>NC_090386.1:73534796-78334796 GCF_036365525.1 Heterodontus francisci
AGGTGAATTATTCTTTCAACAATGGAGCTGTTGCAAATGTTTTGGGCTAAAGTGCAGGGTGCTGTATTCTACACTTGGCCAATAATTCACTTGATCTAGGAGTACATGGTGCAAACATTAGTTCCCAAGAACATCACAATTTCCCATTCCCTGGTAATAAAACTCACCTTAACCCATACAACATGCAACTTAGAGAAATGAATCACAACAGTCAATAATTTCATCGCTTACTCTTTCAACTCAGCTTACAGTGGTGTCACAAAACAACTGGAAGTCTCATTTCAATTTGAAAGCCAGTGCAACTTATATTGAAATTAGTGCCAGTGCGATTTTCTGATGTAATGGCAAAGATAACACTTTATATTAATATTACATGATAAAATTAACGATCAGGGTCAAGCACAGTTTGGGCTGAGTAAACCCCTGTTTAAATGGTCAATGCTTATTTGAGCCATATTAAAAAGTGCTCTTTAACTTTGGCTGGTGACAGTTAAATGCTTCAACATTTACTCAGGCATTCTGGTTATTTTTGAGTTTACTCTTCTAATTGTTTGTCAGTAACATTTTTCATTACTTCACTCAAAATTGTAGATATGGGATTTTCAATGGGGAAACGCCTAGTTTTATGTTATTTTGGGAGAAGAGAATAAAACGTGTGATACCAGGCAAATTTGAGTGCATCAGATGTAGACTACTTGCATCCACACAGCCATGCCTATAGACCCACGTACACCTACCTCAATGCCATATTCCTGCCCTATCCGCATATCCTTTGATGTCATTAGCAATTAGAAATCTATCGATTTCTGTCTGGAACTCAGTGACCAAGCTTCCACCACCCTCTGGGGCAGAGAATTCCAAAGATTCACCACCTTCTGAGTGAAGAAGTTCCTCCCCATCTCAGTCCTAAATGGCTTGCCCTTTATTCTGAGATCGTGTCCCCTGGGTCTAGACCCCACAGCCAGGGGAAACATCCTTTCTGCATCTGCCCTGTCTAGCCCTTTTAGAATTTTGTAAGTTTCTACAAGATCATCTCCCATTCTTCTAAACTCCAGAGAATACAGGCCCAATATCCTCAATCTCTCCTCATAGGATAATCCCACCTTCCCAGGAATCAGCGCGGGGCTCGAGGCCCTCACTTACCTGAAGACAGGAGCAGCGGCGGCTGGCGGACCTGGGTGGAAGCTGATCTGGAGTGGGAGCTGTAAAAGAGAGCGCGGGGCTTGAAGCCCTCACTTACCTGAAGACAAGAGTGGCAGCTGGCGGACCTGCTCTCTCTCTCAGCGCGCGCTGAGACTCGAAAAAAAACTTAGTGACATCACGGGAAATCTGCAAGGTGATTGATTGGGTGAGTAGCAGCTGTTAGTGCATTTAAATAGCTTAAAAAACAGGGAAAATCTTTTTGTGGAAAAAAAACCTCTAGTGATATGGTGTTTTTTTAAATTCAGTGTAACTTATTAAGGACCTTAGATTGTAGTGGGTAGAACAAGGCCCCTAGTGTAATTAGTATTTTTTTAATTAAGGGAGTAATTAATTAACCTAAGGGTAAGTCATGTCAGGAGAGCTCAGCCCCGTGATATGCTCCTCCTGCGCTATGTGGAAAATCAGGGACGCTTCCAGTGTCCCTGACGACCATGTGTGTAGGAAGTGTATCCATCTGCAGCTATTGGCTACCTGCATTACGGAGCTGGAACTGCGGGTGGATTCACTGTGGGGCATCCGCGATGCTAAGAACATCGTGGATAGCACGCTTAGCGAGGTGGTCACACCGCAGATAATGGATGCACAGGCAGAAAAGGGATGTGTGACCACCAGGCAGAGTAGTAGGCACAGACAGGTAGTGCAGGAGTCCCCTGTGGCCACACCCTCTCAAACAGATATACCACTTTGGATACTGTTGGGGGGGATGACCTCCCAGGGGAAAGCAGCAACAGCCAAGTTCGTGGCACCACAGAGCGCTCTGCTGCACAGCAGGGGAGGAAAAGGGTGGAAGAGCTATAGTGATAGGGGATTCTATTGTAAGGGGTGCAGAAAGGCGTTTCTGTGGCCGCAAATGAGACTCCAGGATGCTATGTTGCCTCCCTGGTGCTAGGGCCAAGGATGACATGGAACAGCTGCAGGACATTCTGAAGGGCCAGGGTTAACAGTCAGAGGTCGTGATACACATTGGTACCAATGACATAGGTAGAAAGAGGGATGAGGTCCTGCAACAAGAACTTAGGGAGCTAGGTAGCAGATTAAAAAGCAGGATCTAAAAGGTTGTAATCTCTGGATTACTCCCTGTGCCATGTGCTAGCGAGTATAGGAATAGGAGGATAGAGCAGATGAATGTGTGGCTGCGGAGATGGTGCAGGAGGGAGAGTTTTAGGTTCCTGGATCTGTTTCTGGCAAAGCTGGGACCTGTACAAATTGGACGGGTTGCATCTGAACCGGAATGGGACCAACATCCTTGCTGGGAGGTTTGCTAGTGCTGTTGGTGGGGGGGGGATACAGAGTGGAGGTACAGTAGGGGGTTAGGCACAGCCAAATATAGAAGAGAAAATGAATCAGTCTGGAAGGCAGAGGAAATAGAGACCTGTTAAGGCACAAGTGAAAAATGCAAGGCTGGATTGCATTTACTTTAATGCAAGAAGTCTTACTAATAAGGCAAGTGAATTGAGGGCATTGATTAGCACATGGGATTATGATATTATTGCTATCACAGAGACATGGCTGAGGGAGGGGCAGGACTGGCAACTCAATATTCCAGGGTATAGAATCTTCAGGCGTGATAGGAGAGGGGATAAAAGAGGAGGTGGCATTGCACTATTGATCAAGGAGTCAATAACTGCAGTAAGGAGGGATGATATCTTAGAAGGTTCCTCAGTGAGGCCATATGGGTAGAACTTAAGAACAAAAAGGGGGCAAACACTTGGTTGGGCATGTACTACAGGCCTCCAAACAGTTAGGGAGAGATAGAGGAACAGATATGTAGGCAAATCTCAGAGAGGTGTAAAAATAATAGGGTGATAATAGTAGGGGATTTCACCTTACCTAATATCAACTGGGATAGTCTTAGTGCAAAAGGCTTAAAGGGAGACGAATTCTTAAAATGCATACAGGAGAGTTTTTTAAGCCAGTATGTAGAAAGTCCTACAAGAGAAGGGGCAGTACTGGACCTCATCCTAGGGAATGAAGCAGGACAAGTGGGAGAAGTATCAGTGGGGGAAAATTTCAGGGATAGTGACCATAACTTTGTAAGATTTAAGGTAGTTATGGAAAAGGACAAAGACAGGTCAGAAATAAAGGTACTGAATTGGGGGAAGGCCAATTTCAATTTGATAAAACAGGATCTGGCCAAAGTGGACTGGTAGCAGCTACTTGTAGGAAAGTCTACATCAGGCTAGTGGGAGTCATTCGAAGAGGAAATAGTGAGGGTTCAGAGCCAACATGTACCCATTAAGGTGAAGGGTAGGACCATCAAGTCCAAGGAACCCTGGATGTCAAGGGATATAGAGTATTGGATCAGGGAAAAAAGGAGGCTTATGGCAGATTTGGAATGCTGAAAACAGAGGAGGCATTACAGGAGTATAGAAAGTGTAGGGGGTACTTAAAAAAAGTAATTAGGAGAGTGAAGAGGGGACATGAAAAACCATTGGCAGGCAAGATAAAGGAAAATCCTAAGGCATTTTATAAGCATATTAAGGGCAAGAGGATAACCAGGGAAAGAGTAGGGCCCATTAGGGACCAAAGTGGCAATCTGTGTGTGGAGCCGGAGGACATAGGTGAGGTTTTAAATAATTACTTTTCATCTGTATTCACTGTGGAGAAGGACGATGTAGATGTAGAGATCAGGGAGGGGGATTGCGATATACTTGAACATATTAACATTGAAAGGGAGGAACTGTTAGATGTTTTAGCGGGCTTAAAAGTGGATAAATCCCCAGGCCCAGATGAGATGTATCCCAGGCTGTTATGTGAGGCAAGGGAGGTGATAGCAGGGGTTCTAACACAAATTTTCAGATCCTCTCTGGCCACGGGAGAGGTACCAGAGGACTGGAGTACAGCGAATGTGGTACCATTATTCAAGAAGGGTAGCAGGGATAGACCAGGTAATTACAGGCCCGTGAGTCTAACATCAGTGGTTGGGAAACTATTGGAAAAAATTCTGAGGGACAGAATTAATCTCCATTTGGAGAGGTAGGGAATAATCAGGGATAGACGGCTTTGTCAGGGGGAGATCGTGTCTAACTAACTTGATTGAATTTTTCGAGGCGGTGACTAGATATATATATGAGGGTAAAGCAGTTGATGTAGTCTACATGGACTTCAGTAAGGCTTTTGATAAGGTCCCACATGGGAGATTGGTTAAGAAGGTAAGAGCCCATGGGATCCAGGGAAATTTGGCAAATTAGATCCAAAATTGGCTTAGTGGCAGGAAACAGAGGGTAATAGTCGAGGGTTGTTTTTGCGAGTGGACGCCTGTGACCAGTCGTGTACCACAGGGATCGTTGGGATGCTGGGACCCTTGCTGTTTGTAGTGTACCTTAATGATTTAGACGTGAATATAGCAGGTATGATAAGTAAGTTCGCAGATGACACGAGAATTGGTGGTGATGTAAATAGTGAGGAGGAAAGCCTTAGATTACAGGATAATATAGATGGGCTGGTAAGATGGGTGGAGCTGTGGCAAATGGAATTTAATCCTGAGAAGTGTGAGGTGATGCATTTTGGGAGGACTAACAAGGCAAGGGAAAATACAATGGATGGTAGGACCCTAAGAAGTACCGAAGGGCAGAGGGACCTTGGTGTACTTGTCCATAGATCAGTGAAGGCAGCAGCAAAGGTAGATAAGGTGGTTAGGAAGGCACATGAGATACTTGCCTATATTAGCCGAGGCATAGAATATAAGAGCAGGGAGGTTATGATGGAGCTATATAAAATGCTAGTTAGGCCACAGCTGGAGTACTGTGTACAGTTCTGGGCACCACACTATAGGAAGGATGGGATTGCACTGGAGAGGGTGCAGAGGAGATTCACCAGGATGTTGCCTGGGCTGGAGCATTTCAGCTATGAAGAGAGACTGAAAAGGCTAGGGTTGTTTTCCTTAGAGCAGAGAAGGCTGAGGGGAGACCTGATTGAGGTATACAAAATTATGAGGGGCATTGATAGGTTAGATAGGAAGAGATGTTTTTCCCTTAGCGGAGGGGTTAATAACCAGGGGGCATAGATTTAAGGTAAGGGGCAGGAGGTTTAGAGGGGATTTGAGAAAACATTTTTCACCCAGAGGGTGCTTGGAATCTGGAATACCCTGCCTGAAGAGGTGGTAGAGGCAGGAACCCTCACAACATTTAAGAAGGATTTAGATGAGCACTTTAAACGCTATAGCATACAAGGCTACGGGCCAAGTGCTAGCATGTGGGACTAGAATAGTTAGGTGCTTGATGGTCGGCACAGACACGATGGGCCGAAGGGCCTGTTTCCGTGCAGTATAACTTTATGAATATGACTGCGGCACTCCCTCTGTGGCAAGTATATCCTTCCAGAGACAAGGGGACCAGAACTGCACACAATATTCTAGGTGCAGACTCACCAATGCTCTATACAATTGAAGCAAGACTTCTTTGCTGCCGTACTCAAATCCTCTTGCGATAAAGGCTAATGCACCGTTGGCCTTCCTAATTGCTTGCTGCACCTGCATGTGAGGTTTCAGTGACTTATGAACAAGGACACCTAGGTCCCTTCGGACATCAACACTTTCCAATCTCTCACCATTTAAGAAATACTCTGCACATCCATTCCTCCTACCGAAGTAGATAACCTCACACTTATCCACAGTATGTTCCATCTACCATTTTTTTGCCCACTCACTCAGCCTGTCCAAATCCCCTTGACGCCCCTTTGCATCATCCGCACAACTCACATTCCCACCAAGTTTTGTGTCATCTGCAAACTTGGAAATCTTACAATTGTTCCCCACATCCAAATCATTAATATAGATTGTGAACAGCTGGGGCCCAAGCATTGATCCTTGAAGTACCCCGCTGGTCACAGCCTGCCAACCTAAGAATAACCCATTTATTCCTACTCTCTGTTTTCTGCCTGTTACTCAATCCTCAATCGATGCTAGTATATGAAACCCAAACCCATGTGCTTTAATTTTGCTTACTAACCTCCTATGTGGGACTTCATCAAAAGCCTTCTGAAAGTCCAAATACACCACCTCCACTGGTTCCCCCTTATCCACTCTGCTAGTAACATCCTCAAAAAACTCTGCCAAGTTTGTCAAACATGATTTCCCCTTCATAAATTCATGCTGAATCTGCCCAATCAGACCATTATTTTCTAAGTGTCCAGTAATCACATCCTTTATAATAGATTCTAGTACTTTCCCTACTACCAACATCAGGCTAACAGGTCTGTAGTTCCTGTTTTCTCTCTCCCTCTTTTCTTAAACAGTGGGTTTACATTTGCAACCTTTCAATCTGCAGGCACCACTGCAGAATTTATAGAATTTTGAAAGATGATCACCAATGCATCCACTATCTCTGTTGCTGTCTCTTTCAACACTCTAGGGTGAAGGTCATCAGTCCCGCGGATTTGTCTACTTTCAGTCCCATTAATTTCTCCAATACTACTTTTTTTACTAATCCTAATTTCTTTCAGTTCCTCATTCTCACTAGACCCTTGGATCTCAATTATTTCAGGGAGATTTCTTGTATCTTTCTCTGTGAAGACAGACACAATGTAATTATTTAGCTTCTCTGCCACTTCTCTATTTCCCAATATAAATTCTCCTGTCTTTGCATGTAATGGAGCCACATTTGTCCTTGCCAATTTTTTCCTTTTTACATACCTATAGAAATATTTATAATCCGTATTTATATTTCTTGCTAGTTTACATTCATATTCTATTCTCCCTCTCTATCAATTTCTTGCTGATCTCGGCGGCGAGCTCAAAAAATGGTGGGCCGCACGCCATAGAGCTGCTGCAATCTCCTGTGTGGCATCTCATTTAAATAGCCGGGGCGGTCCACCGTCCCCAATCATGTGGTGGGGGCGGGCTGTTTGTCGCCGGCAATGGCGTCAGCTGCCTGTGCGCAGGCGCTGATGCCATTTTTAAAGGGCAGCCAGCCTTGCTGGCACATTTAAATTTTTGAAGATTAACCCCCAAAATTAAATACATAAATTTAGAATGTCCCTTTCCCACCCTCCCCCAATAACAATTACAATAACTATTTACCCTCTCCCCCAAAACACCTACCTTTTACACCTGACCTTCGCCATCACCCCCACCCCCCGCCACAAACTGCACAAAGTTTAAAGTTCAACCCTTCCCACCATCCCCTACACCCATTACGTTTATTTGATCCCACTCACCGCCCTCCCCCGCACGGAAAATCTTACCTCCCCCTCCTTCCCAACAGCATGACGTCGCATTTCCCTGGACGGGATTTGAAGGCGCAGGATTGCCAGCTGCCGCGCTGAAGATTGCAGCGGGCCCTCAAGATTGCAGGCAAGTCTATATAAATGTATTCATTTTATTGATTTGAATATTTTAATTGAGGTCCTATCACTCAGCAGGGGGGTGGTGATGGTAGGGAGGGGGTGGGGGAGGGTGCTGCCACGGAGCCTCGCAACCACCAGGTGGTTTGGGCTGGGCCCTCCCAGCGTAGGGGTCTGTGGTGGGCCTCATCCAGAGCCATCTTCAGGCCACCCCACCCCCACTCCCTGTCACCCCACGGAACCCTACGTCTGGGGGAGAAAAAAATCCAGCCCAAAGTGTGCCCTGCTGCCCATGAAACTTGTAAAAATGTGTTTTGAGAGTACTTGCCATGTACCTTTAGTCATGGTTCAACAGGGTAAGAGGATCTCATTCTGCCAGGTGTAGTTTGCCCATTGACCTGGCACAGTGAAATACTAACTAGTGTTTTTCCTCTTTCTTTGATTTGCTGAACTTGTGTTATCTGAAAAAAAAATTAAATAGCGTTGCTTCATTTTATATACAATATTGCAATGTATTATACAGTGAAAGAGTGCATAGGAGATTAACCAGAATGGTTCCAGGGATGAGGGATTTTAGCTATAAGGTTAGGTTGGGGAATCTGGGGTTGTTCTCCTTGGAGCAAAGGAAATTGAGGGGAGATTTGATAGAGATGTACAAGATTATGACAGGTTTAGATAAGGGAGACAAAGAAAACCTATTCCCATCAGCTGATGGTACAAAGACTAGGGGACAAAGATTTAAGGCTTTTGGCAAGGGTTGCAAGGGTCATGAGGAAGAACTATTTTGTGCAGTGAGTGCTGATGCGTATGAGAATGGTGGAAGCGGCAATGAGTGATGATCTCAAAAGGAATTTGGATAGGCACTTGAGGGAAATCAACTTGCAGGGCAACAGGGATATAGCAGGTGAATGGGGCTGTTTGGATTGCTCTCCAGAGAGCCAGCATGACTTGATAGGCTGAATGGCCTCCTTCTGTGCCATAATGACTCTGTGACACTATAACATTAAGGGACGTTCATAACAATTGTGCTCAATAAGGTTTGATTTTATTTCTTTTAGAAGTTATTTCATGTTTACTATAGTAAACCTTTTACCAAAGGTGAGTTGCTCCTAACAGCGGCCCATGGAACAGAGCTCAATGTATAGACTACCCATTTGGTAATTCCTACTAATTCAAAAATCCAACTGAAATTTACAATTGAAAGTGGTTTGAAAGGTACAATCTAGCTTTAAATGAATGGATGGATATAAATATTAACTTACATAAGATGAAATTAAGCTAAAATACATCTCTGAACTAGAGTTCTACAATGAGTGGCAAACAATAACAATAAGCTCATTGTAACTTATGTAGATGAATCAAACAGAAGAATGTTTCCCAATTAAAACAAAAAACTGTCATGAGGAGAATACTGTTTTAAGAGTTTATTGTGGAATGAGACTAAAATACATCTCCATTTTGCATCATAATACCTTTGGCTGCACCTCAAATTATTGCACTTCAAAGCTCTACTTGAAGTACAGTGAAATATTTCTGAGATATCTCATAAGATTCTTTGTAGTTATAAATTTTATAATCAGCAACTTACAAGTAAAGTCTAACAGAGCTACTGTAGACAAAAGTTAAATTATACATCGTGGGTTCAAGTCTTACTCCAGGACTTGAGCACAAAAATTAAGGCTGACACTCCAGTGCAGTGCTGAGAGAGCGCTGCACTGTTGAAGGTACCATCTTTTAGATGATATGTTAAACTGATTCCCCATCTTCCCTCTCATGTGGATGTAAAAGATCCCATTATTCCAAAGAACAGCAGGTGAGTTATGCCTGGTGTCCTGGCCAATATTTATCCCTCAATCAACATCATAAAAACAGATTATCTCATCATTATCACATTGCTGTTTGTGGGAGCTTGCTCTGCGCAAATTGGCTACTGCATTTCCTTCATTACAACAGTGTCCACACTTCAAAAGTATTTCATTGGCTGTAAAGTGCTTTAGGATGTCCTGTGGTCATGAAACATACTTTTGTTTTAAATTATACATCCAGAGGACATGAAGAAACCATGCCCTCAGTGAAATAATGCATCAAATATAATTCGAAAGTGAAGTTAGTGGCATTCAGTTTTTTGGTTTGCCTAGTTTGGAACATTTCAAGCACCTTCAGAATTGTGACTAAACTTCAGCAATAGACGGAGGGTTGAAAATAAGCTTTTATCATTAATAAGAATGTCAACAGTGACAAGCAACTGACCCTGTTTTACAGAGACTGCTCCCACTGTCTATCAGTTGAGCATTTTTCAGTTACAATTTAAGCCTCATTAAGCAAGTGGATTTTATGGCATTAGAATGCCAAGTTGCATCAGTATTAAATGCTCTGTGGATATTAGCTTAACAATAAGTTATGTTGAGAAAGTCCTCTGTCTGGCACATAAATCATTTACAAGTGAGAATTGTAGTAATCCTTGCACTTGTTGCTATTTCCTTTTTAAAAAAAATATAGAGACTTGGTTTGTCCGTGGCTAGGGAAAAATCTTAGATATTCCTAAATGCCACTTTGAAACTGTACTGGTAATTGGCTACTCCACTTCTGCCTTGCCACTACATAGTGTATTCAAATGAGTTCTCCAGCCAAATTTGGCATACATTTGCCACTTGAGGATCAGGAGGCACAAGAATCTAACTTTTTGAATTTGGGGAAATATGTGTTATTCCAGAAAAATCCAGACCAATATATTTGCATCTCTAGGTCTCTGCTCTTCGACACTGTTCAGTTTCTTGTCATTGAATGTATATATTCAGTCCTTGTTTTTCTCTCAAATTGTATTGCCTTATGCTTCTCAGCATTAAGTTGTGTCTCACAACTGTCTGCCCATTCCATAAATCAATGTACACCCTCCCAAAATATTTTACAGTATTTGTCATTGTTTGCTAAACTCCTTCTTTTTGCATCGTCAGCAAATTAAGGTTAGGGTTAGATATCGGCTGGAATTTTTCCAAGTCCCAGGTTCTCCCGCCACCAGGAGTGAAAGTGGGTCCCGAGGCCTGCATGGACGGATGGTCAGGGACCCTGAGCGGGATTTTACCAGCAGCCAATTAAGAGGCCGCCGCAGGTACTGCCGTTCAATTAAAATGCTGTTTTTTGGATGAGACGTTAAACTGGCGCCCTGCCTGCCCTTTCAGCTAGATGTAAATGATTCCTTGGTACTATTTTGAAGAAGAGCAGGGGAGTTATCCCCTGTATCCTGGCCAATATTTATCCCTCAATCAACATCACAAAAAACAAGATTATCTGGTCACTATCACATTACTGTTTGTGGGAGCTTGCTCTGTGCAAATTGGCTGGCACGTTTCCTACATTATAACAGTGACTAAGTGTCAAAAGTCATGAAAGACACTCTATAAATGCAAGTCTTTCTTTTCCTTTTCTTTCAAAGGCATGATGGGCCGAATGGCCTACTTATGTACTGCATGCTTCTATACTGTATTTCCTTTACATCATCAAATACTTATTTAAAAACTATCAACTTTGCAAAATATAATTTGTCATTAAAAAATCTGTACTAACTGTTCTTGATTATCCCATTACATCCAAATGCCTCACTGTAGCATTTGTGAATTGCATACCTGTACCAACCATCAGATCATTTATTTACTATAAATCATATCTCAACATGTCTACATTTTTTGTGGTATCTTCCAAATCTTCAACAAAGATGCTTCACATGACACTATGTTAAAATTCTAATACTTTTCTTATCAGAGAACTTTCCCAGGTGCACATGTATCAAAGAATGTTCACGAATTTTTAGCTGTTTACATACTTTGCTCTGAAGGCATATTTTGTTGCACTCCAGAGATTGCTTTACTTATCAAACATATAAATTGAGATTCTGCCCAGGTATATTGAAGCAAATTAATCATATTCTGTATGATATTTTTATACAGGGATGTTTCTTCAATATTAAACTGCCTGTCAGATATTTTTTGCTTGTATTGGTGAAGTAAATTCAATTGATTTTCATTGCCATGGATGAACTTCTTTGCATTTTAATTTACAAGCATTTTTGGGACCGCCCAGCAGTATTGAATGCTATGCATTCATTTTTTGTACTCCAGCACAATCTCTTTTACCTGCTCCCTCCTTCCCTCTCCTAAACTTCAATAGATAATGGAAATTGGCAGGCAAAACCAAGAGTTGCATACTTTGGTGCCAGAAGTATAGTATAGCTCTCAACACATAGGAATTTTAATAAATACAATACAAATAACATAAACTGAATTTAATCTTCCCTGAAGTGTGAAGCTAATTTCTGTCAGACAGAAGATTAGTTGTAATGAGGCAAAGTCTTATGCTAGGCTTTGTCCCATCAACATTCTAGGATATATTGGCCTTGGAGGGAGTGCAACGTAGGTTTACAAGAATGATACCTGGACTACAGGGGTTAAGTTATGAGGAGAGATTACACAAATTAGGCCTGTTTTCGCTAGAATTTTGAAGGTTACGGGATGATCTGATCGTACTCTTCAAGATATTAACAGGAAAAGACAGGCTAGATAAACTATTTCCACTGGTTGGAGATTCTAAAACTAGGGGGCATAGTCTAAAAGTTAGGATCAGACCGTTCAGGAGAGATGTTAGGAAGCACTTCTTCACGCAAAGGGTGGTAGAGGTTTGGAACTCTCTCCCACAAACAGCAGTTGAAGCTGGAACAGTTGTTGATTTTAATTCTGAGATAGATAGATTTTTGTTAAGCAAAGTTATTAAAGGATATGGGCCAAAGGCAGGTATAAGGAGTTAGGCTGTGGATCAGCCATAATCTCATTGAATGGCAGGACAGGCTCGAGGGGCTGAATGGCCTACTCCTGTTCCTATCTTCCTATGTCCCCATGTTCCTATAATCAGGAAGGTGGAGCATGGATAATGGAGGTTCCACTATATTAGCTCATGAGAACTATTCTAAGCTTTAGGTGACCAATTGTGAATTTTCTTGGATAATACATGTTTTTCAAGTGCCAATATCAATTAACTCAGAAAGCATCATATTGTACCTTAAAAGAAAAAAAATGTCTTAAATGTCTCTCCACATCAAAACATCTAATGGAAGATTTGTAAGGAGCTCATTACACAGCTTGAATAATTTTACTTTCAGTTGTCTAAAATTTGTAGTCCACTGCATCAGTGTTTAATATACTGTGTGTTTTGGATGATCAATAGGCTTGTTGAAGGATAAAAACAACACAGGTTTACAGAAACTCCTAGGAGGAACACTAAATCAAAAATAAAGCACAAAATATTATCATTTAACATTTGTAGCTCTTCCAAGTACTCTTGATTTAATACTCCTGAGCAGTGTGCATTATAAATCTTTGTCCTGGCTCTTCATTTAGAACTAAACAAGACTCTAAGTGCCAAGTCCTGATAAAATAAGTCTTATGAATCTGCAGATGTCTTATTTATCTGAATGGAGAAGGGAGCTCCTTAAGTGAATGCAGGTGTTCTTTAAACTCAGATGTTCAGAAGATGGTAATTGTAATCAACATAAAAAACTGCTTAAGAGCTAAAAAGAAAATCCAAACATGTCTCGCTGAGAAAAAGTAATCCAAACATGCCTCTAAAGGCAAACTAAATGTCAATTATATACACTAACAAAAGGACCAGTTATCAAATTAAGATCACTTTATTTATCTCTACAAGAGTAACTCTGCGAGCACCAGACATCTGATTTACTACAAGAGATACTTACAAGAATTGCCAATTCTAAATTACAACACACAAGGAGCCCATCCTATGAGCTGACCAACTGATTGAATGTAGTACTCGCTTTCATGTAGGTGTTCAGAATAGATTCCTGTCTAGTTGTAGTATCTTAAAAATGGTACTCCTAGTCATGGTTTCCTACGTTAATAAAAGCAAAATACTGCGGATGCTGGAAATCTGAAATAAAAACAAGAAATGATGGAACCACTCAACAGGTCTGGCAGCATCTGTGAAAAGAGAAGCAGAGTTAACGTTTCGGGTCAGTGACCCTACATTGGAACTGCAGGTGTGGTCAAACTAGGGATTTGTACAGCTGAGGCATGACTTCTATGCCTATGTATTCTAGTCCTCTGGATATAAAGGCCAGAATTACATTAGCCTTCTTGATTATTTTCTGTATCTGTTCATACCATTTTAATGATCTGAGTACCTGGACCCCCAAGTGTCTTGGGACCTCCACTGTTTCCAGCTTTTCACCATTTATAAAGTACCCTGTTCTATCCTTTTTAGATCTGAGGTGGGTGAGCTCACATTTGCCTACAGTGAAATCCATTTGCCAGTTTTGCCCATTCACTTAATCTATCACCATCACTTTGTAATGTTACACTTGCCTCTCTGCACTGCCTACACTGCTGTCTATCTTTGTGTCATCAGAAAATTTGGATATGTGGCTTTCTATCTCGTCATCTAAGGCATTAATAAATACCAGCAGCTGCAAATACTGAGATGTACAATGATCCATAAAATTATTTAAATATTGCACAACTCATTACAATTTGATTTGAAATAGTAAGTTTCTACATTTCACAGTTTACAATTGAATATCTTCGACATATATGACATATTTATGGTGGATTGCTTCAGCTGAACCTTAGGGTGCACTGATCTTAGTCATTTAGTGCACGTGTGAAGTAGTTTTGGCGTCAGTAGGGAGGTGTGTCGTGTAAATCAGGTATTAAGGCCTGAACTGAATCTGAGCAAGGTGGAGTGAGGCCACAATGAATCTCACTCTGCTTTCCTCTGAAATTAGGTCAGTTTGACTCTGGATTCAAAGTGCACTGACACTATAACTGCAGCTTTGGTGCAAAGCAAAACAGTTTAACGAGATCTACATTTATTGCTGATCATAAAGATTTTGACTGCTGCTAATCATAGACGACATTCCATTCTAGTATTCATGATCTTATAAATCTTCATAAGACATGGACCTTAAATTAGTTCAATAAATAAACAAGGAAATTGTACTGCTTTATTTATATAATAAAATAGTCATGTGAAACTCCATCAGTATTGATAAACTGCCTCTTGAATATTATGAAAAGAGCCTGAGACAACAGAGAAACAATACATTTTAAATTAGTTTGCTGCTTTTTTATTGTGAATCAAAGAATGCTTTGTGAATTAAAACAGGCATAGACACCATGCATAGATAGTTATTTTGTCAATTAATTTACTTAACATTTGTCAGGCTTGTAAGTTACATTTTACAATCAGACTAAATTAGCAAACTAATTAAGAGCGAAAAAGAAAAACTTTCTGAGAGGCAACCAATCTCACTCACCCTAGGCTTTCGTTTCATTGCCTTTGGCAGCAACTTTCATCTTAGACAGTCTGCATTTCACTGTTTCCCAAAGGAGATGAAAAGTACAGATGGAACAATTAGCACTCTGTTCTCCAGCTCATTACAAATCAGTGTTCCAGAAACACAAAGACACTGCACATGACGTCTGTGACCACTGGGAACTGTCTGCTGAAAATCAGCCTGGAAAGGCATAGATAAATACAGAAAACCCATTTGGCGAAAAACACAAAATGTAAAATGACCAATTTCAATGTATAAGTACAATGACGTTGGTATCAAGTACTGAAATATTCAAACAGACTTTAGGTGCTGGAACGGTAGTTCCAGTTGGCAGATGTATTTTTTTTTCTTTATCCCGTCTCCTGAAGGTGCTGATCTCATGGAAGGGCCCATAGCTCTCCAATACTTCATCCAAGCGGAAGCGTTAACAAGATTGTTAACAAATTTATTTGACATCACAGCTGAGACCAATTCTGCACTCATTCGCCATCTACACATTAACACTTTCCCAGCACAGATTATTGGATCGTGATCAGGGAGTGTCAAGTTTGGCTGATTTCTTTTCCCCTCCCTATTGTCAACCTGGCTCCGATCAACAAACTCACCAAAGACTTAAGCATTGAACCTGGACAATAACAACAACAATAGCAACTTGTATTTATATAGCACCTTCAACATCATAAAACACCCCAAGGTGCTTCACAGGAGCATTATAAAGCAAAATTTGCTACCAAGCCGCGTAAGATGATGTTAAGCAAATTGACTAAAAGCTTGGTCAAAGTGGTAGGCTTTAGGAGTGTCTTAAGGAGGAAAGAGAGATAGAGAGATGCAGAGGTTTAGGGAGGGACTGGTTAACATCAGGGATGCTCAAGAGGCCAGAATTAGGGGACTGCAGATATCTCAGAGGGTTGTGGGGCTGGAGGAGTTTACAAAGAGGGGAAAGGCCATTGAAGGATTTGAAAACAAGGATGAGTACTGGATGTTGGACAAGCAATCTGACAATTTAGAGAGAGAGTGTACAGGTCGAGACATGTGGTGGTGAGTTAGAGCGGAGTGTCAGCGTACATGTGGAAACTGACACTGTTTGTGGATGATATCGTCAAGCGGCAGCATGAGAAATAGGAGGTGGCCAAGGATAGGTCATTGGGAAACACAAGAGGTAATGATGTGGGAGCAGGAAGAGAGGCCACGGCAGGTGATTCTCTGATTAGATAAGATTAGATATAGATAAGATAAATTAGATAGGCAGGTGATTAGATAGATAAGAATGGAACCAGGTGAGTGCAGTCCCATCCAGCTGGAGGACAGTGGAGAGGAGTTGGAGGATGGTGTGGTCAACTGTGTCAAAGGCTGCAGACAAGTTGAGAAGGACAAGGAAGAATAGCTCACCTTTGTCACAGTCATATGGGATGCCATTTGCAACTTTGATAAGAGCCATTTCAGTACTGTGGCAGAGGCAGAAACCTGAGTGGAAAGATTCAGACATGGAGTTCCGGGAAAGATGGGCATAGATCTGGGAGGAGACCACTCGTTCAAGGATGTTGGAGAGGAAAGAGAGATTAGAAATGGGACAGTAGTTTGCAAGGACAGAGGGATCAAGGTCTGTTTTTTGATGAGAGGGGTGTTGATGGCGTATTTGAAAGAGAGGGGGACAGCCCCTGAAGAGAGGGAACTGTTAAGAATATCAGTTAACATGGAAGCCAGGAAGGGAAGTAGGGTGGTCAGCAGTTTAGTGGGAATCAGGTCAAAGGAGGAGGCGGTGGGTCTCAGAGACAAGATGAGCTTGGGAATTCCTGACTCGTATGGCTTAGTACCGGTTCATGTATTTACCAGTATCTGATGATGGCTCATTGTATTGAAAGTTGAACTCCAGATTGCACTTTACTGCATTTCTTTTGTATTTTCAAATTAACAAATACAAGTCTGAGCAAATTCAATGTCAATGGCACTTTCTGTTGGTGGCACAACTGTTCAGCTTATGGTAACATACTGAATTCATTCCGACACAGGCACGATGGGCAGAATGGCCTCTTTCTGTGTAGTATGATTCTATGCTTTGTAGTTTTGACTAATGAAACGAAAAATATTTTTTGGCAACTCACGTAAATCCTGCATCAAATTGTACAACCATAATTTAGAATTCAAGATGAGCATTTGTATCTTAGAAATTACAGGGTTGATTTTCAACTTGCCACTGGTCACAAAACTGAAATTGACCTTGCAAATCACTCCACAGGGCCTGACTCCATATTTGTTACCTTGTTTGGATAAAGTACTGGGAAAAATTGGATAAAACGATTTAGTTTCTCCACTTCATCTGCTGTAACATTGGCAGAAGAGCTGCAGAAACCTACAAAGATGTATAAACATTATTTATGCTACTGTTATTGATTTTCAATGCCTTTTCCACAAAAGATCTGGTGGAAACATGGGAGAACGCCCATTGAAATTAACACTCAATGTTCTTCCACCTGCCTTTTTGGAAAATAGTATCCGTACTGTCATGAAAACCCTATATGTCAAAAGGGAAATATTAATTTCATCGGTTGGGACCTTGCATTAGACTTTTGCTGGAAATGCTTACTAGTAACTCTTTTACAAAAAACTGGCAGCCAAGATGGCCACTGCAATTTACATTTGAAACACCAAAAGATCAAACTGGAGACAAATCTCATTCAACCTAGCCAGAACAATGACGTTCTCTCAGTGATTAAATTACATAGAATGGCCTTATCAACATGGTCATCAGGGCCATCTACACCCATTGACTTTGAAGGAGCCAACCCCTCCAAGTGTGACTGGGCATATTGAGGTGTAGCATCTTGAATCTCAGAGAAGATTCCAGAAAAACCTCATTTAATAAACAAAGGGGCTTGATGGAGTCATGTGACTGCCTGTGCATCTCTGGAGAGACAGAAAGCTTTGTCACACAGAAAACAGACATGAGTAACTGAAAAGCCATCAGTTAAGCAGGTCTCTCTCTCCCTCTCTCCCCCGTAAAGATTAAGAGAAGACCTGGCTGCAACTGGGAAACCATCCCAAGCTGACAGACCGCCACAGCCAACAGCCAGGGGAGCAAGAATCAAACCCCTCTTCTGCCTTCAGGAGCCTGAGAAAAGGAAGCCCACAACCATGCACATGGCCCAGCGAGGACTTCAGGTTACAATTTCAACTGTGGACTATGGGACTAATAGACCATATTTAAATCCATTCATTCCAGACTTTAATCCAACCACCAAATCTGTTTTCTGTCTGTAATCTATTTGTGTGAGTGTGTAACTCTCATGTGAATGTGTGCATGAATGTGTAGCATATTTTTAATAGTTTCTAACCAGGTTAGAGTGTTAAGAGTAATAAACTTACATCTTTCTTGTTTAAACTCAAGAAAACCTGTCTGATTAGTTCTTTTGCAATTACATTAGACGAACTGGAGCAAGTGCTGATGGAGGTGGCAAGTTCAACCACTTTGTGAAAAAAGAATGAACCCCGTCGTGGAGAAACCAGAGAAGGGGTGAAAGGGCAGCCTGATATCCCCTCCTCACCTGGCCATAACAGTATAGAGCGTAAAATACTCCATTTTATCAATTTCTTAAGAATCATCATTCTTCTTGGCCATTAAACTATATAACACGTAGTCATAAATTAACTGCACAACCTTGGGAGACTGACAGGTAAGGCTGCACAAAGTGTTTTCTCTTTTAGCTTTCCACAAATTTCTCCACATCTTCTCTAACGCACAACTTTATTTGCAGCAGAATGGCAAAGCAGGCAGACAAAAGAGGTGGGAGAAGGAGAACTGTTAAGTTCACTGAGGAGAACATTGATGCCTTTTGCAATATATGAAGAGGAGGAGACACAGGGTATTGGGACTATGCCCCTGTAAGTGTGGAAGGGCAGTAAGCCATGCTGACTTCTAGCCAACTTCATTGCTCCCAGAAAAGGAGAGCAATGCAGGAAAAAAAAATCAATGATCCCAATGGATCTTTCAAGGTAAGGCACACACTGTGGTTTCTTCTTTCTTCTTTGCCCAACCTGAGACCACCACACACTTCACCCTCTTAGCACAATACACACACTCTACCACGTAGAAGGACAAGGGCAGCAGACGTATGGGAACGCACCCATCTACAAGCTACCACCCAAATCACACACCATCCTGACTTGGAACTATATCGCCGTTCCTTCACTGTCACTGGATCAAAATCCTGGAACTCCCTCCCTAACAGCACTGTGGATGTACCCACATCAGATGGACTGCAGCGGTTCAAGAAGGCAGCGCACCAGCACCTTGTCATGCAAACCCCCACCTGCCAAGAATGAGGCATATTAATTTCGTCAAATGAACATTGATTTAAAACGGTTGCTGGAGTGAAGAAATGACTTGTTTGACGATCACCAGACACTGGCTGGAAGGACATTTTCATACTAAGAGACAGTGCTTGGAGAGCCAAAAGACTTACTCCCTGATCCTATTAACCCAAATGGATTTTGAGCGCCAGACACTGAAGGTTGCAGGAGAGACTGTTCCAAATAAGGAGCTAGTCACATAACTAACCTGATGGGCAACCTGAGGTTTTTTGAATTGTGCCAGTCAGAAAGGAACAGAAGGAAGTTTGTAACTGAAGCTGGAACAAGGAAGCCCCTCTCCTAGGCGGGTTCTCTCTCGCTTTCTCCCAAGCTACCAGACCCATGGATGACACGTAAACCTCAAGAAAGAAAAGGCATCAAAACAAGTTGAAGCATGAACTGGGTCCCAACAAACAGCAAGACCCACCGGTAACCAAAGACTCAAAGGACAGTAAATAGAAACCCATCTATTGCCTCAAACTTTTCCCCTTTATTCTTTCTACATTTTCTGCCTCTATCTGCGTGTGTGTTTATCGCATATGCATGCTAGTGTGGTCGCATCACATATTCGTAGTTGTTAACTGGATTAGAGTTTAAGATTAATAAAATTATACCTTTCTTGGTAAAATCTAAGAAAACCTATCTGAATTGATTTCTTTGTCCGACAATTGGAAAGCGGTGAACAAGGATTCACTAAGGGGAAGCTAAAACACGGCATTTAAAAAAATTAAACCCTGTTATGGTTAAACCAGGCAAAGGCTGAGAGTGAACCCCTAGACTCCTCTCACCTGGTCATAACAACCTTCTCAAGGGAATTGGGAATGGACAACAAATGTTGGCCTTGCCAGCAACACCCACAATCCATGAAATGAATAGATAAATAAACCATCACATTCTGGTTCAGAGCATCTAATAATTGCATAGCCTGCACTATGATTACACACCTCCACTAACACACAAGAACTGCCTTAAACAACTCCCAGCACTGGAAAAGGCAGCCTGACAATACGTTCCCCTCACTTCCATGAGGAGCACACAGTGCCCCTTTAGGGGATACTGTGCCACAGCTGCACTAGAGACAGAGGCTCGCATCACCATCGTAGGGTGGGCAGAAGGAGGTAAAGGTCAGGTAATGCTACTGTGGATGATCAGTCAATGAAGAGCCTAGCAGGATCTGTCTTGTCCTTCCCCTTGCAGCCACCAATGAAAACTTGGCTCAGTTTACATCACAGATGAGCTGGACATCCTGAGAATGACACCCCTTCCTGCCACATACATCAAGAGTGGCTCAGTTCAATGCCACATGCTTGCTTTCGTGACACCCTGCACCCTAACAGCTCTCTGGCTAATGTTGCTCACAGATACACGATGGCAGCCTGGAAGTTTCCTGAGCTGTAAACGTCGAGGGCTGTTATTACTTTAATTGCCATGCATGGGCAGAGCATTGTGTCAGCAGTGCAAATCAAAAAAATCTTCACGATGAAGTTGTCAAAGGTAAGCATTCTCGGAGAGGCACAGCCGTTGGAGATACTGTTCCTTGTTGGACTGGTGTGGCTTGTACTAATGCTTGTTTATTTTATTTATTTAAAGATACAGCACTGAAACAGGCCCACCAAGTCTGTGCCGACCAACAACCACCCATTTATACTAACCCTACATTAATCTCATATTCCCTATCATCTACCTACACTAGGGGCCAATTTACCTATAACCTGCAAGTCTTTGGCTGTGTGAGGAAACCGGAGCACCCGGTGAAAACCCACACGGTCACAGGGAGAACTTGCAAACTCCGCACAGGCAGTACCCAGAATCAAACCCGGGTCCCTGGAGCTGTGTGACTGCGCTGCTAACCACTGCACCACCCAGTGATGGTCATACTTTTGTTTTATTCATTCATGGGATGTGGGCATCACTGGCTGGGCCAGCATTTATTGCCCATCCCTAATTGCCCTTGAAAGGGTGGTGGTGACCTGCCTTCTTGAACTGCCACAGTCCTAGGGGTGTAGGTACACCCACAGTGCTGTTAGGAAGGGAGTTCCAGGATTTTGACCCAGCAACAGTGAAGGAACAGTGATATATTTAGAGATACAGCACTGAAACAGGCCCTTCGGCCCACCGAGTCTGTGCTGACCATCAACCACACATTTATACTAATCGTACACCAATCCCATATTCCTACCACATCCCCACCTGTCCCTATATTCCCCTGCCACCTACCTATATTAGGGGCAATTTATAATGACCAATTTACCTATCAACCTGCAAATCTTTGGCTGTGGGAGGAAACTGGAGCACCCGGCGAAAACCACGCGGTCATAGGGACAACTTGCAAACTCCGCACAGGCAGTACCCAGAATTGAACCCAGGTCGCTGGAGCTGTGAGGCTGCGCTGCTAACCACTGTGCCACTGTGCCACCCAAATAGTTCCAAATCAGGATGGTGTGTGGCTTGGAAGGGAACTTGCAGGTGGTGGTGAACCGAGTGGGCTTCAGCCCTCCGCCATGCTTCCTGAACTTCCCGGCCAGCAGATGCTGCTGTTACAACCCTGCCATTGTGATGGTATGGAGTGGTATGCCCGTGGGGAACACAATTACTTGTCCGAAGTTGACCTGAGTACGTGTTGGGGGAAGTGAGTGAGGGGGTGGTGGGGGTTGCAGTAAGCTAGAGGTACCAAAATATTTTTCTGGGAAGAGAGGAATGTAATACAGTAAAATGAATTGCAGGTGTCAGTGATAAAAGAAAAGGGTTTAAAAAAATGATTTTTGAAAGATGAACTTAGAGCTTGGATTAGTACTTGGAACTATGATGTTGTTGCTATTACAGAGACTTGTTTGAGGGAAGGACAGGATTGGCAGCTAAATGTTCCGGGATTTAGAAGCTTCAGGCGGGATAGAGGGGGATGTAAAAGGGGTGGGGGAGTTGCATTACTGGTTAAGGAGAATATCACAGCTGTACTGCGGGAGGACACCTCGGAGGGGTCATGCAGCAAGGCAATATGGGTGGAGCTCAGGAATAGGAAAGGTGCAGTCAATGTTGGGAGTTTACTACAGGCCTCCCAACAGCCAGCAGGAGGTAGAGGAGCAGATATGTAGACAGATTTTGGAAAGATGTAAAGGTAACAGGGTTGTAGTGGTGGGTGATTTTAACTTCCCCTATATTGACTGGGACTCACTTAGTGCTAGGGGCTTGGATGGGGCAGAATTTGTAAGGAGCATCCAGGAGGGCTTCTTGAAACAATATGTAGATAGTCCAACTAGGGATGGGGCCATACTGGACCTGGTATTGGGGAATGAGCCCAGCCAGGTGGTCGAAGTTTCAGTAGGGGAGCATTTTGGGAACAGTGACCATAATTCCATAAGTTTTAAGGTACTTGTGGATAAGGATAAGAGTAGTCCTTGGGTGAAAGTGCTAAATTGGGGGAAGGCTAATTATAACAATATTAGGCAGGAACTGAAGAATTTAGATTGGAGGTGGCTGTTTGAGCGTAAATCAACATCTGACATGTGTGAGGTTTTCAAACGTCAGTTGATTAGAATCCAGGACCAGCATGTTCCTGTGAGGAAGAAGGATACGTTTGGCAAGTTTCGGGAACCTTGGATAACGCGGGATATTGTGAGCCTAGTCAAAAAGAAAAAGGAAGCATTCATAAGGGCTGGAAGGCTGGGAACAGATGAAGCCCTTGAGGAATATAAAGACAGTAGGAAGGAACATAAGCAAGGAGTTAGGAATGCTAAAAGTGGATGTTGTCTATATGGATTTCAGTAAAGCCTTTGACAAGGTCCCTCATGGCAGACTGGTACAAAAGGTGAAGTCACATGTGAGCTGGCAAGATGGATCCACAACTGGCTTGATCATAGAAGACAGAGGGTAAGAGTGGAAGGGTGCTTTTCTTAATGGAGGGCTGTGACTAGTGGTGTTCTGTAGGGATCAGTGCTGGGACCTTTGCTGTTTGTAGTATATATAAATGATTTGGAGGAAAATGTAGCTGGTCTGATTAGTAAGTTTGCAGACGACACAAAGGTTGGTGGAGCTGCGGATAGTGATGAGGATTGTCAGAGGATACAGCAGGATATAGATCGGTTGGAGACTTGGGCGGAGAAATGGCAGATGGAGTTTAATCCGGACAAATGTGAGGTAATGCATTTTGGAATATCTAATACAGGTGGTAAGTATACAGTAAATGGCAGAACCCTTAGGAGTATTGACAAGCAGAGAGATCTGGGCGTACAGGTCCACAAGTCACTGAAAGTGGCAACGCAGGTGGATAAGGTAGTCAAGAAGGCATATGGAATGCTTGCCTTCATCGGTCGGGGCATAGAGTATAAAAATTGGCAAGTCATGCTGCAGCTGAACAGAACTTTAGTTAGGCCACACTAAGAATATTGCGTGCAATTCTGGTCACCACACTACCAGAAGGACGAGGAGGCTTTGGAGAAGGTACAGAAGAGGTTTACCAGGATGTTGCCTGGTCTGGAGGGCATTAGCTTATGAGGAGAGGTTGGACAAACTCAGATTGTTTTCACTGGAACGACGGAAGTGGAGGGGCGACATGATAGAGGTTTACAAAGTTATGAGTGGGATGGACAGAGTGGATAGTCAGAAGCTTTTTCCTGGGTGGAAGAGTCAGTTACTAGTGGACATAGGTTTAAGGTGAGAGGGGCAAAGTTTAGAGGGGATATGCGAGGGAAGTTCTTTACACAGAGGGTGGTGAGTGCCTGGAACTTGCTGCCGGGGCAGGTGGTGGAAGCAGGTACGATAGTGACGTTTAAGAGGCATCTTGACAAATACGTGAATAGGATGGGAATAGAGGGATACGGTCCCTGGAAGTGCAGAAGGTTTTAGTTTAGACAGGCATCAAGATCGGCACAGGCTTAGAGGGCCGAATGGCCTCTTCCTGTGCTGTGCTGTTCTTTGTTCTTTGATTTAGAAGCCTGTAATCAGTAAGTAAAGTTAGTGACCTCTTCAGCTCGCCAGCTCCACGTAAATGCTGGTCTGAAGAGGTAGGGAGATCTGATAGCCCTTTTTAAGCGTCTAAGTTTATGGAATCATAGAATAGTTACAGCCCAGAAGGAGACCATTTGGCCCGTCGTGTCCGTGCCAGCTCTCGACAAGAACAACTCAGCTAGTCCCATTCCCTTCCCTTTGCCTGTACTCCTGCAATTCTTTTTTCAGGTGCTTATTCAAATCAACTTAATCACAATTGCAGGAGCAGCATTAATCCATTATAACAATGCATATGAATGCTTAGGAACTTTGATGGGCGTACGTCTTGCATTGTTAAAAGAGATATAGAAAGTTTACATTTAGCTCACTAATGGCACCTAAGCAGAGTGATGCACTGAAACAAAGATTTTCTTGATCTTTTTGGCACTGTAATGACATAAGTATAGCATTGCTGCCAAAGATCATGAGGAATTTCAATTTCATAGAATTCCCAGCAATATAAGGAAGCTGTTTGGTCCACCAAACTTCTGGCAAAACAAATAGGGCTATTGGCCCTGATGGCATTCACCCACAGTTGCTTAAAGAAATTAGGCCTTGCTTGGCGACCTATGTGCTCATGTATTTAACAGGGCGCAGTGTTCCCATTGATTGGAGAGAGGCTGCCCACATGGTGTGAATATTTGAAAAGGACAATAAGTCGGAATCAGTAAATTACAGACCCATTAGTTTGATTTCAGTTATCGGCATATTGCTGGAAGGGATCACTGGGAACACACTTATTACATTGATAACGACAGTTATTACAGACTCTCAGTGTGGCTTTTGAGAAAAAAAGCCCTTTCTCACCAACTTGGATGAATTTTTTGAGAAAGTCTGCTCAATCGCATTTCTTGATTTTCGAAATAGCTTTAGACAAGGTGCCACAAAATAGGCTAGTAAATTAAATGAGGTTAGGTTCTGTGACATGAGTGAATTGGGTTGGTTAAGATGGTTGTTATTAATGACAGTGGTTCTGAAGAGCGACTGGTTACTAGTGAAGTTCCATAGGAATCAACGTTAGGACCATCACACTTCCCATCATCTTTATCAATTATCTGAACGAGGGCACCAGGAAACTGCATGCAAGTTTGTGGATGATACAAAGCTATGTGTGAGTGTAATGGCATTAGATAAGAAAATAGATCCAGCAGATGTCATTCAATATGAATAAATGTAGTGTTATGAATGTGGGTAGGGGCAATGTGAAGCATGTGTACCATGCATGGCTGCGTGCTCAAGGTTGCTGAGTGGAAGAAAGGCTTGAAAATTCATTGACCTGAAATGTTAACTCTGTTTCTCTCTCTCTCCACTGATGCTGCCTGACCTGCTGAGTATTGCCAGCATTTTCTGTTATTATTTCAGATTTCCAGCATCCACAGTGTTTTGCTTTTGTACCACTAGATTGATACCAAATTTAAAGGAGTTAGTTAACACAATACACTTAGAGAGCTGCATTTTCTTCCACTAAAAATGCACAAACTTTGAAGAATTCTAATTAAGATCTTTAAAAATTGAAAGGATTAAATTTGCAGATAGGCTGTTTGAATTATATGGATTATGCAGGATCAGGGGGCATGAGTATAAGTTACATAAAGCTAGTACTAGGTTAGGTGCTCAGCAGAGCAGGGAGTCGTTGACCTAGGGAACAAGATGCAGGCACATGCAGCAAGTGCTGATTCATTGCGAGCATTTGAAAGGGATTGGATGGGTTCTTGAGCATGTCTAAAATTATTGCAAATAGCAGGTATATAGACAATAGGCGATGTGTCTCTATGTCACTTTGATTTCCTGGAATTTGTTGGATAGCATTTAGGGGTTAAAAGAGAAATTTTCCAGAATTTTCTTTCTCGATTGGCCAAAGGTTTTTCTTGCTTTTCATTTTGCTTCTCTCAGAAAGTTGAATGGCTAGAGGGTATGAAGTGGATGGAGTAATAAAGTGCAGAAATTACACCAAGGCAGTGTAGGACAGACTTGATAGACCAAGTAGACTTTTCCTGTCCTTTGACTTTTTTTTTAATGTTTGTATTCAGGAGGTGGGAGCCCTTCCTACTGAGGAAGTTGAGAGGGGTTTCTGTGGAATCTAACAAAGCAATGTGGGTGTCATCGATTGGACCCTAGACTTTGATTAAGCTAGCAATCCTGTAAGTCTGGATGCCCTATCTCACTGCTGCCTTACAATGATCCCTAAGGTGATGAATTCCCCAATTGTCTGGCAAAGTGCCTCAGTCACTTGATAAATGCATGCCCATGTTGTTACAACATAGATTCCTGACATTGTATAAATGATTTGAAATGACCCTGTGGCATAAAAGCTTAGCACAATCATCACCTTCATAGCTAGAATGATAGCACTGTGGACAGATGGTCATGGCTGCAGTACTCACACAATATGTAGCAGAGCTTCCCACTGCCTATTTCATGAAGAGTACTTGACTTAGACACATCTCCTCACTAAGATTGTCATTTGACCTTTATTTTCTATGTGGGGGAAGGGGAATAATATTTGGTGAGGACCATTCTTCTAAATTGCACTTGACTCTTCCTTGCTTCATTTAGCACTCCTCTTTGACCTCCATACTGGGATACAAGCATAAGGGAATAACAGACCTGTTCTTGAGAAATCCTCACCATGAGTGAGAGGTGGGAGATGGGTGGGGGAAGAGGGAAGAATGGAAAGCTCCCAGTGGTCTCAGGCTGTCAGATGCAGTCAGAGGCAAACCCCCCACCAAGCTGAACGGAGGGGCTGGATCTATGGGAAACCCCTCGAACTGTATCGGGAAAATTTTCATTTGCTGTAAAATGTAAAAATGTAATTGGCATGACAAATGTGAAATGGAAGGGTTGTGAGGCAACTCATGATTGTAATGAAGCAAACGGACCTCCTTTGCACTGTTTGTATTTTTTGACTTGGTGCTGTTTGAAACTGGTAATGTAATTTTGACAGATTTTTATGAATAAAGTATATTTTGGAAATAAAAAAAAAGATCTGTGTAGGCAGAATACCAACAAAAAACAATTGCTGCAAAAAATTAGTCCCAGCTGCAGAAATTGGTATTGAAACTCTCCACACTCTTCAAGCTCACAAATGTCTCACTTCTGCCTGACTCAGTTGATCTTGGAAACAGCTGCTCTCTGGATTTCTCAGTTTAATGCACCCTGAGCATCGCGTGTGTAGAAGCAGGAAAATTTAAGCTGCAGTGCCCCTGGCACTCATTATAATATATGTAAATGAGCTCAGTCAGGACTTGACAGACGGATTGTGTGAACGGCCAAAAAACTCACGAGAATCCAGGGGATCGATTTCTGAGAAAAAGAAAATTGGCAAGAGACAGCTTCTGCCCATTTCACTGCCAAGAGAAAAAAATTCTTGCATTAATTATACACGGAAATTATGCGCAAACAGAATGGAATTTCTGGGCCAAGACCTTCTGATTTTGGGGATTTGCTTTTGTATTTGGCGATCTGGGATATTGGTAAAGCAATATTAGATTTAGTTATGAGTAATGAGCCAAATTTAATTAGTAGCCTACTGTGCGTGAACATTTATCAAATGGTGATCACAACATGATCGAATTCAAGGTAGCGTTTGAAACTGAAAAGCACAAATCAGCTAATAGAATTTTAGACTTGGGTAAGGCTGACTTTACCGGGATGAGACAGACTGTTCGCGGTAAGCTGGGTAGATCTGTAAATGGGTCATACGACTGAAGAACAGTGGAGAATATTTAAAGAACCATTTAACGAAATACAGAGCGAGTAGGAGAGGAAAAAGCTCCACTTCACAGAAAAAACAGCCATGGACAACTAAAGAGATTAGGGATAGCATAAAACAAAAAGAAAGGGCTTACAAAAATGCAAAACATAGCAGAGATCTGGCCGAATGGGATCGATACAAAGACCAGCAAGGAGTCACAAAGCAGCTTGTAAGAGCCACTAAAAGAGATTATGAAAGGAAACTTGCAAGGGACATCAAAATCAATAAGAAGAAATTTTATAGTTACATAAAGGGAAAGCGGGTGGTCAAGAGTAATGTAGGCCCACTAAAAGCTGAAAATGGAGATATTGTCATTGATAATGGGGAAATGGCAGACATGTTGAACAATTACTTTGCCTCGGTATTTACAGCTGAAAAGGAGGATAACTTGCCAGAAGTCCTGAAAAAATTAATAGCCGATAGGGGACAGGGACTTAATACAATTAACATAAGTAAAACATCAATAACAAGGACATTAATGGAACTAAAGAGTGAGAAATCCCCAGGACCTGACCATTTCCATCCGAGGGTGTTAAAGGAAGTAGGGGAGCATATTGTAGATGCCTTAACTATAGTCTTTCAGAATTCCCTAGATTCAGGAGTGGTCTCTCTGGATTGGAAAGTTGCCCATGTCACTCCTTTTAAGAAGGGTGAAAGGGGGAATCAAGGAAATTACAGACCAGTTAACCTGACATCTTTGGTGGGCAAGTTGCTGGAGTCTATAATCAAGGATAGGGTGACTGAACACCTAGAAAAATTTGAGTTAATCAGGGACAGCCAGCATGGATTCATGACGGGAAGGTCATGCCTGACAAATCCTATTGAACTTTTTGAAGAGGTGACTAAGGTAGTGGACAAGTGACTGTCTATGGATGTTATTTATATGGACTTCCAGAAGGCATTTGATAAAGTCCCACATAAGAGACCGTTAACTAAGGTGGAAGCCCATGGAGTTGAGGGCAAATTATTGACATGGTTAGGACGTTGGTTGAGTGATAGGCGACAGAGAGTGGGGATAATGGGTAAATACTCCGATTGGCAGGATGCGACTAGTGGTGTTCCGCAGGGATCTGTGTTGGGGCCTCAATCATTCACATTATTCATTAACAACTTGGATGATGGCATAGTAAGTCATATATCCAAATTTGCTGATGATACAAAGTTAGGCGGCATTGTAGACAGTCTAGATGATAGCATAAAATTACAAAGAGATATTGACAGACCAGGTGAGTGGGCAAAACTGTGGCAGATGGATTTCAATGCGAGCATGTGTGAGATTATCCATTTTGGACCAAAAAAGGATAGAGCAGGGTACTTTCTAAATGGGAAAAGGTTAAGTACAGTGGATGTCCAAAGAGACTTGGGGGTTCAGGTGCATAGATTTTTAAAATGCCACAAGCAAGTGCAGAAAATAATCAAAAAGGCTAATGGAATGCTCGCCTTTATATCTAGAGGACTGGAGTATAAAGACACAGAGGTTATGCTGCAGCTGTACAAAACTCTGGTTAGACCCCACGTGGAGTACTGTGAGCAATTCTGGGCACCACACCTGAGGAAGGATATATTGGCCTTGGAGGGAGTGCAACGCAGATTTACAAGAATGATACCTGGACTACAGGGGTTAAGTTACGAGGAGAGATTACACAAATTAGGCCTGTTTTCGCTAGAATTTGGAAGGTTAAGGGGTGATCTGATCGACGTCTTGAAGATATTAACAGGAAAAGACAGGCTAGATAAAGATAAACTATTTCTACTTGTTGGAGATTCTAAATCTAGGGGGCATAGTCTAAAAATTAGGACCAGACCATTCAGGAGAGATGTTAGGAAGCACTTCTTCACGCAAAGGGTAGTAGGGTTTGGAACTTTCTCCCACAAACAGCAGTTGAAGCTCGAACAGTTGTAAATTTTAAATCTGAGATAGATAGATTTTTATTAAGCAAAGACATTAAGGGATATGGGTCAAAGGCAGGTATATGGAGTTCGGCCGCGGATCAGCCATGATCTCACTGAATAGCGGGACAGGCTCGAGGGGCTGAATGGCCTACTCCTGTTCCTATCTTCCTATGTTCCTACGTATATAGCCATTTCTAAAGATCCAGATCCAATCTCCTGAAATGCAAATGGACTGCAAAGATCACCTGCCAACCAAACCATATATAGTGCAGGAATTGAATGCAATTAAGTTTCACTCTGGAACTGATAGGCTTGCCAAAATTAACATGAGACAAGGTCACATACTCAGTTCTATACAACAGGGTTTAGGTGTTCAAATTAATGATGAGCCTATTAAGAAGAGATGAAGCAATGGATGTGTAGAAAGCTAAGAAAGCTTATAATGAGAAAAAAAATCATTGGTCCATCAAGCTGCTGCTGCCACAGACTATTAATGACAAGCTCAATTATAGACCTGCTCTGCCCTCACTCAGGGTCTCTACATCTTAATCCCAATCTGAATAGAATGTATTTATTAGTATCTCTGTAACTCTCAATCACCTTTCTTGTTAGTCATTGATCCAGTTTCCTTTTAAAGGTATCAACTTACAATAACTGGGTGGTGCAGTGGTTAGCACTGCTACCTCACAGCTCCAGCAACCCGGGTTCGGTTCTGGGTACTGCCTGTGTGGAGTTTGCAAGTTCTCCCTGTGACCGCATGGGTTTCCACCGGGTGCTCTGGTTTCCTCCCACCGCTAAAGACTTGCAGATTGATAGGTAAATTGGCCATTGTAAATTGCCCCTAGTGTAGGTAGGTGGTAGGGAATATGGGATTAATGTAGGAGGAGATGTGGTAGGGAATATGGGATTAATGTAGGATTAGTATAAATGGGTGGTTGATGGTCAGCACAGACTCGGTGGGCTGAAGGGCCTGTTTCAGTGCTGTATCTCTCTATGACTCTGACTGCTTTTTCTGGAGATCTATTCCAAATGTCCACTCTCATGTGTGGGGTGGAGATGGCATTGGCAAGGCTTGTGAATTTTCTAAGTTTACTCAGTGCTTAACATCCAAACTAACTAACATTCTCACAACCATATTTACACCTTTCATTATTCTAAAGAGCTGTATCATATCTCCTTTCAGTCTTTTCTGCAGCAAAAGTAGGTTCAGTCTTACTTCATAATGTAGTCCCCTAAAGGCTGGAATTATTCTTGTCACTCTTTTATGAACATTTCAACTGTGCCGAAATCTAGTTCCCTCCCTGCTTACAGGCATTGCAATTTAAAAAAATTTACTATACCTGTTCCAATAAGCATTTATACCCACATTGAAATCCATCTGCCATTTCTCAGTCCATCTGCTAAACTGGACTAAACAGTATAAATAGAATAGCATTAATCTTCTTTCTACATATTACCTGCAGTTTTGTGTCATTCGCAAATTTTATAAAACTACTACCGCGTACATTGCAATATGTAACTCATAGACAAGATGATCAGCAGAGGATCCATGGTTTATTCTTGTGGTACACTACTGGTCACTTCCTTCCTTCCAAGCAACAAATTATATTTATATCGCACCTTTAACATAGAAAATCATTCCAAGGCACTTCACAGAGTTATAATCAGACAGAAATAGATGCTGAGCCAAGGGAAATATTAGCAGGAACAGCCAAAAGCTTGGTCGAAGAGGTAGATTTTAAAGATGGCTTTAAAGGAGGAGAAGGTGGTAGAGGGGAGGAGGGGTTTAGGGAAGAAAATCGATAGTGCAGAGTCTAAGTGGATTAAGGCAAGGCCACCAATGGTGAAGCAAAGAGATAGCGAAGCAAAAAAGGCCACAATCAGAACACAGGGTTCAAATGGAATTGTAGGACTGGATAAGTTTACAAAAATCAGAAAGGGTGAGACTATGACGGGATTTAAACAAGAAGACGGCAATTTTAAATTGGAAGTGTAGGACATGAGCAGTAGCGTTTTAGATGAGCTGCAGTTTATAGAGGGTGGAGGATGAGAGAATTGGAATAACTGAGTCTTGAGGTGAAATTTTCAGCAGCAGATGGGATGAGGCTGGAGTCACAAACTTGAATGATAATCACACAACTCACAGCTCTATGCTGAAGCAAAAAAAAAAACTCACCGATCCTAATAATTTCAAAAATAAACCCCTCAATGTCCTGCCTTTTCTGACTGACACAATTTGAGTACGGACCTCTTTCCAAGCTTCTGTAACATACTAATTAAAGGAAAAAGCTGATATAACTTGTTATTTCCAAATGCTCCAAAATAATTATTTTGAACAAATGAACCATCAATTCAAATAATAGAGCTATAAAACCAAAATAGATTAAAGCATTTCCAGCGGAAGCAATGCAACTACACTCATTTTCAGAGCACTTTATTATCCTCTGGGCAAAGAACACAGAACTGTGTGTTGCACAGCCAATATGCCATATCAAATGCTGGACATTTGCGAATCTCATTGACAGCTTGGGGGAATACATAGCTGTGCAAGAGAAAAGCCTAGAACACCTGAAACTACAGCTGTGACTGATAGTTGAAATAAAATAAAATGTAACTGTTGTAGCAGAAAGATAAATATTGTAGTACAGTCTGCTAAGGACAAGCAAGATGACTTATCAAATTACAATATAGAGAGCCGTTATTTTTTTCTTCAACATTTCTATCGGTTTTAGTAAGTTTTTGTGTCGGCATACCATATACATAGATCACAATTTTTATTTACTGCAGGTACCTTCAGCCTACAGCATGACTGTGGGTTGGCATTTTGCACTTTGGCAGAATCCCACCGCAACTTCAACAGGGCAGAAGTTCTGGCTGGTAGCCAGCCCCTAACCCTGCCTGATTTTCTGGGAGTAAGCTTATTTAAATATTGTCAATGGTCTTCTAATCTTTGATGTTTTGCTTTGTGTGAACAAGCTCATTTTACAAGGCTGTATGTCTTACTGTGATGTCTTAGAGTCATAGGCTGGAATTTTATGTTGGGGCACAGGCCCCACCCACCGGCTTAAAAGCTGGGGTCAGCCCGCCTCCGCCGGGCCTGGGAGCTACACAGAAATTTTATGTGGACCAACCCTTAATGGGCCTCGGACGAGACTTCTGCCCATCTGAGGCAGGAAGTCCCACCTCCAGGAGCTGCCAGCCAATCACGGTGCCGGTAGCTCCTGAGTCCCAGCAGTGCCACCAGGAGCAGTGGCCACTGCTGGGACTGCACCCAGCTTCAGGTGGATCATGGACGCCGGCATCGAGAAAATTAATTGGGGTTTTGGGCCTCTCCAGGGATAATCAGCTGGGCTCTGGTGAGGGGGATGGGTGTCAATCAGGAGGGTGGTGATAGGTGCAGTAGCAGGGACGGCAGGAGCTGTGGGGCGCAAGGTGCACGATCAGGACGGGCCTACCCTCAGGCCCACAAAGATACCACCTGGTATTGATGGGGCAGCCTCCACAGCTGACAAAGTGCCCACCTGCTGCTGGTAATATACTAGCAGCGATGGGAGAAGGCCCTTAAGTGGCAATTAATTGGCCACTTAAGGTCCTCAATTGGCTTGGGGTGAGCAGGCCGTTTCCAACCTCTCCTGCCACTCGTAAAACTGCAGCGTAGGCGAGAAGGCGACGGGAACAGCACCCCCTGCCTCCCACACAATTTTACACCCACTCCCCACACCCCCACCCCCGGCCTCCAGCCTGCTCCCATGGACGCATAAAATTCTGGCCTTAGAGTCATTGATGACACAGAATGAGGCTCTTCAGCCCATTGAGTCCATCCTGGCCCTCCACGGAACTATCCAGTCAGTCCCAGTCCCCCGCTTGATCCCTTAGCCCTGCAAGTCTATTTCCTTCAAGTTGCCATCCAATTTCCTTTTAAAGTCATTGATTGCCTCCACTTCCACCACCCTTGTGGGCTGCAGGTTTCAGGTCATTACCACCTGCTCTGTATAAAAAAGTTCTTTCTCATATTCCTCCTGCATCTCTTGCCCAAAACTTTCAATCTGTGTCCCCTAGTCCTTGTACCATTCGTGAAAGGGAACAGTTTTTCCTTGTCTAACTTATCTAAGCCTGTCATAATCTTGCTCATGTCTATTAAATCTCCCTTCAATCTCCTTTGTTCCAAGGAGAGCAACCCCAGCTTTTATAACCTAACCTTGTAACTAAAATCCTCCATCCCTGGAACCATTCTGGTAAATCTCCTCTGTGCCCTACTCGTCAGTAATGGTGACACACCCAATTCAGGGTACTGCCAATCACTGGAAAATCAGGAGCACCGCAAATCAGACATGATAAACTCAATGCCCAATTCTCACAGTATTTGTCTGATATATAAAATCAGGATCAGTACACATAATTGAATATTGTTCCGAAGAAGGGTCACTGACCCGAAACGTTAACTCTGCTTCTCTTTCCACAGATGCTGCCAGACCTGCTGAGTGAATCCAGCATTTCTTGTTTTTGTTTCAGATTTCCAGCATCCGCAGTATTTTGCTTTTATTGAATATTGTTTCCTTATTAGAAATGATAAAAGAAAGAGAATATCTTGTGCTTGGGACTGTTCCCTTGACGTGGCCTTCTCAAAATATGTCAAGGCATCTTGAACTAGTTAAGATATCTTGAAATTAATTAAGTAATAACTCCCACCTGTCAGGAACATACATGCAAGGAAGGCTACTGAGTTAATTAAATGCCAAGGTCGGAAGGAGAGGTGTTTAATCATAGTCCAAGAGCCTTTTGTGTAGAAGTATTTCTGGCAAATACTGGCAATTCTTATGAAATATATTTGTAAGATTTGGTCAAGTAAATTAAATTATTTAATCTGCATTAATTGTCATTGTGTAGCTTAAGCTGGCATGACACATTATTCCAAATAACTGCCATCCCTGAATAACAGTTGTGTTTCATTTGAGATAACGAGAAAAACAGGTTTGTGTTTAATTAATAGCATTTAGCATTAACTCTGTCATGTGATGGTTATCCTCTGATTTTGGTAGCTAAATCATTCAGCTAGAGAAATGATGTATTGTAAAACTGGCCAATTACCCAATAAGAAACTTGCAATTGGTATTCAGTTAAAATAATCACCCATATGCTGTATGATTTTAAAGCAACATACAAAAAATTGAAACAAAAAGATCTGTCACCATTTCAGAGCATTGATTTTTGGACATCTTCATTGTGTTTTTGATCTAATTTCCTTAATTCTGCCTAAACATGAAGTTAATTATTGAGAGATGAAGATCTTTTAATGATTAATATGTTATAATACATTATCAGATGATACCTGAATGTTTGTTAGTCATTATAGTTGTCTTTCATGCAGTGCAATGTAAAAAATGTAACAACTGGGAGATACCCCGTCATGTATACATATCTACGTCATTTTAGGATTTTGCTTAATCTCGTATGATTAATTTCTTTGTTTTCTTTTTGCTTATTAATGGTTTTTGGATTTGTACTGTTACTAGAAATAACGAACTGGTTGAACTTGTTCATTCCCAGAATGCTTTAGGTTTTAATGTGTCAGGGCACTATTTCGCTGACTGCTGTTTTGCTTATGCTAAAAGTGCAGAATGTGAGATTCGTACCTGTTGACTTATTTTTGTGCCCACATTGTGAAAGGAGATATCTAAGGCAGTCTTGGGATAAGTGAGACAATAGGACAGCATGATAAACAAGTTGGCATCTGGTGCTTTGAAGGAAATATCTTATTTCCGTGCATCTTGTTCACAATAACACTTATCATGTTATAATGAATCAGCAATGACAGTGTTTGTGACAGTGGCCTAAAAAGCTCTTGAAGTTCCCTTAACCATTTGTAGAGAGAGTTTGGATCGAAATGATTGACAAAGGTTATCTGCCTCCCAGGTGATGCGACTGCGGTGGGAGCAGCGCACTATCAATTCAGTCCTGTTACTCCACAGCTCACAGCATATTACACCCAATCAAAAAACAGCCAAATTAAACACTCTATTAATCCCAGAATGAAACAGACCAAACCAGGTATCTTTAGACAACAACAAATTAACTATTTATTAAAAAACTAATTGTTAAACACTATTAAGATGTCTAAAGACCTTATAACTTCTTATTTTAATCTAACTCCCCATTCACACACACATATTCAAAAGTAACAGTAGTTAATCGGTTTTTAGAAAGTGGAGTTTTTTTAAATTATCTATCTCTTAAGAATAAATAAACTAAGTAAGTCTTTGTAGGCTACATTCCTGATGGATATGGTCTTTTAATGTGGATTTGATGAAAATAGTCCTTCGGAAGATAGGCATTCAACTCTTCGGCTGCAGCAAGCATTAAACAGTTTTTTGAATGATGAGCACAGCTATTAAACTGGTTTTTTGACAAAGAAGGCTTTTCTTCTTTACTCAGGGAATTAACCTGGCTTGTTGCTCCTTGTAGAATATTTTCTGAGAGATAATAAAACAGCTCCTTTTCTTCAGTACGCCTCAGAACTAACTGGTTTCAGCCGGTTTCTGCCAGTTCCACACACAGCCAAGTGGAAACATTACCATGTGACCTCACTCTCTCCTGTTGTTGCCCAGGGTAACAAAAATGCTTCTGCTGCACACTGTTTCTCAGGAATTCCATAATCTTCTCTCCCTTAAAGGTGCACTTTTTAACAGAGCATTAAAGGCACACACACTGTTTAAAATCCGAGTCAAAAAATAATTATAAGTCCGTGACACAGGGGAATGCAGGATAATATTGTCTCTGTACGTCTACTAGTTAAAGACATTGTGTATGTCTGGATTTGGTCAAACAAAATAAAAGGATTTTTGTTGCAACCATATTTGGTGTTGAATGTGAAATGTCTGACATGACTTTTGTAATATTTCCTTCCTCAAATAATCTGCAGGCTTTTAAAATGCAAAGTTGGCGATACACACTCGCAACATTGATTTACCTAGTCTTCTCTCCTACTCTTTTCAATCTTCATGGTATCCTGAATGATAAGCCTTTCACCAATGCTTCTCAATTTAAAGAAATATAGCAGAGCTTCCAAAAAACTCTGTGAACATCAATAAGTTGTGAAGCCATATATACTGGAAAGATCCCAGGTTCAATCCTAATTTGCTATTATTTCCTCCCTCAACTCCTCCACCTCACCTCTTCTATTTTCATCTAAACAGCCTCTGAAAATCCAGCACTCCTAAATCTTCCCTCATTTCTCAATATCTGTTATCCCTTTCAACCATGTTATTCCCTCTCTCTATAAAGCACATTGGGATTTTTTTCTTCATTGTTGGTCTGTGCTAAATTCATTGTTCTCAGCTGGGATGGTGGCTGGATTTCTACAGCTGGCCTCAGCGCATCTGGGTTAGGGAGGGAAATACTGCCTAGGATTTCCATTTCTGCCTGGAGTCTGTGGATGTGGATGTCAGATGGGGGCGGGATTTGGTTTTGATGTAAGATCTTCATAGTAAAATAGCCTTCTGAGATTCATCAATGTCAATGCTCACACTTGAGAACGTGAAATAAATATTATTTCAAATGAAAAATCAGTAATACAGTTTATTGTGCCAATCAGGCAGCATTGTCTATGGTAGAATCTTCAGGTAGATGCATGTATTGAAAGTTATCATTATCCACAAAGGAGTCAACATCTATCATTCCTACCTAATATCAAACATGCCTACTTTACAAATGCGAATACTGATTTTAGTAAATCGCAGGAGGTGTAATACCTGCCCATTTACCTCCTCTCTCCTCACTATCCCAGGCCCCAAACACTCCTGTCAGGTGAAGCAGCGATTTACTTGTACTTCTTTCAATGTAGTATACTGTATTCGCTGCTCACAGTGTGGTCTCCTCTACATTGGGGAGACCAAGCGCAGACTGGGTGACCGCTTTGCGGAACATCTCTGCTCAGTCCGCAAGCAGGACCCTGAGCTTCCGGTTGCTTGCCATTTCAACACTCCCCCCTGCTCTCATGCTCACATCTCTGTCCTGGGATTGCTGCAGTGTTCCAGTGAACATCAACGCAAGCTCGAGGAACAGCATCTCATCTACCGATTAGGCACACTACAGCCTGCCGGACTGAACATTGAGTTCAATAATTTCAGAGCATGACGGGCCCCCCATTTTACTTTCATTTTTAGTTGTTTTTTCTTCCCTTTTACATTTTTTACAATCTTTTTTTGCATTTATTTCATTTCATCTTAGTTTGTTCAGTTTGCTTACCCACTGTTTTTTTCAGGTTGTTTTTCTTCAGGTTTGCACTTGCTGCTGTTCAATATTCAGTGTATTCACACCTAATCTGTACTAATGCTTTGTCTTTCAACACACCATTAACATATTGTTTGCCTGTTCTCCGTGACCTTTTGGTCAGCTATGTGGCCTGGTCCAATCTACACCTTCTCCTTTGTTATCTCTTGCCCCACCCCCACCTCACTTGTTTATAATCTGTGACTTTTCTAATATTTGTCAGTTCCGAAGAAGGGTCACTGACCCGAAACGTTAACTCTGCTTCTCTTTCCACAGATGCTGCCAGACCTGCTGAGTGATTCCAGCATTTCTTGTTTTTGTTTTAGTAAAATGTAGGTTGGAAGCACAAAGTCAGAAAATGAGCCTGTAGTACTGCATGGAAAATCTTCCTTAATCCTACAAGGAAAGTGGTAATATTTTTGGATTGTATTATACAAATATTGACTGCAGTGGTAAACAGTTGTCCCAGTATGGACTTTAAAGTCCAAAACCTGCAATCAATACTTATTTTATTACAACTTTGAACTTAGATTTATTTAAAAGCACAAAACAAAAACAAGGACTGAATGAGGCAGAGACCAATAACTGTGCAAATTGAATCTGTCCAAACTCCTCAACAGCAATCAATGGCAAAGATGTGCTCTGAAACTAAATATTCCAACATTTTCCATTCCAGAGTGTTTTAGGAAACTGTTCCATTGATTCTGTGGAGGCCTCTGACTGTTCATTTGGGTAATAGCAGGCAACAGTTTAGTATTGCTGTCTTTCACAGGAAATTATTATCCACTGATGTCAATGTAAACAAGGATTTTTGTTCCCCAGTAAGTTTTGAGGTTACAGGGTGAACTGATAGAGATCTTCAAGGCTATGAGGATTTATGGTAGGGCCAAAAGTTATAGATTGTTTCTAATAGTCAGAGAGGCAGGAATGAGGGAACAAGAAAAAAGTAAAGGGGAAGTGAGAAAGCTTTGTTTATACAGAGCGTCATTAGAATGTAGATTTCTCCATCACAAGGTGTTATTGAAGCAGAGTTCATTAATTCTTTTAAAAGCACAAAAATAGCTAGAAAAATAGGAATATTAGAGGAGCTAGGGACCAAGCAGAAGAGTATAAAGTAGGTGTGTTATGTGGTGAAAAACACTGCCACTGACTTGATAGGTCAAAAGGGCTATTTCTCTTCTTCAACCTTTCATGATTCTTTAGCATGGGAAGAAATCTCACATGCAAACTTCTTCAGCCAAAAACATGAGTTTTTTTTAAAATGCCGTTTCTCATGAATCAAGAAAACTTGCTCCAACAATTTGGTATAGTTCTGTCTATCTGTAACGCAACGATGAACATTAAAAATTTACAAGAGTCATTTTATGTGATAGAACAGCCGAGTTACTTGAAAGCCACAAAAAGTATTTACAGTATTCACAAAGTTAATAGACAATCCTGCCATGGTTTTTGAGCATTGTTCACATTCCAATTAAAGAAGTAACTAGAATTAAAATCTTCAGATTTTAAACTAGGTAAGAACTGTGTGCAGTGAACTGCAGTCAAAAAGTTTAATTAATTTACAATGAAATAACTTCCAGCCTGGGAGGTTACAGTGTTTGCCTGAGCACTTCCTTTGTCATAATATGGATTTTAAGGCTCCCTATCTTGCAGGTGAAAGATTTGAATGCAGAACTCCATTCTGAAATTAACTGATAGTGCAGTATGACTAATTTTTCACAATTCTATCACAATTTTTCAATTTTACAAGTGATGCGTCAAGTGGAGACTTAATATTGTACATCCACGAAATGTGGCATATTAATGGTGCAGAATGAGCACTTAATATTCAAGGGTACAAATTACTCAGAAAAGATAGAGAAGGAGAAAAGGGAGATGGGGTGACAGTACAGATTAGGGAAGACATTGTAGTGTTGGAAAGAGGGAATGTCCTTGAGGTGGCAAGGACAGAAGACATTTGGCTAGAGTTGAGGAGTAAATAGAGGATGATCATGCTATTAGGGGCATTCTATAGGCCTCCAAATAGTGAGAGAAAGAGCAGCAAATTTTCAAGAATATCACAGAGATGTGCAAGAACTATAGGGTGGAATTTAAAGCCCCACCCGGGAACGGGCTAGGAGGCAGGGGGGCGTAAAATAGGGTAGAAGGTGGGTTGTGCCGTGCCTGTCGCCTACCCGCCCCTGCTGCTATTTTACCAGCGGTGGAGGAGTTGGCAGATGGCCCACCCGCCAATTGGGGCCCTTACGTGACCAATTAATAATGGTGGCCACCTAAGGGCCTCTTCCCGCCACTGCTGGTATTTTACCAGCAGCGAACAGGCACTTCAGCACCTGAGGAGGCCACTTGGTAATACATGACAGCCTCCTTGTGGTCTCGTGGGGGTGTCCTCCTGATCAGGCACCCTGTGCCCACAGAGGGCACCCCACCAGCACCATGGGCTGCCCCTGCTGAAACAACCCACCTACACTCTAAACCCCCTGACCCTCACCGAGGCCTAGCATATTGCCCCTGGCAAGGCCCTACACACTTATCTCCATTTTGGGGTCTCCAACATTCCTGCAGGTCCTGGCTGGATGCAATCCCAGCAATGGCCACCGCACCTGGTGGCACTGCTGGGACTAACGAGCTGCTGGCCCTCTGTTTGGCCGGCACCTCTTGGAGGTGGACTTCCTGCCTCAGAGGGGCTGAAGCCCCGACTGCAGCCAATTAAGGGCCTGGACCATGCAAAATAGCAGCACAACTTGCAGGCTCGGTTGAGGTGGGCTCACTCCCACTTTCCAGCCAGTGGTAGGGGCCACCACCTCCACTTTAAATTCCAGCCATAGAATGGTGATATTGGGTGACTTTAAATACTCAAATATCGATTGGGATAGTATTAAAGCAACGAGAAAAGTGGGGGAGAAATTTATGAAATGTGTTCAGGAAAATTCCTTGACCAGTATGTTCTCGATCCAACTAGGAAGGATGCATTGCTGGATCTGGTGCTGGTGAATGAGGTCAGCCAAGTGCACCAAGTGTCTCTGGGGGTACATTTGGGTAAGAGTGATCAATATATCATAAAGTTTAGACTAGAAATGGAGAAGAGCAAGGAATAAGCTAAAACAGAATGTCTAAATTCGGAAGAGGGCCAATTTCAATGGGATGAGAAGGGATCTGGCCAGGGTAAAATGGAACCGAAGATTGATAGTATTAACTGTAATGGAATAATAGGTGATCTTTAAGGAGGAGATGCTTCAGGTACAGGCTAGATACATTTCAACAAGGGTGAAAGGTAGGGGAACCAAAGCCAGGGCTCCTTGGATGAAGAGGGAGATAGAGAATACTATGAAATAAAAAGAGGGTATATGATGCATGTCATGTGAATCCTTCAAGCGAGAACCAGGCCAAATACAATAAGTTGAGAGGGGAAGTGAAGACGAAAATCAGACTGACAAAGAGAGCATATGAGAATAGAATGGCAGTTAACATAAAAGGGGACCCAAAAATCGTCTACCAGAATGTAAATAGTAAGCAAGTAGTAAGAGGCAGATTGAGTTCTATTGGGGACAAAGAGGGTGATATATGCTTAGAGGCACAAGGCAAGGCTAGAATACTTAATGAGTATCGGTGTTTACTAAGGAAGAGGATGCTGACAAAATATCAGTAGATGTGGAGATTGTAGAGGTAATGGATGGGGTAAAAATTGAAAGTCAGGATATACTGGAAAGGCTAACTATGCTTAGAGTGGATAAGTCACTTGGTTCGGATGACTTGCATCCCAGGTTGCTAAAGGAAGTGGGGATGGATATAGTGGAAGGGCTTCCCATGATCTTCCATTCTTCCCAAGATATGGGGGAGGTGCCAGAGGTTTGGAGAATGACAAATCTGACACCCTTATTCAAGAAAGGGTGTAAGGACATTCCTAGTATCTACAGGTCAATTAGTTTATCAGTGGTGGGTAAGGTTTTAGAAACAACAATCGGGGAAATAAAATCAACAGGCACTTGGAGAGTTTTGAGCTAATTAAGGAGAGGCAGCGCAGAATTGTGAGAGGCAGATTATGCTTAACTAATCTAATTGAATTCTTTAATGAAGTAATAGAGAAGGTTGATGAGTAGAATGCAATGGATGTTATCTATATTAATTTTAAGAAAGTGTTGACAAAGTACCACTTGAAAAGCTGGTTAACACAATTCAGGCTCATGGAATAGGAGAGTCAATGTCAGATCAGATAAAATATTGGCTTAAGAGCAAAAAACAGCAAGTCATGGTAAATGGTTGTTTTTCAGCCTGGAGGATGGTAGACAGTGGTGTTCCTCAAAGGGTCACTGCTCGGACCACTGCTTTTTTTTGATATATATAAATGACTTGGATATTGAAATACAGAATAACATTTCAAAATTTACTGATGATGCCAAACTTAGAGGAGTGGCAGTGAGGATGATACAAACTGACTGCAACAGGACATAGATAAGCTAGCAGAATGGGCAGACAAGTGGCAAATAGAATTTATTACAGAGAAGTGTGAGGTGATGCATTCTGGCAGAAGGAATAGGGTGAGGCAATATAGAGTTAATAGCACAGTTTTAAAGAGTGTGAAAGGACAGAGGATCCTGGGCTTCATGTGCATCAATCTTTGAAGGTGGCAGGACATATTGAGAGAGTGGTTAGCAACACATACGGTACCTTGGGCTTCATAAATAGAGGCATTGAGCACAAAAGCAGCCAAGTTATGCTGAACCTTTATAAAGCTCTGGTTAGGCCACAACTGGAGTATTGCATTCAATTCTGTTCATCACACATTAGGAAGAATGCGAGAGTCCTTGAGAGGGTGCAGTGGAGATTTTCTAGAATTGTTCCAGGAATGAGGGATTTTAGCTACAAGGTTAGCTTGGAGAAGTTGGAGTTGTTCTCTTTGGAGCAGAGGAGATTGAGAAGAGATTTGATACAGGTGTACAAGGTAATGACAAGTTTAAATAAGGCAGACGAGGAATAACTGTTCCCATTAGCTGATGGTACAAGGACTAGGGCACACAGATTTAATTTTTGGGAAAGAGATGCAGGGGGATGTAAGGAATAACTATTTTATGCAGCAAGTGATAATGACCTGGAACTCTCTGCCTACGAGGGTGGTGGAAGCGGAGACATTCATTGATTTAAAAAGGAAATTGGATGGCCACTTGAAGGAAGTAAACTTACAGGGCTACAGGGATCGAGTGGGGTAATGAAACTGACTGGCTAGCTCTATGTAGAGTCGTGGACTCGATCGGCCAAATGGCCTCCTTCTGTGCCATAAATGATCTATGACTCTAATGTGTGCCTTTGATGTTATGAGTTTTCAGGAGGATTGCTATTTTTCATTAACAATTGCAAAGGCTTTGGAATTGCTTGTCCTCTTTATATTTCTTCTTGTGAGTTCATTGTTACTATTCTATATCTCTCAGCTTCTTACTTTCTATTCTCTCTGACTTTCACTATTTAATTTACCAGTTCTTGTGCCTATTTCTGCTCTTATTTTACCTCAGGATGCTCCATTATTTCTTCCCACTGTTAAAACAGTGAGCTTATACTCTTTTTCATAATATTCTTCTCATAGATTACAGGCCGTCATAAATCTATTACTTAACCTCTTTCTGTACATAATGTAACAGGGTTTAATAGCATACAATAGAATAATTAAAAAATAAGAAATCTAAAAAAAGCCTGGTAATGACTGTGCAATATTATAGTAGAAAATATCAACTTCTTCTGTCCATTATTTTATTGGAATCTCCTCTTTTGAGAACCTTATCTTGCTCCAACTGTCTTGTTTCACCTGCGAAATTCTTATTGTCTACCTCACCAATGAGATGCTCCCCAAGATGTCTTTCCTCTTTTCCTACCTCAGCCTCTGCAATGTGTGACGACTCATCCTCGATGATTTTCGTCTTTATCTTTATCTAGGCTACGCTCGCCCCTTTCCCTGTCATCCCATTGCCTTTCTGTCATCACGAAACATCGTCTATACAAACTCCTCTACTCTTACTCATGTTTCCCCCCTCAGCCTTGCCAACCCCCATAGCCCTTCTCCTCCCATGGTCTCAATCATAGACCAGGTTATCTCTAACCATTTCCTTGTATGCTCACTACCAAAATCTCTCCACATTCCCACAACTGCAATTCCTTCTGCATCTGTCCCAGGACAACAAAACTATCCCCACTTGCAAGTCAGTTAGAACAGCTCTTTGAAGCTACCAAATAAATAGTCTCTGACATGCTGTTCATCAAATACTTCATCAGCTGATCTGCTTAACTACTCCCTCTTCTCCACCTTTGATGCCCTTGTTCCTCGTAAAACCTTTACTCTCTGTCAGCCCAGCCAACCCCACTGGTATGACTTCCATCTTCATTCCAACATGTCAAGGGGAGCAGACTGAGTATATCTGCTAGATGGCCAGTTTAGCATCAATCATCAGGTCTGATGGACAAATCAAGTGCTTTCCTGCCTCATTCTCCTCTGCTAAAACCACCCACTACTCTAAGTTGCTTCACCCACTTTTAATTTCTCACTAATCCAAAATTCCTCAAGTTCCCTACCACTCCACCCTCCATCACTATCCCGTTCCCTCCCACACCACCATCCACCCCCATCCCTGAAACTTCCGTGGCCCTAAACTAACTTCTTTCTCCAGTTTCTCTTTGCATTCCCTCTCCAAGTTTATCCTTTCCGTAAGACCCCATTCCTACTAAACTGCTGGCTATCCAAATTCTCTTCCTGGCCCCCATGTCAGCTAACACTGTAAGTGACCCCACTCTCCACAGGAAATGTTTCTCTCCCTATCATCACCCTTCTCCTCTAAAAGCCCACCTTCAACCTTTCTGTCCTTGCAAACTAGGGGCTAAATTTTATCCAGGTGCCACACTGTGCCGCGGCGTCCTTTAAACTCAGTGGGGTGCCTGCATTTAGCGGCTGCTGCAGAGCCCCCGGAATATTACGCACGGGAGCTCACTAGTATCACTGTGCTGAGCCTCCCCCACCACCCCCACCACCGATATCACGTGGGGAGAGGTGGGACACTCGGCACAGTGAAGAACCCTTTAACAGCTGTGCAACAGGTGCTGGGGCCCTATTCAAAGCGCCCCAGCACCTGCTTCCTGACAGCTGTCAAAGAAATACTTACCTCACTGCTGAAGTGTGGGGATGCTGTCAATCTGGCAGCAAAGCAGAAAGTGCTGGAGAAATCCAACAGGTCAGGCAGCATCTGAGGACAGAGAAGCAGAGTTAACTTGATCAAGTTCACAGACCTGAAAGTTAACTCTGTTTCTCTCTCCACAGATGCTGCCTGACCTGCTGAGTGACCCCAGCACTTTCTGCTTTGCTGCCACATATTTACCCTGCTATGTCCCAGTGTCCTGTGAAGTTGAGATCTTCTTCTTCCACTCGAGTGTTACATTGCCTTGTGTAGGCATGCCACACCTGGGTGAATAATCTTAATTTTTCACACTCCAGGACATGAGACTTAAATATACCATAAAAGGTATTACAGAGAACACACTGACACAAATGGGAATGCACAGGTGTCACAGCAATGTAAATACGTTTTGCACTAAATGTTCCTCACCAACACGTGTGTTCTTTTCTCTGTGCGAATGATGTGTGCCAGCATGTAGTGCCAATGCCACATCCCTTTGCACCATTTGCCCTTCAGGAGAGTCAATGTATGCAATAACATTGCCATGCAACCATTACTCATGAGCATCTCCACGGATGCAGTGACATGGACATTGGCTCTGTCAGCTGCTGCCTCTAATGGTTTACATAGGGATGCTGCAGATGTGGACTGGTGCAGAGCAGGTGAGTGAGGGTGATGTGTGGCTTGCAGAGCTCATGTCGGTTCCTATGGAACAGAAAGCCTTTGTCTGATAAGGCACTGTCGAACATCCCTAGCTCACTGCTAGTCCTGGGTGCAGAGCCTGGGTGCCATCTGCCCTCCCATGCGTCTTTCATGTTGTAGGTCCTCAGCGTCCTCATAGTCCGAGGAGGAATCCTGTTGACATCTCTCATCTTGCCAGGCCTGGCCCCTATTGGGTGCGTAGTTGTGCAGAGCAGCAAAGAAAGGGCCTGTAGATGCTGGGCAATCACAATGGTGAGCTCCCCTTGGGGGCTACTACTCATGACCGGGGGCCTCTACGTGTATCGCACCTGCCTGTTGATTTTGCCTCTGGCGCATACGGATCCTCATGAGCAGGAAATCACACAACGTAGGAAGAGCCAAGCCTATTTCCATGTGATAAATAAAGTTGAACCCTTCACGTACTCCAAGGTTCCTAACAGGGCAGGGATTGGTGTTGACGGGTACATCAGCTGCTTTCATGGATCAGTTATGTGGCATGCCATGGCATTGCTCATGCACAGCATGAGCTTTCCCTCCAGTAATCCCAGACTCCCTCCCTCCTCCCTTCCAGTATGCAGAGTGAGACCCCTGAAAAGGAACTTACCTTCTGCCGCGAAACCTTCTGCCTCTGAGAACCCGCCGGCCTTTCAAATCGTGAATGGGATGGCACATGACAGCAGCCTATGCAGTGAAAAATCTGGAGGTGCCCATGGAGAGGTGGCAGGCTGCATAATCTGCAGAATTCGTACCGTTTAACATATTGTAATTGGGGTGCCGCCGCCGTGCGGTGGGGGGGGGGGGGGCGGGAGCGCAGCGAGGTCCCCCCACCGCCGGTAATTTGCGGCGGGCCCTTCTCAACGTTGCAGGTTGAGGCAAGCCTCTCCCTGCAGAATTGTACCGGTCCCCGTGCCACAATTCGTGGCATCGAGGGGCCAGTAAAATTCAGCCCTAGCAACTCCATCCCCAAATCCATCCTCCCTTTCTTGTTCAAAATCCTTGATCATGTTGGTGTCTCCTAAATATGTGCCCATCTTACCTGTAACTCCCTGTTGGAATCTTTTGAATCAGGTTTCACCTCTGCAACAGCAATGAAACAGCACATTTTCTGCGACTGCAGTACATTTTTCCTCCTCATCCTCTTTACCTCTCTGCAGCCTTCAACATGATCAACCACACCAGCTACCCTGAGCACGTATTGTGTTTTATTGGTTAACAGAAAACAATTTCCTTTACATCTACGGCTATTGTGTTCTATAACAAGATCTTCATTCTGTATCACCTTTATATGAAAAATACATGCCTTAAGTTGTGTTTGAAAGTAATTTCACATTATGACACATGCTTTGTGTTTTGTTCTAATATATAATTGGAAAGGTATGTAACTGGACAATTTAAATTCTGACAAAAGCAGACATGTATTTATACCAGAATGGTTTAAGAAATGAAATGCTCATGATTCTTGAGATTGAAGGAGTTTTTATTTTCTGTCGAAAGAATGAAATGATTTGCATGCAGTATCTCAGAAGTGTTCACACTTTGTTTGAGATTAGACTGCTAAATTGTGAATATCTTTTTCCTTGTAATGGGTATTTATACAAAGGCTCTTGGGTCTAAATTGTCACAAATAATATTTTAAAAAAACTTAGAATTTGAAAAAGAAACATACTTTTAGCCTGTTGAAAATTTTACTGGAACAATTCACTCACAATTCAATACATAAACCTTTAGAAAAATCAATGACTAAAGCACTAGAACTGAAACATCCATCAACATTAATATAAAGACAAGTGATTCAGTTTGGTTGGTTCTGTAAAATGGGAGGTGTGCAAATAAAATAATTCTGGGGATATTAGTTATGCTTTTATAACACAATGATTGAGAAACAAAGAAAATATACGGAAGGTTATACCATAAGAAAGATGAATGATCCCTGTAGCTATTTTATGTTATTTAAATTATTCAATCCAAAGTATCCCTCGTCATGGGACATAACTACTAAAGCTGATATAACTGCATAAAGCCATTCATTAACTTGGTGTGCATTGCTGACATGTCAACAAATTTTTAATAAGCCTTGAAAAACAAACCGTGTTGATAATGGCTCACGTTGTACTATTCTGTATTTGTGGGGCTGTGCCAAGGCATTAAGGTAGTCAAATGTAGCCTGTATTACTTAGAGTTCCAATGCCAGTTCAAATAATTTCATTTTACAAATTGAAATAATCGTGGCTACCTGGAGAGGTATTTGGGTCCAAGATGTAGGGGTGAAATTGGTTTACATCAGCAACGTGAATATTGAATCAACAGCTGATTTTTCACCATGCATAAAACTCATTTACACTGAAGTGCACAGAATGATAGTTCCAACTCTTTTGGAGACTTGGGCTGGAATTTTACGTGGTGGCAGTGGCTCCGCCCACCAGCTGAAAAATCAGGGGCAGGCCCTCCTCTAGCAGGCCTGGGAGCCACACCGCAATTTTGCATGGCCCAGGACCTTAGCTGGCCTCAGTTGGGACTTCCGCCCCTCTGAGGCAGGATGTCCGTCTCCAAGAGCTGCCAGCCAATCAGAAGGCCGGCAGCTCTTCAGTCCCAGCAGCACCACCAGGAGCTGCGGCCATTCCTGGGAGTGCACTCAGTGGGAGGCACAACATGGATGTCGCCTTCGGCAGAGGTGAGTGGGGATTGGGCCTCGCCAGGGACAATCAGCTGGGCCCCAGTGAGGGAGGGTGGGGGTCAATCGAGAGGGTTGGGGGAGGTATTCCATCGGGGATATCTTGTGCTGCTGGGGGGGGCTTCCGTGGAGCACAGGGTGCTCGATCAGAGGGACCCCTCCCCAGGCCCGCTAGGAGGCAGCGTGGTATTACTGGGCGGCCTCCTCAGGTGCTGCAGATCCCAATTGCCACTGGTAAAATATTGCTATTTTACCAGTGGCGGGGGAGGTGGCAACCAGCCAGCCCACCCCAGACCAATTGAGGCCGTTAAGTGACCAATTAATTGCCACTTATGGGCCTCCTCCCACTGCGGCTGGTAAAATAGCTTTGGGGGGCGGGCAGGCTGCAGGAATGGCACACCCCACTTCCCATTCAATTTTACGCGCCCTACCCCACCCCGCCCCCAGCCTGCTCCTTGTTTCCTAGCCTTACTATTGTTTTTACATGCTTTGAAATTAAAAATCTTGGCAATATTTTCCAAGTCAATGGAAAATAAAAACTACAAGGTGAAAAATCGGTTGCCGATTCACTACGAGCCTGTTTTGTTCCACTGGCATTGACCAATTTTCACCCCCATAAATTTTAGATGAAGGCACAACAGAAACAACTTTTATGCACCAAAGTGGTTAGTTCAGATGAAAATTACAAGCACAAACAATATTAAATAATCAAAGTGCTGCTAGTGTTTCAGAGTACTATCAACGACTGGTATCTATTAATCTAAGTAATTCAGGAAAAACAACCTTTCAAATCAAATCTGTATATTTTCTGCACAGCCTACAGTTTTAAAATGTTATATGAGGTTCAAACAAATGAAGTGAAATCACAAGGTATGATGTTAGCAAGCAATTGTACTGTTAGTAGAAATTCTTTTATCTTCTATTTCAACAAAGGAGTTACAAGGTTTTAAATCAGTTTGAAGGCTCTTATTGCAGAGCAAGATGCAACCTGATAAAAACAAAACTGCATTTTAGAATTAGTAGAAACTGTATACTGTTTATTTATTATTGCCGTATCAAGAATGAAATTCTAGCACCCTAAATAAACACCATTATTGCTTAGCTTCACTCCTCCGTATCCTAGTTCACCAGAGCCTGCATTTTTTTTTCTGTAATTGAACTGGGTTACAGCTATTGACCGGCTGTTGGATCAACTACAGATCAAATCCGCTGCATTTTTTTGTTCAGGCTCAGCCACCAAATTAATTTGCTGACAGCCCCAATGCTGATTTTCACTTAGTTGCTGCTGGTAAAAAGTTTAATATTAAAGCTTGCATTCAAAAAGCTACGCATTTACAGTTTCAACAGACATCCAGCACTGGATGAGCAGAAATTTCCTCCAATTAAATATTGGGAAGACTGAAGCCATTGATTTCAGTCCCCATTCCAAACTCCGTTCCCTAGCTATTGGCTCCATCCCTCTCCCTGGCAACTGTCTGAGATTACACCAGTCTGTTCACAACCTTGGTGTCACATTTTACCCTGAGATGAGCTTCCAACCTCATATTCGTGCCATCACTAAGATGGCCTAGTTCTACCTCCGTAACATCACCCGACTTTGCCCCGTCTCAGCTCATCTGCTTCCAAAACCCTTATTCATGCCTTCAATACCTCTGGAATTGACTCTTTTAATGCACTCCTGGCTGGTTTCCCACATTCTACTTTTCGTAAACTTGATGTCATTCAAAACTCTGCTGCTCATATCTTAACTCGTACCAAGTCCTATCCCCCCATCACACCTGTGCTCACTGATCTATATTGGCTCCTGGTCAAGCAATGCCTTGATTTTAAAATTCTCATCCTTGTTTTCAAATCCCTCCATGGCCTCACTCCTCCCCAGCTCTGTGATCTCCTCCAAACCCACAAACCTCCTAGATAGCTGCACTCCTCTAGTTCTGGCCTCTGTGTATCCCTGATTTTAATCGCTTCACCATTGGTGGCATAATGCTCCTGTGAAGCACCTTGGGACATTTTTATTACATTAAAGGTGCTATATAAATATAAGCTGTTTTTGTTGAAGTTGTTACTGTTGAGTCCCAGTAACTTGTTACACAGAATTAAGCTTTCATAATTCACTCGACTGCTCCTTCTTGCATAGCTTTTCATAGGCCAGATTAATTTTCATAAATCTCTTGATAATGTGCTGCACATTATTGGCTACTTTATAAAATAGATTGAATCCTAAGAGTTTCTGGGTTTTATAATTAATTGGTTGTATTCCTTTAGGCAGAGGGTTTTTACTAATGGCTGTGATTCTGCGTGCAGTTTTGGTTACGACTGGAGTCTCAAAGGTCATGGTTTTAAGACTTGTCTTTTAGAATGATCAATATTAATGATCTGGATGAAGGCATTGTGACTGGTGTCTGCAAGTTTATGGAAATCATTTAATAATTAAAATAAAATGCCACTGAAAAATTATTACAAATAAGATGTTAAGAAACAGTTGAACAATCTTTATCATTACCCCAAACTGTCAATACAAAATGCAGAATTAATTCTCATGCATTTTTTTTTAAAATCTTGCAATTATAAAAAAAACTTGAATCTATGAATACTGTTGTCAACAGCTTATTATTAAGCAAAAATTTGTAATGGGTTCAGTTCTTTTTGTTGTCAATGCTCTGGGGTCTGTGATAATAATTAGATGCATAGCAATTTACCACTAAATACCAACAATGCAATCACCTTACTAGGAATTGAGTATGAAGTTACATCTTGGCATGTATGTTCTATAATAAAGCAATTAACACATTTTTTTGCCATAATAGCTGTCAAAGTAAAGATGACACTGCTCGTGATTATGATGGTAAAACAAGTAATTTCATTTAAAAAACTTGCATTTATATGGCAACTTTCACAACAACCAGACTTCCCAAAGCGCTTTTTAGCCAATGAGTACTTTTTGTGAAGTGCATGGGAAACACAGCAGCTGATTTGCACTCAGCAAGCTCCCACAAACAGCAAAGTGATAATCATCAGGTGATCTGTCTTTGTGATGATTGAAGGATAAATATTGGCCAGGACAAAAGGATAACTCCCCTTCTTCTAAATAGTGCCATGGAATCTTTCATGTCCACCTGAGAGGATCAACAGGGCCTCAATTTAATGTCGTTTCTGAAAGACAGCCCCACCAGCACTAGAATATCAGCCTTGAATTTTGTTTTCAAGTCCCAGACTGGGACTTCAACTCATAGCCTTTGGACTCAGAAGCAGGATAACTACCAACTGAGCCACTGCTAACACTCAGTTATGTGTGCTGTCTTGCTTTTCAAGTTATTATCTAATTCCTTTTTAAATGCTGCTCCAATAGCCACTTGTTCTGATAATACTCTGGGTGCAAAGAAACATGTTTTTAACTGCTATCTGAGTTCTTCTGGTAATATTACTGAGTCTAGGGCTGAATTTTACGCCACCCCAGCAGGTTGGATGGTGGCATGGGGGAGGATGGGGGCGGCATAAAATTGAGCAGGAGGCTCCGGGAGGCCTACCTGCCCCACTCCTGCCTCTTTACTGCAGTCGGGCAGGTGGGGTGGGGGAGAAATGGCCCACCCGCCTGAGGCCAATCAAGACCCTTCAGTGGCCACTTAACGGCCACTTAAGGGCCCTCGCCTGCCTCCATGGATATTTTACCCGTGGCAAGCGGGCATGCTGGGGACGTGAAAGGCCGCTCGGCAATAGCTACTGGCTTCTCTGCATGTCGGGGGGTCGGGGGAGGGGGCGGGCATGGCAGTCGGGCACAGAGTGCCTGATTGAGGGCCGCCCCTGCCTCCCAACCCACCTCCAGGACCCAAGATGAACCCCCCTCCCAAACGACCACTCCAGTCTCACCACTGATCTCAATGGTGAGGCATACCCAACTTACCTTCCCTCCTGGCTCCATGTCGTCGGCTGGGCTGCAGTCCCAGCAGTGGTCACCACTCCCGGTAGCGCTGCTGGGACTAAGAGCTGCCAGTCCGCTGATTGGTCGGCAGCTCACTGAGGCGGGACTTCCTCCTTCAAGCGGGTGGAAGTCCTGCCTCGGGACAATTAAAGCCTGGGGACCCGTAAAATGTGGGATGGATCCCTGGGCTAGGCGGAAGCAGGTTCGCCACCGACTTTTACACCGGTGGCGAATTCTCATCCGCCTAAGGTAAAATCCAGCCCTATGTTACCGTTACTGATTCACAAACTAGAAAAAAATAATCATTCCCTGTTTACCCTCTCAAAACCTTTCAGAAAAATACCAGTGATACAATATACTGACAGATTTCATTTTGATACACCGATACTGATATATGAATGCAAGTTCTTTCTTTCTGATATTCTGTTCAGAAATAAACTTAATAGGACTTAATATTTTGATGGTTATTCATTATATTACACAATGATGCCAAAACGTCTTTTTTTTTATTCTGAAAGGTTTTGCAAGAGTAAACAGTGAACATTTTCTCTTGTTTGTGAATCAGTAAGGCGACATGGACTCAGTCATATTGCCAGAAAAACTCAGACAGAAATTATGCTATCTGATTATTTTGGCTATAGTAAATTCAACCAATTACTGAAACGCTTACTCAAATACACTGTTACAATTAATTGTAAAAATGGGACAAACTTATAGTTTACAATCCACTTCTCAGTTGCCTATTGTCATTCTGAACAGATTACAATTGTCTGTATTCTAGTTTTTAGTTTGCACAGGTGTCAGCAGCTCTGCTGACATTTCAGTGACTAGTCTTGTAGCCATCAGTTTTTTTTGCAGAGCAGACACTGTACAACAAGATTGAATGTGTCTACAGTTATGTTCCATTGACCTGCCAAATCAGCTGAATGACAAGTCAATCAATTATTTATATGATGAATATTGTATTTGTTATTAACATTTAATAGTTTATTGGTATTGAATCATGCCCTGCATTGTAATGCAGTCAAGTATTAGTGCAACCTAATGGAGTAGTCAGCCCTGTTTAATGTTAAACTCGGTTTTTATTCAAAATCGTTAATTAATTGACTGTTTGGGAACAGTCTGGGAGTGGATCTTTTGCTCGCACAAATGTAAAAGTCGAACTCCAACTCCAGTGGTTTGACTTGTGCATTTTGTGAGCGCTCAACGACTTGGTAAAGCAACACTGCCCGGCTTGTCAAAGGACAAGCACATTCTTCAATCACAAATTGAAAGTGATGCATCCTGAGCCTGTTTCAATCACTGCTACTGTTCACCATCCACTGGTCTCTGCCTCTGTCCATTTCCATGGTGGCACAGCTACCTGCATTCCCTAGCTATATCTGAAATCTGCCCAGACAGGCACCACTGAACCCAAAAGAAAACATATTGGGTAAATCTTGCTGGAGTGGTGCGTTGGCGGTATGCACTGTTAGGACTCTTTTCTGCATCCTTCAGCTTCATTAGAATTGGAGCTGTAACCTGCTGGAAGTGTGAGCTGATAATGAAGCAATTGGACATCTGGGACCTTAGTGAGTGACAGGACCAACAGTGTATCCTCTGAGCCACCGAGCTTTGAGAATTGAGAAAGAAACCGAGAAGTAACAGAAAAGGAGGGTGAATTCATCAAATCAGGTCCGGAAGGAGAAATGAAGGCTGGAATCTTACTCCCACGGACAGGTGCCGTCCACCGACCGAACAGTTGGTAGTGATCCTGTCTCCGCCGGGCCTGGGGATCCAGACCGCATTTTACGGTCCCCAGGCCCTTAATTGGTCTGAGGTGGGACTTTCACCTCATTGAGACAGGAAGTCTATCTAATGGAGCTGCCGGCCAATCACGAGCTGGCAGTTCTTAGTCCCAACAGCGCCACTGGGAGCGGTGGCCACTGCAGTGACTGCAACCCAGCTTCAAGATGAAGAGGAAGGACATCCCCCGAAAAAAAGTGAGTTTTTGGGGTCTCACCGGGAGTGACCAGCCGAGTCCTGGCGAGGCAAGGAGGCTTGATTGGGGGTGGGGGGCCACTTGGGTGTTGAGGGTGTTTGGGGCATCGGGGGCGGCCCTCCATGGACACATGGTGTCAAATCAGGAGGTTTCCCCACCTCCAGGCCGTCAGAAGGTCACCTACTTTTTACAGGCGGCTTTTCTCAGGCCTGGGCCGCCTGCCTGCCAATGGTAAAAGCCCCGTGGCAGTGGACAGAGGCCCTTGTGGCCGTTAACTGGCCACTTAAGGGCCTTGATTGGCCTGGGGTGGACAGGCTGTTTTTATCCGCCACCGCACCTCATAAAATGGTGGTGGAGGTGGGAGCGGGTCGAGAAGGGCCCCCTGAGCTTCCCACTCCATTTTACGCCCCCTCCTGCCACCATCCCGCTCTTTGGGGGGGCGTAACCGCAGGGGCTGGGAACAGAGGTTAGCAGGTGCTAAAAATAACGCCACCCGCCTTTGTGCCTGTTCCATGGTTCCATCCTACCCCCCGGTCATTTTCACAGAGGCGGGATGGGTGGGTAGGCAGGGTTATCTGCCATCATGTAGCAGGTAGCTGATCGGGCTCATTAAGGGCCACTTAAGGCCAATTAAAGGAGGCCAACTGGGATTTTCCAGTTGGCCCAAGTTGCCAGAGGTGGCAGGGGGTGCAATTTAAAAGCCTGGAGGCAGCGTTCTGCTGGCAGCCCAGAAAGCAAGTGCTCCAGAGAGGCCTAGAATACCTCCCTGTCTGCGTGGGTGCAGCAGTAGCCTCAGATCACCCTGTAGAGGGGATCTTCACCCTCCCCCTCTCCCCCCCTGCCCCCCCCAAAGTGGTGACCTGGCTGCAAAAGTCATTTTTTACTTAAGTTTTAAAAAGGTTGGAGAGAGGGCACCTCCATTTTGAAGTGACCTCTCCTTCACTTAACTTCCATTGCATCTTGCCGCTGCTTTCAAACAGCTTTGAGATCCCGCCATGGCGAGCCTGCCCTCTGGCCATTAATTGGCCTTTCCAGGAAAAATCTCTATTTCCCATACAGTGACTGGGATTTTATCCAGGTGACAGGGATCTCAACCTCCAGCAAAATTGCTGCTGAGAACCCCGTGTCGCCCCTTCTCTCAGACTTAACCGGACAGTGGCGGGCCTTCCACGGGATCAAGGATCCCGGCAATGAAATTCCCGCCCTCTGAGCTGCCGGCCAATCAGAAGCCAGCAGCTCTTTAACTGAGCAGCGCCACTGCAGAGGCAGTGGCTGCTGTCAGTGGAGCACCCACCCGAGGCCTAGGAGCGGCACTGGACCCAGGCCACAGGGAGGTCAGAGTGGGAGGGGTCTCACGGGATGGGGGTCATGATGTAGGGGGAGGATCAGCAGCAAGGGAGGGTGTGGCTCTCAGCAGGCCCTCCCTTTCCGATGCCATTGCCCTCATTCAGGCACTAAGTGCCTTTCAATGAGGGAAGTCCCCTAGAGGCGGCAAGCAACCCGCACGGTTTTTCTTGGCATACTTCCCGTGCGATGATTGGCCCGCCTGCCCTTGGCTAATTGCGGCAGGATTAACTGCCCACTTACGGGCCTCAATTGGCAGCAGGATGGAAAGACCTTCTCACCCCGGACAAATCCGGTGGAGGCGGGAATGTGGCGGGGTCCCCCCCCACGACCATCCCACCTAATAATATACTCTCCCTGCCTCCAAACCCACCATGGGGGAGAGCATAAAATTCCCCCAGTGCAGATCTCTGACCCACATTTGAGCTTGATGGCGGTGTTCAGAGGCACGCAGGGAAAATCCAGCCCAATGTACAGGGTGCATGTGGAAACGATGTGGGAGAATATAGAACAAGGGGCCACTGTTTAAAAATAAGTGCCCCCCCCATTTAAGATGAGGAGAATTTTTTCCTCTCAGGGTGTTGTGAGTCTTTGGAACTCTCTTCCTCAAAAGGCAGTGGAAGCAGAGTCTTTAAATATTTTTAAGGCAGAGGTAGATAGATTCTTGGCGATGGGGAGAGAGCGGGGCGGGGGGCGAGAGCGGGGCGGGACGATAGAGTGGGGCGGGAGGGGAAGCGGGGAGAGCGCAGGGCGTGAGGGGAAGCGGGGAGAGCGCGGGTCATGAGGGGAAGGGGGGAGAGCGCGGGGTGGGAGATGAAGCAGGGAGAGAGCGACCGAAGACCTTGGTGGCAGTGGGTGCGCTCTCCTCCTTCCCCCCCACCACCCGCCTGCGCGCTTCCCCCCACCTGCTCGCTCGCCCCCCCCAATCGCTCGCTTCCCCTCCCCCGATCACTCTTCCCCCCCGCTCGCTCGCTGCCCCCCAATCGTTCGCTTCCCCCCCTGATCACTCTTCCCCCCCCCCTACTCGCTCGCTTCCCAACCATTGCTCTCTCCCCACCGCCCCCCCCGATCGGTCTCTCACCCCTCCCGCACCCACCCCCCCCCCCCCCCCGCCGATTGCTCTCTCTCCGGCCATTGTGTGCTGCCAGGTGTTTACGTTGCCTTTGTGTGCTTATTTGAGCAGCGCCATCTTTATTCCTGGCAGCTTCCTGAATGTTGCAGACTGGCGTTTTAGAGGCACAGGCTGCATTTGCGCATGTGCTAGTGCAGTGCCACCTAGTGGTTGTGTTGTCAGCAAATGCAGTCTTTTAAAAACTGACAGTCTCTCAGTTGAAACTTTATTTCAGTAATACAAATGGTCTATTCAAAAAAAAGGCTTCTTTTTCTCCTCAGGCAATTAACCTGGCCTCTAGCTCCCTGTAGAATTTTTGCTGAGAAAAATAGATAGCTCTTCTCTTCAGTAGCACGCTTTGCTGGAGAGTGTCTCAAAACTGATTTCAGACAGTTTTTACACAGTTAAGTGGAAACATTATACCATGTGACCTCTCTCTTTCCTGCTGTCACCTGGGTACTAAAATGCAGCTGGCACACTGTGCCTCAGAAATCCAAAAGCTTTTCTCCCTGTCTTAAAGGTACACTGTTTTTAACAGAGTCTTAAAGGCACAGTGTTTTCATCCGAGGAGAAAAAAAATACGGTTCCGTGACATTATATGGTGGCAGCGGTGGTGAGAAGACAGAATCCAACACTGACGACCACAGGAAAACAGCTTTAAAAACTAGCTACAGCTAAATTAGAGAAAAAGAAATACTGGCCCAACAGTGTAAAGAAGAAAAAAAAATTCACCTCCAGCTGTAGAAGATAGAGCTGAATGACAGGCTGCAAAGCAATCACTGTGATCAGGTGAGACAGTGTGCCGTCGGTTCAAGAACCCCAGTTAAAAAAAAACTTTGAGGTGCTTGCAAAGTTGCTTTTTTTAAAAATGACTCAGTAAAAGAAAAAACAGGGAAAACCCAATCCCTATCTCAGAATGATCGATTGTTTTCAAAGGCACTCCCAGGCTGATCAGGTGCGCACCATTACAGGAGGTGCCCGACAGCAAAAAGCACGGGAACCTTCCATTCGCGCAGCTCGCAGCTACAGCTATAAAAAGAAACCATTAAATCACTCGAACACTGAAGACTTTTCATTCACTCAGCCAGAGTTAAAAAAAACATTAAAACCACTCAACTGTGAAGAATTGTCAACCTGCAAGAAATCATCACCTGGCTGGTGTATAGCAGTAAAACAGCAAGCCACTGCTAGGGATGGTAAAATTGGGACCATTGTTGTGCTGAAGCACAGGTTTTAGTATTAGGTTGGCCCTCATGAATTTGTTACCCTAACGACATTTGTGGTGATCATTGTTTTGAATTAATGAGAATAAACTACCACATTTAAAGCATTGTGCTGCTGATTTTCAAACATTTTGCATGACAATGAATATATTTTACATTATTTTGAACCATTTCTTGCTCATGCTAGTCTTTTGACTTGGAGACCTGTTTGCAAACAGCACAAATTAATGCACAAAAGACTTATCCCTTTACATCTTGCCAAAGTAGCCTCTAATTTATTTGTTTGTAAAACATTTTACTTGGAATACAGTATTTCTTTCTAACCATAGTTATAAACCCGAGTATATCTGAAGTAAATAGCATTATTTAAATACCCCCTTAGAACTTTATATATTGGGTAACAAAAGCTTAAATATTGTACAGGTCCTTAGATTATCACTTTTAGACTCTATTTGTTACTGGCATTGACAGCCATGAAGCAAAGTACAAAGGAATATCCAGTGCCATATGCATACCCTACAAAAGATAGTTTATTCAATCATTCATTGTATTGATGTTTTTCAGCACTGAGCTAAGCATCTGCAAGTTCAGTTTTTGGTGCGAATGATTCAATATATTCAATTCTAAAGCTATGCTGTCTGCTTTTTTTGCAGGGTAGAGAGTACATTTGGCTAGATGAAGATTTCAGCATGCTTACGAACAGAATAATCAATAGCTTCAGTGCCTGCATTAGGCAGAGCTATGGTTTCAGACAATTTCATCAGAGCACTGTATTCTCTGATTAAGTAAAGAGAAGCTTTAGCACTCATATTCCCAATTTACTCAGCTGCGTTGAGGAAAGTGAATGCAAGAAACAGCCACTGTAATAGGTCAAGCATTATGATTGAAATAAAAAAAAAAAATTTGGCATTCAAGTGGTGAAGTGGTAGCCTTGAATTAAACCAATGTTCACTGAAGTTATGACTAAAGGATTATAATGCAATAAAGCAAATACGCTTTCAAATAAAATTGACCAGCCATACAATTGGGGCTGCAATATTAATTTTATAATAAACTATTTTTCTTCATTTCAGGGCAATTTCATACACTCATACCTATAAAGAATCTATTAAAACTGAATCGTTTGTCTTACAAACTTAATTATCATGCAATGGACAGTAGCACCAAATAGCTGCAAACCAACACCGGGGCGGCACAGTGGCGCAGTGGTTAGCACCGCAGCCTCACAGCTCCAGCGACCCGGGTTCAATTCCGGGTACTGCCTGTGTGGAGTTTGCAAGTTCTCCCTGTGTCTGCGTGGGTTTCCTCCGGGTGCTCCGGTTTCCTCCCACATGCCAAAGACTTGCAGGTTGATAGGTAAATTGGCCATTAGCAATTGCCCCCAGTATAGGTAGGTGGTAGGGAAAATGTAGGGGACAGGTGGGGATGTGGTAGGAATATGGAATTAGTGTAGGATTACTATAAATGGGTGGTTGATGGTCAGCACAGACTCGGTGGGCCGAAGGGCCTGTTTCAGTGCTGTATCTCTAAAAAAAATAAATAAATAAAACTGGCCACCAGTACACATTTCACTTCTGAATTATAACATTTCAAACCCAAAACTCAGCATTCAAAGTGAGCTACATTTAGTCACTTCAGATTATTTTACATCCACTTTTTTCATTTGTATTTTATTTCTTGCTGGAGAAAACGATTTCTGTTCACAAAGTCACAAAGGTCTCAATGGACTTGGTCACATGAAGAAATCAGGCAGATGTGTGCCTGCAAAGAATCAAAACATGAATGGAATGAAGGACCGAGAGCAATTCAAAGGTGTATTATTTTTATGAGAGGATCAGGGTGCTCAAGTGCCTAATTCACTACTTTACAACTAAGGGTTCAAGAAATCTGCCAGCTGACCAGATAACTGGCTACAAGTATGTCTGAAAATACAGAACATTATGCTGGCCCAATTACAAATATCTTCAGCTATTGAATAGGGTGCTGGCTCTAGTGTAACTATACCCCAATACCTCGTGCTGTTGAATAGAGTGACTCGCAACAAACTTCCTCCTGTGTCATTACATGCAAAGTTCCTATTGCCTGAACTGTGCAACTATAATGTCTTGCTGACAAGAATTTATCTGATAGAATCCAGTCATAATCACAGATTAGAAGGGAAGATAAGTAATTCATTTAAACTCTGCTAGCCAGTCACCATTGCTCCTGTTTACTAGTATTGGATGCACATCTTCCAAACTGTCATCTCCTTCCCATCAACTGAAAGGAATCTAACATGAGGAATTTAAAAACAGATCTGTGATCTATCAATCCCCAACCAGAACAATGGCTTGGGAACTTTGAATGGTCTACTTGACCTGTCCCCGTTAACAAGATATTAAAGGCAATCTTGGAACATTAACACTGGTTGGAGATGGACCACTCAAAGGATAATCACTGGAAAAATGGGACCCTGAGAGAGATTGGATTTCTTTGACATTATCTAATTTAGTTGCAAGAGAGAGAATACACTGGGCCACCATGTGACAAACTCACCAGCTGTGTGAAACTAGCTGCTCTTTCTCTCTTCCTCTGCAGGCAGACAAGCACCTGAGACTGACCAGTAAAGGACCTAAGTGGGGTCCATCTCTCTCTCTCTCTCCAGGCCACCTTGTAGGTTCGAACCCTGCCTGCTGGCTGTAACCATCCAAGTCTATCATTGTTGCAGACAGAGATCCCATGAAGAAAAGCAGCTGATCAGGGATAGTGGAGGGAACTTGTGCCTGGAGTCAGAGGAGGTAGGGGAGGTCCTAAATGAATACTTTGCTCCAGTATTCACTAGTGAGAGGGACCTGGTCATTTGTGAGGACAGCGTGGAACAGGCTGATATGCTCGAACAGGTTGAGGTTAAGAGGGAGGATGTGCTGGAACTTTTGAATGATATGAGGACAGATAAGTCCCCGGGGCCAGATGGGATATACCCAAGGATATTATGGGAAGCGAGGGAAGAGATTGCTGCGCCTTTGGCGATGATCTTTGCGTCTTCACTGTCCACTGGAGTAGTACCGGATGATTGGAGGGTGGGAAATGTTGTTCCCTTGTTCAAGAAAGGGAATAGTCAGTCTTACGTCAGTGGTGGGCAAATTATTGGAGAGGATTCTGAGAGACAGGATTTATGATTATTTGGAAAAGCATGGTTTGATTAGAGATAGTCAGCATGGCTTTGTGAGGGGCAGGTCATGCCTCACAAGCCTTATTGAATTCTTTGAGGATGTGACAAAACACATTGATGAAGGAAGAGCAGTGGATGTGGTGTATATGGATTTTAGCAAGGCGTTTGATAAGGTTCCCCATGGTAGGCTCATTCAGAAAGTAAGGAGGCATGGGATACAGGGAAATTTGGCTGTCTGGATGCAGAATTGGCTGGCCCATAGAAGACAGAGGGTGGTAATAGATGGAAAGTTCAGCCTGGAGCTCGGTGACCAGCGGTGTTCCACAGGGATCTGTTCTGGGACTTCTGCTCTTTGTGATTTTTATAAATGACTTGGATGAGGAAGTAGAAGGCTGGGTTAGTAAGTTTGCCGATGACACAAAGGTTGCTGGAGTTGTGGATCGTGTGGAGGGCTGTTGTAGGTTGCAACGGGACATTGACAGGATGCAGAGCTGGGCTGAGAAGTGGCAGATGGAGTTCAACCTGGAAAAGTGTGAAGTGATTCATTTTGGAAGGTCGAATTTGAATGCAGAATACAGGCTTAAAGACAGGATTCTTGGCAGTGTGGAGGAACAGAGGGATCTTGGGGTCCACGTCCATAGATCCCTCAAAGTTGCCACCCAAGTTGATAGGGTTGTTAAGAAGGTGTACGGGGTATTGGCTTTCATTAACAGGGGGATTGAGTTTAAGAGCTGCGAGGTTATGCTGCAGCTCTGTAAAGCCCTAGTTAGACCTCACTTGGAATATTGTGTTCAGTTCTGGTCGCCTCATTATAGGAAGGATGTGGAAGCTTCAGAGAGGGTGCAGAGGAGATTTACCAGGATGCTGCCTGGACTGGAGGTCATGTCTTATGAAGAAAGGTTGAGGGAGCTAGGGCTTTTCTCATTGGAGTGAAGAAGGATGAGAGGTGACTTGATAGAGGTGTACAAGATGATGAGAGGCATAGGTAGAGTGGATAGCCAGAGACTTTTTCCCAGGGCGGAAAGGGCTATCACCAGGGGGCATAATTTTAAGGTGATTGGAGGAAGGTTTAGGGGAGATGTCAGAGGTAAGTTCTTTACACAGAGAGTGGTGGGTGCGTGGAATGCGCTGCCAGCGGTAGTAGTAGAAGCAGATACATTAGGGGCATTTAAGCGACTCTTGGATAGGTACATGGATGATAGTAGAATGAAGGGTAGGTAGTTAGTTTGATCTTAGAGTAGGTTAAATGTTCGGCACAACATCGTGGGCTGAAGGGCCTGTACTGTGCTGTACTGTTCTATGTTCTATGTCTCCAAGAAAACTGTAAACCAGTTGGCCACATCTACAAGCTGGAACCCTTAAACCACTGAGTTCATCTGGAAGACAACTGATTTACCAAACTTCACAGACTGTATACTATTTTTATTTGCTAATGACTCTAATCCAACCAATCTATTCTTTCCCAATCTGTAACCTATTTGTGTATGAGATTCTCGTGTGTGTGTGTGTGTGTGTGTGTGTGTGTGAAAGTTGGAGCGTAGTTTATTATTTTACTTAGATCAGTTTTAAGTACAGTAAAACTAACCACTTTCTTGTTTAAACTCAAGAAAACCTGTCCAATTGGTTCTTTTATGATCATAGCATGTAAATGATTAAACACCCACTGAATTGGTACGCATATACACTTTTAAAACGAAATAAACCCTGTTGCGGTCAAACACAGAGAAGGACAAGATGGGAGCCTTTCAACCCCTCATCACCTGATCATAACAATTTGAATATTTTGAACAAGTGATAAGTAATCATCAGGAGGACTGAAAAGGGATATATGACAGGCTACAAACTACTAACTGAACTTCAAAGTCATTCATTGAATGGGAAATGCTTGAGACATCCTGAGAGAGTTGATACGGTGTTGCATGAACACAAGGTCTTGCTTTCTTTAATGTTGGCAAAATTAGCACATGAACCCTTGTTCATTTGCATTCCCTATTTTACTAATGGCATTAATCCATTTACAATAAATGAGTTATCGGTCTGCGTTAAAACAGCCAAATCAGGAATATTGGAGATCATTAGCATTCGTCCACTAATATTGCCAAGAACAATTTCCAGGCTGATGTGAGAATTTAGAAAAAAGCAGCAGGGAAGTGAAAAAGAATTCTTCAGAGATTATCTGAGGGAATGAAGGTAGTATATGCAATCAGATTCAAAGACTGTGAAGTTAACAAAGGTGATGCTCACCTATCTCACGAGCAGTAACCTTGGTCTGCTTCTATTATATATTCTATATCAGGTATGCTATCCGCAATCACTGCCAATATTGCCCACACATTCCAAAATCAAAAGATAACTAATTCTGATTCAGGAATACCTTGCATTTAAAATCTCTTTCTTGCAACCACTAAGTTGCTGAAAAATATACTTACTTTTCCAATACACTCCAGACATGCAATCATACTCAACAATATTGAAATCCCCAGTACTTTTTTTCTCATCACCAAGGTGCATCATCCTTTTTCAATTTAAATGCAACTGTTATGTTGCTCCTGGCACATACGATGGAAACAAAGGCTTTATGCACTGCCCACAGGCGATGAATGGAATTGTTGCATTTTACTACTGTTGACCACATTAGAATTTGCAAACCACAGCTCTCTTTGGTGACTTTTAATAAGGTAGGGAAACCTCATTCATGTTTTGATGCAACAATGTCTGCCAATATACCTGGAGGTATCTTTGCAGGTGCAGCTTCTTCATGGATGCAGCCAATTAGGTTTTTGCTGGCCGCTAATATCTTATCAAGCCTTTTTCCATGGAAAGCATGACAACTGTGATCGGGGCACTTCTGAAAAATCATTCAGCATAAAGGTTGGTTAGGCCTTCCCAGATATCTGTGTGAACAGGCCTGCTGTTACAACACACCTTGACAGTTCCAGCTTCTCCAGGTATGAATCATGGAGCAAAAGGCATGCACTACTGACCATGAATTTTGGTGTGGGATTACTGGCAGATGGGTAATAACACCTGATGCAGCCTTCCAGCCTCCTATTCCATACCCAAAAATCCCCTAACAAGCCAGATGTTCACTGTACGTGGACATGATTTGCAATTGCCATGGTACAAGTGTGATGGCCTACAAATGAGCCAGAAATTGTTATTCCATCCTGCCGTGTCATGTTGTGCAAGTAACATTCGCACCACACAAGTGCCAGGCAATGACCATCTCTAAAAAGAGAGAATCTAACCATCTCCCCTTGACATTCAATGGCATTACAATCACTGAATCCCCCACTATCAACATCCTGGGAGTTATCATTGACCAGAAACTGAACTGGAATATCCATATAAATACCATGGCAATAAGAGCAGGTCAGAGGCTAGGAATCCTGCGGCAAGTAATTCACCTCCTGACTCCCCAAAGCCTGTCCATCACCTACAAGGCACAAATCAGATGTGCGATGGAATAGTCTCCACTTGCCTGAATGGGTGCAGCTCCAACAACACACAAGAAGCTCGACACTATCCAGGACAAAGCAGTCCGCTTGATTGGCACCCCATCCACCACCTTTAACATTCACTCCCTCCACCACTGACGCACATTAGCAGCAGTGTATAGCATCCAGAAGATGCACTGCAACAATGCACCAAGGCTCCTTAGACAGCACCTTCCAAAACCGTGACCTCTACCATCTAGGTGGTCAAGGTCAGCAGATGCATGGGAACACCACCCCTGTAAGTTCCCCTCCAAGTCACACAACATCCTGACTTGGAACAATATCACCATTCCTTCACTGTCGCTGGGTCAAAATCCTGGAACTCCCGAACAGCACTGTGGGTGTACCTACCCCACATGGACTGCAGCGGTTCAAGAAGGCAGCTCACCACCACCTTCTCAAGGGCAATTAGGGATGGGCAATAAATGCTGGCTTAGTCAGCAACACCCACATCCCATGAATGAATATTTAAAAAATCATTTCATAATGAAACTTCAACCTGTTTTGAATGGGAGCTACAGGCACCTGCTCACTGGGTCGTTTGGAAAAGGGCAAGAACATGATATTAAGGCTGTTTGCTGTTTTTTCCATGCTATTATGCTCTGCGAACTGTTAACATATCAATCAGCACCTATGGGTCCTGATAAAAACAACTGGGTACCTACAAAGTAACCTGCATAGTTACATAATTGCCCTATAGGCAAATGATAGTATCACTTTTGTGATCTAAGCCACCCTTTCCTAAGCCCTTGCTACACCTATCTACTGAGAGCCTGAAAGATGTGAAATAGCCTAATTTAATATTTCAGCATAAGATTAAAGCTGTCAGAGATGATACCACTTTCTGTTGATGCCAATGAAAAAAATATACTAAATGTACCAAACCATCTTATTATTAGTGTTTGCGAGAAGATAACATTGGGCTCTGAAGGAACTGGAAGTGAAATGGATGAACTGATAGACCTTGTCTTGTAACTACAAAGCCAGAATGATCGGAAAAGGACCAAAAGAGGGAGCTGTTCATATAACTGATAGGGAAAGAGTTGGTGATAACTAAGCAGGGGTTTCTCTCAAAGGGAAATAAGCACAAATTGCTTCCCTACTCAAGGAAAATTATGTCTCAGATTTCTGGTGTAAGTATGACTGAGCTCCAAGATTTTGAGAGAATATGCTGACTTGTTTCTCTAACTGTAGAAAACAAATGTTAGTTTAAAGTGTAGATGAGATAGATGCCATCTGGAAGTGAAGTAGAAATGTGAAGGACCACTACATTATTAAGTAGCAGGATTAAGTTTAAACCATAAAAAATGTAAAATGAAACACAGAGAGTGGATATGTACCATGGGAGAAGTAGGGAATAATGGATTTCATTTTCTCCATAATCAGAATTTTCTTCTTTAATTGACAAGTGAAACTCTGTGTGATATGGCAGATGCATGCCTTGCACAGGATAATACCCAAGTTTAAAATTCATTTACATAATGATACTTCATTGCTGCATTTTATGAGATCTGAACTAAATCATTTACAATATCAATATCTGCTGAATAGTATTCATTTGCTACTATTCTAGTATTAATGATTGGCTGTCAAAGATCAATAAAAAACTCTTTTCGTTGCTTTTCACATGGACAAAGAATATCACATTTTCACACAGACCTGCTCCATGATATTGTAAAGTATCATAATTAGCTACCTTTTTATGATTATACTGTCAAGAATGATGTTATAATATCCCCAGAGAAACCATACTTTGGATTCTCGAAGCATCACTTTGAAAATCGGCAACTATCTTTCCAAATGTATTATTTGCAAGCAAAATACAATTGTGGCACTATCATTTCATTAACTCAACAGTTAACAGTCTTTGTCCTTTCACTCATGTTCAAACATTTGTTCTCTGTGGATAGAAATTAAATCACAATTTGAATTCTACCAAGGTAACATTTATGCAGCATTTAGTATTTGTTCTTTTGCCTTGAGAAAGACAGTTTATCAGCTATGTTATTAAGAAAACTGGAATGTGAAAAACTACAGTTTAAATCCAACTAAATGCGTAAGCTGCTTCAAGTACAAATATGAGATGTAAAGATCACTAATTCTAGTTTGCAATGCAGTTTTTAATCAACATCTTTAATTCCATTCATAGCATGTGCAGTTAAACTAAGTTATTTTTGGGCTCAAGGGGATACATGGGGATTTGTAAATTTTTCGTCAAACTTGATCTGTAAATCCTATTTCTAGAAGACCAGTAGATTTTACTCAGATTACATTTTCGAAGATAAAATGCGATCATGTATATTCTGAAAGCTCAGATTTCTGTTTACAGTGCAAATCCAATGGGAAGACACCTAATACTTCAGTAGTGGCTATCTGTCACAACATAAAATATAATATGGTAGATAAATGTAACCCTCTACTGCTGGTGGCAATAAGGCTAAAGAAGCAAGTTGAGTTACCATTCTTAAATAATTCTATTATTTTCCCCACCAGTTGCTGAGATTATAACCTGCAGTACTTGGTTCCATTCAATTAAAGGTAAACTGCTGTCAAACAGTTTAGGCATGCAAATAACACACTAATGAGGCAATCAAGCTTTATAGTTGAAATTATGAAAACAACATTCATGGAGGAAAGAAAATAGTAAGCAACAGAGAATTATTTCAATTATTTCAGGGATTCAGGCAATAGAGCTGCTTGTGAATCAACATTGATGTACCTAAAGTATGAATTAAATAAGGAGCCATTCCATATCTATAAGTCAGAGCTAGATTCTTGAATCTTTCTCAAACCTTTGTGAAGAGGATGTCAATGCAAGATAAGTGAGTCTTAAAATGATCCTTGCAATTAATCAGCTCACGTATTTCTGACACCACGGCTGGAACTTTATGCCAGCCCAATGAGCCGGATGGTGGTGGCGGGGGGAGGGTTGTGTAAAATGGAGAGGGAGGCTCCGGGAGGCCTTCCTGACCCGCTCCCACTGCCGCCCCCACCCCCCCCCTTGACGTACGGCGAGGGAGTGGGGGGAAGAAACGGGCCACCTGTCCCAGGACGATCAAGGCCCTTAAGTTGCAACTTAATGACCACTTAAGGGCCTTCGCCCGCCTCCACGTGGATTTTATGCATAGCAAGCGGGCGTCCTGGAGCCGGGAAAAGCAGCCTGGTAAAAGCGGGTGGCCTCTCAGCGCCCCGGGGATGGGCCCTGATAATCAAGCACAGGGTGCCCGATGGAGGGTCGCCCCCGCTTCCCCAACCACCCCCAAGACGCAACACGCACCTTCCCCCCAAATGACCACCCTTGCCTCGCCGGGATTACCCCCGGCAATGCAACCAAAACTCACTTTAAATCCAAGCTCCATGTCTTCCTCTGCCCTCGGCTGGGCTGCAGTCCCAGAAGTGGCCACCGCTTCCAGTGGCACTGCTGGGACTAAGAGCTGCCAGCCCACTGATTGGCCTGCAGCTCAATGAGGCGGGACTTCCTCCCTCAAGCAGGTGGAAGTCCCGCCTCGGAACAATTAAAGCCAGGGGACCTGTAAAATGTGGGACGGATCCCCAGGCGAGGTGGAAGTGGTTTGCCACCAAATTTTATGTCAGTGGCCAGCTCCCGTCCACCCAACATAAAGTCCAGCCCCACGAAGCACCTGTATGTTAACCATATGTTGGTTCCAAAAGTGATTAACTTCTGGAAAGTTTTGCACCATTCAATATCTATTAGATATTAAAAACCTTGTGTGGTCTGAAGATTTCAAAGCTACTGCACCCATAGGTGCCTTTAAAATGCAACATAATGTGGAGAAACTTAAGGGACTAAAATCCAACAAATCCCCAGGACCTGATGGCCTATATCCTAGAGTTCTAAAAGAGATAGCTGCAGAGATAATGGATGCACTAACTATGATTTTCCAAAATTCTTTAGATTCAGAAATGGTCCCTTCAGATTGGAAGTTGGCAAATGTAACACTGCTTTTCAAGAAAGGAGGGAGAGAGAAAACGGAACTAAGGTCAGTTAGCCTGACATCAGTCATTGGGAAATGCTGGAATCTATTATTAAAGAGATCTTAATGCACTTAGAAAAGCATAGTATGATTACAAGAAGTCAACATGGTTTTATGAAAGTTTTTTGAGGATGTAACCAGTAGGGTTGATAAAGGGGAACCATTAGATGTAGTATACCTGGATTTCCAAAATGCATTTGATAAGATGCCACCCAAAAGGTTAATCGGCAAGATAACGGGTCATGGTACTGGGGGCAATATATTAGCATGGATAGAGGATTAGTTCACGGACAGGAAGTAAAGAGTGGGAATAAATTGGGCATTTTCAAGTCAGCAGGCTGTGACGAGTGGCGTGCCGTAAGGATCAGTGCTGGGGCCTCAGCTATTTACAATCTATATTAATGACTTCGGTGAAGAGACAGACAGTAATGTATCTAAGTTTGCTGATGATACAAAGATAGATGGAAAGATAAGGACACAGAGAGGCTTCTAAGAGATATAGGCAGGTTAAGAGAGTGGGCAACAAGGTGGAGTTATAATGTGGGCAAGAATGAAGTTATTCACTTTGGTCATAAGAATAGAAAAGCAGAATATTTTTTGAAAGGTGTGGAACTTTTAAATAATGATGTTCACAGAGACTTGTGTGCTCATAGAAGAAATGCAGAAAGTTAGCATGCAGGTACAGCAAACAATTCGGAAGGCAAATGGTATGTTGGCCTTTATTGCAAACGGATTGGAGTACAGGAATAAAGACGACTTGCTACAATTGTACAGGGTTTTGGTGAGACCACACCTGGAGTACTCTGTGCAGTTTTGGTTTCCATATCTAAGGAAGGATATACTTATATTGGAGGCGGTAGAGCAAAGGTTCACTAGATTGGACGAGAGGGTTGTTCTATGATGAGAGGCTGAGTAAATTGGGCCAATATTCTCTGGGGTTTAGAAGAATGAGAGGTGATCTAATTGAGACATACAAGATTCTGAAGGGCCCTGACAGGGTAGACACTGAGAGATTGTTTCCGCTGGTTGGGGAATCTAAAACACAGGGGCACAGTCTCAGGATAAGGACTGATCATTTAGGACTGAGATGAGGAGAAATTATTTCTCTCAAAGGGTTGTGAATCTTTGGAATTCTCTATCCCAGAGGGTTGCGGATGCTCCAAGCCTCTCTGTGTCCTTGCCTTTCCACCTATCTTTGTATCTTTGTAAGGTTGGGATAGACAGATTTTTGGTCTCTCAGGGAATCAAGGGATATGGGGGGCAGGCAGGAAGGTGGAGTTGAAGCCCAAGATCAGCCATGATCGTATTGAATGGTGGAGCAGGCTTGACGGGCCTTGTGGTCTACTCCTGCTCCGACTTATTGTGTTCTTGTGATCAATTGAACATCATGGGGCAACCCCGTACTCAGCCATAAGAATTTCCAATGCATCCTGTTTTCGAAAACAATCATGTTACCCAGCACCCTAAGTCCGCACAAGTACAGAGAAGCAAGTATCAAAACATATAGGTGATTGGAAAGTAGCTGCCAACAGAAATTAATGAAGTAAATCTCTGGTAACTGCTTCTTAGCAGTTTAAATGCACCTCTGACCATTTGCACTGAAAGCACTGACAAAGAGTCAAAGAAATACAGCAACAAGAAATATTTGTGCAAAGAGTGTAAAGAGGGGTGACAAAGACAGGGAAGGGTGGATGCAGAAGGGTGGATGGGAGGAGGGGTGATAGTGATGAGGTGTGGGATGGTGGATGGAGATGAGGAAAGGAAAAGTGAGAGGGAGAATGGTAACATGATTCAGCTTCCTACCCGTTTCAGCTTCAAACTACCCACTCAACACCTATATGTTCCCATCTTCTCCTCTGCTCCCTGGTCTCTCTTCCCCACCTCATCTCTTTCCCATTCTCCCCCTCCTCTTGCTTTCTCCACCTTCATTTCCCTCTTCCATCCTGCCCTGCATTGCTCCTTCCTTCACCCCACTTCCCCCTCTCCAACATCACTTTCCTCGTATTCCCCAATCCAATTACTGGAAATCCGAACAGGCAGGGGGTGCGGTAAGGAGGAAGATCAGAGATCATGCAACCATTCATATTGCTTCATTAACATACTGCATTATACCAGTACTTAGGTGAAGGCTCTCTGACCACAGTGGATGTCAATTACAAAGGTAACACTAGTTTTCTTTTTGTCTCTGCAGGTGTGGAATAAAAACTGAAATGGGCCCCATTTTAAACATGGCACCTCACATTACACCTGTGACTCCAGCCTGCACCTAGTCACTTTGTCTCACCCCACCAAGCTGCTGTCCAGAGACGTCACTGTAGTAAAATGTAATTAGTCATTTTGAAGGCGGTAGCCTGGTTAGAGCACACAGCACTGGGGCAGGAGCAGGTTGGGATGGTACAGGAGAACTCGGATGCACCTGCCCAGAGGGCCGTGCAGCATGTTCCTCCAAATGATGAGGATCCTGGCCTTTCGGACTCAGCCTGAAAGAAACAAATGCTTTCTGAATATATCAGGACAATAACAGTAACATTTTTATCCAGCTGCAATCTTTTAGGAACTGCTTTTTCAGATATTTTAATTTGCATGAATCATATACAAATATGGTCACACTGGAGTGCCCAGTACAGCACTGCTCAGATTGGAAGCAGTAACAAAAGCAGCCAGGGTTCCTGTTATATAGTCACACCTGATTGAGGGCATGAGCAAATATGCACATTAGGTATGGAAGGATTGGGTTTGGCTGTGATGTTCCTAAATGTCGAAAAGCCTGCCAGCACTCACTCTTAAGTGTTACACATGGCAGTCTATGAGCTACTCCCATTTGACCAGGCCTGAAATTTGGAGAAAATAGAGAAAACAATTATCACTGCAATTATGAAAGTGCTTTTTTTTTTCATTTAACCAATAAGTTATTGCCTGAGGGACTAAAAGTATTCTTAGCATACAGAGAATATATGAAATGAAAAACACATTTTTTCTCACATTTTAGTGTGTCCTCTGCAGCAAACAACTTTACTCGGCACTGTTAGTAAGATTGGACATTACAAACAGAGAAAGGGTCAGAAATGGTCATCAAAATCATCAGTGCTTGTCCTGTCTGTTTGTGAACACCTGCATACCATTACCGTTAATCATTAAAAATGCCATCTGGAGGGAAATGCAAAAGAATAGAGAAAAAATACATCAGTAATTGCAGAAAAACCCTGAGAAATTCCTGCCTAACCCCTCACGGCACTCCTCGAGACTGTGGTTGCCCACGAAGCATCATTAGATACACTCAGTGAAGAGTCAATGAGAACACATCGACATGACAGTCCAGATGGTGCTTCTCTTACAGTCTCCACCATCGCTGACCCTTTCCTCCTTTTCTCCTCCAAATTATCCAGCACAGTGACAATTACTGCCTCATCCATTTCATATACTAAACAACTGAGTAGCTTGAATCAACACCTCTTGCTCTGTCCACTATGGATGTCCATTGGTTTTCTCGGTGGTTGAACTTTTACTAATGCTTTGTTAGTGCAATTGAAGTAAAGCACAAAAGTCAGTTAGTCAGCCATCTAATGTACCCATAGCAATCAAAGTATCAATGTTGTGCCAATAAATTAACACGTGTTACATCAGTTTATGACATTGTTTTTGATTGTGTCAGCATCACAGACTAACATCTGTATTCTGCCAACAGGACAGGGTGAAGTTTACCTTCGCCAGAACAGGATATGAACCTACACTGTTGCCATTATTCTGAATAATACACTTGCCAGCTAGCCAACTGAGCTAACTGGCACCACCCTGCACCCCTACTCCCAAATTTCTCAAGCTAGCTCTAATACACAGAGTAATACAGCTCTCTGCAGCTGTCTAATTGCTCTACTATTTTATTTAGGTCATCAGATTATCGGTGACTATTGTTCTTCTGCATATTTAAATTTGAATTTAGATTCAACCTACTTACGGATGAAATCAGGAACTCACAATATATTTAATGAGCAAAATCTGGGCATTTGTGGCTCACAGAAAAGAAGCGAATAACTAATTTGAAGCACCAAAGAAAATTCTCTGGAAGTCAGAGTTAAGACAGAAACCTTGATCAATCACAGTAACATCAAATCTTTCTCCTACTTCATTTGAACTGTTGCATCATATCAGTCTGACTTTGGTTCAAAAAAAAATCATTCAGAAGACAAATTGCAGCAACAGAAACCCTGATTGGATTTTTTCATATCATCTTAATTATCAATGGAAAGTGCTTTAATTATGGCAATTTTATTTCAGAAAAGCTGTACACAATGTGCAATCTTTTATAATAATCACAAATTCGTCATTCGCTTTGTCAGACTTCTATAGAAATAAAAAGAAAACAAGATGACAATACGAAAGTTTCCAATTTGTCAGCAGCCGTTGAGAAAATTGTGGTCTCATCTTGCAGATCGATCTCTCAATCCTCAATTCTTTAGTTCAGTTGTTTGTTATTCATTGTACTGCAGACTTAGATAATTGAGCAAAAGAAATAAAGACTTGCATTTCTATAGCACCTTTCACAATGTCAGGATGCTCCCAAATGCTTTACAGATACTTTTGCAGTGTAGTCACTGTTGTAATGTAGAAACATAGCAATGAGGCAATGACCAGATTTTCTGTTTTTATGTTGTTTGAGGGGAAAAACATTGGCCAGGACACTGGGGCAAACTCCCCTGCTCTTCTTCAAAATAATTCCAATAGATCTTTTATCTCCACCTGAGAGGGCAGACAGATTTTATCCTAGCGACTGGGGTCTTGATGTTTGGAAAAAGTGTTGTGAAGAACCCCGCGTCACCTCTTTGGTGGGAGGCCCACCAAATATAGTGCCAATTAGGCACTTACGTAGACAGCAGCAGGCCTTCCACGGGATCAAGGACACCGGTGATAGAAGTCCAGCCCTGTGAGAGCTGCCGACTCTTTAAATGAGCAGTATCACCATGGAGGCAGCGGCTGCTGCAGGTGGAGCACCTACCAAAGGCCCAGGAGCAGCGTTGGACCCAGGCCACAGGTGGGTCACGGTGGGAGGGGTCACGAGGGGTGGGAATCGTGGGGGAAGGGAGTGTAAGGGGGCCGGTAGCAAGGGCAGGGGGCTGTCTGTCAGCAGCCCCCGCCCCCATTGATGCTGAGTCCCTTGTTCAGGCACTTTTAATGAGGGACACTTCAACCCCACCCCTGGAGCCAGAAAGGAGCCCGCATGATTTTTCATGCCATGCTTCCCATGCGGCGACAAGGCAGCCCACTGCATGGCTAATTGTAGCAGCAGAGGGATGAGGCTCTAAATTGGACATTAATTGCCCAGCTAAGGGCCTCAATTGGAGCAGGACGGGAAGGTTGTTCACAGGCATTCCTGCCTGGACTTAATTTTGGCCAAGGCAGGGCCCTGCCACCATCCCACCCGATTATATGTTCTCCCCACCTCCAAACCTGCCACAGGGGAGAGCATAAAATTCCCCCCAGCGCCTAGGTTTAATATCTCATCAAAGAGACAGCACCTGCAACAGTGCAGTACGTCCTTGGTACAGTGGAGTGTCAGCCTAGATCTTCGTGTCTAAGTTGCTGGAGTGAGACTTGAATCCACGACCTCCTGACTTAGACGTGAGACTGATACTCACTAAGCCACAGCTGACAATTCTATCATGGGACAGCAGTTTGTATATTTAAATCCCTGATGCATTGCCTCCATACATATTCATCAGCAAAATGGCTTCACATAACAAAGGTCTTCTGCATCCCAATAAGGACCACAGAAGAATGTTAAATGTTACTGTTAAAGAGGTGTCTAAACATTAAATTCACATTGCAGAGAAATCCGTGTCACTCAATACTGCTCACTGCCACCTTTATATTTAATGATTATTTGGTTATGGTGATCATTTGACAATCTCGACAATTTGATCACTAGTACTAAATTCTACAGTAGCTAAAGTATTCCACCTAACTTGATTATTCAACGATGAACTGATGGAATAATATAACCACTTAAGCATGTCCCACTGGACACATCCTTACAATGTGAACACTTCAAACTGCAAAAGACACAACAATATGTCCACATACCGATTAACTAATGCAGCACTACTTAACTACAAATGACAATAATTGCCTCATATAGTCGCATTGCAAAAAATAATTAACCTTTTTCCAATACTACAGAATAGTTCACAATACGTTTCCATAGTAAATACTATTTCAGTGCTACTGACCCTATGAATAATTTATAAAAATATATTTTGCCCATATAGACAAGAGGCAACAGTGAGAGCCGTTGTTTATCCTGTGTGTTATTATCTCATAAGCCACAAATGAAGTTACAAATGGTTCTTAAGGGCTTTAATTATGAACATAGTCAGTAGGAAATTGGACATGTAACTCTTTCACAAGGACTACTTTTATCACAATTTCCAGTGTAACTTTTCCAATGCAAATTTTTTTCCAAGGGCAAAGAAAGTGGATTTATTATTTAATAAGATTCTATATCTGGTTGCCGCAACCACAATCACACTATCAATACCAATAAAATTAATGAAACTGTCATTTAAACTGCCTAGTTGAGCTGTAGTCATAAATAAAAAAATCAAAGTTAGGTCCTGTTCATCCACATTTTTTGATCCACTCCTGCAAATACTGACTGAATTCATCAACACCAATTAAAGATGCTAATCATATTCCAAGGCATCTAGACAAATTAAGATGTTAGGTTAAGGAACAGAATTTGCTCAGGTGAATGTAAAATAATGCACAATAGCATGAGAAACATGAATTTTGTATGCATAGATGGTACAAAAGAGAAAAAAAGGAAGTGACTTGACCACTGAAAGTATCCAGTCAACAAGGTTGCTCATTACCTAGGATGCACTTCAAAGGCATTTGAATGTAAATGGAAATAGCCTATTTTAATCTTTTTATGACCATATTTGGAATGTTTGCAATTTCATGGGAGTTTGGAGAAGCACAACAATTATACTTTTAGGAGGCCAAATATTTGCTGCTCATGATGCTGTCTCCTCGACATTGGGTGACCAAACTCAGATTGGGCGAGTGCTTTGTGAAACACCTCCATTCAGTCTGCAAGCTTGACCCTCAACTTTCAGTTACCTGTCATTTTAATTCTCTGCTCCACTTCCACTCTGACCTCCCTGTCTTCGGCCTCCTACACTGTTCCAGCGAAGCTCAAGTAACAGCCCGTTATAGCATTCTGCACTCAATACTGAGTTCAGCAACTTCAGATCATAACCACTGACCCCATTTTTTTGACAGTAGCTGTTGGAAATGATCCTGCTATTCCCATTTACATCTCCTCTAGATCCAGTGTTTGTTTCTTTACTCATTCCCTTTATCCTTACATTATAATCCCTTTTATCATTTAATCTCTCCTACCTTCAACCCTATCACAAATCTTTCCTTTTGTTCTTTCCTCCCCTCCATCCTTTCCCTGCCTCTGTATTTGCTTAAAAGCTGTTCCATTTCTTTTTTTTCCATTTCTGATGAAAGGCCATCGACTGAAACATAAACTTTGTTTCTCTCTCCACAGATACTGTCTGACCTGCTGAGTATTTCCAACTTTCTCTGGTTTTATTTGCTTTTTAACTGTGATTGTAAACCTAGACAATTAATCTCAAACAAGGCATGAGAATAGAAAAGTTTCTACCTGTGGAGCATATGCTTACCATGGACCAATAATACTTTAACTCCTTTAAAAAGGAACCGGATGACCATCAGATTTACCGTTTGAAACTAATATCACCACTAAGCATTCCCAAGTCTGATATAAAATAGGTTTGATGCGAGATAAATCTGACCCTGCCTGCCTCCACCTTCAAATAAGCAAATGCCCAATTATACTAGCATGACATTTTCAATTCCACACCTTCCACTGTTTTGAGGGTCCTTTACCTGAATCTAATAATTCAATGCCTATCTTTAAATTATGGGTAATATGTGCTATGGACATAAAAACAAGAAATGCTGGAAACACTCAGCAGGTCTGGCAGCATCTGTGGAGAGAGAAGCAGAGTTAACGTTTCAGGTCAGTGACCCTTCTTCAGAACCGGCAAATATTAGAAATGTAAAAGGTTATAAGCAAGTAAAGTAAGGGTGGGGCAAGAGATAACAAAGGAGAAAGTGTAGATAGGACAAGGTCACAGAATAGCTGACCAGAAGGTCATGGAGCAAAGATATGTTAATGGTGTGTTGAAAGACAAAGCATTAGTACAGAAAGGGTGTTAACGGACTGAAAGTTGAACAGCCGCAAGTACAAACATGAAAAAAAAGTGGGTAAGCAGACTGAACAAACTAAGATGAAATAAAATAAAATAACAAAAAAAAAAGAGGAAAAAGAAAAAATAAATAAATAAAAGTAAAATGGGGGGCCCGTCATGCTCTGAAATTATTGAACTCAATGTTCAGTCCAGCAGGCTGTAGTGTGCCTAATCGGTAAATGAGATGCTGTTCCTCGAGTTTGCGTCGATGTTCACTGGAACACTGCAGCAATCCCAGGATAGAGATGTGAGCATGAGAGCAGGAGGCAGTGTTGAAATGGCAAGCAACCGGAAGCTCCGGGTCCTGCTTGCAGACTGAGTGGAGGTGTTCCGCAAAGCGGTCACCCAGTCTGCGTTTGGTCTCCCCAATGTAGAGGAGACCACATTGTGAGCAGCGAATACAGTATACTACATTGAAAGAAGTACAAGTAAATCGCTGCTTCACCTGAAAGGAGTGTTTGGGGCCTGGGTTAGTGAGGACAGAGGAGGTATGTGCTATGGACATATGTCCAATTAAGAATTGAAGTGAAACTGTCAAGACTCAGTTTGTTTTAGAACGTCACAATAGCAGGGAGTGGAGATTTCTTTTATGAATCTGGTTTAGATTCTTAAATCAAAGGGCTGACAGTATCGTGTTGAAGTGCATTTTTCTATTCAATAATGTAGGGCTGAATTTTACTGGCCCCTCGACACCACGTGTCGCTGTGCGAGGGACGGTAAAATTCTACGGGGAGAGGCCCGCCTTGACCCCCGACATCAAGAAGGGCCCACCGCATGTTACCAGCGGCAGCGGGAACTTCAGTGCAGACCCCCACCGTCTGGCAGTGGGCCCTTCATCTCCATATTTAACATTAACATTAATAAGATGTACTTACCTGCAGACGGCGGATGTCCCATGCCGATTTTACAGCAGCTATTCGTGCTCCGTGCGCCTTTGGAACTCCGTACCGAGGCAAGAACCCATGGGGAGGGGGGAGGAATAACATTTTCAGGGCGGGAGGGGTGGAGGAGCGGGGAAAACAATTTTGATTGGATGTGGGGATGGTGGAAAGGGGTTGAAGGGAAAAAGATTGAAGGGCGGGGGAAAGGCTCTGGTATTTGAAAACGCCAATTGTTGGTCATTTCAGGCAATAAAATGACCATTGGGGGGAGTTGGGGAAGGGCCACCACATCTTCATTACTTCTTATTAAAAAATTGCACTTAGGTATCTTTAAATATTGAAATTACTTGGAAAGGCTGAAAGCCCTTTAAAAATGGTGCATGCGCAGTGGCACCGGATGCTGTTGCTGTTGCTGCTCCGCCCCCTCCATTTAAATGAGCCCATGCGTGTAGTATCACGGGGGCTCCTCTGCAGCACTTCCATCTCAGAAGGCCGTCGAGTTGAAAGCGCTCCGCGGCACCGCGCGATTTAAATTCAGGCCGTACTGTCCCTTAATGCACGAAAAACCTTATCAATGTGTCCAAATGGATTCAGAGTTGGGACCAAAAATCAGTTCATAAGTACTTGGGGGGTTTCCTTTGGACCAGCATAAGGTTTACCAATTGATTTAACAATACAACTGGCTATGGTTCGGATTGTGGGGTATAACTAATGGCTTACAGGCAGTGTGTGCCTGAACTGGGAAGCTCAAGGCTGACCTGAAATTGAGCTTCATTAACATTATTTATGTGAGCTTCCAGTACCTGCCTCTCCTCCACAGGCAGATCAGCAATTTTAAGATGATAAACTTCAGGCTGAAGGTAAGTCTCAGGAGAGGGGGCGGTGGAGCAGCAAAGGTTGGGGGGGTGGGTGGTGGCATAGTATGATAGGGATATTTTGGAGTCAGGGGAGAACTTCCACTCTTCCTGGTTGCACAGGAATGTTTCTTACACCTTCTCATGTTAAAAAAATCACCTCTGTTGGCAACCACAGTAGCTGGTGCCGAATATGGAGCTCAGCAGGTCCAGCTCATGCTCTACTCTGTGATGTCCAATTTCCCAGGACATTTTAAACTGGCATTATTTTGAGTAGTTGTTAGGGATGGTTGAAAGTTTTCCAACCCAATTTTGGATCAGATATTTTTCATGCATGCTTTGGGTGCGGGCCACTGGTTCATAAAATTGTCCCTGCTTTACACCTGGGTCCAGATTCTAGGCCCTATCTGTCAAACATCAATATGTATAAGACAAGTAAATGAATTCAGATGGTTCAGATGGTTCCAGTTCTGAAGAAGGGTCACTGTCCTGAAACTTTAACTCTGCTTCTCTCTCCACAGATGCTGCCAGACCTGCTGAGTATTTCCAGCATTTCTTGTTTTTATTTCAGATTTCCAGCATCCGCAGTATTTTGCTTTTATATTATATTGAATTCAGATGGTACTGGCTTTACAGTGCAAATGGAGAGGAAAGCTTACTGGTAAGTATAAATGACGAAAGTGAAGTTATCAGTTTACACTGCTCAGAAAACAACTTAACAAAAAGCCAGTCTAATTGCAATAGGTTTCTGCAAGATCAAAAGTAGCCAAAAAGATCTTGCCACAGTAAAAAGAGATAACAAGGAATGTAACACTTAGAGATAATAGGGACAGTTCTTAAGAAAATGGTCTTACTACACAATGCACCTTACATTCTCTGAGGTTATTGTTGCATGTTCATACATGATGAACTGAGTTCCTTCAATGAATAGGTTTAAAAGACAAAATTGTATTTAAAATTGATTCACTCTTCTTTGTGCTGGGTTGCATACACAGGAGTGTACAAATTATCAAAATTGGTTCGAACACTAATCATAGCACTACTGGACTGATATCCGGTCTGCTTTCTGTTTCCTGTCAGCCTGTCCAGAAGACATGGAAATATTAGATTTCCAGATGAGAGAATATTATCAATATAATGTGTCTGGCCCATAATTGAAACCCGTAGCACATTCTTTGAATTAGCTGTTGAAAATAAAGAGCCTGATCAAACAGGGATTACTTGATTTTTTGGACTGACATTTTGTCAAAAGTCAGTTGGTTCATTTTACCTTTTTCAGCATCATGATTATTGCAGATTTTAGTTGACTCCAAAAGAATAATAGTCCCATGCATTTAACTCGCCATCATACACATAGGAGAAAGCATTGCTCTGGTGGCAATGTGTACTGACATCAGAAACATGTTCTTTTTGAATGCACTTACAATGTTGCTGCATATGGTGACTAGATTCATTCTAGCCACATAGTTGCTGTAAGCATGGTATCTAGAATCCGATTGCCCTTGACATCAAGGTAGCATATACCAAGTATGGCATCACAGTAAAACTGAAGTCAATGGGAATCAGGGGAAAACCCTGCACTGGTTAGTGTCATAGCAAGCACAATGATGGTTGTGGTTGTTGGAGGTCAATCATCTCAACCCCAGGACATCACAGCTGCTTCATCAATGACCTTCAATCCATCATAAGATCAGATGTGGGGCTGTTCACTGATGGTTGCATAGTGTTCATAACCATTCACGATTCCTCAGATACTAAAGCAGTCTGTGTCTGCATGCAGCAAGACCTGGACAGCATTCATGCTTGGGCTGATAAGTGGCAAGCAACATTCAAGCCAGGCAATGACCATCGCCAACAAGAAAGAGTCCAACCACCTCCCCTTGAGATTCATCATCATCACCATCATTGGATCCCCCACTATCATCCTGTGGCCACCATCAACCAGAAACAGAACTGGACCAGGCATATAAATATCGTGGCTACAAGAACAAGTCAGAGGGTGGGTATTCTACAGCAAATGAATCACCCTCTGACTCCCCAAGGCCTTCCACCACCTACAAGGCACAAGTCAGGAGTGTAATGTAATACCATCCACTTGCCCAGATCAGTGCAATACACAAGATGCTCGACAAGACAACCCGCTTGATTGGCACCTGATCCACTACCTTAACCATTATTTCTACAGGTATTGTACTTCTAAGATTAAACCAGCCAGCAGAACTGTCAACAGATATTTTACACCACTGAAGGCAAACATCTAAATGTTCAATCATCTTAACAGGGAAATAAGAGACAATGGGCTAAATTGGAAAGCTCCTGAAAATGGGCGCATGAATCGTGATGCAAGATTAACCAACACTCATTGATTGCAATGCTGGCAGTGCACCAACTTCATGCTGCCTATTCATTTGATTGATCTATATGTATAGCCAGTGCTAACCACGCTGTTCATTAGTTGCAGCGTGGGGGCCGAAATGGTGAATGGCTAGCTCCACTTAAAGCTAGTTGGCACCTCTTAAAGGGGAACTGCATTGTGGCTAGAGCAGGTGCTGGGAGACATTGTTGAAGAGATTGTGACCTAGGAAAGGGCGAGGAACTGCACAACATGGGAGAGAGCAGACTTCAAGGTTTTAGAAAAGAGGAGAGATGTCCTGTACATACATGAGGCCCTCCAGACACACAGCTAAAAGGCAGTGGGAGCAGATAGCCATGGAATTCAATGACAGGAATCAAGTCCCGAGAACCTGGATGCAGTGTCACATGAGGCTCATTGAGTTCACATGATTGGTCAAGGTCAGTGAATGCATCTTCAAATGCTGTATCCTATCGACTGCACAATTAGCCTTAGATATTGTTCAAATCACCACACCCCCATTACTCACCTACCAACAATCTCTATTAGTCAAACATCATACCCAACACTCATATTTCACCTCATCCTTGCACACTTAGCACTGCTGCTAGTCTCACACCCACATCCCACAGTTTGCACAAACTGCCAGTTATTCAACCATGAGTGCCACATTAGCCAAACTGGTGCAGAACTGTGAACCAGCACTAGGACAAATAAAGGCACATGGAAGGCAGGCACTAAGGGTGCATAAGGGTGATTCGTTGACATCTGTATGTAATATGGCATTATTTAATTTCTAAATTTGGTTTGGAATGTTTCTTTTGTGGTGGTTTTAATTTTGCATTGTGGCTAAGCAGATGCTGTGATGGTCAGTGATAGAGGAAGCTAAGGTGTGGGACTGTTGCTGAATTGGGAATTGGGGTTGCAGTTACTGTAATTGTACTCAGATGTATTCTTTACAGACAGGTTGCTTCCTCCCTTCCTTCTCTTCCTCCTATTCCTCATGCTGCTACTCCTCATTTGCTCATTGTACAGCTGGTGGCAAGGGCTGTCCCCTCATGATGACGTTGTGCAGCCTGCAGTCCACCCTGAATTTTTTTTAAAATTATTTTTATTTAGAGATACAGCACTGAAACAGGCCCTTTGGCCCATCGAGTCTGTGCCGACCATCAACCACCCATTCATACTAATCCTACACTAATCCCACATTCCTACCACATCCCCACCTGTCCCTATATTTCCCTACCAACTACCTATACTAGGGGCAATTTATAATGGCCAATTTACCTACCAACCTGCAAGTCTTTTGGCTGTGGGAGGAAACCGGAGCACCCGGAGAAAACCCACGCAGACACAGGGAGAAATTGCAAACTCCACACAGGCAGTACCCAGAATTGAACCCGGGTCACTGGAGCTGTGAGGTTGCGGTGCTAAACTCTGCGCCACTGTGCCGCCCTCGACACCTACTCTGCTGTGTACAGCAGGGCTCCTCCCGAGCAGTCCAGACAGTGGAAGCCTTCGGAGCAATTTTGTGCTGGCGGCGGGGGTCTCAACATCTAGGGACACCATGATCCCTGTGTCAACTCTTTTCTGAAGGCCTGCCAAATTTAGTGTCAATCAGGCACTTAAGTGGATGGCGGTGGGCCTTCCATAGGATTTAGGACCCCATTGCCAGATGTCCCACCCTTGGGGAGCTGCTGGCCAATCAGAGGCTGGCAGCTGCAGCGCCACTGAGGAGATGGTAGCTGCTGCTGCAACTACAGTGACCAGACATCAAGGAGTGGTGCTGGAACCAGGCCACAGGTTGGTCATGAGGGAAGGGGGTGTAGGGAGGTTGGCTACAAGGACAGGGGGCTGGCTCTCAGTGGGCCCCATCCCCCCTTGCTGATGCTGGGTCCCTCATCCAGGCTCTAAGTGCCTTTTAATTAAGGATTGCACAACATCCCCCACTCCCCCTCAACATCCCCGGAGCTGGAAAGCAGCCCGCACGGTTTTTCATGCCCTTTTTCCTGTGCAGAGACAGGGACACCCTACATGCAGCTAATTGCAGCAGCATGAGGTCCTTAATTGTGCATTAATTGCCCAGTTAAGGGCCTCAGTTGGCGGCGGGGTGGGAAGGTCGTTCAAGGCCTTCCTGCTCCGGATTTAATTTTGGCAAAGGCAGGAAGATGGTGGTGTCCATCCCCACCACCATGCTACCCAATAATATGTTCTCCCTGCCTCCAAACCCGCCACAGCGGAGAGCATAAAGCTCCTCCCATTGTTATTCTGTGACCTTTAGCTAGGAGAATTGCTCGCTGGGCTGATATGGCCTCCAGCTGAGAACCCTTCTTGCCCTCCTTCTCCCTCATGCCCCCTCTTCCAGCAGCCTGTCCTGCTCTGCATAAACTCTGAACATTCTCCATGCAATGCTGTATTCCGAGGAATGTTTAGGTTTGTGCAGACCCTTGAAGTCAGCAAATAGTCCTTTAACACCTGCTGCATCACTCCCTGTGGTCCTTCGCAACTTGAAATAACTATAGAAAGCACCAAACATGTGTAGAAGCAACAGCCAGAAGAAATCAACCAGCAACGAACCTGTAAGTAGGGGGTCCTCCCTGTTGCTGAACATGTGTTTGGTTGTGAGATGCTAAGAAAGGGCACTGAGTGGATTTCCAAGGGTGTCAGAGCAGCATTCATGTGTACCTTAGCTAAGATGCTTTCTAATTGCCTGTACTGATCATCAGCTGATAACCAAATTACTTACAGGGAGAGCATTTCATCTCAGGAATAACATCTTAACATAGGGCAAGCACATACCTGGTACCGAAATAAAAACAAAAAGTGCTGGAAATACTCAGCAGGTCTGGCAGCATCTGTGGTGAGAGAGGAAAAGTTAACATTTCAGGTCAGTGACCTTTCATCATTATTATTATGCCTGGTATCGAAAATGTAATAGCTGTTGCACTCTCTTATTTGCATTCAAATCAGTTCAGAACATTTGCACCAACGGCTAACTTGAAATTTAGTGGAATCACAAGCCTTATGCAGAATTGCATAAGGAACAAGAAAATTGTTTCTTATCGAGCAAACAAGGCATTGACCCCCATATCCATAATCTTTAGATACACAAGCTACAAATTTACAAGTTCTTCTCGAAGTAAGAAAGCCTGTGGCCTTCACTGCTGACGTCAATAAGTCATTTATGGACTCGACTACAAAACTTCCTTTGAAGGTTAGATCCATTGTGTATATTTTCCCATCAGCACAAAAAAATGCAGCAAACTTTGGGGAAATCCAGATTATTATTAATTTATCACCACAAAAATAAGTAAAAATTAAAGGAAATATAATTCTATCACACCAGTTACTAAATTAATGTTGCTTTTATAAATCAGTTCAGTTTCAAAGAACAAGGGTTTAAGTCTGCATAACTGCTGATATTCCACTGTTTTCTAACAACAGACTATATTGTAATATCAAAGAAAGCTAACCTCAGAATCCTACAATTAACTTACAATCATCTTACTTTGAATTATTAAATAAAACCCAGAATAGCCAAAGTTGATGATTAATCATTAAATCTAGTTAGTGCATGTGGAGTTCCACTAACTCAGGGGCAGTACAATATTCACTAAGTATACTTTGTCGGAATTTTAAAGGCAGTTCTTCATTTTATGGAAGTTCCTTCAGCTTACTGGAATAGCCATCCTCTGAGAATAAGTGGCTGCCACTACTATTAATTCAGATTAAGCAGCTACTGAACTGGGTCAAGGAAAGTCTGGCTATGTTAAATGACAACAATTGGAATGCTGTGAACATTTAGTTAAGCATGATAATATAGAAACTGGCCTTGTGTCACTTATTTAACAATAACTACAGTTCTACAAACCTCAAAAGGAATGCAACAAATCCAAGAGAATAATGATGGTATCAATCCCCAAAAGACTCTGCAACCAAAGTGTTCATTACTCATGTTCCTAAACATGCTGCTCTCAGAATATAAAGACTAACTACCATTCTGTTAAAAGTACTAACAATAGACACAGCAATGGTGTGCATGTCAACAGAATCATAGTCACAGAGTCATTGTAGCACAGAAGGAGGCCATTTGGACATTGAGTCCATTTCAAAGAAATTAACCTCCACAGGGACCGAACCTGAGACCTTGGCATTATTAATCTTATATATTAACAGCTAGAGATTTTGTAATTCTGTTTTTATTAAAAGGATAAACTGCTGCTTACCATTATAAAGCATTTGGACTAAAAAAAAACGTACAAATACATTCAACATAGGCAATATTTGTTTCTTGTTCTAATTAAGATAACATTTAATGATGCTACAATAAGGACAGACAATTAACTTGAAGAGTACCGTGAGCAATTTTACGCATCTGGATGTTGGTCTGTTTGCAAGATCCATGCTGAGGGTAGCAATGACAGTATTCATTCTGACTCAAAGATACTTCAAAGATAAACAGGGCTGTGGCATTTATTGGTTAAAGTGCTGGGTTTTAGAATTGAGTTTTGGCCAATTAAGTGCACTTTTTTTGTAAATTGAACCCATCATCAAAATGAATGGTAGAAGCAGAGAGACAGAAGAAAACGGTAAATAAAAAAAAAGTCAGGTAAAGTAGAGAAATAAGTTAGCATAAGCAAAAGAGAGTAAAATTAAATGTAAAACAAATGGATAGAGAGAAAATATGAAACAGAATATTTGGGGAAGTAAGCAAAAGGGTAATGGCAGGTAAAGTGTAAAATTCTGTGAATATTAGCAGATTTTGGCTGATATCATAATAATGTTTATTCCTGCCATTTGAGTTTACTGTTGTAATGTATCTGTTTGTTTCAGATACATGAGTTAAAATACTAAATGAGTATGTGTGACATTCCTAGCCTGCTATTTTAGTGGAGACAATGACATAGAATTACATAGAATATACAGCACAGAAACAGGCCATTTCGTCCAACCGGTTCATGTCGATTTTAATGCTCCACTCAAGCTTCTTCCCATATTTCTTCACCTAACTCTATCTACAAAACCCTCTATTCCCTTCTTCCTCATACGCTTATCTTGCTTTCCCTTAAATACATCTATACTATTCACCTCATCTTCTCCCTGTTTTAGCGAGTTCCACATTCTTAACACTCTCGGGATAAAGAAGCTTCTTCTGAATTCCCTATTTCATTTCTTGGTGATTATCTTTTATTGATGGCCTCTAGTTTTGCTCTTCCCCACTAGTGGAAATGCTCTGTGTCGACTCTATCAAAACCTTTCATAATTTTAAATATCTCTGTTAGATCACGCCACAGCCTAAGAGAAAGGAGTTCCAGCCTTTCCTGATGGGTACAACCTTGCAGTTCTGGTATCATACTTGTAAATCTTTTCTGCAACCTCCCCATGCCTCGATATCATTTTTATAATATGGTAACCAGAACTCCACACAGTACTCTTAGCATAACTTCTCTAATTTTCTATTCAATTCCACTGGAGACAAACACTTGGATTGCTTTTATTATTGCTTTACTGACTTGCATCACAACCTCCAGAGATTTGTGTGTTTACATGGCCAGATCCTTTTGCTCTTCTACCCCATCTAAATTCTTATTTTCAATTAATATGTGACCTCTTTATTTTTCTAATCAAAATGTAATACCTCACACTTATCTATGTTGAAATTAATTTGCTAATTATATGCTTATTCTGCATATTTATTATCATCTAGTAATTTATTGTAGTCCTCCTCAGTATTGAATAACCCTCCCAATTTGCTGTCATTCATAAATCTAGAGATTATTTTTTTGATTCCAAAGTCTAAATGGTTAATATAAATTGTGAACAACAGTGGTCCCAGTACTGATTCTTGTCAGACCCCACTTTCTACCTTCTGCCACTCTGAATAGTTACATTTTACTCCTACTCTGCTTTCTGTTTTGAAGCCAGTTAGTTATCCATTCTTCTAATTGTCCCCTGACACCACATTCTCTAACCTTATTCATTAATCTATTATGTGGTGGCTTACCAAAGGTCAATTGGAAATCTAGATATATTACCCCTCTCCGTTACCTCTTCAAAGAATTCAATGAGGTTGGTCAAGCAAGATCTGAAATCCATGTTGACTATTCATTATTATATATTTGGTTTCTAGATGTTTTTCTATTTTTTTACTTCAGGAAAAATTCCATTATTTTTCCTACTACTGATGTTAAGTTGACTGGTCTATAGTTCCCTGGATATGTTCTATCTCCCCTCTTAAATATAGGTATACATTAGCAATCTGGACTACACCTTTTCTGGTTGGCATCCTTCCATCTATGAAAGATGATGGACACACAGCAAACAAGCCATTTAGGTGGGGTGTTTTCTCTTGATGCACCTTTGCTGATGGCTGTGAAGGCCAATCCTTGAGAGGCAGGTTCGCATGTGAAGCTGCTAAGTGACGCTGTGAGTTGTTGTTTTTGACATTAGTGCCTGTTGCTAAGCTGCTGTAGCAACTGGTCATCGTGGTAGTGCACACCAGTCCACAGGATGTGTTGCCATTTCCCTCTTTCGCCAGCCAGTGACTCCTAGGTATGATAGTCGACATTTATACCATTCACGCTTGCAAGCATCCTTGAAGCGGAGCTATGGGTGCCCCAGTGGTCGTCTGGCCCCTGCTACCTTGCCATACAGAAGGTCCTTGGGTACACAACCAAAGGTGGTAGCTGCTTTCCCTATGCATGTATTGAGCTCTGCATCAAGGGACAGATTGCCTGCCACCATGGGCCCAAGGTAGCAGAATTTTCTAACAAATTATTGAAGTAACCCACTTATCAGCTGGAATGACTCAGACATTTCTTGATTTATATTATTTTATGCTTGCTTTCCTTAAAACGGACTTTTCAAAAATAACTGTGTACATTTATGGCAATATAACGTTTACTTGTGCTATTATCTTTCAGAATTGAAGCTTTGATGGTCAAAGAGAATTTGTGCACTGTCCGTTTGTAGCTGAAGTACAGCACCTAATCTCACCACCTACTGAAGTACATCAGTGTAAATGATTGATGTTTCTACTTTCATTATTTGCAGGATAACATTCTATTATTCAGTACAATGATTTCCACCAAAACAAAATTCGGATATCCACAAGGCGCATGAGATTTCCATGACAGCCAAATCAGTGAACATCCTGAGATAAATAAGAAACATTTCCTTTACCAATCAGTCCTATGAGGTAAACACAATTTAAAACAAGTGTATTGATAAAGACTGGCAGTGATGCCCAAGAACTAAAGGTCACCAAACCAGCTGTAACAAATGAAGGCATAAAACAAACTCACCAGAGAGGTGACATTGTGCTTCGCATTGTTAGTAATAATCACGATTATTGGTTGTATTTTTAGACATTTGTTAACCCATTTACTTTTTGTGTGTTTACAGTACATTAAAACATCACACAAAGGACTTTCAAACAAACGTGCTAATATATTCATTATAAACATCTCAGGGTTTAACACAATCTTTTCATCTCTGGAAGCCACTCCAGACTGATGGGATGAAAGCTGCTTTTATTTGTTGGCAATAAGCATTCTACGTGAAATGAATTTGGACATTATCAGTCTAGTTGCGAATGGTGACAGGCCTTCAACACGGAAATGTACTTCTGACATTAACTGGAAATCACACTCACCGAAGTTGCAGGATTGCTGGTGTAGGAAATGGGAAAATGCCACACGGTAGGTTAGGGTACAATAGAAGTTGTTTTACTCTGCATCTAGCTGTGCTATATTTGACCTGAGAAATGCTGATGCTGTCACTGGGAGCCAGATTTTCTTTCATTATACCACTGGTAAGGCAGAAGAAAATCAGGCAATGTAGCTTTCAGCTACCCCTCATCTCACCCACCATCCTATACTCCCAATCTACATTTTCCACCTTTCATCTCAGGAGGAAAGAGCACCTGCTGTCCCTGTATAGTCCTACCCATTTGTAAATGATGGCAAAGAGATAGGGGCCAGAAACTTACCTGATTTACCTGCCTTCTGCTGATGGCTTTAGGAACTGTTGGGAGGGGAGTAGTGGTGGTCTCCGGGACAGTCACTGTTCTCCTTTTGGTTAAAAGAGGGTTCAACAATGGGCAGTTCTCCTTCTCACAGAAGAATCATAGAAATTTATGGCATAGAAGGAGGCCATTCGGCCCATCATATCCGCGCCGGCCGACAAGAAGCCATTCAGTTTAATCCCAGTTGTTGGTCCGTAGCCTTGTAGATTAGGGCACTTCAACTGCATATCCAAGAATTTTTTAAATGTTATTACAGTTTCTGTCTCTACCACCCTTTCAGGTGGTGAGTTCCAGGTCCCCACCACCTATTGGTGAAAACTTTTCCCTCCAATCTCCTCTAAACCTCCTACCTTTTACCCTAAATTTATGCCCCTTGGTTATGGCTCCCTCAACCAAGGGTAATAGGGCCTTCCTGTCCACTCCATCCACTCTATCCAGACGCCTCATAATTTTAAACACTTCAATTGATATCTTCCTTCAGTCTACAGCTTTCTTCTTCATTATCAACCACACAGCTAATTTTTGTATTGTCTGTAATACTTCTTAATCATACCCTCTATGTTCAAGTTCAAATAATTAAGATATACAACAAAAACCAAGGGACCTGCCGAGCCCCAATGGAAAGAGCCAAAAACACCCATGGACCCTTTGCTTCCTGTCTCTGAGCCAATTTTGGATCCAACTTGCCACTTTGCTTGCTTCCTTTTTTAAAAAAATTCTTTCATGATATGTGGACATCACTGGCAAGGCCAGCATTTGTTACCCATCCCTAATTGCCCTTGTCAACTGATTGGCTTGGTAGGCCATTTCAGAGGGCAGTTATGAGTCAACCACATTGCTGTGGATTTGGAGTCAAATGTCGGCCAGACCAGGTCAGGACAGCAGATTTCCTCCCTCACAGGACATTAGTAAACCAGATGGGTTTTTACGATAATCGATGATAATTTCATGGCACCATTACTGAGACTAGCTTTGAATTTATTAATTAACTGAATTTAAGTTCCACTAGCTGCCAAAGTGGGATTAGAACCCATGTCCCCAGGGCATTAGCCTGGGTCTCTGGATTACTACTTCAGTGATGTTACCATGACGTCACCGTCTTCCCCAGTCTGGCTTGTGCAGCCTTATCAAAAGCCTTTCTAAAATCTATATTTACTACATTAAGGGGAGGCAGTGGCATAGTGGTAATGTTGTTAGACTACTAGTAATGCAGAACCTCAGGCTAATGCTCTGGGGACATGGGTTTGAATTCCACCATGGCAGATAATGGAATTTGAATTCAATTAATAAATCTGGAATTAAAAAGCTAGTCTGGTAGTTACCATGATACCATTATCAATCGTTGTAAAAACCCATCTGGTTCACTAATGTCCTTTTGGGAAGGAAATCTGCTGTTGTTACCTGGTCTGGCCAATGTGACTCCAGACCCACAGCAATGTGGTTGACTCTTAACTGCCCTTTGAAATGGCCTAGCAAGCCACTCAGTTCAAGGGCAATTAGGGATGGGCAACAAATGCTAGCCTAGCCAGTGATGCCCACATCCCACGAAGGAATAAAATAAAATGCAGTACCCTCATCAATCCTCTTGGTTACCTCCTCAAAAAATTCAATCATGTTAATCAGACGCAACCTTCCTTTAACAAATCCATGCTGCCTGAATTTGATTAATCCGTGTCTTTCTAAATGAAGATTTATCCTGTCCCTTAGAATTTTTTCCAATAATTTTCCCAACACAGTGGTTAGGCTGACTGGCCTGTATTACTCGGTCTATCCTTTTCTCCCTTTTTAAACAATGGTATATTGTTAGTTGTCCTCTGGCACCACGCCAGACAGAATTGGAAAATGATGGTCAGAGCCTCCGCTATTTTTTCTCTAACGGCACAGGATGCATTTCATCCAGGTCTGGTGATTAATCCACTTTCAAAGATGTTAAACCCCTTCATACTTCCTCTCTCACAATGTTAATTTCATCTAATATTTCACACTCCTCCTCCCTGATTGCAATGTCTGTATTGTCCCTCTCTTTCATGAAAACATGCAAAGACTTCAATCAGAACCATATCAGCATTCTCCACCTCCACACATAGGTTACCCTTATGGTCCCTCATTGGCTCTGCTCTTTCTTAAGTTATCTTCTTGATCTTTATGGATTTATAAAAAAAACTTTGTGTTTCTCTTGATTTTATTTGCCAATTTTTTTTTAAAGCCCTCTCTTTGCTTTCCTAATTTCCTTTTTATTTCACCCTGACATTTTTTATGCTCTTCTAGGTTTTCTACAGTACTGAGTCCTTGGTATCTCTCATAAGCTTCCCTTTTTTTCTTTATCCTCTTCTTTAAGCCCCTTGACATCTAGGGGGCCCTGGATTTATTAGTCCCACCCTTTATCTTTAAGGGAACATACTTGCTCTGAGCTCTCATTATCCCTTCCTTAAATGCCTCCCACCGATATGGCACTGATTTTCCTTCAAGTAGCTGTTTCCAGTCTACTTCAGCTAAATCGCATCTCAGCTTAGGAAAATTAGTTTTTTGCCCCCAATTCAGAACTTTTATTCCTGGCCTGTCTTTGTCGTCTTTCATAACTACCTTAAATCTAACTGAATTATGATCACATCTGCCAAAGTATTCCCCAAATGATACCCCTTCAACCTGCTCAACTTCATTCCCTAAAACTAAATCCAGAACTGACCCTTTCTTGTTGGGCTTGCTACATACTGGCTAAAAAAGTTCTCCTGAGTGCATTGTAAGAATTTTGCTCCCACTGTGCCTTTCACACTAATTCTATCCCAATTAATATTAGGGTAGTTGAAATCCCCCACTATTACTGCCCTATTGCTTTTGTACTTTTCAGAGATTTGCCTACATATTTGCTCTTCTATTTCCCCCTGACTATTTGGGGGTCTATAGAACACTCCCAGTATTGTGATTGTCCCTTTTATATTCTTCTGTTCAACCCATATGGCCTCATTTAATGATCCTCCTACCATATCATCCCTCCTTGTAGCTTTGATTGTTTCTTTAACGATATTGCAACTCCCCCTCATTTTTATCCCCCTCTTTATCTCGTCTGTAAATCCTATAACTAGGAATGTTGAGTTGCTATTCCAGCCCTTCTTCCAGCCATGTCTCAGTTAGAACTTTTATATCATATTCCCACATGTCAATCTGTGCTCTCAACTCATCTGCCTTATTCCCTAAACTTCTTGTTTGAAGTATATACCACTTAGCACTGCCAAACGCCCTTGTTATCTATTTTCCAGCCTTAGTTTCCTCTGCTTTCCAAGCATGCTTACTAATTTTCTACCTTCCATATCCAACTTTTCTTCTTTCCCTTCTGAATCTACTTTTAGGTTCCTATCCCCCTGCCGATCTAGTTTAAGCCATTTCCAACAACACTAGCAAAACCCCCTGTGTGTATATTGGTTCCAGTCCTGTTGAGGTGTACCTGGCTGGCATGTACAGGTCCCACCTCCCCTGGGAATCTAAAACCCTCCCTCCTGTACCATCTCTCCAGCCATGTATTCATCAGCTCTATCTTCCTATTTCTGTACTCACTGGAACATGGCACCAGGAGTAATCTGGAGATTACTATCTTTAAGGTCCTGCTTTTCAATCTCTCTCCCCAAACTTTGCCTGCTGGAACTCTTCCCTCTTTCTGCCTTTGTCATTGGTGACAATATGAACCACAACCTCTGGCTGTTCACCCTTCCCCCTCAGAATGTCCTGTAACCACTCAGTGACATCCTTGACCTTTACCATTCTGTTCCCCTCACTATCAATTCCCCTACCATAATTGCTCTTCCACTCTTCAGTGTAGCAGAGCCACCCATGATGCCGTGGACTTGGGCCGACCTGCACTCCCCAGAGGAACCATCACTCTCAGAATTGAATACCGGTTGGACAGCGAGATGCACTCATGGGATCCCTGCCCTGTCTGCCTGGTCCTCCTTGTCCTTCTGGCAGTCACCGATGTCCTCTTTGCCTGTACAATTTGAAGCTGCAGGGTGACCACCTCTAAAAAAGTGCTATCCATAAAGCTCTCAGCCTCGCGGATGCCCCATAGTGACTCCAGCCACTGATCAATCTCTGAATCCTGGAGCTCAAGCTGCTCTAGCTGGCGACACCTCCTGCATATGTGGTCAACCAAGCCATGAGAAGTGTCCTGGATTTCCCACAAGGCATGGGGTGTACATTCTATGAAGCTGAAATGCCCTGCCACACCTTTACTTTCTGGACTATTATCTAGAAGCACTTACCAGCTACTCACCAACCTACTCCTTCCCTGGTTGTGACATTACTATAGCTGTTTTGCAGATGTTGCTTTTACTGTCAGTGATTTCATTGGAGGCTCCCGTGCCCGCTTTAACTCCTCGGTTGCTGCACTTAGTCTCCACCCAGGTCTGCTGCTGCTGCTGGTGAGTTCTGCACAGCGCCCGGAATCAAATTGTTGGGGATTTTTTGCCTCCTCTCTAAGATGCTTAAACTGGTGTCCTATTCCAAGGGTCAGTATAACAGTTTGAAGTCCTCTGATGAGAGGAGGAAAGTCCAGCCCAAGATGTTTGAAATGGGAAGAATTCTATTCCCCAACACTATAATCCCACACCTTGACCGCCATTAAAAAAGAGAAAATAACAATGCCAAGAACAATTTTAACCTTCAAATTCCTTAGAAATAAAATTTGCTGTATAATGGTAAATGGGTTATGGAAAATGCGCTCAAACAGTTTTGTTAGCTATACTTCACATATTCATGATATTCCTCATGATGTGCCATGATAAGTGTTACAAAGTTGGTTAACTACAATAAAATGAACGCTTGGTCACTGTTCACCCCTTTGCATGCTGATACAACAATGGATCCATTGAATTTTTCAGCAATAGTCAAATCTACAAAAAGGCTGACCAATTTTGAACATTTCTGCAAACCATTACTTTTTATCCATGGGAGCATACAATTTAGTACTTGAACAAATAACATCTTTCTCAGATAGTTCGAATAAAATTATATTTACATGTTGTCAAAGGACAAATCACTTATACACGCTCATAAAAGGCAATATTATGGAAGTAATGCAGCCATTGATTATTTTATATCAAATTTTTTCAAAAACATTTTCCTAATTTGCCAAAAACTCATTTCTGTTCCACAATGAAATTTCTATGCCACCATCACTTTACCTGCACATTTGGTCCTAGTTGTAAGAGGAGGACCTGGAGGTCCTGTCCCTCCATCTCCAGGTCGTGTGAGCAGAACTCTTATCTCATATTCCACATCTGGATCAAGATGCCACAGTTTGTAGGTAGGAGAGTCCACAATATGCGTTTCAGCCCAATTTCCAGCAGTGGTTCGGTACTCTACTTCCTTTAGGATGATGGGGCCATCTCCAATTATAGAATTTGCGTTGGGTTTGATCCACAAGTAGGTTGCACCAACTGCCAAAAGCTCAGGTGGAGCGATAGGTGTGGGTGGATCTGTAATACAAAATAAAGGTAAATAGCTCAATAGCTGACAAATTGTGATTCACAATGTAAGTATTGTCAGTCAACCATTATATTCTGGGATGCAAAGAAGCACAGTTAATTCTTTTTAAAATGTACTCTGCAGTTTAGATTATGAAGAGTGTACATTTGAAGATAAATGTATCACACTGTGTCAGCCGCACAGTGAAAAATAATAACTGGAAGAGCAACCAACCTTTGCCACATTGAAAGGATGGCTCATTCTAAGCAGCAACTTTTGTTTATCTAGCATCTCAGTTACACGACACATTTGCTGATCTTTTATACTGCACCAATATCAAATGTGCAACGTAACACTGTACAGTTCTCAGAAATCAGTATTATGTGAATAAAAAGTACTCAGGTTGTTGGATGCACTGTCTTCAAATTGCTATGACAAGAAAAGAACCATCTATTGGTGAGCAGAACTGTGAGTATGCATTCAAATATGTATGCATGGAGCTCTGCTACCCGTGCTTCAAGAGCAGTGCAAGTGGGCATTATAGATACAGCTTATGAAAGTTTCTGAAATAGTATAACTGGGTGATACATTTATAAGGAAGAGTGTCAGATAAGCAGTCTTATAATTTAGCAGCAGTGGAGGAGTCGAGAGAAGTGGTGGTGAGATAGAGTGGAGTATCACAGCACACATGTGAAAACTAATGCTGTGCTTTCGGATGATGCTGCCGAGGGGAAGCATGTAGATGAGAAATAGGAGGGGGCCAAAGATAGATCCTTGGTGTGAAGTGATTCATTTTGGTAGGAAGAATGAGGATAGGCAACATAAACTATTTTATACAACTTTAAAGGGGGCAGGAACAGAGAGACCTAGGGGTGTACACATAAAAGGTTTCTGAAGGTGGAAGGCACAAGTTGAGAAGGCTGTTAAAAAGGGATATGGAAACTTTGGCTTTAGTAATAGAGATAGTACAGAAGCAAGGAAGTTATGATAAACCTTTCTAAATCATTGGTAGGCCCTAGCTGGAGTGCAGTGTCCAATAAAAGGATGTCAAGGTCTTGGAGAGGGTGCAGCGGAGATCTTCTAGAATGGTATCTGGGATGAAGGTCATAATTATATGGGGAGACCGCAGAAACTGTGGTTGTTCTCCTTACAATGGAAAGGTTAAGCAGATGTTTGATAGAGGTGCTCAAAATCTTGAAGCATTTTGATAGATTAAATAAGGAGAAACTGTTTCCAGTGGCAGAAGGGTAAGTAACTGGAGGATAGAGATTTAAGTAATGAGCTAACAAACCAGATATGAGGAAAAAAATTGTTTTGCTGCAAGTTTTATGACCTGGAATGCCTTGCCTAAAAGGACAGTGGAAATAGATTCAACGCTAACTTTTAAAAGTGGGAAATCTTCTGGGGTCAGGATAATCTTAATTTTCATGATAAGCTCCTCGTGTTATTTCCAGTTCTGAGGTTGCTTACATTGAGTGGGAGGGAGGGAAGTTATTGGAACACCTTCTGTTGTGCATCAGATGGCCAGTGGCCCATGGGCTATCAAATTTTTAAAAATACGTATTTTTTGAAGTACATCTTGCGTGTTGCAATTGATTGCTTTCAATTAATTGCACTTGACAAGGCACCCTATCAATTTATATATTCCCCCTCTGCCTTCTTAGTAACGCTGGATGCTAGGAATGCAAGGCAGAAAATACTGCTGATAGTTCTTTTTTCTTTCTTTTGGGCCTCCTTATCTCGAGAGACAATGGATACGCGCCTGGAGGTGGTCAGTGGTCAGTATACTGCTGATAGTGTATTCCTGTAATCAGCATTTATTTTGAATATATTCACCATATTAGGCTGCATTCAATAGCCATAGTCATTTCTTGTGAAAAATTCTGTAGCTAACAGTGCATATCTGGAAGCTGATAAAAGCTGTCAGATTTCCCCTTCCCATCCATCTGAAAAGTGCATCAAAATGGGTGTAAACAAATATTGAAAAGTCTGGGCAGTGGCCACCAATTTTGTCCTCTCTCTGTGAGGAACACTTGACTTTGCCTTGGAACTTTTTTTATTCGCATTATGATGACCAGGTGAGAAAGGTGTCTAGGGGTCCCTCTTCGCCTTCACCTCATCTTACCGTAACAGGGTTTAATTTTTAAAACACCATGTTTTTAGCTCCCCTTTGGTGAATCCTTGTTCACTGCTTTCCAATGATTAGGCAAAGAAACCAGCACAAACAGGTTTTCTTAGGTTTAAAGAAGAAAAGTTGAAATTTATTATACTTGAACTTAAACTCTAATTCAGTTGACGCCTACAGTTACACGACATGCTCATGCTAGCATGCATATGCGATACACAAATGCAAATAGAGACAGAAAAGAGTAGAAGAAAAATAAAGTGGAAAAGTTTGAGGCAATATCTGAAAAGTTTTTGCTATGGTTCTTCGAGCTCACTGTAGAGTCCTTGATTGTCGGTAGATCTTGCTTTTCCTTGGGGCCCAGTATTCTTCTTAAACCTTGTTCGCTGTGGGAGACTTTTCTCTCTTGGGGTTCATGTGTCTTCAGTGGATTCAGAAGCTTGTGAGAAAGAGATGGGAGCAGACCAGAGAGAGATCTTCTCAGTCCAGGAGCAAATAGACACTCTGAGTCCAAACTGTTCGTACAATTCAGAAAAACCCAGGTTGCCAAGCAGGTTAGTCATGTGACTAACTGGTCTGACTACTTCTTGGATTGTATCACCTTAGCAGTCTTTGGAATGCTCCTCTTGCACACAATACCTGATGATCAAGGTCCATTGTGGGTTGAATGTGTCAGGGAATGGTCTTTTGTCCTTCCAAACACCATCTGTTAATATGCAAATGTCTTTTCCAGCCACAGCTGATCTGTTTAACAAGTCCTTTCTTCACTCCAGCAACAGTTTAAAATCAATGTTCATGACAAAATTAATGTGCCTCATTCTTGGCAGGTGGAGGATTAGCATAACAGCATGGTTATCAGGCTATATTTTGGTCATTGTTGAATAATATAATGCTGTGATGTTTAAATAGGGAATACATTTTGGACTGCATTCATGCTACTATGTAATTAATAATTCTGTAATTCTAAAATATTCTCTTATTCAGACCCTTTCAAACACTTCAGTTTCTACAAGAGATCTTGGTAATTGCCAACTAGTTAATTTGAAACAATCAGTGAAAAATGGTGGCAGAATGTTATTGAATGTTTTCTGTCTAAAGCTTGAACATTTTAAAATCTTCTGTGATTTTACTTTGACATATTGGTTGGACTCTTCAGGAATTCTTAGCTTTCAATTACATTTTACATTGCAATATTTTCCAAATGTCGTCCCAATCTTTTCCGGTCACCTCCACAAGATTACAAGATAACAACATATGAGGAATAAAAGCAAAATACTGCGGATGCTGGAAATCTGAAACAAAAACAAGAAATGCTGGATTCACTCAGCAGGTCTGGCAGCATCTGTGGAAAGAGAAGCAGAGTTAACGTTTCGGGTCAGTGACCCTTCTTCGGAACAGATGAGGAAAGCCATTCATTCCATCTTAATTCATCCATCTCAAAACACCTTATTGCAACATTTTTCTTGTTTCTTCAATGATTCCAGAGTTTTTGCCTCCATTCCTCTAATTCGAAGTCCTTTTGATGTGCTGATCACTATTTGCGTAAATTAGAACTTTCTGATTTCAGTCTTAAGTTAGCTTTTCTTTACCAGTATTACCCTGTGTCTGCTTGTCCAACTCTTGCTATTTAGTTGAATCAAGTGGTTTACATTTTCCATAACATTTCTATATCATATACCTCTATAAATCATCTCTTGGATGCCTCCTTTTAAGGCTGAAAATGCCCAGTTTCTCCATAACTCTCAGTATTGTGTCTCCCCTCTGTCTTGCCTCTAGCACTTGAATGTCTTCCTTGTATCTTGAACAGAGCTAGACAAACTATTTAAAGTGGGCTTTGACCAGAACATAAGGTTTGATCATGATTTCCACTAACTCATATTGTACTGCTGTGACTATATAGTTCAGTGTTCTATTGGCTTTGTTAATTGCTGCATGGTTGGACATGTTGAAATTTGAGTCTATTTCTGGAACCTTCTCTCTGGTCTCTCAACTTCGTACATAGCTGTTTCAATACCATTCAAGGAATATGCGTGAAACTCATTTTTCCATCAGTACAATTGTCTGAGTTAAATTGTATTTGCCATTGTTCTGTCCATTTACATATTCTTCCTGTCCTGAAAACCATGGTTGATGTTAGGTGCAATTCTATTGATGATGGTAGCCCTGCATTAATTTGCTCCAATGGCCATTTTTCACACATGAATCTGGGCAGAAGAGATTTTTCCCATTGTCCCCTACCAGTTTAACTTTCTAAATCTCTGATGATCTCTTTTAATTTTACTTCTATCAGGTGCCCCTTTTTAATCATTACTTTCCCTGGGCATTTTGATTTACTTTGTTATGAAAGTGCTTCTATATTTTTTGTTAAGTATATGTTTTTGAGGAATTGTATTTAATTTGTGGAGATGGAATTGTGGGGAAGGCTGAAGATTTCATAGAAGCTGGACTTTGCTTTGTTGTTGTCAGTTCATTGAAAGGACACTGAGATGTTGTTTAAAAACAGTCTTACTGGAAGTCATGTGCTTTAAAGAATAAACAACAGGAATCTTGGTGACTTGGGGGAGATGTTTACAGAGAAGTAACAGGTCAAGATTTATAGGAGTCAGGAGGCTTGACTCTTGAAATATTGTTTTTTGTTTCGCTTTGGATAGTCAGTTGGGGTATGGATAGTGTTTTGAAAGGAGTTTAAAAAAAAATCAACCTGCCAAGGACAAAACCCCAGTTCAGTCTTTTCCATCTCTTTGAAAAGCCTGCCAGCTTTTCCATATCTCTGAGAAGCTCTTAGAAGTGAGTGTAAAAAATAGAAAAATTATTGCTGCAGTCCTCCCGAAAGGCCTGCCAAACTGATCTTCAATGTCGCCTGAAAAGATTCTAGTAAGATCCCAGTGACAGATGTCTACGCATATTTGGGATGCCACAGTAAAGGGAAAACTGACATCTTTCCACAGCTCTTTTTTTTCTTCAAGAATCAGCAAGTATTTGGCCAAGTATTTTTTTTTGGTAACAGAGCTGTCAAAAGAAAATCCCTTTATTTTTCGGTTAACTGGCATGTGTATGTGTATGTGTGAGAGTAAGGGGCTAAGGTAAAAAGGGAACTTTTAGATTTCAATCTGTGTGTTAATGCTTTGCTTCATTACTGGGTAAGTCTTGTTTTATGATAAACTGATATTTTTTTTTGTTTATTAAAGAAACCTGGTTGGTGTATTTCATTTGGGGATAAAGAGTAGAGTATATGATTGACCACATCAGTAATTGGGTAAACATTTAAATTGTGACCTGTGGAGAAGTGGAACTAGAAAAGACAGTGCACTCCTCCCACCTCGGTTGTAACACATTTTTATTCATTCATGGGATGTGGGCATCGCTGGCTAGGCCAGCATTTATTTCCCATCTGTAATTGCCCTCAAGAAGGTGGGGGTAAGCCTCCTTCTTGAATCGCTGAAGTCTGTGTGATGTGGGTGCAGCCACAGTGCTGTTGGGTAGGAAATTTTGGGATTTTGACCCACTGACAGTGAAGGAACAGCGATATAGTTCCAAGTCAGGATACTGTGAGACTTGGAGGGGAACTTGCAGGTGGTGGCGTTTCCATGTGCCTGCTGCCCTTGTTCTTCTAGGCAGTAGAGGTCACTGGTTTGGAAGGTGCTGTCAAAGAAGCCTTAGCGAGTTTCTGAGCACATCTTGTAGATCGTACACATTGTTGCCACTGTGTGCCAGTGGTGGAGGGAGTGAATGTTTAAGGTAGGAGATGGGGTGTGAAATAAGTGGGCTGCTTGGTGTCAAGCTTCTTGTGTTATTGGAGCAGCACTCATCCAGGTAAGTGGAGCATATTCCTGACTAGTACATTGTAGATAGTGGAGGGGAGTCAGGAGGTGAGTCACTTGTCACAGAATACCCACCCTCTGACCTACTCTTGTAGCCACAATATTTATGTGGCTGGTCCAATTAAGTGTCTGGTCATGGTGACTCACAAGATGTTGATGTTGGGGTTTGACCGATGGAAATACCATTGAATATCAAGGGGAGGTAGTTAGACTCTCTCTTGTTGGAGATTGTCATTGGCTGACACTTCTATGCCACGAATGTTACTTGACATTTGCCGGCCTACATATTGTTTAATGTGGTTCTCTTTGTCTGCTATTTCCCACAGTTACATTTTAGTTCCTCTCCACAGCATCCTTTTAACCTTAATCTCTTTAAAATCTATTGCTGCCTTTGAAGAAAATTCCTAGAGTTACTGACCAATTTTTCTTACCTGCTCCCCTATTTTATCACCTCGTGTCTAAGTTTTGGGCTGTTCTGGAGGGTTCGGAGAAGCGAGCTCCTTCCTAAAATTTACCTGATCATGCTGAACCTTTTGTTTCAATCGTAGGTTTGTGGGAATCCTCTTGGGGTGGAACTGTCCCATAATACACTAATTACTACCACTTTCAATTCCCATCCATCAACTCAGCAGCAGCGATGGAGCATAGATTGTATATTTAATAATATTCAAAGGAGTCTGCTGTTCTTTTGCTATACCCTAGGCAGTATTTTAATTCTGTGACATCTGTGTGCCCCATTGTTGTTGATATTCTTAAAAGTTTTTTAAAAATTTTGCAGTAACTATGATTTTGCTCCACTCCTCTGACTTTTAATTAGTTTTATGAGGGTCCTGCACTAATTCTGCCAACATTAGCTTTGAATATGCTCACATTAGTGGCATAAACATGTTGGAAAAAACTAATGTGTTTTAAATGGGTTAAACTGCGCTCTGGGGAAAAAAGTGCAATTTTTTTCTCTGATCATCGCAAAAAAGACATTTCTAAATGTGGAAAAAAAAAATGATCCTTCACCTCTTCAGCATTTTCATCTTTTAAAAAAAAGTTCTCAGGATAGCAAGGCCATATTTACTGTCCATCCATAGTTGCCCTGAGAAGGTGGTGATGGACCTTCTCTTTGATCACCACAGGTTTTGTGTTAATGATTCTCCCTTGACTGTGTTAGGTAGAGAATTTTAGAATTTTGACCCTACTACGATAAAGAAATGGCAGTATCTGCCCAAGTAATGATGATGTGTAATGCAGAGAGCTTGGAGATGATAGTGTTCCCATAATCTTGCTACCCCTCTCCTTGGTAGTACAGCATGTGGGACTGAGAGATGCTGCAGTACATCCTATGGATTGTGTAAAGGCATACTTCTCCAGTGGTGTTGATTTATCACAGTACAATTTTCAGACAAACCTTAAATTCAGCGGTTAGCACTCCAGCAAGACCCAGGCAGGGTCCTAAACTAAAATATTTAAATAGGTCAACTGATGTTGTCAGGACTTCCAATGTATTTTTCGTGTCAATCACGGCCTCCACTGTAAATTTCTCAACCCACCCACAAACCATGGACTCGACAGATCAGGATTCACCCACTTACAGTGTTACTTAATGGCATCATAAGCTGCAATAAGGGAAAACTGGAAAGACAAATGGCATTTTTCTTCTTTCCTTCATCCTCATTATAATCATTCACAGATGCAGGTGTCAGTAGAAAGGCCAACATTTACTGCCCATCCCCAATTGCCCTGAAGAGGGTTCTAGTGAGCTGCCTTCTTGAACTGCTATGTGTTGAAGGTGTAACATCGCTGTTAAGGAGAGAGTTCCAGGATTCTGACCCTACGATGATCAAGGAATGGCGATATATTTCCAAGTCAGGATGTGTGACTTAGGTGGGAATTTGCAGGAATTTTCAGAACTGAAGAAGGGTCACTGACCCAAAACGTTAACTCTGCTTCTCTTTCCACAGATGCTACCAGACTTGCTTAGTGGTTCCAGCATTTCTTGTTTTTATTACTGGAATTCACCTATTTTGTCCATTTTTAGACCAAGGCTGTAATGAGGTCTGAAACTGAGTGATCCTTGTGGAACCAAACTGGACATCTGTTAGCAGGTTCTTTGTGAGTAATTAACACTTGATAACACTGTCAATGACACCTTCCATCATTTGCTGATGATTGAGTATAGACCAATGAGGCTGCAATTGGCTGAAATGGATTTGTCCTGATTTTTGTGTACAGGTCATACATGGGAAATTTTCCACATTGTCTTGTAGATGCCAATGTTGTAGCTGTACTGCTATAGCTTGGGTAGAGGCACAGTCAGTTCTGGAGCACGAGCCTTCAGCGCTACAGCGAAGGTTATGTCAGGGCCCATATCCTTTGCTGTATCCAGTGGGCTTAGCTGTTTCTTGATATCACATGGAGTGAACTGAATTGTCTGAAGACTGGCATCTGTGATGGTGGTGTTCACAGAAGGAGGCTGAGATGGATCAACCACTCCTCACTTCTGGCTGAAGATGGTTACAGATGCTTCAGCCTTGTCTTTTGCACTCACAAGTTGGGCTCTGCCATCACTGAGGATGGGGATATTCTTGGAGCCTTCACCTCCCATTAGTTATTTAATTGTACACCACCATTCATGACTGGACGTGGCAGGACTGAGGAGCTTTGATTTGATCTGTTGCATGTGGGATCATTTCGCTCTGTCTATATACAATGGGTGGTAGGACCCTACGAAGTACAGAGGGTCAGAGGGACCTTGGTGTACTTGTCCATAGATCACTGAAGGCAGCAGCACAGGTAGATAAGGTGGTTAGGAAGGCATATGGGATACTTGCATTCATTAGCTGAGGCATAGAACATAAGATCAGGGAGATTATGATGGAGCTGTAATAAAACACTAGTTAGGCCACAGCTGGAGTACTGTGTACAGTTCTGGGGACCACACAATAGGAAGGATGTGATTGCACTGGAGAGGGTGTAAAGGAGTTTCACCAGGATGTTGCCTGGGCTGGAACATTTTAGCTATGAGAAGAGACTGGATAGGATAGGCTTGTTTTCCTTAGAGCAGAAAAGGCTGAGGGGAGACCTGATAGAGGCATACAAAATTATGAGGGGCATAGAGAGTGTAGATAGGAAAAAACTTCTTCCCTTGGTGAAGGTGTCAATAACCAGGGGGCATAGATTTAGGATAAGGGGCAGGAGGTTTAGAGGGGATTTGAGGAATTTTTTTTCACCCAGAGGGTGGTTGGAATCTGGAATGCAGATTGCCTGAAGGGGTGGTAGAGGTAGGAACCCTCACAACATTTAAGAAGTATTTAGATGAGCACGTGAAACGCCATAGCATACAAGGCTACGGGCCAAGTGCTGGAAAATGGGATTAGAGTAGATAGGCGCTTGATGGCCAGCACAGACACGATGGGCCAAAGGGCCTGTTCCTGTGCTGTATAACTATGACTCTATAGCATGCTGCTTCCGCTGTTTGGCATGCATGTAGTCCTGTATTGTTGCTTCAGCAGGTTGGCAACTCATGTTTAGGTATATCTGCTGCTGCTCCTGGCTTCTCTACATTAAATAAGGATTGGTCACCTGGCTCAGTGTCAATAATAGAGTGAGAGATATGTCAAACCATGAGGTTATAGATTGTGATGGCATACAATTCTGCTGCTGCTGGCTCACAGTGCTCGTGGATGATAGATTTGTTCTGATCTAACTCACACCCTATGGAGGGTGTCCTCAGTGTGAAGATGGGACGTTGTCTCCACAGGATTGTGCGGTGGTCACTCCTACAAATGCTGTCATGGAAAAATGCATCAGCAACAGGTAGATTGGGAAGAATGAGGTCAAGTACGTTTCTCCCTCCTGTTGGTTTTCTTGGCACCTGTGCAGGACCAGTCTGACAGTTATGTTATTCAGGACTTGGCCAGCTCAGTCAGTAGCGGTGCTACCAAGCCATTCTTGGGGATGGACATTGAAGTCCCCCAGTCAGAGTACATTCTATGCCCTTGGTACCCTCAATGCTTCAGCATCTAGGGATACTGATTTGTCAGCTGAGGAATGGTGGTAGGTGGTTATCATCAGGAAGTTTCCTTGTTCATGTTTGACCTGGTACCATGAGAATTCATGGGGTATGAAGTTAATGTTGAGGACTCTCAGGGCACTCCCTCCCAACTGTATACCACTGTGCCACCATCTCTGGTGAGTCTGTCCTGCTGGTGGGACAGAACATACCCAAGGAGGAGGATGGAGGAGTCTTGACGAAGATGCATATCTTCCTCATTGTTTTGATTTTATCCTTAAAGACTTCCTTAAGTTCTTCTCCTTGGTGTTGTATGTAACTAAATTTTCCTGATGCTGTAATTTGCTGCTTTGTTCACAGCCCCTGATATTAACTACACTCCCCTTTAAGGTGCTTCTATAAGTCAATGATGAACATTTGCCCCACTGGATTTCACACCCTCCAAAATGGCGAGCTGCCTATAAGCAGCATGATTAGCAGAGAAAGTTCACTTCCTGAATGCAAATGCGGCCAGATCACCAAAATCAATTGGGTCTCCAATCAGCGTTATCAAGCAAGTGGAGTGGTCAACTCACCAGACTGACACATGCTCAATGTAGCAATCAATCATATAATGCTTTAGCCTCAATGGAAACTCGGCTTCAGTCGAGGCAAGCCTCAGAAATTAATATATTCAGCAGGATAGATAGGGAAGTAAGAAGAAGGTGAGGAAGGGTAGGTATTTCTCTCGAGCTTTCGATCAGAATAGCTTCTGAGGAAACTCTACCCCTTAATTACTAACAAAAAAAAAGTTTTTTTACATTGATATTGATGCTTAGAAACACCAAGGGATCTGTTACAGTATCAAGAGTGCATTATGAAACATTGAATAGTGGGAAAGAGATTGACGATTACATTTGCAGAAAACTTGAAGAGATAAGGGGATTATTTTCTCTGAATGTGTAAGTGACTCCAAAATGGACAAGTTTGTAACTTCAGCTGAATTACCAGTTTAATTTTACACCCCCCACCCCCCCTCCCCCCCCCCCCACCCCCAGAGCGGGCTGGATATGGGGTGAGGGGGGTGGGGATTCGTAAAATTGAGGTTGACATTCCCGTCGCCTTCTCGCTGCCACTGCAATTTTATGAGTGGCAGGGGAGGTGACAAACCGCCTTCCTGCCCCAGACCAATTAAGGCTTGGGCCAATTAATTGCCACTTGGGCCTCCTCCCATCACCGCTGGTATATTACCAGCAGCAGACAGGCACTTTAGCTGAGGAGGCCGCCCAGTTAATCCTGGGTGGCCTCCTTGCAGGCTGGTGGGGGGGGGGAGGGGGACCCTCCTGAATGGGCACCCTGTGCTCCACAGAGGGCCCCCCACTGCACAAGCCATCCCTGCTGGAGCACCTCCCCCACCCCGCCCCGCCCTCTCGACCGACCCCTACTTTCCCTCACCAGCACCCAGCCTATTGTGCCTGGCAAAGCCCAATCCTCACACCTCAATTCCGGGGCCTCCTCCACTGCTGCGCCTCTCGGTGGGTGCAATCCTAGCAGTGGCCACTGCTCCCGGTGGCGCTGCTGGGCCCAAAATGCTACTGGCCCACTGATTGGCCAGCAGCTCTTGGAGGCAGGACTTAAAAGAACACAAGAAATAGCAGATGTAGACCATATGGCTCATTGAACCTGCTCCACCATTCAATACAATGGCTGATCTTGGGTTGCAATTCCACTTTCCTGCCCGTTCCCCATATCCCTTGATTCCCTACGAGACCAAAAATCTATCTATCCCAGCCTTAAATATATTCAACGATGGATCATCCACAACCCTATGGGGTAGAGAATTCCAATGATTCACAACCCTTTGAGTGTAGTAATTGCTCCTCATCTCAGTCCTGAATGATTGGCCCCTTATCCTAAGAGTGTGCCCTTGAGTTCTAGATTCCCTGACCAGTAGAAACAATCTCTCAGCTTCTACTCTATCAAGCCCTTTCAGAATTTTGCATGTCTCAATTAGATCGCCTCTCATTCTTCTAAACTCCAGAGAATACAGGCCCAATTTACTCAGCCTCTCATCACAGGACAACCCCCTCTTCCCAGGGATCAATTTAGTAAATTTTCACTGCACTGCCTCCAGTGCAAGTATGTCTTTTCTTAAATGTGGAGACCAAAACTGCACATAGTATTCCAGGTTCAGTCTCACCAAACTCCTGTACCATTTTAGTGAGACTTCTTTTTTGCTGTACTCCAATCCCCTTGCAATAAAGGCCAACATGCCATTTGCTTTCCTAATAGCCTGATGCACCTGAATGTTAACTTTGTGTGTTCCCCCAAGTCTCTCTGAACATCAACAACTACTAGTTTCACACCTTTTAAAAAATATTCTGCTTTTCTATTTTTACGACCAAAGTGAACAACTTCACACTTCCCTACATTATACTCTATTTGCCATCTTGTTGCCCACTCACTTAGCCTGTCTATATCTCTTTGCAGCCTCTCTATGTCCTCCCTGCAGCTTACCTTTCCACCAAGCTTTGTATCATCACCAAACTTAGATATATTACTTTCTGTCTCAAGTGTAAATAGCTGAAGCCCCAGATCCTTGCAGCACTCCACTATTCACTGCCTGCCAACGTGAAAATGCCCCATTTATGCCCACTCTCTGCTTCCTGTGTTAACAAATCCTCTATCCATGCTAATATATTACCCCGAACACCATGACCATCTTGCCTATTAATCTTTTATGTGGCACCTTAGCGAATGCCTTTTAAAAATCCAGGTATACTGCATCTACTGGTTCCCCTTTAGCTACACTACCAGTTACATCCTCAAAAAACTCTAATAAATTTGTCAAACAGGATCTCCCTTTAGTAAAGTCATGCTGACTTGTTCTAATCATACTATGCTTTTCCAAGTGCAATGTTAAGACTTCTTTAATAATAGTTTCCAGCATCTTCCCAACTACTGATGTTAGGCTAACTGGCTTGTCGTTCCTTGTTTCTCTCTACCTCTTTCCTTGAAAAGCAGTGTAACATTTGCCAACTTCCAATCTGACAGGACCAATCTTAGTCTAAGGAATTCTGGAAAATCATAGCCAGTGCATCCACTATCTCTGCAGCTATCTCTTTTAGAATCCTAGAATGTAGGCCATCTGGTCCCGGGGTGTTGTCAAATTTTAGTCCCTCAAGTTTCTCCAATACTTTTTCTCAGCTGATATCAATATCCTTAATTTCCTCACTCTTTTTAGCCCCTAGGTTACTGCCTATTTCTGGTATGGAACTTGTGTCTTCTACTGTGAAGACAGACACAAAATCTTTGTTCAATGCCTCTGCCATTTCCTCATTCCTCATGATGATTTCTCCTGTCTCTGACTCTAAGGGGCCAATGTACTTATAAAAGCTCTTGCAATCTCTTTTTATATTGCTAGCTAGTTTACGATCATTCTATCTTTTCCCCTTTTATCAATTTTTTGGCAGCCCTTTTCTGGTTTCTAAAACACTCCCAATCCTCAGACTTGCTACTATTTTTTGCAACATCGTAAGCCTCTTCTTTTAGTCTAATACTCTCCTTAACTTCCTGAGTGAGACACGGATGGGTCTTTCTTGACGAGTTTTTGCTTTTGAACAGATTGTACTTTTGTTGAACCCTTTGAATTCTTTCTTTAAATGTTTCCCACTGTTCATTTACCGCCATACCTTCCAGTCTATTTAGCCAAATAACCTTAATCAGTTCTCTCCTCATACCTTCGTAATTGGCTTTAAGTTTAAGATTCTTGTTTGTGTTTGAAATGCGTCACTTTCAAACTTAAAATTCAATGGTGTTATGATCACTATTTCCCAGTGGATCTTTTACTATGACATTGCTTATTAACCCTGCTTCGTTACACAATACAAGATCTAAGATAGCTTTATCCTTAATCGGTTCTACAATGTATTGCTCCAAGAAACTTACGAAAACATTCTACAAACTCATCTTCTAGACCACTGTTGCCAATTTGATTATCTCAGTCTATATAATGTCCCCCACAATAATGCATTACCTTTTTTACATGCTCCAATAATTTCCCATTTAATATTCTTCCAATAATATAACTACTGTAAACTATTCCCACCAGTGTTTTCTGACTCCTGCTATTCCTAATTTCTATCCAAACTGATTCTACTTCATGATCTTCTGAGGCTACATCTCTTCTTATTAATGTCCTTATGTCATCCTTTACTATCGGGGCTGGGGGTCGGTTCACTCAATTGGCTAGACGGCTAGAGTGTGGGTTCAATCCCCATACCGGCTGTGGTAGTTCATGGAGGCCTGCCTCCTCACCTTACCCCAAGCTTGAGGAGTGGTGACCCTCAAGCTATACATCACCAGCTCTCTCTCTCTCTAATGGAAAGAGATGTCTATGATGTTCTGGGACTATAGCTGCAACAACTATTAGGGCTATGCTGATCCTTTGCCATTCTGTCTGTCTCTCTGAAATATTCTGTACCCTGTAATATTAATTTCCCAAACTTAATCTCCTTGTAACCATGTCTCGGTAATGGCAATTAGATCTAGATCATTTACCTCTATTCGTGCCACTAGTTCATCTATCTTATTGCAGATGCTTCGTGCATTCAGATAAAGGAACTTTAATGTTATTTATTTTACCCCTATTCCCTGCAGTGCCCTTATTTGCCAATGTATAATTTTTGTTCAACTCTCTGTCCCTTCTTGTCCCATTCTGTTGGGAGTTGCCAACATCACTATCCTGCCCTGATGCCCTGACCTCTCTCTTTGGATTTCTAAATTTCCCTTTACCCAAACCTTCCCCACCCCCCCCCCACCCACTCCTCTGTTAGTTTAAAGCCCTGTCCACAGCCCTAGTTATGCATTTGGCCAGGACACTGGTCCCAGCCTGGTTCAAGTGAAGCCCATCCCAACAGAATAGCTCCCTCTTCCCAGAGTATTGATGCCAGTGCCCAAGAATCGAAACCCCTTCTTCCCACACCACTCTTTGATCCACACATATAGTTGTGTAATCTGCTTGACCTTGTGCCAATTTGTGTGTGGCTCAGGCAGCAATCCAGAGATGATTACCTTTGATGTTCTGCATTTTAGTTTGGACCCTAACTCCTCAAATTCTCCTCAGAGGTGCAGAAGTCACATCCAAGGTCAATTAGGGCCTGAGCCATGTAAAATCATAGAATGGTTTCCAGGCCTGGCTCGGAGGCGGGCTCACCCCCGACTTTTTGGCTGGTGGGCAGGGCTTCTGCCCCAATGTAAAATTCTTACCATTTTGTCAAGACTTCACCAGCATTCTATCAACATTTATTCAGGAAAATATCTGAGGACTTCACCTAAAAAGAGTAAATGCTGTGCTACTCTACCTGTTTCGACACCTTATCGGAGTCACCAGGAGAAAGGGAGTGCTTGGTCATGGGCATCTTGCTAAGAGTCCCCTTTGGTCTGCAGGAAGAATGGGAGGATGACCTGAGGCCAGGCAGAACAGCACCAGCTGCTGCAGGAGAGAGGGGTATGAGGGCGAAGTGGTGTCCTTCCCCCTCTGAGGGTACGTGACATCCCTCCTCCCCGATTCTCCTCCACCAGTGCTGCGTCTGTGACCCTATGCAGCCTCTTACTTGATTCCTGAGCCATCCTGAAACGTGCCACTGTGTGTCAGCCAGCACACTCCACACCATCATTATGAATGGAGCCCACATGTACTGTTCCTTGCAAATTGCATCTAATCAGCGCTTGAATGCTAAACCTGCAGGTGTCTATTTAACACCTCCCGGCAAGTTCAAATTATGGCAATCAACAATCAGGCCTAAAATTGCATGCTAAAACCAACCTTTCAAACAGGCACCTCTTATTCACACAGCACCCATGTAGCACCTATTTGCATTATTCACCAAAATGATTCCGTCGTAGTAAACTGTAGTAGACTTTTTGGTCTCCGCTCCAAACTCAGTTCCCTAACTACCGATTCCATTCCTCACCCTGGCACAGACTGAGATCAAGTCAGTCTGTTTTCAACCTTGGTGTCACATTTGACCCCCAGATGAGCTTCTGACCTCAAATTCATGCCATCACCACGACCACCTAATTCCACCTACGTAACATTGCCCGAGTTCACCCCGTCCCAGCTCATTTGCTGCTGAAACCCTCATTCATGCCTTTGCTACTTTTAGAATTGACGATTCCAATGCACTCCTGGCTGGTCTCCCACATTCTACTCTCTGTAAAGTTGGGGTCATCCAAAACTCTGCTGCCTGTGTCTTAACTCACACCAAGTCCCTTTCACCTATCATGCTTGTGTTCACTGACTACAGTGGCTCCCGGTCAAGCAACATCTTGATTTTAAAATTCTCAAATTTGTTTTCAAACTCTCCATGGCCTCGCCACTTCCTAACTGTAATCTTCTTTAGCCCTACAACCCTTTGAGACATCTGCACTCCTCTAATTCTGGCCTCTTGTGCATCCCTGATTTTAATTGCTCCACCATTGCCTAGGCCGCAAGCTCTGGAATACCCTCCCTATACCTCTCTGCCTCTCCACCTCACTCTCCTCCTTCAATACCCTCCCTACACCTCTCTGCCTCTCCACCTCACTCTCCTCCTTCAATACCCTCCCTACACCTCTCTGCCTCTCCACCTCACTCTCCTCCTTCAATATCCTCCCTACACCTCTCTGCCTCTCCACCTCACTCTCCTCCTTCAATATCCTCCCTACACCTCTCTGCCTCTCCACCTCACTCTCCTCCTTCAATACCCTCCCTACACCTCTCTGCCTCTCCACCTCACTCTCCTCCTTCAATACCCTCCCTACACCTCTCTGCCTCTCCACCTCACTCTCCTCCTTCAATACCCTCCCTACACCTCTCTGCCTCTCCATCTCACTCTCCTCCTTTAAGACACTCCTTAAAACCTATCTTTTTGACCAAGCTTTTAGCCTTCTGTCCTCACATCTCCTTTTGCGGCTGGGTGTCATACTTTGTTTTATAATGCTCTTGTGAAGCGCTTTGGGATGTTTTATTATGTTAAAGACGCCATATAAATATAAGCTACTGTTGTTGTAGTAAAGAAAATAGAGAAATAAAGGAATTCATGGAATCCATCTGAAACTGTTTCCTTAATCAACATGTTCTAATGTGTTCCATGTCCAACATGAAAGGCTACAGTGCTAGGTCTAGTTCTGAATAATGAAACAGGACATATAAATGACAAAAGGAGGAGAACATTTTGGAAGCAATAGCCGTGACTTAATCAGGTTCACATTGAAATTAGATAAAGAAAAAGAGGAGCACAAGATAAATGAATTGAACTGGAATTAGTCAATTTCAGTGTGCTGAAAGCTTAGATTAACTGGTTGGAAAAATGGCAGTTCAAACAGCAAATCAACAGTGGAATCCGCTTAAATAAGGGATGGATAATGTACAGATGCAATAAAATTTGGCTATGCGCCTATGAGATATATTAAAAACAGATGCTTCTTGAATGCATAGGGAGGTTAGAGAAAAATCTAAATTTAAAAAGATTGAAAGGGAGGAATAAAAAAAAGGAAACAATGGAAAATCTGAAAATGTCCAGGAAGAATTAATTTGGATGATTAGAGAGACAAAGAGCAAGTATAAAAGAATGGTTGTGTGTTTTATGAACTATATAACTGTACATCGCTGGTGTATTTGTAAAGTACACATAACTGCAAACATCTTTTTCAGAAACTTGATTAATAAATAAGCTAAAAATAACTTTTAGTGACAGAATTAGATGTATTGGTAACTATTATTAAAAATTTAAATTAGATGTGAAGGTGGCAGGGGAGCTAACATTTAGGAACTAAAGTTTACTAGTAAGCTGCAATTTATTACCTACAATCCACGGGGAGTGTTTTTTTTCCAAAATCATTCTGCTCCCAATAAACCTAATGCTTTCAGCTGAGGAATTCACACAGCATTTTAATTTTGCCATGCTGTGCGCAGCAGGGATAGTGATGGGAGGACCATGCCATTTAACAGCGTGCTGGATTAAGCAAATGTCTCTTGCTAAATCATTTTACATTAACAATTAATTCTGTGATGCTAACTATCCAATCTGTGTACATTCACTGAACTCTAATATAATCTTATTCCCACCCCTGTAACATTGCCTTCAAAATTGTCCTCTAAAACAGAGTCACAAAAGGAAAAGCTGTGCTGCAACAATAATTCTTTTTCCACTAATTCTTGAAGCTCTGCACAACAACCAGGATTTAATGGTTTGTTAACAAAGCTGTAAAATTCTGAAAGTTCTTTTTCTATTGACCTCTTGTTCAGTGGATTCAATTAAACAGAGTGTGATCATTACCCAGAATTTCAATGATCATGTGATTCCACCAATGTTTAAATACAAGTAGAACAGAAAGAGTCACTGTTTGATCATTGTTCGATGATGATGATGTTGAGGCTGATTTGCATCATCAATGCACAGCTCGCAAGAATTGCAAAGAAGAAATGGGGGCAGAGTTATCATGCCAGATCCACAACACCATGCCACGACTTCTAGAGGTTTTCTAATGGGCAATACTGGTCCTGTGCCAGAGTCTGTCCATCGAGTGCCCAAATGCAGGAGTACAAAGAGTTGGCAACCATCATTTCACAGGGACACTACTAAGACCAGAGGGTCTGAGCAGGCACAGAGCAGTCTAAAAATGTTCTCTAGCACATGGTAATGTCCTATTATTCCCCACCCAGGACAATCTTAAGGCCCTCTGGCTGGCCTGGGACTTAAAATTTATCTGCGCCTAAGATCCCATCCTTGCCTTTATTAACTCCAGATCCGACTACCCTAATGGTCACCTGGCCACTCTCCGACCTACCACCCTGCATAAATGTTAGCTCATCCAAAACTCAGCTGCCCATATCCTAAGTCACAACAAGTCTAGTCCGCTCATCACCCCTGCAATCAATGACCTAGATTGGCTCCAGCTGTTTTACCAAATGCAAGTTATATAAACAAATAACTCTGATATGAGCATCTGTCCCCGGCAATGCCTCAAATTTAAAATTCTCATTCTTGTGCTCAAACCCCTCTCTGGCCTCAGCCCTCCCTATCTTTAACCTCCTCCTGTCCTACATCCTGCCGGGAAATTTGTGCTCCTCTAATTCTGGCCTCTTAAGCATCCCCAATTTCCATCATGACCATTGGCAGACGTGGCTTCAGCTGCCTAAGCCCTGAGTTCTGGAAATCCTTCCCTAAACCTCTCTGCCTCTGACTCCTCCTTTCGGATGCTCCTTCAATTGTACCTCATTGATCAAGCTTTTGCTCACCTGTCCGAATATCTCTTTATGTAGCTTGGTGTCGAACTTTGTTGGGTAACGCCTCGCAAAGCTTAACCTCCTTAAGTGTGCTTTATAAATGCAAGTTGTTGTTAATATGTTCAAAATTGTAGAATTAATTTGTTACAAGACAGAAGAACATTATTTGAATTGAACTTCAATGTCAGAGTAACTAAAGTGAATGTGTATTTGATAGTGGTTATTTATGTACATGAGCAGTCTGCTGTTGCCTTTTATCAGCCCCACAAAGACGGACATCTCAGCACAGGAAGGAATCTTATCAAATGCCAACCTAAAATGGCAAATTATGCCAACCCCAGGAAATTGACCTGGTTATTGCAATAGGTGGATAGAAAGCATACGCGACCAAAGCTCCACTGTGAAGGCTGCTTCTGAGGAAAATTAGAATCTTTACAAGTCTCCAGCTGTTTTACCAAATGCAAATTATATCAACAAATAACGCTGATATGAGCATCTGTCCCCATCAATACAAAAAGCTCATCCCAAACAAAACAGTTAACTGCAATTTTTTAAGTAATATACTGTATAAAAGCTGTGAAAGTGTAAAATTTTCATTTCTTCGAATAACTCATGTCTCCTTGTTGCCATTCTGTTAATTTTCTGCCCGAATCATAATGCACATTGGACATCATAATTCTACAGTAGTAGAGTTAAAATTACAATTCCTTTAATGCATTTCTCTTTCAGACAAAAAAATGGGTGTGCACAAGCACAAGGCTAGAACTCTGGTACTTGAAAATTACAGAGTACTTACTTACTGCACAGAAACTGGCAATTCAGCCCACTTGTCCATGCCGGTGTTTATGCACCATATGAGCCTCCTCCACCCTACTTCATCTAACCATATCAGTGCATCTATCTATTCTTTTCTCCATCCTGTCTTTATTTAATTCCCGTTAAAGGCATCTATGCTAGTCAGCTCAACCACTGTATGTGGTAGCGAGTTCCAGATTCTAACCACTCTCTGACAAAGAAGTTTCTCCTGAATTACTTGAGAGATTTATTAGTTCTTATATTTGTCACCCCTATTTTTGGACTCCCCCCAAGTGGAAACATTTTCTTTATGTCTACTCTATCAAATGCATTCATAATCTTAAAGACCACTACACAGCCTTCTCTTTTTTTTTAGAGAAAAGAGCCCCAGCTTATTCAGACTTTCCTGATGGTTATAACCTCTCAGTTCTGGCATCAGCTTTGTAGAGTTTTTGCACCTTCTCCAGGGCTTTTATATCCTTTTTGTATTATGTATTGCACAGTATGGTACTGAGCATCACCATCTAGGGGTAAATTGTTGTCTTCAGCAACACTAACACAAGGTTTTGAATTTGGGAGTGAATATTGGAGAATCATACATGCATAGAATCATAGAATGATAGTGCATAATAGTCTACCTGGTTGTCATATAATTTTAAGTTTTAAATTGCATAATGCATAATGGAGAGCGAGAGCACGGCAAGACTGGCAGGGAGGATTAAAGAGCTCTGGAAGGACTCAGAAAGGACTTGCGTCTTTGAAAAAAAATCAAAGTGTGATGCAACAGGAAAGCAGGTAACGAATTGGTTGATGACCATTTCTCTTTTTCGTTCTCTAAACCAGTCTTTCGGATTAGGATCTGGGAAATTAATACCCTCAATCAGGATGAGTATAACAGTGAGTGAATAAATAATAATAGCAGCACAGAACAGGTCTAAAGGCATTAGTTAAAATGAATAAAACAAGGTACCAACTAGATTCTAAAAGAGGGAATAAATGGTTTTTTTTTAGATCATGCACTTGCAGCTGTGACCTGTTGCTTGCAAATCCTGCGCCATGTGGGAACTCCAGGACACTTCATGTGTCTTGGGCAACCATGTGTGTAGGAACTGTCTCCAACTGCTTCAGCTCGACCTCAGGATTTCCAAACATGAGGGGCAGCTGGAATCACTGTGGAGCATCAGGGAGCAGGAGAGTACTTTCTAGGAGGTGGTCAACTCACAGGCAGAGAGTTCAGGATAATAGGTGAGTGGTAATCTGGAAGCTAAGGAAGAGGCAGGAGGTGCAGGAGCCTTCAGGGTGTATGCCACTTTCAAACTGGTACTCATCTTTGGAGACTGTTGAGAGTGACGACACCTTGAAGAAGTGCAGTCCAGACCATAGCACCAGTGGGCAGGGACTGTACAGGAGGGAGCAGCAAAGTGTAGAAATACAGTTGTTATAGAATATTCCATAGTCAGGGGGATGGACAGGCATTTCTGTAATGGTCATTGTGAGTCCCATATGATGTGTTACCTCCCTGGTGCCAGGGTAAAGGCGATCATTGAGAAGGTGCAGAATATTTTGCAGGGGGCAGGGAGAGAGCCAGAAGTTGTGGTACACATTGGTACCAACATCATAGATAGAGCAGGTACTGAGCTCCTACGGTCAGATTTTCAGGAGCTAGGGAGAAAATTAAAGATTAGGACCTCGAAGGTAATTATCTCTGGATTACTCCCAGTGCCGTGCACTAGTGAGAGTAGAAATAAGAAGATAGGGAGGATCAATATGTGGCTTGAAGCGTGTTGCGAGAGGGAGTGCTTCAGATTCTTAGGACATCGGGACCATTTCTGCGCAGAAGGCACCTATTCAAAAGGGACGGGTTGCACCTCAACATGATTGGGACCAATGTCCTCGCAGGAAGGTTCACTTAGGGTAGATAAGTCACCTGGTCCAGATGGCTTGCATCCCAGTTTGCTAAAGGAAGTGGGGTTGGAGATAGCAGTTGGTGAAGGGGGATGGAGATCAGCATATAGAAATAGAAAAGAGGAATAAGGTACATAATGTGAGGGTGTTGGACAGTACTAGGGAAGGGAGTAGTTCAATTTTAGATAGGAACAGACTGAGAAGGACTACGAGGAATGCTAAGGCAGGATTACAATGCATGTATGTAATTGCACATATGTGATGAATAAGGTTGGTGAGCTACAAGCACAAATAACAGTATGGGAATATGATGTAGTGGCAATGACAAAAATGTGGCTTAAAATAGTGAGGACCGGGCGCTTAATATCCAGGATATAAAGTGTTCAGAAAAGATATGGAAGGAGAAAAGGGAGGCGGAGTGGCAGTACAGATGAGGGAAGACATTGTACTGTTGGAAAAAGGGGATGTCCTTGAGGAGGCAAGGACTGAATCCATCTGGTTAGAGTTGAAAAGCAAAAAGAGTATGATCAATCTACTAGGGGTATTCTATAGGTCTCCAAACAGAGAGAGAGAGATACAGTAGCAAATTTTCAGGGAAATCACAGAGATGTGCAAGAACTATAGAGTGGTGATATTGGGGGACTTTAACTACCTAAATATCAACTGGGGTACTGTTACAGTAAAGGGAATGGAGCTGGAGGAATTTCTGAAATGTGTTCAGGAGAACTTCTTTGATCAGTATGCTCTTGGCCCAACTAGACAGGAGGCATTGCTGGAGCTGGCACTGGGAACGAGGTGGGCCAAGTGTCTGTGGGGGAGCACTTGAGTAAGAGTGATCATCGTATCATAACGTTTAGACTAGTTTTGCAGATAAGCAAGGAATGATATAAGGTAGCATGGCTAGATTGGAAGAGGGCTAATTTCAATGCGATGAGAAGGGATCTAGCCAGGATAAAATGGAACTAAAGACTGACAGGAGAAACTGAAACAGAACAATGGATTATCTTTAAGGAAGAACTGTGTCAGATACAAGCTAGGTACATTCCAACAAGAGCGAACGGTAGGGGAATCATAAACAGGGCTCCTTGGATGACGAGGGGGATAGAGATTATGAAGAAACAAAAAAAGGGGGTATGATGCATGTCAGGTGAATTCTCCAAGTGAGAACCAGGCCAAATACAATAAGTTGAGAGGGAGGTGAAGAGGAAAATAAAACTGGCAGAGTGAATATGAGAGTAGAATAGCAGTCAACATAAAAGGCAACTCAAAAATCTTCTACAGGCTTGTAAATTGTAAGCAGGTAGTAAGAGGTGGAGTGGGGCCTATTAGGGACAAGGAGGGTAATATATGCTAAGAGGTGCAGGGCGAGACTAGAATACTTATTGAGTACTTTGAATTGGTGTTTACCAAGGAAGAGGAATCTGGCAAAACATCAGTAGAAGAGAGAGCGGAGGCAATGGATAGGGCAAAAATTGAGAGGGAGGAGATACTGGAAAGACTGGCTATGCTTAGGGTAGATAGGTCACCTGGTCTGGATGGCTTACATCCCAGTGTGTTAAAGGAAGTGGAGTTGGAGATGATGGAAGTGCTTGCCATAATCTTCCAATATTCTCTGGATACAGGGGAGCTGCCAGAGGATTGGAGAGTGGCATACGTAACACCCTTATTCAAGAAAGGGTGTAAGGACAGTCCTAGCAACTAAAGGCCAGTTAGTTTAACATCAGTGCTGAGTAAGGTTTTAGAAACAATAATCACGGGAAAAAAATCAATAGGCAATTGGAGAGGTTTGAGTTAATTAAGGATAGCCAGCATGGATTTGTAAAATGCAGATCATGCTTTACTAATCTAATTGAATTTTTTGATGAAGTAACAGAGAAGGTTGATGAAGGGAATGCGATGGATGTTGTCCATATGGATTTTAAGAATGCGTTTGATAAAGTACCACACAAAAGGCTGGTTATAAAATTGAGGCTCATGGAATAGGAAGGTCAGTGTCCAATTGGATAAAAGGTTGGCTTAAGGACAGAAAGCAGTGAGTCTTGGTAAATGGTTGTTTTTCAGACTGGAGGATGGTAGACAGTGGTGTTGCCCAAGAGTCAGTGCCAGGACTACTGCTTTTTTTGCTATATATAAATAACTTGGATATTCGAGCATAGGAGATTGAGGGGAGATTTGATAGAGGCTTATGATAGGTTTAAATAAGTTAGATAAGGAAAAACTGTTTCCATTAGCTGATGGTACAAGGACTAGGGGACACAGATTGAAGGTTCTGGGCAAGAGATGCAGGGGGAATGTGAGGAAGGACTTTTTTTACGCAGCGAGTGGTGATGACCTGGAACTTGCTGCCCACGAGAGTGGTGGAAGCAGAAATGATCAATGATTTCAAAAGTAAATTGGATGGGCACTTGAAGGAAATAAACTTAAGCTACTGGATTCAATCGGGGTAGTGGGATTGACTGGATTGCTCTGTGGAAAGCCAGCATGGAGTCAATGGACCAAATGGCCTCCTTCTGTGAGTAAATGACTCTATAACTCTATGTCTTTCGGTATTGACTGAAGTGCTGCTTTGATTATGTACTTAAGTCCTGGTGTAGGGCTTGAATCCATAACTTTCTGACCCAGAGGCAAGACTGCATAGAAAGCAACAAGTCTCAAGTTAATAATTGGCAAGCAGACTAACGTTAACTTTAGGATTGATGAGGAAAGAGCGAGTCTGTAAATTATGTGCTTTGTTTAACTTGTGCAATCAAACATAAACAAATTCAATAAGAATAAGAGAAGATTGTGCAATACATGTGTATACAAATGTTTAATGAGTACCATTGCTTCACCCACCAAACCCAGGATCATAGGTCCATCTCTTTTTCTCCCAGGAAGGAAGAGCCTAGTTCCTAAATAGAGATTAAAAGATACCTTCATTTCTTGCACCCCACCCCACCCCCACAACCCTCTCCAAAGGGCCTTGACCATTGCTGGATACAAGATCATGGGCACTAGCTGCACTCTAGGACCTTACTCAGATGACCATTCTTCATTAAGCCTAGACAGTGACAGAATTTGTGAAAATGGGGCACAGCATAAAAAAGTTTAAACCTGCCTCACCTGATATTCATATATGTTCACTTCCAATGGGAGTTCTGAACAGGGATCAGGAACAAAAACCCTGACTGTTTTTCCTTTCCTTAATCAGGAGACAGTGAAGCCAATTGTTATGAGCTGAGATAAAATTGAGGTGATCTTAGACTTCTGCCTAAAATGGGCATGTGGTGTGCAGAGTGGCCATGTTGTCCGCCAAAGGCTGATATTGGGCGACCTGAATCATTTTTTGTTTCAGGTCTCATTTGAATGCTGCTGGCGAGCTGTGGGTGCCAAATTTTCACCCTGCTACAGCTCACTGATTGTGGTAAGGTGGGAGCTGAGCCAAACGGCAGGTTGGTCTGTGGGGCACGCCGATCTGTAGGTGGTCATGCACAGGGCAGTAGTGACCCACAGTGCTTTTATGAAGCTAGCAGAAGTACATTGGCTCCTCCTGCTTCCAACAAAAATCCGCCCAAAAGATTTGGGCCATTTCTTGACCAGCCACCAATATTCCCTTAAAGGACTAGTAGCTGGGCCACTCAAAATGAGCAGAGTGTGCGTGAGATGCACGTTTCATTCATTTGTACCTAAAAATTGGAAACTGCCATAGGACATCCATTTGCATTTTTGAGCAGATTCCTGCTGGAAAACAGGCAGGCATGCTGCTCACCCATTTTCTTTGCACTCTGGCCTCTGGGTCAGAAAGTTTTGGATTCAAACTTTACACCAGGACTTAAGTGGATAATCAAAGCAACTCTGCAGTCAATACTGACAGAGAGCTGCAATGTCCAATTGACAATGTAACATCATCTGACCAGCCTGCAGACTTCTTTACCATTCTACGATTCGATGCATGCCTGATTTTCTAACATTCCCATGTTCAAAGCTGTGTGTCAGTATTGCTGAAGACAAAGATTTACCCCTTAACCCACCCCCTCCCCACTCCCATTTTCAAATGCTGCCTGTCCATTTTTATCAGATGAGAAACATGCAGTCAGCGGTTGAAAACTGACCCTAAATAACTCAGGGGTAAGATGTTCCTGGTCAGTATAGTTCAGTTGCTAATTGTTTGAACCTACAAAGGCAAAACATGAGTCACAAACAAGTAAGGAATCACTATTATGCACAAAGTTAATGAAGACCAAACTTATGCGGTTAGTCAAGAAATAATTAATTGCCATTTTAAACTTTAAAATGCAATCAAAAGTGCACCTGTTAGCACTAACAATCTAATTTCGAATCTCCTACACTATAAATGAATTGCTGTGGTAAATGCAGCACAGATGGAACTACAGATGTCTCTCCACTGCAAGCTATGTAGCAGTATGTGCTAATTCACATTCTTGATAATGTTGTCCTGAATTTTACCTTTGTTGGCCTTAAAAAACAATTTGCTTGCCAAGATCCATTATTACTGCAGCAGAGCTAATTGTTTTAGGTACTGTATGTCTACTGTTTACAATGTATGAGTTTATTAGGAAGCAAGATAGGGCATGTCTGTACACTAATTGGATTAAAATCTTTATTGAATAGACATTGGCAGTGAGAGAGCAACAAATATTCTATAGTTAAAGATTTCCATCTCATGATTGCATATCCAATATCCAATGGTAATATTTTCCATTTTAAAATGACATTATCCCTTGAATTTAAAATTCTTTTTTGATTTGGGATGGGAAAGGAACCAGAATAGGTTCTCTTGAAGATCATCACAATGATGTCAAGCACATAATACAAGCAATGGAATTACTTGAAAACAAAAAACGTTGACCAAACATTCTTCTTAAAAGTAGCTTCTCATTTAATTAATTGGGAAAAAAGCATGCAAAAACTGAAAATAAATGTAGACTAGAAATTGTAGCTGGTGACATGAGTGGACAAAGACATGGGGTAAATGTATATCAAGTGCTACTGGCACAGAGCCTAGTACGCCTGGAAGGAATATTGGGAATTTGGGCACATGCCTGATTCATGAGCCAATGCTGTTTCCACCCATTAGAACAGCATGGGCTCTTGAATCAGGCACATTTCCAAGTTTCTGATCTTTGTTTCTAGTGCAAGTTAACACAAACACATGCACAGACATGGGTGTATGTCATTTTGCTGTTTACTTCATGAAGAGATGATAAAATAGAAACATAACAAAGCAGACAAATGATCTATAATATAAGCAGCTGGGGTTAAGACAAGGATTCTCCTGAACATCCACCATTCATGCCATTTCTCTGGGATCTTTATGGCATAAGGCAATTCCTGTGGAAATTCTACTTCAAAATGTTTCAACATAAACTGATTGAAGCCCACATTAAAATAGCAAAGGAATTCCATAAAATGTTTGAGGTGTGGATCCACCAACATCATCATCAGTAACCTCTAGCCGAATGTCAATGCTTAAACTTTGTGTCCATCTTTTATCAGATTTTGATGGAACTTATTTTCAATTCCAACAGTTTCTTTTTTTTATTTAGCACTCCATTGTTAAGTTTCAATAACAAATAAGTGTCATTGTCTAAGATGTACAAATTGTCAGGTATAAAATCAAGCTATGTTGTCATAATGCAGTATGACTCACTCCTGACTTACCTCTGAAGATACAAGAATTTATGTAATGTACGATATCACATTCAGACCTCTGTTGAGGACAGCTGCAGATACTCTTGCCAACCAGGTGTCATTCTTGGATACAACCATATTTGTTACTAGGGCATTGGTCCTTATTTGGTTCTTTTGATATTTGAGGCCACCTACTTAGCATTTACTCAAGATTCTATTTTTGTGTACTTTGTTACGACCAGGTGAGAAAGGTGTCTAGGGGTCCCTCTCAGCCTTCACCTGGTCTTACTGTAACAGGGTTTAATTTTTAAACACACTGTGTTTGTAGCCCCCTCTTGGTGAATCCTTGCTCGGTGCTTTCCAATTATAAGGCAAAGAAACAAGCACAAACAGGCTTTCTTAGGTTTAAAAAAAAGTTTACATTTATTAAACTTAAACTCTAATTCGGTTAACACCTACGGATACACGACGCGCCCATGCTAGCATGCAAACGCGATACACACACGCAAATAGAGACAGAAAGGAGAAGAAAAATCAAGTGGAAAGGTTTGAGGCAATATCTGAAGAGTTGTTGTTATGGTTCTTCGAGCTCACTGTAGAGTCCTTGATTGTAGGTAGATCTTGCTTTTCGTTGGGGCCCAGTATTCTTCTTAAACCTTGTTCGCTGTAGGAGACTTTTCTCTCTTGGGGTTCATGTGGTCTTCAGTGGATTCAGAGGCTTGTGAGAAAAAGATGGGAGCAGGCAAAAGGAGAGGCTCTGGTGCGCCAGCCAGGAAAGATCTTCTCAATCCAGGAGCATTCTGCTTTTTGCCCAAACTGTTTGTACAAATTCAAAAAACTCAGGTTGCCTAGCAGGTTAGTCATGTGACTAGCTGGTTTGACCATGTCCATTTGCGTATACAGCCATCTTAGCAGTCAACCTGGAATGTGAGCTCCCCCACCTTCAACGTCTGGTGATCAAAAGTCTATTGTGGGTTGAATGTGTCGGAATGGCTGTTTTGTCCTTCCAAACACTGTCTGTTAATATGCAAGTGTCTTTCCAGCCACAGCTGATCTGTTTAACAGGTCCTTTCTTCACTCCAGTAACAGTTTAAAATCAATGTTCATGACAAAATTCATGTGCCTCAATCTAGGCAGATGGGGACCTAACATGACAACTTTAACTCCCCATATAACTCCCAAGTTCCTGGCTTCCATACTACGAGCTTATAGTATCTTGTTTGTCCTGGTTGTTAACTATATTTCCAGAATGTTGTTAACCTTTTTCTTTTGGCCCAGAATTTGGGGTTTTTTGAAGGCAAAATTGACAGCATTTGCTCTCATTAACACTCTGAATCTGACACAACTTCAAGATTTAGCATAAGCACAGATTAACACAGAAATACTGAAGTTGCAGTCTGTCATTGCTGCTCTGCCAAAGGTGCACTGTGGACCTGCCCTCCTCCCCAGCCCCCATCCCCATCCCAACCTCCAGCTCAAGCCAGCAATCAGTGAAATCAGTTGACCTGGCAAGAACATTTTCTTTCTCCACTCTCATATCGCTGTTAGAAACAGCTGTTAAAAAGTTAGGCCTTGTTCAATGAGGTGTAACTGGGTATTTAGTAGCGATCTGAGTAATAACTACTACCGAGCAACTGATCTGGCCCTGAAAAAATAATTTTATATTTGTAGAATGTTGTTAAATGTCTCCATCATGACTCATGGGCTGCCTTTAAAGAGGAGATGGTTCGGGTACTGTTGAGGTATATTCCCATGAGGGGGAAAGGTCACGAAAATAAAGACAGAGCTCCTGGATGACAAAAGAGATAGAGAGTGAGATGGAGCATAAAAAGAATGCATTTGACAGATGTCAGGTTGATAAGACAAGTGACAGCCAGATTGAATATAGAAAGTTCAGAGGGGACTTGAAAAAAGGAAATAAGAGAAACAAAGAGAAAGTATGAGAAGCGAATGGCAGCTAACATAAATCTTCCTTATATATGGGGGTGGTGCCAGAGGACTGGAGAATTACAAGGCTAAACCCAGCAACTTGTATTTAACCTTGATGGTGAACAAGCTTTTAAAAACAATAATCCAGGAAAAATATTAGCAATAACTTGGACATGTGTAGAGTAATTAAGGGAAACCAGCATGGATTTGTTAAAGGCAAATCATGTTTAACCAACTTGATTGAATCTTTTGATGAGATAAAAGAGAGGGTTGATGAGGATATTGCAGTTGTGTGATCTATATGGACTTTCAAAAGACCACTGAATTTGAAGCCCAAGGGATAAAAGGGACAGTGGTAGTTGGCTGAATGACTGGAAACAAAGAATACTGGTGAACGGTTGTATTTCTGACTGGAACAAGGCATACAGTGGGGGTCCCTTGGGGTCTGTACTAGGACCACTGCTTTTCTTGATATATATGAATGACTTAGACTTGGGTGTACACGGCACAATTTCAAATTTTCAGATGACACTAAACTTTGAAGTATTGTGAACTGTGAGGAACATAGTGAAAGACATCAAGAGGACATAAACAGGCTGGTGGAATGGGCAGACACATGACAGATGAAATTTAATGCAGAAGAGTGTGAAGTGATACATTTACATAGGAAGAACAAGGAGAGACAATATAAACTAAAGGAAACAATTCTAAAGGGAGTGCAGGAACAAACAGACCTCAAGGTATATGTGCACAAATCATTGAAGGTGGCAGGGCAAGTTGAGTATGTGGCCAAAAAGGCATATGGGATCCTAGGCTTTATAAATAGAAGCATAGAGTACAGAAGCAAGGAAGTTATGACAAATAAAAGCAAAGTACTGCAGATGCTGGAAATCTGAAATAGAAACAGAACGTGATGAAAGGTCACAGACCTGAAACATTAACTCTGCTTCTCTCTCCACAGATGCTGCCAGACCTGCTGAGTATTTCCAGCACTTTCTGAAGTTATGATAACCTTGATAAAACACTGGTTCGGCCTCAACTGGAGTATTGTGTCCAATTCTGGGCACCACACTTTAGGAAGGATGCGAAGGCTTTAGAGAGGGTGCAGAAAAGATTTACGAGAATGGTTCCAGGGATGAGGAATTTCAGTTATGTGGACAGATTGGAGAAGCTGGTGTTTTCCCCTTAGAGAAAAGAAAGTTGAAAGGAGATTTGATACAGGTGCTCAAAATCATGGGGTTCTCGACAGAGTAGATAGAGAGTAACTGTTTCCTTTGGCGGAGGAGCCAAGAATCAGTGGACATTAATCCATGGTGATTGGCAAATGAATCAACGACAACATGAGGAATTTTTTTTTTACCTAACAAGTGTAATGCATTGCCTGAGGGGGTGGTGGAGGCAGATTCAATCATAACTTTCAAAAGGGAATTGGATAAGCACCTGAAGGGATAAAATTTGCAGGGTTACAGGGAAAGGGTGGGGGAAGGGTCTAACTAAATTGCTCTTGCAGAGAGCTGGCATGGATTCAACAGCCTCCTTCTGCACTGTAACCATTCTCACATTAATTCTATGATTTTCTAATTTGCTTATGATATTTCAGCTTCTACCTTAACCCCAAGTTTATGTTCCAATCTTTATTTTGTTCTCTTTAAAATTTTTAAAAAGTGATTTGATACTTAGAGCTTTTCATTTCGTGGCTGTCTATCCTTCCTAAAATGTGGTGCCCAGAATTAGACACAATACTCCAGTTGAGGCCGAACCAGTGTTTTATAAAGGTTTATCATAACTTCAGAATTCTTTCATCTGATTGGCTGCTTGAACAACTAGATGATACTGGGAATCCTGCTCCACTTTAAGAAAGTTGAAGTTCTCGCTGCAGAGATCGCTAGATTTCAGTGAGGCTTTCACGAGGTCAGTGGTGAGTGCCATTGCTTCACTGCTGAGTGAAAAATCTGGGCTTTTGTGTTTGATACACACTTATTCACAGACAGGCCTACCCTGCATTTTGGTTACGTTCCCAGAAGGAAAAAAGTAACAACTCCCACACGTGCCATTTCTCTAACTTAAACCAGTTTTTAAAGCAACATAACGAGTCAGACCAGTCCAGATGCATGCATCAGATTCCTTTATCACCTTACACAATGAGCAAAGGGTGGTTATTTTAATACAAGCCATGGGATGATAACAGATCAATGTTATGATCAACAAATCAAGGACAATTTTGTTTTGCCCTCTGTTTATGCTTAATGAAGAGCTTTTGTGCATTTAATATTTTTTCCTGTAAGACAAAGGCCCAATTTCTCACCAGCACTAACAACAAGGTTGATGCAGCCAGCAAAAGCTCTGAAAGTTTGTTGGGGATATGAATACTGGAAGTTGCTAACAATAAATTTATGGTTTCTGTGCACTGCAGATAGCAGTAGAAACTTCAATAAAAACAAGAAATGCTGGAACCACTCAGCAGGTCTGGCAGCATCTGTGAAAAGAGAAGCAGAGTTAACGTTTCGGGTCAGTGACCCTTCTTCGGAACTACAATGTGTGGCACTTTGATGAAATCAGCAGGAAGCTACAAATAGTTCTGTTTATTTTGAATTAATTTGATCTGATATACTGATAGAAACAGCTCGACATAGTAAAGATACAATGCAAGGAATGCAGCTAATTTGTTCAAAGCCTTTTATGCTTGGAGATGAGAGCCCTGAAAACTTCCAATCACACCTCTACTTTATCTTATGGGGAACCAAGGCAACAAAACACCACCATCCATCAAATGATCTTAACAACACTATCCAGCTGGGATAACATTAATTGAAAACCATCTTTATTACACTTTGATAAGAGATCAAAAACTTTTTACAAATCCCAATGCCACAGTAGCAAACATTGAGTGAAAAGGCAAATGGTTTTCATTTCATCCACCATTCCATTCCCCTGTTGAGATTGGTTTGTCCACAATCAAGTACCCTTAGCAGACAGCAACTGCTGGCTCATAATTTCTTAAGCTACTTAGGATAAGGTTTCCAGTTTCCGTAATTGCTGTCTTTATAGCTAGCTCTAGATTGGAATTTGATTTGGCTTCATGTGGAGGCTTCTATCCCTCATAAATTTCATTATCAAATTTATTTTAATTAATTTCCTCATCTTTATAGCTCCTGAAACTCTCAGATAACTGGTTTTATCTTTTTAACAGTGCTGTTCAAAAAACAGCATACTATTTAGCAAAAAACAAAATCAAATGCTTCCTACAGAGGACTGTATTTTATCCACAATGTTCCAAGTAACGAGAAATACCTATAGTTAATTCTGTCTAATAAGAATAAAATGTATTACAAATAAACCAAAGCACTTTACTTGGTGTTTAAAATCTATTAGGATTCAAAAACATAAGTTCTCAAAGTTACAAATATAAAAAAAAGTATTTTGTTGGACATGAAAGGGGAGTACTAAGGCATTAGGTGAATCCATTACATGGAAATGATAGCTGGAAACAGGTTGTTAAGATGACCTGAAATGAATAGTGATAGAATCAAGGCAGCCATTTATATGAAAGCTGGCTGATCACAAAAAAAATTCAAACCAAGATTCATATCCATCATCAATATGCTGAAAAAGCTTTGTGAAGAAAGACTAAGCACTAATCAATGGATTGGATCTTGCTGGAGCAGGGTATCTCACAGCCTGACCCATTAATTAGACTATTTTCTGCATCCATCAGCTCAAAAAAAAATTGTGGTGTAACTAGCTGGACGTGTTAGCTGATAACAATGTGGCAAGGCTAACGGAGCATTCTGGGATCTTAGTTAATGTAGGACTAACAGTGTATTTTCTGAAACAATGAGATTTAGGGATTGAGAAAGAAACAGGAATGACGAAGTGGGTGAATTCGTGCTAAATTATCAATAGAATGAAAAATAAAGAGAAGGAAAAAAGATGTCAATAAGAGAGACAGAAGAAAGAGTCAGAAAGAGAAAGTAAGAAAAATAAAATAAAATTGCTTACCTGCATTCCAGAATGAGAGTGAACATTTTAAACTGTTCCCATTCTGGGCCAGAGCATTGATTGGCATTTAGTTAACATTTATCATGTTGTAAAAAGGTACTTGCACTCATAATTACCAGATTTGACTTACTGTGCTGAGTTTAATGTGCAAATACAGAAAGTTCTTAAAAATAATTGGGATTCTAAGAGCGAGATGCCTTTTGTGCTAGGAAAGCACAGAATGGTGTAAATACCAGCAAATTCAAGAGATCACCACTCACATATAACTCTTAATCCTCCAAGGTTATTGGTCAATTTACACATTAATAATCGTGACATTGTTTTTCAGTCATTATTTTGTTTTATTCATTCATGAGATGTGGGCATCATTGGCTAGGCCAGAATTTATTGCCCATCCCCAATTGCCCTTGAGAAGGTGGTGGTGAGCTGTCTTCTTGAACTGCTGCAGTCCATGTGGGCTCGGTACACTCACAGTGCTGTTAGGAAGGGAGTTCCAGAATTTTGACCCAGCGACAGTGAAGGAACGACGATATAGTTCCAAGTCAGGATGGTGTGTGACTTGGAGGTTCCCATGCATTTGTTGTCCTTGTCCTTCTAGGTGGGAGAGGTCGCGGGTTTGGAAGGTGCTGTCTAAGGAACCTTGGTGCATTGCTGCAGTGCATCTTGTAGATGGTACACACTGCTGCCACTGTGCATCAGTGGTGGAGGGAGTGAATGTTTGTGGATGGGGTGCCAATCAAGTGGGCTGCTTTGTCCTGGATAGTGTCGAGCTTCTTGAGTGTTGTTGGAGCTGCACCCATCCAGGCAAGTGGAGAGTATTCCATCACACTGCTGACTTGTGCCTTGTAGATGGTGGACAGGCTTTGGGGAGTCAGGAGGTGAGTTACTCGCCGCAGGATTCCTAGCCTCTGACCTGCTCTTGTAGCCACAGTATTTATATGGCTCCTCCAGTTCAGTTTCTGGTCAATGGTAACCCCGAGGATGTTGATAGTGGGGGATTCAGTGATCATAATGCCGTTGAATGTCAAGGAGAGATGGTTAGATTCTCTCTTGTTGGAGATGGTCATTGCCTGGCACTTGTGTGGCGCGAATGGTACTTAATTTACCTGCAAGATCTGGCCCTACATCACCCTGCCACCCATTTTCAGCCTTGAAAAGAAAACAAATTTGGAGTAACTTTTTACTGACTCTAAATATTGCCTAGAATTACTTGTAGTTCTGCATACTATTTCTTGTATTCATAAAGCATACTATTGCCATATAATGTCCGCAAACCAATAATGGTATCTCTGGGGTTAGCACAGCGTAATTGGGTCATTTTTGTTGATCCCAAGGCAGAACACAGTGTGATGATTTGAAACATTGTCCAACCCAAGAGTTGCAGTGCTGATGGCAATATTCTTTTAGGCTTCAATTTATCTGTTTTCTCCTCCCTCAATGACTCAATGTCTGCATTATAAGTTAATCAACACAACAATGATAAAACTTTCTTCCAGAATTATGTATAGGAGTTTAAATGGCTGTAATGCAGTAATGCAGCAACCTGCCGAGCCTCCTTCAGTAGCACCTTCCAAACTCGTGACCTCTACCACCGAGAATGTCAAGGGCAGCAGACACATGGGAACACCACCACCTGCAATTTCCCCTCCAAACCACACACCATCCTGACTTGGAATTATATCGCCGTTCCTTCACTGTTGCTGTAACTCCCTTCATAACAACACTGTGGATGTACCTTTCCCACAGGGAATGCAGTGGTTTAAGAAGTTGGCTCACCACTTCCTTGTCAGGGGCAATTAGGGATGGGCAATAAATGCTGACCTTGCCTGCAACGCTCAAATCCCAAGATTGAAAGAAGTCAGAATTTCACAATGTCTCTAAGAATTATAACAGTCGATGAGAACAGAGTCACCAAATATTTTCAGAATGGTCAGTAGAAGACACATCCGACAGCGCAGTACTCTGCCAGTACCACACTGAAGTGTCAGCCTAGATTTTGTGCTCAAGGCTCTGGAGAGGAGCCTGAAGCCACAGACATCTGGCTAGTGAGAGTGCAACTATTGCTCGCTTTAAATGTTCCACATCAAATAAATTTGGACAACCTTGATCTAGTTCCAACTGAGCAGTGCCCAATAACACAAAATGCCTCCTATTCTTTAAATCTCACAGTCATTGGGGATGGTTGGGATATGATAAACATCACAATGATAAAGAAATTCATGTGAAGTCAGGGTTAAAGTAGGAACAGTAGGTTTCACTGCTAAAATGATAAATTAGAACCAAGAGAATTAACTTGCATTTATATAGCACCTGAGAACATTTTTCAGAAAGGTCTTCAAGCACCTTTCACAGAATGAATGAATTGTTATGTGGGCAAATGGCACAGTTATTTTACACATAGCTACATCCCACAAATGGCAATATGAATGGCCTGTTTATTTTGGTGGTGGTTGAGGGAGGATGTTGACCAAAAGAACTCCCTGCTTGTTATCAAGTGGTACCATAAAATGTTTAATAGCTGCCTAAACAGGAAGAATTGCTTGGTTTAACACCTCCAACAATGGAGCACCCCCTCAGTGCTGCACTGAGGTGTCAGTCTAGGTCATGTGCTCAAGTCCGAGAATGGAACTTGAATTGATAACCTGATGAATGAGGCCAGACTATGACATACTGGGTCAAATGGACACATAGCTGACCCAGGAATGCACAGAAGTAGGGATTTCCATGACTTACTCAACTGTAAAATGCACAGTATAGAAAGAACAACTATGGACTGGATTTTGTTCTCCTCCAGGTGTCGGGGTCTGTGGTGGGGTGGGGGGGGGGGGGTGCACCTAAAGATGCCTAAAACTCGTTTTCACAGCCACATTTCCTTCCTCAGCAACTATCTCTTGCTCTGACTTATTACACGTGGATTCCAACTGAAGTTTCATCCTTCCTGTTTCGAATCCACCCAGGATTACAGGTATCTCCGAGACATACATCGTTCCTCAAACTGCTACTCTCGCCGCAAGCTGAGATCCACACTCAGTGCCACGTGCTGGCAAATGTTCACACTCGACCTCTCTCTCCAGCAGCACCAACTCATCCTATCTCAAAACTGTCCTGCTCTGCAGTTTCATTTCAACCTTCTCCTCATCCAACACATCAATAAAAAACTTTTTCTCTTCCTTTCAGGTATTAAGGAACGTAAGCTCCAGCAACTCATGGGTACTAATGCCGCTCCAGATCTTTCTTCCCTTTTTCTTCCCTCTGACCTCCATCCCTTCCCCTAATCTCACCCCTTTCCACGTATTAACAATACCCTCTGACATTCCTCTCTGAATGATCTGTACTGAGCAAAGGACTCAGTTTTATACCCTTACGCTCCCACCTCAATGAATTACGTGCTTGACATGATGTTGAGCGTTTCTTCCGTCGCATTCACCTCCGGGCTCACTTCTTTGGGCAGGAGTCCTTCTCCCCGACCAGCGGACCTATTCACTCACCTCCAGTCTTCACCCTCTACTTCTGCCTCTTACTCGCTCTTGATCTTTTCATTGAAAACTCTCAGCGTGACATTGGCCATCTTAATTTCTCTGCCCCCTCACTCACTCTAACCTCCCTCCCTCTGAACTTGCTAACTTGCTGCACTCCTTTCTCTCAGGCCTAACCCTGACATTGCAATCAAACCCATTGACAAGGGTGATGCTGGTGTTGTCTGTTGTCTTGCAGAGGCTGAGCGCCAACTCTCAGACACTTTAACCAAATGCCCCCTGGACCATGATCCCACCACTGAAAATCAAGCCACTGTCTCCAGGACAGTCACTGACCTCATCTCCTCTAGAGATCTTCCCTGTGCAGCTTCCAACCTCACAGTTTCATAACCCTGAATGGCACGCTTCTATCTTCTTCCCAAAATCCACAAACAGGACTGTCCTGGTAGACCCATTATTTCAGTCTGTTCCTGCCCCACTGAACTTATTTCCTCCTATCTTGATTCTATATTTTCTCCCCTTGTCCAGTCTCTTTCCACCTACATCCATGACTCTTCTGACGCCCTACATCATTTCGACAGTTTCCGGGTCGTGACTGCCTCCTCTTCACTATGAACGTCCAATCTCTCTACACCTCCATCCCCAACCAGGATGGTGTGAGGACTCTCCGCTTCTTCCTTGAACAGAGACCCAACCAGTCCCCATCTACCACTACCCTCCTCATCTGGCTGAACTTGTTCTCACATTGAACAACATCTCCCTCAACTCCATTCACTTCCTTCAAACAAAAGGTGTTGCTATGGGTACCCGTATGGGTCAGAGTTATGCCTGTCTTTTTGTGGGCTATGCTAAATATTCCTTGTTCCAGTCCTACTTAGGAACCCTGCTCCAACTCTTCTTCCGCTACATTGATGATTGCATCGGTGCCGCTTCCTGCTCTCGCCCCAAACTGGAAAATTTCAGCAACTTTGCTTCCAATTTCCACCCTTCACTCATCTTTACATGGTCCATTTCCGACACTTCCCTTCCCTTCCTCGACTTCTCTGTTTCCATTGCTGGGGATAGGCTGTCTACTAGTATTTATTATAAGCTCACCGATTCCCACAGCTACCTCGACTACACTTCCTCACTCCCTGCCTCCTCTAAGAGCTCCATTCTCCTACTTTCTGCATCTCTGATGATGCAACATTCCACAACAGCATCTCTGACATGTCTTCCTTTTTCCTCAACTGAGGATTCTCTCACACTGTGGTTGACAGGGCCTCGACAGTGTCCGACCCATTTCCTACACTTCTGCTCTCACCCCTTCCCCTCACTCCCAGAACTGTGACAGTGTTCCCCTCGTCCTCTCTTTCCACCCCACCAGCTTTCACATCCAAAGGATCATCCTCCGCCATTTCCGTCACTTCCAGCGTGATGCCACCACCAAACACATAATCCCCTCCCCTCCCTTGTCAGCATTCCAAAGGGACCATTCCCTCCACGACACCCTCGTCCCCTTCCCACGGCACCTTCCCATGCAATCGCAGGAGATGTAATACCTGCCCTTTTACCTCCTCTCTCCTCACCATCCAAGGCCCCAAACACTACTTCAAGGTGTAGCAGCAATTTACTTGTACTTCTTTCAATTTAGTGCACCGCATTTGCTGCTCACAGTGCGGTCTCCTCTACATTGGAGAGACCAAGCGCAGATTGGGTGACTTCCTTGCAGAACACCTCCACTCGGTCCGCAAGCATGATCCTGAGCTTCCAGTTGTTTGCCATTTTAATTCACCACCTCATTCTGATGGCCGCATTTCTGTCCTTGGCCTGCTGCAGTGTTCCAGTGAACATCAATGCAAGCTCAAGAAACAGCACCTCATCTTACGATTAGGCATTCTTCAGCCTTTTGGACTCAATATTGAGTTCATTAATTTCTGACCACGAGCCCCATTATTTGTTCATTTATTTTTTTTTACATATTAATTTTCTTCTTTTTTAATTACTTATTTTTTAATCATATGCTAGTCTTTAATTTATTTTTCATGTTTTTGCTTTCGTATAGAGCTGTTCATTATTCTGCCGTTAGCACTCTCTCTGGACTCATGCTTTGTCTTTCGCTACAACTATATAGCATTCCATTTGCATTCTGTTCCATTGCATCTCTGTTATTTAATCTCTCCCCTTTGTCCTATCACAGTCCTTCCTTCTTGTTCTTCTTCCCCCTCCACCCTTACACTTGCTCAAAGACAGTTACATTTCTAACTTTTGCCAGTTCTGATGAAGGGTCATAGACTTGAAACGTTAACTCTGTTTCTCTCTACACAGATGCTGCCAGACCTGCTGAGTATTTCCAACACTTCCTGTTCTCATTTCATGACTTTGCTTGGGCTGCTTTTAAAATAAGGTCACTCTGTAACCATTTTGATTGTGATGCGGTTTGTATTATGAAGTAAATACAGTTCTGTTAGGGATTTCTCTTTAAAATCCTTTAACAACTCAGACTGGTTAGTTTTTCAAATCCTTATTACAGGTTGGACATAAAAATCTAAACCAATCAATAAAGTAACCAGAACCACAAAATTAATTTGTCTGAAGTATTATTGCGAATCTAAAAGCAAAGTGCCCTACTGACAGGTTATATCATTAACAGGTTACACTGCAAGTGTGCATCAGCTAGGTCTATTACACAACAAAGACAATTCTTCAAGACTTATGTTGATCCATTTTAAAATTTCATAAAAGGTGTAATTGCTCTTTTTGTTTTATGATTGCCTTTAAGATTGATATCCCTTAAAGATCTTAGTATGCTCATAAGCTAAGAACAAGGAAGCAGTCATGTGACTACACGCCTGAGTCACTCTGCAACTGTAACACCCAGAGTAAGGTTCTATAAATAGTTAGCTCTGTACTGTATAATAGTTTAGATGTAATAAACCTGTTCGAGATCTTCAACCAACCGGACTTCACACATCTCACTTATGTTGCATCAGACAACATAAAATAACTCATTACACCTTTCACTTTATTATTACAGCACATCACCCACATTATGTTATTAATTGTGCAGAATTCTAGTTGGTTCCATCATTATCTCCTCTCTTTCGCCTCCAGTGTTTATGTATTTGTCCTCCATCTCCTTCATTTTACAGTTTTTGGTGTTTCTGTCATCCCTTCCTAAAGAAATACATGGACAGAAATATTTGGCAGAACAAAATACAAAGATAAAGGCAAAGCAAGTTCAGATACGTACAAGGAGAGATTGAAGCTGTGTTTTTGTATGTGAGAGAAGGCAAGACGAAGACAGGATGTTAAAAGTTCAAAATCTGATATTAAAGGGGTGATGTCATTATGGGAATGTATCAGAAGACACTTCACTCATCAGAAATGGAAGCTGTCATTACATCCGTCACTACAAATGATTTCATCTTAGCTTTAATTAACACTAAAATACAAACATGAAGATCATCTGGCAACAATTCACATTGCAGCAGACTAAAGGCTGGAAATTACTGTTGACAATATTAGCAGCCTAATGCACAATTTGTTCATGTGACATACTTCTGTCCTCAATTTTAAGAGAGGCATGACCTATTCAATTTCTTCCCCATTTGAATCCATTCAAATTCTTTCCTCACCGATTTCATGACATGCGATGAACTCTAGATCGCCAGAGTCTGAAAGCCACCATTATCCTGCTCACCCTTTACCCTTATCCTTGTTGATCTCCATTCAGTCTCCATCCTTCAATCACGTATGTTCAAATTCTTGTCATCTTTTAGAAATCAGTGTGGACCTGATCAGAGACACTTGCAGCAGTGATGGAGAATAAAAGAGAGAGAGACAGCGGGAGAACAGCACAGAATTGATCGGAGACACCAGCAGTGGCGTTAGAGGATAAAAGATAGAGAGTGCAAGCATGCAGGGGAGCAGCGCAGACCTGATTGGAGATACCAGCAGTGATGGCAGAGAATCAGAGAGAGAGAGTGGGGGACCTGATGAGTGTATTTCCAAAAAAAAGCGAGGAGTGACATCAAAGGACTGCAGGTAGGTTGGTGAGTATTTTTTTTAAAAGTTATGACAGGGGCTTAAACTAGGACTGGGAAACTATAAAGTACTGTATTAAATTTATAGCTTAACTCGTTAAACAAATTAATAAATTTCAATTGGGTAAATATAATAGTACGGATATTAACATTAAGAGTGACTCCTCAGATACTGAAGTAGTCCACGTAGAAATGCAGCAAAACCTGGACAATATCCAGGCTTGAGCTGATAAGTGGCAAGTAACATTCACGCCACACAAGTGCCAGGCAACTGACCATCTGCAACAAGAGAGAATCTAACCATCTCCCCTTGACATTCAATGGCATTACAATTGCTGATTCCCCCCCTGTCAACATCCTGGGGGATACAATCAGAAACTGAACTGGAGTCACCATATAAATACCATGGCTACAAGAGCAGGTCAGAGGCTAGGAATCCTGTGGTGAGTAACTCACCTCCTGACTCCCAAAGCCTGTCCACCATCTACAAGGCACAAGTCAGGAGTGTGATGGAATACGCTCCACTTGCCTGGATGGGTGCAGCTCCAACAACACTCAAGAAGCTCGACACCATCAAGGACAAAGCAACCCGCTTGACTGACACTCCATCCACAAACATTCACTCCCTCCACCACCGATGCACAGTGGTAGCAGTGTGTACCATCTACAAGATGCACTGCAGCAATGCACCAAGGCTACTCAGGCAGTAGCTTCCAAACCCAGGACCTCTACCACCTAGAAGTACAAGGCCACCACCTGCAAGCTCCCCTCTAAGCCGCACATCATCCTGACTTGGAACTATATCGCCATTCCTTTACAGTCACTAGGTTAAAATCCTGGAGCTCCCTTCCTAACAGCACTGTGGGTGTACTTACCCCACATGGACTGCAGCAGTTCAAGAAGGCAGCTCACCATCACCTTCTCAAGGGCAATTAGGGATGGGCAATAAATGCTGGCTTGGCCAGCAACGCCCACATCCCATGAAATGAATAAAGAAAAAGCACAGAGTGATCTGGAGACATTCATTAAAATTAATAGATTATACTAGGTATTAACTAGATTCTAAAATAGTGAATAGGGATTTTTTCTTAGATCATGGAAGGGCAGCTAAGATCTGTTGCTTGCAATTCCTGGGCCATCAAAGAAAGAAAGACTTGCATTTATATCGGGTTTTTCAGGACCATCAGACACTCAAAGCACTTTACAGCCTGTTATGAAGGTACTTCTATATCTTTTGTTCAGTACTTTTTTGAGGATTTGTATTTTCGAATTATGGACATTGTTTTATTTAACTGAAAAGGATTCCATGGATTTTTTTCACTGGGGTCATTCAAGAGACACTGAGAAGTCTTGTTTGAAACCAACATTTGCTGGAAGTCACTTGTCTTCCGATAAATACCCAGCAGGGGGACTTTTGATCTGGGGAAGCTGTTTACAGAGAAGTGACAGGACAAGATTTGGAGAGGTCAGGAGGCTTGACTCTTGAGATGTTGTTTTTGGTTTTGCCTTGGACAGTGAATTGGGGTGTGCAGTATCTTGAAAGGAGTTTTAAAAACCAGCCAAGAGAGCAATCAGCCCAGCTCAGCCTTTTCCATCTCTTTGAGAAGCTCTTGGAAGCGAGTGTAAGGAATAGAGAAATTGATGTTGCATTCCTCCTGAAAGGCCTGCCAGAAACCCCTGATGTCACATTTTGCCTATAAAACCTGCCAAACTGATCTTTAACATCGCCTGAAAAGAACTGTTCTGGAAAGATCCCTGTGACAGTCGTCTACGTGTATTTGGGACACCAAACCTAAAAAGGGACAACACTTCTTTCTTCAAGAATAAGCAAGTATTTGGCCTAAGTACTTTTTTTGTCTTTTTTTTTGATAACAGAGCTCTAAAAAGAAAATCTCTACTTTTTTCTGTTAACGGGTGTGTGTGTGTATGTGTGTGTGTATGAGAGAGAGGGGCTGAGGTAAAAGGGAATTTTCACATTTCACTCTGTGTGTTAATGCTTTGCTTCATTACGGGTTATGTCTTGTTTTATAATAAACTGCCAATTTTGTTGTTTATTAAAGAAACCTGGTTTGTGTATTTTATTCTGGGATAAAGAGTAGAGTCTATGATTGACTATATCAGTAACTGGATAAACATTTAAATATATGTTGTGACCTGTGGAGAAGTGGAATTAGAAAAGATATTGCACTCCTCCCACCTCGATCGTAACAAGTCAATGAAGTACGTTTTAAGTGTAATCACTGTTGTAAGAAATACGGCAGCCAATTTGCACTCAGCAAACACCCACAAACAACAATATGACAGTGACAAGATAAAGTGTTTTTGTTATGTTGATCGAGGGATAAATACTTGCCAGGACTCCAGTTATAACTCCCCTGCCCTTCTTTGAAATAGTGTCATGGGATCTTTTACACTCATCCGAGCAGGCCGATGGGGCCTCGGTTTAACTGCCAGGATCTTGTGGAGGCAGCGGGGCCCTTGGCCCAGGCTGAAAAGGCGGCGGGAACCCTGCCTCGGCCTTTTCACGTCCTGCCCCGCGCAATCTTCAGTTGTTCCCGAGGCGAAGTTTCTGGCGCTGGCATTTCCATCCCTTTAAAGACAGGGATCCCACCTTTAAGAGCTGCCGGCCATTAAGAGGGCTAGCTGTATCGGCAGTGCCACTGGGAGCAGTGGCCAGTGCTGGTACTGCAGAGGCCTTGGACCCAGGCCCAGCGCTGGAACCTCAGATCTCAGGTAAGTGAGGCAGGATCACTGGGGTCAGTCTGGAAGGCCACAGTAAAGGGGTGTGGAAGGGTGGGCCTGAAGTCCAGGGGAAGGGGGGCCCCCTGGAGTTGGAGGTTTTGCCAGTGGGATCCCTCCATGGGCCACAGATTTCCCACGAAGGATGGACCCCACCTCCCCAAACCCACAGGAAATGTGCCTCATTTTACAAGGTGCCTTTCCGACAAGGCTGAGGCACCCCTGCCACTGGTTAGATCCCAGCGGTGGCAGGAAAGAGGCCTTTAAGTGGCCGTTAGTAGGCCATAGGGCACTCAATTGACCTCTGGGTGGGAAGGCTGGCATCAGCCTATGCCATCCATGGCAAAACTGCTTGGAGACAAGCTCGCCACCCATCGCAAATCTACTGGCACCCCCCACGCCCCCTGCATCCGACCCTGCCTCAGGGGAGCCCATAAAATCCAGCCCAACATCTCATCTGACAGACAGCGCCATCAAGAATGCAGTACTCCGAGTGGAGGTGTTCAAAACTTATGAGGGTTTTAGATCAAGTAAATATGAAGAAACTATTTCCATCGGGAGGAGTGTCAGCAACCTGAGGACACAGATTTAAGACAACTGATAAAAAAAAAACAGAGGGGGATGAGGAAGCAATGAGATGTTTACATCTGGAATGTTGTGCATGAAAGGCAGTAAAGCGAGTAACTCACCTCCTGACTCCCCAAAGCCAGTCCATCATCTACAAGGCACAAGTCAGGAGTGTGATGGAATACTCTCCCTTTGCCTGGATGGGTGCAGTTCCAACAATACTCAAGAAGTTTGACACTATCCAGGACAAAGCAGCCCGCTTGATTGGCACCCCGTCCACAAACATTCACTCCCTCCATCACCGACGCATAGTGGCAGCAATGTGTACCATCTACAAGATGCACTGTAGCAATGCACCAAGGCTCCTTAGACAGCAGCTTCCAAACCCATGAACTCTACCACCTAGAAGGACAAGGGCAGCAAATGCATGGGAACACCACCATCTGCAAGTTCCCCTCCAAGCCACACACCATCCTGACTTGCAACCATATCGCTGTTCCTTCATTTTCGCTGGGTCAAAATCCTGGAACTTCCTTCCTAACAGCACTGTGGGTGTACCTACCCCACATGGACTGCAGCGGTTCAAGAAGGCAGCTCACCATCACTTTTTCAAGGGCAATTATGGATGGGCAATAAATGCTGGCCTGGCCAGCGACGCCCACATCCGAAGAATGAATAAAATGAATAAAAAAGGCTGGTGGTAGCAGATTCAGTCATAACTTTTAAAATAGAACTGGACATATACTAGAAAGGGAAAAATTTGCTGGTCTGTGAGGAAAGGACAGGGAGTGAGACTAATTCCATAGCCCTTTCAAACAGCTGTGAGATTCTCTGATCCTATTATAAGATATGATGCACCACAAGAATCATATTTCAAAAGATATTCCTGTTTAGCTACAATAATAGTTCATATCGCTTAGCATGATGTTTATACAGGTTATAATGGCTTTAGAACAGAGGCTAACAATTAATAGATCAGTATTACAAAAAAAGATGATCTGAGGGTGCAGCCTGTGGCATTATATACTTAAAACAAATATTGTACACTGCATATAAACAAATGGGAAGAATCTAGGCTGTCAAAAATATTTAACACTCAACAAGTATACATTTAACTGGAGTGCATGATGCATATCAGGTAAATTCTTCAAGCAACAACCAAGCCAAATACAACTGGAGTGCTATACTTTACTACTTACAAAGTAAAAGTAATTTTAAACATTCAAGTTAGAGATATATGGTCTAGAGTTGGAAGTCTGCTGTTTGTTCTTTTATCTTGTTACATAGAATAAAATGTCCTTTAGAGGACTAGAGTTCTCTACTTTCCATTAAACATTAGTGCTCTAATGTAGGCAATATCGTCCTTAAGCATGTAATCATAGTGAAACACTTAAGACATCTTTTGTAAATGGTGCAAAGTTCTGTATAACTGGCTATATATCAGGCACTATACATGTTGCTATGTAAGTCCTTGTATAAGCTGCTGTGTGAGTCACTAAATTATAAACTTTTAAAAGTTAATTATGTAAGTCTAAGTTGATGTTTAAAAATGAATATGCAACCATTAAAATTTTTTAAAATTTGATGAGAAATGAGACCTTCAAACTTCCAGGGCTGAATTTTATGCAGGTGGTGGAGGTCCTGATGCCGAGCCAGAAAGGTGAGGGGAACCCTGCCTTGGCTGTTCTGAGGGACTTCTGGCCTCATTTTATGGCACATGGGCATTTAACTGCCTGGCGCTGGGTTCCCTGTCCCTTTAAGGACAGGGATCCCACATCCAAGAGGTGCCAGCCAAGCAGAGGGCCAGCAGCTCAGCAGTGCCACTGAGAATAGTGGCCACTGCTGGTACTGCATGAGGCCCAGGACCAGGTGCAGCTTTCAACTGCAGGTAAGTGGGGGCAGGCTCGCCGAGGCCACGCAGGCAAATCCCGGCAAGGGGCCGGGAGGGAATGGTGTTGGCACAGGAGTGGCCATTGCCACTGGGGGCCCTCAATCGGCCACAGAATGCCCAAGCAGGATGGCCCTCCCCCACCTGGACTGACTGAGTGGCCTCCCCAAGTGGCGGGGCTCCCACCAGCTGCTGGTAAAATATCAGCGGCAGTGGGAAGAATGTGGCAATTAATTGGGCACTTAAGAGCCTCAATTGGCCTCTGGGTGGGAAGGCTGTCGTCGGCCTTCCCCGTCCCTGACAAACTTGAATGGCGTCGGGATGGCAATGGGCACTCCAATCCCTACCAACTTTGCTATTTTATGGGACCCCATGCCACCCTGCTCATCCCCAGAGAGCTGATAAAATTCAGCCCCCAGTCTTCAAGTTTGGCTTCCATCTGTTTTATTTACAAAGACAAATAAAATAATCTTCAATAACAATTTGTGAGTTCCCTGTTTAGGATTGTGAAAAATCTATAGATAGCTTGTATTGCTGACCCAGGCATGTCAGAAAGACATCTGATGCTTTATGTTTGGGAATTTATTAATAAACCTGCTGCAGCCTTATACACGTGCATGTGCTTAATGATGAGATTGCTGGGGGGGGTCACTGTGCGATCTTTTAAAAAATTCAATTTTGTGTCTCACCAGATAGATCATAAATCATTTTCACACAAAAATAACATGACTTCTCTCTTGACCGTGTGCAGACATCTGTCTGTATCCTATAGCCACAAATTGCCCTGCCGCTACCCCTCGAGATGTCTTGTTGTCCATCACTATTGTAAAAGTATGCTTGATGAGGAAAAAAATCCTGCTTTTTCACTGAGTATTTGTTAGTTCAGTTCAAAATTTGGCAGGGCCACTTCCAACTCTTAGTCAAAGATGTATGGTTCAGCTGCTCTGAGTATTTATAATAGAAATGGAGACATAAAATAAAGATGTATGCTTGATTATCAAATAACATTTAAGATGATTAATTATATTTCCTTCATGAATGGCCAGGTTTCATATCACGGAAACATAGGTGAACCTATAAATACAATGATATCTTAATTCTCATGGCAATTTCTGGCTTTTAGTACATAAGCTTAACAGATTTGTTAGATTTATTCTGCAAAAAGAGTAAGTAAAGCATTTTGGACCAAGTTTTCAAATGATCGGGGAGGCGGGACTGGAGGCGGACGGCCCCATAATTTTCCATAACTGGCCGGTGTGCTGGTCACCCGCCAAGGTCCTGCGTCAGGGCTATTTTTGTTCCGGGAGGATTGTTGGGGTGATGGTTACCTGCCCCTAAGTGGTGGGTAGCCCATTAGACCAGTTGGCATGCGGGCCTCCACTGAGGCTGAAACACGGTCAAAGGATGGAGATGGCCTCCCAGTGGCAGACCGGAGATGTGGGGGGGTGGGGGGCAGCACTCTATCCAGCTAACAAAAGTCCCCCATTACCTGCCATAGCCATCAGGTGACCGTGGCGACCACTGGAGGGTTGCCGCTCCATGATGACAGCCAGGCAGATGTGGTTTTTTGTAAGATAACCTTTGTAAAAAGGTTGAGAGGGCACCTCCATCTTGAGGCATCCTCCTGTTCTCCCCTCAACATTGGCAGTTCCCACTTCAGTGGGGCTGCCAATCCGTCATTGCTGGAGAGCATCTTATTGGCCCTCCAGCCTCAGGAGCCTGTCCACCATCCTTAATTGGCTTGCTCGTCAAAAATTGCGTCAGGTATCAGGTGCTGACGCAATGTAGGGTTGGGACCCAGAAATACACCGATGTCAAGGACCCTACCCCAGAAAAAAAATTCAGGTCATTGTGTGCTCACCATTATGAAAAATACAAGTGCTGTGGAATAGAACATATTTCAAAGCTGTCCAGATAGCTGAGATGAGGTCTTTCAGCTAGGCTGCCCTACCTCACGTAATGGTTTGGAAGTGGCTTGAAAATGGCATCAGGTCCCTTACGGCCCTGTTTGCACTGGCTCTTCAGCTACTGTCAACTTAGATAGGGTGTTGAGATGGGCAGCCTGAACACTCACCTGTTTCTGGCAGGAGGCCAGTTGTTGGTGCACAACAATCTGGTGTTTTGGCAGCCATTATGAAAGCCCATAAAGTGTGGGAACGCTTTAGTGCTTAGAATGCAACAGCTGAGATTAGAAGTGAGGTTGAATCTTGCTAGACAGTGCATTGGGCCTTCGGTGTGTTGTCTGGCTTCTTTTATTGTATGTTCTTGAACACATTCTCTTTTGTGCTAAAATGGTCCTTCAAAGTGAGAAATATAAAGGCTATTTTCTCCCCTTCACACATCCTTAATGCTAAGTCACACTTCCAGATCAGGTATGGCATTGGTCAGATGCACGTTAGTATTTGTGTATGCTAATGAACGAGTGTCACACGCTCGAGTCATTTATACACAAGATACACATATTACAAATATAGAAACGTTCTGTAGTGATTTTTCTTAAATGGACAAGCATTTGTATTTTTGCCAGTGTCGATATCTTGAGGAATCACAATGCCAGTACCAGTGCAGGTTACAGCTCGCCCCACAGTAAAATGCTTTTAACTAATTCATCTACACCAGTCTCTGGGTACCTCTGTCAATATCTCATTCTGGTACATAGAGAAAAGTAAATTACTTCCTGATTAAATCCGCTTTTGTGTTTTGACTCATCTATTTCTACTACAGGTCTTTTTCATTTTGCACTACAATCAATTTAAACAGAGGCTGACTTTATTTGGTTACCGGTTCATTACACGCACTTCGGAATTCAGCAATATTTCAATACAAATTTTAACATGACAGGCCATTTACAAAACCCAACACAGACATTTGTTCTCACTCAATTGCTACAAAGGGCTTAGAGGTTTTATTGGTATTTGATTTGCGAAGTTGATTTAAACAAAAACTTATAACTAATTGGTACAGAATGTAGTGCAATCTCCGCATAGCACAGCTTAAATATCCAAATAATCTCTGATCTTTAATCACCTCTACAAGCATTGTAATAAAAGCAGTGAAACATAATATCATAGATTTAGTGTTAACTTAATAATCCTCTTCTTTATAGCTCAGAGCAATCAATGGGATTTATTCAAGTACTAGGGTAACTAAGTAATGCTTTAAATAGATATGCAGGAAATTCATTTAGTATTTTCATAGCACAAAAAAGATCCTTGTTTGCTATGATACAAAGCCACACATGCATAGTTTAATTTATTTGTACACTACATCATTTTGAAAGGAAAACTATATCCCAACCACTATTTTGTTTCATGTTACAGGGATTGGACTAAATCCAAATGGTCAATGGTGAAATTAATCACTTTGCTATAATTTATGTTTATCTTCTTATAGTTTCTTATTCATGGAGTATTCTTCAGCTGCTGTTTAGATGTTCTGTACTGCCATGACATTGATCGCGCAATGAATGTGGACAAAGGGTCTGGACCCAAAATGTTCTTTTCTTCAGGGATGCTCCTAAACCTCCTGTGCATTTCCAGCATTTTCTGCTTTTATTTTACACTTACAACATTTGCAGTTTTTAGCTCGTCATGACTCTCCATCTCACCATGACAGGCAACACAGTTTTAGAATGGATAGCTCTTGCCTGACCACGCTCAGTCTTTTTGAGGAGTTGATGGCCACAAAATTGGTTTCACTAGTGCTTGTAGTTTCAGCACTAGAGGTGCCATTTGGGATCAAAATGGCATCCACACCAATTGTGCTCACTTTGGTGCAGCCCGCACCAAATGCCATCTTGGTGAAGGTGTTAGCTTGGGCTGGAAGTATGCAGAGTTGGCTGAGCGTGGCGTCAGTCAGTGTGTAATGCCGATTTGACACTGCACTGCCATTTTGAATCTCGCCACTTTAATTAATGCCTCTCTTCACCTCGCACATCTGATCATGCATTCAGCAGCAGGAAGGAACCCTCACCAGTGCTATTTAAAGAGATGATTAATAACTTGCAGGTTAATTGCTGATTATTTTTTACTGGCTTGGTTTGAGTTTGTGGTGGGTGTTTTGAGGAGTTGGTTACAGTTAGTGAAGCCGGCAGGGAGTGGTGCAGCATGTGGAGAAGGCCTTGGTTGTGATTGTGAGTGCTTGGGGCACACTTCTTGCTCCCAGTCATAGGTGCCAAAGTAGCAGTTCCCCTTGGGCTGCAGCATTGAGAGGGAGATGACGCAGAGGCAGCAAATAAGAGGATAAGTTGCTTACAGAGGGAGAAGGAGAAATGGGGGAAAGGGCTTTCAGCAGGAGGTCTTATCCACCTAGGATCTTCCTGGAGCACTTCTAACTCCATCTCGGCAGCAGCTGCATGTGCTGTGTCTGCAATTCACAAAGGATCTCAGAACTTTGCCATCTGTTGGAACCAGACCGGCAGCCTTGGAGCAGGGCAAGGACAGTGTTGCCAACGGCCAGAAGGTAACCATGATCCTCAGTTTCTTTACGTCGGGATCTTTCCAGGCTGCAACAGGTGACATATCTAACAGAGAATCATAGAATGGTTACAGCACAGAAGGAGGTTATTCAGCCTGTCATACCTATTCCAGCTCTCTGTAAGGGCAACTCAGCTAATCTCATTCTTTCCCCGAAGGCCTGCAAATTATTTCTCTGAAGGTGCTTCATCAAGTATACACTGTGGCCGCTCCTCCTCCTACTGCTGCTTAGGTCCACACTCTGTGGGTGAAATCATCTGGTCTTAGCAGATTCTCAAGTCTCAGGACAATTTCTGGCCCTGACCCCAATGGTATCTGTATTCCACCTGCCTGCATGATCTTCATAGAGGCAGGCTATTAAGAGGACAACTCCATGTTCCCCATCCAATTAAGGATGATGGACAGGTTCCCGAGATGGGAGGCCCAATGGGAGGGCCCGAAACTGTGGACATCTCCCAGTTTGCTGTCCATTGCTATATCAGAGAGGTGACAGTGGCTCTTTATGCCAGGAGAGGGGACATCATTGTGTGTTCTTTGACCACAGAGAAGTAGATGGAGTGCACACATTGCTTGGCAAGGATGGTGTACTTCCACATGGGACAGGGTGCCATTGACTGCATATGCTTGGCTTTGTGGGTGCCGCATCTCAATGCTAAGATGTATCGCAACCACAAAGATTACCACTCGCTGAATGTTCACTTGGTGTGCAACCACGCTTAGCACATCATGCAGGTGAATGCCCGCTATCCTGGGAGTGGTCGTGATGTGTTCATCCCGTGCCAGTCTGCAGTACTTTTAGCCACCACGTCAGTGTGGCTATTGGGCAACAAGGGCTGCCAGTTTTACATCTGATTCATGACTCCCCTCCACAACCCAACCACACATGACCAACATGAGAGCCATGTAGCCATGAGAAACATCATCAAACAGACAACTGGGCTGCTGCCTCAACTTCTCCGGAGCAGCCCTCCAGTACTCGCTGGAGTGAGTGTCCCAATTCATGGTGGGCTCTTGCATTCTCCACAACCTGGCCATCTTGAGGGCACAGGTCTTGCCACCAAAGATTTGCCGAGCATCTCAGGAGAAGGGGGAGGAGGAAGAGCAACAGGAGGGAGGGAGGGAGTGAGGAGGCAGCAATCACATCCATGTTCCAGACCGGCTGTCTGTAAGTACCTCATTCGACTTTGGTTCCCGGAAATACAACCCCAGATCCCCATTGTAGAACAATCTCACACCTGATCATCCTTTTGTTACAGACCATCATATTGTCCTCTTGGCCATAATCCTGAAATAAGATCCACCATGAAACAACTATTCCATGCCTACTTTATCCAACAGAACGTTCAATATTTCATAAAAAAGTCAACTGATCACCCTTGTGCACCCCATTAGTGCCGGGCTTGTGGGTGGCCTATTGCTCCTATGTCGTAATACCCCAGTGGATGCCGCATGGTGGGTGGAAGCTGCTGATGTTCAGTGGGGGATACAGCAGGTGGCCTTGCAGGACACCTTCAAACAGCTCTGGGGCTAGAAGGCTCGGCTTCAGACTGCATGGATTGCCGCAGTCTGGGCTGGCTGGCTGGCTGACAGGCAACAGCAAGGGCACTGGGGGAGTGTCACTGGTGGGAGTATGAATGCTGTCATCCTGAGAGGGGGCAGTACGTGTATTCTCCATGGAGTCACTGCCACTATCCCAGGGCACTGTCTTATCTGCTGCAGCACAGATTGTTGGACTGCTGACAGACCTTGAAAGCTCCTCTGAGCACTGGCATTCATAGCTATGATAGCAGCAGTCTGACCCTGCATGGCAACAAGCTGAGACTTCATGACCTCAGTCTGAGTTTTCACTGCAGTAATCAGATATTGGGTGTCCTCTGCTTGGGCTGCTATGGAAGCTGAGACAACCATCAGATGCAGCATCATAGCCAGGTCTGCAAGTGTTCTCATGGAGTTGGCCACCACTTCCACATTGGAAAGGATGGACTCCAAGCTCTGCATGAAGTCCTGTGCCAAACTGGAGCCAGATTCCTCCATGCTGCTTGACCGTGACAACAGGCTCTCTAGCAGGATTGCCAATGCACCAGCCTTTCTCTATACACCGCCCCAACAAAGTTCTCATCTGAGTTCTCAGCAGCAGAACTCATGTGCAACCACGCTCTCTAGGGAGCTGGGACCTGCACTACCCTTTCCTCATGCTCAATGGCTCACCATGAGCAGACACTATCTCTACGCTACCCTCTAAAGTTTGTGCAGTGCCAATATCGGAGCTGGTGGCTGTGAGAGTGAGATTGAGTGATGGTGTTTCTTCTCCAGTAGTCTCTTGTTCCTCTAGGACTCCAGCCTCCCACACCATTGCATTGCTAAGTGGCAGTTCCTAGCTATCAGAAAGCATAAAGGCAGAAGGGCAGGGTTGGGGTGAGGCAAAGGGTAAAATTAAGAGGTGCATGTTTACACCATCTGCAGCTTGTAAGTCATAAGAGATGGTAGGGTTAGAGGGAAGTGGGATGTGAGAAGGTGGATTAGGTCAGGGCATATGGTCATTCTCGATGGTTTTAGCCCTGCTGTTTGCCCTGGTCTCGTCATTGTTGCACCAGTGATTGTCAGCACCATTTCCTCTATGGGGTGAGGACATGCAGCTGTGTCTGTCCCCCACCGGTTAGGTGCTGCTGCCTCCAATTATGTGCCATCATATCCTGCAAGAGAGAGGGAATTGTGTCTGAGTGTGGTGCAGTGTGTTTGGGTGATCTACCTACCACAATTGAATAGTTGGTTGTGTATGCAAGCTATGAGATGCGGGTCTGTAGCTTGCAGCCGTGCTAAGTGAGTGAGGGTGTGTTGAGGATATGAATGAGGTATAAGTCATTGTTGAGAGAGATTGTTGGTAGTTGAGTGAAGGGGTTGTGGTGAATGGAACAGTGTATGAGGCTAGTTGTTCATTTGTAAGGAAATGTCATGTGAAGATGCATTCATTGATCTTGAGCTCTCATGTGAGGTCTTTAACTTCTTGCATCCAGGTCCACAGGCTAGACTGCTGGCATTGACAGTGATGGCTACCTGCTCCGACTACCTTCTTCATTTCCACCTGGACAGCCTCCTGAGAGAAGAGGAACTCTCTCCACCTGTGTATCCCCTGCACCAAGGCCTCCAGTGCTGCATCAAAAAAGTGTAGGGCATGCTCTCTTATCTGTTGAACCATTTTTCAAGGTTTCTGCTGCTCATTAATTCCATTTCACCAATTCCAGCCTCTGCTGCAGCCAGAATGCACCTCAACTCAAGCTTGGGCCCCCTTTTGCAGCATGTAGCCATTCAACAGTCTGTTCAATGTTGGGTTGCACACCACTATCAATTAAATTAGCAGGCAAAAGATATTTTGTAACTGTCTGCATTACTTAGTCTAGACGAGAGTTAATCAAGCATCCCAATTCTGGTGCCCATTTTTGGGGATGTTGAACTTTTAGCTAGACATCTCAAATTGAGAGGACAAGGAGGAGGGTGCAAGACATATGAAGTTGTGGACCTCAACTTTGAAATTGGCATCCATAAAATATTATATGATATTCTTCTTTACAAACTGGGCTCACAAAATATCAAGGGTAAATCATGCACATGAATAGCTGTAAGAATAGTTAGGTCACAGCCAGGATTCCCTTAGGATCTGAGCTGTTACCGTCCTCTTTCTGATACATATAAATGCCTTGGAACTGCAGTCTAATTACAAGTTAGTTAAATTTGAAGATTACACCAAGTTAGAAGGACAACTTTGAATTCAGGGGAGGGAATCAAGATATTAAAAGTAAAGTGAGCATGGTGCACTTAGACTGATCAGTGGCAAAAATAAGTTTAATATGGACAATTGCCAAGTACTGCAGAGATGGAAGTAAAAATAGAAGGCTGGTGCATTCCATCAGTGGGATAGAGCTCGTCAATGGGAACGTTGAAAGATTTCGGTTGGACAACAGAACAAATAGAATTCGGTATTGCATTGCCAAATCAGTTGAGTTCAAATTCCCATACACCATGTTGGTATTGTAAGTTATGTTTATGCCAGGTTGCTGGATATAGTATGTATATCTGATTTATCTCAGAGCAATGCAGATATCACTCTTGTATTAAATCACCAACGGGTTTATTTATAGCACTTTAAACTATATTAGTTCTTACACGATCTCAGTACAATGTCTCCACAGAGCAATCAGTGTGTTTTCTATAGAAGATCCTAGCTGTGTCTTTTAGTTTCACTTTTAACTCTAAAGCTCTCCCCATAGGCTTAAGCAATCAAACACAGTGAACACAGATAAGTGGACAGGCCAAAACAATCAAATCCAGATCAGTCAAACACTACATTGTGCAATGCCCTGTTAGGCCACAGATGACATACGGTCCCTTGTTCTGCTAATCATGACATAACGAGGTCATCCAAAGCTTAGATGCATTTTGGAGACATTTGAAGATGTTAAACTGGATGGCAGAGGGAAGAGCTATGCACTCTTCAACCTCAGAAAGAGATACCTCAGATGTGACCTTATAGAGGTATACAAGGTACTTATTGGGATAGAAGTAATAAATCTGAAACAATACTTTCATAGCAATACATGAGAGAGAGCATGTTCAGGGTTATGAAGGGTACATTTAGGATAATGGTCAGGAATTATTCCTTTACATAAAGAATAATCAACAGCTGGAACAAAAGTCTAGGAAGTGTGGTGAAGACTAGGACACCTGACTGATTAAAAAATGGATAGTTACGAGGGTTTGCATTATGGAAGAATGAGATGCAACATACTGAAGCACCTTATTCCTCCAAAAATTATATAGTGATCTATTTTTCTTCAGGCCGTTTCACATCACTAGGCAATGTGGTGAGTCAATCTTCATGATTGCATGATCATCCAGTAAAAAATAATGGCATTAGATGACTGATTTCACCACAAGGGAGCAACTTCCTGCTCAACACTTGAGTTTTGTCTCATCTTTAGTTCATTCAATGCAATATAATAGAATGTAATAAATATGCCATTAAATTTTAAAGCTTAGCAGTGATGGTTCTCAGATGAGGAGCTGGTGGTGTGGGAGATATTCATTGAATATATAAATATATTCTGAAGATATGCATATGCTAGTAATCTGAAGCACCTTTGAAATGACTTCAAGTTGCAGAATGTTGACAATTTTCTCTGTAAAGCAAGATTGCATCTGCAAACAATTCTATTGATATAAAAAATACACAAGTATTGGTCTTTGCTTGATTACTGTATGTAATTGAGGTGCACTACTAAAATGCAAAATGCAAATTAAATCAGTTTTATTGGCCCAATTAAAACTGAGGTTGGCTTCTATGGTTTAATTAATAAAGCAACAGCCATCAATTGTGAGTACAGATGAAGAAGGAAAGAAAGAACTTCCATTTATATAGTGCCAACCATGACCTCAGAAGACTCCAAAATGCTTCACAGCTAATGAATTATGTTTGAAGTGTAGTCATTGTTGCATTGTGAGGAAATGGCAGCAGTTAATTTGCATATAGCAATGTCCCACAAACAGCAATGAGATGAATGATTAATCTCTTGTAGTGGTGCTGGTTGAAGGATGAATCTTGGCCAGGGTATTTCTCTGTTCTTCTTTGACTACTGCTGTGAGATCTTCTACATCAACCCGAGAGGGCAGACAAGGCTTCACATTAACACCTTACCCAAAAGACAACATTTCTGACAGCGCTGTACTCCCTGGCTTTTGTACACAAGTCCAAGAAGAAGGCTCAAACCTACAAAGCTTTAACTCCGAGGCAAGACTGTTACCACTAAGCCAAGGCTAACACCTTAAGGAGATCATTAACTAGTCATGCAACAATTTCCTTCAGACCAAATAATTTATCTAGAGTGGATAGCACAGTTGAAATGAAGAAATTTGGGTAGAAATTCTGGCACCGCAACTCGTGAAATATGCGGGGGTAGGGGGTGGCGAGGGGCGTGTGGCTGAGGTACAGGTTACATTCTCTACACCTCAATGGGGAGTCTGAGGAGTCTACGATATTGAGACTTGAGCCTCATTTCAATTGGGCGACAGTGGCACGTTGAGGGAACAGCAAGTTGGGCTGCATCACAGCATCCTCCAGATAAGTGAAGCTGCAAGTTTAGAGGTTGGAGGGGGTGGAAGGATTGGAGACCAGATTGAGGGAATGGTAGGTGGGTCAGGAGGAGTACTGCTGCTCCTCCTCACTCCACATTCAGGTTAGTGTATATCAAAAATCTACCTTTTAGGTAGCAGGCAACCCCGAAGGCTGATTTTACTAAGAGCAGACAGTGCTTGTAACAGCTGCTTCCATGCAAACCAATCTTGTAATGGGAGCCTGGGCATTAGGCATACACAAAGGGTTTTATTTACATATGCAAAGTGTCTTATGCCTCTTTCAGGTGTGGGTCCTTGATGCGTATATTCTTTTCAATTACCAATATGTGAATCCAAAATGTGTGCCTAATTCTTGCCCACCATACAGGGGGTTTAGTAGACCAGTTAGCACCCAAAAATGGGCACTGCACTGCTGAATTTGTAGTCCATTATCTTTGTGAGGTAAAGTCCCATTTGCCAAATAGATTTTAGACATGGAAAAGATCAAATAGGTTTTTTTTTGCAAATTGTAGACACTTTAGTAGGGAAGTAGTAATTGATAGGATAAATGCAGCTTATAGGCTATATAATGTGTAGCTCCACCACAGTAAAAGTACCAAGTCTAAATATTACAATTTATATTTTTTTCTAGCAACTAAATTTAATGTTGTCTGCAAACACTGAAACTGTACAATTTTAATCCAAATGCAAATGAGTATTTTGCATTTTTCTCACCCAAATGCACAGCTAAGGAACAAATGGTGAAAATTGCAGAAAATCAAAATGACGGTGCTCTGACGAGGTGCTGGAAAAAGTAACAGAGGCACTATTTATATCTTGGATTCACTGTGGAATTTCTAACTTCAAGTTGCAACATTTTCCTAGTCTATATTCAATGTCATATTGCTGATATGAATGCCAGTTTTCACACCAGCAAGGTTTCTGTATTATCTTTTTATTTGTATAATGTGCCTGGATACTGGATACCGGCACAGTGGCGCAGTGGTTAGCACCGCAGCCTCACAGCTCCAGCGACCCGGGTTCAATTCTGGGTACTGCCTGTGTGGAGTTTGCAAGTTCTCCCTGTGTCTGCGTGGGTTTCCTTCGGGTGCTCCGGTTTCCTCCCACAGCCAAAAGACTTGCAGGTTGATAGGTGAATTGGCCACTATAAATTGCCACTAGTATAGGTAGGTGGGAGGGGAATATAGGGACAGGTGAGGATGTGGTAGGAACATGGGATTAGTGTAGGATTAGTATAAATGGGTGGTTAATGGTCGGCTCGGTGGGCCGAAGGGCCTGTTTCAGTGCTGTAAAAAAAAAAGAATAATTAGGTTTAATTAAAGGCAATTTGTACCAAAATTAGCTTGTTTGAAAATATGTTAAGACGAGCTTTAGATTTCCCCCTAATTGTGTACTAAATTACCACACCTGTCCGCTTAGCAGAGACAAAAGCTTGTCAAGTGGCAGAGTAGAAGGTGGTGGTAAGCTGTCTTCTTGAACCAGTCCATGTGGGGTAGGTACAACCACAGTGCTGTCAAGAAGGGAGTTCCAGAATTTTGACTCAGCGACGGTGAAGGAACGATGATGTAGTTCCAAGTTAGGATGGTGTGTGGCTTGGAGGGGAATTGCACGTGGTGATGTTCCTGCCCTTGTCCTTCTAGGTGGTAGAGGTTGTGGGTTTGGAAGGTGCTGTATAACGAGCCTTGGTGAATTTCTGCAGTGCATCTTGTACATGGTACACACTGCTGCCACTGTGCATTGGCGGTGGAGGGAGTGAATGTTTGTGGATGGGGTGCCAATCCAGTGTGCTGGATAGTGTTGAGCTTCTTGAGTGTTGTTGGAGCTGCACCCATCCAGGAAAGTGGAGAGTATTCCAACATACTACTGACTTGTATCTTGTAGATGGTGGACAGGCTTTGTGGAGTCAGGAGGTGAGTTACTCACTGCAGAATTCCTTGCCTCTGACCTGCTCTTGTAGCCACGGTATTTATTTGGCTACTCCAGTTCAGTTTCTGGTCAATGGTAACCCCCAGGATGTTGATAGTTGGGGATTCAGCGATTGTAATACCATTGAATGTCAAGGAGAGATGATTAGACTCTCTCTTGTTTGAGATAGTCATTGCCTGGCACTCGTGTGGCACAAATGTTACTTGCCACTTATCAGCCCTGGATATTGTCCAGGTCTTGCTGCATTTATACACGGACTGCTTCAGTATCTGAGGAGTCACGAATGGTGCTGAACATTGTACAATCATCAGTGAACATGCTCACTTCTGACCTTATGACTGAAGGAAGGTCATTGATGAAGCAGCTGAAGATGGTTGGGCTTAGGACACTACCCTGAGGGACTCCTGCAATGATGTCCTTGGGCTGAGATGATTGATCTCCAACAACCACAATCATCTTCCTTTGCGCTAGGTATGACTCCAACCAGCGGAGAATTTTCCCTGATTCCTGTTGACTCCAGTTTTGCTAGGGTTCCTTAATGCCATACTGGGTCAAAAGCTGCCTTGATGTCAAGAGCAGTCACTCTCACCTCACCTCTTGAGTTCAGCTCTTCTGTCCATGTTTGAACCAAGGCTGCAATGAGGTCAGGAGCTGAGTGGGCCTGGCGGAACCTGAGCAGGTTAATGCTGAGCAAGTGCCACTTGATAGTACTGTTGACGACACCTTCCATCACTTTGCTGATGATCGAGAGTAGACTGATGGAACGGTTACTGGCCGGGTTGGATTTGTCCTGTTTTTGTGTACAGGACATACCTGGGCAATTTTCCACATTGCCGGGTAGATGCCAATGTTGTAGCTGTACTGGAACAGCTTAGCTCGGGGCATTGCAAGTTCTGGAGCACAGGTCTTCAGTACTATTGCCAGAATGTTGTCAGGGCCCATGGCCTTTGCAGTATCCAGTGTCTTCAGTCGTTTCTTGATATCACGCAAAGTGTATCAAATTGGCTGAACACTGGCATCTGTGATGCTGGGGACTTCAGGAGGGGGCCGAGATGGATCATCCACTCGGCACTTCTGGCTGAAGATTGTTGAAAATGCTTCAGCCTTATCCTTTGCATTGATGTGCTGGGCTCCCCCATCATTGAGGATGGGGATATTTGTGGAGCCTTTTCCTCCAGTTAGTTGTTTAATTGGATCCAGTAACTGAATTGTGTTATGAAAGTGCTTCTATTTTTTAAAAATATTTTTTGAGAACTCATGTTTTAGAATTGTGGAGATAGATTCATTGGAAGACTGTAGGGATTCCATGGATGTGTTTCTTTTAAAGGGTCACTGGAAGGATTCTGTTTAAAAACAACATTTACTGGATGTCACATGTCTTCAGTTAAGTAAACAACAAGCGCCTTTTGGCTATGGGAGTTGTTTACCAGAGAAGTGACATGTCAAGATTTATGGTGCTCAAGAGTGGGTTTCATTCTTGAATACTGTTTTGAGTCAGTTGGGTTTGTTGCCTGCTGAAAGAAACACCCATTTCATCTCTTCTCCACCTCTGAGAAACCCTGGAAAATATCCAGTGTGTGATCGCTATAACGCCTGATGTTGCATTTCTCCTAAGAAGGTTTTGGAATACTTCCTCTTGACACCTCCTGAACGAACTGCTTCTGAAAAGATCCCAGTGACCTGTCTGTGTGCACTCGGATGCCAGACTGCATGCTATCTGGAACATAACATATCTTATCCTTTTTTTTCAAGAATTAACAAGTACTTTGGCCAAAGCATCTTTATTTTTCCTTTAACCGGTGTGTGTGTGTTGGGTATTTACTGTCATATTTCAAACTGTGTTTTGTGTATGTGTTGGGTATTTAGAAGGGAATGTATATATTTACTGTCATATTTCAAACTGTGTTAAAACTCTGTATTTTTATTGACTAAGTCTTGTTTTATAATAAATTAATACTTTTGTTGTTTATGAAACAAACCTGGTTGGTGGATTTTATTCTGAAACTAAAATAGAATATATAATTGGCCACATCGATAACTGGGTACACATTTAAATATATGTTGTGACCTGTGGAGAAGTGGAACTTGAGAAAGACAGCGCACTCCTCCCGCCTCATAATAACTGGAAGTGAGGGTGTTTAAATGCTGGCAATAGAGATTACTGTGCTGTTGAGGTGTTGTAAACAAACAGAAATAAATGGTGGAGGATAATTAGAAGTGAGGAAAATTACCACTGATGGGAAAAGGCAAAGGGTGAGCCATCCAAAGCCTTTCTCTTATATCGTCTTATAACTGGTTGCTGCTCAACATTGGCATAATTATACTAACAGGTAACCGTTCACCCCCTCATTTGGCATGTTAAAAAAATAAAGGTGGCCAGATAAACTAATGTCTGTACTTGTAAATAGTGTACATTAGATTTTTTTTAGGAATAAGCAAAATTCAAGATTATTTCAAATAAAAAATATCTCTTCAATTTCTTTTCTTTCCCAAAACCTGAAAATCCATACTTAAACTGAATTGATACCCAATATTTCTTTTTTGCGGAAAAAAATATTTACAGTTTTGTAATGAAAAGATGTAACTGAATATCATTAGGGTTAAATGCTGATGCACTTTCCTCAGTCAAGCTTAAAAAAAAACACCTCAAATCGCATGTCTTCAAATTGTAGTTCAGTCAGTCAGAATATCATTTTCAAAGTAATTTCCTTGCTTAACAAACTTGAAGCCTGATAGTTCACTGAATCTGGCTAATATGTAACCTGCCTGTTTAAACAAAAATGCAAAATAATACTGCAGACACTTTTCAAATCTATTGCAATTGGGAAGATTATTTCCACTGCAACACGGCTTAAATGCCATGTAATGCACTGTTGTGCAAATCACAAAATTGTCCCCACTTTGAAATTCAATCTATTTTTGATTATCTTATTTGATTCTTGATATCAGCAAGAAAAATACATTTTTACTAGCTCAAAAAATGTAGAATAATTTGATTTTCTGAATCTGCTAGTCAATGTCTGTTTTAATGTCACCCAATTTACTTAGTCCCATTTTCCATGTTACATTGTGTTCAATCTACTGTAATAATCATATACATCTTATTTTATATAATTGTGTTGCAATGATTATGGCACATCAATATGGCAGAAATCACATAATTCCTCAGAAATTGTTTGAAATGAGGTTAGGACAGTTTGACTGAACTGACCACAGAATGAATGAAGACATTCCAACAGTAACAGTAACATTCAATCAGCAAATGAAGTCTTATATGAGACCTACAATTAGGGATAGGCAATCAAGAAAGATTTGGCATCCTATAACTCCAATAACATATAATGACAGACATAGGCTGACATACTTTCCAAAAGACCCATAACATGCAGTGTATTTCTTTGAATCCTCTGACAATTTGAGAGTAATAATCTGATACGAGTATAGATCTGGCAGGTCTTGTTAATAGTTACAAATGTATATCTACTTTCTAAGTACCCTGATAGTTTTGGATTATTATATCTGCCAAAGTTTTTGATCTTTGCACCAGTAAGCATTTGGGCGCAATGTGACACATTGTCAAGTGACAATAACATGACTGAGAGCAAATATAGAAGCTCTTTAGCTGAACCAAGTCAATGAACATTCCCATACACCAGATTATCATCCTATTAGAGCTTCAACAACACATACGATTGCCTTTTTTTATATCATCCAATTTGTGCTTTTGTGAGAACATGTTAGCAATGGCTTACCTTTCACAATTAGTTCTGCATAGTTGGACACTCCTGAGCCTCCTTCTGATCGAATCACACATCTGTATTTACTTGTGGTCTTCTGTGATGTATCTGCCACGCTGACGGTGGCAGAAAAACGTCTATGGTTAACCACCCTAGTTACCATCAATGCTGTATCCTTTCCATTCCATTGCTGTATAAAATGAAATATATTTTAATTATGAAATGCACCAAATTGTAACCTTGATAACAAATACCATCTGAATAGTTCTGAGGTCTTTTTCAATTTCAGTGTTGTGGATAGGAATATCCATATTATCAGTATAATTTGCTGATGTGTCTTTCTTTTTCTTCGGCTGTGTCTGATTGTAGAACTATAGAAGTTTACAGCTCAAAAGCAAGCCATTCAGCAAGCCATGTTTGGGCCAGCTCCTTGCTAGAGCAATCCAGAACAAATCCCATTGTTGTACCTACTCCTCATCGGCTTTTAGCATTTTATACTTCAAAGATTTCTTCAATTTTCTCTTAAAAGAAGCAATGGTTTCTATCTCAACCATTCCCTGTAACAAACCCTTCCATGCTCCAAAGACTCTCCGGGTAAAGAAATTTCTTTTAACCTCTTTGCTCAAACTAACATTGCTGATGCTTCATCATTGACTCCTCAACCAGAGGAAATAACCTGTTCACTCTGTCAACATTTTTCATATTTCCAAAAAATCATTACTAAATCTGCTCTTAGCTTTCTCTACTCCAATGAAAATAGTTCTGGTGTCTCAAATCTCTCCTCATAAGTATAATTTACCATCCCTGTCATCATCCTGGTGAATCTATGCTGTACAATCTCCATGTTCTACCTATAATGAGGTACCAAAAACTGCACATGGCGTTCTGACTTGGCGAAATAAATGTTCTGAATCATTTTACCTTTACTTCTTTATTCTGTACCCTATTCCTGCACAACCCCTTTATAGAACCTAAAATTCTCCTGGCCATTTGGGCTTTATGAGATGATCTTTTACTTTCAATTGTTTATATATTTGAACTCCTAATTTTCTCTGTTATCCAAACCCTTCAGTGTCTTTACACAAGTCTACACTGCCATTCCTTGTTTGGTCTCTCAAAATATATGACCTTACACGTATCCATAGCAGATTGTATCTGCCACCTCTATGCCCATTTTGCTGTTTTTCTAAATGCTTACTAATGTTTTTCTTAAATTACAGTTTCTAAGAATTTTCCCACAATTGATATCAGACAACTGGCAAATAGTTATCTTATCCTTCTCACCCAGCTTAAACATACGTAGAACACTGGTTATTTAATTGGAGGAAATTAATACTCATCCAGTACTGGATGTCGGACAAGCAGTCTGATAAGTTAGAAACAGTGGAGGAGTCGGGAGTGGTGGTGAGGTAGAGCTGGCTGTCGTCCGTGTATATATGAAAAGTGACATGTTTTTGAAAGATGTCAGAGGGGCAGCATAGAGATGAGAAATAGGAATGCTAAGGATACATCCTTGGGGGAATGCCATAAGTAACAGTGCAGAAGCAGGAAGACAAGACACTGCAGGTGATTTTTCTGGCTGTGATTAGATAGATAAGAATGGAATCAAGCAGTCCTGCTCACCTGGACAACAGTGGAGAGGTATTGGAGGAGGATGTTATATTATTTCTTTCTAGATTAATACAAACAAAGCTGAAGGGCAGGCATACAGGTTGAACACAAAGCTTTAATGGATACTTGTTGCTTCAGCTTGCATGTGCTAACTGTGCGAGAGAACTGAATCACGTGATACTTCATCACTTCCTGCGATGACATACATATTAGCATAAACATATATTTAAATGATTATATTTAACATACTAGCAAATGCACGATCACAACAGGGGATGCTGTGAACAACTGTGTCAAAGGCTACAGACAAGTAGGGATAGTTTACCTTTGTCACAGTCACAAAGCATGTCAGTTGTCACTTTGATAAGAGTCACTTCAGTACTGTGGCAGGGGCAAAAACCTGATTGAAGGGATTTAAACATTGAATTCTGAGAAAGATGGGCATGAATTTGGGACTTTGGAGAAGAAAGGGTGGTTGGAGATCGGGATGGTAGTTTGCAAGGACGATGAGGTGAAGGTTTGGTTTTGTGGAGCCATTGTATTTCATACCTGCTCAAACTTGGTTCCCTAGTCACTGACTCGATCCCCCTCCCTGGCAACTGTCTGAGGCAGAAATAGACTGTTCACAACCTTGGTGTCATATTTCACCCAAGATAAACTTCCGACCATTTATGCACACCATCACTAAGACCACCTATTTCCACCTTTGTAACATTGCCCTTGTCTCAGCTCATCTGCAGCTGAAACCCTCATTCATTCCTTTGTTACCTCTAGACCTGACTGATCTCCTGCATTCTGTTCTTCAGAAACTTGAGGTCGTCCAAAACTCTGCAGCCAGTGTCCTTACTTGCACCAAGTCCCATTCACCCATTACCCCTGTGTTCACTGATCTACATTGGCTTCTGGTTAAGCAACACCTCAGTTTTAGAATTCCCATCCTTGTTTTCAAATCCCTCTATAGCCTCACCTCTCCCTATCTCTGTAATCTCCTCCAGTCCCACAACCCTCTGAGATATCTGGACTTCTCTAATTCTTGTGTCTTTAGCATCCCTAATTTTAATCACTCTACCATTTGCGGCCGTGCCTTCAGCTGCCAAGGCCCTAAGGTCTGAAATTACCCCCCATACCCCTTTCCGTCTCTCTACCTCTTTTTCCTCCTTTAAAAAGTTCCTTAAAACCTACTTCTTTGACCAAGATTTTTGTCATCTGCCCTAATAGATCCTTACGTGGCTCGGTGTCATATTTTGCTTTATAATGCTCTTGTGAAACACCTTGGGATGTTTTATTACATTAAAGGTACTACATAAATACTATGTGTTGTGTGACACAACGGATCACCTCATCTCTATGCAACTGATTACAGAATATATAAAATTTTAGAATAAGTACTTGGTCAGCCACAAGATCAAATATTTCACGCATATTAAAATCACATCTAAGTTTACAGTGACCAGCAACACATTAAGTTCTAAAATCAATTTATAGCGTTTATTATCAGCAACAGTTCTTGTATGCCCATGGAATGAACAGAATCTTTCATTGTGGTTTTAAGTTACCGGTACTCTATCAGTTCTGTGAAGATCACTGGACCTCAGTGGTGGCTAAGACAGCTTTTAGTTATTCACGGTTGACTTTATGAAAGTATGTAAATCAGCAGCACAGTTCAAATAGATTCCATATATTTATCCTTTAAGTTAACTGCGAGTTTGTAGACAGGCTGTGAAGTGTGTTTCCTTGTGATAGCTTCCAAGTAATAATTCAGTGAACTGTTCTCAGTTTTATTGCATCAAATCATAGCACTGTGTTTACTGAACACAACTGTTTCACTCTAATTAACTATTATTTTGTAAACCCACAGAAATTGTGAACATCTTTAATAGTGTTCCCTATATATCACCTGAGAGGGCAGTGCAATGTGCCAGCTTTCAAACTTGTAATGGACTTTAAAGAACCCTAAAGTTATGGTAAGATATATTTTATTTTCAAATCAGTCTTTCAACTTCAATATTAATATCAGGACTAACATATTCTGTTCATCAGTGTGAAAAATATAAGATTTTAATTCAAACCTGATTGTCAGCATTAAACTTGGGAATGATTTCTGTAGCTTTGATATAGGCCGGGATATCACATCGGGCGGACGGGAGCCAGCCACCGACTGAAAAGTCGGTGGCGAACCCACTTCCGCCTTGCCTGCATTTTACGCTTCAATTGCTCCAAGGCAGGACTTCCACCCACTTGAGGGAGGAAGTCCTGCCTCATTGAGCTGCCGGCCAATCAGCGGGTTGGCAGCTCTTAGTCCTAGTAGCGCTACCGGGAGCTGTGGCCACTGTTGGGACTGCAGCGCAGCCAACCGCAAAGGAAGGTATGGAGTTGGGAGTCCAGGTAAGTTTTAGTTGCCTCATCGGGGTAATCAGTCGGGCCCTGGCGAGGCAAGGATGGCCGTTTGGGGGGGGGGGGAAGGGGGAGCATGTTGGGTCTTGGGGGTGGTTGGGGTAGGTGGCCCTCCAGGACGCCCGCTTGCCACGCGTAAAATCCATGTGGAGGTGGGCGAAGGCCGTTAAGTGGCCATGTAAGGACCTTGATTGGCATGGGGTGGGCGGGCCGTTTTTCACCCCCCCCCCCCCCCCCGCCCAACGTAAAGGAAGGGGGGGTGGCGGAGGCGGGAGCGGATCGGGAAAGCCTCCTGCTCCATTTTACGTCACCCTACCACCACCATTCGGCTCGTTGGGGTGGCGTAAAATTCTGGCCATAGTGTCCACATAAAAGACTGTGGGTGGAAAGAAAACTAATGCATAAACAAACATGTCTCACAGATGTTATAAATAACAGATAGAAAAATATTGTTTGACACTTTACTACAGTAAAATGCAGAACCATTCACTACATTGAATTATCATCGAAATTTTATACCAAGAAAACACATTTTATAATTTTTCTAACCACTAACTCAATGATTAAATAGATGGAATCTATCTGACTAGAAGGTTGTAGCTCACTTGTAAACATTTATAAGTTTACAATGTCATCTGGTTCCTTGTGTGAATCATAGCCTCCCATTATCCATTATTCAAAATGTTTGAGTGATAAAATTACTGTCAGTACCCAAGAAATAAGACCTTTTTGAGAGCATGAAAATGATTTGAACAATAGTAATAACTCTGTGTAATATTTTCTACTATTATAACCTGTTTTAATGGTGAAGACATTGCTCATCATGTTTTAATTCAAAAAGAGTTTCATAGTTTTCCCACAGACATGCTTTCTTACCATTGAGTTTATGGAGACTTTTACAATTTGAAAACATGTAAATTGCACAACAAAACCTTAAAAAGTGTGAAAGGAATCAACAAGATGATAAAAAAAACAAATAACCTAGTCTCAAGGCATAAAGTGCATAGTAACTGTAACAAAGTGGTCTTGCTTTATTCTAATGCTGTAGATATAGGGCTGAATTTTTTCAGGCCTCTAGGGATGGATAGGGTGGCGTGGGAGCCCATAAAATAGCGAGGGAAGGTTGGGAGGGTGGAGTGCTTGTCGCTTTCTCAATGCCATTCAAGTTTGTCAGGGGTGGGGAAGGTCAAGGATAGCTTTCCTGCCCAGAGGCTAATTGAGGCCCTGAAGTGGCCTATTCGTGGTCACTTAAGGGCTTCTTCCTGCTACTGCTGGTATCTTACCAATGATTGTTGGGAGCCCGCCACGTGAAGAGGCCATCCAACAACACCAGGCAGCCTCCCAGGCTGCTGGCAGTGGGGGGGACCCTCCTGCTTGGGCTATCTGTGGTTCATGGAGGGCCCACCATGGCAAAGGTGGCCCTGTGCCAACCCCTCCCCCTTTACCCCCAATGATCACCACTCCTCCTCCCCCCCACCCCCGTGAGGCTTGCCTGACTGGCCCCAGCAAGCCCGCTCCCCGGCTGCTCCGGATCCCAGGCCTAATGCAGTCCCAGCAGTAGCCACTGCTCCCTCTGATTGGCCAGCAGCTCTTGGAGGTGGCATCCCCGTCCTTAAAGGGACAGGGACAATGGCAATGCGCAGTTAACTGTGTGAGCACCGTAAAATGCGGCAAGGAGTCCCCACAGAATGGCCGAGGCAGGGTTCCCCTCGCCTTTCTGGCCCAGCATCAGGACCCCCGCCATCAGCCCATAACGCGAGTACAGCCAGAATCTGGAATCGGGCCTGACCTAACAATGAAACCATAGAATCAACAAGAACAAAACTGACCTGCATTTATATAGCATTCTTGATGTGGTAAAACATCCTGAGGCACTTAACAGGAATGTTACCATACAAAATTTGATGCTATGCCACATAAACAATAATTAGGACTAAGGACCAAAAGCTTGGTCAAAGAGGTAGGTTTTAAGAAATGTCTTAAGGAGGAGAGAGTTTTAGGGAGGAATTTTATGCTCTCCCCTGTGGCGGGTTTGGAGGCGGGGAGAGCATAAAATCAGGTGAGGCGATGATGAGGGAACCCAGCCACCATCCCGCCTCGCCAAAATTTAGTCTGGCGCAGGCAGGCCTGTGAACACCAATTGAAGCTCTTAACTGGGTAATTAACCCCTAATTAAGGGCCTCTTTCCACCACAGCCACAATTACTGTGTGGCAGGCAGCGCTGTCGCTGCATGGGGAGCATGGCACAAACACCGTGCAGGCTGCTTCCCAGCTGCGGAGGTCCCTCATTCAAAGGCAATGGGAAGGGGGCCTGCTGGGGGCCACCTCCTGCCCTTTCTGCCGACCCCACCCTGTGAGACCCCTCCCATCCTGACCTACGTTAAGCCTAGTTCCAGCGCCGCTTCTCAGTGTCTGGTGGCTTCAGTTACAGCAGCAGCCACTGCCTCCATGCTGGTGCTTCAGCTGCCGGCCTCTGATTGAACTTCCAGTGGTGGGGTCCTAAATCGCACAGAAGGCCCGTCGCTGTCCAGTTCAGTGTCTGATTGGCACTAAGTTTGGTGGGCCTTCCGTACAAGAGCTGATGCAGGGATCTCGGCATCAGTCTCCCCCAAAGTCGAGACATTTGCCACCAGCACAAAATTCCACCCTTAGAAAGGTAGAGTGGTTTAGTGAGGGAATTCCAGATTTCAAGCCGTAAGCAGCTAAAAGCACAGCCACCATTGGTGGTGATTAAAAAAAGGGATATGCAAGAGGGAAGAATTGGAGGAGCACAGAGATCTCAGAAGGTTTAAGGACTGGAGGAGGATACAAAGATAGGGAGGATTGAGGCCATGGAAGGGATTTGAGAACAATGATACAGCACAGAGGCAGACCATTTGGCTCACCTTGTCTGTGCCAGCTCTTTGACAGAATGAGATTCCCTAGAGGAGGGCATCTAAGTTTAATCTACAGTCAGTTCAGACCTTAAGATGCCATATGTTTAGTACTGATGGGAAACTGAAACTGCTTTGTACCAATGCTAAACTTGTACTGTAAATGCACTGGAAACAGGACCAAATACAAAAAGGTGAAGGCGAAATGCAGTACTAAATTGAGATTAATCAAAATGTGAAGAAAGAGTCTGTTCAGAAGAGCAAAATGTGTAATGGTTAGAGGGTGGGGAAGGGCAGTCCAGTCAAATATATGCTCCGATTAACCTCTATAATACAAATATAGATACTTAAAAACTGCCATTTCAAAGGTAAAGTCAATTAGTTATCAAGCTAGTCATCTGAAATATTCTACCAGGCAATAGCCAAGCCAGCAGAGACATGAATATTTGTATTATAGAGATTAATCGGAACATATATATTTGACTGGCCTGCCCTCCCCCACTCTCTAACCATTCCAACATGGAGCTGTAGGTCTCCAAAAGCCCTCAAACAAGGACATAAACCCGGTCAAATATACAACTGAAGACCAGAAAATAGATTTTTTAGGACACAAGGTAAACCAGGAATGCAGTTACACGACGGGGGGAATTTTATGCTGGTGGCGGGGTCTTGGCATCTGGAAAAAACGACACCAAGATCACTGCGTTGCCTCTTCTCTGGAAGGCCCACTGAACCTAGTGCCAAACAGGACAGTGTCCAAGTGGACAGTGGCAGGTCTTCTGCAGGATCAAGGACCCCGTCTCCGGAAGTCCCGCCCTTGGAGAGCTGCTGGCCAATCAGAGGCCCGCAGCTGCAGCACCACCATGCTGCTGCTCGAGGAGAATCTACAAGATGCCGAGGAGCGTCGCTGGACCCAGACCTCAAATAGGTCAGGGTGAAAGGGGTCTTGTGGGGTGGGGGTTGAAGTTAGGTGCAGGGGATCAAGGGGGTGTGCAGGGTGGCTGTCAGCAAGGGCAGGGGGGATGGCTCTCAGCGGGCCTCCCTTCTCAATGCCGGATCCCTTATTCAGGCATTGAGTCCCTCAAAAGGCACTTAGTGCCTTTTACTAAAGGACTGCCCAGCCCCCAGAGCCAGGACGCAGTCCACATGGTTTCTCATGCTGTGCTTCTCGTGCAGCAACAGTGCTATCCACTGCACAGGAAGAGGCCCTTAATTGGGGTTAATTGCCCAATAAAGGGCCTCAATTGACAGAGAGGCGGGAAGGATGTTCACGGACTAAATTCTGGTGGTGGCGGGAACGTCCCCCCCGGCACCATCCCACCCGATTTTATGCTTTCCCCGCCTCAAAACCCACTGCAGGGGGAAGAGCATAAAACTCCCCCCAAATGTTTAGCATTCGTGCAAACCAATCTCTGCTTCACATCAACAATACATTTGTGCGGTATAATTGCAAAGTTAAGGTCTGATTGAAACCTGAGCAAAACTGACTGAAATGCTTTCTATTCCGATATCAGGTCAGAGTCTGGTTTTGGATTGTGGCTGCATTTAAACAATTGTGTTGGTGTGAAGCCATCTTAATAAACACTGTTATCACAGTCGTACTGCAATTGGATGCAGTAACCCAGTGCAACACCTGTTGTGCCAAAAACCACAATCCAGTTTGACCTTTACATATACAGAAAAACTTCCATATTTGCATGGTTAAGGATTGCAATTTTTAAGGGTTTATTCTAGAAAAGATATGTCAAGCTTTGCTGAGCATACCTAATTAGCTGAGCTGGTACATACTGGACACAAGTTCTTCTTAAAAGGCTATCAAAAATAATGACCTGATCCATCAAGAAATTATAACGAGTGAAGATAAAATCCTTTGCATATTAGAAAGTGTGCACAAATTCTGTGTACCTGGCTAAGAGTAGAACCATTGACCCAAGACATTGCTTGAATGTCATAATTGGAGCTATTTAAAAGCATGGCTGGCCATAGAACAATACTAAAAGTTTTGAAGTGGCAGGGGAGAAAATCTAAAGATCTTGGACTAGATCTTTACTTATCTGACACGCCGAGAGTGGATGGGACAGAAAGCCGCATGTGACATCATCAATTGTGTCCCTACCTGGAAGCTAAGGCTGATTGACAGGCTTGGCTTCCAGTCAGCTGGGGAGCCAGCCAGTTAAGACCATGGGAATCATGTAAGTCCGTGCCATGAGGTTGCAGTGGGGGGGAAACAAACAGAGGTTAGAAGGATTAATCGGGTGGGCTGCTGGTCCCGGGGTGGGCAGTGGGACAGGTCATGGACCTTGGTTGGGTGGTCAGAGGTCTCAGGGATTGTTGGATGGGGTGGGTGGGGGAGAAATTGGAAGCCTTGGGGAGGGTAGGGGAATTGGAGGTCTGAAGGCAAATCAGAGGCCAGAGAGGCGAGTGGGGAAGAGGGTCAGAGGGATTGTGTGAGAAGAATCGGGGGCCTGAGACTGTGGGTTAGAGGCCTGCTGGGAGGAGAAGATCAGAGGCCTGTGTGATCCGTAGGTGGGATTGATGGCCTTGTGGGGAAGGGTGTGGGGAGAGGGTGGTGCCCAATCACAGGTGTTCCTCAGGCAGGCATGCTTGATCCAGGAGGTAGGTGTAAAGGCGCTTATTTCCTGAAAACGCCAAGTCCTTGTCTGGGTGAAGCTACCGAGTTCCCCAAGTGTCCGGAACTTGGACAACAAGAGTTAAAATTGAAAAGCTGAATGACAATGAGGCTTGCAACCTTGTTATCGTATTCAAAGTACCAAGCCACCTCCCTATAGTGGGTAGGCTGCTCGCCCACCTTCTGGCCTCAGTTAAAGCTGAAAGTGAGTGGGTTGGAGGTTGATTTGGATTGAGAATCTAATATTTAAGACTTTAACCCCACCTCCCACCTGATCCAAACACGCCCTTTTTTAGGTTAAAATTGCCCCCTATCTGTTTTAAGTGTGTCTGAAGGCTGTCTTTTCACAGATTCACAGAATTGTTACAGCGCAGAAGGAGGCATAAAGATTGCCATAATGCAATCTGACCAGAACATTTGTTTTAATTTTCCTGTCAGATAGAATCAATCATCCACATTAAAAATCAGATTAACCATCAAGGATTTGCATGGCTCCTCTGACAAGATCATAGGGCTTTTTCAGCCTGGAATTTTACTTCCCAAAGCTGAGGAGTAAAATTGAAGATTTTACAAAGGCAGTTGATAGGCAACTTAGAGACACAAGAGCTAAATTTCTGAGTGCGTGCTAATGGCAAGGAGTTCTACCAATTCTACATAGAGGGAAATTGTTGATGCAGTGCCCATGATTTGCCGTTCATAACGGACAAACTGTTTGACGAGTGGGCAAGGCCAATAGCATACCTTTGCAAAACCGACGTATGAGGCCCAGAATGGAGAGATTGCATCAAATGGCCTCAATAAATTGTCAGCATCATCAGAAATGGTGTCAGCCAAGGCTTGTTTGGTAGCCCTCTCACCTCAGAGTCTGAAGGTTGTGGGTTCAAGATCCACTCCAGGACTTGAACACAAAAATCAAAAATTAAACACTGTAGTGCAGAACTGAGGGAGTGTTGTGCTGTTGGAAGTGCCGTCTTTTGGATAAAATGTTAAACCGAGGCCCCGTCTGCCCTCTCAGGTGGATGTAAAAGATCCCATGGCATGATTTTGAAGACGAGCAGGGAAGTTATCCCTGGTGGCCTGGCCAATATTCATCCCTCAATAAAAATTATAAAAACAGATTATCTGGTTGTTATCACATTGATGTTTATTGGAACTTGCTCTGTGCAAATTGGCTGCTGCATTTCCTACATTACAACATTGACTATATTTCAAAAATACTTCATTGGCTATAAAGTGCTTTGGGACATCCAGTGGTCATGAAAGGCGCTTTATAAATGCCAGTCTTTTTTTGTTGTTCCTTTTTCTTTACTTTTAGGGTTAATATTCTATCTAAAGAAACTCACATTAAAAAAATTCTCTTGACCATGAAAGTGATTGACTTAAGAATTGAAGTTAAGGAATTCATTCTTGGGATTTTGTACATTTTGATTGAGTTCATTACCCTCCACAATGACAGGGAGGGTTAAAATTTACACAAATCAGCTTCAATTTTATTGAAGTAGGGACAGATTCATTTTAAATTTGCTCTATATGAAGACAGGGATAATCGGGATTCCCAGGTTGGCCCATCTGAAAGGAAGATCCAAGAAAATGTCTAAAAAGCCTTTGAAGAGTAGAAAAGTCTTATTTTGTCATTAATTCACTATAGTAATGATATTTGTCAAATTTGTTCATTAGGGACAAAAGAAGAAGAGTTCTTCCTTGTTAAGCAACATGGACAAAGATCTAATGGCACTACTTACTGAACTATATCCCATTGATGCTCAGATAGGTCCTGACATAACAGAACAAAGAAAAAGAGAAATGGCACAAAAGACATCACTGCTATGTTCTCCTGTCCAGGTCCTACAGACAGTCTTTTGAAGTGCACTACAATTTTAACATCTGAGAAAGGAAATAGATCAAAAAAATCTGAAAAACAAAAGTACAAACCTGCAACCATAGCTTGTCATGCTGGGACCACTTCCCACCAGCAATACACTGAAATGTAGCATTTTGTCCTGCGTTCACTTCCACATTCTGAAGACGGAGAAAATGAGGAGCTTTCCCTGAAGAACAATTCCCAAAGTAACAAGATCAATCAACTGGTAGTCCCAACATTATAGTTAATTTATCTGCCAAAAACATTTGCCGGGAACTTCTTTAGTGATTCTCCAGATTGGCCACCATAACCAGTGGAAAATTGGCAGGAATCCCATTTATACATCTATAGTTACAGTGGCCGATCAGTAGAAACCACGATGAATTTTCCAATCAATTAGAAGTTAAGGATCAATTATTTAAAAATATCAAACCAGTAACACAAAAAACTCATTGCCCCAATTTTGCAGCAAAAATAATGGTGAGTATCTCAGTGCTCAATGTTATTTAAGAATAATTTGGACAGCAACTTCCAGCGACTGCTTGTGCATAGCTAAATGTAGAAATTAGGAAGTTGCTGTCCAAATTGTCCTGCTCCGCCAGAAACCTCACTCTAACAGTATCTCGCTGAGAGGTTCTACATTCAAATACATGCAATGAATGGTGTGAAGTTGGCGTGAAGTGATAGATAATAAACACGTCAGAAAACTTTAGGACTCCTCCATTCAAGTGTAAGTGAATTGTTAAAGGTGTGATTAATGACAAATTATCTATCTGGCACTAAAAATTAACCTTTACAATTGTGGAGTCCCATCCTTCAGATTTTGATTATTATTGGAGATTTAAAAATTATTTTTTTTAACTTTTTCTTTTCTCTCTCTTTCGCCATAGCATACAAGGCTACGGGCCAAGTGCTGGAAAACGGGATTAGAATAAATAGGTTCTTGACGGCCAGCCCAGACATGATGGGCCGAAGAGCCTGCTTCTGTGCTGTGTAACTACGACTCTTAATCTCATCTTTCTTTCCCACTCCTTTTCACTTTGTGTATATGATTTGGCATTGAAGTAACTATTCTAATGTGTACTTCCAGTTTTAGATGGCATTTCTCAGTGAGGATTCTTCAATTTGATTGGGTTGCTTTGATTTGATTGCTTGCCCGACTCTCAAGTCCCAGATCCCTTGTGGGGAGGTGGCGGGAGGGTTGGGGGGGTGGGGTGGGGGGTGGTTGCGGCTGGATGTGGGGGTGGGGCGGTCTGTACAGTTTTAGATTTCCAATCACTGCAACTTCCATAGAATGTCTGTGGGCAACTATAAGTTTAATGAATGGTGAGCACCATTCATTCGTTGCTGACTGCAAAATCTGGGCCTTAAGATCTTGAAAAATTTAACGTGAGGAGTTTAACCTAAAACTACCAGGCTAAATCTAACTCCAACTTTTCACCTAGTCTGCCATCCTCTTTTTTAAAATTTTAATAAAGCTGAGCTGTTAAGGGAAATTAATGGGGGGGGGGGGGGGGAGGGAGGTGACAGAAGGAAAATTACCTTTAAAAAAGGCAAAAATATAATGTAAAATACTTTTTCAAAAATAGTTAAGTCAGAAAAAAAATTATATAGAAACAGGAGGTTATATAATCAATAAAATTACACCACAGTTATATTAATGTTTGTTGTATTCATATAAAATTCCTTCTGCGCTTTTAATGGAAGTGTTCATCCATTTAAAATAAATTGAAAATATATGGGTGATAGTTTCAGTTCTGATAGCAAAAGAAAACATATTCATTAGTTTCATATGAATGCAAATAATATTAGGGATATAATGGATATAAATACAATAGTTAAGAAAAAGCATTTCTTAGTTTAGATATGATCCAGACAACATTATTTATTTTGGCAACTTGTCTCTCACAGGATACAGATACAGAGCTGAGCAACAATTATGTTATTACAAAGCAACATTTGTCATGTCATATAAACCTTTCCAGGCTAGTATTTACTTATTAAAACATGAAAATCATCACTTATGCTTAAGATTTGCTGATGTATCACAATTCTGAAAATAACATAGACTTGACATCTACTTCCCTTGCCCTCACATAGTCCATGCATTCAGGAGAATCTCTTTCTCGCTTTTTCGAAGTCATTGAAATCTTAGTTTATCTTTGCTTTTGGAGATTCACATTTATATTGTCTCCATGTCAAGAACATCCCTTCAGTTCTCTGAGATATTCCTGTCCTCTGCAGCTTTCAGATCCATTTCTCCTGTATGTTCTGTGTCTCTAAGGTTCTCATTCCAAGTTCCCCTCCTGCCCATTCTATGTGAACATTCCTCGCCAATCTTGCAACTTGAAGATACCTTCATCCTTTACATTGCTCCAAAATTCCCTCTCCGTTATGTGCCTTTAGCCCTTTTACCCCCTCCACTTTCACATGGTGGGAATGTTTGCAATATCATGAAGACCTTGTTATCTCTGCCTATCTGGGAACACAAAGAGGAATGGTGCCACTGATTCTTTAGTGACATACAAAGCTGAATAATACAAGGGCAGGTCAGAAAATTTGCTTTTGCAGCATTTCACTCTGTATTGTATGGCAAAGAATATCAGAAAGGAAATCACTAGATTTTGGCAGCAGATAGAGGTTCAAATTACAGCAATTTAAACAGGCACCACAAGCACTATGGTATGGCCTGTGCTGCTTACCTATCCACTGGTTATTGAAGTCACGTAATTTACTTAGTTCAATTAATTTTATGCTAACTGAAATAGAACAGCAGAATGTCTGCTGTCTACTTTTCAATAACCATGTGCAAGCAGAAACAGGAGGGTAACTTTCGACTACTGCTTGGGCAGTCACCTTCAATGGAACAAAAATTGAGTGGGTTCCACAAAAGGGGGCAGATTTTCCCCACCAGGTTACCGCCCAGCTTGTGAGGTTGAAAATTATCTCGTGAGTCTTTGTGTTTAATGCTAAAAGTGACTTTAAAATATCCTTGAGGTACATTTTTCTGTTGATAGGAAGACTGGTAGGCATGCTGGGAGTTGATGTCTGATTATAGATCAAAATTCAGAATCAGTCGCCTACTCCTACCAGACCCAACAGGGCATCCAAGCAATCAGAGAACAGGGACAAGCCTAATAATTTCCTGTTGCTATAACAACAATTTGATGTCAGGTTACCAGAATAATAGTTACTGCAATGGGAGGAATTGTACTCAGAGCATGTTAGTTTTTTCATGAAAATAATTTACCCCAAAAATTAACTCAGAATTTTGATGTCATTTCCCAGCATGCATAGGATGATTTCAAAGAGATTTATGTAAGAATTTCTTGTTGCTATGGCAAAGTGAGATACTGTAGAAAGCTGTGATTGCTTGGAGATATGCAGAATGAAAAATATATGGCAATAAATTACTGGAAAATAAACCACTAAAAAGGTCAGTGTGGCTATCTTCTGGCATGGTAAATCTAGGTCAAGAGGTCATTATCGGTGAGACCCCCTCACTCCCAATAATCAGTATAGGAGGGAAAGGTCTTCCAAAAAAGGTATAGTACTTAGGTGTACAGGTTCAAAATATTCGGATATTACTCCTACTCTTATCATGTCCTAGCTGTAACACCTGTTAATAAGTTCAGTTAGTAACAAAATTGAATGACTTCAGAGCTTCAAATGTGCAGCATTGACTGATCAGCCATTTCATTATATTCAGTTTGCAACCATACAAATATTTCCAGAACAAAAGTAACAGTCAGAGAACTTCTTGTACTTAGCATGAGAGCTGAATTTGCACCAATATTAAAAATGGCTTGCTATTATTTGTATTCACAGGGGTCTTTCCCATCAGAAGGATATTGGCGTATAGGTTTACTGATTCATTGATTACTGGCCATGGCCTTTTCTTCTGTTGTGACAATAGTTTATTTAGTGTGGACTGACTAAGTAACTGCGCTTGTTCTGTGGAGTAAATAGCTAGGCTCTCAGGTATCTCTGCAAATGATGGCTTTGCTTTCTTCTGATGTCTGTGTTATGTTTGATTGCTCAGTGATTAATTGCGCTATGCTGTGTTTGGAAGACTGCTCGCCATGCTGTCAGTCAATCCTGAGGGGGCATGGTTCTAAAGTGAAACTAAGAAAGATTTGGCCTTGAAGGCCCTGCCCGATCCTCCTGCTGGCAGTGAGGCTCCGTGGCGCCTCCCCCCACCACCCCCTGCTGCCGCTGCCGCTGGGTGACAGGATCACATTTTAAATATGCAAATGAATAAAATTAATAAATTAACATAGAATCCCCAGTGATCTTGAGGGCCCGCCACGATTCTTCGTCCGGGGAAACGTGGCGCCACACTGGTGGGGGGGGGGGGGGCGGTGGGGGTGGGGAGGAGATAAGTCTGTCAGCGTGTGGGGTGGGGGGTGCGGGGAGATGGGGTCAAATAAATCTAATGGATGTAGGGGATGGTGGGAAGGGTTGAACCTTAAAAACTTTGTACAGTTTGTGGCAGAAAGGTCAGATGTGAAAGGTAAGTGTTTTTGGCGGGGTGGGGGGGGGGGGGGCGGGGGAAGGGCAAATGGATTATGTAATTGTTATTCGGGTGGGGGGAAAGGAGTGTTGTGAATTTATTGATTTAACTTTGGGGGTTTTCCTCTTTAAAAATTTAAATGTGCTGACAGGTCATGGCTGCCCATTAAAATGGCACCGGCACCGGAGCACAGCTAACACCATTGCCGGGGACAGACAGCCTGCCTCCTTCACACGATTGGGGGAGGGGGGGGAAACGGACTGCCCCAGCCATTTAAATGAGCTGCTGTGCTTAAGATCGCAGCGGCTCTTTGGGGTGCGGCCCGCCATTATTTGAGCTCACCACCGAGATCAGCGGCAGGCTCTTAAAATCCAGCCCCATGAGTCTAGTTTCTTCATGCTTGGGGCATGAAACATGGCATCTGGAGACGAAGATGGCGAGAAATTTAAATTTACCAGTCCCAAGCGCCTTTCCTGTCATCACCGGGAGATCCTTCAATTTCATGGGACAGATGGATTTCTGGGCTTATAACCCACTTGCTCACTACGGGCATGTATGGTATGAATGTAGCAGCAACCCACAAGGCGGCAATACTCGTGCCTTGCCTTGGAGCAAACGGCCAGCATATATTCAAGCAGCTAACGGATGATATATCAATGTTCGAAAAGGTGGTACGTGTTCTTGGGAAATACATTGGCCCGAAGAAAAGTGTGATGACCTTCCGTCAGTGATGTCAGGGAAATGGTGAACCCATAAAACAATATGTGGCAGTGTTGTGTCAGTCGGCTTCTACATACAAACGTGGCACTAATGAACTAATTCATGACCAACTAATTGATAAAACTTCAGTTCCACGAATTAGGGAACGCCAACTCATGTAGGACGGTGGTTTGACCTTGCCCATCCATATCGGACCTGCCATGTTAGACGTTACACGAAAATGCACCCAGCGAAGCAACTTGCGACATCGAAGACTATGTAGTTGCAGTGATTTTGCACACGACCGGAAATTTTGTGACACGAGAGGAGTTGAAGGTAGAGTCAGCAGCAGAGACGGCATACTGCAGAAAATAAGCCAGAACCTAAAAACCGACTGACCTTGCAAAAAGGGGAAGAGCTGGCCCTGTACAATGGTTCCGTAGTACAGAATACACAATGAGCTCACATTGTTTGACGACAACTGTATCGTATGAGGAACTCGAGCAGTTATCACGAAAGTGCCACAGCAACGGGTGTTGCGTTTTGGCCATGAAGGACATCCGGGTGTTATTAAGATAAAACAATATGAAGTAGTCTGGTGCCCAGCAATAGATCGCCGCCTAGAAGAGTTGATCAGAAACTGCATAGCATGTACAGTCAGTGAAAAATCTGCTAAACCCTGTCCCGCACTTCTACAATCGACCCCCATGGCCAACAAAACTATGGCAACAACTCCAAGTAGATATTTTTGGAGAGGAGCATGCAGCCCCTAGCAAACAATGTTCTTTGCTCGCTGTTTATGATTTACATAGCAAGTGGCCGAAAAATCATGATAACAAATTCCATAACCACCACTTCGGTCATTGACATTCTGCACAGGTTGTTTACATAGTCTCCGACAAACCGCACTATCACTATGGACAACGGACCACAGTTTGTTACCAGTCAGTTCACAGAGTTCCTAGTAAGCTACGGAATTTACCACCATCTGACAATCCGCGATACAACCCACAATCAAATGGTGGTGTTGATCGTTTCAATGGAGTGATCAAGCACAGTTTCAAAGCTAGCTTGTTGGAGGGGAAAACGTTTGAACAATCCATTCATATCCTACTTCGCACATATCGATCTACCCCACACTCTCTGACCGGAAAGATACTGACCGACATTATGATTAGCTGCACCATTCGCACACCGCTGACCGTTCTTCAGCCATCACCGCCATCCAACGTGAACGTCAGAGCAAAAGCAGAAAAAATCATGAAGCGACAAGGCAAAGTAAAAGCATACTCTAATAAGCAAACGTGCACAAAGAAACCATGATTCCCAGTCGGAGACGGAGTCCACATCAAAAGTCCAAATCGCAACCACAAGCTTGCGTCATCTCTATTGCGACCTATGCAGATCAAGCAGATGCTCGATACCAACACGTATTTCTTGGATAACAACACCAAGTGGAACACGAGACGCTTGATTACGAGCAGACCTGTAGAGTTTGACAATCATGACTATGAGGATACATTTCCTTTCCTGATTAATGATTGTGATGTTGATCATCTACCTCATGAAGATGATCAGATGATCGCGCTGGAACCACAGCCATGTCTTCCTTGATCTCAGCACCATTATAGGAGATCTCCATATCTCAAAGATTATTTGTGGACTTAGAGGAACAAACAGACTTTCAGAAATTACTCAATATGTATCTGTTTGATACTTATGAAAGCTTAGTTCAAAATAAGTTCCTTTGTCTACAAGGGGGAAAATATGCTCAGTGATTGGTCTGTGCTGTGTTTGTAAGACTATGCTGTCAGTCAACACTGAGGGGGCATGGTTTCAAAAGTGAAACCAAGACAGATCTGGGCAGCCATCTGAATAAAGCCAACACACACAGAAATCATGATCTAGTTTCTTCATGCTTGGGATATGAAACGTAACAGTCTCTGGTTCCTTCTACAGCACCTTCCCATTTTTAGTTCTGGCACAGCATGGTCAGATATCCTCTTGCTGTTGTACGTGTACTGATATTCACTTCCCTTTTCCAATAGGCTAAATTCTGATAATTTCTCCTTGTCCAAATTTATCAAACCGTTTGGTAGTTACCCAACAGAACTGCATCTGTTTGGCTTTTCTGGGATAGAGCTTCTCTTTTACTTCACTTACTCATGTCAATTTCAGAAGTTGGTTTGCTGTATGTGGCATTGTCTTGGTTTATTGGTCAAATTGTCTTGAAACTGGTAAGCTATCCAGTATCGTGTGGTGAGCATGCCAAGAATCTGTACAGATTTATGCTTTTCCTAGGTGTACTTTTGTAATTTTAATAGCAAATTCTGCATTGCTATTTGACTGTGAGTACCTTGGTGACATGATTAATTCATATTCCTGTGCAAACCATATTTCCTTGACATAAATGGTGACCCATTGTCTTTTAGAATAACATGGCATGAAAAATGAGCTTTCATCTTAGCTATGAATTCTTTCTCTTTTCTATCAGATTCTGTCCATTTCAAAGAATTATAGTTTCTTCCATCCAGTTTCTTTCATCCACTTTAAACAGATCACATCCTATATTCTTCCGGAACCTTTCTAATATTTGGTGGCTGATAAGCAGTTTGCTGTCCCGCTTGGCTTGAAACGGCGAGCATATACCACATCCTGATATGGATGGGTCTACACCACTTGTTCAAAAGCCAGCACATCACTACATAAAGTCTCACAAGATAAACTTGAATCCTAATATGATACTTGAGTGAACTCTGCACTCCTTTTCTACTCTCATACAGAGTGGTGTAACCTCGCTTCAATATCATTCCATCTGGTATGCTCATCCTAATACTGAAAAACACAGCCAACTGAGGCAACAAACCAGTGCAGGCGGCTGCTGATATACAGAATATCTACAATATTCCTGTTCCTCCTGGCTCCACAGAATCAAAAGTCTAAAGAAATTAACTTACCCTGGTTCTGAAGAAGGGTCACTGACCTGAAACGTTAGCTCTGCTTCTCTCTCCACAGATGCTGCCAGACCTGCTGAGTGTTTCCAGCATTTCTTGTTTTTATTTCAGATTTCCAGCATCCGCAGTATTTTGCTTTTAACTTACCCTTTGGTGGATGGCCTCCAGTGGGCCCTTTAAGGGCCTCTGGTTAGGCCACTGTAGACTCGGAGAAACACACAGTGCATATTTTGCCCAGTTGATGACATATTTCTAGTTGGATCCTTAAAAAGATGTTGATCCTGATTTGAATATTCAAGATGACATATGGCTGTTTCAGGTGAGTGTCCTGGACACGTGGAAGTCAGCAACTGACAATTTAGCATCCAGCTCACCTCTGGGGAGATTGGGGGAAGTCATTGAAACCCAAAATTGGCCTCCTCAATGCAAGTTTTTCACCCAAAAAGTGGACGCAAAAGATCTAGTTTTTTCCCCATATATTTTGAACCTTTACAAATGAAAAGCTATGATGGAGACTACTTTCAATTTGACCAAGCAGTGAGATATAAACCAGAAGTTGATTTTCTTGAACAGTTCCAAACATATATTCTTGGAATGTATGTATGGCTGCCAAGGCTGCACGTATCACTCATCTGTCTTGAAATATTTAGCAATACAGTCGTTTTATAACTAATTGATTTACTATGAAATTCACTATGAAGTTTACAACCAATTAGTTGTCATACAATTGCTAAGAGCCAACCACATGGAGGCTGGTTCATGTGCAGGGATGTTGCCTGGAGAATATTAATGACCAGATTTATTGGATTCAATTATCACAACCTACTGTGGTGGGATTTAAACTCATGCGGCAGGATTTTCCCTTTGGTATCGGACTCTTACATTGGAGGCATTTACATGTCTGGACCCTTGCTCCAAGGGGCAAGCAGTCATGGGTCCCAATTTTCCCAGAGGTCAGTCTTAATTGTCTGGAGGGCGGGTTTGGCAGCCAGTGGGAGGCTGAAAGTGCGGGCCCGATTTAAATGCTTGATAGCCATTACTGTGGCAGCCGTCTTGCAACTCAATGGCAGGCAGAAGTGAACAGGAGGAGAGGCAGAGGCCTGGCACCAGTGGCAGGGCTGCCCCAAGAGTTAGCGACGTCACCCTTGAGGTGTTGTTGGAGGTTGTGTGCAAAAGGCGAGGGGCCTTATTCACGGAGATTGGCAGAAGGCCACCCAGACAAACTAAGCAGGCCTGGCTGGAGATGGAGAACATGAAAGCAGCCGCAGGGTTATCAGGAGGACCTAGATGCAGTGCCTCAAGAAATTTAATGACATTCTTTGTTCTGGCAAGGTGAGTGCAATATGATACCCAGATGATGGGCCTCCAGGTTTGTGGTCACCAGCAAACCAGCTGATCAGCCTGAGGGTGCATGGTGCTCCTGAACATGGGACGCATGTGTGCCCAGGGTAATCACCGACCCATCCGCAAGGCTCTTAATTAAAGGAACTTCTAGAATGGTGAGAGCAGCCAGCATTGCCATTTTTCTCTCTCTCTTTTGTCCTCACAGGAGAAGAGGGCACAAAATGCAAGGGAGAGGTTATGCACAGGAGGGGGCGGCACTTGATACCATCAGGGTAGCACCTGATGGAGAGATGGGAATTCCTGTAGGAGAGGGTGAAACGATATTCAATTCTGTAGATGACGGGAATGGAGTGTGTAGCATCCCAAAACTTCAGATGCATTGGGAATCCTTAGCTCTGCAGAGGCTTCTGCTGTCAGAGGTGAGTTCTCATGATCTCCTGCTTCTGTCTCCCACAGAGTCAGTTGTGGACTGGGAGCATGTGAGTGCCACAGCAACAACACCGGGGTCCTTGGACAATGTGGAAGCCACAGATCCAGCACTGTCACATCATTCAAGCACACCCTCCACTAGTGCAGATACACTCTCAGATCAGTATCTCCTCATGCATGGTTAGAAAGGCAGCACTGGGTGAAGAGGACGTATGAGTGAACAGGAAGAGGTGAGAGAGGCAGGGACAGCTGTGGGCATTGCCCCTCAGAGGCTGAAGGGCTGGCACAATCATGCTCAGCTGAGCACAGATGCTTTAACATGTGAACTGTTACGAGGATTCAGGCTCAGAGTCACAGCAAAGAGGCTCCACTTTGACCAGCAGTATGAGATGTGTGCCCACACATCAAATTTCCCTGAGGCAGTGCGGGGTCATGGGCTGAGAATGGAGGGGTCCATTCAGCTCATGTGCACCATCATGGCTCAGGGTATTGAGCGCATTAGCTCCTCCATTGAGAGAATGGCCAACCTCATGGAGAGCCATATGTGGCAGCACTCTGAGCGGATGCAGGAATAGTGTAGTGACATGCACAGAATACATACAACGATTTATAGTACTGACCAGTCAGTGGCACTGATTGCGCAAAGAGGCTTGGAGTGGATGCCAGTATTGCTTCAGCTGGTGGTCCCTTCCAGTGATCCAGAGCACTATTTAAGGCTGAGGCAGGATGAGGGCGCCACTCCTCACAGGCTGCCATCATCATCATCGACCTCCTTGGCCCCTCTGACTGAGGGACCATCTATGCAGTAGGGCCCAGTGAAAGAAGCTGCTCCTGCAATGACGCCAGAGCAGCAGATTCTGGGACCACCACAATGAGGACGATCGCCCATAGGCATCTCAGCCGCAAGCAGACAGACGCGAACAGGCTCATCCGAGGCCACAAGGAAAGCACCATGTAGAGGTGGCCGAGTGCAAAGGCCACCGCATCTGTCATTGCACTGAGTGGTTCAGTTGGGTGACTTCCATTTGTGATTGTGTAAACTTTTATTTATTAATTTCATTGGAAATGTTGATCCATGATCCCAGATGTGTGAGCTTCCATTCTTTAATGGCAAAACTGGAAAAGAGGGAAGAAGTGGACAGGGAAACAATGATCTTTGAATGGGGACATCAAGACTGCTGGAGAGATGTTGGCCATGCATTGTTGGTGAGAATGCAACTAATCAAGGTTGTGTGTTTAATGGATGTGTTATCCTCACAGGCAGATTAAAATGAGTGCCAGAGCATGCAGTCCTGCTGAATGAAAGCAATCAGTTGAAATGTGCCTGGATCAGATGTGCCCTTGCATTCAGGCCATCCTGATGAGAGCTTTAACTCCTGAGACAGCCCTGCCACCTCCCTGCACAGCTTGGACACCTCTCTGCACTGAATTTTCCTCCTCTTTTTCCTCCTACGATTAAATTTGTCCATCTAGCGCTCCACCCTCTTCAAGGTCCACATCTCTCTGGAGGGCCATGTTATGGAGAGCGCAGCAGACCACCACAACGCGTGAGTGTACTGCAGGGCACTACCCGACTAATCCAGGCACCAAAACCGCTTCAGAAACCCAACGACCCTTGTTGTTGGCCCTTATGAGCAGATGGCTTCAGTTGTAACACCTCTCAGCCTTTGTCTCGGGGTCACGTAAAGGTGTGAGTAGCCGTCTCTTCAAGGGATATCCCTTGTCCCTTAGCAACCATCCATGAAGAGCTGCGACACCCTGGACTGATGGAGGATGAAGGCCTCATGGCAGTTGCCAGGATAATGAGCACAAACATCCATAAAGCACTTGTTGTGGTCATAGATCAGCTGAACATTTAGGGACTGGAAGCCCTTCCTGTTGAGGAATCTCACTGGCTGCTCACTCGGCACCTTGATGGCCACATAGGTGTAATTGTTGATGCCCTGCTCCTGCGGAAATCCAGCAATGGAGGCCAATCCCACTGCCCTTTGTGCCTGCCAGGCCCCATCTGCTTGAAATTGTATGTACTTTCCAGCTCTCGCAAATAGGGTGTCAGTGACTTGCAAGATGCAATGGTATGTTACCATTTGATCCTTGGAACGAGCCAGAGGTGAAGAAATTCAAGGCCTCAGTTAATTTAACAGCTACTGGCAGGGCATGGTGTGCAGCACTGAGGTCTTCCTCAACAAGGGCACAAATCTCAGATACAGTCTGCCTGGATAGGTACAGTCTCCTGTGGCGCTGATTCGCTGACATATCCAGGTATCATCTTCTTCAGTGGTACACTCAGTTCTGAAGGTATGCCCTTCATTGCCTTCTTGCCCCTTGTTCCTCTCCTCTGCCCAGGGCTCTGCATCTTCTCCTGGAGGATATTGATCGTTATTGCTACTTGTCTCTATCTCAAAGTACCTTCATCCCTTGTACAGCTGTTGCCTTCCTTGCAGTCAGCTGCACTCACGATAGTTAGTGGATCCCTCTCTTATGGCCCCACAATGCCTGGAGGGTCATGACCTCCTCAACTGACATGGTGTGCACAGACCACTTGCTCTGCTAGCTCTGCTCACCCCATGGCAACTGTGTGCCAATGGATGACTACCCCTCTCCGCTGTGCACCCTTTTATGAGCCTAAATCATTGAATGGCACATCCATGACTGGCTCCCTGCTGCCTTGCCGCCTCCTTCTACTTGGACTAGTCCAGATCCAGCAAGGATCACGTGCTTTCCCAATAAAATTGCAGACTAGCCCTTAACAAACTTACAACCAGCTCTTTAACAAGCATAATTGGCCACTGCTCCAAATTGGGCGGGTTGCCAGGTCTCGCCTTCACTCCTCCTCAGCAAAATTGCTGACCGTCGGAATAACGTCAGGAAATTACACAGCTGCCCGCTCCCATTTGGCCTTCAAAATCCTGCCCAAGTTCTTGGCACTTCTGACGCTGGCACTTCTTTATATAGTAGCTTCATTTCTGTTCTGCTGAATATGAGTAGTGAAGTATTACAATTCTGAAATGCTGTTAGGTTTTTGTTCCATTTTTTTGGACTAATCTGACAGATAGATCAGTTCTCTACATGCATTGCACTTTCTACCCCAAGTGATACAGGAATCTTTCCTTCTGATATGACATTTCCATGAAATACGTAGCCTATTTCAGAAGCTTTGCAAAATTTCTTGTGGATTGCATTAATGTTTTGAACACAACATTGTTTCAGCTTCAAAGAATTCCTTCTGCATCAGTCTTGTCTTCCATTGTCTGAAACTGATGGCCATCAAATAATTAGAGCGCCTCTCTGTTCCATATAACTTTCCAGCACTCACTGTCCAGGTTCATACATGAAAAGCCTAAAATGACAGGTCACAACTGCATATAACATTATATTCTGCTGTCTTGAGGGGAGATTGGTTATGAAAATCAGGATCAATATCAATATCAATGGTTTAATTTTCAGTAAACTACTTCTAATAAGTTGCTTTATACCATATGATTGTCAGGGTTCATCAGTCCAATGTATCTAGCATACATTTGCTTTCGGTGTCCTTAAAAGCTTTTGTTGACTAAGAGGAGGCTGTCTGCTTCTAAATGTTAAGTTCCAGCAGCGAACATAAAGAAGTCACTGTTTTCATGAAGTGTATAGTAGTTCTCATTAGCAGGTAGAAATCAACTGCAACTAAAAAAAATTGATACATTTAAGTAAGTCCAAAGCTTTGTGACAACTCAAATGCTTGTGCAATTTGAATATCCTGGGCTGTTCTATTAAATATCCCTCGCTTGATTATAAATAAGCCTCTTTAGAAATAAGATTGCAATTCGAAGTTAAACCGGAATGAATGTTTCTATTTTTCAAAAAAGTATACTTAGTAGATTTCAGGACCTACATGTTAGCTTTCAGTGACTTGTGAACAAGGACACCCAGGTCCCTTTGGACATCAACACTTCCCAATCTCTTACCATTTAAGAACTACTCTGCACATCTATTCCTCCCACCAAACTCAATAACTTCACATGTTTCCACATTATATTCCATCTGTCATGTTCTTTCCCTCTCACTTAGCCTGTCTAAATCCCCTTAAAGCCTCTTTGCACCTTCCTCACAACTCATATTCCCACCTAGTTGTGTGTCATGGGCAAACTTGGAAATATTACATTTGGTCCCTACATCCAAATCATTGATATGGATTGACAGAGTGTAATAATCCAAGTCCATGTTCGCATGCAGCAAGACCTGGACAACATTCAGACTTGGGCTGATATGTGACAAGTAACATTCATGCCACTCAAGCGCCAGGCAATGACCATCTCCTACAAGAGAGAATCTAACCAGTGCCCCTTGACAATTCACAGCATTACCATCACTGAGGTGTGCCACCATCAACATCCTGGGGGGTTACCATTGAACAGAAACTTAACTGATCAGTCATATAAATACTGGAGCAGATCAGAGGTTGGGAATTCTGTAGCATGTAACTCACCTCCTGATTCCTCAAAATCTGCTCACCATCTCCAAGGCACAAGTCAAAAGTGTGAAGGAATACTATCCACTTGCCTGGATGACGTCAGCTCCAACAGCACTCGAGAAGCTTGACGCTATCCTGGGCAAAGCAGCCCACTTGATCGGCACCCCTCCACCTTAAACATTTACTCCCTCCACCACTGCCGCACAGTGGCAGCAGTGTGTACCATCTATAAGATGAAGTGCAGCAACTCGCCAAGACTGCTTTGACAGCTCCTTCCAAGCCCATGACCTCATCCACCTAGAATGACAGGAGCAGCAGATGCATGGGAACACCACCACCTGCAAGTTCCCCTCCAAGTCACACACCATCCTGACTTGGAACTATATCACTGTTCCTTCACTGCCGCTGGAACTCCCTCCCTAACTGCACTGTGGGTGTAACCACACCAGATAGATTGCAGCGGTTCAAGAAGGCAGCTTCACACCACCTTCTCAAGGGCAATTAGGGATGGGCAACAAATGCTGGCCTGGCCAGCGACACTCACATCCCATGAATGAATAAAAAAAGTTTGCTGACCAGGGGAAGTAAGCTATGTGGAGGACACAAAGAGGCTGCAAAGTGATATAGACAGGTTAAGTGAACAAAAAGAGTATAGCAGATGAAATATAATGAGAAGTGTGAAGTTATCCACTTTGGATGAAAAAATAGAAAAGCAGAATATTTTTAAATGGTGAGAGGTTGTGAAATGTTGGTATTCAGAGGGACTGGATGTCATTGTATATGAACCAGAGTGTTAAAATGCAGGTACAGCAAGCAATTAGGAAAGCAAATGGTATGTTAGCATTGACTACAAAGGAATTTAAATATAAGACTGAAATCTCATTTAAATTATATAGGGCCTTGGTGAGACCACTCTGGACTACTATGTACAATTTTGATTTCCTCCTCAAAAGAAGGGTATATTTGCCTTGGTGGAAGTTCAATAAAGGTTCATTAGACTAGTTCCTGGGATGAGGGGTTTGTCCTATGAGGAGAGATTGAGTAGACTCAGCCTATATTCCCTAGAATTTAGAAGAATGAGAAGTGATCTCACTGAAACATATACAATTCTTAAGGAGCCAGATAGGGTAGATGCTGAAAGGATGTTTCCTCTGACTGGGGAGTCTAGATCTAAGGGTCACAGGCTCAGAATAAGATGTAGGTGATCTAGAACTGAGGTGAGGAGAGATTTCTTTACTGAAAAGGTTGTGGATCTTTTGAGGGCTGTGGATGTTCAGTCATTGAATATATTCAAGACACAGATCATTAGATTTTCAAATACATGGGGAATTTAGCAATATGAGGATAGTGCACAAAGGTGGAGTTGAGGTAGATCAGTCACGAACGCATTGAATGGTGAGTAGGCTTGATGGGCCGAATAGCCTAACCTGCTGCTATTTCATATTTTCTTATGTTTCAGGTGGGTATGCTGCTTGCCCATTTACAGGTCTGCCTAGGAATTGCATCAATAAGTATTAATGGATGGTCTCTCATTTTTGATCGCTGGCCACTCATTTTTCAGGCAAAAAACAGATGACCAGCAGATAAAAATCCTTCCCCTAAGTGTGTAGATGAGTAATGTTAAATACTTTCTGACTATAGGTTTCCTTTGACCAGTGGTGTATATTCTATTTTCTTCTGTGAGCTAACTAAAGATTGGTGTTCAGTTTTCACTTTGTGCCAGTTAAGTACTTCATTCTGTCTAAATAACAGAACGTGTATACTCAAATATTTCTCTTCATGTAGACAGTGTCAGTTTAAATAGATGTCTATGGATACTTTGTGAGCTTCTTAAAATCTTTGTGTTCCTCTTCTTCATCAGCAGTACTGATCATAAGTGTTTATCTTGAAGTTTTGTCTTCATTCTGATTAGTTCTCAATCTCTGTCCAGTGAAGGCTATTATTCTCAGTTGCACATGGTCGTTTTATGCGAGGTATTGGCATGAATTGTTTATTAATTTTTTTAGCGACAGCTGGAAAGTACATCATTTGTTTTCAGCAAAGTTCCAATATCCACTGCATAAAAGCAGTATTTCTAGCTTATCTTCTCGATGCTAAAGGTTTTTATTATCACAAATAAGAGGATTGTGGGAGTCTTCATCTAAATTATCAGGATTTCAGCAGCCGTGAAGTTTGATTGCACAAATATAGTTGCAGCAAGGGATTCTGTCATGGGGGACTCCCTTGGCAATGAAACAGTGTTCTTCAGAGACATATCGCAACCTGTTTATATTTTTGTTCCCCCCCCAGGGTCAGCCTCAGCAAATATTAGGTGGAGATTGAAAACAAAATCTCCTGAGCTTGCTATCTAAATAGATTGATTCCACTTATACCAAAAATGCAGAGCAAAATGATAAACACATAAAGGCCTTGGAAATATGATTGCTAGAGTATGGTAGAGTTGAAATTAGACATAGGAGACAATGCAAAACAGACGGAATTGTTTTTCCCAGCCGTAAGACATACAGTCCTATTGAAGTCAATAGAACTGATTATATGGCAATATTGGGTATACCAGGCAATACCATCTGTTTTACGTCACTGCTTATGTCCAATTTCAATCCCTTTGTCTTTCAAGGAGAAACATAAATATATGGGACTACTGCTTACAAGGCCAGTATTTGCTCCTGAAGTTACCTTCACCTTAATATTCATTACAACTATTATTGAAACATATATTTTTGATCCAAACTATTGAACTGATTGAATTTTTTTATTCATTCATGGGATTTAGTCATCGCTGGCAAAGTCAGCATTTGTTGGCCCTTGGGAAGGTAACTGTGATCTGCCTCCTTGAATCATTGCAGTCCTTGTATTACAGGTACAACCACAGTGCAGTTAGGGAGGAAGTTCCAGGATTTTGACCCAGGAAGAGTGAAAGAATGGCGATATAGTTCTAAATCAGGATGGTGTATGGCTTGGAGGGAAGATGCAGATGGTGGTGGTCCCACGCACCTGGTGCACTTGTTCTTCTAGGTGGTAGAGATCACTGGTTTGAGAGGTGCTGTTGAAGGAGCCCAGGCGGGTTACTGCAGCACATCTTGTAGCTGGTACACACTGCTGCCAGTATGCACCAGTGGTCGGGAGAATGAATGCTTAAGGTGATGAATCGAGTGCCAACCAAGCGGGCTGCTTTGTCCTGGATGGTGTCGAGCTTCTTGAATGTTGTTGGAGCTACACCCATCCAGGCTCGTGGGGAGTATTCCATCATATTCCTGACTTGTGCCTTGTAGATGGTGAACAGGCTTTCGGGAGTCAGGAACTGAGTTACTTGCCGCAGAATTCCCAGCCTCTGATCTGCTCTTGTATTTATATAACTGGCCTAGTTCACTTTCTGGTCAATGGTGACCCCCAGGATGTTGATAGATTAGATTAGATTAGATTAGAGATACAGCACTGAAACAGGCCCTTCGGCCCACCGAGTCTGTGCCGACCATCAACCACCCATTTATACTAATCCTATATTCCTACCAAACATCCCCACCTGTCCCTATATTTCCCTACCACCTACCTACACTAGTGACAATTTATAATGGCCAATTTACCTACCAACTTGCAAGTCTTTTGGCTTGTGGGAGGAAACCGGAGCACCCGGAGAAAACCCACGCAGACACAGGGAGAACTTGCAAACTCCACACAGGCAGTACCCAGAATCGAACCCGGGTCCCTGCAGCTGTGAGGCTGCAGTGCTAACCACTGCGCCACTGTGCCGCCCTGTGATAGTGGGGGATTCAGCAGCGGTAGTGCCATTGAATGTCAAAGAGAGATGGTTAGATTCTCTCTTGTTTGACATGACCATTGCCTGGCAATTATATGGCATGAATGTTACTTGCCACTTATCAGCCCAAGCCAAGTGTTGCTGCATGCAAGCATGGACTGCTTCTGTATCTGAGGAGTTACAAATGGGACTGAACACTGTGCAATCAACAGTTAACATCCCCACTTCTGACCTTATGATGGAGGGAAGGTCGTTGATGAAGCAACTGAAGATGGTTGGGCCTTGGACACTACCCCGAGGAACTCCTGCAGTGATGCCCTGGGACAGAGATGATTGGCTTCCAACAACCACAATCATCTTCCTTTGTGCTCGGTATGACTCCAGCCAGAATTTATAGTAGATGCATATTTTCAACAGATAATTTCTCATTCTTTCTTTCCAGGACTTCAAAATTGTGGAACTTCTTCCCTTTCCTTTTTTCTCCTTTTTAAACCCAAACTTCCCATCACCCATTCACTACCTTTGGTGTCAGCTTGGCTCAATTAGCAGCATTCTTGCCTTGAAACTGTAAGGTTGTGGGTTTAGCCCCATTCCACAAATTGATCTAGGCTAGATATAAAAGATCCAACGGAACAATTTGAAAAAAAAAAGTACATTTGCCTATTTTCATATTTAGCTCCCTGTGACAGTCAACATTTCGCACTACTGACTCTGTAGATTCTTAATCTGTGGATTGCTCACAGTCTGACCATCATTGATGCAGCTTTCACTGGAACATATTTATTCCCAGCATGAAATGGAAAAGAGAAGCATAAAAATGTCTTGGGGTAGGTAAACCCAGCTGCAGCCTGACAATCAGCTGACACAATACTGCTCTCACTAGCATAGCTGTTTTTCCAATTACGATTTCTTTCTCCAGATATTTTTTTCCCCTTCATTCTTTTTGCTTGACATTAGATTCCTCTTTTCTGCTTTTACAAATATCAGCCGAGTAAATCCAAGTCATTTTCAGGAAATTAAATCTAATACATAGTCTGCATCCTATCCAGTACCAAGGTTTATTCACCTATCAACTCGGTCTTAACCAACCTCTGGTGGGCTCTGCCATGATACACTGATTCGTATCTGTAAAAACATCCATAATGGTGAGATAGATTTTAATATGTGTTAAACGTCGGCATTTTTTATAATCCCAAAATAAACCAAAAATTAAGATAGTTTTCCTAAATTAATACATTAATCTGAAAATCTATAGCTACTAGGTGGCTACCATCTTAGACAAAAGCTGGCAGAGCATTTTTGCCCAGAATTTAGGGGTTTTTGAGGGTGATCTGTCAACGGACTTCGTCATTACCCCTCTGAATTTGACTGCAACTTCAGGATTTTGCATAAGTGCAGATTAACAATTGTGCTTCGTCATTCACTGCTCTGCCATGGGCTGCACTGTGGACACCTACCCCTCTTACCCCACCCCTCAGAGGCAGCAATCAGTGAAATCAATTGATCTGGTGAGAACTTCTCTTTTTTCCACTTGCATATCACTGTTAAAAACCTCATAAAAAGTTAAGTTTTGTTCAGTGAGGTGTAACTGGGTTTTTAAATGGTGATCTGAGCAATAACTGCTACTGAACTACTTATCTGGCCCTGAAAAAATAATTTTATATTTGTGGAATGTTGTTAAGTGTTTCCATTGTAATTAATTATGAGATATTTGAAACAGATCTTTTAAATCATTTAAAAAACATGTTCTTGATATTTCAGCTTCAACCATAATCTCGTATGTATGTCCTAATCTTTATTTTGCTCACTGACATTTTAGAAAGTGATTTGATTTTAGTGTCTTTCATTTTTTGGTTGGTTGTTTGTGAGAACTCTTTAATGTGATTGGCTGCTTGGACAGTTTGATGACATCACTGCAACTCGACACTGGGAATCCCCATTAAACTAGGCCCCACTCCACTGCATGGTGAGAAGAGGTGAAGTTCTCACCATGGAGATCATTAGATCTTTCAGCGAGGCTTTTTCTGAGGTCAGTGACTATAAATCTGGGCCTATTTATATTTCTGTGGGTTGTTATAAGAAAGTATTAATGTTCAGAGAAACAGCTTTTGGAACACTGTAATGATCTTAACAAAAATACCTATCCATAGACTGCAGCCACAAAGAAAATCACCAGATGTAAATTTCATTGTTCCTGACAATAGACATGTATTTGTACTAGAAAATCTAAGTCTTTAATTTCCATGAACACATTGGAAATGTCTTTTATGGCAAATTTAGTATGATTACTTACTGCAAGGATGAGCGAGTACTCTAACTTCATCTATTGCAATGTATCCAGGATGGCCCTTTGAAGCAACTGATTCAAAAATAACCTGAAATGGTAAAGTCAATGATGAATAAATTAAATCCCTATTCCTTAATATGCTCTAAAATTAATGGAGTCTAATATTGAAGTGAAGTTCTAACATGAATCAGTTATTTCCATATAAACTATTACAGCAATACACTGATCAACACAACACATTACTACATATTTGTCTTTTATTGCAGCCTATTAGGTTTTACAAAAATGTATAATGATATTGTGTGGATATATCTACAAAATTTTGTATCTTGCAATCTTGGTTACTGGGGCAACATCAATATTTGTAAATTACACAAAAATATGGAGCGTGATTAACTTTGAAGAGAACCATAAGTTACCTCCTTCCATGGCAAGAACATCCTTCCTCAGATAAGGAGACCAAAACTGCACACAATACTCCAGATGTGGTCTCACCAAGGCCTGTATAACTGCAGTAAGACATCCTTGCTCCTGTACTCAAATCCTCTTGCAATGAAGGCCAAAATACCATTCACCTTCCTAACTACTTGCTACCCCTGAATGATTGCTTTCAGCGACTGGTGTACAAGGACAACCAGGTCTCGTTGCACCTCCACCTTTCCCAATCTATCACCATTCAGATAATAATCTGCCTTTCTGTTTTTACAACCAAAGTGGATAACCTCACATTTATCCACGTTATACTGCATCTGCCATACATTTGCCCACTCACCCAACTTGTCCAAATCACATTGGAGCCTCTTTGCATCCTCCTCACAGCTCACATTCCCCCCAGCTTTGTGTCGTCTGCAAACTTGGAAATGCTACATTTAGTTCCCTCACCCAAGTCATTAGTATATATTGTGAATAGCTAGGGCCCAAGCACTGATCCCTGCGGTACTCCACTAGTCACTGCCTGTCACTCGGAAATAGACCCATTTATTCCTACTCTCTGTTTCCTGTCTGTCGACCCCCAATTCCAATCCGTGCCAGTATATTAACCCCAATCCCATGTGCTTTAGTTGTGTACACTAACCTCTTATGCGGGACCTTATCAAAAGCCTTCTGAAAATCCAAATACACCACATCTACTGGTTCTCCCTTATCTAATCTACTAGTTACATCCTCAAAAAATTCCAGTAGATTTGTTAAGCAAATGTTCCCTTTTGTAAACCCATGCTGACTTTGTCCAATCCCGTTTATGCTTTCCAGGTGTTCTGCTATCACATCCTTTATAATAGACTCTACATGTTCCCCACTACTGATGTAAGGACAACTGGTCTGTAATTCCCTGTTTTTTTTCCTCCCTCCTTTTTTAAATAGTGGGATTACATTTGCCACCCTCCAATCTGTAGGAACTGCTTCTTGTGCCATTCCCATTCTAACAAGCATCCAAGATATGCCAATTATAGTGTAAGCAATGTCTGATTTATTTGTGTTGCCCTGGATACTCTGGCGGGGTGAGTTGTGCGAGTCACCAGTGAAGCAGGATCAACTTTACGTTGGCTCCACTTCAATTTTTAAGGGGTAGGGTATGATTATGTTTTGTTATGTTCTCGTCTTTTCCTCAACCATATTATATACAATAAGCATAATGAGAGGGGAAGTACTAGAGGGTCTGACATCCCTGAAAGTGGATAAATTGCCAAGGCTAGATGGATTGCATCCCAGGTTGTTAAAGGAAGCTGGGAGGAAATAGCAGATGCGCTGAGGATCATCTTCAAATCCTCAATAGATACAGGCGAGGTACCCAGACTACTGGAGGTCTGTGAACGTTGTCCCATTGTTTAAAAAGGATGCGAGGGATAGGCCAAATAATTGTAGGCCAGTCAGTCTGACCTCGGTGGTGAGTAAATTGTTAGAATCAATTCTGAAGGACAGGATAAACTGGCACTTGGAAAGGCATGGATTAATCAGGGACAGTCAGCATGGATATTTTAGGGGAAGGTCATGTCTTACTAACTTAATTGAATTTTTTGAGGAAGTAACAAGGAGGATTGATGAGGGTATTGCAGTGGATGTGGTCTACATGGATTTTAGCAAGGCATTTGACAAGGTCCCGCATGACAGACTGGTCAGTAAAATGAAAGCCCATGGGATACAGGGGAAGGTGGCAGGTTGGATCCAGAATTGGCTCAGAGACAGGAAATAAAATGTAGTAGTCGATGGATGTTTTTGCAAATGGAAAGCTGTTTCCAGTGGTGTTCCACAGGGCTCAGTGTTGGGTCCCTTGCTGTTTGTGGTATATATTAATGATTTGGACTTAAATGTGGGAGGCATGATTGGGAAATTTGCTGATGACACAAAAATTGGCCATGTAGTTGATAGTGAAGAGGATAGCCATAGACTCCAGAATGATATCAATGGTTTGGTTGAGTGGGCAGAAAAGTGGCAAATGAAATTCAATCCAGAGACGTGTGAGGTAATGCATTTGGGAGGGCAAATAAAGTGAGGGAATGCACAATAAACGGGAGGATATTGAGATGCGTAGAAGTGAGAGACCTTGAAGTACGTGTCCACAGGTCCCTGAGGTGGCAGGACAGGTAGATAGAGTGGTGAAGAAGGCATATGGAATGTTTTCCTTTACTGGCCGAGGTATAGAATACAAAAGCAGGGATGTTATGCTGGAACTATATAAAATGCTGGTTAGGCCACAGCTGGAGTACTGGGTACAGTTCATTACAGGAAGGACATAATTGCTCTGGAGAGAGTACAGAGGAGATTTACAAGAATGTTGCCAGGGCTTGAAAGTTGCAGCTATGAGGAAAGATTGGATCGGCTAGGGTTGTTTTCCTTAGAAGAGGAAGCTGAGGGGTGACTTAATTGAGGTGTACAAAATTATGAGGGGCCTAGCTAGAGTAAACAGGAAGGACCTGTTTCCCCTGGTGGAGAGATCAATTACCAGGGGGCACAGATTTAAGGTGATTGGTAGAAGGATTGGAGGGGACATAAGGAAAAACTTTTTCACCCAGAGGGCGGTGGGTATCTGGAATTCACTGCTAGGAATGGTGATGGAGGCAGAAACCCTCAATTTTTTTTTTTAAAAAGGTACCTGGACATGCACCTGAAGTGCTGTAACTTGCAAGGCTATGGATCAGGTGTTGGAAGATGGGATGAGATTGGGCGGCTAGTTTTTTCGGCCTGCACGGACACAACAGGCTGAATGGTCTCCTTCTGTGCTGTAATTTTTTTATGATTCTATAAATCAACTAAAACTCAGAGAATGAATTGGCAAACCTTTTGGAATCCTATGTCATGCTGCTCTGAGTCAATTCCTAGAGGCCACGCTGGAACAGTCCACAAATGACTCACCTTCCATTGTCCCCTCTTGCCTTCATGAAGAAATATCTTGTTTCCATACACCATGCAGGCTAAACTGAGAACATGGCAATGCTGGCAACTGAACCTGCACATAAGCACCCAGTAACACAGCTTGTTAATACCATATAATTACTCCCATGTATCTAGTATTCTGTAACCTTACCTGATAGTAGTTTGGCCAAAATGTGCTGATAGCCAGTTCTGTCTTAATCCATCCTTCAGTTACTATCCCAGACACATTCCATACAGGATTTCCTTGAGGTCCACCATTAACTTTCACATACACATTTAAAGCACCTGGACTCGATCTGTCTTTGCTTGACAGAAAATAGTGAAAGTCGATGCAGTGTGTGTCATTCTCTTTTAATACAGGTAATAACAGATGAGCCTTCTGTCCTGATATTCGTCCAGAGCTATTCACCATCATAAAGGATCCTACAAGAAGTATAAATACATTTTTAAAAATTAGAATAATAGAGTTCACTTCAAAGCACCAGCTGATTTGATTTTGTTTGAAATAATGATGCGTATGTTGAAAATAAGGTAAAGATATTAATGCGACATCAACCAAAGTGATACCCTAATTAGCTCACATTAATTATTTCAATTTTATACCTGCTTACAACCAAGCTTACAAATTATAATGAACTAGTTGGACAAACATCCTGCAACTGTTATGAAATTTTATGCAATTACCATCTGAGACACCAAATAATGCACAAAACCTATTAAACACCAATCTCTACCTGCTAACTCTTCAAGTTCATACATATTTATTCAATCCACTAATTATTTTGATAAATTTAACTGAGTAGGTTTCTTTATAGTTGAAAAACATATCTTCAAGAGTGAACAGGTAGAGTCACAGTAGAATAACAGTAGTTCCAAAAAAAAAATGTAAATCAATTTCATTCTGCAGATTCATACTTTGAAAGGTCATGCGACAGCTAAATCCCCATTCCTGTTAGTAGTTAGACATTCAATTCCCATTAACATGTAAATAACATTTTAGTTTTAATTCATCTTTTGATGTTTGAAGTTGGCTATGTTCTCCTCCTATATTATCTATTCATTTCCATCATTTCTATCTCAAAGGTAAGACTATACATATTCCCCAACGTCTGTTGGAACAACAAAGGCTCATTTCCAAATTATATCTATTGTGGCAAGGTCAGTTCACTGGTGCAATGAAAAACCTTCAGCCATAAATATAATTGCAAACTGGTGATGATAGAAATATAACTGGAATGGACTTAAGAAAAGAACAAGAGATTAGTCTGTTAATAATTCATGTTTTCTGTGCTGGTTCAAAACATACGATTTATATTTAAATCATATATATGATGAAGTGGTATAGAGATTCCCCAAATATTATTAAGATTATCAGTTCAGAGGTTTCATATAATAATTTCTTGTAAATTCTTACATAAAGTGCATAATTCATTTTGTGCATTAATTCTGTATCAGGAGCCACCAAGAGAAACAATATTTTCAGTTGTGTTTGAATTATTCTTTAATTCTGTAAAATATGTCAACTTGCACTATTCATTTCACTTTAGTAATAGCTTCACAGCTGGGGTCAACACGAATGAATATTTAAGTGTTACAATTTTTTGTTATCAACCTCCCCATTGGCTTTGCTGATTTATATCATTAATAAACTATCATCAGTACCATGTAATGAAATCTCAAAGCTAGGATCAGGTTAATTGTATTCTGGTTTCCTCATTATTTAGTAAATTATATCAGCCTTTCTGAATAGATCTTTGAAACAATAAAAAAAAAACTTGCAGTCATTAGGCTAGCAGGTAGAATTTTTAATTGCTTACTATGATAGGAAGCTATTCACCAACTTTCAATGTTTGGAAAAAACATAAAAGTGGTGTGTTAAATTTTGCTCTGGATAGCCAACAGCACCTTTCTGACAATCTGGAGTTACAACCAGCAAGTTAATATAATTGTTACGCCAATGTGTTTTGTTCGATGATAATTTTCTTTAATCCATTGACTGGAGATCTGAAGTTTTATATTTTCAAAAGACAAGCTGCTGGCAAAGTCATCCTTTCAGCTTAAGATGATCTCTTAATTTGCAACACTGTATCTTACACTGCAATGTTTGTGAGGAGAGAGATGTAATGGCTGCTCGGTCCCCAGCAAGAACCAAGACCCAAGTTGTTTATATGAACTACCTGTTCTCTCAGCAAAAAGAATACTGCTAACTGCTATGTTTGAATAACTGGGTGACTGTCATGTGACAAGCCCCCTCCCCATCTGTGGTTCTGAGCTGGCATTTTCTCTGCAGCAGAGGAGGAGCAACTGGACTGTGACATGAGCAGACCCTAAGTGGGGTCTCTCTCTCTCTCCATTCCAGCTTGAAAGCTTTCAAATCCTATCTCTTGACTGACCATCTTTGTGTAGTCTGGATACAATCAGAAACCCCATTGTAGGAAATCATCCGCATCACTATCTCCAAGAGACTCCCTGAATCAGTCATCTGCCTCTTCAAACTAAAAGCCTCAGGACCACTGAATTCAGCTGAATCACCAAACTTCACAGACTGTATACTTTTTATGGACTCTAACTCAACCAATCTACCTTTCCCCACTCTATGACCTATTTGTGTGTGTGTAAACCTCTCGTGAGTGTGTGTGAGTGAGTGAAGGTTGGTGCGTTGTTTGTTATTTTTATTAGTTAGGTTGAGGTACAATAAAGTTAACCACTTAACCACTTACTTTGTTTACTCAGAAAAACCTGTCTGATTACGTACTTGCTATGATCATAGCAAGAACCAATCAAACACCTACTGAATTGGCCAGTACATCCACTTTAAGAAAGAATTAAACCTGTTGTGGTCTCGCAAAGAGAAGGAAAGGAGGGAAGCCCTTCGACCCCTCTGCACTTGACCAGAACACACTGTATTCATAAAATCATGGAATTCACACACACACACACACACACACACAACTATTCAGCCCATTGTACTTTCAACTCTTGAACTGGAGTTAGTTTCCACTTAGAATCTGGTGCTCAATTAGCTTCACATTCAGCTGTCTATTCAAATCTAAGTTCGAATAATGCAAATAGACAGATTTCATGTTGTGAGAATTAGCTATTCCATGTTTTATAAATATTTCTAACATTGTTTACACTAGTGATAACACTGGAAAATATTCAGTCTTAAAGAACACGACAGGAGTCTACATATCAGGCTGTAGTTAGACTTTTTTTATTCGTTCATGGGATATGGGTGTCGCTGGCCAGGCCAGCAGTTATTGCCCATCCCTAATTGCCCTTGAGAAGGTGGTGGTGAGCTGCCTTCTTGAACCACTGCAGTCCATGTGAGGTAGGTATACCCACAGTGCTGTTAGGATGGGAGTTCCAGGATTTTGACCCAGCGACAGTGAAGGAACGGCGATATAGTTCTAAGTCAGGATGGTGTGTGACTTGGGGTGAACTTGTAGGTGGTGGTGTACCCATGCATTTGCTGCCCTTGTCCTTCTAGTTGGTAGAGGTCGCGGGTTTGGAAGGCGCTGGCTAAGCAGCCTTGGTACATTGCTGCAGTGCATCTTGTAGATAGGACACACTGCTGCCACTGTGCGTCAGTGGTGGAGGGAGTGAATGTTTGTAGCTGGGGTGCCAATCAAGCGGGCTGCTTTGACCTGGATGGTGTCGAGCTTCTTGAGTGTTGTTGGAGCTGCACCCATCCAGGCAAGTGGAGAGTATTCCATCACACTCCTGACTTGTGCCTTGTAGATGGTGGACAGGCTTTGGGGGGTCAGGGGGTCAGTTACTCGCCACAGGATTCCTAGCCTGTGACCTGCTCTTGTAGCAACGGTATTTATATGGCTACTCCAGTTCAGTTTCTGGTCAATGGTAGCCCCTATAATGTTGATAGTGGGGGATTCAGCGATGGTAATGCCATTGAATGTCAAGGCAAGATGGCTAGATTCTCTCTTGTTGGAGATGGTCATTGCCTGGCACTTGTGTGGCGCGAATGTTACTTGCCGCTTATCAGCCCAAGCCTGGATACTGTCCAAGTCTTGCTGCATTTCTACACGGACTGCTTCAGTCTCTGAGGAGTCACGAATGGTGCTGAACATTGTGCAATCATCAGCGAACATCCCCACTTCTGACCTTATGATTGAAGGAAGGTCATTGATGAAGCAGCTGAAGATGGTTGGGTCTAGGAAACTACCCCGAGGAACTCTTGCAGTGCTGTCCTGGAGCTCAGATGATTGATCTCCAACAACCACAGGTATCTTCCTTTGTGCTGGGTATGACTGCAGCCAGTGGTGGGTTTTCCCTCTGATTCCCATTGACCTCAGTTTTAGTAGGGCTCCTTGATGCCATACTCGATCAAATGCTGCCTTGATGTCAAGGGCAGTCACTCTCCCCTCACCTCTTGAGTTCAGCTCTTTTGTCCATGTTTGAGCCAAGGCTGTAATGAGGTCAGGAGCTGAGTGGCCCTGGCGGAACCCAAACTGAGAGTCACTGAGCAGGTTATTGCTAAGCAAGTGCTGCTTGATGGCACTGTTGATGATACCTTCCATCACTTTACTGATGATTGAGAGTAGGCTGATGGGGCGGTAATTGGCCGGGTTGGACTTGTCCTGCTTTTTGTGTACAGAACATACCTGGGCAATTTTCCACATTGCAGGGTAGATGCCAGTGTTGTAGCTGTACTGGCTAAAGCTCCAATTGTCCTGTCCCAGAAACAGCTCTCTCCCAACAATTAAAATTTAAATATTTATAGAGCACAAAGCAGAGAGTGTCTGCTTTCTAAACATTTAAATTAAATACAAGTAGGTTTTTAAAAAAGGCCTAGAGTCCAATGGAAGTTATGTAAGATTCCATCCTGTAGGAATTCTCACCACTTTGCTCCAGAGTCAAATTAGGTACTCCATCTGGATTGACACTGATTTTCCTGATTTTTGCCTCTGAGGGATATCCATTTCCCTGGGTGCAAATGTCAGGAAAAATAGGTGGAGACTCCTGTTATCAGACCTCTGCTCCTTTCCAGGGCTTTTGGGGAGAATGGGAAGAAAGGGAGGGGGGGTTGGTGTGTGTAGCTGGGCCTAGGCAAGAAGACAGACACATTGCAGGCTAATGAGACAGGATAGGGCATTCCTGGATCATCACCTCATTTTTATGCGACAACACTCACTGAACACCATAGCACGGATGTTTCCAATGAATCATGGGGCTTCCCCTGTACCCCACCAGACGGTCTTGGTCGGGAGGTTACATTCTGTCTATGTTTAGTCTCCTCCAGGAGGTTTGCAGGCAATCAGGGCCTTCTGGCTGCTGATCTTCAACACCAGCCAAAATGTTCATAGCTCGAAGGTAGTATTGCTTATTTTTTCCCCCTCTGGCAACATTAGGTGCTGATCCTGTCCAGACAACAACAACTACTTACATTTATATCATGCCTTTAATGTAATAAAATATCCCAAGGTGCTTCACAGGAGCATTATAAAACAAGACATGACACCAAGCCACCAAAGGAGATATTAGGTCAGATACCAAAAACTTTGTCAAAACGGTAGGTTTTAGGAGTGTCTTAAAGGAGAGAAGTGAGATAGAGAAGTTTAGGGAGGGAATTCCAGAGCTTAGGGCCAAGGCAACTGAAGGGATGGCCACCAATGGTGGAGCAATTAAAATCAGGGTGCTCAAGAGCTATAGTTACTCAAACAGATCATAGGCTATGTATTCTACAGTGAGTGGCTCACCTCTTGACTCCTCAAAGTCTCTCTACCATCTGCAAGGCACAAATCAGGAGAGTGATGGAATATCCTCCACTTGATGGATGACTGCAGTTACAACAGCACTTAAGAAGGTTGACACCATCTAAGATAAAGCACTGTGCTTGATTGAAACCTCATCCACTAGCCTAAATATCTCTTCCCTTCACCAGTAGAAAAACATGGCTTACTCAACTAGGATTCTTTGGCAGTACCTCCCAAACCCACAACCTCCATCATTTGGAATGAGCTTGGAAAAACCATTACTTCCAAGTCACACATCATCTTGACTTGGACATATTGTGAGATTCCTTCATTGCTATTGGGTCAAAATTTTGTAACCCTCTACAGGCCACAACTGTGGGAACATTTTCACTGCAAGGGCTGAAGCGGTTTAAGAAGATGTCTCGCCAACTTTGAGGGCAACTAGGAATGGGAAATAAGTGGCAGCTTTGTCAACAATACTCATCACGAGACTGAAAAAAAAATAAAAATTGTCCATTATTACCTTCCTTGAATTATGCACATGGCTCATGCCTAGGCTTCTGTTGTTCATCAACATTCACAGATAAGATATATATAGTCATTTCTCTGAAAGATCAATTACAATGCTACATAGAAACGTATGCAATGCCGAACAAGCTAGGACTATTTTGCGGGCCTTCTCAGGAACATGTTCAACTGAACTCGGCTGAGTATAAATATATTTTCAATAGTCAAGTTCGATTAACACGTGAGTTGCTTTGAGTGCTTGATTCCCCTAGATTCAGAATGAGGATTGAGTATCATTCAGTATCAAATTTCAAGTCCATAGAGGAGTGAGGCGGAGGGAACAGTCATGTGAGGGCCTGAGGAATTTTGCACATACGATTGTGATTGGTTGTTTTTGCACTACATGCCAACCAAATATCTGCATAATGTATCCTGTGGGACTGTGGAAATAAGCACATATTTGAACTTGAATACAGTCAGTAGTACACTTGGAAATCTAGCTGTGGCATAAACTGTTGAATCCAGTCATTGCTGCTCGTGTTCATGGAAACTTAAGTAATGATGTTGCTTCTCAAATGATCGATGCCTGCAGCCTATTGTGCTCACTAACTGATCCATACAATATCACTGAGAGGTGTCTATTTTAATGAAAAAAGTAGAATGCTGAGTATCTCTATAATTAAGAAGCTGCCAATGATATCACAATTGCAAAGTTACATGTTTTCAAAATGTTATTAGTAGGCCCGTAATCATGGCAAAAAACACATTTCAAACTTGAATTTTTTTTAAGTCTCTGACGTTTAGTAAGAGTCAGATATTTCACCCTTATCTAAAAATTCACTTTGTTTCCTGTGTTCTTCTGTAGCCGCCAAAAGGTTCAATGTTGATACCTGAACCAATTCTACCAAATAAAGATTATTCTTCCGGGAACACTATTATTGTGGCTTGTGGGGATTATCCACTTGTTCTAGATACCACCATGCATTTGAGCCAGAATTTGTGATTGAAAATTACACAAGGGTGTTTTTCTCACAAGATCACACCCCAACTTTGAGTTCAATTGACACTTAATTATTCTTTCATTAAGTATTGCTACCAGTCATTAGCACCATTTGGGAAGTCTGAGCTGCTGCTAAATCTACCCAATTTATATCACATTGAAAAATTTAGCTCATTTTGTTGGAGATCAAGTGAATTTATTTTGTTTCTTTGCAAAGCAAGTCATTCTTCCCGGAATATGTTACTTTGTTATGATTGACACCTTGATTTGGAAAAACTTGCATGTTCTGGACTGGAAAATCAATAGGAAGTGTATTAAATTTGTCAGGCCAAGTAGAATGATCTGCTGATAATTTATGTAAGCAGCATTGTGATTTGATCTGACACTAATACAACACAAAACCTATACAAAAAGAATTGGCAAAAAACTGAGAGAGCAAATAAAATGTCTCAGTTTTACCCTGTTCTTTTAGATGAAAGAACTAAACAGTATTTACAACAAGGAGAACTTTCATTCCCTAGTGTCTGTAACTAGATAAGAGTCCCAACATGTTTCATAGAAGTGTAATTAGACAAAAATAAACCTGAGCCAAATAAGGAAATATTTGGAGTGACTAAAAGCTTGGTGAAAGAGGTAGATTTTCTGAAGGGTTTAACTAAAATTGGAATATGCTGCAAAGTGAAACTTCACATAAAAATACTAAAACTTTCAAAATAACAAAACCACAAAACTCACAAAAATTTGCAGCCTATCAAGTCTGTGCTGGCTGCAAAAAAAGCAATCCAGCCTAATCCCACTTTCCAGTTCTTGGTCCATAGCTTCTTAGGTTACAGCACACAAGTGCATATCCAAGTACTTTTTAAATGTGAAGAGGTTTTTTGCCTGTACCACCCTATAAGGCAGTGAGTTCCAGATCCCCACCATCCTCTAATCCTCCCACCAATTACTTGAAAACTATGCCCCTGGTTATTAACCTCCGATCCACTCTATCTAGGCCCCTTATAATTTTATACACCTCTATTAAATCTCTCCTCAGCCTCCTCTGTTCCAAAGAAAACAACTCCAGCCTATCCAATCTTTCCTCATAGCTAAAATTCTCCAAAGCAGGCAACATACTCGTAAATCTCCTCTATACCCTCTCTAATGTGACCACATTCTTACAGTAATGGATGACCAGAACTGTATGAAGTACTCTAACTGTGCCCTAGCTAGTGTTTTATACACCTACACTTTGTGAGTAACCTCCCAGCTCTTATACTCTGTGCCTTGGCAATTAAGGGAAATTATCCCGTATGCCTTCTTGATCACCTTATCTACCTGTCCAGCCATTTTCAGGGATCTGTGGACGTGCACTTCAAGGTTCCTCTGGTCCTCTACCTTCAGAAATCCAAGTGATCACAGATAACAGTATTTTAGGATGCTTGAATTTGAGACAGGATTATTGTTATGTTTTATTATAGGAACAGAAGAAGCAGCTTTTTTGGTTAAGTGAGAACCAGTAATGAGTAACAACTGTAAGACATGTTAAGGCACACATGTGCACCAGTTTATGATCTGCTAAAAGAGTTCTGTAGAAATTAGGTTAGCATCACTGAGCAGCCAGTGGAGAGATATGCACACAATGGAAATTCAGGAGCACAAAGTTGGAAAATTACCCCAAAAAAGGAGTAATTTCTTTCTGCCATCTGTATTAAGGTGAAAAAGGATTATGTTTACAAGCTACAACAAAAACAAGAAATGCTGGATTCACTCAGCAGGTCTGGCAGCATCTGTGGAAAGAGAAGCAGAGTTAACGTTTTGGGTCAGTGACCCTTCTTCGGAGGGTTCCGAAGAAGGGTCACTGACCCGAAATGTTAACTCTGCTTCTCTTTCCACAGATGCTGCCAGACCTGCTGAGTGAATCCAGCATTTCTTGTTTTTGTTTCAGATTTCCAGCATCCGCAGTATTTTGCTTTTATTATTATGTTTACAAGCTGCTGGAAATACATCTCACAAGAGTATGGCTACAAAATTTGATAAGGCTCAGAAAGGAATGTGGGGATCATGATATGCGATCAACCAACACCTGCTGCTTCCGATGCAGGCAGCATGCAAACTTCGTGCTGCCTGCTCATTTAAATGATTGTAGTGTGCAGCAAAGCCTGAGCAGGGACTGTAAAATTGTCAGAGGCTAGTACCAGTTAAAGCTAGGCTGTATTCTTTAAAGTAGTCAGCACCTCTTAAAGGGAAGGGGCATTATGGCTGGAGCACTGCAAGACTCCTCCAGAGTGGTCCAGGTAACAGAAACCTTGTTTAAGCACCCCAATAGTCTGCTCATTCACATTTCTGTGGCATCATGGCTTTCGTTACCTGCATGCTGCCTACATGTGCACCAGTTGCACACCAGAGCTGTGAAACATGGTCAGCAGATAGCCCTGGTCACCCAGTATCCACCCTCTGGTTTGTTGTGGTGGCTCAAATTCAGATGGTACAGTGGACTGCTGCGCAATGATGGCATCATGACTTCTGCCAAGATACTAAGCATTGACCTGCATGATGCCCTTATTATGGTCGCACACGAGCTGGATGTTGAAGGAGTGGAATCCCAGTTGCGATACATCTCAGGGTTGACATGCGGCACCCACAAAGTGATGTGCATGCAGTTAATGGTGCCCTGCACCATGGGGAAGCCTGCAAACCTGGAGAAGCTGTGTGTGCTAATCCCGCCTGCTTCTCTCTGGCAAGAGGGAATGAAATGTATTCAGCTCTCTTGGAATACCGAACCTCAGTGACCTCACTTATGTAACCTTGTATGCAAACGGGGAGATAATGCAAATATCACCTGCTCCAGCCTGGAAGGAGCGAGATGCATATAAGTTCATGGTTCGGTCACCTTCACAGCCACTGACAATGTGATCCTCATGTTGCTGTGAGACTGCAGTTGTGACTGCAGCAGGTGGCAATTTCAATGAGCACCTCTTTAGTAAAGGGGAGACATCTTTCACATTGTTCATCGCCGATGGTCTGGTAGGAGAAATGCTGCTTGCACAATCTGGGCAGATATGGCCTCTTGCTGAGAGCCCTTCTCCTCCTCCCCCTTCCAGCAGCTTGTCTTGCTCTGTGGAGAGAGAAGCAGAGTTAACGTTTCAGGTCAGTGACCCTTTATCAGAACCAGTTCTGATGAAGGGTCACTGACCTGAAACGTTAACTCTGCTTCTCTCTCCACAGATGCTGCCAGACCTGCTGAGTATTTCCAGCATTTCTTGTTTTTATTTCAGATTTCCGGCATCTGCAGTATTTTGCTTTTATATTATTATTGTCCTGCTCTGTGTCGCCTCTGTTCATTCTCACTGTCATTCTGTAGGCCAAGGGGGATGCAAATTACTGCACCCATGTATTGCAATTGGTTTGTGAAAAAATCTTGAAGTCAGGACTAAGTTCTTCACCACAAGTCACACGATTCCCTTAGACTTCAGCAACTTAAAAAAAAACCCTAGAAACCACGAAATGCTTATACAATTGCAGCAAGAGCCCACGGAAATCAATCAGCAACTGACCTGAAATAGCAGCAGGAAGGATGCCCCAATGCTAAGTGCATGTTCAGCTGTGTGGGAATAAGAGAGGGTGTTGGCTGAAGCATTCAGCTCCAAAATTGCAGTGCTGGTGTCAAATCAGCATTAAATGCTGACTGACATCACAATCTGCCTATTCTGCATACTTCCAGCAGACACTTCCTGTATGTCCGCTAACACAGTAACCAAGGTGGCATCACATACAGCCAGCACCAGAAGTATGCGCGTGCACTGCGGACACCATTTTGAAAGCAAAGCAGCATCCCATAGCGCCTATAAAATGAGTGCCACAGAACAAATTTTTGCAGCTTATGTCTTTCCAGCATTTTAAAATTAAACTTCCATAAACTAATTGTCAATTTTACATGTGTTTGGAAACATCAATTATTCTCATGAATAGGTCAAACTAAGGCAAGACATAGCTTAGCACTTTATTGATCTGTCATAGTTTAATATTAATCAAATGCTCAAATCAAATTTCAGTGTCACACAAATCAGATTCAAAGGGAACAAATCAACAGAAGCCATTTTAAAATTAGTTGTCCACAGAGCGGCCAGATACAAGGATGACATTGTTGAGGATGACATTGATTTCTTATTGCTTCAAGAGGATGATAAATGGACTGATAGACCGCAACATAACTCATTTTATTAAACAAGAAGACACTGCAAAGAAAAGCGAGATGCTCTTGATAGCAACCATTTTAACTAGCGGTAATCTGAGCTAACTGGAAATTTGGCCATCTCATAAATGTTCTCCTTCATAGATTGAAACCGCGAAGCAGGCAATGCAGATTTGCATTTAAGAACATAAGAAATAGGAGCAAGAGTAGGCTATTCAGCCCTTCGAGTCAGCTCCACCATGCAATAAGATAATAACTGATCTTCTACCTCAATTACCTGCACTCCACCTGTCCGCACCATCCCCAGATCCCTTAATTTCCTTAGTACACAAACAGCTATTGATCTCTGCCGTGAGTATACTCAATGACTGAGCATCCACAGCTCTCTGGGGTGGAGAATTCCAAAGATTCACAACGCTTTGAGGCATAAGGATGTGTATGCTGATGGAACATCAAAAGGGAATGAAGACCCTTGGGCTTCATCGATGACAGATGGTTAACCTTGCTAGCTTGGCCTCAGAGTCTGCTGTAATGATCAGCAGCAGCAACATTAAACAGGAAATGTACAACTCCAGGAGCCCATCCAGCAGCTGACTGCTGCTTTAGGGTATACAGCAGGTCCCCTGTTAGGGGACAACGAAGTAAAAGTTGGGGCCCCTGTCAGGGAAGAACAAACCCCTCCACGCCACCTGTCAAGAATGGGGAAAATTAATTTCACCACATGAACATTGATTTTAAACTGTTGTTGGTGAAGAAAGAACTTGCTTTAAAAAACAATTGAAGACTTTGGCTGAATAGAGACATTAGCATATCAACAGACAGTACTTCAAAGGACAAAGAGGCTATTCCCTGCTCCAATTTAATCCACAATGGACTTTTGATTACCAGACATTGAAGGTGGAAAGGCTAACATTCGAAGTTAACTGCTAAGATGGCCGAATACACAAACAGACGCGGTCGGACCGGTTTGGTCACATGACTAACTGACTGTTGGAGTTTTTTTAATTTGAACTTTCCACAAGGAATTTGAACTCGGAAAGCTGTTTTCTCCTGGACTGGGAACACCTCTCTCCTGTCTGCTCTCATCTCGCTCTCACCTGATTCAGAAACCATTGAAGACACATGAACCCCAAGAGAGAAAAGTCTCCTACAGTGAACAAGGTTTAAGAAGAATACTGGGCTTCAACGAAAAGCAAGACGACTTACAAAAGGACTATAGAGAGCTCGAAACACAGTAAACAAGAAACTCTTCTGATATTGCCTCAAACCTCTCCATTTTATTTTTCTTCTCTTTTCTGTCTCTAATGGCATGTGTATATCGCGCATGCATGCTACCATGGGGTGCAGCATATATCCGTAGGCGTTAACTGTATTAGAGTTTAAATTTAAGGTTTAATAAATTTCACTTTTCTTCTTTAAACCTAAGAAAGCCTGTTTATGCTCATTTCTTTGCCGTATAATTGGAAAGTGGTGAATGAGGATTCACCAAAGGGGGAGCTCAAAACACTGTGTTTAAAATTAAACCCGGTTAAACTAAGACCAGGTGAAGACAGTAAAAGACCCCTAGACACCATTTTCACCTGGTCGTAACACATCCAACTTTTTGCGGCCTCAGACTTTAGCTTTTCCAACTTTGGAAGACAGACTGCAGGGAGTGACAAGTCATGGCTTTCAGCATCTCGATGAGGCCTTGCTGGTTCTGTCGGTTGCCATCATCCGATCCATCAGGATGTTAGCTGTGGCTGCAGATCAATACCCCACTGGAGGGTCAGCTCCTGTGGTCCAAGTGCCTGATGCCTCAGTTTCTCTTGAGTATCATCATTGCCCTGGACTCCAGCCTTACAACAGCAGGCACATCACCAGCTGAGCATAGCAGGCTGCACAAGGCAGCTCAGCATCTCAATCTTGTGATACAGGCAGCAACAGCCCTGATCCAGGAGCAATAGCTGGAACAGTTGATGAGGTACAAGTCCACAGCTCTTTAGACTGGCATCCATTCACCACAACCCAAGTAACTGCTCCAAGGTTAGGGTGCTTTTAACACTTTGTCAAACTTCCCACTCTTGAAGGATTGAGAACGAGAGGGAACGGATTTAAAGTAATTGGTAAAAGAAGCAAAAGCGACACGGGGAAAAACTTTTTCACGCAGCGAATGGTTAACGTCTGTAATGCACTGCTTGGGAGTGTGGTGGAGGCAGGTTCAACTGAAGCATTCAAAAGAGAATTAGACAGTTATATAAAAAGTAAGAATGTGTAGGGTTACGGGGGAAGGCGGAGGAGTGGCATTGGGTGAAATGCTTATTCAGAGAGCCGGTGCAAACATGATGGGCCAAATGGCCTCCTTCTGCACTGCAACAATTCTGTGATGTTTAGACAAAGAGTTCACACCTGAAACCTTAACTTATCTGTTTTTCCCTCAGCTGCTGATCCTTTTCAGCACATTCTGCTTTTGCTTCAGATTTCCAGAATCTGCAATATTATTCATTTTGCTTATCAATTTGTACCTGAAAATTACAAGCGGGGTCCAACAATTAATGTAGAACCTTGATTTATATATTTAATCAGCCTTATTCCCGAGGCAGGCTGCTTGTACATTTACAAGTCCATCTAAAAATTGTATTACATAGGACTTGGGCATCAATGGGGCAGCTGAGATGTCACCAACAACTCCCATCCATTTCTAACTGTCGGGCCAACTCTTCTCCAGGTGAGAAGTGGACAGCCAGCAGTTGGAAAACACAGTCCTTCCCCCAAACACATTACTAATCCTTCTCAAAACATAAAAATGTGTCTCCTGCGCTGACACTTAAATGTAAAACAGAACCTGAGGCAAAGTCCCTGACCATAATCTTATACAGTGGTTTGTTGTGATTTCTTTTCAGCGTTCCTCTCCTATAACTCTCTCAGAAAGCTTCACAGATCGATGGAATTGGAGTCAGTCAGCCTGCATTGTACTTTCAGAATCATTTGCAGATTGATCAGAACAAAGAAATTTAAATATGTCTTTCCTCGACTCTCAAAAAATTGTCAGTCAGACAGATAGCTGGAAATACCAACAGGATACTTAAATTTCAGTTGAATGAATTGGACTCTTCCTGGAAACAGATGAACCTGTGTCAAATACTTTTAATGAACTGTGAGGCATTTCCTCATCTAGAAACAATCACAGCTGTAAACATTCACAGATCAATTCTTTTCAAATAGCTTTGTGAATATAGATTATGTGTATTTTCTGCAGCTTAAGGAAACATCCATAATGCCTAACATTTAAAGTTACTGAAAATCTAATATACAAAACATATTAAAATACATAGATGCTTTTATCATTAGAAAAGTGGCTGAAACTCCCTACTTCTCATTAGATTTATTTAAGAGACAGCTAGATGCTATAATAGCAAAAGGATACTATACTGGATGGATGCTATCAAAAGCAAAAAAGAGTCGTCTTCATCCAAACCTACATTGTAGAGTCTTTCATTGTTCAATCTGTACACAAGTATGGTTAACATGAAATCATACATTTTACAAATTATCTAAAGGCAGAAATTGTGTGGAATTTCCACTATGCGCTCTTGATTGTATTGTTAAAAGAAATCGAGGTGTCTTTCTCACTGATTAGTGGCAACTGTCTGCAGCTGGGAGTAATCAGCTCACCAGAGTCCATTGATTACTGTTCACATGAAATGGTCCATATTACTGCATAAATTGTGAAGTAGCACTGAAAGAAATGCAGGTTTCAACATAACAATGATTGAGTCCATTCAGAATATTTGTAATGATTACATTCAAGTCATTCTGTATCCTAGCTAATTACTTCCACATTAATATACAAACGTTAAATGCAATATATGAATATCATTAAATATGAACAATATTACATTTAAATGTTAAATCTCCAATTTATATTTGCTAAACAATGAAATATATTTACAGTCTGCTCCTGTTAATTCAAATTCATTTAATATGAATTCAAGATACATTAGAAAAGCCTCCAGTTTTCTTCTATCTGCTTAACTCAAATTATTGACAAACTGAATTTTCTTAAGATAAGAAGATCCCTACATTACAACATTGACTACACTTCATTGGCTGTCCGTATTTCATGAGAATGTGAAGGTGCTACAAAAATGAAAGTTATCTCTCTCCTTTACAGGCATTTACAGTCAAACACACTGACGTGCTTGTTAAATGAACAGAGGTTTTTTTTTAAAAAGCTGTTTGCAAGCAGATTTTGAATGGATTTGAAATGCTTGTACACCTAGTTGATAGAACCTATGAAAAGATTGCTAAAGCAATGATTACAAAGTTATGTTTCACCAACCATAATGTTCCACAATGTTCTTCAACAGAGAAGTGGAACATTGTGGAGTTCTCATCACCCAAACACATTGGTCCCAATATTTAGGGAGAGGCAGCAGTGAGCCAGGGTACATGTTTACAGGAGGAATACCCAGAAATGCAAGGAACGTGGAAGTACTGCTGAATTCAGTGGCAGGATCTCATTATCATTTTTTAATTCCATTTCCTGCATGAATGATAGGCTGGCCAGATGCCATGCGGGAAAGCCAGAAGTAGAAGACTACAAAGGCACCATTGGGGGATGGTTCCCGCAACATAGAAGCATCATGGGTTAGTGGTGGAAATGTTGGACTGGCAATTGGAAGGGTGGGGGTACCGGTAATATTGCAGGTGGGTGGTTGGGGGGAAGTGGAGGTGTGGCAACAGTCAGACTGGTAAACAGGATGGACAGGGACCAAGATACATCACAGTTTTGGATGGGGGAGGTGGGGGGGCAGCTGATCACAGCAGAAAATTTGCCTGAGAGGTCTGGCGGAAGCACTTATGCTCTTCCTGAACCACAAGCAGTGCTAGAAAAAGAACTTACCTGCTGGATCCAGCTGCTCCTGCTTCCCTTTAGCTGCCATATTTCCTGAGCCTTGGGAAACCTGGCCAGTCAGTGTTAAATTTAAATGGCTACCACAATATCACGGACAGACCCTCATTTACATATTACAATCATGACATGTGTCTCCAAGTGGGTTACTCTGACGCCGCTCGAAACCTACTGCAGTTAAAATGGAAGCAGACACATTTGCGACGGGGGTTGTGATTTTCAAATTTGTTGGTTTGCTGCTCGTGCCTCTCCACGATGGGTGAGAGGGTTGGGGGGAGAGGGCGTTGTTGAAATTCCCCCCTTTCAACTCAATACAGGTTTCAGGTCAAATATTTAAATGAGCTAATGACTCGTCAGGTCATTGGAGAGACCAGAATAAAGTTTTGTGGTCACCCAAAATTGAGAATATATCGAAGTTTATTGCCCAATTATTGCCAAGCAGAAATCTACAGTTTAGGAATCTAAGAGTAAATTTTCCAGTCACATTCCTAGCATGCTGTCTGCCCAGCAGCACATACCAGAAAATTCCACACAAACTGCCAACGATTTTCTGTCCATTTATTTTCTTCTTTGGCCTCCTTGTCTCGGGAGGCAATGGATAAGCGCCTGGAGGTGGTCAGTGGTTTGTGGAGCAGCGCCTGGAGTGGCTATAGAGGTCAATACTAGGGTGACAGACTCTTCCACAGGTGCTGCAGAAAAAATTGGTTGTCGGGGCTGTTACACAGTTGGCTCTCCCCTTGCGCTTCTGTCTTTTTTGCTGCTAAGTCTCTTCGACTCGCCACACTTTAGCCCCGCCTTTATGGCTGCCCGCCAGCTCTGGCGATCGCTGCCAACTGACTCCCACGACTTGTGATCAATGTCACAGGACTTCATGTCGCATTTGCAGATATCTTTAAAGCGGAGACATGGACGGCTGGTGAGTCTGATACCAGTGGCAAGCTCGCTGTACAATGTGTCCTTGGGGATCCTGCCATCTTCCATGCGGCTCACATGGCCAAGCCATCTCAAGCGCTGCTGGCTCAGGAGTGTGTACATGCTGGGGATGTTGGCCACCTCGAGGACTTCTGCGTTGGTGATACGGTTCTGCCACCTGATGCCAAGGATTCTCCGGAGGCAGCGAAGATGGAATGAATTGAGACGTCACTCTGGGCTGACATACATTGTCCAGGCCTCGCTGCCGTAGAGCAAGGTACTGAGGACACAGGCTTGATACACTCGGACCTTTGTGTTCCATGTCAGTGCACCATTTTCCCACACTCTCCCACATTTTAATGGACAGAAAAATCAATAACATTTTCAAAGAGGGATATGTGCATGAACGGGTGCCATTGGTATTATCCCCAAAATATATTGGGTAATGCAATGCAGCCAGCATCAATAAATCTGTATTCATTATTTTTGTTGCGTATAGCAAACATTGACTTGCTTCAATAAAAATACTTCACAAAGATTTTTTTGGGCTCCCACATGCATTGGATTCATGAAGAAGTAGAAACAGGAAGGAAACTAAAATAAGCTGCCACACTACCCAACTTTAAAAAAAATTACTGGCTCATCTGTATGTTGGGTTTATCCATGAAACCAAAAATCTATTTGATCTGACCTAATTTGCTGAAGTTTTCACTCAGTTCCATCTGTTATGCATACATTTTATTCACAGCCCGATCCACAAGTGGAAAATCTCATTGATTACACAGAAGTAACGGAACAGAATGTGGATTTCTGCCATCATAAAGCATAACTCAGATTTAAAACACTCAATTGTGTCCCTAAAGGGGTGAAAGAGGGAATCAATGTCACAAAGCTATGTCCCGAATGAAGGAGGAAGGGTTCCCCGAGCTACAATAAATTACATTTCTATTTGAAAATGTCATGATAAATTTGAGTAATATACTTGCAACTGCAAAGTCATTTGTACTGAATTATACAGCACATTCCAAGCTCAGAGGCAATTTGTAACAGATGGCTTCTATTGTGCTTGCGTATTGACACCTCATCTTGTTTCCTCATTTCAGCTATTAAAAAAGCATGTCATTGAGTTTTTAATGGCTTCCTGTATTTTTCATTAAGCATGAGTGTCTCTAGAGAAATGAATTGTTAAAATGTACTGAAATTTTTACATAAGGTCAAATTGTGAAAATATTCCAAAAATAAATTAAAAGAACTTTAAGTCCCAATTTTGGGGTGCATTTGGGGAGAGTGGCTTACAGGTCAGCCAGGAATCCCCACAGAGACTTGAATGTGAAGCCAGGGCCGCTTTAACTCCAGGACTCATCAGCATTCGGCAGAGTCGTCTCCTGCTCGAAACCAGTGAAAGTGACATCAGTGTTGTGGAGGGAAAGGTGTGTGAATTTGGGTGGAAGCCCAACGTCCCAGGGACCCAAACTAAAAGTTATTGCTGGCGGGAGGCCGGTGGGTTGAGGGAGTGGAGGGGTTGGTTGTCTTTGAAAATAAAATCTGGCATTGGGAAGAAGAGGCAAGGTCAGGAGAGGCCCAAATACCCCTTCCCAGGCCCAGGGGAGTACATCTGTTCCTCCTAATCCATAATGAACGCTCAGAAAGTTTAAATATAATGACTTGCATTGGCCTCTTCTGGTCACTTTGCTGACTTCAGGTCTGCCTCCTGAGTTTGACCCTGGGCAAGCCTCCCGATTTTCTAAGTTAGAATACCATTGTGGTGCCAATTACATGATTCTTTCTTAATATAAAATAGAACCCTGTCTATGCATGTATGATGAGTAAAAATTGAGGTGGATGGAATGTGGCAGGAATCTCCCCGACAACCATTTTAATAACATGCCTGTGACGTGGCGTGAGCCACTTTAAAGGGGCCGACTCAGTTAAAACCCCATAGGAGAGCTGTAATGTTCTTTCCACAGAATCATAGAATGGTTTAAGCACAGAAGGAGGCCATTCGGCCCTTTGTGTCCATGCCAGCTCTCTGCATAAGCAACTCCGCTGGTCCCACTCCTCTGCCTTTCCCTGTAGCCCTGCAAATTTTTTCTCTTCCAATAATTATCTAATTCCATTTTGAAAGCCACAATTGAATCTGCCTCCATCACACTCTCAGGCAGTGCATTCCAGATTCTAACCACCTGCTGCATAAAAAATATTTTCCTGATGTCACCTTTGGTTCTTTTGCCATTCACCTTAAATCAATGTCCTCTGGTCTTCGACCTTTCCGCCAATGGGAACAGTTTCTCCCTATCTACTCTGTCCTCGTGATTTTGAACCCCTCTCTGAAATCTCCTCTTAAGCTTCTCTTCTCTAGGGAGAATAACTCCAGCTTCTCCCATCAATCCATGTAACTGAAGTCCCTCATCCCTGGAACCATTCTTGTACATCTTTTCTGTACCTGATGCTTTCACATCTTTCTTAAAGTGTGGCACCCGAACCAGTATTTTATAAAGGTTCATCATAACTTCCTTGCTTTTGTACTCTATGCTTCTATTTATAAACAATAGATAATGGGGCAGGATTATCAGCACATAATCTGATCAAGAATAATAAATTCTTAAATTAATCTAAGTACCTCAGAATCTGTGATGACGTTTGTTGTTGGTCTTTATGTTTATTTAAAAGCTCTATCCTCTGTTCTTGAGAGTGTGCCATTATGCCATGGCTGAGATGGTAGCAGCACCCCAAGTGGAAGACTGGGTGCCCCCACAATCTGCCTTGAAGGAAGCTGCCAAGAGAATGCAGTAGGTAAGGGGAAAGGAATATCAATTGTGGCCGTGAAGAATGATACTACAGGGATAAGAGGAGGCTGCTAGACTGATTGTGAAGCTTCTCTTTTTAGTCTAGGTGGCACAGAACAGTTGTACAGTTGGGGGAAAGTGGTTTCTACGGTGTTGTGGGAAACAGGTGTTTAAGGTTTATGCAGTGGTCAGGCGAATGACTTCAGCTCCTGTAAAGAGGGCTTGTGACTGTTAACTCTTGTCAGATTCCAAAAAGGCCATATTGCAAAAAGAGTAGGTGAGACAGTTTTGAACACAGGATCACTCACCAAGTATAAAATACTTGCAGCATCCTGATATAGAGTTAGAGAGTCATTTATGGTACAGGAGGAGGCCATTCAGCCCATCAAGTCCATGCCAGCTCTCCACAGAACCATGCAGTCAGTCCCACTCTCCAGCTCGATCTCTGTAGCCCTGCAAGTCTATTTCTCTCAGGTGGCCATCCAACTTCCTCTTGAAGTCATTGATCATCTCTGCTTCCACTACCCTTGTGGCTGTGTAAAAAAGTGCTTCCTCATATTCCCCCTGCATCATTTGCCCAAAACTTTAACCTGTGTCCCCTAGTCCTTGTACTATTTGTTAATGGGAACAGTTTTCCCTTGTCTAACATATCTAAGCCTGCCATAATCTTGTACAATTTCCTTTGATCTAAGGAGAACAAGCCAGCTTTTCGAACCTAATCTTGTAACTAAACTCCTCCAGTGCTGGAACCATTCTGTTAAATCTCCTCTGCACCCTTTCAAGGACCCTCAAAACAGAAGCAGCAGAACATTTTTATATCCTTAATGCCAAAAAATATAAACCTTTTCTTGGCAATACCAGGCTGTCCCTTAATGCAGGTAATGTCTAAATGGTAGCATTGGGTTTTTCTGGGAGTAGTTTGTCCCTGAATGCACCCAATGCTAATGAAAGCAGTTTGTGACTTCTGATATACATTTGTATAAAATTTACACTGCTGCACCTTCTTCAGGTACAGCCAGATGGAGACACCAGAAAAGCAACAGAGGAAGTTTGTGTGCCATGAATTTAAAAAAAGGGAGAATTAATTCTTCCTCTGAGTTGCACAAACATTTTGAGCACTATTTGGGAGTACACAGAGGAAAGTTGACCATAATAAGTTCAATTTTATGTTCATTTCATGGGACACCAGCATTTTATAGGCAATTGAAGAACCACATTCTGTGATTCTGTCTGTTTACATTTAAAGCCGTTGGCTCATGGTGACTGAATAAATTCTGATTTTATTACATGGGACTTTGAGATTTTGCTGTTACTTTGGGGATTGCATTCCATGGTTCTATCTATTTTTCTATAAATATGCTTGTTTAAAATAGTACCACACCAGTAAACTTATGCTATCTTCGATTTCCACTTGACCAAAAACAAAACTGACAGGATTATAGAACTAAATTCACCTTTAAGCCCTGTGTTTGATTTAAACTTGAACCAGCATAGATAAAGGACACTGCTGCACATATTTTTATTATTTCATGGAATGTGGGCATTGCTGGCAAGGCCAGCATTTGTTGCCCATCCCTAATTGCCCTTGACAACTGAGTGGCTTGCTGGGTCATTTCAGAGGGCAGTTAAGAGTCAGCCACATTGGTGTGGGTCTGGAGTCACATGTAGGCCAGACTAGGTAAGCACAGCAAGTTTCCTTCCCTAAGGACATTAGTGAACCAGATGGATTTTTATGACCATCAATGATAGCTTCATGGCACCATTACTAAGATTAGCTTTCAATCCAGATTTTTAAAAATTAATTAATTGAATTTAACTTCCACCAGCTGCCATGGAGGGATTTGAACCCATGTCCCCAGTACATTAGCCTGGGCTTTGGGATCATTAATTGAGTGACATTATCACTACACCACCATCTCCCCCAAGGCATTTAACCAACTTAATATGATGTTGCTGTCAAGTTATGATGGATGCTGATATGTTTTTATCATCTGATACCTTCATCTTTTCTGTCCTCCAATCACTATGCTCTGTACCCAACTAAACCCAACAGTTTATACTGCACCCGATTTGTGGAATGGTTTGGCAAGGAGGCTGGTGTGGAGCACAGACACCAGTCTGGACAGATGGGTTGAATGGCTTGTTTCTGTGCTATACATTTTAGGTAATTCTATGAAACTTCTTTCTTTCCCATCACCATAAACACTATTGCACGCTATCAGCATAATTTTCAAGATTTGTTTAATTCTGAACAGCCAGGGCTTTTGAATAAGAGTCCAAGGCTATCTTTCTTAATAATTTCCAGCTATTGAAGCAAGAACAAGAAATATTGGCAACTATGGCATTTCTTAGCTGGGATATAAATTGACAAATATTAACCACATATCTTCTTTTCTTCTTTACTCTTTTTGTTACTCAAATCCTGATTCTCCAAAAGGAATATATTCTTCAGTACATCCAATATAAAATTCACATACAGTTCATGTGGAACCTCCGACTAAAATGTGCACCCTCCACCTCCTAATCACTGTTCTCCCCACTCCTGGGTTTGGATTTTGTAATCGCGCAGCCAGCAGCGGCAGTGGGTGCAGAATATGGTGTCCCGCGCCGACGCAATTCCCGGCAGGCAGCCATTTTACACATTCACGGTGGCTGCTCCCCCAATCATGTGAAGGAGCAGGTGCTGGCGCCATTTTAAACAGGCTGCCAGCCCTGTAAACAGTACACCATAGTGCAGAGTTCACCCCTTCCCCCTCACCCATCAGAGTGCAGAGTTCCCCAGACGCCTACCCATTAGAGTGCAGAGTTCACCCCTTCCCCACCTCGGTGGCACCAGCTTTCCCTGGACGGGAAAGTGAAGGATTGTGAGTGCCGCTCATCATGCTGAGGATCGGGAACGGAAGGTAAGAATGCTGCTGTTTAGATTTTAATTTATGCAAATACGTAATTTAAATATGCTAACTCGGGTTCCGTTGCAGAGTGGCAGAGGGGCCACCATGGAGCTTCCCTGTCGCCGGGAAGATTGGGCCTGGCAATCCCGGCCTCAGGTTCCATGGCGACCGCTGCCGCTCCGATTGTCCGGCACTACCACCGCCCCGCCCGCCAAGGAACCCGATGTCAGGCCGGGAACAAAATCCAGCTCCTGATCTCCCTCCCCAAATTCTATCCAGCATAATTTTGTCAACTTTAAGAGAAACTAAGTTATAAGAACAATGAATGGTGATCAGAAGAACATTCATAAGGGATGGTGACATTCTTTGTCTATGCAGTTAGACAATTCTGCTTTGGAGAAGCAGGAACTATAGGTGACATTTATTTCCTTTTCCAATCTAATTATTCTCCCTCATATGTGGGTAGCTTCTCAAAACAATACAATTTAGGCTGAAGACTGTGAACAGTCAATTTATGTGAAAAATCCCAGACAAGACTCAAGTTGTAAAGATTGAAGTGAATGCATATTGCAAGAAAAAGCAAACCATGAGTCGATTTGATGTATTTTTTGTGATCTATCAGGGTTATAATTATAATGTTGTAAAATATTTAGGAAAACTACAAAGCTGCCCGTTATAGTTCATAAAGTAAAGCTGCAAACACAAAAACAACTTCTCAAAGACTTAATACAGAATTATTTGACATTCACTGGAAAATATGTTAAGGAAATATGCCTTCAGATTCATTATTCAGTCCTGTGGCAGTCCTGAGGATTTAGTACAGTCTTTATGAAACCAGCCTTGCACATAACCAAGAAGAGCATTAGCTAATCAAGTTCAGATGTGAAAACTCAGGTTAGAACTTGGGATCGTTTGCGATGACAATCAGAAATAAAAACAAACATGGAAAAAAAAAATTGAGTTCTCATTGCTATTTAAACAAGTGCAACAGGAGGTAAGATACCACTACATTGAAATCACATTCCAGTAGGATGGGGTTATTAAGTGGACATACCAGAAGGATACCATTCATGAAACAGACATCAAGTGCAGAAGCACATAAAGCTATAAATGCCGTTATGAGCAATAAGAAAATGGTGTTAATGAAGTGCAATTAAGTTGCCAGTAATAGGTAATTCAGACTCAATTATAAAACTGACAGCATTTTCACTTTCCTCCAGAATCTCAACTAAAGGCTAATGAGAAGAGTGCAGCAATCCAAAAATAATAAGTTCTTTATCCACTGAGTCGCAATGAGAAACAAAATTGTGCATTATAATTTTCAACTTCTTTAGATGAAGTGGGGTTGATGAACGAGACAATATGAACAAAGTGGGGGAAATTTTATGCTGGTGGCGGGTGTCTTGACGTTGGGGAAAACCGACGCCGAGACCCCCATGTCGCCTCTTTTACGGAAGGCCTGCCGAATTTAGTGTTAATCAGGCACTTAACTAGGCAGTGGATCCATAGGGTTTAGGACCCCATTGCCAGAGTTCTCGGCCTTGCCAGCCTGTAGCTGCACCTACCGGAGGTTGAGAAACGCTGCTGGAGCCAAGTCCCAGGTAGGTCAGGGCGAGAATGGTCTTGCGGAGTGGGGGTCGCAGAGTTGGTGCGGGGGGGAGGTCAGCAGCAAGTGCAGGGGGGTTGGCCCTCAAAAGGCCCTTCCCATTCCCGATGCCTGGTCTGTCATTCAGGCACTAAGTGCCCTTGAACGAGGGACCCCCCACCACCCCCACTGCCGGGAAGCGGCCTGCATGGTTTTTTGTGCAGTGCTTCCCGTGCGGCAACAGGGCTGCCCGCCACATGGGCAATTGCGGCTGTGCCGGGAAGAGGCCTTTAAGTGGTTAATTACCCAGTTAAGGGCCTCAAATGGCGGCGAGGCAGGAAGGCTGTTCACAGAGCTTCCCCCCCGGACTAAATTTCAGTGGAGGTGGGATGGTGGCGGGGTACCACCCCACCCGATTTTATGCTCTCCTTGCCTCCAAACCCACCACGGGGAGAGCATAAAATTTCACCCATGGTGATCCTGTTCATGTGGTGAACCTCAGATGATGCTGATATTCCAACAAGGCGAAGACATCTATCTTTGGGATGTACAAAATATCTATTGAGTATGTTGTATTCAAAACCTACACATTTTGATACATCTTCTTGCTTATTGAGGTGATCTAATGGAGCATTATCCACGATAGCCCAATAATTGACTACAACATGTATATCCCTCTGGAGAGACCAAAAAGATTTTTGGTAAAATAAAAGCAAAATACTGCAGATGCTGGAAATCTGAAATAAAAACAAAAAATGCTGGAAATACTCAGCAGGTCTGGCAGCATCTGTGGAGAAAGAAGCAGAGTTACCATTTCAGGTCAGTGACCTTTCATCAGAAGTGGCAAAGGTTAGAAATTTAACAGGTTTTAAGCAAATAAAGCGGGGGTGGAGCAAAAGATAACAAAAGGGAAGTGTTGGATTTGTTTGTCATGACTCGTTTAAGATAAATTTACGATAAATTGCCAAAGATAAATTTTAATTCATAAAGCTGTTCAAACGCTATACGTATTTTATGATAGAAAGGAACTGTGAGAAGTTGTGACAGTTATACTCTTAGTATGGCCAATATTCTCCAGCTACCCAGTGATCTAATGAATGTAGGGAACATACTTTACTTTCTTAACTGTGTATACCTGGTGAAAGACATTTTTTAACAGCACACTGAAGATTTCTTCAGTGTTCCAGTGGAAGCACATACCGGAAAGAGGTGCCAGCATGATACTTAGTATAAACAATGTGTATTTGGAGATCTGAGGCCAATTTGTTTTTGTTTACCTTCTTATGTGTGTGATTTACAGAATTTTAGGAAGAGGAATTAGAAATGGAGACCCCTGCACAAACTGGCCCCCTCCCCTTTCCAGGTGTTTACCCTATGAACAAATGGTGGGGTCTGAGGAGCCCCAGACATTCCACCATGGGTCCTGTTTAGGCTGAAAATGATGCAGCAGGCTGAGGCTAAGCAGGTCAGTACTGCAATTCAGTGAGCAAACGGTGGTCGACTGGTTGGGAGATCGGAGTCGGGGCAGGGGGAGTGATCAGGGTCTTGAGGGATTGAGGGGGGGGGCGAAATGATTGGGGCTATGGTCTGGAGTGTTCGTGGCGTTGGATCTGTGGCAGGGGAAGGTGGGGCGGGGGGGGGGGGTGGGGGAGGGGAGGAGGCGGAGAGCAATTGGGATTTTGGGGAAGAGACAGATCTGAGCATTGGTAGGGTGGGGAGCAAGGCGGGGAGCAAATGGAGTCTTGGGAGCAGGGGAGTGGTCAGGACTTCAGGAGGTGGTGCAATTGAGCTCTTCGGTAGCAATTGGTGCCACTGAGAGGGGCAAAATGTACCACAGGGGCAGGGGGGGGGGGGGAAGCAATTGGTCTTGGGTGGGAGCGATTGGTGTTTCAAGCGAGAAAAATTGGTGTCTCAAGAGGCAATGATTTCTCATCTCGATGTCTGCTGCGAGTAAATAAAGCTGTGATAGTGTAATCGGGAACTTTCAATTCCCAGTATGGTCAAATTCTGACTTCTACCAGGCTCACAATTTTCCCACACACATTGGGCTGGATTTTTTCAGGAGGCCGGGCTCCCGGTGTCAGGCCAAAAAGGCGGGGGGATCTCTGCCTCTGCATTTTGTCAGCCTCCCAGAGCAATCCTCTGGTCTTTTGCGATCAAAGTTTAAGGAGGTGGGATCCCCGTCCCTTTAAAGATTTAATAGGGATGGGGATCCCGTCCCCAAGAGTTGCCAGCCAAACACAAGGCCGGCAACTCAGCAGTATCGTCAGTGCAACCGGGATCAGGGGCCACTGCTGGTAGTGCAGAGACCTCGGACCCATGCTTAGCGTTGGAACCCTGGACAAGACGTAGGTGAGGCAGGATCACTGAGGCCAGTGCAGAAGGCCCTGGAGAGGGGGATGGGGTGGTGATCATTCAGTCCAGGGGAGGGAGTCCCGGGGGGTACAGTTGTTCCCAGTGAGGGTCCCTCCGTGGGCCACATTATTGCCCATGGGAGGGACTCCCCCTCCCCGAGCACACAGGGAGGGTGCCTTGTTTTCTAAGGCGCACCACCCGCCACTGGTAAGATCCCAGTGGCAGCGGGAAGAGGCCCTTAAGTAGTTGTTAATAGGCCACGTAGGGCCTCAATTGGCGTCTGGGTGGGAAGGCCGTCGTCGGCCTATCCCGCCGCTAAGAGGATTGGAGCCAGGAATGCCAGCATCGGGTTCCATTGTGGGCAATTCTGCACCAATTCTCCACACCCTCCCACCCTCGCGATGAAACCTGCCGTCGGGATGGAACTAATAACTGGAAACTACCAATAGGACTTGGCAGTTACGACAGCGTGTAACACTTAGCAAAGACAAAATCAAGAAAAGGCTGAAGTTATTCCAGCCACATTCGTAGTTGTCAACATAATATGGCACCTATCCTTAGATATGTTAAGGGAGCCTTGGTGGGATTCTAATGATCTTTTACTGGTACGACCACGAACATAGAAGAAAAAAAGCTCCACATACTTCTTGTGCCAGATTGAAATGGCTGCTAAATTTGAAATGTTCCTTCAGGCGATGTCTACTTATTTGAATTTATGTTTCACTGCCAGAAGAAAAGAGTTACAGGACTGAAAGGCAGCAGATTTTCTGCCGGTGCCTCCAATGGTAAAACAAAGGCCACAGATAAACTAGAAAATCAAATTAATACACCTTCCTAAGTAGGCCTACTAGTTGATTTCAGGTTAGCCTAAAAGAAATATTATAGATGTTGGGAAATGGTATTCATCAGGAAATATAAAAACAGCAATGAATAATTTAAAATTCAGCTACTGTTTCAAAGGCTCTAAAATTTGGTTATTTTTGAAACATCCATTAAAATTATACATGAGATCAGTGCAGTTGCACAAACATTTCCCTAAAAGAATTTCTGTTTTGCTTAACCTTAAATAGCTTTGCATCCTATATCAGTCCCTAACATTCAATTCCTAGAAGGACATTTCTAGCAATAAATGCTAACACTGGCTAGAAAGGGTTCATAATAGAAGTTTAATTCTGACTGAGGCTCAAATTTGAAATGCATATAGTATATACAGTAGTTTGTGGATGTATTTTATTAATTTATCAAATTGACACCTAAATATGCAGTCTGCCACTTATCAAGGACGAGCATTACCTGTCACAGCTGTCTTAACCAAATGATCATAATTTTTTATTGCTGTCTCCCTGCCAGTCATAAATAATACATTTAAGGGGTTTTACTTCAAGTAGACAGTTCATCCCATTTGAACTATCTTTGTTTCCTACCTGACTAATATAACAATTAAAAGCTTATCTCTTAAACAAATATTGAACTATCAATTGCTACAAATGTAGAACATATATCTATATCTTACAATTTCACACACTTCCTGTTTGCACCACATGACTTCCTGTTGTCATATTTGTGTCACGCTTTTTATGTCAAATTTTTCCCATTAGAATTTTCACTTTTACCATGAATTTTGCTGAGGTAAATCCATCATGCCATAACATAGTTTGGATGCAGAATGGCTTTGTGCCTGTTCTGTGTATACCTTTAAGGGACCTCCAGCTGCTATGTTCGCTTTTATATTTTAGGTTATCTTCTCATTTCTTAGTTTATTTAAAATTATCTTGGGCCCGCATTTGCTATTACAGCACATTCGGTGGCGCATGCTGTTATTTGAACTTTTCGGCTCTCCGTTCATATTGATCTGTATTTACAGTGTAGTTTGTTGGAATGCCATTTCCATCTACAGTGTGGTGAGGGCAATGTTGAATCAAGGACGGTCCAGTCCATAAAGCAAACACACTGCATTATAAATCATTGAGAACGGATGCCATAAATCAGATTGAGGTGTGGCACTGGGAGGTAAGTGAGCTGCAAATTCTGAAATCAACCAAAGCCAACATCAGAAAGTTAATTACAATTTTAAAAATACTTTTTAAAAGACTATTACAAGTAATCTCTAGTGTCTGCACTCCCCCATTATGAGCGCTATTCCAATGCTTTGAGTTTATATGCAGAATCCTGGGTTGGGCATCATAGATAATTAGCACACATAAGTGATAATCCTTCCCATCGATAAAAATAATAAGTTCCTTAAGTAGAGCCTTCAGTGGCACATGGCTCCCACCAGCAGCCCCTGCAGCCTGGGAAGCCAGAAATCCTGTAGAATTTGATAGCCTATCTCTTTGCTGTTGTCAGGTAACCCCTCACTTGCCAAGACTGAGGCACATATTTCACCACATTACATTAAAACTTCAAATTGCAAGCCGCTGTCTGGAAAGACATTTGCATAGTAACTAGCAGAGTTGGAACAAGGGACAAAGGACCATGCCCTCACCCATTCAACCAACGATGGACTTTTGATTACCAAATGTTGAAGATGGGAGGTGCTAGCATTACAGGTTGACTGCTAAGATAGCAGAATCCATAAACACAAAAGTGGTCAGACAAGTTTTAGTCACATGACTAGCTGGCAGTTGAGATTTGAACTTCCAACAAGGGATTTGAACTGAGTAAGCTCCTGGCTCTTGTTTTGAGAAGACCTCTCTCCTGCCTGCTCGTCTCTCAGGGAACTGAATTTTGTGAAAACACGTGAAACTCAAAGACAGAAAAATCTCCTACGTGAACAAGGTTTAAGAATACTGGGCCCCAACAAAAAGCAAGACTACCTACAATCAAGTGAGCTCGAAGCACAATAAACAAGAAATTCTTCTGAAATTGCCTCAAACCCCTCTCTACTATACGCTCTTCTCCTTTTTTCTGTCCCTACTTGCATGTGTGTATTGTGTGTGCATGCTAGCATGGGCATATCGTATATCCATAGGCATTAACTGTATTAGGGTTTAAGGTTTAATAAATTTCATTTTTTCTTCTTTAAACCTGAGAAAACCTGGTGTGCTCATTTCTTTGCCTTATAATTGGAAAGCTGTGAACAAGGATTCACAAAGGGAAAGCTCAAAACACAGTGTGATTAAAATTAAACCCTGTTACAATAAGACTGGGTAAAGACAGAAAAAGACCCCGAAACACATTTCTCACCTGGTGATAACAGAAATTTGGGTACTAGCATCCAAGATTTTACCCACAGACAAATGAGTGAAATTGGAAGTGGAAAGCCAAATTGTTCCCAACAAAAGAACAAAATATCAATACAAGTTTTCTTATGGTTGTGTGTGATTGAATACTAACATGTCTGCAACTGAAGCTCGTAGCTCTCCAAGCTGGAGTGATAAGTTAAAAGCACTGTCTATGAAGGAATCGAGGAAAATGGCTGAGCAGTGTGGATCACTGTACGTGGCAAGGCGAGGAAGTCTGAACTCCTAAGGCTAGTGGCCAACCAATTTTTCCTTGAATCTGAAGATGCAGAAGCAGGGTTAGAAGCAGACCCAGACAGAGTGCTGCTAGCAAAGTTACAATTGGAATAAAGGAAACTTGAATTAGAGGAAAAAGAGAGAGAGAGAGGAAAAGAGAGAGCAAGGCAGGAGATGGAGAAAGAGAGAGCCTTCCAAAAAGAATGTGAAGACAATGAAAGGCAGGAGAGAGAGAGAGAGAGCGAGCAAGAGAAAGAATATTCCAGAAAGAAGCCGAGGAGAGAGAGCTGAAATGGCTTGAGTTAGCTAGGGGGCGACAGAGTAACCCTAGTGAAAGCATGGCCAACATGGAAGGGCACAATTCAGGGCTGGGTATAAGATTGCTAAAACCTGCTCAATTAATTCCAAAATTCAATGAGGAAGATGTGGTAGAATTTTTCATGTCCTTCAAGAAATTGGCAAGGCAGCTAAAATGGCCAACTGAGTCTTGGTCTCTTCTACTGCAAAGCAAACTAACCGGAAAAGCCCATGAGGTTTATTCCTCGCTGCCAGATGAGATTTCATCAAATTATGAACTGACCAAAAATGCTATCCTTAGGGCATATGAATTAGTACCCAAAGCCTATTGCCAAAGGTTTTGGACGCTCAAAAAGCAAGCCAATCAAACTTATCTGGAGTTTGAAAGAAGTAAGCAGCTGGCTTTTGACCAGTGGCTGAGGGCTTTAAAAATACAGCTCAGCTATGAGGCTCTCAGAGTAGTAATCCTGTTAGAGGAATTTAAAAACTCTCTCCCATTCTCAATAAAAACCCATGTAGAGGAGCAGTTGGTTCAGGGAGCCCGGCAAGCAGCCGTTCTCGCCGATGAGTTTGCTTTAATTTATGTCAATTTCCCAGGGGAGAACCTTTCCTAATCACCCCCACAAATCTGAAAAGGACAAAGGGTGGGAAGGTGATACCCACCCAGGCACTCCTGGAAGAGAAAGTAAAGCAGGAGACACAGGGGGCCCTCCTCCAGCAAAAAAGGAAGGTGCTGTGAGCAAGAGTGATACCTGGAGACCTATGTGTTTCCATTGTAATAAGGCAGGGCATTTAAAAGCTGACTGCTGGAACCTAAAGGGGAAACCAATAGGGTTAATCAGGGCACAACCACTCAGTGAAAACGAGGCCCTGATGGAAAACACAGAACAAGCTGTTGCTTTAACTGCAGTAAGAGTGCAACCCAGGAAGTGCAGGAAAAGTTAATAGGATTCCTGAAGGTTATCAGGGTTTTGTATTTGAAGGGAAAGTAACCCCATATCCCTTGAGTGGGGCAAGCAAGCTCATAGTGATTCTCAGGGACACAGGGGCCACCAGATCCCTTTTACTGGGAAAAGGCATGACCTTTCCCCCAGGAGTGCAGTGAACACCAGAATGGTGGTGAATGGTATTGGAGGGCAGAGTATGCCTGCACCTGTACACCGGGTGCACCTGAGGTGCGACCTAGTTTCCAGACCGGTGACTGTAGGTGTTGTCCCTAGTTTGCCTGTGGGAGGGGTTGACCTGTTCCTAGGTAAAGATCTGGCAGGGGTGAAGGTGGTAGACCCCCAGCAGAGAAAGAAAGACCGCAGGAGGTCAGAGAGACAGGGCAGTGGCAGGTGACGGTACCCTACAGAGTCCCTGAATGTGTAATAGATCAGGCCATGATCAAACCAGCTCCCCCAGAGGAGACTGCATTGGCACTGCAGGAAAATGACCATCAGGTCTGCCTGTCCGAGACTTTCTTTGGAAAGTTAGGAGACCCGGGGAATGAATTAAATGGATTTTCCCTAGCTGAGGCTTAGCGAGCCGACACAGTATTGCAAGAGATAGCACAGGCTGCCCAGTCTGAAAGTGAAGCAGAGGGAGTCCCTGACTGCTACTATTCCCTGAAAAATGTGAAAAGGTAGACTCCACATTCTCCTATTTAAATGCAGACTCTATATGCACCCCATGAGAGTTGCTAACAGCATTTACAGGAACCTGTAGGGATAAAGAGAGAACTCTAGGGGGCACAGAAATCATGAGGGTGAGGCTTCACCTAGTAGAAGTGCCACAGGAGAGTGCAGCCAAGTCTGCACAAATACTTACAGGTAGGAGTGTCCCAGAGAACAAAGGGGAGAGTAACAAAGACTCCTCCCCCACAGTCAGAGGTAAAGGGAACCACTCATCCCCTGAAGTCAAATGTCTTTGCATGACTCAGAGGGTTTAGGATAGACCTGCCCCCTACTAACTCTCCTGAGAAAAAAAGGGGGAAATTAAGACAGCCCTGGCACCCAGAGAAGACCATCTTTAATAGGCTTTAAGATTGGTAAATGAATGGAAATTAATTATATTTCTCTCAAACTCTGTAATGAAATGTGCATTTTTTTTTCAAATTGCATTTCATTCCCCTGGGTGTGGAAGTGTCAGGCAAGCCCCCCCACCTGCCAAGACTGAGGCACACATTATTTTGCCACATGAACATTAAATCTTAAAATTACAAGCCCCTAACTGGAAAGACATTTGCATAGTAACTGGCAGAATTGGAACAAGGGACAAAGGACCATGCCCTCACCCATTCAACCAACAATGGACTTTTGATTACCAGATGTTGAAGGTGGGAGGAGCTAGAAGTCCTGGTTGACTGCTAAGATTGCAGAATCCACCAACACAGAAGTGGTCAGACAAGTTTTAGTCACATGACTAGCTGGCAGTTGAGATTTGAACTTACAAGGGATTTGAACTGAGAAAGCTCCTGGCTCTTGGTTTGAGAAGACCTCTCTCCTGCCTGCTCATCTCTCAGGGAACTGAATCTTGTGAAAATACGTGAACCTCAAAGACAGAAAAGTCTCCTACGTGAACAAGGTTTAAGAATACTGGGCCCCAACGAAAAGCAAGACTACCCACAATCAAGTAGAGCTCGAAGCACAGTAAACAAGAAACTCTTCTGAAATTGCCTCAAACCCCTTTCCACAATACTTTCCTTTCCTCTGTTCTGTCCTTATTTGCATGTGTGTATCGCGTGTGCATGCTAGCGTGGGCATGCCGTATATCTGTACGTGTTAACTGTATTAGAGTTTAAGTTTAAGGTTTAGTAAATTTCATTTTTATTCTTTAAACCTGAGAAAACCTGGCGTGCTCATTTCTTTGCCTTGTAAGTGGAAAGTTGTGAACAAGGATGCACAAAGGGAGAGCTCAAAACACTGTTTAAAATCAAACCCTGTTACAATAAGGCCAGGTAAAGACAGCAAAAGACCCCGAGATACATTTCTCACCTGGTCGTAACATTGTGCTGGGGAAATGTTGTATTTAATTAAGTTGGATACCCTGTGGAAGATAGCATCCACCACCTGTTGAATGCAGGTCCTCACAGCTCCTTGGCTGATGTTACAGAGGCCTCTTGTGCCTGGCTGGAAGGAGCCAGAGCTTTATAACTTGAGGGCAATTGTCATCCACATTGCCACTGAAAAGGCTCTGTGGGAGATGCTTTTGGACTCAGGAGCAGGAGTAGACCATTCAGCCCCTTAGGCCTATCCAACATTCAATTAACTCATGGCTGATCTGCATATTAACTCCATTTACCCACCTTGCTTCCATATCCCTTAATACCCTTTGGCAACATAAATTTATTAAACTGTTCTGAAATGTTTAATTGACCTGGCCTTTTGGGGAGAGAGTTCAAGATTTCCATTCCCCTTTTTGTGAAGAAAGGCTTCCTGCAATAACCCTGAAAGGCCTAGATCTAATTTTAAAATTATACTCCCTTGCTCTGAATTTATTTATTTATTTAGACAGACAGCACTGAAACAGGCCCTTCATCCCACTGAGTCTGTGCCAACCATCAACCACCCATTTATACGAATCCTACATCAATCCCATATTCCCACCTTCCCTCAATTTCCCCTACCACCTACCTATACGAGGGGCAATTTATAATGGCCAATTTAGCTATCAACCTGCAAGTCTTTGGCTGTGGGAGGAAACTGGAGCACCTAGCAAAAACCCACTCTCCATTGAGAGAAAATAGTTTCTCTCTATCTCAAAACCTTTAATCATCTTAAACACATCATCCAGAGCACCTCTTAAACTTCTATAATCATGGGAATACAAGGCTAGTCTATGCAACCTGTCCTCATAATTTAATCCTTTCAGCCCTCATATAATTCTGGTGAATGTGTGTGGCACCCCCTGCAGGGCCAATATATCCTTCCTGTGGTATGGTGCTCAGAACTGAAAGCAGTTCTCCAGATGTCCTTCGGATGGTCTAGGTGGGGGCAGGGTGGGAGGGTGTGGGTGGATTCCTGAGTAGCAAGATCGTGTCAGCATCCAGCCGTGGTACCTCAAGCAACGCACCTGCTGTTTCTGGGCTTCCAACAGGCTATCCATTATAATCAGGAACCGGTGAATGCCCAGTGAATAGGCCTTAAAATGCTTTCATCTTCCTTACACATAGAATTGGTAGGGGCCCTGAAAGTAATTGCCTTCAGACACTAACAACACATTAAATCTACCTGATTGTCTGTAGCAGGCAGTTGCTGTTGATTTCTGTGGATCAGGTCAATCAGGAGATTATTTTTTGGTCGCGGTCAACAATTTCTCCTGATCAGTTGCAGTATCCGCATCCACAGTGACTGGAGCAACTATTCCATTGAAGTGCAAGTTCAGAGTGTTAAACTAAGACAATGGTTCTCCATTTCAGAGTTCAGAATTCCAGCAGTTTACAGAAGAGCTTAGATTCCACACATTGCCACCATGATCCACCACAAACTCTGAGGCTGAAAGATTAATGAAAACTATCAATAATTATGTCTCCAGGCTACTCAGTTGAGGGTTTATCTTGGCAACACTTTGGGCATTCCTGCATGACTACCATACAACACTGCACTCACTATGCTTTAAGCACCTGCAAAGACTTTGTACCATCGCAAATTGTTATGCCTATAACATGGTTATAACGAATATAACAAAGAGGCTACTGAATTCAAACTTAGTGACCATGTCCTAGGGGGAAATAATTAATGAGAAAAGCTAACAACCCCTTACAAACTGTCATGTACACTGAGATTCGTAAATTGTTTCCAAATAACTGATCAAAAAGATACTCAACAAAAGACCAGAAATGCATTGTTCTTCAATAAAGCAACACCATTGCTGTAATCTCAGTGTATCATACAGACCAAACACAATGCTGATTTTCTGGCTCTGAACCAAATGCTGCAGTCATTAATATTCACGATCAAAAATTTCCTACTCATCACCTCCCTTTTCAGAATACCCTTTGTTTCTCAAGGACTATTGCTTCTAAATGCTTGTGCATTATGTTTGAAAAAGTTTAGTTATTCTTGGTATGCTGTCCATCTTTCTTAAAAGGGTGGGATATTGTGTACTCATCCTGAAACTACGAGATAGGAACTGGGAGCTTTTGTTGTGTGGCAGTAACAATTCCAGCATTATATAAATTGTAAAAGTCAAGGGCAATGTCTGAAAAAATAATCTGTATCCATTAAAACATCCGATAAAATAAATGCCATTGCTGCCAGATTCCTGCTTGGTTATTCTTCCTGCCTGAAGTCGAAGAGCTCTGAATGTTGAATGGTAAGCTTACAATGGTACTGCCACTAGGAAGTACCAAGGTTACTACTTCTTCTTCTTCTTTGGCCTCCTTGTCTCGGGAGACAATGGGTAAGCGCCTGGAGGTGGTCAGTGGTTGTGGAGCAGCACCTGGAGTGGCTATAAAGGCCAATAGAGTGACAGGCTCTTCCACAGGTGCTGCAGAAAAAATTGGTTGTCGGGGCTGTTACACAGTTGGCTCTCCCCTTGGGCTTCTGTCTTTTTTCCTGCCAACTGCGAAGTCTCTTCGACTCGCCAAACTTTAGCCCTGCCTTTATGGCTGCCCGCCAGCTCTGGCGATCACTGCCAACTGACTCCCACGAGTTGTGATCAATGTTACAGGACTTCATGTCGCGTTTGCAGATGTCTTTAAAGCGGAGACATGGACGGCCGGTAGGTCTGATACCAGTGGCGAGCTCGCTGTACAATGTGTCCTTGGGGATCCTGCTATCTTCCATGCGGCTCACATGGCCAAGCCATCTCAAGCGCCGCTGACTCAGTAGTGTGTATAAGCTAGGGATGTTGGCCGCCTCGAGGACTTCTGTGTTAGAGATGCGGTCCTGCCACCTGATGCCAAGGATTCTCCGGAGACAGCGAAGATGGAATGAATTGAGACATCGCTCTTGGCTGACATACGTTGTCCAGGCCTCGCTGCCGTAGAGCAAGGTACTGAGGACACAGGCTTGATACACTCGGACTTTTGTGTTCCGTGTCAATGCGCCATTTTCCCACACTCTCTTGGCCAGTCTGGACATAGCTGTGGAAACTTTTCCCATGCGCTTGTTGATTTCTGCATCGAGAGACAGGTTACTGGTGATAGTTGAGCCTAGGTAGGTGAACTCTTGAACCACTTCCAGAGCGTGGTCGCCGATATTGATGGATGGAGCACTTCTGACGTCCTGTCCCATGATGTTTGTTTTCTTGAGGCTGATGGTGAGGCCAAATTCATTGCAGGCAGACGCAAACCTGTCGATGAGACTCTGCAGGCATTCTTCAGTGTGAGATGTTAATGCAGCATAGTCAGCAAAGAGGAGTTCCCTGATGAGGACTTTCCGTACTTTGGTCTTCGCTCTTAGGCGGGCAAGGTTGAACAACCTGCCACCTGATCTTGTGTGGAGGAAAATTCCTTCTTCTGAGGACTTGAACGCATGTGAGAGCAGCAGGGAGAAGAAAATCCCAAACAGTGTAGGTGCGAGAACACAGCCCTGTTTCACGCCACTCAGGATAGGAAAGGGGTCTGATGAGGCGCCGCTATGCTGAATTGTGCCTTTCATATCGTCATGGAATGAGGTGGTGATACTTAGTAGCTTTGGTGGACATCCGCCCGCCTCAAACCAGGCAGCCCCCAGTCAATAAGGTTCTGTCCCGCCACAGTCCACCTGCTTCAATGGGTGCTTGAAGCTCAGGGTCATTGCCCGAAAAGTGGACTGCAACACCGCACCAAACAGCACAAAAAAAGGAAAGAAGGTACCAGCCCTTCGTTTTGCAAGCTGGAACGTCAGAACTATGTGTCCTGGCTTGTCGGAAGACCTTACACAAATCAATGATTCTTGGAAGACCGCCATCATTAACAACGAGCTCAGTAGACTCAATGTGGACATTGAAGCACTTCAGGAGTCACGCCTCCCTGCGAGCGGATCTCTAAGAGAGCAAGACTACACCTTCTTCTGGCAGGGTAAGGATCTTGAAGAACCAAGACAGCATGGAGTGGGCTTCGCCATCAGAAACTCTTTGCTCAGCATGATAGAGCCACCTTCAAATGGCTCAGAACGCATACTGTCCATCCGACTGCTCACCGCCTCTGGTCCAGTACACCTACTCAGCATCTATGCTCCAACACTCTGCTCCCCACCTGAAGATAATGACCAGTTCTACGAGGAACTCCATAATATCATTAGTAGCATATCCAATACCAAACATCTGTTCCTGCTGGGGGACTTTAATGCCAGGGTTGGGGCCGACCATGACTCATGGCCCTCCTCCCTTGGGCTCTATGGCATTGGAAGGATGAATGAGAATGGACAGAGACTGCTTGAGTTGTGTACCTATCATAACCTCTGCATCACCAACTCGTTCTTTCACACTAATCCCTGTCACCAGGTTTCTTGGAGGCACCCAAGATCACGTCGTTGGCACCAGCTGGACCTCATCGTCACAAGGCGAGCCTCCTTAAACTGTGTTCAAATCACATGCAGCTTCCACAGTGCAGACTGCGACACTGACCACTCCCTGGTGTGCAGCAAGGTTAGACTCAAACCAAAGAAGCTGCATCACTCCAAGCAGACAGGCCACCCGTGCATCAACACGAGCAGAATGTCTTATCCACAGCCGTTACAAAAATTTCTAAATTCACTTGAAAAAGCCCTTCAAGGTTACTAGAGGTGGAATAAAACATAGGCCCAGATTTCCCTGCCATATTTCAGCATCACAGCAGGTTGTGTCTCATAAACTAGGTATTTCACAAAAATGATATTTTATCATAAACTTCCTTATATATTGGCAGACCAGGATGTATGAGATCAGCACTATTTCAAATTAAATCAAGAAAATGCGTCAATGGTATAATCTGGTTGAGGTTTATAGCGACCAGGAAGCGCTTCTTCAAGCAAATAGTGGAACAGCCTTCCAGGTAGAGAAGCAGAGGCAGAAACTGTAGTCAATCAAAAGTATTGGATGTTGGTTTCCATAAAAATTTGAGTTTGGTTGGAAGAATTTGTATTTATCTTTGTGATCTTTCAGAGTTCATCCTTTGCCGAAAGTACAGCTAAAAATATTTCAGTGGGATGACACCAGAGATAATTAGCTGGCAATGCCATGCTATGGGACCAGTCTTGGAAATCTTCTGTGGATCCTGAAAGTGCCATTAAAACAATTTTTAAAAAAATGTTTGTTTTGAAAGTGCTTTGTATCCTGCAACAGGGTGTACCCTGATGTTGAGATCATTTTTTCAAGGAAAGATCATTCAACAATTGTACCATTTTCAGTTGCTATACACGTTTTCAGCTTATTGATCACCAGCTCATTGAACAAATGGATTCCTGTGTTGTACTCCAAGAATGTGAAATGCAGTGATATTTTTTGCTCAAAGTGAGCACATCTTGATTAAGGCTGTCCGAATGCAGATCTTAATGTCACTAGAAATGAATAAATTGCTCAGTTGGTTCAACAATGTGATGAAAATATGAGGTGATGCTTTTCTAGAAAAGGCCATTTGGTCATCCACTCGACGGAAATTACAACCCAGCAGATTACAAAAGCTGTAAGAAACTTTCAAGTGGCCATTTCCTTTAGCAATGCCTGACATATAATGAATACAAACTGCCTGATGTTCTCTTGCTTAACTTGATTTCTGGATTTTTGATCCAACTAAAAATGAAATGATGGGCATTAATTTCTGGGCTTGGAGCCTTGCATGTCACCATTGACCATTGAAAGATGAGGTGCAGATGTTAAGTGCAGGATGCACTTAATTTTCAGACCAATTGTTTTTGGGATCCTGTGCTACCACCATGCAAAAGCCTCTTAATTTTATTTCAGTGTGGACTCGATGAACCCATGCCACATTTTCCAACACCCGGTGAGGTTCTTCCCAGACTGTGAGCCCATAAAAACTAGGCACAGAGGCAGTGGAACTAGAGAGGCCTACTTAATAAGCAGTTTAAAGATAGAGGTTAATATTTATGATTTTTAAGGTTTTTTTGTTCTTATGGTTGCTCGGCTATATTTTCTTTAAATCATTAATTAGTTTTCATGAGAGAACCACCATTTTTGCTGATTTCAGATCCTACCTTTCTAATACCTTTCATCATTAGTTTTATTTTCTATTTGCTTTGATTTGGCCCAGGATGCAAAGATGGGTTTACCTATGGATGTTCTATATAGGCTGAACAACTGAATGAAGAAAAGTTGTTCATTTGAAGCCTAATAATACAGATGCAATAACTCCTTCCCAATCCCCTCACTATATTAGGATGTGCAGCTGGACATGTCTGAGAACTCCTGTCATCACCATCCACACTTCACAAGACACATTACCACAGAATTGTGTTATTTGCTGCCCAATGGTCTGCATATAATGTGGATTGGGAATAGCTCTTCCTGTAGAAGTGATGATTACCATAGCATGAAGCTTTAATAATACCCCATCCTGCCAAGCCACTGCAAGAGAAACCTGCCACATCAAATATTCTGCAATGCACACAAGTCTCAGAGAAACAGCAGCCCCTATATTAGCAAGGGGTAACACCATTATAGCTTGTCCTGTGGTAGGAGGCATCAGCTAGATAGGATGCAACATTTTCACTAGGTGGCAGAGTTCATGTGAATGCAGAGAGACATAGATGGAACTCACATAGACATTAGGGGTCTTCAATTAGGAGTCTTCATATCAACCTCATGGTCTATATGAAGAGAAAGGGTGGCACTCATTTAATGTTTGGGTGGTAACTAATTCCAGAAACATCATGCATGTCAATGGCCATTATCCAGGAAGTGGCAGTCCACATTCTGTGGAGGAGAAACCCGTGGGATAGCCATCAGGAAAACCATTGCCATTGACCTCATTAAGAAATCCCCTAATAGCAGAGGAGGGCCTGAAACTGGAAGGCTGAGTATCTGTTTGCATTTTCAAATCTGTTTGAAGTTCAGCATCTGCCATCCCCACTTGCAAGGCACCATGCAGCGTAAATACAATGGAACCAAGTCTTCAAAAGGACAATGGTTGTATACGATAGGTGAAATGAGGCAGCTGGGGGGTTCTCACCTTCGGTTTGTATGTTGCTTGTTGTGCTTACCGAGAAACATGTGTAAAGTGAGCAGTGTACCCACTTCATCCTGCTCCTGAGAACAGAACACTTCTTTCTCACTTACAGCCAAGTACAAGGGAGTGAGGTAATTGTATTGACTACAATGCAGACCCCTTTAAGTGCAAATAGCATGCTCAAGGGTGGTCTACAGCTTCAACTAAGACCTCCAAACCTTGAGTGCTAAAAGGGACAATACTGCCCACATCTTCAGGTGCTATTTTAAACAATTAGGCAACTTCTCTGCCTTCACCACAACCCCTTAAGCAACTCTCCCGGAGCTGCTTCTATATCCAAATTTGCAATCCACAGCCAAGTGTGCTGCAGGCAAAGGATTCTATAGCCTAGTCAAAATAAAGGATGAAGCTTATCTTGAAAAATCTGGTGCAGGCCATGAAACATATGCTCCAGCTTCCAAAAGTGTGATGCTGAAAAATTTCAAAGTGATGGTGGTTGTACTAATCACTACTTGGTATCATAAAAAGTAGAGATTGAAGAAGTAGTCCAGGAATTACCAGATCAGGACTGATTTCCCTTCTTGAGTGGTTTCCTTCATTTTGCCCTATTCCTGTATTTTGTTTAATCTTCTTGTTGGTTACTTTATTCCAGTCATTGATTTGTTATTCACAAGTTCCAAAATTTGTTAACACATCTGCGTATTTGTTAACAAACTTCCTAGTTTGTTGACAAATCTTAAAACCTGCCTAACAGCAAATTAATTGCTATAGTTTGTTTTTTATTAACAAAGTTGCACTGAGCAGATTTTCATGTTAATAGGTGAGATTTTTGTGCTAGAATAAATGGCACTGCTTCAATATCTGTGTCAATGACAAAGACAGCAGACACACCAGCCAGAACAGCAGCAGTCAAGGTGTTTGGTTGACACCAAGGGCTCACAATTAATGGGACCAATTTCAGCACTTTGCTTCTCATTTACTTAAGGGAATGCAACAGGACAAGCAGCTAATGGAAGAACATTAGTGTGTGGAAAAATAGAAATTGGAACAGTAACAGGAGCAGCAGAGGTAGGAGCTACAATGCACGACTCTTCATAATTTTTAGCCTGACTTCAATATCTTTGCAGCCAGGTGGTGGAAAAGTTGTCTGGCTCTGGAAAAGAACAAAGTATTGATGGTAAACTTTACTCATCAATGATAATAATACTGACTGTCCTTCAGGGACTTGATGGATGAAAAGTGGAATGCAGCATTGCTGCTACTGACATTAAGCCTGAAAATAACACTGAGTCTTTTCACGCAAAATTGTAATGTGGTACTGATTCTCGTTTCAATGCCATCAACTACCCTTTTCTTCAGATGGAGTACAAATCAATAACATGTCTAGATTCTTTTACCTATTGCTGAGCACTTTCAAGATGGAAATAACAAGACTACTGGCTCCTCCTATGGTTTATCAGTCACTCACTATTAACACTGAGGCTTGGATTCTAATTAGGGCCAGTTTTCAGTGGGTGAGTTTTGATTTCAATTCAAAACTCACCCACTCCGGAAAAAAAAAAATGAAGCCCAAAATATTTTAACTCACCAGCAGTGCTGTTTTTCCTTAATTCTATTAACAAGGTAAACAAGACTGCACATTTGCAATTCTAGTTATCTGAAATATGAATGCACAGCATTTATGAAATCCAATATCTAAATAGCTAATCATAAAAAGGAAGCAGCCCTACAAAATCACTGAGATGGAAACTAAATCCAACATACACCATTTTCGAACACTGCTCATGAAATATTTTGGTTTGTCCATTGTCAGTTGAGCTATTGTCCAATACCAAAAAGACTCAAATTGCAATGAAAAGCCATTTGCTATATTTATTCCACTTTTCTCAGTGAACCATCTATAGTTTGCACTGTTGTAGAACCTTGTTCTATTAGACTGGGAAGTAAAACACACCTGTATGTAGATTTTAACATTGAAAATAAGAGCATCATCAGTTTACGGTAAGAAACCTGGAATTGACTCCTAGTTTGTTAACTTGGAATTAAACTTCTGTAATTACAAGTGATGTATTACTTAACAGATGTATAATTAATTGAATATAGAATTTAGATGGTTATATCAGTCTTTTTAACCGAAAACCAAGTTCACAGCTACTAAATGAGTGCCTACGCTCTGCTTTAAAATGGCAGGTCCTTTGTTCTGCAATACACAGGTGTACTGCTACTTCTATGAGCCTAAGAACTATTTACCATGACTTTAAATTGTGTAACAAAATGATTATATTGTTCAGTGCAGCAACCCTACAATTAAATGAACAGCAAAGTTCAAGATGCTCAGCTGGTGTCTGTTGCATGTTCAATGTACTAAATAGAGAAGTCCATTAAAATTCTGCACTGAAGCACATCATGCTAAATATTCTAAAAAAGTATTTTTATTAAAATGCAAATTATTACATCCCCTGTGACAGATGAATGATACCCCAATGTAATCAGAGATACAGGAAAACGACTTTTCCCCTTTCCCCCTGTCATTCATTTTGAGGGATTCATTGAACATTGGAAGGGGGTGGGGTGAGGGGGGGGAGGTTTCAACAGATAGGAGCAGACATACCTAGCAAGTACAATCCCATTAGCCTAACAACAATTGGAAAACTAAAGGAAGAATAAATCAACAGCAAAATGGAAGAGGATATAAATAAGCTAATAAATTATGATCAACATTTGATAGAGCAGAAGTCACATGATATAAAATAGCATTGATAAAGTATCACCTGATATTAATTTACAAACTAAGGTTATTTGGTATCAAGGATTGAACATGTATGCAAATTAGTAGCTGGCGAAAGGAAAGGAAGCAAAAGGAACTGTAAGGGTGGCGAGGTCAAAATGGAAAGGGATTGCAAGTATTGAGTGGGATGCAATAAAGATCCATACTGTTTTCTGTTGTTCTTAGTATAAATAAATTACTTGAATTTGTAGTTTCATTGCAAGCTAGTCACATTTTATCGTAACACCAAACTAAGGGTAGTTTAAATTTGATGGGTTTCTGTAGAGTTTGATTGGAACAAAGAACAAAGAAAATTACAGCACAGGAACAGGCCCTTCGGCACTCCAAGCCTGCGCCGATCCAGATCCTCTATCTAAACCTGTCGCCTATTTTCTAAGGGTCTGTATCTCTTTGCTTCCTGCCCATTCATGTATCTGTCTAGATACATCTTAAAAGACGCTATCGTGCCCACGTCTACCACCTCCGCTGGCAACGCGTTCCAGGCACCCACCACCCTCTGCGTAAAGAACTTTCCATGCATATCCCCCCTAAACTTTTCCCCTCTCACTTTGAACTCGTGACCCCTAGTAATTGAATCCCCCACTCTGGGAAAAAGCTTCTTGCTATCCACCCTGTCTATACCTTTCATGATTTTGTACACCTCAATCAGGTCCCCCCTCAACCTCTGTCTTTCTAATGAAAATAATCCTAATCTACTCAACCTCTTTTCATAGCTAGAGCCCTCCATACCAGGCAACATCCTGGTGAACCTCCTCTGCACCCTCTCCAAAGCATCTACATCCTTTTGGTAATGTGGCGACCAGAACTGCACGCAGTATTCCAAATGTGGCCGAACCAAAGTCTTATACAACTGTAACATGACCTGCCAACTCTTGTACTCAATACCCCGTCCGATGAAGGAAAGCATGCCGTATGCCTTCTTGACCACTCTATTGACCTGTGTTGCCACCTTCAGGGAACAATGGACCTGAACACCCAAATCTCTCTGGACATCAATTTTCCCCAGGACTTTTCCATTTATTGTATAGTTCACTCTTGAATTGGATCTTCCAAAATGCATCACCTCGCATTTGCCCGGATTGAACTCAATCTGCCATTTCTCTGCCCAACTCTCCAATCTATCTATATTCTGCTGTATTCTCTGACAGTCCCCTTCACTATCTGCTACTCCACCAATCTTAGTGTCATCTGCAAACTTGCTAATCAGACCACCTATACTTTCCTCCAAATCATTTATGTATATCACAAACAGTGGTCCCAGCACAGATCCCTGTGGAACACCACTGGTCACACGTCTCCATTTTGAGAAACTCCCTTCCACTGCTACTCTGTCTCCTGTTGCCCAGCCAGTTCTTTATCCATCTAGCTAGTACACCCTGGACCCCATGCGACTTCACTTTCTCCATCAACCTACCATGAGGAACCTTATCAAACGCCTTACTGAAGTCCATGTATATGACATCTACAGCCCTTCCCTCATCAATCAACTCTGTCACTTCCTCAAAGAATTCTATTAAGTTGGTAAGACATGACCTTCCCTGCACAAAACCATGTTGCCCGTCACTGATAAGCCCATTTTCTTCCAAATGGGAATAGATCCTATCCCTCAGTATCTTCTCCAGCAGCTTCCCTACCACTGACGTCAGGCTCACCGGTCTATAATTACCTGGATTATCCCTGCTACCCTTCTTAAACAAGGGGACAACATTAGCAATTCTCCAGTCCTCCGTAACCTCACCCGTGTTTAAGGATGCTGCAAAGATATCTGTTAAGGCCACAGCTATTTCCTCTCTCGCTTCCCTCAGTAACCTGGGATAGATCCCATCCGGACCTGGGGACTTGTCCACCTTCATGCCGTTTAGAATACCCAACACTTCCTCCCTCCTTATGCCGACTTGACCTAGAGTAATCAAACATCTGCTCCTAACCTCAACATCCGTCATGTCCCTCTCCTCAGTGAATACCGATGCAAAGTACTCGTTTAGAATCTCACCCATTTTCTCTGACTCCACGCATAATTTTCCTCCTTTGTCCTTGAGTGGGCCAATCCTTTCTCTAGTTACCCTCTTGCTCCTTATATATGAATAAAAGGCTTTGGGATTTTCCTTAACCCCGTTTGCTAAAGATATTTCATGACCCCTTTTAGCCCTCTTAATTCCTCGTTTCAGATTGGTCCTACATTCCCGATATTCTTCCAAAGCTTCATCTTTCTTCAGCCGCCTAGACCTTATGTATGCTTCCTTTTTCCTCTTAGCTAGTCTCACAATTTCACCTGTCATCCATGGTTCCCTAATCTTGCCATTTCTATCCCTCATTTTCACAGGAACATGTCTCTCCTGCACGCTAATCAACCTCTCTTTAAAAGCCTCCCACATATCAAATGTGGATTTATCTTCAAACAGCTGCTCCCAATCTACATTCCCAACCTCTGCCGAATTTTGGTATAGTTGGCCTTCCCCCAATTTAGCACTCTTCCTTTAGGACCACTCTCGTCTTTGTCCATGAGTATTCTAAAACTTACAGAATAGTGATCACTATTCCCAAAGTAGTCCCCTCCTGAAACTTCAACCACCTGGCCGGGCTCATTCCCCAACACCAGGTCCAGTATGGCCCCTTCCTGAGTTGGACTATTTACATACTTCGAGAAAACCCTCCTGGATGCTCCTTACAAATTCTGCTCCAGTTAGACGTCTAACACTAAGTGAATCCCAGTCAATGTTGGGAAAATTAAAATCTCCTATCACCACCACCCTGTTGCTCCTGCATCTTTCCATAATCTGTTGACATATTTGTACCTCTATCTCACGCTCGCTGTTGGGAGGCCTGTAGTACAGCCACAACATTGTTACCGCACCCTTCCTATTTGAGTTCTGCCCATATTGCCTCACTGCTCGAGTCATCCATAGTGCCCTCCTTCAGCACAGCTGTGATATCCTCTTTGACCAGTAATGCAACTCCTCCACCCCTTTTACCTCCCTCTCTATCCCGCCTGAAGCATCGATATCCTGGGATATTTAGTTGCCAATCGTGCCCTTCCCTCAACCAAGTCTCAGTAATAGCAATAACATCATACTCCCAGGTACTAATCCAAGCCCGAAGTTCATCTGCCTTACCTACTACACTTCTTGCATTAAAACAAATGCACCTCAGACCACCAGTCCCTTTGCGTTCATCATCTGCTCCCTGCCTACTCTTCCCCTTAGTCACGCTGACTTCATTATCTAGTTCCTTACAGGCTTTCGTTACTACCTCCTTACTGTCCACTGACCTCCTCATTTGGTTCCCATCCCCCTGCCACATTAGTTTAAACCCTCCCCAACAGCGTTAGCAAAAGCACCCCCAAGGACATTGGTTCCAGTCCGGCCCAGGTGTAGACCGTCCAATTTGTAATAGTCCCACCTCCCCCAGAACCGGTCCCAATGTCCCGAAAATCTGAACCCCTCCCTCCTGCACCATCTCTCAAGCCACGCATTCAACCTGACTATTTTTTAATTTCTACTCTGACTAGCATGTGGCACTGGTAGCAATCCTGAGATTACTACCTCTGAGGTCCTACTTTTTAAACTTGGCTCCTAACTCCCTAAATTCTGCTTGTAGGACCTCATCCCGTTTTTTACCTATATCATTGGTGCCTATGTGCACAAGGACAACTGGCTGTTCACCCTCCCCCTTCAGAATGTTCTGTAGCCGATCTGAGACATCCCTGACCCGTGCACCTGGGAGGCAACATACCATTCGGGAGTCTCGTTTTTGACCACAGAACCGCCTATCTACTCCCCTTACAATCGAATCCCCTATGACTATAGCCCTTCCACTCTTTTTCCCGCCCTTCTGAACAGCAGAGCCAGCCACGGTGCCATGAACCTGGCTACTGCTGCCTTCCCCTGGTGAGCCATCTCCCCCAACAGCATCCAAAACGGTATACCTGTTTTGGAGGGAGATGACCGCAGGGGACACCTGCGCTGCCTTCCTGCTCTTTCTCTGCTTTTTGGTCACCCATTTCCTTTCTCCCTCAGCAATCCTAATCTGCGGTGTGACCAATTCGCTAAACGTGCTATCCACGACCTCCTCAACATCGCGGATGCTCCAAAGTGAGTCCATCCGCAGCTCCAGAGCCGTCATGCAGTTGAACAAGAGCTGCAGCTGGACACACTTCCAGCACGTGAAGGAGTCAGGGACATCAGCCGTGTCCGAGCTCCCACATTGAGCAAGAGGAGCATAACACGGGTCTGAGATCTCCTGCCATTTTTAATCTTAAGCTTAACTTAGTCTTAACTTAGATAAATGAAAAAGGAACGAAACGTTTTTACCAATCACACGGAAAAAAGAAAAAAAACATGTGTGTGGGTTGATCAGTAGCCAATGAAGCTCAATATGGACAAATGTAAGGTGCTGTTTATTGAACATTGTTGTTGTACGTGACGCAAGGCTGGCCCATACCCCACTCCTGCGCCGTGGCGGTCACCCGAGCCATTTTCCGCCTTATCTGGAGATTTAAAATGGACTGGGTCCAGAGGGACACGATGTTCAAACCTCTGGATAATATACCCAATGTCGCCCTCATCCTGATGACCACTTTCGTGTGTGGCTGCATCAAGCTGTGCGTCGAGCCTCAGTCACAAACACCAAGTGTCACTACGTGCTGAGGTTTTATCTGTTCCCAGTGTTACGAAAGATGGGTCTGGTCACATTGCCACGGAACGCTCCATCCAGTTGGACTGTGCCGTACCACCTATCCTTCGTGGGAAAGTTTCTGCGGGAAAACACCTTTGACCACCAATCCATCAGGCAGTGGTCTGCATGGAATGTCCTCAAGGCCCTACAGGAAAAGGAGATGTTGGTTCCGGTTGGATGGTTCCCCAAGCAGACTGCCAAAGTTATTTGGCAGAATGCCTCATCCCCAAAACTTTCAAATAAGCACCAAGACATAGCTTGGCTCGTGGTGAGAAGGGCCTTCCCTGTCAGATCCTTCCTGCACACCCGAAGTCTCGTCCCCTCCACACGCTGCCCTTGAGGTGGCTGCGGTGGGGAAGAGACAGTTGCCCACCTCCTTCTGGAATGTGTCTTTGCAAAGCAGGTGTGGAAAGAGATGCAGTAGTTTTTGTCGAGGTTCATCCCAAGCAGCTCTGTAACACAGGAGTCTGTGCTCTACAACCTGTTGCCAGGGACGCACACCGAGATAAACATCAACTGCTGCTGGAGGACCATCAATTCAGTGAAAGACGCTCTTTGGTCTGCCCGAAACTTGCTGGTCTTCCAGCGCAAAGAGTTGTCCATGACCGAGTGTTGCAGACTGGCACATTCCAAGGTCCAGGACTACGTGCTGAAGGACACACTAAAGCTTGGGGCAGCCGCTGCAAAGGCTCAATGGGGAAAGACCACTGTGTAAGGTTATCCCACCAAAATGAACTGAAGGGCTGGACCCATGGGAAACCCCTCGGGCTGTATACACCAGATATGGGTTTGCTGTAAAGTGTACATGGCATGTAAAATGGAATGGAAGGATTGTGAGGCAACTCACTCCTGTATCGAAGAAAACTGATCGCCTTTGCACTTTTTGGAATGTCAACTTAGTGCTGTTTTGAAGTGTATTGTAATGCTTTTTTAAAATATTTTTATGAATAAAGTATATTTTTGGGCTGTATTTAACAGTGCTCAGGCAATTAATTGCCTGGTGCCAGGGTCCCCGTCCCTTTAAAGACAGGGGACCCGCCTCCAAGAGCTGCCAGCCAATCAGAGGGAAGTGGACCTTAAATGACCATTAATTGACCACTTAAGGGTCTCAACTGGCCTCTGGACAGGAATGCCATCCACAGCCTTCCCTGCCCCAGACAAGATTCAAAGGCATCAGGAAGGCGACGGGCACTCCACCACCACCACCTTCCCATGCTAGTTTATGAACCCTCCTGCCTCCGTTCCCTTCCCTAGGGGACCCTATAAAATTCAGCCCATGGATGGGATTGAACTTGCCAAGGGAAGAAGCTGAGAGAATTGCAAATAATCTTTATTGAGCTTGACCAAGTGTTGACATGCTCAATGTCTCAAGCAATAGTCACACAGAGAAAAAAAAACAAATTACCCACTTTTATTCTGGGTAGAGAACAGTTATTTTGTTCTGGTCTCTCTCTCTCTATGAATTATAAAGGACAACTTAAAATCTTTATAGGGTTCTAGTCATAGACACCCACCCTTGCAACCTTGATGATTTTTTTATGGTGTGATAGGACTTGTTTTTCACTTTTCTGACTGATTTGTTGATCATTGTATGGTATAGGTGAACCTCTTACCTGGAAACACATTGACCCTATATTAAGCATCCCTGGAGAACAAAAGACCTCTCCTTGCTGGCATAGCTTTCTCTTGCTGAATGCCAACTGTACCCTGAAGAACTCAGGAATTGAGCAACCTAACTATTTTATTATTTTTTGCTACAGTACAAGTCTACAAGTTGTATATAAAAAAGTGAAAAGAAAGCAAAAATCTTAACAATATGAGATTAAACCAAAAACTAACCCTACATTTATATGCAGATAAGAATGGGTAATAATACATTTCCTGCACCCCCTTCCCCCACCCCCTCGCACCCCCTTGGACCATCTTCCCTCCACCTCTTCCTACCGCACCCCTCCCCCTCGTACCCCCTCCCCTCCCGCACCCCCTTCCCCCCCACCGACATCCACCTACACCTGAGCAGGGGCCCTAACAACACCACTGCCCTGTGGGCACCTCGGGAGAGACCAAGGCTAAGGGAGTAAACCCTAACAGAAGGCGGTCATGTGTCACCTTTGGCATATTTCCGGCAGTTCCTGCAGCCATACCAGTGCCAAACGTCGTGCTCTGCACTCCTTTGGACCCTACCAGGAAGGCCGAGAGGGGTTTTGACGCTTGGGCAACTCACAACCTCCATACATCCGCCCCAGCATGTGCCATGGAGAGGTCAATCCATTGTCGCCTCACAGCGATCAAAACAACATGGAAGGCAGCAGTTACGGGTTATAAGTCCAGCCCAATTGGTGTAGAGATTGGGCGCCACGGGTTGCCTTTGTCGGTGGGAGAGGCCATCGCATCTCACTGGACAGCTACCGCCCGCCTCAAACCGGGCAGCCCCCGGTCAGTAAGGTTCTGTCCCACCACAGTCCACCTGCTTCAATGGGTGCTTGGAGCTCAGGGTCATTGCCCAACAAGTGGACTGTAACACCGCACCAACCAGCATGACAAAAAAAAAGAAAGGTACCAGCCCTTCATTTTGCAAGCTGGAACGTCAGAACTGTGTGTCCTGGCCTGTAGGAAGACCTTACACAAATCAATGATTCTTGGAAGACCGCCATCATTAACAACGAGCTCAGTAGACTCAATGTGGACATTGAAGCACTTCAGGAGTCACGCCTCCCTGCGAGCGGATCTCTAAGAGAGCAAGACTACACCTTCTTCTGGCAGGGTAGGGATCCTGAAGAACCATAATAGCATGGAGTGGGCTTTGCCATCAGAAACTCTTTGCTCAGCATGATAGAGCCACCTTCAAATGGCTCGGAACGCATACCTCCATCCGACTGTTCACCACCTCTGGTCCAGTACACCTACTCAGCATCTATGCTCCAACACTCTGCTCCCCACATGACGCTAAAGACCAGTTCTACGAGGAACTCCATAATATCATTAGTAGCATCCCCAATACCGAACACCTGTTCCTGCTGGGGGACTTTAATGCCAGGGTTGGGGCCGACCATGACTCATGGCCCTCGGGCCTTGGGCGCTATGGCGTTGGAAGGATGAATGAGAATGGACAAAGACTGCTTGAGTTGTGTACCTATCACAACCTCTGCATCACCAACTCGTTCTTTCACACTAATCCCTGTCACCAGGTTTCTTGGAGGCACCCAAGATCACGTCGGCATCAGCTGGATCTCATCGTCACAAGGCGAGCCTCTTTAAACAGCATTCTAATCACACGCAGCTTCCACAGTGTGGACTGCGACACCGACCACTCCCTGGTGTGCAAGAAAGTTAGACTCAAACCAAAGAAGCTGCATCACTCCAAGCAGAAGGGCCGCCCACGCATCAACACTAGCAGAGACCAAGTGGGCCCACATCAGAGACGCTATCTATGGCTCAGCAATGACCACCTATGCCAAATGTGTGAAGCGGAATGCAGACTGGTTTCAATCTCACTTTGAAGAGCTGGAACCTGTCATAGCCGCTAAGCGCATTGCACTGCTGAACTACAAGAAAGCCCCCAGCGAGTTAACATCCGTAGCACTTAAAGCAGCCAGAAGCGCTGCACAAAGAACAGCCAGGTGCTGCGCAAATGACTACTGGCAACACCAATGCAGTCATATTCAGCTGGCCTCTGACACAGGAAACATCAAAGGAATGTATGATGGCATTGAGAGTTTTTGGGCCAACCATCAAGAAGATCGCCCCCCTCAAGTCTAAATCATGGGACACAAACACTGACCAACACAAGCAAATGGACCACTGGGTTGAGCACTACCTGGAACTGTACTCCAGGGAGATTGTTGTCACTGAGACCGCCCTCAATGCAGCCCAGTCTCTGCCAGTCATGGGTGAGCTGGACGTACAGCCAACAAAATCGGAACTCAGTGATGCCATTGATTCTCTAGCCAGTGGAAAAGCCCCTGGGAAGGACGGCATTACCCCTGAAAAATCAAGAGTGCCAAGCCTGCTATACTTAATCCTACGAACTGCTTTGCCTGTGCTGGGACGAGGGAGCAGTACCACAGGACAGGCGCGATGCCAATATCATCACCCTCTATAAGAACAAGGTGACAGTGGTGACTGCAACAACAACCGTGGAATCTCCCTGCTCAGCATCGTGGAGAAAGTCTTCGCTGGAGTCATTTTATACAGGCTCCTGAAGCTGGCTGAGCGTGTCTACCCTGAGGCACAGTGTGGCTTTCGAGCACACAGATCCACCATTGACATGCTGTTCTCCCTTCGCCAGCTTTTTCTAAATTCATTAATGGGATGTGGGCGTCACTGGCTATGCCAGCATTTATTGCCCATCCCTAATTGCCCTTAAGAAGGTGGTGGTGATCTGCCTTCTTGAACCGCTGCAGTCTATTAGGGTAGGTAGACCCACAGGGCTTTCAGGAAAGGAGTTCCAGAATTTTGACCCAGCGACAGTGAAGGAACGGCGATATAGTTCCAAGTCAGGATGGTGTGTGACTTGGAGGGGAACTTGCAGGTGGTTGTGTTCCCATGTATTTGCTGCCCTTGTGGAGAGTATTCCATCACACTCCTGACTTGTGCCTTGTAGATGGTTGACAGGCTTTGGGGAGTCAGGAGGTGAGTTACTCGCCTCAGGATTCCTAGCCTCTGACCTGCTCTTGTAGCCGCGGTATTTATATGGCTACTCCAGTTCAGTTTCTGGTCAATGGTAGCCCCTAGGATATTGATAGTGGGGGATTCAGTGATGGTAATGCCGTTGAATGTCAAGGGGAGATGGTTAGATTCTCTCTTGTTGGAGATGGTCATTGCCTGGCACTTGTGTGGCGCGAATGTTACTTGCCACTTATCAGCCCAAGCCTGGATATTGTCCAGGTCTTGCTGCATTTCTACACGGACTGCTTCAGTATCTGAGGAGTCACGAATGGTGCGGAACATTGTGTAATATCAGCGAACATCCCCACTTCTGACCTGATGATTGAAGGTAGGTCATTGATGAAGCAGCTGAAGGTGGTTGGGCCGAGGACACTACCCTGAGGAACTCCTGCAGTGATGTCCTGGAGCTCAGATGATTGACCTCCAACAACCACAACCATCTTCCTTTGCGCGAGGTATGACTCCAGCCAGCGGAGGGTTTTCCCCCCCGATTCCCATTGACCTCAGTTTTGCTAGGGCTCCTTGATGCCCTAATCGGTCAAATGCTGCCTTGATGTCAAGGGCAATCACTCTCACCTCTCCTCTTGATTTCAGCTCTTTTGTCCATGTTTGAACCAAGGCTGTGCTGAGGTCAGGAGCTGACGGAGCCCAAACTGAGCGTCACTGAGCAGGTTATTGCTATGCAAGTGCCGCTTGATGGCACTGTTGATGACACCTTCCATCACTTTACTGATGATTGAGAGTAGGCTGATGGGGCGATAATTGGCCGGGTTGGACTTGTCCTGCTTTTTGTGTACAGGACATACCTGGGCAATTTTCCACATTGACAGGTAGATGCCAGTGCTGTAGCTGTACTGGAACAGCTTGGCTAGCGGCGCGGCAATTTCTGAAGCACAGGTCTTCAGTACTATTGCTGGAATATTGTCAGGGCCCATGGCTTTTACAGTATCCAGTGCCTTTAGTCGTTTCTTGATATCACGCGGAGTGAATCAAATTGGCTGAAGTCTGGCATCTGTGATGCTGGGGACTTCAGAAGGAGGCCGAGATGGATCATCAACTCGGCACTTCTGGCTGAAGATTGTTGCAAATGCTTCAGTCTTATCTTCTGCACTGATCTGCTGGGCTCCCCCATCATTGAGGATGGGGATATTTGTGGAGCCACCTCCTCCAGTTCGTTGTTTAATTGTCCACCACCATTCACGGCTGAATATGGCAGGACTGCAGAGCTCAGATCTGATCCGTTGGTTATGGGATCTGTCTATCGCATGCTGCTTATGCAGTTTGGCATGCAAGTAATGCTGGGTTGTAGCTTCACCAGGTTGACACCTCATTTTGAGGTATCCCTTGTGCTGCTCCTGGCATGCCCTCCTGCACTCTTCATTGAACCAGGGTTGGTCTCCTGCTTGATGATAATGGTAGAGTGGGGGATATGTCGGGCCATGAGGTTACAGATTGTGAATGAGTACAATTCTGCTGCTGCTGATGGCCCACAGCGCCTCCTGGATGCTCAGTTTTGCATTGCTAGATCTGTTCAAAATCTATCCCATTTAGCACGGTGATAGTGCCACACAACACGATGTATGGTATCCTCAATGTGTCGTCTCCAGAAGTACTGTGCGGTGGTCACTCCTACCAATACTGTCATGGACAGAAGCATCTGCGGCAGGCAGATTGGTGAGGACGAGGTCAAGTATGTTTTTCCCTCGTGTTGGTTCCCCTACCACCTGCCGCAGACATAGTCTAGCAGCCATGTCCTTTAGGACTCGGCCAGCTCGGTCAGTAGTGGTGCTAGACATTAAAGTCCCCCACCCAGAGTACATTTTCTGCCCTTGCCACCCTCAGTGCTTCCTCCAAGTGGTGTTCAACATGGTGGAGTACTGAGTCATCAGCTGAGGGAGGGCGGTAGGTGGTAATCAGTAGGAGGTTACCTTGCCCATGTTTGACCTGATGCCATGAGACTTCATGGGGTCCGGAGACGATGTTGAGGACTCCCAGGGCAACTCCCTCCCTACTGTATACCACTCTGCCACCACCTCTGGTGGGTCTGTCCTCCCGGTGGGATAGGACATACCCGGGGATGGTGATCGCAGTGTCTGGGACATTGTCTGTAAGGTATGATTCCATGAGTATTACTATGTCAGGCTGTTGCTTGACTAGTCTGTGGGACAGCTCTCCCAACTTTGGCACAAGCCCCCAGATGTTAGTAAGGAGGACTTTGCAGGGTCGACAGGGCTGGGTTTGCCGTTGTCGTTTCCGATGCCTCGGTCGATGACGGGTGGTCCGTCCGGTATCATTCCTTTTTATCGACTTTGTAGCGGTTAGATACAACTGAGTGGCTTGCTAGGCCATTTCAGAGGGCAGGTAAGAGTTAACCACATTGCTGTGGATCTGGAGTCACGTGTAGGCCAGACCAGGTAAGGACAGCAGATTTCCTTCCCTAATGGACATTAATGAACCAGATGAGTTTTTACAACAATCGACAATGGTTTCATGGCCATCATTCGGCGAGCTTTTTAATTCCAGATTAATTAAATTCAAATTCCACCATGGATTTGAACCCATGTCCCCAGAGAAATACCCTGGGTTTCTGGGTTACTAGTCCAGTGATAATACCACTACATCACCGCCTACCCTCCAGGAGAAATGCCGAGAACAACAGATGCCCCTCTATGTTGCTTTCATTGATCTCACCAAAGCCTTTGACCTCGTCAGCAGATGTGGTGTCTTCAGACTACTAGAAAAGGTCGGATGTCCACCAAAGCTACTAAGTATCATCACCTCATTCCATGACAATATGAAAGGCACAATTCAGCATTGCGGCACCTCATCAGACCCCTTTCCTATCCTGAGTGGCGTGAAACAGGGCTGTGTTCTCGCACCTACACTGTTTGGGATCTTCTTCTCCCTGCTGCTCTCACATGCGTTCAAGTCTTCAGAAGAAGGAATTTTCCTCCACACAAGATCAGATGGCAGGTTGTTCAACCTTGCCCATCTAAGAGTGAAGACCAAAGTACGGAAAGTCCTCATCAGGGAACTCCTCTTTGCTGACGATGCTGCATTAACATCTCACACTGAAGAGTGTCTGCAGAGACTCATCGACAGGATTGCGGCTGCCTGCAACGAATTTGGCCTCACCATCAGCCTTAAGAAAACAAACATCATGGGACAGGACATCAGAAATGCTCCATCCATCAGTATCGGTGACCACTGTCTGGAAGTGGTTCAAGAGTTCACCTACCTAGGCTCAACTATCACCAGTAACGTGTCTCTCGATGCAGAAATCAACAAGCGCATGGGAAAGGCTTCCACTGCTATGTCCAGACTGGCCAACAGAGTATGGAAAAATGGCACACAGAACACAAAAGTCCGAGCGTATCAAGTCTGTGTCCTCAGTACCTTGCTCTACGGCAGCGAGGCCTGGACAACGTATGTCAGCCAAGAGCGACGTCTCAATTCATTCCATCTTTGCTGCCTCCGGAGAATCCTTGGCATCAGGTGGCAGGACCGTATCTCCAACACAGAAGTCTTCGAGGCGGCCAACGTCCCCAGCATATACACCCTACTGAGTCAGCGGCGCTTGAGATGGCTTGGCCATGTGAGCCACATGGAAGATGGCAGGATCCCCAAGGACACATTGTACAGCGAGCTCGTCACTGGTATCTGACCCACCGTCCGTCCATGTCTCCGCTTTAAAGACGTCTGCAAACGCAACATGAAGTCCTGTGACTTTGATCACAAGTCGTGGGAGTCAGTTGCCAGCGATCGCCAGAGCTGTCGGGCCGCCATAAAGGCGGGGCTAAAGTGTGGCGAGTTGAAGAGACTTAGTAGTTGGCAGGAAAAAAGACAGAAGCGCAAGGGGAGAGCCAACTGTGTAACAGCCCCGACAACCAATTTTATCTGTAGCACCTGTGGAAGAGTCTGTCACTCTAGAATTGGCCTTTCTAGCCACTCCAGGCGCTGCTTCACAATCCACTGACCACCACCAGGCGCATACCCATTGTCTCTCGAGACAGGGAGGCCAAAGCAGAAGAAGAAGAATGGGTGTTTTACAAAGGATGATCAACTGTTTGAATGGATTACTGGGAAGGGTTAGAATACTGGAACTGATTTTAATTAAATCAGCTAGTTGCTGTAATAAGGAAACAACGGGATTGGTATTCTGAAATGATGAGATTAAATGGGTTGAAGAACTTTCTTCATCCAAAACTGGTTTGCAATCTTGTGAAATGAGAACAGTTGGAATTTCATATTATTGGATATTTAAATTCACAATTCTTGGGTGGAATGCAAAATTACAACTTATCAAGGAAGCGACTTTCACAAAGATAGGGTAGCTTTTTCAAGGTTTTTAAAAATACACAATGCATAGATATGACATGCTTTTATTTGTCATTTTCCATCCAGGCTGACCTGGAATTTCCCAGGGTCGAGTCTAATTAAATATGTAAATGAGCTCCCACCATCTTGGGAGTTCAAGGGGAGAGAAGTGCTGGGAAAGAAGTGTGATGCAACCACTTGAAGGCACGCAGCAACAGATGGGTCTGTTAGCTATAAAAGAACACTTCAAATATGTTAGCTATTTCCTAAGGATGTATGGGGCAAAAAAAAGTGGTTGTGAAAACTTAGTGGCTGGCACAACAAATGCATAGACAAGACTAGTCATATGACATGTCATTGAGCAACAGAGCACCAAAGCCCACTATTTAATAGCTGGTGAAGTGGAGGTGCTGCCATATGAGGTGATTGGGTGAAGGTTTTCCTGTTTGTTCAGCCAAGTAAACGTCTTGCAAATAAGGATCTTTGTTTAAATTGGATCAATATGAGGTAAGACTGAAATTACTGAAATTAATCAAATTTAAATTTGATAATACCTGTTTACATTTATCTCAGCCATTGCCTAATTGGGTATCCAATTTTAATGTGACCACAAACATTATATTTTACAGTGATCTTAAATTAGGTCATCTAATTTTCCAAGGCTCAAATTAACCAGCTTGGTCTATCACACAGAAATATTATGTAAATTTGGTCAAGATTGACCAGGAATATTAAGGAATTAACAGTGACAGTAAACTTCTGGCTGCTGCATGAATAGAAAACAATAGTTGAGTAGGTGACCTGGTCTCAAGGCATTTGGTGCTGGTTGTGGGAACAATAGTGACAAACAGTAAAACATTTTTTCCTGAATGGACTTAAGGAAATAAAATGCATTCCTCTAAGTTTTGATTAATGGCAACAATTTGCAGCTTCAGAATGCATGCACAACAGTATTTGTTGCAGAATAGTGCAAGATGCTTCATTGAAAAAACATACCTCCTTCAGGTTTGCAAAAGGAAAAGAAGAAAACATGCAACTTTCTCATAATATTCTGCCACGCCTAGGTTGATGAATTAATTGATTTGAGCATCAGGACGTCACTAACGTTTTGGAGTCCAATGCTCAAGACAAGTACATACAAAAGGAGGCTGTTTGGCTTACCTAGTTCATCCTTCCGGATGAGCTTCCCCTCCCTTGAGTGCATATCAGGAATTTGAGAGAGAAGTTTCCAATAATTTTCAAACCATTAATTTCAATTGATGGAAAATTATTGGGGGCATGGACATGAATTTATAAAATGACCCCTGATACTGCCCCTATTGTCGCATCTAACCACCTTTTGAATGACTCTGAAGCTTTTGACTCCATTCCATTAGAAGAGGCTCCAGGAGTTTAAGTATATAATTTGTTTTCATTAATCATATTTATCTTGCTCACATTGGATCTAATTATCATTACACATCTTGTATATTTTTGCAGTAATGAAACTTCACATAACCAAATGGCTGATCAAAACTTGTGTTAGTAATTAAAATCATGGAAATTGTAGTGTTCAATGGTTTAATTGATCTGTGTTTGATCATGTTAATCTGTTCACTGATCAATGTTCACTATGCTTAATTGCTTAAGCCTGTGGGTTGAGGTTAGGAGTTAAGGAACTTATGCCATTAAGAAAGTTCTGGTAAAAACAAACCTGAGTTCTGTTGAGACAATGTGTAGAAATCTTGTAAGTGCTGAGATATTTTAAACATACTGTAAATAAACCTGTTGTTGGCTTAGAACTCGTGTCCTCTCTGCACTGCTCTGAGATAAATCAGATATTTATATATAATATCCAGCAAACCAGCAAATACATAACAGAAATAACATCAATATGTGTTAAACCAAATACAAAAGCAAAATACTGCAGACTTTGGAAATCTGAAATAAAAACAGAAAATGCTGGAAATGCTCAGCAGGTCAGGCAGCATCTGTGGAGACAGAAACAGAGTTAATGTTTTGGGTCATTGACTCTTCACAGATGCTGCCTGACCTGCTAGTATTTCCAATGTATATGAAACATTGGACTTGCAATTTTTTTGTACTGTAAGGGGTAAATTATGTTTTGTCAATCCAGTGTGGAATTTTTCACAACAGAAGCTCATCAGGAATTTGGGTGTGGAGACCACCAAACCCACTTTATGGGTTAATATTGTTACTGGCATCTATTTCTGCAAGTTACAGAAAATATTTATGATTGTTTGCTAGACCATCAGCCATTTAATGGGCATTAATATGCATTTATAGGTTGTTTCTGTGGAACAAAAGACGGTTTAATAAGCTAATATCTGGTAAGTGCACAGCCTTATTATTCTGTTCAGCAGTGCAAAGTGCTGGAAACTGTCTGGAAAGTGTTAATTTCCCATACTCATATGTTGTTCAAAGTGCTTGGAACAGATCACTGAGCTTCCCAGGGGCTGGGGTGGGCAGAATGAAGTCATTCAATTCAAAATACAATCATCCTGGCTGGTCACCTAAATACAATTATGAAAAATTATTTTACTTCTCTTTGTTATGGGCGATCGTCAAAGAAATTGAGAACTACATCTCAGCTGTGTTGTCAGTAGATAGCAATTGATCTGAAGCCAACCAACATGAGGCTGGTTAGCGGCTCTGTGTTAGCTTGCAGATACATAAGTAAAGGAACTATGTTTTATGGATATGTTTAATTTTTATGATTGGCACAGGAAAAACATCTTTGTTGTTTTGGCATTTTGAGAAGGTGAGTACACTTTATAATTAGTTTAAATAAACTTTTGTACTGAGTGCGATTGATTTTTGTTTCGCCAGACATTGGGTTTTATCAGCTATCTGACTCCTGTGTCTTGCTACAGTTATATAGATATTGGGGGGTTAATGGCACATTGGTTCATAGGGGACACAAAGTCTGCTTACAATAATGGCCAATAATGCTGAATCCAAATAAATATTTCCATAGAAACCCAAATGTGGAACAGGTGACAACTCTGTCACGGGCAACTTACATGAAGGTTGACTGCAGGTGTCCTTACAGCAGCTGTTGTGATACAGACCTGCAATTGGGTCCAGATGATCTGATGCCTGTGAAGTCAAAGCTCAATGCATAATGACATAATGGTGGGTGTAGGAAGTCCAGCCTCAGCACCTTCCTTCATCTTTGCACCAATTCAACCATGAAATATTGTGAAAGAACAAAAATTAATGAACTAAAAAATGAAGAAAAAGGGCTAACACCTCTTGGCCACTTTCAGAACTTCATTACCTATGGTTCTTCCCTTGCGCCTCTTCCAAATGACAAAGGGAGTATCCAGCCCCCATCTTGACATAAACATTTGGAAAATTGTGCGAGCATTTGCTTCAGTATATTAGAATATTTAAATGAAGGAATAATTTAAATTTGGCAACACCACTTTAGTCTGGCTTAAAATGCCTACTGGAAAATTACACTCTGCACTGAAGTAGCACAGATCCAGCTATATGGATAAAAGCAAAATACTGCAGATGCTGGAAATATGAAATAAAAACAGAAAGTGCTGGCAGCATCTGTGGAGAAAGAAGCAGAGTTAGCATTTCAGGTTCTGGTGAAAGGTCACAGTTCCTCAGGGTAGTGTCCCAGGCCCAACCATCTTCAGCTGCTTCATCAATGACCTTCCTGCAATCATAAGGCCAGAAGTGGGGATGTTCGCTGATGATTGCACAATATTCAGCACCATTCACAACTCCTCAAATACTGAAGCAGTCCATGTAGAAATGCAGCAAGACCTGGACAATATCCAGGCTTGGGCTGATAAGTGGCAAGTAACATTCACGTGACACAAGTGCCAGGCAATGACCATCTCCAACAAGAGAGAATCTAACCATCTCCCCTTGACATTCAATGGCATTACCATCACTGAATCCCCCACTATCAACATCCTAGGGGCTACCATTGACCAGAAACTGAACTGGAGTAGCCATATAAATACCGTGGCTACAAGAGCAGGTCAGAGGCTAGGAATCCTGCGGCGAGTAACTCACCTCCTGACTCCCCAAAGCCTGTCAACCATCTACAAGGCACAAGTCAGGAGTGTGATGGAATACTCTCCACTTGCCTGATGGGTGCAGCTCCAACAACACTCAAGAAGCTCGACACATCCAGAACAAAGCAGCCCGCTTGATTGGCACACCATCCATAAACATTCACTCCCTCCACCACTGACGCACAGTGGCAGCAGTGTGTACCATCTACAAGATACACTGCAGCAACGCACCAAGGCTCCTTAGACAGCACTTTCCAAACCCGCGACCTCTACCACCTTGAAGGACAAGAGCAGCAGATGCACGGGAGCATCACCATCTGCAAGTTCCCCTCCATGTCACACACCATCCTGACTTGGAACTATATCGCTGTTCCTTCACTGTCGCTGGGTCAAAATCCTCGAACTCCCTTCCTACCAGCACTGTGGGTGTACCTACCTCACATGGACAGCAGTGGTTCAAGAAGGCAGCTCACCACCACCTTCTCAAGGGCAATTAGGGATGGGCAATAAATGCTGGCATAGCCAGTGACACCCAGATCGCATGAATGAATTAAAAAAAACTCTGCTTCTCTCTCCACAGATGCTGCCTGACCTGCTGGCACTTTCTCTTTTTATTCCAACTATATGGAGTTAACTATATTTCTTTCTGGTCACTCAACATTCCTGTGACATCAGCCTCAAGACCAATAAATCTAAACTATTCTGTTTTTTCTGGAAGATTTGTGATGGTTTGGAGATTTACAATGTTGTGAAAAATACAGTTGATATTTTCAGCGGCAAAGCAAAACAGACTTCACCTATCTGAAAAAAACTTAACACACCAAAGGCACATTCTATTACTTTACAAATGGATCAATTGCTTTGGTTTATATCTGTACTCTGAAGGTTTTTCAAAATTGAGGTTTAAAGAAGGGAACAGCTAGTGTCACCTGTTATGCAATCCTGAATTTTTCAAAAAATCAGAATATTTATGACTGACCCATGTATATGGCAAGAAGCCAGGCTAAGTGCCATGCAACCTGCTCACCAGTGTCATCTTTATTCTTATTTGGAATTTGGAAAACATTGTAGAATGGTGCATATAATCGCTATACATGAGATAAACCTAGCAAACTCAACATTTCTGGTTTTCCAGCTGCCATTGCTCAATTATGCTTAAGTGAAAGTAATGATATGATCTCCAGAGCAAGGCAGCTATGACCTGCTGCATGCAGTATGATTTGATTGACTAAGGTCTACATAATCTTCAGAAGGATCTGCTCTGTAGGAAGTAATAGCTGTTTCATGGTGCAAGGTAAAGCAAGAATAATTAATGCTGAGTATTTACTCCACACTGTCACCCCTGACAATCAAAATTTGACCTCTGAACCCAAAATCTCTCATGTGCTCCCTTTCTAAACAAAAAGGCTAAACTTAAACTTTGCACAGAATAATGTGAGGATAATGTCACCTTCTTCCTTCTTTGCTCTGCCCATGTATAAACATTTACTGAAGGCTACTGATTCCTTCTCCAGAATTGCTTTCATTCATCAGGAGCTTTTGTTATATGAAAAAGCATCACATGACCTTTATAGCACTGTACGCATAAGGGTAATTTTCCAATCCAGGCAAAATTCAGTCCAGAATGACAAGGTACTTGTGTAAAGCTAGCCAGAAGTACAATTAACAGATTCTATGCAATCTTCCATACTCAACTCAATTCCATAATTATTTGCTAACTGTCTTTCATTGGCCTTCTGCTGAAAACTAGCATAGTTGGAGAAGGGGTGGGAAAAAAAACTGAGAACATTGTGAGCTTTGGGAAAAGTTAAAAGGATGGGTCCATTTGAAGATAGAGTCTGTTTGAAATGCCTTTCTTTTATGACCAGAACAGCAAGTGTGCCTGCTTCAAGTAAAAGTAAAAGCAAAATGGGTACCCGCATGGGTCCTAGTTATGCCTGTCTTTTTGTGGGATATGTCGAGCATTCTTTGTTCCAGTCCTACTCAGGCCCCCTCCCCCAACTCTTTTTCCGGTACATTGATGACTGTATCGGTGCCGTTTCCTGCTCCCGCCCCGAACTGGAAAACTTTATCAACTTTGCTTCCAATTTCCACCCTTCTCTCACCTTTACACGGTCCATCTCTGACACTTCCCTTCCCTAACTTCTCGGTCTCCATCTCTGGGGATAGGTTGTCTACTAATATCCATTATAAGCCCACCGACTCCCACAACTACCTCGACTACACTTTTTCACACCCTACCTCCTGTAAGGACTCCATTCCATTCTCCCAGTTTCTCCGTCTCCGATGCATCTGCTCTGATGATGCTACCTTCCATGACGGTGCTTCTGATATGACCTCCTTTTTCCTCAACCGAGGATTTCCCCCCACTGTGGTTGACAGGGCCCTCAACTGTGTCCGGCCCATTCCCCGCACCTCTACCCTCACCCCTTCCCCTCCCTCCCAGAACCGTGACAGGGTTCCCCTTGTCCTCACTTTCCACCCCATCAGCCTCCATATCCAAAGGATCATCCTCCGCCATTTCCGCCACCTCCAGCGTGATGCCACTACCAGTCGCATCTTCCCCTCCCTTCCCCTGTCAGCATTCCGAAGGGATCGTTCCCTCCGCGACACCCTGGTCCACTCCTCCATTAACCCCACCACCTCGTCCCCGTCCCATGGCACCTTCCCCTGCAATCGCAGGAGGTGTAATACCTGCCCATTTACCTCCTCTCTCCTCACTATCCCAGGCCCCAAACACTCCTTTCAGGTGAAGCAGCGATTTACTTGTACTTCTTTCAATGTAGTATACTGTATTCGCTGCTCACAGTGTGGTCTCCTCTACATTGGGGAGACCAAGCGCAGACTGGGTGACCGCTTTGCGGAACATCTCCGCTCAGTCCGCAAGCAGGACCCTGAGCTTCCGGTTGCTTGCCATTTCAACACTCCCCACTGCTCTCATGCTCACATCTCTGTCCTGGGATTGTTGCAGTGTTCCAGTGAACATCAACGCAAGCTCGAGGAACAGCATCTCATCTACCGATTAGGCACACTACAGCCTACCGGACTGAACATTGAGTTCAATAATTTCAGAGCATGACAGCCCCCCATTTTACTTTCATTTTTAGTTATTTTTTCTTCCTTTTTTTTTTACATTCTTTTTTACAATTTTTTTTTGCATTTATTTCATTTCATCTTAGTTTGTTCAGTTTGCTTACCCACTGTTTTTTTTCAGGTTTGCACTTGCTGCTGTTCAATATTCAGTGTATTAATACCTAATCTGTACTAATGCTTTGTCTTTCAACACACCAATAACATATTGTTTGCCTTTGCTGCGTGACCTTTTGGTCAGCTATGTGGCCTGGTCCAATCTAGACCTCCTTTGTTATCTCTTGCCCCACCCCCACCTCACTTGCTTATAACCTGTGACTTTTCTAATATTTGTCAGTTCCGAAGAAGGGTCACTGACCCGAAACGTTAACTCTGCTTCTCTTTTCACAGATGCTGACAGACCTGCTGAGTGGTTCCAGCATTTCTTGTTTTTATTTCAAGTAAAAGTAATGTTGGTACTGGGGAAGGAAATGGAAGGACCCTCTCATCAAAAATTACTGGCTCTGTGAGGAAGGGGCAGAAAACTAGTGGAGACATATTCCATCCCAATGTCTGGCCTGCCTTATTTCCATTCCATACAGGAGCAGCAGCATGTAAGATTCTGTAAGAAGTATTCAGAAACAGAACTACTACATGCTGTTGGAAACATGGATTCCTTTATTTACCTACAGACACCCTCTGTAAGTGGACAAAATGCACAATGCAATTTTTAAAACACTACCTCCCTCCACTTCTTAGTAAATGAGAGACATAGCATGTCTCAATGTTTTGTTTCCCAAAGTTTAAACAATAAAAATGTAAGTATAACTTGAACATTCAATTTCCCCAGTAATACCATTACATGTTCTTACTTTGTATTAATTTTACAGTGCACTCAGTCAGATAAAATCCATGGTCCTGGAGGTAGTTCAAGCATCTTGAGAGGATCATAAGAATTTGACATTGTCGTTGCTTGACCTGGCAAACACTGACTGATTTTGTGTTCTACCATGCAGTCAGTTCCTGGGAACTATACCTTTTCCCTCAAGAGTTGTTTGGTTTTGGCAATTCCCTGGTAACCTTCATGTGTTATATCGACAATATATTCTCTCAATGAGTGTGGAATGACAATACAGTTATTGTATAATACGAAATCAGATGTGGTTGTAACAGTGAGCTCATTTTAAACATTGTGATGACCTTGTGTGAGCAATTTCATTTGCAGATGCTTTGTTGATCACATCTTTCCAGTTTTGTGATTCCATGTCCGTCGTACATAGCTACGACATCTCATCTTGTTTTGTTGCTGCTTTGATGTCAGCCAGTTTTAATGACTTTGGCTTATGTAGTTAAAATGTTATTTCAGCAACCCTTTCCTCACAACTAGTAGGACTGACGGTAGGCAACAGGTGTCACGAAAGATAGTCTGCTGGGTTCAGCTTGCCTGGCTGATACTCAACATAGAACTCAGTCTTGTAGTTTGAGTATCCAATGCTCTATTCAAGTGGGTAGTTTGCTATGTGGATTGTTGAACAAGCTTACTTGTGGTCTATGATCGGTAATTACTTCAAACTTGCTTCCATATAAGTAGAGATGAAAGTGCAAGATACCCCATGTGATTAAGAATGCTTCACTCTCTGTTTGCAAATAACGTTGCTCTATGTGTGTGTTAGGACCAGGTGAGAAAGGGGTCTAGGGTTCCCTCTCAGCCTTCACCTGGTCTTACCGTAACAGGGTTTAATTTTAAATACACCGTTATTTTTAGCTCCCCCTTAGTAAATCCCTGTTCACCGCTTTCCAATTATAAGGCGAAGAAACTGGCTGGCATGCATACATGATACACACATGCAGATAGAGACAGAAAAAAAGCAGAAGAAATAAAGTAGAAAAGTTTGAGGCAATATCTGAAGATGGTTTTGATTACTGTTCTTCGAGCTCGCTGTAAAGTCCCTGATTGTAGGTAGGTCTTGCTTTTCATTAGGACCCAGTATTCTTCTTAAACCTTTGTTGATGTAGCAGACTTTTCTCTTTTGCGGTTCATGTATCCTCAGTGGGTCCAGAGGCTTGTGAGAAAGAGATGGGAGCAGACAGGAGAGGTCTTCTCACTCCAGGAGCAAACAGTCTTTTTCAGTTCAAACTCTTTATATAATTCAGAAAAACTCAGGTTGCCATGCAGGTTAGTCATATGACTAGCTGGTCTGACCACATTGCTTTGTGGATTCCCTTGTCTTGGCTGACCCTGGAATGTCTCTTCTTACACACAATACCTGGTGTTCAAAGTCCATTGTGGGTTAAATTGGAACAGGGAATAGCACCTTTGTCCCTCCAAGCACTGTCTGTTAGTATGCAAATGTTTTTTCCAGCAACGGCTGATCTGTTTAACAAGTCATTTCCTCGCTCCAACAACAGTTTAAAATCAATGTTGATATGACAAAATTAATATGCCTCATTCTTGACAGGTGGGGTGGGGGGTCTACATGACTGCATTAGTGATGGGTTACTGGTTTTTTCTTTCTGTACGAGAACTGCAACTGAGCCAACCGGGCTTGCATCCACAACTATCTGGGTGGTTTTCTCGGGGTCGAAATAGGCAAGTGCGCAACTTGCCGACAGCCATCATTTGATCTGGTGTACCGCCTGCTTGTGTGATTTAGTCCATTCCCACTTGGTGGTCTCTTTTGTCAGATCACATGGGGTAAAGGGAGCGGGCGGGGGGGGGGGGGGAGCTGCACATAACGTAATGATGTCAGGAATGAAGAAACTGGCATACATGATGAGTCCTAGCAGACTCTGGACTTCCTGCTTGTAGAATCCACAGTGTTTGCAATGGCTTCAACTTTGTGGATCAGGTGACATTCCTTCACCACTAAACAATGACGAAGAATTCAATTCTGCTTTCATTGAACAAGCACTTGTCTCTGTTCAAGGTGAGGTTACATTCTCTAAGATGTTATAGGCATGCATGTAGGCATGTCACAAATTCAATTTCAGTGTGACCATAGATGAGAATGTTCTCACTGATGTTCAATATGCCTTCAAGTCTTTAAACTGCAGACTGAATCATGTGCTGAAATACCTCAACTGCTGAGTTGACCCCAAAGTCCGATGTGAGTACAGAATGCAGTAAGATATCTTGCATCTTCTGCAAGCTCAATTTCATGATAACCTTCATTAAGGTCAATGTTAGCGAAGTGTTTAGCATCATTCACTTTCTTTATGATATCATTGATTGTTGGTGTCAAATGTCTTTCTCATTGTAGGCTTGGTTTGGTAATCGCATATCAATGCAAGTTCTAATCTGGTTCTCGTTCTTGGGTTTCATGACTACTTGTATGGGTGAGACCCAAGGGGTAGGCACATCCCCAACTTTGTCAATAATGTTAAGGTCAAGTGGGCATTGAAGTTCCTCCGTTGTCTGTTTCCTGACGAAATGGTACTTGTTGGCATTGAGTCATGACTGGGGCACACATGGGTCTACATGCATCTTGCATGTAACACCTTTCAGTTTTCCAATATCAGTGAAGTGATTAGCATGCAGTTCGAGGACTGCAGATGCACGGGAATACGACCAACTGCAAGTTCCCCGTCAAGCCACACACCTTGCTGACTTGGAACTATATCGCAGTTCCTTCACTGTAACTGGGCTAAAATCCTGAAACTCCCTTTGTAATAGCACTGTTGGTATACCTACTCTCCAAGGACTGCAGCGGTTCAAGAAGGCAGCTCACCACCACCTTCTCAAGGGCAATTATGGATAGGCAAAGAATGCTGACTTAGCCAGTGACACCCACATCTCATGAATGAATAATAAAAAAATGCTGAGTGGTAGTCATTTTGCTCAGGTGTATTTTTTTTTTTTAAGAATTAGAACATTACAGCACAGTACAGGCCCTTCGGCCCTCGATGTTGCGCCGACCTGTGAAACCATCTGACCTACACTATTCCATTTTCATCCATATGTCTATCCAATGACCACTTAAATGCCCTTAAAGTTGGCGAGTTTACTACTGTTGCAGGCAGGGCGTTCCACGCCCCTACTACTCTCCGAGTAAAGAAACTACCTCTGACATCCGTCCTATATCTATCACCCCTCAACTTAAAGCTATGTCCCCTCATGTTTGCCATCACCATCCGAGGAAAAAGACTCTCACTATCCACCCTATCTAACCCTCTGATTATCTTATATGTCTCTATTAAGTCACCTCTCCTCCTCCTTCTCTCCAACAAAAACAACCTCAAGTCCCTCAGCCTTTCCTCGTAAGACCTTCCCTCCATACCAGGCAACATCCTAGTAAATCTCCTCTGCACCCTTTCCATAGCTTCCACATCCTTCCTATAATGCGGTGACCAGAACTGCACGCAATACTCCAGGTGCGGTCTCACCAGAGTTTTGTACAGCTGCAGCATGACCTCGTGGCTCCGAAACTCGATCCCCCTACTAATAAAAGCTAACACACCATATGCCTTCTTAACAGCCCTATTAACCTGGGTAGCAACCTTCAGGGATTTATGCACCTGGACACCAAGATCTCTCTGTTCATCTACACTACCAAGAATCTTCCCATTAGCCCAGTACTCTGCATTCCTGTTACTCCTTCCAAAGTGAATCACCTCGCACTTTTCCGCATTAAACTCCATTTGCCATCTCTCAGCCCAGCTCTGCAGCCTATCTATGTCCCTCTGTACCCTACAACATCCTTCGGCACTATCCACAACTCCACCGACCTTAGTGTCATCCGCAAATTTACTAACCCACCCTTCTACACCCTCTTCCAGGTCATTTATAAAAATGACAAACAGCAGTGGCCCCAAAACAGATCCTTGTGGTACACCACTAGTAACTAAACTCCAGGATGAACATTTGCCATCAACCACCACCCTCTGTCTTCTTTCAGCTAGCCAATTTCTGATCCAAAGCTCTAAACCACCTTCAACCCCATATTTCCGTATTTTCTGCAATAGCCTACCATGGGGAACCTTATCAAATGCCTTACTGAAATCCATATACACCACATCCACTGCTTTACCCTCATCCACCTGTTTGGTCACCTTCTCGAAAAACTCAATAAGGTTTGTGAGGCACGACCTACCCTTCACAAAACCGTGCTGACTATCGCTAATGAACTTATTCTTTTCAAGATGATTATAAATCCTATCTCTTATAACCTTTTCCAACATTTTACCCACAACCGAAGTAAGGCTCACAGGTCTATAATTACCAGGGCTGTCTCTACTCCCCTTCTTGAACAAGGGGACAACATTTGCTATCCTCCAGTCTTCCGGCACTATTCCTGTCGACAATGACGACATAAAGATCAAGGACAAAGGCTCTGCAATCTCCTCCCTAGCTTCCCAGAGAATCCTAGGATATTTCCCATCTGGCCCAGGGGACTTATCTATTTTCACACTTTCCAAAATTGATAACACCTCCTCCTTGTGAACCTCAATCCCATCTAACCTAGTAGCCTGAATCTCAGTATTCTCCTCGACAACATTTTCTTTCTCTACTGTAAACACTGACGCAAAATATTCATTTAACACTTCCCCTACCTCCTCTGATTCCACACACAACTTCCCACTACTATCCTTGATTGGCCCTAATCTAACTCTAGTCATTCTTTTATTCCTGATATACCTATAGAAAGCCTTAGGGTTTTCCCTGATCCTATCCGCCAATGACTTCTCGTGTCCTCTCCTTGCTCTTCTTAGCTCTCCCTTTAGATCCTTCCTGGCTAGCTTGTAACTCTCAAGCGCCCTAACTGAGCCTTCACGTCTCATCCTAACATAAGCCGCCTTCTTCCTCTTGACAAGCGCTTCAACTTCTTTAGTAAACCACGGCTCCCTCGCTCGACAACTTCCTCCCTGCCTGACAGGTACATACTTATCAAGGACACGCAGTAGCTGCTCCTTGAATACGCTCCACATTTCGATTGTTCCCATCCCCTGCAGTTTCCTTCCCCATCCTACGCATCCTAAATCTCAAAGATATCTTCTAATTCTTCACCTCCATAGTTCAGAAGTAACACCTTTTTTCTTTTGTCATCTGTGATTGCAAATCCTGCCATTGCACTTTCAAAGGGTCGCAGCCACTTTTGCCAATGTGGGAATACAGATGATGGTTTCAAGTGCGCACCAAAAGATGGTAGGTTGGGCATGGACAACACCATATTGATCAGCAACACAGTGATAATGTGTAATCAGGGATCCAGGATCACGTTCCTTTCAAAGAAAAACCTCTCTAATAATGCAAGATTTATTTTTCGATTGGATGATTATTTTGGTGAGGTGTGTGTGTGTGTGTGTGTGTGTGTGTGTGTACACTGTGAAAGCTTTGTGTATGTGTCTAACACAGCTTCAATGTGTTCTCCAAGTCTCCAACTTAAAATGCTGTCTGTAGAAAGTAGACAAACACCTTCCAAAAGCTTCATACCTGAAAGCAGTGTTTTGTATTTTTCACCATTCCCATTGCCATTGTGATGTTGTTGGGACTAAACAGTAAGATTCAGTCAGAAGTATTCAGAATCAGAACTGCTATATGCTGTTGAAAGCATGGATTCCTTTATTCTCTTACAAACACCCTCTACTGGTATATGTGTCTATGGTAACCTTAAGTGGACAAAATGCACAATGCCATTTTCAAAACATTACATAGGCTTCTCTCTCTGGATCCTCCCTGATCCCTTTCCCTGCCCTCTTCCCGAGTTGGGAAGTAGCTTGGGGAGGTCATATTTATTTATATACCAGCAGTGGGGAGTTTGGAAATATATAAAATTAGGAGTTTATACGTCTGTTTCTGACTTTAGACAGCTGATTTTTTTTCTGTCAGACATAAAAATGGCAGCTGTCTTAATTATCACAAGCTACAAGTTCCTTGACGCATTGAGGTCATACATACTTAGACGCCAAAGATCAGGGGAATGACACAAACACAAGCAATGAAGCAGGAAGTCATAGATCAATCACAGAGTTCCTGAAATAGTAAGGTGAATTCACTTGAAGGAATTTGATATTTTTTCAGTTTTAATTGCTTAATTTTACTGACTTCTGGCTTTTCATTGTTAGCTTTTTGTTGTGTTAAAATTTCCATATAAAGAAATTTTGCATTTTTTAAACCGATAGTGATTTTCAATTGGCTGTTTTTTTAGTGAATGGGACAGTTAAGCCAATGAGCATCTTTTACTTATCAAACAGCGGTTTTAATTGGTTGGATTTTATTGAATAGAATACTTGAACCAATTAGCAGGCATCATATCCTACGGAGTTTCTTGCACCTTTTAGTCACTTGCCATTCGAAGAGCATTTCTGCTCTGTGGGTGTGGACCAAATGGAAAACCTTTAATTATATACATTAATGCTATTTGTGGAGTAATGGCTGTAATCTGAATATAAGCTGCAGGTAAATGACCACTCATTGTGCTCTAACACATTACTCAAACCTTAAATTGACCTTAATACCATTAGTGCTTAAGAATAGAAAGTGAAGAAAAATTGTTCCCGATATATTTTCTTTTCACTCACCTTAATTATCAATGTAATTGGGTGCTAATGGCTCTCATGGTAACCATTACTGTCAGTTATTAGAACAGAGTGGAAAATGCAAACCGTCAGAAACTCTGCCTCCAGAACATGTATCACCATTAACACACTTTCTATGCTGGTGTTAAATCTGTCTAACTACTAACAGCTAGGGAAAAAAGTTGTCACCTTAATATCGAAGTTTTCTATTTTAATTTTAAAAATGTCCTCAGAAATTTGACCTGCTCTAACTGCAAACTTGACCAAAAACATGTCAGCTACTGGAGAATACTGTTCTGTTTTGATCCTGTTGGGATCGAGAGTAATAAACGCAAATTTTAATCAGACTACTTTATTTTGACTTGTATGTTCATGTACATTAATAATGTACAATAATCATTTAAAAAATATATATATTGGGCTGAATTTTCATAGCGCAGTGGAGGTGAGACCAGAGAGGAGTGTGCCAGCAAATTCTCATTGCTGAGCAATGTGCTGGCTTGCCGACACAGTCCTGCCTCCCAGCACTTTTGGTGGAGATGTCGTATAGTGGGTAGCTGCAACCGGCTCGAAAGCGGCAGGTCATCAATTGAGGATGCAAATGAGCCAAGTGAGTGCTCGTTGAAGGGAAGAATGAGATTTTGGAGGGGAGGCACGGGAAACACGCAGGGTCACAAATCCGTCCAGGGAGAGGAGGTGGCAGTGCAATGGGAAGCCAGTCATAGAGGAGGGAACAATCCCTAACCAGGAGAGGACTTCAAGCGTTGGCACATAGTGGCCATTGTATAAATGTGAAGCCCCTGCGACAACTGAACAGGAGTGCACCTGCAGGAATTAGTGGGACATAGTGGGGGTTGGGGTTGGTGTGGGTGGGGGGGGGATCCAGACAGTGACTACAGTGCAGCTGGTGGCAAGGCTGGACATGGGGCTCAACTACTCAGAGTTGGCTATGAGCGGCAATGAAAAGTAGCTGCTCAAACATCAAATGGAGCCCCCTGGTCCTGAGGGATGCAGAGGTGATGTAGAATGGTCAGGGAGGACATGAACGCACTACGTTCACCATAGGATCTACCGCAAAAGTATCAGCTTCCCGGACATGTTGGAGCATCGGTGCTGCAAGGCAATTGGTTGTTGACTTGTGTGCCCTCATAGAGGAGTACCTCAGGCCTTGCCGGCATGTAGGCATGCCCTGCCATTAGGCATGTAATTGACAGTGGCGCTGAACATCTTTGCTTCTGGGTCGTTTCAAGTGTGGCAGTGGACATGTGTGACACATCACAAGCGGCCACCCATCATAGTATCAGCAGGTGATGGAAGCCCTGTATGAGTGGGCATCGGAACGCATTGAGTTTCCAATTGATCGAGGGCACAGAAGGTCATGAGCTTTGTCTCCATGGCAGGATTTCCTCAGGTGCAGGGGGTTATCAACTGCACCCATGTGGCCATCAAGGCCCTGGAGATTCCACTTCAACGTCTAGCTGGGGTGTGACCACTACAGCATTTTCTGCAGGTGTGTGTACAGTTTTCTGGCAGCTGCCATGATGCCTTCAACCTGAAGCAATTGCCAGTGCTACAGTTGTTCATACCAACAGGTAGACAATGTGGATGGCTGCTAGTAAAGAAGGGTTATCTGCTGACACCTCTGCATAATCCTATAACAGAGGTACAGATGCTGCAATTGCTGCAATCTCAGCACAAGGGCCACCATAGAGCAGGCCATCGGACTCCTGAAGATGCAGTTCCAGTGCCTTGACCAGTCGGCAGCGCTGTCCAGTACACTCCCTCAAGGGTTTCTCGCATTGCAGTGGTCTGCTGTGCACTTCGTAACATGGCCCTCCAGAGAGATGTGGACATTGAAGAGGGAGATGCGGAGGAGTGGCATGCGTCTTCAGAGGAGGAAGACGTAGTTGGGAAGCAGGGCGATCCTGCATTGCAAGACTTCCCACAGATCTAGCTCAGGTGCTAAACCATTGACCAGGATGGCAGGGAAGGTTGGGTCACACTAATACAGGCACGTTTCTCCTGAGGGTGCATCATCCTGGAATGCATTTGGTTCAGAAACTAATATTTCTCACAAGGCGTAAGCACATCCAAGATGCATACGGTGCAGAGGCGTTCCCTGTTTCCTTGCATTGCCTGGAAGACAAATTGACACTAGCTGATCAATGTCCCCAACCACCCACCTTTGTGTCACACATTCACTTGATTATTCTTAATGCCGTCAAAACACAGAAGTCTGAGTTCAATCATCAACCATTTCATTATATTGAGTGATTGACGAGGTTAGTAGCACTGTCAGGTAGATTGTAAATCCTATGGGGGCCATCATACAGCCTCGCTTGACCCCAGTCTGGATTTTGAAGGTGTTATGACCAAGGTTGGAGGAATGCACTGTCTTTCTCTAGTTTCACTATTCCACTGGTCACAACGTATGTTTAAATGCTTTACCCAGTTACTGGAACGGCCAATTATCTATATTAGTTTCAGAAGTTAATAAATCTGCCAACCAGGTTTCTTTAATAAACAACAAAATTATTGATTATAAACAAGACTTATTCAATAAAGATGCAAAGCTTATCAACACACAGTTTCAAATATGAAAGTATAAATATATACCCTTCTAAAATAACCTAGCGTGCACACACACAGCTCAAAAAAAAAGAAAAATGAAAAAACTGGCTTTGCAGAGATACACTTAAAAAAAATACTTTGGCCAAGTTATTGCCAATTCTTGAAAAAAAGGTTACGATATGGAATGTTCCAGATGGCCTTTGGTCTGGCGTCTGGGTACACATCGATGGCTGTCACTTGGATCTTTCTGGAGCAGTTCTGTTCAGGAGATGTTGAGGAGTAGTCTTGCAGGCTTTTGTGAGAACGTCAGTGGTTTCAGCTATCACACTAGATTCTCAGAAGATTTTTCAAAACAGGTGGAAAAGGATGAGTTGGGTGGCTTCTCTCTTAGCAGGCAACACACCAACTCTTAAACAGTCCAAGCCAAATCAAAAAGCCAAAGCTCCTGACCACCATAAACCTAGATATCTGACTTCTCTGTAAAAACTCCAATAGCCAGCAAGGCTCCTTATGTTTCCAGTAACCCTTAAAAACAAACAAATCCAGGCATCTCCTGTTCTTTCAAATGAACCAATTTTAACAATCTTTTAAACATGAGTCCTCAAAAAAAAGTTAATAACTGAAGCATCTTCATGACAAAGGCCATTCACCTCATCAAAGATCAGCTTCTCTCTGGTGTGAGTATTAAATACTGCCTAGATAGAAAACTCTTTAACCTCAGTCACCTCTGTGCCAAAACTAAACTGACCACCATAGACATACATGATCTACAGTTTGCAGATGACTACAGTGTCATTGCCCTCTCTGCACCAGATTTGCAAGCAACTCTCGATCTCTTCAATTCTGCATATAAGAGATTGGCCTGTCCTTGAATGTTGCCAAAACAAAACTCATATCAACCCACACCTGGTCAATCAAATAGTCCACCTCCCATATATGTTGAAGGAGAGTCTTCGGAATATGTTGAGCACTTCCCATACCTTGGCAGCCACCTCTCTCAAAAGGCCACCATTGATGAGGAGATCCAACACAGGATCAGCGGCACCAACTCAGCATTCTACAAACAATGGTAGTGAGCGTTTGACAACAAAGACCTCTGCAAGCCAACAAAAGTTCTAGTGTACACAGCAGTTGTCGTCACCACACTCCTGTACTGCAGTGAGACCCGGACTGTGACACATAACAGAGCTAGAGAAATTCCACCAGCAATTCCTCCGCCACATCCTCCAGATTCAATGGGAGGACCATTGAACAAATGCTAGTGTCCTTCTTGAAGCCAGCTCCACAAGCATTCGGGCAAAACTCCTGCAAAACCAACTTCAATGGACTAGATACTGTGTCCGGATGGCCGAAAACCATCCCCGCAACCCCCATCCTCGTCAGGTCCTGTTTTTTCAACTCTCAAATGGCCAGTGTTCTGGGGAAGGACAAAAAAAAAAAACACAAAGACAATCTGAAGTTCTCTTTAAAGTGCGGCAGCATTGACATTGATGACTCGGAGGAGCTTGCTACCAATCCTTCAAAAATGGCGACAACTTGTCCATCAAGCTGCATCATCCTTTGACTCCAACCGCATTAATGATGAGGCAGAGCGGTGTCAGAGAAGAAAAGGAAAGGAAGAAAATCCTGCACCCCGGATCCCACTACCTTGAGGGACATCCTCCCCATGTGTCCAAAGATCTGTGGGTCGAGAATCGGCCTGTGCTGTCACCTGAAGACCGAAGGCAGAAACACACAACCTTGAGTAGACATCACCCTCGAATTGAGGGACAGCCAACGATGATGATATTGCATCATTATCACTGAACACAACAGAAGTCACCCAAGTGCACCACAAAGTGAAACTACCAATGCAACATCTTCCGCACACGGTCGCTCCTACAGGGTGCTCCTCTTCTGGCTGAGGCTGAAGTGGAGCCAGGCTGCTTGCGTATGTGCCTGCAGCTGAAATGCCCGAAGCGGCGGCCCTTGGCATTGTGGTGCAAGTGGGGGCATGGCCACAAGCAGCCCACCTACATTGATGCAGGGGTAGGCTGTAGTCATGGGGCCTTGCTGTAAAGATGGTGCATCAGTCAGAGGGGCCAAGGGGGTAGCTGACGATGATACTGTCTTGTGCGGGGTGGCCCCCTCAACATCATGGCTGCTTGCCCCAGCACGTTGCGGTGCCCATGCACATCAGAAAGAACCGCCAGCCGGGGTGCAACTGGCTGCCCCTTCATATATCTTTGTGCCATCAGTGCCACTGACTGGTCAATGCTACAGAACGTTGCATGTCAGTGCGCTGTTCCTGCATCCACTCAGCACGATGCCATGTATAGCTCTCCACGCGATAGTCCACTCTTTCAATGGATGAGCTTATGCGCTTATATGTCTGAGACGCAGTGGAACACATCTCATGACTGGACTCCTTCATTCTCTGCCCATAACTCCGCACTGCCTCAGGAAACGATGCCTTTTATGCCCACGTCTCTCACTGTTTTTCCAGCTAGACGCGCCTGAGCATCCTGCGAGGACAACTGGCCACAGCTGCCTCTGCATCCCCTATTTCCTCCTGCTCACATGTGAAGTGTTGCTCACCCTTTGCCACCCATTCTAAACTTGCGTGAGATCCCACCGAGGTGAGTATATCTGCACTGGTGGAGAGTGCGCTTCTCTGATGTGAAGGTGGTGCCTCAGATGCATCTTCCTCCTCTGAAGTAGATGCTAACAGCACACTGATATGCTGAGGCTCCCCCTTCATAACTGGCCCTGCGGGAGACAGAGGAATTTAGTTAGGAAAGCTCGCTACTGCCAGCAGCTGCTTCTGCAAAGTTGCAGCAAGCCATTAGAGTTTATGTATTGGCATGGAGTAAACAGAGGAGGAAGGAACTCCATCCCTGTCCTGGAGATAAGATCCTATCACCCTGTCTTGGATGGACTCCCATCTCACCATCATCGCGTTGAATGCTCTTTTTTCCTGCAAGGTCAAGAGCGAGAGAGTTAAGACCATGGTGCCCTCCTGAACAGCATCCCATGGTTCATTCACGTGCAATCTCACTGTCTCCAGTACTTGTGGTGTCAGCTTTGGCCACAGCTCAGGAGTGCATCTGGCACACAGATGGTCACTGTTCCTGAGCAGTATGAGCCTTCAGGCTGCTCAGCTCATGGGTCCACTGGTGCCTACAGAACTGGAGGCCTGTCATCGGGGTGTAGCATTGGGCTCACCTTGCCTGACCTCAGGTGGTCATTGAAGCTCTTCCTGCAGTGCACCCACAGCCAGCTGACAACATTGCAGCTGCTGACTTCCTAAGCCACCTCCATCCATGCCTGCCTTGTCTGGCTGGCTGGCCATCTCCTGCCGCTGGCCAGAAACAGGATGCTCCTACAGGGCTGCCACTGCCTCTAAAAGCATCTCCAGGGGCGCATCGGTAAATCGTGGGACTGCCCTTCCATTGGTGCCAGACATGCTGCTGCTCTCCGCTCTCTGCCACTCCAAAGAATCTGATGTAAACATTGATGGCTGCTGGGTGCCCTTTAAATCTGGACCGCCAAGTCTAACTCCCGCCTCCTCACCATATCCACCACCCCTAATTGGATGGTGAATTCGCCATCATGCCACTAATTGGCTGCTCCATGAAAATTGCATCAGACGTCATGCACTGACATGGACCATGGTTGGGATAGGAAATGGTCCCGGCATCAGGATCCCAACCCTGAAATGAAAATCCAGCCCATTGAATCAGTGGTGGCTGGTGATCTTGCAGACAGGTATCTATACAGGCCTAACAAATCAGCTTGTTCCCATGGTAATAGGCCCTTTGCACATACACCTTTCTGCTGTGGCATTTTCGGGCCGTGTTTGCAATGGAACAACAAAAAACAATTAACAACTACACTGGGAGCTAGCTATCTGATCATCAAAATGTGGAATCATCAGTCTAATACACAACTACAACTTCTACCCTGGAAGTCGAGGTCACCTGATCAGCCACCTCTGTACGGACTGCTCACCTGATCAAAATCAGAACAGGATATGGTAGAATTTCCACAGGGGTTCTCCTAATCTTACAGTTTCCCACAGTAACTTTGGCAGAAGATAAGCACAAATTCTGGAGAAACAACTTAAACAGTAATTTGTGCTGTTTCTCCAGGGTTTCTACCAAAGTATTGGCAGGAGATATGTAGAACTCCAGTGAAAATTCCACCTTATCTGAACGGATACTTAAGAACATGCCATAACTTCTGCTGCGATCATTTTTAAAACTTCTTTTGCATTGCAGGCTGAATAACGGGTGAGTGAGCTAACCCACTTCTACAGTTACTTTGGTAATGTGCATTGGGCCTAAAACTGAGCTGGACTGTGAGAGCCAGACAGTTGGCGTTTGTACTGACCTACCACGAGATTTTGGTCAGTGCACAGCTTCACTGCAGAAAGAACAATGCAGCACACATGTTGACATCATAATGTTGCATTAATATGTTGTCATCACTGGAACGGTAGGTTTATTAGCCTTAGGAACGCTTTTTTAATTCGTTTTTGGGATGTGGGCGTTGCTGGCTAGGCCAGCATTTATTGTCCATCCCCAATTACCCTTGAACTGAACATAGAACAGTACAGCACAGTACAGGCCCTTATGGCCCACAATGTTGTGCCGACCCTTTAACCTACTCAAAGATCAAACTACCTACATACCCTTCATTCTACTATCATCCATGTACCCATCCAAGAGTCGCTTAAATGTCCCCAATGTATCTGCTTCTACTACCACCGCTGGCAGTGCATTCCACGCACCTACCACTCTCTGTGTAAAGAACCTACCTCTGACATCTCCCCTAAACCTTCCTCCAATTACCTTAAAATTATGCCTCCTGGTGATAGCCCTTTCTGCCCTGGGAAAAAGTCTTTGGCTATCCACTCTATCTATGCCTCTCATCATCTTGTACCCCTCTATCAAGTCACCTCTCATCCTTCTTCGCTCCAATGAGAAAAGCCCCAGCTCCCTCAACCTTTCTTCATAAGACATGCCCTCCAGTCCAGGCAGCATCCTGGTAAATCTCCTCTGCACCCTCTCGAAAGCTTCCACATCCTTCCTATAATGAGGTGACCAGAACTGAACACAATATTCCAAGTGAGGTCTAACCAGGGCTTTATAGAGCTGCAGCATAACCTCGCGGCTCTTAAACTCAATCCCCCTGTTAATGAAAGCCAACACCCCATACGTCTTCTTAACAACCCTATCAACTTGGGTGGCAACTTTGAGGGATCTATGGACGTGGACCCCAAGATCCCTCTGTTCCTCCACACTGCCAAGAATCCTGTCTTTAAGCCTGTATTCTGCATTCAAATTCGACCTTCCAAAATGAATCACTTCACACTTTTCCAGGTTGAACTCCATCTGCCACTTCTCAGCCCAGCTCTGCATCCTGTCAATGTCCTATTGCAACCTACAACAGCCCTCCACACGATCCACAACTCCAGCAACCTTCGTGTCATCGGCAAACGTGCTAACCCAGCCTTCCACTTCCTCATCCAAGTCATTTATAAAAATCACAAAGAGCAGAGGTCCCAGAACAGATCCCTGCGGAATACCACTGGTCACTGAGCTCCAGGCTGAATACTTTCCATCTACTACCACCCTCTGTCTTCTATGGGCCAGCCAATTCTGCATCCAGACAGCCAACTTTCCCTGTATCCCATGCCTCCTCACTTTCTGAATGAGCCTACCATGGGGAACCTTATCAAACGCCTTGTTAAAATCCATATACACCACATCCACTGCTCTTCCTTCATCAATGTGTTTTGTCACATCCTCAAAGAATTCAATAAGGCTTCTGAGGCATGACCTGCCCCTCACAAAGCCATGCTGACTGTCTCTAATCAAACTATGCTTTTCCAAATAATCATAAATCCTGTCTCTCAGAATCCTCTCCAATAATTTGCCCACCACCGACATAAGACTGACTGGTCTGTAATTTCCAGGGTTATCCCTATTCCCTTTCTTGAACAAGGGAATAACATTTGCCACCCTCCAATCATCTGGTACTACTCCAGTGGACAGTGAGGACGCAAAGATCATCGCCAAAGGGGCGGCAATCTCTTCCCTCGCTTCCCGTAATATCCTTGGGTATATCCCGTCTGGCCCCGGGGATTTATCTATCCTCATGCCTTTCAAAATTTCCAGCACATCCTCCTTCTTAACATCAACCTGTCCGAGCATATCAGCCTGTTTCACGCTGTCCTCACAAACGACAAGGTCCCTCTCACTAGTGAATACTGAAACAAAGTATTCATTAAGGACCTCCCATACCTCCTCCGATTCCAGGCACAAGTTCCCTCCACTATCACTGATCGGCCCTACCCTCACTCTGGCCATCCTCTTGTTCCTCACATAAGTGTAGAACGCCTTGGGATTTTCCTTAATCCTACCCGCCAAGACTTTTTCATGTCCCCTTCTAGCTCTCCTAAGTCCATTCTTCAGTTCCTTCCTGGCTACCTTGTAACCCTCTCGAGCCCTTTCTGATCCTTGCTTCCTCAACCTTAAGTAAGCTTCCTTTTTCCTCTTGACTAGCTGTTCCACATCTCTTGTCATCCAAGGTTCTTTCAACCTACCATCCCTTCCTTGCCTCATCGGGACAAACCTATCCAGCAGTCGCAGCAAGTGCTCCCTAAACAACCTCCACATTTCTGTCGTGCATTTCCCGAAGAACATCTGTTCCCAATTTATGCTCCCCAGTTCCTGCCTAATAGCGTTGTAATTCCCCCTCCCCCAATTAAATATTTTCCCATCCCGTCTGCTCCTATCCCTCTCCATGACTATAGTAAAGGTCGGGGAGTTGTGATCACTATCACCGAAATGCTGTCCCACTGAGAGATCTGCCACCTGGCCTGGTTCGTTGCCAAGCACCAAATCCAACATAGCCTCCCCTCTAGTCGGCCTACCTATATATTGAGTCAGGAAACCTTCCTGGACACACCTGACAAAATCTGCTCCATCCAAACTATTTGCACTAAGGAGGTTCCAATCAATATTAGGGAAGTTGAAGTCACCCATGACAATAACCCTGTTACTTCTGCACCTTTCCAAAATCTGCCTCCCAATCTGTTCCTCCGTGTCTCTGTTGCTATTGGGGGGTCTACGGAAAACTCCCAATAAAGTGACTGCTCCTTTCCTGTTTCTGACTTCCACCCATACTGACTCAGTAGACAAACCCTCCTCGACGACCTCCCTTTCTGCAGCTGTGATACTATCCCTGATTAGCAATGCCACTCCCTCACCTCTTTTACCTCCCTCCCCATTCCTTTTGAAACATCTAAACCCCGGAACATCCAACATCCATTCCTGCCCCTGTGATATCCAAGTCTCCCTAATGGCCACAACATCGTAGCTCCAAGTACTGATCCATGCTCTAAGTTCATCACCCTTATTCCTGACACTTCTTGCATTAAAATGGACACACTTCAACCCATCATACTGGCTGCAACTTTGCCCTGTCAACTGTCTAACCTTCCTCACAGACTCTCTGCACTCTGTATCTGCCTGTTCAACAGCTACCCCATCCACTGATCCGTCGCTCCGGTTCCCATCCCCCTGCCAAACTAGTTTAAACCCTCCCGAAGAGCTCTAGCAAACCTCCCGCCCAGGATATTGGTGTCCCTCCCAGTTCAGATGCAACCCGTCCTTCTTGTACAGGTCCCACCTTCCCCAGAAGGTATCCCAATGATCCACATATCTGAAGCCCTCCCTCCTACACCAGCTCTGTAGCCACGTGTTTAGTTGCACTCGCTCTCTGTTTCTAGCCTCACTAGCACGTGGCACCGGTATCAATCCTGAGATTACTACTCTGCTCGTCCTGCCTTTCAGCTTCCAACCTAACTCCCTATATTTGCTTTTCAGGTCCTCATCCCTTTTCCGAGCTTGTTAGGACATTTCAGATGGCAGTAAGAGTCAACCACATTGCTGTGGGCCAGACCAGGGAAGGACCGCAGATTTCCTTCCCCAAAGAACATTAGTGAACCATCTGGGATAGCATTTAATACTGGCAGTATTTAAAAACAAAACAGGGGATCTTTCTCACTGCCTAGTTTAAAAAGTATGCGAAGTTTATTTTGAATTGCCTGCTGACTGTGTAAGACCAAAGTTTCTCAATCATCGGCTGTTACATTTCCTAAAGCTCACTTTCACTTTTCTGTTAGTATGCTCATTTAAAAAGCCTGGAGTTTAAACAAAGAACAAAGAACAGTACAGCACAGGAACAGGCCATTTGGCCCTCCAAGCCTGCGCTGATCTTGATGCCTGTCTAAACTAAAACCTTCTGCACTTGCGGGGACCGTATCCCTCTATTCCCATCCTATTCATGTATTTGTCAAGATGCCTCTTCAACGTCATTATCGTACCTGCTTCCACCACCTCCCCCAGCAGAAGTTCCAGGCACTCACCACCCTCTGTGTAAAGAACTTGCGTCACACATCCCCTCTAAACTTTGCCCCTCGTACCTTAAACCTATGTCCCCTAGTAACTGACTCTTCCACCCTGCGAAAAAGCTTCTGACTATCCACTCTGTCCATGCCGCTCATAACTTTGTAAACCTCTATCATGTCGCCCCTCCACCTCCGTCGTTCCAGTGAAAACAATCCGAGTTTATCCAACCACTCCTCATAGCTAATGCCCTCCAGACCAGGCAACATCCTGGTAAACCTCTTCTGTCCCCTCTCCAAAGCCTCCACGTCCTTCTGGTAGTGTGGCGACCAGAATTGCACGCAATATTCCAAGTGTGGCCTAACTAAGGTTCTGTACAGCTGCAGCATGACTTGCCAATTTTTATACTCTATGCCCCGACCGATGAAGGTAGGCATGCCGTATGCCTTCTTGACTACCTTATCCACCTGCGTTGCCACTTTCAGTGACCTGTGGACCTGTACGCCCAGATCTCTCTGCCTGTCAATACTCCGAAGGGTTCTGCCATTTACTGTATACTTCCCACCTGCATTAGATCTTCCAAAATGCATGACCTCACATTTGTCCAGATTAAACTCCATCTGCCATTTCTCTGCGCACGTCGCCAAACGATCTATATCCTGCTGTATCCTCATTACTATCCGCAACTCCACCAACCTTTATGTCGTCCGCAAACTTACTAATCAGACTAGCTACATTTTCCTCCAAATCATTTATATATACTGCAAACAGCAAAGGTCCCAGCACTGATCCCTGCGGAACACCACTAGTCACATCCCTCCATTCAGAAAAGCACCCTTCCACTGTTACCCTCTGTCTTCTATGACAGAGCCAGTTCTGTATCCAACTGCCAGCTCACCTCTGATCCCATGTGACTTCACCTTTTGTACCAGTCTGCCATGAGGGACCTGGTCAAAGGCTTTACTGAAGTCCATATAGATAACATCCACTGCCCTTCCTTCATCAATCATCTTTGTCACTTCCTCAAAAAACTCAATCAAATTAGTGAGACACGACCACCCCTTCACAAAACCATGCTGCCTCTCGCTAATAAGTTTGTTCGTTTCCAAATGGGAGTAAATCCTGTCCCGAAGAATCCTCTCTAATAATTTCCCTACCACTGATGTAAAGCTCATCGGCCTATAATTTCCTGGATTATCCTTGCTACCCTTCTTAAACAAAGGAACAACATTGGCTATTCTCCAGTCCTCTGGGACCTCACCTGTAGCCAATGAGGATGCAAAGATTTCTGTCAAGGCCCCAGCAATTTCTTCCCTTGCCTCCCTTAGTATTCTGGGGTATATCCCATCAGGCCCTGGGGACTTAACTACCTTAACGCTTTGCAAGACAAGGCCCCAGCAATTTCTTCCCTTGCCTCCCTTAGTATTCTGGGGTATATCCCATCAGGCCCTGGGGACTTAACTACCTTAACGCTTTGCAAGACACCCAACACCTCCTCCTTTTTGATAATGAGATGACGGAGACTATCTACACTCCCTTCCCTAGTCCTTCTCTTTGGTGAATACTGATGCAAAGTACTCATTTAGTACCTCGCCCATTTCCTCTGGCTCCACACATAGATTCCTTCTCTGTCCTTGAGCGGGGCAATCCTTTCCCTAGTTACCATCTTGCTCTTTATATATGAATAAAAAGCCTTGGGATTATCCTTAATCCTGTTTGCCAATGACTTTTCATGATCCCTTTTAGCCCTCCTGACTCCTTGCTTAAGTTCCTTTCTACTGTCTTTACATTCCTCAAGGGATTCGTCTGTTCCTAGCCTTCCAGCCCTTACGAATGCTTCCTTTTTCTTTTTGACTAGGCTCACAATATCCCGCATTATCCAAGGTTCCCAAAACTTGCCAAACTTATCCTTCTTCCTCACAGGAACATGCTGGTCCTGGATTCTAATCAACTGACATTTGAAAGACTCCCACATGTCAGATGTTAATTTACCCTCAAACAGCCGCCCTCAATCTAAATTCTTCAGTTCCTGCCTAATATTGTTATAATTAGCCTTCCCCCAATTTAACACCTTCACCCGAGGACTACTCTTATCCTTATCCACAAGTACCTTAAAACTTATGGAATTATGGTCACTGTTCCCGAAATGCTCCCCTAATGAAACTTCGACCACCTGGCCGGGCTCATTCCCCAATACCAGGTCCAGTACGGCCCCATCCCCAGTTGGACTATCTACATATGGTTTCAAGAAGCCCTCCTGGATGCTCCTTACAAATTCTGCCCTATCTAAGTGAGTCCCAGTCAATTTAGGGGTAGTTAAAATCACCCACCACTACAACCCTGTTACCTTTACATCTTTCCAAAATCTGTCTACATATCTGCTCCTCTACCTCCCGCTGGCTGTTGGGAGGCCTGTAGAAAACCCCCAACAGCGTGACTGCACCCTTCCTATTCCTGAGCTCCACCCATATTGCCTCGCTGCATGACCCCTCCGAGGTGTCCTCCTGCAGTACAGCTGTGATATTCTCCTTAACAAGTAATGCAACTCCCCCACCCCTTTTACATCCCCCACTATCCCGCCTGAAGCTTCTAAATCCTGGAACATTTAGCTGCCAATCCTGTCCTTCCCTCAACCAAGTCTCTGTAATAGCAACAACATCATAGTTCCAAGTATTAATCCAAGCTCTAAGTTCATCTGCCTTACCTGTTATACTTCTCGCATTGAAACAAATGCACTTCAGACCACCAGTCCCGCTGTGCTCCGCACCATCTCCCTGCCTGCTCTTCCTCTTAGTCTTCCTGGCCTTATTTCCTAGTTCCCACTCATTTATTTCACTTGCTGTCCTCCTGCTCTGGTTCCCACCCCCCTGCCACACTAGTTTAAACCCTCCCAAATGACGCTAGCTTAAACCCTCCCAAGTGACGCTAGCAAACCTTGCAGCCAGGATATTTGTGCCCCTCCAGTTTAGGTGCAACCCGTCCTTCTTGTACAGGTCCCATCTGTCCCTGAAGAGGTCCCAATGGTCCAGATATCTGAAACCCTCCCTTCTACACCAGCTGTTCAGCCACGTGTTTAGCTGCACTATCTTCCTGTTTCTCGCCTCACTGGCACGTGGCACAGGGGGTAATCCCGAGATTACAACCCTAGAGGTCCTGTCTTTTAACTTTCTATCTAACTCCCTAAACTCCCCCTGCAGGACCTAGTCATTCTTCCTTCTGATGTCATTGGTACCGATGTGTACCACAACGCCTGGCTGTTCACCCTCCCCCTTCAGAATGCCCCCTGTCTGTTCAGAGACATCCTTGACCCTGGCACCAGGGAGGCAACATACCATCCTGGTGTCTCTTTCACGTCTACAGAAGCACCTATCTGTGCCCCTGACTATAGTGTCCCCTATAACTATTGCTCTTCTGTGCTTTGTCCCTCCCTGCTGAACAACAGTGCCAGCCATGGTGCCACTGCTCTGGCTGCTGCTGTTTTCCCCTGATAGGCCATCCCCTCCGCCAACAGTATCCAAAACGGTAGACTTGTTAGAGAGGGGGATAGCCACAGGGGATTCCTGTACTGACTGCCTGCCCCTTCTAGCAGTCACCCATTTATCTGCCTGCACCTTGGGTGTAACCACTTCTCTAAAACTCCTGTCTATGCTCAAGTTTTCCAATTCTGAATATTAGAGTTGGTAGATGGCTGTGGGTGCTAAAATATTCCATCTTGCAGATAGATGACCTTCTTCTAAACTTGTACAATCATTCGCCATGTGCAATATAATAGCTCACCTTCATTTCGATCCTTATGCTATTTTCTGGCAGCAGTAATAATGGTGAAGGAGGAGCATCAAATTCAGAGACAAGATATTTGTGAAATCCCCAGTTATTTATTTTAATAGGTTATAAAAAGGAAGCACAAACATACATGTATATATGCCTTCTCACATCCTCAGGTCGCCCCAAAGTGCTTCACATACTTAGCACTCTCGGTTATTTACGTCGGCCTGCAGTTCCCCAGGCATGTTCTAATCCAGGAAGTCGGGTGGTGAAGGATAGAACTGGAGCCTACCCTATACACACAGTTATAGGCTTTTATTTACAAAGATACACATTACAAACATGTACCTCATAATCCTACAACCACAGCACTTTGGGGCGACCTGAGGACGTGATAAGGCATGTATGTTCCCACTTATAGGAGCATAAGTGAATCTCCAGTTAATGACCACCACCTGAATACAATTAAGCACAATTAATGTACAATTAGCAGGCACATGTTCACTCCTCATCAGGGGCCTGAATCGAGAACTGGGGTGGAAATCAAGAACAGTAAAGGCCACCATCTACAGAGCTTCCTCAATGCTATCCAAAAGTAGCAGCCAGTAAGTGTTTCAGCCTCAGTGGAGTAGGTACAAGGGCTAGCCTCAACTGCTTTAAGCATCCTTTCAAATGGGTGCCTGTTCGGTGCTTGTAGAGGAAAATGAGGTAGTAGAGTCCATTAGGCCGCCTCCACTTCAATTATATTGCTGCTTGACATTTTACCTGTTCCAGCCACAAATCCCGCCAGCTCTCTCTCTCTCTCTGGGCGATATCCAGGAAATCCCTGCCTAAAATACAGGGTTTGACAGCAGTGCCATGGGCCTTGTTTCTTTATCTACAGGCACATGAACAGGAATATTAGGGCCAAAATATTCACAGCTGAAAATGAGTTTCTGAACCAGAAGTTTACTTTGCATTGAGGAGCCTTCTGTAAAATTACAATGGTTTCTAATTATCATTTTCAATTTGTTAACCCAAGTTAATGAGTTTTTACTTGACTACAATTACCATTGTTCTCAGAGATATATTCAATCAGATCATTTTACAATTAACTACTAATCAGTTGTTTTTTTCTATTACCTACAACTTCCATTTTCTGGGTATTCTGAATGTAGTGTTCAATTGCAGGAGCTGCACACAGTCGCACCTAAGTGGTGTGAAAAGAACATTATGTGTGTGCAAGTATATATAAGCAGGAACACTGTGTGTAAAAATTCATCAGATTAATTTAGCCAGTCTGTCTTTACCAGCTGCCAGCAATATACTTTACACCACATGTAACTCATCTGCCTTTGGTGCTCTGCTATTATAAGGTAAAAGGACTCATTCCGGTTGATTGCACAGCTTCGTCAATTAAGAAGCGAGAGAATAGCTAATTTGCACTTAGTATCAGTAAGCAGAAAGCGAGAGGAAAGGATTACAATACTTGGTTATACGTCTTGGATGAACAATAATCTTGGATGAGCAAAGATTTGGCTGTTTCTGGGATGGGATGAAGGCTAAGCATTCTTGATAAGAATAGAGAAAGCAAGCGGTTGGTCTGTACTCACTGCCATTGCAATATCTGGAGAAAAATATACAGCCACAGAGATCTTAAAATTGAACAAAGATCGGTCTTTGGAAGATTTTCATAATAGTCAGAATTTATCTTATTTGTATCTATGGAAAAACATTCAGCATTTTAAATAGCTTGGATAACAATAACATCATTTTAATCACTCTCCAATCACTGACATTTTAGATAGGATAACATAAGGATTGCGATATAGTCTGCTGATTAAATTCCTGATGCCAATGGCTTACTGAGTGGCAGCTCAATTCTATTATGCATGAATTAATGGTTTTAGCTTCCGAAACAAAGCAACATTCTACAAGGTTAATACTGTGGAATATAAAGCAAATCATCATTACATCTCACTCTCAACTTAAATTTTCCTAGGAATAAGGTGAAATAAGAGTTAGAAAGACAAAGCTGTGCTATCAGCTCGAGTGAGTCCTTTTACCTTATAATGGCAGAATATTACAGCCAGCTGGTAAAGACAGACCGACTGAATTAATCTGATGAATTTATGAGGCTGATAATGCTCCTTGTGTGCTGTTGTGCTAGATTCCACAAGGTCAGCTCATTTGCTCAAATTTGTGGCACTCGAGGTGTGTCTGTCATGATGTATCAGGAATGTAAAGTGTGCAATGTCAGGCACTGGCTGGCAGTGAAGGGCGATTGACTTCCCATTGTGTACCAGATAATTGTTCAGTGTGGGTGAAGGGGCACCAGGTATAGGGAAGGCATGCACTGGAACAGGCTGACAAGGATGCTTATACCTTTCTTTGAATCTTTTAATAGTAACTCGTAACACTGCAGCTGCATTTGTGAGGCAATCACATAATTTGCATAATATCTAGAGTCTAATGAGCCAAGCGGGCAGCTTGTGCACAGATTCCCAGCCCTCTGTGTGCTTACTGCCCATACTGGGGCACATTACCCACCTCAGGCACCTTGTAGCTCTCAGGCCTCCACACCAAATAACTACAAAGAGAGGGAACCTATCGTCTTTCAGCATATCAGGCACTTGCCATTGTATTGTTAAGCTATGTAGGATGTTCGTTATGATCAGACCATATTCAAGGCATTGTGTCAGAAGAAGGACTCCATTGGCATTAGCCCTTCCAATACCTTCCTTGCCAATCACACCTTTCTAAAGGTTTGTGTCCCTCCCAACTCTAGCATTGCCGTCTCCAAGGAGGATCAGCTTGTCTTCCTTGGGAACACAGGACGGCAAGTGATCAAGGCTGGAGTAGAATTTCTTTTTGGCCACATCTGTTGCTTCTAGGGTTGAGGCATACGCGCTGATGACTGGAATGCTGTTTCTGGGTTAGGGTGAGCCAGAAGGTCATGATACGATCATTTAATCCACAAGGGGGCTCGCTAAGCCAGTCGGCTAGTTCATTTTTTATGGCAAAGTCAACCCCGTGTAGTCAGCGCTCTCCTTCTGGTTTACCTTTCCAGAAGGTATATCCACCAGCTTGTTCCTTGATCTGGCCTTCTTGTGCCCACCGTGCCTCACTCAGGGCAACAATATCAATGTTGTAGTGATGGAGTTCTTGGGCTATGATAGCGAGGTTCAGGTCTGTCACTGCTGGGGTTATAGACATAAGAGTCCTGATATTCCAGGTCCTGAAGTTCATTTTGAGGGGGTTGGAGATGGGTACTTTTAATGTGGCGTGACCATTTCACACCGACTACACCACGGTGCAAGTGAAGCAAGGTCTTTGTCCAATGACAGGGATGGCTGAGACGATTGGAGACCAGGCTCCAGTTTCTGTGTCCTCTTTCAGGCCACCATTCCCAGTATCGAGACACTGTTCATAGCTAGTCAGATACGTTGGGAGGGCCACATCCGCATGACTGACACAAGACTCCCAAAACATGCTTTCTACTCCGAGCTCAGTCACGGCAAGGTGCTACCAAGAGGGCACAGGAAACGCTACAAGGATGTCCCTAAAGCCTTCCTGAAAAAATGTGACATCTCCACTGATTCATGGGAATCTCTTGCCTGAGAATGTCCAAAATAGAGAAGAAGCATTCGCAAAGGTGCCAGCCAGTTCGAAGAACATCGACATGCCCAGGCAGCGAACAAGCACAAACAGCAGAAGGAGTGCTCAAAAATTCGAGCATCTCATTCACTCGCCTCATCAAAAACCACCTGCCCTACCTGTGGCAGAGTGTGCGGATCCAGAATTGGTCCTTAGGTGACTGAATAGTCCCACAACCCTGAAGTGGATGAAATTCATCCTCGTTCCCAAGGGACTGCCTAAGAAGAAGAAGTAGTAGTAGAAGTAGTTGTTCACCCATATGTCACAAGTCATTGCTGGGGTGGTGAGGCAGCATAGCTAGTGCTCGCATTCTTCAGATACTCTGCAATGCTGAATATTGCTCCCATGGTGTACCAGGCCCACTAAAACGGCTGCAATTTAGGACACAGATAGCCAATGAAGACTGTTGACTGCCCAGCAGGATGTTTTCAGAAGTAGTGCAGAGAAGGGATGGAAGTGGGAGGGGCATTGGCCTGCCAGCAGACTCTTTTTTTAACCAGGGCCTCTCCTTCAGCCAGTGGATATGTCAGCATGGTTTAGGTGCATTATGAAAAGGCCGCCTAATGTGAAGAACATGCACTGTCCTAGTGCTCCTTGCACACATTTTGCAGGCTTCAGCACCCTTTGTGCTATCCAGCACAATAGGCTGCACTGAGCCCATCAGGCACATTGAATGTCTCAAGCATCTACACCAGATTATGGGGGAAACAAAGCATCCAATGTATCTGCCATCACAGTATCAACACCGATATCATCAAAAGAAAGCACTGTAAGATTGTGTGGAGCGCAAATGTGTTTTTAAAAGTGACGTTATTCACTCTGAGTAAAGGCAGTTAAAAATATTATTCAAACAAATCATACTGATTGCTTTAATGAGATTATAAAGAAATTTCACCTCAATAAGATGCAAAAAACTGATAGGCCTGGATGTTATGCTCTCCCCCGTGGCGTGTTTGAAAATAGGGAGAGCATTTAATCGGGCGGGATGATGTTGGATGGGGATACAGCCACCTTCCCTCCTCACCCCAATTAAGTCCATGATGGGAAGGCCTGTGGACAGCCTTCCCAACCTGCCACCAATTGAGGCCCTTTAGTAGTCAATTAATGCCCAATTAAGGGCCTCTTCCCACAGCCGCCAGTATCAGCCCAACGGTGGGTGGGCCTGTTGCCATGCAGGGAGCATGTCAAGCAAATCTGTGCAGGTTGCTTGCCGGCTCCCGGAAGGGGGTGGCCCCTTGTTCAAAGGCACTCAATGCCTGATCGAGGGATCCAGCATCAGGAAGGGGGGGTGGGGAGTGCCCGCTGAGAGCCAACCTCTTTCCTTGCTGCTAACCCCCCTATACACCCCTCCCCCATAACCCTCCACCCCGCGAAAGCCCTCCTGTCATCACTCACCTGTGGCTTGAGTGGGTGCATTACCGGCAGCAGCCACCACCTCAGCAATGGCGCTGCTGAGTAAAAAAGCTGCCAGCCTCTGACTGGCCGGCAGCTCTCAGCGGGTGGGACTTCCGTTGCCAGGGTCCTTAATCTCGGGAAGAGACCCACCTCGCCTCCATTAAATATTGCCCATAATGTGCAAAGAACAGAAGAATGCTTTACTATGTTATTCTGAGGGAATTTAAATAACAGTAGGTACAGCATGAACAACCATGCTTAGGAGATGCACCTGTCAAATATTGTAATATGCCACTTTTTTGTAGCATACTAAAAATAAATTATAAAACCAAATTGATATTGGAGACAGAAGTGACTGTATTGATGTACACTGCTGAAAGACACAATTTCACAACAACTGAAGACTGGTTTTTCGTGGAGATTATCCATGATACCAAGAAAACAATTAACCAATGGCATATGATTTACAAAACTGCTTAAGGATGACTTTGGTTTCCTTTCAAATCATGTATCTCTTCAATGCAGCTGTTTCCAGGATCATAGAGCTCAAGATTTCAAAGCGAAGATATCGGAACATAAACGGCATCATTCACATGAAATTTCAAATAAAGCTGGTAGATATACAAATAATAAAATACATTTACTGAAAATATAAAGATATGGAAGATGCAGCACATAACATTGCAGAAAAGTATTTTGCTAGAGCTTTAATATATTCCTTTGAAAATACACATCTGAACCTTCTGATTAGCAGTTAAAAACATACTGAAGGCTTGCTCCTTATTCAGTGAGCCTCTCTGCCATACACTCCACTGTCATTCACCTCACCACCTCCCCCCCGTCATTTACCCGCCCCCTCCGTCAGTCACTCGCCCCCTCCGTCAGTCACCTACCTCCCCCTCATTCACGCTGCCTCTCCGCCATTCACCCACCCCCTCCATCATTTACCTCATTCTTCGCCCATACACCCCCTTCTCCGTTATTCACCTTGCCTCATCATTCACTCCGCCCCTCACCCCTACACCCCGTCCCTTTATCATACACCCTGCCCATCTGTTGTACACGCTGTCCCTCAATCATTCACCTCAAACATCCTTCATACTCCCTGCCCCTCCGTTATACCCACTGCCCATCGGTCATATAATCCCACTCTATCGTCACATGCCCCACTTCTCTGTCATATACCCCACCCCTCCACCATTCAACCCACCATCATACATCCCACCCATCAGTTATAGGCTCATCATTCTGTCATTCACACTGCCCCTTCATTATACACCCATCACTTCTTTGTATCCCCCACCTCTCCATTATATAGCCTTCCCATTAGTGATGCACTCCGCCCCTTCATTTACACCCCACCCCCTCCACTATACCGCGAGCCAACAATTATTCACCCAGGTTGAGTTCACTTTCCAAAGTGAAAATTAGCCCCAATGCATTGTAATGTGAACTTGGATTGATTAGATCTCAGGATCAATGCTTTTGAAACCGTTGCCAGGCAAACAATCAACTTTTACAAAACATGCACCATGAATGTTTTCACCGTAAAACAGCAGATTATTAATCTTGAAGAAAAGCCTGTTACTGTGAAGCAGATTTATAAGAACAACATGCACCTGAAGTCATAGAGTCATAGAGAGAGACAGCACTGAAACAGGCCCTTCGGCTCACTGAGCCTGTGCCAACCAACAACCACCCATTTATGTATTAACCCTACATTAATCCCATATTCCCCACCACATCCCCACCTTCTTTCAATGTTCCTACCACTTACCTACACTAGGGGCAATTTACAATGGCCAATTTACCTATCAACCTGCAAGTCTTTGGTTGTGGGAGGAAACCGGGGCACCCACCAGAAACCCACGCAGTCACAGGGAGAACTTGCAAACTCCGCACAGGTAAGACTCAGAACCAAACCCGGGTCGCTGGAGCTGTGAGGCTGCAGTGCTAACCACTGCACCACTGTGCCGCCCTTGGGGGTCAGTTAGCTCAGTTGGGGGCAGCACAGTGGCGCAGTGGTTAGCACTGCAGCCTCACAGCTCCAGCCACCCGGGTTTGGTTCTGGGTCTTGCCTGTGTGGAGTTTGCAAGTTCTCGCTGTGACTACGTGGGTTTCCGCCCGGTGCTCCGGTTTCCTCCCACAGCCAAAGACTTGTAGGTTGATAGTAAATCGGTCATTGTAAATTGCCTCTGGTGTAGGTAGGTGGTAGGAGAATTGAGGGAAGGTGGGGATGTGGTAGGAAATATGGGATTAATGTAGGATGCGTATAAATGGGTGGTTGATGGTCGGTAGGCCAAAGGGCCTGTTTCAGTGCTGTATCTCTCTATGAAGTGCTGTAAACTGCAAGGCTATGGACCAGGTGCTGGAAGGTGGAATTAGATTGGGCAGCTAGTTTTTTTTTCAGCTGGCACGGACACGATGGACTGAATGGCCTCCTTCTGTGCTGTAATTTTTCTCTGATTCTATGTTTCTAAGAACAACAAGCTTATCTCCTGTAGTGTTGCTCATGGGTAGTCTGGGATCTGAAGCACATTGGTAAAGTTCATCTGTTTAGGTACAGTTGTGTTTATCTGGCCTTTAAACTCTTGCTCATGCTTTCCCTGTGGGGGCATCTATCTAAATAGGCACATGCTGAGACCAATTAGACACTAATTGAGGAGAGACATTTCTATGTATTAGTAGCTGCTTAAATGCTGGGCTTCTGCTCTACAGGAGAAGGAAAGTGATCACGATCAGAAAAAGAAACCCAGCACGAAATTCCTAATTTATTTCTTCTTTTTTAATATACTTATAGCACTTTAAAGTACAGCGTCATGGATGTGCAGTAAATGCAACACATTTAGAATATATATATGTGTGATTTTTATCACAGTACTACTCATTTTGTTTCAGCATGAATGATGAGCAATGAGATATAATTTTTTTTTTTTTTAAAAGCTCATTAAACCTTGCCCAATGTGATTTTTGAATGGGCCTCAAAATATATGGCCAGTAATAGACTGAAGCTTCATTAAATATTTAATTTGGGTTCTACACCATATTTAGGACCCAATGCAATTTTGGTCTTCCACTGGGTAGAACACCAACCAGTGGTTCTTAAAGGGAACTCTGCAAACCATCCCAAAAAAGTTAAAAATCTGTTTTGCCAAATGATTTCTGTGGGGTGAGGAAGAGCATTCACAAAAAACTCCATGGGGGCTCCAAATTTTGTGGATCGCACTTGAGCAGAAATTATGCCAAAAATTTATGGCAATCTTCACAGTGGGAACATAAGCCAAAATTTTCTACAGAGCTCATTTGCCCACACCAAATTGTAAAAAACAGGCCTAAAGCAAGGGCAGATCCAGTGACACCAATAGGGGTAATGGTGAGTGGGATGCTGTCTTCTAATGTGGCGCCGCTTCCATTTCCTGCTCCTCTTCCAATACTATGCAGAACTGGGATGTGTCTGTTTGGGAGGCCCTTTCAACTGTTTAGTCCTTCTGAATGTGTAAGGTGGGTGTGAGTCTGAAAAATTTTGGATGCACTGACACCAACAGCACTGTGGTTAAGTATCTCGGGAAGAAATGTGAATCTCAGGAAGAAATCCCAGTTATGCCAATATCAGATAACTTTGAGCCTTGCTGCATTTTTGGTCATTAATAAATGATGCTGAGCCAAGGAAGGAGATATTGTACAGAATTTCATATAATATGCAGCACAGAAACAGGTCATTCTGCCCAACTAGTCTCTACTGATGCTTATACCCAACACAATTCCGCCTGCCTTATCTCAGCCTTTCAGCATATCTTTCTATTCCCTTTTTCCTCCTGTACTCATCTAATTGCACTTTGAAAGAATTTAAGCTATTTATCTCAAATGCTTCCTGTGGTAGTGAATTCCATGTCCTAACCACTCTGAGGAAAGAGATTTCTCCGAATGCCCTATTGGATTTATTGGTAAAATTTCTTGTATTTTTGGCATGTAGGCCAGAATTTAAAAGTAAGGTGATGGCCCTGCCTACCGGCTGAAATGTCGAGGGAGAGCCCGCCTCTGCTGGCCCTGGAAGCCACGCTGCGATTTTGTGTGGCCCAGGCCCTTAATTGGCCCCGGTCGGGACTTCCGTCTTTTTGAGGCAGGAACTCCATCTCCAACAGCTGCTGGTCAATTAGAGGGCTGGCAGCTCTTCAGTCCTAGCAGTGCCACCGGGAGCAGTGGCCATAGTTGGAACTGCACCCAGCAAGAAGAGGAACAATCGACGTCGCCCTCAAAAAGATAAGTGGGGCTTATGCCTCACCAGGGACAATTGTCTGGGCCTCGGTGAGGCGGGGAGGGAGTCAGAGCAGGGCAGGGTTTTAGTGGGGGGTGGACTGTGCTGCTACTACTGCGTGGCCTCCTCAGGTGCTGAACTGCTCATCTGCCGCTGGTAAAATACCAGCAGCAGTGGGAAGAGACCCTTAAATGGCAATTAATTTGCCACTTAAGGGCTCAATTGGCCTGGAGCAGGTGGGCATTAGCCACCTCCCCTGCTGCTGGTAAAATAGCAGCAGGGGCAGGGTAGGTGAGGGACACAGAACCACCCCTGCCTCCCACACAATTTTCCCCCCCCCTCCCGCCTCCTAGAGCGCTCCCGGGTTGGGGGGTGAATTCTGGCCATAGTTTTGGATTCTCCCACAAGTGGAAGTATTCTCTCCACATCTACCCTGTCTAATCCATTCATACCTTTAAAGAGCCCTATCAGGCCAACTCTAAATCTTCACTTTTTTCAAAGGAAAAGCCCCATTGTTTTCAATTTTCCCTGTAATCTACCAGTTGTGATACTCTTCTCCAGTGCACTTATGTAAATTTTATAGTATGGGGATCAGAACTGTGCACAGAACTCTAAGTACAGCCTGACCAGGATCCTTTATAAGTTTAATATAACTTCACTACTTTTGAATCCTAATTTGAAATAAATTCCAATGCATTATTTGTATTTTTAACTGCTTTACTGACCTGCAATCCTGCTTTTGATGACTTATTTATCTGTATCTCTTGATCCCTTTGCTCTTCTACCCCATTCAGTTACTTAATTTCTAAGCTGTAGGTGATTTTTCTATTTTTCCTAAAGTGCATTCTCTCACATTTAGCAATGTTAAAGATCATTTGCCCAGTCTGCAGGTTTTCTAATGCTTTCTTGTGTTATGTTGCATTCTTCCTCAGCGTTAGCAGTTTGGTAACAGCTTCAAATTTTGATATTGAGTTACTTGTTCCCAAGTCGAAATCATTAGTTTAGATTATGAATAATAGTGGTCACAGCACTGACCCCTGGGGAACACCATTTTCTTCCTTCTTCCAATCTGAATAACTACCCTTTACTCCTACTCTCTGCTTTCTATTTTTTAAGCCAATGAGCTATCTATTCAGCTATTTGTCCCTTGACTCCATGTGCCCTAACCTTTGTCATGAGCATCCCATGTGGTACCTTATCAATGGCCATTTGAAAATCCAAGTATATGACATCTACTGCATTACCCTTGTCTACTTCTTCCATTACTTCGTCGGTGTATTCTATTAGGTTAGTTGAGCATGACTTAGCTTTTCGGAATCCATGATGACTTTTTTTTTTAAATTATATTTTCTGTCTTTGGATGCTCTATCATTTATTTTAGTATAGATTCCAGTATCTTTCACACTGCTAAGATGACTGGTCTATAGTTCCTAGGTTTTACTCTTCCCATTTTGTATATAGGAATAACAATACCTGTCTGCCAGTCCTCTGGCACTACCCTTCTTCTACAGAACATTAATGTCTTGGTTATCTCCTTGCTAGTTTTCTTGAGTATGCGTGGGTGCATACCATCTAGACTTGAGGGTTTCATCATCTTTTGGTTACTAGTTTGTTAATTATGTTCTTCCTTTCTATCCCAACTATATTGACACTCATTTTAAGCTCATTCTCTATGAAGTATCTCACATTTTCCTTCAGAAAAAACTAAGACAGCGAAGTTATTCAATACTTTTTCCATTTCTCGGTCAGTACCCGAGGTAAATTTGTGCATCCTTTAGTGGCCCTATCCCTAGTGTAATTTCCTTTTTGTTATTTACATGTTTATAGAACATTTTATTATTTCTTTTTATGTGCCTTGACAATTTGATTTTGTAATTTATCTTGGCCCTCCTGATTTTCTTTTTACTTCCCTCCAAAGTTCTTTATATTCACCTTTGTCCTCTCCTTTACTGTCTCAGTATGTCCTTTGCTTTAAATTCAATTTTCCCTTTAGCTCTTTATTCAACCATGGTGACCAATAATTAGCTTGCTTGTTTTTGGCTCTTGGTGAAATTAATTTCTCTTGATGTCGATTGATTACACTTTCAAAGATTTCCCACTGTTTTTCCGTTTCTTTATTTTTCAAGATTTTCTCCCAGTTTACCTTCGTTATTAGGAGGGTTGATTAAGCACTCGGTTAAAGAAATAATTTTTAAGGATGATCGTAAAGGAGGAGAGAGAGAGAGGTGCAGAGGCATTGGGCTTTAGGGAAGGAATGCAGCTTGTAGGGACCAAGGGCTGAATTTTCACCATGGAGGTGGGAAACCAGAGCCGGGTCTGTTTTTGGGTCAGAAACATGCCTCCAGTGGGATACTGATTAAAGTCCAGATTTTCATGTGTGGAAATCCTTAATTGTTATGGAGGCAGGCTTCCTGTCCAATTAGAGCCAGTGGGGCAGGAACAGAGGCAGGTCAGATCAAGTGAGGGACTCATTTAGATTTCTCACAACAGCCATTTCTGAGGCTGTTGGCTGCCCTGAAGAAAACTGCGTATTGTGTCAAAGCCTTCCACTGACCCAAGGGGAGCTGAGATGATACAGGAGAGCTGGAGGACTAGCAAACAGAGGCAGGGCTGCCCCTTGCTTCATTGATGTGGACCTGAATGTCATGTTGGCGGTCATGAGGGAAAGGAGGGTGGCTGGAGGAGACCACCAACTGAGACCAAGCAGGCCTGGATCAAGATTGCTGCCAACGTGAGTGGCAGAAGTGAGACACGGAGACCCTGGAACCAGTGCTGTAAAAGATTCAAAATCCTCATAAGTTCTGGAACAGTAAGGGCAACCCTCAACCCTCCAGACAGGTCTCAGGGCTTGTACCTTCCAGCAGCCACAATACCTGAGGAGCCTCAGGGCAGATGCTGCTCCTGAACATGGGAGGGATGTGTGCCTAGAGCAATTACTGATCACACAGTTCCTAATGGATGGGGGCAGATGACATTGGCTACAGAGGAGAACAGTACCTTATCTCACTATCTTTTGTCCTTGTAGGTGAAATGCATTCACAATGCAAGGAAGAGGGTCCAGACAGGTGGAGAGGTACCTTTCCTCTATCAAATCATCCCCATTGAGCAAGAGGCATTGGAAATAGCCAGGATAATGGTGGAAGTGACAGTTGGGCCTAGCAAGACTACAGCTCCTGGTGCACCTGGTGAATTCAGAGAGCAAAGTCATCTTTAAGGGGGTGCAGAGCAAGGGTCCCAGCACCGATCCCTGCGGTACCACTGGTCACAGGCTTCCACTCGCAAAAACAACCCACAACATTCACCCTCCATTGAGGGTGGCCAACCTCTTGGACAGCCATATGCAGCACCACTAAGTACATGCAGGAACTGCACACTGACATCCATGGGATCTAAGAGATGCTGGGTAATGTGGACCAATCAGTGGCGCTGGTGGCGCAGAGATCCTTGGAGGGAATATCAGTAGTGCCCAACTGCTGTCCTCGCCAGGCAGCCGGCTCACCTGGCAAGGGCTGAGGATTGTCATGGAGGGGGGTCAGGGTACTATCCCAAATAATCAGGCTACCTCCTCTTCCTCTGATGCCATGAGGGGAGCACCGCGTAATAGTGGTCGAGCGCAGAGACCACTGCGTCGCACGGAGCATTAAGTGGGGTACTGTGGTGTCTTCCTACTATCTTTATCTACTGTTTTCCTTTCTGTACTTTTTATAAATAATGACATATTAAGGCATACATCTGGGAGTCCTTTTTATTGCTGCCATGACAGTAAAAGTGGTTTAAGTTGGTGAAAGACTTAATGGGATCCTCCACAGTGAGTGCAAAGTCTTTGGGCAGAGGTGCTTCCATCATTGGTGATAAGTGATTAGATGTTCCAGGTTGCACCTTTCATCCATGTGTTGGCACAGATATCTCAGACTCCCATGCCTTGCCCCACAACCTGGGTAAGGAGCAGGGGGGCTCAGCTGAAACTTCCCTGAATCAGGAGATCCCTGACATTTATGACATCCTCATGAGGCCTTTGTGCCCCGATCCACACCCGGCCACCTCTTTGTGCAGCAGGGGCATCTCTCTCTATTCTGTGCCATCTTCCTCCGGCTCCACGTCCTCCTGTTTTCTCAGCTCCTGCTCCTCCTCCGATGAGCTGTCTCCATCCAGGACTTCAGCACCCTCAAGGTCCACACCTCTCTGGAGGGCCATGTTATGGAGAATGCAGCAGATCAGCTCTGGCAAAGAGGGTATCAGTGACCAGTGAGATGCAGCGGTGTGCAGCCATTTGCAAGATGACATTAAGGTCCGCAGCTGATCGTTGGAAGGAGGTAGAAGCAAATAAGTGACTTTGATGACTGCTGGCAGAGCATGACGAGCTGTACTGCAAGGTGTGAGGTCTTTGGCGATGTGATGACAGATCTATGTGCCCATCTACCTGGAGAGTCGCAGTCTCCTGTGCCACTCAGTCATCTCTAGGTAGCTCTGCCTTCGGCACTGGATCCTGTGTTGAAGGTACGGCTCCCCTCTTTTCTGTCCCATTCCCTTTTGCTGCTTGGGGCTCTGCCTTTCCTGTGGAGGGCGCTGGCCCTCATTGCCACTGGACCCAACAATCTGACAGTCGTGCCCCCATTGCCAGCTGCAGCCTTCCTTCTGGACAGGTGACTGCCCAATTGTGATTGGCAGCCTTGCCCCCTGCTTTTCTGCCCCTGCGATGCCAGGGGAGTGATGAACCTGTTCAAAGCCCAAGCACTGAGTGCCCACTCTCCTGGTCACCTGTGCAGTGCCAAGGACAACTCCTTATCAAGAGTTGAGATCCCATTTGCCCTATTGCCCCTCTTATGGGGTCGGGGTCATGCCCTGCGGCAGCCATGACTGGCGCCCACTCTGTACCTGCCTCCTCTCACCTGATCGGTTTCAGAAAGTTTGTGTTACCCATGTGCCTCTTTAAAAAATTGAACTTGAACTCCTGACAAGCTCTTATCGAACTTCTAAACTGCTTTAATTGGCCTTAATTGGGAGGAGAGTGGGATTCCTGTCTCTACCTCCCCAGCCCTGGTGATTGACAGTGCCAGGATTGGCGTCTTAAAATTGACACGCTGACAGCACCGGCATTTTCAGGGGCGCCCCCTTGCCTCCACTTCCAACTCCATTCCCAACTTTGGGACACCCTGAAAATTCAGCCCTAAGTGGCTGAAGGCATAAGCACCAATGGTGGGATGAAAGGACTGGTGGTTGCCAGAGGCCAGGGTTGGAAGAATGCAGAGTATTCAGAACATTGTCTGAGAAAGGTTATAAAGATATGCAAGAGCAAAGCACTGAATACATTTAAACATGAGCATGAAAATGAGGTATTAAGGGATTGGAAGTCAATGCAGGTGTGTGAGAACAGTGGGACCTGGGATGGAATAGGATACTGAATAGGAGAATTTTGGAAGAGCTGATGTTTATGGAGAGTGGAGGTAGGGAGACCAACAGGACAACATTAGAATACTTGAGTCTAGAAGTGGCAAATGTGTGGATGAGGGTTTTGAAAACAAAGGAAGACATGCATTCTTCATGACCACCAGACATCTCAAAGTGTTTTACAGTCAATGAAGTACTTTTAAAGTGGAGTCACAGTTGTAATGTAGGAAACACAGCAGTCAATTTGCACACAGCAAAACTCTCACAAACATCAATGTGATAATGACCTGATAATTTGTTTTTATAATGTTGCATTGGCCAAGACAGCGGGGATACATCCCCTGCTCTTCTTCAAAATAGTGCCATGGTTTTTTTTTTAAACATCCAACCATAAAGGCAGATGGGGCCCTCAGTATAACATCGAATCTGAAAGACAGTACCTCCAACAGTGCAGTACTCCCTCAATACTGCATTGGAGTGTCAGCCTTGAATTTTGTACTCAAGCTCTCAAGTGGGACTTGAACCTGGAATCTTGTGAGTTAGAGGCAAGAGTGTTACTCACTGAGCTGAAATAGGCACTTTAACAGAAATGAAAGTCAGCGATCCTTATGAAAAAGAGGATTGGGGGGGTCAGATGCTCAGCTTGAGTCAGTAGGATGTTGAGGTAACAAATGCTCCCTTCAGATTTCCCCTCAGTTTCCTTTTCATCATCAATGTTGATGACATTCCTGGGAAACAGTAAATTTTCCAGTTTTTCCAAAGTGGGAGTATCAAATATTCTTATGGCATGCAGTTCAAAATCCTTTCTGCATCGCCATTAAAAATAATACTTTAATAACAGTATCATGGAAGTATCTCATCAGGGTATTTTCCATTTTGTACTGTATACATCCTTGTGCATTCTCGAAATTAGGTTGGCCAATTCATCATACATCGTGGGCACATGCATGCTGTACACTCATAACCAATGTGCACTAGATGAGATACTTCAAGCTCATTTCAGTCAGGAACACCAATAGCGGTCACAAAGTGAAGTCTTTTGTGTTATAAACTGAGTTGGATTTAAAACAGAATCTCATGACATGAAAGAACAGTATCTTAACTCATTACTCGCTTGACAAGCTACAATGAGATAGTGCAACATAAAATATTTTACCTTCAAGCTTTTAGCTGTCTGCTTTCAAAGAATTAACTATAGTAAAAGGTTTAATGTGAAATATGGTCTTTTAGTAAAAGAAAGACTTACATTTATATAGCACCTTTCATGACCTCAAGATGTCCCAAAGCACTTTTTAACCAATTAGGTATTTTTTCAAGTGCATTCTCTGTTGTAACATAGGAAGAACAGCAGCCAATTTTCACACAACAAAGTCCCACAAAAAGCAATGTGACCAGACCGCTGTTAATTAGTGATCGTGGTTGAGGGAAACATATTGGTCAGGACATCGTGGAAAACTCCCTGCTCCTCTTCGAAATAGTACCATCGATCTTTTATGTTCACCTGAGAGAGCAGATGGGGCCTCAATTTAACATATCATCTGAATGATGGCACCTCCAACAGTACAGCAATCGCTCAGTACCATTAATTTCAAATAGTACTGCACATGCTTGTTCTTGTGATGTAAGTACAATACTATGAGTACTGCAAGCAGCTTTGACTGTTAATTCCAAAGCAACACAATTTCTTTCAAATAGCCATCTGGATTTTGTGTATGTGAAATTGTTTGAAATGGCTAACATTGTAAAGTTAATGTATTCTATCAAATTGGCTTACTTTTGGATTTTATACTAATTAATTGATCTCGCTTACTTTATGGGTTGATGAAATTAAATGTTTACATGTAGATTTACCCTCATGGACCTACTTTTGTGGTGATAATCACTTTGAACGTCACAGTCAACCTTGCCCTTTATCCCACTCTGTTCCCAGCCTCACTCTTTATATTCAGCAAACGGCAAACTGTTACTTGAATCTGGCATATTTGGCCATACACTTTGACCCTTTCAACATTCATGCTTGGCCAGCTCTCCCTGGGCAACAACACCAGGCACACAGCTGTCTGGATCTCATGGGACTTTTTTTAAAAACTCTTTTCATGGGATGTGGGCATTGCTGGCAAGGCCAGCATTTGTTGCCCATCCCTAAGTACCCTGAACAACTGAGTAGTTTGTTAAATCATTTCAGAGGGCAATTAAGAGTCAACCACATTGGTGTGGGTCTGGAGTCACATGTAAGCCAGACCAAGTAAGGACAGCAGATTTCCTTCCCTAAAGGACATTAGTGAACCAAATGGGTTTCCACAACAATCAATGATAGCTTTATGGTACCATTATTGAGAGGAGCTTTCAATTCCAGATTTAAAAAAAAAATTAAATTCATTAAGTAATTTTAAATTCCATCAGCTGGTGTGCTGGGATTTGAACCCTTGTCCCCAGGACACTAGTCAGGGCCTCTGTATTACCAGCACTAGTAATAGTGACATTACCACTACGTCTCTGCCTTCTCCCCATGAGCTGATGGTGTGATGCTTGTTGCAATGAAAACAGAAAGTGCTGGAAATATTTAGAAGAAGATCAGGTCTTTGACCTTTCATCAGAACTTTTAATGGGCCAGGTGGGAAAACTTACCTTTGATTGTGCAAAGGAATTCATGATGCTCATGGTTTTGGAGGAGATGCCACTGTCAGGATGAACCTGCTTCATTACTTTGTAGATGTAGATGGGGTAATTCTCCGACCTTGATCTACAGGACCTCAAAGGTAATCTTTGGATTACCCCTGGTGCCACAGACTAGTAAGTACAGAAATAGGAGGATAGAGCAGATGAATGCATAGCTGGAGAGATGGTGCAGAAGGGAAGGCTTTTAGATTCTTGGAACCTTGGGAGGGGTTCTGTGGGGGGGGTGCGGGGGGGGACTTATACAGGCAGATGGGTTGCACCTAAACAGAAATCGGGGCCAATGTCCTTGCCGGACAGTTTGCTAGTGATGTTGGGGAGGGTTTAAACTATCTTGGCAGGGGCTGGGAACCAGAATGTAGCATTAGAAAGGAGATACAAGATGCACAAAAGATTGGGTGCCAGACTAAGAGGGAATGCAATAAGGTCTAAATTAGGTTCACAGAGCATGTATGTAAACATACACAATGTGGTAAATAAGGTTCGTGTACTGCAAGCGCATATAGCCGCATGGGAATCTGTTATGGCAAAAAGGAGACCTGGCTCAAAAAAGGCCAGGACTGGGTACTAAATATTCCTGGACACACGGTATTCAGGAAAGATAGGGAAGGAAAGAAAGGAGAAGGGGGTGGCAATATTTATTAAGAAGAATAAAGTGCTGGAGAGACAGGACACCCTGGAAGGGTCAAGGACAGAATCTATTTGGTTAGAATTAAGAGAGGTACCATTACACTACTGGGTGTATTCTACAGACAACCAACTAGTTGGAAAGATATGGAAGAACACATTTTCAGGGAAATTACAGAGCAATGCAAGAACTATAGAGTAGGGATAATAGGAGACTTTAATTATCCTAATATAGACTTGGATACTCTTAGTGTAAAAAGACAGAGAGGTGGAAAGTGTTTCTCAAGTGTGTTCAGGAGAATTTTCTTGATCAGTATATTTCTGGCCCAATGAGGAAGGAGGCATTTCTGGATCCGGTTTTGGGGAATGAGGGGGTGGGGAGGGTTAATTGAATCAAGTGTCAGTAGGGGAAAATTTAGGGCATCATGATCATGGTATCGTAAGGTTTAAATTAGTCATAGAAAGGGACAAGGAACAATCCAGAGTGAAAATAAATATTTAATTGGAGGATGAGGGGAAAGGTAGAGTAACCAAAGCCAGAGCTCCCTGGATGACAAAAGAGATAGAGAGGTGTTGCAAAAAAAAAAGGAGCATATGAATGTCAGGTTGATAATACAGGTGACAACCAGGTGGAATATATAAAGTTCAGAGGGGAAGTGAGAAAAGGAAATAAGGGAGGCAAAGAGAGAGTATGAGAAGAGACTGGCAGCTAACATAAATTGGAATATAAATAGGCATATAAATAGCACAAGAGTAGTAAGAGGAGGGGTGGGGTTAATAAGGGACTAAAAAGGTTGCATGGAGGCAGAGGCAATGGTGAAGTACTAAATGGGTACTTTGCATCTGTCTTTTCCAAGGAAGAAGATGCTGCCAAAATCATCGTGAAAAAGGAGGTCTTTAAGATACTGGATGGGGTTAAAATTGATAAAAAGGAGGTATAAGGAAGGTTGGTTATATTTAAAGTTAATAAGTTACCAAGACCAGGTGGGATACATCCGAGGATGCTGAAGGAAGTAAGAGTGGAAATTGTGGAGGTACTGGCCATAATCTTCCAATCCTCCTTAGATACGGGGGTGATACCAGGGGACTGGAGAATTGCAAATGTTCCACCCTGTTTTTTGAACAAGGGTGTAAGGATAAACTCAGCAACTACAGTTTAACCTCAGTGGTGGGAAAGCTTTTAGAAGTGGTAATCTGGGACAAAATTACCAGTCACTTGGACAAATGTGGATAATTAAGAAAGGCCAACAAGGATTTTTAAAGGCAAATTGTGTTTAACCAACTTGATTGAGTTTTTTGATGAGGTAACAGAGAGTTGATGAGGGTAATATGATTAATGTGGTGCACATGGACTTCCAAAGGGCATTTGATAAAGTGCCACATAATTGGCTTGCCAGCAAAGCTAAAGCCTGTTGAATGATATGGAAGTTGGCTGAGTGACAAGAAACAGAGAGTAGTGGTGTAGTGTTGCTTTTCGGACTGGAGGAAGGTATATAGTGGGGTTGCTCAGCAGTCGGTGTTAGGACCACTGCTTTTCATGATATTTATCAATGAACTATACATGGATGTGCAGGGCACAATTTCAAAAGCTTCAGATGACACAAACTTTGAAGTATTGTGAGCTGTGAGGATAGTGATAGACTTCAAAAGGACACAGACAGGTTGGTGGAATGGGTGGACATGAAATTTAATGCAGAGGAATGTGAAGTGATTCATTTTGGTATGGAGAACGAGCAGAAACAATATAAAATAAAGGATTCAATTCTGAAGTGGGTTCAGGAACAGAGAGACATGGGGGTATATAGAAGATGACAAGGCAGGTTGAGAAACTGGTTAAAAAGGTATATGGGATCCTAGGTTTCATAAAGAGAGAGTAGAAAAGCAAGGAAATGATCAACATTTTTAAAACTCTGGTTTGGCTCAACTGTATCCAATTCTGGGCACCACACTTTAGGAAGGATGTGAAGACCTGAGAGAGGGTGCAGAAGAGATTTATAAGAATGATTCCAGTGACAAGGGATTGCAGTTGTGTGAATAGATTGGAAAAGCTGGGGTTGTTTTTCTTAAAGAGAAGGTTGAGAGGAGATTTGATTGAGAAGTTCAAAATCATGAGGGATCCAGGCAGAGTGAAACGGTTCCCATTGGCGGAAATGTCATGAACCAGAGGCCACCAATTTAAGATAATTGGCAAAAGAACCAAAGACGACATAAGGAAGAATTTTTTTCTGCGGCAAGTGGTTAGGATCTGGAATGCACTGCCTGAGAGTGTGCTGAAGGCAGGTTCAATCTACAATCGTGGCTTTCTGAACGAAATTGGATAAAGCATGGACAAGATGGGCTGAATGGTCTCCTCCTGTGCTGTAATCATTCTATGATTCTATAAAACACCCTCTGGGGATTCTTGACCTTCAGGAAACAACCATCCTTTACTACCAGCTGTAAATTAGACCACAAAACAGTTTGTTTGAAAACCGACTCAGATTGAAAGTTGCACATATTTTAAAGTCAATGGTATCATTCAGTAACACATGTTTTGTAATAAAACATTAGTTGCTGGTAGCCTATTTTATATTGGGTGATTCAAAAAGAAATAATCTGTATTCTAAGGCCATTATGTCATTTCAGAAAAATGGTCTTGCCAATTATTCCTATTGACATTGTTGCTTAGAAATTTGATGTTGTGCCCATTTTCAGGCACCAAAGGGGCACCTAAACATACAATAAGGTGGGCACACTCTTTACAAGTCGCTGCTCATGCTGTCCTGTAACATGCCACTGAAGAGTTGTGCTAAAGCAGCATTAACCTCTCAATCAATGTTCTGATGAAAGGTCAATGACCTGAAACATTAACTCTCTTTCTCTCTCCACAAATGCTGCCAGACCTGCTGAATATTTCCAGCATTTCCAGCTTTGCTTTTGTGCTAAGGCAGCCTTGGGTCATTTCTAAGTTTCCCTTTCTTCCTGTATGGAAAATGCATCATCTCCCTTCAAGACTGGCTTGTAGTTTGATTTGCATCAGCATCTCACTGTGTGAGAACAAACCCATATCGAATAATTAACACTGCAGCTTTTGTAGACTAATTCACTCTTCAGAGACTCATCTTTCAGGAATTTTACGATAATAGGCCTTGCAGTCGGAAAAACTGAGAATCAATTTAGGAAATTCTGCAAATGTCTGACAAATTATGTAATGCGTTTGTCATTTAAACTAACAATATCTTCTCCCTGTACCAGGATTAAACTGCAGCAATGCAATTCAGTGCTATTGAAGAGTCCTCAGTAGGTGGCCTTTTTAAAAAAATCTTGGTGCCTCTTGTCCTTGTAGAAAGTTCTGGTAAAACTTTATATTGCAAGTCTAGTTATAAATATGAAATATTGTCAGATAGAAACTGTAAAAATTGTGATTGCTCTGTGAAACATTTATACTTTCTCAGCAAACTGAATCTTGCTTAGAAAGTATTAACATCCGAGCAATAGTTCTTCATCTCTTTCACCAAGTATAACAAGGTTACCATTCACCAACTAGATTAGAATAAAAAAAATGCTTAAAGACCTTTTTTCATCCCTTCCCAGTGGTGTGAAGTATTTTAAGTTGCTATGCCACAAAGCAACTACAATGGAAAATAGATTTATTTTATGATTTAATTTATCGGCACTTTCAAAAAACACATACTATACTTCAGAAAAATTGACAGCAACTAAAGATAGCTAGCAGATATATTATCTGTCTTCTCTGGAAAGGAATTGGTGGCATTAGGATCTGGAATCAGTAGGTGATGTAGCATCAGACTATGACCAACTATGATAATATGATAGGAATGCAGATGACATTCTTTCATTTCACATGTCTATGGTAGGTTGTCCAACCTACAGTCCTGGTTCACATGTAGCCTGAGAGATTTGGCCCTCGAAGCCCAGGAAACTCAATCTTATTGCACTTATACTTCTTACATGCTAGTTTATCCAGTTTGAATTTTATTAGGCTGGAGTTTTGAAAAGGGCTGTTTTTCATGCTGTTGTGGATATACGTGGGTAAATCCTTATTTAGAATAAAGACCTACTACCCGACCCGAACACGACGGGACCTGACATGTGTCGGGTTCAGGTCGGGTCAGACACGCTCTATCGCAGGTAAATAGCTCCACTGTTAATTTACTTTTTGGAATAGAAAGGTGGTTTTGTTACAGTTATTTTAAGCTTGTGCAGATCAGCAAGAAAGTGAAAAACGGAAGGTAAATTAACTGATGGTTGGGTCGGGCGCAGGAAAAAAATGGAAGAACTCGGGCCGGGTGGGGCTTGGGTCGGATGTGGTTCTGTTGGGCTCGGGTTGTTTTTTTTTTTGGCAGACCCGAGCAGGCCTTTAACTCAAAACACCACAACCTATTAGTATACGCAACTGAAGATGTATACTAGAGCGAGATACTACAGGCACAGTGTAGGCATGTCCCCACAAAGACGAAGGGTGGTACTGCCAAATCTAGAGCCCCCTGGTTATCTAAAAGCTTACAGGGTAAGTTAAAGCAAAAAAAGAAAGCTTATGATGATTACAAATATCTTAATACTTTAGAAAGCCTAGAGGAGTACAGAAAGTGAAGTGAAAAAGGAAATTAGAAAAGCAAAGAGAGGACATGAAAAAAAAAAATTGACAGGTAAAATCAAGGAAAACACGAAGATGTTTTATCAGTATATTAAGAGTAAGCGGATAACTAAGGAAAGGGTAGGGCCTATCAGAGATGTACAGGGGAACTAATGCGTGGATGCAGAAGATGTGGGTAGGGTTCTTAATGTGAGTTTTTTGTCTCTGTCTTCACAAAGGAGAGGGTTGATGCAAACATTGTAGTTAAGAGGAGGACCGGTTGGATTTCCCAGGTTGTTAAAGGAAGCCAGGGAGGAAATAGCAGATGCGCTGAGGATCATCTTAAAATCCTCACTTGATACAGGCAAGGTACCAGATGATTGGAGGCCAGTGAACATTGTACCATTGTTTAAAAAGGGTGTGAGGGATAAGTCAGGTAATTATAGGCCAGTCAGTCTGACCTTGGTGCTGGATAAATTTAGTTTATCCTGTCCCTCAGAATAGATTCTGTCACTTAGAAAGGCATGGATTAATCAGATATAGACAGCATGGATTTGTTAGGGGAAGTTCATGTCTTACTAACTTGAATGAGTTTTTTGAGGAATGGACAAGGAGGATTGATGAGGATAATGCAGTTGATGTGGTTTACATGGATTTTAGTAAGGCATTTGACAAGGTCCCGCATGGCATACTGGTCAGTAAAATGAAAGCCCATGGAATACAGGGGAACATAAGAAATTGGCCTACTCCTGCTCCTTTCAGCCCCTCAAACCTGCCCCGCCATTCAATAAGATCATGGCTGATCTATCCCAGGCCTCAATGCCTCTTTCGGGCCTGCTCCACATACCCCTCGACTCCCCAAGATTTCATAAATCTATCTACCTCCTCCTTAAATACATTTAGTGACCTTGCCTCCACAAATTTCTGAGGTAGGGAATTCCAGAGATTCACCACCCTCAGAAGAAATTCCTTTGCATCTCAGTTTTAAATGTGTGCCCCCTTATTCTGTAACTATGTCCCCTAGTTTGAGATTCCCCCACCAATGGAAACATATTCTCAACATCTACCCTGTCCAGCCCCCTTAAAATCTTATATGTTTCAATCAGATCACCCCTCATTCTTCTAAACTCCAATGAATAAAGGCCTAACCTGTTTAGTCGTTCTTGATAAGAAAAGCCCTTCATCCCAGGAATCAGCCTAGTGAACCTTTTCTGAACTGCCTCCAATGTTAGTATAAATACGGGTACCAAAGTTGTATACAGTACTCCAAGTGTGGCCTCACCAATACCCTGTACAGTTGTAACAGGAGGACTTCCCTATTTTTAAACTCTAACCCCCAAGCAACAAAGGCCAAAATTCCATTTCCCTTCCTAATTACTTGCTGCATCTACATGCTAACTTTGTGTTTCATGTACAAGAACACCCAGATCCCTCTGTTCTGCAGTATTTTGTAGTCTTTCTCCATCTAATAATCTGCCTTTTTATTCTTCCTACCAAAGTGGATGACCTCACACTCTCACATTGAACTCCATCTGCCAAGTTTTTGCCCACTCACTTAACCTATCTATATCCCTATGCAGATTCTTTGTGTCCTCATCACAACATGCCTTCCCGCCTATTTTTGTATAGTCAGCAAATTTGGATACACTACACTCTGTCCCTTTCTCCAAGTCATTGATATAGATAGTAAATAGTTGAGGCCCTAGGACTGATCCTTGTGGCACCCTAGTTACAGCTTTCTAACCTGAAAAAGACCTATTGATCCCGACTCTCTGTCTTCTGTGTGTTAGCCAATCTTCAATCCATGCCAACACATTACCCCCAATACCTTGAGCTCTTATTTTGTGCAATAACCTTTTATGTGGCACCTTATCGAATGCCTTCTGAAAATCCAAATACACTGTATTTACCGGTTCGCCTTTATCCACTCTGCTTGTTATATCCTCAAAGAACTCTAGCAAATTCGTCAACCATGATTTTCCTTTCATAAAACCACGTTGACTCTATTTGATTGCATTATGTTTTTCTAAATGTCCTGCTATTTCTTCCTTAATAATCGACTCTAGCATTTTCCCAATGACTGATGTTAAGCTAACTGGTCTATAGTTTCCTGCTTTCTGTCTCCCTCCTTTCTTGAATAGGGGTGTCACATTAGCAGTTTTTCAATCCACTGGTACCCTACCGGAATCCAGTGAGTTTTGGTATATTATGACCAATGCCTCCACTATCTCTGCAGCCATTTCTTTAAAAACCCTTGGATGCAGGCCATCAGGTCCTGGTGACTTTTCTGCCTTTAGTCCCATCAGTTTGTCCAGCACTTTTTCCCTCATGATAGAATTGTTACAAGTTTCTCCCTCCCATTTACACCTTGTTCATCTATTATTGTCGGGATGTTTATAGTGTCCTCCACTGTGAAGACTGATGCAAAATATTGGTTTAAATTATCTGCCATTTTCCTGTTCCCTGTTATCAATTCCCCAGTCTCATCCTCTAAGGGTCCTACACTTACTTTAGCTACTCTCTTCCTTTTTATAAACCCGTAGAAGCTCTTAAGTTTGTTTTTATATTTCTTGCCAATTTACTCATAATCAATTTTCTCCCTCTATTAGTTTTTTCATTATCCACTGGTGGTTTCTAAAAAAATTCCCAATCCTCTGGCCTACCACTAGCTTTTGCCGATTTGTACGCCTTTGTTTTTGATTTGATACTCCTTACCTTCCTTTGTTATCCACGGGTGCTTCATCGTTCTCATTGAATCTTCCTTTTGACCAGAATAAATGTTTGCTGAGTGTTAAGAAATATCTGCTTAAAAGTCTGCCACTACTCCTCTACGGACTTTCCCTGTAGTCTATCCCTGTAGAAGGTGGCAGGTTGGATCCAGAATTGGCTCAGTGACAGGAAACAAAGGGTAGTAGTCGACGGATGTTTTTGTGAATAGAAAGCGGTTTCCAGTGGTGTTCCACAGGACTCAGTGTTGGGTCCCTTGCTGTTTGTGACATATATTAATGATTTGAAGTTAAATGTGGGAGGCAGGATTGGGAAATTTGCTGAAGACACAAAAATTGGCCGTGTAGTTAATAGTGAGAAGGAAAGCCGTGGACTCCAAAATTATATCAATGCTTTGTTTGAGTGGGTGGAAAAGTGGCAAATGGAATTCAATGCAGAGAAGGGTGAGGTATTACATTTGGGGAGGGCAAATAAAGCGAGGGAATACATAATAAATGGAAGGATATTGAGAGGGGTAGACGAAGTGAGAGACCTTAGAGTGCATGTCCACAGGTCTCTGAAGGTGGCGGGACAGGTGGAGAGAGTGGTGAAGAAGCCACATGGATTGCTTTCCTTTATTGGCTGAGGTATAGAGTACGAAGGCAGGGATGTTATGCTGGAATTGTATAGAGCGTTGGTTAGGCCACAGCTGGAGTACTGCGTACAGTTCTGGTCACCACATTACAGAAATGACATAATTGCTCTGGAGTGAGTACAGAGAAGATTTACAAGAATGTTGCCATGGCTTGAAGGTTGCAGCTAGGAGGAAAGATTGGATAGGCTAGAGTTGTTTTCCCTGGAACTGAGGAGGCTGAGGGGTGACTTGATTGAGGTGTACAAAATTATGAGGGGCCTTGATAGAGTGGACAGGAAGGATCTGATTCCCCTGGCAGGGAGGTCAGATAGCAGGGGGCACAGATTTAAGGTGATTGATACAAGGATTAGAGGGGACATGAGGGGAAACATTTTCACCCAGAGGGTGGTGGGTGTCTGGAATTCACTGCCAGGAATGGTGGTGGAGGCAGACACCCTCAATTCTTTTAAAAAGGTACCTAGACATGTACCTGAGGTGCTGTAACCTGCAAGGCTATGGACCAGGTGCTGGAAGGTGGGATTAGTTTATTCGGCCGGCGTGGACACGATGGGCTTAATGGCCTCCTTCTGTGTTGTACTTTTTCTATGGTTCTATACGACATAAGAAATAGAAGCAGGAGTAGGCCATTCAGACATTTGAGCCTGCTCTGCTACTCAATAGGATCACGGCTGATCTTCGAACATAACTCCACTTTCCCATCTGATTCCCATAACTCTTGCTTCCCTTTGAGTCCAAAAATCTATGGATCTCATTCTTGAATGTACTCATTGAGCATCAACAGCTCTCTGGGGTAGAGAATTCCAAACATTCACAGCTCTGAATGAAGAAATTTCTCTAATCTCAGTCCTAAATGGCTGACCCCCTATCCCGAGGCTATGACCCCTAGTTCTAGCCTCTCAAGCCAGGGACACAGCTTCTCAGTATTTACCCTGCCAAGTCCTCTCAGGATCGTACAGTTTCAATGAAATCACCTCTAATTCTTCTAAACTTGAGAGTACAGCCCCCTTCTATTTAATTTCTCCTCATAGGACAACCCTCTTATTCCAGAAATTAATCTAGTGAATCTTCATTGCACTCTCTCTATTGCAAGTATACCCTTCCTTAGATACAGAGATCTAAACTGAACACAGTACTAAAGGTGTGATCTCATCAAATCCCTGTGCAATTACAGCAAGACTTCCTTACTCCAACCCCTTTGTAATAAAGGCCTATGTACAATTTGCCTTCGTAGTTTCTTCCTATTCCTGCAAATTAACTTGCTGTGTTTTGTGTACAATGTTTTGTTTTGAGAATTGCATTGTACATGTTATTCATTTGAGGCTACCGTGCACATGAGCCAGCAAAAGGAGACACCATTATGTTCAACATCATGCAGTCTCAGTCTCTTCCTAATATTTTTTATAAAACTCGGCAAACTCTTGCTCCAGTTCTGAGAATATCACAATGACGATGAGGTAAAAAGAAAACGGATGGTGAAAAATTGGAAACATTGCTTTCAGGGATGAAATTTTTTGGATGGTTTTTATCTACTTTTACAGATAGCATTTTAAGTTGGAGACTGTGTTAGATTGACATACAGGAAACTTGTACCGTATATACTCACACACTGATCTCTCAAAAATAACCATTGTCATGAAGACCCCATCTGCCAAGAATGAGGCATATTAATTTTGTCATATGAATATTAATTTTAAACTGTTGCTGGACTGAAGAGATGAATTGTTTGAAGAGATCAGCAGTGGCTGAAGAAATTTGCATACTAAGAGACTGTACCTGGAGACAACAGAACTGCTCCCTGATCCAATTAACCCAAATGGATTTTGACCACCAGACACTGAAGGTGTAAGAAAGCCAGCATTCCAGGGTGTCTGCTAAGATGGAGAATCCACAAATGCAGGAGTTTGTTAAAACAGCTAGTCACATGACTAACCTGCTGGCCCAGGCATTGTTCAAACTGCTCACAGCACAGTTTGGGTCAGATTGCAACTGAACTTGGAAGAAGAGAGCCTCTCTCCTGGCTAGCTCTCTCTCTCTCTCACGAATCTCCGGATCCACTGAAGTGGAAACAAGTTTTAAAGCGTGCACTGAGCCCCAACGAAATGGCAAGACTTACTGGCAAAGACTCTACATCAAACTCGAAGGACCGTAAGTAAATCCCAGCTATTGCCTCAAAACTTTTCCCCTTTACTCTTTCTACTTTTCTGTCGCTATCTGCATTGTGTTTATCACATATGCATGCTAGTGTGGTCACTTTGCGTATTCGTAGTCGTTAACTGAATTAGAGTTTAAGGTTAATAGATTTAAACAAGAAAGTGGAAGTTTAAGAAAACCTGTCTGGTTGATTTGTTTGTCTTACAATTGGAGACTGAGAGTGATAGTGAACAAGGATTCACTGAGGAGGAGCTAAAAATATGGTGTGTTTTTTTTTAATTAAACCCGGTTATGGTTAAACCAGGCAAAGGCTGAGAGGGAACCTCTAGACCCCTTTCTCACTTGTTGTAACACCATCCAATCAACAAAAAAATCACGGATCATTGCAGAGATGTTTCCTCTGTAAAGTACGTAATCCCATATCCCTGATCACCGATGATCACTACATTGCTGATCAATATGGCATTATCTATACCCAATCTACTACCTTTTGATGTCATTCAGAGCCATCATCCCTGTCTCCACGTTGGGAGAAGTGGCTGCGACATTTCAAAGGTGCGATGACAGGTTTTGCAATCACAGATGACACAAGGGCTTACTTCTCCATTATGGAAGTGAAGAATTAGAAGACAACTTTGAGACATTTACGCCTGAGCAAAATGACTACAACTCAGCAAAAAATGCATTGGCAACCTACTTTACACCCCAAAAAACACCATATTATGAAACTACTGTCTTCCGACACACTAAGCAAGAAGCAAACGAGACAACTGATCAACATGGCACGCAATTGAGGAAACTAGTAACCAAATGTGACTTTGGTGATGTTGAACATGTCGAATGGGAAATTAAAATACTAATAATCGAAGGCTGTATCACTAGTCAACTATGCCAAAAAGCACTCGAGAAATACAAAAAGCTGTCAGAACTGTTTGAGTTAGCAAAATCACTATCACTTTCAGAGTCCAGGGCTACTGAAGTTAATGCTGCTAACAGTAACTATCACACTCCAATTTCAACTCCTGGGAACACTGTTCAGTGCTCACATGCCAGGAAATCACCTGCAAAGCAACAACAGCCATCTCACAAACAGAGCTGTGACTTATCCAAATAATTTTTCCGCTGTGACGGTGCTTACCCACACCGGACAGAGTGCCATACTACTGGTAAACAGTGTAAAGCCTGTGGTAAACCCAACCACTTTGTTCATATTTGTTACTCATCAGCAAAATCAACTATAAGACCAATACCAACAGAAGGGTGGCATGTACGTTACCACAGCAAAAAGGCAAAAGAATGTAGCTAATAGAGGTGGATGACCCTGAACATACTTTTGTTCCCACTCTCAGACACAGTAAACAGCCATGTGGGACAGTGACCACTGGCTGCTCGAACATAGATGCCCTCATAGACACAGGAGCGTCTGTCAATGTCCTGGGAGACAAAACATTCAACTTCAGGATTGCCCCTCTCTGCAAATCATGCAATATGAAAATTTTCCCTTGCTGCAGTGACAAACCACTGAAAATTCTTGGAACTTTTGAAACGCCAGTCTCAAAGACTCTACAACGAATGCTCTATTCAATGTCATATCTGGAAAATGTGACACGCTTATCAGTTTCCACACAGCAATAGATCTGCACATGATTGCAGTAACATACGTGATTCCTTTGCATAACAATAACTTGCTTGAACTGTATGCTGATCACTTCACTACTATCGGCAAGCTGAAAGATGCTTCATGCAAGCTGCATGTAGACCCTAATGTGTCACCAGTCGCGCATCAATGGTGACAAAAACCATTTCATGTCCGGAAACAGACAGAAAAGGAACTTCAACGCCTACTTGACCTTAACAATATTGGAGAAATTTGGGGATGAGCCTACCCCTTGGGTCTCACCCATACAAGTCGTCAAGAACCCAAGAGCAAGAACCAGATTAGAATCTGTGTTGATATGCAATCACCAATCCAAGCCATACAACAAGAAAGACACTTGACACCAACAATCAATGATATCATAGATAAAGTGAATGTTGCTAAACACTTCGCTAAACTGGACCTCAATGCAGGCTACCATCAAATCGAACCGGCAGAAGAATTGAGATATCTAACTGTATTCTCTACTCACATTGAACTTTTCTGATACAAGAGGCTCAACTTTGGAGTCAATTCAGCAGCTGAGATATTTCAGCACTAGATTCAATCTGCACTTTAAGGTCTTAAAGGCATGCTGAACATCAGTGAAGACATTCTCATCTATGGTCTCACAGTAAAGGAACTCGAGACATGCCTACATGCATGCCTACAATATCTCAGAGAATGTAACCTCACCTTGAACAAAGGTAAGTGCTTGTTTAATGAAAGCAGAATTGAATTCTTCGGTCACGTGTTCAGCGGTGAAGGAGTATCACCCGATCCACGGAAAGTTGAAGCCATTGAAAACATTGTAGATCCTACAAATGTGCAGGAAGTCTGAAGTCTGCTAGAACTCATCATGTACTGTAGTCACTTCATTCCTGACCTCACTATGCTATCTGCCACTTACAAAAGGAGACCACTCCACTAAATCACACAAACAGGCAATACACCAGATCAACCAATGTTTGTCAGCAAGTTGTGTAAATGCCTATTTTGACTCTAAGAAAACCATTAAGATAGTTGTGGATGCAACCCCGGTTGGCTTAGGTGCAGTTCTTATACAGAAAGACAAGACAGGTAACCCATCAAACATTGCGATGGCAAGCAGATCATTAACACCTGTAGAGCAATGTTATTTGTAAAGAGAGAGAGAGAGAGAAACACTCTCAATCACATGGGGTATCTCTCACTTTGATCTCAACCTATATGGAAGTGAGTTTAAAGAAATAACTGATCATAAACCACTAGTGAGCTTGTTCAACAATGTACATAGAAAACCACTCAAATAGAATATTGGATACTCAAACTACAAGAGTACGAGTTCCATGTTGAGTATCAGCCAGGCAAGCTCAACCCAGCAGACTATCGTTCGTGACATCCACAGCCAACAGTCAGTCCTACCAGTCATGAGGAAAAGATTGCTGAACAACATCTTAACTACGTAAGCATAAATGTGGTGCCAAAGTCACTAAAACTAGCTGACATCAAAGCAGCAACCAAACAAGATGACCTTTGCAACTATGTATGAAGGTTATGGAATGCGAAACTGGAAAGACATGATTGAGAAAGCGTTTACAAACAAAATTGGTCACACTACAAAGGTCTTCAAAATGTTCGAAATGAGCTCACTGTTACAACCACAACTGATCTCGTATTACGCAACAACTGTATTGTCATTCCACACTCATTGAGGGAATGTGTTGTCGATGTAGCACATGAAGGTCACCAGGGAATAGCCAAGACCAAACAACTCCTTAGGGAAAAGGTATGGTTCCCAGGAATTGAATACATGGTAGAGCACAAAATCAGTGTTTGCCTTGTCAAACAACTGCAATGTCAAATCTCCATGATCCTCTTAAGATGACTGAACTACCTCCAGGACTATGGATTGAAGTTAGCGTTGACTTCACAGATTTGCCCACAGGTGAACACTTGCTTCTTGTCACTGATGACTACAGCAGTTTCGCAATCATGGAATTAGTGAGGTCAACTTCAACAAAAAGCAGTCATCCCAAAGCTTGACCAGATCTTCACTTTGTTTGGAATCTCTCAAATGGTAAAAAGTGACAGTGGACCCCCATTCAACAGCAATGAGTTCAGCAAATTTGCAAGCTACCTAGGGTTCACTCATAGAAAAATCACACCCCATTGGCCAAGAGCTAATGGAGAAGTCAAACGATTATGCGAACCTTGAAAAAAGTGATACATAGAGCTACAGTTGAGAACAAGTCATGGAAGCCAAAACTATATCACTTTCTTCGTAATTACTGAGTGATTCCTCAATCAACTACTGGAAAACCTCCAGCTAGTCATCTTTGCACATCCTATGCACACACGTCTACCTGAGTTACCCTGCAGAGCTAATGATCAACACGTACGCGAACGCAATAGGACAACATGTACGCAAGAAAAAGGATTGAATGAAAGTAAATGTAGAGCGAAACATGAAATTTAGAGCTACACCGCGAAAAGTACTTGTGAAACGTGATGGTCATGTTGGAAAATAAACAATCCCTTATGAAATCCAACCATTTGTTGTGACCAACACAAAAGGATCAATGATCACTGCTAAGCGCAGTTCACAAAAGATCAAAAGAAATGCAAAATTCTTCAAAGCACTGAAAATACCAGTCGTAGGCATTGAATCTGATTCCAACATGAAAACCTCAGATGAAGAACATGATTCAAATGGGACTACATCTGATGTCAGACAATATCCTATTTGGGAGAGAAAACATCCACCCTATTTAAGTGACTATGTTATGAAGTAAACTATTTATGTTTAAGTTTATTGTTTACATTTTGGAAGCAAAAAATTGAAACACGCTATGTCTTTCATTTACTAAGAATGGGAGGGATGTAGTGTTTTGAGAATTGCATTGTACATATTGTTCACTTGAGGCTACCATGCACAGATCAGCCAGCAGAGGGGGCTAAAAGTGAAAGTAAAACAGAATAAAGAAGATTCCATTATGTTCAATAACATGCAGTCTCAGTCTCTGCATCGTTGTTCTTACTAAACTTGGCTAAACTTTGCTCCATCCCACCAACGTCACATAAAAGGACACCCAAATTCCTCTGACCATCAACATTTAATAGTTTCGTCCCATTTAAAAAATATTCCATTTTTCTATTCTTCCTACCAAACTGAATAACATTCCATTTCCTTACATTATACTCCATCTGCCACCTTCTTGTCCAGTTAGCCTAACTATATCCCATAGCAGAATTTTTTTTGTGTTCTCTTCACAGCTTACATTCCCACCTAGCTTTGTATTGTTAGCTAACTTAAATACATCACACTTAGTTCCTTCATCCAAGTCATTAATATAGATTGTAAATAGCTGAGCACTGATCCTTGAGGCACCTCACTAGTAAGAGTCTGCCAACCTGAAAAATTACCTGTTTATTTCTACTCTGTTTTCTGTCCTTTAACCAATCCTCTATCCATGCTAAAATATACTCCCTAAACCAGTGAGCCCTTGTCTTGTGCAGCAACCTTTTGTGTGGCACCTTATCTAATACCTTTTGAAAATCCAAATATACTGCATCTACTGGTTCCCTTTATCTACCCTGCTCATTAAATTCCCAGAAAACTATGATAGATTTGGCAAACACGATTTTCCTTTCATAAAACCATGTGGACTCTGCCCAATCACGATAAGTTTTCAAGTGCCCTGTTACCACCTCCTTAATAATGGATTCCAGCATTTTCCTAACCATGTAAATTAATAGGACATACATTTATACTTAGTATGTGACCCCCAAAAGGCACCATAGTATGCACTATGTGGCCCTTGAATATGAAAGATTTGGACAAAAGTAGGAGCGAGATACATGAGATTTTGGAGTAGCTACACAGTGATACACACTATGCCACCTAATCATCCACCAAAATAGAATTCCGATACAGTTATATATTTTTAGGATATCTAAAGTATGGAGTTTGGAGATATTTCCTGACAGGTCCTGCAGCACATTCACAGTACATAAAGAACAACACAATAGAAGAATATATTTACTTAACTGTCTGATACTGAATAAACTATCATAGGCAAAATTATAGATCAGCATGGAAGATTTTGTTAATTTATAATATTTCTTTGAATGATCTCAGAACAGTTGAAATCTTGGTTCCATTTTTGAATTTAGAGTGGAACTCCTACTTTTAGGGGTTAATAATAGCTGCAACATCAAACATAATCCCAGTCCAGAACACACAAGAAGCATGGCAGAATCAAACATATCTGTTGTCAAGATGCCAGCAAACATCTTGCCATTAAGTGTTTCAAGAACACCAGAAGTCACTTACCATGAAAGAGGCTGAATATATTAGGTTATAAATGAAATTGATGCCAGGTGAAAGAATAGGAAGATATCAGTCTTAGTGCCATTATAACAAGCCTTCAAAATCACAGCCGAATTACATTTGTGTCAACTGTAACAATGGTGTTCAATGTTTTATGAAAACTGGTATAATACATACTTTATAGTCTTTTGTGGCTGACTGCTATTTAACTCTGAACCACCCTTTCAACTCCAGTAGTGCTGATGCAGAATTGCATCCATTTTAGTGTTTTCTCTCTTGAGTTCTGCTTTTGGTTGTCAATAGATAATGATTTTAGATTTTTTTTTGCTGATGCAAATTTTTTTAGACACACTTTCAAGATGTAGTTAGTACCTGCACAAAAATACTGAAATTTTACCTAATGTTATCACTGCTTCATGTAAAGGTAGCTTTGCACATGGTGAGGATGGGCTTCAGCCCTCAAAGCCAATTCGTCTTCAGTTTGAATTAATTGACACAAATTGTCTACTAAGCAAAACTTGACAGTAACTTCCATGAAGAAAAGATATTAAATTCAGTTTAGTGATCTGTAGCTTTTCTTTTTAAAAGCAATGTCAGTGCTATTTCAGTCTTGGAAATTTTTATGCACAACTTATTTTAATTACAAAGTTCTGTTTCTCTATCTCAAAATCCTAAAGAACACATCAGACTGTACATTCCAACAGACTATTTATGACTTAATATGCCAAATTAAATATGAAAAAGCCACATAAATGTGTTAGCAGGCTTCTGCAACACCATTTCTTTTTATTATGGAATAAGAATACTATAATGTTTAGTAGTACCAATGGTTGAAGCAGCATTCTAATGATATATAAGTAATATTCTTACTGAAGTATTACAGTATGGTTCCACAGGGACATGTCACCCTCTAATACTTCATTCAAGTGACCACTAATCGTGTGGGAAAGAAAAAGAAATACAATTGTATTTTTATGGTGCTTTCAGTCCTCAGGGTGTCCCAGCGTGCTGCGCAGCCAGTGAATTATTTCTTTGGAAGTGCAGTCACAGCAGCCAGTTTGCGCACAATCGTCGCAAAAACAGCAAATGACCAGGTAATGGCCCTAAATTTCCATGTGGTAACTTTGGGAGGATGTCGGAGTGAAAATCCATGGTCACTTCCGCAGATTCCTGCTGTAACTTTGACAGGAGTCTGTGCAACATCTGGAAACTAGAGCAGGACTCAATTACACCAGGAGTTGAATTTTTAGCTCCCTATGGGGGCTGGCACAGAGGCAGGCGGGCGCAGAGTTTTGTGCCACTGTTCGGCATGCTGGTTCCCCAGCTCCATCTTGCTCCCTGGCCATTTTCCCAGAGCTGGATTAGGGGCGATGGCAAAGCTACCTGCCCACAAGCGGTGGGTAGTCAATTCACCTTGTTAAGGGCCTATTTCAGTCAGCTTCCAGGTCTCCAGAGATGCCGGGAAACAGCCCAACTACCGGGAGGTGGCAAACCGGGGGTGCAGCTGCCTGTCTGGCTCCAGCTGCAGCTGCAAGCCGCCCTTTGCGTGGATTCCTCCTCCACAATGGCGGCCTGGGTGCTCAGTCAATTTTTTATTTTAAGTTTAGAGAAGTTGGAGAGGGGATGCCTCCATCTTGGGGCATCTTCTCTCTCACTCACCTTGAAAGGCTATTTTCTGCTCCTCCCCAACTGGAGGGCCTCCAGCTTCAACAGCATGCCCTCTGGCCATGAATTGGTCATTGCAGGGAAAATCACAGGAGAATGACTGTTCCCCAGATAGTGCAGACTTTAACCCCCATTTGAGCTTCATGGCAGGGTCTTGAAACCCGCGGTGAACATCTTGCCCCAGATTTCAACACAGCAGTAAACTTCAGGGATGGTCTTATCAAGGCACAGCTTTTTCCCATACTTTACAAGGCCATTGATGTAAGAGGGCAAAGGCTGGAGGCCAAGGCCTCCAATTGCCTGAGTTTCCAATTTGGCACAGTGGATGCTTGGAGTATGGTCAGCACTCATAGGCCTGGTAAAGCTTGATATGAACTGGTGTGCAACCCCTTCCCCAGGTCCACCCACCTACACCACAACCTATGACAGATGCTCTGGATGTGCATCCAGTGGCATGTACACCCCTCAGGACAATGAAAATTAGGTGACTTCCCAGACTCCGCATGATAGGGTCAGTAACGGAGTTCAACAGTTGCTGGATGTTTGGGGTTACAGCTTTAATTATTTGAACAATGCCTTAACCCTTCAAAACCGGTGATAGAGTTTCTTTATCAAAATCAAAGGTATAATCATTTTCAGTTAGTTCCAAGATCATTATAAATCAGGAGCTATTCAAAGTTCCTTTTCAATTCTATTCTGCAATCACAAGATAAATTTACAAAATACTACTTTGGCAGATATTTTTATTTGAAAACCAAAACAACTTAATTGTTGAAAAGATAAGAATGTTTCTGGAAAAGATGAAGAATGTTTAAACCAGCAGAAAGATTTTCCTAAAAATAGAAAAGCAGAATTTTTTTTTTTTAAAAAGGTGTGAAACTTGTAAGTGTTGATGTTCAGAGAGATTTGGGGATACTCGACAAGGAATGCACAAAGTTAACATGCAGGTGCAGCAGGTTATAAGGAAAGCAAATGGCATATTGGCCTTTATTGCAAGGGGATTGGAGTACAGGAATAAAGAAGTCTTACTAAAATGGGGCAGGGCTTTGGTGAGAATGCACCTGGAATACTATGTGCAGTTTTGGTCTCCATATTTAAGAAAGGATATACTTGCACTGGAGGTGGTGCAGCAAAGATTTACTAAATTGGTCCCTCGGATGAGGGGGCTGCCCTATGATGAAAGGCTGAGTAACTTGGGTCTATATTCTCTGGATTTTAAATATAGCAGCATAGAAACTAGGAGGAGTAGGCCATTTGGCCCTTTGAGCCTGCTCCGTTATTCATTATGATCATGGCTGATCATCCAACTCAGTAATCTGTTCCCGCTTTCTCCCCATACCGTTTGATCCCTTTAGACCCAAGAGCTATATCGAACTCCTTCTTGAAAACATACAATGTTTTGGCCTCAACTGCTTTCTGTGGTAGCGAATTCCACAGGCTCACCAATCTCTGGATGAAGAAATTTCTCCTCATTTCAGTCCTGAAAGGTTTACCCCGTATCCTTAGACTATGACCCCTGGTTCTGAACTCCCCCACCATTGGGAGCATCCTTCCTGCATCTACCCTGTCAAGTCCTGTTAGAATTTTATAGGTTTCTATCAGATCCCCCCTCACTCTTCTAAACTCCAGCGAATATAATCCTTACCGACTCAATCTCTCCTCATACGTCAGTCCCGCCATCCCAGGAATCAGTCTGGTAAACCTTCGCTGCACTCCCTCTATAGCAAGAACATCCTTCCTCAGATAAGGAGACCAAAACTGCACACAATATTCCAGGTGTGGCCTCACCAAGGCCCTGTATAATTGCAGCAAGACATCCCTGCTCCTGTACTCGAATCCTCTCACTATGAAGGCCAACATACCATTTGCCTTTTTTACTACCTGTTGGACCTGCATGCTTACCTTCAGCGACTGGTGAATGAGAACGCTCAGGTCTCACTGCATATTCCCCTCTCTCAGTTAATAGCCGTTCAGATAATAAACTGCCTTCCTGTTTTTGCTACCAAAGTTGATAACCTCGCATTTATCCACATTATACTGCATCTGCCATGCATTAGCCCATTCACTCAACTTGTCCAAATCACCCTGAAGCCTTTCTGCATCTCTTTGAATGACAGGCGATCTGATTGAGACATATAAGATTCTGAAAGGGCTTGATAGGGTAGAAGCTGAGAGATTGTTTCGACTGGTTGGGGAATCTAGAATGCAGGGGCACAGTCTCAGGATAAGGGGTCAATCATTCAAGACTGAGATGAGGAGAAATTACTACACTCAAAGGGTTGCGAATCTTTGTAATTCTCTACCCCATAGTGTTGTGGATGCTCCATCATTGAATACATTTAAGGTTTTGTCATGCAGGCCACCACCTGCCAAGAATGAGGCACACATTATTTCGCCACATGAACATTAAAACTTTAAATTGGTGCTGGGAAGAAAAGAGGGCCTATCACAAGGAATTGCCAGGCCCCTCAACAGAAAGACGTTTTTTGCATGCTACCTACTAGACAGTATTGGAACAAAGGACCCAGTCCTTGCTTCCCCAATACACAGAGGAAGGGGTCAGACCAGTTAAGTCACATGACTAACTGGCTGTTGCAGAATTTGAACTTGCCACAGAGCATTTGAACTCAGAAAGCTCTTTGCTCCTGGACTGAAAAGACCTCTCTCCCGTCTGCTCCCATCTCTTTCTCACGGAATTGAAGACCCATTAAAGACACATAAACCCCAAGTGAGAAAAGGCTCCTACAGTGAACAAGGTTTAAGAAGAATACTGGGCCCCAACAGAAAGCAAGACTAACTACAATCAAGGACTACAGCGAGCTCCAAGCACAGTAAAAACTCCTCTTCAGAGCTTGCCTCAAACTTTTTTACTTTATTTTTCTTCTGCTCTCTTCTGTCTCAATTTGCATGTGCATATCACGTGTGCACGCTAGCGTGGGGTGCGCCGTGTATCTGTAGGCGTTAACCAAATTAGAGTTTAAGTTTAAATTTTTAATAAATTTCACTTTTCTTCTTTAAATCTAAGAAAGCCTGTTTATGCTCATTTCTTTGCCTTATAATTGGAAAGTGGTGAACAAGGATTCACCAAGGGGGAGCTCAAAACATAGTGTGTTTAAAAATTAAACCCTGTTACAGTCAGACCAGGTGAAGATTGACACCTTTCTCACCTGGTCGTAACAGCTGGGATAGATAGATTTTTGGTCTTGCAAGGAATCAAGGGATATGGAGAGTGGGCAGGAAAGTGGAATTTAAGCCGAAGATCAGCCATGATCATATTGAATGGCGCAGCGGGCTCGATGGGCCACTTGGTCTACTTCTGCTCCTATTTCTTGTGCTGTTGTGCTCTTAATGTGAGAATAAACTACCTCTGCTGCATGGTGCTTTCATATGCTCATTATTGCAAGTAGAGGCTCATGTAGGTCATGTGTCCAGCAACTTGGTCAAGGAATAACGCAGGACATACGGAACCATAAAAAAGAGGCTGTAAGTAAGTTAATAATATACAAAAACAGCCATTCTGAATGAAAATGGTGGCATAATATCACTTCTCCGTCTCACCTGCATTACTTATGATGAGAATTAAATTTAATAGAGAATTTGTTGCACCTTTTACAAAATGTTCCTGTTCAAAATAGAATACTTTTATTCAAACACATGGATTATCATACTTACATTCAATGTGATATTCTGCAGTGGTTTTAACTCAACTAGAACTCTATTAAAACTATTAAACCTCTTTTTTCTATCCATGCAATTTCAGAATCGTTTCCTTCATTTGAACCCGACAGTATAGAATGACTTCAAAATGGTGTCATTTGAAAGTAGATTACGAAAATGTATTAAATATCTTGCAAAGTAAGAATCTGTTCTGAAATAATTACAGAAACTGAAAAGGACAGCAATGTACTGAGAATTTGAAATAGATTTTAGTCAAATCCTTTTAAAGCCCAATTTTCAAAATAGGGGAACACGTGGAGCTGGATTTTAAGAAGCCCTTGATGTCCTGATCCGTGGCAGGGTGGGGCGGTGGTGGTTGGTGTCTGAAAATGGCTCCGAATGAGGCCTGCCACAGACCTCAATGCTGTATGGCCTGGTCCGATCCTCCCGGTGGTGACAAGGCCTTCTTGTTGCTGAATGACAGGATCACAATTAACATATTCAAATCAATAAAATTAATACATTTAAATACATTTACCTGCGATCTTGAGGGCCCACCACAATCTTTGGTGTGGCGCCTCATGCTCCCGGGCCTTCAGATCCCTGTCCGGGAAAACAAGTCATGACGCTGGTTGGGTGGGGGGTGGGGTGCAGGAGGTAATTTTATCAGTGTGGTTGGGGGGGGGGGAGGTGGGGGGAGGTGGGAGGGGTGTGGAAAAACAGGGTCAAATACACGTAATGGGTCTGGGGGATGGTGGGAAGGGTTGAACCTTAAACAGTGTGCAGTTTGTGGCGGGGTGGGGAGGGGGGAGGGTGGGGGGGGGGGGATGGTCAGATGTAAGAGGAAAATGTTTTGGTGGGGGGGGGGGGGGGGGGAAGGATGGCAAATATTTATTGGTATTGGGGGGTGGGAAAAGGGCATAAGAATTATATTTGTTTAATTTTGGGGGGATATTTCTTTAATAATTTAAATATGCTGGCAGGACTTTATAAATGGCGCCAGGGCACAGGTAGCTGACGCCATTTCTGGGGACGGATAGCCCGCTCCCTCGATCAGATTGTGGGGGGTACGGGCTGCCCCAGTTATTTAAATGAGCTGCTGGGCTTGAAATTACAGTGGCTCTTTGGCCTGTAGCCTGCACAGGCGGGCCGCCATTTTTTGAGCTCGCTGCAGAGATCGGTGGCGGGCTGTTAAAATCCAGCCCGTGGTTTAGGGTGTGATTATATAGTCATTTTTATGTCACTGCCTTTTAATCACAGCCTCATTTACCCATGAATATTGCATGTGTAACTCAGAAAGACATATTATATCTAGCAGGTACCGTAAAAATACAATGGGAAAAAATAGAATGCTCAGTCAAAAAGTTGTGCATATAATTCCCAATCCAAGAGCCCAGTGCATGAAAATAGGCTAAGTCTCCAGTACAGTACTGGAAGTACATGGTCAGTGATGCTGTCGTTAGGATGATGTTCTGACTTGATTGTCGCTCTGGTTCAGGTAGGCTTTAAAGATCTCGCAACTTCTCAATGGCCCAGATTTTGCATTGGCAATGATGGCAAAACTGTAAGTGTTCGCCGTCATTATTCCACCAAAACTAACCAACTTTTGGAGTCTGCACATGTGCAGAGTAGCAAGGAAATCCAGAAGTTGCTGTCAGTGATTCTATGCTCTTCCAGAGGATCCATAATTGAGGACCCCCAGAAGTGCAATCCCAAAGCAATCAGAAAATTGACAAAAACTTCCACTTTTATACTGTTAGTCTTGTTGTAAAAATCCTTGAAAAAGTTACAACTTATTGAATGAGGCTTTCAACGGTGTACTAAGTTCATAATTACTACTAAACACCCTCACTAGCCTTGAAAAGCTATTTTTATATTTTTGGAATGTCAAATTTCTCCATTACGATCAATAATCCACATACTTGTTAAAGTTTTTTTTTTAAAGAAAGTGTATTATATTTTACCTTTTATTTTACTCCAATTAGAATTTATTTCAGTTTAAATTAGAAGTGAAGGATATATCAATGGTTTCAACTTCCTGGTTTGCTGCGTGTGAGAAAACTTAAAAGATGGTTGGCTACTTACCCTTCTTCCTGACATCACAGCTGCTGGACGCCTAGAGATCCCCTTGACTTGATGCCAGATTTGAACTACCATTGGGAAAGAGGAAGTCCATGCGACAGAGATTGCTAGAGCTGTGTGGGCAGCTTTCTTTGGGTTCAGCAGTAAGCAACGCTGCTTTGCCACTGACTGCAAAATCCAGCCCCATGTATCTTGGCCAATAAAACTCCCTCTACCATCATCACCACAAAACACAGATTAGCTAGTTATTGATTTACCTGCTGCTTATGGAACCTGTTTGCAGATTGGCTGCTGCAATTAACTCCATAACAGTAGTCAATCCACTTTCTAGGTGACTTGTATGAGAAATGCTTTGGAGCATTTTGAAGAAGTGTGATAAGATACGGTATATATGCAAGTCTTTCTAACAGTTTTACACAAATGCTAAATTTAAAAGCATTTAATAAGGGAGTTGGTAAGGGAGCTGGAAATACTGCATTCTTAAAATACTTGAAATGTCTCAGCAATATATATGCATTATTATCTACATAAAATAGCCTTCAACATTTGCATCTGATCAGCAACAAGATTTATTGTGGTGGTGAGACTTTGCTCTGGTTAGTGCAACTTAAAAATAGCTTTTTATCTTTTGAACTAAAATCTCTGTATTGTATATAAGTTTCATGATCAACTGTGGAGCAGGCAAATTTAAAGCGTAAAATTTGATAATACAGATCAGGTAATGGGTTAGTTATGGAAGATCAGCTCATGTGTTGTCTTGGCTCAAAAGCTGTGGGCTAGGATATGGAAAATTACTCATATCTCACTCATACTTGAATGTTGCTTCTGGCTTAATGAGGAATGGATTAAATTTGCATGACACTGTAGTAGCACCGTCTCCACAATTATTCCCACATTTATTGTACACTGACTGAAGTCACAATTATTCAGAAGTGGGAATGAACTGTTCCAAACCAAACTCACAAGGGGTTAACTTGTTTAGACCCCAGAAATGGGCATGGGGATTGTGTTGTACAATGAACACCCACCTGTTCAGTGGAATGCAGGCAGCAGCAACTTCATGCTACCTGCTCATTATAATGATTTCTGTGTGCAGCTAGTGCTCCCCATACTGCTCATTGGCTGCATGCATCAGCAGGTGTCCAATATCACTACTGTCTGGCATGACTTAAAGCTAGCCTGTGCTACTTAAAGGGAAGAGGCACCATGGCTGCTGGAGGTGCTGAGATCATTGGGAATAGTGTCAAGCAACTATCAACAGTGGTTGACCGGTTGGAGGACCGTGAAACCCCTCTTTGAGTCTCCAGTTCACTGGTGGGAAGCGATTAAGGAGAACATCAAGAGGTTCTTCATCCACAAAGGTGTTCAGAAGGCCAGAGAGAGACAGAGGGAACTGTCCTGACTCCAGAAAATTATGCAAAATCTACTCCGGTTGCAGTCAATGGGGGTCGAGGTCAAGGAGGACCTCCAAGAGGTGAAGAGCCAGCAGGCCTCGCTCTTTGCCAAGGAGGCCTCCAAGATCATCTTCCGGTCCAGAGTCCGCTCCATCGAGCAGGATGAGACGTGCTCGCGTTACTTCTTCCAAAAGGTACACAGGGAGAGCTCTGTTATCAGCAGCCTGAAGGAAGAAGATGGCTCGGTAACGTCTTCGCAGTCCGACATACTCAGGATCAGCAAATCCTTTTATGCTGGGCTGTATGACGCGAAGCCCACAGACAGCAGAGCCTCCCAGTCCTTCCTGTCATCTATCACAGAGGTCCTAGATGACAGCAGGAGGGAGAGACTGGACAAGCCGCCAACTCTGGACGAGCTGACAAAGGCCGTCGAGTCTTTCGAGACGAGTAAAACTCCCGGGAGCGACGGCTTACCGGTCGAGTTGTACTCGGCCCTGTGGGACTGGGTCGGCCCGGACCTGCTGGAAGTATACGAGAGTATGCTCCTGGCTGGCAGCATGGCAGAATCCATGAGAAAAGGCATCATCACCCTCATTTACAAGCAGAAGGGGGAGAGGGCAGAAATCAGAAATTGGCGGCCCATCTCACTGCTTAATGTTGATTACAAGATTCTGTCCAAAGTCATAGCCAGTCGAGTCAAGTCTGCTCTGGAGTTGGTGATTCACCCCGATCAGACCTGTACTGTACCCAGCAGGAAGATCTCAGATAGTCTCGCGCTACTCAGGGATACGATCGCCTACGTACGGGACAGGAGGGTGGACACCTGCCTCATCAGCCTGGACCAGGAGAAGGCTTTTGACAGGATACCGCACACCTACATGATGGACGTGCTTTCCAAAATGGGGTTTGGGGAGGGAATCTGCAATTGGATCCAACTGCTCTACACAAACATCAGTAGCGCAGTCTCAATCAATGGGTGGGAATCGGAAAGTTTCCCGATCAAATCTGGAGTCAGACAGGGCTGTCCTCTCTCCCCGGTCTTGTTTGTTTGCTGTATTGAACCCTTTGCTGAGTCTATTAGGAAGGATGCGAGCATAAGAGGGGTGAGAATCCCAGGCAGCGGAGGCACTCAGGTCAAAACCTCCCTGTACATGGATGACGTCGCCGTCTTCTGCTCGGATCCGCTGTCCGTGCGCAGACTGATGAGCATCTGCGACCAGTTCGAACTGGCCTCGGGAGCCAAAGTCAACCACGGTAAGAGCAAGGCCATGTTCTTTGGGAACTGGGCTGACCGATCCTTTGTCCCCTTCACCGTCAGGTCAGATTACCTGAAGGTGCTGGGGATATGGTTCGGAAGGGCCGGGGCGTGCACCAAAACATGGGAGGAGCGAGTAGCCAAGGTATGACAAAAGTTGGGCATGTGGGGGCAGCGATCTCTCTCCATTGTGGGTAAGAACCTGGTCATCAGGTGTGAGGCGCTCACGTTGTTGCTCTACGTGGCGCAGGTCTGGCCCATACCCCACTCCTGTGCCGTGGCAGTCACCCGAGCCATTTTCCGCTTCGTCTGGGGATCTAAAATGGACCGGGTCCGGAGGGACACGATGTTCAAATCTCTGGACAAGGGCGGGAAAAATGTACCCAACGTGGCCCTCATCCTGATGACCACCTTCGTGTGCGGCTGCATCAAGCTGTGTGTAGATCCCCAGTACGCAAACTCCAAGTGTCACTACGTGCTGAGGTTCTATCTGTCCCCGGTGTTGCGAAGGATGGGCCTGGTCACATTGCCGCGGAACGCTCCGTGCAGTTGGGCGGTGCCGTACCACCTATCCTTCGTGGAGCAGTTTCTGCGGGAAAACACCTTTGACCACCAGTCCATCAGGCAGTGGTCTGCACGGAATGTCCTCAAGGCCCTACGGGAAAAGGAAACGGTGGATCCTGTCGGATGGTTCCCCGAGCAGACTGTCAAAGTCATTTGGCGGAATGCCTCATCACCAGAACTTTCAAACAAGCACCAAGACGTAGCTTGGCTGGTGGTGAGAAGGGCCCTCCCCGTCAGATCCTTCATGCACACCCGAAGTCTCGCCCCCTCCGCACAGTGCCCCCGCGTTGGCTGTGGTGGGGAAGAGACGGTCGCACACCTCCTCCTGGAATGTACCTTTGCAAAGCAGGTGTGGAAAGAGATGCAGTGGTTTTTGTCAAGGTTCATCCCAAGCAGCTCTGTAACACAGGAGTCTGTGCTCTACGGGCTGTTCCCAGGGACGCACACCGAGACAAACATCAACTGCTGCTGGAGGACTATCAATTCGGTGAAAGACGCCCTTTGGTCTGCCCGAAACTTGCTGGTCTTCCAGCGCAAAGAGTTGTCCACCACCGAATGTTGCAGACTGGCACATTCCAAGGTCCAGGACTACGTGCTGAGGGACGCACTAAAGCTTGGGGCAGCCGCAGCAAAGGCTCAATGGGGAAAGACCACAGTGTAAGGTTCCCCCACCAAGCTGGACTGAGGGGCTGGATCAATGGGAAACCCCTCGAACTGTATCGTTAATATTCAGTTGCTGTAAATGTAAAACTGTAATTGACATGACAATTGTGTAACGGAAGGGTTGGGAAGAAACTCATGACAGTATTGAAGGAAACTGATCTCCCTTGCAATGTTTGTATTTTTTGGTGCTGTTTGGAAACTGTTTGGCAATGTAATTTTTACAGATTTTTATGAATAAAGTATATTTTGGAAATATAAATTAAAAAAATCAACAGTGGTTGACCATGGGAGAGAGCAAGTAAACGCCAAGATTTTCTGACACTGCACTGCAGGTCTTGCTGGAAGAGGTAGAAAGGAAGAGAAATGTCCTGCACCCTCGGGGTGTGGGAGGGGCATGAGTTGAAAGGCAGTGGCTAGCGATCGCAGTGGAGGTCAATGCCAGTAGTATAACTCCAAGAACATGGAGGCAATGCAGAAAGAAGTTTAATGATCTCACATGAGTGATCAAATTTTCAAATGCTCTATCCTATTAACTGCACCATGAGCATCAGCCACTGCTTCACCACTCACCTACCAACATATTTCTGTCAATCAGGACTTATACTGAGCATGTATATGCTTCACCTCACCCTTATAATACTTAGCAATTTTTCAATCCTCAGGCTTACATCTTAAAGGCTGCACACAGTGCCAACTATTCAACCATGACAGCTACATCACCCACACAGGGTGCGCAACACTCACTAACACTTTTCTCTCTTGCAGGATAAGGTAACTTATCTGAAGGCAGCAGGAACTAACTATAGGGAGAGTGGTGGACCTACATGGTCTAATCCCCGTGGAGGTAACAGCGTATGTCATTATGGGCAGGGCCATTGCTGAGGCTGGGACCACTGGCAGGGCTGAAGCCATTGAAGATGAGGGTATCTGCATACCTAACCCTCCCTCCCTCATCCCACTTCTCCCTTATCCCACAATCTCTCTAACAGAGAAGCTGTAGCTGGTGTAAACATGCATTTCTTACTTTCTGTTCTCCCCTCACCACTGTTGTATTATCGCTTTAAGTGTGATTTCCCCTTTAAGAACTCAGTATGCTAAAGAGCTAAGTACCAGGATATAGTCTTGTGTCTAGAAGCCAAAGGCACTCTGCGCTGCAACACCCTGGACAAAGGTTCTGTATATAGGTTGCTCTGTATTATATGTATTAGTTTTAGCTGTTAATAAACCTTCTAGAGATCTTCAAGAAACTGGAATCCACATACCTCATTATGTTGCTTAAGATAACACAAAGAAACACATGACAACCACAACCCTACCCTTGTCTCTTTATCCTCTCAGATACCCAAGAACTGCAGCCTGCCCAGCCAAATGAAAATGAAGATGCACTGCGACTCGATTTCACCATTGCGGCCACCAGCTCAGAGACAATGACACTGTGCATAATTCAATGCCAATGGGCACAGAGGAGTTTGACAACATCTTGCCCAGGACTTTGCACAGAGTTTGGAACCTCTTCTTTCTTTCATGGAATGGGCAGCTACTTCCAGCAGCACACCTATGGAACCAATCATAATGCAGCGTCTGATGGCCGATATCTCAGTTTCCATGGCAGCACAAGCAGCATCCATGCAGTGTCTGACTGTTTGAGTGCAGCATTGGAATCTCAGACTGCTGTAATGCAAGGCTAGCTTGCTGCCATGCAAGGTCAGATGCTGTCATCACGGCTGTAAATATCAATGTGCAAAGGGACTTCCAGGTGCCACAGCACTCTAGCAATCTGCTCTCCAACAGATTTGAAAGAATTTATGAGGATATGACCTCCTACTGAGAGCCCTTATCCACCTCCTCCTCCCTCTTCTAGCAGCTTGTCATGCTCTGTGTGACCTCTCTTGATTGTTCCAGTCATGCTCAATACCAAGAGTCACCCAAAAGTCTGGGAGTAACGGATTTTTGCAGTAGCCTTTAAGTTAGCAAAAAAGTACTTCAGTACCTGCCGCACCTCACTCTGTATATAAGTGAAAATGTAACCATGCACAGAAAGCACCCAAAACTCAGAATTGCAGCAACAACCAGAAGAAATAAAGCAACTATCAACGACTAAATAGTCGATGATCCCTTTTAAAAGTATTGGTGGAAGGTTGTTAATGCTGCTTAATGTTGAGTTCAGCTGTGCAAAGTTACGAGCGGGCACAGGTTGGAGCGTGAAGCTCCAAAATGGAAGTGTTACATGCTGATTGATATCATGATCTGCCTATACTATATCCTGCCTGCAGACATTAGCTGCCTGCTCGCTAATCACTTTACAAATATGGAGTCCGATGCACTTCCCATCGGAAGTGCATTCCCACCTTATTTTAGACCCTTAAGGGACTTCTAGCACCCAAACAAAAGGCGCTACAAAGCCCAATTTCACACACAGTCTCCACAACCATAAATTATTTGGTTAATTCATTAGCATATTCACCATAGAGAGAAATAAAGGACTTTGTTATGACTGAGGTGGGAAGAGTGCACTGTCTTTTCGAATTCCACTTCTCCACAGGTCATAACTTATATTTAAATGTTTACCCAGTTACTGATGCGGTCAATCATATATTCTACTCTTTATTCCGGAATGGACTACACCAACCAGGTTTCTTTAATAAACAAAATTATCAGTTTTCCAGTAACAAAGCAAAGCATTAACACATGGAACTTTCATATTTCAGTCTCTCTTAAAATCTCCCACCCAAACTCAGCCACCGAAACATTGCAGAAATTCTCTGCAGAGGTCTGTTACAAGAAAAGAACAAAAAAAGAATACTTTGGCCAAATACTTGCTAATTGCTCTTGAAGTAAAAAAAGATATGGAAAGATGTCAATTGTCCCTTTTGCTCTGGCATCCGGGTATACAGTGAAGGGTCACTGGGATCTTTTCAGAAGCAATTTATTCTGGAGCTGTAAAGAAATCATCTGGTAGGCCTTCCAAGAGAAATTTGGCATCAGGGGCTTTAGCCAGCACACACTTGAATCGCCGGGTTTTTCCAAAGACAGGAAGAAAGAGGGGCAGACACACTGGACTTCTCAGGGTCTCTTAGACAGGTGCAAGCAAAATGAGCTGGGGGTTTCTTTTTTTTTGGCAGGCAAAACACCAAATGTCTTCAAAACAGTTCACATCCCAACTGAACAGAAAACAATCCAAACCCCGAACAGAAAGTCAATCTCTTGACCTCCATAAACCTTGATATGTGGCTTCTCTGTAAATATCTCCCCTTAATTCAAGTTTCTTGTTGTTTATTTATCTTAAGGCAGGTCATCACCAGTAAAAGGTTGTTTTTCGCACTCCACATTTCTTCCAGTAATTGTTTTCAGTCAAGTGTCCTTTCAATAACCCCAGTGAAAAAAAAACAAAGTCCAGCATTTCGTCAGGCTTCCAAATCAATCCATTTCCACAATTTAAATGAGTCCTTAAAAACATATTTTAAAAAAACAGAAGCCTCTCATAACAACTTGCATTTATATAGTGTCTTTTATGATCTTATGAAGTTCCTAAATGCTTTACAGCCAATGAGGTACTTTTTGAAGAGTAGTCACTGTTGTAATGTAGGAAACGTAGCAGCCAATTTGTGCATAACAATCTCCCACAAACCGCAACATGGTAACAACCAGATAATCTGATAGAGTGATGTTGGTTGAGGAATGAATACTGGCTAGGAAAACAAGAACTCTTCTGTTCTTCTTTGAATAGTACCATGGGATCTTTTACGTCCACCTGAGGGAAGACTGGTCCTCGTTCTAACATCTTATCCGAAAGACAAAACCTCCAATGGTGCAGCAACTTCTCAGTACTGCACTGCAGTGTCAGCCTGGATTTTCATGCTCATGTCCTTGGCAGGAGACTTGAGTCCACAACCTTCTGGCTCATATCATGCAATAGTGACAGTACCAGTACTCATCTCTAGTTGAAACATCAACACTTGATTACCCATCCCTTCATCAAGGCAGAAAACTTTTCCATATTTCAAGAAGCTCAAGACCATCCAGGTCAAAGCAACCTGCTTGGCTGGCAGCCCATTCACCACCAATGCACCATGTTTGCAATGTGTACCTTCTGCAAGATGCACTGCAGCAAATCACCAATGTTTCTTCGACAGCACCTTCCAAACCTGCAACCTCTACCTCTCATCAGGGAAGAACAGGAGGTGACAGGGAAGGAGGAACTGAGGACAGAGAAAGATGACGTTGAATAGAGAAGTGGCCCGGCTGCAAGAGGTGAGCATGCCATGAAGGTCAGGGAACCCTGATCCAGGAATGGTTCAGTTGAGCCCTTCTGACCCACGTTTAAGGGCATAGCATGGAAGGCAGTCTGAGATACCTGTGCTAACGCATGCAAGGACGATGCAGCCTGGAAAGTCTAATCACTTACCACCAATGAAGGAAGCACATCTACCCAGGAGCTTTGCCCTCACTGTGGAGGATCCGGTTACCTCTTTCATCACCTCATACCACTTCTCCTGTCACGGCATTAATCAAAGGAGTCCCATATGAGTAGTTTAAAATGTCATCATTTATACAGTCCAAATAGAGGAAAACAGCACATAAGACAGTAAGAAGACACCCCAGTGGCCCACTTAGTGCTCCAGCTAACTTGGTGGCCTCCTCCTGCTACCCTTCAGAAAGAGGACCTCCCTCACGGGCACCAACATTAGATCCAGGTCAGCATCGATGAAGTGAGGGGAAGCCCTTCCCTAAGGCCTCTGGCTCCCCTGTGATATCTCGCTTCCCTCTGGCGCTGTGAAATGCTTGGGCACAATCAGCAGATTTCTCGTTTAGGAAAACCAGCAGCCTCAGTGATGGCTGCCATGGGCCCACTTCACCTGACCCACCTCCATTTCCATCCACACTGGCTCTAATTGGACTGGAAACCCATCTCCACATCAATTAAAGGCTCACCCCCATAAAAATCTGAACTTTAATCAGCATCATGAAGAGCCCCACCTACCAAGAATAAGGCATATTAATTTTGTCACATGAACATTAATTTTAAACTGTTGCTGGAGTGGAGAGATGACTTGTTTAAAGAGATCAGCAGTGGCTGGAGAAAAAATTGCATTCTAAGAGACAGTCGCCTAGGAAAAGACAATGGGAACTGCTCACTGATTCAATTAACAGAGATTGGTCTGGGCAATGGTGATCCACATCTCGTCAGTGTAAGAGACAGCACTACCTCCCCCTCACTGAGAGCTTTGGAATCAACAAACGCAGGAATTTGTTAAAAAAGTGAGTCACATGACTAACCTGCTGGCCCAAGTCTGGTTTTGAACTGCTGACAGATCAGCTTAGGTCAGACTGCAGATTGCAACTGAACTTGGAAGAAGGGAGCCTTTCTCTCTCTCTCTCACACACTAATCTTTGGATCCACGGAAGTCACTTAAATCTCAAGGGAAAAAAGACTCCTACATCGAAACAGGTTTTAAAGCGTGCACTGGGCCCCAATGAAACGGCAAGACTTTACATCAAACTCAAAGGACCGTAAATAGAAACCCAGCTATTGCCTCAATCTTTTCCCCTTCATTCTTTCTACTTTTTTCTGTCCCCATCTGTGTGTGTTTATCGTGTATGCATGCTAGCATGGTCATGTTGCGTATTTGTCGTCGTTAACCAAATTAGAGTTTAAGATTAATAAACTTCCACCTTTCTTGTTTAAATTTAAGGAAACTTATCTAATTGATTTCTTTGCCTTACAATTGGAAAGTAGTGGACAAAGATTCACTGAGGGGAAGCCAACAGTGTTTTTAAAATTAAACCCAGTTACAGTTAAACCAGGCAAAGGCTGAGAGGGAACCCCTAGACCCCTTTCCCACCTGGTCGTAACATCAGTTTCCCACTGGAGTTGGGTTGCTGACCCGAAAACAAAGCAACCCCTTGTTTCACACCTCCGTGGCAAAAATTCAGTCCAATGTCTCTATTAATCCTCTTTGATCCAGGACTACTGCACAAAACATAAACAAACATTTTAGTGCATCACTGAGGGTGTGATTCATTGGCAGGGGTTCCATCTTTCAGATTAGATCAGGAACCAAGACTTCTATTTGTCTGTTCAGGTGGATGCAAAAGTATACCAAGTCACTATTCAGAGAAACAGAGGAACAGGAGTAGGCCATTCAAACCCTTGAGCCTTTTCCACCATTTAATTACATCATGGTTAATCTGTACCTCAACTCGATTTACCCATTTCCTTGATTTGAGTCTTGTGAGGTTCACTGACCTAATATCCACAGACTTTTGGGGGAGACAGTTCCAGACTTCAACTTTCCAGAATTCTACTATCCTTTGTGGGAAGAATAGCTTCCTGATTTCACTCCTGAATGGCCTGACTCTAATTTTAAGTTTATGACCTATTGTTTTGGATTCCTCTATCAGAGGAAATAGTTTCTTTCCAGCTGCCCTATTATCAAAGAATCATAGAATTGTACAGCCAAAAGGAGACCATTCAGACCATAGAGTTTGCGCTGGTTCTTTCAAGGGGGAATCTAGTTAGTCCCATTCCCTATGTCCCCACAATTTTTTCTTCTTTAAGTATTTATCAAATTCTCTTTTGAAGGCTACTATTGAATCTGTGTCCATGACCATAACAGGCAATCCATTCCAAATCCTAACCACTTGTTACGGAAAGAAATTTTTCCTCATGTTGCCTCTGGTTCTTTTGCTAATCATCTTAAATTTGTTTCCTTGGTTATTGTTCCTACAACCTTTGAAAACAGTTTCTCCTTATTTACTCTATCTAAAGCCACCATGACTTTAAACACCTCTGTCAAATCTCTTCTGACCCTTCCCTGCTCTAAGGAAAACAGTCCCAGCTTCTCCAGTCCATCGACTTAACTGTTATCCCTCATCTCTGGAACCATTCTAGGAAATCTCTTCTGCATCCTCTCCAAAGCATTTCTATCTTTTCTAAAGTGCGGTGCCCAGAATTGGACACAATGCTCCAGCATTGAATCATTTTAAACACCTTCATTAGATTACCCCTAAGTCTTCTGTACTCGATGGAATACAAGGCAACCAGTCCTCCTTATTAAATCTTTAAACCCTGGTATCATTCTACTGTAACACCTCCAAAAGCGACATAACCTTTTGTGAGGTGCGATGCCCAAATCTGAACATAATAGTCCAGATGAATCTGACCAAGTCTTTCTACAACTGAAACATAACTTACTCCCCTTTGTATTCCAGTTCATTGGCGATGAAGGTCAAAATTCCACTATCCTTTGTAATTGACTTTTTGTCCCTGTCCACTAGCTTTTAATGTTTTGTGTACATGGACACCCAAATCTCTTTGCTTCTTCATAGTTGCTCATCATGTAGAAAATTAGCAAATTTGTCATTCTTGAATACAAAGTGGATGGCCTCACACTTACCTACATTAAACAGCAGGAACTATAACTATTTGCTGCTCAACCAAAACCATCAAAACATATTATCTGAGCACTTATTTCAACAAAAGCAGCAACTTGCATTTATATAGCACCTTTAACATAAGAAAATGTCTCCAAGTACAATGTAAGTGTAATCAGACAAAAGAGGCAGGAGCAGAAATCAAGAACAGTCTTTGTGACAAAGATGATATGGGTTCCGAAACTCAACTCGGGGTCCAATATTATGGCCAGGTTGCAACTAGCCTGGTTCAATCTAATAAAGTATCTAGGGAGGACAACGGAACTGATAACAGGGGACTGGAGTTTGTGGGAGGGGGTAAGATGACAATGGCTTTTGTCCTTCCAGGAAATAGAAGCTCATCAAAGACTAGATGCCAGACAAGAAAGCTGACCACAGAGACAGTGAAGGAGTCAAAAGAGGTGATGGAGGGAGAGAGATGGTTGTCATTAGTATACAAACAGAACTAGATGCCATGCCCTCAGATGATATTGCCAAGGGAATCTCGTTGCTCTTTGTGGGACTTTGCTATGTGTAAATTGGCATAGAAAAGCAAATACACTTCATAAATATTTTATTTGCTGTCAAGTGATTTTGGGATGTCTTGAGAACCTGAAAACACTCTACAAATGGAAGGCCTTTCAAGATCATGCCTTCTTATACACAACAATTGAATCACTGCCTAATGAGAGTATCTGGACAATATTTGACTGGAATTTATTGGTGCTCGTTGTTTCCACTTCACATAACAGCAACAGATTACTTAATGATGCTTGTAAAAATCACACTGATTTTTGAAGAGATATATCCCAATGCATCAGGAAAGTAGCAATGCCCAAAATTCAGGAGTTAATTCTATTTCAGAATGAAAATACAGATACCATTATCATTTCTCCAAATTACAAATAATCCAAAAAATGGATATGGCTTTCACACTGATCATTAGCAGTTCTTTTACTCTTATGTAAATAGAAGGAGGACACCAATCATTGCAATCATTGAAATCCTTCATCCTTGCAATCTGTGTGTCATTAGTTTCATCAGCTCCATCCAAGAAACTCTCCTGTAACCTAGCAACAGTCTTTACAACCTATGAGGAACTGCACAGAACAATGCTTTTATTCCTTAAAAATGTATGTTCTTAAGGGATTTTGTAATAATTTTATTTCAAATAAGGTTTCTAAAAGCACCAGTGTGATAACCCTTAAAATTATATTGCATATAGAAGTTAAATTATGTGTGAGATTTCATTGCTGCTGTATACTGGTGTTGCTCCTGACAGAGAGAGAGTGAAACATAAGCCCAACGTGCTAAAACATTCTACTTGGCAGCATCATTTGAAATTTGCCACTGCCAGGTAAATATTTAACTTTCCATTTAAACATAATGCCAGTGTAGTTTTGAAGTACTGCATGTGATTGACGTTGCATGCAAATTATTTTGTACTAAATGGAAGAGAATAATCTCATGGGCCATATGGAACCTCTTGCTTCACAGGATTGAAACTTCTTACTTTCTTTCCACAATATCATGATAACACGGTGTCATTGGTACCTCTCAGACACCATCACTAACACACTGCCAATGTTAATTTGATTGCATCATTGCCACCATGAGACATATACACAAAACTACAAAATAAAGCTACATCCCTTGATAGCATTGCTCTTGCAAGAGGCAGCTCCACTCTTCACAAGCTCAATTGCAATCCCCTAGAGTCTGCACAGACCCAGTGTATCAAAACCCCTGCCAGGTTCTGGTAAGTTGTGCTTGATTCCCACCAGATTTAAGAAAGGAATCCAATGCATCTCCCCAAGGAAATTCAGAATGTGCGTGTGTATGTGCACGTGTGTGTTGTTGGGGTTGGGGGGGGGGGGGGGGGGGGGTGGTGGAAAGAATGGGGGTGCAGGCAAATATTTTAATATATCTGGACCATTTTATTCCATTCAATAAAACAAAATTGCAGGCTTGGTCACATACCTGTAGCTCTTCAGAAATATACTGCAATTATTTTTTAAAATCTAAAGTTAAATATTTATCCAGTGGTGCTCAGTGACTGGGGGGTTAGGTGGGGTGGTGGGCTAAGCTAAATTGGATAATCCCCAAAAAGGGGCATCGAGATCAAAATGTGTGATTAACCCATGCCCCCCGATTGAAATGAAGGCAGGCAGGTCAACTTTGTGCTCTCTGCCCATTTGCATAATTTCTGCACACAGCCAGCCCTCCCTGTGCTGTTCCTTGGTGCATGCATCAGCAGGGGGGCCCAATATAAGAATGTTTAGCTGTACTTAAATCTAGACGGCACCTGCTAAAGGGTAGTGCATTTTGGCTGGAATAGCTGCTGAAATCATTGGGAATAGTACACTATGAAACAGTCAACAATGGCTGAACACGGGAGAGACAAGGTCTTTGGACGCTGAACTGGAGGTCTTGGCTGAAGAGGTGAAATGGAGGAGAGAGGTCATGTACTCTGTGTCGGTAGGGGGCTGGGTGGTGAAGGGGGGCAAACAGGAGGCCCTCCAGGAACCTGCTGAGATGGCAGTGGCAAGAGATAGTCACACAGAGGTCACAACCAGGACTATAGTTCCAAGCATATGGATGCCGTGCAGGAAAAAGTTTAATGATGTCACATGAGGGGTCAAGGTCAGTGAATGCATCTTTAAATGTCATATCATACCAACAGTACCACTAGCCTCAGCCACAGCTCAATTAACCACACCCTTATGACTTATCTGCCAAAAATCTCTATCAATCAGAACTCATACCTAACATTCATATACTTAACCACCCTTACACACTTAGCACAGTTGCAAGCCTGAAACCCGGAACACTCAGCTTACATGCAGTATTCAACAATGGCAGCTAGATCACCTAGAAAGATTCCATGACTGCTGCTTCCTGCAGCACAAGCAAGATCCAGTCAACATCTGAGTGCTGAAGTGGAAGCTCAGACTACTGCCATGCAATTTCAGCTTGCTGACATGGAAGCTCAGACTGCTGTCATCATGGCTCTGGAGGCCAATGTGCAAAGCAGCTTCCAGGGCATCACAGCACTCCAGCAATCTCTTCTCTAACAGATCAGCTCCCTCAAGCCCTGCTGCTGTAGATAAGGCTGCTTGCTAAGAGCCCTTCTCTTCCTCCTCCTAGGAACATAGGAAATAGGAGCAGGAGTAGGCCATTCAGCCTCTCGAGCCTGCTCTGCCAGTCAACTAGATCTTCTACCTCAGTGCCGTTTTTCCGCATTATCCACATATCTCTTGATATTTTTAATATTGAGAAATCTATCGATCTCTGTGTTGACATACTCAATGACTGAGCCTGCACAGCCCTCTGGGGTAGAGAATTCCAAAGATTTTCCACCCTCTGAGTGAAGAAATTCCTCCTTATCTCAGTCCTAAATGGCCTACCTCTTATTCTGAGACTGTGTCCCCTGGTTCTAGACCCCCCGCCCCCATAGCCAAGGGAAACATCTTTCTTGCATCTACCTTGTCGAGCCTCGTAAGAATTTTGTATACTTCAATGAGATCACCTCTCATTCTTCTAAACTCGAGAGAATATAGGCCCAGACTCCTCAATCTCTCTTCATCGGACAATCCCGCCATCCAGGGATCAGTCTGGTGAACTTTTGTTGCACTCTATGGCAAGTATATCCATCCTTAAGTAAGGAGACCAAAACTGCACACTATACTCCAGGTGCGGTGTTACAAGGTTCTATATAATTGAAACAAGACTTCTTTACTCCTGCACACAAATTCTCTTGCAGTAAAGGCCAACATAACATTTCTTGCTCCTAATTTCTTGCTGCATCTGCATGTTAGCTTTCAACAACGTATAAACAAGGACACCCAGGTCCCTTTGGACATCAACATTTCCCAACCTCTCACCATTTAAGAAATACTCTGCATTTCTGTTTTCCTACCAAAGTGGATGACTTCACATTTTTCAACATTATGTTCCATCTGCCATGTTCTTGCCCACTCACATAGTCTGTCTAAATCCTCTTGAAGCTCTTTGCATCCTCCTCAAAACTCACATTCCCACCTATTTTAGTGTCATCAGCAAACTTGGAAATATTACATTTGGTCCTCACATCCAAATCATTGATATAGATTGTGAACAGCTGGGGCCCAAGCACTGATCCTTGTGGTATCCTACTAGTCACAGCCTGCCAACCTGAAAATGACCCGTTTATTCCGACTCTGTTTTCTGTCTGTTAACCAACTCTCAATTCATGCCAGTTTATCACCACCAATCCCATGTGCTCTAATTTTGCTTACTAACCTCGTGTGGGACCTTATCAAAAGCCTTCTAAAAATCCAATGGTTCCTCTAATCTATTCTGCTAGTTATATCCTCAAAAAATTCCAGTAGATTTTTCAAACATGATTTCCCTTTCATAAATCCATGTTGACACTGCCTAATCCTACCATTATTTTTTTTTTTTAAGTGTTCAGTTATCACATCCTTTATAGAACCATAGAAAATGTACAGCACAGAAGGAGGCCATTCAGCCCATCGTGTCCACGCCGGCTGAATAGACTAGCCGCCCAACTAATCCCACCTTCAGCACCTGGTCCATAGCCTTGCAGGTTACAGCACCTCAGGTGCATGTCCAGGTACCTTTTAAAAGAATTGAGGGTGTCTGCCTCCACCACCATTCCTGGCAGTGAATTCCAGACACCCACCACCCTCTGGGTGAAAATGTTTCCCCTCATGTCCCCTCTAATCCTTCTACCAATCACCTTAAATCTGTGTCCCCTGGTAACTGACCTCCCCTCCAAGGGAAACGGGTCCTTCCTGTCCACTATCTTGGCCCCTCATAATTTTGTACACCTCAATCAAGTCACCCCTCAGCCTCCTCAGTCCCAGGGAAAACAACCCTAGCCTATCCAATCTTTCCTCATAGCTGCAACCTTCAAGCCATGGCAACATTCTTGTAAATCTCCTCTGTACTATCTCCAGAGCAATTATGTCCTTCCTGTAATGTGGTGACCAGAACTGCACGCAGTACTCCAGCTGTGGCCTAACCAGCATTCTATACTGTTCCAGCATCACATCACTGCTTTTGTACTCTATACCTCGGCCAATAAAGGAAAGCAATCCATATGCCGTCTTCACCACTATCTATCTGTCCTGCCACCTTCAGGGACCTGTGGACATGCACTCCAAGGTCTCTCACTTAGTCTACCCCTCTCAATATCCTTCCATTTATTATGTATTCCCTCGCATTATTTGCCCTCCCCAAATGCATTACTTCACACTTCTCTGGATTGAATTCCATTTGCCACTTTTCCGCCCACTCAACCAAAACATTGATATCATTTTGGAGTCCATAGCTTTCCACCTCACTGTTAACTACACAGCCAATTTTTGTGTCATCAGCAAGTTTCCCAATCATGCCTCCCACATTTAAGTCCAAATCATTAATATAGACCACAAACAGCAAGGGACCAAACACTGAGCCCTGTGGAACGCCACTGGAAACCGCTTTCCATTCACAAAAAACATCCGTTGACTACTACGCTTTGTTTCCTGTCACTGAACCAATTCTGGATCCAACCTGCCACCTTCCCCTGTATCCCATGGGCTTTCATTTTACTGACCAGTCAGCCATGCGGCACCTTGTCAAATGCCTTACTAAAATCCATGTCAACCACATCCACTGCAATACCCTCAACATTCCTCAAAAAACTCAATTAAGTTAGTAAGACATGACCTTTCCCTAACAAATCCATGCTGACTGTCTGATTAATCTGTGCCTTTCTAAGTGACAGTTTATCGTATCCCTCAGAATAGATTCTAACAATTTACCCACCACCGAGGTCAGACTGACTGGCCTATAACTACCTGACTTATCCCTCGTGCCCTTTTTAAACAATGGTACAATGTTCACTGGCCTCCAATCATCTGGTACTTTGCCTGTATCTAGTGAGGATTTGAAGATGATACTCAGCGCATCTGCTATTTCCTATATAGATTATTATAAAATAGATTTTCTAGCATTTTCTTTACTATTGCTATCAGGCTAACAGGTCTGTAGTTCCTGGTTTTCTTTCTCCCTCCTTCCTTAAATAGTGGGGTTACAGTTGCTACCTTCCAATCTATAGAATTTTGGAAGATGATCACCAATGCATCTACTATCTCTACAGCCATCTCTTTCAACACTCTGGGATATAGATCATCAGGTCCAGGGAATTGATCAACTTTCAGTCCCATTAATTTCTCCAGTGCTACTTTTTTTACTGATATTAATTTCAAAGAACAAAGAACAGTACAGCACAGGAACAGGCCATTCGGCCCTCCAAGCCTGCGCCGATTTATTTCAGTTCCTCACACTAATACTAGTCCCTTGGTTCTCTGGTATTCCAGGGAGGTTTCTCATATCTTCCTCTGTGAAGACAGACAGACAGAAAGGGTGGATTCTTATGAGCGCCATGCGTTCATGACGGCAGGACCGTAAGTTGTTGTAACTTCTGCTCCCGTCGCAAATCCCATTTCCCACGCCATTTCATATTTAAATTAGCCATGCGGTGATAGGCACAGGGAACACGTCAGCTCACGCGGAGGGGGTGGCCATTCATGGGTGGAACCCTCCGTCACTGCTCCAAGCACCATGATCGCCACAGATCTAAAACATTCTGTGCTTGCAGCCTCAAGGATCAGCAGACTTCCTTTCCTGCAATTACCTTCAGACTAACTTAAATTGAAGCGTTTACTTAAATCAAAATGCTTTTGCCTCCCTTATTTTATTTTGTGAAAGTCACTGCCAACGTATATCATTTTTCTCCCCAACAGCCATAATGAATGATATGGCAGCCATAGCAGCATCCCACCCCATGGTTCAGTGATGCCTCCCTGCAAATTCCCCTCCAGGCAGTCAGGGAAAGCAGGGAGGTCCTCTTCCCTGCAGATGGAGCATGAAGACCTTTCTGCCTCACCAAGGCAGCCTGGATGGAGGTAGTAGAGGAGGTCTTGAATCATGGGGTAACTCTTAGAACGTGGGTGCAGTGCCGTAAGCGAATCAATGACTTGCTCAGATCAACAAGGGTAAGTGGTCCTGGCAAAGCTGCTCCATTGATTTCTTCCCTGGCTCTGTGTCTTCAGGCAGAGGGTTTGCAAGGAATGCAGTGGAATGTGTGAGCAGCCTTGGTACCATTTACTAATAAATACTACCACTTTTTAATAATAGCTACACATAGTGAGAATGCAGAGGTAACTGAAAAAAAACCTCATTTGTTTTAAACAGGAGCTGGATTGACAAATCTGCATTTCTTCTATAATGCTCTGCTTGCTAACACATGGGTTGGAGGGCATCTTATGTAATCTTCAGCCAATTAACAATGTCTGCATTGCTGTCACAAGTCAAGACAGGATGGAATGTTAGAGGGAGAGATCACAAATGGACATCACCTGGCCTCAGGCATCTCACTAACAATGAAGAGAAAATCCACAAACTCCTAACAGTGGAGGGATTGGTGATGGTCAGCAAGGAGGGCAGATTCGAGCTGCAGGTTCAGTCGGCCATTTGTTTTTCCAATTCATTTTGCACTATCATAGAGAAGAGTACCTGCAGAAAGTACTGTAAAAGCACAATATTAATATACACTAAACATTATATATTGGAAGCAGTATTGGAAAAACTGGGAGCCAATTGTGGACACATGACTTTTCTTACAACTTATCTTGCAATTGGCCAAGGTTTGTTCCACCACAGCATGCCTTCTCTGGAGTTGTGATAGGATCTCAAGGATCATCCCAAAACAAACAGGTAGCACATTCAGATGTCATGAGAAAGATTTAACATCAAGTCCGAATGAGAAAATGGAGAAGATGGTTGAATGGCATACGTATAATGCGGAGGAGAAAATTAATTCCAGGATTTCATTATGTAACCAAATAACATGCACTCCAGAATCCAGCTCTGTCCTGAAATTGAAGACAGAAAGTAACCTTTCCAGCATTTCACTGCTGTGACATTCATCTTTTTCTCCTGGTTTATTTCCCTCAACTGTTTTAAGATCCAAATAATTGATCTACCACCTAAAATATTAACCTCTCTTTTTTCTTTATTGATACTAATGGAAACGTTGAGCATTTACAACATTTTCCATTTTGATTTCTAAGTAACATTACTGCTGCAACCTGCTATCCCGTGCTATAACTTTCTCCAGACCTATCTGACTGCAGCTTGAGCATTGCTAGGAGAAATTTAAGTATAAAGTAAGCAAAAAAAAAGTCCCTGCACAAGCACATTTATCTCTTTTTAAATAAAGCTACTGCATCCCCCAACCCCCACCTTTATTTTTCCCCTCAAACAGTTGCAAGCAGATGAGATAAGCTAGGGCAATACTATTGATCAGTGGAGGAGGGGGATCTACATTCTACATGCCTCCAAACTGATCTGAATCCCAAACAAAGGCATAGGGTTGAATCAGTCTAATCTGGAGGTTGACAGTTTGGCTAGCTTTTCAATATTAAAAAGAAGTTGGTCCAAATTGACATTTCAGTCTACTGTTTATTTGACATAGTTATATGTGAATAGGGTACCCTTGCACTCAGTCAGCAAATGGCTGCATTGAAACCACAAATTCGGATTAATAACTGCAGCCTGACGTCTATGCCTCTGTCAGCTCCAAATGTTCCATAGCCAGATGCCTTGTTTCTAAAATAAAATATTGATCTGTGATCTGGTCTCAGTGATCACATTAACCATCTGCTGGTTGATAAAATTGCCCCATATAAACCACAGAGAACTTTCAGCAACTGGGAGGGGAGGAAAACAGGCACAATTGCTCCTCACAGCCTTCCCAGATGTTTCACCCATACTTAGTAAGGCGTTGATAATAATAAACTTTGACTCTAAATTAAAACGTCAAAAAAATTGATTAAAATTAAAAAGACATTCACATTCAAGTTTTCTTGTATTGTTGGGTATTTCAGCAAACATTTGCTCCTTATTCTGTGTCTATAAATGAAGGTTTAATCCCTGACCTGCTGCGACAAGCAGAGGCTGTATCATCTCCCTGTAGGTGTAGGGTTGTAGCAGTGGAAAAATCAGACGGGAAATTTTTGCGTAGGCAATCCTTATTGCTTCCTGCCAACCAATGACACGGAGTATTAGTGTTAGTCTGGGAATAGTCTGCTACTTGGCGGCAGAGGTGCAAAGGTAGACAGCATGGAAATGCTGATAATTTATTACACTCGAACTCCTGCATATTCCTCCATGTGTTGATGTGGGAGGTTAAATTTATTCTAACATTTCTGCTATCTAGAGTTACAAATGCAAACTGCAACTTTATTTTTGTTGCAAAGCAGTTTCCACTTTGTAGCAACACTAAAACTGTAGCATGAATCCAAAGGCAGGCCCCAATCTGGTGTGAGAGAAGTGGCAGTACCACACTGCTCAGGTTTAACACTGCATAGAGTATAGATATCAAACCAGGTTCAAAAGATATCCAGGCCTGAGCACTTTGTAGATCTATCTGGGGATAATTTAAATGTTGATAAAAGTACAAGAGCCAGATTTTAAATGCCCTTGGAGGGCAGATAATCTTGCCCTTACTCTCTGGATATGTCAATTTTACACACTTGGAGGGTAGCTCTGTCCAACCACATAGGTCAAGAGCTCTCTCCTGGGCACAAATGTTGCAGATCCAGCCAAGTAGCATGATGATTATTACTGTCAGCAGTCACAATGTTTTTCAGCAATTTGGCTCACAGTTGACATGCGAAACAAGGTGCACAAAATTAATTAGTGAAAATCTCCATGGAACTAAATGGACATTCCAAAAGTACTGTCGATGAAATTGACAAGAAATGCTCTAGAGGGATCAACTAAAATCCGGGAATCTCAGGAACCTTAAAGACAATGGCCCAGGATTTCCTGAATCATACTGACACAGAAATTCTTCTTTGGCCTCCTTGTCTCGAGAAACAATGGGTAAGCGCCTGGAGGTGGTCAGTGTTTTGTGAAGCAGCAGCTGGAGTGGCTATCAAGGCCAATTCTAGGAGTGCCAGACTCTTCCACAGGCGCTGCAGATAAAATTGGTTGTCGGGGCTGTTACACTGTTGGCTCTCGCCTTGCGCTTCTGTCTTTTTTCCTGCCAACTGCTAAGTCTCTTCGACTCGCCACACTTTAGCCCCGCCTTTATGGCTGCCCGCCAGCTGTGGCGATCACTGGCAACTGACTCCCACGACTTGTGATCAAAGTCACAGGACTTCATGTCGCGTTTGCAGACGTCTTTAAAGCAGAGACATGGACGGCCAGGGGGTCTGATACCAGTGACGAGCTCGCTGTACAATGTGTCCTTGGGGATCCTGCCATCTTCCATGCGGCTCACATGGCCAAGCCATCTCAAGCGCCGCTGGCTCAGTAGGGTGTATATGCTGGGGATGTTGGCCACCTCGAGGACTTCTGTGTTGGAGATACGGTCCTGCCACCTGATGCCAAGGATTCTTCGGAGGCAGCCAAGATGGAATGAATTGAGATGTCACTCTTGGCTGATATACATTGTTCAGGCCTCGCTGCCGTAGAGCAGGGTACTGAGGACACAGGCTTGATATACTCAGACTTTTGTGTTCCGTGTCAGTGCGCCATTTTCCCACACTCTGTTGGCCAGTCTGGACATAGCAGTGGAAGCCTTTCTCATGCACTCGTTGATTTCTGCATCGAGAGACAGGTTACTGGTAATAGTTGAGCCTAGGTATGTGAACTCTTGAACCACTTCCAGAGCATGGTTGCCGATATTGATGGATGGAGCATTTCTAACGTCCTGTCCCATGATGTTAGTTTTCTTGAGGCTGATGGTTAGGCCAAATTCGTTGCAGGCAGCCACAATCCTGTCAATGAGTCTCTGCAGACACTCTTCAGTGTGAGATGTTAATGCAGCATCGTCAGCAAAGAGGAGTTCCCTGATGAGGACTTTCCGTACTTTGGTCTTCACTCTTAGATGGGCAAGGTTGAACAACCTGCCATCTGATCTTGTGTGGAGGAAAATTCCTTCTTCTGAAGACTTGAACGCATGTGAGAGCAGCAGGGAGAAGAAGATCCTAAACTGTGTTGATGTGAGAACAGAGCCCTGTTTCACGCCACTCAGAATAGGAATGGGTCTGATGAGACGCCGCTATGCTGAATTGTGCCTTTCCTATGGTCATGGAATAAGGTGATGATGCTTAGTAGCTTTGGTGGACATCCGATCTTTTCTAGTAGTCTGAAGAGACCACGTCTGCTGACGAGGTCAAAGGCTTTGGTGAGATCAATGAAAGCAACGTAGAGGGGCATCTGTTGTTCTCAGCATTTCTCCTGTAGCTGGCAAAGGGAAAACAGCAGGTCAATGGTGCGTCAGGGTAGACACGCTCAGCCAGCTTCTGGAGCCTGTTTAAAGCGACTTGAGCGAAGACTTTCCCCACTATGCTGAGCAGGGAGATTCCACGGTAGTTGTTGCAGTCCCCGCGGTCTCCCTTGTTCTTAGAGGGTGATGATATTGGCATCGCGCATGTCTGTGGTACTGCTCCCTCATCCCAGCACAGGCAAAGCAGTTCATAGAGTGCTAAAAGTATAGCAGGCTTGGCACTCTTGATTATTTCAGGGGTAATGCAATCCTTCCCAGGGGCTTTTCCACTGGCTAGAGAATCAATGGCATCACTGAGTTCCGATTTTGTTGGCTGTTCGTCTAGCTCATCCATGACAGGCAGAGACTGGGCTGCATTGAGGGCGGTTTCAGTGACAACATTCTCCTTGGAGTACAGTTCTAGGGAGTGTTCCACCCAGCGGTCCATTTGCTTACGTTGGTCAGTGATTGTGTCCCCTGATTTAGACTTGAGGGGGGCGATCTTCCTGATGGTTGGCCCAAAAGCTCTCTTAATGCCATCATACATTCCTTTGATGTTTCCTGTGTCAGAGGCCAGCTGAATATGACTGCATTGGTGTTGCCAGTAGTCATTTGCGCAGCGCCTGGCTGTTCTTTGTGCAGCACTTCTGGCTGCTTTAAGTGCTACGGATGTTAACTCGCTGGGGGCTTTCTTATAGTTCAGCAGTGCAAAGCGCTTAGCGGCTATGACAGGTTCCAGCTCTTCAAAGTGAGATTGAAACCAATCTGCGTTCTGCTTCACACGTTTGCCAGAGGTCGGCATTGCTGAGTCATAGATGGCGCCTTTGATGTGGGCCCACTTAGTCTCTGCATCCCCTGTAGGAGTGTTTTGAAAGGCTTTTTCAAGTGAATTTAGAAACTTATGTAACCGTTGTGGATAAGATATTCTGCTTGGAGTGATGCAGCTTCTTTGGTTTGAGCCTAACCTTGCTACATACCAGGGAGTGGTTGGTGTCGCAGTCCGCACTGTGGAAGCTGCGTGTGATCTGAACACTGTTTAAAGAGGCTCACCTTGTGACGAGGTCCAGCTAGTGCCAACGACGTGATCTTGGGTGCCTCCAAGAAACCTGGTGACAGGGTTTAGTATGAAAGAACGAGTTGGTGATGCAGAGGTTGATAGGTACATAACTCAAGCAGTCTCTATCCATTCTCATTCATCCTTCCAATGCCATAGCACCCAAGGCAGGAGGGCCATGAGTCATGGTCAGCCCCAACCCTGGCATTGAAGTCCCCCAGCAGGAACAGGTGTTTGGTATTGGGGATGCTACTAATGATATTATGGAGTTCCTCGTAGAACTGGTCTTTAACTTCAGGTGGGGAGCAGAGTGTTGGAGCATAAATGCTGAGTAGGTGTACTAGACCAGAGGCGGTGAGCAGTCGGATGGACAGTCTGCGTTCCGAGTCATTTGAAGGTGGCTCTATGATGCTGAGCAAGGAGTTTCTGATGGCGAAACCCACTCCATGCTGTCTTGGTTCTTCAGGATCCCTACTCTGCCAGAAGAAGGTGTAGTCTTGCTCTCTTAGAGATCCGCTCGCAGGGAGGAGTGTATCCTGAAGTGCTGCAAAGTCCACATTGAGTCTAGTGAGCTCGTTGTTAATGATAGCGGTCTTCCGAGAATCGTTGATTTGTGTGAGGTCTTCCGACAGGCCAGGACACATAGTTCTGACATTCCAGCTAGCAAAACGAATGGCTGGTACCTTCTTTCCTTTTTTTGTCGTGCTGTTTGGTGCAGTGGTACAGTCCACTTGTCAGGCAGTGACCCTGAGCTCCAAGCACCCATTGAAGCAGGTGGACTGTGGCGGGACAGAACCTTACTGACCGGGGGCTGCCCGGTTTGAGGCGGGCGGTAGCTGTCCAGTGAGATGCGATGACCTCTCCCACCGACAAAGGCAACCCGTGGCGCCCAATCTCTACGCCAATTGAGCTGGGTTTATAACCCGTAACTGCTGACCTCCGTGTTGTTTTGGTCGCTGTTAGGCGACTATGGAGCTACCTGTCCATGGCGCATGCCTGGGCAGATGTATGGAGGTTGTGAGTTGCCCAAGCGTCAAAACTCCCCTCTCGGCTTTCCTGGTGGGGTCCAAAGGAGTGCAGAGCACGACGTTTGGCACTGGTATGGCTGTAGGAACTGCCGGAAACATGCCAAAGGTGACACATGACTGCCTTCGGGATTCCGTTCCGGATTTTCTGTTAGGGTTTACTCCCTTAGCCTTGGTCTCTCCAGAGATGCCCACAAGGCAGTGGGGTTGTTAGGCCCCCTGCTCAGGGATAGGTGGGTGGGAAGGGAGTGCGAGGGGCAGAGAAATTAATGCTGCTTTTTATATCAATCTAGCCAATCGGAACATGTGCCAAAACCTCAAGTAAATTATATTTTCCAATGCCAAAGCACAAAAAATGCAAATCCTGTAAAAGCAGTAAGGGCACCAGGAAACTTGAACGGAGCACTTTAAAAACACAAAGTGTTGCCATTCCTCAGAATGAGGTTTGGGAAGTGAAGTTGAGTGGCAAACTGCTTTCTCACAGTGGCACAGTGGTTAGCACTGCAGCCTCACAGCTCCAGCGACCCGGGTTCAATTCTGGGTACTGCCTGTGTGGAGTTTGCAAGTTCTCCCTGTGTCTGCGTGGGTTTCCTCCGGGTGCTCCGGTTTCCTCCCACAAGCCAAAGACTTGCAGGTTGATAGGTTAATTGGCCTTTATAAATTGCCCCTAGTATAGGTAGGTGGGAGGGAAATATAGGGACAGGTGGGGATGTGGTAGGAATATGGGATTAGTGTAGGATTAGTATAAATGGGTGGTTGATGGTCGGCACAGACTCGGTGGGCCGAAGGGCCTGTTTCAGTGCTGTATCTCTAAACTAAACTAAAATCCTTTATTCAAAGTCTATCCAATCTCAATAAAATGTCCATTTTCAAAGAGAGAAGTGAGCATCCAAGAGACAACATCAGGCAAGTCTGGCAATACAAAGACCTCCAGCTTTATAGAAGGAAACCTCCTGGTTCACATCCTGTACTAGATTAGTGTCCAGGCAGGGCTGGTTCCTGGGCTCCAGAGAGAGTCCAAGCTGGCCAGAGTAGTCAGCTGAGTTGAATGGAGGGCTATGACTTTTCTGTCTCTGCTATCACAAGAACAGCCAAACTACAGTGGAAAACTTTCGAATGACCTGACCACAGCTGAAAAGGTAAGGAACTCAATATGCCTTCCCTTTCTTTCTTTCCCACCCTCCAAACTCTCTGAAAGCAGCAATTGCACAACTAACACTTAAGATTGAACTCAACTTAAGGGCACTACCATTATCAAATCCTGTCGTATATATGTCAACACAGCTCCCCAGTCAATCAGCAACTGACCAGCACAACTCCCAAACATATTCACACCCATGTGTACAGGGAACTTTACCACAGTGATCAATTGCAAGAACAAACATTCATTTTCTTTTGCCTTTACAGGACAAATTGATGTGGGGATGAGAGAAGGACTCCCAGTGCTTAGACCCTGAACCTCCTGTAGGAGGAGGGGATTTAGCTGCCAGTCTGCCATGCTTCTTTGGCCAAAGTTGGTGGCATCATGCTGCAAGGTTGATAGGTAAATTGGCCATCATAAATTGTCACTAGTATAGGTAGATGGTAGGGAAATATAGGGACAGGTGGGGATGTTTGGTAGGAATGTAGGATTAGTATAAATGGGTGGTTGATGTTCGGCACAGACTCGGTGGGCCGAAGGGCCTGTTTCAGTGCTGTATCTCTAATCTAATCTAAGGTGACTAGCTGAGCCCCTTTTATTCTTCTATGTTCTAAATCATGTCCCCAGCCTTCCACTCACCTGCTTTAAATGGGCAACTGATTCCCAAGAGGGATGTTCAGCCATTGCAACCTCATGCTTTTTCTTTCTACAGATCCAGCAAGGCCCAGGACAAGAGGGAACAATTCCAAGAGGTTAAGATCAAAAAGGTCCTGGAACTCCATAATGAGGCTGATGAGGAAGAAGCAGAAGACAAAAGTGCTATTTCTCCCTCCTCATCTAGGGAGGTCCCTCAGGTCCATCTCAGCAGTGTTAGCCAACTCATCTGTTCCAGGCACCATCACAGACTCTTGTCCCCAGGGGCTGACAGGGAGAAGTAGCCAGGTAAACTCACTGGTTGGCAACAATATTTTGAGGGACTAGGAAGAGTCAGAAGTGGTGGGGGGTGGGTGGAGAAGGATGCGACCTCAGAAGAACAGTGGAAGGTAGCTAAGATCTGGGGAGTCATGGAGTCTAGACCTTAAGGGTGCATGCTTTTAGAATCGGATGCTTCAGGAGTATCAGAGGTATGAGAGTGCTCTGGGGCCATGTGCCCATGTAACATGCAGTAGCTCACAGCTATAGCTACAGAGGCCGAGACTGAAGGTTTTGCAGAATTGGCGGATGGATTGGAGGGCACCTTGCATCACGTCTTCCAATCTTGACAATACGATGACTGAAGGTTTACAGGATTGGGTGGCTGCCATCATATCAGCCATCCAGATGATGACTGAGGCCAGATCCAGGACTAAGTATCAGGCTAGTGGCTGCAGTCCAAGTGGCTGGTAAGACAGCAGCACTAACCAGGGCTCCAGTCTTACCCCTCTGATATTCACGCCTGTGGTACATAGCAGGCAACACAAGGGTCGTTAGGAACTCCTGTCAGAGATGCTGCCAGCAGCAGCTCCTTCCCAAGAACAGTAAGCCAAGAGCCACCTCAATGCCATGATCCTTCAATTCAGCGTCATGAGCTTCCCACCTTCCTGATTCTGAGGGCGCAGTTAGACATATCAGGAGAGAACGTGGCTGAAGACTTGTCTGGGCACCAGGGAAATAAGGAGTCTCGAAACAGCTGGGTGGTTATCTGCTTGCTGAGTCCACCACTTTTTACTTCTTCATGCTCCTGGGGGCTGCTAAGCAATTGCACGACAGGTGATTGTTCAGTTTCTCTGTTGCAAGTTAATTATATTAGTCTGTTTTTGACCATTCCTGTACAAAAGCTGAATGTGCACCATAACTCCTCTGCAGAGATTTTTTTCTTGCAATTGCTGTAAATTGCATTTATTCGCAATTAAGTCTCTAATGCAAGTCTGTTTGCCTTTCAAGATTACATTTTAATACAGCTTAACAGTAAATGTTTTAAATGTACCTAAAATTGTAAATGTTACTAATATAGTTGAACAAAGTGTGTTTAATCTCGTGAAAATTGTAAAAAGTTTGGCAATAAACATTTCATTTTCTGTGTCATGAATGGAGACCTGTTTATTCTTGGTCAGCTCCTTATTAAGGTGGAAAAAGCACAGTGTTCCATGGAGAATGTATTAAATAGTGCCATATGCAGCTGCACCTTAACTGTTCACTTATTCTGTTGTTGGGAACTAATGTAGTTTTAAAAAGAGTCTGGATCTCCCAATTTAATTATCCCACCAGAAAGTTATCAATTTCCCTCTTGCTGTTCATTGAAGCCCATTTATATTCTGTTATTTGTTGTATTAAAGCTAGATTTTCACTTTAATTCTCTGATCTGTTACTGAAATCACAGTCCTGCAACATGCATCAATCCGCCTGATGGGTTCAGACTTTTCCACTCGGCTTTTGAAAGTTGGCATAGTCTTTTGTGGAGGAGAAGGACTGATTCACTGCAATGTGGTAAGGTGGGTATTGCCTCCCGAAAATCTTTACTGCAAGAGCAAGGGAGAAAGTGGGGAAACTGTGTTCTGATGGTGAAGGCCATCAATTGCTGAACACCTCGGCTAAGAGCCACACTCTGACAGCTAAAAGTGATGACTCGTCTGAGTGGCCATCACACTAGCCCCGGAGGCATGTAACCCTGGATATTCTGGTTTCACAGGATATCCATGCTCAGCAAGTCCCACAAGACAAAAATTGCACAGTATGCAGCAAGTCTCAATTACTTTTACCATCCTCTCTAGCGCAGTCAGGAGAACCTGACCTGCACAAGCACCTGAAACAAAACCTGGAAGATCCTCTCACCACCTACCTGGCTGCTGACTTAGCATAATTGTCATGTTCCTTGTGCATCAGTCTGAACAGTGTCAGGGCCATGGCATCAGAGGATTTGCCTTTCCCCCCGACCCCCCCCCCCCCCAACCTGACATACTCCAAACTTTAAACTTTCCTAATCACGCTGAAGAACAGGATGACAGTGGAGCAGCAAAGTGGCATGTAGTATCCACTGCTGGACATTGCAGACAATCTGCATGCTCAGGCAGTCAAAGTTCTTCCTGCAAGATTCTGATCTGGCCTTCTCAGTACCAGCAAGCCTGGAGAACTGCATAGCCCTGTTGCATTGCCCTACTCATGGGATGCCATGGAAAATAAATGCTGGTGCACAGTAAAAAAAAAAAAGGGCATCTGTCCCCTGGTGAACACAGGCCTCTTACAACTTCCTGGCATGGATCTCTATTGCTGACTGAAAGAATCAGGAGCCACAGCAGGTTAGAGCCACAGTGACCTTTGTTGTATGTTTGGTTAGTCTAGCTAGGAGCGATTACTGAGCCTTTGGCTAGTCCAAATAATAACTCGTTTATTCCACATTAAAGAACTATATACAGCTTTACGTTAGTATGTCTAACTCCACTGATGCCATGCTACTTCTCCTTCAAATCTCTCTTTCATGTGATCTCTTACATCACCATAATGGGAGGTGGTACTCACACTGTCCCAAACATTAACCCTTTCAAGCCCTTATACGACAACCTTCACCTCGATGGGTAATGCCTTGTGGGAAGTAGACTGCAGTTTGAGATAATCCTGTAGAATTTTACATAGATGGTGCTGGTTTCCTTTGTAAAGAACAGTCTACAGAAACATAGTTCCTCCAACAGGTCTTTGAATGGTATGAACTGCCTGTACACTCTGTGGAAGGATAATAGCAAGTAGCGTTTTGCCTACTGATATGGTGCCTCACTCTCAGGGTGTCCTACCTCTATGGCACCTCTTTCTCTTCCATGGTGATGCTGAATAGGGGTCTAGCCATTTAGAAAGTCACTGCAGCTGCTTCATCGTGCTGGAAAGTGGTGGGAGAGGAGAGGGGGTGGGGTGGGGGAGATCCAAAAAATCAAGTTCAGAGGCTGACAACGCTTTGATTACGATTAGTTCTAGATGCAGTGATTTTTTAAAAATTCACAAAATTGTTGGAAATTTTCCAAAATAAAGCCAGAAAATCTGGGGCATCCTCCAAGGCTGAAACTGCTAAATTATAATGATATCGGGGCAGGATATTGCGAGGGCTTCTGAACCCTGCCGTCAGGCTCAAATTGGGGTCAGAAACCCACATGGTGTGGGAAACAGTCACTCAATGTGATTTTCTCTGGTGTTGCCAATTAATGGCCAGAGGGTGAGGTTGCCGTTCAATTAAAGACAGCGGGCAGGCTCTCGAGGCTGGAGTTCCAATCAGAGGCCTTCCAGCTCGAAAACAGCAGCAGGATACCATGGCAGGTAAACGAGGGAGAGGGTCTCTCCAACTTTTTCAAACATTAAAAATGGCGGTTGCAGCCAAGCCACCACAGTGGGGGAGGGGGCCCCCTAACAGGATGGCCTGCAGCTGCTGCTGCATCCAGGCAGGCAGGAAGGGCCTCTAAGCCTGCCTAGAGTGCTGATCCCCCCCCCCCCCCCCCGCCTCCCTCCCACTGTCTGCTGCAGAGATGCCGCTTCCAGAAATCTGGAGACCAACTGGAAAAGTTTGGCTGTGAATATTCACATTCAAAGCTTCATCTTTTGATATCAAATAGTAACAATTATATTTTCATTTCAAATATAATTTTAATTAATAAATACAATGATAAACGTGGATTTAATTAAACTTTGTTTACAGTGTTAACAATTCTAATGTACTAATTGACCTACTGCATAACCAAATAGGATAGCCTTCCAAATACAATTATATTACTGGTGACTTATGAAAAAGTGAACACTATATTTTCAATGTGTAGCCCATCAGGAACAGTGGAACTTGCCTTGAGGATTACTTGAACCCAATGCCTCAGCATAAAATGCTTAATCTCTGTCTGCATACTGACTCGTAATATTAATTACCTCTTTTAAACGCATTTATTCTGGTTTAAGGAAGAGCTACAATCTTTTTAATAAAACACGCAGTCAATTTTAGGTCAAGTTCAGCACAAGAAGTAGGTGAATGGCACATGCTCTTTAGATTAGAAAGTGTTTGATTCACTCTTTAAATCAATGTTAGAATCACAGAAAATTCAAGTTAAACCATCTATTTACTCTGACCTCAGAAGTGTAGCTTATAGAATGAAACGTGCCAAGTTAAGCAATTGGGGAACAATATTATAATGTTACAAATTGCAAAGCTGCTGAAAGGATATCTTTTATATTAACATTTTTGTACCAGGCCGTTAACATTACTGTAGTGTTAATTACCTGTGAGTGATAATTATTATAATCCTCATTTGAATTAATTCATCATACATTTAAACTCAACTTTCTTTCTTTGAAATAGGGTACTGCTGAAAGATAGATCTTTCATCTGAAGCTACCTTCGCCACATAAAGCATTATAGCAACAATGTGCATTGATTAAGTCAGACACAAGGAAATGTTTTATGTTATTTTGCAACACATCCTGAAATGAAAACCATCTCTGGACAAACAGCAGCTGGTTTCCCATTCCTACCAGGCAGTAGGGTCTGGAGTTTCTGCTAGGTTGCGCTGTTTTCCAACACAATTCACCCAAAAATCAGTCAAACCAATGCAAACAATCGAGGAATTTCAAGCACAAATTACGTTCAGCGCAACTCGAGTTTCTTCAATCTTTTGCACTAGTTTAATAATCATTACACTAGAAACTGTTCCTGCCCAAAATACTGGCCACACCCCCAGATCAAATTAATCACCATGGTGAGTTTTCACTAATCATACCCATTTGCAGGCTGGCACTTTTTAAAAGCTTTCAAATTTTAAAACATTTAATTTACTAAGAAACTAACTACTGTACACCAATGAAACTGGTAAATATTTCTGTATTTTAAAAAAATCATTTTCAGTTATTTAACATTGGTTTACTGATTGGTGGTGGACCAGATACTCATTAAAAATGTTTAATTTTTGTGATAAATACATTTTAATAAGTATATCAAGAAATATTTTAATGCAAAAAAATTAAGTTCTACGACACTGCCAGACTGCATTGGTTCATGGATGATGACATTTGGCAATATGCAAATGAGCTTGAGCAGAAACTTTGAAGAAAGCTCCCACAAAAGTTCGAACAAGCTCTGTGGCGTGGATTTCTCCTTTCCCAATGTCATTCTGAATCCCCAGTCAAGGGGATTTTCAGGCATTTAGCAAAGTGATGTCATCAAGCAGGATATGTGAGAAGTATTCTCAGAGAACAAACCTGGAAGTAAAATGCACTGAATTTTTCACTTCTAACTAAAATTTTACAGAGAGCAAAACAAATGATAGGTACCTGCACATGGGATAAAAGGTAGAAGGTAAAATATCATAGAATGATTTTTTTTTAAATGTGTCTTTTAACATAAAAGGAGAAATTTGAAATTCCACAAACATAAAATAATTTCTTCAGGGCCAGTGATGCTGTTCAGCAGAAATTATGAACTTACTACACCCTTCAAAACCCAGTTACACCTCATTCAACAAGGTGAAAAATTTTCAAGGGTTTTTACAGTGCAACTAATAGCATAAAAGAGCAAGATCTTGTCAGTTCTGTGGTTTCTAGTTGATTGCAGTCTGGGGGTATTTCAACTGCACACCCCATGGGAAAGTGCCGAATCACCGACAGCAACCTCTGAATTTCCACATTCAGATGAACAAGTACAGACTCCAGAAGTTGCTATCAGTTTCAGAGGAGTACTGTAGGTGAATGCTGACAAGTTCGCAAACATTACTAACAAAATCTGGGCCCGTCTTTCCACAATTGGCAAGATGGTAATGAGAATTAGAAAAAGCTTTTGTGCATAAAGGTTGGGGAGCACATGGAATTTTCCACCATAGACTGTTGTTGGAGCAGAGTGCATCAATTCTTTTAAAGGAAAATTTGCTAATTACTTGAGAAAAAGATTAAAGAGATGGGGAACAAGTCAAGAGTGATATTGGACTAGATGGCTGATGGGGAGATAAACACCCCGTAGACTAAATAGGCTGAATGACCTGTTTCAGTGCAGTAATGTTTAGCAATACAAAGCAGGCCAGCTGTAAAAAAAACTAAAAGCAGAAGCTATTCACAGTTTTATATGTTTGTGTATTCTATTTCCTTTGCAAAATGGATAAAAGGGATGAATAACAGACATTCTTTCCCTGTCCCCAACATGATAGGGAAGAATCGACTGTATCCAGATGACCAGCATTCTTCCAGATACTTTCAGGTTTAGGACAATGCCCTCAGAGATTCTTTGATTAGAATAATGATTTATTCACCCTGTGTATTTAGGGCAAAAAATTGCTCACAGCTAAATTCTAATACATTTATTCTCCCTAAGCAATGAGGCAGGCGAGGCATTTTCAAAGTTTCCCAGAATTCATTTAACATTTATGGGCTGACAACTGGCTAATGCCTACACTCAGGAGAAAACCTCCACCATATTTATCACTGAAACAAGTAGTTGCATGTTATCCTTTCTTACCTGGTCCTTACTTGAACACTTTCCAGAGACCTGACTGACAATATTATTCTGAGCAGCGTGGAACTTTGTTCAGCTGATTGAAAGACTTAAAAGGTGAACCAGTTCAAATTCTCTTGTGCAGCAACCTGATGTTAAAGATTGGTTGGAAATCCTTCTTCTTTCAAGCTCAGCCACCAAAGGCATTCTATTGATAAAGGATTTGTACTCTTCACAAATGAAGTCCTTTTGTCCTGTTGCAAGCAAAGTATCAATTTTCTGAACAGTTCTATCAATGCCTTTAGGTAAGTTGTGCTTTGACAGGTACAAGTACTAACCACTTTACTCCCAATTTGACTGGAAGGCTTGATTTCTAACCATACCATCATCGTTGATTTCTGATTGGTCCTGAATCAGCCCACATGCTTTGGACATTCAGAAAACCAGTGATCAAGGATATTAAACTCCAAACTAAGAGCATTCCCACCAATTGATAATGCAATTAAAATACTCAAGATATTTCATTGCTACTACTTAGCTCATGAACAATCAAGAGCTGCTGAGCTTGTCTTATTTTATAAATTTGGGCAAATTCTGACAATTCGCACACTTGGTGCAGAGCTTTGTTATGCTGGGGGTGCATATTACGAATTCAGATATTGAGTCCAACAGACCGGGCAGAATTTACCATCCAATGTGGTCAGAAAATGCTACAGTGGTCCATTGACCTTCAACCTCAAGGTTTGAACATGCAGGCATGCACACAAAATTCTACATTCGCAAAATGCACCCTGAGACTTGCAGGGCTACGGGGATCGAGTGGGGAAGTGCGACTGACTGGATAGTTCCGTGGAGAGTGAGCATGGACTCAATGGGCCAAATGGCCTCCTTCTGTACCATATATGACTCTACAGTGGAATGTTATGCTCTCCCCGCAGCGGGTTTGGAGGCAGGGAGAACATAAAATTCGATGGGATGGTGGTGAGGGCGGTTGCGGTCATCATCCTGCCTCGGCCGAAATTTAGTCGGAGGCGGGAAGGCCTGTGAATGGCCATCCTGCCCTGCCACCAATTGAGGCCCTTAACTGGGCAATTAACCCCAATTAAGGGCCTCTTCCCACTATAGCACAGTTACCTGTGTGTTGCACGGCCCTTTCGCTGCACGGGAAGCATGGTAGAAAAAACTGTGCCAGCTGCTTCCCGGCTCTGGGTGTGGGGTGGGGGGGAGGGGTCCCTTATTCAAAATGCCTGAACGAAGGACCCAGCATCAGGAAGGGGAGGCCCGCTGAGGGCCACCCCCCTGCCCTTGCTATCGACCTACCTCCCCCACTCTCCTGCAACCCCCATCCCATGATACTCCTCCAGGCCTGACCTACCAAAGGCTTGGTTCCAGCGACACTCCTCAGCCTCCGGTACGTGCAGCTACAGCAGCAGCAACTGCCTCCGCAGTGGCGCTGCAGCTGACGACCTCTGATTGGCCGGCAGCTCTCCAAGGGCAGGACATCTGGAGATGGGTTCCTAAAACCTATGGAAAGCCCACAGCTGTCCACTTAAGTGCCTGATTGTCACTAGGCCTTCTGGAAAAGAGGCGACGCGGAGATCTCAGTGTCATCAATAGTGTTACTTGTGGTAGACTTTAAGCAGGAAATATATTGCATTTGCTTTCAAATAAGATTGTGCTGAGTACTGTAAATAGTACTTAGCAATTTCTTAGACAAAGAATCAGTTGTTTTTTTACTCTAATTTAATCAGATTAATCCCATTTCATACTAACCCTTTTAAACTTATTACATAGCACAATGCTCTTTACAGCAGATAATTAACACAAAATGGATTGTAAAACAAAGTATAGCATAAAAGAACAAGGAAGCAAAGATTCAGCACTAGTCTTGAATCTAAATGAAGCCAATGCTTCATTTATGAATTTATGTGACATAGATTCATTTATCAAGAAGCTTTTAAAAAGGGCTTTGAATGAAGAGAGGTCACAATCATTTGCAAGTACACACCAATACCTCAGGAACGTACCGAATGTAGGGCTGAATTTAATGTGGCCATTGAAAGTGAGAATGGTGGCATGGGTGGACGGAGAATCGCATCGGAACTGCCCACCTGGAAAACCGGCATCGTGACTTCAGTTCCAGAATAAGTCAGCACTAATAAGAAAGCACTAATGCTGCATTGCCATCCCGACAAAAAGGGAATCTCCTTTAAATATCTGAGCAATCATTGTAATGAATTTGTAATGAATGTAATGAATAATGCATCTAATCCACCTCAATTTAATTGTGAACTTGTGATTTAGTGGATGGCGGGCGGCACTTACGTACCTTCGGGTTTACGGCAGTTAAGAGCTGGCTGCACCGAGGTGAGACTGCAAAGTGGGACGGAGTGGGGGCCCTGGGTTTGGGTGGCTGTACTCGGTGACAAAAAAAAAATGTTGTGTGAGATGTTTGGTTGCCCACACTGCTGGATGAGAGGGTTGGCTATCAGCAAGGGTGGGCACTAAGGACCATCAGGGAGTTTGCCGGGAGAAGTGTCAAAAGCTCAGTTGGCAGGACAGGTCCTCACTGCATCGACAGTGATCTGAAGGCTCACTGGTCATCTGGTGTGCGTCTCATACACCCTGTCTTTTTGGACACCCGTGGTGTGATGCGATGTCAGGAGGCTGCTGTGCCTGCCCATGAAGTGCCACAACGAGAGCAACAGCAGGCGGCCCTGCCAAGAAGGGCCCACCAAAAGTGTACCAGACTCAGCTCAACTACTTCCAAATGTCTGAGTGGCATTGTCAGCAAAGACTACGGTTCTCCAGGGAGTCTGTCACCGACATATGCATCCTGGTTCAGGTCGCATTGTGGCCGATGGGATTTGGGTTCGCCTTATGCCCATGGCCCTGAAGATCACAATGGCACTGAAATTCTACACATCTGGATCTTTTCAAGGATCTACTGGGGATATGTGTAGTCTCACAGGCAGCTGTGCACCACTGCATCAAGGAATGACAAATATAAGAGCAAAATATTGTGGATGCTGGAACTCTGAAATGAGAACAGAAAGTGATGAAAAAGCTCAGCAGGTCTGGCAGCATCTGTGTAGAGAGAAACAGAGTTAATGTTTAAGGTCTGTGACCCTTCATCAGAACTGGCAAAAGTTAGAAATGTAACAGCCTTTGAGCAAGTGAAAGGGGGGAGGAGGAAGAAGAAGAAGAAGGAACGACTATGATAGCACAGAGGGGCGAGAGATTAAATGACAGATGTCATGGACCAGAATGCAAATGGAGTGCCAAATAGTTGTAGTGAAAGACGAAGCATAAGTCCAGAGAGAATGCTAATGGCAGAATAATGAACAGCTCTGTACGAAAGCAAAATGTGAAAAACAAATTTAAGACCAGCACATGGTTAAAAAATAAACAATTAAAAAGAAGAAAATATATAGAAAAAAATCTTCTTTTTCTTTGGCCTCCTTATCTCGGGAGACAATGAGTAAGCGCCTGGAGGTGGTCAGTGGTTTGTGGAGCAGCGCCTAGAGTGGCTATAAAGGCCAATTCTGGAGTGACAGGCTCTTCCACAGGTGCTGTAGAAAAAGTTGTTTGTCGGGGCTGTTACACAATTGGCTCTTCCCTTGCGCTTCTGTCTTTTTTCCTGCCAACTGCTAAGTCTCTTTGACGATAAAAAAATAAACAAAAAATAATGGGGCTCATGGTCTGAAATTGTTGAACTCAATATTGAGTCCAGAAGGCTGTAGAGTGCCTAATCGGAAGATGAAGTGCTGTTCCTCAAACTTGCGTTGATCGTCACTGGAACACTGCACCAGGCCGAGGACAGAAATGTGGCCATGAGAATGAGGTGGTGAATTAAAATGGCAAGCAACTGAAAGCTCAGGATCATGCTTGCGGATTGAGCGAAGATGTTCTGCAAAGCGGTCGCCCAATCTGCGTTTGGTTCTCCCCAGTATAGAGGAGACCACATTGTGAGCAGCAAATACAGTGTGCTAAACTGAAAGAAATACAAGTAAATCACTACATCATCTTGAAGGAGTGTTTGGAGTCTTGGATGGTGAGGAGAGATGACGTAAAAGGGCAGGATTTACACCTCCTGTGATTGCATGGGAAGGTGCTGGGGGAAAGAGATGAGTTGTCGGGGATGACGGAGGAGTGGACCAGGGTGTCACGGAGGGAATAGTCCCTTTGAAGTGCTGACAGGGGAGAGGAGGGGAAGATGCTTTTGGAGGTGGATCACGCTGGAGGTGATGGAAGTGGTGGAGGATGATCCTTTGGATGTCGATGCAGTTAGCGTAGTAAGTGACGACAAGGGGAACCCTGTCGCAGTTCTGGGAGGGAGGGGAAGGGGTGGGGGCAGAAGTGTGGGTAATGGGTCGGACACGGTTAAGGGCCCTGTTAACCACAGTGAGGGGGAATCCTCGGTTGAGGATAAAGGCAGACATGCCAGAGGCATTGTTGTGGAAGGTTGCATCATCAGAACAGATGCGTCGGAGATGGATAAACTAGGAGAATGGAATGGAATCCTTACAGGACACAGTGTGATGAAGTGTAGTCGAGGTAGCGGGGAGGCAGTGGTGGTGTTGGTAATGTCGCTAGACTAGTAATCCAGAGGCCTAGGCTAATGCTCTGGTGACATGGGTTTGAATCCCACCACGGCAGATGGTGAAATTTTAATTCAATTAATAAATCTGGAATTAAAAAGCTAGTCTAATGGTGACAATGAAACCATTGTTGGTTGTTGTAAAAACCCATCTGATTCACTAATGTCCTTTAGGGAAGGAAATCTGCTTTCCTTACCTGGTCTGGCTTACATGTGAGTCCAGACCCACAGCAATGTGGTTGACTCTTAAATGCCCTCTGAAATGGCCTGGCAAGCCATTCAGTTGCGTCAAAACTGCTACAGTGGTTCAAGAAGGCAGCTCACCACCACCTTCTCAAGGGTAATTAGGGATGGGCAATAAATGCTGGCCTAGCCAGCGATGCCCACATCTCTTGAACGAATATAAAAATAAAGCTGTGGGAATCGGTAGGCTTATAATAAATGCTAGTGGACAGACCAATACTAGTGGATTGACCAATGCCCTGTCAAAGAGAGCCGTTGACTATGTGCACTATCAGACCAACCCTGACTGTCAGGCCAAGAGGCCCATTGGATTCGGAGCCATCGCTGAATTTCCCTGGGTGCAAGGTGTGATAGGTTGCACATGTGTGGTCATCAAGGCTCCAACACACCAGCCAGCTACCTTCATCAACAGGAAGTACTTCCATTCAACCAACGTTCAACTGGTCTGCGACAACTGAAAGCTTTTCCTGATGGTATACGCCTGCTTCCCGGGAAGAAGCCACAATGCCTACACACTTCAACAGTCCCAGGTGCCACAGTATTTCAGCAATCCCGCACCCCCCCTCCCCCCCACCCCCACTCCTGCTCATCTTTGTGGATGGATTCTTGGGGACAAGAACAACCCATTGAAGACATAGCTACTCATGCACTGAGGAACCCTCGCAATGCAGCGGAGGAGCTTTACAACACCCGCCAAGGAGCCACCCAGTGACCATTGAGCTGGCCATTGGTCAGCTGAAGATGAGATTCCGTTGTCTCGATCAACCTGGTGGAGCCCTGCAGTATGTCCCAGTGAGGATTTCGTGTATTGTTGTGATCTGCATTGCTGTGCACAATCTAGCACTGTAGAGGGGGAAGGCCTTGCATGACAAAAAAATGCCTCAGCATCACTCCTCCACTGACAAGGAGGACACAGAGGGAGAGGATGAAGTGCCTCTGGATGTTGAAGCCCTTGCACCAGAGGCCAGGCAGATTGAGCGACGTGCCAAGGAGGCAAGAAACAACCTCAAAATCATCTGCTTCCAGACACCCTGATGTCCACTCACAGTGAAAGCAATAAAGTCTCACCTCTATGCAGATAGACTGTCACCTCATTCGCACCCAGCTGCAAACCACGCTACTGCCCTTGGGAGATCAAATATTAATGGGGGCTGTGATTACACTGGCATTCCGCTAAGGGGGAAGGGTGAATCCAGCAGCTCACAATTAAGGTATAATTGAATAATGACCGTTGCACAATGATCATTAATTACATGAACAATAGAATTTTATATTAATCATTACATTTCAAATGGCAGACACCCGTGACTCCCCAAGTGTGGCTAGGTGGTTTTCTTAATATATTTGCAAGTGTTCCTATGAGATGTGATCCCAGCATCAGCAGCTGGGCTGGAGGCAGGCTGCTGATCAGGCTACCCCTTGGTCTGTGATAACTTTGGTGGCCATGCTCTGGCTCCCTGAGGCCTGGAAGGCCCCAGCTGCCTGAAGGTTTCCTGCACTGATGCAGGACTCTCCTCAGGCATCACGGCTGCTGGAGCTGGGCTCAGTGGCAGAGGGGCTGAGGAGCCAGTGCCAACACTCAAGAGTGCCCTGAGAGGACCCCCCAGATGTGGAGGCCACCCTCTCCTCCTCCCTTTCAAGGCTTGCTTGAATCTCCCTGCCATTCAGAGAATGATGAGGAGTGGGAAATGACTCCAGGCACCTTGTCCTTCTCTTGCCTTGCCATTGCTGTGTCGAGCTCATGGCCAAAGCAATGGTGTGCAGGTCTGCGTGCATCTGTGGGATCTGGCTCTCCATGAAGGTCATGTGATCGCAGTGGGGCTGCCATCCATGTGATAATTGGGAATGGTGCCTATTTCCAGTCCCGCCACCAGTCCAACAAAATTCAGCCTGTAGAGTGCACATTTCGTTAAAGGCGTTGACAATTCAATAGATGATTACTATGAAATGGTCAATATTTATCTATAGCACCTTATTACTTAATTTAAAAAAAATGTATTCCTCCTTACTGGGATTATATGCACCGTTGATAATTCCTTATTAAAATAATGACAAATACCATCTTAAATAAAGGGTTGCATTCACATTGCAGCTTTCACTTCCTCAGGATGTCCCAAAGTGCTTCACTGTCAATGAATTACTTTTGAAATGTATTCACTATTGTTTTGTAGGAAAAAACAAAGAAAAACAATGAATAGTCTGCATGGATTTCAAATGGAAAGTCTGGCTTGACCAACCTCATTGAATGTTTTGAAAAGGTAACAAAGTAGACAATTGTAATGCGTAGATGTAATTTATCTAAATTTTCAAAAAGCCTTCAATAAGGTACCACATAATAGAGTAACGAATAAGGTTAGAATGTGGGTTCAGGGAACAAGTAGCAGAATGGATATCTAGCTTGCTTCAAGACAGAACACAGGGAGTAGGTGTAAAGGGTAGTTATTCAGAGTGGCTGAAGGTGTAAAGTGGCGTTCCATAAGGATCAGTGTTGGGACCAATTTTGTTCACAATTTACATTAACGATTTAGACTTTAGAATCAAAAATAAATTTTCTAAATTTTCAGACACCACCATTTTTTTCGGTGGGGGGGTGGGTGCATAGTCAATACTGAGGAGCAGTGCAGCATTGGCAAAATAATTTCTACATATGTGACATAATACATTTTGGCAAGAAAAATCAGGAGATTGCACATTACTTCGAAAATAAAAATCTGAATGGGTTAGAGGAGCAGAAGGATCTGGGAGTACAAATACGCAAATCACTAAAAATAGTGATGCAGGTCAATGAGACCATAACAAAAGCGAAGCAAGCACTAGGGTTTATACTTTTAATTGTGTCACTTTAAGAAAGGCTATGCTAAACTTGTATTGAATCTTGGTTAGACCACACTTACATAGATACATTTAAGGGGAAGCTAGATAAGCATATGAGGGAGAAGAGAATAAAGGGTTATTCTGATAAAAGTTAGATGAGGAAGGAGGGGAGGAGACTCAAATGGAGTATAAATGCCAACATGAACTGTTTGGCCTGAATGCCCCATTTCTGTGTTCAATGTAGTTCGATGTACAAGCTCTGTCTTCGATATAGTTTATACTTCAGCTCCTATTTTCCACACTATCACAGACCTTCCCTTTTGTTCTTTTCCTCCCCTCCCCTGTTTTCCTGCCTGTTACAGCTCTAACTTTTTCCAGTTCTGATGATAGGTCATTGAGCTGGAATTTTAATCCCTTCTGTCTCCACAGATGCGACCAGACCTGCTTGTATTTCTAGCATTTTCTGTTTTCATTCCTCTTAAAGTTCCTTGAGCTTATGTTGAGCCTCATTGCAACAGTATAGGAGGCCAAGGACAGAGAGGTCCGAGTAGGACTGAAGTGGAGAATTAAAATGATAGTGTTTGATCTCTGAGCAAAACAGGAGTTGTGGCTCGGAGTCAAGAAAGACAAACAGGGCATATTGGCTCTCAAAATGCACTGGGAATGAGCAGAACATAAGAAGAATGCCTTCTATGAATGTAGGGGAAGCATTGGCAAAGCATTGGCAAAGAGGGACAAGGAGAGGGGGAAAGAGAAATACATCTTTAAACTTAGAAGACAGGGAGAAGAGTTTCTCTTTCACTGGTGTGAAGAGGAAAGTTTAGCAACAGAGAGAGAGAGTACGCCAATACAGATGCTTCTCCATAAGAAAGTTAGGAAAGTCCCTGCAACTTTTGCTGCATCATTCACTACATAAGAGATGAAATGCAACTTATATTATGACATACCACTACTCAATTGCATCTTCCAAATAAATTCATGGCATCAGCCTATATTTGGGGCATTTATCCATTGTCAGCTTTTTTGAGTTGTGCCTGCTTTGTTTAAACTGTTCACAAACCTTGGCTAGTTTTTAGGTAGGCATGCATATATAACATTGGATTTTTAGAAGATATTGACCAGGTTCTTTAATTGAGGTACCCTGGTAAAGTAAAGATGCAAGGAATTAACAGAAAATCAGTCAACTGAATTTAAAACCTGCTTACCAATAGAAACCAAGTGCTAATAAATGGACAACCTCCTGCTAGGAAGCAAAGACCAATAGAATTCTATCAGGTCAATCTCCTTGCAGCACAGACTGTTCCAAAAGCAAACATCTTGCCATAGCAAATTTTTATTTATTTAGAGATACAGCACTGAAACAGGCCCTTTGGCCCACCGAGTCTGTGCCGACCAACAACCACCCATTTATACTAACCCTACAGTAATCCCATATTCCCTACCACCTACCTACACTAGGGGCAATTTACAATAGCCAATTTACCTATCACCTGCAAGTCTTTGGCTGTGGGAGGAAACCAGAGCACCCGGCGAAAACCCACGCGGTCGCAAAGAGAACTTGCAAACTCCACACAGGCAGTACCCAGAATCGAACCCGGGTCCCTGGAGCTGTGAGGCTGCGGTGCTAACCACTGCACCACTGTGCTGCCAAACCAAATGGACAACTGCCCACTTTAAAGAAGGTTTATTATTTACAAAAAGAACTGACCATATTAAATAGATGTTGTAAGACGTTAAATCTGGAATTTAATGTCAAAAATGCAAGATAATGTACATTGGTACAGGGAATCTGCTATGTCTGCACAGTTTAAAATGCAAGAGGATTAGCACAGAGGTTAGAACCCAAATGAAAAATTAATTAGGTAATTAACTTTGATATTCTCGGTAATAAAATTAAATGAGTAAAAAATACAGTGTAATCCACACAAATATCATTTTGTCAGTAGATGATACTCAAAGAAAAAACATTACATTGTTCGAGCAACATAAAGGGACCTCTGTGCAAAGCTTAATCTAGCCTGGGAGTACTGGGTAGAAAAACAAAGGACAATCTTTCATTTCTCAATACTCTATTAAAACAACAACATACTTTCTTAAAGCATACAATACCATTAAAGGGACTGCTTTAATTCTGTGGCCTGGTTAAAAAAAATTTGAATTATAGCAAAAGCAATTCTAAAATGTACGTCAATTTTACCCAAATAATGCTTGTTAAACATAAGTACAGTTGGAAATGAGAAAGTTTACGACTGCTGTAAACAGTTACATGACGAAAACAATTCTGAAACAGCATGTGTTGACAAAAGTCTCAATATAGTATGACAAACTAACCACAACCATAAAATTCAAACTGAATAGGAATGGATTTCAATTACACTCTGTTTCCTCCTTTAAGACGCTCCTTAAAACCTATGGGCTGGATTTTGTGCTGGAGGTAGGGCTCCCAGTGCCGGGCCAAAAAGGCAGCGGGAACCCCTCCCCGGCCATCAGAGCATCGGCAGCTCAGCAGCGCCACCAAAAGCGGTGGCCATGTCCGGTAATGCAGAGACCTCAAACCAAACCCAACGTTGGAACCCCAGACAAGAGGCAGGTGAGGCGGGGTTGCTGGGGCCAGTCTGGAAATCCCCAGTGAAGGGGGGGCTGGGGGGTGGTCGTGCAGTCCAGGAGGAGGAGGATCCCGGGAGCAAACTGTTTCCTGGTAGGGGTCCTCCGTAGGCAACAAATTTCCCACCAAGGAGGGACGCCCCCCCTAAGCCTGCAGGTAGGGTGCCTCATCTTGCAAGATGTCACCCCATGCGACGAAGGCTACCCCGCTGCTGGTAAGATCCCAGGGCAGTGGGAAGAGGCCCTTAATTGGCTGTTAATAGGCAGCTTAAGGGCCTCAATTGGCCTCTGGGCGGGAAGGCCATTGTCAGCCTCTCCAGCCCCCGAGAAGATTGCTTGGCGATGGGTCCTCCACACCCCCTCCCCACCACCAGTTGCGATACTCCATGCCCACCCCCCGCCCCCACTCTGACCCTACCTCAGGGAGCCACACAAAACCCCGGCCTATGCCTTTGACTAAGCTTTTGGTCATCTCCCTTAATATGGGGCTGAATTTTATCAATGCGCCATGCTCTGCGGTGGCGCACTGTGAAAGCGATGGCCTTCCGACATGTAAGTGCTGCCACACAGCTGTCACGATATTTATGCGCGGGCCTCATTTAAATGGGGGGGCCGGAGTGGCCACCCCCGATGACTAGACGGGGTGGCCACCGTGTCCCCGGCAACGGCGTCCGGCGCCACTGTGCAGGCACTGCGCCATTTCTAAAGGGCTTCAAGCCCTTAGTAAAAATGTACATTTTTAAAAATTTGTTAGATTTAATGTGTTTTTAATAAATAATTAGAAGATGTGGACCCTTTCCCTAACCCCTAATGGTCTTTTCATTGTCCTAAATTCACAAAGCCTATTTTATTCCCGACCCAAACTTTCACCCCAACCTTCGCACATTTTCCCTTCAACCCCTTCCCACCATCCCCACAGCCAATAAAAAGTGTTTTTGCCGCTCCCCCACCCCTCCCGCCCTGATAATTTTATTCCTCCACCCTCCCACAAGTGTCTCATCTCAGAACTGAAAGGCGCGCTAATTGCGGCTGCTTGAACGTAAAATCGGCGTGGGATGGCTGCCATCAGCAGGTAAGTTAATTTGCGTGTCATTAATGCTCATTTAAATATTTAGATGATGGTCCCGCCGCCAAGCGGCGAGGGGGCCGCATGGAGGCCTTACCACTGCTGCTAACATCCGGCGTAGGCCTTCTCGACATCGGGAGTCAAGGCGGGCCTCTCCCAGCAGAATTTTACAAGCCCCCTCGCCATGACCCCCAACGTCGAGGGGCTCGTAAAATTCAACCCATCGTCTGACGTGACTCGGTGTCAAATTTTGTTTTATAATACTCCTGAGAAGTGTCTTGGGAAATTTTATTACAGTAAAGGTGCTATATAAATATAAATAATTGTTGTTATTGACTGGCATAAAGGAATATTCTCAGCTGCATTAGGAAATAACGAGCTATGCAAACAATTCATTATCATCCGAAACTGAAAGTTAAACAAGTGCTCGCTTTCTTACAGAACTTTCATGCATAAAGGCAACACATACTTTAATTAAATCAATACTTGATGATTTGAAAAAGAAGAAACCAGCTCAACATAAAGGGTATGTTTTCCTTTCCTTTTTTAAGTAATTCCCATTGGCTGCCCAACTTGACCTGATCCAACTCCTACTGGCAGCTCACACAAATTAATGAACGTACACCTGACAAGTACACTGCTCTTAATGTAGCAATTATAAACACGCATAGTTAATAAACATCTAAATGTTAGGTTTTTAAAATATATAAATTCAGGTGCTCACACACTCAAATTAACAGATGTATGTCTAATTTTCAGCTGCAAATTCATTCATTTGAATATGTGAGGTTTTGAGACATGTTCAGCTTCCCAGCTCAAATTGAATTAATAAGGGGATACAGTCATATCCACTGTCTCCCTTAAATTTGCCACAGCTTCTTCAAGTGCTTTAACATTTCACCCTTACTTCATAAGATGTCACAGATCTGATGGAGAGCAATGAATTAAATCTGCATAAATATGCATATTTATCCCACTCTGAGCAAAACAGAACAAGTTTCTTTGCAATTTTTTTTAACAAGTCCTTAACGGCAATTTGATTTTTTTTGGTCATGAATCAAAGCTGAGCATGGGAACAAATCAAAGAAGTTGCAACAAGGTATATCTTTTTCAAAGGATTTCACTCTGGGGGATCTCAACAGCGCACCCTCTGGAGAAGTACAGAATCAATGACAGAAACTTCTGGAATTCCACATTATTCTGTTCACGTGCGGACTCCCAAAGCTGTTGTCAGTTTCAGTGGAACAATGATGGCAAGCATTGACAGTTTTGAAGTCATTACCACAGCAAAGCAACACATTAACAATAAAAGTTACCAAATGGTGACACAAGACTATTCCTACACTAAAGGAATCTATCTTGACTATCATGGACTATTTTTGTTTCTATGCTTAACTACATTGACCGGAAGTTAGTCCACAAAAAAATGCATTGCTTGTTAGGGACTATTAAAAGAGAAACTTCTATGATTTTGCTCCATGTGGGATAAATAAGCAAGTTTAATTTCCTGCCCACAGCCTGATCTATAACTGTCTTAAATGAAGATTTAGGATCTATAATAGAGGCTGTGACTGCATTCTGTAATTAATCTATCAAGGTAGCAAAAGTTACCATAATAAATAAAAGCAAAATACTGCGGATGTTGGAAATTTGAAATAAAAGCAGAAAGTGCTGGAAATACTCAGCAGGTCTGGCAGTATCTGTGGCAAGAGAAACAGTTAATGTCTCACGTTTGTGACCTTTTTATTATAGCAAAAGTTACCAGTTCCTAACCATTTTTCAGGAACCTTTTGGTATAGACATAGCAACAGAGAACAGAATTAGTCCTTTTATCCATTTTGTTAGCCATAATAGCTATATCCTTTTAATCCCAATTCTTTGCAATTCTCCATACTCCTCAATACGTTTACTACCTCTCTATAATCTGTGACCTTCAGGAGAGGTGCATTCTTTTACATGTTCCTTGTTCTGGATTTCCTGACTGGTGAGAGAAGAGTTGTTCACTATCAACTCTGTCAATTCCTTTTATTACTTCAAACAACTCAAATCACCCTTAACTTCTTTAACTCCAAAGAATAAAGCTCAAGTTTGTCCAATATCTCATGATAGCTAGATCTTTGTCCCTGCAGGGTTGCCAATAGACTTTCTGTAAGGTAGCATATCATTCCTAACATGGGGCATCCAGAACTGAACACAATCATTCAGTCACTTATTTTGATGCTACTTTAGAATGAACACAATGAAAACTTACTTTTGATGGTGAAATGTCAGAGCCTATTTTTATTATATATACATTAAAGATCCATTCATATGCTTCCAGACTACAGCGATAAAGCTCCAGAGCTTGTATGGTGCTTTCAGGCTTGAGAATCATGTGAGAGTAATATATTATGACAATAGTTGGTGACTACCTATGCTCTAAATTTTCTGTATAAGTGATTGCCGGGTAAAAACTAGTGTAAATCCAGGAAGTTTCTGGTCACAATTGACTTAAATGTGGAGTAGATCCATGTTAAACTTTTCACAATTTTGGTAGAGTGGCACAAGTATGCCAGGAGATTATGGTATAGCAATTAGAATTCAATTAATAAATCTGAAATTAAAAGCTAGTCTAATGACGGAGGTGAAACCATTGTCCATCTGATTCACTAATGACCTTACAGGAAGGAAATATGCCATCCTGGCCTACATGTGATTCCAGCCCCACAGCAACGTGGTTGACTCTTAAATGCCCTCTGAAATGCCCTAGCAAGCTACAAAGGCGATAAGGAATGAAACTGGATGGACCATCAGGCATCGACCTAGGCAACGGAAACGATAACGGCAAACCCAGCCCTGTCGACCCTGCAAAGTCCTCCTTACTAACATCAAGGGCTTGTGCCAAAGTTGGGAGAGCTGTCTCACAGACTAGTTAAGTAACAGCCTGACATAGCCATACTCACTGAATTACACCTTACAGACAATGTGCTAGACATTGCCATCATCATTCCTGGTATGTCCTGTCCCACCAGCAGGACAGACCCAGCAGAGGTGGTAGCACAGTGGTATACAATCGGGAGGGAATTGTCCTGGGAGTCCTCAACGTCAACTCCAGACTCCATCAAGTCTCATGGAATCAGGTCAAACATGGGCAAGGAAACCTCCTGCTGATTACCACCTACTGCCCCCCCTCACCCCTCAGCTGATGAATTAGTACTCCTCCATGTTGAACACCACTTGGAGGAAGCACTGAGGGTGGCAAGGGAGCAGAATATACTCTGGGTAGGGGACTTCAATGTCCATCACCAAGAGTGGCTTGGTAGCACCATTAAACATCAAGCTAGCCGAGTCCTAAAGGACATAGCTGCTAGATTGGGTCAGCAGCAGGTGGTGAGGGAACCAACAAGAGGGAAAAAACTACTTGACCTTGTCCTCACCAATCTGTCTGCCATTGACGCATCTGTCCATGACAGTATTGGTAGGAGTGACCACCGCACAGTCCTTGTGGAGACAAAGTCCCGTCTTCACATTGAGGATACCCTCCATCGTGTTGGGCGGCACGACCGCCATGCTAAATGGGATAGATTTCGAACAGATCTAGCTAGGCAAAACTGGGCATCCATGAGGCGCTGTGGATCATCATCAGCAGCAGAATTGTACTCAACCATAATCTGTAACCCCATGGCCCAGCATATCCCCCACTCTACCATTACCATCAAGCCGGGGTAACAACCCTGGTTCAATGAAGAGTGCAGGAAGGCATGCCAGAGCTAAGTGATCCCACAACCAACGGATCAGATCTAAGCTCTGCAATCTTACCATAACCAGTTGTGAATGGTGGTGGACAATTAAACAACTAACAGGAGGAGGTGGCTCCACAAATATCCCCATCCTCAATGATGGGGTAGCCCAGCACATCAGTGCAAAAGATAAGGCTGAAGCATTTGCAACAATCTTCAGCCGGAAGTGCCGAGTGGATGATCCATCTCGGCCTCCTCCTCCTGAAGTCCCCAGCATCACAGATGTCATAGAGTCATAGAGTTATACAGCACAGAAACAGGCCCTTTGGGCCATCATGTCTGTGCTGGCCATCAAGCACCTAACTATTCTAATCCCATTTTCCAGTCATCAGCCAATTTGATTCACTTCGCGTGATATCAAGAAATGACTGAAGGCACTGGATACTGCAAAGGCCCTGACAACATTCTGGCAATAGTACTGAAAACCAGTGCTCCTGAACTTTCCACACCCCTAGCCAAGCTGTTCCAGTACAGCTACAACACTGGCATCTACCCGCCAATGTGGAAAATTATCCAGGTATGTTCTGTACATAAAAAGCAAGACAAATCCAACCCGGCCAATTACCGCCCCATCAGTCTACTCTCGATCATCAGTAAAGTAATGGAAGGTGTCATCAACAGTGCTATCAAGTGGCACTTGCTTAGCAATAACCTGCTCACTGACACTCAGTTTGGGTTCTACCAGGGCCACGCAGCTCCTGACCTCATTACAGCCTTAGTTCAAACATGGACAAAAGAGCTGAACTCCAGAGGTGGGGTGAGAGTGACTGCCCTTGACTTCAAGGCAGAATTTGACCAAGGAGCCCCAGCAAAACTGAAGTCAATGGGAATCAGGGGGAAAATTCTCCGCTGGTTGGAGTTATACCTAGCGCAAAGGAAGATGGTTGTGGTTGTTGGAAGTCAATCATCTCAGCTCCAAGACATCACTGCAGGAGTTCATCAGGGTAGTGTCCTAGGCCCAATAATCTTCAGCTGCTTCATTAAAGATCTTCCTTCAATCATAAGGTCAGAAGTGGGGATGTTCGCTGATAATTGCACAATGTTCAGAACCATTCGCAACTCCTCAGAGACAGAAGCACTCCGTGTAGAAAAGTAGCAAGACCTGGACAATACCCAGCCTTGGGCTAATATGTGGCAAGTAGCATTCGTGCCACACAAGTGCCAGGCAATGTCCATCTCCAACAAGAGAGAATCTAACCATCTCCCCTTGACATTCAATGGCATTATGATTGCTGAATCCCCCACTATCAACATCCTGGGGGTTACCATTAACCAGAAACTGAACTGGAGTAGCCATATAAATACCATGGCTACAAGAGCAGGTCAGAAGCTTGGAATCCTGCAGCGAGTAACTCACCTCCTGATTCCCCAAAGCCTGTCCACCATCTACAAGGCACAAGTCAGGAGTGGGCTGGAATACTCTCCACTTGCCTGGATGGGTGCAGCTCCAACAACACTCAAGAAGCTCAACACCATCCAGGACAAAGCAGCCCGCTTGATTGGCACCTCATCCACAAACATTCACCGACGTACAGTGGTAGCTGTGTGTACCATCTAAAAGATGCACTACAGCAACACACCAAGGCTCCTTAGTTAGCACCTTCCAAACCCACAACCTTTACCACCTAGAAGGACAAGGGCAGCAGATGCATGGGAACACCACCACCTGCAATTTCCCCTCCAAGCCACACATCATCCTGACTTGGAACTGTATTGCTGTTCCTTCACTGTCACTGGGTCAAAGTCCTGGCACTCCCTTCCTAACAGCGCAGTGGGTGTACCTACCCCACGTGGACTGCAGCCGTTCAAGAAGGCATCTCACCACCACCTTCGCATGGGCAATTAGGAATGGGCAATAAAAGCTGGCCTAGCCAGCAATGCCCACGTTCCCATAAACAAATAATTTTAAACAAGCATGAATAGTGGTACAGCTCACTTGCATCATAGGCACTTTTGTCTTTTGTCCTGCAAAGCAAACCCAATACTGTAGATGCACCATTCCAATGATGCAAGTCTCCAGGAAATTTTGGCCCAAAGTTTCAGGTAAGGCCTGACCAATGATTCTCTGAATAATTGCAATAGTACTTCCTGGTTGTTATATTCAATACCCTGGGTGATGAAATACAGCTCCTCCCTCCCCATTTTTGCTGTTGATTGCTTTTTGCATCAGTGAGCAAGCTTTAATGGTTTGGCCTGGATATTTAGGCCCCGCCAAGTGCGGTAATGGAGGCACACCTGTTTCCCTTCACCATTGACAGTGCCAGCAAGTTTCACCAGGGCGAGGTGATACGATCCCAAGAACACGCCCGGTCCAATAATAATTGTAATTAAGGTTGTTAGAGCTCATTGAGAGCCATGATGAGATTTTGGTGGGGGCTTACAGGCTGCACGCAGGGTCAAGGGAAGACCAGATGCATGGAGGCATGGAGCCAGTGATGGCCGCCCCAATAAACTAGGTTGGAGCATAAAAGGGAGGACGGCGCAGAGGGAAACCCGGCCAATGGCACTCAAGTGCCATTTGGTCAATGCAGGTTGCGGCGAGAGTGGTTAGTGAGTCCTCGGGCAGTGTAGGGGGTCGTCACCCTGCTGGCATCAGAGGTCCATAACAGGAGGGGACTGTTTACGTTTATGCCAGGTTGCTGGATATATTATATATATCTGATTTATCTCTGAGCCAGGCAGATATTATACTTGTATTAAATCACCAACTGGTTTCTTTACAGCACTTTGGAATATCTAAGCACTTACAAGATTTCAGTACAATGTCCTCTCAGAACAGTCTGTGTTTTCTCTAGAACATTCTAGTCCTGTTCTTTTAGTTTCAAACTCTTAAGTCCACCCATAGCCTTAAGAAATTAAGCACAGTGAAGACAGATAAGTGGACAGCCTAATACAATCAAACACAGATAAATCAAACACTGCAGGGACAAGGCTTCCAAACACAATTGGGAGGCCACCTGAGTACAAGGAAGTTGGCAGCTGGCAATGGGAGCATGACACTCCGATTTTGGGCCCCATGGAAATGAGGGTCAACATTCTCCGCAGGAAATGTGAAGCTCCAGGCATCAGGAGGGCACAGGACAGGAACGAGGGGCAGGAAGGTAATGGAAGCCATACCCTCAGCATAGGCTGTAATGCTGAAATGGAGATACCTTGAGATGGCTGCGAACCAATGTTACAGGAGGCTGTGACTGTCCAAGCACAGAGATTTGTGCCCTTGTTGTGGAAGACCTCACACCTCACAGCACTGCTCGCCATGTCCTGCCAGTTGACGTTAAAGTCACTGTTGCCTTGAATTTCCTTGCTTCTGGCTCCTCTCAATGTTTGTCTGTGGACCTTGGTAGCATCTTGCAAACGGCTGCACCCATTGCATCTTGCAGGTCACTGGCACCCTATTCGCACAGGAGCTGGACAGTACATCCAATGCCAACAGATGGGGCCCTGAAGGCACAAAGGGCAGTGGGTTTCACGCCCATCGCTGGATTCCCCTAGGTGTAGGGCATCATCACTTGCACTCATGTGGCCATTAAGGCGCCAACTGAGCACCCAGTGAGATTGATCAACAGAAAGGGTTTGTACTTCCTCAACGTTAGCTGGTCTGCAAGCACAGATCAAATCTAACCACCAATGAAGGATGCACATCTGCCCAGAGGTTTCACTGTTGACGTTCAGAGAACCTTGCTCCCTTTCACCACTTCATCTCTCTTTTCTTGTCCCGCCATTCATAAAAGGAGCCTCACACGTCTGGCTTCATGTGCCAATATTTACATGGTGCTCAAAAAGACAAGAAATGCACATTTACAGGTGAAACAAACTCTTGTGACCCACTCAGTGCACCCCTTGTGTCCTCGGATGAGGTGGAGGCAGCCTGCCCACTTGTCTCTGCCTGTGGCTCAGATGCACGTGGCAGTTGTCCTCGTCACAGAGGTGCTGGGGGTGTACCTCCAGAGGCTGCAGCACTGGCGTTATTGAAGGGGCAGCCTCCATCACATGGCCCTTCTGCATAGATGGTCCCTCAGTCAGAAGGGCCAAGAGGCCAATGATGATGATGGCATCCTTAATCTATCCCTTAATGTTCGATAGCATTATCATCACTGAATCCCGCACTATCAACATCCTGGGGGTTACCATTGATCACAAACTGAACTGGACCAGCCACATAAATACTATGCCTACAAGAGCAGGCCACAGGCTGGAAATTCTGCAGTGAGTTACTCACCTCCTGACTCCCCAGTGCCTGGCCACCATCTACAAGGCACAAGTCAGGAGTGTGATGGAATACTCTCCACTTGCCTGGATGAGTGCAACTCCAACAACACTCAAGAAGCTTGACACCAACCATACAAAGGGCAAAAAATCTCAGGACCAACCATCCTTTGGTCAGGTCGAGCACACCACATTATTTTGCCTCCAAAATCTAAGATTTGTACCTGTTTTACATTAGTTTATTTATTTAGAGATACACCACTGAAACAGGCCCTTCAGCCCACCGAGTCTGTGCCGACCATCAACCACCCATTTATACTAATCCTACATTAATCCCATATTCCTACCACATCCCCACCTTCGCTCAATTCCCCTACCACCTACCTATACTATGGGCAATTTATAATGGCCAGTTTACCTATCAACCTGCAAGTCTCTGGCTGTGGGAGGAAACTGCAGCACCCGGCGAAAACCCAAACGGTCACAGGGAGAACTTGCAAAGTCCGCACAGGCAGTACCCAGAATCAAACCCATGTCGCTGGAGCTGTGAGGCTGCGGTGCTAACCACTGCACCACTGTGCTGCCCTGTTTTCCATTTTCAACATGAATGATAATCAATTTAGTGCCAAATTGTGGGCAGTTTTGTGCTGTATGCACAAGCTTACTAGAACTCATTTCATAGAAACATAGAAAAATTTACAGCACAGAAGGAGGCCATTCGGCCATTCATGTCTGTGCTGGCTGACAAAGAGTTATCCATTGTCCTACGGGTTATAACATCTCAAGTGTATATCCAAGTATTTTTTTTTAATCTGATGAGGTTTTCTGCCTCTAGCACCCTTTCAGCAGTGAGTGCCAGACCCCCACCACCCTTTGGGTGAAAGAAATACTCCTGAACTCCCCTCTAATCCTTCTACCAAATATTTTAAATGTATGACCCCAGGTTATTGGTCTCTCTGCTAACAGAAATACTATAAGACTCTTGCAGTGAAAAGAAAGGGGCAATTTTTAACTAACTAGTCCAGGCTGGATTTGAACCTGGGGCTAAGAGATGAACATGACAATGAGTGGGCTAGCCCATAGCACTAAGTCCCTCCATAAAAATATAGAAATAAGAAACTAATTAAAAATAAAGAAAATTCACCATACTTTTCAGAAAGTTTAAGCAAATAAGTTGAGTTTTTACTAATTGCTAAATGTACATTTTAAAAGGTGTTCCCAAGGGCTGCTATCCCTTCCTGTAAGAGAACTGCATGTAATTGCCACTTAATCTTAAGCGTGGTGGCTCATTTAAATAGCCAGGGTAGCGTGTGCCCCCAGTCATGTGGAGGGTGTGGGCTGTCCGTCCTCGGCAATGGCATCAGCTGCCTGTGCAGGCGCTGGCGCCCTTTTTAAACGGCAGCCAGCATTTCCCCGGCATATTTAAAGTTATAAAGAAAGATCCCCCAAAATTAAATAAATAAATTTCTTATGCCCCTTTCCCACCCCCCCCCGATAACAATTACAGTAACTATTTGCCCTCCCCCCCCAAAACACGTACCTTTTACATCTGACCTACCCCCCACAAACTGCACAAAGTTCAAGGTTCAACCCTTCCCACCATCCCCTGCACCCATTACATGTATTTGACCCCATTTCCCCCCGCCCCTGCACTGACAAACTTACCTCCTCCCCCTCCCCACCAGTGTGGTTCTGCATTTCCTCGGACGGGGATCTGAAGGCGCGGGAGTGCAGGCTGCCACACTGAAGATCACGGCGGGCCCTCAAGATTGAAGGAAAGTGTATTTAAATTTATTAATTTTATTGATTTGCATATTTAAATTGAAGTCCCTTCGCCCAGCAGAGTGGGGTCCACCAAAGAGCCTCGCTGCTGGGAGTATCGGGCCGGGCCCTGCCGGTGTCAAGGTTCGTGGTGGACCTCAGCTGGAGCCAGCTTCAGGCCCCACCCCCCGCCACAGATCACGACGTCGAGGGCTTGTTAAAATTCAGCCCAGTGAATCAAATGTACACACTTTGATCGCTGGCTTGGTTTGGAAAGAATAATTTCAACCAGCTTGAGAACTTCATGTTGCCATCTTTCAGAGTCTGCAGGATCGAACCAATACCATCAGGTCTGTCTTTCCATTGATAAGTGCGCACTCTGATCCAGGACCCAGCACATGTGGCATGACTAGCCAGATCATCTGACCCTTCCATCAAGCTCTCTCAGATGGTTGCTCATGATGATGCCAGGATATAGGACCAGGTTAGAATCTGCTCCCACAGTGGAAATACAGCCTTCTGAAGACTGCTATTTGCAATTAAAAGCCCTAAACTATGGCTGCCTCAACCCTAAGATACTCATCATATGAAATTATTAACTTGGTTCAAAAGGCTTAGTGCACTTACACAAGAAGAATGAGTTTGGTATTGATGCTAAGCATAGGAATAGGAGTAGTCAATTCAGCCCCTCGAGCCTCTTCATCATTTAATTTGATTATTGTGGATCTGTATCTTAACTCCTAAACTGTTGTGTTTACTTCTTTTTGTGTTAATGTTGACTATACACAAAAATCAACGATGCATAAAGGATCGGTTAACACATAATGTAGGTTCTTTATTTCTAATTGTACTGCAGGTGTGCAACTAGGAGCAATCTTACACAGGTCTGGTCTGGACGTCTTTCTCTACAGACTCCCCCTGAGTAGAAGTCACATGGTACATTGAAAACATAACTACACCTTCTTAAAGGTGTACCACACTTAAAGGTATACCACAAAATCCCCTTTTTTTCTAAATTATTCCCCTGAAACAAATAAACCATAACTGTATACAAGTCAGTAATATACCAAGGCTCCTCAGATAGCAGCTCACCACCACCTTCTCCTGGGCAATTAGAGATGGGCAATGAATGCTGGCCTAGCCAGCAGTGCCCACATCCCAAGAACAAATGAAAAAAACAGCAGTAAATTACAAATAGACATCGCACAAGGCTATAACATAAGACTCATAAGTCTCGATAACGTAGTGATGGTCTAACCAAACGCCCTGACTTGGTAACTGTATATCTGCTCTCAGATTGCTGAACAGTTTCACATGGACTACCTCAGAAGTAGTGTGTGTAGATTTTGCTTGAGACTTGGCTTTGGATCTCGTCCTTTTCGCGATGGAATCCTGCAGTGATCCACGGTCAGGAACTTCTCTGATCTGACCTCTGTTTCATCTCACTGTTGCACCATTGGGTGTGATGACTTCATACAAATGTGGTTCTGGACATATCTTAGAAACTTCTGCTGGACTCCACATATCATTTGGAGAATGTTGTATTCTGACTTGCTGTCCCACTGACAAACTGGGTAACTCTCCATGTGCACGTCTGTCATGTTCACCTTTCATCATTTCCTGCTTGTCCAAAAGCACATCTCGTATGTTTAGATGGGTAGAATAATGGCAGCTTAATAGATCTATGCTGCCTCTCTTCCACGCATCAATTCTGCTGGAGATGGAATGGTAGAACTTAGAGGAGTAGCTCTAAGATGCAGCACAGCAATATGGAGATCCTGATTGGTTTGCCTGTACTTGAGAATGAGAGACGTTACTGTACGGATCTTGGGTTATGCTGGGCCGTTAGATCTTAGGTAATGAGGTGAACTTGTAGTGTGTCAATGCCCCATTTCTGACATATTATGGAATGGTTTCCCGGAATATTGAGGCCTGTTGTCGGAGGTGATCTTTTTGTGTGCACCAAATAGACTGAAGATAGCACTTAACGTGTGTGCCACAGTAGAACTAGACATATCATGCAATTGGCAGATGATTGGGAATTTGGAAAAGCAATTGGTGACAACCAGAAAATCAGCACTGTGAATGTGGACGAGGTCTTTGGCTAATTTGGCCCATGGATATGTAGGAACATTGTGGTGTAGAAGTGGTTCCCTATGCTAACTAAGCATGTTGGGTTGCCGTGCCTGACATTCCTTGACAACAGATTTGATATCATTAGTTCCAGTCCAATAGGCTGTCTCCCTGGCTGGTCTTGTGATCCTGTCAATTCCCATGTCTGACTGGTGCAATTGGTGCAATATGTCAGTTTGAAATGATTTCGGGCTAAGAACCTGCTTGCCTTTGAAAATGACTCCTCAGGAAATCCCTACTTTATTCCTGTAAGCCCAGAAGGGTCTGATATTCTCAATCACGTCATGGATGGAGTCTAGCCACCCTTCTACAATGGTTCTCCACAGCTCTTAAAAGGTAGGGTCTGTTGCTGTTTCAGAATGCAACTGAACACATATCTGCTGTCCGAACTATACCAAATTGACATGTCGAACATCCTCAACCTCTATATTGATCAAGTCCACTTGTAGGTCGATAGCTGCATCCACAGTCTTTGCTGGGTTGAGTAGCCTGTTGAGAGCATCAGAAGTAACCATGAGTCGGCCTGGTTTGTACTTAACCTCGCATTCGTTACCCTGTAGCTTGACAAGAAGCCTTTGTTGTCTTGGCAATGCACTCGTTCAGGGCTTCTTCCAGATCATTTCAAGTGGTTTGTGGTCCGTCCCTGCCACAAATCTCTTTCTGAATAGTTAAGTATGGAAGTGGATAACTCCAAAGACTAAAGTTAACCTTTCTTTTTCAATACTGGAATAATTGGCTTAAGCCGGTGACAACGCTTTGGAGATTAAAGCTATCGGTCACCCCTTCTGCAAAATACATGCCCTGCGGCGTTTCAGGAAAGCATCAACTTCCAGAGTGGTCACTTCAGCAGGGTCATAAAATTGGAGAACTGACACATCTTCAGTCAATGACTTCTTCAGTTGGTCGAAGTTGCCAAACGAAGGGAATATCTTTCTTAAGCAAATCTCTAAGCAATGAAGTTTGTTGCACCAAGTTAGAGATGTACATTGACAGGAAGTTGAATTGACCCAAACATCTTTGAAGGTCTTCCTTGTCCTGAGGTATGGGCCTGGCCTGAATATCTTCTAGCTTGCTGGGATCAGGTCAAATACCTTGGCTGGAATAAATCAATCCAAAGAAATTAATCTGGCATGTATTGATCTCACACTGTTGGCTGTTAAATACAAGGCCTTCTCCCCTTGCTGCCTACACATGCAAATTGTGTCATGCTCTTGTTTGACCTTCCCCACAGCAGCTATATCCTCAGAGATGCAGATACATCCTGGTACTTGATTTGTTTGATTTGTAATGCGATCTATATGCTGCTGAAAAAATTCCTGGTTTAAGGAGAGGCCAAAAGGAAGTCGCTGAAAGCAGTAATGAACAAACGAGGTGGGGAATGTTGTCCATTCTTGGGCATGTTTTTCCAAGTGGACAGACCAATATCCATTTTTTCACATGCAGTTTGGAAAAGAACTGCACACCCTCAAATTTTGGGTTTAGTTCTTCCAGAGTGGGGATCTTATGTGGGCAGCATTTGAGTGCCTTGATCAATCTATAAGGGTCCAAACAAATACAGATGTTGCCATCCTCCTTAACAACACAGGTAATGGAGCTACACCAATCAATGTTCTTTTGTACCTTTCTAATGATTCCATCTACTTCCATTCTGTCAAGCTCAATCTTGACTTTGCTTTGTATGTACACACTGCACTTGTGGCGTGGATCAATTGACGGTATTGCCGTAAATGCAATGTGGTGTCTCCCTTAAAGCTGCCAAATTTGTCGAAGCAGTCAGGATATTGTGAAGTAAGATCATTGATGGATCTGATTGGTCTGTTTTCCTCTTGATGGTTAATCCCATGTATCATCATAAGTGTTAATTCCCTGCACACCGGTAGACCTGCAATTGCTAGTCCAGTAGTCTGATCAATCTGAAAGTGTTGGGATGCCCATGCCAATTGGTTGTACCGACAATCTATCCTTATGGAACCTAAACATGGAATTGCAGACCCATTATAACCCGTAAGCTGGGTGCTTGTAGGTGTCATCATGGCTTTCCACATCTTCGGGTACATGTTTTTGAGAATCTGCAGAGGAAGTATGTTTGCACTCACCCCTGTATCAACTTTTGCTGATAGTACATGCTTGCCTTTCTTCTTAGGACATATGATTTGTATGGATGCAAAAGCTTCTAATAGTGTGATGGAATCGATAAATGCAGTTCCTCATATCCCATGGAACCTGAATCATGGTTATCATCATCACTCTAGTCACTTGCTTTGGCTACCTTATGTCTGTTTTTGTTGTATCCAGAATGGTCACTGTGCTTTGTTGACTCTTGTCACAAACTTTGCTCCTCAGTTTGGCTCTCTTGCACTGCCACTTCAAATGCCCTTTTGAGCCTCATATTTTACACACATCATAGAATGCTAGACAGCTCCTTGAAGCATGTAGGAGTCCACATCTCTGACATGTTCTGCCAGAATCTTTGGCTAGTGTACCAAGCGTTGGGGGTAGAACACAAGATTGCAAACTTTGTTGCCCTGCAATGATCACTTTGCATTTTCATCCATCCTTGATAAGTGAATCGATGATGTAACCATTAGGATTTTCCAAGAGGTCATTCTGGTATGCTTCAATCGGCATTGACGCAATGACTAATTCAGTAATTCGCTTTGAGAGTTCAGTTTCTGAGCAGTCGCAGTTACGTCCCTTGACACCGGCTCACAAAATGATCAACAGATTCATGTGGCTGCTGATGGAATGACATGAATTCAAGGCAGTGGACACAGAAATTGATCTTGATCTGCAGTTGATCTTCAAGTGTAGATCAAATCTTCGTGGGATCTTTCTGCTCCTTCTTCGTGAGCCCTGATGCATTCAACCGGTGCAGACTTTTGTTGCCTATAGTGATGCAAATTTTCACCGCTTGCTTTTCAGGCTCAGACACTGCCAAATCGACTTGCCGTTAAAACAACTTAAACTCTGAGACAAGATCAGCTGCTTTGATGGATGGAAACTTGGAAGTCATTCCTGCCCTTTAACTGGCAGGATAAGCTTTCTTTAACAAAAAGAAACTTCCTTGCTGATTTGGAAAAATCACTGCATCAGCAGCTGCCTACAGTTCCACAGGTTGCCACAGTCCAGTGAAATGGTATAGTGAGGCTTGGGGTGCATGGCGCTGTCTCCCGTTCATGCACTTTCTGTTGTCCCCACCCACATAGGGTGATTTTGGCCCGAAAATGCTCGACGACGAAACTGTCAGTAATGGTGCTGAATTTTTTTTTATATCGCGTGCCTGATACCTTTGAGTGATCGCCCGACTCCGGCACAATGGTCCGCTCTGCCCCTCAATCGATCCAGCGACCTGATATAGCTACCCAGTGTCTCTGCCCAACTACCAATCTGGCGTGACGCCTCCCGACACGAAGTGCAGAAGATCTGTAGTGACTTACAGATTTCCTCAGTGAGTCCAGAATGACCCTGATATGCTCCTGGGGAACCCAACACCCTTTCAGAACTGAGCCCTTTACTCAAGTCTGTGAGGGTCCAATCTCACAGCTATAGTGCAAACAGTTTTGCCCTACACAAATGCCTACATAGGCTGTGTTGCAAACAATTCAGTCAAAAGACAGATCCCTTTGTATCCTCGAGGATCTTTTGAAGTCTGTGAACTTGAACCTGGTTGGAGACAGTGGAGTTCAGAATCAAAAAATCTGCACCACTGCCACCATATTGTGTTTGCTTCTCTTTGTGTTAGTGTTGACTATATAAAAAAATCAAATGCACATAAGGGATTGGTTAACTCCTAACACAGGTTCTTTATTTAGAACTGTACTACAGGTGTGCAACTAGGAGCAATCTTACACAGGTCTAGTCTGAACGCTTACTTTTTACAGACGCCCCCAGGTAGAAGTCACATGGTACATTGAAAACATAACTACGCCTTCTTACAAGTGTACCATACTTACAGGTGTACCACATTAGCTTGCACAATCCAAAATTGAGTGCCACGGCCAAAATGGATTCCAAACAAAGCAGAAATGGAACTTCATTCCACTTTGCTCCAGTGTCAGGTCAGGATCTGATGGCCTATTCAGACTATGTATAAAGGATCACTGCAGTATCAACGAAAAGTGAAACCTCATTGAGTCAATGCGTTGTAGTTGTAGTTTTAATTGCCCTCAAATCAAGACTCAGTTTGGATTCAGCTTGATTTTAAAGGCCGGCAACAAATAATTTGCAAGAATGCACTGGATACAGGGTTTCAGCTTTCATTAGCTAAATAGTTTAAATCAACTTGCAGCTTTGTAGAGCCTTTCGCCCACATCTTTCCTCTAAACTGCATTTACGCTCACTCACAATATTCTTAACTTCTGAGGTTGTGATGGAATGTTGTGTGAACAGTAAATTGCATTGCAGAAAAATATACAAGGGAGTATTTTGTTATCTGGAGAGCATGACATATATAAATATTAATGCACTGAAGATGATTGTTTCGACTATGAATTTGAAATTTAGATATTTGAAAGTGATACTTCATTATTAATATGTATATCAACAAAAGTCTGACAAAATATAAGGTTTATAATGTGTTTTTATTGTAAAAATATAATGAATGCACATCGGAAGAAGAATGCTACAACAGATGAGTATTTTATTCAATTGTTTCTCACAGTGGTGTCTCTACTATTGTAATATTATTAATCCGACTTATTCTCGTTGTATTATATCCTCCTAGCAAAAGAAATTGCATTCTAAAGTGTAAATATTTAAGGATGGTTTAGAATTTGAAATAAATTGCAGTTGCACACATTTCATACTTCTTGTAATATTTCAAGAGCTCCTGCAACTTGTCTTAGGGATTCAAGAAGGAATTTTACCAGAGAACAGGATGGATTTTCCAGTCAGTGATGAAAAAACAATGTTTGCTACTGACCTCAAAGAAAGCTCCTACAAAGATCTCGCGATCTCTGTGGCACTGACTTCCCTCTTCCTAGGGCAGTTTAAATCTGGCGCCAAGTCAAGGCATGCAGCAGCAATGATGTCAGCAAGCAAGGTAAACAAGCAATCACATTGAAGCATTCTCACAAACAGCAAACCAGGAAGTTAAAAGAACTTTATCCTTCACTTTTAATTTAAATTTTCAGGTAGCAAAATAAATGATTATGACCAGATTTAGATAGAAGCTAAATTATCAGTATAAACAAACCTCAGAATGTTTTATTATTTTAAAAATAAGTGGAATTTTTTGATTCTCATGGAAAAATTTGACATTCTATAAATATAAAATTAGTTTTTCAGGGCCAGTGAAGGTGTTTTTCAGTAATTAAGAAGTTAGTACAGCTTTTAAAACCCAGTTACACCACATTCAACAAGGTGAAACTTTTTCAAGGGTTTTTACAACAGGCTTAACAGCATAAAAGTGGAAGTTTTTGTCAATTCACAGATTGTTTAGGAATTGCACTTTGGGGCACTCAACAGTGCACCTGCTGGAAGAGCGTGGAATCACTGACACCAGCTTCTGGATTTCCGCTTTATTCTTCATATGCGTGGACTCCTGAAATTGCTGTCAGTTTCAGTGGAGTAATGATGCTGAACACTGAAAGTTTTGCTACAATAAGCCCACAAAATCAGGACCAATAAGAAAATGCAGTGTGTAAAAGGTACATTTGGCTCAACACCCACTCCATTCAGATGAAATGAGGTGAAAATTACTTTAGCTCTACTTTCCAACATGAAATAGGCACCAAACTGGATGCCTGAGGGCAGCTCATGTCTGGATCTTGGGCCTCATTAACATTGGCCAAGATTTTACTGAGCTCTCAACATCAGGTTCCATGGAAAGGAGAGTGGGGGGGTGGGGGGGGGGGGGGGGGGTGGCGCTGGAAGATCGTTCTGGCAGAAGCCCACCACGAAGCCCAATGCTGGAACTAGTGGGCCCGATCTTCCCAGCGGCAGCAAATCTCCATGGTGCCCCCCCGCTGCTCGGTGACAGGACCTGGATTAACATGTTTAAATTATTGAAATGAATACATTTAAATAAAATCAACAGCGACCATACCTTCGGGCCGTGATCTTCCGAGTAGCAGCAGGTACTCATGCGCCTTCACTTTCCCGTCCAGGGAAAGCAGGGCATGGCAACACGTGGTCTGCGCATGCGGGTTGCCATTTGTTTCGCGGGGAGAAGAAAATCCAGCCTATTATGTGGGTGCATTGCTGGTATATATCACACCTGCACAAGCAGCACACCCATTTCATAAAGGTGAATATTGAGTTGCTTGCCTCACAAACAAAATAAGTTACAGGAGTAGTAAGGAGGAGAATGGGAGGGGTACTGATCATGGGCAGCAACAGCCCTTGGGACTGCTGTGGAACTGGGAAGTGCACTCCTACTCTTCCGGGTTCCACGTCAGCCTTAAAAAAAGCTTACCTATTTGATGGTAATCAAGCCTTGGGAATGTTGAGGTGGACAGGAGGTGGAAGCAGTCCCTAATCATGCTCATGAACTGTGAATTTTACATTTGTGTTCTTGTAGTTCTATGCTCACCATCAAGATAAATAACTATTACTTCTCCATACCTTTCACTTCTTTGTATATTATTGTCACAACCTGCACCAAGTCTTCCCTTATGACCTTTCTCCAGTTAAAATAAGTTTAGACTTGAACATTTCTTCATAACTTAGTTCTCCGAGGGCTGCAATCATCCTGGTCACTCTTCTCAGAACCATTTCTAACACAATGTTATCGTTTTTTTTTCTGAAGTCGGCCACATATGTTTTTTCTCTGTTTTTGCCTCCTTCAGGAGTAAGCATTATAACAGTTGGGAGGGTGGTGCATAAGATTAAACAGTGCATGAAATAGGGTGAGCAATGATGGACTTTCCTCACCCCTCCTTTTGTATGTTCATATATAATATCTTAATTTTAAGATATTTCAGAAGAAGGAATTTTCCTCCACACAAGAAATCAGGTGGCAGGTTGTTCAACCTTACCCGTCTAAGAGCGAAGGCCAAAGTATGGAAGGTCCTCATCAGGGAACTCCTCTTTGCTGACGATGCTGCATGAACATCTCACACTGAAGAGTGTCTGCAGAGACTCATCGACAGGATCGCGGCTGCCTGCAACGAATTTGGCCTAACCATCAGCCTCAAGAAAACGAACAGCATGGGACAGGACGTCAGAAATGCTCCATCCATCAATATCGGCGACCACACTCTGGAAGTGGTTCAAGATTTCACCTACCTAGGCTCAACTATCACCAGTCTCTCGATGCAGAAATCAACAAGCGCATGAGAAAGGCTTCCACTGCTACATCCAGACTGGCCAAGAGAGTGTGGGAAAATGGCGCACTGACACGGAACACAAAAGTCTGAGTGTATCAAGCCTGTGTCCTCAGTACCTTGCTCTATGGCAGCGAGGCCTGGACAACGTATGTCAGCCAAGAGCGACGTCTCAATTCATTCCATCTTCGCTGCCTCCGAAGAATCCTTGGCATCAGGTGGCAGGACCTTATCTCCAACACAAAAGTCCTTGAGATGGCCAACATCACCAGCATATACACCCTACTGAGCCAGCGGCGCTTGAGATGGCTTGGCCATGTGAGCCACATGGAAGATGGCAGGATCCCCAAGGACACATTGTACAGCGAGCTCGTCACTGGTATCAGACCCACCGGCCGTCCATGTCTCCGCTTTAAAGACATCTGCAAACGCAACATGAAGTCCTGTGACATTGATCACAAGTCGTGGGAGTCAGTTGCCAGCGATTGCCAGAGCTGGCAGGCAGCCATAAAGGTGGGGCTAAAATGTGGCGAGTCAAAGAGACTTAGCAGTTGGCAGGAAAAAAGACAGAAGCGCAAGGCGAGAGCCAACTGTGTAACAGCCCCGACAACCAATTTTATCTGTAGCACCTGTGGAAGTGTCTGTCACTCTAGAATTGGCCTTTATAGCCACTCCAGGCGCTGCTTCACAAACCACTGACCACCTCCAGGTGCTTACCCATTGTCTCTCGAGACAAGGAGGCCAAAGAAGAAGGAGAAAAATTTACTAATTTCAAAATTATCTTTCATGGAATATGCACCAGACCCATCTTTGTGGATGATTATCAAGGTTACTGAATCACTAAATTTTAGCATTCTGCTCGATTGGCGGGTCATTGTTCACGTCCATGGGAAGCCTTTGCACCTCAGCACTGGCAGAGTTTACAGGTGTCTTTCGCTCTCCCCCTCACAGTGTACCTTTCTTCCTGGTGCCTTTTGTTTAACCCTCTGGTGAAGGAACTGAACAGTTGCAGGAGACTTCCTGACCCAAGGTCTTTCTTCACCGCGCAGGATTGGTCTGTTATTGCTGTGCAAATTGAAGTCGGAATCACAAGCATTTAAGACTTTGTCAAATTTTGCTGATGTTTCGTCAATACATTGTCCTGCTATTATATAATTAGCTACAGCACCAATTAAACATAATGTACTCACTTGCTCTGTTTCAGACTTGCTATCCAATTTCGATGCAATTCTATACCTGAGGAACCTTTTCCTCCATAGTACCCAGTTTTGAGTCTGATTGGATCCCTCGTGACTTTTGAAACTCTCTGGCACTCCCAAATTTTGATCCATTTTTAAAATTTTTATAGACTTTTTAAAGTGTTCCCCTTAAAAAAACTCATTTTTTGTAGATTAGCTTGCTTTGATGGAATGTAGCAGATGTTTGACAGTGTTCCCTGTTTGTTTTTTATAGGCTTCTGGTAGGGACTCCCCTTTCTTTCAACAGTTCAATTATATGTTGCACTTGATAGAGCTGTTCGATAAACAGTTCCAGTTGCTTTTTGTAGTGCTTATTTATTTTCTTCAAGCTTGACTGCTTTAATGATTTTTTTCCTCTTCAGCTTAGCTGCATTAATGGAGACTCTGCTGCATTCAGGAGGTTTCCTGCACTTTTTTCTTCACTATCAGCCCTTTTTTCTTCCATTCACGTGCTCTTCAGGGTTTTCCCGCTCTCCGCCCTCATGTTCAGCCTGAGTGAGCAATTGGGTTTTCCCCATTTTTTTTCTTTAACTCTCACATGGAGTCTTTAGAAAATTAATCTTTTAAGCTCTTCAATGGCTTTTTTTTTTACTGGAATTTCTCGATCGTTGGCACAATGACTCACCCGATTGCTTGCTTTTCACGCTTCCATTCTATGGAGCTTTTCTCTGCCTTCGACGGTATGTAGTTTGTTTTTTCTCTTCAGCTACTTGTTTTAAAGTTTCTTCTCTTCTGGCTAAAGGATGATTGTTGCTTCAAATTTTCTTTTCTGGGTATAGGACTTCGATCTCTGCACCGTTCACCATATTATATATTTGGTTCTTTATGCTGCCACCATATAAAATCTAGCCACATAGGTTCTTGGACTGCATTGTTTAAACATTAATCTTTATTGTATAGTAACTGTATACACTCCACACTAGCCTGTGTGTCTCCTTCAAAAGCCATGCTGTAACTGTTCTGAAGTCTCTCCCACAAGATCTCTTACATCACCATGGCGGGCAGTAATCTGCATTTTCTCAAGATTAACCCTTTGATACCCTTATACTACACAAGCCTTGCACCATTTCCAGTGTAACAGTACTGACATTATGTTCTATCATTGGAACCATACAAGTTTACTGCACATAAGAAAGCCATTTGACCAATCGTATCTGTACTTATTCTTTGCTAGAGCAATCCAGAACGAGTTCCATTGTCCCACTCTCTCCTCACAACTCTGTTTCAAATATTTATCAAATTTTCCATTAAACAAAACAATGATCTCTACCTCAATTACTCCTTGTGCCAAAGTATTTCATATTCCAATAATCCTCTGTGAAAAGAGATTTCTATTAACCTCCCTCTTCACTCTTAGGGGCAATTTTAAATTGATCCCTTATCACTGACTTCCCAAATAGAGGAAAAAGCATTTTCCTATTCATTAACAAAACTTTTCATAATTTTAAAATTGTCTCATCTTAGCCTTATCTAATAGAAATAGTTCCAGCATCTCAAGTATCTCCCCTTCACTACAGTTTCCCATCCTTGTTATCATTATGGTAAATCGACACTAAATGTTTTTATAATGAGGCACCCAAAACTGCACACTGTACTTGGACTGGTCCTTACCAATATTGATGTGGTCCCCTAATTCTTCCCATGAAGTTTATGTTTAACCAGCAAATGTATTCAATTGCTTTTAAGTATTTGTTTTAAATGTTAGGTTGTTAACCATCATTTGAGAGATCAATTCCCTATGGGTACAAGAGTGTTACCAATAATTGGTACCATTCAACCCCATTTTACTACTGAAATGCAAGCTAAAGTGAGATGAGAATTTTTCATTTCAATTTATTACATTGCTGTTGACAGATATATATAGGTAGTTCCCAGAATGTCCATTTTCCAGTGGAATTATGATCGACAAAAATTCTAACAAGGAACTATTTTACTCACAGGCAATGTGATAGATAGTTTCAACCATCAGATAATCCATATTTTGATTTGAGGAGCTTATTTAATTATAATATTCAGTGGAGTTCTGCTTAAATATGGCTTAGCTAAGAGCATTCTCTTAGGAGATTGTAGGTACAATTAACACACCAGGACTTGAATCTAGACCAACACACCTGTGCACTACTGAGGCAGTGCTGCAATGCTGGAGGTGGTGTCCAATGAATGTTCTATGTGTAGGTTCACATGGACATTAAAGGTCCTATGATAACCTTCGAGGAAGACCAGGTTAATGCCCAATGTCCTCAACATAATTACTCCCTCAACCAATATTACCCAAACCAGCTTACCTGATCACTGTTGTTAATGGAATGTTGTTGGTTAAGAATGGCGACCTGTTTTTCCTACGGGTCACCTGTGGCTTAGTTGGTAGCACTCTTGACTCCGAGTCAGAAGAATGTCGATGCAAATCCCTTTCTACATGCTTACAGAAAAAAACAACTAGGCTGACACTCCCGTGCAATAACAAGGAAGTGTTGCACTGTCAGAAGTGCTGTCAGTTAATTGTAGGCAGGTGGTGGACATTAACTAGGAATTCATTTGTACTCCTATAAATAGGAACAGACTGGGATATGGGCTAGGAGGTGCATGTTTGTAATATGCTCCTCTTTGAATAAAAGCTGATAAAAATGTGTAACCATTGGCTATAGCTCTATCTTTCACCACCTGTCTTTCTAGAATAGAGCACGGTAGCAGGGAATGGTTGCTTAAAGGTGAAGGTTGGAAACTAAGAAAAAAAAAATCAGACATAAAAAATATATTTCTAGTGGCCATTATGGAAAATGACAGAAAGTAAGTTTAAATTGTCAGAGCAGGGCATATTTATTTTTTATTAATTTATGGGATGTGAGCATCGTTGGCAAGACTAGCATTTATTGCCCATCCCTAATTGGTCTTGAGAAGGTAGTAATAAGCCACCTTCTTGAATCTTTGCAGTCCATGTTGTTTAGGTACCCTATGATGTTCTCACAGTCTGAACCATATGACCAGTGGAAGAATGAAGTGGACACGGATTATGACCCTGCCAAACGAAAAACAAGGTATGGAATTGGCGTTGTCACTTCCTACAAGAAGTAAAATCAGAAGTTATTTTGTGAATGGATGCCCATCAGTTGAATGGTGATGAAGGTTTAGACCTTCTATTAGAGTTCCTGGATGAAATCTACAAGAAAGATGATCTGTTAAATGCCTATAAGGCATAGGCAGAATTTGATAGATTTCGGAAAACAGATGGTCATTCCATGGAAGAATATATCATGGACTTTAACAGATTGTATAGAAGGTTAATGAAAATCAATTTGGAAATCCCTGGATTGGTCTGAGTATTTAAATTGCTGGATTGTGCTAAAGTGTCTCATGTGAAGGCTTCTACTTCATTCTTTTTTAATTTTACTTTCCCTTTATTAGCATATGTGTTCTACATGTGTGTTCTTTGGGTGAACTGCCCGAAGCAGAGAGGCAGGGTCCTCAAAATGACACATGATGAAGAAACTTCTGAGGAAGAGGCTGAAGATAATGTTATAACAAATCATGCTCGTCACAAGGAATTTTGGTTCTGTGATGAAAGTGTTAATCACAAACTGCTTTATCTGTGCTTGCACTTCAACTGCATGTGGGACAGACTGGTTAAAATGTTATCGTGATTCATTAAGTACTGAGGATTGACACAAGCGCCTGCAAACATACTCTGTTGCTTTTTGCAGGATGAAAACATTTGAGGCCTTGTCATTCTTGGAAATTTGCGGCCCCTCATCTCGAACAGCCAATAGACAATGCTTCAACTCATTGCTCCTCTGCCTCTTCAGGACATTGTGTATCCTTGGCCTCTCCTTATCCTCTGCATTCGAAGGCCTGGTAAGGGCGCCGCATAGTTGTGCTGTTGCTGGATTTCCAGACTGCACTGTTTAATGCTGGCTAGAGATTGCGAGGGGGTTCCAGTCCTTGGAGATTTCCCCTTGACAATCCTTCCCACTGCCAGCCTTTGCTTCTCAATGGTTCCAGCATCGACCACTTCTTCTGAGTCACTGGAGTGCGAATAAACACTGCCTGTTGAGAAAGAACTTTCATCACCTGAATTTGGAACTTCAATCTTTTGGTGCGGTGTCTCCGAGAAGGGGCTGATAGTCTTCAAACCAGAACCACTGATATCCTGGGAGAACTGTGGCTCAATCACAGACATCAGGGGGCTGGACGCAGGGAGTGTATCCTCTCTGAGGTGCATTACGGCATCCCCTTTGAAATTTTCTATGGCATTGATCCTGTCTGGGTACATTTGTTGTAGGTCATGGACTGATTCAATGTGGTACCCTTGGTAACTTCTGCTGTAATGGGTACCTTAGTGATCTCGCGGATAGTCACAATGTTGAAGTCTTTACACACTGTTAGTCCTGCCAATGTTAGTCCGCTTGTGTCTATAAGTGAAAATATGTGTGGTTCCATGCCGACTTGCCATAGCTGCATTGCATTGTTAGTGTGCCACTGCAGTTGTCAGTTATATCATTAATTCCCAATGACCCCAGTACATAACCTTCAGTATTCAGACTGGTAGGATATGTGCACTAGCTCCAGTGTTAGTCTTAATCCTGAGTGTGTGTTTGTCAACTTTCTTTGGGTACATGATGTTAATTGTAGCAAAAGCTTCCAGTTGTTTGACTTCATCAACACAATGTGTCAGGATCATTTACATAGGTCTCTAGCACTCTCCTTGCTGTTGTTGCCCTATTGCTGCACCCGTCTTGTGTTTGTTTGTGTCCTCTTGTGACTTCTGGCTGCATCTTTGGAGGTAGATTTCTTGCATAGGTGGGCCCAGTGTCCTTTGGCACCGCATGCCTTGCGCAGGTCTTGAAATGCAGGACAACTTCGCGGTGAGTGGGATAAACCAAACTTACCCCACTGTTTGCTTGTTTTTTGCGACCTGTTGATACTGTTGGCTGCAACTGGTGCTTGCAGATGCTCTTGTCCAGCTACAATGGCCTTGTATTTCTTGCCATCTTCTAGCAGTGCATCAATGATGTGATGCTGTGATCTTTTCCCCAAGAGGTCTTTTTGAAATGCTTCAATAGGTGTTGAGACAATCACCAGTTCCATTATTTGCTCAGTTTCTGAAAAATCACATTCATTGCTCTTACTATGGCATCTACTGACAAACTGATCTATTGATTCCTGTGCCTGTTGCCTGTAGGACATCAATTCCAGGCAATGAATTCTAACCTTCACTCTTACCCAAAACTGATCTTCTAACACTTTCCATATCTTTGCAGGATCTTTCTGGTCCCCTTCAGATAATCTAGAGGCTTTGATTCTGTATAACCCCTCATTTACAACTGCTGTTAGTATTTTCACAACCTGCTTCTCTGGTTCTACAACCGCTTGGTCTGTGAAGCATAATTGCATTCTTTGTTTCAAAGGTTTGACCTTGGATCAGATATTAATGATCTTCCAGTTCATGCTGGGAAATTTGATATCCATCCATCTGCTGTTCTTTTGCTTTCTGCTCTATATTTAACTTTGTTCAGCTCTGTGTGTGCCTTCATCACTATGACTTTTCTATTTGTGGCTTAAAACGTGTTTTAAAACTTGTTCTATTAACTCTGCGCTGTTCCCCTTTTAAGATTTTTTTAAAGCTGGCTTGAGTTAATGGAGTGTAACAGGTGCTTGACAGTGTTCTCTGTTTATTTTGCTTTCAGCACTTCAGCTTGTGTGTCTACACAACTGTTTGATAGGCAGTTTAAGGGTTTCCCCCTTGCTTTTTTTGCTAGAGTTTGTTTATCCTCTTCATGCTTGAGTGGTTTAATGATTTCTCAACTTTGGCTGCGTGAATGAAGACTATGCAGTGCTTGGGGGTTGCTCGTGCTTTTTTTTCAGATGCCTCCTGTAATGACACCAACCTCGATCAGCCTGAGAGAGGAATTAGGTTTTCTCCTTTTTTTCTCACTCTCACAGAGCCTTTAAAAGTCAATTTTTTAAGCACGTCAAAGCTTTTTTTTAAACCGGGATTCCTCAACTGTCATCACAATGACTCACCCGATCATAGGAATTTATATGTAGCCTGTTGTTAAGTGCTCTGTCGTCCACAGCTAAAGGTAAGTTTTCTCATCTTTCCACTGTTTGGGCCAGTATTTCTTTCAATTTTTTCAGGTACTTGTTTTAAAGTTTCTTCACTTGTTTGCTGTTTTGCTCATGGTCTTCGAGGTGATAGCTTGTCTTTTCACCACAGCTGCCACCATGTCAAGAGATTCTTTGTTTTATCTTAAGCAACACAATGAGGTTTGTGGATTCCAGTTCCTTGAAGATCTCTAAAAAGTTTATTTGCAGCTAAACTAATATATACAATACCGAGCATACTACATACTGAACCTTTCTCCTGGGTGTTACAGTTGCAGGGTGACTATGGCTTCTAGTCACATGACTATGTTCTCGTACTTAGCTCATTAGCATACTGATTTCTTAAAGGGACATCACTCTTAAAGCGATCGTTATAACAGTACCAACCTGGTGAAGCTACAACACAGGACTACCTGCATGCTAAACAGCAGAAACAGCATGCGATAGACAGAGCTAAATGATCCCACAGCGAATGGATCAGATCAAAGCTTTGCAATCCCGCCACATCCATTCATCACTATGAATGCTGATGGACAGGAATTCAATTAACTGGAGTAGGAGGCTCCACAAGCATCCCCATCCTCAATGATGGGTTAGTCCAGCACATCAGTGCAAAAATCAAGGCTGAAGAAATTGCAACCATCTTCAGCCAGAAGTGTCAAGTGAATGATCCATCTCCTCCTCCTCCTGAGGTTACCAGTGCCACAGATGCCAGTCTTCAAAGAATTTGATTCACTCTACGCAATATCAAGAAATGCTTGACAGCACTGGATGGAGCAAAGGCTATGGTCCCTGACAACATCCCAGCTGTAGTGCTGAAGATCTGTACTCCAGAACTAGCCTCACCCCTAGCCAAGCTGTTCCAGTACAGCTCTAACACTACCCAACAATGTGGAAAATTGCTCAGGTTCGTCCTGTCCAAAAAAGTAGGACAAATCCAATCTGGCCAATTACCGCCCCATCATCAACTCTCAATCATCAACAAAGTGGAGGAAGGTGTCATCAATAGTGCACTGAGCCAAGTGGAACATCTTGTGTGGCCTGATTATCTCTCTGCCTGAGTTACTGATAAGTGCTGCCAGCATGTGTAAGTTTATAACACTTACCCTGTAGTTGCTAGTGTGTCAATTTTCTAAAGGAACCCACTGTTGAATAAGTAATAATTGAGATAAAAACAAGAAATGCTGGAAATACTCAGCAGGTCTGGCAGCATCTGTGGAGAGAGAAGCAGAGTTAACGTTTCAGGTCAATGACCCTTCTTCAGAACTGACAAATATTAGAAATGTAAAAGGTTTTAAACAAGTAAAACGAGGGTTGGGACAAGAGATAATGAAAGAGAAGCTGTTGATAGGGCAAGGTCACAAAGAATAACTGAGCAGAAGGTCATGGAACAAAGGCAAACGATCTGTTAATGGTTTTCTGAAAGACAAAGCGTTTGTCCAGAGAGGGTGTGAAGTTTCTGTAAAGCACAAAGCACTCCAAGCACAAACATTAAAAAACATTTAAAAAACAGAAACAGTGGGTAGGCACAGTAGAAACAAACTAACCAAACTGAAAAACTAAAATAAAATAACCAAATAAAAAAGAAATAAGAAAAAAAGAGAAAAAATAACTAAACATAAAAAGGGGGGGGGGGGGAGGGCATCATGCTCTGAAATTAGTGAATTCAATGTTCAGTCCGGCAGGCTGTAGCATGCTGAATCAATAATTGAGATGCTGTTCTCCAGCTTGTTTTGATGTTCGCTGGAACACCGCAGCAATCCCAGGACAGAGATGTGAGCATGAGAGCAGGGGGGTGTGTTGAAATGGCCAGTAACCGGAAGCTCGGGGTCATGTTTAAGGACTGAGTGGAGGTGTTATGCAAAGCGGTCACCCAATCTGCGTTTGGTCTCCCCAGTGTATAGGTGACCACATTGTGAGCAGCGAATACAGTATACTAAATTGAAAGAAGTACAAGTAAATCGCTGCTACACCTTTGTCTTTCACCACATCATTAACATATCGTTTGCCTTTGTTCCATGACCTTCTGGTTATTCTCTGTGACCTTTTCCTATCAACACCTCTTTTGTTATCTCTTGTCTTACTCCCCGCCCCTCCCCCCCCCAACCCCGCTTTGCTTGCTTAAAACCTTTTACATTTCTAATATTTGTCAGTTCTGAAGAAGGGCCACTGACCTGAAACGTTAACTCTGCTTCTCTCGCCACAGATGCTGCCAGACCTACTGATTATTTCCAGCATTTCTTGTCTTTATTTCAGATTTCCAGCATCTGCAGTATTTTGCTTTTATTTAAGTAATAATTGAGAACTGGACAAAATCTCCTGAAAGGTAGTTATAGAAAGTAAAAAAGATATGGATGGTATGGTTGCCATAACATATATTTTCCTGCTTTTATGGGTGCTAAAAGAATGAAACATTTTCCTTGGTTTTCCAGATAGGCAGGAGAGTATTACAACTCAGAAAATGAAGAAATATAATGTCTGAATGATGACAGCTGGGCACGCTACCTTGATATGAGAAGTTACAATAAACGGTTTGATTGAACTTCCCCTTTCAGTGACAGCAATCAGAAACAACACAGCTGTCAAAAATTGCTTGAAGTGCACTTACTGACAACAATAAGACCCCCTCCCCCACATGTACAAGATAAACCTTTCCATTGAATCAATTTATCATCTCTGGCAGCACAGCACAAAAATAATTTTTCTTACAGAATCTTGGATGCATACCTTAAGAAATACTAAGAAAAAGAAGTGTGAAAATGTAATTATATTCTCTGCATCAATAATCCAAGTTGAAAAAAAATGATTATGCTCTGTGACAAAAATGTGCTGCAGAAAACTGGTACATCTCCCAGCTAACAATCGGAAGACTACATTAGTTCAGTTTAGGCTGCTTGGTACCAGAACTGAAATTCACTCTGTTCCTATGTTCCCAAGCAATCTTGCTTTCTTGAAGTGTGGCACCCAAAACTGTATGCAGTACTCCAGCTCAAGGCTGATCAAGACTCTGTAGAAATGAAGCATCACTTCCTCATTTTAATATTCCAACCATGTTGAGATAAAGGTCAATATTCCATGAGCCTTTTTGATTGCTTTTTGTATCTATGCACCAATTTTTAGTGATTTGTATACATGGACACTTAAAAATCATTGCTCCTCTACAGATACATTTAAATTTGTCTTACTTGGAACCAAAGTGGTGCATTTTTCACTGCCCCACATTCAACCCATCTGTCACAGCTCTGCCCACTCACATAAGCACTGTTTGTGTCCTATGTACCTTCCTGCTTCCATTTCCAAAACTTTCTGTGCTGCCTAATGTAGCATCATCTGCAAACTTGAATACCCAGCACTCTGTTCTTTCTAGTCATTAGTATATATGGTGAAAAGTTGAGTCCAGATTTTAGATCCCTAGGGAACACCACTTGTGACATCCTGCTGGTCAGAGAACATTCCTTTTATCCTGACTCCCTTTATTCCTATCTCCCAACCAATTACTAACCCATGAGGGAGGGGAAGAAGAATGGAATGCAGAGGAAGGGGAATTCAGGTCAGCAGTGGCAGGGGAATTGAAACGTGGAATAGCAAACCATCAAGAAGGGTACTATGATGGAAAATATGGTGATGTGGCGGAATGATGTGGGATAAGGTTGGTTTATGTGGGCAACACAAATCACTGACAGGAGGAGGTGGGGACGGGGATTGGCAGCAGATGGGTGTGCTAGAATAGTTCACCCAGGCGCGGGGCAGAGGGTGGTAATGGGTGAAGGGGAACGAGGGGAATTTAAAAACAATAAATCCTTTCAGGTTATTTAGATAATGGTCTCAAAATTTTATATTACAATCTCTAAAGCTACAGTCACAATTAATTGATACATGGAGCTATAGCAAGTTATAGTTTTTACATTAGTGTCACCTCAAACACTACCTTTTGAGCAACATTATAAAACCAGACGGTCGGGGAAAACCAGTGGGACATATGTGGAGCTTAATCTTCATCTGCATCTCGATAAAGTGATTAATCCACTGATCCCTTTCACCATTTTACTCCCCATGGTTCACAGGTCTTTCACACAAAAGCATGACAGTGTGAAGAATATTCAAAGCAGAATCAAATATGGTGCACATCTTTCTTTTCTGTTAAATGCAGCCAATTAAGTGATCGAGCTCTGTGGGTTGCTATAACTTGCTGCTCTACAGGTATCTTACACTCCAATTTGAAAGCAAAATACTCTGCATGCTGGAAATCAGAAATAAAGAAAGAAAATGTTGGGAATGCTCAGCAGGTCTGCTAGTCATCTGTGGAGAGAGAAATAGAGTTTGTGGCCAAGAATTACTGGCCTCGGAGTGAAGGGCTGGGAGGTGGGTGGGGTAGTAAAATATCGGGGATCTGCATTGGGAGGTTTCCCAATGGTGGGAACCGCAATAGCTCGGCTGCTTGTCGACTGGAGGTGGGCAACCAATTTGAATAATTAATGACCCAATTAAGGGCTATTTTCCCAGCCCCCGCCATTTGGGGAGTTCCCCAGCTGCATGGGGGCGGCCTCCCAGCGGCTTCCGGGGGGGGGGGGGGGGGGGTGGCGCTGCGGTATTGCAGCTGGAGGCTCCATGGTCTAGGGAGGGGGCGGCTGGCAGCAAATGCAGCCCCTGTGACCCCAACACTGCCGCTGGAAGGGTTTCCCCACTGATCGGCAGGGCCTACCTAATTTCTTTTTAATTTAACTTACCTTCTTGAGGACACCACGATGTTAAGGCACCCTCAGGTTCTCCACCTCTCCCGTAGGCACTGCTGAGGCTCCAGAGCTGCCCGCCCAATCATGGAGAGCCTGCCCGCCATCCTTAATTGGATGGGGGGCAGGCCCGACAATGGCCAATTAGGAGGCCAACTCCAGTAAAATTGCTGACGCAATCCCGCTCTCTGCCTGTGCGGGCTTGATCCCTGGATATGGTCCCGACATTGGGACTTCCCTCACTACAATAAAGTTCCACCCAGCATTTCAGATTGACGACTTTTCATCAGAAGTTCTGATGAAAGGTCAATGACCCGAAATGTTACTTCTGCTCCTCTTACCACAAATGCTGCCAGATTTTATTTTCTGTTTTTATTTGAGTTTAACCTAAGTAAACATTACCACATCAGAAATGAAAAAGTGGCACTTTATAATTTCTGGAAATAACTGGACTATAAGTATAACAGATTACAGCTGAACAATCAACGGTCTCCATTTTAACAGTAATACATATGTTTAAGCAGTATATGTTACATACATTATTTCACCCAGAGGATGGTGGTGGTCTGGAACTCACTGCCTGAAAGGGTGGGAGAGGCAGAAAACCTAATCTCATTTAAAAGGTGTTTGGATGTGCACCTGAAGTGCCGTAACCTGCAGGGCTACGGACGAAATTCTGGAAAGTGGGATTAGGTTGGGTGGCTCTTTTTTTCGGCCGGTGCAGACACGATAGGCCAAGTGGCCTCTTTCTCTGCTGTAAACTTTCTATGAGACTTTATACAGTAGCATATAGATTTGTTTTCTTTAATCATATTGGATTTCCTGAGGTAATCTTGGGCAAGTGTGTCTACACATGTGGGTGCAGCAGAGGGTGATTCTGGGGGAAAAGAGTGCGAGCTTTTTATTTATTAATTCATGGGATGTGGGCATTACTGAAAGGCGAACATTTACTGCCCATCCCTAATTGCCCTTGAGAAGGTGGTGGTAAGCCATCTTCTTGAACGCTGCAGTCCATGTGGTGAAGGTACATCCAGACTGCTATCAGGGAGAGTTCCAGAATTTTGTGTTAGTGACAATGAAGAAACAGCAATATATTTCCAGTTACTTGGAGATGCTCATGCTCCAATGCACCTGCTGCCTTTGTCCTTCTAGGTGTTAGAAGTCACAGGGTTGGGAGATGCTGTTAAAGGAGGCTTGGTGAGTTGCTGCATTATATCTTGAAGGTGGTACACATTGCAGCCATATTGCCTTGGTAATTGAGGCAATGAATATTTAAGGTGCTGGATGGGGGACTAATCAAGCTGGCTGCTTTGGCCTGGATGGTGTTGAGATTCTTGAGTGTTGTTGGAACAGCACTCATCAGGCAAGTGGACATCATTCCATCACACTCCTTGTTGTCACCTTAAGAGTGATGTCCCTTTAAGATCTCAGTATGCTAATGAGCTAAGTACCAGGATGTAGCCATGTGACTACAACCCAGAGTCACTCTGCAACTGTAACACTGAGAGGAAGGTCCTGTAAATAGTTTGCACTTTACTGTACATACTAGTTAGCTGTTAGTAAACCAGTTTGAGATCTTCAACAAACTGGACTCCATGTATCTCATTTATGTTGCATCAGACAACATCAAGAACTCACTACATGGTGGCAGCTGTAGTGAAAAGACAAAGTCTAAGTTTTGTTACAAGATTGCTTCTGTTTCTTTTGTAAAATATGTTATAAGAATTTATATTTAAATTATGGACATTGAGTCATCTGGAGATTGCTGAACGTTGTGTTTTAAAGAAAATGGCCAACAGAAGGTTTGGCTAGTAAACAAGTCTTACTGGAAGGCATCTGTTTTCAAGTAAAAACAGCAGGGGTTGTTTTGGGTTGCAGAGGAGTGACAAACCAATATTTATGGTTGTCATGCAACTTGCTGCTGAACAGTTTAAGTTTCGTTTTGAACTGTTAAAAAAGCCATTTGGCATTTGGCCTGAAAATAGAAGACTTGTCGTGTGCCTGCCAGGAAAAGACAGCTGATATTGTTCTCTCTTTGAAGAATCCCTGAATCTTTGAAGAATTCCTGTATCAAGTGTATTTATGTTTTTCTCCTGTATTTGAAAAAACCTTCACTGCTACATTGCTGCTATAAGACCCAAGAAAATCCTTGTTGCTGCTTCCTGCTGTGAAGCCTTACTGCAGCTTTCTGTGTTGCATCTCTTGGAAGCCTACCCAGACTGATCATCAACATTGCCTGGAAAGAACTGTTCTAGGAAGATCCCATTGACAGTTGCCTATTCACCTTTGGGACACCTCACCAAAACAAAGGACTTCCTTCTATATCTGCTTTTAAGCTTAAGTGTTTTTTTAATTCCCTCTTTTTTTGTAACAACTGTAAACAAAAAATCCCTTTTTTCCCTGGTTAACCGTGTGTGTGTGTGTGTGAGAGAGAGAGAGAGAGAGGGCTAGGATAGATAAGGGGCTTTAGCATTTCAATTTGTATGTATGCTTTACTTCATTATTGGTTAAAACTTGGTTGATATTAAGTGGATAATTTGGTTGTTTATTAAGGAAATCTGATTGACGATTTCGGTAAGTGGGAAATTTAAATATATGTTGTGACCTGTGGAGAAGTGGAACTGAATTAACAGTGCATTCCTCCTGTCTTGGTCCTAACAGTTTGAAGACCACAGGTAAAACAGCTTTGAAAATGACCCTTCCTACAGCTAAAAGAAAGCAAGTTCAAAAGAAACACTGGCCCAAAAAGTGGAAAGAAAGGACTTACCTCCAGCTGTAGAAGACAGAGCACAGAACGACAGACTGCAAGTAAATTCCTGTGATCAGGCGAGTCATTGTGCCGATGGTTGCGGGATACTGGTTTAAAGAAAAAGCTTTGAAGTGCGTAAAAGATTGATTATTTTTCTCAAAGGCTTTGTGAGAGAGAGAAAAAAAGAGAAAACCCGATTCCTCTTTCAAGCTGATCAAGGTCGGCCCCATTACAGGAGGTGTCCAATAGCAAAAGCACAGGAAAACCCCGAACACTGCAGAGTCTCCATTCACAAAGCAAAAGTTTTTAAAAACCACTAAACCACTCAAGCATGAAGAAGAATCCCCATTCACACAGCCATAGCTAAAAAGAAATCATTAAACCACTCGAGCGTGACAAACGTAAACAAACTCTACAAAAAGTAATTGAACTGCCTATTGAGCCATTGTGTAAACAGACAAGCTTAAATGCTGCAAGCAAAATAAACAGAGAGCACTGTAAAACACATGTTCCTCTCCATCTAAGCAGATAGTTTAAATAACAGAGTGTTTCTTAAAGGGGAAACAGCACATTCATAGAATAAGTTTTAAAGCAAGTTTTAAGCAAAAGAACAGCAGAAAGATCGATATCAAGTTTCTTATCATGAAAAGGAAAGCCATTGCTATCCTAACAGTTCAAACTTTTCAAACAAAGAATGCAGTTATGCTTCACTGACCAAGTGATTGTAGAACCAGAGAATTAAGCTCTAAAATACTGATAGCAGTTGGAAATGAGGGATTGAGGGATTATACAGAATCAATACCTCTGGCTTTTATGAAGAGAACCAGAAAGATCCTGCAAAGATATGAAAAGTGCTAGAAGATCAGCACTTTTAGAATTTTAGAATTCACCACCTGGAATTGATGTCCTACAGGCAGCAGCCACAGGAATCAATAGTTCAGTTCATCAGTAGATGCCGCAGTAAGGGCATTGAATGCAATTTTCCAGAAACTGAGCTGTCAGAGTGAATAATGGAGCTGGTGATTGTCTCAACATCTATTGAAACATTTCAAAAAGACCTCTTGGGGAAAAAGAAAGGTCACAGCATCACAGCACTGATGCGCTGCTAGAAGATGGCAGGCAATACAAAGCTATTGTAGCTGGACAAGAGCATCTGCAAGCACTAGGTGCAGCCAACAGTATTGGCACCATAACCAAGTCACAAAGAGCAAGCAAGCTATGTGGTAAGTGTGGCTTGTCCCACTCACTGCAAAGTTGTCCTGCATTTCAAAACTTGTGCAAGGCGTGCGGTGCAAAAGGACACTGGGCCCACCTATGCAAGAAATCTGGCTCCAAAGATGCAGGCAGAAGTCATAATAGGACACAAGCAAACAGAAGACAGGTGCAGCAACAGAGCAACAACATCAAAGAAAGCACCAGAGGCATGCATAAATGCAAGCTGATACACAAAGTCCACAGTGAAACAGACCTGAGACAAGACTCAGAGCAGAGCAATTTTCAGCCAGAAGACAAGCAGACATTTCACATTGTGAACCTGACACATTGTGTTGATGAGGTCAAACAACTGGAAGCTTTTGCTATCATTAACATCACATGCCCGAAGAAAGTTGGCAAACACACACTCAGGGTTAAGACTGACACCAGAGCTAGTGCAAATATCCCACCAATTCGAATCCTGTAGGATATGTACCAGAGTCACTGGAAATCAATGATACAACCAATAGCTGCAAAGTTATTTGCATTCAATGGGTCACCGATCCCTTGCAATGGCACACTAGCAATGAAATGCAGCTATGGCAAGTCAGCATGGAAAACGCAAATCGTTTACCTGCTGGACACGAGCGAACCAGCAGTGGCAAGACTACCAGCGTGTAAGGACCTCAACATCATGACTATCCACGAGGTCACCAAGGTACCCATTACAGCAAAAGAGACCAAGGGTACCAGCAGTGAGTCAGTCCAGGACTTACAACAAATATACACGGACAGGTTCGACGCCATAGGAGATTTAAAAGGCGATGCCCTACTGCACCTCAGAGCATATCCAATTCCATCAAGCAACCTTCCGAGAAAGTGCAGCGTGCGCATACAAGAAAATCTTAAGTGTGAGTTAGATGACATGGAACGCAATGGCATCATCTGTGTGTGCATCATCACACTGACAGGTGCAGCTCAATTACTGGTGCATACTGAAAAAGGATGTAGCAATCAGGGTATGTCTAGATCCGATGCATCTAAACCTCTCCCTAAAGAGATGCCCCCACAAGATTCCGACAGTAGAGGAATTGAATCCCAAGTTCACAGGTGCCAAATTCTTCTCCAAGTTGGATGCTAAACATGGATATTGGTTGGTACACCTAGCTAAGGAATCTCAAGAAGTCACCACCTCCAGGACACCATTTGGAAGAAACTGCTTCCAGAGACTATCCTTCGGCTTATCTGTCAGTCAAGATCTGATTCAGCAGCATATGGACAGAATTATTGCCGCTGAAATTGCAAAAATTGCCAAAACCAAAGAAGAGCATAATCAAAATCTTCATTCACTGATGGCAGTAGCTCATCGCAAAGGGGTCATTTTTAACAGCAAGAAGTGCCAGGTGAATGTAAGTCAAATCAATTTCTTTGGCTCCATCCATTCGGGATGCGGAATCCATCCCGGCACAGGCAAAGTTGGAAATGTATGGCATATGCCTACCCCACAAGACAAGGAAGACCCCCAGAGATGTCTTGGATTTTTCAACTTCTTGGCACCATACATTCCAAATTTTTCTGACAAAGCATCATCGCAGAGAGCTCTTAAAGAAAGATGTAACATTTGTATGGCAAGAGCACCATCAGCATATATTTGAGTCTCTCAAACAAGTATTGTCATCAGAAACCTGTACCCTGCAGTACTATGATCCAAGGAAAAAGACAATCCTGGAAGTCTACGCCTCAAGAAAGGGTTAGGAGCGTGCATCCTGCAGGATGGCAAACCAATTGCATTCAGGTCCAAATGTCTATCCTCAGCCGAATCCAATTATTCAAACATAGAGCATGAAAAACTTGCTCTGGTGTTTTGGATCACAAGGTTCCACACCTACCTGTTTGGTAAGTAGTTCACTGTTGAAACCAACCACAAACCACTGGAGATGACCTGGCGCAAACCATTGAAAAGCGCACCACCTCGATTACAGTGACTCTTAGTGAAAGTATAGGGTTACAATTTCGATACCTGCTACAAACCTAGTACCAAAATGGTCACCTTGGCTATGCTGACCAGATTGCCAAACCCAAGCAAGAATGAAGAAAGTCCACTGAATTTACAAGTAGACATCATGGACATCGAGGTGGAAGATGTGCTCAAAAATCAATTTATTGCATTTTGGTCAGCACAAATGTAACCAAATACAATCAGAAACAGCCAATTACCCACAACTGCAGGCACTGTGGAGTCATCATAGAAGGTTGGCCTTATACGGTGAAAGAGGTGGCAGAAACCCTCAGATGCTTTTGGCCTTATAGAGATGAACCCGGTGTCTCAAGAGGCATCACCTTCAAAGGAAAACAAGTGATTGTGCCCAAAGCTCTCCAACATGACATCGAGTCACAACTTCACCAAGACCATATGGACATAGAGCGAAGCAGATGACTGGCAAGAGACACTGTTTATTGGCTAGCGATCAACAGTGACATCGAAAGTTTACTGAGGATGTGCGAGGCATGCCAGAGCCACCAGCCACAACAACGCAAAGAACCTCTACAGGCTCACAAGATTCCATCACTCCCTTGGTCCAAAGTCACCACTGATATATTTTCCATTAATGGAGACGACTTTATCTTAATCCATGATTATTTCTCCAAATTTCGAATTGTCAGACAGGTAAAAGTGCAGTCGTTACAGACATATTGAGTGCCATATTCAGCTTATTTGGTGCACCTGAACAGATCATTTCTGGCAATGGGACACAGTATACAGGCAAACCTTTCAAGGATATGTGTGCCAAATGGGGCGTAAACCATGTGACGTCCTCACCACATTACTCTTGATCTAATGGTCTTGCCGAGCGAATGGTCCACACAGTCAAATTGCTTATCTGTCCAGATTCTCAGAGATGGGGGGGACACTGTTCGAAAAACAAGGGAGAATGAAGATGATGCGTGACTGACATGCAGAGACAGAACTACCTCAGCTACACATAGGACAAAAGGTCAGGGTCATAAACCCCACAGTGAGAACATGGGTACCCGCAGAGGTATCCAAAGTATGCAGCCAGCCTAGGTCCTACAAGATTATAACATCAAATGGAGCAATGTTGAGGAGGAACTGAAACCAACTAAGAGATGTATGCAATACTCCAATTGCGTACAGCTGACTCGAAAGAACACACTCCGACAACGAGGATGTGATGGAACAACAGGACAACATGCCTGCAAACCAAAAACAGCCAAGGATTAAATCCACATCCCCCGAGTCACTCTGCAACTGTAACACTGAGAGGAAGGTTCTGTAAATAGTTTGCTCTGTACTGTACATACTAGTTTAGCTGTTAATAAACCTGTTTTAAGATTTTCAATGAACTGGACTCCACGTGTCTCATTTATGTTGTATCAGACAACATAAAGAACTCATTACATTTCTGACTTGTTCCAAATGAATTTGGTGATTTAGGAGAGTCACTCACCACAGAACACTCAGCCTCTGACCTGCACTTGTAGCCACAGTATTTATGTGGCTGGTCCAGATAACATTTTGGTGAATGATGGCCCCAGGATGGTGCAGGACTTTACGATGGAGATGTCATTGGAGGTCAAATGGAGGTGATTAGACTCTTCCTTATTAGAGATTCATGCCATACATGTGCCAGGTAATGTCCTCTCAAACAAGAGAGAATTTAACCATTTCCCCTTTATGTTCAATGGCATTACCATCGCTGAATCCCCCACTATCAACATCCTGGGAGTTACCATTGACCAGAAACTGAACTGGACCAGTCACATAAATACTGTGGCTCCAAGAGCAGGTCAGATGCTGGGAATTCTGCAGTGAGTAACTCACCCCGACTCCCCAATGTCTGTCCACCATCTACAAAGCACAAGTCAGGAGTGCAATGGAATACAATTCACTTGCCTGGATGAGTGCAGCACCAACAACACTCAAAAAGCTCGACACAATCCAGGATAAAGCAGCCCGCTTGATTGGCACCCCATCCACCACCTTCAACATTCATTCCCTTCACCACTGACACACAGTGGCAGCAATGTGTACCATCTACAAGATGCACTGCAGCAAGTCACCAAGTCTCCTTCAGCAGCACCTTCCAAAACCATGACCTCGACCACCTAGAAGGACAAGGGCAGCAGATGCATGGGAACACCACCTCCTGCAAGTTCCCCTCCAAGCGACACACCATCCTGACTTGGAACTATATCGCTGTTCCTTCACTGTTGCTGGGTCAAAATCCTGGAACTCCCTTCCTAACAGCACTGTAGGTGTACCTACACATCAAAGACTGCAGCGGTTCAAGAAGACAGCTCACCACCACCTTCTCAAGGACAATTAGGGAGGGCGATAAAAGCTGGCTTAGCCAGTGACATCCCATGAATGAAAACAAAAATGGTCATTGCTGAGCACTTGTATGTCATGAATGTTATTCATCACGTATCAGCCAAAGCCTGATATCAGTATCGTGCCCTGAGGAACTTCTGCAGTGATTTCCTGGCTGAGATGAATGACTTCCAATAACCACAATCATCTTTTTTGTGCTAGGTATGACTCCACTCAGTAGAGAGTTTTCCCTTTGATTTCCAATGATTTCAATGGTGGGAATTCTTAGGTCTGTCTATCGTGTGCTGATTCATTGTTTAGCATGCATGCTGTTCTGTACTGTAGCTTCATCAGGTTGGCAAATCATTTTCATGTACGCCTGGTGCTGCTCCCAGCATGCTCTCCTGCACTCCTCATTGACGAGTGTGATGGTAATGGTAGAGTGAAGGCTATGAAGGGTCATAAGGCTACAAATTGTGGTAGCATACATTTCTGCTGTTGGTCCATGGCACCTCATGAATGAGCTGCTATATCTGTTTTGAATCTACTCCATTTGACATGGTGGTAGTGCTACACAGCTCGATGGAGGGTGTCCTCAGTGTGAAGATGGGACTTTGTCTTCACAAGGTCCATGCGGTGGTCACTCCTACCACAACTGTCATGCAAATGTATCTGCAACAGGTAGATCGAAAAGGATGAAGTCATGTAGGTTTTTCCCTTGTGTTTCCCTCATTCACCACCTGACACATGTCCAATCTGGCTGCTATTTCTTTAAGACTCTGCCAGTTCAGTCAATAGTGGTGCTTTCGAGGCACTCTTAGTGATGGACATTGAAGTCCCCCACACTGAGTAGATTCTGTGCCCTTGTACTCGCAGTGCTTCTTCCAAGTGGTGTTCAACATGGAGGAGCACAGTTTCTTCAGCTGAGGGAGGGCAGTAGGTGGTAATTAGTAGGTGGTTTCCTTGCCCATGGTTCTCCTGATGCCATGAGATTTCATGGGGTCTGGAGTCAATGTTGTGGAATCATGGGGCTACTCCTTCCCGACTGTATACTACTTAGCTGCTACCTTCTGTCCTGTCGGTGGGAAAGGACATACCCAGGGACATTGACATTCAAGTTATAAGTAATTAGAGTCATAGCGTCATAGAATAATTTACGGCACAGAAGGAGGCCATTCGGCTCATTGAGTCCATGCCAGCTCTCCACGGAGCTACCTAGTCAGTTCCACTCCCCAGCTCGATCCCCATAGCCCTACAAGTCTATTTCTCTCAGATGGCCATCCACCTTCTTCTTGAAGTCATTGATCGTCTCCACTTCCACCACCCTTGTGGGCAGCGAGTTCCAGGTCATTATCATTGTTGCTAGTGCTGTTTATAAGAGGGCACAAGTAGTGTCTGCATGTGTATTTATTCAATTAGAATCAAATTGCAGCTAATCTGGACTCCTGGTGAAACTCTAAGGGCTGAACTTTTCAACTAGATGCGAGGTCTCGTCGTCGGGACCAGAAGTGGAAGCTGCTGCCATTTGGACAGGGAGTGACTGGGCGCAAGCAATTTTCCAGCGGTCAGCCAACTAACAGCTGGCAGGCGGGTGGGGAGGAGGGGCCGACCAGTCAGGGAGTGGAGGTGGGCAGTAAAGCACCAGAAGCGGCGTGAGGCCACAATGCTGGAGGTGTTGACACTATATTCAAAGGACTGCCAGCACTCACTTGCATCAGGATTCCCAGGACATTGGCAAGAATTGAAAGCCTGAGGAAGAATTTAGCAGAGACAATGGCAGAAGAAAGATCCTGGGTGGCTCCACGATTCAGCAATGCCTCCCTACAGGCTCCCCTCCAGGCTGCTCAGGTAAGGCAGGAGGTTCCCTTCCCCAGGGATTCAGAGGAGGAGACCAGCCCGCCAGACCAAGCAAGCGTGGACGAAGATCACAGAGGAGCTCAGCAGCCGGAGTGGGGCAACCCTAGAACATGGCTGCAGTGCTGGTAGCTGATGAATGACCTTATTTGTTCTACCAAAGTGAGTGCTCCACACTTTGCTTCCCTAAGGGGCTTACATGTGGTAACACGTGAGGGTGAGTTTGGTGGAGAGGGAATGCCCACCCATTTGGTGGCCATGGTGTTGGGCAGCAGCATATCCTGTCAGAGGCACAGCTGTATCTCAATCAGTGGCCATCGTCTGTCAGTGTTGACTCTAGCAAGATTGCTCCAGAGTGGTCACATACAGGAGGCACTCATGCATCCCCATCATGGACAGCTAGGCTGCCACCAGCTTAGACAATGTGCTTGTCTTTGTCAGGTGACTAACATTATTTATTTTTGTACTTGCAGGAGAAGACATCCTACAATGCCAAGGCAAAGGCCAAGACAGGAGGGGGAGCCGCTGGAAATGGCAGGGCAGCATGGGGGCCACTTCATCACAGATAGTGAGACAGGAGTGTAGACAGAAGAGAGTGAATAGCCTCATGGCTGGGCACAGGGAGCCTCCAGTGAGCATGAGGCATAGTTCTCATGTATCCACCACAGGATAATGGAGCAACACACTAGGAGCTCCACAGCAGGAATAGTTGGAAGTACATGATGGGAAGCACATAACCCTTTAATTAATCTTTTCTCTTAAGCAAGCCAACTGCAAGAACAGAGTGCTGCAGTGACTGGGGAACAGTCGCCCACCTCAAAGGAGGAGGAGGGGACCTCAGAGGGTGCACTGTCATATCTTTCCCCTGCTCTCTCCACCAGTGCAGATACCCACCAATGTGAGAGTATCTATTCGTGCATAGATTTGGGGCCATAACCTGGTGAGCACAACACAGACATGCCCAAGCAGTGACAGAGGATGTGACAGCTGAGGCCACTGACACTCGGAGGACTGTCGGAGGCCAGAGCGATGCTGAGCCTCAGGCTGATGTGCGTCTGCAGTCCTTGGTAAGGCAGCAGATGCTGGAGCTACAGCATGATGTGCAGGAACATCTGCCGGAGCTTCTAGAAGTTATACGCACCCTGGCATGGACAGTGGAGGAGGTCATCAAGGCCATGAGTGTTGCCATGTCCCTGGCATGTGGCGCTTGGCTTCCTCCATCGAGAGATTGGCGACTCTCATGGACAGCCAGATCCAGCAAACCATACAGTGGATGCCAGAGATGCGCGCAAACTTGCATACCATCATTGCATCCATGAGCTCTGTGCACAATGGCTGGAAGGGAGGGGGACAAGGCACCTGGAGTCGCTGCCAGGTCCTCAGTCTACTCAGGTCAGTCGAGAGTTGCAAGTGTGCCTTCTGCATCTGGGGCTCCTCTCAGGGCGCTCCTGGTGTGGACAGTGGCTCCTTAGCCCCTCTGCCAGTGACACCCGCACCTTAAATAGCTGCAACAACAGAGGAGGGTCTTGCACCTGTGCAGGAGACCCTCAATAAGCCAGGGCCCTCCAGACCTCAGGCAGCCAGAGGATGACCAAGAAGGCCATCCCAAGCCAGGGGACAGCAATGTCAGCAGCCTGCCTCTATCGCAGCTGACAGCACAGGGGGAGCACCACGTAGGAGCATGTGTAAGAAATTTAAGAAAAGCACCAAGCTGCACTCGGGATTTGTTGGTGAAAAGATGGTTAAAAAGTAAAGCTTTGCATCTCTTATCCTGCGTAATAAAGGTGTATAATGTGGTGTGGCAACATCTCATTCCCGTTCTTGTGGGCCTCTGGGACTTCAGGAGTACCCTGGCTCCTTCAAAGGGCTGGATGGGTGGGACCATACCATGTGAGATCATCTTTTTCCCGTGCCACAGTGTGATGTGTAACTAGATGCAGAGCAATAGAATGGTAAATGAAGGAAGCATTAACAGTGCTGCAGAAAAGTGAAGCTTTATTGGCATGGATGGATCAACTAGCGAGGGTCATCTGAAATGTGTCTGTATTAGCGCATCCCGAGCTTCCCTTGCACATATCTCATTGCACATTGCCTGTGGTCCCTGGGGTCTTTCATTTGCATCACCTGGTCAGCAGCTTCCTCAATATCCTCATTGTTCAAGGCCTTCCCACCTCTACAGTGCCAGGTTGTGCAGAGCCCAGCAGACAACCACAATACATGAGACTCTTGCTGGGGCATACTGAAGATGTCCACGGAATCGATCTAGGCACCTGAATTACATCTTCGAGACACCTATGGCCTGCTCGTTGGTCGCTCAGGTTGCCCTTTGGCATTTTGTACCTCTCCTCTGTATCCGTGCTTGGGTTCCTCATAGGTGTAAGTAGCCATGACTTCAGTAGGTAGCCCTTGTCTCCCAGTATCCATCTCAGCAAGGGCATGGGGACTGAAAAGCTTTGACCCCTGGGACTGCCTTAATATATAGGTGTCGTGGTTGCTTCCTGGAAACAGTGCACACACCTGCAGGATCCATCTGCGGCGGTGGCAGACAAGTTGTACATTGAGCAAATGGAAGCCCTTCCTGTTGATGAAGACCACTGGCTGGTCTGTGAAAGCCTACATGGCCACATGTATGCAGTCGATCAGGCACCTGGGGAAATCCAGCAATGGCTCTGAACCCAATGGCTCTCTCAGCCTGACCTTCTGCATTGGTGTGAAAATGCACGTATTAGCTGGCCCTCTTGAACAGGGCATTGGTCACCACCTCAATGCACAAATAGCCGCAGACCTGGAGATCCATAGAACCATAGAAAAATTACGGCACAGAAGGAGGCCAGTCAGCCCGTCGTGTCCGTGCCGGCTGAAAAAAAATAGCCGCCCAATCTAATCTCACCTTCTAGCACCTGGTGCATAGCCTTGCAGGTTACAGCACTTCAGGTGCACGTCCAGGTACCTTTTACATGAGTTGAGGGTTTCTGTCTCCACCACTGTTCCTGGCAATGAATTCCAGACACCCACCACCCTTTGGTTGAAAAAGTTTTTCCTCATGTCCCCTCTAATTCTTCTACCAATCACCTTAAATCTGTGCCCCCTGGTAATTGACTTCTCCGCTAGGGGAAAAAGGTTCTTCCTGTCTACTCTATCTAGGCCCCTCATAATTTTGTACACCTCTATTAAGTCACCCCTCAGCCTCCTCTGTTCTAAGGAAAACAACCCTAGCCACACACATCTCCAGTGGATCTCTATAATGAACCAGAAACATAGAAGTTCAGCGCCATGGTGACCTTCAGCATTACTGACATTGGGTGGCCACCACCTCCAATGGAGCTCAGCCCGTCCTCCATCATGACACACAAATCAGTGATGGCCTCCCTGGAATGGCACAGTCTTCGGCAACGGTGCCGCTTGGAATTTTGAAGGTAGCTCAGCATCTGACGGTACACCCTCTCTGGAGGGTACCCTCTTCTGCATGCACGAGGCTGCCCTCATGCCCCTCTGTGCTCCTTTCCTGTGTCCCACCCTCTGTTGGCCCTGAAGTTGCTGCTGTCTCGCTGCATCTCTCTCCCTCTCTGCTGTTCCTCCTCACAAGAGGTCACAAAGCCTGAAGGAATGAGGCCAATGGTAGGTGGCTACTCTCAGTTTCCAGAGCTTCTTATGCAGATGCCTTCCCAATGCAGTTCCTCCCCATTTAAACAACAACAAGTGCCAGTTCCCAGATGTCACTCAGGCAGCATGACCCTACAGTGCTGGAAACGCCCCCCACTCCTGACTGCCAGTGCCCATGCTGCCCCACCCTCCCTGCCAAGCTATGCTGGCTCTCATGATGGCGGCCAGATGAAGCCAGCAGTGACCTCCCGCTTGCTTGCTGCCTCCTTATACCAGGCAAGACTGAAGCCCGGTGGCTCCCACGCACGCTTAGGAAAATCTAAAAACCCCTGTAAAATTGCAGCCAATTTGCTAATCAATTGGCCTAATTACCTACTCACCGCATTGTAGCGTGTGGTCCTCCCACCATACCAGGGGCCCTTTGGAATATTTAGTTGCGACGTGAAGACGTCGGGTCTTCCGTCTCAATATTCCGTTCCCTCACTCCTTTGAGCCCATCCCCAAAGGGCCTGCAAAATCCAGCCCCAAGTTTTGTTTTCTAAACGGATGTTAGATTTGACAGAAAAAAACATACACATCAAATGTCAGTTACAAATACGAAACAAGGTAATACTGACAATGGAAGATCAGCATATGGTTCCTTTACACAATTTTCTTAAAGAGAGGATATAAATGTGTCTGTTTCTGAAATATAACCAATCACTCACATTAGTTACTTGTAGAATTCAGCAATGAAAGCAACTAGCTTTAAGTTTTCTTTCTCCTGTTGCTCTGAACACATTGTTGAAAGTTGACACATGGGAATTCAAGTGTTGGTAACCTTTGTACCTTATTTCCAGTTGGGAAAAAATGTACTTTGATGGAAATCAGAAAGGTCAGGTGCTTTATCTGAATTGCTATTCTACTTTTATTTTATGTTTAACAAGAAGTAACAGTGTGCAATGTAAAATGGGGATCAGAAACTTCGACTGCCTATCCTGGTGAGAGACTAATGGTCATAGCTGGACAGCTGTACAACCATATGATTAAAAACTAGTGCAAAGAATGGCTCAATTTCATTAAACATAAGAATATTTTTGCAACAGGAAATGGCCATTAGGGAGTCACTACAACTTCAATATCTTCTCACGTAATTAATAGCAGCTTGTGACAAGCTCAGTGCATTGAAGAAAGTAAGAAATGTTGTTCTACAGTCTCATTACTGAACTTAGATAAATGATGGAAAATGCATAGAACCACCCCTCGCTTTGCAGCCTCTGCTGGGGAAAAAAAAGGCTTGGAGGACTTTAATCCTGGCTCTGATAATTCCTTTATTACTTGTAATGCTTTCCGAGCTGCATTCTTCATTACTTGGTTGAAGCCCACTGCTTCCTCTTTTGATGATATCAAACCATTTTCAGATAATTTGCTAGATTCATCTCCTTGTAGCCAAACCATTTAACTGCCGAGTAATTGGCTTCTTTTGATATCTTAGAATTATGTGCTTCTTGTTGGCATCCATATTGCATCATCTTACCAGCATTTTATCCACCAAAACCTTTAAGTCTCCACTGGTAATCTGCTAAAATTTTACAGAACAGCTGTAGCCATGTTCTAACAAAACCATTTCATATTCTGAAAGGTCAGTATCCGCCGTTGCCCTGAGAATGTCAAAATTGGGACTGTACTTGTCTGCAGTACAGGAAAATCTGCACTTCACTGGCGAGGACTCACTTTGTCATATTTTGTGCCACCGTTCCTTCATTTCAATATGCATGAAGTATCTAACCATCATGCATCTTTTTGAAGTCATTGCCTTGAGAATGCATTCTAATTCTAATTCCTTTTCTACCTTCACTCCAAGCTATGAGAACAGTGACACCATGGACCCTCACACATCACAGCAGCTTTTGATAATCATGTCATTTTCCCATAGCAACAGCACAGATCCTAATACCCTGGAGAATGTTGATAATAATTTGAGGAAGGTGACATCCCATTCCACTTTCATTGTAAACAGAAATATGTGGGTTGAAGTTGGGATTCAGATTTTTAACACTTTAACCTCCCACCCAACCCAAACCCACCTGTTCTTTTGGGAGTTAAAACTCCCCCTTTAATTGTAGAACTTCATCAACAAAAGAATCTGCAATATTACCAATGGGGCTTGGTGCTATGGAATATCCTTTGCAAAGAGCTAATGTGCCCCAAACAAAATCCAGACACACAGTAAAGATCTCAGGGGCAGCACTTTTGTTGTTTCCAGCCCACATATTGGGCTCATTTCCATGGATGCCAGGAAAATTGCCCTGATCTGTTTCATTTAGAATACAACTTAAATTTAATGTAAAATGCTTGAAGAAACAAACAAAGGTGGGGATTTGCTCTGTGTGTCATTTTGTGTCTAGAATGAAACTAGAATGTACTGCAGGATCTTCTTTTGGCGTCCTTAAGTTCAATATAATTGCCTGTTTTTCAAATGAGTAAGTTTTCTGCACAAACCAGATGCCTATATGTTATCTAACTTGATTTGTAGTAGCAGTACAAATTTACTAGAAACAACAAAAAAGGAACAATTAGTCTGGAAATCTATAAAGAATTTGTCGGAACTTTTGATACTGCACAATTGTGAAATAGACTTATTCATTAAAACATTGTCAGCCATAAGGCTAACTCTCCATTTCTTTAGCACAGTATATTTTACACCAATTTTTTTCTAATTTGTTCATGGGTTCTGGGCATTGCTGGCAAGGCCAGCATTTACTGTCATTCCTAATTGCCCTTGAGAAGATGGTGCTGAGCTGGCTTCTTGAACAACTGCAGTCCGTTCTGATGAAAGGTCACAGAGCTGAAACGTTAATTCTGTTTCTCTCTTGACAGATACTGCCAGATCTGCTGAGTATTTCTGGCACTTTCTGTTTTTATTGTAGTCTGTGTGGAGTAGGTACCACCCATGTACTGTGAAGGAGGAAGTTCTGGGATTTTGACCCAGTGACAGTGAAGGAACAGCGATATATTTCCAAATTGGAATGGTGTGTGACTTGGAGGGGAACTTGCCAGTGGTGGCGTACCTATGCACCTGCTGCCCTGGTCCTTCTATGTGGTAAAGTTCATTACAATATTCATTACAACTACAAAAAGGCTGAAATTTTTCTGTTGGATACAGGCATACAAATGCTTCTCATATTCATCTGGAATTCCTGTCTATGCCATTTTAGCAAAGGTGTTTGTTATGAACACCTGGTTTATGGTTTATATTAATATTTTAGAGGTCACTTTTAGTTTTGGGAAATTAAATGTGTAGCTGTAAGAATTTCAAAAGGTTGCAGACCACCCAAGATTTAAAGTTCAAAAATCTCTCTATGAATGTTTACAGAGACAGAGCTAGAGAGGTGAGAGCCATAAAACTGCAGGTGGGCTCGTTTAGTTGGCAGTTGGAACCAGAAAGTTTAGAAGAAATTGCTCTGCCATGTTGGCAATAGCGATTATTCATGTGGATATCAGAAATTAAAGAGAAGATTTGGAGTTGGAAATAATTGGTTTAAGTTGCTATCAGGAACATCCCACGTATACCACTTGCCTTGGAGATAGATGTTGCTAGGTCAGGTTTTTTTTGGGTGCTTGCTGACACAGCCAAGCAGTTGGCTTTTGGAAAAGCAAATTGGTTTTGTAAGTCAGTTAGACTCAGGAGCAAAGAGGCCATCAAGAACCAGGGCGTTTCTGTTTTGAGGCAGGCCTATGCTCAAGCTGGGACGTCCAGATTCAGGAGGCAATCTCATACCTTATAATACAGCTGAAGAATTAAGGAAATCAAAATGAATTCCTAAGAGCTGTGGTACACTTTGGATTGGTCCCAGGAGAAGCGAACAAACTGCCAAGATCCTGTAAAATACAGGGGACTGTTGGGGTAGAAGTAACAGTCAACAGCAGTGTTCTGTAGAGATTTAGAGTTTAAAGTATACAACTTCATGTTCTGTTAAGATTTTAAGTTTGAAATATAAATGTTTTGAAATTGTAATATTCAGTTGGTAGTGTTTTACTTTTCACAGTAAAGTTTTTGTTTAAAATGTGGAATCTTGTGGTGTAATTCTTTCAATAGTAACTGGGAATTCAACTTTCTCTTGGAAAAGTTAATGGTCCCTAACGGGATCGTAACAGTTAATATATTTATTTTGAGTGAGTTTACGTCTCTGCTAAAATAGCAGGGAAATGAATTTCAGACAAACGCATGTGTTTGAATGCCAGTATCCCATAACATAATATCAGTAGCAGAATCCTCATGAAAATGTGTGTGGCAATTCAAATACATTATTATATAATTTTTGTACAGTAGGATTTCTATCCTGGGGGAGCAGTGCTTCTGTATATCCCCAAACAGCCCCCAGACCCTGATTCCAACGTAATTGACATACAGGAGTGGAGAACAGGTAGGATGGGAAAGACAGACTGGTGAGTCACAGCAGTATGAGGGCAGCAGGCTGCTGTGGAAGGCCTGGTGACAATGAATGGAAACAATGTATAGTAGCACTTTGTGGGCACTTGCACAGGCTCTTTCTTGCCCCTTGTCCTGAGACCTCTTATTTCACGATCTAAACAATAGATGTGGGGCTCCAACATGCAGCATTCGAAGAGCACAAATGGTAGGACACACAACAATGGCCATGCTACCTTCATCTGCACATTGTCACCCCAAAATGCTTTGTTGAATGATAGTTTTCTTTAATCCACTGACAGGAGATCTGAATTTATAAAAGATAAAAGAGGACTTTACTAGTAGCTTAAGATGGCCACCTAATTTGCAACACTGTATCCTACAGTGCAAGGCCTGTGAGGTGGAGACAAAATGGCTGCTCATCTCAGCAAGAACCAAGACCCAGGAGGTTTAAGAGAAATTCCTGTCCTTTTTAGCAAGAAGAAATACACTGCCACTACCATGCTTGAATCACTGGGTGCCTGTCATGTGACAAGCCCCCCTCCCCCTGCCCATCTGTGGTTTTAAGCTGGTGTTTCTCTGCAGCAGGTTGAGGAGCATCTGGACTCTGACATATGCAGACCCAAGTGAGGGTCCCTCCTCTCTCTCTCTCTCTCTCTCTCTTCATTCAAGCTTGCAAGCTTCAAACCTTGCCTGCTGACTGACCACCTCTGCATACTCTGGCTACAATCCAACTCCTTTGGAGGAAATCATCTGCATTGCTGTCTCCAAGAGACCCACCAAACCAGTCATCTACCTATTCAAACTAAAAGCCTCAGAACCACCGAATTCAGCAAGAATCACCAAATGTCACAGACTGTTTATCCCTTTTTTCTACGAACTCTAACTCCAATCTACCCTCCCCCACTCTAACCTATTTGTGTGTGTGTAAACCTCTAGTGCATGTGTGTGTGTGAAAGTTGGAGCACAGTTTATTATTTTACTTAGTTCGGTTTAAGTGCAATAAAGTTAACCTCTTTCTTTGTTAAACTCAAGAAAACTTGTATGATTGGTTCTTGTTATGATTATAGCAAGTTTTCAATCAAACACCTACTGCCAGCACATCCACTTTAAAAAAGAATTAAATCTGTTGTAGTCAAACAAGGAGAGGGAAAAGAGGGTAGCTCTTCGACCCCTCCTCACCTGACCGTAATGTCTTCAGCAAGCCCTGACCATATATGACTGAGCGGAATTTCTCCCAAACAGACCACCAGAAAACAGTGGGGAGCTGAGAATGCCGGCTATCATGTTCTTAAGTTGCTTTTCACCTCTGCCCTTCTCAGATCTACTGAAAAATCAGTAGAACGCAGAAAGCGTAGGCCTGTGGTTCTATTTCCTGAGAAATAATGGTCTGTCAAGGACTCTATCAGCTTTAACACAAGAGCAGATGATAAAACCGTTTATTCTATTCATGCAAATATAAATTAATAATTTGTCGGCTCAGTGAGTTATCCCTTAATGGTCTAATTCTACATCATATTTAAAGTTATCACACATATCTTGAATGGAGCACTACAATAGTGACAGGACATTACTAGCATTATTTTGTTCATGTAAAAAGCAGTAACAACTCAAGAGTGCCACAAATGAAGTTATCAATCTTTCATACCAATGAAAGAACTCCAGTAACGGACTATCAACGCTATATTTATTCTCTATTATTGTCAAGTAAATATTATTGTTCCTGTGCAAGTCAACCCTGAAGTCAGATACCAGGGCGGCGATGTGCTTTTTTGCCAGAGATTTATACAAAAGTGTTTTTGAAACTGTTATTGCTAGTACTCCTGATGTTATAATAGCTTTGGTTATGATTCTGCTTGAAGAATAATAATTTTCTCTTGAAAAGGTGGCTTTATTTGCAATTAACATTTCACCAAATGTCATCCATGTGAGTAATAGATCTTGACTATTATCACTGTCAGACATACTTATACCTAGACATGTTTACAAGTGGATGCAAGACCAACTATAATATTAAAGGGCAACGGCACAAAAAGGTGATCCTGTTCACTGATTTATTACAAAGAACTTAAATAACTCCATGTTAAAGTGCACCTGCCCATCTGTATACCTCTGTACAAGAAAGCAGAAGTTGTTACTGACTTTGACAAATTAATCTGGCTGTGAGTTTGAATTTAACATTGAAAAAAAGCCCCAAAGGAATATCAATGACTGACATTAGTTGCTGAACTGTAACTATAATACAATCCATGTTCACAGAGGCTGTATTCAGGTCTCATTATGGTCTGCTTCCAGTACTTCTTATTGCATGATACCAGGCAAAAGACAAAACTTAACAGTATGTCATCATACTGCCCCTCAATTCACTGAGTTCTGTTTTAATAATGTGACATTCAGACATGATACAGTTGAAAATTATAATTTTTGCTTGGAGTATGCTTGCAGTGGCTATATCTGTGATTGTTAGCTTTATATTTCTGTATGGAGTATTTTCTAGATGTTTAGTGTAAGAATGCATTTCTTATACCTAAAAATAGCAAATCCTCACTGACAGACTTGGCACTGACAGATTCTGTATCATTTCAGTAGAAGAAGCTTGTTATATCAGGCTGTTACAAGCTGCACTCACCTGTTGGTACAGATGGATCTATGGATGGCTTTTCCCATGTGTTAATTTGCTCCCAAGTGAATCCATTGGTCCCAAGAGTCAGGATGTATCCACAGCTGCTGTAATGTTCATCAAATGAGCAACTGCCTACAGAAAAATAATTGAGAAAATAACTTGAGTAACAAATGTCTGCATGATTACCCATATATTCACATCAGTGGCTTCTGTACAAACAGATAATAAGCTTCAAGTTAATTAACCATAATGTGGACCTCAGGGCTTGGCAAAGTTGATTAGAAAGGTCTTTTAAAATATGTTTGGTTATGCTTTGCCTTTTAGTAGATAATTGGTTTGATTCTGCAAGACTGTATCTATCATGCCATATGCATAGGTGAAAACCAAAATACGTAAACTCCAAAGATAATGATCAATGTTAAAGCTTATGGGCAAAGGGCAGGAAAAAATGATTAGAATAGGCATTCAATGTGTATTCTAGGGGTGAACATTTAAATTGTACAGTACTATTAAAATTTATATCCTGTTACTCGAAATTAAATTATTGAAATTTTCACCATATGAATTATAATTTTTCATGCTAGTAAGACATGTACAAAATCCAACACTGGGAAATGGGGAATATAGATTAACTTGAACAAATAGGGAAAACACAGACCACACTTTGTGGTGTTATTTTCATTTCATGCTTTAAAGTAATAAGAGCACATAGAATCCATGAACTGTTGAAACTGATCTTGCCCCACAGTTATCTCATTGAATGACAGAACAGATTCAAGTGGCTAAATGACCTACTCCTGTTCGTATGTTATCAGAGAAAGGACATATGAGCTTTCGTCTCTCACACATAAATAACAGCTTTGTCACACACTGTAAGCATAGCTCACAGTGAAAATATTCAGCATGTCTATTGAGAGAAAGAAAGAATCTCCATTTCTCTGGCGCCTTTCTCAACCTCAGGATATCCCAAAGTGTTTTATAGTTAATGAAATACTTTTGAAGTGCAATCACTATTGTGATACAGGGAAACACAGCAGCCAATATGTGCACAGCAAGGTCCCACAAAAAGCAATGAGATAAGGATCAGACTTTATTCTTTTTAGTGGCGTTGGTTGAGGGATATTGATGAGGACACCAGAGGGAACTCCCCTGCTTTTCTTTGAATAGTGCCATGGGATCTTTTAAATCCAGCTGAGAGGGCAATGGAGCCTCAGCTTAACGGTCCATCAAAAGACGACACCTCCAACAATGCTGCACTCCCTCAGTACTGCACTGAAGTGTCAGGCTAAATTATGTGCTCAAGTCTCTGGAGTGGGACTTGAAATCACAACTTTTTGAATTAATAGTTGTTACCCATTAAATAAATATTTCTCAACCAGCAATAAACTGATGTAAGGCTTTAATATGCTACAAAGTGTTAAAATTCTTTCTCAATACCAAAACCTTTTTAAGCTGTGAGAAAGATTCCAGTGGTAATATACATTCCCAATGTAATATCTTACATGTTCTCAATGTTGTTTTGGATTCCTATGTGCATTTCAAGATCAGCTGGTAAACAATTATATCATAGTCACCATGCTTTCAGAAGTAATGTCATGTGTAACAAATCCATTACAACCATTTGAAGAGATAACTAGATCAGTGGATGGGTACCGCTGACATTCACTTTGTGGGATTATCAATGAGGATAAGGACTCATGGGATAGAGCCTAAATTATCCAGAATAGTGAAAATTTGCTTTCTTTGGCCCCCTTGTCTTGAAAGACAATGGGTAAGCACCTTGAGGTGGTCAGTGGTTTGTGAAGCAGCGCCTGGAGTGGCTATAAAGGCCAATTCTAGAGTGGCAGACTCTTCCACAGATAAAAATTGGTTGTGGGGCTGTTACACAGTTGGTTCACTCCTTGCCCTTCTGTCTTTTTTCCTGCCAACAGCTAAGTCTCTTCGACTCGCCACTCTTTAGCCCCGCCTTTATGGCTGTCTGCCAGCTCTGGCGATCACTGGCAACTGACTCCCACGACTTGTGGTCAATGTCACAGGACTTCATGTCGCATTTGCAGATGTGTTTAAAGCGGAGACATGGACGGCCGGTGGGTCTGATACCAGTGACGAGCTCGCTGTACAATGTGTCCTTGGGGATTCTGTCATCTTCCATGCGACTCACATGGCCAAGCCATCTCAAGCGCTGCTGGCTCAGTAGGGTGTACATGCTGGGGATGTTGGCCACCTCAAGGACTTCTGCCTTGGTGATACAGTTCTGCCACCTGATGCCAAGGATTCTCCGGAGGCAGCGAAGATAGAATGAATTGAGACGTCGCTCTTGGCTGACATACGTTGTCCAGGCCTCGATGCCGTAGAGCAAGGTACTGAGGACCCAGGCTTGATACACTCGGATTTTTGTGTTCTGTGTCAGTGCGCCATTTTCCCACACTCTCTTGGCCAGTCTGGACATAGCAGTGGAATCCTTTCTCATGCGTTTGTTGATTTCTGCATCGAGAGACAGGTTACTGGTAATAGTTGAGCCTAGGTATGTGAACTCTTGAACCACTTCCAGAGCATGGTCACCGATATTAATGGATGAATTTCTGACGTCCTGTCCCATGATGTTCATTTTCTTGAGGCTGATGGTTAGGCCAAATTCATTGCAGGCAGCCGCAATCCTGTCGATGAGTCACTGCAGACACTCTTCAATGTGGAATGTTAATGCAGCATCGTCAGCAAAGAGGAGTTCCCTGATGAGGACCTTCCGTACTTTGGTATTCATTCTTAGACGGGCAAGGTTGAACAACCTGCCATCTGATCTTGTGTGGAGGAAAATTCCTTCTTCTGAAGACTTGAATACATGTGAGAGCAGCAGGGAGAAGAAGATCCTAAACAGGGCCAGAGCACAGCCCTGTTTCACGCCACTCAGGATCGGAAAGGGGTCTGATGAGGCACCGCTAATCTGAATTGTGCCGTTCATATTGTCATGGAATGAGGTAATGATACTTAGTAGCTTTGGTGGACATCCGATCTTTGCTAGTAGTCTGAAGAGACCATGTCTGCTAAAGAGGTCAAAGGCTTTGGTGAGATCTATGGAAGCAATGTACAGGGGCATCTGTTGTTCGCGGCATTTCTCCTGTAGCTGGCGAAGGGAGAACAGCATGTCAATGGTGGATCTCCCTGCTTGAAAGCCACACCGTGCTTCAGGGTAGACATGCTCAGCCAGTTTCCGGAGCCTGTTTAAAATGACTCGAGCGAAAACTTTCCCCACTATGCTGAGCAGGGAAATTCCACGGTAGTTGTTGCAGTCACTGTGGACACCCTTTTTCTTATAGAGGGTGATGATATTGGCATCGTTCATGACCTGTGGTACTGCTCCCTCATCCCAGCACAGGCAAAGCAGTTCAGGGAGTGCTGAAAGTATAGCAGGCTTGGCAATCTTGATTATTTCAGGGTTAATGCTGTCCTTCCCAGTGGCTTTTCCACTGGCTAGAGAATCAATGGCATCACTGAGTTCCGGTTTTGTTGGCTGTTCGGCCAGCTCATCCATGACTGGCAGAGACTGGGCTGCATTGAGGGCGGTCTCAGTGACATTTTCCCTGGAGTACAGCTCTGGGTAGTGCTGCACCCAGCAGTCCATTTGCTTGCGTTGGTCAGTGATCGGGTCCCCTGATGTGGACTTGAGGGGGGCGATCTTCTTGATGGTTGGCCCAAAAACTCTCTTAATGCCATCATACATTCCTCTGATGTTTGCAGTGTCGGAGGCCTGCTGAATACAACTGCATAGGTGTTGCCAGTAGTCATTTGCACAGCGCCTGGCTGTTCTTTGTGCAGTGCTTCTGGCTACTTTAAGTGCTACAGATGTTAACTCACTGGGGGCTTTCTTGTAGTTCAACAGTGCAATGCGCTTAGCGGCTGGGACAAGTTCCAGCTGTTCAAAGTGAGATTGAAACCAGTCTGCATTCTGCTTCAAAATGGCTTCATAACAATAAATGGCCCTGATAAAGGGGGAGAAGGTGGCGTATTGGTAATGTCACTGAACTAGGAATCCAGAGGCCTAGGCTAATGCCCTGGGGACATGCATTCAAATCCTACCACAGCAGCTAGTGGAATTTAAATTCAATTAATTAATAAACTTAATCGGTTAATCAAAATCTGGAATTGAAAGCTAGTCTGAAACTATTATTACTTGTTGTTAAAAACCCATCTGGTTCACTAATGTCCTTTAGGGAAGGAAATCTGCCATCCTTACCCAGTCTGGCCTACATGTGACTCCAGACCCACAGCAATGTGGTTGACTCTTAACTGCCCTCTGAAATGGCCTAGCATGCCATTCAGTTGTCGAGGGCAATTAGGGATGGGTAACAAATGCTGACCTTGCCAGCAACACCCACATCCCGTGAAAGAACAAAAGAAAAAGAAAAAGTGCTTTGTCTGGAAGGCAATAAGTGGTAGTGTACTGCAGGATTTGTCCGAGGTATCCTATTATTGAGACTGTGAATAATTTTCTTTCTTCTTCTTTCTTTTTTTTCTTTTGGGCCTCCTTATCTCGAGAGACAATGGATACGCGCCTGGAGGTGGTCAGTGGTTTGTGAAGCAGCGCCTGGAGTGGCTATAAAGGCCAATTCTGGAGTGACAGGCTCTTCCACAGGTGCTGCAGAGAAATTTGTTTGTTGGGGCTGTTGCACAGTTGGCTCTCCCCTTGCGCCTCTGTCTTTTTTCCTGCCAACTACTAAGTCTCTTCGACTCGCCACAATTTAGCCCTGTCTTTATGGCTGCCCGCCAGCTCTGGCGAATGCTGGCAACTGACTCCCACGACTTGTGATCAATGTCACACGATTTCATGTCGCGTTTGCAGACGTCTTTATAACGGAGACATGGACGGCCAGTGGGTCTGATACCAGTGGCGAGCTCGCTGTACAATGTGTCTTTGGGGATCCTGCCATCTTCCATGCGGCTCACATGGCCAAGCCATCTCAAGCGCCGCTGACTCAGTAGTGTGTATAAGCTGGGGATGTTGGCCGCTTCAAGGACTTCTGTGTTGGAGATATAGTCCTGCCACCTGATGCCAAGTATTCTCCGAAGGCAGCGAAGATGGAATGAATTGAGACGTCGCTCTTGGCTGGCATACGTTGTCCAGGCCTCGCTGCCGTAGAGCAAGGTACTGAGGACACAGGCCTGATACACTCGGACTTTTGTGTTCCGTGTCAGTGCGCCATTTTCCCACACTCTCTTGGCCAGTCTGAACATAGCAGTGGAAGCCTTACCCATGCGCTTGTTGATTTCTGCATCTAGAGACAGGTTACTGGTGATAGTTGAGCCTAGGTAGGTGAACTCTTGAACCACTTCCAGAGCGTGGTCGCCAATATTGATGGATGGAGCATTTCTGACATCCTGCCCCATGATGTTCGTTTTCTTGAGGCTGATGGTTAGGCCAAATTCATTGCAGGCAGACGCAAACCTGTCGATGAGACTCTGCAGGCATTCTTCAGTGTGAGATGTTAAAGCAGCATCGTCAGCAAAGAGGAGTTCTCTGATGAGGACTTTCCGTACTTTGGACTTCGCTCTTAGACGGGCAAGGTTGAACAACCTGCCCCCTGATCTTGTGTGGAGGAAAATTCCTTCTTCAGAGGATTTGAACGCATGTGAAAGCAGCAGGGAGAAGAAAATCCCAAAAAGTGTGGGTGCGAGAACACAGCCCTGTTTCACACCACTCAGGATAGGAAAGGGCTCTGATGAGGAGCCACCATGTTGAATTGTGCCTTTCATATTGTCATGGAATGAGGTGATGATACTTAGTAGCTTTGGTGGACATCCGATCTTTTCTAGTAGTCTGAAGAGACCACGTCTGCTGACGAGGTCAAAGGCTTTGGTGAGATCAATGAAAGCAATGTAGAGGGGCATCTGTTGTTCACGGCATTTCTCCTGTATCTGACGAAGGGAGAACAGCATGTCAATAGTCGATCTCTCTGCACGAAAGCCACACTGTGCCTCAGGGTAGACGCGCTCGGCCAGCTTCTGGAGCCTGTTCAGAGCGACTCGAGCAAAGACTTTCCCCACTATGCTGAGCAGGGAGATTCCACGGTAGTTGTTGCAGTCACCGCGGTCACCTTTGTTTTTATAGAGGGTGATGATGTTGGCATCGCGCATGTCCTGGGGTACTGCTCCCTCGTCCCAGCACAGGCATAGCAGTTCATGTAGTGCTGAGAGTATAGCAGGCTTGGCACTCTTGATTATTTCAGGGGTAATGCTGTCCTTCCCAGGGGCTTTTCCGCTGGCTAGGGAATCAATGGCATCACTGAGTTCCGATTTGGTTGGCTGTATGTCCAGCTCATCCATGACTGGTAGAGGCTGGGCTGCATTGAGGGCAGTCTCAGTGACAGCATTCTCCCTGGAGTACAGTTCTAGGTAGTGCTCAACCCAGCGGTCCATCTGTTTGCGTTGGTCAGTGATTATGTCCCCCGATTTAGATTTGAGGGGGGTGATCTTCTTGATGGTTGGCCCAAGAGCTCTCTTCATGCCATCATACATTCCTCTGATGTTTCCGGTGTCTGAGGCCAGCTGAATATGGCTGCATAGGTGTTGCCAGTAGTCGTTTGCGCAACGCCTAGCTGTTCTTTGTGCAGTACTTCTGGCTGCTTTAAGTGCTGCGGATGTTAAATCGCTGGGGGCTTTCTTGTAGTTCAAAAGTGCAATGCGCTTAGCGGCTATGACAGGTTCCAGCTCTTCATTATGAGATTGAAACCAGTCTGCATTTCTCTTCGCACTTTTGCCGTAGGTGGTCAAAGCTGACTCATAGATGGCGTCTCTGATGTGGGCCCACTTGGTCTCAGCATCCCCTGTGGGAGTGTTTTGAAGGGCTGTTACAAGTGAATTTAGAAATTTTTGTAACAGCTGTGGGTGAGAAATTCTGCTCGTGTTGATGCGCGGGTGGCCCTTCTGCTTGGAATGATGCAACTTCTTTGGTCTGAGTCTAACCTTGCTGCACACCAGGGAGTGGTCGGTGTCGCAGTCCGCACTGTGGAAGCTGCGTGTGATTTGAACACTGTTTAAGGCGGCTCGCCTTGTGACAATGAGGTCTAGCTGGTGCCAACGACGTGATCTTGGGTGCCTCCATGAAACCTGGTGACAGGGTTTAGTGTGAAAGAACGAGTTGGTGATGCAGAGGTTATGATAGGTACACAACTCAAGCAGTCTCTGCCCGTTCTCATTCATCCTTCCAACGCCATAGCGCCCAAGGCAGGAGGGCCATGAGTCATGGTCGGTGGAGAATGGAACTAGCCACAATTTTCTGAAAATTTGCTGATAACAAAACGACATGTGTAAGTGGAAAGGAAATTGGTGTTGTGACTTAAAGGAATTGACCAGATAAATTTTAATGTGTAAAAGTTAAAATAATTCAATATTTTTTGGACAGTGCACATATGGGAACAGTTAATGTCAAACATATCCAGACATTGAAATGTTACTGTTTAGCAAAAATTAATTGTGGACGCAGCTTGGATTGAATTGCTAAGCTTTCAGCTCTATTTAGGTCAACAGCACACAAATCAAACATTAATCTTCTGAATTATCCAAAAATAACCTTCCATTAGCAGGAAAATAAAAGGAAAGCGATTTAAGCATGATTATTAATCATACCCTTTAAGTATTCAACTAATAAGAAGTTACCATCAACAAGGCAAATCATGTTCTTGAATGCCATTGGAAAACATTGGATTATAAATTTGAATGAGTTAAAACAATACTGTACAGTTCACAGGTAAGGTCAGTCCTGGAGTATTGTACCTGAATTTGGCATGTAGATGCATTGGAAAGAATTCAGAGAAGAGTAACAAGGATGAGTCCTAAAGGACTAAATTATAAAGAAATACTCAGGCACCTGAACTTATTTTCTCTGGAAAAAAGAAGACGGAAAGGATACAAGAAAAAAGTATTTAGTAAGGCACAGATAAGATCTAGATAAGCAAGTTTGCACTGTATGCACAGATTCACAGACTTTGAGCAAGATTGGTGAATCATGTTTAGTTTCTCTCCAGATTGGTGGGTATGTGGAACAGGCACTGGAAAACTTAATTAATTAATTATGGGCCAACTGATACCCTTAAAAAGAAACTCAATCAATAACTGAGGGTTACTGTGATATTAGTGGAGGATTACTGAGATATTGATATATCTGTCTGACTTACGTGGAGATAAGAAACATGTGTAGAAATTCTGCTCCTGTCATAAAGCACCATGACTATCCCAAATGCCAAAAAATGGGGCCATTTAAATATTAACAGTGGGTGTCTCCAGCACTATCAACACTTAGTTTGGTATCCATCTAGTAGACCACACCTGATTTTAGAGTAATGCACTGCCACTTTGTTGGGGATGGCACAGTCTGATCTGACCCAATTATCCATCACTGCTGCTTCATTTGCACCATATTTGAATAGGAAACAAATCTCTCTATTATCCTTTCCTATTTGAATATGACACTGTGAGGTGCAAATAAGGCCCTATGTGATGAGTAAGTCTGCTTCTTGCAGGTCTATTGGCCATACATAAGGTGTAAATGGTGGGATTTCTGGGGGAGCCAGGGATGTTGCCATACATGCCTACAGAAGTGACACCAGGATGAGCAAAAGTGCCCATCTCCACTCCATCAGAAGCTCTTACTGGAGTGAATTCGTAGAGGAAACATGGTGAGAATGGGTTCTGGACCTCTTTTCTTGCCCTTCACTCCAACTCTACCAGATTTCCACCCGATCAAAGATTAGAATTTCCCGGGCAGTGGTCAAAGTCTTACACCCTGAAATTCCTAAATCCAGGGAGGGTATTCACTGTGTAATGGCAGTGGTGGCTGGCGGAGGACTGCAATTTGTGGCCTACAGGCTCCCTTTCTAGCTCCATCAGCCTCATGTTTGGGAGGGGGCATATTAATAATAATATTCCTGCTCACAAATAGGCAGGTGTGTTAGAATACAATTTAAATGGGGAAAATACATCAAATGATATATTACTTTCAGTTCTGTCCTCAGCTACTGACTCCATCCCTGTCCCTGGCAAATGTCTGAGGCTGGACCAGACAGTTCGCAACCTTGGTGTCATATCTGACCCCGAGATGAGCTTCTGACCACACATGCACGCCATCACTAAGACCGCCTATTTCCACCTCCATAACATTGCCCGACTCCGTCCCTGCCTCAGCTCACTTGCTGCGGAAACTCTCATCCGTGCCGTTGGTTTCCTCAACACTTGACTATGCCCACGCACTCCTGGTTAACCTCCCAATTCCAGCCTCTGGAAACTTGACGTCATTCAAACTCTGCTGCCCATGTCCTTATTTGCAGAAGTCCCATTCATGCATCACCCCTTTGCTCACTGACCCACACTGGCTCCCGGTTAAGCAACACCTCAGTTTTAAAATTCTCATCCTTGTTTTCAAATCCCTCCATGGCCTCACCACTCTGTAATCTCCTCCAGCCCCACAACCCTCTGAGATATATGGATTCCTCCAATTCCGGCCTCTTGAGCATCCCCATGCCTTCAGCTGCCTAGGCTCTGAGCTCTGAAATTCTTTCCTTAAACCTCTCTGCCTCTCTTTCCTCTTTTAAGATGCTTCTTAAAACCTACCTCTTTGACTAAGCTTTTGGTCGTCTGCCCGAATATCTCCTTACATGGCTCGATGTCAAATTTTTGTTTTATAACGCTCCTGTGAAGCACCTTCAGATGTTTTATGATGTTAAAGGAGCTATAGAAATAAAGGTTGCTATTTTTGTTGTCATTGTAGCAATGCTGGACACAAAGAATGCCCAAGAATCCTTGGTGTCCAGCATTGCGGTGGTGGATGGAGTTTGAGCAATTTGAAATCAAGTCTTGCAATGCAGTTGGCCAGCAGTAGAAACCAGCAGCCCTTTTTGAAGAGGTTTTCAGGATGAGTCTAGATGCAGCGGGTAGGTGCTGTGTTAAAATCTGTATCTCATCTATTGGGTAGCACTCCAATTGTGCTATAAATGATGCTGACACCTCACCAAACTATCTAAATATTTAAAATAGCCTGTTCCCCTATTTCATCAGAAGTGGCTGCGTGGAAGTTCTGCTCTGCTCAGATTTTCTGCTCAACACCTCCCCAGGATTGTTAGGCCCCGGAAGGGGTAGGGTAGGTTGGGGAGGGAAGTGTCATATGAGTACAGTGGAAGCAGTTGGCTCAATGGGTAGTTATTAACCACAGGGTATCTTTCATTAATGCCGTTAAAATTAATTCATGCAATATATCAGGATGAATCGTTGCAAAACAAATCCTATTACATATCTGATCATTGATTTTTATTCTGCTGTTATAATTATAAAGCTGTAATCTTTCCCTCCAGGACAGTTAAAGGTATTTTTTAATGATATGATTATAACTTCATCTTCCTCTGATCTCTTAATTGCTTTCCTGTTTTGATGTTATTATAGGTGCTGATGTGTAACATATTTGTAATATACTTGAATCATATGCAATTTGTTATCTTGTCAAAAAGGAATGATCAAATCCTATCACTGGTATTCCATCTATTAGTGTAGAACAAAACAATATGAATGTATGCACAATTGACTGTGTATATTACATAATTAATAATAAGCAAAGGGCTTTTAAATTTCAGTGCGCATGCACATCTTGGATCCTTTATAAACTTATCTTGAAAATAATGAAAATTGAAAAGGACCTGAGCCCCCATTTCAAAGTTATATCCTTTGTCTTTCAATTTTCTTTAACAATTACGAGCAATACCTATCTTCACAGTGACATAATGTTCACAATTTTGTTAAAATCTATTATCCAATAAGGTGTGACAATAGATGGGACTTTCTGCGCTTGAGCAGTTCAGCTGGGATTCTGTCCTTGCCCGGTGCCCTTCTGTTCGCTAGGCAGTCTCTGGCCTTTTCGAGCTCCAGAGAAGACACCCCACTTAAATGGATTATTTGCTGCGTGTTCATCATCTTTCGTAGATGGAAGGATGCAAACTCCCATTATGCAATACTTGGTGCTATACACCCAGACTATCATAATGCCAGCTATATTGACATTTGAACTGATTCAAATTTTCTCCCTACAAAATTAAAACCTTTTTTTTATTTTATCCACTAGAATTATCACACTTTGATGAATTCATTAGAATTGAAGAGACGAAATTCTGACCTCTGCCCAAAACAGGTGTGAAGTTAGCACAGCATCTGTCCCGCCCATCCAAAGCCAAGATTGGGAGATCCCAATCATTTAGGGTTCGGGCCCAATTTGAATTCCACCATCAAGCTGCAGGCTCCAAACCAATGCCCTGCTGCAGCTCACAAGTGGTGGAAGGAGAGGAAATTGGCCAATTCCCATGCTGCACTGGACTGCAGGTTGCTTATGGGGGTGACAGTAGAGCTGATCCCAGAGGTGATCAAATAGGGGCTGGCAGCTCTTGCTGGCTCCACAAAATTATCCCCACCAAAAAGTCCTGAGTGGTCCCTTAAGGATCGTTGATTTGGCTGCCCACTACCTAACTAGCTCACATTCAGGTCACTTATACCTGAAAATTACAAATGGTGTCCAATAATCAGTCTAGGATCGCGATCCACATACTTAAGCAGCCTTACATCAAAAATATGAGGGAAGACTGTTTACCCATTTACAGACCCATCTGAAATTTGCATGAGCCAGGCTTTGTGTGTCAATCAGACAGCAGATATAACTCAAACTTGGCTCTGATTTTTAACGTTGGGCTGTGAGATATGAGCATCTGGCAGCTGAAAATCACCCCCGAAGATGCTTGCTCAAAAATTATATCCTGCAACAAAATATGTATTTTTTGTCAGCCAACTATCTGACTCATCACTGTGCTAAAGAGTCTTTAAACGAAGCTGCTGAAAATTCACACAAGTAGGTTACTTGATTTGAAATTCAAATTCACTCCCTCTGTAGGAACACATCCCAGTTCTTAAATCCACAGAATATGACCACATGTGGCAATTGAGAAAGCCTAGAATTGCTGAAGTGAACAAAGAAGTGCCAGCTAAAACCTTGCCGCTTACCAACAAAATGCACTGGTGTATATATACATATTTTATATATAAAGTCTAAAAGTAGGGACCATAAATATAAGACAGTCACTCATAATTGCAATTGAGAATTCAGGAGAAACTTCTTTACCAAAGAGTGGTTAGAATGGGGAACTCGCTACCACATGGAGAGTTTGAGGCAAATAGCATAGATGTATTTAAGGGATGGCAGATAAACACATGAGGGAGAAAGGAATAGAAGGTTACGCTGATAGGGTGAGAAGAAGGTGGTGGTGGGGAGGATGCTCGTGTAGAGCATAAACACCAATATGGACCTGTTGGGCTGAATGGTCTGATTCTGTGCTGTAAAATTCCATGTAATTAACCACTACTCATCCAGGTATGATCACCCTACTGACTCGGGCGTTGACTTTTCGATCTGAAGCCCAGTGACAAGTTGATTCCTTCAGGTGCCATTAACGAGTTTGGTTAATCATCAAGAACACCTGAACACTGAAGTCCTGCCTGTTTTAGTCTTTGGATTACTAAATCTGCCAAAGGAGACCAACTAGGTCCCAATCCCTCATCACCTGATGTATCATTTAAAAAAAAGACTCACATTTATATAGTGCCTTTCATGACCACCAGACATATCAAAGCACTTTACTACCAATGAAGTACTTTTTGAAGTGTAGTCACTGTTGTAATATATGAAACACGGCAGCTAGTTTTCACACAGCAAGCTCTGTAAACAGCAATATGATAATAACCAATCTGTTTCTGTGATGTTGATTGAGGGATAAATATTCACCAAGACACCAGGGATATCTCCTCTGCTGTTCTTTGAAATAGTGCCATGAGATCTTTTATGTCCACCTGAGAGGGCAGACAGGCTTGGTTTAAATGCCTCATTCAACAGATGGCACCTCCAACAGTGCAGCACTCCTTCAGTACTGCACTGGAGTGTCAGACTTGATTTTTGAGCTCAAGTCCAGGAGTAAAGCTTAAACCCACAATGTTGCTCTTCAGAGGTAAGAGTGCTATCCACTGAACCACAGCTGACACACAATCATCTTAGAACTTGATCCCCAAGAAGCTTCCCTTCACATTACGTTTTCCTTAAAAATAATGATTGAGTGAGTGTCTCGAGATGGTAAAGCCTGAAAATCAATAATAGAATTAAATTACTACCCTTTAGTTAATGCTCCAAGCATTTTACAAAGATGGCAGCCCATACGCACAGGCTTTACACCGCGGAGCCACTGCGATATTAAACGTGGCAGCCCATTTACACGACCAGGGCAGACCACCCCCTCTGATGATGTGGAGGGGGCGGGCGCTCCGTCCCCGGCAACGGCGTCCGGCGCCACTGTGCAGGCGTCAGTGCCATTTTTACGGGGCTTCCAGCCTTTACATTTACTTTAAATTTTTAAAGGAATAAAGACTTAAACTTTATTAATGACCAAACCCCCGATGACCAAATATTTCATTCTTTGCCCTCTCCCCCCCACAAAATACTTACCTTCTGTACCTAACCTTGCCCCCCCCACAAAGTTCACAAACTTTAATCTTTACCCCTTCCCGCCACCCCCTAGACCAATGAAAATAGTTTGACCCCGCTCCTCCTCCCCTCACTCCTGCACTGAGGAACTTACCTGCTTCCCCCCTCCCTACCAGTGTTCTGCCTCACATCATTGGTTGGAGATCGGACGGCGCAGGAGTGCCAGCCGCCAACCGCAATATCGGAGTGGGACAGCCGGTGGGACCAGGCAAGTCATTAATTCGTTCATTTAAATTAATTAACATATTGAAATGGTGGTCCTGCCACCAGCAATGTGGGGCGGGGCCTTCCTGGAGTTGAGGCCTGTGGCTGGCCTCTCCCAGAGCCATTTTCAGGGCCCCCCAGCCACGATCCCCAACGTCAGGGGTTCGGTAAAATTATTGTGTTCTTGTACAAAATCTCACTCTCTGCTATATTAATGAAAGCATTAAGGAATTTAAACTAAATGTGTCCATTCTTTGATAAAGAAAGTAAGTAATGTGCTGCAAATATACAAATAAATTTGTTACTAATATCATACAGCACAATTCAATGCACTTCATACTTTGTGAACATTAATTATACATCCTGACAGGCATCATTAGCAAAACATAGCTCAGAAAAATGCATAAAGTTCACAGCAAATTAAACAGTATGGGGTCGCTATGGCAGACTTAACACAGAGCTGTTGGGACCATTGCTCCTCAGGTGCTACAAGTGTCTCTTTGGCTTATAGATTTGTTTGCGCTAGAATGCAAGATTAGCTCATTTATATCTTAGTGCAAGAGACTTGATAAAGAAGGATGCACTTGAAGCACAGCAGGGTGAAGAGAGCACGATATCCTGCACAGTAGCTCTTAAAGGGACTGTGGCTCCCTTTTAAAATTGTCTTGCTGATGAACAGGAGGCAAAACAGCTGCAAGATAAGCTGATCAAACAGCTAAATTTAATAAGGCAGCTTTGGAGGTGCTGCTGAGGCCCTACAACAAAGGCTGGTCTTGTTCGGATAAGAAGACTACCCTCCAGTGAAGCTCAGTGCTATAGCCAAGTGGATGGAAGCAGCAGCATGAATGAATGCAGTAGCAGCTGTTCATAGGGAGTGGGAGTGGGAGAAGATTAGTAAGACATTACAAATCATCCATTCTGCCATGTTTCTGAGAAACAGAAGCGCTTTCAGCTATGTTGTGCAATATTGGGATTTATAAACCACTCAGTTTGTTCTGAAGAGACTTCTCCCCAATACAGAGCCTTGCTTGCCAGAAGAGGAGATTGGAGAATGGGCCACAGAGACTATAGTGTCCTCCCTGTGGGCTTGGGGCTGGGGGTGGTGGGGTGCGGGTGGGCGTCCCTACTTCATGGGCAATCTTTGGCCCACAGAGGATCCCACCGGGAACCACTTCAGCCCTCGGACGCCCCTCCCCCTTGACTGCACGACAACACCCTCATCCCACCCTCACCAGGATTGGCCCGGCAACCCGCCACACTATCTGAGGTCCAGGGTACTGCGCTGGACCTGGGTCCATGGCCACTGCAGTACTGACAGTGGCCACCACTCCCGGTGGCACTGCCGACACTGCCCTCTGATTGGTCGACAGTTCTTGGAGGTGGGATCCCCATCTTTAAAGGGTTGGGGATCCCAGCCTGTGAAACTTGATGTAAAAAGATTGGAGGTTCGAGGATCGCTCCGGGGTGGGGGTGGGGGGCAAGAAAAGGCCGAGTCAGGGTTCACCCCATCTTTTCAGACTGGCATTGAGAGCCCCACCTCCTACACAAAATCCAGCCCATTAATTTTCACACGCAATGTTCTGATCTGTGCAATCACATCAGGAGTGGAGTCTTGCAATTTACATGCTATGATACAATCATAGGGCACAGAATGTACTTTGGGTGGGGGACTTCAATGTCCATCACCAAGAGTGGCTCGGTGCCACCGGTGCTGATGGAGGTGGCGGAGTCCTGAAGGACATAATAGGAAAATTGGGCCTGCAGCATGTGGTGAGAGAACCAACAAGAGCAAAAAACCTACTTGACCTCACCCTCACCAATCTACCTGTTGCAAATGCATCTGTCCATGACAGTATAGGTAGTAGTGACCACCGCACAGTCCTTGTGGAGACAAAGTGCCGCCTTCTCACTGAGGATACCCACCATCGTGTTGTGTGGCACTACCACTGTGCTAAATGGGATAGATTCAGAACACATACAGCAGCTCACAACTGGGAACCCATGAGGCTCTGCAGGCTATCATCAGCAGCAGAATTGTTTTCAACTACAATCTGTAATAACATGGCCTGGCATATCCCTCACTCTACCATTACCATCAAGCAGGGGACCAACAGTAATTCAATGAAGTGGGTAGGACAGCATGCCAGGAGCAGCACCTAAAAATATGGTGCCAACTTGGCGAAGCTGCAACACATGCATACTAAACAGCAGAAGCAGCATGCAATAGACAGAGCTAAGAGATACCACAATCAGTGGATCAGATCAAAGATCTGCAGTCCTGTCATTGCCATCATGAATGGTGGTGGACAATTAAACAACTAACCGGAGGAGGAAGCTCCACAAACAACCCTATTCCCAATGATGAGGGAGCTCAGCATGTCAGTGCAAGTGACTAGACTGAAGCATTTGCAACCATCTTCAGCCAGAATTGTCCTCCTCCTCCTGAGGTCCCCAGCATCACAGATGCCAGTCTTCAGCCAATTCAATTCACTCCACGTGATACCAAGAAATGGCAGAAAGCACTGGCTATGGCAAAGGCTATAGGCCCTGAAAACATCCCGACTGCAGTACTGAAGACTTGTGCTCCAGAACTAGTCGCGCCCCAGCCAAGTTGTTCCAGTACAGCTATAACATTGGCATCTATCAGACAATATGGAAAATTGCACAGGTAGGTCCTGTTCACAAAGAGCAGAACAAATCCAGGACTTTCGCTCCTCATCCTTCTCAGCCTGTCTGCAGCCTTTGGCACAGTTGACCACAACATCCTCCTCCAATACCTCTCCACTGTTGTCCAGCTGGATGGGACTACTCTAACCTGGTTCCATTCTTATCCAATCATAGCCACAGAATCACTTACAATGGCTTCTCTTGCTGCTCCTCCACCGTTACCTCTGGGAACTCCAAAGGATCTATCCTTGGCCCCCTTCTATTTCTCATCTATATACTGCCCCTTGGCGACATCATCTGAAAGCAGAACGTTAGTTTTCACATGTATGCTGACGACATTCAGCTCTACCTCATCACCAATCTCTTGACTCCTCCACTGTTGCTAAATTATTAGACTGCTTCTCCAACATCCAGTACAGGATGAGCAGAAATTTCCTCCAATTAAATATTGTTTTTGGTCTCTGCTCCAAACCTCGTTCCTGAGTGACTAACTCCATGCCTTTCCCTGGCAACAGCCTGAGGTTAAGCCAGTCTGTTCGCAACCTTGATGTCACATTTGACCTTGCGATGAACATCCGGCCTCATACTCATGCCATCACTAAGACTGCCTATTTCCAGCCCCGTAACATCACCCGACTTCACCCGGCTCAGCTCATCTGCTGCTGAAACCCTCATTCATGTCTTCATTACCTCCAGACTTGATTATTCCAATGCACTCCTGCTAGTTTCCCACATTCTACTCTCGGTAAACTTGAGGTCATCCAAATCTCTGCTGCCTGTGTCTTAACTCACACCAAGTCCCGTTCCCCTATCACCCCTGTGCTCGCTGACCTACATTGGCTCACGGTCAAGCAAAGTCTTGATTTTATAATTTTCATCCTTGTTTTCAAATCCCTCTGTGGCCTCGCACATCCCTATCTCTGCAATCCCCTCCAGCCCCACAAGCCTCCAAGACATCTGCGCTCATCTAATTCTGGTCTCGTAAGCATCCCAATGTTTAATCGTTACCATTGGTGGCCACGCCTTTGTTGCCTAGGCCCTAAGCGCTACAATACCCTCCCTACACCTCTCTGCCTCTCCACCTCACTTTCCTCCTTTAAGATACTCATTTAAACCTACATTTTTACCAAGCTTTTGGTCATCTCCTTTTGCTGCTCCGTGTCATACTTTGTTTTATAATGCTCCTGTGAAGTGCCTTGGGACGTTAGGCGCTAAAGGCGTTATTAAAATATAAATTATGGTTGATCACCATACTCTCAATCATCAGCAAAGTAATGGAAGGTGTCATTGACAGTGCCATCAAGCTAACTCAGCAATAACCTGCTCACCGATGCTCAGTTTGGGTTCTGCCACGGGCACTTGGCTATAGATCTCGGTACAGCCTTGGTCCAAACATGGACAAAAGAGCTGAATTCCAGAGGTAAGGTCAGAGTGCCTGTCCATGACATTAATGTGTCAAGAAGCCCTAGCAAAATTGAAGCCAATGAGAATTGGAGGAAAGCTTCCCACTGGTTGGAGTCGTACCTAGCACAAAGGAAGATGGTTGTGGTTGTTGAAGGTCAATCATCTCAGCCCCAGGACATCACTGCAGGAGTTCCTCAGGGTAGTGTCCTCAGCCCAACCATCTTCAGCTGCTTCATCAATGACTTTCCCTCCATCATAAGTTCAGAAGTGGGGATGTTCATGAAGATTGCACAGTGTTCAGTACCATTCGCAACGCCTCAGAAACTGAAGCAGTCTGTGCCCACATCCAGCAAGACCTGGACAACATTCAGGCCTGGGCTGATAATTGGCAAGTAACATTCATGCCACACAAGAGCCAGGCAATGACCATCTCAAACAAGAGAGAATCTAACCATCTCCCCTTGACATTCAATTGCATTACAATCACTGAATCTCCCACTATCAACATCCTGGGAGTCACCATTGACCCGAAACTTAACTGGACCAGCTACATAAATACTGTGGTTACAAGAGGCTGGGAACTCTGCAGTGAGTAACTCATCTCCTGACTCCCCAAAGCCTGTCCACCATCTACAAAGCACAAGTTAGGAGTGTGATGGAATACTCTCCACTTGCCTGGATGACTGCAGCTCCAACACTCAAGAAGCTCAGCAGCATTCAGAACAAAGCAGCCCACTTGTTCAGTACCTCCTTAAATATTCACTCCCTCCAGCACCTGCATATAGTGGCATCAGTGTGTACAATCTACCAGATGCACTGCAGGAACTCAGCAAGCCTCCTTTGACAGCATCTTCCAAACCTGCAATCTCTACCACCTAGAAGGACAAGGGCAGCAGACTCATGGGAACACCACCACCTGAAAGTTCCCCTCCACACCACACAACATCTTGACTTGGAACTATATTGCTGTTCCTTTATGGTCGTTGGGCCAGAAACCTGCAAATCCATTCCTAACAGCACTGTGTTTGTACCTACCCCACATGGACTGCAACAGTTCAAGAAGGCCGCTCACCACCACCTTCTCAAGGGCAATTAGGTATGGACAACAAATGCTGGCCTTGCCAGCTATGTTCACACCCCATGAAAGAATAATGAAAAAAATCAGAAAACTTTGATTAAATTTCAACCATATATATTCATTATTCATTTTGGAATTTATAATGGATATCTAATGATTCATCGATAAACTGGAGATTCCTGTAACAGTGATGGCACAATCCTCTGGAAGAAATAGACAGTTGCTGATATCAGGAAATGTAATTTGGTATTGTGTGACAGTCCAAAGCAAATCACATAATGGAAGCAGTGAAAATGCCAGTTATGAAGCTGAGATGAGTGATAAAGAATCATTGCGGCAACAAATCACTCAACCCACCAACAGCTATGGTTGGCTCAATAACAGAACAAACTTCTCACTCAGATGGGAAATGTTAACATCACGGATACTAGAAAACAAGATTAATACCTGGACTTTCCAATCAGCATTATTTTAATAGATTACCATTAGCATGAAGATAAAGCATTTGGAAAATCCAGCTTTAATGGTGTAATTGCAGGACTGACGTTCATAACCTCTCAACTCTCATCCAGATTGCTACTAAAAAGCCAGTTCTAGGTATCTATTGTAAAAGCAAAATACTGGAAATCTGAAATAAAATCATGAAATGCTGGAAATACTCAGCAGATCTGGCAGCAGCTGTGGAGAGAGAAGCAGAGTTAACATTTCAAGCCAGTGACCCATCTTCAGAACTGGTAAATATTAGAAATGTAAAAGGTTATAAGCAAGTAAAGCGGGGGTGGGGCAAGAGATAACAAAGGAGAAGGTGGAGATAGGACAAGGTCACAGAATACCTGACCAGAAGGTCGTGGAGCAAAGGCAAACAATATGTTAATGGTGTGTTGAAAGACAAAGCATTAGTACCGATAGGGTGTTAACGGACTGAAAATTGACCAGCCGCAAGTACAAACATTGAAAGAAGTACAAGTAAATCTCTTTGTTATCTCTTGCCCCACCCCCGCTTTACTTGCATATAACCTTTTACATTTCTAATATTTTCCGGTTCTGAAGCAGGGTCACTGACCTGAAACGTTAACTCAGCTTCTCTATCCACAGATGCTGCCAGACCTGTTAGGTACCTATTGTGCTCTGTTAAAATGGCAAAAAATGATATATAGACAGAACATACACAGTTGAATACACTAATAATTCTATTCAATCCATTCAGATAAATAAATGGCAAAGCTGTTCTCAAATAATTCAGTCTAACAGCCCAATAATTTAAAATGATGTATACATCTATAATGATGAACAATTTATATAACAAAATGAACCATCAAAAGCAGGAAATACTAATTTCCATTTTGAGAACATATTTTCTTTGTTCCTTACAAATTATAGAAATTTCCAGCTAATATCTTTGAATAATACTTCATGTTAACAAATAGCCCTTAGATACAGAGAAGTACAGTGTTAACATACTCCAAACAAAAGGTATAGGACACCCTCTCGAATTATGTAAGATAGTTGTTTCTGCATCATTTCTCTTCATCATTCTTTCTGGTGATTGCTCTGAACAACTTAATACAATTATTTTTCTCAATGAAGTGGGATTGTCCTATGAGGAGAGATTGAGAATTGAAGATTGAGGGACGCTTGCTGTTTGTAGTGTACATTAATGATTGAGAAATGAATATAGGAGGTATGATCAGTAAGTTCGCAGATGACACAAAAATTGGTGGTGTCATAAATAGTGAGGAGGAAAACCTTAGATTACAGGACGAAATAGATGGACTGGTAAGATGGGCAGCGCAGTGACAAATGGAATTTAATCCTGAGAAGTGTGAGGTGATGCATTTTGGGAGGACAAACAAGGCAAGGGAATATGAATGGTAGGACCCTAGGAAGAACAGACGGTCACAGGGACGTTGGTGTACTTGTCCATAGATCACTGAAGGCAGCAGCGCAGGTAGATAAGGTGGTTCGGAAGGCATATGGGATACTTGCCTTTATTAGCTGAGGCACAGAATATAAGAGCAGGGAGGTTATGATGGAGCTGTATAAAATGCTAGTTAGGGCACAGCTGGAGTACTGTGTACAGTTCTGGGCACCACACTATAGGAAGGATGTGATTGTACTGGGGAGGGTGCAGAGGAGATTCACCAGGATGTTGCCTGGGCTGGAGCATTTCAGCTATGAAGAGAGACTGGATAGGCTAGGGTTGTTTTCCTTAGAGCAGAGAAGGCTGAGGGAGGATCTGATTGAGGTATACAAAATTATGAAGGGCATAAATAGGGTAGATAGGAAGAAATTTTTTCCCTTAGCGGAGGTGTCAATAATCAGGGGGCAAAGATTTAAGGTAAAGGGCAGGAGGTTTAGAGGGGATTTGAGGACAACTTTTTTCACCCAGAGGGTGGTTGGAATCTGGAACACACTGCCTGAAGTGGTATAGACAGGAACCCTCACAACATTTAAGAAGTGCTTAGATAAGCACATGAAATGCTATAGCATACAAGGCTACGGGCCAAGTGCTGGAAAATGGGACTAGAATAGTTAGGCACTTGATGGCCGGCACGAATACAATGGGCTGAAGGGCTTGTTTCTGAGCTGTATGACTCTATGAGGAGACTGGGCCTATATTCTCTAGAGTTTAGAAGAATGAGAGGTGATCTCATTGAAGCATACAAAATTCTTACAGGGCTCGACAGAGTAGATGCAGGAAGGATGTTTCCGTTGGCTAGCGGGTGTAGAACCAGGGGACACAGTCTCAGAATAAGAGGTAAGCCATTTAGGACTGAGATGAGGAGGAATTCAGGAATTCCTTCACTCAGAGGGTGGTGAATCTTTGGAATTCTCGACCCTAAGGGCTGTGGAGGCTCAGTTATTGAGTATATTCAAGACAGAGATCTATAGATTTCTAGATATTAACGATTTCAAGTGATATGGGGAGAATGCGGGAAAATGACGTGAAGGTAGAATATCTGCCATGATCTAGTTGAATGGCAGCGCAGGCTCGAGGGGTCAAATGGCCCTCTCCTGCTCCTATTTTCTATGTTCCTAAGTTACAATATCACTAAACTTTTAAACTCGCAAACTTTTAAAAAAACTAATAAGAAGCATAACATTTTAATTCAATAGTTCAATTCAGCAATCAGAGATAACAGCAGCAGTGGCAGGGGATAAAAGAAAGAGAGCAGGGGAACAGCACGGAAAGAATGTAAAATATCCTGCAGGCAGAAGGAAGTGAGCCAGAGGTTGTGATACAGGCTGGTACCAATGACATAGCGAGGTCAGATTTTAAGGAGCTAGGGAGGAAGCTAGGAAAGAAGCAGGACCTCGAAAGTAGTAATCTCTGGATTACCCCCAGTGCTAGCACGAGTAGATATAGGACGATAGGAATGCTGGAGGCATGGCGCAGGATGGAGGGCTTCAGATTCTTGGGATATTGGGGCTAGTTCTGGGGCACAAGATACCTATTCAAAAGGGACAGGTTGCACCTTAACAGGACTGGGACCAATGTTGTCATGGAAGGGTCACTAGAGTGGTTGGGGAGAGTTTAAAATAAATTGGCAAGGGGATGGGCACCAGCATATAGAAGCACTAAAGAGGAATAAGGTGCATAAAGGAGTGAGATGTTGGATAGTCGTAGGGAAGGAAATAGTACCATATTAGATAGGAACAGACTAAGAAGACTATGGGGAATACAAAGAAAGGTTTAGAATGCATGTATGTAAACACAATAAGTGTGGTGAATAAGATTGGTGAGCTGCAAGCACAAATAGTCGTGTGGGAAACTGACATACTGGCAATAATGAAAATGTGGCTTAAACATGGTGAGGACTGTGTGCTTAATATTCAATTATATAAAGTGTTCAGAAAAGATAAGGAAGGAAAAAAGGGAGGTGGGTGGCAGTACTGATTAGGGAAGACATTGCACTGTTGGAAAGGGAAGATATCCATGAGGGGGCAAAGACAGAATCCATTTGGTTCGTGTTGAGAAGTAAAGAGGGTATGATCACTCTACTGGGAGCATTCTAGAGGCCTCCAAATAGTGAGAGATATATAGAGGAGCAAATCTGCAGAGAAAACACAGAACTGTGCAAGAACTGGTGATATTGGGGAATTTTAATTACCCAAACATCAATTGGGATAATTTTAGAGTAAAAGGAAAGGAGGGGAAGGAATTTCTGAAATGTGTTCAGGAGAATTTCCTTGACCAGTCTGTTATTGTTCCAACTAGGGAGGAGGTATTGCTGGATCTGGTGTTGGGGAATGAGGTGGGCCAAGTGGACCAAGTGTCACTCTGGGGGAACACTTGGGTAAGAGTGATAATTGTATCATAAGGTTTAAACTAGTAATGGAGAAGAGCAAGAACAATCTAAAGTAGAACTGCTAAATTGGAAGAGGGACTTCAATGGGATTAAAGGGGATCTAACCAGGAAAAACTGTAATGGGGCAATGGGTAATCTTTATGGAGGCGATATTTCAGGTACAGGCTAGGTAGACTCCAACAAGGGTGAACGGTAAGGGAAACAAAGCCAGGGATCCTTGGACGACGAGGGAGATAGCAGTGATGATGAAAAAGAAAGGGTGTATGATACAAGTCAGGTGAATTCTTCAAGCGAGAACCAGGCCAGATGCAATAGGTTGAGAGGGGAAGTGAAGAGGAAAATATGACCAGCAAAAACATAATATGAAAATAGAAGGTAGTTAATATAAAAGGGAACCCAAAACTCTTCTATCAGCATGTAAATAGTAAGCGGGTCGTAAGAGGTGGGATGGGGCCTATGCTTAGAGGCACAGATCAAGGATAGAATATTTAATGAGTACTTTGTATTGGTGTTTACTAAGGAAGGGGATGCTGACAAAATATCAGTAGAAGCAGAGATGGTAGAGGTCATGTTTTCTATCACTCTTGTTTTCCAATAAATGGACCTTTATCGGATTTGTTTTTGTGCAATATTGTCATCTTGCATCAGTTTGGTATAGTGTAGTCCTCTCACCTCTGCCAGAAGATCATGGGTTTAAGTCCTACTCCAGGACTTGAGCACATAATCTAGGCTGGCATTTAAGTGAAGTGCTGCATTGACAGAAGTATCATCTTTTGGATACATATTAAAATGTATATTCGCTAGCATATTTTATTTTTAGGCAATAGGTAGGCTATGGATAGAAAAGATCGAATGGAACACCAGGGGATCCCTGACCAACAATTATTCCAATATCACTGAAACAAATTAACTGTCCATTATTGCCTTGCTGTTTGTAAAATCATGCTGTGTGCAAATTGGCTGCCATGTTTGCCTACACAACAACAATGATTACATCTCAGAAGTAAGTCATTGGCTGTGAATTGCTCTGGAACATGCTGAGGACATGAAAACCCTATATAAATACAAGTTCCTTCTAAAAGTTGCAACTGAAACTGTTCTGACGTGGCACTGAGACACAAAGGAGAAACACATGCAAGGTTAAATTCAGTAGCCCTGCACTCCCAATGGGGAGTCCACTCAAAAGAAGTGTAGGTTGGGGAATCAGTGCTTGTGTTGCAGCCCTTTCTTTGATTGCACTCCATTTAAGCACCGTTCCCCAGTAAGAGCACAGGATCAGTGAAGTGACCTTAGAATTCCCATAAGGTAGTTGATTTAATTCAGAATTTAGCAATATTGCTCAGAATCATTGGTATTGTTTCTTAACAGGTCACAATATATCAATAAGACAATTGTACAGAAAGTTTATCTCAGCATCAAAAAACAGAGTCAGCAGACAATAAAATGCACTTGTTACAGTTTCTTAGTGTTCATAAAATCTGGTCAAAATCCAGTTAATTGGCTAAATTGATGCTTTCAGTCTACCAGTACCAGTCTAACTGCAGGACATAAAATGTTAAGTGCTGTTTAACCCCTAAATGAACCTCAACATCAAGAATATTATTTTCTGTTTGGCAGTAACTTGCCAACAAAATTGCTGACCCTTAGACAAGAGAGCTCTTTTGAGCTTTCCACTTGTTCCTAAGCAACCATGAATTTAAAAGGCTGAGGTTTCTAAATGGGATAAGCATTGTAGACAGGCAATAGAGGTAATACGTCTCCTGAAGCATATTTTACCCCAAATTCTGGTCAGAATAGATGAAACTGTCTACCAGAATTACACATATATAGGAATATCTGCATCAGTATGAAGTTTCACCATTGAGATATTTCACAAGGTAAAATAGTGTTTATTGGAAGTTGGTTTAGAATTAATACATTTGTGAACATGAGTATATTTCTGACAATCAATGTTTGTTAAATGGCTAAAATGCTCAGGTCTATCCAATGCTGGAAAAATTTGGAAATGATTTTTAACTAGCCATATTTTGATGAAGGTTAACACACAAAATATATGACCTCCCTTGTCACTTTACAGACACAACCTGGTCTGTGTATTTCCTTCAATTTTTAGTTTTTATTTCAGATTTTCAGAATTTGCAAATTTTCCTTTTGACTTAAAATTTGTATTGGATTAGCTGCAGCACTGGTCAGCACTTCAACTCTTGATTTTGCTGCACGTAATGCAAGTATTGCTTGCTTTTGCTTAAGGAAAATGACAGTCAAAGGAAGGACGGCTTTCCAACTTGAAATAATTCAAGATCTGAAGCTAATTGAGCGTGAGCTCAGACATTAAGAATAGAATTGTTGGAATCATATTGGCACCATTCAAACATGCAGTGGTAATAAGTAATTTTTGCTGCAATTACAGCCATATCATATTACCCTCCAAGGTTACTACAATGCCGACAATGCAAGGCCTTGAACGTTAATCAAATGGAGATATGAAGGGACATACTTGATTAAATCAGTCATCTAGCCTTGCCCTTAATTGGTACACTTTTGTTGCATGCTTCCTTCCACTTTGACACTCTTTTGGAGTAATTCATTAATTTTGGCACTTTTCCACAGCCTGTTTCACTTTGGATATTTAATTGGCTTCATAGGCCCTCTTAGTTTAGTCACTTTGACCTCATTTGATGTTGATATGTGACTTTCTAAGCTTGTTATTTCTTATCTAATTATGATGTACACAGTTTCTAGTCTCTCAAAGATATTTTTATTGCATTCATTAACAAAAGTAAAACTGTTCTTTTTGAACAGCGGTAGCAGTGAGAGTGTGAGCCAGGGGGCAGCTGGAAAGGTAAGTTTCAGTATAAAGTACTTACCTAGCGATTCGGCAGCTTCTTTTTGAACAGTGGTAGCAGTGAGAGTGCGAGCCAGGGGGCAGATGGGAAGGTAAGTTTCAGTATAAAGTACTTACCTAGCGATTCGGCAGCTTCTTTTTGAACAGCGGTAGCGGTGAGAGTGCGAGCCAGGGGGCAGATGGGAAGGTAAGTTTCAGTATAAAGTACTTACCTAGCGATTCGGCAGCTTCTTTTTGAACAGCGGTAGCAGTGAGAGTGCGAGCCAGGGGGCAGCTGGGAAGGTAAGTTTCAGTATAAAGTACTTACCTAGCGATTCGGCAGCTTCTTTTTGAACAGCGGTAGCAGTGAGAGTGCGAGCCAGGGGGCAGCTGGGAAGGTAAGTTTCAGTATAAAGTACTTACCTAGCGATTCGGCAGCTTCTTTTTGAACAGCGGTAGCAGTGAGAGTGCGAGCCAGGGGCAGCTGGGAAGGTAAGTTTCACTATAAAGTACTTACCTAGCGATTCAGCGGATGTGGACACGGGGACTGCTGGGTAAGTGAACTTATATATTCGGGCAGTGGCTAAACCCGAAACACTACACCTGTAGTGTCTCCCACCCATCCTCCTCCTCAAACCAAAAAAAAGGACTCTTGTGTGGAGGGTTTGGTAAGGTAAGGTTTTCCTTTATTTTTACTTAATCTCTGTGTCAATTTAGTGCGGAGGGGATGGAAGCTAGGGCAGTTGCATGCTCCTCTTGCAGGATGTGGGAGGTAAGGGTCACCACTTGTGTCCCTGCTGACTTCACCTGTGAGAAGTGCACCCAACTCCAGCTCCTCACAGACCGCGTTAGGGAACTGGAGCTGGAGCTGGATGAACTTCGGATCATTCAGGCGGCTGAGGGGGTGATAGAGAGCAGTTATAGGGAAGTAGTGACACCTAAGTTACAGGATAAAGGTAGCTGGGTGACCGTCAGGGGAGCGAAAGGGAATAGGCGCACAGTGCAGGGATCCCCTGTGGCCGTTCCCCTCAATAATAAGTATACCGTTTTGGATACGGTTGGGGGGGGACGACCTACCAGGGGAAAGCCATAGCGGCCAGGTCTCTGGCACTCAGCCTGGCTCTGTGGTTCAGAAGGGAAGGGGGGAGAATAGGAGAGCGATAGTGATAGGAGATTCAATGGTTAGAGGAACAGACAGGAGATTCTGTGGTCGCGATCGAGACTCCTGGATGGTATGTTGCCTCCCGGGTGCCAGGGTCAGGGATGTCTCGGATCGAGTCTACAGGATTCTTAAGGGGGAGGGGGAGCAGCCAGAAGTCGTGGTACACATCGGTACCAATGACATAGCTAGGAAAAGCGATGAGGACCTGAAAAGCGAATATAGGGAGTTAGGTTGGAAGCTAAAAGGCAGGACGAGCAGGATAGTAATCTCAGGATTGATACCGGTGCCACGTGCTAGTGAGGCTAGAAACAGAGAGCGAGTGCAGCTGAACATGTGGCTACAGAGCTGGTGTAGGAGGGAGGGCTTCAGATATGTGGATCATTGGGATACCTTCTGGAGAAGGTGGGACCTGTACAAGAAGGACGGGTTGCATCTGAACTGGAGGGGCACCAATATCCTGGGCGGGAGGTTTTCTAGCTCTCTTCGGGAGGGTTGAAACTAGTTTGGCAGGGGGATGGGAACCGGAGCTACGGATCGGTGGATGGGGTAGCTGTTGAACAGGCAGATACAGAGTGCAGAGAGTCTGTGAGGAAGGTTAGACAATTGACAGGGCAAAGTTGCAGCCAGTATGATGGGTTGAAGTGTGTCTATTTTAACACAAGAAGTCAGGAATAAGGGTGATGAACTTAGAGCATGGATCAGTACTTGGAGCTACGATGTTGTGGCCATTACGGAGACTTGGGTATCACAGGGGCAGGAATGGATGTTGGATGTTCTGGGGTTTAGATGTTTCAAAAGGAATTGGGAGGGATGTAAAAGAGGTGGGGGACTGGCATTGCTAATCAGGGATAGTATCACAGCTGCAGAAAGGGAGGTCGTCGAGGAGGGTTTGTCTACTGAGTCAGTATGGGTGGAAGTCAGAAACAGGAAAAGAGCAGTCACTTTATTGGGAGTTTTCTATAGACCCCCCAATAGCAACAGAGACACGGAGGAACAGATTGGGAGGCAGATTTTGGAAAGGTGCAGAAGTAACAGGGTTGTTGTCATGGGTGACTTCAACTTCCCTAATATTGATTGGAACCTCCTTAGTGCAAATAGTTTGGATGGAGCAGATTTTGTCAGGTGTGTCCAGGGAGGTTTCCTGACTCAATATGTAGATAGGCCGACTAGAGGGGAGGCTATGTTGGATTTGGTGCTTGGCAACGAACCAGGTCGGGTGGCAGATCTCTCGGTGGGAGAGCATTTTGGTGATAGTGATCACAAATCCCTGACCTTTACTATAGTCATGGAGAGGGATAGGAGCAGACGGGATGGGAAAATATTTAATTGGGGAAGGGGAAATTACAATACTATTAGGCAGGAACTGGGGAGCATAAATTGGGAACAGATGTTCTCAGGGAAATGCACGACAGAAATGTGGAGGTTGTTCAGGGAGCACTTGCTGCGACTGCTGGATAGGTTTGTCCCGATGAGGCAAGGAAGGGATGGTAGGGTGAAGGAACCTTGGATGACAAGAGATGTGGAACAGCTAGTCAAGAGGAAGAAGGAAGCTTACTTAAGGTTGAGGAAGCAAGGATCAGACAGGGCTTTAGAGGGTTACAAGGTAGCCAGGAAGGAACTGAAGAATGGACTTAGGAGAGCTAGAAGGGGACATGAAAAAGTCTTGGCGGGTAGGATTAAGGAAAATCCCAAGGCATTCTACACTTATGTGAGGAACAAGAGGGTGGCCAGAGTGAGGGTAGGGCCGATCAGGGATAGTGGAGGGAACTTGTGCCTGGAGTCGGAGGAGGTCCTAAATGAATACTTTGCTTCAGTATTCACTAGGGAGAGGGACCTTGTCGTTTGTGAGGACAGCGTGAAACAGGCTGATATGCTCGAACAGGATGATGTTAAGAGGGAGGATGTGCTGGAAATTTTGAAAGACATGAGGGCAGATAAGTCCCCGGGGCCAGACGGGATATACCCAAAGATATTACGGGAAGCGAGGGAAGAGATTGCCGCGCCTTTGGCGATGATCTTTGAGTCCTCACTGTCCACTGGAGTAGTACCAGATGATTGGAGGGTGGCAAATGTTATTCCCTTGTTCAAGAAAGGGAATAGGGATAACCCTGGGAATTATAGAGCAGTCAGTCTTACGTCGGTAGTGGGCAAATTATTGGAGAGGATTCTGAGAGACAGGATTTATGATTATTTGGAAAAGCATAGTTTGATTCGAGACAGTCAGCATGGCTTTGTGAGGGGCATGTCATACCTCACAAGCCTTATTGAATTCTTTGAAGATGTGACAAAACACATTGATGAAGGAAGAGCAGTGGATGTGGTGTATATGGATTTTAGCAAGGCATTTGATAAGGTTCCCCATGGTAGGCTCATTCAGAAAGTAAGGAGGCATGGGATACAGGGAAAGTTGGCTGTCTGGATGCAGAATTGGCTGGCCCATAGAAAACAGAGGGTGGTAGTAGATGGAAAGTATTCAGCCTGGAGCTCGGTGAACAGTGGTGTTCCGCAGGGATCTGTTCTGGGACCTCTGCTCTTTGTGATTTTTATAAATGACTTGGATGAGGAAGTGGAAGGCTGGGTTAGTAAGTTTGCCGATGACACGAAGATTGCTGGAGTTGTCGATAGTGTGGAAGGCTGTTGTAGGTTGTAACGGGACATTGACAGGATGCAGAGCTGGGCTGAGAAGTGGCAGATGGAGTTCAACCTGGAAAAGTGTGAAGTGATTCATTTTGGAAGGTCGAATTTGAATGCAGAATACAGGCTTAAAGACAGGATTCTTGGTAGTGTGGAGGAACAGAGGGATCTTGGGGTCCATGTCCATAGATCGCCCAAAGTTGCCACCCAAGTTGATAGGGTTGTTAAGAAGACGTATGGGGTGTTGGCTTTCATTAACAGGGGGATTGAGTTTAAGAGCCGCGAGGTTATGCTGCAGCTCTATAGAGCCCTGGTTTAGACCACACTTGGAATATTGTGTTCAGTTCTGGTCGCCTCATTATCGGAAGGATGTGGAAGCTTCAGAGAGGGTGCAGAGGAGATTTACCAGGATGCTGCCTGGACTGGAGGGCATTTCTTACGAAGAAAGGTTGAGGGAGCTAGGGCTTTTCTCATTGGAGCGAAGAAGGATGAGAGGTGACTTGATAGAGGGGTACAAGATGATGAGAGGCATAGGTAGAGTGGATAGCCAGAGACTTTTTCCCAGGGTGGAAAGGGCTATCACCAGGGGGCATAATTTTAAGGTGATTGGAGGAAGGTTTCAGGGAGATGTCAGAGGTAGGTTCTTTACACAGAGAGTGGTGGGTGCGTGGAATGCACTGCCAGCAGTGGTAGTAGAAGTAGATACATTAGGGACATTTAAGCGACTCTTGGATAGGTACATGGATGATAGTAGTATGAAGGGTATGTAGGTAGTTTGATCCTAGAGTAGGTTAAAGGTTCGGCACAACATCGTGGGCCGAAGGGCCTGTACTGTGCTGTACTGTTCTATGTTCTATGTTCTATGTTCATTCCTGTATTTTAGTTCTGCAAAATATATATGATTCCATAAAAAGCTACTCAGGTAGTTTAACATATTGGGCCATAGTTTCCTGTCAAAATAACGGTGAGGCTAATGACACTCACTGTTATTTATGCATGAACGGTACAGCAATTTCATGTGAGGGGCAGGTGCATGGTTAAACGCAGAAATCCAAAAGTTGCTGTCACAGTTGCACCACTCTGCCATTAACATTGGAAGAACAGCATCTCACCGTCTGGCACACCCTTCAAATCCAGTGAATGGCTTGAAATTGTTATATTTCCGCAGTAGGTATGAACTAAACTTACCACAGAAAGCTAAGTCTCGTCATTTCAAGTCTAACTACCCTTTTCATGATGTGATAAGTGTTAACTGCTGCCAATCAACCTCTCTGCAACAAAAAGTGCAGAGTCTCATTCCTTCAGTTTATAATTATTACAGATTTAAAAACTATAGTTTTTTAACTTTTACTTTCTGTCTCTGTTTACTCTCACAATCCAATCTTTCTTTCTCTCCCTTTATTTCTTCTTCTGTTCCTGAGTTGCATTGTATTTACCCACTCTAATTAATGCTTCTATCTCAGTCATTGCACTGTTCATTTCACAATATTTTGTGCAGGAGCTCCACAGTTGCTTACCCTATTCACGCAGCTCCCATGTGCCCGGGTTTCCCACGTTGCACCATTATCAGCTTACACTTTCACAGACTTGCCACACAAAGGATTTAAATCCTAAACCTGCAGGGGCAAGTCTAACTAATGATAGACATGGTTAGATGTCCTGACACAGAGAATTACAGACCAATAAATTACCAAATGAAAAGCCAGTAAACAACACAGTATTGCTTGGGCAGAGATCAAAGTAATTATGCTACCCTGAACAGCTTCACACAAGACCATCCTACCTATTGTTTCTTGAAGTAACTATATTCTGTTTTAGTTTCATAAAGAAGTTTATACTTCTCTGCATTTCAGATTTAATTATCTCCCTAGATTGGAAAGTAATAAAAAAGGACTACCCCAACATTAAAATATTACTACTAGTCTCTTGTCACTCAGTAAAGAGTCAAATTAAAATTGTGTGAAAAAGATCAAAATACCCCAGCCCTGAATTTTCCTAGTGTCAGTTATGCTGCCATTCACCAGCAGAGGCAGAGAGCATTAAAATAAAAGCAAAATACTGCGGATGCTGGAAATCTGAAATAAAAACAAGAAATGCTGGAACCACTCAGCAGGTCTGGCAGCATCTGTGATCCCCCCATTGTGGTTGACAGGGCCCTCAACCGTGTCCGGCCCATTCCCCGCACCTCTACCCTCACCCCTTCCCCTCCCTCCCAGAACCGTGACAAGGTTCCCCTTGTCCTCACTTTTCACTCCATCAGCCTCCATATCCAAAGGATCATCCTCCGCCATTTCCGCCACCTCCAGCGTGATGCCACCACCAGTCGCATCTTCCCCTCCCTTCCCCTGTCAGCATTCTGAAGGGATTGTTCCCTCCGCGACACCCTGGTCCACTCCTCCAATTCCTCCCACCACCTCGTCCCCATCCCATGGCACCTTCCCCTGCAATCGCAGGAGGTGTAATACCTGCCCATTTACCTCCTCTCTCCTCACTATCCCAGGCCCCAAACACTCCTTTCAGGTGAAGCAGCGATTTACTTGTACTTCTTTCAATGTAGTATACTGTATTCGCTGCTCACAGTGTGGTCTCCTCTACATTGGGGAGACCAAGCGCAGACTGGGTGACTGCTTTGCGGAACATCTCCGCTCAGTCCGCAAGCAGGACCCTGAGCTTCCGGTTGCTTGCCATTTCAACACTCCCCCCTGCTCTCATGCTCACATCTCTGTCCTGGGATTGCTGCAGTGTTCCAGTGAACATCAACGCAAGCTCGAGGAACAGCATCTCATCTACCGATTAGGCACACTACAGCCTGCCGGACTGAACATTGAGTTCAATAATTTCAGAGCATGACAGCCCCCCATTTTACTTTAATTTTTAGTTATTTTTTCTTCCTTTTTTTTTTACATACTTTTTTACATTTTTTACAATTTTTTTTTGCATTTATTTCATTTCATCTTAGTTTGTTCAGTTTGCTTACCCACTGTTTTTTTTCAGGTTTGCACTTGCAGCTGTTCAATATTCAGTATATTAACACCTAATCTGTACTAATGCTTTGTCTTTCAACACACCATTAACATATTGTTTGCCTTTGCTCCGTGACCTTTTGGTCAGCTATGTGGCCTGGTCCAATCTAGACCTCCTTTGTTATCTCTTGCCCCACCCCCACCTCACTTGCTTATAACCTGTGACTTTTCTAATATTTATCAGTTCCGAAGAAGGGTCACTGATCCGAAACGTTAACTCTGCTTCTCTTTTCACAGATGCTGCCAGACCTGCTGAGTGGTTCCAGCATTTCTTGTTTTTAATTGAGGCAGAAAGCATTACCCATTTCCTTGGGGAACTTAGTTCAAATGTTGTTGAGTCAGCTTTGGTATAATTTGAATGTATAAACTGTGTCAATTGCTGACCCCCTTCCCTGGAAACTTTCATGCAACAAGGGCTTAACTCTTTAAAGCACACACAACAACAGCAGACAATGTCTGACAGCAAGGTAAGTAGACAGCAAGTAGTTTGACTGGCAATTTTCACCAAATAATGTGGTAGCATCTTTCACCCACAGCATTCATCCAGATTTGCAACATCATGCTCACTTAAGCGTCAGCTATGCCATTTGGGAAATGTCATATGGCAGCAGGTAAATGAAGCCCAACTGGCTTCTCTGATAAAGACCTTCATGCCTTCCTCCAAGAGGTACAAAACACCAATGTTACAGACTAAAGCCTCACTTTCATCAAGCCAGACACAAACATCAGTCATGTTACTTGCAGGCAACCAGCACTGATTCCAATCTCCCTCACATCCAGGATTCATTAACAGTGCATTAAAAAGTAAAAACATCTTTGAAACCAAGTAAGTGTAGCATATCACCACCCTTTCCATTTCCTCTCTGCCTATCCTGGGCAATATATACTCCACCCTCTTAAAGCAATGCTCACAGTGTTAATCCTGCACATGACATTCTGCATAAGGACACCTACAGTTCCCCTAACACACACACTCCCGCATCTGCTACTCCACCACTCCCATCATAACTACAACACACTTAACTTACAGTCTTATCCTCACACAAACAACCTTTGACAATTGTCTTGAGATTTGTTATTTATCGATGTTACAGTAAGACAGGAAATAAACCATTTAGTAAATTTGGACTTCTTCACCCAGGTGACAATTCCTGGCAATGTCCTGCTGGGCCAAGGAGATTTGCTTTTGTGTAGGGTGCATAAAAGGAGCTGAGGTGCTGCCACTGCAGTCGATCAGCCAATGAAGCCATCCTGCAGAATCTGCCCTCTGATCTCCCCTTGCAGCCATGAATGAGGACACAGCCTGATTTGCATCATGGATACGGGGACATTCTGGGAATGGAACCCTTTCTTATAAACATATGTCAGTGGTGGCTCAACTAGTGTCTTCAGTGCCATGTGTATGCCATTGTAACACCCTGCATCTGGAAGAATTCACATATTCTGAAGAAGTTCTGGCATTGTGCCTTCGCTGCCTAGCGGTGATACCAAAGTGAATGAATTTGGCTGCTCCGTGAAATGGGTTGTCTGCCATTCCTCATTTACATGTGCCTGCATTGCTGGGGAAAGCTCTTAGTGAGTTTCCTTTGGCTGTAAAGTTACACTGATTGCAGGAACAGTATAAATGCAGGAAAATTCCATGCACTTTGAGCAGTACTAATGCACAAATGAGTCCTGAGGGGCGCTGACTGGTGTAAAATGTGCACTGATAAAAATGTCAAGGAAATATGCATTTGGTGCAATAATGGTGCATTAGCAGTGTAATGCAGTAAAATCCAGTTTCCTTTATCTTTTTGCGGCAATTATGTCATAACAATGGCATACGTGCTTAAGTCATGAAGAAATTCAGCAATCTGATGTTTTCAGTTGTACTGTAATTTAACAACTCAGAAAATTAGGTGTACCTCTGCCTAAACATAAAAGAAAAACACAGTTTGCAGCTGTTGACTCTACTTTCTGTTATTTGCACATTTTCCCAAGCACATGTACTTTAAAACTCCACAATAGCTCAGCATTTCCAAAATAGAACAGACTCACAACTCTATTCAACACATTGAAATTGATCTGAAAGATTTAACTTCAAACAATTTGCAATTAATAGTGTCATACAATTGAAGCAGAATGGTGATATGCCAGCCATATGTGTGATCATCTATTTCACATCAGTATTCAGAAGAACAGTTTGCAAAACCCAGAGAAACTAACAGATTATCTATCAAAGGCATAAATAAGCAAGAAAGTGGCTCAAACATAACAGAATATTGAGTCTTGGTGGCATGTATCAGGGAATGTTAAATGAATTGCAGAAATAAATAAAAGGAGCCTGAGAAGGGATTTCTGCAGTTCTTTATATATAGAAGTGAATTTCTGATGGCTGGAAAATAGAGAATGATGTACAGTGCCAAAATGAACTGAAAAACAATCTGAAAACGTGGATTAATATTAGTTGCTGCAAGCATTGAGACTACTAGAAAACATAAATTATAGCAGCATTTAGAATGCTAACGTGGTTTCAGCAAAGAGAGGTCACGTAAGAGAATTAGTTTGACTTTTTGAGAGCGCATAATAGTGATAAGGACAACATAACTGATAGCATGCATGGATATTCAAAAATAATTGATACAATATTGCATATGAGACTGTAGCCTCATAAAATTCAAGGGGAAATTGGATAGAATATTGTTTAGAGAATGGCAAGTCAAGGAGTTGGGAAGTTATTAATAGTCACATCTAAAAATTAGGAGATTAGTTTGTTTTGTTCAGAATTGCTCATTCCTGATCTTCATCGATGACAGGAATAAGAGGATTAAGAACTAAATTGCATGTTGTACCTTGCCATCCCACTCATTCTTATTCTAAAGGCTTGAGAAACAGATGATTAACAAATAGCATTTAATGCAATGTCTCCATACATACAGGAATATCTACAGTTCACTGGGAAAATAGGGTGCCCGAAATGGCAGTGGCAGCAAAACAGAGCAATCTCAAATTCTTCAAGCTTTTATACTGAGTCTCTACAAATATTGTGCAGCATTTATACTGACACCTCCTTCCAAAGCAGTGCTTCCAATGTGTCTCAACAGAGGATTCTCCATCACCACCACTTCAACACAGCCCCTTGCTCTCATGCCCACATCTCTGTCCTGGGATTGCTGCAGTGTTCCAGTGAACATCAACGCAAGCTCGAGGAACAGCATCTCATTTACCAATTAGGCACGCTACAACCTGCCAGACTGAACATTCAGTTCAATAATTTCCGAGCATGATGGGTCCCCCTTTTTATTTTTGTTTTATGTTTTTTTTTCTTTTTTCTTTGTTATTTGTTTATTTTATTTTAGTTTGTTTAGTTTGTTTCTACTGTGCCTACCCACTGTTTTTTTTTCATGTTTGTGCTTTGGGCCAGGGCTGATAATTTTTCTGTCAATTAACACTGTTACGACTGACCGCTCCAGTCAAAGCCCCCAATCAAAATATACGATTCTGATTGTGGTGGGAGAAACGCATTGTCAATTCAATCCCGTCGCTCAATAGATCGCCTAACATATCATTTAAAACTTTCCAAATTAAAGAAAGACCCATTCAAATTGTACCATCTATTAACCCCCAAATGAGGCTAATCATACCAGGTGTCTTTAAATCAACAAATTAACTCTTTAATTAGAAGAACTAAATTCTTAAACACTATGAATATATAAACAACATTTAAAAAAGAAAAAATTAGAGTCCTTGCAAATTTACAGTCCAATGTTGCTTGAAGTCCTCACAGAATGTTGCTTGAAGTCCTCAGAGCCGGCCAATGTGAAAAAAAGGTTCTTCCACAGTAGAACAGTCCTTAGTCTAATTCCAGCAGTAGGTGATGCTTTCCTTCTTCCGCGATGGATTTCAACAATTAACAACTTGCAAACACTTTCAATAGAATCAATCTGACTTTAGAGTTTTTGAGGGATAAAAGATTGTCACAGTCTAACTTCCCTTCCTTCAGTTTAAATTACCAGAGATCTCTGTTTTGGCTTGACTTTTTTAGAATTTTGAGAGATAATAATTTAACAGACAAAAATCCTATTCCTTCAGTTTAAATGGCTGAGAACTCTTTTTTCAGGTGCTAAACACCACAGCTGTCTGTCTGTGTGTCCTCTGTGTCTGTGTTCTGTTAGAACAAACTGTCTTCAACTAAAAAGCCAGTACAAAATTGAATTGTAACAAATGTATCGCTTGATACTCACTCCCAGTGGCTTTATCGATGGTGATGAGAATGCACACTTTGAATCACAGTCTCCAAATGGCTGTTTCTAAGGCAATAAAAATGCACCTTCCTATAACTCCAGAGGCTTGCTGGCTCTTAAAGCAATACTGATCCTTTGCAAGCCTTAAAGGCAAACCGCATCTTCACGAAAAAAAAACTACAGGACCATGACAATACCCTGTCTGCACTAACGCTTTGTCTTTCACCACACCATTAACATACTGTTTGCCTTTGCTTCATGACCCTTTGATCAGTTATTCTCTGTGACCTTGTCCTATCAACACCTTCTATTTTGTTATCTCTTGCCCCACCCCCGCTTTATTTTCTTGAAACCTACTACATTTTTAATATTTGCCAGTTCTGATGAAGGGTCACTGACCTGAAACATTAACTCTGCTTCTCCCTCCACAGATGCTGCCAGACCTGCTGAGTATTTCCAGCATTTCTTATTTTTATTCTCCATCACTGTGGTTGGCAAGGTCTTTGACCAGTCTATTCCAGTTCCATATTTCTGCTCTCACTCTTTCTCTCCTTCCCAGAACCACAACAGGGTTCCCCTTGACTTCATTTTCCACTTCACCAGCCTCCACCTTCAACAGATCATCCTCCATCATTTCTGCTACCTCCAGCGTGATGCCACCAAACACCTCTTCCCCTCCCCTCCCTTTTCAGCATTCCAGTCCTCCTTACTAACATCTGGGGGATTGTGCCAAAGCTGGGAGAGCTGTCCCACAGATTAGTCAAGCAGCAGCCTGACATAGTCATACCCACAGAATCATATCTTACAATGTCCCAGACACTGCCATCACCATCCTGGGTATGTCCTGTCCCACCAGCATGACAGACCCAGCAGAGGTGGTACACAATGGTATACAGTTGGGTGGGAGTTGCCCTGGGAGTCCTCAACATCGACTCCGGATCTCATGAAGTCTCATGGCATCAGGTCAAACATGGGCAAGGAAACCTCCTGCTGATTACCACCTACTGCCCGCCCCCCACCTCCCTCAGCTGAAGAATCAGTACTCTTCCATGTTGAACACCACTTGGCGGAAGCACTGAGGGTGGGGGACTTCAATGTCCATCACCGAGTGGTTCGGTAGCCCCACTACTGACCGAGCTGGCTGAGTCCTAAAGGACATAGCTGCTAGACTTGGTCTGTGGCAGGTGGCCAAGGAACCAACAAGAGGGAAAAACATACATGACCTTGTCCTCACCAATCTGCCTGTCGTAGATACATCTGTCAATGACAGTACTGGTAGGAGTGACCACTGCACAGTCCCTGTGGAGACAAAGTCCCATCTTCACATTGAGGATACCCTCCATCGTGTTGTGTGGCACTACCATTGTGCTAAATGGCACAGACGTTGAACAGATCTAGCAACTCAAAACTGGGCATTCATGAGGTGCTGTGGATCATCGTCAGCAGCAGAATTGTACTCAACCACAATCTGTAATCTGATGGCGCAGCATATCCCCCACTCTACCATAACCATCAAGCTGGGGGATCAACCCTGGTTCAATGAAGAGTGCAGGAGGGCATGCCATGAGCAGCACCAGGCATACCTCAAAATGAGGTGTCAACCCGGTGAAGCTACAATCCAGGAATACTTGCAGCATACGATAGACAGAGGTAAGTGATCCCACAACCAACGGGTCAGACCTAAGCTCTGCAGTCCTGGCACATCCAGTCATGAATGGTAGTGGACAATTAAACAACTAACAGAAGGAGGTGGCTCTGCAAATCTCCCCATCTTCAATGATGGGGGAGCCCAGCACGTCAGTGCAAATGTCAAGGCTGAAGCATCTGCAACAATCTTCAGCTGGAAGTGCTGAGTGGATGATCCATCTCGGCCTCCCCCTGAGATCACCAGCATCACAAATGCCAGTCTTCAGTCGATTGAATCAATTCAATTCGATTCACTCCACGTGATATCAAGAAACGACTGAAGACACTGGATACTACTGGGCCCAGACAACATTCCGGCAATAGTACTGAAGGCCTGTGCTCCAGGGCTTGCCACATCTCTAGCCAAGCTGTTCCAGTACAGTTACAACACTGGCATCTACCCAGATATGTCCTGTACACAAAAAGCAGGACAAATTCAACCAGGCCAATTACCGCCCCATCAGTTTACCCTTGATCATCAGTAAAGTGATGCAAGGTGTCGTAGGCCGTGCTATCAAGCAGCACTTGCTCAGCAATAATCTGCTCAGTGACACTCAGTTTGGGTGGCACCAGGGCCACTCAGATCCTGACCTCATTAGAGCCTTGGTACAAACATAGACAAAAGAGCTGAACTCAAGAGGTGAGGTAAGAGTGACTGCCCTTGACATCAAGGCAGCATTTGACCGAGTATGGCATCAAGGAGCCCGAGCAAAACTCAATGGGAGTCAATGGGAATCAGAAGGAAAACTTTCCACTGGTTGGAGTCATGCTTAGCACAAATGTTGTGGTTGTTGGAGGTCAATCATCTCAGCTCCAGGACATCACTGCAGAAGTTCCTCAGGATAGTGTCCTAGGCCCAATCATCTTCAGCTGTTTCATTAATGACCTCCCTTCAATCATAAGGTCAGAAGTGGGGATGTTCGCTGATGATTGCACAATGTTCAGCACCATTCGTGACTCCTCAAATACTGATGCAGTCCGTGTAGAAATGCAGCAAGACCTGGACAATATCCAGGCTTGGGCTGATAAGTGGCAGGGAACATTTGCACCACACAAGTGCCAGGCAATGACTATCGCCAGCAAGAGAGAATCTAACCATCTCCCCTTAACATTCAATGGCATTACCATTGCTGAGTCCCCCACTATCGACATCCTGGATTACCATTGACCAGAAACTGAACTTGACCAGCCACATAAATACTGTGGCCACAAGAGCAGGTCACAGGCTGGGAATTCTGCGTTGAGTAACTCACCTCCTAACTCCCCAATGCCTGTCCACTGTCTACAAGGCACAAGTCAGGCGTGTGATGGAATACTCTCCACTTGCCAGGATAGGTGCAGATCCAACAACACTCAAGAAGCTCGACGCCATCCAGGACAAAGCAACCCGCTTGACTGTCACCCCATCCACCACCTTCAACATTCACTCCCTTCTCCACTGATGCACAGTGGCAGCAGTGTGTACCATCTACAAGATGCACTGCAGCAACTCATCAAGGCTCGTTTGACAGCCCCTTCTAAATCCATGACCTCTGTCACATAAAAGGACAAGCGCAGCAGATACCTGGGAACACCACCACTTGAAAGTTCCCCTCGAAGCCGCACACCATCCTGACTTGGAACTATATCGCTGGTCCTTCACTGTCGCTGGGTCAAAATCCTGGAACTCCTTCCTAACAGCGCTGTGGGTGTACTTACACCCCAAGGACCGCAGCGGTTCAAGAAGGCAGCTCACCACCACATTCTCAAGGGCAATTAGGGATGGGCAATAAATGCTGGCCTAGCCAGCGACGGCCTCATCCTATGAACGAATTGAAAAAAAACGCATCTGCATTAACACTGAGCAACATGAGATTTTTTGGCGAGGTGTCCCAAAGTCGAATAGTTGGTTGCAACTGGGAATTTTTCCAGGTGAGGTTGATGAACAGTAGGCGTTCAAAGATGTTCACATAGGTCTTCCATCAGGTGTGCAGCAACAGGTGTTAGTTCTCACACACATTCAATACAATGTTCATTTGAAGATGCAAGGTTTCTGTAAATATTCAGGGTCTCTTCAAAAATGCAGGAGGCAACAGTACCACTTCATAAAGGTGTTTGCTTTTCGATAGCAGGGATTCTTTAAGGAGAAGTGATAGCTTTCATCTGAACTCCTGGCAGGTCCATCTCAAATTCCAATTGCCTGCTTTAGACAAACCACTGGCTTTTTAACAGTTCAAAATGAAACTACTTTTCCAAGCAAGTTTCATGGTAATCATAAATTCTCTCTTGTCACAACAAAGCATAGCTCTTATGTCAACCCAACTGTGGTGCTTACTTGAAATCATCTGTTTTCAAGTATTTCTTTACTTGTCAAAACCAGGAACCTCTGTTGACCTTCTTTATTTTAAAAAAAAGCATCCATAAAGTTCAGCTATCTTTTTTTTTGTTCATTCATGGGATATGGGCATCGCTGGCCAGGGCAGCATTTATTGCCCATCCCTAATTACCCTTGAGAAGGTGGTGGTGAGCTGCCTTCTTGAACCACTGCAGTCCATGTGGGGTAAGTACACCCACAGTGCTGTTAGGAAGGGAGTTCCAGGATTTTGACCCAGCGACAGTGAAGGAACGGCGATATAGTTCCAAGTCAGGATGGTGTGTGACTTGGAGGGGAACTTGCAGGTGTTCTCCAGATGTTTCAATGTCCATGAAATCCTTTTTTTAGTTTTTAAAAATATAGATTCCTAAGTTTTACCACAGAAAAATGGAAATTTCGTAACATACCACATTACTCCTTAGTTTGGTTGGCAGAACATCAGGCAGGCTCGCTATATAGTTCACTTACACTTGGTAGAAACTACATATATTCATGCACAGGGACCTGTCCTCTGCATACAAAATGAACATGTCCAGGTGTTGTGCCTTTTTTGAATTAAACAAAAGCATAGGGGACAACAGTTCCCTGATGCATTTTCCATTACAACGACTTGACCAGAGTCGACCTGCCAACCAATCAGCACCCTTTTCTCATGCAGTATAAATTGTTGCTCCCTTTGAAATTTGGCATTCTTGCGTCTGTCCTGATGAGTGCAAGATCAACAGCTTCAACAGCATGTCTCTTTTTTTCAGCAATATTCTAGTTCTGTATTACCAAGTGTCACAAGGATTTCCTTTTTTAGGATTAAAACATGGGATTCTATATTTTTAAAAACTGAAAATGATTTCAATGGACATTGAGACATCTAGAGATAGCTGAACTTTATGGATGTTTTTGAAAGGAAGTTCAACAAAAATTGAACTGTTAAACAAGGACTGGAAGGTAGGTAATTTTAATGAAACCAGCAGAGGGTTTGACCTAAGAGCAACCCTCTGTTGTGACAAGAGAGTATTTATGACTTGGCATGTGACTTGTTTCTGGAAGGTTTTGGTTTCATTTTTGAACTTTAAAAGCCAGTGGGTTTGGACAAAAGCAGGCAATTGGAATTTGATTTTGACCTGCCTGGAGATCAGAAGAAGAACAAGACAAATATTACCTCTCTATAAAAAATCTTTGCTCTTGAAAAGAAAAAGCTTGTATGAAGTGGTACTGTTGCCTTCTGCATTTTTGAAGAACACCCTGAATTTACAGAAACCTTGCATCTTTAAAAGGACTTTTGCATTGAATGAGAAGAACTGACACCTGTAGCTACACCCCTGATGGAAGACCTATGTGAATCCTTCTGCAACTGAATTTCTTTGATCACCTACCCAATACAGACTATTCGCCAACCTTGGCTGGAAAGACTTTGGTGGCATCCAACTATTCGAATTTGGGACACCTCGCCAAACCAAAGAACTTCCTTCCAGATCATTATAGCCTATGTTTCTTTATTCTTTTTATTCCTATGAAACAACTGTAAACCAAAATCCCTTTTTTCCCAATTAACTGGTTTTTGGATGTATGTGCGTGTGCATGATAGCTAGGGCAAAAATAGGAGCTTTAATATCTCAATTCGTATTTACTTCATTATTGGTCAAAACTTGCTTTAAAATTAAATGGTTAATTTGTTGTTTATTAAAGAAACCTGGTTGGTGTGCTTTATTCTGGGGACAAATAGAGTATTTAATTGTCTATTTCGGTAAGTGGAATGTTTATTGATATGTTGTGACCTGTAGAGAACTGGGACTGAATTAACAGTGCGCTCCTCACGTTTCGGTTGTAACACAAGTGACTAAAAATACTTTTCTTTTAAAAAGGGGAAGCGGTGTAACATATTTGTGTGTTATGTTAATGCAATATGACAGAGCATGCATAGCACGCAATGACATAATAAACACCACTTGAACTGGCCGTGCTTGGAGTCTGTCTTCTTTATTAGTGCCACCTGGTATATATAACATTCACCAAGATGGCATTCATCACTGCCCACTCTGGAAGTGAGTGGAAGCAGCGTAGACACCCATGGCACTGAAGCTACCAACATTACAAAGCCAAATATTAGGGCCATAATGTTTTTTATTATCGCAGATTGACTGCTTGAGTTTTTATAGTTTATGCTTTTTTTCTATTTGCCCACATAGCATTGAAATACTGCTTGACCTTTTAGATAAGCAAATTGGACAGGAAATTTTCCAGTCACAGGAGCAGACTGAGTGCAGAGCAGTCAGCAAGTCAGGTGATGATCGACTTCACCCAATTTCCACCAATTCTGTTCCAGTGAGGCCATGAAGGGATTTGTACATGACAATGAGAATATTATATTAGAGACATTGTGGGAGCAGGAACCAGGTTAGTAAGAATAGGGGTGATGGATAATCTGGACTTATTTTAATGCAGGGCTTGTGACATCCAAATTCCAGGGTTCTGCAGCTCAAAAAAGTTGTGAACTGACCCTCCAAACAACAGGCTCCAGTTTCTCCTCTGCCTCCATATTCATCTCCTGTGCACCCATGCTCTGTTTCATACAGCATATCTACTCAAAATGGTTAGCTAATTCTATCAGGGAGGAGCTGACTGTGCCTGTGGTTTTCTACAGGTGGACTGTAGAGTGCTGTGAAGTGTTGTTTTCTTTGTTGCAACTCAAGCCTGTGGCTTGTTCTTTGAGAAACTGTTAAAAACAAAAGAAACACAAATGTTGGCTCGGTGGCTGAAAAGCAAACCTATGAAACAGAGTTCATATTACTCGCAATGCACGGTAGCAGTTTACTATAATGTAGGCATGGCTAATCTTTTGTCTTCAGCTCCACATAGGTGTGCATTATGGGCCTCAGAGACCAGAAATATAATTCAAATTAATGTTCACAACAATTTGCTTCTATCTCAAGTTGCAATTAATAACAGATTCAGGAATTATGCACCAATGAGACAGCAGTACTAAAAATGGCCCTTTCCAGATCCTCATACCTACAATATTCCAAGGGAATGAATGAAAGAGTAAGAAATACTAAAGAAAGTTGAATTGGGTTGTTTGGATTTCAGGGTAGTATGTTGAAGAACGCTGATTTAATGTATGCCTGCAGTGAAAGAAAATTAACACAAATTAACACCAGCTCTGAGTTTCAAGGAGTTCTCCAGGTCCACTGTGGCTCACTCCCTTGGTTCTCCTTGACAGTTAAGTAGTGTTGGGATGTTGTAAGTTTAGAAAACACATTGATGACAGCCAAGTGGCTATCTGAGAGCACAACTTGTGTATGAGTAAATGAACATAAATCATGCAGGTTAGTTGTATGGCTGGCTTCCTTTATGGGGAAATAACTCAAATGGTCAAACAGCACTTACAGTTTGAAGTAGCAGTAATAAACTGTCTCTTGCTGCATTATGGACATGCAGGTGGAGCTCATAGAGAGCTGTTTTGCAATGGCTTAGCCAGCAGCCTCAGTCCGGGTATAACAGACTGAGAGAAAACAGTAGTCCATATACTTTGTCCATCTGCTTGATATATTGCAATAGTGGTTAGAATTGTCTTGACAGTCTTCCTGAGGCTATTGACCTTTTTTTCCCATTTGTCTCCTGTTGCTGTTGGCAACTACATTTACACTGACAGCCACTCCCTACAAAGCAGCTGGCACATTTTATCTTTGAAAGGATCTTTCTTAACATGGTGGCTGACTTATTCTTTCTTACAGATGCTTTTTCTTTCAGTAACATTTAATGTGCTCTTTTAAGTAGCAAGTGGGAACTTTAAAAGGTGCACCCACCTGCTGTTTCCTGTCCCCAACATATTGTACTGCCATAGGCAGGCCCAGTCTGGACTAATAGCATGTAATGAATATATAATGCCAATTTCAGGAAGCCTGTGAATTCAACTCAACATGACTTTGCTCAAAAGCTCCGTTGACTTTACTCTTGGCACAGAATAGCTCCCTCTTCTAAATCTGCGCTGATAAATCTAAAATCTTGGATTTTTCTGGGTTTATAGGGAAAACTATATTAAGCACTGTGATTTTCTGTGAAAGAACCTGGTGACATTTTACTTGTGAAAACTATCAATGTGAACTGTGCTGTGACATGGAATCATGAAATCAATGGTGCATTTTTGAAAGAAGTTATTGAGCATGATGGAGTGAATCAAAACAGCCTAGAATAACCTTTGTTTTAAGATTGATATTTAAAATAACACTGTATTTCTTTAAGTTTTTCCTAATTGCCAAAACATATCAAATCCGAATGTTCAAATATTGTTCCATAATGTTATTTGTGGAAAGTCTCAAAATCTAACAATAGCAAGCTTTATGATCATTCAACATCAGTAAGTAAAGGCTCCACCATTTGCAGGCAATTTAGAACATGGGAAACTAAGGCGCTGTATATTTTACAGATACTGGGTCTTGGTTCTTGGGGTATGAGCAGACATTTTGTCTCCCTCCTCACAAGCATTGCAGTGTAGGATACAGTGTTGTAAATTAGGTAGCCATCTTAAGCTGCCACCAAAGCCATCCTTTTAGCTCGTCTTTTTAAAATGTCTTTAAAAAATATAAATTCAGATCTCCAGTCAGTGGATTAAAGAAAATTATTATTCAACAAAGCACTTTGGCATAACAGTGTACTGAATGCTGTGATCTCACCTGTGCGCCTAAATGTGCTTATCCCATGTTTCAGAAGGTGACTGATAAACACTCAATTGGGATAGGCCAATTGTAAACCATGTATCACAAGTAAAATAAACGAGTTTATTGAATAAACAGAAAATAGATTTCAGTGGAATATGGTTATTTTAGATTTTGCTTCATGTTATAGGAAGTAATGCATTTTGAAATTTTCCTGCTTGATATAGGTCGAACTCACTTTGCATATCTACAATTGCAGTACTTATTGGCACTGACCTGAGGAAGTGATAGCTCCATGCTTATTTCATTCTTCCAGACTCAAACCTGTTGCTGATTGCTTCCTGCAGAGAAGTGAGGCGAAGACAAAAGCTTGACCTCTGACCCCTCTGTACTCACTATATTGAAGATTGCTCCAACAAATTGAAAATCAAAGCACCAACCTTGAATGGGAAACCTCACACTATTCACCCCCCTCCACCCCCCCAACCCCGCATCCCCACCACCCTTCACTCTCCATCCCTTGGTAACAATAGAGACACAATGATGGAACATCCACCACCTTCTCAAGGGCAATTGGGGATGGGCAATAAATGCTGGCCTAGCCAGCGGAGCTTACCTTTCATGAATGAATAAAAAAAAAGCTGCACAACTAATAATTCCGAACTTCTAAGATGAATGAAAAGTGTAACCAATAGCTTTGTTACTTGATTGGTTGGCATCCTACCATCCAAGAAAGTTGATGGACTCGCAGCAAACAATCCGTTAGGTGGGATGTCTTCTCTTGGTGCACCTTTGCTGATGGCTGTGAAGGCCAATTCTTGAGAGGCAGGTTCTGCCACAAGTGCTGCACATGAAGCTGCCAAGTGGCGCTGTGAGTTGTTGTTTTTGAAGTTGGTGCCTGTTGCCAAGCTGCTGTAGCAACTGGTCATCGTGGTAGTGCACACCAGTCCACAGGATGTGTCACTATTTCCCTCTTTCGTCAGCAAGTAACTCTCAAATGCAACAGTCGACATTCATGCTTGCAAGCATCCTTGACGTGGAGCTTTGGGCGCCCCACTTGTTGTCTGGCCCCCGGCTCCCTCACCATACACAAGGTCCTGGGGTACCCAAGGACCAGGATAGCTTTGTTACTTATAGTAACAGAATGAGTCTTGAAACAATTCAGAAATCTCAGAATGTTCAAGAGTATATTTGCAACTAACAGGTGCATTCAAGAGGCTATTTCCTCCAGCTGTAGAGTGTGGAACTAGGGATCATAATATCAGGATAGGACTGAGATGAGGAGAAATTTCTTCACTGAGTTGTGAATCTTGGGAATTCTCTATCCAAAGGGTTGTGGAGGTTCAATCAATGAGTACATTCAACACTGAGATTGATAGATTTGGGGGCTCTAAGGGAATCAAAAGATATGGGGATATAGTGGAAAAGTGGAGCTGATGTACAAGTTCAGCCATGATCTTATTGAATGGCTGAGCAGATGAATTTTTATAACAATCCAGTAGTTCATGGTCACTCTTACTGATAATAGCTTTACTTTCCAGATATATTTATTAACTGAATTCAAATTCCCCAGCTGTCATGATGGAATTTGAACACATGTCTCAGATCATTAGTCCAGGCCTCTGGATTATTAGTGCAGTAACAGAACCACCATTTGATAAGTTTACGTTTAGAAAACCTGAAGCTGTTTTACAAAGGACTTTTTCACAGCTTTAGTTACACATGCCGTTTTGGAATCATTAGTGTTGTTCCCTTAGCATCAAACATAGCCCAAGGTAACTTTAATATATCCACAGTACTAATCAGTTCGCAAAAAGGTTTTATACTTATACGTCTTCAAATGTGCTGTAATCAAGTTAAAGATGGTGTGGATAATTACTTCAGCACACCTGCATCTTTTATAGTTGATATTTTCTCGATGCTACTTCTGCCCTGAGTTGGAAATCTAGTTCTCTTAAAATATACAATTTAAATAAAAAGTAATTTATCCATTGCACAAATTGAATGCACTGTTCATCCATTCATTAAATATCTACTTTCTGTACCAATACACAAGAACAAGTCTGTTACTTCAAGTGCAAAAGCAACATCTGTGATAATATGCAGTAAGCATAATAAACAAAATTAATGGTGACAGGAATTGTTTAAATGCAGAATTGATCAAATGCATGTTAAAGAAATTAGATCATTAAAAAGATCTTTTGAAGTAACAGAAGTAAAGTGGAGAAGTAATTGACTCAGGCAAACCTGCAACTAAATATTCTGTTTAATATTAGTTAACTAGAATCAAAAAAGTGAACCATTATACCATAACTAGCATATCTGCATGTCAGTGTTAATAAAAAGGTTGTAATGGAATATTTAGAAGCTTCAATGCTCAAATCTGTTCTTAACTAATGGACTCCTAATCCAAGTATACAGACAATAAAATAGCAAACCCTATGAATCGACAGACTGTTGTCCTCTTATGTTTCCTATCCACTTTTGAAACCATTGCAGTTTAAATAGTGCATTTAAATACACCATTTAAGAAATAAAGCCGAAATCCAGCAAATGCTCGGAATAGCTTGATCAGGTTAGAGTGTAAGTAAGAGCTCGGTCCACAAGAAAGATTACAAAAATGAGATGACAAGGAAATTTTACATCCTGAGGTAAACCATCTCATTCATTCCTCGATAACTGCACCAGACCTCAAACAGTAAACGCTAAGGTCAGTCCACCCGGTTTGGTCAAACCAGAATACTGAAGTTATGTCTGGTTGTGACTGTGACACTTTGTTGAGTTGTGCATGTGATGTTACTTAGAGTTCAGGTTTGCCACCACTTCTGCAATACTGGGAGAGACAAATAAGCTGATTATGACAAATAACAAATGTCTTATAGAATGATTTTCCTCTTGATGACTTCAAAAACACCATAGAGTAAGTTTTCAGGTGTCCAAGGCTACTGGTGCAAGAATGGAACAGTTGAAGGGGGACTAGAAAATTTGGGTCAGATCTAAAAAGCGATCTGTGCTCCCATGTGCAACTTTCTGGCTAGGATTTTTAGACCAGCTTAAAGTGGCTTTGATGAAAGGACCCATAAGCTAATTTAATATTATAATGCACTTCAGTAAATTTGAGCATGATTTTCCATCTGCTTAGATCATGCCTAAGCTGGGTGCTTCATTTGCTCATTTGGATTGCACCTCAGGGAAGTTCTAGGAACGATGGAGAGCTTAAGAATTGCCAAGCTTTTTAGCTTTTTCTGGCATACAATTTTAACACTAGCTTCTGTTATTAATGTTTGTTGCAATTGTTATGAGAAAAAAAGCTCTCCTTCAATAATTTTTCCTCTAAGAGTGCATAATGTCTATGAGGAACCTCAAGTCAACCAAGAATTGTCTTCTGACCTCACTGTGAATTCAACGGTAATTGAAGCATTCAGCAAAACATGAAAAGCTGAAAAAGAGTGGACAGGAAAAAATGACTCTTACAATGCAATTCCATGGGAGTTCAAGGAGTGAATGGCAATAACGCAGATTTCCTGGAAGCCAGAAAATCAAGTTAGAATTAGCAATGGCTTAATTAAAATGTCACATCATGGCATTTCATGGTTGAAACACTACAAGATGAAAGTAGACATGCCAGGGAGATGAGCAGGCATCATAGAAAGACTGCCAACACTGTCCATTATGCCATCAACAGTATCTGTAGTCCCTCACACACACATCTGACAATTACCATGAGGAACTGGCTCAGGCCAGCATTGAGCCAGTTGCAGATATGCACCGTATGTTAAAAATATCATTGGACACAACTTGCATCAAAAAACAGCCACTTCCAGTGTCAAGCAAGGTTACCTCCTCCTGCAAACTTTTTGCTGCCACTTCCTGCCTGGCATGATGTGCTGCTATCATTGCTATCACAGGGGAGGCGGTGACACTGTGGTAATGCCACTGGACTTAGTAATCCAGAGGTCTTGGCTAATGCTCTAGGCACCTGGGTTTGAATTCCATCATGACTGATGATGAAATTTGAATTTAATTAATAAAAAAGCTAGTCTAATGGTGACATTGAAACCATTGTCCATCTGGTTCACTAATGTCCTTTAGGAAAAGAAATCTGCCATCCTTACCTGGTCTGGCCTACATGAGATTCCAGACCCACAGCAATGTGCTTGAGTCTTAACTGCCCTAGCAAGCCACTTAGTTCTCAACAGCAATTAGAGATGGACAATAAATGCTGGCCTAGCCAATAATACGCACATTACACAAACAAATTTAAGAAATGGTGCATTGGAGTTCCAAATGAAACAACCCTCCTTACACCAGCTCATGCAACAGTACCTCTTTTTGGTGAGTCATCAAAAAAGGGATATTTGCTGTTTTGTTCCATCAACTATCCACTGAGTTTGTTTCATGGCTCCACTTATTTTGCCAGCCATGGAGTTTATTTACTCAATTTTTCACCCTAAATAGCTTTTGGAAAGGCTGACATTTACTGTTGAAGTAATTACAAACATTTCAAGATTAAAACATGATTGTACTCTGATATGCAGACACTTCCCATTAAGTGAGCACATCCCTTTAACTTCTGCCAATAGCCTTTGCACTGAGCTATTGGGGAAAGTCCCAGCTGAGGTAATGTGGTATGTTCTCTCCCACCTGCAGGTGGTGGGCTGTAAGGAAAGCAAACCAACATTAGCTTCAACATTGTGCCAAAACTTCAACCAAAGAAATACCTATATAGCATACAATGTGTTACAAAGGTTGCATATTTATGGCTTGTAAACATGCCGATGTGATTTTATGGCTCAATTCCTCATTCTGTGATCCTTTACACTGATACAAAATGATGCTCACGAACAGGAACATAGGGCTAGATTTTAAGAGCCAAACTCGGCGGTGAGCTCAGAAGATGGCGGCCCACGCAGCCAAAGAGCAGCCGCAATCTCAAGCGGAGGCTCATTTAAATAGCCAGGGCGGCCCGCCCTCCCCCCAATCTCGGGAAGGGAGTGGGCTATCCGTTGCCGGCAATGGCATCAGCTGCCTGTGCGCAGGCGCTGGTGCCATTTTTAAAGGCAATTTTTAAAGTCTTACGCCCCCAAAATTAAATAAATAAATCTCTAATGCCCCTTTCCCACCCTCCCCCATAACAATTACAATAACTATTTGCCCTTTCCAACCCCAAAACACTTACCTTTGACATCTGACCTTTCCCCCAAAAACTGCACAAATTTTAAGGTTCACCCCTTCCCACCATCCCCTACACCCAGTACATATATTTGACCCCGTTTCCCCCCCCCCCCCCCACCCTGCACTGACAAACTTACCTCCTCCCCCCTCCCCACCAGTGTGGTGCCGCATTTCCCCTGGATGGGGATCTAAAGACACGGGAGTGCCGGCCGCCGCATCAAAGATCACAGCGGGCCCTGAAAATACATCCATGTAAATTTATTCATTTAATTCATTTGAATATTTAAATTGTGGTCCCGTCGCCCGGCAGCGGGTGGGGAGGGGGTGGTTGCTGGGGGGCTGCCATGGAGCCGCACTACCATCAGGAGGATCAGGCCGTCCCAGTGTCGAGGCCCATGGCGGGCCTCATCCAGAATCATCTTCATGCCCCCCCGTCACGGAACCCGATGCCTGTGTATGAACAAAATCCAGCCCATAGATGTCGAGATAAAATGGGAAATTTGGTCTATCATCTGGGTTATATATGCATTGAGAAAAGATTGACAGATCACAGTTGATAATATGCGTGTTATGGCGAAAGCTTGTAAATTGTTGTTGCCAATATTAGTGAACAAATAGTTAACGCATTCATCTGCCAATTCTCCATGTGCTATCTGAATACAAGCATTAACTAATTTATTTTAAATGGTTTAATACATTGGAGAGAATCATGTCAAACGAATGCATGACGCGTTTGTCCACTCATATCGACAAACCAACTTCTGGCCTCAAGTCAGCATTGTTAAATCTTATTTACATAATTTTTGTATATCTCCCCCTCTCTCTGTTCTTGTGGAGATTAAGCTTGCCTGGAGGTGTAACTTTCAATGTTCAGTCTATGAATGTTTAATCAAGTTTGTTACTGCTGGGGCAACATCTTACAGAGATAAAGTGACTAAGCAAGAATCACAGCAGGCCAAACCGCCAGAGAAGGGGAAGAGGAAAAAAAGAAATAAAAGGTTAAGATTGTTTAATCGGCAAAATGAGCAATTTTCAAATGCTGTGTGTTTATAATGGAGCCTGAATTTTTGAATGTGCATGGCAGAGTTTTAGAAAGGCAAGTTTCAGTAATTGTGTTCAGTTTCTGTTTAAGCAAAATGGCAAAAGCAATAAAATGAAGAAACTTGAGGTAAGTTGGTATCAAAAATGATATGTACTATGTACGAGCCAATCCCTTGCAAATACAGTCAATACAGCAAGACAGTCAAACATAAATGCAGCTGAGGATAAACTGGCAGGTGCAAAATGACTCTGATAGGAACTAGTCTTTTTGTTTTGTACTGTATTTTAATTGATGAAGCAAGCTACACTTTATTTATGCTGACACCAAGAACTTAAAACAATCTTTGTTCACATGAACAATATGCCTTGTACGACAAAATTGTTACCTCGTGCCAAATATGAAAATATTTGTTTTGGAAATTTTGCATAACCCAGCAAACCTTTTTATGAGGTTCAGGCCACAGGTAAGCAAGAGTTAACTCTGCCACATCAATCAGGCTGCTCCGGCAGTACTTTCAATGGGGGGGGGGGACAAGGTAGGGCTGGGTGGTGGGGTGGGGAGGGGGTTAGGGGGGTCTGCTTCAAGTATCTGCCTTCCTCTGTACCACCTCGAAAACAACAACTTAGATTGCTGCTACTCTACCTCTGTCTATTTTTAAGCCATGTTTCAATGTTCCAAAAGTTCGCCTGCAAGGATAATATGCTGATGTCACTCAGTGGTAGCACCCTCATCTCAGACTCAGAAGGTTGGGTGTTCAAGTCTCTCTCCATAGACTACAGTAGACATAATCTAGGTTGATACTTCACTTCAGTACTGAACGAATTTTGCCTTGTCAAAGTTGCTATCTTTGAGATGAGCCATTAAATGAAGGCCTTGTCTGCCCTCTCAGACAAACTTAAAAGATCCCATAGCACTATTCAAAGCAGGGTAAGGGAGTTATCCCTGGTGTCAAGGCTAATATATATTCTTCAACCAACATCACTAAAAAAAAGATTATCTGATCATTATCTCATTGATGTTCTCATTGATCTCATTGGATCTTGCTGGGTGCAAATTGGTTTCTTTGTTTCCTACATTACAACAGTGACTACACTTCTAAATGTACTTAATTTGCTGTCAAGTATTTTGGGATGTTCTGAGGTCATGACTGTCCTATATAAATGTAAGTTCTTTCTTTAAGAGCTGTTGGGACCTGATAGCCTACTAGTGCATCATCTGCTATGTTTTAGTTTAGTTTTAGAGATACAGCACGATGTATCAGACGAATTGTACTGCAAGGTCCGCTGAGCGAAGCAAAGATATATCTAGCACCCAAACAGCAATGGTTTCAGCACCACTGCACCCAGCCTAAGAGACTGGCCTCTGAATTGAAACTTAAAATGGATTTAAACAAAAAAATAACATTCCAATGTGTAAAAACAGAGATTGACAAGCTACAAATCCTTCTCAAATTACATTTTCCTATTAAGTCACTTTGAATCAGGTAGATAATGTATCAATTTCCCACTGTGAGCTTTAAGTCATTCCTATTCAAGCAAAATAAATCAACAATCCTTGTCTTGACACAATTCATTCAATCTAGCAGCAATCCCGTCCCTTGCTAATTCGCCTTTTTTCTGCTTCAATTACACCTTTTAACCTTACAAGCACATGCCATAAAAACCCTTTCCTAAAAGCCATCGATCAACTAAATCATTTTGCTGAACGTGTTGTTTTGTGTTTGCCGCTACACAAAAGCCTCGGACAAATCACAGGTAATCTTAAACCATAATGACCTGTGTAATTTTTTTTACCATGTTTGAACAAAAATTACCTTGCTAAGATCATGACGGAAAGTAAAGCTACTTGCCTAAAATCCATTCTACTGATAAACTGTGATCAGTAACTATTCTACTCACAGGAGGATAAAGACAAACTTGTACGCTCCTAGAATCACTATTCTTTTCATGCAATACTGTTCGACAAGGAAGTATTGTTTAGCCCTTTTGACAAGGTTTCACAACATCAAGTGTTAACTTCTGAAAACACCTGCTGAATAGTTCTGCTTCAGAAACTGATAAAATGAAGAGAAAGATTTCAAAGATTCCAAGTATGAGGCAGAGAAATAATTAGCCCCGGTTATACAGCAGTGTTGATGTTAAGTTGCTTCATTTCATAATGACACAAACTGTGGTACAATATTTCAGTTGTTAGGTTGTTGAATTGAATTTTGACAACTGATGTGAGCTCACCTTGGTTTCGGCTTCCAGATCACTTTAGCTTCACAGTATAACTTGAATCAGAGTACAATGCAGTCCAGCTGCACTACAACTGCTGGGCAGCCCCATGTTGTTCCAATCTGAATGGTAACTACTCAAAAACTAAGCAAATGCTTTTTATTTCATTAGCATGTGAATGTGTATTAAACAGCAAGAGCTTTCCTACTCCAATAAAGTGGTTTACAAACTGAATTATGATGGCAGTAAACTATTCATAGCTGATGTTTAAGATTGAATCATTGGTTCCAGCACTTTGCTTGCGACTTTAAGTTTTCCCTTCAGTTGCTTTCTTTAGTTGGTGACTTGTTAATAATAGCTTTCAGTTGATTAGGTTCTGCTTAATCATTTTTTAACTTTAGTAAAGTCCAAGCTATGAGTGGGGCAACCAAGAGTCGCCGGCTGTCCCTCGATTCGATGATGACGTCTACTCAAGATCGCAAGTTTCTGCCATGGGTCTTCATGTCACTGAACAGGCCGATTCTTGACTCGCAGATCTTTGGGCACATGGGGCAGGCATCCCATGAGGTAGTGGGATCCCAAGCGCAGGATTTGCTTACTTTTCTTTCCTTCTTTGCTGCCGCTCTGCCTCATCATTAAAGTGTTAGACTCACAGGATGAGGCAAATTGATGGACAAGTTGCCACCATTTTGAATGATTGGTAGCAAGCTCCTCCCAGTTATCAATGTCAATGCTGCTGTGCTTCAAAGAGAGCTTCAGAGTGTCTTTGAAGTGTTTTATGTTTCCTCCTCTTAACGCTGGCCATTTGAGTGTTGAACAAACAGGACCTGGTGGAGGAGATGGTTTTCGTCCATCTGGACACAGTGTTCAGTCCACCGGAATTGGTTTTGCAGGAGTTTTGCCTGAATGCTTGTGGAGCTGGCTTCAAAAAGGACACTAGTGTTAGTCCTCTCATTCAATCTGGAGGATGCACAGAAGCATTGCTGATGGAGATTCTCTAGCTTTCTCTTGATCTGAAACAAATGCCTTCAAAATCTGGACCGGGGTCAAGCTGGTGTGATAGCCTCATAATATTTACAGTCTACCTGACAGTGGCTATTCATCTAATCAAAGATCAGCTGCCTTCTGGTGTGAGTATTAGATACCACCTAGATGGAAAACTCTTTAAACTCAGTCGCCTCTTTGCCAAAAGTAAACTGACCAACATAGACATACAAGATCGACAGTTTGCAGATGACTGCAGTGTCGTTGCCCACTATGCACCAGATTTGAAAGCCACTCGCAATGTCTTCAATTCTGCATACAAGAGACTCAGCCTATCCTTAAATGTTGCCAAAACTAAACTCTTATGTCAACCCACACCTGCTCAGCCAAATATTCCACCTCCCAGCCTTGAGTAACAATTGAAGACAGGAAAGTTGAGAAGCAGGTTAAGATACAAAGACCAGGAAGCTACAGAATAAAATAAAACACCTGAAGATTTATGGTAATAAAGGAAACTATCACTTACATATTAAAAACAGTAAATGGTCACAAGATTCTGGTGGTATTGGACCTGTCGGTAGTGTAAGGATCAAGTTATGTGACTTGTTAAGTGAGATTACCCCTAACCTTACTCATGTGCTGCTAACTGCTTCCTTCTACCATCAAGCATCTACAAGACCCTTGAGCCCTGATTTTAATTCCAGTTTTAGCCAACAGGGTGGTGAGGCAAGTTGGAAATTCACTGCTTCAGAATTGAGGCCTAAGCAGCATGAGTCTCTTTTCCCTTCAACAGAAAACTGTTGCAAGGATCAAAGTTTTAAATTTCAAGTCCCTCTTTGGCGCACTTTAAATTAGAGCCAGTCAATTCAGGAGTGAAGTCAAGAGACACTAATTCACACAAAGGGTAGGAGCTATTTGGAACTCGTTCCCCCAAAACGTTGTGGATGTGAGGACAACTAGGGCTTTCAAGACTGAGATCGATAGTTTTTTGTTAGGTGAGGTATCAAGGGATATACAGTAAAGGTGAGAAAATGGATTTGAGGTTCAGATCAGCCTTGAACTAACTGAATGGTGGTGCACACCCAAAGAGCTTAATGGTCTGCTCCTGTTCCTAATATTGCTATGTTAGTCTGCACATGTGCCTATGTTGCTTGCGAAGGAGACTATCATTTCAAGACCTAAGAATGATGGGTTGGCATAAACTGTTAGATGGAACAGGTACAGCAGGAAAATGAAATGTATTTCAAGATATAACTAGTGGACTCCAGAACAAACATGTTCCATGGGGGAAAATTGCAAGGACATATACAAGAAACCAATGTGGAGTAAAGGAGAAGTAATACAGGAATAAGTCTTACATTAACTAAAAAACAGTAGGTATGATTAAGGACAAGGTTGAATATAGGCAAAAGGCCTAAGAGAGCAAAATAGATTATGACATTAAGATTGCAGTAAATTTAGAAATGATGTGAAAGATTTCTATATATTTGTCAGAGAAAACAAATGATAAATAAAAAATAATTGGACTCCTGAGGAATCCAAGCAGAGATGTAACAGATTAATAAGGAATGGCAGATATTCTTAATAACTAATTTATGTCAGTGTTTACAAATGAATGTGAAGACTACCTTCTTAAGAGATTCGGAGGCGCGGGAATGCCAGCTGCTGCCACCAATATGGCACTGGAACAGACAGCGGGAGCGGGTAAGTATTTAATTCATTCATTTGCAATTTTTGACTATGTTAATGCTGCTCCCGTCGCCTGGTGGCGGGGGAGGGTGCGGGGGGCCACCACAAGTCCTCTCTGCTGCCGACAATATTGGGCCGGGCCTTCCCAGCGTCAAGGCCCGTGGTGGGCCTCTCCTGGAAACTTTTTCCAGCCCCCCACCCACCCTCCAGGACCCCCGACGTTAGGGGGGCTGTAAAATCCAGCCCAGTGTGTTAAACTGTCCCTATAACTTTACTCATGGGATATCTCACTTAACATACAAACATATGAATTAGGAGCAGAAGTAGGCCATTCAGCCCCTTGAGCCTGTTCTGCCATTCAATAAGTTCATGGCTGATCTGTTTGTGTCTCGAAATCCACACTCCCATCTATCCCCGATAACCCTTGATTCCTTCGCCTAACAAGAATCGATCTACCTCTGCCTTAAAAATATTCAATGTCCCCACGTTCACCAACTTCTGAGGCAGAGAGCTCCAAAGTCGCACAACCCTCAGAGAAAAAAAATTCTCATCTCTGCCCTAAAAGGGCGACCCCGAATTTGAAAACTGTGTCCCCTAGTTCTGGACTCACCCACAAGAGGAAACATCCTTTCCACATCCACTTGTCAAGACTGTTCAGGGTCTTATATACTTCAATCAAATCTCCCCTCATTCTTCTAAACTCCACTGAAAACAAGCCCAGTCTGCCCAATCTTTCCTCATAAGACAACCCGTTCATTCCAGGTATCAATCTGTAAACCTCCTCTGAACTGCCTCCAATGCATTTACATCCTTCCTTAAATAAGGAGACCAAAACTGCACACAGTATTCAAGATGTGGTCTCACCAATGCCCTGTATAACTGAAGCATAATGTCCTTACTTTTATTTTCAATTCCTCTCGTAATAAAGGATAGCATTCCATTAGCCTTCTTTATTACTTGCTGTACCTGCATACTAACTTTTTGTGACTCATGCACTAGAACACCCAGATCCCTCTGCACCTCGGAATTCTGCAGTCGTTCTATGTTTAAGTAATACTCTGCTTTTTTATTCTTCCTGCCAAAGTGAACAATTTCACATTTCCCACATTATACTCCATCTACCAGATTTTTGCCCACTCACTCAACCTATCTATCTCGGTCTGCAACCTCCTTATGTCCTCTTCACAATATACTTGCCTACCTATCTTTGTGTCATCTGCAAATTTGGCTACCATGCCATCGCTCTCCTCATCTAAGTCAACGTTATAAATTGTAAAATGTTGAGGCCCCAGTACAGACACCTGTGGGACTCCACTTGTCACATCCTGCCAATCAGAAAAAGACCCATTTATGCATACTCTCTGTTTTCTGTCAGCCAGCCAATCTTCTATCCATGTTAATACTTTACCCACTGCACCATGAGCTCCTATTTTGCGCAATAACCTTTTATGTGGCACAAATCAACTAGAGTTCTTTAAGGATATACCAGAGTGCATTGAGAAAGGGAAAAGTAGATTTAATATCCCTTCGCAAAGTCTTTGACACAGTACTGCATAGAAATCAGACTGACTATGTGCAGAGACTTGGACCAGTTATGTATATGAAGCAATTATATGTCAGAACTCACCAAAGCCTTTGACCTCGTCAGCAGACGTGGTCTCTTCAGACTACTAGAAAAGATCGGATGTCCACCAAAGCTACTAAGTATCATCACCTCATTCCATGACAATATGAAAGGCACAATTCAACATGGTGGCTCCTCATCAGAGCCCTTTCCTATCCTGAGTGGTGTGAAACAGGGCTGTGTTCTCGCACCCACACTTTTTGGGATTTTCTTCTCCCTGCTGCTTTCACATGCGTTCAAATCCTCTGAAGAAGGAATTTTCCTCCACACAAGATCAGGGGGCAGGTTGTTCAACCTTGCCCGTCTAAGAGCGAAGTCCAAAGTACGGAAAGTCCTCATCAGAGAACTCCTCTTTGCTGACGATGCTGCTTTAACATCTCACACTGAAGAATGCCTGCAGAGTCTCATCGACAGGTTTGCGTCTGCCTGCAATGAATTTGGCCTAACCATCAGCCTCAAGAAAACGAACATCATGGGGCAGGATGTCAGAAATGCTCCATCCATCAATATTGGCGACCACGCTCTGGAAGTGGTTCAAGAGTTCACCTACCTAGGCTCAACTATCACCAGTAACCTGTCTCTAGATGCAGAAATCAACAAGCGCATGGGAAAGGCTTCCACTGCTATGTCCAGACTGGCCAAGAGAGTGTGGGAAAATGGCGCACTGACACGGAACACAAAAGTCCGAGTGTATCAGACCTGTGTCCTCAGTACCTTGCTCTACGGCAGCGAGGCCTGGACAACGTATGCCAGCCAAGAGCGACGTCTCAATTCATTCCATCTTCGCTGCCTTCGGAGAATACTTGGCATCAGGTGGCAGGACTATATCTCCAACACAGAAGTCCTTGAAGCGGCCAACACCCCCAGCTTATACACACTACTGAGTCAGCGGCGCTTGAGATGGCTTGGCCATGTGAGCCGCATGGAAGATGGCAGGATCCCCAAAGACACATTGTACAGCGAGCTCGCCACTGGTATCAGACCCACCGGCCGTCCATGTCTCCGTTATAAAGACGTCTGCAAACGCGACATGAAATCGTGTGACATTGATCACAAGTCGTGGGAGTCAGTTGCCAGCATTCGCCAGAGCTGGCGGGCAGCCATAAAGACAGGGCTAAATTGTGGCGAGTCGAAGAGACTTAGTAGTTGGCAGGAAAAAAGACAGAGGCGCAAGGGGAGAGCCAACTGTGCAACAGCCCCAACAAACAAATTTCTCTGCAGCACCTGTGGAAGAGCCTGTCACTCCAGAATTGGCCTTTATAGCCACTCCAGGCGCTGCTTCACAAACCACTGACCACCTCCAGGCGCGTATCCATTGTCTCTCGAGATAAGGAGGCCCAAAAGAAAGAATCTATTTCCTTGTATTTCATTGCCCAATCTGCAAAGCAATCTGGAACATCTTTCCCATGCTAGGGATGCTATATTAATGCACAATGTTGTTGTTAATGATGAACTTAAGCAAAGAAAATTTGGTCATATCAAGGAATGACAACTTACACAGAAAACAAAACAATGCAACACAAACCATTCTTAGTAGCTTACATTTTTAAAAGTCTCTCTGTGCATATATTTTGCCACTTCTGTAAATAAAGAGTAAACTTTATGACACAGGGTCATGCCTACCAGGAGTGCACATTGATAAACTGTATCCGCATACAAATTTTCAATAGGTACTTCACTGTGAATGTTGATTTGAAAAATCTGCCCTATCACTCCATCATTTACCAATGCTCTTAGTGATCTGAATGAAAATATAAGTCATATGGAACAAGATTCGGAAAAAGCCTTCTTGAAATAGTAGCTAATATTTATGGACATTGCTATCATTGTTTGCAGTATTTCTGATTTGTCTATTTGAAAATGTTGCTGCTGTTAAGAGCATTTCTGTAAGTCTGGTTTTTATTCATCATCAATAATTGGACAATCTAACTGGGAAAAAAGGCTGCAATGTGGCACAATAGATCATAAAACCTGTTAGCATATGTTCACTGGCAATTGAGATTAAATAGAGAATATAGGGCAAATCATTTTAGGACCAAAAAGCATTTTTTGCTTAATAATACAAAGTAATTTGCGATTATGCTTTTCCTGAGTGACAATTTAAAAGAAATGTGCATTCAAACCATTGCAGAAAGCTAACAATTTTCTCAGAAGGGTCAAGCGTAAAAGTGCAAATCTTTTTTAAAGAAAATACAATGTCACTGTCCCAAACCTATAGCAATCTCATTATGCTGTTATCATTGGAAAGTTGTGGTTTACCATCTAAATGGATTTTTTTGTGGAAATGGAATGGGGGAAGGCCTGGTGAATGAATAAACCCCAGCTGAGGGAGGTCTGATGGGAAAAGGTTACTCTGACATTGGACTGAGAAGCCAGAATGAGCATCAGCAGGTGGAACCTCTTGGACAGCAGGAGGCCACAGCAGCACAGAGAGGGATTGCAAGGGGAAGAAGATGCTCCCAACACATCAAGTGTCCCGCCCAAGAGTCAGCTACCTGCAAATGACAGAGGACCAGGGCCGTAGGAGACTGCACCTATCCAGGCAGATGGTATCGGACATTTGTGTTCTGATCCACAATGACTTGGAGGCTTCACAGCCCCCATGGCAGTCCCTTAACTGCAGCCATCGCGGTCAACGTTACTCTGAATTTTTATGCAACTGCTTCGTTCCAGGGATCAGCTGTGGACCTAGGTGGCATCCCACAATCGGTAGCTCATCACACCATCAGGCACGTCATGGATGCTATATTCCGGAGTGCGGGGGACAACATCCACTTGGACACAAATGGGCCAGCACAGGCACAGAGGGCTTTGGGCTTTGACATCATTGATAAAGTCCTTCAGATCCAGGGAATCATGACCCCTTTATCCTCTGAGAGTCCCAGGTGCCACAACTCTTCAGGCCCACATCCAGACTCTGTGAGTGGCTGCTGAGAGATAAGGGTTATCTCCTAAACAGGTAGCTACTGACACCCGTCCAAATCCCAGATACAGGTGGAGAGAGGTGCTACAATCAGAGCCATCTCCTAACACGGACCTGCGTTGAACAGAACATTGGCCTCTTGAAAATGCGCTTCCATTGCCTTGACCAGTCAGGTGGTGCCCTCCAGTACGAGACAGTCAGAGTGTCTCGTAGCGTGGCCATCTGCTGCGCCATCCAAAACATGACAACGCAAGGAGGCCTGGAGATGGATGAAGAGGAAAACCTGGAACACCACCACGGAGGAGGAAGAAGAGGATGAAGAGGAGGAAGAAGGGCTTGCTTAAGAGGTGGCCAGCGACCAGGCAGCAGAGGAATCCTGGCACCACTATCCCAGACCACAGGGTGAACTGCAGGCTGGCATGGTGGCAACGGCCACGCTGATTCAACAGCATGTCACCTGATCGCCCAACGCCCTTGTGGCTGGCGGCCCCAAAACTCACCTTCCAGCATAGAGAACTATCCTCACAGAATCACAGAATCGTTACAGTGCAGAAGGAGGCCATTCAGCCACCATGTCTGCACCAGTTCTCTGAAAGAGCAACTCCCTCAGTTCAATTCCCCTGCCTTCTCTCCATAATCCTGCACATTCTTCCTTTACATATAACTGTCCAATTCCCTTTTGAATGCTTCAATTGAACAATCCTACCACTACGATCCATAACTGCAAGGCCCCATTGCCAACCATGAGCATGCAGAATGAGCGTTCCTCTGCCAACATTGTCCAACATGATAAGACATCGGCACATAACATTCCCAGGGCCTACTTCCCCACCAGCCATCCCACAATGCTACATCCCCTACTGAAATAAAACATCAATAACATACATATCAGTGATAACATAAACAAGTGATATTGTGATAAAAGAAGACATATGTGCAGAGCAGCACCCAGCTGACCCATTAAGTGAAGTCACTGGCATGGAGCCTTCCTTTCCCTAACACTTCTACAGGATGCGCTCCCTGTGGCAGAAGATGAGATGGAGGCAGCCTGTTCCCTAGTCTCTGCCTCTGGCTGAGATGCCCATGGCTTCCGTCCTCATGCATCCACTTAATCTCTCAATGGAGGAGCTCATGCCATCAAATCCCCAGGTCTTGACATGAGTCTAAATGCTACAGGGACTCCTCCATTGCCTGCCCATGGCTCCGCAAGGCCTCAAGAACTCTGATGAACAGGAACATATCTGTCTCTGATTTTCGAGGAAGACCCTCCTTGTTTGTGACACCCAAGGCACAGCATCTTCACCCAGCGAAGCATTGCTGGTCTGTCCTCCATCCTCTGAGAGGGACAGCCTACAGCTGACTCTGTCTCACCCTTCTCTTCCTGCTCATGCATGATGTGAGGTTCACCCAGTGATCCCCTTTCTATGCTACTCTAGGGTCCATCTGGGATGAGTGTGTCTGTGCTTGTAGAAGGTGCTGAGGTCTGATGTGACAGTACTGGTTCCATTGAGTCTCCCCCACAACCCACCCCGAGGATAGAAGTGCTAATTGGGCTGGTGCACTTAGCTCTCTTTCTGCAACTGGCCCTGTGGGAAACACAAGAAAATCGTACTGAGAACTGGTCCTACTCCACAAATGCCCCAGCACAACCATCCCCTCAGATGACAATGGTCTAAGATCACTGGGCAGAAGTCTGCTGCATGCCACCCCTGTTAGGACCAAGGCGGGAGTAATGCACTGTTAATTCAGTGCCACTACTCCACAGGTCACAGCATATTAGCAAAGCTTCCCACCTACCGGAAATTAGCCAAATTAAACACTTTATTTATCCCCCAGAATAAAGCACGGCAAACCAGATTTCTTTAAATAGCAACAAAATTAACTATTTATTAATAAACCAAGTTTTAAATGATAATTAGTTAAAACTATATGTATTAAAAGAGTTTATAAATTCTTATTCTTCCTAACCCTCATGCACACACACATACACTCAAAAACCAATTGTTAACCCATTTTAAAAGGTTGTTTTAAGTTGCAACGGTTTCTAAGGGATAATGAAATAATTAGTTGTCACAGTCTGGTGAGATATTTCCTGATCATTGAGGTGTCCCAGAGTTGAATAGTCAGAAGCCACTCGAAGCCTCTCCAGGTGAGATTGATGAACAGTCTGTGATGGATGTGTTTGAGGCAATTCGTCTGCTGCAGGCGTCACACAGATCTTTCAGCAAAAGGGGGTAGCAACAGGTCTACTTAAATTTTAAGGTAGTAGTCTAACAGTAGAAACTTTCTTGAGATTTCAGGATCTCTCAAAAATACAAAAGGCAATGGGAATCACTCTTGAGGCAGAGATTTTCCAGAGACTGGAGACAATAGGTATTTTGCTACCTTTAATAATGCCAGGCTTCCTCTCAGCAAAGGAGCCTTTCTCCACAGTCTCTGGGTCTTTTCCTCTCTCCAGGCAGAACACAGCCCCAAATAAAATGTAAGATTCCTTTTTTACAAGCGAGACAAGTCTTCCTTTCAGGGAGAGATCTTTTTTTCTGGTCTGCAAACACAGGTCTCCAGCAGCAACTGGCTTTTCGACCCAAAAGTGAAACTAAACTTTCAACAACCAAGTCACAAGACAGTAATAAAGCTTTCTGATTGCTTGGATACAATTTTTACAGCCTGCACTTCTAACACCAAGTGTCAGCTTTCAGTGCTCATAGAAAACCCCCTCATCCCAGCTTTTAAAGGCACACAGACCTTAGTTTTTTTTTAAAAACAAAACTCTTGTGAAACCCCCCTTCAAATGCTTTGAGCACGCACTGGTGATCACCAGTACCACCCATTCCATTGGGGTCAAACTGTGCAGTTGGGCCACTTCACCACCCATTCTGGCCATCTCTTGAGTGTTTTTCTTTATTTCCAAAATATACTTTATTCATAAAAATCTGAAAAAATTGCATTCCCAAACAGTTTAAAACAGCATCAAGTCAAAAAATACAAACAGTGCAAAGGTGATAAGTTTCCTTCTACACAATCATGAGTTGCCTCACAACCCTTCCATTTCATTGTCATGCCATATACATTTTTACATTTACAGCACACAAAGTTTTCCCGATACAATTTCCCATGGATCCAGCCCCTCAGTTCAGCTCGGTGGGGGGACCTTACACAGTGGTCTTTCCCCATTGAGCCTTTGCTGCTGCTGCCCCAAGCTTTAGTGCGTCCCTCAGCACGTAGTCCTGTACCTTGGAATGTGCCAGTCTGTAACAGTCGGTGGTGGACAACTCTTTGCGCTGGAAGACCAGCAAGTTTCGGGCAGACCAAAGGGCGTCTTTCACCGAATTGATAGTCCTCCAGCAGCAGTTGATGTTTGTCTCGGTGTGCGTCCCTGGGAACAGCCCGTAGAGCACAGACTCCTGTGTTACAGAGCTGCTTGGGATGAACCTCGAAAAAAACCACTGCATCTCTTTCCACACCTGCTTTGCGAAGACACATTCCAGGAGGAGGTGGGCAACTGTCTCTTCCCCACCACAGCCACCGCGGAGGCATTGTGCGGAGGGGGCGAGATTTCGGGTGTGCATGAAGGATCTGACGGGGAGGGCCCTTCTCACCACCAGCCAAGCTACGTCTTGGTGCTTGTTTGAAAGTTCTGGTGATGAGGCATTCCGCCAAATGACTTTGACGGTCTGCTCGGGGAACCATCCGACAGGATCCCCCGTCTGCTTTTCCCGCAGGGCCTTGAGGACATTCCGTGCAGACCACTGCCTGATGGACCGGTGGTCAAAGGTGTTTTCCCGCAGAAACTGCTCCACGAAGGATAGGTGGTCGGCACGGCCCAACTGCATGGAACGTTCCGTGGCAATGTGACCAGGCCCATCCTTCGCAATACCGGGGACAGATAGAACCTCAGCACATAGTGACACTTGGAGTTTACGTACTGGAGGTCTACACACAGCCTGATGCAGCCGCACACGAAGGTGGTCATCAGGATGAGGGCCACGTTGGGTACATTTTTCCCGCCCTTGTCCAGAGATTTGAACATCGTGTCCCTCCGGACATTTTAGATCCCCAGATGAAGCGGAAAATGGCTCGGGTGACTGCCACAGCGCAGGAGTGGGGTATGGGCCAGACTTGCGCCACGTACAGCAACAACGTGAGCGCCTTGCACCTGATGACCAGGTTCTTACCCACAATGGAGAGAAATCGCTGCCCCCACATGCCCAACTTTTGTCGTACCTTGGCTACTCGCTCCTCCCAGGTTTTGGTGCACGCCCCGGCCCTTCTGAACCATATCCCCAGCAGGTTCAGGTAATCTGACCTGACGGTGAAGGGGACAAAGGATCGGTCAGCCCAGTTCCCAAAGAACATGGCCTCGCTCTTGCCGTGGTTAACTTTGGCTCCCGAGGCCAGTTCGAACTGGTCGCAGATGCTCATCAGTCTGCGCACGGACAGCGGATCCGAGCAGAAGACGGCGACGTCATCCATGTACAGGGAGGTTTTCACCTGAGTGCCTCCGCTGCCTGGGATTGTCACCCCTCTTATGCTCGCATCCTTCCTAATAGACTCAGAAAAGGGTTCAATACAGCAAACAAACAAGACGGGGAGAGAGGACAGCCCTGTGTGACTCCAGATTTGATCGGGAAGCTCTCCGATTCCCACCCATTGATTGAAACTGCACTACTGATGTTTGTGTAGAGCAGTTGGATCCAATTGCAGATTCCTTCCCCAAACCCCATTTTGGAAAGCACGTCCATCATGTAGGTGTGCGATATCCTGTCAAAAGCCTTTTCCTGGTCCAGGCTGATGAGGCAGGTGTCCACCCTCCTGTCCCGTACATAGGCGATCGTATCCCTGAGTAGCGCGAGACTATCAGAGATCTTCCTGCCGGGTACAGTGCAGGTCTGATCAGGGTGAATCATCAACTCCAGAGCAGACTTGACTCGACTGGCTATGACTTTGGTCAGAATCTTGTCGTCAGCATTAAGCAGTGAGATGGGCCACCAATTTCTGATGTCTGCCCTCTCCCCCTTCCGCTTGTAAATGAGGGTGATGATACCTTTCCTCATGGATTCTGCCATGCTGCCGGCCAGGAGCATACTCTCGTATACTTCCAGCAGGTCCGGGCCGACCCAGTCCCACAGGGCTGAGTCCAACTCGACCGGTAAGCCGTCGCTTACGGGAGTTTTACTCGTCTCGAAGGACTCGACGGCCTTTGTCAGCTCATCCAGAGTTAGCGGCTTGTCCAGTCTCTCCCTCATGCTGTCATCTAAGACCTCTGTGATAGATGACAGGAAGGACTGGGAGGCTCTGCTGTCTGTGGGCTTCGCGTCATATAACCCAGCATAAAAGGATTTGCTGATCCTTAGTATGTCGGACTGCGAAGACGTTACCGAGCCATCTTCTTCCTTCAGGCTGCTGATAACAGAGCTCTCTCTGTGTACCTTTTGGAAGAAGTAACGCGAGCACGTCTCATCCTGCTCGATGGAGCGGACTCTGGACCGGAAGATGATCTTGGAGGCCTCCTTGGCAAAGAGCAAGGCCTGCTGGCTCTTCACCTCTTGGAGGTCCTCCTTGACCTCGACCCCCATTGACTGCAACCGGAGCTGATTTTGCATACTTTTCTGGAGTCAGGACATTTCCCTCTGTCTCTCTCTCGCCCTCTGAACACCTTTGTGGATGAAGAACCTCTTGATGTTCTCCTTAATCACTTCCCACCAGTGAACTGGAGACTCAAAGAGGGGTTTCACGGTCCTCCAACCTTTGCAATCCCTTTTGAGTTCCTCAACGTTCTCAGGGGTCAGCAGTGTAGCAATGAGCTTCCACGTCCGTCTGCTAACCCGCTGGTCGTCCTGTAAGTGACAGTCGGCCAGTAAGAGGCAGTGGTCGGAGAAGAACACCGGCTTGACGTCGGTGGATCCGACCGTGACAACACGGGACACAAACAGGAAATCAATCCTGGAACGGGCAGACCCGTCCGATCTTGACCATGTGTATCTGCGCTGCGCTCCGTCTGCAGGTTTGCTGAAGACGTCGTGCAGTTTGGCATCTTTAACTGTTCCTATTAGGAATCTGGACGTTGCGTCCAGTTTGCTGTCGTCACTGCCGGATCGTCCAGCCGCATCGATGATGCAGTTGAAATCATTGCCTAGGATTACCGGCCGGGACGTCGCCAGCAGCAGTGGTAGCTGCTGGAAGATGGTCAGCCGCTCGCTGCGTTGTACCGGGGCGTACATGTTGATCAACCGGAGCGGAGCGTTGTTGTACATCACGTCTGCTACGAGGAGGCGACCGCCCACCACCTCCTTAACGTCGGAGATGGTGAAGATACCTCCCCGCAGCAGAATACCCAGGCCGGAGGAACGACAATCATTACCCCCCGACCAGATCGATGGCCCGTGGGACCACCATCGCGACCACTGCCTGTAGGTGCTGAGGTGTGGTATTCCACACTCCTGCAGAAACAGTAGGTCGGTTTGACCTTGGCAAGGTAATCCAAGGTTGAAACACATCGCGTAGTAGATTTAATGCTACACACATTAATGGCAGCAATTCTTACACCCATTTTTTAAAGTTAGTTGTTGCTTCCCATACCATTTGTCCTTGCTAGTCCCAGTCCTTCGGGATGTTCCTGCATACCCATCGTGTGCGCAAGCAGTTTCACGTTAGTTGGGCTCAGAAACCCCTCCTGGTTTCACATGCAGGGTTTGTTCCGCTGGGGTGACATCGGGGGGGGGGGGCGGTCTTGTAGGCAGAGAGGATTGGGTTGTCCTCAGCTGCTTCCATCTGTTCCTCCTCGAAAACATCACTGCTCCCGGCTTCCCGGAGCTGAGGTGCGCCAGACGTGTCTTTGCTCTCGGTGTCCCGGAGCTGAGACGCGTTGGCCACGTCATTACGTGTGGCGCTTTGGGGTTGGGGCACGCCAGGCCCATCACAGCTTCCAGTGCCCAGGGGCTGGGATGCTTTATCTTCCATCTCCTTGGAGTTCTGCCGCCTCTTTTGAAGGGGCTGTCGTTCCAGCATTCCCCGGTCCAGTGAAGAGGAGTTGTTGCAGTCTGATTCAGAAGATAGCCTCCTCTTGCCACTGGTTTGGGTGGTGGCCTGTTCCGCTTTGGGATGTTTTTTCTTTGTGGTTTTCCTCTGGACCACTTGCCACTGACCTGTTTGTCCATCTGCTGCCTCCTCCTCCATTGATTCTGTCTGTGGAGGAGGGGTTTCCGGGCGCAGGGTAGGTGCTTGGTCGCTGGTTTCAGCTGCCTCCCCTTCCTTCTCCTTCTCAGGTTGAAGTTCCTCACTGCGGAGAAGGTTGTTGGTCTCCTTTCGAACACCGGACGCCTTCGTCGAACCTTCTCCCGGCCTTTCCTTGGACCTTGCCGCATGAGCATAACTGAGGCAGCGTTTGGGGCAGGTTTTGTAGAGATGGCCTGCCGCACCGCACAAGTTGCAACACTTAGTCTGCTTACAGTCCTTGGTCTGATGGCCTTCCTCCTTGCAGTTCTTGCAAACAACCGTGCTGCAGTTGGCTGCCACGTGACCAGATTTGCCACAGGTGCGGCAAACTCTGGGCTGCCCAGCGTAGACCAAGAAGCCTCGACTTCCCCTGATAGCGAAGCTGGAGGGAGGGTGGATGATGGCTCCATTGGGATCGACCTTCAAGGTCACCTTGACCTGCCACTTGCTGGTCCAAATCCCAAAGGGGTCCTTGACATCAGTGCTGCTGCCGGCCACCTTGACGTACCTGGCGAGAAAGGTGAGTACATCCACCACCGGAACATGGGGGTTGTAGAAGTGAATCGTCACCACCCTGTCCCATTGTGATGGAAGCGTGAAGAGCAGCTCCGCTGTGAGGATCGACAGTGGCGCCCGGTCCCCTTTCTCCTTGAACGCCTTCAGAAACTTGATGCATCCCGCCACGTTCCGGAACGTCAAGTCGAAGTATCCACAGCTGGGGAAATCCTGCAGGTTGAAGACGTCCGTCGCTTGAAATCCGCAGCAATCGAAGAGAATTTTCTTGATGAAGAAGGTGCGATCGACCGGTGCATCTCCTTCCTTGTCCTTCACGACCACCCGAATGGTGTTGCGCACTCCCTGGCCCGAAGCTCGAAGATTGGTTATAGCCATTTTACTCAAAGCTTCCCCAGGATCAAAAGGCAATGATCATGGTCTCTTCTCAACCAAGTAAGCACTGATAAGAACAGATACTACACTTGATCTTAGCCAAAAGGCCGAGTGTTACAGGCTCTCTTTTGCAGGGTGAGAGGAGAATGATTCATGAGTCGGCTGCCCTCCCTCATCACTTCCAGCAAGACATACATGTCTGGGCTGTTGTTCCCATCTGACTGTTGCCCCATACGTGAAGGTGGCTGCTGTCTCAGTGTTGTGACTGTACACTTGATCTGACAATGTTAGGGAAAACTATGGACATTCTGTGAGATCAGCTCACCTGCATTCTGGTACTTACTGAGTTGGTGACCAATCAACCGGGTGCCGTTTACTGGACCACAAGAGGTCATTGCGCCTCCTCCTAAACGAGACTCACATCCTTCTGGTGAGTTCCAGGCTCCTGACCTCCATCACCGTCTCCATCCAAGCCCTTTTGGTTTCTCTGGGCAGATTTCTCTTTCCTGAAGCTGGGAAGAACAGCTCTTTCCTCTCTGTAATTGCATCTGTCAGTGCCTCCAGGAAGGCATCAGAAAAATGTGGTGCCACCCGGGGACGCATGCCCATGCCAACACTGGCCCTCGGATTTCCCTGCTGCTCCATCCCTGAAGGCAATGGGCAGTCATGGCTACCGCTGCCTTTTAAAATCGCCCTCTGTAACCTGATCCTGCCTCCAGGTTGCTTCAGGTGCCTGTAATTAGCTGTTGGACTCACCCCCAGACCAATTATGCCATTTAGATATGAAAATTGCATTGCATCATCTATGCTGACGTGATGCGGGGTCGAGACCTGAATATGTTTTGGGCGAAGTTTCGGGCCATAGAGTCATATGGCACAGAACAAGGCACTCTGTGCTTGTTTAGAGAGTGTGCTTCTATCCATGTAATTAAGTTTCTGTTTGAATTCAATAATGCTGCAAGGACATAGAGGCACAGATACTTTCATAACTTGTTTGAAAATATTGCATTTGCAGCTGTCCCCCACCTAGGTCACTGAGAGAATTGATTATCATTAACAACTAATGAATCATAATTCAACTGATGACAGTATTTCAGTGTTTACCCAAGTATTTGTGGAAATTTAAAAATTTAAAATGAATCTTGTAAGATAGTGTGCGAAGTAATAATTTTCTCAAAACAGCAAATTATTTGTAATTTAAAAATTCTAATTGTATAAATGGCGATTTCCCTGTGAAGATCTAAATACAGAACTGCCTGTTTATAAAATCATTTAGTTTCAAATTGCAGCCCCACCTTAAAAGGGGCAATTATGAAAGTCAGTTTTGTGACCAAAATGAGAGGAAGTTTATCCTATGCAAATAAATGTAATGAAAGTTTATTGAAAAATATTATTGATTCACATAGAATGGCTTCAGGGACATATACATGAAATGTGTGAGGTGAGTGCAAGAAAGGTTGTTCTCTTAGGACCGCAATGCAGCATTTCTGGAAGAAAGTGTCAAAAAGGCTCATCACTTTGTACAGTATCTGCAGGAAATGGAAACAGATGAAGACAATAATCGCACATCTTAACAAAGCTATTGAAGTAAGACTACCCAACAGTATTATTTCCCAATAGTAATTACTCGAAGAATACACATAAAGTAGATGGTTGAAGAATGCATATCATAAAGTATTGTCAACATATTCTATCTATTACTGCAGGCCTAAGCCTCAATCTTATAGCTTTCATGACTTATCATAAATATTTGTATTCCAATAGCGCATACAGTCAAACTGCAACCTACAACTGATGTTCTTGACATACTCACACCTTCAAGTTGCTTCACACATAAAATCATTACCTGCAAGATATATAATCACTTAGCAACATACAGGATGGCCACATGGCTGCCATTAATGATATCTCTACTTTGGAAAATACAATAGTGTAGTAACATTGGATAACCATGTCATGCTGCTATTACTAATCAGTATGATAAGACATGGAAGTGCTGACTTATGAATCAGTGATCTGTTGGATATATTTATGGGCAGTCCATTGGCTGATACTGCAGATTGTCCTGATACTGGAAGGGAAGAAAGGCAAAAATAATGAGGGAAGAGGTGACCACGACTGCCACTGCAGAACCATTCCAATGGTGCAGGATGATTATAGGTGTCTTTGCAGTAGATGATGCAGATCTGCAATTGGCTTTATTCTGACCTACCTGCAGTGTAGGTTCTGAATGAGCATTGCCAGAGAAGTTTGCAGATATGTTTGGTGAGATAATGGCAGGTGTAGGGAGTTTGGCTCTGGTCTCTGTTGATCTCTTTGACATGCCTTCTTTCATTTTGTATCACATTAACTACTACAGTGTGGTGCTACAAAACTAATTCTCGCCATTAATTGTAAATTGATTTGAGTTGCCCACTGCTGTGGGAGTCATTTATTTGCTTTGACATTCTTGAGCTCCTGTGAAATTTTGTATTGTAAGAGCTCCTTTTTCATTTCCCCTGCACCTTCCATCTTCTTAATGAAAAGTTTTGGTAGAGTAGTTAACATTTTATTTTGTTATATCACCCATTTTCCATAGTGAATCCCATATTCTTGAGCAGCATAAGAAACTCTAACTTCTATTAGTAGTATTTATTGGTATTGTTTCTCTTGTATGCCAGTATTATACAAAGCCCAGGATTATTATATAGGCTTACTATACGACACATTCTGAGTTTTCTAATTTGATGTTGCTGATCGGGGTATCTAAAATTTGGTATTTTTGTGGAAGGTGTCACATTGATAGGGTTACACATTGGCTGTAGTATAACTGCAAGTGATGTGAGATCAACTGTTTAAAAGTATGAAATTATTCTGAGTTAGTGCTCTAGAAATTTGACTTCTACCCAAAACCAGCACTAAATTGGAGAAGCAACCAATCCGCTTACTGGTCCTGTGCTGGTATGAGGCCCTAACCAAACATTTAAAAACTCAAAATGCCCAGAACCTTTTGTGGTCCCTTTAAGGCCCACTAGTTAGGCATTATGAATAGGCACACATTCTGCCCATTTGTACCTGACTTTCCCAATTTGCAACCTTACGGCTGTTTCCGGCAGGCAGATTGCTCACCCATTTACAAGCCCACCTAGCTATGGCAGCAGACAAGCCTTGGCCATCAATGGGGTGATGAGGTACCACCCCACTCTCACCTGCAACAACCTCCCCCCACCCCACCCCCCACAACTTCCTGCCATGGTTTTCAACTGCTGGCTACCTCTTCTTCTCTTCTTTGGTGGCACAGAAGTCAGCCATGAAATGACTTTCTCACTCAGTAGCTTTGCCTGAAACTGCTTTGTTCACCACTTAATTAACAACATTAATCCATTTATTGTATCGTGTATGCCCTATGAACACATTAAACAATAAGACATTATTAACTCACAGTATTATTCCAAAGTCTTTATATTTCAAATATAAAAAGTTCACAGTAGGACCAGCAAAAAAGATAAAGGCTTAGAAGACTCTTTGTTGACATTAAAATTTTCACTGTCATTTAGGAAACCCACAGGTTGGGCAGCACGGCAGTTAACATCCTGCCCAATATTATACTGTTAACTTCATTGGAGAGTAAAATTGGTTGGGGCAGTGGGTAAAAACAGCATTGCACCCAATCTCATCAGTTCCCCACAGGCAGCCGGGGTTAAAATTCCCCCCCAGTAATTCTGGTGTGTTGAGCTGTAACATGTGTGCAGGTTACTATTTTGACCAAGTACAGAGTGGTGCATAGATGGTGATGTAGGTCACTGATGGCAGCTAGACTAGCAGGACTTGGGCAACATTCATGTACAATTGTCATCTGGCACTCAGTAACTCTTGTTGTCAATAGTGTGCTGGAACTTGTGCACAGCAGGAAAACAATTGCACTTGCTGCTCACCTTGAAGAAAGCTGCCCACAAATATCTCACAATCTCTATGACATGGATTTCCCTTTCCCAATGACAGTTTAAATCTGGTGCCAAGTCAAGGGGGTCGCCAGTCATCCAGCAACAGTGATATCAGCAAGCAAGGCGAACAACCAATCAAACTGAAGTCTTCTCATAGACAGCAAACCAGAAAGTTAAAAGATGAAAGGTCACAGACCTGAAAGGTTAACTCTGTTTCTCACTCCACAAATGCTGCCTAACCTGCTGAGTATTTCATGCACTTTCTGTTTTTATTTCGGAAGTTAAAAGCATTGATTATCCTACACTTCTAATTTAAATTTTCAAATAGCTAAAAATGATTGAGTATGGATTAAGATAGAAACTAAAATACCATAAACCTTAAAAAAGGTTATTATTTTAAAAGTGCATGGAACTTTTTATTACACCTGTCTGCAGCCTTTGACACAATTGACCACACCATCCTCCTCCAATGCCTCTCCACTGTTGTCCAGCTGGGTGAGACTGCTTTCACTGGTTCTATTCTTATCTAGCAAATCATATCCAGAATATCACTTAAAATGGCTTCTCTTCCTGCCCCCGCACTGTTACCTCTGGTGTTCCCCAAGGCCCTATCCTTGCGCACCCCCCCGCCCCTCCCATCATTTCCCATCTACATGCTGTACCTCAGCAACATCATCTGAAAGCACAGCATTAGTTTTCATATGTACGGTGACAACACCCAGCTTTAACTCACCACCTCTCTCAAGTCCTTCACGGTTGCTAAATTATCAGTCTGCATATCCAACAGCCAGTACTGGATGAGCAGAAATCTCCTCCAATTAAATATTGGGAAGACTGAAGCCATTGTTTTCAATGCTCACTCCAAACTACGCTCAATAGCTACCGACTCCATCCCTTTCCCTGGCGAAAGTCTGGGACTAAACCAATCTGTTCACAGCCTTGCTTTATATTTGAACCTGAATTCCACATGTTCCCTCCATCACTAAGACTGCCTATTTCCACTTCCATAATTTTGCCCCTGTCTCAGCTCATCTACTGCTGAAACCCTCATTCATGCCTTTGTTATCTCTAGACTTGACTATTCCAACGTACCCCTTGCTGGTCTCTCACATAAACTTGAGGTTATTCAAAACTCTGCTGCCCATGTATTAACTCACACCAAGCCCCATTCACCTATCACTCCTGTGCTCGCTGACCTACATTGGCTCCCAGTCAAGCAACTTCTTGATTTTCAAATTCTCATCCTTATTTTCAAATCCCTCCCTGGCCTCTCCCCTACCTCTCTCTGTAATTACCTTCAGCCCCACAACCCTCCAAGTTATCTGCACTCCTCTAATTCTGGCTTCTTGAGCAACTCTGATTTTAATCACTTCAACATTGGTGGCTGAGCCTTCAGTTGCCTGTACTGTGTACAGTTTTGGTCACCACACTATAGGAAGGATGTGATTGCACTGGAAAGGATGCAGAGGAGATTCACCAGGATGTTGCCTGGACTGGAGCATTTCAGCTATGAAGAGAGTTTGGATAGGCTAGGGTTGTTTTCCAAAGAGCAGAGAAGGCTGAGGGGGGACCTGATGGAGGTACACAAAATTATGAGAGGCATTGATAGGATAGATAGGAAGAAACTTTTTCCCTTAGCAGAGTGGTCAATAACCAAGGGGCATAGATTTATGGTAAGAGGCAGGAGGTTTAGAGGGGATTTGAGGAAAACTTTTTTCACCCAGAGGGTGGTTGGAATCTGGAACACACTGCCTGAAGGGGTGGCAAAGGCAGGAACCTTCACAACATTTAAGAAGTATTTAGATGAGCACTTGAAACGCCATAGCATACAAGGCTAAGGGCCAAGTGCTGGAAAATGGGACTGGAATAGCTAGGTATTTGACGACCGGCACAGTCACGATGGGCCGAAGGGGCTGTTTCTGTGCTGTATAACTCTATGACTCCAGACCCTAAGTTCTGGAATACCCTCCCTACACCTCTCCATCTCACTTTCCTCCTTTAAGACTGTCCTCAAAACTTCATCGACCAAGCTTTTGGTCACCTGACCTAATATCGCCTTATGTGGCTTGGTGTCATATCTTGTTTTATAATGCTCTTATTAAGTGCCTTGGGACGTCTTACTGTTTTAAAGGTGCTATATAAATATAAGTTGTTGTCATTGTTATAATGGAGAAATATGACATTCCATTAAAATGAAATTAGCTTTTCAGAGCCGGTGAGGGTGTTTAGCAATAATTATGAACTCAGAACACCATTAAAAATACAGTTACATATCATTCAGCAAGATGTAACTTTTTCAAGGATTTTTATACTGATCTAACAGTGCAAAATTAGAAGTTCTCGTCAATTCACTGATTGCTTAGGGGTTACACTCTAAGGAAACCTCAATAGTGTACCGCCTGAAGCAGCAAGGAATCACTGACAGCAACTTCTGGATTTCCGGGTTATTCTGCACATATGCAGACTCCCAAAGCTGCTGTCATTTTAGTGGAGTATTGATGCCAAACGCTGATAGTTTAACCATCATGACCACTGCAACATTCAGGCCATTATGTTTCTTTAACTCATGAAAGTCTTAGCTGCTGAACAGCTGTGACTTTTATGAAACATCTGATTATGAAGTATGAAGTATTTATATTCATGAGTTCCTTCACTCCTCCACTACCTTAAAGCAAACAAGGCCACTGGAATGGTTTCATGCTTAGTACTGGAAAACGATTGGTATATTGATTATATTCATCAGCCAAAATAGACATGAAGCTTGAAGGAAATATGATTATATACACATCTGCTGTTTTGATTTTTCTATTCAAATCAGTAAAATCCAAACTTTTGAATCTGAAATTCTTATTCTGAACACTCTTTAAAAGGATGTCAATCCTAGTGCTACACTTCTTGAATAATCTGAAGATATTCCGTTTCTAATGCAATTAAAGCAAATCATATTTGATGTAATCTTGCAATCCATTGACATATTATTCAAATTGCATGATACGTTTCAATTGAACAACACCATAATATTGGCATAAATGTGCAGAACAAGCAAAATCGATGCAATTGTTGCAAAATATTGCTCTAAAGAGATGCTGGGCAAAGCAAATCAATGGTGGTGTGACATGGGTTGACGTTTTGCAATTATCAGTTCCATACTCCATCTGTTACAATGAGCACAGAGAATAATAAGCATTTGTACTTTATAGTAATACAAAAAAGTGTTAGCCTCAGAAGAATATTCCTGCCAGCCAACTCTAAAAAAAGTTCATTATGTGTCACTTTATACATAAAAAAGTTATTTGTCATGCACGGAAGGAGCCGTGATGGAGGGATTATGAAAATAAAAATTCAACTGTCAAAACAAAGCCATAAGAAAATGGACACTTGTGCCACAGTCAAAATGGAGTAGCAGTCATGTGACCCCTCCTGTACTGGAAATCAACAAACTTGTCTGCAAAGACGTAACTCATTAACTGCATCTGAATAGCTCTGGGGAGAATCCATTGAAATTGAAAAGAGCACCATTGCATATTGATGACTCCTATATATATGAATGAATTAACAAAAGGTTCTGGAGACAGACTGACTCACAGCCCAAACTAAAATGAATAGGTGTGCAGTAGCGCGATTATAATAGAATGGTCCCCATTTAGACATCAATCGATAGCTATAGTATCCATATCCTGGTCCATTATGTAGTCACATCTGGGGAGAGGGACATGTGTCACCTAACAGAAAACTCAAAGATGATGGATTGTGACCATAAAAGGTAGCCCTCTGGAGAGAGAGCGAGAGAGGGTGATCAAGCCAAGGCCACAGAAAGCCAGTTTCCAGCCAGAGGATGTGAGAGAGATCCAGCCAAGTAGAAGAACCCTGCTGAACAAGAACTGAACCACCACTACAGCAGAGAAAATACAAATTGACTTTGAGACTCTCCATCTGTGAAGGTAAACCAAATTCACACCACCAACTTTGGGCTGAGTCTTAATCACAAGAACTCGTCAGCACCTCAGCAAGTTCAAGACTGTAAACAACCAGGCCTGCACCTTTAAAAAAGACTTTTCCTCCCAAGAAGGCTCAATAATAGCCTATAAGCCATGAGCTCTTATATCGCCTTGAACTTTAAAATTGTATCCTACCCTTTTCTCTCTATCTATCTGTTCTTGTGCATGCATATATTAGAGAATGTGCGAGTGCATAAAGATATGATGATTTTGGGAATTGTTTTTAAAACATAAATAATCATCTTTTTTTAACCTATGAGAAAACCTGTAATTTTACACTAAAAACACTCAGGGACTAACACATCATTTTTAACAATTGTGATTGCGGACAGTTGTGAGTTGAAAAGTGAAAGCCACCCACACCACTTTTACATAACACATTACACAACTGAAATGAGCAATGTTATTCAATAATTGGATTGTATGGGAGTGTTCCTCCCAGCCCCTCAGCATGAACATTGGCTACTGCCAGTCCCCACTGGGTGCCCTCCTCCCAAGTGCCTCCACACAAGGACCTACCTGAGGGCAGGCATTCATCTTTGCTTCACCAGTGTGCAGCCTGGGGTCTGCAGCTTGTCAATCCTATTAAAATGAGGCCTGAGGCCCAATATCGATCAGGCTATCAGCCTACCTGCTCCACTGCAAGGGGGAAAAACGTCTGAAATTTCCATTGTAGGGAGCTTGAAGCCTTGCATAATTTTACTCTCCAAGTGCAAAATAAATTAACATTTGTAAGCCAATATAAAGCATGACTGGGCACGTCCTTCAAATAATCTGAAAAATCAGGAATTTTTGGCAGAAATCTGAAATAATATTCTTAATTCCTACCTTCTAACATATATGTCAGGTATCTGGGCCATTTTCAACGGCTGTCTTTCCATTTCTTACCTGAAGCCGATTGTTGAAAATTAAGGGGACAACTCAGCCATCCCTTGAATGGGATTTTCAGGCAGTCCTGTAAATGGACAAACAGCCTGTTTCAGGCAGGAGGCAGTATAAATATGCAAACTGAGGTCTTATGTTGGTTGGAGGATCCCGACTGCAATTTTGAAGTACAAATGGGTTAAGCATTAGAATTTTTTTTTAGAACATTACAGCGCAGTACAGGCCCTTCGGCCCTCGATGTTGCGCTGACCTGTGAAACCATCTGACCTACACTATTCCATTTTCATCCATATGTCTATCCAATGACCACTTAAATGCCCTTAAAGTTGGCGAGTCTACTACTGTTGCAGGCAGGGCGTTCCACGCCCCTACTACTCTCTGAGTAAAGAAACTACCTCTGACATCTGTTCCATATCTATCACCCCTCAACTTAAAGCTATGTCCCCTCGTGTTTGCCATCAACATCCGAGGAAAAAGACTCTCACCATCCACCCTATATAACCCTCTGATTATTTTATATGTCTCTATTAAGTCACCTCTCCTCCTCCTTCTCTCCAACAAAAACAACCTCAAGTCCCTCAGCCTTTCCTCGTAAGACCTTCCCTCCATACCAGGCAACATCCTAGTAAATCTCCTCTGCACCCTTTCCATAGCTTCCACATCCTTCCTATAATGCGGTGACCAGAACTGCACCCAATACTCCAGGTGCGGTCTCACCAGAGTTTTGTCCAGCTGCAGCATGACCTCATGGCTCCGAAACTCGATCCCCCTCCTAATAAAAGCTAACACACCATATGCCTTCTTAACAGCCCGATGAACCTGGGTAGCAACCTTCAGGTATTTATGCACCTGGACACCAAGATCTCTCTGTTCATCTACACTACCAAGAATCTTCCCATTAGCCCAGTACTCTGCATTCCTGTTACTCCTTCCAAAGTGAATCACCTCGCACTTTTCCGCATTAAACTCCATTTGCCATCTCTCCGCCCAGCTCTGCAGCCTATCTATTTCCCTCTGTACCCTACAACATCCTTCGGCACTATCCACAACTCCACCGACCTTAGTGTCATCCGCAAATTTACTAACCCACCCTTCTACACCCTCTTCCAGGTCATTTATAAAAATGACAAACAGCAGTGGCCCCAAAACAGATCCTTGTGGTACACCACTAGTAACTAAACTCCAGGATGAACATTTGCCATCAACCACCACCCTCTGTCTTCTTTCAGCTAGCCAATTTCTGATCCAAAGCTCTAAATCACCTTCAACCCCATACTTCCGTATTTTCTGCAATAGCCTACCGTGGGGAACCTTATCAAACGCCTTACTGAAATCCATATACACCACATCCACTGCTTTACCCTCATCCACCTGTTTGGTCACCTTCTCGAAAAACTCAATAAGGTTTGTGAGGCACGACCTACCCTTCACAAAACCGTGCTGACTATCGCTAATGAACTTATTCTTTTCAAGATGATTATAAATCCTGTCTCTTATAACCTTTTCCAACATTTTACCCACAACCGAAGTAAGGCTCACAGGTCTATAATTACCAGGGCTGTCTCTACTCCCCTTCTTGAACAAGGGGACAACATTTGCTATCCTCCAGTCTTCCGGCACTATTCCTGTCGACAATGACGACATAAAGATCAAGGACAAAGGCTCTGCAATCTCCTCCCTAGCTTCCCAGAGAATCCTAGGATAAATCCCATCTGGCCCAGGGGACTTATCTATTTTCACACTTTCCAAAATTGATAACACCTCCTCCTTGTGAACCTCAATCCCATCTAGCCTAGTAGCCTGAATCTCAGTATTCTCCTCGACAACATTTTCTTTCTCTACTGTAAACACTGACGCAAAATATTCATTTAACACTTCCCGTACCTCCTCTGGTTCCACACACAACTTCCCACTACTGTCCTTGATTGGCCCTAATCTAACTCTAGTCATTCTTTTATTCCTGATATACCTATAGAAAGCCTTAGGGTTTTCCCTGATCCTATCCGCCAATGACTTCTCGTGTCCTCTCCTTGCTCTTCTTAGCTCTCCCTTTAGATCCTTTCTGGCTAGCTTGTAACTCTCAAGCGCCCTAACTGAGCCTTCACGTCTCATCCTAACATAAGCCTTCTTCTTCCTCTTGACAAGCGCTTCAACTTCTTTAGTAAACCACGGCTCCCTCGCTCGACAACTTCCTCCCTGCCTGACAGGTACATAATTATCAAGGACACGCAGTAGCTGCTCCTTGAATAAGCTCCACATTTCGATTGTTCCCATCCCCTGCAGTTTCCTTCCCCATCCTACGCATCCTAAATCTTGCCTAATCGCATCATAATTTCCTTTCCCCCAGCTATAATTTTTGCATGCACTGCAATCTCTCTGATCATGTGAACTAGGCAGTGAGCAGCCTAAGCAGGAGGTGCTTTAAGGGACCACTCCTGGTGGCACCTAAAGAAGCTTCAAAATTTTTCTTTGTGAATACTCCTCCTGACTCCACAAAAATACTATGGCTCATTGCCAGCATGCACTTGCTTCCCACTGAGATCAGCCCTTCTTCCCCAGGCCCAATGCCTTGAGTGCAGGAGCCAGCTGATTTCCCATCCTCTCACCTTGTTCTTTCTTTTACAGATGTTACCTGACCTGATGAGTGCATCCAGCACTTTTTGTTTTAAAATTTCCAGTATCTTCAGCATTTTGTTTTTTCATAAACAGGATGTATATTCTTTTCCTCTCAGCATTTTGTTTTACCATATCATTTGCTAATTTGTATAATAAAATTGCAAATGTAGTATAATAGTAAACCATATGGGAAAGATAAATCCATTTCACCTGCATATATCTCCATGAATCACCTTGGGATGTTTTCCACATTAAGGTGCTATATAAATGCAAGTTCATTTTGTAGTTGTATACCTCTGTAAGATTACCATCTTCTCCTTTCAAGGCTGAAATGTCTTAAGTTTCTGCAGTCTAACCTTGCAACTTAGGCACATTCTAATTTTTTTTTATTTAAATTTTTTTTAAATGCCAATATTTATTCCAAAAATGACTCTAGTTACAATTTTGATTATCAGTGGTGGTACATGAACTTATTACAAAGCTGAAACTCCTGCCTTAGCTACTTAGTCCACTTTGATCATAGATGACATCATTGACAGGCTGGGATATAACTAGCGCAAAAGTTTTTTTTTTAGAAGACTAAGATACCAAAGCCAGTCTGCTGCTAGGTTCCCAATCTGATGTCTCAAAAAACTGGACAGATTGTCATCATAATGGTTGTGGGAGTTAGCTTTTTTGAGAAATACCTATTTTAGCAATTACTCAATCCAAATGCAGTTTTATGTAATTAGAGATACAGCACTGAAACAGGCCCTTCGGCCCACCGAGTCTGTGCCGAACATCAACCACCCATTTATACTAATCCTACACTTATCCCATATTCCTACCAAACATCCCCACCTGTCCCTATATTTCCCTACCAACTACCTATACTAGTGACAATTTATAATGGCCAATTTACCTATCAACCTGCAAGTCTTTTGGCTTGTGGGAGGAAACCGGAGCACCCGGAGAAAACCCACGCAGACACAGGGAGAACTTGCAAACTCCACACAGGCAGTACCCGGAATCGAACCCGGGTTCCTGGAGCTGTGAGGCTGCGGTGCTAACCACTGCGCCACTGTGCCGCAGTGAAGCATTGAAACTGATGCCTGTGGAAACATTCTCCCAAGGGAGGTCCTATTTATTGATACCAGTTTTATCATACTGCTGATAACATGAATAGATCTTTCATGATCGAAGTTAGATCTCAATCTTTTTCTTTTTTAATTTAGTAATTAGGCTGCATTAAAGTAGTCAGTACAACCTGTACTTAAAAAAATAATTTGCAATCACATTGTAGAAGCCACAAAGATAAATTTCATTTTATTGCGCCACTAAACAGCATGAGGAAAGAGAAATGCACACCTGACGACTGCTTATTTAGCAAGCATCAGGCAGTCCTATCAGACTTTATAACTTTTTGTTATCAAAGATAATAATCTTAATCACAGGCCGGTCATAACCCACATCAGCAACAATTCTATATTGCTAGGAATTCTGGAGATGATTAAAAAATCTTGTATGATTATTAAACATGGAATAGTCTTTCATTCTTGTGAAATAATGCTATTTTCAAATGCATTCGCCAATGAAGTGAGAAATTACAGTCCCAGCACAGTGACAGACAGATGGCAAAGGGACATAAAATCATACTGACCCTCTGAGAACCTCAATTTAATGTAACTCTATTCTATCAAAGAGGAAGTAAGTGCCTCATGTTACTAAGTACTGCAATAAGGGATTCTTTGAGAGTGCTAACAAATACAGATAATATCAGTGCCAAGAAGGCAGCTAAAATACAACATTCCTTTTGCAGAATTTTAAAAAAGAGCTTTGCAATAAATGCCAGGAATGGTAAGAAAAAATCACAACAAAGTTCTGCAAGGACTAAGAGCTTTACTCTAAGCATCATTGTGAGAATTAAGCACTTTGCTTTTTCCACTATGAAACTGTTTCCTTTTAATGGATTTTCTGCATTATGCTACTATATTCATTATATTTTCTGCCCCTATGGCCTTTCTGCACCTTAATTGGACATTGGAATCTCCCAAATGAGTGTAGAAACAATTTTTATTCATCCCATTGACCAAATTACAAATTATTAAATAAACAAATGGTTCTGCCTTCTATTGGGTGAGTTTTTAGGGCATTAACCACCCAAAAATTAGATTTAGATTTTGAGATACAGCACTGAAACAGGCCCTTTGGCCCACCGAGTCTGTGCCGACCATTAACCACCCATTTATACTAGTCCTGCACTAATCCCATATTTCTACCACATCCTCACCTGTCCCTATATTCCCCTACCACCTACCTGTACTAGTGGCAATTTATAATGGCCAATTCACCTATCAACTTGCAAGTCTTTTGGCTGTGGGAGAAAACCGGAGCACCCAGAGGAAACCCACGCAGGCACAGGGAGAACTTGCAAACTCCACACAGGCAGTACCCAGATTTGAACCCGGGTCGCTGGAGCTGTGAGGCTGCGGTGCCAACCACTGCGCCAGGATTCAGATAACCCCACTCTCAGAAATATTACAAAATAAACAAGTAACGCAATGCTTCACTTGTCACGCGAGATTATTAAAATGTTAACCAAATTTGCATCCTTACTTTATCAAGCATCTCTGCAATGGTGTTTATTCCTATTAAAGACTTCCTGCTTATATACTCATGTCTACTTTCAAGACGATCCATTCTATATAGATTTCCATTCTATATCCCTATGTAGATACAGCCCTTGTAGGATTTGCCTCTTTTTACCTTTCTCTGGTATTCTTGCATTTGTGTTCTCTCACAGATGCACATATGATACCCAAAAGTAAGAGGTGCCTGGATTCAGATAACCCCACTCTCAGAAATATTACAAAATAAACAAGTAACGCAATGCTTCACTTGTCACGCGAGATTGTGCTTGGCAACGAACCAGGCCAGGTGGCAGATCTCTCGGTGGGAGAGCATTTCGGTGATAGTGATCACAGCTCCCTTTGTTTGTTTAGAGATACAGCACTGAAACAGGCCCTTGGCCCACCGAGTCTGTGCCGACCATCAACCACCCATTTTATACTAATCCTACACTAATCCCATATTCCTACCGCATCCCCACCTGTCCCTATATTCCCCTACCACCTACCTATACTAGGGGCAATTTATAATGGCCAATTTATAAGGTCCCTGACCTTTACTATAGTCATGGAGAGGGATAGGAGCAGACGGGATGGGAAAATATTTAATTGGGGGAGGGGGAATTACAATGCTATTAGGCAGGAACTGGGGAGCTTAAATTGGGAACAGATGTTCTCAGGGAAATGCACGACAGAAATGTGGAGGTTGTTTAGGGAGCACTTGCTGCGACTGCTGGATAGGTTTGTCCCGATGAGGCAAGGAAGGGATGGCAGGGTGAAGGAACCTTGGATGACAAGAGATGTGGAACAGCTAGTCAAGAGGAAGAAGGAAGCTTACTTAAGGTTGAGGAAGCAAGGATCAGACAGGGCTCGAGAGGGTTACAAGGTAGCCAGGAAGGAACTGAAGAATGGACTTAGGAGAGCTAGAAGGGGACATGAAAAAGTCTTGGCGGGTAGGATTAAGGAAAATCCCAAGGCATTCTACACTTATGTGAGGAACAAGAGGATGGCCAGAGTAAGGGTAGGGCCGATCAGGGATAGTGGAGGGAACTTGTGCCTGGAGTCGGAGGAGGTAGGGGAGGTCCTTAATGAATACTTTGCTTCAGTATTCACTAGTGAGAGGGACCTTGTCGTTTGTGAGGGCAGCGTGAAACAGGCTGATATGCTCGAACAGGTTGATGTTAAGAAGGAGGATGTGCTGGAAATTTTGAAAGACATGAGGATAGATAAGTCCCCGGGGCCAGACGGGATATACCCAAGGATATTACGGGAAGCGAGGGAAGAGATTGCCGTGCCTTTGGCGATGATCTTTGCATCCTCACTGTCCACTGGAGTAGTACCAGATGATTGGAGGGTGGCAAATGTCATTCCCTTGTTCAAGAAAGGGAATAGGGATAACCCTGGGAATTACAGACCAGTCAGTCTTACGTCGGTGGTGGGCAAATTATTGGAGAGGATTCTGAGAGACAGGATTTATGATTATTTGGAAAAGCATAGTTTGATTAGAGATAGTCAGCATGGCTTTGTGAGGGACAGGTCATGCCTCACAAGCCTTATTGAATTCTTTGAGGATGTGACAAAACACATTGATGAAGGAAGAGCAGTGGATGTGGTTTATATGGATTTTAGCAAGGCATTTGATAAGGTTCCCCATGGTAGGCTCATTCAGAAAGTAAGGAGGCATGGGATACAGGGAAATTTGGCTGTCTGGATACAGATTTGGCTGGCCCATAGAAGAAAGAGGGTGGTAGTAGATGGAAAGTATTCAGCCTGGAGCTCGGTGACCAGGTGTTCCGCAGGGATCTGTTCTGGGACCTCTGCTCTTTGTGATTTTTATAAATGACTTGGATGAGGAAGTGGAAGGCTGGGTTAGTAAGTTTGCCGAAGACACAAAGGTTGCTGGAGTTGTGGATAGTGTGGAGGGCTGTTGTAGGTTGCAACGGGACATTGACAGGATGCAGAGCGGGGCTGAGAAGTGGCAGATGGAGTTCAACCTGGAAAAGTGTGAAGTGATTCATCTTGGAAGGTCGAATTTGAATGCAGAATACACGCCTAAAGACAGGATTCTTGGCAGTGTGGAGGAACAGAGGGATCTTGGGGTCCACGTCCATAGGTCCCTCAAAGTTGCCACCCAAGTTGATAGGGTTGTTAAGAAGGCGTATGGGGTGTTGGCTTTCATTAACAGGGGGATTGAGTTTAAGAGCCGCGAGGTTATGCTGCAGCTCTATAAAGCCCTGGTTAGACCTCACTTGGAATATTGTGTTCAGTTCTGGTCGCCTCATTATAGGAAGGATGTGGAAGCTTTAGAGAGGGTGCAGAGGAGATTTACCAGGATACTGCCTGGACTGGAGGGCATGTCTTATGAAGAAAGGTTGAGGGAGCTAGGGCTTTTCTCAATGGAACAAAGAAGGATGAGAGGTGACTTGATAGAGGTGTACAAGATGATGAGAGGCATAGATAGAGTGGATAGCCAGAGACTTTTTCCCAGGGCGGAAAGGGCTATCACCAGGAGACATAATTTTAAGGTGATTGGAGGAAGGTTTAGGGGTGATGTCAGAGGTAGGTTCTTTACACAGAGAGTGGTGGGTGCGTGGAATGCACTGCCAGTGGTGGTAGTAGAAGCAGATACATTAGGGACATTTAAGCGACTCTTGGATAGGTACATGGATGATAGTAGAATGAAGGGTATGTAGGTAGTTTGATCTTAGAGTAGGTTAAAGGGTCGGCACAACATCGTGGGCCAAAGGGCCTGTACTGTGCTGTACTGTTCTATGTTGCTAATAGTTTGCAGGAAATGATATTTGCTGAAAATCCCTGAAGAACCAAAAGCAAAACAACAGTTGCTGCAATTTTCTGCAACAAAATTAAAATGTTACAGCAAGCAATTGGAAGGAGAGTGTTGCAATTAATTCTTCTATCCAAAGAGAATGCCAATGAAGCATCATGGAGAGTCCTTGTGACAAATCAGAGCACCGCAGAGAGAGAAGTTGTAGCATTGCAGCTGATCCCTGTGAGAAGTGAGATCATTGCAGCAAATCTCTGTGAAAGATGTAGCTCTTTCTGCAAGTCAATGAAAAAACACAAGCACTGTTGTAGTTTCTTGTGACCATAAAGATGATTGGGGCACTGTGTTGCAAGAAATGACTGCCATAGCCAATCCTTATGACGAACCGCATATTGATAATGGAAAATTACTGCAAACAATTAAACGTAAAGATAAATCTCAAAGGGATGAAATTGCCGTAAGTATCAGAGCAAGTCCTTGTGAGAACCTATATTTTTCATCTATCATGGTGAATCACAAACAGAAATAACCCTTGGAGCCACGTTACTGGAAGGAGCAAATCTGTCATTGTGTGTTAGAAGGACTTTCAACAAAATGAACTAAAGTGTCCCAGTGAATCACAACAAATACCTGCAACAAACAAAGCCATCGTACTGAATAACTGAGAAAGAAGTCCTTTGTGGTAAATCTCCTATCCTGGTGAATCATAGCAGAGCTCTTACTGGAAACAATTTCATATATTTGCTAGAAAGGAGGGTTTTCTTCTGAATTACTGTAAGAAATAAGGCCATCGATGATGGCATTTTAACAAGTTGCTGCTGGTATCAGAATATCTTGCTGAATATGTATGGAAAATGATTGATTCAGATCCCTGTGGGAAACTAAAGAGGATCGCAGAAAATTAAAACATTATTCTTCAGCTGGATTAGTTAGATAAAAAGCTAGACTTGAGTATGAAACCATATATACCCTGCTGCCAGTACTACAATAAACCAGATGATTTTGGATTCAGCTGACTAGCTTGACTTAATGAGAAACCAGGCTCGTGCTAAGTTGAATGATTTGGTTTTTTTCAAAAGTCAACACAAGTGAGTAGGGTCTTCAAGAGAACTCATATACATATCTCTATCAGGCTGAATCCACAGTTACACCTCCACCAGGCAGCGATTGTACGAGAGGTGGGTTAAGATGGTGGGCGGTGATGTGGGGACTATTGTGCTGCATTGTGACACTTTCCTGCCCCCCTCACCATCTTAACTTATCTACAAACAAGTATGAGGAAGCATATTGTGACACCATTGAAGACACTGGGCAGCAGATGCATGGGAATACCATCACCTGTAAGTTCCCCTGCAAGCCACACACCATCCTAACTTGGAACTATATCCCCATTCCTTTACAGTCACTGGGTCAAAATCCTGGAACTCCCTTCCTAACAGCACTGCTGGTGTACCTACACTCCAAGGACTGCAGTCTTTCAAGAAGGTAGCTCACCACCACATTCTCGAGGGCAATTAGGGATGGGCAATAAATGCTGGCCTAGCCAGTGACGCCCACATCCCATGAACGAATAAAAAAAAACACTGGGAAAAAAGGCTGCACTAGAATAATGAATAAAAAGTGTCCTGTGCACATAATTGACAATAGAGGTGGCTGGAGGGAAAGTGGCCTCATTTGCCAGTTATGAACACCCTCCCAATAGAACAGCATTACAGCAAGGAATAAAGATGGAGGCAGTTTTGAGTTTGCAGCTGATCTTTACTGTGATCTGCTGTGTCAGGATCACTTAAGCTGCAGGTATTCTTGTAGCAGATGGCACGGCTCTGCATATTGTTCTTTGTTGATCTGGAGGCTGTGAAGCCAGTTCCCCATTGCCATTGTCGAGTAAATATGCCATGACCTGCAGATTTAGTTGGTGCCATCATAGTGGATGTCGCCAATCAGCCACTGCTTGCTATTAATCTCCCTGCTTCATCTAGTACCACCTGAAAGCATAAAATACTGTGATTGGATACTCCTTAGGAGTGCACCCCACAGCGTTAAAGTTAATCTGTCCTTCACATATAATATTCATTACAGAAGATCTGCTGCCATGGCCTCACCTGGGGGTTAGAGTCTCTGTATGCATTAATTGCCTGACAAAACAAGCTATGGGTGCCTCTGTCTATAGGGTACCAGCAGGTGGGCACAGAGCCTCTCTGTGGCAGTCTGACCTACATTAGCGACCTTCTTTTCCTCCATAGAACACAAATATAAGGGATTCCCCTGGAGAAGAGCTCTGTGCCACTATTTGTCTTTAGCAAAAATGCCAATGACAGTGTCACAATCAGTGCTATCTGGAAGAAAACGCCTGAAAGGAGGAGAAAGAGATCGAGAAGCTTACTCATAGCATACGATATAATAAGCAACAAAAAAAAAGTTTGACAACAGCGAATTACTTAAAATAAAAGCAAAATTCTGTGGATACTGGAAATCTGAAATTTTCTGTTTAATTGTATTTAAAATGCTGCAGATGTTTGTAGATTATAGTGACACCAATCTCAATGCAAATCAAATTAGAGTAGAATTCACAATACATAGTGCTTAAGAGATTCACACATGATTTGACACATTATTTGACTATTAATGTGTTTGGAGACAACAGATGTTTATATCACTGCCCATGTTTCAGCCATTTTATTTTCCTGCATGAAAACACAAGTCATTTAGAAATAAGAATTTGTTTTTTTCTGGGACGAGTGTTTTATACTTTGTCTCCTGGGTTGCTTTCATTTATAAATTTAAGCAAAGACTTATCACATCATTGAATCAGCTGAATGCTATTTTATTTGGGAATCAAAGAGTTGGACAGGAACTGAGAACTTGTATTGAATGAGTTGCCAAGTGTGCAATATCATTAGTGATGTTGAGTTCTCATATTCCCATAACCTGGAGTCTGGAGTGAGATTATTTGCTTGCTATTGTGCTATTCTATTTTGGCTACTGGGTTGACAAAGAATTGAGATTAGTAACTCATTGTTTTACAGTTGTGCTATATTTCCACCCCTCCCCGCTGCCCCCCCCCCCCCCCCCCCCTCAGCATTAACCTCCCATCAATTCATTCTGTTTCATTCACTGCATTAGACTCTGGATAACAATGATTAATGCAAATTGAAGACTGTTATGACCAGGTGAGGAGGGGGTTGCAGGCTCCCCTTTCGCCCTTCTCTGGTTTGACCGCAACAGGGTTTATCTATTTTAACAAAGTGATTTAACTTACCACTTCAGTGAGCAATTGCTCCTGTTCCTCTAATATAATTACAAATGAACCAATCAGACAGATTTTCTTGAGTTTAAACACGAAAGATGTAAGTTTTTTAACCGTATCACTCTAAACTGGTTAAAATTACTAAAATATGCTATGCATCCGCACCCCCACATTCACACAAGAGCCACACAAACACACAAATAGATTACAAAGGGAAAAAAAGAGTGGGAGGTTGGAGTAGAGTCTGTAATAAAGAGAATTCAAATACTGAATCTCAGTCCCAGAATTCTTAGTCGAAACTGTAGTCCTCGCTGGGCCACGTGCACAGTTTGGGCTTGCCTCTCAGGTTCCGGAAGGCAGAAGAGGGGCTTTATCCTTTCCCTCTAGTTGCTGGTTGTGCTGGGCTGTAGGTTTGAGGGTTAGTAGTTGCAGCCAAGGCTTCTCTGGGTCTTTTCTGGAGAGAGGGAGAGTGGAGAGCGAAATGTTCCCTTGCTGGATCTCAGTTAGTGTCTGCCTTCTAAGTCACAATTCACAAACTCTCAGGGTTGCACAAGTGGTCACATGACATGACCACCTCTTTGTGTTTGAATGAGAATCTTCTGGAATGGTCTCTGAAATTCAAGGCTCTCCCCTCAGGCTGCCAGACATACTTGGTGGGAGGGGTTGGCTCTTTCAAAGTTAATGGGTGTCAATGGCTTTTGACGACCATAAGGCTACATTGATAAGGCTACCTCAGATAAGTGAATCAGAGAGCACCCAATTGTTCTGGCTATGTTGCGTTAATCACATCTGTCTCCAGCTTAATACCTTTGTTTTTTCATATGCAAATTGTGCATGGCCATTTTGGCTGCGAGCTGTTATGTTTTAAAAGTTACTTGTAATGATTTCCAGTAAAGATCTCAGGCAAAGTTCCACACGATGAGATTAATATTTCCATTTGGCAAGTGGGGTTTTCGCCCAAAAAGACTATTGTTCATTTTTTGAAATTATAAAAAAAAATGCTGCAGCAATTTTGGTTTATTATAAAGCAAAAAGGTAATTGTCTAAAATCAAACATAATGCCACAAGAAATTCTTACATGCATAAAAAAATGGGATCTAACAGTTTAGTGCTGCAGTGACTATTTATAACGCCAGTGGCTGATTTGTTGTTTGCTGTCCTCACATTGTCTTTCTTCCCAACTAAAAAGCTGTATGTGGCTGACTAGTGACGGTGGAGTAGAACCCAGGGTTGACCGAATTCCTGCTCTGTTGGGGTGGGGAGGGGATGGGTGGGGTTCGGGGAATGGGCAGTGGGGTAAAAACCCAGAAGCAGAATGGGTGAACGATTCCCCTCTTCAGTAATGGAAGTACCATTGGCCAGAGTTGATTTTCTTGTGTTTAGTGGGGAAGAGTGTGAGAAGCTCACAACTATAGCATGCATAAAATTGTAGAATCACAGGATGATACAGTGCAGGAGGCCATTCAGCCCATTGTGCCTGTTCCAGCCCTTTGGAAGATCGATCCGATTAATTTGCCTCCGCTGCTCTTTCCTTATTGTCCTGTAAACTTTTTCCCCATAAAGTATTTATCCAATTTTCTTTTGAATGTTACTAATGAATCTGCTTTCACCACGCTTTCAAGCAGTGGATTCCATATCACAACAACCTGCTGCATAAAAAAAAGTCTCATGTCACCTTTGGTTCTTTTGCTAATCACTTTAAATCTATATGACCTGGTTACTAACCCCTCTGCTACCGGAAACAATTTATCCTTATTTGCTCTATAAAAATCATTCATGATTTTGAACATTTCATCAAATCTTCTCTGAGCTTTCCTGACGTATGAGGAAGAAAGCCTGTTTCTCCAGCTTCTCCACATAACTGAAGTCCCTCATCCTTGGTACCATTCTGGTAGATCTCTTCTGCACCCTCTCCAAGGCCTTGACATCCTTTGTAAAGTGTGGTGCCCAGAATTGAACAGAGAATTTAGCTGAGCCCTAATGAGTGTTTTATAAAGGTTTAGTAAAACTTCTTTACTTTTTGTACTCTATTCCTCTATTAATAAAGCCAAGCACCCATATGTCTATGTTCTCATGAAGTCTGATACTATCCTCCTCATTTACTACATTTCTGATTTCAGTGTCATCTGTAGACTTTGAAATTAAGCTCTGTTTACACTCTACTCTCTGCTTTCTGTTCTTTAGCCAACTTTGTATCCATGCTGCCACTGTCCTTTAATCCCATGGGCTTTAATTTCGCTAACAAGTCTATTATCTGATACTTTGTCAAATGCTTTTTGCAAAGTCCATATATGTAAGATCAAGCACAATGCCCACACTAACCCTCTCTCTTACTTCATTGAAGGACTTGATCACATTAGTCAAGCACAATTTCACTTTAACAAACCCATATTGATTTTTATTTAGGAACTCATACTTTTCCAAATGCCAATTAATTTTCTCCCGGATTATTATCTCTATGATTTGCCCCACCACTGACGTTAGTGCTGACCTGCCTCCATCCCTTTCCCCTTTTTTAAACAGGGCTATATTGTTTTCAATCCTCCAGTTCTTTGGCCCCATCCCCATATCCATTGGAAGATTGCGGCCACAGCCTCTGCAGTTTCTATCTTTACTTCCCTCAGTAACCTAGGATACATCCTATCTGGACCGGGTGACTTTTATATTTTGAGGACGGCCAATCTTTTAAGTACATCCTTTTTAACTATTTTCATCCTGTCCAAGAGCCTCCACCTTTACTCCCACATTGGCACCATCCTCTTCTGTAGTGAAGACAGTTGCAAAGTACTCATTTAGTACCTCTGCCTCCACAGTAATATCTCCTTTTTGGTTTCTAATCGACTCCACTGTTCCGTTTACTACCTTTTTAATATTTATATGTTTATAAAAGTCTTTTGGGTTCCCTTGTATATTAGGAACTAACCTATTCTCATACTCACTCTTTGCCCCTTTTATTCCCGTTTTTAGAACTCCTGTGTACTTCTTATATTCAGCTTGATTCTCTACTGCATTACAATTGCCATAAGCCTCTTTTTCAGCCTCATTTCAACCCCCATGGCTCGGATTTAACAGTTGTAATGATGGTGAAACTGTTAGCGTTTGTCATCATTACGACTGCAAAACTGATAGCAACTTCTGGTGTCTGCATGTGTACAGTTAAACAAGGAAACCCGGAAACAGGGTGCGCTGTTGAAGTCGAAGCTGAAGTGACAGATGGAAATCGTAGAAATATCTTGATTTGACGTGAACTTCCACTTTTTGAGCTGTTAGTAAAAACCCTTGAAAAAGGTTACATCTTGTTGAATGAGGTGCAAATGGATTTTTAGCATGTACTAAGTCATAATTACTGCTGAACAAGGTCTCTGAAAAACAAACTTTATATTTGTGGAATGTCAGAATTTTTCAATATAAAAATATTCCACAGGTTTTTAAAATAATTTTTTTTAACAATTTGTTCATGACATTTCAGCTTCTACATTAATCCTCATGTGTATGTCCCAATCTTTATTTTGCTCTGTTTAAAATATTTAAAACCTGAAGGATAATCTGTGCTTTGTACTTCCTGGTTGCTGTCTGTGAGGATTCTGCAATGTGATTGGCTACTTAGCTTGCTTGATGACATCACTGTTGCTCGATGCCAGCGATCCCCTATAGATGACGCCAGAATGAAACTAATATCGGAAAAGGTGAAATTCATACAACAGAGATTGGTATATCTTTATGGGCAACTTTCTTTGAAGTCAACAGTGAGCACCAGCACTTTGTTGCTGATCACAAAATCTGGGTCTATATATTTAGTCTCCAGGGAGCTCAAGTTTTGGATGCCCTCATGAGAATGTATCTACTCTGTACCTGAACCATCTCCTCTTTAAAAGCCTCCCATTGTTCACTTACTGTTTGGTTTCAATTTACCTGGGCCAGATCCCTTTTCAACTCATGGAAGTTAGCCCTCCTCCAGTTAAGTATTAGTTTGAGTAGGTTTGAGGCTGAAGGTGCTGGTTGGATGTTATTTTAGCTTTCCTACCTTTTGCTCTCATTGTTTCTAAATGTTTACCCTCAGGAAAATGCACATCTAAAGGAGCTTTTCCTTTTAGCATCTATTTACATTTGTTATTTTAATTTTTAACTTGCAGGATTCTCGCAAAATATATGAATAATGTTATCGGATCAATTGTCAAAGCCAGTATATCTTTGGCAGGGATGGACCACAGTTCAGCCACACTTGGATTCTAAAGCATGTGTTTTCTGTTCATTAACTGCTTCATGATCTAGCTTGTGATTTCTCCCGATCATTGAATTATTCAGATTTATGAACTCACTAATCTGCTGAATTCTGAAGACTTGAAAACTATTAATACATGCAGTACTGATGGCTCCGGACTATTCCATCACATGCGAAGTAGGTATGTTTATAGTCTCTGGAGAATTTGCCTACATCACTGTGGTGTCGAAACAGAAACTGGTGAGAGATGATGAGATGTGCTTCGAGAGCATGCACTGAATACTGAATACCACACTGTATTTATATGCCAGTCTTAAAGCAAGTGGTTGACAGTTTGTAAAAGATAAAATTTTAACGAATCCGAGATGCCAACAGCTTTCTACACCTGATTAAAATGAATGGAGCAGCAGAATATAAATGGTGCATAAAAAGTGCATTAAGTAAGAAATGCTGTCAAAAGCCTACTAGCCCACATATTAGTGGGCAATCCGATGGAGATATAACAGCAATCAAGAAAATTATATAAAGATGAACTCAGACTACCGCTGCTTCTGGAAGAAATATTGTGCTTCACTGTAAAAGTAGCACCTCTTCAAAAATTGGAACATTCCTCCTGAATACAGGCAGCACCAAAAGAACTAATTATATAAGATACAAAATAAAATGGCCACAAAGAAGGTCACTAAGTAAAATGACCACATATAATAGCAGAAAAAACCACAGAAATTACTTAAAGAAATGATCTTAAGATCAAAATACTGTTTGTAATATGAGTTGACGAATGCTTAACACATTTGAACAGCTTTCCTCTATCTGGTATACTCATTAGCATATCTAAACAGAGGAATGTCATGCAAACATGCTCAGCATTCACCTGCTAATATCACAACAGTAACTTCAAGTCTCTTGTTCAACCCTGATCATGAACAAAATGTAAGACAAGATTTTGGAGCAAGAGGTTGACTACTTACCTTTGGCAGGTCGGAGTACAAAATAAAATTGCTTTTGATTAAAATGCGGTGGCTTCAATGTAAAGTTAATAAACGCAGAAATGAGAATCCTTTTAGACATATTATATAAGAAATACTTCATATTTGTCGAATAGTAAGGTTGTTTTATGTCTCATAGAGAAGGTTTTCAGCATAAATTACAATCCGAGCAGTGAATGAATCATTGCTGCCACAGGAACGAAAATAATCAATGATAATGAAGGATATGAATCTGAAGAATTTGGATTTGAAACGATAAACAGGATATGGAAATCAAACATAAAGCTTACGATAAATTGTTGATGGAAGTTTTACCTTTATTTCCTTATTTCTAATGCAAAACTTTTAGTAAAAGTATCATGCAAGCCCTGCTTGTACACCTGCATATATGTGTATGTGTCTCTATATGTGTGTATGTGTCGTCTGAGAGCACTCTTACATTACATAGAAAAGTTGAAGGGTGTCTCAAGAGCCAAATTAAAGCTTCAGATCAATAGCTGCCAATTTTATCATGAAGACAATTTTAAATGTTTGGAATTGTACCAACTGAAACAAACATTGTACCATCATTAGAAAGAATTGTTGGGTTAGAAATTCACATTATTCATTCATTGGCAAAATCTGATCAAAACTCAGCAGAATATATCAGAAAGCATCTCGTGTATGAGTTCAGAGTACCAAATAGAGAAATCACTCAACCATCAAGTACCAGGCTTTCACAATGGACTATTAGCTGCATATAGAGCGCAGTTTTACCAGGGTTGCACAGTTAGTACAAGCTTGGTCGTATTGCATACGTTCTGCATCTCCTGGACAGGAGTATGTGCTTAGTTTTGCTAAAATCAGCAAAATTTGGACAACCAAAAATGTCAGCAATATGCATAGACAGGGACATGTGGGCATGTGCAATTCCGTTTTTCCAAATGGTGCATCAGAACTACAAAATATTTCCCAGTGTGCCTGGTGTGTGACAGAAACAACAGGCTGGATTTTGTTCACCCCCAGGCATTGGTTCCGTGTGGTGGGGGGCTTGAAGATGGCTCTGGGTGAGGACAGTCACAGACCTCGATGCTGTGAGAGCCCAGCCCGATCCTCCTGGCGACAGCAAAGTTCCATGGCAGCACCCACGCCGTTGGGCGATGGCACCACAATTTAAATATTCAAATGAATAAAATGAATACATTTAAATAGAATTACCTGCGACCTTGAGTGCCCACTGTGATCTTTGGCGTGGCGGCTGGCAGTCCCGTGCCTTTAGATTCCTATCTGGGGAAACGAGTGCCACACTGGTGGGGAGGGGGAAGGAGTTAAGTATATCAGTGTGGGGGATGGGGGGGGGGGGGGAAACGGGATCAAATATACGTAATGGGTGTAGGGGATGGTGGCAAGGGTTGAACCTTAATATTTGTGCAGTTTTTGTGGGGGAAGATCAGGTGTAAAAGGTAAGTGTTTTTGAGGAGGGGAAGGGCTAATAGTCATTATAATTGTTATTGGAAGGTTGAGAAAGGAGCGCTAGAAATTTATTTATTTAATTTTGAGCGCCTGCGCACAGGCAGCTGACACCATTGTCGGGGACAGAGAGCCTACCCTCTCCATGCGATTGGCAGGGGGCAGGCTTTCCCAGCTATTTAAATGAGCCGCCATGCTTAAGATAATGGTGGCTCTTTCGCGTGCGACCTGCACAGGCATGCCCGCCAATTTTTGAGCTTGCTGCCAAAATCGGCGGTGGGCTCCTAAAATCCAGCTCAATGATAAAGGTAGGCAAAAATTTTTATTACGTATTTTTGAAATAAAATGAACCATTCTGCCTGGCTAATAGTGAATGTGTACCACCTGCTTTAAGTATGTGCAGATATCCCTCTGTTCAATAAATCCTCCTGGTCCTCCAGCTCCCACAGTGCAAGGGGAATTACAAAGGAATTTACATTGCTATTTGTTATGACAGTGCTTCTATTTTTTTTTTGAGGACTCACGTATTTTAGCATTATGGACACTGTTCTATTTGAGAAAACTGAAAAGGATTCCATGGATTTTTTTTCATTGGGGTTATTGAAAGGACACGGAGAGATCTTGTTATAAATCAATATTTACTGGAAGTCATCTGTCTTCAGATAAATACCCAGCAGGGTCTTTTTTGAGTTGGGGGAGATGTTTACAGAGAAGTGACAAGTAAAGATGTATAGGTGTCAGGAGGCTTGACTATTGGTTTCACTTTGGACAGTCAGTTGGGGTTGACAATGTTTTGAAAGGAGTTTAAAAATCAACCTGCCGAGGACAAAATCCCAGCTCAGCTTTTACCATCTCTTTGAAATGCTGCCAGCTTTTCCATCTCATTGAGAAACTCTTTGAAGTGGGTATAAGAAACAGAGAAATTGATGCTGCATTCCTCCTGAAAGGTCTGCCAGACTGATCTTCAATGTCGCCTGAAAAGAAGTGTTCGAGAAAGATCCCAGTGACAGCCATCTATGAGTATTCGGGACACCAAACCAAAAAGGGACAACTGACATCTTTCCATGTAGATCTTCTCTTTTTTCTTCAAGAATTAGCAAGTATTTGGCCAAAGTATTCCTTTTTGTCTTTCTTGTAACAGAGCTCTAGAGAGAAATTCTCTTTATTTTTTGGTGAACTGGAATGTGTGTGTGTGTGAGGGCTAAGGTAACAAGGGAACTTTCATATTTCAATCTGTGTGTTAATGCTTTACTTCATTACTAGTTAAGTCTTATTTTATAATAAACTGATAATTGTGTTGTTTATTAAAGAAACCTGGTTGACATATTTTATTCTGGGATAAAAATATATTATATGATTGATTATATCGGTAACTGGATAGACAGTTAAATATATGTTGTCACCTGTGGAGAAGTGGAACCAGAAAAAACAGTGCACTCCTCCCGCCTCAGTCTTAACATATTCAATAGTAACTTTCAAAAGGGAATTGGATATATAATTGAAAAAGTAACATTTACAGGGCTGCAAGAAAGAGCAGAGAAGTGGGACTAATTGGATAGCTCTTTCAAAGAGTCAGCATGGACACAATGGGCTGAATGGCCTCATTCTGTGCCGTACGATGAATCTCTTAACAGTGACTATTAAACATGACAGTAAAATATCCATGAGTGGTAGGTGAATAATAGGGGCAAAGTAAAAAGGAGCTGTAACTGGAACTAGAAAAGGACCAGAAATGTTTCAAAATCAGTCTGACTGAGGAAAGCAACAAAGTAAAACTGAAAAAAAAACATAGCTGGTTCTACAATGATGACCAAGGCCAGTGGAGAAAAGTCTGAGTCATATGATAAAGCAGTTATTTGGTTCTTGAATTAGTAATTGTGACTATCTGCATTTTATGATTGAAATATTACATTCATCAAATACTGCAAAAGCTAGTTGAACAAATATGGAAAAACATTTATTTAACTGGTGTACTTTAAATTGATGGTCATTATGATTAATTAAATCTTCTGAAATATTGTAACATTAGAATAGTTGAATATGCTGCTCAAAAGAGGTTGTTCAAATATGGAAAAATCACATAAGGTTTTATCTTACAATGCAAGTAATATACAATTGATGGATTAGAATGCCATATGGTTAATTGACCTTGCTAAGATTTCCTCTTAGACCCAACCAACGTGGATTGATACAGCAAGGAGAACAGGTAATGTAGTGTGTGTTATTAGTTCAGAAAAGCCAAAAAAATGCTTAGATTATTGGCAGAGAAGCCCTTAAACTTATGTGAAGGCATGCTGATAGATCATCTCACATCAAGCAGAAATCTTATGCTGAGCATCATATGTTACAAAGTCGCACAACCCTCTGAGAGAAAAAAATTTCTCCTCATCTCTGTCCTAAAAGGGCGACCCCTAATTTTCAAACAGTGCCTCCTAGTTCTGGACTCACCCACAAGAGGAAACATCCTCTCCACATTCACCCTGTCAAGACCGTTCAGGATCTTACATACTTCAATCAAGTCTCCCCTCACTCTTCTAAACTCCAGTGAAAACAAGCCCAGTTTTCCCAATCTTTCCTCATAAGACAACCCACTCATTCCAGGTATCAATCTAATAAACCTCCTCTGAACCGCCTCCAATCCATTTCCATCCTTCCTTAAATAAGGAGACCAAAACTGCACACAGTATTCGAGATGTGGTCTCACCAATGCCTTACATAACTATAACATCATATCCTTACTTTTATTTTCAATTTCTCTCGTAGTAAAGGATAGCATTCCATCAACCTTCTTTATGATTTGCTGTAGACATGGGCTATTGATTCAAGAGCTGTAATGGGAGGCACAGTCATTTTAATAGCCAGACCTAATTCATATCTCACTGGCCAGCTCCCCACCCAAAATAGTAGTCAGAGGCAATTTGCCAGTTTTAGACCAACAGGAGATTAGACAGTCTGGACTCCACCAGGTCAAAATCCAGGTAAGTCATAGGTGGGAGGAGGTGTTCAGGAGGGTTTTGCAGGTGGGAAGGGGAGGGTGAGCAGAAAGGAAGAGCCTGGGGTGCCCGCAGCCCAGCTTATATTTATAAAGTTTATATTTAGATTACAAGGTAACGCTAGGCATCCACCAAGTTTTACTGAGCAAAGTATCTATGGTAGATTCACCACTCAGTAAGCGGATAACATTTTATCCTGTTTAAGTGATAGAACCCTGACTTGCATATATTTATTAGGCTCCAACGCAAGTCAGACAGGTACCTCAATGATGTTAAAACAGTTATGGGGTGAGAAATGAGTGGCACGTATATCACTTGCATTTTAACTCCCCTTTTGGTCTCTCCGAAGAACAATTTCAGTCCAATGGTCTTCAGTAAAACACTGAACAATACATTGACCAAAGCATCTTGTGTAATCACCCACACTGATATTGTGCAATTGTGGTGAGGCAGGCAAATGTTAATTAAAGCATGGATGAGACATCACATCAGTGAAGGATAGGTGCTACATGCTGAGGGTCAACATAACATTGGCAGAAGTTCCACTGCTTCATGCATTTTAGTGATGTCTCGGGAAAATCTATTGGTCCTAGTATCCAACAGGAGTTGGTGCAACACATGATATGTGCTGAGTAATTACCTGATTACATAGCCATGACTGCAAAGTGTAGGAAAATGGCAACAACATGAATAGGAGTAGGCCATTCAGCCCATTGAGGCTGTTCAACAATCAATTAGATCATAGTTGATCTGCACCTCAACTGAATTCATTCATCTTTGCTCCATATCCCTCAACGCCCTTTCCTAACAAATATCAAGATGAAAGAAAAATTATGTTAATATCATGGAACAGGGAGCAGTTAGTAAATGCAATGGGAACTTTGGTAAAAAACAGAATCAATTACTTTGGTACAAACCTTGAGCACAATGAGAGAAATTTTCAGAGATCTTGTAGAGGCCCAGAGCTCTGCACACAGACTGTTGCACCTCTTGAGAATAACTGCTGCACTGACATGCAAATAAAAGCACTTGATTTGTCAAGCCAAACTGGCATCAATGAGAGTTTGGCATTGGCACCTGTGCCTGCACAATGCCTCTGAAAGCATTGCATTCCCTGCAACTACAGCATATGACTCCTTCTAGGAGGTGAATAAAAGCAAAATACTGCGGATGCTGGAAATCTGAAATAAAAACAAGAAATGCTGGAAATACTCAGCAGGTCTCGAAGCATCTGTGGAGAGAGAAGCAGAGTTAACGTTTCAGGTCAGTGACCCTTCATCAGAACAGTTCTCTTTTTCTCTGACTGTGGGGGAGGATTCTTTCTTAATCTCTGCTTTGCTCTCTGGGACATTCCTGCCTGCAGATTTCTGTGCAAACTTGATTGCACTCTCCTGTGGCACCTCGACTTGGTGAGGCATCACTCCCATGGTTTCTGTGCCCCTTAGAGGTCTATCTTTGTCTCTGCAGTTCCTGCAAATGCTGTTAGCAACTCTGGTGGGGTGCTTCTAGAGTCTGAATTTACGTAGGAGGACGTGGGGTCTAACTTTTCAAATTTTTCAGTGTTGGCTGACCAGAGAGTAAGGGTTTTCATCCGGGATTCCTCCCGGATTTCCTTGAACCTGCCCTCTTGGTCGCTTTATCTCCTCCTCTTTCGAAACTTTTGCCAGCCGTGTGCCTGTCTGTCCGTCCCCTTTTGTTCTCGGTGGGGGTCCATTACAGTTCAGAAGCCCTCAGCTGGAGGGTCCTCCTAACACTGGTACAGGACTTAAGGGTGCAGGTTCCACTGTACATTGGGGTTTTTCCCTCAATCTGGCACATGTGGTAACTCCTGCAGTACTCCAGCACATCTTTGTGTAGTTTTGGCCAGTCAAACTGCTATCTTATGTGGGCTTTGGTCTTTCGTATACCGACATGTACAGCCACTGTAGTCTCGTGGGCCCTTTTTAATATTTCTTCCCGGTACCTCTCCGGCACCACTAACTGGTGAACTACTGTCCACTCCTTGCCCTCAGGTCTGTGAGGAGAACTTCATTTCCTCATCAGTACCTTATTCTTTAAATAGCAGCAATCAGGGACTCCTTCTGTTTCACTTTCAGACTAGGCAGCCTGTGCTAACTCTCACGATACTGGGTTGGCTCGCTGAGCGTCAGCTGGGAAAAATCCATTTAATTCATTCCCTGAGTCTCCAATCTTTCTAAAGAAAGTTTTGGACAGGCAGACCTCAGGTCATCTGCCTGCAGTGCCAATGCAGTCTCCTCTGGGGGAGCTGATTTGATCATGGCCTGATCCACTACACATTCAGGGAAACTGCAGGGAACCGTCTCCTGCCACGGCCCTATCTCTCTGACCTCCTGCAGTCTTTCTTTCACTACTTGGGGGCTACCACCTTCACTCCCGCCAGATCATTACCTAGGAGCAAGTTGACCCCGTTCACAGGCCAACTAGGGACAATACCTAGGGTCACTGTTCCCGAAACTAGGTCGCACTCCAAGTGCACCCAGTGTACAGGTACAGACATACACTGCCCTCCAATACCATTCACCACCATTTTGGTGTTCACTGCACTCTCTGGGGGAAAGGTCAGGCTTTTTCCCAGTAAAAGGGATCTCGTCTTCACTGAGCGGGTGTGCCGTGATTAACCCTACCGGCTTTCCCTTCCATTTCAAGCTGTCAGCTTTTACATGCCTTGCCTTATTACAATGGAAGCACACAGGTCTCTGGGTTTCACTCTTGCTAACAGCACCTTCTTTTTTGCCTAGAGGAGGGTCCCTTGGGTCTCCTGCTTTCCTTTCTCTCCCAGGACTGCCACCCTTTGTCCTTTTTGGATTTGTGGGGGTGATTAGGAAAGGTTCTCCCGTGGGAAACAAACTTATAAATTAAAGCAAACTCATTGGCCAGGATGGCCGCTTGCTGGGCTCCCTGAGCCTGCTGCTCCTCTACATGGGTCTTCATTGAGAGTGGGAGAAAGGTTTTAAATTCCTCTAACAGAATTAATTCTCTGAGAGTCTCATTGCTGAGCTATATTTTAAGAGTCCTCAGCCACTGGTCAAAAGCTAGCTGCTTACCTCTTTCAAACTCCAGATAAGTTTAATGAACTTGCTTTTTGAGGGTTCTAAACATTTGGCGGTAGGCTTCAGGTACTAATTCATATGCCCTGAGGATAGCATTTTTGGTCAGTTCATACTTTGATGAACTCTCATCTGACAACCAGGAATAAACCTCATGGGCTTTTCCAGTTAGTTTGCTTTGTATTAACAGAGACCAGATCTCAGCCGGCCATTTTAGCTGCTTTGCCAGTTTCTCAAAAGACACAAAAAATGCCTCCACATCATCTTCTTTGAATTTTGGAATAAGCTGAGTGAGTTTTAGCAATCTTGTACCCAGCCCCGGATCATGCTTCTCCATATTGGCCATGCTTTCACTGGGGTTACTCTGCCACCCCCCTTGTTAACACAAGCTGCTTCAGCTTTCTTTCTTCGGATTCTTTCTGGAATATTCTTTTTCTCTCTCTCTTTCCTGGTCCTGTCTTTCTTTCTCTCTCTCCTTCTCTCTCTAGTTCTTCCCGTTCCATCTGGAAGGCTCTTTCTTTCTCTTCCCATTCCTTCACGAAGACTCTTTCTTTCTCCCTCTCCTGCCTCTCTCTCTCTTTTTCTCTTTCTTCTAATTCAAGTTTCCTCTGTTCCAATTGTTATTTTGCTAACAATACCCTGTCGGATTCAGCTTTGAAGCCTGTTTCTCCTTCTTCAGATTCAAGGGAAAAATGGTTTCCTTAGGAGTTCAGACTTCCTAGCCTTGCCATGTACTGTAATCCCACAGTTCTCAGCCATTTTGCTCAACTCCTCCATAGACAGTTCTTTTCACTTATCCCAAGGTGCCTCACCCTGGCTTGGAGAGCAACTCGCTTCAGTTGCAGACATGTTAGTATTCAATCACACACAACCACAAGAAAACCTGTATTGATCTTGCTCTTTTTTTGATTAGGAACAATTTGGCTTCCCACTTCCAATTTCTTTCATTTGTCTTTGGGTAAAATCCCGGACGCTAGCGCCCAAAATTCTGTTACCACCAGGTGAGAAAGGTATCTAGGGGTCTTTCTCAGCCTTCACCTGTACCTACTGGAACAGAGTTTTGTTTTAAACACACTGTGTTTTGAGCTCCCACTCGGTGAATCCTTGTTCACTGCTTTCCAATTACAAGGCAAAGAAATGAGCACAAACAGGCTTTCTGAAGTTTAAAGAAGAAAAGTGATTTTATAAAAACTTAAACTCTAATTCAGTTGACGCCTATGGATACACACTGCGCCCCACGTGAGCATGCATATGCGATACACACATGCAAATAGAGAAAGAAAAGAGCAGAAGAACAATAAAATAGAGAGGCTCGAGGCAATCTCCGAAGAGGGGTTTTTGTTACTGTGCTTTGAGCTTGTTGTAGTCCTTGCTTAGTGGATCTTGCTTTTTGTTGGGGCCCACTATTGTTCTTAAATCTTATTCACTGTAGGAGACTTTTCTCTCTTGGGGTTCAAATGTCTTCAATGGTTTATGAAGCTGCTGAGAGAGATGGAAGCAGACAGGAGAGAGGTCTTTTCCAGTCCAGGAGCAAACAGCTTTCTGTCTTCAAACACTGTTTCTCCAATTTAAAACTCCCCTAGTTGGCCAGCAGGTGGTCACATAATTGACTGATTTGACCAGGTCTCTTCTGTGTATTGGGAGCATCTTAGCAGTCAACCTTGAATGCCAGCTTCTCCACCTTCAACGTCTGGTAATCAAAAGTCCATTGTGGATTAAATTGGAGCAGGGAGTGGCCCCTTTGTCCTTTCCAAGTACTGGCTGTTACTGTGCAAATGTCTTTCCAGTCAAAGGTCTGGTGTCTTTACTTAAAAGCAAGATCTTTCTTTACTCCAGTAACAGTTTAAAAATTAATCTTCATCTGGTGAAATTCATGCATCTCATCCTTGGCAGTAGGGGGCCTGCATGACAATGTGCAAATCACAAAGGGCTCTTTTAATGGACCATCAGAATATGAGCTTACAATTACCTATAAATGTACTGTAGCACTACATCACATTCACCGATAATAAAAGTACAGGCATTGCAATTCACAGTAAGTAAAATTAAGTTTTATGTTGTATCTAGTCATTCTTTCCATGTTATCAAGGAAATTTATTTTGGCCGTGAATATATGGAACTGACACAAGGACGTAGTTATACACAGTCAATTAAGTAAATCATCCAGCAGTTACATTACTGTAAGAATGTATAATGTACTTTCATGGTGCAAAACTACTGTATAGTCAGGTATAGTCAGTGACACCATGCAGTAAAAGTCTCCCAAAACTGCTTTGGTTTGTATAATTGTGGCACCAAGAGATGAATCCAGGCAGTGTAGAAACTGACATCTTAATCATACTCTGCGGCAGGTAAATTTCTTTTCTTACTCCTCTCTAAGGACTACCCAAGGGGTAGATTTCCCTCCAATGCAGTTAGCAGGGTACTGGCTGACAAAGCATGCTGGCCTACCGGCTGAAAGTGTCAGTTGGAGGCCCAGTTTTATTTTGCGAACTGGCCCACAATAACATACGGTTAGTGTGATGGTCAGAAAATAAGCATGCTTGGGTAATCTAACAGCACCACACAGCCACAATAATGGCTTGCCTCTGGGCTTGGAAAATGTAACTATTTGCCGGGCTCTACTCTGTAAGGTGGGGAAAGTGGGAATCCAGAGCGGCTGAAGCCACAATCATTATCATAGAGCCTGGAGCACTCCTGTTCTTCCTCACCGCAGAAACTTATTTCTGTGGTACTCCTCAACTGGACCAACAGCTGAACAGCATGCGCTCTACCCACGTGAGGCACAATATGGCAATCAGGTTTTATGTATCTCAAAGAACTCAGATTTGCATGTTTAATACTCCTACTGTCTGACTCAGATGGTGGCTCCTGCCAACAGCAGGCTCTTAGGAAGGCAGGGTTGTCCTCACCGCCAGCAGTAATGGGGCAGTAAGTCAACGTCTATAATTTTCGGGGTGCCGCTGTCTTGCTTTCACCATGCGACAGGTCTCAAAATCTCTCACTGCATTTTTATTCCCTTTTTGTTAATAAGGAAAAAATAGATTGCCCATCAATCCAAATGTCTGTTCCTCTATTAAACCTAGTATGGAGAACAAACTATAGCCCCATATGCTTTGAGATTATTTTAGCAGAGGACTCTGTTCTGTATGGGATTAAGAATGGAAGAGTTGTAATCAGTATTTTCCAGAGTGCTTCAACAGACTATTTCTTGAAGTGCAGTCACTCATTTTTTGGGAAAATGTGGCAGTCAATTAGCACAGTAACATTCCACGAACAACAAATGCAATTCTCACATCAATATGCTTTGTTGAATGATAATTTTCTTTAATCAACTGACTGGAGATCTGAATTTACATATTTTTTGAAGACATTTTAAAAAGAACAGCTAAAAGGATAACTTTGCTGACAGTTTAAAATGATCACCAAATTTGCAACACTCTAACCTACATTGCAAGGCTTATGAGGAGGGAGACAAAATGTCTGCTCATTTCCCAGCAGAACCAAGACCAAGGAAGTTTAACGGAACTACCTTAAAATAAAAGCAAAATACTGCAGATGCTGGAAATCTGAAATAAAAACAAAAGTGCTGTAAGTACTCAGCAGATCTGGCAACATCTGTGGAGAGAGAAGCAGAGTTAATGTTTCAGGTCAGTGACCTTTCATCAGACTTAGATCAGTTCTGATGAAAGGTCACTGACCTGAAACGCTAACTCTGTTTCTCTCTCCAAAGATGCTACCAGACCTGTTGAGTATTTCCACCATTTTTTATTGTTATTTAAGGGAACTATCTGTTCTTTTTAGCAAGAGAGAAATATTGCTAACTGTTATGTTTGAATCACTGAGTGACTGTCATGTGACAAGCCCCTCCCCATCTGTCGTTTTAACTTTATGTCTTTCTGCAGTAGAGAAAGGAGAAGATTCTGGACTCAGGCACGTGCAGATCTAAGTGGGGGGTCTCTCTCTCTCTCTTTCCATTTCAGCTTACAAGCTTTGAACTCTGCCTGTTGACTGACTACCTTTGCATACTCTGACTACAATCAGAAATCCTGTTGTAGGAAGTCATCTGCATTGCTGTCTCCAAGTGACCCACCGAACCAGTCATCTATCCCTTCAAACTAAGCCTCAGGACCACCGAATTCTGCTAGAAGCCAGCCAAATCACCAAATGCCAGACTGTATACCCCTTTTTTCTATGGACTCTAACTCAACCAATCTACCTATTCCCTCTTTTTAACCTATTTGTGTATGTGTAAACCTCTAGTGTGTGTGTGTGTGTGTGTGTGTGAGAGAGAGAGTGAAAGTTGGCGCGTTGTTTATTATTTTCGTTAATTTGGTTTAGGTACAATAAAGTTAACCTCTTTCTTTGTTAAACTCAAGAAAAACTGTACAATTGGTACTTGTTATGATCATAGCAAGTAAATAATCAAACACCTACTGAATTGGCCAGTACATTCACTTTAAGAAAGAATTAAACCTGTTGTGGTCAAACAAGGACAGGGAAAAAAGGGAAGTCCTTTGATACTTCCTCACTTTACCATAACACAATGAAAGGCCACTTAATCTGATTTGAGGATGGAATACTGGCTAGGATACCAGGGAAATCATCCAAAAATAGAGCAATGAAGTATTTTTTGCCCACCTGAACCGTTTAACATCTTATCAGAAGGACATCACCTCGGCCAAAACAATATTCCACTGAAGTTTCAACTTGATTCCCATTTCCACATGAAGGCCTGGATTTTACATTGCCGTAGCCGAGATCTGCGGCAGCCATGAACTATGGCAGTCTGCATGCGAGGACCACTTGTCGCGGAGCCACCGTGATAATAAACGCGGCGGCTCATTCAAATAGCCAGGGCAGACCCCCCCCACCCTCCACACAAATGACGTGGAGGGTGGTCCATCCCTGGTGACAGCTTCCAGTGCCACTGCACAGGCACCGCACCATTTTTAAAGGACTTCCAACCTTTACATTTAATTTAAATTTTGAAAGGAATAGGCACTTTAGATCTAAATTTTTAAAAATTACAGAAATGTTTCTATCCCCTCTCACACCCCCCCAATATCCATTTGGTTCATTCCTTGCCCTCTCACCTCCCAAAATACTTACCTTGTGTACCTGACCTTCCCCCCCCACCAAAGTTCATTCACTTTTACCTTCAACCCTTTCCCACCATCCTCTCCACCAATCAGAATAGTTTTACCCTGCTCCCGCCCCACACTGAAATACTTACCTGCTCCCCCCTCCCCACCAGTGTCCTGCATCGGATCTCTGAACGGGGATCCGAAGGCACGGGAGTGCCGCCTGCCGCCACCAATATGGCAGCAGAATGGACGGTGGGAGCAAGTAAATATTTAGTTCATTCATTTGCAATTTTTTGACTGTTAATGTTAGTTGCGTCGCCAAGCGGCTGGTGCGGGGGTCGGGGGGGTGGTACGGCTGACACGAGGCGTCGCCACTGCTGGCAATATGGGGCTGGGCCTTGAGGCCAATGGTGGGTCTCTCCCGGAGTCATTTTCCAGGCCCCCACCCCGCCAGGACCCCAATGTCGGAGGGCCTGTAAAATTCAGCCCCAATTGCTTCACAACTGTTTTTAGAAAGTAATTCTGGAAAACTGATTTCCATTGGCCAATTAGTTAGTATCAGAGGACACTAATTTAACATCATTGTCAAAAGAATAAAGGGTGAGGCTCAGCAACATTTTCTAATGGAGACGATTAATAGCACATGAAATGCTCTATTAGAAATAGTGATGGAATCATAAAACACAATAGGTTTAAAAATCAAGTGGATAAATCCTTGAAAACAAAGTTTAACAAGAATTTGAGCATAGGGCAATGAAATGGGCCAAAGTAGATCAGAGAGCCAGCACAGATGTAATGGATTAGATTACTTGCTTCTTTGCTACAAAATTCTATGGTCCATATATACCTCAATTTAATTAATTTCAGGAAGGTTCATAAGAGACCAAATTGTTTTTTCCATGCTGATGGCAAGGAGCATGGCATTGAAGTTAATACCTGGAATGAAAGAGAGATTGGCTATTGGCTATTAGCTCACATTTGTTAACAAACCCTGTAGAATTTAGGTGAGAAATCATTCATCACAGAATCTTTCAATTTGACAACTTGTCAAATCAAGGGACTTGTTTAGCTGTTCAACCTTTGCAAACTGAATATTCCTGCTCAGATAATAGTGATAGCAAGGACCTCTAAGGGCAGGATTTTGACCCCCCCACCAGGGCTGGGAACTTAGGGGGCGGGAGCCAAAAATAGCCCAGCCATTTGGCATGCCAGTATCCCGGCTAGATCCTGCTCACCAGCAAATGTGCCAGGCCCCCAGCTGGATCCTGCCTGCGGGTAATTTTTTTGGAGATGGGATGGCAGGGGTGGCGGGTGGTGTGCAGCAGGGTTACCCGCCCACACACAGCTGTTAGCCAACATGCCTTTTTTAAGAGAATATTGAGGGCAATTGAGTCTGACTGGGATCTTCCAGTTGGTCTCCAGGTCCCTGCAGGCGGCGGGAGCCAGTTTAAGTGCCCTGCAGTGACCTCCCGGTGGCAGACTGGGTGGGAGGTGGTGGGGGGTGTGCCATCTGTCCAGGCAAGCCTAGAGGCCTTTCCTGCCTACCTGATTGCAGCAACAACTGCAGGCTGCCCTGCAGAGCTCCCCCACCCTCCAACAGTGGTGACCTGGCTACAAGATTTATTTTTTAATTGAAGTTTAAAAGAAATTGGAGGGAGGGCACCTCCATTTTGAAGCATCCTCTCCCTGACTGACCCTCTATTGCATCCTGTTGCTCCTTTCAAGCTGGAAGGCCTCTGATTGGACTTTTTAAAAATTCTTTCATGGGATGGGGGTGACGCTTGCAGGCCAGCATTTTTTTTTAAAGTAAGTAATTGGATTTAAATTCTACCAGCCGCTGTGATAGTATTTGAACCCATGTCTCTAGAGCATTATCCTGGGCCTCTGCATTACTAGTCCACTAACACCACACCACCATCTCCCCTGGTTCCAGCTTCAACAGCCTGCCCGCCTCCTTAAGTGGATGACAAGCCCGTCTCCAGGCCAATTAAGGCAGCACCCCCATCAAAATTGGGGCCAGTGACTGTTTCCCTCTGGGGCGGGCTCAGGACCCGGAAATTGTCCTGACCTCTGTTTCCCACCCTTGGAGGGAAAATCCTGAACTAAGACTTCTCTATGTCTGCTTGGAAAGATTCCAGTCAGATTTTGTATGCAGTAAAGATTCTGAAACATTTCATCAGTTGTGTCTGGTTATCTGCACTGCACACAGCATGAAATAAATAGGTTAAACAACCAAATGGTTCTCCTTTGGTAACCAAGACAAAGGAACCATCCAGCTGCATCACTCAATTGAGAATCTTCCTCTCTCCATGAGCACTCATAAAAGGATGTTGCACCAGTTATAATGCACTGCTATTTTATTTTATACAACAATGTATAAGCGATACAGGTCAGAGTGAAACAGACAGATCTCCTGTGACATTTTTTAGCATAAGTTAAATGAATGCTGTTTTGTAACAACAGAAAAATGAGCTGGATTTTGCCATGGGCTTCGGGATCCTGACGTCGGGACCAAATGGGGGTCTATAGCCCGCACTTGCCGGGGGTCAAGCCTGGTGGAGCAATATTTCCAGAAGCAACCTCTTAATTGGCCACCTCTGAGCTCGCCATCCTGTGAAGGACGGTGGGCGGGCTCCTTATGCTGCAGGCCCAATCAAAGGGCTGACAGCCCGAGAGCCTCAGCAACGCCCCCTGGAAGAGGTGGCGCTGCTGAGGCAGAATGGGGACCATGAGAGCGCCTCAACATGGATGCCTCCTTGGAGATGAAAATTTAAAGGAAAATTTCAGAGTGGCCAAACCGGTAAGGCCCTCGGAGGGGAAACCCCTCCCTCAAAGCATTTGGGCTGCAGATGTGGCCATTCATACCAGTGGCCCCCTCTTTGGGGCACAGGGCCTTTGGCTCTGATGACCCCATAGCCTGTAGCAGGGAGGCCGTCTCCATGAAACTAGCAACCTCTGCACATGGTAGGAGGTCACTCTGCCATCAACTATTTGATGGCGGTGCTGCAAAATTGCCCCTCATTGAGCCCTTAAATATGTAAATTGGTTGCTCACATCCGTTCAGTGGGCAGCTGATCCATTTCCTAGGCCACCCTGGGAAACCCCCCCCAGTGGCAAGAATGCATCGGGGAGCCATCCCCACGTGGTTCCCTGCTATTTTCCCAGCAGACAGCCACAGCTTCCAAGCCCGCCATCAAGGGACCAGGAAAGTTTAGCCCATTATATCATTAAAGCACAGTACGTTATCCTTATGCTAAGATGGATTTGCGTTGAAGGTAGCTTTAAGGTCCAAAAGTCTAATTACTATATATGGACACTGCCTAAGGACATTCCAAATTTAACTGTTATTCGCTGAGGAAACTTTCCACATTGGAATGGGTTTGTCAGTTTGAGGTTGCAGGTGAAAAATAGACAGGATTTTACAACAAATTGACTTCTGTAACAAAACGCAACAACTGGAATGTGACATCTACATGCGCTGACACCTTCTTTCCAAATATATGAAGCAGCTCACTTGTGACATTGTTCATACTGTTTTATAAAGCTGGTTGTATTATGTTGCAGAATGTATAACACATTTTTCCATTGGTCGGAAAAGCTATGTGTCCCCGAAAGTTCGAAAAAAATTGTTGATTTGAACATTGTAAATTTGGGAATGTGCTTATCAGTTGCTGATCCCAGTTCTGAAATACAGCATTTTAAATCTGTTTTGCAACTCCAACAAGGCAATGCCGACAGAGTGATATCTGTAGTGTGTGCATTACAGCTGCTGGCTTTCCTGGATCATTCAGGACTCTTCCAAAATGTTGCTAGCAACCTGGGAGAAATGCAGAGCTTCACACCTAAGGGGCTGAATATAGTGGGTCCCAGGGGTGGACCTGGAAGCGGGTAATGTCTCTGTCTGTGACGTGTCAGTCTGGGTAGAAATAAGAAATAAGAAATAGCAAGGGAAAGAAGTCACTGGTGGGAGTAATCTATAGGTCCTCAAACAGTAGTTCCACAGTGGGGCACAGTATAAACCAGGAAATACTGGGGGCTTGTAAGAAAGGTACGGCAATAATCATGGGTGATTGTAATATGCATATAGACTGGATAAGTCAAATTGGCAAGGGTAGGCTCAAGGGAGAGTTCATTGAATGCATTAGAGATTGTTTTTTGGAGCAATATGTTGTGGATCCAATGAGGGAGCAGGTTATTCTAGGTTTGGTGTTGTGTAATCGCGCATGTCCTGAGGTACTGCTCCCTCGTCCCAGCACAGGCATAGCAGTACATGTAGTGCTGAGAGCATAGCAGGCTTGGCACTCTTGATTATTTCAGGGGTAATGCTGTCCTTCCCAGGGGCTTTTCCGCTGGCTAGAGAATCAGTGGCATCACTGAGTTCCGATTTTGTTGGCTGTATGTCCAGCTTATCAATGACTGGTAGAGGCTGGGCTGCATTGAGGGCAGTCTCAGTGACAACATTCTCCCTGGAGTACAGTTCTAGGTAGTGCTCAACCCAGCGGTCCATTTGTTTGCGTTGGTCAGTGATTATGTCCCCTGATTTAGATTTGAGGGGGGCGATCTTCTTGATGGTTGGCCCAAGAGCTCTCTTAATGCCATCATACATTCCTCTGATGTTTCCGGTGTCTGAGGCCAGCTGAATATGACTGCATAGGTGTTGCCAGGCACCTCATCAGACCCCTTTCCTATACTGAGTGGCGTGAAACAGGGCTGTGATCTCGCACCCACACTTTTTGGGATTTTCTTCTCCCTGCTGCTCTCACATGCATTCAAGTCTTCTGAAAAAGGAATTTTCCTCCACACAAGATCAGGGGGCAGGTTGTTCAACCTTGCCCGTCTAAGAGCGAAGTCCAAAGTACGGAAAGTCCTCATCAGGGAACTCGTCTTTGCTGACGATGCTGCTTTAACATCTCACACTGAAGAGTGCCTGCAGAGTCTCATCGACAGGTTTGCGGCTGCCTGCAATGAATTTGGCCTAACCATCAGCCTCAAGAAAATGAACATCATGGGGCAGGACGTCAGAAATGCTCCATCCATCAATATTGGCGACCACGCTCTGGAAGTGGTTCAAGAGTTCACCTACCTAGGCTCAACTATCACCAGTAACCTGTCTCTAGATGCAGAAATCAACAAGCGCATGGGAAAGGCTTCCACTGCTATGTCCAGACTGGCCAAGAGAGTGTGGGAAAATGGCGCACTGACACGGAACACAAAAGTCCGAGTGTATCAAGCCTGTGTCCTCAGTTCCTTGCTCTATGGCAGCGAGGCCTGGACAACGTATCTCAGCCAAGAGCGACGTCTCAATTCATTCCATCTTCGCTGCCTCCGGAGAATACTTGGCATCAAGTGGCAGGACCGTATCTCCAACACAGAAGTCCTCGAGGCAGCCAACATCCCCAGCTTATACACACTACTGAGTCAGCGGCGCTTGAGATGGCTTGGCCATGTGAGCTGCATGGAAGATGGCAGGATCCCCAAAGGCACATTGTACAGCGAGCTCGCCACTGGTATCAGACCCACCAGCCGTCCATGTCTCCGCTTTAAAGACGTCTGAAAATGCGACATGAAGTCCTGTGACATTGATCACAAGTCGTGGGAGTCAGTTGCCAGCGTTCGCCAGAGCTGGCGGGCAGCCATAAAGGCGGGGCTGAAGTGTGGCGAGTCGAAGAGACTTAGCAGTTGGCAGGAAAAAAGACAAAAGCGCAAGGGGAGAGCCAACTGTGTAACAGCCCCGGCAAACAAATCTTTCTGCAGCACCTGTGGAAGAGCCTGTCACTCTAGAATTGGCCTTTATAGCCACTCCAGATGCTGCTCCACACACCATTGACCACCTCCAGGCGCTTACCTATTGTCTCTCGAGATAAGAAGGCCAAAGAAGAAGAAGGTGTTGTGTAATGGGGTGGGATTGATAAATGATCTCATTGTTAAGGATCCTCTAGGGAAAAGTGATCATAGCGTGCTAGAATTTCAAATTCAGTTTGAGGGCGAGAAACTGGAGTCCCACATGAACATTCTGGAGTTAAACAAAGGTAATTATATAGGCATGAGGACAGATTTGGCCCTAGTAGACTGGGAAAGAAGACTACAAGGTAGGACAGTTGACGGGCAGTGGCAGATGTTTAAGGAGATATTCAATTCCTCCCAACTAAAATATATTCCAGAGAGGAAGAAAGATTCTAGGAGGGGGAAAAACATCCATGGCTAAGCAAGGAAGTTAAGGATAACATAAAGACAAAAACTAAGGCATACCATATTGCAAAGGCCAGTGGCAGGCTGGAAGATTGGGAAACTTTCAAAGATCAACAAAGGGTTACTAAAAAAGTAATAAAAAGAGCAAAGGTAAATTATGAAAGAAAACTAGCGCAAAATATAAAAATGGATAGCAAAAGCTTCTGTAAGTATATAAAAGGGAAGAGAATAGCTAAAGTGAATGTTGGTCTGTTGGAGGATGAGACTGGGGAGTTAATAGAAGGGAACACAGAAATGGCAGAGACATTAAATCAGTATTTTGCCTCAGTTTTCACGGTGGAGGACACTCGTACCATCCCAACAGTACTAGGTAATGCAGAGGTTAGAGAAAGGGAGGAACTTAGAACAATCATCATCACTAGGGAAAAAGTACTGAGCAAACTATTGGGATTGAAGGCAGACAAGCCCCCAGGGCTAGATGACCTACATCCTCGGGTCTTAAAGGAAGTGGCAGCGGAGATAGTGGATCCATTGGTTATAATATTCCAAAATTCCTGGATGCGGGAAAAGTTCCAGTGGATTGGAAAAATGCTAATATAACACCCTTATTCAAAAAAGGAGGGAGGCAGAAAGTAGGAAACTATACACCAGTTATTTTAACATCTGTCGTTGGGAAATTGTTAGAATCCATTATTAAGGAAGTAATAACACGACATTTAGAAAGTCAAAATGCAATCCATCAGAATCAGCATGGTTTTATGAAGGGTAAATCGTGTTTGACTAATTTGCTAGAGTGCTTTGAAGCTGTAACAAGCAAAGTGGATAATGGGGATCCTGTCGATGTGGTTTATCTGGACTTCCAGAAGGCATTTAATAAGGTGCCACACAAAAGGTTAATACACAAGGTAAGTTCACATGAGGTTAGGGGCAATTTATTAGCTTGGATCGAGGATTGGCTAACCAACAGAAAACAGAGAGTCAGGAAAATTGGTCTCTTTCTGGTTGGCAAGATGTAACTAGTGAGGTGCCACAGGGTTCAGTCCTCGGGCCCCAACTATTTACAACTATTTATACGATCTATATAAATGACTTGGATGCAGGGACAGAAGGTACTGTAGCCAAATTTGCAGATTACACTAAAATAGGTGGGACAGTAAGTTGCAATAAAGAAATAAGAACTCTACAAATGGATATGGATAGATTAGATAAATGGGCCAAAATTTGGCAGATGGACTTTTTGTGGTTAAGTGTGAGGTTACCCATTTTGGTCAGAAAAATAGAAAGGCAAATTATTATCTAAATGGAAAGAATCTTCAGAGTGCTTTGGTGCAGAGGCATGAATCACAGAAAACTAGTTTGCAGGTACAGCAGATGATAAGGAAGGCAAATGGAATTTTGGAATTTAGTGCTAAAGGAATAGAGTATAAAAGTCGGGAAGTGTTGCTGCAACTGTACAAGGCATTGATGAGACCGCACCTGGAGTATTGCGTACAGTTTTGGTCCCCTTACTTGAGAAAGGATGTAGTTGCATTGGAGGCAGTTCAGAGGAGGTTCACTGGATTGATTCCAGAGATGGGGGGGCTTGTCTTATGAAGAGAGATTGAGCAGTTTAGGCCTTTACTCTCTGGAGTTTAGAAGAATGAGAGGAGATCTAATTGAGGTATATAAGATGATTACGGGGATTGACAAAGTAGACATAGAGAGGATGTTTCCTCTGGTGGGGCAATCAAGAGGTCATAGTTTTAGGATAAGGGGTAGCAGATTTAAAACAGAGACGAGGAGAAATTACTTCTCTCAAAGAGACGTGAATCTGTGGAATTCACTACCCCGGAGTACGGTGGATGCCGCGACATTGAGTAAATTTAAGGAGGAGATAGACAGATTTTTAATTAGAAATGGGTTGAAGGGTTATGGAGAACGGGCAGGAAAATGGAGTTGAGGCTGAGATGAGATCAGCCACGATCGTATTGAATGGCAGAGCAGGCTCGAGGGGTTGAATTGCCTGCTCCTGCTCCTAGTTCGTATGTTCTTATGTGTGCGACCAGCCAACCGCGATCACGCAGCGGGCGGCCAGTTAACATATTGGAGGCAAGGACTGCGTCCAATCACACGACAGGGTTGTGCTCTGAGGTGGTGATTCCATCAGATTACTCCAACGCAGCTCTGGTGCCATATTTAAAACGCTGCCAGCCTGCCTCTCTTGTTGCTTTTCATTGAATCACTGATTCTGAATTGCTGCTGGATTCAGTGAACAGATGTTGGAACTCCTGGACCTTCGCCCCAGCAGCAGAAGGATGTACCATCATTGGCACAGAGCAGGAGCGACCTGGCACCATGGCTGAGGCAAGACACCGGGCGGCCCCACAGTTCAGTGATGCCTCCCTGGAGATTCTCCTGCAGGCTGCAAGGGAAAGGTGGGAGGTCCTCTTTCCAAGGAATGGTAAGAAGAGATACTCCCACCTTACCAAGCAAGCCTGGGTGGAGATTGCAGAAGAGGTCAGCAGCCATGGGGTCACCCCATGCAACTGGGTCCAATGTCGGAAGAGGGTCAATGATCTCCTTCATTCTGCCAAGGTGAGTCTTCCATACCTCTCTCGTGTTTGGGTCTTCTATGTGGCTACATGGGAGGGAGCACGACATGGGGAGGGAGTGATCACAAAGACCCTGGAAAGGGGGTTAGGAATCACCACATCCTGGCAGATGCATGACTGCTTCTCAGCGACAGGATGACATTTTCAACAGCTCACCCTCATTACGATCGCTGAGAGTGGACGTGGGGAGAATCCATGTCGGAAACCCCATCAAGGGGCGAGGGGCTGCCACTAGTAGAACTGTTCTGTTGCCCATCCTGCAAAGTCTTACTATGTCCCTGTTTCCACTTGCAGGACAAACAGGCCCATAACGAGGGAGAGCTCAAGGACTGGTGGGGGCATCCCACATATCTGGCCTCTGTCTACGGCTGGGCAAGAGGCACTGAAGCTAACGGAGGCACAGGCCGGCCGCTTGATAGCAGAGGTGAGACAGGAGTTTCCACACAAGAGAGTGAGGATTGCCTTCATTTGTTCTCCACCACACTTCTGGAGATTCACATCATGCATGGTTGGCACGATGAGATCTGCACAACCTAACACACAGAGGTTTGTGTTCTCTCATGCAGATTGTCGTCCGCAGGAGGCCAGAGCTGAAGGGACCAGTTGTCAACTTCTGAGGAGGAGCAGCAGTTCGAGGATGCACCATCATATGATTCTCCTGCATCTTCCCCCAGCACAGAGATATTCACGTCAGTGGGTTTCCACTCAGACTTAGATTCAAGGTCACAAGCTGGTGAGAGCACCACACACATGCCTGAGCAGCTGACAGAGGTTGTGACAGCTGAGGCCTCTGACAGTTGGAGGACTGTGGGTGGCCAGGCCTTGGTGCCACCACCTTTCAACGTGACCCCCGCCCTCCACTGAAATATTTCCAAACCCTCGATTGAATTGCGGTCAGTTCCATGTAAATGTATTACAATGAGATGTTCACCAATTTAAAGTGCAGTCCCGTCATATTGGGTTGGCAATGCTGCCTTGGAGCTTTCCTACCGTTGACAAAATCCAGAACAAACACATCGGATTTCCGGGTGAGCATGTCAGTCGCTACTCTCCGGCCTCCATTCCCACTCCTGCTGGCCTCACTAAATTCCACCCGCTGTTTGCACCTGTGAATTTTCTTCACCTGTTTGCGAGCAGCCTTCTGGTTCAGAAAACTTATCGTACCACAGCTTCTGGCACAAAACCACAAGCAAAGACTCTCAACTACAGGCGACCCAAACATGACAAGATAAATGCAGTAACGTTGCAAAACTGTGGGAAAGTGTCATGTGATCTGGCTGCAACTCTTTACTGCTGGCCTCTGGTATCCATGGAGAATGTTTCTATTATTTCACCTTGGAAAAGAGAATAAAGTAGAAATACAATGACTTTCAAGGTGGAAACTTCTGGAAAAAATCGACCAGATGTATCGAAAACAGATTTTTAAGTACTTGCAAATGAGTGGCCTTGAATGTTGAATGCTATAAAATGCCATTTCTGACCTGTGTCAACCAGTAGTACAGGACGATTCCAGCATTGTATCCTACTTCCACTTTTTCTGCTGCAGACGGCACAGAGGTCAACTTGACGTCCTAGGATTCTGATTTAAACACTTCGATGTTTCAGGTAGAGGAGCCCTTGAGAAGGCTCCAAGCAAAATGGCAGGGAGGGATCAGGATTGAAAATGGGACGGTAAGTACAGTACAGTAATTTTTGCAGTGCAGCCCTCCCTTTCCTGTCTGCTGGAGGCAATTTAAAATGGCTCCATCATCTGACTAACCATAAGCATGCCACGGAAATCTCACATAAGTTCTTAAAATGAAATAAACTCAAAAATGTATTGTTATTAATGTAATATTCTATTCAATACACATCTATGCCTGCGAAATGGAAATCATTTGTAAACTTTTACAATGTTGATGAGTTATAGCTACAGAATAGTTGGTTCTTACAGCAAAGGAGCACCTGCAACATTAATAAATCCTTGCAGAATTCAAGAAATTTCTTATAAAAAAAATCTACATAGTTTAGATATGAATCTTTGTTGATTTCATTCTCTGAGGATATTTGTTATCCATGCTTTTTGCACTGTAGTCTCTGCTGCTTTAATCAAAAAATATTTGTTCTTTTTCACTGATTTGTAATTCATGAGATTCTTTTCATCTGCAATTGAAAATAATACAAAACTCCGCAAATTACATGGACTGTGACATTTCTTTTGCAAACAGATGCCTTAGCAAGTGCAGTTCAGACATTTTTGGTTTTCTTATGCACGCCATTTTGTACTCGACACCTACATATCTTTTTTTTTCCAACTGTCACTCATAATGGCTCTTTGAATTTAAATGAATGCAGTGCACTCATCAACAGGAAAAAAAACATCAAAAGCAACATTTCTAACAGTACACTCTGTGTAATCTGCAAGGCTCTTTAAATTTAATCATGTTGTTGACCTTCTGAACAACACGTTCTGTTTGATGGACTGCTACAAATTAAATATAATTGCTGGTAGACTAGGAGGTCACTTGCTATTACTGTAAGTTTATGTCTGTGTCTGACTAAGCAAAGCCACTAACATCATAAACTGCATGTATCTTAACTAGCGTTTTAAAGATTAGGCACTTTTTTAACAGATAGTTATGATCCCTGTGGAGATCATAAACCAAAAGAACCTAATCCATTGACCGATCCCAATTTAGGAAAAAAATCCAACTGGACAAGATTTTACTTCTATAAATTTTACTTTAACACTCAAACCAAAACCAACAAAACTTAAATATGAACTAACAGTTAAATTATGGTCTATATGCTAATATAGATATAATAGCTTAAAGATTGCATGTTAATTATCACATGCAATAAAGATAGATCTCACGAGTCTTTTGGGTAGTCCTCTCAGCACCAATAGCACCAACTACAGCCACAAGTCCTTCAGGTCTTTGAACTTTTCTAGTAGATCTCCAGGTCCCATCTTCAAAGATGCAAGCGCCGATTTCTATTCAATAGCAGTTCCCCTGCAATCCGAACTCTACTGAAACAGTCTCCACCAAAATTGCACACCCTATCAGAACTTCCATAGTTTTTTTCACAACGGTCCTGATGGCGTAGCTCCACCAGTATTGCCTTAGTAAATCAATAAGTCACTGAAAACAGCTGTAGCATCTTGTATTTGCCAAGGGTCAGCTCCCAGAAAACAGTTTCCAATTACAGCAGCTTGTCTCTTTTTAAACACCAACTTGCTGTTTTGCTTCTACAGACTGCAGAGTGATCTTGTAAATTGAAACCAGAGCTCCAGTCACATATCTCTGATCACACCTCTGATCATAGGGCTTTTTTTTAAACTGATTCTATACAGTCCTATAATCCCCAGAACTCTGAAGCTTTCAGTTTCCTTTTCCAGTAAATGATTGTCCCAGAAAAAATACAAGCTTCAAATCCCAAAGTCAACGCCTAACAGTGCATCCAACAGTTCAACTGTTCAGCTAGCAGTCTGCACACTCGGACTCCATCATAAGCTGGCAAAATGATCCTGTTATATTGAATCCTATGGTAAGCTGGAACAAAGCTTTGCACCATTTTTTCCACTTCCCTAATAAATGTGATTGCTGATTTTAGTTAGTGTGTAAATTTAGGAAGTGTCTTTAAGCAGGTATTTCCTGATACAGTGTGCACAGCATTCCCATCTCTGTTATTGTCCTTTACCTTACTGGAGCCACACTCAAAATTCAGATTTAGGTCATAATATCAGAAGGTAATTTACATCACAGCAAACACTTTGTAACTGATACCTTGATTTTCACCTCCACAACTCTACCAAGAAGTCTATTCTGTGTGTTGCTCATTAACAATGTCCTGACATCAGTGTACTCTGGGTGGGGGACTTCAATGTCCATCACCAAGAGTGGCTTGGTAGCATCACTACTGACCAAGCTGGCCGAGTCCTAAAGGACATAGCTGCTAGACTGGGTCTGCGGCAGGTGGTGAGGGAACCAACAAGAGGGAAAAACATGCCTGACCTCGTCCTCACCAATCTGCCTGCCGCAGATGCATCTGTCCATGACAGTATTGGTAGGAGTGACCATCGCACAGTCCTTGTGGGACGATGTCCTGCCTTCACATTGAGAATACCGCCCATTGTGTTGTGTGGCACTATCACCATGCTAAATGGGATAGATTTCGAACAGATCTAACAATGCAAAACTGGGCATCCATGAGGCGCTGTGGGTCATCAGCAGCAGCAGAATTGTACATAACCACGATCTGTGACCTCATGGCCCGGCATATCCCCCATTCTACCAGTACCATCAAGCCAGGAGACCAACCTTGGTTCAATGAAGAGTGCAGGAGGGCATGCCAGGAGCAGTACCAAGCATACCTCAAAATGAGGTGCCAACCTGGTGAATCTACAACAGAGGACTACTTGCATGCCAACCTGCATAAGGAGCATGCAATAGACAGAGCTAAACGATCCCAGAACCAATAGTTCAGATCTAAGCTCTGCAGTCCTGCCACATCCAGCCATGAATGGTGGTGGAAAATTAAACAACTAACTGGAGGAAGTGGCTCCACAAATATTCCCATCCTCAATGATAGGGAAGTCCAGCACATCAGTTTGAAAGGTAAGACAGAAGCATTTGCAACAATCTTCAGCCAGAAGTGCAGAGTTGATGATCCATCTCGGCCTCCTCCTAAAGTCCCCAGCATCACAGATGCTCGACTTCAGCCAACTCGATTCACTCCGCGTGATATCAAGAAACGACTGAAGGCACTGGATATTGCAAAGGCTATGGACCCTGACAATATTCTGGCAATAGTACTGATGAAGACCTGTGTTCCAGAACTTGCTGTGCCCCTAGCCAAGCTGTTCCAGTACACCACCTGTCCACCATCTACAAGGTACAAGTCAGGGGTGTGATGGAATACTCTCCACTTGCCTGGATGGGTGCTGAAGAAACACTCAAGAAGCTCGACACCATCCAGGACAAAACAGTTCTGTTGGCACCCCATCGACAAACATTCACTCTCTCCACCACCGACGCACAGTGGCAGCAGTGTGTACCATCTACAAGACGCACTGTAGCAACGCACCAATGCTCCTTAGACAGCACCTTCCAAACCCACAACCTCTACCAACTAGAAGGACAAGGGCAGCAAATGCATGGGAGCACCACCACCTGCAAGCTCCCCTCCAAGTCACACACCATCCTGACTTGGAACTATATTGCTGTTCCTTCACTGTCACTGGGTCAAAATCCTGGAACTCCCTTCTTAACAGCACTGTGGGTGCATTTACCTCACATGGAGTGCAGAGGTTCAAGAAGGCAGCTCACCACCACCTTCTCAAGGGCAATTAGAGATGGGCAATAAATGCTGGCCTAGCCAGCGATGCCTACATCCCATGAATGAATAAAAAAAAAGTCCTCAACTTGCCTTTCACTAATTTGGACCTGCTTGTCTCTGTCTATCATGACTTAGCTTGAAGTAAGATTTCAAACTTATCTTTTCTTGCTCGCTTCTTTGACCAGGAGTCCTCCCCATAACCAGCGGGCGCATTCACCCACCTCCAGCATTCCCCCTCCAGCATTCCCCCTCTACCTGGACCCCTCTCTATCGCCTCTTACCCACTCTTGATCTTTTCATTGAAAACTGTCGGCGACATATTGGCCGTCTCAATTTCTCTGCCCCCCTTACTCACTCTAATATGTCCCCCTCTGAACTTGCCGCACTCCGTTCTGTCAGGTCTAACCCCGACATTGTCATCAAACCTGCAGATAAGGGTGGTGCTGTTGTTGTCTGGCGTACCGACCTCGACCTTGCAGAGGCTTAGTGCCAACTCTCAGACACTTCTTCCTACCTCCCCCTGGACCATGACCCCACCACCGAACATCAAGCTACTGTCCACAGAACTGTCATTGATCTCATCTCCTCTGGAGATCTTCCCTCTGCAGCTTCCAACCTCATAGTCCCGCAACTCCTGACAGCCCACTTCTACCTCCTTCCCAAAATCCACAACAGGACTGTCCTGGCAGACCCATTGTTTCAGCCTGTTCCTGCCCCACTGAACTTATTACTTCCTATCTTGACTCTATCTTTTCTCCGCTTGTCCAATCCCTTCCCACCGACATCCATGACTCTTCTGATGCCCTATGTCATTTTGATAATTTCCAGTTTCGTGGCCCTAACCGCCTCCTCTTCACTATGGACGTCCAATCTCTATACCTCCATCTCCCACCAGGACGGTTTGAGGGCTCTCTGCTTCTTCCTTGAACAGAGGCCCAACCAGTCCCCATCCACCACCACCCTCTTCCACCTGGCTGAACTTGTTCTCACATTGAACAACTTCTCCTTCAACTCCACTCACTTCCTCCAAGTAAAAGGTGTTGCTAGGGGTGCCCGCATGGGTCCCAGTTATGCCTATCTTTTTGTGGGATATGTCGAACATTCCTTGTTCCTACTCAGGCCCCCTCCCCCAACTCTTTTTCCGGTACATTGATGACTGAATCGGTGCCGTTTCCTGCTCCTGTCCAGAACTAGAAAACTTTATTCACTTTGATTCTAATTTCCACCCTTCCCTCACCTTTACATGGTCCATCTCCAACTCGCCCCTTCCCTTCCTCGACTTCTCTGTCTCCATCTCTGGGGATAGGTTGTCTACGAATATTGATTATAAGCCCACTGACTCCCACAGCTACCTCGATTACACTTCTTCACACCCTGCCTCCTGTAAGGACTCCATTCCATGCTCCCAGTTTCTCCATCTCCGACGCATCTGCTCTGATGATTCTACCTTCCACGACAGTGCTTCTGATATGTCTTCCTTTTTCCTCAACCAAGGATTCCCCCCCTACTGTGGTTGACAGGGCCCTCAACCATGTCCGGCCCATTTCCTGCACCTCTACCCTCATCCCTTCCCCTCCCTCCCAGAACCGTGACAGGGTTCCCCTTGTCCTCACTTTCCACCCCACCAGCCTCCAGATCCAAAGGATCATCCTCCGTCACTTCCGCCAAATCCAGCGTGATGCCACTACCAAACGCACATCTTCCCCTCCCTTCCCCAGTCAGCATTCCGAACGGATCATTCCCTCCGCAACACCCTCGTCCACTCCTCCATTACCCCCACCACCTCGTTCCCTTCCCACGGCACATTCCCCTGCAATCGCAGGAGGTGTAATACCTGCCCATTTACCTCCTCTCTCCTATCTATCCATGGCCCCAAAGACTCCTTTCAGGTGAAGCAGCGATTTACTTTTACTTCTTTCAATTTAGTATACTGTATTCATTACTCACAATGTGGTCTCCTCTACACTGGGGAGACCAAAAGCAGACTGGGTGACCGCTTTGCGGAAAACCTCCGCTCAGTCCGTAAGCATGACCCCAAGCTTCCAGTTGCTGGCTGTTAGCGGGAATGAATCTGAAAGAATCACACGACACTTGGGTCTGCTCCAAACATCAAACAGTTTATTGGATTACGCCGGTGGGGAGCAGGTCACTGGGCAATCCAGATTCCTCTCCACCGAACAAATGAAAATCATCAATACTCATACAGTTTCAAACAGTTAGTCAGCCCATTCTGGCTGGACACGGTCCAATCATAGTGATTATAGATTACATACATTAATTAGTGGAACCAATGAAATTGGTTACCAGGCATTGGGGGACTGCGTGACCGGCTCATGGACAGCTGGGGGGTTACTCATGAACTCATGATGTCTTCCAAACCCCCTTATCTACTGTCCTTGGGTCTTATGTGCACATAACATCTTATCCTTAACCTTGTCATAGGCTGGTATCTTTGTCAGCATTCAATAAGGGCATCTGCTAGAGGCTGCTTGATTAGAGATATTCCACTGAATGAGCCTTTTTCTGTATGAATCTGTGTGAATCAGCCCTTATACGGAATGTAGTCAAGTTAGTTAGCTAAGTCCCATGGTGCCTTGCAAACATTTCATTGCTAGCTAGAATTACATGTTATTGGTTATTCGTATAATATTTATTGCAGGTACCTCTGTGCTTTACAGTCATTCACATCCTCTCTTTACTAACGCTTTGTCTTTCAGCACACCATTAACATACCATTCACCTTTGTTCCATGACCTTCTGGTCAGTTATTCTCTGTGACCCTGTCCTATCAACACCTTCACCTTTGTTACCTCTTGCCCCACCCCCGCTTTACTTGCTTAAAACCTTTTACATTTCTAATATTTGTCAGTTCTGAATAAGGGTCTTTGACTTGAAACGTAAACTCTGCTTCTCTCTGCACAAATGCTGCCAGACCTGCTGAGTATTTCCAGCATTTCTTGTTTTTATTTCAGATTTCCAGCATCTGCAGTATTTTGCTTTTATCCTTTCCATACTGTTCACTGTCTTCACTAGATCTATGAGGTTCACTTTCACTTGTCTCTTGTCAAGGTTGAGTTAACTAAAACCCGGAAAATCTGCGACTCTGTTTCACCACAGTAAACATGCTCGAGCAAGAATTGGGCTTTGCCAGTGAGAAAAGGGCATAATCCAGCTATAGTTTCTGGGGTCAAAACGGGTTAGACTATTTGCATAAACCCCATGAAAAAACCTGCCCTTTTACCTCATCCCTTCTCACTGTCCAAAGACCCAATCACTCCTTTCAGGTGAAGCAGTGATTTACTTGTACTTCTTTCAGTTTAGTACACTGTATTCGTTGCTTATTAACGCAGATTCTTCTATTTTGGAAGAACCAAACAGAGATTGGGTGACCACTTTGCGGAGCATCTCTGTTTAGTCCGCAAGCATGACCCAGATCTTCCAATCACCTGTTATTTTAATTCTCCACTCCTCTCCCATTCTGACATTCCTGATCTTGGCCTCCAACACTGTTCCACAGGCTCGAGGAACAGCACCTCCTCCTTCCATTAGGCACATTCCAGCCTTCCAGACTCAACACAAAGTTCAACAATATTAGATCATATCCTCTGCCCCTAGCATTTGGACAGCGACTGTTGGTGATGATTCTGCTATTGCCATTTACATCTCCTCTAGACCCATCTTTTGCATCTTTACTTGTCCCATTATCATTTCCTTTGGCCTGGCAGCATCATCTCTTGTCATTTAATTTCTCCTGCCTTCCAGTTCTCACAGACATTCCTTTTTGATTTTTTTCCCTCCTCCCCATCTTGCTGCCTCTGTACTTGTTTAAAACCTGTTACATCTCTAAACTTTCCTAGTCCTGATGATGGGTCATTGACTTGAAATGTTGAGCTGAATTTTTGTTCTGGGGTTGGGGCCCTGACATCGGCTGCATTTCTGTGTTCCGACCCCATGTCGCATCGGTGCCTGACTCCCAACATGATTTTTGATGAGTAGGCCAATTAGTGGCCAAGGTGAATGTTCACTGTCCAATTAAGGATGGCAGGCTAGAGGGCCAATAGGAGGCTCTTCAGCACTGATGGATCAGCAGCCCCGCCATCAGAGATAAACACAGCTGATGTAGGTAAGAGAGTGAGGGCGCCTCAAGATGGAGGCATCCTCTGAAGATATTTTAAAACATTTTTAACATTAAAAAGGCCGGCCATCATCGTGAAAGGGAAACCCCTCCACTAGATGGAAACTACTGCAGCTGCCGCCCTATGGCTATTGCAGGTGCAGTAGTCGGGAGATTGGGGTGATCCCTAACTGGATGGCGCGCTGGCACCCTCCACCCCAGTCTACCCACCGGATGCCACCTCCATCCCTTGGCTGTGATTCAGCCTGAGTGGGGTTCTGCATACTGACTGGAATTTTTTTTATTATGGAGAAGGCTAGTCTGGGATTGGAAAGAGGCCAATCCCAGTAAATGTATGTATTCCATGACAATGTTCTCCTGGATATGTCTTAACTTCATGAAGAGAAATTTGTTTGTTGGCATGTGGTTTTCTAAACCATTCACAGATACCTGGATTTTAGACACTCAATCAAAAACTTGAAAAAAATTAATTATCCATCTCCAATGTTAGTTTCAACTCGTTTACTTGATTAGATTTACTTTGGTGTTGAATTTATTGAATCCAGTAACCTGCATTTTGTAAAATCTTTAAATCTTTTGCATTTTACCACAGTTTGTCAACATTATATGAAATATGTATGAAGGAAAAGAATGCATCAGAAGAGAAAAAGTGGATAAGGGGTTTCAGTCTCCCTTTGACTGATTTATTCGAAAATAAGAGCGATAGCCATAGTCTGTATCTAACTTGAACCTGTTGTTACTAAGTGTGAGACTATTTATTTTTAAAAATTTGTTTTTGGGTTGTGAATGACATTGTCAAGGTCATATTTACTGCCTATTCATAGATGGCCTGAGAAGGTGGTGGTAGGTAGGGAATTCCAGGATTTCCCTTTTTGGTGGTAAAGGGTCACAAGGCTGGGAGATACTATTAAAGTAAGCTTGGTGAGTTGCTGCATTCTATTCAAGTATCATAGAATCATAGAAAGTTTACAGCACAGAAAGAGGCCACATAGTCCACCACGTCTGCGCCGGCAGTAAGTCGTAAGTATTCCATTATATTCCAGACTTGAATCTTGCAAATGGTAAACAGACTTTGAGAAACTAGGAGGTGAGCACTCATTGCAGAATACTCTGAAAATGCCTTGGTCTTGTAACCATGCTGTTCATATGGCTGATCCAGTTAAGCTTCTGGTCAATGGTGTTCTCCAGGGTCTTGATGGTGGGTAAATCAGCAACGGTGGTGATATTAAGGTCAACAGAGATAGTTGGGCCTTTTTGTGTTGAAGTTGGTAATTGCCTAGACCTTATGTAGTGTAGTGCAAGAATTTCAGGCCACTTAGCAGCTGAAGCCTGGATATTATCCAGGTCCTGCTGTGGCTGGCATGAGCTCCTTCTTTATTGGAGGAGTTGTAAACTGAATTGGGCACTGTAGATTCATCAGGAAACAGCTCCACATCTGACCTTATGATGGAGACAATGTCATGAATGATACAAATGAAGATGGTTGGGGTTGAGGATGCAGCTCGAAAGATCTTTGTTAATGATGTCTTGGAACTGCAACGATTGGTCTCTAGCAATCACAACTTTCATCCTTTGCATCAGATATGACTTCAACTACTGGAAGGATTGCTCATGTAATGAGAAGCTTTTTATGTTGTCTGATGCAATGTTACAGTTACAGTTAGTGTTACAGTTACAGAGTGAGTCTGGGAAGTCATCACATGACTACGTCCTGGCAGTTAGCTCATTCGCATACTAAGATCTTAAAAGGACATCACTCTTAAAGGCAACACAACATCCCCCTTCTTTCCAAAGATAAGTCTCATATGCTAATAGTAAAAATACATGAAATTAGATAACATCAAAATTATTTACACATTAATAAAGATTGTGATTGCCATTTTCATGAAAGCGAAGGGAGGATCCGCTGGAAGTATGCAGAATTGACTATCATGGCATCAATCAGCGTGTAACACTGATTTAACACAAGCATTGCCATTTCAGAACTCAATGCTCCAGCTAACACTTTCTTAATCAAGCACAGCTAACCATACATTCAATAGCAGGAAGGATCCCTCAACAGCAATATATAGTAGGATCATCAACTACTTACAGGTTAGTTGCTGATTAATTTCTACTGACTGTTGCTGCAAATGAAGAAGTGCTTGGTAGTTTCTAGAGTTCTTTAAAGTTGCTAAAGTTTACAGGGAATGATGTGGCACATGCTCAAGTACTTGGACCTGACTTCAAGGATTTTGCACACATCACTTGCTTCCAGTCATGGATGCAATAGTAACAATTCCCAATTGACTACAACATGTAAGGGAGAATGAGAAGAGGTGACACAGAGCAGGACATGCTGCTAGAAAAGGGAGGAGGAGGAGGAGTGGGAGAAGGATTCTCAAGCAAGAGCACATATCACTCAAGGTGCTGAGGGAACAATTCTCCTACCTGAATCTCAGTGAAGAACAGTCAGATGTCTGTGCTTCAGTAAGGATGTCCTCACTGAAATCTGATACCTGCTTCAGACGTAACTGCAATTGCAGAGCAGGCAAGGACAGTGTTGCAACTGTGAAGGTAACCATGACCATGAAATTTAATGTGTTGAGCTCCTTCCGGGTTGCAACAGATGATATCTGCAACATTCCCCAATTTGCCATCCACTGTTGTGTAAGGGAGACCACTAAGGCTCTGTATTTCAGGACAGCTGAACACAGTTCATTCTCTCTTGCCAAAAAGAAGCTGGCTGATTGAGCATGCAGCTTTGCAAGGATTGCAGGATTCCCATGGTGCAGGGTACTATTGACTGCACACACATCGCTTTGCAGGCACTGCACATCAAAGATGTACCACAACCAAAAGCAATTCCACATCTTCAATGCCCAGTTGGTGTGCACGCATGCCCTGCATATCATGCAGGTCAATGCCCAGTTTCCTGGCAGCAGTCCTGTTGCTTTCATTCTTTGACAGTCAGCTGTGCCCTCTGCATTTGAACCACCATGACAAACCAGAGGGTGCCCACTGGGCGACAAGGGCTATCCGCTGAACACATGACTCCAGTACGCAACCCCTAACGTATATGGGCAGCCCGCATACATCTAAAGTCATACTGCCACATGAAATGTGATAGTGCAGACCATTGGTGTGCTGAAGCAACGCTTCCACTGCCTGGATTACTCCGGAGGAACCCTGCAAAGCTCAACAGAACACGTGTCAAGATTCTCTGTGGTCTGCTGCATGCTGAATAACCTCACCATAGACCTTTCCACCAGCTATTTGGTGATCAGCTGAGGAGCAGGAGAAGGATGAGGAAAAGGAAGGGAGGAAGCAACAAACACAGCTGTGCTGGAAAGGATGGAAAGGAAGTGTTCAAAGGAGAGCAAAGGAGATTGAGGGGAGATTTAATAGAGGTGTGCAGGATTATGACAAGTTTAGATATGTTAGACAAGGAAAAACAGTTCCCATTAACAAATGGTACAAGGACTAGGGGACACAGATTAAAGGTTTTGGGCAAGGGATGCAGGGGGAATACAAGGAAAACTTTTTTACACAGCAGATGGTAATGACCTGGAACTCGCTGCCCACAAGGGTGGTGGAGGTGGAGACAATCAATGACTTCAAAGGTGGATGGCCACTTGAAGGGAATAAACCTGCAATGCTATGGGAATCGAGTACGGGAATGGGACTGACTGGATAGTTTCATGCAGAACCGGCATGGACTCGATGGATCAAATGTCCTCTTTCTGCGCTCTATATGACTCTAAATTGGTGCCAGACTCCTCCATGCCCCTTGATAATGCTCACAGGCTTGCTGGCAGGTTTCCCATTGCATCAAGCATTTCATTGTGCATATACATCAGCCTTTTCTGTAGGCCGCCTCATTGAAGTGCTCATCTGAGTTCTCTGCAGCAGAACTCATATGGGACTGCATCATCTTGGCAAGCTGATACCTGGTTGCCCTTGCCTCCTGCCCCATCTGCAGGTCACTTGTGCCTGCTGTCTTACCACATGCAGATCCTCTAAGCTTTCCTCCGAAATATGTGCAGCATCAATATCTAAGCTGTTGGCTGCAAGTGTGAGAGCAAGTGACAGTGTTCCCTCTTCCTCACCATCTTCCTGCTATTCCACCTCTTGCTCTTCCCCCACTGCCATTGCAGTTCTTGGATATCAGAAAGGAGAAAGGCACAAGAGTAGGCTTGTGGTGAGGGCAGTGAGGGAGGGGGTAGGGGAAAGGAAGAGATGCATGCTTCCAGCATATACTGCTTGTCAAATAAAAGAGATTCTGGGATGAGCGGGAAGTGGGATGTGAGAAGGAGGATTAGGTATGAAGATACCATCTTTTCAGAACTGCTGTTCGCCACAACCTCAGCTGCTCCAATGATGGCAAGCACTATCTCCACCATCAGGCTGAGCATAAGCAGCCATGCCTGTACCCTGGTGATTAGCTGTTCCTGTGGTTGTGCACCAAATTGTCCTGCAAGAGAGAGGGACATGTGTCAGTGAATGTGGTGCAATGTGTTTAGGTGATGTGGATATTATGGTTGCTGTAGAGCCTGATTCTTGTGTTACAAATAACATGACTCCACAGTGAATCAGGCCCCCCCACTGGAACACTTAAACATAACAACTTGTTCCTAGCTAATTAGTTCTGAACACTTTACAGATAGTATAACAATATATACATAGAAAATAAGAACAGGAGTAGGCCATTCGGCCCTCCGAGCCTGCTCCGTCATTCATTATGATCATGGCTGATCATCCAACTCAGTAACCTGTTCCCGCTTTCCCCCATATCCTTTGATCCCTTTAAACCCAAGAACTCCTTCTTGAAAACATACAAAGTTTTGGCCTCAACTGCTTTCTGTGATAACGAATTCCACAGGTTCACCACTCTCTGGGTGAAGAAATTTCTCCTCAGTCATGAATGGTTTACCCCATATCCTTAGACTATGACCACTGGTTCTGGACTCCCCCACCATCGGGAACATCCTCCCTGCATCTACCCTGTCAAGTCCTGTTAGAATTTTATAGGTTTCTATGAGATCCCCCCTCACTCTTCTAAACTCCAGCGAATATAATCCTTACCGACTCAATCTCTCCTCATACGTCAGTCCCACCCATCCCAGGAATCAGTTTTGTAAACCTTCGCTGCACTCCCTCTACAGCAAAAACATCCTTCCTCAGATAAGGAGACCAAAACTGCACACAATATTCAGTGTATTCACATCTAATCTGTACTAATGCTTTGTCTTTCAACACACCATTAACATATTGTTTGCCTTTGCTCCGTGACCTTTTGGTCAGCTATGTGGCCTGGTCCAATCTGCACCTTCTCCTTTGTTATCTCTTGCCCCACCCCCACCTCACTTGTTTATAATCTGTGACTTTTCTAATATTTGTCAGTTCCGAAGAAGGGTCACTGACCCGAAACGTTAACTCTGCTTCTCTTTCCACAGATGCTGCCAGACCTGCTGAGTGATTCCAGCATTTCTTGTTTTTGTTTCAGATTTCCAGCATCCGCAGTATTTTGCTTTTATTTTAGTGTTTAATTCACTGCCACTTCTCTTCCAGGAATGCCTACCTTGAAGAAGTTCTGCTCTTCTCTCCGACGGGATTTTCGTTTGTCTCTTTTACCTTGTTCACCTTCATTGCTTTCTATTTCCCTCCTGGTGTTTGATAAGGTATCTAACAAAACTCGTTTTCACAGCCACATCTCCTTCCTCAGTGACTGTCTCTGGCTCCGACTTATTCCACGTGGATTCCAACTGCAGTTTCACCCATCATGCTTTGAAACCACCCAGGATCACAGGTATCTCCGCGAAATACAACGTTCCTCGGACTGCTACTCTCGCAGCATCCTGAGATCCACACTCAGTGCGATGCGCCGCCACATGCACACACTGGACCTCTCTCTCCAGCAGCACCGTCTCACCTTATCTCAAAGCTGTTCTACTCCGCAGTTTCATCTCATCTTACGTCTCATCCGACGCATTAACAAAAAACTTTTTTTCTTCCTTTCAGGTGTTAAGGAACGCAAGCTCCAGCAGCTGATGGGGACTAATGCCCCTCCAGATCCTCCTTCCGCTTCACTTCCCTCTGACCCCACCCCTTCTGATCTGACCCCTTGCCGTGTATTCACTATACCCTCTGACCTCCCCCTCTCTGATGCTGAGCGTTCTGTATTCAGCAAAGGTCTCAGTTTTATCCCCTTACGCCCCCACCTCAATGAATTTCGCGCTCGGCATGACGTTGAGCTCTTCTTCCGTCGCCTCCGCCTCCGGGCTCACTTCTTCGACCAGGAGTCCTCCCCCCGACCAGCAGACCCATTCACCCGCCTCCAGCATTCTCCCTCTACCTGGACCCCTCACCCTGGCCTCTTACCCGCTCTTGATCTCTTCATTGAAAACTGTCGGCGAGACATTGGTCGTCTCAATTTCTCTGCCCCCCTCACTCACTCTAACCTGTCCCCCTCTGAACTTGAGGCACTCCGTTCTCTCAGGTCTAACCCCGACATGGTCATCAAACCTGCAGACAAGGGTGGTGCTGTTGTTGTATGGCGTACCGACCTCTACCTTGCAGAAGCTCAACGCCAACTCACAGACACCTCTTCCTACCTCCCTCTGGACCATGACCCCACCACCGAACATCAAGCCACCGTCCAAAGGACTGTCACGTGACCTCATCTCCTCTGGAGATCTTCCCTCTACGGCTTCCAACCTCATAGTCCCACAACCCCGGACAGCCCGCTTCTACCTCGTTCCCAAAATCCACAAACGGGACTGTCCCGGCAGACCCATTGTGTCAGCCTGCTCCTGCCCCACTGAACTTATTTCTTCCTATCTAGACTCTATCTTATCTCCGCTGGTCCAGTCTCTTCCCACCTACATCCGTGACTCTTCTGACACCCTACGTCATTTTGACAATTTCCAGTTTCCTGGTCCCAACCGCCTCCTCTTCACTATGGACGTCCAATCGCTCTACACCTCCATCCCCCACCAGGATGGTTTGAGGGCTCTCCGCTTCTTCCTGGAACAGAGGCCCAACCAGTCCCCATCCACCACCACCCTCCTCTGCCTGGCTGAACTTGTTCTCACATTGAACAACTTCTCCTTCAACTCCACGCACTTCCTTCAAGTAAAAGGTGTCGCGATGGGTACCCGCATGGGTCCTAGTTATGCCTGTCTTTTTGTGGGATATGTCGAGCATTCTTTGTTCCAGTCCTACTCAGGACCCCTCCCCCAACTCTTTTTCCGGTACATTGATGACTGAATCGGTGCCGTTTCCTGCTCCCGCCCCGAACTAGAAAACTTTATCAACTTTGCTTCCAATTTCCACCCTTCTCTCACCTTTACATGGTCCATCTCTGACACTTCCCTTCCCTTCCGCGACTTCTCTGTCTCCATCTCTGGGGATAGGTTGTCTACCAATATCCATTATAAGCCCACCGACTTCCACAGCTACCTCGACTACACTTCTTCACACCCTACCTCCTGTAAGGACTCCATTCCATTCTCCCAGTTTCTCCGTCTCCGACGCATCTGCTCTGATGATGCTACCTTCCATGACGGTGCTTCTGATATGACCTCCTTTTTCCTCAACCGAGGATTTCCCCCCACTGTGGTTGACAGGGCCCTCAACCGTGTCCGACCCATTCCCCGCACCTCTACCCTCACCCCTTCCCCTCCCTCCCAGAACCGTGACAGGGTTCCCCTTGTCCTCACTTTTCATCCCACCAGCCTCCATATCCAAAGGATCATCCTCCGCCATTTTCGCCACCTCCAGCGTGATGCCACTACCAGTCGCATCTTCCCCTCCCTTCCCCTGTCAGCATTCCGAAGGGATCGTTCCCTCCGCGACATCCTGGTCCACTCCTCCATTACCCCCACCACCTCGTCCCCGTCCCAGGGCACCTTCCCCTGCAATCGCAGGAGGTGTAATACCTGCCCATTTACCTCCTCTCTCCTCACTATCCCAGGCCCCAAACACTCCTTTCAGGTGAAGCAGCGATTTACTTGTACTTCTTTCAATGTAGTATACTGTATTCGCTGCTCACAGTGTGGTCTCCTCTACATTGGGGAGACCAAGCGCAGACTGGGTGACCGCTTTGCGGAACATCTCCGCTCAGTCCACAAGCAGGACCCTGAGCTTCCGGTTGCTTGCCATTTCAACACTCCCCCCTGCTCTCATGCTCACATCTCTGTCCTGGGATTGCTGCAGTGTTCCAGTGAACATCAACGCAAGCTCGAGGAACAGCATCTCATCTACCGATTAGGCACACTACAGCCTGCCGGACTGAACATTGAGTTCAATAATTTCAGAGCATGACAGCCCCCCATTTTACTTTCATTTTTAGTTATTTTTTCTTCCTTTTTTTTTACATTCCTTTTTACATTTTTTACAATCTTTTTTTGCATTTATTTCATTTCATCTTAGTTTGTTCAGTTTGCTTACCCACTGTTTTTTTCAGGTTGTTTTTCTTCAGGTTTGCACTTGCTGCTGTTCAATATTCAGTGTATTCACACCTAATCTGTACTAATGCTTTGTCTTTCAACACACCATTAACATATTGTTTGCCTTTGCTCCGTGACCTTTTGGTCAGCTATGTGGCCTGGTCCAATCTGCACCTTCTCCTTTGTTATCTCTTGTCCCACCCCCACCTCACTTGTTTATAATCTGTGACTTTTCTAATATTTGTCAGTTCCGAAGAAGGGTCACTGACCCGAAACGTTAACTCTGCTTCTCTTTCCACAGATGCTGCCAGACCTGCTGAGTGATTCCAGCATTTCTTGTTTTTGTTTCACAATATTCCAGGTGTGACCTCACCAAGGCCCTGTATAATTGCAGCAAGACATCCCTGCTCCTGTACTCGAATCCTCTCGCTATGAAGACCAACATACCATTTGCCTTTTTTCCCACCTGTCGGACCTGCATGCTTACCTTCAGCGACTGGTGTACGAGAACACCCAGGTCTCGCTGCATATTCCCCTCTCTCAGTTTATAGCTGTTCAGATAATAATCTGTCTTCTTGTTTTTGCTACCAAAGTGGATAACCTCACATTTATCCGCATTATACAGCATCTGCCATGCATTAGCCCACTCACTCAACTTGTCCAAATCACCCTGCAGCCTCTCTGCATCCTCCTCACAACTCACCCTCCCACCCAGTTTTGTGTCATCTGCAAATTTGGAGATATTACATTTAGTTCCCTCATCTAAATCATATATTGTGAATAGCTGCAGTCCTAGCACCGATCCCTGCAGTACCCCATTATTCATTACCTGCCATTCGGAAAAAGGCCCATTTATCCCTACTCTTTGTTTCCTGTCTGCCAACCAATTTTCTATCCATTACAATACACTACCCCCAATCCCATGCGCTTTAATTTTACACGCTAATCTCTTATGTGGGACTTTGTCGAAAGCCTTCTGAAAGTCCAAATAAACCACATCCATTGGCTCCCCTTCATCAACTCTACTCATTATATCCTCGAAGAACTCCAGTAGATTTGTCAAGCATGATTTCCCTTTCATAAATCCGTGCTGACTCTGTCCAATTCTACCACTGTTCTCCAAGTGCTCTGCTATAAAATCTTTGATAATGGACGCTAGAATTTTCCCCACTATCGACATCAGGCTGACTGTCTATAATTCCCTGCTTTCTTTCTACCTCCCTTTTTAAATATTGGGGTTACATTAGCTACCCTCAAATCTGTAGGAACTGTTCTAGAGTCTATAGAATCTTGGAAGATGACCATCAATGCATCCAATATTTCTAGTGTCACTTCCTTAAGTACTCTGGGATGCAGACCATCAGGCCCTGGGGATGTATCAGCTTTCAATCCCATCAATTTCCCCAACACCATTTCTCTGCTAATACTGATTTCCTTCAGTTCCTCTCTCTCACTAAACCCTGTGTTCTCCAACATTTCTGGTATGATATTTGTGTCCTCCTTTGTGAAGACAGAACCAAAGTATGCATTTAGTTGGTCAGCCATTTCTTTGTTCCCCATAATAAATTCCCCGGTTTCTGACTGGAAGGGACCTACATTTGTCTTCACTAATCTTTTTCTCTTCTCATACCTATAGAAACTTTTACAGTCAGTTTTTATGTTCTCCGCAACTTACTCTCGTACTCTATTTTCCCCTTCTTAATCAATCCCTTGGTCCTCCTTTGCTGAATTCTAAATTGCTCCCAATCCTCAGATCTGTTGTTTTTTCTGGTGAATTTATATGCCTCTTCCTTGGATCTAATGCTATCTCTAATTTCCCTTGTAATCCATGGTTTGGCTACCTTTCCCGTTTTACTTTTGCGCCAGTTGTTACATATATAACATCTCTTCTCCTCTCCACCTCCTCCACAAAGGCACCCAGTGCAGCGTCAGAGAATCTTGGAGCATGCTATCTTCCTCATTGCATAATACTTCAATCTTCTTCCTGCTCAAACTCTCTTCCACAAACAGTTCCAGCACTTGCTCTTGCCAGAATGCACCTCCCCTTTAAGAGGCTAAGGCTGGCTTTAAGTAATACAGGCTAGATTTAAATAATGCTAGACTCACACAAACTTAGGCCCACAGCTGAGGTGTGCAGCTACTCAACAGTGTATTTAGTGTTGGCTGTTCACTGCAATCACGCAAATTTAGCAGACAGCACAAATTTGGCATACTGCATGCATTGGAAGCAATGGGAACACTTGTGCATTGCTATCCCAGCACTAATTTTTTTGGCACTATTGCATTTTGCTTCCCATAAGTATTATTGGTAAGTCGGTGCCAATTGATTGCACTACTGATGATACTTTGGGGTGGATTTTGTGTTGGAGGCGGGACCCCAGCGCCGGGGTGAAAAGGCGGGGGAAAGCCCATCTCTGCCTTTTCATGCCGAGAGCGGTGGCCACTGCTAGTTTAGTTAAGTTTAGTTTGGAGATACAGCACTGAAACAGGCCCTTCGGCCCACCGAGTCTGTGCCGACCATCAACCACCCATTTATACTAATCCTACACTAATCCCATATTCCTACCATATCCCCACCTGTCTCTATATTTCCCTACCACCTACCTATACTAGGGGCAATTTTTAGTGGCCAATTAACCTATCAACCTGCAAGTCTTTGGCATGTGGGAGGAAACCGGAGCACCCGGAGGAAACCCACGCAGACACAGAGAGAACTTGCAAACTCCACACAGGCAGTACCCAGAATTGAACCGGGTCACTGGAGCTGTGAGGCTGCGGTGCTAACCACTGCGCCACTGTGCCGCCTCTGAAAAGGCCTTGGACCCAGGCCCAGCGCTGGAACCCCGGACCTCAGGTAAGTGAGGGGGGGGGTCACTGGGGCCAGTCCGGAAGGCCTGGGCAAGGGGGGATGGGGGGTGCAGTCCAGGGGGAGGGGTTCCTGGGGGGTAAATTGGTTCCCTGCAGGTGTCCTCCGTGGGCCACAGATTTCTCATGGAGGAGGAACCGCCCACCCCAAATCCCGAGAGAATGCGCCTCATGTTACAAGGTGTCCTCCCTGCATGGTAGAGGCCCCAACCCCTGCCACCGCTGGTAAGGTCCCGGTAAGTGGCAGTAGGAAGAAGCGCTTAGTTGGCCATTAATAGACCACTTAAAGAGTTCTGATGAAAGGTCACAGAGCTGAAATATTAACTCTGCTTCTCTCTCAACAGATGCTGCCTGACTTACTGAGTACTTCCAGCACTTTCTGTTTTTATTTCACTGAAGGGTCTCAATTGACCTTGGGGCAGGAAGGCCATTGTCGGCCAATGGGGAGATGGTGGGGAGGTGATGGGCCCTCTGCTACCCCCGCCACCCATTACAATATTCTGTGCCTCCCCCCCTGCCTACCTCCGACCCCACCTCAGGAGGGGTCACATAAAATCTTGGCCTTCATATCACGTTGCAGATGATTGGGAGGAGGCTGATACATCCAGGTTAATTTTGTCCTGCTTCTTGCAGGTGGGAAATTTTCACATTGTTGTGTAAATACTGGTGCTGTACTTTCTAATTGCTCATTAACTATTTGCAAATGTTTGTAACTAGCATTCTAATAGTTCCATTAGTTGCTCAGTGTTACTTTAAAAGTGTCACATGAAGATCAACTGAACCATCATTTCTTACCCTTGAAGAAAAGATAGCGATCCTCAAACTTATAATTGATCCAGAATGAATTCTAAGGGCTGAATTTTATGAGCCCCCTTGGGACAGGAACAAAGGCGGGGCACACATAAAATTCTGTGGGAAGGTGGGGGGTGGAGTGCCTGTCGCCTTCCAGGCATCTTCGAATTTAGGCATTTTACCAGCGGCGGGTGGCCTCTGCCACATGAGGAGTCCACCCAGTAACTCAAGGCAGCCTCCAAGTGGGTTTGGGGGTGTGGACCTCCTCTGTGGGCAATCTGTGGCCAACAGTGGCAAAGGCTACTCCTGTGGTATCATCTAGCCCCCTGCCTTCAGTAATCCACAATCTCCCCACCTAGCCCCCAGCTCTCTAATTGGCTGGCAGCTCCTGGAGATGGGGGACCCTGGCGTTAAGCCAGGGTTCCCCTTGCCTTTTAGGCCCGGTGTCAGGACCCCCTGCTGGGTGCATAAAATCCAACCCATAAATTCACTCATTCTGTGCTCCCAACAGGTAGCCATACTCAAAGGGAATGTGGGTCAGAGATATGGCACTACAAAAAGCACATCTTGACATCCAGAAGAAATATGGTGTGAGGAAAGACTGAGGTGGCTAGTGTTCACAAATGACATTACTTGAATAAATGAAAAGGTGCACTTATTGCATGCTCAGTTATTTATGAAGTTGTAGTCCTGCAGGATGGAAAAACTGATTCTGTGCTCAGTTATTCATGGAATTTATAAAGACTTGCATAATCAGACAGGAGCAACAAGATCCATTGTGATGAGAGATTCTTGGATGCATACAGCATTGAGGAAATTATTGGACTAGAATTTGCTCGCGTGGGGCAGTATGCTGCATTAGACTTCTTCCCTGATTTCTCAGTTCAAAAACATTTTGTGCTGTATGTTCCTGCAAGTGCAAGCTGATAATGACACAAGGGCAATGGGGAATCTGGGAGACTGGTGAATAATGGGATCATCAGCCAATCTCCTTAATCATTGAGAACTAAGGATTGAGAAAGAAATAGGAGAACAACAGTGAAGGAGTAGGGTGAGTTAGAGTCGTAGCAGATACGGAAAGAAAGGAAAAGAAAGATTGGATTAAGAGAGAGAAAGAAGAGACAGAAAACTGAGAGGAAAAATGAAAATATACCATTTTAAAAATCTCTAGCTTCAATTTACTATCTGCAGGAATGGGCTGTAGAGGTTGTGTGGCTTTCAGGAACATAAATCTTGATATTAAAATGGTACTTATGCTGTTAAGTACCAGCCCTAACCTCTGCGACAAATTTAAGTGGCAGTTATTGTGCAAATGCAGCAATTTCTTGAAATTCGTCTGGAGGCTGAGGTTGAGCTTTCTCACAAGATTAATGGTGGAGCAGTGCCAAAAATGCAGCAACTTGTGACGATTTGCAATTCATAGGATATCTCTTCCTCGCCACAAGTTGCTGGATGATTTTCACATTAATAACTGCATGCATATTAAACTTACTGTTATTCTGGCAGCAAATTCTGGCCCTTTAAGGTAGAGGAAGTGGATTCATGATAGCAAAGGAAGATTGATAAACAGATGAGCATACTTTGCAGTTAAATTGATTTTGAATGACCCTTGCAATTTACATGGAAAAGCCCTCCAATGGCGGTCATCATGCTGATGATCCTTTCCATGCTCCTCTACCTCCACAGTAGCTGGGAGCCTTCCAACAGCAACAACATGCATTTATATAATGCCTTTAACATAGGAAAGGATCTCAAGAATCTCAATTTCCAGTACATTCTGGATGGCAAAGTTGTGTAGGCGACACTACGCTACAATTATGCAGGCTGCAGGGGTGGAATGGATCCCGTCCCAAAATGCATCTCATAAAATGCCATTAGGTTGTTCTTAAGCTTATGCCCCAAACTCACTACAAAACATGAGTAAATCAGGGGCCATAATGTGAATGCAGCCTGAATCCAGTGTGAGTACCCAACCTGACACTCGTGCAAATCAGGAGATTCATTGAATGGTTCATTTTGGAGTCAGTTTTGGCTTTGACACTGGATTTACATTCCAAACATTTAGCATCAGTGTGAAGTTGAAACTGCTTCACTCCAATGCTACACTTGTAATGTGAATTAAAAACAGAAAATGCTGGCAATGGTCACCAGGTTAGGCAGCATCTGTGCAGAGAGAAACAAAGTTAATGTTTCAGGTCGATGACCTTTAATCAGTTACCTATTGCCTTGTAAAAAGGAAACTAGCCCTTAAAGCACTCAAACCAGCATCTAATACAAACACTACAAAACTAATGCAAGTGCAATGTGACGAAAACAATTCATATTTTAAAAATTTCAGATTGTGATGTTGTTCAACACATGGGAGAAAAAAAACCAGCAACATTTCAGTTGTCTGTCAGAGCTAATGTTAAATTATTGGCATAGTTGTAAATTAGAATTTCATTAATGCTTAATATAGACAATACATGTTTGGAGTGTGCCCTTAGCTCTCAGCTAGGCCATTCAAATCTCTACGGAAAGCTGATGCTATCCATTGGACGTGAGCACAGAACCAAAAGTTCAATTTGAATCTCAGCATTTTGGATTTCCATTTGACCTGAGGCAGATCAAAATCTTAGTTAGCTCAGGTTTGAATACTTTAAAAAAAACACACATGTATGCAAAATCACAAATGCCACATTTGAAAAACTCCATCCAGTCCTAAACAAATAACATGAATCTTCAGTTAAGTATATGCACAATTAAGCCTCATTATCACAATCACATTGTGACTGACAAAACTGTTTGCATCAAAGTCATCTTAGTGATGTTTGAAATGTTTCATTAACCAAAATGGAACATCTGGCAGAACCAAGAGAAAATATGATAATAAAGAGGAGATTTGAAATAATAGAGATTGTTGCAACAAAGTCCTAATAATTGTTTTACTTTAAAAAAAAATCAGACATTGCTGGAATACATCCAGCTAAATCTGGGTGCCAATACTCAAGATAAAGGAAAGGTTTAGCAAATCATGAAATACAGCTACTAATTTCTGTTGGACAAAATCAGAACCTCCATCACGAAAGCTGCAACTTCTGCACTAGTCAAAGCAAGAGAGTTTTTAAAATTAAAAATACATTATTTTATATTCAGTGATCCTTTTGTATCTGATCCCCAGTGATCTCATGGTGGTCAAGGTGTCTAGAAGGTGGCTGTGTGTTTACAGAAAGTATGTAGCAATTACGGAAATTTCATGGGATAACTAGACAAACTTAAAACAATCATGGGCACATGTACACACATGATACATGGGATCAAAAGAGGCCAGGTTCACCCAACTCTTATATTTTGCTAACTAATAGATGACATTCTGGAGGAACAAAATTCATGAGTTTTTAATCTATTCCAAGTACCTGACTTTAACAAAATTGTGTAAAAGTCAAAATGACAGTGCAGCATTCTAGTCAGATCCAACGACCAATAAAAACCTTACTAGATATGCCACTATTGTAATTACTGTTAGAATTTTGTCCTTTTATTATTGGGGGTAGTGTTATGATATTGTAGATTGTAGAACCCACAGAAATGTGAGATTGACTATAGCATCTGTTTTAGAAATCTGTTAGAGATTCTTGCATTAATCATGGATCTGTCTAATCTACTGCAGTATTGACCAGTTCATCCCGTCTTTGAAGTTTCATCTGGATATTTTGTGACATTCTTGAAAAGCAAGACAAGAGCATCTCCAAAACATCACAGTTATACGTGCAGATCTAGTGGCAATGCAGTGCTGGCTTTCCCACAAGTATGATCTGGAAGCCAAATGCACTGGTAGCCTGGAAGACTGCACTGCTGAGATACCAGTTTCCAGGTACTTTCACTTCAGCAAGGTCAATGCTGAATGCAGTGGGAGCTTCTGAAAGTGTAGTTATATCTTAAATGCTCTCAAGGCAATCCCAATTGGTGGCAGGTATTAAAACACCTACCCCTGATCAAGAATTTTATTAAAGATTACTTTGACATACAACAGTCCCTTCAAAAGAATAAGTTTTAAAAAACCTGCTCAATTAGACTTCAAAGCAAAAGTTACAGGCAACAATGAGGATAAAGAGTTCGCACAGGAGGAAGACAGAATTGCACATGATAGAAAGGAACATGAAAGGGCTTAGCGAATACACAGACATTGAAGTTTGAAGGTTAGGTACATGTCATTTCTTTTGCATCCTATTGTGCTTGCATTCTGAGAGAGTGGCATATGGATAAAAAGTAGCTGGGCAAAAAACAAATACTATTTTGTTTTAAATACAATTATGTCTTTATGTAAAAACATACATTTAAATCTTGATTAGATCACATAATTGGGACAGGATAAATTGCAACTAGTATATAGTCAACCAATTCATCAAGGAGGACTGAAATAAAAACGACCTTTTAAGTTTATGAAACAAGGCAATTTATGGTAATAACGCAGGGCCGAAAATTCTTCTGTGTAGCAACAACAACAATGCATTCTGAACATTTTACAATTTTGTTGGAATAACCAAACAGGAAATTTTCAGCAGCACATTTACAATGTTGCCACGTATAGTCACCAGATGAACTCTTATCCCAAATCTTCATATATAACGTTATCTAAAAGTCACAGACTATTCTGTCCATTGGTCCAATTAGCCACAGATTGGGAGCTCAACTGTGCAAGCACAACATGCTCCACCAGAGTTCAAGCACAATGAATGTCACTCATATGGTCCCATTAACTTCAAAGGGAAACAAATTTCCGATAATTTATAGCATCTTCTGTGAAGCAACAGTTGCCCAGAAACACTGGATGAAACATTACAAATACTGCCTGCAAATGTAAAATAACTATCAGGATGCATGTCTAGGGATTTTGCTGCAGCTTTATGCCAACTTAGAGTTTCAAACTTCTTACAGAACTTTTCCCAACACATTTATCCTGTGTGATTGGGATTAGCTGTGAGTTCTTGAAGTCTTGAAGTGAATTCTTCGTTGGTTTATTTTGGTGAGTTTCAGTTTTAGATACACCTGAGATTGACTCCAACTTGTAAAATGAATTTCAAACTGACATTTGTTAATCCAGGCAAACTACCCTTTCATATATTACAGTAATTCTTCTAAATTCACTACAATCAAAACATTTTGGGGGTGAAATTGGTTTTCAGCAGTAGCACAAAACAGGCACTCGCGAATTGGGAGCCTGTGGAAAATTGGGTGGGACGTAAAACAAGCTATTGATTCACTTTTGCCAGCATCTAATTTCACCCCACTGTGTCTCTCAGCTATTATATATAGTCAATCTAGTTGATAACTTGATGCAGTTCTGAGGGACTGCTACAATATCAGAGGTGCGGTCTTTCAAATAAGTTAAACTGAGGCCATATCTGCAAGCCCTGGCAGACATAAAAGATCTCATTGCACTATTTGAAGAACATTAAGAAATTTTACCTAGTGTCCCCGCCGAGAATTGAATGGTAGAATATGCTGGAGGGGCTAAATGGCCTACTCCTGTTCCTATGTTGTAATATTCCCTGTATCCATGGGAGGTACAAAAGTTGGTAGAAGCCTTGTTGAATGTAGGGTTGCAGGTGCTGCACTGGGCCAAAGTTGATATAGTGGAATGTCTGAATAGCACGTCAGACAGACATTGTATGGTGCTGGAGACTGACTGGCAGCTCTTAACCATTTTGTCCCCTTCTGTGGCTTGAAAGCTGCAAAAGTGCAAAACAAAAATGGAGTATAATTATAACCACCACAGGGAGAGTAGCAACCACTGAAGATTATCCCAGATGTTCGTCGCACAAGGTGGCAGTAACCAATTCTCCGAGAAGGCTCTGTCTGGCAACACATAGCTTCTGCATCATAGGCAAGTAGATGCTTCTTGGCCAGTACACATAGCTCTGAGAATAGTTACTGCTGTTATTTGTGAGGCTTTTGTATGGAGTTCTCAATAGGTCTCCTGCCATGATACAGGGCAGCATATAATGCAGCTGTAATGCTCACTAGTATGTTTAATGTTCCCAAAGATGCAATAACTCCTACTCAGGTCAATAGCACTAGCTGCTATTGAAGACTTTATTACGCCCAATGGAAAAGAGCAGTAATCGACATTAACAGGTCCTTAATTGGTATTACTGAGCATCAGCCAATAAAATATCAGAACATTAGTGTTAATAAATTCTACTTTCATAGGATGGAATCATAAAGATAGTTGCTACAAAATATCAGCACCAACTCCTAATGCTTTTTTCCCCATGTTTTCTATCCCTTTTACTGCCAATCTTCATGGCTATTATCAGCAGAAAGCAAGCCCCTAAAATTCTAACGATCTTAATAAATAAGTGGCAAAGCAAATTACCATACAAAAGGCAGAGTGCATTCTTATTGTTAAACACTGACACTGAAAGCTAATGTTTGACCTCAAATACAAGATTATTTTTGCTGTTGTTATGAAAATTGCACTGAAATTAAAATACTGTCAACACTTGGAGCGTTGCTGTATTTCAAAAACAAACATGTCCATAAAACTGCTCTTAACACCCCCATAATTTGTGTAGAATTTGTCAAATTTAAAGATGTACTGCAAGTCACTGATGCAATACTTAGATCTTCCAATTTTAATGTGTACAGTGGGAGTAGTGGATACCAAGATTACTAAATATTGATTACTAAACATGATTAGAGATGTCACTGCATCTGTCCGAACAAAATAAATCTTACTTGGAATAAATATTCTATTTTACCACCTGTTTATACTTATAATAATACAATTAGTCTTGACTAAAATCAGTTTAGCAACAGCATATCCAGTCCAAGGGATCAGTCTTTTGCAATTATATTCAGAATATTGTAATTGGTACATATATACTGCAATTATTTAAATACTGTATAGCTGTGCAGCAATACATTGTGGCAACTGACTCAGTTAGAATAATAAATCTAATAGGCATCACAAAGGGGCTCTGGTTACATTTCCATGCCATTTAAGTAATCTTCAATTCTGCTTTTCAGCAAATTTCAAAATATAGGAGCGATTCTGGAATCTGGCACTTCCAGATGTGAGGGACACTAGCAGTGAGCACACATCAGGAAATTGCGTGTTCTCACCTTGCGACGGCTTGCAAATCACAGACTACGCACTCACGATTTCTCACCAAACACATCTTAGCAATGCCAGATCATAGAATCACCACTATACAGGAGTCCCTCTGGAACTTTTCTCCAAATAAATTATTTTCAAGCATTTTTTTTTTAAGGCAAAGATCAAAGTTAGAAAGCATACGGTTTATGTGCTTCTGTAACCAATTTATAGTTGTGCCCCTAGTTCTTGCCAAAGAGGTAGAAACCAAAAGGGAAATCATAGAATTCAACACCATAAATAAACAATAACCACATTTCCAGATCTCAATCCCTACTGAAATAAGAGGAAAAAAAATCAAATACAGAAGGCCCTCATTATAATATCCTGTATGAGTAATTCAAAATGTTTATTATAAAAGGGGTTGCATTGTAACTGAGATACTGTGCAGGCAGTAATTTTAACCTTATTTGCCTATCAGGAAAATGATGTGATAAGATTTGTTGCACTTTTTATAAGCCACTCAATTTTATTTCCATTGAAGCCTTGAAAACTAGTGATCATGTTTGTTAAGGTCATAGTTTCCATGGTGAGGCAGTGAGTGATCCACCATGGTTAGGGAGTGATCTACCATAGTCAGGGAGTGATCCACCATTCTCAGGAAGCAAGGTGTCATGGTTGACTGTGGCTCAATGGTAGCATTCTTACCTCTAAATCACAAGGTTTTAGGTTCAAGTCCAATCTCAGGCTTGAACACAAAAATAAAGACTACCACTCCAATGCAGTATTGAGAGAGTGCTGCACTATCAGAGGTGCTGTTATTTGGATGAGACATTTAGCTGAGGCCTCATCTGAATGCATGGGTGGATGTTCAGTTCCTATGGCACTACTTTGAAGAATAGCAGAGAAGTTATCCCCAGTGTCCTGGTCAATATTTATCCCTCAATCAACATCATAAAAACAGATTATCTGGTCATTATCACATTGCTGTTTGTGGGAGTTTGCTGTGTACAAATTGGCTGCCACGATTCTTACATTTACAGCAGTGACGACACTTCAAAAAAGTATTTCATTGGCTGTAAAGCGCTTTGAGACATCTGGTGGTTGTCAAAAGCGCTATATAAATGCAAGTCTTTCTTTTTTCCTTTTTTTATCCCGACAACATGAGTAGAATATTAAACTTTTTCCAAAAATTCATTTACATTGGAATTTTCTTCATGTACACAATCAAAGAAACTGAGAATTTCATCGACAGCCTAAACAATATATCCTATGGGACTGAAACACTATGGGCAAAAAAACAAAGAACTTGCTTTGTGTAAACCTTCAGATATAAAACAAAAAATCCTGCTGGGTTTTATTTTAAAAACATGTTTTAGGCATATGAAGAACCTGACACTATGATACAAGATTTGAAATCTGAATATTCTGTGAACTAGCATTTCCATTCAGTGAGCATGTGATGGAAGAAAAGTAGTTCAGAGGCTAAGAAGTGAAGCAATGGGTCAAGACAACAAAATCTGATGAACGAAAAAATTGATTTATTCAAAAATAAATGTTTTGTTTCTCCCCCTTTTAATTTTTTTCTCTTTTCTCTCCCGCCTCTCCTGATGACAATCACTTCTCATTGTAGCATGGCTCTTGTCATGCTAGGCCCCCACCTGACAAGAATGAGGCACATTAATTTTGTCATGATTTTAAACTGTTACCAGAGTGAAGAAAGGGCGGCACAGTGGCGCAGTGGTTAGCACCGCAGTCTCACAGCTCCAGCGACCCGGGTTCAATTCTGGGTACTGCCTGTGTGGAGTTTGCAAGTTCTCCCTGTGTCTGCGTGGGTTTTCTCTGGGTGCTCCGGTTTCCTCCCACAAGCCAAAAGACTTGCAGGTTGGTAGGTAAATTGGCCATTATAAATTGCCACTAGTATAGGCAGGTGGTAGGGAAATGTAGGGACAGGTGGGGATGTGGTAGGAATATGGGATTAGTGTAGGATTAGTATAAATGGGTGGTTGATGGTCGGCACAGACTCGGTGGGCCGAAGGGCCTGTTTCAGTGCTGTATCTCTAAACTAAACCTGTTCAACAAATCAGCCATGGCTGGAAAAGACATTTGCATATCAACAGACAGTGTTTGGAAGGACAAAGCAGCCATTCCCTGACACATTCAACCCACAATGGACTTTTGATCACCAGACATTGAAGGTGGGGGAACTCGCATAAACATATGAAAGCCTATTTGTGCTGGTTTCTTTGCCTTATAATTGGAAAGTGGCGAACAAGGATTCACCAAGGGGGAGCTACAAACACAGTGTGTTTAAAAATTACACCCTGTTACAGTAAGACCAGGTGAAGGCTGAGAGAGACCCCTAGACACCTTTCTCAGCTGATCGTAACACTCTGTAGATGATAACCATCCTCCACTGCCACCTAAGTCACATGGAAACCTCAATGATGGTCAGTAGGCTATTTAACTATCTGGGGAATCACTAATGAGCCTGAGTCTGTTGCCACCCAACATCCACAATTCCAGCTGGCTTTGCTGTGTAGCAATTTTGAGAAGCTGCGAGCTGGCTGATATCTCTTCTCTCTAAACAAATGACAGGGAAATCTAATGGTAGCCATTGGCCTGAGATGAGCTAACTCAGCACATACTGGAGATAAAGCCTGCGACTTTCCTAGTCTCTATGTGTCTGCTGATCAACTCGAGAAACCTTCTGAGCCACTGGGCAAGCAGTACAATGTTTAATGTACGTTTTACAATATTATTTTCATATCCAGTAGTTGAATGCACTGGAATTATCAATGAAAAAAGAAAAACAAACAAGGAGTTTAATTCCTTTGCAGGAAGGTGCAATTAACATTTAATTTTTTTATATACATGTTATGCTTATATATCTACAACTTGTTCAAAATCAGCATTTCAACACTGGTTCATTTTGATTTTGCCTCTGAGTCAAAAAATTGGGAATTCAAGCTTGACTCCAGGATTTCAACAGAATTTCCCAGAATTTCCTTGGAGCTGCTTCCATTCTGTCACCATAACTTCACAAGTAATTCAGCTGAAATGCTGTTTCCATGCGTGTGTAACTGTCATTTCTATGGTACTTCTGGTGACGTTATGGCAGTGGAGAGGGGACAACTCTGAGGAAACTACAGTCCATACTCTAGGCTGGTAGTTCAGTGCAGTACTGAGGCAGGGATGCATTACCAGAGGCATTGTGATTCAGATGTGATGTCAAACTCAGGTCTCATCTGCCTGTTCAGGTGGATGTAAAAAAATCCTTGACTTGAATGTTGGGGAGGTATTCCGAGAGTTTTCCCTGAGATTCACCACTGATTATTTTTCTCTGTTATTATATCTTCCGAGAGTTAGCATTGTTAACGACTGGGGTCGGTGGTACATGAGATTGTACCATCTGACAGTGTGAGCACTGATGGACTAATGGTCGTAATTTGCCCTTCCTTCCCTGCGTTTATATGCATCTTTGATTTCTTGTGCACACAAGTATAAGAGTCAATGACTTTAAGACTCACCACTGAAATATCAGTGACAAATATTCAACATTAACATGAGCTTTATGTGAGCTTTATATCGTATTCCAGAAGGCCAGGTGTGCCAGTTTCCAAAACATAGCATTGTTAGCAAAGAAAAACAGTGCTATTCTTGCAGAAAACTTTTTTAGATTAATATACACAGAAACAAGAGAGACATGCGAGTAATCAACATATATAGAAATCTGATGACAGATCAGACAGATGACTTTGCAATCTCTTAGGGTCCAATGGCCCCAGTATGAAAACAAATGCGCTAAATTATTAACTGGTGTATAAAAATTTATCTAACTTTGCTATTACACGCATCATGAAGAAACAGTTGATTTTTTTCATTGATGAATGGTTTAGGGGGTTGGAGTGCAGTCAGATGAGTGAAAACATAAAAAAGGTAGTGACAGTGAGTTTACAGCATGAAATCAGAAATGAATGATCGTTTAATAAGATCCAGTGAGAAATGGAGCACCAGCTTTATATCAATGGAGCAGTGAAAGAATTAAGATGATAGTACAGAATTGGATTTGACTAGGATTAGCTTTTCTTTTGCAGTTGAGCGAACAAATCAGTTTTCAAACAATGAAAGTTTGCAGTCATCTGATCTAGGTACCTACAATTGTAGACATGCACATTTTTGAGAGGGGTCCAGACAAATCATTTGTCAATCTGGTGAAATTATCATTAAAAATAGTGAAGATCTGTTAATCCATTGTTTCCATATACATACATTTATAGAACTCTGGTTCGGACTCAACTTGAGTATTGTGTCTGATTCTGGGCACCACACTTTAGGAAGGAAGAGAAGGCTTTAGAGAAGATGCAGAAAAGATTTTTGACAATGGTTCCAGGGATGAGGAACTTCAGTTTCATGCATATATTAGAGAAGTTGGATTTGTTCTCCTTAGAAAAGAGAAGGTTGAGAGGAGATTTGGTAGAAGTGTTCAAAATTATGAGGGGTCTAGACAGAGTAGATAGAGAGAAACTGTTCCCATTAGTGGAAGGGTCGAGAACCAGAGGACAATGATTTAAGGCAAATGGCAAAAGAACCAATGGCGACATGAGGAAAAACTTTTTTATTCAGCGAGTGGTTAGGATCTGGAATGCATGACCTGAGAGTGTGGTGGAGGCAGATTCAATTGGGACATTCAAAAGGGATTGGATAAGCATTTGAAAAGAAAAAAAATTGCAGGACTACTGGGAAAGGGCAGGGGATTGGGATTAGCTGAGTTGCTCTTGCAGAGAGCTGGCACAGACACGATGGGCTAACAGGAGGAGGAAACTCCACAAATATCTCCATCCTCAATGATGGGGGAGCCCAGCACATCAGTGCAAAAGATAAAGCTGAAGCATTTGCAACAATCTTCAGCCAGAAGTGCCGAGTTGATGATCCATCTCGGCCTCCTCCTGAAGTCCCCAGCATCACAGATGCCAGACTTCAGCCAATTCGATTCACTCCGCGTGATATCAAGAAATGACTGAAGGCACTGGATATTGCAAAGGCTATGGGCCCTGACAATATTCTGGCAATAGTACTGAAGACCTGCGCTCCAGAACTTGCTGTGCCCCTAGCCAAGCTGTTCCAGTACAGCTACAACACTGGCATCTACCCAGCAATGTGGAAAATTGCCCAGGTATGTCCTGTACACAAAAAGCTGGACAAATCCCACCCAGCCAATTACCGCCCCATCAGTCTCCTCTCGATCATCAGTAACGTGATGGAATGTGTCATCGACAGTGCTATCAAGCGGCACTTGCTTAGCAATAACCTGCTCAGTGATGCTCAGTTTGGGTTCTGTCAGGGCCTCTCAGCTCCTGACCTCATTACAGCATGACAAAACATGGACAAAAGAGCTAAACTCAAGAGGTGAGGTGAGAGTGACTGCCCTTGACATCAAGGCAACATATGACCGAATCTGGCATCACGGAGACCTAGCAAAACTGGAGTCAATGGGAATCAGGCGGAAAGCTCTCCGCTGGTTGGAGTCAGACCTAGCGCAAAGGAAGATGGTTGTGGTTGTTGGAGGTCAACCATCTCAGTTCCAGGACATTGCTGAGGGGATTCCTCAAGGTAATGTCCTAGGCTCAACCATCTTCCGTTGCTTCATCAATGACCTTCCCTCCATCATTAGGTCAGAAGTGGGGATGTTTGCTGAGGATTTCACAATGTTTGGCACCGTTCGTGACTTCTCAGATACTGAAGTAGTCCATGTAGAAATGCAGCAAGACTTGGACAATATCCAGGCTTGGGCTGATAAGTGGCAAGTAACATTCACACCCCACAAGTGCCAGGCAGTGACTATCTCAAACAAGAGAGAATCTAACCATCTCCCCTTGGCATTCAATGGCATTATGACCACTGAATCCCCCACAATCAACATCCTGGGGGTTACCATTGACCAGACATTGAACTGGAGTAGCCATATAAATACAGTGGCTACAAGAGCAGGTCAGAGGCTAGGACTCCACCTCCTGACTCCCCAAACCTAGTCCACCTTCTACAAGGCACAAGTCAGGAGTGTGATGGAATACTCTCCACTTGCCTTGTTGGGTGCAGCTCCAACAACACTCAAGAAGCTTGACACTATCCAGGACAAAGCAGCCTGCTTAATTGGCACCCCATCCACAAACATTCACTCCCTCCACCACTGATGCACAGTGGCAGCAGTGTGTACCATCTACAAGATGCACTGCAGCAATGCACCAAGGCTCCTTAGACAGCACCTTCCAAACCTGCGACCTCTACCACCTAGAATGACAAGGGCAGCAGATGCATGGGAACACCACCACCTGCAAGTTCCCCTCCAAGCCCCAAACCATCCTGACTTGGAACTATATCGCCGTTCCTTCATTGTTGCTGGTTCAAAATCCTGGAATTCCCTTCCTAACAGCACTGTGGGTGTACCTACCCCACATGGACTGCAGCGGTTCATGAAGGTGGCTCACCACCACCTTCTGAAGGGCAATAAGGGATGGGAAATACATGCTGTCCTAGCCAGCGATGCCCACATCCCATGAATGAATAAAAAAAAGCATCACCGGAGCCAATTATTCAGGGCCAGACTCAATAAATCAAAGTAACATTGTGTGGGGAATTTTAACCTCACCTGGCAGAAACAGGGCAGGGAGGCAGGAAAGCCTGCTGGTTGCCATTTTAACTGCTGACTAAATTTTAATGGTTGAGAAGCCTGCCGGAAGCAGTCAAAAACTTTATACAAGGTGTCGGCAGTGGCTTAGTTAGTAGCACACTCACCTCTGAGTCCCACTCCAGAACTTGAACACAAAAATCAAGGCTAATGCTCCAGTAGAGTTACTGAGGGAGTGCTGCACTGTTGAGCTGCTGTCTTTCAGAACTGACATTAAAATGAGGCCCCATTTGCTCTCTCAGATGAATGTCAAATACTCCCTGGAACTATTTTGAAGAAGAGCAGAGGAGTTATCCCTGGTGTCCTGTCCAATATTTACTCCTTAATCAATGTCACAAAAACAGATTAACTAGTTATTACCACATTGCTGTGAACAAATAGGCTGCTCTGTTTCCTACAACAGTGACTACAGTTCAAAAGTACTTCACTAGCTGTAAAACACTTTGGGTCATTCTGTGGTTGTGAAAAGTGCTCTATAAATGCAAATCTTTCTTTTTCAAAGCCCTGCTCCATTATGTCACTGGATCTGAATTTTAACTCAGGGGTGAGGTGAAAGAAAGTTAGAAGTTGTCAGGAGCCTGAAGAGGTCCTGCAAGGTAATTGGAAATCTTTCCTTCATGGGGCCAGGAGAAGTAAATGTACTCCTTCCAGGGCCCAGAAGAAAAGTTGCAGTCCTCCACTGCCCCAGACCTTTTCCACACCCCTGCAAGACCTCCCTGAAACCCCATCGCCATGGTTTAACTCCTATTTATGAGCTTTTCTTTGGTCTCAGCTGGGTTCTTTGGCCAACCAAATGTCCGCTTCCACCTGTCAGCCAGCTGTCAGATTTCACCCATTTTGTCTGCACAGCTGATCAGAATAATGCAGATGAGGTCTGAGAGATAAAATACCCCACGCTTGAAACCTGGGCCTGCGAGTGCTTTTTCCACATGCTTGGTCAAGTTGAACAACTGTTCGTTTACCATGTCTTTTGAGTAACCTCACCTCCCCAAAACGCGCTAAGAGGTAAAATCGATCCCGGTATTTTAGTTGCTATAAAAGGTTGTTGTCAAATGGTTAAAAACTATTTCCAAAAAGGAGTTTAACACACCAAAGTACGTCATGATTCCCCAGAAAATGCTAAGTACAAGATCTTCTGTTGCAGTGATGGACCTGTCCAAGGAAGACACAAAGGAATGGGTAATGCACCAATTGAGGACCAAAGTGATTGCAAAAGTTTCTACATACCCAAATGAATTACCCAGACATGAATTACCCAGAATTACCCATCATGGAGATAATGACAGGATGTATCAACTGACTGACTCTGATTTTGAGGAATCCTCAGTTGCACAAAATGATGTGCTCTGTCAAAGATTAATTGACTGCAATTCCTTGGTTCCTGGGTCATTCCAAACCCAAGGATATGATTTAACTGACAGTAGAGCATCATACTCACCTGCAATCATCAGGTAAGTGATGGATTATTCATCAATTCTGCCAGCAATCAGAGAGACTACTGACAGACAGTAACATTCTTCTGCTGTCACTGTTACTCAAAAGACATGGTAAACGAACAGTTGTTCAACTTGACCTGTTCATTCTAAGCCAATTTCATTTTCCTCAATTATTTGGACGCGATGACCAATCCCAAGGCTGTGGGGTGTAGCAGAAAATCACAGGGTGCAATTTAGCAGGACCATAAAAGAGATTGTAGTGGAACTGGTACCCAATATGCACTGCACCTAGCTTATCTTCCCATTGACTTCACTGTATGTCCATCACCTGCAGCAAATTCACTCTGACCAATTTTGCACCCCTGCTAAGGTTGAATTTTATCCCCATAGTTACCAACCAAAACAAGGACACGGGACATTTTTAGCCAACCCCTAAACAACAACTGACCAATAGCACAAGAAGGCACAAGAAGCTTTTAAAAAATTCTTTCATGGGATGTGGGTGTCACGAGGAAGGCCAGCATTTGTTGCCCATCCATAATTAAACTTGACAACTGAGTGGCTTGCTAGGTCATTTCACAGGGCAGTTAAGAGTCAACCACATTGCTGTGGGTTTGGAGTCACATGTAGGCCAGACCTGGTAAGGCTGGCAGATTTCCTTCCTTAAAGGACATTAGTGAACCGAAGGGTTTTTATGACAATCGATGATTGTTTCATGGCACCATTACTGAGACTAGCTTTCAATTACAGATTTTTATTAATTATTTGAATTTATTAATTAATTGAATTTAAATTCCACTGGCTGCCATGGTGGAATTTGAACCCGTGTCCCCAGGACATTAGCCTGGTCCTCTGGATTACCAGTCCAGTGCTATTACCAGGTAATTTCTAGGAACAGCTTTGGTCTTTTAAAATAAAGATTTCAGTACCTGCATAACTGTGACCCAAATGTTAAGGATTAATCCTTCAGGTCAACTGCAGCTAACCATGCCTTGTAGCCACTACATAACAATCTCTGGCAAGGTGGACAATGAGTCGATTTAGTGTTGACAGATTAAGGCCCAGTCAAAGCCTTGCTATATTTTTGCAGAGTAGGAAATCCTGAATTTCCTTTGTATATAAAGGTCTTTTGTCTCTCCACCCTCACACTGTCTTTAGAGAAACTCCCTGAAATTTGGAGGAGAGATACTTGTGAAATGGACTGCAGAGCCCTTCATCACAGTCTCCAACAGCTCCATAAGTGGTATTACCTGTAATCATTCCTTGTTACAAGTGCTGCCACCCTCTTTTCTCAGCTTCAATGATAATCCTGTGCAGGCTGTGCCTCTCATCTGCTGTTGCTACTGCCTGTCCTATTGGCAATCTTATTAAATTCTTTACTTTATCCAACCACCCATTCCATAGTCTTTGGCCTTTCATTTTTCCCAGCATGATTGCCTTACCCAGTAGGAAAGGAGAGTCCTGTCCTTTTCTTTATCTTAACTGGCATAATTTCATGGTTTTTAGTCTCTTATGCACGCATTTATCACTTTCTTTTACATTTCAGAGGACTCTGCACCCCATATTTCCAAGCCTTGCAACATAGTTGCATCTAATCAGCAAATCTAGAGAGAGCTATCAGCCATCTCAGCTTCAAGTATTCTCTTCTTTGTTGTGCAATATATTCTTTTATCCTTCATTAGATTCAAGCTTCTGCTTTTCTTCTTCGGCCAGCCTAGTACTCAGCTATTCTAGACAACTGTGCTCTGTGACTGAAGATTCCAAATAGCAGAATCTGCTGCCTCTGTCCATTTATATGTCTCTCTATGTCCATTGAATCATTTTTGTCTTCCTTAAAAGTTCACTTTGAATTTGCTTAATTCTGGTCAATATGTTCCTGTTCTATTAGCTGTTATAGTTTTCTTTTGTTTTGATTTACAATTACAGCACATCACCATACTTCAGCTTCTTCAACTTAGTTTCTAATTTGCCTATTTGTTTGAAGGTTTGTGAGGGCTGAACTCATAATCTTCTTGTGATACATACCAAACAGCTGAGGAAGAGGAATAGAAAAGCCTTTTGGCTCATGCCTGGAATAGTGTTCCAGCTTTGCTGTGGTTTCTTAAAGCTTTCCAAGGTTTAACATCATCTCCATTTGCAAATCTGTCAGAAAGCCTAAACATTTCAGCCAAGAAAGAAGTGCAGGATCAGCTTGTTAGCTATTCTGACATTGAGTTTGTGGCAACCATTGCAACTGCTGTAGCAGACTTGCTACCTTGCCAATGTTGGCCATATAAACTACACCCAATTCCTGAAATTAGGTCCCGAATAAGATCAAAGATCCCCCATTAGACCTTATGAAAAGGGATACACATCTCAAGAGTTCCTCATGAGTAAAATTTCCTGCTGCATTCTCCTGGGCTTTTTAATCCTCAGCATTAAACAGGGGACTTGCCACCGTTCAGTTACACTTGTGTTGCGGCCAAGTGAGGAGGGGTTGAAGGGCTTCCCTCTTTTCCCTCTCCTTTTTTAAGTTAATTTAAATAGGTTTAATTCTTCCTAAAAGTGGATGTACTGGCCAATTCAGTAGGTGTTTGATTTTTTACTTGCCATGATCATAACAAGAACCAATCAGACAGGTTTTCTTGAATTAACAAAGAAAGAGGTTAACTTTATTGTACCTAAACTGAACAAATAAAAATAATAAACAACACGGCAACTTTCACTCACACACACACACACAATAGAGGTTTACACACACAAATAGGTCACAGAGTGGGGAAAAGTAGATAGGTTGAGTTAGAGTCCATAAAAAAGGGATATACAGTCTTTGGCATTTGGTGATTCGGCTGGCTTCTAGCTGAATTCAGTGGTCCTCAGGCTTTTAGTTTAAAGAAGGAGATGACTGGCTCGAAGGTCTCTTGGAGACAGTGATGCAGTTGATTTCATCCAACGGGGTTTCAGATTGTAGCCGGAGTATGCAAAGGTGGTCAGTCCACAGGCAGGATTTGAAAGCTTTCAAGCTGGAATGGAGAGAGAGTCCCCCACTCAGGTCAGCACGTGCCAGAGTCCAGTTGCTTCTCCTCTCTATGCTACAGAAAGATACAAGCTTAAAACCACAGATTGGGAGGTGGGGGGGTTTATCACATGACAGTCACTCAGTCAATCAAACATCACAGTTAGCAATAATTTCTCTCTTGCTAAAAAGTACAGGTAGTTCATTTAAACTTTCCGGGTCTTGGTTCTTGCTGAGTTATGAGTAGACATTTCGTCTTCCTCCTCACAAGCATTGCAGTGCAGGATAGAGTGTTGCAAATTAGGTAGCCAACTTAAGCTGCCAGCACAGTCATCCAAGTGGATGGTCTTTTTAAAATGTCTTTTAAAAAAGTATATAAATTCAGATCTCCAGTCAGTGGATTAAAGAAAATTATCATTCAACAAAGCACATTGGCATAACACCTGGAAGATAACCAGTCAGACAGTCAGAGATGCTTCCAACATATGAGGCAACCAGTACAAGACAGATTGGGCTGGATGGGCCTGTGGATGCAGAGGACATGTCTGAGGTACTAAATGAATACTTTACATCTGTCTTCACTAGAGATGCTGCCCATGTAGCAGGAGGAGTTAGTAATGATATTGAATAGGATAAAAAAGATAAAAAGGAGATATTTAAAAGGTTGACAGTATTCAAAGTAGCAAAGTCATCTGGTCTAGATGGGATACATTGTTGAAATTGGGAAAGCTGTGACCACTACCTTCCAATACTTTTCAGATATGGGAAAGGTACCAGGGGATGGCAGAATTGAAAATGTTACACCCTTGTTCAAAAAAGGGGACAGGGACAGATTCAGCAATTACAGGGCATCCAGCCTAACATTGCTGGTGGGAAAACTTTTGGAGACAATAATCCAGGACAAAATTAGTTGGCACTTAGAAAAATATGGGATAATAAATGAAAGTTAGCACAGATTTATTAAAGGTAAATTGTGATTGACTAAATTGATTGACACAAAACTTGGAATTATTGTGAACTGTGAGGAGGATAGTGATAGACTTCAAGAGACCTCCTGTATCCCCAATGCTTGTCCATCATCGACAAGACACAAGTCAGGAGTGTGATGGGATACTCTTCCCTTGCCTGAATGGGTGCAGCTCCAACAACACTCAAGAAGCTCAACACCATCCAGGATAAAGCAGCTTGCTTGATTGGCACCACATCCACCACCTTCAACATTTACTCACTCCACCACCGATGCACAGTTGCAGCAGTGTGTACCATCTACAAAATGCACTGCAGCAACTCACCAAGGCTCCTTCGTTAGCACCTTCCAAACCCGTGACCTCTACCACCTAGAAGGACAAGGGCAGCAGATACATGGGAACACCAACACCCGGAAGTTTCCCTCCAAGCCACATACCATCCTGACTTGGAATATATCGCCGTTCCTTCACTGTCATTGGGTCAAAATCCTGGAACTCCCTTTCTAACACCACTGTGGGTGCACCTACACCCCAAGCACTGCAGTGGTTCAAGAAGGAAGCTGACTACTACCTTCTCAAGGGCAATTAGGGATGGGTAATAAATGTTGGCCTGGCCAGCAATGCCAACATCCCCTGAATGAATGAAAAAAAAGGACATAGACAGGCTGATGGAATCAACGAACACACGGCAGATGAAATTTAATGCAGAGAAATGTGATGTGATACATTTGGTAATAAGAACAAGGAGAGGCAATATGAACTAAAGGGTACAATTCTAAAGTGGGTGTATGTGCACAAGTCATTGAAGGTGGCAGAGCGGGTTGAGAAAATGGTTAAAAAAGCATATGGGATCTTGGGCTTTACAAATCGAGGCATACAGCACAAAAACAAGGAGGTTATAATGAAGCTTTATAAAACACAGGTTCGGCCTCAACTGGAGTATTGTGTGCAATTTGGGGCACCATACTTTAGAAGGATGTGAAGGCTTTATCGAGGTTGCTGAAAAGATTTTTGAGAATGGTTCCCGGGATGAGGGACTTCAGTTGTGAGGATAGATTGGAGAAACTGGGGTTGAGAGGAGTTTAAAAATATGTTTAAAATCATGAGGGGTCTACAGTAGATCAAGAGAAACTGTACGTTTTGGCGGAGGGGTCGAGAACCAGAGGACACAGATTTAAGGTAATTGGCAAAAGAACCAAGGGAACATGAAAAGACACTTCTTTATGCAGCGAATGGTTATGATCTGGAATGTCTGATAAGGTGGTGGAGGCAGATTCAATTGTAGCTTTCAAAGGGGATTTGGCGAAAGATTTAAAAAATTGCAGGCCTACGGGAAAAGGACTGCGAGGAGTGAAACCAGCTGAACTGCTCTTGCAGAGAGCCGGTGTGGACTTGACGGGCCAAATGGCCTCCCTCTGCTGCATATATTCTATGATTCTCTGAGTTCTTTGGTGCAGTAATGTAAAGCATTGATAAGGGTTGTGCGATTGATGTGCTTATGGACATGCAAAAGGCTTTGACAAAGTACCATTTGATAGAATTATTAGTAAATTAAGACCTATGGGACTGAAGTGACAATGGCAGAGTGGATATGAAGTTGTCTGAAGGACAGAAAGCAGAGAGTAGTGTGAACAGTTGCTTTTTCAGACTCGAGGGAAGTACATAGTGGTGTTTTCCAGGAGTCAGTATGAGGACCACTGCTCTCTTTGATATATGTTAATGACCTGGACTTGGGTATACAAGAATAATTTCAAAGTTTTCAGATTAAAGCGCGGCGACTATGGTGTAGTGGTAATGTCACTGTACTGCCCTCAACCGTGTCCGACCCATTTCCTCCACTTCTGCCCTCACCCCTTCCCCTCCCTCTTGGAACGGTGACAGGGTTCTCCTTGTCCTCACTTTCCATCCCACCAGCCTACACATCTGAAGGATCATCCTCCGCCATTTCCACCAGCACCAGCATGATGCCTCCACAAAATGAATCTTCCCCTCCCCTCCTATCAGCATTCTGAAGGGATTGTTCCCTCTGTGACACCTTGGTCCATTCCTCCATTACCCCTGACACCACGTCCCCTTTCCACGGTACCTCTCCTTGCAATCATCGGAGTCTAATACCTGCCCTTTTATCTCCTCTCTTCTCACTATCCAAGGCCGCAAACATTCATTTCAGGTGAAGCAGTGATTTACTTGTACTTGTTTCAATTTATGTTACAGTATTCGTTGCTCGCAATACGGTCTTCTCTACAGTGAGGAGACCAAATGCAGATTGGGTGACCACTTTGCAGAACACCTCCGCTCAGTCCACAAGCATGACCCCAAGCTTCCGAATGCTTGCCATTTCAAACCCCTCCCCCCATGCCCCCGCTCTCATGCCCACATTTCTGTTCTTGGCCTGCTGCAGTATTCCAGTGAACATCAATGCAAGCTCGAGGAACAGCACCTCATTTTCCAATCAGGTACTCTACAGCCTTCCGGACTGAACACTAAGATCAATAATTTCAGAGTATGCCTGGCCCCCTTTTTATTATTATTTTATTTTATTTTGTTTTATCTTTTTTTTTACCATGTGCCTGCCTTCAACTGGGTTTTTCATGTTTGTGCTTTTGGCTAGGGCTCTTCATTAATCTGTCATTAACACTCTCTCTGCACTAATGCTTTGTCTTTCACCACACCGTTCGCACACTCCCGATGCCTTTCCCTCATGACCTCCTTGTCAGTTAACCTCTCCGGCCCTCTGCCCTATCACACACCATCCCTTATGTTTTCTTTCCCCACCACCCCCGCCAAATCCCCCCCCCCCACTCCCCCCCCCGCCCCCTCCCCCCGCTTTACTTGCTTCATTTCTAACCTTTGCCAGTTCTGATGAAAGGTCAAAGACCTGAAATGTTAACTCTGCTTCTCTCTCTACAGGTGCTGCCAGACCTGCTGAGTATTTCTATCACTTTCTGTTAAGATTTCAGATATCCAGCATCTGCAGTATTTTGCTTTTATTTCAGGAGGACATAGCCTGGTGAAATTGGCAGACATATGGCAGACGAAATTTAATGCAAAGATGTATATAGTGATCCATTTTGGTAGGAAGAATGCGGAGTGGCAACACAAACTAAATGGGAAAATTTTAAATGGGGTGCAGAAACAGAGAGACCTGGTGGTCTACATATAAAAATCTTTGAAGTTGGCAAAGAAGTTGAGAAGTTATGAAAAGCATAACTTTGCTTTACTAATAGAGGCATAGAGTACAGAGGCAAGGAAGTCAAGCTAAAACTTAAAAAAATCATTGGTTAGGCCTCGGTGACTGTGCTGACTGCAACAACTACCGTGGAATCTCCCTGCTCAGCATAGTGGGGAAAGTCTTCGCTCAAGTCGCTTTAAACAGGCCCCAGAAGCTGGCTAAGCATGTCTACCTTGAGGCACAGTGTGGCTTTCGAGCAGAGAGATCCACCATTGACATGATGTTCTCCCTTCGACAGCTACATGAGAAATGCCGCGAACAAAAGATGCCCCTCTACGTTGCTGTCATTGATCTCACCAAAGCCTTTGACCTCGTCAGCAGACGTGGTCTCTTCAGACTACTAGAAAAGATCGATGTCCACCAAAGCTACGAAGTATCATCACCTCATTCCATGACAATATGAAAGGCACAATTCAGCATAGCGGTGCCTCATCAGACTCCTTTCCTATCCTGAGTGGTGTGAAACAGGGCTGTGTTCTCGCACCCACACTTTTTGGGATCTTCTTCTCCCTGCTGCTCTCACATGCATTCAAGTCTTCAGAAGAAGGAATTTTCCTCCACACAAGATCAGGTGGCAGGTTGTTCAACCTTGCCCGTCTAAGAGCGAAGACCAAAGTACGGAAGGTCCTCATCAGGGAACTCCTCTTTGCTGACGATACTGCATTAACATCTCACACTGAAAAGTGCCTGCAGAGACTCATAGACAGGATTGCGGCTGCCTGAAACAAATTTGGCCAAACCATCATACTCAAGAAAACGAACATCATGGGACAGGACGTCAGAAATGCTCCATCCATCAATATCGGCGACCACTCTTTGGAAGTGGTTCAAGAGTTCACCTAACTAGGCTTAACTATCACCAGTAACCTGTCTCTCGATGCAGAAATCAACAAATGCATGGGAAAGGCTTCCACTGCTATGTCCAGACTGGCCAACAGAGTGTGGGAAATGGCGCACTGACACAGATCACAAAAGACTGAGTGTTTCAAGCCTGTGTCCTCAGTATCTTGCTCAACGGCAGCAAGGCCTGGACAACATATATCAGCCAAGAGCGATGTCTCAAATCATTCCATCTTCGCTGCCTATGGAAAATCCTTGGCATCAGGTGGCAGGACCGTATCTCCAACACACAAGTCCTCGAGGCGGCCAACATCCCCAGCATATACACCCTACTGAGCTCGCGGCGCTTGAGATGCCTTGGCCATGTGAGCCGCATGGAAGATGGCAGGATCCCCAAGGACACATTGTACAGTGAGCTCGTCACTGATATCAGACCCACTGGCCGTCCATGTCTCCACTTTAAAGACGTATGCAAACGTGACATGACATCCTGTGACATTGATCACAAGTTGTGGGAGTCATTTGCCAGCGTTCGCCAGAGCTGGCGGGCAGCCATAAAGGCGGGGCTGAAGTGTGGCGAGTCGAATAGACTTAGCAGTTGGCAGGAAAAAAGACAGAAGCACAAGGGGAGAGCCAACTGTATAACAGCCCCAACAACCAATTTCATCTGCAGCACCTGTGGAAGAGTCTGTCACTCTAGAATTGGCCTTTATAGCCACTCCAGGCGCTACTTCACAAACCACTGACCACCTCCAGGTGCTTACCCATTGTCTCTCGAGACAAGGGGGCCAAAGAAGTGGGGAGGTCTCCGCTGGAGTGTTGAGTTCAATTCTGAGCACCACATTTTAGGAAGGATGTGAAGAGTGCAGAAGAGGTTTACTAAAATGGTGCCGGGAATGAGGGACTTCAGTTAGGCGTAGAGACTAAAGAAGCCACAGTTGTTTCATTAGAGCAGAGAAGCTTATGAGGAAATTTGGTTGAGGAGTTCAAAATCATGAAGGGTTTGTACAGTGTAAATAAGGAGTAACTGTTTCCAGCAGCAGAATCTCAGCATACAGAATACACAGATTTAATGTGATTGGCAAAAGAACCAGAGACAAGATGAGAAAAGATTTTTTTACGCAGTGGTTGTGATCGAGAATACATTGCCTGAAAGAGTGGTGGAAGCAGATTCAATAATATATTTCAAAAGGGAATTGGATAAATGCTTGAAGGGAAAACATCTACAGGGCTATGGGGACAGAGTAGGGTAGTGGGAGCCAAGCACCGGCATGATGGGCTGAATGGCCTCCTTCTGTGCAGTATCATTCTATGATTCCAGGATTCTAATTGAGTAAAACTACCTTTTCTAGATAACGTTGGTTGCACAAGAACATAAGAAATCAGAGTAGGAGGAGGCCATTTGCCCCATCGAGCCGGTTCCACCATTCAATATGATCATGGCTGATCTTCTACCCCAACTCCACTTTCCTTCCCACTCCTCATATCCCTTGATTTTTTTGATCTCTCAAAAAACTATTAATCTCACTCTTGCATTTTCTCAATGATGAAGCATCCACAACCCTCTGGGTAGACAATTCCAAAGATTTACCACCCTCGAGTGAAGAAATTTCTCCTCATCTCAGTCCTAAATGATTGACCCCTTATCCTGAGACTGTGTCCCATGTTCTAAATTCCCCAGCCAGGTGAAACAACCTCTTCACTCTATTGATAGTAACTGAGAGATGCATTTGAAGGTTTTAGGTCTAATGAATATACCAAGTGCAGCATCCTTGCTCATTTACGTCTGTGCTTTTATCAGATCCACAGCTGAGAAACAATCTTAGCATTATACTTAAACAAAATATATATTCTTTCAGCACTCTGCATGGGCCTACCCGCTCCTCACCTTGCCATTCTCCTCCTTATATAAAGATGGGGAAATCCATCAGCAATTTAACAAAAATTATTAGAATGCTTCCAGCACAATAAGAGCCAATAGGTTCCAAATTTGACAGGGCTGGGCCATTACTGTGTGAGGGAACAGAATAGAAGCCATTTTAACAACCATCCGCTCCCCCAGAATATCAAGTCCTATTTGTACGTGAACGCCGGATAAATAACAAAAGGATCTTTTGTGATGGTACAGTTTTAATAGATATCTAGTTTAGAATGCTTGCACTATTTTAAGAACTTAAGAGCATAAGAAATAGGAGCCCATCAAGACTGCTCCACCATTCAATATAAAATTGGCTGATCCTGTACCTCAACTCTACTTTACTGCCCACTCCCCATATCCCTTGATGCCTTGAGAGACCAAAAATCTGTCCATTTCAGCCTTAGATATACTCAACGATAAAGTATCCAAACCCTCTGGGGTAGAGAATTCCAAAGATTCGCAGCCCTTTGAGTGAAGAAGTTTCTCCTCGTCTCAATCCTGAATGATCAGCCCCTTTTCCTGAGACTGTGTCCCCATGTCCTAGATTCCGCAGCCAAGGAGAACAACCTCTCAGTGTCAACACATCCTGTATGTTGCAATAAGGTTGCCTCTCATTCTTCTAAACTCCAGAGAATATAGGCCCGATTTTCTCAACCAGTCGTCATAGGACATCCCTCTCATCCCAGGAACCAATCTAGTGAACCTTCGCTGTACCATTTCCAATGCAAGTATATCCTTCCTCAGATATGGAAACCAAAACTGCACAGAGTACTCCAGGCACAGTTTCACCTGTACAATTGTAGCAAGAGTTCTTTATTTTTGCACTCCATACCCTTGCAATAAGGGCCGTTTGCCTTCCTAATTGCTTGCTGTATCTGCATGCTAACTTTCTGTGTTCCTTGTATGAGTTTTTTTTATTTGTGCATGGGATGTGGGCATTGCTGACTAGACCAGCATTTATTACCCACCCCTAATTGCCCTTGAGAAGGTGTTGGTGAGCTGCCTTCTTGAACCGCTGCCGTCCATGTGGGGTAAGTACACCCACAGTGCTGTTAGGAAGGGAGTTCCAGGATTTTGACCCAGCAACAGTGAAGGAATGGCGAAAAAGTTCCAAGTCAGGATGGTGTGTGGCTTGGAGGGGAACTTGCAGGTGGTGATGTTCCCATGTATCTTCTGCCCTTGTCCTTCTAGGTGGTAGAGATCACATATTTGGAAGGTGCTGTCAAAGGAGTCTTGGTGAGTTGCTTCTGTGCGTCTTGTAGATGGTACACACTGCTGCCACTGTGCGTCGGTGGTGGGGTGAGTAAATGTTTGTGGATGGGGTGCCAATCAAGTGGGCTGCTTTGTCCTGGATGGTGTTGAGCTTCTTGAGTGTTGTTGGAGCTGCACCCATCCAGGCAAGTGGAGTGTATTCCATCACACTCCTGACTTGTGCCATGAAGATAGTGGAGTATACCCAAGTCTCTCTGAACATTAACATTTAGAAGTTTCACGCCTTTTAAAATATATTTTGCTTTTCTGTTCTTACTACCAAAGTGAATAACCTAACCCATTCCCAAGTTATACTTCATCTTCTACCTCGTTGCCCACTCTCTTAACCCGCCTATATCTCTTTGCAGCCTCTTTGTCTCCTCACAGTTACATTCCTACCTCGCTTTGTATTGTCAGCATTTGCAAGAAAGCAGCTTCATTATATTTGCATGGCTTTATCAACCTATTTACTGCAAAGGGAAAATATGCTGCCACAACATATAGTACAACGAAAAAGTAAAGAAACAAAAGTAAAATACATTGTGGCAATACGATAAAACATTTTCTGATGTGTGACTGTTGGGTTCTGTTAATTTTCTCCCAATTCATTGGTTCAATATATTTCATTGATAGGACTGCTTATCAGTATGGTGTAAGATGTGACAAAGCACAATTATAAATCAGCCAAGACACATCAAAAAACCCACCAAAACGAGTGGGCAGGGTAACGATCAAAAAAGATTGCAGCAGCCATTCCATCAAGTAGTCATCATTATACTGTATAATTCTCAACAGTCAATTTTTCTGGGTAGGTGACACTGTACTATACAATTCTCCAGCTGCCATTTTTCATAATAGGTGCACAATTATTTTATCTCCAGGTAGATGCCACCAGGTGTAATGAGAAGATTTTACTGTTGTCTGATGCAATATAAATGAGATGCATGGAGTTCAGTTGATTAACAGGTTTATTAACAGCTAACAAGTATATACAATGCAGAGCACCTATTTACAGATCTTGCCTCTAGGTGTTACAGTTACAGAGAGACCCTGGTATTTAGTCACATGACTGCATCCTGGTACTTAGCTCATGAACATAATAAGATCCTAAAGGGACATCACTCTTAAAGGCAATCACATAACATCGGAGAGCAAGGAGATCCCATCCCGGGGTGGGTGGTGGGGGGGAACGTTGGAGGTCAGAGGCCTCGCTGGTGGGGGTTGGAAGTCTGAGCCATCAGCGGTAGATCGGAGGCCTCGATGGTACAGAGGTCAGAGGCCTCAGGGAGAGATCGGAGGCCATGAGAGGATAGTGGTCAGAGGCCTCGGGGAGAGATCAGAGGTCTTGGGATGGGGTGATCAGGTGCCTCTGCAGGGAGATTGGACTTCTTGAGTGAAGGAGGTCAGGGGGAGATCAGAAAGATCATGTGGGGAAGTTGGCAGCCATCCTGAGTGAAATTGGAAATGGATGAATATGAGGCAGCAGCCTCATTATAATATTTAAATTGCCAAACTGCCTCCTGGAAGCGGATTGATTGCTTGTCCATCCTGTCTTGCCTCAGTTAAAATCAGAAGTGGGGAGGTTGGAGTCAGCATTCAGATTTTTATCACTTCATCCTCCAATCTGACCCAGATCTACCCATTTTTTAGGTTTAAAACTCACCCCATGGTATTGCCTCTCAACAGAAAGATGCATTAGAGCACATAGAGCTATAAAGTTTGGGTATTTAATTTCTTAAGCCATCTCTCTCCTTCCCTTACATGCCATTATTTATTACCAATACTATTCATTGCATTTTGCACTCCTTTTCAACATATTTTGTATTATAAATTTTTTTCAGAGCTTCTTTGTCACAAGGTGTTGAAGCATACAAAAGGTCGGGGGTGAAAAGACTACAGGAAAGAACAAAAATCAAAATGTTCCTCCTTTGTTAAAAACATTGGCTTATGGTTACACAACAACAAGAACAAGCATTTTTGCAGTGTCAGGCAAGCCCCCCCACCTGCCAATTAATTTCACCACATGAACATTGATTTTGGACTGGTGTTGGTGAAGAAAGAACTTGCTTTAAAAAACAATTGGAGACTTTGGCTGGAGAGATACATTAGCATATCAACAGACAGTACTTCGAAGGACAATGGAGATATTCCCTGCTCCAATTTAATCCACAATGGACTTTTTGATTACCAGACATTGAAGGTGGAAAGGCTAGCATTCCAGGTTAACTTATAAAATGGCCAAATACACAAATAGATGTGGTCAAACCGGTTTGGGTCACACGACTAACTGACTGTTGGAGTTTTTTGAATTTGAACTTCCAACAAGGAATTTGAAATGAGAAGGCTGTTTGCTCCTGGACTGGAAAAGACCTCTCTCCTGTCTGCTCTCTTCTCACTCTCACCAGCTTTGGAAACCATTGACGACACATGAACTTCAAGAGAGAAAAGTCTCCTACAGTGAACAAGGTTTAAGAAGAATACTGGGCCCTAATGAAAAGCAAGACGACTTACAAAATGACCACAGTGAGCTCGAACCACAGTAAACAAGAAACCGTTCTGATATTGCCACAAACCTATCCATTTTATTTTTCTTCTCTTTTCTGTCCCTATTTGCCTGTGTATATCATGTGTGCATGCTAGTGTGGGCGCGTCGTATATCTGTAGGTGTTATCCGTATTAGTGGTTAAGTTTAAGGTTTAATAAATTTCACTTTTCTTCTTTAAACCTAAGAAAGCCTGTTGATGCTCATTTCTTTGCCTTATAATTGGAAAGTGCTGAACAAGGATTCACCAAAGGGGGAGCTCAAAACACAGTGTGTTTAAAATTAAACCCTGTTACAATAAGAGCAGGTGAAGACAGTAAAAGACCCCTAGACACCTTACTCACCTGGTCATAACAATGGCATCTTTAACATAGTAAAACATCCCTAGGCACTTCACAGGAGCGATTATCCAAACAACATTGGAAACAGATGTCAGTCAACCTAAGTGGTAATCTTGATGTTGGCATGTTGCCTGGTTAGCATCCTATCATTTACAAAAGATGATGGACATGCAGCAAACAATCCATTTAGGTGCGTGTCTTCTTTTGGTGCACCTTTGCTGATGGCTGTGAAGGCCAATCCTTGAGAGGCAGGTTCTGCCACAAGTGCTGCATGTGAAGCTGCCAAGGGATGCTGTGAGTTGTTGTTTTTGATGTTGGCGCCTGTTGCCAAGCTGCTGTAGCAACTGGTCATCGTGCTAGTGCACACCAGTCCTCAAGATGTGTTACCATTTCCCTTTCGCCAGCTAGTAACTCCCAGGTGTGATAGTCGACATTTAGGGCCTTCATGTCACACTTGCAACCATCCTTGAAGCAGAGTTTTGCGTGCTCCACTGGTCCATCTGCCCTTGTCTAACCCACCATACAGAAGGTCCTTGGGCATGCAACCGTCTTCCATCCTGCGGACGTGTCCGATCCACTGAACTGCCTCTGTTTGATTAGTGCTAACACACTTGAGAGCTCCGCTTTTGAGAGGACTGCCACATTTGTGATTTTGTCCTGCCAGGATATACACATAATGTGCCACAGATAGCGAAGATGGAAATCATTGAGCTGCTTCTCCTGGTAGCTGTAAGTTGCCCATGTTTCACAGTCATACAGTAAGCTGTTAAGAACACAGACCTTATAAATCTTATGGCGTATGAGCCTACATGGCCATTATTCTTCTGAGAGGCTCGACTGTAAAAGGTAAATCATGTGGTCACCAAGAAGGCACATTTGGAGAGTTATTTTACTAGGTAAAGTCTGAAAACCAGTCCTGATCCCAAACTCATCAAATATTGACACATGAATTCCAAGTAGGAGTCAGTGGATATCATCAGGAGCAGGAGGACAGGCTGATATGCCCTTCCTTAACCTAGAAGCACTGAAGCCAAATGTACTACCCTTCATCCACTTGATATCAACTAAATCAAAACTAAATCAGTGCCGAATGGGAATCAAATCTGGATCAGCTACTCACTGCCTAAACTTTGAGGTAAGGTCCTCAATAAACTGGGTGTTCCAGTGTTTATCCAGTTTTGTAGCTGCTTATAATAAAAAACCTTTTGGATGTAACATAGAATCATGCAAACACATTAGTGTCACAAGCAGAAGTTACCTGCTTGACTTTTGCAAATGAATCTAATATTATTATCAGTTTCTGTGAGTGCAGCACTTTCTGAGGCTTATCATTTGCATTCCACCTTTTCTTGCAAAGCTCTAATGTATTTATTATATGCCTGAAGATGGTAGCCAGCTACACAGCTGTAATTTTGCAAGGTTAAATTGAATATTTCAGTTGTACAAACACATGCTACACCTTTAAGTATGTTCATGTTCGAGTATACTTCTGAAATTGCAAATATTTAACTTTTGGGTTGTCTTGAAATCCTACAGCACTTCAGTCATTGCCAAACAGCCAGATGGAATGATTACCAAGATGGAAAAAAAGTTAAAAACTCAGCTATAGAGTGAAAGCTCAGCACGAGCTGTAGGAAAAAAATGTCAGTGTGCACTTTTTTGATGTAATAATGACAGTATTTATAAAAACTACAACACAGAGGGAGGTCGTTCAGTTCATAATACCTGTCATGGAGTCATACAGTCATTACGGCATGGAAGGAAGCCATTCAGCCCATCGGGGCCATGCCTGTCCTGGTGCTAATCCAATTTAAGCTATCTATTCTAATAATACCTCCCTATCCCTTCCCCATATTGTTTATTGAAGCATAAAATTGTGGTGTTTCCCAATTGGAGATGTGCTACAACTTTTCTTAGGTTCCCAGTCTACAGATATGACCAAGTGGATCCATCAGAGATCAGCTCTCATTATGGAAACAAAGATCTGCATCCCTCTTATTTCTATATACCCACTTCTGCGGTTCAAAATGCATTAGCCTGGAGTGCTCATTTATTACCAACTCTTCCAGACAGACCTTTAGGAGGATGTTAAAGCTCATTCCAAAAAGGGAACAATGTACAGTCACATTCCAGCAAGTAGTGAATTGTTATTATAGGTTTTTATAATCTTTTTCATCTGCCTTGGCAGTGTTTTTGTGCCAGTCCTGCCAAATACACTCCTGCTAGTGTCAGAAAGGAAATAAATTTCAGGATGTAAAACTCTTTTGATACTCAGAAATGCAAACTAGCTAGATTACTTTTCAGAAAATTAATTTGGAATACAGTATATGAGTAATCTGAGACATGACGTGGTAAGTATAGAATGCCTAAAAGGAAAAAGATGACTTAGGATCTGAGGCTCCCAAAGCACTCTACCGATAAGGTTTTCCATGTGCCATTTCTGGGTCTGTTGTAGATTAATTGATAGAGATTGATTGCAATAATTAATCAACAACTCCATTATCATGTATCATATGAGTCCAGGAAAGTAGAAAAAGAATTAGATTGACTTTGGTCTTTTTTTTTTGAGCAATTCCTATATTCCAATCAAAGCAAGGTCTTGATTATGATGGACTAGGCTGCTGGTTCTATACTTCATGGGTCAAGAATATACAAGAATATACAATTCACACACCTACCCTGCCATTCACTCATTAACTTTTCAATGACCAATAATTAATTCCCAAACACACTGGTTGCAATGTCCTCGTCTTCTGTTTGTGCCGCTTAAAAAATCTTACTTTTCGTTTCTGTTTTTTTTTGCTTTCTCTTAATCCACTCTTTCTTTCCCTCTCTTTACTTCTTTTTCTGTACCTAATTTGACTCTAATTCACCGGATTTCCTTCTCTGTCATTCACTCTGTTTCTTTATCCTTTGCTTTCATTGTTGAAAGAGATAGATCATTGGGCCCGTTGTTCATGAGGTCCCAGTTACAACACTGACATCACTGCACCATTTTCAATTTGCATTTCCAGCACTTTTGTGGTGCAAATATAGTGCGATCTGAAGAATCATGAAGAATGGAAATATTGAGCTGAATTTTAACAGTTGGACCCGTTCGCAGTGACGAAACTGGCAGCAGGTGGGGAACCTGAAAATTCATGGAGTGGGTTTTTCCCTGGCTCTTTAACTAAGCCATGGTATCAGCATTCTGCATCCAGATTTCCTTACCAATCGGAGAGTGGTTGTGATCAAAACCACACCTGACTGCTGAAGCCTCAGTTTGTAAAGGGACCCTGGCAAGAGACAGAATTGAAACATTCTACAACTGGCAACTGAGAGACAACAACTGGAGTGATGAAGTCTCAAAGAGAGCAAAGACTGCACCCACTCCCTCCCCCCTCCCCCTCACCCCTGTTTGTCAGGGAAATAGAGATCATGCTGTGGCCGATAAAGGCCCACAAAAAAAAAATACTGTTCCCAGTGGACAGGAGGATGAAGCCTGCCTCTGAAGCTAAGCAGGCATGGCTGGAAGTGGCTGAGGTGGTGAGCTTCAGGAGTGTGGTGCCTTGCTCATGGATACAGTGTTGGAACAGGTTCAATGATCTCTTCAGAATAGGAAAGGTAAGTGGCATGCCGCATTCAAGTGCCAACCCCTACACTCTGACTTCCCCAGCCTTCTCCTGCATAGAAGTCCTCAGACCAACACATCTTGCAGGTGCAGACATTCCTGTCTCTCGAGGCAACTCCTCACACTCCATCTGAATAGCCACGACTGCCATTCACTCTCATCTTATTGCAATTTTACATCCAATCCTCACAATCACCCTCCACAAACGTTGTCAGTCCATCCTTTCAACACTCCATTTCTCAAATTCTTAACTCTTTGTTTTTTCTCCTTGCATAAGAGACTAGAGGGGAGTTGAGGAATTTTTTTTCCACCCAGAGGGCAGTGGGGATCTGGAACTCGCTATCTTAAAAGGTGGTAGAGGTGGAAACCCTAATAACATTTAAAAAGTACTTCGATATGCAGTTGAAGTGCTGTAACCTACAGGGCTAATGGACCAAGTGTTGAAAGAAAGGATTAGGCTGGATTGCATTTTTCGACCAGGCCGGACACAATGGGCCGAATGTCCTCCTTCTGTGCCGCAAATCTTTCTGTATTTCTAAGAGAGCGAAGATCACCAGGGAGAGGCAGAGAAATAAGGGTTGGCCCTCCAGTCACAGCCACCCTGACCGATATGGAGGAAGAAGAACTAGAAATAAGCATTGGTGATGGAGAGATGAGGATCTCCCAAATATCTGGAGCTGAATTTTAGTTCCAGGGTCCCGATCCTGACACTGGACTGAATTCCAGGTCGGGACCCTGGAGGTTTCTGTGGGGGGGGATCCTGGAGGAGATTTTCAAGGAGGCAGCCAATTTGGAGGCCGCCTCTAGGATCCCCATCCAATTAAGGACGGCGGTGGGTGGGGGGGGGGAACTGGGGTTCCGCAGCAGGGATGGCCAATGGGAGTCCTGGAGGCTCGGGGCAGCCGGCAGCTCCACCAGATTAGGTGGGCACTATCACTGTAGGTGGGGGTTTGCGAGGTTGCCGCAACATGGAGGCACCCTTGGCAGACTTGTAAAGGTACAAAATATATAATGGCCAAAGCTGCCAGGCCATCATTGCGGTGGAAGAACCCCTCCACAGGGTGACCTGTGGCCCCCGGCGATGTGCTTGAAGGTGGAGGGGCCAGCAAAGTGGTGGGACTGCGCCGGAGCAGATCCCCAATGTCTTCCCACCGCTTGGCAAATTTCCCAGGGGTGGTCGGGCAGTGGGCTTGGGAATGCGCAAGATGGCAGAGGGAAGGCAATTGAGTCTGTTAAGCAGCCAATTAAGATCAATTTTGCAGTGCTTTTTAAATTTTCCATGGGGTGCACGGGTTCCATGGAGCGTCAGCAGCTCGCCTGCTCAAAGGAGGCAAGACCTCAGTGGCAGATGAGTGTTGGTTGAAAGTGGCAGCCATTGACTGCAGCTGTGTTCTCAACCAGGCAACTGAGGTTCAGATAAATAAAGGTTTGTACAATTGGAGGCACTGCAGAGTGTGAGGTCATAGCAAAGGGCAGTTAGTGGAAGGATGCCTCCGAGATCCACTGCAGTGAGTGCAGGCAGCACTACAGGGTTGAGAGACATTGTGCTGTGAAGGCTCCAAATAGGCTGTGCACTCTGAATTTGACACCTCCAGTGAGGAGCAGAGTGGGAGAGAGAGACTGCTCCATCTACATGGAGCAGGGTTGAAGAGGCCATAGGAGCACCAGCGTCATGAAGCTATGATGAGACGTGGACGAGGAGGGTGCATGGGGCAATAAGGCAGGCACAGTGGCGCAATGGTTAGCACCGCAGCCTCACAGCTCCAGCGCCCTGGGTTCAATTCTGGGTACTGCCTGTGCGGAGTTTGCAAGTTCTCCCTGTGACCGTGTGGGTTTTCGCCAGGTGCTCCGGTTTCCTCCCACAGCCAAAGACTTGCAGGTTGATAGGTAAATTGGCCATTATAAATTGCCCCTAGTATAGGTAGGTGGTAGGAGAATATAGGGAAGGTGGGGATGTGGTAGGAATATGGGATTAGTGTAGGATTAGTATAAATGGGTGGTTGATGGTCGGCACAGACTCGATGGGCCGAAGGCCCTGTTTCAGTGCTGTATTTCTAAATAAATAAATAATGTTCACAGAAGGCACTAACCAGCTGAAAAACAGACAAAGGTTTAGCTTCATGGAAATGCCAGAGCACCAGGATCTCCAAAGACTGCCTCTGCCCAGGCAGGTGGTAGTGGACCTCTGTGACATGTTGGATGAGGAGTTGAGGCTACTAGGTGACTGTGGCCCTCAACATTTTCACTTCAGGCTCGTTCCAGTGATTGTCTGGAGATAGTTGCGGGATCTCTCAGTCAGCAGCCCATTGCTACATCAAGCAGGTGACGGATCCCATGTACCAGAGGGCAGGCCAATACATCAGGTTTTGCACTGATCAGGCCGAGAGGGCAATTGGATTCGGGGCTGTGGCTGGATTCCCACAGGTGCAAGGAGTGATCAACTGCGTGCACGTGTCCATCAAGGCTCCCTCAGAGCAGCCAGGTGCCTTGGTGAATAGGAAGGCATTCCACTCACTCAAATAGTCTGCAACCAACGCAAAAGAATCCTGCAGATGTGTGCAAGGTTCCTGGAAAGCTATCACAGCTTGTACAGCATGAGACAGTCCCATATACCTCAGCAATTCAGGTCACACAAATGCCTTCCTGGATAGATCTTGGGCAATAAGGGTTATCCATGGCTGTTTACACCTGTGTGGAACCCCAACACAGAGCTAGAGGACACCTACAACTGCTGCCTTGTTACAACCCTTGTTACAAGGGTAACCATCGAGCAGGCCATTGGCTTTCTGAAAATGAGGCTCAGATGCTTAGATAGATCTGGGGAGCCCTGCAGGACACCCCATCAGGGTCTCACATATAGTGGTGGCCTGCTGCACACTGCACAACCCGCGCTCCTAAGGGGAGTTGCATTGGAGTTGGACGACCACATTGGCCAAGAAGAATGAGGTGGAGGTGTTTTGAGACCAGGTGGGCAATGGAAATGGGTCCTATGTCAATAGGCATTGACATGCTTGCCAGGGAGACATGCAATTCATTCAGAAGCACACATTTCTCCTGAGGTTCTGTTTGATGCCCCTTAAAACGATTCAGTCTTTTCCCTGAGGTAGTCTTTGTGGCCTTTCATTTTAATGTCCTTAGCACCTCACTGGCCCTGTCATTACATCATTTCAAGGGTTACATTCAACATTGGCCCTCATTCTGTGCATACCTTTTCATGCCCTTCATCTCAAGGGCTCAACATCTGTTAATGGCCCACTGATGCAGCAATGATCAGATGAGCCATTAAAATATGCATTACACGAACTTTAAAGTTGCATAGAGCTCTAATGCTATGGCATTCAGAAAATAAGTGAGACCCCAAGTGCTACTAGATGCATCTACCAAACACTTCTGAGTGCTCTTATGTTGTGCTCTTCCGACGCCTGCCGTTGATGTGGAGGCAGACTGCTGCCTTTTCTGCTCTGGTGCATCAGATGGCCATGGCAGATGGCTTTTCGGTGTTTGAGTTCTAGAGGACCTGGCACATTCAGGACCACGTGCATCTGCGCAGGGGCTGCCTCTGGCCTCTGTCATCGGAGCTGCAAGCAGCTTTTGTGTCACCGTCAAAGGGGCTGAGGATTCACTGTAAATGCAAGGAGCACCTTGAGAAGAGCTCCCACAGTCTTCAGACACCACTCCTTGACTCTTTCAAGGCCCACTTGCACTCCCCTGCTTATCTGGAGTGGTTCAATGCCTGGGAACGGGTCCCTGCATCTTGCACATTGCTGGGCCTGTCTTTAATCCTCCGATGGAGAGTGGCCGCAGCTTTCACTGCCTTCATCGCCTGCTTGTGCGCCATGATCACCAGGTGATGCCAACCTTTCTAAATGCATGTCAATGCCCAACGACATGAGAGTTTCTATGCTGGTGGAGGGTGCGCTGGACTGATGTAACGCTGTCTCCTCCTATGGCAGATCATCTTCTAAGGTTTCACGTGGTCCCAGAGCTGTTGTCAGTCCCTCAGCCACAACTGGACCAGTGGGAGATACGAAAGTGATGTTAAAAAGCTGCACTTTCAAGCAATTCCTGCTGCTTGTCCTTGATCTGGAGTTTCCTGTGTTCATCAAGGCCCACACAGGCCCCAGAGCTAATACTTGTCAGAAGGTTTGATGCCCACATTCATTGCAATACTCACTCTCTATGGGCTCCACCCCCACTTTGCCCTCCGTGGCAGGCTGCCCTGCTGCAACTCTTCCTATCTCCATCGCCTCCTCCTCCATCACTGCACCAATGATGGGCACACCACCTCTCATTCATCTACGGTCCTTAGCATTGTTTAGTTTTTAGTTTAGTTTCGAGATACAGCACTGAAACAGGCCCTTCGGCCCACCGTGTCTGTGCCGACCATCAACCACCCATTTTTAATAATCCTAAACTAATCCCATATTCCTACCACATCCTCCACCTGTCCCTATATTTCCCTACCATGTACCTATAATAGGGGCAATTGCTAATGGCCAATTTACCTATCAATCTGCAAGTCTTTTGGCATGTGGGAGGAAACCGGAGCACCCGGAGGAAACCCACGCAAATACAGGGAGAACTTGCAAACTCCACACAGGAATTGAACCCGGGTCACTGGAGCTGTGAGGCTGCGGTGCTAACCACTGCGCCACTGTGCCGCCCACAACCACAGTCATACACAGTATCACTCTTGTCTCATTGCCCAGCTGTGCTTGTCAGCTTGTGCCACTTTACATTTCCAGCATCACGCCACTGGGAGGCCTGCTGCAAGTAGCCTTTCAGCCCTGTCAATGCAACAATCACCTCTGACTGACCCGGGACCTCTGTTGTGAGGCAGCTCTGCGGTTCAAAGTGGACAGTCATGCTGTTGTATGGGTTGGCCAACTTACCTCACATCTAATGGATGCCATTTAAGACATATAGGGCTGTGAGCTTGCAATTATGAATGCCACTCACCAGATCATGGAATCGCTTCTGGTATTGGAACCATGTTTGTGCCATTACCCCGCAGCTGCTGACTTCTTTGACCGCCCCCAGCTATGCCTTCTTCATGAGGCCTGCTGGCTCCCTCCTCCCATTCACTGGGAACAGCACCTTTCTCTGTTTGCCTGCCACATGCAGGAGCACTTCCAGGGAAGCATCACTGAACTGTGGAGCCACCCTACCTTTGATTCCAGCCATTACTCCACAGGCTATCTTGTTCTGCAGCTCTTCCAATGCCCTCTATGAGTGTAGTATTTATGAATGCCTGCTGGAAGTATACAAGGGTATGCTTCTGGCCGGCAGTATGTCAGAATCCATGAGGAAAAGCATCATCACCCTCATCGACAAGCAGAGGCTAGGAATCCTGAGGCAAGTAACTCACCTCCTGACTCCCCAAGGCCTGTCCAACATCTACAAGGCACAAGTCAGGAGTGTGATGGAATACTCTCCACTTGCCTGGATGGGTGCAGCTCCAAGAACACTCAAGAAGCTCGACACCATCCAGGACAAAGCAGCCCGCTTGATTGGCACCCCATCTACAAACATTCACTCCTTCCACCACCAACGCACAGTGGCAGCAGTGTGTATCATCTACAAGATACACTGCAGCAATGCACCAAGGCTCCTTAGACAGCACCTTCCAAACCCGCGACCTCTACCAACTAGAAGGACAAGAGCAGCAAATGCATGGGAACACCACCACCAGCAAGTTCCCCTCCAAGTCACACACCATCCTGACTTAGAACTATATCGCCGTTCCTTCACTGTCGCTGGGTCAAAATCCTGGAACTCCCTTCCTAACAGCACTGTGGGTATACCTACCCCACATGGACTGCAGCGGTTCAAGATGGCAGCTCACCACCACCTTCCCAAGGGCAATTAGGGATGGGCAATAAATGCTGGCCTGGCCAGCGACGCCCACATCCCATGAATGAATTAAAAAAAAAAAAATCTTTTGGTGGTTACATTCCAGCTGAACACTGATGGAGTGGAATCCGTCTCGATTGATGAATACTCGTGGTAGATCTGAGGGCACCTTGTTTGCCACACGGGTGCAGTCTACTTGTACTTGTGGGAATCCAGCCAGAGCAGCAAATCCAAGCGCCCTTTCTGCCTGAATCAACCTAGGTGGATGCCCTAGCAAAGATGGCATCTGTCACCTGGGAGATGCACTTGTGCACAGCACATTGTGAGACTCTGCAGGTGGCACCAGCAGATCTCTGGATGGAGCCAGAGGAAGAGAAATTCAGGGCTGTGGTGACCTTGATCATTATTGACAATTCCCACTGGGTCCACTTGACAGGAGGTCTTGTTCCAGAAGGCTGCAGATGTCAGCAATGACTTGCCATGAAAGTCTGAGCCTCCAGAGGCACTGGTGCTCAGTCATGTCCAGAAAGCTCATCCTCTGTCTGTATACCCTGTGTTGTGCGCATCACCTCCTGTGAGCTGGAGTTCTGTGTCCATCCCCTCTGTCCTGTGGAGCAGCAGGTGACTGAGGAAAAGGCAGCTGCTGTTCCTGCTCCTGCTGGTGCTGCTCCTGCTGCTGCTGGTATTGCTGGTACTGTTCCTCTTGTTCCTCATCAGAGGTCCAAGATAGAGCTGCATAAGCAGCTCCCACGCTACTGAGAAGGCTGACAGCTGAGAAGCGCAGATCAAAGTCAAAAAAATCCAAGGTAGCGGCAAAGGCCTCCAAAGGGAATAAGTCTCAAGAGTGAAAACCTTTTTACTTAGGCAAAGAAGTAGCTGTCACATCTCAGTACTTAAAGGCTTTCCAGCCTCAGTTGCTCAGCCCCCTCAATCCCTGCTTTCCTCTTGCATTGTTCAACCTGGCAAGTTTCAAGAAACCTGTGTGCTATCAGCTAAAGCCAGAATCCAAAGTTAAAGATGCAATCAATTGCCTTTTAGCATATGTTAATCGCAGACCCACCTGTACCACAGGGGTTTCCCACATGCTAACAAACATGCAGGAGTTGAAGGTAGAAGTCGGCTGGTTCACTCCTGCTTCCCTACGTTTTTTTGCTTTTTAAACCTCCAGCACACACCAACGTCCACCCACCCTGGTAGGTTAAAATTCACCCCATTCACTCCACAGAGGCGGTGCGGAGAAGGGACTTATGGCTCATTTCCGGCATTAGAAGATTGAGTTGTGAAGTAACATTGGAGAAAATCAGGCTTTTTCATCTTCAGGATGATTGTGAATGGACCTTACAGAAGAAAATATTAAATTGTACAGAAAAGATAAATATGGAGCACTATAAGCTAAACATGACAGCAAAATAAGAGCACATTAATTCTAACCGGAGAACTGAAAATTTGGGACATATCTCAGGAAGAACCTTTTTCAGCCAAAGAGTAATCAGGTTAGAACAGACTGATGGCAGGGCTGTTGGGATGAAAACCTTAAGGGTGAATCAAAAACTAGTTGGATGCAATGATGGAAGAGGGCTGTTTTTTTCTTGGACATATAAGCTGCATGGTCTTCCTTATTTATTTAGCTTGCAATTTTTATGAGTAGGATACAAAAGGCTGGGGACAGTTAAAGGTTGAATACTTGATTATACAGTTACAGAGCTCCAACAGCAATTTGTCTCAAGTTAACGCACTATTGTTAAAATGAGACAAGGAATTTGACTGTGAATGAACACAAATTAATATTATGGTGTATGCCTTATATTCATATCATTGAATTTGACCATAAACACCATTGATCACAGCATTTTGTATTTGTTCACTTTGGAATTTGATCTTAGAATTCTTGACAGTATTTCAAATGATTTGTTTCATTTATTTAGTGACTACGAAACTCACACAAAAGAAACAATTGCTATGGGAAGCATTTACTATAGTTCAGCAAGATAATCAGTAGTTCACTCACATTCAGAGAGTATCAGCAGTTATCGTGACTATACTCAAATAGCAGACAGCTGTAATATGATTATAGTCTCTCTGGGGAAATACAAACCCCATCACTGACTTAACCATGAAATTTTTGATAATTTATAATTGTTTCTGTTTCTACATGTAACGCTCAAAAGCTTTCCTTGACCCCAGGAAATGGTGAAGGATCCTGCAGGCAGCTATTATACTCGCCGCCAAAGCGAAGTGCAGGAAATGTGCCCGGTCCCAACAGAGATCAGCAAAGCCCTGACGTGAATGACAATAGCTGCTGAGTTGAATCCTCTAGGCAGAAATCATCAGTAAAACTCACCTGTTTCACAATGGTCTAATCCCAACACCCGTTCCCTATTAGTGAGTGAACAATCCAACGCTGGGTGAATTCTGCTTCACAATGATAGGAAGAACCAACATCAAAGGATCAAAAAGCAATATTGCTATGAATGCTTGGGCGCCACAAGACAGCTATCCCTGTGGTAACTTTCTGACACCTCCTGCTTAAAACTGAAAAGATTAGAAGGATCTTGAGGCCCTGCTTTCATGGTCTGTATACATACTGAAAATCAAGATCAAGATCTTTTGCCCTTCAGCTCCACGGAAGGCTTCTGTTGTTGTATTTAGTAGCGTAACAGAGATGTTCTGAAGAAAGTTTCAGACTCAGGATAATATCAACTAAGAACTGTTTATTATTTACATTATATTATATACACTCTCATCAAGCCTCCTAAGCCAGCATCCTTTGTGCTGCTCTCTTCTTTTCTCCAACCTAACCTCATGTGACTATGACATCATCACTCTTACAGTGGGAGGGGTTGCTCCTCACTGTCTTCAGCATTAACTTTACATTCCTTTACTACAGTTTCTGTCCTCCGTGAGCTCATCTTAGGATGTTTGCATTACAGTGTGACAGGTGTACTGCCCCAATCAAATTCCCGACCTGCCACTGTCCCTGGAGCGGGTCGTGCCCAGCTGCCATCGACCAGAAGTGAGAGCCCCTTGGGGCATGCCTCCTCACCTCACCGGGAAAGTGTAAAAACAATAAGAGTAGTGCTTTTCACTGGCAACGGAGGCCTCCCATTTATTCTACACCTCTCATGTCTCTTCACAGTGCCAGACTAGACTTAAGCTCAATAGGGTCTTCTTTCCCTGCTGATTCTGTCATGCCCATTCCCTTGGTTGTGGTTTCACTCTATAGTAGATAAGGACAGTGGAAATCTCATTCGCTGATGATTGCACAATGTCCAGTACCAGATATTGAAACAGTCTGCACCCGCATGTATCAAGAACTGGACAAAATGCAGGCTTGGGTTGATAAATGGCAAATAACATTCGTGCCAGATAACTGCTAGGCAATGACCATCTCCAACAAGAGAAAGTCTAACTACTTCCCCTTGACATTCAATGGCTTTAACATCACTGAATCGCCCACCATCGATCTCCTGGGGGTTGCCATTGACCAAAAACTTAACTGGACCAGCCATATAAATACTTTGGCTACAAAAGCAGGTCAGAGGCTAGGAATTTCGCAGCGAGTAACTCACCTCCTGACTCCCCAAAGCCTGTCCACTATCTACAAGGCACAAATCAAGAGTGTGATGGAATACTCTCCACTTGCCTGGATGAGTGCAGCTCCAACAACACTCACGAAGCTAAACACCATCCAGAACAAAGCAGCCTGTGTGATCGGCACCCCATCCAACACCTTAAGCATTCAATCCCTCCACCACTGGTGAAAATCCCTTTCTAACTGTGGGTGTACCTACAGCACATGGACTGCAGCAAGAAGGTGGCTCCCCACCACCTTCTCAAGGGCAATTACAGATGGGAAATAAATGCTGCCAGTGATACTAGCCAGTGATGCTCACATCCCAAGAAGGAATTTTTTAAAAAGCTAAAAGAATGAAAATGCACATCCTGAACATACATACCCTCAATCTTTGGTTGAAAATAACAGCAACTGACTAACATTATGACTTTTATAGATTAATTGATAGCAAGAGTAAAAGCAAGAATAAAGTTCCTATTCAATGAACTATAGGTGCATTTAAGTAAGATGCAGTGTTTATTGGAGTTCCTCTTCCAACTGGCAATAAATTATTCATGTATAAAGTACTTCAGAACATTTGATAATTCGTGGTTATTGCAGATTTGTAAGTGCTACTTTCTAAAATTAATGCAATATGTACAGTTTTTGAAAGAAAAGGTCATGAAACATTTTCTCTGATCGGCAGAACGTAGCTGCAGATTTGTACAAAATACAATCAACAGTGTACGCAACAAATTGGTGTAGTCAAACTTCAATTACAATGTGCTAAGCAATTGCAGATATTACATTTTTGGACACTGCTTATTTCCAATTCAAAATCCATGACAGAGAGAATGATAAATTAGAAATCATATTTGAATGATCATGCTCAGTTCTCTGGGATCAAAATGATGCTCGATGTCCGCTCCACACTGAGATTGTATCTGAAGTTTCAAGTGTGCAGGAGACCTCAAAACCAGGTGTACTCGGCTTCTTCCTCTAAAGGAGGTCTTGCTAATTTTGTCAATTAAAATGGTTCACTGGATCAGGGAATAAACATGTCAGAAAGTACAACCTCAGCTGTCAACAGCCAGAGTTGAAAATGTTGCCTGGTGCCTGCTCTGCTCTGGTCGGACAAATTTCAACAGGCATTAGGCCTCTGATTAGCATATGCAATGGGCCCAATGCCTGTTTAGGCAGGGCACTTAGAAAAATTCAAGGTAATCAGGCAGCGTCAACATGGTTTTGTGAAATGGAAATCATGTTTCATCAATTCATTGGGGTTCTTTGAAGAAGTAACATGTGCTGTGGATAAAGGGGAACTGTACTGTACCTAGATTTCCAGAGGCATTTTGATAAGGTGCTACATCAAAGGTTATTGTGAAAAATAAAATTTCATGGTGTAGGGGGTAACATTTTGGCATGGATAGAAGATTGGTTAGCTAACAGGAAACAGAGAGTAGGCAGACGCAACGAGTGGTGTGCCGCAGGGATCAGTGCTGGGGCCTCAACTTTTTACAATTTATATAAATGACTTGGATGAAGGGACCAAAGATATTTGCTGATGTCAGAAAGATAGGTAGGAAAGTAAGTTGTGAAGAGGACATAAGGAGGCTTCAAAGGGATATAGATAGGTTAAGTGAGTGAGCAAAGATCTGGTAAATGGAATATAATGTGGGAAAGTGGGAAATTGTCCATTTTGGCAGGAAAAATAAAAAAGCATATTATCTAAATGGTGAGAGATTGCAGAGCTCTGAAATGCAGAGAGATCTGGGTGACCTCGTGCATGAATCGCAAAAGGTTAGTGTGCAGTTTCAGCAAGTAATTAGGAAAGCTAATAGAATGTTATCATTTATTGCAAGGGGAATTGAATACAAAAGTAGGGAGGTTATGCTTCAGTTATACAGGGCATTGGTGAGACCATATCTGGAGTACAGTATTGGTCTCCTTATTTAAGGAAGGATGTAAATATGTTGGAAGCAGTTTAGAGAATGTCCACTAGACTAATACCTGGAAAGGGCGGGCTGTCTTACGAGGCAAAATTGGACAAACTAGGCTTGTATCCGCTTGAGTTTAGAAGAGTAAGAGGCGACTTGATTGAAACTTAAGATCATGAGGGATCTTCACAGGGTGGATGTGAGAAGGATGATTTCCCTTGTGGGAGAATCTAGAACTAGGGGTCACTATTTAAAAATAAAGGGTCGTCCTTTTAAGACAGAGATGAGAGGAAATTTTTTCTCTCGGAGGTTGTGAGTCTTTGGAATTCTCTTCCTTAAAAGGCAGTGGAAGCAGAGTCTTTGAATATTTTTAAGGCAGAAGTAGATAGATTCTTGATAAGCAAGGGAGTGAAAGGTTATCGGGGGTAGGCAGGAATGTGGAGTTGAGGTTACAATCAGATCAGCCATGATCTTATCGAATGGCAGAGGAGGCTTGAGGGGCTGAATGGCCTACTCCTGCTCCTAATTCATATGTTCCTATGACCCAATTTTGGGTTGGACATTTCCCAGTCATCCTGAAATTGGTCCTTTTTGCATCCTCCTGAAGTTTGTTACTATCCTCATCACTGATTACTAAATTTCTGCATTTTGGGTCATTAGAGAACTTTGAAATTATGCCCTGCATACCCAAATCCAGATAATTACTATATATTAAAAAGAGCAGTGATCCTAATACTGACCCTTGGGGGCACCGCTGCATAGTGCCCTCCAGTCTGAAAAAAAAGCAACCATTCAGCAATACTGTCTGTATTTTTTCTTTTAGCCAATGTCACTGTCCATTTAATCCTATGGGCTTTAATTTTATGCCTTTGCCCCACTTATTTCATTTTTTGTATCTCCTCTGTATTGTGGTATTTTATCAACTGGCTTTTGAAAGTCCATATTCACAATGACTTGCTTTTATATATTGCCTTTCACATGATAAAAGGTACCTTATAAATGTCAAAGAAAATTTGACACTGAGTCACATAGAATCATAGAACGATAACAGCACAGAATGAGGCCATTCAGCCCGTCTTGTTTGTGCCAGCCCTCGGCAAGACCAACTCACCTAGTCCCACTCCTCTACCTTTTCCCCGTATCCCTGCAAATTTTTTCTCTTCAGATAATTATCCAATTCTCTTTTGAAAGCCATGATTGAATCTGCCTCCACCACACTCTCAGGCAGTGCATTCCAGATCCTAACCACTCCCTGTGTAAAAATGTTTTTCCTCATGTCGCCATTGCTTCTTTTGCCATTCACCTTAAATTGGTTAATTCTGGTTCTCGATCCTTCTGCCAACAAGAATAGTTTTTGTCTATCTACTCTGTCCAGACACCTCATGATTTTGAACACCTCTATCAAATCTCCTCTTAATCTTCTCTTCTCCAAGGAGAACAGCCCCAGCTTCTCCAATCTATCATCATAACTAAAATTCTTCATCCCTGGAACCATTCTTGTGAATCTTTTCTGCACACTCTCTTCACTGCAAATTGCTCCTCTACAGTGCACAGAACTAGTTCCAGCACTGCTCCCTTCATAGTTAGGCTGGAAACTGATCAAGAAAGTTCTTTTGTATACATTTTAAGAATTCCTCGCCACTCTTTGCCCTTGACACTGTTACTATCCCAGTCTTTAGTCAGACAATTAAAGTCTCATATTACCACTATTCTATACTCTTGCATCTTTCTGTAATTTGCCTGCAAGTTTGCTCCTATCTCTTATTTCCACTATTTGCTGGTCTATAGTATACACCCAGTAGCATAATAGCTCCACTACTGCTCCTCAATTCTAACCAAATAGATTCTGTCTTTGATTCCTCAACTACATCATTCTGCTCCAGTGCTATAACAGGTTTTTTGATCAATACTGCCTCCCTCATATTATTTCTTCCTTATCTTTCCTGAGTACCTTGTAGCCAGGAATATTGTTTTTCCCAATCATCACCTCTTTGAGCCAGGTCTCTGTTATTGCCACTATGTCACAGTCCCCTGCAGCAACTTGTGCCAGCAGCTGATGAACCTGATTTACCATGCTTTGTGCATTTACACACATGCACTCCAAACCCATTGAAGACTGCCTCGCTTTTGGCCTGTGTTTGATCCCTCCAATTTCTGAACTATTTTTTACTGTAGGGCTATTTGTCTCTCCCAGTCCTATATACACTTGTTTCTTCTCTCAAATGCTTCATCCTGGTGTCCATTCATTTGCCAAATTTGTTTAAACCCCTCTCTCACAGCACCAGTCTATCACCCCATGAAGACACTGATTCCAGCTCTATTGAGCTCCATTCATCTTGAACAGGTCCCTCCTGCCCTCGAACTGGTCTCAATGTTCCAGGAATCTGAAGCCCTCCCTCCTGCACTATTTCTTCAGCCAAGCATTAACCTGTTTTATCCTTGACTTGATCCAAGGTAAATGAGGTATGTGTTTTAACACAAGTCCATCTCTGGAATTAGTGATCCAATATCAGACACTTATAGTTTTAATAATCCCTTGTTCAAATTTTGCTACTATGCTTTGCTGTCCTCACTCCTCACATATAGAGCTCTATCTCTTTTGATCCCATATTTTGTTTTTGCATATATGTGTTTTAAGAAATTAATTTTACTAAATATTCACAGTTTTGTTTCAGCTACTCACCATTTTATTCAGGATGTGATCATAGTGTATCATTCTGATTAAAATAAAATAGAGTACATCGAATAGTGAACACTGCCTTAAAAAAGCTACATAAAATTTAACTTTTGTTACTATTTCCTAAGCTAACAGTTTCAAACCACTTTCTACACAGTAATTAGACTGTAATGTTGTTCTCTGCTATTACTAATTTATTCGGAGTGTATATACTGGATATCTGCCAGCAAGCTTTTTGAATGTTCTTGGTGTGTCCTGTACTGTAGTCATTCTGTCAAATCCAGCCGTAATACCCAATGACTCACACTAGGAAATCACATAAACATCTATCCGTCAAATGCGATGCATACTGTGTCATTAGTTTGCTTTCCTTACAGTCCACTGCATGAAGTACCATGCCACTAGCACTGTTATTAGACTGTCACTTCATTTCCAAGGACTGAACCACATACGGTGTTATTATCCCTGGCACCTGTAACAAATCATGTGCAAATCCAAGTAAAAGCTAGCTGAACACAAAATAAGATTTATAGGAGCAAACTCTGACCTGCAATACACTGTGTGCGTCAGGTCTATTTCGAGTCGTCTTACCGAGTGTGAAAAATACAGTCAGATGTATCCAGTTGTTATGAACCCTCTGTAACAATTACATTCTGGCCATCACCATAAGATACTCGAATGAAAGTTCAGTATATGGCTAATGCGCCATTATTTTTCATTCATATCACTAAAAATGCTCTATCTTTAGTATCATCTTAGTTCACTTCTGGGTTCAAACTCTGAGTGCATAATCTAGGCTGACATATCAGTGCAGTACTGAGGGAGTGCTGCATTGTTGGAGGTGCTGACTATTGGATGAGATGTTAAACTGAGGCCCCGTCTGCCAGCTTAGGTTGATGTAAAAGATTGCATGATACTATTTGAAGATACAGTACTCTCAATATCCTGGCCAACAAGCCTCCTCACAAACAACACCACCAAAATGAAATTGGCTGTTGTTTGTGGGATCATGCTGTATAAATTGGCCACTGTGCTTGTCTATGTAACAGTAATTGCACTTCAGAAGTAATTCAATCATTCTAAAGTGCTCTGCTCTGGGATACAATTGGAACTTTATAAATACAAGTTATTTCTTTACAAACCTTGCAATGAATCATTGACATTTAATGAATTAAAAAAAAATCTGTATGACTTGAAAATTTGTCCCTCAAACAGCAAGTATTGTCTCAATATTTGGCAGTATAGTATTAACATGTAGGAAGCAAGTTCAATCTATCACACGGCAGAATCCCAATCTTAGCTGCTCTTCTGTCATGTTACTGAGGTCAGATGCCTGTCGACAGGGAAAAGGGAATGAAAGAGAAAATTAAAAGGAGAATGTCTTGTACCTTGCAGTATCTGTTCCAGAACAATAACTACAGAGCCGTACTAACAAGTCAGTCACATCTCCCTGCATTAGAGAAGGTGAAATGAAAAAGCTAACTGGATTCCAGTGCTTTAATTTTCTGCTGGATGTAAAAACCTAATTAGAAGAAACATGTAAAGTCAGGCAAGTAAATGCATTGCTGCATCACATCTTCTCAATTACATTGGCTTCCACACAGATCTCTCACAGAGTACAGATGTTAAGTATTTGCCATAGCATACTGTCCTTTCCAGTGAAAAATTTTATTTTGTAACAGTGCAAAAGCCTTGTGGCTTTTCCAGTGTGGAGGAATGTATGCATAAACAGTGGGCTTCAGAGTTGTCCAGAAGTTTCCCTCTTCTTTTTACTCCGGCTTTCCAAAATGCACACTTGTAACATTTGCGCCACACAAGTGCCAGGCAATGACCATCTCCAACAAGAGAGAATCTAACCATCTCCCCTTGACATTCAATGGCATTACCATTGCTGAATCCCCCACTATCAACATCCTAGGGGCTGCCATTGACCAGAAACTGAACTGGAGTAGCCATATAAATACCATGCCTACAAGAGCAGGTCAGAGGCTAGGAATCCTGCGGCGAGTAACTCACCTCCTGACTCCCCAAAACCTATTGACCATCTACAAGGCACAAGTCAGGAGTGTGATGGAATACTCTCCACTTGCCTGGATGGGTGCAGCTCCAACAACACTCAAGAAGCTCGACACCATCCAGGACAAAGCAGCCCACTTGATTGGAACCCCATCGACTAACATTCACTCCCTCCACCACCGACGCACAGTGGCAGCAGTATGTACCATCTACAGCAATGCACCAAGGCTCCTTAGATAGCACCTTCCAAACCCGCGACCTCTACCATCTCGAAGGACAAGAGCAGCAGATGCATGGGAACATCACCACCTGCAAGTTCCCGTCCAAGTCACACACCATCCTGACTTGGAACTATATTCCTTCACTGTCGCTGGGTCAAAATCCTGGAACTCCCTTCCTAACAGCACTGTGGGCGTACGTACCTCACATGGACTGCAGAGGTTCAAGAAGGCAGCTCACCACCACCTTCTCAAAGGCAATTAGGGATGGGTAATAAATGGTGGCATAGCCAGTGACGCCCACATCCCATGAATGAATATAAAAAAACTCCAAGCTGATTCCATTTCTTAGGTTGTCCCACTCTATCTATCTCTAGCTTTCCACCTTCTAACAGATCTGTTTCCATTCTAGGGAACATATCGCCTGACACATATCTGCACCACCGTTAATTGGGCACGCAACAGCCTGATATTGTTACTACTGGAATTCAGCTTTTGCTGAACGAGGTAAAAGAAACTGTATTGAGATGAACTATCTCACCCTCCAGAATACAGTGAAAAGGCATTGTCAACACACTTACAATTACAGGCCTTTTAGTTTTCTTAATTCAATATGATAATATTGTAAGCTAAATCTACATATTGACTTGATGCACAGTAGCTTAATGTCCTGTAATCCTACTTGTAGGATCAGAGTTTGAACTTAGACATGAAATGAAACTTATGCCCAGCAGGCTTGAACCCCCAGCCCAATATTCCCCATAACTTGTGTTGTGATATCACTTTAACAACCTAAATGCTCCAGACAGCATCATAGGAAGTGATGTCATTCAGCATGTAATCAGTTGGTTGGATTTGAGCAAGATATCCAGTCACCTGTATGATAGAGCTGTCTTGTAAATGTGTTACTTTACAATAAAGAACCCACGGTTTTATAACCACTCAGCTTAAGATTGTTTGGTACCTTATTGTTACATAAAAACAATAAGGCAACACTTGGCACAAATGCTCATTATATTGGCTATCATACTCAGACAGACTGCAAGGATGGCTCAGACAGGAAATGTCAAAATCCATATCTGGTACAGTGCAGTTGTTGGAGGGTGGGGTGCAGCACAGGAGTGTTTAACTCTGAGCATTGTTGGGCAGTAGAAGCTTTTCATTGCAGTTATCCCTGAAGATCAAAAATGGCTTAAAAAGATCATGGATGCCAAAGTGATATACACCACTTTGATGATTGTAAAACCAGTGCCCTCTCCCTCCTGCAAATACCTGCATGCATGTTCATGATATTCACCAATTCAATTTACAAGGTAGTGCAATACAGAGTTCTACAGTATACATTCTATAAAAGAAAATGAAATAACATTAAAATAGATATCACCACGGCAAAGATAAATGGTGCAAAATTTGGACCCAATTTTTGGGCGCTAAGAGTGCCCTTAGAGGTCCAAAATGGTGGTCACAGCACACATGCACACTTCTAATGCAAGTCATGCTGAAAGCCATATTGATGAGGGAATTAATACACATAAAGTGAGCATCTGCCAGAATTCAGTAAAGTAGACAGATCAGAACAGTGTGTAATGCTGATTTGACATCAGCACTGCCATTTTGGAACTCAGCACTCCAGCTAATCCCCTGTTTCAACTACATACAGCAGAACACCCGTTCATCAGCAGGGAGGATACCCCCAATAGCTCTATTTCATGGGAGAATCAATTACTTACAGGTTAGTTGCTGCTTGATTTCCACTGGCTGTTGCTGCGATTGTAGAGGTGTTTGGTGGTTCCAGAGTTCTTAAAAGTTACTAATGTCTATAAGGAGTCATATGGAATGTGCTGTAGGACTTTGTCCTGACTTCAAGGATTCTCACAAACTACTTGCTAACAGAGATGGGTGCAGTAGTATACATTCCGCTTGAACTACAGCATAACAAGGAGAATGAGCAGAGGTGACACAAAGCAGGGAAAACTGCTGGAAGACGGAGGAGGAGGAGGAGAGGAAGAAGGGCTGTGAGTAGGTGGTCATATCCACCCGGGGTGTTCAGGGAGCAATTCTCCTACCTGAACCTCAGCGAGAAAATGTGTCAAACACCAGTGCTTCAGACATCTTGACTGAAATCTGTCACCTGCTGCAGCCACAAATAAACAGTTCTGAGCAGGGTGAGGACTGCATTGTCAGTGACTGTGAAGGTGACTGTGGTCACAAACTTTTGTACGTCGGGCTCCTTCTGGGTTGGAGCTGGAGATATTTGCAACATCTCACAGTTTTCTGTCCAATGTGGCTGATGAATGACAAGGGCTATCCACTGACAACATGGCTCGTGATTCTGGTTCGCAACCTACGCATGCATGTGCATCATGCATGCAATGAAAGAAATGCTGCCACAAAAAAAGTGATAGAGCAGAACCATTCAGATGTGGAAACAATACTTCTGCTGCCTGGACTTCTCTGGATTAGTCCTGCTGTTCACAGCAGAGTGGATGTCTAGATTCATGGTGTTCTTCTACATAAGAACATAAGAACTAGGAGCAGGAGTAGGCAATTCAGCCCCTCGAGCCTGCTCCGCCATTCAATATGATCATGGCCGATCTCATCTCAGCCTCAACTCCACTTTCCTGCCCGTTCTCCATAACTCTTCAACCCATTATTAATTAAAAATCTGTCTATCTCCTCTTCAATTTACTCAATGTCCCGGCATCCACCGCAATCTGGGGTAGTGAATTCCACAGACTCAAGTCCCTTTGAGAGAAGTAATTTCTCCTCATCTCTGTTTTAAATCTGCTACCCCTTATCCTAAAACTATGACCTCTTGTTCTAGATTGCCCCACCAGAGGAAACATCCTCTCTACGTCTACTTTGTCAATCCCCTTAATCATCTGATATACCTCAATTAGATCTCCTCTCATTCTTCTAAACTCTAGAGAGTAAAGGCCTAAACTGCTAAATCTCTCTTCATAAGACAAACCCCTCAACTCTGGAATCAATCTAGTGAACCTCCTCTGAATTGCCTTCAATGCAACTACATCCCTCTTCAAGTAAGGGAACCAAAACTGTACGCAATACTCCAGATGCGGTCTCAGTAATGCTTTGTACAGTTGCAGCAACACTTCCCTACTTTTATACTCTATTCCTTTAGCACTAAATGCCAAAATTTCATTTGCCTTCCTTATTACCTGCTGCACCTGCATACTAGTTTTCTGCAATTCATGCACGAGGACACCCAGATCCCTCTTCACCGAAGCACTCTGAAGTTTCTCTCCATTTAGATAATAATTTGCCTTTCTATTCTTCCGACCAAAGTGGATAACCTCACACTTATCCACGTTAAACTCCACCTGCCAAATTTTGGCCCATGTATCTAACCTATCCATATCCATTTGTAAATGTCTTAATTCTTTATTGCAACTTACTATCCCACCTATTTTAGTGTCATCTGCAAATTTGGCTACAGTACCTGCTATCCCTGCATCCAAGTCATTCATATAGATTGTAAATAGTTGGGGCCCGAGGACCGAACCCTATGGCACCCCACTAGTTGCATCTTGCCAACCAGAAAATGACCCATTTATCCCGACTCTCTGTTTTCTGTTGGTTAGCCAATCCTCTATCCAAGCTAATAAATTGCCCCTATCCCCATGTGATCTTACCTTGTGTATTATCCTTTTGTGCGGCACCTTATCAAATGCCTTCTAGAAGTCCAGATATACTACATCTACAGGATCTCCATTATCCACTTTACTTGTTACATCTTCGAAGAACTCGAGCAAATTAGTCAAACACGATTTACCCTTTCATAAAACCATGCTGACTCTGATGGATAGCGTTTTGACTTTCTAAATGTCCTGTTATTATTTCCTTAATAACAGATTCTAACAATTTCCCAATGACAGATGTTAAACTAACTGGTCTATAGTTTCCTACTTTCTGCCTCCCTTCCTTTTTGAATAAGGGTGTTATATTAGCTTTTTTCTAATTCACTGGAACATTTCCCGAATCCAGGGAATTTTGGAATATTATAACCAATGGATCCACTATCTTCGCTGCCACTTCCTTTTAGACCCTAGGATGTAGGCCATCAGGCCCTGGAGACTTGTCTGCCTTCAATCCCAATAGTTTGCTCAGTACTTTATCCCAAGTGATGATGATTGTTCTAAGTTCCTCCCTTTCTATTACCTCTGCATTACCTGTTACCATTGGGATGGTACTATGTCCTGCACTGTGAAAACTGAGGAAAGATACTGATTTAGTGTCTCCGCCATTTCTGTGTTCCCCACTATTAGCTCCCCAGTCTCATCCTCCAACAGACCGACATTCACTTTAGCTACTCTCTTCCCTTTTATATACTTATAGAAGCTTTTGCTGTCCGTTTTTATATTTTGAGCTAGTTTTCTTTCATAATTTACCTTTGCTCTTTTTACTACTTTTTTAGTAACCTTTTGTTGATCTTTCAAAGTTTCCCAATCTTCCAGCCTGCCACTGGCCTTTGCAATATGGTATGCCTTAGTTTTTGTCTTTATGTTATCCTTAACTTCCTTGCTTAGCCATGGATGTTTTTTCCCCTCTTACAATCTTTCTTCCTCTCTGGAATATATTTTAGTTGGGAGGAATTGAATATCTCCTTAAACATCTGCCACTGCTCATCAACTGTCCTACTTTTCAGTCTGCCTGGCCAGTCCACTCGGCCCAAATCTGTCCTCATGCCTATGTAATTACCTTTGTTTAACTCCAGAATGCTAGTGTTTGACTCCAGTTTCTTGCTCTCAAACTGAATTTGAAATTTTAGCATTCTATGATCACACTTCCCGAGAGGATCCTTAACTATGAGACCATTAATTAATCCCACCTCATTACAAAATACCATAATACCGAATGTTACTTGCCACTTATCAGCCCGAGCCTGGATATGGCTCTTGCTGCATTTCTATACGGACTGCTTCGGTATCTGAGGAGTCGCGAATGGTGCTGAACATTGTGCAATCATCAGCAAACATCCCCACTTCTGACCTTATGATCGAAGGAAGATCATTGATGAAGCAGCTGAAGATGGTTGGGCCAGGAGATTACTCTAAGAAACTCCTGCAGTGTTGTCCTGGAACTCAGATGATTGACCTCTAACAATCACAACCATCTTCCTTTGTGCTAGGTACGACTCCAAGTATTGGAGAGTTTTCCCCCTGATTCCCATTGACTTCTGTTTTGCTGGGGCTCCTCGAAGCCATACTCGGTCAAATGCTGCCTTGATGTCAAGGGCAGTCACTGTCACCTCACCTCTTGTGTTCAGCTCTTTTGTCCATGTTTGTAACAAGGCTGTAATGAGGTCAGGAGCTGAGTGGCCCTGGCAGAACCCAAACTAAGCGTCACTGAGCAGGTTATTGCTAAGCAAGTGGCACCTGATAGACACAGTGCTGTGCCAGTATCTGAACTGGTGGTTGTGGGTGTTAAGGTGAGTGACGGTGTTTCTTCATCATTAGTGGCTTTTTGCTTTTCCACTCTGGTTCTCTTCCACCACTGCCTGGCCAGGTGGCAGTTCTTGGGATCTGAAAGGGGAAAGGCACAAGAATAAGGTTATGGTGAGGGAAGGGGGAAAAAGTAAGAGGTGTATCCTTAAACCATCTGTAGCTTGTAAATCAGAACAGATTCTGAGATGAAGGGAAAAAGGGATGTCAGCAGGAGGATTAGGAATAAGAATACCATCATCTTCTAAGGTTTCAGCTCCACCACTGTCCACAGCCTCAGCAATGACCACCCCAATGCAGGTGAGCACCATCTCCTCCATGGCTAAGAACATGGAGCTGTGTTTGTCTCCTGCCAGTCACCTCTTGCTGCTTCTGGTTGTGCTGCAAGAGAGAGAGGAAAGTGTGCTAGTGAGTGTCGTACAATCTGTTTGGGTGATGTGGCTGTCATCGTTAAATAGCTGGCAGTGTCTGTAAGCTGTGAGATGGGGTGTGAGGCTTACAGCAGTGCGAAGGGTGTAAGAGTCAGGTGCAGCTCTGAATGTTAGGTAAGAGCTCTGATTGATGGAGATTGTTGGTAGCTGAATGATAGGGGTATGGTGTTTTTTTTTTATTTGTTCTTGGGATGTGGCCAGCATTTATTGCCCATCCCTAATTGCCATTGAGAAGGTGGTAGTGAGTCGCCTTCTTAAACAGCTGCAGTCTGTCTAGTGCGGGTACACCCATGGTGCTGTCAGTGAGGGAGTCCCAGGATTTAGACCCAGCAACACTGAAGGAATGGCAATATAATTCCAAGTCAGAATGGTATTTGGATTGGAGCAGAACTTGCAGGTGCTGCTGTTTCCATGGATCTGCTGCCCTTGTCCTTCGAGGTGGTTGTGGTCGTAGGTTTGGGAGGTGTTGTCGAAGAAGCCTTGGCGAGTTGCTGCAGTGCATCTTGTAGATGTTACACACTGCAGTCACAGTGCATTGATGGTGGAGGGAGTGAATGTTTAAGGTGGTGGATGGGTGCCAATCAAGTGGGCTGTTTTGTCTTGTATTGAGCAGTGTCTGAATTTAGTGATGCAGTTGATGGGATGTGGTGCTCAGATGAGAACATAAGAACATAAAATATAGGAGCAGGAGTAGGCCATTCGGCCCTTGAAGCCTGCCCCACCATTCAATAAGATCGTGGCTGATCTGCCCCAGACCTCAACTCCTCTTTCGTGCCAGCTCCTCATAGCCCTCAACTCCCTGAATAAGAACATGAGGTCACTGAACTTTTTGCAACACTGATCCAGGTCCTTGGGTTTGACTCGTGGCATTGACCGTCATGGCTATCTGGTCCCACTGCCTTCTGAGAGTTTGTTTGGAGGTACTTCTGGCCCCCTCTAGATAGAACACTTAGCTCCTGTTCCACCAGGACCTCAGTGCACCATCTCAGATCCTGGAGCACACTCTCTCCCATGTTGTGCTGTTATACATTCTTTGTTCATGTCAGAGTGACTTGTACAAGGATTTCCAGCACCTGCTTCAGCCACAATGCACCTCCCCTTTAAGAGTTCCAGTCTGGCTTTAAGTAGTGCAAGCAAGCTTTAACTTGTGCTGGCCTTGCACAATTTTGGGCCCCTTTGCTGAAGCAGTTCGCACTGCAGTTCGCACTGGTTGCACTCTACAATCATGGGAATGAACAGGCAGCAGGAAGTTGGCATGCTGCTTGCATTATATTGAACCGGGGTGAAGGGAGGTGTTAATTGCGCATTGCAAGCCCCACACCCGCTTTCAGGAACTGTTCAGTTTAGTCCCCAAACTATTATAACATTTATCTGTACACACGAACAGTCTTAATTTACTTTGATTTCTGTGCTTATTTAGTTTAAATTGCTAGCAATCATCAATTTTACTTTCACACTATGAAAATGTTGGTTTTATAAGAGAAATAAGTCAGACACGTGTGAATAGAATGCACATATGGCTACACTGAAAATCTCTTGCGGTGCAAGTCAGTGCATAGGTCTATTGGGAATAAAGGTGCAAATTCTGTTAACTTTAGAGTATAAACAGGTGTTACATTAAAATGAACATATGGAAATTCATGCTTCACTACATAAGAACAATTGCTTTCAATAGTACTGCATCTGCGACTGAACTACATTACCATATCATTTTGGGCAGAAAATTAGTTATTCCACGGATCACTTCGAGGCGCAGCAGATTACTTAAGTCGTAACTCGTTCCACAGAACAGTATAGTTGGTGTGCGGTGGTTGGCAATTTTTTATTTGTTCAACATTTCCTTCCTGCCAAATAATATTGCAACAGTTGGTGAACTGGAAAGAGTCATTACGCTGGATTTTGTTGTCCCCTGTCAGGAGTGGCGGCGGGTGCAGAAAACGGCGGTTGCCCCACATTGGAGCTGTGCATCGCGTCACCGCGATTACGCAGTAGGTGGCCTGTTAACCTATTTACATATGTTACATATTTACATAACATATTTAAACCAGGATCCCAACGCAGAGCTGTGGAGGGGTTTGCCATTGAGCTTCCCTGCAGCTGGGAAGATCGGGTCTGGCAATCCCAGTGTCAGGTTCCGTGACGGCCACTGCCACTCCGATTCTCCGGCCCCCCTTGCCACGAAACCTGGTGTTGGGCTGGGAACAAAATCTGGCCCGCCATGTTTGCTCAGAATGTTTTTTTATAACTTTTGGTAGAATTATTTCTGCAAATTATTTTGGCTTGGAGATCTGCTGGCGGCTTCTCATCTGAATTGGAATGCTGATGCTTCGAAACCCAACTCCATGTTACCTATATATAAACTCGATGAACATTCCAGCACATTGTTGTTTGGTTGCCTTTAATAGTGATATCCTTTTAAGATCTTAGTATGCGAATGAACTAAGTACCAGGACAGAATCATGTGACTCGGAGCCAGAGTCACTCTGCAACTGTAAAACCCAGAGTAAGTTCTGTAAATAGTTAGCTCTGTACTGTATATACTTGTGAGCTGTTAATAAACCTGTTAGAGATCTTCAGCAAACTGGACTCCACGCATCTCATTTATGTTGCATCAGATAACATAAGGAACTCATTACATGGTGGCAGCTGTGGTGAGAAGGCAAAGACTGAGGTTGAAGACCTTGGTTAAAACAACTCTAAAAACTATCTTTCCCACAGCCTGCAGAGAAAAAATTCAAGAAAAATACTGGCTCAAACAGTAGCTGTAGAAGACAGAGCACAGAATGACAGGCTGCAAGTAAATTGGGTGGTTCATTGTGCCGACAGGCGAGGGATACTGCTTTTACAAAAAGCCTTGAAGTCCTTCAAAAGCTCTGTGTGGAAAAAAATGGAGAAGACACAACTCCTTTCCCGAGTTGATCAAGGCCGGCGCCATTACAGGAGGCGTCCATTAGAAAAAACATGGGAAACCCCAGATCACTGCACAGCCTTCATCCATGCAGCCAAAGTTTTACAAAAATCCTACTAAACTACTCGAGCATGAATAAGAGCTTCCATTCCTGAAGCCACAGTAAAAGAAAAATTCAAACCACTAGTGTGTGAAGAACATAAAACAAACTCTAAAAAAATTTTTAAATGTCTATTGAACAGTTGTGCAAACAGAACAGGCTTAAGTGCCTCAAGCAAGATAAACACACAGCACGAGCAAACACCTGTTGCTGTAAATCAAAGCAGTTAGTATAAAGAGTCTCTGAAAAGGGAAACAGTGCAGCTTCATAGAACAAGTCCTGACGCAGGTTTTAAAGCAAAAGAATAGCAGAAATGTGGATGCCAAACTTCTCAGCATGAACTGGAAGGCCTTGGATATCCTATCTGAGTTCCAACTGTTCAAACAAAGAATGCAGTCATTCTTCATCGACAAAATAATTGTAGAACCAGAAAAACAGGCTGTAAAAATACTAATCGCAGTTGGAAATTAGGGATTGCACAGAATCGACACCGCTGGACCATCTGACGAGGACAAGATAGATCCTGCAAAGATATGGAAAGTGCTGGAAGATCAGCTCCGATTACGAGTGAATTTTAGAATTCACTGTCTGGAATTGATGTGCTACAGGCAACAGCCACAGAAATCAATTGACCAGTTCGTCAGCAGATGCTGGAGTAAGGGCAACTGAGACAGAGCTGTCAGACTGAATCATGGAGCTGGTAATTGTATCAACACCAATTAAAGCGTTTCAGGAGGACCTCTTGGGGAAAAAGAAAAGTCACAGCACTGATGCGATGCTAGAAGATGGCAGGTAATATGAAGCCATTGTAACTGATAATAGCACCTGCAAGCACTAGATGCAGCCAACAGAATTGATACCATAACCAGATCGAAAAGAGCAAGCAAGCTGTGTGGTAAGTGCTGTCTGTCTCACTCACTGCGAAATTGCCCTGTATTTCGTGAATTGTGCAAGGCGTGCGACAAAAAAGGACAACGGCCAACCTATGCAAGAAATCTGGCTCCAACGATGTGGCCAGAAAACACAGCAAGACACAGATAAACAGAAGACAGGCGCAGCAAAAAGGCACCAGCAGCAAGGAGAGCGCCAGAGACCTGCATAAACGCACACGGATACAGGAAGGCCACAGTGAAACAAACCTGAGAGAGGATTCAATGAGGAGTAATTCTCAGTCAAAAGACAGATAGGCTTTCCACATTGTGAACCTGACACATCACATTGATGAAGGAAAACAACTGGAAGCTTTCACCACTATTAACATCACATGCTGAAAGAAAGCTGACGAACTTACACTCAGGGTCAAGATTGAAACCGGTGCAATGCAAATATCCTACCAGTCCGAATCCTCAATTATACTTTTTTTTATTCATTTATGGGATGTGGGCGTGGCTGGCTAGGCCAGCATTTACTGCCCATCCCTAATTGCCGTTGAGAAGGTGGTGGTGAGCTGCCTTCTTGAACCGCTGCAGTCCACGTGAGGTAGGTACACCCACAGTGCTGTTAGGAAGGGAGTTCCAGGATTTTGACCCAGTGACAGTGAAGGAACAGTGATATGGTTCAAGTCAGGATGGAGTGTGACTTGGAGGGGAACTTGCAGGTGGTGGTGTTCCATGCATTTGCTGCCCTTGTCCTTCCAGTTGGTAGAAGTCGTGTGTTTGGAAGGTGCTGTCTAAGGAGCCTTGGTGCGTTACTGCAATGCATCTTACAGATGGTACACACTGCTGCCACTGTGCATCGGTGGTGAAGGGAGTGAATGCTTGTGGATGGGGTGCCAATCAAGTGGGCTGCTTTGTCCTGGATGGTGTTGAACTTCTTGAGTGTTGTTGGAGCTGCACCCATCCAGGCAAGTGGAGGGTATTCCATCACATTCCTGACTTGTGCCTTGAAGATGCTGGACAAGCTTTGGGGAGGCAGGACGTGAGTTACTCGCCACAGGATTCCTAGCCTCTGACCTGCTCTGGTAGCCAGGGTATTTATATGGCGACTCCAGTTCAGTTTCTGGTCAATGGTAGCCTCTAGGATGTTGATAGTGGGGGATTCAGCGATGGTAATGCCATTGAATGTCAAGGGGAGATGGTTAAATTCTCTCTTGTTGGAGATGGTCATTGTCTGGCACTTGTGTGGTGCGAATGTTACTTTCCATTTATCACCCGAAGCCTGGATATTGTCCAGCTCTTGCTACATATCTACACAGACTGCTTCAGTATCTGTGGAGTCATGAATGGTGCTGAACATTATGCAATCATCAGCGAACATCCCCACTTATGACCTTATGATTGAAGGAAGGTCATTGATGAAGCAGTTGAAGATGGTTGGGCCGAGGACACTACCCTGAGGAACTCTGTACTGATATCCTGGAGCTGAGATGATTGACCTCCAACAACCACAACCATCTTCCTTAGCGCTAGGTACAACTCCAACCAGCAGAGAGTTTCCCCTTATTCCCATTGACTTCAGTTTTGTTAGGGCTCCTTGATGCCATACCCGGTCAATTGATGCCTGGATGTCAAGGGCAGTCACTCTCACCTCACCTCTTGAGTTTAGCTCTTTTGTCCATGTTTGAACCAAGGCTGTAATGAGGTTAGGAGCTGAGAGGCCCTGGCGGAACCCAAACTGAGCGTCACTGAGCAGGATATTGCTAAGCAAGTGCCACGTGATGGCACTGTTGATGACATTTCCATCACTTTACTGATGATTGCGAGTAGACTGATGGGGCGGGAATTGGCCTGGTTGGACTTGTCATGCTTTTTGTGTACAGGACATACCTGGGCAATTCTCCACATTGCCAGGTAGATGCCAGTGTTATAGCTGTACTGGAACAGCTTGGCTAGGGGCGCAGCAAGTTCTGGAGCACTGGTTTTCAGTACTATTGCCGGAATATTGTCAGGGCCCATAGCCTTTGCAGTATCCAGTGCCTTCAGTCGTTTCTTGATATTACGTGGAGTGAATCGAATTGGCTGAAGTCTGGCATCTGTGATGCTGGGCACTTCAGGAGGAGGCTGAGATGGATCATCAACTCGGCACTTCTGGCTGAAGATTGTTGCAAATGCTTCAGCCTTATCTTTCGCACTGATGACCTGAGATTCCCCCATCATTGAGGATGGGGATATTTGTGAAGCCACCTCCTCCAGTTAGTTGTTTAATTGTCCACCACCATTCATGGCTGGATGTGACAGGACTGCAGAGTTTAGATCTGATCTGTTGTTATGGGATCGCTTAGCTCTGTCTATTGCATGCTCCTTATGCAGTTTGGCCCACAAATAGTCCTGTGTTGTAGCTTCACCAGGTTGACACCTCATTTTGAGGTCTGCCTGGTGCTGCTCCTGGCGTGACTGCCTGCACTCTTCATTGAACCAGAGTTGGTCTTCTGGCTTGAATGTAATGGTAGAGTTGGGAATATGCCAGGCCATGAGGTTGCAGATTGTGGTTGAGTACAATTCTGCTGCTGCTAATAGCCCACAGCGCTGCATGAATGCCTAGTTTTGCATTGCTAGATCTGTTCGTAATCTATCCCATTTAGCACAGTGGTAGTGCCACACAACACGGTGGAGGGTATCCTCAATGTGAAGACGGGACTTTGTCTCCACAAGGACTGTGCGGTAGTCACTCCTACCAATACTGTCATGGACAGATGCATCTGCGGCAGGCAGATTGGTGAGGACGAGGTCAATTATGTTTTTCTCTCTTGTTGGTTCCCTCACCACCTGCCACATACCCAGTATAGCAGTTATGTCCTTTAGGACTCAGCCAACTCAGTCAATAGTGGTGCTACTGAGCCACTCTTGGTGATGGACATTGAAGTCCCTCACCCAGAGTATATTCTGCACCCTTGTCACCCTCAGTGCTTCCTCCAAGTGGTGTTCAACACGGAGGAGTACTGACTGATCAGCTGAGGGAGGGTTGTAGGTGGTAAGCAGCAGGAGGTTTCCTTGCCCATGCTTGACCTGATGCCATGAGACTTCATGGGGTCCACAGTCAATGTTGAGGACTCCCAGGGCAACTCCCTCCCGACTGTATACCATTGCGCTGCCACCTCTGCTGGGTCTGTCATGCTGCTGGGACAGGACATACCCAGGGATGGTGATGGCAGTGTCTGCCACATTGTCTGTAAGGTATGAATCCGTGGATATGACTATGTCAGGCTTTGCTTGACTAGTCTGTGGGACAACTCTCCCAATTTTGACACAAGACTCCAGATGTTAGTAAGGAGGACTTTGCAGGGTCAACAGGGCTGGGTTTGCCGTTGTCGTTTCCGGTGCCTAGGTCAATGCTGGGTGGTCTGTCCAGTTTCATTCTTTTTTATTGACTTTGTTGTGGTCTTGTAGCTGTGGTTTTATATGGCTACTCCAGTTCAATTCCTGGTCAATGGTAGCCCCCAGGATGTTAAGAGTGGGGGATTCAGCAATGGTAATGCCATTGAATGTCAAAGAGAGATGGTTAGACTCTCTCTTGTTTGAGATAGTCATTGCCTGACACTTCTGTGGCGTTAATGTTTCTTGCCACTTCTCAGCCCAAGCCTGGATATTATTCAGGTCTTGCTGCATTTCTACAAGGACTGCTTCAGTATCTGAGGAGTCGCGAATGGTGCTGAACGTTGTGCAATCATCAGTGGACATCCCCACTTCTGACCTTATGACTGAAGGAAGGTCATTGATGAAGCAGCTGAAGATAGTTGGGCCCAGGACACTACCCTGAGAAACTCCTGCACTGATGTCCTGGAGCTGAGATGATTGACCTCCAACAACCACAACCATCTTCCTTAGCGCTAGGTACAACTCCAACCAGCAGAGAGTTTTCCCCTGATTCCCATTGATTCCAGTTTTGCTAGAGCTCCTTGATGCCATACTCGGTCAAATGCTGCCTTGATGTCAAGGGCAGTCACCTCACCTCTTGAGTTCAGCTCTTTTGTTCATGTTTGTACCAAGGCTGTAATGAGGTCAGGAGCTGAGTGGCCCTGGCGGAATCCAAACTGAGCGTCACTAAGCAGGTTATTTCTGGGCAAGTGCCGCTTGATAGCACTGTTGACAACACCTTCCATTATTTTACTGATGATCAAGAGTAGACTGATGGGGCGGTAATTGGCTGGGTTGGATTTGTTTTGCTTTTTGTGTATAGAACATACTTTGACAATTTTCCACATTGCCGGGTAGATACCAGTGTTGTAGCTGTACTGGAACAGTTTGGCTCGGGGCGCAGCAAGTTTTGGAGCACAGATCTTCAGTACTATTGCCGGAATGTTGTCAGGGCCCATAACCTGTGCATCATCCAATGCCTTCAATCGTTTCTTGATATCACGCAAAGTGAATCGAATTGGCTGAAGACTGGCATCTGTGATGCTGGATACTTAGGGAGGGGTATGTACCGGAGTCGTCGAAATTCAATGATACAGCCAACAACTGCCAAGTTATCTGCATGCAACATGTCACCCTTTCCTTGAATTGGCACACAAACAATGCAATGTAGCTATGGCAAGTCAGCATGGAAACTGCATATTTTCTACCAAGTAGACACAAGCGGACCAGCAGTGGCAGGACTACCAGCGTATAAGGTCCTCGACATCATAACTATCCACGACAGCATTGCCAAGGGGAAATATCCAAGGATCGGAACCCGCTCGCAGACTTTGACCAACATCAAACGGTGCAGTCTGGAAACCCAGCAAAGGCACAACTGTGCCAAATCTTCACTTCTGCTCTCTAGAGAACCGCCAGCATTACAATGAGCCAGAACTGACAGGTACCTCCATTAGGCCAACTACTCCTTCCCCAACAAGACTTCGACCTTGAGCCCAAGACCCTCAGACGCGGAGGGTGAGGAGAGGCGCGGGACACGCAGTGTCCTGAAGAGCCAGAGGAGGAATGAGTTGAAGCATTGTCTATTGGCTCTTCAAGATGAGGTACTAGAACTATCCAAGAATGACAAGGCCTCAAAAGTGGTCATCTTGAGAAGAGTAACAGAGTATGTTATCAGGCTGAAGACAGAGCAACAGAAACTGAATGCAGAGAGGGAGAAACTTCAGAAAAAACAGCAACAGATGAGATGCAAATTCTCTGAGTAAGAGATACGGACTTTTGAACCTCTATACTTGCAAATTTCACAATATCTGTACCTATGCAAATAATTTTGGTGTTATCTAATTTTATGTATTTTAACTTTTAGCATACGAGACATTTTTGGAAAGAAAGGGGATCATGTCTGATTGCCTTTTAGGGGGATGTCTCTTTTAGATTTTAGTATGATAATGAGCTAAATACCAGGATGTAGTCATGTGACTCGGAGCCAGAGTTACTCTGCAACTGTAAAACCCAGAGTAAGGTTCTGTAAATAGTTTGCTCTGTACTGTATATACTTGTTAGCTGTTAATTAACCTGTTAGAGAACTTCAGCAAACTGGACTCCACGCATCTCGTTGATGTTGCATCAGACAACATAAAGAACTGAGCGAATTCTGCAGGTGCCAATCTATGGATTGGACATAGAATCAAGGCACCATCTGCCTGTTCTGCTGATACAGACGGATTAGTTAAAGATTCAATTGCGCTGTTCTGGCTGACATTTCTTCCTCAACCAATCGATTAACTGGCCATTCATCTCCTTGCTGTTTGTGGGATTTTACTGTGGACTAAACAGCTGCCATATTTGCCTACTTAAATCACAGCAATTTTTTTCATGTTTTCCAACTCCTGCAATTTTCTTAGGCCTTTCCTTAGCTATTCACATGTTCTTGGTTTCTAACTTTCTTTTAATTCTTTTATATATTTATTTCCATAACCTGACTGCAATGAACAGTGGCACCATCAAACAATCATTGTACAAATATTTCTGCTCTGTGTTTTCTGCTTTTTTTTTATATCCTCCTCCTTTTTCTAACCCTATTAATAAAGTTTGTCTTTAAGTTTTCAGTTCCAAACCTAACATGGTTTACTGTGTTCGACTGCAGATATTGATTGATGTGCTGCATGTTTACAGCATTTGTGTTGCAGTATTTTGCTTTTTATTTGTACAGTAATTTATTGGCTGTAAAATGTTTTTGTGCTTCAAATATAAACCTTTTCTTTTTCTTTAAAGAGCAAAATAAAAACCAGGAAAACAAGTATTAAATGTATGCTTTGCTTATAGAATTGCTTCAAGTAAAAATAGTTCTGTCATCCGCTGAAGCTCCTAGTGCTATGGAACCCATTCCATTTACATTTACATTGCAAAGCAGACTCCATGGCAATAGACAGCTATGCATTTACAAAAAATATATCACTGCTCCAGCTCCACTTCCTCTGGGCGCACTAATGCAATTCAGTTTTACAGGTGGGTCTTAGCACCTCCAAAGGCAGTAACACAGTCTCATTTGCCTTATGTCACACTCTCTGAAGTTGGGGTCACCACCATAAGCTAAATTTGAGACAGCAGGATCCGTCAAAAAAATTGCAAATTTTGGTGTTCAAAGTATGAAATGTCAGTTTTGGGGAGCAGAATCTTTTCTCCATCTGAGGAATGTAGCCATCACCCATGGACCTTAGTGCAGAAGGAGGCAATTTGCTCCATCATCTTTGTGCTATTTCTTTGCTAGAACAATCCATAACTAATGCAATGGGCTTTGTTTTCTACCCAGATCCCTGTCTCATCCTTGGCTTTGAATATTTATCTATTTTGCCCTCTAAAGCAGTAATATTTTTTGCCCTGGGAAGCATTTCAGGCTCCAACAACTCCCCGCATTAATAAATTTCTCCTTACTCTCTCCTCACTCTCTTAGTAATAGTGTCTTCCAATTCACTTCACCAAAACCCAAATATTCATTTTTAAACTTTATAAAATCTCCTCTTAACCTTCTCAACTTCAGTAAAAATGATTCCAGTCTCTAATGTTAAATCAAGTATAAATTATCTTTCTCAACTTTTCCCCAAAAATGTGTGCAATTGCAAAGTCACGAAGATAAGCAGTAGCAGATGAATGGCAGCACATTTTGTTTTTGCAATTCCTACACCACTAATCTTTATCAGTGAGATTTCCAAGTTACTATGAAAATGTGTTGAAAAACAATGCTATATCCATGAGAAAATGAGTTGAAACTATGGTAGTGAAATTGGTCAATGCAAATCAGCATTAACACCCTGCACAATTTTTTTATCCATTTACGAAAGGAAATACAGTGTATTAACCCACTGCAACCTCCAAGGCCATCGCCTACCTTATTTTTGGAGCTTTTGTTCTCCCTTTCAATTTATAAATTCTTCACCTGATTTTAATTATTTTATGGTTCAAAGTTGTTACCCACCCTGTATGGCATTGAAACCACTGCCATTTCACAGCATTCATCCCATCTTGGTTCCTCATCACACCCTATGACAGGAACAAGTTACAAGTCTTGGGAACTATTATTATGCAAATGAAAGAGAAGAAACAGCATATAAACCTTTAATGTCCAAGGTATTATCAGTGGCTTCAACATCACCATAATTTTGGTCAGTGCTGGAACAGTATGTGTCACAGTAAAATAACTGTTAAAAAAACAAGAAACTGTTCTAGTGTTACATGATCTGTGTTCTTAATAATTGTGAGGTCCCATTAGAAATTCTGCAAAATATTGATTGGCAAGCTTTCATCATTTAAAGGATTCTCTACAGCATGGCACACCGTTATGGCTGCTAGCTCAGCCACAGGATAATTGCATGTTGGCCATACAACCCACAGAAGAGTCCTCAGATGCTGTAACAGTGTGAAGGAAGGTGGTTGGTTGAACACAGTGGTGAGCAGATCGACTGTAAAGCCGATTTGTTTAACCTTCTGTTTCCATCTCAGAAGGTGATGAATGGAGGAAGATCTTGGACGGAGAAGCTCATACATAATTTTTGGAAAGAGTATGCTTGATGGGCCAAATGGTCTAATCTCATTTCATGCTTTCTTAAATTCTAGCTTTTCTTCACAGACTTGAAACTGAAGTACAAGAGGAAGAAAATCTATATTAAGATACTGAAAATTTGACTGAAATCAAAGCATCAATGCAATAACAAAGAATAAGTGCCATTGCAGTTAAGAGTTAAGACAGTCACATGCATCTTACCTTTCACCATTTCACTAAAGCACTAGGCAGCTTCTGCTTTAGAAGTACTACGGGTCCTAGTAAATAGCAGCCTAAGATACCATGGTATATTTTACCACAGTTATTTGTTTATATATTGGCCTACATTTTCATATGTATAGTAATAAGGTGGATTTATCACTGGCAGCGATACTTTTTTTTGTTAAATACTAATGTAATGCATTTATCACAATGTAAGTGTTTGGTAATGCTAATAACTGGCAGTAATGCTTATGACCAGATTCATTGCAAACCAGTTATGTACATAGAACAGTGGAAAGATATTGACTTACATTTTCAATGACAACTTCCAGTGTTGATCACTGTTCATAGTTACTCACAATTGAAATCAGTCTTAATGCGAGTGATTTTTGTTTCAGGCAGAACCTCCTTTAGCACCCCCACCCAAGTGCAGGAGATCGCCAACCACAAGCACCTCAGGAGTCCATGACTGACCCAAAGCAGCCTTCCACTTCCTATGTTGAAGGCGCTTGGTGAGCATCTCATAGTAACACTCTAGTAGGTAAGGGTGCTTAACATTGGCATTAGGAGCCCTTGGCAGTGCTAATTAGTTTGCAAGCATTTGTGTAAGCTGTAAAAAGCTAAAACTTTTTGAAAATTGTATGTATATAAATTGTTTTTGTAGTACTGCAGTTGCAATGTCAGTTGACATGAATATCAAATTTGGTCTTTGAGTTCAAACAGTTTATTCGAGGGTGGAAGGACTGGGAGTAATGTTGGGCATGATTGTTCATACAGGAGAGCAGGAATATTCAGCTGAAGCTGTGTCCCCACTTGTATCACCCTTGGTTTGTGAGCTTGATCAACTGGTGCTAATAACCTTGGTCATGACAAAACTGGCATGGGGGTCTTAATGCCATTATTGGATACCAAATGGCACATATTAATGAGGCCCCACCTCTGTTTATGTGGGAATGCTGGTTGCTTAAATTAAGATTTACCTGAAAAATAGACAAACAACTAATGGTAAGTCAGCAGAAGTGGCAAATGGTGCCATTTTGGACAGTTGAGTCACTGTGCAGGCCTAACCAAGTTGGCTTGTTCTCATGGTAATGGTCCCTTCACGCATGCCCTTATACCCTGTGCGACAGTCCAGGACACAAACAGGTAACCTGCCTGCTATTTTCAGGTAGTTTTTGTGATGAAATGGAACAAAAAAACACTAACAGCACTGGGAGCTACCTGGCCATCAAAAGGCAGAAATCAGATGCTCTGTGTCTGAGGCACAGCCACAATCTCTATCCTCGAAGTCCAAGTGAAGCAATGTCACCTTTGGTCAGCAGGTTAATCCTCCAGTCACGTTTTGCCCACTACCTCCTCGTTTTTAGGTGTAAGACAAATTTCACTCATATATGTTTTGCTTGGTAAGGCAATATCAATTCATTATGAAGGTATTTCACTATTTAGGAGTAGAACTACATGACAATAGTGACCATAGCACAGTACCTTTCAATCTGGGAAATAGGGCAAGCATGTAACTAAACCTTAGTGTAAAATTTCAAGCAGTCAAATTACAGGTGGTATGAAAGCCAAGCTTAGTAATATGGACTCCGGACAAAACTCAAGAATTAATCTTGCTTGACTCGGAACCTGTTGAGAAAGAAGTTCCTTCAAAAATATTATACGGGATGTGCAGGTCAGGTGTACACTCAAATGCAGAGAAGACCAGTGAATAACGTTAATGGGGGAATTTTATGGAGGTGAAAGGGTCTCAGCCGTTCAGTGCAGAGCCAGCGAGAGAACCGCATTGCCTCCTCTGGGAATGCCTGACGGTATTATGTGCCAATCAGGCAGTTGAGAGGTCAATGGCAGGTCTTCCACGCGATCAGGACCCCAGAGGCGGGATGTCATGCCCGCGAGAGTTGCTGGCCAATCAGAGGCCAGCAGTTCTTTTGCTTAGCAGCGTCACTGGGGAAGAAGTGGCTGCTGCTAGAACAACACCCACTGGAAGCTCAGGATCGTGGAATGACCCAGGCCAGAGGTGAGTGATGGCGGGAAGTGTTTCACGGGGTGGAATTGCAGGGGAGGGGGTGTAGGGGAGTCCGCAGCAAGGGCAGGGGTGTGGTTCTCAATGGGCCCCTCACATCCCAATGCTGGGTCCGTCGATCAGGCATTGAGTGCCTTTGAACAAGGGATCCCCGGGGGGACCACATGCAACCTGCAGAGGTTTACATGTCATGCTCCCCGCGTGGTGACAGGCTCGCTCGCTGCTGTGTAAATACCAGTGGTGGTGGCAGGAAGAGGCCCTTAATTGGGAAATAATTGCCCCTTATGGGTCTCAATTAGCAATGGGGCAAGAGGGCCGTCCACAGGCCTTCCCGGCACAGAATTAATCGGAGTGGAGGCGGGAAGGTGGTGGGGTCCCCATCCTTCACCATCCCGCCCGATTAAATGCCCTCCCCACCTCCAAACCTACCATGAAGGAAATTATAAAATACTGCCCACTGTTTACATTTATTGTTTTGCTGCAGAGCAAGGGCAGGGTGGTGGCTCTCAGCAGGCTCCCTCCACCTTCCCAATGCCGGGTCCCTTGTTCAGACACTAAGTGCCTTTTAATGACGGAAGCAATCTGCATGACTTTTTGTGTCATGCTTCCTGTGTGGTGACAGGGCCAACGGCACATGGCTACTTGTGTTGGCAGGATGAGGCCCTTAATTGGGGATTCATTGCTCAGTTAAGGGCCTCAACTGGCGGCAGGGTGGGAAGGCCGTTCACAGGCCTTTCCAACCTGGACTAAATTTTGGCAGAGGTGAGAAGGTGGCGGGAACTCCCCCCGTCCCCCACCCCCATCAACCAGCATCCCATCTGATTTTATGCCCTCCCCACCTCCAAACCTGCCACAAGGGAGAGCTTAAAATTCACCCCATGATGTGCAAAATAAGACATCAAAAAATCTTTCCAAAACTATAACAGCAGGAGGATAGTCAAGGAAAAGGCTAACAGTCCTAGGGACCCAAATAGAGCTGAACAAGAGGATAAATAGGAAATAGTTAATACCAGGGAAGGTGCTAACAACCTACCAGCCAACATCACACAAAGGTGGTATGTGTTCTGGGACTTTGATGTTAGTGAAGCGAAAATTCTACATAATATCAAAGGACTAAAAACCAATAAATCCTGCATAGCAGATGAACTATTGTATTTCCCAGGATAATTTGAGCGAAAACGAAGGGGATTTGTAAGATACTGTTGGTTATTTTGACTGAGTATATGAACATGAGACGCATGTGTATCCCATATGCAGAATGAGACTCATCAAGGGAGAATTTGAAAGAGATTAGGAGTGTTATTTGACTTGTCGCTCACCCTATCTAAAGATTGTGAGATAGAAATCCGTAAAACAAATAAAATCTTGTGTTACATTATTAAACCCAGATTTTATGTTAATGCTGTACAATCCTCTGATCATACCACAACATAAAGGGACCATCCCAGCCCTGGCGATAGTGAAAAGGAGAACAAAGCACTTACACAATGTCAGAAAAGCTACAAGCAATGACTTGATAAGCCAAGACTCTTTAATTTCAAAAACAGATATCTCAGATGATGTTTTATGGAGGTACAGCAGACAAGATAATTCATGGATAGAGAAGGTAAATCTGAAACAATAGTTTCAGATATGCCAGGGCAGCAGGACCAGAAAAGAAAGGTTCAAGTTGTGAATAGCAAATTTAAGACAAATGCTAGGAAGTATTTCTTCACACAAAGGTTGATCAACAGCTGAATGGCATTTCTAGGAAGAGAGAATGAGGCCAGATCTATTCAAGAAACAACTCGACACTGCGATGTAAAGGCAGCAGAGTTGGTATTCAGCAAAAATGAAATCAAGTTGGATAAAGGGCTTTCCTTATCTAAAACTACCTTGTGATATTGTGATAGACTAAGAGGCTCACCTGCTCAGCTCCTTGTGTGGAAGCAGTATTAAAATATTCTAAGAAATACTGCCTTTATTTTTGTTTTGAAAAATTGCCTCAGGAGCATAATTGATTTTTTCTATCTGCAAAGGATGAGAACTCCAGAGGAGACAGCATCCTCCCAGCAGAACATGCCAACCAAAAGCGAGTTATCTAGTTTTTTTACTCTAGTGCCTGAGAAGATTTATGATCTACCAAAGCAAACCAACTGATCTGTGTGGGGAACTGCAAGATAATCAACACTACCAATCTGTAATTTAAGTGTATTACCTGTAGTCATGAAGGTGATAAGCTCAGTTACTTTTAATGCTGTTTTTTTTTTAGTCCCAGACACCTATCCTCCTTCAAGATTCATTAGATATGACTTTGCTTTTGAGTAGTTTGCAAGAAGTAATGTTACCATTGATGGTACATTCACTTTACACTCAGTAAGTGGTAATTTTGCACTATACCAGGTCCAATTGTTCCACTGTTACTGAATGCTAGCTGTATGAATATATTACCACTTTGAGAAAGAGGGAAGGAGGTTGATAAGAAACAAGAAAAACAACAACCTAACACCAGTTTGCTACAGTAGTTCTAACAGTAAGAGATCAAACCAGGAGAAATTGGCCTTATCCCGATCACATACATGACACCTACAAGACCAGGCCTCATATTCAATCTTTGATGGCACTGCAATGGTGCCTGATAGAACAGTTAGCAATTTACTGTAGACCAATAACAGCAGAAAACACATGACAGCAGGTATAAAATCCTCTTGGAAAATAGAAGAAAATGATTTCGCCTATGAAGCAAAAATAAACAGTTCTTCAGCTATATTCTGCCAATAAAACATCCCAATATATTCACTCTTGTGAAAACGCCATCCATGATGTCCTAACAGCTCCACCTGTGAATGTATTTGGCTTGCCTTTCCCAACAATGTTCTAGTTACTATTTTAAGTCGATAAGCAAAACAAGTACCTTTAACATCTTGAAAACAAAATCAATACTTTGTTTACACGCCCTTTAGCACAAATATACACATCAGGTTTTCTCCATTTAGATGGGATGTTCCAGCTGTTAATCTCAATTAGAAACAGAAAGAGGGGGTATTTTAAGAGCTGCAACAAGACGACCGAGAAGTTATAACACCTTTTGAAATGTAATTGTAGTACTAAACCTGACTACAAGTGTTGTCAAGAAACTGACATACAGTTATTTATAATTAACCATTTATAGATGGTTTAATTACTATCTTCAGACAGAAGTGCTGAGTGGAAGACCTTTCTTGGCTTCCTCCTGAGATCCCCAACATCACAGATGCCAGTCTTCAGCCAATTTGATTCACGCAACACAATATCAAGACACAGCTGACTGCACTGCAAAGGCTACAGACCCCGACAACATCTCAGCTTAAGTACAGATGGCCTCTGCTCCAGAACTAGCTGCGCCCATGCGTATAGTTATAACACTGACATTTACTAGACAATGTGGAAAATTGCACAGGTATGCCCTGTCTGCAAAAAGGAGACAAATTCAACCCAATCAATTAGCACTCCATCAGCCTACGCCCAATCATCAGAAAAGTGATGAAGGGAGTTGCCAGTCCTGTCAAGTGGCATTTACTCACCAATATCTTGCTCCCCAATGCTCATTGTAGTTTCAGCAGGTCCACATGGCGCCAGACCTCATTATAGCCTTGGTACCTACATAGGCACAAGAGCTGAATTCAGGTGTGAGGTGAGAGTGTGTGTCCTTGACATCAGGCCGTATTCAACTGAGTGTGGCACCAAGGAACCCAAGTAAAACTGAAGACAGTGGAGATCAGACGAAAAACTCTCCAGTAGTTGGAGTCATGCCTTGCAAAAAGAAATTATTTGTGGTTGTTGAATGACAAACATCAGCCCCAGGAAATCCACAGAGTAGCGTCCAAGGCTTACCTACTTGCAGCTGCTTCATCAATGACTTTCACTCCATCATGTCAGAATCAATTGCTGTTCATTGATTATTTTACAGTGTTCAGCTCTTGTTAATGAAGCAGTCTATGCCCACATGCAACAAGGTCTGGGCAACATCCAACTTAGGCTATTAAGTGGTAGTAACATTCATGTCACACAAGTGCCAGCCAATGTTTAACAAGAGGCAGGCTGACCTCCTCCCCTTGACATTCAATGGATTATTACCATTGAATCCTCCAACATCAATATTCTGGGGCCACCACTGACCAGAAAGTTAAGTGGACCAGGCACATAAATGCTGTGGCTACTAGAGCAGATCAAAGGATAGCTTTTCTGTGGCAACAAGGTTCTTTTCTCCTCAAAGCCTCTCCACCACCTAAAAAGCACATGTCAGGAGTGTGATGGAATCGTCCCCACTTGCCTGGATGGGTACAGATGCCACATTACTCAAGAAGCGCTGTTAGCTTCTCGTATTTGTGCAGCAAGATCCATACAAACGTATAAACATAGGAATTAGGAACTGCAGTAGGTCACTCGGCCCCTCGAATCTGTCCTGCCATTCAATAAGATTGTGGCTGATCTGATTGAAACCTCAACCCCACATTCCCACCGACCCCCAATAACCTTTCACCCCTTTGCTTCTCAAAAATCTATCTACCTCTGCCTTAAAAAGATTTTCGGAACATAGGAACAGGAGTAGGCCATTCATCCCATTCAGCCTGCTCCACCATTCAATATGATCATGGCTGATCGACTTCAATGTCTTTTTCCCACACTATTCCCATATCCCTTTACGTCATTGGTATTTAGAAATTCGTCAATCTCTGCATTAAACATACTCAATGACTGAGCTACCACAGCCCTCTGGGGTAGAGAATTTAAAAGATTCACAACCCTCTCAGTAAAGACATTTCTCATCATTGTCCTAAGTAGCTTTCCTTTTATTTTTAAATTGTGTCTACTGGTTCTAGACTCGCCAACCAGGGGAAATATCTTACCTGCATCTACCCTGTCTATCCCTTTTAGTACTTCATATGTTTCAATGAGATCACCTCTCATTCTTTGAAACTCTAGAGAATACAGGCCCAGTTTCCCCAATCTCTCTTCACAGGACAGTCCCACCATTCAGGGAACAAGTCTGGTGAACCTTCGTTGCACTCCCTCTATGGCAATAATATCCTTCCCAAGGTAAGGGGACCAAAACTGCACACAATACTCCAGGTGCAGTCTAACCAAGGTTCTATACAATTGAAGCATGACTTCACTAATCCCATACTCAAATACTCTTGTGATAAAGGCCAACATGCCATTAGCCTTCCTAATTGCTTGCTGCACCTGCATGTTAGCTTTCAGTGACTTATTGGCGGGTACACCCCGGTCCCTTTCTACATCTACACTTTTTAATCTCTTAGCATTTAAGAAATACTCTGCACATCTATTCCTCCTACGAAAGTGGATAACCTTACATTTTTCCCAAATTATATTCCATCTGCCACATTCTTGCCCACTCACTAAGTCTGTCCAAATCTCCTTGAAGCTGCTTTGCATCTTCCTCACAACACATATTCCCAACTAGTTTTGTGTCATCCGCGAACTTAGAAATATTACATTTGGTCCCCAATTCCAAATCATTGATATATATTGTGAACAGCTGGAGCCCAAGCACTGATCCTTGCAATACCCCAGTAGTCACAGCCTGCCAACGCGAGAATGACCTGTTTATTCCTACTCTGTTTTCTGCCTGTTAACCAATCCTTAATCCATGCCATTATATTACCTCCTATCCCATGTACTTTAATTTTGCTAACCAACCTCCTGCGGGGGACTTTATCAAAAGCCTTCTGAAAATCCAAGTATACCACGACCACCGACTCCCCTTTATCAATTCTGTTAGTAACATCCTCAAAGACTCCAACAGGTTCATCAAACATGATTTCCTATTCATTATTCCATGTTGACTATGCTCAATCAGATCATTATTATCCAAGTGTCCCTTTATCACATCCTTTAGAATAGATTCTAGCATTTTTCCCAACTACTGATGTAAGGCTAACAGGTCTGTAGTTCCCTGTTTTCCCTCTCCCTCCCTTCTTAAATAGTAGTGTGACATTTGCTACCTTCCAATCTGCAGAAACCACTCCAGAATCTATAGAATTTTGGAAGATGACCACTATCTCCATAGCTACCGCTTTCAACACTCTGGGATGTAGAATATCAGGTCCTTATCAACCTTCAGCCCCATTAATTTCTCCAATATAACCTTCTTAGTAATACTAATTTCCTTCAATTCCTCATTTCCCCAAATCCCTTGGATCTCTAATTCTGGGAGATTTCTTGTATCTTCCTCAGTGAAGACAGACACAAAATAATTATTTATCTTCTCCGCCATTTCTCTATTTCCCATTATAAATTCTCCTGACTCTGCCTGTAATGAACCCACATTTGTCTTCGCCAAATGTTTCCTTTTTACGCACGTATAGAAACTTTTAGAGTCTGTTTTTATGTTTTTTGCTAGTTTACATTCATATTCTCTTCTCCCTTTATCAGTTTCTTGGTCCTCCTTTGCTGTATTCTAAAATCCTCCCAATCCTCAGGTTTACTACTATTTCTGGCAACTTTACAGGCCTTTTCTTTTAATCTTATACAATCCTTAACTTCCTTTGTTAGCCACAGTTGACTGTCTTTTCTTTTGGGGTTTTGTGCCTTGAAGGAATGTATAGTTCCTGTAAACTATGTAATAATTCTTTATAAAACTATCCATTGCCTATGTACTGTCATATCTTTTAATGTATTTTCCCAATCCACCTCAGCCAATTTGTCCCTCATAACATCATAATTTCCTTTGTTCAAATTTAACACCCTGGCTTCAGATTGAACTACCTCACTTTCAAACACAATGCAAAATTCTACCGTATTATGGTCACTCATCCCTAAAGGTTCTTTTACAACAAGATTATCAATTAAACTTTTCTCATTACATAATACTAGATCTAAAATAGCATGTTCTCTAGTCGGTTCCTCAACATACTACTCGTGAAAACCATCCCTAACATACTCCAGAAACTCATCCTCCACAGCATTAGTGCTCATTAGGTTTACCCAATCTAAATGCAATTAAAGTCATCCAAAATAAATGTATTACCCATGCTACATGTCTCTCTAATCTCCTGATTAATACCATGCCCCACACTACACTACTGTCTGGTGGCCTATAAACAACTCCTACCAATGTTTGCTGCCCCTTGCTGTTTCTTAGCTCCACCCAAACAGATTCCACATTTTGTTCTTCTGATCTGAGACCCTCCCTTACTAATGTACTGATCCCATCCCTCTATATCAGCACAAACATCTCCTTTTCCTTTTTGCCTGTCCTTAAATGTCGAATATCCTTGAACATTTAGTTCCCAGTCTTAGTCACCCTGTAGCTACGTTTCTGTAATGGCAATTAGATCATACCCATTTACCTGTATTTGTGCCTCTAAATCATGTACCTTATTGTGAATGCTGCATGCATTCAGGTAGAGTGTCCTTAACCTTGTCTTCTTGACATTATTCTGCATTCTAAGCCAAGTTGACGCTCGCCTTTGTTTCGCCTGCCTTCTAATGTCACTTTTCTACCTCCTGTTACCAGCTTTACTTCCTTCCAGTTTGAGCTACCCATCAGGTTCCCATCCCCCTGATAAGTTAGATAAACCTTCCTCAACAGTACTAGCAAATCTCCCTGTGAGGATATTAGCTCTGGTCCTGTTAAGGTGTAGCCTGTCCATTTTGTATAGAAACATAGAAAATAGGAGCGGCAGTAGGCCATTCGGGCCTGCTCCACCATTCATTATGATCATGGCTGATCATCCAACTCAGTTAGCTGTTCCCGCTTTCGCCCCATATTCTTTGAGACATAGAACATAGAACATAGAACATACAGCACAGAACAGGCCCTTCGGCCCACAATGTTGTGCCGATCCTTTGTCCTCTGTCAAGGACAATTTAATCTATACCCCATCATTCTCCTTTATCCATATACCTATCCAAAAGCCTTTTGAAAGTCCCTAAAGTTTCTGACTCAACAACTTCCCCGGGCAAGGCATTCCATGCCTCGACCACTCTCTGGGTAAAGAACCTTCCCCTGACATCCCCCTTATATCTCCCACCCTTCACCTTAAATTTATGACCCCTTGTAACGCTTTGCTCCACCCGGGGAAAGAGTTTCTGACTGTCTACCCTATCTATTCCCCTGATCATCTTATAAACCTCTATCATGTCACCCCTCATCCTTCTCCTTTCTAATGAGAAGAGGCCTAGAATGTTCAGCCTTTCCTCGTAAGACTTATTCTCCATTCCAGGCAACATCCTGGTAAATCTCCTCTGCACCCTCTCCAAGGCTTCCACATCCTTCCTAAAATGAGGCGACCAGAACTGCACACAGTACTCCAAATGAGGCCTTACCAAGGTCCTGTACAGCTGCATCATCACCTCACGGCTCTTAAATTCAATCCCTCTGCTAATGAACGCTAACACCCCATATGCCTTCTTCACAGCCCTATCCACTTGAGTTGCAACTTTCAATGATCTATGCACATAGACCCCAAGGTCTCTCTGCTCCTCCACATGCCCAAGAACCCTACCGTTAACCCAGTATTTTGCATTCATGTTTGTCCTTCCAAAATGGACGACCTCACACTTTTCAGGGTTAAACTCCATCTGCCACTTTTCAGCCCAGCACTGCAACCTATCCAAGTCCCTTTGCAGACGACAATAGCCCTCCTCGGTATCCACAACTCCACCAACCTTTGTATCATCTGCAAATTTACTGACCCACCCTTCGACTTCCTCATCCAAGTCGTTAATAAAAATCACAAACAGGAGAGGACCCAGAACTGATCCCTGCGGCACGCCACTGGTAACTGGGCTCCAGGCTGAGTATTTACCATCTAAGACCACTCTCTGCCTTCTATCAGTTAGCCAATTCTTAATCCAACTGGCCACATTCCCCACTATCCCATGCCTCCTGACTTTCTCCATAAGTCTACCATGGGGGACCTTATCAAATGCCTTACTAAAATCCATGTACACCACATCCACTGGTTTACCCTCATCCACTTGCTTGGTCACCTGCTCAAAGAATTCAATCAGGCTTGTGAGGCAAGACCTACCCCTCACAAAACCGTGCTGACTGTCCCGAATCAAGCAGTGTCTTTCCAGATGCTCATAAATCCTATCCCTCAGCACCTTTTCCATCAACTTGCCTACCACCGAAGTAAGACTAACTGGCCTGTAATTCCCAGGGTTGTTCCTATTCCCTTTCTTGAACAGGGGCACAACATTTGCCACCCTCCAATCACCTGGTACCACCCCCGTCAGCAGAGAAGATGAAAAGATCATTGCCAGCGGCTCTGCAATTTCATCCCTTGCTTCCCATAACATCCTTGGATATACCCCGTCAGGCCCGGGAGACTTGTCTATCTTCAAGTTATTCAAAAACCCCAACACATCTTCCCTCCTAACGAGCACTTCCTCGAGCTTACCAGTCTGTTTCACACCGTCCTCTTCAGTAATACACCCCTTCTCATTCGTAAATACCGAAGAGAAGTACTCATTCAAAACCTCACTTATCTCTTCCGGCTCAACACACAGTCTCCCGCTATTGTCCTTGACCGGACCTATGGTCCCCCTAGTCATCCTCATATTTCTGACATACGCGTAAAAGGCCTTGGGGTTTTCTTTTATCCTACCCGCCAAGCATTTTTCATGCCCTCTCTTAGCTCTCCTAATCCCTTTCTTCAGATCCTTCCTGGCCATCTTGTATCCCTCCAGAGCTATGCCTGTGCCCTTTTTCCTCAACTTTATATACGCATCCTTCTTCTTCCTAACAAGACTCTCAACCTCTCTTGTCAACCACGGTTCCCTCACATGACCATCCCTTCCCTGTCTGACAGGGACATGCTTATCAATGGCCCCTACTATCTGCTCCTTGAAAAAGTTCCACATTTCGACCGTGCCCTTCCCTGCCAGCATATGCTCCCAACTTATGCTCCTCAGTTCCTGCCTGACAGCATCATATCTACCCTTCCCCCAATTGTAAACCTTGCCCTGTTGCACATACCTATCCCTCTCCATTACCACAGTGAATGCTACAGAATTGTGATCACTATCTCCAAAGTGCTCGCCCACCAACAGCTCTATCACTTGCCCTGGTTCATTACCTAGTACCAAATCCAATATTGCCTCCCCTCTGGTCGGGCAGTCTACATACTGAGTCAGAAAAGCTTCCTGGACATACTGCACAAACACTACCCCATCCAAACTATTCGATCTAAAGAGTTGCCAATCAATATTTGGGAAGTTGAAATCCCCCATAATTACTACCCTGTGACTTCTGCTCCTTTCCAAAATCTGTTTCCCAATCTGCTCTTCCACCTCCCTGCTGCTATTGGGGGGCCTATAGAAAACTCCCATCAAGGTGACTGCTCCTTTCCTGTTCCTGACCTCAACCCACAGTGCCTCAGTCGGCAGATCCTCCTCGAAAATTCTTTCAGCAGTTGTTACACTATTTCTAACTAACAATGCCACCCCCCCACCTCTTTTACCACCATTCCTAATCTTATGAAAACATCTATAACCAGGTACCTCCAAAAACCATTCCTCCCCCTCACCTATCCACGTTTCAGTGATGGCCACAACATCGTAGTCCCAAGTGCCCATCCACGCCTTCAATTCACTCACCTTATTCCTGATGCTTCTTGCGTTGAAGTATACGCACTTTAACCCTTCTCCGTGCCCATCTGTCCTCTGTGACAGTGCTACCTTCCCCAATACCTCACTACACTCTTTGTCTTTCTGAGTGGACCCACTGGTCCCTGGATTACAAGTCCGGTTCCCATCCCCCTCCCAAACTAGTTTAAACCCTCCCGAACAGTACTAGCAAACCTAGACAATATGAAGACAACTCATGATGTGAGAAATAAGTTAACCTCCCTGTGGGGGAATTGAACCCCAGTCTCCTGCGTGATAGGTGGGGAGATTAGCTACTATTACTAACGAGGAACATGTCCCACCTGGCCTAGAATTGGTCATCTAAATCATTAATATATATTGTGAATAGCTGGGGTCCTAGCACCAATCCCTGCAGTACCCCACTAGTAACTGCCTGCCATTCGGAAAAAGACCCGTTTATCCCTACTCTTTGTTTCCTGTCTGCCAACCAATTTTCTATCCATCGCAATACACTACCCCCAATCCCATGCGCTTTAATTTTACACACTAATCTCTTATGTGAGACTTTGTCGAAAGCCTTCTGAAAGTCCAAATAAACCACTGGCTGTCCCTCATCAACTCTACTAGTTACATCCTCACATTCTGGAAGATTTGTCAAGCATGACTTCCCTTTCGTAAATCCATGCTGACTCTGGCTGATTCCATCAATGTTCTTCAAGTGCCCTACTATAAAATCTTTGATAATGGACTCTAGAATTTTCCCCACTACTGACGTCAGGCTGACTGGTTTATAATTCCCTGCTTTCTCTCTACCTCTCTTTTTAAATAGTGGGGTTACATTAGCTACCCTCCAATCTGTAGGCACTGTTCCAGAGTTGATAGAATCTTGGAAGATGACCACCAATGCATCCACTATTTCTAGGGCCACTTCCTTAAGTACTCTGGGATGTAGATTATCATGCCTTCAATCACATCAATTTCGCCAACACCATTTCTCTACTAATACTGATTTCCTTCAGTTCCTCCCTCTCACTAAACCCTGTGTTCCTCAACATTTCTGGTATGATATTTGTGTCCTCCTTTGTGAAGACAGTACCAAAGTATGCATTTAGTTGGTCAGCCATTTCTTTGTTCCCTATAATAAATTCCCCTGTTTCTGACTGTAAGGGACCTACATTTGTCTTCACCAATCTTTTTCTCTTCACATACCTATAGAAACTGTTACAGTCAGTTTTTATGTTCCCAACTAGCTTGCTCTCCTACTCTATTTTCCCCTTCTTAATCAATCCCTTGGTCCTCCTTTGCTGAGTTCTAAACTGCTCCCAATCCTCAGGTCTGTTGTTTTTGCTGGCAAATTTGTCAAGGAGTAATTTTTAGTTAACTGCTAAATTGAAGAAAAAACTAGACTTTAGATAGAAATTAACCCTTAAAACTCCTTCTTACCAGACTTACCAGACTCAGCAGCTCTCAGTTCAAACGCTGCTTCCACCGCCTTTTGAGGAAGAGAGTTCCAAAGACTCACGACCCTCGGAGAGAAAAAAATTCTCCTTATTTCTGTCCTAAATGGATGACCCCTTATTTTAAAATAGTGTCCCTAGTTCTAGATTCTCCCACAAGGGGAAACAGCCACATCTGCATTCATCCTGTCAAGACCCCTCAGGATCTTCTTTGTTTCAATCAAGTCACCTCTTACTCTTCTAAACTCCAGTGGATACAAGCCTAGCCTGTCCAACCTTTCCTCATAAGACAACCCGCCCATTCCAAGTATTAGTCTAGTAAACCTTCTCTGAACTGCTTCCGACGCATTTACATCCTTCCTTAAATAAGTAGACCAATACTACACAAAGTACTCCAGATGTGGTCTCACCAATATCCTGTATAACTGAAGCATAACCTCCCTAGTTTTGTATTAATTTATTGTTTTCCTGTACAGTGTTATTTGTATTGAACTTTTTGTAACTTTCACAAAAGTTAATTCCCACATCCATGATGTGAGGAATGTGATAATCAGATTCAGTTTTGCAATAAAAAACCTTGCATTTATGTAGCGCTAGATCCTCCAGAAGTCTGAATATGCCTCAACCCAATGGATTACTTAAGAATTGCTATTGTTATGTTGACAAATGCAGCAGCCAATTGTGCCCACCTTGATGCAGCAATAATTGACCAGTTATTTGGCTTTTTTGATGGTTTGGTTGAGGGAGGAATATTGGTCAGGGTAACAAGTGCCTTCTCTGTTCTTCTTCAATCTGTGCCAAAGGACGTTGAAATATCATTTGAACAGAGATATGAGGACTTGATTTAATATCTGATCCAAAATAATGTAACACACCCTCAGTACTTCTTTGAAATGTCAGCCTAGATTGCGTGCTCAATTCCTGGAGTCATGCTGAGAAGTACAATCTCCTAAGAAGGGAGAGGGCTGGGATACTAATAATGTACTGGTTTCAGCTGTCAGTATTAACCAGTAGCATTTCGGTTGTTATGTATCATGTCGAAGAGTCAAATTTAAATTATAGCACTTCAATAATCTTGGTCTGCTTTCAGGAATAGAAACAGATAATTTCCCCCAGCCCATTGCTAAACTATTCTATGCAAGGTTTTATCTGAAATATATACATACTATTCAAATGCTCTCATAGCTGACCACCTATCTTCCACCCTCCATAAACTTGAGCTCATCCAAAACTCTACTGCCTATATTCTAACACACATCAAGTCCTGCTCACCTATCACCCGTGTACCTGCTGACCATCACTGGCTCCCAGTCCACCAACACCTCAAATTTAATATTCTCATTTCTTGTATTTAAAACCCCTCCATGGCCATGACCTTCGATCTCCATAACTTCATCCAGTTAATTAAGCTTCCTTGATCTCTCCACTCCACTGACTGCTGTCCTTCACTTCCTTTGTTGATAGATAGCTAAAAGCACACTAGGTCCCATACTCTGGACTTCACTTTATAAATCTTACTGTTTCACCCTCTTTCTCTTCTCCTTTGGGATCATCCTTAAAATCCACCTCGTCGACCCAGCTTTTGTTCAACCCTCTTAATATTTCCTATGGATTGGAAATATTTTTCTTATGCTTCGATGAAACCCCTTATGATGCTTTTCTACATTAAAGGCACTGTATAAACACAAAGTCTTGTTGTTGATGTTGCTTTATTGCATTATAGTGTTATTATAGTATACTAACATAAGTAATTGTACATACTTCTGTAACATCACATTGTTACGACCAGGCGAGGAGGGGTCTCAAGGCTCCCCTCTTTTTCTTCCTCTTATTTTACTGCAACAGGGTTTACTCCTTTTTAAACAGTGTTCTACCATTTACCCTTTGTTATGATTGCAAAAGAACCAATCAGACAGGTTCTTGAGTTTAAACAAGAAAAAGGCGAGTTTATTATACTTAACAATCTAAATAAAATAATAAAATTACACTACACATTCACACACACACACACACAAGAATCACACACACACAAATAGATTACAGAGTGATGAGGAGTAGATTTGTAGTTGGATTAGAGCCCAGAACAAATAAAAAAATAATACATAGTGAGTCTGTGGGGTTAGGTGATTCCATTGACTTTCGGCTGAGGATGTGTTCTTGAAATCTTTGGCTGGTAGAAGTTCATATTGTGGCTGGCCCACCTGGTTCAAGGTTTTCTTGGAGGCAGAATTGTAGCTGCCTTTCTTCCCCTGGTGTCTTTGTCTTGGATCCAGCAACCGGCAGCTAAACTTCGCACCCCCCCACCCCACCCCACCAAATCATGCCTTCTGGAGAGAGAGAGAGAGCGAGAGAGAGAGACAGCCCTTCTGGCTTCTGCCCAGTCTGAGTTATGGCTTGTCTGCTTTGTCCAAGGGAAACACCCAGCTTTCACAGAGATGGACAGACTGTCTCAGTGTATTATCTGGTATCTTCTAACGAGATTCAAGTTGAGGAATTTCAATCCCTCCCCTTCGCCCTTTCAATGTTAATGTCCCAGGATGACTTTGAATGTCTTGCTAATGAAAGCAATCTCAGGTAACTCAATCAATAGAGTAAGCCATTGTTTGGGTACAGGCTCATCAGACATGTCTCCTCTTTGATGCCTTGGAATGTGCAAGATGTTCAAATGCAAATTGCGGTGGCCATCTTGGCTGCCAGCTTTTTTTAAAAGTTATCTGTAGGATTCCAGCTATTTGTGTTTCATTAAAAGTTTATTGTAGGTTTCCAATTGATGAATTAAAAAAATGCTCCTTTGGCATAGCAGGATTTCTTGACAACATAAACTATCAAACAGATTGCCTCATGTATGTTCATCCCTAGGATAGCATGTTTCCATCTTCAAAATTTAGAAGCAAGGAAGGATGTACATGAAAATAAAATCATATATTATGATTGATAAAATAGAATTTAATATTTCTATCATTAAAAGTTTTATATTTCGCTTACATCTATAGAGTATCACATTTTCGAAGTGTTTTGGGGGATTCGCACACATGCTGCACACCTTGGACTGAAATTTATGGGCCTCCTAGGGACAAGAATGGAGGCAGGCGGCCCATAAAATTGCATCAGAAGGCAGGGGATGGAGTACCTGTCACCTTCCTGATGCTTTCCAATTTAGACTGGAGCCAGGAAGGCTGAGGATGACTTTCCCGTCCCAGGCTAATTGAGCCCCTTAACTGGCCAAATAATGGCCACTTAAGGGCCTCTTCCTTCCTCCATCTCAATTTAATGGAAGGCAGAGGGGCCCGCAGGCACCGGGAGACACTGCTAGGTAAAGCATGGCGGCCCCTAGCGAGGTCGGGTGGTCCCTCCTTTTGGGAAAATCCAGGGCCCCCAGAGGGCACCCCAGTGGTGACCATTGCTCCCCCCCACACCGGGAATACATCCTCACTAACTCCCCCTCCCCTCCACCCTGTTGCCAAGTCTGAATGGCCCTGGTGACCCCAACTTCACGTACCTCTCCCGTGGGCTCCGATGTCCTCAGTATAGCAGAGCCTTCTGCAGTACCGGCAGTGGCGACTACTCCCAATTGGCTGGCAGCTCTTGGAGAAGGGAGCTCATCCTTTAAAGGGATGGCATCCCTGACAGTGGGCAGTTAATTGCCTGCCCGCTGTGTAATTGCAACAGGGGTTTGATGGAGGGCTGAGGTGGGGGTCTCCCCCCACCCTTCAGTCCGCTGCCGGGACCCCTGTTGGCAAAAAATAATTCAGCCCCTTAAATATATATCACACATTTGCAATTGATTCACACAATCGCTATGTGTTAGGTTACTCAAGCTGATTTGCTTAAATATTATATTGGCTAAGTGTGAACCAATCAAAAACTACTTTGAATCACTATGCAGGTAATTGAAAAATAACAACCACCATAAATCATCAATCCACCACTTAATAAGCATCCAGCAATTTACTCAAAAAGAACAAGGGCCTGAATAAGTTATCTGTAAGTTCTATGAATGATTAGATTATATTCGGGAAGACTAACAAGACAAGGGATAAGGGTAGGATACTGAGAAGTGTAGAGGAACAGAAGGACCTTGGAGGTGATTGGGCAGGTAGATAAGGTGGTCAAGAAGGCATACCTTTATCAGCTGAGGCATGCCTCATCACCAGAAGGGTTCCCCGAGCAGACTGTCAAAGTCATTTGGCGGAATGCCTCATCACCAGAACTTTCAAACAAGCACCAAGACGTAGCTTGGCTGGTGGTGAGAAGGGCCCTCCCCGTCAGATCCTTCATGCACACCCGAAGTCTCGCCCCCTCCGCACAGTGCCCCCGCGTTGGCTGTGGTGGGGAAGAGACGGCCGCCCACCTCCTCCTGGAATGTGCCTTTGCAAAGCAGGTGTGGAAAGAGATGCAGTGGTTTTTGTCAAGGTTCATCCCAAGCAGCTCTGTAACACAGGAGTCTGTGCTCTACGGGCTGTTCCCAGGGACGCACACCGAGACAAACATCAACTGCTGCTGGAGGACTATCAATTCGGTGAAAGACGCCCTTTGGTCTGCCCGAAACTTGCTGGTCTTCCAGCACAAAGAGTTGTCCACCACCGAATGTTGCAGACTGGCACATTCCAAGGTCCAGGACTACGTGCTGAGGGACGCACTAAAGCTTGGGGCAGCCGCAGCAAAGGCTCAATGGGGAAAGACCACAGTGTAAGGTTCCCCCACCAAGCTGGACTGAGGGGCTGGATCAATGGGAAACCCCTCGAACTGTAATCGTTAATATTCTCAATTGCTGTAAATGTAAAACTGTAATTGACATGACAATTGTGAAACGGAAGGGTTGGGAAGAAACTCATGACAGTATTGAAGAAAACTGATCTCCCTTGCAATGTTTGTATTTTTTGGTGCTGTTTGGAAACTGTTTGGCAATGTAATTTTTACAGATTTTTATGAATAAAGTATATTTTGGAAATAAAAAAAAATAGAATATAACAGCTGTTGAGTTATGCTGGAAATGTATAAAACACTAAATAGGCCACAGCAGGAGTATTGCATGCACCACAGGAAAGATATGATTGCATTAAAGAGGGTACAGAGAAGATTAATGAAGATTTTGCCTGGACTGGAGAATCATAGTTATGATGAAAGATTGGATAGGCTAGTGTTGTTTCCTTTGGAACAAAGGAAGCTGAGGGCAGATCTAACTGAAGTGTGTAAAATTATGAGGGGTCTAGACAGAGTGGACAGGAAGGCCCTATTCCCCTTTGTTCAGGGGTCCAACCAGGGGTCATAGATGTCGGGTAAGAGGTAGGAGGTTTAGCGGGGATTTGAGGGTATACTTTTTCACTGAGCGGATGGCGGGGATTTGGAATTCACTGTCTGAAATGGTGCTAAAGGCATAACATTTAAAAAGTACTTGGGTTTGCACTCTTCTTCTTTGGCCTCCTTGTTTCGAGAGACAATGGGTAAGCGCCTAGAAGTGGTCAGTGGTTTGTGGAGCAGCGCCTGGAGTGGTTATAAAGGCCAATTCTAGAGTGACAGACTCTTCCACAGGCGCTGCAGATAAAATTGGTTGTCGGGGCTATTACACAGTTGGCTCTCTCCTAGCACTTCTGTCTTTTTCCCTGCCAACAGCTAAGTCTCTTCGACTCACCATTCTTTAGCCCGTCTTTATGGCTGTCCACCAGCTCTGGCGATCACTGGCAACTGACTCCTATTACTTGTGGTCAATGTCACAGGACTTCATGTCGCGTTTGCAGACGTCTTTAAAGTGGAGGCATGGACGGCCAGTGGGTCTGATACCAGTGACGAGCTTGCTGTACAACGCGACCTTGTGTATCCTGCCACTTTCCATGCGGCTCACATGCACTGGAAGTGCCATAACCTACAAGGCTATGGACCAAGAGCCAGAAAGTGGGATTTGGCTAGATGGCTACTTGAACATGATGGGCCAAATGGCTGTAAACTTTTAATCTAGTACATTTGCTTATAAATGTTAGAAATGTTTGCAAGATGCTTCCTTTCAAAGGCTGTCCCTTTTACGAAGGACCTCAGGTTTGATTCTGGTGCATTTCCAGAACCTGCATTGACTACCTGAGTGTTGTCTGTATGAAGAGACTCAAGCAGGAAGAAGACTGCAGCTCTCAAAAAGAACCTGTGTCACTGGTTGACTACAACTGCTAGAAGGCTATCAACTTCTACTGAGCCTAATATTGGACAGAGGACGCAGGGCTTACAACCTCATGGTATGCAACTGGCCAGTCATAAAATATGCCCTCATGCTTTAAAAACTAAAATATATTTTATTTGATTGGACCAACTTGAATTTATATAGCACCTTTAATGTAATAAAATGTTCAAGGCACTTCACATCAGCATTATAAAGCAAAATTGTACACTAAACCACATCAGGCAATATTCGGGCAGATGGCTAAAAGCGTGGTCAAAAAAGTAGGGTTTAGAGTCATATACAGCACAGAAACAGGCCCTTTGGCCCATTGTGTCTGTACCAACCATCAAGCACCTATCTATTCTAATCCCATTTTCCAGCACTTGGCCCGTAGCCCTGTATGCCATGGTGTTTCAAGTGCACATCTAAATACTTTGTAAAATGTTGTAAGGGTTCCTGCCTCTACCACCCCTTCAGGCAGTGAGTTCCAGATTCCAACCACCCTCTGGGTGAAAATATTTTTCCTCAAATCCCCTCTAAACCTCCTGCCCCTTACCTTAAATCTATGCCCCCTGGTTATTGACACCTCCGCTCAGGGAAAAGTTTCTTCCTATCAATGCCCCTCATAATTTTGTATACCTCAATCAGGTCCCCCCTCATCTTAAGCAACATCTTAAAGGAGAAAAGACAGGTAGAGAGGTGGGATGGTTTAAGAAGAGAATTCCAGAGCTCAGGGCATGGGTAGCAGAAGGCATGGCCACCAACTATGGAACAATTAAAACCAAAGATGTTCAAGAGTTCAGAATTAGATGAGAGCAGATATCACAGAGGGTTGTAGGTCTAAAGGAAATTACAGAAGTACAGTAGGACGAGGCCATTGAGCGATTTGAAAACAAAGGTGAGAATTTTTAAATCAAGGCATTGCTTGATCAGAAGCCAATTTGGCGAGCAGATTGGTGATGACTGAACAGGACTTGGCACAAGTAAGGACATGTGCAGCAGAGTTTTGAATGACCTCAAGTTTACAGAGGATAGAATGTGTGAGGCTAACCAGGAGTGCATTGGAATAGTTAACTCTAGAAATAACAAAGGCAAGCTTGAGAGTTTCTGCAGCAGTTGAGCTGAGGCAGGGCAGAGTCCAGTGACGCTACGGAGGTGGAAATGGGCAGTCTTATTATTATCTCAGATATGTGGTCAGAAGTTCCTCTTGGGGTCAAATAATGCTCCACGGTTGTGAACGGTCTGGTTCAGCTTCAGACAGTTGCCATGGAGTTGGTAGCTAGGGAACAGAGTTTGAAGTGGGGACCGAAGGCATTGCTTCAGTCTTCCCAATGTTTAGTTGGAAGAAATTTCTGCTCATCTGATCCTATATCTTTGTCTTTTAGAAAAAAACTTCAGTTTGGAAATTAATTTACCCAAAAACAAATTCTGTCAGGACAGTTGTTATTCAGTCTTTGTGTCGTTAATTCTATTAAACCATGACTCATCTTAAAGTCAATACTTTAATTTTAAAATTCTGTATTCTTTCCATGGCTCTCTAGCCCCATGTCACACTCCAATCTCCTCTGCTGTGATTCACTCTTTGGTCCCCCATTGAACTTGGTTTCACTGGCTCAGCATAAGACTGCCCACGTATCAGTATCACAGTCTAGACCAGCTGCAAGCCAAGCCACAGCAGATCAGTAAGGTTTATTTAATGATATTTTGGCTACAGATTAAAAAAATTATTTTAACACTACACACACACACACAAATTAAAATAAAATGACAAAAGAAAATTGCATCAATGCTGAAAATCTGAAATAGAACAGAAAATATGGCAGTTGTGCAGAAAATCAGAGCGTATTTGAGGAAGGAAAGACAGGTTTATAGCAATAAGACAGGTTCACATTCCAGATGAGAATCAGCATGCTGCTTTTCAGAGGAGCCTGTCCACAGCATACAGGGTTGCTCCCTGATGATGATGTTAAGGAATGGCCTCGATGGAAGTCAGACACAACCTAGCAGGCCTCGATGGAAGTCAGACGTGCTTTTAAAAGAATATCAAACAATAATTTTATTTAATTTCTTTTTTTCCAGTGTAAAATAGGTCAGGACTTTGAACAAAACATCTTCCTCTAGGATTTCTTTCCTCTTTGAGGAAAGGTATTAAAGATGGTTAGAAGGGGAATCGTGGTAAAAAAAAAAAAATCAATGAAAAGGTGTAATGGAAACAAAATCTCTTCTCAATAGACAAAACACTAAGTAGGAAATTACCATCAATATTATACAGAGAAGGAAACTGGTAAAATGAAAAGGGAAAAGTTGTTTAGAGCCAGAAGAGAACTGCAGATGTGATTATAAGCTAAGTAATAGCTACTTTGCAGCAGAAGTTGTTAGAATAAACTGCCACCCAGTGCAGCTCTCTCAGGTGAAGCAGCGTAAGGAAGAATTTATACTACACATTCAAGAGGGTTAGAAATTGGCCACAATGCAGGTGGGAGTTAAAGATAGTCTTTAATTCCTCAATGTAGACCTAAATAACTGAACGAGATGGACAGAGAGGCTCTGTCTTATTGTTAATTGCTTACACTCTTGGGTCTCTGGTAACTCCAATCCAACACCCTGTTCACTGTTGGCCCATTTGTGTAAAACCATTAAGAAAGTGACACCAGGCCATGACTTCCAGCTGAACTTGAATTGTGGAATCGCATGGAGATATACAGAGTAGTGTGTCCCAGCAATGAACTTATCAAATTCATTATCAAAATCATTATCAAATCCACTCATACAGTTCCTTCAATTGAACATTCATATCATGGAATAGGTTTTGTTTAACTCTTCGGATGTGGGCATAGCTGGAAAAGCCAGCATGGAATGTCCATCCTGTGTTATCCTGAGAAGATGGTAATGAAACTTCTTGCTGAACTGCTACAAATGTTTTGATACAACTGAGGAACTTTCTAGACCACTTCAGAAGGCAGTTAAGAATCAGCCACATTAGTGTTGGACTCGAGTCCCATTTGGGCCAGACTGTGCAGACTGTGTAAGGGTCATAGGTTTTCTTCTCTAAAGGACATCAGTGAACCATTTAGATATTTATGGTAACCTGACAACTAGCTTCTTAGTAATTTACTGATACCAGTTGTTTGTTTTCAGATTTTAAAAAGACATGAATTCTAATTCCCTGACATGGTGGGATATGAATTTCCATTCTCTGGATTATTAATCCAGGCCTCTGAACTACTAGTCCAGTGACATAGCCACAACACAAGGCCACAATAGTGTCAGTCCTTCCACATTAAAATATTTCTCAATTTAATTCCGTTATTAAATTACTGTTTAAATGGTGCTATCTTTTAATGTTTTAATTTCGATTAAATATATCAACTTATGTAAAGTAGAGGTGTGGCAGCCAGCCAGGAGAGAATTGGAATTGTTAAGTCAATGGGTGATAAAGGCATGGGTGAGAGTTTCAGTGGTAGATGAGCTGGGGTATGGACAGAGGGATGTAATGTTTCAGAGATGGACAATATTGCAAAGGTGAAAGTAGTGATGGAGAGGACATTCAGTCTGAAGCTCAGCTCGGGGTCAAATAGGATTTTGAGTTTGCAAGCAGTCTGATTCAGCTCGAGAGAGTGGTCAGGTAGGGGGAATGGAGTCAGTGGCAACGGTACTGTGCTTGTGGTAAAGACAATGGTTTTCATGTTCCCATTGCATTGCTGGCAGAAACTGAAGCTAATCCAAGGCTGGGTATTGGACATGCTGTCTGGCAGCACAGAGGCAATGGACAGGTTGAGGGAGGTAGTGCAGAGGTAGTGGCAGGTGCAGTTAGTGTACATATATAAACTGATTCCATGTCCATGAAAGAATTTACCAAGGTGCAGTATGTAAATAAGGAGAAGGAGGGGACCTGGGATAGACCTGATGTAGATAAGAGAGAGAGAGGGTGCCTCAGGACTTTTTGATAAAGATGAAATATATACTGGCCACAACTGCCAGATTGCTACTTTGGAGGGGGAACCCATCCACAGGATGGCATGTGGCCCCAGCTGAGGCCATATAACAGACATGGCCATAGCCATAGTGGGTGGGGGTGGATGGGGGGGATTTACCAAGTTATTAGGAGTGCTGGGCCTCCCAGTCTGCCACCAGGTGGCTGCATCGGGATTCAACACCGGGGAGAGCCCGACTGCCAACTAGAAAATTCCAGTCGGTGTCTCCCGAATGCTTTTAATGGGCCCTTTAAGGTCTTTAATTAGCTACCTGCCGCTTGCAGGCAAGTAGCCCCCACTTACCAGCCCCCTCCGCCCCACCACCCGACCATCCACTTTTAAAATGGCCCGGAGGCAGCAAAGTGACAAACTGGCATGCTGCTTTCCGGAGCCAATTTTCCAGCCTTCCCGTCTCCAGTCCAACCTCTGACATGAATCAAAAGTTCAGCCTATGGTCACAGTTACAGAGAATTTCACATGTGACTTTGGTTAGTGCTGTTTTAATACTGTGGGAGGGACTGAAATATTATTGGAGAGATTCAAATGAGGTGAAGCAAGAAATTTCACAGATTCATCTTCTTGAAAGTTACACCATATGTTTATTTACCTCTTCTGAAATTTTAAATCAATTTTTGCATACTTTCATATGAACAATGCATTGTCCATTGGAACAGGCAAACCAATGTGCCTCATTTAATTCTCCATACTGGAACAATAAGGGCTGGATTTTATGGCCCTCCCCTCACCTCGAGGCGGGATCAGAGGCTGAGGGGCATGGAGAATCGCGATGGGTGGCAAGGGGGAGGGGGCGCGGTGGGGCAGAGGGCCCATCGCCCAGTGATTTTCCCGGGGATGGGATAGACCGATGACGGCCTTCCCGCCGCAGGCCAACTGAGGCCTTTAAGTGGCCTATTAACCACTAATTAGGAATCTTACCAGCAGTGGGGGTGGGGGGGGGGGGGGGGGGAGGGGGTGGGGAGAGGAGGGGCCCTCTGCTGCACAGGGAGGATGCCTTGTGAAACGAGGCGCCCTCCCTGTGAGCTTGGTGAGGGGGTTCCCTTCTCCATGGGCAATTTGTGGCCCACGGTGGACCCTCCACTGGGGCCCAATTCAACCATGGGACCACTTTTCCCCTGGACCACAAGACCACCCCCCAGCCCCCCCTTACCAGGGCCTTCCAGACTGGCCCCAGTGACCCCACCTCACCTACCTCGTCTGGGGTTCCACTGCTGGGCCTGGGTCCGACGTCTCTGCAGTACTGGTAGTGGCCACAGCTCCCAGAGGCGCTGCCGATACTGCTGAGCTGTCGGCCCTCTGATTGGCTATCAGAGGATCGCTCCGGGGACCCGCAAAAATGCAGAGGCAGGGCTCCCCCCCGCCTTTTCGGCCTGATGTCGGGAGCTCTGTCCCCTATACAAAATCCAGCTCTAAGTTTTTATTGGTGGTTTGTATCTGTTGATAAGCATGATATTTGCCAACTAAATTTGCAATACTCAAGAAAAGATTATTCCAAGCCACAGTATCACATTCTGGACAGAGAGCAGGTTTGGAATGTTTTATAGAAGTTTACTGCCATTTCTGTCTATATCATGATGCTGCAGCCATCCCACCCTCTGCATCACAAAGATAAGCACAGATCAACGAGGCTATTGAGTCCATGTAGCTCATTCTTCCACAGAAATCTACACTCCTGCCACTGCAGCAGCCAACATGATTCCAGAGGATCATTCCAGGTAATTGCTTGAAGGAGTGCTGAACTTAACTATTACTAGTTGTATCTGCTTGTCCTATAGTTATTGTTTAATTTGGTGGGGCTTCAGATTACGTTTTCTATTTGACTTAGTATGTTATATATTTCTACAAGATTTCCTTTCATTCATCTCCTTCCATGGTTGCAGATTCTGGATTTTTCTACCATTCCCTCATAAGTCAATCCTCTGATATTACAGAGCAACCTTGTGGCTTTCCTCTGCACCATTTTCAGGGCTGGTAGGTTTCCCTTATTCCTTACGCAGAGTTCAATATGAAGCTTGACCAGAGCACTATGCAGTTTCAGCATGATCCCTTCAGACCTGTATACTATTGATTTGGCAATCCAGTTAAGCTTTTATTCACTTTGCTTATTACCTCTCTGCAATAACTGGACATGATCAGTGTTGAACATAAGAAATAAAAGCAGAAGTAGGCCATATGGCCCCTAGATTCTGCTCTGCCTTTCAATAAGATCATGTCTGATCTTGTACGTCAACTCCACTTTCCTGCCCTACCCCCAAATGCCTTGATTCCCTTGGTGGCCAAAACTCTATCGATCTCAGTGTTGAATATGTCAACAACTGAACATTTGTCTACCCTTTGGAGCAGAGAATTTCAAAGATTCACAACTCTCTGCGTGAAGAAATTATTTCTCATTTCAGTTCTAAATAAGCAACCCTTTATCCTGAGGCTATGAGCTCTACTCCTAGACTCTACAGTCATGGAAAATAGTTTCTCAGCTTCTACCCCATCAAACCCTCTCAGAATGTTATGCATTTCAATAAAGTCATATCTCATTCTTCTGAACTCCAGCAAATATAGGCCATCCTATTCAATCGCTCCTCATAGGTCAACCCTTTCCTCCAATCAATCTAGTTAAGTCTATTGTCATTCCCATATTTATTTAAGACTTTCCTCTAATCATTTTGACCATCAAAAACAAAGTATCTTTCCACAGGAATTATGTGCTATTCTCTGGTGTTATTGTGGAGCTGTTAGCTTTCCTTTAAAACTTATTTCCATAGACTCCAATGGAAAGGAAAATAAGGTGTATGTAAAATGCTATCGACCCATTTTGCTCTACATTTTATCTCCACTAGTTCTACCGAGAGAGCTTAACATCCAGCTCAATCAAAAGTTTGTACATGATCTCTCTGATACAATTTTGAACCGTTTGTTGTGGTCTCCCCGGCAACAGGGTTGAAGGAATCTAGTGTACAATTTACAAATGTATACAGACTTCATAATTTGTTCAGTTTCATTTTACTATCAGCTCCGTTTTAAATTTGAGTGATACAATATTCAAAATCTGAAATATTCACGTGACCCTTTTCCAGGATGTAGAAGAGATAATTTTGTAAATTACAATGAGTAGTTAAAGTTGCAATTGGAGTTGGAAGATTCTATGAAAAAGACACTTAATTGGAAAATTTCAGAGTGGCCAAGAGGCTGCTTGAAAACTACAGAAGTAACATATTTCTAAAGATAAGAAAAATACACTGCTTTAAAAATTATTTATATAAGGTTAGATTCATTTTTAAAGTTGCAATCATATTATTTTATCTACTTGAAGGATTGTGTGAAAGATTTGTCTGTAGTAAATCATTATTATTTCAGTAGCCTGAAATTTGCGATTGTAATCATTGTTTAGTGTCATTACAGTGTAAAACTGACAGCAACTTCTGGCATCTGCATATGAGCAATTCAACGCGGAAAGCCAGAGGTTGCTGTCGGTAATACTCTGCTCCTCCACAGAATGCGCAGTTGCAGTCTTCACAGCTGCAATCAACAGACAATCACTGATTTGATGTGTGTTGTCATTACAAAGTGAAATTGAACTTTATGAAGGGAATTTTATGGAGATGATGGGGGTCTTGGCCACCAGCTGCAGAGCCTACGAGAGACCCACATTGCCACCTCTGGGAAGGCCTACTGGCATTATGTATCAATCAGGCTGTTGAGAGGTCACCAGCGGACCTTCCCTGGAATCAGAACATGGGATGGAAAGTCCAACTTGGCGAGAGCTACTGGCCAATCAGAGGGCAGGCGGTGGGTGCTGCAAGAACGACATCCACCTGAGGCGCAGCGTCACGGAGTAACCCAAGCCAGAGGTGAGTTATGGTGGGGGGAGGGTTTCGTGGGGTGGGGGCATAGGGTGTAATATTCGGATACTATTAAGGCTTAGAACAGAATATCTAAGAGAATGACAGTTACAGGAACAGAAGTTTATATACATACACTGGGGTCGGCAATGTGACGGTACATGGACACCAGTGCCCGTGGTAAACGATTTTGAGGTCCGTGACTGGTAATTTCAGGGATGAGAAATTTCCCATTGGCTTCTTCAGACTGGCTTTTAAAAAACAATCACAAGTGTTAGTTTCACAGCTGACAGGTGCAGGGAATGGGAACGGCAATTCCTGAACTTCAGACAGCTTCGGGGTTTTCCAGTTGGTTTCGAGTTTTTTTAAAAGCTCATCGAGAAACAAGTTCAGAAACTGCTGATCCTGTTCTCAGTAACGGTCAGAAAGAGAGGGGAGGGGAGAGAGAGAGGGGGAAGAGAGAGGGGGGGAAGAGAGAGAGGGGAAAGAGAGAGGGATTGACAAGGGGGGAGAGAGAAAGAGGTGAGTGAGGTGGACACAGAGGGGAGACAGGGGGAGAAAGATGGACACAGAGAGGGGAGAGAGAGAGGTGAGAGATGGACACAGAGAGGAGAGAGGGGATAGGGATTGACATAGAGAGGGAGCGAGAGAGCGAGAGGGGAGAAAAAGTGATCAAGATCACTCCTGACAGATGGACATCTATCCAGATTCTCCACATTGCTCCATCAAGTACAGGCAGACATTGACTTCTTATGCAAGCAAACACAATGCCAGGTATCTTATTAAATAGGGAGAAATGCATTTTAAATCGGACTGTTTTGATGGCATTTGGTTGGCTATACACTTTATACACAGATTAATGGCCCCTATGTCCATGCTGAGTCAATAATTTTGTCAAATATATGTGGTGCAACACGTTGGTGCCTATCCCTATACATACGTCTGGCATCTATGGCTTCCATTTACACTCCACACGAGGTTCTGTACAAGTTCTGTTACATCACTTCCTGTGTGACACTCACAGACTATTTACATATTCTGCCCAGTAACAACCCTATATTACATTATACTACATCTCCCCCGATGTCTCTGACTTCTCAGGTTGTTAACCACTGTGGCATTTTTACAAGTTTGCCATAACCCGTTCTTCTCTCTTTCGAAGGGGTTCCAGGTTTTTAGTCATCTAGTTCCTCCTTCTTATTCTTTTGTACCTCAGTAGAACTATTTGATAGCTTAAGTTCTTCACTCAGATTGCCCTCTGGGTTGATGGCTGATTGCAGGTTATCAGTTCATCAACTTCTTGAGATGATTGTTCCTCTTGTATTTGCTGCTTCTTTGGTATCATCTACTTTCGTACCTTCTACTTCTTCTCATCATCCCTTGGTCAGTTTGAACAATATACTGATCATGGATATGGTGATTGTTCTATCACTTGTCTATACCTCCCTCTGGTCTCTAATCCAAACTGATTCTCCAGGTTGTATGTCTGTCAAGTTTTTGTGTTCTGTGACATCTGTCATAATTCTCCGATAGATTGGATCTTTCTCTATCTTCTCTCTCCCTCACTTTTTCCAAGTCTTCTGCACTCACTTGTCATTTGGGTGTTTTTGGAAGTATCGGAAGTTGGGTCTTCAACCTTCTTCCCATCAACAATTCACAAGGCGTGAAACCATTCTGAGATGGTTGCGATCGATAACTTAGAAGTGCTAATTGAAGATCTTCATTCTTTTTTTAATAACGCTTCCACAGTCCTTATACCTGTCTCTGCTTCGCCATTAGCCTGAACGTACCTCAGCGAATGAGTGATATGAATAAAGCCATATGCTTCTGTAAACTCTCTAAAGCATTCATTCACAAATTGTGGCCCATTGTCAGATATCACAATATCTGGAATTCCGTGTGTAGCAAAGATTTCTCTCAAGGATGTGATTACAGCTTCTGAACTCTAACCTTGTAGTTGCTTTACTTCAATCCACCTCGAATAGCAATAACAACGATTAAGAATATCTTATTCTTATGCTCGAAAAGATCCATACCTAGACACTCTCATGGTCTAGAGAAAAGCTGATGACATTAGCGGTTCCTTCATCGCATGACAATTGATAGCACACGTGATACACCTCAATATCATCTCTTCAATTTCTTTCAAAATACCAGGCCACCATATTGACTGTCTTGCCCTGGCTCTGCACTTTGTTTCTAAATGTCCTTGGTGAAATCTTTCTAAAATCTCTAATCTTTAGTATCCTGGGGAAAACTAATCTCTCATCATAGATCAATAAATCATCAACAATGCTCAGATGACCCCTTTGTTCATAATATCACCTTACCTCTGGGTTGTGTGGCATTTATGCTGGCCATCCATGCAAACAATATTCTCCGATTGCTGCACATACTTCATCTTTTTGAGCATTCCTAATTTCACTCAATTTCTGAACTGTAGCAGGCAAAGTCGCAGTTATTGTCAGAGCAAACACTTCTACTTTTCGAAACAAACTGTTGCCTTCATCAGGTCCTGCCGATCAAATACATGACAACGCATCTGCTGTGATTTGCTGCTTCCCTGGAACATATTCGGTTTTAGCGTTGAATCTCATCAATCTTAACTTAAAGCTCTGTACTCTTGGAGGTAACTTTGCTAGTTCTTTTGTATTTAGTAGAGTAACTAACAGTTTATGATCTTCTGCACTCTGTTCTCACACAGGACTGTAAGAGAGCTGAGGCGCATTCTTAGAAAAGTAGACTTAGCTCATGCTGTCCTTGCTCAGGATGACAGAGTGCCCTGGCACCCAGACCACCAGTGCCTTTATTAGTGCCACACAGCCAGCTGGACCAAATTGCCTCAATCTACATGGAGATCATCCTCCTCAAGGCTCAGAGCTCTTCAAGGTTGCCCTTTTAAAGTGTATTCTATGAAAGCTCAGCAGCCTTCCACCTCCCAAGACATTACCACTGAGTATACACCTAGTCTGGTGCTTCTACAAGGTAAATGAGCAGGCAATACATGTACTAAGGGGTTGCACAAGATTGACTCTTAATTATTCCTGTTAACGATCATATGCGTATGGATTAGTGTTGTTGGAGTAATGTTTTTTCTGGATTTGGTGTTTGCGTTAATATTTATAGTCAAGTGAGGGCACGACCCATAGGAGTGGACTGAATTATGGTGGTGATAATAAGGACTATGGCATTAAGGATTGCAGGACTGTTGATGTAGTGGAGACAGTTCACGTGAAGCGCTCTTGAATGAGTTTCTCTCTGAGAGCTTTGGCTGTTGGGGTACAGGTGGTCGAAGCTGCTCCTAAACTTCCGCCTCTTCATGCTGCTCTCTGTTCTCCTGTTCCTCCTCCACTTCTTGTTGCCCAGTTGGTGGTAAGGACTGGTCCCTTATTATAACGTAGTTATGCATCATGTAGCACATAACCACAAATCTGGAGGACAAATCAGCAACTAACCTGTACTGAGTGGACAAGTCCTTTAAATAGCACTTATGCATAGTCTTTACTGCCTGTTAATGCCAAGATTTTCTGGGCGAGTTTATCATATGGCAATTCAGGTGCTTGGACAGAGAAATTTCACAAAAAGGTCCTACAGCAAATATAGGCCCCTTATCTAATTATAACAAGGCTCTTAAATGCTTCTGGTGTGTGTGTGTGCTGGATGCCTATTGAGCAGTTAAATCCAATATGGCAGACAATGCATTTCCTGCATGGAATGAGAAGGTGCATGTGCCCACCATATTGGATCCTTAGGCACCCGTCTTATGCCTGTAAATCAGGTGCAGTCCGATTGGTTGATTTTTCAAGGCCTCTGTCATATCCAATGTACCCCATGCATAGTTAAATTTTGTGTGACATAGTTTCATTTACCTTATATGAAATGGGGCAAGATGTCTGGAGAAATAAAATGATTCTGGTGAATAATCCTTTCGTGGAACATAATAGATTACCTACAAAATGGATTTTCCCCGTAGCAAAATGACACGTATTTCATAATCTAGTTTACTAGCAGAACTAGTGTTCCATCAAATTATTAAAACTAAATGCACAACAGGAAGTCCCTCTACCTAGTATTTGAAATTCTTGGATATTCTGATTCCATTTATTAACAATAAAATGCAGATTCATAAGGCTACCAAAAGAGCTCTGAGAATATTCACATTTAGGTTTTTTTGCAAAGCACACAGAATCCACATGTAAATAGCAAATGATGTTGAAATCTTTTAGAAATGAGTTATTTTTGTTGTGCAGAATAATTCAAGTAAGAATTTATGCATGCTCTAATTGTTAATGGTCAATGGTAATTCATTTATCTATTAGTGTCACTGACCAAAGTATGGAAATCCTGAACAGAATTTGGGTTTATCCAACTGCCAAAGGCAATAGAAAAATGACTAATGCAGAGCCATGTGTTCTAAATCTGGGAGAGAAGAAAGCTAAAATGATCACCTTGCCAAATTCTATTTCCATTGAGCGTGCCAAACGAAACCTCATTTGCACTAAGTTCAGACTTACCAAAATGACTGCTGTTGCCTTATCTAATGCACCTTGACAGATACTGGCACAATTTTTTAAAACTGATATCCAAAATAAGTGCACTTAACTGTACTAACAGATTTTGCTTAAAGAAGATGTACCACTGTTGCTTGGAAGATGCAAAAGTTGCTTTGAACAGCAATATGGTTTGTCTTGTCTGTGTGAGAGAAGAGTTATCCATTGAATAAAATGTCATATTTCACTCTGGTTTCACCTTAGCTCAGTCAAGGGTTAGAGAAAGAGCTAAATAAATGTGTCGCTGCACTTTTATATTTCAGGGACAAATTTGCCAGAGCAGAGACTTTAAGTTTTTCAATTTTTTTTTTGCAGTTTATTCAAGTTTCCAAAAATTATCACTCTGGAAATTTGGGGCTGAATTTTATGGGCCCCCGGGAGATGGGATGGGAGGCAGGGAGACCCCATAACACAGCAACAGAAGGCAGGAGGCCAGAGTGCCCATTGCCCTGAGATTAGGTCGGGCTCGGGAAAAGCCGAAGATGGCCTTCCAACACAGAGGACAATTATTCGCCACTTAAGAGTCTCATCCTGCCATTGCCGGTATTAGTGGCGGCGGGGCCTCTGCTGCGAGGAGAGGTTGCCGAGTAAAACAAGGCAGCCTCCTTATGAGCTTTGGGGGGGTGGCAGGGGGGTGCCTCCTCCAGGAGCAAACTGTGGCCCATGGAGGGCCCCCGGCAGCAAAGGCCACCCCTCCGTTAAGATCCCTTGCCCCATCCTCAATGATCACCCTCCCTCCCCCTGCCGGTGCCTGCCGGACTGGCCCGGCGACCCCACCATGCCTACCTGGGGTCCGGGCTCCAGCAATAGGCCTGGTCCTGGTACTCTTGTAGTACTGATAGTGGCCACCGCTCCTGGTGGCACTGCCAATATTGTTGCGCTGCCGGCCCTCTGATTGGCCGCAGTCTGGGAAGCGGGATCCCCATCCTTAAAGGGACAGGGACCACGGCGCTGGGTAGTTAATTGCCCGAGCACCATTAAATACAGCCCAGGGGGCTCCAGAGGGCCGAGGTGGGGTTCCCCTCACTTTTTCGGCCCAGTGCCGGCTCCACAAAATTCAGCCCTTGAAGTGGGGTAGAGAAAATTTGAACTGATTTTTACTGAAAAATTCAGTCTCCATTTTAAGTATTACCAGTTGTCATCTCTGGCGTTTATTGTTTTCTCCACACCTTCCTTTTTGCTCTCAAGCTTTTGCTAATGCTGTTTCATAAAAAGTTGCTAGGTGTACGGGAATGATAAAGTATGGGAAAGCTGCTAAGTATGGTGCCACCATGCTGTCTAATTGGGCTTCCTTCAATTTCTTTGAACGGTCCATAGTTTTGCTTTGTTAAAAGTGATGGATTACTGATCAAACCAGAGTTGTTACTGACTGGAGAAAAAAAAACTTTTCTGTAGCATTGTACAGACATCTTAGCACAGAATTAACTCAGTTAATTCCGTATCCACTTATTTCATTTTCAGGTATCTTGAAACTATTTGTATGCTTTTCTCCATTCTAGATATTGAAACTTTTTGTCTTAACAGGTGGTTCATGTGTTTCCAGAGTAACTTGATTTGTTTGTGTTTGAATGTTGTTTTCTGTCCCTACACCAACATTTTATAAAATGCTTTATATTAGTCCCTTTGGTTGTTTACAATAGGCAGAGTACTGACCATACTCAACCAGCCCATACTTGCAAAACTCAGAACACAATGTCTAACATTAGTTGTGATTCTGTGATTGGACAGCACTTGCTGAACAATTCTGAATGTGCCAAGAATTACACTAATGACCACTTTAAGATTATCAGTCGGGCTCGCAATGTGGCTCACTTATGCTTGCTGGAAGCTACATATATTCATACACAGGGACCTGTCTTCTGCAGGCAAAAAGGAAGATGTCCAGGCTTTGTGCCTTTTTTGAATTAAACAGCAGTGTGGGGGGCAATAGTTCCCTGATGCATTCTCCATGGCAATGCCTCGACCAATCAAAGCTGACTTGACAACCAATCAGCACCCTTTTCTCATGCTTTATAAATTGTTACTGCCTTGAAATTTGGCATTCTTGCATCTGTCCTGATGAGTGCAAGATGAAAAGCTTATTTTTTCAGCAATATTACTTTTTTCTTACCACATTTACACTTACTGTGGTTTTGCATATTTGGAGCATAAGAAACAGCAAGCATGCTCTTCAAGTTATTTAATTAAAATGTCTGTGCTTTTAATAGTTCACTTTCTTTTGTTTCTGTGTCACTTGCTTTGGATACTGTGATATAATTTCCCTGTGGTTGTCCTTTGCGTTGTTTTAACATTTACACTCTAATCATTTTACCTGTCATTTTCTATTTTAACAGCACTACTTATTATAGGGCTACTGCTGTGGGAACATTATCCTATAATTATTTACCAAACCAATCTCAATTTTGACTGTGCAATAGTCCTCCATTGCATGTTTTCTTTTTAAATTATGATAGGGAAGTCTTATGCGAGTTATGTTAACTCTCTCTCACTTTGTTATAAGAACTTAAAGTGAAGCATAACCTATGTACTGACAATATCATTGTTCCACCTAAGGCATGATACCGAGGACATTTTCTGGCAAAAACAAAACTTATTTTAAACAGAGTTAACTTTGCTTTTATGGCTTCCACCAATTGAGCTGATGGAGCATAATCTGAGACTGAGGACCCAGCATTATTGAGCAAAGAAAGGAATAACTTGCATTTATAATACACCATTCATGACCTCTGAATATCCCAAAGTACTTTACAGTCAATTAAGTACTTTTGGAGTGCAGGTATTGCTTCAATGTAGGAAAATACTGCAAAATACTATAATCAGATATATGAAAAGATAATCTGTTTCTTAGTCATGTTGTAAATAGTAACCAGGACACTGGGGAGAACTCCCCTGCTCTTTTTCAAAATAGTACCATGGAATCTATTATGTCCACATGAGAGGGCAGAGAGATCCTTGGTTTGATGTCTCATCCAAAAGACAGCACAGCAGTCCCTTATTACTCAGTGTTGCCTTAGATTATCCACAGTTCTTTGGAGTGGGGCTTGAACGCACAACCATCTCAGAGGCAAGAGTGCTAGCAGTGAGCCAAGGCTGATTATGCAGACACTTTCTGCTAATTTGTCTTTCTTTTGAGTGTGATTTCTGTGGAATGTGCTCCTGTTCAGCCTTTGGATGCATTTACACTGCAAGCTATGTATTCATACAAAACAGTTTTGGCTTCATACTTGTGTACTGTACTTTGGGTTTTAGAACACAAATCAGACTTTAAAACAAAGCTAGATCAGGTTCTGATTACAGATTCAGACTGTGTATATATTATAAATTCACCATCAATGCAAAACACCATTAATTATAAACCGGCAAGTTCAGCTGTCAATCTCAGGTGAGGAATCGGTTTCATTCTGCTGCAGTTTCTTCAACTGTGTTAATTTTTCCCTGCTGCACTTACTCTATTTGTGAGCCACACACTACTTGCAATGGAAAACTGAGAAACCTTTCACACTCCATGCACTCTTATGTTAGTTTCACAAGTGATGTCGATTATTCACAACATATGCTTAGTAACAGATAATGCTCAGTTGCGAGAAACACAGCAAATAGGACTGGCAGTCCTAGAAGTCTCATTACTAAAACTCTTGTTACAACCAGATGAGAAAGGGGGCTAGGGGTTCCCTCTCAGCCTTTGCCTGGTTTAACCATAACAGGGTTTAATTTTTTTTTAAAACACCATCTTTTTAGCTGCCCCTCAGTGAATCCTTGTCCACTGCTTTCCAATTGTAAGGAAAAAAATCAGACAGGTTTTCTTAGATTTAAACAAGAAAGGTGTAAGTTTATTAATCTTAAACTCTAATTCGGTTAACGACTATGAATATGCAACGCGACCACGCTAGCATGCGTATGCAATAAACACACAGGCAGATAGAGACAGAAAAAGTAGAAAGATTAAAGGGGAAAAGTTTCAGGCCATAGCTGGGCTTCTATTTACAGTCCTTTGAGTTCGATGTGGAGTTTTTGGTTGCCGGTAAGTCTTGCTGGTTGTTGGGGCCCAGTTCACACTTTAACTTGTTTCAATGTAAGAGTCTTTTCTCTCTTGAGATTTAAGTGACTTCAGTGGGTCTGGAGGTTTGTGAGAAAGTGAGAGAGAGCCAGCCAGGAAAGAGGCTCTCTTGTTCCAGGTTCAGTTGCAATCTGCAGTGTCTTCAAACTGTCCTGTGTGTAGTTCAAAAAGCCTGGACCAGCAGGTTAGTCATGTGACCAGCTGGTTTAACCAGTCCTGCGTTTGTGGATTCTCCATCTTAGCAGGCACTGGAATACAAGCTTTCTTCCACCTTCAATGGCTGGTGATCAAAATCCATTTGGGTTAATTGGACCAGAGAGTAGCTGCTTTGTCTCTCCAAGCACTGTCTCTTAGTATGCAAATGTCCTCCAGCCAAATGTCTGGTGATCTCTTTAAACAAGTCATTTCTTCACTCCAGCAACAGTTTAAAATTAATGTTCATATGACAAAATTAATATGCCTCATTCTTGGCAGGTGGGGGTCTCCATGACACTCTTAACTTGTATCCAGAAAAAAGTATTTATATCAATCTTTCAAAAATTAAATAAAAAGCTGCATCCATACCTAAACTGTTAATGAATGAAATGACCCTTTAACATAAAAGCAACCATGACTATTAAAAGCTGACTGAAACTGGCACTAAGGAATGGAAGCTATTATTTCTCTTCCTCTTCTATTCATTTTGCTTTGTTCAGTTCCATGAGCTAACATGCACCTACCTATTGTCAATTAAAGAGCCTATAGATAAAACATTAATGTTGTCACGATACAGGATTTCTGACAATACTGACATGAAGGGACCTTGACGTTACTTGCATTGCACGAATGAGGTAAACTTAACTCTGAAATGGTTAAATTCACAGTACAACAGGTCTGACATGAGATTCTGAAGTTGCATGAAAGATAATTTGACATTCCAGTGATTGTTCCCACTCATCGATGGTACAACAATCCTATTCCTTTGCCAAGTTAGGCTGGTGGATTATTTCTTAGAGGAGGAGGTAGTCAGTGTTTACTAAAAACTGTCACTGAAATCAAGCTTTCTAAAAAGACAGAGAGAGATAGGCTTTTGGGGTGGATGAGATAGGCTGTGAGGGCAGTCTGGTTTGTTACAGTTCGGAATGCTGGGGGATAGGTAGAAAGCCTCTTGTTTAAGTAAGACAGCTCAGCGAAGTGGGAAAACATGGCATATTCTTCATTTTCCATCACTATATAGAGATACAATGTACTGATTGAACTAAGTGAATCGAATCAGAACTATTTATTTGTACATTCATCTTACTGTGAAATAATGGAGCTTAATAATTTGAACAAAGCTTCACCTTTCCTAGTATAAACTCGAACTGCCATCAGAGATATTGAAAATGTACATGTGAAAGACACAAGCATCTGGCCCAGAATAATAAGTTGACGTTATTGTTACAGTCCTAGCTTATAATACACTACAAGTAAATATAGGGTAATCTGAATCAACTTCCATAAAATTAATATGCTTACAGGAATGGCTGACATTGCTGAACTTGAGAAAGTATCTGTGGCAGATCTGAATTCACAACACCTGTATTTTACTTTACAGGGGTTATTGGACCAGCTGTGTGTTTCAAAAACCTTCTGTCTTGCCACTATGGATATTGTTGATTTTACACAAATCATCAAAGGCTGAAAGTGGAAGAATTTAAAAGAGCTGGTGAAGGCTTTGTCAATCTGTGAAATGGAATATGCTGCTCATTTTCTATACAAAGCAGATTAATATACAGGCAGTTTTATAATAAAGGAATAGCACTTGCATACCCCTCCCCTATTTGACCATGAGAGTCAAATAGATAACTTCAAACACACCATAACATCCACCAGTTCACTAAAGCACCAAAAGCTCAGGCAGGTCCACACACTCCACAAGGCTGTGTATCTCCCCACCACACAATGACTATCTAAGCCCACATTTCCCTTTTCAGATCATTACTAACTAGGCACAAAATGATCACAGGACATACATTTCAAAAAGGGTCTACCTTCCCCAGATGTAAATTTTGCAGGACACCAAAAGCAGTGCCAAATAAAAGTAAGGAAAATCTTTATCAGAATTGGGGATGTAATTATTTAGTAAGCAGGCTCAACCATCTATATTAATTCAGGAACACACACCATTAACCAATAAGCTTTCCAGCTCAATGCCTCTATTAATATCATCAGTATTCACTGTTTAGCAGAAATTAAATTAAAAGTGAAACTCCAATTGGTAGTCTTTGACTGGTCAATACGGTAAAGATATCCTTTTGGTGAAAATTTATATTACAATTAATGCTAATTTTTTAACCATTTGATTTTTGAGATAATTTTACTGACAGTAGCTCTTGATGTAATTGGAGAGACATGAGTATACTCCAGGAAGTAATTTAAACAATTGGTTTAAGTATTTTGAAGAAAATTAGACGCCCATTCAACACAAACCAGAGGGATACCATTCATTTCCAGATTGTCACTGTATTATTTATAACTTGGCCATCATTTAATATTTTATATAATGTTTGCACCCTGAGTCTACGTGCAGAGAGTAAACTAGTGAATGTCAAAAGTAATGGATTTACTCAAGGTATCATATATTTTCAACAAGGCTTACCCTAGGAACATGTATTAATAATGTCAAAATACTATATTTTCCAATATATGTCCATAAAGCTTTGATATATTACACATATTAGCAGAATAAAATTGCAACTTTCAAAACCAAGGTCATATCTCCAATATGATTCATTCACAAAATATCACAGTTGCATTAGTTTCCTATCTTAAATAAATAGTCACCTCTGAAAAATAGTTGCAGAAGAGACTTTACTGAGTGGAACATCCATTTTGATATTTTTAATGATAGAGGAATGAATGAATAGCTGTTTTCCAAGAATGCTAGATAGAAATGACACAATTGGTGAATATAATTTTCAATAAATTATGGTAGTTGGAAATTCCAATGAAATTAATACTCTGTATGATCTCCCTTATTTTTAGAAGGATTTATCCTGCATATATCTTGCTCCCTCTTTCCTTCTACACTGTTTCTAGCTAATTTGGACTATTCTGAATATTAATCTTGACAAACTAATTCCACCATTGGCAGAGAAAGAAATTTGAGACTCATTTACAGAAAATGTTTTGTGCATTTTCAGATTAGGAAGACTACATAAGTGTAGCGAGTATAGAGTTCTTTGAGTATGATTTTTCACAAGTGGATTATAAGCCTATGCTAAAATATGCAAAAGGATCATAATGGAAATGGAATAATTTGAGTGTTCATTGGATTACTTGGGTTTTAGTGTTTTTACAGCAGCACAAAATTGCTTTGTGTACACCACTGCCAACTTAGCTGCAAAGATATCACACAAATCTGAAACAGTTATTCAGATTAATTCAGGCTTCAACTCCATACTATCCTAAGCTAAGATGGACCAATTATGCAGCTTGAAAAATCTCAGGTTGGAGTAAGTAGGATGCGCTTTCCAGACAAAAGATGTATTCTAACTAGGGCATTGTATAGCTACAGCAAACCTTCCTTCCCTTTATATTCTAGCTCTCTAGTTATAAACGCTAACATTCCATGAGCCGTTTTTTTTTGTACCTGACTACCACATTGTAGTGATCTCTATATCTGAACCCCTAAGTCTCTTTGGAACTCCACTGTTCTTAGCTTTTCACCCTGTAATAAAACACTTGGATTTATACTTTTTTGGTTCAAAGTAGATGACGTCACACTTAGCTGCATTGAAATCAATCTGCCACAACTTGCCCACTCCCTTAGTATATCAATGTGTCTTTGTAATTTTATGTTTATGTCGACACTACTTATTATGTCATCAATCTGTATGTCATTGGCAAGCTGTATTGTATTAGCTAAATCATTAATAAATATTGTGAATAGTTGAAGCCACACACTGATCCTTGTGGGACACCACTCGTGACTTCCTTCCAATTTCAGTACATATTCTGACGGAAATCACACATGCCGAATGGAACTATTAATCTCGTCATATTGAACACAGCTTGTGTGATGGAATATAGGTATAAGAACTAGGTGCACGAGTAGGCAATTCAGCCCCTCGAGCCTGCTCCGCCATTCAATACGATCATGGCTGATCTCATCTCGGCCTCAACTCCACTTTCCTGCCCGTTCTCCATAACCCTTCAACCTATTACTAATTAAAAATCTGTCTTATCTCCTCCTTAAATTTACCCAATGTCCCGGCATCCACCGCACTCTGGGGTAGTGAATTCCACAGATTCACGACCCTTTGAGAGATGTAATTTCTCCTCATCTCTGTTTTAAATCTGCTACCCCTTATCCTAAAACTATGACCTCTCATTCTAGATTTCCCCACAAGAGAAAACATCCTCTCTATGTCTACTTTGTCAATCCCCTTAATCATCTTATATACCTTAATTAGATCTCCTCTCATTCTTCTAAACTCCAGCGAGTAAAGGCCTACACTGCTCAATCTCTCTTCATAAGACAAGCCCCCCCATCTCTGGAATCAATCTAGTGAACCTCCTCTGAACTGCCTCCAATGCAACTACATCCCTCCTCAAGTAAGGGGACCAAAACTGTACGCAATACTCCAGGTGCGGTCTCACTAATGTGTTGTACAGTTGCAGCAACAGTTCCCTACTTAGATACTCTATTCCTCTAGCAATATATGCCAAAATTCCATTTGCCTTCCTTATCACCTGCTGCACCTGCAAACTAGTTTTCTGCGATTCACAGAGGACACCCATATCCCTCTGCACCGAAGCACTCTGAAGTTTCTCTCCATATAGATAATAATTTGCCTTTCTATTCTTCTGACTAAAATGGATAACCTCACACTTATCCATGTTAAAATCCATCTGCCAAATTTTGGCCCATTTATATAATCTATCCATATCCATTTGTAGATTTCTTATTTCTTTATTGCAACTTACTATCCCACCTATTTTCGTGTCATCTGCAAATTTGGCTATAGTACCTTCTATCCCTGTATCCAAGTCATTAATATAGATTGTAAATAGTTGGGGCCCGAGGACCGAACCCTGTCGCACTCCACTAGTTACATCTTGCCAACCAGAAAAAGACCTATTTATCCCGACTCTCTGTTTTCTGTTGGTTAGCCAATCCTCCATCCAAGCTAATAAATTACCCCTAACCCCATGTGAACTTACCTTGTGTCTTAACCTTTTGTGCAGCACCTTATCAAATGCCTTCTGGAAATCCAGATAAACTACATCTACAGGATCCCCATTATCCATTTTGCTTGTTACAGCTTCGAAGAACTTAATAGGCTTAATTAGGTAGCATTTAGATATAGTTAATATATTATACCTTTTAGAATTAAATATTGAATAAATAGTCAGTTTTCAAAACTCACTGACATTCCCCTTTAAGAAGGTAGAGTTAAAAATTTCACGGTCCCTGTTATGAACCAGAAACAAGTTGGGAACTCCATTTGTGTCTCTGTTGTTAAGGGCTTGGAAGATAAAAACACACATTGAAATATCCTGTGTGACATCAGTAAGAGGCAGCAATAAACTTAATTAGTTTATGGGGTTGTTGATGCAGACAGATCAGCTCAAAAGGTTGCTTTAAGTTACCATTAAAAAGGCAATTATAATGGAATGGACTTACAGGAACAACAGGTCAAGTAAACACAATTATAAACATTTTGACCAGATAAATGCTCACAACTTCAAGAACAGGGGATTTCCAGTAAAACATTAAGTGGAGAGTTAGTTAATGATACTACCAAATATGGATCTTGAAAGCAAGAAAAACTCATACAGAAAGGTAACACCTATTTGCTAAAAAGTCAGATGATACCTTAGTAACAGTATAAACATAGGAGTTTTTGAAGCAAAGATTAGAAGTCTTGAATTCCTCAAACAGTACTTCTCACCCCATGCCTTACTCAGAGAATTTAAGGTAAAAGTTTACTTTAAATTTTGTTGGATAGGCTAAAATATCTTGCTGTAACATTAGCAAGGTTAAACTTTTGGATTCTATGTTAAAAATAAGGTTATGTGTTACATCTCTGAGTAATATTTGATATTGTGATATACTTATCCACTTAAAAGTGTATTGCATGTTAAATTCTTTAATAATTATATAAAATGTAATAAATCATCTCATGTAGTATTCTGTATACAACTAAAAGAACCCCTCTCTGTGTCTCTTTAGATGGAGAGATACATATTGAACAGAGTTTCCCAGACCCTTATAATATCTGGAATATTTATGACATAGCCATAATTATTAAAAAATAGGTTATCCAAAAGATGGTAATATTCTCTGTTAGTTTTCTTTCTTTGAGTGAAAGCTAGTTCAATTCTTTGACCCAAATAAGTGTCTATAAGAATTTGTCTGGTTTGTAAGGGATATTCATAGGGATGTACTCCTGATTTGGTTTAGTCCATATGAGGGGTTAAAGTCATAAATCACTTCACTTGAAACTTTTACTGGACACTACAAATAACTTTTTTTTAAAAAGCATAACTGAACAGTTAAAAAATGGCCAAGCACATTTGTATTTTGAGAAGACAAAGTCTGGCTGAGAGACAGAAGTAAATTACCAGTCTAGCTGGAACAGTGGGGGTGCTCCCTGATTCAATTAGCAAGATTGGTTTTGTCAATAGGTGTAATCAAAAGACATCAACACCCCTTTGACTTTGTGAGAGCCAAACCACCCCCCACCGAGTATGTCTGAAAGACTGTGAAATTCAAACAACCCTCCCAGAACTGCTGTTTCAAACATAGAGATGATTACATGAACTACTTGCTGCTGTAAGACTGAGATTTTTGAATTGTGCCTCAGAGTGAAAAAGAGACTGCAACTGAACTTCAAGAGAAAGGATCTCTCTCTCTCTCTGTCTCTCTCTCCAGGAAAGGCACAGGGAAACCATGTTGGCAGTTTCTAAGCCTCCAGCCTACTGAACTTTACAGACGACCACCAAGAAAACTATTGAAACCTCCCTTCGGTCTTCTGGAACCAGAGAAGCAAGCCTGAAATTGTGCATGCGGCCCCCAGTGAGGACTCCAAGACTTCAACTTCAATTAAGGACATTACAACCCAGTGTTTTCATTCTATTTATTACCAACTTAATTTCAACCTCCCGACTCTTTCTTCCCCTCTGTATCTATTTGTGTGTGTGTGTGTGTGTGTGCCTCTCGTATGCATGTGAGCATGGATACGTTGCGTATTTTAGTAATTTTAACCGGTTTAGAGAGGTTAATAAACTTACATCTTTCTTGTTTAAACTCAAGAAAACCTGTCTGATTAGTTCATTTGTAATTATATTTGAGGAACAGTGAGCAAGGGTTCACTGAGGTGGTAAGCTAAATCGCTGTGTTTAAAAAAATAAACCCTGTTATGGCCAAACCAGAGAAGGGATGAGAGGGGAGCCTGAGACCCCTTCCTCACCTGATCATAACAATATTCATTAACCCTACTTTCTATCTTCTACCGCTTAACCAATCTCCTAATCCTTCAATTCCATGACTCTAATTTCACCTAACTGTCTCTTATGTGGAACCATATTGAATGCCTTCTAGGAGTCCATATGAACTGCATCCAAAGATATTCTCGTGTCAATTACTTTAGTTACTTCCTCAAAAAATTCAATTAGGTTCTTGTACCCTTTACAAATTCATGTTGGTTCTCTCTAACTAGCTGCACAGATGCTGTGATTGAATACTATGCTGTCTCTGTAATTGTAGCTCCTGAAGATTGACAAAGCTATTTCCTGAGTGTGCAGTCAATAATTCTTATTTTTGCAACTCTGTAGTTCAGTATGCATGTTGGATTCAAATGTACTGTCAGTTTTTCCACACAGCTTTTCAATTACAAGCAATACTTTGTGTGCTCAGTTCAGTGCCAAGTATCTGAGTACTTAGGTTCAGCTGAACTTGAATTGCAAAATTTGGCTTTGACACATTGGTAAGAATTCTGCATTGCATGCCATTTTTATCAACTGCTCTGCTTGTTCATGACCTTTTGCCAACTCCTATATGTTTGGGAATTCCTGTTTCACAGAATAATAGAGCTCCTCTGTTTTGCAACAATAACAACAACTTGCATTTATATACAACAAAAACAGAAAATATACCTCTATAATAGGACAACTGTCATATGCATCTCAGCCTCAAGTAGAGACAAGTGGGCAGGCTGCCTCCACCGCATCCGAGGCTACAATGGGAACACCATGTAGAAGTGGCCAAGACCGGAGGCCACTGCGTTGGGCAGAGCTCTGAGTGGGTTATGGGGGCTTTGTTTCACATGTAAATGTGCATTTTTTCTATTTTTCAACATGACGTAAATATTGACATATGATGCCAGACATGTGCACTTTCATTCTTTAATGGCGAGATTGGAAAAGAGGGGTGAAGTGATGAAGGGAAACAAGGGCCCTTGAGGGGGACAGTGAAACCTCTGGACAGATGTGCATCCTTCATTGGCGATAAGAGTGGATCTTTTCCAGGCTGCATCTTCAATGGAAGTGTTCTCACAGGCACTTCAAAGGTGAGTTTCAGATCATGTGCGTCATGGGTTAGAGGGCTTAGCTGAACTGTGCCTGGATCAGATGATCCTCGGCACTACTGGCATCCTGATGAGACTCACAAGTCCTGCGCCTGCCCTGGCCACCTCTATGTGAAGCCAGCGCACCTCTGTTCTGCATCTTCCTCATCTGCATCCTTTTCCTCCTCCCCTTCCACATCCTATTCCTCCCTTTTATTCCTTTGGGGGTTGTGGGCATTGCTGGATAGGCCAGCATTTATTGCCCATCCCTATGTGCTCTTGAAAAAGTGGTGGAGAGCTTCCTTCTTGAACCACTGCAGTCCTTGGGGTGTAGGTACACCCACAGTGCTATTAAGAAAAGAGTTCCAGGATTTTGACCCAGTGATATTGAAGAAACAGTGATTTAGTTCCAAGTCAGGTTGGTGTGTGGCTTGGAGGGGAACTTGCAGTTGGTGGTGTTCCCATGCATCTGCTTCCCTTGTTCTTCTAGCAGGTAGCGGTCATGGCTTTGGAAAGTGCTGTTGAAGGAGCCTTGGTGAGTTGCTGCATTGTATCTTGCAGATGGTACACATTGCTGCCAGTGTGCAGCACTGGTGGAAGGAGAGAATGTTGAAGGTGGCGGATGGTGTATCAATCAAGCAGACTGCTGCTTTCCTGGATGTTGTGGAGCTTCTAGAGTGTTGTTGGGGTGGCACCCAACCAGGCAAGTGGACAGCATACCATCACACTCCTGATTTGTGCTTTGTGGATGATGGACAGTCATTGGGGACACAGCCTGGACTGCCAGAGGATGAAGGAGTCAAGGCAGCTGCTGGGAAAGTGAGCATACATACGCAGGAACCTCTTGTTGTGGTCCCAGACCAGCTGAACATTGAGGGAGTGAAAGACCTTCCTGTTCATGAATCTGACTGGCCAGTCACAGTACCTTGATGGCCACATAGGTGCAATCAATGCTGCTCTGGACCTGGGGATATCCAGCAATGGAGAGGGATTCCACTGTCCTTTGCGCCTGTGTGGCCCCAACTGCCTGGAAATGTTCAGCTCTCCAAAGGGGCATCAGTAACCTGCGCGATACAATAGTGTGCAGCCAAGAGTGGCAGGCCATCAAGGTGCACAGCTGATCCTTGCAAGGCCTCACAAGAACCTTCTCTTGGGCTTATTTGCGAATCGGTCGAGTTCTCATGGATGGCCTTCCCCCACCCTGATAAAACTCGCCAACGGTGAGACAGCGATAGGAAACCAACACTGCAGCTCGCACCATGATTTTCAGTGCCCACCTGGCTCTGTTCCCACCCCCGACGGGACATAAAAATCCAGCCCTATGTGTCAACAATGGCTGAGGAAAATCAGCGCTTGCTGAGTTTATGTTCGATGCTGCTCCAACCTGGGTCCTAAGTGTTTCTGGGCACTGCATACTCTAAGTGGGAATTCTCACAAGAATTCCTACCTCCAGTATGCAGCACCTGGAAACTTTTTGATTAGCAACAGGACTCAGAGGCGAGTATCGCTCAGAACAGAGGGGGGACTGAAGCAGGAAATGAATGGATCAAAGGAAGTTAGAAGGGGAACATTAAGAAAAAAGAGGCTGAAGGTAGGGGTAGAACATGAGAGAAGAAAGGAAGGAGAGTGACAGATTACGAGAGGGAATGGTGACTGTGGGCTGGCAGGGGGGCGGCGGGGGTGGGGGGAGAAGAATGGCAACATCACTGTGTCCACTTTCACCATTATTAGGTTCCACTCAATGACAGATGCATCTGATGTAGTTACATAAATATTGGGTTTCACTTGTGTTCTCCATTACTACTTTTCACGGACATGCCAGTTTTAGTTTTCTTTCATGTACATTTTAGTGGGTTATATAAATGTAATGACCATTCCACAACAGAAGCTGTCCAAAGGCACTGCTGGGATTCAAACCTGAGGTCTTCTGTTTACAAAATGAAATGCATTCATACACTCTGATGCACGCCAAGTCAGTGTATGCCAGCTTTAAAAGCCAAAAATCTGATAAACTTATTTTGCCTTTTTGCCTGCTGGCTTCTGTGTGGACAGGATTCCCACTAAAAAGTAGTTTCATGTGTGATACATTATCCAGATTATTGAGCTGTGAAAATTCTGTTCAAATACCACGAACCACCTGGGAGCCTTTGGGAAACCAGTCCACAATCAACGCAGCAGGAAGTGAGAAAAAAGGGAAAATGTTGCCACCTCTATAGTGACAAAAAGTGTAATGATATGATACAAATGCATTCGCAACACATTGCTTAAAGCTCAGGACTGTGAGCTAAGGAGTCTGTTTGTGTGTAATTATTGATGTTTATCCATTTCTAAACAGAGTTAATCTTTCCTTTAATTATATTGTTCATCAAATAATAGGATTCATGCTCCAAGGTTCCATCTATGGCTTGTTAAAGATCTTGATGTAGGGTTTCTGATGGGTGGCTGGAGGATGTGGCAGCTCTGTCCAGATGGCTTTGCACCCATCGGAGTTACACTGCTGAACCCGCTGAGTCTTCCAGGGTCAGACCTAATTATAGGTATATAATGAACTCCCAAAGTGTAATGTGCTGTCATTTGGGAGCTCATTGTTTTGGATGCAATATTTGGCACTGACATGGAGCTTTAAAGGCTTGCTGGAGCAGTTTAAAAGGGAGCAGTGCTTTTGGTTGGGAAAACATTGCCAGAATGGAGCAGTGGCATATACACATTCTCCGATTTCTGGATTCATGTTACGTCTATGGGTCCTATTATTCCTGCCTCCATAATTCTGATCATTCCCACAGCTGAATCCTACCTCCCAGAGCTTTCAAGACCACTTCAGGATAACAAAAAGAATGATTTTTACCTTAATTAGACATAGCTGTAGGTACTATCCTATGCCACCATAACATCTCTCTTCCATTAATAAGTGATACAGCTCCATAACTTCAGATTTCATTTTAAGTTTAAAAAATGATCAAGTGAGTAACTTATATAATACAAATACTATTACAACATCAATTCTCTCCACTAGCTTCTTGAAAAGACAGCAATAAAAATCTGCCATTTAATACTCAGCTAATCTTCTGCAGCATATAGTATTATACACAGTGGCCCAGGTTTTGCAGTAGGAATGATAGCAAAACTGTTGGCTCTCATGACTCCACTGAAATTGCAACTTCCATAGATGCGCAGAAGAACTTAGGAATTGCTGTCAGTCGAATGTCAAATTCTCCATTATAGGAACATAGGAACAGGAGTAGGCCACTCAGCCCATTGAGCCTGCTCTGCCATTCAATACAATCGTGAGTGATCATCCACTTCAATGCCTTTTTCCTACACTATTGTCAGGCAAGACCCCCCCCCCCCCCCCCCCCCACCTGCCAAGAATGAGGAAAATTAATTTAGTCACATGAACACTGATTTTGGACTGTTGTTAGTGAAGAAAGAACTTGCTTTAAAAACCAATTGGAGACTTTGGCTGGAGACAGATATTAGCAAATCAACAGACAGTACTTCAATGGATGAAGGGGCTATTCACTGCTCCAATTTAATCCATAATGGATTTTTGATTACCAGACATTGAAGGTGGAAAGGCGAGCATTCTAGGTTAACTGCTAAGATGGTCGAATACACAAACCAATGTGGTTGGACCAGTTTGGGTCACATGACTGACTGACTGTTGGAATTTTTTGAATTTGAACTTCCAACAGGGAATTTGAACTCAGAAAGCTGTTTTGCTCCTGGACTGAGAACATCTTCCTCCTGTCTGCTCTCATCTCGCTCTCACCAGCTTTGGAAACCACTGAAGACATATGAACCCCAAGACAGAAAAGTGTGGTCTCCTCTACATTGGGGAGACCAAGCGCAGACTGGGTGACCGCTTTGCGGAACATCTCCGCTCAGTCCGCAAGCAGGACCCTGAGCTTCCGGTTGCCTGCCATTTCAACACTCCCCCCTGCTCTCATGCTCACATCTCTGTCCTGGGATTGCTGCAGTGTTCCAGTGAACATCAACGCAAGCTCGAGGAACAGCATCTCATCTACCGATTAGGCACACTACAGCCTGCCGGACTGAACATTGAGTTCAATAATTTCAGAGCATGACAGCCCACCATTTTACTTTCATTTTTAGTTATTTTTTCTTCCTTTTTTTTTACATTCTTTTTTACATTTTTTACAATCCTTTTTTTTTGCATTTATTTCATTTCATCTTAGTTTGTTCAGTTTGCTTACCCACTGTTTTTTTTTTCAGGTTTGCACTTGCTGCTATTCAATATTCAGTGTATTATCACCTAATCTGTACTAATGCTTTGTCTTTCAACACACCATTAACATATTGTTTGCCTCTGCTCCGTGACCTTTTGGTCAGCTATGTGGCCTGGTCCAATCTAGACCTCCTTTGTTATCTCTTGCCCCACCCTCACCTCACTTGCTTATGACCTGTGACTTTTCTAATATTTGTCAGTTCCGATGAAGGGTCACTGACCCGAAACGTTAACTCTGCTTCTCTTTCCACAGATGCTGCCAGACCTGCTGAGTGGTTCCAGCATTTCTTGTTTTTATTACAGAAAAGTCTCCTATGTGAACAAGGTTCAAGAAGAATACTGGGCCCCAATGAAAATTAAGAGCTGTCTACAATCAAAGACTCTACAGCGAGCTGGAAGCACAGAAACAGGAACAAGAAACCCCCTTCGGAGACTGCCTCAAGCCTCTCCATTTTCTTTTTCTTTTCTTTTCTGTCCCTATTTGCATGTGTGTATCGTGTGTGCATGCTAGCATGGGTGTGTCGTATATCTGTAGGTGTTAACCGAATTAGAGTTTAAGTTTAAGGTTTGATAAATTTCACTTTCCTTCTTTAAGCGTAAGAAAGCCTGTTTATGCTCATTTCTTTGCCTTATAATTGAAAGGTGGTGAACAAGGATTCACCAAAGAGAAGCTCAAAACACAGTGTGTTTAAAGTTAAACCCTGTTACAATAAGACCAGGTGAAGACAGTAAAAGACCCCTGTACACCTTTCTCACCTGGTCGTAACACTATCCTCAAATCCCCTTATGTCATTGGTATGTAGAAATCGGTCAATCTCTGCTTTAAACATATTCAATGACTGAGCTTCTACAGCCCTCTGGGGTAGAAAATTCCAAAGATTCACAACCCTCTGAGAAAAGAAATTTTTCCTCATCACAGTCCTAAGTAGCTTCCCCCTTATTTTGAAATGTTGTCCACTGGTTCTAGGCTCCCCAACCAGGGGCAACATCTTAGCTGCATCTACCCCGTCTATCCCTTTAAGTATTTTGTAGGTTTCAATGAGATCACCTCGCATTCTTCGAAACTCGAGAGAATACAGGCCCAGTTTTGCAAATCTCTCTTCATTAAACTCTCCGGGTGCTCCGGTTTCCTCCCACAAGCCAAAAGACTTGCAGGTTGGTAGGTAAATTGGCCATTATAAATTGCCCCTAGTATAGGTAGGTGGTCGGGAAATATAGGGACAGGTGGGGATGTGGTAGGAATGTGGGATTAGTGTAGGATTAGTATAAATGGGTGGTTGATGGTGGGCACAGACTCGGTGGGCCGAAGGGCCTGTTTCAGTGCTGTATCTCTAAAAAAAACACAGTCTTGCCATCCCAGGAACAAGTCTAGTGAACCTTCGTTGCACTCCCTCCATGGCTATAATATCCTTCCTAAGGTAAGGGGACCAAAACTGCACACAGTGCTCCAGGTGCAGTCTAACCAAAGTTCGATACAATTGAAGCACACCTTCACTACTCCTGCATTCAAATCTTCTTGCGATGAAGGCTCACACACCATTAGCTTTCTTAATTGCATGCTACACCTGCATGTTAGCTTTCAGTGACTTATTGAAAAGGACACCCAGGTCCCTTTGTACATCTACACTTTCTAATCTACTACCATTTAAGAAATACGCTGCACATCTATTCCTCCCACCAAAATGGATAACCTCACAGTTTTCCACATTATATTCCATCTGCCCCGTTCTTGCCCACTCACTAAGTCTGTCCAAATCCCCTTGAAGCTGCTTTGTATCTTCCTCACAACACACATTTCCACCGAGTTTTGTGTCATCCATGAACTTGGAAATACTACATTTGGTCCCAACATCCAAATCATTGGTATATATTGTGAACAGCTGATGCCCAAGCACTGATCCCTGCGGTACCCCATTAGTCACAGCCTGTCAACGCGAGAATGACCCGTTTAATCCTACTCTCTGTTTTCTGCCTGTTAATCAATCCTTAATCCATGCCAGTATATTACCTCCTATCCCTTGTGCTTTAATTTTGCTAACCAACCTCTTGTGGGGGACTTTATCAAAGGCCTTTTGAAAATCCAAGTATACCATGTCCATTGACTCCCCTTTATCAATTTTGTTCGTAACATCCTCAAAAAACTCCAACAGGTTTGTCAAACATAGTTTCCAATTGATAAATCCATGTTGACTATGCCCAATCAGATCATTATTATCCAAGTGTCCATTTATCACATCCTTTAGAATGGATTCTAGCATTTTCCCAACTACTGATGTAAGGCTAATAGGTCTGCAATTCCCTGTATTCTCTCTCCCTCCCTTCTCAAATAGTGGGGTGACATTTGTTACCTTCCAATCTGCAGGAACCGCTCCAGAATCTATAGAAATTTGGAAGATGATCATCAATACATCCACTATCTCCATAGCTACCTCTTTCAACACTCTGGATGTACAATATTAGGTCCTGGGGACTTATCAGCCTTCAGCCCCATTAATTTCTCCAATACAACCTTCTTACTAATACTAATTTCCTTCAATTCCTCATTCTCCCTAGTCCCTTGGGTCTCTTATTCTGGGAGATTTCTTGTATCTTCCTCAGTGAAGACAGACACAAAGTAATCATTTAGCTTCTCTGCCATTTCTCTATTCCCCATTATACATTCTCCTGACTCTGCCTGTAATGGACCCACATTTGTCAGCCAAATGTTTCCTTTTTACATACCAATAGAAGCTTTTAAAGTCCGTTTTTATATTTTTTGCTAGTTTATATTCATATTCTATTCTCCTTTTCTTTATCACTTCCTTCGTCCTCCTTTGCTGTATTCTAAAATTCTCCCAATCCTCAGGTTTACTACTATTTCTGGCAACTTTATAGGCCTTTTCTTTTAATCTTATACAATCCTTAACTTCCTTTGTTATCCACGGTTAACTGCCTTTACTTTTGAGGTTTTTGTGCCTTGAAGGAATGTACAGTTGCTGTAAATTATATGTAGTCTTTAAGACTATTCAAACTATCATACCTTTTAATGTATTTTCCCAATCCACCTCAGCCAATTTGCCCCTCATACCTTCATTATTTCCTTCCTTCAAATTTAACACCCATTATGATAAAAAAAATTCTAAATATTTAATTTTTTTCTTTTTTAGAAGTTTATCTTTATTGCAGTCTCTGTCTTAATCCAATCATTGTCATTTATTTCACTCTGTGAAAATTTAAATTAAAAGCAAGGAATTTTAAAGGGCTTTTCATTTTCTGGTTTGCTGAAGACTTCAATGTGATTAGCTACTTACCTGCTTGCTGACATCACTGCTGTTGCACACTAAGACATCCCCTTATCTTGGTGCCAGATTTAAACTGTCATCTAGAAAGGGGAAAACCACACCACAGCTAGATCTTTGTGGGTAGTTTTCTTTGTGGTCAGTGGTGAGTGCCCCTTGCTTTACTCCTACTCCAAAATCAGGCTTGTATTTCTTTTCTTCGACTTCTTAGCACTGTGGGAGTGGATTTGAGTTAACTTATTCTCTTGAGCATTCCAAACTGACTCAAAGTTTCAAACAGGTACAGCTTCTAAAACAATTTTTTTTTTTAGAATTAGAACATTACAGCGCCGTACAGGCCCTTCGGCCCTCGATGTTGCGCCGACCTGTGAAACCATCTGACCTACACTATTCCATTTTCATCCATATGTCTATCCAATGACCACTTAAATGCCCTTAAAGTTGGCGAGTCTACTACTGTTGCAGGCAGGGCGTTTTACGCCCCTACTACCCTCTGAGTAAAGAAACTACCTCTGACATCTGTCCTATATCTATCACCCCTCAACTTAAAGCTATGTCCCCTCGTGTTTGCCATCACCATCCGAGGAAAAAGACTCTCACTATCCACCCTATCCAACCCTCTGATTATCTTATATGTCTCTATTAAGTCACCTCTCCTCCTCCTTCTCTCCAACGAAAACAACCCCAAGTCCCTCAGCCTTTCCTCGTAAGACCTTCCCTCCATACCAGGCAACATCCTAGTAAATCTCCTCTTCACCCTTTCCATAGCTTCCACATCCTTCCTATAATGCGGTGACCAGAACTGCACGCAATACTCCAGGTGCGGTCTCACCAGAGTTTTGTACAGCTGCAGCATGACCTCGTGGCTCCGAAACTCAATCCCCCCAACTAATAAAAGCTAACACACCATATGCCTTCTTAACAGCCCTATTAACCTGGGTAGCAACCTTCAGGGATTTATGCACCTGGACACCAAGATCTCTCTGTTCATGTACACTACCAAGAATCTTCCCATTAGCCCAGTACTCTGCATTCCTGTTACTCCTTCCAAAGTGAATCACCTCGCACTTTTCCGCATTAAACTCCATTTGCCATCTCTCAGCCCATCTCTGCAGCCTATCTATGTCCCTCTGTACCCTACAACATCCTTCGGCACTATCCACAACTCCACCGACCTTAGTGTCACCCGCAAATTTACTAACCCACCCTTCTACACCCTCTTCCAGGTCATTTATAAAAATGAAAACAGCAGTGGCCCCAAAACAGATCCTTGCGGTACACCACTAGTAACTAAACTCCAGGATGAACATTTGCCATCAACCACCACCCTCTGTCTTCTTTCAGCTAGCCAATTTCTGATCCAAAGCTCTAAATCACCTTCAACCCCATACTTCCGTATTTTCTGCAATAGCCTACCATGGGGAACCTTATCAAACGCCTTACTGAAATCCATATACACCACATCCACTGCTTTACCCTCATCCACCTGTTTGGTCACCTTCTCGAAAAACTCAATAAGGTTTGTGAGGCACGACCTACCCGTCACAAAACTGTGCTGACTATCTCTAATGTACTTATTCTTTTCAAGATGATTATAAATCCTGTCTCTTATAAGCTTTTCCAACATTTTACCCACAACCGAAGTAAGGCTCACAGGTCGATAATTATCAGGGCTGTCTCTACTCCCCTTCTTGAACAAGGGGACAACATTTGCTATCCTCCAGTCTTCCGGCACTATTCCTGTCGACAATGACGACATAAAGATCAAGGACAAAGGCTCTGCAATCTCCTCCCTAGCTTCCCAGAGAATCCTAGGATAAATCCCATCTGGCCCAGGGGACTTATCTATTTTCACACTTTCCAAAATTGATAACACCTCCTCCTTGTGAACCTCAATCCCATCTAGCCTAGTAGCCTGAATCTCAGTATTCTCCTCGACAACATTTTCTTTTTCTCCTGTAAATACTGACGCAAAATATTCATTTAACACTTCCCCTACCTCCTCTGATTCCACACACAACTTCCCACTACTATCCTTGATTGGCCCTAATCTAACTCTAGTCATTCTTTTATTCCTGATATACCTAGAGAAAGCCTTAGGGTTTTCCCTGATCCTATCCACCAATGACTTCTCGTGTCCTCTCCTTGCTCTTCTTAGCTCTCCCTTTAGATCCTTCCTGGCTAGCTTGTAACTCTCAAGCGCCCTAACTGAGCCTTCACGTCTCATCCTAACATAAGCCTTCTTCTTCCTCTTGACAAGCGCTTCAACGTCTTTAGTAAACCACGGCTCCCGCGCTCGACAACTTCCTCCCTGCCTCACAGGTACATACTTATCAAGGACACGCAGTAGCTGCTCCTTGAATAAGCTCCACATTTCGATTGTTCCCATCCCCTGCAGTTTCCTTCCCCATCCTACGCATCCTAAATCTTGCCTAATCGCATCATAATTTCCTTTCCCCCAGCTATAATTTTTGCCCTGCGGTATATACTTGTCCCTGCCCATCGCTCAGGTAAACCTAACCGAATTGTGATCACTATCACCAAAGTGCTCACCTACATCTAAATCTAACACCTGGCCGGGTTCATTACCCAGTACCAAATCCAATGTGGCATCGCCCCTGGTTGGCCTGTCTACATACTGTGTCAGAAAACCCTCCTGCACACACTGGACAAAAACTGACCCATCTAAAGTACTCGAACTATAGTATTTCCAGTCGATATTTGGAAAGTTAAAGTCCCCCATAACAACTACCCTGTTACTCTCGCCCCTGTCGAGAATCATCTTCGCTATCCTTTCCTCTACATCTCTGGAACTATTTGGAGGTCTATAAAAGACTCCCAACAGGGTAACCTCACCTCTCCTGTTTCTAACCTCTGCCCATACTACCTCAGTAGACGAGTCCTCAAATGTCCTTTCTGTCGCTGTAATACTCTCCTTGATTAACAATACCACACCCCCCCCTCTTTTACCATCTTCTCTGTTCTTACTGAAACATCTAAATCCCGGAACCTGCAACATCCATTCCTGCCCCTGCTCTACCCATGTCTCCGAAATGGCCACTACATCGAGATCCCAGGTACCAACCCATGCTGCAAGCTCACCCACCTTATTCCGGATGCTCCTGGCGTTGAAGTAGACACACTTTAAACCAGGTTCTTGCTTGCCAGTGCCCTCTTGCGTCCTTGTAACCTTATCCCTGACCTCACTACTCTCAACATCCTGTACACTGGCACTACAATTTAGGTTCCCATTCCCCTGCTGAATTAGTTTAAACCCCCCAGAAGAGCACTAGCAAATCTCCCCCCCAGGATATTGGTACCCCTCTGGTTCAGGTGAAGACCATCCTGTTTGTAGAGGTCCCACCTACCCCAGAAAGAGCCCCAATTATCCAGGAAACCAAAACCCTCCCTCCTGCACCATCCCTGCAGCCACGTGTTCAACTCCTCTCTCTCCCTATTCCTCGCTTCGCTATCACGTGGCACGGGCAACAACCCAGAGATAACAACTCTGTTTGTTCTCGCTCTAAGCTTCCACCCTAGCTCCCTGAATTTCTGTCTTAAATCCCCATCTCTCTTCCTACCTATGTCGTTGGTGCCTATGACTTTCTGAATTTGAATAACTGTCAACCACATTCAAAAATAACTGGTTACCATATATATAATTCAGCAAATTATACACACTCCATTAGTTCCAGCATAGATCCTCCTTTATGCTTTGTGACCTATTGAGGAAAACTGGAAATATTTGCACCGACTGAGCTTGCCACAAGGTTCATGATGTAGCTGGCTTTTAAGCTCATCGGTCAAAGTTTTCTACTTACAAGTTCACCAAACTCCAATTTTACATCTATTGGGTTGAAGATTTCTGATCACAAAAGCTGAAAGCTCCAGCTTTTCCATCCAGTGACTGGATTTAAAGGGACAGCAAACAAACCAAAACAAAACAAGAAAATATTTGGGGGGATAATTTTAACTTTTTGTTGGGACACCCGTTTTACTCTCCATTGAAGTCAAAAATTAAGTAGAGAGAAAAACAGGGCACCTGGCCCAAGCCCACTCCAGTCCCAGCAGATGGGTCAGGTTAAAATTGTGGCTTTCGTTCCTTATTTAGAACTGCCTGAAGAGTAGCAGAGAAGCGTGGCCTGTTTGATATTCCTGGGTACTCTGCCCACAGGTGAGTCCAGAGGAAATGGAAGAAGGTGGTGCTCCAAGTGAATGCTGGATCCATCACCCAGAGGACCTTGCAACAAATCCATAAGAAGCTTACACCATGGTAGCTAAGATTGAAAGCATACCAGGGGCATTTGGAAAAGACAAAGATGAAGTATATGTAAAAAGAGACAGAAAGATTTGTGAGAATAAGGCAATTAGACAAAAGGGGAACCTTTTCAAAAAAATATTGTCTTTGAACAATGCTTCAGACTATTTTGTCTTAATTCCTCAGGACTCTTTATTTTAGAAAAAATAGATTTACATGAAAATCAGGAGAAAATAAGATGGCACATTCTGTGTGAATTTCATGCGGGAAATTCACAATTACAGAGCGTCCAAGTGCTGGCTGGTACAGTGAATAATGAGATTTTGGCTTCTGGGATCTGGCATCAAATATGATTCAGGGATGGAAGTATTCTCTGGCTGCTGAAAGATGTGAAATAAATGTGGGTTGATGGTGTGGGACATGGATTACTGATACAAATCTAACACTGATTACCACAGAGGGCTACTGTGGGAATTGGGAAGATGACATAATGTGCAGGAGGGACGATGGTACATTGTTGAAGTGCAATGGGAGAACGTGCAAGCTTCAGCAGAACAATTCAGAGTTTGAGTTGGTTGCATGTATTGATAGACATTGCTGGAATTAAATACATATACTTCAGCAATATAGAGAAAACAAATAGGCATGGAAATTGGACCTCATTAGGCTTGTTTTATGAGTGTCGGGGGGATACAATGAGGGCCAATTTCAGGGACCAATTTTTTGCAGTTCAAGAAAACATTTACTGTTAATATTTACTTAAAACATGTCACTGCTGAATTGATTTTCACAGCCCGCCAACTACAAGAAAAACATTGCAAACAACATCAGCCTCTCTACAAAGCATTTTTTCAGTTGACAAAGGTGTTTGACTCTGTAGATCGTGAGGCACTCTGGAAGATTCTGTTGAAGGATGGATGTCCTCCAAAATTCGTCACCATCCTTCGCCTGCTTCAAGATGTTAGGCAAACAGTGATCCTTAGCAACGGACCCATTACAGACCCCTTTGTGGTTAAGACAGGAGTCAAACAAGGATGTGACATCACCCCAACTTTTTTCGATCTTCCGAGCTGCCATACTCCATCTGACTAGAGTCAAGCTCCCAGCTGGAGTGCAGCTTATTTATCGAATGCACGGTAAACTATATAATTTCAGATGGCTCCAATCAAAAACTAAGACCACCCTGACTTCAGTCATTGAGTTCCAATACGCTGATTGCAGTAAGTGCTGTGTCGGAAACGGATCTTCTGAGAAGTGTTGACGTATTTACTGAGGCATATTGTTACAAAAGGTTTTTATTTTTGTCCTAAAATCTTGGACTTCTATGTGTTTTTAAAAAAACTGGAAAAAAATGATTTTTCAGCAGACTATGACGCCTGAAAATAGTTGGAATTCCTGCAATGTTTTGAAAGGAAGTTCATAATAGAAGTTAAACTTTATGAGTGCTTTGAAAGGAAGTTGGACTTGTACAAAGACAGGAAAGCCAGCAGTTTCAAGGAAACCACAGAGGACTGACCTTTCTTCAGAGAAGCTTCTGAGTGACAGGGGGAGACACAGTGTCTGGGCATGTGACCATGTTTAGGAAGGTTCTTTTCTCACCTTTGACCCTTTAAAAAGCCTGTGAATTAGACAAAGGGTGGGCATTTGAAATCGTGCTTCGACCTGCCTGGAGCTAGGGAGAAAGACCCAGAAAAGTGTTACCTCTCTCTGTAAAGGGAGACTTGCATCTCTTGAAACGGGATCCTGCATTTGAAAGGTGTAGATTCCTATTACCTCCAGTTTCTGAAGAATTCCTGCATCCCGAGTGGTTCCTGTTGCCTCCTGTGTTTTGGGAGATCCTGAAATCTCCAGAAAGCTTCTACTGCTAGACTGTTTTTTTAAAAACCCAAGCAGACCGGTTGCTGCACCCCTGCTGAAAGACCTGTGTAATGCCTGCTGCAGACAAATTGCCTTGAAAGCCTATCCATCACAGACTGTTCATTAACCTTGCCTGGATAGACATCGAGTGACATCCAACTATTCAACTCTGAGACACCTCACTGTACCGAAAACATCCTAGCAGAATGTGATAAACTGAATTATTTTTATTATTTCTTCTATTCCTAAGAAACAGCTGTAAACCAAAAATCCTTTTCCCCGGTTAAAATGTTTTTTTTGAATGTATGTGTGTGTGCATGAGGGGTAAGGAAATAAGGGTTTGTCATATATATAGATTCATCTCGTTAGTAGTTAAGACCTATTATATATACATAAATAATGTTGTTGTTTAAAGAAACCTGGCTTGGTGTGCTTTATTCTGGGGGATAAATAAAGTGTTTAACTTGGCTATTCTTTGGTGGGTGGTAAATTTTATTTGATATGCTATGACTTGTGGAGTAGTGGAACTCAGCTAACAGTGCATGACACCCATCTTGGTCATAACAATATGAGAAGTTGGGACTTACACTCAACATTCAGAAGATCAAAGTCGTCCATCGGCAAGCTCCAAATGCACATGCCCCAGCCCCATTGATTAGGATTCATGATGAGTGCCTGGAAAATGTGGAACACTTCCAGTATCTTGGAAGTTATCTTTCACAGAAGGCTAACATTGACAAAGAAATCCAGCATTGCCTGAAATCTGCTGGTGCAGCCTTTGACCAGCTGAAGAAGTGAGTATTTGAAGACTGTGGCATCAAAACTGAAACCAAGCTCACTGCTGTACCTTATGGTTGTGATCCCTATCTTGCAGTACGGGGCTAAAACATGGCAACGTATAGCAGGCACCTCAAAGCACTGGAGTCATTTCATCAATGCCATCTGCACAAGATTCTATATATCAAGTGGGAGGTCAAGTGCACCAACATCACTGTCCTCTCACAAGCAAGCACCAAGCATCGAGTCTATGATTATCACTACCAGCTTAGTTGGGTTGGTCGTATAATTTGGATGTCAAATACCAGGCTCTCAAAGTAGGTCTTCTTCTCCAACTCAGTCAGGGCAGACACACCGAAGGAGGGCAAAAGAAGCACTTCAAGGATGTGCTGAAAACCAACATGAAGAAATGCAACATTGGCATCAACTCCTGGGAGAGCATCACCCTGGACCGAACCAGATGGAGGCAGCGAGTGTGAGAAGGATCCCAGCATTTTGAGACAGAACAATGACAAAATGAAGAGGAAAAGCGAGAGCGGCGAAAAGAACAAGCCATGACCCGAACTAATAACATATGACCAGACATCCCACATGACAACAAATGCCCTACATGTCCTAAAGTCTGTAGATCCCGAATCGGCCTCATCAGCCATCTTCGGACTCATAGAAGATAATCATCCTCGCCTACGAGGGATAGCCAATAATAATGGAGCAACATTTCATGTCACATTTTCTACCTATTACCATCATTGTAACACTGGATGCAAGAGGTGTCAATATGTGACTGACATTCAATGTTGGTATGGTTGGCAGGCGGACATTTAAATTTTAACATATCTCCTCCGAGTGGTGTCGACCACAGGGCACTCAACTGTACTCCCGGACCCCATGAAATTGTTTAATTTCAGAAAAGATGGGCTTCTTTTCAGTTGCAAGCCTGAGAACTACAGCTGCCATTTTCCTCTCCTCTCTTCTTGCTCCTCCCCAACAAGGCTGTTGCAGGTGGGAATCCCACTGCGAGTCTGCCAAGTTTATTTTAAATGAGGCTGAAAATTCATTGGCAGCCAAGTTGACTATGTACAAAGTCCATCCCGCTGACTTCACATTGGGATTCTGGCAAAGTGAAAACCCAGCTGCTATATATCGTAATAATTTTTAGTGCTTTTCTGCTGCATTATTTGTCTCGCCTGGCTTACTTGAGCTTTGAAGTGAGGCTTTCTATAAACGTAACAATGAAAAGAACTCTAAATCAAAAAATATGCATTGGCAGGCTTAGGTACATCTGGAATCTATTATAATAACTGTTTAACTTTTCCTGATAGAACAGAGATATACAGTACATTGGAGTCTATTAGATTTGGAAATCTAATCTAAGAATGCAGATGCATGAAACATAACTATGTATTTAAATTGTGTTCAACATATTAATGACATTTAGATAATACCTGACTTGTGAACTGCTCTCTATTAGCTCCGTGTAAAGGCAGGATTATCATTGAAAGAATGAAGAAGGATGGCAGAAGATTTTCACACAGAGGTTTATTGGAATATGGAATGCTTTATGACAACTGGGCATTGAGGTAGATGTATAATTTGAAAGGCAGTTGGATAAGTGTTTACAAAGGAAGAATATGAAAATATACAGGGAAATGACAGGGAGATGGGATGAGAATAAATAGCTCCAGTCAAAAAGCTTACACTCACACGGTCGCAAGGAGCTTGGAAGTAAGATGGGGAAAATAAAGTTGCTCTCTTACCTATGTTTTTTCTTAAATAAAAGGAAAATGTAAATCAATATTCTCAAAACAATACCAAAATCAAACATCTGGGAACATTCAGTAGTTTACATTGCAAACTTTAGATTTGATTTGCTTTCTCATGCATCAAGTCATTAACTGAAATGAAAGAGATTATAAGCCAGAGATGACTGTAATATTAAGGGAAAAACACTGAATAGTTTGTGTAATGGTTCTTTGTTCACTATTTTGTTTAAAATCGACAAGTTCATGTTTGCATTTAAATAGCAGACAGCAGGAATGTTATTCAAATGTATTAATCTTTTAATCGCGAATATCCGTAACTCATTTCTAAACTTATAAAACAGTTATGAAAATTGAGTGATAATTGCTAACAACAAACAACTGAAGGATCAGAGTGCATCTGGATTTACATGAAGCTCCGTCTTTCCGCTCCAATAAAAATGGTTTGGCTTCCGACATATGTTACTGAGTGCTACCAAGTGAAAGAAAATGACGGCCATGAGGTTCCTGTTTCTCTTCAAATTAATGAGGTCCCCAGCATGATGTGACAGTCAAAATTCTCAGCTGCCTTGGAAATTACATTTGATAGCACAACCAACTGCTGGCAGAGTCGGCATTACAGTGAACATATTACATTATATATTTGGAAAGCTTCTAAAATAATTATTAAAAAGTACTGTAATAGGATGGTAAATGTTCTAAAACGGTAGATTGTTATTGCTGAGTGAGATGAAATGCATTTTACAGTAATAAAGAAAATTTCAGAAGAAGTAATAAAAGTTTATAAACTAGCTCAAACCACATTCTTATTCACTCTTGGTATATTCGATGCATTCATCAATCCTAATAACTGTTCAGATTGAATATTATAGGTCAGTTCATTCAATGATTGGACTTGACAAATTCCTTAAAACAGAAAGTTTCAGAATGACAGATTGCCATGCTTCTCTTTAAATAATTTCCCACTGGAAGCTGAGTGGTTTACTGTGGTTGTCATTGTGCATGTGGTGATAAAAAATGTCAAGTTTTTTTGCCTTGTGGGTGGCAATTCAGACCACAGCCCTGAAGCAATTGATTTCAGATTAGCTGAAGGGTAACAGAATATATTTTGGAAACAAACAGAATAAACAAATGTATAACTCTCAGCAATCAACACCTTCAAAATGTCATGCACCGAAGGACCCGTGATGAAATAAACAATGAAATGGAAGAATTATGAATTTTAAAAGTCAGTTGCTAAACAGAACCACAAGAACATGGACATTTATACAACAGTCAAAATGGAGTAGTGGTCACGTGACCCCTCCTGCACTGGGAATCTACTAACATGTCTGCAATGATGGAACTAATTAATCTCATCTGAAACAGCTCTGAGAAAAGCCCATTGAAAGGAGCACTATTGCATATTGAGGATTTTTAACTACCTGAATTAACTAACAAAGAGTTTTGGAGGCAGATGAATTCACAGCCCAAACCAAAAATGAATAGGTGAGAAGTTACCACATCATAACAGAATGGCACCCATCCACACATCAACAGATAGCCATGGATTCCATATCCTGGCCCATTGTGTGGTCACACCAGGGAAGAAGGCCATGTGTTTCCTAACAGAAACTCTAATGTGATGGTTTTGTGCCTTGAAAAGGTAACTCTCTGAAGAGAGAAAGGAGATCAAGCCAACACCTTCAGAAAGCAGTCCAGAAAGAGATCCAGCCAAGCAAGAGGAAGCCCAGCAGCTAATTCTACACTTCAACTTGCTGCAGCAGAAAACTGAAAATGACCACCACCTCCAGTCTGAAGTCTTAAACCATCAGAAATCTACAACAACCAGGCCTGCACTTTTAAAAGAGACTGTCCTCCTTAGAAAATTCAACAGGTTTACCATAAACCACGAACACCTACCTCATTTTGAACGGCATCCTAGCCTTTTCTCTCTTTTTTTTTATTCTTTCACAGGTTGCTGGCTAGGCCAGCATTTATTGCCCATCCCTAATTGCCCTTGAGAAGGTGGTGATGAGCTGCCTTCTTGAACCACTGCAGTCCATATAGTGTAGGTACACCACAGTGCTGATTGGAAGGGAGTTCCAGGATTTTAACCCAGCGACAGTGAATGAATGGCGATATAGTTCCAAGTCAGGATGGTGTGTGGCTTGGAGGGGAACTTGCGGGTGGTGGCGTTCCCATGTATCTGCTGCCCTTGTCCTCCTAGATGCTAGCGGTTGCAGGTTTGGAAGGTGCTGTCGAAGGAGCCTTGGTGTGTTGCTGCAGTGCATCTTGTAGATGGTACAAATTGCTGCCACTGTGCGTCGATGGTGGAGAGTGACTGTTGAAGGTGGTGAATGGGGGTGCCAATCAAGTGGGCTGCTTTGTCCTGGATGGTGTCAAGCTTCTTGAGTGTTGATGGAGCTGCACTCATCCAGGCAAGTGGAGAGTATTCCATCACACTCCTGACTTATGCCTTATAGATGATGGCCAGTCACTGGGGAGTCAGGAGGTGAGTTACTCACTGCAGAATTCCCAGCCTCTGACCTGCTCTTACAGCCACAGTACTTATGTAGCTGGTCCAGTTCAGTTTCTGGTCAATGGTAACCCCCTAGGATGTTGATAGTGGGGGATTCAGTGATGGTAATGCCATTGAATGTTAAGAGGAGATGGTTAGATTCTCTCTTGTTGGAGATGGTCATTGCCTGGCACTTCTGTGGCACAAATGTAACTTGCCATTTATCAGCCCAAGCCTGAATGTTGTCCAGGTCTTGCTGCATATGGACACAGACTTCTTTATTATCAGAGGCGTCACAAATTGTGTTGAACATTGTGCAATCATCAGCGAACATCCCCACTTCTGACCTTATGATGCAGGGCAGGTCATTGATGAAGCAGATGAAGATGGTTGGGCCTAGGAGACTACCCTGAGGAACCCCTGCAGTGATGTCCTGGGACTGAGATGATTGACCTCCTACAACCACAACCATCTTCTTCTGTGCTAGGTATGACTCCAACCAGTGACAGTTTTCCCCCAATTCTCATTGACTCCAGTTTTCCTAGGGCTCCTTGATGACATGCTCAGTCCAATGTTGCCTTGATGTTAAGGGCAGTCACTCTCACCTCAACCCTGGAGTTCAGCTCTTTTGTCCATGTTTGGATCTATCGATTCTTGTGTATATGTGTATGTAAGTGAATGCGTATGTGAATGACGTTGCAACCATTTCGGGAATTGTGTGAAAATAGATTTTCTCATAGGTTGAAAAAAATTATCATTGCCTGTTTATTTGACTCTTAAAAAAACATTCAGGGACTAACTCACCATTTTTAATAAAATGCAATTGTGGTCCGTTGGGAGGCCAACTGTGGGAACCACCCATACCCCTTTCCACCTGTTTGTAACAAAACATCTCTGTTTCAATTTCATTAAAAAACCACAGCTTGAAGGAGTTACATCAAGACCATGTCATCAATGGGCAAGGACTGCACAGGAGGCAGCAGAAATGCAGTCATTATAGGAGATTCTACAATTAGGGGGACAGACAGGCATTTTGTTAACCATCATTGTGAGTCCCACATGGTGTGTTGCCTCCCTGGCGCCAGATTAAAGGACATCATGTAGAGGGTGCAGAATATTTTGCAGGGTGAAGGGAGTGAGCCAGAAGTTGTGGTACATGTCAGTACAAAGATGTAGAGAGGGAAGGTATTGAGGTCCTGCAGTCAGATTTTCAGGCCTTAGGGAGGAAGTTAAAAAGTAGGACCTTGAAGGTAGGAATCTCTAGCACTCCCAGTGCTACACACTAGGCAACATTTCACCTGAGTGCCTCTTAACCCTTATGAGAGATGATCCCATAACTCACCTTCCAGCATACAGAATAATCATGCCGCAATCACCCGTATCTGAAGAGTCCCACCGCCACCCATGACCATAGAAAATGGGTTTTCTACCACCAACATTCTCCAATATCACAGAGCATGGAAATACAGCAAACCCAGGGCTCCCCCACACAAACTCCATCTGCCTTTTGACATGCAGCATTAAGAACACACAAATCTGATTGTGAACATAAGCAATTATTATTACAAGAAAATCAAATCAGCACCCAAATTGAGAATATAGCACCCAGGTGACCCATAAAGTGAAACAAGCAGTGTGGCGCTTTTCGTTTCCTTCCACTTCTACGTGTTGCTTTCACCGGTGGCAGAGGATGAGGTGGAGGCAGCCTGCTGCCTTGTCTGTGCCTCTGGCTGGGATACCTGTGGCTTCCAACCTCAACTTGGGAGGTGCCCATGAGGACTCCTCCACAGGCTGCCATGCTCATGTCATTGCCGGGGCAGCCTCTAATCACAGGGCCTTGCGGCACAGATGGTTTCTGAGTTGAAGGGGGAGAGGAGCCGAACGGTGATGCTGGTGACTCGAGGGATGGCCCCTTTATCTGCCTCTTTGACTGCCTTAGCCCTTTCCTGGTGCCTCCTACTGGGATGCAGCTGGCACCCACTCCAAGCATTTCAGCACCATCATCATTGAGAGTTTTACTCTTTCTGTGCCTATCAGCACGCTGTAGTGATGCTGCATATGGCTCTCCAAAAGGTTGCCCAATCTCTCAATGGAGGAGCTCATTAGCTCAAAACCCTGAGTCATGACTGAGCACATGCGCTGCACGAACTCCTCCATTGCCTGCCCATGGCTCTGCAATGACTCAGGGATGTTTGACAATTGGGAACTCATCTGCTCTGATTTTCCAGTAAGATTCTCCTTGTTTGTGGCTCCTGAGGCCCAATATATTTGTCCAGTGGAGAATTACTGGGTGGAATTTTATGCTCACCCCCATGGCGGATTTGGAATTGTGGAGAGCATAAAACTCTGACCTACCTTAAGTCAGTTCCAGCACCGCTCCTCAATGTCTGGTCGCTGTGGCTACAGCAGCGCCACCGCTGCCGGCCTCTGATTGCAAGGCTGGGACTTCTGGAGATGGGGTCCTAAATCATATGGAAGGCCCACCACTGTCCAGTTAAGTGCCTGATTGGCACTAAATGGCAGGCTTCCCGAAATGAGGCGACAAGGGGATCTCGGCGTTGGTTTCCTCCGATGTCGAGACCCCCACCACCAGAATGACATTCCCCCCATCAGGTCTGTTCTCTGCTCTCTGAGGGGGACTGTACAGCTGACTCTGCCTCACACTCCACCTCTTGCTCACATGTGAGGTTCGCCCAGTGCTCCCCCTTCTCAGTTACTTTGAGGCCTAACCGAGGTGAGTCTGTCCGCGCTTTTGGAAGGTGTAGTGGAATGATGTGATGGTGCTGGCTCCATGAAGTCTCCTCTCGCTGAGGAGGGTGGTGACGATTGTCCTTGGGAACTCTGCTTCCCCCCTGCAGCTAGCCCTGTGGGAAACACAAGAAGGTGCTTGTGAGAACTTAGCCCAGCACAACCAACCCTTTCGATGACAGCGGTCAAAGTGCCACAGCACAAGTTGGGCAGAGTCTCCTCCATCCCCTTCACCTCAGTATAGAGCTATCAAATGACCTTGCTGTTCACATTCCTTCATCTCACCATCAGTCACAAACTGACGTGGTGATACTCAACAATATCCAGCGCATCTCCTCCATCAGGGTAGAAGTTTGGAGGTCAGCCACACCACCGCCCGTTTGAACCATTTTCCAATGCATTGTGCGCTCTCTTTTTCTGCAGTATGAGGAGAGAATGATTCATGAGTAGGCTGCCCTCCCTCATCTCTTCCAGCATAACATACACGTGAACTGCTGCAGAAGTGATGCCCCCTTCTGAATAGAACCCCATATGTGAGGGTGGCTGCTGTCTCAGTGGTGCAACTGGCCACTTGATCTGACAATGTTAGGAAGAACTATGGGCATTCTGTGAGTTCAGCTCTTCTGCATGCTGCTTTTTACAGAGTTGGTAGCCTGTCACCAGGGTGCTGCTTGCCACTCACCTTTCCACTGCACCCACGTTCTTTGGGTCACTCGCCTGCTACTGACCTCCATCACCACCACCTTCCAGGCCCTCTGTGTCTCCAGAAGCGTTTCTTTTCTCAGATACCAGGAATAAGATATATTTCCTACCCCCAACCTCCTCGGTTAATGCCTCAAGGGAGGCATCAGAGAAGCATGGGGCCACCTCTGGACACTTGCCCATGACAGCACTGGCCCTTCAGTCCCTTGCAGATCTATCTCTTCCGCCATGACAATCCGAGCCATGGATGCTTTTTGCCTTTTCAAAGGGCCTTCGTTTTTCAAGTTCCGCCTCCTGCCAGTTCCGGCACTGCTACTGCAGCATCACAGTCATCCCCAAATCAATTATGCCCTTTGCAGATAAAAATAGTGTCACATCCGCAGGGTCAGGACCTGGAAATTATCCGGGCATCGTGTTCCTGACCCTGGAATAAAAATCCAGTCCAATGACTCTAGTCTAGCATTTCTTTGTCAACCTTCAACTGATCTGATTGGTTCATAATGAGCCACAATTTCCTCTGATTCAAAAAACCAAAGTCATTGACTCCGGCCCCCACCAGAAATTCCATTCCCCACCCTGGCCACTGGCCCAGTCTGAACCTGACTGAACCTCGGTGTCTATTTTATCTGAACTGAACTACCAAATCAATATCCTCGAGTTCATAGATACCTTCACAGCCACTGGCATTGCATTCTTCGCCGTGGTCTGACGTTGGAATTATAGCTGCAGCAGTTGGCAGTGACGACCTCCTGAGTGAAGTGCAGACATCTCAAATATTGACCGTCACTGAGATTCAAGTTAGACAATTGCTCCTGGAACACCCTGATCACATAAGGCCTCCTGCTGAAAGCCCTTCTCCCTCTCCTCCTCCTCCCTCTTCCAGCAGTGTGTCCTCTTCTCTATGGTCTCTGCTCATTCTCCCAATCATGCTCAATTCCGAGAAGGCGGCCTACTATGCAGCCATTTCTCAGAGCAAGTGGTTTAGGCAGGAAGTTTGAAGTCAGCAACAAGAAATCCAGCATCGCCACACCTTGTATACTTCTAAAACTTGAAACAACTATGGAAATCACCAAAAACATTTAGAATTGCAGCAACAGCCAGAAGAAATAAACCAGCAAGTAACCTGTAAGTTGCTGATGATCTTTTTAAATAGCACTGTTGGGGATCTTTCCTGCTGTTTAATGTGTGTTCAGCTGTGCGAGGTCAAGAGAGGGCACATAAAGTGCCAAAATGACAGCACTGGCATCAAGTCACAGTTGCATGCTGATTCACATCATGATCTGCCTGCTCTGCATACTTTCGGCAGATGTTAAGCATACACACATTAACCCATTCACCAATAATGGCATCTGGCGCAATTCACATCAGAAGTGTGGACGTGGACTGCGGATGCCATTGTGGAACACTAAGGGGACTTGTAGCACCCAAGTAAATGTGTTACCGAGCCCAATTTTGCCCCACTAGAATTCAAAACTTCAAGTAAGTGTGTTTACGCTTCATGAACATTTACATTAATTTCAGCTCAGTTTAAAAAGTACTCAGTTGGTTCAACAGACAGCTGTAGTGCTTTAACTTCATACAATAACAAATCCAAGTAATTTGAGACTTTAAGACAGGAAATGCTGGAAACACTCAACAGGTCAGGCAGTATTCGTGGAGAGGGACGGCAAGGTTAATGTTTCAGGTCGATGGCCTTTCTGATAAAAGATGTCCCCTGATCTGTTGAGTGTGTCTAGCATTTTCTGGTTCTATTTCAGATTTCCAGAAACTGCAGTATTTTATTTATTATTTTATTGTCAGCTTGAGACTTGCACCTCAAGTGAAGTTCACACAACTGCGCCCTAGAGCAAAGTCAGGTTCCTACCCCAGAGTTATACTTAGAAGCAGGACTTGGTCTTTTAGACTCTCAAGCCTGTTTGTTATTCAATTAGATCATGGTTGATCTGTACCTCAACTCCATTTACCTGCTTTTAATCCATTTCCCTTACTGAATAAAAATCTTTTGCTCCCGTCTTGAAAATTTCACTTGAACCAGAATTCACAGATTTTTGAGGGAGGTGGTTCCAGATTTTTCACTTTGCCCTGTACCCACCATGTTAAAAAGTGCTTCCTGATTTCACTCCTCAACGACCTGGTTCTAATTTTAAGATTGCGCCTCCTTCTTCTGGATTCCCTCACTAGAGGCAAGGGCTTCTCTGTCATTTTTAACAACTCAATTCCCAGAATGTGGTCATGACTGGCACCCTTTGGCAGTTATTGCCTACTCCCTGTTACCCTAATTGAGTAGAGCAGTTAAGAGTCAATCACATTGGTATGGGACTGGAGTGATGTGTACGCAATGTGGCATGTTTCTTTCCCTAAAGGGCATTAGTGAACCAGTTGGGGTTTTACAAAACCCTATCAAATCCTTTTATCATTTTAAATACCACAATTAGATCATTTCTCAACCTTCTCAACTTAAGGGATGACAAGCCAAGTTTTTGGAAACTGCTATCATGATTTAGCCCATTAAGCCCTGATGAATCTGTGTTGTACCATACCACCCCACCAGAGCCAATACATCCTTACTGAGAGCTGCAATACGCAAAATTGAATGGAGTACTTCAGACGGGATCTTACCAAGGAAACCACTTCACAGTGATGCTAAAGGTTCAATATAAATGGATCCTTAATAAAGGAATCCAATATTTTGGGAATTTACTCAAAGCTACCTTATAATGAAGCTACTCTGAGAACTGGAGTCTTGCAACCTGACCATTTCCATAACAGAACTTGGCACAACAACATAAAATAGATCACCATAGGAGATTTACATTCGATTGAATGATCACCATCTAACTTTTTCACCTGTGACTGTCTTTAGAAGTGTCTTAAATACATTTTTCAGTTAACTATTTAAGAACAAATCAGAGCTGATTGTTCAGTGTTTTATTTTTCAAAATTCTTAGGGGGTGATTTTGGCTCAATACTTTAAGTGCTAAAGAGATGGCCAGGATGGGATATTAAGCTGCAAGGTTGGTTTAGCCCCTGTTGGTGTAAGACGCCATTTTGGTAAAGAAGTTGAAATGTGTGCAATTGGTAAAGTACAATCTCTTCATGCACTGGTCTTGGGTTATGCAAATGTAGGAGTCGTATTGTCAGAGTATATTGGGTAGATAGAGCCTCCTGCTGAGAGCCCTCCTGTCCTTCCCTCCTGCTGTAGCTGGCTTTGCCTATTCTCATATCCTCCTCTAAATCACCATCAAGAGCAATGGGGACACTTAGCAAGATTCCCATAATCAACATTCCCTCTCTCCTGGAGACTCCTGCAAGATGTCCTGTAAGGTATAGTAGCACAGCAGTTCATAACAGAGATCTGAGGCATTGTGGAACAAAGACTCAGATGTCACAGGACTGCATAGCCTGTGGCAGTCAAAGTCACTGTAGCACTTAATTTTATGCTACTGGAACCTCCAGGCTGCTGCAGGTTATATAAGTTACGTGTCACAATCCTCTGTGCACATCGCAAAAGGGCATCTCTGCAGCTCTATAAACTCTGATGAATGACTATATATTATTCCCTATTTCCAGAGAAGACTAGAGGCAGAGAGCTCTAGGCTTTGACAGGGTTGCAGGGTTCCCCATAGTCTAGGAAGCCATTGGCAATCCATATGTGGCCATGCGAGCCCCTCATTTAAATGGAGGAGTTCAGGAACATGAGGGATTCTATTCTCCCAATGTTCAGTTTGTCAGTGACCACTGGCAGTGCATCATGCAGATTAGTGCCTGCTATCCCGGGAGCTCCACAATGCATTTATAATATGACAGTCATCTGCCCCAATGCATGGTGGAATTTAAAGGGCCCCCGTGAGATGAGCTGGGAGGCGGTGGGGGGGCCCATAGAATAGCAATGGAAGGTGGGGGGGGGGGTGCCTGTTGCCTTCCTATCGCCCTGCAATTAAGTTAGGGGAGGGAAAGGCTGAAGATTGCTTTCCCACCCAGAGGCCAATTGACACCCTTAAGAGGCCAATCACTCACCACTTGAGGGCCTCTTCCTGCCACCACTGGAATTACACCAGCGGTAGGGTTTCCTCCACCACGTGGGGTTGGGGTGTGCCTCCTCCATGGGCAATCTGTGGCTCACAGAGGGCCCCCCCAGTGGCAAAAGCCGCCCCTCTGCGATCACCACCACTGCCCTCAACTTCCATCCCCAACCCCCTCACTGGGCCTGCCAGACTAGCGCTAGTGACCCCACCACACTTACCTGGGGTCCAGAGCTCCAGGGCTCCAGTGATGGACCTGATCCCAAGCCTGGTGTAGTACTGGAAGTGGCCATGGCTCCTGGTGGCACTGCCTTCCTTCTGATTGGCAGGCAGCTCTTGGAGGCGAGAACCCTGTCCTTAAAAGGATGGGGACTCTGGTTTCGGGCAGTTAAGTGCCCAAGCGCCGTTGAATTGTGCTGCGGGGGGGGATGGAGGTGGGTGCTCCAAAGGGTCAAGGCGGGCGTCCCCTCACTTTTTGGTCCAGCAGCAGGACCCCCACTGGCTCCATTATATTCAGCCTGTAATGTGCATGTCTGGCTACTTAGTGACAAGGGATACGTTCTGATGAAATGTTAACGACCTGAAACATTAACTCTGTTGCTCTCTCCACAGATGCTGCCAGACCTGCTGAGTATTTCCAGAATTTTCTGTTTTTTTTATTATTATTGACAACAAGGGATACTCTTTAATGCCTCCCATGAGAAAACCCCAGACACCAGCTGAACATTCATACAATGAGAGCCACTCAGCTACCAGGAATATCATTGAGTAGACCACTGGAGTCCTCAAGCAGAGGCTCAGATGCCTTGGCCAATCAGGAGGTGCCTGCAATACTCAGACAAGAAGGTGTCCATTTTCATGGTGATTTGCTGCTTGCTCCACAATCTGGCAATCGTGAGAGACCAGCCATTACTACCAGAAATTGTGCCAAAGTGTCAAGCTCAGGGGCCACAAGGAGAGAAGGAGGAGGAGGACAAGGAGGAAGAGGAGGTTGGACTGGGGAAGCACCAGAGAGATTGACTGAACCTGGGAGGGATGCTCGGCGCCATCTAATTGAAGAGCGCTTTTGAGAGACTTCCTCCACCATCAGGCTCTGGCTCGCTGTTGCCATGAAGTACCTTCCACAACTTAAGATCCATCAGGCAGTCCATCAACTGCACACATTTCTTTCAACCCTTCCCCATGAAAATCACAAAAAAAGACCGATCACACCTCTACCCAATTAGCATAAACACTGCTGATGTACATCAAAAACAAACTACATAAATATGACAGAACCAACATCACTTACGAAAAGTAAACTATGCATCCTTGTGCTTACCCTGAGTAGCAATCGTATATGTGCTCTTGCATAATCTAGTGATTCTACAAAGTGCAATCCCAGTGGCAGTAGCAGGTGAGGTAGATGGCTGTTGAGAATCTGGAGGGTATTTCAGGGCTGGGATTTTCAATCACACGTGGGGACAAGACTGGTGTGGGCACCCTTTGAAAATAGGGCTCCCAAATGGCATGTCCGTCTCCTGGCACCTCCGGGACATGCTGTTATTTTCAAAGCAAGGGCAGGGAGTGGGGGGAGCCAGGAACCCGCTCACCTCCAATTAACTGACCATTACAGGCTTGAGAGGACCAGCAGGCAATTCTGAAATCACAGATTAGTGAACCTGAAGAGTCTGGTGCATGCTAGTGCAAAGCTGCCAAGTGCAATGTTGGGAGCCATCAAGTCATGTTAATGGTGAAAAAAATGCTTTGGCAAAAAAAGGTTATTGTGTCAGAGTGGGTAAAGTAACGTCGTATTGGCCGTTTGGCTACTTCTCTGCAGTGTGAGGCTGCTGACTCTCTGATCTCCTGCTTCCTCTCTGTCATAAGGCAGCAGCAAGCCCAGTCACAGCAGTGTCTGCCTTTGAGGGTTGTACGCAGCAGTTAGTCCTTGCCTTCTAATTGGATACCGAACTTGCCTCCAGCCCAATTAGGTGCACTGCATTTGAACATAACAATCACGTCAGCGACACAGATGCAGTGCGAGGTCAGGACCTGGAAATGATACTGGTATCGGGTTCTCGATTCCGGATTGAAAATCAAGCCCCAGATTTCCTCATGGGACAGCCTCGAGCCGTGATGGTCCTGCCTCAGACTGTATCATCTCAGGGCTGCAGTAGTCTCTGGGCCACTTGGCTGACAGGCAATGGCAAGGGCAATAGTGGAGTGGTGAGGAGGCAGCAGCAATGCTGGCATCTGGAGAGAAGCCAGTTGGTTCCTGCTCCATAATTCCAACACCACTACCTCAGAGCTTCTGTTCACTCCACCCCAGTCATCTGGGGAAGGACAGGTCTGTGGGCATCAGAGACACTCTGCAAGTCCCTTTCAACAGGTGCCCAGATCCACCATAGGAGCTGCATGAGCTTCCACTGCAGCAGTTTTACACTCCATGCAAGCTGCAATAATTGCAGTGGAAGCTGTGACCTCAGTCATCAGATGCTGCATGGTGTTGGGCTCCACAGGTCACTGGTTGGAAGTGACCAGTCTCTTCACGCTGGACAAGATGGATTCCAGGTTCTCTCTGAAGCCAAGGACCAAGGTGGAGACTGAATCCTCCATCCATCTCACCATGACACACAGGCTTTCAGGTAGATTGTCCATTGCACCAAGCATTTGGTTTGTTGCGCCCATCAGCCTTCTTCTGAAGCTTGGCCCTGCAATGTCCTCATCGAATTCCTCTACAGCAGAATTAGTATGCAACTTTGCCTTCCAGAAAGGTGATACCTGTGGTATCCCTTCCACCCTGCAGGACTGCTGGCCGCTCATGCCCAGTGCACTCCACAGTGAGGATCCATCTTCAGAGCTAGCCTGTAAATGACACGTGATGCTGGTCTCTGAGCTGGTGCCTACGACAGTCCTAGCAATTAATGCAGTGCATTCATCCTTGCTCTCCTGCTCCTCTTCTCAATGGGATGGGTGACTTACCCTTCCTGAAACTGCTACTTGGGGTGAGGCGGATCTTACTTCTGGGTCCCTGCCAATGATAAAGCTGGAAGTGTTAGTGTGCAGTGTGTGTGACCACTATAGGATTAGGTATGTGGTGAGACCATATGGAATTTGGGAATGAGGCTAACTTTGGGTGATTAGGACCAGGAGTAATTGTGCATCTGTAAGGAAGCTGCAGTGGCCAAATATTTCTTGGCAGGATGTCCCCTCCTCTGCCTCTGGCCACGGAATCTCCCACTCCCCTCCTAATCACAGCCAGTATTTCCTCCTCAAGTGGAGTGATATCAAAAAGTCATGCTTTCCCTCCTCTGCTCAGGTCCTGCTGCCGCCTGTTTTGTGGAAATTTCTCCTAGAAGTCAAACTGATGATTGTGAATGAGCGTAGTGGGAGGTGAATGTGTGTGTGTGATGCCTGACACAATTGAAGGGCTGTGTGATGTGTCTGGTGTGAGTAGTGCCTGTGAAGAATGCAATAGTGTGAACGTGTGAACGTCATTGTATCATTAAACGGTGCATGGAGTGTGTTGCAGTTGCTATGCTGGTTGTTTGTGGTGGTGTAGTTATTGAGAAATGTGTTTGTAAGATGGGATCATAACTTGACCAATCATGTCAAGTCCTTAAGTTTCTTTCAGCACTGGAGCCATGTCCTGTGACCTCCCAAGGTGATCTCCTCCCACCCACATGCAGTGAATTAGCCGTCCTCCACACTACTGGGGTACAGGGCATCCCTCTTCCTCTCCACCTCCTCCACTGGATGCTCCAATGCCACATCAGCAAATACGGCACCCTCGCTCTTGGTCCTTGAGACATCAGTCCCCTCCCAGCCATTGCACTCCACAATGTCAGTGGAAGTGGATGAGTGCAGACGAAGTGTACAGCTCCAAGAACATTGCATCTAATCAGTGCTTGGGTGCTAAACCTCTAGTTGTCGGTTTTAGTGCCTGCAGGCAAGTTGAAATCATGACAATTAGCAATTAGCCCAAAAATTGAGATATTCAAGCAGGCGTCTCTTATTCGCACAACACCCATTTAATGTCTGTTTTCACTCTTTGGCCAAAATAACCCCGTTAAACTCTTATATGCAAGAACCCTTCAGGGGCGAAACTAATGTCTGACATCTAAAAACAAAATAAGGAAAAGAAAAAGACACAGAAGAAAGAATTTTCAATCAGAAAAGCAATACATAGCACAGGCATAAGTGTTGAAACAGAAGAGGCTAAGGGGAGACCTAATTGGAGTGTACAAAATTCTGAGTGGTCTAGATATAGGGCTGGATTTTGTTGAGCTCCTGATGTTGGGCTCCGTGGCCTGGGGAGGCACAAGATCGCAGCAGCAGCAGCGGCCCGCCACAGAGCCTGTGACGGGATTGTCAGGCTCGATCTTCTCAGCGACAGCGGGGCTCCTTGGAGGCCCCCCCGCTGCTTGGCGACATGACCCAACTTTAAATATTTAAATAGAGGATAGGCATACATTTACATACCTTTCACAGTGATATTGCCGCTGCCCGCGATCTTCTGTGCGACGGCCGGCACTCATGCTCCCTCACTATCCCATCCAGGGAAAGCTGGGGCCACTGAGTTGGGGAAGGGGGGGGGTGGGACCTTGGGATTTTTAGTGATGTGGAGGGTGGGGGAGGGGGGGGGAAACAGGGTCAACTTGACATTTCTAGTGTGGGGGTGTAGGGGTGACCTCTGCACTTAGTACAGTTGTGGGGTGGTGGTGAGAGGTCAAATCAATAATGTAAGTGTTTTAGTGGGGACAGATCAGAAATTAATTTTCAGTTTATGTGGGGAGAGGTGGTACGGACTTCAGCTGAGCAGCTCTGGCAGCCCTTTAAAAATGGTGCCAGTACCTGCGCAGATGACCACCCTTGCATACTTAATTGAGCAGCCAGGCTCAAGATCGCAGCGGAATGGTGACATGTGGCCCACATATGCGGGTCGCCATTTTGTTCACCCGCCACCTCTCCCGGCAGTGGGAGAATAAACTTCAGCCCATAGAGTGGATGGGAAGGTCCTATTCCCCTTGATTGAGGGGTCCATAATCAGGGGGCATGGATTTCCAGTAAGAGGTAGAAGGTTTAGAGGGGATTGGAGGGGAATTTTTTTCACCTAGAGGGTGGTGGGGATTTGGAACTCACTGCCTGAAAGGGTGATGGAGGCAGAAACCCTCATACCATTTAAAAAGTACTTGGATATGCACCTGAAGTGCTGTAACCTACATGGTGGGAAGCTGGTGGCATTATGGTAACATCACTGGACTTGTAATCCAGAGGCCCAGGTTAATGCCCTGAGGACATGGGGTTCAAAACCCACCACAGCAGCTGGTGGAATTTAAATTCAATTAGTTAACAAAAAAAAAACTGGAATCAAGTCTCAGTAATGGTGCCATGAAACTATCATTGATTGTTGTCAAAAGCCCATCTGGTTCACTAATGTCCTCTTGGGAAGAAAATCTGCTGTCCTTACCTAGTCTGGCTTCCATGTGACTCCAGATCCATAGATTAGATTAGATTAGAGATACAGCACTGAAACAGGCCCTTCGGCCCACCGAGTCTGTGCCGACCAGCAACCACCCATTTATACTAATCCTACACTAATCCCATATTCCTACCAAACATCCCCATCTGTCCCTATATTTCCCTACCACCTACCTATACTGGTGACAATTTATAATGGCCAATTTACCTACCAACCTGCAAGTCTTTTGGCTTGTGGGAGGAAACCGGAGCACCCGGAGAAAACCCACGCAGACACAGGGAGAACTTGCAAACTCCACACAGGCAGTGCCCAGAATCGAACCCGGGTCCCTGGAGCTGTGAGGCTGCAGTGCTAACCACTGCGCCACTGTGCCGCCCGTGATAGCAATGTGGTTGACTCTTAAATTCCCTCTGAAATGGCCTAGCAAATCATTCAGTTCAAGGGCAATTGGCGATGGGCAACAAATGCTGACACTCCGAGTGACGTCCACATTCCATGAAAGAATAAAATGGCTCCAGAGCAAGAGCTGGAAAGTGGGATTAGCTGGATGACTACTTGTCGGCTGGCGTGGTCACGATGGGCTGAATGGCTTCTTCTGTACTGTAAATTTCTATGATTCTATGATTTCTACCAGGAAATCCTGCCCAATAACTCAGGTACTTTTGACATATACTTATTGACAAGTACCATAACATGCAGTTTTGAAGAGCAACATGCTCTGGTATATGACAGACACCTTGATGTATTTTGAAATGATGAAGACAGAAAAGATTTGTAGGACAATAATAATTGGTAACTTGAGGTAGAAAGCACTTGCTATAGTCTAACTTTTTTGTTATTTAACCTGCATTGGAGTTTATGTTGTAACTTTACTTCCTATACGCACTTTAATCATTTAAATCTCAAACTATAGTTTAGCAAATGAGGTACAAAAATGTCAAAATATAATACCCCACCAACCCACCAACTTTTAATTCATAACCTAGCCTAGCTATGAGTAGTTTGTACTGAACTTCTATGATAGATAACTAAGATGTTAATTTTTTACATCATCTTGATGTTACATAGGCTGGAATTTTATGCGCCAGCCACCACCCCCCCCCCACCCCAACCTTCCAGTAGTGGACTGGAGCGGGGTGAGGGGAGGGGGATTGGGTTATAAGGTTGGGTGGGGTGGCGGAGGGTGCCATGCCCATTGCTTACCTGCCTCCACTGGTATTTTACCAGTGGCGGAGGTGGCGGCAAGCAGCCTGCCCACCTTTAAGCCAATTGACCCTCTTAAGTGGCCACTTAAGGCCTCTTCCTGCCACCACAGGTATTTTACCAGTGTCAAATGGGCACTCCGCCACCTGGGGAGATGCCCAGTAATACCTGGTGGCCTCTTTGCAGGTTGGGGAGCCCTCCTGATAGGGCATCCTGTGCCCTACAGAGGGTCTCTACAGTGGCACGGGTCACCCCTGCTGGAACAACCCCCTGCCCTCGCGATCAACACCCCCCACTCCCCGCATCCCCTTCCCAGGGCTGGCTGATTGGCCCAACCCCACATACCATTTTCTCCAGCGCCATTGCTGACTGGTTCCGGGGCCTGCTATGGTTCCAGCAAAGGTCACCACTCCCGGTGGCGCTGCTTGGACTGAAGAGCTGCCGGCCGTCTGATTGGCCAGCAGCTCTTGGAGGCACTGAGGGATGGAAGTCACGACTGCAGGCAATTAATTGCCTGAGCAAAGCAAACTAATGTGGTGGCTTCCAGGGTTGGCGGAGGTGGGCTCACCCCTAGCTTGCCAGCCAGTGTGCAGTGCCACTGTCCCCTTGTAAAATTTCGCCCAGAGTTTATGACACAGCAACAGGCCATTCGGCCCAACTGATCTATGCCGGTGCATATACTCCACATGAGCCTCCTCCTACCCTACTTCACCTCAACCTATCAGCTTATGAAAAATTTCACTAAAGTTTTCTCGACTCCAAAATGACTGCCACTAACATTTCACATTATCAACTGAATTGGCATGGCTATAATTCTTTTATGATGCATAATCTATACATGTGATACATGACATTGCATGTTCTTTATTTACATTTATGCTTTTTTCTAACAAATTACAGATTCAATCCTTCATGAACCCACAATGATGATTCCTAACTAATTATGTTAGCTTATTCACACATGCGCAATCACTTGGAAATGTAGAATTAACTAAAGCTGCAGTGTCTCAAAGAAGTCAAAGTTCTTTTTTGAATTGCATTGGGATGACTTAAAGCCTATTAAAATATTCCTGTGTTTCCCATTATACAAGTATTAAACACATATTCTAAGTTGCCACATACAATACTGAAGGAGTGATTCTTTATTGTAGCTGCTACCCTTCAGATGAGGTTTAGAGCAATGTTTAGGCAAATGTTAAAAATCCCATGGTACTAGTCAAGAATGAGCAATTTGTTCTCCTGATGTCCTGACAATATTCTTTTCCCAACCAATGGCAAAAAAATAGATTAAATGATCATTCATCGTATTGCTGTTTGTGGGACATTGCTGTGTACGAAATGGCTGCCACCTTTGCCTACAAAACAACAGTGACTGCCCTTCAAAGTATTTTTCTGTATATATAACATTTTGGGACATATTTAGGAGACTTGATAAGATGCTGTATAAACGCAAGTTCTCTGTTTCTTTCTCATTATATATTTTGCCTGCGGCTTTAATCTTTTTTGCCAAAGCTAATTACGAAGGTTCTTACTCTTGGCATTTACTTAGCAGCAGGATTTTTAAAAAGATTTAAAATGCATGTTGCAGTGTTCAGCTGAATGGATAATAGGATCATCTAACTGACTCCAACAATAGTGGGCCTAGCAATGGCTCCAGGAGATCAAATCAATAAGTTGAAGATTTTTTTAAATGAAATGTTACCTTTGCTCTTTGGTCTTGGCTTCTGGTTCTGTGATTGATGGAAACCCGAAGTTGAAGAACATAAGTACAGAATCCACATATTTCAGAAATTGACTTCAGCTGTCCAGAAGTTATTATCTTGATGCAACTGGTGATCAGAAGGATATTTCACAGCAGCTACTCCTCACTCATTCCAAACCATACCCAGTTCAAGAATAAGATGGGGTACTGTGTCTTTCAGGTAGTATGACAATAAGGGGTAAATGTAGCCTCAGATGAAGTGGCTTGACAACCTGTTTCATTTCTGATATTCATGCTATAGACTGTGTTCCACTCTTTTCAAGGTTTACACTATATTAGTATAGAAAATTCATATCTGGTAGTTTGGAAGAACTTGCTCAGGAAAAATAATTATTTTTCTTAGTTCAGACTTCAAATAGAACCTCAAACTGAAAATAGATGCTGATCTAACATAACAAAATGGGCAGCACAGTGGTTATGGGCGGCACAGTGGCGCAGTGGTTAGCACCGCAGCCTCACAGCTCCACTGACCCGGGTTCAGTTCTGGGTACTGCCTGTATGGAGTTTGCAAGTTCTCCCTGTGTCTGTGTGGGTTTCTGCCGGCTGCTCCAGTTTCCTCCCACAGCCAAAGACTTACAGGTTGACACGTAAATTGGCCATTGTAAATTGCCCCTAGTGTAGGTAGGTGGTAAGAGAAAGGTGGGGATGTGGTAGAGAATATGGGATTAATGTAGGATTAGTATAAATGGGTGGTTGTTGGTCGGCACAGACTCAGTGGGCCGAAGAGCCTGTTTCAGTGCTGTATCTCTAAATAAAATATCCATAAAGAGAAAAAATCCTTTTACTGAAAAGGAGCCTTTTCACCATCATGGACAATTTTCATGAATGCTTGTATTTGATGCAGATGATTTCGGAGGAAGCATTTCCAAATGGAAGTTCTTACAGAATAAAGAGATATTTTCTATCTCCTATTAAAAGAGGAACTTTATCCAATGCAGGAAATTCAAGAAAACAGTTCACTCTAATCAGCACAAAAATATATATGTTTGAAAAATAACTACAGATTAATTAAAATCACTATGTACACACAGTTATACTGTGATTTATTGGACTGATGAGTAATGTATGTTTCATGAATCATGCATAAAATCAATCTTAATAAAATTTCACTTCTGCAAAGTTCACAACATAAATAATATGAATAGTGTGTCAACTGTTGGCACACATTATTATGCAGCCATATAGCCCATAAGTACCAGTGGTTTATCTTACAATTTCTCCCACCTACCTGTCACCTCCCAACAAACCAACATGTAGCAATAGCACTAGGGTGCTAACATTCCATAGACTGGTTTTATCAAAACGGAAAGCACTAAAATACAATGGGCAAAACTCAAAGGAAAACAACTAGGATGAGAGAAAGGTAAAAGCGAGGAGGGCAAAATAAAAAAGAAATTAGTAGGAACATATAAAATGGAGCTTAACACTGACAAGAATGTATCGAAACATTCTGGTCTGAGGACCATCTTAACTGTCAGAATTCTTGCTATCTAAAGGCCTCAGTGCATTTATTGAGCAAGCAGCTGAACAATATGACCAGGATGGTTTCATGTATGAAACTTCATCTGTATTGATGGGTGACACAAATAGATCAGGCACCCAGTGTTCCCTCCAACTTCTGTTTGCTGTGTGCGGGCGGCTTGTTGCATTACATGTTCCCTTTAAGGTTGTCGTGCGGCTGCCCATGCGCACATATTAAAGGGAATGTGGTTTATGCGGGGCCTGTTTGTTCCCTGCATAGCACATTCCCAATTGCTGGGCAGCTGCTCAACTGTGCAGCTTAGAGGGAACACTGTAGGCACCCATAGTATAGGGAAGGTTTCTTCTCCTACTAACTGTCCAACGACACCTGCTGAAAGTGTGCTGCATAGACACTGGGGTCTAATTTTCCTTCCGGAGTAAGGAAATGGATGTCAGGACTGTTTCCGGGTCCAGATCCACCACCCCCTCCAACCCCACCCCGGGGTAGGAGCAGTTACAGGTCCCAATTTTCACAGGGCGGACTGTTAATTGGTCCAATCAGTGGACATGGGGTGGAACGTAGGCAGGACTGAAAGAGCGTGGACTCGATTTAAACACAACTCAGCTGCTGTTTTTAGAGATTTATTTGCTGTATGACTGATGGAGCAGGAAAGGCAGAGGGCTGGAACCCGGACAAAAATTGGCCATGTAGTTGATAGTGAAGAGGATAGCTGTAGACTCCAGAATGGTATCAATGGTTTGGTTGAGTGGGTGGAAAAGTGGCAAATGGAATTCAATCCGGAGAAGTGTGGGGTAATGCATTTGGGGAGGGCAAACAAAGCAAGGGAATACTCAATAAACCAGAAGATATTGAGAGGGGTAGAAGTGAGAAACCTTGGAGTGTATGTTCACAGGTCGCTGAAAGTTGCAGGACAGGTAGATAAAACGGTGAAGAAGGCATATGGAATGCTTTCCTTTATTGGCCGAGGTATAGAATACAAAAACAGGGATGTAATACTGGTGCTGTATAAAAGCACTGGTTAGGCCGCAGCTGGAGTATTGCGTATATTTCTGGTTACATTGCAGGAAGGACATAATTGCTCTGGAGAGAGTACAGAGGAGATTTACAAGAATGTTGCCAGGGCTTGAAAATTGCAACTATGGGGAAAGATTGGATCGGCTAGCGTTGTTTTCCTTAGAACAGAGGAGGCTGAGGGGTGACTTAATTGAGGTGTACAAAATTATGAGGGGCCTAGATAGAGTAGACAGGAAGTACCTGCTTCCCCTAGTGGAGAGGTCAATTACCAGGGGGCACAGATTTAAGGTGATTAGTAGAAGGATTAGAGAGGACATGAGGAAAAACTTTTTCACCCAGAGGGTGGTGGGCGTCTGAAATTCACTGCCCGGATCGGTGGTGGAGGCAGAAACCCTCAACTCATGTAAAAGGTACCTTGACTTGCACCTGAAGTGCTGCAACCTGCAAGGCAACAGACCAGGTGCTGGAAGGTGGAATTAGAATGGGTGGCTAATTTTTTAATCTGGCACAGACACGATGGGCTGAATGGCCTCTTTCTATGCTAGAAGTTTTCTATGGTTCTATGGCTGTCCCTCACTTTGCTGGTGCTGACCTGGAAGTCCTCCATGAGGCAGGGCCTGTTTCAGGAGGACGGCAGGAGAAGGCCACCCTACCAGACCAAGCAGGCCTTGACCGAGTTCGCCGAGACTGTAAACAGACAAGTGCGGTCCAGTGCAGGAAGACATTCAATTGCCTTATTCACTCTGGAAAGGTGAGTACAATGCCAGACCCTCAGGACAGGCCTCTGGGTATTCAACCTCCACAGACACTCCAGCTGAAGAGCCTGAGGGTACATGCTGTTACTGAACATGGGAGGAATGTGTGCCTAGGGTAGCTACTGTCCCCTCAACAAGGCTCAGAGCCACAGTGCTGCTGAGGGTGTGCCAGCACTGAAACATGCAGCTTCTTATGAATATTAGCCATTGGCATTGGCCATAGAAGTCAACAGTGCCTTCTCTCTCACACTCTCTCACTTTTCTTTCAGGAGAAAGGGGCTCACAATGCACGCGAGGGTGTCCAGAAAGGAGGAGGGGTCCCCATCTTTCACATGACCATCATGATGGAAGAGGGAGCTATGGAAATTACCAGGGTCGCTGGCCTTGACAAATTGAGGTAGGTGAGATGGGCATCCCGGGTGGAGTGGGTGAATAGAAATGGTAATGGGCAGATTAAAGGAGTGCATTGCACGCTACCCCATCTGACAGCAAGCCGAAGATACAGCTGCTTTGGGAAGCCTCAGCACTGCCGAAGCTTAGAAACATAGAAAATAGGAGCAGGAGTAGGCCATTCGGCCCTTCGAGCCTGCTCCGCCATTCATTATGATCATGGCTGATCATCCAACTCAGTAACCTGCTCCCGCTTTCGCCCCATATCCTTTGATCCCTTTAAACCCGAGAGCTATATCTAACTCCTTCTTGAAAACATACAATGTTTTGGCCTCAACTGTTTTCTGTGGTAGCCAATTCCACAGGTTCACCACTCTCTGGGTGAAGAAATTTCTCCTCATCTCAGTCCTGAAAGGTTTACCCTGTATCCTTAGACTATGACCCCTGGTTCTGGACTCCCCCACCATCGGGAACATCCTTCCTGCATCTACCCTGTCAAGTCCTGTTAGAATTTTCTAGGTTTCTATGAGGTCCCCCCTCACTCTTCAGAACTCCAGCGAATATAGACTCACAGAGTCGTACAGCATAGAAACAGGCCCTTCGACCCACCGCGTCCATGCCGACCATAATGCCTATCTATACTAATCCCACCTGCCTGCATTAATTCCATATCCCTCTATGCTTTGCTCATTCAAGTACCTGTCCAGATGCCTCTTAAATGTCGCTACTGTTCCTGCCTCCACCACCTCCTCAGGCAGCTCATTCCAGATACCCACTATTCTTTGTGTGAAAAATGTACCCCTTTGATCTCCTTTAAACCTCCTCCCTCTCACCTTAAGTCTATGCCCTCTAGTTTTACTCACCCCTACCATGGGGAACAGACTCTGGCTATCTACCCTATCTATGCCTCTCATAGTTTTATATACCCCTATCATGTCCCCTCTCAGCCTCCTTCACTCCAGGGAAAACAGACCCAGCCTATCCAATCTCTCTTTATAACTCAAGCCCTCCAAACCAGGCAACATCCTTGTGAATCTTTTCTGCACCCTCTCTAGCTTAATTACATCTTTCCTGTAGTGCGGCGACCAGAACTGCACACAGTACTCCAAATGCGGCCAAACCAATGTTATGTACAACTGTAACATGACGTCCCAACTCTTGTATCAATGCCTCGGCCGATGAAAGCAAGCATGCCATACGCCTTCTTCACCACCCTGTCTACCTGTGTTGCCACTTTCAGGGAACTATGTACTTGCACCCCAAGGTGTCTCTGCTCAACAACACTCCCAGGGACCTGCCATTCACTGCATATGTCCTGCCCTGGCTTAACTTCCCAAAATGCATCACTTCACACTTGTCTGCGTTAAATTCCATTTGCCACTCTCTTGCCCACAGAATGCATGCCATACTCTGTAGCATGGACTGGACAGTGGTGCCAATGGCGCAGAGATGTTTGAAGGGAATGCCAGTTGCAGCTCAGCTGGTGGTCCCCTCCAGCCATCCGGAGGGCCAGCCAAGGGCTGTGGCAGTCACCGAGAAAGATGAGGGTGCCACCTCTTCAGGGCACTATCTCATTGGCCTCCTCAGCCTCTTTGATTGAGGGACCATCTGTGCAGCAGGGCCAGAGAGGATGACCGCCACATGCATATCAGCCATGAGCAGAGAGAAAATGGGCAGTCTGCCTCCACCTCATCCGAGGCCACAAGGGGAGCACCGCAGAGAAGTAGCTGAGTTGGAGGCCACTGTGTCAGGCAGAGCATTAAGTGGATCACAGGGGTTTGATTCCAGACACGTGAGCTTTTATTTTTTTATAAGTGAATCAAGAAAAGAGGGGTGAAGGGGAGTAAGGGTTCTTGGATGGGCACAGTGAAACCACTGGACAGACATGCATCATTCACTGGCAGTAAGATTGGATCTATTCCAGGCTGAGTCTTTAATGGAGATGCTCTCGCAGGCAGCTCAAAGTGAGTTCCAGATAATGCCATCCACTTGGGTTGGGAGGGGTTAGCTGAAATGTGCTTGGAACAGATGATTCCTAACGTTGATGGCATCCTGATGAGGCCCTCGAATCCCATGCCAGATCCGGGCACCTCCTTGTGGTGCAGCCAGGGCACATTGGTGTTCTGCATAGTCCTCCTCCTCTTCCTCATCCTGCTCCTCCAATGAGCTATGTTATAGAGTCATACAGTCATAGTTATGCAGCACAGAAACAGGCCCTTCTATGCTGGCCATCAAGCACCTAACTATTCAAAGAAATGTCATTCTCGGACCTCACCCTCTTCAAGGTCCTCTCTGGAGGGCCATGCTATGGACAGTGCAGCAGAGCATCACAATGCACAAGACTCTTGCAGGAGTGTAGTGCAGGGCACCACCCAACTGGGCCAGGCACCAGAACTGCATCTTCAGAAAGCAGATCGTCTGTTCGATGGTGGTCCTTGTGAGCAGATGGCTTCGGTTGTAGTGCCTCTGCGGCTCTGTCTTGGGTCATATAAAGAGATGAGTTGTCATCTCCAAGGGATATCCCTTGTCCCTTAGAATCCAACCACATAGTTTGGGGGGTGGAATGAAGAGCTGTGGCAGCCTGGTCTGGCGGAGGATGAAGGAGTCATGGCAGCTGCCAGAATAGCGAACACACACATACAGGAATCTCTCGTTGTGGTTGCAGACAGGTTAAATGTTGAGGGAGTGGAAGCCTTTCCTGTTAATGAATCTTACTGGGTGGTCATTGGGTGCCTTGATGGCCACATGGGTGCACCCGGGGGAATCCACCAATCGTGGCGAAACCCACTGCCCTTTGTGCCTGTGAGGCCCCATCTGTCTGGAATTGAATGTACTGCCCAGCTCTGGCTCATAGGGCATCAGTAACCTTTGAGATGCAATGGTGTACAGCTGTTGGCAAGACACCACCAAGGTCAACAGCTGATCCTTGGAGGGAGCCAAAGGGGAAGAGGTTCAAGGCCACGGTGACTTTGATGGGTACTGGCAGAGCTTGGGAAGCAGTGCTGAGAGGTGTGAGGTCTTCTGCGATGCAAGTACAAACCTCTGGGAACATCTGCCTGGAGAGTCGCAATCTCCTCTGCCACTGGTTCTCCAACATGTCCAGGTAGCTCCATCTTCAGCAGTAGATCCTATGTTAAGGGTATGGCCTCCATGTCCTACCTGCCCCTTGTCCCTCTCCTCTGCCCTCCTGATGCCCAGGTCTCTGCCCTTCCAGCAAAGGATGTTGCTCCTCATCGTCACTGGACTCAAAATCTGAGACCTGTGCTCCCATTGCTAGCTGCTACCTTCCTTGTGCTTAGGTGGCCACCCAATTGTGCCTGGAAGCCTTGCCCCCTCTTCTATGCCCCGCGATGCCAGGAGGATGACGATCCTCTACACTGCCTGAGCGCTTACTGACCACTCTCCCCACAAGAAGTGCTGACCCAATATGTCAACAGCTGAGTTTCCCTCTGCATCGTTTTCCCTTTTATGTGCCTACCCAATTCCCTGAGGTGGTCATGACGGGCTCCCACTGTGTTACTGCCTCCATGCAACAGATCTGCCCCAACCCAGCTTGTAGCTCATGCACGCTCACCAAAATCTAAGCATGCTCCTCCACAAGCTGTCAATGAGCTCTTTAATAACCTTAATTGCACTTATTAACTGATCGAGTGGCTTCTCGAGGCCAATCTCACCCCAGCCTGATGAAACCCGCCGGTGGTGGGAACTGCGATGGGAAACAGACATGCCGGCCATCGCTGGTACTTTCGTCACCCACTTACCTTAATTTATGCCCAGGGCGGGACCTAAAATTCCAGCCCTGGGTGTGTGCAAAATGGGCTTGAGTATAATGGCCTCCATAATCAAACAGCCTGCTAAAGCCTCGTTCCTGAGGCTCATGCACAAGCTGCCTTGTTGGGTGTCTGCCAAGCTCTCTTCCCAGAACACCCAATTCGTCATTATTTCCATTCAGATAAATGGTGCCCCATGCACCTCAGATGCCTACCCTTTCCCACAGCAGATTCTCTGCAGAGAGATACATTATTTGCGAACGGCAGCTTTATATACTGAGAAAAGAGGGGACAAGGTTAATAAATAAGGAAAACTGCAATGCCACATCAATGAGGTAATGGTCAGCCACCTAATAAAAAAGTCACTTGAGAAATTTATGACTCTTTGGTGCTACAGGCAAATGCAAAATGTGGGAGACAGAGATAAATAGGTTATGTGTTCTTCCAAGGCAAAAGTTGAGAGTGATGATGAAAGTGCATGCCTGATTTGAAATATAAAACTTAACTGGCCAGCAGGGTGTATATTGCTTGGCCAACAAGTCATCAAGTGCTTTTATAATCAACTGCTTTAGATGCAAATTAATCTTATTTACTTCAGGATGATTTATTTGGCCTCCAGCGAGTCATTGAGATAACCTGTTATAATTTGCATGTGTTAAGCATGAAGCTATACAAAATTCTAGGCAGTTTAATTACCAGTATAATACAGTTACCCATCCTTCAGTCTACCTTGGGATTGTCAGTATTGGCCCAGTGATATCTAGTAATTAAACGTAAAAGCTTCACATGATACTGGCATTTTGACAGACACCATTTATTCAATGAGGTAAGAGGCCGAACTAACAGAAACAGGACAGTGTGCTGGATTTAACACAGAAGCTCTCAAGTAACTGTTCTGAAGATTAGCATTCCATTTTGAAAAATATGGAATTAACCAAAATTACCATCAAATAAATGTTAATGCACTCAAAATATTTTTAAATGATTTTACACTGGCACCTTAATTTTTCAATAATTGAAGTACTACAACACAGAAACATCACAGTAGAAATCTAAAGACTAGACTCTTAACTTCATTGAATTTTTACATGAAGATTGGCTTGACTGCTCTAATTATGTCATGATTGATGAGTTGGTGTGAATGTGGCACGGAAGCAGTAAATTCAATTTGGTAACATTTCCATTTTAATGCCTCAAAAAGGAAGCAGATTGAAATCACAACTTTTGCAGGGATTTCCTATTTTGAGTCACCCCATTGATTTCATCAAAAAGTAGTTTTAAATTCACCCTTTGCAAAACGACAAGATCAATGAAAATTCTTTTTCTTCTTCTTTTGGGCCTCCTTATCTCGAGAGACAATGGATACGCGCCTGGAGGTGGTCAGTGGTTTGTGAAGCAGCGCCTGGAGTGGCTATAAAGGCCAATTCTGGAGTGACAGGCTCTTCCACAGGTGCTGCAGAGAAATTTGTTTGTTGGGGCTGTTGCACAGTTGGCTCTCCCCTTGCGCCTCTGTCCTTTTTCCTGCCAACTACTAAGTCTCTTCGACTCGCCACAATTTAGCCCTGTCTTTATGGCTGCCCGCCAGCTCTGGCGAATGCTGGCAACTGACTCCCACGACTTGTGATCAATGTCACACGATTTCATGTCGCGTTTGCAGACGTCTTTATAACGGAGACATGGACGGCCGGTGGGTCTGATACCAGTGGCGAGCTCGCTGTACAATGTGTCTTTGGGGATCCTGCCATCTTCCATGCGGCTCACATGGCCAAGCCATCTCAAGCGCCGCTGACTCAGTAGTGTGTATAAGCTGGGGATGTTGGCCGCTTCAAGGACTTCTGTGTTGGAGATATAGTCCTGCCACCTGATGCCAAGTATTCTCCGAAGGCAGCGAAGATGGAATGAATTGAGACGTCGCTCTTGGCTGGCATACGTTGTCCAGGCCTCGCTGCCGTAGAGCAAGGTACTGAGGACACAGGCCTGATACACTCGGACTTTTGTGTTCCGTGTCAGTGCGCCATTTTCCCACACTCTCTTGGCCAGTCTGAACATAGCAGTGGAAGCCTTACCCATGCGCTTGTTGATTTCTGCATCTAGAGACAGGTTACTGGTGATAGTTGAGCCTAGGTAGGTGAACTCTTGAACCACTTCCAGAGCGTGGTCGCCAATATTGATGGATGGAGCATTTCTGACATCCTGCCCCATGATGTTCGTTTTCTTGAGGCTGATGGTTAGGCCAAATTCATTGCAGGCAGACGCAAACCTGTCGATGAGACTCTGCAGGCATTCTTCAGTGTGAGATGTTAAAGCAGCATCGTCAGCAAAGAGGAGTTCTCTGATGAGGACTTTCCGTACTTTGGACTTCGCTCTTAGACGGGCAAGGTTGAACAACCTGCCCCCTGATCTTGTGTGGAGGAAAATTCCTTCTTCAGAGGATTTGAACGCATGTGAAAGCAGCAGGGAGAAGAAAATCCCAAAAAGTGTGGGTGCGAGAACACAGCCCTGTTTCACACCACTCAGGATAGGAAAGGGCTCTGATGAGGAGCCACCATGTTGAATTGTGCCTTTCATATTGTCATGGAATGAGGTGATGATACTTAGTAGCTTTGGTGGACATCCGATCTTTTCTAGTAGTCTGAAGAGACCACGTCTGCTGACGAGGTCAAAGGCTTTGGTGAGATCAATGAAAGCAATGTAGAGGGGCATCTGTTGTTCACGGCATTTCTCCTGTATCTGACGAAGGGAGAACAGCATGTCAATAGTCGATCTCTCTGCACGAAAGCCACACTGTGCCTCAGGGTAGACGCGCTCGGCCAGCTTCTGGAGCCTGTTCAGAGCGACTCGAGCAAAGACTTTCCCCACTATGCTGAGCAGGGAGATTCCACGGTAGTTGTTGCAGTCACCGCGGTCACCTTTGTTTTTATAGAGGGTGATGATGTTGGCATCGCGCATGTCCTGGGGTACTGCTCCCTCGTCCCAGCACAGGCATAGCAGTTCATGTAGTGCTGAGAGTATAGCAGGCTTGGCACTCTTGATGATTTCAGGGGTAATGCTGTCCTTCCCAGGGGCTTTTCCGTTGGCTAGGGAATCAATGGCATCACTGAGTTCCGATTTGGTTGGCTGTATGTCCAGCTCATCCATGACTGGTAGAGGCTGGGCTGCATTGAGGGCAGTCTCAGTGACAGCATTCTCCCTGGAGTACAGTTCTAGGTAGTGCTCAACCCAGCGGTCCATCTGTTTGCGTTGGTCAGTGATTATGTCCCCCGATTTAGATTTGAGGGGGGTGATCTTCTTGATGGTTGGCCCAAGAGCTCTCTTCATGCCATCATACATTCCTCTGATGTTTCCGGTGTCTGAGGCCAGCTGAATATGGCTGCATAGGTGTTGCCAGTAGTCGTTTGCGCAACGCCTAGCTGTTCTTTGTGCAGTACTTCTGGCTGCTTTAAGTGCTGCGGATGTTAAATCGCTGGGGGCTTTCTTGTAGTTCAAAAGTGCAATGCGCTTAGCGGCTATGACAGGTTCCAGCTCTTCATTATGAGATTGAAACCAGTCTGCATTTCTCTTCGCACTTTTGCCGTAGGTGGTCAAAGCTGACTCATAGATGGCGTCTCTGATGTGGGCCCACTTGGTCTCAGCATCCCCTGTGGGAGTGTTTTGAAGGGCTGTTACAAGTGAATTTAGAAATTTTTGTAACAGCTGTGGGTGAGAAATTCTGCTCGTGTTGATGCGCAGGTGGCCCTTCTGCTTGGAATGATGCAACTTCTTTGGTCTGAGTCTAACCTTGCTGCACACCAGGGAGTGGTCGGTGTCGCAGTCCGCACTGTGGAAGCTGCGTGTGATTTGAACACTGTTTAAGGCGGCTCGCCTTGTGACAATGAGGTCTAGCTGGTGCCAACGACGTGATCTTGGGTGCCTCCATGAAACCTGGTGACAGGGTTTAGTGTGAAAGAACGAGTTGGTGATGCAGAGGTTATGATAGGTACACAACTCAAGCAGTCTCTGCCCGTTCTCATTCATCCTTCCAACGCCATAGCGCCCAAGGCAGGAGGGCCATGAGTCATGGTCGGCCCCAACCCTGGCATTAAAGTCCCCCAGCAGGAATAGGTGTTCGGTGTTGGGGATGCTGCTAATGATGTTATGGAGTTGTTCATAGAACTGGTCTTTAGCTTCAGGTGCGGAACAGAGTGTTGGAGCATAGATGCTGAGTAGGTGTACTGGACCAGAGGTGGTGAGCAGTCGGATGGACAGTATGCGTTCCGAGCCATTTGAGGGAGGCTCTATCATGCTGAGCAAGGAGTTTCTGATGGCGAAGCCCACTCCATGCTGTCAATGAAAATTGGTTACTGTTAAAAGTGCAACTAACAACTTATAATTATATAGCGCCTTTAACATAGTACAACATCGCCAACTGCTTCACAGGAGCTAATCAATCAACGTTTGACACAATGCCACATAAGGGGAAATTGGCACAGATGACCAAAAGCTGGGTCAAAGAGGTAGGTTTAAGGCGTGTCAAAAGGGAAGAGAGTCATAGAGTGACACAGCACTGAAACAGCCCCTTTGGCCCAACGAGTCCACACCAACCATCAACCACCCATTTATACTAATCCTACATTAATCCCATTGTCCCTCTCACATCCCCACCTTCCTTCAAATCTCCTACCTCCACTAGGGGCAATTTTTACAATGGCCAAGTTACCTTTCAACCTGCAAGTCTTTGGCATGTGGGAGGAAACCAGAGCACCCAGAGGAAACCCGCATGGTCACAGGGAGAACTTGCAAACTCCACACAGGCAGTACCCAGAACTGAACCTGGGTCACTGGAGCTCTGAGGCTGTGGCACTAACCACTGTGCCGCAGAGAGAGAGGTCTAGGGAAAGAATTCCAGTCCCGGAGACCTTGGCAACAGGAGGCATGGCTGCCAATGGTGGAGCAATTTGGAGCAATTAAAATCAAGAATGTTCAAGAGGCCAGAATTGGAGGAGTACAGGTATTTTAAAGAGAGGTAGGGCTAGAGGAGATTACAGTGATACAGTGATAGGGAGGGGTGAGCCTGTAGAGGGATTTGAAAAAAGGATGAGAAATTTAAAATCAAGGCAATGCTCAACCCGGAGCCAATGTAGGTCAACGAGCACATGGGTGATGGATGAACGGTACTTGGTGCAAGTTAGGGCATGGACAGCAGAATTTTGGATGTACTCAAGATTAAGGATAGCAGGAGACCAGCCAGGAGTGCACTGGAATAATCAAGTCTAGAGGTAACAAAGTCATAGATCAGGGTTTCAGCAGCAGATAAGCTGAGGCAGGGATGGAGTTGAGCGATGCTACGATGGTGGAAATAGGCAGTCATAGGATGGCGCAGATATCAGGGTCAGGTATGACACCAATGTTGCAAACAGTCTGGTTCAGCCTGAGACAATTGCCAGGGAGAGAGATGGAGTCATTGGCTAGGGAATAGAGTTTGTGGCAGGGTTAGAAGATAATAGCTTCAGTCTTTGCATTGGTTTGTTTGAGAAAATGTCTGCTCATCTGCTGTTGGATGTCGGACAAGCAGTCTGATAATTTAGAGACAGTAGAACGAACAAGATAGAGGTGGTGGTAAAGTAGAGTTGGGTGTCAACAGTATATATGTGGTGACTGACATTGTTTTCAGATGATGTTGCTGAGATGCAGCATGTAGATGAGGAATGGGAGAAGGCCAAGGTTAGATACTTGGGGAACACCAGAGGTAAGCAGGAGTGGGAAGAGAAGCCATTGCAGGTGATTCTCTGGCTATGATTAGACAGATAAGAATGGAACCAGGTGAGTGAAGTCCCTAGCTGGACGACGGTGGAGAGAAGGTTGAGGAGGATGGTCCCGTCAACGGTGTCAAAGGCGGCAGACAGGTCGAGAAGGATGACGAGGGATAGATTTGCTGCAAGTTACAAAAGGATTTTAACACTTAAGAGTTAAATGATTAATTCTCAGAAACTGTGTTGTGATAAAAGCTTGAAAAAGATTCATGATGTAAAAATATTCAGTTGCCTGGAGAATTCTAAATTCTACAATAATGTTACTGAGACCAATATTGCTTTTCCAATAAAAGAATAACCATATTAGGGAATAGTATTAGGGGTTCTAGTATGTGGGCTTTTTTGCTCCCACAAGGTCAGATGTGAAATTGAAGAACAATTTAATACTGCAGAGAATAAAATAAAAATCTATTGAAGAGAAAACATTAGCACACTGCTGATGTGCTAGAAACTAGTCAAGTTTAAAAAATGAAGTATCTACGGCATACTGATTAAAGGCAACTGAACTGATTAATTTATATACGATAGCAGTTGAATGTTCTTTTTGCATCACTGACACTGCATTAAAAGAAGGAATATTTCTTTTGGTGACGGCTTTACTTTCCAAACAAGCAACTTCAAAATTCCAATGAAATACAATTGTTTAAGGAACCTGTATGGGTCCATCTTTATATCCCTCTCTCTCTGTGTGGACGATGTGAAATGCTGAAGCTATAATGAAGTTGCCACTGAAAGAGTTTCCCTGCCCTTGTGCAGCACTGCACAAGAAATGAAATACTAATTGACAACAACTGATCACAGAACATTTTTGGCAAAACAGAGCAGTGCATTTGCCAGTTGGTATCTTATTATGTTTTGAAAGTGAGGCATACACTGGGTGTTCCATTATCCCTTAATTATTGTAACAAATGAGAGTCAAATGCAAAGAAGGAAAATTAAGCAATTCAGCTCCTGTTTGTCACTATCAACATGACAAATTCAAACAACAGTAAATGAATAAAACCCAATGTGGAACTACTCACAAGTAAAGTTGTTGCCAGGATTTATATTTAAATTTCTGACTGCAAATTTACTGCTCAGCTTTCATCCTCCCACATCTGCCTCAACTGCTCTTCAAAAATGTTCAGAAGAGCTGAGGAACTAAAAGGTTGAAAAAGAGCATACACAAAAAATGTAAAACTTCATGTGCCAACATGCAAAGCCAAATGAACAGGTGTTTAATTCTTTTTTTCAGTGTGATTTGCTGTCTTTGTGTTTGTACATACGTTGCTGTGACTGAGAGTTGTTCGGCAGCTGGCCAAGAATGCAAATGTGTTTAGTGAGGAGTCTCAAGGAGACCAAAGTGTCCATAATTGACCTATTTTAGGTTCATTGACAAATATGGACTTTTGGCACAATATGAACTACTTTGAATTCAAAGGTACTTGTACCTCTCTTGTAAAAAAAGACTACACACACACAATGTCCTTTTATGCATGAAATACTAATTGACACTAATTGTAACCCCTGAAATTGTTTTTTTTTAAATTACAGAATTGTTTTTATGTTCTTACTTAGTGCTTCAAATGTGATAGGTGCTAATGGAAGAACCTACAATTCTCATGGCCCAGTGGTGGTTATTAAGCTATGTTACTTGGCAGTCCAGATCTAGACCTGAATAGTCTTGGCAATTTAGAAGGCTGTCAGCTGACAGGAGTTCACTTAATCTCTGGTAATTGAGTAGAAATGCATGTGCCCTTAATGATCTAATAGTTGCTATGTATCCTGATTCCTAGACAATCCAATGCAGGGATTAATACCTTAACTGGGGATGAGAAAATTACAGTGGCCAGAATAATTTCACCCACCTGTAATGGGAGGCTAGCATCTTTAATAAGGATGACTAAATCCTTTATTGGCCACCAGGCTCACTCATACCCGTAGCAAATGTCCAAATAAGGCACAATCTTTAACAATTATCCTTGACACTAAAGAAATAATATTTAATTCAAAATGCATTAATATGTCGTATGTTCTGCATTATGATCTGCTGGACAGTTTCATTCATCATTTAACATAGAAACAGAAGTAGAAATTAGAAGATAATTACAAAAATAAACAAAATCGCATTTAAAATGACAATTAATTAATGGGAGAAACAGCAAAATAGCCATTAAAATGTACAGAGATTTTAAAAGAGGGCAACCCTCAATGCACAGCTAAGTATCGTTGATCTTCAGTGAACATTTCTGCCCACTTGAGGCAAAAATACGCTTAAGAAAATGACAGGGAGCCATATGTTTGAAAAGGGTTCAAAATCAATACTGCCAACTGTTATACAGTAAATAACAATTCCATCCTGGTCAAGGAATGAGTAAGTTGATATTCCAACAAGTAAATCTTCAAGTGAAACCCTGGCTACTACAGACAAATTGACCTCAACTGTGACTAGGTGCAGGTACATCAAGGACAAGTAGTTTGGCCCAGCGGAGACAATAAAACACAAGCTTATGCAAAGGCAAACTAACAAACATCACTCCACCAAGAGTTAGACTCAAGGTACTTTTTTTTCCTCCACAAACGCTCAATCCTATTATGATGAAAACATAGTTCATAGCCCAGGGCTTTTTCTAAGGTTGTTGAATAAGTTATAAACTCCCTGCAAAAAAAAAACCTTTGTTGTAAAACACAAATCATGGTCAGAAATAAAAGGCAAGGGGTGTAGTCAAGGTGGAATCATAACCACAGCCTAACCTTTCCTGATTGGTGGTAGGCCTTTAAAGATATGCCCTGTAGGGTTAATTACCATGAAGACACCAAGTGAGTTTTACCTGATGCAACAATGCTTCTTAGGATACAACTTCATTAGTTATTATATTGACCACGTGCTGTGCTTGAGTGCTTACGTGATTCACGATTCGCTATTCTTGTCCAGATTTCGAAGTTTAATCATATAGATAGTCACTGTTGATGACTGAAATTGCTTACACTTCATATGTTCACTCATCACATAACTACATTAGAGCTGAAATGATGCTCAAATGCCGCGTTTCAGCAGGAATATTTGTAACAGATGTTCCCCAGCTTTCATGCTATGTCCTACAAACTTCCAGGTCTGAGATTCTGGTGTACATGATGCTCCAGAGCATATGCAATTTGTTACTTACAGCTATAGTACTGACAAAGCAAGATATTACATTCATTTGCAAAATAAGTATAACCATCAGGATTAAGTACAAAAATGTGAGCACGTCAAGGAGAAAATCTTTGGAGACTACATGACACTGATGGCATATAGTATGATGGAGAAAAGATATAAGAAAAATAGGGAAAGTTAAAACTGCATTTACACCTTTTGCACTACCATCTCCTGTCCGGCTCCAAATTCAATTGTTCTACCCAGAACATTCATATAGCTCTTTAAATGTCTTTTTAAAAATGTAAAATAAAGTGCCTAGCTCTATAAAACATTTAAATTAATATTACATAGGTTTAAAAAAAATGCCAAGGGAGTCCAGGAAACACTTCAGCATTTTATAAACTGGTTGTGAAATTGTACTAGATTTGCAATCCACGTGATGTTAAACCAAAGCAATGTGAGACTGCCTCTAACACTGGAACAAAAAGGAAAGTGCCTTGCAGTTACATTAATCTCCCATTATGAATCAGTCTCAAGAATGAGAGAGTTAGAAAAATAAAGCAGAAGGAAGTATTAAACACAAAGGTAGACAAAAGAATAAAAGACCAATTTAAGAAATAAATAACAGAACATAAAGGGAAAAAAATGATATGCAAGAAAAATATGGGGCTAATGTATATATTCAGCTTTTTACATTATTAAGTACTCAGGTGGGGTTCAATCTAAAGGCCAACGCTTCATACAAATAACCAAACAATTTATGTACTTCAACGTATTTGATTAAGCAGGATGTGTTTATATACAAAATAATGGGAAAATGATTGGCACTTCAGGCTTATGGAGTTAAGCCCAGTATATGATTAAATATTATGCAATCAAATGAGGCATGCCACAGTATATTTTAAAGGCAAATGGCTTTCCTTACTTTCTATATTTTAGATATATCAAATGAACTCAGAAATTATGAGACAATAATCGGAACAACACTAAAAACAAAATTTTTTTTTCAAATTACCCAATTAATTTGAAGACATTTGCAGTGAATTTTCTAAGCATTTGACTTGTATTGTGCAGTTTATTCTGTGTATTCTCACTATATGGTGCACAGAATCAAGCATTTATGCATATTATATGAAAGTGCAAGATACAGGCAATTCCCTATTACATAAACTGTTCAGGTAGTACAGTACTTTGACCTTGCAATCAACTTTACAAAAGATTTAGGTCATGGTCCACAGACCATACCTAGTTATCCAGTCATACCCCCTGCAGATACGATTAATATCATAGCCCTTAAGGTCAGAAATTCTGCTACCTCAACAGTGTTCTCTCCCAGAATGTCATAATCAATGATGACATCACTCATCGGACAGCAGGGGCAGCTCTGCTTTTTGGCAAACTCAAATGGTGAGTCTGGCAGGAACAAGGGGTAGGTTTGCCAAGAAAATTGTCTATATACAAAACTTTTGTTCTCACCATCCTACTATATGGATCAGAGTCATGTATCCTTTACTGCCACTGCATCAAATGACTTGACTATTTCCACTTGTGCTGTCAATGGTATATCGCTGGTGTAAAATGCCAGGACAGGGTGTACAACATTTACGTCCTCAAGTGCTGCAATTTAACTGATACTGAGGTCACAATCAAATTGTCCAGTGCCTTGGTGTAGACATGTCATTCACATGCCTGACTATATAATTCCAAAAGCCAACTTCTATGGGGAGCTGCAACTCAATTATTGGAACAAAGGTAAGCAGATGAAATTTTTTAAAGACACACCATGAAATCTTGTAATATTAACCCCAATACCTCAAAGACAGCCACTGAAAGATCAAAATAGCAACATGTCTGCTGAGTTGGTTTGAATAAATTTGAGGCTAGGAGATTGCAAGCTTTGGCAAATGAGGGCAAATAGTTTACAACTTTTGTATTCGAGAAATAGGGAAATTTGTTTGATATAAATTTATAAGAACATTTCGCATAAATTTGTTAACTCATCAAAGAGAGTCATTTTGGAATTAGAGATGGAATTAATATATAAATATCATCGGGGAATTTTAACCTCAAAAAACAGATCACTTGGGTTGGGTGGGATGTTAAAGAGTTCAAATCCTGAATCCCAACCAAAACCAGTCTCCAAACTGCCCACTTCCATTTTTAACAGAGGCATGATGTTCAACAGGGCTGATCAATCCACTCCAAGGCGGCGGGTTGACACTTAAAATATTATAAAGAGGCTCCAAGAGTCATTGCTATTCCCCATTTGAAATTTAACTGTATTCGGCCAGGTTTTCCAAGCCTTTGCCAAACTCAGCAGCTAAACACAGGTGAGGACAGTCAGAGCCAGGAGGTGAGTGCCTTTTCACTTACCTGCTGGATCCAGTGCCCTGCTTGGGCAACCCCCGCGATTGTACACCACCTCCTCCTACCTTCCCGCTGAGATCTCCGACTTTCCCCCACTCCGAGGCCTCTGACCTGCACCGCTGAGGCTTTGGACAAGCTCCCCAAGGCCTCTCATCCCCCCAGTCTTCTTTTGGGATCCACGAGTCTAACTGATCCCTCCCCCGCCACCTCTTGATTCCTGACAGGTCAGGCAAGTTAAAATCTAGCCCTATGTGCTCAAAGGAGGAGGTATAAATAAAATCCAAGACACCTTGCAGCTGATCTCAGTACAAGTGACAAAAGGAGACATTGCATATTTGAAGCAAGACAGCTTTGTTCGGCCATGGTTCAGTTGGTAGCACTGCTACCTCTGAATTATAAGGTTCTGAGTTCAAGTCCCACGCCAGGGTTTGAGCACTAAAATCAAGGCTGATACTCCAGTGTTGAGGGAGTACTGCACTGTCAGGTGAGCTTTATTGCAGATGAGATGTTAAACTGAAACCCCATCTGCCTGGATGGATATCAATGATCCCAGGGTGCTATTCTGAAGAAGAGCAGGACAGTTATCCCTGTATCCTGGCAAATATTTATCCCTCAATCAACATCACAAAAAAAAAAGGATTATCTGGTCATTATCACATTGCTGTTTGTGGAGGGGGGGTGGGGGGGTGGTGCTGTGTGCAACTTGGCTGCTGCATTTCCTATATAACAACAATTGCTGCACTTCAAAAGTTCTTCATTGACTGTAAAGTGCTTTGAGACATCAGGTGGTCATGAAAAGCTCTTTATAATACAAATCTTTCTTTTTTTTATGTCCTTTTGGGAAGGAAGCTTCGTTCTTGCCTAGTCTGACCAAAATGTGACTCCAGTCCCGCACCAATTTTGTTAACTATTAACTGTCCTATGAAATAGCCTAGCCACTTAATTGTATCAAATTGCTTTGGGCAACTACAGACAGACAATAAAAGCTGGCCTTGTCACAGAAGCATGAAGAAAATGGAATCAACACACAAAATTGTTTGCAACAGTAACAATTCTAGGGGGGAGAAAAAGCAAGCCAGCATTTCACTGCATATCATACGTCATGAAGTAGTCATTATATACTGTAATATAACATGTGTTAAGGGAGGGACACGAATGAGGAAGTTTAAGGAACATTTCCTTAACATGGGCAGCACAGTGGCGCAGTGGTTAGCACCGCAGCCTCACAGCTCCAGCGACCCGGGTTCAATTCTGGGTACTGCCTGTGTGGAGTTTGCAAGTTCTCCCTGTGTCTGCGTGGGTTTCCTCCGGCTGCTCCGGTTTCCTCCCACATGCCAAAGACTTGCAGGTTGATAAGTAAATTGGCCATTAGCAATTGCCCGTAGTATAGTTAGGTGGTAGGGAAATACAGGGACAGGTGGGGATGTTGTAGGAATATGGAATTAGTGTAGGATTAGTATAAATGGGTGGTTGTTGGTCGGCACAGACTCGGTGGGCCGAAGGGCCTGTTTCAGTGCTGTATCTCTAAACTAAAACTAAACTAAACAATTTCATACCGTGAAAAAATATTGCTTAAAAGTGTGCTTAATAGGAGGTTTTAGGCCCAAGGAGAACATATAGAATAGATTTGTCTAAAAAGATCACAACTTATAAGTATGGATCCTTCATAAACATTTGAGGACAGAGTTCTAATCTGGACCATTGATGATCAAGGATCAGATGACTAAACATTAGAATTCAAAGGGCTGATTTTCCAAGCTCGCACTGTTGATGAGGCATTCTTCCACCAGCCATTCATATCACCACCTATCTTCAATCCACTGATATGAATAGATGGAAAATCATGAGTGTTCATGTAGTATTGTTCAATATCCATAGCCAATGGGCAAGGCTTTTCACCAGCTTCTATAACCAGAACATCAGGTCTTGGATCTACAGAAAGAGGTTGTTATTTACAAAGCAACTGATAACAATAAAATATAACTGGAAGACTTCTGTAATAGTAGAAATGCTCAGTAACTCACCCCAGTTGGAAAAAGTATCCAGAGTCAGGCCAAATGTGCACGTAATATCTAAAATAAAACCACATGGCTGAAGTAGGCAAAGCCAAAGGAAAACCATTCTCATCAACCAAGCAAAAAGAATATAAAAGGAAGTTCATAAAATGGAAAAGGAGCCTCAGATGGAGATTGTGGATGATTTTTTTATAGATGCAATTCAGACAGAAAATGAAGTTGAATAGTGAATCGACCTTAAGATGAATGATAGAGTAGTTTGATTTGATCTGGACATGAGAGTTCAAGGCAGTATCAAGCCACAGTCAGTTTAGCACCATAGAAGTTCACATTACAAAAGGAGTCAATTTGGCTCATCATGTCTGTGTCAAGCTTTAGAGTAATTCAAAGCTAATCTCACTGGCCAGCTCTCTTCCCATTTCCCTGCACCTTCTTCTGTTTCAACTACTTATATTATTTTCATTTAAAAGATGCAGTGGTCTTTTCCACAACACCTCCCTGCAGCAAAGCAATTCATTCTCCAACAACCTATGTAAAGGGATTTCTCTTATTCTCTCAGTGGCAATTTTAAATTGATGTTATTGTCTTCCCAGAGAAGAAATAGTCTTCCCTATTCACTCTTTCAAAACCACTCAATTTAAAAAAAATCTCTTTGAAATATCCTCGCGTAAGTGTACATCTTCCTGCATTCTAGTATGTCAAGTCTCTCCTCATTACTACAGTTTTCAATCCCCAGCATTACCTTGCTGAATTGCATTGCATGTTCCCTATGGCTTTAATAACCTTTCTGCGTTGGGCGTCCAAAACTGTCCATAATTCCCTACAACTCTGGCCTAATCAATATTCTATTTAAATTCATCATTACTTCTTTATTCTTGTATTCTATGCCCCTATTTATAAAACACAAAATATTGTTTGTTTTTGTAAATGCTTTTACCTACTGCACTTTCATGGAATTCTGTAATTAAACCCTTAGGTCTTGTCTTTCATTCATCCTTCAGCCTCTTTTATTCGGTGCATACTCATAGCTCTTACTTTTCCTCCAAACATGTATTCCTTTGCACTTATTCACCATAAATCGCATCTGCTGAATGTCTGCTCACCCATGAACCATTGACAGCAATGGAAAGGAATATCAGGCAGGGTGGCGAATAGATGGCTGATCCACTATTGCCCATTTTTCGCCACTGCTAAAAGTTAGAATCAGGCTTTATATTTTCCTGAAGTATTGTACAGTCTTCCTTGCTGTTTGCAAAATCTCCTACTTTTATGCCATCAGCAAATTTCAAGGTTCTGTTCCCTAAACATGAATCCAAATTAGTTATACATACTGAGAATAGAAGAGGACCCAATACTGACCCCTGAGATACATCACTTTCAATCCTTCTCTGAGCAACACACATTTACCCTAACTCTTCGTTTATTGTCTGTCAACTAATTTATTACCCATGCTGCTACATTTCCTTGTGCCATATGCCTGAATTTTTCGAACAAGTCAAGTCTCTTGTGAGACACATTTTGAATGTTTCTGAAAATCTGTATACCATATGACCCTGAAATTCAGCAAGAGTTCTCCTGGCTTCTTGCAGTTAAATCCCAAGATAAATGGCTAAAAATGGTTGTTTACAACATTCCCAGGAGTTCTGCTGGTCTCTCACTCGATTTCTAACTAAAGACCAAAAAATGCCCTGTGGAATTTCAAGGTCTACAATTATGGCCTGTTCTTTATCTATTCAATTCATCACTTCTTCCAAAAACTATTAATTTTTTTAAACATGACTTGCCTTTAAAAATCTGTGCTGGCTATCTTAGATAACCCATGCATTTTTAAATACGTGCTAATTTGATCTCAAATTTTGGATTCTAAGAGTTGTTTAAGAACTGGCGATAGTCAATAGTTACCCAGTTTTGGGTCTTTCTCCCCCTTTTAAAACAAGGGTGTAACATCAGCTGCACTGCAGTCTCATGACACAAATTGCATATTTATGGAAGATTGAAAGACTGTGGCCAGAGCCTCTATTATCTTCCCTCTGATTTCTATCAATAGTCTAAAGTGCTTGTCATTAGAATGAACTACCTTGAGTACTGCTAAGGTTTTCAGAACAAATTTATTTTCTACAATTAGAAATATCAATTGTTCCATATCATCCCCTACTAAAATTCTGTTTACACTTCTACCATTATTTGTAAAAAACATAGAATAAAACATAGACAACACAAAAGACAATACAATATGCAAACAGATCATTCAGCCCTCTTACATTAGGGATTTATCTTCCATACAAACAGTAGACCTAAGCCCATGTGCCCACCCTGTTCCACATTCCTCATTCCCTGTTCCTTCAGCTATCTATCTGCCAGCCCCTTGGCATCATGGATTGTGGCGGGGAGACCTGTAAAATGCTTGCGGGAGCAGCCCGCCACGACCCACAATGCTGAGAGGGCCCCGCTAGATATTTGCTGTGGCGGTGGGACCTTCATTAAAATATTAAAATTAGGTTAATTAAAATGCAGATGAAAGTACCTGCTGCTACTGGCCATCCCACGCCGATTTTACTGCAACCGGCCGCAACTCGCGCGCCTTTGGAACTCCATACGGAGTTCTGAGGTGAGACACGAGTGGGGAGGGGGGAGGAGTCAAATTATCAGGGCGGGAGTTGGGGGAAGCAGGAAAAACAATAATCATTGGCCATTGGGAAGGAGGAAAGGGGTTGAAGGGCTAATGTGGTGAGGTTGGGGGAGGAATACAATCAGACAATCCTAACGATCAGACAATCAGACAATAAAAACACCATTGTGGGGGTTGGGAAAGGGCCTCCCTGCTTTAAGTTTTTATTTGAAATAGAAATTTTGTTACAGCGCTTTAAACATTTAAATTTACCTGAAGGCTTGAAGCCCTTTAAAAATGGCACCAGCACCTGCGCAGTGGCGCCGGACGCCGTTGCCAGGGACACCATCAGGGGCGGCCGCTCCGCACCATCCATTTAAAAAATGATCCCCCGTGCGTAATATCGCAGGGTCTCTGTGGTGGCACATCCGTGTTGGAATGTTGCCGACTTCACAGCTCGCCGCCGCAGAGCTCGGCGCGCTGATGAAATTCAGCCCCTATAAATTCTGCTCCCGGCAACTCCGGGGTGGCTGGGGTGGAAGCAGCCGAGGAAACCAAATCCGCTCCGCGCTGCCCGCCCACCGGTATCACGCGCAGGGCTGCCAATTAGCGGCCCCTCGGTGTATTCGGCACCCAACAGGGCATACGTGGCGGGCTGCAGCAGTGGATTTGGGGGTGGGGCCAATGTCAGCCCTTTAGAAAGGCATACAGCAGTACAATGGAGCAGCCGCTCAGGGAAATACTGCGGAGGAGGAGTTGTGAGCGTTACAGCCGAGGTGACCAGCTGACTGGAAAGTGAAGAAGTGAAGGAAGATTGACAGTGCTCAGCGGCAGGAAAGGAGCAAACAATTGCAGAAGAAATTCAGAGTGATGGAGGGGAGAAGGTTCACCACAGCCCCCAGATTCTCAGAGGAATTTCTGCAGGTCCTCCTTCAGGCGTGGAGGCGAGGCTTGACATATTATTCAACGTTGTTGGCCGAAGAAGGCCCCAGAAGTGACCAAGAAGGCCTAGTTGGAGGTCGCCGAGGAGGTCAGCAGCCGCTGTGTGGTATGGAGGATATGGCTCCAGTGCTGCAAGCGGCTCAATGACCTGCTTCGCTTTGCCTGGGTAAGGGGTACTCCTCATTAATCTCATTGTTAGTGTGTCAGAGAAGGTTCAGTCTATCCTAACGATGCAAGGTGGAAACCAGCAATGAGCAGTCCTTGCCTGCTGCATTGTATTGGGATGCAGGATGGGCAGGTCTGGGATGCATGGTGATCCAATAGTGTTCAAATTGGGCACTGCATTGCAGTCACGCTGAAATGGAACAAGAAACTCAATAGGTGAGGGTGTGAGATACCAAATCATATGGTTAAACTAGGTGTGCTTGTTTAAATAGAAGAGGGCTCACAATACCCGAGAGAGATCCTGGACCGCTGGTGGCCAGGACAATCAGGCATACCTGACAAGTATGGAGGAGGATGCCTTGATGCTGGCAGAGGACAATGGAGGACGCGCCATGGCAGATGGCAAGGTTGGCGGCCCTGGTCATCAGGGTGAGTGACCCATAATGTGGTGGGAGGATGTAAGGGGGAGGCTGGTTGCGGGGCAGTTGCAGTGGTGATTGTCTCATGCACTGAAGTGTGCTAATAAACGTTGACTCACACAAATGTGTGCAAACTGCAGTAAGGGACATGTGCTTCAATCTGAAGTGCTGATCAAACTGATCAATCTGATTTTCCCTGCAGGTGAAACACATCAGCGGCCAGGATGGGTCTCAGGGGCTCAACAGACCCCCTCTGAGGATGAAGAGATCACCTCAGAGGGTGCACCATCACATCATCACACCTCACCAAGCGCCAGCGCAGAGACTTCTACCACGGTTGGGATTACTGTCTCCACAGAAACGATGTCATTTACGGGTGTTAGCACAGCACAGTCGCTGGACCAGCCACCAGAGGTAGAACTGGCCGATGTCTCACAAACTCAGAGGAGGTCAGGCCAGTGGAGAGCCGCAAGCTGATGACGCGCCTCTGAGAACATCTATTCGGTGGGAGATGTTGTAGGTTCAACATGCGGTGCATGAACATCTGGCGGAGTTGCCAGAGATGCTGCGAGGCATAGCACATACCCTGGAAACTTCCATCCAGGGCATGTCAGCTGCAAACTCTCAGGCATTTGTCCATCTGGCATCCTCCACTGACAGATTGGCAGCTACAGTGGAGGGGCCAGTAGTGGAAGCCATCCGTGATTTCAGGGGGATTGTAGCCACCCTGGACCAGGCCATCAGGGCGCAAACTCAGATGCGCATGCGGCAGGTGGAGGCTGCTCATCCCTCTGAGGTCAGCTTTGAAGACCAGTCGAACCTCAGGAGGGCACAGGGGCAGCAGCCGATAGCACATGGGAGCTCTTCTCAGGGCGCTCCTGATGCACCATGCAGCCCCTTGTTCCCTCCGCTAGTGACATGTCAACCGCAAGCTCCCAGGGTGTTAGAGGGTGCTCCTGATATTTCTCATGAGCACCCTGATATGCCGTGGCCTGCACGGCCGTGAGCAGGCAGAGGACGATCTCCAAAGTCATCAAGAGCAGGGCGGCAACCCGATCAGCCATCTGCCTCTGGTGAGTCTGGTGGCGAGGGACCGTCCACATGCAAAAGCACCGCAAACGTTTTAAGAAATCACAGTAATATCACTCCTGGTTCACTGGATTACCTTCCAATTATTTATTTCAATTGCACATTACATCACTGTAAATAAATTTGAGGTTTGAACATTTAACTTTGCATATATCATCTATGAGGTAGCATCAGACATCATTGCGCTGCTGAAGCGGTTATATATGAGATGTCACACATTTGGGTTGGGTTCATCGTGACATGATGTTGTTTTTAATCTGATCATCTCTTCCCTTGGATGTGCGCGTATTTCCCATCTCGCAATCCCACAATGGCTCATTGCATGCCACAATGTGAAATCCTTGCATGGAGCGAACCTGTCAAGAGAAACGCCTGCCTATTAGGGCATCCCGGGTCTCTCTTGCTCTTAATTCCAGAGGACATTCTGCTTCCTCTACTATGCCATCATGTTGGTGTTGCCATCGTCCTCATCAGAAACTCCATCTTCATCTGATGATGCCTTAGACACCTTGAACCTCCTCAATGGCGTCTCCCCTTTACATCACCAGGTTATACAAGGCGCAGCAAACAATCCTGAATGCCCGTGCTGGCGCATACTGCAGTGATCCTCCTGACTGGTCCAGACAACTAAATCTCATCTTGAGCAGGCCAATCGTTTGTTCGATTGTCACTCTTGTGGCCGCATGGCTCTCATTGACGCGTTCCTCAGCATGACCCCTTGGGATTCTCACGGGTGTCATCAGCCATGTCTTCAACGGATAGCCCCTGTTGCCAAGTATCCAACCTTCCAGTTTGTCTGGGGGACTGAAAAGAGCAGGAATGTGAGAGTTTCTGAGTATGTATGCATCATGGCAACTCCCTGGGTACCGTTCACAAACCTGCATGATTCTCTTGCGATGATCGCATACAAGCTGCACGTTCAATGAATGAAAGACTTTTCGGTTAATGAATGTCCCTGAATGACCTGCTGGTGATCTAATTGCCACATGAGTACAGTTTACCACGCCCTGAACCTTTGGGAACCCGGCTATTGCGCTGAATCGTCTTGCTCTTTCAGCATTGCTGGTTTTGTCCGTTTTGAAACTAATGAAATTGTTAGCACGGCTGAACAGTGCATTAGTCACAACCTTTATGCAGTGGTGTGCAGCCTTCTTCTGCACTGGCGTTCCGACAGGTGCAGGCAGTTCAGACGCAGTCGGGATACCCTGCCTATTGGGTAGGCGCGTCTCCTGACATGTGTTCGCTTTCCCCCGACTTTGCTACCTGCTCTCCCTCCCACATAACGAGGAGACAATTGACCAGCTGATTGCGCAAGCCTATGCCCAGCTTTCCTTCTGATTGGGGCATGGTCCTCCTCCTCTGAAGAGTTGCCACCAGAATGCACAATTCCCATTGTTGGACTGGTTACCAGATTCAAATACAAAATCTCTTAAGTTCCAGCTGTCAGGACAGGCACACACAACCCCCTTCCTTCCACTCACTTACTCAGAACAGATAGGTCCCGAGCTGTAGTGAGTCAGACTCAGTTGGAGCCCACTGCGCAAGCTACAAATGTCGACAATTTATATAACACACAAAAACGTTCACAGATAAGCCAACACCAAAAGCTTTATCTGCAACACCCACACTGATTGCCTGCCTTACGCCCTTTTAAAGTTGCCGGGTCCCTGACACGATCAGTGACCCGATTCACGGCCGTAAAATCAGATGGCCACGTAAATTTCTAGTCAACTGGCTTCTCAATTACTTTAAGTGCCTTGAAATTAATTGCCGTCGGGCGTGCGAGTGGCAACTCAATCGCGCCTGACTTCCTGGATTGCAAAATGCTGTCTGTGCGTAATGACTCCGGGGACCCAATCCAACATCATCGGATGCCATTTTCCACCTGGATGCCTCTGAACTGACCTGATTAAGGTAAGTAAAATTCCAGCCATTGACTCTGCTTCCATCATTAACTCCAGTAATACCTCCTTTAGATTCAATCACTCTGTATAAAAACATTTCTCCTGCTCTCTATCTTAAATCTTAGTTAATGTTACACCGATGTCCCCTAATTCTGGAACCCACAATCATACATAAAAGCTTTATTTAGTATCTCTACCATACCTTCATTATCCATAATTAAACTCCCTCCTTCATGCCTAAATGGTCCTACCTCCTCTTACTAACTTTTTACTTCCCATATGCTTATAAAAGCCTATTTTCTTTTATATTATTGGTTAGTCATTTTTCCGTATTCCCTTTTACCCCTACTAATTTCCCTTTTCACCTTCCTAGTGCGTAGCTCATATTCATGGTGATTATCTTTAGCATAGTTTGCCCAACTTCATCATATAACTCCCTTTTAAGTTTCAGTTTAGTTTTAGTAAAGAAACAAAATGTCAAAATGCACATCTAGCCCTGTTTGATTATCAAAACATGCCTGGAGATAGAATTGCATCACCAGCATAATTATAGAATGCCAAATAAACTTTCCAGATCAGACTGACTGCAATCACAAAATATCTCATGCACATCAAAAGGAAACAAAAGATACATCATAACGGAGGATCTCATCATTGAATGCCAATGCTACCAGGATATAGAGTCAGGCTGCACGTAACAAAGCAAAATGAATGGAAATCCAGTAGTTATTGCTTATAAAAGAAATGAGTCAAGATCATCCATTATAACAGCAGACGATCAAGAGTTGAGAACCATCAGAAATAATCTCATCAAAATGTCTGAAATGTAGAAGCCAGTTTGAGAAAAGCCAACAGATAGAACGGAAACACTGATACAACAAACTAAACCAGTGATTACTATGAGTGAACCAGAACAGAGAACAGAGAAAACAATCAGAATCTGAAACCCATCTTGTCGATTTGACATGTTTTAGTTAAATATCATATAATAATACTCTTCCCCATACAGAGTTGAGAGTTTATTTTAGTGTTTGTATGCTTAAAAATAGTTGTGTTTTCTGAACAAAAGGGAAATGTAACAAAATGTAAACAGTTGTACAAACCCATCCAAATGTCAGAGAAAAGATATATAAACATCGAGGTTGAAATTTGTCCTGGGGAAAACGGATGATAGCATATTTAATGCAAATGTCTCAGCGGGTGATCAGGCGCAATTGGTTGTTTTGTACTACTGTTGAAGACAAACTTCACTCCCATCATGTGCTCAGAGAAAGAAGCAAACAATTTGCATGTAACCTGAGATTTGCTATGAGCAGTCTCCCAAGGTCTCATTTTCCAACAGGCTACAAACTTTTGCAGAAATCTTACCCGATTGCCCCCTGCCAAATGAAGGGGCACTCATGGCAATATAGTGTCCCTAGCACGGCCAAACTAAAGATCAGAAAAGGAAACACAAATTGGAATTTGGGACAGGACTCTATAGGTCAGGCACTAACTGAATGAACTTTCCTGGGGAACTTTTCTTCTTGTTTTCCACTTTTCCATTGTTCAAATGAGCCTGACACTCAACACCACATGAAAAATGTACCCACACAGCAGCTGTCAACAAGCAAGACTGTGAATGCATTTTGAGATGTGCAGATGCTGTAAATGCTGTCACAGTACTTAAAAAAATGTTGGTACTTAAAACTCAGTTTGATGATTTTTTATTTCAAAATGGGATTCAAATACATAGCTAAAATCTTTACTGACTAATCCTGTGACCAGTAATAGAATAACTGCCTGTTCAAGATGGTGATCAAGGACTTCAAAGAAGAATGAATAGTTACAAGACTTTATGGAGCGTTAAAAGCCTACACGTTTATGATAATGCCAACTAAAAATACACTGTACCGTCTGTATTTTAAAGAATTATTAAGAAATGACACTTTTCCACTGGCAGCAAATCCTTCATTATTCATTTATTACTTTGTCATTTGTCAATAATGTGGTCTTCCTCGCTGTTGTCAGGAAAATAGATTACTGTAGTTACTCATGGTGCGGTTACAGTGATTAGACATACTTGTCATTCTTAGCAAGCTATAGCGATAACAGATGACTAAACTGATGAGGCATCTGTTACTTTTTTTGCTCCTCCAATATCCTCCTCTCATCAAAGTAGTAACTTAAACACAGAGATGGGTTGCTTGCATACTAGCTGTCCTTCAGCACCTCACCCAAGTGTCTATTCTCGAGTGTTGATGGATATACAGTCAACAGAGGTATAAAGAATAATAGACCTTCCTTTAATATATATATTATATATATTCATTGATTTATATATTGTCAAATCATTGATTTCTGAATCATTCATTGTATAAAGCTACATGCTGTGTTTAATGGAGTGCAGTTGGTGGTTATTTATATACAAAATAGACAATAAATATACAAACGTAACAAACATAACATAAGAACTAGGAGCAGGAGTAGGCAATTCAACCCCTTGAGCCTGCTCCGCCATTCAATACGATCATGGCTGATCTCATCTCGGCCTCAACTCCACTTTCCTGCCCGTTCTTCATAACCCTTCAACTCATTACTAATTAAAAGTTTGTCTATCTCCTCCTTAAATTTAGAACAAAGAACAAAGAACAGTACAGCACAGGAACAGGCCATTCGGCCCTCCAAGCCTGCGCCGATCTTGATGCCTGCCTAAATTAAAACCTTCTGCACTTCTGGGGAGCGTATCCCTCTATTCCCTTCCTATTCATGTATTTGTCAAGATGCCTCTTAAACGTCTCTATCGTACCTGCTTCCACGACCTCCCCCGGCTGCAGGTAAAGAACTTGCCTCGCACATCCCCTCTAAACTTTGCCCCCCTCACCTTAAACCTATGTCCCCTAGTAACTGACTCTTCTACCCTGGGAAAAAGCTTCTGACTATCCACTCTGTCCATGCCGCTCATAACTTTGTAAATCTCTATTATGTCGCCCCTCCACCTCCGTCGTTCCAGTGAAAACAATCCGAGTTTATCCAACCTCTCTTCATAGCTAATGCCCTCCAGACCAGGCAACATCCTGGTAAACCTCTTCTGTACCCTCTCCAAAGCCCCCACGTCCTTCTGGTAGTGTGGCGACCAGAATTGCACGCAATATTCCAAGTGTGGCCTAACTAAAGTTCTGTAAAACTGCAGCATGACTTGCCAATTTGTATACTCTATGCCCCCACCGATGAAGGCAAGCATGCCGTATGCCTTCTTGACTACCTTATCCACCTGCGTTGCCACTTTCAGTGACCTGTGGACCTGTACGCCCAGATCTCTCTGCCTGTCAATACTCATAAGGGTTCTGCCATTCACTGTATACTTCCCACCTGCATTAGACCTTCCAAAATGCATTACCTCACATTTGTCCGGATTAAACTCCATCTGCCATTTCTTCGCCCAAGTCTCCAACCGATCTATATCCTGCTGTATCCTCTGACAATCCTCATCACTATCCGCATCTCCACCAACCTTTGTGTCGTCCGCAAACTTACTAATCAGACCAGCTACATTTTCCTCCAAATCATTTATATATACTACAAAGAGCAAAGGTCCCAGCACTGATCCCTGTGGAACACCACTAGTCACATCCCTCCATTCAGAAAAGCACCCTTCCACTGCTACCCTCTGTCTTCTATGACTGAGCCAGTTCTGTATCCATCTTGCCAGCTCACCTTTGATCCCATGTGACTTCACTTTTTGTACCAGTCTGCCAAGGACCTTGTCAAAGGCTTTACTGAATGTCTCGCTTTACTCAATGTCGCAGCATCCACTGCACTCTGGGGTAGTGAATTCCATAGACTCACGACCCTTTGTGAGAAGTAATTTCTCCTCATCTCTGTTTTAAATCTGCTACCCCTTATCCTACAACTATGGTCTCTTGTTCTCGATTGCCCCACCAGAGGAAACATCCTCTCTACGTCTACTTTGTCAATCCCCTTAAACATCTTATATACCTCAATTAGATCTCCTCTCATTCTTCTAAACTCTAGAGAGTAAAGGCCTAAACTGCTAAATCTCTCTTCATAAGACAAACCCCTCAACTCTGGAATCAATCTTGTGAACCTCCTCTGAACTGCCTCCAATGCAACTACATCCCTCCTCAAGTAAGGGGACAAAAACTGTATGCAATACTCCAGGTGCGGTCTCACTAATACAGTTGCAGCAACACTTCCCTACTTTTATACTCTATTCCTTTAGCAATAAATGGCAAAATTCCATTTGCCTTCCTTATTACCTGCTGCACCTACATACTAGCTTTCTGCGATTCATGCACGAGGACACCCAGATCCCTCTGCACCGGAGCACTCTAAAGTTTCTCTCCATTTAGATAATAATTTGCCTTTCTATTCTTCCGACCAAAATGGGTAACCTCACACTGATCCACGTTAAACTCCATCTGCCAAATTTTGGCCCATTCACCTAACCTACCCATATCTGTTTGTAAATTTCTTATTTCTTTATTGCAGCTTACTATCCCACCTATTTTAGTGTCATCTGCAAATTTGGCTATAGTACCTTCTAGCCCTGCATCCAAGTCATTAATATAGATTGTAAATAGTTGGGGCCCGAGGACTGAACCCTGTAGCACCCCACTAGTTACATCTTGCCAACCAGAAAAGGAACCATTTATTCCAACTCTGTGCTTTCTGTTGGTTAGACAATCCTCTATCCAAGCTAATAAATTGCCCCTAACCCCATGTGATCTTACCTTGTGCATTAACCTTTTGTTCGGCACCTTATCAAATGCCTTCTGGAAGTCCAGATAAACTACATCTACAGGATCCCCATTATCCACTTTACCTGTTACATCTTCGAAGAACTCTAGCAAATTAGTCAAACACGATTTACCCTTCATAAAACCATGCTGACTCTGATGGTTTGTGTTTTGACTTTCTAAATGTCGTGTTATTACTTCCTTAATAATGGATTCTAACAATTTCCCAGCAACAGATGTTAAACTAACTGGTCTATAGTTTCCTACTTTCTGCCTCCCTCCTTTTTTGAATAAGGGTGTTATATTAACATTTTTCCAATCCATTTGAACTTTTCCCGCATTCAGGGAATTTTGGAATATTATAACCAATGGATCCACTATCTCCACTGCCACTTCCTTTAATACCCTAGGATGTAGGCCATCAGGCCCTGGAGACTTGTCTGCCTTCAATCCCAATAGTTTGCTCAGTACTTTATCCCAAGTGATGATGATTGTTCTAAGTTCCTCCCTTTCTATAACCTCTGCATGACTTGTGACTATTGGGATGGTACTAGTGTCCTCCACCGTGAAAACTGAGGCAGAATACTGATTAGTGTCTCCGCCATTTCTGTGTTCCCCACAACTAATGCCCCAGTCTCATCCTCCCAGGGACCAACATTCATTTTAGCTACTCTCTTCCCTTTTATATACTTGTCGAAGCTTTTGCTATCCGTTTTTATATTTTGCGCTAGTTTTCTTTCATAATTTACCTTTGCTCTTTTTATTACTTTTTTAGTAATCCTTTGTTGATCTTTAAAAGTTTCCCAAAATTCCAGCCTGCCACTGGTCTTTGCAAGTTGGTATACCTTAGTTTTTGTCTTTATGTTATTCTTAACTTCCTTGCTTAGCCATGTATGTTTTTGCCCCCTCTTACAATCTTTCTTCCTCTCTGGAATATATTTTAGTTGGGAGGAATTGAATATCTCCTTAAACATCTGCCACTGCTCATCAACTGTCCTACCTTTTAGTCTTCCTGCCCAATCCACTAGGGCTAAATCTGTCCTCATACCTATGTAATTACTTTTGTTTAACTCCAGAACGCTAGTGCGGGACTCCAGTTTCTCGCCCTCAAACTGAATGGGAAATTCTAGCATGCTATGATCACTCTTCCCTAGAGGATCATTAACTATGAGATCATTAATTAATCCCGCCTCAATACACAATACCAAATCTAGAATAGCCTGCTCCCTGGTTGGTTCCACAACATATTGCTCTAAAACACAATCTAATACATTCAATGATCTCTCCCTCATGGCTCCCCTTGCCAATATGATTAATCTGGTCTATATGCATATTAAAATCACCCATGATTATTGATGTACCTTTCTTACAAACGCCCAGTATTTCCTGATTTACACTGTACCCCACTGCGGAACTAATGTTTGGGGATCTATAGATTACTCCCACCAGGGACTTCTTTCCCTTGCTATTTCTTACTTCTACCCAGACTGATTCTATGTCATGCTCTCCAGTGCCTATATCAGTTCTCATGACAGCACTGATCTCTTCCTTTACTAACAAAGCTACACCGCCTCCTTTTCCTTCCTGCCTATCCTTCCGAAATACTGAGCACCCTTGGATATTCAATTCCCAAACCTAGTTTCCCTGCAACCACGTCTCATTAATCGCCACTAAATCATACCCATTCGTCTTTATTTGTACTGTTAACTCATGGGTGGCACAGTGGCGCAGTGGTTAGCACCGCAGCTTCACAGCTCCAGCGACCCGGGTTCAATTCTGGGTACTGCCTGTGCAGAGTTTGCAAGTTCTCCCTGTGTTTGCGTGGGTTTCCTCCGGGTGCTCCGGTTTCCTCCCACATGCCAAAGACTTGCAGGTTGATAGGTAAATTGGCCATTAGCAATTGCCCCTAGTGTAGGTAGGTGGTCGGGAAATATAGGGACAGGTGGGAATGTGGTAGGAATATGGGATTAGTGTAGGATTAGTATAAATGGGTGGTTGATGGTCGGCACAGAGTCGGTGGGCCGAAGGGCCTGTTTCAGTGTTGTATAACTAAACTAAACATTAATTTTATTCCGAATGCTTCGTGCATTCAGATACAAAGCCTTTAAGTTTGTTCTATTATCAAATTTCCCTACTCTTGTATGATTCCTTGGTGCAATATGACGCTCACAAGTTCTGTCCCTACCTTTTATTTTCTTGTAACAATCAGCAGCATCACTAACCTTCACTCCTACCTTCTTCTTTAACTTTGGCTTCCTGTTTTTCCATGCAACTGAACCCTCTCCCCCACTATTTTGTTTAAAGCCCTATCTACAGCCCTAGTTATGCAATTCGCCAGGACTCTGGTCCCAACATGATTCAGGTGGAGCCCATCCCATCAGAACAGCTCCCTCCTTCCCCAGTACTGGTGCCAATGTCCCATGAATTTGAACCCATTCCTCCCACAACAATCTTTGAGCCACGCATTTACCTCTTTAATCTTATTGACCCTGTGCCAATTAACTTGTGGCTCAGGTAGTAATCCTTTTGGTTCTGCTTTTTAATTTAGCCTCGAGCTGCTCATATTCCCTCAGCAGAACCTCTATCCTCGTTCTACCTATATCGTTAGCATCTACGTGGATCTTTCCCCTCCCACTCCAAGTTCCTCTGCAGCCCAGATGAGATATCCTGAACCCTGGCACCAGGTAGGCAACACAGCTTTTGGGACTCTCGATCCTGGCCACAGAGAAGAGTGTCTATGCCCCAAACTATACTATTCCCAATTATGACTACATTTCTCTTTTCTCCCCCCCCCCTTGAATGGCTCCCTGTACCACAGTGCTGTGGTCAGTTTGCTTATCCTCCCTACAGTGCCTGCTCTCGTCCACACAGGGAGCAAGAATCTCGAACCTGTTGGACAAGGACAAGGGCTGAGACTCCTGCAACACTGCCTTCTGGATCCCTCTACCTGCCTCACTCATAATCACACCCTCCTCTCCCTGACCACTGGCTGAATTCAAGGTAGTTAATCTAAGGGGTGTGACTGTCTCCTGAAACACAGCATCCAGGTAACTCTCCCCCTCCCTTATGTATTGTAGTGTCCGAAGTTCAGACTCCACCTCATCAGCTCTTGAGCCGGAGTTCCTCGAGTAACCAACACTTGCTGCACATGTGGTCACTAGGAACCACAATGGGGTCCACCAGCTCCCACATCATGCAGGTACAACACATCGCCTGGCCCTGCATCTCTATTTTATTTGATAGATTTTAATTTGTTTTTTAAATTCCCAACTGTTCTTTAGTTTTTAATCTGTAAAATATTTCTCCTATTCATCTTTAATCTGAAATCAACTTAGAATCGGTAATTAAAATTAGCAGTTACTTACCATCCAATGAACTTATGGTTTTCCTGTGATGTCACCTTTTTTCACTGTTTTTACTCCCTTAAATTACCCAAAAATTAGATTATTTACACTAGGAACCTTGATTCCCTAAAAAAACCCACTACCTACTATATTAAAAAAGAACTGTAGACCTTTCTCTTTAATTTAGTTACTTACCGAGCGATTTACTATTATTCCCTAACAGCTGTTACACACCAACCAATCACCTTGCAGCTTTCCTGTGATGTCACTGTTGACTTTTTTTCAAAACTCCAGCGTGCCTGGATGGTTCCTGGAAGGTAAGTCCCACTTGCTGAGTGAACTCTTTCTCTCTCTCCCGGCCTCTCTGTGCTCCGACTCCGCTCTCGCTGTTTCCCACTCACTGAATGAACTCTTGCTCTCTCTCCCGGCCTCTCTGTGCTATGGCTCTGCTCTCGCTGTTTCCCACTCGCTGAGTGAACTCTTGCTCTCTCTCCCGGCCTCTGTGCTACGGCTCCGCTCTCGCTGTTTCCCACTCACTGAATGAACTCATGCTCTTTCTCCCGGCCTCTGTGCTATGGCTCCGCTCTCGCTGTTTCCCACTCGCTGAGTGAACTCTTGCTCTCTCTCCCGGCCTCTCTGTGCTCCGGCTCTCTGTGCTCCATTCTCTCTCTGTGCTATGGCTCCGCTCTCGCTGTTTCCCACTCACTGAGTGAACTCTTGCTCTCTCTCCCGGCCTCTCTGTGCTCCGGCTATTGTTCCAATGCTTTTATCTCAGTGTGCTCACAGTGTGAATGTGGGAAGATGTACACTTATGAGATTTGCATAGGGCAAAGACCACAATTATATCAGAAATGCCTTGTTATGCCCTTACTCATTTCATTAGCCCAGTAAAGCATTTCAACTGCAATGCTAAAAATTAAAATGTAATTTTAAAAATCCAGGTCCATATGCAAACATATATCATTTCCAGAGTTTCCCTCGACATCTTCAAGGCAATGATCTAATTTACTAAAAACATCACTCTTCCTGTGTGTTGACAGCTGAGTTTTTCAAATGTCCAAAATAATTATTTTCCACTGTTTTTGGTGCTGGATTACAGCACTTTCTTTAAGAGAAAGAAACCCTCAGTTAACCTATCTAGATAAAGTAAAATCTCCAATTCAGTTGTGGGGTCACTGCACCAAAGACATTTCCTCCATCCAGAAATGCTAGTGCATATTTACTGAAGTGTTTGAACAAATCACACAGAATCCTCTAAAAAGATTTTTGTTTGTGGTACATGCAATCAGAGACAGAGATTCAATTATGCGTGACCTCCTATTCAATGGGGACTTAGGGTTGACTCTCCATTATTATATTACCAATCTGTTTGTTAATCCCCTGCAGAATTTCAGTTACAATGATTTTAACATCACACCTGCCAGAATTCCTGTACAGCAGGCAACAAGAACTAACAGTAAATACTATGACTATGTTATTTGATTGTGGAGTTCTAATATTTTAACTTTTCTAGCTGTTAGCTTTATCAGTTTGCTTGGCTTGACATAAAATGGTTCCCTTTGACTATTTGTGAAAATGGCTTGCATGCTTTTTAATTGGAAACTCTTATCATAAAGAGTCAATGCTATGCTATCAAGTCATTTGATTTACAATGTGTTGCAAAGCTGTGATTCATCTGTACCTATTCTCAATTGATACCAAGAGCACTTTAATGGAATCTGCTTTAGCTAGTTCATGGATCTGATATTGGTACTGATACTGAGAGATTTCATTCTCCCTTCATACATTCTTCATGTTGTTGTTGTTTCCCTTTATTTAGATATTTATCCAAAATTGGGACATTATCTATTAAAGCCTGTCTTCTGAATTTTGTTGCAATCAGCTAAACAACTGACTTTTATTTCAACATGAAGGACATCATGTCTCTTGGAGACCATAAAGGAGGTCACTTGTGTGGAAAATAGAAAAAATGGCACACTGGTGTAATAGGAATTGCTCTGCTGAGGTCTGGATTTGGAGTGGAACAGGAGGAGCTTTAGTCTGCATCTAGTTGTACTTTACCTGACCTGGAAGGCGTTCCATTCTCCTGCATTAACATGTCTGACCTTGATTAGCAGGATTATTTTTGAAAGGAACTTTATGAAAAGTCACATGTTATTATGAACATTCAAAATGTTTTATTTCGTTATTGTGGGGAAATCAACTGCTTCTTTATAATGGGAATAATTAACTAATTGTATATATTATTGGTATTAACTGACTGCTATTAAAAGAAAGTCTACTGATAATATGTCAGTTATTATACTGCATTTGTCATTATAAACTGATCAAGACTAGATAAACTGTCTCTTGGTGGCTGCTTCGCATGGCAATTGGCTATTTTGAATGCAAGAGCTGGCTGAAACTATTTGTACCAAAATTACTGAATATGTCAGAAAAGCAAAACACAAGCTTAGGTTAGCTGTCCCAGATCCATCAACTACAGGTTACTGTCTTGAACTGGCGTTAAAAAAGAAGAAAATGCACACAGTTATTCAGGCATACAAGGTACAGTTAAGAATCTGACAACATACAAACTGCAGCTATTAGTTTTTTGTTCTAGATGGAATAAATCAGCATATGCCTTTGTTCTCTGCTTTACTGCCCTGGTGCACAAAATATGAACAGATGCACTGAAACAATTAAAATCGCTGCTTCCTCCATGTCACCCAGAATTGGAAAAGAAATTGTAATCCTGATTAAATATGATTTATGTGCAAGAAGAAAAAAGTGGTCACAATGTCATTTAAAAACATTGCACCAACAGACCTTGGTCTGAAAACCATACATAAATCACAACAGAGTTCAAGTCATGCTTTATACCCCTCTCTGACAGATTAAAGATAAAGTGCTTGGTCAAAAATATCCACACAAAAAACTGTGGGAACCTGTCTTCTAATTCATTTTATCCTCCACAGTAATATTTGAGACCATTTTGACTCAGGATCAGACCAATTATTCACACACTAGCAACCAAAAAAATTGTCTTTGTATATTTCTTTACCATGCTTTGTATTTCATTCTGCTTACTAATAAAATGAATGCCTGCATCATGAGTTATATTTTCAAAATCTATTCTTCCTTTCCCTAACACTCTAATCCCTCACTAGCAGTACAGACATTAGGTGCAGTACTGTTACCCTCATTCTTTGAATGAAAGATTAAAGAGAACAGGTTCAAGAAAGTCAATGAGCAAACGGAAAATTATTACAGAGAGAAGTATTTCTTGGTAAAATCTCCTCCTTGACTGGAAATTTCCAGTCAGATTTTTGCCCGTCTGAATTGCCTACCTATTTATCCAATTATTAGGTGGTTGTTCCAAGAAATGCAGAAGTCAGCTAGAATATTCTTTAACACTAAAGTATTCTATAATATGTGGAATTTTAAGTCAGTCACATTAGGATTACCTACCAGGCAGATAAAGAAAAAAAATTGCAGGAATATTACATTAATAACTGAAAGCATCGAGCAGTATTTTGTCTGTCTACAAATGTCTGCAGCAGTCAATTAATGACTGGGAAACAATGAATTGGGTTTACTTTTATAATGTGCACTGTGTCGATGTAACAATCATTCTGTTACATCTATCACTGGATTGAGTGAAAAGGACAATCTTGCAAAATGGGCATGTAAAAATTGAAGGGTCAAATTGATCTTCCACAGAGAATAGGCAATAGCGAATTGGCAGCTTCTTTTACACAGTACCCAGTTATGTTTTCCCCAATGGAAAAGAAAATGGGGCAATGCTCCACTATTGTCTATTTCGTGCTACTGCCCAAGACCAATTTCACTACCTTTATGTTTATGATTACTAATGTCTATTGAGGGAGGTGCCACAATCTATGCTTATCTGGCCTCTGATCTATTGGACTAAACTTTCCCTCCTATATGGTTAGATTAGAAAAAGCGACAGCACTGGGGTAGAATTCAGCTACTTATTGTTTAATAATATGGCAGGAAATAAGTAGCAAAGAGTCCAGCTCAACAGAGTACTGTTTCGACAGAATACTTAACTCAGGGAATTTGGTGAGTGAGGGAATTCGACTCAGTGAGGGAAAAGGTGCTGTTTTGGTCTTTTATGAAACAAGAAGCGAGACCTGATGAGTAGCTGGTAACTGTTTCTTGGTTTTGAAGAAGAGTCATATCTGACTCGAAACGTTAACTCTGTTTCTCTCTCCACAGATGCTGCCAGACCTGCTAAGTATTTCCAGCATTTCTGTTTTTATTTCAGATTTCCAGCATCCATTGTATTTTGCCTTTATTTAAGATATTTATTTCCAGATAATAGGCTAGAAAGTAAAGGCATGACAGGGAACTTCAGCCCCATGAAATGCATATTCTCTACCAGGGAAATCCTGGCGCTTTTCATGGCATGGGTGACCACATTTGCAGGAAGACCACCAGCTAGAGCAGCAAGAGCTCTGGGTTTTGGAGCTGCAGTGGTGGCTGGAGTCACTACAAAGCATACGTGAGGTGGAGAGCTTCATGGATAGCACATTTCTGGAGGTGGCCACCCTGCAACAATTGGGTTGAATTTTATGGGCACCCATTCGCCCCACTGCACCCCCCCCCCCTCCAACCCCAGAGACAAGTTTGGAGGCGGGGGGCCCAAAGAATTGCGACGGGGGTCAGGGGCGAATGGCCCATCGCCTTCCCATCACAGCAGAATTTAGTCAGGACTGGGATAGGCCAATGACCGCCTTCCCGCCTGGAGGCCAATTCATAGAATCATAGAAAGTTTAAGGCACAGAAAGAGGCCACTGGGCCCATCGTGTCTGTGCCAGCCAAAAAACAATCCACCTATTCTAAGCCCAGCTTTCAACATTTGGTCCGTAGCCCTGCAGATTACAGCACTTGAGGTGCATATTCAGACTCCTTTTGAATGAGTTGAGGATTTCTGCCTCAACTACCCTTTGAGGCAGTGAGTTCAAGAACCCACCACCCTCTGGGTGAAAAAGGTTTTCCTCATGTTCCCTCTAATTTTTCTACCAATCACTTTAAATCTATGCCCCCCAGACACTGACCTCTCTGCTAAGGTAAATAGGCCCTTCATCTCCAGGCCCCTCAAAATTTTGTACATTTCAATCAGATCTCCCCTCAGCCTTCTCTGTTCCAAGGAGAACAACCCCAGCCGATCCAATCTTACCTCAGTAGCTGCATTTTTCCAGACCTGGCAACATCCTTGTAAATCTCCTCTGTACCCTCTCGAGTGCAATTACATCCTTTCTGTATTAAAGTGTCCAGAACTTCACACAGTACTGAAGTTGTGGACTAACCAATGATTTATACAGTTCCAGCATAACCTCCCTGCTCTTATATTCTATAGCTCGGCTAATAAAGGAAAGAATTCCATATGCTTTTTAACCACTTTATCGACATGTCATGCTACTTCAGGGCTCTGTGAACATTTACTCCAAGGTCCCTCACTTCCTCTACACTTCTCAGTAGTTTCCCATTTATCATATATTCCTTTACCTTGTTTGACCTCCCCAAATGCAACAAATCACACTTCTCCAGGTTGAATTCCATTTGCCACTTTTCTGCCCATCTGACCAGACCATCAACATCTTCCTGAAGCCTAAAGCTATCCTCCTCGCTATCTACCACATGGCCAATCTTTGTGTCGTCTGCAAACTTCTTGATCATGCTCCCTACATTTACGTCCAAATCATTAATATATACCACAAAAAGCAGGGGACCCAGTACTGAGCCACTGGAAACAGCCCTCCAGTCGCAAAAACAGCCATCAGCAATTACCCTTTGTTTCCTGCCACTGAGCCAATTTTGTATCCACCTTGTTGCATTTCCCTGGATCACATGGGATTTTTTGTTTTAGCCAGTGTGCCATGTGGGACCTTGTCAAAAGCCTTGCTAAAGTCCATGTAGACCACATCAACTGCACTACCCTCATTTATCTTCTTTGTTACTTCTTCAAAAAATTCGACCAAGTTGGTCAGAAAAGATCTTCCCTTAACAAATCCATGCTGACTATCCTTGATTAAGTAACAGTTTATCCTGTCTGTCAGAATTGATTCCAGTAATTTGCTCACTACTGAGGTTAGACTGACTGGCCTGTAATTATTCTGTTTATCCTTCGCTCCCTTTTTAAACAGAGGTACATCATTAGCGGTTCTCCACTCCTCTGGCGTCACACCTGTATCCAGTGAGGACTGGAAAATGATGGTCAGACCTTCTGCTATTTCCGCTCTTGCTTCTTTTAACAGCCTAGGGTATATTTTCTCCAGCCCTGGTGATTTCTCAACTTTCAAGGTTGGTAATCCCATTAATACTTCCTCTCTCCCTATGTTTCTCACATCCAATACTTCACACTCCTCCTCCTTAACTACAATATCTGCATTGTTCCCCTCTTTTGTGAAGACAGACACAAAGTATTCATTCAGAACAATACTAACATATTCCACTACTACACATAGGTTACCTTTTTGGTCTTTTATGGGCCCTACTCTCTCCTTAGTATCCTCTTACTCTTAACGTATTGATAAAACATCTTTGGATTCACCTTGATTTTGCTTGCCAATATTCTTTCATGCCCTCTCTTTTCTTTCCTAATTTCCTTTTTAATTTCACCCCTCCATTTTCTATCATCCTCTCGGCTTTCTGTATTACTGAGTTCTCGGTGTCGGACATAAGCTTTCCTTTTATGCCTTATCTTACCCTGTATCTCCTTGATATCCATGGGGCTCTAGATTTGACCATCTCAATTGAGGCCTTTAGGTGGCCCATTACCAGCCACTTAAGGGCCTTTTCCTGCCACTGCGGGATTTAAACAGCGGGGGGAGGGGAGCGGGAGGGAGGTGTCCTCCACCACACGGGGAGGTTGCCCATTAAAACAAGGCAACCTTCCTGTGGAGTTCTGAAGAAGGGTCACTGACCTGAAACGTTAACTCTGCTTCTCTCACCACAGATGCTGCCAGACCTGCTGAGTGTTTCCAGCATTTCTTGTTTTTATTTCAACCTTCCTGTGGACTTGGGGAGGCCCTCCTTCGTGGGGGGGCCCCAGCTGGGAAAAAAACTCCACCTATGCTAACCCCCCCCCCCCTCCCCCTGCACTGAACTCCTTCCCTCACCCCCACTCGCAGGAGCCTGCCAGTCAGGCCCCAACAACCCTGCCTCACTCGCCTTGGGTCCGGGTTCCAGCACGGGGCCTGGATCAAGGCCTCTTTCCGTACCGGCAGTGGCCAACGCTCCCAGTGGCACCAATACTACTGAGCTGCTGGTCCTCTAATTGGCTGGCAGCTCTTGGAGGCAGGATCCCTTTAAAGGGATAGGGATCCTGGCGCCGGAAACTTAAGTGCCTGAATGCCATTTGATCACACTGGGGGGATGTCCCAAATCGCTGAGGCAGGATTACCCTGCCTTTTGGGCCTGTGCCAGGAGCCCCACCGGCACCACAAAATTCAGCCCAATGTGCAGGCAGAGAGGGAATGGATGACTGCCAGAAGAACAAGGAGGATCTGTTAAGCATGGCAGTGATCCAATGAGTGTATCTTGTGCTCCAAACTGTATTCAGTGGGGAGTGCAGGCAAAGCAAAGTCTGTGGCACCATGGATGACTCAGCTGCAGAGGGGGGAAAGAAAAAGAGTGGAAGAGCAATAGTGGTAGGGTATTTGATATGGAGAGGAACAGACAGGTGGTTCTGCAGCCACAGACTTGGCTCCAAGATGGTATGTTGCCTTTGTGGTGCTGAGGTCAAGGATATCACTGAGAGCCTGCAGGATATTCTGATGGGGGAAGGCGAACAGCCAGAGGTCGTAGTCAATAATGGCACCAATGACATAGGCAGAAAGAGGGATGAGATCCTGCAGGCAGAGTTTAGGGAGCCAGGAGAGAGAGATTGAAGACCAAGACCTCAAAGGTAGTAATCCTCAGATTACTCAGTGCCACATGCTAATGCGTACAGAAATATGAAGATACCACTGATGAATACGTGGCTGGAGAGATGGTGCAGGAGGGAGGGACGGTCACTTATTGGCCACTTAAGGGCCTCTTCCCACATCCCACATCAATTTAATGGACGGAGATACCGTCAGGGAAAGCCTGGCAGTGTCCTAGTGAGGTCAGGGGGTCCCTCCTTTGGGGCAATCCAGGGCCCCCGGAGGAACCCTGCCCAGTGGCTATTGACATCCCCCCCCTCCCCGGGAAGACCCCCCCTGTCCACCTTCATCAATCTCACAATCCCCCCGCCCCCACACACCGTTGCTGGGGCCTGCCTGAATAGCCCTGGTGACTCTGACTCCACTTACCTCTCCTGGGGTCTTCTCTCTTCAGTACTTACAGTACTGCTGGGCCTCCGCAGTACTGGCAGCGGTCACTGCTCCCAGTGGCGCTGCCGGTCCTGCAGAGCTGCTGGTCTACGGATTGGCCAGCAGCTCTGGAGGCAGGACCTCCTCCCTTAAAGGGACAGCATTCCCGATGGTGGGCAGTTAGTTGCCTGCCCACTGTGGATGAGGGTCGAGGCAGGATCTTCACCCGCCTTCCGGCCCGCCGCCGAGTCCCCGTCTCCAGAATAAAATTCAGCCCATGGTTAAAATAAGGGCAGAGGCAGCTCAACATACCTGGTTACAGAGTTTTCAGACAAGATAGAGAGAGGGATAAAAAAGGAGGGGGGAGTCACAATATTGATTAAAAAACAATTAAAGCTGTGAGGAGGGATGATATGGTAGAAGAATCATCAAACAAGGCCATACTGGTTGAACTGAAGAACAAAAAACTGACAATCATACTAATGGGAGTGTACGATAGACCCCCAAATAGTCAGAGGGAGACAGAAGAGCAAATCTGGAGGCAAATCTCTGGGAAGGGCGGCACAGTGGCGCAGTGGTTAGCACCGCAGCCTCACAGCTCCAGCGACCCGGGTTCAATTCTGGGTACTGCCTGTGTGGAGTTTGCAAGTTCTCCCTGTGTCTGCGTGGGTTTCCTCCGGGTGCTCCGGTTTCCTCCCACATGCCAAAAGACTTGCAGGTTGATAGGTAAATTGGCCATTATAAATTGCCCCTAGTATAGGTAGGTGGTCGGGAAATATAAGGACAGGTGTGGATGTGGTAGGAATATGGGATTAGTGTAGGATTAGTACAAATGGGTGGTTGATGGTCGGCACAGACTCGGTGGGCCGAAGGGCCTGTTTCAGTGCTGTACCTCTAAACTAAACTAAACTAAACTAAGTGTAAAAAGAATAGGCCACAGCGCAGTAATAGTGGGGGATTTCCACTGTCCTCATATTAACTGGGATAGAATTAGTGTGAAAGGCACAGAGGGAGCAGAATTCGTAAAATGCATTCAGGAGAACATTTTTAGCCAGTAGGTGGCAAGCCGAACAGGAGGTGGTTCTGAATTTAGTTTTAGGGAATGAGGCTGGGCTGGTGGATGAGATATCAGTGGGGAGCACTTTGGTAGAAATGATCATAATTCAGTTAGATTTAGGATAGTTATGGAAAAGGACAAAGATAGTTTATAAATAAAAGTTCTCAATTGGAGAAAAGCTACTTTTACTAAGCTGAGATGTGAATTAGTTCAAGTGAACTAGAAACAACTACTTGAAGGAAAATCAGTGTGAGGCATTCAAGGAAGAGATAGTGAGGGTTCAGTGCAAGTATGTTTCCTTAAAGTAAAAGTGAGGGACTAATAAATCCAGGGTCCCATGGATGTCAAAGAGCTTAAAGGAGAAGATAAAGAATAAAAAGAGAAGCTTATGACTGATACTGAAGGCTCAATACTGCAGAAAACCAAGAGGCATATGCAAAGTGCAGGGGTGAAATTAAAAAGGAAATTAGAAAAAGCAAGGAGAGAGCATACAAAAATATTGGCTTGTAAAATCAAGGAAAACACAAAGATTTTCTATACATACATAAAGAGCAAGAGGATAACTAAAGAAACAGTAGGGCCTTTTAGGGACCGTAAAGGCAACCTGTGTGTGGAGGCTGAGGAGGTTGGTATGGTTCTCAATGAAGACTTTGCATCTGTTTTCACAAAAGAAAGGGATGACACAGATATTGCAATTAGGGAGGAGGAGTGTGAAATATTAGCTGAACAAGAACAAAGAACAAAGAAAATTACAGCACAGGAACAGGCCCTTCGGCCCTCCAAGCCTGCGCCGATCCAGATCCTCTATCTAAACCTGTCGCCTATTTTCTAAGGGTCTGTATCTCTTTGCTTCCTACCCATTCATGAATCTGTCTAGATACATCTTAAAAGACGCTATCGTGCCCGCGTCTACCACCTCCGCTGGCAACGCATTCCAGGCACCCACCACCCTCTGCGTAAAGAACTTTCCACGCATATCCCCCCTAAACTTTTCCCCTCTCACTTTGAACTCGTGACCCTTAGTAATTGAATCCCCCACTCTGGGAAGAAGCTTCTTGCTATCCACCCTGTCTATACCTCTCATGATTTTGTACACCTCAATCAGGTCCCCCCTCAACCTCCATCTTTCTAATGAAAATAATCCTAATCTACTCAACCTCTCTTCATAGCTAGCACCCTCCATACCAGGCAACATCCTGGTGAACCTCCTCTGCACCCTCTCCAAAGCATCTACATCCTTTTGGTAATGTGGCGACCAGAACTGCACGCAGTATTCCAAATCTGGCCGAACCAAAGTTTTATACAACTGTAACATGACCTGCCAACTCTTGTACTCAATACCCCGTCCGATGAAGGAAAGCATGCCATATGCCTTCTTGACCACTCTATTGACCTGCGTTGCCACCTTCAGGGAACAATGGACCTGAACACCCAAATCTCTCTGGACATCAATTTTCCCCAGGACTTTTCCATTTACTGTATAGTTCACTCTTGAATTGGATCTTCCAAAATGCATCACCTCGCATTTGCCCGGATTGAACTCCATCTGCCATTTCTCTGCCCAACTCTCCAATCTATCTATATTCTGCTGTATTCTCTGACAGTCCCCTTCACTATCTGCTACTCCACCAATCTTAGTGTCATCTGCAAACTTTCTAATCAGACCACCTATACTTTCCTCCAAATCATTTATGTATATCACAAACAACAGTGGTCCCAGCACGGATCCCTGTGGAACACCACTGGTCACACGTCTCCATTTTGAGAAACTCCCTTCCACTGCTACTCTCTGTCTCCTGTTGCCCAGCCAGTTCTTTATCCATCTAGCTAGTACACCCTGGACCCCATGCGACTTCACTTTCTCCATCAACCTACCAAGGGGAACCTTATCAAACGCCTTACTGAAGTCCATGTATATGACATCTACAGCCCTTCCCTCATCAATCAACTTTGTCACTTCCTCAAAGAATTCTATTAAGTTGGTAAGACATGACCTTCCCTGCACAAAACCATGTTGCCTATCACTGATAAGCCCATTTTCTTCCAAATGGGAATAGATCCAATCCCTCAGTATCTTCTCCAGCAGCTTCCCTACCACTGACGTCAGGCTCACCGGTCTATAATTACCTGGATTATCCCTGCTACCCTTCTTAAACAAGGAGACAACATTAGCAATTCTCCAGTCCTCCGGGACCTCACCCGTGTTTAAGGATGCTGCAAAGATATCTGTTAAGGCCCCAGCTATTTCCTCTCTCGCTTCCCTCAGTAACCTGGGATAGATCCCATCCGGACCTGGGGACTTGTCCACCTTAATGCCTTTTAGAATACCCAACACTTCCTCCCTCCTTACGCCGACTTGACCTGGAGTAATCAAACATCTATCCCTAACCTCAACATCCGTCATGTCCCTCTCCTCGGTGAATACCGATGCAAAGTACTCGTTTAGAATCTCACCCATTTTCTCTGACTCCACGCATAATTTTCCTCCTTTGTCCTTGAGTGGGCCAATCCTTTCTCTAGTTACCCTCTTGCTCCTTATATATGAATAAAAGGCTTTGGGATTTTCCTTAACCCTGTTTGCTAAAGATATTTCATGACCCCTTTTAGCCCTCTTAATTCCTCGTTTCAGATTGGTCCTACATTCCCGATATTCTTCCAAAGCTTCGTCTTTCTTCAGCCGCCTAGACCTTATGTATGCTTCCTTTTTCCTCTTAGCTAGTTTCACAATTTCACCTGTCATCCATGGTTCCCTAATCTTGCCATTTCTATCCCTCATTTTCACAGGAACATGTCTCTCCTGCACGCTAATCAACCTCTCTTTAAAAGCCTCCCACATATCAAATGTGGATTTATCTTCAAACAGCTGCTCCCAATCTACATTCCCCAGCTCCTGCCGAATTTTGGTATAGTTGGCCTTCCCCCAATTTAGCACTCTTCCTTTAGGACCACTCTCGTCTTTGTCCATGAGTATTCTAAAACTTACGGAATTGTGATCACTATTCCCAAAGTAGTCCCCTACTGAAACTTCAACCACCTGGCCGGGCTCATTCCCCAACACCAGGTCCAGTATGGCCCCTTCCCGAGATGGACTATTTACATATTGCTCTAGAAAACCCTCCTGGATGCTCCTTACAAATTCTGCTCCATCTAGACCTCTAACACTAAGTGAATCCCAGTCAATGTTGGGAAAATTAAAATCTCCTATCACCAGCACCCTGTTGCTCCTGCATCTTTCCATAATCTGTTTACATATTTGTACCTCTATCTCACGCTCACTGTTGGGAGGCCTGTAGTACAGCCCCAACATTGTTACTGCATCCTTCCTATTTCTGAGTTCTGCCCATATTGCCTCACTGCTCGAGTCCTCCATAGTGCCCTCCTTCAGCACAGCTGTGATATCCTCTTTGACCAGTAATGCATATAGTGAGAAAGGAAGTATTAAGGCGTTTAATATCTTTGAAAGTGGATAAATCCCCACACTGGTTAGACTGTTAAGGGAAGCAAGAGAAGAAATAGAAGAGGCTTTTACGTGTGGTGCTAGAGGACTGGGGGACAGCTGATGTTGCAACATTGTTTTAAAAAGGAGAAAGGGATAGACTGAGTCATTACTGACCTGTCAGCATAATCTCGGTGGCGGGAAAATCCAAGGCAAAGTGGCAAATTGGATCCAACATAGGCAGGAAGCAAAGGGTAATGGTTGATGAATGGAATGGAAGGAAAGTGAATGGAAGGCTTTTGCTATTGGGGTTTCACAGGGCTCAGTACTAGGTCCCTTGTTTTTTTTTGTGGCATATATCAATGATTTGGACTTGAATGTAGGAGGTATGATTAAGAAGTTTGCAGATGATTCCTAAATTGGCCATGTGGTTGATAATGAAGAAAAAAGCTGTAGACTGCAAGAAGATATCAACGGACTAGTCAGGTGGGTGGAACTGTGAAAATTGGAGTTCAATCCAGAGAAGTGTGAGGCATTGCATTTGGGAAGGCTAACAAGGCAAGGGAATACACAATAAATGGTAGGATACTGAGAAGTACAGAGGAGCCTTGGCATGTTCACAGATCCCTGAAGGTGGCTGGACAAGCAGATAAGCTGGTCAAGAAGGCATGCGGGATATTTGCTTTTACTAGCTGAATGTAAGAACTGGGAGGTTATGCTGGAACTGTATAACCTGTACACTAGTTAGGCCACAGCTGGAGGTCTGGTCAACGCACCATCGGAAAAGGTACAGAGGAGATTTACAAAGACGCTGCCTGGACTGGAGAATTTTAGTTATGAGGAAAGATTAGATGTGCTGGGGTTGCTTTCTTTGGACAGAGGAGGCTGAGTGGAGATCTAATTGAAGTGTATAACATTATGATGGGTCTTGACAGAGTGGACAGGAAGGCCCTATTCACCTTGATTGAGGGGTTCATAACTATGGGGCATAGATTTACAGTAAAAGGGTAGGAGGTTTAGAGGGGATTTGAGGAGAACTTTTTCACCCAGAGGGTGGTAAGCATCTGGATCTCACTGCCTGAAAGGATGGTAGAGGCAGAAACCCTCATAACATTTAAAAAGGACTTAGATATGTATTTGAAGCATCTTAACCTACAAGCCTACAGACCAAGAGCTGGAAAGTGGGATCAGGCTGAATGACTACTTCTTGGCCAGCATGGACACGATGGGCCGAATGTCCTCCTTTCTTGCTGTAAATTTCTACGATTCTATATGTTCCAAAGAGCCAGCACATGTATGATGGGCCGAATGACCTCCTTCTGTGTTGCATGTTTCTATGATTCTATTAGATTACAGGAAGAAGAGCTTATTCCTTTTGTATGTTGGTAAAAAAGACATGTTTCTCAAACCCTGCACCATTATTTTCTTGCTAGCTAAGTTGGGGATCATATGCAATTTTTAAATAAAAGATGCCTGTCTGCCAAGAAAAAGAGACATAGCAAAAGAAGCAATCAGTGTAAAAAAAATTGTTCCAAGTAATGCAGAAAACTCTTGCAGTAAATGGAAAAGTATTAGATTATAAATTTTAGGTAAATTATCCAAACTGAATTCCTTGCATAACTAACGTTCCTGAAACACACATTACATGCAAGCAGTATCGGAATGTAGTAACCAGGGGCCGGATTTTCAAACTCCGCTGAGGATGGGAATGGCAGCGAGTGTGATTTGAATATTACATTATCGGAGGTCGACACAGGGTCCCGCTGTCTCCGGAACGCAATGCTATTTTTAAAGTGCAGCCGGCAGGGAGGGAACGGGTCATGCGCCTACGTCCAATTAATTGCTTGTTGAGCTCATTAAAGAACTCATTAACATGCTTGTGGGGGCAAGGCAAATCCCTTGAACAGATGGCTACTGACCCCTCTTCGGCAACCCCAGAGAGAGACACAGAGGCGATACAACCAATGCCACCTGCTCAGCAGAACAACCATTGAGTAGGCTATCGGGCTTGTGAAGTTCCGATTCTGGTGCCTGGATTGGTCGGGTTGAGGCCTCCAATACCATCATGCAAGGGTCTCGGTCATTGTTGTAGTCTGCTGTGCTCGCCATAACATGGCCTCTGGAGAGTTGTGGACCTTGAGGACAATGAGGCCCTGGAAGGAGACAGCTCATTAGGGAGGAGCAGGAGGTAAGAGAGGAGAAGGAAGAGGGAATGGAGGGAGATAACACTGAACAGAGAGGTGCCCCTGCTGCATGACAAGGTGACCTCCCCCTGCTATCCTCCGGGAAGAGGACCTCCCTCCTCTCCCTCACAGCCTCCAGCATTAGATCCAGGTGGGCACTGATGAAACGAGAGTCTGCCCTGCCCCTAGTGCTAGGCCTCCAGCTCTGCTGTGACATCTCGCTTCCCTCTGGTGCTGTGGGAGGCAGATCTCTCCCTCAGGTAGCCAGCAGCCTCAGTGACAGCAACCCTCTACATGAGTCCCACACTTGATCTGACCAACTAACATTTTCAATCCCACTGGCTCTAAGAGGACAGGAAACCCATCTCCGCATCAATTAAGGCTTTCCCACTTGAAAGTTGTAATCGGAATCAGTTTCCCAGAGGACGCAGGTTTCGGTCCCAAAACCAGACCTGGTTCCTGCCTTCATCTTGAAAATTTAACCCCAGATTTATTTAGAGATCCAGCACTGAAATAGGCCCTTCAGCCCACCGGGTCTGTGCCGACCAACAACCACCCATTTATACTAATCCTACATTAATCCCATATTCCCTGCCACATCCCCACCATTCTCCTCCCACCTACCTACACTAGGGGCAATTTACAATGGCCAATTTACCTATCAACCTGCAAGTCTTTGGCTGTGGGAGGAAACCGGAGCACCCGGCAGAAACCCACGCAGTCACAGGGAGAACTTGCAAACTCCCCACAGGCAGTACCCAGAACTGAACCTGGGTCGTTGGAGCTGTGAGGCTGCGGTGCTAACCACTGTGCCACTGTGCCGATGTTTAAGTACGCCATGTATAAAAAAAGTACACCAATAAACTTCAAATTATGCAATGAAATGTAATTGTATGGCGAGCTGTGAGGTAAATAAACAACATTGCAACAGCACATTTTTATCTCTTCAACAGATTTCACACTTCAATATGTGAGAAACTTTGAAATACATGAGATATAATGCCAGCAGACAGCCCACATCCTGTCAACTAGCCTTCAGTAAACTCTATGGATATCTGAATGATGCCATTGAGGAGGAGGACTGGTTTGAGTCTCATCATGTATCCAACACATCAGCCAGTGTTACAGCTAATCCTTTTTTCAAAGCAGTTATCTCCTTATTAGGTCAGCAAGCTTATCCGACATGTAGTAATAAGCTTTCCCTCCTGTGTAGTCTGGACTGGGTTAGGAGAAGCGATAACAATGGTGCCAAATTCAGTTTACTAACTTGTAATAATATATTCCAAAACTGGAATGAAAAATGTTAAAGTTATATATAGTGTATGAAAGACACATGCTGGGTAGCTGATGGTGTATGGAAAATACACCATTCAAAGCAGCAGGGCTAAAGCTTACTTGCATTTGTAGCATTGAGGCATTGTTAGTTTTTTTTCTTTGTTCTTAGGCAACATTCTCAAGGCAGTATTTATTGACTAGCCCTAATTTCTCAGAAGGCACTAAGAGTCAAACACACATGGGTAAATTTTCATCTTATCTCTTGGTTGATAATCTGGGGGAATGGAAGGGAACGAATTGTAGACCCTGACCAATTTTCAGTCCGTTAGATTACTACCCAGGCATTACGGCAAACATTTACCCCATAGTGTGGGACTGGAGTCATATGTAGACAAGAATGGGTAGGTGTTTCATGTTCACTTCACTAAACGATATTTGTTGGGTGTTTTCAACAATCTGGCAGCTTTCAGAATTATTTTCTGGTGCTAGCCATACATTTCAATTTTCAAAGCAGGATTTGAACCCATGACCTCAAGATTGCTAGTCCAGTACTATTAACCACGAATCATACCATCATGTCACTTTATGCCATATTTTCCACATAGCATGAGTATCCGCCCTAGATCTTTGATACAGCTTACCCAAATTGAACAATACTATATCAATGGGGTGATACCATTACAAAGACTATAACTAAACCAATGCAGATTTTTATTATGATTTATTGGAGGTGAATCTTCATGGCAGTTCTCCTTCTTCTCCATTGTAATTTTGGTGGAAAAGCTGCAGAGATCCTGATAAAATGGTGTGAACCACAGAAATTTATCCCCATTGTTACTGAGTAAAATACATGAAAAGTGTATTGAATGCTATGAATACATTCGTTGGAGTAGGATTTCCAAAATATAAAGAGAGAAAGTATAATAAATCAAACTTCTATAAAATAAAAAACTGGCATTTACTCTTTCCTTTCTATGCTTTTTTTTCCTAAATGTCTTTTTCATGGACCTGGAGTCCTGTCAGTTCTTAAACTCCTTTGTAATTCTCTATCTCTGATCCTGTAACCTCTGCACCTTTCACAGCTACTTCTTGCTTTCATTTCAGAGGTTTCATTTCTATCTCCTTTTTCATTTTCTCTCTGTTCTCTGGCTACACTCACTCAGAAATATTTTTCTTTTGTCACAGATTTTATATTTTTCTCACAGTTATTTTCTGGCTGTTATAAGTCCCACATTTCTTAATTTTGCTTCACATCATATATTCTCCTATCAATTTCTTCCATTTTTATTGAGGTTTGCTACCAAACTTACTTGCGTGTGAGTAAGGGAGGACCTACTAATTTGATTTTGGCTTCATTCAGTGTCAAATTGTGCATGAAAAGTTAAAAAAAAATCAAGGCATAAGTATTATTAAATTGTACAGGTTAAATTTCAAATTACCACTCCTCCATTGTAACTTTGGTAGAAAACATTTGCATGATAAGTACATAATCAGAGCAGGAACAATGACAATGTAGGGGCAAAATTCATCTATGCCAGCAGTGAGAAACGGGCTAGCAGTGAATCGGCAACAAAATTTTTTATTGTGCCAGTTTTTATTTTCCATTGACTTGGAAAATATTGCAAAGCTTTTTCATTTTAAACCACGTAAAAGCGACAGTGAGACTAGGAAACAAGACTCCAAACCAACGTGCTGTGAATTTCAATGGAAAGAAGATCGGACATGGTGAAAAATCGTCTGCTGAATCCCTATGAGCCTGTTTTGTGCTGGTGGCTTGGACCAATTTCACCTTTTAAACCTTCAGCTAGCACATACTGCAATGTGGGATAAAGAAAAATAAATTGCATTCATACTGTTAATATTGCTTAATGCATTTGTCTAAACCTCCTCTTTTGACTATTTTAGACATTGCTTCAACTCATTCCTCCTCTGCCTCTTCAGGACATTGCGTGTCCTTCATCTCTCCTGATCCTCTGCGTCTGAAGGCTTGGGGCTCAAAGTCGAGGACTTGTTGGGGGAAGAATACTTGGTCTCGTGGAGATAACTGTCCGTTCTGGCTCGTTGTGGTGTTGGCGGCTCTCTAAAGAGCAGAAGTGAAGTCGTAGCATAGTTGTGCTGTTGCTGGGTTTCCAAACTGCACTGTTTGATGCTGGTCAGAGTCTGCGAGCAGGTTTCGGTTCTTGGAGATTTCCCTTTGGCAATGCTCTCATGGATAGTTATGGTGTCGAGGTTCTTACACGCTGGTAGTCCTGCCACTGCCGGTCCACGCATGTTGACTAGGTAGAATGTTTGCGGTTTCGAAACCGACTTGCCGTATCTGCATTGCATTGTTAATATGCCATTGCAAGGGAGGGTGACCCATCGTATGCAGATAGTTTGGCAGTTGTCAGTTGTATCATCAGTCTCCAACAACTCTGGTACATATATTTGAAGGTTCGGACTGGCAGGACATTTGCACTAGTGCCATTGTCAACCAAGCACACTTACCACACAGCTTTATTGCTCTTTTTGACCTGGTTATCGTGCCGATACTGTTGGCTGCGCCTAGTTCTTGCAGGAGCTGTTGTCCAGCTACAATGGCTTTATATTTTCTGCCATCTTCCAGAAGTGCATCGATGCTGTGACCTTGCTTTTTTCCCCAGAGGTCTTTCTGAACTACTTTAACAGGTGTTGATATGATCACCAGTTCCATTATTCAGTCTGACAGCTCAGTTTCTGAGAAGTTGTATTCATTGCCCTTGCTACAAACTGGTCTATTGATTCCTGTGGCTGTTGTCTGTAGGACATCAATTCCAGGAGGTGAGTTTGAAAATTCACTCTTAATCTGAGCTGATCTTCCAGCACTTTCCATCAGTTTGCGGGATCTTTCTGGTCCTCCAGATATTTCTGAGGTATTGATTCTGTGCAATCTCTCATTTCCAATCACTACCATTAATTTTAGAGCTTGCTTCTCTGGTTTTACCATCACTTAGTCTGTGAAGCATAACTGTATTCTCTGTTTGAACAGTTAGAACTCAGATAGGATATCTATGGCTTTCCAGTTCATGTTGGGAAACTTGGAATCCATCTTTCTGCTGTTCTTTTGCATTAAAACTTGCTTTAAGAGCTGGTTCTGTGACTCTCTACTGTTTCCTCTTTAAGAAACTGGCTTGGCTGATTTGATTGACAGCAGCAGCTTGTCTGTTTGTCCAGCTTCCAGCACTAAGTGTTTTCTGTTTACATAGCTGAACAAATAGGTATTTCATGTGCCTTTTTTTGCTAGTTTGTTTATGCAGCCATTCAATAGGCAATTCTTATTGCTTCAATGGTTTTTTTTAAAACTCTGGCTGAATGAAGGAATGCATTCACGCTTGATTGATTTAATGGTTTCTCTTGATAGCTCTAGCTGTGAACTGTATCAAGAATTCCTGCGCTTTTTTCTGTCGGGCGCTTCCGATACTGGTGCCGATCACTGTTCAGCCTGAGAGGGCAGTCAGTTCTTCTCCATTTTTTTTAATAGAGGCTTTGAAAAAGTTCAATTTTTAGGCACTTCAGAGCTTTTTGAAACAAAAATTAATCTGCTGAAGGACTTCAAAGCTTTTTTTTAAAGCAGTATCCCTCGCCCATCGACAGAATGACTCACCCGATTTCCTTGCAGTCTGTCGTTCAGCTCTGTCTTCGACAGCATGAGGCACCTATTTGGACCAGTATTTTTCTTTAATTTTCTCTCTTCCAGCTGTAGGGAGGTAGTTTTAAAAAGCTATTTTCCTGTAGTCTTCAAACTTGGATTTTTTTTCTTCTCACTGCAGCTGCCACCATGCAATGAAAAGATGTTTATGTTGTCTGATGCAACATAAATGAGATGCGTGAAGTTCAGGTTGTTTGAAGATCTGAAACAGGTTTATTAAACAGCTAACTAATATATACAGTACAGAGCTAACATATTATAGGACTTCCCTCTTGGTGTTACAGTAGCAGAGTGAGACTGGCATGTAGTCACGTGCCTACATCCTGGTACTTGGCTCATTAGCATACCAAGATATTAAAGGTACATTACTCTTAAAAGCAATCACACAACATTAGGAGAGGTGTTAATCCATTTATTTTTAATTAGTAGCATTAAAATAGTAGTGCGATGAGCTTTAGAAGAAGACATTATGCACTGGGATATTTTTACATTGCATAATTTCAGGACCAAGTTATTAAACATCAATACAGTGTACCAGGAGCAAGACAACAGAAATAATGGGGGAGATTTTCACTGGCTTTGCCAAGTGGAAACATGGTGGCACATCCTCGAAAAACATGAGGGAAAACAAAGCACCCCATTCCCACTCCAAATGATGCCAACCTGAAAGAGGCCTGCTGCTGGGAAGCTGGCATGGCCACCTGTTTCAGTTCATAGGAAATTAATATACAAATTAGCACACCGTGGACTTCAGTTGCCATTTTGGAAGAAAACTGGGTGAAGAATACAGCTGAAGAGGACCAAAAATGGTCTGTTGAAATTTATTTTTTGGAGGGACAAAAGGAATAAGAGTGCTTCGCACCAAAACTGCAGCCTGCTCTACGCTGAATTATCTGATTTCAGCTAGGGCATTACAATTGGTTCTGGTTTCCCTGGGCTGGGAAGTATAAAAAATAAACATGATTCTTTCTTCAGATTGCCATCCAGTGACTTCTGTTGGAAAGTGCACAAATGTGGATATCGGTGAGGAAAGGATCAGATTCAGCTGTGACTCTCACCTCCACAGTTCAATAGCCAGTGGTGGTCATTGTATGTACTCCCAAAATAAGAAACGCCATTTGGCCAAGATAGCTAAGCGCTGCTGGTGCACCTTATCCTACACAGGTTAGTGCTTTCACGAGAAGAGGTGACAAAAGGGAATAAACTGAAGCAGGAAATGTAAGAGCATAATTTTGCCTGTAACAATGAATAATTTGTATTATTCCAATAACTGCTACTCCCACTGTATCGTAAATATATTAATTCCTGTGCATATAGACACAAAAGATCCCATGGCACTGATTTGAAAAAGAGCAGGGGAGAGCTCCCCTGTTGGTGTTCTGGCCAATAATTATCCGTCTAGCAAAATCATAAAAACAGATTATCTGGTCACTATACCATTGCTGTTTGTGGGAGCTTGCTGTGTGCAAATAGCCTGCTGTGTTTCCTACATTACAACAATGACTACACTTCAAAAGTACTTCACTAGTTGTTGAGTGTTTTGGGATGTCCTGAGGTTGTGAAATTATAAATGCAAGTCTTAGGAAACGGGAGGAGAAAACACAACTACTTTCCACTGGAAAATAAGCAACATGAATGTTCTACATTGGTCTATAACGATTTTAGATCTTTTATCTACACAAGACATTTCTGCCTTTCCCTCTCTCACACTTAGGAACAAGAGTCAGCTGAGTTTAATTCAAACAACCAGTTTTAAATCAATTGCTGAAGTACTTCCATTCAGACCACAACAACACTACCAGTTTTAAGTATCAAATGAGCATTGGGGTAGGGTAGGTTTTAAGCCTCAAGAAAAAAAATCACACTAATTTGCAGCCTCTCTTCTTTCCCAAATATCTTCATAACAGCATTTATAGCTCATAAAAGTTCTGCTTATGTAACAGGTTTATATGCAGGATTTTCATTCAGATCTCCTTTCACAGCTGAATAACAGTACAACCCTTTCAGAACGTCCCTCCTTTTAATCAACTCTTTCTTGTTTTGTGTTCTCTCTCAGATATACATAGATACACATAAATACAAGAGATGCAAAACATTACAAAATAAAATAGCTTCATTTCAAAAGCATAGTTTTGCTTCACATACAGACATTGGGTAAATTACTATGTATGTGTATGAGATGTTCTTATACAGCATTAAATATAATAATTTTAATAAGTTTTGACTGAGCTCTAGATCATCTTTCATCTATTGGTATCATTCTGAAAAATAAAAAGAGCAAAAATACTTCCTGACTAATGCTGTCCTGTTTCTCACTCCCTGGTTTCTTTTGCATTTTTGCCTGACATGATCTTCTCCTTGGTATTGTCTTAATTCAAATGAAAGCATCTAACAGGTTGGATTGCTGTGTGGTTGTCCAGAAACAGCAAGCATGAACCACAACTCAAATATATAGGCTGTCCTCCTTTGGTTTTTATTTCCCTCGATATGAAATATCTTCACTCTATGTGCCACTCTATCAAGTGGCCAATTGAGAACTAATAACATTTGCTACACCACAGAAAACAATTTAAAGCAATAAGCAGCACTAAAGCTCAAATTTCAAACTGCCAAGGGAGAATGAAGAGTTCCTATGTTAGAAATAATAATAAGAAAAAATGTCAAATGCATGAAATACAAAGCAGATCTGCCAGCTTTTTAAAACAGAAAAGATGCTTTGCCCTTTGGGATGCTGGTTGAACAATTCCAAAACTGTCTGTTTCTATTTAAGAGTTCCTACTTCTTGGGTTACTATACTGCTTAATTATATGGTACTTGAATTGCTTTCACATATTTATTTTCCATTAAGAAGTATTGTAATTTCAGCATTTCTTTTTCTTTTAGTTATCTTACCTTTAACTTCAATCAATAAAACCATTCATCACTGCAGCACTTTCAGTAGCATAAAGAAGGCAGGAAACGAACACAGGTGTCAAATAATGTCTTTCCAACAGACAACCAGCTATTGAAGGTAATCATGGATATAGATCTACATGTAGAAGCAAACTCTCAGAACAATGATTGTTTTCTTTTGTGCAAGATGCAGATTCTCAAGTCCGAGCCTCCACATAATGATTCCAGTAATATGGATTTAAATGAGTGCAAGTGGTTGATTACATTGTGATTATTGAGAAATCAAGCAAAATGAACTGATAAATATTAAACAAAATATTGCAAGATTACAGATGTTGGTTGTGCATTGTTTTGCAAAAACTTGCATAAGTTATTCAATTCCTATTCCATTCAAAGTGAAAACTTGTGAACAAGGGCTGGATTTTGTGCTTCCATCTAAGGCGGGCTTGATGGTGTGGGGGGGCAGAGAATTGCCACGGAGTCATCAGCCCCGAAACCCAGTGCCGTGTCGCAGTGTCCCCATTATATCAGAGGGAGGGAAGTACCATGGCGATACTGATGCTCCGACGCAGCAGCAATGTAATTTAAATGGCTGAAATGCTGTTTAACTAATTTGAATGTAATTATTTCCAATCCAGCAAACGGTCCGTAATTTTGTGGGTGACATGCCGCAAACACATGCCTTCAGATTCGCGACCCTGAAAAGCTGGCGGTGCCTCAGTGCTGTGAAAGGGAAGGTAACCTGACCACAGTAGCATAAGGCAAGTGGGGGATACTGCAGCCATTGCTGCTATGCTGAGTATCCACAGGGGTTGTGTGTACGGGGGGTTATGTGTACTGGGGGTTATGTGTGCTGGGGTTATGTGTATTGGGAGAGCTCTGCAAGCGGGATGTGTGAATGGGGGGAGCTCTGCAAGGGGGTTCGGTGTAAAGGGGCTGCTCTGCAAGAATACAGGTTGTATGCGCTGGGGGGCTATTAGAGGGCACCATAAACGATGTTGTAATGTGTGTGATGTCTCGCACAGTTGGAAACGATGGTAGACCAACATTAACCTTTACTCTAGGGCCACATCAGGCATCCAGACGAGCAAACATTTACAAAGATATTTGGCTAGACAGGCTCAACTCTGCATCAGAAGGGAGCTGAAGGACCCAGGGACCTGCCACGCGTCTCATTCACCCCATGTTTCTGGATTCCTTTGGCATGTTGAGGCGCGTCCAACAGAAGTGGGCCCAAGAGGCAGCTGCGCCTCACCCTGAAGCTTCAAGACGCGAACAGCAACAGCCGGCAAGGCCAAGAAGGGCCCAAGTACGCCAAAGAGTCTAGTGGACTTGTATCTCCTACCTGCAGATCTCTGAGTGACACTGTCAGCAAAGGCTGCGGCTCTTCAGGGAGGCCGTCACGTACCTATGGAGACTTCTGCAGGATGATTTGCGACCAATGGGATTTGGTGGTCACCCTAAATATAAGCATGGCGCTCAACTTTTACACATCGGGATCCACTGAGGACCTGTGTGGGGTCTCCCAGGCAGCAGCACACTGCAGCATCAAGAAAGTGACCAATGCCCTGTCCAAGAGGGCCAGTGATTATTTGCATTACCGGATGACCCTGACAGTCAAGCCAAGAAGGCCATCGGATTTGGGGCAATTGCTGGATTCCCACAGGTGCAAAGTGTAATAGATTGGACACAGTGTGGCCATCAAAGCTTCCATGGACCAACTAGTGCCTTCATCAACAGGAAGGGCTTCCATTCAATCAACGTTCAACTGGTCTGTGACCACCGAAAGCATTTCCGACAGGTGTGTGCCCATTTTCCGGGAAGATGGAGGACAGACATGGTGAATGATGCGCAATGGAGGCAAGAGACAACCTCATAATGACTCGCTTTCAGGCACCCTGATGTCTACTCAATAACAATGCAATAAATACTGACCTTCAGGCATGTAGGTTTCCACCTCCTTGCCCTCTGTGTTACCTGAATATGGACCAGCTACATTGTGTGCGAGGGCCCATGGGAGAGCATATGGTGATTACTTCTTCACTCACAGTGTCCTAATAATGAGGTCCGTGTTCACATTAGCACTGCCCTAAGGGGTATGTTGGAATTCAGAGGGTTACAGTTAAGGCATGGTGGAAATGGTTTCCATACAATAAAGGCAAACGTTTAGCATAAAAGAGCATTTAATTAAATTGTACATGACATAGTAATGCCACACGTGAATACCCATGTATGGCTAAGTTTTTTTATACGCTTGTGGGTGCTCCTACATGGTGTGACCCCTGTGCCATCAACTGTGCTGGAGGCAGGCTGTTGATCAGGACACCCCTTGGCCTGAGATGACTTCGGCAGGTGCTCTCTGGATGTCTGAGGACTGGAGGTACTGATGCACGACTCTCCTCAGGTGTTGCGGCTGCTGCAGCTGGGCTTACTGGCAGAGGGGCTGAGGAGCAGGTGTCCACACTCGAAACGCCCTGAGTGGAGACCACAGATGTGGAACACAGCCTCTCCTCCCTCTCAAGGCTCACTTGAACCTCCCTGCTCACCAGAGAAGTGGGAAAAGTCTCCAGGTTCCTCCTGGTCCTTCTTTCACCTTGCCACTGCCGATCTGAAATCATGGCCAGGGCGAGGGTTTTCAGATAATGGAGGATTTGTGGAAGGTGGCCCGCCAAGAGCATTGCCAACCTTTCAATGAAGGAAGCCATACGCTCGTATGTCTGAGACATGGCAGCAGTCATGGCATGGATGGACTCCCCCATTGTCGACTCAAGGCTGCGCATGGCCTCTGGCATCTCCACCAGATGTTGCCTTATCTTTCTCTGCAACTCCAGCATGCCCTGTGCTGTTGACACCAGAGGCTCATCATCAACCTGGGGCTCAGCATGGGCTGGCCACCCACAATCCTCCGACTGTCAGAGGCCTCGGCTATCTCAGCCTCAGCCAGCTGCTCAGGTGTGTGCGTGGTGCTTTCACCAACTTGTGACCCTGATTCTAAAACTTAGCAGTGACCCACCGAAGTGAAAGTGTCTGCACTGGTGAAAGGTGCAGGAGCGTAATGGGACAGTGCATTCTCAGTGTTGTTCCTCCTCAGCAGTTGACGGGAGTCCCTTCAAGATACAATGAAAACGACATGTGTGGGTTAGGCTATAGTTTTCCCATTAAGGACAGCATGCTAGAGATAACTCTCCGTTATTAATGAATTTTTAGCTGATCGGCAATAATCACTCTCTTGCACAGGGACCCTGATTAACCCATCTGAAACAGCGCTTCCACCTTGGCTCCCCGCTATTCTAGGGCCTCTTCTTTGGCCTGGCTGAGAGGACGCATGTTTGGCACTCCACCACAAGTCTTGGCCACCTCCCTTCTGTTATAGGCCCTCTTCACCTGCAAGAGCAAGGATGTTGAAATTATAAATTGGCATACGATTCACCATTACAGTTCTGCTAACATGGGCCCCTTTCAACAACTGGGGGATGTAATGTATCTCATACTGACTCAGCCTGTCATGGGATTTACTTGGGCTGAGGTATAAACGAGGGAGACTTGTTTCACAGATGCAGCCATGCATCTGTCTTGATATTATCACCTCCCTGTCTTTGGAATGGCAGTGGCACACTCACCATGTGGCACACCGTGTAGTGACACCCAAAACCCACAAAGCAACTTTGGAATGTAGCACTTACTTTGACTGAATGCACGAGGTCATTGACCCTCTTCCTACACTGCAGCCAGTTGTGTTGAGCGAGCTCCTCTGTGATTTCCATCCAGGCTTGCTTGATCGGGCGGGAGGACCTCTTCTTGCCATCACTGAGAAAAAGAACCTCTTGCCTTTCCCTTGCAGCCTGGAGGAGAATCAGCAGGGAGGCATCACAGAACTATGAGGCCACCTTTGCTCTGATCTCTGACATTCTCAACAGTCTTCCCAGGGTGCTGCATGTTGAGGTTGCAATTCATGTTAATGGAGAGACGTTTCCGATGTCTGAGCTGCTGTAAAATGCAAGGAAAGAGTGAATGCATGTTTGGCAGGCTATTAAAGATGGCGCCAGCACCTGCTCTGAGATCAGCTAATGCTGTGAATGGCGTCTTGCCTGCCGCCCCACCACGTGATTGGGGGGGATGGCTGCCTCCATTATGTTAAAGGGCCACCCAATGTGTAATCGCGATGGCACAGCCGCTCACGTGAAACGCGGGACTGCCACAATTTTGCATGCCTGGTGCCGTGAACGGTGGTGGAATCATTAAATTCAGCCACAATAGACTGTAGAGCAAATCATTCAACATCATTATTCCAATCACAATGTTGCATTGATATACCATTAATTATAACTTTCAGTACTTTGGTTTTCAAAAATTTTATAATAGCAAAACGTATTCACTATTTCATTACACATGGTGCACAGAGCCTGAACAGGACAATGACAGTAAGGGTGACTACATAATAAACTGCACTGTATGCAACAGCAATAACATAAGTACAGGGAAAACTGACACTGTCCAGTCAAACAATTTAATCAATCCTATTAAACTGCTCAGTAATTTTAAATGCCCTTTTATCGCCCTATTTAAAAAGCAATAATAAATGTATGAAGTAGATTTGCCTTAGGCCCTGATCACTGCTACCACTAACGTAATTTGAGCCTGAAAGCCACTGCTTTTTAATTGGGTAACCAACACCTCCAGATATAATCATATAGCTACTCACTCTCCTTCCATTGAAAGTTAAGAACAGCAATAAGCTAATGCAGGAAGAAGAATTAGAAAATCACATTACCCTAATCATACGTACGAACATACGAATTAGGAGCAGGAGTAGGCCATAAGATCCTGGCTGATCTGATTGTGACCTTAACTCTACTTTCCTGTCTACTGCCATAACCTTTGACTCCCTTATCAATCAAGAATCTATCGAGCTCAGCCTTAAAAATATTCAATGACCCTCTCTGAGGAAGAGAATTCCACAGACTAACAACCCTCTGAGAGAAAACGAATTCTCCTCATCTATGTCTTAAATGAGTGACCCCTTATTTTTAAACTGTGTCTCCTAGTTCTAGTCTCTATCATAAGAGGAAGCATCCTCTCAGCATCCACCCTGTCAAGCCCCCTTTCCTCATAACCCCTTCATCCCAGGAATCAGTCGAGTGGACCTTCTCTGAACTGATTGTAATGCAATTATATCCTTCCTTAATTAAGGAGGCCAAAACTGTACACAGTACTCCAGATGTAGTCTCATCAATGTCCTGTACAATTGTAGCAGAACGTCCTACTTTTGCATTCCAGTATCCTTGCAATAAACAACAACATTCCATTTGCCTTCCTGATCACTTGCTGTACCTGCATTCTAACTTTTTGTGATTCATGCACCAGGACACCCAGATCCCTCTGAACCGCAGAGTTCTGCAGGTTCTCTCCATTTAAATAATATACTGCTTTTCTATTCTTCCTGCCAAAGTGGACCAGTTCACATTTTCCCACATTATACTCCATCTGCCAGAGTTTTGCCCACTCACTTAACCTATCTATATTCCTTTTCAGATTCCTATGTCCTCTTCACAATGTACTGTCCTACCTATCTTTGTGTCATCAGTAAATTTAGCAACCATACATTCTGTCCCTTCATCCAAGTCATTGATATAGATTGCAAATAGTTGAGGCCCTAGCACTGATCCCTGTGGCACGCCACTAGTTATAACTTGCCAACCTGAAAATGACCCATTTATCCCTAATCTCTGCTGCCTGTCAACTAACCAATTCTCTATCTATGCTAATATGTTACCCCTATACCATGAGTTCCTATTTTGTGTCATAACCTTTCATATGGCACATTATCAAATGCCTTTTGGAAATCCAAGTGTACTACATCTACAGGTTCCCCTTTATCCACATTGCTTGTTACTTCCTCAAAGAACTCTAATAAATTAGTCAAACACGATTTCCCTTTCACAAAACCACATTGACTCTGCCTGATCGCATTAAGATTTTCGACTTACCCTGCTACAATCTCCTTCATAATAGGTTCTAGCATTTTCCCTACACGTACGGAGTTCCGAAGGCACACAAGTTGCAGCCAGCATCCATAATATCACCGTGGTTCGGTCGCCGGGATGAGGGAGGCTTATCTGCATTTTTAAAAATTATTTTTAATATTCAAATGAAGGCCCCGCTGGGACCGCACCGAAGCCTTGCTGCCTCTAGTAATATGTGGCAAGGCTTTCTCAGCGTCAGGGCCGTGGCAGGCTGCTCCCGCAAGTAGTTTACGGGCCAGGCCCCCCCTCACCACAACCCCCAACATCAAGGGGCTAGTAAAATTCAGCCAGGAACGGCGACGGGCAAAATAAGCACGTGCTACCATGCTGCCGCGATCTATTGTGCGGCAGCTCACCTACATATGCAGAGCAGTCTGCCCCCCCAATCACGTGGTGGGGGCGGGCTCTGCAACATTGTCAGCTGCCTCTGCACAGGCACTGCTGCCATTTGTAAAGGGCTGCAAGACCTGCACAATTGAAGCCTGTACCTCCCCTCCCCCCAAAAAAAATATTGTTAATAGATTTCTGGTCCATAGACCGCACACCCCTCCCACAATACAAAAAAAAAGGTCGCCCAGTTTCCCCCCACCCCTCACAAAACACTTACATTTAATATCTGACCACCCCCTACAACTGCACAAAGTGCAGAGGTCACCCCTTCTGCCACTCCCCCCACCCCTTACACTAGAAATGTTGACCCCCATCTGCATGCACCGTGCTCCCCCCCCCCCCCCCTCCACCACTTCACTAAAAATCCTAAATTCCCCCCTCCCCCATCTCAGTGGTGACAGCTTTCCCTGAATGGGAAAGTAAAGGTGTGTGAGTGCCAGCTGTCACATGGAAGATCACGATGAAAGGTATGTAAATGTATGCCTATCCTTTATTTAAATATTTAAAGTCAGGTCCCGCCACCGAGTGGCGGGGGTGCCTCCGGGAAGATCGGGCCCTGCAATCTCGGCATCGGGCTTCATGGCAGGCCGCCGTCAGTTCAAACCTCCAGCCACACCTGTCCACCCCATAACGGAGACAGAGCCCGCGTCAGGAGCTCAACTAAATCCAACTCATAGTTTTAAAGGCTCAACATGGCAAAACAGATGTGAAAACTGAACTCACTCCTAGCACTCCCTGAATCTCAAAAAGAACTCAACTGGATTTGGCTCAATTTGGTGCAATTCCTGATATTTAGATGAGTTTGAATTTCAAGTTCATTTGAAGTAGGGGAGGAATTTGCAAAATCTCTGACCACAATCTTCCAATCCTCCTTAGTACAGGGGTGGTGCCAGAGGACTGGAGAATTGCAAATGCTACACCATTGTTCAATAAAGGGTGGAAGGATAAAGTCAGCAACAACAGGGCAGTCAGTTTAACCTCAGTGGTGGGAAAGATTTTAGAAACAATAATCCAGGACAAAATTAAGGAAAACCAGCACGGATTTGTTAAAATCGTTAACTAACTTGATTGAGTTTTTTTGAAGAGAGGGTTGATGAGGGTAATGTGGTTGATGTTGTGTACATGGACTTCCAAAAGGCATTTGATAAAGTGCCGCATAACAGACTATCAGCAAAGTTGAAGCCCATGATATAAAAGGGACAGTGGCAGCATGGATAAGAAATTGGCTGCGTGACAGGAAACAGAGACTAGTGGTGAACGGTTGTTTTTTGGACTGGAGGAAGGTATACAGTGGGGTTCCCTGGGGGTCAGTACTGGGATTACTACTTTTCTTGATTTTTATTAATGACCTAGACTTGGGTCAGGGCACAATTTCAAAATTTTCAGTTGACGCAAAACTTGGAAGTATTGTGAACTGTGAGGAGCACAGTGATAGACTTCAAGAGGACATAGACAGGCTAGTGGAATGGGCAGAAACGTGGCAGATGAAATATAATGCAGAGAACGATGAAGTAATACATTTTGGTAGGAAGAATGAGGAGAGGTAATATAAAATAAAAGGTGAAATTCTAAAGAAGGCGCAGGAACAGAGTGCCTTGGGGATATATGTGCACAAATCGTTGAAGGTGGCAGGGCAGGTTGAGAAAGTAGTTAAAAAGGCATACAGGATCTTGGGCTTTATAGATAATGGGCTGACCTTTACGCCCCCCAAAGAGAGGGAAGGTGGCGGGTGGTGGGGGTGGAAGATGGAGCGGCAGGCTCAGGGTGCCCTTCCCAACCCGCTCCCGTCTTCGCTGACACTTTACGCAGGGCAGCGGCCGCTAAAAACGGCCCGCCCGCCTCAGGCCAATCAAGGCCCTTACGTGACCACTTAACGGCCACTTAAGGGCCTCCGCCCGCCGCCACGGGGATTTTACCCATGGCCGGTCGGGTGACCAAGGCCTGAGAGAAGCCACCTGTTAAAAGCAGGCGGCTCTCTGATGGCCTGCGGTGGCTGGGACCCTCATGATCAGGCACCCGATGCCCGATGGAGGGAGCTCCTGCTGCTCCAACCCCAACCCACACCCCCGTCCCCCCAGTCGACCACCCTTGCCTTACCGGGGCCCAGCCAATCACCCCTGATGAGGTAACCAAAACTTACCTTGGTTACGGGCTCCCCAACATCTTCTTCGGGTCGCTGGGCTGCAATTCTTTCAATCTCCACTGCTCTTGGTGGCGCTGCTGGGACTAAGAGCAGCTGGCACGCTGATTGGCCAGCAGCTCTATTAGGCGGGACTTGCTGCTTCAAGTGGGTAGAAGCCCCGCCTCAGAGCAAATAAAGGCCGGGCACCCACAAAATACGGGTCGGATCCCCAGGCCAGTCAGAAGAGGGTTCGCTTTTCAGTTGGTGGACGGCCCTCGTCTATCAAGGGTAAAATCCCAGCCAATGGCATGGTGTATGAAAGCAAGGAAGTTATGATGAACCTTTATGAAACATTGATTCAGCCTCAAATGAAGAATGGTGTCCAATTCTGGGCACCACACTTTAGGAAGGATGTGAAGGCTTTAGAGAGGATGCAGAAAAGATTTCCGAGAATGGTTCCAGGGATGAGGGATATCAGTTACTTGGATAGATTGGATAAGCGAGGCTGCTCTCCTTAGAAAAGAGAAGGTTGAGAGGAGATTTAATAGAGGTGTTCAAAACCATGGGGACATCCAGACACGGTAGATAGAGAGAAACTGTTACCATTGGCAGAAGGGTCGAGAACCAGAGAATATCAATGTAAGGCAGAACAGCCATGAGGAAAAACTTGTTCTGCGCAGCGAGTGGTTATGAACTGCAATGCACTTCTTGAGAATGGGGTGAAGGTAGACTCAATCACAGCTTTCAAATGGGAATTGGACAGCACCTGAAGGAAAAAAAATTATAGGGCTATGGGGAAGTGGAGAGGAAGTGCGACTAGTTGAGTTGCTCGGGTAGAGAGCCCGCACAGACATGATAGGCTGAATGGCCTCCTTCTGTGCTGTAACCAGTCTATGATTCTATGATTGCCAGTTCCTCTCCCCCTCCCTCACATACATACACAAACACACACTATCTATTTGGAAAAGTAAACTGCTTGCTTGTAATTTTTTAAACCTTTATTTTAATAATCATTTAATATTAATGTGGAGGTAATAAAGGTTAATATGAATTGACTGAGGTTTCAGTAAACTTCGGACTGTCCATGGATTACAAAATTATTACAGGCCTGGACTGCCATGGTTTCAATTTTTAGTACTGATGGCAAAGGAGGGAACAGTTTGTTTATTTGCCAATGTTAGAATAAATGAATTGCTAATTACAGAGGTCAAGACTACATGGTTCTGTAGTATTTATGACTTAAAGGTGTAAATGATTTATGATGTTAATTATCTGCTATTGCTTTCCCAATCATGAGTATTTCAATATCAAGTTCCACTTGAAAATAATAACAGTTGTCCTGTTACTGAAAGGCTATGTTAACTGTTATACACAGGGTGAAGCCAATGTTGCTGGTGGGCTTTTATCACTGTAAATGTTTCCAAATTTTCAGACTGAAACATGTTTCTTACAAAAGTTAAAAAGGTATTCATTTTCACAGGGATGGCACAGATAGTTAAAATCTTTATAAAAGCAAAATACTGCGGATGCTGGAAATCTGAAACAAAAACAAGAAATGCTGGACTCACTCAGCAGGTCTGGCAGCATCTGTGGAAAGAGAAGCAGAGTTAACGTTTCGGGTCAGTGACCCTTCTTCGGAACTGACAAATATTAGAAAAGTCACAGATTATAAACAAGTGAGGTGGGGGTTGGGCAAGAGATAACAAAGGAGAAGGTGCAGATTGGACCAGGCCACATAGCTGACCAAAAGGTCACGGAGCAAAGGCAAACAATATGTTAATGGTGTGTTGAAAGACAAAGCATTAGTACAGATTAGGTGTGAATATACTGAATATTGAACATCAGCAAGTGCAAACCTGAAGAAAAACAACCTGAAAAAAACAGTGGGTAAGCAAACTGAACAAACTAAGATGAAATGAAATAAATAAATGCAAAAAAAGATTGTAAAAAATGTAAAAAGGAATGCAAAAAAAAAAGGAAGAAAAAATAACTAAAAATGACTAAAAATGAAAGCAAAGTGGGGGGCTGTCATGCTCTGAAATTATTGAACTCAATGTTCAGTCCGGCAGGCTGTAGTGTGCCTAATCGGTAGATGAGATGCTGTTCCTCGAGCTTGCGTTGATGTTCACTGGAACACTGCAGCAATCCCAGGACAGAGATGTGAGCATGAGAGCAGGGGGGAGTGTTGAAATGGCAAGCAACCGGAAGCTCAGGGTCCTGCTTGCGGACTGAGCGGAGATGTTCCGCAAAGCGGTCACCCAGTCTGCGCTTGGTCTCCCCAATGTAGAGGAGACCACACTGTGAGCAGCGAATACAGTATACTACATTGAAAGAAGTACAAGTAAATCGCTGCTTCACCTGAAAGGAGTGTTTGGGGCCTGGGATAGTGAGGAGCGAGGAGGTAAATGGGCAGGTATTACACCTCCTGCGATTGCAAGGGAAGGTGCCCTGGGACGGGGACGAGGTGGTGGGGGTAATGGAGGAGTGGACCAGGGTGTCGCGGAGGGAACGATCCCTTCGGAATGCTGACAGGGGAAGGGAGGGGAAGATGCGACTGGTAGTGGCATCACGCTGGAGGTGGCGAAAATGGCGGAGGATGATCCTTTGGATATGGAGGCTGGTGGGATGAAAAGTGAGGACAAGGGGAACCCTGTCACGGTTCTGGGAGGGAGGGGAAGGGGTGAGGGTCGAGGTGCGGGGAATGGGTCGGACACGGTTGAGGGCCCTGTCAACCACAGTGGGGGGAAATCCTCGGTTGAGGAAAAAGGAGGTCATATCAGAAGCACCGTCATGGAAGGTAGCATCATCAGAGCAGATGCGTCGGAGACGGAGAAACTGGGAGAATGGAATGGAGTCCTTACAGGAGGTAGGGTGTGAAGAAGTGTAGTCTTTAGTTGGACTTGAAGATTCATAATTGTTAATGCCACTGAACGTCTCATTGTCGAGTTAATGCCAATTACAGCAGCTGTGATTTTCACAATGCTACACAAGAGGAAAAATCTTTAGACTGTACGTTTCTCAGATTTACAATTTTTCCAATATCCTACCCTAGATAGCTCACAATGTTATAGAGAGGTGTATAATTTAGAAAGCACTGTAAGTTATGGAGAAACATTAAACCAAAACTATGGAAAAGGAAGAAAGAAAAAGTGCGTCTGTGTGTCTGTGTATGTGTACCTGTGTGTGTGTGTGACAGAGAGAGAGAGGTAATCTGTGCTTTGCTTCCATGATATCTGCCAAAAGCAGATTGTGTAACAAGTAAACAACAGAGCCAAAGCCTCACTATCTGACAAAATACACATCATCTTGTTTGGTTGGTTTCAATCATGACTATTTTAGGATACATTTAAGATAAGAAACCTTCATAATATAAAGTACTAACAATGACACTGAAAACAGGCAGCCTATTGGCACACTGTATCTTTAGTCCATTGTATTGAACCAGGGAAGCTCAATTGTGGGTCTCTGTACATAAACTTCAATGGTGGCCAACAAGGAGATGCTGGACGGTGGTAAGAAATCTCAGTGACACAAAGGGTAAAATCACGCCTTACAGCCAGCCACAGATGGTGCTAGTCATAGAGAGATATAGCACTGAAACAGGCCCTTCGGCCCACCAAGTCTGTGCCGACCATCAACCACCCATTTATACTAATCCTACATTAATCCCATATTCCCTACTACATCCCCACCTTCCCTCAATTCTCCTACCACCTACCTACATGAGGGATAATTTACAATGGCCAACTTACCTATCAACCTGCAAGTCTTTGGTATGTGGGAGGAAACCGGAGCACCCGGCAGAAACCCAAGCGGTCACAGGGAGAAATTGCAAACTCCACACAGGCAGTACCCAGAACTGAACCTGGGTCGCTGGAGCTGTGAGGCCTGTGGTGCTAACCACTGTGCCACCCTAGTGAGTAGATCCTGCCTATTCAGTTGGGGAAAAGATATATAAAAAAGTGAAATAAAACATTACAATGATTTTTTTTTTCAGGACAGCACCATAAGTGTAAATAGAACTTTAATATAATGTATTTGCCCCTCTTCTAAAAAATTCTGTTCATACTACACACCCTTATCTCCCATTTTTCTGCAACATAAGAGTATAGCACAGAAGCAAATATTTTTCAAATCTGTTTTAGACAGAATTTGCACTATATCATCAGCTTGGCTCAATTGATAATGCACATCCCTTTCAGTCACGAGACTGTAGCTCAAGTTGTACCGTAGGGCTTCATAGCACTTTAGTTCAGTATGAAGGGAGTAAAGTACCGTCCTATTCCTGTGGATGAAGAGCAAACCGTTCTTCTAGAACTCAGAACCAATTTCACCCGTCAACTAATACCAACAACAGATTAACTTGTCATTCATTCCATTGTTGTTTGTGGATCCTGGCAATTTGTCCACAGAACAATTAGCACTTCCAACAAATTCCCGGTATGTGAAATATTCCCAGATTTTTCTGAGAAAACTTAAAATTCTTTCTTTCAGGGTTTCCTGTTGCTATAACTTTAAAATTCATCCACTGCAATAAATGGAAGCCAATTTGCCACAAGATTCTGCATTTTTTCACTATGAGAGGTATTGTCAGGCTCTCTTCATGTACCTATATGTCTTCACTGTGCTGCAAAAAGAAGCTTGATGCCATAATTGGTTGGGAAATATTAAAATGAATAGTAAAGTATGCTACAAATATATCAGTAAAAAGAGAATTGTTAAATGTGAGATGGGACTCCTGAGAGGAGAGGATAATGGGTTCGTAGAGAATAATAGTAATTGTCAGGGATACTGAGCAATTACTTCACTTCTGTCTTTATAAAAGAGAAAGATACTGGGAGATGATATATCTTAAATAGGTTAAAAATGAGGTGAGATATTATAATAAATAAAAGGAAAGTGTTAGAGAAGAGGATTGGAGAGTGGCAAATGTGACACCCTTATTCAAGAAAGTACAGCAACTACAGGCCAGTTAGTTTAACATCAGTGGTGGGAAAGGTTTTAGAAACAATAATCAGGGAATAATCAGGGAAAAAAACAACAGGCACTTGGAGAGGGTTGAATTAATTAAGAAGAGTCAGCACGGATTTCATGCTTGACTAATCTAATTGAATTTTTTGATGACGTAACAGAGAAGGCTGATGAAGGGAGTGCAGTGGATGTTGTCCATATACATTTGAACAAAGTGTTCAACAAAGTGCCACCTAAAAGGCTGGTTAACAAAATTGAGGCTCATGGAATAAGTGGGTCAGTGTCCAGAGTCACGGTAAATGGTTGTTTTTCACACTGGAGGATGGTGGACAGTGGTGTTCCCCAAGGGTCAGTTCTAGGACCACTGCTTTTTTGCTATATATAAATGACATGGATCTTGGAATACAGAGTAGAATTTCAACATTTGCCAATGATATCAAACTTAGAGGAGTTGCAAACAGTGAGGATGATACGAACCACCTGCAGCAGGACTTAGATAGACTAGCAGAATTGTCAGACAAGTGGCAGATGGAATTTAATACAAACAAGTGTGAGGTGATGCACTTTGGCAGAAATGATAGAGTGAGACAATATAGACTTGATGGCACAGTTCTAAAGAGTGTGCAGGAACAGAGGAACCTGGGGGTGCAAGTGTATTGACCTTTGAAGATGGCGGGACATATTGAGAGATTTAACACGCTCTTTGCCTTTGTCCCATGACAGCTTTATTATTTAATCTCTCCTGCCCTCTGCCCTATCACACATCTTCCCTTTTATTCTCTTCCCCACCAACAGCCACCACCGCCCCCCCTCCCACCCCCCACAAACCTTTCACTTGAATTAGAACTAGAACATTACAGCGCAGTACAGGCCCTTCGGTCCTCGATGTTGCACCGACCTGTGAAACCATCTGACCTACACTATTCCATTTTCATCCATATGTCTATCCAATGACCACTTAAATGCCCTTAAAGTTGGCGAGTCTACTACTGTTGCAGGCAGGGCGTTCCACGCCCCTACTACTCTCTGAGTAAAGAAACTACCTCTGACATCTGTCCTATATCTATCACCCCACAACTTAAAGCTATGTCCCCTCGTGTTTGCCATCACCATCCGAGGAAAAAGACTCTCACTATCCACCCTATCTAACCCTTTGATTATCTTTTTTTAGATTTTAGATTTAGAGATACAGCACTGAAACAGGCCCTTCGGCCCACCGAGTCTGTGCCGACCATTAACCACCCATTTATACTAATCCTACACTAATCCCATATTCCTACCACATCCTCACCTGTCCCTATATTCCCCTACCACCTACCTATACTAGTGACAATTTATAATGGCCAATTGACCTATCAACCTGCAAGTCTTTTGGCTGTGGGAGGAAACCGGAGCACCCGGAGGAAACCCACGCAGACACAGGGAGAACTTGCAAACTCCACACAGGCAGTACCCAGAATTGAACCCGGGTCGCTGGAGCTGTGAGGCTGCGGTGCTAACCACTGCGCCACTGTGCCGCCCTATGTCTCTATTAAGTCACCTCTCCTCCTCCTTCTCTCCAACGAAAACAACCTCAAGTCCCTCAGCCTTTCCTCGTAAGACCTTCCCTCCATACCAGGCAACGTCCTAGTAAATCTCCTCTGCACCCTTTCCAAAGCTTCCACATCCTTCCTATAATGCGGTGACCAGAACTGCACGCAATACTCCAGGTGCGGCCTCACCAGAGTTTTGTACAGCTGCAGCATGACCTCGTGGCTCCGAAACTCGATCCCCCTACTAATAAAAGCTAACACACCATATGCCTTCTTAACAGCCCTATTAACCTGGGTAGCAACTTTCAGGGATTTATGTACCTGGACACCAAGATCTCTCTGCTCATCTACACTACCAAGAATCTTCCCATTAGCCCAGTACTCTGCATTCCTGTTACTTCTTCCAAAGTGAATCACCTTACACTTTTCCGCATTAAACTCCATTTGCCATCTCTCAGCCCAGCTCTGCAGCCTATCTATGTCCCTCTGTACCCTACAACATCCTTCGGCACTATCCACAACTCCAACGACCTTCGTGTCATCCGCAAATTTACTAACCCACCCTTCTACACCCTCTTCCAGGTCATTTATAAAAATGACAAACAGCAGTGGTCCCAAAACAGATCCTTGCGGTACACCACTAGTAACTAAACTCCAGGATGAACATTTGCCATCAACCACCACCCTCTGTCTTCTTTCAGCTAGCCAATTTCTGATCCAAAGCTCTAAATCACCTTCAACCCCATACTTCCGTATTTTCTGCAATAGCCTACCGTGGGGAACCTTATCAAACGCCTTACTGAAATCCATATACACCACATCCACTGCTTTACCCTCATCTACCTGTTTGGTCACCTTCTCGAAAAACTCAATAAGGTTTGTGAGGCACGACCTACCCTTCACAAAACCATGCTGACTATCGCTAATGAACTTATTCTTTTCAAGATGATTATAAATCCTATCTCTTATAACCTTTTCCAACATTTTACCCACAACCGAAGTAAGGCTCACAGGTCTATAATTACCAGGGCTGTCTCTACTCCCCTTCTTGAACAAGGGGACAACATTTGCTATCCTCCAGTCTTCTGGCACTATTCCTGTCGACAATGACGACATAAAGATCAAGGACAAAGGCTCTGCAATCTCCTCCCTGGCTTCCCAGAGAATCCTAGGATAAATCCCATCTGGCCCAGGGGACTTATCTATTTTCACACTTTCCAAAATTGATAACACCTCCTCCTTGTGAACCTCAATCCCATCTAGCCTAGTAGTTTGAATCTCAGTATTCTCCTCGACAACATTTTCTTTCTCTACTGTAAATACTGACGAAAAATATTCATTTAACGCTTCCCCTATCTCCTCTGATTCCACACACAACTTCCCACTACTATCCTTGATTGGCCCTAATCTAACTCTCGTCATTCTTTTATTCCTGATATACCTATAGAAAGCCTTAGGGTTTTCCTTGGTCCTATCCGCCAATGACTTCTCGTGTCCTCTCCTTGCTCTTCTTAGCTCTCCCTTTCGATCCTTCCTGGCTAGCTTGTAACTCTCAAGCGCCCTAACTGAGCCTTCACGTCTCATCCTAACATAAGCCTTCTTCTTCCTCTTGATAAGTGCTTCAACTTCTTTAGTAAACCACGGCTCCCTCTCTCGACAAATTCCTCCCTGCCTGACAGGTACATACTTATCAAGGACATGCAGTAGCTGCTCCTTGAATAAGCTCCACATTTCGATTGTGCCCATCCCCTGCAGTTTCCTTCCCCATCCTACGCATCCTAAATCTTGCCTAATCGCATCATAATTTCCTTTCCCCCAGCTATAATTCTTGCCCTGCGGTATATACCTGACCCTGCCCATCGCTAAGGTAAACCTAACCGAATCGTGATCACTATCACCAAAGTGCTCACCTACATCTAAATCTAACACCTGGCCGGGTTCATTACCCAGTACCAAATCCAATGTGGCATCGCCCCTGGTTGGCCTGTCTACATACTGTGTCAGAAAACCCTCCTGCACACACTGGACAAAAACTGACCCATCTAAAGTACTCGAACTATAGTATTTCCAGTCAATATTTGGAAAGTTAAAGTCCCCCATAACAACTACCCTGTTACTCTTGCTCCTGTCGAGAATCATCTTCGCTTTCCTTTCCTCTACATCTCTGGAACTATTCGGAGGTCTATAGAAAACTCCCAACAGGGTGACCTCTCCTCTCCTGTTTCTAACCTCGGCCCATACTACCTCAGTAGACGAGTCCTCAAACGTCCTTTCTGCCTAATTCTGCCTAAAACCTAATTCCTTTCTCGCCATTGCCAGTTCTGATGAAAGGTCACAGACCTGAAACGTTACAGATGCTGCCTGACCTGCTGAGTATTTCCAGCACTTTCTGTTTCTCTTTCCTGTTTCCATCATCTGCAGTATTTTGCTTTATCATATTGAGAGAGTGGCTAACAAAGGAGATGGGATCTTGGGCTTCATAAATAGAGGCATAGAGTACAAAAGCAAGGAAGTTACTCTGACCCTTAATTAAGTTCTGGTCAGGCCCCAATTAGAGTATTGTGTCCTGTTCCGGTCACCATACTTTAGGAAAGAAGTGAGGGTCCTTGAGAGTGTGCAAAAGAGATTTACCAGAATGGTTCCATGAATGGGGGATTTTAGTTACAAGGTTAGATTGGAAAAGCTGGGGTTGTTCTCCCTGGAGCAAAGGAGATTCAGGGGAGATTTGATAGAGGTGTACAAGATTATGACAGGCTTAGATAAGTTAGATAAGGAAAACTGTTCCCATTAACTGATGGTACAAGGACCAGGGGACACAGATTGAAGGCTTTGGGCAAGAGATGCAGGGGAAATGTGAGCAAGAACTTTTTTATGCAATGAGTGGTAATGAACCATAAGGATGGTGGAAGTGGAGACAATCGATGATTTCAAAAGGAAATTGGATGGCCACTTGAAGGAAATAAACTTGCAGGGCTACAGGGATCGAATGGGGGAGTGGGACTGACTGGATAGCTCCGTGGAAAGCTGGAATGGATTCGACAGGTCAAATGCCCTCCTTCGATACCGTATATGACTCTAAGAGAGTTAAGTTAAATGAGAGCAGGATGTGTCCAAAGATCCTTAGATAAATGGGAGAAAAAAATAGTGGAAAACCTAGAAATTATATTTCAGAGTTCTGTTGAGAGTGGATATGTTGCTAGAGGACTGCAAAGTGGCCAATTAAATATCCTTTTTCAAAAAGGGAGACAGAGCTTTCTGGGTAATTACAAGCCAGTTCAATATCTATCTTAGGGAACATTTAGGGATCTTTAATGAAATTGAAATTGTTAAATATCTATATAAAGAGGAAATAATTAGAAGCCATCACAGATTTTAGAAAGGAGGATTATGCTTGATGAACCTAATGGAGTTCTTTGAGCGAGTGACTGATCTGGTGAATGAGGAAAATTTCATTGATGTGGTGAATAAGAACTTTCCAAAAGCTTTTGACAAGGTACCATTCAGAGACTATTGCAGAAGATTAAAAGGTATGGAGTTTGGGGAGGTTAGAAAAATGTATTTAAAATAGTTAGAAGGGAGGAAGCAGAGAGGGCGAGTGAAAAGCAGTTTCTCAGAGTGGTTGCAACTGGGACCATGTCCTGTTGATTGCATACATCAATGATTTGGAAGTAGAATTAAAAGGATTGTCCACATTTTCAGACAGTGTTAATATAGGAAGCATAGTAAATAACAAGCAAAATTGAAGCTAATGGGAGTCAGGGGGAAAACTCTCCATTGAATGGAGTCATACCTAGCGCAAAAGAAGATGGTTGTGGTTGTTGTACGTCAATCATCTCAGTCCCAGGACATCACTGCAGGAGTTTCTCAGGGTAGTGTCCTAGACCCAACCATCTTCAGCTGCTTCATCAATGACCATCCCTCCATCATAAGGTCAGGCTGGGGCTGATAAGTGGCAAGTAACATTCACGCCACACAAGCGCCAGGAAATGACCATCTCAAACAAGAGAGAATCTAATATCCCCCCTTGACATTCAATGGCATAACCATCACTGAATCACCCACCATCAACATCCAGGGTCATTATTGATCAGAAACTTAACTGGACCAGTCATATAAATACTTTAGCTATAAAAGCAGGTCAGAGGCTGGGAATTTTGCAGCGAATAACTCCCCAAAGCCTGTCCACCATCTACAAGGCACAAGTCAGGAGCATGATGAAATACTCTCCATTTGCCTGGATGAGTGCAGCTCCAACAACACTCAAGAAGCTCGACACCATCCAGGACAAAACAACCCACTTGACCATCACCCCATCCACCACCTTAACATTCACTCCCTCTACCACCAGCACATAGTGGCAGCAGTGTGTACCATATACAAGACTGTGCAGCAACTCACCATACCTTCTTCGACAGCACCTTCCAAACCTGTGACCTCTTTCAACTAGAAAGACAAGGGCAGCAGACATATGAGAACACCACCACCTGTAAGTTCCCCTCCAAGCCACACACCATCCTGATTTGGAACTTTATCACTGCTGCTGGGTCAAAATCCTGGAACTCTCTTCCTAACAGTGCTGCAAGTGTACCTACATCCCATAGACTCGCGGTTCAAGAAGGCAGCTCACCACCATCTCTCAAGGGCAATTAGGGATGGGCATCAAATGCTGGCCTTGCCAGCGAAGCTCACATCCCATGAAAGAAAAAAAAAACCTCTGAGAATGAAAGGAAGCAGTGAGGGAAAAGGTAGTGAATGGATTTCAATGTCAGTAAATGTCAAATGGTACATTTGGTTGAAGAAAAACAGTAATAATTATACTTTGAACAGGCGGAAGTTGGGTAATGTAGAACAGCAAAGGGAATTGGGAATTCAGGTTCACATGATTTCAAAAGCAGCATCTCAAGTGGATAAGGCCATAAAATAAAATTATTGGAATATTGAATTTTATGGCAAGATGTACAGACTATAAAAGTCAAGATGTATTAGGGAATTTATATAAAACTTAGTAAGACTACAGCTGAAGTAGTGTGTGCAGTTTTTGGATCCAAACTGTACGAAAGATGTTGTGGCAATAGAGAGGGTGGTAGAGAAACTTCCAAGCCTGTTTGTGAGAAGACACTGAGACTAGGATGCTTTGGTGGAGATTGTTTATTGCTTGTCATAGAGCTTATTTCTGCACTCCGAACAACACTCACAGCCAGTGCTGGCTGGCTCTTCTTTGTATATACACACTTGAATACAATTAACTAATTAACACCCAACACCTGTTAACCCTATTATCTTGAACTATCAGGTATTTATCATCCATTAACAGAACTTCAGACCCCAGCAGAGGGCACAACACAGGTTTAAAATGATGCTGCTTGGTAGGAGGAACAACAAGTACAAAGGATGATGTGAAATATTAGGAGTGCTTTCATTAGAAAAGTGGAAATAGCAGGGTGATTTGATGGCATTCTTTAAAATTATGAAGGCATGGCCTCAGTAGATGAAATAAATTGTTTCTCATGATTGAAGAGTCTGAAACAAGGAGATGTAGGTATACGATTAAATATTAGAGACGAGAGACACAGAGCAGCAGCAACCTTTCCTCACAGACCATTATGAGGCTCTGCAATACACTACTGGAATTAGCAACTAAATCAGTGATATGTCAACATTTAATAATAGGTTAGTTAGGTGGTGAAGGAAAGGCAAATTAAGAGATATAGGAACAGGGCAGGCACATGGAATTAGGACTACTGCTTTGTGTGGAGGATAAAAGTAACACAGACAGGTTGGACTAAATGGACAGTTTCTGTGTCATAATTCTATTTAATCTATCCTAATTGGCTGCAGTCAGAAACGGATATGCATTATATAGGGTGTGTACTACAAGTGGTCTATTTCCTTAAAATATGTCTGCACAAAATGTTCACCTGGGGTTTAAGCCCAGTGGCCATTCAAAAAAACTCAACGGGCTTTGAACTTGGCGGCCTTCCGACATGAAAATGCCGCTGCACAGCCCCACGATATTAAATGCGGGGGCTGATTTAAATAGAGGGGGCAGAGCGGCCGCCCAAGTGACGTACAGGGGGTGGCCGCCGCATCCCCGGTAACGGCGTCTGGAGCCACCGCGCAGGCGCCGGTGCCATTTTTAAAGGGCTTCAAGCCCTTCAGTTACATTTTAAAATTTAAAGGTCCCGATCTGCGGTAAATAAAAATAAACTGTTATTTCAAATATAAATCATGTGTCCCGTCCACCCAATTGGTAATTTATACATTAATTGCCCTCTTCCCCCATAGTAAGTTTTAATCGTATCCTGAACTTTCCTCCCTCAAAATTTGTTCCCTTTGACCTTCAACCCCTTCCCACCATCCTGACAGCCAATAAAAATTGTTTTCCCTGCTCCCCCACCCCTCCCACCCTGAAAATTTTATTCCTACCCTCTCCCCACCTGGCTCCCAACTCAGAACTCTGTACAAAGTTCCGAAGGCGTGTGAGGTACGAACAGCGGACGTAAAATTGGTGTAGGAAGGCCTCCACCAGCAGGTGGTGGCCAGTATTTACATATCATTATTGTTCATTTGAATATTAAGATGAAGGGCGCACCACCGAGTGGCAGAGGGGCCACACTGAGGTCCCCCGCTACCGGTAATATGTGGCAGGCCCTTCTCTACATCGCAGGTCGAGGCGGGCCTCCCCCGGCTGCCCCACCGTGACCCATGGCTTCGGGGGGCCTCGCTCTCTGCCATGGAGGCCTCCAAGATCACCTTCCGGTCCAGAGTCCGTTCCATTGAGCACGATGAGACGTGCTCGCATTACTTCTTCCAAAAGGTACACAGAGAGAGCTCTGTTATCAGCAGCCTGAAAGAAGAGGATGGCTTGGTAACATCTTCGCAGTCCGACATACTAAGGATCAGAAAATCCTTTTATGCTGGGCTGTATGATGCGAAGCCCACAGACAGCAGAGCCTCCCAGTCCTTCCTGTCATCTATCACAGAGGTGTTAGATGACAGCATGAGGGAGAGACTGGACAAGCCGCTAACTCTGGACAAGCTGACAAAGGCCATCGAGTCCTTCGAGACGAGTAAAACTCCTGGAAGCGATGGCTTACCGGTTGAGTTGTATTCGGCCCTGTGGGACTGGGTCAGTTGGGACCTGCTGGAAGTATATGAGAGTATGCTCCTGGCCGGCAGCATGTCAGAATCCATGAGGAAAGGCATCATCACCCTCATCTACAAGCAGAAGGGGTAGATGGCAGAAATCAGAATTGGTGGCCCATCTCACTGCTTAATGCTGACTACAAGATTCTGTCCAAAGTCATAGCCAGTCGAGTCAAGTCTGCTCTGGAGTTGGTGATCCACCCTGATCAGACCTGTACTGTACCCGGCAGGAAGATCTCTGATAGTCTCGCGCTACTCAGGGATACGATCGCCTATGTACGGGACAGGAGGGTGGACACCTGCCTCATCAGCCTGGACCAGGAGAAGGCTTTTGACAGGATATCACACACCTACATGATGGACGTGCTTTCCAAAATGGGGTTTGGGGAGGGAATCTGCAATTGGATCAAACTGCTCTACACAAACATCAGTAGCGCAGTCTCAATCAATGGGTGGGAATCGAAAAGTTTCCCGATCCAATCTGGAGTCACACAGGGCTGTCCTCTCTCCCCGTCTTGTTTGTTTGCTGTATTGAACCCTTTTCTGAGACTATTAGGAAGGATGCGAGCATATGAGGGGTGACAATCCCAGGCAGTGGAGGCACTCAGGTTAAAACCTCCCTGTACGTGGATGACGTCGCCATCTTCTGCTCGGATCCTCTGTCTGTGCGCAGCCTGATCAGCATCTGTGACCAGTTCAAACTGGCCTCGGGAGCCAAAGTTAACCACGGCAAGAGCGAGGCCATGTTCTTTGGGAACTGGGCTGACCGATCCTTTGTCCCCTTCACCGTCAGGTCAGACTACCTGAAGGTGCTGAGGATATGGTTCGGAAGGGCCGGGTCGTGCACCAAAACCTGGGAGGAGAGAGAAGCCAAGGTACAACACAAGCTGAGCATGTGGGGGCAGAGATCTCTCTCCATTGTGGGTAAGAACCTGGTCATCAGGTGTGAGGCGCTCACGTTGTTGCTGTACGTGGAGCAGGTCTGGCCCATACCCCACTCCTGCGCTGTGGCAGTCACCCGAGCCATTTTCCGCTTCATCTAGGGATCCAAAATGGACCGGGTCCGGAGGGACACGATGTTCAAATCTCTGGATTAGGGCAGGAAAAATGTACCCAACGTCGCCCTCATCCTGATTAATACTTTCGTGTGCGGCTGCATCAAGCTGTGTGTAGACCGCCAGTACGCAAACTCCAAGTGTCACTACGTACTGAGGTTTTATCTGTCCCCGGTGTTGCGAAGGATGGGCCTGGTCACATGGCCGCGGAACGCTCCATCCAGTTGGACTGTACCGTACCACCTATCCTTATTGGAGCAGTTTCTGCAGAAAAACACCTTTGACCACCGATCCATCAGGCAGTGGTCTGCACGGAATGTCCTCAAGGCCCTACGGGAAAAGGAGAGGGTGGATCCTGTCGGATGGTTCCCCGAGCAGACCGCCAAAGTCATTTGACGGAATGCCTCATTACCAGAACTTTCAAACAAGCACCAAGATGTAGCTTGGCTGGTGGTGAGAAGGGCCCTCCCCGTCAGATCCTTCATGCACACCCGAAGTCTCACCCCCTCCGCACAATGTCCGCGTGGTGGCTGTGGTGGGGAAGAGACGGTTGCCCACCTCCTTCTGGAATATGTCTTTGCAAAGCAGGTGTGGAAAGAGATGCAGTGGTTTTTGTCGAGGTTCATCCCAAGCAGCTCTGTAACACAGGAGTCTGTGCTCTACGGGCTGTTCCCAGGGATGCACACCGAGACAAACATCAACTGCTGCTGGAGGACTATCAATTCGGTGAAAGACGCCCTTTGGTCTGCCTGAAACCTGCTGGTCTTCCAGCGCAAAGAGTTGTCCACGACCGAATGTTGCAGACTGGCACATTCCAAGGTCCAGGACTACATGCTGAGGGACGCACTAAAGCTTGGGGCAGCCGCAGCAAAGGCTCAATGGGGAAAGACCACTGTGTAAGGGGTCCCCACCAAGCTGAATGGAGGGGCTGGATCCATGGAAAACCCGTCAAACTGTATCGGGAAAATTTTCGTTTGCTGTAAAATGTAAAAATGTATATGGCATGACAAATGAAATGGAAGGGTTGCGTGGCAACTCATGATTGTATTGAAGGAAACTGATCACCTTTGCACTGTTTGTATTTTTTGACTTGGTGCTGTTTGAAACTGTTTGGTAATGTATTTTTTACAGATTTTTATGAATAAAGTATATTTTGGAAATTAAAAAAAACTATCACAAATTATGTGCAGCATAGCTAGCGTTTCTGTAATCTTTTGCGCTAGTTTAAAAACAATGTGCTGGAAGCAGGCCCTGCGGACAAAATTGGTGACACTCCCAGGATCAATTAATCATTTGGAGTTTCTGCTAATCACGCTCATTTGCAGGCCTTCGAAGAGGCTTTAAAAATTAAACTGGTTGCTTTGGGAGCAAGGGCACTTATATGAACATTTCCAAAGCCTATTTCGTAATTTGCTAAGAAGCTGACTACTGTACACCTATCTAACGAGCAAATGGTTCCATATATTTTTTTAAAAGTCATTTTCAGTCATTTCAAATTGGGTTGCTCACGGGTGGTAGATTGACCTTGTGATTAAAAATGCTTATTTTTTGTGATAAACCTATTTTCAATTGTATTAATCAAACTGTACCTCGTTGCAACTGTAAAATAAATCAAGGAATATTTTTTAAGCCATTTTTTCTCAATTACGTTTTATCAAGCATTGTGGTCAATATTCCCAAAGGCAGACTTTGTGTTTAATCACGTGCAAATTCAAGAAAAAAGAACACTGCTCAAAACTAGAACAATTTTGCTTGCAATTCGCAACCGATTCGCCGATTGCACCCAAAGATGAAACTCTCCCCCAGTATGTCTAAACAACAAGAGGTAGGCTTTCTTCTTCAGCACTGTAATGTAAGAATTCAGTGGAATGGGAGCTTGTGACCTCTGATTTGCTACTCAAGTTCCAAAACGAATACCGTACCGTAACTCCAGCATATACCACATTTTGTAGCTCCTGAAAACTGAGATTAGCACAGTATTAACAGAGGTATGGTGCCATGTTTCAGTTTCATGTGCACCCATTGGGGAGAGCTGTAGTCCTGGCAACACTGAAACGTTGGAAGAAATCTATTTGGAATATGGAGTGATGGCAGCAATGCAATCAGTATGGGACCCAGGAATCAGGCCATTGGTTTACCTCTATTTTGTTGAAGAAGTTAGTATTTATGACCACTGCCACGAACCGAAGGCTAAGTACTGTATGAATACAGCAAGCTTGCTGCCCTTCTCTGCAACTGTTGTATGATTGCCTTTAAAAGTGACATCCCTTTAAGATCTTAGTATGCTAATGAGCCAAGTACCAGGGTGCAGTCATGTGACTCGAGGCCAGAATCACTCTCTAACTATAACACCTAGATGCAGGTCCTGTAAAAAGTTAGCTCTGTACTGTATATTATATGGGGCGGCACAGTGGCGCAGTGGTTAGCATCACAGCTCCAGCGACCCGGGTTCAGTTCTGAATACTACCTGTGCGGGGTTTGCAAGTTCTCCCTGTGACCGCGTGAGTTTCTGCCAGGTGCTCCGGTTTCCTCCCATAGCCAAAGACTTGCAGGTTGATGGGTAAATTGGCCATTGTAAATTGCTGCTAGTGTAGGTAGGTGGTAGGAGATTGGTGGGGATGTGGTCGGAAATATGGGATCAATGTAGGATTAGTATAAATGGGTGGTCGTTGGTCAGCACAGACTCGGTGGGCCGAAGGGCCTGTTTCAGTGCTGTATCTCTCTATGACTCTATTAGTTGAGCTGTAATAAACCTGTTTGAGATCTTCAAACAACTGGATGCCACGCATCTCATTTATGTTGCATCAGACAACATAAAAAGAACTCATTACATGGTGGCAGCTCCTCACTACAGCAACTGCCTGAAAATAACTGACTAGGAACTAAGCGGTGGCCATTTCAATACAGATGCATGGTGGACATGGGAAAATCCTAGACAGATTATCAGAAAGCTAAGGAGAACAATTATCTCATTCTGCAGATGGAGTTATGCAGAATCTGTGAATCTCAAAGACTATAACAACTCGCTAACTGTGGAAAAAGTAAGGGCCACAGTTTAAATGGATGAATTGATTGCTTCATATATATTCATTCACTAAGGAATGTTTGGTGATTTGAATTAGTAGCAGATTTTAACAAAATATATACCATGTATTTGAGCTTTATATACCCTTGAGGTACAATAACCTTGCTAATCATTCAAATTGTTCTCCCTGGTTGACACATGATGGAAGGTAGTCTAGCAAATGAGCATATTATGTGTGTGATTAACCGGCAAACTCTAGCAGACTGTTGCCATGTGGACACAATACATTCTCTTTACCTAGCTTTCTGCCAAGGTCTATCTATTTCCATCATTGCTGATTAGAGGGAAAGTCAGAGATGGCTAATCTGCAAGTAGTTATTTTAAAGCACAGTCTGAGCACGTATTCAAGAAGGGACTGTGAAATGCAAAATGTAATCCATGAGTGAGAAAGACCTGATAATTCTCAAATGGCTTTATCACATGTAGGTTTTCAAGCTTTTCTTCACAAGTAGGGAAAATTCTACAGACGGCGCAGTTGTGCATTTTATATTCAATTTTTATAGGTATTTTATATGCTGATGTATTACAAGTAAAATGTAGAATGAATTACTTAAATAATATAACATTCACCTGATTTTAGTTATTTTGATAACTATTCTACTTCCCAAATGGGTAAAAATGCTATTTCCTGTCCTTAAATATTTTAGAAATCTATCCCAATAACTTTACCATCATTTTACAATCATTCCAGTCTCACTACCTACTTAAGCGAACCCATTCCATGTCCCAGATGAATTATTGTATGGGGCAAATTAGAGCTGCTCTGATTAATTGGAAGTGATTACCTGTTCAAATATTTCAATCAATATAAAATTCAATAAACAATTATTAGTTCTCATCTAGCCAGCCAAAATGGTCTTGATATAACCTCCACATATATTTCATTGGTTTATTCAAATATTGTTCTCGTGACATTAGTACATCAAACATCGAAATGCACTTTTAGGGCTCAAGTTGTTAACTGAAAAGTGAAGAAGATAGAATTCAAGGACCATGCCTTTGACACAGATCTTAATACATCTTTGACAAAGAAAGCTGTAAATTTAAAAGTGCAAAGTGAAATGTGGAGTAACTTGATCATTTCATCTGACGTGGCAGATATATGTTTTTCTCACATTAAAAAATGCTGTTTATTAAAAGTATCCTTTTTTAAAAGTTTTGTACAGCAGTTGTATTGAACCTTCTGTGCTATAGTTATCTATTTCAATCAATTTTGAAGATAAATTTTCAAAGGAACGCTTTTCCATGAAGACATACTTTCAAACAACTCAAAATTTCTATTGTAAAAGCAAAGGCAGACTGCAGTCATTGATTGTCCAATCTGGCCAATATTTTCAAGCAAATCCTCCTTGCAAATCTGATTTTCATAATGTTGCCATAACTATACATAAAGATATATGCAAATGAAACTTATATAGAGGAACAGCACAAAAATATATCATTGCAATCGGTTAAAATGTGTATATTGATGATCAGATTTATCAGATACATTCCTGATTGTCTGTGTATACCCCAGTTTCTTTTGCTAATAATGCCCACAGGAGTATCAGCCTACATTCAAAATAAATCACATGAATGTTGAATATTTTAACTGTAACACAGTTAAATTTTATAATTAGCAACATGCTGCCTTGCAAGTACTGTATTATAGGGCTAGCAAAACAGCATTTGCATTGTATCATATATGCCTTATATAGAGATAGAAACTGAAGCCTAAAACATGCCATTTGCATCTCAGTTTCATTATGGCAGAAAGTGATTCAAAATATAGATATTACACAGCAATTAAAATAAATTACACAAGTACTATACTTCACCAAACCCAAGTAGCTTTTATTGTTCACTAGGTTACACAAAATCCTAAAATACCATGATGCTCCATGAAATGAGCTGCTACTGTTCAATAAAACAGCATAGACATTGCAAGTTTAGCAGAGGCTTGAAGCGATTTTGCCTTTGCACCAACACCAAAGAGGGAGTGTAAATCTGGAGTCAGTGTCCGACCTGACTTACCATATACTCAGAGATAGATCCCGGGGCACTTTGTAAACTCACCTAATCCCAATTTAAATATTACGGGAGTGTTAAGTGACTCAATTATGTATATAGTTCAAAATCCAGCATCAGTAGTTATCTGATTACTTTGGCCACAGATATTGTGTCCTCAGAACATCACAGTGATGCTCGCATACTCAATTAATTACAATTAAAGAGCAGCCACATGGCAAGTATGGCAGCCAAGTTATGCTCACCAAGGCCCCACAAACAACCAATAAAATGACTGACAGGTTAGTCTGTTTTTAGTGGTATTGGCCAAGGGAGGAATGTTGGTCTGTACACTGAGAGAACTCCCTGCTCTTCTTCTTGGAGTCTTTTCCATCCATCTGACCAGCCAGCTAGCCTTTAGTTTAACATTTCAGTGATAGCATTCAAGGATAGTACCTCCAACAATGCAAAACTCAATCAGGGCTACAAAGAAATGCTCAAGTGGTGATTTGGTGATTGAACATTCACTTCTTTATTCAGAGGCACAAAAGTCACATCAATTGAGCCAAGCTAAGACTAAAATATAAGTAAATAGACTGTTCTTTTCCTTTTAACATGTAGTCAGCATTTGGCCTCATTTTTTACACATGATTAGACATGAAAATGAACACATGAAGCACAGTGGCGCAGTGGTTAGCACCGCAGCCTCACAGCTCCAGGGGAACGGGTTCGATTCTGGGTACTGCCTGTGCGGAGTTTGCAAGTTCTCCCTGTGTCTGCGTGGGTTTTCGCCGGGTGCTCCGGTTTCCTCCCACATCCAAAGACTTGCAGGTGATAGGTAAATTGGCCGTTGTAAATTGCCCCTAGTGTAGGGAGGTGATAGGGAATATGGGATTACTGTAGGGTTAGTATAAATGGGTGGTTGTTGGTCGGCACAGACTCGGTGGGCCAAAGGGCCTGTTTCAGTGCTGTATCTCTAAATAAAAATAAATAAAAACTGAAAACAAATGCCACTTCATTCTATTTTAAGCGTGCAATTTTGTACATATTTAATGTTTGGCAGGCAATTACTACTTCAACCATTATCAAAGTTAGTTGATTTATCGACTACAAAGATAACTCATTCACATTAGGTGATGGGGGAGGGGTGTGGGTGTGGTTCCCAATGCTCCTTGTTGGTACCTGTGAGATCTTGCATCCACCAGGATGGGCTGAAGAGAATATTGACATCTGTTATGAGGGATGTTACTTTAATAATATGGTGCTTCTCTGGCACAGCAGTACAGAATCCAAAAGCAGAGATCTCCAGGTGGAGCTAATCTCTACAATCTTCTAACCTTTGGCTAAAACCATTATGATCTTAGAAGACATCCAACATCATTTTTAAAACCTATACATCATATCTGGATTTGATCATGTATTATATAATCAATATATTGGAATAAACCATTTGATCTTAAATCAGTATTTCACATAACAGAATGCACCTACACGACACACATCCAGTGGGGTACGTTACTGATAAAAAAAAAAGTACATAGTGTATGGGCTTACTTTCCAGCATTTCTATTCCAGTAAAAAGGAGTATAATAACCTTTAGGAGCACAATAAGCATACAAATCTGAAAAGGCATTTTGCCATATCTTTGAAACTAGATACAAATCATGAGAGATCTATTAGGTGAAATGTTTTCACGATTATAAACAAATATGACATCCATTTTGGCCATGCCATTTCTCATTTATTCGATTGGCTCTCTGAGAAGGGTAAAATAAATTTGTTCTTCAGCATTGCAGCAACTGCATTTCTCTGTTGCAATATTGGATTTCTGCAAAATCAATATTGTTGCTGTTATAACTATTTGCAGTAAATTCAATATCATTCTTTACAGCAGTTATCTGACTCCAATCGTCTATAGCAAGCAACAAATGAAACAGTGTTTGCATATGTTTTGACTGAAAGATACCAGTGAGCGTGCTGTAAATTTCACACACAGAGTAGTGCAATGTTTACTACATCTCATCGATTGATTTTCAACAACACTCTAGTAACCAAGTACTGGCTTCATTCATGATGAGAATAAATAATATCACCCCTGTGTTGCACAGTTGTAATAAACTATCTAACACCATTTTTATTTCAAGTAAGTTTATGTTATTTTTTAAAACTGCCTTATTAATTACTTCTACATTAGTAAACAGACTACAGAGTTTCAAATTAATGAAAGGCAATCTGGTTGGGGTTATAGCAACAATTTCACTCCTTTCTCAGGTGATACTTGATTTAAATTTTAAATAGTGTTTTCACACTCATCAACAAAAAATTAATATTAAAAATTAACTGATGTATTTTAAAGGGGCGTTCCTTTTAAGGCCACTAAAAATATTCCAAAAAACCCAAATACTCCATGCTATTTCCCATCTACCAAGCAATTTGGTGAATCCTGAATTTTTTTTTTGCACACTTCTTTTAAAACACACACCAAAAAATTATGTACTCCAAATAATTAAAAAATCAAATGATATATTTTGCAATTTTTTTTCAAACTTGGATGCAAACCATAAATGGATATCTGGGTCAATTTTACAAAAAAGCAGTGCCACCGGCGAGCCTTGCTGAGGAAAGCATGGTGTGCTGCCCACACCTTTCCATCCATGCACAGTAAATCATGGACAGCACCCTTGTGATTTCCCAGCATGCACAAATTGTGATGAGGCTCCTGACCACTGTCACTGACTTGGAAAATTGCTCCCATTGTGTCTTAAACACAGCCTGCAGTTGCACTCAGATAGAAGACCTGATCAGATGAGATGTAGACTTTCATCAGTTTTCTTTAAGGAATATTTTTGCCATTTGAACAATGATAGAAATGCTACTAAATTTTGAAGTTGCGCCTCAAACTGCTTTACAGCAATTTTAGAACGTGAGAGCCCATTTCTTGAAGGAGCCAAGTATTTAAGAATTATTCTTTCAAACATGGAGATTTAAGCAGAAAAGAAACAGATATCCTTCCTATAGAAGAAAATTAAAAATCAAATTTGCTATTTTCAGTCATTCAAAAGGGCAGCTTTTATTTAGACATTGAGCTTTCATGCACTTTTGTGATGTTCGATTTTCAAAAACTGTACTTATGCAATCACTCCAAAATCATTGCTCTGACATTTACAGTATGACTGCTCTCATCTAATGCCACTTTACCATGCTACAAAGATGAAGCCTGAGCATCCTGTTCCAATCTTCCCCACTGCCCTAGAAATATAATTTACTGTTTTGTAATGAATTCCACAGGTTATCTTAGTGATTAGTTTCTTCATTCTGTTGTAGTACCTTAGGAGAAAAAAAGTGACAAACTTATTTCCCTTTGTATTTTAGAATGAATTAATTTTATGTTTAATTCATTACTGAGACACATTTTATACTTTAGTTGCTTATACGATAAATTGAGTTGGCCATGTTGGTATATGAGGATGAACTCCACAATTTAAAAAAAGCTTTGTGATGGACAATCAACTTTGAATCTTTCCTCTGTAACCTACTTTAAGAGAACTTGCTAATATTTGAAGCACAACCATATTCATTGTTCCCTCAAGGACAACTGAACCATTAGTCAAAGTAGATTCAATCAGATATATACTTTGTGATTGAGTGTACGCATTATGCCAGCCTCAGTTGTCTAATGTATAGAGGCAATCTTTCAGTATTAATTGTGTTAATATCAAAAATTGATATGTCACTATAAAATGTCAAGTCTGAAAACAAATATGGAGTTGTCGTTTTTAAGAATTATTTAAGATTTATTTGAAGTAAAAAGTTCACCAACTTATCATAATTTGCTGAATAATCAACATTATGAAGAAACAAAGTCACTACCACATACTCTATATGGAGGAAACTATTGAAGTTTGACTTTTAAACTTCCAAATATATTCTGGTGTTTCCTTGCTTTGTCATATAAGTACTGTAGTTTTATCTTGTTTAGACTTGACTGAGTTGTACTCTTGCCTCTAAGCTTTGGATTCAAGCCTTGTTGTAGGACTTAACTACATAATCTAGGCTGATATTTCAATGCAGTACTGAGAAAATGTTGCAAGATCAGAGGAACTATCGTTTGGATGAGACATTAAACCAAGGCTCCTATGCCTTATCAGATGGATGTTAAAGATTGCGGGCTGGATTTTACGTCGGGCGGACGGGAACTGGCCACCGATGTAAAAGTCGGTGGCAAACCTACCTCCGCCCAGCCTGGGGATCTATCTGACCCTCATTTTATGGGCTTTAACTGTTCCGAGGCAGGACTTCCACCTGCTTGAGGGAGGAAGTCCCGCCTCATTGAGCTGCCGGCCAATCATCGGGTCTGCAGCTCTTAGTCCCAGCAGCGCCACCGGGAGCGGTGGCCACTGCTGAGACTGCAGCCCAGCCGAGGACATGGAGCCAGGAGTCCAGGCAAGTTAGTGTTGCCTTGCCGGGCTAGTCAAGCTTAGAGCGTATATAGTTAAGATGAGACAATGAGTCACTCCTTTTTTATCCTTCGTATTGACTTCATTGGCTCCAGCTTCTCTGTAGTATGCAATTAATACATTTGTTGCACATTTTTCTTCATTTTGCATCAGTTTTCTCTTCTTCCTCCAAAACTGTTGACTCCTTGCTGTTGCGTTGCCGCCCAATGTCTCACATAAGTTACCATTCTTAACATGTGAGCCTGGATGGGATTGTTGGCAAACTATTTGTCCTCACCTCATCCAACACACACATATATGTGCACTTCCAACAAATGTCTCTGGACATCCAGCAGAAACATGATCCCAAGGTGACTTTTCCTTCCCTAACCTAGGGGTGGTTCACCAAACAGTAGATTCCCAATACAAAAGCAAAATACTGCATATGTTGAAAATCTGAAATAAAATTGAAGATGCTGAAATACTCAGCAGGTCAGGCAGCATCTCTGGAGAGAGAAACAGAGTTAACATTGATCTGAACTGTTAAGTCTGTTTCTCGCTCTACAGATGATGCCTCACCTGCTGACTTATTCCAGCAGCTTCTGTTTTTATAGTAGATTCCCAATTATTGTCTGTTGAGATCAACTAAGTTAAAGTAAAATCCTGGAACCTTCCTAGTCTTTATGGTTGAGATATGCAGAGTCTTAACCAGCTAAGTGATTGGAGAGCCTCCTAATTATGTCATTGAATCCACTTACTAGCAGGAATTATTTAGCCTGTGCAAACATTTCTTTTAAATAATGTTTTCATAATTAAATTACACCTAATTCTACTATGCTGGAATTATTTTCCTTCTGATCAATTTCTTTTTAAGAGATAAACATCTAAAACCAAGATCAAACAAGCCTTCAGAGGCACTGGAATCAAACCCAAACCTATACTTTTAAATCCTTTTATCAGATTCACTTACCTAATCCCTAAACAGCTAAACTGTTAATTTACAACATAAATAGAAGTATAAAAACAACTGAGGCAAAATTGTGTCACAATTGTGATTTTGGCCATACCTTTATTGCTTGTGAATTATCATGTGAGACTAATCATTGGCAAAAGGTGATGTCTCAAGGGTCCTTCAATCTCTACGTCCCTGCTAAAATTCTATGTTTGACAGCCTTAGATAGTGTCCAAAATGGTCAGCTTTTCCCTGGATTCAAATATTGAAACTTTTTGTAATCTACAAACTGACAAGACTGCTTATATCTTAAATATAAAGGCAATAAATGCTGCAAATACACCACAGGTCTGTCAGCATCGCATTCATATCTCAGCCATCCAAATCATTAACTTGTGTTTTCTCTTTAGAGATGCCGATGGAGTTGTTGTGTATTTCCATTATTTTCTATATTTCTTTCAGATTTGTAATATTCATAGTTTTCCTTTATTTAACAAAACAGCTAACTTACATGGCAAGGTATGTAAACTCCCAGATAATTAATAAACTTGTATTCACGTAAGCACAATTTAAAAACCAGATTAAAACATTAATGTATCTAACCACTTTTCTTTTGAATATGGCATGTTTTTTTCTGCAAGCTTGTTTGATTTGAAAGAGAACCTGATCCTAGACCTCTTCCTATGTTGTGCTTGAATGGAAATTTGTAAAACTGCACCATGTAACTTGAAGTATTCTCTAACTTACCTTCTTAAAAAGCATCTCACCATGATTGGGAAATCAATACATGGGGAATTATATGGAAATCTGAATGATTAAAATTGTTACATTTAAATTGTAAATTGTAAAAAATCTATTTTCCATTTCAGCTTATAACTGAAGAGGCTGAATGTCTAAATATGGTGGCAGTTTTTTCTTAAATTAATCAAAATGCCACCTTCCTAAGGTTGTGATTTTGCATATGGACAGCTGAGTGGGCAGCAGCTGTGCATATCCACTACCCACCTCCTCCAGGCCTCACTTTTGAGGCAGCACATGAAACAATAAGTAATGCAATGGACTCAGTATTGTGTCTGCATTACGGATAACCTGGGGAAGGGGTGAGGGAAGGTTGGGGCCACAACTAACATCCATCATCTGATCATTGAGTACAAAATTAAAATATTTTACAGTTTTATTTTTGAAAAGTACCTTAATAAGGATCATTTAATTTGTACCTAGAAAATGTGCAAACTGGAAAACAATGACGCATTTTTTGGTCATATGTTGTAAATGTAGTGCAATAAAATTAAAAACACATCATTTATTCCAGTGGATAAATATTTGTATGATCTTAAATGTAAGCTCTTCGGAATCGATGCTTCATAACACTAGGGTGCATTTTATGTATAATGAATACTACAATCAGACTATCATGGACTCAAAATTATAAAAGTCTACTTTTAATTCAACAGCACTGCAATTGTTATAATTGGAAAATTATAATCAACTGTCTATATCTGCTTCAAGTTTTCTTTATGTAATTAATTTTGTTCTACTGTTTTAAATGAACTATACTAACACTATTTAACATTCCTTTAGCATTAGAAATGAGCTGAAGCTTTTCCACTTGCATTGAAATAGTGAAACCCTTTTCAAATGGCATTGTTTAGAGCGCCACCTCATGGCAACTATCATTTCCCTCTTTATAAGAAGTGAAAATGATAAATATTAAATTATGTTTGAATAAGAAACCCCATTTTACCATCATAACACAATTTCCATTGGTATATCTATAATCTAAGGTTTTTACACATTTGATGTGCTCAAGTTTTCAATTGTTCTATGGTAACACAAGCTACATAAGAATGCTTAACAGACCTCTCGTGGGAACGTCAGGGCTTGTATGGGAAATATAACTTTGTAAAAGAGCAAGAGGAAGAATCTGTATAAAATCTGGTTACCATTAATTGATCACAGAAATGCATACAACAGAAATAATTAATTAGTGTTTATAATGAAGAAAATTATGCAGAAAATTTTAAAAACATATTTCATTGTAAGAAAATTAAGTCCCAAATATCTTTGAAGATTAACCTTTCAACTGCATTGTTCATCACAGAACTAATGCCTTACTCCTTAAAAAAAAGCACTCTTTTACACAATTAATACTAAGATTGGCAAATGTATTTATTTATTTTCTTATAATTAATAAGAGAAACCATAAATAAGCCTGATAATAGCCCTTTGCCAAGACTCTCATGAAAGAGAGTTCTTCTTTGGAGAATACTATATATGGGAATCCTGGTCAATTTTTTCCTGCGCAGTCTAGTCATTGAGAGTATCATTCCGCATCCCAGGTGAACACAGTCCAGGGATTAAACCTGAGACTGTGGATCTTAGGATCTTCCTGGGCTGTAGAACTCAGTGCCATACTACCTGATGCTGTTATCATTCCACCAACATCTCTGTGGTCTAGTTCCCTCCAACATCCAAAGGAGGGTTGAACTGAATCACTCAAATGCTTTTGCATGTGGCCTTTGATGCTAGTAATATCAGCGAAAGGAAAACCAACTTGAAAGATATCCAAATATATTTATTTTCCCATTAAAAAGGTACAACATTAATTTGCAGCATATAAAGTATTGTGCAAGAATTGGTCAGAAAACCTACAACTGCTCATCAACAAAGGGAATCTGTTCCAATGTACAAATTAACCACATAACAAAGAATGCATTCAAGATTGGCATGCCCGAGACAAGAACGTTTGTTCTTCTGGTTTCCACTTTACCACGAACGTTCACATGTACCACCAGTGGGTTATGCTTAATAGGAACCGCCCGTTTTTTAAAAGGCATTACATGTTTGAAAATTCAAGGCTTTCCAACCTCAGAAAGTTACCGCAACACATTAAGTTAACGTCCAGTGTGAGATGCAGAGATACTTGAGTCCTGAAGTATTGCTAAACTGAATTCAGAACAGAGCTGTTTCCAAGAGATGTTGAAGCTCGAGTCCTTATTACAACAGTCAGTGTTACAGCGCTAAAAATGCAGCGTTGCTCCTGATGTGGTTTCGTTTGGCTGAGAATCGGCTATCGACAGTTGACAAAACTTTAGCTGATCTTGTAAGGATCGACGGGACTCAATCTGAGCGGGGGAGGGGGCGGGGGCGCACAAGAAGCGTTCCTAACAATGAAATTTGCTGCCAATTATCCAGAAAGTCACTTTTTTTTTTACTTGTAATATTTTGATTGTTAATACTTGTGCCTGCAGCACTGTTGGTTCATATGCTTGAGAAGCTGCAATATAGAAGGTTCAAGGTTACAGTAACACTTCTGTTCCCACAGATTGTTTGCTGAGTCCCAGGGAATAGGAGTGATCTGCGGCCGGGGACTATTAACCAAGTCACAGCCGCACTGCCCTCCCGCCTTTCTTTACAATCTTATGCTGACCAACTGGATTCGTTGGAACACAACCTTTTCGATAAATAATTATCTGATTTCAATTCGGCTGAAAATGTGGAGCCTCAAAGGAAGCGCTACGAGAACCACCAGAACCTATTCGGTTTCAACAACGAGTGCCAACAGCTGGGGACAACAAACCTGTCCTTCACCACAACATATGGTAAACTTGACCAAAAGAAGTTATGCAACTTCGCTCAGGAGGCACTTGCTGAAAGGTGAATCTCAGTGATGTTCGAGAAGCTTATGAAACAAATCTTCGCAAAAGGATCAATTAATGGTATTGGCTGTTCACATAGTAATTTGTGAGGTTGAACCAGACTATGACTACATTATGTGGACTTCGAAATTAAATTCGCCAAGAATTGCCATCTTAAATATTCACGATCGAGCACATTCTGAGCTTATCACTCGAGAGGAGATGGACTTCAAGATACAGCACTACATAATGACGGTTATCATGACAGCGATGATTGTTCCATCAAGTTTTACAACTTAGCCCATGCAAATAACCCATACATTACACGGTATATCTAGTCTCTCTCAACACTGAACTTACCTGCAAAGACCTGTCCCTTTGCGCTTGACAATAGATACACCAGAAGAGCGAAGGAAATCAGAAGCGGTCTCATATCTGGGTATTTTTCTCGCATTACTTGCGGAGTTGTAGCATTATCCGGTTGCTGGCTGGTTAGCAAGCGATGATCTGTTGGAGATACCCGGAGCGCTGTGGTGTATCTAAATGCTGACTGCTACTGGCTCTGCCTGGCAGCTTGGAGATGTTCAAGTAGTTGCTGAGTGAGGGCTCCCCCGGGTCCTGACGCAAGCCGCTTCTCCCTATTTTTCTCTCACACACACACACAAACACACGTAGGCGAGCAAGCGCGAAGCTCGTTTCCAACTCAAATGCTTGGAAAAGAAATCTCTTTCCTTTCAAACAGGCAACTGGCGTAATACATTTTTATGCAGTTAAGACAGAGCACGGTTCCACGCTCAGGCGCAAAATTAGTCTAAATCTGTCAGAAGTGGACTACAATGAAGAATGATGAGGTGATAATATGTTCATATTCCAGCAAGCAGGTTGATAGACTGATTTAGCACAACCTGAATATTTGATAGTTCATTTGTGATCTGCTGTAAATGACATGTCTGTTATAACATGCAATGCACAATTTCTGACATCTAGCAAAATCAAAGTCAAATGATAAGTCAAAATGATTATATTTTTCAATTGGTAGTTGCGTTGTCTTGTATCATAAAATTGCTGAAAGGTTTCGGATTTTCAATTATCATGTATCTTCTTGTGCTTACCCCTGAATCTATCTAGCTCCACATGCTCAAGTAGGTAGGCGAAAATATTAAAAGTGAATAGAGATACAGCATCCAATTGTAATCCTTACTTGTTTCTAAGTTAACAATTACAAAATGTTCTCCAATGTCACATGAATCAATGCACCAATTGGCTAATTTATTCTAATAATGCAAATCTTTACACTATAGTAATTAAAATCATTTTTTGTGAATTACCATGATATTTACATAGGCTAATTATTTTTTCAATAAACTGAGATAGGCATTTTTGTCACTCAGTATAACTTGGAGTTATGAATTTGGAGTCAGTTCAATTGATGGGATTCTCTCGGTGCTTTTGCATTATAAATTTATCATTGATGTGAAACAATTTTGACTTTCCTTCTTGCGAAACCTGTAGTATGTAAATTGGGTGTTTAAACCTGAACAAACACTGGGGTGAAGCAAAGCAAGTCTGCCTCCTCCAGAGAGACTCAGTCTGCTTTGCTCTGGTATCAAGTTTGACCCTCACATTCAATTTACAGTATATGGAGAAATAATTCTGCATGCTCAAGTCTCACTGGTGTTTTACAAGCTATCTGCACACGAGTACTATAAAAGTGGATGGATTTACACCATCCACAGAAGTGTATATTGCTTTCAAGTTTACTGAGGATTTGGAAAACTTATTTGTACTGTATCTGAAGCCAGTTACAATAATATGATGTTATGGAAGTTGCTGGAATTGGAAAGAAGGGTTTTAAATCTGAACTTTGTTTTTATTCTAAGGATGTGGGACTTTGTGGGCAATATAGGCATTTAGTGCCCATCCCTACTTATTCTGAGGTAATTGTAGGCTTTCTTTTCGAATGATTGTTTAATAACAAAATTACATGGCATAGAACTGTATTCATATGTCAGCCCAGACTGTATGCAGGTGGGTTCTTTTCCTTAATAATATTAGTCAATTTATTGGGTTTAATGTAATTCTAGCAGTGTTTGTGGTCATTTTTTTCATGCCAGCCACAAACTACCAGATTTATCAAATTCAATTGCATAATTTACCATGGTTGGATTAAGATCTCAGAATCTTTGGCTGCAAGGCCATTACCATAACCATTGTATTACTTGTTATGACCAGGTGAGCAATATGTCTAGGGCTGCCTTTACCTGGTCTTATTGTAACAGGGTTTAATTTTAAACAAACTGTGTTTTGAACCCCCCTTTTTGGGAATGTGTTCACAGTTTCCAATTATAAGACAAAGAACTGAGCACACACAGGCTTTCTTTGGTTAAAGCAGAAAGAAGAGATTTATTGAAACCTTAAAACGTAAACTCTAACACGGTTCACACCTACGGATGTACGACGTGCTCACGTTAGCATGCACACGCGATATAAACATGCAGATAGGAATAGAAAAGAACAGAAGAAAAGATTAGTAGAACGGTTTGAGGCAATATCTTGTTACTGTTTCTCGAGCTTGCTGTAGTCCTTCATTGAAGATATGGTCCTGTGATTTGTTGGGGCCCAATAATCTTCTTAAAACTTTGTTCACGTGGCAAACCCTTCTCTCTTTGAGCTTCACATGTTTTCAATGGTTTCAGTTCCTTGAAAAGAGATGAAGGAAGGCAGACAGACAGGCAGGAGAGGAGATGTTCTTGCTTCAGTTCCTGGAGCACATGGCGTTCTTTCTGGCAATTCCTTTGTTTGGGAGTTCAAATTCAAAAAAGACTCCCAGGTTGCCCCGCAGGTTAGTCATGTGAGTAGTTCCTTATATGGAACAGTCTCCTCAACCTCCTTGGTTGGAAGTTCAAATTTAAAAACTCCAGCCTGCCAGTCATGTGTCCAAAACTGTTCTGACCACTTCTGTGTATTGGAGAAGCAGTTGCTGGATCCCCATTGTTTCAACATTGTCTGTTACCATGGAAATATCTTCCCAATCAGGGTTTGCAATTTTATGTTTTAATGTTCATGTGGCGAAGTAATGTGTGCCTCAGTCTTGGCAGGTGGGGTTTGCCTGACACCTCCAGACCCAGGGGAATGAAATGCGATTTGAAGAAAATAGCGCATTTCATTACAGAGTTTGAGAGAAAGATAAGATACAGAAAGAAAACCATGCATTTCTCTCAATCATTTCCATTCATTCATCAGTCTTGAAGCTCATTAAGATGGTCTGTTCTGCAGGGGGTGGTGGGGGGGGGATGTGGGTGCAGGGCTGCTTTAATGTCCCCTTTTATCCCCCTCCAGGAGAATTAGTAGGGCGGGTCTAGCCTGAACTCCGATTCAGGCAAAGACTTTTGGCTTCAGGGGATTGGGGTTTCCCTTTTCCTCTGACTGTGGGGGAGGAGTCTCTGTTACTCTCCCCTTTGTTCTCTGGGACACTCCTACCTGAGGTATTTGTGCAGACTTAACTGCAATTTCCGGTGACCCTTCAACTAGATGAGGCATCACCCTCATGGTTTCTCTGCCCCCTAGAGGTCTATCTTTGTTTCTTAGTCTCTGCTGGTTCTTGTAAATGCTGTTAGCAACTTTGGCGGGATGCTTCTAGAGTCTGCATTTACATAGGAGGATGTGAGGTCTAACATTTTACATTTTTCTGGGTTGGTTGACTGGGTGGTAGGGGTTTTCATCCAGGATTCTTCCCGGACTTCCTTTAACTTGCCCTCTGGGTCACTTTTTCCCCTTCTCTTTCTCAACTTTTGCTAGCCATGTGCCTGCCTGTTCCCTTTTGTTCTCGGTTGGGGTCCCTTACAGTTCACCCAGCCTCTGCTGGAGGGTCCTCCTAACACTGGTTTCACTGTAGGTTGAGGTTTCCCCTCAACCTGGCACATGTGGCAACTCCTGCAGTACTCCACTACATCCTTTGGAGTTTTGGCCAGTTAAACTGCTGCCTTATGCGGATTTTGGTCTTTCGTATACCGGCATGTACAGCTACTGTAGTCTCGTCGGCTCTTCATAATATTTCTCCCCGATACCTCTGTGGTACCACTAACTGGTGAACTACTGTCCATTCCTGGCCCTCAGGTCTGTGAGGAGAACTCCATTTCCTCATCAGTGCCTCATTCTTTAAAAAGTAGCAGTCAGGGACTCCCTCTGCTTCACTCTCAGATTGGGCAGCCTGTGCTAACCCTTGCAAATACTGGGTTGGCTTGTTGAGCCTCACCTAGGGAAAATCCAATTAATTCATTCTCTGGTTCTCCTAACTTTCCAAAGAAAGTCTCGGCCAGGCAGACCTCATGGTCATTTGCCTGTGGTGTCAATGCAGTCTCCTCTGGGGGAGCTGGTTTAATCATGGCCTGACCCATTACACATTCTGGGACTCGGCAGGAGACCGTCTCCTGCCACAGCCCTATATCTCTGACCTCCTGTGGTCTTTCTTTCACTACTGGGGGGGCTACCACCTTCACCCTGCCAGGTCATTACCTAGGAGCAGGTCAACCCCATTCACAGGCAAACTAGAGACAATCCCTACAGTCACCTGTCCCGAAACTAGGTCACATTCCAGGTGCACCTGGTGTACAGGTATAGATATACACTGCCCTCCAATACCATTCACCACCATTTTGGTGTTCACTGCACTCTCTGGGGAAAGGTCAGGCCTTTTCCCAATAAAAGGGATCTGGTGGCCCCTGCATCCCTGAGAATCACTATGGGCTTGCTTGCCCCACTTGAGGGATATGGGGTTACTTTCCCCACCAGATACAAAACCCTGGTAACCTTCAGGATTCCTATTAACTTTTCCTGCACTAGCTGTAGTAAGCTTCCTGGGTTGCACCCTTACTGCAATCAAAGCCACAGCCCGTTCTGTGTTTTCCATCAGGCCCTTGTCTTCACTGAGCGGGTGTGCCCTGATTAACCCTAGGGGTTAATTTCCAGCAGTCAGTTTTTAAATGCCCTGCTTTGTTACAATGGAAGCACTGGGTCTCACTCTTGCTCACAGCACTTTCCTTTTTGGCTGGATGAGGGCCCCCTGTGTCTCCTACTTTCCTTTCTCTTCCAGGACTGCCTGGGCTTCTATCACCTTCCCATCCTTTGTCCTTTACGGATTTGTGGGGGTGATCAGGAAAGGTTCACCCCTGGGAAACCGATTTATGGATTAAAGAAAAGTCATCAGCCAGAACGGTTGCTTGCCAGGCCCCCTGAACCCTTTGCTCCTCGACATAAATTTTTATTGAGAATGGGAGAGTGTTTTTAAATTCCTCTAACAGGATTACTTCTCTGAGAGTCTCATAGCTGAGCTGTATTTTTAAAGCCCTCAGACACTGGTCAAAAGCCAGCTGCTTGCTTCTTTCAAACTCCAGATAGGTTTGATTTACCTGCTTTTTGAGGGTTCTAAATTTCTGGTGGTAGGCTTCAGGTACTAATTCATAAGTCCCAAGGATAGCATTTTTGGTCAGTTCATAGTTTGATGAACTCTCAACTGGCAGCAAGGAATAGACCTCATGGGCTTTTCCAGTTAGTTTGCTTTGCTGTAAAAGAGACCAGGTCTCAGCTGGCCATTTTAGCTGCCTTGCCAGTTTCTCGAAAGACACTAAAAACGCTTGCACATCTTCCTCATTGAATTTTCAAATCAATTGGGTGAGTTTTAGCATTCTTGTACCCAAGCCTGAATTCTGATCCTCCATATTGGCCATGCTTTCACTAGGGTTACTCTGTCGCCCCCTAGCTAACTCAAGCCGCTGTAATTCTCTTTCTTTGCAATCTTTCTGGAATTTTCTTTCTCTCACTCTCCTCTCTCTCTCGTTCCTTCTCCTGTCTTTGTTTTTCTTCATGTTCCACTTAGAAGGTTCTTTTTTTCTCTTTTTGTTCCTTTTGGAACGCTTTCTCTTTCCCCCTCTCCTGCCTCTCTCTCTCTTTTCCTCTTTCCTCTAATTCAAGTTTCCTCTGTTCCAATTATATCTTTGCTAACAATACCCTGTCAGATTCTGCTTCTAAGCTTGTTTCTACTTCTTCATATTCAAGGGAAAAATGGTTGGCCACTAGCCTTAGGAGTTCAGACTTCCTAGCCTTGCCACGTACAGTGATTCCACACTGCTCAGCCATTTTTCTCAACTTCTCCATAGACAGTACTTTTAACTTATACCAAGTTATTTCACCCTGGCTTGGAGAGATACTCGCTTCAGTTGCAGACATGTTCGTGTTCAATCGCACACAACCACAAGAAAACTTGTATTAATTCTTTGCTCTTTTTGATTGGGAACAATTTGGCTTTCCACTTTCAATTTCACTTGTTTGTCTGTGGGTAAAATTCTGGATGCTAGCACCCAATATCTGTTATGACCAGGTGCGCAATGTGTCTAGAGGTCTTTGGCTGTCTTTACCTGGTCTTATTGTAACAGTGTTTAATTTTAAACACACTGGCCGGAATTTTACCATTAAGAATCGGGTCCCGTCGGGGTCGCGCGGAGGGAAAAATGGCGCGCGAAGACGTCGGGCTGGGTCCCCAGTGTCATTATGCGCTGACGCAATTTAACCAGCATGGGAAGTCGGGCGCGATCCAGTTTGCGCTCGCCGCCCGACTAACGTCAATTGAGAAGTACTTAAGGTAATTCAGAATCCAATTGACAGAGATTTTACGCTACGTATCTGATTTTACAGCCATTAATTGGATCGTGTGGCGTGTCGGGAACCCGGCAGGTTCAAAAGGGCGGCAGGCATTGATTCATTAGGGAGTTGGAGGTAAAAATGAATTTATTGAACTTTATTAATGCTGATGTTATTTGTGTGTCCTAACAAGGGTTGTAACTTGCAGCTTGTGCAGAAGGTTTAATCTGAATGTTATGCACTGCTGATAGGGACCCATGTAATATTAGTTATTGCCTGAAGGAAGTACCTGAAGTGAGCCAGTCACAAAAGCTGGAATCTATTATCTGTGGTCACTGCATTTGTTCTGCTGTTCAACAATGGGAATTGTTCACTCTGGAGGTGGATCATCAGATGAGGAGGACAATGATTCAATGAGTGACAGAAGTACAAATGGTCAGGGGAACATACAGCAAGCTGCACCAGTGCATCCTCGTGCTGTTGGAGGGAGAGTAGTTCGCAGAGTCGCCCAGGAGCGACCAAATGTCAGGAGACGTACCTACCCAGTAGTAAGGGTATACCGAACGCGTCTGAACTACCTGCAGCTGTCAGAACGCCAGTGCAGAAGAAAACTGCGGCTGTCATGGGAGACTGTCACATCTCTTTGTGAGATGCTGGCAGTGGATGTTTCCTCAAACTGTATCGGAGGCCATCCATGCCAGTCGCTCTAAAGGTTACAATAGCTCTTAACTTCTATGCGTCTGGCTCCTTCCAAGCCTCAGCTGCAGACTTGTGCGGTGTCTCACAATCAGCAGCGCACCATTGCATAAAGGTTGTGACTGAGGCATTGTTTCAACGTGCTGAGCATTTCATCACATTCAAGACGGACAACACCAGTCAGGCTGAGAGAGCCAGAGGCTTCAGCATTATATCCGGCTTCCCAATGGTACAGGGTGTGATAGACTGTACTCATGTGGCCCTTAGAGCACCAGCTGGACAGTTGAGGGCATTCATGAACCACAAGGGATTCCATTCAATGAAAGTTCAGCTCATCTGTGATCATCGGAAGCGAATCATGCAGGTGTGTGCACGTTACCCTGGTAGTTGTCGTGATTCTTTCATTCTCCACAACTCACTGGTGACTGCAATTTTCAGTCCTCCACACAGAATGGAGGGATGGATACTTAGCGACAGAGGTTATCCTCTGAAGACATGGCTCATGACACCAGTGAGGAACCCAAGGGGTGAGGCAGAGGAACGATACAACGGGATCCATGCGGCCACCAGAGTGACAATCGAGCAAACTATAGGCCTCCTAACGATGAGATTTAGGTGTCTTGACCGCTCTGGTGGATCACTGCAGTGCGCACCATCGAGGGTTTCCAAAATCATTGTTGTCTGCTGTGCCTTGAATAACCTGGCGATTGAACATGGAGATGCCCTAGAGGATGATCAATGTCAGCGCGATGTGTCATCAGATGATGACGAAGTTTCTGATGAGGAAGATGGGCATCAGTCTAATGATGATCATGGCTCTAAGTGCTAGAGAAACAAGGGAATCTCTAATAGGAACGCGTTTCAGTTGAATTTATGTAAATCTTCACACATTTCAATCGGCTTTATGACATTAACCATTGTGAGGATCTGACAGCGCAAAATCTCTAACCTTTAGGGGTTGAGACAAAGCGAATGACCAATCCATCACATCATGAGGGACGCGACCCAAGTGTGTGGCCTCACATTTGAGACAACTTGAGTTGACTAACTATGTAATATCTGACTTCAGAAATGACATGTCCAATGGTAAAATCTCCAGTTTAATCAAACGCTATTGTTTTACAAATCAAATAATGTACTTCAAGTCACCAGTGCACCAGTAGTGAAATTAAAGTGTTTTCTTAATCTGTTTACGCGTGCTCATTCGTGTGCATGATCCCTCGCCACCAGACTTACCAGAGGCAGGTGGCTGATCTTGTTGCCACCCTGCTTTTGATGACTTGGGCGGACGTCCTCTGCATGCTCGTGGCCGTGAGGGCCCTGGCATCTCTGGGTTCTCATGACAAATATCATGAGCACCCTCTATTACCCCGGGATTTAGCAGTTCACGTCCCTGGCGCAGGGAGCAAGGAGCTGCAGGATGCATCAGAAGCACCGTGAGAGGAGCTTCCATATGCGATCTGCTGCCCTGTGCCCACGTGAGGCTCGGATGGTCCTCAATGGTGGCTTCAGAGTACTGAGTGTCCTCAACCTGGCGCAGTCGCATCAGATTAGGCTCTCTGATGCTCTGGTCCAGGGAGGCCACAGTCGCTCTGAGGTCCCAAATTGCATGAAGAACTGGTCCCTCCACTGCAGCCGCCAGTCTATCAATGGAGGAAGCCAGATGTTCAAATGCCTGTGAGTTTGCTGAACTCATACTCTGAATGGATGTCTCCAGAGTATGAGTCATAGCGCGCAACGTCTCAGGCAACTCCGCCAGATTTCCATGAACCGCATTCTGCACCTGCAACATCGCCCGACGAAAGGATGATCTCAGAGGCACGTCATCAGCTTGCGGCTCTGCACAGGCCTGACATCCCACTCTCCTCCGAGTGTGTGATGCAACGGCCGATTCTGCATCTGGTGTCTGGCCCGGCAACTGTGCTGTGCTCACACCAGTATGTGACATTGATTCCCCAGACACAGTCATCCCAACCGAGGTGTCAGTATCTGCTGTGGTACTTGGTGTGTCGCGATGATGTGATGGTGCACCCTCTGAGGCGCCCTCCTCCACCTCAGAGGTAGATGGTCGGGCAATGGAAACGCTTCCTGGCACATGCTGGGTTTCACCTGTTGGGAAAAGCATTGTGATCAGTTTCATCATCAATCCAGAGTTAAGCACAAGTTTGTGCCTCCAGCTTGGTTACATCTGGGTGATGTTGCAATTGAGAGCAACATTCAGTGCATTTGACATTCACCAAATTGTTGGCACAGTAGCGCAGCCTCACCACCCTCCCCCACCCCCATAATGAAGTGTTACACCACATTCTGGAACACTCACTCTCATGGCCAGGTACACCGGCCTCGCCGTCTGCCACGGCGCGTCCTCCTTCCTCCCCTGCTATAATTATGCCATCCTCCTCCATTCTGGTGAGGAATGCCTGGGTGGCTATGCCGCCACCAGTACGTGACCTCTCCCGGGCATTGCGTACCCTCTTTTCCTGAATAAACAAAGGTACTTATTTCATACATAGTCAATGGCATATGTCGCTGTCACCCAAAGGGTTGGTGTTGCATTTCACTGCTGTGACAGTGTTGGGCGCAACTTTAACACCACAGCATCAGCGTTCATCTCAGACTTGCCCATCATGCGTCCCATTTCAAGGCAGCAGCCAGGCATTGATCATATAGGGCTTCCACATTGCACCATGGGTACATAGAAAGCCTCCCTTGGCACATAACTGATTAGATGAATGAGGAATGCCCCTTACCCGGGCAGAGCGAAGCAGGTCATTGAGGCGCTTGCGGCACTGCATCCATGTACGCCTCACAACGCCTCGGCTGCTGACCTCCTCTGCAACCTCCAGCCAGGCCCTCTTGGTCACTTCGGAGGGTCTCCTTCTCCCATCTGAGCTGAACAGAATGTCTCTCCTCAACGGCCTGGAGGAGGACCTGCAGTGAATCATCAGAGAATCGGGGGGCAACACGATGCTTCTGCCCTCCATCACCTCTAACAGCAATATTGCTGTCTCCCAGTCTTTCTGTGTTTCAAGGTATGGAGCCTTTGAAATCTCCAGACCTTATGACAGTTGTATCTTCCTTTATATCAAATGGGGAACTCACTGCTCTGTTTAAAATCAGTCATCCTTTATGGAGGGCTTACAATCAGCCTTCCGCGTATGTGGTCCCACCCCCAATGATGCAGAAGTTTCCGCCCGCGCGCGCCATTTCTTTTCGGAGTTCCACCGCTGGCCCGCTGATTAGGTGATCAGAGCGCGATGCCGGCGACCAGGCGACGCAGAGCGGGATCGGGGGCCTGATCCGCCTCGGGCGCATCGGCCCCGGGGCCACCGGTAAGCGAAAAATTCCGGCCACTGTGTTTTGAGCTCCCCTTTTTGGAAATCCCTGTTCACAGTTTCCAATTATAAGGCAAAGAATTGAGCACACACAGGCTTTCTTTGGTTTAAAGCAGAAAGAGGAGATTTATTGAAGCCTTGAAACGTAAACTCTAACACGGTTCACGCCTACGGATGTACGACGTGCTCACGTTAGCATGCACACGTGATATAAACATGCAGATAGGAATGGAAAAGAACAGAAGAAAAGATTAGTAGAACAGTTTGAGGCAATATCTTGTACTGTTTCTTGGAATCGCTGTAGTCCTTCATTGAAGATATGGTCTTGTGATTTGTTGGGGCCCAATAATCTTCTTAAAACTTTGTTCATGTGGCAAACCCTTCCCTCTTTGAGCGTCACATGTTTTCAATGGTTTCAGTTCCTTGAAAAGAGATGAAGGAAGGCAGACAGACAGGCAGGAGAGGAGATGTTCTTGCTTCAGTTCCAGGAACACACAGCATTCTCTCTGGCAATTCCTTTGTTTGGGAGTTCAAATTCAAAAAAGACTCCCAGGTTGCCCCGCAGGTTAGTCATGTGAGTAGTTCCTTATATGGAACAGTCTCCTCAACCTCCTTGGTTGGAAGTTCAAATTTAAAATCTCCAGCCTGCCAGTCACGTGTCCAAAAGTGTTCTGACCACTCCTGTGTATTGGAGAAGCAGTTGCTGGATCCCCATTGTTTCAACATTGTTGCCATGGAAATGACTTTCCGGTCAGGGCTTGCAATTTTATGTTTTAATGTTCATGTGGCGAAATAATATGTGCCGCAGTCTTGGCAGGTGGGGTTTGCCTGACATACTATAGACAAATTGCTGAAGATGACTTTGCTGCAATATCAAACTTGATGTATAAATGTATCCTAAGTGGTTAGGATAAAAGTAGGTAAAGATGCAAGTAATTAAACACTTTACAAATCCTTCATTTTAGGCATGAGCCTTGATGAAATTTGTGCTTTTGTACTTCTTCCTTGATGAGTATTAAAATTAAAACATGGGAATCCATTACCTTTGAAATTGTGGGATTTGTGTGGAAGGTATGTGTGATGGTTTCACTTAAATGCTGATGTGACTTGTGTAAGAGATTTCCCTTTTAATAGACCCTCTTGGAACTGAACTTATATTGCATAAAGGATATCAAAAAGTGTGGTGTGCTCTGGGGTTCAATGAGAAGTGGGAAAAATTAGCCTGGGAGCAAACAAGAACTTCTGATTCCAGCACCTTAAGTCATCCCGTTGGCAGTGATTTGGAAGAGGGTAATGCAGGTGATTTCCAAAGCACTAGAGAGAAGTAAAAGACACTCTCATAAGAACATAAGATCATAAGAACTAGAAGCAGGAGTAGGTAATTCAGCCCCTCGAACCTGCTCCGCCATTCAATATGATCATGGCTGATCTCATCTTGGCCTCAACTCCACTTTTCTGCCCATTCTCCATAACCCTTTAACCCATTTCTAATTAAAAATCTATCTCCTCTTTACCCTTGCCAATTTGACAAATCCAGTTTATATGCATATTAAAATCACCCATGATTATTGCCGTACCTTTCTTATAAGCCCCCAGTATTTCCTGGTTTATATTGTACCCCACTGCAGAACTACTGTTTGGCGACCTATAGATTACTCCCACCAGTGACTTCTTTCCCTTGCTATTTCTTATTTCTACCCAGACTGATTCTATGCCTTGATCTCCAGTGCCTATATCATTTCTCACTACAGAACTGATCTCTTTCTTCACTAACAAAGCTACACCACCTCCTTTTCCTTCCTGTCTATCCTTCTGAAATACTGAGTACCCTAGGATATTCAATTCCCAAACCTGGTTTCCCTGCAACCATGTCTCAGTAACCGCCACTAAATCATACCCATTTGTCCCTATGTGCGCTGTTAACTCATTTATTTTATTCCGAATGGTTCATGCATTCAGATACAAAGCCTTTAAGTTTGTTCTATTATTAAATTTCCCTACTCTTGTACGATTCCTTGGTGCAATATGATGTTCACATGTTCTGTGCCTTTTATTTCCTGGTCACAATCAGCTTCACCACTAACCTGCACTCCTACCTTCTCCTTTCACTTCCTGTTTTTCCATGCAACTGAACCCTTCCGCCCACGATTTAGTTTAAAGCCCTATCTACTGCCCTAGTTATGTGATTCGCCAGGACTCTGGTCCCAGCATGATTCAGGTGGAGCCCATCCCATCGGAACAGCTCCCTCCTTCCCCAGTACTGGTGCCAATGTCCCACAAATTCGAATCCATTTCTCCCACACCAATCTTTGAGCCACGCATTTACCTCTTTAATCTTATTGACCCTTTGCCAATTTGCTCATGGCTCAGATCGTAATCCGGAGATTATTACCTTTTTGGTTCTGCTTTTTAATTTAGCCCCTAGCTGCACATTTTCCCTCAGCAGAACCTTTAACCTCATTCTACCTATATCGTTGGTACCTATGTGGACCACGACAACTGGATCTTTCCCCTCCCACTCCAAGTTCCTCTGCAGCCCAGATGAGATATCCTGAACCCTGGCAACAGGTAGGCAGCAGAGCCTTCGGGACTCTCGATCCTGGCCACAGAGAACAGGGTTTATGCCCCTAACTATACTAGCCCTGATCGCAACTACATTTCTATTTTCTCCCCCCAACTTGAATGGCTCCCTGTACCACGGTGCTGTGGTCAGTTTGTTCATCCTCCCTACAGTCCCTGCTCTCGTCCACACAGGGAGCAAGAATCTCAAACCTCTCATTTTATGGGATGATGTTGCAGACATTTTCAATGGTAAAAACATATAAAGATCACTAATTCAAAACAGATAAATATTTCAATATTCTTCATCAGATGGATGATTTGCTTTGATTCTCATTATTACATTGAGGTCAGCACTGTGGAATTAAGTACTACTAGGTGAAATATATCAGCTAGGTGCACAGTAAAGCTCTATATGCTCTCCCCCAACATTGTGCAGTAACCTTAAAATCAAAAGAGAACTTTCTTGCTACAGCTGTGTGATGTTTTCATTTTCTGTATTAGCTATAGCTGAATGAGACTGACAATTTAAGTTATGGGAAGTTTGCAGCAATTTTACCCTCAGTAATAACTGAATTGTGACTCCCCAAACTCATTTACTGCAAGACTAGCAGCTAGTAGAGAATGAAGACCTTTATCCCCTTGGGAGGGGTTTGATTCAAAGCATTCAAGGATGTATCAAAGGACATTATGCTAAACCAGTGTGCTACCAAGCGCTATAGAGACAGACATTTCTTTTAAGCAATGTTATTACTTTCATTTTATTCATTCATTCACAGGAAGGCCAGCATTTATTGCCCATTCTAAATTGACCTTGAGAAGGTGATAGTGAACCACCTTTTTGAACCACTAGAGTCCATGCAGTGAAGGTACTCCTACAGTAACTAGGGAGTTCTAGGAATTTGATTCAGTGATGATGAAGGAATGCTGATATATTTCCAAGTTGGGATAGTGTGTGGCTTGCAGGCAGTGGTGCCCATGCACCTGCTGCTCATATTTTTCTAAGTGGCAGTGGTCTCAGGTTTAAGAGGTGATGTCAAAGGAGCCTTAGTGAGTTGATGGATTGTATCTTGCAAATGGTGCACACTGCAGCCCTGGTGTGCCAGTAGTCAAGGGAGTGAATGTTTATGGTGGTGAATAGGGTGAAGATCAAGTGGGCTGCTTTGACCTGGATGGTGTCAAGCTTCATCAAGCTTCTTGATTGTTGTTGGGACTGCACTCATTCAAGCAAGTGAGGAGTATTCCATCACACTCCTGACTTTTCCCTTGTAGATGGTGGATAGGCTTTGGGGAGTCAGGAGGTGAATTACTCGCCTCAGGATTCCTAGCTTCTGACCTGCTCTTATAGCCACAGTATTTGTGTGGCTGGTCCAGCTAAGTTTCTGGTCAGTGGTGACACCCAGGCTGTTGATGGTAGAGAAGTTGATGAGGTAATGGCATTGAATGTGGTTAAACACTCTCTTACTGCATCATTGTCTGTCACTTGTGTGGCTTGTCACAAATGTTACTTGTCACTATCAACCCAAGTCTGAAAAGTGTCCAGGTATTCTTGTATCTGAGCACAGACTACTTCATTATCTGAAGAGTTGCGAATGGGACTGACACTGTGCAATAATCAGTGAACATCTTCACTTCTGTCCTTATTATGGTGGTAAGGTCATTGATGAAGCAGCCGAAGATGATTGAGCTTAGGACACTCCTGCAGCGAGGTCGTGTGACTGAAATGATTGGCCTCCAACAATCACAAACAACTTTCTTTGATCTAGGTATGACTCCAGCCAATGGAGATGCTATGCTAGGCCCCCACCTACCAAGAATGAGGCACATTAATTTTGTCATGAACGTTGATTTTGAAACTGTTGCTGGAGAGTGAAAATGACTTGCTAAACAGATCAGCCGTGGCTGGAAAAGACATTTGCATATTAACAGACATTGCTTGGAAGGACAAAGGACCATTCCCTGACACATTCAACCCACAATGGACCTTAATCACCAGGTATTGTGTGTAAGAGGAGCATTCTAGAGACTGCTAAGGTGTTACAATACAGGACTGGTTAGACTAGCTGGTTACATGACTAACTGGCTGTTCCAGAGTTTTGAACTAGCCACAGAGAGTTTGAACTCAGAAAGACTGTTTGCTCTTGGACTGAGAAGATCTCTCCTGTCTGCTCCCATCTCTTTCTCACAAGCCTCTGAATCCATTGAAGACACATGAACCCCAAGAGAGAAAAGTCTCTTACAGCGAACAAGGTTTAAGAAGATTACCGGGCCCCAACGAATAGCAAGATCTACCTGCAAGCAAGGACTCTACAGTGAACTTGAAGAACCATAACAAAAACTCTGCAGATGTTGCCTCAAATTTCTCCACTTTATTTTCCTTCTGCTCTTTTCTGTCTCTATTTGCATGTGTGTCACGTATGCATGCTAGTGTGTGCGTGTCTTGTATGTGTAGGCATCAGCCGAATTCGAGTTTAAGTTCAAGTTTAATAAATTTCAACTTTTCTTCTTTAAACCTAAGAAAACCTGTTTGTGCTGGTTTCTTTGCCTTATAATTGGAAAGCGGTGAACAAGGATTCACCAAGGGGGAGCTCAAAACATGGTGTGTTTAAAATTAAACCCTGTTACGGTAAGACCAGGTGAAGGCTGAGAGGGACCCCTAGACCCCTTTCACACCTGGTCATAACAGAGAGTTTCCCCAATTCCCATTTGTTTCAATTTTAGGGTTCCTTGAGCCACACTTGGTTAAATGCTGCCTTGATGTCAAGGACAGCAAAGTAAAGAGGCATGGGATTCAGGGAAAGTTGGCTGTCTGGATACAAAATTGGCTGGCCATAGAAGTCAGAGGGTGGTAGTAGATGGAAAGTATTCAGCATGGAGCTCGGTGACCAGTGGTGTTCCACAAGGATCTGTTCTGGGACCTCTGCTCTTTGTGATTTTTATAAATGACTTGGATGAGGAAGTGGAAAGCTGGGTTAGCAAGTTTTCCAATGACACGAAGGTTGCTGGAGTTGTGGATAGTGTGGAAGGCTGTTGTAGGTTGCAACGGGACATTGACAGGATGCAGAGCTGGGCTGAGAAGTGGCAGATGGAGTTCAACCTGGAAATGTGTGAAGTGATTCATTTTGGAAGGTCAAATTTGAATGCAGAATACAGGCTTAAAGACAGGATTCTTGGTAGTGTGGAGGAACAGAGGGATCTTGGGGTCCATGTCCATAGATTGCTCAAAGTTGCCACCCAGGTTGATAGGGTTGTTAAGAAGGCGTATGGTGTGTTGGCTTTCATTAACAGGGAGATTGAGTTTAAGAGCCGCGAGGTTATGCTGCAGCCCTATAAGGCCCTGGTTCGACCACACTTGGAATATTGTGTTCAGTTCTGGTCGCCTCATTATAGGAAGGATGTGGAAGCTTTAGAGAGGGTGCAGAGGAGATTTACCAGGATGCTGTCTGGACTGGAGGGCATGTCCTACGAAGAAAGATTGAGGGAGCTAGGGCTTTTCTCATTGGAACGAAGAAGGATGAGAGGTGACTTGATAGAGGGGTACAAGATGATGAGAGGCATAGATAGAGTGGATAGTCAGAGACTTTTTCCCAGGGTGGAAAGAGCTATCACCAGGGGGCATAATTTTAAGGTGATTGGAGGAAGGTTTCGGGGAGATGTCAGAGGTAGATTCTTTACACAGAGAGTGGTGGGTGCGTGGAATGCGCTGCCAGCGGTGGTGGTAGAAGCAGATACATTAGGGGCATTTAAGCGACTCTTGGGTAGGTACATGGATGATAGTAGAATGAAGGGTAGGTAGTTAGTTTGATCTTAGAGTAGGTTAATAGGTTCGGCACAACATCGTGGGCCGAAGGGCCTGTACTGTGCTGTACTGTTCTATGTTCTATGTTCTATGACAGTCACTCTCAACTCACCTCTGAATGCAGCACTTTTGTCCATGTTGGACCAAGGCTATAATGAGATTTGGAGCCAGGTGGCCCTGGCAGAACTCTAACTGAGCATCGATGGTTAGGTTGTTGCTGAGTAAGTGGCACTTGATCGTGCTATCAACAACATTTTCCATCATTCTGCTAATGATTGAGAGTAGACTGATGGGGCAGTAATTGACTGTATTGTATTTGTTCTGCTTTTTGTGGACATAGCTGGATATTTTCCACTTTATTGGGTGGATGCCAGGGTTGTAGCTATACTGGAACAGTGTAGCTAATGGTGCGGCTGTTCTGGAGCACAAATCTCCAGCACTCCAGCTGGAATATTGTCGAGGCCTAGAGCTTTTGCTGTATTTAGTATGCTAAGCTGTTTCTTGATATCATTGGAAAGAATCGAGCTGGCTGAAGACTGCCTTCTGTGATGGTGGGAACAAACAAACCCTCTAAATTTTTTTTATATGCATAGCAAATCCACTGAAGGGTGCAGGCCCCTTAAATTTTTTGCGCAGCCATGCACGCATGGTAACTTAAAGGAGCCAACTTGTGCATGGCCTGTACGGGAACAGTTGGATTGCTGTGCAGCCAAGTGGCTTAAAGAGAACATTGGTGGGGTTATCAGGAGGAGGCTGAGATAGATCATCCACTTGGCACTTCTCACTGAACATGGTTGCAGACACTTTAGCCTTATCTTTTGCACTCAATGTGCTGGGCTTCATCACCATTGAGGATGGGGATGTTCATGGAGCAGCCTCCTCCCACTAGTTGTTTAATTGTCCACCACCATTCACAACTGGATGTGGCAGGAGTTACTGATCCATTCGTTGTGAGATCACTAAGCTCTGCCAATAGCATACTGCTTCTGCTCTTTGTAGCTTCATCAGGTTGGCAGCTCAGTTTTCGGTGTGTCTGGTGCTGCTCCTGGCATTCTCTTCTACACTCATCATTGGTCCTTAAGGTTGACGATAATGGTTGAGTGAGGAATATGCTGGGCCAAGAGGTTGCAGATTGTGGTGGAATACAATTCTGTTGATTGTTTTAAGTGCCATTAAAACTACAGTGACTATCAAATAGCACACAACCTGTAATGAAAAATAATTAAACTCAGTGACCGTAGTTCAAGATACGGTTACAGAAAATCATCGGAAAATGAGCAAACATTGTTGGTTTCTTGGCTGCAGTCACTGAATTCATAAAATAATTGTTGCTACTTATATCACTAGGCTGTGGTTCTTACTTTGATGTTTGCATAAAGAGCTAGTCTCAGAAAATTGAATTTTAAGATAGATGCAACTCTTCAGTCCTGGTTCAACGAAATTACAAAAATTGTGATAGAATTCATTATTTCTGGACTAAGTTCTGAAAATATCGTGCATGGCAAAATTTCGAGCTCTGCTGGGACAGAGGAAGGCATAAGTTAAAGGGCTCGCTAAATGGGGTTGATTTTTTGCAAATGATTCTGGTCTCAAAATATGGGGAAACATTAATTTTTCTTTACAGATCCCATTTGATTTTCTCCTTTTTTCTTTCATTTCCTTACCTTTCTTGCACTTTTTCTAACCTGATAATTCAGTAATCATACCTATTCTGTTACCAGGCCCACCTATTTCCACTTCCATCATGCAGTCTGTCTCTGTCCCTGCTTCAGCTCATCTGCTACTGAAACCCTCATCCAGTTTCGACTATTCCAATGCTCTCCTGCCCAGCCTTTCACATTCCACCCATTACATTCCACCCATTGTTAGCTTTACCTCAACCGAAACTATGCTCCCTGTATATTAACTTACACAAAGTCCTGTTTACCCATCGCCTCTGTGCTTGCTGACCTACATTGGCTCCCTGTATGATAATGCCTCAAATTTGCAGTTGACAACCTTGTGCTCAAATCCCACCATGGTCTCGCTACTCTCTATCTCTATAATCCTCTGAGATCTCTGCACTCCTCCAGTTCTGGCCTCTTGCATGTCTCCAATTTCCATTGCCCCACCATTGGCTCAGTCCCTGAAATCCCTCCCTAAACCTCTCAGCCTTTCAACCTATCTCTCCTCCTTTAATATGCTCCGTAAAACCTATCTGTGGACTACGCTTTTGGTCACCTGCTTTAATGTCTATTTATGTGCCTTGGCATCAAATTTTGACTGATAACGCTCCTGTGAATTGCTTTGAGACATTTTGCTGCTTTAAAAGGGCGAGATAAATGCAAGTTGTTGTTGTTGTTGTAATATGTTAATTGCTCTGCTCTGACTTAACGTATTTTAATTTTCTTTACAAATGACTAATCTGATTTCTGTAATAAGATTCGTCATTTAAAAAAAAATTAAAATACTGTTACATCAAATAATTAAAGTTTTAAGTTCCTATTATTTATTATCCTTCTTGAATTTCCCTTGATTGCATATCATTTCTTCAGTGAAAGGTGCATTACAGAAGCTTAGCTTGACTTGCACTGCAGTTCAGTCTTGCCCTGTGGGAAATCACTTCACTTTTCCTTGACACTTTCGCTCAAGATTAGAAACTCACCATGTGGAGGATAGCAGGTGCAAATCTTCACCCTATTTCTCCATAGAGTAGCACAACAGTACACTAGTGTGCCACACTACCTGACATATGTATGAAACTATGCTGAAATATCGCAATGATGCATAAAATGAACCTCCTATTATTGTTACCTCTCACCATAACAGATGATATATTGATTTATAATCATTGATCAATGAAACTCTGGCATAGAAAATGTAATTTTAAGCAACTCAAGGCTATTGTTGCTTATGTTTTATTTCATTTTTCATGACAGTAGACAGGATTATTTGAACAGCACTGCCTTATCAGCAGACTTTTAGACTAGACTGGCCTGTTCCTTTGATGACCTAACATATAAAAATGGCTCATGATGTTATGGTCTTCAGCTTGTCTGCCTTTCTCTCCACCTCTTTGGTCCTATTTGTAGACTGGAAAAGTAAAAATTCTGGTTGCCACTGCCTACTCCTAGTTCAATCCCTTATCCTATCTCATTCAAATTAGTCATTTTCTTTCTGGCCTTATGGGAACTGCTGATTTACCACAGGATTCCCATGTCCACGTCCATCATTGTAAAGGGTGTGAAGCTATTTTACCATTGCATTTCGCAAATGTGAAGGACCAGTCACTTCCTTTGGAGGTGTTAGTGAGTTATGTAAATTTAATACACTAATAATGCAGTGTTATACTTGATTTTTGTAATTTTGCAAAATCATCCTGAAATTTAGCATAAACAGTGAAAGCTAAAGCCTTCTGTTGTCCCTTTTATGAACATATAGAAAGCTAAGTTATCATAACAAATAGTAAAATCAAAAATAGTGGCAGATTTTAGTCTACTACCAATATTAGAGCTGTAGTTTTGGAGAGTTTCAGAGGTCTAATCTTGCTATAGATTCTTCTACTAGGAAATTACACTTGAAACCATTTCCTAAAGCTTAGGGAGGATGATTTTCACTGAATACTTTAGGTGCTAAAGAGGTAAGAGGTGGCCAAGATGCTGTCTTAAGCTGAAACGCCAGTTTAACCTGTGTTTGGTGCAAGACACTATCTTGGTAAAGGAGTAAAAACCAATGCTTGGAACAGTCATCCAGAAGCTTGCTAAACAGCTGATTGCTACTTAAAATACCGGCTAGTGCTTGCATGGCATTTTGGTGGCTAGCGTTTCAAATAACCCCGTCTCCTAACAACTGTTGGGGAGTAAACATGACATCAATGTCAATTTCAAGTGCTACTTAGAGGGATACTTACCACGTAAAAACAAATTCAGCATTTTGTGGTCATTGCTGCTGGAGCTGTGAAGAGGACCTCTGAAACTCATCGGGAGACTTTCTGGGACACTTTGTCAAGACTTCACCAACACTTGAGCAACTTAATTTCAGAAATTCTCTGAGTACTTCACCTAAAAAGAGTAGGTGCTGTGCAACTCCATGGGAGTGCTTGGCCATGGGAATCTTGCTCGGGGTCCCCCTTGGTCTGGATGAGGAATGGGAGGAGGACATAAGGCCAGGAAGAACAGGAGAGTGAGGTGGCATCCATCCTCCCATCATGGGTACAAGACATCCCTCCCTCTCTGGATCTTCTCCACCAGGACCTCCAGAGCTGCATCCAAGAACCTTTGCACACTCTCCCTAAGCCATATTGCAACATGTTACTGTGTGACAGTCATTCAGAGGAGGTGGCTGTGAGGAGCTCACATATACTGCTCCATGAAAATTGTGTCTAATCAACACTAGAGTGGTAAACCTACAGGTTTCTGGTTAGCACCTCCAGGCAAGTTCAAATGATGGTAATCAGCAATTAGTATAAAAATTGTGTGCTCGATCCAGACTTTCAAACAGGCCAGTCTTATTCGCACTATACCCATTTAGCACCTATTTTCACCTTTTCGCCAAAGTAGTCCCCTAGATCCCAATATTTCTCTTAGCAGTAAGTTTGCCAGTTGTTTTCAGTGCCATTTATCTTTTGGTAACAATTGACTCCAGGCTACATTTTTCTGCTCTTCACCAATTGAGCAGATTATAAGAGATTGGGTTGACGGATTTATCATCCATGCCTCATTATGTTCAAATAGAGGTAAAGCCTAGTGGAACTTCTAGCTTATAGATGTTGGACTTAATTTTACCAGCCCCTTGACACCATGGGGTGCGGTGCAGGGGCCGGTAAAATTTTACAGGGAGAGGCCCACCTCGACCCGCGACACCGAGAAGGGCCCACCGCATATTACCGGCGGTGGGGGGACCTCGGTGTGGCACCACTACCACCCCCCTGCCGTCTGGTGGCGGGCCCTTCATCTCCATATTCAAATGAACATAAATGAGGTGCCAATAAACTCACCTCCAGGCGGCGGACCTCCCAGGCCGATTTTATGGCCTCTGTTCGGCCTTTGCGCGCCTTCGGAACTCCATACGGAGTTCCAAGGTGGGAACCTGGTGGGGAGGGGAAAGGAATAAAATTTTCAGGGCGGGAGGGATGGAGGAGCGGGGAAAATATTATTATTGGCTGTGGGGATGGTGGGAAGGGACTGAGGGTCAAAGGAAACAAATGTCGGGGGGGAAAGTTTGTGAGACTAATAAAATTTTATCATGGCGGTAGAGCGCAATTAATGTATGATTTAGCCACTGTGGGTGGGATAGGTGATTGACACCTGACATAACATTTTATTTTTAATTCCCGGAGATCAGGACCTTTAAATTTAATGGTGCTGGCGCCTGCAAGGTGGCGTTGGATGCCATTGCCAGGGACATGGCAGCTGCCCCTACACGCCAACATGGGCAGCCGCTCCACCCCCACTATTTAAATGAGCCCCCGCGCAAAATATTGCAGGGGCTGCTCAGCGGCCCTTCCATGTCGGAAGACCACCGAATTAAAAGCCGCGATTAAAATTCAGCCCATTGAGTGTAGACTGGAGCCTATGAAGTCACAGACCAAGTGATTGTGTCAGGTAACAGCTCTGAGAACTCCATAATAATCACTATGGTTGAACTGAAAATGCACACTTACATAGACATCATAAATCAGAAATAAAGAGCAATAAAATGAGCTATATAAACTATGGAGAAAACGTGCTTTAAAAAATCCCATCTGATTACTGATTGAAGTGTTATCCCCTGACTATGGCCAGCAGTGGTGGTGCCTAATATGTACTCGAGGTTTGACAACTATGTTTCAAATTATAGTGTCACTCAAGCTGCACAATGGAGTATGTTGATTGGTTCTTCTGAATCATAATTAATTTTAATTCTTTTAATGATATTGTTGATAGTTTTTCAAAGTGATTCTGGAGTGTGAAATGCAGAACAGCTATTAAGTGATAATTTATTTCACTGAATATCAGTTTAGTTTAAATGCAGTACATAATATTGGGTGCGAGATTAGCAAGTGAACATACTAAAATAACAGAAAGGATAGTAAAAAATACTCATGGGTCTTCCCTCTCCATCCACAAATCCTGTGTGGATGTTGTTAATGTAATTTCCAGATAATTCACTTAAATCCAAAAATTACAACTAAGAATTTGGATTTAAATTGTGAGTTCAATTTAAAAACTGGAATTTCTGCAGGGGTTCTCTGAATTGTCTCACATAACTTTGGCAAAAACCCTGGCAAATGGACAATAATGGACACTTATGCCATTTCTCTGGGGTTTCCACCAAAGTTACACAGGATAATCGGGAGAACTCCCACTGAAATTCTATCCCCTATTTTAAAACACAATTTGAGTCCCATTAAAGAGGTCTTCAGTTGTACAGAAATAAATTCTTTTCAATGATTAACTGATTAACACATCAATCAAAATGGCCTACTGGCATATTTATACAAGTCAAAAGTGAGAGAAACATTCTGGTGCAATTGGCAATCATCCTTTCTATTCCAAATGGTATCATAGCCTCCACTGATGCATCCCTAATGCTTCTGGCACATTGTCAATCAGCACCAGTGAAAATTCCAATGTTGTTAGATCAAGAATGCGTCAACAGAGTTTTATGCTTACTGGAAGTGTTGCTACTTAATAGTTACTGGCTCCCTATGCATTCATATTTTTAGAAAATATCTATTTCTAGGACTTTCAATGCATGATATGCTGCTGACTCCCCATAATCTCATAGAAATGACACAACCTGATGGCTCAGTGGGAAGAATGGACTGCTCAGTGTTGCAGTAATCCCTAGAAGATTCTAAGTTTGACCTCTGCTCTATTCTGAATTAGGTGAACTGAGCCAGTGCGTCAATAAGAGTCAAAAATGTGCTTCAGTACTCTGGGCTTGAGGGGTCTTGCTCTTAATGGTAATCCAGTAACCCTAGGTGGATATATGGAATTGAGGTGAGGACGAGAGCATTGGTTTTAATGCCCTAAAGGACAAATAGCCAACCAACATTCAAGCGATTGTTCACACATGAACAATGGCCTCTTAGAGGAGGTAGCAGATGACTGCTGACACAAATGGAACCTGTGGGGCAGAATAGAAGAAAATTAGGAATAAGCCATTGAGATTGTCAAAATTTCCCACAGACGTCTATTAACTTTCAATAACTGTTTTACCATTGTTTTTATCAAGTGTTAAATCCTTTAGCTCAACTGTTCCATCTTGCTTTCCTCCCACGTGAAATAACAATAATGATAACTGTCGATGTAATGCTAACCGTTTGGACAGGTTTTGCTGTTAAATTAAAAACACTGGGCAGGGCTTTGGCTTCGATGTCGGGGTGGGAACTGAAGCAGGCAGCTGTGTCATTTTGTGCCACCAGCCAACATGCTAGTTTACTGGCACCATCTCACCCCCGTGTCATTTTCCCGGAGGCCAGATCGGGGGTGGAATGGCCACCCGCATGCAAGTGGCGGGTAGCTTGTTAAGGTAACTAAAAGGCCAATCAAGGCCATTGATCACTCCAGGGGAGTCCCCCACCCCCCCCCCCCCCACCACTCAGTCTACCTGGTCACAGCTGCTCCCACAGGCCGCCCAGTCGTAGGGTTCCACCTCCACAATAGTTGTCCAGCATCTATGGCCATTTTGTACTTCAAATATTTTAAAAGCGCTGACAGGATGCCTCAAGACAAAGGCGCACTCTCCCACCCTTACCTGCAACAGCAATCTGTAGCTCCTTCTGTGCTTGAGGGCCTCCTATTGGCCCTCCAGCCTCGCGTGACCATCCGCCATCTTTAATTGAATAGCAAGTGCACCCTCTGGTCACTAAATGGCCAATCTAGCCAAAATCATTGTCAGGTGACTGCTCCTGACACAGTGCGAGGTCAGGACCCACATTTGACCCCGATGTCGAGGTTCCAAGCCAAATCCGAAAATCCTGTCCATTCTTAGCATAATCAGATCATGATGCGACAATCCACGAGAATGAATGATCTTTGATTTTGGTGCAGTGAATTATTACATCAGACATTGAAAATAACATTGGCATCACAAAAATAAAGAATACAGTACATTGCAAAAGTGAATTCTAAAAAAGTCCTATATCAATCACTTTCATGTGCCAGGTATAACAGGTGGCCAGTCCACTAGAGAGCTGTTCTTGAATATGCTTTTTTTTAATCCACCTTGTGAAAAATAACAAAATACCTATTTGTGATTTCCCACTGCCAGCCTTCAATTAAAAAGGTGGAAGATTCTGGACCACAGATTCCTCCCCACAGTTGCCAGCAATGCTACACTGTGATTGTCAGCCAGCAGAAAGTACATATTTAATGAAGGCTGTTGGCTTGTGTCAAATTCGGATTCTGCTTTGTCTAAATAAATGTCTACCTTGAGATTAGAGTCTGAGCTCCTGTCTTGATACAGATGGGAGCTCATTTATCCATAAATTGTTTGTAGTCAGAAATCTCCAGCTACATCTGTAAAATACAAAGTTTAATTGTTTATTCCAGCAAGTCGGAACAGTGACTGCACAATAATAGTGCAAATCAGGCACCAGGTAAATTTGGCCTCCTGCAAAATTGAAAAAAAAAATTAACATTGCTTATGCTATGGACATAACTCAGAGCAAAAATTCACACCCAGATTGTGGCCATACACTTGAGCATTTCATGGGCAAAACAGTGTGTGAAAATGTACATGTTCACCCATAGAAAACCTATTCACATTATTTCACTTGAGAAAATATTGGATGCAAAAAATTGCTTTGATTATTCAACAAATGCATTGATGAAACATTTGCTTGCAACAGTTTCATTGAATGCATTTTTTCACAATAAAATTAACTAGACGTTTTGATGCTTTTATATGATTCAATTATGATTCAATTCAAGCACTTTACGATATTTAATCTACAGAATTAGAAGATCTAAGCAAGGTTATACAGTAAAAAATAATTCCTGTGATAGATGCAAAGATGCTGCAAAAGCCAGGAAAGTAATCTTATCAAGGTTGCTTAGAGAATCTCTCTGCTTATTTCTGGAAATTACATCTCTGCTTCAAAGATTTACTGTAAAGATCATAAAAGGCTGGGGATATCTCTGCGAGACTGGCCTGAGAAATTATCTTTTCATCTCTGTTCCATACCTCCTGGGTTCAAAGAATTTTACTTGGATTCTCTACCCAAAGATGTAAACATATGAAGGAGAAGAGCAAGCTGGTCTTCTGGAAAGGGAAAATATGATTTGGGGTGATAGATAAACATAAACTTATTCTTGTCACTGTCTGCAAAGTTTTCATCCATGTGCAGATTCCTGAATCACTATTGTTTGCACAATTCAGACGACCAACACATTTTCCCGAATTTTGGCTAACAATTGTAATTCAAATGATTTGATACAATTCTGTTGGTTTTATGGAAATGATATAAAATGAATTATGATATGAAAACCTATTTTGCATAGAAAGTGAGTTGCCAATCCAGTTTATTCTTCATACTCATTTTCCTTTGTGTGCATATTCATCTGTGTATCTCAGTTCATACAAAATGACCCTGTACATCAAATCATGTTAGCTATAACAAAGAAATGTTAATGTATTATTGCTGAAACATAACTGGATTTACAATGAATATTATACTTTGCTATTCCATCTCTACATGGCTGAAGAAGTTAAACTCTCTCTTTCAGACCACATGTATAGATTATGAAAATACAGATTATTCTACATTCATGGCAGATAATTTTATGACAGCCATTTCCATCCTTTTGCCAGTCAAGAAGCAAAAATTCTGTCAATATCTGTAACAGCTATTATAGTGACATCTGGTATACGTAAATCATGATATTGCAGATAAGACACCAAGCTGCTGCACATCATCTGTTGCTTTGCTCAATTGTCAATAGTTACAGCCATGAGATGGCTAGAGTTTATGAGTCCATAATGGGTTTTCAGCTACCGGGCTAGATACATGCACTGAATCTATTCCTGTTATTGGATTGTCATAAACCATTCTGCCAGGATGGTGTCACTTCAACAACCCACCATAACTGAGCAAATTTTCTCAATGATACTTGACAAAGGAATGCTTCTACGTTCTGTGATATTACAATTCGTGAAGAAGTAAATGTTCCAAACAGATATCTGAGTTCTTCAGTGCGAACATGCACAAATTAGGAAGTACTGAGGAAAATAAAATTTGACAAGCAGCTATCTCAGGGAGTCAAGGAAGATAAATCTTCCAAGTCAGGGTGTTTTCAGCACACATGAATGTCATTGTAAATTTGGATTGCACATTTTCCAAATTAAATCAAGAGTAGGGAAGAAATGAAGGTGATCTGGCAAAGTAACAATAAAGTTTGATGCAGTCTAAAATACAGCAAAATTAAAATTTGGTTAATTGGTTACTTGCTTGTGTTATTTACCACAATCTGCTTAAAAAGAAAGCTGAAGCACTTAACATTTATTATAGAAATTAAATTCACGTTCTTTGCTGAGAGAATGGGTACAAATTTGTGCTCATGCTCACCACCATTTCCTCTCCTGAAGCTAAGGTATCAAGTGGAGGCAAAGAACAAAGAAGGGAAAAGTCAGAGGCTGAGGCAATCGTGTAACTGGCAGATGGTTACAGTTCAGCATTGGCAATGGCCTGTGAGCAGGTTGCCTTCTGGTCTCCTTGGCTGAGAAATGGTGTATGGCATATAAATAAGAGGAGAAAGAAACAACAAAAAGTGACAGGGGAATAATAAGAATCAAAGAGAAGTAATTGTCGATTTTGTGATTCTGTTGCTATTTGATTTAATAAATTGAATTTCTTTTAAACTAGAAAGTTATTGTCAACAAAACCGAAGCTCACTTACAAGAAGTAACAAATATTGATGGCGTTATTAAGGATACTCCAAAGAGTCATTCTGTGTGAGAGTTCAATTTAGTGACCCAATAGAATACAAGAATTAATTTGAAATTGTCTCTGAAGAACTTCTACTGTGCACATTCAGTTGCCAACAACTGGGGCTGAATGCAATGTCCCGTAAATTATCTTTTAGCTTATTCGTTCATGGGATGTGAGTATTGCTGGCAAGGCCAGCATTTGTTGCCCATCTGTAATTGCCCTTTGAAGGTGGTGGTGAGCTGTGTTCTTGAACCGTTGCAGTCCATGTGGTGCAGATACACCCAGAGTGCTGAGAGGAAGGGACTTCCATGTTTTTGTCCCAGTGACCTTGAAGGAACTTAAATATAGTTCCAAGTCAGGATACCAACCTTCAGCCAGTTTGATTCATTCCACGTGATATCAAGAAACTGCTGAAAGCATTGGGTACAGCAAAGGCTATGGGCCCTGACAACATTCCGGCTGAAGACTTGTGCTCCAGAACTAGCCGTGCCCCCTAGCCAAGCTGTTCCAGTAAAGCTAAAACACTGGTCTTATGGCCAGGTGGGTGATGGCATGGCTGGTTTCCACTGTTCACCTCCCAACTGACCAGAGGCAGTGTTTTTGTTGAAATAGCGTTTCGGTCCCTGTGTTTTGTTTGCCAAATAAATAGACAGTGACAGGTTTTCTGGTAGTTTAAAACAGAACATTAAATATTTATTGAGCAATATTCATCACCCGAATTGATCGCAACACCACCCATGCACACATTCACTCTCTCAAGCACTCACAAGAGAAGATAGCTAGAAGGTAAAGGGTAAGAGGTGTAAAAGTCTCTAGTTTCAGGAAAACCTGTGGGATTGTCTCTGAAGGTGAGTTTTAATGTTGCAGGCCTGTTTTCTGGTTGTCTTGTATTTTCTGGGTTGCTGAAGACTTCTGGTGGTTCACTTAAGTTTTCATAGGTATAGGAGTTGTTTCAAAGGCACTCTCTTCTCTGCTGCATTTGGCTTTCAGCTTGTCTCCCCAGGGTTCAAATGTTAGCTGGAACTGGTGTCTCTCTCAGCTTTGTGCTGGAATTCAAGATGGCTTTCGATGTTGACTGTGTGGTTGGAGAGACCATACTGGTGTTGATGACTTGATGGCTGAACTGGAAGGACACCTTTGTTCTTCAAAACGATTACCTTTAAAGGTAAACTCATTAAGTGTTGGCTTTGCCCCTGTGACTTTAGATTTCAGTTCCTGATGGGCTTCACAATAGCTTTCGATGGTCCCATTTTGATAATATGAGGATTGCTCACACTCTATTATGGTGAAGGGTAGCTGGAGGCGTAGAATCTGGGAGTGTCTTTGTTTTAGCTTACTTTGTGTATAGCTCACATCCAAGTGTGATACACTGTCTCATTTCCATGTAGATGGGGTTAATTGATTTTAGTTCTAGTAGACGTGGATGTGTAGTTTAGTGCAGAAGATGGCATTTGTCATGTGACTGTGTCCTCCATCTTGTTGAAAGCAAATGTCCCAGTCCTTTTAAAATTGTTCTAATTTTTATAACTCTTCCGTTTGTTTCTGTATTTTCATCGCTGCACTTCTCGTGAGTGTGACACTGGCATCTACCCGACAATATGGAAAATTGCCCAGGTATGTCCTGTCCCCAAAAGGCAGGACAAATTATTGGGAAATAAACACAGAAAGATCTGAGATGGAGGTTGCATTAAAGGGGGTGAAATGAATGCCATATCAGATACAGAGAAAGAATTAAAGATTGGATTAACAGAGAGAGAAAAATATAGGAAAAATAAGAAAAAACATTTAAAATTTGACATTTTTATTAAATCTCCCTGAAGGAATGAGATTTCACTCTTGTAAGAGTTAACTTTCAGTGCCAGAGAGGTTGATTGGCAGTCATTAATACTTATCACATCATTACAAGCATACTTACGCTTTATGTGGTGAGTTTAATGGGCAATACAGCAAGCTCTTGGAAAATACAAGGAAGCTAAGGGTAAGATGTTGTTTCCCCAAAGCTGACAATAGAACAGTGCAACTCATAACATCTCTTGGATTTCAATATTTAGCCACATGTTTGTTTTTCACCTACAGTTGCTGCACCATTTACCCATAAATAACACTGAGCACTATTAGCCTCACATTTATTTTGACAGCAAATTCTGACCCTATGGCTTAGATTTTACTGCTGCCGGGTTTAGCCATCCACCGGCCGAAAAGTCGGTGGCAATCCTGTCTCCGCCGGGCCTGGGGATCCAGACTGGATTTTTACAGTCCCCAGGCCCTTAACTGGTCTTGGGCAGGACTTCCACCTCATTGAGGCAGGAAGTCTAATGGAGCTGCTGGCTGGCAGATCATTGTCCCAGCAGCGCCATAGGGACTGCAACCCAGCTCAAGGATGAAGATGATGGAGAGCACTGGAAAAGTAATAAGTTTTTGGGGCCTTGCTGGTATGGCATGGCTAGCCGACCCAAACCCGACGGGACCCGATGACATGTGTCGGGTTCGGGTCGGGTCGCTCTTCCAGGTCTGGCATTCGGGCTCGGGTCGGGTCGGGTCGGACACACATTATCACCACCTCCGGTACATGGCTCCAATTTTAATGTACTTTTTATACAACCTTTCAAGTCCAGTTACAGTTTTTGTTGCTTATCTGCACGAGCTTAAAAAGTGAAAAACGGAAGCTAGGTTAACTGACCATTCCGGTGGTCGGGTCGTGTCAGGTCATGCGCAGGAAAAAATGAAAGGACTCGGGCCGGGTCGGGCTTGGGTCGGATGTGGTTCTGTTGGGCTCGGGTGGGGTTTAATTTGCAGACCCAAGCCAGCCTTCACCTGCCGCGGCAATTGGTCAGGCCCCGGCGAAGCAAGGTGGGTCGGTTAGGAGGGGTGGGGGTTGGGGGCAGTCCTCGTGGGGCACAGGGTGCCCTATCAGGAGGGAACCCCCCCTAGACTTCCAAAAGGCCGCCTAGTTTTATCAGGCGGCTTTTCTGAGGCCTCAGCCCCACCTGCCGGCCAATCGCAAAATTCCCGTGGTGGCGGGCGGAGACCCTTAAGTTGCCCCCCTGCCACCAGCACACTCTTTTAGGGGTCAAATTCCAGCCTATAGCTCTGGTTTTGAGAGGCTGGGCTAGCAATACTGGGATACATGATGCAATCACATCTAATGTTATATTGGATAGCACTTGCTGAACAATCCTGAGTGTGCTAAGAATTATGCTAACAACCAATTTTAAATTTTCATTTGGGCTCTCAATGTGGCTCACTTATGCTTGCTAGAAGCTGCATCTATTCATATACAGGGACCTGTCCTCTGCAGGCAAAAGGAGCATGTCCATGCTTTGTGTTTTTTTGAACTAAACAAAAGTGTGGTGGAGGGGGTTGGGGGGGGGGGGGGGGGTGGGGGGGAGTGCAATAGTTCCCTAGTGCATTTGCCATGGCAAGACTTTGACCAATCAGAGTCGACTTGCCAACCAATCAGCACCATTTTCTCATGCAGTATAAATTGTTGTTCCCTTTGAAATTCGGCATTTTTTCATCTGTCCTGATGAATTCAAGACAAAAACCTTCAACAGCGTGTCTCTTTTTTCAGCAATACTCAAGTTCTTTTCTCCCAAGCGACTATTTAATACTTTTTTCTTCTACAAGATTTCTCCGCAATATGGCAATCTTCAGGTGTCCTGGTCGCTCTCCTCAATTTAGAGGAGGGAGATGAGTTTGTGAAAGGATAGTAAATTCACACTTGAGGTGTTATATCTACACCAGCCTGTACCCCACAATATACATTTATAGACTTCAACACTCCTACTTGAGCATATAAAAAGGAACATCTCACTTCCTCTGCTTCACTTAAAAGGGTTTTGCCAAGCTACGTCATTTGCTCCACGCTGAGTTACAGATAACTTGAACTACAAGGATGTGTAGGTTACCATAGTATTAAGCTTTCATGCTCTCAGGCATCTGCCAGGTCAGACAGCATGCAGTATATAGATATATCACTCAAATAACACTCAAATTCCACCACCCTTGCCGAAGTGTTAGACATGCAGAGCACACACAAAGTGTGTTCTATCTGTCCAAGGTTCATTGTGCCAAAATTTAGTGGTTTGTACAATTGGCATGGCCTGGTTACACCCACCAAGCAGACCCACCATGCAAACCTCCTCCTTGCCACAACCTATCACTGAGAAATAAGAATGGGATCCAAGTACCTCTTTGTGACTGGCTGCCAGCTTTAGGGCCTACTGGCTGGTTTTGGAGAACTGCAGACAGAAGGCCACCTGGCCTGACAATCTGTTGGCAGGTTGCAACAGAAACGGATCTCCCTTGATTTGATATCTGACCCTTTTGGATTCCCTGAGAGGGTTTCAGGAGAAGGCCAACTGCTAACTTCTTCAGGTGTCCCTGAAAATGAAGATTCTTTCAATGCAACAGTGTAAAAATGAGGCAGACAGTCTAAGAAAGTCATCTACTGCTTCATCAACATGTCTGGCCTAGTACAGGCACATGCATGGGTCTAGACAAAGGATGAGACCTATCTATCTGGGAAAGGCTGAGGCCCATTAATCTGGGAAAGCCCAGAAATTCTGGCAGGAGTATAATGGATTTTTATCCTCTTTTCCTCATAGCAATACCTGGTGTTCTCCAGGAGAGCAATTTCAGGTCAGCTTCATTTGTAGGAAGCAATGGCTTCATCACTCCTGCACATTTTTTTCTGGGACTCCCCTGCTGATATCTCTGAAGTTGCTACACTGAGTTGTGTGATTCCCTCCCATGTTACTGCTTAGAGTTTGAAAATGCATTGCTGCATATTATCTGACAACCATTACTGAGTGTTCAGGGCAGACCAAAAATGAGTCATAAAGGTGTTTTTTCATTAGTTATTTATCTTTGAAAGTAGTATTACAGTACTAAACAGTGGTTCCAGCAGCAGGGGACATATAGAACTCTATCACGAGGCAGCTGCACACTATTCCTCAGCCATCACTTTCAGTTGCTCCTTTGCACTCTGAGTGGGGCTTCATCCAGTGCTGCCTCTTCTAAGTGATGATCTAAATGGATCAGGGTACTAGGAACTGTGATGGCACTAGTGCCAGGTGAATTGTGTGCTGCAAGCTGTGATGAAGTACTTGCATCCTGGCTATCACCAGCCACTGCTCCTCACCTTAGGAAAATCTTATCGGAAGAGAAAAGAAAAATGCATGACAGAAATTTCAAAAAGCACCTTCAAAACATTTTTTGCTTCAGGCAGCTCTGACATTTTTTTTTACTGAAGGCAGTTACTGTTGTTCCAGAAGAAGAACTTTAACTGAAGCAAAAACTCCCCTTCCGTCTAATGGCCTCACTGAATTTCCCAGCCCCTGTCAATCACACTGCTGACTTGGATGCCTGTGCTTGTTTTCTCTAACAATCCAACTAAAATGAGAAAAAGGGGCTAGCCTCACAAAATTCAGCAAAACCAGTCCTCTCTTCTGCTGACACAGGCTTATCCATGTCGTTATTGGACTCAGCCCTTGTTTTGCAATGCCACAGGGCCTATGAATTTGTTTTGTTTGCTTTTCTAAATTAAATATCCAGGATCCGTTTCTGGACCTGTGTGCTTTGTGTTGATGGATGCATTTTTCCATATAATGCTGAATTGCTTCTAGTTTGTTCTCATACTGTCAATAGTTCTTCATTTCTGCTGACTATAGTGTCTCCATCTTGGGAATTTAAGTTGATATTTTCAAACATTTTGGGCAATATCTGTGAATAGCATTGAGTAAATTCTTCAAAGGAATAATAAATTAAGTAACAGCAGAGGATCATTGAATTGCAATATCCCAACATGTCAAAGTTCCCATATTTTACATATGTATTGACAATGAAAATATATTTTCTTAAATGATGATTTCTTTGTTGTTAACTTAAAATGGTCTAATACTTCTGATCTTATTTAGAATGGCATTGAGATCAAAGAAACTTTATCACAGCCCTAATCCTCACTCAATGATCTCCTAGAACTATTAATTGTAACTGGAATTTGAAATGAAGAAAAATAAACAAGCATCCTTTTGAGGCATCAAACCATTGCTTTGCCACTTTTTTCAAAAAATAATCTTTCAAACTTTAAAAGAAGCTTAAACTTAATAGAGTGAATATTTTAAATGTTTATTCATTGAAAACGATGCAAGTCTGCCTCTATCAACTCCTACTCTATAAATCATACATCACATTGATGCCAAGGATTTGAATTCTTCAAACAGGTGCATTATGCTTTGTTGCATCCAGTCCCAGCAGTAGGGAACTATCACAGCCAAGCCAAGCATGGTAGTGCATGGAAACATCTGAACCAAGGCACAAAACAAAACTGTAGGACAATTAATGCTCAGTTTGTGGGAAGATATGTTTGCTCAAAGCAAAGTTAGGGAAACGTAATGTCACTATGGAGGTAATTTAGATCAGACAAAGGAAAAACCAGCTACCAGGGTCCATTGCAGCTATGCTAGGAGGAGTTTTTACTATTTGAGACCATATGTGATAAGTTAAGAGGCGTTGTGGCTACAAGGGATATAGGATATTTTAACCCAGGGTAGGTAAAGTGGTGAGTACAAGGAAGCTATTATAAGGTCACATATCAACAAAAGCAAGTAGGAGTGGGGCTGTGGAGGACATAAAGGTAACTTGTGATGATTTAACATGAAATGTTAAAGAAACTACATGAAACTTTCACAGTAAAGTGAACAAAATCAGTGATACTGTAACTCAACTAATTACATACACGATTCAATGACAGCAAACGCATGGGAACACCACCACCTGCAAGTTCCCCTCCAAGTCACACACCATCCTGACTTTGAACTATATCGCCGTTCCTTCACTGTTGCTGCGTCAAAATCCTGGAACTCCCTTCCTAACAGCACTGTGGGTGTACCTACCACACATGGACTGCAGCAGTTCAAGAAGGCAGCTCACTACCACCTTCTCAAGGGCAATTAGGGATGGGCAATAAATGCTGGCCTGGTCAGCGACGCCCACATCCCATGAATGAATTTTTAAAAAATGACCATGTGCCAAAATGCCCATCTGCTCGTAATATCTTCAATCTTCAATTAAGGAACCTGATCATCACAAGTTACCAGCTTCAAACAACTGTCTGGTGAATTTTGAAGATTAGCGCCAGCTTCAAAAATGTCAATGTTATCAATACTTTCAAAACAAAATTGTTGCTCGGTTGAATTTCTTGTGAGTGTATTTTCTTCTCTACCGATGGGTATTGCCACCTGTTGCATATTGAGGTTAATTTTCCATTAAATAAATGCTCTACTGCAAATTAATTGGTTAAGCCACTAATGATATTTTTACCACTGTGCAATGAAGGTATTATTCCGTGCCTAACCATAACTTCAGGCATCACTAGATTCACCTTCAATCAACACAATACTTTCCGCAGCAAAAATCTGCTCAGAGGAAATTTGGGCCAAACAATGCAATTGAATGATCAATCATAACTGAGTTGCAGTTTTAAAACTAAAATTTATGCTTGTTGTATAGCTGGTCAAAGACTTGACTACTTCATAAAAAATGAGTTCCTAACTAGGGAGTGAAATCAGCATACAGAAATGATAATATTGAAAATGATAAACTTTTGTCGCATCCAAATTGCATGCTGCAATGTTGATTTTGGATGCATACAAGTAATGATGCAATATTGCTATTTACATTTGAGATTAAACTGAGGCTTCGTCCAGTGGCTCATGCCTGTCACCTCCAGACTCAATTTTACCAATATTTCCCTATTAGCGTCCCACTTCCTCTTTCCATAAACTCCAGCTCATGCTTGTACACCACTTACCTCACTCACTACATTGACTTCTGATTTCCCAAAACTTTAAATTTTAAATTCTTTAGCATGCCTTTAGATCTCCATGTCCTTGCCTAACTTAATCTCCGTAATATTCTGCCTCCTAACATCCACAACCCTGAAGGTTCCAGATTTTTGATTCTGTCTTTTCGTTCATTGCTGCTATGCATTCATGCACTGCGGTCCTACTCTTTTGAATTCCCTGCCTAAACCCTCTCATCCCCATTTTCTCCTTTAAGACCATTTTTAAAGTCCATCTCTTTGATCATACTGTTGGTCACCCCTCCTAGTATCTTCTTTGGCTTGTTGTCCATTTTCCTCATACTGCAGTGAAGCATCCGGAATGTTTTTCCATATTAAATGCTCCACATAAATGTAAGTTGCTGTTCACCATAAAGGCCGTAATTTTACGCCCCCACCTCGGGTGTGGGCTGGGATGCGCGTAAAATCCGGTGGGGTTTGTGGCGGGGGGGGGGGGGGGGTTGCCGTGCCTGTCACCTACCCACGCCTGCTAGTATTTTACCAGCGATGGGAGAGGTAGCAGGCAGCTGCCCTGCCCTTAGACCAATTGAAGCCCTTAAATTGCTGATTAATGGCTGCTTAAGGGCCTCTTCCCGCAGCCAGTGGTAGCCGCCACTTGGGAGGCCAGCCAGTAAAACGTGGCGGCCTCCTTCTGGGCTGGGGGAGGGGTTGCTGCTGATTGGGCTACCGCCGCTGGATGACACCTCCCTGACCTTGCGATCGACCCCATCTGCCCCCTCATTGGGGCCTGGATGGTTGGCCCTGGTGAGCCCTAACCCCACTTAACTTATTCTCCGCCCTCTGTCATTGGCTGGCTCTGGGAACTGCTGCAATCCCAGCAGCAGTGGTGTTGCTGGGACTGAAGATCTGCCGGCCCTCTGATTGGCTAGCAGGTCTTGGAGGCGGGACATCAGGGGGTGGAAGCCATGTCCTCAGGCAATTAATTGCTTGAGCCACATAAAATAACATAGTGTTTTCCAGGGCTGGAGGAGGCAGGCACAACCCTGGCTTTCCAGCTGGTGGGCGGGGCCACTGCCTCCTTGTTAAATCCTGGACAAAGATTCATGACATTATTCAAAGAAAAGCAGAGAATTCTCCTGATGCTTGGTCAACATTCCACCCTTAACTAACATTACCATTCAATCATTTGCTGTTTGTGAGACCGAGCTCTGTCCAACAATAATGCTTTTCTACATAACAGTGACTGCACTTTAAAAAGAATCCATTGATTGCACAGTGTTTTGGGACTTCCTGGGGCTGTGATAAGGCACTAAATAGAACAACAAAAGTTTACAGTGTTGGAGTGAAGGTTCACACTGCCTGCATACCTTAATGTCCTGAGCTGTTTGTGGGATCAAGCGCACAATGGGCTGAATTTTATCAGCCCTATATGGGTTGGTCAGAATGGTGGAGTGCCCATAAAATAGTGAGGGAAAGTGTTGGGTGGAGTGCTCATCAATGCCATTCAATTATGTCAGAGGTAGGGGAGGATGGCCTTCCTGCCCAGAGGCCAATTGAGGCCCCACTACCCCTTACCCCTGCCTGACTGGGCTGAGACTCCTGAGCTGCCGGCCCTTGATTGACTGACAGCTCTTGGAGGTGGAATCCCTGTCCTTAAAGGGACAGGGACACTAGCACAGGGCAGTTAACTACCTGAGCATCATAAAATACAGCCGGGCATCCCAAGAACGGTTAAAGTGGGGTTTCCCTCGCCTTTCTGGCCTGGCGCTGCATACAATCCAGCCCCATGAGTCAAAACAGCTTTCTGCTGAGTATGGGGTACATTGTGTAGGTGGGCCTAAGGCAAGGGTATTTTCTCAGCTAGATTTGCTCATCCATCTCTCTGATAATCTGGAAGATGTTGATCAGTAATCATGGCAGCAGAATGATTAGAAGAGACTGAGAAGAACTAAGTGCATTTTGCTGTCTCCATATTGTTATTCAGATTTCATTTTTATGTAGTTTTGATGTACTACTTTTCAACGGTAGTATGCATAGAATGCAGAGATCAAAGACATAATTAGTATAAGAGTTGTGATTGAGCATATGTAGTACTCTACTGGAATTCTGAAGTGAAATATTGCAGTACTTATATTGGATTGTATGAGCTCAATAAAGAACCATGTGCGCATATTGGAATGGTGAAGTATGAGCTGGTGGACCTTGGCGTCGGGGGTCCTGGCAGACCTCTCCCGCAAGAATTTTCCAGGCTCCCCCGCCATGACCCCCAATGCTGGAGGGCTCATGAAATTCAGCCCATTGAACAAATATTTTGTCCCTGTATTTACAGTATTCACCAATTACATATCAGAAATAGAGGGTAACCAAGGGCTAATAAGAGTGAGGAACTTAAGGTGATTAATATCAGCAGAGAAAAAGTATTGGAGAACCTTAAAGGGCTAAAAGCTAAGAAATCCCCAGGACCTGATGTTCCACATCATAGGGTTCTAAAAAAGGTAGCTGCAGAGATAGAGGATGCACTGGTTATGATTTTTCCAAATTCCCTAGATTCTAGAAAAGTCCTAAAGGATTGGAAGTCAGCAAATGTAACGCTAATGGTACAATTGTATCGGGCTTTGTTGAGACCAAACCTGGAGCATGGTGTGCAGTTTTGGCTCCATATTTAAGGAAAGATACACTTTCATTTTAGGCGGTACAGCGTAGTAAACTCCATGACAGCACTTGTGGAACCATCCATGATGCATCTGATGGCCAATCTCAGCTTCCATTACAGCACAGACAGCAGCCACCCAACATTTCAGTGCTGTAGTGGAAGGTCAGACTGAGTTCAGGAGAGCCATGCTTGTTGCCGTTCAGTCCAGCTTGATGCCATGCAGGTTCCGACTCCTGCCATAATTGCTGTGGACAGCAGTGCTCAAAGGAGTTTGCAGCGGCTCACAGCAGTCCAGCAATCTGTCCTCCAACAGATGCCACCACGGGGGAATGCCAGTGGCTCCATGGTGCATGAACCTGCTGTCACAAGAACATAAGAGTATAAGGAATAGAAATAGGAATAGACCAAATGGCCCGCTCAAGCCCACTCCATCATTCAACACGATCATGGGTGATCTACTACCTCAATTCCATTTTCCTGCCCACTCCCCATATCCCTTGAGTCCCTGAGAGACCAAGCGTCTGTCGATCTTGGACTTAAATATACTCAACAATGGAGCATCCACAACTCTCAGGGGTAGCGAATTCCAATGATTCATCACCCTCTGAGTGAACAAATAACTCCTCATCTCAATCAACCCCTTATTCTGAGACTGTGCCCCCGTGTTCTTGATTCCCCAGCCAGGGAAACAACCTCTCAGTGTCTACCCTGTCAAACCCCTTCAGAATCTTATATGTTTCAATGAGATCACCTCTCATTCTTCTAAACCCCGAAGGGTTTCGGCATAATTTACTCAGTTTCTCATCATAGGACGACCCTCTTATCCCAGGACCCAAACTACTGAGCCTACACTGTACCACCTAAAATGAAAGTGTATCCTTCCTTAAATATAGAGACCAAAACTGCACACAGTGCTCCAGGTGTGGTCTCACGAAAGCCCAATACAATTGTAGCAAGACTTCCTTATTCATGTACTCCAATTCCCTTGCAATAAAGACCTTCCTAATTGCTGTACCTGCATACTAACTTTCTGTGTTCTTTGTATGAGTAAACCCAAGTCTTTCTGAACAGCATTTAAAAATGTCATGCCTTTTACAAAATATTCTGCTTTTCTATTCTTAATACCAAAATGAATAACCTCACACTTTCCTGCATCTACCACCTTGTTCCCCACTCACATCACTATTTACATCCTCAAAAAACTCTAACAAACTTGTCAAACATGATTTCCCTTTCGTAAAACTATGTTGACTTTGTCTGATCATACTATGATTTTCTAAGTGCATTGTTAAGACTTCCTTAATAATAGATTCCAGTATTTTGATGTCAGGCTAACTGGCCTGCATTTCCCTGTTTTTTCTTTCCCTCCTTTCTTGAATGGCAGCATTACATTTGCTAACTTCCAATCCTTCGGGACCTTTCTAGAATCTAGGGAATTTGGAAAAATCATAACTAGTGCATCCTCTATCTCTGCAGCTACCTTTTTTAGAACCCTATGATATGGAACATCAGGTCCTGGGGATTTCTTAGCTTTTAGCCCTTTAAGGTTCTCCAATACTTTTTCTCTGCTGATATTAATTCCCTTAAATTCCTCACTCTTATTAGCCCTTGGTTCAAGGCGAGACACTGGTGGAGAGGTGGGAGGAGTTTAATTTTCAGGTCACAAGGGGTGTGGGAGTGGGGAAAACCACTCCAATTGGTTATGGGGATAGTGGGAAAGGGTTGAGGGTCAAATGTTGTGAAGGTGGGAGGTTAAAGGTCGGCATTTTCAAAAGTGTTTTTTTGCGGGGGGGCGGGGGCAATGTCAATTTATTAAATGACAACACAGTGGGGAGGGGGAGAGGGGAATCAAATATAAATTAAAATTTTCTGCATTTTCTACCAAAACTGCACCTTTAAACGTACAAATGAAAGTGAAGGGCTTGGAGCCCTTTAAAAATGGCACCAGCGCCTGCGCAGTGGCACCAGACACCATTGCTTGGGATGGAGCAGCTGCCCCATCTACGTCATTGGGGCAACCACCCCGCCTTCTCCATTTAAATGAGCTCCCATGCGAAATATCGCTGGCGCTCAGCGTCGACTGCGCCGCGCGGTTGGGCCGTCGAGATCAGAGTGCGCTGCTGCGATTTGCTGTGCGCTCATAAAATTCAGCCCAATGTCTCTGCCATTTACTCATTCCCCGTGATAATTTCACCTGTCTCTTCCACTGAGGGTCGAACGTTTACTTCAGCTACTGTCCTTTTTGTATTCTTGCAAAATCTTTTACAATCTGTTTTTTCATATTCCTGGCTAGTTTACTCGTATATTCTATTTTTTTCCCCTTTTTATCAACTTTTTGGTCTCCCTTTGCTGGTTTCTAGAAAACTTCCCTGGTAAACCAAGGATGGATCTTTCTTGCTGTGTTTTTTCTAATGGACTGTATTTTTGTTGCACGTTTAAAATTATTTCTTTAAATGTTTACCACTGTTTATTTACTGCCATACCTTTGAGTCTATTTATCAAACCAACCTGAGCCAGCTCTCCCCTCATACCTCTCTAATTGGCTTTGTTTAAGTTTAAGATTCCTCTTTGGGATTGCAGTATGTCACTTTCAAACTTAATATGGAATTCAATTGTATTATGAGAACTTTTTCCCAAAGAATCTTCTACTATGAGATTATTAATTAAACTTGCCTCATTGCACAATACTAGATCTGAAATAGCTTTATCCCTAGTTGGTTCAACAATGTATTGTTCCAGGAATATGTCCTGAAAGCATTTACCAACTCATCTTCCAGAATACCTTTGACCATTTGATTTGTCCAGTCTGTATGAAAATTAAAGTCCCCCATGATTATTAAATTGCTTTTGTTACAAGCTCCAATTATTTCTTGCTTAATCCTCTGTCCAATGATATAACTACTGTTAGGGGGCCTATAAAATACTCCCACTAGTGTTTTCTGACCCTTGATATTCCTAATCTCCACCCATACTGATTCTACTTCCTGATCTGCTGAACCAAGATCCTTTCTCAAAATTGTCCTTATGTCATCCATTACTATCAGGGCCACTTCTCCTCCTTTTCCATTCTGTCTGTCTTTTCAAAATGTTGTGTACCCTGAAATATTTATTTTTCATCCTTTGTCACCTTGCAATCATAGCTGGGATTTTATGCTTGCGACGGGGATCTCTATGCCTGGAAAATGTGACGCCGAGATCCCCTCGTCACCACTTCTCCGGAAGGCCCGCCGAATCTTGTGCCAATCAGGCACTTAAGTGAACAGCAGCAGGCCTTCTACAGGATCAAGGACCCCATTGCCAGAAGTCCTGCCTTTGGTCAGCTGCCAGCCAATCAGAGGGCCAGCAGCACTTTCACTGAGCAGCGCCAATGAAGAGGCAGTGGCTGCTGCCAGAGAAGCACCCACCCAGGGCCCAGGGGTGGCGTTGGACCCAGGCCACTGGTTGGTCAGGGCAGGAGGGGTGGGGCGTGTAAGAGGGTTGCTAGCCAGGGCAGTGGTTGGCTGTCAGCGGGCACCCCCCCCACCCCCACCCCCACCCGCCTCTTTCTGATACCAGGTCCCTCATTCAGGCACTAAGTGCCTTTTAATGAGGGATCCCACACCCCTGGAGCCGGGAAGCAGCCTGCACAGTTTTTTGTGCTGTGCTTCCCGTGCAGCAACAGGGCCACCCGCCGCAAGGCTAATTGCAATGACAGCGGGATGAGGCCCTTAATTGGGGATTAATTAGCTTTGTGTACCCCAAGAAGTCCTATGTCTTTACCTTGCAATTTCCAGTATTCTGAACGAAGGTAACCCACCTTGTGACAATGATAACACTTCGGCTTGCAGACCTCACTTCTACCATCAGCACCTTCCTTTCTGGCCTGAGGAGGTGATCCTGGGGCATTCCCAACTATTCCTTCTTGTCCCCGGCTACCTGCCTTCCTTTCACTATCCCACTTGCTCTCCTTCTCGGGTTTATGGGGGTGACAGACAAAAAGCTTTGGCATATTCACAAGCTCAAAATCATCAGCAATTTCCTCTGCTTGCCTAGCTTTTAAAACTTTCAGGTTATCTACATGAGTTCTCTCTACTGAAGGGATTGAATTTTTAAACTTTTCCAAGAGAATCAATTCTCATATGTGGTTTCCATTTTTAATGCTCATATCCAATGGTCAAAATTAATTTGCTTCACCCTTTCAAATTCTACATACATCTGTCCAGCCAATCTCCATAAATTCCGAAACTTTTGACGGTAAGCTTCAGGGACTAACTCATATGCAGCGAGAATAGCCATTTTTGCCATCTCATAATCTGCAAAAACCTCTTCAGGAAGCATGGGATAAACTTCATGAGCTCTGCCCATCAACCTGCTTTGCACAAGCAGTGTCCAACTTTCCTTCGGCCATTTCATTTGTTTGGCTATTTTTTCAAAAGATATGAAAAATGCCTCTATGTCCCTTTCCTCAAACTTAGGAAGAGCTTATATGAATTTAAACAGCTTTTCGCTGGGTCCTGGGCTGAATTTAGATGCTTCTTGACCAGAATTTTCCCTGGATTCAAGATTATCCCTTTGTCTAAGTTCCAGCTTTTTAAACCTAAATTCCTCTCTTTTTCACTTTCTCTCTGAAGTTCAAGTTTTCTGAATGCTATTGCTTTTTATGTTTCCTGTTAAACCTGCAGTGTTTTTATTTCTAACTGAACCGTAGCCAATTCCACTGCATTACTATCTGACTTATTATCTTCTTCTTCCTCTTCTTCTTCTTCCAATTTTAAATGTTGGACTATTACATCAAATATCTCTGCTTTTTTAGCACCTAATTTCAACTCTAACCCCAATTTTGCTGCCTAATCTTTTAGTTTGTTCTTAGCTAAAGTTGTCAAGTCACTGAGGGACACATTCTCCTTTCCCAGAAACTCTGCAGCAACTGCTAGTGCCATTCTGATGATATAGCCTTACCCTATTCAAAAAACCTGGTTCTTTTATCAAATTATTACTCCCCTTATAATTCACATAATTGGCGTTGGATTTGGATCCTGGACAATCGAGCCGCCAATTAATATGTTACGACTGAGGCGGGAGTAATGCACTGTCAATTCAGTCCCGTTACTCCACAGGTCACAGCACATTATTAAAGTTTCTCACCTACTGGAAACTAGCCAAATTAAACACTTTGTTAATTCCCAGAATAAAATGCACCAAAGCAGGTATCTTTAAACAACAAGTTAACTATTTATTAATAAACTAAATCTTAAAGAGTACTGAGATAAATCTGTGTCTGAAAAGACTTTATAACTTCCTATTCCTCCTCACCCTCATGCACACCCACATACATTAAAAAACCAACGCTTAACTGGTTTGAAAATGATGTTTTTAAATTAGAGCTGTTTCTTAAGAATAATAAAATAACTGGGTTGCAAGTCCTGGTTGATTATTTTCCCGGATCAGTAAGATGTCCCAGAGTCAAATAGTCAGATGCCAGTCAAAGTCTCCAGGTGAGTTGATGAACAGTCTGTGACATATAGGTGTTCAAGGCACTTCAGCTGCAGTAGGTGTCGCACAGATCTTTCAACAAAGAGTATAACAACAGGTCTATTTAGATTTTGAATTAACAGTCTATCAATAGAAACTTTACTGAGTTTCCAAAACTCCCAGAAACACAAAAGACAACAGAAAGTCACTCCTGAGGTCGAGAATTATTGGACATGGGAGTAAAAAGGAATTTGCTACCTCCAATAATGCAAAGATTCCTTTCCAGGAGTCATTTCCTCTTTAGGTGAAATATAGCCTGTAGGCCAATGTCAAGTTTCTGCTGAGAGAGACAAATCCTTCCTTCAAGGAGAGCACGCTTCGCTGGTCTGCCAGATCAAAATGGTTCTAGCCAGTTTTTACACACAGCCAAACTGATACAATATGACATGTGACCTCTCTCTCTTGCTGTTGCTTAAGAATAGGCTTCACACTGTTCTCAGAGAATATTAAGTCTTCTATAAGTCTTAAAGGCACACAGAACTCCCTTAGTTTTTAAGCAGAGAAATAAAAACACTTCCAGGACAATACTACAAGTGGCATGTTTGAAAATCAGAATTATTACTGGACAATGCTGTGGAACAGGCTAAAATGATTCTTTAAATATTAACTTTGGAACAAAGAGAGGGAACAGAATTGGTGGAGTGTATGAATGAAGGTTCATACTATCTACGTGCCTCGATATTCTGAGCTGTTTGTGGAATCAGTACATGATGAGTTAAAACAGTTTTCTGCTGAGCATGGGATACATTGCCTAAGTGAGCCTAAATCAAGGTATCTTCTCAGATAAAGGAGCTAATGAAATGTGTGATATTTGCTTATTCATGTCTGTGGTGGTCTGGAAAAGGTTGATCACGTCACTTGTACTTATAAATTGATTGAAGGGTTTGTGAGGGCAATATAGACATGGTAACTGAATGATTAGAAGAGCTTAGTGTATTTTTCTGTCTCCTTGTTATTATTCTTATGTCACTTTTATACATCTTTGATGTACTATGATTTAATGGTAATATGCATGGAATATAAAGATCAAAGATATAATTAGTATGAGTTGTGTGAACCATTGTATGTTGCATTCATACTGGAATCATGAAGTGAGAGAACTGAGTGCTCATATTGGATTGTGAGTTATAAATAAAGATGAAGACCCATGTACTCATATTGGAATCATGAAGTGTGTGAACTGAGCACACAAATGGGATTTTGTTGTATGATGTCTCATTAAAGACCTTTTTTATTTGTTTCAAGGTATAAGGATGACACTAGCAAGGCCAGCATTTGTTGCCCATCCCTAATTGACCTTGAGAAGGTGCTGGTGAGCTGCCTTCTGGAACTGCTGCAGTCCATCTGATGTGGGTACTTCCATAGTGCTGTTAAGGAGGGAGTTCCAGGATTTTGATCCAGTGACAGTGAAGGAACGGCAATTTCTTTCCAAGTCAGGATGGTGTGTGGCTTGGAAAGGGACTTGAAGATGATGGTGTTCCCACGTGTCTGCTTCCCTTGTCATTCTAGGTGGTAGAGATCGCGGGTTCAGAAGGTGTTGTTGAAGGCAACATTGTGAGTTGCTGCAGTGCAGCTTGTATATGGTACATACTGCTGACACCTGTGCATCAATGGTGGAGGGCTGTACATTTAATGTGGTGGATGGGATGCCAGTCAGGCAGGATGCTTTGTCCTGAATGGTGTCGAGCTTCTTAAGTGTTGTTGGAGTTGCACTCATCCAGGCAAGTGGAGAGTATTCTATCACACTCCTGACTTCTACCTTGTAGATGGTAGACAGGCTTTGGGGAGTCAGAAGGCAGGTTACTCGCTGCAGAACTCCCAGTCTCTACCTACTCTTCTAGCCACAGTATTTATGTGGCTGCTCCAGTTCAGTTTCTGTCAATGGTAACCCCCTGGTTGTTATTAGTGGGGGATTCAGTGATGGTAATGCCATTAAATGTCAAGAAGAGATAGTTGGATTCTCTCTGGTTGGAGATGGGCATTGCCTGGCACTTCTATGACATGAATGTTACTTGCCACTTATCAGCTCAAGTCTGAATGTTGTCCAGGTTTTGCTGCATATGGACATGGGCTCCTTCAGTGTCTGAGCAGTTGCAAATGGTGCTGAACATCATACAACTATCAGCGAACATCCCCACTTCTGACCTTATGATAGAGAGAAGGTCGTTGATGTAGCAGCTGAAGATGGTTGGGCCTAGGACACTACCCTGAGGAACTTCTGCAATGTTGTCCTGGAACTGAGATGATTGGCCTCCAAAAACCACAACCATCTTCCTTTGTGCTAGATATGACTCTAACCCATGGAGAATTCCTCCTGCCCCCCATTGCACCCCCCCCCTCCCCAAGTTCCCATTGACTTCAATTTGGCTAGGGTTCCTTGATGCCACACTCAGTCAAATACTGCCTTGAGATTGAGGGCAATCATTCTCACCTCCCCTCTTGAGTTCAGCTCTTTTGTCCATGTTTGGAGCAAGGCTGTAATGAGGTCAAGAGCCAAGTGGCCCTGGCGGAACCCAAACTGAGCATCGGTGAGCAGGTTGTTGCTGTTTAAGTGCCACTTGATAGCACTGTCGACGACACCTTCCATCGCTTTGCTGCTGATCAAGGATAGACTGATGGGCGACAATTGGCCAGATTAGATTTGTCCTGCTTTTTGTAGACAGGACATACATGGGCAATTTTCCACATTGTCAGGTAGATAATTCTGCATTGGAGCAACTGCATGTGTCTGTATTCTGATGTTTAAATTAACAAGACAAATAGGAACAGGAAAGCAGTCCAACATCTAGGACAGAAGTAAATAATTTAAGACATTGTATTTGTGCCAGCTCTTTGCTGCAGCAATCCAAAACTAATTTCACTGCCTTGTGCTCTGCCCACAGCCATGTGTCTTCTGTGTCAAATGTTTATTAATTCTGCCCTTAAAAGATGCAATGATCATTGCCTCAACTATACCAGATGACAAAGCATTCCATGCACCAACAACTCTCTGCATGAAGACATTTCTCCTATACTCTCTCCTCACTCTATTTGTGAAAATTTTAAATTGATAACATTACATCACTGACTGTCTAACCGGAGGAAATAGTGTTTTCTTACTCACCCTATCAAAACTCATCATAATTTTTAAAAACATGATTAAATACCCTCTTAGCCTTCACTACTTCAGTGCAAGTTCTTTTTTTATTCATACATTTGGTACCAAAATGAAATTATTTTAACTATTCAATCATATACTTAAAATGTTTACAATAATATTTAATTTAAAAATCACTAAAATACTATTAAACTAAATTTTTGTGTATATACCAGAGCAGTGAAGATTTTCACTACAAAACAAGGGGTGGCACAGTGGTGCCACAGCCTCACAGCTCCAGGGACCTGGGTTCGATTCTGGGTACTGCCTGTGTGGAGTTTGCAAGTTCTCCCTGTGACCGTGTGGGTTTTCACTGGGTGCTCTGGTTTTCTCCCATAGCCAAAGACTTGCAGGTGATAGGTAAATTGGCTGTTGTAAATTGTCCCTAGTGTAGGTAGGGGATATGGGATTACTGTAGGGTTAGTGTAAATGGGTGGTTATTGGTTGGCATAGACTCGAAGGGCCTGTTTCAGTGCTGTATCTCTAAGTAAGTAAACAAACTACTAAAATTTATTATAAGATGCTGGCTTTATTTCATGACTATACGAGGTTGATAATTGATCAATATGAATTATAAGGTTCTCCCTCTTATGAGTAAGAGAACTCAATCGCAGAGCACTACAGGTGCAATATTCTGTTTATTTTGTCCATGTTATCATATAAAAAGGAATAATTTGAAAAAATTTTGCAATTTTTACATTATAGCTATGTTTTATGAGCTTGCTAAGACAAAGAAGAAAGATTCCCACGGTGATGAGACTTCAGGATCCAAACTGCTGTTAATGTTCCTTTTCTTCCTTGTGTCATCAGTACACAGAGGGATATTTAACTTCTGAAGCAAGTTAGCTTTGTATAACCATTAATAATCAGTGATACACATGGAATCTGAATAAACTTCAATGAAAATAAAAATAATGCAAATTTTTGAAAATGACATTGGAAATTGTGGACCATTGTAAACTCGTTCTTCATAGTTTACAATTTTGTTATGCATTGTTCAGAGGAAATCTTTCCACCTTCTAAGAAACTATGCATTAAAAGAAGTATTAATTTATCACATAAAATATCAATGTATAGAGAATCAATTTGAGAAATGTAGAATTTAAGTCACCTTTGGTAAAGTTTTCATAAGTAGTGCGGCCATATACAAAACAATTCACTTTGTGTCAGCCATTCTGTAGATAATATTCTGACATTATTACTATTCATGAATTATATCAATGAACTAATTTAGCGTGATATCATAGACCAAGTGCAGAGTAGAACAGCAACAGAAATAAACAATATAATAATAATTTCCAGAATTTAGCACAAGAGTTTCAACAATTTCCTTGTGTAGTCTATTTTTAACTTAATTGAACAAATCTAAGAATCAAAACAAAATCACCTGCATGCCTTAAAATGCCTAGTAAATGTATTTGGATGCATCATACAAACTCTAGCCCTGAATATTGTTGTTATACCTCATGAGAAGAATAAAAAATATCCCCTTGTCAATAATTTAATGCCTAGAGAACCCATCAATGTTTTGTGTAGGTGACTGTCACTGACGTGACGGTCCTTGAAAATTTAAGATGAGTCACCAGAATGGATTCTGTGGGACTCAGGCAACGGCGCTGATTGTGTCAAACTGGCTGAAGAAGCCTACTACTAAACTTTCCACTAATCCTGGCACTTGTGCTATATGGTATCATGAGTTCAACTGGGTAGTCAATGGAAATGGTGGCTATACATTTCTTATATTGGGACTGAGGACTGGGTTTCATGATGCATTATCTTAAATTTTACTGAGAATGAAGTCTCCTTGAGTCCACATTTCTCATTGCAATGTATTTTTCTAAAGCCTGCTTTGAAAAACAATTGGAACATTCTATGTATCACTCAGTGAATGTGTAGATATTTTGAGCCTACCACAACACCCACACCCTCCTAATTTTTCTTCAAAAAGTTCTTCTTTGGTATCAAAGGAAGGTTGAAAACAGCATTTTAACTAGTTTTTATTCTGCTTGATACTTTTAGCAGCACATATCAGTGAAGGCTAATAAAACCCTGAGAGACCAAATAATCAGATGTTGCAGAAGGCTTGAATGTGGCACAAGATTCTTGTTAGTGTGACCTGAGCTCCAATGTTTGACTACACAGCTGACCTTTCTTGTACATGTAGGTTCCCCAGTATATTTGATTCATGCCCATGTAAGCTTGTACCGAATTTGTTTGTCAGAGGGGACATTTTATATTCTGTCTCTTCTGGACCACGTGCTTGTGTGTCTGGAAAAATCGTGCTGCGTGTTCTTTTATTATCCATGTTAAATGCAGGTATGAAAGCATGAATTCCGCAAATAGGTTAATAGGCATTCTTTTTTCACTTCTGTTATGACAAACTGTCTCACACTGTGATTTATGCAGATGGTGAGGGAAGAACTGAAGATGGTAATGAAAGAATATTTGGCAAGCTTTTTTCAGGAAGGGAGAGAAGCCAGAGAGATAGATGTCATTTTTGGCACCATGTACAAATGATGTAAGGATGCATTTCAGTGCAATTTATCTCACTGCATCTTGTGTTTGGAAACAAAAAAAAAATTACCTAGCACTTTTGATGATGACATGCTGCTTAAAGGGATAGTATCCACCTGATACTCCCAATTGTATATCTTACCTCACCTGTATAATATATAGTGTGAAACTGAGTCAATAGTAACCTTTGTCATGAGTTAGTTGTGTTAACCTTTATACTGTGGTCATCTTAACAAACTGCTGCATGCTTCAACTCTTCTACATTGTCTATTCACAATATGAAAAAATCCTGTTTGACGGTTTTATTTCATCCAATTGGAACGATAGCTGAGATAAGCGCAAAACTAACCTATGGCAGCCCCAGTGGTGCATCATAACCTGAAATAAAAACAGAAAGTGCTGGAAATACATAGCAGGTCTGGCAGCATCTGTGGAGAGAGAAACAGAGTTAACTTTTCAGGTCTGTGACCTTTCATCAGAACTGGCAAAGGTTACAAATTTAATAGGCTTTGAGCAAGTGAAAAGGGAGAGGGGGTTGAAGAAGAACAAAAGGAAAGGTGTGTGACTGGCAGAGGGCAGGAGAGATTAAATGACAAGAATGTTATGGAACAAAGGCAACAGGAGTTCGAATAGTTGTATTAAAAATCAAAGCATTAGTTCAGAAAGAGTGTTAATGGCAGAAAAATGAACAGCTCTGTCTAAAAGCAAAAACCTAAAAACAAGTTTAAGCCAAGCCCATGGTTAAAAAAATTAAATTTAAAAAGGCAGTCATGCTCTGAAATTGAATCTGAGCATGACTGCCTTTTTTATTTTATTTAATTTTATTTTATGTTATTTTATTTTTTAACCATGGGCCTGGCTTAAACTTGTTTTTTAGGCTTTTGCTTTTAGACAGAGCTGTCCATTATTCTGCCATTAACATTCTCTCTGGACTAACGCTTTGAGTTTTAATACAACTATTAGAACTCCCTTTGCCTTTGTTCCATGACATCCTTGTCATTTAATCTCTCCTGCCCTCTGCCCTATCACTTTGGTTCTTCTTCCCCCCTCCCTCTTTTCACTTGCTCAATACCTAAAATATCTAACCTTTGCCGGTTCTGATGAAAGGTCACAGACCTGAAAGGTTAACTCTGTTTCTCTCTCTACAGATGCTGCCAGACCTGCTAACTATTTCCAGCACTTTCTGTTTTTATTGCAAATTTCCAGCATCCACAGTATTTTGCTTTTATTTTAGTGCATTATAACCTATTTTATTCCTTGAGTGTAAGCACAATAGATGCTGTATTCACCCAACTTTTACAGAGAAAGAAATTTGGCCACACCCACAGAGATTGCTAGGTGCGAGATTTGTGTGGGCTGAATATAATGGGCCCCATGGAGATGGGCTAGGAGGCAGGGAGCCCATAGAATTACAATGAAGGCAGGGGGTGGAGGGCACATTGCCTTCCTGTTGCACTGTGATGAAGTCAGGGAAGGGTAAGGCCGAAGACTGCCTTCCCATCCAGAGGCCAATTCAGGCCTTTAAGTGACCAATCAGTAACCACTTAAGGGTCTCCTCCTGCTACTGCTGGAATTAAACCAGCAGTGAGGGAGCCTCCATCACGTGGGGAGGGCACCCAGTAAAATGAGGCAATCTCTCTGCAGGGTTTGGGGGAGCCTACTCAGTGGGTAATCTGTGGCACCCAGTGGCAAAGACCACCTTTTCCAGTAACACCCACCCACTGCCCTCATCAGCCACCCTCCCCTCCCCCCCACCATTGCCGAGGCCTGCCAGACTCAGACTGGCCCTGGTGACCCAGCCTCACTTTGCTCTGGTCCGGGGCTCCAGCACTGGGCCTGCTCCTGTAGAACTGGCAGTGGCCACCATTCCTGGTGGCGCAGCCAATACTACTGAGCTACCGGACCTCTGATTGGCTAGCAGCTCTTGGAGGCGGGATCCACATCTTTAAAGGGGCACCGGGTACTTAAGTGCCAGTGCACCATTAAATTGCGACGGGTGTATCTCCAAAAGGCCAAGTCTGGGTTCCCCTTGCCTTTTCAGCCCGGCACCGGGAGCTCTGCCAGCACGAATAAATCAGCCTGTGTATGTGCAGGTATGAACTTAAGTTTGTGGCGATTGTTCTGGCCCCAATCTTTCCTGTATGTCAGAAAAATGTCTGCATAGATCAGCAACATAAAAAGCACACAATCAATCTACAAAGAAAGTAAGAAATACTTGCATTTATATAGCACCTTTCGTGACCTCAGGATGCCTCTAAGCACTTTACAGTAATGTTGGATATGCAACAGCCAATGTGCACATAGCAAGGTCCCACAAACGTCATTGTAATAATGACTACATATCTGCATTAGTAATGTTGGTTGAGGTTTAAATATTGACCAGGACGCAAGGGATTACTCCCCTGCTCTTTTTCAAAATAGTGTAATGGGATCTTTTATAGCTTCCTGACAGGGCAGATGGGACCTTGGTTTAATGTCATATTCGAAAGGCAGCACCTCCCACAGTGCAGCGCTCCCTCAGTACTGCACTGGAGTGTCAGATGGATTTTGTGCTCAAGTCTTTGGAAGGGCACTTGAACCCACTACCTTCTGACTCAGAAGTTACCAACTGAGTCACAGTTGACAGCTATATGAGTCAACTGAGAGATTGCCCTGCTCACAACCAGAGTCAGAAAAGCTGGCCCGAAGCTGGTGGCAGTTTTTTTAACTTTTTCTGATGATGACATTTTGACTTCAAAGCTCAGAGTAATTAGCTTCCAATGAGGAATTGGATACCTCTGGCACTGACACCTATAGTTTATGCTACGTAATTACATTGGTGTCAATGCTGTAAGGTAAATAGGGTACTCTGTGAAGTGGTAGATTCCAGAATCATGGCCGTGATTCGCCTCTCTAATCTTAGCTGAGTGAAGACAAAGTAATTCCCAGTACCAAGAGAGGAAGGGAAATTCATAAGGTGAGACAATCTATTAAATAGTTATGCAAGTTTTTTTTAATGTTGCTGCTATTGTGTTTGCATTTCAACAATACAAGCCTTGATTCTTTGATTCATAATTGTTTTTATTCTTTCACGGTATGTGGGCATCACTGGTATTTGTTGACCATCACTAATTGCCCCTTGAGAAGGTGGTGGTGAGCTGCCTTCTTGAACCGCTGAAGTCTATCTGGTGCTGGTACACTGACAGTGCTGTTAGGGAGGGAGTTCCAGGATTTTGATCCAGTGACAGTGAAGGAACGGCAATATATTTCCAAGTCTGATGGTGTGTGACTTGGAGGGGAACTTGCAGGTGGTGGTGTTCCCATGCATCTGCTGTCCTTGTCCTTATAGGTGGAAGAAGTCATGGGTTTGGAAGGTGCTGTCGAAGGAAGCTTGGTGGGTTGCTGCAGTGCATCTTGTAGATGGTACACACTGCTGCCACTGTGTGGCGGTGGTGGAGGGAGTGAATGTTGAAGATGGTGGATGGGATGCCAGTCAAGTGGGCTGCATTGTCCTGGATAGGGCTGAGCTTCTTGAGTATTATTTGCGCTGTACTCATCCAGACAAGTGGAGAGTATTCCATCACACTCCTGACTTGTGCCTTGTAGATGGTAGATAGGCTTTGGGGAGTCAGGAAGTGGGTTATTCACCACAGAATTCCAAGTCCCTGACCTGCTCTTGTAGTCACAGTATTTATGTGGCTACTCCAGTTCAGTTTCTGGTCAATGGTAACCCCCAGGATGATGTTAGTGCGAGATACAATGATGGTAATGCCGTTAAATGTCAAGAGGAGATGGTTAGATTCTGTCTTGTTAGAGATTGTCATTGCCTGGCACTTATGTGGCACAAATGTTACTTGCCACTTATCAGCCCAAGCATGAATGTTATCCAGGTCTTGCTGCATATACACAAGGACTGTTTCAGTATCAGAGGAGTTGCGAACAGTTCGGAACATCATACAATCATCAGTGAATATCCCCACTTCTGACCTTATGATGGAGGAAGGTGATTGATGAAACAGCTGAAGATGGTTGAGCCTAGGACACTACCCTGAGAAACTCCTGCAGTAATGTCCTGGAGCTGAGATGATTGACCTCCAACAACCACAACCATCTTCCTTTGTGCTAGGTATGGCTCCAACCAGTGGAGAATTTTCCCTTGATTCACATTGACTTCAGCTTGGCTAGGATCCCTTGATGCCACACTCGGTCAAATGCTCCCTTGATATCCAAGACAATCACTCGCCCCTCACCTCTTGAGTTCTTTTGTCCATGTTTGGAACAAGGTTGTAATGAGGTCAGGAGCTGAGTAGCCCCGGTGGAACCCAAACTGAGCATCATTGAGCAGCTTTAAGTGGCACTTGATAGCACTGTCGATGACACCTTCCTTCATTTTGCTGATGATTGAGAGTAGACTGATGGATGGTAATTGGCTCGATTGGATTTGTCCTGCTTTTTGTGGATAGGACATACCTGGGCAATTTTCCACATTGTTGGACAGATGTCAGTGTTGTAGCTGTACTGGAACAGCTTGGCTAGGGATGCGGCAAGTTCCGCAGGACAAGTTGTCAGTACCACGGCTGGGATGTTGTCAGGGCCCATAGCCTTTGTTGTATGCAGTGTCTTCAGCCATTTTTTGACATCATGTGGAGTGAATTGGATTGGCTGAAGACACTGAATACTGCATTGGCTGTGATGCTGGGGATCCCAGGAAGAGGCCGAGATGTATCATCCACTTGGCACATCTGGCTGAAGATGGTTGTGAATGCTTCAGCCTTTTCTTTAGCACTGATATGCTGGGCTCCCTGTCATTGAGGATGGGTATATTTGTGGAGCCTCGTCCTCCTGTTAGTTGTTTAATTGTCCTCCAAAATTCGACTGGATTGGGCAGGACTGCAGAGCTTTGATCTGATCCATTGCTTGTGGGATTGCTTAGCTCTGTCTATCACATGTCATCGTGGGGTGTCAGTCCGTCCCAGCCATTTAAAAGAACCACCACATTTAATATCGTGGCGGCTCCCTGATGATAGTTTAAGTCCACCGCCGAGATGTAAAATTCAGCCCCAATTCTTTATGCCTCGTTCCATTTCCCTATGAGAAGCTCACTCAGCTTGATCCAGTGCCATCGTCAATCCAAAGCTGAATTCCAAACCCTATTATTTATTTATCACCATGACCAGTAATTCCCTCCACATCAGCCACCTCCACCCTTATCTCACTCCACCATCAATAAAACCTTTAACTGCATTTCCATTATTTCCAATGTTATTTTTATTAACCTTCAAGCTTAAACAAAATCCAATTAATTGAAAAATCCACAGCCCATATTTTGTCCCGGAGCAAGTCCCGCTCTCCATACTCTCTTCTCCTCAGCCTTCCTAGAATCCTTAAATCCCAACACACCAAATTCCAACTTCTTGTCCTCATTTACAAATAATGCCATGACTTTACCCCACTTGACCTTTGCCGTATTCTCTTGCTGTCCATCCCAGTCTTTGACATCCAGCCCATTAATTCGACCTCTTATGCATTCACCCTCCCTCCATTACATTACGATTGGCAGAGTTTTTACCTATCTCAACCCAGCTGTCTGGACCCCCTCTCCCTAATCTTGCCAGTTTGCTACTTCTCCCCAGCTTTAATAGCTTCCTTGCAATCTATTCTTTCAACCATGTTTTTGGCCAATTCCCCCAACTCTTCCATTACTACTTGGCACCAATTTTTCCTCTGGGAAGCACCTTGGTATATTGACATTAAAGATGCTGTATCTGATTGTTCTTGTTGATACTTTATCCTTGAAAAATCACTCCTAATTAAACAGGAGCAATTGTAATGGGGGGAATATTAGAGGGTAAAGAGAGCGCAGAGAAGTCTGTCAGTTAAATGTGGAAATATTTTTGAGACTATAGACCGGATTTTGCCTTGGCGACAGGGATATCAACTACTCGCAAAAGTGCCGGCGAGAGCCCCACGTCGCCTCCTCTGGGGAAGGCCTGCCAAATCAAGTGCCAATCAGGCACTTAAGTGGACAGCAGTGGGCCTTCCCCATTATCAAGGACCCTGATGATGAAAGTCCTGCCTGCTGGGAGCTGTTGGCCAATCAGAGGCCGGCAGCTCTTTAACTAAGCAGCGCCACCTTGGAGGCGGTGGCTGCTGCCAGTACTGGACTCACCCGAGGCCCTGGAACCAGGCCACTGGTAAGTCACAGTGGGAGGGGTTTCACGGGGTGGGAGTCATGGGGGAGGGGGATGTAGGGGAGTCAGCCACAAAGGCAAGGGGGTGGCTCTCAGTGGCCCCCCCCCCCACTTCCCGATGCTGGGTCCCTCATTCAGGCACTAAGTGCCTTTTAGCAAGGGACCCCCTTCCCACCCCTGGAGCTGGCAAACAAACCACAGGGGTTTGCTTGGCATTCTCCTCATGCTGCGACAGGCCCCCCTGCTGATGGGCTAAATCTGGCGGTGGTGAGCTGAGTCCCTGGCATTAATTGCCCATTTAAGGGCCTCAATTGGTGGCAGGGCAGGAAGGCTATTCACAGGCCTTCCTGCCTAGAGTTGATTCAGGTGGAGGCGGGAAGATGGCGGGGCTCCTGCCACCATCGAGCCCGATTATATGCTCTCCCTGCCGCCAAACACGTTGCGGGCACGGGAAAAAAATTCCCCCCTATAAGAGGACAGCGAACTGTGAACAATTCAGTCATTCTCAAGGAAGTGTGTTATCATCATGAGCTGGAAGCAGGAAGTTAATCAGTTGTGGCAAGTTGCTAGTAGTAGCAAATTCTTCATGGTGAGATGAACACAAAAATCAATTTATTTCATTTTAAAATGTATTTATAGAAAATTTCTAAATGAAGTCAGAGATATGTATCTCTGCACTGATAGTATTATCTGCCAAACCTCAATACACACTATAGATTCAATCAGCTAATCCCTTGAAGTTCTTTCAAGAAGTCACTATTATTGCAGAGGTAGGAATATGCAACTGTGTTAGAAATATATATGGCTAGAATTTCCGCTCTGTGCACAAAACATGGATAAATGATGGGTAACTTTCAATTTTGTGGGTTATAACTCACTTGCTGGAATATGCTGTTTCACTTTGCTTGACTCATGGGAGATTGAATGTGGGATAATAAATGCAACACTGAACAGTCCAGTAGTCTGGTTGTAATATTATTGCGCAGGTATTCTTTAATGAAGCAGCTGGTCACTTATCTGCTATATTTAATAGTAGAGTTTCCGATTTGACTGCAGTCATCGATTCCAGGACAAACTGAATTTGCATAATGATGGATGCAAAATCTGCCATGAACCAGCGCAATTCAGCAGTGTTCTAAAACGTAATTTAAAAAAAAAATTCTTTAAAAAATATTTGTTGATATATTTAAGAGTGGTAACTTGGTAAAGTTTGATTAATGCAGTTGAAAATGGGTTTATCACAAAAAATAAAAATTTTAATTCAAAGTGTCAACCCACCACCTATGAATAACCCAACTTTAAATTTCTGAAAATGGCATTGGAAAATATAGAACATTATTTTCCAGCTAGATTGTGGCACAGTAGTCAGTTCTTTAATAAATTTTTTAAATCTTTCCAAACCTTTCAAAATGTATTTATTAGTTTTCTTACATCCAAAATTTCAAGCTTAATTTTTGAAGCCTGCACAAAGGCTTGCAAATGAGCACAATTAGCAGAAACTCCCAATGGTGATTAATTCACCCCGGGGTGTGGCCAGTTTTGTGGGCAGGGCTTGTTTTTAGCCGAATGTTTTAAAAGCTACCTTAAAAGATTGCAGAAACCCATGTTGCAGTGAATAGAATTTGCACCTAAAATTCCACAATCTTTTGTGCAAGTTGCACCAAGATCAGGGGAATTACACTGAGAAAACCAGGGCAATTGAGCAGAAACTCCAGGCCATGGAATTTAAAGCCAGCAAGACCAAATTTATGGGCAAATGCAACAGAATGGTCAATGAAAAGTATGCTTCAGTGATAAAGCCCTCAGTGTTCCTGTTTGGGGGAATCATAAAATGTTATCATATAATGTATGGGATAGAGAGGCTACCCACCTCCCATCACACGTAAGTAGTCCTCATAAATGCATAGCAAACTAAATGATGCAAACTTAAAACTGGGTTTCAAGCAAGAGCTGCCAGTGCTATTTCAGTTTACAACATTTGGAAGTGCAGCTGGGATTGATATGCTAATATACCTTCACTATCCTGCCAGATACATAGTCAGTGCAACATTACCTGCTAAACAAGACACATTTCTTTCCTCCTGTCAGACAGGGTCATGAGTTGCCCCAATTGCTTGAGGCTCATTTGGAAAACCTTGCAGCCAGGCAGCTGGTTTCATCAGCGATGCATGTAGTTTGGAAGGTAGGTCATGGCATACAGATTCATCAAGGACAAAGGACTGTACCATAACATATCACACTACTTTATTACACCAATAAAATTAATTGACTTTCATGATAACTTTGAATCAATCCTTCTTCCACTGTGGTCATCAGAAAGGCAGCAGGAATGATGAAGCTGTATATGTAGATTTAAGAACAAAGAAGAATGGTGTATGAAATAGTAGATTCATATTAGGCATTAGATTCTGCTGATCTATTGTGGTAGAATTATTCTGGTGAATAGTCATTGCTGTGGGCAAATGTATTGCAAGGAATCATGATGTGCCCAGCATGCTTCCAAAGACGTCATCAGTTCAGTGCATCCTCCTGAACCTTTGGACATTCTGGGCTGTCTTCTCCTGCTCTTTCTCCTCAATACTTGCTGCTGCAAAAACAAAAGCACATTGTCCTGCAAAGATCTACATACCTCTCCTCATCTGGCACATTCTGCCAGCTTACTTATAGATGTTGTAGAAGATTCAATATTTGTTCAAAATGCAGGAATATGAAAGGAACTATGCATGAGATACGCAAAATTGTATTTGACATGCAATTAACAAGATTTGTTGAAGTTATCTACAGAATTTCCATTATTATGCCAGAATTTGGGAATGGAAACTTGTTATTGGACTATTGTTAAAGACAAATGTCGGTCCATTGCAGTCAGAAACGGGGGAATTTACAATGGGGAACAAAGAAATGGCAGACCTATTAAATACATACTTTGGTTCTGTCTTCACAAAGGAGGACACAAATTACCTCCCAGAAATGTTGGGGAACATAGGGTCTAGTGAGAAGGAGGAACTGTATGAAATCAGTATTAGTAGGGAAATGGTGTTAGGGAAATTGATGAGATTGAAGGCCAATAAATCCCCAGGGCCTGATAATCTACATCCCAGAGTACTTAAAGAAGTGGCCCAAGAAATAGTAAATGCATTGCTGGTCATTCTTCAAAATTCTATAGACTCTGGAACAGTTCTAACAGAATGGAGGGTAGCTACTGTAACCCCACTATATAAAAATGGGAATTATAGACCGGTTAGCCTGACATCAATAGTGGGGAAAATGCTAGAGTCCATTATAAAAGATGTAATAGCAGAGCACTTGGAAAACAATGACAGGATCGGACAAAGTCAACATGGATTTACGAAAGAGAAATCATGCTTGACAAATCTACTAGAATTTTTTGAGGATGTAACTAGTAGAATAGATAAGGGAGAACCAGTGGATGTAGTGTATTTGGACTTTCAGAAGGCTTTCGATAAGGTCCCACCTAAGAGATTAGCGTGCAAAATTAAAGCACATGGGATTGGGAGTAAGGTACTGTCATGGATAGAGAACTGGTTGGCAGACAGGAAACAAAGAATAGGAATAAACGAGTCTTTTTCCAAGTGGCAGGCAGTGACTAGTGGGGTACCACATGGATCAGTGCTAGGACCCCAGCTATTCACAATATATATTAATGATATAGATGAGGGAATTAGATGTATTATATATCCAAGTTTGCAGACGACACAAAGCTGGGTGGGAGTGTGAGCTGTGAGGAGGATGCAGAGAAGCTCCAGTGTGATTTGGACAGGTTGAGTGAGTGGGCAAATACATGACAGATGCAGTATAATGTGGATAAATGTGAGGTTATCCACTTTGATGGCAAAAACAGAAAGGCAGATTGTTATCTGAACGGCGATAGATTGGGAAAGTGGGAGGTGCAGCGAGACCTGGGTGTCCTTGTGCACCAGTCGCTGAAAGTAAGCATGCAGGTGCAGCAGGCAGTTAAGGCGGCAAATGGTATTTTGGCCTTCATAGTGAGAGGATTCGAGTACGGGAGCAAGGATGTCTTGCTGCAATTATACAAGGCCTTGGTGAGACCACATCTGGAGTATTGTGTGCAGTTTTGGTCTCCTTCTCTGAGGAAGGATGTTCTTGCTATGGAGGGAGTGCAGCGAAGGTTCACCAGACTGATTCCTGGGATGGCAGGACTGATGTATGAAGAGAGATTGGGTCGATTAGGCTTGTATTCGCTAGAGTTTAGAAGAATGAGAGGGGATGTCATAGAAACCTACAAAATTCTAACAGGACTGGACAGACTAGATGCAGGAAGGATGTTCCCGATGGCGGGGGAGTCCAGGACCAGGGGTCACAGTCTAAGGATAAGGGGTAAGCCATTTAGGACTGAGATAAGGAGGGATTTCTTCACCCAGAGAGTGGTGAACCTGTGGAATTCTCTACCACGGAAAGCAGTTGAGGTCAAATCATTAAATATATTCAAGAAAGAGTTAGATATAGTTCTTAGGGCTAATGGGATCAAGGGATATGGGAGAAAGCGGGTTCAGGTTACTGAGTTTGGATGATCAGCCATGATCGTATTGAATGGTGGAGCAGGCTCGAAGGGCCGAATGGCTTATTCCTGCTCCTATTTTTCTATGTTTCTATGTTAGCATCAGAGTTCCTTCACCTTAACTGAAGCTCATTTTGCTCATGATCTAAAATTAACCCATGGAGTAAGTTCTGTCAATAACTATCTGTTGTATCCACATATCAGCACAAATCTTATGGTCCATTTCTATTCAAATGTATTTTGTCTTTTTAACCTGCAAATGATATTTGATCAGAAAGGAAGCAGATGATAACTAAATCCTGACCATCACAGACAAACCATAATTTTTGATAATGCTCTATAGCATCTTCCATAAATGCCCCAAAGTGAATAAATTACTTTGAATGCTGAGAAGCAAAAAAAGAATGGTCAAGTCCTGAAGCTACCATACAATGAAAAAAACATGAAAGACAATTACCTGCAACTATAACAAGTCCAATATTTCTTATTGCTGATTGTGTTCCTCTCAAAACTTCATCATCATTAACTATGAATGATCATTTGGTTGCATATTTACTACCTTTTCCAAGTCATTTTTATTGGTTTTAATAATGATTCCACATACACTGCATGGGAAAAGCAATTAGTTCATTGACTGATAATGTAACAATGATGAATTATATAACTCTCACAACAGGATAGCAAAAACCAGGGTCTGAATTTTATTTGGGCGCCGCACTGCGCAGTGCAGCCCTCTGAACTCGGCCGCCGAGGAGCCCCTGCGATATTTCGCGCAGGGACTCATTTAAATAGTGGGGGCGGAGCGGCTGCCCCCAATGACGTGTAGGGACTGCCTCTGTGTCCCCGGCAACAGTGTCATTTTTAAAGGACTTTGAGCTCTTACAAATACTTTAAATTCTTAATCGGGCTGCAGCATTAAAATTTTATTAAACTCTAAAAAATATGCAGATAGACCTGCCCCAACCCCCCAATGGTCATTTCAATGCCTGAAATGATCAACATATTCCTTTTTTCCTACCCGAACTTTACCCCCTAAACTTATAACATTTGGCCTATAACCCCTTGCCACCATCTCCACATCCAACAAAAATTGATTTCCCCGCTCCTCCACCCCTCCTGCCCTGAAGTTTTTATTACTCCTCCCTCCCCACCAGGTTCTCACCTTGGAAATCCGTGCAGTGTTCCGAAGTCGCGCGAAAGCCAAACGGAGTCTTACCAACTTAATAGAATTCTTTGAGGAAGTGACAAAGTTGATTGATGAGGGAAGGGCTGTCGATGTCATATACATGGACTTCAGTAAGGCGTTTGATAAGGTTCCCCATGGCAGGCTGATGGAGAAAGTGAAGGCGCTTGGGGTCCAAGGTGTACTAGCTAGATGGATAAAGAACTGGCTGGACAACAGGAGACAGAGAGTAGCAGTAGAAGGGAGTTTCTCAAAATGGAGACGTGTGACCAGTGGTGTTCCACAGGGATCCGTGCTGGGACCACTGTTGTTTGTGATATACATTAATGATTTGGAGGAAAGTATAGGTGGACTGATTAGCAAATTTGCAGACGACACTAAGATTGGTGGAGTAGCAGATAGTGAAGGGGACTGTCAGAGAATACAGCAGAATATAGATAGATTGGAGAGTTGGGCAGAGAAATGGCAGATGGAGTTCAATCAGGGCAAATGCGAGGTGATGCATTTTGGAAGATCCAATTCAAGAGTGAACTATACAGTAAATGGAAAAGTCCTGGGGAAAATTGATGTCCAGAGAGATTTGGGTGTTCAGGTCCACTGTTCCCTGAAGGTGGCAACGCAGGTAAATAGAGTGGTCAAGAAGGCATACGGCATGCTTTCCTTCATCGGACGGGGCATTGAGTACAAGAGTTGGCAGGTCATGTTACAGTTGTATAGGACTTTGGTTCGGCCACATTTGGAATACTGCGTACAGTTCTGGTCGTCACATTATCAAAAGGATGTGGATGCTTTGGAAAGGGTGCAGAGGAGGTTCACCAGGATGTTGCCTGGTATGGAGGGCGCTAGCTATGAAGAGAGGTTGAGTAGATTAGGATTATTTTCATTAGAAAGACGGAGGTTGAGGGGGGACCTGATTGAGGTGTACAAAATCATGAGAGGTATAGACAGGGTGGATAGCAAGAAGCTTTTTCCCAGAGTGGGGGTTTCAATTACTAGAGGACACGAGTTCAAAGTGAAAGGGGAAAAGTTTAGGGGGGATATGCGTGGAAAGTTCTTTACGCAGAGGGTGGTGGGCACCTGGAACGCATTGCCAGCGGAGGTGGTAGATGCGGGCACGATGGAGTCTTTTAAGATGTATCTAGACAGATACATGAATGGGCAGGAAGAAAAGAGATACAGAAGCTGAGAAAATAGGCGACATGTTTAGAGAGAGGATCTGGATCGGCGCAGGCTTGGAGGGCCGAAGGGCCTGTTCCTGTGCTGTAATTATCTTTGTTCTTTGTTTGTTCTTTGGAGGGTGTAAAATCGGCAAGGGACGGCAGGTAAGTTAATTTGAATGTAATTAATGTCAATTTAAACATGTAGATGAAGGGCCCGCCGCCAGTCTGCGTGGGGGCCACACCAACATCCCCCCGCTTCCAGTAATATGCGGCGGACCCTTCCCAACATCGCAGAGTGAGGTGGACCTCTCCCCGCCACATTTTACCGGCCTCCGCGCCGTGACCGGTGGCGTTGAGGGGCCGGAAAAATTCAGCCCAAGCAGTGGGAGTAATTTGAACTTTCAGTGGTGGTGTAAAACGGGCAATATTGGATGGGTTATATATAATGTAGACTATATAATATAATGAAACTATCTAATACTCATCACCTTTCCATTATTTAGCCCTGGTTGCTTGCTTTCCATAGATGACATTCTCCTGGTCACAGTTGTAGAACCATAGAAACATAGAAAAATTACAGCACAGAAGGAGGCCATTCAGCCCGTCGTGTCTGCACCGGCCGAAAACCTAGCCACCCAATCTAATCTGATTTTCCAGCACCGGGTCCATAGCCTTGCTGGTTACAGCACTTCAGGTACATGTCCAGGTATCTTCTAAAAGAGTTGAGGGTTTCTGCCTCCACCACCATTCCTGGCAGTGAATTCCAGACACCCACCACCCTCTGGGTGAAAAAGATTTTCCTCATTTCCCCTCTAATCCTTCTACCAGTCACCTTAAATCTATGCCTCCTGGTAATTGACCTCTCTGCTATGGGAAACAGGTTCTTTCTGTCTACTCTATCTAGGCCCCTCATAATTTTGTACACCTCAATTAAGTCACCCCTCAACCTCCTCTGTTCTAAGGAAAACAACCCTAGCCTATCCAATCTTTCCTCATAGCTGCAACTTGCGAGCCCTGGCAACACTGTTGTAAATCTCCTCTGTACTCTCTCCAGAGCAATTATGTCCTCTCAGTAATGTGGTGACCTGAACTGCACACAATACTCCAACTGTGGCTTAACCAGTGTTTTCTACAGTTCCAGCAATACATCCCTGCTTTTGAATTCTATACCTCAGTCAATAAAGAAAAGCATTCCATATGCCTTCTCCACTACTCTATCTACCTGTCCTGCCACCTTCAGGGACCTGTGGACATGCACTTCAAGGTCTCTCACTTCTTCTATCCCTCTTAATATCCTCCTGTTTATTGTGTATTCCCTCACTTTATTTGCCCACCCCAAATGCATTATCTCACACTTCTCTGGATTGAATTCCATTTGCCACTTTTCCGCCAACTCAAACAAACCATTGATATCTTTCTGGAGTCGACGGCTATCCTCTTCACTATTAATTACCCGGCCCATTTTTGTGTCATCAGCAAATTTCCCAATCATGCCTCCCACATTTAAGTCCAAATCATTTGTACCACAAACAGCAATGGACCCAACACTGAGCTCTGTGGAACGTGACTGGAAACAGTTTTCCATTCACAAAAACATCCGTCAACTACTACCCTTTGTTTCCTGTCCCTGAGTCAATTCTGGATCCAACCTGCCACATTCCCCTGTATTCCATGGGCTTTCATTTTTCTGACCAGCCTGCGATGTGAAACCTTGTCAAATGCCTTACCAAAATCCATGTAGACCACATCCACTGCAATTCCCTCATCACTCCTTCTTGTTACTTCCTCAAAAAACTCAATTAAGTTAGTAAGACATGACCTTCCCTTAACAAATCCATGCTGACTATCCCTGATTAATCCATGCCTTTCTAAGTGGCAGTTTATCCTGTCCCTCAGAAAAGATTTTAACAATTTATCCACCACCAAGGTCAGACTGACCGGTCTATAATTATTTGGCCCATCCCCTGCACCCTTTTTAAACAGTGGTACGACGTTCACAGACCTCCAATCATCTGGTACCTACCTCTCCTGTCTCTAGTGAGGATTTGAAAATGATCCTCAGTGCATCCATTATTTCCTCCCTGGCTTCCTTTAACAACCTGGGATGCAATCCATCTGGCCCTGGCGATTTATCCACTTTCAAGGATGTCAGACCCTCCAGTACTTCCTCTCTCATTATGTTTATTGTATCTTATATTTCACACTCCTCCTCTTTAACTAAAATGTCTACATCAACCCTTTCTTTTGTGAAGGCAGACAAAAAACTCATTCAGAACCCTGCCCACATCTTCTGCATCCACGCATAAGTTCCCTTGTACATCTCTGATAGGCCCTACCCTTTCCTTAGTTATCCTCTTGCTCTTAATATACTGATAAAACATCTTTGGGTTTTCCTTGATTTTACCTGCCAGTAATTTTTCATGTCCTCTCTTTGCTTTTCTAATTTCCTTTTTTACTTCACCCCGGCACTTTCTATACCCCTCTAGGCTTTCTAAAGTATTCAGATTTTTGTGATCGTCATAAACTTTCTTTTTCTGCTTTAACTTACCCTGTAAGCTTCTAGATTTGGCAGTACCACCCTTTATCTTTGTGGGGACATGCCTACACTGTGCCTGTAGAAACTCACTTTTGAATGCCTCCCACTGGTTTGCCACTGATTTTCCTTCAAGTAACTGTGTCCAGTCCACTTTCACCAGGTCATCTCTCAGCTTCTTAAAATTCACCTCCCCCAATTTAGAATTCTTACTCCTGGTTTATCTTTGTCCTTTTCAATGATTATGCTAAAACTTACTGTATTTTTTGTGCAGCAATCAAGGTGTTCACTGCTGAATTTGAAAATCCTACATTATCCTTATAACTTTTATATAGTTCCTGTCCTTTCTCTTCAGTTATTTCATTGGGAAACAAAAGAAAGAATGAAAGAATGATGAAAAACACTTGCTCCTAAATCCCACAATCAGCTAGGCTGTGAAGAGAAGCAGAGAAAGGGGAAGAAGAGAGGCAGGTAGATGACAAATACACAGAGAAAGGGAAAAGGAGAGACAAATACATCACTTATGTCCTGTGTGACAGAAGCAGTTTGCCACTTTTAAAATTTTTCCAGTGTGAGTTCGTGCCTCAGGTTTATAACTTTCAATTCAAAATCTCTCTCCTCAGTTTTGCTTAATCCTGACAGCTCTACAAAACAAGTTCCCTATTCCCTGTTCTAAGGTTTTGTATTAGTGAGTTTCACACAGCGATTCTAAAAGCCCAATGATCTAATCCTCTTCTATCTAACTACAAATAGAAATTTGCTATCTGTATGATTTCCCTTAATACCATGTTCTGACCAATTTAGTAGTTCAATTTAGAAAAAATAAATAGTTTTAATCTGTGCAAGAGGGTGCTACCACTGAACCAAGGCTGACATAGTAAGCATAATTAAGGTATTATTTTGTGCTACATCACAAATTTACAGCACTCACGTAAATCCAGAAATATGAAACTTCACTCCAAAAAGATTGGGCTATCTTAAGGCTGTTGGAACATTTTCTTGGTTGTATTGCTCTTTAAGGAAAGTGTTACTTCCAGAATCATCTTACAGTGTTGTGTTCAATTTTTAAAATAACAAACCCTGATGTTTTTGAACACCATTTGAGGAACATTAATTCAAACACATCATTATTGTAAATTATTGTGATTCTTCTGATTAACAAAAATAATGTGCCATAATTTGCTATACCGGGGCACCTCAAGTTGTCTGCCATTAGTTAGACTTGCCCTTGCATGTTTACATTTTTTGTGTGGCAAGTTACTGTAAGTACAAGCTGATAACAGCGCAGGGAGGGAAACCGGGCATATAGGACATGAGTGAACAGGGCAAACAAGTGTATATCTCCTAAACCAATCAAATTGAAGGATTGATAAATAAACAGCCCAAGGACTGAGAAGGAAGTGTAGATTAGAGTGGGTGAACTCAATATCAAACCAGGTATAGAAAGAGAAATAAGGGGCTGAATTTTGTCAGCCCGCTGCCGATTTCGACAGCGGACGAGAAAAATGGCTACCTGCCCGCGCGGGCCGCATGCCAAAGTGCCACCGTGATTCCAAGTGTGGCAGCTCATTTAAATAGCCAGGGCGGGCTGCCCCTCCGATCATGTAGAGTGCATGGGCTGTCCATCCCCGGCAATAGCATCAGCTACCTGTGCGCAGGCACTGACGCCATTTTTAAAGGGCTGCTGCTAAATGGGTGAGTAGCAGCTGTTAGTGCATTTAAATATCTGAAAAAATAAGGGGAAAGTTATTTTTGTTGAAAAAAAAACCCTCTGGTGATAAGGTGAGTACTACTAAAGTGTTTTTTTTTATTCAGTGTACCTTATTAAGGACTTTAGATTGTAATGGGTAGAACAAGGCCTCTGGTACAATTAGTATTTTTTAATTAGGGAAGGAACTAATTTAATCAAAAGGTAAGTCATGGCAGGAGAGCTCGCACCCGTGATATGCTCCTCCTGCGCTATGTGGGAAATCAGGGACATTTCCAGTGTTCCTGATGACCATGTGTGCAGGAAGTGTATCCACCTGCAGCTACTGGCTACCTGCATTACAGAGGTGGAACTGCGGGTGGATTCACTGTGGAGCATCCACGATGCTGAGGACGTCGTGGATAGCATGTTTAGTGAGGTGGTCACACCGCAGGTAATGGCTGCACAGGCAGAAAAGGGATGGGTGACCACCAGACGGAGTAGTAGGCGCAGGCAGGTAGTGCAGGAGTCCTCTGTGGCCATCCCCCTCTCAAACAGATATACCGCTTTGGATATTGTTGCGGGGATGACCACTCAGGGGAAAGCAGCAACAGCCAAGTTCGTGGCACCACGGAGGGCTCTGCTGCACAGCAGGGGAGGAAAAGGGGTGGAAAAGCTATAGTGATAGGGGATTCTATCGTAAGGGGTGCAGATAGGCGTTCCTGTGGCTGCAAACAAGGCTCCAGGATGGTATGTTGTCTCCCTGGTGCTAGGGTCAAGGATGTCTCGGAGCGGCTGCAGGACATTCTCAAAGGGGAGGGTAAGTAGCCAGAGGTCGTGGTCCATATTGGTACTAACGACATAGGCAGGAAGGGAGATGAGGTCCTGCGAAGTGAATATAGGGAGTTAGGCAGCAGGTTAAAAAGCAGGACCTCTAGGGTTGTACTCTCAGGATTACTCCCTGTGCCACGTGCTAGTGAGGGTGACTCAAACGAGAGGGCATAGATTTAAGGTGAGAGGGAGGAGGTTTAAAGGGGATCAAAGGGGTAAATTTTTCACACAAAGAATATTGGGTATCTGGAATGAGCTGCCTGAGGAGGTGGTGGAGGTGGGAACAATAGCGACATTTAAGAGGCATCTGGACAGGTACTTGAATGAGAAAGGCATAGAGGGATATGGAAGTAATGCAGGCAGGTGGGATTAGTAATAGATAGACATTATGGTCGGCATGGACGCGGTGGGTCGTAGGGCTTGTTTCTATGCTGTATGATTCTATGACTCTAAAAGTGTGGGAGTGCCGGCCGCTAGGCCGAAGATTACAGCAGGACATCAGGAGGCAACATAAGTTTATTTAAATTAATTATTTTAATTGATTTAAATATTCAAAATATGGTCCGTCGCTCAGTGGCAGGGAGGCCGCCACGTTGCCTCGCCACCGCCGGGAGGATCGGGCCGGGCCCTGCTGGCATCGAGGTCCGTGGCAGGCCTCATCCGAGGCCATCTTCAGGCCTCGCCCCCGCCACAGATCCCGATGTTGAGGGCTCCTTAAAATCCAGCCCAAGGAGTGGGAAAGAAAGACTGGATTAAGTGAGAAAGAAAAGGGAGGCAGGAAAACGAAAAAAAATAACATTTTAAATGCTCCAACAACAATTAAAATCTGAAGATGCTACACATGTGCTAGTTACTTTTTGGTGCTAGAGCGTTTGACTGGCAGTATTTAACATGTTATTAAAAGGGCAGTGAGACAGTAATGGACAAGACTTAACTTTCTGTGGTGCATTTAGTCCATATCCACCATACAAGTACAGCTACTTCATGCCATTCAATGCATATCAATGTTGAGGCAGGCAGCAAGATGTTGTTTTCGCAAAGCTAATGGTGGAGCAGTGTAGCTCAAACAGTAACGTTTGGATTTCCACATTTAATTTCACTTCGGCCCTCACCTAAAGTTGCTGTAGTGTTTGAACATAAATAATAGTGAGCGGCATTTGCTTCGCTGTTATTTTGACAGCAAATTGTGGCAATTGTGTTTGATCTCTACTACTTTTCTCAAAATGAAACACAGCAATTGCTCCTGCAGAAGATACAAGCTAAATGCTGGCAAAAACTGTGTAAGGGTTATGGAAATAAGTATTGATTGCTTTAAAACACATGCAAATCCCATTGCTTCGGGTTGTCAGCAGCTCTGAGACCTCTATTTATTACATCACTTTTATTCTGTTGCTCCAGCACGAGTTGGCTGGAACCCAAAGCTATCATTTCCAGACATTAGATGTTCACTGCTAACTATTAGATCTAGCATTGCCTTCTCTCTGATCCCTTTATTTTTAAAAGGGCAGAGGCCGTAACTCTAAAATGCAATACCTTGATTTCTTTTTGTGCATAAAAGATAGTGGCAACATTTTTATTTTCATCAATTTGACATTTTGAAAATTATCAAATTCAGGACTGTTGTCTGCATTGGAAAATTACACACAAATGGGGGAATTTAATGGGGCTTGCAAGAACAACTTTTGTGGTGGGTGGGGCGACTTAATTAGGTGGGAGGTGATTCTTCACATTCCCGATGGCGAGTTATATTTTTGAGATTAAGTCAGCGACGTATTTCCGGCAGGTCAGTGCTCACACCGGCCTGCATTGGGTTCCAGCTTTCCATACATTTGCATAATGTTATGAAAGTACTTTTATATTTTAATATTTTTTTGAAGATTGGTTGTTGAAGATTGTAGAAATGGATTCCTTTGGAGGACTGAAGTAATTCCATAGATGGAATTTGTTTTTTTTTTAAAAGGTCACCGGAAGAACTTTGGGACTTGAGCTTTCTGTTTAAAAACAACACTAACTGGAAGTCACATGCTTCAGTTAAGTAAACAGCAGGTGCCTTCTGACTATGGAGTTGTGTACAGAGAAGTGACAAGTCAAAATTTATGGCAGTCAAGAGTTGGTTTCATTTTGAAAACTGTTTAGCGTCAGTTGGGTTTGTATCCTGCTGAGAGAAACACCCAGCTTATCTTTTCTCCAGCTCTCTGAGAAACCAATCTGTGACTCAATCACTTATAGGTCGACATGTTTACTGGCCAGGTCTTTACAAGGACGTGGTGCAGATTTGTAAAACATACCATATTGTGAGAAACTGTAACCTGCCACAAAGCTGGCACCTCTAATTCCCATACCAGTTTTTGGGGAACTACTTAGTAGGGTGCTAATAGACTGTGTGGGATCTTTACTGAAAACAAAAGTGGGACATCAGTACATACTCACAATTATGTATATGGCAATTGGTTCCCAGAGGCCATTCCCTTGAGAACCATTTCTTCTAAGGTAATGGTAGAAAAGTTAACCCAGTTCTTCACTCGATATGGAATACTGATTGAGATTCAGTTGGATCAAGGTTCCAATTTTATGTCCAAAATTTTCCAGGAGTTTATGAGTAATCTGGGTATAACACAGTTAAAGTCCTCAGCATACCACCCACATTCACAGGGGCTTTAGAACGGTACCATCAGACCCTCAAAGCGACGATCAGAGCATATTGTCATGAATATCCCCATGATTGGGATAAATGATTGGAATTTCTTTTGTTTGCCACCAGGGATTCACCTAATGAGTTGACCAGTTTTAGTCCTTTTGAATTAATTTATGGACATGGATTTAGAGGTCCTCTAAAACTAATCAAAGAAAAGTTTTTAGAACAGAGGGACGAATCTTCCATGTTAGATTATGTATCCGTGTTCTGGGAGTGGCTCATGAGAGCCTGCAAAATTGCTCAGGAGCACCTGAAAGCTGGCCAAACAACCATGAAGAATTGGGAAGACAAGCATGCCAAGATCCGAACATTTCAACCAGGGTGAACCACTGAAAGCACAATTCAGTGGACCATATAGAGCAGTCAAAAGGATTGGTAAAGTAAATGATTTGAGTGACACCCCAGATCGCCGGGAAAAGAATCGGCGATGTCATATCAATATGTTGAAACAATATTACTACCGGGAGGAGGATAAGCAAGCACAAGTATGTCAGGTAGTAGAGATAGTGAAGGATAACAGGAATAGTGAGGATGAGGCAGAAGGAGGCCTAAACAATTCACAAATTCAACCTCCTACTATCCAGTTAGCTCATACTGAATTGTTAGGTAGATTAGAGATTATGCTTTCATATTTAGATGCAGAACAACGAGAAGACCTAACAAGGCTACTCACAGCATTTAAAGGAGTTTGTAGGGACAAACCAGGATATACAACCTAACCCAAACATGATGTGGATTTAGGAGAATCCTCTCCTATAAAAGGGCATCCTTATCGCTTAAGTCCAGAGAAACAGGCCCAGTAGAAATCCATACATGTTGGAAAACTGCCAAATTGAATCCAGTCAAAGCAGCTGGAATTCCCCAACCTAGTACCTAAGTCTGATGGTTCAACTATGCTTTGCATAGAGTACAGAAAGGTTAATGCAGTAACAAAGTCAGACTCCTACCAGTTCTTCGCTTGGAAGACTGTATTGACAGAATTGGCAGTGCCACATTTCTTAGTGGATAGCACATTTAGGGTGTTGGTCAAACCGTGGGTTAGGCGCATGCAGGCAGAGAGGGAATGGGTGACTGCCAGGCAGTCTAAGAGAACCAGGCAGGCAGTGGAGGAGTCCCCTGAGTCTATCTTGTTGCTAATCGGTTTTCCATTTTGGATACTGGTGAGGGTGATGGTTCCTCAGGAGAGTGCAGCCAGAGTAAAGTCCGTGGCACCTTGGCTGTTTCAGCTGCACAGGAGGTAAGGAAGAAGATAGTAGAATAATAGTGGTAGGGGATTAAATAGTCAGGGGATCAGACAGGCATTTCTGCAGCAGTAAATGTGACTCCAACGACGCAATCTTGGGTGCCTCCATGAAACCTGGTGACAGGGTTTAGTGTGAAAGAACGAGTTGGTGATGCAGAGGTTATGATAGGTACACAACTCAAGCAGTCTCTGCCCGTTCTCATTCATCCTTCCAACGCCATAGTGCCCAAGGCAGGAGGGCCATGAGTCATGGTTGGCCCCAACCCTGGCATTAAAGTCACAAGGCGAGCCTCCTTAAACAGTGTTCAAATCACACGCAACTTCCACAGTGCGGACTGCGACACCGACCACTCCCTGGTGTGCAGCAAGGTTAGACTCAGACCAAAGAAGTTGCATCATTCCAGCAGAAGGGCCACCCGCGCATCAACACGAGCAGAATTTCTCATCCACAGCTGTTACAAAAATTTCTAAATTCACTTGTAACAGCCCTTCAAAACACTCCCACAGGGGATGCTGAGACCAAGTGGGCCCACATCAGAGACGCCGTCTCTGAGTCAGCTTTGACCACCTACGGCCAACGTGCGAAGAGAAATGCAGACTGGTTTCAATCTCAAAATGAAGAGCTGGAACCTGTCATAGCCGCTAAGCGCATTGCACTGTTGAACTACAAGAAAGCCCCCAGCGAGTTAACATCCGTAGCACTTAAAGCAGCCAGAAGCACTGCACAAAGAACAGCCAAGCGCTGCGCAGATGACTACTGGCAGCACCTATGCAGTCATATTCAGCTGGCCTCAGACACCGGAAACATCAGAGGAATGTATGATGGCATTAAGAGAGCTTTTGGGCCAACCATCAAGAAGATCACCCCCTTCAAATCTAAATCAGGGGATATAATCACTGACCAACGCAAACAAATGGACCGCTGGGTTGAGCACTACCTAGAACTGTACTCCAGGGAGAATGTTGGCACTGAGACTGCCCTCAATGCAGCCCAGCCTCTACCAGTCATGGATGAGCTGGAAATACAGCCAACAAAATTGGAACTCAGTGATGCCATTGATTCTCTAGCCAGCGGAAAAGCCCCTGGGAAGGACAGCATTACCCCTGAAATAATCAAGACTGCCAAGCCTGCTATACTCTCAGCACTACATGAACTGCTATGCCTGTGCTGGGACGAGGGAGCAGTACCTCAGGACATGCGCAATGCCAATATCATCACCCTCTATAAAAACAAAGGTGACCACGGTGACTGCAACAACTACCGTGGGATCTCCCTGCTCAGCATAGTGGGGAAAGTCTTTGTTCGAGTCGCTCTAAACAGGCTCCAGAAGCTGGCCAAGTGCGTCTACCCTGAGGCACAGTGTGGCTTTCGTGCAGATAGATCGACCGTTGACATGCTGTTCTCCCTTCATCAGATACAGGAGTAATGCCGTGAACAACAGATGCCCCTCTACATTGCTTTCATTGATCTCACCAAAGCCTTTGACCTCGTCAGCAGACGTGGTCTCTTCAGACTACTAGAAAAGATTGGATGTCCACCAAAGCTACTAAGTATCATCACCTCATTCCATGACAATATGAAAGGCACAATTCAACATGGCGGCACCTCATCAGACCCCTTTCCTATCCTGAGTGGCGTGAAACAGGGCTGTGTTCTCGCACCCACACTTTTTGGGATTTTCTTCTCCCTGCTGCTTTCACATGCGTTCAAGTCTTCTGAAGAAGGAATTTTGCTCCACACAAGATCAGGGGGCAGGTTGTTCAACCTTGCCCGTCTAAGAGCGAAGTCCAAAGTACGGAAAGTCCTCATCAGGGAACTCCTCTTTGCTGACGATGCTGCTTTAACATCTCACACTGAAGAGTGCCTGCAGAGTCTCATCGACAAGTTTGCGGCTGCCTGCAATGAATTTGGCCTAACCATCAGCCTCAAGAAAACGAACATCAGGGGGCAGGACGTCAGAAATGCTCCATCCATCAATATTGGCAACCACGCTCTGGAAGTGGTTCAAGAGTTCACCTACCTAGGCTCAACTATCACCAGTAACCTGTCTCTAGATGCAGAAATCAACAAGCAGATGGGAAAGGCTTCCACTGCTATGTGCAGACTGGCCAAGAGAGTGTGGGAAAATGGCTCACTGACATGGAACACAAAAGTCCGAGTGTATCAAGCCTGGGTCCTCAGTACCTTGCTCTATGACAACGAGGCCTGGACAACATATGTCAGCCAAGAGCGACGTCTCAATTCATTCCATCTTCGCTGCCTCCGGAGACTACTTGGCATCAGGTGGCAGGACCGTATCTCCAACACAGAAGTCCTCGAGGCGGCCAACATCCCCAGCTTGTACACACTACTGAGTCAGCGGCGCTTGAGATGGCTTGGCCATGTGAGCCGCATGGAAGATGGCAGGATCCCCAAAGACACATTGTACAGTGAGCTCGCCACTGGTATCAGACCCACCGGCCGTCCATGTCTCCGCTTTAAAGACGTCTGCAAACGCGACATGAAGTCCTGTGACATTGATCACAAGTCGTGGGAGTCAGTTGCCAGCGTTCGCCAGAGCTGGCGGGCAGCCATAAAGGCGGGGCTAAAGTGTGGCAAGTCGAAGAGACTTAGCAGTTGGCAGGAAAAAATACAAAAGCGCAATGGGAGAGCCAACTGTGTAACAGCCCCGACAAACAAATTTTTCTGCAGCACCTGTGGAAGAGCCTGTCACTCTAGAATTGGCCTTTATAGCCACTCCAGGCGCTGCTCCACACACCACTGACTACCTCCAGGCACTTCCCCATTGTCTCTCGAGATAAGGAGGCCAAAGAAGAAGAAAAATGTGACTCCAGGATGGTATATTGCCTCCCTGGTGCCAGGGTCAAGGATGTCACAGAGCGGCTGCAGGACATCCTTCTGGGAGATCAAGAGGTCGTGGTCCACTTGGTACCAATGACATAGGTTGGAAGAGGGATGAGGTACTGAAAGCAGATTTTAGGGAGTTATGAAAGAAATTCAAAAGCAGGACCTCAGGAGTAGTAAGCTCAGGATTACTCCCAGTGCAACGTGCTAGTGAGCAAAGGATTGATCGATTGAACACATGGCTGGAGAATCGGTGTAGGAGGGAGGCCATCAGATTTCTGAGGCATTGGGACCAGTTCTGGGGCAGGTGGGACCTGTACAGGACGGGAACGAATATTCTCGCAGGGAAATTGGCCAGTGCTGTTGGGGAGGGTTTAAACGAGCTTGTTAGTGGGATAGGAACCTGAGGGGTAGCTCAAACTGGAAGGAAGTAAAGCTGGTAACAGGAGGTGAAAAGTAGCAAGCAACAAGAAACAAAGACGAGCATCAACTAGGCTTAGAATGCAGAATAACGTCAAGAAGACAAGGTTAATGGTACTCTACCTGAATACATGCAGTATTCACAACAAGGTAGATGATTTAAAGGCACAAATAGTGATAAATGGGTATGATCTAATTGCCATTGCGGAAATGTGACTACAGGGTGACTAAGACTGGGAACTGAATATTCAAGGTATTCGATATTTAGGAATGACAGGCAAAAAGGAAAAGGAGGTGGTGTTGCGCTAATCATAAGGGATGGGATCAGTACATTCGTAAGGGAGGATCTCAGATCGGAAGAACAAAATGTGGAATCTGTTTGGGTGGAGCTAAGAAACAGCAAGGGGCAGCAAACATTGGTAGGAGTTGTTTTTCGGCCACCAAACAGTAGTGGTAGTGTGGGGCATGGTATTAATCAGGAGAGTAGAGAAGCACGTAGCATGGGTAATACAGTAATCGTGGATGACTTCAATCTGCATGACTTCACTGGGTAAACCTCATGAGCACGAATGCTGTGGCGGATGAGTTTCAGGATTGTCTTCGAGATGGTTTTCTAGAGAACAGGTTATTTCAGATCTAGTATTACGTAATGAGAAAGGGTTCATTAATAATCTTGTTGTCAAAGAACCTTTAGGCATGTTGACCATAATATGATAGAATTTTACGTTATGTTTGAAAGTGAGGTAGTTCAATCTGAAGCGAGGGTGTTAAATTTGAACAAAGGAAATTGTGAAGGTATGAGGGGCAAATTGACTGAGGTGGATTGGAAAAATACATTAAAAGTTATGACAGTACATAGGCAATGGATAGTCTTCAAAGAATTATAACATAGTTTACAGCAACTATACATTCCTTCAAGGCACAAAAGCCTTAAAAGAAAAGGCAGTCAATTGTGGCGAACAAAGGAAGTTAAAGATTGTATAAGATTAAAAGAAAAGGCCTATAAAGTTGCCAGAAATAGTAGTAAACCTGAGCATTGGTAGGATTTTCGAATACAGCAAGGAGAAACAAGAAACTGATAAAGAAAGGGAGAATGGCATATGAATGTAAACTAGCAAAATAAACATAAAAATGGACTGCAAAAGCTTCTGTAAGTATGTAAAAAAGAAATGTTTGGCTCAGACAAATGTGGATCCATTACAGGCAGAGTCAGGAGAATTTATAATGGGGAATAGAGAAATGGCAGAGAAGCTAAATGATTACATTGTGTCTGTCTTCACTGAGGAAGGTACAAGAAATCTCCCAGAAGTAGAGATCGGAGGGACTAGGGAGAATGAGGAATTGAAGGAAAATAGTATTAGTAAGAAGGTTGTATTAGAGAAATCAATGGAGCTGAAGGTTGATACGTCCCCAGGAACTGATATTCTACATCCCAGAGTATTGAAAGAGGTAGCTATGGAGATAGTGGATGCATTGGTGATCATCTTCCAAAGTTCTATAGATTCTGGAATGGTTCCTGCAGAATGGAAAGTAGCAAATGCCACCGTGCTATTTAAGAAGGGAGGGAGAGAGAAAACAAGGAACTACAGACCTGTTAGCATTGCATCAGTAGTTGGGAAAATGCTAGAATCTATTCTAAAAGATGTGATAAATGGACACTTGGATAATAATGATCTGATTGGGCAAAGTCAACATGGATTTATGGATGGGAGATCACGTTTGACGAACCTGTTGGAGTTTTTTGAGGATGTTACTAACAGAATTGATAAAGGGGAGTTGATGGACGTCGTATACTTGAATTTTCAGAAGGCTTTTGATAACGTCCCCCGCAGGAGGTTGGTTAGCAAAATTAAACACATGGGATAGGAGGTAATATATTGGCATGGATTAAGGATTGGTTAACAGGCAGAAAACAGAGATTAGAAATAAACGGGTCATTCTTGCATTGACAAGCTGTGACTACTGGCGTACTGCAAGGATCAGTACTTGGGTCCCAGCTGTTCACAATATATATCAATGATTTGGTTGTGAGGAACAAATGTAATGGGCTGATCGGCGACGAGCTTCAAAGATGGCGGGGCACACGCGCGGGATTTGCCACATGGAGCCGCCATAATGTTAAATGTGGGACTCATTTTCATGGCTGGTGCGGACCGTTCCCTCCCCCCTCCCCAACACCGATGATATGGGAGAGGGCGGGTGCTCCGACCCCGGCAATGGCATCTGGTGACACTGCGCATGCGCCGTGCCATATAGGACTTCAAGCCCTTCCATTGAATTTGAATTTTTAAAATGAGAGACATCAGGGGTTTCAGTTATCACACACTGGATTTTGCAGGGTTTCTCAGGGAGCAGGTAGGTCATTAATTCATTAATTTACATTCATTTAAATATTTAGCTCCTGCTCCTGTCGCTGAGCATCAGGGGGCTGCCACGAGGCCTCGCTGCCGCCAGTAATATGGGGCAGGGCCTTCCCGGCATCAAGCCCCTTGGCAGACCTCTCCCAGAGGCATTTTACGGGCCCCCCCCCCCCCCCGCCACGGCCCCTGACATCGGGGGGCCATTAAAATTCAGCCCAATATTTCCAAGTTTGCGGATGACAGAAAACTAGGTGGGAAAGTGTGGCGTGAGGAAGATGCAAAGCGGCTTCAAGGGGATTTGGACAGACTTAGTGAATGGGCAAGAGCATAGCAGATGGAATATAAAGTGGAAAAATGTGAGGTTATCCACTTTGGTAGGAAGAATAGATGTGCAGAGTATTTCTTATATGGTAAGAGATTAGAAAGTGTGGACATACAAAGGGACCTGGGTGTCCTCGTCAATAAGTCACTGAAAGCTAACATGCAGGTGCAGCAAGCAATTAGGAAGGCTAATGGTATTTTAGCCTTTATCGCAAGAGGATTTGAGTATAGGAATACCAAAGTCTTGCTTCAATTGTATAGAACTTTGGTTCGTCCACACCTGGAATACCTGCAGTTTTGGTCCCCTTACCTTAGGAAGGATATTATTGCCATAGAGGGAGTGCAACAAAGGTTCACTAGACTTGTTCCCAGGATGGCAGGACTGTCCTATGCAGAGAGATTGGGGAAACTGGGCCTGTATTCTCTCGAGCTTTGAAGAATGAAAGGTGATCTCATTGAAACCTACAAAATAATTCAAGGGATAGACAAGTTAGATGCAGCTAAGATGTTTCCCCTAGCTGAGGAGTCTGGAACCAGGGGTCACAATTTCAAAATAAGGGAGAAGCCACTTAGGACCGAGATGAGGAGAAATTTCTTTACTCGGAGGGTTGTGAATCTTTGGAATTCTCTACCCCAGAGGGCTGTGGAAGCTCAGTCATTGAGTATGTTTAAAGCAGAGATTGACAGATTTCTAAATACCAATGGCATAAAGGGAATGGGGGTAATGTGGGAATAAGGCATTGAAGTGCATCATCAGCCATGATCATATTGAATGGCGGAGCAGGCTCAATGGGTTGAATAGCCTACTCCTGCTCCTATGTTCCTATGTTTCCAAAATAGATTTGTTAAAGGGATCCTGACAAGTTTCTTTAACACCCTGAGCTACAGAAATAACAGTCTTTGTCACACCAGACAGTCTTTTGCAATGCCAAGTGATGTCATTCAGGCTAAAAATGATCCAGGACCTTTTCAGTGACTAATGAACCAAGCAGTAGCTCATGTTCCTAACTGTGTGGTTTACCTTGATGATATGCTGGTATACAGTGACACTTGCAAGGACCACTGGAATAACTAGAAGCTCTATTTAGAAAATTACAGTCGGCTTATTTGGCGGTAAACCTTGCCAAAAGTGAATTGTAAAAGTGCGGGTAACCTACCTAGGGCATATAGTAGGGCAAGGATAAGTGTTGCCAAGAACAGCAAAAGTACAAGTATTGATGGAGTTTTCTGCCCTTAAGACTGAACGAGAAATCATGAGGTTTTTGGGGATGTGTAGTTTCCACTGCAAGTTTGTACCAAATTTAAGCACTATCATTGCTCCACTGACGGATCTTCTACAAAAAAAAGAATGCCAAGATAGTGTGGTCAGGGGAGTGCCAAGCAACTTTTGAGTGGTTGAAATCCATTTTGATTAATGAACCAGTGTTGGCTGCTCCAAATTTCTCTAAGCCCTTCAAGCTAGCAATTGATGCTAATGACCTGGGGTCAGTGTAGTCCTGTTGCAAGATGATGAATCGAGCATAGAAAGGCCAGTGGGATACTTTTCCAAAAAGCTAAATTGACACCAAAAGAGATACTCAACAGTGGAAAAAGAAACCCTGGGATTACTATTAGCTCTTGAGCATTTTGAAGTATTTGTCCACCATGACTGTAGAGAGACACTGGTATATGCGGATCATAACCACCCAGCCTTTGTGGAAAAATTCCAAAACCAGAATGCCCGACTATTTCGATGGAGTTTACTATTGCAGCCCTATCACTTAAAGGTTATCCATGTTGCGAGGAAAACTAATGTAATTGCTGATGCTTTGTCTGGAACTTAACTTTGTTTTGAGTTATTTGAGTATAAAGATGGTACAAAGCAGAACTGTCGTAGTTACAGATAAAGAGTGAATGAGAATGAGCGTGTAAATGTGTTTTAATATTTTTTCATCTGTTTTTTTCCACTCTTCGTAATGAATCACATTTGAAAATGATGTTCCATTCCTCCAAGGATGGAGGTGTTATGAAAGTACTTCTATATTTTCATATTTTTTTGAGGATTGAAGTGATTCCATAGATGCTGGACTTTTTTTTTAAAAGGTCACCGGAAGGACTTTGGCACTTGAAGTTTCTGTTTAAAAACAACACTTACTGGAAGTCACATGTCTTCTGCTAAGTAAACAGCAGGTGCCTTCTGTCTATGGAGTTGTTAACAGAGAAGCGACGTGTCAAAATTTATGGTGGTCAAGTTGGTTTCATTTTGAATACTGTTTTGAGTCAGTTGGGTTTGTAACCTGCTGAGAGAAACACCCAGCTCATCTTTTCTCCACCTCTCTGAGAAACCCTGCAAAATCCAGTGTGTGATAGCTGAAACCCCTGATGCTATGTTTCTCCTGGAAAGCCTGTCAGATTAATTCTCGACGTCTGAAAAGAATTGCTCCAGAAAGATCCCAGTGACAGCCATCTATGCATATTTGCGATGCCAGAATAAAGGGACAACTGATATCATACCATATTTTATTCTTTTCCTTCAAGAATTAAAAAGCATTTGGACAAAGAATTTCTTTTTGTTTTTTTGTAAAAAGATCACTGCAGAGTAAACTTCTATTTTTTCTTCAACTTGTGTGTATGTGTGTGGCTAATTTTAAAAAGGAACGTTCATATTTCAATCTGTGTCTTAATGCTTTACATCTTTACTGGATAAGTCTTGTTTTATAATAAGTTAATAATTTTGCTGTTTATTAAAGAAACCTGGTTGGTGGATTTAATTCTGAAATAAAAAGAGTATATAATTGGCCATATTGGTAACTGGGTAAGTATTTAAATATATGTTGTGGCCTGTGGAGAAGTGGAACTAGAGAAAGACAGTGCACTCCTCCTGCCTCGGTCGTAACAATAGCATGAATACTCATTACCTTATAATTATTTTAAATTAAGTCCTTCCTACCAGATTAAGTCAATGGCACATGGGAATCTTGTGGCACCCAGTTCACATTCGTTTAAAGGTGGTGTGCACTAATCGGCTTTGTGCAGTTGTGGCTGGGGTCAGTGGTTTTCTTTCTTGAACCCTTCAGTACAAGGAAGGCCAACATTAGGTACTTGGCACCAGCAAGGGTGATTCCTTTGTGGGGGAGGCAGAAGGCATTTGGGGGGTGGCCACAGGGTGGGGTCTCAGGTGGGTGAGTGCGGGGAAGAGTAGCTGGGGAGGACATAGGGTGGGGTCTTGGGTAGGTGGAGATTGGGAGCAGGGTAGCCAGGGAGGACACAGGGACAAAAAAGGGGATTTACTCATGGTGGCAGAGGGCATAACTGAGGTATTAAATGAATACTTTGAATCTGCTTTTACCAAGGAATAAGATGCAACCCAGGCAATGGTGAAAGAGGAGGTAATTCAGACACTAGAAGGGTTTAAAGTTGATAAGGAGGAGATATTGGGTAGGCTGTCTGTACTTAAAGGGGTAAAGCACCAGGTTCGGATCCGATGCATCCAAGGATACTGAGGGAAGTGAGAGTGGAAATTGCAGAGGCACGGGCCATAATTTTTCTGTCTTCCTTAGACTCGGGTGTGCTGCCTGAGGCCTGAGGAATTACAAATGTTACACCCTTGTTCAAAAAAGGGTGTAAAGATAAGTCCAGCAACTACAGGCCAGTCAGTTTAACTTCGGTGGTGGGGAAACTTCTGGAAAGAATAATTTGGGACAAATTTAATAGTCACAAGGACAAATGTGGGTTAATTTGATGGTTTGGTCAGATGGGCAGAAAAGTGGCAAATGGAATTCAACTCAGAGAAGTGTGAGGTGATGCATTTGGGAAGGTCATACAAAGCAAAGGAATACATGAAAATACGGAGAGGTGTAGAGGAAGTGAGGGACCTTGAAGTGAATGTCCACAGATCCCTGAAGGTAGTAGGACACGTCGATAAGGTGGTTAAGAAGACATCTGGAATCCTTTCCTTTATTAACCAAGGTATAGAATATAAGAGAAGGGAGGTTATGCTGGAACTGTATAAATCATTGGTTAGGCCACAACTTGAGTACTGTCTGCAGTTCTGGTCACCTCATTACAGAAAGGATGTAATTGCACTCGAGAGGGTACAGAGGAGATTTACAAGGATGTTGCCAGGACTGGAAAAATGCAGCTATGAGGAAAGATTTGGATTGAGTGGGGTTGTTCTCCTTGGAACAGAGAAGGCTGAGGGGAGACCTGATTGACATGTATAAAATTTTGAGGGGCCTGGTTAGAGTGGAGGTGAAGGGCCAATTTACCTTAGCAGAGAGGTCAGTGACTAGATTTAAAGTGATTGGTAGAAAGATTAGAGGGGAGATGAGTAAAATATTTTTCACCCAGAGGGTGATGGGGGTCTGGAACTCACTGCCTGTAAGGATAGTTGAGGCAGAACCCTCAACTCATTCAAAAGGAATCTGGACATGCACCTCAAGTGTGGTAATCTGCACGGCTACAGAGAAAATGATGGAAGGTGACTTGATATAGATTGTGAACAGCTGTGGCCCCAGCTTTGAACCTTGCAGCACCCCACTAATAACAGCCTGCGATCCTGAGAATGACCTGTTTATTCCTACTCTCTGTTTTCTGTTTGTTAACCAATTCTACATCCATACCAGTATATTACGCCCATCTCATGTGTTCTAATTTTGTTGACTAACCTCGTGTGTAGAACCTTATCAAAAGCCTTCTGAAAATCCAAATGCGCCATATCCACTGGATCTCCTTTATCTATGCTACAAGTACCATCCTCAAAAAACTCCAATACATTTGTCTAACATAATTTCCCTTTCATAAATCCATGCTGACTCTGCCCAATCATATCATTATTTTGTATATGTCGAGTTATCACATCGTCTTTAACAGATGCTAACATTTTCTCTCTCCCTCCTTTCTTAAATAGTGGGGTTACATTTTCTACTTTCCAGTCTGAAGGGATCTTTCCAGAATCTATAGAATTTTGAAAGAAAGCCACCAATGCATCTATTATCTCTATTGCGTGTATGACTGCCTTTAAGAGTGATATCCCTTTAAGATCTTAATATGATAATGCGCTAGGTACCAGGATGCAGTCACGTGACTACAAGCCAGAGCCACTCTGCAACTGTAACACCTAGAGGAATGTTCTGTAAATAGTTTGCTCTGTACTGTACATAATAGTTTAGCTATAATAAACCTGCTTGAGATCTTCAACCAACTGGACTCCACGCATCTCATTTATGTTGCATCAGACAACATAAAGAACTCATTATATGGTACCTGGGGTGGGATATTTGCACTAACTCCAGTGTCAATCTTAACCCTGAGTGTGTATTTGCCAGTTTTCTTTGGGCACATGATGTTAATTGTAGCAAAACCTTCCAGTTGTTTGATTTCATCAACATGATGAGTCAAGTTCACAATGTGAAATGCCTGTTTGTTTTCTAAGTGGGAATTACTCATTTCTGAGTCTTGTCTCAGGTCTGTTTCACTGCGGACCTCGTGTATTGGCTTGCGTTTATACAGGTCTCTGGCATTCTCCTTGCTGTTGTTGCCCTGTTGCTGCTCCTGTCTTGTGTTGAATTGTGTCCTACTGTGACTTCTGGCTGCATCTTTGGAGCCAGATTTCCCATATCGACAGGACCAGTGTCCTTTTGCACCACACGCCTTGCACAGGTCTTGAAATGCAGAACAACTTGGTGGTGAATGGGATCAACCACACTTGCTTGCTATTTTCGACCTGGTTATCATGCTGATTCTGTTGGCTGCATCTAATGCTGCAGGTGCTGTTGTCCAGTTACAATAGCTTCATATTTCCTGTCATTTTCTAGCAGTGCATCAATGCTGTGACCTTTCATTTTCCCCAAGAGGTTTTTCTCAAATGCTTCAATGGATGTTGAGACAATCACCAACTCCATTATTCAGTCTGACAGCTCAGTTTCTGAAAAATCACATTTGTTACCCTTACTATGGAATCGACTAATGAACTGGTCTATTGATTCCTGTGGCTGTTAACTGTAGGACATCAATTCCAGGCGGTGAATTCTAAAATTCGCTTGTAACTAGAGCTGATCTTCTCACACTTTCCATATCTTTCTTGGATCTTTCTGGTCCTCTTCAGATAAGCCAGAGGTATTGAATCTGTGTAACCCCTCATTTCCAACTGTTTTTACTATTTTCACAGCCTGCATCTCTGGTTTGACAATCACTTGGTCTGTAAAGCATAACTGCCTTCTTTGTTTGAAAAGTTTGAACTCAGATAGAATATCAATGGCCTTCCAGTTCATACTGGGAAATTTAGTATCTATCTTTCTGCTGTTCTTTTGCTTATATACCTTCTTTAAGACTTGTTCTATGACTCTGCACTGTTTCCCCTTTAAGAACTCGCTGTTATTTAGACTAGCTGCTTGGACTGAGAGAGCAGGTGTTTGACAGTGCTGTGTTTATCTTGCTTGCAGCATTTACACTGGTCTGTTTACACAGCTGTTCAATGGGCAGTTCAATTTTTTTTTATGCTAGAGTTTGTTTAGGTTCTTCACACTGAAGTGGTTTAATGTTATTTTTTATTATATAGCTGTGGCTGTGTGAATGGGAGCTGCTCTTCATGCTGGAGTGATTGTTGTTTTCCCGTGCTTTCTGCAATCGGACACCTCATGTAATGGTGCCAACCTCAATCAGCTGGGGAGAGGAGTCAGATCTTCTTTTAATGGTTAGAAAAAGTCAACCTTTTAAGCACTTCAAAGCTTGCTTTTTTTTAAACCAGTATCCCTCTACTGTGGGTACAATGACTCACCCAATTTACTTGCAGCCTGTCGTTAAATAATTTTGATGTTATCTAATGTTATCTGTTTTTACTTTTAGCATACAAGATTTATCTTTGGAAAGAAAGGGGATGTTGTACGATTACCATTAAGAGTGATGTCCCTTTAAGATCTTAATATGATAATGAGCTAAGTATCAGGATGCAGTCACGTGACTATAAGCCAGCATCATTCTGCAACTGTAACACCTAGAAGAAGGTTCTATATTAGTTTGCTTTATACTATACATAATAGTTCAACTGTAATAAACCTGTTTGAGATCTTCAACCAACTGGACTCCACGCATCTCATTTATGCTGCATCAGACAACATAAAGAATGCATTACAATAGCCACCTCCTTCAACACTCTGGGATGTAGCTCATCTGTCCAGGTGATTTATCAACTGTCAACCAGTTAATTTTTCGAGTACTACCTCTTCATTAATACTAATTTCTTTCAGTTCCTCATTTTCACAAGTCCTTCATTTCCCTAGTATTTCTGGGAGATTTCCTGTATCTTCCTCTGTGAAGACAGATGCAAGTAATTGTTTAGTTTCTCCACAATTTCCCTATTCTCCTGTCTCTGCCTGTAATGGACCCACATTTGTCCTTGCTATTCTTTTCCTTTTCACATACCTAAAGAAGATTTTATAGTCTGCCATTATGTTTCTCATCAGCTTGCATTCATATTCTTTTCTCCCTTTCTTTATCAGTTTCTTGGTCCTCCTTTGCCGGATTCTAAATTGTTCCCAATCTTGGGGCTTACCACTTTTTCTGGCAACATTATAAGCCACTTCCTTTGATCTAATGCAATTTTTAACTTCTTTTGTTAGCCATGGTTGATTCATCATTCCTGTTAGGCTTTTGTGTCTTAGAGGAATGTAAAGTCGTTGTAGACCATGTAATACTTCTTTACATACTAGCCATTAGCTGTCTACTGTCAAATCTTTTAGTGTATTTTCCCAATCCAACATAGCCAACTTACCCCTCATGCCTTCATGATTTCCTTTGTTCAGATTTAAGACCCTAGTTTCAGAATGAACTATACCACTTTCAAACTTAATGTCAAATTCTATCATATTATGGTCACTATTTCCCAAAGGCTCCTTTACGGCAAGGTTATTCAGTATCCATTTTCTCATTACATAATACTAAATCCAAAAAACCCCAATCTCTAGTTGGTTCTTCAGTGTACTGCTCCAGAAACCCATCTTGCACACACTCCAGGAATTCATCCTCCACAACATTACTGCGGATTAGGTTTACCCAGTCTATATGTAAATTGAATTCACCCATGTATTACCCATATTCTATGCACCTCTAATTTCCTGATTTATACTGTGCTCGACATTACCACGACTGTTTGGTGGCCTATAAACAACTCCCGCCAATGTTTGCTGCCCCTTGTTTTATCTTAGCTTCACCCAAATTGATTCTACATCTTGACCCTTCAATCCAAGATCCTTACTCACTAACATACTGATCTCATCCCTTATTAAGAGTGCTACCCCACGTCCTTTTCCTTTTGTCTATCCTTTCGAAATGATGAATAGCCTTGAATATTCAGTTCCCTGTCTTGGTCACGCTGTAACTACATCTCTGTATTGGCAATTAAATCATACACATTTACTTCTATTTGTGCCTTCAAATCATTGACCTTGTTGCGAATGCTGTGTGCCTTCAAAAGAGTGCCCTCATTTTTGTTTTTTTATCATTGTTCTGCATTCTGATCCTATTTGATACTATACTTCACTTTGTCTGTCTTCCAATATTGCTTACTACTTTTCTACTTCCTGTTACCAGTTTTGCTTCCCTCCAATTTTCCCTTCCTGCTACATTCAGATTATCAATTCCTTTATTGCTACCTATTCAGCATCATCACAATATGAAGTTGTTATATTTTCACGTGGTCCTCCTGTGTTCATATATGGCTGCAACAGTCATGTTGAAGCTTCATCCTTGACAATCCTACTTCACCGTCTGCTATTGCTTTTCCTCCCTCCTCTCCAGTTATCTGTGCTGTCTCCTCCTCTGCTTACATCAGGGGATGCTGATTGGGTACACCACCCCCTGTCTTGGTCTGCTTCTTTTGGTTGTGGGTCTGCTTGTCCTGCAGGAAAATGTTCTGATTTAATGATATGTCAAATGATTCCTAACACCCATTGTCTACATGCATCAACATCAGTTATTCTAGCCTGTCAGTCACAGGCTACATCCAAACGCAAACAGGCACCAGAATTACACTTTCTCTAGAATCAATTGCTGTATGGCACCAAAGCTGAACATGCATTCGAACACGAGGCATGGCTGCACACAACCAAAAATAAAGCTTCATGGAGCCCATGAGATAAACATTTGTACAGCTTCGGACACATCATTTACCCTCACCAATCTGGGCAAGTCATTGACCCATTTCCCACACTGCACCAGGTTCTACGAGTGACCCCATGGTTCGCCACCTCCTCCGCAACCTCCATCCAGGCCACCTTGGTCATGTGGGAGGATTTTCTGAGTCCATCCGCAGGGAAGAGGACCTCCTGCCTTTCCCTGACTGCCTGGAGGAGAACATGTAGGGAGGCATTACTGAACCGTGGGGCAGGAAGCAGCCTACTGGCTGTCATAATGGTGTTGTTAGGGGTGGTGATGGAGAGATGAGTTAAAGATAAATGGGAGTTGGTGCTGGGTGGGAGAGAATTCATAAAGGATGAGGGAGGGTAAACAATAAGAATGATTTAAGCCCTATTTCATGTAAATGTCTGCAAACGAATAAATAAAGTGCAGGCTGGTGATCCTCCATGCTTGCAATACGGAATGATTTATAACCATGGCATTAATAGTGCTTTGCTGAATGACAGCTGAATCAACCAATGGAAAGCCGTTCCCACTGCAAGATCACACGTGTCTCCTGTGCCCACCGCCAGAACTTATATTTTAATATGTAATCGCATGGAAGCGGCAAAAAGGGCTGAAGCAGAAGTGCTGCCAACTTCCAGTTCTGCTGTCAGATACACGTGATATGCATAAAATACCACCAAAGACACGATTAGGTGAAAGAGTTTTGTCACGTAATTGGGTCCATAGCACCCGTAGTTTTGGTGCTAAGTTGCCATTTCAGTATAAAAATGGTGTCATGTCATGTACACATGCTGGACAACATCTTGGTGTGGCTGTTAGTATTGACATTAGGAGCATGCACTGGAAGTATGCAGAGTTGGTAGATTGTGACATCAGTCAGCGAGTAACACTGATTTGATGCCAGGGCTGCCGTTGCTGACCTCGCTGCTCCAGCTAACACCCTCTCTTAACCACACACAGCTGAACATGCATTCAGTAGCAGGAAGAACCCTCCCACCCTTTATAGGGATCATCAACAAATTTCAGATTCGTTCCTGATTGATTTCTACTCACTCTATTTGAGATGGTAGGAATCCTTGGTGGTTTGAAGAGTTAGTTAAAGTTGGTAAAGTCAATTGGGAGTGGTGCTGCACGTGGAGAAGGCCTTGGTCGTAACTGCAAGGGTTCTAGATGGGCTACTTGCTCCTACTCATGGGTATTATATACTTGCAATCCCCCTTTGGGCTGCAGCATGAGAAGGAGATGGGGCAAAAGCAACAAAGAAGACAACAAGCTGCTCACAGAGGGAGAAGGGCTCTTGGCAGGAGGTTTTATCCACCTAAGTTCTCTGGGAGCACTTCTCTTACCTCCACCTAAGCCAGGACCAGAGTGTGCACTGTCTGTACTTAAGGACGGAGGTACTCACAGAACTCTGCCACCAGGCCTGCAAGCTCAGAGCAGGGTAAGGGCGGCGCTGCCAGTAGCTGTGAAGGTGACTGTGGCCCTGAATTTCTTTGCGTCGGGATTCTTCCAGGTGGGAGCAGGCGACATATGTAACATCTCCCAGTTCACTGTCCACCGCTGCATCAGAGAGGTGACAATTGCTTTCATGCCAGGAGAGGGGAATTCGTTGTATCCTCCATGAACAGAGAGAAGCAGGCAGAGCATGCACATGGCTTACCCAAGATAGTGGGCTTCCCCAAGGTGCAGGGTGCCATCAATTGGCTTTGTGGGTACCAGATCTAACTACTGAGATGTACCACAATTGCAAAGGTTACTGCTCACTGAATGTGCAATTGGTGTGCGACCACATGCAGCACATCATGCCAGTGAATGCCTGCTATTCTGGCAGCAGTGACAGTGCTTCCACTCTGCATCAATCCGCTGTTCCATCAGTAGTAGAACCACCACATTAAACCAGAGGGTGGCTGCTGGGCAACAAGGGCTATCCGCTTAAAACCTGGCTCATGGCTCAATGACTCAACCCAACCACATGTGGCCAGCTTGTGTACAATGAGAGCCATGCTGCCACGTGAAACAACATAGAACAGATGATTTGGGTGCTGAAGCAATGGTTTCAGTGCCGCGATCACTCTGGAGGAGCTTGCCAGTACTTGCTGGAATGTAAGTCTCGATTCGTGGTAGTTTGCTGTATCCTCCACAACCTGACCACCATGAAGGCACAGCCCTTGCCATCAGGGATATGGCGAGCAGCTTAGGAGCATGAGGTGGAGGAAGCGAGGAGGCAATCGGCACGTTCTCTTGCCAGCTGGGCTGTCTGTGATTTCCCCGTTTGCCTCTGCTTTCACTGAACATAACCCAAAATCTCCATTCTACATCAGTCACACAACATACCGTCCCTCTGTTCCAGACCATCACAGCATCCTCGTGGCCACAACGTAGGTAAAAGCCACCACAAAACAACCATTCCAAACCAACTGTATCCAACAAACCATCCAATATTCCATACAAAAGTCCACTAATCACCCTTGTGCATTCCCTTAATGCCTGTCTTGCGATTGCCTTTGCCTAGCCTAGTGCTCCATGCAGTGCTAACCCAGTGGCTGCAGCATGGCTGGTGGAAGGCTGCAGACTTTTACTGGCACTGACTGCAAACAGCTTTGCAGGAGGCCTTTGAGCAGCTCTGGGCCTGGAAGGGCCCACTTTGGAAGGCACCACCTTGGCAATGGTGGCAGCATTCTGGGCTGGCTGGCTGACAGGCAACAACAGGGGAACTGGCAGAGTGGCAGTGGTGGAATCATGGATTCTGTCATCCTGAGAGAGGACAGGAGGTTTGTCCTCCACCGAGCCACTTCCACTCCTCCAGGGTGACCCCTCAGCAATCCTAGTAATCTGCTGGACTGCTGTGAGACACTGTAAGCTCCTTCGAGCACCAGTCTCCGCAGCCATATGACAGCTGTCTTAGCCTGTATGGCACACGCTAGGCTTACATGGCAACAAGTTGGGATTTCATGACCTCAGTCTGAGCTTTCATTGCAACACTCAAGACATTGGGTCGCTTCTGCTTGATGTGCAGTGTAAGTTGAGACATCGGCCATCTGATGCTGTTCCATGGACAGCTCCACAAGTGTGGTAGTGGAGTTGGCCACTAAGCTTCAAACTCTGCACAAATGCCTGTGTCTTGTTGGAGCCAGACTCCTCCATGCTCCTTGACAACTGATGGCAGGCTTTCTGACAGGCCTGCCAATGCATCAAGTATTTTTTAGTGTATGCCCATCAACCTTTTACTGTCCCCTGCCCTATTGAAGTCTTCACCTGAGTCTCTGCAGCAAAGCTCATGTGTGACCTCGCCCTCCGGGGAGCTGGTATGTTCTAGCCTTTCCCCCTGCCCTGCCTGCAGCCCACTTGTGCCCAGAGACTCATTGCATACAGATCCACCTCTATGCTGTCCTCTAAAGTATGTGTAGTGCCAGTATCTGAGCTGTGAGATTTAGTGATGGTGTTTCTTCTTCATCTGTCTCTTGTTCCTCTTGAACGTCAGACTCCCACACCAGTTGTTGACCAGATGACAGTTCTTGCATATTTGAAAGGATAATGGCACAAGGAAGGGGTGGGGCGCAGGGGGAACAAGAGGTACATGCTTACAGGATCTGCAGATTGAAAATCAGAAGAGATTGTGGTATGGGGGGGAAGAACATATTGTCATCCTGTATGGTTTCAGCCCCACCAGTAGCCATGGACTCAGTCATGGTCACACCAATGATCGTCAGCACCGTCTCCTTCATGGGGGTGAGTGTATGCAGCTATGCCTGTCCCCCACTGGTTAGGTGCTGCTGCTTTTGATTATGGGCCACCTTGAATTGCAAGAGAGGGGGAAGTGGGTCAGTGAATGTGGTGCGATATGTTTGGGTGATGTGCCTGTCATAGTTGACAAGCTGGCAGTGTGCAAAAGCTGTGAGATGTGAGTATGAGGCTTGCAGCACTGCTAAGCATGTGAGGGTAGGTGAGACTATACATGTTGGTAGTTGAGTGAAGGTGAATTGAGCAGTGTGTGAGGTTACTGGTTCATTTATAAAGATATGGCACATGAAGATGCATTCACTCACCTTGACAACTCGTGTGACGTCATTGAACCTTTTGGAGTACTTCATCTACGTACTCGAGCTAAATTGCTAGCATTGACTATGATGGCTATCTGCTCCCACTGCCTTCATAATGCCCATCTGGAGAGTCTCCTAACCCCCTAAAGGAAGAGAACCTCTCTCTCTCCTCCTGTCCACCTCCTGCATGAAGGCTTCCAGTGCTGCATCAGAGAACTTTGGGGCATGCTCTCTGGCTTGTTGTGCCATTTTCATTCCTGCTTCTGCTCATAAACTCTTTCACATCCAGCGCATGCTTTAGCCAGAATGCATCTTATCTTTAAGAGGTGCAGTCTGGCTTTAAGTAGTGAAGGCTAGCTTTAAGTGCTGCTAGCCTTGCACAAACTTGGGCCCCCTGCTGAGGCATGCAGCCACTCAGTGCTGGGCTGGATGCCAATATCATTTAAATTAGCAGGCAGCACAAAGTTTGTGTCCTGCCTGCATCGCTCCAAATGGATGCAGGTTAATCATGCATCATGTTGCCTGCACCTGATTACTGGCCTTATCCAATTTCTCCCCCTTTGATTTGGGCACGCATGATCCAGAGATAACCATTTTTAAATTAAAGACTTTTTTCTCACAAATTTACAATGGTATAGCCTGTAGCTCCAGAAGTTTGTTTTTCATAAGTTCTTGTATGAGGTTGTAGAGAAAGGATACAATTTAAAGATGATGCTAGCATCAAATCCTACTAAATTCTTCAGCTGAATGGAAATATACTTGATGTTACTCTCTGTAAGTCTCTCATATTTAATAAAAGGAGCATTCTCTCTGTACAGATACTCATGGGTTAAATCTTCACCAGTGCAGCTTTGTAAGAACTGAAAATCATACGTATCTTTCACAAGATGCTTCCCCATTCATACAGTATTTTCAGCTCAGAACCACTGAGCTAACTCTTCACTGTCGCTGGGTCAAAATCCTGGAACTCCCTTCTTAACAGCACTGTGGGTATACCTACCCCACATGGACTGCAGCGGTTCAAGAAGGCAGCTCACCACCACCTTCTCAAGGGCAATTAGGGATGGGCAATAAATGCTGTCCTAGCCAGCAATGTCCACATCCCATGAATAAATAATAAAAAGAAACAAAACATATTAGCCATTATCCAATGCTTTGGTGGGTATAGTGACTTGATTGAATGCTGTCAATTGATACTATTTAAAATCCCTGTAAAATGTATTGGTAAACAGTCATGGGCATTGGATATTACAATTATTTCTTGATTGGATTTTACTGAACTCCATATCCAACATCGCATCTTGCTCTGATCTCATGTAGCACATTTGAAAGGAATATACCTGTGAAAATCAAAACTAACAAAGAATTTTAACATCCAAGATACTGAAGGAATGTGATTGGAAGTCAGAATGGAGGTGCTCATAGAAGTTTTTTGTGAAGGTCCTCTGGATATCATCTTTTTTTTAGCCAACCTTAGGATAAGGAACTAGGAACCATCCTCATCTATTGGGCACAGAGAATAATCCAGACTCATCTGAAGATTATGAAATGAAGGTTGTTAAAATTAGGAAGGCCCTTAGACCTTACGTGGAAATTCTTCTCTTTGTACTTATTGCTATGCTTATAAAACTTGCCAAATGCAATTTTCATTGCAGAATAGAATATAAAATCCCTATCTAAAGTTATGCCCTCCCATTAGAGACTCTAAATGTAGGGGACATGTTTCATGCAAAATATAATGTAGGTTCTTCATTGTAGTGTTAGCAGTTAGCAAAAAAATCTTCAAGTTAGGAAGCTGCTAAAGTGATGAAGAGTCACACAAGTAGTGGCACTAAGAAAGGATCACTGAAATGAATGCATCTGTTATAATCTCAACTGAACTAGATTGAGGCATGCCTACAAAGAGAGATAAAAAACTGAAAAGAATTATAGTTATAAAGAAGACTATGTTACTTATTGCAGTGCAGTTTAGGTCTTTTAATCAATAAAAGTCATTAAAACCATCGGAATTTCAGTACAGGGGAGGCCATTCAGCCCATCATCCTGGTGCTGGCTCTTCAGCTGGAGATATTTACTCCAATCCAATTTTCCTGTTCCTTCTTACATCCTTAATCCATTGAGCACATATGGAGGACCTGACTTGAAGGACACTATGCTTTATTGAAAAAGGTTAGACAATTAAGTCTTCAGAAAGAATTTTAATTATCTGTTTTTCCCATATGTAAATTAATATCACATGTCTTGCATAAACATTACACATTATTGAACCAAAATTGATATATATATATATTCCACAAAATAATCCAAAGTTATATTAGTCTGTTTATTCCAAAATGGCATTGTAGTTGTATGTCACATTCATTGCTCTAATTGTCTTTACAAATAATGGAGGTCAAACTTTTATGAAATTATTCTGTTATTATAATGAGTGCTAGTAAACAAACATAATTTTGGAACTTGGGTTTATTTAAAATTGTTTGAAGTGCAATTTACAGAAAGTATAGTACTGCATACCGAACAAATGATTTCATAAACATTTAAATTGTCTGGGTGAAGTGAATTTATTCTGTCTACAAAATTAACCTAAAAATAAAACTTCATTTGTCCCAAAACTGCGTCATTAAAGTTAAACAAATATATAATTCTGTATATAGCTCAAAGCACATTAAAGGTTAAGGTATTCCTATCCATTTACAATAAACCAATGTAGAAGCATTATCACAGTGTATATTACAGTTCTGTGTACAATTGCGACATAATAGTTAGTATTATATATTGTTTTTCAGCGTACTGTTGAATTAAATCTTTGAGTCAAATTAAAGTTAATTAGCCTCCATGTTTTTGTACATGTAATAAATGTAGCCTCAATATATATGGAAAAGTGACAGGTAGACAGTATTTAGATCAATACAATCCCCTTGCCTATCTTGCATGATTACTCATTCAATGAACTAATCATCTGCAGTTAGTGTTACACGCACATAATCACTCAGTCACCCAATATGTTACTCACAGAGTCACTCACCTATTGAGTAACCCACTGTTACCTTCACAGTTGTTAACTCTGCTGCTGCTCTTAACCTCTCACCCATAGTTATTAAACTAGTCTCTGACTCGTCTAGTCATCCATCATCAATTTATCATCCCCTGTGTTTATGCTTTGTCCACCCATTATATTTCTATTTGTGTCTCTTTTTGACCTGTAGACTTTTTGCCTGGAGTTTTACCTCTCCTAAAGTGTCAGCCTTCTTTTTCAGTTTATTCGTTTTGGTACATCCATTAACATTGTCCCTTGTGTCTCATATTCCTACTCTGTGATCTCAGTTTTCTCTTTTTTTGACTTACTAAATACACTTCACACACTTACAATTTTTTTCAGTCGTCTATTAATGATCTTGCACTTTTTTCTCAAACAGCTATACAACTACTTTGATCAGCAATCATGTTTTGGAATATCCAAATTTCAAATTGGGAATGCTATCATACACCTGAGCAATGTGGTGCAGTATTAACCTCAGATCAAAATGGCTGAATTTTTATGGCTGGGAAATTCTTTTAACAAATAACTGATCATTTGCTGAACCTAAAGGAATTGCACACTTTGGAGTTAAACATAGGTGAGTAGGATCTAAAGCCACCAACTTCAACAATGAAGTTGATGACATGGCCAAGTTATTCCAGGATTTAATGGTCCATAAACATTGGGCTGAGTGACTGGTACCTTCTACTTGCCATTGTGTTAATAATGATCTAGATCAATATATGTGCTCCTTCGGAACACATTATAGGAACAAAGGAACACAGGAACAGGAGTAGGCCGTTCAGCCTGCCGAGCCTGCTCTGCCATTCAATTAGGTCATGGCTGATCATCTACCTCCACGCCACTTTCCCACAGTATCCCCATACCCCTTGATGTCATTAGTATCCAGATATCTGTCAATTTCGGTCTAAAACATGCTCAATGATTGAGCTTCCACAGCCCTCTGGGTTAGAGAATTCCAAAGGTTCACCACCTTTTGAGTGAAGAAAGCTCCCCGAAAAAGCTAGAATCAGGTTTAAAGGAAAACCATTCTCTGAATAAAATTTAACTCATTCAAATATCAAAATTCCTCATTTTTAAATATCGCTTCTGCATTGATATATTAATTATATGATTTTACTAAAATGTTTCTTCTCCTATACCTTTAGAGATGTCATCGCTATTCAACTTCTGCATTCCGCATTCATGCAATCTCATGTATAATGACTGTTGCGTGCTTACTTGGTATTGATTGGTTCTATTGGGCCAGTTGGCCAGGTGGGCACATGGATGGAAGGAAGGAAAGGTTTGCATTTATATAGCACTTTTTACAGCCTCAGGGGGCTGGATTTTATGTGGCCACCGCCGAGTGCGGCAGCGGCCATTAAAGATAGCAGCCCGCACGCATGGCATTCACTCCGCGGAGTCATAGAGTTTACAACACAGAAACAGGCCCTTCGGCCCATCATCAATGTGATCTTAAACGTGGCAGTTCCTTAACATGACAGGGGTGGACCGCACCCCCGCACCCGCCCCCCCCCCGCATTGACATGGAGGGGGCGGATGAGCCGTCCCCAGCAATGGCGTCTGGCGCCACTGCGCAGGCCGCTGGCACCATTTCTAAAGGGCTCAGAGCCCTATATGACACTTTAAATTTTTAAAGACACAGTGAATATAAAATTATTTAAAATAATTTTTAAAATCTTTCTAGTTCCTCTCCCACCCTCCAGTAGCATTGCATGTCATTCCTGCCTTTTCCCCGCCAAAATACGCACCTTGAATATATGACCAACTCCCACCGCGCCCCACGCAAAGTTCAGAACCTTTTACTTTTACCCCTTCCCATCACCCGCTAGACCAATCAAGTAAGTTTGACCCCGCTCCCCACTTTCTCGCACTGATAAACCTACCTCTTACCCCCTCCCCACTGGTGTCACGCCTCGTTTCCCTAGACAGGGATTCGAAGGCACAGCAGTGCCAGCCGCCGAGATGAAGGTACGTAAATTAATTTGAATATTTAAATGACGAGCCCATCACCAAGTGGCAGGAGGGCCGCCACAAAGCCTCACCGCCACAGTCAAGATCGGGACGGGCTCTGCCGGCGTCGAAGTCGGTGGCGGACCTTAGCCGGTGCAAACTTCAGCTAGTAGACTATTGCTGAGCCCATGAGCATAGAAATTATGAGTGTTGCGAATGACCCACGAAATGTCACATTTATCTGGCCATGTTTGGCTTTGTTGTTATTGAAGGTTGAAAAATTATGGGAAGTCATCAGTCAGCTCGCATGTCTTATTTGTTTCTACAAAAAATAAAGTTGATTGATCAAATGTGCTTATCAGGTGTCCATTTAATATGATTGGCATCTAAAGTAAAAATCCTTGCAATAAGCCAGATTGGCGAAAAGATCGTATGGAAAGTGGGAGAAAGTATTTACTTTGGGAAAGATAAATATATAAAAGATTGTGTTTTGACACTAAAAGTGGATGGTTTCAGATATTTTCAAATAGACAAAAAGTATCTGAGAAAGATATTACAGGTCAAAGAAGCTTGTAGAGATCTGAAGTCAAGTTCAGAAATCCAGTCCAAAAAAAGCGAATTGTTTAAGCATGACACTTGCATATAAGAGAGGTTGCACTGAGAATAAAGGAATTGAGGTTTGAAGTCTCACCTTGAAGAGAGAAACAGCCCTAAGGAGGACAGATACTATATATACAAAATACAATTTACTGAGCTGATGTACCAAGAGGCCAAGACAAGCTTCTGAGAGGGAGACAACCAACACCACTACAGTGACTCATAAGTATCAGGTTGCAAACAATCCAAGAATCATTGGCAAAACATAATCAGTTTGTCAGACTAAGCTGAATAAATAGACTTTTAACATAAGACTTATATACAAAGTTGTTAAAAATGTCAGCTATTGGGTATTAAGCCTGATGCTAATTTGTTACAAGTAAACCCCAGCAAATGCTGAGACTGCCATTATACCTTAAGTTTATTCATTCTATCAGTTAATAACATCTGCTTAAGTATCTTGTGTAATTATTACGTTTATTATTAAAATACTGTGATTTGTTTTATCACAAATGTTAAAAAATAAATGTTACATAGGAACAAGTGTAGGCCATTCAGCTTCTCCAGGCCTGTTCTACCATTCAGTCAGATCATGGCTTGTTTCTAACTCAACTCCGTTTAACCGTCTTTGCTCCATATACCGTAATATCTTTGCCCAATAAAACATTATGGAGCTCAATCTTGAAAATTCTATTGACAATGTTAGTTAATGATTTCATTTTCTGACTTACTTTTTGATGGCTTTGGCAAGAAGAGGTTAACTCATTCATTAAGTAGTGTGTTGGTCCTCTGAAAGATGGTTGGTTATGTAAAAGTTAACATAATGCACAGCTGTTAATGTAAGACAATGCAAGCTAACCAAATTTAGACATCCACTAATCCTCGAGATGCAGACAGTGATTCTTCAGAAGTTTCTTCAGTGAGTCATAGAGTCATTATGGCACAGGAGGAGGCCATTTGGACCATTGGGTCCATGCCGGCTTTCTGTAGACCAATCCAGTCAGTCCCATTCTCTGCTCTATCTCTGCAGCTTTGCAAGTTTATTTCTCTCAAGCCTCCATTCCAATTTCCTTTTAAAATCATTGATCATCTCCGCTTCCACCACCCTCATAGGCAGCATGTTCTAGGTTATTACCACTCGCTGCGTAAAAAAGTTCTTCTTCACATCTCTTGCCCAAAACCTTAAGTATGTGTCCCCCAGTGCTTGTTCCATCCGCTAATGGGAACAGCTTTTCTTTGTCTACCTTATCTAAACCTATCATAATCTTGTACATAAATAATAAATTAAAAGCAAACTACTACAGATGCTGGAAATTTGAAATAAAAACAAAAAATTTTGGAAATACTCAGCAGGTCTGGCAGCATCTGTGGAGAGAGAAGCAGAGTTAATGTTTCAGATCAGTGATCTTTCATCAGAACTGTACACCTGGATCAAATCTCCCCTCATCTCCTTTGCTTTAAGGAGAACAACTCCAGCTTCTCCAACCTAACTTTGTAGCTAAAATCCCTCATCCCTGGAACCATTCTGTTAAATCTTCTCTGCAACCCTCTCAAGGACCCTCATAGCCTTCCTAAAGTGTGGTGACCAGAACTGGACACAATACTCCAGTTGTTGCCTAGCCAGAGCTTTATAAAGGTTCAGCATAACTTCCCTGCTTTTGTGCTCAATACCTCTATTTATGACGTCCACGATTACATATGCTTTGCTAATTACTCTCTCAATGGGCTGGATTTTACTGACCCCCTGACATCTGGTTTTGTGGCGGTGGGTGGGGGGTGTCGGAAAATGCTTCTGGGAGAGGGCCACCACACACCCCAACACCAGGAGGGCCTGGCCCAATATTACCTGCAGTGGCGAGGCCTCTTAGTGGCCCCCCTGCCGCTTAGCGACGGGACCCCAATTTGAATATTTAAATAAATTAAAATGATTGATTTAATTAAGCTCACGTCGCCGCCTGATGTCTCTTTGTGATCTTCGGTCCAGCAGCTGGCACTCCTGCGCCTTTGGATCCCTGTCCGGGGAAGCGAGGCCCCTGGGATGCAAATGAGTTGCCACACGGAAGATTTGGGCGGCTCTATTGTGTGCGGTCCGCACGGGTGGGCCGCCATTTTTTCATCTCACCTCTGGTCTTGTCAGCGAGATTATAATATCCAGTCCGATATGTCTTGCCACCTTCAAAGATCTATGCACCTGAACCCTCAGCTCCCTCTGTCCCTGTACAGTCTTTAGAACTGTGCTATTGTCTATATTGCCTTTCCCTATTCCTTCAGCCAAAATGCATCATCTAACACTTTTCTGTATAAAGTTCCATCTGACACTTGTCTGCCCATTCTGCTAGCCCTCCTATATCCTATTGCAGTCGATTGGTATCATCCTCACTGTTTGCCATGCTTCCAAGTTTGGTATCATCACCAAATTTTGAAATTCTACTCAGTATTCCAATATCCAAGTAATTTATACGTATCAAAAAAAAAATCACTGGTCTCAGCACTGACCCTTGAGGAACAGCACTGTCTACCATTCTCCAGTCTGAAACCACTATTTGCCATAAGTCACTGTTTTCTGTCCTTAAGCCAATTTTTTATCCAAGCTGACACTCCTATTTCATAACCCTCAATTTTGTTAACCAGCGTTTTATGTGGTCAAACACTTTCTTAAAATCCATATATACAACATCCACTGTATTCCCTTCATCAACCTTTTCTGTTCCGTCATCAAAAAATTCAATTAGATTAGTCAAACATGATCTGTCTTTTACAAATCCGTGCTGGCTTTCCTTAGTTAAACCTCTCCAAGTGCCTATTAAATTTTTCCCTGATTATTGTTTCGAAAACCTTATCCATCACTAATGTTAAACTAGATGGGCTGTAGTTACTAGGAATGTCCTTACACCAATTTTCAATAAGGGTGTCACGTTTGCCATTCTCCAATCCTCTGGTACCTCTGCTGTATTGAAGGAAGATTTGAAGATCATAGCAAGCCCTTCTGCTATCTCCACCCCTGCTTCTCTTAGCAACCTGGGATGCAAGCCATCTGGACCAGGCGATTTATCCACTCTAATCATAGCCAGCCTTTCTAGTACATCCTTCATATAAAATTTCACCCATTCAATACCTCTACCAGCTCCACTTCTACTCATATATTGTCAGCATCCTCTTCCTTAATAAACACCGATACAAATTACTCATAAAGTATTCTAGCCTTGCCCTGCGCCTCTAAGCATATATCACCTTCTTTGTCCCTAGTAGGCCCCATCCAGCCTCTTCCTACCCACTTACTATTCACATGCTGGTAGAATATTTTTGGAGTCCCTCTTATGTTAACTGTCATTCTCTTCTCATATTCTCTCTTTGCCAGTCTTATTTTCCTCTTCATTTCCCCTCTCAACCTACTGTATTTAGCCTGGTTCTCGCTTGAAGAATTCACTTGACATGCATCATACACCCTCTATTTTTGTTTCATCATATTCTCTATCTCACTCATCATTACATTGAGCCCTGGTTTTGGTTCCCCTACCTTTCCTCCTTGTTGGAATGTGCCTAGCCTGTAGCTGAAACATCTCCTCCTTAAGATCACCCTTTGTTCCTTTACAGTTTTCCTGTCAGTCTTTGGTTCCATTTTACCCTAGCTAGATCACCTTTCATCCCATTAGAGTTAGCCCTCTTCCAATTTAGAAGTTCTACTTTAGATTGTTCCTTGCTCTTTTCCATTACGAATCTAAACCTTATGATACAATGATCACCCTAATCCAAGTGATTCCCCCACAGACACTTGTCAACCTTGTTCTCCAGTACCAGATCCAGCAAGAACATACTGGTCAAGGAAATTTTCCTGAACACATTTCAGAAATTCCTCCACCTCCTTACCCTTTATTCTAACATTATCCCAATCAATATTTGGGTAACTGAAGTATCCCAATATCACCACTCTATAGTTCTTGCACATCTCTGTGATTTCCCTGCAGATTTGCTCCTCTATCTCTCTCACTATTTGGAGGCCTATAGAATACCCCAGTAGTGTGATCAGACCTTTTTTGCGTCTCAACTCTAACCAAAAGGATTCACTCCTTGCCCCCTCAAGGACATCCCCCCTTTCCAACACTACAAAGGGCTGAATTTTATGGGTCCCCTAGGGATGGTAACGGAGGCAGGGGGGCCCATAAAATTGAGTGGAAAGGCAGGGACTGGAGTGCCCATTGCATTCTCAATGCCTTCAAAGTTAGTCTAGGGCAGGGAAGGCTGAGCACGAGGATGGCCTTCCCTTCCAGAGGCCAGTTGAGGCCCTTGAGTGTCCAATTAATGACCACAAGGACCTCTTTCCATCGCCGCTGGCATTTTACCAGCAACAGGGGGTGCCTCCGCCATGTGAGGAGGCGACCCAGTAACTCAAGGCGGCCTCCATGCTCAAGGCAGCCTCCATGTGAGCTTGGGGAGTGGGGGCCCTCCTCTGAGGGCAATATGTGGCCCACGGAGGGTCCCCGGTGGCAATGGCTGCCCCTGTGGCATCAGCTACCTTGCTTCCCTCAGAAACCCCCACCTTGCTCACCAGGGCCTGCCTGAGTGGCCCTGGTGAGCCCACCCCCATGTACGTTTAGTCCAAGCTCCATGGCTGCTCTTTAAGTGCCTGCGGAAGTTCCAGCAGTGGCCACCACACTTGGTAATGCTGCTGGGACTGCTGAGCTGCCAGCCCTATGATTGGCTGGCAGCTCTTTGAAGCGGGATCCCTGTCCTTAAAGAGATGGCTACCCTGGCGCTGAGCAGTTAGTTGTCCGAGCGCCAATAAATTTAGCTGGAGGTCTTCCAAAGGACCGAGGTGGGACTCCTTTTACCTACTGGGACCACATCGGGACCCCCACCGGCAGCATAAAATGCAACCAAATGTTTTCCCTAATCCGTATTGCCACCCAATCTCCCTTTTTTCCTTCCCTATCTTCTCTGAACAATTTGTATCTATGAATACTAAGCATTCAGTCCTCACCATTTTAAAGCCATAGTTCCATTATTGCCACTACATAATATTCCCACACGGTTATTTATGCTTATTGCTCACCAACTTTATTGACCACGCTTTGAGTGTTTACATACATGCATTCTAAACTTGTCTTTGTATTCCTTGTAGTCTTTCTTAGTCTGCTCCTATCTAATATGATACGACTTCCTTCTCCCGTACCATCCAACACTCTCACTTTATGCACCTTATTCTTCTTTTCTACTTCTATATGCTGGTGCCCATCCCCCTGCCAATTTAGTTTATTCCCTCCCTAACCATATGAGTGACCTCCCCGCAAGGACATTGGTTTCAGTCCTGTTGAGGTGCAATCTGTCCCCTTTGAATAGGTGCCTCCTGTCCCAGAAGTGGTACCAATGCCCCAAGAATTTGAAACCCTCTCTCCTGCAGCATGCCTCAAGCCAGGCATTGATCCTCCTTATCTTCATATTTCTACTCTCCCTTGTGCGTGGTGTTACAAACAGATGAGAGATGATAAGGATGATTCTCCCTTTTTCACCTCTCGACTGACCGAAGACTTTTTTTTAACCCCTAAGTGTTTTAGTTATTGAGAACAGACAAATGACAGGTTTTCTCATAGTTTGGAAAGAAAGATAAATGTTTCTATACAACACCCGAAATATAGGCAATGACACCCACTCTCACACTCACACAGATATACAGATACTCAAGAAAAGATAGATTATAAAAATAACAGGGTTAGGTCTGATAATTTGTAAAGAGTTCTCTATTAAACTTGCTTTTCCCTGGAGTGAAGACTTGAAATGGTGCAGGCCTGTAATCTTTCCCCATGTTCACTGAAGAGAACTTGGGAGGCTGAAGAAGAGGGATGCGCTGTTGCAGATTGCTCTTGTTATATTCCAGCCAAAGATCAATGGCGAAGTCCTGGTATGATTTCTCAGGTAGGGAGTTCAAGGCCAATTCCTGTCTCTACTTACCTGTAGTTCAAAATTGGTAAACTTAAGCAGGGTCCTTTCTCTTCAATGGCATCGATGAATCTCCTTTGTCTGTCCAGAATATGAAACCTTGTTTCAGCCATGTGACCATAGTTTCTCTTTCCATTGCCCTCATAAATGGTTTCTGATGGTGAGACCATCATTAGACAATGACATTCGGGTATTGTTCATCCTCATCTCACCTTGATATAGTAGGACTTTTCACACCCATTCTTTGGAACTTGAGTTTTGGAGTCCAAACGTCTGCGACAGTATTGTCAACCCAATCAGTTGTAGAGAAGCAGCCATTACCACAGAAAGGGTTTATTTGTTTAGAGATACAGCACTGAAACAGGCCCTTCGGCCCACCGAGTCTGTGCTGACCAACAAACACCCATTAACCCTACAGTAATCCCATATTCCCTATCACCTACCTACACTAGTGGCAATTTACAACGGCCAATTTACCTATCACCTGCAAGTCTTTTGGCTGTGGGAGGAAACCGGAGCACCCGGCGAAAACCCACGCGGTCACAGGGAGAACTTGCAAACTCCGCACACGCAGTACCCAGAATTGAACCTGGGTCCCTGGAGCTGTGAGGCAACGGTGCTAACCACTGCACCACTGTGCCGCCCTTTAATAATTTCTCAGGGATGTGTCCAGAAAAGTCATTTATATTTTAATGACCTCTCCAAGACTTTTCCAGACATGAAAATTAGCTCAGGGACTCCAAAACTCATGTGTATTGGGAGGAAAGGAAAGGTCACCTGACCTCTTACTCCATTTTGTTTACACCTAAAGTGTCCATTTCAGGTTTACTTCATAAGTTCATTTTATAGTTCATAAGTTCATATTGTGTGGGCATGACAGCGGCACTGGTAGTAATCCAGAGATAGCTACCTTCAAGGTCCTACTTTTTACCTTTTTCCCTAACTCTTGAAAAACTGACTGTGGGACTTCAATACCTGCCCTCTCTATGTCGTTGGTAATGATGTGCACCACAGCTTCCACTCCCCCTGCAGAATATTTTGCACCCTCTCTGTGATGTCTTTTATCCTGGCACCAGGGAGGAAACACACCATGCGGGACTCCCGATGATAGTTACACAAACACCTGTCTATCCCCCTAACTATGCAATCTCTTAAAACAGCTGCATTTCTACTCCATGCTGCTTCTTCCTGTACAGTCCCTTGCCCATTGGTGCCAGAGTCTGGACTGCACTCCTTCAACGTGTCATCAGTCCCAGCATTCTCCAATGCTAAGTACCAGTTTGAGAGTGGCACACACCAAGAAGAGCCCTGCACTTCCTGTCTCTTCCTACTTTTCCAGATGGCCACCCAGCTACTCTCGTGAGCTCTCACTACCTGTGGGGTGACCATCTCCTGGAATGTTTGATCCAGGAAACTCTCATCCTCCCTGATGCTCCACAGTGACTACACCTGCTTCTCAAGCTTGGAAATCCTGAGCTTGAACTCAAGCAGCTGGAGACAATTCCTACACACGTGGTCCCTCAAGGCACATGAAGTGTCCTGAAGCTTCCTCATGGTGCAGGAATTGTAAGCAACAGGTCTCAGCTACCCATGCATGATTTTAAAAATCTCTATTCCCTCATCTGGAATCTAGTTACCACCTTGTATGGACTATCAATTTTAGCCAATGCCTCTAGACATCACAGAGAGGGTGCAAAATATTCTGCAGGGAGAGTGGAAGTTGTGGTGCACATCATTACCAACGACATGCCCGGGGCAGCACAGTGGCGCAGTGGTTAGCACCGCAGCCTCACAGCTCCAGCGACCCGGGTTCAATTCCGGGTACTGCCTGTGTGGAGTTTGCAAGTTCTCCCTGTGTCTGCGTGGGTTTCCGCCGGGTGCTCCGGTTTCCTCCCACAAGCCAAAGACTTGCAGGTTGATAGGTAAATTGGCCATTAGCAATTGCCCCTCGTATAGGCAGGTGGTAGGGAAATATAGGGACAGGTGGGGATGTGATAGGAATATGGGATTAATGTAGGATTAGTATAAATGGGTGGTTGAAGGTCGGCACAGACTCGGTGGGCCGAAGGGCCTGTTTCAGTGCTGTATCTCTAAACAAAACTAAATTAGACCTGCTCTGTGCTAATACTCTTATTATTAATTCACTTCCTGTTATATTTACCCACTCGTGCAGCTGGTACTTATAGTTTTTTGTACCTTGCACCCTGACGCTATGCTCACTCCACTCTGCTATTCTGTGAGGAGTTCGGCTGAAGGAGTTAACATCCATCTTTATTTTTGGATTATTATTAAGGTTTGTGGTTTATCAATCACAAAAATTGGATAGAATTTCTGATGAATGCATTAAGCATTTGTATGTTCATATCCCATGACATCACCTCAGGCCTCAGGTTCTTAGTAATCAGGTGGGAAAACTTAAAATATGCAAAAGAACTTAGAATGTCTCACATAGGAAGATAAATAGAAATTTCACTTGAGTTGAATGTAGCACTTCCATTTACATTAGATATCAGTAGGCATCCTGCAGAATAAAATGAATATCAAACAGCAGGCGTAAATGTTGGAAACTGAAAAATCTTCCAACATAAATGGTAATATATGTTGGATGCTTCATTGGTCCTGAATATCTTATCCCTAATAGGCATTATTTCTGTACTGAATGAACATTTCTTCCCTTATTATTTTAAGCAATGATACTTGGTGGTTACAAATATTTGTATTGATTTTCACAATGTTTTGTAAAATTTTTGTTGCTGCATAACAGATAAACTACAGCTTGACACAGCTTATCACAGCAGCCTTCTAGAAAAGGTATTAAATTGAGCAGAATGCTCTTCATTTTTGAAACCACTTCGCTGTGTCAGTGCAATAGATGTTTTTGCCTGAATGATACAGCACACTACTCACTAATGGTGGCAAAATATTGCATACTGATTGGTAAGCCTTGAAATATTACTTTAAAGTAATTTATTAACCCTATAAATTAATTTTCATGAATACATGTTTGGACTATTGTAAGTTTCCTCTACCTTGGTTTATCAACCTAAAGCGATTTTAAAAACGAAGAGAAAATAAACAGGCAATTAATGTATAAAACGCTAGTTAGACCACAGCTGGAGTACTGTGTACAGTTCTGGTCGCCACAATATAGGAAGGATGTGATTGCACTGGAGAGGGTGCAGAGGAGATTCACCAGGCTGTTGCTTGGGCTGGAGCATTTCAGCTATGACGAGAGACTGGATAGGCTAGGGTTGTTTTCCTTAGAGTAGAGAAGGCTGAGAGGGGACCTGAACTGAGGTATACAAAATTATGAGGGGCATAGATAGGGTAGATGGGAAGAAACTTTTTCCCTTAGCGGAGGTATCAATAACCAGAGGGCATAGATTTAAAGTAAGGGCAGGAGGTTTAGGGGGGATTTGAGGAAAAAATGTTCACCCAGAGGGTGGTTGGAATCTGGAAAACACTGCCTGAAGGGGTGGTAGAGGCAGGAACCCTCACAACATTTGAGAAGTATCTAGATGAGCACTTGAAACGCCATAGAATACAAAGCTACAGGCCAAGTGCTGGAAAATGGGATTAGAATAGATAGGCTTGATGGCCAGCACTGACAAGGTGGGCCAAAGGGCCTCTTTCTGTGCTGTATAACTCTATGGCTCGAAAACTCGAATCTTAACTAGTGGCATATCATCAGCACAAAATCAATCAAATTGTCATAGAGTCATAGAATCGTACAGCATAGAAACAGGCCCTTCGGCCCACCGCGTCCATGCTGACCATGCCTATCTATACCAATCCCACCTGTCTGCATTAATTCCATATCCCTCTATGCTTTGCTCATTTAAGTACCTGTCCAGATGCCTCTTAAGTGTCGCTACTGTTCCTGCCTCCACCACCTCCTCAGGCAGCTCATTCCAGATACCCACTATTCTTTGTGTGAAAAATTTACCCCTTTGATCCCCTTTAAACCTCCTCCCTCTCACCTTAAATCTATGCCCTCTTGCTTTACTCACCCCTACCATGGGAAACAGACTCTGGCTATCTACCCTATCTATGTCTCTCATAATTTTATATACCTTTATCATGTCCCCTCTCAGCCTCCTTCGCTCCAGGGAAAACAGACCCAACCTATCCAATCTCTCTTTATAACTCAAGCCCTCCAAACCAGGCAACATCCTTGTGAATCTTTTCTGCACCCTCTCTAGCTTAATTATATCTTTCCTGTAGTGCGGCGACCAGAATGCACACAGTACTCCAAATGCGGCCGAAGCAACGTTATGTACAACTGTAATATGACGTCCCAACTCTTGTACTCAATGCCTCGGCCGATGAAGGCAAGCATGCCATACGCCTTCTTCACCACCCTGTCTACCTGTGTTGCCAGTTTCAGGGAAATATGTACTTGCACCCCAAGGTGTCTCTGCTCAACAACACTTCCCAGGGCCCTGCCATTCACTGTATATGTCCTGCCCTGGTTTAACTTCCCAAAATGCATCACTTCACACTTGTCTGCGTTAAAATCCATTTGCCAATCCCTTGCCCACTTTCCCAGTTGATCTATATCCTGTTGTAACCTAAAACAACCTTCTTCACTGTCCACTATACCACGAATTTTGGTGTCATCTGCAAACTTACTAATCATGCCCCTTACATTCACATCCAAGTCATTAATATATATTACAAAAAACAGAGGACCAAGCACCGATCCCTGCGGCACACCACTGGTCACCGTTCTCCAATCTGAAAAACAGCCCATCATTGATGTGGCTCAGCATCAGATTATGCCAGTCAAATAATATAACAGTTGAAGATGCCACATTAATTAAAAGTTGTATGAAGATAGAATGAGGCTAAGGTTTTGCTCTATTGACAATGAACTGAAGATACAGGGGTCGAAATTGCTTCCTCATGGAAAGATTGGACGTTGTGCTCAGAGCATGCACCCAATCACATGGCCGAAAAGATGACCTCAAATTCATGCAGCTCATTAATTAAAATAAAATATGCAGGCTGCCAGTGCTAATCGCACTGTTGATTAGCAGTTCCCTGATTGCAGGCATCAATTTAGCAAGATCCTGACACTATATAAAGGCAGCTCGCACCTCTTAATGAGGAGGTGCACTTTAGTAGCTGGCAACTATCTATGGACAATGACAGATGTACAGCAAGCTGCAAGACCCCAACCCATCACCCTAATTTTCAGACACTGTTTTGGAGGTTTTAATGGGGAAAGTCAGCAGGAAGAGTGTTATCTTTTTCAAGGCAAGCTATCCAGCACAAGGGGTCAGTATGAGGAGTATTGACCCCGGGACATGCCTGCAATTCAGGAAGAAGCTTAATGACTTCACAAGAATAGCCAAGGTAAACCTCTTAACTCATGCCTGTCATTACTCTATTATTACCTGTTGCCCCAGTACTCACAACTCTTCTCCCCTTTGATTAACAGCACTTTCCAAATACCACTGCAGCATTCTTCACTCTCCCTCTTTCAACCCCCTGCTCCAGAAATCTGCACCAGCTACTCTCCTCATTACCTCCTTCATCTCCTCATGCATCTGTCATCTTGTAAACACCAGGAACGGTATTCTACCCTCAGTTGCACATCCTCAAAACTTTTTGCTGCTCACAAATCCTTGTTTCTTGCAGGGAAAGCTTGCACACATTGGGCTGAATTTATTGAGGCCATTTAGAGTGGAATGGAGGCATGGGGATGCCGGAAGTTGTGTCCTCCAAGAAATGCAACGTTGTGATGTCAGTTCTGGATTTAGTCTGCAGCAAGAAAGCTCCAAGGCGGTGCCCTGGCTTAACCACGCGCTCTGGTCCATAAGAGGTGCTTACCATAGGAGGGCTGTGCCTACACTGGCAGCCCACTAAGGAGAAGGGTGAAGTCAGCATCTCACAATCAAGGCATGAAGGAATAAGCATTTACCATAACGAGTGTTAATTTCAAAAATGAAAATCTTTATAGCACAAAACAGATGGTAAATGTCAAACACCCGTGAAACCCCAAGTGCGTCTAGATGGTTTTCTTTATATGCTTTTGAGTGCTTCTATGAGGTATGATTCCTGCACTAGATGCTGGGCTGGAGGCAGGCTGCTGACCAGGCTACCCCTTGGCCTGGGATGACTTCAGTGGCCGTCTTCTGGCTGCCTGAGGCCTCGAGGGTGCTGGCTGTCTGGGGGTCTCCTGCACAGGTACAGGACTCTCCTGAGGCATTGCAGTTACTGGAGCTGGGCTCACTGGCAGAGGGACTGAGGAGCCAGTGTTCACACTTGGAGCACCCTGAGGGGAGCTTCTAGCAGTGCAGTTCAGCCTCTCCTCCTCCCTGTCGAGGCTCACCTGAACCTCCCTGATGACCACGGAAGAACAAGGAGCTGGAGAAGACTCCAGGCACATCGTCCTTCTCTCACCTTGCCACTACTGCTCATTGCCAAGGCGATGGCATGCAGGTCTGTGCACATCTGTGGGATCTGGCTCTCCATGAGGGTCGCCAACCTCTCAATAGAGGAAGCCATGCGCTCACACGCCTGAGACATGGCAGAACTCATGGCATGAATGGCCTCCTCCATCGTCGACTCATGGATGCACATGGCCTCTGGCATCACTGCCAAACTTTGCCTTACCTCTCCCTGCAACTCCAGCATGCCCTATGCTGTCGACACCAGAGGCTCGTCATCAGCGTGATGTTCAGCATGGGCCTGGACACCCACAGTCCTCCGACTGTCAGAGACCTCGGCTCTCTCAGCCTCAGCCAGCTGCTCAGGTGCGTGTGCAGTGCTCTCACCAGCTTGTGACACTGATTTTAATGCCGAGCAGAAACCCACCAAGGTGAGAGTATCTGCGCTGATGGAAACTCTAGGAGAGTCATGTGATGGTGTATCCTCTGCTTGCTTGTCCTCAGAGGTTGACAGCTGTCCCTCTTCGGAAGGAGTCTCCTGTGAACACCGACCTGCATGAGGGAACACGAACATTTAGGCTGTGCAAATCTTGTCATGATATCCATATGTGATGTGGATCTCCAGAAGTCTCCTCACTTTCTTGCATGGGAGCGTCTAGTCTCACCATCCGCTATTGAGCAGCCACCCTGGGTCCCTGCAAACTTCAATGCCTCCTCCTCAGTTGTCAAGAGAGGCAATATGTCTGGAACTCCACCATCAGTCCTTGAGGTCTCCCTGTTGTTATGGGTCTGTTTGTTCTGCAAGTGGAAAGAGGGAGATAGTAATACTTTGCAGAAAGAGCAACAGGACAGTCTGCTATTGGAAGCCCCTTGTCCCCTGCTGGGGTTTCCCATATAGTTCATCTTCACGTCAGCTCTCAGGGGAGTTAATGGTGTTGAGCTGTGAAAAAGGGTGGCCTGTGGTCGAGATTCAGCCATGCATCTGGGAGGATGAGATGATGCCTAAACCCCTATGCCAGTGCCTCCCTCCCCATGTCCCACTTCCTCCTGTGTAGCCACTTGCAATCACTAAAAAAGATGAGGTATGAAGCACTTACCTTGGCAGAACAAATGTTACGAGGGGTCACAAGTTTAAGGTGAGGGGCAGGAGGTTTAAGGGGGATTTGAGGAAGAACTTTTTTACCCAGAGGGTGGTGACGGTCTGGAATGCCCTGCCTGGGAGGGTGGTAGAGGCAGATTGCCTCACATCCTTTAAAAAGTACCTGGATGAGCACTTGGCACGTCATAACATTCAAGGCTATGGACCAAGTGCTGGCAAGTGGGATTAGGTAGACAGGTCAGGTGTTTTAATGCATCGGTGCAGACTTGATGGGCCGAAGGGCCTCTTCTGCACTGTATTATTCTGTGATTCTGTGATTCTGTGAAAGAGGTTGTTGACCCTCTTCCTGCACTGGACCCATGTTCTGGAGGGGTGACTCCAAGGCTGCTAACCTCCACTGAAATCTCCATCCAGGCTTATTTGGTCAGATAGAAGGACCTCTTTTTGCCATCGCTGGGGAAGAAGATCTCCCGCCTTTCCCTTGCAGGCTGGAGGAGAATCTCCAGGGAGGCATCACTTAACTGTGGGGCTACCCTGTGTCTTGCCCTTGCCATCCTGCGGTGTCCTTCTCTGTAGGGGTTGTGGGGTTGGGGGGGGGGCGGTGGGTCCAGGAGTCACTCTAACACTGGTTTCAACACAGAACAATAAGCAGCAAATCACTCAATGGCAGCAATGCAAGCAGGGCTGGTGGGCCTTTAAATATGGCGCCAGCACCTGCTCCAGAGTCATCAGATGCCACATTCAGCACCTGCAAGCCAACCCCCACTGCATGATTGGACAGACCCCGCACCTCCAATATGATAATTGGCTGCCCGCCACACGATTGCAGTTGCCCACCACACACGTGTCGAGCGGTGTCAGCAAGCACTTCCAGGTCCGCCGCCGGAAGCTGCAACGGGAACACTAAATCCGGCCCATTGTTATGGAGCAGACAGCTGCAGCAAGAGGGCCACACTTTATCCATGTGCTGTCCCCACTTGAAAAGTATGGCATGGATATCGTGGGTAGGGGCAGTGTCGGGAATGTGGCAGCTGTTGAGGTTGGAAGACAAACCCTAACTATCTTCCCCCCCTTCCCTTCTCACTTAAATCTCACTTGCTGAATGACAGATTACAGCTGCTTTCAAAAGCCACTCATCTATCCCTGCTTATCCAGACTACTAAATGCAAAGACTCCCCCTTTCCTCCATATCAGATGCAGAAGATGAACGGAGCCCTCAGGGAGAAGAAGAAAGTGAAGATGGAAGCATTGTTGACTGGAAGCATCAATAAACCTTACAGTGGCAGACAGCAGCTGAGACACCAGTTTCAGAAAAGGGCCGTTTCAGGTGCAGTACCTGATTATATTTAAATGTTGCCTGTATTTGCTACAGACAGCCTCCAGGAAGGTCTATCAAGCACCCAGACCAATATAGCATTGCACATATTTCTGGCACGTAATGTCACGTTCCTGAATTTGACTTCACGTTGTCTCTTTTGGACATCAAATGTGCGAGTCATGGTGCAAGTTCTCCCTCATGGTTTGTTTGGAAGTATTGTTCAAAGTACTGTGATATTGATTAGCTTATATAATAATGGGTTTTGAACATTTATTTGGCTACGGGTCATAAATCCAATATTGTACAAACAGTTCTATTGTACTGCAGTCAAAAATGCTTTCCTTTTATTTATGAACCAAATGTGACAAAAAAAAGTTGCTCAGTTTACTCATATTGAGGGTCTCACATCTGTGGTATTTATTCTACGAAAGTATCAGGTATGTTCAGGTATTTAGTTCCAAGTTAATTTGTTAATTGCAGCTATGTTGTGCACTTAAAGCAATTACTCTGTAAAAATAATGGCAATCAAAATTGCCAGTACAGGGAGGCAGGCAATTGGTATTTCATATAGAGTTACTCGTTTTCTCTGCAAGAAATCAATATCATTACTAATTACATGCTTATAGTAATTTATTGCATGTCAATTATTCCTCAATTACCAAACTTTTTGGGTTCTGATGCTTCAATTTTTTTGTAATGCGCACACCAAACTTTTTAATGTTTGTATCTAAGTAGCAATTATTTTCCAAACTCAATTCCGAGGGCTGAATTTTACTAGCCCTCTAGCGACAGATTTGGAGGTGGAGGCGGGGCCATAAAATGGCAAGGGAAGGTGGGTGTTGGAATGCCCCTCGCCTTCCCAATGCCCTGCAATTTTATTAGTGGTTGGGTAGATCTAGGACAGTCTTGCCATCCAGAAATCAATTGAAGCCCTTCTGAGGCCAATTAAGGACCACTTAAGGGCCTCTTCCCACGACCGCTGGAATTCTACCAGTAGATCCCTCCACCTTGTAACTGCTGGCAGCCTCCTTGCGGGCTTGGTGGGGGGTGTGGGGTGCGTCCTAATCGAGCACTCTGTGACTCACAGAGAGCACCCCCGGTGGCCCCTCAAAAATCCCCCCTTCCCTGAACAACGACTACCCCCTCCCCCCACCATCTCGCTATGGCCTGTCTGACTGGCCTGGCGAGCCCCACACACTCCATTCCAGGGCCTTCTCTATTGTTGCCGGTCCAGGCCTGCTGCGGTACCAGCAATGGCCACTGCTCCCCGTGGCACTGCTGGGACTGAAGAGCTGTTGGCCCTCTGATTGGAGGCTCTTGAAGGCAGCATCTCGACCCTTAAAAGAATGAGAGACCCAATGCCAGGCAGTTAATTGCCAGAATTGCATAGAATTCCATCAGGACTTCTGGAAATGACCAGGGCGGGGTTGCATCCAGCTTTCCAGCCTGTTATCAGGGGCACCACACAGCCATAAATGCAAAGTAATATTCATCAAATTGTGCACATTTAACAATTTTTGATAAATTGTGTAATTGAAAAGCAACGTTGGACGTTTTGTTTTGGTCACACCAATGTTCATAGATTAAAATCTCATGCTTTGTGAAGATATAAGAAGCAAAGTCATAAAAGGGATGAAATTACTCTTTTTAAAAAATAGCAAGATGCCTGTTTATTGTAATTAATGATTTACACACTAAAAGTAGTGGCTTGTAAACACATGATTTTAAAATATTACGGAGGTGAATTTCCAATCAGAGTCAATACTCTGGGGGTGGGATTGCCATTGGTGGTAAAGTGCAACTCTGTGGGGCTGCAGGATCTCCAGTTCATCAACAATTACTTTGGCCGAAGAGCCACAGAAACCCTGGAAAAACAGCAAAAAGGGAGAACCTCCACAGACGTTAACCATTAGCTTTGATTTATGAACATTAAAGTCCTTTAAAGTAAATTCATCAGTCTAAGAGTATGGCCTGGAATTTACCCTGTGCAAGACTAATTTATCAAGGTTTAATGCCCCCTCTAAAATAGCTAAGAAAGGAATTCCAGATGAAAATATTAAGCACTGATACATTAGTATCTTGGTGAACTTTCCATCCATTATATTTTAAATACTGCCGAAACATTGACTCCTTACTTTACAAATGGTGAGTGAGTTTAAAATGAAGGCAAGTCTGAGATTTAAGATCAGCCTTTTTCAGTCTATCACTGAAGGCAATAGGATACACATTTTTGTTCTCTTATAAATACAAGAAAGATGCTTATTCAAAGGCCACCTTCGCTTTAGATTTTATGTCTTTATGAATGTAATCATAGGTCAGGATTGCATAAACGTACTTTGTCAAAAGTGGGTTCTCTCCTGAGGATTAAGATAATTTAAACAGTAAATGTTGCAGTTCACCCTCCCTGCAAAGTGGCCAAGTATGGAAGAATCTAAATTTTATTGCTGCTTCCATTTGGCTCTGATTTTTTCCTCTAATCTCCCTGTAATTGGAAATAACCCCTAATTATCAAATAAATGGGTTTACCTTGGTCTCCTGAAATCCAGCAGTGGCCCTTTGGGATGCTAATGTATCACAGCCACATACAGTATTTGTCGGATCAGGGTGTTCTCTTTACAATTCAGTCTGCACATAATGTCTGAAATTAATGGGAAGGGAATCACACCATTGTTAAGATTGAAAGTTGCCCTTTCATTCTTAAACTAGGCAGCCAGTAATTGTGTTTTAACAGCCTAAATGGTACTGCACAGTAACCCTATCAGAGGATCAGAACCTATAAATTTTAAATGTAATAAAATGTTAAAATTGGACAGCTGCTTGAAGTTTACTGGATAACAAATGTTTCTAAACAGACTATGCACCTACAAGAAGCTCTTATCCCCATGATTTTGTTTGCCTTTTTGCAGTAAGATAACAATCCTGCTGACACCTCAAGAGAATGTAAAATTCCAAGATTTTGTTATTTACGGAAGAGGTCAGCAAGATCTTCTGAGCTTCTTTTATACTGCAGTTAAACTCCCTTACTGATCAAAGCTGTAGAGTTCAAGACACACCTAATAAGACCAGTTGTATTGCTTGGTGGCAAACAGCATACTGCATATCAGGAAAGAGCTCAGTGCAAGTATACATTTACACAAGCATAGGTCTCCCAGCCAGTAAATATCTAATGTTTTGAGAACATGGGTAAGAATATCTGCAGTAGAAAGTGCTTCCAATAAACAGTAAATAATGGTTTGAAGTGCCTTTATAAAACACTCGCAATTCAACTTCAGTTCTTTTTAAGTATTGCTTGATGCTGCAATTGAGATATACATCACAAGTGGGTAGAAATTGCATAGCAGCAGTCTGCCATCATGAACTGAACACAGAGGTTGTTCCCAACGCAAAGCAAGTGACCCATGTGGGACTGGAAATATCCTAGCAGCTCGTTACTAAGGTTCAAATAAACATGAAAGATGTTCTGGATGGGACACTGGGAGATAGGCAGATCCAAAAACTAAAATATGACCAATCCAGCAAGATTCCCACTGTATTAAAAGATCTAAGCCTTCATGTCTGGATGCATGTATGATGGAGTGGGTGAGGAATCAGATACCAGTAGTTAACAGCAACTGTGAAGGTATGCCCCATCTTTTGTCAAATTTTTATGAAAAGCAAAGTAATGAAAGAAAGAATCTAAGAGCGACAAGTATTTGCATTAATGCAGTGCCATTCACATCTCCAGGATTCCCAAATTACATCATAGCTAATAACTTGCTTTGTAAATTGTCATCACTCCTGTTTTGTAGGCAATGATGGGGAAAAGCTGATTTTCTTTTTATTGGCTAGCTGAGTTGATTAGTTGTTTTAAACCTATTTATAGTTTTATTTAATTCATGAAAATCGCACATGGGCAACATGAATAACTATCAATTGCACACCTTAGCAGAGAAATACCTACATTAGATCATTATTTGGGAGGGAGAAGGGGAAAATAGTACAGACCGATATTTTGCCAACATATTTTCTATTCAGGATAAGGTGAATTAAGCGGCTTCATATGGGGTGGAGAAGACCATAACGAAAATGCTTTTACAAGGGCGACAATTCCTTTTTATCTACAGTTTGAGCTATTAGGACTTAGCCAGAATCCCAGGAGTTTTAAAAAATTATTATTAATCTTCCCCAGTTTCCGTAAAAGTGCAAATGAGATGATACTTACTGAAGAAGATTCATGCCACATGGCGGTATGTCTGCATTCATCAACACTCCTACTTGGCAGCATATGTCCTGCAAGTTGCTAATATGTTGAATAATAAAGGATGTTAAATTGAGCCTTAGGGAATATGAGAACTCCTCAGCTATAGGAGATAATGAAGCATTTAAAACTGCTTTTTGATATCTATTTGTTTATGACTTAAAACAGGAAATAATTTAAGATCTGAAACCATAGACTTTAAGCTTCATGAATAATGGGATATGGCTGATTGTGTTGAACACCTTAGAAAGTCAAGAAATACTGAGTCAATCACAGTCTTACAATCAAAAGCCAGGCATGCATGCTCAGTGATTTCTATAAGATCTGTCAGCATTGGAATAGATTTGCATCCAGACTGTCACTGGTTGATTAATTCATTTCAGTTGACAAATTAATGTGTTTATTGAAAATCTTCTTTTCAATTTTTGAAAGAATTCTTAAAGGGGCATTAACACTCCAGTAAGGTTTTTGGGAAAGCATTTTTTCTGTTTATAAACACACAATATAATGTTACTCACATTTTGCTGTTTACGTGTCAAACAGTAACACGAAGCTCTTCAGCCAGATTAGTGGAGAAGTGTACTTGTTGTTTGGTACTGCATCATACAAACAATAAAAGACCCCAATTTGATCAAAGGTCTGTACTATGATACCTTATCTGAGAAAGGTCAGTGGAGACATTATAATTGCCATCAACGTCCCTGGGCCAAAGAGCAGAAAGCAAGGCTTTATACCCTCTCCCCCCACCCCTCCAAAACAAACAGGCTGGTGGTGGGTGGGGGAGGGGGGGCAGGTGGGGGTGTAAAATTGAGTGGGAGGCAGGGAGGGCCGTTCCTGACCCCCTGCCATCCCTGCTGCAATTTTACAAAGGGTGGCGGCGGCGATAAACGGCCTGCCCGCCCCAGGCCAATCAAGGCCCTTAAGTGGCCAATTAACTGGCACATAAGGGCCTCTGCCTGACGCCACGCATATTTTACCCTTTGCGGTCGGACAGCAGAAGCTTCAAAAACCCCGCTTGGTGAACCCAGGCAGCCTTCTTGCAGGCTGGTGGAGGGCCCTCCTGATCGGGCACCCTGTGCCCCACGAGGGCCTCCCCCCACAGAGGGCCACCCCCAAAGCCCAACCACCCCCAACACACAACACTTCCACCGCCCCCCTCCTAACCGACGCATCCCCCCTCTTGCCTTGCCAGGGCTCGACTGCTTGTCCCCGGCGAGGCCCTAAAAACTTAGTTTAGTTCCGGGGCCGTCCTTCCTCTTGCTTGTGATGGCTGGGTGTCGTCCCAGTTGTGGCCAGCGCTCCTCGTGGCGCTGCTGGGCTAAGAGCTGCCATCTTGCTGATTGGCCAGCAGCTCCATTCGCCATGACTTCCTGCCTCAAGGAAGTGGAAGTCCCGCCCAAGACCAATTAAAGGCCTGGGGAGCGAAAAATCCCAGTCTGGCTCCCCAGGCTTGGCGGAGGTGGGCTCACCACAGACTTTTCAGCCAGAGCACGAGGCTTCCTGCCCAATGAAAAATTCCGGTCCAAGAGTCAGCAAAGGCTTTTGCTTCTGATTGTTAGCCAATTTAAATGCCAGATGAAGTCATGATTGTGATGACTCCGGGGAAAATAGCTGACCAACACTGTGGGTGGCACAGTGACGCAGTGGTTAGCACCGCAGCCTCGCAGTTCCAGCGACCCGGGTTCAATTCTGGGTACTGCCTGTGTGGAGTTTGCAAGTTCTCCCTGTGTCTGCGTGGGTTTCCTCTGGGTGCTCCGGTTTCCTTCCACAGCCAAAAGACTTGCAGGTTGATAGGTAAATTGGCCATTATAAATTGCCCCTAGTATAGGTACGTGTTAGGGGAATATAGGGACAGGTGAGGATGTGGTAGGAATATGGGATTAGTGTAGGATTAGTATAAATGGGTGGTTAATGGTCGGCACAGACTCGGTGGGCTGAAGGGCCTGTTTCAGTGCTGTATCTCTAAATGTAAATCTAAATCAAACACTTAATATTGAGGCTCCCATGAAGAATGGTGATTTAAGCAAAGCTCTGGATTGCCATTAATACTGAGGAAAATGTATTTACTGGTGGGTCAGAAACTTCTGGAGAGAAAGGATAAAAAAAGAATACTATCAGGGAAGAAAAGAACTCACCTACCTTCTAGAATAGAACAATTGAGATTCCTTCCACAAAAAGACAATAAATTGCACCTTAGACAAGAGAGGAAATTTAATCAAAGTCGTTGTTCGAGTCATTTCCACTGCCATTTTTAAAGAAAGGATACATTAGTCTTACAAACAATTGGTATCCTTTTTAACTGTAAACTCACTTGACAATTCAGGGCAAGTAATGCAAGTTTAAAACAGTCTTTGTGTGATCAATATTATATATTAACTCCAGATTTGACAGATAAAACTTTGGTGATACTGAGGTGAGAAATATGAAAATTGCTCAAAAAGAGAGATTTGTACAGTTACCCCAGAGACAGCTTTGGTGAGGTAATAAAATGTGTCAGAAGCATCGTCTTCTTGTCAGATATCAATCCATTTAGCAAAATTCATAACTTGCCTCCAGCTGCACATTAATTTTAAACTATTATGAGGAGAAATCAATTTTACAGTCTTGTGTTATTTTGGATTCCCACTAACTCCACTTTCTTATGTGAACAGCAGTTACACGCTGACCAAAAAAGTAAAAACTTACATAGTAAACTGTGCAGCAACAAATGATATGAAACTGAAATTAATGTTAAATTGAACAGTTTATTTTTTCATTTTTGCAGATCTTATAAAATGCAATGAATAACCTATACTTTCCTGCAATATTGTATAGCACTCAAATTTACAAGTTCAAATTATTCAGAGGTCCAAGAGATTTTTTTATCCATTTGACTATCTGATGTACAGCTTATCAATTCAACGTTTTACTATGTTTGTTCTTACATGCTGATATCGTATTTAAAAAAGATTACATAACCTTGTGGCCCACATATTTTACCATTACCATCACACCAGGAAACAACCCTGATTCAATGTGAAGTGTAGAAGAGCTTGCCAAGAGCAGCACCAGGAACACCTAAAAATGAAGTGTCATTCTGGTGAAGCTATGACACAGGACTTCATGTCTACCAAACAGCAGAAGCAGTATGCTACAGACACTGTTAAGTGATCCCACAACCAACAGATCAGATCAACGCTCTATAGTCCTGCCACATCCAGTCATGAACAACAGTGGACAATTTAAGAACGAATGGGAGGGGGAGGTTCCATAAACATCTCCATCCTCAATGATGCAGAGCCCAGCACGTGAGTACAAAAAACAAGGTTGAAGCATTAGTACCCATCATCAACCAGAAGAAAAGCCAGCACGGACACAACAGTCCGAATGGCCTCCTTCTGTTTTGTAACCATTCTATGACTCTATGATTTTATAAATGGAAAATTGCCCAGGTATGTACTGTCTTCGAAAAGCAGGGCAAATCCAAACCAGCCAATTACTGCCCCATCAGTCTACTCTCAATTATCAGCAAAGTGGTGGAAGGTGTCAACAACAGTGCCATCAAGTAGCAAATAACCTCACCAATGCTCAAGTTGGATTCCACCAGGACCACTCAGCTCCACACCTCATTACAGCCATAGTCCACACATGGGCAAAAGAGCTGAATTCTAGAGATGAAGTAAGAGTGACTGCCCTTGACATCAAGGCAGCATTTGACTGAGTGTGGCATCAAGGAGTCCTTGATGAAGTCAATGGGAATTGGGGGAAAACTCTCCACTGGCAAATGTTATACTTAGCACAAAAGAAGATGGCTGTGGTTGTTGAAGGCCAATCATCTAGACACCAGGACATCGCTGCAGGAGTTCCTCAGAGCAGTGTCCTAGACCTAACCATCTTCAGCTGCTTCATCATGACCATCCCTGCAACATAAGGTCAGAAGTGGGTGTTTGCTGATGATTGCACTATTTTCTGTTTCATTTGCAACTTCTCAGATAATGAAGCAGTCTATTCCCACAAAACCTGAACAAATTCAGGCTTGGGATGATAAGTGATAAGTAACACACTTGCCACACAAATGTCAGGCAATGACTGTATCCACCAAAAGAAAGTCTAACCATCTCCTCCTGATGTTCAATGACATTACCATCATCAAATACCCACTATCAACATCCTGGGAGTTACCCCCGACCAGAAACCTAACTGGACCAGCCACATAAATACTGTGGCGACAAGGGTAGGTCAGAGGCTGGGTATTCTGCAGTGACTGACTCATCTCCTGACTCCCTAAAACCTTTCCACCATCTACAAGGCACAAGTCAGGGATGTAATGGAATAGTCTCCACTTGCCTGGATAAGTGCTCCAACAACACTTAACAAGCTCGGCACCATCCAGGACAAAGCATGCCAACTACCACCCTAAACATTCACTCCCTCCAGCACCAAGGCTGCAGAGTGTACTATCTACAAGATGCACTGCAGCACCTCCCAAACCTGTGACCTGTACCATCTAGAAGGACATGGGCAGCAGGCACATGGGATCATCACTACCTTCAAGTTACACATCATCCTGACTTGACAATATAGCGCTGTTCCTACATTATCAAAATCCTGGAGCTCTCTACGACCTGAGAACACCACCGCCTGCAAATTCCCCTCCAAGCCACACATCATCCTGACTTGGAACTATATCGCCGTTCCTTCACTGTCGCTGGGTCAAAATCCTGGGACTCCCTTCCTGATAGCACTGTGCAGTCACATGGACTGCAGTGGTTCAAGAAGGCGGCTTACCACCAACTTCTCAAGGGTAATTAGGGATGGGCAATAAATGCTGTCCTAGCCAGCATGCCCACATCCCATGAACGAGTAAAAAAAAAGGCAATAAATGCTAGCCCACATCCCATGAATTAATAAAAAAATGCTGTGAAAAACTTAAAATTTGATAAATTCTGACAAAAGAATTTGCAGGATCATTAGTTTGAAAACAAAGTTGTACTGAAATAATTAGTTACCTACATTTGGGGAAAGAGTCTTATTTCTTGAATGCTGTACAGTCTTATGGAATCAATGGACAGAAGAGTCATCCCACGAAAAGCATTGTCTTCTTAAACTTTGAAATGCATTAATCTTGAAATACTTCAAAGGTACTTCTATATCAAAGATGAGCTCAGAGTTTTTGTGTTAACCAGATGAGTTGACACATATCCACAGTCACCAAAGTCTTGCATTAAGATCACCTGTGATATGAAGTGTATGTTGAAAGAATAAAAAACAAAAAATTCCTGAAAATATACAGCATGTCAGTCACATTATAAAGAGAAAAGTCAGATGATGAAATTTCAGGCATGGAACCTTCACTTAAATATTTCAGTCTTGTGTTGGATATTTGATTCCAGAAGTGCATGGAAAGTGGGCACCGAGCAAAGTCAGCATATATTTAAATATAACTTTCCAGCAATTCATATAAGCCTTTTTGGAGAGCATGAGGTAATTGCTGCAGTCTTCAAATTGTCATGCAGGTCCCCACCTGCCAAGAATGGGGCACATATATTTTGCCACATGGACATTAAATTTTAAAATGGTTACTGGGAAGAAAAGAAGTCCCATTACAAGGGGTTGCCACGCCTCTGCCTGGAAAGACATTTTGTTCAAACTAGCAGGCAGTGTTGAAACAAAGGAACCAGTCCCTGCCCCAATACACAGAAGAGACCTGGTCAAACCAGTCAGTCACATGACCACCTGCTGGCCAGCTAGGGGAGTTTTAAATTGGAGAAACAGTGTTTGAAGACAAAAAGCTGCTTGCTTCTGGACTGAAAAGACTTTTCGTGGCTGGCTTGCCACAGCCTCTCCTGTCTGCTCTCATCTCTCTCAACAGCTTCAGAAACCATTGAAGACATGTGAACCCCAAGAGAGAATAGTCTCCTGCAGTGAACAAGGTTTAAGAAGAATACTGGGCCCCGACGAAAAGCAAGATCTATCTACAAGCAAGGACTACAGCGAGCTTGAAGCACTGTAACAAAAACCTCTCTTCAGAGATTGCCTCAAACCACTCTATTTTATTTTTCTTCTCTTTTCTGTCTCTAATTGCATGTGCGTATCACATATGCATGCTAGCGTGGGGTGTGGCGTGTATCCGTAGGCGTTAACCGAAATTTTCATAAATTTCACTTTTCTTCTTTAAACCTAAGAAAGCCTGTTTGTGCTCATTTCTTTGCCTTATAATTGGAAAGCGGTGAACAAGGATTCACTAAGGGGAGCTAAAACACAGTGTGTTTAACACCAAACCAGGTAAGACCAGGTGAAGGCTAAAAAAGACCCAAAGAGCCTTGCTCACTTGATCGTAACAAACTTTATACATGATAACAACACAGCAATTGCACTAGTCATGACATCAGTATCCAAAAAAGCCCCATTACAGATTAACAAATTTTGAAGTCCAATGAGGCATGGATTGCAGCTAAACTTTGATATGGGCATAGCATTGCCTGTAAAGACAAAACAATGCTTTAGGATTGGAGATGCATGTCAATGTACCTTGATACTGGGCATCAAATCAAACTGACAATAAAACAGAACATTTTAAAAACTAACAAAATGAGAAATCAGAGAGAAACAATGCTAGCAAATACAGGAAACAAAATGGAGATCACCTCTAGGAGAATCACAGAACATGCAAAGGATTGCCACATTTGATATTTTTAAAGGGATCACTCTTGGTGTTCTTTCTCCCTCCAAAAATTGCATTACTTGGTAGAGTATGAAGAAAGATCATCAAATTTGCTGTTGTTACAACCAGGTGAGAAGGGGTCTAGGGGTTTCCTCTCAGCCTTTGCTTGGTGTAACTGTAACAGGGTTTAATTTTAGAAACACTCTTTTTAGCTCCCCCACAGTAAATCCTTGTTCACCGCTTTCCAATTCTAAGGCAAAGAGATCAATCAAGACAGATTTTCTTAGATTTAAACAAGAAAGGTGGAAGTTATTAATCTTAAACTCTAATCCAGTTAATGACTACGAATTTGTGACGCGACCACAGATAGAGACAGAAAAAGAAGAAAAGAATAAAGGGGAAAAGTTAGAGGCAATATCGGGCTTATAATGACAGTCCTTTAAGGTCAGTGTGGAGTCTTTGGTTGCCATTAAATTCTACGGTTTGTTGAGGCCCAGTCCACGCTTCTCACCTGCTTCGATGTCGGAGTCTTTTCTCTCTTGAAGTTTACATGTCTTCCATGGGTCCTGTAGCTTGGGAGAAAGCGAGAGATAGACAGCCAGGAGACAGGCTTGCTTGTTCCAGCTTCAGTTGCAATCTGCCTTCTGTTCCTTTCTGTGTGGCACAATTCAAAAAACCCCAGGTTGCCCAGCAGGTTAGTCATGTGACTAGTTCCTTATTTGGAACAGTCTCTCCTGCGAGGTTTGTGGATTGTATTATTTTAGCAGTCCCTGGAATCCACTTCCTTACATTTGGCTTACAAGCCAAAAGACTTGCAGGTTGATAGGTAAATTAGCCATTATAAATTGTCACTACTATAGGTAGGTGGTAGGGAAATATAGGGACAGGTGGGGATGTTTGGTAGGAATATGGGATTAGTGTAGGATTAGTATAAATGGGTGGTTGATGTTCGGCACAGACTCGGTGGGCCGAAGGGCCTGTTTCAGTGCTGTATCTCTAATCATAATCATAATCATTTTCAATGTCTGGTGATCAAAATTCTTTTGGATTAATTGGAGCAGGGAATAGTCCTTTGTCTCCACAAGCAGCGTCTCTTAGTATGCAAATGTCCTTTCAGCCCAGTGTCTGGTGATCTTCAAACAAGTCATTTCTTCACTCCAGCAACAGTTTAAAATCAATGTTCATATGACAAAATTAATATGCCTCATTCTTGGCAGGTGAGGGTCTGCATGACACTGTGCATAAACTTTCATGTGAGCATGAATCAAACATTGGGTTAATAGAATAAGATTTATCATTTTCATTCCTTTGAATAAATGAAGGAAGTTAGTTTTATTGCTTCTGTACGAGAATCAATTATGATATAAGTTAAACGTACCTCAATATTCAGTGTAAACAATGCCAAAGTCCAATAGACACAAACATGGTTTATCCTCATTTAAATGAAAAGAAAGATGAGAAAAAATAGAAAAACAGAGGTTCCAAAATAAATATTGCAAAGCCTATTTTGTAATTAGGAAATGGTAGCAAAGTGGCTCTGTTACTGGTCTAATAATCTAGAGGACTATGCCACTGATCTGGAGATGTGAGTGCAAATCCTACCATGGCAGCTGGGGAATTTAAAGTCAGTTAATTAAATAAGTGTTAAATTAAAAAGCTAGTATCAATAATGATGATTACGAAGCCACCAGCTTGACATAAAAACCCATCTGGTTCACTAATGTCCTGTAGGGAGGGAATTCTTCGATCCTTATTCAATCTGGCCTACATGTGACTCCAGACCCACAGCACTGTGGTTGACTCTTAACTATCCTCTGAAATGGACTAGCAAACCACTCAGTTACATCCAAGAAGGTGGCTCACCACTACCTTCTCAAGAGTTATTAGGGATGGGCAATAAATGGATACCAACATTCTCAGAATGAATAAAAACAAATTAAATGTCAGACATTGCTGCTCTGCAGGTATATTGTAATTATAACACTATGATAAGCAATCAATTTTCCCACACATTTCTTTTTTACAAATATCCTGCTGCACAATAATCTTAACATTTTAATAAATGTTCAGGAACTTAAGTACTTTTTATCACCATTGGAGAACATTTTTATAGGTTTCCTAAATATTTTATGCTGCATAAAATTTTCATAATCGTGTTATAAATCAACATAAAAGGCCTTTATGAAAATCACTTGTGTATGAACGGTCAGCTGTGGTAATTTACTTACATCACATTAGCACATGAAAAGATTTCAAAATTTAATACAAGAGTCATTTGTATTGACAAAAACCATCATCCTTAGCATTAATTTCATGAACTATCCCTCTTCATCCTTCTCGACCTATATGTAGCTTTTGACACAGTTGACTACATCGTCTTCCTCCAATGCCTTTCCCCTGTCATCCATCTGGGTGAGACTTCCCTCTTATCTACCTTATAATAACCAGAGAAACATCTGCAATGGCTCCTCTTCCCACCCCCATACCATTACCTTTGGATTCCCCCAAGGATCTACCCTTGCCCCCCTCCTATATCTCATCTACATGCTTTCCCTCAGTAATGTCATCAGAAAACATAACACCAGGTTCCACATGTCGCTGGCGACACCCAGCTCTACCTCACCACCACCTCTTTTATCCTTCCATTGTCTCTGATTTGCTATGCTGCTTGTTCAGCATCCAGTACTGGATGAGTAGAAATTTCCTTCAACTAAATAAGGGGAAGAACTAAGCCATTGTAGTTGGTCTCCACCACAAACTCCATTCCTAACCACTGACTTCAATACTCTTCCTTGTTATTAAGGCTGAACCAGACCGTTTGCAAGCTTGGCATCCTATTTAACCCTGAGATGAGCTTCCGACCACACATCTGCTCCATCAGTAGCACTACCTACTGTCACCTCCGTAACATCTCCCCCTGCCTCAGCTCATCTGCTGCTGAAACCCTTGTCCATCCCCTTACCACATCTAGTCGTAACTATACTAATGCATTACTGGCCAGCCTCCCATCTTCGACCTTCCACAAACTTGAACTCACCCAAAACCTTACTGCTCATATCCTAACTCGCACCAAGTCATTGTTGGCCCATTACCCCTGTAGTCACTGACCTACATTTGCTTCCAGTCCAGCAATGCCTTGATTTTCAAATTCTCATTGTTGCTTTCAAATTTCTTCATGGCTTCACCCCTCCCTATCTCTGTAACCTCTTCCAGCCCTAAAACAATCTGAGTTCTCTGCGCTCCTCAAATTCTGGCCTCTTGCTTAACCCCTAATTTTAATCACTCGACCATTGACAGCCATGCCCTTCGCTATCTGGTCCCTAGGCTTTGGAATTCCCTCCCAAGCCTCTTCTCGCTCTCTCTTTCCTCCTTTAATTTGCTCCTTAAGATCTATATCTTTTTGAACTATTCTAATACCTCTCCATGTGACTCAGATTCAAATTTTATTTGATAACATTCCTGTGAAGTGCCATGGGAAATTTTAACTATGTTAAAGGTGCTAAACAAATGTAAGTAGTTGTTTTTGTGAAGAGAACAATGAAGGTGACATTATCACAGACTAGTCACACTCCATTGAACAGTCACTGGAGTGCAAATCCTCCAAAGGTTCCTGACAGTCTGAATTATTTTCTTCACTCTTGTTAACATATCAGCATTGACCCAGTGGTAGCACTCTTGCCTCCGAGTCAGAAGGTTGTGGGTTCATATCCCACTCCAGCTGCATAGCCTAATGCATATAACCTAGGCTGATGCTTCAGTGCTGCACTTTTAGAGGTTCTGTCTTTTAGATGAGATGTTAATCCAATGCCCTCTCTGGTAGACATAAAATACTCAATACACTGTTTGAAGCATAGAAGGGCAGTTTTCCCTGTATCCTGGCCAATATTTAGACCCCAACCAACATCACTCATGCAGATTATGTGCTCATTATCAAATTGTTTTTGTGGGGCCTTGCTATGTGTAAACCGGACTAATGATCTAGAGTCCCAGGCTAATGCCCTAGGGATAATAAAAACAAGAAATGCTGGAAATATTCAGCAGGTCTGGCAGCATCTGTGGAGAGAGAAGCAGAGTTAATGTTTCGGGTCAGTGACTCGCTGCCAGACCTGCTGAGAATTTCCAGCATTTCTTGTTTTTATTTCAGATTTCCAGCATCCGCAGTATTTTGCTTTTATTTTAATGGCCCTAGGGACATGGATTCAAATTGCATCACAGCAGCTGGTGGAATTTCAATTCAATTAATTAATAATTTTTTTATATGACAACCGATGATGGTTTGATGGCGCCATTACTGAGACCAGCTTTCAATTGGAAATTTTTATTCATTAATTGAATTGAAATTCCACCAGCTGCTGTGATGCAATTTGAATCCATGTCCCTGGGGCATTAGTCTGGGACATCACCACTGCGTCACCATCTCCCCGATGCATGACACAGTAAAGTGGTAGATGGGAGCAGAAAGTTGCAAAGAGGCATTGATAGATTGAGTCAGTAGGGAAGGCGGTGGTGTACTGGTATTGTCACTGGACTAGTAACCCAGAAACCCAGGTATTGCTCAGGGGACATGGGTTTGCATCCCACCACAGCAGAAGGTGGAATTTGAATTTAATTAATGAATCCGGAATTTAAAGCTAGTCTAATGATAGCCATGAAATCATTGTCGATTGTTGTAGAAACCCATTTGGTTCACTAATGTCCTTTAGGGAAGGAAATCTGCTGTCCTTACCTAGTCTGGCCTACATGTGACTCCAGATCCACAGCAATGTGGTTGACTCTTACATGCCCTCAAAATGGCCTAGCAAGCTAATCAGTTCAAGGGCAATTAGGGATGGGCAATAAATGCTGGCCTGGCCTGCGACACCCACATCCAATGAATAAAAAAAAAATACCTGTGTTAGATGGAGTTCAAAGAAGAACAGTGTGATGCCATCCACTTTGAACCTAAGAATGATGAATCAGAGTAGTTTCTAAATGGTGAGATCTATGAACTGTGGAGGAATAGAGAGATTTAGGAGTCTGAGTGGTTATGAGAGTACTTTTTTTTGTAAAATATGTTTTAAGGACTTATAGTTGAATTATGGACATTGATTCATCTGGAATCTTGAAGAGATGCTGAACTTTGTGTTTTTTAAAAGAAGTCACCAGAAGGTTCCTGGAACAAAAACAAGAAATGCTGGATTCACTCAGCAGGTCTGGCAGCATCTGTGGAAAGAGAAGCAGAGTTAACGTTTCGGGTCAGTGACCCTTCTTTGGAACTGACAAATATTAGAAAAGTCACAGATTATAAACAAGTGAGGTGGGGGTTGGGCAAGAGATAACAAAGGAAAAGGTGTAGATTGGACCAGGCCACATAGCTGACCAAAAGGTCACGGAGCAAAGGCAAACAATATGTTAATGGTGTGTTGAAAGACAAAGCATTAGTACAGATTAGGTGTGAATATACTGAATATTGAACATCAGCAAGTGCAAACCTGGAGAAAAACAACCTGAAAAAAACAGTGGGTAAGCAAACTGAACAAACTAAGATGAAATGAAATAAATGCAAAAAAAGATTGTAAAAAATGTAAAAAGGAATGCAAAAAAAAAGGAAGGAAGAAAAAAAAGAAAGAAAAAATAACTAAAAATGACTAAAAATGAAAGTAAAGTGGGGGGCTGTCATGCTCTGAAATTATTGAACTCAATGTTCAGTCCGGCAGGCTGTAGTGTGCCTAATCGGTAGATGAGATGCTGTTCCTCGAGCTTGCGTTGATGTTCACTGGAACACTGCAGCAATCCCAGGACAGAGATGTGAGCATGAGAGCAGGGGGAAGTGTTGAAATGGCAAGCAACCGGAAGCTCAGGGTCCTGCTTGCGGACTGAGCGGAGATGTTCCGCAAAGCGGTCACCCAGTCTGCGCTTGGTCTCCCCAATGTAGAGGAGACCACACTGTGAGCAGCGAATACAGTATACTACATTGAAAGAAGTACAAGTAAATCGCTGCTTCACCTGAAAGGAGTGTTTGGGGCCTGGGATAGTGAGGAGAGAGGAGGTAAATGGGCAGGTATTACACCTCCTGCGATTGCAAGGGAAGGTGCCCTGGGACGGGGACGAGGTGGTGGGGGTAATGGAGGAGTGGACCAGGGTGTCGCGGAGGGAACGATCCCTTCGGAATGCTGACAGGGGAAGGGAGGGGAAGATGCGACTGGTAGTGGCATCACGCTGGAGGTGGCGAAAATGGCGGAGGATGATCCTTTGGATATGGAGGCTGGTGGGATGAAAAGTGAGGACAAGGGGAACCCTGTCACGGTTCTGGGAGGGAGGGGAAGGGGTGAGGGTAGAGGTGCGGGGAATGGGTCGGACACGGTTGAGGGCCCTGTCAACCACAGTGGCGGGAAATCCTCGGTTGAGGAAAAAGGAGGTCATATCAGAAGCACCGTCATGGAAGGTAGCATCATCAGAGCAGATGCGTCGGAGACGGAGAAACTGGGAGAATGGAATGGAGTCCTTACAGGAGGTAGGGTGTGAAGAAGTGTAGTCGAGGTAGCTGTGGGAGTCAGTGGGCTTATAATGGATATTGGTAGACAACCTATCCCCAGAGATGGAGACAGAGAAGTCGAGGAAAGGAAGGGAAGTGTCAGAGATGGACCATGTAAAGGTGAGAGAAGGGTGGAAATTGGAAGCAAAGTTGATAAAGTTTTCTAGTTCGGGGCGGGAGCAGGAAACGGCACCGATACAGTCATCAATGTACCGGAAAAAGAGTTTGGGGAGGGGGCCTGAGTAGGACTGGAACAAAGAATGCTCGACATATCCCACAAAAAGACAGGCATAACTAGGACCCATGCGGGTACCCATAGCGACACCTTTTACTTGAAGGAAATGCATGGAGTTGAAGGAGAAGTTGTTCAATGTGAGAACAAGTTCAGCCAGGCGGAGGAGTGTGTTGGTGGATGGGGACTGGTTGGGCCTCTGTTCCAGGAAGAAGCGGAGAGCCCTCAAACCATCCTGGTGGGGGATGGAGGTATAGAGCGATTGGACGTCCATAGTGAAGAGGAGGCGGTTGGGACCAGGAAACTGGAAATTGTCAAAATGACGTAGGGTGTCAGAAGAGTCACGGATGTAGGTGGGAAGAGACTGGACCAGCGGAGAAAAGATAGAGTCTAGATAGGAAGAAATAAGTTCAGTTGGGCAGGAGCAGGCTGACACAATGGGTCTGCCGGGACAGTCCCGTTTGTGGATTTTGGGAAGGAGGTAGAAGCGGGCTGTCCGGGGTTGTGGGACTATGAGGTTGGAAGCCGTAGAGGGAAGATCTCCAGAGGAGATGAGGTCACGTGACAGTCCTTTGGACGGTGGCTTGATGTTCGGTGGTGGGGTCATGGTCCAGAGGGAGGTAGGAAGAGATGTCTGTGAGTTGGCGTTGAGCTTCTGCAAGGTAGAGGTTGGTACGCCATACAACAACAGCACCACCCTTGTCTGCAGGTTTGATGACCATGTCGGGGTTAGACCTGAGAGAACGGAGTGCCTCAAGCTCAGAGGGGGACAGGTTAGAGTGAGTGAGGGGGGCAGAGAAATTGAGATGACCAATGTCTCGCCGACAGTTTTCAATGAAGAGATCAAGAGCGGGTAAGAGGCCAGGGTGAGGGGTCCAGGTAGAGGGAGAATGCTGGAGGCGGGTGAATGGGTCTGCTGGTCGGGGGGAGGACTCCTGGTCGAAGAAGTGAGCCCGGAGGCGGAGGCGACGGAAGAAGAGCTCAACGTCATGCCGAGCGCGAAATTCATTGAGGTGGGGGCGTAAGGGGATAAAACTGAGACCTTTGCTGAGTACAGAACTCTCAGCATCAGAGAGGGGGAGGTCAGAGGGTATAGTGAATACACGGCAAGGGGTCAGATCAGAAGGGGTGGGGTCAGAGGGAAGTGAAGCGGAAGGAGGATCTGGAGGGGCATTAGTCCCCATCAGCTGCTGGAGCTTGCGTTCCTTAACACCTGAAAGGAAGAAAAAAAGTTTTTTGTTAATGCGTTGGATGAGACGCATAAGGTTCCTGGATTTGGCTTGTAAACAGGTTTTACTGGAAGTCACCTGTCTGTGGATAATCACCCAGCAGAGGTTGTTTTTGGCTTGGGGAGATGTTTACAAAGAAGTGACAGGTCAGGAGGCTTGACTTCTGGAATGTTTTTAGTTTCAGTTGGAACTGTTAGAACAGACAGTTGGTTTTTGCCTGAAAAAATAAGAAGACCCAGCTCCCTCTCTCTCTTGAAATGAAATCCTGCATTTCCAGTGTCAGTTTCCTCATTCCAACGAAATTTGAAGAAACCCTGCATATCGAATGTGTGGGAACTGAAACCTTGTTGCTGCATTTCTGACCTATTTGAAGCCTCTGTAGCTGCATTTCTTGGAAAGCCTACCCAAACTGATCTCCAACATCACCTGGAAAGAACTGTTCTAAGTCAATCCCAGTAAGAGGCGTCTATACGAATTTGGGACGCCAAACCAAAACCAAGGACAAGTATTCTGCCGAAGTGTATTTTTTTCTTTGTAACAGCGCTATAAACAACAAGTCCTTTTATTTTTCCTGGTTGACTGGTGTATGTATGTGTTTGTGAGGTGCTAAGATAAATAAGGGGCTTTAATATTTCAATTTGTATGTGTATGTTTTACTTCATTATCGGTTAAGACTTGTTTTATAATGAATTGATAATTTTGTTGTTTATTAAAGAAACCTGATTGGTGTGTTTTATTCTGGGAAGAATAGAGCATATGGTTCATGGTATCGGTAAGTGGGAAAATTTAAATATATGTTTTGACCTGTAGAGAAGTGGGACTAGAATAAACAGTGCATTCCTCCCACCTCAGTCATAACAAAGTACAGAAAACACAAAAAGTTAGTGGACACGTACAAAAAAAATTTAAAAGGCTGCTAGAATGTTGGTCTTTACCTCAAGACTGCTGGAATACAAAGAGGTGGAAGTTATGTTGCTGTATGGAGCTCTGGATAGATCCCAACTGGAGTATTGCTTTCAGTTTTGGGCATCATACCTTAGAAAAGATATATTGACTTTGGAGTGGGTGCAGCACAGATTCACCAGAATAATACCAGGACTAAAAGGGTTAAATTATGAGGATAGGTTTACATCAACTAGTATTCCTTTGAGTATAGAAGATTATAGGGTGATTTAATTGAGGTGTTTACGGTGATCACATGATTTGATAAGGTAGATAGATAGGAGCAGTTTCCTCTGGTGGGGAGTCCGAAATAGGGGGTACAACCTTAAAATTAGAGCAAGGCTGTTCAGGGGTCACATCAGAAAGCACTGCTTCACACAAAGGGTAGTAGTAATCTGGAACACACTCTCAAAAAAGGCTGGTGAGGGTGGAGTTCAATTGAAAAGCTCAAAACTGAGATGGATAGATTTTTGTTAGGCTTAAGGATTATGGAACAAAAGTGAGTGGATGGAGTTAAGATACAGATCAGCCGTGATCCAATTGAATGGTAGAACAAGCCTGAGGGGGCTGAATAGCCTACTCCTGTTCCTATGTTCCTATTCCCATGTTCCTACATCAATGCGAGTTCTTTCTTTCATGGTCATGTAAGAACTGCTTTGTTATCATATGTGAAATCTACCTTGATATCATGTGTGAGATCTACTGTGCTACTGTATGAGAGATCTGCTGTGTTATCATATGAGAGATCTCCTGTGTTACTGCATTTAGAAATTTGCTGTGTTACCATATGGGAGATCTGTTGTGTTATGGGATATGGGATATCTGCTGAATTATTGAATGGGAAATCTGCTGTTACTGTATGGGAGATCTGCTGTGTTGTTATGTAGTGATCTGTTGGTTTGCCATATGAAAGATCTGCTGTGTTACTATATGGGCACTAGTGTGTTTTGGTAAATACTTGCGCCAATTGCATATTTTTGTATTGTACATATTTTATGACGAATTTTATGAGTTTATTTTTTAAAGGTTGAAGCAGCACTCTGACATCATTTTGTGGAGATTTAACATTAGAGAAAGCTGCTATTTGCTCTGCTGTCGAGTCACTGTGCTAGTTGATGAGCTCAGTATGGGGGTGGATTGACTGGGATACAAATAAGTGACACATTGTGACTCATGGAAACTTTTTTTTAAAAAATGTTCTTTCTTCAAACAAGTTTAAATTTCAAAAGAACCAAAGAAGAGTTGTAAACAATATTAATCTTGCACCTTTACTCTTCATCAATGGCATCATTGATTGGGCATGCCTATTTTTGTTCATTTCAGTTAGGTAAGTGTGATGTGTGGGTGGAGGATTGAAATATTTTTACATTCAAAATACTTCTTGTAATGTTTAGATTGCAACTGAGAGCAATATGGCTGGTGCTAGGTTTTACAGTTTGCATTTTATAATCAGATGTGTTTTTATTTCTGTGAGGGAAAGGCCAGATGAATGTGGTGCTGAACGTATATGATATATACCATGTGCTGACGATGGTCATGTCCTCTGCATTTTAAAGTCTTTCCTGAAAAGTTGCATTATGTAAGGTAGGTCACTTTCCCTACTTTCCCCAATTTCCTTTCTATTTCCCTCTATCCAGTTTCCTCACTCCTGTCGCACTTGCAGTAAGTGATTAATGCTGCGGTACAGTTCCACTGTTACAAGCAACCCTTCAGTATCTCACCCACTTCCTAGATGGCCAATGTTGACAGGCTAATTAACCCTGGAGGTATTCCAGATAAGCCCAGCCCTGTCCTTGTTTGATCACATCCACATTTTCCAGAAGGAGTTATTGAATGGCGATCAGGAGGGAGAAACCTTGGTGAATTTTCTCTTTGTTAGTTCAGGGACACCGAGACCAATTATAGCACCCCTACTCCTCACTGAAATCAGCTAAATCAGCATAAGAATATAAGAAATAGGAGCAGAAGTAGACCATATGGCCCCTTGAGCCTGTTCCACGATTCAATACGATCATGGCTGATCTTTGGCCCCGACTCCATTTTTCCGCCTGCTCTCCATATCCCTTTATTCCCTGAGAGACCAAAAATCTGTCTATCTCAGCCTTAAATACATTCAACGATGGAGCATGCACAACCCTCTGGGGTAGAGAATTCCAAAGATTCACAACTCTTTGAATTAAGAAATTTCTCCTCATTTCAGTCCTAAATGATTGGCCTCTTATCCTGAGACTGAGATTCCCCAGCCAAGGGAAACAACCCCTCAGTGTCTACACTGTCAAGCCCCTTCAGAATCTTTTATGTTTCAATGAGATCATCTCTCATTCTTCTAAACTGCAGAGAGTATAGGGCCAATTTACTGAGCCTCTCATGATAGAACAACCCTCTTATCCCAGGGGCCAATCTAGTGAATCTTCACTGTACTGCTTCCAATCTAAGTATATCCTTCCTTAGATATGGAGACCAAAACTGCACACAGTACTCCAGGTGTTGTCTCACCAAAGCTCTATACAATTGTAGCAAGACTTCCCTATTCTTGTACTCCAATCCCCTTGCAAAAAGGCCAACAAGCCATTTGCCTCCCTAATTGCTTAATCTACCTGCATGCTAACATTCTGTGTTCCTTGTACATGTATACCCAAGTCCCTCTGAATATCAACTGTTATAAATTTCATGCCTTTTAAAAAAATTCTGCTTTTCTATTCTTACTACCAATGTGAATAACCTCACACTTCCCCACATTATACTCCATCTGCCACCTTGTTGCCCACTCACTTAATCTGTCTCAATCTCTTTGCAGCCTCTTTGTGTCTTTCTCATAGCTTACATTCCTACATAGCTTTGTATCATCAGCAAACTTAGACATATGACGCTCTGTCTCTTCATCTTCGTCATTAATATAGATTGCAAATAGTTGAGGCCCCAGCACTGATCCTTGTGGCAATTAGTCACAGCCTGCTAACTTGAAAATGCCCCTTTTATCGCTACTCTCTGCTTTCTGTTAACTATTCCTCTATCCATGCTAATATATTACTCCCCCAACTCCATAAGCCCTTGTCTCTGCTCTTTGCTTCCTGTCCAGTAACTCATCCTCTATCCATGCTAATATATTACCCTCAATTCTGTGAGTCCTTATCTTGCATATTAACCTTCTGTGCGCCACCTTATCAAATGCTCTCAGGAAATCAAAATATACGATATCTACTGGTTCCCCTTTATCTACCCTACTAGTTACATCCTTAAAAAACTTCAATAATTTTTTCAAATATGACATCTCTGTCGTAAATCTAATTTGACTTTGTCTAATCGTACTATAATTTTCTAAGTACATTGTTATGGCTTCCTTAATAATAGATTCCAGTATTTTCCCAATGACTGACGTCAGGCTTACTGGTCTGTGGGTCTCTGTTTTCTCTCTCCCTCCTTTCTTGAATATCAGTGTTACATTTTCTAACTTCCAATTCTTTGGGACCATTCTAGAATCTAGAGAATTTTGGAAAATCATAAACAGCGCATCCACTATCTCGACAGTCATCTCTGTTAGAAACCTAGGGTATAGGCCATCAGGTCCTGGGGATTTGTTGGATTTGTCCCTTATGTTTCTCCAATTCCTTCTTCCCACACCACTCCTTGAGCCACGCACTTAATTCTCGATTCTGCTTGGCCCTATGTCAATTATCACGTGGTTCCAGGTAACAATCCAGAGATTATTACTTTTGCGGTTCTGTGTTCTAATTTGGACCCTAACTCCTCAAACTCTCTTAGCAGAACATCCTTCCTAGTTCTGTCTATGCCGTTGGTTACTACCTGGGCCCTGACAACTGGTTCCTCCCCCTCCCACTCCAAGTTCACCTCTGTGAGGAAATGTCCTTAGACCTGGCACCAGGCAGACAACACATCTCTGTTAGAAACCTAGGGTATAGGCCATCAGGTCCTGGGGATTTGTTGGATTTGTCCCTTATGTTTCTCCAATTCCTTCTTCCCACACCACTCCTTGAGCCACGCACTTAATTCTCGATTCTGCTTGGCCCTATGTCAATTGTCACGTGGTCCCAGTCATGGCTGCAGAGAACCGTATCTATCCCCCTGACTATGCCATCCCCTATCACTACCACAGTCCCTTTCACTACCCCCCCCCCCTGCCCCCCACTTGAATGGTATCCCATACGGTCAGTTTGCTCATCCACCTTGCAATCCTTGTTCTTATCCACACAGGTAGCTAGTACCTCCTGCCTGTTGGACAAAATGAAGCGCTGAAGCTCCTCCATCAGCACCTCCTTCTCCCTCTGCACTGAATTCCTGACATAGCACTTGGTTCATGAAGTACTCTGTTCCCAGATCACTTTGTGCTTCCACTCAAGCAGAGATCGAGCCCAGGACCTTCCTAGCCGTTAACTCAGTATCATTTAATTTCTGAATCAAACGTTTGCTAACTAACTGAACATTGAACTTATTTTGAAGATATTCAATGTTTATTGTTGGGTCAAATGCTAGGTCTAACATTACTCGATTGCTTGTATTCGAATACACATGCTTATATTCACCATGTGCTTGTCACAATTTACTGCCATAAATTTAACACAGGATGTAAATTTCCCATCTGCGCTGATGTTCTTCCATGTTGCACTTTACAATGCTCTACCGGCCATGCATGGTCACATCAGGAACTCCCCCGATTGTCATTTTACCATGAGCTCAGAAAGCAGAAGGAGGTATGATAATCACAAAACAAGATCCAAGCAAAAGATAGGTAGATCCTCCCAGATTGCAAGATCAGGGTGAGGGAATGAACCCAAATTAAGCTTGCCACCATAGAGCAAATCATTCCATGAGAATGTCTGTCAAAAGTAATCAATAGTGTCACTGACCATAATTTTATTGGCCTATAAAGCAACTAAGAGCTCTTGAAACAGCTTAACCACAGCTTCAAACCCACAAAAACAGTGCAAGTGGGATCAGGGACACAGTGGAACTGGGGAGAGTATGGACAGGGGAGTCCCGGGAGGGAGATAAGTGCCTTCATGGTGCTGTGACAACTATACAAAAATTTATAAAATGTAACAACAGAGAATACCAATACATATCTATAATAACCCAAAACATCTCTGAAATGAGAGAACAGACGTAATCTGCAACTTACAACCAAAATGTATGTGAAGTCAGTGGAGTGCTGTCCACCCAAAGTTGGGAAGCCCAAGCCATTTTCAGTTCCAGCCTCATTTAAATGCTGGCAGTGAGTTGCAGGCACAAAATGGGCACCACTCTGCAGCTTGCCTGTTGCAGGAGGAGAGGAATTTGTCTGGCTTCCATGCTGAGCTAGCCACAGATCGGGCATGTGGGGCAAAGGTGGGTTGGCAATTAAGCAATGGGAAACATTTATTTGCCATTTTTGAGTGGCCTTTTATGGTCCCTTTCAGGTCAGCTTGTTAAGCAGCTCAGTGATCAATATCAATGGGTTGATGTGTACCATGCCTGAATATTGTAAAAGGGATTCAATGGGATGCCAAGGTGCCGTGCCCAAAGTTTTAACTGGCGGCTATCCGTTTTTCAGGCAAGAAACAGGTGGTTGGCTGTTGAAAATCATCCCTAACACCTCCATAACGTTTGCCACTCTCTTCTTCTGTGCAAACCATGGCAGTTTGGGTGCATTTGCAGTTTAGATTACAACAAGCCTGTGCCCCGCTGTGTTTTCAGCATAATTACATTACATTTGTACATATTCGAGTTGCTTTTGTCTCATCAGCTTTTGTGAGGCTATGTTAGCCTTTTTGATGCTGTTGGTCAGCTTTTACTAATTTCCTAGGTTGGTAGCTATGGATCACATGGCAGAATTTCTAATTATTTAAATGCGAATGCTTGGGTACTTTTTCATATCTAGAGTATTCTGCTTTATTCTTATTTGGATATTTGACATGCATACTTTGCATTTTTGTTCATTTTCCATGATATCTTCCCGCTTCACATTAGATTGCTTTGTGAAGTCATGAATACAAAAATGTTGCATAGTAATGGGTTATTAATGCTGAAAGTGAGTGGGCTTAGTTGTCCTGCTCAGTATGATTTCATTTCTATCTATCAGTTAATTTGCAGTGCATGGCTTGGTGCCTTTACTAATCCTTTTCTTTAGCTGTCAGAATATCTGTGTGTTTTTAAAGAGTCAAGATTTGTTGATATTGCCATTGTGTAATTTTGAGGTTTAAGCTTCTGAGTCATTCTTTAAGACAATTAATGGAGTTCTTGCTGTACAATGCACAGAAAGGACAAACATCTGGGAGTGCTGATAGTGTTATTGGTTGCTTGCAAAATTTGGTGAACTTATGCAATCCAACTCGCAAATAATAGCTAATCACTTTAATAGACAAGAAATGAGCCTCTTGACAAATATAAGAATCATAATGAGATATGCTGATCAGAAACATGAGTTTAAAAAATAAAGGCATGTTTTATCACTGGGAAGAGACCCTTACCAAGTCTGTCCTACATGTGACTCCAGTCCAATACTATATGGTTGAGTCTAATGCCCTCTAAAGTGGCCTAGCAAGCTACCAACTTGTAAGCAATTGTTACAAAGGTCAGTCATAAGAAGAAAATCAGATGGATTATCAGCAATAGCCCAGGTGTCATATCAATGTGATAGCGAGACAATTTCAGCCCAGTCAACCATACATAGTCCTCCTCAGTAATATCTGGGCACTTTCAACTTTGGGAAGATTTCCCACAGACTAGTCATACTCATAGAAATATATCTACCAGCCAACATCCTACACTCCTCTGTCACCGTTCATGGATATGTCTTGTTCCACCAGAAGGATAGATCTGTCAAATGTGGGGGGTTCAGTGATATTTAAGTGGATGGGACTGGCCTGGAATCATCAATATTGACTCCAGACCACATGGCGTCTGGTCAAACAAGGTTGTGCAAATCACCACCTACTGCTCTCCCCTCTCCAACTGGCAAATCAGAACTCTTCCATTTGGAACAGTGTTGGAAGAAGTTCTGAAAGAAGCAAAAACATAGATTATCCTCTTGGTGGGGGAGACATTGATATTTGCTATCAAGAGTGGTGTGGTGGTACTGTCACTGATCAAGGTTCCCATATCCTGAAGGTCAAAGCTGCCAGGCTGGGCCTGCATTGGGGGGGAGGGAATCAACATGAGAAAGTAACTTACTGACCTTGTCCTCAGCAATCTACCTGTCACAAACACACACAGTCCTTGTGAAGATAAATTGTTCTCTTCGTTGTACGGACATCCTCCATATTGTAGTTTGGCACTATCACCATGCTAAATCAGACAGATTAAGGACAAATATAGCAGCTCAAAACTGGGCATCCATGAGGTGCCATTACATAACCACAAGGACGCAGTGATTCAAGGATATGGTTCAAATGGTTCCCTGCACGAATTTCTCAGGGAAACTATAAATGAACAATAAATTTGGCCTTAACAGAATCACAGAATTGTTACAGCACAGAAGGAGTCTTCGGCCCATTGTGTCTGCACGGGCTCTCTGAATGAATAATTCACCTAGTGTCCCTCCCCCGCCTTCTCCCCGTAACCCTGCACATTCTTCCTCTTCAGATAACAGTCTAATTCCCTTTTATATTGCCTCGATTGAACCTGCCTGTACCACACTCTCAGGCAGTGCATTCCAGAGCTGAACCACTCGCTCCGTGAAAAAGCTTTTCCTCATGTCGCCATTGCTTCTGTTGGTGATTGCCTTAAATCTGTGCCCTCTCGTTCTTGATCCTTTCACAAGTGGCAACAGTTTCTCCCAAGCTACTCTGTCCAGACCTTCATGATTTTAAATACCTCCATCAAATCTTCGCTCATCCTTCAATTCTCCAAGGAAAACAGTCCCAACTTCCCCAATCTATCTTCATAACAGAAATTCCTCATATCTGGAACCATCCTCGTGAATCTTTTCTGTAATCTCTTCAATGCCTTCACATCTTTCCCAAAGTGTGCCGCCCAGAACTGGACACAATACTCCAGCTAAGACCAAACTAGTGTCTTATACAAGTTCAACATAACCTCCTTGCTGTTGTACTCTATATCACTATTAATAAAGCCCAGGATACTTATTGCTTTATTAACCGCTCTGTCAACCTGTCCTGCCGCCTTCAATGACTGATGAACATATACACCCAGGTCCCTCTGCTCCTGCATCCCCTTTAAGGTTGTACCCTTTATTTTGTATTGTCTCTCCATGTTCTTCCGACCAAAATAAATCACTTCACATTTCTCCACATTGAACTTCATCTGCCACTTGTCCTCCCATTCCATGAACATGTCTATGTCCTTTTGAAGTTCTGCACCACACTCCTCACAGTTCACAGTACTTCCAACTGTGTTGGCCAAGTCTTGAAAAAAATAAAAAAGGAGAGATACTGACCAGGAAAGCAGCAATATTCAGTCATGTCATACACATCTCTAGTTTCAATACAAGAAAGTAAGTCTTGGAGGAGATTGCAGATTGGATCAACATTGCATCCATTATCCATAGACTCTGCATTGAGGTCAAGGAAATGTTCAAGGAAATAAGCAAGCATTGCACAGTAGTAGCAGGGCTAATCTATTGGAATTGGAAGGATGAATGAGAATGGACAGAGACTGCTGGAGTTATGTACCTATCACAACCTCTGCATCACCAACTCATTCTTTCATACTAAACCCTGTCACCAGGTTTCATGCAGGCACACAAGATCACGTCGTTGGCACCAGCTGGACCTCATCGTCACAAGGTGAGCCTCTATAAAGTGTCCAAATCACACACAGCTTCCGCAGTGCAGACTGCGACACCGACCACTCCCTGGTGTGCAGCAAAGTTAGACTCAAACCAAAGAAGCTACATCACTCCAAGCAGAAGGGACGCCTGTGCATCAACACTAACAGAATTTCTTATCCACAGCTGTTACATAAATTCACTTGAAAAAGCCCTTCAAAACACTCCTGCAGGGGATGCAGAGACCAAGTGGGCCCACATCAGAGATGCCATCTATGACTCAGCAATGACCACCTATGGCAAACGTGAGAAGCCAAATTCCAATTGGTTTCAATCACACTTTGAAGAGCTGGAACCTGTTATAGCCGCTAAGCGCATTGCACTGTTGAACTACAAGAAAGCCCCCAGTGAGTTAACATCCGTAGCACTTAAAGTAGCCAGAAGCAGTGCACAAAGAACAGCCAGGCGTTGTGCAAATGACTACTGGCAACACCGATGCAGTTGTATTCAGCTGGCATCCGACACCGGAAACATCAGAGGGATGCATGATGGCATTAAGAGAGCTTTTGGGCTAACTATCAAGAAGATCGCCCCCCTCAAGTCTAAATCAGGGCACACGATCACTGACCAACGCAAGCAAATGGACCACAGGGTGGAGCGCTACCTAGAACTGTACTCCAGGGAAAATGTTGTCACTGAGACCACCCTCAATGCAGCCCAGTCTCTGCCTGTCATGGACGAGCTGGACGAACAGCCAACAAAATCGGAACTCAGTGATGCCATTGATTCTCCAGCCAGTGGAAAAGCCCCTGGGAAGGACGGTGTTATCCCTGAAATAATCAAGAATGCCAAGCCTGCTATATTCTCAGCACTCCAAGAACTGCTTTGCCTGTGCTGGGATGAGGGAGCAGTACCACAGGACATGCGCGATGCCAATATCATCACCCTCTATAAGAACAAGGGTGACCGCGGTGACTGCAACAACTACCATGGAATCTCCCTGCTCAGCATAATGGGGAAAGTCTTCGCTCGGGTCATTTTAAACAGGCTCCAGAAGCTGGCTGAGTGTGTCTACCCTGAGGCACAGTTGGCTTTCGAGCAGAGAGCTCCACCATTGACATGCTGTTCTCCCTTCGCCAGCAACAGGAGAAATGTCGAGAACAACAGATACCCCTCTACATTGCTTTCATAGATCTCAGCAAAGATCGGATGTCCACCAAAGCTACTAAGTATCATCACCTCATTCCATGACAATATGAAAGGCACAATTCAGCATCGCGGTGCCTCATCAGACCCCTTTCCTATCCTGAGTGTTGTGAAACAGGGCTGTGTTCTTGCACCTACACTGTTTGGGATCTTCTTCACCCTGCTGCTCTCATATGCTGTCAAGTCTTCAGAAGAAGGAATTTTCCTCCACACAAGATCAGATGGCAGGTTGTTCAACCTTGCCCGTCTAAGAGCGAAGACCAAAGTATGGAAGGTCCTCATCAGGGAACTCCTCTTTGCTGACGATGCTGCATTAACATCCCACACAGAAGAGTGTCTGCAGAGACTCATCGACAGGATTGCGGCTGCCTGCAACAAATTTGGCCTAACCATCAGCTTCAAGAAAACGAACATCATGGGACAGGACATCAGAAATGCTCCATCCATCAATATCGGCGACCACGGTCTGGAGGTGGTTCAAGAGTTCACCTACCTCGGCTCAACTATCACCAGTAACCTGTCTCTCGATGCAGAAATCAACAAGCGCATGGGAAAGGCGTCCACTGCTACGTCCAGACGGGCCAAGAGGGCGTGGGAAAATGGCGCACTGACACGGAACACAAAAGTCCGAGTGTTTCAAGCCTGTGTCCTCAGTACCTTGCTCTACGGCAGAGAGGCCTGGACAATGTATGTCAGCCAAGAGCGACGTCTCGATTCATTTCATCTTTGCTGCCTCCGGAGAATCCTTGGCATCAGGTGGCAGGACCATATCTCCAATGCAGAAGTCCTCGAGGCGGCCAACATCCCCAGCATATACACCATATTGAGCCAGCGGCGCTTGAGATGGCTTGGCCATGTGAGCCGCATGGAAGATGGCAGGATCCCCAAGGACGCATTGTACAGCGAGCTCGTCACTGGTCTCAGACCCACCGGCCATCCATGTCTCTGCTTTAAAGATGTCTGCAAACGCGACATGAAGTTCTGTGACATTGATCACAAGTCGTGGGAGTCTGTTGCCAGTGATCACCAGAGCTGGCGGACAGCCATAAAGGTGGGGCTAAAGAGTGGCGAGTCGAAGAGACTTAGCTGTTGGCAGGAAAAAAAGACAGATGCGCAAGGAGAGCGCCAACAGTGTAACAGCCCCAACAACCAATTTTATCTGCAGCACTTGTGGAAGAGACTGTCACACTAGAATTGGCCTTTATAGCCACTCCAGGCACTGCTTCACAAACCACTGACCACCTCCAGGCGCTTACCCATTGTCTCTCGAGATAAAGAGGCCAAAGAAGAAGAATCTATCTGCCTGAAAATATGTCTGTGTGCATTTCCTTACTGCAGAACTTTGTTTCCTGCTATCACACTTTTATGTCAACTTTTTCCATTATAAAGCTCTACGTTAGCATTCCTTGCACCGTCCAATCAGTTGCACTTCAATTATCACATCTCTATGCTTGTCATGATGTACGACAGAAAGTCTTTGATGCTCCTCCAATTCTACTTCTCTACTGCCCAAATTGCTATAGGTTTTGTTGAGGTTTTGAATGAGTACTTCTCTTCGGTATTTACGAATGAGAAGGGGTGTATTACTGAAGAGGACGGTGTGAAACAGACTGGTAAGCTCGAGGAAGTGCTCGTTAGGAGGGAAGATGTGTTGGGGTTTTTGAATAACTTGAAGATAGACAAGTCTCCCGGGCCTGACGGGGTATATCCAAGGATGTTATGGGAAGCAAGGGATGAAATTGCAGAGCCGCTGGCAATGATCTTTTCATCTTCTCTGCTGACGGGGGTGGTACCAGGTGATTGGAGGGTGGCAAATGTTGTGCCCCTGTTCAAGAAAGGGAATAGGAACAACCCTGGGAATTACAGGCCAGTTAGTCTTACTTCGGTGGTAGGCAAGTTGATGGAAAAGGTGCTGAGGGATAGGATTTCTGAGCATCTGGAAAGACACTGCTTGATTCGGGACAGTCAGCACGGTTTTGTGAGGGGTAGGTCTTGCCTCACAAGCCTGATTGAATTCTTTGAGCAGGTGACCAAGCAAGTGGATGAGGGTAAACCAGTGGATGTGGTGTACATGGATTTTAGTAAGGCATTTGATAAGGTCCCCCATGGTAGACTTATGGAGAAAGTCAGGAGGCATGGGATAGTGGGGAATGTGGCCAGTTGGATTAAGAATTGGCTAACTGATAGAAGGCAGAGAGTGGTCTTAGATGGTAAATACTCAGCCTGGAGCCCAGTTACCAGTGGCGTGCCGCAGGGATCAGTTCTGGGTCCTCTCCTGTTTGTGATTTTTATTAACGACTTGGATGAGGAAGTCGAAGGGTGGGTCAGTAAATTTGCAGATGATACAAAGGTTGGTGGAGTTGTGGATACCGAGGAGGGCTATTGTCGTCTGCAGGGGGACTTGGATAGGTTGCAGTGCTGGGCTGAAAAGTGGCAGATGGAGTTTAACCCTGAAAAGTGTGAGGTCGTCCATTTTGGAAGGACAAACATGAATGCAAAATACTGGGTTAACGGTAGGGTTCTTGGGCATGTGGAGGAGCAGAGAGACCTTGGGGTCTATGTGCATAGATCATTGAAAGTTGCAACTCAAGTGGATAGGGCTGTGAAGAAGGCATATGGGGTGTTAGCGTTCATTAGCAGAGGGATTGAATTTAAGAGCCGTGAGGTGATGATGCAGCTGTACAGGACCTTGGTAAGGCCTCATTTGGAGTACTGTGTGCAGTTCTGGTCGCCTCATTTTAGGAAGGATGTGGAAGCCTTGGAGAGGGTGCAGAGGAGATTTACCAGGATGTTGCCTGGAATGGAGAATAAGTCTTACGAGGAAAGGCTGAACATTCTAGGCCTCTTCTCATTAGAAAGGAGAAGGATGAGGGGTGACATGATAGAGGTTTATAAGATGATCAGGGGAATAGATAGGGTAGACAGTCAGAAACTTTTTCCCCGGGTGGAGCAAAGCGTTACAAGGGGTCATAAATTTAAGGTGAAGGGTGGGAGATATAAGGGGGATGTCAGGGGAAGGTTCTTTACCCAGAGAGTGGTCGAGGCATGGAATGCCTTGCCCGGGGAAGTTGTTGAGTCAGAAACTTTAGGGACTTTCAAAAGGCTTTTGGATAGGTATATGGATAAAGGAGAATGATGGGGTATAGATTAAATTGTCCTTGACAGAGGACAAAGGATCGGCACAACATTGTGGGCCGAAGGGCCTGTTCTGTGCTGTATGTTCTATGTTCTATGTTCTATGTTCTATTAACCATAAATATTGGCCTCGATTTTGCACCCAGGGTTGAAAGTTCAGCACTCACCACTGACCTCAAAACAAGCACAAAGATTTAGCAGGCTCTCGAGCATCAATTCCTCTATTCTGGCATGACTTTGAATCTGGCAGATTTGTGGTTTCAGAAACAGTGTAGCCATCAAGCATGTTGATTAGCGAATCAGATTACAGCATTCTTACAGACAGCAAACCAGGAAGTAAACAAGCACAGATTATAATTCACTTTTTAATCATTTTACAGAAAGTGAAAAAAAGATTAGGATGTACCCATGGGATTAAGGAAGAGACTGAAATATCACAAACAAACTAAAGCAGGAATTTTCAACTATTATCCTGAGGGAATGACACTCTACAGGCTGGATTTTGTGCAGGAGGCGGGGCCTCCTGGTGCTCGGCCAAAAAGTCAAGGGGAACCTTGCCTCTGCATTTTTTCGGTCCCCTGGTGCGATCCTCCATTCGTTTTCTGATGTTTAAGTTTAATTTAATGAGTTTAAAGAGGCGGATCCCCGTCCCTTTAAAGACATAATAGCGATGGGTATCACGGCCCCAAGAGCTGCTGGCCAAAACAGGGTCAACTGCTCAGCAATATTGGCAGCACCACCAGGAGCAGTGGCCACTGCCCGTACTGCAGAGGCCTTGGACACAGGCCCAGTGCTGAAGCCCGGAGAAGAGGTAGGTGAAGCGGGGTCGCGGGGCCAGTTCGGAAGGCCCCAGTGAGGGGAGGATGAGAGGGTGGGCATTCGGTTCAGGGAGAGGGCGGTCTGGGGGGTAAGGTTGTTCTTGGTGGGGGTCCTCCAATGGCCACAAATTACCCATGAAGGAAGGAACCCCCCCCCCCCACATGCTCACAGGGAGGGCTCCTCATTTTCCAAGGTATCCTCTGCATGCAGCAGAGGCCCCCACCCTCCCTGCCACTGGTAGGATCCCAGCGGTGGCGGGAAGAGGCCCTTATCTGGCCTCTGGGCGGGAAGGTCGTCATCAGCCCATTCCAAGCCGGGAGAATTGGAACCAGGATTCTGGGCATCGGATTCTGTGGTGGGCGATTCTGCTCCAATTCTCTGGACCCACCCACCACGAAACTCGCCATTGGGATGAGAACAAAATCCAGCCTTACACGCGTAAAATAATTTTTTCAGGGCCGCAGATGTTGCTCAGCAGTAATTATGACTAAATATGCTGCTAAAAACTCACTCCCTGGGGTCTCAGTGAACAAGGATTGACATTTTCATTAATTCTTACAGCGAGAAAAGTGTATTCAAAAGTTGACATTCATGTCAGATTACTGATACTATGATGATTGCTCCTGCAAAAACTTCAACAGCGCAACCAATGGAGGAGCGGGATACTCTGACAGCACTTCCAGATTGCCACATTTAACTGCATTTGTGTGGATGGAAGAAGTTTCTGCCAGTTTTATACAATAATGACAACAGATGCTGACAGTTTCACTTTCATTATATCTGCAAATTCTCTGCCAATATCAAATAGAAATATATTAAAATAAAGATTGAATGTATACCTTTACAATGGGAACTGAATTCTAGTCCAAATATCCCATCTTCCAATCCCACTTCAAGACCAGAATTGTGTTTGATTCCTTGTGCAATGCCATTGCAGATCAGTAAAGGTCCTGTGGTGAACATGAACCTCCTGTCAAAGAACACCATTTCCATTTGTAACAAATTTTGGTTATGATCTTGTTCAACATTTATCATTGTATATTACAATGTTGACATTTGCCATTCAATTTAGCTCCTACATTGTTGTTGCAGGCTCTAGCCACTAAGTGGCTCTGTGGAGTATGTTTTGAGGCCCTTCCTTGCACTGATTTATGCAGCAGTACGTCCGCTGAAGCTTCTGTAAACCAAGGTACATTTGTTGTTGCTGCCACACCTGAGATTGCTGCTCCAACTGCCATCTTGGAGCATCTGAAGCTGGAAATGCAAAGTCTGACCTTAAATTTCTGCAGCCTTTTCCCTAGTACTGTATTTAACTCTCTCTCAGAGATGGTGAGTCAACAAAGGTTGGTTTCCTGGCCCCCAAATCATCCTGCATAGCTAACGAGAGTTCCAGGAGTGGTTAGCAGAAGTTTCACATTGGCGGGCATTAGAATCAGGGTGCTGCAAACCCACCAACGGATGAAGAATCCAAGTCTTAACGTCTCATCTGACAGGCTTATTGTATCATCCATTACATGTTCTAATCTGGGTTGCAGTTATAACTGGGTTACCATCATGGTGGTACTGCTGACATAAAGCCCTACCAGGCTATCTTGTATTAATCATGAATCCATTAAATTTTACATCAGCAATATTGGTTGTGTGAAAAATATTTGTTGCTTTTGCAGGACTTGGTGTGCCTTCTGAGGTAAACACATTGTCATTTGAGGAGTGTCTGTCATGGAATTTGTAAGTAATCTGTTGCCTGTGGGTCTTGTTGTTGGCAAGCATCTGCTTCGGTGAATAATATTTGTTGCGGGCCGTCTGGAGTGTAATCAGTTTCATGTTGGAAGGCTGTCAGAACATCATCAATCTGCATATCACACACGAAAGCAAGATTCATTTTAATAGCTTTGATTGACTTGTATACCATTTGACTGATTCTGGTTATAATGGGATTTTCTTGGCATACAAACAGCATTTGGCATATCAATACTCCAGGATGCTATCACTCTCATTCAATTCACCAGTTTCTGAACTCTGCAATGATTCACCTACATAACAACAATACATTTCAATATAATACATTGTATATGAAGTGTTATGAGATATTTCTGAGAGATAAGGAGAAGCTAGATATGCACATGAGGGGAAAAGTAAAGGAAGGATCTGCTGATCGGGAGATGAAGAGAGGTGGGAGTTGGCTCGTCCTGTTGGGCCTTATTTCTGTGCTGTAAATTCTATGTAATCTATATATGAAACAGCGCACTATATAAATTCAAGTACTTTCCTTTTTTCTTCAACCTTCCTTGTTTCTCAACTATATATTATTAAGCCAATTCTTAAAGTGGCTAATTAGGTATTTGCCCTTTCCCCCACAAAGACACTTACCTTTTGAATCTGACCCTCCCCCCCACACCCCACAGACCACACAAAGTTTAAAGTTCACCCCTTCCCACCATCCCCAACACTCATTACGTTTAATAGACCTTGTACGCACCCCACCCCACCAACACTGGAAATCTCAACTCCTCCCCTCTCCCCACCAGTGTCATGCCAGCTTTCCCCAGACGGGGAATTGAAGGTGCCAGTGTGCCAGCTGCCATATTGAGGATTGCGATGGGCCCCGAAGATTCAAAGTAAGTTAATTAAAATTTATTCATCTCATTAATTTAAATATTTAAATTGAGGTCCTGTTGCCCAGCGGCAGAGGACTGCCATAGAGCCTCGCCACCACTGGGGGGATCAGGCCAGGCCCTCCCGGCATCGAGCTCCATGGCAGGCCTCTGCCGCAACCATCTTCCAACCCCCACCCCACCCCCCACCGCCACGGAGCCCAACATCATCGGCTTGGTAAAATCCAGCCTTTTGTTTTAGAAGAACCCATTCAATTCAAAAGTGTCTCTTTGTGGGTTCAGGATGAGAATAATCTGGTTATGATGTTTCCACTTTATACCTTCTTTGTTTCAGAAGAACTGATTCAATTCAGGAATCTGTCATCAAGGGTGTAATTGACCCCTCCCAGCTCAAAAGGCATTCCTTTGTCCCTGTCAGACAATTTGAATATACAAAGGCCAGGCTGTTTACCTTCAGCAGCCATTTTTAGCAGTATTGTCCATTTTTTAAAAAGGTAAAGTCAATTTTTTATAACTCTTCAATTTTAGTCTGTATTTTTTTCATCATCGCACTTCTTGTACGTGTGACAGAGTAGTACAAGTCAAAGCAATGCTAATGTCACAAACTGGATTCCTATCAAAGTTGGTCTGCTCTAGCCCTTTTTAGTATTACCAGAACACCTCAAAGATACTGCAAATGTGCTTTGGTTATAGTCACTATTAGTTACTCATTTGAATCCAAATTTTCAAAAGCCTTAAAGCTTTGCAATGCAATATTTTTATTAATAAGTTTGAACTGTAGTACTTAGGTTTACTTACACCTTGGTGTAAATGCCAAGATACACCCAACTTAACCTCTACAGCTGACCCTACCAAAGTTTGCAGGGCCAGGCAGGGTCACTGTTGAGGGACGACATTAAGAAGACCACCTTAAGAAGCTGTAAGTGAAAATCACCAGAAGAAGTGATGTCGGGTCACACATGACCAGGGAGTTGTGGGTGTAGCCCGACAGAGTGAGACATGTATTAGTGTACTACTGCAGTAGCTGTGTATATATGTATGTTCTAGTCAAGTTATAATAAAAGCCTACATTTTCATTGAACATTACTCATAGTCCTGTGAGTCTTTCAATAGTTCACATACCAAAGGAACAAGTAATATGACATGGTGGCAACATTTGGGATTTATTTTTTCTGAAGACCACCAAATATTACATTGTGGCAATGTTTGATTTTTTTTTCTGAAGAACACACTAAGAGAGAACAAGGAACAGCCGATTGCCTACCTGGAGTAGTTGAAGATCCAGCAGGAGAGTAGTTCGCAGGAGACTCCACACCAGTGCAGTGAGTTAGGAACACAAACAAGACCCTGGGAGGTGTCAAAACTCTGTGAGTACAGCAGGCAAATTGTCAGTAGATCAGAGCTTTCAATTAATCTGGCTGTGGGTTGAAAAATTTGAAAAGAAGTAGTACATCATAACTGCTTTAGTTTTTCTTTTTTTTGGCTTCATGGAAGGGGCCTAAACTGAAAAGAGTAGGAAGAGCTCAACAGCGCCACTGGAGGTCCAGCACAAAGTAAAAGGCTGGCTGTGGCAGCTGCTGGGAATGCAAGCAGCTGCTCTGCAAAGGAAAAAAAACTGCTCTCAATTATAAAAAATGAACCTGGCTGTGGAAACAAAGGAAACTGTTCTATTGGTTTAAAACAAGTTAAACAAGATGTGTAAACAAAAAGCAGCTGTTGTCCTCTCACTCTTAAAAATGGGCAGGCAAGCAAAAACGAACCTGTCTAAAAAAAATGAAACTGAAAGCTGTACCTGTAAAAGGTCCTATATGTATATAACAGCAGGATCATCCAGAAAATAACTTTCAGGTATCCAGTTATGGACTGGAAGGGATCGGGCATAGCATCTGAATTTACATTGTTTCGACAACAAATGGTACTGTGGTTCCTGGATCAAGAAATGAGCAAACCAGTGAAACAAGTGATCAAAATCATGATTGCACACTGCTTCATGGATGGAGCCTAAACCAAAAAGAGCAGGAAGAGCTCAACAGCACCACTGGAGGTCCAGCACAAAGTAAAAGACAGGCAATGAGGACCTGCAACAGATCGACACATCAGGATTGTCAGCTGAGGATCACAAGGACCCTAGCAATCTGTGGAGATTCTTGAAGGAGCAACTCAGGGTAAAGTTCAATTTTTGAGTACATAGGCTTGAGTTTATGACCTACCGGCAAAGAAAAGATGAGTCCCTTGACCAATTTGTTGCACGGTGCTGAGACAAAGCTCAAGAATGCGACTTCGTAGATATTGAATTGTTGGAATGGATTCTATAGCTCATAATCGCATCTACTCCACTAAAGGCCTTTCAAAAAGACCTGCTAAAAAAGAAGAAAGGGAACAACATAGAGGCACTACATAATGATGGATGAAAATTTAAAGCCTTTATGGCTGGGTGCCAGGGGTTACAAGCATTGGGGGTGACAATGACAATTGATATGGTCATCAAGGCTCAGAAGTCTGCTAAACCTTGTGGCAATTGTTGCCTAACTCACCCAATTTGCAGTTGTCTGGTGTATCAGGACCAGTGCAAAGCTTGTGGCATGTGAGGACATTGGGCAAGGCAATGCAGAAGGCTGAGCTCAGATACTGCGTACAGGAATGGTGGCAGATCACTTGCAGAGAGAACGTCTGTAAGACAGGATGGCTGACAGGAAACACAATAAGAGGTATGCCAACACACAACAAAAGCACAAGCAGGTACATCAGGTCAGCAGAGAGACAGATTGCCAGGAGGACATGGATGAAGAATGCACGTGTGTGAAGAGCAAACAAGCATTTCACATAGTTAATTTGGATCAATATGCCAACGTCAATACACAACCTCAGGCATTCGCCATGATTGGTATTTTCTGTCCACAGAAGAGTGGCAAGCATAAGCTCAGAGTGAAAATCAACACTGGAGTAAGTGTAAATATTCTGTCCATTCCCATACTGAAGAACATGCACTTAACGAAATGGGAATGCATGATACAACCCGCCATGGCTAGGCTGATGGCCTACAATGGTTCTCCAATCAAGTGCATTGGAAGGATGACCTTGCAGTACAGTTATGGGAGCTCCGAATGGCGACCACAAATGTTTTATATTGTAGACATAACTGGACCAGCTGTCGCAGGACTTCCAGTATGTCAAGATCTATGTATCATCACAATACATGAGGTCAGCACCATTCTGCAAGGTACAGATGATTGCACTACAGTGCATTGAATCCATTAGTGATCTGAAATTACTTTAGCCAGACAAGTTTGATGGAATCAGCAACTTCAAGATTGATGCCATTTTGCACATGAGGGAGGATGCAGTTCCTACTATCGATGTGCCAAGGAAGTGCAGCGTCCACATTCAACAGAAGATTCAAGTGGAGCTGGATGAGATGGAGCGGAATGGAGTCATCCGCCGAGTGCACCAGCATTCCGATTGGTGCAACTCCATTACCTGCATGGTGAAGAAAGATGGCAATCTCAGGATTTGCTTCGAACCGCGATGACTTAACTTAGCCCTTAAGAGATGCCCGCATACAATCCTGACCCTGGAGGAGCTGAATCCTAAGTTTACCGGTGCTAAGTATTTTTCAAAGCCATGGAGCTGGATTTTGTGTAGGAGGCGGGGCTCCCAGTGCTGGGCTGAAAAGGAGGGGGGAACCCCGCCTCTGCATTTTTTCAGACTCCTGAAGCAGTCTTCCGGTCTTTTGGGGTCACAGTTTAAGGAGGCACGATCCCTGTCCCTTTAAACAGTTAATAGGTACGGGGATCCCGCCCCCAAGAGCTGCAGGCCAATCACAGCAGTGGCTACTGCTGGTATTGCAGAGGCCTCGGACCCAGGTCCAGCGCCGGAACCCCGGACCAGAGGTAGATGAGTCGGGGTCACCAGGGGGGTGGTGGCGGGGTGGTCGTTTGGTCCAGGGGGAGAGTGGTCCCAGGGGGGTACATTTGTTTCCGGTGGGTTCCCCTGTGGGCCATGTAGGAGGGACAACCACCCTAAGCCCGCAGGGAGGATGCCTCGTTTTCCAAGGCATCCTCCCTGCATGGTGAATGCCCCCACCCCCATCAATGATAAGATCCCAGTGGTGGCGGGAAGAGGCCCTTATTTGGTCTCTGGACAGGAAGGCTGTCGTCGGCCTATCGCGTCCCCGGGAGAATCGGATCCAGGATTTGCGGCGTCGGGTTCCATGGCAGGCACTTCTGCCCTGACTCTCCGACCCTCCTGGCCACGAAACCCGCCATTGGGATGAGCAAAAAATATGGCCCATGGTCTGTCCACTTAGCTGAGAAGTCCCAGTTACTCACAACTTTTAGAACACCAATTGGTAGATCTGTTTTAGATGGCTACCATTAGGTCCCAGGCAGACAAGAGCTAAGCAATATAAACTGGGATCTGCCTGACTGGAACACAAACACCAACTGGTGTTTCAAGCCAGAGAGTAAATGCACCCTTAGAAGAGGAGATGCCACTGCTAAGGAAACAAGGATCAATTGCACCAAAAACTATTTCAACTGAAAAGCTACTGATGAATTCAAAATCTTGGTATCTGTACCCCTTCTGAAAGTTAGCATACTAATATTTCAAAATTCTAAAGAACAATACTACCATGTGAATTGGACTTATGATGAGCATATACAATTTACTCCAAATGCAAGTGTATGATTTTTGACAACTTGCCCTGAATTTTTGCTTGAAGCTGCAATGTTATTAGTGATGTATATTAAATCTGATACATGCATAATGAAAAAAGTTCAACTGTACTTATCTGATGTTTGCATGCCATGCATTAAATCCTATTTGTTGCATTTACTGTCTCTACTATGTCAAATCAGTGTCTACTAACTAAATATGATTGAGTCCTGATTCTTGTGTATTGGCAGTATTAGGACTGCTAGAGGGTGCAGACTCTTTCAAATACACATTGGACAAATACAGTAGGCAATGTCAATAACTGCTGCTGTTACCTCAGTTACAATAGTAAATTCCACCAGCAACATCATGGAAAATGAGTGCAAAATTGTCTTTAAAAGTGTTTTGAATACATATTTGAAAAATAGAAATTTAAAGAGGTATGGGAATGCGCAGAGAAATGAGTCTAAGTGCGTAGCTCTTTCCGAAAGCCAGCACAGGTGGGATGAACTGAACGGCCTTCATCTGTGCTTTAAAATTCCATGATTCAATGATCCATGACAGCTCATTTCAAAAACACTGTGAAGAATATAGATGAGCAGTAATCATCATAAATGTTGGATTCTAGCCAATGGTAACATTTTACAGTCTGTGTTAAATGTCAAATAACATTACTTCATATATGATAAAACATCTCTCCTTTTCTAAGTATTTTGCCAAAAACTAGGCATAATACACCAAATACCATCCCCTTAATAACCAACAGATTGTTAAAATTTAGAACGAAGAACATGATGCCATGGACCTCTTTAGATACCAAAAGATTTAATTTACATTGATAATTTCTGCTTTTTTTTTAACTTTTGGCCAAGTATTAGATTTCAAGGCCACATGGGGTTCTCTCAAATTCATGTCATATATTTGGCAGGATATTTATGGTATTGGGATCTGTCAACCTCCCACTGATTTTAAATCATATTTGCTACTTTAGCACCAATATCAAGATATTTCTCATTCGACATCATCTCTGATCCATAAAAATTCGGATGTGTCACACCTTAACGCATTTCGGAGCACATGTCATATCAACACACAATTAATGGATGAGAAATCAAAGGCTGCAAATGCACAATATGGCAATTTATATCTCTATTGCCAGGTGTTTGGCAGGAGTTGCTCCTGATCGGTTGCCGTAACTTAGCAGAAGATTGGTAGAAAATTGGGCAGCATAGTGGCGCAGTGGTTAGCACTGCAGCCTCACAGCTCCAGCGACCTGGGTTCAATTCTGGGTACTGCCTGTGTGGATTTTGCAAGTTCTCCCTGTGACTGTGTGGGTTTTTGCCGGGTGCTCCGGTTTCCTCCCACAGCCAAGGACTTGCAGGTTGATAGGTAAATTGGCCATTATAAATTGCCCCTAGTATAGGTAGGGGAATATAGAGATGTGGTAGGAATATGGGATTAGTATAAATGGGTGGTTGATGGTTGGCACAGACTCGGTGGGCTGAAGGGCCTGTTTCAGTGCTGTATCTCTAAATAAATAAAAGTAAGTATAGGGGCAGACTGGTGTCCCAAAAGGGCACAAGATTCTCAAGAGAAACAAAGAGAACTCTGACAATATAGCAATATGGAACCATTCAAGGGGGCACTTGAGAAATCTCCCAGTTTCCAATAGAACCAGTCTGCCACTGTGCAGATACATGTAGGAGTGGAGGGCAGGATTTTTGGCGCGGATGGAAAATGTGGAGGTGGATAGGCATGGAAATTCATGCCTATCCATCTGATTTGCTTCTCCATCCTGCTCCTGGGCCATTTTCCTGGAGGTGGGATGAGGGGGTTTCAGCAGGGCTACCCGCCTGCAAGCAGTGGGTACCCAATTAAGAGTCTTTAAAAAGTTTATTAAAGCCTCTTGTCAGAGGCCTCCAGATTCCTCAAGGTGTCAGGGCTAGGCCAGCTGCCTAGAGGCAGCCTCCCAACGGCAGACTGAGATGGGGGGTGGGGTGGTGGGCAAGCGCTCAGGCAGGTTTTGAGGCTTGCCTGCCTGGTCTCCATTGTGGCCACAAGCCAGCCTGTGGAGGGGCTCTACCTCCACAATGGTGGTCTGGCTGCTGAGGGCATTTTTAAATTTTACATTTTAAAAAGTTGGAGAGAGAGCACCTCAAAATGGAGCCACACTCTCTCTCTCTCTCTCTCTTTCACTTACCTGAACTGTAAGCTGCTGCTTCTTCAGTGCTGGAGGGACTCCTATTGGCCCTCCAAACTTCGAGAGCCTGCCCATTCTCCATAATTGGATGGTAAGTTCACCCTTTGGGGCACAAATTGGCCAATTTGGGGAAAATCACAGCCGGGTCACTGTTCCACACACAGTGCAGGGTTGTGACCCCATATTTGGCCACACAATCAGGATCTTGACCCAAAGAACAAAATCCTGCCTGGGGTCTTTGCCGATCATTTCACCATGGCAAATCAGATGAACTCCAAAAGAAATACCCAGCATTTATACTTATTTTGCCTTTTTTCTTCAAATTTTCTACTTTCCTACACAACCTAACACAATCTGATGATTCTAATTTCACTCATCAAAATTATTGGGCTGAATTTTGCAGTCAGTGGCGAAGCAATGGAACCTGTCGCTGACCATAAAGAAAGATGTCCACAAGGATTTTGCGACTTCTGTGTTGCGATTTTCCCTTTCCCGATGTCAGTTTGAATCTGGCATCAAGTCAAGGGGATTTCTGGGCGTTCAACAACAGTGATGTCATCAGGCAGGGCAAGCAGCCAATCACATTGAAGTATTCTCACAGACAGCAAACCAGGAAGTAAATTGAATCCCTTCACCTTTCATTTTTAAATTTTACAGATAGCAAAATAAATAATTGGGATATGCACATGAGATTAAGGCAGAAGCTAAAATATCATAAACAAACTTTTAAGAAAATTAAAAATATGTGGAATTTTTTTATCATAGTGGAGAAATGTGATATTAGCAAGTATAAAATTACTCTTTCAGGATCAGTAAGGCTGTTTACCTGTAATTATTAACTTAGTATGCTGTTAAAAACAGTACACCTTATTCAACAAGATGTAACTCTTTCAGGGGTTTTTACAGTGAGACCAAGAGAGTAAGAGTGGAAGCTCACATCAGTTTAATAATTTCTAATTGATGGCATTCTGTGGGGGACGTCAAAAGCGCACCCTATGTGGAGAAGTGTAGAATTACAAACAGCAACTTCCAGATTTCCACATTAACCTACTCCAGAAGTAGCTGTCAGTTTCAAAGGAATAATAATGGTGAGCACTGACAGTTCTGCCATCATTACAACTGCAAAATCTAGATGTTAATAATTTAAGTAGGAATAACCTGAATTAATATGCATTGTTAAAGTAATTCCACTGGTCTCAGGAATCCCAGTGTACAGCACTAATAAGTACCTTCATTTCAGAATACCTAACTAGCTCATTGTTGAATTTGAATTTTGCCTTGATCCCCTGCAATCTCATTTTAGCCATGCAAATTTGTTTCAATAAGCTTTTTTTTGTTTACTTTTATCACTATTGAGGTGCACCATCTGTATCATTTTTTAGATCAGCATATCTTATAACTGATTAATTGTTTCCTCATGCCTATGTTTGGTAACCTGCTGGGATGATGTTTGTCTTTTACTGCAAATTGTAATAAAGTAACTGACAATATAAGTCCCACAAATCATTATTAATGATAGGGGGTCCATCACAAAGTGTTGCTGTGTATGGTATTGTTATACGATAGAAGGATATGTGGAAAACTACAATGTTTAATTGTATTTCTAACACATTACAGCATGACTTTCTTTTCCCAAAAAAATGAATTACTTTTTTTTCAAATAAGGTTTACTGCCAAATCCAAATTACAACCAGCACCAATTTTCTGCTTGGTGTTTTAATATTAAATTGAAACAGTTAAAGCAGATAATTTTCTAAGAATTTCCATTATAATGGAAATCCGTCTATCCCAGGTGAAGTAAAAGTTGGCATCGACCTTAAACTTTAACTCTTCTCTTTCCACAGATGTTGTCTGTCCTATTGAGTATTTTCTGTTTTATTGCCATCTTTACATCATTGGGAAGTATAAACTAATTTGCAGAGATGCAAAAGTGACAGTATAATTGCAACCCTCAAAGCATGAATTTCTCGTGTGAGTGTTGACAGTAATGTTATTACTGCAGTCACATCGAGAAATAATCTGCAGTTGTTTGCTGGAAATCCAGTGAAGATTATATCAAGACAACAGATACTGAGGAACAATTACTTGATGGCAATCTCATCTCTTTCAGAGAACTGCACCTATTTCCATTTGCATCAATTCTTATTCCCTTTATGAACTAATTTACCTTGTCTGAAAGGGATTACCAAGAGATTTGTAGCTCTACTCAAACTAACATTCCAAATCACAAGAAAACAAAACCTTCCAAATTTATCAAGTCTTAAGTATTGAGCCCTGAAAATAAAACGCTGATGTGTTCTTGTCCACACACTACTGTAATACTAGGTGCTATAGTACTGAGAAGCACCAAGGAAATAATATGAGAGGAAGTGTATGAATATTGTGATCTTATTCAGCTAGGTATATATACCCTTCAACAATTCTTGCATCACTGCTCTTAAATGATGGAATCCATCATAACAGACTTGATTACATTTGGCAGCAGAAACTCTACAATGCCCCCTGTAGAACAGAATTTGAACAGACAATCTACTTGAGGGGCTGAATGGTCTGGTCTGTTGCACCAGGATTACATCCTGTGTTCTTTGTCTGCATATTCTGCTGAGAGCCCATGAGTAGATCTGAGATCTGGCAAAAGTATCACTGAATCCTAAATGCAAAAATTCTTAAAGTAATATTTCCAAAAGGCTCACTTGCTACTTTGGAAGCAAAAGATTCAGAAAGAACACACTTTGACAGGGCTTTGCTCGGCCTGATCTTTGCACCAGAGTAGCATGGCACTACTACAAGACTGGTGGCTCAGGATGGGCACAGCTGATGAGTCTTTGCTGGCATGTGTGGCCCACCCCAGCCATTCAAATGACCCATTCCAGGAATTAGCACAGGGTCTCTGGTGTGGAGCTGCAGCAGGCAGGGGTTCTACTACGCTGCATTGCACTAGCAGTTGGACCCCACTGCCCCCCCCACCAAGGAATTTTTAACCCAATGCAACTTTTTAGGTTTTGTTAAACTGTCAGCTGTTTCCTATTAAATTAATATTTTAAGTGGAGTTGAATCTAGTGATATTATTGAATTCAGTGCAATATCAAAGGAAATGGGAGCAAGCAAGAGACTAATGGTCATTTGCCAATTGTATTTTAAGTCGGTACGGTATGGTATGGTAGTGGTTATATTACCAGACTAACTAGTCAGAGATCTAGGCGAATAATCCACTAAAACAGGAATTCAACTGCTACATTGCGAATTTGAATTCAGTTTTGAAAAAATCTGATATATGTAAAAGTGACCATGCAGTTGTAAAAATTTAACTGGTTCACCATTGTCCTTCAGGGAGGGAAACCTGCCATTCTTACCCATTCTTACAAATGCGACTCCAGTCTGGCACTAATGTGATTGAATCTTAACTACCCTCCGAAGTGACCCAAAAAGTACCTTAGCTGTATAAAACCATTCCCTCCATAACTTCTGAGGGCTAAAAGTGCAGCTAATAAATGTTGGCCTTGCCAGCGATACCCACTTCTCGAGAATTATTTTTTGCATGCACATAGATCACAGAATTCCAAGGTTCAGAAAAGCACAACTATCAGTTTAAGTTCCTATAATTATTATAAACTGTTGTTTCTTCATTGTTTACTGAATATTGCACTTGAAAATATAATTGGTTCATCCTTAATCCTCAATACTGCATTTGTTCTATTTAGATTACAATCCCTGGTTAAAAAAGCCTAACATTGAGACAATGACAAATTTCCCACTGTGACTTTGACAATATAATCAAATTACAGACTGTGACAGTGTTTGCATTAACTCATGTTTATTTCTTAGTGTTACCGTTTTCTAATGATTGTCCGGGATGATTTAATAAAAATGATCAACTAGGTCAATTCACAGTCATTTCTGTATATTGAAAATCTGCTAACATATTACCTTGCTCCTTTTATACTGCATCTATGACACTTTACAAGACCATTAATTTTGTACTATTAGCCACAATACATTTGATTATAAATAGACCTAGAGCAGGATTCTAACCATGAAACCTCTTTGTCTCTCATTGGCTAAGAACTGCTTTAATATAGACTCCTTGCAGGAACCTTTCATTATTTTTGCATCACAGTACCTACTATAAAGTCAGAAAGAGCACAGAAAATAAATTGAAGGGATCATGCGGCTGAATGTTCACTTTGGTGGCAGGAAACAGAAGCTGGGATTGTTTCCGGATCCTGAACACGCCCTGGGGGGAGGGGGTGGGTAAACAGTCACTTTTTTTTATTCGTTCAAGGGAAGTGGGCATCGCTGGCAAGGCATGCATTTATTGCTCATCCCTAATTGCCCTCGAGAAGATGGTGGTGAGCTGCCTCCTTGAACTGCTGCAGTCCTTGGGGTGTAGGTACACCAACAATGCTGTGAGCAAGGGGGTTCCTGGATTTTGATCTAGCGACAGTGAAAGAATGGCGATATAGTTCCAAGTCAGGTTGGTGTGCAGCTTGGAGGGGAACCTGCAGGTGGTGGTGTTCAAATGCATAAGCTGCCCTTGTCCTTTTAGGTGGTAGAGTTCGTGGGTTTGGAAGGTGCTGTTGAAGGAGCCTTGGTGAGTTGCTGCAGTGCATCTTGTACACACTGCTGCCATTGTATGTCAGTGGTGAAGAGAACTAATGTTGAAGGTGGTGGATGGGGTATCAATCAAGCGGCCTGCTTTGTCCTGCATTGTATCTAACTTCTTGAGTGTTGTTGGAACTGCACCCATCCAGGCAAGTTTTCCATCAAACTCCTGACTTGTGTCTTGTGATGGTGGACAAGCATTGTGGAGTCAGGAGGTGAGCTACTCACTGCAGAATTATTTTTGCATCACAGTACCTACTATAAAGTCAGTTGAAGGGATTGTAGCCATGGTATTTATATGGCTGCTCCAGTTCAGTTTCTGGTCAATGGTAACCCCCAGGATGTTGATAGTGGAGGATTCAGCAATAGGAATGCCATTGAACATCAAGGGGAGATGGTTAGTTTCTCTCTTGTTTGAGATGGTTATTGCCTGGCACTTGTGTGGTGTGAATGTTATTTGCCACTTATCAGCCCAGCCTGGATGTTGCCCGGGACTTGCTGCATCTGGACACAGGCTGCTTCAGTATTTGAGGAGTCGTGAATGGTGCTGACCATTGTGCAATCATCAGCGAACATCCCCACTTCTGACCTTATGATGGAGGGAAGGTCACTGATGAAGCAGCTGAAGATGGTTGGGCCAAGGACACTACCCTAAGGAACTTCTGCAGTGATGTCCTGGTACTAAGATGATTGACCTCCAACAACCACAACCATCTTCCTTTGTGCTAGGTATGATTCCAAACAGTGGAGAGCTTTCCCCCTGATTCCCATTGACTCTAGTTTTGCTAGGGCTCCTTGCTGCAGTACTCAGTCACTCTCACCTCACCTCCCCTCTGGATTTCAGTTCTTTTGTCCATGTTTGGACAAAGGCTGTAATCAGGAGCTGAGTGGCCCTGGCGGAACCCAAACTGAGCGTCAGTGAGCAGGTTATTGCTGAGCAAGTGCCACTTGATAGCACTGTCAAAGATCCCTTCTATCATTTTGCTAATGATCGGAAGTAGACTGATGGGGCAGTAATTGGCTGGGTTGGATTTGTCCTGTTTTTTGTGTATAGGACATACTTGGGCAAATTTCCACATTGCCGGGTAAATGCCAGTGTTGTAGTTGTACTGGAACAGCTTGGCTAGGGGTGCAGCTAGTTATGGAGCACAGGTCTTCAGTACTATTGCCGGAATGTTGTCAGGGCCCATAGCCTTTGCAGTATCCAGTGCCTTCAGCCGTCTCTTGATATCACGTGGAGTGAATCGGATTGACTGAAGACTGGCATCTGTGATGCTGGGGACCTCAGGAGGAAGCCAAGATGGATCATCCACTTGGCACTTCTGGCTGAAGGTGGATTCAAATGCTTCAGCCTTGTCTTTTGCACTGATGTGCTGGGTTCCCCCATCGTTGAGGATGGGGATATTTGTGGAGCCTCCTCTTCCTGTTAGTTGTTTGAGGATGGGGATATTTGTAGAGACTCCTCTTCCTGTTAGTTGTTTAATGGTCCACCAACATTCATGACTGGATGCGGCAGGACTGCAGGGCTTAGATCTGATCTGTTGGTTGTGGGATTGCTTAGCCCTGCCTATTGCATGCTGCTTCTGCTGTTTGGCACACCAGTAGTCCTGTGTTGTAGCTTCGTCAGGCTGACACCTCATTGTTAGGTATGCCTGATGCTGCTCCTGGCATGCCCTCCTGAACACTTCATTGAACCAGGGTTGGTCCCCTGGCTCGATGGTAATGGAAGAGTGGGGGATATGCTGGTTACAGATTGTGGTTGAATGCAATTCTGCTGCTGCTGATAGCCCACAGTGCTTCATGGATGCTATGTTTTGATTTGCTAGATCTGTTCAAAATCTATCCCATTTAGCACAGTGGTAGTGCCACACAACACAATGGTGGATATCCTCAATGTGAAGACAGGGCTTTGTTTCCACAAGGACTGTGCTGTGGTCACTCCTACCAATACTGTCATGGACAGATGCATCTGCGACAGGTAGATTGGTGAGGACGAGGTCAAGTAAACTTTTCCCTCTTGTTGGTTCCCTGCCGCAGGCCCAGTCCAGCAGCTATGTCCTTTAGGACTCGGCCAACTCAGTCAGTAGTGCTGCTACCGAGCCACTCTTGGTGATGGGCATTGAAGTTCCCCACCCAGAGTACATTCTGTGCCCTTGCCACCCTCAGTGCTTCTTCCAAGTGGTGTTCAACATGGAGAAGCACTGATTCATCAGACGAGGCGGGTAGTGGCAGGTGGTGATCAGCAGAAGGTTTTCTTGCCCATGTTTGACCTGATGCCATGAGACTTCATGGGATCCGGAGTCAATGTTGAGGACTCCCAGGGCAACTCCCTCCCAACTGTATACCACTGTGCCACCACCTCTGGTGAGTTTGTCCTGCCTGTGGGACAGCAGATTTTGTTCCCTGAAGAGCATTACTGAACCAGATGGGTTTTTACAAGAATCGACAATGGTTTCATGGCCATCATTAGACTAGCTTTTAATTCTAGATTTCTTAATGGAATTCAAATCCCACCATCAGCCGGGTGGGATTCAAACCCATTTCCCCAGAGCATTAGCCTAGGTCTCGGGATTATTAGTCCAGTGACATTACCACAACACCTCCCCTCAAACTTGGGATTTTGACCGGGCCACCCCGCTTAATTGGCATGCAAACAGGTTCCTTCTCCAATTAATTTCTGTGAAAAAATTGATCAAAGAATCTTGAACCATGACAATGTTCCTTTCTCTTTATAGACACTAACTGGCATGCTGTGTATTTCCTGCATTTTTGTTTTTATTTTATCATTTGCAATATTTCCTTTTTACTCCACTCATTGCACTTTGCTTAGGTATAAATATATTAAGGGAATCAAGGGATTTGGAAATAGGGCAGGAAAATGGAGTTGAGGTAGAAGAACAGTCATGATCTTATTGAATGGTGGAGCAGGCTTGAGGGCCTGTATGGTCTACTCCTGCTCTTATTTCTTATGTTCTTGTGTTCCTTTACAGCAGGTCTCAGTAAGACAAATTCCCCCCAAATTCATGAAGGAAATAGCCATCAAACTCCAAAACTCTCAGTTATGCCAATATCAGGTCATTTCAGACCATGCTGAGCTGATACCTTTAGACTTAAATTTGTGCAGCTGAACTCTTAAATCTCTCTGCTTTTCTACACATGCCATATTGGAAAGTTTTACCAATGCCATGAGAATTTTGCAGGTTGATTTGAAACAATTTGACAAATGATGCACAGCCATGATTTAACATTCATCATTCAAGTTATTCATCTGAAAACACTGAAAAGGCTTTTAATGACAACATGGGAAGGATTTTCAGGCCTCACTGAGGTCAGGAACAAAGGTGGACAGGGCCCGAAAATATTGGCGCTGACTGGCATGCTGGGCTCCCAATGCTGTTCCTGGCGTCGGCCATTTTGAAGGAGGTGGGTTCAGGGCCCAGCAAGGGTGCCCAGCCCCATGAGGTGAGCAGCCAAATAGGCTTGTTAAGAACCTTGTTAACAGTTGTTATAAGGAGGAAAACAAGCATTTTCTAGTCGGCATCCAGTTTCCTGATGTGACGGGGGGCAGTTCAACTGCCTGAAGGTGCCAGCACTCAAGGCAGGCCTACAGGCCCTCCTTGCTTGCCTGGGTGCAGGTGCAGCCGAAGGCTGCCTGTAGAGGGATTCCACCTCGCCCCCCTCCAAAAGTAGTGGCCCGCCTGCCTGTTTTTTCTATTTTTAATACAATTTTTTTAAAAGTTGGTGAGAGGGCACCTTCATGTTGAAGCATCCTCTCAATTACTTATCCTTTACCACAGCCAGCTGCTTCTCTCAAGCTGGAAGGGTTCTGATTGACCCTCCAGCTTCAAGAGCAATTGTCTGAAATTACCTGATATTGGCATAACTGAGAGTTTTGGAGTTTGATGGCTATTTCCTTCATAAATTTGGGGGGAATTTGTCTTACTGAGACCTGCTGTAAAGGAACACAAGAACATAAGAAATAAGAGCAAGAGTAGGCCATACAGGCCCTCAAGCCTGCTCCACCATTCAATAAGATCATGACTGTTCTTCTACCTCAACTCCATTTTCCTGCCCTATTTCCAAATCCCTTGATTCCCTTAATATATTTATACTTAAGCAAAGTGCAATGAGTGGAGTAAAAAGGAAATATTGCAAATGATAGAATAAAAACAAAAATGCTGGAAATACACAGCATGTCAGTTAGTGTCCATAAAGAGAAAGGAACATTGTCATGGTTCAAGATCCTTTGATCATATTTTTCACAGAATGGATTTGAGAAAAGGAAGATATTATTTATATGTGTTTCAAAAATTGAGTGGGATGCAAAATGGGCTGCCAACTCACTAGCGTCCGTCTTTTGCTACTTCTGAAATCGAAGTTCACTCCTAGTATATTTAAGTCAAGCTGGATGACTTGCAAAAACAAAAGTGGGGTAGTGTAACGTGTTCATTATTATTGTATTATGATACAAAGATCAATTGTACTGATTGAAGTATCTATTGCTCTGTATATTCATCTTACTGCGGAATAAAGCAGCTTAACAATGCAAACGAAGCCTTGTCTCATCTCATGTTAACTTGGCTTGCTTTTGGAGAGACTGAAGAAGTATACAAGCAAAAGACGTGAGGATCTGACCCCTTCCACTGGACTCAATATCCACCTTCATCACCACTGCCAGAGTATGTTTGATCTACACGATGCATTGCAGCAACTCAACCAACAGCATTCTGACACCACCACCCCCACCGCCCATCCCACCTACAATCCCCCCACCCACAATCCCCCCCCTCTCCACTACTGTTTCTATCACTGAGCAGGAAAATATTGATATCTCAAGTCACAAATTTTGTGTCACATTGCAAACTGACATCCAAACATCCTCGTAAACACAAAAAAGGCATACCTTAGAACATTAGATTTCATATCGCAAAATGTGTTATTAAGCACATATATATTTACAAGCACTTATTTTTACCACTGTGACACCCCGACAGCCTTCTGGCACAGCATCAAGAAAGATAGAACAGCACAGCAGGCTGGGGGACCTAGTGGTGGCTGGCTCACTTGTACTGTGATATTGTCGGAGGTGGCAGCAGTCACTGCCACAAATACACCTCCCACCAAGTATGCACCATGTTCTTGGAAGGTTAAACACGCCAAACAACTTGTGGCCTCCTGCTCCATTTTATGTTAGGAGAACATTAAGGCCCGGCTCCCTGAAATTTTCTGCTTGCTTCTTCAATCTGGCTACCATCCTTCTCTCACAGGTTGTCTGCTATTGCCCCTATAAGCAGCAGCAGGTTTTGCATCCTGCTATTGCACCACATTTCTGCCTCTCTGACAGGTATTTTTGTCCCCCAAGGATTCTCAGCCTCCCTAGGTATTCTTAGCTTTCCAGGTATTTTCCACACTTCCCTCCAGGTATTCTCATGCACTCCCTCCCAGTTGTAGGCATGTGCCAGTTGAGATACTAACTCCTGCCCCTTCATAACGTTCCAACTCCACCCAGCATATCTGAGGCACTCCAGGTTATATTTACAGAATCTACACTGCTATCAGAGTTTAACTTGGCTGATCCCATAACTTTTGTCCAGGTTGGTGAGTGAAAGTCTGCCTCAGTTCTGCCAGCAAGTTACAAATTTTGGGCCCCATAATCCTATGTTTTAATGGAATGATGTCTGCCATTCTACCCTGTGCCTGCTGGTGGTGCTGTTGATCGGATTTCTGAGAGCATTGAGCATGAAACCAGTCGGCATCTAATTGTACAGCAGCAGCCTGTGAAGTCAAAAGTTAAATAATTTTGTGAATACTTAACGGGGATGCATTTTATTTGGATCTTAAATGCAGAGAATGTAATCACCACAGAAATAAAGGAGCCAAAATGTTGTTCACTCAAGGCATCTGTTTTAGCATTTGACTTCTAGCCACATCTTACAAGAGCAGAAGTTCCCAGCGGTCAACTACAATTTTGTTAATAATAAACGGCTTTAATAAGTCACAATCATTAATCATTCAGTATCACCATAACTACAATAACAGAGAAGAGCGACAGCTATTGTTTGCACAAAGCAGATGCTAAGCAAAGCACCCCGAAAATGAATAATATATTTTAATAAAACAAGATGGATTTCAGAGCTTTTGAAGCTATAATTTAATCAAATGATTCAGAAGGCCTTTACGTTGCTTGAGTTTTGGTTTTATGGTTGATGACATCATAATATCCTTTCAATTAAATTGCAGTCCTATATTCACTCAATCTCGATCCAAGGTGGAATTGTATTATTCAGGCACAGAAAAGAAATTATGGCGTAGAAATTGGGGCAAGATCCCTGTGCGCTGCAAGGCATTGATTTACAACTTTATGAAGGTTGTTGGCGGGAACACACAAATTTGTTCTGCCAGCCCCATGTGTTTACTCTGATTAGCTCCAGGCCTGGTCCCAGAGGCTGCTCAGCAGATCAGAGAAGAATGAAGATTGGCCAGCTCAGTCACTGACCCAGACAGTAAGCAAAGTCTGGGTGGGAGTTGGTGGGGAGAGGCAAGCAAGAGGGGGAAGATGAATGGCGGCTGATAATAGCCCACAAATTTAATGTGGACTCCTGCTCCTCCTGGCTCCACAATAAAGTAAGTAAAAAAATAAATACTTACCCTTTCAGAAGCAGCATCCAGCAGTCCCTTTAAAGAATTGCTGGTTTGGCTACCAAGCAACCAAGAATACTGTCTAGAGCATACACGGTGCATGCCGTGGTCAGTTAATGTCGAACTTTGCAAAATGAGATTCAAACAGGCATCAGGCCCATTATTTACATATGCAAAGAGAATAATGCCTGTTTCACATGCGGGCTTTGGATGCCTGGACAGGAACCATTATCTACATGTGGACGGCAGCGTTCCAGTGCTGAATATATACACTCGCCACTCACCATATTGGATGCCTAGGCACCCATTTTGGCCTTCTGTCATTTCAAGGCCGACCTGTAGTTTGTGCTATTTCAAGCACATTTGTCTATGATTTTCCAAGGAGGTGGGGGAATGACTATGTTGGTGCGTCTTAAATGAGTAGAGACTGTAGGATCATGTAGGCTAATAGAAACACTAGGACATAAAGTTCTCTTGTTTTTTTGATGTTCCTGCTAATGGGCTATCTTTTCGATTTTTATCCACTTCTAAATTAATCATTGCCTATCCTCCTCCTCTTCCATCTAAGGGCTGAATGTTTTGAACGATGGCCTTCTCGATGACTAATGTTCCATAAAGTGCAAACTGAGATGACTGAAGTGAAGTAAGGAAAAGGCCAGGTTTGTTCCCTTAATTAAATTCCTCTATCCCATAATGCTCCTTCTACAGGCTTGACTGAGAACTGATAAAACTCTCTTTTATCCCATGATTAACCTCTTGCTACACAGTGCCATGATGTTGGTCTTTGATTGCATTCCCCTGTGCCTCCATCTTCATTCTAATTATCGGTAAGCATGCAGGTGCAACAGGCGGTAAAAAAGGTAGTTGTATGTTGGCCTTCATAGCGAGAGAATTCGAGTACAGAAGTAGGGATGTTTTACTGCAATTATACAGGGCCTTGGTGAGGCCACACCTGGAATATTGTGTGCAGTTTTGGACTCCTTAACTGAGGAAGGATGTTTTTCCTATAGAGGGAGTGCAGCGAAGGTTTACCAGACTGATTTCTGGGATGGCGGGACTGACGTATGAGGAGAGATTGAGTCGGTTAGGATTATATTCGCTGGAGTTCAGAAGAGTGAGGGGAGATCTCATAGAAACCTATAAAATTCTAACAGGACTTGACAGGGTAGTTGCAGGAAGGATGTTCCCGATGGTGGGGGAGTCCAGAACCAGGGGTCATAACCTAAGGATACAGGGTAAACCTTTCAGGATTAAGATGAGGAGAAATTTCTTCACCCAGAGATTGGTGAGCCTGTGGAATTCGCTACCACAGAAAGCAGTTGAGGCCAAAACATTGTATGTTTTCAAGAAGGAGTTAGATATAGCTCTTGGGTTTAAAGGGATAAAAAGGTATGGGGGCGAAAGCGGGGAACAGGTTACTGAGTTGGATGATCAGCCATGATCATAATGAATAGCAGAGCAGGCTCGAAGGGCTGAATGGCCTACTCCTGCTCCTATTTTCTATGTTTCTATGTTTCTATCGGTGTTGAGAACCTATTCGACAAGTCCAGACCCACAGAATTTTCCTGTACTAGTTCCTCTCATCGCCACCTACTTCCCCTATAAGTCTCACCATTTTCCTTCCTCCTCGTTGCTGTTTGTCAGCTGTGGCTCAGTTGGTAGCACTCTTGCTTCTGAATCCTAAGGTTTTGGGTTCAAGTCCCACTCCAGCAATTGAGTACAAAATTCAATGCTGATGCTCCACTGCAATACTGAGGTGCTGTTTTTCAGATGAGATGTTAAACTGAGGCCCCATCTACTTGCTTAGACAGATGTCGAAGATTCCATGGCCCTATTTCAAAGAGCAGCAAGGGATTTACTCTGGTGTCCTGGCCAATATTCATCCCTCAATCAACGTCACAAAAACAAATTATATGGTCATCATCATGTGGGAGTTTGCTGTGTGAAAATTGGCTGCTGTATTTCCAACATTGCAACTACATTTCAAAAGTACTTCATTGGCTGTAAAGTGCTTTGAGACATCTGGTGGTCATGAAAAGCACTACATAAATGCCATTCCTTCTTTCTTCTTTTTGTTTTTCTTTCCTTCTTTCCTTCTCTCTCTCTCCCTCTGTCTGGCAGGTGCCACCTTCTGAATGTGGCTTCCAGAAACCATTCCTCCCCATACTAGGATAGACCACAAAAGCTGTGCCTGTTTGTATTTGGAAAGAGAAAATTGAGAGGGGATTTTATTAAAAGATATGAAAGATCTGAAAGAATATAGACAAATGGAATTCATAAAAAAAACTGTTTAACAAGGCCAAGAAATGACAACAAAATAATGTGCAATGAAACTCAGAAGAAAGAAGATGTGATATTACTATTTCACACAGAGGGTGATGATTGACTGAAATGAACTGTCCAAGAAAGCAATCAAGGCTGATAATAGCTATATTTTTAAAAAGTAGTTACATAGAAACATAGAAAATAGGAGCAGGAGTAGGCCATTCGGCCCTTCAAGCCTGCTCCGCCATTCATTATGATCATCGCTGATCATCCAACTCAGTAGCCTGTTCTGGCTTTCGCCCCATACCCTTTATAGAAAGTTGGACAAGCACTTGACAAGAAAATTAATTAAGGAATCGAAGCAATGAGCTGCATATTCTGTTTTTGAACTCTGGAATAAGATAGATGACTAAAATGGCCTTTTCTGAAATATAGAAACATAGAAGAAAGCCATTTGTCCTATCGTATCTGTGCTAGCTGAAAAAAAGCTACCAAGAGCTATCAAGCTCTTACCTTCCAGGAGTGGAGCGGAGCGGACCTGTGGGGAGAACGTCGGGAGCGGAGCCTATAAATCGCCCCCGAGGATCGAGGCACGGTCTCTTACCTTCCGGGAGCAGTGGAACCTCTTCCAGCACACTGGAGTTGTGAAAAAAAAAGCTAACAGTGACGCCAGAGGAGAGCGGCAAGGTGATTGATTGGTGAGTAGCAGCTGTTAGAATATCTTAAAAAAATAAGGGGAAAGTTATTTTTTTTGTTGGAAAAAACATCTCTGATGATAAGGTGAGTACTACTAAAGTTTTTTTTTAAGGACTTTAGATTGAAGTGGGTAGAACAAGGCCCCTAGTATAATTAGTATTTTTTAATTAAGGAAGTAACTACTTAACCTAAGGGTAAGTCATGGCAGGAGAGCTCGCACCCGTGATATGCTCCTCCTGCGCTATGTGGGAAATCAGGGACGCTTCCAGTGTCCCTGACAACCATGTGTGCAGGAAGTGTATCCATCTGCAGCTACTGGATACCCGCATTACGAAGCTGGAGCTGCGGGTGGATTCACTGTGGAGCATCCGCGATGCTGAAGATGTTGTGGATAGCACGTTTAATGAGGTGGTCACACCGCAGGTAATGGCTGCACAGGCAGAAAAGAGATGGGTGACCACCAGACGGAGTAGTAGGCGCAGGCCGGTAGTGCAGGAGTCCCCTGTGGCCATTCCCCTCTTAAACAGATATAACGCTATGGATACTATTGGGGGAGGATGACCTCCCAGGGGAAAGCAGCAACAGCCAAGTTCGTGGCGCCACTGAGGGTTCTACTGCACAGCAGGGGAGGAAAAGGGTTGTAAGGGCTATAGTGATAGGGGATTCTATCGTAAGGGGTGCAGATAGGCATTTCTGTGGCCACAAATGAGACTCCCGGATGGTATGTTGCCTCCCTGGTGCTAGGGTCAAGGATGTCTCGGAGCGGCTGCAGGACATTCTGAAAGGGGAGGGTGAGCAGCCAGAGGTTGTGGTCCATATTGGTATGAACGCCATAGGCAGGAAGAGAGATGAGGTACCTGCAAAGTGAATATAGGGAGTTAAGGCAGTAGGTTAAAAAGCAGGACCTCTAGGGTTGTACTCTCAGGATTACTCCCTGTGCCACGTGCTAGTGAGGGTAGGAATAGGAGGATTAGGCAAATGAATGCGTGGCTGAAGAGCTGGTGTAGGCGGGAGGGCTTCAGTTACTTGGATCATTGGGATCTATTCTGGTGCAGAGGTGACCCTCTGGTGTACAAGAGGGACGGGTTGCATCTAAATTGGAGGGGGACCAATATCCTTGCATGGATGTTTGCTAGTACTACTCGGAAGGGTTTAAACTCGTCTTGCAGGGGGGTGGGACCCAAAGTAGTAGTCTCTCCGATGAGATAGTTGAGGCAAATGTAGAGGTTGAAGCAAGCAAGTCCAGTAGGCAGGCCGGGCAGGGACAGGACAGGGAGCGTGGAAGGTCTGGTAGGCTAAACTGCATTTACTTTAATGCAAGAAGCCTTACAGGAAAGGCAGATGAACTCAGAGCATGGATTGGTACATGGGATTGTGATATCATAGCTATTACGGAAACGTGGTTGAGGGATCGGCAGGACTGGCAGCTCAATGTTCCGGGGTACCGATCCTTCCGGCGTGACAGAGGTGGAGGTAAGAGAGGAGGGGGAGTTGCACTATTGATTCGGGAGGACATCACGGCAGTACTTAGAGAGGATATCCCGTGGAGAATGTCCAGCGAGGCCATATGGGTAGAACTTAGAAATAAGAAAGGTGTGATCACTTTGATGCGATTATAGGAGGCTTTTAAAAGTGAGATAGGAAGAGTTCAGGGCCGGCATGTTCCTGTTAGATGGAAGGGCAAGGCTGGCAAGTTTAGGGAAGCTTGGTTGATGAGGGATATTGAGGGTCTGTCAGGACAAAGAAGGAGGCATAGGTATAGGCAGGTACAGGTATAGGCAGCTGGGATCGAGCGAGTCCCTCGAGGAGTCTAGGGGATGTAGGACTACACTTAAGAAGGAGGGCGAAAAGGGGCCATGAGATTTCCCTGGCAGATAAGATAAAGGAAAATCCTAGAAGATTCTATAAGTATATTAAGAGTAAAAGGGTAGCTAGGGAGAGAGTAGGTCCCCTTATGGATCAGTGTGGCAATCGATGTGCGGAGCCACGGGAAATGGGCGAGATCTAAAATGAATATTTCTCGTCCGTATTTACTGTGGAGAAGGTCATGGAAGCTAGTGAGTTCAAGAGAGGGAACACCGATATCCTGGGGCATATCAACATTACAAAGGAGGAGGTGTTGGAGGTTTTGAAGTGAATTAAGATGGATAAATCCCCAGGGCCTGACCAGGTGTATCCTAGGATGCTATGGGAAGCAAGGGAGGAGATTGCTGGGGCCCTGGCAGAGATTTTTGTATCATCATTAGCCACAGGTGAGGTATCGGAAGACTGGAGGATAGCTAATGTTGTGCCTTTATTTAAGAAGGGCAGCAGGGATAAGCCAGGGAACTACAGGCCGGTGAGTCTTACATCAGTGGTGGGAAAGTTATTTGAATGGATTCTGAGAGACAGGATTTATATGCATTTGGAAAGGCAAGGTCTGATTAGGGATAGTCAGCATGGCTTTGTGCGTGGGAAATCATGTCTCATGAATTTGAGTGAGTTTTTTGAGGAGGTGACCAAGAGGATTGACGAGGGCAGGGTGGTGGACGTTGTCTACATGGACTTTAGCAAGGCCTTTGACAAGGTCCCACATGGTAGGCTGGTCCAGAAGGTTCGAACACATGGGATGCAGGGTGAGCTAGCCAATTGGATACAAAATTGGCTTGGTGATAGGAGGCAGAGGGTAGTAGTGGAGGGTTGTTTTTCAGATTGGAGGCCGGTGACCAGTGGTGTGCCGCAGGGATCGGTGCTGGGCCCTCTGTTGTTTGTCATATATATTAATGACTTGGATGTGAATGTAGGGGGCATGATTATTAAGTTTGCAGATGACACCAAAATTGGTGGTATAGTGGACAGTGAAGAAGGTTGTCTAAGGTTACAACAGGATATAGATCAACTGGGAAAGTGGGCAAGGGATTGGCAAATGGATTTTAATGCAGACAAGTGTGAAGTGGTGCATTTTGGGAAGTTAAACCAGGGCAGGACATATACAGTGAATGGCAGGGCCCTGGGGAGTGTTCTTGAGCAGCGAGACCTTGGGGTGCAAGTACATAGTTCCCTGAGAGTGGCAACACAGGTAGACAGGGTGGTGAAGAAGGCCTATGGCATGCTTGCCTTCAACGGCCGAGGCATTGAGTATAAGAGTTGGGGCATCATGTTACAGTTGTACATAACATTGGTTAGGCCACATTTCGAGTACTGTGTGCAGTTCTGGTCACCGTACTACAGGAAAGATGTGATTAAGCTAGAGAGGGTGCAGAAAAGATTCACAAGGATGTTACCTGGTTTGGAGGGCTTGAGTTATAAAGAGAGATTGGATAGGTTGGGTCTGTTTTCCCTGGAGCGAAGGAGGCTGAGAGGGGACATGATAAAGGTATATAAAATTATGAGAGGGGGTAGATAGCCAGAGTCTGTTTCCCATGATAGGGGTGACTAAAACTCGAGGGCATAGATTTAAGGTGAGAGAGAGGAGGTTTAAAGGGGATCAAAGGGGTAAATTTTTCACACAAAGAATAGTGGGTATCTGGAATGAGCTGCCTGAGGAGGTGGTGGAGGCAGGAACAGTAGTAATATTTAAAAGGCATCTTGACGGGTACTTGAATGAGCAAAGCATAGAGGGATATGGACTTAATGCACCAGGTGGGATTAGTATAGATAAGCATTATGGTCGGCATGGACGCAGTGGGCTGAAGGGCCTGTTTCTATGCTGTACGACTCTATGACTCTAACGTAACCCCACTTTCCAGCTTCTGGAAAGCCCTTGCATTTGCAAGTATTTTTTAAATGCATCTCTACCACCTTGTCAGGCAGTGAGTTCCAGATCCCCACCACCCTTTTGGTGAAAGACATTCTCCTCAACTCCCCTCTAATCTTTCTGCCAATTACTACAACAAGCACAACAACTTATATTCATATAGCACCTTTAACATAATAAAACATCCCAAGGTGCTTTACAGGAGCATTAAAGAACAAAGTATGACACCGAGCCACAAAAGGAGATATTAGGTCAGATGGCCAAAAGCTTGATCAAAGAAGTAGGTTTAAAGGAGTTTCTTAAAGGAGGAAAACGAGGTGGAGAGATGAAGTCATTTAGGGAAGATATTCCAGAGTTTGGGGCCTTGGCAACTGGAGGCGCAGCCACCAATGTTGGAATGATTAAAACCAGGGATGCGCAAGAGCCCAAAATTAGAAGACTGCAAATACCTTGGAGGGTTGTGGGACTGGATGAGATTGCAGGGATTACTTTAAATCTATGCCCCCTGTTTATTGTCCTCCCTGCTAAGGGAAATCGGTCCTTCCTATGCACTTTATCTAGGCCTGTTATCATATTATACACTCAATTAAATCTCTCCTCAACAGTCTCTGTTCCAAAGGAAACAATTCCAGTCTGTCCAATCTTTCCTCATATGTAAGATTCTTCTGGCAATATCCTCGTAAATTTCCTCTGTACCCTCCCTATGGCAATCACATCCTGCCTGTAATATGGTGACCAGAACTCTACACAGTACTCTGCCTGTGGCCTAACTAGTGTTTTATACATTTCTAGCAAAAACTCCCTGCTCTTATATTCTATGTTTCAGCCAATAAAGGAAAGTATCCCATATGCTTTTTTAACCACTTTATCTACCTATCCTGCTAACTTCAGGGATCTGTGGACATGCCCTCCAAAGTTTCTCTGTTCCTCTACATTTCTCAGTATCCTACCATTTATTGTGTATTCCTATGCCCTGTTTGCCCTTCCCAAATGCATTACCTCACATTTTTCTGGATTGAATTCCATTTGTCACTTTTCTGCCCACCTGACCAGTTCATTGATTTCTTCCTGTAGTCTATAGCTTTCTTTCCTCACTATCAGTCATATGACCAATTTTTGTATCACCTGCAAACTTCTTAATCATGCCCCCTACATTTAAGTCTCATTCACTGATAAATACCATGATCAGCAAGGGACATGGCACTGAGCCCTGAGGAATCCCTCCGAAAACAGTCTTCCAGTCACAAAAACATCTGTTGACCATTACCCTTTGCTTCCTGCCACTGAGCTAATTTTGGATCCAACTTGTCACTTTGCCTTGGATCCAATAGACTTTTACTTTTCAGATCAGTCTGCCATGTGGACCTTGTCAAAAGCCTTGCTAAAATCCATGTAAATTACATCAAATGTGATATTCTGATCGACCCTCCTTGTTACCTCCTCAAAAAATTCAATCAAGTTACGCAGACATGACCTTCCCTGAACAAATCCATGCTGACTGACCTTGGTCAGTCCATGCCTTTCTAAGTGATGATTTGTACTGTTCCTCAGAATTTTAATCAACAATTTGCTCTTCACTGAGGTTAGGCTGACTGGCTTTTAATTACTCAGCCTATTCCTTCCTCACTTTTTAAACAATGGTACAATATTAGCTGTCCTCCAGTCCTCCAGCACGATGCCTATAGGCAGAGAGGATTTGAAATTGACAGTCAGAGTCTTCACTAATTCCTCCCCTGCTTCTCTTAGCAGCCTGAGATACATTTCATCTGGTATGGCAATTTAACTACTTTCAAAAATGTTAAACCCCTGAATATATCCTCTCTCAATATGTTTGTCCCATCCAATATTTCACACTCCTCACCTTAACTACAATGACTTCATCATTTCCCCCTCTTTTGTGAAGACAGACACAAAGTATTCATTAAGAACAATGACCACCTCTTCTGCCTCAGCATATAGGTTCCCTTTTCAGACACTAATAGTCCCTACTCTTTCCTTAGTTATCCTCTTGCTCTTTATGTATTTATAAAACATCTTTGTATTTTCCTTGATTTTACTTGACAATATTTTTTATGCCTCTCTTTGCTTTCCTAATTTCCTTTTGAATTTCACCCCCGCACTTTCTGAGCTCCCTTAGGTTTTCTGCAAAACATGTTCTCTCGGTATCTGACATAAAATTTTCTTTTCTGCCTTGGCCTATCCTGTATCTCTTTGACATCTAGGGGGTTGTCTAGATTCAGGAGTTCCACCCTTTAGCTTTGTGGAAACATTATTTGTTCTGAACTCTCTCTATCTTATACTTGAATGCTTCCCACTGCTCTGACTCTGATCTACCTTCAAGTAGTTGTTTCCAGTCCACCTTTGCCAAATCACATCTCAGCTTAGTAAAATTTAGCTTTTCCCAATTTAAAAACTTTTACTTTTAATCCTTTTCCATAATTACGCTAAATCTAACTTAATTATGATCACTACCACCAAAAATGCTCCCCAACTGATGCCCGTTCCACCAGCCCAACTTCATTCCCTAAAACTAAGTCCTGAACTGCCCCTTCTCTTATTGGGTTTGCACTGTACTGGCTGAAAAGGTTCTCATGAATGCAATTTAAGAATTCTGTGCCCCCTATACCTTTTACGCTAATATTATCCCATTTACTATTAGGGCAGTTGAAATCCCCTACTATTACCGCCCTATTTTTCTGCACTTCTCAGTAATTTGCCTACGTATTTACTCTTCTATCTCCCTCTGACTGTTTGGAGATGTATAGTATAATCCCAGCAGTGTGATTTTCCCTTTTTTGTTCCTCAGTTCTACCCATATGGCCTCATTTGATGATACTTCCAGCATTTCATCCCTCCTCACAGCTGTGATTGTTTCATTAACCAATATTTCCACCTCCCCACTTTTTTTACCTCTCTCTATCCTGTCCGAAAACCCTGTGACCAGAAATGTTGAACTGCCATTCCTGCCCTTATTTAAGCCATGTCTCAGTACTAGCTATGATATCATACTTTCAAGTATCTGTGCCCTCAGCTCATCTGCCTTATTCACTAGGCTCCTTGTGTTTTGGTCCTTTACCCTACTATGACCCTTTGTTCTCATGTTCTGACTTACTTCATGGAGCGTACTCTGCTGGTCCTTGGGCTCAGCATTCCTCTACTTGAGAAATCGAGTTGTGACAGTTCATACACAAAACTCCTCCTGAATACTTTGCAGATCCAGGAAAATCCATATTCTGTTACACACTGGGCAACTCTCAACCTCCATAAATTTGCCCAGGCATGCGCCATGGAGAGGTCACTCCACTGACCACCTCCAGGCGCGTATCCATTGTCTCTCGAGGTAAGGAGGCCCAAAAGAAGAGAAGAAGAGAGTATGAAGGATGAACAGTGAGGAGCCTATCTTACAGAGTTGATGCTATTAACAGTCTTTCAGCTAAGATAGGCAGGTAGATAATTGTATTTGTTATGACCAGGTGAGAAGGGGTCTAGGGGTTCTCTCTCAGCCTTGGCCTGGTTTAACCATAACAGGGTTTAATTTTAGAAGCACTGTGTTTTTAGCTCCCACTCAGTGAATCCTTGTTCACTGCTCCAATTTTAAGGCAAAGAAATCAGACAGGTTTCCTTAGATTTAAACAAGAAAGGTGGAAATTTATTCATCTTAAACTCTAAAGCGGTTAATGACTACGAATATGCAACGTGACCACGCTAGCATGCATATGCGATAAACACACACGCAGATAGAGACAGAAAAGGTAGAAAAGAATAAAGGGGAAAAGTTTGTTGCAATATCAGGAATATAATTACAGTTCTTTGAGTTCAATGTGGAGTCTTTGGTTGCTGGTAAGTCTTGCTGTTCGTTGGAGCCCAGTTCACGCTTCAACTTGTTTCAATGTCAGGACCTTTTCTCTCTTGAGGTTTACGTGTCTTCCGTGGGTCCGGTGGCTTGGGAGAAAGAGACAGCCAGGAGAGAGACTTCCTTGTTCCAGCTTCAGTTGCAAACTGCCTTCTGTTCCTTTCAAATTGTCCTGTGGCTAGTTCAAAAAACCTGAACCACCCAGTTAGTCATGTGACCAGCTGGTTTAATAAGTCCTGGCTTTGTGGATTATGTCATCTTAGCAGTCCCAAGAATGTGCTTCCTTACATCTTCAATGTCTGGTGATCAAAATCCATTAGGGTTAATTGAATCAGGGGGTAATGCACTGCCTCCACAAGCATCGTCTCTTAGTATGCAAATGCCCTCCGGTCAATGGTCTGGTGATCTATTTAACAAGTCACTTCTTCACTCCAGCAATGTTCATATGGTGAAATTAATATGCCTCATTCTTGGCAGGTGGGGGTGTGCATGACATATTCCGTATTGTTACAACCAGCTGAGAAAGGTGTCTAGGGGTCTTTTGTTGTCTTCACCTGGTGTTATTGTAACAGGGTTTAATGTTAAACACACTGTATTCTGAGCTCCCCCTTTGTGAATCCTTGTTCACAGCTTTCCAATTATAAGGTAAAGAAACCAATTCACAAAGGTTTTCTGAGGTTTAAAGAAGAAAGATGAAATTTTATTAAAACTTAATCTTCAACTCTAGTATGATTCACGCCGCAGGATCCACGACGTGCCCACGCTAGCATGCACACGTGATACACACATGCAAATAGGGACAGAAAAGAGGAGAGGAAAATATAGTAGAAAGGGGTTTGAGGCAAGATCAGAAGAGTTTTTGTTTACTGTGCTTCGAGCTCACTTGATTGTCGGTCGTCTTGCTGTTCGTCAGGGCTCAGTGTTCTTCTTAAACCTTGTTCATGTCAGAGGCTTTTCTCTCTTTGAGGTTCACATGTTTTCACAATATTCAGTTCCGTGGGAAAGAGCTGGAGGCAGGCAGGCAGGACTGGAGAGGAGGTTGTATTCCAACCGGGAGCACATGGCTTTCTGCATTCAAATTCTCTGTTAGAAGTTCAAATTCAAAAACTCCAACTGTCAGTTAGTTATGTGACCAAAACTGGTCTGACCACTTCTTCTGTGTATTGGGGAAGCAGCGACTGGGTCCCCATTGTTCCAACACTGTTACCATGCAAATGTCTTTCCAGTCAGGGGCATGCAATTTTAAGTTTTAATGTTCATGTGGCGAAATAATGTGTGCCTCAGTCTTGGCAGGTGGTGGGATTTGCCTGACACCTCCACACCCAGGGGAATGAAATGCGATTTGAAGAAAAACGGCACATTTCATTACAGTGTTTGAGAGACGTATAAGATACAGAAAGAAAAACCAAGCATTTATCTCATTCATTTTCATTCACTCACCAATCTTAAAGCTTATTAAAAATGGTCTGTTCTGGGTGCCTGGTCTGCTTTATAAAGACTTTTGACTTTGGGGGATGGGTGGTTCCCTTTTCCTCTGACTGTGGGGGAGGAGTCTTTTTTACCTTCCCCTTTGTTCTCTGGGACACTCCTACCTGTAGGTATTTGTGCAGACTTGGCTGCACTCTCCTGTGGAACTTCGACCAGGTGAGGCATCACCATCATGGTTTCTGTGCACCCTAGAGGTCTCTCTTTGTCTCTGCAGGTTCCTGTAACTGCTGTTAGCAACTCTGGTGGGGTGCTTCTAGAGTCTGCATTCACATAGGAGGATGTGGGGTCTAACCTTTCACATTTTCCGGGGTTGCTTGACTGGACAGTAGGGGTTGTCATCCGATATTCTTCCTGGACTTCCTTTAACCTGCCCTCTTTCTAAACTTTTGCCAGCCATGTGCCTACCTGTCCCCTTTTGTTCTCGATAGGGGGTTCTTTACAGTTTGCCAGCCCTCTGCTGGAGGGTCCTCCTAACACCGGTACAAGACTTAGGGGAGCAGGTTTCACTGTAGGTTGAGGTGTCCCCTCAACCTGTCACATGTGGCAACTCCTGCAGTACTCCACCACATCTTTGTGGAGTTTTGACGAGTCAAACTGTTGTCTTATGGGGGCTTTGGTCTTTCGTATACCGACATGTACAGCTACTGTCGTCTCGTGGGCCCTTCTTAATATTTCTCCCTGGCACCACTGGTGAACCACTGTCTACTCCTTGCCCTCAAGTCTGTGAGGAGAACTCCATTTCCTCAGCAGTATCTTATTTTTTAAATAGTAGCAATCAGGGACTCCCTCTGCTTCACTTTCAGACTGGGCAGCCTGTGCTAATTCTCCCAATACTGGGTCGGCTCGCTGAGCCTCACCTAGGGCAAATCCATTTAATTCATTCCCTGTGTCTCCTAACTTTCCAAAAAAAGGTCTCGGACAGGCAGACCTCATGATGATTTGCCTGAAGTGTCAATGTAGTAACCTCTGGGGGATTTGATCATGGCCTGATCCATTACACATTCAGGGATTCTGCAGGGGACCGTCTCCTGCCACTGACCTGTCTCTCTGACCTCCTGCAGTCTTTCTTTCACTACTTGGGGGGGAGGAGGGGGAGATTGCTACCACCTTCACCCCCGCCAGGTCATTACCTAGGAGCAGGTCAATCCCATCCACAGCCAAACTAGGTCAATCCCTACAGTCACGGGTCCCGAAACTAGGTCGCACTCTAGGTGCACCCAGTGTACAGGTACGGGCATACACTGTCCTCCAATACCAATCACCACCATTCTGGTATTCACTGCACTCTCTAGGGAAAGGTCAGGCCTTTTCCCAGTAAAAGGGATCTGGTGGCCTCTGTGTTCCTGAGAATCACTTTGGGCTTGCTTGCCCCACTCAAGGGATATGGGGTTACTTTCCCTTCAAATACAAAACCCTGATAATCTTCAGGAATCCTATTAACTTTTCCTGCACTGGCCATAGTAAGCTTCTTGGGCTGCAGTTAAAGCCACAGCTTGTTCTGTGTTTTCTATCAGGGCCTCATCTTCACTGAGTGGGTGTGCTCTGATTAGCCCTACCGATTTCCCCTTTAGTTTCCAGCAGTCAGCTTTTAAATGCCCTGCCTTATTACAATGGAAGCACACAGGTCTCTGGGTCTCACTGTTGCTCACAACATCTACCTTTTTGGCTGCAGGAGTGCCCTCTGTGTCTCCTGCTTTCCTTTCTCTTCCAGGATTGCCTGGGCGGATATCACCTTCCCACCCTTTGTCCTTTCCGGATTTGTGGGGGTGATCAGGAAAGGTTTTCCGCTGGGAAACCAACTTATAAATTAAAGCAAATTCATTGGCCAGAACGGCTGCTTGCTGGGATCCCCTGCTGCTCCTCCACATGAGTTTTTATTGAGAATGGGAGAGTGTTTTGAAATTCCTCCAACAGGATTACTTCTCTGGGAATGTCATAGCTGAGTTGTATTTTTAAAGCCTTCAGCAACTGTTCAAAGGCCAGCTGCTGGCTTCTTTCAAACTCCAGATAAGCTTGAATAAAAGCAAAATACTGCAGATGCTGGAAATCTGAAATAAAAACAAGAAATGCTGGAAATACTCAGCAGGTCTGGCAGCATCTGTGGAGAGAGAAGCAGAGTTAACGTTTCAGGTCAGTGACCCTTCTTCAGAACTGACAAATATTAGAAATGCTGGGGGAGGGTGCAGGGAAACAATGTGACAGTACACCCTATGGATTCCTCCTTCTCATTAGAGGATGAGAAGATTCCACTGGTACCAGCAGATGAGTGTCCCACCAAGATGCCATAACCTGCATGAAAGAACACAAACATTTAGGGGTTATGATGCAGAGATATCATCTGTGATCTCTAGAGGGCGGTGGTGGACACATGAACACAAATGCCTCCTCATTCTCTTGGGTCAACACTGCCGTCTGTCCGTCTGCTATGGAACAGCCGCACTGGGAGCCAGATAACTCCAGGGCCTCCTTCTCTGTCCAAGTCAATTTGCAAATTTCTGGGATTCCACCTCCAGTCTGCGTCCTTTCCCTGGTGCTGTGGGCCCTTTTCTCCTGTGACCAGAAAGAGACACACAGTCAGCCATTGCAGGAAGACCAACAGGACGCTAATGCTCGTGGCAGCCCTTCAGCCCCTGCTGGGGACTCCTGAATGCCTCCTCCTGATGTTCCCCAACAAGGGGTAAGCTAGGACAGACAGCTGGCTGTCGCAGAGGGGCAGCCATGCATCTGACAGGATCTGCAGCTGCCCCGCCTTTGTGGCCACTCCCTCCTCATGTTGTGCTCACTCCCACCTTGGCACAAACAAGCCTCAAAGAGGAGAGCAGTATGGGAGGACTCACCTTGGTGGAGCAAAGGGGGTCATTGACTTTATTGCGGAACTGGACCCAGGCTTGATGGGTGACCTCGCGGCGCTGACCTCCTCTGTGATCTCTATCCAGGCTTGTTTAGTCAGGTGGGAGGAGCTCTTCCTGCCGCCCCTTGGGAAGAAGATCTCCCGCCTTTCCCTTACAGTCTGAAGGAGAATCTGCAGGGAGGCATTGCTAAACCGTGGGGTCACACAGTGTCTTCCCCCGGACATAGTCCCTGTTGGTTCCCAGTCAGCTCTTAACGTTATGAGACCTTAGTCTGGATAGCAGCAGCACAGGGTCTGCAGAGGGAGTTGAGTCACAGGCAACCAGCAGTATACCAGCACAAGCGTAAAAAAGGCACAGCAGCAGCAAACTTACTACATGAAGCAGCAGTACAAGCAGGGCCGGCAGCATTTTAAACATGGTGCCAACACCTGCGTTCCTGTCAGCTGTCAGCCATCGGTGCCTTTCAGCCTGTCTCTGTTTTCCAATAGCACGGGTCCCACGCCTCTTGAATTCAAACTGGCCAGCCACTGCATGATCACCGTCAGCTGGCTCATGTACCATATGTGGCTACAGCACCAGTTTCCAATGCCGCAGCTGCGACCTGCGACGGGCTGATAAAATTCAGCCCCATTTCACAGCATCCAGAAGCAGTATGTAAATATGTTCAGAACTCAGTTTCTTGTTCCACCCTTTTCATCAAACTGTCAATCAAATGGCCACTGACAAAGTGAAACATTATCATGACAAACATGATTTCATTATCATTTTACTTCACACAAGTAAGTATGGTCCAGAGATATAATGAACTATCACACATGCAGTTCAGTCACACACATGCAGAAAATCATGAAATGCATAAATTGGGCAAATGTGCAATCATTAAAATTTCACCAAGAGTTCAAAATCATACAACATATCGTACGTGAAACAGCCATTATGTGCTTGGTGCAATCTACATATTTAACAATGTTTTCCTGATGTGCGATTAACATTCAATTGAAAATATAACACATTATCAGACTGCTTATCCAGTAGTGGATGTGCAGAAACCTCCTCCAATTAAATATTGGGAAGAATTAAGTCATTGTTTTTGAACCCCACTCCAAACTCCGTTCCCTGGCTACTGACTCCATCCCTCTCCCTGGCAACAGTCTGATATTAAATTAGTCTGTCCACAACCTTGATTTATTTATTTAGAGATACAGCACTGAAACAGGCCCTTCGGCCCACCGAGTCTGTGCTGACCAAAAACCACCCATTTATACTAATCCTACATTAATCCCATATTCCTACCACAACCCCACCTTCCCTCAATTCCCCTACCACCTACCTATACTAGGGGCAATTTATAATGGCCAATTTACCTATCAACCTGCAAGTCTTTGGCTGTGGGAGGAAACCGGAGCACCCGGCGAAAACCCATGCGCTCACAGGGAGAACTTGCAAACTCCGCACAGGCAGTACCCAGAATCGAACCCAGGTCGCTGGAGCCGTGAGGCTGCGGTGCTAACCACTGCGTTACTGTCATATGAGCTTCCGATCGCATACTCGTGCCATCACTAAGATCCTGCCTCAGCTCACCTACTGCTGAAACCCTCATTCATGCCTTTGTTACCTCTAGATTTGAAAATTCCAATAGCCTGCTGCATGGTCTCCCATTTTCTATCCTCCACAAACTTGAGGTCATCCAAATCTCTGCTGCCTGTGTCTCATCTCACACCAAGTCCCAATCCCCTATCACCCCTGTGCTCGCTGATTTGCATTGGCTCCCGGTAAAGTAACGTCTTTGTTTTAAAATTGTCATCCTTGTTTTCAAATCCCTGCATGGCCTCGCCCTTCCCTATCTCTGCACTCTCCACAACACCACAACCCTCCAAGATATCCGTGCTCATCTAATTCTGGCCTCTTGAGCATCCCCAATTTTAATTGCTCCACCATTGGTGGCCGCCCCTTTAGTTGCCGAGGCTCCAAGCTCTGGCATTTCCTCCCTGCACCTCTCCACCTCTCTACCTTGCTTTCGTTTTTTAAGTCACTCGTTAAAAACCTACCTCTCTGACCAAACTTTTAATCATCGGACCTAATATCTCTTTATGCAGCTCGGTGTCATATCTTATTTTGTAATGTTCCTGTGAGGCACCTTGGGACGTTTTATTATGTTAAAGGTGCTATATAAATATAAGTTGTTGTTATACCACCATCCAACATCTAGTACTAATGCATTCACAGCTGAGATGTCCACTTTGTAGCCCTTGATCTCAGTAGTGTTACCCTGGATAAATCAGAAGGGGTGGGGTGGAGTGATCATCTCTTGCTCATTCACCTGCACTTTGCTCCAACAGGTTTTGGTTTTGCATTACAATGGACCTGGGAGTGTCACTTGGATTTCTGATCATGATTACTGTGTAATACAGGGAGAATGAATTGCTAAGAGGAAGAAAGTAAGTTGTCACAAAAAGAAATCCGAAATGCACATTTTAAATTCAAATATAATTCTAATCTTTCCCCATTGATACATTTGGCAAAGGCACCATACATTGTGGCACAAAACCATATAGAACAGGTGCCCACATTGCCTATTTCTGTCTTGTGCTGAGTTAGCTGCTCTCAATTGAAGTAACATTTGGGAACATATTGCCCCAGGGTGAAGAAAGTGCCAAATAGAAATCAGTCAAAATTCCTGCTCCTGATTTCGATTTAGTGATTCCTGCTAGAAAGTGTATCTGTGTGGATGTTGAATAAGAACAGCATTGAGATTGGCTATGATGATTTTTAGTCACAAATAGTCTGCTGTGACTCACTACCTCACCTCACAAACAAAGAATAATTATTTGGGCAAATTACTGGAAGCCATCGGTCACCCATGGATCTATACCCCAGTAAGAGTTAATGTCTTCAAGAGAAAAAAGAGCAAATTGAGGGCCAATAAGAATTATAAGTGTGAAAATTAAAATTCTCATATGGCAGTAAAATTTTAGCCTCAAGATTCCCAGGCTGGCTAGGCATATTTTGTGCACAATAGGAGCAAAGGGACAGGAATTTGGGGCAGAATCAGTTTCTACCCCTTTCTGGCATCACTAAAACAGCTTCTTCCAGCCAGCCCCGTCCCTCACCCCATCAAGAGGTCACTTTTGGCTCTGGGAGGGTGCCAGGCTCCCCCAGAAATTGTGCCAGTTACTCCTACTGTATATTTGGTAACGTGTGCACAAAGCAAGAATACCTACCATACAAGTACCAGAAATCAGCCCACAATACTGTATCCAAAGAACAATTAAGCTAAAAGAGAACAATTGGATATTAGCAGATTAGAGAGGGAGTAACAGAGAAGGAAATTTGCAAGTTTTAAATCTTTAGAGAAACTGACCTGCATCTTCACAAACTCCCCTCCTCACACTGACCCGCACCACTATTACAGGGCAACAAAATGCTTCTCAGAAAGCCCGCTGGCTCTATGGGGAAGATGGCCTTGTAGTCTTATTAATGAAGTGGTCACTCACCCTCAATAGTCAAATGACACAACCCCTGGATTTGAGATAGGGTCAGACTGAGTGTAAACAAGCATATAGACGTCCTGCTCTGCTGGATTCTGACAGTGGATAATTGCTCCCAGTACTTCAACCCTCTAATCTTCGAATTTAGACAACTGAGACATGAAGCAATACATAAATAGTGTTCAAACAGCAGAGCAGCAGAAGGACAGACCATAAACCATCATAATATTTGCATTCTGTTTTGTATGTATGCAGTAATGGGTTCCATTATGTGTGCCACTGGGCTTATTTGTGGTTACCTGTTCATACTTATATATATATTTTAGCAAGAGAGATTGATTACGTGTTAGTTTGTCATGCATATTACATTTAGTTGGGAATAAATTTATTATTTATGTGGTGCATAATTTATCGTTGTTTCTTACAATCATGCTTATTACATTTGGAGCTGAGATTTGATGCGCTGGTATATTTCAGCACTATTAATGTAAGATTATATAATTACGAGTCAGTCTCCCGTGATACTGCACACAAGTCAAGACCAAGTGTAGCCTTCAGACAAAGGAGGGTTAGAGCGTGAGGGTAATTGAACAAGGTTGTGTGGAAGTAATTCATTCCCAACTTTTAAGACACTGAGGTTGATTTTAACATATGCAGACACACTGAAAGCTCTTACTCATTGGCATCATTTATCCCAGGCAATCATATGTAGGCATATTTGTCTCTGAAATTTTTAATTCAATTTCCCCAAATGATCAGGCAATCTAATTCATTTTTATAAAGTCCAGAAAAATACTGTTTTTATCATTATGTCAAGAGCAAGATGACTACTTTTGTTATCTGAGGCTGTGACCTACAATAATGTCGTGTTCTTCTGAAATTTATTTCTGCTGTTTTAATGGAGGTGTTAATCCTTTTGGGAAAAAGGAATAGAATCTCACAACATCATTTCAGTGGCTTAATCTCTAACTGGCAGATTAACAAGCAATGTAGAGGACTACTAATACTTAATCAATTTTTACTTATTTTTGAATTACTTCATAACAGGAAATCTAATAAATCAGGTGACATAACAGAAAAATCCGCCTCCATGTTTCAAAGCAGACAGTTGAAAAGCAAAACTTTTTTTTAACAGAAACAGGACGATAGTAGTACAAAACTTGCAAACAAAAATCACCAATTTACCACTGAAGGCTGTCTGTGCAAATGTTTGGGTGGGCTTTGATTAATGTAGCCAACACTCCTACCCAAACCAACGTAATCCTAAATGATGCCACAAATTGCACTGCAACAGCGAGATCAGTGGCATAAACCATAAATTTCACCATCGAGCATGCCTACCTCGCCACTGACAGCTTATTACTTATTTTCCTGCATTTCTAATTAATGTATGCCAAAGAGAGCATGGCAGTAAATCAGAAGTGGCACAGCCAAATTTTCCACAGTGAGCCAACAGATGCATTATGTAAAGTATTTCAATTTTATCAGTAGCACGGATTAGATCCTAGAAAATAATGACAGCAATGTCGCAGATTATCTTCACAATTAATAATTGAGGAAAAGAACCTTGGAATGAAACACGTTGGAGCAAAGCAAATTTCATTAGATTAACAAGTCCATAAAACTGACATTTCATCCAGGCATAGAATAATTTAATTTAAAAATGTGGGAAGGGCTAGGGCCAGCATCATCTGACTTCTTGATTTTAGGGACTGATAATCTTTGTAACAACGTCAGTCCAGTTTATTTGCGCAAGAGTTTCTGTCACAGTTTCAAAACAATTATGCTCTTCAATGTTTAAAAATAAACATAGGACTGAATTTTTCCACCATGAATGCACATTTTGCCATGGCTGACTTCTCATGGTCCGAGATCCTGGCTATTTCCATCGTTCTATCCTCCATTGCTGTGATGTTGTGAAGATATGGGACGCTTGCCATCTGTTTGGGCCCTCTCTCAGGTATTATGTGCCCATTTCTCCTGCAAGGACAATAGTGAATGTGATAAAGCACTGCTGTCCTCTATCGCCAGTGGCAGCAGCATCAATTCACTGGAGGTTGCATGTTTCAGTGCTGGCAGGTCCTCAGCAGAAGTATGGCTCTGAGCCATTCTGAGGGGTCAGTGAGTGGCCTGGGTACACACCCCTCCAAGTTCAGGAGCACTATGCGTCCTTAGTCTCCTCAGCTGGTGTGTCTGCTGGAGGATGAATATCCAAAGGCCTGTCCTGAGTACTGGGGGTAGCACACACCTTGCCAGAGTGTATGAGGTCATTGAATCTTATCCTGCACTGGATCCAGGTTCTTCTCATGACACTTCTGCTGCGGATAGTGGCAGTGATTTCTATCCAAACCTATTTGGTCTGTATACATGGCCTCCTCCTTCCACCCTCTGGGGAGAGGATCTCCCTCCTCTCCCTCATGGCCTCCAACATCACCTTGGGGTCAGCGTCCAAAAAAGTGATGGCTGTCCTGCCCTGGTTTCCAGGCCTCTGGCTCTCCTGAGACATCATTGAAATGAGAAATCCATCTCGAAAGTCCACAGTTAATCTTCACTGTGATTTTTGTTCCCAAAATATACTTTATTGATAAAAATCTGTAAAAAAAATACATTACAAAACTGTTCCAAACAGCACCAAGTCAAAAAATACAATCAGTGCAAAGGAGACCAGTTTCCTTCAATACAGGAGTGAGTTGCCTCACAACCCTTCCATTTCATTTTTCATGCCATATACATTTTACAGCAAACAAAAATTTTCTGGATACAGTTCGAGGGGTTTTCCATGGATCCAGCCCCTCCACTCAACTTGGTGGGGGGACTTTACACAGTGGTCTTTCCCCATTGAGCCTTTGCTGCGACTGCCCCAAGCTTTAGTGCGTCCCTCAGCACGTAGTCCTGGACCTTGGAATGTGCCAGTCTGCAACACTCAGTCGTAGACAACTCTTTGTGCTGGAAGACTAGCAAGTTTTGGGCAGACCTAAGGGCGTCATTCAGCGAATTGATCGTCCTCCAGCAGCAGTTGATGTTTATCTCGGTAGAGCACAGACTCCTGTGTTATAGAGCTGCTTGGGATGAACCTCGACAAAAACCACTGCATCTCTTTCCACACCTGCTTTGCAAAGACACATTCCAGAAGGAGGTGGGCAACTGTCTCTTCCCCACCACAGCCACCTCAAGGGCATTGTGCGGAGGGGATGAGACTTCGGGCGTGCAGGAAGGATCTAATGGGGAGGGCTCTTCTCACCCCCAGCCAAACTACATCCTGGTGCTTGTTTGAAAGTTCTGGTGCTGAGGCATTCCGCCAAATGACTTTGGTGGTCTGCTCGGGGAACCATCCGACAGGATCCACCATCTCCTTTTCCCGTAGGGCCTTGAGGACATTGCGTGCAGAACACTGCCTGATCGATCGGTGGACAAAGGTGTTTTTCCGCAGAAACTGTTCCACGAAGGATAGGTGGTCTGGCACGGTCCAACTGGATGGAGCGTTCCACGGCAATGTGACCAGGCCCATCCTTAGCAACACTGGGGACAGATAGAACCTCAGCATGTAGTGACACTTGGAGTTTGCGTACTGGAGGTCTACACACAGCTTGATGCAGCCGCACACGAAGGTAGTCATCAGGGTGAGGGCGTGTTGGGTACATTTTCCCGCCCTTATCCAGAGGTTTGAACATTGTGTCCCTCCGGACCCGGTCCATTTTGGATCCCCAGATGAAGCGGAAAATGGCTCGGGTGACCGCCACAGCGCAGGAGTGGGGTATGGGCCAGACCTGCGCCACATACAGCAATAACGTGAGCGCCTCGCACCTGATGACCTAGTTCTTACCCATAATGGAGAGAGATCGCTGCTCCCACATGCTCAGCTTGTGTTGTACCCTGGCTACTCACTCCTTCCAGGTTTTGGTGCACGCCCCGGCCCTTCCGAACCATACCCTCAGCACCTTCAGGTAGTCTGACCTGACGGTGAAGGGGACAAAGGATCGGCAGCCCAGTTCCCAAAGAACATGGCCTTGCTATTGCCGTGGTTAACTTTGGGTCCCGAGGCCAGTTCGAACTGGTCGCGGATGCTCATCAGTGTGCGCACGGACAGCGGATCCGAGCAGAAGATGGTTACGTCATCCATGTACAGGGAGGTGTTAACCTGAGTGTCTCCACTGCCTGGGATTGTCACCCCTCATATGCTCGCATTTTTTCTAATAGACTCAGCAAAGGGTTCAATATAGCAAACAAACAAGACAGGGGAGAGAGGACAGCCCTGTCTGACTCCAGATTGGATCGGGAAGCTTTCTGATTCCCACCCATTGATTGAGACTGCGCTACTGATGTTTGTGTAGAGCAGTTTGATCCAATTGCAGATTCCCTCCCCAAACCCCATTTTGGAAAGCACATCCATCATGTAGGTGTGCGATGTCCTGTCAAAGGCCTTCTCCTGGTCCAGGCTGATGAGGCAGGTGTCCACCTTCCTGTAACGTACGTAGGCGATCGTATCCCTGAGTAGCGCGAGACTATCAGAGATCTTCCTGCCGGGTATAGTACAGGTCTGATCAGGGTGAATCACCAACTCCAGAGCAGACTTGACTCGACTGGCTATGACTTTGGACAGAATCTGTAGTCAGCATGAAGCAGTGAGATGGGCCGCTAATTTCTGATTTCTGCCCTCTCCCCTTTCCGCTTGTAGATGAGGGTGATGATGATCCTCATGGATTCTGACATGCTGCCGGCCAGGAGCATACTCTCATATACTTCCAGCAGGTCTGGGCCGACCCAGTCCCACAGGGCCGAATACAACTCAACCGGTAAGCCATCGCTTCCGGGAGTTTTACTCATCTCAAAGGAGTCGACGGCCTTTGTCAGCTCATCCAGAGTTAGCGGCTTGTCCAGTCTCTCCCTCATGCTGTCATCTAAGACCTCTGTGATAGATGACAGGAAGGACTGGGAGGCTCTGCTGTCTGTGGGCTTCGCAGCGTACAACCCAGCATAAAAGGATTTGCTGATCCTTAGTATGTCGGACTGCGAAGATGTTACCGAGCCATCCTCTTCCTTTAGGCTGCTGATAACAGAGCTCTCTCTCTGTACCTTTTGGACGAAGTAATGCGGGCACGTCTCATCCTGCTCAATGGAGCGGACTCTGGACTGGAAGATGATCTTGGAGGCCTCCATGGCAGAGAGCGAGGCCTGCTGGCTGTTCAGCTCTTGGAGATCCTCCTTGACCTCGACCCTCATCGACTGCAGCCGGAGCAGATTTTGCATACTTCTCTGGAGTCGGGACATTTCTCTCTGTCTCTCTGTCGCCCTCTGAACACCTTTGAAGATAAAGAACCTTTTGATGGTCTCCTTGATCGCCTCCCACCAGTGAACTGGAGACTCAAAGAGGGGTTTCACGGTCCTTCAACCTTTGTAATCCCTTTTGAGTTTTTCAACGTTCTCTGGGGTTAGCAGTGTAGCATTGAGCTTCCATATCCCCCCGCCAACCCGCTGGTCGTCCTGTAAGTGACAGTCAGCCAGTAAGAGGCACTGGTCGGAGAAGAACATCGGCTTGACGTCAGTGGATCTGACCGTGACAGCACGTGACACAAACAGGAAGTCAATCCTGGAATGGCAGACCCATCCGTTATTGACCATGTGTATCTACGCTGCACTCCGTCTGCAGGTTTGCTGAAGACGTCGTGCAGTTTGGAATCTTTCACTGTTTCTATTAGGAATCTGGATGTAGCGTCTAGTTTGCTGTCGTCACTGCCGGATCATCCAGCTAGAGCCCCAGACAGAGGCACAGAGGTGCTATAACCTAAGCCATCTGCTCACTGAGCCAAAAGGCAAACAGGCTGTTGGCTTATCAAAATGTGTTACTGGTGCCTGGATTGGTTGGGTGGCACCCCATAATACACACCTGCAAGGGTCTCACTCATTGTGGTGATCTGTTGTGCTCTCTATAACATGGCCCTCCAAAGAGGTGTAGATCTTGAGGATGGTGAGGTCCTGGAAGGAGACAGCTTATCAGAGTAAGAGGAGGAGCAGGAGGTGGAAGAGGAAGAGGAGTTTGTGGGGAAGGATACAGAACACCAAGGTGCTCCTGCTTCACAGGGAGGTAGATGGGTACGGCGCAGGGTGCGTAGGTCTTGTCAGGATGCCATGAATGTCAGGTATCATTTTATTCAGGAACATTTCAACTGAGCCCCTCTGACCCAGGATGAAGAGCATGCTTTTGAAAAAGCAGCCTGGAACATCTAAACTCTTACTGCCAATTAAAGATGCACATCAGCCCTGAGGCTTTGCTATCACCATTGAGGAACTCTTGACCTCCTTCACCACTTCGTACCTCTTTTCTTGTCCCACCATCAATAAAAGGAGTCTCACACGTATTGAATTCCCTCCAAATATCTCTGCACCACCAGTGCCACTGACTGGTCCAGGCTACATAATGCAGCATGCATCCTGCACTGGTCTAGGAAGAGCCTGCTTTCCAATGACTCCTGAGTTCGCGCAACTGTGCCAAGTTGATCAGGGCTGTGTCTGTCTTCCCTCCTCTGAGGAGGGCTGCTCACAGCTGCCTCTGACAGCTCCTCTTGAACACTAGTACCATACTGCTCACCGAGTGCCACCCTATCTAAACACAAGAGAACCCACCGAGGTGAGAGTGTCTGCGCTGGTGGACCGTGCTTCTTCGGTTCCATGCTGGTTATCTTGGGCCGCTGATGGAGAGGGAGATCTCGTGGGTGGATGTCTGCACCTGTGGGAGACACAAAACATCATGAGAGCTAGCTTTGAAGAGCAAAGGCAGTGCTGAGCCTTCTGAAAACAACTTAGTATTCAGCATGCTATCAGATGGGATGGAGTGAAATGCACCCCTTAATGAGTGCATTGACTCTGTAAGCACCATTTCCATGGGACACAAACAGGAAGTCAATCCTGGAATGGGCAGACCTGTCCATTCTTGACCATGTGTATCTACGCTGCACTCCGTCTGCAGGGTTGCTGAAGACGTCGTGCAGTTTAGCATCTTTCACTGTTTCTATTAGGAATCTGGATGTTGTGTCCAGTTTGCTGTCGTCACTGCCGGATCGTCCAGCTGCATCGATGATGCAGTTGAAGTCACCGCCTAGGATGACCGGCCAGGACTTTGCCAGCAGCAGTGGGAGCTGCTGGAAGACGGTCAGCCACTCGCTGCATTGAACCGGGGCATACATGTTGATCAACCGGAGCGGAGTATTGTTGTACATTACATCTGCTACGAGGAGGCGACCGCCCACCACCTTAACTTCGGAGATGGTGAAGTTCCCTCCCCGCAGCAGAATACCCAGGCCGGAGGAACGGGAGTCTTTAACCCCTGACCAGATCGATGGCCCGTGGGACCACCAGCGCAACCATTGCCTGTAGGTGCTGAGGTGTGGTATTCCACACTCCTGCAGAAACAATAGGTCAGCTTTGACCTTGGCGAGGTAATCCAATGTTGAAACACATTGCGTAGTGGATTTAATGCTACGCACATTAATTGAAGCAATCTTTATACCCATTTTTTAAGTTAGTTGTTGCTTCCCATACCATTTGTCCTTGCTAGTCCCAGTCCTTCGGGATGTTCCTGCATACCCATAGTGTACGCAAGCTGTTTCACGATCGTTGGGCTCAGAAACCCTCCTGGTTTTTCATGCAGGGTTTGTTCCGCTGGGGTGATATCGGTGGTGGGGGAGGGGTCTTGTAGGCAGCAAGGATTGGGCTGTCCTCTGCTGTTCCCCTCTGTTCCTCCTCGAAAACATCAGTGCTCCCGGCTTCCCGGAGCTGGGGTGCGCCAGACGTGTCATTGCTCTCGGTGTCCCGGAGCTGGGATGCGCTGGCCATGTCGCTAGGTTTGGCGCTTTTGGTTTGGGGCGCGCCGGGCCCATCACAGCTTCCAGTGCCCGGGGGCTGGGGGAGCTTTATCTTCCAGCTCCTTTGAGTTCTGCCGCCTCTTTTGAAGGTGCCGTTGTTCCGGCACTTCCTCGTCCAGTGAAGAAGAGCTGCTGTAGTCTGTCTCAGACAGTAGCCTCCTCCTGCCACTGGTTTGGGTGGTGGCCTGTTTCGCTTTTGGAGGTTTTTTCTTTGTGGTTTTCCTTTGTACCACTTGCCACTGACCTGTTTGTCCATCTGCTGCCTCCTCCTCCATTGATTCTGTCTGTGGAGAAGGGGTTTCGGGCGCAGGTTAGGTGCTGCGTCATTGGTTTCAGCTGCCTCCCCATTCTTCTTCTCAGGTACACATTCCTCGCTGTGGAGAAAGTTGCTTGTCTCCTTTCGAGCACCAGACTCCTTTGTCGGTCCTTCTCCCGCCCTTTCCTTGGACCTTGCCACCTGAGCATAATTGAGGCAGCGTTTGGGGCAGGTTTTGTAGAGGTGGCCTGCCACACCGCACAAGTTGCAACACTTACTCTGTTTACAGTCCTTGGTCTGATGGCCTTCCTCCTTGCAGTACTTGCAGACAACCGTGCTGCAGTTAGCTGCCACGTGACCAGATTTGTCACAAGTGCGACAAACTCTGGGCTGCCCAGCGTAGACCAAGAAGCCTCAACCTCCCCCGATAGCGAAGCTGGAGGGAGGGTCGATGATGGCTCCATTGGCATCGACCTTCAAGGTCACCTTGACCTGCCGCTTGCTGGTCCAAATCCCAAATGGGTCCTTGACATCAGTGCTGCTGCCGGTCACCTCGACATACCTGGCGAGAAAGGTGAGTGCATCCACCACCGGAACATGGGGGCTGTAGAGGTGAATCGTCACCACCCGGTCACGTTGTGACGGAAGCGTGAAGAGTGGCTCCGCTTTGAGGATGGACAGCAGCGTCAGGTTCCCTTTCTCCTTGAACACCTTCAGGCATCCCGCCACACTCTTGAACGTCACGTCGAAATATCCACTGCTGGGAATCTTCACTGTGCACTTTCAGCACTCAAACAACAGTCAGTAATGGCTGCTGTGATGAGATTAAATCGGGCCTGCACTTGAGTTGGCCTACCCCTATTTCTGTCCCCATGGCCACTAATTGGCTGCGTAACCCATCTGCATAGCAATTAAGGAGTCGCCTCTGTTAAACTCAGGACTCATTTCTGTTTCCCCCAGGGGGCTGGTTCAGGACCCGGAAATGGTCCCAACCTCTGTTTTCTGCCCCAACACGAAAATCCAGCCCATAGTTAAAAAAAAACGTTTTTAAAAAGTCGTTAACAAGATGTTTTTGACATGACAATACAATGCATTGAAAACCTGTCTAGTCAATAAGTCCTAATCAGCAAACACATTAGCATGTTATTTAAATGCAATCAGAGAATGCATTTAAAGTCAATAAATCACACCCTTCCCAGGCTATCAGGACATTATTTTTCATTCTAAGTAGCAATGAAGTGAAAACTGGCTTAAATGAAGGAAAATCATTGATTTTAGTAGGGTGGAGCATTAATGTTTACTTTCTAATGGTTTTCAGTAAGGTTAACGGTAGAGTGGTTCAAAAGTTGAAGGAAAATATGAAGTGGCGTACACAATGACATAATTCACTTACTCCATAATTGCCTTTTTTATACACCCTTCAAGGTTCCCAATGCTGCAGATGCACCATTTCAAAGGTCTTCTTCTCTTCTTCTTTGGCCTCCTTGTCTCGAGAGAAAATGGGTAAGTGCCTAGAGGTGGTCAGTGGTTTGTGGAGCAGCGCCTGAAATGGCTATAAAGGCCAATTCTAGACTGACAGACTCTTCCACAGGCGCTGCAGATAAAATTGGTTGTCGGGGCTGTTACACAGTTGGCTCTCTCCTTGCACTTCTGTCTTTTTTCCTGCCAACTGTTAAGTCTCTTCGACTCGCCACTCTTTAGCCCTGCCTTTATGGCTGTCCGCCAGCTCTGGTGATCACTGGCAACTGACTTCCACAACTTGTGGTCAATATCACAGGACGTCATGTCGCATTTGCAAACGCCTTTAAAGCGGAGACATGGACGGCCGGTCGGTCTGATACCAGTGACGAGCTTGCTGTACAATGCGTCCTGCGTCCTTGGGGATCCTGCCACCTTCCATGCTGCTCACATGGCCAAGCCATCTCAAGCACTGCTGGCTCAGTAGGGTGTATATGCTGGGGGTGTTGGGCGCATCAAGGACTTCTGCATTGGAGATACGGTCCTGCCACCTGATGCCAAGGATTCTCTGGAGGCAGCGAAGATGGAATGAGTTGAGACGTCGCTCTTGGCTGATATACATTGTCCAGGCCTCGCTGCCATAGAGCAAGGTACTGAGGACACAGGCTTGAAACACTCAGACTTTTGTGTTCCGTGTAGGTGTGCCATTTTCCCACACCCTCTTGGCCAGTCTGGAGATTGGTCTTCTACAGGCATATTAACAGTAATAGAGTTGGCAGAGAAGCAATGGGCCAATTAGAAACCAAAATGGAGATGAATTGGCAGAGGCAGAGGGCATAGAATCACAGAATAGTTACAGCACAGAAGGAGGCCATTCGGCCCATCATGTCCACACTGACTCCATTAAAGAGAAATGGTGTTAATTTAGTTCTTTGCATTGGTATTTACCATGAAAGAGGACTTTGCCAAAGTTATGGCAAATGATAAGGTTGGTGTGTTATTGAATGAGATAAAATAGATAAAGGGGAGGGACTGAAAAGCTGAGGTACTTAAAGTGGATAAGTCACCAGGTCCAGGTGAGATGCATCTGACATTGCTGAGGGAAGCAAGGGCAGTAATTGCAAAGGTGCTTGTTACAATCTTCCAATCCTTCTTAGATTAAGGGGTGTTTCCAGAAGACTGGAGGTTTGTAAATATTACACCTTTGTTCATGTAAGGGAGAGGGATAAACCTGGAAATTATAGGTCAGTCAGTTTAACGTTGGTGGTGGGGTAACTTTTAGAAACAATAATCAGAGAAAACAATACAGCCACTTGGACAAGACTAAATTAATAAAGGAAAGCCAGCACTGATTTGTTAAGGGCAAATTGTGTTCAACTAACCTGATTTCTTTTTGATTATATAACAGGGAGGGCAAACAAGGGCAGTGCAGTTGATGTTGTGAATATAGCCTTTCAAAAGGTCTTTGATAAAGTACCACATATTAGGTTTGTTAGCAAAATTGAAGTTCATGAGAAAAGAGGCAGTAGCAGTAGGATACAAAATTGGCTAAGCTGAAGCATCACATAGGATTACATAGGATATACAGCAAAGAAACAGGCCATTTGGCCCATCCAGTCCATGCTTGCATTTATGCTCCACTTGAGCCTCCTCCTGTCTTTCCTCATATAACTCCATTAGCATAATCCTCCATTCCCTTCTCCCTCATGCTTTCGAGCCTCCCCTTACATGTGCTTCACCTACACCCTGTGGTGGCAAGTTCCACATCCTCACCACTCTAAGGAAGTTTCTTCTGAATTCCTCATTTGATTTTTTGGTTACCATCTTATATTGATGGTTTCTAGTTTGGGTCTTCCCCACAAGTGGAAACATTCTATTTGTGTCTACTCTAGCAAAAATTTTTATTATCTTAAAGACCTCTATCAGGTCACTGCTCAGCCTTTTCTTTTTAAGAGAAAAGAGACCTAGCCTGTTTATCCTCTCCTAATAGGTATTCCCCCAGCATTTCTGATATCATCTTTGTAAATCTTCTTTGCACCCTCTCCAGTGCCTCTATATCTTTTTTAGAACAAGGCGCCCAGAATTTTACTCAGTACTCTAGGTGTGGTCTAAACAAGGTTCAATACAAGTTCAGCATAATATCTTAACTTTTCAATTCTATCTCTCTAGAAATAAAGCCTAGTGCTTGGTTTGCTTTTTTATGGCCTTGTTAATCTATGTTGCTACTTTTAGTTTTTTTTAATTCATTCATGGGATGTGGGAGTCGCTGGCTAGGCAAGCATTTATTGCTCATCCCTAATTGCCATGAGAAGGTGGTGGTGAGCTGCCTTCTTGAACAGCTGCAGTCCATGTGAGGTAGGTGCACCCACAGTGCTATTAGGAAGGGAGTTCCAGGATTTTGACTCAGCGAAAGTGAAGGAACGGCGATATAGTTCCAAGTCAGAATGGTGTGTGACTTGGAGGGGAACTTGCAGGTGGTGGCGTTCCCACGCATTTGCTGCCCTTGTCCTTCTAGTTGGTAGAGGTCACGGGTTTGGAAGGTGCTATCTAAGGAGCCTTGGTGCGTTGCTGCAGTGCATCTTGTTAATTGCCCAGGAGTGGTGTGTACTGCTGGTATTGCAGGAGGCTGGAGCAGTAAAGATGGACGAGACCCCTGGACCAAGGTAAGTGGGGTCGGGGCCAAACTCTCTTTAACAACAGAGTGAAATATTGGCCAGAATTTTATGCCTCCCCCCCACTTCCCCGGGAGCAGGCTGGAGGCAAGGGTGCATGTAAAATCAAGTGGGAGGCAGAGGTTGTCATACACATTGCCTACCTGCCCCCACTGCCATTTTACCAGCAGTGGGGGAGGTTGAAAATAGCCTGCACACCCCAGGCCAAATGAGGCCCTTAAGTGGCCAATTACTTGCCACTTAAGGGCCTCCTCCCATTACTGCTGGTATCTTACCAGCGACGGCCAGGAACTTCAGCACCTGTTTGGGTGGCCTCCTTGCGGGTATGGGAGGCAGTCCTCCTGATCGGGCATCCAGTGCCCCACAGAGGGCCCCTCCGCTCTCCTGAACGACCCCCAGCCCCCTCGCTTGGGCTCAGCCAATTGTCCCCGGAGAGGCCCGAAACTCCACTCACCTTTATGGAGGCCTACGTCCATAGTCCTCGTCTTGCTGGGTGCAGTCCCAGCAGTGGTCACTGCTCCTGGTGGCGTTGCTGGAACTGAGAAGCTGCCGGCCCTCTAATGGTCAGTAGCTCTTGAAGGTGGGACGTCCTGCCTCAGAATGGTGGAAGTCCTGCCCGAGGTCAATTAAGGGGCCTGGAACATGCAAAACCAGGCTGGTGGGCGGTGCCTTCGCCGTCGCGTAAACTTCGGCGATTGAATTGAAAAAGGTAACATCCAAATATCCTTATCATCATCGGTACTGTGCAGTCTTGCAGTGAAAAGTGTAATGTAATTGAACTGAGTTATATCTTGTACGACATTAACTTAATTTTGTGGAAAAATACAACCAATTTAAACACAGATTCATAATTTTAAACATTTGATAAAGCTGATAACCATTTTGATTAATCTGGACTTGGGTAATCCAATATCCTGACTACAAAATGCCTAATTTGATTGTGGCTAGAGACCTTTCATGAACTGTTGTAAATCTTAAATGTATTCTCCAGGATAGACCAAAAAGAGTGACACATCTAAAAAAAAATGAAAAATTCCTGAGAGCCATTGATGTCCATGTTGGCCCGATGATGTCAGCTGGAGGACCAATCAATTTTCATAATTGGACCTCATTTAAATATAGGAGCTGAGCTGCCATTGCTAATCACACTGGTTATAGGTAGCTCATTGGCAGAAAGACTGGGAAATCTGCGGGAAGTGGCTCAGAGCAGCATCTTAAAGAGGAGGGTAGAAAAGATTTGGTGGGGAGGAGGTCAACTAAGCAACAGATTGAATTGGTTGCAAAACATAAGAAGCACACTCAGCAGCAAGGAATTGATCTTAAGAGAATCTTTAAGGCTGAAAAGTCCCAAAGTAATAACTTATTTCTGGCTTCACCTGACTGCAGCTTCTGATCCCTTTTTAGTAGTGCTGCTAAGTGTACCTTCTGACTCATGCTGTTCATGGTTTGTGGAGAGATGAGGAAACAATGGTGGCAGTATTGATTGATATGAAAATGGTGTTTGGGTCCTAACAGTGGCCAAAGGCTCTCATTTAATATATAGGCCTGTATTTTCCTGAGGACTTATGCCATTGTATAGAGTTATGGAATAGTAATCTTTGAATATTTTTAAGGCAGGGATAGATAGATTCTTGATAAGCAAGGGGGTGGAAGTTTATTGGGGGTAGGTGGAAATGTGGAGTAATCAGTTCAGCCATGAACTGACTGAATGTCGGAGCAGGCTCAAGGGCCGTGTGGCCTACTCCTGCTCCTAATTCGTACGTTCGTATGTTCATACGTACAGTGTGAAAGATAAGGCTGAAGCATTTGCAACAATCCTCAGCCAAAAGTGCCGAGTTGATGGTCCATCTTGGCCTGCTCCTAATGTCCCCAGCATTACAGATGCCAGACTTCAGTCAATTCAATTCACTCCGCGTGATATCAAGAAACAACTGAAGGAACTGGATACTGCAAAGGCGATGGGCCCTGACAATATTCCGGCAATAGTACTGAAGACCTGTGCTCCAGAATTTGCCGCGCCCCTAGCCAAGCTGTTCCAGTATAGCTACAACACTGGTATCTACCCGGCAATGTGGAAAATTGCCCAGGTATGTCCTGTACACACAATGTCAGATAAGTCCAACCCAGCCAATTACCACCCCATTGGTCTACTCACAATCATCAGTAAAGTAATTGAAGTTGTCATTGACAGTGCTATCAAGCGGCACTTGCTTAGCAATAACCTGCTCAATGATGGTCAGTTTGGGTTCCGCCAGGGCCACTCAGCTCCTGACCTCATTACAGCCTTGGTTCAAACATGGACAAAAGAGCTGAGCTCAACAGGTGAGGAGAGGGTGACTGCCCTTGACATCAAGGCAGCATTTGACTGAGTATGGCATCAAAGAGTCCTAGCAAAACTGAAGTCAATGGGAATCAGAGGGTAAAATCTTCACTGGTTGGAGTCATACCTAGCACGAAGGAAGATGGTTGTGGTTGTTGAAGGTCAATTACCTCAGCTCCAGGACATCACTGCAAGAGTTCCTCAGGGTAGTGTCCGAGGCCCAACCATCTTCAGCTGCTTCATCAATGACTTTCCTTCAATCATAAGGTCAGGAGTGGGGATGTTCGCTGATGATTGCACAATGTTCAGCACCATTCGCGACTCCTCAGATACTGAAGCAGTCTGTGTAGAAATGCAGCAAGACCTGGACAATATCCAGGCTTGGGCTGATAAGTTGCAAGTAACATTCATGCCACACAAGTGCTAGGCAATGACCATCTCCAACAAGAGAGAATCGAACCATCTCCCCTGACATTCCTGGCATTATGATCACTGAATCCCACAATATCAGCATCCTGGGAGTTACCATTGACCAGAAACTGAACTGGAATAGCCATATACGTACCATGGATACAGGAGCAGGTCAGAGGCTAGGAATCTTGCGGTGAGTAAGTCACCTCCTAACTCCCCAAAGCCGGTCCACTATCTATAAGGCACAAGTCAGGAGTGTGATGGAATACTCTCCACTTGCCTGGATGAGTGCAGCTCCAACAACACTCAAGAAGCACAACACCATCCAGGACAAAGCAGCCCGCTTGATTGCCACCCTATCCACAAACATTCCCTCCCTCCACCACCAACGCACAGTGGCAGCAGTGTGTACCGGCAATTAATTACCTACCCACCCTTGAATTCGGCCAAGAGTCCAATGGAGGGTCGAGGTGTGGTCGTCCCCCACCTTCTGGCCCATCGCTGGGACCCCCATCAAGAAGTCAGAGAAGTCAATGGATAAATTCATCAGCACAACCCTAAAATGTTGGCACAAAATAAGAACCAATGAACAATGTAGTTTTAATTCTTAAAATGCAAGTAATAACATTTATTGGAGTAAAATTCCACGCTAAGTACTTTGGCATAATTTTGGTTGGGCAACATATGTTTATTTGTTTTGTAGTATATATGTATTATGTGTACTGAACTTACATGTACATGTAGAACTCCCGTGGCATTTCTCATAGTAAACCAAAGGATGTGCTTTTTATAATGATAGCAGCATCATACCTTGTAATGAAACCCGTGTTGATGTGTCTCTAAAATGGAACTGTGGCTATAACCTCTTCAAAGTCGCAAAATCTAATTGTTATAAATACGTGCATTTATAGGGTCATTTAGAGGCTAATTGATGTGCCTGAGAGAACATTGTAGATTACAGCAGTTTATAAATGCTCAACTCTTTCTTTTAGTACAGGTCAGATTATAAAGGTCAGCGAAAAACAGCAAAGACTGGCTCTTTTTTTCTTTTTTAAAAACATTAGCTTTTACAATGCTACTTGTTAATTTGCAGATTCTTTATTTGTTCCCTACTTCTGTGCTTGTAACTTGTTTCTTTTCTTAACTATATTTGAGCCAAACAGCTGTATATGTAACAGTAACTTTGCATGTGTGCCACTTCCATGTGTGAAGACATATTAGATCAAGCCTGCTGTATTTGTTAATTTATCTCTGTTAGGCCAACACATGTTATTTGCATAGAAATTAGGCTTTTTGCCACAAATGACTGTTGTGCTTACAAATAAAATTGTTTAAATCTTTAGTATTTTAAAGTGGCATACAGGACAACGTTTCTGCATTTGCGCTTGTTTTTTTCTCAAATGGCTGATGGATATTGGTACAGCAAGTATTTGCTATTTTACTAGTGTTATTGATTTTTCTAATAGCCATGTTTTATAAATGCTTAGGTATAATAAACAAAATGTTGCATAACTGGGTAAAATAGGATTTGCAGTGTCAATCTCATAACAGATTTATGCACTGCCGCGACCCTCAGTACCACTAGTACCCCTTGACAAAGAACTGCAATGTAATCAGCAATATCCAAAATTAATTCTCAACTCACTTTTGCACTATTTGGTACACCACAGAACATAAGACAAGTGTCACTGCAGGTGCAGCAGGGTGCTAAAGAAAATGTAATTGCTATTGCTTAATCTCATGCACTCATCTATGTCCCTGAAAACAATCCATTATATACAGACTTTATTCCATGAAAGTAACTTTATGCAATGATCATTATGAATTCCCTAGTAACAGCTGTCTGTTTTACACTTGCCAATCCTCTTTATAAGGTAAAGAGGATTTTGGGGGATATCTTGACCTTAACCTAGCCCGCTTGCCAGGAAACTGATGAGGTTGAGTGCAACACTGGTTTTACACCCTGCCCGATTTTCCTCTCTACTGAAGGCAATGCAGAGCAGTGTTGGATGGGTGTAAAAACCAACATTCCACCCGATCCCACTGGTTTCTCCCCCATCTCCAAGAGTTAAGTCAAAATTAAACCCAAGTATCTTCAAAATGATACACGTCGTGATGGAAGTTCAGAATCTGTCCACCATCTGTGGTCATGTTTTAGTAGTTCTCCAAGGCACTGTTGCTGACTAGCCAGCTATTTTTGCACACTAATAGAATCTGGAAGAGTAGTCAAGATGGCAGGATCCCCAAAGACACATTGTACAGCGAGCTCGCCACTGGTATCAGACCCACCGGCCGTCCATGTCTCCGCTATAAAGACGTCTGCAAACGCGACATGAAATCGTGTGACATTGATCACAAGTCGTGGGAGTCAGTTGCAAGCATTCGCCAGAGCTGGCGGGCAGCCATAAAGACAGGGCTAAATTGTGGCGAGTCGAAGAGACTTAGTAGTTGGCAGGAAAAAAGACAGAGGCGCAAGGGGAGAGCCAACTGTGCAACAGCCCCGACAAACAAATTTCTCTGCAGCACCTGTGGAAGAGCCTGTCACTCCAGAATTGGCCTTTATAGCCACTCCAGGCGCTGCTTCACAAACCACTGACCACCTCCAGGCGCGTATCCATTGTCTCTCGAGATAAGGAGGCCCAAAAGAAGTCAAGAGTAGCTGGGAATCTTGCCACATAGCTCCAAATAGCACTGAAATCCAATGTCCTAACTCATAGGCCATGTAGCAGGAAGCTTACCAGTCCTTTAAACTGTATGATTTTAGCTGGTTTAAGTTTCAGCTTTACACTTCATACACTTTGGGGTCTTTAAATCTTGGCTCTGCCAACCTGTGCCTAAGCTCTCTGGATTTAGATAAGTCGAATGTGTCCCAATGGGGAGAAAGTATGTACTCCATGTTAGGCAAACAGAAATTCTGCATTGTAGTTTTGCCAGTAGCTTGGTTTTGAAACCGTTGAGTGTGGCAATGCATGTGTCAGATATCCAGCAAATCAAAAAAAAAACATTTTTGGTTTTAGAGTTTGGACGAAACAAGGCATAGAGATGTGAGATATTCAGCCTCTGTATTTTTATTTAATCCTGGTATTCTTTTGGAAGATAACAGTGGCTATGATTAGAAACATTAGTTTCTTACTCGACTGCCAAATTCCCTGAACCTACACATATTGATGATTAACTTGCACTACTGAAAAGAAAGCTCTGGAGTGCATATCTGGCACTTTGAATGTTACATCTAGATCTTCAGGTTATGCAAGGAAAATTTCACAACATAGTTCCAGGAATTTTCATGAACAATTTGTTTCCCATTGTATACAGCAGAACCTATTCACACTGATGTTCACTTTCAGCAGGGACAGAAAACAGGCCTTTTCCACACCCGTCCAATTTTCCCAGGGTATACAAACAGCCACTGGGCCAATACTGCTAGCTTGACAGAAGTGGAAATGAACCCCATTGTGTTGTGTCAGCCCTGTTAGAGGGCTACAGAAACATAGCACATCCAAGCATTAGCCGATCTTTCTGTCTCAGATGCTGGTCAACCTGCTGTACATTTTCTGGGTTTTATTTAGTGACAGACTATAGATTTATCTCAGGCTGCCTTTATTGTATTCTAAGGTGAAGAGCAGAAGTAGCAATCATTTTGGTTCTGATATTCCTAAGTCAGTGAATCTGCTTTTGGTCTTCCAGCAACATAATTATGGGAATTGGCCATATAACCAAATAAAAAAAGGTTGCCTTCGGACTAACAGTAACAGAAACGTCAAATACTGCCACAGCACACCCACAACCTATTTATGAATGAGCTGGCAAATGACAGCTTGTGGCAGAACTTCCTTTTACCTGAACCAGCTTTGACTTCTTTCTCTACTTTAGGTCATGTGAAGTGTCCTTTGATACTGGCACCGATTTTGATAGATTTGGAGATGCCACGTGACACTGCAATAATCTGGCCTTTTATTCCATCAAATCAGCCAGCTGACATTGCATGTTTTTCTCGCTTCTTTATTCTTGTGGATTCAGCGCTTGTGGAGTGACTGCTACGGTATTTAGCCTTTGTGTTATTGTTGGTCCCAAGGCAATCTTTTTATATGGTTGTATGGCTAATTTGCATAATTATGACATTTACATTTCACAGCTCAAAAATGCAAATATGGCAAGGCAGGGGCTAGAATATCAATATTGCATTATAAAAATTAAGCCTCCAAACAAATTACATTAAAAAGTAGATTTTCTAAAGCCCCACATAGAGCATTGAATCTCATGGGCAGTGAGTTTGAGTAGGGAAATCAGGCCCATGATTTCTGCAGCTAAAATGAGGCCACATAACAGGCATGTGCAGGCTACAATTACATTGAATAGTTATGGAAATTTTGCCTAAACTGCGGAATGTGAGCAAGAGACATCCCACAGCATGTTGCTTTCCTAGTTGACACTAGGTTTGTTCAAGCAGGTCTCTTAAAGTCATGATCAACTTTGTTTTTAAATGTTTCTGGTAAATGTGACTGCTTTTTGTTCTGTCCTTTCAATTACTTTGTTGGGAATTCTGCAACTTTAGGTCTTTGTGGCTATCTGCCGCCAATGTTTTCTGTCAATTAGTTGCTGCGAGTATTTTATTGGCACCACAAAGATGCTGAGCTTGGGCATTCCATTTAAATTTCTGAATATTCTGGCACTTCAAATTAGGAATGGAAAAAGACAAAAGAGTAATGCCAGCTTGATGATAGTTCTCAATTAATTCCAGCAATCTAACTAATTAGATTTTTCCTTTTCCCACATTGCAAGCAGTGCATGACCATCCAGGAATGTGTGCACATCTCCTGCCACCAGAATGGGGGCTTAGTAGGCCATTTAGTGCCCAGAAAATGGGCACGGTGTTGCCAAATTTACAAACCCTTAACTGTTCTGGTAACATCATTGAATTTCATCCAATGCTACAACCACGTCTTGAGGGTAATATTTCAAGCATTGACATGCTCTGCATCCTCTCTCCATGCCTGCTGACTTGTTTGGCACCAAAAGGATACAGAGCTTCCTTTCTGGCCCTCACTTTCTCCTGTAGCCCCTCCACAGCAGCATCAAAAGAACCTGGAAGTTGACGTTCTTTTCAGTGTTAAGACTTTTACGATAACAACTAAACTTAAAATTAACATTAACTAAACAGTACTTAATAGGTAGCTAATACATTAAATTACAGAGAAAGGTATTTCCCATGAACTCATTAACACACTTGAAAACCCCACACCACATTTATACGTTACACATCGAGAACGGTATCCTTGCAGTTAATAAGTCCCAAACTCCTCACAGTTGCAATGGGTTTGATCTCCCAGTGTCCTTCTCAAAGCCATCATCCTCTTCACTCATTTCTTCCTAGCACCTTCAACTGGACTTCAATTAATAAAGCAAATTCTGATGACCGTGTTGGTCTTTCCTCCTTCACAAACCTCAAGCCTTCAAACTGGGTTCAAATCTTAGCAACCTTTTGCTGTATCAGTGATCTAAGAGCAGCTCTCTCCCAGAAACAGTCCACTGGTCTCCTTCTCTCCCCTTAGGCTTCGCAACTCAGCTGATCTTTGTCTCTTCCTTTCAGCCCCCAGACCTAGGAAAGCCTCTCGAATTTATCCAGATCAAGAGTCAATGGTCGTTTGCCTTTGACAATTCTCAGACACCATAAGTCCGAACATAGCAAAACCACCTGGGCCTTCCTTTGCATCAAAGTGTTAAAAATTGCAACTCAAATTTGCTCCCTGTTTACAAACTGTGAATCTGGGACATTGAAACCCATTGTCCATTAATTGTTACAACCATGCACCGTGCTTTCAAAAGAGTCTTTGATTTGGGTTCCTTGTTCTCATGGTAGCCAAGTATTCTGGCTTGTCTCTGAGCAGAATTTGTGTGAGGTCACATGTTTCCTCCAAATGTCAATTTTACACTGCATTAAAGATCACAGTTTTTAAAACATAACCATACCACAAAATCCAACATTCATAACAAATGTAAATAAGAAATGAACATCAAAAAGGTGCAGGGATGTGTGGTTGTTGCAATCAATAGGGAGATGGGAATGGTTATTGAAAGCCAGAACTAACCTTTGCATCCAGTTTGGAATTTTGTGGGGGCACATGGGTTATACGATGGATCTGGAAAATCCAGATGGTAGGAGGCATCAACACAGAGGGGAACCAGTCATGGCTGCACCATGCAATTAGATGGGCCCAAAAAAGAGAGCACAGCAGCAAGGAGCACTCAGCCATTAGCACACATGCACCATTGGATGAGCGGAATTACCGGAGCAAGTGGTCTGCACGCGCTCAGTTAGTGGAGCAGGTCGTGACCCTCCAGGGATTGTGGGCCATCAGAGGGGGGTCTAGTAAGCACTGTGAGCACTGTGTGTGAAGCTGACCACAAGAAAGGCAACTGCTGGACTTGGGATTAAGGTACTTGGAGATAGGGTTGAGTAGGACAAGGAGCAACATCTTCAGGAGCAGATGCAGAGCCCCAGGCAGCTGGAGAGCAGAGGAGAGGAATAAACGGCAGGAAGGCAATGAAGGCCATACCCTCAGCATTGAGTGTGCCACCAAGGAAGGAGCTACCTGGAAATGTCAGAGAATCAGTGCCACAGGAAACTGTGCCTATCTAGGCAGATGGTCACTGAGATTTGTGCCCTCGTTGAGGAAGACCTCATACCTCACGCTACTGCTCATCATGCCCTGCCAGTAGCCGTTAAAGTCACCATGGGCCTGAACTTCTTGGCCTCTTGTTTGTTCCAAGAATCAGCAGCGGACCTTGGTGGCACCTTTCAAGCGGCAGCACGCCTTTGCATTTCATAGGTCACTGATGCCTTATTTGCAAGAGCTGCCAGTACATACGATTTCAAACAGATGATGCCATGAAGGCACAAAGGCCAGTGGTGTTCATCTCTGTCGCAGGATTCCTGCAGGCACAGGAGATCATCAATTGCACTCATGTGGTTATCAAAGCACTGAGTGAGTGGCAGTGAGATTTATCAACAGAAACGACTTCCATTCCCTCATGCAGAGGCTTCTCAATACAGCTGAGTTTAAGGCATGCTGTCAGATAGGGAGGAGTGCACACCATCACCATCATTTACAGATCTCAATATCTTTTCACCCTCTCCTCCAGGTATTCCCATCTCTTCATTGCCCACTTGGTCTTCCAGGGCTATCTAGGTGAATTCTATTGCTGCCTCCTCCATGGCAGTAAGGATGGCAAGCTTAGGCACGCCTCCTCCTGTGTGCACCCTCTCCCTTGAATTCTATGCCCTCTTCTCTGGCATGGACAAAAGAGAGAGAGATAGGGCACTGCTGGCCTGTCTCACCAACGTCAGTGGCTCATTTATGTAAGAAGCTGTATGTATCAGTGCTGTCAGTTCCTCAACAGTGCTAGGGCTCTGTGCACGGCTGATGGGGTCAGTAAGTACCCTGTGGTCAGATTTCTCCTATGTTCAGGAGCACCAAGCACCAGCAGGTGTGTCTGCTGATAGCTGCAGAGCTGGAGGCCTGTCTTTTGGATCTAGCATTGCACTCACCTTGTCAGAGCAAAGAAAGCCATTAAACACCTTGCGGCACTGCACCCGGTTCCTCCACATGACACTTCTGCTGCTTACAATTTCTGTGACCTCCAGCCAGGCCTAGGTGGCCTTCTCCTGCCACCGTCTGGAAACAACACCTCATGCCTCTCTCTCTCAGCCTCCAGCAGCACCTCAAGGGCTGCATCTGTGAAGCATGGGCAGCCCTACCACGGGTGCCAAGCCTCTGCTTCTCCCCTTGGTGAGCTGCAGCTGACATCTTGCTTCCAAATGGCTGCCAGAGTAATGGCTGCTGTGATGCCTTTAAATTGGGCCCACACTATCACAATCCCGTACCCGCCACTGATAACTGACCGCCAAACCCACCCCCACTCCCCAGCTAATTCACAACTGACATCGGGGAAAGTCACAGGCTGTGACTACCATTCCACCACCACCCCCACCCCGCACCACTCCACCCCCACCCCACCCCCAACTGGTGCAGGGTCGGGACCTGGCATGGTTCCAATGTTGGGTTCCTGACCCCGGAGGCAAAATCCTGCCACTTGTCTCTGTAATGGCCATTAGATCTAAACCATTTATCTCTGATTGTGCTGCTAGTTCGTCTATTTTATTACAAATGCTTCGTGCATTCAGATAAAGGGCCTTGAATTTTTTTAACCACTATTCTTTGCATGGACCCTATTTGCTCATGCGCTATTACCATTAAACTCTCTGTCCTTTCCTGTCCCAATCTGCAAGTCTTAACTTAAATCGCTACAATGCTCTGTTGTCTCAACTTTTCTGATTAGATTTCTGAATTTCCCTTCACCTGATCCCTCCCCCACTCTTTTAGTTTCAAGCCTTAGCCACAGCCCTAGTTATATGATTCGCCAGCCTGGTTTAAGTGGAGCCCATCCTAATGAAATAGCCCCCACTTTCCCCAGTACTGGTGCCAGTGCCCCATGAATCGAAATCCTTTCTTGCCACACCATTCTTTAAGCCATACATTTAATTCTCTAACCTGCTTGATCCTTTTCCAATTGGCATGTGATTACTACCCTTGAGGTTTTGTTTCTTAATTTAGAATCCAGTTCCTCAGACTCCCACTGCAGGACCTCATTCTTAGCTCCACCTATGACACCCATTCCTGCATAGACCATGACAACTGGATACTCCCCCTCCTGTTTCAAGTTCGTTGCCAGTCGCAAAGAGATGTCCATAACCCTGGCACTGGGCAAGCAACACAACCTTCGGAACCCACCGCCCCCCCCCCAAAATCTGGGCTGCAGAAAGCATTATCTAGTCCCCTAACTATACTGCCCCATATCAGTACCACATTCCTTTTCACACACCCCACTTGTATGGGCTCCTGCACCATGGTGGTATGTTCAGTTTGCTCACCCACCCTGCCGTCCTTATTCTCAATCACACAGGCAGGAAATACCGCGTATCTGTTGGTCAAAAACAAGGGCTGTGGCTCCTCCATCACTATATCCTCGATCCCCATACGTGCCTGACTCACAGTCCTACCCTCCTAACCCTGACCACTGACCAACTCCAAAGTACTCCTTAACCTATGGGGTGTAACTGTCTCCTGGAACAAAGTGTCTAAGTAACTCTCCCCTCCCTGATGCCCTACAATGTCTGCAGTTCAGACTCCAGCCCAACAACTCTGAGCTAAATTGCCTCAACCTGTAGATACTTACCACAGATTTTGGTTGTCCAGGACTACAAACCTGTCCAGAAACTCCCACATGCTGCAGCCACAGCATACCACCTGCTCTGCCATGTCTATCTAACTGTTTACTTATTTAGTTAGTTAAAATTATTGTTAATCAATTATTTTAGCTCTATAGATTAATTCGTTTATCTAAGTTTATTAATTTACTAAAGTAATTATAAGTTGCAGATTCTTAGCTCTGAGATTGACACTCCTCCCCAGCTTATGGAGCAAAACTAAAACTGCAATACTCATCAACCAATCATATGCCTGCTGTCGTGTGGTATCACTCCTTGTTTTTTTTATTCATTTTGAAGTCCCAACTCCATACTCTGCACTCACCTCACTCTCTAGCAGATTCACTCTCGGGCCTTACTTTATCTATCAATTGCTCCTCTCAGTCTCCCACAAGTCTGCTCTCGGCCCTTTTTATTTCCTGTTGCTCCTCTCAGTCTCCTGCAGGTCTGCTCTTGGTCCTCCTTTATCTACGACCACTCCCCTCACTCTCCTGCAGGTCTACTCTCGGCCTTCCTTTATCTATCGCCACTCATCTCACTTCTGCAGGTCTGCTCTTGGCCCTCCTTTATCTACTACCACTCCCCTCACTCTCCTGCAGGTCTACACTCGGCCTTCCTTTATCGCCTCTCGTCTCACTTCTGCAGATCTTGGTCCTTCTTTACCATTGCTCCTCTCGCTCCCGCAGAACAAAGAACAAAGAAAATTACAGCACAGGAACAGGCCCTTCGGCCCTCCAAGCCTGCGCCGATCCAGATCCTCTATCTAATCTCAGGTCCAATCTCAGCCTAACTTTATCTGCCAATGTTCCTCCCGACTCACCCCAGGTCCACTCTTGGCTCTCCTTTATCTACCATTGCTCTTGTCACTCTCCTGGAGGTCTGTTCTCGGACCTCCTTTATCTGCCTTCTTTCCTCCTGACTCACCCTGCAGATCCGTTCTCAGCCCTCTTTTATCTATCGTTGCTCCTCTTGCTCTCCCGCAGATCCATTCTTGGACCTCCTTTATCTACCAACACTCCTCTCGCTCCTGCAGATCTGCTCTCAGTCCTCCTGTACCTACCATCGCTCCTCTCATAAGAACAAAGGAACATTGGAAATAGGAGCAGGAGCAGGCCATTCAGCCCCTCGAGCCTGCTGTGCCATTCAACTAGATCATGACTGATCTTCTACCTCAACACCATCTTCCTGCACTATCCCCATATTCCTTGATGTCTTTAATGTTTAGAAATCTATCGATCTCTGTCTTGAACATACTCAATGACTGAGCCTCCACAGCCCTCTGGGGTAGAGAATTCCACAGAATCACTATCGTCTGAGTGAATAAATTCCTCCTCATCTCTGTCCTAAATGGCCTACCTCTTATTTTGAGACTGTGTCCACTGGTTCTAGACCCCCCAGCCAGGGGAAACATCCTTCCTGCATCTACCCTATCAAGCTGCGTAAGAACTGTATATGCGTCAATGAGATCTCCTCTCATTCTTTTAAACATCTAGAGAATATAGGTCCTGTCTCCTCAATCTCTCCTCATAGGACAATCACACCGTCCCAGGGATCAGTCAGGTGAACCATCTTTGCACTCCTTCTATGGCAAGTATATCCTTCCTTAGGGAAGGAAACCAAAACTGTACACAATACTCCAGGTGCAGTCTCACCAAGGCTCTATACAAATTCTTTACTGTTGTACTCAAATCCTCTCGCAATAAATCCTCCGACAGGTCCACTCTCAGCCCTCCACTATGTACCGACACTCCTTCCGGCTCACTCTGCAAGTCTGCTCTTGGACTTCCTTTATCTACGATCGCTCCTCTCACTCTCTTCTTTGACTAATGGCATATACATCCCATAATAGAATTTAACTATCAACAAATATATTTATATTTCCCTGTTGAAGTAATTTTCAACTTATTCTTTTTGGAGAATATTCCCCAATCTGATATATATAAATAAATTAGATTGCTGTGAAATTGAAATTAAGCATTAAGCACATGTTATATTAAGAGTGTAGATCTATTCAAAAAAATTGCAGACTAGACTTAGACTAAGTTGTCACCTCTGCACAAAAGAACTGAAGATGATGTAGGAAAGAGACAATTTCAGATGGAGTTAGGAAAAATCCTTGAAAAGTGTCCATTTGATCTTTGCCATTTTCATTCCTTAACTTACTATTCATATATCTAACCACTTCACAGAAATTGCAGTCAAAAAAGGAATAGTGCATGTATTTTAAAATATGTTTCAAAAGATGGTTGAGCACTAGTCTGACTTGAGAGGAAGGGGCATAGGAGGAAATTGGCTGGCTGTCAGAGCTGTCCAGAATTGTGTCTTTGGTCACCCAATTAACAATGCCACTGGCAACAACCATGAAAGGGTCAAAGGATAACTGGGCACAGTCGGCAACATTGGTAAATTAAAATGAAAAGGAAATAGATTTTAAGTCAATGCTTTCATAAATGAAGCACTTAAATTATTTCCACAATAGAATTCCTTCTGCTATCAGAAATTCAATTATACTCCATCTATTTCAAATCACTTCTTGGAAGGAAATAACTGCAAATACATTTAATTTATTAATATATTATCATCAATGTAATATATCGGCACAAAAACTTGTAAATAACCTTATAGAAAATCATAAATAGCAATTCCATGATTTAGCAATAAAATGTCAAATTGTTTTACACAGATTACATTTTCACTCGCAAATGCTCAAACCCACATGAGTCATTCTACCTACCTTGACTTGATAATAAACAGATCATATTAGGAGATAACAAGTAATTATTTTTGGATTTATAAAATACATAAGCTGGAAGACATTCTCATACCTTAATTACATTTTTGTTAATGTTTCCAAACATTACATAAACAATAACTAGAACAAACTCTGTAATTTTATGATATATTAACTTCTTAAAGTTTATGGCTGGCGGGCAGCCATAAAGGCGGGGCTAAAGTGTGGCGAGTCGAAGAAGCTTAGCAGTTGGCAGGAAAAAAGACAAGCGCAAGGAGAGAGCCAACTGTGTAACAGCCCCAACAAACAAATTTTTCTGCAGCACCTGTGGAAGAGCCTGTCACTCTAGAATTGGCCTTTATAGCCACTCCAGGCGCTGCTCCACACACCCCAGGCCACCTCCAGGCGCTTACCCATTGTCTCTCGAGATGAGGAGGCCAAAGAAAAAAAACTTCTTAAAAATTATTCTGTCACCACCACTGAAGACCAGTGCTCCTGACCAGCTCCCTCCCTCCCTCCCAACCGCTAACCCTCCTCTCTCGGTCACCTCCTCTATGTATCACATCCCCCCCGCCCCCTTGCAGTCACCTACCCCTTCCCTTATGATCACTTCTCCACTCTCACATTCACTCCTCTCAATTACTTCCCCTCGTCCTCTCTCAGGATCTACCTGACAGCCGTTCCCTGTGGCACAGTGGTCTGAAATTGAAATTCTCTTTGCCAGCAAAGTGGCTGGGGATGCCCAGCAAATGTCTGCAGCTCATCGGCCTCATGTAAATAAGGCTCAAGGTCATAATCGAGTGTACCATATGCCTACCTGTTCCAATGCAGGGATTGTTTCCTGCATTTAATTTGCATGGCCTGTTATGTGGACAGAATTTTAGGCTTACTATTCCCAGATATTTTCAAACACTCCCCTAACTGGTGTAAAACTGTTGTGTGATTGCCTTTCAGAGTGATGTCCCTTTAAGATCTTAGTATGCTAATGAGCTAAGTGCCAGGACATGGCCATGTGACTATGTGCCAGCCTCACTCTGTAACTGTAACACATAGAGGCAAGTCTTTAAAATAGATAGTTCTGCACTGTAGAATAATTTAGCTGTTTAATAAATCTGTTTGAGATCGTCAACAACCTGGACTCCATGTGTCTCATTTATGTTGCATCAGTCTGTCACTCGAGAATTGGCCTTTATAGCCACTCCAGGCGCTGCTGCACAAACCACTGACCACCTCCAGGCGCTTACCCATTGTCTCTCGAGACAAGGAGGCCAAAGAAGAAAGAAGACTACATAAAAAGCTTCTCATGACATGGTGACAGCTGTGGTGAGAAGACAAAATCCAATATTGAAGACCTCAGGAAAACAGCTTTAAGCTGTAGAAGGCAAAGCACTAAACGACAGGCTGCAAATCAATCACTGCAATCGGGTGAGTCAGGAATCCCCATTGTAAAAAGCTCTGAGGTGCTTGCAAAGTTGATTTTTTTAAAGGCTCAGTGAAAGAAAAAAAAATCTCAGGCTGATTGATTATTTACAAAGACTCCCCAGGGTGATCAAAGTCGGCTCCATTACAGGAGGCGCCCGATAGGAAAAAGCATGGAAATCATGTAGATCGCAGCTAGAATTGTAAAAAGAAACCATGAAATCACTCCAGCGTGAAGGGCTTTCATTCACTCAGCCAGAACATTTAAAAAAATTGTAAAACCACTCAAGTGTGAAGAATTGCCTATTGAACTGTTGCATAAACAAACAAGTCCTCCACCTTGAGCCCCAAAACATCCAATGGGGAGGATGAGGAGAGGCAAAGGACACACAATGCCCTGAAGAGGCAGAGGAGGAATGAGTTGAAGCAATGTCTGTTGGTTCTTCAAGATGAAGTGCCAGAACTTTCCAAGAGTGACAAGAGCCGGAGTTTATCGCTGGTCGGACAGGATCCGTCCACCGATCAAAAAGTCGGTGGCGATCCCGCCTCCGCTGGGCCTGGGGATCCAGACCGGATTTTACGTTCCCCAGGCCTTAATTGGTCTTAGACGGGATTTCCACCTCATGGAGGCAGGAAGACCTGCCTAATGGAGCTACCGGCAGCTTTTAGCCACAGCAGCACCACCGGGACCGGTGGCCACTGCTGGGACTACACTCAGCATCAAAATGAAGACAAAGGACGGCCCACAAAAGAAGCAGATTTTTGGGGTCTTGCCCGGGGTGATGGGTCGGGTCCCAGCGAGGCAAAGGGGGGGGGGGCGATTGGGGGGGGGACAGGGCGTGTTTTGGTCATTGGGGTGGTTGGGGCATCGGGGCGCCCTCCATCAGGCACAGGGTGTCCGATCAAGAGGGCCACCCCCAGGCACCCAGAAGGCCGCCTACATTTGTTAGGCGGCTTTTCTCAGGCCTGGGCCACCTGCCTGCCAATGGTAAAATCCCTGTGGCAGCGGGTGGAGGCCCTTAAGTGGCCGTCAATTGGCCACTTAAGGGCTTTGATTGCCCTGGGGCGGGCGGGCCATTTCCCACCGCCGCCGCCCCGCATAAATAGGCGGCAGAGGGGGGATCGGGTTGGTATGAGCCCCCCGAACCTCCCACCATTTTACGCCCATCCCCTTCCACCAGGGGCATGAAATTCCAGGCAAAGCTTCAAAGCTGGTCATCTTGAGAAAAGCAACAGCGTATATTAACAGACTGAAGGCAAAGCAACAGAAACTGGGTGCAGTGAGGGAGAAACTTCTGAAAGAACAGCAACAGATGAGATGAAAACTCCCCGAACCAAACTCCCCGAATATGTGTTGTCAAACATCCAAGACGCTATATGGACTTTTGAGCCTCTACATTTGTAAAATTTCACAATCTCTATCCATGTGTAAACAATTTTGATGTTATCTAATTTTGTGTATTTTTACTTTTAGCATACGAGACCTATCTTTGGAACGAAGGGGGGTGTTGTGTGATTGCCTTTAAGAGTGATGTCCCTTTAAGATCTAGTATGCTAATGATCTAAGTATCAGGAAGTGGTCATGTGACTACATGCCAGCCTCACTCTAACTGTAACACCTAGAGGCAAGTCCTGTAAATAGATAGCACGGCACTGTATAATAATTTAGCTGTTTAATAAACCTGATTTGAGATCTTCAACAAGCTGGACTCCACGCATCTCATTTATGTTGCATCAGACAACATAAAAAGCTTCTCATGACAAAAAACTTTTCTTGAGTAACTTCGTACTCCTTCATTTTGTACTCCAATTTGTTATCCCTTGTACTTATCCACATTGAAATTCACCCTCAATAGTTCTACCCACTTGCATGTTTTGTCCAAGTCTTTGGTGAAAATAAAGACAGAACTTGGGCTTTATAAATAGAGGCTTCGAGTACAAAAGCCAGAAAGTTATGCTAAACCTATATAAAGCACTAGGTTCAGGCCCAGCTGGAGTATCGTTTCCAATTCTGGGCATGACACTTTGGTAAACACTTGAAAGCTTCGGAAAGGGCACAGAAGAGATTTACTAGAATGCTTCTAGGGATTACAGTTGTGTAGATAGACTAGAAAGGCTGGGGTTGTTCTCCTTAGAGCAGAGAAGGCTAAGAGGAGATTTGATAGAGGTGTTTAAAATTATGAAGGGTTTAGATAGAGTAAATAAAGAGAAACTGTTTCCAATGGCAGAAGGACTGATAATCGGAGGGTACAGATTTAAGGTGATTGGCAGAAGAACCAAAAGCGACATGAAGAAAACCTTTTCTTATGCGACAAACGGTTAGGATTTGGAATGCGTTACCTGACAGGGTGATGGATGGAAATTCAATCAGAACCTTTGTCATGCAAGGCCCTCACCTGCCAAGAATGAGGCACATTCATTTTGTCATGAACATTGATTTTAAATTGTTACTGGAGTGAAGAAAGGACTTGTTAAATAAATCAGGCGTGGCTGGAAAAAACATTAACATACAAACAGACATCAAAGGTGAGGAAGTGCATTCCAGGGCCTGCTAAGGAGGATACAATATCCTGGACTGGGAAGATCTCTCCTGTCTGCTCCAATCTCTTTCTCATAAGCTTCTAAATTCACTGAAGACACATGAGCCCCAAGAAAGAAAAATCTCCTACAGTGAACAAGGTTTAAGAAGAACACTGGGCCCCAACGAAAAGCAAGATCTATCTATAATCAAGGACTCTACAGTGAGCTCGAAGAACCATAACAACTCTTCAGATATTGCCTCAAATTTTCCAATTTATTTTTCTTCTGCTCTTTACTGTCTATTTGCATGTGTGTATCGCATATGCATGCTAGCGGGGCATGTTGTGTATCCATAGGCGTCAACCGAATGAGAGTTTAAGTTTAAGTTTAATAAATTTCAACTTTTCTTCTTTAAACTAAGAAAGCCTGTTTGTGCTGGTTTCTTTGCCTTATAATTGGAAAGCGGTGAACAAGGATTCACCAAGGGGGAGCTCAAAACATGGTGTGTTTAAAATTAAACCCTGTTATGGTAAGACCAGGTGAAGGCTGAGAGGGACACCTAGACACCTTTCTCACCTGATCATAACAGAAATTTGGGTGCTAGTGTCCGGAATTGACCCACAAGCAAATGAGAAAAATTGGAAGTGAGAAGCCAAATTGTTCCCAATCAAAAAGAGTAAGATTTTAATACAGGTTTTCTTGTGCTTGTGTGTGCTTGAATACAAACATGTCTGCAACTGAAGCTAGTAGCTCCCCAAGCCAGGGTGAAGTAACTTGGGATAGGTTAAAAGCACTGTCTATGGAGGAGTTGAGAAAAATGGCTGAGCAGTGTGGGATTACTGTACATGGCAAGGCTAGGAAGGCTGAACTCCTAAGGCTAGTGGCCAACCATTTTTCCCTTGAATCTGAAGAAGCAGAAACAGGGTTAGAAGCAGACTCCAACAGGGTATTGTTAGCAAAGATACAATTGGAACAATGGAAACTTGAATTAGAAGACAGGGAAAAAGAAAGAGAAAAAGAAAGGCTGGAGAGGGATAAAGAGAGAGCCTTCCAGAAGGAACATGAAGAAAATGAAAGGTAGGAGAGGGAGAGAGAAAGAATATTCTGGAAGGAATGTGAAGAAAGAGAGCTGAAGCAGCTTGAGTTAACTCGACAGAGTTATCCCAGTGAAAGCATGGCCAATGTGGAGGAGTATAATTCAAGGCTGGGTACAAAGTTGTTAAAACTAATTGCAAAAATTCAATGAAGAAGATGTGGAGACATTTTTGTGCCCTTTGAGAAACTGGCAAGGCAGCTAAAATAGCCAACTGAGACCTGGTCTCTTTTACTACAAAGCAAGCTAACTGGAAAAGTGCATGAGGTTTATTCCCTGTTGCCAAATGAGAGTTCATCAAATTATGAACTGACCAAAAATGCTATCCTTGGGGCATATGAATTAGTACCCGAAGCCTATTGCCAAAAGTTTAGAACCCTCAAGAAGCAAGCTAATCAAACTTATCTGGAGTCTGAAAGAAGTAAACAGCTGGCTTGTGACCAGTGGCTGAGGACTCTTAAAGAACAGCTCAGCTATGCGAATCTCAGAGAAGTAATTCTATTAGAGGAATTTAAACACTCTCTCCCTCTCTCCATAAAGGTCCATGTAGAGGAGCAGCAGGTCCAAAGAGCCCGGCAAGCGGCCGTTCTGGCCGATGAGTTTGCATTAATTTATAAGTCGGTTTCCCAGGGGAGAACCTTTCCTAGTCACCCCCACAAATCCAAAAAGGGCAATGGGTGGGAAGGTGATAGAAGCCTAAGCACACCTGGGAGAGAAAGGAAAGCAGGAGACACAGGGGGCCTTCCTCTAGCCAAAAGCGAAGGTGCTGTGAGCAAGAGTGAGACCTGGTGACCTGTGTGCTTCCATTGTAATAAAGCAAGGCATTTAAAAGCTGACTGCTGGAAACTAAAGGGAAAACCAGTAGGGTTATTCAGAGCACACCTGCTCAGTGAAGACAGGGACCTGATGGAATGCACAGCAGAACAAGCTGTGGCTTTAACTGAAGTAAGAGTGAAAGTGCAAGAAAATTTAATAGGATTCCTGAAGACTATCAGGGTTTTATGTCCGAAGGGAAAGTAACCCCATACCCCTCGAGTGGGGCAAGCAAGCCCATCGTGATTCTCAGGAAGACAGGGGCCACCAGATCGCTTTTACTGGGAAACGCCTGACCTTACCCCCAGAGAGTGCAGTGAACACCAAGAAAGTGGTGAATGGTATTGGAGGGCAGTGTGTGCCTGTACCTATACACCAGGTGCACCTGGAGTGCGACCTAGTTTCGAGACCAGTGGCAGTAGGGATTGTTCCTAGATTGCCTGTGGACAGGGTTGACCTTCTCCTAGGTAATGATATGGCGGGGGTAGCCCCCCAGTAGTAAAAGAAAGACTGCAGGAGGTCAGAGAGACAGGGCTGTGGCAGGATATGGACCCCTGCAGTTTCCCTGAATGTGTAATGGATCAGACCATGATAAAACCAGCTCCCACAGAGGAGACTGAATTAGCACTGCAGGCAGGTGACCAGGTCTGTCTGTCCGAGACTTTCTTCGGAAAGTTAGGAGATCCAGGGAATGAATTAAATGGATTTTCCCTAGCTGAGGCTTAGCGAGCTGACCCAGTATTGTGAGAGTTACCACAGACCCAGTTTGAAAGTGAAGCAGAGGGAGTCCCTGATTGCTATTATTTAAAGAATGAGGTACTGATGAGGAAATGGAGTTCTGCTGACAGACCTGAGTGCAAGGAGGGGACAGTAGTTCACCAGTTAGTGGTACTGCAGAGGTACCGGGGAGAAATATTAAGAAGGGCTTATGAGACTACAGTGGCTGTACATGTTGGTGTACAAAAGACCAAAGCCCACGTAAGACAGCGGTTTGACTGGTCAAAACTCCACAAAGATTTGATGGAGTACTGCAGGAGTTGTCACATGTGCCAGATTGAGGGGAAACCCCACCCTACAGTGCAACCTGCACCCCTAAGTCCTGTACTGGTGTTAGGAGGACCCTCCAGCAGAAGGTTGGTGAACTGTAAGGGACCCCTGTCGAGAACAAAAGGGGACAGGTAGGCACAAGGCTGGCAAAAGGTTAGACATGGAATGGGAAAAAGTGATCAAGAGGGCAGGTTAAAGGAAGTCAGGGAGGAATCCCAGATGAAAACCCCGACTGTCCAGTCAGCCAACCCCGGAAAAATTTGAAAAGTTAGACCCCACATCCTCCTATGTAAATGCAGACTCAAGAAGCACCCCACCAGAGATCCTAACAGCATTTACAAGAACCTGTAGAGACAAAGAGAGACCACTAGGGGGCACAGAAACCGTGAGGGTGATGCCTCACCTAGTTGAAGTGCCATGGGGTAATGCAGTAGAGTCTGCACAAATACCTGCAGGTAGGAGTGTCCTCTAGGACAAAGGGGAGTTTAGCAAAGAATCCTCCCCCACTGACAGAAAAAGAAAATCACCATTCCTCTAAAGTCAAAAGCCTTTGCATAACTCTGCAAAGCACTGAAAGAGAGTTCAGGATAGCCCCGCCCACTACTGAGTCTGTGAAAAAAAAATGACCTCAGCAGGAACAAAGACCCTAGGCAGCCGTGGAAATGGGCAAACGGAAGCTAAACTTCCCCAAAATAGAACCACATGTTTATTGGGATGCCAAAAAAGGGCCGATTTTAATAAGTTTTAGGATTTGTGAATGAATGAGAGAAATGCATGTTTTTTTTCTGTATCTTATATTTTTCTCTCGACCCTTTTAATGAAATGTGCCTTTTCTCAAAACGCATTTCATTCCACTGGGTGTGGAGTTGTCATGCTAGGCCCCCACCTGTCAATATGAGGCACATTAATTTTGTCATGAACATTGACTTAAACTGTTACTGGAGTGAAGAAAGGACTTGCTAAACGGATCAGCCATGGCTGGGAAAAAAACATTTACTTACCAACAGACATCGAAGGTGAGAAAGCGTATTCCAGGACCTGCTATGGAGGATACAATCCACAAGTGCCAGGACTGGTTAGACCAGCTGGTCACATGACTACCTGTCTGTTCCAGGGATTTCTTTTGAACTGGCCGCAAAAAGTTTGAAGAGAGTGTCTGTTTGCTCCTGGACTGAGAAGATCTCTCCTGTCTGCTCCCATCTCTTTCTCACAAGTCTCTGAATCCACATGATTTCTCTCCATTATGGGTAAGAACCTGGTCATCAGGTGCGAGGCACTCACGTTGTTGCTGTACGTGGCGCAGGTCTGGCCCATACCCCACTCCTGCTCTGTGGCGGTCTCCCGAGCCATTTTCTGCTTCATCTGGGGATCCAAAATGGACCGGGTCCGGAGAGACACGATATTCAAACCTCCGGATAAGGGATGGAAAAGTGTACCCAATATTGCCCTCACCCTGATAACTACCTTCGTGTGCGGCTGCATCAAGCTGTGTGTAGACCTCCAGTACGCAAACTCCAAGTGTCCGAGATAAACTTCAGCTGCTGCTGGAGGACTATCAATTCGGTGAAAGACGCCCTTTGGTCTGCCCGAAACTTGTTGGTCTTCCAGCGCAAAGAGTTGTCCACGACCGAATGTTGCAGACTGGCACATTCCAAGGTCCAGGACTACGTGCTGAGGGACGCACTAAAACTTGGGACAGCCACAGCAAAGGCTCAATGGGGAAAGACCACTGTGTAAGGTCCCCCCACCAAGCTGAGCTGAGGGGCTGGATCCATGGAAAACCCCTCGAACTGTATCGGGAAAATTTTCATTTGCTGTAGAATGTATATGGCATGAAAAATGAAATGGAAGGGTTGTGAGGCAACTCACTCCTGTATTGAAGGAAACTAGCCTCCTTTGCACTGTTTGTATTTTTTGACTTGGTGCTGTTTGGAACTGTTTTGTAATGTATTTTTTACAGATTTTTATGAATAAAGTATATTTTGGAAATTAAAAAAAGAACCCCAAGAGAGAATAGTCCTCCACAGCGAACAAGGTTTAAGAAGAATACTGTGCCCCAAGGAAAAGCAAGATCCACCTGCAATCAAGACTCTATAGTGAGCTCGAAGAACCATAACACCAACTCCTCAGATATTGCCTCAAACCTGTCCACTTCATTTTTCTTCTGCTCTTTACTGTCTCTATTTGCATGTGTGTATCGCATATGCATGCTAGCGTGGGCACATTGTGTATCTGTAGGCGTTTAACTGAATTAGAGTTTAAGTTTAAGTTTAATAAATTTCAACTTTTCTTCTTTAAACCTAAGAAAGCCTGTTTGTGCTGGTTTCTTTACCTTATAATTGGAAAGCGGTGAACAAGGATTCACCAAAGGGGAGCTAAAAACACGGTGTATTTAAAATTAAACCCTGTACGGTAAGACCAGGTGAAGGCTGAGAGGGTCTCCTAGACACCTTTCTCACCTGGTCGTAACACCTTCAAAAAGGAATTGGTTAAATATTTGTGGGAGAAAATATCGCAGGGATATCGGGAAAGAGTGCGAGAGTGGGATTAATTGAATTGCTCTTTGAAAGAGCTGGCGCAAATGTGATGGGCCAAATGGCCTTCTTCTGTGCTGTACTATTCTATGATTCTATGATAACTTCCATTTATATAACACCTTTCAGCTCAGATCATCCCAAAGTGCTTTACAGCCAAGCAATTGCTTTTGAAATGTGGTTACCGTTATTATGTAGGGAATTGCAGCAGTCAATTTGTACACTGCAAGGTCGTACAAACAGCACTGAGATAAATGACCAGTTCTTCTGTGGGCTTTTGTGGTGCTGTCATTTGAGTGAAGCGAGTTGGTCAGAACATCAAAAGTCCCCGCTCTTCAAATATTGCCCTGGGACCTTTTACATCTAACTGAGAGGACAGAAACGGCTGTAATTTAACATTTCATTTGAAAGACAGAACCTCCTACATTACAGCCATCAATCAGTATTGAAGTATCAGCTTATATTATGTGCTGAAGCCTTTGGGTATGGCTTGGATGCCTGCCCTTCTAACTCAGAAGTGAGAGTGCGTCCACTGAGCTAAAGCTGATACTTTGCAGTTTCTTCATTACTTTTTTCTAACTGTTCCTCTTCCCTGGCTTATTATCTACAAATTTGATCAAATTGCATTTTGTCTCTGAATCCTAGTCATTTATGTCGTTTAGAAACAGCAGAGGCCCTGACATTGAACCCTGGGGTACCTGACTTAGTACATTTCTGTAGCTTGGCTTTTCGTTCTTGTTTTCTCTAAACCAGTACCTGCTGCTTCCTTGTTTTCAGCAAGTTCTTTATCCACTTCCAGGTTTTACAATGGACCATTGCTGTCCATTAAAATGCAGAGAACAGGCCAGCTGATGACTATATTGTTGCTTTTATTTTGATTTTGATTCATATATTCATGTTTCTATTACTGGACTTAATTTGTATGCATTGGAATCAATTTTAACAAAATTGGAATTTTTTTCTTGCTTTGTCTGATTTGAAAATATTTTATAATTAGAAATTAATAAATATTTCATTGCATGTGTTACAGGAAATAAAACACATCTTTTGAAAAACCCAACGAGTTAAAGTAATGTTAAACCAAATATTAAGCCACCTCATAAGATTAGTTAGCGATTCTCTTTGATACTTTACCCTTTGGATTATCATCAAAGGGAGGATTATGCTTCTTTGCTGCAACATAGCAACTGATTTGGAGAAATGGAATTATTGAAATAAGGAAGTTAAGCTGTGAAGAAACATCAAGGAGTTGAGCTTGTTTTCTTTTGAAACAAGGAGACTTGGAATCATATAGCACAGAAAGAGGCCATTCAGCCCATCATGGCTTTGGAAGAGCTATTCAGTTGGTTCCATTCACCCTGTTCTTTCCCCATACCACTTGCTTTGAGACACAAATCTTGTATTATACTTTAAAACAGTTCTTCCCATCTGCCACACCCCACAGCAAACAAGCATTATAAAAGCTGCAATGAGCTCGTTAGCTACCAGTTTGGATACCACAGACCTAGCTCCTTGCTTAGATGCAAAACAATTTGCTTTTTTTCCCACTATAGCCTGCTGCTATGAACAGACTTTAATGAACTGGGACAGTACAATGAGTTTCCATCATTCGATGACATCCTCCAAACTGATAATGGTTGAAGATTTACACTTAGCAAACTGCACTGTAAATTCTAAGATAGCCTGTTGAATGTGGTGAATCATCCCATAGATTGTGATCTGAAGGGATGTGACCAGAAAGTTACTTCAAGGTAAGCAAATTCAAATTTGCAATATTATTGCAAAATACATTCCACAAAGTTGATCCAGGCAAATTGTTCATTTTGACAGAATAGCACCATTACCAGTGATAATAAAAACAAAAAATGCTGGAAATACTCAGCAGGTCTGGCAGCGTCTGTGGAGAGAGAAGCAGAGTTAATGTTTCAGGTCAGTGACCCTTCATTACCAGTGATGCAGGTTAAAAACTGGGATGGTAGGTATAAGAAGCGTAGCACATTTTACATACATGTAAGACTAGGGAGGTACATAAAGATTTACCTGGGAGGCAATTGTAGCAAATAGTGTTAAATGGGTTTTAGATTCTTTTCTGGAAGGAAAGGAATTGATTAATATAATGAGATGGCCTAATGGCCACTCAAACTGTTAAACTTTGTTGTTCTAAAAATCCATTGTCATCCCAATGTAGTTCCTCCATGACTTCAGCAGGAGTACACTGGAACAACTAGAAATTAGGTTATGCCAGGTCCAATCTAGCAGTGAAATTTCAAGGATGGACTTGTGTGAAAGTAGCTTCCAACCACATCTTACAATGACATTATTGCAAGGAGTTTTACAGCTGAAGACACAGATTCCTTACACCGAGTGATCCTGTGCTCCAGGCCTTCAGAGGAACCTAACGTAGGATTGGTTTAAACCAGGTGTACTTCCTGGCCCATCAGTGGACTTGTGGTCTGCGTTAGGGGATCCAGCTCGGAATTGTGGTCCACACTTCCTGACATTCTAGGCATCGAATTATTTTTTAAAAATTCAAAGCGACTCCATTTTTAAAAGAGCCATGGGAGTGCCTAGAGATTCCTTCCAAGGGGGAAACATGGCATGCCAGCCCAATACTCGTTCACTCTACTTTTCACCTTTATGCCAATGTGTGCTTCTGGTAGCATGGATGATAATTAAGGGACCTCCACCTGAGCCCATGAACTTTGGTGGAGTCAGCTATAGAGGACCAGAGCATTGGCATCTCTGATACCGAGGTGCACTTGCTATGGATTTTCAAGGCATATGGTCTAATTGCCTCTTGCCTCTCTATTTTATCAATGCTACCAAGGTCAGTGTTTCTCTAAACTTTTCTTATTTTTGCTCCCTCCAAATGTAATGCCCTACATTCTTATTGTTGGAAATTGATTATAGTTTCATGGCACCATTACTGATACTAGTTTTTATTTTTTTAATTTTTATTAATTAATTCAATTTAAATTTCACTAGCTGCCGTGGTGAGATTTGAATCTATGCCCCCAGGCATTGATTAAACTTGGCCCCTGGATTATTAAATCCAGTGACATTACCACTACGCTACCATCTCCCCAGTTGCAAAATGGTCAGTCATTATACACCCTGCCCAGTTTATACTTCCATTGAAGTCAATGGAAGTTACGATAGATGAGCTGGAGAGCCAGCCTGAAAATTCATCAACTATCTCTTGATTTATCTTGTCTCCTCTTCTATCTTACTCTGCCTTCCTATAAACCATGGTCTTTGGCCCACAGCTTGGTCTCCTCAGATATATCTAAAAAGGGCATCCTTGGTCTATGGGCCCTGTTAGGTGGGTAAGGCCTTCTCCAAGCAGGCCCCCTTATCTGCTGTTCTGTCAGAACGCCACCTGCAAGTCATTCCTGCTGTTGTTACTGCTGCTCTCCTTCATCCTCCTCGTTCACCCAGTACAATGCTACAAAACTGCCACCAAACATAAGCTGTCACTGCCTATTGATAGTAAATAAGCAAAAGAAATTATAACAAATAAGCAACATGGAAGCTGTCAAACCATTCCAGCTCTAACAAGTTCACCGGCACATAAATGTGAATGATCTGAGTGCCGGAGCTTATGAACTTTTAAATCTGGCTTCCTGTTGTCTCTGGAATCAATCACACTAGGTATTACCTAGCAAGTAGGGTGAGACTTCTGATTTATCCAGTTAATATAGTGCTCTGATTTGCATGAATTCCTGAAGCTCCCACCTGCCATTAGTGGGAGCCTCAGTTGACTGGAAATGTGGGCTATTAAAATTGTACCGGATGGGAAGGGAACAGTAACAGGATGATAAGTACATCCATCAGATTTTAAAGCCTCAGTTTCGCTTGGTGCTGTGTATTAAAATACCAACCCTACCCCACTAACAATCTGTTAATCCATCCGCAACTCTCAGTGATTGTTGCCCTTAATTTCACATCTTACGCTAAATTCATCCCGCAAATCCCTCAGGTAAGGTTACTTTAGTCCTGCTAAAATATTAGACGTCAGAACCCTTCAAAATTATGAATACATTCTTTAGAGATTTGAATGACATACACAAAAATTAGGAGTCATAATAATGAATCTATTTTTCTGAATGTCATTTTTAAATGAAATATGTCAGTGTAAATAAATCATCACCCCTTCCTGTAAATTCTAATTTTCCTGCTTTTGACTACACCAGCTGTTGCTGCACTATACTGCAGAAGGACACTGTGCACAATTTACATTCTGCTATTTTTGGTATGGATTGTGTTGTGAAAAGCTTACGTTATGGAAAAATCAGACTCCTGAAATCATTTCTTATGAGTGTGGTCAATAGCAGTTATTGTATTCTGATTTCTAAATGCAAGAATTCAAACTGTCAAAAATTCTGGTAAACAAAAATAAATTTATTACATTCATGCAATAAGAAATGGCTCTTTTTTTTATTCATTCGTGGGATGTGGGCATTGCTGTCCAGGCCAGCATTTATTGGCCCTCCTTAATTGCCCTTGAGAAGGTGGTGGTGAGCTGCCTTCTTGAACCGCTGCAGTCCATGTGAGGTAGGTACACCCACAGTGCTGTTAGGAAAGGAGTTCAAGGATTTTGACCCAGTGACAGTGAAGGAACGGCGATATAGTTCCAAGTCAGGATGGTGTGTGGCTTGGAGGTGAACTTGGAGGTGGTGTTCCCATGCATTTGCTGCCCTTGTCCTTCTAGTGGGTAGAGGTCACGGGTTTGGAAGGTGCTGTCTAAGGAGCCTTGGTGCGTTGCTGCAGTGCATCTTGTAGATGGTACACACTGCTGCCACTGTGTGTCGGTGGTGGAGGGAGTGAATGTTTGTGGATGGGGTGCCAATCAAGCGGGCTGCTTTGTCCTGAATGGTGTTGAGGTTCTTGAGTGTTGTTGGAGCTGCACCCATTCAGGCAAGTGGAGAGTATTCCATCACATTCCTGACTTGTGTCTTGTAGATAATGGGCAGGATTTGGGGAGACAGGAGGTGAGTTACTCACCTCAGGATTCCTAGCCTCTGACCTGCTCTTGTTGCCACGGTATTTATATGGCTACTCCAGTTCAGTCTCTGGTCAATGGTAGCCCTAGAATGTTGATAGTGGGGAATTCAGGGGAGATGGTTAGATTCTCTCTTGTTGGAGATAGTCATTGCCTGGCACTTGTGTGGCATGAATGTTACTTGCCACTTATCAGCCCAAGCCTGGATATTGTCCAGGCCTTGCTGCATTTCTACAAAGACTGCTTCAGTATCTGAGGAGTCGCGAATGGTGCTGAACATTGTGCAATCATCAGCAAACATCCGCACTTTTGACCTCATGATTGAAGGAAGGCCATTGATGAAGCAGCTGAAGATGGTTGGGCCTCGGACACTGCCCTGAGGAACTCTTGCAGTGATGTCCTGGAGCTGAGACGATTGACTTCCAACAACCCAACCATCTTCCTTTGCGCTAGGTATGACTCCAACCAGCAGAGAATCTTCCCCCTGATTCCTATTGACTTCACTGAATAGGATTTATCTGCTCACCTGGAACTTGCCGTAGCAATGTTACATGTCAGACTGTCACACAGCTACTGCTTCCTCTATGCAAAGGTGACTATTATCACTTTAAGAAAGATTGTGGTTCTTTTTCATCTCCTCTGCTAGGTCAAAACAGGGTAGCATGGTTAAAGCACACCAATCACTTCCGTGTTCCCACCAACATCCAGGTCACCAGAACTTTGATGGGATCTTGAAATTGCCAGCCCAAGTGATTGACAGAAACAGACAGGAGCCCTGTTAGCCTATGCAAATCAGCTCCTATGATGTCAATAGGACCCCAATGTAATTTTGAAGTACCAATGGGTGGATTGTGTGCTATCCACACTCCACCCATTGATATTTAACATTAAGCAGTCTAATGAGTGGCCCTTAAAGGAACTGATGCGGGATGCACCAACAAAATTTCAAGAGGTTTGTAAATTATTTTTGAGGGGTCAAGAAGAGCGTTAATGTCTGACCATCTGTGGTTTGTAACTTGTGGCCCTCCCTCAAGATCATCCCTCCTACTTCAACTTTCTGCATTGACAAAGTTCCATGGCAGGCCATCAGGTTGTCCAAATACTCCAGTAGTTCGTTGATAGAATGGTAATGAGGTCATACCAAGAAAATTGCTTGAGCCAAAGACTACTTTCATTGGGCTGAATTTTACAGTCCCACATCCCCCCACTCCTGACGTCGGGGGTTATGGAGGGGGAGGGGGGCCTGAAAATGCCTCGGGCAGAGGCCTGCCATGGGCCTCAATGCCAGGAAGGCCTGACCCGATATTGCCAGCGACAGCACGGCCTCGTGGCGGCCCCCCACACCCCGCCACTCAGCGACGGGAGCACAATTTACATATTTAAATAAATTTAAATAAAGGAATTAATTACCTTCTCGCCTCCACCTTCCGTCCTGCTGCGATATTGGTGCCAGTGGCCGGCACTCCCTCGCCTTGGATCCCTGTCCGGGGAGCCGAGGCGTAACACTGGTGAGCTGGGGGGGAGGGGTAGGTAAGTTTTTCAGTGCAGGAGGGGGAGGAGTGGGGTCAAACTAATCTCATTGGTTTCGGGGATGGTGGGAAAGGTTAAAGTTTAAATTTATGTACTTGAGGGGGGAAGGTCAGATGGGCAGCGGAAGTGTTTTGTGGGGGAGAAGGCAAGTAATGCATTTCATGTTTATTGGGGGGTGGGAGAGGGGCAAATTAAATGTTTTAAAAAATTTTTGTAAACTATTTCTTTAATATTGAAATTAAATGGAAGGGTTCAAAGCCCTTTAAAAATGGTGTCAACGCCTGCGCAAAGGCTGCTGATGCCATTGCCGGGGACGGACCGTCTGTCGTCTCCACATCGTCGGGGTGGGCAGTCCGCCCCAGCCATTTAAATGATCCGCCACGCTGTATATCGCGTCAAAATTTTTGGTATTTATCAATTGCTTTATATTATGCCAAGCATTTTACATTTATCCGTTTGATATGGAAAATATCTTTGCATGGGTTAAGAAACTGTCACTCACGATAGTATTTCCATATCTGAACTAATTGAATGTGATGTTCTCCACTGAGGTTCCAATTTTATTGCAGCTATCAGTCTCAGACTGTTATTAGTGAGCTGAATGCTCAATCAACAGAGCAGTTATATTGCCACAAAAGCAAAATACTGCGAATACTGGAAATCTGAAATAAAAACAGAAAATGTTGGAACACTCAACAGGTCTGGCAGCATCTGTGGAGAGAGAAACAGGGTTAACATTTCAGGGCTGTGACCTTTCATCAGAAAGCTGCCAGACTTGCTGAGTATTTACAGTTATATTGCCAACTGAGCTTCTCTGTGGAGCGCACCTTTACATGGTAGGAGAATATCAAGGCCCTGGAGAAGGTTTCAGAGGAAGGTCATGAATAGCTGGTTTAATGGCCTTGATCGCAAATGTTACATCCTTGTTCTAAAAGGGGAGAAGGATAAACCTGGCAATTAAAGGCCAGTTAGAATGATGTTGGTGGTGGGGAAGCTTTTGCAAACAATAATCCTGAAGAAAATTAACAGCCACTTGGACAAGCATGGACTAATAAAGGAGAGCCAGCATGTTCAGGGAAAATCATGTTTGACTAAATGATTGAGGGTGTGATGAGGTAACAGAGAATGTGAATGAGGGCAGTGCAGTTGATGTTGTGTGTATGGACTTTCAAAAGACATTTGATAAAATAACATATATTAGGCTTGTTAGCAAAATTGAAGTCTGTGGGATTAAAAGGGACAGTAGCAGCATGGATCCAAAATTGGCTAAGGGATAGAAAACAGAGCATTGTGGTGAATGGCTGTTGTTTTACAGACTGGAGGGAAGTATACACTGAAGTTCCCCAATGATCAGTGCTAGGATCACTTCTGCTTCTGATACACATTAACGACTTGGACTCGGGGGTACAGGACATGATTTTGAAATTTGCAGATGGCACAAAACTTGAAATTGCAGTAAACCGTGAGGAAGATAGTAATAGGCTTCAAGAGGACACAGACAGGCTGGTGGAATGGCAGACATATGCCTGATGAAATTCAACATAGAAAAGTGTGAGGTGATACATTGTGACAGGAAGAATGAGGGGAGACAATGACTGCAAAATGGTACAATTTTAAAGGGGGTACAAGTGTGATGGAATATAGGTATAATAGGCTTAATTAGGTAGACTTTAGATATTGTTAATATATTATACCGTTTAGAATTAAAGATTGAATAAATGGTCAGTTTTCAAGACTCACTGACATTCCCCTTTCAGAAGGTAGAGTTAAAAATTTCAAGGTCCCTGTTATGAACTATTTGTGTCTCTGTTGTCAGGGACCTGGAAGATAAACACACACATTGAAATATCCTGTGTGACATCAGTAAGAGGTAGCAATAAACTTAATTCGTTTATGGGGTTGTTGATGCAGACAGATCGGTTCAAAAGGTTGCTTTAAGGTACCATAAAGAAGGCAATTGTAGATAATAAAACAATAAATGGAATGGACCTCCAGGAACAAGAGGTTAAGTAAACATAATTATAAATATTTTAACCAGGTAAATGCTCACAACTTCAAGAGCAGGGGAATTCCTATAAAACATTAAGTAGAGTTAGTTAATGATACTACCAAATAGGGATCTTGACAGCAAGAAACACACACACAGAAAGGTACACCTATATGCTAAGAGGTCATATGACACCATAGAAACAGTATAAACATGAGAGGTTCTGAAGCAAAAAATGAGAAGTGTTGCATTCCTCAAACAATACTTCTCACCCCATGCCTTACTCGGGGAATTTAAGGTAAAAGTTTAAATTTTGATGGATATTCTAAGATATTTTGCTGTAACATTAACAGGATTAAACATTTGGATTCTATGTTAGAAATAAAATTGTGTGTTACATCTCTTAGTAATATTTGATACTATGATATACTTATCCACTTAAAAGCCTTTTGCATGTTAAATTCTTCAATAATATATAAAAGTTAATAAATCGTCTCATGTAGCATTCTGTATACAACTGCAAGAACTCCCTCTCTGTGTCTCTTTAGGTAGAGAGATACATATTGAAGAGAATTTCCCAGAACCTTATAATATCTGGGATATTAATGAATAAGCCATAATGATTAAAAATAGGCTATCTGAAAGATAGTAATGTTCTCTGTTAGTTTTCTTTCTTTGAGGGAAAGCTAGTTCAATTCTTTGGACCCAAATAAGTGTCTTTAAGAATTTGTCTGGTTTGAACTTAATTAAAGGATATTCATAGGGATGTACTCCTGATTTGGTTTAGTCCCTATAAGGGGTTAAAGTCATAAATTACTTCACAAGAAGTGAGAAACCTAGGGGTGTTGTGCACAAATCATTGAAGGGGTCAGGAAAGGTTAACAAAGCAGTTAAAAAAGCATATGGGATCCCTCGGTTTTATAAATGGAGGCTTTGGGTGGAATTTTCAAATCACAGTCCCTGCCGAAAACAACAGGACCTGTAGAGGGTCGGGAACCCGATTGTTACTGGAGCGAGCTTTGCTATGGTTGTTTAACTCAGCCACAGCATTAGCATTCTGCTTCTGGGTTTCCCGACCAGTCAGAGAGTGTAGGTGGGATGACACGCCGATTCTGTCAATGAAAGCACAGTATTTAAAGGAACCCCACCATGGGTCTGAATGGCTGCAGTGAATCCTGGTAGCGGAAAATTCACAAAGGAGTAGAATGGAAGGAAGATGTGGGAAGGCTGCCCCCAAGGTTCTCTGACGCTTCCCTGGAGGGAATGCTGGGCCTTTAAGGACCAGGAGAGACAAACTTCTCTTCCTTGAGGATGGGAGGAAAAGGCCAGCCAGCCTAATTAACAGGTGTGACAGCAAAGGCTGTCAGCAACAGGCGTGTGGTGCCCAGTACCTGGATTCAACGCCGCAAAAGGTTTAATGACCTTATTAGGACTGGCAAGGTGTATGTCATACCACTTTTAGATGGCATCCATCATTCTCTGACCTCCCTAGCATTCTCCTGCACAGTAATCCTTTGACGAATACACCTTGCAGTTTCATACATTCCTCTCTCCAGCCGCCTCCTCAAATCTCCATCTCAACAGACAACACTTATTCTCACCCTCATCCTATTGCCCTCTCGCACCCATACCTCATAGTAACCCTCCTCAAATATTGTCCACACAAGCCATTTCTCACACTCAACTCTCTGCTTCCTCCCCTTGCAGGAGGAGAGTGCACAACCTTGGGGGAGAGGCAAAGAGCCAGAAGTGGACCTGCAGCTAGGTCTCTGGGCCATCCCCATCTCATTATCGCCAATGCCCAGTGTGTGGGCCACACTGAACGCTGCAGAGAAGGATGATGGTGAGATGAGGGAGCCCAGAGACCTGGTGACAGCATTAGATGATGCGGTGCCACATGACGCTTAACAGTCACTTATGTTGAATTGATGTCACCACTAACTGAACCATCATGATATGCACTATTCTGAGTTTCTATCCTTTCTCAATGTCAGCACTAACCCATTTTTTTATTCTCCCACAGAGTCCTTCATGGGTAATGGAGCATCTGCTGAGGGAACAGGCCGAGGAGTCCTAGGAGGAGAGCAAGCACTCTGAGGAAGCACCATCACATGACAATGTGCTTACTCCACCAGCACAAATATACACAGCTTGGTGCATATTGCAGTAGAGATAGCTAGGTTGTCACATAGTGAGGAGCACAATACATGTGAGCAGCAGCAAGTGCTGGAAAGAGGGACAACAGTGGAGAGTCCCTGCTGGAGGGCACAGGACACTCCAATCTCTGCTCAGCTGTACATAGATGCTGAGCCTTGTGGGTCATCCACGAAGTGGGAACTTCCCAGAAATGGGAAATGTGTGTTCTTCTGTCAGCATCTCCAGAAGCTGTGAGCACCCTTGGAGAGAGAATGGAGGCGTTCATCTCTTGCATGAGTGTCATGAGGTGTGGCAGACAGTGAGATGACACCAATCGACTGCAACAGGACATAGATAGGCTAGCAGAATGGGAGATAAGTGGCTGGAATTTAATGCAGAGAAGGTGAGGTGAGTGCATTTTGTAGATGGGATAGGGAGAGACAATATTGACTTATTTTCACTGTTCTAAAGAAGGGGCTGGGGGATCATGTGCATAGATCTTTGCAGGTGGCAGGACATATTGAGAGAGTAGTTAGCACAACATATGGGATGTTGGGCTTCATAAATGGAGGTGTTGAGTATAAAGCACGGAAGCTGCGGTGAACCTTTATAAAGCTCTGGTTAGGCCACAACTAGAGTATTGCTTCCAGTTCTGTTCATCATACTTTTTCAAGGATGTGAAGATCCTTGAGAGGGTGCAAAGGAGAGTTACCAGAATGGTTCCAGGGATGAGGGATTTTAGCTACAAGGTTAGTTTGGAGAAGCTGGGCTTGTTCGTCTTGGAGCAAAGGAGATTGAGGGGAGATTTAATAGAGGTGTATAAGATTATGGCAGGTTTAGATAAAGTAGACAAAGAAAAACTGTTCCCTTTAGCTTGTACAAGGACTAGGGGATGCAGATTTCAGGTTTTGGGTAAGAGATGCAGGGGGAATGTGAGGAAGAACTGTTTTACGCAGTGAGTGGTAATGACCTGGAACTCGCTGCCAATGAGGGTGGTGAAAGAGGAGATGATCAATGATTTCAAAAGGAAAGTGGATGGGCACTTGAAGGAAATAAACTTGCAGGGTTACAGGGATAGAGCGGGAAAATGGGACTGACTGGATTGCTGTACAGATGGCCAGCATGGATTCAATGGGCCAAATGGCCTCCCTCAGTGCTATAATGACACTATAGCTATGTTTTTTAAAAATTCTTTCATGGGATTTGGGCACCGCTGCCAAGGCCAGCATTTATTGACCATCCCCAATTATCTTTGACAACTGAATGGCTTGCTAGACCATTTCAGAAGGCAGTTAAGAGTCAACCACACTGCTATCTCAGGCATTTACTGATGTTCACTTCCATAGAAAGAGCAGCCACTTGCATGGAGAATCGGATGCAGAAGGCCACCGAGTGCATGCTGGCCCAGGCCAATGGCTGCATACGCAGTCTGTCACTTTGCAAAGGATAAAGCAAAGTCTCACCGAGGTAGCTCATCGCCTCACTGACATGCAACCAATACTCTCCAGTTCTTGGCTAGCAGGGAAGTGCAGGTGGCCCATGAGATAGAAGATTGAGAAAGGGCACATGATAGTGGGGTCTCTTTTCAAGGCCCCCCCACATCTTGGCTCTTGCCCTCCAACCCTCAGACAGAGTCGCTCAAGCTGCCTCCTGCCCCAATGACCAAGTCTGCCCCTGCACAGGTGCAGGTAGGGCAGTTTTTGGCAGGACCTTCATGGGCTCCAAAGCCCAGAGGACCCCAGCCACAGGTACTTCATGTCTCAAAGCAGGGGAACAAGCAGCCTGCCTCAAGGTCACTTGAAGCTACAGGTAAGGATAACACGAAGCAGATCAGAAAGGCATCTTAGTTGCACAAGAGGATTCACTCGGGTGTTTATACCAATGTTAATGTCAGTATGTTTATTGCAATTGTCATGCTGGGCCCCCACCTGCCAAGAATGAGGCATATTAATTTCGCCATATGGACATTAAATTTAAATTATTGCTGGGAAGAAGAGTAGGCCTGTTACAAGGGCTGCCAGACACTTGGCTGGAGGACATTTGCATACCAATAGGGACAAGAGAGTTTACTTCCCTTATCCACTTATCCTAAAATGGGCTTTGATCACCAGGTATTATGTGTAAGAAGAGACATTCCAGGGTTTGCTAGGACAAGAGAATCCACAAACACAGAAGTGGTTACACCAGTTGGTCACGTGACTAACCTGCTGGCCAACTTGGGAGTTTTTGAATTGTACAGACAGTTGGAACTGGAGAGAGAGACAGTTTACTCCTGGACTGAGAAGACCTCTCCGATCTGCTCCCATCTCTTTCTCACAAGCCTCTGGACCCATTGAAGACGCGTGAACCTCAAGAGAGATAAGTCTCCTACATCAAACAAGGTTTGAGAAGAATACTGGCCCCCAACGAAAAGCAAGACCCACCTACAACGAGCTCGAAGAACAGTGACCAAAACCATCTTCATATATTGCCTCAAACTTTTCCACTTTTTTTTTGCTCTTTTCTGTCTCTATCTGCATGTGTTTATCGCATATGCATGCTAATGTGGATGTGTCATGTATGCATAGGCATCATGCGAATTAGAGTTTAAGTTTAATAAATTTCAACCTTTCTTCTTTAAACCAAAGAAAACCTGTTTGGCTGGTTTCTTTGCCTTACAATTGGAAAGCATTGAACAAGGATTCACAAAGGGGGAGATAAAAACACAGTGTGTTTAAAAAAATTAAGCCCTGTTATGGTAAGACCAGGTGAAGGCTGAGAGGGAACCCCTAGACCCCTTTCTCACCTGGTGGTAACACAAAGAATGAAAGAATTTATTTGAACTCCTCATTCTCATGGTGTTAAATTTGTTACATCCCCCATTCACGCTGGACAGTAGCCTTCAGGTAAATGCCCTGATAAGCCTTTATGAAGAGGAAGGGCTGCAAATGTGATGGTTGGTAGACTGACTATTGGAATGATGCACATCTTGGAGGGGGCACAGGGTTTCTGATGTAATGCTCAGACGGCTGCACATACATATTATTCATTAAGTTTAAATTCCACCAGCTGCTATGGTGGGATTTAAACCTGTGTCCCCAGGGCATCAGCCTGGGTCTCTGGATTACTAGTCCAGTGACTCTTAACTACCCTCTGAAATGGTCTATCAAGTCATTCAGTTGTCAAGGACAATTAGGGATGGTCAACAAATACTGGCCTTACCAGTGATGCCCACAATCCCATGAAAGAATAACAAAAGACATATTAAGTGAAGTGTGCCTGGATGAATCCATCGCAGGCTCTGCGGCTACAGGCACCATGGGCACATTTGGCTCTTCCTCCTTCTCCTCTCCCTCCTTGGAGGATGCCGGCTGCTCTCAACCTTCCTCCTGCTGCAGCTCCACTCATCTCTGCAGCATAATGTTGTGAAGGACACAACAATCCTGGATACCCTAGATGGGGAATACTGAAAGGTTCCTCCAGATATGTCCAGGCACCAGAACCAGAAGCATCCTGAGCAAACGAATGACTTGTTCGATTATTGCCTTGATGTGGCTCCTGTTGTATCTTTTGTCTGGTTCACTGGTAGGGTTCCTCACGGGAGTCAGCAGCCAGGTCTTCAGAGGGTAGCTCTTGTCTCCCAGGAACCAGCTGCTGATGCTGTGTGGTGAAGAAAAACCCAGTAGGAGATCTGATTGTTGCAGAATGAGTGAATTATAGCAGCAGGATATGTAGAGCAGCCATGTATGATCACCTTCTAGCAGACACAAACTAGCTGAACATTAAAGGAGTGGAATCCCTTGTGATTGATGAAGACTCCTGGCTGATTTGAGGGGAGCTTGATTGCCACATGCATGCAATCAATGATTCCCTGCACCTGTGGGAACCCAGCCACTGCAGCGAAGCCAACAGTGCTCTGAGTTTGCCTCATCTGTGGCAAAGTGCACATAAGTAATGGCCTTGGAAAACAAGGCATCAGTGACCTGGGTGATGCACCTATGAGAGGCTGACTGTGATATCCTGGCGATATCTCCTTCAGATCCCTTGAAGGAACCAGAGGCAAAGAAACTTGGAAGGAGGTCTGGTAACAGGAGGCTGCAGATGTCAGCAATGGTCTGCCGTCAATGCCTGAGCCTCCTGAGACACTGTTCTCTGTCATGTTGAGGAAGCTCACCCTGTGTCTGTAGACTCTGTGCTGGGGGTGCCATCTCCTTTGAGCTGGAGCTCCATGTCCATCCCCTCTGTCCCATGGAGCAGCATGTAACTGTGGAGAAGGCAGCTGCTGCTGGTGTTGTTCCTGGTGCTGCTGTTGCCCTTGTTATTGTTGTTGCTGCTGCGGCTACTGGTGTGGCAGATTCTATCGCTCCTCCTCAGAGGGCCAGGCTGCTGCTGCATAGCTGCTTTCTTGCTGTTGTGAAGGCTGACAGGAAGGATGTTGGGATGAAGGTGAACATCCTCCAAGGCACTTGAAAGTAACTCCAAAAAGTTGCAATTGACACTCAATGTAGGAATTTCAGGCTGACAGAAGTAATCCTGCAAGCACAAGCCTTTCATTATGGTTAACCATGAGTTTGTCGAGTTCAGTCTTTAAAGTCTTCCAACACGTCATTAAATCACCGTCGCCCCATGCTCTCACCTTGTGAACCCTGGTGAAATGCAGAGGGCTCAGCCAGAGAACCCATGCACTGACTGCTAAAACCAGAATCTAGGGTTAAGGTGAGACTTAATGACCTCTTTGAATATTTTAATTAGTCTACCGACAGCTGCAAAGGGGTTCCCCATTCTCCTTCAAACTCAGAAATGGACAGGATGATGTCTGGTTCTTTTACCCCACGCCTGCATCCATGCCCTCCTTCCCTTGCCCAATAAAATTCAGCCCATTGAGTACAAAATCCAAAAGGTTATGCTAAACCTATATTAATTACTAATTCAGCCCTAACTGGAGTATTGCATCCAACTCTGGGCATGTCACTTTAGGAATGGTATGAAGGCTTCAGAGAGATCTTTCTGTTTCCAGGAATGAGGGATTAGAGTTAAATGGATAGACTGGAAAAGCTGGGGTTGTTTTCCTTCGAGCAGGAAAGGCTATGAGGAGATTTGATAGAGGTGTTTAATATCATGAACGGTTTAGATAGGGTAAATAAAGGGAAACTGTTTCCAATAGCTGAAGGGTCGATAAACGAAGGGCACAAATGTAAGGTGATTGGCAAAAAAAACAAAGATGACCTGAGGAAAATCTATTTTATGCAACAAATGGTTAGGATTTGGAATGCACTGCCTGACAGGGTGCTGGTTACAGATTCAATAGTAGTCTTCAAAAGGGAATTGGGCAAATACTTGAAGCAGATAAAAATTAGAGATATGGAAAAAGAGAGGAGGAGTGGGGCTAACGGGATGGTTAGTAGATGGTATCACAAGCTATAGAAGGTAACAGATAGTAGTAGCAGTCACTATGGTTTCTAGAACTAGCTTGAAGCCTACAGAGGACCAGGCAGGAAATTCCTAGGATTTTATTTCAAAATTGCCCTCAGGGCATTCCCTATTTTTTTGTCTCTTGGGAGCAGAGCGGAATGGGTTTGATGGTGCAACTTTCTCACATCTGTGGGATGGAACAGGCTTGATGGATCAACTGGTCTCTTTCCCTGTCCTTTTTTCCTATATTCAGAAGTTATAAAGTTCTGAACAAATCTAATGGACATCCTGACACCATGCTACAATTTTATCAAATCTAATATCAAAGCAGCAGAGGACATCCAGGGTTTATTGAGCTTAGAATTACAAATTGGGATATGCTGCAGAGTTATATTGCTACTATATCAATGCGCAGCAAAACACTTTGCGCCAACTCGGAGCTTCAGTCTAACTGTATCTATATACATAATTAAAAGTATTGCACCAGGTACATGTATTACATGGGAAAGTACTGAATGTATTCAGAGAGTATATTTGTTTATTAGTAAATGGGAAATTAGTCATTTAATTAAACTCTTTAGCCTAGGCTTTGCTCTTTTAATGTTGGCAGTAACACGTTTAAAATAAATAGGTTACTGTTGGTGCTACAATCAGAAAACCTAGGCCACTATCCTTAATAAGGAAACATCACTCTTTGTAAAAGGTTGTTCACCTAGAACTTTCTTCCTCAAGCATAGCAACAGTAGGGGATACCAGATGTTGGGAAGGAAACTATCTCTTCCTGATTTCCATTCCATCAAAGCATTTCGAGCCTTACTTGCAATCCTGCTAGATACACCTCCATTAGGCCTAGTGGGACCATTTATTGTTTGCTGCTGGGCATAACAAGGCCCCACAAGCAACAAATAAAATAAATGATGACTTAAACAAGGCAGCACTTTGCCACCAGTTCAGAGGCAACCAGCAGGGAAAATGCAGTGTACACTTACTGCTGTTAGTATAAAAGGATCTTCAAAAATTAAACCACTCTCTACCGAATGCTTTTTGTCTTTTTGTCTCTTCAATGATTGGTGCCCTAGCTTCAACTCTAAATAATTAGGGGTTTTGTTGGGGCTGATAAACAATCAGCACAGACTGTGAAGCTACATTTTGTTTCTGCCACCAGCATCAGATTTATTGCCAAATACTATTACAAGTGACATGGCACCACAGGAATAAAAATAGTATAAAATTGGCATAAATTTGAAACTTAATTCAAAAACCCTCCTCTTCTGAATTGAGGTTAATATATTTTGTCTCCTGCTCAAACATATCAATGCTACTTGCCAGACCCACAAACCACTGAAAAATTAAATGTTGGCACTAAGTTATGTGATGATACAGTGCACTGATGCTGTATACAGCTGTAAAATGTGAACTTACTTTAATATTCCACATGGCGACTTCCCAACCATGGTTATGTGGTGAGAAAAGCACCATGCCAAGACCAGATGCTTCTTGTCCTCATGCTGCCATTGAATAACATCTAATAGGTCCTCAGAACAGGATTGGAAAAGTGCTGACAGTGTTCATTAGTATGTGGCACAGAAAGATCTAAAGAGAGCTAAAGGAGTAACTACATTAAGGGATAAGGTTAGCTTACGCTGCTCATAAATCCCGTGTATTGTGTTGTTCTTTGGGTTTAAGTGATTAAACTGTTCTTACAGATAGCTAATACCTCAATATTATAATTAATGTTGCTATTGTTACTCGGTGGTAACAGAAAAGCAACACAATCTTTGATCTGCAGCTGTAGAGAAATTCTTACTGTCACTAGCCCATACTGGTCTTAGATTTAAAGTATTAAAGCACCATCTTGTGGACAAAGTTTTATTTTCAAAAATATCCTTGCTTAACAACAACAAACTAAGGGGAGAGTTTTAACTCTCCTCGATCAACGGGAAAGCTTTTAAAAGAGAGTAATTCCATTTTGCACTCTGTTCCCACCAATTCACCATTTTAATGACATTGCTTTTGACAGCACATGAGGCTCCTGCCAGACTCCAGCATGAGAGTCAATAAAGAATGCAAATCAGGATTCAATACATACATGGGGCTCCAATGGCATTTTAACCCAATGCCAGATAAAGCTGTTGGGAAGCCAATGAGGCCCTTTAAGGAAAGTTTAAAATCTTTCCTCACATTGACCAGTGGAGCAGAAAGAGAGAGAGCCATCAACCTCTTCTGTGGTTGGATTTCCACAAGTGCAGGGCGCCATTGTTGCCATTCATAAAAGCCCAGTCTGAAAGACCCATCAATTTCATCAACAGGAAGAGATTTTGTTCTGTGAATGTCAAGATAGTGAATGGTGCAAGCCTCCTCATTCTCAGGACCAATATATGCTACCCAGGGAGTGTCCATGATTCAATAATTCTCAGGAAATCCAGCATACCTGCATTACTTAGCAAAACCAGTTTGAGAGAATGGCCAATAGGGGACTAGACTATTGGTGACCCATTTTATTGCATTGATGTAGGTGTGTTGTGACTGTCATGAGAAATCATGACAACTGCACCCACTCATTGCAGCCTACTACTGCTGGTCACAGGCTCAGTTGGGCTAATGGTTAATATGAGAACAGGTCAAATAGGCACGATGAGTAATACTTTTTGTCCTGATAATGATGTTGGCCATCAAGCTCATGTTCCACTGTGCTCTGCCCCTATATATCACCCACTTTGTGAACAGGCTTGTCTATCCATGCACTACCTTAGAGAGTGTCAGCTGGATGGGGGACAGGAGCAAGATAGTGCAGATGAGGTTATTTCACTGCGTGACTCAGAGAGCATGAGGGAGCCAGACAAGTAGGGAATGGGTGAAAACTCTACTGTTCCACAGTGGATGCTGAAGAGATGGCTTCCCTTGGCTGAGGAGGCAGTAGACTCATATCATATCTTTGGGCTCTAAACAGCCTCTTCAACCTCCAATGTGGCAGGAAGCACACATTCATTAGCGCTGGAAGTGTGCAGCCTGATATGTTGGTAAAGGCTGAAAAAAATCAGCATGCAGTGCCCGCACCTGAAGTAGGCATTATGACCTACACATATGCAAATAATAGGCCCAACGCCTGTTTGAGGTCCACATTACAAGATAGGTTTTTTCTTGACTCAGCAGGTGATAGCGTAGGCTGCACACAGAAAAACAAGCAAGGTTGAAAAATATAGTTATCTAAATATGGAGTCCGGAGGAGCAGGAGCTCCTAATAACTTCACAATGAGATCCACCACCTCTCCAGCTACTGATCGCCCTCTGCCCCTACCCCACAGCTACTAATCCAGCACCCCCCGGCTACCATTCCTCCCTCCATCCAACCACTAATTGCCCCCACAGCTGTCAATCCCATCCTGCTCAACACCAGCGCCTCACCACCCCCACCCCGGACACCGCTACCACCTGACCAGGTCACCCACCAACCTTCCTCATTTTCCCGAGGGCCTCTGCTAGCATTGCAGCAGCCCAATCATCATCAAGTGAGCTGCCTCTTATTCTCTGCAGCTACTCTGCTTCATGGAAATGAAGCTCGAGGACCAATATCAGGGGAGGTTGGGTTCCCACTATTCAGGCGCGGGGATAGTACCCTGTGCGCCCATAAATAGGTCAGAGCTGGCAAGATGCCAGTAACCATCTGTGCGGTCCCTGGCAAACCCACCTGGGAATGAGGGTGGTAACTTGTCTTCTCAGATTCTGGATCAACAAAGGTGAAGATACTAAGCTCTGCAATGCAGCTCAGAATTTGCACGAGTGAAGGGATGATTCACTGTGGCTTGAAACCTGTCTGCACGTTTTATAGGCATGCTGCAGTGCTGATCCATGAGATGGTAGCAAAGAGGAACACCCTCCTCACAAACATCTCATAAAGGACCACCTTGACTTCAAAACCATCAAAGCGGAAGCCAAATGTTGGGCAACATTGTCTTTTATCTTCCAATTCATTCCTGCACCTGCAGGTTCTTTTTCCTTCATCCTGGCCAGCCATTTCATAATCCCACACTCTTCAGCCTTGGCAAAGTTTGTTGATGGATTGAAATACCTTTTAATGCTTTCCAGAAACTTTGCATATGTTCCCCTTCATTGTGACACTCCTTTAATTGTTCCCCTCTCATTAAATTTGTCTGATGTGGAATTTTCGTGTCCTAACAATTGTGTCATTACTAGACTCAGGGTAGTTTGCATCTGGAGTTATTAATTATTGAGCAAATAAGATTATAATCTGAAAATTTAATGTCATTAGCCCTTGGGCTGAGTGGGGTGGTGGGAGGTGGTGTGGAGAAATTTAACTTGTGCCTGTTTCCAGTGCGAAATGGGCTACTGATTTCCAGTGATTGAATAAGTCAAATTGCATTGGATAGTTTTCATCCAGCTTGCCGCTTGCCGATCAGTATGATGTTCACCTGTTCAGATGTGATTTAACTCTGCTAATGACTGAAATTTCTGCCAATAAGCTGCAAGTGTGCCACAGAAACTTGAATGAATTACAGTGTGGCACTTAGGTATGACACAAGAAATGAGATAGAAACATAGTAAACATAGAAAAATAGGAGCAGGAGTAGGCCATTCGGCCTTTTGAGCCTGCTCCGCCATTCAATACGATCATGGCTGATCATCCAAACTCAGCAACTTGCTCCCGCTTCCTCCCCATATCCCTTGATCCCATTAGCCCTAAGAACTATATCTAACCCTTTCTTAAATATATTTAATGATTTGGCTTCAACTGCTTTCCGTGGTAGAGAATTCCACAGGTTCACCACTCTCTGGGTGAAGAAATCCCTCCTTATCTCAGTCCTAAATGGCTTACCCCTTATCCTTAGACTGTGACCCCTGGTCCTGGACTCCCCCGCCATCAGGAACATCCTTCCTGCATCTAGTCTGTCCAGTCCTGTTAGAATTTTGCAGGTTCCTATGAGATCCTCTCTCATTGTTCTAAACTCTAGCGAATACAAGCCTAATTGACCCAATCTCTCTTCATACGTCAGTCCTGCCATCCCAGGAATCAGTCTGGTGAACCTTCGCTGCACTCCCTCCATAGCAAGAAAATCCTTCCTCAGATAAGAGGACCAAAACTGCACACAATACTCCAGATGTGGTCTCACCAAGGCCTTTATAATTGCAGCAAGACATCCTTGCTCCTGTACTCGAATCTTCTCGCTATGAAGACCAACATACCATTTGCCTTCTTAACTGCCTGCTGCACCTGCATGCTTACTTTCAGCAACTGGTGCACAAGGACACCCAGGTCTTGCTGCACCTCCACCTTTCCCAATCTATCGCCATTCAGATAATAATCTGCCTTTCTGTTTTTGCCACCTAAGTGGATAACCTCATATTTATCCACACTATACTGCATCTGCCATGTATTTGCCCACTCACTCAACCTGTCCAAATCACACTGGAGCTTCTCTGCATCCTCCTCACAGCTCACACTCCCACCCAGCTTTGTGTGTGGGTTCTCCCTTATCTATTCTACCAGTTACATCCTCAGAAAATTCCAGTAGATTTGTCAAGCATGATTTCCTTTTCGTAAATCCATGTTGACTTTGTCTGATCCTGTCATTGTTTTCCAAGTGCTCTGCTATTACATCTTTTATAATGGACTCTAGCATTTTCCCCTCTACTGATGTCAGGCTAACTGGTCTATAATTCCCTGTTTTCTTTCTACCTCCTTTTTTAAATAGTGGGGTTACATTAGCTACTCTCCAATCCATTGGAACAGTTCCAGAGTCTATAGAATTTTGAAAAATGACCAGCAATGCATCAACTATTTCTCGGGCCACTTCCGTAAGTACTCTGGGATGTAGATCATCAGGCCTTGGGAATTTATTGGCCTTCAATCCCATCAATTTCCCTAACACCATTTCCCTACTAATACGGATTTCATACAATTCCTCCTTCCCACTAGGCCCTATATTCCCCAACATTTCTGGGAGGTAACTTGTGTCCTCCTTTGTGAAGACAGAGCCAAAGTATGTATTTAATTGGTCTGCCATTTCTTTGTTCCCCATTATAAATTCCCCCATTTCTGACTCACATTTGCCTTCACTAATCTTTTGGACAACAGGAAACACATGCGGTCATACCAGTCTTATATCAGCAGATCTCCTGTGACATTTCACATGGTGAATCACAGAATGTACTGTTTTATAACAATAGGGTGTTACTTGAGCACATGATCCAGGCCAGCACGTCCAGGACAGTGTTAAGGGACTGCTACACTGTTGGAAATCCTGTCTTTCAGCTGAGATTTCTGCTCTCTCAGGTGGATGTAAACGATCCCATGGCACTATTTGTAAGAAGAGCAGGGGAGTTCTCCCTGTGGTGACCTAGCCAATATTTATCCCTCAACCAACATCATTAAACTAATTACCTGCTCATTATATTGTTGTTTGAGGGACCATGCTGCACGCAAATTGGCTGTCGTGTTTCCTCCATTACAACAGTAATTATGCAACAAAATAAATTAATTGGCTGTAAAGCACCTTGGGATATCTTGAAGTTAGGGAAGGCACAATCTAAATGCAAATTCTCCTTCTACTTGTCAGGAAGTGTGACACTTGTAGAAAGTGTATATTATATGCAAGGCTTTGAATGTATTATAAATAGGGAAGTTGGAGTGTAATTAAAGAATATTATATATTCATCTACCCATTTTCTGACAATGACTTCCAGCCCCACTCAGTGAGGACAAGTTTTCCAAGCCAAAAATTACTGTATAATTGTCTGATAGTGCACATCTGCAGTTCAAAGCAGTCCAACTTTTTCTTCAGTGCAAAAGCTTTAAGTTTAACATTTTCAGTCAATGGTAAAGATGTTTTTAGGGAAATTATTTGCAAATATATTTGTATTCTTTTTGTAAGATCAATTATTTATGGTCATTTATGAGGACAGCCATGCTTTTCAGGGGGAAAGTTAACACTTCAGTTACATTTTGCAGAATATTATTGGTATTGTGTACAAAGATAAAGGGGCGGCACAGTGGCGCAGTGGTTAGCACCACAGCCTCACAGCTCCAGGGACCGGGGTTCAATTCTGGGTACTGCCTGTGCGGAGTTTGCAAGTGGGTTTTCTCCGGGTGCTCTGGTTTCCTCCCACATGCCAAAGACTTGCAGGTTGATAGGTAAATTGGCCATTATAAATTGCCCCTAGTATAGGTAGGTGGTAGGGAAATATAGGGACAGGTGGGGATGTGGTAGGAATATGGGATTAATGTAGGATTAGTATAAATGGGTGGTTGAAGGTCGGCACAGACTCGGTGGGCCGAAGGGCCTGTTTCAGTGCTGTATCTCTAAATTTAAAAAAAGGGATTCTTGAATACCTCTGGTGAGTAGATAGGTATGCAACTTGAATCTTGAATTTACTACTGATGCATGTTGGCAATTTTAGAGTTTAAATATTAGAGTTAGTCAGCAGTTTAATTATCTTTCCCTAAAATTAAACAAATAACAACTGATACACTGGAAAGCTGTAACCACAAACTAGGGGAGAATTTGAACTCCGAGGCAGGAAAGAGGCCAAGCAAAGGGCCAGCACAACTGGAAATTTTGAACTTGCTTTACAATGCATTTTGGTTGTTCTGACAAGATTACCACTGTCAGGGAAGCTGTGGCATGCCCCTCACTTCCTTTCAGATTAGCACGTCATTGGGGTTCCAGTGACATAAAGGGATCCCAATTTGCATGCATGAATGAAAATTGATAGGCAGGATGTACTGGAAAGGCTGGCTATGTTTAGAATCGCTAGGTCGCCTGGTCCAGATGGCTTACATCCCAGGTTACTAAGAGGGTGAAGATAGTGAAAGAGCTTTCCATAATCTTCCAAACTTCCCTACACATGAGGAAGGTGTTTAGAGGATTGGAAAGTGGCCAATGTGACACCCTTGTTCAAGAAAGGGTGTAAGGACATTCCTGATAACTACAGGCTGGTCAGTTTAACATAAGTAATGGATAAAGTTTCAGAAACAATAATCAGGGAAAAAATCAACAGGCACTTAGAGAGGTTTGAGTTAATTAAGGAGAGCCAGCACAGATTTGTAAAAGGCAGATCATGTTTGACCAATCTAATTGAATTTTTTTGATTAAGTAACAGGGAAGGTTAATGAAGGGAATGCAGTAGATGTTGTCTATATGGATTTCAATAAAGCGTTTGACAAAATAGTAAATAAAAAGCTGCTTAACGAAACTGAGGCTTTTGGAATGGAAGGGTCAGTGTCAGCTTGGATTAAAACATTTGCTTAAGAACAGAAAACAGTGAGTCATGGTAAATGGCTGATTTCAGGCTGGAGGATGGTAAACATGAATGATCCCCAAAGGTCAGCGTTAGGACCTCTACTTTTATTGATACATAAATGACCTGGATATTAGAATGCAGAGTAAAATTTCAAAATTTGCCAATGATACCAAATTTGAAGGTGTAGCAAATGGTGAAGATCATACAAATCAACTACAAAAGGACATAGATAGGCTAGCAGAATGGGTAGACAAGTGGCAGATGAGATTTAATACAGAGAAGTGTGAGGTGAGGTATTTTGGCAGAAGGAATAGGGAGAGGCAGTATTGACTTAATAGCACAGTTCTAAAGAGTGTGCAACAACAGAGGGACATGGGGGATCATGTGCATGGATTTTTGAAGGTGGCTGGACATATTGAGAGAGTAGTTTGCAAAGTATTTGAGATCTTGGGTTTTCTAAGAGGTATTGCGTACAAAAGCTCTGGTTAGGCCACAACTATAATATTGTGGCTAGTTCTGGTCACCACACTCTAGGAAGGATGTGAAGGTCCTTGAGAGGGTGCAGAGGAGATTTACCAGAATGTTTCCAGCGATGAGGGAATTTAACTACAAGGTTAGTTTGGAGAAGCTGGGGTTATCTTCCTTTGAGAAAAGGAGATTGAGGGAGCTCTGATATAGGTGGACAAGATTATGACATATTTAGATAAGATAGACAATGAAAAGCTTGCACCATTAGCCAGTGGTACAAGGACAAGGGGACACAGATTTAAGGTTTTGGACAAGAGGTACAGGGGGGATGTGAGGAAGAACTTTTTTATGCAGCAAGTGGTATTGACCTGGAACCTGCTGCCTACAAGGGTGGTGGAAGCGGTGACAATTGATGATTTCAAAAGGAAATTGGATGGGCAGTTGTGTTGTTATGAATGCTGGACTTTGTAACATGATTATGTTTTAAATATCATGATTTTTAAAAGTTTAATGTGGAGTCTGGAAGGCCAGGTGACATCACACCCAGTCTGCTAAAGGGCAAGACAGATCAAAGTATTTTTATGGAAAAAAGAGACTGCCGAACAACACTTGAAGAACAATAATTCCACCCTCCCAGACTTTCGGGTCATAAAACAAGGAGTCAGTGATTCTGAAGATGCAAATGTACCAAGCAGCTGTTAACACCTTTGAATAATGGAAGGCCCAGGTGGCCTTGTGAAACCAGGCTTCTGGACTTTGCATATTGGAACAGAATAATAAGCTATTGATTCTTGAATCCAGATAAATTTAACAGATTTTCTGAAGGCAGACTGGCTGTAAGAAGGGAACCCAGCAGTTGCAGCCTTAAGGGAGAGAAAGAGAACAGCAGCTCTTGGAAACCTGATATTGTTAAAGGCTGCAAAGGCACAAACCTGGTTAGAAAGTTGAAGCTTGTTGAGAAGTAGAAGACCAACAGGATCATCAGGAATCACCTTATTCACGGACATCCATGTTTGAAGTGCTCAGAGAAGTGACGAACAGGGCATTGATTTTTGAAAAGGCCTGGGAGATCCAACCCATTGCTACTAGGAGGAGTTTGGGATTTTTAAGAACAAGAGATTTCACCATCAAAAAGGACCGTGTGATGTATAAGTGTGGTGTTCGGTTTTCAAGTACTTTAATAGATAAAAGATAAGGCTGAAGCATTTGCATCCATCTTCAGCCAGAAGTGCCAAGTGGATGATCCATCTCGGTCTCCTCCTGAAGTCCCCAGCATCACAGATGCCAGTCTTCAGCCTATTCGATTCACTCTGCGTGATATCAAGAAACGACTGCAGGCACTGGATACAGCAAAGGCTATGGGCCCTAACACAATTCCGGCAATAGCACTGAAAACCTGTGCTCCAGAACTTTCTATGCCTCTAGCCAAGCTGTTCCACTACAGCTACAACAGTGGTATCTATCCAGAAATGTGGAAAATTGCCCAGATATGTCCTTTACACAAAAAGCAGGACAAATCCAACCCGGCCACTTACTGCCCCATCAGTCTACTCTTGATCATCTGTAAATTGATGAAAGGTGTCATTGACAGTGCTATCAAGCAGCACTTGCTTAGCAATAACCTGGTCAGTGACGCTCACTTTGGGTTCCGCTAGGGCTACTCAGCTCCTTACCTCATTACAGCCTTGGCTCAAATATGGACTAAAGAGCTGAACTCAAGAGGTGAGGTGAGAATGACTACCTGTTTCGCCTTATGTTGTTTTCTGGTTCCCAGATGTGGAAAGAATTACACTTTAAACTTGGAAAAGGCTGGAGTTGGTCTAGTTTATTGTAGCACGATGCTTTGTGTTGTAGAGACTGATTCAACATGGTTCTTGTGTTACTTATAACTTGACTCCCCAGTGTAGCTGTGAATGAGGCACCCCACTGGAACACTTACACATAACAACTAGTTCCTAACTAATTAGTTCCTAACACTTTACAGATAGTATAACAATATATACCTATATAACACTGCCCTTGACATTAAGGTAGCATTTGACCGAGTATGGCATCAAGGAGCCCTAGCAAAATTGGTGTCAATGGGAATCAGGGGGAAAGCTCTCTGCTAGTTGGAATCGTACATAGTGCAAAGGAAGATGGTTGTGGTTGTTGGAGGTCAATCATCTCAGCTCCAGGACATCACTGCCGGAGTTCTCAGGGTGTCCTAAGCCCAACCATCTTCAGTTGCTTCATCAATGACCTTCCTTCAATCATAAGGTCAGAAGTGGATATGTTCGCTGATGATTGCACAATGTTCAGCATCATTCGCGACTCCTCAGATACTGAAGCAGTTCGTGTAGAAATGCAGCAAGACCTGGACAATATCCAGGCTTGGGCTGAAAAGTGGCAAGCAACATTCAAGCCACACAAGTGCCAGGCAATGACCATCTCCAACAAGAGAGAATCTAACCATCTCCCCTTGACATTTAACGTCATTAAGATCACTGAATCTCCTACGATCAACATCCTGGGGTTACCATTGGCCAGAAGCTGAACTGGAGTAGCCATATAAATATTGTGGCGACAAGAGCAAGTCAGAGGCTAGGAATCCTGCAGCAAGTAACTCACTTCCTGACTCCCCAAAGCCTGTTCACCATCTACAAGGCACAAGTCAGGAGTGTGATGGAATACTCTGCACATGCCTGAATGGGTGCAGCTCCAACAACACTCAAGAGCCTTGACACCATCCAGGACAAAGCAACCCACTTGATTGGCACCCTGTCCACAAACATTCACTCCCTCCACCACCGATGCACAGTGGCAGCAGTGCGTACCATCCTTAAGATGCACTGCAACAGCGCACCAAGGCTACTCAGGCAACATCTACCAAACCCACCTCTATCACCTAGAAGGATAAGGGCAGCAGATACATGGGAACACCAGCACCTGCAAGTTCCCCTCCAAGCCACACACCATCCTGACTTGGAACTATATCGCTGTTCTTTCACTGTCGCTGGGTCAAAATCCTGGAGCTCCCTTGCTAATAGCACAGCGGTTGTACCTACCCCACATGGACTGCAGTGGTTCAAGAAGACAGCTCGCCATCACCTTCACCTCCCAACCTGAAAACATACCTCCTCCCCCTCCCCACCAGTGTTCCGCCATACTTCACTGGTCAGAGATTGGACGGTGCGGGAGTGCCAGCCACTGACTGTAATAGCGAAGCAGAATGGCCGGCGTGACGAGGTAAGTAATTATTTGTTAATTTTAATTAAGTAACATTTTGAAAAGTTAATCCCGTTGCCGAGCGGCGGGAGGACCGCCACGAGGTCTCTCCGCCGCCAGCAATATGGGGCAGAAGCACTGCAGAATGGGGATGATAACAGAACTGAGAGGGTACTACTATCAGGAAAGACTGAAGAGACTGGGGCTCTTTTCTCTAGAAAATCGACTAATAAATCCAATAAGGAATTCAGGAGAAACCTCATTACTCAAAGAGTGGTGGGAATATGGAACTCTCTATCACATTGTTGAGGCAAATAGCATCGATGCTTTTAAGAGGAAGTAAGCGAAGTACATGAGGGAGAAAGGAATAGGAGGATATGGTGATAGGGTAAGATGAAGTAGGGCGGGAGCAAGTTCATGAGGAGCACAAAGACTGACATAGATGGGATGGGTCAAATGGCCCGTTGGTAATATAAATTCTATGTAATCTTTTTTTCATTTTGCAGCTGATTAAGCATATATAAAGTGCACACTTGCAACTACAAGCATCATATTCAATTTTAAATAATTATCATGCCCTTAAATACATCTGTTACAACCGGGTGAGGAAGGGGTCTCAGGCTCCCCTCCTGCCCTGTTCCTGATTTGGCTGTAACAGGGTTTAACTTTTAAAATACTGTGTTTTTAGCTTCCTGTCAGTGAGTCCTTACTCACTGCTCTCTGATTGTAATTGTAAATGAACCAAACAGGCTTTCTTAGGTTTAAACAATAAAAATGTAAGTTTATTAACCTGACCACTCTAACTCAGTTAAAATTACTAAAATACGCGACGCAGCCATACTAGCATGCATACGAGATAAACACACACACACAAATAGATACAGAGGGGGGAGAAAGAATAAAGTGGGGGGTTGCAGTAGTAAATGGAATTCAGTTACTGTCTTTTGTTTGGATGTAAAGTTCTTGATTGGAGTTGAGTCTTGCAGTTCTCGCTGGGGCCCAGTGCATACTTACAAACTTTTTTGCTGGTACCAGAAGGCTGAAGAGGTCGGCTGTCTTGAGGCTTAAGCTGCTTTTGTTGGCCCCTGGGACTTTGCTTGAGAGAGAGAGACAGGGAGAGAGAGAGAGGGACTTTCCTTCTCTTTGGTCTTCAACTTGCAGTCTTCCCCAAACCTTTCTGTGAGACACAATTCAATCAATTCCTAGTCTGGCAAGCAGGTAAGTGATGTGGCAGCTCTTTGTTTGAAACAGCATCATCTGTGAGGATTGTTGATTTCAAAAGTTCTCCAGCCACACTCAGTTGGGGGTGGGGTGGGGGGTGGAGTCTGTCTCTTACAAAGTCACTAGCTCTCGATGTCTTTTGATCACCACTATTGAAAAAAACCATCTCGTTAATTGAATCAAGGAGCACTCCCATTGTCTCTCTATGCAACTGTCTCTCGGAATGCAAATGTGTAACCATGCTTTATCTGTTCAGTTTTGTGGTCCTTTTAAACAAGTTATGTTCAATATCCAGTAAAAAGGGTTCAAGCAGTGTTTCATATGAAAAGAATAATATTTTTCCATTTGGCCAGTGTGATTTCCATCACAACTCCACCTCTCGCCGAATGAAAGGCAACATTCGGGGGAGCATTTCATTCTAAATTAGAAGGAAGAGAAAGTACAGAAAGCACACATGAATTTCTCTCATTCATTCAGAAATCTTAAAATTGTTGCCGCCTGTCTTTCCTTTGTAGCAATGCTGCTTTAAATGGCCCCTTTTCCCTTCAGTTGGGTCTGAGATAGTTATGTGTTAAAAGTTTCTTCACTATCAGCCTGCAATACTTTGGGAATGGTCTTCCCAATAAACATGTCATTTTTGGGGAGATTGAAGTTTGCACATTTCCATGATTGTCTAGGGTACTTTTGTTTCTGTTGGGGTCTGCAGAAGATGGCTAGATCTAATTAGCCCTTGTTTGGAGCTCTGATCATGGGGGTCAGCAGTGGGTGGATCCATTCTGATCTCCCTTTCAGTGCTCCGATAAGTCATGCAAGTGCTTTTCACTTTAGGGTATTGTTGGTTCCCTTTTCTCCTGACTGTAGCGGAGGATACTTTGCAAATCTTCCCTTTGTCCTCTGGGACACTCCTGCTTACAGTTATTTGTCCAAATTCCACTTCAGTCCCCTGCAGCACCTCGACTAGGTGAGGCATCACCCTCATGGTTTCTCTGCCCCCTTGAAAACTTTCTTTGTCCCTGCAGGTTTCTGTTAATGCTATTAGCAACCATGCTGGGGTGCTTCTGGTGTCTGCATTTACGTAGGAAGATGTGGGGTCAATTTTTCCAACATTTCTGGGTTGGCTGACCGGACAGTAGGGGTTTTCCTTTGAGAATCCTCCCAGACTGTGAGGAGAACTCCATTTCCTCATCAGTACCTGATTCTTTAAATAGTAGCAATCAGGGACTCTCTCTACTTCAATTTCAGTCTGGGAAGCCTGTGCTAACTCTCTCAGTACTGGGTTGGCTCGCTAAGCCTCAGCTAGGGAAGATCCATTTAATCCATTCGCTGGGTCCTCTAACTTTCCAAAGACAGTTTCAGACAGACAGACCTATTGGTCATCTGCCTGCAGTGCCAATTCAGTCTCCTCTGGTGTGGCTGGTTTGGTCATGGCCAAATGTGTCACTACACATTCAGATGAACTGCAGGGGACCGTCTCCTGCCACTGCCCTGTCTCTTTTACCTCCTTTGGTCTCTGTTTCACTACTGGGGAAGCTACCACCTTTGCCCTCACCAGGTCATTACCTGGGAGCAGGTCAACCCCGTCCACTGGCAAACTAGGGACAATCCCTACGATCACCGGTACCGAAACTAGGTCACACTCCAAGTGCACCCAGTGTAAAGATAAAGGGGTACACTGCCCTCCAATACACACATTCTGCTATTTACTGCACTCTCTGGGGGAAAGGTCAGGCCTTTTCCCAGCAAAAGGGATCTGGTGGCCCCTGTATGCCTGAAGATTACTATGGGCTTGCTTGCCGCACTCGAGGGGTATGGAGTTACTCTCCTTTCAGTCACAAAATCCTGATAACTTTCAGGTATCCTATTAAATTTTCCTGCATCCACAGCAGTATTTTTTCTGGGTCTTACTGCTGCTGCAGTCAAAGCCACGGCTTGTTCTGCCGCGCTTTCCATCAGGGTCCCTTCGCCTGCATTGAGCATGTATGCCCTGATCAACCCTATAGGCTTTCCCCATAGTTTCCAGTAGCCAGCTCTGAGGTGACCTGCCTTATTACAATGGAAGCACACAGGCCTCTGGGTCTCAATCCTACTTACAGCACTTTCCTATTTGGCTGCAGGAGGGCCCCATGTGTGTCCAAATTTTCTTTCTCTCCCAGGACTGCTTGGGCTCCTATCACATTCCCACTCTTCATCCTTTTCGGATTTGTTGGGGCGACTAGGAAAGGTTCTCCCCTTATCAGAGCAAACTCATCAGCCAGAACTGCAGCTTGCCTCGCTCTATGTACTTTTTGTTCCTCCACATGGGTCTTTATGAAGAGGGGGAGAGAGTTGTTAAATTCCTCGAGGAGAATTACCTCTCTGAGATTTTTGTAGCTGGGCTGCACTTCAACAGCCCTCAACCACTGTTCAAAGCCAGCTGCTTAGTTCTCTCAAACTCCAAGTAAGTTTGATCAGCTTGTTTCCTGAGGGTTCGAAACTTCCGATACTAGTTTATATGCCCCAAGGTTAGCATTTTTTGTCAGTTCATAATCTGATGAACTCTCATCTGGCAACAGGGAATAAACCTCATGGGCATTTCCGGTGAGTTTACTTTTCAGCAGGAGAGTCCAACTCTCAGCTGGCCACTTTAACTGCCTTGCAAGTTTTTCAAAAGATACAAAAAATGCTTCCGTGTCTCCCTCATTGAATTTTGGAATCAGTTGGTAAAATCTTAAAAACTCAGTACACAGCCCTGAATTACTATTCTCCATATTGGCCATGCTTTCACTGGGGTTACTCTGTCGCCCCTAGTTAACTCAAGCCACCTCAGCTCTCTTTCCTCCCATTCCTTCTGGAAATTTCTTTCTCTCTTCCTCTCTCCTGTCTTTCTTTCTCTGTTCTCTCTCTTTTTCTCTCTCCTGCCTCTCTTTTTCTCTCTTTCTCTTTCCCTGTCTTCGAATTCAAGATTCCTCTGTTCTAATTGTATCTTTGCTAGCAATACCCTGTTGGAGTCTATTTCTAACCCTGTCTCTGATTCTTCAGATTCGAGGGAAAAATGGTTGGTCACTAGTCTTAGGAGTTCCGATTTCCTAGCTTTGGCATGGAAATTGATCCCACACTGCTCAAATATATTTCACAACTCCTCCATAGGCAATGATTTTAACTTATCCCAAGTTACTTCACCCTGGCTTGGGGAGTTACTGGCTTCGGTCATGGACATGTTAGTATTCTAGCACACACAACCACAAGAAACCCGTATGAAAGTATTTTCTCTTTTTGATTGGTATCAATTTGATTTCCCACTTCAAATTTCTCATTTGCCTGTGGGTCCAATCCTGAACGAGCCCCCAAATTTCTGTTATGACCGGGTGAGGAAGGGGTTTCAGGCTCCCCTCCTGCCCCTTTCCTGATTTGGCCATTTGCTTCCCAGATGTTGGAAAGAATCACACTTTAAACTTGGCAAAGGCTGGAGTCAGTCTTGTTTATTACAGTACCATGCTTTGTGCTGTAGAGCCTGATTCTTGTGTTACATAAAACATGACTCCCCAGTGCAGCCATGAATGTGGCCCCCTACTGGAACACTTACACATAGGAACTAATTAGGTAGGAACTAGTTGTTAACACTTTACAGATAGTATAACAATATATACATATATAACATTCCTCTTTCTTTAAAACATAATGCCCCTATATCAATATAACTGTCAATATAAATTTAAAAAAAGATTATCATCTGACTTGTGGAAATAATCTGGACCCCTTTTTAGAGTCTTTTATAGCGTGTTTTTAAAAAAATATTATTCATTGTATTGCTTGGGTGGTAAGATGTTGTGCCTCCATATTGTTAGATTTGGCATTTGTTGCTCTCAGCGTTGAGTTGACACGCTGTACAGGCGATGTCGTGTCACTTGCTGGTGATGTTGTTAATGTTGTCTCACTGGAAAGTGATGTTTTCAGTGTTGATGGTCTTTTCTGTTGTTCCAGCTCAGGTGTATGTCGAATATGGATTCTGTTCCTTCTCATTTGGTTACTGGTTTCAGTCTCAATGATATATGACCTTGGAGTCTCAGCTTCAACAACAACTTTTGCTGGGCTCCAGGTTTTCATGATTGGATCCTGTACATGTACAGCTTGTCCTTTCAACAGCTCGGGTAGGGATTTAGCATATTTGTTGAAGTGTTGCTCTCCTCTTACCTGTGCTTCAGTGAGTTGTTGTCTCACTTCCTCCTGGTCACTTGAAGGATGTATTTTACTTGGCAGAGTTGTCTTATATTTTCTTCCATTTAACAGCTCTACAGGTGATTTCATGTCAGCCTTGACAGATGTGGATTGGAATGACAATAAGGCCAGGTTTGGGTCTTCCTTCATCTCTTGGCATTTCACAAGTGTTCTTTTGACCATTTGGACATATCTTTCTATAAATCTGTGTCCCTGTGGGTAGTGTGGTGATGAGGTGATGGTGTTGAACCCATACTGGTCAGCGAATTCCTTAAATTCTCTGGATGTAAATTGGGTGCCATTGTCACATATTAACCTTTCAGGAAGCCATTGCTTAGTGAACAGAACTCGCACTGCTGAGATTACTGTTGTGGCTCTCAAGTCTTTCATCTTCCGAATAAAAGGGAATTTTGAGTAGTAGTCTGCGACTATGAGATACCATTCTTGATTATGTGTGAATAAATCGACTCCTACAGTATGCCATGGTCTGGGTGGTAATTCAGTAGCTATCATCTCCTCTTTCTGTTGTGAGTTTCTGTACTTCTGGCATACATTGCATGTAGGCACCATATTTTCAATATCTTTGTATATGCCTATCCAGCACACGCTGATTTGGCTCTGAGCTTACACTTCTCCATTCCCATATGGCCTTTGTGTATCTTTTGGAGTAGTTCTTCCTGCATTGTTTTGAGTATTATTCTGGATCCGGCCAGCAGAACACCATCTTCAAGTGAGATGTCACCTCTGATAGACCAGTACTGCCATATTGCTGGCTGGGTTTGCTGTATCCTATCAGGCCATCCCTGGATCATTTGCTGAGATAGCATCTGTAACTTCTCGTCTTTGCTGCTCTCAATTCTAATTTGACTCAGTTTCGGTGGTGTTACGTTCACTAGGTGATGAATCTTTATGCCTAGATCTTCTTTGCTTCTTAACGGAGGGCACTTTTCAATGGGTGCACTATCTTCAACCCTCAGTGTCGCCTCCTTCACCTCATGGTTTACTGAGATAATCTGCAGCTCTTCACAACTGCTCAACCTCAGGATAGCTGGACCATCTGTTTCTGTGACATAGAACATACAGTTAACATCTTTTCCTTTGTGTGTCCCTCTGATTTGGATTGTTCCTAGCTGTTGAATCTCAGTTCCCCTGTATGCTGTTAGCATGACGTTGTTTGATTTCAGAGCACCTTCCCTTGGATAACCATTTTTCTCCAGATTTTCAGGAAAGATCTGCTGGTGTAGTCTGAGCGTGATGATGTTACTCTGCGCTCCTGTGTCAATCTTCACCTTCAGATTTATCGTTGTGGGCTTATTTCTCAGCCTCTTCCTGATCTGAATGGTTCAGTGAATTTCTTTTCTCTGGGAACTGTCACATCCAGACATTTCGTGCAATTCTATGGTTCCTATGTGTATTATGTTCTCAAACCCATCACCATCTTCCAGGGTATGTATGTTTTGGTTTCTTTCACTATTCCTTCACCCTGTTACTCTGGCTCTGATGACTCGTCTACCACCTTCTTGCCTTGTTCTGCACATCTTTTCCCAGTGATTGGTCTTTCCACAAGCTCTGCAGATTGATCCATATGCGGGACATTTCCTTCTATCTGTCAATTCATGTGGTTGTCCACAGCTCCTGCACGTCTTTTTCTCTGTTTGGTGTACATTCTTTAGTTGTTGTTTCATTGCATCGACCCTGCTGCCTGTCTCTTGGCTTAACTGAAGACCAGAGGTCAGAGTCTTCATCTGCTCATGTGCTCTGGCAGTGTCGACAGCCTGTGATATTGCAAGCTTATCCCGTCCGATTAGAGCTTTCTGTACTTCAGGATGTGCAGAACCCCAAATGAGCTGAGCTGATGGGGAAATCTGATCTGATGTCTGATGGGGAAAAATTTTCTGCCACACTTGTGAACACTTTCAATAGAATCAATGTTGGGTGGCACAGTGGCGCAGTGGTTAGCACCACAGCCTTACAGCTCTAGTGATCCAGGTTCAGTTCTGGGTACTGCCTGTGTGGAGTTTGTAAGTTCTCCCTGTGACTGTGTGGGTTTCTGCCAGGTGCTCTGGTTTCCTCCCACAGCTAAAGACTTGCAGGTTGATAGGTAAATTGGCCATTGTAAATTGTCCCTAGTGTAGGTAGGTGGTAGGAGAATGATGGGGATGTGGTAGGGAATATAGGAGTAATCTAGGATTAGTATAAATGGGTGGTTGTTGGTCAGCACAGACTCAGTGGGCCAAAGGGCCTGTTTCAGTGCTGTATCAATAAATAAATCTGACTTTAGAGTTTTTGAGGGATATAAGATTGTCACAGTCTAACTTCCCTTCCTTCAGTTTAAATTACCAGAGACCTCTGTTTTGGCTTGACTTTTTCTAGAATTTTGAGAAATAATAATTAAACAGACAGAAATCCTATTCCTTCAGTTAAAATAGCTGAGAGCTCTTTTTTCAGGTGCGAAACATCACAACTGTCTGTCTGTGTGTCTTCTGTGTCTGTGTTCTGTTGGAACAAATTGTCTTCAACTAAAAAGCCAGTTCAAAATTGAATTGTAGCAAATGTATCGCTTGATACTCACTCCCAGAAGCTGTATCTATGGTAACGAGAATGCACCCTTTGAATCGCAGTCTCCAAATGGCTGTTTCTAAGGCAACGAAAATGTACCTCATATATAACACCTGAGGCTTGCTGGTTCTTAAAGCAATACTGATCCTTTGCAAGCCTTAAAGGGAAACCGCATATTCCCGGAAAAAAAACTACAGGACCATGACACCTCTGCCCCAAGCGGACTGAAATGCCCTTCCTGAAATGTGTTTCATTACAATGGGTTAAAAAAATACAAATTGAAAAAACACTAACTTTTTTCATGCATTTACAGATATACACATTTCTAAAAAAAAGTTTCGACTACAGCAACAAGTTCCACCAGAACATTTCAGCTTTAAATTTTCAAAAGGTTGATCCAATTAACCCATTTCAAATTTACATAGTCTTCCAATTGTTTCCTGTTTTCCTTCCAAGTGTCCCTATTGTCCATCACCTCAGCCAGGTGAACAGCACAGCTAAGGAGCACTGACCACTATTGGGTTCACTATTTTCTGAGAAGTTTCTCTGGTACCCCTTAACCTATATGTCATCACTTGACACTGGTAAACCCTGTCCGGTGTAACAGAAGCTGATTTTTTCTTACCCTGGGGTGTCACAGGAATTTGACAGTGTCCTTCCAGCACATCTGTCTCTTTAAGACACATTGTGTTGCCCACTCTGTCCATACAATCCTTTAAATGTGTATTTGGGTAGGAGTCTGCCTTCTTTACCACTGTGACTTTTCTAGAGTCTTTGAGCCATCCCACCAGGTTTAGTCATCAAGACAATCTGCGAATTCCAGCTGTCCTGACTAGGTTCATCTAAGCTGCCCTTCAGCATGCATTGTACCTCTGCTTCCACTTGGGCCTGTCTGTATGGACCTAAGCAACAAGGATGTCGTTTTAAAGGAATGGCTTCCCCTATACCCACATCATGTGTGGCTAAGGTTGTACATCCTGGTTTATCCCTACAAACTTTTTGAAACATTGAGCTGGTTAGGACGTCAAGCTGTTTTACCTCTAAGTGTAAAAGCCTATTGTTTAATTTTCCTAGCCATTCTGCATTCACTATTGGGATAGTTGGAGGTTCAATCTGAGAATTTCCTAGGCTTACTTCTGCATCATTCTCACTATCCTTTTCCTTCTCCACTGTCCCGATTACCTGACATACCTGTACTGGCTTGTCCTCTTCTCTGCGGTAATATGGTTTGAGCAAATTAATGTGACACAACTGGTTCTTCATCCAGCAATCAGGGGTGTCAATCAAGTAATCTACCTTACCCACTCTTTTGATCACCCGATTTTGGCCACTGAACTGTGCTTTCATCGGTTCTCCCTGTGACGGTAACAACACTAATATCTCATCCCCTGGTTTTATGGGAGGTTGTGGTTTTCCCACCATTTGACAGGTGTGGAATGCCCTACAAAATTGTCTCACATCCTTTGTAAGACATGGCCAGTAATAATTTTTGCTTATGTGTGATTTGGTCTTCCAAATTCCCCTATGTCCTGAAAAAGGAATGTCGTGTGCTAACCTTAATAATCCTGGTCGATATTTAGGTGGTAGGTGGTACCACTATCTGTTCAACAACTGTCCAGTCTTCGTCAGCAGGCCTATGAGGCGGTCTCTATTTCCTCCTCAAAACCCCGTTTGCCATGTAATAGCCTTCCGGAACTCCTGTCACCTCAGCTTCTCACAGAGCCGTCTGTGCTATTCTGTATATCTCTGGATCGGCTTGATGTGCTGCAATTATAGACAATCTGTTAAACAACTCATTTGGATTATCTAAATCCCCAAATAAGGTTTCAGACACTTGGCTATTTATTTGTGATGCCCCTTTTACCTCCGACAATGGCTCCTGTTTAGCCATTGCTCGGGTAACTACACACATAGGAAATATTCCCAGAACATGTTCCTGTAATTGCTCTGTTTCCTTAATTTCACTTGGTTCCTCTGTAACTGTAGGAGAAACTGATATTTTTGATCCAGCCAAATCATTTCCTAGGAGTAGATCAATTTCCTTTACTGGTAAACTGTGGACAACACCTACAGTTACTATCCCAGATATTAAGTCACTCTCTAGGCGTACTTTATACAAAGGTACGGGTATATATTACCCACCAATTCCATTTACTAAAACTTTGGCGTTCAAGGCACTCTCTGGTAGAAACCTCACATCTTTCCCAAGCAAGAGTGTTTGGGTTGCTCCTGTGTCCTTGAGTAGAATGATAGGTTTTCTTGCCTCATTTACAGGATACGGAGTTACTCTCCTCTGACAAAAATTCATTATAACTCTCAGGTATTTTATTCTTAACCTCTACACTCCTCTTAGTTTTGGTATCAGGCTTCACATTCACAGCTGTCATTAAAGCTATAGTCTGGTCTGCTATACTCTCAGTCAGAGTCATTTCCTCTGCACTAACTTTGCGTACCCCAACAAGTCCTATGGTTTTACCTCGCAATTTCCAGCACTTTGAACGAAGATAATCAATTTTGTTGCAATGATAACACTTTGGCTTGTGACCCTCACTTCTACCCTCAGCACCTTCCTTTCTGACCTGAGGAGGTGATCCTGGGGCATTCCCAGAAGCTCCTTCTTGTCCCCGGCTACTTGCCTTCCTTTCACTCTCCCACTTTCTATCCTTCTCGGGTTTATGGGGGTGACGGACAAAATAGGTTGGCTTATTCACAAGCTCAAAATCATCAGCAATCTCTGCTGCTTGCCTAGCTTTCAAAACTTTCAGGTTACCTATATGAGTTCTCACTACTGAAGGAATGATGTTTTTAAACTCTTCTAAGAGAATCAATTCTTGAAGGTTCTCATATGTGGTTTCTATTTTTAATGCCCAATGGTCAAAATTAATTTGCTTCACCATCTCAAATTCTAAATATGTCTGCCCAGTCAATCTCCGTAAGTTCCTAAACTTCTGACGGTAAGCTCCAGGGACTACCTCATACGCAGAGAGAATAGCCTTTTTTGTTATCTCATAATCTGCAGAAGCCTCTTCAGAAAGCATGGCATAAGCTTCATGAACTCTGCCTACCAGCCTGCCCTGCATGAGTAATGTCCAGCTTTCTTTCGGCCATTTCATCTGTTTGGCTATTTTTTCAAAAGATATGAAAAATGCCTCTACATCCCTTTCCTCAAACTTAGGAAGAGCTTGTATAAATTTAAATAACTTCTTGCTGGGTCCTGATCTAAATTCAGATTCATCCTGACCTGAATTTTCCCTGAATTTAAGACTACCCCTTTGTCTTAGTTCCATCTCTTTTAATTTAAATTCCCTCTCTTCTCTTTCACTCTCTCTCTGAAGATCAAATTTTCTTAATCCTTTTTCTGCCTCAAGTTTTTTTGTTTCTAACTGTATCCTAGCCAATACCACTGCATCACTCTCGGACCTACTACCTTCATGTCTCTCGTATTCCCTTTCTTGTTCCTCATATTGCCCTTCATCTATATCATCATCATCGTCTTCTTCTACTAATTTCAGATGTTCAGCTATTATGTCAATTAGCCCGGCATTTTTGGCACCTGATTTTAATTCCAACCCCAATTTCACTGCCAATTCTTTTAATTTGTTCTTAAAGTTATCAAGCCACTCAGGGAAACATTCTGCTTTCCCAAAAACTCTGTTACAACCACTGTCATAACAATGGTATAGACTGTACTTTATTATACAAGAGACCTGGTTCTTTTAATTTCTTTGTAATTGGTGTCAGATTTAGATCCCAACAATCGATTTTCCAATTGATAAGATGCCAGACTCGAGAGCAACTAATCTGATGCCAAACGCAGGACCCCAATTTAAATATGTTATCCCAAAGAAGAGTAATTACTATGATTCCAAATGTGAGCCCTCCAAATTTGTCTGATTCTGATCCCAGAAGCGAGCCACTGAATTAAATATGATTCAACTGTGGACAAGCCCCCAATTAAGATATGATTCAAATCCAGAAACCCAATTAATAAGTGATTCAAATCTTGAGTGAGCCCCCAATTAATATGATTCAAATCCCAGATGAGAAACCCAATAAATATGTTACAACCGACCGGTCCAGTCAAAGCCCCTAATCAAAATATACGATTCTGATTGTGGTGGGAGAAACGCACTGTTAATTCAATTCTGTCACTCCCCAAATCGCCAAACATATCATTTAAAACTTTCAAATTAAAGAAAGACCCAGCTAAATTGTACCATCTATTAACACCCAAATGAGGCTAACCTAATCAGGTGTCTTCAAATCAACAAATTAGCTCTTTAATTAGAGGAACTAAATTCTTAAACAGTATGAAGATATAAACAACATTTAAAATAGAAAAAAAATTAAAGTCCTTGCAAATTTACAGTCCAATGTTGCTTGATGTCCTCACAGAATGTTGCTTGAAGTCCTCACAGCCGTCCGATGGGGTAAAAGGTTCTTCCACACTTGCGAACGCTTTCAATAGAATTAATCTGACTTTAGAGTTTTTGAGGGATAAAAGATTGTCACAGTCTAAATTCCCTTCCTTCAGTTTAAATTACCAGAGATCTCTGTTTTGGCTTGACGTTTTTAGAATTTTGAGAGATAATAATGAAACAGACAAAAATCCTATTCCTTCAGTTTAAATAGCCGAGATCTCTTTTTTTCAGGTGCTAAACATCACAGCTGTCTGTCTGTGTGTCCTCTGTGTCTGTGTTCTGTTAGGACAAACTGTCTTCAACTAAAAAGCCAGTTTAAAATTGAATTGTAACAAATATATCACTTGATACTCACTCCAAGTGGCTGTATCTATGGTAACAAGAATGCACCCTTTGAATCGGAGTCTCCAAATGGCTGTTTCTAAGGGAATGAAAATACACCTTCCTATAACTCCTGAGGCTTGCTGGTCCTTAAAGCAATACTGATCTTTTGCAAGCCTTAAAGGGAAACTGCATATTCAAAAAAAAACTACAGGACCATGACACCTTAAATTTACATTTTCTGGCTGCATTTTGCAATCTTGTTACAAAATTGTCAATAGTCTCACCTAGTTCCTGTCTGATGCCTTGAAATGCATTTCAATATATCTGATGATTTTATTTTGGCTGGAGATGGGTGCTGAATCTTTCAAAAATTTTGTCTGGGTTTATGCTGTCCTCTTTGCTTAGGTCCCAGCTGTTAAATTAATTTAATCCTTGATCTCCAGCCCAGAGATGGATATAGATGACCCTCTCCTCTTCACTAGTGCCTTTTAGGAAACTATTGAATGCCAAATTGCACTTTTGTGCAATTGCAAACTTCTCAAAAGACTCTACGACATCATCAGCTCCCCAATCCATTATGGGCTGCAGCAGTGCATTCATTCCTGTCCCGGCTGATATTTTGATCTTTTTTTTTTAGTTTTCGCATGAGTCATTCAGTTTTTCTATCTCTGTCTCTGGCACTAATTTGGGTCAATTTTCTTAATCTGATGCTTTTAAAAATGTTGTAGGTCTATTCACCAACACTCGCTGCCATTATGTTTCATCTTTATGTTGTTTCTGGTTCCCAAATGTTGGAAAGAATCATCTCATCTCATGTCTCATCTTTGGCCTCCTTATCTCGAGAGACAATGGATCAGCGCCTGGAGGTGGTCAGTGGTTTGTGAAGCAGCGCCTGGAGTGGCTATAAAGGCCAATTCTAGAGTGACAGGCTCTTCCACAGGTGCTGCAGAGAAATTTGTTTGTCGGGGCTGTTACACAGTTGGCTCTCCCCTTGCGCCTCTGTCTTTTTTCCTGCCAACTACTAAGTCTCTTCAACTCGCCACACTTTAGCCCCGCCTTTATGGCTGCCCGCCAGCTTTGGCGGACGCCGGCAACTGACTCCCATGACTTGTGATCAATGTCACAGGATTTCAAGTCGCGTTTGCAGACTACTAGAAAAGATTGGATGCCCACCAAAGCTGCTAAGTATCATCACCTCATTCCATGACAATATGAAAGGCACAATTCAACATGGTGGCACCTCATCAGAGCCCTTTCCTATCCTGAGTGGTGTGAAACAGGGCTGTGTTCTCGCACCCACACTTTTTGGGATTTTCTTCTCCCTGCTGCTTTCACATGCGTTCAAGTCCTCTGAAGAAGGAATTTTCCTCCATACAAGATCAGGGGACAGGTTGTTCAACCTTGCCCGTCTAAGAGCAAAGTCCAAAGTACGGAAAGTCCTCATCAGGGAACTCCTCTTTGCTGACGATGCTGCTTTAACATCTCACACTGAAGAGTGCCTGCAAAGTCTCATCGACAGGTTTGCGGCTGCCTGCAATGAATTTGGCCTAACCATCAGCCTCAAGAAAGCGACCATCATGGGGCAGGACGTCAGAAATGCTCCATCCATCAATATTGGCGACCACGCTCTGGAAGTGGTTCAAGAGTTCACCTACCCAGGCTCAACTATCACCAGTAACCTGTCTCTAAATGCAGAAATCAACAAGCGCATGGGAAAGGCTTCCACTGCTATGTCCAGACTGGCCAAGAGAGTGTGGGAAAATGGCGCACTGACACGGAACACAAAAGTCCGAGTGTATCAGGCCTGTGTCCTCAGTACCTTGCTCTATGGCAGCGAGGCCTGGACAACGTATGTCAGCCAAGAGCGACGTCTCAATTCATTCCATCTTCGCTGCCTCCGGAGAATACTTGGCATCAGGTGGCAGGACCGTATCTCCAACACAGAAGTCCTCGAGGCGGCCAGCATCCCCAGCTTATACACACTACTGAGTCAGCGGCGCTTGAGATGGCTTGGCCATGTGAGCCGCATGGAAGATGGCAGGATCCCCAAAGACACATTGTACAGCAAGCTCGCCACTGGTATCAGACCCACCGGCCGTCCATGTCTCTGCTATAAAGACGTCTGCAAACGCGACATGAAATCCTGTGACATTGATCACAAGTCGTGGGAGTCAGTTGCCAGCGTTTGCCAGAGCTGGCGGGCAGCCATAAAGACAGGGCTAAAATGTGGCGAGTCGAAGAGACTCAGTAGTTGGCAGGAAAAAAGACAGAGGCGCAAGGGGAGAGCCAACTGTGTACCAGCCCCGACAAACAAATTTCTCTGCAGCACCTGTGGAAGAGCCTGTCACTCTCGAATTGGCCTTTATAGCCACTCCAGGTGCTGCTTCACAAACCACTGACCACCTCCAGGCGCTTATCCATTGTCTCTCGAGATAAGGAGGCCCAAAAGAAAGAATTGCCAAAACCCATCTCGCTAGTTGAATCAGGGAGCACTCCCATTGTCTCTCTATGCAACTGTCTCTCAGAATGCAAATATGCAACTATGTTTTAGCTGTTCAGCTCTGCGGTCCTTTTAAAAAAGTTATGTTCAATGGCTAGTAAAAAGAATTCAAGCAGTATTCCATATGACAAAATTAATGTGTTTCGATTTGGCCAGTGTGGTTTTCGTCACAACACCTAATAGTGTTTTTTTATTTTTTCATGGGATGTGAGCATCTCTGGCAAGGCCAGTATTTGTTGCCATCCATAAGTGCCCTGTCAAAGGTGTCAGCTGTGGCTCAACTGGTAACATTCTGGGCTGAATTTTACTGACACCTCAGCGCCACGGGTTGCTGCACAAGGGCCAGTAAAATGCTGCAGCAAGAGGCCCAGCTCAACCCATAACGCCAAGAAGGCCCCGCCGCATATGACCAGTGGCGGGACCTCAGTGAGGGACCCCCGCCCCCCCGGCCACCTGGCGGCGGGCCCTTCATCAGCATATAACAATGAACATCAAAAATATTTAAATAAATTTACCTGCAGGCCTTCCCACTCCTAAATTATGGCTGTTGTTCGTGCTCCATGCATCTTCGGAATTCCCTATGGAGTTTCAGGTGAGAACCTGGTGGGGAGAGAGGAGGAATAAAATTTACAGGGCAGGAGGGGTGGAGGAGCAGAGAAATCAATTTTTATTGGATGTGGGGATGGTGGGAAAGGGTTGAAGGGCACAAGACTGGAGGTTGTGGGGGGGATGTCCGGGTATTGGAACAAAGAAGTGATGGTAATTTCTTTGCCTGAACTGACCATTGCGTGGGTTGGGGAAGGGCCTTCATCACTTAGCTTTCAATGTATTAAAAAATTTTTATTTTATACCCTTTAAAGATTAAACATCTTTGTAAGAGCTTAAAGCTCTTTAAAAATGGCGCCAGTGCCTGCACGGTAGCACCGTGTTGCCAGGTAGCGGAGGCCGCCCCCTCTACGTCATCGGGGGGTGGCTGCTCCATCCCCTCTATTTAAATGAGCCCCTGCACGTAATATCGCGGGGACTCAGGGTCGACACATCTGCATGAGATGCATGCTGTACTTAGAGTGCGCTGCCACAAACTGCGGCGCACTCGTTAAATTCAACCCTCTAAGTCCGGTGGTTGTGGCTTCAAGACCCACTCCAAGACTTGGGCACAAAAATCTGTCCTCAAATTCCAGGTAGTGCAGTACTGAGAGAGGTGTCATCTGTTGGGTGAGATGTTAAATGGGGTTGATTAAATGTTTTTGTGTAAGACCTGCGCAGCACTTGCAATCTATATGCAATGAGTCTTGCCATTGCTCAGCATGGCCACATGGTGGGGCATTCTGATCATAAGATGAGGAATCTGGATTAATTGAGAGCGAGTTGAGGCAAAGGTGCCCAGTATTAACCGAAGCATTCTGCCATCCGTGATATAAAATGATCTGCTGTTTTCCTGAATGTACTTCCATTTAAATGGTTAAAGTAAGGCAGAAATTTACAGCTGCATTGTCTTTCCTTGTCAATAAATGCCAGGGTTGGGGCCGACCATGACTCATGGCCCTCCTGCCTTGGGCGCTATGGCGTTGGAAGGATGAATGAGAACGGACAGAGACTGCTTGAGTTGGGTACCTATCATAACCTCTGCATCACCAACTCGTTCTTTCACACTAAACCCTGTCACCAGGTTTCATGGAGGCACCCAAGATCACGTCGTTGGCACCAGCTGGACCTCATTGTCACAAGGCGAGCCGCCTTAAACAGTGTTCAAATCACACGCAGCTTCCACAGTGCGGACTGCGACACCGACCACTCCCTGGTGTGCAGCAAGGTTAGACTCAGACCAAAGAAGTTGCATCATTCCAAGCAGAAGGGCCACCCGCGCATCAACACGAGCAGAATTTCTCACCCACAGCTGTTACAAAAATTTCTAAATTCACTTGTAACAGCCCTTCAAAACACTCCCACAGGGGATGCTGAGACCAAGTGGGCCCACATCAGAGATGCCATCTATGAGTCAGCTTTGACCACCTACGGCAAAAGTGCGAAGAGAAATGCAGACTGGTTTCAATCTCATAATGAAGAGCTGGAACCTGTCATAGCCGCTAAGCGCATTGCACTTTTGAACTACAAGAAAGCCCCCAGCGATTTAACATCCGCAGCACTTAAAGCAGCCAGAAGTACTGCACAAAGAACAGCTAGGCGTTGCGCAAACGACTACTGGCAACACCTATGCAGTCATATTCAGCTGGCCTCAGACACCGGAAACATCAGAGGAATGTATGATGGCATGAAGAGAGCTCTTGGGCCAACTATCAAGAAGATCGCCCCCCTCAAATCTAAATCGGGGGACATAATCACTGACCAAAGCAAACAGATGGACCGCTGGGTTGAGCACTACCTAGAACTGTACTCCAGGGAGAATGCTGTCACTGAGACTGCCCTCAATGCAGCCCAGCCTCTACCAGTCATGGATGAGCTGGACATACAGCCAACCAAATTGGAACTCAGTGATGCCATTGATTCCCTAGCCAGCGGAAAAGCACCTGGGAAGGACAGCATTACCCCTGAAATAATCAAGAGTGCCAAGCCTGCTATACTCTCAGCACTACATGAACTGCTATGCCTGTGCTGGGACGAGGGAGCAGTACCCCAGGACATGCGCGATGCCAATATCATCACCCTCTATAAAAACAAAGGTGACCGCGGTGACTGCAACAACTACCGTGGAATCTCCCTGCTCAGCATAGTGGGGAAAGTCTTTGCTCGAGTCGCTCTGAACAGGCTCCAGAAGCTGGCCGAGCGCGTCTACCCTGAGGCACAGTGTGGCTTTCGTGCAGAGAGATCGACTATTGACATGCTGTTCTCCCTTCGTCAGATACAGGAGAAATGCCGTGAACAACAGATGCCCCTCTACATTGCTTTCATTGATCTCACCAAAGCCTTTGACCTCGTCAGCAGACGTGGTCTCTTCAGACTACTAGAAAAGATCGGATGTCCACCAAAGCTACTAAGTATCATCACCTCATTCCATGACAATATGAAAGGCACAATTCAACATGGTGGCTCCTCATCAGAGCCCTTTCCTATCCTGAGTGGTGTGAAACAGGGCTGTGTTCTCGCACCCACACTTTTTGGGATTTTCTTCTCCCTGCTGCTTTCACATGCGTTCAAATCCTCTGAAGAAGGAATTTTCCTCCACACAAGATCAGGGGGCAGGTTGTTCAACCTTGCCCGTCTAAGAGCGAAGTCCAAAGTACGGAAAGTCCTCATCAGAGAACTCCTCTTTGCTGACGATGCTGCTTTAACATCTCACACTGAAGAATGCCTGCAGAGTCTCATCGACAGGTTTGCGTCTGCCTGCAATGAATTTGGCCTAACCATCAGCCTCAAGAAAACGAACATCATGGGGCAGGATGTCAGAAATGCTCCATCCATCAATATTGGCGACCACGCTCTGGAAGTGGTTCAAGAGTTCACCTACCTAGGCTCAACTATCACCAGTAACCTGTCTCTAGATGCAGAAATCAACAAGCGCATGGGTAAGGCTTCCACTGCTATGTCCAGACTGGCCAAGAGAGTGTGGGAAAATGGCGCACTGACACGGAACACAAAAGTCCGAGTGTATCAGGCCTGTGTCCTCAGTACCTTGCTCTACGGCAGCGAGGCCTGGACAACGTATGCCAGCCAAGAGCGACGTCTCAATTCATTCCATCTTCGCTGCCTTCGGAGAATACTTGGCATCAGGTGGCAGGACTATATCTCCAACACAGAAGTCCTTGAAGCGGCCAACACCCCCAGCTTATACACACTACTGAGTCAGCGGCGCTTGAGATGGCTTGGCCATGTGAGCCGCATGGAAGATGGCAGGATCCCCAAAGACACATTGTACAGCGAGCTCGCCACTGGTATCAGACCCACCGGCCGTCCATGTCTCCGTTATAAAGACGTCTGCAAACGCGACATGAAATCGTGTGACATTGATCACAAGTCGTGGGAGTCAGTTGCCAGCATTCGCCAGAGCTGGCGGGCAGCCATAAAGACAGGGCTAAATTGTGGCGAGTCGAAGAGACTTAGTAGTTGGCAGGAAAAAAGACAGAGGCGCAAGGGGAGAGCCAACTGTGCAACAGCCCCAACAAACAAATTTCTCTGCAGCACCTGTGGAAGAGCCTGTCACTCCAGAATTGGCCTTTATAGCCACTCCAGGCGCTGCTTCACAAACCACTGACCACCTCCAGGCGCGTATCCATTGTCTCTCGAGATAAGGAGGCCCAAAAGAAATCTCTCCAGAGTAACACTGAACAGAATTGATTCTACTGCACACAGACACATAAAATATTAACTGAGGGAGTTCAGAGGAAAGCAGACATCATACTAAATATAATGTTACCATGTTCTTGTTCTGTATGCAGTCATTTTAATTTCAGGAGTATTACTTTCATCCACCAGGCTGGGATTATTTAGGCAACAGATTTGACTTTAAGTCGTCGAAGTTTCCTGAACCAGATATAAAACCTGGATGTCGTGAATTCTGAAGCGTGCTGAACTTTCCAGAACAGCTCTTATACCTCATATAAATTGTGCAAATTTGTTTTTTTTTTAACTTGAGGAGCTGCATGGGCAAGAATGTGAAATGCATGACATTTTAGTTATGTCATGCAGGCTCCCAACCTGCCAAGAATGAGACACCTAAATTTCGCCACATGAACATTGATTTTCAAACTGTTACTGGAGTAAAGAAAGAACTTGTTTTGAAAAAAAATACAGACCTTTGACTGGAAAGACATTTGCATAGTCACAGACAATACCTGGAAAGGACAAACTGGACATTCCCTGCTTCAATTTAATCCACAATGGACTTTTGATTACCAGACATTGAAGGTGGAGAGGCTAGTATTCCAGGTTAACTGCTAAGATGGCTGAATACACAAACAGACGTGGTTAAACCAGTTTAGTCACACGACTAACAAGCTATTGAGGTTTGTTTTTAATTCGAACTTGGCACAAAGTTTTTAAAACTCAGAAAGCAGTTTGCTCCTGGACTGGAAAAAAAACCCTCTCTCCTGTCTGCCTTCATCTCGTTCTCACCAGCTTCGGAAACTATATGAACCCCAAGAGAGAAAAGTCTCCTACGGTGAACAAGGTTTAAGAATACTGGGCCCCAATGAAAAGCAAGACTACCTGCAATCAAGGACTACAGCAAGCTTGAAACACAGTTTTAAAAACTCCTCTTCAGAGATTGCCTCAAACCTCTCCACTTTATTTTTCTTCTACCTTTTTTCTGCCTCTATTTGCATGTGCGTATCGCGTATGTATGCTAGCGTGGGGCACGGTGCGTATCCATAGGTGTTAACCAAATTAAAGTTTAAGTTTTAATAAATTTCACTTTTCTTCTTTAAACCTTAGAAAACCTGTTTATGCTAATTACTTTGCCTTATAAGTGAAAAGTGGTGAACAAGGATTGACCAAGGGGGAGCTAAAAACAGTGTGTTTAAAAATTAAACCCTGTTACAATAAGACCAGGTGAAGGCTGAAAGAAACCCCTTTCTCACCTGGTCTTCATAGATATTTGGGTGCTAGTATCTGGAATTTTACCCACAGACAAACGAGAGAAATTGGAAGTGGGAAGCCAAATAGTTCCCAATCAAAAAAAAGAACAATATTTTAATACAGGATTTTTTGTGGTTGTGTGTGATTGAATGCGAACATGTCTGCAACTGAAGCGAGTAGCTCTCCAAGCCAGGGTGACATAACTTGGGATAATTTGAAAGCATTGTCTATGGAGGAGTTGAGAAAAATAGCTGAGCAGTGTATGAGACGGAACGAGAGAGGAGTGAGAGAGAGAAAGAATATTCCAGAAAGTAGATGAAGATAGAGAATGGAGGCGGCTTGAGTTAACTAGGGGGTGACAGAATAACCCCAGTGAAAGCATGGCCAATATGGAGGAGCAGAATTCAGGGCTGGGTACAAAATTGCTAAAACTCGCTCAATTAATTCCAAAATTCAATGAATAAGATGTGGAAACATTTTTTGTGTCTTTTGAGAAACTGGCAAGGCAGCTAAAATGGCCAGCTGAGACCTGGTCTCTTTTAATACAAAGCAAGCTAACTAGAAAAGCCTATGAGGTTTATTCCTTGTTGTAAGATGAGAGTTCATCAAATTATGAACCGACCAAAAATGCAATCCTCGGGTCATATGAATTAGTACCCAAATCCTATTGCCAAAAGTTTCGGACCCTCAAAAAGCAAGGTAATCAGACTTACACATAACAACTAGTTCCTAACTAATTAGTTCCTAACACTTTACAGATAGTATAACAATATATACATATCTTACAGGCCATACCAGGGTTTAACTTTTAAAATACAGTGTTTTTAGCTTAACACCTCAGTGAGTCCTTACTCACTGCTCTCTGGTTGTAATTGTAAATGAAGCAACCAAACAGGCTTTCTTAGGTTAAACAAGAAAGATGTAAGTTTATTATCCGGACCACTCTAACTCAGTTATAATGACTAAAATACGTGATGCAACCATGCTGGCATGCATACGAGAAAACACACACACAAATAGATACAGACAGCGAAGAAAGAATAAAGCGGGGTGGGGGGGAGGTTGGAGTAGTAAATGGAGTTCAGTTACTGTCTTTAGTTTGGATGTAAAGTCCTTGATTGGAGTTAAGTCTTGCAGTTCTCAGTGGAGCCCAGTGCACACTTTCAAACTTGTTTCACCAGTACCAGAAGGCTGAAGAGGTCCTCTGTCTTGCAGCTTAAGCTGCTTCCGTGGGTCCCTGGATCTTTGCTTGAGAGAGATAGACAGGAAGAGAGAGAGAAGGACTTTCCTTCTCTTTGGTGTTCAACTTGCTGTGAGGCACAATTCAATCAATTCCCAGTCTGGCCTGCAGGTAAGTCATGTGACCAGCTCTTTGTTTGAAACAGCAACGTCTGTGAAGATTGTTGATTTCAAAAGATCTCCAGTCACACTCAGTGGGGGGTGGAGGGGTTGGGGAGGGGGGGGGAGTGGAATTTGTCTCTTACAAAGTCAATGGCTTTCTAAGTCTTTTGATCACCACTATTGCCAAAACCCATCTCGCTAATTGAATCAGGGAGCACTCCCATTGTCTCTCCATGCAACTGTCTCTCAGAATGCAAATGTGCAACCATGTTTTAGATGTTCAGCTCTGCGGTCCTTTTAAAAAAGTTATGTTCAATGTCTAGTAAAAAGAATTCAAGCAGTATTCCATATGACAAAATTAATATGTTTCCATTTGGCCAGTGTGATTTCCGTCACAACACCTAATAGTGTTTTTTATTTTTTCACGGGATGTGAGCACCTCTGGCAAGGCCAGCATTCGTTGCCATCCATAAGTGCCCTGTCAAAGGTGTCAGCTGTGGCTCAACTGGGCTGATTTTTACTGACTCCTCAGCGCCACGGGTTGCTGCACGAGGGCTGGTAAAATGCTGCAGGGAGAGGCCCACCTCAACCCATGACGCCAAGAAGGCCCCGCCGCATATGACCAGCGGCGGGACCTCAGTGAGGGCCCCCCCGCCACCTGGCAGCGGGCCCTTCATCAGCATATATGAATAAACATTAAAAATATTTAAATAAATTTACCTGCAGGCGGTGGCCATCCCACTCCAAAATTACGGCCGTTGTTCGTGCTCCGCGCGTCTTCAGAATTCCTTATGGAGTTCCAGGTGAGAACCTGGTGGGGAGAGAGGAGGAATAAAATTTACAGGGCAGCAGGGGTGGAGGAGCAGAGAAATCAATTTTTATTGGATGTGGGGATGGTGGGAAAGGGTTGAAGGGCACAAGACTGGAGGTGGTGGGGGGGGATGTCCGGGTATTGGAACAAAGAAGTGATGGTAATTTCTTTGCCTGAACTGACCACTGCGTGGGTTGGGGAAGGGCCTCCATCACTTAGCTTTCAATGTATTAAAGATCTTTTATTTCATACCCTTTAAAGATTAAACTTCTTTGAAAGGGCTTAAAGCCCTTTAAAAATGGCGCCAGTGCCTGCACGGTAGCACCGGATGCTGTTGCCAGGTAGCGGAGGCCGCCCCCTCTATGTCATCGGAGGTGGGGGGTGGCCGCTCCATCCCCTCTATTTAAATGAGCCCCTGCACGTAATATCGCGGGGACTCAGGGTCGACACATGTACATGAGATGCACGCTGTACTTAGAGTGCGCTGCCACAAACTGCGGCGCACTCATAAAATTCAACCCTCTCAGTCTGGTAGTTGTGGCTTCAAGTCCCACTCCAAGACTTGGGAATAAAAATCTGTCCTCAAATTCCAGGTAGTGCAGTACTGAGAGAGGTGCCATCTGTTGGGTGAGATGTTAAATGGGGTTGATTAAATGTTTTTGTGTAAGACCTGCGCAGCACTTGCAATCTATATGCAATGAGTCTTGCCATTGCTCAGCATGGCCACATGGTGGGGCATTCTGATCATAAGATGAGGAATCTGGATTAATTGAGAGCTAGTTGAGGCAAAGGTGCCCAGTATTAACCGAAGCATTCTGCCATCTGTGATATAAAATGATCTGCTGTTTTCCTGAATGTACTTCCATTTAAATGGTTAAAGTAAGGCAGAAATTTACAGCTGCATTGTCTTACCTTATCAATAATCTCTCCAGAGAACAGAATTGATTCTACTGCACACAGACACATAAAATATTAACCTGGGGAGTTCAGAGGAAAGCAGACATCATACTAAATATAATGTTACCATGTTCTTGTTCTGTATGCAGTCATTTTAATTTTAGGAGTATTACTTTCATCCACCAGGCTGGGATTATTTAGGCAACAGATTTGACTTTAAGTCGTCGAAGTTTCCTGAACCAGATATAAAAACCTGGATGTCGTGAATTCTGAAGCGTGCTGAACTTTCCAGAACAGCTCTTATACCTCATATAAATTGTGCAAATTTGTTTTTTTTTAACTTGAGGAGCTGCATGGGCAAGAATGTGAAATGCATGACATTTTAGTTATGTTATGCAGGCTCCCACCTGACAAGAATGAGACACCTAAATTTCGCCACATGAACATTGATTTTCAAACTGTTACTGAAGTAAAGAAAGAACTGGTTTTGAAAAAAAAAACAGATCTTTGACTGGAAAGATATTTGCATAGTCACAGACAATACCTGGAAAGGACAAACTGGCCATTCCCTGCTTCAATTTAATCCACAATGGACTTTTGATTACCAGACATTGAAGGTGGAGAGGCTAGCATTCCAGGTTAACTGCTAAGATGGCTGAATACACAAACAGACGTGGTCAAACCAGTTTAGTCACATGACTAACAAGCTATTGAGGTTTGTTTTTAATTTGAACTCGCCACAAAGTTTTTAAAACTCAGAAAGCAGTTTGCTCCTGGACTGGAAAAAATCTCTCTCCTGTCTGCTCTCAAATCGTTCTCACCAGCTTCGGAAACCATATGAGCCCCAAGAGAGAAAAGTCTCCTATGGTGAACAAGGTTTAAGAAGAATACTGGGCCCCAATGAAAAGCAAGACTACCTACAATCAAGGACTACAGCGAGCTCAAAGCACAGTAAAAACTCCTCTTCAGAGATTGCCTCAAACTTCTCCACTTTATTTTTCTTCTGCCTTTTTTCTGCCTCTATTTGCATGTGCGTATCGTGTATGCATGCTAGTGTGAGGCGCGGTGTGTATCCATAGGCGTTAACCAAATTAAAGTTTAAGTTTATGTTTTAATAAATTTCACTTTTCTTCTTTAAACCTTAGAAAGCCTGTTTATGCTAATTTCTTTGCCTTATAAGTGAAAAGTGGCGAACAAGGATTGACCAAGGGGGAGCTAAAAACAGTGTGTTTAAAAATTAAACCCTGTTACAATAAGACCAGGTGAAGGCTGAAAGAGACCCCTTGATACCTTTCTCACCTGGTCTTAATAGATATTTGGGTGCTAGCATCCGGAATTTTACCCACAGACAAACGAGAGAAATTGGAAGTGGGAAGCCAAATAGTTCCCAATCAAAAAACAAAGCAATATTTTAATACAGGATTTTTTGTGGTTGTGTGTGATTGAATGCGAACATGTCTGCAACTGACGCGAGTAGCTCTCCAAGCCAGGGTGACATAACTTGGGATAAGTTGAAAGCATTGTCTGTGGAGGAGTTGAGAAAAATAGCTGAGCAGTGTATGAGACGGAACGAGAGAGGAGTGAGAGAGAGAAAGAATATTCCAGAAAGAAGACGAAGAAAGAGAATGGAGGCGGCTTGAGTTAACTAGGGGGTGACAGAATAACCCCAGTGAAAGCATGACCAATATGGAGGAGCAGAATTCAGGACTGGGTACAAAATTGCTAAAACTCGCTCAATTAATTCCAAAATTCAATGAATAAGATGTGGAAACATTTTTTGTGTCTTTTGAGAAACTGGCAAGGCAGCTAAAATGGCCAGTTGAAACCTGGTCTCTTTTAATACAAAGCAAACTAACTAGAAAAGCCTATGAGGTTTATTCCTTGTTGTAAGATGAGAGTTCATCAAATTATGAACTGACCAAAAATGCTATCCTCAGGTCATTTGAATTAGTACCCAAAGCCTATCGCCAAAAGTTTTGAACCCTCAAAAAGCAAGATAATCAAACTTATCTGAAGTTTTAAAGAGGTAAGTAGCTGGCTTTTGATCAGTGGCTGAGGGCTCTGAAAATACAGCTCAGCTATGAGACTCTCAAAGAAGTAATTCTGTCAGAGGAATAAAAACATTCTCCCACTCTCAATAAAGACTCACGTAGTGGAGCAGCGGACAAAGGGAGACCAGCAAGCGGCCGTTTTGGCCGATGAGTTTGCTATAATTTACAAGTCAGTTTCCTAGGGGAGAACCTTTCCTAATCACCCCCACAAATCCGAAAAGGACAAAGGGTGGGAAGGTGATCTCTGCCCAGGCAGTCCTGGGAGGGAAAGGAAAGCAGGAGACACAAGGGGCCCTCCTCCAACCAAAAAGGAAGATGCTGTGAGCAAGAGTGAGACCCGGAGACCTGTGCACTTCCATTGTAATAAAGCAGGGCATTTAAAAGCTGACTTCTGGCCTTTCCCCCAGAGAGTGCAGTGAACACCGGAATGGTGGTGAATGGTATTGGAGGGCAGTGTATGCCTGTACCTGTACACTGAGTGCACCTGGAATGTGACCTAGTTTCGGGACCGGTAACTATAGGGATTGTCCCTAGTTTGCCTGTGGATGGGGTTGACCTGTTCCTAAACTAAAGAAAAAACCAGTAGGGTTAATCAGGACACACCCACTCAGTAAAGACAGAACTGGATGGAAAACACAGAACAAGCTGTGGCTTTAACTGCAGTAATAGTGAGACCCAGGAAGCTTACTACGGCCAGTGCAGGAAAATTTAATAGGATTCCTGAAGGCTATCAGGGTTTTGTGTTTGAAGGGAATGTAATCCCATACCCCTCAGGTGGGGCAAGCAAGCCCATAGTGATTCTCAGGGACACAGGGGCCTTTCCCCCAGAGAGTGCAGTGAACACCAGAATGGTGGTGAATGGTATTGGAGGGCAGTGTATGCCTGTACCTGTACACTGAGTGCACCTGGAATGTGACCTAGTTTCGGGACCGGTGACTATAGGGATTGTCCCTAGTTTGCCTGTGGACGGGGTTGACCTGTTCCTAGGTAATAATCTGGTGGGGGTGAAGGTTGTAGCCACCACTACAGTCGTAAAAGAAAGACTGCAGGAGGTCAGAGAGACAGGGCAGTGGCAGGAGATGGTTCCCTGCAGTTTCTGCGATATAAGTTTTTTTGGGGGGAAGGGGCAACATTTTATTTGCGGTGTACTGGGGGTGTAGAACGGGTTTAAATATGCAATTTTTGCGCCTGCACAGAGGCAGCTGACGCTGTTGCCGGCGTCGCAGAGCCCACCCCCTCCACGTGATTCGGGGGGGCGGCCCGGCCGGCGCATTATAATGAACCGCCGCACGCTGGATCGGGGCGGCATGGCGGCGCGTGGCCCGCATGTACGGGCCTCTATTTTTTTTGCCCGCCACCGCTCCCGCTCCATCCCTAGAGGGCAGATGATGGGGTGCAGTGGAAGTGAGCCTGTGAAGGAAAGGCTGCAGTGAGAGGAAGGGTGGCTCCACATTTCAGTGACACTTCTGAAGGCATAGAGGGAGCATTGGTTGTGTCCCCAATGGAGGCCTGCAAGCCTGACAAAGGAGTCATGGCTGGAGATGGGCGAGCTATTCAGCAGCCGTGGGATGGTTGCACAATATGGGTCAGTGCAGGAAGCGATTCAACGATCTTGTGAGGTTTGCCAAGGTGGAAAGCATGCATGATGTCAAGGTGACAGCCCTGCATGTCTTATATGGTGCCCATGACATGTGAGGCTAGGTGGCCAACTCAGGCATAGGGAACGACAAAGGACCACCATGCATAGTGAACTACAGAGTTGCCTCACACTGAAGGACCATGGTCAGTCAGAGGTGCTCGCTACAGAGACAAGGGTGAATGGCCACTTGCAGTAGCATCCGAGTGGCACAATGATGGACACTTAAAGTGGCACAGTCTGACAAACATGAGACAAGCGTGGCACTATGTATTTCTGTCGTTGCAAGAGAAGCACGCTCATAATGGTAGGGAGTGGATTCGCACAGGAGGAGGTGTGCCCTCCATTGCTGTAGTCACACAGATGGAGGAGGATGCGATGGAGATTGGATGGGTTGCAGCAGGCCAGATTGTCACAGAGTATAGGGAGTGAGAAAAGTGATGGTCAAAGGCATTAAACCTTCTGAAGAGCATTATCACTGGTGCCTCTGTGGCCCTTGATGACCACAGGAAGTTCCAGATCAAGGACAAGCAGGAAGAAGGGGATGGATGCAGAAGTTAACAGCACTCCCGCTGGGCCAGTAGCGGATGAGACACCATCGATGGCATCTGGACCATGACACCTCAGAGGAGGAGCTTCCATCTGAGGAGACAGCAACACATCAGTCCAGCGCACCCTCCACCAGCACAGATACTCTCACGTCAGTGGGCACTGACACACATTTAGAACAGGTGGTACCAGTTGGTGAGCATGGCACAGACGCGCAGAAGCAGGTGACAGAGGGAGTGACAGCTGCGGCCAGTCTCCATCAGATGATTGAGGACAGGCCCAGCAATGCTCAGCTTCCCGCAGACACTGAGTCTCGTGGGTCATCAGCAAACTGAAATGTGTGGATATCTGTCAGAGTTCCCAGAGGGCTATTCACCCCCATTCGCGAACGATGGAGGAGTTCATCAATGCCTTGAGTGGCCTGATGTCTCTGGCATATGAATGCTGACATCCTCCATTGAGAGAGTGGTGACCCTCATGGAGAGCCACATGCGCAGACCACCAAATGGATGCAGGAGCTGCACACCAGCCTCCACAGTATGACCTCATCCTTGAGCAGTATTGTGCGCTGGGTAGACAAGATGGCCGAGAGACACATGGACTCATTGCCAGGTATAGTCCCACTCCAGGTAAACAGGGGAGTGCAGATGGGCCTTGAAAAGGTTGAGGAGCAGATGTCTGAAGGCTATGGGGGAGGGGGGCTCTACTCAAGGTGCTCCTTGCATTGAAGGCAGATCTGCGGCCGCTTTGATAGTGACATGAACACTGCATGCAGCCGCAAGGACAGAGAATGTCCCTGTACATTTGCAGGTGGCACAGCCTGTGCCAGGCCCCACTAGGTCTCAGCCACCCAGAGGTCATCTACCGTGGGCATCTCATGAACCAGAGCAGCAAAACCAACAGCCTGCCTCCACATCAGCTACTGACATTGGGAGAGCACAACTTGGTACCAGGAGCTTTCATATTAAAGGCACCTAGTGGCACTTGGGATGCCACAAGGTGATATGTATTTGCTGAATGCCACTGTGTTATTGCTTTGTGCACCTTAAAATTTGGTGAAATGCATACTTAGACAGCTCTTCTGTTTACTTCTACCCAGTGGGACATGACCAGAGGTTGAGGCATTGAGATAGAGGAAATGAAATGATGGGCGCTGAATGTAGGCTCATGGTGAGTGTAGGACTTGGAATGGTCTCATGACAGGGCCAGTGACATGGTTTGGGTGTTTCATAACAGACCATCATGGCTACGACAGGGTAGTCTGTCTCGTGTGCACTGGCGTTACAGGGAATCTCAGGAGAATCGTCTGCGGATGAGGGAGTTACATGTCTCCTTTGCATGCATGTCAATGGCCATGACTATCGGCCCGGCAGGTGCACAGCCATTGGCCGCCAGGTCTCGATGTACTTTCCCCTCAATCTTCTTGGAGTAGGAGGTGCAGTGCTCAATGTGTTTGTCTGTCCCAATCCAACTCTTTTCTGGCGTGCCAAATTATGTAGAGCACAGCAGACCACCATGATACGTAAGACCCTTGATGAGGGGTATTGCAGGACTACCCCAGGTCTGTTCAAACATCAGAAGCGCTTTGTCAGAAAGCCAATGGCCTGTTCAATAGTTGCCCTTGTAGTCACATGACTGCCTCTGTGTTGGGTTTCTGCATAGGTGAAAGCAGCTATGTCGTCAGTGGATACCCTTTGTCACCCAGTATCCATCCACAAAGACGTTTGGGTGGACTGAAGAATTGAGGCACTGGGACTGTCTCAGGATGTACCGAGTCATGCCAGCTTGCCGGGAACCATGCAAGAGGATCCTTTTACGGTGCTCGCAGACTGCGCAGTGGCGCAGTGGTTAGCACCGCAGCCTCACAGCTCCAGTGACCTGGGTTCAATTCTGGGTACTGCCTGTGTGGAGTTTGCAAGTTCTCCCTGTGTTTGCGTGGGTTTCCTCCGGGTGCTCCGGTTTCCTCCCACATGCCAAAGACTTGCAGGTTGATAGGTAAATTGGCCATTAGCAATTGCCCCTAGTGTAGGTAGGTGGTAGGGAAATATAGGGACAGGTGGGGATGTGGTAGGAATATGGGATTAGTGTAGCATTAGTATAAATGGGTGGTTGATGGTCGGCACAGACTCGGTGGGCCGAAGGGCCTGTTTCAGTGCTGTATCTCTAAAACTAAAACTATTTGAACATTAAGCGAGTAGAACCCCTTCCTGTTAACAAAGGTGCCTGGCTGCTCTGATGGCCAGATGCATAAGGGATTCCTGCCATGGCCCTGAATCCAATCGCCCTCTCAGCCTGATCAGTGTGAAACCTGATATTTGGCCCTGATCTCTGGAACAAGGCATCTGTCACTTGCTGGATGCAATGATGAGCTGAGATCCCACAAATGTCTCCAGACAATCCCTGTAATGAGCCTGAAGCAAAAAAGTTGTGCACCACAGTCGTCTTCACTGCCATAGGCAATGGTTGCCCACCACATCCCAGTGGCCTAAACATCTCATTCTGTATTCCACATAGGTCAGCGACCATCTGTCTTGACAGATGCAGTCTTTGGAGACAATGATGCTTTAACAGTTCAATGAAGCTAAGCCTTTGTCTGTAGTCCCTTTGTGCTGAGTAATGCTTTCTTCGAACATTAGTCTACTGCCCTGTGTGTCATCCTCGTCTGCATCCCATCGCAGCCTCATTCCACTGGTGCTCTTGTGCCTGCCACTGCCCCTCCCCATGTGACAAAGGCAATATCTCTCTCTCTCCCACTCTCCTCCTCTGACAGCAGAGCACCCAGTTAGCTTTGGAGCCTGCATGGCGCTTTGGCTCTGACCCTCTTTGTCTCGCCTGCATTCACTGCAGGGTATCTGGGAAACCCCTTTCCACTAGCTGCCCTCCACTATAGCCTTACACTCTGAAATTCCTCTAAAGGTCCCAGCCTTCAAGTCTCTGATCTGAGCCTGCCTATTTGTGAATGTAGCAGAACTCAATGGCTGCTAGTTTTAGCCAACTTTCATCCACCTCTAAACTCTCGCCTCCTTTGAGCAGGTGAACTGCGGATGCTACATGGAACACATGGCTGCACGGAAAATCATGGTCAATTTGCTGCCCACCACTGGTCTGTGCGGTCCCAATTCCACTGCCCAAACACCCCTAGGAAAATAGTACTGTTATGACTGAGGTGGGAGAGATGCACTGTCAATTCAGTCCCATCACTCCACAGATCGCAGCATATTATTAAAGTTTTCCCACCCAAGGCGAAATTAAACACTCTCGTAACCCCCAGAATATAACAGACCAAACCAGGTATCTTTAGACAACAACAAATTAACTATTTATTTTTTTTAAAACTAAATCTTAAACATTATTAAGATAAACCTATGTCTAAAGACCATATGACTTCTTATTTTAACCTATCTCTCCCATTCATACACATCCATTCAAAACTCATGGTTAACCAGTTTCTTTTTTTTTTAATTATATTTTTAAAAATTAGCTGTTTCTTAAGAATAAATAAATAAATCTTTGTGGGTTACCTTCTCGATGGGTGAGATATCCTAGTGTGACAATAATCAAATGCCACTCCACACCGATTTGATGAAATAGTCTCTTCAGTAGATAGACATTCAAATCACTTCGGCTGCAGCTGGCATCAAGACCACTGGCAAATTCCAAAAAATACAATCAATCAAGAGAGATTCAATCTTGAAGCAAATACTTCCTGGCTTGAAAGTAAATAAAAGGAGTTTTGCTACATTCAGCAATATAACTGATCACTTCAAAAAAAGGCTTTTTTTCTCCTTAGGCAATTAACTCAGCCTGTAGCTCCTTGTACAATTTCTGCTGGGAGAGAATAGATAGCTCTTTTCTTCAGTAGCACGCATGGTTCAGATTTTTTTTTGCCAGTTTTACACACAGTCAAATTGAAACATTATACGATGTGCCTTCTCTCCTGCTGTTGTCTCAGTAACAAAATGCAGCTGTGGCACACTGTGCCTCAGAAATCCAGAAGCTTCTCTCTCTCTGTCTTAAAGGTACACTGTTTTTAACAGAGTCTTAAAGGCAAACTGTTTTAATCCAAGGAGAAAATAAATACGGTTTTGTGACATTAATGAAACATTGTAGTACTAACATCACAGTCACGATGCATATATTTCCAATCTGACAATAGCATTAGGCTGAAGCAAATTGACCTCACCTCAACACTGCAGTTATAGTGTAAATGCAACCTGAATAAGGGCTCAACCTGACACTGGACAATTTTACCACAATTTTTTTTAAATACACAGCATATATTTAGCTAAGTCTAGATAATTCACATACAGGTTGATAAGATTAGGGACCCTCAGATGGATGTAGGTGTAATGCTGAAGTTTAACTAGCCTATGAGTACAGCCAACCGGGAAGCTTGCTGCTGAATGCTTCGCCAGGCCCACCCAATCTGTTATGGCATTGACTTGTTGGGTTAGCCAGGAAAAAAAAACAGCACCCAGTAGCACATCCACTCCACACTGGTGGATCATTCTTCAGCAGTGAAGTACTGCAGACTTGCAAAATTCAATTATTAGATTATTGGCCCAGATTACATGATGATAATGACAGAAAAACTGTTACATTTCACTCCACTGAAATTGACAGTAACTTGCTGTCCACACATGCACAGAATAACGTGGAAATCCAGAAGCTGTTGTCAGTGATTCTGCGCTTCTCCAGAGGGTACGCTGCTGAGGCACCCACCCCAGACTGCAATGAATGGGAAAACTATGAATTAAAGAGAACTTCCACTCTTACAATGTTCGTCTCACTATGAAAACCCTTGAAAAAGATAGACCTTGTTGAATGAGGTGTAATTGTGTTCTGAACAGCGTAATCATTTTATAATTACTGCTAAACACCCTCACTGGCTCTGAAAAGCTAATTTTATATTTGTGGAATGTCAAATTTCTCCATTATGATAAAAACAATGAGGGTAATTGCTTCGTTGCTGACCACAAAATCCAGCTCAATAAGTTTGCAACAGAGGGTGAATGTGCTTCTGGCCATCCATCAGGTATGTTATCTTGAAGCCACTATAACTCACTACTTGCCTCCTTCCCAAGGATTGTCAATGGGAATTAAACTGGGTCATGTAGCACCTGTTTTTGTAGGTGCTGTATGTCCAAATTAGGCTCAAAACTGGAGTCTGAGATATACACTCACACTTCCGATGGGAAGTACGCAGGACACCATCTTGGCAAAGGGGTTTGGGCATGATCGCTGAATGACTGCTGACAGGATGCAGAGCAGTGAAATGGTGAAGCAAATGTTTGTATAACGCTGATTTGGAGCCACCACTACCACTTTACAACTCCTCCCTCCAGCTAACACCCTGGGCTGAATTTTGAAATGCCAATTTGAAAACAGCAATCTCAGGGGTTGGCAGTGGGTCCCGCTGCATCCAGAATGCAAAGCAATTTTGAAAGGAATGCCGGGAAGGAGGGAACAGGAAGCCTATATTCCTCCAATTAATTTGCTATTGAGGTCAATGAGGAGCTGGGGCTACTCTCCTTAGAGAAGAGGAGGTTGAGAGGAGTTTTGATAAAGGTGTTCAAAACCAAGAGGGCTTTGTACAGAGTAGTGAGAGAGAAACTCTGCCTATTGGAGGAAGGGCTAAGAACCGGTAGACATCAATTTAAGGCAATTGGCAAAAGAACCAGAAGCGATATGAGGAAAAATTTTGTTAGGCAGCATGTTGTTAAGATCTGGAATACACTGCCTGAGAGTGTGGTGAGGCAGATTAAGTTTTGGCTTTCAAAAGGGAATTAGATAATTATCTGAAGAGAAAAAATTTGCAGGACGATGGGGAAAATGCAGGGGAGTGGGACTAGGTGAGTTGCTCTTATAGAAAGCAACATGAGCACGAGAGGCACAATAGCCTCCTTCTGTGCTGTGACCATTCTATGATTCCAGGAGCTTCTGAGACCCACTCAGTCCCTATACTCAATATACCTAAAATTCAAGCAACAGAAGAGGGAAAACACAAAATTTTAGATCTTGCTTTCAATGAAAATGTCCTTTTTAGTATCAAAGAGATACTGATAATGCTTCTTTCTAGCTGTTTGCTCCCATTTTGTTTTACCAAGAGAACCTCATTGCCAGTTATACTGCAGGTCTGTGTCAGAGCAGTACAATCTTTCATGCTATTCTGTAACAAGAATTAGTGGTTATTAGTTGTACCTACATAAGAATGCCTAAGACAAGGGAGAAAGAAGAACATTAGCTCTGTTGATCTGGGAGGGGAGAAGATAAAAGGTGCCATACAGAAATTGATGGAATAAGTATGACTAAAATGCATTCTTTCTAAATGCCCACTAACTTCTATCAATATTGCTTGACTGTCACAGAAAAAGATTGAGAGAGACATATGCTGCTAATGAAAGAGATATTGAAGCTGTTCTATTAAATTTCAGGATGACATGCAAATGATACAATCTGGTTCCCAGGCCCATAGTGATCACTTTTGGCTCTAGGCTGCCTGTATGTCTGTGAGCTTCTGACTGACCCTGAGATCACTCTGACCCCGTCAGAGAACAGAGTTTGGTTTTTCAAGGTGTGAAGCAACTAGCTCTAGCCCTTCAGGTCATCTCAGCAGCTGCATGGCTCCTCACTACTTAGAGAATGCTCTACGCCTTGGGGGAAGAACAGGTGCTGTTCTTATATTACAATACAACCTTGGCCTGTGCCTACGTAATACATTGTTGTATATTTAGCTGAGGCTGCATTTTTAAGTGTTTACCCCATCAGTAATCTTTACACCCTTTGCCTCTGTTCTATAATATTTGTTTGTAATACAGTGGGTGCACAGGTCAATCTTTACTTTTTACTGTGGTGTATGGTGTCTTGACAACTCGCCTTTTACCAGCATATGAGCCTTTTTCTTGACCTGGGTGTTTATCAGTCTGTTCATACATAGAGAATTTTCTTCTATTCATTTGTGGGATTTGGGTGTCGCAGGCTAGACCAGCACTTATTGCCCATCCCTAATTGCCCTTGATCCGAGTGGCGTGCTAGACCATTTCAGAGGGAATTTTAAGAGTCAACCACATTGCTGTGGGTCTGGAGTCACATGTAGGCCAGATCAGGTAAGGACGGCTGATTTTCTTCCCTGAAGGACATTAGTAAACCAGATGGGTTTTTACAACAATCGACAATGGTTTCATGGTCGCCATTATATTAGAAAAGATTCAAGTTACCCTTTCTTCCACATTTGCTCTGACACTAAAAATACTAAGGGACAGGATGCTGGGACAGCTTAATCATTTAAATCATCTTAAAGCAATAATGTGTAGAAATCTATCAATCTCAGTCTTGAACATACTCAACAACTGAACCTCCACAGCTCTCTCGTGTAGAAAATTCCAAAGATTCACCACCCTCTGTGTGAAGAAATTCCTCATCTCAGTCCTAAATGGCCGACCTCTTGTTCTGAGACTGTGTCCCCTGGTTCTAGACCCCCAGCCAGGGGAACCATCCTTCCTCCATCCACCCTGTTGGCCCTGTAAGAATTTTGTATGCTTCAATGAGATCACCTCTCATTCTTTTAAACTCTGGAGAGTATAGGCCCAGCCTCCTCAATCTCTCCTCATAGGACAAGGCCACCATCCTAGGGATCAGTCTGGTGAAGCTTCATTGCATTTTAGGTAAGGAGACCAAAACTGTACACAATACTCCAGGTGCAGTCTCACCAAGGCTCCATACAATACCAGCAGGATTTATTTCATCCTGTACTCAAATCCGATTGCAATAAAGGCCTTCCTAATTGCTGCTGCACCTGCATGTTAGCTTTCAGTGACTTATAAACAAGAACACCCAAGTCCCTTTGGACATCAACACTTCCTAATCTCTCACCATTTAAAAAATAATCTGCATTTCTGTTTTCCCTACCACAGTGGATAACTTCACATTTTTCCACATTATATTCCATCTGTCATGTTCTTGCCCACTCACTTAGATTGTCTAAATCCCCCTGAAGCCTCTTTGCATCCTTCTCACAACTCACATTCCCACCGAGTTTTGTGTCATCAGCAAACTTGGAAATATTACATTTGGGCCCCACATCCAAATCATTGATATAGATTGTGAATAGCTGGGGCCCAAGCACTAATCCTTGCGATACCCCACTAATCTGTCCGTGACAATATTGGTCGGAGTGACCACCACACAGTCCTTGTGAAGACGAAGTCCCATCTTCACATTGTGGATACCCTCCATCGTGTTGTGTGGTACTACCACTGTGCTACATGGGATAGATTTCAAATAGATCTAGCAATACAAAACTGGGCATCCATGAGGCACTGTGGGCCATCAGCAGCAGCAGAATTGTACTCAACCACAATCTGTAACCTCAAAGCCTGGCATGTTCCCCACTCTACCGTTACCATCAAGCCAGGAGCCAAACCTGGTTCAATGAAGAGTGCAGCAGGGCATGCCAGGAGCAGCACCAGGCATACCTCAAAATGAGGTGTCCACCTGGTGAAGCTACAACACAGGACTACTTGCATGCCAAACTGCGTAAGCAGCATGCGATAGACAGAGCTAAGCGATCCCATAACCGACGGATCAGATCTAAGCTCTGCAGTCCTGCCACATCCAGCCATGAATGGTGTTGGATAATTAAACAACTAACTGGAGGAGGAGGCTCCACAAATATCCCCATCCTCAATGATGGGGGAGCCCAGCACATCAGTGCGAAAGATAAGGCTGAACCATTTGCAACAATCTTCAGCCAGAGATGCCGTGTTGATGATCCATCTCAGCCTCCTCCTGAAGTCCCCAGCATCACAGATGCCAGACTTCAGCCAATTCAATTCACTCCGCATGATATCAAGAAATGACTGAAAGCACCGGATACTGCAAAGGCTATGGGCTCTGACAATATTCCGTCAGTAGTACTGAAGACCTGTTCTCCAGAACTTGCCATGCCCCTAGCCAAGCTGTTTCAGTACAGCTACAGCACTGGCATCTACCTGTCAATGTGGAAAATTGCCCAGGTATGTCCTGTACACAAAAAGCAGGACAAGTCCAACCAGGCCAATACCGCCCCATCAGTCTATTCTCAATGATCAGTAAAGTGATGGAAGGTGTCATTGACAGTGCTATCAAGCGGCACATGCTGAGCAATAACCTACTCAGTGACGCTCAGTTTGGGTTCTGCCAGGGCCACTCAGCTCCTGACCTCATTACAGCCTTGGTTCAAACCTGGGACATAAGAGCTGAACTCAAGAGGTGAGGTGAGAGTGAATGCCCTTGACATCAAAGCAGCATTTGACCAATTATGGCATCAAGGAGCCCCAGCAAAACTAGAGTCAATGGGAATCAGAGGGAAAACTCTCGCTGGTTGGAGTCATACCTAGCATAAAGGAAGATGGTTGTGGTTGTTGGAGGTCAATCATCTCAGCTCCAGGCCAACACTGCAGGAGTTCCCCAGGGTAGTGTCCTAGGCCAAAATATCTTCAGCTGCTTCATCAATGACCTTCCTTCAATCATAAGGTCAGAAGTGGGGATGTTCACTGATGATTGCACAATGTTCAGCACCATTTGCAACTCCTCAGATACTGAAGCAGTCCATGTAGTAATGCAACAAGACCCAGACAATATCCAGGCTTGGACTGATAAGTGGCAAGTAACATTCACGCCACCCAAGTGCCAGGCAATGACCATCTCCACTAAGACAGAATCTATCCATCTCCCCTTGACATTCAATGGCATTACAATCGCTGAATCCCCCACTATCAACATCCTAGTGGCTACCATTGAAAAGAAACTGAACTGGAGTAGCCATATAAATACCATGGCTACAAGAGCAGGTCAGAGGCTAGGAATCCAGCAGTGACTAACTCACCTCCTGACTCCCCAAAGCCTGTCCACTATCTACAAGGCACAAGTCAGGAGTGTGATGGAATACTCTCCACTTGCCTGGATGAGTGCAGCTCCAACAACACTCAAGAAGCTCGACGCCATCCAGGACAAAGCAGCCCACTTGATTGGCACCCCATCTACAAAAAACATTCACTCCCTCCACCACCGATGCACAATGGCAGCAATATGTACCATCTACAAGATGCACTGCAGCAACGCACCAAGGCTCCTTAGATAGCACCTCCCAAACCCGCGACCTCTACCAAGTAGAAGGACGAGGGCAGCAAATGCATGGGAACACCACCACCTGCAAGTTCCCCTCCAAGTCACACACCATCCTGACTTTGAACTACATCGCCATTCCTTCACTGTCGCTGGGTCAAAATCCTGGAACTCCCTTCCTAACAGCCCTGTGGGTGCACCTACCCCATATGGACTGCAGCTGTTCAAGAAGGCAGCTCACCACCACCTTCTCAAGGGCAATTAGGGATGGGCAATAAATGCTGGTTTAGCCAGCAATGCTCACTTCCCATAAATGAATTAAAAATTATTAATCACAGGCTGTCAACCTAAGAATAACCCTTTTATTACTACTCTCTGTTTTCTATCAGTTAACCAATTCTCAATCTATGCCAGTATATTACCCCCAATCCCATGAGCTCTAATTTTGCTTACTAACCTCTTTTGTGGGACCTTATCAAAAGAATTCTGAGAAGCCAAATACACCACATCCACTGGTTCCCCCTTATCTAATCTGCTAGTTACATCCTCAGCAGGTTTGTCAATCATGGTTTCCCTTTTATAAATCCATGTTGACTCTGCCCAATCCTACCATTATTTTCTAAGTGTTCAGTTATCACATTGTTACGACTAGGTGAGAAAGAGGTCTGGGATTCCCTTTCAGCCTTCACCTGGTCTTACTGTAACAGGGCTTAATTTTAAACACACTGTGTTTTTAGCTCCCCCTTTGTGAATTCTTGTTCACCGCTTTCCAATTATAAGGCAAAGAAATGAGCACAAACAGGCTTTCTTAGGTTTAAAAAATAAAAGTTGAAAGTTATTAAACTTAAACTCTAATTCGGTTAATGTCCATGGATACACGACACGCCCACGCTAGCATGCATACGCAATACACATATGCAAATAGAGACAGAAATGAGCAGAAGAAAAAATCAAGTGGAAAAGTTTGAGGCAATATCTGAAGAGCTGGTGTTACGGTTCTTCGAGCTCACTTTAGAGTCCTTGATTGTAGGTAGATCTTGGTTTTTGTTGGGCCCCAGTATTATTTTTAAACCTTGTTCAGTGTAGGAGACTTTTATCTCTTGGGGTTCATGTAGATCCAGAGGCTTGTAAGAAAGAGATGGGAGCAGACAAGAGAGAGATCTTCTCAGTCCAGGAGCAAACATCTTTCTGCCGGCTCTCAGTTCAAAGAAAATTCAGAAACCCCCAGGTTGCGAAGCAGGTTAGTCATGTGTCTAACTGGTCTGACTACATCTTGGCTCTGTGTAATGTATCATTCTTAGCAGGGAATGGAATGTGCTTCCCTGTCTTCAGTGTCTGTTAGTATGTAAATGTTTTTTTTCCAGCCAAGGTCTGGCAGTCCTTTTAACAGGCCTTCTCTTCTTCCCAGCAACAATTTGAAATTTAATGTCCATGTGGCAAAATTAATATGCCTCATTCTTGGCAGGTGGGGGCCTGCATGACAACATCCTTTATAATAGATTCTAGCATTTTCCCTACTACTGATGTCAGGCTAACAGGTCTGTAGTTCCCCATTTTATCTCTCCCTTCTTTCTTAAATAGTGGGGTTACATTTTTGCTACCTTCCAATCTGCAGGAACCATTCCAAAATCTATAGAATATTGGAAGATAACCACCAACACATCCACTATCTCTACAGCCACCTCTTTCAACACTCTGGGATGTAGATCATCAGGTCCAGGGGATTTATCACCTTTCAGTTGCATTAGTTTCTCCATGCTACTTTTTTACTTATTCTAATTTCTTCAGTTCCTCATTCTCGCTAGTCCCTTGGTTCTCTAATGTTCCTGGGAGGTTTTTTGAATCTTCCTCCTTTTTAATGGAATGTATTTTTGTTGAACATTTGTAATTGTTTCTTTAAATTTATCCCACTGTTTATTTACCACCATACCTTTTACTCTATTTATCCAATCAACTTTTGCCAGCTCTCCTCTCATACCTATATAATTGGCTTTGTTGAAGTTTGAGTTTCTTGTTTGGGACTGGAGTAGATAGCTTTCAAACTTAATATAGAATTCAATTGTATTATGATCACTTTTTTCCCAGAGCATCTTTTACTATGAGATTCCTCATTAAACCTGCCTGATTGCACAATATAACCTAGCTTTAACACTAGTTGGTTCCACAACATATTGTTCCAGGAAACTGTCACGAACTGGCATTCTACAAATTCATCTTCCAGACTACCTTTCCCAATTTGATTTGATTGTATATAATGTAACCACAGTTTAATACATGCATGTTTGATCCAACAAATCTGCATTTTAGTTTTTTTTTGTATCTTGAATTGTACTGTGCAAATGGCCGTGATTTGAATCCACATTTCAGAGCCATGATATACCGACACTCCTAGCCGATGCTTATTTTATAAAGAAAACATACAAAAAACATGGCAATTTTACTGTTATGGAGCATTTGATCTGTCCCCAGGGCAATGGGTGCAGCATGTGCATAATACAAAGTTGGATGAATCCAGTTCTGAACTGCACAGCCAAAAAAAAACAGTAGCTGATTTGTTTACAAAATCAGATTTGTTGGGCAAGCAGTCACTCACATCAAAATAACAAAAGGCTCAAACATGGAATCCTACGGAAATATTGGGGGTAAATCTTTAGACAGACCTGCGAAGGTCTTTCTTCATATTGACCATGTACAATATTAATGGTGAAACAAAATGATATTTAAACATTAAAATAACTATATCAAAGTAGTGTACATAAGATGAAAATTAATTAACCACACAGCACCTGGAATTATTGAGGAAAAAATGTCTCAAAAAGGTTTTTCAAAGTGATAACCTGAATTAGGCTCTCCTGTGGCTCAGCAAGATTATTCAGTAGTATATTTTGAGGGGAATTGATTACCCCCCAATAATTCATTCGAAGGCCATTCTTTCTTCATGTGTGTCTCTAGATGCTGAATGTTAACAGGCTATCCAAACCACACAGCCCCCCATTTTACTTTCATTTTTAGTTATTTTTTCTTCCTTTTTTTATACATTCTTTTTTACATTTTTTACAATCCTTTTTTTTGCATTTATTTCATTTCATCTTAGTTTGTTCAGTTTGCTTACCCACTGTTTTTTTTCAGGTTTGCACTTACTGCTGTTCAATATTCAGTGTATTTACACCTAATCTGTACTAATGCTTTGTCTTTCAACACACTATTAACATATTGTTTGCCTTTGCTCCGTGACCTTTTGGTCAGCTATGTGGCCTGGTCCACTCTAGATCTCCTTTGTTATCTCTTGCCCCACCCCCACCTCACTTGCTTATAACCTGTGACTTTGCTAATATTTGTCAGTTCCGATGAAGGGTCACTGACCCGAAACGTTAACTCTGCTTCTCTTTCCACAGATGCTGCCAGACCTGCTGAGTGGTTCCAGCATTTCTTGTTTTTATTTCAGATTTCCAGCATCCGCAGTATTTTGCTTTTATCCAAACCACTGAACTTGATTCTGGTGTCACTTGCCCACACACAATGTTCCAAATTTGGGTTCCTGGGCTTTGATCTTCTTCTCCCTAACTCATTGGCACTGAAGGCAATTATCGTGCCCTTCTGGCAACACAGCTGAGATAAGCAAAAGTTAGTACAGACTGAATTAAATATGGGGCCTTCTTGTCTTTACGGCTCAGCTAGCTTAGCTAACTGAAGCATTGGTATAACTGCTTAGAAGTATAAATTTAAATACAAGTTGACACTCACTTATGCTCCAAGGTTTTTCATTGTTTTTCATTGAAATGTTTACTAAAAAAATTTCCTTTACAGTGTTAATTTAAAACTTGATAAATTCGGAGCAATTTGCCATCAGTCTTTTTTTCTTTCAAGTAGTGTGTTAGAGATGTACAGACTTTACTCATTTAATTCCTAATTAAGGAAAGACAGCAATTATTGATCAAGACCTTTGTAGATCAAGATGCATTTGTTGATTTCAATGGCTAATGTCTACATTTGATGAAATTAGAACATTCCTGAATGCTGAAATGGTTGATTGTTGTCCATTGAGAATCTTTTGTTAGATTTAGTTAATAAATATATTTGGAAATGTGTGACAAGAATGGAAACAGCTCTTATGAAAAGTGATTCATCCGTTTCAGACATTTCTGACTGTATTTATGTTTATTTTGTGTTCTTAGTATTTTGCTGAATGTTTTGACCTCATATCTCTGTAAATAAATATTTTAATTATTATCTTCTGCCTGACTGAATTCATTCTCTGAAATTCTGAAATGCATATGAAAGTGTTGCACAGGACTCTATTTAGCAAATTACTGCAACTCAGGATATTTGTTAACTCCTCAGGGCGCACAACTCCTTGAGAGCAGATTACATGTAAAGTACATCTTCTAGATTGGCGTGGACAAGATCTGCTGCTGAAATGTAAATTGAAACATCTCCCTTAAACAAGAAGTTAAAAGTGAAAACTACTGAAAAATATTGTGGGAGGAAATTCTTCTACAAAACCTTAACTTGTAAAATGAATTTACCTATGAAATATAGTATAGTATGCACTCTTCAAAAGTGAAATAAGCTTGTTAATAGGCTCTCCACTGACAATATGGGGAATCTTTAATGCTTAGCGACATCTATTATTAATATATTATGTCACACCAATTTAATCTCACTTTCTGGATGAGTGACTAAAGTCTTGTAATTTTGTTATGTGAAATTGAGCATGATTTATGAAAGTTGCATTTTTACTACTATGGATTTGTTTGTACATCCAGTTTTCTTTTCAAATGTTAAATGCTTGCACTGCTTTTTATGGGAGCAAATGGTATGAATAAAATGGACAAGTAGAAAATGAATATAATACTAGAATACTATATTCTCAGAGAGAAGGTCCAAACTGAGCTCAGTCTCAAATCATTGTCACACTTTTAAGTTTCTCTGCAAGAGAAATCCTATCATTGTGAATAGACTATCTTGGAGAAAGACAGAAAATTAACTAGTTTAAAACAATAGTTAAATCAATGGGGATAGTTGTTAAAAAGAAAGCTTCTGCCACATGGGATTTAACCTTTGGTTTTTCATCTGTAAGGCTCAAACAGAAAAGTTTGAAGTTAAATTATTTTAATTGGTCCTAAGGATATTTCATATTCAAATTCCTAAATTACAATGGATTATCAAGAACAACATCACAAGTGGCTATTACAGATTTGATGTTTAAAACTAAAACAGCAGATATCGCTGGGCCTTGTTTATGATATTGTGAGAGAGCAAAAATGTTGCTGATTTCGCATTTGCTGCTCCCACTGCAAATGGCTTCTTGGAAGTTTTATATATTCAGCAACATCAGGAGACTAAATAATTTGAGTCGAGTCTATGACAGTCCATTACATACAAGATAAATTCTATATGGCCTCTTTGTTCAAGTGGAGAAATTAGTTTCTTTGCATTCAAATTTTGAGTTCTCAAACGGCCCATTGATTTCCTATTTCTGTGACAGTTTGGGGGAACTAATGACCACAAATATAATAATAAATGTGACAGTTGTTCAAATTATAACTGCCAGTCTGTTGGTTAATTTTGCTCTATGTCATTTTTTTTCAATTCTAATTGTCTATTTTGGTTACCTGCACTTTAATTACTTAATAATTACATGAAACATTTCTTCCCAATTTTAATATTTTTTCCAATCATACTCCACTAAAAAATGTAAGCAATCATATTCCAGCAAGAAAAATATAGCCACCATGGCAGTTCTTCACCCATCCCACTATATACCCCCAAAATAACAAGCAAACACATTAAAAAAATATCAAACTTATCATTAATATTGTCTCCACCAACTTCTCCCATCCCTCCTTGAGCAGCAAAATAGGCATTGCCAAGCCTCTAAATATCCAGGTCTCCAGGTACACCCTTTCCCCATACTCACAATCTCCACCTGATGATCTAATTCCTAATATTTAGAAGCTCCCTCAACTATCCCCAGGTTCAATCCATATATTTCAATGCACACCCAGGAAAAATACTCAGTCCCAAGGAGCCTCCATGCAGCTGGGCTTCCTACTTTGTATGGAAAGACTGGACTTTACAGAGCATTTTTTTTTGCAGTCCATTACCTTTTGTTTGCTTACTTTAAAGCGTCTTTTTGAACTTATGAATTTTGCAATCACAAGGTACACATTATATAGATTTCTATTGAATATGGTGCCTATTGTATCAGTTTGACTCGAGTGGGCAGATCAGTTGCTGCTTATTTTTCACAAACACTTCACACTGTGAACAGGCATGGATCTCAAAGTATTTTGAGTTCTGAAGAAGGGTCACTGACCTGAAATGTTAACTCTGCTTCTCTCTCCACAGATGCTGCCAGTCCTGCTGAGTATTTCCAGCGTTTCTTGTTTTTATTTCAGATTTCCAGCATCCGCAGTATTTTGCATTTATTAAATGGATCTCAAAGTGTTCTGTGTACATTATTTTTAAATTGTGCCCATTTCCTGATTTCTACCATATGTGGCAACTTCATGGCTTTCATATAATTTTATGAAAACAGATGAACTTGCGTCGTAACAATTTGGTAATTTTTCATGTTTTAAGGATTATTTTGTTGTACCTTAGTGTCATGTCGTCGCCATGAAAAAAATGTTGAGACCAGTCTCAGGATTTGTTGTTTATTACTCTCCTGTAAACACAGACAGGAAGAGAGCAGCCTGACATTAGAAGGGACAACTGCAAGGTAGCAGCATGCCACCAATCAGGGCTGCATGCCAACATGTTCTCCAGATGGCTCATGCTTCATCATCTCCCAAATAAATGCTGGTCACAATGAAGGAAGGGGTGAGTCCATTATCTGATGAAGGTGATTGTCTATTGATGAAGAGTGAGAATATTGTTTCTTCACTCAAGATTTCTCAAACTGCAAACAGCAAGATAACAAAATTGCCAGTGGTAAAGTGGTTCACTAAGGAAATCTGCCATTCTTACCTGGTCTGGCCTACATGTGACTTCCGACCCACAGCAATGTGGGTAACTCTTAAATGCCCTCTGAAATGGTCTAGCAAGCTACTCAGTTGTATCAAACTGCAACTAAATCTAAGAAAAGGAATGGAACCAGATGCACCCCCCGACATCGATCCAGCACTGGAAACAACAAAGGCAAACCCAGCCCTGTCAATCCTGCAAAGTCCTTTGCGCACATATCAACACCTAATTTTACACCCTTGCATTCTAGCACCCCCACCACCCCACCCCCCACCCCCCCACCCTTCTCCCCTACCTACCTCTTGTTCTGCACTCCCTGTTAGAAGCATAACACAGCTTGTTCAGTCAGATGGTGTAGGCGTACAAATGATGGAAGGATGACACCTTCCACTGCATTTTCTGTCACCATATCACTATATACATTAGAGGTAGGGCCCACTAAAACACAGCAGGTAGGCAGTGGATAAAACATGGCAGATTAAATATCGGGCCCTTGAATGAACTGTAGGGAGGTGAGATTTGCTGGAATTGGATAATGATGGGTTATCACCATGTATTGTCTCTTTCTGCTGTTATTTCGACCTAGAGAATTTCAATCTGATTGTTTTCTGAGGATTGAAGCTGTGGATCCTGCTTGACTGGGATCTAAAGGGTCTAAATTTCCTCTTAAAGAGATATTTCCTTGGGAAAATTGAGAGGCTGGCTTACCTATGAGCATACCACTATATTTGACATTCCTTAATGTGGAAGAAGAGTGATAGAAACAGTGAAGCATACAGCTGTATCAGATGAGACTGAGGAGGATACAAAATTACTCTGAGAAACAATGCACAAGGAGTTCTTTTTTCCCAAAGGATATGCTCTGTGACCTTTGTAGAATACTGGAACCTGACTGGAGAGCATCTTCTAGGAATAGCACTGCTCTGGCTGTACAGATGAAGGTCATTACTTTTATGCTTTAGGATCATTTCAATTCAGTACAGATGATCTCTGTAACATATCTCAGTATGTTGTAAACAGATGCATCAAACAAGTGACAACACATTGTTCATTTGAGCGGGGAATTCATATCATTCCCAGTGGAGGAAACCTTCCAACATGAGAGGATTTTTAGCTTCTGCAGAGTGGAAGGCTTTTCAAGAATGCAAAGGCTGTAGATTGCACTTAAGTTGCCATCAGAGCACCAGCTAATAACAGCATTGTATACATTAACAGAAAAGGATTCTACTCTCTCAAAATACAGTTGGTTTGTATCCACAAGAAAAAGATCCTTCACGTGAATGCTCAGTATCCTGAAAGTTGCCATGATGCCTTCATTATGAAATAGTCTTCAGTGCCTGCACTTTTTAAAGATAAGATGCAGGTGAATGGATGGCTGCTTTACAGACAAGGGTGATGGTTCCTGCAAGGAATTCTTACACACCCACTGAAATGAATTACTATGAGGCACACTCAACCATCAGAGGTATCATTGAAGGCATTTTTGGAAGGATGAAATCCAGATTCCGGTAGTTTGGCAGGTTTTGTGGCATTCTTCAATATGCTGCAGCTTTCATATCCAGGATAGTAATACCCTGCTAGATCCTCCAAAAATTTGCATTGGAAAGAGGATTTCAGCTGCAAGAGTGTGAGGAAGTGGAACCATCAGAGAGCAAGAGAGGAGGGATCTAGAAGTGGAGAACAAAGGTTAATGCAGAGGATCCACAGAATCCTCCTGTGTCTGGGTTGAGAAAAGTTAGAAATGTATTAAAATAACTACATCCTTCCATTATATTGTATGATGCTCCCTACCTTTTGTGGGAATCTCTCAGTCTATACTCAAAACACCTTTTTCACAAATCATCATTATATATGAATAAATGCAAAAAAATGGTGTAACACCAATTTATTGCAATGACATATGAATGACACTACAGAATATAGTCAATCATCAGCGCCTCCCCTTTGCTATTCTAGGTGTTTTAAAAACTTTAGCTAATCATGAACAACACCTAATTGCTACCTGAGGGGATATTTGTTGGTCTCAATCTATTGCAACTTGATGGAACTGCAGCTGTCTCTGGCAGCTCCCATCCTGAAAGTGATCACTGAATGTTACATCTCCAAATTTGATAATGAGGCAACCAACATATTCAAACATTGGGGAGATCTGAATAATTGCCTCAGTGGAACAGGATTCTAGAAAAAGCTTCATCATGTGAAACCATACTTGCCAAGCTGCTGGTTTTAGGCTAATGATCAACTGGTGGTCGCATCTAATAGACTGTACCAGAGCTGCAAAACCTATATCTATGCCTTGCTTTATGCAGGCACCCAAGATCTCCATGGCAGCAATCTGAGCTTCCTCTCAGAAAGGAGATATTACAGCAAAGACCCCATTAGCAGTAGTAATGTCTGCAGATCTGCTTTCTGTTGCCACCCTCTCCAGGGAACACTGCGGTGATAAGAAAACCTCTTTGATTGCGATTCACAGGCTAGTGACAGACTCCTCCAGAAAACCAGCTGTATTAAGCACATTTTTGGAGACATCCTGCAATGCCTGCACAATGGTTCGATACTCTACCATTATTCTTTGTCTGAAAGCAGGACCCATGAAATCTTAACCTCTAAGCTCCACAGCCACAATCTGGCTCCTCTGCACACTCCATTTAGACATGTCACCATCGCACTGTTCAATCCTTCCTTCCTTCTGGCCACCCCTAAGCTGTATTTCACCAAATGCACTAACCTCCCCGTATCGCTAGTCTTGCGACCAAGGGGTTGGTATCCAGGCAGGCACTGTGAAGTGAGGGAATGAATGACAGCATGAGTAAAGGTGTTCTTGCAAGATAACAGCTGGAGTGAGAGTGTTCATCTTCCTCCATTTCATCAAACACATCTTGTTAGAAATTAGGAATCAGCTTAGAATAAACATATTATATATAATATATATATAATCAACCTGAAATAGATAAATAAGTTAATGCTTTAAATTTCATTTTCCTGAAAACTGCTTAAGGCTTTGCTTCTCCAGAAATAAACCAGTGGAATGATTATTCTTAGGTGATGACAGCTGTAGCCAGCCTGGAAAAGGGCCACGGTCAGACAAGGCCTCTGCAATTGTGGGAGAGCAACTGGATAGATACTTAAAACAAATAACCATACTACAAAACTGTGTTGGGTTTTTCATTCAACTTTGTCTACTTAAGATGCTTGCTGAAATACATAAATTAATTAGGCTGTGGAAGTAGAATAAATGTTACTTTAGTGAACAACCCAATCTCAATAGTCTGTTAAGAAATTAGACCACTTAGACTGGATAGCCATTATGAACAGCTCATTAACAAGCTAATATGAACAATTAAGTTAGTTCATGGAAGGGAGTTATAAAACCAGTCATGGTGAATAGCCCAGGGACAGATAACAAAAGTAAGTTCTGGTTGATCAAGGGTATGTGCAAAGGCTCAAGAAGTCAACGGCTGGCGGATAACATTAAAGATGGGTTTTTGCCTCATAGTTTAGGTAAAGGACTCGACATTTTATTGGATAGTTTGAAATAAAGTAAATCTTTATAGGGCAATAAGTCCTTGTCAATAATCCATCCAAGTCCACACCTGATAAAGAGAATTTGGGAGGCCTCAGTGCAGTAGGTGGTGGAGAGAAACTCCTAAGGTTAGATCTGTGTTAATACTCTTGGATAGTTTTGAGAAGTTGTGATGACGGGAGGCACTAGGAAGGAAGGAAGGAAGGGAGGGAGTGAGTTGTTTGCATATGCCAGTCATCTTGCCCAACCGCTACTTGTCACGGTTGTATGTTTTTGATGTATAACGAGCATGTTATATCCCATCTTAAGCTTTGATCAAACTCAACATACCCAACATAATAGTTCCAGTTGATCCTGATAGAAAGATTAAAATTACTACAAATTGGTGAGCCAGCCAGGAGCTATAACAGGTTGTTGTAGTTGATAAGGGTGAAGACAGACTCAGTGTATATACATTAAAAGATACCAAATGTTACAATTAGGTAGGAAATTTCTTGGCTTATGGGTTACAGTGGGAAGGTTTCTTCACTGAAACCAAAAACAAATTGCAGGTTCGTCTTTTAGGGAAGAAATCATGAACAGTCTCAGAGAGGGGGGCCCAAGAGGTGATTGGAAAAGTTAGTCTGAGGTTTGCAGTAATGTACTGACCTATGTACATGCGAAGAAACCTAAAATGAAGAAAGCTGAATATAAACTGGCTTATGCATCCCACTATTGCATACTATTTGGTGATAAGAGGGTTAACAACTGTCCGAGAGATAAACTACAGAGGGTAAAAGAACATCAGAATCAAAAAACAGAAATGGTGTTTTAAGCTGTATGTTGCTAGCTGCAGCAAAAGCTCTGGGAACTCAGAAGATGAGGGAAAACACCAGACAGTTAGTCAACCTAAACGAGCTGCTGAGACAACAGTTCAAAAGGTGAAAGAAAAGAAACTTAAGAGTTGAAACTGTCACTTCTGCTGATAGTAAATGCTGCCAGCTTCTGTGCCAAGAAAAATGAAACATGAAAATTACTGAGTGAAAGTAAATTACTGCATTTCTTTTGTCTGAAGTCTGTCTTTGAAAAGCCTGCATGATTGATTGTTTTGATTGTAGCACCACCCATCTTCTGTTTATCGAGCAAGAAGTCATTTCACCTTTTGGAGTCTCATCTTTAATTTTAGTAATATACATGTGTGTTCTGTTTATGCTCATTACTTATGTTCTTTATACATGTATGGACCTGTGTATTTTTGTGAGAAACTGGAGTCACGTTTTTGCTTTAGAGCCAGTTAAAGTTCTAAATTTTCCTCAGGCTGGGAATATTACAAAAATGTTGTCATTTTGAGTTAATAACCCATTATAGGAATCAATATTTCTAATTTCCACGGAAGTGTGAAAGTGTGAATGCGATAGGTTGTGCACCCAGAGCTGTTTTTTTTTTAAAAGCCCATAATTTATTTTTATTTTGAAAGCACAAGTTAGTTTGTTCTGCTTTATCAGTTCTGTGATCTGTGTTTAGTTAATACAATATTGGCTTGAATTAAATTGGAATTATTGAGGTTAACTAACCTGTTAAGTCGAGGGACAGCTCCTTCCATACTGCCCAGCCCCTAAACTGTAACCCCCACAGCTGCCGACTTGCTGATTGGTCAACACATCTGCAGATGAAGGACACGAGTTGTCTGATGACCTGGAGGTCCCTTCCCATCAGGAGCCAATAAAACATGGCCTGATTGGCTGTGTCTCAATTGTCTCAGGACTGGTGTCGGCTGCTGCAAAGCCCTTATGCATAAGTGGGGATACAGCCAAATTACTTCTGTCAAGTGTGACTGCGGTGAGGCATCCCAAATGACGAAATATCTCCAAGAATGCCCTCTACTACCAGAACCATGTAGCCCTGAAGATCTGATGGTGTTCAACTCTCAAGCCAGAGCCTGCATGGAACAGTGGAGAGGGACAGTGTAGTGGCACAACAAGAAGACCAAAGAAGAAGACCTGTTGATTATGAAAGCTCGACTTCTTTTTCAATTGGGAATGTTTTTTAGAAAAAAATGTAGTGACACAATTGCATGTTAGTATATTTAAAGCAGAGATTGACAGATTTCTAAATACAAATGACATAAGGGGATATGGAGATAGTGTGGGACAAAAGGCATTGATGTGGATGATCAGCCATGATCATATTGAATGGTGGGGTAGGCTCGATGGGCTGAATGGCCTACTCCTGCTCCTACGTTCCTATGTTTCTAAGAATCTCAGAATGTTTTGCTCTGCCTTCTTTCAAATAAGCAGAGAAGTTAATCATTTCAGTTCACCAGAAACCAACTTTTGTATTGCTGAATGTAGATTTATATATTAGGCACTATTACATCTTAAGGTTAAATTGACAGATATGATTGGACAAATTAACTCATTGGGCTCTTGGGCAGAGCCACAATGGATTCTTTGTTTTTTCTTTTAAACAGGTGACCATGATTTCCAGGTCCACAAGAAAGTGGATACCGCATGAAGAGATCCAGCAGTTTTAAGAATTTATGAACTTATCTGCAGACATCAAATGGCACAGCATAGTGATGATTTGGACAAAGGATTTATCTTTCGAAGAATTGAACTTAACCCATTCAGAGCATTTGGTATTGTCTGAGACAAAGACCGGAGTTTTACGCCATCCCAGCAAGCCGGATGGTGGCGGGAGGGCAGGGGGGGTGGCGTAAAATTGAATGGGAGGCTCCAGGAGGCTTTCCTGACCTGCTCCCACCTCCGCCCCACTTTATGTGGGCCAGGGTGTGGGCAAGAAACAGGCCGCCTGTCTCAGGCCAATCAAGACCCTTAAGTGGCCACTTAATGGCCACTTAAGGGCCTTTGCCCGCTTCCATGGGGATTTTACCAGTGGCAAGCTGGGGTCTGGGAGACGTGAAAGGCCACCCAGTGAAACCTGGTGGCCTCTCAGCACACCGGGTGGGGGGGGGGCCCCAGACAAACGGGCCCGATTGAGGGCTGCCCTGTTTCCCCGACCACCCCCAGGACCCGAGATGCTTCCCCCAAACGACCATCCTTGCCTCGCCAGGGTGCGACCGATTACCCTGGTGAGGCAACCCTAACTTACCTGCACTCCTGCCTCCATGTCCTCAGCTGGGCTGCAGTCCCAGCAGGGGCCACCGGTCCCTGTGGCGCTGCTGGGACTAAGAGCTGACGGCCCGATGATTGGCCGGCAGCTCAATGAGGTGGGACTTCCTCCCTCAAGCGCCTCGGAGCAATTAAAGCCCAGCGACCGGTAAAATGCAGGATGGATCTCCGGGCCGGGCGGAAACAGGTTCACCACCAACTTTTACATCGGTGGCCAGCTCCCGTCCACCCAATGTAAAATCCAGCCCAAAGTGCTCGAAAAGGGGAGACACGGAAGACACCTCCAAATTAGCTGTGAGCACCTTTGTCTCTAATGTAAAAACACCACATAAAACCACCAAGCCTGGGTATCATTGTTTCTGAGATTAGAATTGATAAGATAAGTTGCTATGAGTTGCTGTGTCAAGCATTTGAGAAGGGGAAAATTACCAGAAATTTAAGGGGATAATCAAAATTTCATTGAAAAAGGAACTAATAAAAAAACAGACAAGGTGGTTCCTGAGTATCAAGAAATAAAGTTTCTTCGGGGAGGGGTGTGGAAATATAATTGAACATTGACAAAAGCTATTAGTCCAACAACACTGCTATTTGAATTTGGGCTAAATTTTGAAATGATAGTATGTTCTGCATAATATAACAGATTATTTTTAGGAAATAAAAGACCATCTAAAATAAAGAACAAGCAAACAAACTGTATTAATTACTGGGACCTCTTGGGAATGTTTGACTCCTGCTTTACAAATATTTTGAGAATATTGTGTTGAACAGTAAAGTTCCTCCAGGGCTCATGAATGAGCTCGAATGGTAATTGATGAGATGCCCCACTTAAAAAAAGATAGAGACAGGAAAAACACTGCACCAAATGTGAATTGGAATAACTCGTACTGGGTGCAATTTAATGGAATACATCAACCTGGTATCCATGTACCTTTTAGTGAGAGTCAGGAAAGTGTAGTTAATAATTGCAAATTGATAGCTTTCTCTTGGAGATATTTGGAACCTTGTCTATGAACTTTTCAAGAAAACCACATTTGATACACTGGCCACTACCCAAGTCATTGGGACCATGCAAGAGCAGAAAAGCAAAGATCTCGAGACAGACACAGCCCTGAATTTTTGATAGCACATCTGAAATTCCAAAAATGGCTTGTATTGGATGGCATGTGTTGCATGATCTTAGGATACAGGTGTGAGTGTGCAGATATGACTTATTACATGTGAAGCAAGTAACATGCATACATTTATGGTGAATTTACACTGAAGAATGGGTCTCAGGCATGCTCAGTCCTTTGACAACAGCATGACATGAAATGGTTAATGTGGCCAGTCGAGTGAGACAATATTTTAAATCATCAAGGCATTGACACATAGTGCATAGAGAAACTGACAATCAACATAGAATTAAACACACTGGTAATGGTCAGAGGGAGTAAAATTATAATTCAGAGGGATATAGAATTTGGATTGGGATAATTGAGTGCAAGGGAGAAATAGTACTAAACAAGAACTATCCACAAGATGCATACAAGTAAAGAGAGAGATTGAGAATCTTTTAAGTCCATGCATGATCTGTTGTTTGACACATATGTACTTACAACATGCCAATAATTTAGAATTAGCAGGACTCCTGCCATAGAATAGGGAATATTATTGAATAAGGTGATCTGCAGGTGGGGACTGCCAATCCAAGGCAATAGTGATCAAGGATCACATTTTACTGTCTAAATTTTTAACTGAGCTACAGCTGATTATGGGTATTTAATATAAATTCCATATTTCTCAACACCACAGTCATCTGGGCTTGTGGAAGGAGAAAAACAAACTCTGGAAACTAAGTTAAATAAGTTCTGTGCAGATCATTCTACTCATAGACTAGAGAAAGAAAGAGTGGTGAAGAGCAACAATGAGATGTGGGATAAGGGAATAAGATTTTGCTCTGAGAAAACAGAAGGCCCCAAGAATGGTTTAATGGTAACTCATACCCATGGAAGTCTGTACAATAATGTTAGAAATGAAATTGTCCCAGCAATATTCAATTTGTCAGCATTAGAATGCCAAAAGGCTTGTGTAACTACACCTATATTTTACAGCAAAATGATACAAGACACAAATGAATAAGATCATTAATAAGTGAATCGATACACCTGTCAGATCAAATGGCCAACCATTTTTTTAAGCCCTATAAAATGACTCAAATAGGAAATGCCCAGTTAATTCCCATAAGAACTCATAATGTACCCCATGTATGAGTGAATATTGACTTGCAACAAGAGGCCCTAGAAGGCATGATACAGTTTGGCCACCCGTTTCCAACCCACCTTTTAGGTTGAGGTCCATCTTTGAAAGAAGTAGTACGTCCCAGAAACACCTAGTTACGATGCAACAACATAAAACTCGAACTGTAAAAGCAATAAACAAATTAACAGATCACCAGTGGCAAGGCGTAGCTTACAATGTCAGCCAACATTCTTGGGCAAGAATGGCCTTAATGGTACTGGGAATTGCTCAGAGCCTGGTCTTGACAGCCCTGATCACAATGTCACATTGTCTGCGGTGCTTGACATGCTGATTGAACCATCAAACCAATAACCTGGAATTGGCATTTTAATAGAATGTGAGAGATTGAATGAAGTTTCCCCTTCTCAAGGTGGGAAATCTGTTAGAAATTAGAAATATGCTTAGAATAAATATATATAATATATAAATATATATGGGTGAAATGAATGGTTGATGGTTGGCACAGACTCAGTGGGCCAAAGGGTCTGTTTCAGTGCTGTATCTCTCTATGACTCTATATATATTATATAATCAGCCTGAAATAGGTACAGGAACAGGTTAGTGCTGTAAGTTCTGTTTTCCTGGAAACTGCTTAAGGTTTAGTTTCTCTAAAAACAAAACAGTGGAATGATTATTCTTAGATGATAACAGCTGTAGCCAGTCTGGAAAGGGCTATGGTCAGACAAGGCCTCTGCAATTGTGGGAGAGCAGCTGGATAGATATTTAAAACAAATAACCATACTACAAAACTGCATTGGGCTTTTCAATTAACCTTGCCTAATTAAGATGCTATCTGAAATACATAAATTAATTAGTCTGTGGAAGTAAAATAAAAGTTATTTTAGTGAACAACCCAATAGTTCAATAGTCTGATAAGGAATTCGACCACTTAGACTGCATAGCCGTTTTGAACAGCCCATGAATAAGCCAATATGAACAATGGAGCCCCAGAGTTAGTCCAGAGATGAAATGGAAGGGAGTTATAAAACCAGACCTGGGGAACAGCCAAGTATCAGATAAGGAAAGGATGATGTAAGGCCTGATTGATCAAAGGCAAAAGGTACATGCAAAGGCTCAAGAAGTTAACAGCAGGTGGATAACATTAAAGGTGGGTTTTCTCCCCATGGTTTAGACAAAGGACTTGAAATTTTATTGGGTAGTTTGAAATAAATCAAATCTTTATAGGGAAATAAGGCTTTGTGAATAATCCACTCACACCTGAAAAAGGGTATAAGGTAAGAGACTTTGGGAGGTCTCAGTGCAGTAGGTAGTGGACAGCAACTCTTAAGGTTAGATCCATGCTAACACTCTTGGGCAGTTTGAGAAGGCATGAAGACGTGAAGCACTGAGAAGAAAAGAAAGAAGAGCTGTTCACACATGCCAGCCCTGCCTGACATGGACCAGTACTCACTACTTGTCATGGCCATATGTTTTTGCTGTACAACTAGTGTGTCATATCATGTGTTCAGCTGTGATTAAACTCAACATACCCACCATATTGGTTGCAGTCAATCCTGATTAAAATGCCTCTCATCTAACGAGAGTACAGAATAACACAAACTTTCAATAATTTCCCCTTCATACCCAACGATGCAATAATATTGTGGTAGTGTCTGTGTGTTTCTTGTGACTGTGTAAGTGGTTGTAAACACAATTAATTCATTCATGCACTTATCTGGTTGTGTCATCTGCCCACCATTCTTACCATCTCTTACAGCTTTAGTCTTGACATGCTCCATTATGCTGTATGCCTCTCCACATTAGGGGGAAGGATCACCCTGCATATATTTCCATTCTTTCCGCCATCCTTCCCATGAGCTCTCTTGCTTTCGCATGATGGACCATCTTCTCCTGAAAAATAAATATAGAGCATAACAGTTCACTCAGCTCACCAAAGTATTAAGAAAGAAAGGGGTTGTATGCAAATGCCAAAACTAGTAACTGTGATGGTCAGAAGGTTCACAGATGCAGTCTAAGTGGGATGCATGTAATATGCTTGCAATCTTGCATTTATGCAGGTTGAATTCAAGAGAAAGGCGGCACAATAGCTCAGGGGTATAAACATCTCCAGACAAGCATACAATTCCACTGTGAGACAATGACTGTGTCAAGATGACAATATACCAGGTGTAGGTTGAATTCAAGAGAAAGGTGGCACAATAGCTCAGGGGTATAAACTTACAATTCCACTGTGAGACAATGACTGTGTCAAGATGACAATATACCAGATGTAGGTTGCAAGACCTTTACTGGGGTGGGTGAGACACCTTGCACATTGTAGTCATTTTCCCCCTACGCTGCATTGTTTATCTAGAGATTGTACAGTTGCGACTAACAGCTTCAACCACCTCTCTTAACTTGTGCCCTTACTGTGGCCAAGATGAGATCTTTCCCAGCGTGCCAAACAATACTAGCCTTCTTCCATATAGTCATTATTGCTTCACTGCAAATAGAATCTTTCTCCGATACAGTGTTTGTTACCACTTACCCTTTAAGTTGCAGCATACCTTTAAATCGCACCGCAGCTTTCCATTTTCTGCCATCCACTTACTTGCCTCCATTCACTGGTGATTCTTGAGCTGAAGGCCGTTAATGTTTATGGTAAAGAGCTGACACTGGTAAATCTGCCCGAGTCAACCGTGGAGCAACAGTGGGCGGAATTGCGTGTTGGCTGCACCTGTGCTGATGTAAATGCGGACTGCCAAATTTCGGCTTTGTGTCAAAGGTTAATAGTAAAAGAAAAATGTAGTTTTACTTCCTCAACATTGAAAAAAAGAACTCTCCGAATGAAATGTACATCAATGTTTTTTCAACAATATCGGGCTCTGTTCTAATACAGCTTCATACAAAACTCAATGTTGAAATTAAAAAAGACTTGTTTTTTTAATAAAACAATTTATTGACCATATTTACTCTTCAACCTGAATCTCATACCTGTGGAACAAAGAAAATAGGCAGGTAGGTGGCCTGCTAACCCCACTTTGCAAACAGCTGTAGAGATATCTTTCAATGACCCTGTGTAATTTTTTCTCCTCCTGTAGGGAGGCACCCTGTCCAACAGAACTCAGATCAACGACTAAGTGGAATGGGAGATGAAAACTAATTCCTCCCACTCTACTCTAGTACTTCAATGCACACCATCTTTATACTTTGTGTTTTTAAAATAAGCCACAAGATTAGAAAATTCATTAATATAGCACCTTATCATGTCTCCCAGAAATGGCCTAAAGCATTTTGCATAGGGTGAATTACATTGTGCAGTTATTTAAGTTGCATGGTCCATGTAACATGGGTAAATGCAATAACCATTTTGCACAGAGTAAAGTCCCACAAACAACACTGAATTGAATAACCAATGACTTTGCTCCTGTTAATGTTACATACTATTGAACCCTTAAAACTAGGAGCCTGAATTTAAAACATCATGGAAAGGGCAAAACCCCTAATAGTTCAAAGCTCCATCAATACATGCTGACATCCTGAACTAGGGCTTAAACTCACAAACTTCTGCCTTATAGGCAAGAAAGCTACCACTTGTGTCAAGGTGGTACTTGTAGGTCCATCATGACTTAAATATTAAACTCAAGGTGATCACTCAAGGATATGAAAAGGCTATCAGTTAGCAAAAAAGAAAAAAGCTGTCAACAGTTTTGGGAGCATTGTATTTAATAAGTCAGGTGCAGGTTCACCATTCAGCCAGGCTTGGAAGGGTACTCGGGACCTCTTTTTAAAGAAAGCTCCTGATATTCCACATTTTTGCAAGCTAAAATTAGTTCTCTTTATGGAGTTCCTGATGAAAAGATAAAATGTAATTTATTTTGGCATTCATTGATTTACACATTTGCTACAACAACCTCATTTAGGTGATGTTGTTACAGCTGGTGGTACAACAAAGCAAATAGAAGGTTGAACCACATAGTCAAAACAGTTGATATAAATCAGAGGGAGTAATAATCAAACTGTATAGACCACACCTGGAGCATTGTGTCCAGTCCAGTCTGGTCGCTGGTGTACGGAGGCATTCAACTGACTGTGCATAGAAGATCCGAAAGATTAATCCCTAATGTTTGAGGAAAGACTGAAGAAATCAAGTTTTTCAAGCTGGAAAGGAAGTGTCTGAGAGGATGTCTTGTAGGCCTGTAGTCCATTAGGGTATGGAAAAGGCAAATCCAGAATATCACTTAAAGGTAAATTGTGAGTGTAACACAACGAGATGTAGGTTCAAACGAGTATGAAGAAATTTTTGGATAGATATCTTAAAATTTGTCTTCACACAGCGTGATAACAGATCAAACTGATTCCCAGCAGTGGAGGTAAAAATCATGGAATCATTTTTTAAAAATTTGGTTCTATGGTAAGAGAACTATAGGGTGTTTCTAGATAGATGAATTAAGATGGCACAAATGGATTTGCTCACTCATCCTGTGATTTAACATGCATAATTACAAAGATATTTATTACAATTACTGTCTTTAAAGGCACTAGCAAACTATTGATAGTATTCAGTGGCCTTCTTTTGTATTCTTTTGTCAATACTCCCTTTTATTAACCAGGGTACTTCCACTTCAGTGGTGAAATATTTATTCTGTTCTAAAACCATTAGGCCATCTCAAAAGACATATTGAAACTTAATTTTGATGAATAGACAAATTTTACTGTTCAGACCTTTGAGTCAAACATGTTTTATTAAAATAGGCAAACAACAGTCACTGCACTTTAAAAGAAATTCATTGTATTCGGAGCTTTGAGACATTTTGATGTGATAAAATAATATAAATGCAATTTTATTCAGCAATGTTTCATTTCCAAAGAAAATCCAATGCAATCTGTACCTTTGCTTCTTTCAGTCTTTTTGACAGATTCGGTTAAGTCAGTACCATTATTTTTATTTCCAACTTTACTTAATTCCTTGTATTTTTTTAAATGTACATATTTCTAAGTCTTGGTGTCAATAATATTTTCTAACATATTTTGCCAAAGTATGCAATTAATCTCCAGCTGGCCACTGTGCTGCATTTACCCAAACTGTCAGTCCTCAAGCTGACAAAAAACTTAAAAGATGACCCACTGAAAGTACTAGTGCGAGCAAATCTCAGCCCACATTCCTTCAGTATCTGTCCCTATGTTTTCCGCAGCGCCACTACGAAATGAATAGACATCCGACTGCAGGGAGAAATTCCGGACACCTGAAATAAAAGCGAAAGTACTGAGAATGCACAAAAGGTCAGTCAGCATCAAAAATAGAAAGATAGATTAACGTGATCGGAGCTCAGAAAAAATGTACTATGCTAAATATGTATATATTAAGTCCTTTCCTTGACATTGAATGCACAGCAAACATTCTGCTCCATGCACGTGCTCCGCAGTTTGCATTCATTTAATGACTCCCTGGAAAACATGATGATGATGTAGTTGAGCAAGTCGCCGCTTGGGAGCGCTCTACTTGCTTTCCTGTTTTACCGCATTGCAGAGACGCCCCCACATTCCTGCCGTGCATGGAATACATTCCAACAATAATTGTTGGATACATTTTGGCAAGCATTATAATTCGCACTTTCAGATCAACACTGACTTTGTCCACAAAGACATTGAAGGGGCAATTACAAACTTTCTGAACCCCTGCCTGCAGTTATAACTCAAAATACTTGGCCAGTTCTCCTTCGTTTTCAAGAAAATTAACAATACAATAATTGTCTCGTTAATAAAACGCAAAAGAATAAATGATTCGAATTAAATTATCTGTCTCGTTTTCAATTTGATTAACAAATAATGGAATAAATTGACAGTATGTAGCAATTTACTCTAGAATAAGCCGTTTCATTTCTGATATAGGAACGAGTCTAATTGTCATACTGCATCCGCGTTGTATTTTCATGATAAATCTAAATTGGAACCAGCGTTCTCGTTCAAATAAGAAAATGTTTTGAATTCTGTAAAAAAAAAAGTCTATCCAAAGTTGTATTTAATGTAAAGCAATTGTTCTGTATTAGGAGCTCAAATACAAGATATAGGGAGGAGATTTTTTTAACAAAAAAGCTCAATGTTTGTAAAGTAGTTGTTACTTTTTGCCAACAATCGGAGAATAAATGCGATACGAAAATGGTTTAAATACCAGAATGATAATTATCAGTGATAAGGTTAAATGACTGGTTTCAAATAAAAGTTAGTCCCAATTACTTATTTTCGAAGCCAAATGAAAATTAATTTGGCAAGTAATAAAGCAATTACCAGGCGAACTGCATTTGGTTAGAGCAAGATTGTCTGTTACTCATTACAAGCCAAATATAGCACATCTGTCGGAAATATTACAGGTTTGTTTACTCAGTATGCAAATACTTTGACTATAACCTTTTTAAACTATCGGGTTGTTTTTGTTTCTCATAGAAGTTTTTTTTCATGACTGACAAACGATTGCGACTTATCAAAAATGTTTGAGAACCTAATCCCTGGTTGAAAATATTAGCAATATTAGAATATTAGCATAATAAGACATTGAGAGATGAAAACCATACTGAATAACGTTAAGCAATTTATACATATCTATTTCTGCATCTTTAATGGTATAGATTGCAGTGAAATGCATTTCCCTCTTTAATGGGACATGGCTATCATAGATTCATAGAATGGTTCCAGCACAGAAGGAGGCCATACGGCCCGTTGAGTCCGTGCCGGCTCTCTGTAAGACCAATTTAGCTACTCCAGTTCCCTAATGACAAGGCACGCAATGAGGGAGTGAAATGTTGATCCATTGCTATCAGTACATGAGGTGACCTTCAACCAGTTTGCCAGAAATAATGCGTATCAGAGCGAAAATAAGTTATCTGCAACAATTCCGTGTTTGAAATATTTCCGAAACATACCATAAATTATAGAGCAATTAGAAATTGCACTTGGTACTGATTTAATTTTAATTTTAACACGTAAACACAGGAAAAAAATCTTAATCTTGTGAGTTCATCGCTATCAGAGATAAGGTTTTCAGCCACTTACCCATGAAACCTTTTGAAAAAATGCTGAAAGTTTTAAAAGAATACTCAACTGTCTTATCTTCCAACGAGCAGCCACCAATTTCCTGCAAGGTTATTTTTCCCATTTGGTTTTATCTTTAATCTACCAATACCGAACCCAATAACCCAGCTGTCATCAATTCAAATCAAGGTTACTTGTCAAATCTCATACCAAAATAAACGCGAAAATATTAAATGCCCTATAAATATAAATAAAATAAAAAATAAAAATTGGTTGGAAATAGCTACATAGTTAAATATGCGTAAGTGCATTCCTAATTTGTAAAAGCAAAATACTGCGGATGCTGGAAATCTGAAATAAAGCCATTCCTAATTTGGACCATCCTATAAATTCCCATTCTTCCTGCTATTTCCCCTTTCCGATGACTGTATTGGTTGCAGTGAAACAATCAGTGTCTATATAAAATGGTGCATGTATTTGGAACAAGTCTGACACTTGTGACACGCAATTTTATCCACTAAATACGATGGTGAAACACCCATCGTGCAGACAAATATATATTTCTTAATTGTATTTAATATACATTGGGAATCAGTATTTTAATAATTCGCGTTATTTGCTAAAAAGCTCTGATACTTTGTAAAATTACAACCCCTGTTTTAATTCAGCAATATCGCACGACCGAAAACTAAACATGTCGATCTCGCTATTACTGTGGCACTTCTAATCTGTTGTAAAATCAAACATGATTAGTTACATAAGGTCAGATTAAATTAACCGTTGTGTTGCGAATATTTATATGGATAAACATGATTTCGGCTAATAATTCGCATTTTATCGATGAATTTTATATATACATGTTGTTCGTTCATAAGTTACTATGATTTCCTCATCCACCCAGCAAACAGCCTCAAAATAAAACAAAATTGTCTTCTCTAGTTTACATTCTTTTTTTTTAAAAAAAAGTCTGGAAACAATGCCCGGGTTAACATCATGGACTGGACTGTGTAAGTGGAGCTTGCTTGAATTGTGATGGATGGAATATATTGCATTCATATGCAAATAACGTGGGGCTTGTGCCTTGGGTGTCCACTGTTAATATATAGAACGCAAAAGGCATTATTCTTTAAACATGTCAAAAGATATTAATCAAATGTAGCACTCTGATTATTTTTGTTGCACAATGATTGTTCGCTTCTATTAAAATCTTGTAATTCCGCTGAATTCATCGTTATAAATAACACGACTCAAATATATTATATACTGTCATTTATTATGCCATATATGTATATATATTTATATTACACAATGTATACTTCAAGATAAACTTCGCATTATACATTCCGCCATGTATAACCACACCACACATACGGTTTAAAACATTTCAACATGTTCATGAAACAATCGCTTAGATAGCACATATACTCTCTCCATATAATAAACATGGATTTTAAGACGCTTCCAGTCTCTCGCCTAGAGACTGTTGAAATCCTATGATGTTGGGAAGCGAGTTGATTACAGTAGACCCCGCCACTACTGCATATTTGAAATACTCTGGAAGTACTTCAAGGTGTTTTTGAAGGCTGGCCCTGACATCTTCACCTAGATCACGTTGAATTGTAATTGCATGGGTTGCCGCAATGCGGTAAGAATTTAATTGTAGATTTTTACATTGTTTTTGTATTTGGCCATTTTAGGTAACAATTTGAGTTCTGCGCAAAATTAAAATGGGCGCCTATCCGAAATGGTCTATGGATCTAGAGGAAATGTGATACATGGTCGAATACAGCCTCAGTCGCTTGAGTTGGAATCGAAAGCCTCAATTAGTCCCTCTAGCGAATGGATGAACCCGGACACACTGCATATAGAACCTATGACAAATATGGAGACATCGAAAAATACATGATGCCACTGCAGTTTTCGCCACAAAAGTTTGAGGTGGAAGAGGCTTGGGAGCAGAAAACAGAGGCCAGCACCCGTTAGGCTCCCAGTCAGGCCCATTAACAGAGCGAAATGGGGGATATACATGGCCATGAACAAGGTCAAGACCACTAGGATGCATCTTAAAGCTAATCCCCATGATTTGATTTTACCATCGATCCCATAACAATTAGTAAACATTGCAATCCTCCCCTCTTGGAAAAGGGACTTTTCTAAGACTTCTACAGCTGCGAAGAATGGTAGCGGATAGGAGAGCAAGGCTTTGGCCACTAGAAAAACGTTGACAACTGCTCTGATGGTAGAGGGGAGATTGTCTGTGATCACCTCTTTTGTCGTATCTGCCCAGGTCAGGTAAGCTACCAAGGCAAATAGTCCCTTTAGTATACACGCTGCTATATGAGTCCAATTCATCATGCTGTGGAATTCTTTGGGGCTTTTCATGTTACCCTCCAGCGATGGCAGGAAGATCTGTGAAGTGTAGCTAAAAACGATAATGCCGATGGAAATTGGGAATTTTTTTACATCAATGTAAAATTTGACTTTATCCCAGGCCCAGTCCCGGGCTCGAGACAGACAGTAGGCGATCACTAAGATATTAATTACAAAATGTGCCAGAGTGCAGAGTAAGCTAAACTTGGAAACAGCTTTGAGATTTTTCAGGAACGCGCAAGGTAATAATATTGCCGTGGCTAAAATAGACCACGACTTTTGAGAGATGGGCAGATTTGGGAAACTGTTATACATAAGGTTGCCGCTTACAACCACATACAAAACGCAGGTCATTATTAACTCAATGATTTGGGCTACATTGACGACTCTGCCCCCCAGCTTCGGAAAGCGAGGGGCGCAGCAGGCATTAGCAATGTCTACATAGGAGTCTCTTACTCTCACCAACTCGCCGTCTTCGTTTTCCTCATACAAACAAGCGATCAGGATCTTTCCCGTGTAGCAACACACAACAGCAGCGAAAATGATTAAAAATAGTCCTAGATATCCTCCGTGCAGAATAGCATAGGGCAAGCCCAGGACGAACATACCCTGAAAGACAGATACAACAAAATGTGGGCAAACATTTTTTTCAAGTTAATAATAGAAACCATTTATTCTCAGAATAAATGGGATTCATATTTACGGAACAGAAAATATTAGTAAGACGTGTAGAAAACTATATGTTGCAGTTCAAATGATTATTTGAACAACCATTAGCGCACAATGCATGTTACATAAATTATGTGTACTAATTGCAGCCAGTACTTTATTACATATAGGTGTTTTGCTGCTCCAAGTACAGATGATTTATCTTCACTAGCTAATTAAATACATATTTTTCCCATGGCATTCATTATTCTGCATTTCGTTTCAATGTTATACTTGTTCGCCTTCGGGTGCAATAAATGCACTGTTTTATAAAGATAAATTTGGATATTGCGCCAATTACAAAACATTTTCAATTAAAAAGACAAATATTTCATTCACATAACAGAGAATAATAAGAGATCAGTTGCATTCTGTTCCCAACCGGTAACTTTATATTTATTCCACTATCAATTAAGAACCAAAGTTGATGTTCGCTACTCGAGGGAGAGGAGGTATTAGATTTTTAAATGAATGGGAAATGTATTTGGTTTACCTGGATCGCGTTGGTCACATTCCAGCCCGCTTCCCAGGCAGTAATTTTGGGCTTTCCCTGAGCTGCTAATTCTATACACGGCTCCCCATCTTTGGAGGTCGAAGGAGGCAAACCAGTCCCTTCTCTCTGGTAATGACTGTCGCCCTCAGTCGCCGGATCTGCCTCTCCGGTCACCTCCTCGGCTTTCAAAATGTCCATTTGCAGACCCTGCCGATGCTCATAGTCCAGATCATCACATTGTGCAAACCCAACGGCTTCTTCGTCGGTGGCCGCTTGAAACCCCATCCTGGCGAACACCCCGCTAACTTTAGCCTGAGACTTGTTCGAAACGGAAGTGGCAACATTTGAAAGCTTGTTTTTTATAAGCGTCGCCATCACTACTTGATTCTTGTGCAGAAACGAAAGTAATGTTAATCTGCACAGTAATGTTTTGTCGAGGGGGGAGAGGGACCCCTAACTGCTATCTCCAATTCTTACTGAAAGTGTACCTTTCTTTCCAGTCTTTTCCGTGGATCATGACAGCTCTTAAAGTTGGTGTCTACAACCTTTCATCCCGCATCCTAAACCGGTCTCAGTCACTGCAAGGTGAAAGCAGCAAAACGATGGAAAGGCGCCAGTCCCGGCTCGGAGCTTTATTTTTTTTTTTTGCCCTGCGCAGATTTTACCCCAGTCTAAGCCGCTCAGGTCCCAGTTGGTTCCCTTCAGCCGGAATGATGCCAGTTCTGTTGTGGAGAGCCTAAGGGGACGAATGAAAGGCGACGTGTCATACAACTGACAACGCAAGCCATTGCTTTGCCAACCACGTCTCCAAATCCAGCACGTTCATCCATCAACCAGAAAGGTTGTATGTATTCCAAGTGGGAGGAGCGCCCGATCCCCATGCTCTTCATAATATTGTTTCAGTTTTCTGCATCGTAAGAAATCGCAAGCTCTGTTAGTACTTGTCATTAATACATTTGCACAAATAACAGGACAGTATAATGTACTAAAAGTCACAGTAATTGAATAGCTCATCCTATATTGAACATTTTCTGAAACGTGCATCATAGTATCATAGTGTAGGAATGGGAGTCTTGTATTCTTGACCAAAATAACTACCTTATGAAATAAACACACTTAAACTGTTGATCTTAAGGTGGAGGAAACAGAAGTTGTACCTGCATAGCGTCAGTTATTAAATATTCCACACGTTCCTTCCTAGATTCCTTATTCGGATCGGTATGAGGTAACTATGGTCTATGGATAAAACATTCCACCACTTGCTACCTATTCACAAGCAGTACTTACCCAAATCTGTATTTAATTTCCAGAGAATAGAACGCGGAAACAAATTTGGCGCCGCTGTACAGGGATGGCAAAATATTTTATCTGTAATTCATTTTGTTTTAATACCAAATTCAGATGTTGTTAAAATCCTGTGTTGGAGCACTAAATGCAATATTTACCCGTGACAATGAAATGCAGAATAATGCATAGGCGTGGTATTTGAATTAAGTACTTTTCGATGTAGTGTTAGCAAATCGATGATCATATTTTATTCCATTTAGAAACTCAGTTTAGCAGCCACAAGACAGTCGTGTAAAGAGTTTTTAAAAATCTGAAACGAGAGCTAATACATTTCGCACATTTTAAATGCGCATTTCCAAACTATGCTTTTTCACAATTAATGTCCAATATTTAATAGACACAAACACCCACTTATCAACATGACAAGAGAGTAAGAATCTTTCCGTGATGAAAAAGAGCAGACAAATACCCAAGTTTGATTTGGTTATCCATTTAATTCTCAAGAATAGCCCATTCATTTTGTTCTTCTGGTGATCATCGTTGCCGGAGTTATGAAGGCAAAGTTGCAAAATCTTACCTCGCATTTGCCTTATTATGAAGCAGGTTTCAGAACTCCTAAGATAATGTGAAACAAAAATCCTTTTCTTTAGTTTCTTATCAGAACGTTTTAACTGGCACTCGGCTGTGGGGAGTCATTTTAAACCACCCGCAGCATTTCCGTTTCCTTGCACTTCTCTCAGGGACCTGCTTGAAATGAAAGTAGTTAGTTTGGTCCCACTGATCACCTCATTATACCAATGGAATTCCCATTTTACCAAGTAAGGGATCTAATGTATTTCGTTAGTCTTAAACGGGGATTAGCGGACGAATCCTGTTGGAACATTTTTGGCTATGAGCCATACCTCCCCCTTACGAGAAATATTTATTAAAGAGGATTTTTATATACATGCGAAAGCGCCGGACACAGGCGGGCTCGTCCAGATCGGAATGAACCTTTGGGGAAAATATTACAGTGCGTTATTTGGGATGACACATTTGCATGTTCACAAGCCACGACTAGAGGAAACAATTCATTTACAGACAATTTGAATTCATACAGTTTAGTGCAGTGATCTGAATGACGATAGTTAACTTTATCGGTTATATCAAACCTACTTTAATGAACCTTATAACCATAAGATATGTATCCATTTTATTTTAATTAATTGCGTATTCTGGACAGCATTTACATTTTCCCATTTTGCAATTCTTTTCCGTATTTTTGTTGGTACCTGATTGAATAATGTTAAGTGGCGTGTCTGTTCTGGGTGATGAGACCGGAAGCTAGTGTCCAACCGTTTTACTTAAATTCTGATGAATTTATCAAGTGCAAGGCAGAAGGCCTCGCACCAGTAACTAACTCCGTACAGTGGTGCCGGTATTGTTGACATTGTACATGGATTTACAGTGTAAAGGGTTCAAAATTGAATTTACAAATTTAAAACATCTAAGTACGTTTATACTAAATGTTCGAGAATAATAGGATATTCCCTTAGAAGTGAAATTACAGGATGATTTAGAGACAGGCACGCTGAACGGAAACTGGGCCACAGCTACAACGAATTCCTTCAGTCAAGAATGGTCCCAAATTCCCATCATTGCTGATCTGCAGAAACCTGTACCTATCGCACAAAACCAATTCTGACACTTGAGATAACGATGCAACTGATTTAAATTGGGCCACAGAAATTGCATTACGAAGATGGGCTTTTATCAGATATAAATTCAGCAAGAGAACTTCGAACTTGTATGATATGTTTTAATTGATAGTAATTCAAAGACTGTAAGTTAAGTGCATGTATAAACGTAAATAAAACTATTAATATATGGTATTATCTTATAATAACAAAACAGACTATATTCTGGCATTAAGAAAACGCTGATGTTAAAATAAATATGCTTCAAGTGCTTCTCTAAGTATATATTTTAAAAATTTGATAAATAACATTTTGCAGCAATATCTACACTTTATAGGAATGCTGCAACAAATCTGTCAATGCTTGCCGTTGTGTGCATGTTAACATGAAATGTTAGCCAGACTCAACTGGCCCACGGCAAAAGAGATTTCATTTCAATGACATGATTACTATATCTCAGTTTCCTATTTGTGAAACGTTGTCAACCGTTGAAGCTAGATTAATATTTCAGAGTTTGTGCTCTTGGTGAAAGGATCCAAGCAGAAATTTCAGAGATTTTCTTTCTTGGCAGGTTATCTGATTTACAAAAGTAATTGGGCAGCATGCAGCTTCCGAGAATGTAGGTTTGTTAGAAGAAGGAAGAATGAATTTGTATTTATAAAGCTCTTCTTTCACATCCACAAGAAACCTCATAGAACTTCGCATCAAATGAAATACTTTTGGAAGTGTAGTCACTATTGTTATGTAGGAAAATTATGTTGGTCAATCAGCAGGACATTCGCTATGAAGAAAATAGCCACGTTTTTTGACGCTAACCGAATTGTTTTGGTGTCATTGGGTTTTAACTCATCTGCCTGTGCAAAATAGGACAGTAACTATAGCTTAGTGCTACCTTAACAGTGGTACAAAGTGGTTTCGAACACCCAATAAGTCGAAAGCAGTAGTACAACCTATGAATAAGTTGGCGACCTTCCTCGCGAGTGCAGTGATGCCAAGTGATTATTTGTCATAGCCTACTAGAGCGGGTAACTGCAACTGTACTGCAGCCAAGCTTAGGTTTGACATTGGATGTAATATCTCTGGTCCAGCGTGAAGGCAAGTTCAGTAGTTTTGCAGGTAGTTCATCTGAATGTTTCAGAGAGGAACCAGGATTCATGCTGACTCCGCACTAAAATGTGCTTGCGTTGAAACAATTTCCTTGGAAATCTGCAAAACAGTTGAATATTTGAAGAAAATGGTAGCTATTAATTTCATATTGGACCAAACATTCCTCTCTTGATTAATTCCAATGTTAAATAGATTTGAGTAAAAAGTGGTGTAATGTTAAAAAGCACCAAGAGGCAACGTGTCCATGCTTAGCTTTGACATGAACAGTCTTACGCTCATTAAGCAAAAAAAATCTAAAATATGTAATAGTGGGAAAAGGAGTGATTTTTGCTTGCTGTTTCTTATCTTTGATATTATTAAAGGTCAATAATAATAAATTTGAGCAGAATTCTGTATTTACAGAGCCAAACGGGAAAATTGGAATTATCGGCTCAGCAGTGAGAGAAGTGAATTTACTGTGTAAGAACATGGTGTAGCAGCATGGGTATGTGCATCACAATGGAACTAAAGGAAAACACAGTCCTGCAATGCAGTTGACATAAGATGCATAATTGCTGCACGCACTTTTCCAGGCAGTGGGCAGACCACAACAGAGTCAGGTATATAGACAAGTTGGAGAGAGAGGGAGAGAAAGAAAGAAAGAAAGAAAGAAAGAAAGAAAGAAAGAAAGAAAGAAAGAAAGAAAGAAAGAAAGAAAGAAAGAAAGAAAGAAAGAAAGAAAGAAAGAAAGAAAGAAAGAAAGAAAGAAAGAAAGAAAGAAAGAAAGAAAGAAAGAAAGAAAGAAAGAAAGAAAGAAAGAAAGAAAGAAAGAAAGAAAGAAAGAAAGAAAGAAAGAAAGACTTGCATTTATATAGCACTTTTCATGACAACCAAATGTCTCAAAGTGCTTCACAGCCAATGATGTACTTTTGAACTGTGGTCACTGTTGTAATGTAGGAAAGATGCAGCCAACTTGTGCACAGCAAACTCCCATAAACAGCAATGTAATAATGACCAGATAATCTGGTTTTGTGATGTTGAATGAGGGATAGATATTGGCCAGGACACCAGGAATAACTCCCCTGCTCTTCCTTCCACATCATTCACACTGCACTATCAATGGAAGTTCGTTATTAATACCTTCAACTTCTATATAAGAGGGATTTTCCAGGTATCCACAGGGAATATTTCAGGAGTCAAAAACTTTGTTTAGCTTTTAGGTGTATATGTTATTTTCTGCATAACGAATGAATGACAGACTGAAATGTATATTAAAAGATAATTTTGTTTTATTGACTAGTTGGCTACGTTTCTTCAGGTTTGCTCTCATATGTTGTGAACATTTGTTTAGTTTGCATGTGCCCAACCAGCATTCCTCTAGTTGAGGGAGTTGCATTGGTGGATAGCTTCATAGCCAAGTGGTCTATGTAAGCATTGAATAGTGCCCATCTGTGAGGTTTCAGAATTGATGTTCCATGTCTTCTTGTAACCAAATATATTGAAACTGGAAATGACTACATATGGAAGTTTCAACCCCAAAGTCTCCATGTCAGTAGAGGTATTATGTGAAAGTGATGCTAAAATTGAGCTGTAGACTTGACAATACTAGTGTTTTAATTTGCCTATAGCAGATTGTAAGACAGCTAACTAATATCGTGACATTATTTATGAAGGAAACAGTAATGCATTTCTGGGTGTCGAACCCTGTTCCACTACCAAATAACTACTGTCCTTTTGAAACTAGATCAACTTAGGTTTGCAGCTCCATACAACCCAGGACAGGTACTATGTATCAGGATCTTCACTTAGTACCAGATGGTTCCTGACCAACCATCATCAGACCTTGGTATTCCTCACCAGTGTCTAAGCCTGTACTTTCTATCAACATCACTTGTTATCAATCCCATAATGTGTGTATTTCTGGTGGTTTCTGCTTCAAATGAGGATGGTGATAGTTGGTGCTCCGTTGTGTGGTGCACTTCAGCTGTAGCTGATGGATCATTTTGATTCTCGTCCTGTAAAGAGAGGAGAAAGATATTAATCACTTATCCATTTTGCTATTGTATTGTCATAATTTGTTCTTTTATGCACTTGTTAACAATCTGTGTAGATGTTCTGATGTAATAAGTCAGGCAAAATGTAGAAAATATAATTTACATTGTTCTGTGCGATCCTCTAATCTCTATTGTCTCAACCCCTTCTAACCCTTCCCTTTGAACAAATCTATGATATCTTTCCCATTTGCTTAAGGTTATAGTATGCATTAATTTGTACCACATTAAAGCACATAAAATGCTAGTTTTATCTTTAAATTTATGATACTGTGATTTGGTTCACTGCAATTCTTCTCTCCAGTACATTCTTTCTCCCAACATGGCACATTTAATGTTATATGAAAATCATGCTATTTTCACTTCTGTACCTTTCTTATTACATCTTTGCTCACACTTCCCTGTGGCAATAAAACACTTTTTTATATACTTCTTTTGCAACAATTACTTTTGATTGTGTTCTTTTTTGTATTGGCCCATTCACAGATCACTTCTGTGTTCACTGACCAATATTAGCTCCCAGTTAAGCAACACCTCAATTTTAAAATTCTAATTCTTGTTTTCAAATTCCTCCAAGAGCTTGCTCTTCTCAATCTCTATAACCTCCTCCAGGCCCACTCCTCTAATTCTGGCCTCTTGAGTAGCCCCAATTTTAATCACTCCCCCCATTGGCCCTAAACTCAGGCAATTCCTCTCTAAACCTCTATAACTCTCTTTCCTCCTTTACGACGCACCATTAAACCTACCTCTTTGACCAAGCTTTTGTTAAACTGCCCTACTTATTCCTTCTGTGGCTCATCATCAAATATTGTTTTATAATGATCCTGCAAAGCACCTTGGGATGTTTTGTTATGATAAAGGTGGTACATAAATGCATGTTGTCATTGTGTTGCTACTTTAGAGTAATATCAAAGCTTCACTTTTCATTAAATTGTGCAACATCTTCTAAATCTCCTTCAAATCATTGACATGGAATTCACTGATTCTGATATCTTGCCAGACTTAACTACTTCTTTGCATATTTTGGGCTACCTTCCCCTATCAAAATACACTTGTATCACACCATTATATAGGTTACCAGGCCCTCATCATTAGTTGATGTTAAATGACGAAAATTATTTGCATCAGAGGTTTTCACCCACAGTGGAATATCAAACATTTCCATTTGCAGATTTTAAAAACTTAAGAATTGAAATTTCTGTCTTTATTCTCTACTGTGTATGTATCAACATAATCCAGATCTAACAATTAATTCTGAAGCCTGATAAATGACTTGCCAGTGAGTACATAGGTGCCCACCACATTCCCTGTCTCCTCTGAAAGTGGAAAATATTACTTTGATACAGGATAAAGCTATGGTTCATATTTATTTACAGATAAAAGAATATACTGAAGCAAATATATGGGCAAAATACTATTCAATGCAGTATATGCAAGCTGGATTGATTGTTTAAAATTGTGTCCATAGTTTTTAAACTTCCACTCAACAAGTTCTTAAAAACATTGTCTTTTTGGAGCTCTAATTTCATTTTTGCAGACACATGGCAAATATATATTGAAGATCATGAGAAGGTTATTGGATTATGAGGATATGTTTTGTTTTGAAATTCAAATGATTTCTCACAGCTGTCAGGCAATCAAAATGTTCATAATCTTCATACCTTGACAGATAAGTTAGAAAAGGCTTGTAACCATTGCCTTCCTTGTGACAGAATAGCCCACCTAGTTTGCCACTTTCAGTAACTGGAAATGACACTTCTTTTCTTATAATGTGCTGTATTTCCTTGCCATCTCAGAATCTCATCCCAAATGATTTTCCACAAAAAAGCATTTGCCTCTTTGCAATAGATAATCTCCAGCCTCCCATTTTAAAACTTAATAAAGAATTTTCATTTAGCCTTATTTTTAAAATCATTAGAAAAAGATGGAATTTGCTTACTTGGTGAAAACTACCCAAGAAAATAGAATTGTTGGTACTTGGTAATAATCTCTAATAAAAATACAGAGATCAGTTTGCTAAATAAAATCATATTAAAATCTTAATGTTTGCATGCTTCTGTAATAAGCAGAATAGAAAATTGAGCAGAAACTCAAGATTTACAACCAACACTACTAAATATTTGAGCATTCTATCGTTATAGTTGGATGAATTATCATGCTCTAGAATTGTTAGTCAATGAAACAGTAGGCTGTTCTGCTACAGGTGACAGGCATAAACCAGTACCTGCTTAAAACCAAGCGAAACTGAATTTCCCTAAGTTGCACATGCATACATGTATGTATACATGTGCATAACAATTATTAAGTGTATCCAGATTATAGTTACTTTTTTACATTTTATGGCATATTTGCATACTTCAATATTAAACAATATAAAAATGAATTTTAAAAATGCCTAGGTGGGTCAATCAAACATTTTGCAGTTGGCATCATTCTTGTTAGTTATGCAAAAGTGGCTGAAAATCTGAAGGAGCGAGACATTAGCTGCTGGAGGTGATTTCACATCAGTTGAAAGAATGTGATGTGACCTCTCATTTATATTATGCAGTTTATATTGAATTGAGATTCAAATTACTTTGTATTGACACAAACTGCAGTGTAAATCTCCTGTAAGTAATTACAAACTGCACAAGTTTCTTCTAGGTTTAACAAAAGCACCTCCTTTATTACATGCAATGATTCTCGTTCAACATTTGTTTAGCTTTATACTTCACAATAATGTATTGCCACCTACAATGCACTAGAAATTGTGGGTAGCAGGTGAAAGTTGAGTCATTTATGTGGTTTAAACAATAATACAAAGGTAAAATACTGCAAATGCTGAAAATTTGAAATATAAACTGAAAGCACTGGAAATACACAGCAGGTTAGACCACATTTCTGGAGAGGTAAATAGAGTTAACAGAGTTTCAGGTTGGTGGACTTTTGTAATTTTCCCTTTATGTGACTTGTGTTCAATTCCCCAGTAAAGTCTGTAAGAATTCCAATTCTACCTCTTTGATATTTGGAAAATTTGGACCTATTTGTTTTTGCATTTCTGTAGTAACTTTATTTCTGTTATAGTTTCTATTAATGTTCTACCATGGCCTAAGAAAAAGTATTCAAAATACTCGATCCGTGTATTCGGAGTTTTGGTCTTGGTTCCTCACTTATCTTTTTCCACTAAAATCCATTATTTTGAGTGGAATTTACATTTTGTGCCAATATCCAGAAGAAAGACTGAATGCAGGTGGGGATGTTGTTATTTTTCTTATAAGGTTTATAGTGTTATGGATTTGCCCTGCACTAAAATCTACCTGATAACAGTTCAGTAGATCAGTTGTATTGAAGGGCACTTCACTGATCCTAATAGGATCTCAATGATGCAGAGGTGGCTCAATCAGGTTAGATCAATTCAAAAATAAATATTACAACAGAAACAATCCATTTTTGTTTTATTGTGAGGGATTTATTTCAACAAATTAAAATAAAAAAGAAACTTAAACAGGAAGTGTTATTCATCTTATTTGTAATATCTTTTCAAAATGCAAATACCCAGTAACTAATGTTTCTCCAATCCAGGTACTTGTACTGAGACATTTCTTAACGTTAAAATAAATCTCACTTTTGCCTGTCATTAAGATATTTTAACTGGAAGTAAAATTTCTAAAAGGATAATATCAGCAGCTACTCAATCTGACTGAAAACACTGAAAACTTTGATATGAAACCAAACTTCTATCTTCACACGGGGTTGCAGCCTTAAATGCCTGCCAAACCCCTTAGGAAATGAATTCTCAATCTAAAAGTTTGAAAGTTTGTGCAATGCGATAACTTTATATTGCATATCGTCCAAACAATGCAACGTATAAACTGTTTCCAACGAAATAATTACTTCTCGTAACTGTTTGAAGAAACAATACCAATTTTAAGACGTTTTACACACTTGAAACACAAAAAGAATTGAACTTGATATTTTGTATAGCGACATCCTAAATTCACCTAAAAGTGTATTTTCTATTTTATTACACAGTGATCCAAGTAACTCTGCCCTCTCCAATGCATCTTCCATAAGTACTGTATCTACAAACAATAGGAAACCATTTGTTTCAGACTAGTCACTCTTACCCGTTTACAAAATGTTGTTCACTTTTTAACGGAACTGGTCCACAAAAGTAAGGCAAATGAAAACCCCGAGACAACCAACGACCTAAAGCTCAGCGTCTTGCAGTCAAATCGTTGGACTGAGGATGATTTACTAAGAGTATTTTAATACCATCCGAACTTTAATATGATTCGGTCATAGCGATTTGTATCGTTTCAAATTAAATTGCATTTTTTCCCTTCAAACCTTTTTAACTGCGACTGTCAATCACATCACTTGTCCACGCTGCAAAAGTCACTGCAATATTTGAGAATCAGATTTGGATTTATCTGTGCTGTCTGCAGATCCAGCGAGCGTTACCAGACATAGACAAAGGATAGTGAGCTGCTTTGGCTACAACTGTAAATAAGGTACATATCTTTTAAATGTACAGCTCTGTACGCCAGATGTTTGCCACTGGGAATCCCAGATTTAGCTAGTCACCTTGAGACTTCAGAATAAACGATGGTTAGCACCAGAGAAAACTTCCGTGATCGCCCACAGGCCCCTTGCCCAATCTTATGGGTTTAGACTTCTAAACCAATAGTGTCATTAGCTGAACGTTTCTTTAAGTTAAAAGGGCAGGGCTTGGGAAGTGAGTAACATTGCGCTGAGCTTAAAAAAAATGAAAGGGCACGAGCAAAAATGAACCACTTTCTATGAATGGGGCCGGAAGAAAGTGTTTTGCTTTTACCAATAAAGCGAAACATATGTGGATATAATTTAAGGTTAAGACCTTGATTTTTTTTTCTAAAATGCAGTTTTATGCAGGTGTTCTTACATATTCCTTAATCGATATATAAAAAGGGTTTTAATATGGTGAAAGCATCAGTATGGATCACAATCATGCTTCACGGAATTTGAACCCAGGTTTCCGCACTTCTAGTAGATGAAACTTAAGGAAAAAAATCTGCGGTGCATCAACTAACCTCACGCTGCTTACTTCGCCCGGCTGAAATTGCAATGCTGCTGTCTGGCAGAACGATCTGGTGTTGATCAACTATTTATCCAATTCCCTACTGAAAGTTATTATTGGCATCGTTTACACATAGGTCCCCTCTCTCAGGAGTGACATTTTAATCGTTTAGACACTACAGATGCAGCGCTGTCTAAATATTTTAGTGAAGTGAAGGACGTTTTATTTTTTAAAAAAGACCAAAAGGCTCAAAGAACCCCGAGACACTTATTACACCGGGTTTGCTGGCGCACTGCAGAATGCGTTAAGTGGGCGATGAGATTGCCCTCTCCGCCCCCTGATTCGATAACTAGGCTGCATTTACACAAAGCCTTGGGAAGAGTCAGTTTCTGCTTTACACTAATGCTAAATCTCTGTTGTGTTGTGTGAATCCAGCTTGACACCCACCCGTGTAGTGGAAATGCGCCCTTACTGACTGCACTGATTATAGTCCCACACCTCTGTTTAACGATTAATCAAGCCAACGGTGACACATACCAACTATTGCTTTGCCATGTGTTCATCAGGCGGGACAGGCAATTTCTGCAAGGCACATTGCACTGAGAGCTGGTCTTTTATTCGGTTCATTTCTCTAACAGTGAATCTCATACCTCGAAATAGAAACAGAAAATGCTGGGGACACTCAGCGGGTCAGGGAGCATCTGTCGAGAAACACAAGCCCGTGGGACTTTTCGGATGTTGAAACCTTGCTCAGAATTTTGCTGGTGTTCAAAGATCTTGACTTTAAAGCTGAAAGTTGACGTGTCGCACTCTGCTAGAAATGAATAGAGTGGTGGGACACGACAGAAAAGGGGGATGGCTTACTTCCATGTGACAAGCAAGGTCACGTTTGCTAATGCTCTCGCCCAGCATGCTGTAGCTAAAGTAGAGCAATGACTTTGACGACACTTCTGGCTGGGAGCGACTTGGTAAAAGATTTTTAAAAAGCCCCCGGTGTATTTAATAGCTAACGCGAGCGGGTAATAAAATCATCACTGTCCAGAGATGGAACGGAGCATTTTCTCAGCAGCAGCAAGCAGTCAGAATTTGTCTCCCAAGGTCATTGGCTGCTGAAGCTCATCACAGGACCTAGAAATGGGTTTGTGCACAAACCGTGCAAGGTCCAAATGGCCCAGTTATTGTCGAGTTACAGATGCAAGATTCTGTGGCATCTGGTGAGGTAACTAGGCCAGATGGCGAAATATAGGACCTGTGACGCATGTCTTTACTTGCAAAATACGAATTTACCAGAATCAGTTTCAATCTCCCCTCCCCATCCTACCCCGGCGGGTTGAGATGATATGTTTTTAACCCTTTCCCTTGCCAAATGTAAGGATATAGTCATTTAAGGAGTTCTGTGGTGTTACCCTAGTATTGTTCTTGAAAAATAATGAAAATTCCGTTCGAGTCCCTACTAAACTGCAGCTGAAATTCAGTTATCTTTAATTTGCTTTCGTGTGTGACGATTGAGGCCCTGCAGTTTGAGTCTTACAGACTTGAGAAGGACAACTGAATCTAAAATAGAGCTTCAGTAAATACTCGGGATAATGGATTCTGTCGTTATATATTTGGCAAATTTTAAAATCAAGGTCACATGTAGAGTTCACAAAGCAAACTGAAAGCCAAACTCTCTCGATTTACGCGGGCTCTTCCAAACCCTGAATAACTTCCTGAATTTTGAAATCCACGTGAAGCCAATTTACAGTCTTGTGTCATTGACTTCATGATGTTCGAAGAATGGACCCAGTTCCACTGCACTTTGGAACTCAAATTGCAGAAGACAGCATTCACGCTGCTTGTGATATCTGCAGCTTGGGTATGAAACCTTGGGTGTGATAGGGTTTTCTGTTCTCGTGCCGTCCTTTGGAGTTGAGATTGTTCGGGTGAATCCAATATTTACACACTAATTTTAGCATCAACGTAGAAAACGCTCCACTGCAACACTAAATTTGGTATGTAAATCTACCTTTGCAGTTGCATCAGTGACTGGTACCTGTTTTATGGATTTGATTGGTAATGCCCACGTCTAAACAGTTAAGGCCTTTTACACACAAGTATTAGCATTTGATGGTGTATTATCAAGGTTAATGGCAGACCCAGTCAACCTGCAGGTCTAACCCCAACATCTAGCGGTTCCACACCCCAAATGGAGGTCATCAGTCTTCAGCAGTTCGGAATTCAAAGGACAACGTTTAACAACGTCATTAAAAAGGAAGAAATGAAGAAACAAATCATTCGATTGGTTGTCCATCCCGTTTTTAGAGTTTGAAAGAATTTTTAAAAGCATTTAAAAAATCTATTGAACTGTTTTTGCAGTAAGCTTTGTGATCACACCACAACTTAACTAATTCCACTGGAACGCAGGTCCGATTTTGGCGATGCCTGTGTGAGTTGGACATCAAATTGATAATGAGCTTCAAAGCTCCATGAAGGATTTTGAATGAAAGTTCAAATTAACTTCAAGTCTAAGGGACGCCTGAGCATTTCTTAAACCTGGTTTGATACGATGTTGCATTTACACTCCTCATGGCATCAGGTGGAAGCAGTGTGAGACGGCGCCCCACTACAACTGTACTAGTGGGAAACCAAAAGACACCCCAAGAGATATTCATCCACAGTATTTTATTACAATCCTGACAACAGTTAAAATATGTCTTTGCATCAAAACAATTACAATGAATTGATTACTCACTCACCTATGTGATTAATTCTATAGACACGGTGTTGAGCCAGTCGGATCGCTTGAATCGATTTTTACTTTGAATTCCAAATTAAATTTCAGTCAACGCCATGTGATAGAGTCTGTGTTACAGATCTTAAGGCATTGCGACCGTACATCATTCTCGGGGCCATTCGGTGAATGGGGCTGAAAACATTCAATTCTGGTTTTATTTTATGGGTTTCCATAATTTTCCAGGGTCGTACCAAATACATTTTCTGCGAAAAGTCCGAACCAACGAACTTGTTAATTCTTAAGTAGGAACATACGAATGAGGAGCAGGAGTAGGCCACTCGGCCCGTCAAGCCTGCTCCGCCATTCAATAAATTCATGGTTAAACGGATTAGTCCACATCTCCACCTACCCCCGATAATCTTCCATCCCCTTGCTTATCAAGAATCTGTCTACTTCTGCTATAAAAATATTCAAAACTTTGTTTACACAGTCATTTGAGGAAGAGAATGCCAAAGACCCACGAACCTCTGAGAGAAAAACATTCTCCTCATCTCTGTCTTAAATGGGCGACCCCTCATTTTTAAACAGTGACCCCTAGTTCTAGATTCTCCCACAAGGGGAAACGTCCTTTCCACATCCACCCTGTCAAGACTCCTCAGGATCTTGTATGTTTCAATCAAGTATCCTCTTACGCTTCTAATTCCAGTGGATACAAGCCTAGCCTGTCCAATCTTTCCTCATAAGACAGCCGGCCCATTCCAGGTATTAGTCTAATAAACCTTCTCTGTACTGCCTCCTTCGCATTTACATCTTTCCTTAAATAAGGAGACCAGTACTGTGCACAGTACTCCAGATGTGGTCTCACCAATGTCCTGTATAGCTGAAGCATAACCTCCCTATTTCTGCATTCAATTCCCCTCGCGATAAATGATAACATTCTATTAGCTTTCCTAATTACGTGCTGCACCTGCTTGCTAACCTTTTGAAATTCATGCACTAGGGCATCCAGATTCCTCTGCATCTCAGAGCTCTGCAATCTCTCACCATTTAGATAATATGCTTTTTTTTATTCTTCCTGCCAAAGTGGACAATTTCACTTTCCCACATTATACTCCATTTGCCAGGTCTTTGCCCACTCATATCAATGTCCCTTTGTAGCCCCCTTATTACCTCTTCACAAGTTACTTTCCTATCTATCTTTATGTCATCAGCAAATTTAGCAACCATACCTTCGTCTAAGTCATTTATATAAATTGTAAAAAGTTGAGGCCCCAGCACAGATCCCTGTGGCACACCACTCATTACATCTTGCCAACCAGGAAATGACCCATTTATGCCTACTCTCTGTATCTTGTTAGCTCGCCAACCTTCTATCCATGCCAATATGTTACCCCCTATGCCATGAGCTTTTATTTTCTGCAATAATCTTTGATGTGGCACCTTATCAAATGCCTTCTGGGAATCTAAGTACAATACATCCACCAGTTCCCCTTCATCCACAGCATGTGTAACTCCCTCAAAGAACTCCAATAAATTGGTTAAACATGATTTCCCTTTCACAAAACTATGTTGACTCTGCCTGATTACCTTGAATTTTTCTAAATGCCCTGCTATAACATCTTTAATAATAGCTTCTAATATTTTCCCTAAGACAGATGTTAAGTTAACTGGCCTGTAGTTTCCTACTTTCTGTCTCCCTCCCTTTTTGAACAAAGGAATTACATTCACTATTTTCCAATCTAACAGAACCTTCCCCGAATCTAGGGTATTTTGCAAAATTAAAACTAATGCATCAACTATCTCACTGGCCACTTCTTTTAACACCCTAGGATGAAGTCCATCAGGACCTGGGGACTTGTCAGCCCGCAGCTCCAACAATTTGTTTAGTACCACTTCCCTGGTGATTGTAATTTTCTTGAGTTCCTCCCTCCCTTCCATTTCCTGACTTACAGCTAATACTGGGATGTTACTTGTATCCTCAATAGTGAAGACCGATGCAAAATATCTGTTCAATTCATCTGCCATCTCATTATCCATTATTAATTCCCCAGACTCACTTTCTATAGGACTAACGCTCACTTTCTTAAATATCTATAAAAACTCTTACTATCTGTCTTTATATTTCTAGCTAGCTTTCCCTTGTACTCTAATTTTACCTTCCTTATCAATCTTTTAGTCATTCTTTCCTGTTCAGTATTCTAAACTTGCTATCAACTTACATCATTTACAACACTACCATTGTATTAAACAACATGAAGCATGGCAAATTTACACAACAGTAGCTTCAGTGCAAAAGTGGGTTCGCTTTGCACTGATGCTACAATCATAATGTGAATAACAGTCTACATCCTGTGTCAGGGTAAAGAGGAAGACTCCCTGGAGGAGGAAGATCTGCTCAGTTCAGGCCTCAGCCTCCAAATTACTCTTCAAGTTGTAGCTTTGCACCAATGTGAAACTTGGAGTCTGAATACACCTTTAATATAATAGCGAAATACTGCAGCTGCTGGAATTCTGAAATAAAAACAGAAAATGCTGGAAATACTCAGCGAGTTAGGCAACATCTGTGGGTTCTGCCCAACCTGAAACATAAATTCTGATTCTCCACAGACTCTGCCTGACCCGATAAGTATTTCCAGCATTCTGCTTTGATTATATAACCTTTAATATAATTTATTTCAAAATGTGTCCATTAGTTCTGAGTAGCATTGTACTGAAATGTTGTTGGTCATTATCACATTGCTGTTTGTGGGAGCTTGAGTGCACAAATTGCCATGTTTCCTGTATTACAGCAGTGACTACACCAAAAGTACTTAAAAAAATATTTCCTGGGATGTGGGCATGACTGGCAATGCCAGCATTTGTTGCTCATCCCTAATTGCCCTTGACAACTGAATGGCTTGCGAGGCGATTTCAGAGTCGCCCACGTAGTTGTGGGTCTGGAGTCACATGTAGGACAGCAGATTTCCTTCCCTAAATGATATTAGTAAATCAGATGGGTTTTTTTTTAACGACAATCGATGATAGCTTCATGGCACCATTACTTCAAATCCAGATTTTTATTTATTAATTATTATTTAAACTCCACCGGCTGGTGTGGTGGGATTTGATTCCATGTCCCCAGGGCATTTAGCGTAGGTCTCTGGAGCACGAGCTCAGTGTTACTACTCCGCCACCGTCTCCCCCTTTGCATTGGCTGCAAAGTTCTAAGGCTGTGAAAGGCGCTATATAAAAGCAAGTCTTTTTAAAAGATGTACAAAAAGCTCAAATCTTCTGGTAACCGTTTTGAAGTCGTTTCTTTGCAAGAATTTCCTGAAAAGAAGTTATGCGAAGCCAATGCAAGCTTGACGAACGCAAAAGACAGCAAACACTACTGTTGAATTGATTATACCGCGTCAATGTTCATTGTTCACCTGCTTACCCCTCAGCTACTCGTCACATAAACACCCATGTGGTACCACAAACAGGGTACAGCAACCTGGAATAGAAACATCCGACGCTTGAGTTTTCCTCTTGCTCACTGAGGGTCTCACCATTGTAATGTCCCACTTTTCACTGTCTTCTCGACACTCCCCACTTTTCGTGGCTTGTTCCCTTCATGATTCACACTCCTGGTCAGTTCAATGCGAAGCACTCTCTGCAAACTTCAACCAGTGTAAGGGGGGTGGGTGGGATGGAAATTTCCTCCTAATCCCGCACATTGAAAACCAGCTGAGAAACAATCCCGAACCTTCTGTTCGGAGAAATTAAAACGGAAGTGCAATTCCTTGAAGAATGTTCTGGGGGTGGGGGGTCTGGAACGGGCGGTATTTAATGGGACGGCAAGTCCAGCATCATCTTGATAATAATCTGAACCTGTCTCTTCCAACCTGTTCAATACTATCATTCTTACGGAAATTACGGTGCATTTAAAGGACTTTGCGCTCTCTTGCCCTGGGGAAATATTCATCTTTCAAGGAAAAACAGCAGGAGTCTGGGTGTATTAGGGAGTGGGGGCGGAGTATTTTATGCAAATACTGTCATTTGAGAGATATCCCAAGCCTTCAGGCTGATTTTCCTTACTTTGTGCGGACGAACTAAGTAGACAGTTACTGTAAAATCATTTGTAGCAAATGATTCGTTTTCAGATTTAGCAAACGCCGGTAGCTGCCAGTATTTATTGCGATGTTACTGCTGTATTATTAGCGAGGGAGATTGTTACGATAGAAAGTGGGGGCTGTGCAGTCGTTTTGCTCAACTCTTAACAATTTCTGCCAGACAGCCACTGAACACGGACTGGCACGACCAAGAGGGGGCTTGGGTTGCCTGATATTAATATTGTCGGTTAACTATTAATAATCTTGATTTATTATTAAAAGCCATCGATTTAAAGCAGAAAGGAAGCTTGCGAGTTTTTTTTTTGAGCAAACCAGTTTGAATCCCTCATAAATGGCTGAGCACCTACAAGCCAAACACTCCCTCCCCCAGACTGGCAGGTGGACGGAGCTGCAAACGTTGAATTTCATTCTGTTTGGTTCCCTCCAGAGAGCCTGAGAGCGAAATATGACAGGATAATAAAGAGTCCGATAATATACTATAAAAAGGCAATTACGCGAACTGCGGGAGTGGGACAAGCCTGTTTGACCTGGTTAATAGCTCCGAGGAGAGCTGGGGCTTGAAGAGGCGAGAAGGAACCCAATTACGAAAGTACAAATGCGAACAGAGGGAATACACAGACTAATGGGCTGGTTTCAATACAGTTTCTATGGATGTGGCTTTCGCATTGCTTTAACGCAGAAAGTGGTGTCTAACTGTAGTGTCACATTATTGCTTGGCAAGGGACATGACTATTTGGGAGAGAGATTCACGTGATATGGAAGGCAGGCCATTGTGGCCATTCCGGTTCATCTACCCGGATAACTGTTCACTAAATAACCCAGTGCTTTGTCTCTACTACCTTACCCTGAAGTCCTTTCCACAAGTTGATCAGATAATTCTGGAAATAGTAGACAGGTCAATTCGCACCGGTGAAGAGAGATAGATTATGATACTTATGGTAAATGTTAAATGTATAAATGTCATAACCTGTCTGTTAGAAATTCGGACCTTCCAGAGATACCTTCTCGATTTCAATGGTGTCAGTCCCTGTCTTAAGCGCCCTGACATCTTTTCTGGGAGTTGACACATATTGCACTATCTCTGCTTGCATAAGAGCATAACCCAGGGAGGAAACAGTAGCATCGTCTCGTGATTTTTTTATTTGTTCTCAGTATGTAGGCATTTCTGGCACCGCTGCATCTTTGGCCCGTCCGTAGTTTGCCTGAAAAGGTCTTCTTGAACCACTGCGGTTGTAATGATGTTTTTTTTTCTCCAATAGCCTTCGGTGGGTGTTACGGCCACGTGGTGTGAAGTGGGTGGTTCCCGCTGTTCAGCTCCCCACCTGACCGCAGCAAGTGCCTTCATTTTAGAGTTTAGACCCTTGGGCTAAATGACCAGACAGCAATAGATTTTCTTGTAGGTTTTAAAAATAGAAAGTCAATTGTTTATTGATGCCTTATCCCAAAATTGTCACAACGGCAGTTCCGAAGAAGGGTCACTGACCCGAAACGTTAACTCTGCTTCTCTTTCCACAGATGCTGCCAGACCTGCTGAGTGAATCCAGCATTTCTTGTTTTTGTTTCAGATTTCCAGCATCCGCAGTATTTTGCTTTTATATAAGAGAAAGAGGTAGGTGGGTTGGGGGGAGGGTTATGATAAACCTGTTGAATTTGCTTTTGACTCAAGTTCTTTTTTAATTTGTTCATGGGATGTGGATGTCGCTGGCTTGGGCAGTATTTATTGCCCATCTCTAATTGCCCTTGAGAAGGTGGTGGTGAGCTGCCTTCTTGAACCACTGTAGTCCTTTGGATATAGGTACACCATCAGTGCTGTTAGGAAGGAAGTTCCAGCATTTTAACCCAGCAACAGTGAAGGAATGTTGATATAGTTCCAAGTCAGGATGGTGTGTGGCTTGGAGGGGAACTTGCAGGTAATGGTGTTCTCATGCATTTGCTGCCCTTAGTAGAAGTTGCTGTTGAAGTAGCCTTGGTGAGTTGCTGCAGTGCATCTTGTAGATGGTACACATTGCTGCCACTGTGCATTGATGGTGAAGGGAGTGATTGTTGAAGGTGGTGAATGGTGTGCCAGTCAAGTGGGTTGCTTTGTCTTGAATGGTGTCAAGCTTCTTGAGTGTTGTTGGAGCTGCACCCATCCAGGCAAGTGGAGAGTATCCCTTCATACTCCTGACTTGCACCTTGTAGATAGGGGACAGGTACTGGGGAGTGAGGAGGTGAATTACTCACTGCAGAATTCCTAGCCTCTGACCTGCTCTTGTAGCCACAGTGTTTATGTAGCTGGTCCAGTTCAGTTTCTGGTCAATGGTAACCCCCAGGATGTTGATAGTGGGGGATTCAGTGATGGTAATGCCATTGAACATCGAAGGGAGATGGTTAGATTCTCTCTTCTTTGAGATGGTCAATGCCTGGCACTTCTGTGGCCATGACCAGACAGTTGCAGGCCTGAGATGATTGCAGATTTCTCTTTTGATTGAAGGTTCTGTTGAAGTTGGTGGGTCACTTCCAGCTCTCAGCTGTATAATGTAGATGTTGGATTTTTCAGCAGGGCATGTGCTTTCTGGCTTGCTGGAATGCCCGCTGTTGTAAGTAGTTTCATTTTCTGGATCAGTCTCTCTTTCTCTCTCTCTCTCTGGCTGTCTTTGTTTTAAGCTAAAACTGTGTTACCTCTCACCTCCTTTAGGAGATACTCTGGTTTCTTTCCCATGGTGATCACACAACAGCCCAGGATTTGGCTACTTTACACCTCCTTTGTTTTAGAAGAAGACACTCAATTCTGGAATGTTTTCAGGATTGGTGAAAGATGAGTTTCATTAATGCCTTTTGACTTTGAAGATTTGTCCTTTGTTTTTTTTTCAGACTGTTTGGATACACAAAAGGCTAATCCCTTTTTTCTTTGGTGGCCACTTTGGACCTTTGTTCACTTTTAAAAATAAAGGTTCATTTTTAAAAGACAAAGTCTGTTTTTGTTTTCATAACTTTTCAGAGTTAGTCTGTGAATGCTTTATCATCGCACATCCGATGTGCATGGCATTGAGGAATACAGGATATAGCCCAGTGACGAAGCAGGAACAATGATATACGACTAAGTTAATTTGATGTGTGATTTGGAGGCAAGATTGTCTCCCTGCTCAATGATATAATTTGCAGGGTGGGGTTGGGTTGGGGGTAGGCAGAGAATGCTGCCTAATGAATCTTGGTGAGTTGCCAAGAATCTTGGTATGTAAATCAAACATACTGTGGCAGTGGTGGAGAGGGTGGATATTGAGTCCAGTGGAAGGGATCAGATTCTCAGGGCTTCACATCTTTACTTCTTAAATCACTCCAAATGTGAGTCAAGTTGACACTAGATCAGACCAGGCTTGGTTCAAATTTTTAAGCTGCTTTATTCATTTGTAATATGAACATACAGAGCAATAGTTATGATTGCATCCACTTATTTCCATCAGTTCAACTTACAACGCCTTATCTTTTCATCATAGTACAATAGCAACAAACATGTTACACTACCTTATCAGTGAATCATTGAGCTTGACTTTAATAGATTGCAATTTTGGCACTATTGCTAAATGGATAATAGAGAATCAGTAGCTCAATTAACATCCCACCCAATTTTCTTTCCCATTGACTTCATTGCATTGCAGCCAAAGTCAAATTTCACCACCACTAACTTCTCTGTATTGACTTTCTGAGCCTGCCTTTTCTGGTGCCTTTCTGCTTCAGTAGTTCCTCTGTTGAAAAAGCTAGTCTGCCTTTTAGCTGTCACACTGGCACAGTGGTTAGCACCGCAGCCTCACAGCTCCAACGACCTGGGTTCAAATCTGGGTCCTGCCTGTGTGGAGTTTGCAAGTTCTCCCTGTGTTTGCGTGGGTTTCCTCCGGGTGCTCCGGTTTCCTCCCACATGCCAAAGACTTGCAGGTTGATAGGTAAATTGGCCATTATAAATTGCCCCTAGTATAGATAGGTGGTAGGGAAATATAGGGACAGTTGGGGATGTGGTAGGAATATGGGATTAGTGTAGGATTAGAAAAATGGGTGGTTGTTGGTCGGCACAGACTCGGTGGGCCGAAGGGCCTGTTTCAGTGCTGTATCTCTAAATATAAATAAATAAAATAGGAACTATTTCTGCTTTATTTCTGACTGTTTAGTCAAATTGAGATGAAAAACTTTCCAACATAATGGGTGTAGTGTTTCATTCAATTACAGAGACAAGCTACCAAATTGCTTATTACTTTATGGGAAAAGCTGGCTTATTAGCACCTTAACCAGCTATCATCTCAGACCCCATTTTAACTTGCAGGTGTACACTATGATTTTGAAGCACAACATTTACAGTACTGCTTCCCTTTTCAAATTCTTTATATGGAAAACATTAAAAAAAAAATTTGAACCACAATAATATGGATACTAATTGGCCTGCTGTGCATTTTGAGCAATGCTGTTTTAGTTTTAGAATCCAACATTTGCAGTTTTTCCTTTGTACTCCACATATTCATCAACCTGCATAAAGAACAGCTTCCTAAAAATGGAGCTAAATTTGTCATACATCAGTTTGAACTTCTGACTCTTGGTTCTATTGTTATGGTTTAACTTGAAGTAACATCCTCATTGTGATATCAATTTATTTGATAGCTGTGGGATTCCTACAATACTCTTTCCAATAATACTCAATGGAGAGGTGAACTCAGATAATATCCAAAGACCAAATTCTCATGGGTTCAGAGCTTATAATTGCAGGGACTGCAAAAAAAATGGACTTTGATCCTTATTGATCCTCCAAGGAGCATAATAGGAATCAATAGCACAGTACAAGCCACGGAGAACAACACTTATAGATCACAGATATTTTGCCGGAGTAGTATAGTTCTTGGCTTTTCAGGAATATCAGTTAAAATAAAAGACAGTGAAAAGCCCTTCCTTATGGTCTTCAAAGCAAATCTCAAATGGTCTGTGTCACCATCTTTATATTTTGCATGTTAGTAAAAAGGTAATAGAACAGTCAGCTCCGAATGGCCTTCATAAAATGTCGCTAGGTCCAATTAACATTATTAATTAGTCATGACTATTGTGGGTCTTGTTCATGCATTCAGTCTAACAATTAATAAAACAAAGGCCGAGATTTAATCCTGGGCGGACAGGAGCCGGCCACTGACTGAAAAGTTGGTGGCGAACCAGCTTCCACCTCGCCTGGGAATCCGACCCATATTTTGTGGGTCACCGGGCTTTAATTGGTGTGAGGCGGGACTTTCACCCACTTCAGGTAGGAAGTCCCACCTAATAGAGCTGCCGGCCAATTAGCGGGCTAGCAGCTAACTGTCCCAGCAGCCCCACCAGGAGCGGTGGCCACTGCTGGGACTACAGCCCAGCATTGTGAAGAAGATGTTGGGGAGCCCCGGAACACAACTAAGTTTTAGTTGCCTTGCTGGGGTGATTGGTCGGACCCCAGCAAGGCAAGGGTGGTCGATTGGGGGTGCGGGGGGGGGGGGGAGGGGTGGGGGCGTGCTGGGTGTTGGGGATGGTTGGGGCATTGGGGGGAGCCCTCTGTTGGGCACAGGATGCCCGATCATGAGGGCACCACCCCGCCTCCTCCAGGATGTCAGAGAGCCACCTGCTTTTAACAGGGGTGGCTTTTCTCGGGTCTGGTTGCCCGACCAGCCAAGGGTAAAATCCCCGTGGATGCGGGCGGAGGCCCTTAAGTGGCCACTTAAGGGTCTTGATTGGCCTGGGGCAGGCAGGCAGGCAGGCAGGCAGGCCATTTTTCACCACCGCTGCCCTGCGTAAAGTGACAGCGGAGGTGGGAACGGGTTGGGAAGGGTCCCCCAAGCCTCCTGCTCCATTTTACACCCACCCCCATCACATTCCCGCTTTTTGGGGGGTGTAAAATTCAGTCCAAAGACTCAACAGGTTATTCTGATTTTTTTTTTAAATCTTCAATTTTCTCTTGTCCTGAAGGTGTTGAATCTCTCCCCACTGGGATGTGGTTCCAAAGGTGCCATTTTCCCTCCAGTTCGGTATCCAGGTAGCCAATATTCATGTGAAAGCTTAGTCAGCGAGAGTCAGCGTGCTACCCAGCCAAGCCAATTCCTGTCCTTGCCCAGTGTTCACACATGTACAGTTACAGCAGAGATTGTCATTTGGTATCAAGAGTAAGAAACCTGGCCAATTTTACCTCCTCCTAACCCTTCCAAGAAACAGCAACTTTCACAAGTTATGGTAAAGGAATAGGGAGAATCCCTAAAAAAAAGGACCATATACTTTACCCAAGTCCTTGGCAGCTAGGTAATAACCTTCTTAATCACAATAGCAAAATTGATCTTACGATTATAATTTGTGAAGATCAGTTGTTATCAAATTCAATTATTTTGTTATTACCTGCTTTAAACTGGCAGGAGCACAGCATTATACTGATGGCATTACACAACCCTGAGCCAAAGCAAATCTCTGCACATGTGTGTTTAACACAGATGCAGAGCTTCGTTCAGGCTGCCAGAGAACAGATCACTGCAGCAATATTGCTCTTGTTTACAAATAAAAGGGACTCCCCAGTCAATGCCATGCATTTTCAATGATGACTGCTCATAGTCAGTAAGGAGAGAACAGCACAGAAAGAGAGTTATGAGCTCCCCCACTGTCCAAGATTTAATCCCAAATTGTACTGAGCTAGTTAATAGCAGCTGGGACAATACAAATGTCTTTAATACCTCTGGGTGCGGGATAGGAAGAAAACATTCAAGTTTCTGGTCCTGATGGCTACACTGCATGATTGGCTATTGACTGACAGTACAATTGCAGCAATTTCTGATTTTAGTTAAAGTTCTTAATGGCTGAGATTTCTTTCCTTTCAACAGTAGAGCAAGAAAGAAAAAGGGTGGGTTAACAATAATTGAGGATGACGATGATTATTCTTCCCATCAGTTTGCTCCTTTTCCTTGAGGTTGTTGACTCTTTATTCATGGGGATGGTGTGAGAAGAGAGAAAGTGTGAATAAGGGGAGAGTTCAAGACTGATAAAAAGGGAAAAGAATTGGTCAAGGTCACAAGTCCAAAAATATTAATTACTATAACAATTACTATAACAAAGGGCAGTTAATAAATGTAATAGCTAGTAACAGAGTAAAATCTATTTTGTTTTACTCAGTAATCTCTTAGAATCTGAGCTACCCTTGTTGCTTCTGTGCAATTCTTCTTTCATTCATTCCCTTGACAAGTGCATCACCACCACAAGTCATCATCAGGGAGGACTGAAACTCCAGAATGTAAACAAAATGAGTTAATTTCCATTCTGAATGGTAGATTGTACTGGATTAAAAAAAGCTTTGAACACAACATAGCAGCATTTCTACCTAGCTTACCAGCTGACCGTTGCTATTGGCAACGTCATAGATAGTTGTAAGTTGTTATCAAAATAGATTCCCTGCTAGCAAAGATTCTTCTTCAATTTAGAGGTCTAAAATTCCTGGAGACACCTTGAAGTGTGCATAAGCTGTTGATGGGTAGATTATGTATATAGACCTTAAGCATCATCACAGGATGTGATGCCGTGAGTCTGAACCTCATGTTGCTCAGCGTTAATGTAGATACCTTAGAGATAGGACTCTTGTAAATAAACTCCTGTTTGACCCAAAGTCTACCATCCTCATTTAATATTAACAGCACAGTGACCAGTATAGTATATGGTGGCAGCAGTTAAAACAACTTTTGTTGGGTAAAGCCAGAATATATCGAAAACATCAGAGAGAAACATGGAAAAGTCCATACCCTTACCAGAGAGCTTCAAGCGAACAGCAGGGCCCAACCAGGCTGAGGCATGGCCGAGATGGTTTCGGAGATTCAACAGGTACTGGGGCGGCACAGTGGCGCAGTGGTTAGCACCGCAGCCTCACAGCTCCAGCGTCCCGGGTTCAATTCTGGGTACTGCCTGTGTGGAGTTTGCAAGTTCTCCCTGGGTCTGCATGGGTTTTCTCCGGGTGCTCCGGTTTCCTCCCACAAGCCAAAAGACTTGCAGGTTGGTAGGTAAATTGGCCATTATAAATTGCCCCTAGTAGAGGTAGGTGGTAGGGAAGGGTGGGGATGTGGTAGGAATGTGGGATTAGTGTAGGATTAGTATAAATGGGTGGTTGATGGTCGGCACTGACTCGGTGGACTGAAGGGCCAGTTTCAGTGCTGTATCTCTAAACTAAACTAAACTACTGTTCTGTGTCGGGTCTAGTGACACAACCAGACAGGGAACAGGTCAGTGTTTTACTTTATGCCATGGAAGAGAGTGCGGATGACAGTTTAACTACCCTGGGAATCGATGAAAAGGAATCCCATATGGCAGAGTAATAAAAGCCTCGGAGAGATACTTTAAGATCAGAAACAATATTATTGTGGAAAGGGGGAAATTCAACAAATCCACCCAAAAAGATGGTGAAAGAATCAATTTATTAATGATCTATATAAAATAGCTGAGGATTGTAACTAAAATCAACTTCAAGTTAGATGCAAGAGCAGCAGTTTCTGTCCCATCTGAAAAACTCCTTGGGTGAGGAAGGAAAGGCTTAAGCAAACTAACAAGAAATTTTATGGGCTGGGAGTTTTCAATTAAAGGTTGTAGGAGAAATACAAACAACCTTAACTCACAGAAATAACACCATTCCAGAAGCCCTCTATGTTAGATAGAACCAAGCCTGTTCACTGTAGGAAAGCTTCTTTAGCCTTACAGCTGTTATGTAGAGTGGAAAAGGTCAAGAAACAAGAGAATCAGCTCAGTGATTTTAGAGCTGAATTCCCCAAATTATTTGAAGGTTTAGGAAAATTAAAACAGAGTATTACATTACTCTCAAAAAAGAGGCAGAAGCATATGTTTGTTCACACCGAGAAAGATCCACACCCACTCCTGGAAGAGGTGAAGAAGGAAATCAATGCCATGCTAAACCAAGGAGTTATTTCCACAGTAACTAAGCCCATATTGTGGTGCTCTGGGATGGTTCCAGTAAGGAAACCAAACAGGTCTATTAGGATTTGTGTAGACCTTACCCAATTCAATAAAGCTCTAGAGAGAGAGATTCACCCTATGGCGAAAGTCATAGCATTGCCAAATTGGGAAAAAGCTCCATATTCACCACATTAGATGCAAATAGCGGGTTCTGGGAATTGCCTGTGGAAAAGGAGTCTAAATTGTTAACTATCTTGATCACATCATTCAGTAGATTCTGTTTCAACAGATTGCCGTTCGGTATTGCATCAGCCCCAGAGATATTGCAGCGGATGATGTCAACAATCCTGGAAGGCTTAGAGGGCATTATCTGCCATATGGATGATGTTCTGATTCATGGAACAAACCAAGAAGAACACAATGCAAGGGTAAGAGTTGTATTGCACATATCACAGGAGGCTGGTCTCACATTAAATGAGAAGTGCATATTCTCACACTTGACAGTGAGATTCCTTGGCCACATAATTGATGGATCTGGCATCAAGACAGATCCACAAAAGATGAAGGCAATAAAGAATTTCCAAGAACTAAAAAACACAACAAATTTAGAGTGATTCATGGGTATGATTAAACTGGTAGGGAAATTCCTCCCAAATCTAGTCATTGTTAATGAGCCTCTACAACAACTGCTAAAGAGCAGCAATGCCTGGTGCTGGGGAGACCGCCAGAAAAATTCTTTCAAGAAGATCAAGGAAATGTTAACTTCATCAGAAGTATTGGTGCATTCTGATCCAGAGCGAGTGACCATTATTGCAGCAGGTGCATTGTCAACAGGATTAGGTGCAGTCCTGTTCCACATTCAAAAAGATGGAGGATGCAGGCCTGTGTACTTTGCCTCTCGTGCATTGTCAGAGACAGAATGAAGGTTCGCAGTGATTGAAAAGGAAGCGTCAGCAGCAAAATCGGCATGCGAAAAATTTTCAGACTACGTACTGGGCCTTAAGGTCAAGATCAAAACTTGACGTTGCTTAATTCAGAGAGCTAGCTAAACTACCCCCAAAGGTACAGAGATTTCGACTATGAATAATGAGATTTGACACAACAACTGTGTATGCCCCAGTAAACATCAGGTGTCAGCTGACACATTATCAAGAGCATCAATTGCTATACCTGAAGTGGGAGATGTCTCATTCCTGGAGGAAGTGGAAATCTTTGCTTTAGCTATAACCAAAGATTTGCTGGAAACTGCTCAAAGATTACTCCAAATTAGAAACCTACAGAATAAGCATGAAGTCTGCAAAAAAAGAAAATAGTTTTGCCAAGAAGGTTGGCCAGAATATATACCGAGTAACCCAGTTTCATGAGCAACGAAGCCATCTTACTATTGTGGACGACTTACAGGTCTATGATGAAAGACTAGTTATTCCAAGGGCTTTAAGGTTGGACATTCTACAGAAACCACACCAAGGGCACTTAGACCAAAAGCGAGAAAGTCAGTATGGTGGCCGGGTGTTTCCAAGGAAAACAAAGAGATGATTTCCAGGTGTATCACATGGGCTACTACCAGACAAGACTCTAGAGAGCCACTGATGTCGTCTTTGTTTCCGTCCAGGCCACGGGAGTACCTGGGAATGGACCTGTTTGAACATACAGAGAAGATTTTTCTTATTGTTGTTGACTATTACTCCATATTGGCAGAAGTCAAAACAATATATGGCCAGAGTTCTGAAGCTGTAATCAAATCATTAAGAAAAATTCACCACACATGGCAATCCGGACCTAGTGATCTCTGATAATGGTCCACAATTTGCGAATGATGCCTTCAAAGATTTTGCAGAACTTATGGGTTTGCCCATGTTACAAGTTCACCAAGGTACCCCCAGGGCAATGGAGAAGAGGAGCAAGATGCTCAAATCATGAAAATACTACTGAAAAAGAATGAGGATTTTCAACTGGCACTATTAAACTATCGATCAACACCACTCCAGAATGGGTTAGGCCTTTATGAATTGCTAATGGGTAGGAGGTTGAGGACACAACTACCCATACTCCCAAGAACCATTCAGCCACGAATCGGTGCAGAAGACCAGGAAAGGGTGAGGGTTAGAGAAGAGAAAAAGAGGTCATCCCAAACAGAGAATCGTGATAGACACGACAGAGCAAAAAATCAAACAGACCTACGACCTTGGGATTTGGTTTGGATTAAAGGGGAGGCGGTGGCGTACTGGTATTATCACTGGACTGGTAACCCAGAGACCCAGGGTATTGATCTGGAGACATGGGTTTGAATCCCACCACAGCAGAAGGTGAAATTTGAATTTAATTAATAAAAAAATTAAAAGCTAGTCTAATGATGGCCATGAAACCATTGTCGATTGCTGTAAAAACCCATCTGGTTCACTAATGTCCTTTAGGGAAGGAAATCTTCTGTCCTTACCTGGTCTGCCCTACATGTGGTTAACCCATACATGCCCTCTGAAATGGCCTAGCAAGCCACTCAGATGTACCTAACTGCTACGAAGTCAATAAAAGGGAATGAAACCGGACAGACCACCCAGCATCGACCTAGGCTGTTCCTTCACTGTTGCTGGGTCAAAATCCTAGAACTCCCTTCCTAACAGCACTGTGGGTGGACCTACCTCACATGGACTGCAGCGGTTCAAGAAGGCAGCTTACCACCACCTTCTCAAGGGCAATTAGGGATGGGCAATAAATGCTGGCATAGCCAGTGACGCCCACATCCCATGAATGAATAAATATTTTAAAAAATAAAGATCAGGGTCGATATGGGGAAGTGATGGAGAAATCTCCAATCTCCATATCCTCGATCCTACATAGTCCAGACAGATCAGGGATGGATAAGGAGAAAAATAGAAGATCATTGGTACTGACATCACAGAAAAAAACAAATGGGGAAAAAATCAAGAGAATCATCTACCACAGAGAGCTGATGAACCGGTGATACAACCAACAGCAGATCACCCAGATGACAGTGACAGCAGAGAACCTAAGTCATCCAGTAGTTCCACTCACCCGCAGGAAAGTGAGGAAGAAGAACTGAAAGAGCCAATACACTTAACAGGTGAAAGAAGAACAGAGTAGTGAGAACCCCACAGCATTACAGATGAATGAAGTCAGAGACTTGAGGGAGATGTAGTATAATGTACATATGCTGCTGCTGGGTAGATTATATATATAGACCTTAAGCATCATCATTTTCCATCCTCTTTTCAATCACCCCACAGGGAAATCTTGCAGCAATCAGGCGGAGTTCCCAGGAAAAGGGATCTCTGCGTCTTTTCTATTGCTTTAATTGGAGATCTCCTGCACTGACCCAGGCCTCACTGCATGGGGTCGATGAGCAATCTAGCGGGAACTGGAGATAACACCTCCTGTTACTTTACCTCAAAGTCTACTATCCTCATTTAATATTAACAGCACAGTGACCAGTATAGTAGAGGGTGGTACTTCTGATCACCACACAGATCTGTTTTTTTTCCCCAAAATATACTTTATTCATAAAATCTGTTAAAAATATATTACAAAACAGTTCAAAACAGCACCAAGTTGACAATACAAAGAGTCTAAAGGAGATCAGTTTCCTTCAATACAGGAGTGAGTTACCTCACAACCCTTCTATTTCATTTCACATGCCATGTACATTTTGCAGCAACCCCATCTTTGCTGGATACAGCCCGAGGGGTTTTCCACGGATCCAGCCCCTCGGTTCACTTTGGTGGGAGGACCTTACACAGTGGTCCTTCCCCATTGAGCCTTTGCCATGGCTGCCCCAAGCTTTAGTGCATCCCTCAGCACATAGTCCTGGACCTTGGAATGTGCCAGTCTGCAACACTCGGTCATGGACAACTCTTTGCGCTGGAAGACCAGCAAGTTTTGGGCAAACCATAGAGCGTCTTTCACTGAATTGATGGTCCTCCAGCAGCAGTTGAACATTAACTCGGTGTGCGTCCCTGCGAACAGCCTGGAGAGCACAAACTCCTGTGTTACAGAGCGGCTTGGGATGAACCTCAACAAAAACCACTGCATCTCTTTCCACACCAGCTTTGCAAAGACACATTCCAGAAGGAGGTGGGCAACAGTGTCTTCCCCACTGCAGCCACCTCGAGGGCATTGTACGGAGGGGGTGAGACTCTGGGCATGCAGGAAGGATCTGACGGAGAGGGCTCTTCTCACCACCAGCCAAGCTACATCTTGGTGCTTGTTTGAAAGTTCTGGTGATGAGACATTCTGCCAAATGACTTTGGTGGTCTGCTCATGGATCCATCGACAGGATCCACCATCTCATTTTCCCGTAGGGCCTTGAGGACATTCCTTGCAGACCACTGCCTGATGGATTGGTGGTCAAAGGTGTTTTGGCGCAGAAACTTTCACACGAAGGATAGGTGGTACGGCACGGTCCAACTGAATGGAGCGTTCTGCAGCAATGTGACCAGGCCCATCCTTCGCAACACCAGGGACAGATAGAACCTCAACACGTAGTGACACTTGGTGTTTGCGTACTGGGGCTCTACGTACAGCTTGATGCAGCCGCACACAAAGGTGGTCATCAGGATGAGGGCGACGTTGGGTACATTTTTCCCGCCCTTATCCAGAGGTTTGAACATCGTGTCCCTCCGGACCCAGTCCATTTTGGATCCCCAGATGAAGCGGAAAATGGTTCAGGTGACCGCCACGGCTCAGGAGTGGGGTATGGGTCAGACCTGCGCCACGTACCGCAACAATGTGAGCGCCTCACACATTATGACCAGATCGCTGCTCCCACATGCTCAGCTTATGGTGTACCCTGGCTACTCGCTCCCTCCAGGTTTTGCCGCATACCCTGGCCCTTCAGAACCATATCCCCAGCAACTTCAGGTAGTCTGACCTGACGGTGAAGGGGACAAAGGATCGGTCAGCCTAGTTCCCAAAAAACATGGCCTTGCTCTTGCCATGGTTATCTTTGGCTCCCGAGGCCTGTTTGAACTGGTCGCAGATGCTCATCAGTCTGCAAACGGACAGCGGATCTGAGCAGAAGACGGCGACGTGATCCATGTACAGGGAGGTTTTAACCTGAGTGCCTCCGCTGCCTGGGATTGTCACCCCTCTTATGCTCACATCCTTCCTAATAGACTCAGCAATGGGTTCAATACAGCAAATAAACAAGACAGGGGAGAGAGGACAGCCCTGTCTGACTCCAGATTGGATCGGGAAATTATCTGATTCCCACCCATTGATTGAGACTGCGCTACTGATATTTGTGTAGAGCAGTTGGATCCAACTGCAGATTCCCTCCCCAAACCCCATTTTGGAAAGCACGTCCATCATGTAGGTCAAAAGCCTTCTCCTGGCTGATGAGGCAGGTGTCCACCCTCCTGTCCTGTACATTGGCGATCGTATCCCTGAGTAGCGCGAGACGATCAGAGATCTTCCTGCCGGGTACAGTGCAGGTCTGGTCAGGGTGAATCTCCAACTCCAGAGCAGACTTGACTCGACTGGCAACGACTTTGGACAGAATCTTGTAGACAACATTAAGCAGTGAGATGGGCCACCAATTTCTGATTTCTGCCCTCTCCCCCTTCCACTTGTAGATGAGGGTGATGATGCCTTTCCTCATGGATTCTGACATGCTGCCGGCCAGAAGCATACTCTCCTATACTTCCAGCAGGTCTGGGCCGACCCAGTCCCACAGTCAAGTTAAGTCCCTGAGTAAGGAAGAAAAGCTTTTCTTTTTCAACAAATTATTTATATTGCTGTGTTCATCATTGAAAGAACTGTTTAATGCTACTGCAGCCGAGCTGTTGGATTACCTATCAAGAACAGAGTATTTTCACCAAATCTGGATGAAGACTTTGAGTGCACTTTGATTATCTTCACATCAGAAGACTTCATTCACTGGGAAAGTAAAACGCAAAAAAAATACTTATTTATTTTATTCTTAAGAGACAGCTAATTTTTTTAAAAACTCGACCTTTAAAACTGGACCACTGTTATTTTTGAATGTATGTGCATAAATGTGGGAGTTAGATTAAATTAAGAAGTTATAAGGTCTTTAGACAAGTTTATCTTAATAGTGTTTAATGTTTAGTTTTTTTTAAACAAATAGTTAATTCCCAATTGTCTAAAGACACCTGGTTTGATCTGCTTCATTCTGGGGATACTAGAGTGTTTAATTTGGCTGTTTTTCCTATTTGGTGCAAGTGTAATAATATGCTGCGACCTGTGGAGTGATGGGACTGAATTAACAGTGCGTTGCTCCTGCCGCGGTCATAACAATACAATTGAATATTAGCCAGAACAGGCACACTCCTGAATGTACGATGCTTGGACCACTTATCAGGGTAATCAGCATTGCTGTACCCAAGAGAATTTCTACAGCAGAACTGAAAATTGTCACAGGCCCAAATAACAACATCAAGGCTGATGAAGTAAGAGAGATGAGAGGAAACCGGAAATAGTAGTTCGGTGATATCAAACTTAGATTCTAAAGGTTTGTCATTGCAAGAGGAAAGGAAGACCGATAGAGATCCACAATTTTTAGGTCTGGGAAATATTAAGTTAGATTAGAATGTGTCCAATGAGTTTTGACTTCAATACAATAAATTGTTAATTGCTTTATTTTACCATTATCCACATTGAGGCAGTTCAAACTTCTCACAGTTCCGATGATTACAAGTACACACTATGGGCTGAATTTTATTGGCCCCTTGACGCCACAGGTCGCGGCACGGGGCCGGTAAAATATTGTGGAGAGTGGCCCGTCTCGACCCGTCATGTCGAGAAGGGCCTGCCGTAAATTACCGGCGGCGGGGGGGGGACCTCTGTGTGGCTGCATGGCTGTGTGCTGTGTGCCCCATGGCGGCAGCACCAGAATTAGCATATGGTAAACAGTACTTACCTTTGCTGATTCTGCAGCCCGCTGCCTCTCCATTCACACTTCCTGATTTTTCGATGAAAGGGCGGCTGTCATGTGCTGTCCCGTTCACGATTGGAAAAGCCAGCGGGTCCACAGAGGCAGAAGGTTTCACAGCAGAAGATAGGTTTCTTTTCAGGGGTCTCACTCTGCATTCTTAAAGGGAGGAGGGAGGGGGGCATTACAGGGGTCTCACTCTGCATACTGGAAGGGAGGGGGTCTGGGATTACTAGAGGGAAAGCTCTGCTGGGATGAAGGAAGGTACTGTGTACCATCCCTCCGTTAACAGCATACACTCTGTGTTTGTTCGTGTTTGTGAGGGAGTAATGGCACACTAGCTACCCTGTGTGTGGGGAGGGTGCCAGAAAGGGCAGGAGCATTAAGGTTATATGAATGGTGGGGGCAATCGATTCAGCTGGTAGGATCTTGATGTGGTCATGCTGTGCCACTCTGAGTGTTGGCCAAGATAGGCAATGCCATGGCACACCACATAGTTGATCCAGGAAAGCAGCTGATGTACCCGTTAACACCAATCCCTGCCTTGTTAGGAACCTTCAAATACATGAAGGGTTCAACTTTATTTATCACATGGGTTTAGGTAGGGCTCATCCTACATTGTATGATCCTCTGCCCGTGAGGATCCGTATGCACCATAGGCAATATCAACAGGCAGGTGCGATACACGTAGAGGCCTCTGGTCATGAGCAGCAGTCCCCAAGCGGAGCTCGCCATTACGTTTGCCGTGCATCCACAGGCCCCACATGACATACCATTGGATATCAGAACACCAGTGTCAGAGGGGATTGCGCATGTAGAGAGTGGGTGGTGACATGTCTCTGCACCTTGCTCAAGGATGACCTGCAGCCCATGGGCTCCGGTGGACATCCCATGCCTTTGTTCTTCATAGTGGCAGCGGTTCTCAAGCCTGACGCCTCTGCAGCTATTTAGGGGCCCACCTTTGTGAGGTGACACAGTCAGCAGTGCACCCCTGCATCAGGAAGGTCTTGTACCGGAGGGCCAGTGAGTATGTCCACTTCAGAGTGGACTCTCACAGCCAGGCCCAGAGGGCCATTGGTTCTAGCACCATTGTCGGAGAACCATAGGTTGTATTATTCATAGACTGCACTCATGTGGCCATCAGGCCTCCCGCCAGGCTACCACTTGCAGACGTCACCATTAAAGGAACCCTGTCAATCTAGATGAAGCTGGAAAGTGATCACCGCAGATGCTTGCTGCGCATGTGTGACCGCTTCTCAGGCAGCCACCATGACATCTGGGTCTTGCGCCAGTCCCAGCTGCCACCGCTGTTCACTGAACTGGCTCAGATGGAGGGGTGGCTTCTTGGAGATAAGGGCTATTCTTTGCAGATGTGGCTCCCGACACCTGTGAGAGACACTACCACTGCTGCAGAGAAGAGATAGAATGCCAGCCACTAAACTACATGAGCCACCACTGAGCAGGAGATTGGCATGCTGAAAGAGCGCCACCAATGCCTGTATGGATAGGGTGATGCCCTGTACTATGGGCCGAAAAGGCCAGTTCCTTTCTTTGCTGGTTTGCACAACTATGCACCCAATAGGGGCCAGGCATGGCATGATGAGGAGAGACGTCAACAGGATTCCTCCTCGGACTATGATGATGCTGAGGACCAACAACATGAAAGACGCATGGGAGCGCAGATGGCACCCAGGCTCTGCACACAGGGCTAGCAGTGAGCTAGGGATGTACGGAAGTGGCTTATCAGACAAAGGCTGCCTGTTCCATAGGAACCGACATGAGCTCTGCAAGCCACACATCACCCTTGCTCACCTGCTGTGCACCAGTCCACATCTGCAGCATCCAGGTGTAAACCATTAGAGGCAGCAGCTGACTGAGCCAATGTCCATGTCCCTGCATCCGTGGCGACGCTCGTGAGTAATGGTGGCATGGCAATGATGTTATTGCATACATTGGCTCTCCTGAAGGGCTAATGGTGCAAAGGGATGTGACGTTGGTGCTACATGCTGGCACACATCATTCACACAGAGAAAAGGACACACATGTTGGTGAGGAACATTTAGTGAAAGACATATTTACATTGCTGTGACATTTGTGTCAGTGTGTTCTCTGTAAACCTCTGTATTACCTTTTATGGTCTTTTGAAGTCTCACGTCCTGGAATATGCAAATTTAAGATTATTCACCCAGGTGCGGCACACCGACAAGAAGGAATGTTACATTTGAATGGAAGAAGAGGATCGCAACTTCATAGGACACTGGGACACAGCAGGGTAAGTATGTGGCAGCAAAGCAGAAAATGCTGGGGTCACTCAGCAGGTCAGGCAGCATCTGTGGAGAGAGAAGCAGAATTAACTTCTAGGTCTGTGAACTTGGACAAGTTAACTCTGCTTCTCTCTCCACAGATTCTGCCTGACCTGCTGGATTTCTGCAGCACTTTCTGCTTTGCTGCCAGATTGACAGCAGCCCCACTCTTCAGCAGTCAGGTAAGTATTCTTTGACAGCGTCAGGAATCAGGTGCTAGGGCCCTTAAAATAGGGCCCCAGCACCTGCTACACAACTGTCAAAAACTCTCTCACTGCGCCAAATGTCCCGCCTCTCCCCACATAATATGGGAAGGGTGGCTCGGCGCCATGATTTTAATGAGCCCCCACGCATAATATCGCGGGGGCTCCGCCGCGGCCGCTAAATGCGGGCACTCTGTTGAGTTGAAAGGGAGCCACTGTGCAGCACGGCGCCCGAATAAAATTCAGCCCGATGAACAATCCAACTCCTGCTAAAATTAAGAGCTCCATCATAAATTCTACATATCCATGCATGGGCATGATCTCTGATGCAGAGTATTGAAACAGAGGAGACAGCACATCCAGGGTGTGTGTGACTACGATATTCCAATATTATCAAGTAAGAAAGCTGACTATGTATTTGGAAAATATAACTGTGGTTCAGTATTGCTGTTGTTGGGTATCACGATACACAATGGTCTGTGGTTTTGTTTTGGCTTATCGCTTGGACAGAAGTGAACAATGTAAGGTAGCACAGTAAACAAGGGGAATATCCCCCCAAAAGCCTATATTCAAATATTGAGGGGAGAGCGTGCCATAGTGGTCATGCCACTAAACTAGTAATCCAGAGTCTCAGACTAATGCTCTGGGACAAATGTTTAAATCCCATCATGGTAGCTGGTGGAATTTAAATACAATTAATTAATAAATTCAATTAATTAATTAAAATCTGGAATTGAAAGCTAGTCTCTGTAATGGTGCCATGAAACTATCATTGATTGTTGTAAAAGCTCATCTGGTTCACAGATGCCTTTTAGGGAAGGGAATCTGCTGTCCTTTTCTGGTCTGGCCTACATGTTACTCTAGACCCACAGCAATGTGGTTGATTCTTACCTGCCTTCTGAAATGGCCTAGCAAGCTGTTCAGTTGCCAAGAGCATTTATGGATGGGCAGCAAATGCTGGCCTTGCCAGTGACACCCACATCCCATGAAAGAATTAAAAAAGTGAATGGCACATTTACACCACTATGTGCATATTGCATTCATATTGAAACGTTATAAGGGAAAGCTTCAGCTTAATTATGGTGTAAGAGAGGAGTTCGACTTTTTTGTGAGGAACTTAGTGTATAATTGATTTTAGCTGGTTTTGTTTTTAAACACCAAGCTGTTTGCTCCACTCTGTTTGAATTTCCTCGATTGTTTGCACCAAATTTCTTCATGATCTTGATTTGTTTCTTACTACCCCTGCTCTGTATAATACTGGAAGAGAAGCAGCAGAAGGCATTCTGAGAGTGAGCCTCCATAACAGAAGACAGCAGCCCACCTGCTATTACACTTGTTGGTGGCATTGTGTCTGCATTTGTTGTATGCTGGTTTTTACATTCCAGCAAAGATAAGTGAGTTCCATAGAAAATTTCAGCATAAACTCCCATTGACAAGATTGGCACAGAAACCAGCGTAAGTTTTGGTGTAATTTCAGCAGAAATGCCATCCAGGAAATGTGGGCCTAGTGCTGAATTTAAATTGAGCTATTGATTTTTTCCCTATATTTGGATTGACTGATGAGCATATCTTATTTACTAGCCTATATAATGTGAAAGAATGACATGCTTTGCCAGGTCTTCATAAATGGTACACAATGTTAAAACAATCTACTACGAGTTTGTTAATGTTAGTGAGAAGTAGCAGAAAACATTTTGGCATCACAGTTGTGTTTTTTGTAAAAGGAATATATGCCTTAGAGTGTTTTTCTTGCATTAATACTACTAAGTATCATCCCCTTATTCCATGACAATATGAAAGGCACAATTCAGCATAACGGTGCCTCATCAGAACCCTTATTTGTCCTGAGTGGCGCGAAACAGGGCTGTTACACAGTTGGCTCTCTCCTCGTGCTTCTGTCTTTTTTCCTGCCAACTGCTAAGTCTCTTCGACTCGCCACTCTTTAGCCCCGCCTTTATGGCTGTCCACCAGCTCTGGCGAGCACTGGCAACTGACTCCCACAGGGCTGTGTTCTCGCACCTACACTATTTGGGATCGTCTTCTCACTGCTGCTCTCACATGCGTTCAAGTCTTCAGAAGAAGGAATTTTCCTCCACGCAAAATCAGATGGCAGGTTGTTCAACCTTGCCTGTCTTAGAGCAAAGACCAAAGTACGGAAGGTCCTCATCAGGGAACTCCTCTTTGCTGACGATGCTGCATTAACATTCCACACAGCAGAGTGTCTGCAGAGACTCATTGACAGGATTGCGGCTGCCTGCAATGAATTTGGCCTAACCATCAGCCTCAAGAAAACGAACATCATGGGACAGAACGTCAGAAATGCTCCATCCATAAATATCAGCAACCATGCTCTGGAAGTGGTTCAACAGTTCACCTACCTAGGCTCAACTATCACCAGTAACCTGTCTCTCGATGCAGAAATCAACAAGTGCATGGGAAAGGCGTCCGCTGCTCTTTCCAGACTGGCCAAGAAGGTGTGGGAAAATGGCGCATTGACATGGAACACAAATGTTCGAGTGTTTCAAGCCTGTGTCCTCAGTACGTTGCCCTATGGCAGCGAGGCCTGGACAACGTATGTCAGCCAAGAGCGACATCTCAACTCATTCCATCTGCGCTGCCTCCGGAGAATCTTTGGCATCAGGTGGCAGGACCGTATCTCCAATGCAGAAGGCCTCGAGGTGGCCAACATCCCAGCATATACACCCTACTGAGCCAGCGGCGCTTGCGATGGCTTGGCCATGTGAGCCATATGGAAGATGTCAGGATCCCCAAGGACGCATTTTACAGCGAGCTCGTCACTGGTATCAGACCCACCGGCTGTCCATGTCTCCACTTTAAAGATGTCGGCAAATGCGACATCAAGTCCTGTGACATTGACCACAAGTTGTGGGAGTCAGTTGCCAGTGATCGCCAGAGCTGGCGGACAGCCATAAAGGCGGGGCTAAAGTGTGGCGAGTCGAAGAGACTTAGCAGTTGGCAGGAAAAAAGACAGAAGTGCAAGGAGAGAGCCAACTGTGTAACAGCCCCGGCAACCAATTTTATCTGCAGCGCCTGTGGAAGAGTTTGTCACTCTAGAATTGGCCTTTATAGCCACTCCAGGCGCTGCTTCACAAACCACTGACCACCTCTAGGCACTGACCCATTGTCTCCCGAGACAAGGAGGCCAAAGAAGAAGAATACGTTTCCATATATTCAAAGACTCATGAAATACATAGAAACAGAAAATGCTGGAAATACTCAGCAGGTCAGGCAGCATCTGATGAGGTACAAGCAGAGCTAACATTTCAGGTCTGTGACCTTTCATCAGAAGTGTCAAAGGTAAGAAGGGTTTTAAGCAAATGAAGGGGGGTGGTGGTGGTGGAGAAGACAACAAAGCGGAAGGTGTGTGATGGGGCAGAGGGCAGGCGATACTAAATATCAAAGTTGTCATGGGACAAAGGCAAAGAGCATGTTAATGGTTGTGGTGAAAGACAAAGCATTAGTCCAGAGAGATTGTTAATGGCAGAATAATGAGCAGTTCTGTCCAAACAGACAACATAAAAAGCAGGCACATGGTTAAAATATAAAATAAAATAAAATAATAAAAAATAAATTTTTAAAAATGGCCAGTCATGCTCTGAAATTGGTGAACTCAATTTTGAGTCCAAAAGGCTGTAGAGTGCCTAATTGAAAGATGAGGTGCTGCTCCTCGAGCTTGCATTGATGTTCACTGGAACACTGCAGCAGGCCAAGTACAGAAATGTGGGCATGAGAGCAGAGTGGTGTGTAGAAATGGCAAGCAACTGGAAGCTCGGGATCATGCTGTCGGACTGAGCGGAGGTATTCCACAAAGCGGTCACCCAATCTACGTTTGGTCTCCCCAATGTAGAGGCATGTATTGCACCTCCTGTGATTGCATGGAAAGGTGCCGTGGGAAGGGGGCGAGGTTTCGAATGTGATGGAGGAATGGACCAGGGTGTTGCGGAGGGAATGGTCCCTTTGGAATGCTGACAGGGGAGCGGACGGGAAGATGTGTTGGATGCTTCTCTTCTGCATTTTGTTTACAATAATTGAAAACATTGAATAGCTGTCATAAATTCATAGAATGAAATTTTTTTGGCAAATAGCAGAACTGTCAATATTTCTATTAACTAACCTGAAATGCATCATTGGCCTTTCTGAATTGATCATTTAATACAACTGCATTGACATGATATTGATGAAATAAGAGGCAATACTTCAGATATTTTTGGACAAACACATGTTATGACCAGGTGAGAAAGGAGTCTAGGGTTCCCTCTCAGCCTTCACCTGGTCTTACCGTACAGGGTTTAATTTTAAACACACCGTTTTTTTTTAGCTCCCCCTTAGTGAATCTTTGTTCACTAACTTCCATTTATAAGGCAAAGAAACTAGCCAAACAGGTTTTCTGAGGTTTAACGAAAAAAGGTTGAACTTTATTCAACTTAAACTCTAATTCAGTTAATGCCTATGGATACGTGAAGCGCCCATGCTAGCATGCATACGTGACAGACACATGCAGATAGAGACAAAAAAGAGCAGAAGAAATAAAGTGGAAAAGTTTGAGGCAATACCTGAAGATGGTTTTGGTTACTCTTCTTCCAGCTTGCTGTAAAGTCCTTGATTGTAGGTAGGTCTTGCTTTTCGTTAGGGCCCAATATTCTTCTTCAACCTTGTCCAAGGTAGGAGACTTTTGTCTCTTGAAGTTCATGTGTCCTCAGTGGGTCCAGAGGCTTGTGAGAAAAAGATGGGAGAAGACAGGAGAGGTCTTCTGACTCCAGGAGCAAACAGTCTTTCTCAGTTCAAACTTAGTACAATTCAGGAAAACCCAGGTTTCCAAGCTGATTAGTCATGTGACTAGCTGGTCTGGCCACGTCTGTTTGAGGATTCTCTTATCTTAGCTGACCCTGGAATGTCTCTTCACACAGACAATACCTGGTGCTCAAAGTCCGTTGTGGGTTAAATTGGAGCAGGGAATAGCCCCTTTGTCCCTCCAAGCACTGTCTGTTACTATGCAAATGCCTTTTCCAGCCACAGCTGATCTGTTTAACAAATTGTTTCCTCGCTCCAGCAACAGTTTAGAATCAATGTTCATATGAAAAAATTAATATGCCTCATTCTTGGCAGGTGGGGGGTCTGCATGACACATGGTTATCCAACATTTACATGGATTATGTTTTAACCCTGCAAAGGAAGGAAGATGCAGATCAGGTTCACCCTTTACACCAGAAAATTAACCAATTCCCTTTTTTGTTCTAATTACCAGTCATGTGAATGAAACAGCTCCCACAATAGAGAAGCATTGACATCCGCTCAAAGGAAACTGCTTACTTGATTGAAAGCAACCTCTGAGGGCTTTCAGCTGGTGGAAGTGTGTGTTATCTCACTCTATTCAGGGATGTGGGGAGCAAACCATAAAGCATGAAATTAACTGTATTTCAAGTGACTCCTGCTAATGTGATATGACTGCACATTTGGTACACAGCTGTTGATATGAATCATGAATACGTATGCATTGTTAGGCCTGTGGATACATGTCAGAACTACTACCCAGTCAGCAACCAGCAAATGTAACACTGTGCTTCATCTCAGTGTTTCTGACCAGATAACAACTCCTGAAATTGTTATCACTAGGGAGAAAAGACATGCATTTATCTTCTTTTACAGTGTCATAAATTGAAAAAAGTTCTTACACAATCTAGCGGGGAGAATCCACTTGCTTGACGGACTGTTCTTTTTCTTTCCTGAGAAATAAATATTTTTTTATGTAATTTTAATGGCCTTATAAAGCAAGCTTGTTAAAAGGTAAGTTCACCTTTAAGGTTCCAAATGATCTTTTAAGCTTCGTTATTTATCAGGTTAATTTGACAAAGGCTAGCATTTTCTTTCCAGAAAAATGTTAAAAAGCTATTTTGCACAGTCTGTAGCTATACAAGTAAATGAGTGCATCGTCATGATGTTAAATCACTATACAGTTAAGCTAAGTACCAACAATTTTAACCTTCATTTGTAGAAGCAAAAATAAAATTCTGTACTTTTATATTAATTAAATCTTGAATTGAACAGAGGCAGTCTATGCAGTTCATTATAATTCATTTTCCTGCCCTAAATATGCTATTAGTTTGCCACACAGTGGGAAAACAGTTCTGAATAATCATGTTGCCATATTTGGAGCAAAATTGCACAGGAAAAAACAAGGCCAAAATTCTGTAGAAAGCTTCATGTTTTCTAACACGAGTAATGAATTCATTTCTGCTTTGTGTAAGCAGGCTTTTATTTTCATTGTGCCACTGCATTTCTGTTGCAAGCCAGCATCAACTAAAGATTTTACAAAACAAGCCAGTGCTATTAAAAGGTGTTCTTAGAGCCGATCATAGTGTGTGACCCTTGTACAAGTGATGTGGAACAGATTAGGTTCTTCCTGTCAAACTGTTCAATTTATAGCAGTTTCACACCGAAGGCTCGCTGAGCCATTCAGTGCATTCACAGGTTACGATTTTACTCAGGGATGCATTGATCTGTTGACAGTATTTTCCTCTGAGTGCCTTTCCTTGGTATTTACAACAGCCCATTTTCCAAAGATATCATAACAGCCACTGACATCAGCACAAATGTAAAAGAACTACGCTCCCTTTGTTTTCTTACATGAGTAAGATGTGTTATAAAGCAAAAATGTTTGAAGTGTTTTTATTTGTTAAGTGAAAGACCTTCCATCACTGAAGAAATTTTAAAGTACTTCCAGATGTATTGGCCCAGTTATTCATCTTAGGTTTAATTAGAGTGATTGACAAATGCTTGATAAATTTTGCACTATTAGTAGTAACCAGCAGATTAAAATATTCAAAACAACAACTCTGTAGTGGCCTGTTGTTCTTAACTGACCTACACCCAATTAGTTTCTTCAACACCTTTGGTGGTAATACATTAGCACAAATGATACAAAATATTTTTACTTGACAAATACAATTACCAACAGTTAAAGGATGTTTTACAATTGAGTCATACATTTACAGCTGTGTGGAATATTCAGCTCATTACACTTACATAATGACACCATTATAAAATCCATTCGGCAATCTGCACAACTGAAATTTGATGATAATCCGTACTTTTAGCATTCATTATTTCATCTCATTAACAAACTTATAGTTGAAGATTGAACAGAAAAGTACTACTGCATGAACTTTCTTCAACAGTAGTGTAAACACATATGAGAGGTACCTTCTCATTGCTAACTACCTGCCAATACTCAGCAAGCTTATACTTCAGCAAGCCTTTTCATAGAGCCTCTTATAAATTTTGAATGAAATACATCAAATAAATCAAGTATAAAATATAATACTAAATAAGTAGCAAGCTGGCAATACTTGTTACTATTCTTTGTATCTCCATCCCCCAGCTTTAACATTTCTTTCTTTCCAGCATTTTTTGGTTCCCCTAGTCACACACCATTTCCCTACCAAAAGGAGGCAACCTACTCTCAGGTTTTTCCTTACACTGGTCATTAGAAAGTATGCAACAGTGACACATATTGCCTCATTTGTCTATTTGGCTTTCTGTCCCGCTGAGAACACACGTCTACATTACCCCTCCATGCCTCTATTCAGAGTCTGCCTAAAAATAAAAATTAGGCTTCATAATATCTTCCAACTTGTGCTTTGAACTATATTACATTCTTGTTATGGCCAGGTGGGTGATGGCATGGTTGTGTTATGACCGACTGCTCCTGTCAAAGCCCCCAATCAAAATATACGATTCGGATTGTGGTGGGAGAGACGCACTGATAATTCAATCCCATTGCTCCATAGATCGCCTAACATGTCATTTAAAAACTTTCCAAATTAAAGAAAGACCTAACCAAATTGTACCATCTATTAACCCCCGAATGAGGCTAACCAAACCAGGTGTCTTTAAATCAATAAATTAACTCTATAATTTGAAGAAATAAATGCTTAAACACTATGAAAATATAAACAACATTTAAAATAGAAAAATTAGAGTCCTTGCAACTTTACAGTCCAATGTTGCTCGAAGTCCTCACAGATTTTTGCTTTCCTTCTCCAGCGAATTTCAACAATTAACGACTTGCAAACACTTTCAACAGAATCAATCTGACTTTAGCATTTTTGAGTGATAAAAAATCGTCACAGTCTAATTTCCTTTTCTTCAGTTTAAATTACCAGAGATCTCTGTTTTGGCTTGATTTTTTTCTTAGAATTTTGAGAGATAATAATAAACAGACTAAAATCCTATTCCTTTAGTTTAAATGGTAAAGAGCTCTTTTTCCAGGTGCTAACACCAGCTGTCCTCTGTGTTTGTGTGTTCTGTTAGCACAAACTGTCTTCAACCAAAGCCAGTTCAAAAGACTGAATTGTAACAAATGTATCGCATGAGTCTCACTCCCAGTGGCTGTTTCCATGGTATCGAGAATGCACCAGTTCTTAAATCAATACTGATCCCTTGCAAGCCTTAAAGGCAAACCGCATATTCCCAAAAAAAAACTACATGACCATGACAGTTGGTTCCTACTGTTCACCTCCCAACTGACAAAAGCAAGTGTTTTTGTTATCAGTGTTTTAACCCCTTGTGTTTTATTTGCTAAATAAACAGACAGTGACAGGTTTTGTTGTAAACTTAAAACTGCAGATTAAATATTTAATTAACAATACTCATTCCCCAAAAATGTTCACTCATGCATGTATTCACTCTCACATGCACTCTCAAGAGACGATAGATAGAAAAGTACAGCATAAGAGGTGTTCAGAGTTCAGGTTGTAAAAGTCTATTGTTTCAAGAATAACCTGTGGGATTCCCTCGGGAGGTGATTTTAAAGTTGCAGGCCTGTTTGCTGCTTGTCTGGTAATCGTTGGCCTGTTGCAATCTCCTAGCAGTTCACTTTGGGTTGAAGATGGTGCTGATGTTTTAGATGAATTCTTACCAGTAGAAGAGTCATTTTTACAAAGGCACTTTCTTGTTTCTGTTGTAGCTAGCTTACAACTTGTCTCAGCAGGGTTCAATTGTATTGGCTGGAGTCACTATCGCTCTCTCTCTCTCACCCTTGCTGGAATGCAAAATGGATTTCTGTTGCACTGTGTGGCTGAGGACAGACCGGACTGATGTTGTTGTCTCTAGTCCTGTCCTGAAAAGACTCCCCTTTGTTCCTCAAAATAATTACCTTTTAAGGTGAATTTTACAAGGGTTGGTTTCACTCACGTGACTTTGGGTTTCAGTCCTAGCTGGATTGTGTAATGGCCTGAATGATCCTCCCATTCTGAGGAGATAAGGGTGCTTCACACTCCATATTAATGGAGATTATTTGGAGACAAGAAGTCTGAGCAAGGTCTTGTCTCATTGTTTTTGAATATAGCTCACATCTAAGTGTGATTATCTGTCACATTTCCATGCAGACAAAACTTAATTGGTTTTCACTCTTAATAGGCATGGATGTGGATTTGAGTGCAAGAGATGCTGAGGGTCATGTGTCTTGTCCTCCATTTTATTGACAATACATGTATCAGTCTTTTAAAAATTATTCCAATTTTTATAATTCTTCAGTTTGGTTCTGTATTTTCATCACTGCACTTCTCGTGAGTGTGACATAAAAAATAAATCAACATTGGCATTTCTTCTTACTCTTCCCCTCCTTGGCATATTAAGAAAAGGATTTATGCTATGATACAGTCACAGATTAATAAGTTATTAATAGGTTATTATTAAAGCTTCTGAACTTTTAGCAAACTACCATAAGTGCAGCAAAGAGATTTGGCCTAAATTTTTAATACCAACCCTCAACAGTAAAACGCTCCTGTCAATCTAACAGGCAATTGAAACCATGAAACTGTTTTAAACCTTTATTACAATGATATCATCAATGAAAATAAGGAAATGGCAGACACGCTAAATAATTATTTTGTGTCAGTATTTACCATAGAGGAAGAGGTCAGCATGCCAGACATCCCAATGAAACTAATATTGAAATAAAAACAAGAAATGCTGGAACCACTCAGCAGGTCTGGCAGCATCTGTGGAAAGAGTTAACGTTTCGGGTCAGTGACCCTTCATCGGAACTGACAAATATTAGAAAAGTCACAGGTTATAAGCAAGTGAGGTGGGGGTGGGGCAAGAGATAACAAAGGAGGTCTAGATTGGACCAGGCCACATAGCTGACCAAAAGGTCACGGAGCAAAGGCAAGCAATATGTTAATGGTGCATTGAAAGACAAAGCATTAGTACAGATTAGGTGTAAATACACTGAAACTAATATTGAATCAGGGTTGGGGCTAACCAAAATTAGCAAAATAGTAATGAAGAAAATAATGGCACAAAAGAGTGACAAATCTCCAGGACCAGGTGGTTTCCATCCCTGGATTTTAAAAGAAGGTGAGATTGCAGATGCCATAACTATAATTTTCCAAAGTTCTATTGATTTGTGAACTGTTCCATCAGATTGCAAAATTGTGCATGTTATTGCGCTGTTTAAGAAAGGTGAAAGAGGGAAACTAGGGAGTTATGGACCAGTTAGCCCAACATCTGTTTTCAGGAAATTACTAGAGTTCTAAGGATAGGGTGACTGACCATCTTGAAAATTTTAAGCTGATCAGAGAATACTAGCATTGATGAATCCAATTGACTTTTTTGAAGAGGTGACTAAGGTATACAGTTGGCATCCTTCCATCTACAAAAGATGATGGGCACGCAGAAAACAGTCCATTTAAGTGAGGTGTCTTCTCTTGGTGCACCTTTGCTGATGGCTGTGAAGGCCAATCCTTGGGAAGCAGGTTATTCCACAAGTGCTGCATGTGAAGCTGTCAAGTGATGCTGCAAGTCGTTGTTTTTGACATTGGCACCTGTTGCCAAGCTGCTGTGGCAACTGGTCATTGTGGTAGTGCACACCAGTCCACAGTATGTGTCGCCATTTCCCTGTTTCAACAGCTAGTGACTCCCAATGCGATAGTCAACATTTAGGGACGTCATGTCACGCTTGCAAGTATTCTTGAAGTGGAGCTTTGGGCGCCCCAAATGTCGTCTGGCCCTGGCTACCTCATCATAAAGAAAGTCCTTTGGTATGCAACCATCTTCCATCCTGTGGATGTGTTTGATCCACTGAAGCTGCCTCTGTTTGATTAGTGCCAACACACTTGGGAGCTCTGCCTTTGAGAGGACTGCCACATTTGTGATTTTGTCCTGCCAGGATAAATCCATAATGCACCACAGACAATGAAGATGGAAATTATTGAATTTCTTCTCCTGGTAGCTGTAAGTCACCAATGTTTCACAGCCATACAGCAAGGTGTTGAGGACACAGGCCTTATAAACCATCAGCTTGGTCCTAAGGATCAGCTTCCATGTATGTTTCGCAAGTCGGCCAAAGGTGGCAGCTGCTTTCCCTATGTGTGTATCAAGCTCTGCATCAAGGGACAGATTGTCTGTCACCATGGACCTGAGGTAGCAGAATATGCGAAGCACTTCCAGTGGGGTGTTATTTAGTGTGATCAGGGGCGGAGATGCAACAGCTTGTCCCGGGACCATGGTTTTCTTGATGCTTATAATCCAGGAGAACAAGTCACAGGCATCAGTTCATCTTGGGTGACTTCAATGCACGTGTTGGAGCAGACAATGATTCATGGGCAACATGCCTCGGTCGCCATGGGGTGGGCAAAATCAACGATAATGGACAACGCCTTCTTGAGCTTTGAGCCCTGAATGAACTCTGCATCATCAACACCTTCTTCCAGGGCAGACAAGGTATCATGGTGTTACCCAAGGTCTGGTCATGGCACAAACTATACCTAGTCATCATGCGGAGGCACAATCTGCCCAGTGTTCGTCACACCTGCACCTACCATAGCACAGATTGCGACACCAACCACTCTCTTATCAGCAGCAGAGTGAAGGTACACCCCCGAAAGTTCCACAGCTCCAAACACACCAGCCCGCCACGCATCAACATCCCTTGCATAAGCAATGATGCCAAATACCAGCACTTCACACTGTCGCTAGAATGTTTGCTGCCCACCAAAGCCTTAACAGGAAGCAACTGTGCTGGCACTGATGAAGCTTGGAAGTCACTAAGCTCAATCATCTATGAAGCAGCAGAAACGTCATTTGGTAAAGGCAGAACCCACAACATGGGCTGGTTTGAGACCTACTCAGCTGAGATGAGTGGATGGGCAATGTCTATGGATGTTATTTATATGGACTTCCAGAAGGCATTTGGTAAAAGAAAGTGTTGACTAAAGTTGAAGCTCATGGAATTGAAGGAAAATTATTGACCAGGTTAAGAAATTGGCTGAGTAGCAGGAGACAGAGAGTAGGGATAATGGGCAGGTACTCTTATTGGCAGCATGTGACTAATGGTGTCCAGCAAGGATCTGTGTTGAGGGACTCAACTACTCACCATATTTATTATGACATAGGTGATGGGATAGAATACCACATGTCCAAATTTGCTGATGACACAAAAATAGGAGGAATTGTAAGGATAAAATTGGAAGCATAAAATTACAAAGAGATCAATTATTTGAATGGGCAAAACTGTGGCAAATGGATTTCAATGTAGGCAAATGTGAGGTCATCCACTTTGGAACTAAAAAAAGATAGAACAGAGTATTTTCTAAGGGGTAAAAATCATGTTTCAGCCATACAAAGCCCTGGTTAGACCACACCTGGAGTATTGTGAGCAGTTCTGGAGACCACACCTTGCAAAGGATATATTGCTCTTGGAAAGTGTCATGCGTTTCTTTTATGTTATCTTAAGCAGCACAATGAGGTACGTGGATTCCAGTTCCTTGAAGATCTCTGGAAGGTTTATTTACAGCTAAACTAATACACACAATACAGAGCAAACTATAAACAGAACCTTTGTCCAGGTTGTTACAGTGCTGAGACTATGGCATCCAGTCACATGACTACATCCTGCTCATTAGCATACTGGGTTCTTAAAGGGACATCACTCAAAGTAATCATACAACATCCCCTTTCTTTCCAAATGTAAGTCTTGTACGCGAAAAGTACAAACACATAAAATTGGACAATATTAAAATTAATTATCTGGGAATAGGATTATAAAATTTACAAGTATAAAGATGGGGATTGTGAAATATATGAGTGCAGAAGCTGAAGAGGCCATATATTGTTTTGGTGGTTTGACAACTCTTCCAGGTCTGGTTATGGTATAACCTTCTGGGGATGGTGATTTCACCCTTGGCTGTTCTTGGCTTGCAGACGTATTGTCAATGTGTTGGTTTTTGTTCTGTTGTTCCATCATAACCTCACTGTTGGAATGTGTTCTTTCGAGTCCACTGTGCACAATTGAAGTATTGCATATTTCTCTTAATTGGTTTTGGTTCCTCCTCAACACTACTCAATTAGATGTTGCAACCTTGTAGGACCTAGGCTCACTGCATACTTTGGATACCTCTGCGGGTAACCATGTTCTCATTGTGGGGTATATGACTTTTTGCCATTAGATTTAGGCTAATGCGGTGAGGATGTCACATGGTTTACACCCCATTTGGTGCACATAACCCTGAAAGATCTGTCCGTATACTGTGACCCATTGTCAGAAATAATTTCTTCTGGTACACTGAACAAACTGAATATGGCACTAAATGTGTCTGCGAAGACATGCTCTTGAAGTGTTTTTGACCTGTCTGACAGTTGGAAATTTGGAGAAATAATCAGTGACTAAGATAAATTCATCTCCATTAACGGAAAATAGATCAGTGGCGATTTTGGACCAAGGGACTGACAGAATCTCGTGAGGATGTAGAGGTTCTTTACATTGTTTGTGGCTGGTGTCTCTGGCATGCCTCGCACTAACCTTTCAATTGTTGATCCCTGGCCAATAAACAGTGTCTTGTGCCTTTTTAGATTAGAGATACAGCACTGAAACAGGCCCTTCGGCCCACCGAGTCTGTGCTGACCAGCAACCACCCATTTATACTAATCCTACACTAATCCCATATTCCTACCAAACATCCCCATCTGTCCCTATATTTCCCTGCCACCTACCTATACTAGTGACAATTTATAATGGCCAATTTACCTATCAACCTGCAAGTCTTTTGGCTTGTGGGAGGAAACCGGAGCACCCGGAGAAAAACCCACGCAGACACAGGGAGAACTTGCAAACTCCACACAGGCAGTGCCCAGAATCGAACCCGGGTCCCTGGAGCTGTGAGGCTGCAGTGCTAACCATTGCGCCACTGTCTCGTTTGCTGTATACCAACATGGCTTTGGTGAAGTTGTGACAAGATGTCCTGTCGGGGAACTTTGGGCACAATCACTCGTGCTGCCCGTGTCTTCTGTTTGTTTGCATCCTATTGTGACTTCTGGCTGCGTCATTGGAGCCAGGTTACTTGCATAGGCGGGCCTAGTGTCCTTTTGCACCGCACGCCTTGCACAGATATCGACATGCAGGACAACCTCACGGTGAGTAGGACAAACCACACTTACCATACAGCTTGCTTGCTTTTTGTGACCTGGTTACCTTGCTAATACTGTTGGCTTCACCTCGTGCTTGTAGATGCTGTCGTCCAGCTACAATGGATTTGTATTTCCTGCCATCGTCCAGCAGCACATCAATGCTGTGACTTTTCTTTTTCCCTAAGAGGTCTTTTTGAAATGCTTCAATAGGTGTTGAGACAATCACCAGCTTCATTATTCGCTCCAATAGCTCAGTTTCTGAAAAATGGCATTTGTTGCCCTTGCTAACTCATCTACTGATGAATTGGTCTATTCATTCCTGTGGCTGTTGCCTGTAGGACATCAATTCCAGGTGCTGAATTCTAAAATTCACTCTTACCCAAATCCGAACTTCTAGCACTTGCCATATCTTTGTGGGATCTTTCTGATCCTGTTCAGAAAAGCCAGAGGTATTGGGCTGGATTTTACCTTGGCGGACAGGAATTCGCCACCGATGTAAAAGTCAGCGACAAACCCACTTCCGCCGAGCCCAGGGAGCCGTCCCGCATTGAGGGAGGAGGTCCCGCCTCATTGAGCTGCCGGCCAATCAGCGGGCTGGCAGCTCTTAGTCCCAGCAGCACCACAGGGAGTGGTGGCCACTGCTGGGACTGCAGCCCAGCCGACCAGATGGATCCAGGAGTGAAGATAAGTTGAGCATGCCTCACCTGTGGGTTTGGTTGTTCACTGGTGTGGCTGGAGTGGTCGTTTAGGGGGTTGGGGGGTGGGTGTCGGGTCCTGGGGAGGGTTGGGAGGCAGAGGCGGCCCTCAATCGGGCATCCAGTGCCCGACCCCCGTGGCACCCCCCCCACCCATGGGGAACTTAAAGGCCAGCAGCTATTGCTGGGTGGCCTTTCACGACCCCAGCAAGACCGCTTGCCACAGGTAAAGTACCCATGGAGGCAGGCGCGGGCTCTTAATTAGCCTTGGGCAGGCGGGCGGGCGGGCCTTTCCCGCACCCCCCACCCCCGCCTGACTGCCATAAAGTCGACCAGAGGCAGGAAGGCCTCCCGGAGCCTCCCGCTCAATTGTACGCCGCCCCCATGCCACCAACCAACTCACTGGGGCAGTGTAAAGTTCAGCCCATTGACTCTGTATTACCCCTCATTTCCAACTACTATCAGTATTTTCACAGCCTGCTTCTCTGGTTTTGCAACAGCTTGGTCTATGAAGCATAACTGTATTCTTTGTTTAAAAAGTTTGAATTCTGATAGGATATCAATGGCCTTCAAGTTCATTCTGGGAAATCTGATAGCCACCCTTATGTTTTGTTTTGCTTTCTGCTCTGTATTTAACTTTGTTCAGCTCTGTGTGTGCTTTCAGCACTGTACTTATTATGACTTTTCTATTTCTGGCTTAAAACTTGTTTTAAAACTTGTTCTATTAACTCTGTGCTGTTCCCCATTTAAGAAATTCTTTTTTCCAGGCTAGCTGCTTTGACATAATGTGCTTGACAGTGTTCTGTTTTTTCTCTTTCAGCACTTCGCTTGTATGTTTAGATAGCTGTTTGATAGACAGTTCAAGGGTTTTCCCCTTTGCTTTTTTTTGCTAGAGTTTATTTATCTTTTTCACACTTGATTGCTTTAATGGAGACTCTGTTGTGTTCGGGGGTTTCCCGCGCTTTTTTCACGAACAGACCTTTTTTTTAGTTCATGCGCTTTTCAGAGTTCCTCTTTTATTTTCTCTCGCTCACACGAAGCCTTTAGAAAATGAATTTTTAAAAACTCTTCAAAGGCTTTTTTTTAACCAGGGTTTCTCGATCGGGGGCACAATGACTCACACTTCTGCTCTGTGGAAATTTTCTCAGCCAAGGTATGTAACTTTTTTTCACTCTTCTCAGGTACTTGTTTTAAAGTTTCTTCACTTGTTGCTTCAAATTTTCTCTTCTGTTTTCTGTATTGCTTTTAAATTTTGTTTGCTGTTTTACCATTGGTCTTCAAGCTTATATCTTGTCTTTTCACCACTGTTGCCACCATATCATGCGTATCTTTGTGCTAGCTTAATTAACATAATGAGGTACGTGGATTCCAGTTCCTTGAAGATCTCTGGAAGGTTTATTTACAGCTAAACTAATATACACAATACAGAGCAAACTATACACAGAACCTTTGTCCAGGGTGTTACAGTGCAGAGAGCTATCTCTTCCAGTCACATGATTACATCCTGGTACTTAGCTCATTAGTATACTGAGTTCTTAAAGGGACATCACCCTTAAAGCGATCATACAACAGAAGGAGTATAGCGTAGCTTTACTGAAATAATGCCTGGACTCTAAGGGTTAAAGTACAAGTGATTACACAAATTGAAGATGTATTCGCTGGAATTTAGAAGGTTAAGGGGTGATTTGATCGAAGTTTTCAGGATATTAAAGGGAACAGGTAGGGTAGATAGAGAGATATTATTTTTGTTTGTTGGGAAGTCTAGGACTAGAGGGCATAGTAAAAAAAAAAAAAATTACAGCCAGACCTTTCAGGAGTGAAATTTAACATTTCTACATACAAAGAGTAGTGGAAGTTTGGAACTCAACTGCCACAAATGACATTTGATGCTAGATCAATTTGTTAAATTTAAAACTGAGATTGATAAATTTTTGTTAGCCAAAGGTATTAAGGGGTGTGGAGCAAAGGGAATTAGGCCACAGAACAACTAGGATCTCATTCAATAGTGGAACAAACTCGGGGGCTAAATGGCCAACTTCTATTCCTATGATCATATGTTCAGATGTTCGAGAACATCTAAGGAACTGTAGATTGAAGACTTGAATCAGTTTGAAATTCTCAAGACAGTTCCACGGGTATGGCTCATTGCTGAGGCAAGTGAGGTACTGCATCACATAGAATTGTCAAAGGTTTCTGATCTAGGGCCATTTGGGTCTCTTCAGAGGCCACTGCAAAAGTTATAACTTCCCTTTATGTCTCTGTCCTTCAAGTCTTAGCAATGGTCACCCCAAAAACATTGCTAGGTCCTAATGGCTCATTGGGCAGCTAGCCAATCAGAGACTTGTTCACACTGTTTGATTGGCAGAAATCTGTCATACGGCCAGTCAAAGGAAGTCTTGTTTACACAGTTTGATTGCTGGCAGTGTATGCCTTATTTTACAGACAAGTTGATGAAGCAACAAAGACTTCGACTGTTCATGTTCAACTGCAACCTGGCAGAAAATTTTCATGTCACGTAACATTGGGATAATTAAAAAATTATTTTTTGTTTTTCCCGCACTAAAGTAATTACTTTTTAATTCCAGTAAGTATGTTTTTGCTACATATAGAGTAAAACTCAAAATAAAACATCATAAGAATTTAAATGTTATTTGAATATAATTTAATGTATTGCTGGCTTTATTTGTTATCTATTTTAATACAGCAACTGATATGTAAAACTGTTAAAATGTGAGACTCTCATTGCTCAAGGGGAAAATTTGGATAGGGTCCCAAAATAGGCGACAGGATCGTAATGCATGATTAACCTGTGCCATTTCATTGCAATGCAGGCAGCATGGAGGTTTTGTGCTGCCTGCTAATTTAAGAGATAGTAGCGTGCAGCTCAGTGATAAACACATTGCTGAGTGCCTGCATGCCTGAAGAAGGGGTTCAAGTTTGTGTGAGGCAGGCACCATTAAAGCTAATACAAATTTAATAATACCATTATAATAATAGCAAATACCGTTTAAAGCTAGCCTGCACTACCTAAAGCCAGCCTGCACCTCTTAAAGGAGAGGTGCATTCTGTTTGCAACAGATGCTGGAAGTGGCTGGGTAATGAGTTTGACCTGCAAGAAGAGTGAATGTGACACAGCAGGGCAGAGAGCATGCTTTAGGGTTCTCTGATGGAGCACTGGAGGCCTTGGTGCAGGAGGAGAGAGGTCCTTTACCCAGGGCCAGGAAATCCTCCAGACAGAGACTGTAAAGGCAGTGAGAGCAAATAGCTGTCATGGTCAATGCTAGCGATGGACCTGGCTGCCATGCTGCAAGACATTCAATAACTTTCACATGAGTGGTCAGTGAATGTGTCTTCACATGCTAAATCCTTGCAAATGAAGCACGAACCTCACACACAGCTCCATTCCGCACACCCGCTTCACTCATTTACCAACATTCTCCATCAATACTCCACATTCGTACCTTCATCTCACCCTCAAACACGTACCACTTGTGAAAGCCTCACAACCAATTGTCACAGATTGCACACACTGCCAGTTATTCAACTATGTCAGCGACATCACCCTAACACATTGCAACACACTCACTGGCACCTTCCTTCCTTCTTGCAGGACAATGTGACGCATAACTGCAGGCAGCAGCTCCTAACTGGCGGGGGATAGGCATTGATGCATTCACTCCCATGGAGGCGACATTGCTGACAAGCATTGAAGCATTCATGACTGAGGCAATGGCCAGCAACGAGGTTAAAACCATTGAAGGTGATGGTATGTTACTACTAAATCCACCTTCTAACATCCCACTTCTCCCTCATCGAACAATCTCTTCCAATTTACAAGCTGTATATACTCAAGAACTGCCACCTGGCTAGGCAGTAGTGCAAGAGAGTGAAGTCCTAGAGGAGCAAGAGACCAATGATGATGAAACACTGTCACCCGATGTCACACTCCCAGCCACCAATTCAGATTCTGGTACTGAGCATAATTTAGTGGGTAGTATTGAGGCAGGATCAGAACATAATGTGTCACTGGGCATGAGTGGCCTCCAAGTAGGGCAGAAGAAAAGGGTCACGCAGGTTCCAGCTCCCCTGAGGGCAAGGTTGCACTCAAATTCTGCTGCAGAGAACACACATGAGGACTGATGCAGAAAAAGGTTGATGGGCATGCACAATGCTTGGTGCAGTGGCAGGTCTGCAAGAAAGCTTGCTGTCACTGTCAAAGAGCATGGAGGAGTCCAGCTCCAACTTGGCACAGAGCTTTGTACTGGGCTTGGATTCCATTCTTTCCAGTGAGGAAGTAATGGCCAACTCCATGAGAGCACTTGCGGGTCCAACCATGATGCTGGATCTGATGGCCGATTTTTCAGTTTCCATTGCAGCACAAGCAGAAGTCACCCAATGTCTGTGTGCTGCAGTGAAGCTTATACTGAGGTCATGCAAGGTCAGCTTGCTGCCATATAAGCTCAGACTGCCGCTTTCATGGCTGCAGATATCAGTTCTCAATGGAGCTTGCAGGGTCTCACAGCAGTCTAGCAATCTGTTCTTCAACTGATCACCAGGAACGCTGAGGCACGACCCCAAGGGGAGTCACAGTAGTTGCGTGGAACACAAACCTGCTGTCCTCACAGAATAACAGTGTTCATCCTCCCACTAGTGCCATTCTGCCAGTGCCCCTGCTGGCTTCCAGCCAGCCCAGACTGCTGCTGCCCATGCTGAGGTGGTGTAGTCTGAAGCCGGACCTTCTCGCCCCAGAGCTGCTCAAGGTCATCCTACGAGGCGATCCTGCAAGACCATCTGTATTCTCCCTGACTGAAAGTCAGCAGCCTTCCAGCCCTGCTGCAGTCATTGAGGTAGCGCTGTGTAGGAGCACTAGGTCGCGCAAAGACAACCACAAGACAGGCATTAACGGAATGCAGAAGGATAATTGGTTGACTTTGTCTGGAAGATTGGATGGTTTGGAATGTTTGTTTTGTGGTGACTTTTTTTTCAGTTTTGTGGCCAAGAGGACGTTGTTGGAATCAGTGGCAGAGGGATGGTAAACCTTCACCAAATTGGCATCTGGTGCAAACCTCACCAGAAGTGGGCGTGCATAGTGCAGTTTAGTATAAAAATGGCACCCATAGCGTTGAAACTACAGGCATTACGGAGGCAAATTTTGTGGTGCAAGTCTTTTAATAGTTCATACTTGGTGTTTGGACAGCACTGAAGGATCATTTCTTTTGATTAGTTAACAGAATACACTATGCACCAAATGAAATCGAGTGGGTTGAATTTGGGCCTTTTGCTTCTCATTCTTGAGTTAGAGAAACTACAAAGTGAAGCTAATGGAAAAAAGAATCAGGTGAGGTGTAAAATGGGCTGCCATTCTGCACTACTGCCCAAGATAAATCACCCCTCACCCCGTATTTCCACCACTAGGAAATCAGAATGACATGATCATGAAACAGATTTCACTGTTTTTCTATTAAGTCAAAAACAATGCCAATCTTTTATGAAAACATTACATTTATAAATAGGTTATAGCCATTCATACAATTGCCACCAGACACTATTTGTGACTTTACCACTCCTGTCAGCCTCACTTGTGGAAATATTCATCACCTCCTTCTCCTGGCTATAATACATCCTCTATTCACATTAAACATGTTCAGATCAAAAATGCATCATTGTTAAGACAACAAACCTTCCCAGTAAACCTAAAATGCCATCCTGTGAAAACTAATTTGTATTTTTTCTCAAGCTCTGGAAATCATTAAATACTGCTGATTTACAAAGTTCAGACAAAATTATGGCCCATAATTCCTCAAGAAATCAGTGACACAAATCAAAATATCTCCGTAGACCAGAAAGCCACATTAGACTGCATTTATATACACAGAAATGCACAAATCTTTTCAATAATTACCGTCAATTCATTTGAATGAGGTGAATCACAGCTGATTCTACCAAACTGAAAAAAAAAACATATAGTAAAGACATGAGATCAAAGCATACAAATACCATGATTGGGACACATTTAATTATTATTTTTAATAATCTAAATTCTAAAATAACAGTTGGCTCCAGTAAAATCCAAAATTACCAGAACTATTACATGAGAAAAATGAAAATACTTTATTATGTTGACAAGCAAGTGAAATAGTTACTTTAATTCCACTGAAGTGCCTTGTATTTTCCTTCTAAATAATTAGAAACTGTATTTCATTTTGCAGTCCTTCATTAATCAGAATGCATACAATTTGAGAGACAAATTTGGCAAAATACTCCATCTAGAATAACTCCTAATGTTGTCATTGTACCCAGTGCACACTACAGGAAGGAAAGAAAATTAAGATCCTTGAAGGCAAAAATCTGGATAGATGTTATAGATTTTTCTGCATTATAGCAGGAGATAGTTTAAAACACCTAGCAGGGGACTCTGTCCATAAGCAAGCTATTGAAATGTTCCAAAAGGCAGCTGAAATATTTCTGCCAAACACTGTAATACTATTTATTAGCCTACTTCCATTGCTGCTGAATGGCGACTTTCAAAAAAAATTAAATCTCATTTTCCTGTTTTGATGTGTAGCCGCAGAAAATTTTTGTATGTCAAAGCTCAGCAGCTGCCATTATTAACTTGATGTGGAATCTTTGATTGCCACAGACAGCTGATGATCTACATAATGATGATTCTCAGTTAATCTGGCAGGCTTCCAAATGAACTGCGTCCACTGCAGTTTTCAGGCTGCTGCATTGCAACGAGTGTTGAAAGTCAATTAATTACCTTTTTCAAAAATCAAACTTCACTCATTCTCAGCTCACTCAACTGTGTAATGGAAAAGGGAGTGAAACAGGCTGTGGTGTACAGGAAGGGAATTACATGACAAAATGAAGGATGGGCTTTGAAAAGCTTTGCAGCCAAGAAAAGATGCATCAGTATTTCCTTATTTTAAAACATACGACGGTGACGCTGAATCACAATTTTTCTGATGATTATTTTCTTAGATTTTTGAATAAAACCATCATACTTATTTCAGCTCTATTTTCCACAAATATTTTGTCTTTTTTGTATTCTGAAACTTGAAGGAGATTATAATCAAGAGAGGTCATTACAATATGGATGACAAATATTTAGTATTGCGATATTTACTGAAGAGTGTATGTCTAGGATGTGTAACCCTATCATTTATGCAAAGATGCCTAAAATGTTTCAATAGCAAATAGTTATAATTGCAAAGCATTAGTACAGATTAGCTGTTAATACACTGAATATTGAACAGCAGCAAGTGCAAACCTGAAAAAAACAGTGGGTAAGCAAACTGAACAAACTAAGATGAAATGAAATAAATGCAAAAAAAAAGAAGATTGTAAAAAATGTAAAAAAGAATGTAAAAAAAAAAGGAAGAAAAAAAATAACTAAAAATGAAAGTAAAATGGGGGGCTGTCATGCTCTGAAATTATTGAACTCAATGTTCAGTCCGGCAGGCTGTAGTGTGCCTAATCGGTAGATGAGATGCTGTTCCTCGAGCTTGCTTTGATGTTCACTGGAACACTGCAGCAATTCCAGGACAGAGATGTGAGCATGAGAGCAGGGGGGAAGTGTTGAAATGGCAAGCAACCAGAAGCTCAGGGTCCTGCTTGCGGACTGAGCGGAGATGTTCCGCAGAGCAGTCATCCAGTCTGCGCTTGGTCTCCCCAATGTAGAGGGGACCACACTGTGAGCAGCGAATACAGTATACTACATTGAAAGAAGTACAAGTAAATCGCTGCTTCACCTGAAAGGAGTGTTTGGGGCCTGGGATAGTGAGGAGAGAGGAGGTAAATGGGCAGGTGTTACACCTCCTGCAATTGCAGGGGAAGGTGCCATGGGATGGGGACGAGGTGGTGGGGGTAATGGAGGAGTGGACCAGGGTGTCGTGGAGGGAACGATCCCTTCGGAATGCTGACAGGGGAAGGGAGGGGAAGATGTGACTGGTAGTGGCATCACGCTGGAGGTGGCGGAAATGGCGGAGGATGATCCTTTGGATATGGAGGCTGGTGGGGTGAAAAGTGAGGACAAGGGGAACCCTGTCACAGTTCTGGGAGGGAGGGGAAGGGGTGAGGGTAGAGGTGCGGGGAATGGGCTGGACACGGTTGAGGGCTCTGTCAACCACAGTGGAGGGAAATCCTCGGTTGAGGAAAAAGGAGGTCATATCAGAAGCACCGTCATGGAAGGTAGCATCATCAGAGCAGATGCGTCGGAGACGGAGAAACTGGGAGAATGGAATGGAATGGAGTCCTTACAGGAGGTAGGGTGTGAAGAAGTGTAGTCGAGGTAGCTGTGTAAGTCGGTGGGCTTATAATGGATATTAGTAGACAACCTATCCCCAGAGATGGAGACAGAGAAGTCGAGGAAGGGAAGGGAAGTGTCAGAGATGGACCATGTAAAGGTGAGAGAAGGGTGGAAATTGGAAGCAAAGTTGATAAAGTTTTCCAGTTCGGGGCGGGAGCAGGAAACGGCACCGATACAGTCATCGATGGACCGGAAAAAGAATTGGGGGAGGGGGCCTGAGTAGGACTGGAAAAAAGAATGCTCGACATATCCCACAAAAAGACAGGCATAACTAGGACCCATGCGGGTACCCATAGCAACACCTTTTACTTGAAGGAAGTGCATGGAGTTGAAGGAGAAGTTGTTCAATGTGAGAACAAGTTCAGCCAGGCTGAAACAGGCAGTCAGGCAGTCAGTGGACCTGGGGCTGTATCTTGTCAGCAGCAGCCAATTAATTGACAGTCCCCAGGGCAGTCACACCTATTAAGGATGGTCACCTGCTCCGAAGAGGGTAGGCGGCGCTGTTGATGCGAGGGGGGCCATTGCCGCCAGGAGGCCCCTCCGTGAGTCAAAAGAGTACCCAAAAAGGAGGGTCTCCACACCCGGAGCCTGCTAGGAGGCCACCAGGGTTCACCTGGCGATCTCCCCATGCAACAGAGGGCTCCACCACTGCTGGTAAAGTGCCAGGAGAAGCAGGAAGAGGCCCTCAGTTGGTCACTTAAGTGTCTCAGTTGGGTTCTGGGCTGGAGGCCCATCCGCCGCTTACCCACCTGCTGGCAAGATGGCATGATGACGGGATGAAAATGGGTACACCACGCCACCTTCCCATGCCAATGTACAGCCTCTCAGCCCATCGCCAAAGGGCTAGTAAAATCCAGCCCTCTGTTTCTGTCTCTACAGATGCTACCAGACCTGCTGAGTATTTCCAGCATTTTCTTGTTTTATTTCAGATTTCCAGCATTCACAGTATTTTGCTCTTGTAAGTGTAGTGTTTGATTGCTCTGGGTTTGATTAATGTGCTGTAAGTAAACCAGTTGGTTATTTAACACAAGTGTGATATCAGCGAGGCCTGGACAACGTATGTCAGCCAAGAGCGACGTCTCAATTCAATCCATCTTCGCTGCCTCCGGAGAATCCTTGGCATCAGGTGGCAGGACCGTATCTCCAACACAGAAGTCCTCGAGGCGGCCAACATCCCCAGCTTATACACACTACTGAGTCAGCGGCGCTTGAGATGGCTTGGCCATGTGAGCCGCATGGAAGATGGCAGGATCCCCAAGGACACACTGTACAGCGAGCTCGCCACTGGTATCAGACCCACCGGCTGTCCATGTCTCCGCTTTAAAGACGTCTGCAAACGCGACATGAAGTCCTGTGACACTGATCACAAGTCGTGGGAGTCAGTTGCCAGCGATCGCCAGAGCTGGCGGGCAGCCATAAAGGCGGGGCTAAAGTGTGGCGAGTTGAAGAGACTTAGCAGTTGGCAGGAAAAAAGACAGAAGTGCAAGGGGAGAGCCAACTGTGTAACAGCCCTGACAACCAATTTTATCTGCAGCACCTGTGGAAGAGTCTGTCACTCTGGAATTGGCCTTTATAGCCACTCCAGGCACTGCTCCACCAACCACTGACCACCTCCAGGTGCTTACCCATTGACTCCCGAGACAAGGAGGCCAAAGCAGATATCTGCATTGCTCGGAGATAAGTCAGATATGCACAATATATCCAGCATAAACTTAACAATAAGGACAGCTGATATTTTAATATTTGTTCTACTGAGTTTGGACTTCAGTGTACATTCCTCAGTCAAAGCAATAGGAGATTTCCCATACTGTATCAGACAATGGAAATACTGAAAAGTTACACGAAATACAAAGGGGGAAATGTTGAATTCCCCTGCACTGATATTCCATAGTTTAACAATTCTTTTTCAAAATATAACTTCCCAATAAACAAACATCACTTCACCAATCAATTTGATGATACTGACATAAGGTAACTTCAAAGATGTGTTTTAAATTATACTGTATCACAAAACAGACTGTCTGACAAGTCCAATAATAAAAAGGAAGAGTATTTGTGATGATAAAAGAACATGCCAGTTGATTGATAGGAACAATGCCATGATGCATCTAAATGGTGACATCCCCATGGCAAACAATTTATGTCATTCTGCAAAAGACATCAGTTTTATTTTCTAATTATCACTTGTAAAAACAAAAAATATGTGCTGCAACTTGTAAAGAAAATGAACCAGTCTAATGAGCAAAGCTAAATGAATTCCATTTCTGCTATTAAAAATGTTGCAGCTCCCTCATTGGATAGAGCTAATAGAATAACTGAGCAATAGTGACCAGGAAGGTTTAATTCACTGTATATGCTGAGTTAACTGATCAGGAATAAGGATGTTATAAATTGGCCGCAGAGGAGGGAAGAGAAAAATTAGTCCTCTTCTGACTATTCTTTAGCAACCATGCTGGAATTATGGATGCCAGGCAAAGACAGGATTGAGCTCAGTTGTCTCAATAGCCTGTAGAAATTCCAGCAGACAAAAATATTGTAGGAGTTATCGCATAGAGAATATTTGCAAAATTTTGACCTTCAAATTTAATAATATTTGCACAAGAGCAGTGCTTATTCTGCTCTTAAGGGGAAAAGGAGCACTTAGATTATTGAACCCATGTATTAACTAACATCACAAGCCTAATGTACAATCACACAAGATAAAGGACAAGTTAGGGTCACCAGTGGAACAATTTGCTGGACATGTCAGTAAATAGAAATTCACAGCACACAGCAACTTCACTTTGGCCAGTTAAGAATCCTTGCTAGATTTGTGCAATAGTGTAGACAGAGGAAACAGTCAGCAGACTCATTGTTCTCTCATGAAGAACCAGTGGTCTGCATCATTTCTGACTTAAAAGAACTTCTTACACACACACAATCTTCCATGGGAACAGCTGTGTTCAAGTTATGGGAAAACATCCAATATCCAATTATCTAAACGTGAAAGAGCAATGAATAAAATTAGATCACAGAAAATTGATCAATTAATATTTCCATAAAATAGTTTGAGGTTTAAATGAAAACAAGGACTTTTGGATTACTTCTTTTGGGGATTTGCTGAGGCCCTTTGCTGGGATATTGTTGGATGGTGCCAGCCACAATTCATTAGCCTCCCCAAATTGCCATAGTTCACAAGGCAGCCTGGTCAATGCATGGCAGCATGCTGTCTGGCCATTGAGAGCACCAAAATACATCTGATGTTCATACACATGCACTTGCCACCAGGAAAGATGATTGAATGCCAGTTAGAATGTACTCTTACTGAATTTTACTCTCCATAGCCCAGGGACATTGAGACCAGTTGTAGAACCTCAAAACTAGATCGGCACAGATTGGAGATTGACCTGGACAGCTTCTTGTTTGTATGATTCATTGCTACACCAAGCAAGCCATTAGGTGACCAATTTTACAAATGTCTGTAGTGTTACGCAATGTGTTTTGTTGAATGATAATTTTCTTTGGTTCACTGGCTAGAGATTGGAATTGGTATTTTTTAAAAGACGTTTTACAAAGACAAGCTGGCAGCAAAGTCATCCTTTCAGCTTAAGATGATCACTTAATTTGCAACACTGCAATGCTTGTGAGGAGAGAGATGAAATGTCTGCTAATTTCCCAGCAAGAACCAAGATACAGGAAGTTTAAAGGAATAACCTGTTCTTTCAGCAAGAAGAATAAATACGGCTAACGGCTATGTTTGAGTCACTGAGTGACTGTCATGTGACAAGCCCCTCTGCATCTGTGGTTTTAAACTTTTTTTTCTCTGCAGCATAGGAGAAGAAACTAGACTCTGACATGAGCAGATGCTATGTGGGGGTCCCTGTCTCTCCATTCCAGCTTGAAAGCTTTCAAATCCTGCTGTTGACTGTAGCCAGAGTAAGCAAAGGTGGTCAATCAGAAACTCCATTACAGGAAATCATCCACATCGCTATCTCCAAGACACTCACCAAGCCAGTCCTCTACGTCTTTAAGCTAAAAGCCTCAGGACCACTGAATTCAGCTAGAAGCCTGCTGAATCACCAAAATCCACAGACTGTATACCTTTTTTATGGACTCTAACTCACCCAATCTACCTTTCCCCACTTTGTAACCTATTTGTGTGTGCGTAAACCTCTAGAGTGTGTGCGTGAATGAAAGTTGGTGCATTGTTTATTATTTTATTTGTTCAATTTAAGTACAATAAAGTTAACCTCTTTCCTTGTTAACTCAAGAAAACTTGTCTGATTGGTTCTTGTTATGATCATAGCAAGTAAATAATCAAACACCTCCTGAATTAGCCAGTACATCCACTTTAAGAAAGAATTAAACCTTTTGTGGTCAAAAAAGGAAAGGGAAAAGAGAGAAACCCTTGAACCCCTCCTCATTTGACTGTAACAGTAGTATCATGAACCTTCATGGTCTACCAGTGTTATGCATTGAACATAATAAAACCAATTTAATTATTTAGTAATATCCCAGAGGAATATGTTCATTTTAACCTTCATATTGATACATTATCCTCTGGGACATCTACAAGTATGAAATTTACAGTTGCACAGAAAAATTAACATTCTCTCGGCCAACTCTTGCTAAACTGCTCTGGTAAGAACACTATAAGGTCACGTACTATAGCCTTAGGTGTCCCAATGTATAAATATGTGAATGTGTCCACTCTGCAGACAGGGTTATATTTGTATAGGAGGGTAGTGGAGACCTTGGGAAGGAGAGTGGCAACAAAAAGAAAGAATCAGTGCAATGGGGATCACTTTGATTGAAGGAATGAGTCAGAACATGTGAAGTGTTGTTTGATTTCAGTCAGACTGTCAGAATACAATATTGCAGAAATGCATAAATTACAAATACACATTAATGTGATAAATGCAACGACTATTTCAGCTGCTGATATAGAAACACATCCTGTTTACAGTGGTATTCTATTCAGTTAAACAGGTAATCAACCCCTATACATATCTGGCTGCTATGTCACCATGCCCCAATCAGAACATAGAAATGCTCGAAATGGAGCTACCATGGGAATGAATTGATACAAGTTACACTTAACAACTCTACACTACTTCTGTGACCATTGTTCAGACTGTGCCCAGGAGGTATGGCTATAGGCAGAAGGATGTAGGTATTGGCATTTTTTTTTTACCTTTTTCTGTTACAAAAAATTATAACAGAAATATTAATAGTGATTAAAGTCCATTGTTCAAGTCAAAATTTTAAAAATACATTCAAAAGGTGGCAGAGAGTTTAGACTGCAATATCAGACATCATCATTTACTTGTTGATCTGAAATTGGTCAAAAGAAAATAAATAGGCCAGCAAAATTGAACTATTAAGATACCAAGACTAATACTAATTTATAGTCTCATACTATACTTTAAGGGATCATTTCTATTGTTACCTTCTACCACAAGTATGAGTAAGGGTACAAAAATAGTGGCCCAGTAATGCAGGCTTCAACTGACTAAGAGTATCTTTGTTATATAAATATGTTGTTATTTGTTATATAAATAACATTCGTGCTCATATATCACATGAAAGCTAGGCCCTGTAATGTCAGATCAAGTATTCTATATTAGATCCTAATTCATTGATACTTAGGAAGTGCTGCCAATTGCAGTTATGAATCACTGACCTATGCATGGCACAATGCACCAGAAAAATTGAATAATTGTTGTTAACCTGATATGACATGCTGTCATTGCCAAACAAAGCTCTCATAACAAAATGTACTCTTGGTAGATTATAAGGAAAGCCATATGGAGAGTCATTAATGGCCAAAAAGCACTGTCAGGCAAACCCACCGCCCCCACCACCACCCCCAACTCCACCTACCAAGACTGAGGCACACATTATTTCGCCACATGAACTTTAAAACTTAAAATTGCAAGCCCTGACTGGAAGTACATTTGCATAGTACCAGCAATGTTGGAAGAATGGGGATCTGGTCGTTGCTTCCCCAATACACAGAAGAAGTGGTCAGACCAGTTTTAGTCACATGACTAACTGGCTGTTGCAGATAATTTGAACTTCCAACAAAGGATTTGAACAGAGACAAAGCCGTGTGCTCATGGAGTAAAGATTTCTCCTGCAACTGAAGCAAGAAGACCTCTCTCCTGCCTGTTTCCATCTCCTTCCCATGGAACTGAATCTTGTGAAAACATGTGAAACTCAAAGAGAGAAAAGTTTCCTACATGAACAAGGTTTTAAGAAGACTACTAGGCTGCAACAAAAAGCAAGACTGCTTACAAAAGGACTACAGTGAGCTCAAAGCACCGTAACAAGATATTGCCTCAAAACTGTCTCTACGATATTTTGCTCTTCTCTTTTCTGTCCCTATCTGCATGTGATATCGCGTGTGCGTGCTAGCGTGGGCATGTCGTATATCTCTAGGCGTGTACTGTGTTAGAGTTTAAGTTTTAAGTTTCAATAACATTTCATCTTTCTTCTTTAAACCTGAGAAAGCCTGTGTGAATTGGTTTCTTTGTCTTATAATTGGAAAACTGTGAACAAGGATTCACAAAAAGGGGAAGTCAAAACACAGTGTGTTTAAAATTAAACCCTGTTACAATAAGACCAGGTGAAGATTGTAACAGAACACTAGACACCTTTCTCTCCTGGTCGTAACAGCACTATGGTTGGGTATATAGGGCTGGATTTTAGCAAGTCCTCAACGTCGTAATCCAGGCCTGAAGATGACTCTGGATGAGGCCCACCACAGACCTCGATGCCAGCAGGGCCCGGTCCAATCCTCCCAGCAGTGGTGAAGCTCCGTGGCAGCACCCCCACTGCGGGGCAACGGGACCACAATTTAAATATTCAAATGAATAAAATGAATGAATTTGAATACACTTACCTTCAATCTTGAGGGCCCACTGTGAAGTTCGATATGGCAGCCTTCACTCCCACACCTTCATATCCCTGTCCGGGGATACATAGCACCACACTGGTGGGGAGGCGAGAGGAGGTAAGTTTGTCAGTGCAGGAAATGGGGGGATGGGGTCAAATACACGTAATGGGTGTAGGGGATGGTGGGAAGGGTTGAATCTTCAACTTGGTGCAGTTTTGGGGAAAAGGTCAGATGTAAAACCTAAGTGTTTTTTGAAGGAAAGGGCAAATAGTAATTGTCGTTGTTATTCTTTTGGGCCTCCTTATCTCGAGAGACAATGGATACGCGCCTGGAGGTGGTCAGTGGTTTGTGAAGCAGCGCCTGGAGTGGCTATAAAGGCCAATTCTGGAGTGACAGGCTCTTCCACAGGTGCTGCAGAGAAATTTGTTTGTTGGGGCTGTTGCACAGTTGGCTCTCCCCTTGCACCTCTGTCTTTTTTCCTGCCAACTACTAAGTCTCTTCGACTCGCCACAATTTAGCCCTGACTTTATGGCTGCCCGCCAGCTCTGGCGAATGCTGGCAACTGACTCCCACGACTTGTGATCAATGTCACACGATTTCATGTCGCGTTTGCAGACGTCTTTATAGCGGAGACATGGATGGCCAGTGGGTCTGATACCAGTGGCGAGCTCGCTGTACAATGTGTCTTTGGGGATCCTGCCATCTTCCATGCAGCTCACATGGCCAGCCATCTCAAGCGCCGCTGACTCAGTAGTGTGTATAAGCTGGGGATGTTGGCCGCTTCAAGGATTTCTGTGTTGGAGATACGGTCCTGCCACCTGATGCCAAGTATTCTCCGGAGGCAGCGAAGATGGAATGAATTGAGACATTGCTCTTGGCTGGCATACGTTGTCCAGGCCTCGCTGCCATAGAGCAAGGTACTGAGGACACAGGCTTAATACACTTGGACTTTTGTGTTCCGTGTCAGTGCGCCATTTTCCCACACTCTCTTGGCCAGTCTGGACATAGCAGTGGAAGCCTTACCCATGCGCTTGTTGATTTCTGCATCTAGAGACAGGTTACTGGTGATAGTTGAGCCTAGGTAGGTGAACTCTTGAACCACTTCCAGAGCGTGGTCGCCAATATTGATGGATGGAGCATTTCTGACGTCCTGCCCCATGATGTTCATTTTCTTGAGGCTGATGGTTAGGCCAAATTCATTGCAGGCAGCCGCAAACCTGTCGATGAGACTCTTTAGGCACTCTTCAGTGTGAGATGTTAAAGCAGCATCGTCAGCAAAGAGGAGTTCTCTGATGAGGACTTTCCGTACTTTGGACTTCGCTCTTAGACGGGCAAGGTTGAACAACCTGCCCCCTGATCTTGTGTGGAGGAAAATTCCTTCTTCAGAGGATTTGAACGCATGTGAAAGCAGCAGGGAGAAGAAAATCCCAAAAAGTGTGTGGGCGAGAACACAGCCCTGTTTCACACCACTCAGGATAGGAAAGGGCTCTGATGAGGAGCCACCATGTTGAATTGTGCCTTTCATATTGTCATGGAATGAGGTGATGATACTTAGTAGCTTTGGTGGACATCCAATCTTTTCTAGTAGTCTGAAGAGACCACGTCTGCTGACGAGGTCAAAGGCTTTGTGAGATCAAATAAAAGCAATATAGAGGGGCATCTGTTGTTCACGGCATTTCTCCTGTATCTGACGAAGGGAGAACAGCATGTCAACGGTCGATCTCTCTGCACGAAAGCCACACTATGTCTCAGGGTAGACACGCTCGGCCAGCTTCTGGAGCCTGTTCAGAGCGACTCGAGCAAAGACTTTCCCCACTATGCTGAGCAGGGAGATTCCACGGTAGTTGTTGCAGTCACCGCGGTCACCTTTGTTTTTATAGAGGGTGATGATATTGGCATCGCGCATGTCCTGGGGTACTGCTCCCTCGTCCCAGCACAGGCATAATTGTAGTTGTTATTGGGGGTGTGGTAAAGGGGCAAAAGAACTTTATTTATTTACTTTTGGGGAATCATTCTTTAAAAATTTAAACATGCTAGCAAGGCTGGCTGTCCTTTAAAAATGGCGCTAGCGTCTGAGACACAGGCAGCTGACGCCATTGCCGGGGATGGGCATGTGATTTGGGGGAGCGGGCGACACTGGCTATCTAAATGAGCCGCCATACTTAAAATCGCGGCGGCTCATTGCACCCGAACCACCAACCCCCCACACCCCCCCCCCCCCCCCCCCCACCGACCCCGCCGAGATCAGTCAGGTTCTTTCCAAGCCGAAGCAGTCGACATCTGTAACATTTCCCAGTTCGCTGTCCACTGCTATATTAAAGAGATAACAAACACTCTTTATGCTAGAAGTTAGATCATTATGCTCTCTCTAACCAGAGAGAAGCAGGTGGAGCATGCACATGGCTTTGCCAGAATAGTGGGCTTCCCCATGGTGCATGGTGCCATTAACTGAACACAAATGGTTTTACAGATGCCATATCTAAATGCAGAGATGTAGCCCAACCGCAAAGGTTACCACTGACGGAATGTAGAGTTGGTGTACAACCATGCTCAGTGCATCATGCTGCCGAATGCCTGCGGGAGCCATGATGTCTTCATTCTGCACCAGTCCATTGTTCCCTCAGTGTTTCAGCTACCATATCAAACCAGAGGGTAGCTACAGTATTACAAGGAATACCCGCTTTACACCTGGCTCATGGCTCCACCTCACAACCCAACTACACTTGGCCAACATGCACATAATGGTAGCCATGCTGCCACACAAAACATCATGGAGTCGACCACTGGGGCTGCTGAAGCAACGGTTCCACTGCCGGGGTCGCTCCAGATGAGCCCTCCAGAGTGTGTGGCCCAATTCGTAGTCGTCTGCTGTATCGTTCATAACCTTGCCATCAGTGAGGGTTCAGCCTTTACCACCAGGAATACAACAAACACCTCATGAGCAGGAGGAGGAGGAGAAGGAGGAAGAGGAGGAGAAAGAGGAGGACAAGGACGAAAGGAGGAGGCGACCGGCACATTTCCTTTCTGGCTGGGCTGTCTGTGATCACCTCATTAGACTATGGTTCCACTGAATACTACCCAAAATCCCCATTGTACAATAGTCACACAACTTACCATCCCTCTGTCACAGACCATAAAAGTATCCCCTTGGCCACAATGCTGAAATAAAAGCCACCACCAAAAACATCCAAACCAACTGTATCCAACTAAACATCCAATATTCCATACAAAAGTCAACTAATCACCTTTATGCATTCCCTTACCTGTCATGTGGGTGTCTTTGCCTGGCCGAGTGCTTCAAGACAGTACTACACCCAGTGGCTGCACAATGGCTGGTGGAAGGCTGTTAACTTTCAGTGGGTGAGACTGAAAATGGCTTTGCAGGACAATATTGAGCAGCTCTGGGTCTAGAAGGACCACCTCGGCATGGGTGGCAGCAGTCTGGGCTGGCTGGCAGACAAGCAACAACAGAGGCACTGATGGACTGGCAGTAGTAGGGGCACAAATGCCGTCATCCTGTGATGACAACTCAACAATCTTAACAATCTGCCAGAGAATAGATTGCTGAACTGCTGTGAGATCCTGAAAGCCCTTTCAAGTACTGGATATCCACAGCCATGATGGCAGTAGTCTGAGCCTCCATGTCAGCAAGCTGAGATTTCATGTACTCTCAGGCTGAGCTTTCACTGCAACAGCCAGATGTTGGGTGGCTTCTGCTTGTGCTGTAATGGAAGCTGAGACATCAAATGTAGCATCTTGATCAACTCCGCAAGTGTTCTTTGCCAGACTCCTCCATACCTTTTGACAGAGACATCAGCCTTTCTGGCAGGCCTGCCAGTGTACCAAGTTTTTCTGTGTGCATACCCATTAGCCTTTTTTGTATGCTGTCCCATCCAAGTCCTCATCTTATTCCTCTGCAGATGAACTCATTTGTGAATTCTGCCTCCAGGGATCTGACACCTGTGCTATCCTTTCCTCCTGACCTGGCTGCAGGCCACTCATGCTCGATGACTCACCACATGCAGATCTCATCTCTATGCTACCCTCTAAGTTGCACACGGTGCCAGTATCTGAGCGGATGGCTGGGAGTGTGAGATTGAGTGACAGTGTTTCTTCATCATCATTCTTTTGTTCTTCTTGGAAATCAGGCTCCCGAATCTAGTTCTTGGGTATCTGAAAAGATAAAGACACAAGGGTAATATTGGGTTAAGGGAAGGCAAGGAAAGCAAGGAGTGCATGCTTACACCATAGGCAGCTTGTAAATCATAAGGGATTGTGGCATGATGGTGACGTGGGATGTGAGAAGTTGGATTAAGTAGCAACAGACCATCATCCCTTATCATATCACCCCTACTGCTGACCATGGCCTCAGTTGTGGCTGCACCAGTGATTGTCAGCACTATCTTCTCCAGCGCGGCGATGACATGCAGTCGTACCTGTCCCCTGCCGGTTAGGTGCTACTGCCTTCAATTATGGGCCACCTTGTCCTGCAAGACAGATGGAACTGTGTCAGTGCATGTGGTGCAATGTGTTTGGGTGATGTGACTGTCACAGTTGAATAGCTGGCAAGTGTGCAAGCTGTGAGATGTGAGTGTGAGGTTTGCAGCAGTAGTACGTGTGAAATGGTGAGGTGTAGCTATGTTGGGTATGAGTCATGATTGATATGATGTTGGTAGTTGAGTGAAGAATGTGTGGTAAATGGAGCAGTGTGAGGCTAGTAGTTCAGTTGTAAGGATGTAGAACCATAGAAACATAAAAAGATTTTGGCACAGAAGGAGGCCATTCAGCCCATCGTGTCCCTGCCGGCTGAAACAACTAGCCGCCCAATCTCATCCCACCTTCCAGCACCTGGTCCGTAGCCTTGCAGGTTACAGCACCTCAGGTGCATGTCCAGGCACCTTTTAAAAGAATTTTAAAAAACATTCCTAGCAGTGAATTCCAGACACCCACCACCCTCTGGGTGGAAAAGTCTTTCCTCATGTCCCCTCTGATCCTTCTACCAATTACTTTAAACCTGCCCCCGGTAATTGACCTCTCCGCTAGGGGAAACAGGTCTTTCCTGTCTACTATATCTAGGCCCCTCATAATTTTGTACACCTCAATTAAGTCACCCCTCAGCCTCCTCTGTTCTAAGGAAAACAACCCTAGCCTATCCACTCTTTTCTCATAGCTACAACTTTCAAGCCCTGGCAATATTCTTGTAACTCTCCTCTACTCTTTCCAAAGCAATTATGTCCTTTCTGTAATGTGGTGACCAGAACTGTATGCAACATTCCAACTGTGGCCTAAACAGCATTTTATACAATTACAGCATTACATCCCTGCTTTTGAATTCTATACCTCAGCCAATAAAGGAAAGTATTCCATATGCCTCCTTCACCACTCTATTTACCTGTCCTGCCACTTACAGGGACCTGTGGACATACACTCCAAAGTCTCTCACTTCTTCTATCCCTCTTAATATCCTCCCATTTATTTATTTTTATTTATTTAGAGATACAGCACTGAAACAGGCCCTTCGGCCCACTGAGTCTGTGCCAACCAACAGCCACCCATTTTTATACTAACCCTACAGTAATCCCAACTTCCCTACCACCTACCTACACTAGGGGCAATTTACAACAGCCAATTTACCTATCATCTGCAAGTCTTTGGCGGTGGGAGGAAACCGGAGCACCCGGCGAAAACCCACGCGGTCACAGGGAGATCTTGCAAACTCCGCACAGGCAGTACCCAGAATCGAACCCGGGTCCCTGGAGCTGTGAGGCTGCAGTGCTAACCACTGTGCCGCTTTATTTGCCCTCCCCAAATGTATTACCTCACACTTCTCTGGATGGAATTCCATTTGCCACTTTTCGGCCCACTCAACCAAACCATTGATATAATTCTGGAGTCTACGGCTATCCTCTTCACTATCAACTACACAGCCAATTTTTGTGTCATCAGCAAATTTCCCAATCATGCCTCCCACATTTAAGTACAAATCATTAATAGGTACCACAAACAGCAAGGGACCCAACACTGAGCCCTGTGGAACGACACTGGAATAAGCTGTCCATTCACAAAAACATCCGTCAACTACTACCCTTTGTTTCCTGTCCCTGAGCCAATGCTGGATCCAACCTGCCACATTCCCCTATATCCCATGGGCTTTCATTTTACCTACCAGTCTGCCATGTGGGACCTTGTCAAATGCCTTACGAAAGTCCATGTAGACCACATCCACTGCACTACCCTCATCAATCCTTCTTGTTGGCACGTGAAGATGCATTCACTGACCTGCTCGTGTGAGGTCATTGAACTTTTTGCAGTACTGCATTCAGGTCCTCGGAACTAGACTGTTGGCATCGACTGCAATGGCTACCTGCTCCCACTGCCTTTGTAATGTCTGTCTGGAGGGCCTCCTGACCCCCTGAGGGAAGGGGGAAACCTCTCCCCTCCTGTCCACCTCCTGCACCAATGATTCCAGTACTGCATCGGAGAACCTTGGAGCATGCTCTCTGGACCGTTGCGCCATTTCCATTCCTCCTACTTATATACTTTCCCAGTGCCTGCTACAGCCAGAATGCACCTTGCCTTTAAGAGGTGCAGGCTGGCTTTCAGTACTACAGGATAGTTTTAAAGAGGTGTGCAGCTACTCAGCAGCAAGCTTAAACTGGGCTGCACACCACTATCCTTTGCAGAGAACATGAAGTTACATCGCTACGAACGGATATGGATAAATCGCACATTGAGATCCTATGCACGATTACTGGCCTAACCCAATTTTTCCCTCCAGATTTTAATAGACATAGTTTTGTAACAGTAAAAGGAGAAAGGATTCAACTGCAATGCCACTACAAATAGATAGAAATGACCATACTGATAGAAATCCAGGTCAATTAGATCCATTTTAGGATGTGAGGTAATTCATGCCGAAGTAGAATTTGACCAATATAAATGGGTAAGCAGACTCTCCTACAGTAGCCCAGCTGCTCCTGAACCTACTGCCTTTTTTCTTACCTCAATGACCAGCTTCCTATTTTGTATTTAGGTCCAGCAATTCTAGCTGCCTTACCTAGCAGATTTCTTTTGTTGTACCTAACAGCAGCAGAGCAACAGAGCCAGGGGGTAAGGAAATCGATGACCAGTGGAGGGCTAAAACAATGATGACAGTTAGGGAAGAGCAGAAACATGCATTGCCGTTACGTTGAGCAGAAATATACAGGGTTGGATTCTATGAGTCCGGCAGCGAGCTCACGAAATGGCGGCCTGCCCGTGTGGGCCACGTGCCAAAGAGCCGCCATGATCTTAAGTGCGGCGGATCATTTAAATAGTCTGGGCAGCCCGCACCCCCCCAATCATGTGGAGAGGGCGAGCTGCCCGTCCCTGGCAATAGCGTCAGCTGCCTGTGTGCAGGCACTGACGCCGTTTTTAAAGGGCAGGCAGCCCTGCCGGCTTATTTAAATATTTAAAGACATATTCAATAAAATTAAATAAATACATTTCTTTTGCCCCTCTCCCATCCCCCAATAACAATTGCATTAACTATTTGCCCTTTGCTCCCCAAAACACTTACCTTTAACATCTGACCTACCCCACCCCCCCAACAAACTGCACAAAGTTTAACGACAACCCTTCCCACAATTCCCTATACCCATGACGTTTTTTTGACCCCGTCCCCACATCCCCGCACCTATAAACTTACCTCCTCCCCTCTCCCCACCAGTGCGGCACCTCATTTCCCCGGATGGGGATCCAATAGCACAGGAGTGCCGGCTGCCGTGCCAAAGATTGCGGTGGGCCCTCAGGATCTGAGGTATGTAAATTTAAATGCATTAACTCTATTAATTTGAATGTGATGATTGTGGTCCCATCGCTGAGTGGCAGGGTGGCTGCCACCATGCCTCACTGCCACCGGGAGGATCAGGCCGGGTGATACCGGTGCCTAGGTCCATAGTGGGCCTCATCTGGAGCCATCTTCAGGCCCCCCGCTCCTGTCACAGATCTCAACATCGAGGGCTGCTTAAAATCCAGCCTACAGTAATTTCGTGCCTCAGACCTACCCAAAAGTATAAATAGGACAGTTCCATGAACCAGAAGACAATAATTTCAAAACAGGTTTGAGTTCAAGCACCAGGCCTGAGCATCTGTGAAGTCCAAGACAGTATGTTAATTAGTTCATCACAAACAGCAGTACATTCATAATACTCTTGGAATATATCTATATATTTATATATGTGTAGGTAATGTATATTTTTACCTCTACACAACCTCCATACATATGCAGTAATTTTCTTGAAGGGTCTCAGATTACGAGATTATTTTGAGCCATTGGCGCAGTGGTTAGCACCGCAGCCTCACAACTCCAGCGACCCGGGTTCAATTCTGGGTACTGCCTGTGTGGAGTTTGCAAGTTCTCCCTGTGCCTGCGTGGGTTTCCTCCGGGCGCTCCGGTTTCCTCCCACATGCCAAAGACATGCAGGTTGATAGGTAAATTGGCCATTATAAATTGCCCCTAGTATAGGTAGGTGGTAGGGAAATATAGGGACAGATGGGGATGCGGTAGGAATATGGAATTAGTGTAGGATTAGTATAAATGGGTGGTTGATGGTCGGCACAGACTCGGTGGGCCGAAAGGCCTGTTTCAGTGCTGTATCTCTAAATAAAATTTAAAAAATAAAAATTTTCTACCTTTTGGAACCATTAACATCTTTAAGTCTTATTTCAGCTTTTAAAACAAAATATGTAATTTTATTAAAAGCATACCTTTCACACATTTTTTAAAAGGAATTCTTGCAAGATAATTCAATAAAGATTTTTAAAATGCTGAGCAAAATTATATAATTGTGATAATTAATTATGTATTTTTCTATTTTAAAACTATATCAATAGATAAGTAGGTGAAGAAAAGACAGTTTGCATACCACCTTAAAACCATCTCAAAGCACTTTAAATACAATGAATTGTTTTGGAGTGCAGAGATTCCATTATCTTAAAACACTTTAAAAGAGTCAAGTTTAAAATTGTGCATTATGCTGAATCTGAAATGTTTAGATACTAATTGATACTATGATCAAATAAGAAAATTAACCTTCAAGTGCTTTAGAAAAATTTGCTTGCCATTTTTGTAAGTTTTTATTTGAATTTAATTATCGCCTTGGATTTGTCCACACTGTTATAGAAAGCACTGCACTGCAAGCATGACAACTGAGAAGAAAATGTCAGTTGGAAACATTGCAGTATGCATGCACAGATGATGCAGAAGACACTGATTTTATGCTCCAATGCTCCATGACCTATAGCTGACTCCATTTGTTGGGTATGTGACTAGTTAGTGAAGTGGAAAATGATGCCATACACTTAATAGTCTGAAGTGGGACTCTAGAGATGCACTATGCCTCAGATGAACAAGAGAACATTATATCTATTATTCTATTTTCCACCACTTTTTTATTCCCCGTTTATTGAGCTAATAAACGAAGCACATAGCATTGTCACAAAAGATTATTTTGTTTTCAGCCATCAAAGTTGCAAAATAGTATGTTGTTATATTTGTTTTAAGCAAGCAGACTTAATCTCCTATTAAAAGTAATCTCATAGGACTGGCAGTTGGCTAGAAATACACAATTCCACCCCAGGCATTTTGTACGCAAGTCTCTTCTGGAGCATGAGATTGAAAAAATAATTTCATTGTTGCGTGGAATGCCAGCAATGCTCTTCATATGGTGCATTTTATTCATTTTCTAAAAATGTAAAGCTTTAATGAAATATTTATATTTTAAACCATAATAAATATTGTTCAATATTAATTATGATTTGTACTAAAATATTGACATAATATTTTCAAGTATATTACATACCCTTTTACTGGAGAATTTTCACAAAAGTCTTAAAATTGAAGAGCATGACACATTAAAAATTTCTCAAAAAGGCAGTCAATTTTATTTTTAAATCAATTAGTATAGAATCAAATATATAAGTTACACCTGCATGTAACCTAGTTCATAGTGAAATATCCTAAAGTGGGATGGGGAGGCGTCAATAAACCCCAAGTACAGATTGAGAAAAGGAAAAGGTTAGGGGTCAAGATTGCTGGTAAGGTTTTAAGAGATTTTGAGGTGGCTGTTAAATGTAAAATGAAGTATAATAAACAGAGGAATTTAGGAAGTGAATTCCACAGGAACGCTGTGCTAGCTGAAAGCTCTGCCACTTAAAGCAGAGCAAATAATGGTAGGGAGGAGGGGTGGGGTGGAGAACATGGGGGAAGAGGAGTTGGGAATGAGGGGAAGAGGTATGAATGCAAGTCCAGACTCAGAGGGAGCAAGCTGGAATATAAGATCATAGTATGTTACAGCATAGAAATGGATCTTATGGCCTATGAAGTCTGGTCAGTGATTTTTGCACATGAACTGCCAAGTCCAATTCCACTCTGCTGCTTGGCGCCCAGTGATTTTTGTATTCAATTTTTTACGCAACTGTTTAATTCTCTTGTAAAATGATTTATAGACTCTGTTCCAATGATGTATGTAGTAGAGAATTCCACATTCTGGGCTGCATTTTACTGGCTGCTCGATGACACGGGTTACGGTGCGGGGGCCAGTAAAATTTTGTGGGGAGGGGCCCATCTCGACCCGTGACGTCGAGAAGGGCCCGTCGCATATTACCAACAGGGGGACTTTGGTGCGACTGCCCCCCCACCCTGCCGCCTGACGAGGGGGGCCCTTCATCTGCATATTCAAATGAACCCAAATGAGATGCAAATAAACTTACCTGCAGGCGGTGGACGTCCCACGCCGATTTGACCAACTCTGAACGCAGTTCACGTGCCTTCGGAACTCCATACGGAGCTCCGAGGCGAGAACCTGGTGGGGAGGGGGAAGGAATAACATTTTCAGGGCGGGAGGGGTGGGGGAGTGGGGAAAACAATTTTTGTTAGATGTGGGGATGGTGGGAAGGGGTTGAAGTGCAAATGTAAATAGGTTGGGGGGGGGGGCGGGGTGGGTAAGTGCAGGTTGGTAATAAAGTTTCTTTTTCTGCTAATGTCCTGTAAAAAAACATTGGCAGGGGGGATGGGAAAGGGCCTCCATTATGTATATAATTTTTATTAAATAATCCTTTTACAATATTCTTTTAAAAATTAAAATTTCTTCTAAGGGCTTGCAGCCCTTTAAAAATGGCACCGGCGCCTGCGCAGTGGTGCCAGACTCCGTTGCCGGGGACGCAGAGGCCGCCCCTTCTACATCATCCGGGGCGGCTGCTCCACCCCCTCCATAATATTGCGGGGGCTCCTCAGCAGCACTTCCGTGTTGGAAGGCTGCCAAGTTGAAAATGTGCTGCCTTGGAGCGCAGTGCACTGATAAAACTCAGGCCTCTAACTGCAGCAGGACTGGAGTAGGTGTGAAGGTTAGGCAAAATGAGGCTGTGGTAGAATTTCTAAAGAAGGACAAATATTTATACTGAATCAATAGCTTTTTTGTTTACATATTAGATGGAGGAGACTGAAATCTCCACAGGGGTGGCCTGGCAGCTGTGACCACCGTTTATTTAGTTAGATTCAATACCTCTTCAGAGTGCGCCTCAAAATGGAGGCACTCTCGCAATCCCCTCCTGCAGTGGCAGATTTGCATAACCTCTGCCAGTGATGACTCGCCTCCGGGAAGATCAGCTGAAGGCAGGAATGTGTTGGGTCGCTGACTTGACGTGTATTTCTCTGAAATTCCTCCGGGTCCCACCTTGATGCCCATCCCCGCAGGACTGGGAAGATTCCGCCCGTAGTAACGGTGATGTGAAAAATGATGTTTTATTTCTATCTTTTAAGTTATGCCTGAATAAACTACAAGAGGTTGCCAGAGAAAATGGAATTATCAGTACATTGGTTTATTTGAAGATTAAAGTAGCTAGGTTCAGCTGCTTTAATTTCATACTAGATTACCATATAGTGATGATGATTAAATATAAACAAGGAGTGAACTTGCCAGTATTTGAATGCTTAGAGTAATTTTACACTTGGAAAAATACAGCAAGATTCAGCTCTTTAGTATACGGCCAAATGCTGAAAATCACTGGAGAGCAGGACTGCAGAGAACCAGCATCATGGCAGACTTATTCTCATAACCTATTCTCATTTCACAGGGAGCTGACACTCAAAGATTTGATTTGTTATATATGCATTTTGATTTTGGATTTAAAAAATCACTACCCTGAAATCTGAGCATTTAAAAAAATATATAATTCTTTAAAATGCTGCAATTTCCTTATACCAGCTCAGTATCTTCAAATATGCTTTTTAATATCAAATATTTTCTCTAAGTCTTATTTAAAAATTATATTATTGTTAGTTAATACATCAACTGTGGATCATATGAGGCATTAAAATTGCTTTAAATTACAACAAAAAACTGATACAAACAGTAACAAAGGTAAATATAGTTTACTAAGTTCTAAATTCTAGTTTGTGCTGCTGAGAAGGTTAAAACACTGAAGTATTTAAAGCAAACATTTAGTTTTGAATACGACTGCAACATGACAAAATATAAATCAAATGAAATTATTCTATCATGTTAATATTGTACATTGAAACAACAGCAACAGCTTGCATTTATTGAGAGCATTTAACATAGAGAAACATCCCAAGGCAGTTCACAGGAGAATATCATTGAATCATAGAATGGTTACAGCACAGAAGGAGGCCATTTCACCCATCATGTTTGCGCTGGCTCTCTGGAAGAACAACACACCTAGTCCCTCTCTCCCGCCTTTTCCCCATATCCCTGCAATTTTTTTTTCATTTCAGATAATTATCCAATTCTTTTTTGAAAGCCATGATTGAGTCTGCCTTCACCACCTGATTAGGCAGAGCATTCCAGATACTAACCACATGCTGTGTAAAAAAGATCTCCCTCATGTCGCCATTGCTTCTTTTGCCAATCACCTTAAATCGGTGTCTGCTGACTCTCGACCCTTCCGCCAACAGGAACAGTTTCTCCCTATCTACTCTGTTCAAACCCCTCGTGATTTTGAATACCTCTATAAAATCTCCTCTTAATCTTCACTTCTCCAAGGAGAACAACCCCAGTTTCTTTAACCGATCCACGTAACTGAAATTCCTCATCCCTGGAACCTTTCTCGTAAATCTTTTCTGCACCCTCTCTAATGCCTCCACATCCTTTCTAAAGTGTGGTGCCCAGAATTGGATGCAATACCCCAGTTAAGGCCCAACCAGGGTTTTATACAAATTCATCATAACTTCCTCGATTTTGTACTCTATCCCTCTATTTATAAAGTCCAGGATCCCATATTCTTTGTTAATCCCTTTCTCAACCTGCTCTGCCACCTTCAATGATTTTTGCACATATACCCCCAGGTCCCTCTGCTACTACATCCTCTATACAATTGTATCCTATATTTTATATTGCCTCGCCTCATCCTTCCTACCAAAATGAATCACTTCACACTCAAACAAAAATCGGTGCCAAGCTAACGGAGGAGATATTGGGAGGGATGACTTAACGCTTGTTTGAAGAGGTGGGTTTTGAGGATGGTCTTGAAAAGGAGAGAGAGATGCAGAAGTCTAAGTAGGGAATTCAACAGCTTAGGTCATGGACTTCTGAAGTCATGACCACCAACAGTGTGGCAAAGGAAGTGCAGTATGCACAAGAAGCCAGAATTGTAGAAATGCTAAATTCTCTGAAGGTTGTAGTGCTGGAGAAAGTTACAGATATAGGGAGGGGTGAGGCATGAAGGGATTTGAACACGAGGATGAGAATTTTCAATGTGAGGTGTTGAGAGACCAGGAATACATGTAGGTCACCCCATCCAGGGGTGGTGAATGAACTGGATGTGGTTCTGGATATACAGTAGGATTTTGAATGAGCTGGAGGGTGGAGGATGGGAGGCAGGTTAGAAGAGCATTGGAATAGTTGAGTCTTGAGGTGACAGATACAAGAATAAGTGCATCAGCAGATGGGTTGAGATAGGGTTGGAGACAGGAAATGTTACAGATGTGGAAGTAGGCAGCCTTTGTAATCGAGAGGAATTGACACAATACCCCAGCTAAGGCCTAACCAGGGTAACTTGGGGTCAAGTAAGACTCTGAGATTTCAAACAGTCTGCTTCGACCTGAAACAGTGGCCAGGAAGGGGACGGAATCAGTAGTGAGTGTACAAAGTTTGTGATAGGGTTTGTGAAAAAATGGCTTTGGTCTTCCCAATATTTAAGTAGAAGAAATTTCAGTTCTTGCAGGACTAGATGTTGGACAAACTTCTAGTCCATTTACACTGTCCATTAAATGCCCACGGTGGCAGGTACAGCATGGGGAAGGTACAGAATAAAAGGTGGCAATGATCCCTAGATCTACAAACAGTTTAACCTGCTAGAGTTATGGAAACAAGATAGGTGACCTTGAAACAAGGTGGTGGGGAGGGGATGAGAAGGTGTTTACTTCCCTAAATCCATTCCATTCAATCAAGTGCTTATTGTGGACTATATATTTTGACATCGATGACACTACCTTCCAAACCCACCATAAGTGCAATTCTTCTATTTGTTATTGTCATTCACCTTACAGTTCCTCGGCTTTCTCTTTGTGATCTGTAGAAATTGCTGTCAGCTGCATTCCATGATAATCCCTTGATTAAATGCAATGGCATTAAATCATAGCAGAACTGGATGATTATATATGCTTATCAAATTCCAGGCCTTTTTACAATTAATGATAAATTACTGTATTAACTGGTTACCAAGAGCAAAATATTGTCTGGGTTCTCTTTCAATATTTAGTTTCACATTTATATTTCCCCTTGGCATATGACTATTATTGTAGGTATTTTTTAAGAAATAAAATTGGATGATCCATAAAGTTTGGGGAAGTCTTTAAAACACCGCAATCTGACCATGGTGATGACTGCAACCATGCTACTTCAATTTTTAATATAAATATTTGACACATGTAAGATGTGCAGACAAATGGTGCACAATGTTTCTACCACAGCTTAAGAGTGATGGAATTTAAAGTCTCTCAGACATGAATCAGGTATTATTTATGTTTGAAACTAGTGATCTATAATTTGATAAAAATTACAATGCGTGGCTGGATTTTAAGGAGCCCTCGATGTCGGGATCCATGGCAGGAGGGACCTGAAGATGGCCCCAGATGAGGCCTGCCACGGACCTCAATGCTGGCAGGGCCCAGCCTGATCCTCCCGGTGTTGGTGGGGCACCGTGGTGGGCCCCTGCCACTCGGCGACACGAGCACAATCACCATATGCAAATAAAGTAAATTAATAGATTTGCATGTACTTACCATTAATCGTGATGTCCCAATGTGATCTTCGGTGCGGTGGCTGATACTCCTGCACCTTCGGATCCCTATCGGTGTAAACGAGGCGCAACACTGGTGGGGAGAGGGGAGAAGGTAAGTTTATCAGTGTGGGGTGGGGGGGGGAGGGGCGGCACGCGACAGGGTCAAATTAACGTCAGGGTGTAGGGGATGGTGGGAAACGTTGTAGTTGAAAGTTTGTGCAATTTGTGGGGCCGAGGTCAGATGGTAAAGGTAAGTGTTTTGGGATGGGGAAGGGCAAATAATTAATTTAATTGTTATTTGGGTGGTGGGAGAGGGGCAAAAGAAATGTATTCATTGAATTTCATTCAATTTTTCTTTAAATAGTTAAACTAGCCAGTAAGGCTCACAGGTAGCTGACGCCATTGCCGGGGACGGACAGCCTGCCCCTCCACATGATCGGGGGTGGGGGGGGGGAGCGTTCTGCCCCGGCTATTTAAATGAGCTGCTGTGCTTGAGATTGCAGCAGAACTTTGGCGTTTTTTGTCTGCTGACGAAGTCAGCAGCGGGCACATAAAATTCAGTTTATGGTATATTTAACAGTCTAGTTACCTTTTTCCTTTTAGTCATGTGGAACATGCATGGAATAAGTTCAAATCAGCAAAGAAACATACTAAGAATTGTAGCAACAGCCCTAACTCAGATGAATAACTGGAATTAGGGACTGCGATGACAACATTATGAAATATACTGCAGCATAGTGTTTGAACAATCAACTACCAAAGGTGACACGAAGGATATGGAGTAGTCCTGGTGCTTGCCCACTTGCACTAATATGACAGCAAATGTTTGTAATAATAGACATCATAATATTAATAATGAATGGCAAGGCAGACAAATGTCAAGGAAACGACCAACAAAATCTTCTTGTGTTGCTAGACCTTCCCTCGTCGTTGTTCCACAGAGGCTCTGACTTAATCAGAAAGTTGGGTATAGCATTGTAGAAGGAGTCACAGGCTAGAGGAAGCCTGACAGGGACCACAATGTGAATGCTCCCTCCATGGTCCCCACCAACAAAAGGAACACTGCCAGTAATACCCTGATATGAGCATACTTTGGAGTTCATCATTTACGTAGTGCAGCTACTGCACAAGTCCAAAAGAATGTTGACTGATTATATTGTTATTTTAGTTGTTTAGGTTTGCATCTTTGCAAGGTAGGAAATATAGTTAAACCTGAAAACATTAGATTAGATCAAGCTACTGGTCTAGAAGGCCTCCACCTGACGTTTCTTAAAGAAATGTGTTTAATGAGTCCTTTGCTTATATATTCAAGGGCAGTTCCTGATGATTGGAAGAAGGCTAATAGTGCAGCAATGTTTAAAAAGGGCGACAATTCACAATGGGGAAATTACAAGCTTGTTAGCTTGATATCAGTCGTAGGAAAATTGCTCGAAAGAATCACAAGTAATACCCTATATGACCATCTTGACAAGGAAGGAGTTATTAGAGACACACAGCACAGCTTCTGGAAAAGGTCATGTCTTGCTAATTTGGTTGAATTCTTTGAAGAGGTTAGCAGGTTGATGGATGAAGGTAGCTGGTAGGCATTGTATATTTGCACTTGCAAAAAGCTTTTGGTAAGTTGTCTCACAATAGGCTACTATTGTTCCAATTGTTCAGAACTTGTTCTGGATTGATTTTAGTGCCATCATTGTGTCTGATCAAAAGTCAAAACCAATCTATTTCCAATGGACAAGCATTATAATTCATCTCTGGCTTTTCTGTGTGTACTTACATTTCTACATGTACTTACCTGAAATTTTGGCACAAGAGTTATCCTGCATCTCTGCCTAAAATTGTGACATTGATTTTTTTTCTGCCCCAGCATTGCATTTTGCTGTGATTACAAGTCCCACCCGCAGATACCTAAGTCTGCATCATCAACAACTGGTACAACATTGTGTAATCCCTAGTGCATCAGAAAAAGATGACATTCGTTTCTATGAACAGGCTCATGTTTCAACAAATCTCCTTTATTGTAATAGTAGTACACACAATTCAGAACCTTATCACATGGTCCAGGTTGGCATGCCAGTACTACTGGAATGCTGGAATGTTGAAGGCGTTGTCTTTTGGATCAAGCCTTATATTGAGGCCTGTTCTGTCTGTTTCAGTAGTTCAGGTTAATGTTAGGGAAGGTACTATTCAAAGAGGACCAGGGACTTTTCCTGATGTTCTAACCAATGTTCCTCTCAATCACTTCTCGAGTGTTTGTGGGATCTTGATGTATTCAAAGTGCCTGACACGTTTGCCTATATAACATTTCAAAAGTGATATACTGTACGTGAAGTATTTGGAATGTTTGAAAGATGTGATAAGGTACTGTAGAAATGCAGAAAATACACAGCAGATCAGTCTGCATGTGCAAAGAGAAAAGACCAGCTGTTATGTGTTGAGTTTGCACTCTCCATCAGAACTTAAAACAAAGAGCAGGCATATTAGTTAGTTTGAAAGGAGATATAAAAGAGGACAAGACCAGATGCAGCAATTACAGAGCGGGAGTTCATGTTCTAAATGCCCTGTAAACTGTTTAGTCGAAAACAGTTATTAAAGACCACCTAATACAGGCAGGTACAAATGGTAAGGGGGAAAATAGAGACATAGGAGAGATTCACGAATGTGAGAAATAAATAAAAATGGAGAGAGAAAAATATGCTGCAGTTATGAAATTACAACCAAAACATGGTGGATTTATCAATCTCAAGAGGAGAAAAAGGGCTCAGATGCCCACCAACACTATCCTTGGATGAAAGGTTCCTGACTCAAATGACACTCTGCCTCAGTTTCTATTCTTTTCCATTCTCATGATTGGCAAATCCACAGTTTTCACTTGCATTTTCTGTTACAATTGCAGACCTGCTGCATCTATAGTTTTTTTTACCTTTTTATTTCTCACACTTATGTTTAATTAAACCACTCGTGTCTTTTTACCAGCCCACTCCCCAATTTCACATTCTTTTGTCCTTTCTACATGTCTGCATTTTCTCACGGATAATCTTATATATCACCCACCTGCTTTCAATTAAGCAGTTTTGCAAGTCATGTAACACATGAACTCCCTCCTTGTGATTGGTGTATCATTGGTTGTCTTACCTCTCCCTCTCCTCCCATTTCCCAATCTTACTAAACTGCCTATTTTCTCAGATGCCTCAGTTTTGATTCAGGATGTGCATAACCTGTCCTCTCTCTGTACAGAAGCTGACTGGCTGCAGTCTATTTCTAATATACTGTCTTTAATTCAGATGTCCAATATTTGCAGTTTTTCCAGGTTATTTTACTACTTAAATCCAAATCAACTCCTTTCTATCTGAGCACCAGTGCTGTAAGGGAAGCACTTTTGTTTGTAATTGAATATTTCTAACATTGGACAATCTAGCTTTGTTGCACCACTCATGGTTCCTAGTTCTGAATTTATTCTAACCTGTTTGTTCTTACCTGACTAATAGGCTCTAGGCTAAGCATATCCAAGCAACATAAAAATGTTGTTAATGATGCATAACACAAGCAAGCTGGTGGGGCAAAGGAAGCACAATCAGCAGTCAGTATGATTTTAAACTTAAATAATTTTTAAAACTTACCTGCAATTCTTTCAAAGCAGCAAAATAAAAGACAGAGCTTCTACTTATACAATTTCTTTCATAACTTCAGGATATCCCAAGGCACTTTACAGGCAATGAAGTACTTTTGAAGTATAGTCATGTTGTACTGCTGTGGTGGTGATCTGCCCAAGGGCAGGTCCTCTGCTCTCTTTTTTTTCCCCCACCCAGGAGAGATGAACATGAGTAGGGAAGTGGGTAAATGAGGTGGTTTCCCATTGCCTTCCTCAGACCAGAATGGGGACTGGACCCATTATGTTGATATTGTTCTGAACTACATGCTAGCCAACTGAGCTACCCAGTCCCCAGTCACTGTTATAATGTAGGGAAATATGGCCACAGAGCAGCACAAAGGTAAATTTTACAGGATTTTTATTTGGCTCATAGGAACATATCCTTAAATATATATATATAAACAAAACTCTAATTCCTAAAATAGTATCACAATCGGTTGTTTTTGTGGGAAGGGAAACAATGCACTGTTAGTCTGTATTTATAGGGTTAAGAATAAGTGCTTCATTTAACTCTCAATGGCCCAATCAATAGATTTTCTGTGTGAATAATGAAGCTGCTGATAAAATCTTCTGTGCTTCTAGATAAGCGCTGTACTGCACTATTGAAAAAAACCTGATAACCACCAACCCCTGAACAAAATTGGAACATAAACAAAAATCATTATTTATTTGAAACAATTTTACCTTGAGTTAAAGTCAGTATTTAGACCATGTTTGCAGAATCCACCTTTTGGGAATTAAAGCCATTACAATTCACAGGCCTTGCTAAATTTGGTAGGATAGCATTTAACATAGCACACACACAAATATTGCAACAATTAACCAGAGCTAGATTTTGGATGAGTAGTTAAATCAGGGCACCATCTGGCCTCTCAGGTGAAAGTAACAATAGTTAAAAAAAGACCAGAGGAGTTCTTTCTGTGTCCTGGTCATCATTTATCTCTTGACCAACACCATTAAACATATTTAGCTTATCGTTTGTGGGATCTTGCTATGCTGTCATTGGTTGGCAGGCTTCTCTACATTACAACAGTGACTACACTTCAGAAGTACTTCATTGACTGTGAAATGCTTTAGGATGTCCTGAGGTATGAAAGACACTATGTAAGTGGAAAGCTCTTGCTGATATTTTGAATACACACAACAGTGTATCATCTTCATTCTTGTTCAGCTGGTATAAAAGTAATCTGCCTAGTTTATCAGCATGTTCAGAATATCTTTGTTGTGTGAAATAGAGTATTTAAATAATCAAGAAGAACTTTTTCATTCATCTTTTACAGCTACCACAGGAAAATAATGACAGAATAAATGAATCAAAAAATATTAATGGTGGTTAAAAGTTAGAAACCCACTATTTGGAAAAACTATTACTCCAAAATAAAAAATAAGGAAAATTGATGTGAATAAAAAAGAAAAATCACATTTCCCAAGAGATAAATGAAAATTTGCAATTAATACATAAGTATGGATAAATAAATGTGATCAATCTCAGTTCATTTGAATGTGGCATAACATTTGATGCAGTATTTCAGTTAACTAGTAATTCTGCATCTGCAATATTCAGATACATAGGGTCCTAATGATATTGCAAAAAAATCTCCTCTTAGTGGCACTATTCTAAAATAGCCACACTGAGAAAAAGTCAGTCTACATCAAAGGTGCAATATATTTATATTATGCATCTCTCTACATTATCTTTTCTCTGTAGCTTCCATCACAATGAAAAGATACATAAACATGCTACACAAAATAAGAGATGGGAATGTTACTTCATTAATAGTTGGTATCAGTTGTGTTCAGTATATTTGCTGACTTCACTTTAGATTAGTTGCATTTAGTGTCTTGAAAAATGAGGATTTAAAAAAAGATAAATCGTTACTGGAATATTTGGGCTAAAAAGTGTTGCTATTCTACATGACCAGCCTTTCTCAGAGGGTTTTTAGTGCTCCTTTTGCATTCAAATCAGTAATAGCTATATACATTTGGAGGGTCCTCGATAAAGGGCAATTTTGTGTTGTTGGAAATGTGCTTGCTATCTGCTCTCATTTTCTCTTATTATCGTTGATCATTTTGCTCTAATGACTGTGATCAATCTGTCCCATCATTTGCTGCATTCATTTCCATTAATCAAAGTATCTGAGTGAGCTAGTTTTCCAAATCTACAATTTTTTCTTGTTTTCTTTTTCTTTCACACATTGTGAAAATGCTCTTCCCTCTCTTTGAATCGCAGCAGGGTAATAAAGCTAAAGCTGCACTGTTAATAGCTTCTAGCAGAAATACTATGTCCAATCAAGCAGTAATCACAGCAGTACCAGGTCCTTTGTTTGCTTTCAATCGTGGCTGCTGTAATGATTAGCATCATTTTCTGCGAAAGCCGATGCTTGTCTGTGCCCTGGAAACTGGGACTCTTTTTATTTATGTATAAAGTAAGAACTTTACAGAACCTCTTCTGTCATTATCCGTCATGCACTCTAGGCAGATGACCTTTTGCATAGGCCTCGCCTCGCTTTACATTGGCACAGCAAAGAGATAAGTACCTCCTTAATGATGAATTTGCAGATACATTTTAAAAAGCTCTATTCATTATGTTGCAGCTGCAATTGATTAAACAAGTTAAAAAGCCTCATGAGTAGCCTTCTGAGCAGTGGCAATCTACATACATTTACTTTGATGATGGCTACCCCATCATAACTGCACATAATTTGTTTTTTAAAATGCTAAGTTAAAACTGCCAGTTAAAAACATTTCTACTAGAAGATACTGAACTATTACAATTGTTTTCATGCAATTCCCCCATCAGTCTAAGTTATGATGGGAATGGGGCAGCTGTAAAAATGACCTCTTGGCAAATAGCCCTGCTTTTTAAATGCCTGTTATGAACTGTGCAAATGGCAGCTTTCAGAGCGCAGACATAATATTTACTGCAGGCAACGAAGGTTCACATACTCTCCAGATAGCTCACTCGGACTTGGATAAATTAAATTTTGATTCCTTTAGGAACTGTTTGATTTGAAAGGTCATCATTTCAGCCTTTTTAAAAAAAAAATAAATGTATAAGTTTCATATTTGAAAATTTTAACATATCTCTTCTTATCGCTAAGAGCATGGAAAAAATATCCAACACTAACCAACTCCAAATTATTACATTTAACTTCAAACTATTGTATTTGCCCCAAAGCAAGTGGTATTTCTATATTTCTCCATGGGGAACAGTTACAGATTAGCTGGCAGTTCAGCATGTGATAGCTGCATCTTTTATGATTAAATGTAAATGTTTTACTATCAGATGTTAGTTCAACTCAAAGCCTGTTTTGTGGATTCACTCAGTGGGATTTGCCATCTTCAGGGATAAACAGTACTGATTTTACAAGAAAGACCACAGATGAATTAGCAATTTAGATATAATGCCTTTGGACCTTCTGTGCAATGCACGGTTTCCGAAACTATTGACAGGGATGCTTCAGTGCAGGAATTAATTGCTTTCTTTTAGGTAAAATATATATTTATTTTAGCTGGGATTTCAAATCATTACTCTCTGTTTCCTAAGAAACAAAGTTAGCCCATCGGATGAACAACAAAAAATAATTAACAATTGCATAAGTGTCGTTCAAACACTATTTTCTTCCCTCAAAAATTATTTCCTTAAGATACACTTTGCTGGGGCTTGGTTCCATTGGTGCAAGTTGCCCCTGTTAATTCACCTAAGTAACCATTGTTTGTGTGAGAGTATTAGTAGTGAGGGTCAGCATGCATGGGACACATTACAACCAAATAGAATCCTGTCAGCAGCTGTACAATATGTATCACTGGATAGCAAGGCAAAGCAGGATCCCAAGTGAATTTTCCCCTCTAAGCTAGGGCTTAATGCCCTAAAACATATCTTAATGCCCATACAGCCACTCAGACTGAGATTAGCAACCTCCATGCAGCTGGGAATCAAACCTGGGACCTTCTGCATGACTCAGCCCTACACTGGATAAACTGACTGAGCCAATTGGGAGAGCTAATAGAGTCATAGAGTTATACAGCACAGAAAGAGGCCCTTCAGCCCACCGTGTCCGCACCGGCCATCAAGCCTATCCATTCTAAACCCATTTCCAGCAGTTGGCCCGTAGCCTTGTATGCTATGGTGTTTTAAGTGCTCATCTAAATACTTCTTAAATGTTGTGAGGGTTCCTGCCTCTACCACCCCTTCAGGCAGTGTGTTCCAGATTCCAACCATCCTCTGGGTGAAATTGTTTTTCCTCAAATCCCCTCTAAGCCTCCTGCACCTTACCTTAAATCTATGCCCCCTGGTTATTGACCCCTCTGCTAAGGAAAAAGTTTCTTCCTATCTATCCAATCAATGCCTCTCATAATTTTATATACCTCAATCAGGTACGCCCTCAGCCTTCTTTGCACTAAGGAAAACAATCCTAGCCTACCCAGTCTCTCTTCATAGCTGAAATGCTCCAGCCCAGGCAACATCCTGGTGAATCTCCTCTGCACCCTCTCCAGTGCAATCACATCCTTCCTATAGTGTGGTGCCCAGAACTGTACACAATACTCCAACTGTGACTTAACTAGTGTTTTATACAGCTCCATCATAACCTCCCTGCTCTTTTATTCTATGCCTCGGCTAATAAAGGCAAGTATCCCATATGCCTTCCTAACCACCTTCTCTACCTGTGCTGCTGCTTTCAGTGATCGAGAGACAAGTACACTGAGGTCCCTCTGACCCTCTGTACTTCCTATAGTCCTACCATCCATTGTATATTCCTTTACCTTGTTAGTCCTCCCAAAATGCATCACCTCACACTTCTCAGGATTAAATTCCATTTGCCACTGCTCTGCCCATTTTACCAGCCCATCTATATCGTTCTGTAATCTAAGGCTTTCCTTCTCACTATTTATGACACCACCAGTTTTCATGTCATCTGCGAACTTACTGATCATACCGCCTATATTAACGTCTAAATCATTAATGTACACTACAAACAGCAAGGGTCCCAGCACCGATCCCTGCGGTATGCCACTGGTCACAGGTTTCCACTCACAAAAACAACCCTTGACCATCATCCTCTGCCTCCTGCCACTAAGCCAATTTTGGATCCAATTTGCCAAATTGCCCTGGATCCCATGGGCGCTTACCTTCTTAACCAATCTCCCATGCGGGACTTTATCAAAAGCCTTACTGAAATCCATGTAGACTACATCAACTGCCTTAACCTCATCTACACATCTAGTCACCTCCTCGAAAAATTCAATCAAGGTTGTTAGGCACAGTCATCCCCTGACAAAGCCTTGCTGACTATCCCTGATTAATCCCTGTCTCTCCAAGTGAAGGTTAATCCTGTCCCTCAGAATTTTTTCCAATAGTTTCCCTTCCACTGATGTTAGACTCACTGGCCTGTAATTACCTGGTTTATCCCTGCTACCCTTCTTGAATAACAGTACCACATTCGCTGTCCTCTAGTCCTCTGGAACCTTTCCTGGCGCCAGAGAGGATTTGAAAATTTGTGTCAGAGCCCCTGCTATCTCCTCCCTTGCCTCACATAACAGCCTGGGATGCATCTCATCTGGGCCTGGGGATTTTTCCACTTTTAAGCCTGCTAAAACAGCTAATACTTTCTCCCTTTCAATGCTAATTTGTTCAAGTTTATCACAATCCCCATCCCTGATCTCTACACAGACATCATCCTTCTCCATTGTATATTCCCTTGCCTTGTTAGTCCTCCCAAAATGCATCACCTCACACTTCTCAGGATTAAATTCCATTTGCCACTGCTCTGTCCACCTGACCAGCCGATCTATATAATTCTGTAATCTAAGGCTTTCCTTCTCACTATTTACGACACCACCAATTTTCATGTCATCTGCAAACTTACTGATCATACCTCCAATATTCACATCTAATGAAAGATAGCATTGAGATTTTAAATGCAGTAAACTATTCCCATCTTCCATTTTCTCCTCTCATCTCCGAGAGTTGGTGACTAACTTTAGGGTCAACTCCATAAGTGCCAGCAGCTATCTGGTCCTTCAGACGAGCCTATAAAGTAAGTGTTAGCAAATTATCTTATCTTATCTGGATAAGAGAATGAGAAAGATGATCATGTTCTTAATCAAATGCTTAAACAACCACCCACCCTTCTTCATCTAACTCCATCAACTTGCTAAATGGTATAACTTTAAAGAGGTTGCAAAAAGAGAGAGTGTAAGAGAGAGCAGGAAGAGGGAGACCAAATCTTTGAAGGTGGCAGGACAAGTTAACAAAGTAGTTTTTAAAAATTCATTCATGGTATGTGGGCATCGCTGGCTAGGCCAGCATTTATTGCCCATCCCTAATTGCCCTTGAGAAGGTGGTGTTGAGCTGCCTTCTTGAACCGCTGCAGTCCATGTGAGGTAGGTAAACTCACAGTGCTGTTAAGAAGGGAGTTCCAGAACTTTGACCCAGCAACAGTGAAGGAATGGCTCCAAATCAGGATGGTGTGTGGCTTGGAGGGGAACTTGCAGGTGGTGGTGTTCCCATGCATCTGCTGCCCTTGTTCTTTAGGTGGTAGAGGTCGCAGATTTGGAAGGTGCTGTCTAAGGAGCCTTGGTGCATTGCTGCAGTGCATTTTGTAGATGGTACACACTACTGCCACTGTGCGTCAGTGGTGGAGGGAGTGAATGTTTGTGGATGGTGTGCCAATCAAGTGGGCTGCTTTGTCCTGGAAGGTGTCAAGCTTCATGAGCATTGTTGGAGCTGCACTCATCCAGGCAAGTGGAGAGTATTCCATCACACTCCTGACCTGTGCCTTGTAGATGGTAGACAGGCTTTGGGGAGTCAGGAAATGAATTACTCGCCACAGGATTCCTAGCCTCTGACCTGCTGTTGTAGCCACGGTATTTGTATGGCTACTCCAGTTCAGTTTCTGGTCAATGGTAACCCCCAGAATGTTGATAGTGGGGCATTCAGCAATGGTAATGCCATTGAATGGCAAGGGGAGATGGTTAGATTCTCTCTTGTTGGAGATGGTCATTGCCTGGCACTTGTGTGGCGTGAATGTTACTTGCCACTTATCAGCCCAAGCCTGGATATTGTCCAGGTCTTGCTGCATTTCTACACGAACTGCTTCAGCATCTGAGGAGTCACGAATGATGCTGAACATTGTGCAATCATCAGCGAACATATCCACTTCTGACCTTATGATTGAAGGAAGGTCATTGATGAAGCAGCTGAAGATGATTGGATCCTAGGACACTACCCTGAGGAACTCCTGCAGTGATGCCCTGGAGCTGAGATGATTGACCTCCAACAACCACAGTCATTTTCCTTTGTGCTAGGTATGACTCCAACCAGCAGAGAGTTTTACTCCTGATTCCCATTGACTTCAGTTTTGCTAGGGCTCCTTGATGCCATTCTTAGTCAAATGTTACTTTGATGTTAAGGGCAGTCACTCTCACCTCACCTCTTGTGTTCAGCTCTTTTGTCCATGTTTCAATCAAGGCTGTAATGAGGTCAGGAGCTGAGTGACCCTGGCGGAAACCAAACTGAGTGTCACTGAGCAGGTTATTGCTAAGCAAGTGCCACTTGATAGCATTGTTGATTACACCTTCCATTACTTTACTGATCATTGAGAGTGGACTGATGGGGCGGTAATTGGCTGGGTTGGACTTGTCCTGCTTTTTGTGCACAGGACATACCTGGGCAATTTTGCACATTGCCGGGTAGATGCCAGTGTTGTAGCTGTACTGGAACATCTTGGCTAGGGGCGCGGCAACGTCTGGAGCACAGTTCTTCAGTACTATTGCCGGAATATTGCCAGGGCCCATAGCCTTTGCAGTATCCAGTGTCTTCAGACGTTTCTTGATATCATGCGGAGTGAATCGAATTGGCTGGAGTCTTCCATCTGTGATGCTGGGGACTAGAGGACGGGGCCGAGATGGATCATCAACTTGGCACTTCTGGCTGAAGATTGTTGCAAATGCTTCAGCCTTATCTTTTGCACTGATGTGCTGGGCTCCCTCATCATTGAGGATGGGGATATTTGTGGAGCCACCTCCTCCAGTTAGTTGTTTAATTGTCCACCACCATTCACGGCTGGACATGGCAGGACTGCAGAGTTTAGATTTGATCCGTTGGTTATGGGATCGCTTAGCTCTGTCTATCGCATGTTGCTTATGCAGTTTGGCATGCAAGTAGTCCTTGGTTTTAGCTTCACCAGGTGACATTTCATATTGAGGTATGCCTGCTGCTGATCCTGGCATGCCCTCCTACACTCTTCATTGAACCAGGGTTAGTCTCCCGGTTTGATGGTAATGGTAGAGTGGGGGATATGCCATGCCATGAGGTTACAGATTATGGTTGAGTACAATTCTGCTGTTGCTGATGGCCCACAGCGCCTCATGGATGCCCAGTTTTGTATTGCTAGATCTGTTCAAAATCTATCCCATTTAGCACAGTGGTAGTGCCACACAACACCATGGAGGGTATCATCATTGTGAAGGCAGGACTTTGTCTCCCCAAGGAGACAAGTGCGGTGGTCACTCCTACCAATACTGTCATGGACAGATGCATCTGCGGCAGGCACATTGGCGAAGATGAGGTCAAGTATATTTTCCCCCCTTGTTGATTACCTCACCAGCTGCCATATACCCACTCTAGCAGCTATGTCCTTTAGGACTTGGCCAGCTCAGGCAGTAGTGGTGCTACCAAGCCACTCGTGGTGATGCATACTCTGTGCCCTTGCCACCCTCAGTGCTTCCTCCAAGTGATGTTCAACATGGAGGAGTACTGATTTATCAGCTGAGGGAGGAAGGTAGGTGGTAATCCACAGGATGTTTCCTTGCCCATGTTTGACCTGAAACCATGAGACTTCATGGGATCTGGTGTTGATGTTGAGGACTCCCAGGGCAACTCCCTCCTGCCTGTATACTATGATGCTGCCGCCTCTGCCCTGCCAGCGGGACAGGTCATACCCAGGGATGGTGATTGTGGTGTCTGGGACATTGTCTGTAAGGTATAATTCTATGAGTATGACTGTCAGGCTTGACTAGTCTGTGGAACAGCTCTACCAACATTGGCAAAAACCCCCAGATGTTAGTAAGGAGGACTTTGCAGGGTCAACAATGCTGGGGTTGCCATTGTCAGTGCCTTGGTCGCTGCCGGGTGGTCTGTTCAGTTTCATTCTTTATTGACTTCGTAGCAGTTGAGTACAACTGAGTGGCTTTTTAGGCCATTTCAGAGTCAACCACATTGCTGTGGGTATGGAGTCACATGTAGGTCAGACCAGGTAAGGAGAGTTCCTTCCCGAAAGGACATTAGTGAACCAGAGGGGTTTTTACAACAATCGACAATGGTTTCATGGCCATCATTAGACTAGCTTTCAATTCCAGATTTATTAATTGAATTCCAAGTCCACCTTCTGCTGTGGTGGGATTCAATCCCATGTCCCCAGAGCAATACACTGCTTTCTGGGTTATTAGTCCAGTGACAATACCACTCCACCATCATCTCCCCTAATAAGGCCAATGGGACCCTGGGCTTTGTAAGTATAGGCATAGAGTACAAAAGCTAGGAAGTTACGTTAAACCTGCATAAAACAGTAATTCAGCCCCAGATGGAGGATTGTGCCCAATTTGGACAACATACATTAGGAAGGACTTGAAGGCTTTGGAGAAGGTAAAGAAGAGATTTATTAGAATAGTTCCAGGGACAAGGGACTGCAGTTACGTGGATCGACTGAAGAAGCTGGGATTTGTTCTCTTTAGAGCAGAGAAGATTAATAAGAGATTTGATAAAAGTGTTCAAAATTATGAAGTGTTTAGATAGAGTAAACAAAGAGAAACTGTTTCCAATGACTTAAGGGTCAATAATCAGAGGGCTCAGATTTACGGCGATTGGCAAAAAATCCAGGGAAAAAACTTTTAACACAACGAGTGGTTAAGATTTTGAATTAATGAGGTGGCTGCCTGGTAGGTTGGTGGTTACAGTAACCTTCAAAACTGAATTGGATAAATACTAACAGGAGAGAAAATAAAAATCGCAGGGATATGCGGAAAGAGCAGGGAAGTGGGACTAACTGGATTGATCTTTGAAAGAGCTGGCATAGACTGGATGAACCAAATGGCCTCCTGATAAGCTGTACTATTCTATAAAATGCATTTTCCATCAGCATTCACTGGAGAGCAATCCAGTAAATAGGAGTAGGATGATTTTTCTCCTCCCTAGTCCTGTGTTCCTGAGGTTGTTTAAAAGGAATGTGGCCAACATGGAAAGTTGGTTAAAGGGCAGAAAACAGAGTAATGGTTATTTTTTTAGACTGGAGAAATATAAACAGTGTTGTGCCCCAGAATTTAGGACTAAAATTATTGCTCATTGTATACATACAAGTGATCTGGACTTTGGTTGGGGTTGGGGGACACAGTATCAAAATTGACAAAAAGACAGAGTGTGATTAACTGTGAATAGCTACAGGAGGAGGACAGGTTAATAGATTGGGCTGATAGACATCAAATGGAATTTTTGGTTTTGGAATTTTTTAGTTTTGGTGACTGCAGCTTGACAGTAGCGAAGGTGCGAGAGCGAGCTTACAGCTGGGAAGTCAATTTCAGTTTTTGGTGACTGCAGCTTGACAGTAGCGAAGGTGCGAGAGCGAGCTTACAGCTGGGAAGTCAATTTCAGTGTAAGTTTAAAAGTTAATTCCCTTTAGTTTTCGGAGGACCAGGGGACTGCTGGGTAAGTAAAAACTATATATTTGGGTGGTGGCTGTACCCGAGACACTACACGTGTAGTGTCTCCCACCTACCCTCCTCCTCTAACCAAAAAAAAGGACTCTGTTGGGTTGATAAGGTAAGCTTTTTATTTAAGAAGTTCTGTCCGTTGGATTGCTAACCTAACAAGTTTTGACATTTTTTTTTGGTTTTTCAGTAGATTTGTTGGGAATTTAGAATAGAGGGAATGGAAGTTAAGGCAGTTGTATGTTCCTCCTGCATAATGTGGGAAGTAAGGTCGCCAAGAGTGTCCCTGCTGACTGCATCTGCGGGAAGTGCACCCAACTCCAGCTCCTCGAGAACCGCGTTAGGGAACGAGAGTTGGAGCTGGATGAACTTCGGATCATTCGGGAGGCGGAGGGGGTTATTGAGAGGAGTTATGGGGAGGTAGTCACACCTCAGGTAAAAGAAGTAGGCAGATGGGTTACCGTCAGGGGAAGGAGAGGGAACCAGCAGGCAGTGCAGGGATCCCCTGTGGCCGTTTCCCTCAACAACAGGTATACCGTTTTGGATACTGTTGCGGGGTACGACTTACCAGGGGTAAGCAATGGGGTACAGGTATCTGGCACAGAGTCTGTCCCTGTTTCTCAGAAGGGAAGGGGGAAGAGGAGCAGAGCATTAGTCATTGGGGACTCCATAGTTAGGGGAACAGATAGGAGGTTCTGTGGGAACGAGAGAGACTCACGGTTGGTATGTTGCCTCCCAGGTGCCAGGGTTCGTGATGTCTCGGATCGTGTTTTTGGGATCCTTAAGGGGGAGGGGGAGCAGCCCCAAGTCGTGGTCCACATAGGCACCAACGACATAGGTAGGAAGAGAGATGGGGATTTAAGACAGAAATTCAGGGAGCTAGGGTGGAAGCTTAGAGCGAGAACAAACAGAGTTGTTATCTCTGGGTTGTTGCCCGTGCCACGTGATAGCGAAGTGAGGAATAGGGAGAGAGAGGAGTTGAACACGTGGCTGCAGGGATGGTGCAGGAGGGAGGGTTTTGGTTTCCTGGATAATTGGGGCTCTTTCTGGGGTAGGTGGGACCTCGACAAACAGGATGGTCTTCACCTGAACCAGAGGGGTACCATATCCTGGGGGGGAGATTTGCTAGTGCTCTTCGGGGTGGTTTAAACTAATTCAGCAGGGGAATGGGAACCTAAATTGTAGTTCCAGTGTACAGGATGTTGAGAGTAGTGAGGTCAGGGATAAGGTTACAAGGACGCAAGAGGGCACTGGCAAGCAAGAACCTGGTTTAAAGTGTGTCTACTTCAACACCAGGAGCATCCGGAATAAGGTGGGTGAGCTTGCAGCATGGGTTGGTACCTGGGATCTCGATGTAGTGGCCATTTCGGAGACATGGGTAGAGCAGGGGCAGGAATGGATGTTGCAGGTTCCGGGATTTAGATGTTTCAGTAAGAACAGAGAAGATGGTAAAAGAGGGGGGGGGGGTGTGGCATTGTTAATCAAGGAGAGTATTACAGCGACAGAAAGGACATTTGAGGACTCGTCTACTGAGGTAGTATGGGCCGAGGTTAGAAACAGGAGAGGTGAGGTCACCCTGTTGGGAGTCTTTTATAGACCTCCAAATAGTTCCAGAGACGTAGAGGAAAGGATAGCGAAGATGATTCTCGACAGGGGCGAGAGTAACAGGGTAGTTGTTATGGGGGACTTTAACTTTCCAAATATCGACTGGAAATACTATAGTTCGAGTACTTTAGATGGGTCAGTTTTTGTCCAGTGTGTGCAGGAGGGTTTTCTGACACAGTATGTAGACAGGCCAACCAGGGGCGATGCCACATTGGATTTGGTACTGGGTAATGAACCCGGCCAGGTGTTAGATTTAGATGTAGGTGAGCACTTTGGTGATGGTGACCACAATTCGGTTAGGTTTACCTTAGCGATGGGCAGGGACAGGTATATACCGCAGGGCAAGAATTATAGCTGGGGGAAAGGAAATGATGATGCGATTAGGCAAGATTTAGGATGGGGAAGGAAACTGCAGGGGATGGGAGCAATCGAAATGTGGAGCTTATTCAAGGAGCAGCTACTGCGTGTCCTTGATAAGTATGAACCTGTGAGGCAGGGAGGAAGTTGTCGAGCGAGGGAGCCATGGTTTACTAAAGAAGTTGAAGCGCTTGTCAAGAGGAAGAAGAAGGCTTATGTTAGGATGAGACGTGAAGGCTCAGTTAGGGCGCTTGAGAGTTACAAGCTAGCCAGGAAGGATCTAAAGGGAGAGTTAAGAAGAGCAAGGAGAGGACACGAGAAGTCATTGGCGGATAGGATCAGGGAAAACCCTAAGGCTTTCTATAGGTATATCAGGAATAAAAGAATGACTAGAGTTAGATTAGGGCCAATCAAGGATAGTAGTGGGAAGTTGTGTGTGGAATCAGAGGAGGTAGGGGAAGTGTTAAATGAATATTTTGCGTCAGTATTTACAGTGGAGAAAGAAAATGTTGTCGAGGAGAATACTGAGATTCAGGCTACTAGGCTAGATGGGATTGAGGTTCACAAGGAGGAGGTGTTATCAATTTTGGAAAGTGTGAAAATAGATAAGTCCCCTGGGCCAGATGGGATTTATCCTAGGATTCTCTGGGAAGCTAGGGAGGAGATTGCAGAGCCTTTGTCCTTGATCTTTATGTCGTCATTGTCGACAGGAATAGTGCCGGAAGACTGGAGGATAGCAAATGTTGTCCCCTTGTTCAAGAAGGGGAGTAGAGACAGCCCTGGTAATTATAGACCTGTGACCCTTACTTCGGTTGTGGGTAAAATGTTGGAAAAGGTTATAAGAGACAGGATTTATAATCAACTTGAAAAGAATAAGTTCATTAGCAATAGTCAGCATGGTTTTGTGACGGGTAGGTCGTGCCTCACAAACCTTATTGAGTTTTTCGAGAAGGTGACCAAACAGGTGGATGAGGGTAAAGCAGTGGATGTGGTGTATATGGATTTCAGTAAGGCGTTTGATAAGGTTCCCCATGGTAGGCTATTGCAGAAAATACGTAAGTATGGGGTTGAAGGTGATTTAGAGCTTTGGATCAGAAATTGGCTAGCTGAAAGAAGACAGAGGGTGGTGGTTGATGGCAAATGTTCATCCTGGAGTTTAGTTACTAGTGGTGTACCGCAAGGATCTGTTTTGGGGCCACTGCTGTTTGTCATTTTTATAAATGACCTGGAAGAGGGTGTAGAAGGGTGGGTTAGTAAATTTGCGGATGACACTAAGGTCGGTGGAGTTGTGGATAGTGCCGAAGGATGTTGTAGGGTACAGAGGGACATAGATAGGCTGCAGAGCTGGGCGGAGAGATGGCAAATGGAGTTTAATGCGGAAAAGTGCGAGGTGATTCACTTTGGAAGGAGTAACAGGAATGCAGAGTACTGGGCTAATGGGAAGATTCTTGGTAGTGTAGATGAACAGAGAGATCTTGGTGTCCAGGTGCATAATTCCCTGAAGGTTGCTACCCAGGTTAATAGGGCTGTTAAGAAGGCATATGGTGTGTTAGCTTATATTAGTAGGGGGATCGAGTTTCAGAGCCATGAGGTCATGCTGCAGCTGTACAAAACTCTGGTGAGACCGCACCTGGAGTATTGCATGCAGTTCTGGTCACCGCATTATAGGAAGGATGTGGAAGCTATGGAAAGGGTGCAGAGGAGATTTACTAGGATGTTGCCTGGTATGGAGGGAAGGTCTTACGAGGAAAGGCTGAGGGACTTGAGGTTGTTTTCGTTGGAGAGAAGGAGGAGGAGAGGTGACTTAATAGAGACATATAAGATAATCAGAGGGTTGGATAGGGTGGATAGTGAGAGTCTTTTTCCTCGGATGGTGATGGCAAACACGAGGGGACATAGCTTTAAGTTGAGGGGTGATAGATATAGGACAGATGTCAGAGGTAGTTTCTTTACTCAGAGAGTAGTAGGGGCGTGGAACGCCCTGCCTGCAACAGTAGTAGACTCGCCAACTTTAAGGGCATTTAAGTGGTCATTGGATAGACATATGGATGAAAATGGAATAGTGTAGGTCAGATGGTTTCACAGGTCGGCGCAACATCGAGGGCCGAAGGGCCTGTACTGCGCTGTAATGTTCTAATTCTAATTCTAAAAAAATGCAGAGGAAGGTGAGGTGATACATTTTGGGAGGAAGAATAATGAGAGCAGATGTACCCTAAATAGTAAAACCTGAAAGGAATAGAGGAACAGAAGACGCAAGGGTTCAGATTCACAAACCTTTCAAAGTGGGAGTCAAATTTGCAAAGTCGTTTTAAAAAAAAAACACATTTACAGTCCTAGCTTTTGTAAACAGGGTATAGAGTTCAAATGCATCGGTATCGCTGAACCCATGCAAATCATCAGTTTTGCTGCAGTTCGAATATTGGGGGAGAAATTAAATCTAGTTTTGTCTGTTTTTCTTCAAAGGATTGAGGTCAGAGGGATGGAATTTTAGGTTGCGAGCCCTTGTGCCTGATCTACCCAGGACGTGTGTCCACTGCCAAATTGGTAGCCAGCAACTTCCAGGCGTGCAGAAAACCTGCCTGAAACAGATCTAAGGTGCCCTGCAGATTTAAATTGGGGTCCTAATATCATTGTAGAACCCTGATCGAAATTGACCATCAACTGGGCATCAACTTTGCATCATGTAGGTTCCACCCAGTTGCCCTGGGTCTTCGGCGGCCGAACCAATGCGTCCTTAAAAAAAGAAAGATTTGTATTTATATAGCGCTTTTCATGACTGGCCATCTCAAAGCGCTTTCCAGCCAACTAAATGCTTTTGAAGTGTAGTCTCTGTTGTAATACAGAAAATGCAGCAGCCAGCAGGCGCACCACAAGCAGAATTATGGTAATGATAAGCTGTTTCTGTGGTGTTGATTGAGGGATAAATATTGGCCAGGACACCAGGGATAATTCCCCTGCTCCTCTTCGTAATAGTGCCATGTGATCTTTTCTCTCCACCCGAGCAAGCAGATGGGACCTCAGTTTAACGTCTTATCCGAAAGACAGACCTCCAACTGTGCAGCGGTCCCTCAGTACTGCACTGGAGTGTCAGCCTTAATTTTTGTGTTCAAGCTCTGGAGTGGGACTTGAACTCTTGTGACTCAGAGGTGAGCGTGCTACCAACTGAACCACTGCTGGAAGCTTTTCATGAGAATGGTAGAATATTATTTTGATAGTTTCATCTCTATATAGCAAGGAGGATCAGAAGGTCTCTTCCTGGCTCCACAAAAATTACTGCTGGCCCCTACTTGTTCTTCTTCCTCCATCCCCTACCTCCAGACCTTTGGACCAGGTCGGTGTCAGATCGGACAAAATTCCTGAGGCCTTTATTGATGAGCTGCATGGGGACACCCGATTAGTGTCCATCTCTTACTGGTTACATGCAGATGAGACTCGAGGCCCAATTTCAATCAGGGCTCAATTGATGTCTGTCGGTCATATTGCGATCATGCCGCCCATTTCACATCAGAAACAGACATTACTCGAATTTCTCCCCCAGTGTGTCCAATTAACTATGAAGAGTTTTAGTACTGCAAAAACTTGGTTAAGATTTTAGCACTGGAACATTGGACCTGGTTTTAACTCTGTCGAAGTGAATGGGTTTTGAGTAAGTTAAAATTCGGACCTTAAGTTAATTTCATCGGCTGTACATGTGGCACCGTGCTTTTAAATATGGAATAATTCAATCCTATTTTATCAATGACCTTAACAGCAACCTCTATCTTTCCCTTCCCAGTACATTCAGCTTGTCACACTCCAGGGAAGAAACATTTTTTCCTTTTCCTGCAGCGATTCAGGTGCAGTAGCAGACAATTTTCCAAAAGGAAAGGAGGTTTAAAGTGGGATGCATTATCCAGAGGGAGTGCTTAATCATAAAAAGCTGCTCCAACAGATGAAAGGATTGCATTGTCATTACTGCTGTGTCATAATGATAGAAAATGAGAGCTACCATCTTTCTTGTGATGGAAAGGATTATTTTTAATACAGGTTATTATAAAAACAAAGTAGTGTGTTCCCAGGAGAGCCAACGTAACCTACAAAATGTAACATCACAGGAATTTTACGTTTTGGTGGAAAGCAGTGACAGATCCATTGTTATAGGGGTTACATACAATCACAATTAATCACCAGTCCTCCTATTTCAAAGAATATTTCAATCAAGAGTTAAATAAGAGAAACACAGCTGTTTTGAGCTGCAGAAAATCAAGCAGGATGCAAGTCAGAATGAAACCAAAAATATAAATTAAACCTTAAAGAATGCACTAAAATAAAAGCAAAATATTGCAGATGCCGGAAATCTGAAATAAAAACAAGAAATGCTGGAAATACTCAGCATTGAGTTTTCTGTCAATTAACACCCTCTCTGTACTAACGCTTTGTCTTTCACCACACCATTTACACACCATTTGACTTTGCTCCATGACCTTCTGGTCAGTTCTTCTCTGTGACCTTGTCCTATCAACACCTTTTGTTTTGTTATCTCTTGCCCCACCCCTGCTTTACTTGCTTAAATCTATTACATTTTTCGCCTCTGCCAGTTCTGATGAAGGGTCACTGACCTGAAACGTTAACTCTGCTTCTCTCTGCACAGGTGCTGCCAGACATGCAGAGTAGTTCCAGAATTTCTTGTTTTTACCTTAAAGAATGCACCTCTGGGAAGAATAAAACTGGTGATCTGAAGGACAGTAACTACAAAATTCTCTACATGAGAACCATTACAAATTATCGAATCACTGAAGGCTCTTAAAAGGAAAGGAAAGGAAACTTAGTGATCAATTCAAACCCTTATTTGTTTGTTTGAGAATATCCAAGTATGGATCATTTTTACAACAATATGAGTTGAAATGTGCCCATCCCTTTAATAAAATCATTAAAATAGATGTTTCATTGTTACACTATAGAGGAGTGCCCAGAGAAGTATCAATTCCTATTTTTCCAATAGTACATATTCATTTTATTTCTGATAGCATTGTGGGAAGAATGAGTCCAGTTTCCCTGTTAGCATAATAATACCATCAAACTGTTATCAATTGATTAAGGCTTGATTAATTGTAAAGTGTTTTCTAGCATCCAAAGGAAATAAATAAATACAAGTTTGTTCTTTCTTACATTGATACTATGACTTGAACTTTACGACAATGCTAAAGCCACAGTACAAATTTGTCATAAAAACGGAAAATGCTGGAAATACTCAGCAGGTCTGGCAGCATCTGTGGAGAGAGAAGCAGAGTTAAGGGCAGGATTTTTGCCCTAGATCGGGGCTAGTCCATTGGTGGAAGTTTGCAAAACTTTGTGCCGATGGCCAGAGTGCCTGTTTGCTGGCACCATCCTGCCCCCAGGCCACTTTTCTGGAGAAGGGATGGGGGTCAGTAGGGCAACCTATACACAAGCAGCAGATAGTCAATTAAGGGGCTTAAATGGCCACTTCAGGCCTATTGTCAGAGGCCGACTATAATTTTCCAGTTGGCCTCCGGGCCCCCCAGGAGGTCTGGGACTAGTCCAGCTGCCTGGTGATAGCCTCCCAGCAGCAGACCAAGGGGCCTGCCCTCCAGGCAGGCTTAAAATCCCACCCTTTCACAATGGTGGCCCAGCTGCTGATTCCGTTTTTTAATTTTAAAGTTTAAAAAGTTGGAGAGAGGGCACCTCAAGATGGAGGCGCCTTTGTTTTCTCTTACCTGAAAAGGCAGACTCCTGCTTCTTCTGAGCTGGAGGATCTCTTATTGACCCTCCAGTTTTGAGAGCCCGCTGTCTGGCCACTAATTGGGCAATTTGGGGTAAGTCACTGCTGGGTGACTGTTTCCCACACCATGGGCTGAATCTTTTGTGGCGGCTGCCGATGTTAGTGGCGGGCGAATAAAACGGTGGCCCGCCCGTGCGGGCCGTGTGTCACAGAACCGCCACAATGTTCCATTCGGCAGTTCATTTAAATAGCCAGGGTGGGTCGCCCCCACCACCCCCCCCCCAATCACATGGAGAGGGCTGGCTGTCCGTTCCCAGTAATGTATGCTACCCGACCCGATCCTGACCAGATCCAATGACATGTGTCGGGTTCGGATCAGGTCGGGTCTCTCTTCCTGGTCCAATATTCGGGCTCAGGTTGGGTCAGGCTGGACATGGATAGTGCTGCCTTGCTCCAGGAAGTAACTTTCAGATGAACATTCAGGATGTCAAGGCGGGAAACGTGCAGTGCTCTGAAATCTGCACTATTCTTCCTGTTTGAAAACATATATCGGTAACCTCCAGGTGGCTGCTGTGGTCTTATTACTGACGCCCTCACATGAATATCGAGGTGTGAAATGCTCAACCGCACTTACCCCAGCAGCTCAGAGCATGCCGGGTGCAAGGCAAAAGGAGATGGTAATGGGATTCTATCAATTGTTCAGGTTGACTCTGGAGAAAAGTGGTGTGAGACTCTCCGGTGGATGCAACATCATCACTTGGGTCTGGCCCTACATGGTATAGAAGTCCCATGTGGGGCTGAATTGCCTCGTCCTTTGGAGATGGAATGGGAGTTGGGAGGGCAATATAGCTGGGGAAGGCATCAGACGGGGAGGCCAATGTCTTCCCGCCACCATGACATATTGTCAGTGGTGGGAACCTTAGTGGCGAGGCCGCCTGCTAGGTGGCCAATTGAGCTACTTAAGGGCCATATTAACGGCCTCTGCCCATCACTGTGGGGAGACCACCAGGTAAACCCGGAAGCAATGGCCGCCCTGCACCAAAGTTGATGCCACTGCAATAACCAACGACCCCCACACAACCCCCCCCCCCACAATTGCAGGGGCCTGCCTGCCTGGCCCTGGCTTTCTCAGTAAAGGTAACATGTCTTCAAGGGCGCCTGGGCATTGAGGTGCCCTCTCCCTCATACTGCAGCCTCAGCAATGGCCACTGCTAGCAGTGGCGCTGCTGAACTGCCAGCCTTCTGATTGGTCCGGCAGCTCTGGGGGGCGGGAACCACTGTCCTCAATTCAACAGCAGCCTGTTGATTGGCTGCTACTGGCAAAATGCTGCCCCAGGGTCCCACCACCCACCGGAGTGGAATTGGCTCCCGCTTTTAGCCCTGGTGGTGCGACTTCTTCGGGGCTGACTAAATTCAGCCCATGGTGGCACCAGCTGGATCCAAATGCTCAGCAGGTACTGTGGAACTCCTGAACACATTTTTTAAAAAAAAATGTTTTTTCCTGAACTTGATTAAGCAATTGCAGAAATACCATGTGAATGCTGCGGCCTACACTCCAAAGCCCCCGGAAAAGCCTCTGGGAAGGACGGCATTACCCCTGAAATCATCAAGAGTGCCAAGCCTGCTATACTTTCAGCACTCTACGAACTGCTTTGTTTGTGCTGGGACGAGGGTGCAGTACCACAGGACATGCGCGATGCCAGTATCATCACCCTCTATAAGAGCAAGGGTGACCGTGGTGACTGCAACAACTACCGTGGAATCTCCCTGCTCAGCATAGTGGGGAAAGTCTTCACTCGTGTCGCCTTAAACAGGCTCCAGAAGCTGGCTGAGCGTGTCTACCCTGAGGCACAGTGTGGCTTACGAGCAAAGAGATCCACCATTGACATTCTGTTCTCCCTTCGCCAGCTACAAGAGAAATGCCATGAACAACAGATGCCCCTCTACGTTGCTTTCATTGATTTCACCAAAGCCTTTGACCTCGTCAGCAGACGTGGTCTCTTCAGACTACTAGAAAAGATCGGATGTCCACCAAAGCTACTAAGTATCATCACCTCATTCCGTGATAATATGAAAGGCACAATTCAGCATAGCGGCACCTCATCAGACCCCTTTCCAATCCTGAGTGGCGTGAAACAGGGCTGTGTTCTCGCACCTACACTGTTTGGGATATTCTTCTCCCTGCTGCTCTCACATGCGTTCAAGTCTTCAGAAGAAGGAATTTTCCTCCACACAAGATCAGGTGGCAGGTTGTTCAACCTTGCCCGTCTAAAAGTGAAGACCAAAGTATGGAAAGTCCTCATCAGGGAACTCCTCTTTGCTGATGATGCTGCATTAACATCTCACACTGAAGAGTGTCTGCAGAGACTCATCGACAGGTGTGTGGCTGCTTGCAATGAATTTGGCCTAACCATCAGCCTCAAGAAAATGAACATCATGGGACAGGACGTCAGAAATGCCCCATCCATCAATATCGGTGACCACGCTCTGGAAGTGGTTCAAGAGTTCACCTACCTAGGCTCAACTATCACCAGTAACCTGTCTCTCGATGCAGAATTAAACAAGCGCATGGGAAAGGCTTCCTCTGCTATGTCCAGACTGGCCAAGAGAGTGTGGGAAAATGGCACACTGATACAGAACACAAAGGTCCAAGTATATCAAGCCTGTGTCCTCAACACCTTGCTCTACGGCAGCGAGGCCTGGACAACGTAAGTCAGCCAAGAGCGACGTCTCAATTCATTCCATCTTCGCTGCCTCCGGAGAACACTTGGCATCAGGTAGCAGGACCGTATCTCCAACACATAAGTCCTCGAGGTGGCCAACATCCCCAGGATATACACCCTATAAGCCAGCGGCGCCTGAGATGGCTTGGCCATGTGAGCCGCATGGAAGATGGCAGGATCCCCAAGGACACATTGTACAGCGAGCTCGTCACTGGTACCAGACCCACCGGCCGTCCATGTCTCCGCTTTAAAGATGTCTGCAAACGCGACATGAAGTCCTGTGACATTGATCACAAGTCGTGGGAATCAGTTGCCAGCGATCGCTAGAGCTGGCGGGCAATGATAAAGGCGGGGCTAAAGTGTGGCGAGTCGAAGAGACTTGGCAGTTGGCAGGAAAAAAGACAGAAGCGCAAGGAGAGAGCCAACAGTGTAACAGCCCCGACAACCAATTTTATCTGCAGCACCTGTGGAAGAGTCTGTCACTCTAGAATTGGCCTTTTTAGCCACTCCAGGTGCTGCTTCACAATCCACTGACCACCTCTAGGCGCTTACCCATTGTCTCTCGAGACAAGGAGGCCAAAGACACTCCATAAATATTTAAATTTTTACTGCTGGAGACTAGCTCTGCACATTCAATATAAAATTGGCATTAGAGTTCAGGGAACCAGTGCAGCAGCCGACTTTAGCTTGATTGTTCCGTACCTTTGCTTTTGCAAATTCTAAAATGTTGTAGGTGCTGAAACCACAGGCAAAACCTAAAGCTAAAAAAAAACACATGAATGCTCATTTCCAGTTCCAAGCATCTTATCCTGATGTTGATGTGGGGATGTTGCAGTCCAGATCGGCCTACTTTCTGTTGTAAGTATGAAAATGTTTTTATTGAAAGCATTGACATTCTGAAATTTACACAGGTAGAAATTGGTTTTGGCCCAGTTACAGGCCACTACATGCTGCAAGCACATATCAGTAGTCTAGCTTGTATCAGTAACAGTTAGCATGAAGCTATCGGACTGTCATAAAACTCCAACTCATTCATTAATGTCCTTTAGGGAATTTAACCTGCTGTCCTTACCTGCTCTTGCCTATATGTGACTCTAAATCAACACAATGTGTTTCACTCTTATCTGCCTTCTGAAATGGCCTAGCAAGTCACTCAATTGTCAGGAAGGCAGCTCACCACTACCTTCTCAAAGGCAGTAAGGGATGGGGGATGGGCGATAAATGCCAACTTTGCCAGCAACACCCATATCCTGTGATTGAATAAAAAAATGCTTGCCAGAAGCCTGCAGCCCAAGGCTCACCCAAAATAGAGCATTAGGCCTCAATTTAATAACAGAGACAAGCTGCCGGCACGCATCGCACTTCCAGAGGCAGCTCACCTAATGTTGGGCATTAAATCTGGGCCTGCTGCCTCATCAGCAGTGACCTTCAGGTAAGTCCTGGGAGAGGGAGGCAGCAGAAATTGTGGTGGAGGGGCAGAGCATGGGTGGACAGCAGCCTGCAGTATTTCTGTGAAGCCGGGAGGAACACTGACTAACTTTTCACAAGTGTTGTCAAGGACTCTACAACAAGCACAGGTCTTTCTTTGCATATTTAAAATTGATCCAATACTGATTTCAGACAGCCGCTGGGGTGTTAAAAAATAGTGGCCGGAATATTGCGCTAGTCGGCTGGGAGCCATCCACTGACTGAAAAGTTGGTGGCGAAACCGCCTTCACCGGGCCTGGCGATCCAGTCCAGATTTTACGGTCCCCAGGCCCTTAATTGATCTTAGGCGGGACTTCCACCTCATGAGGCAGGAAGTCCCGCCTATTCGAGCTACCAGCCAATTAGCGAGCCAGCAGCTCTTCGTCCCAGCAGCACCACCAGGACTGGTGGCCACTGGGGATTTTACCATTGGCAGTTGGGCGGAAAGGACAGAAAAGAGGTAGGTTTTTGGGGCCACACTGGGGGTGATCGGTCGGGCCCCAGTGAGGCAAGGGGGGTTGATTGGGGGGGCGGGGCATGTTGGGCATTGGAGATGGTTGGGACATCGGGGCCGGCCCTCCGTGGGCACAGGGTGCTTGACCATGAGGGTTGCCCCTCCCCCCCCCCCCCCCCCCCCCCACCAGGCTGGCAGAAGACTGCCTACATTTTACAGGTGGCTTTTCTTGGGCCTGGGCCGCCTGCCTGCCAATGGTAAAATCCCTATGGCGGTGGGCAGAGGCCCTTAAATGGCTGTTAACTGACCACTCAAGGGCCTTGAGTGGCCTGGGGCAGGCAGGCCATTTCCTGCCATCGCCACCCCACGTAACATGGCGGCGGAGGCGGGAGCAGATCGGTAATGGCCCACAAGCCTCCCACTCCATTTTACACCCCATTCCCCCCCCACCCCCTGCTCTCCACCAACAGCCCGCTCTTTGAAGAGACCTAAAATTCCAGCCAGCGAGCACTAATATGGCTGAGTGAGTAGAACTTTCTCAAAGCAAGGGCAATAGTGCTACCATTGGTCTCTATACCTTTGGCCTAGGATGCAGAAGAGGAAAAAAAGCTGTGCTTCTGGTTGCCATGCTACAGAGTGCAACAAGAACAGGACCAGCCTTCATTGGGATGCCACCTTCAGTAATATTCACCATCGAGACTCATGAAGAATTGTTTTCGAGTGAGTTACCAGAGGAGAAGCAGAATTCTTGGTGGGAATAGAACTGTAAAGGAGAGCTTACTGGGAAACTTGTCAGAAAAATACCATTGCTTAGAATTTCTGTGGGGTGTTCCAGCAGAAAATCAGCAAAACTTACCCAAAGAGATGGCTTAAATGGCTAATAACATTGTTTGATACAATTTCTCTGGGTGTTCTAATGATCTTTCACTGAAATTTTAGCTGGAAATTGGGAAATTCAGGGTGCACTTGTTTAAATCTCATCCTGCTTGATATGGATCTTTGTTTTACTAGACAGATTATTAAGCTCTTTAGATCAGAAGTTTTACAGTTTTACATTAAGTTTTAGAAATCTTATATAATCATTGCTGAACTGGTTATTATTGCTGCCAAATTATGGTCAATTAGTGAATACGAGTCAATTCAATCTCAAGCCGAACTTTCTGCTGTTCTTTATACCAAGACTTGAACTTGATGCACAGCCTCAAGCAAGTAAGGTTTCATGGAATAAGGTCATCTGTGGGCTGATAAAGCTACAGCCTAAAACAAACACTATCACCCAGAGTGACTTTTTCATTATGTTCCATTATTTACAAGCAAGGAAAGAATTCTTGCTACATTGCCCTTGCAAATAATTGGTCCCAAGGTAGAAAGCAAATTCAATTACATCGGTATATTCAGAATAGAAAGTAGAAATCTATTTCACCTTATAGACACTGTTACAATTTCTATTATACATAGTTGTAAGCTCTAGGCAATTGCTTATATTGTTTCTCTTACTCTGAATGTGTTTTGAACTGCCTTTAAACAGCGTACACTAGATTGATAAGCAAGAAGATGGTTGATTGGCATGCATGTTGCTGTCCTTTAAATGAAGTAGAAAAATTGATTGCTGAAGAAAAAAACTAAAACTACAAGGGTAGTAAGCTACTTCCAGTCATGCAGTCTGATCAATTTAGAAAGTACAAGGGGTTATTTATTGTGATTAGAAGTCTCATATCTGGACTCTTTTTCTGGCATTTTTAAGCCAGGTTTATGTTAACTGATTACCTTAAGATTTTTGTAATGCGAAATTATAAAAACCTTATGTTGAGCTGGGGTTGAGTTTTCTCAAAAATTAAAAAGTGTTCATTATATGAACTGAATATTTCTCAATTCTGATATTAAAATAGTTTATTTTACTCTTTTCTGCAGCATAAAGTCAGCTCAAGTTAGTCTCAGTGAAAAAATGGAACAAAGAGAGAGCATGAAAAAATATTGGCGCAGAAAATCAAGGAAATCCAAACATGTTTTATATGTACATAAAGAGCAAGAGTATAACTAAGGAAAGACTAGGCCTCTTAGGGACCAAAAATGTAGCTTTTGTGTGGAGGCAGAGAATATGGATAAGGTTCTTAATGAATATTTTGTGGCTGTCTTCACAAAGAGGGGGGCTGATGATGAAATCAGAGTTAAGGAAGAAGAGTGTGAAATATTGAATGGGATGAACATTGTAAGAGTGGAAGTATTAAAGTGTTGGACATCTTTGAAAGCAGATAAATTACCAGGCCCAGATGAAATATGTCCTAGGTTGTTAAAAGAAGCAAGGGAGGAAATTGTGGAGGCTCTGACTATCATATTTCAACCCTCGCTGGTTACAATAGTGGTGCCAGAGTTTTGCTAATGTTGTACCGTTGTTTAAAAAGGGAGGAAGGGATAATCCAAGTAATTAAAGGCCATAGATAATTAAAGGCCATAGATAATTAAAGGCAATAGATAATTAAAGGCCAGCTAGCTTAACTTCAGTTGTGGTCAAATTATTGGAATCAATTCTGAGGGACCTCAGTAAAAACCTTCATTTACAAAGGCATCGATTTATCAAAGAAAGTCAGCATGGATTTGTTTAGGGATGATCATGTCTGACTAACTTGATTGAATTTTTTGAGGAGGAGACAAATGGAATTGATGAGGGCAGTGTGGTGGATGTGGTCGATATGGATTTTAGCAAGGCTTTTGACAAGGTCCCACATGGCAGGCTGGTATGATGCTGTACTGAAGTAGGCCAGGAAGATCCTTGGTCAGGCATTGAGGTGACACGCATCATTTGAGGCAGGAGGTGCTGACACAATGGCCAACCTTTCCTCAGGCAAAGGTTGGTGATACTGATGGTAGTGGTAGGGACAGGGACAGTGGTAGAATGGTAGAAAAAGATAAATTACTCAAAGCTGTTCTGCTGGTCACTTTCAAATAGCGGAGAATGAAGAATCACATATGAAAAAACATGGCTCATTGTTATTTAAATGAAAATGTTACTAGATTATGCAATTTGTGAAAAATTATTGCAGGCGAAAGTGTATATTGGAAAAACAATTGCTGCTTGGAAAGTGAAAATCTTATCTCTTAACCTTTCAACTAAAAATCACTGATGTGAACTTCTACAACAAATATGGACATGTCTGTAAACTGCTTTGTGCTTTCAGAATTTTCAACAGAAGACCAAGTACAGAGGAACAATAAAGGTCACTGTCAATAGGGTTGACAATCCCAGATAAAACATCGTGTTCTGAGATACACACCATGACAATTTAGATGTCACAATAATTTCAGAAAGCTGTTATTACAACAATGGAGCATTTTAGTAGCATAGGTGATATGCTTAGGCTTTCCAATCAAGATAATTGTAGGTTTAAATCATTGGGCTGTCCGTCGCTCAAATCTGCCAGGTTCAGTTGTGATGCATTGTCTATTCCTGGCCAGGTGAAGTGACTGGCATAACTCTTCACCTCAAAGAAGAAATATTGACAGTACATCTTGACAGCATAAGCTACTGCATTTGAACCAGTTCCATGGAAGTCAGGAGCTGGACTAGCCCAAGTTCCAATGTGAAGGAGGCATTGAACAGATGATTTGATGAAAATAATTCAAGTAGCATTTCTAGCCTGTCAGAGAATACTACAGGCAGAATTGTATTCTGCCCTTGAAGGCGGGAATGGAGGCGGGGGGAGGGGGTTGCACAAGCGAAATGGTAGGGGGCGCCATTCCTGACATTGCCCGGGCCTCCTGCCATTTTGTCTGGGACAGAGAAGGCTGAGGATAGCCTTCCCGCCCCAGGCCAATTGAGGCCCTAAAGCGACCAATTGCGACTCTTCTCGCCTCCACCTCAATTTTGTAGAAGGTGGAGGGGCCCGCCGCTGCCAGGTAAAGCCAGGCAGCCTCCTAGCAGGATTGGGATGTCCCTCCTTTGGGGGCAATCCAGGGCCCCCATATGGCTTTCTAGTGGTGATTGCCACCCCCCCCAGGAAGACACCCCTCCAACCCTCACCAACCACACTCCCATCCCATTACCTGGGCCTGCCTGATGGCATCGGCAACCCCGACTGCACTCACCTTTCCCAGGATCCTGGATGTCCTCGATGGTGCAGGACTTCCTGCAGTACTGACAGTCGCCACTGCTCCCAGTGGTGCTGCCAGTACTGCAGAGTTACTGGCCCTGTGTTTGGCTGGCATGTCTTGGAGGTGGGAGTTTGTCCCTTAAAGGGACAGCATCCCCAATGGTGGGCAGTAATTGCCCGCCTGCCGTGAAATGGCTTCAGATGTCTGATGGAGGGCCAAGGTGGAGTGTCTCCCTGCCTTCCAGCCTGCCGCCAGGACCCCCATCACGAGAATAAAATGCAGCCCCACAGGCAGTAGAAAGAACAAAAACTCTCATGACTGCTACAACAAACACCATGCATTTGTCAAGCGTTTTTAACATCAATCAACATTTCAAAGCACTTCACAAAAAGTATGGACACTGAGCTGAAGGCAATATTAGGAGAAGTGGCCAAAGGTTAGAAAAGTGAAAGGTTTTAAGTAAGGTCTTTCAAAATTGGGGAGGGAGGTGAAAAGGCAAAAGAGTTTGTGGAGCGAGTTCCTGCACATGGGCCCCAAGCAACTGAAGAAGCAGCACTGAAGGAGGGCAAAGAGATGGGGTGATGCAACAAGCAGCCAGAGTCTGAGGAACAGTGAGTTCAAGAGGGGGTTGTTGTTGTCACTTTGGAGGAGGTTACAGAAATAGGAAGGGACAAGGCCATGGAGAGATTTAAACACAAGGATAAGAATTTAAGATTTAAAGCACTGGGAGACCAGAAACCAGCTTAGGTCAGCAAGGGCAATGTAAGAGAAATGTCCTAAGAATTGGCCTAAAAATGTCCTCAAAATGGATTCGGTAGTGAGACTGAATGCCAGGAAAGGAAAGAGCTAATTGGAATTAAATGAAACGACCTGCTTTATCAAGACCTGTATGCGACCCTTTTGTTACCAAAAACCTGAGAAGCAAAGGACTAAATGAGTGACCTGGCATATCTAGGTGCCAGTATGTCATTGATATGAAGATTAGCGAGGTACCAACAGGGTTGTATGAAGTGATTAATATCAGAAGGCTAGAACTCGAACAGATTTGTCACTCGGAAGCAACAGTTCCTCTGCACCAGCTCTTAAGAATGAGATCATAAGGTTCCTAAAACATTGCTAACTGCAAGCATGTAGGCTTTAATCTATGCAATCTAATGCTATTAACCTGTCAGCCCATCTAAGGAGTCTAAATAATATCAGCAATTTATATAAATCCAAGACTGGTTTCAACAGTCAGTCTATAATCAGCAAGTAATTAATGCATTCCTCCAATTCTGGCTCTAGCACATCTCTGATTTTAACCAATCCTTCACTGGTGGCCGTGCCTTCAGCTGCCTCAGCTTAAAGCTCAGGAATTCACTCTGTAAACCTCCCTTTAAGACTCACCTTAAAACCTACCTCTTTGACCAGTGACATTTTTTTTTTTGTTGACGCTCCTGTGGCACAGCTTATGACTTTTTAATGTGTCCAAGGCAATATGTAAATGCAAATTGTTGTTGAGTTACTGGGATGTAATTGAACTGCCTTTGCAAACTGTTACTTATTTAATAAATTAACACAAGAAATAGGAGCAGAAGTAGACCATATGGCCCATCGAGCCAGCTCCACCATTCGATATGATCATGGCTGATCTTGGGCTTCAATTCCACTTTCCTGCCCACTGTCCATATCCCTTGCTTCCCTGTGAGACAAAAAATTGATTTATCCCAGCCTTAAATGTATTCAATGATGGAGCATCCACAACCCTCTGGGGTAAAGCATTCCAAAGAGTCACAACCCTTTGAGTGTAGTAATTTCTCTTCATCTCAGTCCTGAATGATTGACCCCTTGTCCTGAGACTGTGTCCCCATGTTCTAGATTCCCTGACCAGTGGGAACAATCTCTCAGCTTCTACCCTATCAAGCCCTTTCAGAATCTTGTATGTCTCAATTAGATAACCTCTCATTCTACTCAACTCCAGAGAATATAGGCCCAATTTACGAAGCCTTTCATCAAAGGACAACCCCCTCATCCCAGGGACCAATTTAGTAAATCTTCGTTTTACTGCCTCCAGTGCAAATATATAATTTCTTAAATGTGGAGACCAAAATTGCAAACAGTATTCCAGGTCTGGTCTCACCAAAGCCCTGTACAATCTTAGTAAGATTTCTTTATTCCTGTACTCCTAAGAAGCTGCATCACTCCAAGCAGAAGGGCCATCCGCGCATCAACACAAACAGAATTTCTTATCCACAGCTGTTACATAAGTTTCTAAATTCACTTGAAAAAGCCCTTCAAAACACTCCAACAGGGGATGCAGAGACCAAGTGGGCCCACATCAGAGATGCCATCTATGACTCAGCAATGACCACTTTTAGCAAACGTGTGAAGCAGAATGCAGACTGGTTTCAATCTCACTTTGAAGAGCTGGAACCTGTCATAGCCGCTAAGTGCATTGCACTGCTGAACTACAAGAAATCCCCCAGCGAGTTAAAGCAGCCAGAAACGCTGCGCAAAGAACAGCCTGGCACTGCGCAAATGACTACTGGCAACACCTGTGCTGTCATATTCAGCTGGCCTCCGAGACCGGAAACATCAGAGGAATGTATGATGGCATTAAGAGAGCTTTTGGGCCAACCATCAAGAAGATCGCCCCCTTCAAATCTAAATCAGGGGACACAATCACTGACCAACGCAAGCAAATGGACCACTGGGTGGAGCACTACCTAGAACTGTACTCCAGGGAGAATGTTGTCACTGAGACCGCCCTCAATGCAGCCCAGTCTCTGCCAGTCATGGATGAGCTGGACGTACAGCCAACAAAATTGAACTCAGTGATGCCATTGATTCTCTAGCCAGCGGAAAAGGCCCTGGGATGGACGACATTACCCCTGAAATAATCAAGAGTGCCAAGCCTGCTATACTTTCAGCACTGTACGAACTGCTTTGTTTGTGCTGGGACGAGGGTGCAGTACCACAGGACATGCGCGATGCCAATACCATCACCCTCTATAAGAACAAGAGTGACCGCGGTGACTGCAACAACTACCGTGGAATCTCCCTGCTCAGCATAGTGGGGAAAGTCTTCGCTCGAGTCGCTTTAAACAGGCTCCAGAAGCTGGCTGAGCATGTCTATCCTGAGGCACAGTGTGGCTTTCGAGCAGAGAAATCCACCATTTCTCTGCTCGAAAGCCACACTGTGTTGCTGTTCTCCCTTCGCCAGCTACAGGAGAAATGCCACGAACAGATGCCCCTCTATGTTGCTTTCATTGATCTCACCAAAGCCTTTGACCTCGTCAGCAGAAGTGGTCTCTTCAGACTACTAGAAAAGATCGGATGTCCACCAGTACTACTGAGTATCATCACCTCATTTCATGACAATATGAAAGGCACAATTCAGCATAGCGGCGCCTCATCAGATCCCTTTCCTATCCTGAAACAGGGCTGTGTTCTCGCACCTACACTGTTTGGAATCTTCTTCTGCCTGCTGCTCTCACGTGTTCAAGTCTTCAGAAGAAGGAATTTTCCTCCACACAAGATCAGGTGGCAGGTTGTTCAACCTTGCCCGTCTAAGAGTGAAGACCAAAGTATGGAAAGTCCTCATCAGGGAACTCCTCTTTGCTGACGATGCTGCATTAACATCTCACACTGAAGAGTGTCTGCAGAGACTCATAGACAGGATTGCGGCTGCCTGCAACGAATTTGTCCTAACCATCAACTTCAAGAAAATGAACATCATGGGACAGGACGTCAGAAATGCCCCATCCATCAATATCGGTGACCACGCTCTGGAAGTGGTTCAAGAGTTCACCTACCTAGGCTCAACTATCACCAGTAACCTGTCTCTCGATGCAGAAATCAACAAGCGCATGGGAAAGGCTTCCATTGCTATGTCCAGACTGGCCAACAGAGTGTGGGAAAATGGCGCACTGACACGGAACACAAAAGTCCGAGTGTATCAAGCCTGTGTCCTCAGTACCTTGCTCTATGGCAGCGAGGTCTGGACAATGTATGTCAGCCAAGAGCGACGTCTCAATACATTCCATCTTCGCTTCCTCCGGAGAATCCTTGGCATCAGGTGGCAGGACCATATCTCCAACACAGTAGTCCTCGAGGCGGCCAACATCCCCAGGATATACACCCTACTGAGCCAGCGACGCTTGAGATGACTTGGCCATGTGAGCCACATGGAAGATGGCAGAATCCCCAAGGATACATTGTACAGCGAGCTCATCACTGGTATCAGACCCACCGGCCGTCCATGTCTCCGCTTTAAAGATGTCTGCAAACGTGACATGAAGTCCTGTGACATTGATCACAAGTCGTGGGAGTCAATTGCCAGCGATCGCCAGAGCTGGCAGGCAGCTGTAAAGGCGGGGCTAAAGTGTGGCGAGTCGAAGAGACTTAGCAGTTGGCAAGAAGAAAGACAGAAGCGCAAGGGGAGAGCCAACTGTGGAACAGCCCCGACAACCAATTTTATCTGCAGCACCTGCGGAAGAGTCTGTCACTCTAGAATTGGCCTTTATCGCCACTCCAGGCGCTGCTTCACAAACCACTGACCACCTTCAGGTGCGTACCCATTGTCTCTCAAGACACGGAGGCCAAAGAAGAAGAAGAAAAAGATACTCCAATCCCCTTGCAATAAAGGCCAACGTGCCATTCGCCTTCCTAATAGCCTGCTGCACCTGCATGTTAACTTTATCTGTTCCGTGTATGAGTGCCCCCAAATCTCTCTGAACGCCAACGCTTACCAGTTTCACACCTTTTAAAAAATATTCTGCATTTCTATTTTTACGACCAAAGTGAACAACTTCCCACTTCCCTACATTATACTCCATTTGCCATCTTGTTGCCCACTCACTTAACCTGTCTATATCTCTTTGCAGCCTCCCTACATCCTCCCCGCAGCTTACCTTTGCACCGAGTTTTTTATCATCAGCCAATTTAGATACATTACTCTCTGTCTCTTCATCCAAGCCATTAATATAGAATGTAAATAGCTGAGGCCCCAGCACTGATCCTTGCAGCACCCTACTATTCACTGCCTGTCAACTTGGAAATGCCCCATTTATGCCCACTCTCTGCTTCCCGTCTGTTAATCAATCCTCTATCCACGCTAATATATTACCCCCAATACCATGAGCCCTTATCTTGCCTATTAATCTTTTATGTGGCACCTTATCGAATGCCTTTTGAAAATCCAGGTATACTACATCTACTGGTTCCCCTTTATCTACCCTACTGATTACATCCTCAAAAAACTCTAATAAATTTGTCAGACAGGATTTCCCGTTAAACCATTGTCGATTGTTGTAAAAACCCATCTGGTTTACTAATATCCTTTAGGGAAGGAAATCTGCTGTCCTTACCTGGTCTGGCCCATCTGTGACTCCAGACTCACAACAATGTGGTTGACTCTTAAATGATCTCTGAAATGGCCTAGCAAGCCAATCAGTTCAAGGGTAATTAGGGATGGGCAATAAATGCTGGCCTAGTCAGCGACGCCCATATCCCACAAACGAATAAAAAAAACCATGCTGACTTGTTCTAATTATACTATGCTTTTCCAAGTGCAATGTTAAGTCTTCTTTAATAATAGTTTTCAGCATCTTCCCAATGACTGATGTTAGGCTAACTGGCCTGTATCTCGCTGTTTTCTCTCTACCTCCTTTCTTGAAAAGTGGCGTAACATTTGCCAATTTCCAATCTGAAAGGACTATTTCTGAATCTAAGGAATTTGGAAAATCATAGCCAGTGCATCCACTATCTCTGCAGCCATCTCTTTTAGGCCTCTAGGATGTAGGCCATCTGGTCACAAGGACTTGTCAGGTTTATGTCCCTGAAGTTTCTCCAATACTTTTTCTCGGCTGATATCAATATCCTTAATTTCCTCACTTTCTAGCCCCTAGGTTACTGCCTATTGCTGGTATGGAACTTGTGTCTTTTACTGTGAAGACATACACAAAATATTTGTTCAATGCCTCAGCCATTTCCTCGTTCCCCATGATTTCTCCTGTCTCTGCCTCTAAGGGACCAATGTCTACTTTAACTATTCTCTTTCTTTTTATGCACTTATAAAACCTCTTACAATCTGTTTTTATATTGCTGGCTAATTTACTCTCGCATTCTATTTTTTTTTATTTTTATCAACTTTTTGGTGGCCCTTTGCTGGTTTCTAAAACACTCCCAATCCTCAGACATGCTGCTATTTTCTACTACATTATAAGCCTCTTCTTTTAGTTTAATACTCTCCTTAACTTCCTGAGTGAGCCACAGATGGGTCATCCTTGACGAGTTTTTGTTTTTGAATGGAATGTACTTTTGTTGAACCCTTTGAATTGTTTCTTTAAATGTTTCCCACTGTTCATTTACCACCATACCTTCCAGTCTATTTACCCAATTAACCTTCGCCAGTTCTCCCCTCATACTTTCATAATTGGCTTTGTTTAAGTTTAAGATTCTTGTTTGGGATTGAAATGTGTCACTTTCAAACTTAACAGGAAATTCAATGGTATTATGATCACTATTTCCCAATGGATCTTTTACTTTGTCATTGCTTATTAACCCTACTTCATTACACAATATGAGATCTAAGATGGCTTTATCCCTAGTCGGTTCTACAACGTATTGCTCCAAGAAACTGTCATGAAAGCATTCTACAAATTCATCTTCTAGTCCACTGTTGCCAATTTGATTGTCACAGTGTATATGCAGATTAAAGTCCCCCACAATTAATGCATTACCTTTTTTACATGCTCCAATAATTTCCCATTTAATCTTCTGTCCAATAATGTAACTACAATTAGGGGGCCTGTAAACTACTCCCACCAATGTTTTATGACTCCTGCTATTCCTAATTTCTATCCAAACTGATTCTACTTCATGATCTTCTGAGGCCAGATCCCTTCTTAATATAAAAGCAAAATACTGCGGATGCTGGAAATCTGAAATAAAAACAAGAGATGCTGGAACTACTCCGCAGGTCTGGCAGCATCTGTGGAAAGAGAAGCAGGGTTAACGTTTCAGGTCAGTGACCCCGAAACTTTAACTCTGCTTCTCTTTTCACAGATGCTGCCAGACCTGCTGAGTGATGCCAGCATTTCTTGTTTTTATCCCTTCTTATTAATGTCCTTGTGCCATCCTTTACTATGAAGGCTACCCCTCCTCCTTTGCCATTCTGTCTGTCTCTCCAAAATATTGTGTATCCTGGAATATTCATTTCCCAACCTTGATCTCCTTGTAACCATGTCTCGGTAATGGCAATTAGATCTCGATCATTTGCCTCTATTCGTGCCACTGGTTCGTCTATTTTATTACCGATGTTTTGTGCATTCAGATAAAGGAACTTTAATTTCATTTTTTAACTCTGTTCCCTGCAATGACCTTATTTGCCAATGTACAATTTTTGTTAAACTCTCTGTCCCTTCCTGTCCCATTCTGTTGGGAGTTACCCACATCACTATCCTGCTCCGATGCCCTGACCCCTCTCTTCGGATTTCATCCTATCTACTATGTATTTACATACTCAATGTTTAAGTATGCGAAGTATTCGAACGTTAGTTCATGATCTTGTTTTCTGACTACTTCCCTGATAATTGACAAAAAAGGCATAATTTATTCATTCACCAGCTTGTGTGGAACCTCAAGAGAGGTTGGTAGTGTAAATGTTAATATATTTCTAACTGATTGATGCAAGATAGTTCAGCAAGCCAAACTTAGCATCATTAACTCCTAAGCATAATCTGGGTGGCAAACACCAGATGATTCTTTGACGAGGAGTTAAGATGAAGAGCTCTCCGGATGAATATTCTCATCAGGATATTAATCCTAGTATTCCTACAATGGGTAATGGGCAAGTAGGACTTGGGGCAGGATGTGATACAAGCAGTAGATGAAGATTATGGATGACGGAAAACAGGAATCGACTAAGACTTGGAGCAATCAATCCGAGAGGGGACAAAGGCATGGATGAAGGATTCAGCTGCAAATGGGTACTGCCATTTGCTGAACAACTGATTTGACACTGAAATATTTGACTTTGTTTTTATTCTGCTTCCCTCCGTACTTTATTAAAGGTTTCTGAAAGAATAAATAATGGAAGCATTGCTGATCCTGCGAATCTGTGTGAACACATACACAAACCTATCACATTAGGTTATTTTGCTTATACGCTGCCTTGGTTACTATCCAAAACAATATCATCCTGCAGCATTCCACATTTACAAGCCATGAATCCAGAACTGCTTTCTTAAAGATATTAGTAAAAACATTTTACCATTTCTACTATTTCCTATCATTTCATTTAATTAAAATTGTTCCATCATTATTAACTTTAATGGCATTATTATTTCTAACTTTGAAATTTTTATAATAATGCAAAGAAATACAAAAGACTTTGGCCTAGAAAATTGGCAGCATCTGTTTTTGGGCACCTAACCTGCAGAGTGCTAACAGCCCGCACTCAAAAGTCTGGGATTTTGGACTTTGAACCTCATTTCCGTGTAAAAGGCACAGTGGTAGCAGCATACACAGATTTCAGCACCAATGTACACGTTAAGTGATTGGGTAAGATCGTAGAGGTCTGCAGTATCGTTGGCTGGGCCTTGGAATGCAATTGGGGTGGGGGAGGGGCGGTGTTGGGGGGTTGCTAGGATATTGGGAAAGAACATTGCAAGGGTCTACATTATTGTTGTCTGGGCCTGGGAGTGAAATTGGGGTTGGGGGGTGGGGTGGGGGGGGGGGTGCGGGTGGTCGCGAGGAGGCAGGACAGGAGGAAGATCATGGGGGGCTGCCGCCTGGAGGTCAGAGATGGGACTGTCAGAGATCTTGGGTCCAGAAGCAGTGACGATGAAGGTGACTACTGTCCTTTTTTCCATTCGTGCTGCTGGGAGTTGGTTTATTGGAGGCAATCAGCATCTTTGCTGGCTGCCTCAGGCACAAGCCAAAGTTATAAGGGGGAGCAGAAGCAGGCTTAGGCCCTTTATTTGCATATGTTAATAGCCTAAAACCCACTTCTGATATGGGTAAAGGACGCCTCTTGTTTGGCCCTTCCTAAAATGGCATTCAGAGCCAAACTTCTAGCCCTTTGTTTGTAGATAATGGAAGTTTATTCAATATAATAAAATGCCAATCATCTACATAGACATGTTCTAAAGATTGAGCATAACCTATTAGGTAGCCATTGGTAAGCCCCTTCCCTGATTAGAATGTCAACACAACTTACACGATCTCAGGGACCAATCTAGTGAACATTTGTTGTACTGCCTTCAAGGCAAGTATATCCTTCCTTAAATATGAAGACCAAAACTGCACACAGTGGGATGAATTTAATGAGCTTGTTGCTGTGATCAGGGGCGGGTCCAGAAATGGGTGCCATTCCTGTCCATCACATGGGCAGCTGACCCACCGTGGAGACGTGGGCAACCCCCCCACCCCCAAATCATGTTGCGGCAGCAGGATGCAAGTCGCTGATGACAGCGTCGGATGACTTTGGTGCAGGTGCTGGCGTCATATTTAAAAGCCTGCCAGCCCTGCATTCACTCCTGCCTTCGAGTCATTATCAGCTGTGTGCAGCTGAAAACATTGCTGGACTGGTTCCTGGACAGCCCAACAGGGCAAGAGGGCCCACAACAGGAGGGAGACAGCCTGGATTGACAGAAGAGTTCCGGATCTGTGTCCTCTCACCACCGCCAAGGAAGAAGCCTTAGAACTGGTGGGGACTCAGGGCGGTCACACAATCTCGGACGGAAAGATTGGAGTCTCTGTGCAAGAATGAGGATTGGCTTCAATCAACATACTCATCACGTTTAGAGACACACATTACATATGGCTGGCATGATAAGATCTGCACAGCCTAACCGACACATGTTTATGTTCTCTCATGCAAATCGGCATGCGCAGGAGACTGCATCTACAGGGGGACAGCCGTCAATCTCTGAAGAGGAGGACCACTCAGAGAATGCACAGTCCCATAACTCTTCTGCACCATCCAGCAGCACAGATGCCTTCATCTTGGTGGGTAACTGCTCGGCATTAGAATCAGGGTCACAAACTCGTGAGAGCACCACACACGCGCTTGAGCAACTGGCTGAGGCTGAGACAGCCGAGGCTTCTGACAGTCGGAGGACTGTGGGTGGCCAGGACCATGCTGAGCCCCAGGCTGATGATGAGCCTCTGATGTCAACAGCACAGAGCATGCTGGAGTTACAGAGAGAGATAAGGCAATATGTGGCAGAGAGGCCAGAGGCCAAGCGCAGCCATGAACGGAAAATGGAGGCGTCCATCCATGCCATAGTTGCTGCCATATCTCAGGCATGTGAGCACTGGTTTCCTCCATCAAGAGGTTAGTGACCCTCATGGGGAGCCAGATTCCAAAGATGTGTGCAAACCTGCACACCATCACCTCAACGCAGCAGTGGCAAAGCGAGAGAAGGACTCAGCGCTTAGAGTATTCTCCAGTGCCTCAGCCTTCTCTGGTCAGCAGGGAGGTTCAAATGAGCCTTGAAAGGGAGGAAGAGAGGCTGCACTCCACAGCTGGGGGCTCCCCTCAGGGCGCTCCAAGTGTGGACACCGGCTCCTCGGCCCCTCCGCCAGTGAGCCCAGCTCCAGCAGCTGTACGCTCAAGTCCCTCTGAACAACATTTACAAGTTTTGTATCTTTTTAAAAATATTGTGCTTTTCTATTCTTATGACCAAAATGAATAACCTCACACTTCCCTACATTATACTCCATCTGCCACCTTGTTGCCCACTCACTTAACCTGTCTATATCTCTTTGCACTGTGTCCTCCCCACAGCTTACCTTTTCACCTATTTTTGTATCATCAGCAAACTTAGATATTATAATAAAAGCAAAATACTGCAGATGCTGGAAATCTGAAATAAAAACAGAAAGTACTGGAAATACTCTGCAGGTCTGTGGAGAGAGAAACAGAGTTAACCTTTCAGGTCAGGCCCCCTCCCCAAACTCTTTTTCCGGTGACTGTATTGGTGTTGTTTCCTGCTCTCGCCCTCAACTGGAAAACTTAATCAACTTTGTTTCTAATTTCCACCTTTCTCTCACCTTCACATGGTCCATCTCCGACACTTCCCTTCCTTTCCTCGACTTCTCTTTCTCCATCTCTGTTCACTAATATTCACGATAAGCCTACTGACTCCCACAGCTACCTCGAATACACTTCCTCACACCCTGCTTCCTGTAAGGACTCCATTCCATTCTCCCAGTTTCTCCATCTCTGATGCTTCTGTTCTGATGATGCAAGCTTCCACAACAGTGCTTCTGATAAGTCTTCCTTTTTCCTCAACAGAGGATTTCCCCCTCACTGTGGTTGACAGGGCCCTCAACCATGGCTGACCCATTTCCTACACTTCTGCCCTCACCCCTTCCCCTCCCTCCCAGAACCGTGACGGGGTTCCCCTTGTCCTCACTTTCTGCCCCACCAGCCTCCACATCCAAAGGATCATACTCTGCCATTACTGCCACCTCCAGCTCGATGCCAACATTAAACGCATCTTCCCCTCCCCTCCCCTGTCAACATTCTGCATGGATCATTCCCTCTGTGACACCCTAGTCCACTCCTCCATTACCCCTGACACCTTGTCCCCATTCCTATGGCACCTTCCCATGCACTCACAGAAGGTGTAATACCTGCCCTTTTACCTCCTCTCTCCTCACCATCCAAGGCCAAACACTCCTTTCAGGTGAAGCAGCCATTTACTTGTACTTCTTTCAATTTATTATACTGTATTCGCAGCCCACAAGTCAGGAGTGTGATGGAATACTCTCCACTTGCCTGGATGGGTGCAGCTCCAACAACACTCAAGAAGCTTGACACCATCCAGGACAAAGCAGCTCGCTTGATTGACACCCCATTCACCACCTTCAACATTCACTCTGTTACGACCAGGTGAAAAAGGTGTCGAGGGGTCTTTCTCGCCTTCACCTGGTCTTATTGTAACAGGGTTTTATTTTAAACACACCGCGTTTTGAGCTCCCCCTTGGTGAATCCTTGTTCACTGCTTTCCAATTATAAGACAAAGAAATGAGCACAAACAGGCTTTCTTAGGTTTAAAGAAGAAAAGTGAAATTTATTAAAACTTAAATTTAAACTCTAATTCGGTTAATGCCTACGGATACACGCCATGCCCCACGCGAGCATGCATATGCAATACGCACATGCAAATAGAGACAGAAAAGAGCAGAAGGAAAATAGGGAAGTGGTTGGAGGCAATCTCTGAAGAGGGGTTTTTGTTACTGTGCTTCGAGCTCACTTTAGTCCTTGCTTGTTGGTAGATCTTGCCTTTCGTTGGGGCCCAGTATTCTCCTTAAACCTTGTTCACTGTAGGAGACTTTTCTCTTTTGGGGTTCATATGTCTTCAGTGGTTTTCAGTTCCATGAGAAAGAGATGAGAGCAGACAGGAGAGGCTCTTTTCAGCCCAGGAGCAAACAGCTTTCTGAGTTCAAATTCTCTGTGGCCAATTTAAAACTCTCAGTTCAAAACTCTGCAACAGCCAGTTAGTCATGTAACTAAACCGGTCTGACCAAGTCTTCTGTGTATTGGGGAGCAGGGACTGGTTCCTTTGTTCCAACACTGTCTGCTAGTATGCAAAAAAATGACTTTCCAGTCATTGTTTTTTTTTACAAAGCATGTTCTGTCTTTGCTCCAGTAACAGTTTAAAAATCAATGTTCATGTGACAAAATCTTGGCAGGTGGGGGCCTGCATGACCACTCCCTCCACTACCAACGCACTATGGCAGCATTGGGAGACCAAACGCAGATTGGGTGACGACTTTGTAGAACACTCCACTCAGTCCTCAAGTATGACCCCAAGCTTTCGGTTGCTTGCCATTTCAACACACACCCCTGCTCTCATGCCTACATGTCTGTACTTGGCCTACTGTAGTGTTCCAGTGAACATTAATGCAAGCTCAAGGAACAGCACCTCATTTTCCGATTAGGCACTCTACAGCCTTCCGGACTGAACATTGAGCTCAATAATTTCAGAGCATGGTTGGCCTCTTTTTTATCATTATTTTATTTTATTTTGTTTTACCATGTGCCTGCCTTAAACTGGGGTTTTCATGGTTGTGCTTTTGGCTCAGGCTGTTCATTAATCTGTCATTAGCACTCTCTCTGCACGAATGCTTTGTCTTTCACCACGCCATTAGCAACTCTCTTTGCCTTTGCCCCGTGACCTCCTTGATAGCCAATCTCTCTGGCCCTCTGTCCTATCACACACCTTCCCTTTTGTTCTCTTTCTCACGCCCCCATCCCCACCCCCGCTTTACTTGCTTAAAACCTATTACATTTCTAACCTTTGCCAGTTCTGATGAAAGGTCACAGACTTGAAACGTTAACTCTGCTTCTCTCTCCATACATGCTGTCAGACCTGCTGAGTATTTCCAGTACTTTGTTTTTTATTTTAGATACATTACGCTCTGTTTCTTCGTCAAAGTCATTAATATTGATTGTAAATAGCTGAGGCCCCAGCACTAATCCTTGAGGCATTCCATTAGTCACAGCCTGCCAACTTGAAAATGCCATGTTTGTCACTACTCTTTGCTTCCTGCCTATTATCCAATCATCTATCCATGCTAATATATCACCCCCAACTCCATGAGTTCTTATCTGGTATATTAACCTTTTGTGTGGCACCTTTTCAAATGCCTTTTGGAAATCCAAGTCTACTATATCTACTGGTTCCCCTTTATTTACCCTAGTATTTACATTCTCAAAAAACTCTAATATATTTGTCAAACATGATTTCCCTCTCATAAAGCTGTGTTGACTTTGTCTGATCATATGATGATTTTCTAAGTGTATTGTTAAGACTTTCTTCATATTAAATTCCAGCACTTTCCGATGACTTTTTATTCATTCATGGGATGTGGGTGTTGCTGGCTAGGACAGCATTTATTGCCCATCCTTAATTGCCCTTGAGAAGATGATGGTGAGCTGCCATCTTGAACCACTGCAATCTGTGTGGGGTTGGTACACCCACAGTGCTCTTTGGAAGGGAGTTCCAGGATTTTGACCTAGCGACAGTGAAGGAACGGCAATGTAGTTCCAAGTCAGGATGGTGTGTGGCTTGGAGGGGAACCTGCAGGTGGTGGTGTTCCCATGAAATCTGTTGCTCTTGATCTTCTAGGTGGTAGAGCTCGTGGGTTTGAAAGGTGCTGTCTAAGGAGTCTTCTTGCATTGCTGCAGTGCATCTTGTAGATGGTACACACTGTTGCCACTGTGCGTTGGTGGTGGAGACAGTGAATGGTGAAGGTGGTGGATGGGGTGTCAATCAAGCAGGCTGCTTTATCCTGGATGGTGTCGAGCTTCTTGAGTATTGTTGGAGCTGCACCCATCCAGACAAGTGGAGAGTATTCCATCACACTGCTGACTTGTGCCTTGTAGATGGTGGACAGGCTTTGAGGAGTCAGGAGATAAGTTACTTGCCGCAGGATTCCAAGTCTCTGACCTGCTCTTGTAGCCATGGTATTTATAGGCTGCTGCAGTTCAGTTTCTGGTCAATGGCAACCTCCAGGATGTTTACAGTGGGGGATTTAGCGATTGTAATGCCATTGAATGTCAAGGGGAGATGGTTAGATTGTTTGAGATAGTTATTGCCTGGTACTTGTGTGGCACAAATGTTACTTGCGACTTATCAGCCCAAGCCTGGATATTGTCCGGGTCTTGCTGAATTTCTACACTGACTGCTTCACTATCTGAGGAGTCGCAAATGGTGCTGAACATTGTGCAGCCATCAGCAAACATCCCCACTTCTGACCTTATGATTGAAGGGAGGTCATTGATGAAGCAGCTGAGGATGGTTGAGCCTAGGGCACTACCCTGAGGAACTCCTGCAGTGATGTCCTGGAGCTGAGATGATTGACCTCCAACAACCACAACCATCTTCCTTTGTGCTAGGTATGACGTCAGGCTAACTGGCCTACAGTTCCTTGTTTTCTCTCTCCCTCCTTTCTTGAATAGCAGTGTTACATTTTCTAACTTCCAATCTGCTGGGGCTGTTCCAGAATCTAGGCAAGTTAGGAAAATCATAATAAGTTCATCACTCTTTGCAGCTACCTCTTTTAAAACCCTAGGATATAGGACATCAGGTCTGGGGATTTGTTGGATTTTAGTCCTTCAAGTTTCTCCAATATTTTTTCTGTGCTGGTATTAATTATCCTAATTTCTTTTAATCTTTTTAGCTCCTAGGTTACCCTCTATTTCTGGTATGTAACTTGTGTATTCTACTATGAAGACACACAAAATATTTGTTTCATGTCTCTGCCATTTCCTCATTACTCATGATAATTTCTCCTGTCTCTGCTTCTAAGAGATCAACATTCATTTTTAGATATTTGAAAAAACTCTTACTATCCGTTTTGATATTCCTGGCTAGTTCACTCTCATATTTTCTTTTCTTCCTTTTGTCAATATTTTGGTGACTCTTTGCTGGTTTCTCAAACACTCCCAAACCTCAGACTTACTACTGTCCTTTGCAAGATTATAAGCCTCTTCTTTTAATCTATCCTTAGCATCCTTAGTAAGCTATGGATGGATCTTTCTTGCTATGTTTTTATTTTTCAATGGAATGTATTTTTGTTGAACATTATGAATTGTTTCTTTAAATATTTATTTACCACCATACCTTTTAGTTTATTTATCCAATTAACCTTAGCCAGCTCTCCCCTCATTCTTATATAATTGGCTTTATTTCAGTTTATGATTCTAGTTGGGACTGGAGTATGTTGCTCCATGGAATTCAATTGTATTAAGATTACTATTTCCCAGCAGATCTTTTACGATAAGATTACTAATTAACCCTGCCTCATTAGACAATACTAAATCTAAAATGTATTTATCCCTAGTTGATTCTACAATGTAATGCTCCAGGAAACTGTCACAAAAGCATTCTACAAATTGATCTTCCAGACTACCTTTGCCAGTTTGACTGGTCCAGTCTATATGAAGATTGAAGTCACTCATAATTATTACATTGCCTTTGTTACATGCTCCTAGAACTTCTTGCTTAATGCTCTGTCCAATGGTATAACTACTGTTCAGGGGCCTATCAACTACTCCCACCAGCGTTTTCCGACTCTTGTTATTCCTAATCTCCACCCATATTTATTCTACTTCCTGATCTTCCGAGCCGATGTCCTTATGTCATCCTTTACTATCAGGGCTACTCCTCCTCCTTTTTCATTCTGCCTGTCTTTTTGAAATGTTGTGTACCCAGGAATATTTATTTCTGAAACTTGGTCATTTTGTAACCATTCTCTAATGGCAATTATATCTAAATCATTTTCTTTGAATGTGTCATGAGTTCATCTATCTTATTGTGGATGGTGCACGCATTCAGATTATGTGCCTTTAATTTTTTTTTAATACTATTCCCTGCATGGACCTTACTCGCTGATGCACTATTATCATTAGACTCTCTGTCCCTTCCTGTCCTACTCTGTTTATCTTTACCCACAGCCCAAAATGTTCTATTTCCTCAACTTTTCTCTTTGGATTTCTCATTCTCCCTTCACCTGAACCCTCTCCCCACGCTGTTAGTTTAAAGCCCTATCCACAGCCATAGTTATACAATTTGCCAGGACACTGGTCCCATACAGCCATACAAATTAGGAGCAGAGGTAGGCCATTCAGCCCATCATGACTCCTCCGCTGTTCAATAAGATCATGGCTGATCTGTATCTGTTTCAAATTCCACACTCCCATCAACACCCGATTAACTTTGATTCCCTTGCCTAACAAGAATCTATCTACCTCCACCTTAAAAATATTCAATGACCCCACCTCCACCATCTTCTGAGGCAGAGAATTCCAAAGTTGCACAACCCTCTGAGAGAAAAAATTTCTCCTCGTCTCTGTCCTAAAAGGGTGACCCCTGACTTTAAAACAGTGCCTGCTTGTTTTGGCTCACCCAAAAAAAGAAACATCCTTTCCACATCCACCTTGTCAAGGCTGTTTAAGATCTTATATACTTCAATCAAGTCTCCCCTCACTCTTCTAAACTCCAGTGAAAACAAGCCCAGTCTGTCCAACCTTTCCTCATAAGACAACCCACTCATTCAAGGTATCAATCTAGTAAACCTCCTCTGAACCGCCTCCAACGCATTCACATCCTTTCTTAAATAAAGAGACCGAAACTGCACACAGTATTCGAGATGAGGTCTCACCAATGTCCTGTATAACTGAAACATAACATCCTTACTTTTAGTTTCAATTCCTCTCGTAATAAAGGATAGGGTTCCTTTAGACTTCTTTATTACTTGCTGTACCTGCGTACTAACATTTTGTGACTCATGCACTAGAACACCTATATCCCTCTGCACCTCGGAGTTCTGCCGTCATTCTCCGTTTAAGAAATAATCTGCTTTTTTATTCTTCCTGCCAAAGTGAACAACTTTACATTTTCCCACCATTGTACTCCATCTGTCAGATTTTTGCCCACTCACTCAACCTATCTATATCAGTCTGTAACCTCCTATGTCCTCTTCACAACATACTTTCCTACCTATCTTTGTGTCATCTGCAAATTTAGCTACCATGCCATCGCTCCCTTCATCTAAGTCATTGATATAAATTGTAAAAAGTTGAGGCCCCAGCACAGACCCCTGCGGGACTCCACTTGTCACATCCTGCCAATCAGAAAACAACTCATTTTGCATACTCTCTGTTTTCTGCCAGCCAGCCAATCTTCTATCCATGCTAATATGTTACCCCCTACACCATGAGCTCCTACTTTGCGCAATAACCTTTGATGTGGCACCTTGTCAAATGCCTTCTGGAAATCCAAGTACAGGATGTCAACGGGCTCCCCTTTATCCACAGTACATGTCATTCCTTCAAAGAACTCCAATAATTTGGTTAAACATGATTTCCCTTTCCCAAAACCATGCTGACTATTCCCGATTACCTTGAATTTTACTAAATGCCCAGCTGTAGTCTCCTTAATGATGGAATCTAACACCTTCCCCATGACAGACATCAGGCTAACTGGCCTATAATTAGTTACTTTGTTTTCTGCCTCCCCACACTTCTTGAATAGAGGGGTTATATTTGCTACTTTCCAGTCTGATGGAACCTTTCCAGAATCTAGCGAATTTTGAAAAATTAACACCAATGCATCTACTACCTCATTAGTCACCTCTTTTCAGACACTAGAATGAAGCTCATCAGGACCAGGGGACTTGTCAGCCCACAGCTCCATCAGTTTGGTCAGTACCACTCCTCTGGTGATTGTAATTTCAGCAAGTTCCTCTCTTCCTTCCACCTCCTGATTTATAGCTATGACTGGAATGTTTTTTGTATCCTCTATAGTGTAGACAGAAGCAAAATATTTGTTATTTCATCTGCAATTTCCTTATTATCTACTATTAACTCCCCATTCTCAACACTCACTTTACTTACTCTTTTTTCCTTTTTAAATACCTGTAGAAACTCTTGCTATACGGTTTTACATTTCTAGCTAGTTTCCTCTCATACCCTAATTTCTTTCTCCTGATTAATCATTTAGTCATTCTCTGTCGTTCTTGATATTCTGACCAATCATCTGACCTGCCACTCATCTTTGCACAATTATATGCTTTTTCCTTAAATTTGATACTTTCCTTAACTTCTTTAGTTAACCACAGATGTTGGGTCCTCCCCTTAGAATTTTTCTTTGTTGTAGGAATATAGTTATTCTGAGTTTTCTGAAATATCCCCTTAACTGTCTGCCACTGCTTCTCTATTGATCTATTTCCTTGCCTAGTAACCCAGTTCACTTTAGCTAGCTCAGTTGTTATACCAACATAGTTGCCCTTATTTAAGTTTAAAATACTAGTCTGAGACCCACTCCTCTCTCTTTCAAACTGGATGTAAAATTCATTTTGTGGTTGCTGCTACCGAGAGGTGCCTTTACTCTGAGGTCATTAATTAATCCTGTCATATTATATGATACCGAGTCTAATATAATCTGCTCTCTGGTTGGTTCCAGAACATGCTGCTCTAAGAAACTATCTCAAAGCATTCTTTGAACTCCTCATGCAGGCTATTATTGCCAATCTGATTTTCCCAGTTTATATGTAGATTAAAATCACCCATGATTATTGCCATCGCTTTATCACAAGCACCCAATACGTCTTCTTGTATACTTCATCCTACATTGTGGTTACTGTTAGGGGGCCTGTAGACCACTCCCACTAGTGACTTCTTTCCCCTACTATTCCTCATCTCCACCCAAACCGATTCTACATCCTGATCCCCTGAACCAAGGTCATCTCTAACTATTGCACCAATGCCATCCTTGATTAACAGTGCTACCCCACCACCTTTACCTAGCTTCCAATTCATCTTAAATGTTATATACCCCTCAATATTAAAGACCCAATCTTTGTCATCCTGCAGTCTAGTCTCCGTAATGGCTATCGGATCATATTTATTTAGTTCAATGTGCGCTATCAGTTCATCTACTTTGTTATGAATGCTACTTGCATTCAGCTGCAGAGCCTTTGGTTTTGTCTTTTTGATATCTTTGTAACATCTAGTCTTGACTGTTGGTGTGTTCTTAGGTTTTTTTCTCTCTGTCCCTTCCTGCCATTCTCTGACCTTCATTTCCCATATTACTATTCTGCTCTCCTGCCTTGACTCTACCCCATGATTTGCTACATCTCCCCAAGCTTGATCCCTCTCCCCCCTTGTTTAGTTTAAATCCCTCTCTACTTCCCTAGTTATATGGTTTGCTAGAACACTGGTCCCAGCACGGTTCAGGTGCAGACCATCCCAATGGTACAGCCCACACTTTCCCCAGTACTGGTGCCAGTGCCCCATGAATCAAAACCCACTTCTCCCACACCAGTCTTTGAGCTACGTATTCATTTCACTAATCTTATGTGCCCTTTGCCAATTGGCATTTGGCTCAGGTAACAATCCAGAGATTATTACACTTGAGGTTCTGCTCTTCAATGTGTTGCCCAGTTCCTCATACTGCCTAAGCAGAACCTCTTTCCTAGTCCTATCTATGTCATTGGTACCTACATGGACCACGACAACTGGATCCTCCCCCTCCCACTCCAAGTTCATCTCCAGCCACAAAGAGATATCCTTAACACTGGCACTGGGCAGAAAACACAACCTTTGGAGCTCCCAGTTGCAGCTGCAGAGTGCAGTATCTATTCCCCTGACTATACAATCTCCTCTCACTACCACATTCCTTTTCACTCATCCCCCCACTTGAATGGCTTCCTGCATCATGGTGCTATGGTCAGTTTGCTCATCCACCCTGCAGTCCTTGTTCTCACCCACACAGATAGGAAGCACCTCATACCTTTTGGTCAAAGTCAAGGGCTGAGGCTCCTCCATCACGACACCCTGGACCCCCATATCTGACTGACTCGCAGTCATAGCCTCCTGTCCCTGACCATTTATCAATTCTAAAATTCTACTTAACCTAAGGGGTGTGACTACCTCCCGGAACAAAGGCTGGAATTTTACGCACCCTACCCCTCAGGAGCAGGCTGGAGGCAGTGGGGTGCATAAAATCGGGTGAGAGGCATCGGGTGCCGTTACAGTCACCTACCCGCACCACCCCCCACCTGCCATTTTACCAGCAGCGCGAGAGGTTGAAAACTGCTTGGTCACTCCAAGCCAATTGAGGCCCTTAACTGACCAATTACTTAACTTAAAGGCCTCCTCCTGCGCAACTGTTATTTTAATACTAGGCAGCCTCCTTGTGGGCTGGAGTGGGGGTCTCCACCATTCAAACCAGCCCCTGGAACTCTTCCCCCTGCCCTCCTGATCAACCCCCACCTCGCTCACAGGGGCCCAGCCAATTGTCTCTGGTGAGGCCCGAAACCCCATTCACCTGTATGAAGGCCGACATCCATGATCGTCTTCTGCTGGAACGGAAGAGCTGCCAGACTGGTGATTGGTCAGCAGCTGTTGGAGGTAGAGCTTCCCACCTCAGAAGGGCGGAAGTCCCACCCGAGGCCAATTAAGGGCCTGGGCCATGCAAATTTGCTGTGAAGCTTCCAGGCTTAGTGGAGGCTCGCCCCCAACTTTTAAGCTGGTATGCCAGGGTTCCACCACCAGATAAAATTCTGGCCTAAATGGTAGGGGGTGCAGAAGGAGAGTGAGGAAATGGAGGACTAGTGAATGCCGATATAAATAAATTGAATTCATAACATTAGGAGACAACATATATTGCAAAACTGAAGTAGAAGCAATTCTGCAATATCCTTTCCTACTGGGTTATTATTCAGATTATGCATGTGTTCTTGAATAAAAGCAAGAAATGCTGGAAATACTCAACAGGTCTGGCAGCATCTGTGGAGAGATAAGCAGAGTTAACGTTTCAAGTCAGTGACCCTTCTGAAGTTCTGAAGAAGGCTCACTGATCTGAAACGTTAACTCTGCTTCTCTCTCCACAGCTGCTGCCAGACGTGCTGAGTATTTCCAGCATTTCTTGTTTTTATTTCAGATTTCCAGCATCCACAGTATTTTGCTTTTATATATGCATGTGTTCTTGGTAGCCATAGGTGATGCGTACTTGTCTTTGTCTCCCTGTGTAATATCAAGTTAGTAATCATATATAAGGTCACCAAGTGTCCCACCTGCTCAATAATGAATGGAACACTAACTTGATAAATACCTTTTTGAATTACTATTCGCATCAAACATAAAGTATGTTCTGTGGCTTTCTGAATGGTAAGGATATATTGGTGTCTCTGATTATTGTTCCTGAGATTCCATTTGTGTACGTAGTTGAAAAGGAGCACAAGTAAAGAAGATGAGCAATCAAAAGAAGGGGATCAGAGCTCTTCTATAAACTGCACTGAAACATTTTCTATGTTAATGGAATTATGTGTTTCTTACATTACAATAGTGACTATACTTCAAAGGTACTTCATTGGCTGTAAAGCAATTTGGACATCCTGAGGTTATGAATGGTGCTATATAACTAAGTCTTTTTTTCTTTTATAAATGGCAGTTGGTGGTGAAGAGTCTAATATTTTATAACTTATCCACTTCTTTTCCATTCACTTCCCAAATTTCAGTACTAAAACATCTGTTGGGTGGGTATTCTAGTGACTTAATTATTGCAGGGTTACTTATTCAGTACTACAACAGAGTTATGTCAGCAAAAATGAATTCAAATAAAGAAGTTATATAAAGGATATAAAAAAATAATCCCATGGGGATTAAAATCCTACAACCTTTTACTGCATGCAAAAGTAAGATTACATCATAGCTAATGAAATGCTTTACTTTTTTGAGTAAAATTGACAATTAGTGACCAAGCAGCACATCACCACTGTTGAGATATCACATATATATTTATATTATGTGTCTGTATTATATATGTATATACACATATAATGTGTTACTATAAGTGGAAATAATTCTTAGAAACAAATATAGAATACAAGGCAAATGCGAAAATCAGGATGTATAGTTAAAAAAGGAATTCTTTGCTGACTGTTTTCCATTTCTTCCCATGAGATCCATTACCTCATTCCACTAGCTTTTATCGCCACAAATATTTTAGATCCCATTGTGAAATCTAGCACTTTCCAAAACTTTTAAAATACAGTTCTCTAAAATCAAAATTTTGAGATCCTTTAAACTTGGTCCTCTTTATGCAGGGATTTGAGGGACTGGATGAGAGCAAAGCTCTCTTTTTCTTCCCAAGTTTATATTGACATTGCCATTTTATAATAACAGTAAAAGTATTTTTATACAGATTTGATACCATACGTAAAATGCATTGGAAACGAAAAACAAATAAATGGCTCTAAATACATGATTAACTGCTCTGCAGATTGTTTTCACAGGAATTTCATTATTACAGTACATTTGCTGCTGCTCAACAAGGAATAGATATGGTCAATTGGCCAGACATGTAGAGCTGGAAAGGGAATGGGGGTTGTTTGCTTGCAGATGGCAATGCTGCCTGGCACGAGGCCAAGTCAGCCCACTGACTGAACATCAGCTGCTGCAGAAGACCCAAGTGTTATTTTCATCCTCAGTGGCGGCGAAGAGAAACAGCTGAGGGAAGGTTGTGTTTTCATTTAAAAACAAAATGAAATTTTAATGATTACAAAATGAAACATATTACTGCATCAATCACAAAGTCACTTGAGGTGATGGAACCCGTTTGAGAAAATAGAAAAGGTATCCCAGTATTGTTCTTGCAATTTCGAATCCACAATGAATCCAATAGCAAATATTCAAAGCGGCAGTTTAGGGAAAAAGACAGTTGAATATGTATCAATCTATATCAATATCTAAGATGAAGAGACAGAGAGTAATGTATCTAAGGCTGCTGATGATACAAAGCTAGGTGCAAAAGTGCTGTGAGAGGACAAAGAGGCTGTAAAGAGATATAGGCAAGTTAAGTGAGTGGGCAACAAGATGGCAGATGAAGTATAATGTGGGGAATTGTGAGGTTATTCACTTTGGTCGTGAGAATAGAAAAGCAGAATATTTTTTTAAAAGGTGTTAAACTTGTAAGTGCCAATGCTCCAAGAGACTTGGGTGTGCTCAAGCAAGGAATACAGAAAGTTAGCATGCAGGTACAGCAAGCAATTAGGAAGGCAAATGGCACGTTGGCCTTTATTGCAAGGGGATTTGGAGTACAGAAATAAAGATGTCTTGCTGCAATTGTGCAGGAGTTTGGTGAGACCACATCTGGAGTATTGTGTGCAGTTTTGGTCTCCACATTTAAGAAAGGATATACTTGCATTGGAGGCACTGCAGCGAGGCTTCCCTAAATTGGTGCCTGAGGGAGGGGATTGTCCTATGATGAGAGGCTGAGTAAATTGGGACTATATTCTCTGGAGTTTAGAAGAATGAGAGGCAATCTCATTGAACATACAAGATTTTGAAGGGGCTGAATAGGGTAGACGTTGAGAGCTTGTTTCTGCTGGTTGGGGAATTTAAAACATGGGCACAGTCTCAGGATAAGGGGCCAATCACTTAAGACTGAGATGAGAAAGGGTTGTGAATCTTTGGAATTCTGTGGATGATCCATTGTTGAATACATTTAAGACCGGGATAGACAGATTTTTGGTCTCTCAGGGAATCAAGGGATATGGCAAGCAGGTGGTAAAGTGGAATTGAAGCCTAAGGTTAGTCACAGTATTTTTTATTTATTCATTCATGGGAGGTGGGTATCGCTGGAAAGGACAGCATTAATTGTCCATCCTTAATTGCCCTTGAGAAGGTGGTGGTGAGCTGCCTTCCTGAACTGCTGGAGTCAATGTGGGGTAGATACACCCACAGTGCTGTTAGGAAGGAAGTTCCAAAACTTTGGCCCAGCGACAGTGAAGGAACGGTAATATAGTTCCAAGTCAGGATGGTGTGTGGCTTGGAGAGTAACTTACAGGTGGTGGTGTTCCCATGAAATCTGTTGCTCTTGTCCTTCTAGGTGGTCGAGCTCGTGAGTTTGAAAGGTGCTGTCTAAGGAGCCTTCTTACATTGCTGCAGTGCATTTTGCAGATCGTACACGTTGCTGCCACTGTGCATTGATGGTGGAGGGAATGAATGTTGAAGCTGGTGGATGGGGTGCCAATCAAGCGAGGTGCTTTGTCCTGGATGGTGTCTAGCTTCTTGAGTGTTGATGGAGCTGCACCCATCCAGGCAAGTGGAGAGTGTTCCATCACACCCCTGACTTGTGCCTTGTAGATGGTGGACAGGCTTTGGGGAGTCGGGAGGTGAGTTACTCGCTGCAGGATTCCTAGCCTCTGACCTGCTCTTATAGCGATGGATTTATATGGCTACTCCAGTTCAGTTTCTGGTCAATGATAACCCCAGGATGTTGCTAGTGGGGGATTCAGTGATTGTAATGCCATTCAATGGCAAGGGGAGGTGGTTAGATTCTCTCGTGTTTGAGATAGTCATTGCCTGGCACTTGTGTGGCCCAAATGTTACTTGCCACTTATCAGCCCAAGCCTGGATATTGTCCAGGTGTTGCTCTATTTCTACATGAACTGCTTCAGTATCTGAGAAGTCGCAAATGGTGCTGAACATTGTGCAATCATCAGCGAACATCCCCGCTTCTGACCTTATGATTGAAGGAAGGTCATTGATGAAACAGCTGAAGATGGTTGAGCCTAGGACACTACCATGAGGAACTCCTGCAGTGATGGCCTGGAGCTGAGATGATTGACCTCCAACAACCACAACCTTTGTGCTAGGTATGACTCCAACCAGCGGAGAGTTTTCCCTCTGATTCCCTTTGACTCAAGTTTTGCTAGGGCTCCTTGATGCCATACTTGGTCAAATGCTGCCTTGATGCCAAGGACAGTCTCTCTCACCTCACCTCTTGAGCTCAGCTCTTTTGTCTATGTTTGGACAAAGGCTGTAATGAGTTCAGGAGCTGAGTGGCCCTGGCGTAACCCAAACTGAGTGTCACTGAGCAGGTTATTGTAAGCAAGTGCTGCTTGATAGCACTGTTGACGATGCCTTCCATCACTTTACTGATGATGAAGAGTGGACTGATGGGGTGGTAATTGACTGGGTTGGATTTGTCCTGCTTTTTGTGTACAGGAGATACCTGGGCAATTTTCCACATTGTCGGATAGATGCCAGTGTTGTAGCTGTACTGAAACAGATTGGCTAGGGGCACGGCAAGTTCTGGAGCACAGGTCTCCAGTACTATTGCCGTAATGTTGTCAGGACCCACAGCCTTTGCAGTATCCAGTGCCTTCAGTCATTCCTTGATGTCACTCAGAGTGAATCGAATTGGCTGAAGACTGGCATCTGTAGTGTTGGGGATTTCAGGAGGAGGCTGAGATGGATCATCAATTCAGCACTTCTGGCTGAAAATTGTTGCAGTTGCTTCAGCCTTTTCTTTTGCACTGATTTTCTGGGCTGCCCCATCATTGTGGATTGGGATATTTGTGGAGCCACCTCCTCCAGTTAGTTGTTTAATTGTCCACCACCATTCACGACTGGATTTAACAGGACTGCAGAGCTTAGATCTGATCCATTGGTTGCTTAGCTCTGTCTATCGCAAGCCTCTTACACTGTTTGGCACATAAGTAGTCCTGTGTTGTAGCTTCACCAGGCTGACATCTCATTTTGAGGTATGCCTTGTGCTGCTCCTGGCATGCCCTCCTGCACTCTTCATTGAATAGCGGAGCAGGCTCGACAAACCATATGGTTTACTCCTGCTCATATTTCTTGTATTATTATGTTCTTGTGATCATAAAATGCCAAAACACTAATTGCTTTTCCCAATTCCAACTTTGGATGCGATACTATTCCTGCTGATGTTGTGAAGTAGACATAATTACAATCTGTTCTGCTAAACTACACTTTTTGGGGAAATTATTTCTCTTTTCTTCCCAACTGATGTCTTCCAAGATTGAATTCTTTCACATCTGGAACAGCCAACTGTCTTTTGAAATGAATTGCACCTTCATAGAATTGAGTCTTACAGTGCAGCTGGAGCCCGTTCAGCCCATCACTCCTGTCCCACTCACTAAAGAGACATTTTGGAACATTTCCCTCCCCTTTCTCTATATTCTTCTAACTTTTTCTTGGTGTTGCAATGGTCAGAGGAAAAGTTGAAATATTTTGCAGCAAGGAGTGTTATAGAGTCATTAGACACAGAAGGAGGCAAATCGGCCCATTGAATTGATTCTGACTCTGTAGAGAAGTCCAATCAGTCCCATTCCCCTTCTCTACCCTCGTAGCCCTGCAAGTTTATTTCCTCAAGTGCCCATCCAATTTCCCTTTGAAATCTCTCATCGTCTCCGCCTCCACCACCCTCATAAGCAGCAAGTTTACGATCATTACTACTTGCTGTGTAAAACAGCTCTTCATCACATCCCCATTGCATCTTCTGCCCATAACTTCAAATATCTGTCCCCTAGTCCTTGTACCATCAGCTAATGGGAACAGCTGTTCTTTTTCAACCTTTTCTAAACCTGTCATAATCTTGTACACATCGATCAAATCTCCCCTCAATCTCCTTTGCTCCAAGAAGTCCCAGCTTCTCCAACCTAACCTTGCTGCTAAAATCCCTCACCCCGGAACCATTCTGGTAAATCTCCTCTGCACCCTCTCAAGGATCCTCATATCCTTGGTAAAGTGTGGTGACCAGAACTGGATGCAATACTGTAGTTGTGGCCCAACCAGGCTTTATAAACATTCAGCATAACTTCCCTGCTTTTGTACTTAATACCTCTATTTCTGAAGCTCAAGATCCATATGCTTTGCTAATTACAGTCTCAATATGTTCTGCTACCTTCAAAGATCTATGCAAATGAACCTCCGGGTCCCTCTGTCCCTCCACACTCTTTATAACGATGCCATTTTGTCGATATTGCCTCTTCCTAGCCCATCTGCCAAAATGCATCGCCTCATATTTCTCTGTAGTAAATTCCATCTGCCACTTGTCTGCCCATTCTGCTAGCCTATCTATGTCCTGTTGCAGTCGATTGGTATCATCCTCCCTGTTTGCCACACCTCCAAGTTTGGTATCATCGGCTTTTTTTGAACTATTCCTCTGTATTCCAAAATGCATGTCATTTATAAATATCAAAAAAACAGTGGTCCTGGCAGTGACCCTTGGGGAACATCACTGTCTCCCAACCTGCAATCTGAAAAACAACCATTTACCATGCCTCACTATTTTCTATCCTTAAGCCAACTGTTTATCCAAATTGACACTGACTCCTATTCTGTGAGCCTCAATTTGGTTAACCCGCCTTTTATGTGGTACTTTGTCAAACAGTTTCTTAAAATCCATATAGACAACATCCATTGCATTCACTTCATCAGCCTTCTCTGTTACTTCATCAAAAAATTCAATTAGATTGGTCAAGCATGATCTGCTGTTTACAAATCCATGATGGCTCTCCTTAATTAACTCAAACCTCTACAAGTACCTGTTGATTTTTTTCCCCTTATTATTGTTTCTAAACCTTTCCCACCATCAATATTAAACTAACTGGTTCATAGCTACTAGGAATGTCCTTACACCCCTTCTTGAATAAGGGTGTCACCTTTGCCACCCTCCAATCCTTTGGCAGCTTCCCTGTATCTAGGGAAGATTGGAAGATTATGGCAAGCTCTTCCACTATCTCCAGCCCCACTTCCTTTAGCAACCTAGGATGCAAGCCACCCATAACAGGCGACTTACCCAATCTAAGCATAACAAGCGTTTCCACTTCATCATGCCTATCAATTTTACTACATCCATTGCCTCGACCATCTCTGCTTCTACAGATAGTTTGTCAGCATCCCCTTCCTTAGTAAACATGGATACAAAGTACTCATTAAGTATTCCAGCCTTGCCCTGCGCCTCTACGCATGTATCACCCTCTTTGTCCCTTGTAGGACCCACCCCGCCTCTTACTACCCGCTTACTATTTTCATGCCAGTAAAAGATTTTTGGATAACCTTTTATGTTAACTGCTATTCTATTCTCACAGTCTCTCTTTGCCAGTCCTATCTTCCTCTTCACTTCCCCTCCACACTTAATTTTTTTGTCCTGGTTCTTACTTGAAGAATTCACCTTAAATGCATTACACATCCTCTTTGTTTTTTTTTAGATTTAGAGATACAGCACTGAAACAGGCCCTTCGGCCCACCGAGTCTGTGCCGACCATCAACCACCCATTTATACTAATCATACACTAATCCCATATTCCTACCACATCCCCACCTGTCCCTATATTTCCCTACCACCTATCTATACTAGGGGCAATTTATAATGGCCAATTTACCTACCAACCTGCAAGTCTTTTGGCTGTGGGAGGAAACCGGAGCACCCGGAGAAAACCCACGCAGACACTACACAGGCAGTACCCAGAATTGAACCCGGGTCGCTGGAGCTGTGAGGCTGCGGTGCTAAACCGTTTGTTTCATTATATTCTCTATCTCCCTCATCACCCAAGTTGATTCCCTATCTTTCGCCCCTGTCAGAATGCATCTGAAACATCTCCTCCTTTAAGATCATCCATTGTTCTGTTACAACTTTTCCTACCAATCTCTGGTTCCATTTGACCCTGACTAGATCCCCTCTCATCCTATTGAAGTTAACCATATACTTTAGATTGTTCCTTGCTCTTCTCCATTACTAATCTAAACCTTATGATGCAATGATCACTCTTACGCAACTGTTCCCCCACTGACACTTAAGGCAGGATTTTCTGTTTTGGGTTGGGATCCCAATGTCAGTATCAAATGCGGGTCCTGACCCCACACCATGTTGGGAGCAGTAACCCAACATCAATTTTGCCTGGATTGGCCAATTAGTGGCCAGAGGGTGTGCTCACCATCCAATGGAGGTGGGTTCTGGAAGCTGGAGGGCCAATCGGAGGCCCTCCATCACGGAGGAGCTGGAAATAAAAAATGGCCGCAACTGCCATACCATGATTGTGGAGGGGGAACCCCGCCACACAAGGCAGTCTTCGGTCGCTACTGTCACCAGGTAGGCATGGGGTTGGGGGGGTGGGGGCTCAAAGTCATCCTGGAATGCTGGACCCCCGTCTGCCACCAGGAGGCTGCCTCCATGCAGCTGCCAGCTGGCCTCTGATCACTGTTCTTAATTGGCCTTTTAATTATCTTAAACTACTCGCCGTTTGTGGGCGGGTAGTTGTTCCGCCCCCGATCCAGCCTTCCCGAAAATGGCTCGGAGGTGGAATGGCACCAGCATGCCATCCGGCAGCAGGAAATTGCACGCTCAGCCACCCCAGTTACCACCATCATTGGGCTCCGAAGCTCCTGCCCTTCATCCACTCGAATATTTAAATCAATTAAATTAATTAAGCTAAATATACTTACGCCTCCTCTTGATGGCCTGCCACGATCTTTGGGCCCAGCAGCCGGCACTCCCGCACCTTCGGATCCCTGTCCAGGGAAACGAGGCATAACACTGGTGGGGAGGGGAAAGAGGTAAGTTTATCAGTGCGAGGGTGGTTGTGGAACTTGGTCAAATTAACTTCATGGGTGTAGGGGATGGTGGGAAGGGTTGTAGTTTAAAGTTTGTGCAGTTTGGGGATGGAAGAGGGTCAGATGGTGAACGTAAGTGTTTTGGGGGGAAAAGGGAAAATTATTCATTTTATTGTGATGGGTGGGGTGGGAGGGGGTAGAAAAAATTATTTATTTAATTGAATTCAATCTATCTTTACATATTTAAATAAGCCAGTAGGGTTAACACAGCATTGCCGGGGACGGACAGCCCACCTCCTCCACGTGATCGGTGGGGGGGAGGGTGCAGGGGGGACAGCCCACCTTGGCTATTTAAATGAGCCACCGTGCTTGAGATTGTGGCGGCTCTTTGGCATGCGGCCTGCACAGGCAAACCACCATTTTTGAAGTTCGCCACCGAGATCAGCAACAAGCTTATAAAATCCAGGCCATTATGTTATGCGTGATCTTTAGCGGCCCAACAATACTGCATAACACTGGCTATGGCTTGACAGGTCTTCCTTATATGAAAGGATAGACATCCTTCAAAGTCTGATGCTTGAATCACCAAGACAAAGGGCACTGACACTGCTGAATTATCAGATAAGCTTCAAATATTAAGCAGGATTTCAGGAAAGGCCCTAACAATTAAGGCTACTTGATCTTATCCACATGAAGCAGAGATGAAGGTAATAACTGTTGAATAAGATAAGCTTAATTATTCTGTCTCCATTATCCTTTGGAGCATGTGAGAGATAGAAAAGAACATGTGATGAATTACTAGAATCCATCAATTGCTTGACTTAAAAGCAGTTTCTTGGTTTGATGCCTCATGTGCGAGAAGGTAAAGGGAGCAATTTAGTGCCCCATAAGTGGAAACTCGGCCACACCAACCGATATATATAAAAACAGGGGTTCTCAACCTTCTTGCTTCTGATTACACCCTCCTAAGTTATTAAAATTCCATGGAGACACTCCCCCAACCCTGTAACACAACACAACTCTTTTCTAAAAGTGGCTCCAATCATGTAGTAAAAACTAACACCAAATTTGTGCACAGCACAATCCCAGAAAAGAAAAATCAGATAGATCACTATAATTGATAACCCGTGACAGGGTTCCCCTTGTCCTCACTTTCCACCCCATCAGCCTCCATATCCAAAGGATCATCCTCCGCCATTTCCGCCACCTCCAGCGTGATGCCACCACCAAATGCATCTTCCCCTCCCTTCCCCTGTCAGCATTCCGAAAGGATCGTTCCCTCCGCAACACCCTGGTCCACTCCTCCATTACCCCCACCACCTCGTCCCCGTCCCATGGCACCTTCCCCTGCAATCGCAGGAGGTATAATACCTGCCCATTTACCTCTTCTCTCCTCACTATCCCAGGCCCCAAACGTTACTTTCAGGTGAAGCAGCGATTTACTTGTACTTCTTTCAATGTAGTATACTGTATTCGCTGCTCACAATGTGGTCTCCTCTACATTGGGGAGACCAAACGCAGACTGGGTGACCGCTTTGTGGAACACTTCCGCTCAGTCCGCCAGCAGGACCCTGAGCTTCCGGTTGCCTGCCATTTCAACACTACCCCCTGCTCTCATGCTCACATCTCTATCCTGAGCTTGCTGCAGTGTTCCACTGAACATCAACGCAAGCTCGAGGAACAGCATCTCATTTTCCGATTAGGCACACTACAGCCTGCCGGACTGAACATTGAGTTCAATAATTTCAGAGCATGACGGGCCCCTCATTTTACTTTTACTTTTAGTTCTTTTTTCTTTTTTCTTTTTTACATTTTTTACAATTTTTTTTCTTTTGTTTATTTCATTTCATTGTAGTTTGTTCAGTTTGCTTACCCACTGTTTTTTTTTCATGTTTGTACTTGCTGCTGTTCAATCTTTAGTTCGTTAACACGCTACCTATACTAATGCTTTGTCTTTCAACACACCATTAACATATTGTTTGCCTTTGCTCCATGACCTTTTGGTCAGCTATGTGGCCTTGTCCAATCTACACCTTCTCCTTTGTTGTCTCTTGCCCCACCCCCGGCTCACTTGCTTATAACCTTTGACATTTCTAATAGTTGCTAGTTCCGAAGAAGGGTCACAGACCCGAAACGTTAACTCTGCTTCTCTTTCCACAGATGCTGCTGGACCTGCTGAGTGGTTCCAGCATTTCTTGTTTTTATTTCAGATTTCCAGCATCCGCAGTATTTTGCTTTTATTTCACTATAATTGATGTCCTCCTAAGCTCCAGGCTCATTTCCCAACATAAAAAAGGTCAACTTCCATGGCCACCCACACCTCTCATGAAAAATGCCCCTGGGATACGGACCTGGGGGTACCAGCTCCCAGCACAGCAAGAGGTTTGACGAGCCACCCATGGTGTGCTCAGCTCTGTAAATAGCTGCCAGGGACAAGCAGTGTTCAGCCAAATAAAGAGCAAAAGGTGAGGTCAGCCAAACAGGCACTGACACTCTTTGATTAATTCTCGGCCCACAAAATGGAACTTAACTCTACTGACCTGTTTCTCCGCTTACCAGATTTAAACATGGCGGAAGGGGAGTGGGCCCACACAGCCTGTCAGGAACAGAACCTGCTGCCAACTGTCACTAATGAATCTGGGTGGGGTTGCGCGGAGAGGGGGCAGGGTCTCCTTTCCACCAATACTAGTAGCAGTGGCACCACCACAAAGGCCCAACTTCACATAGGTGCACTGAAACAAACTCTCCTCATTTTTGTGGAGGGGGGTAAAAAAAAGCCAATTTTGAGGTCTCATTTTCAGTAATAAACAGGGCACCAACAATATTGGTAGTGATCAGTCTCAGTCATTTGTTTTGCTGACTCTCCTCGCAGAATGGGATTTGTAAAAAGATTTTTTTCTTGAAAGATGGTAGATTTGTCAAATCCCTTGAAAACCTCTTGCGGACCCCGAGAGGACCGTGGAACCCCAGTTGAGAATGCCTGCTCTAGGGGGCTGCAGATCCCTGCTGGAGAACCTCGTGGGTTAGAAAACCTTTTGGTAATTGCTTTGCTGTGAGTAAGAGTTAACTTTTTCACTCAGTGTCTGCAAAGTATTGAATCAACAAAGACCTAAAAGTATATCCCTACTGCATCAGTGACATTTTCTTGTCGGCATTTGTAGACCCATATCTAGCAGAAACTTTCCTCTTTCGTCTAAAAGCCTTAAAGCTTGCATAAAATTAAGACTTCCATCCCATACATCAGGGTTAAATTTGAATGCTGGACACAGAATCTGACCCATTGGACTTGCCAGTTCCCTACAATTATTTGATCAGTAAAGCAAAAGTAGTTTAAGACTAATGATAGCTGTGGGTTGCACTTAATTAATTTTGCAACTCCACTCAAAGTATTCATGTTTCTTCCTCAGTGAAGATACCTCTTTACCAACAGGAAAGAGAAAAATATTGTAACGACTGTTACAAAACAGGGGGCTAGAAATTCATCTCGGTTGTTAGTGCAAAATGGGTGATATCGGATTGGCTGCCTTTTATATGCAACACCTGATATTTAATTCCAATGACTGCAATAGAACTGAATGTTAAGAGCTGTGTATAATGGGCGCCCAATCAAATACCACCCTTTTTGCCCCATCACCCCCAAGTGGAATTTCTACTCCAGGGTCTCCCCTTGTCTCACTGACTGCTGTTTAAGTACCGTCAGTGAGGTCTATCATCTACACTGCTTCCCTTGTTATAGTTCCAAAAAGCAGGGAAGAAAATTGTATTTCATAAAATTGTGTATAAGTCATCTTGCTCTGCACATTTTCCATGCTGGGACACACATGTTTTTCACTCTTTTCTGAACCATTCCAAGAAGAGATTGGCGATAACAAAACCACATGGACAAGTCTATACAGACCCAAAAATGTTCACGTTGATTGGCATCTACAAATTCAAGCGTGGAGCCTAGCAACAGAAATGATGGTCGATCTCTGGATTTAAAATATTTTTGTGTGTTCTACATTTGCCAAATTCTTTGAATTTGTTATGCTTATTATGGAAACAAATTGTGCATTTCATTTAGCCGAGTCAGCTTATGTTTTACCAATATCAACAGTGCAGTAGCCGGTACCAGGTTGAATTCATTTTTCCCTTAGCAATTCAAACAATTTTGAATGGTTTGCTGAATACCATTTAGCTTCTCCAAAGGGGATATAAAACATGCACCACAATCTGCTGGTCAAGCATGATGATTGTTCACAACACTATGTCATTTCTGCTCTGGTCTTGGTGTTAGTGTACAATAACAATAGTTTATCCAATACAATCAGTATATTGCTCTTTTTCAAGTTTAACAACACAATGATTGTGTGGCTCACAGAATACAAATAAAAATGGCCAATTCAAAAACAATCCATATTTCAGCTGTGCCCCCTCCTGCTGCCATACCCTGGTGGCATTGGACACCAACCACATTAAATGGTTTGTAAATCCATGCTCATTTCTCAAGAGGTTTTGGTATTCAAAACCCTGGATAAAGAGAGAAATAAACACAATGAAGCTGAAAATGAAATGCATTAACAGATTAGTTCATTACACAGGAGTAATAAAAAGCCAGCTTTAGATCTAATTGTGGAAAAGTCCTCTGGGCTAAAATAAACCAGTCGACATTACTATGACCCCTGTTCAATCTGATTTTGTTAAACAATATTCATCGATAAGTTCATCCTTGCCTGAACATAGAAATTGAGAACTATGTAAAATAGGTATTGCAATTTGATTTGCCTCTATGGAGAATATGCTGGTAGATATTCATATCTATACACATACACAATTTTTAAAAAATTTACGTACTTAGGATTTAGTATATTTCTTTCAAGGAAAAAACCCAATGGTCACATGTTGATCTGATAATATTATATGGAGGCTCACGTATTTATTGAGATTCAGTCTATGATCTGGTCCCAGAAGCAGTGAAGGCACTCCATTTGTCTCTAAGGGGTGCCCTCAATTGTTGATCTTTGAGCTGATGGTCCAAAAAGTAACCATTGAATACACATAGGGAGGAATTTTCCCAACTTAGTCCCTCGCCAAATGGCAGGGCCATTTGCAGGCCGCGAACCCCAATGGTGAAGGAGAGGACTTTGCTAACGCTCTTTAACTGAGCCAGGCATTGGCATCCTGCCTCGGTTCCAAACCAATCAAGGAGGGTAGGTGGGATGATGTATCAAAGGAAGAATTTCTAATTAAAGGGACCATGACACGAGTTACAATGGCTCACCAGTATTTGGATGTTTGAGGCTGCAGCAACACAAGAATGAACAGGAGACTTGGGAGGCTGCTCCCCTGCTCTCTCATTCTTATAGAGAGATCCTGCTGCAGGATCTTAGGGGCAGCATTGAGGTGGTCTATCCCAGGGATGGGAGGAAGAGGACAGCCTCTCCAACCAAGAAGGCATGGATGGAAGTGGCCGAGGAAGTCAGCATCAGAAGTGTGGTCTTTCCAACCTGGAGACAGTGCACTCAGGAAGGAAAGGAAAGGTGAATTCCCTAATACGTTCAGGTGCCAAGCCTCACACTCTGACTTTCCCAACATTCTCCTGCATGGCACTCCTCAGGTTAACACACCTTGGAGCTCCACTCACTCCTCTCTCTCCAGGCACCTCACTTCTCTATCTGAGCAGCCAACACTCACCCTCACCCTCAATCTATTGCCCTCTCACACCCATGCCTCACGGTCATCCTCCTCAAATGTTGTCCTTCCCTCTTCTCCACACAAGCCACTACAAACACTTATAACTTTGCTTTCTCTGCTTGCCGGAGAAGAGAGTACACAACCTTGACAAGAGGCAGAGACCTGGGATGGGGGGAGTGGCCCTCCAGAGACAGGCACCTTATCGGCCACTGGCAATGTATTCCCACCTGCTCCAGTGGGAAGGACGTTTTGTTTTATGAGGCAGCAGATGTCAGCAGTAACCTGCCATGACAGCCTGATTGTCCTCATGCACTGGTGTTCAGACATGCCGAGAGAGCTGATCATCTGCCTGTAGACCTTGTGTTGAGGATCTCACCTCCTTCCAGTTGAATCCCTGGGCTGAATTTTACCAGCCCCTTGACGCCACGGGTCTTGGCGGGGAAGCCCGTAAAATGCTAGTGGGAGCGGCCCACCTCGACTTATGTCGCTAAGATGGTCCCACCGGATATTAGTGGCAGTGGCGAGGCCTCGGTGCAGTCCCCCTGCCGCTTGGCAGTGGAGCCTTCATTAAAATATTTAAACGAGCATCAATAAAATGCAAATTAACACCTGCCGACGGCGGCTGTCCCACGCTGATTTTACAGCCAACCAGCCATGACTCGCACGCCTTCGGAGCTCTGGTGGGAAGGGAGAAGGAGTAAAATTATCAGGGCGGAAGGAGGGAGCGGGGAAAACTAATCCTATTTGTTGTGGTGATGGTGGGAAGGGGTTGAGGGTCAAAGATACTGAAGATCGGGGGAAAGTTCAGAATTTCCCGAAGTGTATTTTTGGGGGGATAGGTCTATTTATGTGTTTAGGACTCAGTGGTGGGGGATGGGTGGGGGGAGGAGGTGGTGGGAGAGGAGATTCAATGTTGCATTAAAGGTTTATTAATGTTTTTAAGCTCACCAGCACCTTTAAATATTTAAATATATCCTGTAGGGCTTGAAACCCTTTAAAAATGCACCAGACGTCGCTGCCAGGGACGCGGCGGCCACCCCTCCATTTAAATCAGCCCATGCACGTAATATTGTGAAGGCTGTGCGGCAGCACTTCTGCGTCGGAAGGCTGCTGCCTTCACAGCGTGCTACCGCACAGCGCGGTGCGCTGATAAAATTCAGCCCTCTATGTCCATCCCACTTGCCCTGTGGAGGGGCATGTGGCTGTGGAGAAGGAAACTGCTGCTGCTACTGGTGTTGCTCTTGCTAATACTGTTGGTGCTGGTATTGTTCCCCTGTCGCCCCTCATCACAGATGGAAGGTATAGCTGCTCTTATGCCAGGTTGAAGGCTGACAGCAGGAACGTGCAGCTCGAGGTGAATGAAGTGCAAGACAGGTGAATTGCCTTCCAAGAAGTTGGCAATCACCCATCAAGTAGTGAAAGCACTCTCTGAGAAGAAGTGCAATGAACAGCAGACCCTCACCTGGCCATGGCTGCAGCTCTTCAGTTTCAGTGACCAAAACCTTCCCAGCCAGTCAGTTTCACTAAAGAAGCTCTACTCACTTTGCACTCACCTTGATGACCCAGGCGAGTTGCTGACAGGTCAGGAAACAGGTACCCTGGCTGTTAAATCCAGAATTGAGCATTAAAACAGTACTTATTGACATATTTGAATATTTTAATTACTTACCAAACAGCTGCATGGGGGTTCCCCACTCACCTTCAATCCCACCCTGGTGAAAGCTGGAAGGAGGCAGGATGATATTGGGATCCTGAGCCAATGTCACTTTTAGGAGATTTAACTCCCTGCACACCCCCAAACCCAGCTCCCATGGCTGGGAAGATTCCACCTATAGTTGCTAACTGTATCCAGGTTTTTCATCATTCCATGAGTTTCAAGTTTTGCTTATCTATTTTAATTCTTTTTTTACTGTTTAAAGAAGTCCATGTCCACATGCCGCAAAAGCTGGACAACATCCAGGCTTGGTCTGATAAGTGACAAGTAACATTCAGGCCACACAAATCCCAGGCAATGATAATTTCCAATAAGAGAGCATCTAACCACTTCCCCGTGATATTCAATGGTATTACCATCACTAATTCCACCAGTATCAACATTTTGAGTTCATCGTTGACCAGAAACTCAAATGGATCAGCCATGTAAATGTCATGGCGAATGGAACAGATCAAAGTCTTGATATTCTGCAGCAAGTGGCTCACTTCCTGACTCCTGAAAGCCTCTCCGCTACCGACAAGGTATAAGTCAGGAGTGTGATGGAACAGTCTCCACTTGCCCGGATGGGTACTCAAGGATCTTGACACTGTTGTGCCTAACATGCACTTACTCTTAAAGAATCCACGGAATCCGATTGGTGAAAGGCATATCAATATTTTATTCACACACTAAATCATCAAGTACATGCTCTCACTACTTGTACAGTATCAAAACTCAAAGTACATGCTCTCACTACTTGTACAGTATCAAAACTCAAAGTACAAGCTCTCACTACTTGTACAGTATACTACCCATGAGGTGATCAGTCTCGGACTTGCGGCTGCTCTTCTGTTCTCTGAGCCCCTGGCTCTGGGTATCTTCTCGAGTGTTCTTCCCCGGGGTTCTCGTACCTTCCTCAGATTCAGTCAGGGGTTAAATCTTGTTTCTAAGACCTGCCCCTCTTACTTACTCATAGGGGTTTGGTATAATGACATAATGAGAATTCCTTATTTGGCTCAGTGAGCACCTGTTCAAAACTTCACAGTTTCCCATTGTCTATTATGAGTTTAATCATATCTGGTGTCCATGATGACTCCTAGTTTCTGGGATCCTCCTCAGTACCTTTTCTATAATCATATCTACAATTCCTCGGCTATCTGTGTGCTGTGGCCCCTTGCTACCCAGCCCCCCTATGCTTTAACACACTTCATTGTTGTGTGGCTATCCACTTTGTTTCAACTAAGTTCTTATGTGTTTTTGCTATATGTGTTTTTACTGTATGTGTTTTTACTGGGTCTACAACACCATCCAGGAGAAAGCACCCTGGTTGATATTAGAGATCTCATCTGGCTGCTTGAAGTGATCCAGGGGAGATTTTGAGGTGCAGAACTGGTGGAAGTACCTTCCACCCCAAGTTACTCTCCAATTTAGTAAAGCAGACTTGCCAAAAACATGGAATTTCAGGGACATTCGATTTTCTTGCAATTTAGTAATTCCTTAACAATTCCCCTTTAGTACAAGTTTGGTTTAAAAACATCAAATTATGCAAGGTTTGGTGTCCAGCCAATACATTATTTCCAATTCAATTCAAAAGCAGTGTGCACATTATTACAAATGACGTGCTAGTTTGGAATCCAAAATACATTTACCTCCAAACTCAAATCAGCATGACTTACTGCAATTCAGTGATCTTGCATATTGGCAGCAGGGCAATACACAATTCTCAACATCTGCACAAACCCCATTTTGGCTTGTTTTTATAGTTCATCTTAATTGAACTATATTTCTTTACATATGGTAGCAAAATTCCACTCTACATCAACTTTTCTCTGATACAGATTCGAAAGCCCATTCGCCCAGTTAAGTTTGTCCATCCAGTACAACCATACAGCAGTCAATGTTTTTTTAAAAATGATTGTGTTCTTTGCTTTGTTCATGCTGTTAAACTAAATTCCACTTTGTTACTAATTAATCTAAGGGTTCAATTCCATTCTTTTAGTTTTTCTTAAAAAGAGGCGCTAAAAGTCCAAAATCCTTCAAGAGGTTGAAAAACATTCTTTAAAGGGAGGATGGTGAGAATTTGTAATCTTCTACCAGCATCTAACAGCGGCACAGTGGTTAGCACTGCAGCCTCACAGCTCCAGGGACCCGGGTTCAATTCTGGGTACTGCCTGTGCGGAGTTTGCAAGTTCTCCCTGTGACCGCATGGGTTTTCGCTGGGTGCTTCGGTTTCCTCCCACAGCCAAAGACTTGCAGGTTGATAGGTAAATTAGTCATTGTAAATTGCCCCGAGTGTAGGTAGGTGGTTGGGATCACTGCAGGGTTAGTATAAATGGGTGGTCGTTGGTCGGCACATACTTGGTGGGCCGAAGGGCCTGTTTCAGTGCTGTATCTCTAAATAAATAAATCATTGCTGAAGGAGAGTCTGCAAGTTCTTTTGAAACAAAATATGAAAGGTTATGGAACCAAGCAGTAGTATGATTTGACTCAGTAACACATGTGGAGAAAAAACACTACACAGGATTAATGGGTAGAAATTTAATTTAAACTGGAAGAGCACCTGGGTTGGGGATTAAATCCAGCAAAAATGCAAGTGCGTCGGGAAGCCGGCTCCAACCTGTCGACTTCTGCATTTACCTTGGGTGCATTGGGCTGGTTATGCAACCCCCCCCCACCCACCCCCTTGATGAGACATATGATAATCGCTCAATTGCAGCATTTTCCAACACAGTTTTAAGTTTAATGTCACATAACAGTTTTCCCGGGTTTCCTGAAACTTGCCGTTGAAAGCCAGGTGAGAACACAATGGCAATTGAGGAGTCTAATTAGAATTCATGGAAATACTACAATAAATACTCAATACTTACAGCTGCTTTCTTACCTCCTGGTGGGAAAGGGTTTTGTTTCCAGTACTTTTGTTAAGAGTTTTCTTTCCATGTTTTGGGGTTTTTTAAATCACATCAGGATGGGTGGCGGCTTGGCTGCAATAGATTGGATCTCAGATGAGGAGCAAAATGAGCAGCAGCAGTGGCAGTGGCAGCAGGATGCTGTTGACAGACCTGCAGCTGGATGCAGAGAGAGGACCTGCAGAGACGACGACTGCAGGGAAGACAGCAGCAAAGAGGGGAGCAGCAGAGGAGTGCAACACTTAGGTGGTACCACCCATTATATTGGGTGACAGACAGAGGCTTTTCTTGACATGTCGGAGCAGCAGTATCTCGGGAGGCTCAGGTTGTGATGTCAGGTGGTGGCAGACATCTGCAGCCTAATAGAAGAAGATTTGTTCCTTTCTGGACCTGGTGGCTACACATTACTAGTGGCTGTCAAAGTCACCATCATCCTCAACTGTTCTGTCTCAGATCCTTCCAGGGCTCTGTCATAGACATATGTAGAAGCCCACAGATGCATAAGACAGGCAGTTTGCCAGGACTGGCAATTATGGGAAGTTTGCCTGCGATGTGGTCAGTCAGAATGAGTAGGCACCAGGTTTTCAGCTCTGGCTGGCTTCCCATGGGTGCAGAACACCAACGATTGCACAAAGGTGCCAATCTGCACACCCCCAGATCAACGAAGAGTATTCGTCAACCGCAAGTAGTTCTGCTCCATCAATGCGCAGCTGGTTTGTAACCATAAAAAGATATTTCCGTGGGTCTGCACAAGATTCCTGGGGAGCTGTCATGATGCCTTCATCCTGCGGTATTCCAAGTTCCCTGACGTCCTTGGACTCACAAGCAAACTTAATGAGTGGCTGCTAAGAGACAAAGGATACTTACTTCAAACTTGGCTGATGGCAGCTATCAGAATCCTGGCTACTGTGGCCCAACATCATTACAGTGAATACCATATGACCACCAACTGTGCGATCAAACAAGCCATCAGCATGATGAAAATATGCTTCAGCTGCCTTGACACATCTGGAGGCGCCCTTCAGTCTGCACCAGCTACAGTGTCCAGAATGATAGTGGTTTGCTGTGCTATGCACAACATTCTAGGCAGGAGGAACAAGGCACAGAGCACAGATCATCTGAGGATGATTCTGAGGAAGATGGGGAAGAAAGGGTGGAGGGAGGTGATTGGGGCAATGCAGCATCAGCTGCTCACATTGCTGCCAGGGATGCCCTTATTAATGCAGAGTTCACTTAGATTACACTAGTGGACCAATGTCAGAACCACATGCAATGGCTGCTCTTCCCACCCTGCTTTTATTACCCCCATGCCACTGACAAAAAGAAATCCTGCAAACTACCAACCATTACTTGCACATCCCCCCATTGGTTCTCATCAATTCATGTCTCCCCATTCATCATTAAGCAAGTTAAAAGGCAACTTGCCACTCAGCAACCAAGAATGTGCAAGAAGGGAAAGTGGTGAAAACTAATAAAATTTATCTGACTCTACTGAGGAATGGAAAATTCACGATATAACATTCTCTGATATACCCATGTGCATACCCTTGTTCAACCACAAAGCTTTACTCTTCCTTTTCATTTTGCTCCTATATGAGGCAACCCTTGTGACTTCAGCAGAGGTAGAGCCTGCTGCTCAGATCCCTGTTCCCTATTTATGATGCCATCCAGTGTGGGTATGACTGTGGTCAAGGTATGCATGGACTCTTTTGATTGCCACATTGATAGTCCACAGAGTTTACCAATCTATTCACACAAAAAGACATCATTGCAATGCCCTGCAATATTGCATCATTTTTGAGGCAGTCTGCTCCATTCTCTCTGCAGTCATGGTCAGAGTGCTTGGAAGGCCTGTCAGTACATCGCAAGTTCTGTACTGCTCCTCAGTGATCCTTTTCATCAACGGTTCTGGAACTATGGCATTTGTGTCCAGCTGAGCTGAGCTTGGAGAAGGCTGTACCTTACAATGTGGACTCTCCACAATAGTGCTTCCTCCTCTGCAGTTGTCAGCTGTGAGATCTGTCGAGGGCCAGCTCTGGTTCTCTCCCTCTCCTTCATGTTTTGTGTGCTTTTCTCCTGCAATGAATGATAGAACAGACCTATGAGTGACTGTAATTTCTTATGCTTATCCGATGAGGGTGAGTGGCAATGGTGAATGAATAGATGGAACGTGAAAAAGTGCATATAAAGAGAAGGATGGGTGCACTTGTAAGGAAGTGAGTGCGAGGAGTGGTGTAATAGAATAGTCTTGACAAGGCAGAATTGGGTGGCAGGGTGGTAGCATAGCAAACTGTAGATGAATGTGCAACTGTACTCAGTTACTGCTTAGGTTATTAAAGTGTTTCCTGCACTGCATCCAGGAGGAATGGCACCACACTCCTACTGCTGATCTCCAGGACCACCCCAGGCACACCTTCTTTGTGGCAGCAACAGAGTTCTTCCTCCTTTTGCTGGGGAAGGTATTTCTCTCTCCAGCTCCTCACTGCCCTCAGAAGTGCATTAAGAGAGGCATCGTTGAAGCAGGGAACAGCCTTTAACCATCCTAGATACATTCTCACAGTTCATCTTCTCTTGCTTCCAACTGCCAATTTCTTCAAATTCTATTTTAACCCTTTAAATTCTGGATTTAAGATTGCATCATGTGGGTCCTCATCGACACTAAACCTGGAAGTAAAATGATAATGAGGTGGTTGCTTTAAAATGCCACTGATGTGCTGAACTTACTTCCTAGTTTCCGATGCAATATTGGACCCCCCTCCCCACAATGCATTTCTGAGTTCTTATCAGGGCCAATGAGTCAAATGGTTTGTTTTTGCACTGTGACATTTTATGATCAAACCTCAACAGAGAAAACATCCATTTCCATTATCACACTGACTTTTCAAGTCTGCCATAATCTTCCCTACAACAGTAATTTAAGGGAGTTAGAACTAATCTATCATTTTTCGAAAGATTAGAGGAGCCTTAGTCAACATGCCTATTAAAAATGTTATTTTTAAAATTACAATTTAAATTGTTCACATATAGATTAGATACTATATTAGACAAATACAAGAATAAACAGCATATCTATTTTATAAGTGATAGATTGCCTCTCTTTGATATAACGAGCACAATGGGATGACAGTCATAACTTCATGCATATAACCAGCAAAATGAAGCTCAGATATTTATCAACAAGCAGAAAAAGTAATGAGTACAGTCAGTGGCATCTCATCATGGTATTTCACTCATCTCACTTCTTTTTAAGATAATTTTAAAAATCAATGGTGACTTAGATAAATGTTGTTCAGCATAATTGCTAGTAGGTGTGAATATCTTATTGACTTCAGTCCATCAATCCAGTGGAACAGCAAATGATTAATTTTGATTATATTTCCCTTCAGGGATGATAATAAAAAGATTGTTGTGTATTTTACCAGAGAGAAGGAGGTGAATAAAATATACAATATAAAATTGTCAAGTATAGTATTCACAAGTTTCTTCACATTTCAGTTTTTATTTTTAAAAAAGCTTCAGCTAAAAGCAAATGCGGTTACAAAACAAAATATTTGGCATGAATTTTATTTTACTGGTTGTATAGCTAAATATCTTTTTGGAATTTAATATTGAAAACACCTGTATGACTGGATTTTAAACCTGCACCAGATCAAATTGAGTCATGGCTCAGTTGATAGCACTCCTGTCACTGCATCACCTCTTGTGGGTTCAAGTTCCACTCCAGGCCTTGAGCTCAAAAATCAAGGCTGACAAATCAGTATGTTACTGAGGGAGTACTGCACTATTGGAGGTGATTTCCTTTGGATGAGACATTTAACTGAAGCCGTGTCTGCCCTCTCAAGTGGGCAGAAAAGAATCCCATGGTACTATTTCCAAAAAGAGTAGGGGGATTATCCCCTGTGTCCAAGTCAATATTTATTCCCTCAATCAACATCACAGAAACAGAGTGCTGAATTTTACACTGCTCCAGCTGTTTGGATAGTGGCATGGGGGTGGCGTAAAATTGAGCTGGAGGCTCCGGGAGGCCTACCCGCCCCGCTTCCGCCTCCGGCCAAGTTTACGGCATCAGGCGGGGGGGATGGGAAATGGCCCACCCAAGGCCAATCAAGGCCCTTAACTGGCCACTTAACGGCCACCTAAGGACCCTCACCCGCCTCCATGGGTATTTTATCCATGGCAAGTGGGCGTGCTGGGGACATGAAAGGCTGCCCAGCGATAGCTGCTGGCCTTTCCGCGCCACGATGTGGGGGGGGGGGGGGGGGCATGGCAATCAGGCACAGGGTTCCCAATTGAGGGCCGCCCCCGCCTCCCAATCCACCCCAGGGACCCAAGACGCCCCCCTCCCCCCAAATGACCACTCCAGCCTCACCAAGAAAGGACCGATCCCCCGGTGAGACATACCCTTACTTACCTTCCTTCCCGGTTTCATGGCTTCGGCTGGACCTGCAGTCCCAGCAGTGGCCACCGCTCCTGGTGGCGCTGCTGTGACTAAGAGCTGCCAGCCCACTGATTGGCCAACAGCTCACTGAGGCGGGACCTCCACCCTCAAGTGGGTGGAAGTCCCGCCTCAGGACAGTTACAGCCCGTGGACCTGTAAAATGCATAACGGATCCCCGGGCTAGGTGGAAGAGGGTTCACCACCGACTTTCACATTGGTGGCGAATTCCCGTCCGCCTAAAATAAAATCCAGCCCAGATTATCTGGTCATAATCACATTCCTGTTTGTGGGAAGTTGCTATGTACAAACTGACTGCCACGTTTCCTACATTACTACACTTCAAAAGTACTTCATTGGCTGTAAAGCACTTTGGGACGTCCTGTAGTAGCAAAAGGTGCTATATAAATGCAAGTCTTTCTTTCTTCAATAGTTTTAAATGCCTTTCATTAATTCCCTAATTGGTAGACAGGGATTCAAATCCTCTAAATTTTGAGAGCACAAACTTTAAAGTTGATTGAAGTAATGCTGGAAATAGTAGAGAACCCAAATATGTCAGAGGTGCAAAGAATCAGGGAGACAGGAGATTAAGAGACCAGGGGAAACGGAAAGAGAGGACATAGATAGATCTAGACTTTAATCCGGGAAGCCCGGAAGCTGGCAATCACATTCGGCAGAGAACAAATGCGTATATAAATTATTTTGATGATGTATTCAAGACAGGAAAGGAACAATTGTTCCAGACCATTACCAGGTACTATCTATCATGTGCACAAACTAATATCAGGGGACCTTCTCCCAGCAGAAAAACCGATAAGAAATAATTTCCAATCTAGGTATTATTCCATGGAAAATATTAATTAAAACTGAAAGTGGTTTTCATTAGCCTTAAGTACAACTGGAAGTAAATTCACAAATAAAACTGATTGTCAGGTTGATTGTCCACAGTTCTCTGAGGAATACCTCCAGTTACATGTTTGCAATCTCTTTCCACGTTGATAAATAGTTAAGAGCCAATTACAATGTTAATTTGTTGAGATAATGTGCTTCAGGGAGAAGAAAGTCAAGGCAAAATATATGGGATAATGAAATCAGGAAGTCGGTTTAAGTTAACAGTTTAGGCCTCCGAGGAGTCTCTCTGCCACAAGGGACAAATTGTCCCTTATCAGTTTTGGCACAGAAAATGATGCAATGAGTCTCTACAATCCCACTAGGCGGTAGGTGTGATAAAATCTGACTCAGAAAAAGAACCGTCGAGATTGACTCAGACCAGGATGGTTTTAAAACCTAGTAATTAAACCATGTATTAGAAAGCATCTGCAGATGGAATTCTATTTTCAACAAGAAGTGTGTGTGCTAATAAAAATCCACTTAAAGTGACTCATCTTCTGGTGTTGTTCTGGAATCATTACGCCTGTCTAATATAGTGAATTAAAAAACCTTTAGTATCCATTATGGAGCCACCTGGAAAGCCCTCAAGAGGATGTTCCCCGCTTTTCAAAGGCAGTTAGAGGTGTTAATCAATGGACATCCACAAAACAATGCCACTGGTAACTAAAAGTAACACCGGGCTTTCCATAAATTATGTTAATGTATCTTTCAATTAGATTTTTTAAGTTTACAGACACATATCCTAGTTAAAAATCTTTAAAATCTTATACTTATTTTAAATGATTTGTTAACAATTTCAATAGGATTGTACAAATGAATTAAAATGCCTACCCAAATGTTTCATTTTTGAATTATTTTAGATGTGCTGGCATAATCAGATGTTGAAAGTGATTAGTCCTTAGAATAGTCTTTCTTGCATTCCAGCAGTTTGAGCTTTGTAAACATAGTTGGGCCAGAAATCAACAGGATGTGATCTCAGCAGTTAGGTTAGGATGATACCCACCAGAGATATTTGCCACTGATCCCACTGCTGGGCACAGACTCAGGGGTTGAGGCCTTTCCCTGAGCTGGATGTCCTGGCAGGACTATTTGTGCCCTACTGGAGGCCAGTATGGCTCATCTCACTGGGCATACTGATCAGAAAAGTGATTGGTCCCAAATGAGCCAGGTAAACGTGAGCTCTCAGCACATGGACGCTCCAGGCCCTACACATCAATGGCCTTGTTAGGGGTATGCATAGGCTGCATTCCTTACAACAATATGTAGTATGTCTAAGAATAGGCTGGGTCCTGGATCGTTTCCAAGCCATTCTGCCCAAGCAACAGTGGGAGTCGTCTGGTATGATCAAGAATATTCAATTCCACTTTCTGTTCTGTATCTTTTAACGGGCACGTACAGGCTAAAATATCAAAATTATTTTCACCAGAACGATTTATCATCGCAAAAATATTTGGAAAATGTTAAATGATGCAATAAAGAACAAACAAATGATTACACTGTGGAAGACCATTCCTTCTTTAAGGATACTTCATGCTTTAAAAAAATAATGGCATCAATCATGATCAAAGGAACAATGGTGCAGATTTTGTATTATTAAAGCATAGACTTAGGCAGGAAATCCATGGATGCTACTGAGAAGGAAAATGCATATTGGCCGAAAAAATATCATCTGGCTCCTTTCACATCATTATTGAAACACCACCAAAAACATACAGTTATCAGACATTAAATATTTGTGCCAGAAAACAACAGTGACAATACTTCAAAGGAAATTCATTAGGTATGAAGCAAGTTGGGATGTTCTGAGAACATAAAGGTGCAATATAAATGAAAGTTCTTTCTTGTTATTGAGTAGAAACTCCTACAAACAATTTGCAATTCCACATTAAATGGCAGGTACCAATAGACCTTTTAATACAGACACAACATAAGCCAGATATTTACACTTGGCACTTAACAATTTAATTCATGTAGTCTAGAAAAAACATTTAATCGCACTTAATCTGCCTAACCCTTCCCTGGGGCATAGCTGTTATTTTTCTTCAACGATAAACTAGCATGGTCTTCACAATTTCTGACCATCTGTGACCATTAAGGTCATAGGAAAGAGTTCCTTTTATCCTGGTTGCTGTATCACTGAGTGAAACAGCCTAAATCAAATGATGCCTCATTTGAACTTGAGCATGTATTCCAACAATGACATACTTTTATGTTGGCCTTCACATAAAGAAGGACACCTCAGTGCAAAGGATGCTTAGAGGCTGGGTATTCTGGCTAGCAATTTATCAAGTTATCTAGTCAACTCATGTACAACCATTTCTTTTCCCAAAGTCATTGCGATAGACAACAAAGGCCATTCTTTATATGAACGCCTTAGATGACACCTTTGAGCTTAATTCTTCAATATAAACACATTCACATCCATCAGGTTTTGCTCAATAGCCATGAAGAGTAGGAGCCAAGACTGATTTCCCCTGCTTTAGAGGCACTGACATCAATTACAGAGTCATTGCTACCACCCATCTAAGAACAAATAACTCAATACAGACCAGGGATTGAACCAAGGATATCTTTTTATCTATACGGCTCAGCTACTCACTTGGTTCACTGAGCCCTCAGGGATGTTTAGAAATAGATCTTTACTTGGCTCTTCCTTTGTCTCTGTATCCTGCTAAATCAGTATTTAACATTTTATTCCAGATTAGTTGCTCACCCGTAAAAGAACAACTGAAAGCATTTGCAGTCTCCTCGGAGATGCTGCTCATTCTTTTCCTCAGAGATTAATTTTAACATTTGTTTACATTTTAAAATGCTTCATTTCTCACCATCAATTAAACTTTTCTCCCCCTCCAACAATTAACTAACTTAATAGTAAGCAGGTACATTGCTCCTTAATAATTCTAATATTTAACACCTCCATCTTCTGGGTGATCTGAGTGCATCAGCACCTTTTACTGGGCAATTGGGCAGAATGCATTGGGTTTCCACCCTTTTCTTGTAAGTTTCCAAAATTTGCCTTAAGTAGGAGTGAGTATTTTTTTTTTACGTCTGATCGCTTATATGCAGATGTCACAGAAAGAAGTGGCCCTGGCAGGATGATGTTATCTCATAGAATTCCCATCAGTTCCCCATAGCTTATTGTTTGCACCTGCATGCAGTAAGGTTTCTTTGTTGCCCAGAGTTGCGAGCTCTAAAATTAACAAGGACGAGTTTCCCTTTGTAAATCACCATTGGGAAAGTTGCAAGTTCAAAATGGGCATGTTTAAATGCTTTCCCTCAATGGCTAGTGCAGAAGCTCCACATGCTCTGCGACAAGCACCTCATGACATCCTGCCCCAATGACGCATATGCCCTAGATCTGCTGAAAACTGGCACAGGAATCTACACAAAATGGACTATTGCACCTGATACCAGGATTTAGGATCGATTGGGGGCTATCAATAGAGCAGGTGGAAGTATCATGCCCTCTCAGATCCATCCTAAAATCCCTCCAAAGGTATTTCAGGGTTCCAATTTTTACTTTGTTTGTAAGTTTAATAGACAATAATAAGTAAAGATAAATATAAAAGTTCTCATGATTAGTAAGGGGAGCAGTAATCCAACTACAAGCAGTTTGAATTAGGCAGAGTTTGAACATTTCGAACAATAAGAGTAATGTGATCCAATTTTAACCAATTCTAATTTAAAACCAAACTGAATGATCGCTCTAGTTTCAAAACAAAGATGCCATGAAGAAGAACAAAGAAAGGCATTTTCTGGATTTCTCCCATGTTTTATTACATAGGATGACATAGGATATATGGCATAGAGACAGGCCATTCGTCCCAAACAGATGCTGGCATTTATGCTCCACTTGAGCCTCCTCCTATCTTGCCTCATATAAATCTGTCATTGTAGCCCTCTAGTCCCTTCTCCCTCATATGCTTATCTAGCTTTCCCTTAAATGCACCTGTACTATTTGCTTCAACTACTCCCTGAGGTAGTGAGTTCCACCTTCTCAGCACTCTTTATGTAAAGAAGTTTCTTCTGAATTTCCTAATGGATTTCTTGGGCTGGAATTTTATGTTGGGTGGGAGGCCAAAAAGTCTGGGGCTTGCCTTCTTTTGCCAGGCCTGGGAGCCACATCTGGATTTTACGTGGCCCAGGATCTTAATTGGACATGGGTAGGATGTCCACCTCTCTGAGGCAGGAAGTGGTAAAATTGCAGCAGGGGTGGGAAGGTATCGGCAACAGCATCCCCCGCCTCCCACTCAATTTTACACCCACCACCACATCCCTCCACCATCCCCCGCCCCCCCGCCCCCCCCCCTGTCCCCTGGCCTCCAGCCCATTCCTGTGGGAGCAAGTAAAATTCCAGCCTTTGTGACAATCTTATATTGTGGCCACTAGTTATACTGATCCCCATGAGAGGGAACAATCTCTCTGTATCCACTCTATCGAAACCTTTCATAATTTTAAAGACCTCTTTTAGATCACCCCTCAGTCTTTTTTCAAGAGAAAAGAGACCAGGCCTGTCAATTGTTTCCTGATATGTATAACCATGCATTTCTGGTATAATTCTTGTATATCTTCTCCAGTGCCTCTATAACCTTTTTATAATATGGTGACCAGAACTGCACAAAGTGCTCTAAGTATGATCTAAGATTTAGCATAACTTCCCTACTTTTCAATTCTATCCCTCCAGAAATATGGCCGAGTGCTAGGTTTGCTTTTTTTATGGCCTTGCTAACCTATGACACAGTTTTTAGTGATTGGTGTATTTGTACTCATAAATCCATTTGTTCCTCTACCCCACCTGGACTTGCTTTTGTTCCAGTCGTGAATATGATAAGAGAAACAATATCCCTTTCAGATTATAATCTCACAGTTGTGTGGAGTGGTTCATCGGCATCTTCCCCAGAGATTTGTTGTAGTCTTGTCTGATCAGTTTGCCACCATTCCTTGAGGGTGTAATCATCACTTGTATCTACAATCAGGTTGCCCTCTGCTGTGGGGAGTGAATGGGTGGTGTGTATTTAAACACCCTTCATGCAGAATTCTCTAGGTGATTAAGTGGAGACTAGGCTTTCACTGACTGTTTTGCATTTTATGAATCTGAATTTATACTCATTATTAAAGTTAACCAATTATAGATGACAGCATTGGAAAGTGATTAATATATATTCCTTATACAGCCACCCAGCTACAAAGACTCATGGACTGTCTCTCCCATGCCGTAACTTGTTCTCCTTGACTATAAGTGTCAAGAAAACTGTGGTCATGAGACAAGGTGTTGCATCTTCATCCCTTATCACACTAAATAACATCTCACTGGAAGTGGTTAGCAAATTCTGCGACCTTGGGTCCGCAGTGACAGACAATCAGTCCCTTCATTAAAAGCAAAATACTGTGGATGCTGGAAATCTGAAATAAAAACAAGAAGTGCTGGAAACACTCAGCAGGTCTGGCAGCATCTGAGGAGAGAGAAGCAGAGTTAACATTTCAGGTCAGTGACTGTTCACTGACCTGAAACGTTAACTCTGCTTCTCTCTCCACAGATGCTGCCAGACCTGCTGAGTGTTTCCAGCACTTCGTGTTTTTAAATCAGTCCCTTGATGCAGAGCTCGATACATGCATGTGGAAAGCTGCTACCACCTTTGGCCAACTCGCATAACGTGCATGGAATAACACCAAGCTGATCCTTAGGACCAAGCTGATGGTTTATAAGGCCTGCATTCTCAGCATCTTGCTGTAAGGCTGTGAAACATGGATGACTTACAGCTACCAGGAAAATAAGCTCAATAATTTCCATCTTCACTGTCTGCAGCACATTATGGATATATCTTGGCAGGACAAAATCACAAATGTGACAGTCCTCTCAAAGGCAGAGCTCTCAAGTGTGTGGATCAGACACATCCACAGGATGTAAGATGGTCTCATACCCAAGGACCCTCTCTATAGTGAGGTAGCCTGGACCAGACAACCATTGGGGTGCCCAAAGTTCCACTTCAAGGATACTTGCAAGCATGCCATGAAGGCCCTAAATGTCAATTATAATACCTGGGAGTCACTAGTTGGTGAAAGAGGGAAATGACAACTCATCCTGTGGGCTGGTGTGCACTACAACGACTAGTGGCTACAGCAGCTTGGCAACAGGAGCCAACGCCAAAAGCAATAACTCACAGCATCACTTGGCAGCTTCACATGCAGCACTTGTGGTAGAACCTGCCTCTCAAGGATTGGCCTTCACAACCATCAGCAAAGGTGCACCAAGGGAAGACACCTCAACTAAATGGATTGATTTGTAGATGGAAGGATGCTAACCATACAGCCAAGTAGCAGGATCTGAAAATACTTAAAACAATAAATGCTTATTGCAAAGTCATGCAAAGTCATCAGAATATTTGATTTTAGTACATATGTATACGGCAGCACAAGTAGGCAGGATCTCAATCAGCACAGTGATTTTTCATTTAAAGGTAGAATATTTGTGACAATAATGAAGGATAGGATTTAATGCATAGCAATAACTCCCATTTTGAATAGGCAGATATTCCTAGTTCTTCCTACTATAGCTTCTGATCAAATCTGAAGAGCAAAACTCATCTGTCCAAGCTAAACTCTACCTAGCTGTCATGCTCTGTAAGGTTTTGCCATAAGTGATTCACTGAGGCGAAAACTCTGCATTACTGAAATTGCATTTGACAGCAAAAGGAAATGTTGAGCAAAATGCTTGGAAAGATTTGAATTCCTATTAGTTTATGCTTCAGTAATGAAGGAAAGGTTATTAGTAGGTTGTATGTTAATGCTGAAGATAAATACTTTGGAACATTTAACAGTAAAATTAATAAAACAGCAAATAATAATGTGCAGTGCAATTATTTAAATCATGTAACTTGGAAAAAAGGAGGGTGGGCTTTATTTTAAAGCTACTGCTTTAGATTTTATTTCTGGATGATTTGCCATGCCCTTAAGGGTTGTGAAAGCATGCAGATATTTAAAGATCTATGGCAGTGGGAGTCAAGGGGTGGTATAGTCGATAAAAAGATTGAAATTTGGTCAAGTGTTATTATAAAATCTTACACATATTTAATGCATCAAAGAAGTCTTGCATCTAGCATCTGCCTGTCACGTAGCGAAGTATCAAAAGCATATAAAAAATGGAGAGATGTGAAAGGCAGCGATCTAGAGAACCTTCCCTCAACAATTAGGCACTAATTAATCTTTGGGTGTGCCTACTTAGATTGTTTTCCCACAGCGAGTATCTGTACCATGACCTTGGAATTTGATGAGGTTAAATAGCTGTCTCTTTGTAGCCAAGCATCATCGTACTCCAGACTACGGGTGATGAACTAAAGAAACCAGAGAGATTTACAAGAAGTAATTTAACATGGGAGAAAATTCAGCTTTAAAATATGCACATAGTATCTTCCATTAAAATTCTAATCTATACAAGATATGGTTTATAATTTTATATATAAGTACTGCACATTCAAAATCTCAACTATCGAGCCTTTGGCCCTGCACAACATTTCTGCAGCAAGTGATTTGCTCAACTGCACCTCACCTCCATCTTTGATACCCTAGTATCAGTCTTTCTCACCCTGGCTGTTCTGCTGGTGCGGCCCTCATCTCTGCTCCCTTAAATCCAAGGGACAGAGACTTAAAAGGATATGACGGACAACTGGTTTAGCTATCCACCACCAGATCTGGCTGGTCCACTCAAAACACTATCGGGTCCTGCTCTCATCTGCTAAAACTGGTCCTGGAATACAAAGGTAACCCCCGGCTCCTTTTCTCTACTGCAAACTATCTTCTTAAACCCCTTTCCCCTGTCACCTCCAACAATAAGTGCAAGGACTCATGGACTTCTTTGTCACGAAAATCGAGACCATCCAATCAGCTGTCTCTGCCACATCCCTCCTTTCCACTAGCCCAACTGGCCAAACTTCCTACAATGCTCCCCCCACCACCCCCACCCCCACCCCACCCCCCACAACCCTGGCCCTGAACTCTCATCTTTCTCTAGTTTCTCTTCTATCTCCCCTCGTGCTCTTTCTGAGCTCATCTTGTCCATGGCACCCATCTGCTGTTCCCAAGATCCTATTCCCACTCAACTGCTGATCACCCAACTTCCTCTCCTAGTCCTCATGTTAGTCTATATTTTAAACAGTTCTCTCTCTTCTGGTGTTGACCCTATCTCCTTTAAATCTGTCATCATCATCCCTCTCCTCAAAAAAAAAACCCTTGACTCCACTGCCCTTGCAAACTACCATCCTATCTCCAACCTCCCTTTCGTCTCCAAAGTTCTTGAAAATGTTGTCACCTCTGAAATCCATTCCAATCTTTCCCAGATCTCCATGTTTGAATCCCTCCAATCAGGTTTCCACCCCTGCCTCAATACCGAAACAGCTCTTATCAAAGTCACAAATGACATCCTATGAGACTGTGACAAATATAAACTTTCCCTTCTCGTCCTTCTTGACCTGTCTGCAGCCTTTGACTTGGTTGACCACACTATCCTCCTCCAATGCCTCTCCACTGTTGTCCAGCTGGGTGGGACTTCTCTCACCTGGTTCCATTCTTATCTAATCGAAGCCATAGAATCACTTGCAACAGCTTCTCTTCCTGCTCCTGCACTGTTACCTCTGGTGTCCCCCCAGGATCTATCCTTGGCCCCCTCCTATTTCTCATCTACATGCTGCCCTTTGGTGACATCATCCAAAAGCGCAGTTAGTTTTCACATGTACACTGATGACACTCCGCTCTACCTCAACACCACTTCTCTTGACTCCTCCCCTTTTGCTAAATTATCAGACTGCTTATCCAACATCCAGTACTGGATGAGCAGAAATTTTCTCCAATTAAATATTGGGAAGACTGAAGCCATTGTTTTCTGTCCCTACTCAAAACTCTGTTCCCTAGCTACCAACTCCATCCCTCTCCCTGGCAACAGTCTGAGATTAAACCAGTCTGTTCGCAACCTTGGTGTCACATCTGACTCTGAGATGAGCTTCCAACCTCACTAAGACTGCAGATTTCCACCTTCATAGCATTGCCCGACATCGTCCCTGTCTCAGCTCATCCGTTGCTGAAACCCTCATTTATCCCTTTACCTCTAGACCTGACTATTCCAATTCACGCCTGGATGGTCATCCACATTTTACTCTCCGTAATCTTGAGGTCATCCAAAACTCTGCTGCTCATGTCTTAACTCACACCAAGTCCTGTTGCCCCATCACCCTGTGCTCATTGATCGACATTGGCTCTCTTCAAGCAACATCTTGATTTAAAAATTCTCATCCTTGGTTTCAAATCCCTCCATGGCCTCGCTCCTCCCTATCTCTGTAATCTTCTCCAGCCCCACAACCCTCCAAGAGGTGCTCATCAAATTCTAGCCTCTTGTGCATACCCAATTTTAATCCCTCCATCGTTGGTGGCTACCCGTTCAGTTGCTTAGGACCCCCACCCCGCTCTGGAATTCCCTTCCAACACCTCTCCACCTCACTTCCCTCCTTTAAGACACTCCTTAAAACATTTTGGTCATCTGGCCTAATATCTCCTTTTCTGGCTCGGTGCTACACTTTGTTTTATAATGCTCCTGTGAAGCTGATTAGAATGTTTATTACGTTAAAGGTGTGATATAAATATAAGTAGTTGTTGTATTTACTCTGCAAATATAAGAAAAAGATCATTAAACCAGTCTTTCCCCCACACCCCAAAGAATACCATACCTAATAATGGCTGGGATTTTATGAGGCCCCCTGAGGTGGGATCAGAGGCAGTGGGGGAACGGAGTATCGCGATGGGTGACGGGGGCAGCGGAGTGGAGGGCCTGTCACCTCCCCATCACCCAGCAATCTTCCTGGGGGCGGGATAGGCTGACAATGGCCTTCTCACCCAGAGATCAATTGAGGCCCTTAAGTGGTTATTAATGGTCAATTAAGGGCCTCTTCCCGCCATCGCTGGGATCTTGTAAAACGAGGTGCCTCCCTGTGGGCTTGGGGGTGTCCCTTCTTCTTGGGCAATTTGTGGCCCATGGAAGACTCCTACTCGAAACACCTTTACTCCCCGGGCCCCCCTTCCCCCAGACTGCACCACCAACCACCCACCCCCTCCTCACCGGGACCTTCCAGACTGGCCCCGGCGACACCGCCTCACCTACCTCTGTTCCAGGCTTCCAATGCTGGGCCTGGGTCCGAGGCCTCTACAGTCTCTAAAGGGACGGGGATCCCACCTTCTAAAACTTTGATTTAAAAAAAACGGAGGATTGCTGCGGGAGCGGGAGATGGGAGGTGGGGGCGCAAAAAGGCAGAGGCGGGGTTCTCTCTGCCTATTTGGCCTGACACTGGGAGCCCCATCTCCAGCACAAAATCCAGCCCAATAGATTGAACAGACAAAAAGACAAATAAGGAAAACTTTGAGTAGCGCCAGTTTACGTCACTAAATGTGCTATGATTGTGTCGCTGGCCAATGACTTCAGCCAGATGATCCAACTGAAGTTAGACCTCGGGCTCATCTGCATGAAACTAGTGAACTGCATTTACCAATCAGGTGTCTCGATGCAGCTTGCAAGTTGGGAACTTAGACATTTCTTCTGGTTCCAAGCCTGAGCTGGCCACAGGTAGGTCCCGGAAGAGTAGGTGAAGCCACACGGAGGGATACAAGCCTGGGCCAGGAGTATTTTTATGCTCCACAGAAATGGAACAATAAAAAATGTTTCCAAACCTTTTTGTGGGAAACCACTGGAAACCTAAAACAATTGGGTTGAACTTCATCCAGCTGATGATCAATTTTACATCGGGGTACTAAGACAAGGGTAAGGAGCCAAATTTGAATATTCCAGGCACCTGTTTCAGGTGGGCACCCTAACTTTTGACAGTGAGCAAATGCTGTCCAACTTCTAAAAAATATTAATTCCCAGGATATGGCACTGCAGCCAAGGCTTCATTTATTGCCCACCCTTGATAGGCCTTCTTTTTGAACTGTAAGCAGTTTGATACAAATGAATTGCTTGTCAGGTTATTTCAGATGGCATTTAAGAGTCAACTACCTCGATGTGGGACTGGATTTGCATATAGTCCAGGCTGTATAAGGATTGCAGGGTTTCAACCTTAAAGGACATTAGTGAACCAGTTGGGTCTTACGACAGTCCAACAGCTTCATGGTCACTTTTGCTGATACCGTGGTGTGGTTTGAGCACATGTTCTCTGGATTTGTTTAGGTGTCTGGACACTCCTGTAATATAAACACTACACTGTCAACTACACGGGACAACTAGGAGTGGACTATTAATGCGGACTTGTCAGTGTTACCCACACCCTATGAACGCATGTTGGTTAGGCCGCATTTGGAGTACTGTGTGCAGTTCTGGTCGCCGCACTACAGGAAAGATGTGATTAAGCTAGAGACGGTGCAGAAAAGATTCACAAGGCTGTTGCCTGGTTTGGAGGGCTTGAATTATAAAGAGAGATTGGATAGGCTGGGTCTGTTTTCCCTGGAGAGAAGGAGGCTGAGAGGGGACATGATAGAGGTGTATAAAATTATGAGAGGCATAGATAGGGTAGATAGCCATAGTCTGTTTCCCATGGTTGGGGTGACTAAAACTAGAGGGCATAGATTTAAGGTGAGAGGGAGGAGGTTTAAAGGGGATCAAAGGGGTAAATTTTTCACACAAAGAATAGTGGGTATCTGGAATGAGCTGCCTGAGGAGGTGGTGGAGGCAGGAACAGTAGCAACATTTAAGAGGCATCTGGACAGGTACTTGAATGAGCAAAGCATAGAGGGATATGGAATTAATGCAGGCAGGTGGGATTAGTATAGATAGGCATTATGGTCGGCATGGACGCGGTGAGCCGAAGGGCCTGTTTCTATGCTGTACTCTATGTTTTAAACTCTTGTCAGTTTGCAGAAAATATCAGCCATGCCAAACCAAACTCATTAGCTCAAAGATCAGGACATTCAGAATTATCTAGATCCTAGAAACTAGAAGATTATTTGATATAACTGTGCCATTATTTCACACTGGAGCTGGCTTGGTTTGGCTCAAGTCAGATTTTCTGCATAGAACCAAAACTTCCTGAAACTATACATCTGAATCCCAATGGTGCCCATACTATTTATGCCAGTTCCAACTCTCAGTTGTTGGAAAGAGCTTCATACAGAGTGAATGCAAATGGAAGATCCCACAAACAGCAATGTGATTCAGAAATTAGTATGGAAAGAATTGAGCTTATTGGTGGATAAATTCTAAAACCAACACCTAGGTCTGTTACTATCAACAGTTTGAGATCTTTGCAAATGTGAACACTTTTCAACTTTAAATATATTTTTTGAGGTTCATGAGCAGCTTATCATCATAAAAAAATTGGATACAGATGAAACTAAAATGGACAATAAGGAAATGGCAGACTTGTTAAATTGGTACTTTGTATCCATTTTCACAGTGCAAGGAGGAGACAAAATATCAATCATACAAGGAAACCTCAAAATAAGACAAGATAAGGAACTTATTGGAAAGTAATGGAACTTAACATAGACAAATCTCCAGGAGCTGATGATTTTGCCCTACACTGCTTCTTCTTTAGCCTCCTTGTCTCGAGAGACAATGGGTAAGCGCCTAGAGGTGGTCAGTGGTTTGTGAAGCAGCGCTTAGAGTGTCTATAAAGGCCAATTCTAGAGTGACAGACTCTTCCACAGGTGCTGCAGATAAAATTGGTTGTCGGGGCTGTTACACAGTTGGCTCTCTCCTTGCGCTTCTGTCTTTTTTCCTGCCAACTGCTAAGTCTTTTCGACTCACCACTCTTTAGCCCCGCCTTTTTGGCTGTCCGCCAGCTCTGGCGATCACTGGCAACTGACTCCCACAATTTGTGATCAATGTCACAGGACTTCATGTCATGTTTGCAGACGTCTTTAAAGCGGAGACACAGACTGCCGGTGGGTCTGATACCAGTGACGAGTTCGCTGTACAATGCGTCCTTTGGGATCCTGCCATCTTCCATGTGGCTCACATGCCAACCCATCTCAAGCGTCGCTGGTTCAGTAGGGTGTATATGTTGGGGATTTTGACCACCTCCAGGACTTCCGTGTTGGAGATACGATCCTGCCACCTGATGCCAAGGATTCTCCGGAGGCAGCGAAGATGGAATGAATTGAGACGTCACTCTTGGCTGACATACGTTGTCCAGGCCTCGCTGCCATAGGGCAAGGTACTGAGGACACAGGCTTGAAACACTCGGACTTTTGTGTTCCGTGTCAGTGCACCATTTTCCCACACCCTCTTGGCCAGTCTGGACATAGCAGTGGATGCCTTTCGCATGTGCTTGTTGATTTCTGCATCAAGAGACAGGTTACTGTTGATAGTTGAGCCTAGTAGGTGAATGCTTGAACCACTTCCAGAGCGTGGTCGTCAATATTGATGGATGGAGCATTTCTGACGTCCTGTCCCATGATGTTCATTTTCTTGAGGCTAATGGTTAGGCCAAATTCGTTGCAGGCAGCCGCAATCCTGTCGATGAGTCTCTGCGGACGCTCTTCAGTGTGAGATGTTAAGCAGCATCGTCAGCAAAGAGGAGTTCCCTGATGAGGACCTTCCATACTTTGGTCTTCGCTCTAAGACGGGCAAGGTTGATCAACTTGTGTGGAGGAAAATTCGTTCTTCTGAAGACTTGAAAGCATGTGAGAGCAGCAGGGAGAAGAAGATGCCAAACAGTGTAGGTGCGAGAACACAGCCCTGTTTCACACCACTCAGGATAGGAAAGGGGTCTGATGAGGCACCACTATGCTGAATTGTGCCTTTCATATTGTCATGGAATGAGATTTATTAATTGAGATGTATTAAAATAAATCAGTGCAAAAATTGCAGTTGCAATAGTCATAATGTTCCAAAGCTCTCTAGATTCAGGAATTTTGTCTTTGGATTGGAAAATTGCAATTGTTACTTCATTATTTAAGAAGGGAGGAATGGAGAAACCATCTGTCTAACAGCAACTGGCAAAGTTACTGGAAGCAATCATCAGTTACAGAATGACTGAGTGCTTAGACAAGCATCAGCTGATCAAAGAGACTCGGCATGGATCTGTGAAGTGTTGGTCATATCTGGCTCATCTAGTTGAATTTGTTGAGGAGGTTACTGGCATGGTGGATAGGCAAGTGCCTATGGATATTGTGACAGAAATCACACCTGCCAAATGGAAACATATTAATTTTGTCATATGGGACACAACTTGAACTTTTTTTTTACTGGACAGTGCACAGAACGTGTTTAAAAAAAACAGAACTGAGCAGCTGAAAACATGGTCGCACATTTGCATTCTGAGAGAGAGTTGAATAGAGAGACAATGGAAGTGCTCACTGATTCAATTAACAAGATTGTTCTGGGAAGGCCAGCCGAATCAAGTGCCAATTAGGCACCTAAGTGGACAGCAGCTGGCCTTCCATGGGATCAAGGACCCTGGCAACAGAAGTCCCTCCCTCTGAAAGTTGCTGGCCAATCAGAGGTCGGCAGCTCTTTAAATGAACAGAGGCGATGGCTGCTGCCGGTATTGGACTTACCTGAGATCCTGGACCCAGGCCACAGGTAAGTCAGGCCAGGAGGGGATTTGAGGGATGGGTGTCATGGGGGAGGGGTGTCAGCAGCACGAGCAGGTGGGTGGCTCTCAGTGGGCCCCCACCTTCCCGATGCCCTGTCCCTTGTTCGGTCACTAAGTGCCTTTTAACGAGGGACCCAACCCCTCCCCCGACCCCCAGAGCTGGCAAGCAACACGCACAGGTTTGCTTGCATGGTCCCCATGCGGCAACAGGCCTACCCGCTACTGGGCTAATTCCGGTGGTGGTGGTATGAGGCCCTTAATTGGGCATTAATTCTTCAAAGGGCTTTCAGTCCCAGACTTAATTTGGGTGGAGGCGTGAAGGTGGTGGGGTCTTCCAGCCTGCCTGGTTATATGCTCTCCCCACATCCAAACCCGGCATGGGGGAGAGCATAAAATTCCCCCCATGGTGTTCCTAAGGTTCAGTGCTATGGCCTTAATGGCTTGAATAAAGAAATAGAGAGCTGTGTATCTAGTTTACGGATGTTAGGAGGCACAGTAAGTTGTGTAGGTGGGAACAGAAAGTTACAAAGGGACATTGACAAACTAAGCAAGTGGGCAAAACTATGGCAGGCAGAGTTCAATGTGTGGAAGTATAAGATCATTTTTGATCTAAGAAATTCCAATCAGAATATTTTCTTAATGATTAGAGACTAGGAGCTGTTACACAAATCATTAAAAGCTAATGCACAGGTGCAAAATGTAATCAATAAGACTAATAGAATTTTTGCCTTTATCTTACAGGGGTTGGAATTTAAAAGTGAGTATTAATTCAGAATCTTGGGCAGAGCCAATCTGGAGTACTGTGTTCAACTTTGGGCACCAAATCTTCGGAACAAAATATTGGCCTTGGAAGTAATACAGTGCAGATTCACCAGAATGATACAGGGCTTAAAGGATTAAATTATGAGGACTGGTTGCAAAAATTTGGCTTGTATTCCTTCAAATTTAGAAGGTTAAGGGGTGATCTCATCAAATTGTTTAAAATGATGAAGGGGTTCAATTTCGATTATTTTCCCTGGTAGGGAATCTATAACAAGGGGGCAGAATCTTAAAAATAAAGCTAGGCCTTTTAGGAGGGAAATCAGAATGCATTTTTTTAATACAAAATGCAGTCAAAATCTGGAACATACTCCCCCAAACGTCTGGGGGGATGCTGGTCAAATGAAATTTTCAAGACTGAGATCAATAGATTTTTGTTAGGTAACAGGATCAAAGTATATGGAACAAAGGCAAGTAAATGAAGATAATCTCCAGTTGAGTACATACACCATCACCAAACACTACTGTTCACACAAGCATCCTAAAAACATCAGTAATATACCAATGATAGGTAATCAAGTTGCTAAATAGCACTGAATTCATTATTAACTCAAATCTACTAATATAGTATCGTCAAATTATAATTATTTCACCTTTAACCTTCCAGAAAATCATAGCTTCAATTCAAAACTTTAGTAAGAGGCTAATGGTTTGTATGATCTGAAGATCAGGCTACTTGCAAGATTAAAAATGCTTGTTATTTGGACAATGTCAAAAATAGCACTTTGACAGTAATAATAAATCTTCCAGGCATCAGAGGGAGATTTATTATTAACGCAGCAGAAATTGCACACATATTTTGGTCAAGATAGAATCAGATTAATATTTATCTTAGATAGATATTTCACTAATAATAAGACAAAACAATTAACTGCAGTACTTTTCATCCTCCCCTATATCATTTTGCTGAAGTAAGTGAGTGCCTATTTACTGAAATGCATCCTACTGTTTAGAGTGCAATGCAAAACACTCAAGAGATTCTGAATGGAGTCAGACACTGGAACAGTGAATCTGTGACTCTGCCTAAAGGTACCTCATTCTAGGCTGTACATAAACAATGTTCATCTCTCTATTACTGCTATATCATGACACTTTTACGCTAGTTCTTTATATTATAGGATTACCATGGGTGGCAAGAGTACAACTTGTAATGTGAAGGATCCAATACTTTCATGATCAAAGACATCATTACCCTAGAGTGGAGGCTTCCACTTGATGCCTCTGAAAAAGGTGCCACTGATGGCAAAGCCAAATAGGTTCTGCTAGTGAAACTTACTATTGGGTCTGCCATTTTAGTTTTGGCCAATATCAGGGAAGGTCCAGCCAAGATCGGTGGTGTATATGAAGTGTAAGCAGAGCAGAGTAGAAAACAACATAATTAGTTTAATTTGGCCAGTGATACAAAAGGAACAATAAATATTTTGACTTATAAATTTGATGATGCACTCACTTCCTGCCATATTACCCTGAACGTTAAAAGAGACATCCAGGACACATTCCTGAAACAGGCATTAACCCTTTGAATATGCAAATAAGGATGCTAACTCCTGTTTGAGCCCCCTTCTGTGCAATTTGCAAAAAGCTCTGTCAGCTGCATTCAAGAAACCTAAGTCTACATGTGGCCTAACCAACAGTCCTTAAAGGGATCGCTTAACATTTTTTCTCCCAGCTCTACATTAATTATACAGGATACCTGTCACCACTCTTTGCCCTCTTAATTGCTGCCTCCCTACTCATTTGCAGTTACTGCCTCTCCCTGGCTCCTGAATGCCCCCCTCACTCCCAGTCAATTTGCTCCTTCTCCTGGTTGCTCCTTTCACTCCTGATCATTTCCTTCCTTCTCCTGGTCACTACCACCACCCCCTCTATGCCCAACTCTTGCCAGCCTACTGGTTTCTATAACAGTTGGCCAATCCACAAACAATTTCTTCAGTGCCCTCTCCAGCTCTGACTTGCCCCACCTATGGCTTGCCACTTGCAATGAAGTTAACAACTTTATTGACTTCTTCCATAACTATCTCAAAGGTACCAGAGGACCAGAGAACAGCTAACATTGTACCATTGTTTAAAAAGGGAGAAAGGGATAGACTGCGCAATTACAGGCCACTCTGACTCGCCTCAGTGGTAGAAAAATTGTTGGAAAATAAATCCAAGGGACAGGATAAATCTTCATACAGAAAGACACAGGTTAATAAAAAACAGTCAGCATGGATTTGTTAAGGGGAGGTCATGTCTGACCAACATGATTGAACTTTTTGAGGAGGGAAAAGGAGGGTCGATGAGGATAGTGCATTTGATGTAGTCTATATGGATTTTAGCAAGGCTTTTGATATGGTCTCACATGGCAGACTGGTCATGAAAGTAAAAGCCCCCGGGGTCCAAGCCAAATTGGCAAGTTGAATCCAAAATTGACACAGAGGCAGGAAGCAAAGGTGGTTGATGGATGTTTTTGTGGCTGGAAGGCTGTTTCCAGTGGGGTTATGCAGGGCTCAGTACAAGGTCCCTTGCTTTTTTGTAGTATATATAAACAATTTGGACTTGATTACGAAGTTTGCAGATGATACAAAAAATGGCCATGTGGTTGATAATGAAGAAGAAAAAGGGAGAGACTGCAGGAAGCTATCAATGGACTAGTCAGGTGGGTGGAACAGTGGCAAATGGAGTTCAATCCGGAGAAGTGTGACGTAACGTATGTAATGTGATGTGAGTAATGTGGCAATGTGAGGAAAGCTAACAAGGCGAGAGAATACACAATAAATGGTAGGATATTGAGAAGTGTAAAGGAACATAAGGACCTTGGAGTGCATGTCCACAGATTCCAGATGGTGGCTGGACAGGTAGGTAAGGTGGTCAAGAACACATATAGAATGTTTGCCTTCATTAACTAAGTATAGAATGTAAGAGTTGGGAGGTTCTGGTGGAAAAGTATAAACACCAGTTAGGCCACAGCTGGAGTACTGCATGCAATTCTGGTCAATGCACTATAGGAAAGATGTGATTGCATTAGAGAGGTACAGAGGAGATTTACAAGGATGTTGCCTGGACTGGAGAATTTTAGTTACGAAGGAAGATTGGATAAGCTAGGGTGCTTTTCTTTGGAACAGAGGAGGTTGACAGGAGATCTAATTAAAGTGTATAAAATTATGAGGGGTCTAGATAGAGTGGATAGGAAGCCCTATCCCCCTTGATTGAGGGGTTCCTAATCAGGGGGCATAGATGTAAGGTAAGAGGTTTGGAGGGAATTGGTGGGGAACTTTTTTTCACCCAGAAGGTGGTGGGAATCTGGAATTCACTGCCTGAAAGGATGGTAGAGGCAGAAACTCTCATAACATTTAAAAAGTACTTGGATATGCACTTGAAGTGCTGTAACCTACAACACTACAGACGAAGAGCTGGAAAGTGGGATTAGGCTGGATGGCTACTTGTTGGCCGGCATGGACATGATGGGCTGAATGGCCTCCTTCCATGCTGTCAATTGATTTGATTCTATGATTTCTATGCCTCACTGCTTCATGCCCTCCTCAAATCCCATAGGGTCTCCCACACCCTGCTCTCTACAGACCTCTGCAGACTCAAATCAGCAGGCCATAAATGCACTTTGTGTTCATTTGCCCTGAATGATCACTGTCAAGCCTGGCTGAACTACCCCAAGTTGTGCTTTTCACTTTCTCTCTCCATGGCTGAAATTGTTATCTATTGTTTTCAACTCTGTGCTCCTCCCAGACATTAGATAACTCCAAACTCCTTTCTCAACTCCTAACTAGGTCCTCAGAACTTGACCACATTCACCCAATAGGCAAAAGAAGTCCTTGATTTTTTGGGGTCAACATCTCTGCCTAAATGCATCCACCATTAGAGAGAGAGATACCCATTACTCAGGGCACAACTTAAGTTCCCATCTGTTGCAGGAGTCAGTCTTTTCTGGTAAAGGGAAACAAGATTCTCCCCACTTTATAAAATGGTTAAACAAATGTATGAAAAATTCTGCTCCACTTCAGGGTTTGCAGTCCATATCATTCCTGAAATGAAAGTGTTTAGTATAGTTCCATCACTCAGCATTGACAGACATAGGATTTTACTGCATGTCATCTTGGTTTGAAGTCATTCTCCAGTAAGGAGCAGAAATTTCAGGGACTGCTATATTGCCATGATGTTGGCTGGGATTTTGTGGTCAGCAGCGAAGTACCAGCACTTGCTGCTGGCTTCAAAGAAAGCTGCCCACAAAGATCCAGTGATCTCTGGAGTGTGGATTTCACCTTTTTCAATGTTAATTTTATTCTGCCGTCAGCTATAGAGGATGTCCAGCAACAATTGACATCAAGCAGGCTAAGGAGCATTGAAGAATTCTCACAGGAGACCAGGAAGTAAAAAGCACTGATCATCTTTCACTTTTTAATCATTTTACTGAAAGCAAAATAAGGATTGAGACAAACACATGGGAGTAAAGTAGAAGCTAAGGTGTCAGAAACAAATATTTAAAAAAAAAATCTATGGAACTTTATGTTAAATTGAGAAATTTGGCATTCCACAAATATAAATGGGTTTTTAGGGCCAGAGAGGGTGTTCAGCAGTAATTATGAATTAGTAGACTGTTAACAACACAGGTTAAACTTCATTGAACAAGGCGTAACTTTTTCAAAGTCTAAAGAGTGGAAGTTCACATCAAATCGAGTGATTTCTACAATTTATATCTGCAGGGACTTCAACAGCACACCTTGTGGAGGAGCAGGAATCACTCACATCAACTTCTGTATTTCCATGTTTAACTGTACGTGTGCAGATGCCAGAAGTTGCCATTACTTTCACAGTGTAATAATGGCCACGCTGACAGCTGCACTGTCATTACAATCACAAAATCCAAATGAAAATAAATCCTAAGATCTCTGTTGCCTCACTTCCTTAAGCAATAATAAGTATATTGTAAACAGACATGGTTATGCTGACTTACTGAAGACATTGAAGCCTTCAATCAATGTGATAAACCTCCATTTAATGCTATAGTACAGGCACATATACATTATTGGCATTCAATCACACCTTCAAAATTTTTGAAGAAAATTAATTCTTTGATGTTGAAAGTGAATGCCTTTGTCCCCAACAGCACTGTGGGCATACCACATGGACTGCAGCAGTTCAAGAAGGCAGCTCACTACCACCTTCTCAAGGGCAATTAGGGATGGGCAATAACTGCTGGCCTAGCCAGCGAAGCCCAAATCCCATGAATGAATATAAAAAAACGATTAAAAATAGTGCTATTTTCACCTCAGGCTAATGGAGAATGCAATAGGAGGTAATTCTATCTCAGAAGTGCATCTTTAATCATGTTGTGATATTCTCAATCAGATTTGACTGGATGGTCAGGAGTCAAATCTGAAGATGTGATTGTGGGAAAGTACAGATAAATGTTAAATATTCTTTTTTTATTATAAGGGTTCCTAAGTGACAATAAGCCAAATATAACACAGCCTTCAGTCTCACCAATGGCTTTACCAATAGCTGGATGGCTTGTGTTCAGCAAAATGTGTAAGTCTAGTATCAAAATGTTTGTTATACTATGTAGATTAAGCTATGGAAATGTTTTATAGTAATAACGTTGAAACTAAAATATGCATTTTTCATTTTAAAAACCTGTGAGTTAGCTATTTAAACATATATCCAATTCCATAGCCCTCTAGGCTTTATAAAACATACATACAAGATTAAAAAAAAGCCAAACTTTTCTGAAGAAAGCAACCATTTTTTCTCAAATTAAATAATATATAACAAATGCAATAAAGTTCAATGTCAAATCAAGTGATTTTCCCAGATTTTGCTGAAATTACTACAAAATGGTTTCTGTGGAAACCACAGTAGCTGCAGCCATCCGTTCAACATTATGAATCCAATAGAAATAAAATTACTGCTACGAGGGCTTGACCTGATAATGGTAGAGTGCAGGTGACAAGCTACAAATGTAGATAGTTGCTATGGAAACAGAATGATTGCTGAAAACCACAAATGTTAAAAGCCCAATCACCCATCAATTAGGGCACAAGTAGCCAAGATCAGCATGTGCATAAGGATGATTGAAATGCAGTACCTTGCAGTGGCATATAGCAAAACAGTTTCATTGTGTGTCTTCATGGGTCTTTGTAGGTCTTGGAAAATCACACCAATGTTGGAGCAATTAAAATCGGGAATGTGCAATTGGCCAGAATTGGAAGAGCGCAAAGATCTCAGAAGGTTGTAGGGTTGGAGGAGGTTACAGAGGTAGGGAGGGGTGAGTCCATGGAGAGATTTGAAAACAAGGATGAGGATTTTTAAATCGAGGTGTTAGCAGATTGGGAGCCAATGTAGGTCAGCAAACACAGTGGTGATCGGTGAACGAGACTTGGTGTGAGTTAGGATACAGCCAGCAGAGCTTTGGATAAGTTCAAGTTTATGGACCATGGAAGATGGGAGGCTGTCAGTAGAGCATTGTAACTGCAGTGCATATGGGAAACTCAGTTTTGTGGATAGCACATTTCAGGAGGTAGTCATCCTGCAGTTATAGAGAATACAGGAGGAGAGGGAGTGGGTGACCACCAGGCAGACTAAGAGGAACAGGTAGCCAGTACAGGAATCCCTGGGAGTGTGGGACTCACTGTTCCCTATTGAATACCAGTGAAGATGATGACACCTTGGGAATGCAGTCAGAAGCAAAAGTGGTAATCGCTGAATTACGCCCAGTGCCACATGCGAGTGGGTACAGAAATAGGAAGATAGTGCAACTATGTGTGTCTGGAGAAGTGACGCAGGAGGGAGGGCTTCAGATTACTGGGTTGGAACCAGTTCTGGAGCAGGAGGGACCTGTACAAGCCAGATGGGTGGCACCTGAACAGGGAAGTGGTCAATGTCCTTGCAGGAAGGTAACTATTGCTGTGGAGGAGGAGTTAAGCTATTTGGCAGAGGAAACCACGATTAGCAGCAGAGAAGAGAGATAAGGTTCATAGAGAACTAGGAGCAACAGAATAAAGAATAGTGTAGCAAGAGCACAAATTAAAAGGAGAAAAAGAGCCAAGCTGACTAGCATGGTATTAAAATGCATAAGTGTCAATGCAAGTGTTAAAAATAAGGTCCATAAGCTGCAGGCACAAGGTGTCACATGCTGTTATGATATAGTGACAATAACAGAGACTTGGCTTAAATATAGAAGCAATAGGAACTAAACAGTCCTGGCTACAATGTATTCAGAAGTGAGAGGGAATGAAAAAGGAAAGGCAATATTGATAAAGGATAATATTACAGATCTACAGAGGGATGATATACAGAGGGTTCAAAGTCTGAATCTATCTGGTTAGAGTTGAGGAACAGAAAAGGAGCTGTTATTTTGCTGGTGCTTACTATAGACCCCCAAATAGTGAGAAGGAGATATAAGAGAAAATCTGTAAGTAAATTTCAGAGAAATGCAAAAAATAATCGAATAGTAAGGGACTTCAATTCCCCAAAGGATGAATGGGAAAAAGATAATGGCCGGAATTTTACGTTGCGATGGTGGCGCCATCCACCAGCTGAAATGTCGGGAACAGGGGGTGCGGGTGGTGGGGGGAAACTCGCCTCCGCCAGGCCTGGAAGCCACACTGCAATTTTGCATGGCCCAGGCCCTTAATTGACTTCAGTCAGGGTTTCTGCCCCTCTGAGGGTGGAAGTTCCACCTCCAAGAGCTACCGGCCAATCAGAAGGACCTAGCAAGAAGAGAACAATGGGCGTTGCCCTTCAGGAAGGTAAGTGGGGATCGGGTCTCGCCAGGGACATTTGGCTGGGCCCTGGTGAGAGGGGTGGGGGTCGGACTGTAGGGCGGAAGGGGTAGTTTAAGTGGGGGAAACCGGTGCTTTGGGGGGGCATCCGTTGGACACAGAGTGGCCGATCAGGGGGGCTTCCACCCAGCTTGCAAGGAGGCCGTCAGCAGTGATGGGAGGAGGCCCTTAAAGTGACAATTAATTGTCAGTATAATCTAAATATCAATATTTTGAGGGATGTGCAAGTGTAGAGAGACCTAGGGGTACATTGATAAGGCAGTAAAGAAAGTATATGGGATAGTTGGAATAGTAAATGGGGCTTTGAACACAAAAACAAAGACATTATGCAAAACCTATATAAATCCTTAGTTAAGCCTCAGCTGGAGTACAGTTCTGGAGAGGGTGCAAAGGAAGTTTACAAGGATGATAATACCGTGGATGAGGGATTTCAGTTATGTAGAGAGATTGGAGAAGCTGAGATTGTTCTCCTTGGAGGAGAGGTTAAGGAAACCTAATAGAGTAGTTCAAAATTATGAAGAGTTTTGATCTGTTTCCTCTGGCAAATGGATCAGTAAACAGAGGTCATAGATTTAAAATATTTGGCAAAAGAACTGGAGAGGAAATGATTTTTTTTTCACATAGAGTGTTGTTAAGATCTGGAACGTACTATCAGAAAGGGTAGTGGAAGTAGATTCCATAGGAACCTTTAAAAGGCAATTATACTTGAAGAGGACTAATTTGTAGGGTTATTGGAAAAAAGCTGGGGTGTGAGACTAAATTGGACTTTTCTTTCAAAGTGCCAGCATAGACATGATGGGTCAAATGGTCTCTGATGGTGCTGTAAGGTTCTGATACCATGAAACATCATTTTTAAAAAATATATATATCAGTTGATACTCAATTTGAATGAGAGTTAAGGAGTGATATTGGTTGACTGATCTGCCCTGCAAAGCATATCCTTTGTCCAGATGATATTATGCTATTATGACAGAGGATAGAAAAAGTTTGAAATATTTCAATCAAAACAGTTTTATCATTAGAGAATGCCTAACTTCATATTGAGCACCGTTCAGATGTTAAGTAGCATGGGCAGTATAGAAACATAATGCATGCACCGGAGTACCAGAACAACAGAGCAAGGAGATGCAAGTTAACAGCTATAATCTCCAATATAAAATTCTCAATATCTCCCCACAGGAGGTGGGGCAGTACTGGCAGACACCCGGTGCTTCTGCATGATGAGGAATGGAGAAGCAGATGGAGCTTCATACCAGGGGGTTGCTTGGCACTCTTTACCCCAACTCCCCTCCACCACAGTTTGGTTTCAGAGTGGCACTGGTGAAAGGTTTGCAAGTATGTTGGTGACTGGCATTTTTAAATTAAAAACAATGCAAAATGGTGATATGCTATAAGTGTGTCAAATTAGGACAGGGTGAAAAAGGGATGGAAGAAGTAGAATGGGCAGAATCTTAAGAAATTTAGAAATAATCACGGGTAAGGAGCATTTTCAGGTTCCAATCACACACCTGATGGTAGCGTCCCGCCTACAAGATCTTCCCAGAGGCGGTCTCAGGGAACACCATCCAATTAAGGTGGGTGGGTTCCTGCAGCTGCAGACCCAATCAGGAGGCTTGCAGTCTTCAAAGGGCAGCAGCCCCACTGGCAGATGTGGGTGCTGCTGCAATAGGAAGGGGACCGCAAGAGCGCCTCCATCTTGACACGTTCTCTGAAAAACCTACGCCTATGACTTACCGGGAGTAAGAACAGGAGGACTTGCCAGTCTCCCAGGCAAGCCACTGGCAAGCCGCCATCAGGCACCTGCCAGGCTTTGGCTTCTGCAGGGGTCCGTCCGCTGCCGGAAAGATCCCAGTGCCATCCCCAGTCTGCCCATCGGTTACCTGCCACTGCTGTGCGGGTAGCTGTTGCCGGTGATGATCCACCTCCAGCAAGATTGCCTGACCCGACGCCCTCATTTCAAACTTTCCTCCTGGTCCCACCTTCAAGAACCGGGAAGATTCCACCAAATGTTTCCAGTAGGTGAAGGGCCGTAAGTCAAAGTTTAATGCAAGAGATTTAGACCAGAGGCCAAAAGAAACTCTTTACACAGAGAGTTGAGCTCATGGAATATAATACAGGCTAATGGCTGAGACAGAAACAATGTCAACAGTCAAGTTTAGATGGGATCGATGGTTGAACGGATATGGGAGAAGGGTGGGTAAATGTAATTAAAACTATTTGGTCATGTAGAATGTAAATACCAACTCAGATTGGTTGGAGTTAACGGCCTGTTTCTGTGTTGTAACCTTTATGTATCTCTTTGGTGAAAGAAGATTGTTGAGAGGGGATAAGAAGAAAATAATAAAGGTACTTTAAAAATACACACACGCAGTATTCGAAAACAAAGTTCAACACTGAAGATCTTAACTATGCACCTATGATGCCATTACCTTATAAGTAGCTGTTGGAGGACTTTATTGTTTACATTTTAGATACAGAATGCAATCAATGCTTCAGATGATCAGATTTTCAAGTAATTATGACTGCAGTTTTGCTCATTCACAATCGTTTTCTCGATCTCTTCAATTTTGAGCTTATTTTAGAGATTCAATTGGTAAACATTTACTTTTTAAAATAAAAATCAGGCTTGAACGTTTATGGATAAGAATGCTGCCCAGCCTCTTGCTGTTGAAGGAATATGCATTCCTTAATGATTGGAAAATTACTCCATTTCCACAGTAATATCCAATTTGACTAGGCACTTAGGCAGAGAGATAGAGTTAGGCAGTTGGGTCAGAATTCAAACATTGATTTAGCAGCTCATTGTGTGAGCACCCTTTTCATCCAGTAAAGAAATTATCCACAGGATACATCATACACACTCTTACAGTCTCATTTTGTGGACTTTCACACCAACATCAATTGTTGAAGATGGCTTGTCAGTCCAGACATAGCATAGCATGCGCTGTGCTACTGTCCAAAGATCATATCTTTGCTCACCATATTTCTAAATATTTATTGTGTAACTATTCATAATTCATAACTCAAAACTGAGCTACACTATTCTGTAATAATTGAAGCAATAAAGTGAGCTTCTTCTGCTTTTGTAGAACAGTATACTGATGTTTATTAGGCATGCTTTTCAAATGAAATGAAATTCAGATGGATTAGACTCAAAGAGAATTATAATGGCTATGTAAGTCTGACTAGACACAGTGGTGTATACGTTGACTTGTGTAACGATGTAAAATGGATAATAGTGAGTCTGAAGCCTGCTTTACATTGCTCCTGATTTTTGATCGATGGCAAAAAAGATCGGGGAGATATAAAATGGCTTGCTAGCTGGCTATTCCCCATTTTACACTATAACACAATGTCAAGATGTACCCCAATCACTTAAAGGATGTTGTGAACACATGCTTCACTAAATCTTGCTAAAAGATAAGAGCAAAGTAGTGAATGTGATAGTATAATCCAATCTGCAGTTATATAGAAACAAGAGCAGTCCATTCAGTCCCTCAAACACTTGTCTTTAGTTAATAATGAACAGTTAGCCTTCCAACAATAAAGTTCTGAAATGATACAGCATCATTTCTGGGATCTCTCTGTAAGTGCACAGCGGAAAACACGAAACAAAGTTTCTTTTGCATAACTCACGTTTAAAATCCCCCAATCTTTTGCGCTGGTTTAGCCTATTCCACCTGGATTGCAGTGATATAACTAGCCAAAGCAAGTGGAAACCCAATCCTAGATGTGTATGCAACCATGTAAAACTAAAGTAACCAATCACGACAATTGCATTTCATGTTGTATTTAGTCTTAATTGTGCCTTTGCATTAGTAATCTCAATTCAGTAATTTTAAGCAGCAAGTACAATTCCATCCGTTAGGATCACTGTTAGAATTAGAATTAGAACATTACAGCGCAGTACAGGCCCTTCGGCCCTCGATGTTGCGCCGACCTGTGAAACCATATGACCTACACTATTCCATTTTCATCCATGTGTCTATCCAATGTCCACTTAAATGCCCTTAAAGTTGGCGAATCTACTACTGCTGCAGGCAGGGCGTTCCACGCCCTTACTACTCTCTGAGTAAAGAAACTACCTCTCACATCTGTCCTATATCTATCACCCCTCAACTTGAAGCTATGTCCCCTCGTGTTTGCCATCACCATCCGAGGAAAAAGACGCTCACTATCCACCCAATCTAACCCTCTGATTATCTTATATGTCTATATTAAGTCACCTCTCCTCCTCCTTCTCTCCAACGAAAACAACCTCAAGTCCCTCAGCCTTTCCTCGTAAGACCTTCCCTCCATACCAGGCAACATCCTAGTAAATCTCCTCTGCACCCTTTCCATAGCTTCCACATCCTTCCTATAATGCGGTGACCAGAACTGCACGCAATACTCCAGGTGCGGTCTCACCAGAGTTTTGTACAGCTGCAGCATGACCTCGTGGCTCCAAAACTCGACCCCCCTACTAATAAAAGCTAACACACCATATGCCTTCTTAACAGCCCTATTAACCTGGTTAGCAACCTTCAGGGATTTATGCACCTGGACACCAAGATCTCTCTGTTCATCTACACTACCAAGAATCTTCCCATTAGCCCAGTACTCTGCATTCCTGTTACTCCTTCCAAAGTGAATCACCTCACACTTTTCTGCATTAAACTCCATTTGCCATCTCTCAGCCCAGCTCTGCAGCCTATCTATGTCTCTCTGTACCCTACAACATCCTTCGGCACTGTCCACAACTCCACCGACCTTAGTGTCATCTGCAAATTTACTAACCCACCCTTCTACACCCTCTTCCAGGTCATTTATAAAAATGACAAACAGCAGTGGCCCCAAAACAGATCCTTGCGGTACACCACTAGTAACTAAACTCCAGGATGAACATTTGCCATCAACCACCACCCTCTGTCTTCTTTCAGCTAGCCAATTTCTGATCCAAAGCTCTAAATCGCCTTCAACCCCATACTTCTGTATTTTCTGCAATAGCCTACCGTGGGGAACCTTATCAAACGCCTTACTGAAATCCATATACACCACATCCACTGCTTTACCCTCATCCACCTGTTTGGTCACCTTCTTGAAAAACTCAATAAGGTTTGTGAGGCACGATCTACCCGTCACAAAACCATGCTGACTATCTCTAATGTACTTATTCTTTTCAAGATGATTATAAATCCTGTCTCTTATAACCTTTTCCAACATTTTACCCACAACCGAAGTAAGGCTCACAGGTCTATAATTACCAGGGCTGTCTCTACTCCCCTTCTTGAACAAGGGGACAACATTTGCAATCCTCCAGTCTTCCGGCACTATTCCTGTCGACAATGACGACATAAAGATCAAGGACAAAGGCTCTGCAATCTCCTCCCTAGCTTCCCAGAGAATCCTAGGATAAATCCCATCTGGCCCAGGGGACTTATCTATTTTCACACTTTCCAAAATTGCTAACACCTCCTCCTTGTGAACCTCAATCCCATCTAGCCTCGTAGCCTGAATCTCAGTATTCTCAACAACATTTTCTTTCTCTCCTGTAAATACTGACGCAAAATATTCATTTAACACTTCCCCTATCTCCTCTGATTCCACACACAACTTCCCACTACTATCCTTGATTGGCCCTAATCTAACTCGAGTCATTCTTTTATTCCTGATATACCTATAGAAAGCCTTAGGGTTTTCCCTGATCCGATCCACCAATGACTTCTTGTATCCTCTCCTTGCTCTTCTTAGCTCTCCCTTTAGATCCTTCCTGGCTAGCTTGTAGCTCTCAAGCGCCCTAACTGAGCCTTCACGTCTCATCCTAACATAAGCCTTCTTCTTCCTCTTGACAAGCGCTTCAACTTCTTTAGTAAACCACGGCTCCCTCACACGACAACTTCCTCCCTGCCTCACAGGTACATACTTATCAAGGACACGCAGTAGCTGCTCCTTGAATAAGCTCCACATTTCGATTGTTCCCATCCCCTGCAGTTTCCTTCCCCATCCTACGCATCCTAAATCTTGCCTAATCGCATCATAATTTCCTTTCCCCCAGTTATAATTCTTGCCCTGCGGTATATACCTGTCCCTGCCCATCGCTAAGGTAAACCTAACCGAATTGTGATCACTATCACCAAAGTGCTCACCTACATCTAAATCTAACACCTGGCCGGGTTCATTTCCCAGTACCAAATCCAATGTGGCATCGCCCCTGGTTGGCCTGTCTACATACTGTGTCAGAAAACCCTCCTGCACACACTGGACAAAAACTGACCCATCTAAAGTACTCGAACTATAGTATTCCCAGTCGATATTTGGAAAGTTAAAGTCCCCCATAACAACTACCCTGTTACTCTCACCCCTGTCGAGAATCATCTTCGCTATCCTTTCCTCTACATCTCTGGAACTATTCAGAGGTCTATAAAAGACTCCCAACAGGGTAACCTCACCTCTCCTGTTTCTAACCTCAGCCCATACTACCTCAGTAGACGAGTCCTCAAACGTCCTTTCTGTCGCTGTAATACTCTCCTTGATTAACAATGCCACACCCCCCCCCTCTTTTACCATCTTCTCTGTTCTTACTGAAACATCTAAATCCCGGAATCTGCAACATCCATTCCTGCCCCTGCTCTACCCATGTCTCCGAAATGGCCACTACATCGAGATCCCAGGTACCAACCCATGCTGCAAGCTCACCCACCTTATTCCGGATGCTCCTGGCGTTGAAATAGACACACTTTAAACCAGGTTCTTGCTTGCCAGTGCCCTCTTGCGTCCTTGTAACCATATCCCTGACCTCACTACTCTCAACATCCTGTACACTGGCACTACAATTTAGGTTCCCATTCCCCTGCTGAATTAGTTTAAACCCCCCCGAAGAGCACTAGCAAACCTCCCCCCCAGGATATTGGTACCCCTCTGGTTCAGGTGAAGACCATCCTGTTTGTAGAGGTCCCACCTACCCCAGAAAGAACCCCAATTATCCAGGAAACCAAAACCCTCCCTCCTGCACCATCCCTGCAGCCACGTGTTCAACTCCTCTCTCTCCCTATTCCTCGCTTCGCTATCACGTGGCACGGGCAACAACCCAGAGATAACAACTCTGTTTGTTCTCGCTCTAAGCTTCCACCCTAGCTCCCTAAATTTCTGTCTTAAATCCCCATCTCTCTTCCTACCTATGTCATTGGTGCCTATGTGGACCACGACTTGGGGGTGCTCCCCCTCCCCATTAAGGATCCCAAAAACACGATCCGAGACATCACGAACCCTGGCACCTGGGAGGCAACATACCAACCGTGAGTCTCTCTCGTTCCCACAGAACCTCCTATCTGTTCCCCTAACTATGGAGTCCCCAATGACTAATGTTCTGCTCCTCTTCCCCCTTCCCTTCTGAGCAACAGGGACAGACTCTGTGCCAGATATCTGTACCCCATTGCTTACCCTTGGTAAGTCGTCCCCCGCAACAGTATCCAAAGCGGTATACCTGTTGTTGAGGGAAACGGCCACAGGGGATCCCTGCACTGCCTGCTGGTTCCCTCTCCTTCCCCTGACGGTAACCCATCTACCTACTTCACCTACTGTGTCCTGAACGTCAACAACATTTTACCATTTTGAGTTGTGCATTTGCGATCAAGTTTACAGACATTAGCTATAGAGAACTGTTCATCCATCTAGATAAAGGAAATTCAAAATCTCTGTCCTCTTCAAAACCAGGCATCATTTGATGTACTGGGCAATTCAATTCATATTTAAAAACAGTATGTCCGTGACTATTATATCTACTAATACGTCTAAGGAGCATTCTCAGTTTTGTAGCCAATGCAGAGGTATAAATTTTCAATCTTATAGGCAGTACAAAAACAGCAATTCTGAAACAAGACCATTCACAGCTTTCTATTTTGAAAACAATTATAGTACCATGCTGTTTTATGCATCATAATTTATTACTTTTATAAGTTGATACATCACAACAACTCTTGTTGCCAGCTTATATTACGATGAAAACTGAGCATGCAGCTGAATAATGAGCAGTTTCCTGTCTATGTGGGATTAATCACGACATTGAATAGAATAGGTTTCCAAGTGATTTTCTCTAAAATCAAAGATAATGTTAATACATTTGCTAAAAAAAATCTAGACTTTCCACTGAGGAAGATCAATTGTAAGGAGCAAGATTTGCACTGCTACAAAATTGAAAAGGATGATTTTTTGCAGGCCTGTGATGTGGATTAATCTGTGTTGCTAGGTAACGTAAGGACCTGCATGCTGCTGATAACACTTAAGGCATCATTTGCCCACCCGGCTGCACTGAATCAGAACAAAGCTGAGTTAATGAAGCTTTCAGCCACTGCAGGATCTCCCTTTGACAGCTAACCAAGGTTTTCAGCATGTGTGACAGCCAAAGCATTAATACCACAGCACTGAATATCCCCTGTAACTATTGTACTTCAGGTTTATTCCCAGAATATTGCAATGAAATTTGACAGTCACACAGAATGTGACAGGCTGACGTAAGAGTCAAACAATTACAACAGATAAAAATCAAAAAACAGGATAATTTATACAGTTAAATTCAAATTGAAACATGAGTTTTCATTTAAGTACTTTTGAGAAAACATGAATCAGAATGCCGTTTCATAAATATATGAATTCTTGTCATGTTTAATTCTATGTGAAAATTTCATCAAAATGTCAATCATGTATTTTTAGTATTCTGATCTTAGATTCATCACATCTTCCATGGAGTTTCCAGATAAAAAAATTAAAATACCAAATGTTGGCTGGTTATTTGAGCATGTGAGCGTAACATAAAGTGCAGGATCTCTAGATACTTGATATAACAATCACTTGGCTTTGTAAAAGTAATATTTCCATTCAAGGTTAAAAAATATATATATTTCTGCTTTTTAACAAATGTTTCCACACCCCCTTGAGAATAACAAAGTGCGAACTATCGCATATCTGACTTCCAATGTTAATTTGTAATTTTCTTTCTGCAAGCTGTTCATTAGAAAGTATTTCTGCAAAATTGGATAAATCACAAAAATAGGCATGGGGATCGCAATGTGTGACTTTATGAGGCCTGCTCATTTCAGTAATTTCTGCATGCAACCCACACTAAGTGCGCTGCTGGTTGAATGCACACTTGAGCAGGGGACACAAAATCATTAAAGGCTAGCACAAGTTCAAGCGAGTCTGCCCTCCTTGAAGCCAATCTGCATCTAAAGGGGAGGTGCCCTTTGACTGGAGGTGGTGCTGGAAGTCATTATGGCAGTGAGTTTCTCCTGAGAAAGAGACAAGAATGGCACAACTTTGCAGAGAGTGGGCTCTAAGGTTCTCCAATGCAGCACTAGTGGCCTTGGCACAGGAGGTGGACAGAAGAAAAACGATTCTACATCCGTAAGGAACCAGAAGGTCCCCACCACCCCAACTGCCCCCCCCCCCCCCCAGGCAGACACTACAAAATTACTGGGGCCAGATGGCTGTCAGAGTCAATGCCAGCAGTGTAGCCCCAAGGACTTGGATACAATGTCACAAAAAGCTCAATGACCTCACATGAGTGGTCAAGATCACTGAATGCATCTCCAAATGTCATTTCCTTATAACTGAACAACTAGCCTCACACACTGCTCCATTCACCAACTCTGCTTCTTCTTCTTAGGCAGTCCTTCAGGATCAAGGATGACTTGCTTCCATTTTGCTTTGCTGATAAGCCCAATGTGTGATTCACAGACTCTGCCACATGAGGGGCAGGTGGTACTTTAAGGGTCAGGTAGTTGAGTAGTTTGGAGGTTTGCGCACTCCCTCTGCTTCACTCACTTTCCAGAAATCTTATTCAAACATAATTATGCTTCACAAGCTTCACCATACCATCACACACTTAGATTTGTGCAAGCTTCACGCCCACATCTCACAGCTCGCAGCTATTCATTACAGCCACATCACCCAAACACATTGCACCACACTCACTGAGACACCCTCTCTCTTGCAGGACAAGGTGGTGCACAATCGCAGGCAGCAGCTAATCAGAGGGGTACAGGAACTGCTGCACACCCTCATCCCAATGGAGGAGGCAGTGCTCGCCTTCATTGAAGCGTCCATGACTGAGGCCGTGGCTTGTGGCAGGGTTCAAACATTTGAAGATGATGGCTTGCTCATACTAATTCTCCTTCTCACATTCCACTTCCCCTTCATCACACTATCTCTTCTGATTTGCAAGCTGTGGGTGGTTTCAGGATGCACCTCTTGCATTCCTCTAGTCCCCTCACAGCAACCCAAATCTTGTGCCTATCTCCTTTCTGAGACTAAAAAGCTCCAACCTCACCAGGCATTTTCCACAATAGCCCCTGAGAATGTAGTTTTCTATCTGAAAATAAATCTTAGTTTCCAACCTTCAGCTTTAGGCAACTATCCTCTGCTACTTGTTAAACTCCAGAAAGTTTGTTATGGAAGGATAATGCTGGAGCTTATCTTGACTCAATTTCACATTTATTGTACAGAGTAAAAGGATTACAAACATGTAGCTCCTCACTCAAAACCTCCACCAGTCTCAGCATGGGCTGAATTTTATAAGCTCGCTGCCATTCTCAGCGCGGTGCATGCCCAACTTGCACGACGTTGAGCCCCTGCGATATTTTGTTTGGGGACTCATTTAAATGGAGGGGATGGAACAGCTGCCCCCGATGACGTCAAAGGGGGGGGGGGGCGGCCATTCCGACAACGGTGTCCCGCGCCACCACTCAGGCACCATTTTAAAGGGCTTCAAGCCCCTAGGAAAAAAATTGCATTTTTAAAGTTATATTATTGTGCATTTTCTTACAAAAAAATTAAAAACTGGAGGTTCTTTCCCAACCAGCACCCCCCACCCCCATATTTTTCTTTTGGCCTATATAACAAAAATCAACTTTATTCCTAATCCGAACTTCCCCCCGCACATTTGCCCTTCAACCCCTTCCCACCTTCCCCACAGCCAATACAAAGTGTTTTTCCTGCTCCCCACCCCACTGCCCTGATAATTTCACTCCTCCTTCCTCCCCACCAGTGTCTTGCCTCGGAACTCTGAACGAAGTTCCGAAGGCGCGGGAGTTCCAGCTGGCGGTCGGAATATTGGCGTGGGACAAGGTTTGCATTCATTTGCATTCATTACTCTTTATTAGCATATTGAAATGAAGGCCCTTCCGCTGAGCAGCAGGGGGTCGTACCGAGGCCTCGCTGCTGCCGGTAAAACACGGCAGGACCTTCTCGGTGTTGGGGGTCGTGGCGGGCCTCTCCCAGAAGAATTTTCTGGTCCCCCCCGCCACGACCCCTGACATCAGAGGGCTAGTAAAATTCAGCCCTATGTGTCAGCTTATAAGTGCTCAAGTAAGACCCCAATTAACACCCTCCACCTTCATATAATCAAACAACTGATACACAATTAACAGATTAACACAAAGGAACTTGCAGTATCTTAAAGCAGTCCAGCAATTTGTCCTCCAACATATTTCTGGGATTGCTGAGGTGCTGCCCCAGGCACTGGCTCCATTGTGCACAAACCTGAAGACTACTCTAAGGATGGCAGCATTCATCTTCCCACCACTGCTACTCCGCCAGTGCCCTTGCGTTGCCTGTCAGCCAGCCAGCCCAGACTGCTACCACCTTGCCAAGGTGGTGCAGTCCAAAGCCAAGCCTTCAAGGGTCAGAGATGCATGATGCCATCCTGCAGGGCCATCTGCAGTCTCCCCCACTGAAAGTCAGCAGCCTTTCCTCACCCATGCTGCAGTCACTGGGGTAACACTGTGTAGGAGCACTAGGACAACAAAGGCATGTGGAAGACAGGCACTAAGGGAACGCACAGGGGTCATTAGTTGACTTTTGTATGGAATATCGGATTGCTTGTTTGACAATGTTGTTTCGGAATGTTTGCTTTGTGATGGCTTCTATTTCAGCATCATGGCCCAGAGGATGCTGTTATGGTCCGTAACAGAGGGAAGGTAAAGTGAGGGAGTGTCCTTGATTGGGGAATTGGGGTTGTGTTGACTGGTACCACAGTTGCATCAACCGATCACGAACAGCCTTACCAAAATGGGGATATGTCGATTGCCTTCTCCTTCTCTTCCTCCTCAGCTGCTCACCATATACCTGATGGCAACGGCAGGATTCAGCAGACCACGACAACTCATGCATGTGCTCTGGAGAGTGCTGCAGGGCTCCTCCAGAGTGGTTCAGGCAGTGAAAGCGTTGCTTAAGCACCAATGGTCTCCTTGATGACATTCCGTGTGGCAGCATGGCTTTTGTGTGTGTGCACTGGAGTCAAGAGCTAGGTGGTCAGTGAACAGCCTTTGTTGCCCGATTGCCACTCGGGTCTCTCTTGGAGGCTGAAATGCTGATGGTACAGTGGACTGGGTCAGAATAAAGGCATCCTGACTGCTGCAAGGATATTGAGTATTGACAAACACAATGCACTAATCATGGTAGGATATCAGCTGCGCACTGAGGGAGTGAAATTCTTCGCAGTTGCAGTACATCTCTGAATTTCATGCTACAAAACTGTTTGCACTCAATGGCATCCTGTGCCATGGGGGAAGCCCACTATCCTGGCGAATCTGTTTGCACTTTCTGCCTGCTTCTCTCTGGAAAGAGAGAATCTAATGTATTCTCTCTTTTCATAAAGTGCATCAGTGACCTCCCTTATGCAACAATGAAGGGTGAACTGCCACTGTCACAGCCACTGGTAGTGCCGTCTTCACCCTACTCTGAGGTGTAGGTTTGCCAAAAAGAAATGACAGATTTCAGTGAGCACCTCCTTGGTAAAATGGAGGCGTTGCAAACACCACTCCTCGCTGAGGTTGAGATAGGAGAATTTCACCCTGAAGATCCTGAATGAATATGGTCTCCTGCTGAGAGCCCTTCTCCCCTTCCTCCCTCTTTGAGCAGCTTGTCTTCCTCTATGTCATCTCTGTTCATTCTCCCTGTCATGATGTAGGCTAACAGGGATAGAAACTACAGCACGCATGACTCGGAGTAAGTGGGCTGTCCAGGACCTTCAATTGAAAACCAAGGCCTTCACCACGTATCACATCACTCCTTGTGGACTTCAGCTTTAAATAGCTGTACAACCCTCCAAGCACTTCTACTAACTCAGCAACAGCCAGTAGAAATCAATCAGCAACTAAGCTGAAAGTGGTTGATGATCCCTTTAAATAGCCCTGGTGGGGCACTCCTTCCTGCTGCTGAATGTATGTTCAGCTGTGCGAGGTTAAGAGACAGCATTAGCTGGAGCATTGAGGTAGAAAATACTGCTAGAGTCGAATCAGCATTATATGCTGACTGACATCACCATTACCATCTGCCTACTCTGCATACTTCCGACACACGCTTCAAGTGTATGCATTAACGATATATCCAAAATGGTATCCAGCACAGCCTGTACCAGAAGTGGATGCCATTTTGAACCCAAAGACACCCATAGGATCAAAAATAAGGGTGCAATGCTTCCGAATTTTGTGGTCTATTAAAATAATATGGTATCTGGATTTCAGAGTTGAACAAAGCCACATTAAGCACAAAGATCTTGTTATTATCACTAAAGGGTGAACAAAGCACCACAGTTCCAGGAAGTTGCGCACCGCATTGTTCTATCCCTACTTTTAGCACTGTGCACGACACTGGCTGTCAATTACAGTGCTGATATTGATATTTCTGATATTGAAGAGACTATACTCAAAGCCAACTAAATTGATAGACACCCGAAGCATGTGGATGGAGTAAATAATCCTGGGAATATTTACATACTTAAATTGAGCACCAATTCTATGTTTAATAATGATGGACTCTCCAAGTAACCATTGACTCAAGGTCAGAAAAGGGAAGGTTAATGGGCAAGCATTAACTACTTTACACAAGAGGGTGGGGAATACTTGGAACAGATTACGCTTAGAAACGAAGAAAACATTTGTAAATCTGAGAGAGGTGGATAGATATTTGGCAGAAAAAGTGATCGGGAATATAAGAGGTAAAATTGGGTAAGAAAAATTAGGAAAATATCAAGATAAGGTGGTATTAAACTCCATTTGAAACCTCACTTAAAAAGAGAATGGAGTTTCTACTTTCTGCGGAACATCTCCACTCAGTCCGCAAGCAGGACCCTGAGCTTCCGGTTGCTTGCCATTTCAACACTCCCCCCTGCTCTCATGCTCACATCTCTGTCCTGGGATTTCTGCAGTGTTCCAGTGAGCATCAACGCAAGCTCGAGGAACAGCATCTCATCTACCGATTAGGCACACTACAGCCTGCCGGACTGAACATTGAGTTCAATAACTTCAGAGCATGACAGCCCCCCATTTTACTTTCATTTTTAGTTATTTTTTCTTTTTTTCTTTTTTACATTTTTTACAATCTTTTATTTTTGCATTTATTTCATTTCATCTTAGTTTGTTCAGTTTGCTTACCCACTGTTTTTTTTCAGGTTTGCACTTGCTGCTGTTCAATATTCAGTCCGTTAACATCTAATCTGTACTAATGCTTTGTCTTTCAACACACCATTAACATATTGTTTGCCTTTGCTCCATGACCTTTTGGTCAGCTATGTGGCCTTGTCCAATCTACACCTTCTCCTTTGTTATCTCTTGCCCCACCCCCACCTCACTTGCTTATAACCTGTGACTTTTCTAATATTTGTCAGTTCCGAAGAAGGCTCACTGACCCGAAACGTTAACTCTGCTTCTCTTTTCACAGATGCTGCCAGACCTGCTGAGTGGTTCCAGCATTTCTTGTTTTTATTTCTGGAGTTTCTATGGTTTGGAACACTGCAGATTGGAATGGCCAGGGCAATAAATAAGATCAAATAGCTAATCTGTCCTGGTTTAAAGATTATTGTATGGCACTTGAGTTGCCAGGTTCCATAGCAACCTTTTAACAATGGTCAAAGCTTGATCAGGTTTGATTAAGATTTTTAGGTTCCAAAGCTTGTAAGATGGACAAATGTGAAGACAAAATCTGCCCAAATATAGTATTAATGTGTTAGTACATCTGGTAACACAAAACTGCATGAGTCGCGTCACCTTGTGACTGGCAAAGGCTTTCTCGTTCCAGCGCCAGTGCTCGCTCCTGTAGGCCATCTCCTGAGTTTTCTCTTTTTGCATGTTGAGGGTTACCAGTCCAAGCTTTAGACTTGCTTCTGCTGAGATGAGTGGCTTTTGCTTGCCGTCTATGATTTGGAACTCCAAATCTTTGATCTTGTCATTGCAATGGGCTCTCAGAGTAAATTGTCCTCTTGGCACTAGTATAGTGCCATCATATAGCCTCAACCTTACTTTTGAGGGCTTCATTTTTGGATTGCATGTTGAGCCACTTTGCACAAGTCTGTGAAGGTCATGATGTTGCATGACACTAGTGTCTATTTGGCACTTTATGTTGACTTGATATTCTTCTTTTGCAGTCATCATTCCAACAGTCACAAACCATTTGTCACCAATCGACCTATCTGAACTAACCTGTTGTATGTTGTATAGTGATTCGTCAAAATCTTCAGCTGATAACTCTCCAGTAGCCATCTGTACCTGCTTGTTGTGCTTCTTTCGAACCAAGCACTTGCATGCAAAATGATTCAGCTTCTTGCAGTGGGAGCACTGTTTTCCCCATATTGGACATGCCTTCTTTTCCTGCTCATGATGTCCCCCACAGTATTTGCATCCTGCCCTTTGTCTGTGATCTTTCTGCCCTTTCGGCCTTGAATGTCCATCAGCATAATACAAGGCCTGGTCTGTTCTGCCATGAATATGCTTCAGCTGCTGACTTACAACCTCAGTGCTTCTGCACACGTCGATCGCTTTCCTAAGAGTCAGTTTCTCTTCTCTCAGTAGACGTGCATTCACTGCAGGATCTCTTATGCCTAATACAATGTCTTAATAATTAGATCATCTTTTAGTTGCACAAATTCACAGGATTCTGCGAGTTCGGTTAATGCAGTCACATATTGATCAATGGACTCTTTTTCACCTTGGAACCTAATATTGAACACATAACATTGATAGGTTATGTTCACTTGGGATTCATAGTGTGCCTTCACGCCTTTCAAAATTTCTGATGTCCATTTTTTTTTTGTTGTTCAGAGAGATTTAGGGTGGAATACACTTTGTAACAGCCTCTCCCCAACAGTGATAAAAGTGTAGCTACTCGCAGCTGCTATGGTTTGTTAATTAAATCTGTCGCAATTTTGTAATCTTGCTATTGTGAGTGGAAGAACTGCCAGTTCTGTTTCATATCACCTTTCATTTCGACTGGCACAGGCAGAGGAAAATTTGCCGCCATTGTCTGACCCTCTGCTTTCAGCTGTTTCTTTGTTCCTTTTCTGTGGCTTCCTGTGGCTTTCAACAGTTTTTACCAGTTGTGACCATTTCTTCTGGGGGCAGGAAATGGAAGTCAGGATCATTTCTGAGTCCCGAACATGCCCGGGGGAAACAGTCATTGGCCCCAATTTTGACAGGGGTGCCCCCTTAATTGGCCTGGATACTAGTTTGGCGGCCAATTAGCGGCTGCAGCGACAGGAATGGAGGTGGGACTGTTCAAGTGTGGACCCGATTTAAACAGACCATGGCAGCCATTAGTGTGGCTGCCATTTCACTGCTTTACCTTCAGTTTGGAAATTCATAGAATACTAGAATCATAGTCTCATGAGAGACAGAGGCCTGGAACCCAGGGCAGGGCAACCCCTGGATTTGTGGATACGGACTTGAAGGTCTTCGTCAAGGCTGTAAAGAAGGGGAAGGAGGTCCCCTTCCTGGAGGATGGTAGGAGGAGGCCACCCACCCAGACTAAGCAGGCCTGGATGGAGATAGCTGACACAGTCAGAAGAAGGTGTGTGGTGTGCAGAAACTGGATCCAGTGTAGGAAGAGGTTTTATGACCTGATATGCACTGGCAAGGTAAGTGCAAGCACCAACCCTCAGAACAGGCCTCTGGTATTCACCCTCCAGCAGACACACCAGCTGAGGAGCCTGAGGCTGCATGCTGCTCCTGAACATGGGAGGAGTACGTACCCAGGGCACTTACTGACCCCTCAGAATGGCTCAGTGCCAAAGTGCTGCTGAGGACCTGACAGCACTGAAACATGAAGCTTCTAATAAATAGGAGCAGCTGGCACTGGCCATGGAGGCCAGCAGTGCCTTATCTCTTTCTCTTTTGTCCTTGCAGGAGAAATGGGCTCATAATACAGGCAAAAGGGCCCAGATGGAAGGAAGGGTTCACTACCTTCATGTTATCATTGCCATGGAGGAGGCAACCATGGACAGTGCAAGGTGAAATGGGCATCCATGGTGCAGATGGTGATTAGAGAGTGCATTGGACTCCAGCCCGCCCGACACCTTCTGCTATCCAAGGCTAGTTGTCATGATCTCTTCTTGTTTCTCCAACAAGTGCATTTGTCAAGGCAATGAGATCAACTGCCTCAGCATCACAGGGTGAAATGCAGCAACATCAGAACTCAAAAGAGGCATCATTGTGCCTTACAAGTGCACCCTCTACCAGTGCAAATGCAGTCACATCATTGGGTTCTCGCGTGTGGTTAGATAGGGTGGCACTGGGTCATGAGCATGGCACTAGTGTGCAGGAGGAGGTTACAGAGGCAGAGGCAGCAATCTCCCTCAGACACAGCCCAGCACCACCATGGCTCAGGTTTTTGAGCGCTTGATCTCTTCCATTGAGATAGTGGCCAACCTCATCGAGAGCCATATGCAGGAACTATGCACTGATGTTCACAGATTCCATTCCACACTATGGAGCCTTGACCAGTCAACAGTGGTGATGACACAGGGATGTATGGCAGAGATGCCAGTTGTGCCCCAGCTGGTGCTCCCCTTCAGCCATCCATAGTGCCAGCCAAGGGCTGAGGCAGTCACTGAGAAGGATGAGGGCACCATCCCTCACAGGCTCCTTCATCATCAACAGCCTCTTGACGGAGGGAGCATCTGTGCAGCAGGGCCCAGTGACAGAGGCTGGCCTGCAATGATGGAGGTGCAGCAACCTCTGGAGGTTCCCTCACAGGCACCTCTATGATGAGGACGACTGCCATGTGCATCTCAGCCACAGGCAGATACAAGTGAGCAGGCTGCCTCCACCTCCTCCGAGGCCACAAGGGGAGAATTGTGTCGAAGTGGCCAAGCACAGAGGCCACCATGTCAGACAGAGCACTGAGTGGGTCACAGGGGTGTCTTCTACCTGTAACTGTGCACTGTTTACCTTTATGAGCATCATGTAAATATTGACACATGAAGCCAGATGTGTTAGGCTCCTGTTATTAGTGGTGGGACAAGAAAAGTGGTATGAAGTAATGAAGTTGAGCAAAGGTCCATCTGCTTTGACAGTAACACCTTTGGGCAGATGTTGGTGGCAAGAATTTACATGTTCCAGGCTGCGTCTTCAATGGAAATGCTAGTACAGGCAGCTCAGAGTGAGCTCCAGGCCATGCTGTTGCTCTTGGGTCAGATAGCCTCACTCAAAATGAGCCTGAATCAGATGATCACTGATGTTAACGGCATCCTGATGAGACCATCGAGCTGCGTGGCCGGGCCCAGTGCAGCCAGAGCACCTTGGTGTTCTGCATCTTCCCCCTCCACCTCCTCTTCCTCCTCCTCCTCCATGTCTTGCTTTTCTTCTTCCTACAATGAGGTGATCCTTCCCCTCCTCACCCTCTTCAAGGTCCATACTCCTCTTGAGAGCTATGTTATGGAGAGTGCAACAGACCACCGCAATGACCAAGACCCTTGCAATAATATATTGCAGGATGCCATCCAACCTGTCCAGGTACTGGACCCCATCTTCAGAAACCCGATGGCCTGCTCAATAGATGTTCTCATGAACAGGTTGGCTTCAGTTGTATCGCCTCTGTGCCTCTGTCTCGGGCTCTCGTAGAAGGGTGATTAGCCATCTGTTCAGGGGAGATCCCTTGTGCCCTAGGATCCATCCACAGAGTTTGGGGGTAGAGTGAAGAATAGCGGCAGCTTAGACTGGCCGAGGATGGAGGAGTCATGGCAGCTGCCATGAAGGTGAGTGCACACATGGAGGAAGCTCTTTGTAGGAGGCTCTTGTTGTGGTTGCAGACCAGTTGAATGTTGAAGGAGTGGAAGCCCTTCCTGTTGATGAATCTGACTGGCTGGTCACTGGGTGCCTTGATGGCCAAATGGGTGTAATCAATGATGCCCTGCACCTGGGAGAATCCAGCGATGGAGGCGATACTCACTGCCCTCTTTGCCTGCAAGGCCCCATCTGTTTGGAATTGAATGTACTGTCCAGCTCTGGCATAAAAGGCATCAGTGAGCTGGTCTGCCCCAGAGAACGTGTGCAGCTATGCGTCACCATCAAAATCAGAACATGTCCTTTAACGAGCTCTCAATGAACTCTTTAACAATGTTAATTGGCACTGTTAATGGACCAGGCAGGATCTCAGGGCTGCCATCCCCCCATCCTGGTGGATCTTTCCAGCGTGGGAACGGTGCAGGGAAACCAGCATGCTGGTCGCGCTGGTATTTTCGTCCTCTGCCCAGCTCTGTTCCCACCCCTGGCAGAACCTGAAAATTTAGTCCATGGCTTCTACATTGAGGTTGTTCTCATTTACTGTGGTCTCTAACACTCAATTATGATATCACTTTTACTTAATAATGGTATGTAAATAAAATTGTATACAAAAATGCATGATTACATTGTGAATAGTACCTCTTCCTAAGTATCTGAATTGAAATCTTTCTCATTCGCTATAATAGCCCACATTAATCATGCCTTATTTAAACCACCTTTATTAACATGTGATAGATGGAAAGAAATGAAAAATACTCAAACATGTAAGATAATTGCTTCTGTCAAGAAGTGAACACTAATTGTGAAAAGTTTATGAAACAATTATAAAATATTACTTTAATCTGTTGACACCAACCTGCAATTGCACTGCAGTAAATGCCAAACCAAATTAAGCACCACTGTGAACAATACAAAATCAGGCATAATGCCTGCTGAATTTTTCTAGCACTGCAATCTCCCTAATAATGTCTCTGCAAAGGTTATAAAGACCAGCTATATTGAAGTTATGCATGGCGATGTATGTAATGTAAAAGGCTGATTGGCCTCATTTACAAAGAAACCATTCTCACTTCACAAGAACTGAGAAATGCAATGCTGCTCATTAACTTTTTCTTAAAAATGTGTAAGTAGTTGTAAACAACTTAGCACAATTGCAAAATCAGCATGCACTTTTGTTATTTTGTCTGCGTTGAATACAAAAACAACAGGAATCAAATTAAAGTATTGTTACGGCCAGGTGAGGAGGAGTTATAGGCTGTCCTCTTGCCCTTCCTCTTATTTGACTGCAAAAGGGTTTATTCCCTTTAAAAAGTGGATGTGATTACCACTTCAGTGAGTGTTTTACCTTTCACATAAAATAAAAGCAAAATACTGCAGATGATGGAAATCTGAAATAAAAACAAAAATTGCTGGAAATACTCAGCAGGTCTGGCAGCATCTATGGAGAGAGAAACAGAGTTAACATTTCAGGTCTGTGACAGTCAGGTCAGATCAGTTCTAATGAAAGGTCATAGACCTGAAACGTTAACTCTGTTTCTCTCTCCACGGATGCTGCTAGACCTGCTGAGTATTTCCAGCACTTTTTGTTTTACCTTTTACCTTTGTTGTGATTGTGAAAGAGCCAATCAGAAAGTTTTCTTGAGTTTAAACAAGAAAGAGGTGAGTTTATTACACTTAACAATCTGAACCCGATCTAAATCAAAATAATAAACTTACACTACACATTCACGCACATATTCACATGAGAATCACACACACACAAATAGATTACAGCACCATGAGGAGCAGGTTTGTGGTTGGATTAGGGTCCAGAACAAATAAAAATTAATGCACAGTCTGTGGGGTTGGATGACTCCGTTGTCTTCTGGCTGAAGTTGTTTTCTTGAAGTCTTTGGCTAGTAGCAGTGCACTTTGTGGCTGGTCCACTTGACTTAGGACTTTCTTGGAGGCAGGATTATAAGAGGCTTTCTTCTCGAATGTCTTGAATCTGGCAACCAGCAGCTAGGATTTGCACGCCCCACCAGACCTTCTGGAGAAAGAGAGAAAGAAAGAGAGGGAGCGAGATAGCCCTTCTGGTTTCTGCCCAGTTTGCGTCACTGGCTTATCTGCCTTGTCCCAGGGAAATTCCCAGCTTTCACAGAGATGGACAGACAGTCATATGACTGCCTCAGTGTAATCTCTGGTACTTCTAACGAAATTCAAGTTTAGGAACTTCAATTTCTCAGGCCTCAGGATGCCAATATTTACACTTGGAAGGGTTTTCTCTTTCAATGTTAATGTTCCAGGATGGCTTTGAATGTCTTGGTAATGAAAGTAATCTCAGGTTGCTCAATCAATAGAGCAAGCCATTAATTTGGGTACAGGCTCATGAGACATGTGTTTCCTCTTGGATGCCTTGAAATGTGAAAGGTTTTCAAATGCAAATTGCAGTAGCCATCTTGGCTGCCAGTTTTTTTTTTAAGTTAACTGCAGGATTTCAGTTCTTTTTTTCTTTATTAAAAGTTTAATGTAAGGTTCCAACCGATAAATTAAAATTCCTCATTTGGCATAGTAGGTTTTCTTGACTGTATGCTCTGTGCCGTTGCTCATTTTGTATCAGTTATGCTTTTTTTTATAACAGGAGCATTATATTATGATATGGATATAATTCATTATTCTACTTCCAAGTTTGACTGCTGCCTCTTTAAGGCTACGAGAACTAATTGCTGCAAATAAGCACAATGTGAGGTCAATCAGAGTCCAACTAGCACACTAGACTGGAAATAAAGGTGCTGAATTGGGGGAAGGCCGGTTTTAAGATGATAAAACAGGATCTGGCCAAAGTGGACTGGGAGCAGCTACTTGTAGGAAAGTCAACATCAGATCAGTGGGAGTTAGTCAAAGAGGAAATAGTGAGAGTTCAGAGCCAACATGTACCCATTAAGGTGAAGGGTAGGACCAACAAGTCCAGGAAACCCTGGATATCAAGGGATACAGAGGGTTGGATCAGGAAAATAAAAGGAGGCTTATGGCAGATTCAGAGCACTGAAAACAGTGGAGGCACTTAGAGGAATATAGAAAGTGTAGGGGGGTACTTAAAAAAGTAATTAGGAGGGCGAAGAGGGGACATGAAAAAACACTGGCAGGCAAGATAAAGGACAATCCTAAGGTGTTTTATAAGTATATTAAGGGCAAGAGGATAACCAGGGAAAGAGTAGGGCCCATTAGGGACCTAATGGCAATCTGTGTGTGAAGCCGGAGGACATAGATGAGGTTTTAAATGATTACTTCTCATCTGCGTTCACTATGGAGAAGAATGGTGTAGGTGTAGAGTTCAGGGAGGGGGATTGTGATATACTTGAACATATTAGCATTGAAAGGGAGGAAGTATTAGCTATTTTAGTGGGCTTAAAAGTGGATAAATCCGCAGGCCCAGATGAGATGTATCCCAGGCTGATATGTGAGGCAAGGGAAGAGATTGCAGGGGCTCTGACACAAATTTTCAAATCTTCTCTGGCCACAGGAGAGGTACCAGAGGACTGGAGGACAGCAAATGTGGTACCATTATTTAAGAAGCGTAGCAAGGATAAACAGGCCGGTGAGTCCAACATAAGTGGTTGGAAAATTTGGAAAAAATTCTGAGGGACAGGATTAATCTCCACTTGGAGAGGCAGGGATTAATCAGGGATAGTCAGCATGGCTTTGTCAGGGGGAGATCGTGTCTAACTAACTTGATTGAATTTTTTGAGGCTGTGACAAGATGTGTAGATGAGGGTAAAGCAGTTGATGTAGTCTACATGGACTTCATTCAGTAAGGCTGAATGGGAGATTGGTTAAGAAGGTAAGAGCCCATGTGATCTAGGGCAATTTGGCAAATTGGATCCAAAATTGGCTTTGTGGCAGGAGGTAGAGGGTAATTGTTGAGGGTTCTTTTTGCAAGTGGAACCTATGACCAGTGTATACTGCAGGGACCGGTGCTGGGACCCTCGCTGTTTGTAGTGTACATTAATGATTTAGACATGAATATAGGAGGTATGATCAGTAAGTTCACAGATGACATGAAAATTGGTGGTGTAAATAGTGAGGAGGAAAGCCTTAGATTACAGGATGATATAGATGGGCGGAGCAGTGGCAAATGGAATTTAATCCTGAGAAGTGTGAGGTGATGCATTTTGGGAGGACTAACAAGGCAAGGGGATATAGAATGGATGTTAGGACCCTCGCAAGTACATAGGGTCAGAGGGCCCTTGGTGAACTTATCCATAGATCACCAAAGGCAGCAGCACAGGTAGATAAGGTGGTCAGGAAGGCATATGGGACACTTGCCTTTATTAGCCGAGGCACAGATTATAAGAGCAGGGAGGTTATGATGGAGCTGTATAAAATGCTAGTTAGACCACAGCTGGAGTACTGTATACAGTTCTGGGCACCACACTATAGGAAGGATGTGATTGCACTGGAGTGGGTGCAGAGGAGATTCACCAGGATGTTGTCTGGGCTGGAGCATTTCAGCTATGAAGAGAGACTGAAAAGGCTAGGGTTGTTTTCGTTAGAGCAGAGAAGGCTGAAGGGAGATATGATTGAGGTATACAAAATTATGAGGGGCATTGATAGATTACATAGAATGAAACTTTTTCCCTTAGCAGAGGGATCAATAACCAGGGGGCATAGATATAAGGTAAGGTGCAGGAGGTTTAGAGGGGATTTGAGGAAAGAAAATTTCACCAGAGGGTGGTTGGAATCTGGAATGCACTGCCTGAAGAGGTGGTAGAGGCAGGAACCCTCACAACATTTAAGAAGTATTTGGATGACCACTTGAAATGCCATAGCATACAAGGCTACGGGCCAAGTGCTGGAAAATGGGATTAGAATAGTTAGGTGCTTGATGGCTGGCACAGACACAATGGGCCAAAGGGCCTGTTTCTGTGCTGTATAACTCTATGACTCTATGACCTTCATGGTCAGAAGAAAATCAAGAAATTACTGACTTTCTTTCTAACACCATTTTACTTTTGTAATAAAATGTGACATCTTCAAAACACTGGGCTGAATTTTACCGGCCCTACAATGCCGCAGGGGAACCTGGTGGGGAAGGGGGAGGCATAACATTTTCAGGGCGGGAGGGGTGGAGGAGCGGGGAAAACCCTTTTGATTGGATGTGGGGATGGTGGGAAGGGGTGAAGAGCTAAAGAGTGAAGGTTGGGGGGGAAAGATCGGGTGCTTGAAAAAGCCAATTCGGGCAATAAAATGAATGTTGGGGGGGGGGGGGCGTTGGGGAGGGGCCTCCATCATAATTTTTTTATTTAATAAAGTCTCACACTGATACCTCTTTAAATATAAAAATTTTGCTGAATGGATAGAGCCCTTTAAAAATTCCACCAGCGCCTGCACGGTGATGCTGGACGCCGTTGCCAGGATGCAGAGGCCGCCCCCTCTACGTCATTGGAGGAGGCTGCTCCGCCCCCTCTATTTAAATGAACCCCGGCACATAATATCACAGGGGCTCAGGGACAGCACATCTGCACGGGATGCATGCCGTTTTTAGAATGCGCCACCCCGAACTGCTCATAAAATTCAGCCCATTGTGTGTGCATGATTCTGAAGCATTAGCCTCAAAATTAACATACAAATTTAAGTATAGTGTGGACAGAGGAAGAGTTACTCAAAAGCAATTTTAGGGCAAACTGGGTGCTAGTGAATCAACAATTTGTTTCACACCATGCCTGATTTGCTTTTCCATCAACTTTAACATTGCCCCTCTCGAGAATTGTAGTTTAAGTCCAACCACTGCACACAATCTAGACCTGCAGCTCCGTGCAGTACTGAGGAGATGCTGCACCATCTGAGGTGCTGTCTTTCCGATGATTCATTTAACCAAGCTGTGTTTGCCAACTCAGATGGAAATAAAATAGCACGTGGCTTATTTTTGAAGAACAGCAGGAGAGTTTTTCCAGTGTCTTTGCCAACACTTATCGTCCAATAAATACCACCAAATAAAAAAATCTAGTCACTTATCTCATGGCTGTTTGTGGGGCCTTGCTACGCAGATTGGCTGCTGCACACATTGGCTGTGAAGCTTAATGTGCTAGATAAATGCAAGTTCTTTCCATTCTTCTGCATGAATATAAGGCAATAGCTAAATGTTTCATGTCATTGCATCTATACCCACATAAGTGTCAAATCTGGCATTTTCTGTTGCATGTATTGAAGTTAAAAACACAGGGCTGTATTTATTGCAACAGAAAAGGTTAATGGCAGATCAAAGTGTCAATATCACGAAAGAGTTTGAGAGGATAAATATTGAAAGATTATTTCCACTGGGCGACGAATTGGTAATGAGAATTATCTTTCTTCCAAGGTTTATTAGAATATAGAATCCATTACCACAAGTGGTTATTGAAACAGATTCAATCAACTTCAGTGGAAAGGAAATTTGTATGGAGGGTATAATAGGATGGCTGATATGCCACCATCCACGTAATGTCCTGAAAGTTGAAAGTTCCACTTAAAGTTTATCTAACTTCATCTTAAATACTTGAAGATAAAGATTAAAAAGGTTCTAGGAATGAGCAGACGGAGCTAGGTAATAGCTTTGTTTGGCACTTTCTCCAATTCTACTAATCTCTAATACAAGGGCTGATATAGATAAATACTGCATTCTGAAGATGATGGTATAGGGCATTGGACAAAACAGACCAGTTAGGCCAAATGTTCTGGTTCTGTGCTGTATATTCCATATAATAATACCTGGCTACAATGAAATTCTCATACCAGGAGCACTCCGTACTAATACGAATGCACAAAGCCCTAAATCAGAAGTGTTGTCAGGAGCACCTAGTGTCATGAAATATTTAAAACACCACTGCTCAAACAACTTGAGTGCCAAACTGTACAAGAATCCATGTGGAAGGCAGTCTCAAGCCATTTGAACTTGCCAATCCATCCAGCTGGCTTTTAAAACTGCTCAGTCACTTCATAATCTTCAGAATTTTCCAACTTGGTATCGAGCCTTTTATAATGAGAAAGGAGACTTTTCCACATGCTCACTCTAAATAATAAAAATATTTTTAAAATACCGAATAGCCACCAGGGAAATGTGGATGTTCAGACCACACTAACTCCCAATTACAAACTGTGCATCATGTTCCACAGTCAACAGCCTCAATGCAGTATTTTTTTTTTAATTGCAGCCTCAGACATAAAGAGACATAAACTGGTGCAAAATAACTGAAACAGGAAAAATCTATCTGTATTCTCATGTACCAGAGCAACTGTCTAAACAAGACTTGTACGGTTTGCTGTTTTTTGCCTCTAGGCTTTATATTTTTCCACTCAGGTCACCTTCAATCCTGGTTCACTTCGTTCAAGCAGTATATTACACCTTTGGTGTTCATCTAACACAGTCTATTTCAAGGGTGCCCGATTCAGCTGTGGATCTACCATAATTTCTCATTTCAGGAAAACCAGGTCATATTCAGGCAAAACCTCAATCCACAAGCACATGTCATCATAAAGTATCCTATGAAAACAAAATCAAAAATAAATATGGTATTCCTTTTATTTTTCAGTCTCAGGCATATTAATTATTCCTTACATCATACAAAGCACAAACACATTTAACTGAATGTGATGGCGGACTTTTTTTGTTACTGTTTCAAAAGTCAGAAGTTTTGAATATTTTCAGAAAAAAATTATGAAAATAAGCATTATGTTGCTGATTTCACCATTTTTCTTCTAATACTGAAGATTACATGCTGAATCAGAAAATTAATGTTAGGAATAAATTATGTTTCCATGTGTCAATTGGGAAAAAATGTTCCAATGTAATTACTGGCTTTGCAGCATACAGACAAATAGATAATTTGGTCTTTAACTTCAATGGAGGTGAAAATTGGGAGAGATGTAAGACTGGCTGCAGAATCAATAGCACCTGTTTTGCACAATATCAATATCACCCCCAGTGGCTGTTGGAAACTTCAAAATAAGTGTAACTTTTAGAGGAAATAGTACAGTAAGGAAGATATTAATGTCACCACTATCTATTCTTAAATAGTTGCAATCAATAATCCTCTCTGCCAATTGTACAATTCCTCCTTATTTGTTCCACAAATTAACCTATATTGATTGTTCGCACAAGATTAAAATATTAAATTCAACTTTGGATTATTGATTTATCAACATGCAGACATATACTTATATATCCATGTTTCTGATTCTAGGTGTAAAGCAGTCAGTGTTGCCAAGTCATTATCTGGGCTTTATTAAGCAGCAAGATAATTACTCACAATTACCATGCCATGTATTAACACTATGGTTACTAACAATATATTACCAGTTTTATAGCAAGGAGTTCTGCAAGTGTCCAGGTAAACAAAAAGCTGGTCCATGTCTCAAATTCCAAATCATAAGTCCCTTGCCATTCATTCTTATTATACAGAATTTCTGGACCAAACATGACATTTAAACACAGAACTCTTAATCCAAGCATAAAATGTTAGCCAATTATCTAGTCTTGAATGTTCAAAAATCTAATTATAGTTAATCCACTGATAAATTTTACCCAGCGATAGCAAACAGTATATTTTAGAAATCTAATTGTTTTTTTTTGTTTAGATCGTATTGTTGAACAATTAAATAGCATGCATTATGAAAATTGGGAAATTGGTTATCTCGACCCCCATTTTATAGAAATCCTACCCAGCATAACATTTCTTGACAAACTACTCATGTATATTAATTTATAACTGTACGAATATCTCTGACCCCGCAATGAAGGCACAAGTAAATGATTATTTATAAGTGCAGAAAATGAAGATTTTCTGCAACACTTTTACAGCAGAAAACTTTGAAAATCAAATGCACATATAAAAAATTACCCCCCTTTTAAGTTACACAATTATACAAATAGAAGAGGAAGCATTAATATCATTCATTAAACAAAGAGAGATTGCTTTTAATTCCAGTATGATTGGTCATACTCTTCAAGTTAATCTTATTGGACCATAATTTTCTGCCAAAGTAACAAAGACTAAAGACATTCACTGTTGTTTATGTGCAAATGGTACAGCAACCTCAGCAAATATCCAAAAATTGCTGTCCAAGTTGCACAGCTCTGCCGTTAAGCTTTGCAGAAACACTATCTGGCTCACCATCAAAATGCATTGAATGGCGTGGCTTTCCTGTATTTGTGTGGTAGATACAAAGTAAACTTGTCACAGTAGTCTTTTCCCTTTTGGTTGAAGTATCCTATCAACAATGTAATAATTTTTTTTAACTTTCACTTTTCGCTTTATTTCTTTTAACCCAATCTTTCTTTCCCTCTCTTTAGCTGGAGTTTTAACAACCCTCTGAAGACAGGTTGGGAGGTAGAAGGGCTTATAAAATGGCAGCAGAACGGGTTGGGAGAGAAGCCCAATATCTTCCCGCCACCACAGGATATTTCCAGAACCAGGAATGGCAGCGGCACAGCCACCTGCCAACCAGACACAGGCAGCCAGTTAGACTGCCTGGTACATTGAGGCTGCCTCCCAGGAGCTTCCTGGGGGCGGGGTGAGGCGCTTCCTTTCTGGCCCATCCATGGCCTTTGGAGAGCCCTCTGATTGGGCCAGCAGCGCTAAGAGGCAGGCCACCATCCTTAAGTGGACAGTGGACCTAGTTGGCCTCTTAATTGGCCACTGCTGGTAAAATTGCCCCTGGGGTCCCGCCTTCACCTGTGCAGGCTCAGGACCTGCTTTCCATCCCAGCAGCGGGACTTCACTCTTGCCACTAAAATTCTGGCCTTTATTTCTCTTTCTGTAGCTGATCTGACATTGAATTTACCCGCTCTAATTCACGCTTCTTTCTCAGTCATTGTGATGTTAATTTCATAATCTTTCAATCTGATTGGTTAAGGAGATACACACGTGCTTGCCCTGTTCACTCAGGTCCCAGATACCCAGTTTCCCTCACTGAATTGTTATCTGCTCACACATTCAACAACCTAAACATGTGAGGGAAAGTTTAACTAATGACAAATACCGTTCGATACCCTGCCTCAACAAATTGTAACCTTTTATGGAATCTCCACAGGAATTGATTGATCACTGTTATTCAGTGATCTAGTTCCTACATTTGATCTCTGGGAGTTCTTGCTTAAATTTTCTTCCCACATTCATCCTCTCCTGGAAGATAGGGACTTGCGCACAGTTGGCAACCATCAGCCGGTATCTCACCTAAGTGTCCATCCTTCAGCATTGTTAAATTAATTTGACTCTGGAGCCAAAGCAGCCAAACCCAATCCTTACATCACCTGATGCCCATACATGGGCACTTTCATTGAAATCAGAAGGAATTGACCCAATTTATCTCTTAAAGCTTGGAACATTCACGGTTGTTGTCAGTTAGCTTCCTAATTGACTGGATTGAATTGCATACATTTCTAAACGAGAATTCTGCCAGACTTTATCATGTCTTTATTTCAACCACTTTAAGATCGTGAGCAATCATAAGAAAATTACAAAACAGGAAGACTATTCAGTCCATCTTAGTTCAATACATTCAGAAAGATCATAAAATTCCTCCATTGCAGCATGCAAGTCTTTCTTAAATTATTCCAGGTATATTACCTCCACCACTCTATCTGAGAGTTCATTCCATATGTGAAAAAGAGTTTCTGGCATCAGTCATTTAATAGTTTGAACCCATGACTCCTTGCCCTATTATCGCAATTTAATTAAATTTTCCAGATTTGTCTTTTCCATGCTCTTTAATTGCTTCTCTCTATAAGGCACCTCTCAGATTTCTCCTTTCAAGGCCAAAAAGCCCAAGTTTCTCCAATCTTTCCTCATAGCTCAATCACAAAACATTAGGGATTCTCCTCATGGCTTAGCTCTGCACTGCTTTAAATACTTGAATGTGTTTCTTGTGCCTCAGTAACTAGATAGGAACACAATACTTGGGCTGCAACCCAAACACAGCACTCAACAATTTGATCATGACTTCCTGGCCTGCATTATTCACTTCCAAACTTTCATCTAATTACTTTTAATCTCATCCAACAAATAATGCTACTCCATCTCCTCTCCTGCCCTCCCATTTTTCTAGAGCTGCTTCTATATTGCACAAATCTGTGCTAGTGCAGCCTTCACCTACAAATCAATGCATACGTGAAACTGCAATAATCTAGGATTCAAATATTATTCTGTTTATTTAAATACATAGTCTTAAGTAAAAATGAAGGCAGCTTTCTATTCCTTTGGTTGCATATGATTCACATGCCGACATTTAGCTTTAACTTTTAAATTGAGGGGCCGGAATAAACAAATTGCTATTGGAATCTGGAAGAACACTGATAGCGGCCATGACAATAGATCACTTTTACATCAATATGTATGCAACCAGCGACACACTGGCTGTAACTGACAATAGCACACTAGTTATCAACACTTGCATGGAAGATAGGCTCAAAAGAAAAGCTGCAAAATCTACAGGCATTATTGCAAATAGCAACATACAAGCCAGAAATAACAGTACACTTGTAAAACATGTCTAGTTGCTAAATATCTAATATCTGTAGAAGGCGGTAATTTTCTGGAACGGAAATCTCAGTTTAGCATTAAAATGTTCCCTTATATTTATAGTACCATTAAAAAATGGAATTGCGCAATTTTAACTTGCAAAACCTTCTTAATTATTCTTCAGTCTAGTATCATGCCATCAGTTCTTATTCATTCAGCTTTATTTGTTGTTAAAATGGTAACTAGTAACTGTTTGAATCAGCTCGTCTAGTTTCAGTGTAGTCATTCCTTAAATGTGCAGAATCGAATTTTATACATGGTTTTATTCACACATCTGCAGAGCTCTCTCCTGGGAAAGCTAGTTAAACTTTCAGCCACACAAGAACCATACAATATAAACAGAGTTCTGCCAGACTGCAACCTGAACTTTAGCCACTAGCAATGTAAATTAACCTCTAGATGTTGTGATTTAAGATCTATTTATCAATGAGGTGGCAGCACTAAGAAGATCCCCTTCCTATCCCCCAGGCCTACAAACTTTGAACTGGACAAATTAGCAAGTAAGTAATATAAGCTCAAATAGAACAGAGTTGCCTGAGCTTCATATGCCACGTTTTCAAGGCTTGAGAGTTGGAAACAGACCATGGTGTGTAGCTTGGACACTGTTGGTCTAATCAACCCAACAAAACAATAGCTACGTCTATTCTTTAAGCAACCAATTTGTCCATACTACAGTGGATCAAATCTTTGTAAAAACTTGATTTTAATTTGTGAACTCTGGTGTAGGAGGTAAAGCCTGTTAAAGGAGATAACCCCTATTATTCCATCCTTTCCACATATAACTGAATCAAATTTACAACGTGGAGCTGGAAATGTAGAGGAAGATGCCATGCAATTTGGAATAACCAGCGTCAGGTATTGGTTTCTGTTGATGCCAACCTTAGAAATAGGCTTTGGAAAAAAAACAGCAATTTAAACTAATTTTTAGAAGAAATCACGAATACCCACGAAATATTATTTCCTTATAATGCACTACCAAAAACCTTTACAATATCACATTGTGAGACAAGAGCTGAAGGTGTTGGTTATCAAATTGGTTATCAAATGATGTTACATATATTCAACCCCTACGTCACTAAGATGTTCATTATTTTTCATATACATAACACTAGCTCAGACCACCAGTCATCTGGAAAAAAAAATATTAAAGGAACTGGTAGACATTACAATGTAGTAACAGAATTCCCTCACAGTTAACATCATCATCAATACCACTGTTACATACATACAATGTTTAACAACTAGAAAAGCCTGTTCCACCCAACAACTGCATGCCTGTTTGTCCCCCCAACCTATCAGTCTTACAACATATTCCTCAATTCCTTCTTTCTCCAAAAACATATCAGTACAGGTTTTGCATAGGACTTAGGAGCAGGAGTAGGCCATTTAGCCCTTCAAGCCTGCTCCACCATTCCATAAGATCATGGCTGATCTGGTTGTAGTCTCAACTCTACTTTCCTGTCTGCTTCCCATAACCCTTGACTTCCTTGTCTATCAAAAATCTATCTAACTCAGCCCTGAATAAATTCAATGACACAGCCTCCACTGCTTTCTGGGGAAGAGAATTCCACAGACTAACAACCCTTTGAGAAAAACACATTTTCCTCATCACCGTCTTAAAAGGGAGACTTCTTATTCTTAAACAGTGACCTCTAGATCTAGTCTCCCCCACAAGAAGAAACATCCTCCTGGTATCCACTCTGCCAAGTTCCCTCAGGTTCTTATATGTTTCAATAAGATCACCTCTCGTTCTTCTAAACTCCAATGGGTATAGGCCTAACTTGTTCAACCTCTTTTCATAAGATAAGCCCTTCATCCCCGGGATTAATTGAGTGAACCTTCTCTGAAATGCTTCTAATGCAAGTCTATCCTTTTTGAAATAAGGAGACCGAAACTGTGCACAGTACTTCAGATGCAGTCTCACCAAGGTCCTGTACAGCTGCAGTAAAATGTCCCTACTTTTATACTCGATTCCCCTTACAATAAATGCCAACATTCCATTTGTCTTCTTAATCACTTGTTGTACTTGCATTTGTGATTCATGTACCAGGACACCCATATCCCTCTGTACCACCAAGTTCTGCAATCTCTCTCCAGTTAAATAGTATAAGGCTTTTCTATTCTTGGTTCCAAAGTGGACAAGTTCACATTTTCCCACATTATACTCCATCTGCCAATTTTTTGTCTATTCACTTAACCTATCCTTTTGTAAACTCTTTTACCTCCTCTTGGCAACTTTCCTTCCTATCTTGGTGTCATCAGCAAATTTAGCTACCATATATTTGGTCCCTTCATGCAAGTCATTGATATAAATTGTAAATAGTTGAAGCTCCAGCACTGATCCCGGTGGCACTCGACTAGTTACAGCTGCCAGCCTGAAAATAACCCATTTATCCCTACTCTCTGCTTCCTGTTAGCTAACCAGCCCTTTATCCATGCTAATATGTTACCCCTTACACCATGAACTCTTATCTTGTGAAGTAACCTTTGATGTGGCAACTTGTAAAATGCCTTTTGGAAATCTAAGCACACCACATCTACAGGTTCTCCTTTATCCACCTTACTTGTTACTTCCTCAGAGAACTCTAATAAATTAGTTAAACATGATTTCCCTTTCACAAAACCATGTTGACTCTGTCTGATTTTCTAAATATACTGCCATAACTAACTTAATAATGGATTAGAGCAACTTCCCTGTGACAGATGTTAGGCTAACTGGCCAATGGTTTCCTGTTTACTGTCTCCCTCCTTTCTTGAATAAAGGTGTTACATTTGTTATTTTACAATCTGCTAGGACCCTTGCAGAATCGAAGGAATTTTGGAAAATTATAATCAAAGCCTCTACTATCTCTGCAGCCACTTATTTTAAGACCTGAGGATGCAGGCCACCTGGTCCTGGGGACTTGTCAGCCTTTAGGTCTAATAGTTTTTGCAGCACCTTTTCCCTGGTGACAGTGATTGTTTCAAGTTCCTCGCTCCCTTTCACCTCTTGATTTGCAATTATCTTTCGCAGATTTTCTAACTCTTCCCCATTGAAAACAAACACAAAATACCTGTTCAACGCCTCCACCTTGTTTTCCTTATCAATTCCCCAGACTCACTCTCTAGAGGACCAACACTAGCTTGAGTTACTCTTTTACTATTTAAATACTCATAGAAACTCTTACTATCTGTTTATATATTATTAGATAGTTTTCTCTCATACTCTATTTTCTGCCTCTTAATTTTTTTTTCGTCATTCTTTGCTGGTTCGTAAAACCTGTCCAATCTTCTGACCTACCACTAATCTTTGTAGATTTGTACAGTGTTTCTTTAATTTGATACTATCCTTAACTTCCTTATTTAGCTATGATGATGTATCCTTCTCAAAGAATCTTTCTTTCTCACTGGGATAAATCTTTGCTGAGAGTTATTAAATATCTCCTTAAATGTCTGCCACTGCATCTCCACTGTCCTACATTTTAACCTAGTTTTCCAGTTCACATTAGCTAGCTCTTCCTTCATACCCTTGTAATTACCTTTATTTAGGTTTAAAACACTAGTCTTAGACCCACACTTCTCCCCTTTATACTGAATGTGAAATTCTATCATGTTATATTTGTTGCTGCCTAGAGGCTCCTTTACCATGAGGTTATTGATTAATCCTGTCTCATTGCACATTACCAGATCCAGAATAGCCTGCTCCTTAGTTGGCTCCAGAACATACTGCTCTAAGAAATTGTCCCAAATACATTCTATGAACTCATTTTCCAGGCCACCTTTGCCAATCCAATTCGCCCAATATACATGTAGATTAAATTCAGCCATGACTATTGCGGTACCTTTCTTACATGCCCCATTCAGTTCTTCCTGTATATGTTGAGTTTGTTGGGTTTAGTTGTATTAGTAGCATTGTAGGGCATTCTAGAGAAAGTCTTAGACTCCGGTAAAGGTTAACTAACAACTTTTTATTCTTTACAGTTACTATATACACTCTCCGCAAGCCACCTAACCTAACATCCTTCATGCTGCTATACATTCTTCTTCTCAAACCTATCTCATGTGACTGTTGCATCACCACTCGTACAGTGGGAGGGGGCTCTTCAGTATTAACCCTTTACATCCTTATACTACATCTCCCCCCAAGTCTTCATCCAACATTTTTCCAAACATATATATATATATATTTATGACATCTTTACTACGCTCTCTCCCCACAAATCTCTGAATTTACAGATTCAGTGTCATCAGAAGTTTGACAACTCTCCCCAATCTGGTTGTAATCTGTCTGAGATTATCAGTAGTGTTTGTAGGAAGTCTGGGTTGCTGACTTGGTTATTCGTATCTACGCGTTGTAATATTCCGTTTGGTTTGGGTTTGTTCCTCTTTATCTGGATCTTGCAACTGTCTGTTGCTTTTGCAGAATAGGAATGATATTCCTCCGATTCCTTCCTATGTTCCCTTCATTCGTTCATATAACATATGATCGTTAATAGTCCTCATGTTTATGAATTACTATATCTTCTCGTTCCAGATCACTTATCCAAACCTTTTGACCATTGTTTCATTTGGGTAAGCTTCTCGCTCGAAATCTCCTATTGTAATTCTGGGTTTGTTTCCTTCTGTAGGAGTTTTCTCTTTCTCAAACTTTCTCATAGTCATGAGTCTTCAATCCAGGCATTAATTGTTGAGGCAATACTGGAAACTGTGTTCTTAACTTCCTTCTCATTAGTAATTCTGCTGGTGATAATCCGCACAGCAGTGACCTTGAATGAAAAGCTAGGAGTGAGATGGGAAGATCTTAATTTTTGTTGGGTAAAGATTTTATGGTTCTCACACCTCATTCTGCCTCGCCATTGAACTGTGGATCCCTCAGTGAGCTTATAAGATGCTGGAAGCTCATCTTCACAGCAAACTGGGTAAAACATTCCTTCACAAACTGTGGTCTGTTGTCTGATAATATTTCATTCAGAATCCCATGTGTCGCGAAGATGTCCGTAAGGATTCTGATAACTACCTTGGTGGCCATAGAATGGAATCGTTGGAGTTATAGCCACCTGGAAAAGTAGTCGATAATGATAATATATGACTTCCCACCAAACATGAATAAATCCATGCCTAGTGTTATGGCCAGGTGAGGATGCGGTCTCAGGCTCCCTTTTTACCCCTTCTCTGATTTGACCGCAACAGGGTTTATCGTATTTTTAGCACAGTGATTGAACTTACCACCTCAGTGAGCATTTGCTCCTGTTCCTCTAATATAATTGCCAAAGAACCAATCAGACAGGTTTTCTTGAGTTTAAACAAGAAAGATATAAGTTTATTATTCTTAAAACTCTAAATGGTTAAAATTACTAAAATTACTCTATGCATTCACGCACTCATTCACACGAGAGTGTCACACACACAAACAAATACATTACAGAGGGAAAAACAGAGTTGGATGGTTGGAGTAGTGTTTGGAATTGTCATGCAGCACCCACCTGCCAAGAATGAGGCACATTAATTTTGCCACATGGACATTAAATTTCAAATTGTTGCTGGGAAGAAGAGAAGGCCTGTTACAAGGCATTGCCAGGCCCCTGGCCGGAAAGACACTTTTGCATATTAGCAGACAGTGTTGGAACAAAGGAGCTATCCCCTGCTCCCATACAATACACAAAACAGACCTGGTCAAACCAGTCGGTCACGTGACTACCTTGCTGGCCAACTTGGGGAGTTTTAAGTTGTAGAGACAGCGTTTGAACTAGAGAAATCTCTTTGCTCCTGGACTGGAAAAGACCACCTCTCCTCCAGTGTGCTCCCATCTCTTTCTCACGGAACTCCAAAACCCACTGAAGATACGTGAACCCCAAGAGAGAGAAAAGTCTCCTACAGTGAACAAAGTTTAAGGAGAATACTGGGTCCCAATGAAAAGCAAGATCAATCTACAAACAAGAACTCTACAGTGAGCTCGAAGACCTGTAACAAAAAAACTCCAGATATTTCCTGAAACATCTCCACTTTATTTTTCTTCTGCTCTTTTCTGTCTCTATTTGCATGTGCTTATCGCGTATGCATGCTAGCATGGTGCACGGTGTGTATCCAAAGGTGTTAACCAAATTAGAGTTTTAAGTTAAAGTTATAATAAATTTCAATCTTTCTTCTTTAAATCTAACAAAGCCTTTTTGTGCTCATTTCTTTGTCTTATAATTGGAAAGCGGTGAACAAGGATTCACCAAGGGAAAGCTAAAAACACAGCGTGTTTAAAAATAAAACCCTGTTACAGTAAGACCAGGTGAAGGCTGAAAGGGAGCCCTAGACCTCTTTCTCACCTGGTCGTAACAGGAATAAATGGAATTTAAATACTGAATATCAGTCTCAGAGTCCTCAATTGAAAATGTAGACCTGAAGTTCTCGCTGGGCCATGTTCTGGGCTTGCTTCTCAGGTTCCGCAAGGCAGAAGAGGGGGTTTGCTCCTTGTCCCCTAGATGTTGGTGGTGGTGGTCGGTAGGCTGGAGGCTTTACCAGTTGCAGCCGGGGCGTCTCTGGATCTTTACTGGAGAGAGAGAGAGCTGCTCTATGGTTGGCTTCTCAGTTACTGTTCTCTGCTTTCTGAGTGACAAAGTTTAGTCTCTCCGGAGCTGCACAAGCAGTCACATGACATTCCCAAATCTCTTTGTGTTTTTAATGAGGTCCTTCTGGTAGCTTCTCTGATATTCAAGGCTTTATCCCTCAAGCTGTCCAGTCACACTTGGTGGGGTTTGGCTCTTCAAAGTAAATGGGTGTTGATGGCTCCTGACAACCGTGTTGATAAAGCCATTTCAGGTTTTGTAATCATTGTTCTGGCTAGGTTGAATCAGTCATGTTGTCTCCACTCTAATCCTTTGGTGTTTCAAATGTAAATTTCAGTGGCCATCTTGGCTGTCAGGTTACTCTTTTAAAAAAAAGTTATTTGTAAGAATTTCCAGTGAAAGTCTCAGGAAAGTTTCCAACTGATGAAATTAATATTTCCCCATTTGGCATGTAGGGCTTTCGTGACACTAGCCTTTGCCAAGGTCTAATTGGAAGTTGGGTAGTCAACAGCGGTTTACGTTGTTTTGGCCTCTGCATGTCTGACAGGTGTTGGTCATGGTCTCAATATCCTTAGATATCCCAGGCCACCATACTGAAGATTGTGCCCTCACTCTGCACTTGGTTATACCCAAATGGCCTTGGTGTAATCAATCTAAGATATCAGATCTCATTAAAATAGGAATAACAATTCTATCATTGTAAACTAATAAGTCATCAATTATGGTAAAGTATTTCCTCTACTTGTGGAACATCTTCATTGTTCTCACTCCTGGACTTTCTTGTGGCCACCCACGTGTTCAATATTGTCTAATGCAAATGCAGTCTTTGCCATTCTTCTGTGCTTGTCGTATTTCTCGCAACCTCTCTATGTCTGCTGGCCAACTTTGTGCTGTGTGTTGCAAGTATGACTCTATGTCACATATGAAATTCACACCTTCCTGTGACAGATGACCTATGGTTGCTCTCAATAACACATCGGCTGATGATTGGAAGGAATTGTTTACCTTTGTTTGCTTGACTTCGGCTACCTTTTCAATCAACTGCAGTTCCAAGCATGCATTCCTGTTCAGTAAAGAAAATTCTTGATTGTGTAAGATGTATAAGATTTCTACCAGTTGTCCTTCTTTATGTTGATGAGTTGCTTGGAGTTTGCCTTTTACTCGCAGTTGTGTCCTGCCTGGACCATGCAACTGTATATCTGTCAGTTGCAGGTAATGTCTCTTCGCCCAAGACTCTTGGCCAGACAATACCATGACACTATCCCTGTGTCAAGCTTAAAATTCACGAGTTGCCCATTGATGTAGATGTCTGCTGTCCAGAAATCTTGGTCTGGGTTACTGATTTCTCCCAAGAAATCTCCTGGTTCTTTCTCTCGTGGATATTGCTGTCCTTGATTCACTGTTCTTTGTTTGTCAGTCTTCTGCTTTGTGTCTTTAAGTAAAGAAATTTTGCTGTGGCACATCTTCCCAGTGTCCAGTTTTTCCATAATTAAAACACTCAGCTTTACTTGCTGGGCACTGCTCTTGCCTGTGGGTCTTCTTGGCTCTACAATGTTAGCAAGGTTTTTCATATGTCATACACCTTCTCACCTGTATGATTTTTCTTTTCCTCAAAGTGTTTCTCTGGCTTTGGCTTAACCAGTGGGACAGGCATTGGAATCCTTCTCATCCACAGCTTGTCGTCAGCTCATAGGATGTCTCTATTCTGTTTGCAAACTTAAGCCTGTCTTACAAGTTGAATGGCCTTTTCCAGTGTAAGGTCTTCCTTGGATTGCAACAGGTCTGACAAGGCTTCATCCACTATGCTGGCGACTATCCTGTCTATGATTAGTTCTGCCTTTAATTCACCATATTCGTAACTGCCTGCCAATCTATTGAGGTAATTAATGTAGGAGTCGACAGATTTGTCAATCATCTGCATCCGCTTATTAAATTTGGTTCCTTCCAAGATTTTATTGGTATGGAGATTAAAATGTTTATCAAAGGCTTGGAGTTCCTCTTCGAATTTATCAGGAGCCTTGTTGGTCCCTTGTCAGACAATTATATAGTCCGCAACTGCACCGACTGAATATAGAAATGTGTTCACCTGTTCCACTTCAGATTTTGTATGGAGTTGTGATGTGATTCTAAACCTTAGGAAATGTTTTCTCCATAATAGCCAGTTTTGAATCTGATTGGGTCCCTCTGTGATTCTGGAAACTCTCAGACATTCCCAATTTTGGATCCATTTGCTTTCTTTAATAGACTTTTTAGGGTGCTCCCTTTCTTTAAGAAGTTCTGCTCATTGTTTCTTTCACACTTGGTTGCTTTAGTTGAGGTGTCCCAGCTATTTTGGAGCGTTCCCCGCTGTTTTAATAGACATTTTAGTGTTTACCTCTTTGTTTGAGAAATTTACTTTTCTCATCCTTGTTTGCCTTAATGGAGGTGTCCCTGCTGTTTTGCGGGGTCCCCCACACTTGTCAGGAGTTCCTGTACTTTTCAGGGGTTTCCTGCTCTTTGTCCTCACAATCAGCCTGAGTGAAAGATTGGGTTTCCTTGTGTTTTTTTTAATTTTCTGAGCACAATGCAATTAGAAAAGTACTGCAACTTTTTCAAAGGGCTTTTAAACCGATCCAAGACTATCCGCATCATGATTCATCCGATCACTGGATTCTACTTGCAGGCCACCACATTCCTGTTTTGTGATGCAGCCTGTATTTCTGTTCTCTGATTCACCACAGCTGCGGAGCACTTCACAGCCTCTTCTGCAGGTAAGTAGTTTTCTTACTGTACCGGGCCAGTATTTCTCTTTACATTTCTCTGTTGTTCACCTGGTGTTTCTTTCAAAGGCAAGATCTTCAAATTCTCCTGGTCACTTTCACCGCTGTTTACTGTTGTTTACCATTGCCACCATATTGGGTTTGTTAGGTTCAGTTGTATTAGTAGCATTGTAGGATGTTCTGGAGAAAGTCTTAGACTCGGTAAAGGTTAACTTACAACTCTTTATTATTTACAGTTACCATATACACTTTCATCACGCCACCTAATGTAGCATCCTTCATGCTGTTATACCATCTTCTTCTCAAGCCTAGCTCATGTGACTGTTACATCATCGCTTGAACAGTGGGAGGAGTCTCTCTCACTGTCTCCGGTATTAACCCTTTACATCCTTATAATACAGTATACTCTGTCCTACAGTGTAGCAACTGTTAGTGGGCCCATAAACTACTACCACGAGTGCCCTCTTGCCTTTCTTATTTCCTACCTCTACCCAAACTGATTCTACATCTTGCTCTTCCAAGCTAAAGTCATGTTTCACTACTGTACTAATGACATCCTTAATTAACAAAGCTACCCACCTCTCACCCCAACCCCACTTTTTCCTAGCTTCCTGTCTCTTCAAAATGTCAAATACCCTTGAATATTCAGGTCCGGGCCTTGGTCACCTTACAACGATGTCTCTGCAATGGCTATCAGGTCATATATATTTATTTCTACCTGTGCTAACAATTCGTCCATTTTGTTCTGAATGTTGTACACATTCAGATACGGAGCCTTTAACTCTGTCTTTTTACCATTTCTGCAATCTTTAGCCTGAACAGCTAGTGCACATTTATACACTCTGTCCCTTCCTGCCACACTTTGGTTATCATTAACCAAATCGCTACCCTGTTACTAGCTACTTAATTATTTTCCTAATTTTTTCAATTAATGCCTCTCCTCACCAGCACTTACTATACTAATTTAAACTTTGGCAATACAGTAAACCTTACCGCTTAAAAATAAAATGAAACAGTTGACTCACCAGCTTCTTACTTCCCTTAGCTTGTATGTCTTAATTAATTAGAAGGTAGCTACTTACATTTTAATTTTAATTTTAAGTTTTTCTAATTTCCAGCTAATAGCATACATACCTTAACAGCAGTGTACTAACCCAGCTATCTACAGATACTCCCTAACAACCAATCATCTTACAGCTTTCCTGTGATGTCACTGTCTCACGGTTGCCCTCTATTTCAGGGAAGCAACTTGTAACTTCTCCAGTTAGTGGAGGCTGAAGAAAAAGCACGTCTTCCTCCCTCAGCACTGAATTCCCACGTGAACCAAATTCCCACCTTCACACTCTGACTACGTCTCATTCAGGCAAAGTCTCGTCTCCATGTGCCCCTTACTCCTAATGACACCTACCATGAGTTAGACTTGCCCTTTCACATTTGGGGTTTTAAACTTTTTGCATGGCAAGTTGCTAAAATGCAAGCTGATAATGGCACAGTGAGCGAGACTGGGCAGCTGGGACCTGAGTGAATAGGAAAAGCAAGTGTGTATCTCTTTAATCAATCAGACTGAAGGATTGTGAAATTAACAGCACAAAAACTAAGAAGGAACTATGAATTAGAGTGGGTGAAGTCAATGTCAGATCACATACAGAAAGAGAAACAAAGAGAGGGAAAGTAAGATTGGATTATAAAAAAGAGAAAAAGAGACAAAAAGGTAATTTTCAAAAGAAAAATTGTCATTTTTAAAATCTCTAACAACAATCAATACCTGAAGGAATGAAATCATGCAGATACAACAACTTCATACTATTTAATGCATTTCAATGATGAGGCAGTTAGCAAGAACGGAGCAACTCAGACAGCAGCTTTTGAATATTTATTTTTAACCTCACATCTGCCCCTTGCCTGAAGTTGCTGTGTCATTTGCGCATAAATAATGATGAATACCATTCGCCTCAGCATTATTTCTGGTGATCAAGTTATATCTTGAATCCTTATATTCTCTCTACTTCTATGGCCTTTCCTTAGTATATTATACCACGCTATGTCAATCAGTGATCAATAATTTTGCACATCATCTACAGGAGCAAACAACAGACAAAGACATTTCAATCTTTGCTTAGCAGTAATGAACCAAACAGCCAAGTACAGAAATAGGAAAGGAAAATTCAAACCACCAAATTGGAACTCTATTGTCAGGATTTGCTTCAGCTTCTGTAGGCTTGTTAGAATCGCAGATAAATCGTATTAAGTTTCATTTGAAAACTATTTCTAAAAACACAGAAGTAACAGAGTCAATTAAAATTTTCCATGGAAAAATATTCGGCATAATTCAGTTTCTGTCATTCAGTTAATGTATAATTGTTAGGACCATGCTCCATGTCAAGGCATGCTCACTGTTTGAAAACAATATGTAAACCCTATCAGTCCATTTAGTTCCAATGTGAAAATTTAAAGTGGCAGATTAAATGCTTAACTTAAATTAAGCTTTCCATCTTCCAACAACCAAACAGTTTCAGCAAGAAACTGCTTTTGCTTTAGGAAACGATCTGGGCCTGATAAGACTGCTGATAACTACAGATGTATGCACAGGGATAATAATTAACTGAAATACACTTACCAATCACTGGAGTAAGTCATTCCCAAAATTAGTTAGTAATTCTATCACTGCAAATCTTAACTTAGCATTTTCTTTACAAATGAAGTCATCTGCTTCAATTAATTTTGTATTTTGCAATGTTATTGCTACTTTTTCACTGAAATCATCTTTGCTACTTACTCGTGCAGTATGTGCCCTAGCTCTGTCCAATTTTATTGCCTTTTTGTCCAGAAACTGTGAAGTCCAATACTTGTCTTACACTTATGCAGAGGCCCCTGGATGGCAGTGGTCAAGAGCTTGAATCTAAAAAAAAATTTAGGCTGTGTTCATCCACAGTAGGATGTAATCCTCCTCATGCCTTTTCCATTTATCGCTACCCCTTGCTGTTTTCACCCACACCGTTGCTAGGTATGATATTGATTAAAATATCACTATTTTGGTGTTCATAACATATTCAAATTAAAATCAAGCACAATTAATAACATTTGTAAGTGTTTATATGCATATTTTCTCATAACTGTAGTCAAAAGAATTTTAATTGATTCTGGATTACTTTTTGTTAGTTTCAGTATCACCAGTAACCTGTCGCCAGATGCAGAAATCAACAAGCGCATGGGAAAGGCTTCCACTGCTATGTCCAGACTGGCCAAGAGAGTGTGGGAAAATGGCGCACTGACACGGAACACAAAAGTCCGAGTGTATCAAGCCTGTGTCCTCAGTACCTTGCTCTACGGCAGCGAGGCCTGGACAACGTATATCAGCCAAGAGCGACGTCTCAATTCATTCCATCTTCGCTGCCTCCGGAGAATACTTGGCATCAGGTGGCAGGACCGTATCTCCAACACAGAAGTCCTCGAGGTGGCCAACATCCCCAGCTTATACACACTACTGAGTCAGCAGCGCTTGAGGTGGCTTGGCCATGTGAGCCGCATGGAAGATGGCAGGATCCCCAAAGACACATTGTACAGCGAACTCGCCACTGGTATCAGACCCACCGGGCGTCCATGTCTCCGCTTTAAAGACGTCTGCAAACGCGACATGAAGTCCTGTGACATTGATCACAAGTCGTGGGAGTCAGTTGCCAGCATTCGCCAGAGCTGGCGGGCAGCCATAAAGGCGGGGCTAAAGTGTGGCGAGTCGAAGAGACTTAGCAGTTGGCAGGAAAAAAGACAAAAGCGCAAGGGGAGAGCCAACTGTGTAACAGCCCCGACAAACAAATTTTTCTGCAGCACCTGTGGAAGAGCCTGTCACTCTAGAATTGGCCTTTATAGCCACTCCAGGCGCTGCTCCACACATCACTGACCACCTCCAGGCGCTTACCCATTGTCTCTCGAGATAAGGAGGCCAAAGAAGATTTTTAAAGCTGGTTGAACATTTTGTGAGGTGCTTGTGTTTTTACAATCTACCACAAGAGGGAGCCAGCAGTACAGTGAATGTATGTGATCATTCCAAAAAAACTGCTCTTTTACAGATGAAAGTTGAATGTTTATATCTACTGAATGCTGCCAGCCCACATTCTAGTGCATTTCAGTATATCGAAACAGCATTTTCTCTCTATTAGCAGTAGTTGTTGGCAGTGGTTCCTCAATAAATCAGTTGATTTGCAAACAAAATATATATGCATTGTTTCATATTTTGCCAAAGCATTGATACCACTGGGAATACTTTTAACAGAGTAATTGCATTTTAATCCTTTGGAACTTTTGAATATTTTCTTCAAAAGATTTTGGGATTGAATTATGTTTAAGGGGTGTGTAGTAAAACAAAGTGAATTCACACAGTTTTAAATAGAAAGGCCGTGGGCCGAAGGCATCTAAGATGTATATTAAAGTCAAACAAGCCAGTTTGTGGAATGTCACAACTCAATCTATTAGAAACTGATGCAATGAGGGTGTATTGTCTCAACCCAGGCCCATTAGCTCGGATGACCAGGAATGTTAAGTAATTGATTATCACATTTCTGATGGCCAAGAAATAGTCCCATCCATTGCAGCGAAGATGATTCTATTCATGTGAACACCACCTCGGTGCGTCAAGGGGTCCGAATAATTAAACTGGGAAAGATCAGCATTCAGCAAACTTGTGTGACATATACCCCTTAACCGGAAGCTGGAATCTAATATGCAGGAAATCAGTTCGAGGTTGTTGAGAAAGAAAGGTATGCTAAAAACAAGGGCTACTTCCCCCTGAATATAAGATGCCCACAAACTTGGGGGAGTGACCGGCACTGCTGTACCCAAGAGAATATCTAAGGTAGATGGGGCAGAATTCGTAAAGAGCATCCAGGAGGGCTTCTTGAAACAATATGTAGGTAGTCCAATTAGGGATGGGGCCGTACTGGACCTGGTATTGGGGAATGAGCCCAGCCAGGTGGTTGAAGTTTCAGTAGGGGAGCATTTCGGGAACAGTGACCATAATTCCATAAGTTTTAAGGTACTTGTGGATAAGGATAAGAGTAGTCCTCAGGTGAAGGTGCTAAATTGGGGGAAGGCTAATTATAACAATATTAGGCAGGAACTGAAGAATTTAGATTGGGGGCGGCTGTTTGAGGGTAAATCAACATCTGACATGTGGGAGTCTTTCCAAACGTCAGTTGATTAGAATCCAGGACCAGCATGTTCCTGTGAGGAAGAAGGATACATTTGGCAAGTTTCGGGAACCTTGGATACTGTGAGCCTAGTCAAAAAGAAAAAGGAAGCATTCGTTAAGGGCTGGAAGGCTGGGAACAGACGAATCCCTTGAGGAATATAAAGACAGTAGGAAGGAACTTAAGCAAGGAGTTAGGAGGGCTAAAAGGGGTCATGAAAAGTCATTGGCAAACAGGATTAAGGAAAATCCCAAGGATTTTTATATGTATATAAAGAGCAAGAGGGTAACCAGGGAAAGGGTTGGCCCACTCAAGGACAGAGAGGAAATCTATGTGTGGAACCAGAGGAAATGGGCGAGGTACTAAATGAGTACTTTGCATCAGTATTCAACAAAGAGAAGGACTTGGTGGATGATGAGTCCAGGGAAGGGAGTGTAGATAGTCTCTGTCATGTCGTTATCAAAAAGGAGGAGTTGTTGGGCGTCTTGCAAAGCATTAAGGTAGATATGTCCCCTGGGCCTGATGGGATCTACCCCGGAATACTGAAGGAGGCAAGGGAAGGAATTGCTGGGGCCTTGACAGAAATCTTTGTATCCTCATTGGCTACAGGTGAGGTCCCAGAGGACTGGAGAATAGCCAATGTTGTTCCTTTGTTTAAGAAGGGTAGCAAGGATAATCCAGGAAATTATAGGCCGGTGAGCCTTATGTCAGTGGTAGGGAAATTATTAGAGAGGATTCTTCGGAACAGGATTTACTCCCATTTGGAAACAAACAAACTTATTAGCGAGAGGCAGCATGGTTTTGTGAAGGGGAGTGTCTCACTAACTTGACTGAGTTTTTTGAGGAAGTGACGAAGATGATTGATGAAGGAAGGGCAGTGGATGTTGTCTATATGGACTTCAGTAAAGCCTTTGACAAGGTCCCTCATGGCAGACTGGTACAAAAGGTGAAGTCACAGGGGATCAGAGGTGAGCTGGCAAGATGGATAGAGAACTGGCTTGGTCATAGAAGACAGAGGGTAGCAGTGGAAGGGTGCTTTGCTGAATGGAGGGCTGTGACTAGTGGTGTTCCACAGGGATCAGTGCTGGGACCTTTGCTGTTTGTAGTATATATAAATGATTTGGAGGAAAATGTAGCTGGTCTGATTAGTAAGTTTGTGGATGACACAAAGGTTGGTGGAGTTGCGGATAGTGATGAGGATTGTCAGAGGATACAGCAGGATATAGATCGGTTGGAGACTTGGGCGGAGAAATGGCAGATGGAGTTTAATCCGGACAAATGTGAGGTAATGCATTTTGGAAGGTCTAATGCAGGTGGGAGGTATACAGTAAATGGCAGAACCCTTAGGAGTATTGACAGGCAGAGAGATCTGGGCGTACAGGTCCACAGGTCACTGAAAGTGGCAACGCAGGGGGATAAGGTAGTCAAGAAGGCATACGGCATACTTGCCTTCGTCAGTCGGGGCATAGAGTATAAAAATTGGCAAGTCATGCTGCAGCTGTACAGAACTTTAGTTAGGCCACACTTAGAATATTGCGTGCAATTCTGGTCGCCACACTACCAGAAGGACGTGGAGGCTTTGGAGAGGGTACAGAAGAGGTTTACCAGGATGTTGCCTGGTCTGGAGGGCATTAGCTATGAGGAGAGGTTGGATAAACTCAGATTGTTTTCACTGGAACGACGGAGGTGGAGGGGCGACATGATAGAGGTTTACAAAGTTATCAGCGGCATGGACAGAGTGGATAGTCAGCAGCTTTTTCCCAGGGTGGAAGAGTCAGTTACTAGGGGGATATAGGTTTAAGGTGCGAGGGGCAAAGTTTAGAGAGGATGTGCGAGGCAAGTTCTTTACACAGAGGGTGGTGAGTGCCTGGAACTTGCTGCCGGGGGAGGTGGTGGAAGCAGGTACGATAGCGACGTTTAAGAGGCATCTTGACAAATACATGAATAGGAAGGGAATAGAAGGATACGGTCCCCGGAAGTGCAGAAGGTTTTAGTTTAGGCAGGCATCAAGATCGCGCAGGCTTGGAGGGCCGAATGGCCTGTTCCTGTGTTGTACTGTTCTTTGTTCTTTGTTAGATCTGGAACTTGTAACAGCACCCCAAATATTTGTAAAATGTTTGGGCCAGAATTTACTGTAGCCGGCAAATGACTGACAGCCGCTGTTCATGAGACTTGCCCTTGCTTAATGTCCAGGATCTTTTGCACTGGAGGTTTCTGTAAATCAGAAATCCAAAGGGTGCAGTGGCTTCCACAGGGCGTCTAGTACCTGTCTGAACAGGGCAAGTAAATGAGTGTCTCCTTAACCAATTAGGTTGAAGAATTATTAATGAACAGTGCAGAATCTGAACCAGGAAATATAAGTTAGAATCGTGAATTCAATGTCAAATCAGGTATAGAAAGTGAAATAAAGAGAGAGAAAGAAAGATTAGATTGATTAAAAAAAACATGAAGAAAAAGTGAAACATTTTATATTTAAATCTCCAAAAATTAAAGTCGAAAGAAATGAGACTCCACACTTTTAAAAGTTAATTTTCAGTGTCACAGAAGTTGTTTAACACTAATTTACACCTGTCATGCCATTAAACAGGGTACTTAGACTGAAATGGATAAGCCCTTTTTGTGGCAAGTTTAGTCCATATGTATAATGTAAGTCTTGGAACCACACAGCATTCAGTACACTTGAATGGTGAGCCAGGCTGCAAAATACCAGTTTCACGCAGCTTCCAGATGCATCATGGATAGCAGGTTCTGGATTTTCACATTTAATGGTCTATCTGAACTCACCTTAAGTTGCTGTTTGATTTTTGCATTAATAACAAGTGTCATGAGCCGCACTGTTAGGTTACAGTAAATTCTGGCCCATTGCTTCTTCTCATAAGAAGGTGAGAAAATGGGGAGAGGGCAGAACTTGCACATTGGAAACTACAAAGGAAATCTACTGCACTGTAGTGACCATCAGTAATGAATATGACCGTACTCTGCTTTTTTAATGATATGCATTACTGCTCTTCACAATAGCATAATGTAATACGTAACTTTGCACCCTTGACAGGTTACTCTACGGTTTGGATATGAGAATTATGAGAAATAATGAGACAACACTCAAAGCTGAAATTAAACACTTGTGACAGAAACTACACCTGCCAAAATGAAAAAAATATTAATTTCGCCATATGGAACATTATTTTTGAATCATTACTGGACATTGAACAAACTTGTTTAAAAAGACCACAGAAGTGGCTGAAAATATGGTTTCACATTTGCATTCTGAAAAGCAGTTGCATGGAGAAACAATAGGAGTACTCCCTGATCCAATTAGCCAGATGGGTTTTGTCAATAATGATGATCAAGAGACATTGAGAGTCATTGAATGTGTAAGAGCCAGCATTCCACCCCCCACCCCCACCCCCCACCGCCCCCACTGAGAGTGTCTGGCGAGCTTGGAGGAATCCACAAACCTCACAAGTGAGGCTACTCCAAACAAGGAGCTAATCACATGACTAATCTGCTGGCCAACCTAGGACTTTTTGAATTGTGCCTGACATAGAAAGAAAGAGACTGCAATTGAACTTCAAGAAAAGAGTATTCCCTCTCTCTGTCTCTCATGCAAAGTTCCAGGAACCCATGGAAGTAACTTAAGCCTCAAGACAGAGGTCCAGCGAAACATTTTGAAAGTGTGCACTGGGCCCCAATGAGAACTGCAAGACTTAACTTCAATCAAAGACCTTATATCCAACCCAAAACTGGTAACTGAATCCTATCTATTACTTCAAGCCTTTCCCCTTTAATTATTTGTTCTCCTCTGTCTCTATTTGCATGTGTGTTTATTGCGTATGCATGCTAGCATGGTCATGTCGTGTATTTTTAGTAGTTTTAACTGAGTTAGACTTTTACGGTTAATAAACTTACACCTTTCTTGTTTAAATCGGAGAAAACCTGTCTCGTTGGTTTCTTTGCCATTACATGTAGAGAGCAGTGAGCAAGGACTCACTGAGGGGAAGCTAAAAACTGTGTTTTAAAAGTTAAACCCTGTTAAAGCCAAGCCAGGAAAAGGCTAAGAGGAGAGCCCGAGACCCCTTCCTCACCAGGTCATAACAGAAATAATGTCTTTATGAGGTTTGGTAGGAATACCAGTTAGCAACACAATATACCTGTTAGTCATAAAAACTTTACAAAAAGTTATACACAGCAAGCGCTCGCCTCCTGTTGATCATATTCTTTAGCAACTGTCCAAGCTGCAGTGGCAAATCATCTTTTACATCGCTCTTTATACTTTCCTTTCCAAGGTGGGAATGGAAGATACACTGAGAGGACTCACTGTGCTATCAAAATCTACCTTAAACTACAATTGCCCAATGGCACATCTAATGCTTTGTTCAAACCAAGGCGTTAAGAGTCTGCCTTGATGCTGTACACCTTAAACTTTTTCAGTAAATTTCCATCACCCTGGATGCTGCAGATGACTTGAGATCATTATCAACATTCACAGCAGCAGCTTCTTTTCCTGATCACATATTCCAGGGCCACCAAGATAATTTAACAATCAATTTACTTACTGACTTCTTGAAAGTTGCTGCTCGGTGAATTGAAAAGAGTTAATCTGATAAAACAGATTTAAAAAAAGCTTCCTGTGAAGTTAGTTTCTCTGCATTTCAAAAGAAGACAAGTTGGCATCATTAATCAATGTCAGCTTGTGTCAGTTTCTTGCAACTTTCAGGTAAACTTCACACCACTTACATCAGCTGAATTGGCATCCTTTTCGCCATGGTTGGAAACTTGTAAACTAATTTTTGAGGCTTTCTTGTTCAAATTTGCCGATTATCATTTATTTATGTCATAACGGTGACCGTCATGCTCCTAGTCATGCTCCTTTCTTATCATACTTATTGAATGATATAGTTACACTCAGGTTAACACGGCTTTGCAGTGTGGTTGTCTGTAGTGTTTAGCTCTAATTTTACGACCTTGGCCCTCTGGCTAAGCGTTCCATGGCTTCAAAAGTGTGATCTTCTTCACAGACCAATGTCTTTTATTTATCTGTGGAAAGCAGCCTGGGGCTTTTAGTAGATATTGTTTTACTTTGTAAAGTCTCTTTCGGCCTTGTAAAACATGCTGTAGTAAGGTTCGGTCAAGTTTTTAAATTCAGTCAAGTTGTACCAAACCTATATTCTTACAGTAGAAGGTGCCAACTGAAGATAATTTGACCTCAACAGATTTAATGCTTTAAAACACTTCTCTGAATAGATCCTAAAGTAAATGGAAATAAGACAGGATTAGTCACCAAAAAATGAGTATTCCTATCCATATTGAGTTTAAAGATGATGGAACACCTCTCAATGATCTAAACAAATAATTTAGATCAGTATTTGTTTATTGACATTGGTTTACACTGAATTTTGGTTACGAGCAACAGTCTGATAACATTCTTGCTGCTTTGTATCCTTTTTCTTCTTGGCTGATGTTGACTACTTAATGGTTCGCATTTTGTGGTCAGCGGTGAAGCGATGGTGCTTGTTGCTGACCTCAAAGAAAGCTTTCCTCAAAGACCTAGAGATCTCTGTGGCATGGATTCACCTTTACCAACGTTAATTTGAATTGGGCGTCAACTACAGGGTTCTCTGGCATCCAGCAACAGTGATGTTATCAAGCAGGGTAAGCAAATAATTGCATTGGAGTAGTCTCAGACAGCAAACCAGGAAGTAAAATGTACTGATTATACTTCACTTGTTAGTTTTACAATCAGCACAATAAATGATTTGGATATGCACATTAGAAGCTGAAATACCATAAACTTTACAAAAAATTACGTCAAAATACTTGGAATTTCTTTCAGAATGAATAATTATGCAAATATAACATTAATTTTCCAGGGCTAGAGATGCTGTTCAGCAGTAGTATTGACTTAATATGCCATTAAAAACCCAGTTACACCTCATTAACAAGGTGCAACGTTTTTGGTTTTTTTTTACAGCTTAAAAGGACAAGTTCTCATCAGTGCAATGGTTTCTAATTGAATGCAGTCTGTGGGGACTTCAACAACGCACCCTATGGAGATGTGTTGAAACACTGACAGCAACTTTTGGATTTCTGCATTAACCACACATGCGCAGACTCTGGAAGTTGCAATCAACTTCAGAGGAGTAATGACGGTAAATGCTAATAATTTCGCTGTCATTATGACTGTAACATCTAAGCCAGTGTCTTGTTTGTGCAAGATTTATTGAGCTGATAATATACTTAATATCTTGTCCCAAAATTGTAAAATTAGGGTACCGTTTTTAATACATTTTATATTCTGTCATGCAGACCCCACCCACCAAGAATGAGGCATATTAATTTTGCCATATGAACATTGATTTTAAACTGTTGCTGGAGTGAAGAAATTACTTGTTTGAAGATCGCCAGACACTTAGCTGGAAAAACATTTGCATACTAAGAGACAGTGCTTGGAGAGACAAAAGAATTGCTCACTGATTCAATTAATAGAGATTGGTCTGGGCAATAGTTCCACATCTTGTTGGTAAGAGACAGCACTACACCCCCCACCAAGAGCTTTGAATTCCACAAACGCAGGAGTGGTTAAGCCAGTTAGTCACATGACTAACCTACTGGCCAATTTGGAGTTTTAAATTGTGCCACACAGAAAGGAACAGACGGCAGTTTGGAACTGAAGCTAGAACAAGGAAGCCACTCTCCTGGCTGTCTCTCTCTTTTTCCCAAGCTACTGGACCCACGGAAGACACGTAAACCTCAAGAGAGAGAAGACTCTGACATTGAAGAAAGTTGAAGCATGAACTGGGCCCAAACAGACAGCAGGATTTATCGGCAACCAAAGACTCCACATTGAACTCAAAGGACTGTAATTATAATCCTGCTATTGCCTCAAACCTTTCCCCTTTATTCTTTTCTACTTTTTCTGTCTCTATCTGCGTGTGTTTATTGCATATGCATGCTAACGTGGTTGCGTCGCATATTTGTGGTCGTTAACCAGATTAAGATTTATAAATTTCCACCTTTCTTGTTTAAATCTAAGGAAACCTGTCTGATTTCTTTGCCTTACAATTGGAGCATTGAACAAGAGGGGGAGCTTAAAACAGTATTTCTAAAATTAAACCCTGTTATGGTTAAACCAGGTAAAGGCTGAGAGGGAACCCTTCTCATCTGATCGTAACAATTCGTTCATGGGATGTGGGTGTTACTGGCTCGGCCAGCATTTATTGCTCATCCCTAATTGCCCTTGAACTGTGTGGCTCGCTAGGCCATTTCAGAGGGCATTTAAGAGTCAACCACATTGCTGTGGGTCTGGAGTCACATGTCGGTCAGACCAGCAAGGACAGCAGATTTCCTTCCCTGAAGGACATTAGTGAACCAGATGGATTTTTACAACAATAGTTTCATGATCACCATTGGACTCGCTTTTTTTTAAATTCATGATTTGTTAATTGAATTCAAATGTCACCATGTCCCATGTCCCATGTCCCCAGAGGACTAGCCTGGACCTCTGAATTATTAGTCCAGTGACATTACCACTACGCCACTGCCTCCCCAAATATAACATTAATTAACATGAAATTTGATACCAATTTAAGTAGTATGTATGCAAGTTAAATAGTCCAGTGGATAATTCAGCTTAAAGTTTCCAATTTGGGTGCAATCAGCAAGCTGGGTGTAAATTGCATTGTTTTTCCAAAGTGAAGTTATGATTCAAATTAACACCCAGATGTATTTGCAAAATCACAAATGTAAAATCTTCCACGAAACAGCACATTCAGGCAGCATAATAGAATGTAATAATTTATTTGCATTTACTTTGTATTAAAATTTGATGTATTTAAAAGTAGTGACTTGGTGCAGTTTCATTAATATAGCTGTAAATGGGTTTATCACAAAAATGTCTAGTCCTCCACCTCTTAGTAACTTTATTTTAAAATTACTGGCAATGTCTTCAAAAAAAACTGTAGGGACCCATTTACTAGTTTCATTGGTGTACACTAGTCAGTCTCTTAGTAAAATGTAAAGACTTTTAAAACCTGGTTACTAATGCCTATGCACCTAAAATCAAGTGCAATTTGAAGAGCCTCCTTGAATGGCCATAAACAGGTGCAAGCAATGTAAACTTGCCATTATTATTATTTCAATCTGGGGGCACGGCCAGGATCGTGGGTAGGGCCAGCTTCCAGTACAATGTTTTTTTTAAACCAGTGTTAAAGATCACTGAAACTCCAGTTATGCTTAAAGTAACTTGCATTTAATTTCCACAATCTTTGGTTTGGCCGAATTGCACCGATAAAAGCAGTACAAACCAATGGAAAGGCTAGGCCCTGCGATGGGTACAGAAACATCATACATACTGGAGTCACAACTGAATTTCATATTTTCACTGCTCTTTACGTGTTGTACAATGACATTCAGTGTAATTTTAAATATTGGTCTTGTTTTTGAATATACAATCTGTATCTCCAGTTGTTTCTAACTCTTTGACACTGTAGTGCACTGTAGTGCAAATTTGAGTCGTAGGCATTCTTGGAATTCAATTTTGTGACCATAAATTAGATCAAACGTGTCCTAATCTTAACATTGCTAAACTGACAATGTGCAGTAGTTTCTCAATATTTGTAAATAAATTGTGGCAATTATAAACATCAGGAATAATGTAAAGATCATATTCTTTAATCCTCTTAAAAATAACTTTACCAATTCACAGAATGACACAAACAACAAAATAAAATGGCTGTTTAAACAAACCGTTAGAATATTTTTTTAAATTCTAATTTAGTAATATGTAGATAAAAAATTCCAAATGTAAATCTATTAACAGTATACAGCAGTAAAAGCTAATCAGCAACTATAAGGAGGCTGGCGCCTCAAAGAAAACAGAGTACACAACATGCAAGTTTCAAATATTATTGTCCACGCTAATTCCTGTGAGAGACTGCGATTTTATTCTACTGTATTTTTGCCTTGGATTAGATCACATCCTCTGTACCCAAACCCTAAAGTGCCAGATACAATCATAGTTCTTTGCCCACGCTGAAGATCCAGTTACTCCTGCAGAGTTTGATATATGCAAATATGGCTTCATGAAAAATAAACTGGAGGCACAGATTCATACTCATTCTTTTTTTGTGTTGTGGTCTTTTCAATAAATAATTGACTGTGTGTAGGTTTTGGCACAAGCCAAGCTTTTCCACTTTGTTGCACTTTCTTCACTTTACACATCCTTTTTCTCCAACTAGTTCCAAGGTGGTATGCGAAAAAAATTAAAAACATTCCAAGAAAATATATTAGATACAGTGATAAAGGAGACTTGTGTCTCCTTCCAATAACATTAGCTATTTTTTGCAATATTTGGCAGTGCTAACTGAAGATGTCCCAATAAAATAGCCATGGTTAAATATAAATTTTGTATAAAATTCAAGTTCTCAAATTCACATGCCAATAGACCAGCAAATTAAATGCTGATCTCATTTTACCTTCAAATAGTGGTAAATGTCCCTTGTTTAATGAAAGTGCTGTACTTTTATGGATAAGTGCTTCTTGGATGTGCCTTGAAAAAGTACTTTAGCATTTTCTCTCCATCTTTGTGAAGTCACAAACTTTTAACAATAATCCAAAGTACAGATATTATTCAACTAGCAAATTCACAATGTTCACAAAAAGTTAGCTTTCTTTTGATGATGTTGCATGTTGTCTTATAACCCACTCAGCCTGAGGGTTAATCTTGTACAGTTCCAACATACAGGTACCTGGATCAAGACAGCGTTCACCTATTAAAATAAAGCAACTTTTAAATGATTTCAAAATGACTAACGAGGCACAGAATTTTTTTTTAAATATAGAAATCAGTGCACTTTTACAGTATTAAACCCCAGAGACATGGAAGATTCAAGCTATACTCTGTACTCAGTCAGCTCATTTCAGCCAGGCCACTGATGAGAATGGAATAGTTGGCTTCAGTCTTTCAAGATGGGCAAAACAATTCACACTGGTGGGGTGATTTTTCTGATCCCACTGGGGCCGTGTACGGAGGCGGACGCGGACAGGGCCCGAAAATACCGACAGCGGCCGGCGTACTGATTTCCCCTACGCTGTTCCTAGCACTGGCCATGTGCATCAGGGCAGGAGTAGGGAGAGATAACTATCCCGTCCAATCCCGATTAAGGCCGATAAGGTGGTCGAGGAGCTTATTAAGAGCTCGTTAGCAGAGGGGGATGTTGAGATTTTCACTCGGGTGCACAGGCTGCAAGCACTGCCTGGGGCAGACCAGGTAAAGGGAGGTGAGCACACAGTGGGGTGTCAGTCCTGGCCATTCTAGGGTATTACTTCAGGCCCATAAAAGGGTGAACGGCCCGGTGGGAACTAAGCCTTTGGGAAACAAGTGCCCTCGGAACAGCGCAGGTTGGAGGAGAATGGGCAGTAAGTGATTGGATATTGTTCCTGGCATCACAGGGGGCAAAAGAGCAAGGGGCAAGGCTGCCAAGAACAACTGGGGGGGCACCTGAGCACAAGGATGGCAGCAGCTGGCAATGGGAACACATCTGTTAGATTTTGTGCCCGGTGGTAATGAAGAGCAACACCCTTCACAGTAAGGCCAGAGACCAGAGCAAAGGAGGGCAGGGGAGAGAATCAAGTGGCAAGGACACGGAGGCCATACCCTCTCCAAAGGATCTAGCGCCAGAGATGGAGCTGCCTGGAGATAACCGAGAACCAGTGCCGCATGAGGCAGTGACTATCTGTGCCCTCATCAGTGAACACCTTGCACCTCACAGCACTGCTCCATACCCAATCAGCAGCCATCAAAGTTGCTGTGGCCTTGAACTCCTTCGCTTCTGGCTCCTTCTAAGGTTCAGTTGTGGACCTTTGTAGCATCTCACAAATAATAGCACACCACTGAATCTCACAGGGCCTGCTTGCCAGCACTGGACAATACATTCAGTTCACAACAGATGAGGCCATGCATGGCACAGAGGGCAATGGGTTTCGCCGCCATGGCTCAATTCTACCAGGTGTAGGGCATCGGTGATTGCACCCATATCACCATCAAGGCGCTCAACAACTGCTCAGTCATATACATCAACAGGAAGGGCTTTCACTCCCTCGACGTTCAACTGGTCTGAGGCCACAGAAAGAGCTTCATCAATGTGTGCACTCATTTTCCTGGCAGCTGCCATGACTCCTTCACCCTCCGCCAGTCCAGGCTGCCTCAGATTTTCATCAACCCCCATGTATTTGGATGGATCCTAGCGGACAAGGTATATCCCTTGAAGAGATGGCTACTGACCCCTCTACGAGAGCTCCAGATGGTGGTACAAAGGCGATACAACCAAAGCCACCAGTTCACTAGGGCCACCATTGAGCAGGCCACTGGGCTTGCAAAGGTGCAGTGCCAGCACCTGGAACGGTCGGGTGGCACCCTGCATTACACTGCTGCAAGGGTCTCGGTCATTGTGGTGGTCTGCTGCACGCTCCATAAAATCGCACTCCAGAGAGGTGTGGACCTTGAAGATAGTGAAGCCCTGGAAGGAGACAGCTCATTGGAGGAAAGGGCAGGGCCAGAGGTGGAAGAGGTGGCAGAGGGGGAGGATGCAGAATAGAGAGGTGGCCAGGCATGGCCCAGAGTGCAAAGGTTTCATCAGGATGCCATGAACATCAGGGATCATCTTATTCAGGAACGTTTCAACTGTGATCCTCTGACCCAGGATAAGGTCATGGGATGTAAGTCACTCTGAGGTGCCTGTGCTAACACATCCACTGAAGACACAGCCTGGAACATCAAAACTCTTACTGCAAATGAAGGATGCAGATCAGCCCAAAAGCTTTGCAGTCTCCATTGAGGAACCCTTGATCTCCGTCACCACCTTATTCCTCTTTTCTTGTCCCGTCATCAGTAAAAGGAGACTCAGACATGTGGCTTAAAGAGTTTATTAACAGAGTGCTCGGAAAGGAAAACAGTGCACCGAACAGTAAAAAGACACCTCAGCGATCCACTCAGTGCTTTGTGCAATGCGGTGACCTCCGCACTCAGCCACTTCTACACAGTGCTCCAACCTGTGGCCTAGGAGAAGGTGAAAGCAGCCTGATCACTTGTTTCTGTTTGCAGCTGTGATGCACATGGCAATTGTCCTCATTGTGGAGATGCCTGTGGGGCATCTCCAGAGGCTGCTACAACTGCCTCACTGCCAGAGCAGCCTCCATCACTTGTCCTTCCACTGTCATAGGAGCCAAGGAGACCGAGCATGATGATGGCACACCATGAGGGGTGGCACCCATTCCTTGGTAACATCGTCAGCTCTTGGCAGGAGATCTGGATGACCAGAGGGGAGCACCAGCTGTGGTGCAACTGGCAACCCCTCCAAACATCTGTGCGCCACTGACCGGTCCAGGCCACACAGTGTGGCATGCATCCGGTGTATGCCAGTGCGCAGTTCTTGCATGCAGGTACTGCTGCATATGGCTCTCCAAGAAGTTGAGCACTCTCTTATCAGAGGAGCTCCTGCGCTCAAAGCCCTGAGCCGTGGTGACACACATAAACTGAATGGATTCCTCCATTCTCTGCTGATGACCCCGCACTGAGGCATAGAACTTTGACATGTGGACGCACATCTCCTGCTGCTGGTCTAGGTAAAGCCTCCTTTCCTGTGACTTCTGAGGCCCACCTGAACAGGACTGTGCCTGTCCTCTCTCCTCCAAGGGGGATGCCCACAGCTCCCTCTGCCTCAGGCACCTCCTCCTAATGCTGTGCTCCTCACCCAGTGCCACCCTAACTAAATGCACATGAGGACCCACCGAGGTGGGAGTATCTGCACTGGTTGATGGTGCGCTTCAGAGGTGTAACAGTGCTTCTTTGGCTTCTTGGTGACATCCGCAGACTGAGAGGGAGAAGGTCTCAAGAATTGGACGTCTGCACTTGTGGGAGACATAAGAAGAGATTTGAGAACTAGCCTTGGGAAAGCGAAAGCCTCTGCAGTGCTGAAGCTTCCCAGTGCAACTCAATATTCAGCATGCAGTTGGACAGGGTGGAGTGCAATGCATTTCCTTAATGAGCGTTTTGCCCTTCGTAAACACCACTTCCATCATGAATGTCCATTTCACCAGGCAAGACTTCCTCCTGATCTGTGATCTTGGCTATCTCCATTACATGATCCTCCATTACCATTATTATTTGAAAGTATGGTAGCCCTCCGCCTGTTTGGGCCCTTTCATGTATCAGTGCTGGCAGGTCCTCAGCAGAATTATGGCTCTGAGCCATTCTGAGTGGTCATTAAGTGTCCTGGTCACACAATCCTCCCATTTTCAGGAGCAGCATGCACCCTGAAGCTCCTCAGCTGATGTGTCTGCTAGAGGGCGAATACTCAGAGGACCATTCCGAAAGTGGGTGGCTGCACTCACCTTGCCAGAGTATATCAGGTCATTGAACTTCTTGCAACACTGGATCCAGGTTCCCCTTACAATGCTTCTGCTGCTGCCTCTGGCTGTAATGTCGACCCAGGCCTGTTTGGGCTGAATGTGTGTCCTCCTTCTACCGCCCTCCGGGAAGAGGACCTCCTTCCTCTCCCTCACAGCCTCCAGCATGACCTTCAGGTCACTGAATGAAAAACCTGGTGCCAGGCCTCCGGCTTTCCTGCAACATCATGGAAGACAGCAATCCAGGCCAAGATTCAATGGGAATCTTCTCTGTGCTCCATCACCACTCACACAGAAGCCACAGTAATGGCTGCCATGGTGAGCTTAAATCAGACTGCGCTTCAGCTGGCCAGCCACAATTCCTGCCCCTGCAGCCACTAACTGGCCGCCAAACCCGTCTCCACAACAATTAGGGGGTTGCTTGCCTCCATGAAAATCGTGACTCTGTTCTGTTTATTCTCGGGGACGGGTTCTGGACCAAAAACAGTCCTGATTTCCGAAGAAGGGTCACTGACCCGAAACGTTAACTCTGCTTCTCTTTTCACAGATGCTGCCAGACCTGCTGAGTGGTTCCAGCATTTCTTGTTTTTATTCCTGATTTCCATTTCCCACCCCCGTGTGAAAATCCAGCCTCTGATCACTAACCAGTGATGTTCAATTCCAGATAAGGACAGCACCAACTTAAGTGTGATGGGTCCCCATAGACATATCCCTACTAATTCTCCTCATGCAAACTGAGACAAAGAATTGTCCAGAAAACTAATCCAAAAATTATTTCAATCATAATTAAATTATTCCTGTACATTTTGGCCAAAGTACACATTCTGGAGTTTGCTTTTTTTGGTTATTTTAAAGAGATTCCTAACATAAAAATAATAATTGATAAGGCAAATACACCAGAATGTGCAATTACATTTTGGCAGGATCACCACAGCAAAATCAGCAGGGGCAATGGGCTGGATTTTACAGATCGCCACCCGCTGCCCCCCACCCACCCCCACCACGAGCCTCAACGCCAGGAAGGCCAGGCCCAATATTGTTGGTGGCAGTGAGGCCTCGTAGTGGCAATCCCGCCACTCGGCAATGGGATCAAAATTTGCATATGTTAATTTATTAAAATTAATGATTACTTACCGACTCCCGCCATCTGTCCCGATGCAATATTGGTGCCAGTGACTGGCATTCCCGTGCCTTCGGAACCCTGTCCGGGGGAGCAGGGTCAAACAAATTTGATTGATGTAGGGGATGGTGGGAAGAGGTGAATTTAAAGGTTTATGAACTTTTGGGGGGGTGGGGAGGTCAGGTGGGCAGGGCAAGTATTATGGTGGGGAGAGGGCAAGGAATGAATTGCAAGGTTAGTGAGGAGGGTGGGAGTGGGGCTGGAAACATTAATTTTTTGGAATCAATTTTAAATCACTATCTCTTTAAACATTGAAATTAAATGGAAGGGCACAAAGCCCTTTAAAAATGGTGTCGCACCTGCACAATGGCGGCTGATACCATTGCCGGGGACGGACAGCCATTTGCCTCCACGTCATTGGGGTGGGAGATCCGCCCTGGGCATTTAAATGAGCTGCTGCATTTAATATCGCGACAGCTCCGCGACGTGTGGTCCGTAGAATTTGTGTCAGCCACAGATGGAAGTATAAAATTAAATTGATTGTAAGATTTGTACTGAAACCACTGGATGTCCAGAATTTTAAAATAAGTAATCTATTATATGAACCACTTTGAGATAATTAATTGACTAAACTTGGTATTAGGTAAAAACAAATGGAGGATTTTGGTGCAGAACCACCATTTCTGCACAATAGTCATATGCTGTACTATTAGGTAGCCATTAGTTTTTAGCTATGTTTTACCTCGTACAGCAATACAGTCAAGGTATTACCAATAAAACTTCATTCATAAATGAATCCCAAATACTAAATGCAATGTCATAGCATTTTCTGAAGTCAATTTATTAGTTTCCACTAGGCTGCATTTGTATTTGTAAAAACATATTGGCAAGTCATGAAAACAACAGGCAGGTGAAGAAAAAATAAAAAAGAATTTCACTTTATTACAAGACCCTGCACAATTGCTGAAGGTAATACACTTAGCTGCTGAACCCCAAACCGTATAATTTGGAAATTACGCTATGATATTATTATAGAAACATTTTGGATACTTTTATCAAATACTATTTTAGCAGGAGATGGGGAGTGCAACCTGTTCAAAGTGATGCTTCTGTTAAAATATTGGGCACTAAAATATGATGCAAATGCATTTAGTATTTGTATGATGGTATTATACATTATAATTATTAAGGTTCTAGCTTTGTTTTTAAATTATCTGGGATGTGCACAAGAAAACATCTTCATATGAAAATAATTCAACAAAATGTCTGTTATCACTAACTAAATATTTTAAAAATTATTTTAGTGCAATGGAATACAAATCTTTTAACATGAAATAAATCACAATGTTTAGCTGTCTATCTCTTTCGCTACTCTTATTGTCAGTAGAAATAACTTTATATTGTTGCCAACAGAAATAGAGCAGAATTTTCATTAAAAACATATTTTATGTTTCTGTTGTTTGGCTTGCCAATACAATGGTAATTCTAAATATTGTGGTAGAATCTAATTTGTCCACTACCACTTTATTATAGTGACTTCACCCATCTTAACCTAAGAATGCCATAAAAATATTGATGTTTAAAATAACATTTGATGCATTACCCACCTATATTACCACCCACTTCATACAAGCAGAACTCTGGATAATCTGTGGAACCATTGCTTCTAGAAAGAAGGAAAAAATATAATTCTCAGTAATGTTGGATTATTATGTTTCAACAACAATGATTAATGATTGAAAATAAAATCTTTACTTGCATTCTGATTATACAATGATTTCTATGCTGAAGTTACATTTCTATTTTTATGAATGTGGAATGAAGTTTGGAACACTGAACTCCACTTTCACTGAATCATATCCAAGGCAATGGCCCAGCAAATGTTGTTCTGGCTCTTGTAGAACAGTTAAAAATCATACAGTGACTTAAATCTCATTGCTGGTTATGACTTCTCAATGGCATGATTTCTGCTGAAACTGCCTTATAGATACTTACTGGCACAAGACTAACCTCTGGAGCTGGTAGATGTAGCCTGGATATTTACATAGCCATATTATGCTCCTGCATATATCTACTCTTCTGGTTCTGAAATTCAGAGCACCATCAACTCCATGCGACTGCAAGCACATGAAAATTGATTAAATAGTGGTGCTCCAATTTTCAGGGGAAGCTGGAACACCTACTGAGTACTAATAACGTGACCTTGCTAAAGTCAGCGAGGCCGTGTTATTTCAAGTGCTTCACTTGTGCTGACACAAGCAGCACATAACAGCAGCATTTATTATCCTTTGTTTAACTTGGATAAGAGCTGTTAGAATGTTGATTACATATTATTTTGAGGTATTTGTTAAATTACAGCCGACCCATCTATTTATCAGACACATCCACCCTAGCACCGCTCACCAACCGCTAATCTGACTTTCAATAACTGACTGTCCATTTTCTAATGAACAATGTGGCTACCAGTTGGAAAATTGCTGACAAAAGGTTTAGACACTTTAGGCACCCAAAAACGGACTTGGGGATTTTGATGGTGGATTAACCCGTGCCTGTTGATTGAGATGCAGGCAGCACGCCAACTTTATGCCACCTGCTCTTTCAATGATTTCAGCATCCAGCCAGTACTAACCGCACAGTTGATTGGCTGGACATATCAGCAGGGGGCCAATGCTTAAAGCTAGTCTGCACCTCTTAAAGGGGAGGTGCAATTTGGCTAGAGCAGGTGCTGGCAGCTGTGCAGGAACTAAATCTGACCTGTGAAGTTGAAGAATGGCACAACAAGGGACAGACCAAGCTCCAAGGATTTTGAGTGCTGTGCTGGAAGCATTAGTGGAGGAGGTGGAAAGGATGTGATATGTCCTGTATCCATAGGGGGCCAGGAGGCCCTCCAGACAAATGGGACTGATCAGAGGTGGAGGGGAGGGGCCATAAAATTGCATGGGATGGTGGGGGGGGTGGACTGCAGTCACCTTCCTGATGCCTTCAAATTAAGTCTGGTGTAAGGACAGCTGATGATGGCCTTCTTGCCCAGAGGCCAATGGAGGCCCTTAAGTGGCTAATTAATGGCCTCTTAAGGGCCTCCTCTCACTTCCAAATCAATTTAATGGAAGGTAGAGGGGCGAGTTGCCACATGGAGATGCCACCAGTTAAAACCTGGCAGCTTCCTAGGGGGATTGGAGGAGGGTCCCTCTTTTGGGAGTAATCCATGGCCACTGAGGACACCCCCCACCCCACGGCGATGGATGCTCCCCTCCACTCCCCCAGAAATACCCTCCCCCCACCCTCACTGACAACCCCTCCACCCACCCATCGTCAGGACCTGCCTGAATGGCCCTGGTGACCCCACTTACCTCTCCTGAGGTCTTTATCACTCTTTTCCTCTGAAGGGCCTCCTGCAGTACCGGCAGTGGCTACTGCTCCTAGTGGTGCTGCAGGTACTGTAAAGCTACCAGCTTTCCAACTGGCTGGCAGCTCTGGAGGCAAGTGCTTGTTCCTTGAACCGACGGTAGGCAGTTAATTGCCGGCCCGTCATTAAATAGCACTGGGGGTCCGATGGAGGGCTGAGGCGGGATCTCCCCTGCCTTCCGGCCTGCCGCTGGGACATCCTCGCCAGAATAAAATCCGGCCCATGGTCAAAAGGCATTGGGGGCAGATAATTATGGAGATCAATGCCAGGACTCAAGCCCCAAGAACCTGGATGCAGTGCAATAAGTTCAAGATCTTGCACGAGTGGTCAAGTTCAGTGAATGCATCTTCAAATGCCATATCCCACCAACTGCATCACAAGCCTCAAACATTGCTCAATTCACCTTACCACCATCACTCACCTGCCACCAATCTCTATCAAACAGAACTCGTACCCTCACAAACTTAGCACTGCTGCAAGCCTGACAGCTACATCTCACAGGATGCACACACTGCCAGCTTCCCATCCATGAAAGCCACATCACCCAAACAGACTCTGGCAAGAAAAGGTGGTACACAACTGGAGGCAGCAGGAGTGAGCTGGAGGGGAACAGGCACCTTGCATGTCATAGAGTCATAATGGCACAGAAGGAGGCTATTCAGCCCATCGAGTCTATGCCAGCTCACAGTAGAGCAATCCAGTCAGTACCATCCCCCATTCTATCCCCATAGCCCTGCAAGTTTATTTCCCTCAAGTGCCCATCCAATTTTCTTTTGAAATCATTGATCATCTCTGCTTCCACCAACCTTATAGGCATAAATTTCCAGGTCATTATCATTCACTGCGTTAAAAGCTTCTCCCTCACATCCCCCTGTATCTCTTGCCCAAAACCTTAAATCTCTGTCCCCTAGTCTTTGTACCATCAGTCAATGGGAACTGCTTTTTTTGTCTACCTTATCTAAATCTGTCATAATCTTGTGCTAAATCTATCAAATCTCCCCTCAACTTCCTTTGCTCCAAGGAGAACAACACCAGCTTCTCAAACCTAACCTTGTAGCTAAATTCCCTCATCCCAGGAACCATTATGGTAAATCTCCTCTGCACTCTTCCAAGGATCCTCACATCCTTCCTAAAGTGTGGTGACTAGAACTGGACACAATACTCTTGCTATGGCCTAACCAGAGCTTCATAATGGTTCAGCATAACTTCCTGCTTTTGTGCTCATTACCTCTATTTATGAAGCCCAAGATCCCATATGCTTTACTAACCACTCTCTCAATATGTCCTGCCACCTTCAAAGATCCATGCATACGCACCCCAGGTCCTTCTGTTCCTGCACACTCTTTAGGACTGTGCCATTAAGTCTATATTGCTTCTCCATATCCCTTCTGCCAAAACTTCTCTGCTCGGTATTAAATCCATCTGACCCTTGCCTGACCATTCTGCTAGCCTATCTATGTCCTGTTGCATTCAATTGGTATCTTCCTAAATTCCATGGAGGAAACACTGCTGACCATTATTGGGATGCCCATTGCTGCGGCCATGCCCAGTGGCGGGGCTGAAAGCATCGAAGATGGCAGTATCTTATACCTCATTGTCCATCTCACATACAACCCCCCCACCACCCACCCCCGCTCATCCCACAGTCTCTTCTGATTTTCAAGCTGCAGATGGTGTATGCATGCACCTCTTACTTCCCCAAACTACCTACCCACACCCACCTTGGCCTTGTGAGTTCCTCCTTTCAAGCACCCAAGAAGTGCAACTGTGCCAGACAGTGGAGAAACACCAAGAAGACAGGGATGAAGAAGACATGCCATCATTCAATTTCACACTCGCAGCCACCAGTTCAAAATACTGAGACTACGTGTAATTTAGAGGATTGCACGGAGGTGGGATCCGCAAGTGGACACACTGGGTATGAGTGGCGGCAGCCAGAGTAGTTGGAAAGGATAGTACAGGTACTAGTTTCCCAGAGGGTAAGGTCGTACATAAACTCTGCTACAGAGAACTCAGAGCACTTGGATGGGGAAGCCTACAGTAAAACACTGATTGGTATGCACAACAAAATGCCTGGTGTATTGTGAGGCCTGCCAGAAAGCCTACGGTCAATGTCAAGGAGCATGGAGGAGCCCAGCACCAACTTGGCACAGGGCTTTGTGCAGAGCTTGAAGCCCATCCTCTACAGCATGGAAGTGGTGGCCAACTTCGTGAGCACACTTGTGGATACGACCATGATAACCAGCATAAGCAGCAGTCACCCAATGTCTGAGAGTTGCAGTCATGCAAGCTCAGTTTACTGCCAGGTGAGCTCAGAATATTCTCATGCAAGCTCAGTTTGCTGCCATAGAGGATCAGATTGTGGCCATCATGGCTGTGGATTACAGTGTGCAGGGTGTCACAGCAGTCCAGCAATCTGTCCTCCAACAGATTTCTAGGATTGTTGAGGCATCACCCTGAGGAGGTGACTGTAGTTCCATGGAGCATGAATCTGCTGTCCTCTTTCAGGATGACAGTATTCATTTTCCCACCCGTGCCACTCCACTAGCGCCTTTCAGCCAGCCAGCTCAGACTGCTACTGCCTATGCCAAGATTGTACAATCCGCAGCTGGACCTTCTAGGCTCGAGGTGGTCCTACAAGACCATCTGCAGACTCATCCACTAAAAGTCAGCAGCCATTCTGCAGCTACTGGGATAGCACTGCATGAGAACATTAGGATTGGCAAAGGCAAATGGAAGATAGGCACGAAGGGAATGTACAACAGTGATTATTGACTTTTGTATGCAAGGTAATATGTTATTATTACAAATTTGGTTTCAAGTATTTATTTTGTGGTGGCTTTTATTTTCCATTGTAGTCAAGCAGACACTGTGGTCAGTGGCATAGGGAAGATAAGGCGTGGGACTACTGGTGAATGGAGACTGTGGTTGCACATACTGGTATCGCACTCGGATGAGTCCTTCAAGGACGGCCTGGCCAAGAGCTGTCTAGATTGCCTCTTCCCTTTCTCTTCCTCCTTCTCATGCTCCTGCTCCTTCTCCTCATTCTTCTGTACCTCAGCTACTGGCAAGTGTCCTCTCATGACTGTGATGTTGTGCAGTGTGCAGCAGACCACCATCAATCTTGATATTCACTCTGCCAAGCACTATAGGGTTTATCCAGAGCGGTCCAGGCTGCTGAACCGTTGTTTTAGCATGCTAAGAATTTGTGCTCACATTTCATATAGCAGTATGGCTTTCACTGATGTATGCTATGCATGGGTGCATGGGTTGCAAACCAGAGTCATCAGTCATGTGGTCAGCAGACAGCCCTTGACGTCCAGTAACCACACTTTGGTTTGCCATGGTCATTCAAATGCAGCTGGTAAAGTGACTGTTACAGAATGAAGGCATTATGACTGCTTCAGGATACCAGACATTGACCTGCATGACTCATTGTGTATGATCACATACCAGATGGACCTTGATAGAGTGGAAACCCTTTCCGTTAATATGGTGAGCCCGCAAAGCAATATGCGCGCAGTCAATGGCACCTTGCACTATGGCGAAGCCTGCAATCCTCGCAGAGCCATCCGCTTGCTCTGCCTGCTCCTCTCTGGCAAGAGACTGAAATGTAGCTAGCTCTCATTCAGTAGAGAGCTTGAGTGACCTCCCTTATACAATAGTGGAAGCCAAACAGGAGGTGTTGCAAAAATATCAAGCACCATCGTTGAAGAAGCCAGATGCATAAAAGTTCATCACCATGGTTGTCTTCACAGCCACTAGCAATGTGGTCCTTGCCCTGCTCTGAGGTTACAGTTGTGGCTGCAGCAGGTGGCAGATTTCAGTAAGGATCCCCTTACTGAAGCGCAGACGTTTCACACACCGTTCTTCGCTGAGGTTCAGGTAGGACAACTGATTCCTGAACACCCTGGTCAGATGTGGCCTCCTGCTGGGAGCCCTTCTCCTCCTCCCTCTTCTAGCAACTTGTCCTGCTCTGTGTGACCTCTGTTCATTCTCAATGTCATGCTATATTCCAAGGGGAATGCCTACTAGTAAACAGTTATCTGGGAGTAACAAAAACCTACTAAGGACCTGCCACACTACTCCTCTAAACTTTTGCAATTTTAAATAACTATAGAAAGCACCTAACACTTGAAGAATTGAAGCAACAGCCAGAAAAAATCAACCAGCAAGTAACCTGTAAGTAGCTGATAATGCTTTAGGATAGCACTGGTAGGGGGTCCTTCCAGAAGCTGAATGCATGTGCGAGATTAAGAGAGGGTGTTACCTGGAGCACTGTGCTCCAAACTGGCACTGTTGGTATCAGAGCAGCATTGCACACCGATTGATGTTATAATCTGCCTGCTCTGCATACTTCCTGTAGACATTCAATGCGAATGTGCTAATCCCCTCCCCAATGTGGCATCCATCGTAATTTACCACAAAAGTATGTACTCGTGCCGCAGACATAATTTTGGAGCTCTAAGGGCACTCATGGCGCTCACAAATGGGTGCAAAGCATCCCAATTTCTCACCCTCTAAATAACTGCATGAATCAATTCGAATTGCTTCTTTGTTGCCATAGTCACAACTATGTTGTTGCACCACAGTATGATAAATAAATTGGATTTTTTTAGGTCATGAAATTTAACACTGACTATATTATTTTGGCCAAGATTTTGCATTGTTAATAACGTTAAGACTAACAGCCCTTACCATTATTACACAGTAATTCAGATAACAACTTCTGGCATCTTCACACATGCATTTAAATGCTGAATTTCAGAAGCTGCAGTCAGAGATACACTGTTCCTCCACAAGTTGCATTGAAATAGTCCTCATCAATTGAAATTCTTCAGATTTAATTAGCAATGGAGTTTTCTTTTAAAAAATCTTTCTTTTTATTTTTTCTCTCTGTCTCTTTTATCACTCTCTCTTAATGCCACCTTTAGAAACATAGAAACATAGAAAATAGGAGGAGTAGGCCATTCGGCCCTTCGAGCCTGCTCCGCCATTCATTATGATCATGGCTGATCATCCAACTCAGTGACCTGTTCCCGCTTTCTCCCCATACCCTTTGATCCCTTTAGACCCAACAGCTATATCGAACTCCTTCTTGAAAACATACAATGTTTTGGCCTCAACTGCTTTCTGTGGTAGTGAATTCCACAGGCTCACCACTCTCTGGGTGAAGAGATTTCTCCTCATCTCAGTCCTGAAAGGTTTACCCCATATCCTTAGACTATGACCCCTGGTTCTGGACACCCCCACCATCGGGAACATCCTTCCTGCATCTACCTTGTCAAGTCCTGTTAGAATTTTATAGGTTTCTATGAGATCCCCCCCTCACCCTTCTTTCGCCCGGTGCTCCGGTTTCCTCCCACAGCCAAAGACTTGCAGGTTGATAGGTAAATTGGCCATTATAAATTGCCCCTAGTATAGGTAGGTGGTAGGGGAATTGAGGGAAGGTGGGGATGTGGTAGGAATATGGGATTAATGTAGCATTAGTATAAATGGGTGGTTGATGGTCAGCACAGACTCGGTGGGCAGAAGGGCCTGTTTCAGATCTGTATCTCTCAAGGTAAACCTTTGCTGCACTCCCTCTATAGCAAGAACATCCTTCCTCAGACCAAAACTACACACAATATTCCAGGTGTGGCCTCACCAAGGCCCTGTATAATTGCAGCAAGGCATCCCTCCTCCTGTACTCAAATTCTCTTGCTACGAAGACCAACATACCATTTGCCTTTTTTACCGCCTGTTGGACCTGCATGCTTACCTTCAGAGACTGGTGTACGACAACACCCAGGTCTCGCTGCATATTCCCCTCTCTGTTTATAGTTGTTCAGATAATAATCTGCCTTCCTGTTTTTGCTACCAAAGTGGATAATCTCACATTTATCCACATTATACTGCATCTGCCATGCATTAGCCCACTCACTCAACTTGTCCAAATCACCCTGAATCCTCTCTGCATAGTCCTCACAACTCACCCTCCCACCCAGCTTTGTGTCATCTGCAAATTTGGAGATATTACATTTAGTTCCCTCATCTAAATCATTAATATATATTGTGAATAGCTGGGGTTCTAGCACCGATCCCTGCGGTACCCCACAAGTCACTGCCTGCCATTTGGAAAAAGACCCATTTATCCCTACTCTTTGTTTCTCGTCTGCCAACCAATTTTCTATCCATCGCAATACACTACCCCCAAACCCATGCGCTTTAATTTTACATGCTAATCTCTAATGTGGGACTTTGTCGAAAGCCTTCTGAAAGTCCAAATAAACCACATCCACTGGCTCCCCCTCATCAACTCTACTAGTTACATCCTCAAAGAATTCTAGTACATTTGTCAAGCATGATTTCCCTTTGGTAAATCCATGCTGACTCTGCCCGATTCTACCACTGTTTTCTAAGTGCTCTGCTATAAAATCTTTGATAATAGACTCTAGAATTTTCCCCACTACCGATGTCAGGCTGACTGGTCTATAATTGCCTGCTTTCTCTCTACTTCCCTTTTTAAATAGTGGGGTTACATTAACTCCCCTCCAATCTGTAGGAACTGTTCCAGAGTCTATAGAATCTTGGAAGATGACCACCAATGCATCCACTATTTCGAGAGCCACTTCCTTAAGTACTCTGGGATGCATACCATCAGGCCCTGGGGATTTATCAGCCTTCAATCCCATCAATTTCCCCAACACCATTTCTCTACTAATACTGATTTCCTTCAGTTCCTCTCTCTCACTAAGCCCTGTGTTCCCCAACATTTCTGGTATGATATTTGTGTCCTCCTTTGTGAAGACAGAACCAAAGTATGCATTTAGTTGGTCAGCCATTTCTTTGTTCCCCATAATAAATTTCCCTGTTTCTGACTGTAAGGGACCTACATTTGTCTTCACCAATCTTTTTCTCTTCACATACCGATAGAAACTTTTACAGTCAGTTTTTATGTTCCCCGCCAGCTTGCTCTCGTACCCTATTTTCCCCTTCTTAGTCAATCCCTTGGTCCTCCTTTACTGAATTCTAAACTGCTGCCAATCCTCAGGTCTGTTGTTTTTTCTGGCAGATTTATATGCCTCTTCCTTGGATCTAATGCTATCTCTAATTTCCCTTGTAAGCCATTTTGGCTACCTTCCCTGTTTTACGTTTGCGCCAGACGGGGATAAACAATTGTTGCAGTTTATCCATGCGCTCTTTAAATGTTTGCCATTGCCTATCCACCGTCATCCCTTTAAGTAACGTTTCCCAATCCGTCATAGTCAACTCGCGCCTCATACCTTCGTAGTTTCCTTTACTAAGATTCAGGACCTTCGTCTCAGAATCAACTACGTCACTCTCTTGATGAAGAATTCTATCATATTAAGGTCGCTCATCCCCAAGGGGTCTCGCACCACTAGGTTGTCAATTATTCCTCTCTCATTGCACAATACCCAGTCTAGGATGGCCTGTTCTCTAGTTGGTTCCTCAACGTATTGGTCCAGAAAACTATCCCGTATACACTCCTAAGAATTCCTCCTCTACGGTATTGTGACTAATTTGATTTGTCCAATCTATATGCAGATTAAAGTCACCCATAATTACAGATGTTCCTTTTTCTCATGTGTCTCTGATTTCCTGTTTAATGCCATTCCCAACATCACCATCAGTTTGCCCCTCAGTGTTTCTCAGCTCTACCCATACAGATTCCACATCGTCAGAGCTAATAGCTTTCCTCACTATTGAGTTAATTTCCTCTTTAACCAGCAATGCAACTCCACCGCCTTTTACTTTTTGTCTGTCCTTCCTAAATACTGAACACCCCTGGACGTTCACTTCCCATCCCTGGTCACCTTGCAGCCATGTCTCCATAATCCCGACTATATCATACCCCTTTACATCTATTTGCGCGATTAATTCACCCAATTTATTGCGAATGCCCTGTGCGTTAAGGCACAAAGCCTTAAGGCTTGTCTTTTTAACATTACTTGTCCCCTTCCCACTATTTTTCACTGTGGCCCTGTTTGATTCTAGCCCTTGATTGCTCTGCCTATCACTTTTCTTATTCCCCTTACTGTCTTTTGTTCTTGTCTTTGATCCCCCCTCCTCTGGACTCCTTGCAAAGGTTCCCATCCCCCTGCCATATTAGTTTAAACCCTCTCCAACCACTCTAGCAAATACTCCCCCTAGGACATTAGTCCCGGTCCTGCCCAGGTGTAACTCGTCCAGTTTGTACTGGTCCCACCTCCCCCAGAACCAGTCCCAATGTCCCAGGAATCTAAAATCCTCCACCTCACACCATCTCTTCAGCCACGTATTCATCCAATATATCCTGCTATTTCTACTCTGACTAGCACGTGGCACTGGTTGTAATCCTGAGATCACTACCTTTGAGGTCCTGCTTTTCAACTTACTTCCTAGCTCCCTATATTCTGCTTTTAGGACCTCATCCTTTTTTTTCACCTATGTCGTTTGTACCAATGTGTACCACGACCACTGGTTGTTCACCCTCTCCCTTCAGAATGTCCTGTAACCGCTTTGAGACATCCTTGACCCTAGCACCAGGGAGACAACATACCATCCTCGAGTCTCTTTTGTGGCCACAGAAATGCTTATCTATTCCCCTTACAATTGAACCCCCTATATCTATTGCATTCCCACACTTTTTACTTCTCCCCTGTGCAGCAGAGCCAACCGTGGTGCAACAAATTGGGCTGTTGCTGCTTTCCCCTGAGAGGCTATTTCCCCCCAACAGTATCCAAAGCAGTATATCTGTTTTGCAGGGGAATAGCCACAGGAGATTCCTGAACTTCCCACCTAGTCCTCTTGCTCTGCCTGGCGGTCACCCATTCCCTTCCTGCCTGTGGAGTCTGAGCCTGTGGTCTGACCACCTCTCTATATGTGCTATTCATGATACTCTCCACCTCGTGGATGGTCCACAGTGTCCCTAGCTGCCGCTCCAGCTTTGAAACCCAGGCTTCCAGGAGCTGCAGCTGGAGACACATCTTGCACACATGCCAGTCCCGGGCACTGGAAATGTCCCCAGCTTCCGACATGGAGCATAAGGAGCACAGCACGGCTTTGAGCTCTCCTGCCATGACTTAATCCTTTAAATTAAACCTTTTGGAAGATCTTAATATCAAATAATATCAATTACTCTAAGGCCCTTCTTCCCTGGTCCTCGTTACTACTGAACTCCCTAAAAAAACACTACTTACTATATATGAAAAAAAACTGTAAACCTTTCTTACCTTAGCTACTTACCCAGCTATTTAGGGCTATTCCCTAACAGCAGTAACTCACCAATCAATCACCTTCCAGCTCTTCCAAGTTTTATTTTGCCTTCTGTATACGATTTAAATCTATTTAATAATTCCTGCTCTATACCTCTTGGTTTAGACCCTGCATGTCTCAGTGAGGATTCTTTAATCTGATTGGTTGATGATCCTTGCTCTTTCTTGCCCTGCTCACAAATATCACAGATCCTTTGTCGAGGGCTTCGAGATGGATGAGATCCCCAATGCATGTCTCTGCTCATAAGCATGCAAAAACTCTGTGGGCAGCTGTAAGCGTAGTAAACGACAAGTTCCATTCCCTCAACACTGACCACAAAATCCAAGCCATTGTGCAAATGATAGCTAATTAAGTTAATAGCTTACTAAATCTGTATCAATAATACAATCCACTTCTGCTCAGCAAAATGCATGAACATGAATACTTGTGCAATGAGAAAAAAAGCTCATTACCGTTTTGTGAAATCAGCATTTGTGGCATCCAAATTACTGCAGCTTAATTGCTTCTGAAACTGAGCCACAAGATCCCGAACTGTAATTTTAGAATTCAGTTGAACCTCGAGTGTATCCTTCAACAATTGGGGGGCTTGAATTTTTATCGCCTTATTCAACTGTTGCTGAGATAAAAAGATGCTTAATTTCATTTAACTGTCTAAGAAACTATAATGACCATCATATTGTTGGTGGTGACTTTTTTACATAAATATGCAAGTAAATAAATATATACCTAGATAAGTGTAGATATACACACAAAAGATAATAGTCAGTATATATGCACAGTTTACCAATATTACAGGAAATTTTTGAGCCATCAAAATAATACTTTGGGACTGCAATCCAGCATTGAGAAGTACATCAATTCATATTCTCACAATGGCTGCTGCCCAAGAATTGATCTGGTCAACGTATCGATACAGTTGACCTCTTCCAACTGGGAAACCCAAGTCAACATGGCCAAAAATCTTTGGTCTTTCTACCACACGCCTGCAATAACTGGAAGAAGGGTTGCAAATTAAGTTGTGCCCTAGATTTGCCAGGGTCAAGCCTTCCACAGCAGTTTTCATGGGTCTTTGTTGGGGCGAGAGCCTTTACTCATCCCAAATAAAGCCAGCAAGGCAAGAGGGTGTGTGGCACTCCCAGTCTGAGTGTTTCCTTGGTCCCAGCCTGAGATGCACTAGGCGGTGCACTGGTGTCCATTGGGCCACATAGGGATGGGTCCTTGATCCTCGAAGGAGTAAACAATTTCAATGGATTTTTGACTTCCTTACAAAAGAGACTGATGGCAAAAATTTCTGGAAGAATGCCCTAGGCCTCACCCCTGCAACATTCCACTGCAGTTTGAAGCCTCCTCAAGCAGGCAGATGCTTAAGGTGTGGCCCCCCCAGGGGTGCCTATATGATTTAAATGAAGTGACCCCTCCCTGACTCTGCCAAACCCGATGAGGGTCAGTGCTAGAGATCACAGGTAGCCACATCCAGGCACTTACCCCGGGATGTTAGGCCCACATGTTTTCTTTCCTCAGGTTTCTAGTTTTGAGAAAAACTTAAATATATCAGGTAGGAAAAATAACAAATTTGGATAAACTATGTGAGGGAGCACACTCAATGGGAAGCATTTCTTCTTCAATGTTCTTTCCTCATTAAATACTATTTTGATCAAAAAGTAACAAGTATTATAAACCACAACAGCCCAGAAATTGCACAAGATTTATTTTACGTAGAACAGTGGCAATTTTGGCAAGGACAGCTGTTACGAATGGGATTAAACACAGACATGCTAATCTCACCGCTATAACCTCATACACTTGGAAATAAAGAGAAATCTAATTGTAAAGGCTCCTCTGTATTAAAGTAATTATTGCAAAGAAAATGTAAACTGGAATGCAAATTTGAGCTGCACATACGCACTTCTACATGTTGCTTGTCATGCTTGTCAGTGTGAATCTTCTTCAGCAGATTTTTTAGACGCTTATCATACTTCTTAATGCTGTTTTCATTCAGTTTTCTCACCTGCGCCACAAGGAAATATGGAATCTACAATACAAGAATTGCGGGGTGGGTGGGGTGGGGTGGTGGTTAGTGAAACATTTCTCAGTCTTTCATTTAACACTTCCGGTATAGGCAAAAATAAATTCAGAACATTCCTAACAATTCATTCTTTTGTTTAAATCACACATTTTAATCTGAACATATTTAAATTCTGGAAATAATTAGGTCACAACTAATTATTTTGCCGTGTTTTCCTGTTATCCTTTGGCTGTACTGACCAAACTGATGGGGCTGCGGGCTGACATATTCCCGGGTCCTGATGGGCTTCATCCTAGGGTCTTAAAAGAGGTGGTTAATGAGTTAGTAGATGTGTTGGAGTTAATTTTTCAAAATTCGCTAGATTCTGGAAAGGTTCCATCAGACTGGAAAATAGCAAATATAACCCCTCTATTCAAGAAGAGGTGGGGGGGGGGGGGGGGGGCGGGTGGGGTAGGCAGAAAACAGGTAACTATAGGCCAGTTAGCTTGATGTCTTTCGTGGGGAAGGTGTTAGAATCGAACATTAAGGAGGCTATAGCTGGGCACTTAGAAAAACTCAAGGTAAGCGGGAATAGTCAGCATGGTTTTGTGAAAGGGAGATCATGGGCTGAATTTTACTGGCCCCTCGACACTGTGGGTCACGGCGCGGGGGCCGGTAAAATCCTGCGGGGAGAGGCCTGCCTCGACCCACGACGTCGAGAAGGGCCCACCGCATATTACCAGTGTGGGGTACCTCGGTGAATCAGCTGCCCCCTAACATCATCAGGGGAGGGTGCTCCACCCCCTCTATTTAAATAAGTCCCCGCGCATAAAACCGCGGGGGCTCAGGGATGCGCATCCGCGTGACTTGCACACCGTTTTTACAGTGCACTACCGTGAACTGCGGCGCAATCATAAAATTCAGCCCCATGTTTAACCAATTTATTGGAGTTCTTTGAAGGAGTAACATGTGCCGTGGATAAAGGGGAGCCTGTTGACATGCTGGTTTCCAGAAGGCATTTGACAAGGTGCCACATAAAAAAGGTTATTGCGCAAAGTTGGAGCTCATGGTGTAGTGGGTAACATATTAGCATGGATGGAAGATTGGCTGGTTGGCAGAAAACAGAGAGTGCGCATAAATGGGTCATTTTCTGATTGGCAGGATGTGACGAGTGGAGTCCCGCTGGGGTCTGTACCGGGGCCTCAACTTTTTACAATTTATATCTATGACTTAGATGAGGGGAGCGATGGCATGGTAGCTAAATTTGCAGATTACACAAAGATAGGTAGGAAAGTCTGTTGTGAAGAGGACATAAGGAGCTTGCAGACCAACATAGATAGGTAGAGTTAGTGGGCAAAAATCTGGCAGAAGGAGTATAATGTGGGAAAATGTGAAGTTGTTCACTTTGGCAGGAAGAATAAAAAAAGCAGAGTACTACTTTCATGCAGAATGCTTGCAGAACTCTGAGGTGCAGCGAGATCTAGGTGTTCTAGTGCATGAGTCACAAAAAGTTAGTATACAGGTACAGCAAGTAATAAAGAAGGCTAATGGAATGCTATCCTTTATTACAAGAGGAATCGAAATTAAAAGTAGGATGTTATGCTTCAGTTATACAGGGCATTGGTGAGACCACATCTTGAATACTATATACAGTTTAGGTCTCCTTATTTAAGGAAGGATGTGAAAGTGTTGGAGGCGGTTCAGAGGAGGTTTACTAGATTGATACCTGGAATGAGCAGGTTGTCTTATGAGGAAAAGTTGGACAGACTGGGCTCTTGTTTTCACTGGGGTTTAGAAGAGTGAGGGGAGATTTGATTGAAGCATTTAAGATCTTGAATGGTCTTGACAAGGTGGATGTGAAAATGATGTTTCCTCTTGTGGGGGAGTCCAGAACTAAGGGGCACTGCTTTAAGATTAGCAGTCGCCCTTTTAGGACAGAGATGAGGAGAATTTTTTTCTCTCAGAGCATTGTGCGACTTTGAAACTCTGCCTCAGAAGCTGGTGGAGGCAGGGTCATTGAATAATTTTAAGGCAGGGGTTGATAGATTCTTGTTAGGCAAGGGAATCAAAGGTTATCAGAGTTAGATGGGAGTGTGGAATTCAAGACACAAAGAGATCAGCCATGATCTTATTGAATGGCAGAGCAGGCTAGAGGGGCTGAATGGCCTACTTCTGCTCCTAATTCGTATGTTTGTATGCATGTTCGTATCGCGAATATTATGTTTATCTGTGGTCTTTAAGCTGCAATAATTCATCTGAGATTGATTTTCAGCCAGCAATACTTTATTTGTGTTGCCATAGCTTAGGAGATACCTCTATGCATGCGTCCATACACTCCTGTGCAGAGGTCTGCGGCTGGGTGCTAAGTTTCAAATGAACATGCATTTTACACTTCAATTTATGAACTGTTCAGGGGATTCAACTCTATACCAGGCTATTATTTGAACTGGAAATGCTGGCCTAGCCAGCAACACCCACATTCCATGAATGCATAAAAAAAAGGTTTGATGCAGCACTGAAGTTTTCTGTGCAGTGTCAGGATGACATGCAAGACAGCTTGCTCCAGGGAGACTTGTAGCACTTTGAACCAATTCACAGTGACACAAAAGTAGCAGCATAAATATATTCTTGTATGCATAACTCAGTTTTACTTCTTTCCAACTTTAAATAGAAAGTGTTCTGAACCAAAATTAAAAAATAGCAAAATAAGCAAGCACATAGCAATTCCTTCAGAATGAATATAGTTCCAAGTTAAAGGAGGAAAAATTTGATTGCTCTGTGAAACAAGCACGAGGACCACAATGTATGATTGGCCCACACCCGTTCCTTCCGATGTGGACAACGCACACAGTTTTTGACGCTTTCTGATTTATATGATAACTGCATGCAAACACGTTGTCAAGTGGCTGTATGCTTCAGCAGGAGATCCAGCACCAACTAAAGCTAGCCTGCACTTCGTTATAGGGGAGGTGCATTCCAGCTGCTCCAAGGTCCTCTGCTGCAGCATTGGAAGCCTTGGTGCAGGATGTGGAGAGGAGGAGAAATGTCCTTCGGCCACAGGGAGCCAAGAGACCCTCCAGACAAACTCTGACAAGGTAATGAAAGCAGATAGCCATTGCAGTCACCTGGGTGCAGTACCACAAGAAAATTAATGACCTCACATGAGAGGTCAAGATTACTGAATTCACTTTCAAATGCCAGATCCTTACAACTGAACCACTAGCCTCACAGGCTGCACACCACCACTACCCCACTTCACTCAGCTGCCAATATTCTCTAACAACCACAACTCATACCTTACATTCATTTGTTTTACTTCATCCTCGCACACTTAAACACTGCTGCAAGCCTCACACCCACATCTCACAGCTTGCACACAGTGCCAGCTATTCAACCATGACAGGCACATTGCCCAAACAGATTGCACTATAGTTACTGATACACTTTCCTCTCTCTTGCAAGACAAAGTGGCCCATAATTGGAGGCAGCAGCACCTAACCGGCAGGGAACAAGCATGATCCTAACCGTGAGACGGTGCTCACCAACACTGGAGCAGCCATAACTGGGGCCGTGGCCAGTGGCAGGGCTGAAACCATGAAAGCGCCATTAGGTATGCGCATACCTAATCCTCCTTCTCACATCCCACTTCCCACTGATCCCATAATCACTTCTAAGTTACAAGCTGCAGATGGTGTACACATGCACCTCTTGCATTTTCCACCTCCCCTCACCAAAACCTTACCCCTGTGCCTTTCTCCTTTCAGGTACCCAAGAACTGCCACCTGGCCAAGAAGTAGTGGAAGAGCATGAATACAGTGCTGATGAAGAAATACTGTCACTCAATCTCAACTTGCAGCAGTCAGCTCAGATGATGACACTGTGCATGCATACTTTACAGGATAGCTTAGAGGCAGGATCTCTACATGGCGAGACAGTGGGCAAAAGTGGCCTGCAGGCAGGGCAGGGGACAAGAGTAGCACAGGTGCCAGCTCGCCAGAAGGTGAGATCACACACCAGTTCTGTCACAGCGAACTCAGTTGAGGACTTCAATGAGGCTGCCTACAGAAAAAAGTACGCACAATGAAATGCTTGGTGCATTGGCAGAGCTGACAGAAAGCCTGCGGTGAATGTGAAGAAGCCTGGATGGAGTCCAACACCAACTTAGAACATGGCTTTGCACAGAGCTTGGAGTTCATCCTTTCCAGCAAGGAAGTGGTAACCAACTCCATGAGAATATTTGCAGACCCAACCATGATGGCCAATGTCTCAGCTTATATTTCAGCACAAGGAGAGCCACCTAACATCTAAGTGCTGCAGTGGAAGCTCGGACTGAATTATACAAGTTCAGCTTGCTGCCACACAAGCTCAGCACTAAAAGTGTTTGTGCACCACGGAAGCCATTCTGGATCCGAAACACCAACTGATGTGGCGAAAATGTTATGCAACCGAATTGTGTAGTCAAATACTTTTTCATTTTAGTGTCCAAAAAGTTAATGTACCGTCCAGAGAAGGTCCTGATAGTGGATGAGCATTCGGACAACATTTGCAGCTTTTTCTGCCTGCTGCTTCTCATTGCCATCAGTTTTGTTTGGAATTCCTTTATGCATGAAGAGGTTAGGGGCAATTATTGTGGAAACATTCCAGAGATTCATTTTGTTTTTCTTCTCTTTATCAATCACTTTGCGAAGAAACTCCAACAGAAACTGCAGAAAGTAGAACATTTGGTTAGATATAGAACAGTAACTCATTAGTTCTGTAACTGCCACAGATAAGCACCATAAGTAGACATGATGGAGTAGATATTACAATCAGTAGTGTTCACATACAGATTACGAGCTGTATTAAATCATAGAGATGAAATTGGTGTGAGCTCATTAAGAATTTGTAGAAGAACAATAGCTTGTAATTTTTAACCCTGCAATCTTTACAAAGTAAATTTTAAACACTCATAAAGGCACTATATAACCATTTTGATATTTCATATAATCCAGTTTGCTCAGTGACCATGCTGCATATCTCAGCTATTGTGCTCAACTTGAGAAGAATTCGAAAAGTTGAAAGTCAAACTCAGCAATTCAAATAATGTCTGGCTCATTGGAGGTGCAGCCAAAGGACCAAAAATGGGAAAAGATAGCAGCATTTGCATGTTTGAGAACAGCTAGCATAAAATATTAGGAAGGTCAACTATTCATGGATAATAGACTGCAGACAGAATACAACAGAATCACCTGGATATTTCTGCCAATTTAACACCTGATCCTAATTTACTGAATCCTTTCACAGCCTTGACCTAGTCTACCTTCACCTTTATGTCCCATGTGCACTCTGCTGCTTCAATTCTTTCTCCACTATTCCCCCTTCATCCATCATTGGTGGCGAGTCTTCACTCTGGAAGAGTTTAAAACTTATGCTTGCTGTTTCTCTCTGAATTTCAACTGCCTCCTCCAAACACATCCATTTGAACAAGCCTTTGATCACTACTCCAAATTCTTCCACGACTGCTTGCCTTTTTTCTCCTATGTGAAGCACCTTATGTTCAAGGTGATAGACACAAGCAACTTGTTATTGGTGATGATGATGCCACTACTAATGTTACTCCAAACTGACCTTGGTATTAAAAAGTGCTTCAGTGTAAATTGTTAAAACACCAATTAAGACCATTTTTAAGGCTGGCTCTTACTTCAATAAACCTGACTTTTTAAAACTCTAAAGTCAGATTTATTGCATTTCATAGAAAACAGATTTAGATTAACTGTGTAATTTTAGTCGCTCTGTGATTCAATACCTAATGAAGTTAGCATTGCTATATTAGGTTTTTCATATTACACAATACTAGATTCTAAATTATGAATGCCAGTTTCTGGGTGATGTGGTGGGTTTTAACCCAAGCCTGATTCATGTTATGAAAATCTCCTCCACTGGCTGTAAGAGTTCTATGTAAAATCAGTTTAAGCACCTCGATCTAATTTCTGGTTGACAGCTTATAGATAAAGACAAAACTGACCACAATTGTCACTAACTTTGGCAATTTCCATCAGAGTAGCTATGTGGAAATTAAAAATGGAAAAATGCCACACTAACTTCTGAATTTCTGGCTGACATATTTTGTTCAGGCAGAGTAGACAGCAGTTTATTCTGCACCTAGCTATGCTGTACTAGGAGTATTTGAAGCTGACACTGTGCCCTGGGCTTTCCATCGTGCCCCCACTAGTATTTTAGTACATCTGTGGTAAGTGCGAGACTAGAACTCGGGGACACAGTTTAAAAATGAGGTGTCTCATTTAAAATGGAGATGAGGAGAAATATTTTCTCACAGAGGGTCATTAGTCTGTGGAATTCGCTTCCTCAGAGAGCAGTCGAGGCTGGATCATTGAATATATTCAAGGCTGAGTTAGATAGATTCTTAATAGACAAGGGAATCAAGTATTATGGGGTGCAGACAGGAAAGTAGAGTTGAGGCTACATTCACATCACCATGATCTTATCAAATAGCAGAGCAGGCTCGAGGGGCCGAATGGACTACTCCTGCTCCTAATTCATATAGTCATATGTATGATTGGGTGATAAATAGATGAGAAAGTTCCCTGCTCTTCTTTGAATAGTGCCATGAGATCTAATATCTACCTGAATAGGCAGACAGGGCCTCAGTTTAACACTTCATCTAAAAGATGGTATCTCCAACAGTGCAGCACTCCCCTCAGTATTGGATTGAAATGTCAGCCTAGTTTATATGCCGGGGTGCTAGAGTGGGGTTTGAACCCACAACTTTCTGATGCAGAGGTGAGAGTGCTACCACTGAGTGCTACTTTGTCATTGAACTGCAGTCCAAGCTGCAGACACTGCAGCACATCAGGGAGGGGGAAAGTTACCTGGACGTTTTGTATCAGAAAGCAGTCACACCCTTTAGGATAGGGTCTTCTGATTTGTCAGTGGTCAGGGACAGGAGAGTGTGGCTGCAGCTGAGGCAGGTAAGGGGATCCAGAGGGCAGGAGTGCAGGAGCCTCAGCGATTGTCCAACAGGTTTGAGGTTATTTCAGCTTGCTTGGATGACAGTGAGGGCTGCAGGGTGGATGAGCAACCTGACCGTGGCACCATGGTACAGGAAGCCACTAAAGTGGAGGGAGGAAGTGGAGGGAGAAAGTGGTAGTAGGAGACAGTATAGTTAACAGGATTGACACTGTTCTCTGCAGCAAAGAGCGAGAGTCCAGATGGCTGTGTTGCCTGCCCGGAGCCAGGGTTCGGGACATCTGTTCAGGGCTGGACAGGAACGTACAGTGGGAGGGGGAGGATCCAGTCATCGTGGTCCATGTAGGTACCAACGACATAGGCAGGACAAGGAAAGAGGTTCTGCATGGTCAATATGAGGAACTAGGTGCCAAATTAAGAAGCAGAACCTCAAAGGTAATAATCTCTGGATTATTACCTAAACCACGTGCAAATTGGCATAGGGCAAATAAGATTAGAGAAATTAATACATGGTTCAAAGACTGGTGAGGTAGAAGTGGGTTCCAGTTCGTGGGGCACTGGCACCAGTACTGGGGAAAGTGGTGGCTATACCATTAGGACAGTCTAAACCTGAACCGTGCTGGGGCCAGTGTTCTAGCGAGCCGCATAACTAGGGAAGTTGAGAGGGTTTTAAACTGAATAGTGGGGGCAAGGTATCAAATTTGGGAAGATATGGTAATCAAGGAGTATAGACAAGGCAAGAGAGAAAGGTATTAATATGGGAAATGATAAACAGACTGTGACAGGAAGGGACAGAGCATACAAATCTAAGAGTAAATCAACAGATAAGGCTAGAGGTTACAAAAATAATAAAAAGACAAAACTAAAGGCTCGAAATCTGAATGCATGTCGCATTCGAAACAAAACAGATGAACTGAGAGCGCAAATAGAAATAAATAAGTATGATCTGATAGCTATTACAGAGACATAGATGCAGGACAACATAAATTGGGACCAGAATATTGAAGGGTACATGGCATTTAGGAAGGACAGGAAGCTAGGAAAAAGGTGGAAGGGTAGCTCTTTTAATTAATGATGGTATTAGCACAATAGAAAGGGATGACCTGAGTTCAGGAGACTAGGATGTAGAAGCAGTTTGGGTAGAGATGAGAAGTCACTTGTGGGAGTGGTGTACAGGCCACCTAACATTAACCACACAGTAGGACAGGGTATAGAGGAGAAATAATGGCAGCTTCCCAGAAAGGTACATTGACAATTATGGGGGATTTTAACCTACATACAGACTGTAAAAATCAGATGGGCAGAGGTGGCCTAGATGAGGAGTATATAGAATGATTTCAGGATAATTTCTTGAAACAATACATTCTGGAATCAAGCAGAGAGCAGACTATACGCGACCTGGTTTTGTGCTATGACATAGGATTAATTAATGACCTCATAGTTAAGGTGTCCCTAGGTAGCAGCGATCATAATATGATTGAATTTTACCTTCAATTTGAGGGAGAGAAGAGTGGGTCCAAGACTAGCATTTTAAACTTAAATAAGGACAATTATGAGGGCATGAAAGCAGAGCTAGCTAAAGTGAACTGAAAAATCAGGTTAAGGGATAGGTCAATAGAGATGCAATGGCAGATATTCAGGGGATATTTCAGAATACACAGAATAGATACATTTCAACGAGAAAGAAAAATTTCAAGGGTGGGACCAGCCATCCGTGGCTAACTAAAACAGTTAAAGACAGTATCAAACTTAAAGAAAAAGCATATAATTGCACAAAGATGGGAGGCAGGTCAGAAGGTTGGACAGAATATAAAAAACAGCAAAGAATGACTAAAAGATTGATAAGGAAGGTAAAATTAGAGTACGAGAGAAAGCTAGCTAGAAATATAAAGACAGATAGTAAGAGTTTCTATAGATATTTAAAAAGCAAAGTTAACAAAGTGAGTGTTGGCCCTATGGAAACTGAGTTTGGGGAATTAGTAATGGATAATAAGGAGATGGCAGATGAAATAAACAAATATTTTGCATTGGTCTTCACTATTGAGGATACAAGTAACATCCCAATATTAGCTGTAAGTCAGGAAATGGAAGTCAGAAAATTACAATCACCGGGGAAGTGGTACTGAACAAATTGTTGGAGCTGCAGGCTGACGAGTACCTGGATCCTGATTGACTTCATCCTCAGGTGTTAAAAGAAGTGGCTAGTGAGATAGTTGATGCGTTGGTTTTAATTTTCCAAAATTCCCTAGATTCAGGGAAGGTTCCGTTAGATTGGAAAATAGCAAATGTAACTCCTTTATTCAAAAAGGGAGGGAGACAGAAAGCAGGAAACTACAGGCCAGTTCGCTTAACATCTCTCTTAAGGAAAATGTTAGAAGCTATTATTAAAGACGTTACAGCAGGGCATTTAGAAAAAATCAAGGTAATAAGGTAGAGTCAACATGGTTTTGTGAAAGGGAAATCATGTTTAACCAATTTATTGGAGTTCTTTGAGGGAATTACATATGCTGTGGATAAAGGGGAACCAGTGGATGCATTGTACTTAGATTTCCAGAAGGCAAATCTAGCCCATTATCTATTGAGTCTTGTTGGTTAGCAGTGTACATGTAGTATTATCATGTAGTATTAGCAGAGATCAATATGTCCAAAAACAAATTGAACACATTTACCCCACATCTTATTTCCTGCTCCCATTTCAGTCAGCCTCTCCCCACCCACTCCAGCCCAACATTTGGGCCAGATTCCCCCTCCGCTCAGTTCCCTGTTGTCTGTTCATGGCAGAACCACTCTCAACCTCAGCCTCAATTTTTCAGCCTGACCTCCTACTCGATCCCTGCCTCCCAGATATCTCAAACTCCTGCATTTCTCTCCTTTGGCTCCGTTTCTTGTCTCATTATCTGCAGCAGTGAAGTGGTGTGGAGTTCAGACTGAGTAAGCCAAAGGCTGGAGTTGCATCTGGAGTGAACGCTGAGTGGGGCTAAGGTTAGTCAATGACTGAGTTGGCCTGTAGTTGACGCATGGAATAAGTGAGCCTGCAAACCAATGAGCAATGCCACAGGAGATGCTTGAGAATTAAAATTCCAGAACCTAAAACTACAAATGGGCATTATCAAATTCCTAATGGAGTTCATGAAACTTTCTGTTCTTGAAGGCAGTCGATCAAAAAGGATAGGTTGTGCCCAACCTGTAAAATGGTATTTGAGGATACAGTAGACTACTCTTAAGAATATTTACTTCAAGCAGAAGTTCGATGAAAATGGCTTGACACTATTTTGGCTTTTGTCCAGAAAACCTGATCAAAGATTAACATTCCTATCTTGTAACAAAGGAGGCTAGGAGAAGCAGAAATAGCCATTCCTCGTGTTGCATTCCCGGCTGCCCACATAATTCAAAGCTTATGAAGGCAGAAAAGAAACTGAAATGGAACATGAGCATTTGAAATAAGGATATACCTCATCACCTCCCATCTTATGCTTTAAATTTAGCGATGATGCATTATGTACAAGAATATTATGTATCAATATAAATACTATTATTTGAATTAATAGTTTTTACAAAATAAATCTAGATGATATACATGAGGAGAAACATTTGGCAGATCTTCCAATATCCATGTAGAATGACCCTGCAATCTCTACATGATAGCATCCAACTGCTTCTTAAATGGTTCTAAGATCTTTGCCCTCACTACCAAGCCAAGAAATGTTTTCAACATGTTCATCCATATGTATATGAAGAACATCCTGACCATTGTCCTAAGTTTGCCTCAACTGACTGTCATGGCTGTATTTAAAGTAGAATTCTGAATTTACCTTTTCTGCACCATTTACCATGTATTATCTATCTATAAAGACACCCTCAGTCTCTTCCTTTGACAGTTGGAAAGTATAGCTTTTATAGCTTTGTCTCATAAGTTTTGAATTAATATTGAATACTAAATTGTGTAGGTAACTTTTTAGTATGGGAATCCTTCATTTCTATAATAAATCCTACCTTTAGTGTAGCTCTGTATATCTCTGGAAGAATCACCACAAGAAGATTCAGGGCATGTATCATCTGTGTTTGATCGGAGATATCTGAAATAAAAACTTGCATGTAGATAGAATCATAGAATCATACAGCACAGAAAGAGGCCATTCAACCTGTGCCAGCACTTTGGTAGAGCTATCCAATTAGTACCATTCTTATTCGCTTTCCCTGTAGCCCAGTAAATTATTTCCGTTCAAGTATTAATTCAATTCACTTTTGAAACTTACTATTGAAACTGCTTCCATCATCCTTTCAGGCAGTGCATTCCGGATCACAATACCTCACTGCATGATTTTATTTTACCTCATGTCACCTCTGGTTCTTTTGCCAATCACCTTAAATTTGTGTCCTTGGTTACCGATCCTTACTTACTCTACCAAAACCGTTCACCAGTTTGAATACCTCTATCAAGGCTCCTCTTAAACTTCTCTGCTCTAAGGAGTGCAACCCTAGCGTCTCCAGTCGCTCCACATAACTGAAGTCTCTCATCCTTGGCACCATTCTCGTAAATGTATTCTGCACCATCTCTAAGGCCTTGGCATCCTTCCTTAAGTGTGGAGACCAGAAGTAAGCACAGGTTGGAGTCATACCCAGCACAAAGCAAGGTGGTTGTGGTTCTTGAAGGTCAATCATCTCAGTTCCAGGACATCACTGCAAGAGTTCCAAAGGGTAGTGTTCTAGGCCCATCTATCATCAGCTGCTTCATCAATGATCTTCCCTCCATCATAAGGTCAGAAGTGAGGATGTTCGCTGATGATTGCACAATGTTCAGCACCATTTGAAACTCCTCAAGTAATGAAGTACCCCATGTCGAGATACAGCAAACCTGGACAACATCCAGATTTGGGCTGATAAGTGGCAAGTAACATTTGCGTCACACAAGTGCCAGGCAATGACCATCTCAAAATGAGAGAATCTAACCATCTCCCCTTGACATTCAATGGCATTACCATCGCTGAATCCCACACTATCAACATCCTGAGGCCACCACTGACCAGAAACTAAACTGGATCAGCCATATAAATGCTGTGGCTACAACAGCAGGTCAGTGGCTGGGTATTCTGCAGCAAGTAACTGACCTCCTGTCGCCCCAACGCCTCTCCACCATCTACAAGACACAAGTTTGGAGTGTGATGGAATACTCTCCACTTGCCTGGATGGGTGCAGCTCCAATAACACTCAAGAAACTTGACACCATCCAGGACAAAGCAGCCTGCTTGATTGGCACCCCATCCACAACCTTCACAATTCACTCCCTCCACCACTGATGCACAGTGGCAGCAGTGTGTACCAAATACAAGATGCACTACAGCAACTTACAGCTCACATCCTTCGAAAGCACCTTCCAAAAACGCGACCTCTACCACCCAGAAGGACAATGGCAGCAGATGCATGGGAACACTGCCACTTGCTAGTTCCCCTCCAAGCCACACACCAACCTGTCTTGGAAGTATATCGCTGTTCCTTCACTGTTGCTGGGTCAAAATCCTAGAACTCCCTTCTTAACAGCACTGTTGATGTACCTACACACCAAGGACTGCAGTGGTTCCAGAAGGGTCACAAGCTGGTCAAAGCATCACACACGCACCCAAGCAGATAGCCGTGACAGAGACAGACAAGGCAGCTGACAGGAGAACTGTGGGTATCCAAGCCCATGCTGAGCCCCAGGCTGACAAAGAGCCTGTGGTGTCGACAGCACAGGGAATGCTGGAGTTGCAGGGAGAGGTAAGGTAACATCTGGCGGAGATGCCAGAGGGCATGCATAGTCTTGAGCGGTCGATGGAGGAGTCCATCCATGCCATGATTGCTGCCATGTCCCAGGTATGGCTTCATCTATTGAGAGGTTGGCAACCCTCATGGAGAGCCAGATCCCACAGATATGCAATGACCTGCAAACCCTCTCCTTGACTATGACTTCAAATCACAGTGGCAGGGCAAGAGAAGAACCAGGAACCTGGAGAGTGTTCCCGCTCCTAGTCCTTCTCCAGAGAACAGGAAGGTTCCAACGAGCCTTGAGAGGGAGAAGAGGATGCGCTCCACATCTGGGGTCTCCCCTCAAGATGATTCGAGTGTGGACATGGGCTACTCAGCCCCTCCGCCAGCGATTCTAGCTCCAGCAGCCACAACAACTGAGGACAGTCCTGGACGAGTGCAGGAAGCCTTCAAAGTCATCCCAGGCCAAGGGGCGTCATGATCAGCAGTCTGCTTCCAGTTCAGTTGCTCGAGCAGAAGTGACACCGCAAAGGAGCACCGGCAAACGTATTAAAAAGAGACCTTGGCACATATGGGTATTCATGGGTGAGACAAAGAGGTCATGTTTACTTTAATTAAATGTGTTTCCCTGCCAATCATCAGTCTTTATTGTCTGAAAGCCATATTTCACCATGGAGTGATTATGTGTCTTTCAATTCCATCGCATTGCCAATGTGACCACTGACATCATTAGCATTCCAATATGCATGATGTTTAATTGTACAAATAATGTCACATGGGCAATGGCTCAGTTTGTTACTGTCATTCATGCTGGAGAGTCAGATGTTATGGAGGCAGGGGACTTGAGGCAACATGCATGATGGTGAGTTTTGTTAGCAATTTATTGAAATTCATGGATTATAGGAACACGCAATTATTAGTCTCTGCCTTGCCTCCCTTGCTCGCTGCTCACCATGTCTGGCCTCCATCACTGCTCTCTGATTTTCCATGCATGTTTGGCCTTGTGTACCGTCTGTGTCTTCTTCTCATGCTCCCATACTTCTTAAACTTGCAAGGCCTCCCCCCTCTGTAGTGCAATGTTGTGCAGAATGCAGCAGACTACAACGATGCGCCCAAACTTGTCTGGTGCATACTGAAGTGCTCCACCAGATCTATCGAGGCAGAGGAACTGCATCTTCAGCATATTAATGACCTGCTCGATGGTCGCTCGGGTGGAACAATGGCAGGTGTTATAATGCTCTTCAGCATCATTGCTGGGGTTCCTTACTGGCAGCAGAAGCCATGTCATCAAGGGGTCGCCCTTACCCCGAAGAATCCACCCCTGAAGGTGAGCGGGGGGAGTGAAAAGCATTGGCACCTAGGACTGGCGAAGTATGTAAGAGTCATGGCAGCTGCCCGGGAAGCGGGCACACATTTGTAGCATGCACTTCCTGTCGTCACATAGTAGTTGGACATTAATTGAATCGAACTCCTTTCTGTTTATGAAGGCAACTGGTTGGTCCATGGGAGCCTTAATGGCCACTTGCATACAGTCAATCACACCTTGGACCTGTGGGAATCCTGCAATGGCCCCAAACCCAATGGCCCTATCAGTCTGACTGTCAGGATCTGTCCTGTAGTGCACATAGTCACTGGCCCCCCTAAACAGAGCATCGGTCACCTCCTTGATGCAGCAGTGCCCTACTGATTGAGAGAACCCACACACGTTGCCGGTGGATCCCTGGAATAAAAGTTTAGGGCCACATTAATTCTGAGGGCCACAGGCAGAGGGTGACCACCAAAACCCATTACTTGCAAATCATCATTCAACAGTGCGCAGAGGTGTGTGACGGCCTTTCTGGACATCCGCAGTCATCTCTGGCAGTTGCGCTCAGACATCTGCAGGAATGTCATCCGATTCCTTTCCACTTGCGGGCATCTCTGGGTTCTTCTTCGCCTTGGTGGTGGCTGCTGCTCACATCCAGGAGCTTCCGCTTGAGCTGCAGCTGCCTCTTGGGCCCGCCTCCGGCTGAGATGCCTCAGCACCGCAAGGGGATCCAGGAAAACAGTGTGAAAAATACCCATCTCTAGCCTCCTTGTAACTTTGGTTTCCTTCAAAAAGGTCAATCACACCTATCTGGGAAAAGATCTTTGTCAATTTTGGTTCTGCAGGATTCCAGCATGAGCTCTATGGTATGGCTTGATGTTGCTCTCACAATGTTTCAATAAGTGCGAGCCATCATGACCAAACCAATACCATTTGAGTTGCCTGCACTGGACCCCTGAAAAAATAAACCTATAGAGTTGCTGAGTTCCCCCCCTTCCCGCCAGCTCCCAACAGTATACATTTGCAGAGTTCCCCCCCACTTCCCCCCATCAATAGCATATATTTGCAGTGTTCCCCCCTTTCCCCCAAAGAACAGTATACATTTGCAGGATTCCCCCCTTACCCCCCTCAACAGTGCACACTTGCAGAGTTCCCCATTTCCACCCCCAACAGTATCCGCTTGCAGTTCCCCCCTTCTACTCCCTAACAGTATCTAATTGCAGAGTTCCACCCTCCCCTCACATCTGCAGACTGATCTTAGTGGTAATGTCTGATGAAAAAAATTCCGCAAGATAACAATGCATAACTTATCTTTGCAGGCACAGAGGACTCTCACCTCGGTTGCACCAACTTTTCAAGGACAGGAAAGTAACAGCACATGAGCGCAGCACATCATGTAGAAGATTGCGAACGGCTGGTAGGATTGCGGTGAATTAGATACTAATACATGCAAAACAGTATTTAACATATTTAAACTACAATCCTGTCGCATTGCGGCGAAGGTGCCGCCACGGTACTTTGCCGCCTCCAAGAAAATCGGGAACTGGCATTACGGCACCGGGATCCATGGCAGACAAACCTATGCCAATTCTCCTGCATCCCCCCCCAGGCCAAAAAAAACGCATTCTAACGGAGCACAATATCCAGCTCTGTGGCTGGAACTTTACAGACATGAGCTGGCTGGTGGCGGGGGGTGGGGGGGAGCCGTTAAATTATGTGGGAGGTAGTGGGGGTGGGGGGCGGCCGTTCCCGACACCTTCCCGCCCCCGCTGCCATTTTACACAGGCCGGTGACGATGAGAAGTGGCCCACCGGCCCCAAGCCAATCAAGGCCCTTAAGTGGTCAATTAACTACCACCTAAGGGCCTCTTCCAGCTGCCACTGGTATTTTACCCATGGCAGCTGGATGGCAAAGGCAGCCTTTTTGTGGGCTGAGGGGTGGCCCTCCTGATCGGGCATCCAACCACCCCACCACACAACACTCCCCCACCCCACTAACCAACCTCACTTGCCTTGCCAATTGTCTCCGGCGAGGCCCCAAAAACTTACCATAGTTCCGGGGCCGTCCTTCCTCTTGCTTGCGATAGTCGAATGTAGTGTCAGATGTGGCCATCGCTCCTGGAGGCACTGCTGGGACTAAGAGCTGCCAGCCTGTTGATTGGCCGGCAGCTCCATTTGGTGTGACTTCCTGTCTCAAGGAGATGGAAGTCCCGCCCAAGGCCAATTAAAGGCCTGGTGAACAGAAAATCCTGGCATGGCTCCCTAGGCCCATCAGAGGCAGACTCGCCCCCAAACCTTTCGGCTGGTGAGCGGGGCCTCCCGCCCAACATAAAATTCCGGCCTATGTTTCAACTAATAAAGTCAAGCATCCGACATGCTTTTTTAACAACCTTCTCAACTTGTTTGACGCCTTTGGAGATATATGTACATACACCCCCAGGTCTCTGTTCCTGCACCCCTTTTAAAATTGGACCATTTAGTTTATATTGTCTCTTCTCATTCGTCCTATCAAAATATATTCCTTCACACTTCTCTGCATTAAATTTCATCTGTCACCTGTCTGTTCACATCCTCCTGATGTCTGTTACTATCCTCCTCATTGTTTGCTACATTTGAGTCATCTGCAAACTTTGAAATTATGTCCTGTTTACCCAAGTGCACATCATTAAACGTTCTACGATTCAATTGCTGGAAAGTGGGATTAGGCTGGGTGGCTCTTTTTCTTTCAGCCAGCGCAGACACCATGGGCCAAGTGGCCTCTTTCTGTGCCTTAAACTTTCTATTATTCTATATAAACATTACTATATATCAAAAAGAGCAGTAGTCCCAATATCAAAAGCTGGGGAACACAATGTATATTTCCCTTCTATCCGAAAAACAACCTTCTACCGCTACTCTCTGCTTTATGTCCCTTAGCCGATTTTGTATTCATGCTGCCATTATCCCCTTAATCCCATGGATTTTAATTTTGTTAACAAGTCTAATATGTGGTACTTTATCAAATGCCTTTTTAAAATGCACATACACAGCATCAGCCACTCAACCATCAACTTTCTCTGTTACCTCATCAAAGAACTTAATCAAGTTAATCAAACGTGATTAGCCTTTAACAAATCCATGCTGACTTTCATTTATTAGCCCTTACGAATAAACTTTTTAAGTAAAGTGAGAACAACAAAAAGAGGACATACGTTTGACTGCTGCAAAAGCAGTCACATATTCTGCTGTTAACAAAGGACATGGTAATTCACGGATAAACGTCTTTAACAAGCCTGCTAGATCATTGTGGTGCACTTTCTTCCAGTCAAAACGTTTTGGATAAAAATTTGCATCAAGCTCCTGCTGCAAATTCTGTAGGCAAGACAAAAATATATTTATTTAAAAAGAAAGTGCTGAATGTTACAATTAAAAAATATCAGTTAGTAAACTGAAGTTTTTTAAACTTCATTTTCTGTTTGTTTAGTTAGTAGTACCTTTATTCTAGCAACAGAACCAGAAATGCGGAGAATCCCTTCTGTTTCCAAACAGTTATCTTCCAGACAGCACAGCAACTGTGGGAAAACAGAATTAGCTTTATATTGTAACAGGCTACATGTATGCATAATTTACTCATCTAAAATTCCTCTCTTGGTATTGTGGCCAAGGAATTAACCCATTTATTTTAAACAGGTTAAGGCACTGCTAATTTTGCATAGAGATAAAATTTAGACAAATGTGTTCAGCTTTTGCATTGCAGGGCATAGTCTTAGAGTCTTGCGGTTTCTTGAACCTCTGGATGTGATCTTTAATTTATCAAGTACTGCACATATTCTCAATTGAGGCATTTCTAGATGACCGGAGCTTTTATATTCTGTTTTTATAATTTGATACTTGTCTATTTTATCCTGAAATGTATATTGCAATAAAACAAATGGGACTCACCTCTTTAAGAAACAGTGGAACTTTAGTGTTAGGGTCAATCTTCTGATCATTTTCAATCAGGTGAGCGAGTGGGACACCAAAAAGTTTATTATCTACACATAAACAAAAGTTGCATTAGTACTGCAGTCCTGATGTGACAATTATAATTTATGATAATTCTGTCATTCCCCAAGTTGTAAGTGTTTACACTGTTATGTTGGAATATTAGTATTTTGAGTGCCAGTCAAGAGGTCCACCTGGAATCCTTCAGGCAGTAAGCTCTGATCTCTACTGAGCAGAAGGTCAGGAGGGAAGAACCTGAAGGAGACTCACCCTGCCTGGTCTGCTCTTTTTATTATTATTCATTCGTGGGATATGGGGATTGCTGGCTAGGCCAGCATTTATTGCCCATCCCTAATTGCCCTTGAGAAGGTGGTGGTGAACTGCCTTCTTGAACTGCTGCAGTCCTTGGGGTGTAGGTATACCCACAGTGCTGACAGGAAGGGAGTTCCAGGATTTTGACCAAGCGACAGTGAAGGAACTGCGAAATAGTTCCAAGTCAGTATGTGTGTGGCCTGGAGGGGAACTTGCAGGTGGTGGTGTTCCCATGCATCTGCTGCCCTTGTCCTCTGGGTGGTAGAGAGCGTGGGTTTGGAAGGTGCTGTCGAAGGAGCCTTGGTGAGTTGCTGCAGTGCATCTTGTAGATACTACACACTGCTGCCACTGTGCATCTGTGGTGAAGGCAGTGAATTTCAAAGGTGGTGGATGCGGTGCCAATCAAGTGGGCTGCTTTGTCCTGGATGGTGTTGAGCTTCTTGATTGTTGTTGGAACTGCACTCATCGAGGTAAGTGGAGAGTATTCCATCACACTCCTGACATGTGCCTTGTAGATGATGGAGAGGCATTGGGGCGACAGGAGGTAAGTTACATGCTGCAGAATTCCCCGCCTCTGACCTGCTGTTGTAGCCACAGCATTTATGTGGCTGATCCAGTTCAGTTTCTGGTCAATGGTGACCCCCAGGATGTTGATAGTGTGGGATTCAGCAATGGTAATGCCATTGAACATCAAGGGAGATGGTTAGATTCTCTCTTGTTTGAGATGGTCATTGCCTGGCACTTGTGTAGTGTGAATGTCACTTGCCACATATCAGCCCAACCCTGGATGTTGTCCATGTCTTGCTGCATATGGACACAGGTAGCTTCAGTACGTGAGGAGTCATGAATGGTGCTGAACATCATGCAATCATCAGTGAACATTCCCACTTCTGACTTTATGATGGAGGGAAGGTAATTGATGATGCAGCTGATGATGGTTGCGCCTAAGACACTACCCTGAGGAACTCCTGCAGTGATGTCTAGAGACTGAGATAATTGACCGTCAACAACCACAACCATCTTGCTTTGTGCTAGGTATGACTCCAACCAGCAGAGAATTTTCCCCCTGATTCCCATTGCCTCCAGTTTTGCTAGGGCTCCTTGATGCCATACTCGGTCAAATGCTGCCTTGATGTCAAGGGCAGTCACTCTCACCTCACCTCTGGAGTTCAGCTCTTTTGTCCACCTTAGTGTTCAGCTTCACAGCAGCACTAGAAAGCATTGCCTACCCACTCGATTGCACATTGCAAAGATGAGAAGCTACCTTACAACAAAAGTCTCACCTTCCCAAATATTAAATATAGTTTTCGCCCAGGAAGGCTAAAATTAATTGCCAAACATTTTCCTAAACAGTTCACTTTAATCCTGATAAACTCCACAATACAGTTAACTGTTAACATGATAAAAAGTTTTGTTATAAACATATGTCATAAAATCTTTATTTTACTTCAAGTAAAGTTGAAGGAGTGTGCATTCGACACCTACCATGTGCTTTCACTTTTATTGCTTTGTGTCTCTTCACCTCCAAATCCAAGACATCAAAGAGAGCTGTTAACTCAATTAGCGCCAAAGTGTGAATTCTTTTCATGTCCTGTGCTGAGAGATCACCTATTCTTGTTATTCCTAGTTTATTCTTGCACATTCTGTATCGCTATTAAAATAAGCAAAATACAGTACTTTGTTTAATCTGGGAGGCAAGGTGCTGTAGCAGCATTCACATCAAGTTCTGTGTAGTTATCCAAATATTGCTTGAATTGGATAATGATGAAGAATATCTTCATTACTTCACTGGTGCTCTGCATTTGTAAAACATAATTGCCAAAGGAAAAAAAAAATGAAGATAGCAGAAAGAAAAATATAAGGTTAAGATCATCCTGAATGTAGTTTGCTTCAACTGAAATAAAGTTTCTGGTAACTGCTAGAGTGAATGAGTAAGTGCATTTTGAATTAGAACACATTAAGCTGCAGTGTCCCACAATTATTACCAATTTTTTTTTCTTAAAACACAGAGCAGAGAGAGGGGCTCGGGAAGCTGACTTGTTTTAAAAGGAAAGTTCTCAACATTATGAATATTAAGATATTTATGTTTGGACAATGGAGGTCATTTATTTATTATGCAACGTGCATGTTCACAAAACTGCACAATAAAAAAAACTCTTCACCTCGAGGCTCCAGCTCTCAACCCTCCCAGGTCCTTAATTTCTGGCTGGCAGGAGTCCTGCGATGGAGGGCAGTGCTCAGTGGAGAAACGTATATAAACTGAGCGTGAATGAAGTTGTCTTCCGCCATGTACTTTGGGAAGAAAATGTTTGATTAGCTATTCTTTCTTAGCTTCTCCCGATAAATGAGAAAACAATGACTGTCTACAGGGAATGGCAATTTTTAAATTTAAAAATGTATATATAAACTTTTTAAAAGGATAGGATTACGATTCATGTACTAAAAATAATGAATCATACCTCATCAGATAAAAGTGTCCACATTATAGTGTTCACACATAATGTGACTGTGGTGCAAAATGAAAGCATTTATTTTGTCTGATTAATCCCTTCTCTAAGCTTTAGGTATGAGAAAAGGTGTTATGTATGAAATAAGCATTGCAATTATAAAGTCCATATTCAGGTTGATTTCAGAATGAGTAAAATAAAAATAACTAAGATTACTTACAGGCAAAGTCCCATCATCCTTTATTTTTCTGGTGTACTTTTTACACTGTATTCTGTTTCGCAAAATTGATGCTTGTTCAGAATAAGAAATATCAAAAGATATAACTTCTGTCTTCAAAAGGTCACATTGTGTTGATGATGAAATTTCGTGTTCATCAGAACAAGCTACAGAGAAAGGAAATACTCAGAAATCTGTGATGAAAGCCGGAGGTTACTTGCTACAATGTAATTCTGTAAGCAAAGGCAAATGTGTAGCAGTAAAATTCCTGAATGTGATCAAATCTATATTCCAACTAGAAATAACTTGTTTTACACCAGCATTAAACTGACAATATGCCCTAATTTAACCGCTGACTCTCAATTCCTATTTTCTTTAGTGTATTCTCGTTTCAGAAAATATCTTGGTTTCTGTTTATTTTTAAAGTTGGCAATCAATTCAGCAATAGAATTTTTTTAGAAAAATTGAGTTTGTAGTTACACATAAAAAAGGACGTTCATCATAACTGTCAATTTAAATCAGAATTTCAACAGTATACATTGGACTGGATTTTTACCAAAGCCCCGACATCAGGTGTCGTGGTGGGGGTGGGGGGGGGCCAGAAAATGGCTCCGGGAGAGGCTATTTCGGGCCTCAACACTGGGAAGCTCCGGCCCCATATTGCCAGCGGCGGTGAGGCTTTGTGGCGACACCCTCCACCATCACCACCTCTACCCCTCCACCCCCCCACCACCACCGCCGCTTGGCAACGGGAGCCAAACTTACATATTAAAAAATGCTAATTACTGAATTTAAAACTTACCTGCTCACACCGTCCGTTCTGGTGCCATATTGGAGTTGGTAGATGGCACTTGCGCCATCGGATCTCCAACCGTTGATGTAAGGCGGAACACTTGTGGGGAGGGGGGAGCAGGTAAGTTTCTCAGCACAGTGGGGGGAGCAGGGTAAAACTAATTTCATTGGTCAAGGGGGTTGTGGGAAGGGTTAAAGAAGAAAATTTGTGAACTTTGGGTGGAGGGCGGGGGAAGGTCAGGTGCACAAGTTAAGTATTTTGGGGGGGATAGGGCAATGAATGAATTGTTTGGTCATGGGGGGGTGGGAGACTGGCTTGAAACGTTTATTTAATTTGCTTGAACAAATTATAAATGAGTATTTCTTTAAAAATTCAAATTACATGTCAGGGCTGGAAGCCCTTTAAAAATGGTGTCGGTGCCTGTGCAATGGCGCCAGACGCCGTTGTCATGACAGACAGACCACCCGCCCCCTCCATGTCGCTGGGCGGTGGTGGGGGGGGGCAGTCTGCCCCAGCCATGTAAATGAGCCGCTGCACTTAATATGGCGGCGGCTCCAAGGAGTATAGCCTGCACATGCAGGCCGCCATTTTTTATGACCGCCGCCAATTACGTCAGCGGCAACATAAAATTCAGCCCATTGTCACAGCTGTGGCAAAGACTACAGGCAAGATTTTCCCTCGAGGGTCCTGTCCCCACCCCATGAGGGTGTAGCCACAGCCACGATTTTTGCAGTGGCAGGCTGCTAATTGATTGGAGGGTGGGTGGGACAGCAATTAGCAGCTGCAGGTGGAGGATGGAGGGGGTCTTTGAAGTGCGGGTCCATTTAAATATACCACAGCAGCCATGACTGTGGCTGCTGTTCTTAAGAAGAAAATGCAAGCACCAGGGCATGAGGAGGACAAGCAAATGCCTGGCACCTGGGGCAGGGCTGCCCCTCGCTTCTCCAATGTCCTCGATGTCCTCTTGGAGGCTGTGAGGGAGAGGAGGGAGGTCTTCTTTCCACAGGGTGGAAGGAGAAGGCCACCCAGTCAAACAAAGCTGGCATGGCTGGAGGTGGCTGAGACCATCAGCAGTGGAACTATAGTCAGGAGGAACTGGGTCCAATGCCAGAAAAGGTTCAATGACCTTCTCATTTTGGCTTGGTGAGTGCCAGGCCCTGATGACAGGCTTCCGGGTATTCAACCTCCAGCAGACAAACCAGCTGAGGAGCCTGAGGGCACATGCCTGAACATGTACTGACCTCTCAGCAAGGCTCAGAGCCCTAGTGCTGTTGAGGACTTGCCAGCACTGACACATGCAGCTTCTTATGTATATGAACTGATAGCACTGGTCAGACAGACCAGCAGTGCATTATCTCTCTCTTTCTTTTGTCCTTGCAGGAAAAGGGTTCACAATGCCAGGGAGAGGGCTCTGACTGGAGCAGCAGTGCCCCAGCTCACCATCATCACTGCCATGGAGGAGGGAGCCATGGAGATTGCAAGGGTAGCCCTGCAGGAGCAAGTTGGGGTAGGAGAGATGGGTTCAGCTGGTGGAGAGGGTGAACAAATATTGCAATCTGTAGATGAAGGGGGCGGAGTGCACTCTCCCCATGCGACAGCATGCCAAAGATTCAGCTGCTTTGGCAAGCCTCAGCACTGCAGAGGCTTCTGTTGTCATTAGCTAGTTCTCATGATCTCTTCTGTGTCTCCCACAGGTTCTGACGTGGAGGGGGAACATCTGAGCCCTGTCATGGCACCTAGGCCATTGTAAGAAGCCAAGACAGCAAAGCCAGCATCGTCACATCTTACAAATTCACCCTGCACCAACGCAGATTGTTACGACTGACACAAGATTATGAGGGGCAGGGACAGGGTGGATAGGGAGCCGCTGTTCCCCTTAGTTGAAGGGTCGGTTACAAGGGGACACAAGTTTAAGGTGAGGGGCAGGAGGTTTAAGGGGGATTTGAGGAAGAACTTTTTTACCCAAAGGGTGGTGACGGTCTGGAATGCGCTGCCTGGGTGGGTGGTAGAGGCCACAGACAGGTGCCTTCCAGTAAGACTTGTTTACAAGTCAAATCCAAGAACGTTCTGGTGACTTCTTTTAAAAAAAAACAAAGTTCAGCATCTCTTCAAGATTCCAAATGATTCAATGCCCATAATTCAACTATACGTCCTTAAAACATATTTCACAAAAAAGTAGAAGCACTCTTGTAACAAGATACACTGGCATTGGTGGGTCCTCGTGCATACTTAAAATAAGGTGGCAATGGGTGAAGAGCACAGCACTAGTGAGCAGGAGGAGATGAGAGGCAGCTATGGGAAGTCCCCACGGAGGATGGAGGATTGGCGCAGCCATGCTCAGCTGAGAGCTGATGCAAAGGAGTCACAGGAAAGGAAGCTTTACTCAAATCAGCAGCAATAGATGTGCACCCACATGCCAAGAGTTCTCTGAGGCAGTGTGGGGGCATTAGCTGTGAATGGAGGAGTCCATTCAGTTCACTTGTGCCACCATGGTTCAGGGCTTTGAACGCATTAGCTTCGCCACTAAGAGAGTGGCCAACCTCATGGGGAGCCATATGTTGCAGCACTGAGTGGATGCAGGAACAGCACACTATCATGCACAGAATGCATGCAACACTCTGTAGCATTGACCAGTTAGTGACGCTGATGCCACAAAGATGTTTGGAGGGGTACCAGTTGTGCTGAACTGGTCCTTCTCTCCAGCCATCTGGACTGCCATCCAAGGGCTGAGGCAGTCACCGAACAGGATGAGGGTGCCGCCCCTCATGGGCCACCATCGTCATCATCATCATCACCTCTGCCTCAAGAACCATCTATGCAGTAGGGCCCTGTAATGGAGGCTGCCCCTGCATTGAAGCCAGTGCAGTAGCCTCTGGAGGTGCCCCCACAGGTCCCTTCAAAGTACGGACAACCGCGACATGCATCTCAACTACAAGCAGAGACAAGTGAGCAGGCTACCTCCACCTTATCTGAGGCCACAAGGGGATCACTGCACAGAAGTGGTTGAGAGTGGAGGCCACCCTGACAGGCAGAGCACGGAGTGGTTCACTGGGGTTTGCTTCACAGGTCAATGTGCACTTTGGAACTTTTGGAAGCCACTGTAAATAATGACACATGACGCCAGATGGGTGAGCTTCCATTCTGTAATGGCAAAACTGGAAAAGAGTGAAGAAGTGGTGAAGGGAAGCAAAGGTCTTTAAAGGGGGACAGTGAGACCTCTGGGCAGATTTGCCTCATTCATTGGCAGTAAGAATGGATCCATTTAAGGCTGCGTCTTCAATAGAAGTGCTCTCATAGGCAGCTCAAAGTGAGTTCCAGACCATGGCATGCTCTTGGGTTAGAAAGGTGCAGCTGAAACATGCCTGAATCAGATGATCCCTGACATTGTGGTCATCCTGATGAGCCCCTCGAGTCCTGTGCTGGGCCCAGCCCCTCCCTGGGCAGTTGGGCACCTCGCCGTTCTGCATCTTATTCCTCCTCCTTCTCCCACCTCTGGCTCCTCCTCTTCCTCTGATGAGTAGTGTCATTCCAGGGCCTCGTCCTCTTCGAGGTCGACACCTTTCTGGAGCACCATGTTTTGGAGCGTGCAGCAGACCACCACAATGCACAAAACCATGGCAGGAGTGTGCTGCAGGGCGCCACCCAACCATTCCACGCACCAGAACCGCATCTTGAGATGCCCGATGGCTTGCTCAATGGTTGTCCTTGTGAGCAGATAGCTTTGGTTGCAGCGCATCTGTGGCTCTGTCTTGGGGTCACTTAAATGGCTGAGTGCCCCTCTTCGCCATGCTCGCTTTTATGGGCTCACCGAACATCTCTTCAACAAATAATCCTTATCCCCTAGAATACATCCACGTAGTTTGGGGGGGGAATGAAGAGCTGTGGTGCCCTGCACTGCTGGAGGATAAAGGAATCATGGCAGCTGCCAGGAAAGCAACTGCACACATGGAGGAGGCTCTTGGTGTGGTTGCAAACCAGCTGAATGTTGAGGGAATGGAAGCCCTTGGTGCCTTGATGGCCATATGGGTAAAATCAATGATGCCCTGCACCTGAGGGAATACAGCGATGGAGGTGAATCCCACTGCCCTTGGTCCCTATGAGGTCACATCTGTCCAAAATTGGATGTACTGCTGAGTTCTCACAGAAAGAGCATCAGTGACCTGCGAGATGCAATGGTGTGCTGCTGCTTGTGAGACATCAAAAAGGTCCACTGCTGATTCTTGGAAGGAACCAGAAGCAAAGAAGTTCAAGGTCGCAGTGACTTTTACAGCTAAGGCATGGCGAGCAGTACTGCAAGGTGTGAGGTCTTCAGTGATGAGGGCCAGGTAGCTTCATCTTTGGCAGTACACCCTAGGCTGAGTATATTACCCCACTACCTTCCTGTCCCTCGTGCTTCTCCTCTGCCCTCCTCATGCCCGGAGCTCAGCTTCTGCTACTGAGGATCGCCACTGGACCCAATATCTGAGAACCATAATGCCATCACCAGCTGTTGCCTTCACTTACAATAATGTCTGGAACCCTAGCCCCCTCCTCTCTAGCCCCATGATGCCAGGAGGGCGACAACACCCTGCACTGCCCAGCGGGTACAGCCCACTCTCCCTGGAGCCTGTGCACACCTGTGTACTAGTGGCAGAGTGCCCCTCTCAGCTGTGCTCCCTTTTATGGGACCACCTAATATCATGGTGTCTGGCTCCACAGTTCTTCATTCCACAACCCCCCCCCCCATCAAACTACGTGGATGTATTCTAGGGGATAAGGATTATGACTGGCTCCCCACTGTGTTGCTACCTCCATGCACCCGGTCTGTCCCTGATCCATCCTGTAACCCATGTGTCCCCAAACTCCTAAACTGGCCCTTAATGAGCAGACAATGAGCTTATTAATGGGACTAATTGCCTCATTCCCAAATCGGGCATGTTCCCTGGGCCCGTCTTACCCACTCAGAGAAAAATCACTAGTGAATGGAATGGCAATGTGAAACCAGCAGGTCGGCCAGCGGGACTATTTTTAACACCTGCCAGCCTCCATTTCCGTCCACATAGGACTTAAAAATCCTGCCCTATAAATTTAGCAAAATCAGATAATTTACTAGTTCTACAGAAAAGTCCTCTCCCACCTCAAACAGCAATCTAAAATTCTTCCCTTTCAATATATTATATCTAAGATTTATCATGTGTATATTTTCAAATCTGAGGATTTCAGCACTCAAAGAGTTAAATAAGTGAATTTACACTTGAAAATCAGTGGATTATGTCTCAGTCTGAAGGTTGAATAGGAACATATTTCATTCTGTACGCGTGTAATATTATCTCAAATAATTTTGGCACACCAATAGCTAGCAGAGCTACATCTGACAGAAGCGCATATCAGGAATTATGTTTAAGTGAAAATAAATTATGTAGAGTGCTCCAGCTTCGATGTGTGAATTCATAATAAGTGAATAGTCATAAAATCTACTCATGTTTAAATTGAACAAGAAAAACTATAAAATCAACAATAAAACTAAAAACATACAAGACAAAGTAAGCCCAGTAACATTCGCGCCACACAAGTGCCAGGCAATGACCATCTCAAACAAGAGAGAAGCAAACCATCTCTCCTTGATGGTCAGTGGCATTACCATCACTGAATCCAACACTATCAACATCCTGGGGTCACCACTGACCAGACGCTGAACTGGACTAGCCGCATAAATGCTGTGGTTACAACAGCAGGTCAGAGGCTGGGAATTCTGCGGCGCATAACTCACCTCATGTCTCCCCAATACCTGTCCATTATTGACAAGGCACAAGTCAGGAGTGTGATGGAATATTCTCCACTTGCCTGGAAGGGTGCAGGTCCAACAACACTCAAGAAGCTCGACACCATCCAGGACAAAGCAGCCCGTTTGTCTGGCACCCCATCGACCACCTTCAACATTCTCTCCCTCCACCACCGATGCACAGTGGCAGCAGTATGCACCATCTACAAGACGCGCTTCAGCAACTCACCAAGGCTCCTTCGATGGAACCTTCCAAACCTGCGACCTCTACCATCTAGAATGACAAGGGCAGCAGATGCAAGGGAACACCACCACCTGCAAGTTCCCCCTCCAAGTCACACACCATCCTGACTTGGAACTATCGCTGGGTCAAAATCGTGGAACTCCCTTCCTAGCAGCACTGTGGGTATACCTACTCCCCAAGGACTGCAGCAGTTCAAGAAGGCAGCTCACCACCACCTTCTCAAGGGAAATTAGGGATGGGCAATAAATGCTGGCCTAGCCAAGATCCCCACATCCCCCAAACAAATAAAAAATAGAGCAGAACACTCAACATTAATTACAAAATAATGTACATCATAATGGACTGAATAAAACTGAGCACCAATAAACATTCAATGTACAGTACACTGGACAAACAGAAAGACTGATTCGTGAAGATAGCTTTTCAACTTCTTAAAAGCCACACCCAAATACTGTGAAAATCATGTTAACTGGAACAGAAAACAAACAGTTCCTCTTTTGAGAATGACTGAATTATTCTGTGCAACGTAAGAATTAAATGCGCAGTGGTTAGCATCGCAGCCTCACAGCTCCAGTGACCTGGGTTTGGTTCTGGGTGCTGCCTGTGTGGAGTTTGCAAGTTCTCCCTATGACCGTGTGGGTTTCCGCCAGGTGCTCCGGTTTCCTCCCACAGCCAAAGACTTGCAGGTTGATAGGTAAATTGGCCATTGTAAATTGCCCCTAGTGTAGGTAGGCGGTAGGAGAATTGAAGGAAGGTGGGGATGTGGTAGGGAATATGGGATTAATGTAGGATTAATATAAATGGGTGGTTGATGGTCGGCACAGACTTGGTGGGCCGCAGGGCCTAATTCAGTGTCGTATCTCCCTGTAACTCTATGATACACAAAACATTTCTCTCCAGATGTCAATAAAAATGACTTGAAAAAGAAAAAAATGTAAAATAAAATCTAAAGGAACAATAATTCTTAAGAATTCAAATTTCAGCTCCAAATCACTCAAATAAACTTTTAATCTCATGGCACCAACAGCTGAATAGTATGAATGAAGCATTTAAAATTACACAAGGTCAAATCGCAAATCCATAGCCTCAAATCACTATTTAAACAAAAATAACCTCCCCACCCTTATCGTCATCACCTTCTAAAGAAAAAGGGGATGGTGATAGCAAAGGCAAACAGAGACTGCTAGCAAATATTTCAGTGATTGTAAATTGTAGAACAGTATCCTGCAATGATGTGGATGAGAAGAATATAATTTCAATTCCCCACTGTGCTGAATTCCTGATTGCCCTACCCTATGCAGAGAGGCACAGACTGAAAGAGTTTGCATTCCCCCAACGCACCACCCCTCCCCCCCCCCAACCTTTCCTGAAGGGACAGAGGGGAATAAAAGCAGAGACACAAATGAGGGGTCTCTAGTAGGTTGCTGTTAGCCACTTCCTTTTTGGTCAAGCAATAATGGCATTGGCAACAGACATCACAGAAATTACAACATCTGTTCAACTGCATTAAGGTCTGAAGGGTAAAGATTACAAAGCACCCTGCATAAGGAATACTTCCCTTCACTAAAACAAAAGGCTCAAGGAAACCAGAGTGGTCTTTTTACCATTGGTCAATATAGAAGAAAATTGCTATGTAACTGTAAAGTTAACAAATTCTTCTTGCTCACAACATTCCTCCTTTCAAGACAAACCTCTGATTAAATAAAGTTGAGATTTACCTTCTCTTTTCTCTTCTTCTGGTCGAAGATGCTCAAGGTGTTGTTCTGGTTGCAATATGTCAATAACTGAGCTTTTGGTATCTTGTGTGCTCTGAAAGGACCACATTCCAGAAAGATATTGGAGTTTTTGATGTAAATGAACATAACTGCTAAGGCATTGTGTTTTATACATGCAATGTACTGCCATTAAAGCATGTATGAAATGTTTAAATAGCTGTAAAAGTACATGTGGGCTGAATTTTATGGGCCCCCTGAGATGGGTTTGAAGGTGGGGGGCCCATAGAATTGCGACAAGAGGTGGGGGTGGGGGAGTGGGGGGCCCGTCCCTCCATCACAATGCAATTTTGTCGGGGGCGGGATAGGCTGACGACAGCCTTCACGCCCAGAAGCCAATTGAGGCCCTTAAGTGGCCTATTAAGAGCCATTTAAGGGCCTCTTCCTGCCGCTGCTGGGATTTAACCGGACGGGGGACCTCCTCCACGTGTCGAGACCACCTAGTAAAACAAGGCATCCTCCCTGCGGGCTTGAGGGGGGGGCCTCCTCCATAGGCAATCTGTGGCCCACAGAGGGCTCCCGCCAACCAACAGAACACCTCCCTGTACTCAATGCCCACCCTCCTACCTCCACCCGCCCCTGCCCCCCCGCCCCATCACTGGAGCTTTCCGGACTGCCCTGGTGACCCCGCCTCACTTACCTAAGGTCTGGATCTTCCAGCGCTGGGCCTGGTTCCAAGGCCTCTGTAGTACCAGCAGCATCCATCACTGCTGCTGGCACTGCCGATACAGCTGAGCTGTCAGCCCTGTGATTGAATGGCAGCTCTTGGAGGCAGGATCCCCATCTTAAAGGGATGGGAATCTCTGTCCTGGGCTGTTAATTGGCCTAGCAGCATAGAATCACTCCGGGGTGGGGGGTGGGGTGCGCAGGCCTCCCCCACCTTTTCGGCCTGGTGCCGGGAGCCCAGCTGTGAGCAGAAAATTCCACCAGAATGTGTATGTCTACCTGTCAATTAACAATGTTTATAAGGCAGGAAATTTGATCTGTTTGAATTTATTCTGTTCAAAAGTTTTCTTATCGAGCGTACAGAACCTTGCCAACTATCTTACAGAATCTAGTTTGTGTAAGTGTACAGAAACTATCAACCACAATAGCGTGGCTGTTTAACATATCTAAAGACAAAATAGGGAAATAAGTAACAAATCCAACTTCCTATTCAGGATAACCACAAATATTTCTGTTACCAGGAATGAAATTAATCGGTCACCAATCACTATAAACAGTGTCAGCTGAGGCAGCAAAATTCTCTTTGAAAATTATTTAAATGGCTCAGCTGGTCTAGGCAATCAACAACTGAACTATACAGAGTACAGGCCCAAGGTTTGCTCCCCAGTCTGAGCTCAGTTAGTTGATCTCAATCAGGGCAGCGCTGGAGTGCTGAAATTGGTCTCAACAACTCTTAGTGTTAGGGAGAGGTAAGTGACTTGGACTTCTGCATCTGATCATCATTCAAGGACCACAGATTCTGTGTGGGCAAATTTCAGGTGAAAGCAAACTCAATTGCTGGGTTTGCCCAATAACCTGTTGGCACTGTTTCACCTGGCTCACATGTGAATAATGGACACTCGGATAGGATGTTCAAGCAGCTTTAAAACAATAGCCTAGTACGGAGCCAATAACCAGTACAAAGAGGCGAGGAGGCTAGAACATCTGCAGGAAAACAAATAAATGCCAAATAATGCTTCTACCCCTGGCATGTACCAATAGCCAGGTACTTCTACAGAGGCAATAGTTATTTTCTCTACTTCGATTCAATACGTGGTAATTGCTTTTTGGAGATTCCTACAAATCTCTTTCAACTAATTTTCTTATTTTCTTCCATTGTTGCTGAAGGTAATGCCTGGGATACTGTTCCAGAGCTAGCAGTCACAAGTAGCTCACCCAAATAACTATTCTTCATCTGATGACCTAACTTTTAAAAGGAAAATTTTGCAAAGTTTCGTTTTTGGTGCAGAACCTCGTGAGATAGTAGCACAGAATCTGCCCTATGATGTACCCTGATCTTGACCCATGCTTCTGTCGTTTGATGGTCTGTGCCAGGAGCAAAGCCATGTAAAATCTACCCATAGGTGTTACCCATATGTGACTTTGAAAAGTATCAAGGCTAAGTGTGTCTCTGTTCTCACCCACTATCAATTCACTTTCCAACAGAGACCAGTCATAGAAATCAGGAGCAGGAGCATGAGCTAACTCCAGCCTGGAAGCAGTGAGTCCAACTGTAATTTTCCAATTACAGTTCCAGCCTAGATCTGCTTAACTCAGTAAAAACTGGGAATCAAACCAATAGTGATCATTCCTGACTGAGCCACGACAGCTGCTTATACTGTGGAAGGAGCATAGCAATCGTGTCAAATTTGCCATATTTATACTGGAATGTGTATTCTGCAACAATGAAAAACTTACATGGAACAGTGTCACTGTGGCTATTGGTCCTGAGATCTGCTAGGATTTTCCTGATTTCCTTTTGTAACACCAGATGACCATCCAACAAGAACAAATAGTGGAAACCTGCTGTCACTATATTATATGGCAGACCACAATTAATGAGGAACTGCTGATTTTAACTTGGGGTGAGAGTTCAGGGTGGAGATGGCGAGCTCACTCTGACTCACCAACATTAGGCTTGGGCCATTTGAAATTACCATAATCTAGATCCAACTCCTGTTCAAATCAGGCATAAATGAGCTGCAGGGGTGGGGAGGAAATAGGGGCAGGAGGCTGCTGCCACTGGAGACCCACAGAACAATCCTGTTAGTGACGTAACTGGGGTGTGGGGGTGTCAGCAGGTGAGTGTCATCGAGAGAGTGGGAAGCAGACCAGGTGAGGCAAATCCCAGGGCAGGAGAGCCCCAAAGTTTTCTTGATACTCCTGCCCCACAAGGAGACAATAAAAATTAATTTATTGGCCTTCTCAGCCTCCTCCCGCATGACACCAGGTCTCCTAGGTGAGGCCAGCACCAGGCTTCAAACACGCAATCGTGCTCGTCCCTAAATTTTATATTTTAATGAGGTGAGGGGTGAAGGGCTACAATCCTGCTCAAAACAAGCCTGTTAAAATGGCTCAAGATGCAAGTGCGGCATGAGCAAGGGAAATATCACATTGCTAACATTTTATCCTCCCACACATCCTGCCCTCATCATCCATTTGGGGGTGGGGGGGTGTTAAAATCAGGCTTTGAGAGCTTTTAAACAAGTTTACACACCGATTAAGATTCATATTATTTTGTAGTAATAGACTGTTTACACTTACTGAAAACTTCGGTCCGGCAAAGATATCCCTGACATCTCGCACAGGTTGCTTACTCTTTATCCGCATAGACAGAGTATAGCTGTCCACTCTGCGTTGTACAGCTGCAGATTGAGTCCGGGTTAAAGTAGAGAGCAGGACCATATCATCGTCATTTCTACTGCCATCCTTGATAAGAGTGGAGAGCCCAGCATCCTGAAGCCAATCGGCCTCAACTTCTCCATCTACAAGCAAATAAAAGTAACATTTAGCTTTAATATTTGATTACATTTTTCTGGACTATATTAGTTACTCTCAGTATTAAGTCATGGGAATCTGTCTACTTCAACACAATTTTATGGGCATTGTGTTGATTATCATCAAAGTCAACTGCTTCATTGACCTTCAATGAATAATCACTTTGAAACTGGTCACAAGAGCTGATAAACAGAATATTATTCAAAATGTAGCTTTTGTATTCTTAACATTGGAACATAGGAACTGAAATAACACCTCCAGGATGCCCCACCATTCAATTAGATCATAACTGATCTCACAGCTCAACTCCATTTACCTGCCATTAATTGCTGATTAATTGATGACCTCATAATGAAGGTGCTCCTAGGTAGCAGTGATAATATGATTGAATTTTACATTCAGTTTGAGGGAGAGAAGAATGGGTCCAAGACTAGTTTTTTAAACTTAAATAAGGGCAATTATGAGGGCATGAAAGCAGAGCGAGCTAAAATGAAGTGGCAAATTAGGTTAAGGTAAAGGTCAATAGAGATGCAGTGGCAGACATTTAAGGGGATACTTCAGAATACATAGAATAGATACATTCCAATGAGAAAAGAAAATTCCAAAGGGAGGACCTGCTATCCGTGGTTAACTGAAAAAGTTAAGCATAGTATAAAAATTAAAGAAAAAGCATATAATTGCGTAAAGATAGGTGGCAGGTCAGATGATTAGACAGAATATAAAGAACAGCAAAGAATGATGAAAAAAGTGATCAGGAGGGAAAAATTAGAGTACGAGAGAAAGCTAGCTAGAAAGAGAAAACAAATAGAAAGAGTTTCTATAGATATTTTAAAAAGAAAAGAGTTAACAAAATGAGTGTTGTCCTATTGAAAGTGAGTCTGGAGAATTAATAAGGGATAATAAGGAGATGGCAGATGAACTGAACAGATATTTTGCATCGGTCTTCACTACAGAGGATACAAGTAACATCCCAGAAATAGCTGTAAATCAGGAATTGGAAAGAAAGGAAGAACTCAAGAAAATTACAATCAGCAGGGAAGTGGTACTGAACAAATGGTTGGAGCTGCGGGCTGACAAGTCCCCAGGTCCTGATGGACTTCATCCTGGGGTGTTAAAAGAAGTGGCTAGTGAGATAGTTGATGAGCTGGTTTTAATTTTCCAAAATTCCCTAGATTTGGGGAAGGTTCCATTAGATTGGAAAATAGAAAATATAACTCCTTTATTCAAAAAGCAAGGAAGACAGAAAGCAGGAAACTACAGGCCAGTTAGCTTAACATCTATCTTAGGAAAAATGTTAGAAGCTATTATTAAAGATGTTATAGCAGGGCACTAGAAAAATTCAAGGCAATCAGGCAATCCAACATGGTTTTGTGAAAGGGAAATCATGTCTAACTGATTTATTGGCGTTCTTTGAAAAAGTAACATGTGCTGTGGATAAAGGGGAACCGGTGGATGTACTGTGCTTAGATTTCCAAAAGGCATTTGATAAGGTGCCAAATCAAAGGTTTGCCAAAAATAAAAGCTCATGGTGAAGGGGGTAACACACTGGCATGGATACAAGATTGGCTAGCTAACAGGAAACAGAGAGTGGGCATAAATGGGTCATTTTCTGGTTGGCAAGATGTAACGAGTGGTGTGCCGCAGGGATCAGTGCTGGGGGCTCAACTTTTTACAATTTATATAAATGACTTGGATGAAGAGACAGAAGGTATGGTGATAAATTTGCAGATGACACAAAGATATGTAGGAGATTAAATTGTGAAGAGGACATAAGGAGATTACAAATGGATATAGATAGGTTAAGTGAGTGGGCAAATGGAGTACAATGTGGGAAAATGTCAAATTGTCCATTTTGGCAGAAAAATTAAAAAGAAGCATATTTTCTAAATGGGGAGAGATTGCACAGCACTGAGGTGCAGAGAGATCTGGGTGTCCTAGTGCATGAATCGCAAAAGGTTAGTATGCAGGTTCAGCAAGTAATTAGGAATGCGAATAGAACGTTATCGTTTATTGCAAGGGGAATTGAATACAAAAGTAAGGAGGTTATACTTCAGTGAAATAGGGCATTGGTGAGACCTGGAGTACTGTGTACAGTATCGGACTCCTATTTAAGGAAGGATGTAAATGCGTTGGAATCAGTTCAGAAAAGCTTTACTAGACTAATACCACACAAGCGCCACACAAGTGCCAGGTAATGACCATATCCAACATGAGAGAATCTAACCATCTCCCCTTGACATTCAATGGCATTACCATCGCTGAATCCCCCACTATCAACATCCTAGGGGTTACCATTGACCAGAAACTGAACTGGAGTAGCCATATAAATACTGTGGCTACAAGAGCAGGTCAGAGGATAGGAATCCTGCAGCAGGTAACTCACCTCCTGACTCCCCAAAGCCTGTCCACCATCTACAAGGCACAAGTCAGGAGTGTGATGGAATACTCTCCACTTGCCTGGATGGGTGCAGCTCCAACAACACTCAAGAAGCTCGACAACATCCAGGACCAAGCAGCCCGCTTGACTGGCACTCCATCCACAAACATTCACTCCCTCTACCACCGACGCACAGTGGCAGCAGTGTGTACCATCTACAAGATGCACTGCAGCAACACACCAAGGCTCCTTAGACAGCACCTTCCAAACCCGCGACCTCTACCACCTCGAAGGACAAGAGCAGCAGATGCATGGGAATAGCACCACCAGCAAGTTCCAGTCCAAGTCACACACCATCCTGACTTGGAACTATATCGTCATTCCTTTACTGTCACTGGGTCAAAATCCAGGAACTCCCTTCCTAACAGCACTGTGGGTGTACCTACCTCATATGGACTGCAGAGGTTCAAGAAGGCAGCTCACCACCACCTTCTCAAGGGCAATTATGGATGGGCAATAAATGCTGGCATAGCCAGCGACGCCCACATCCCATGAATGAATTTTTTTTAAAACTGGAAAGGATGGGTTGTCTTATGTGGAAAGGTTGGACAGGCTAGGTTGGTATCCGCTAGAGTTTAGAAGCGTAAGAGGCAAAATGATTGAAACATGTAAGATCCTGAGGGGTCTTGATAGGGTGGATGTGGAAAAGAATTTTCCCCTTATGGGAGAATCTAGAACTAGGGGTCACTATTTAAAAATAAGGGGTTGCCCATTTAAGGCAGAGATGCGGAGAAATGTTTTCTCTTAGAGGGTCGTGTGTCTTTGGAACTCTTCCTCAAAAGACAGTGGAAGCACAGTCTTTAAATATTTTTAAGGCAAAGGTAGATAGATTCTTGATAAGCAAGGGGGTAAACGGTTATCAGCGGTAGGCGGGAAGGTAGAATCGAGGTTACAATCAGATCAGCCATAATCTTATCGAAAGCTCGAGATGCTGAGTGGCCTACTCCAGCTCCTAATTCATATGTTCATATGTTTTTCTATCTATCCTATTGAATCCCTTTGTCAATTTAAAGACCTCAATTGGATCACACCTATAGCAAAACAACTGTTGATCACAGCGACAGGAGGGTAGAAAATATGATTCACAATCTAACATGTACAGGCTGATCCTAAACTTGATAAAACAGAGTGCCATTTTCAGAAACCATTGTCTAATTGTCATGTGTAAAGCTATGTAAGACTTGTGACATAAAGGATTTATCATTGCTATTCCCATCAATCACTCTCACTGCCATACATCACTAAATTCAAGCTTTCATAAGCAATTTTGATTACTTTTATATACAAAATATGATGGCTATTTTAACATAAGTCTTAACTTGAATATGTTATATTACAGGTCCTAAGGATGTATTTAAATCACAAGTTTAGCTTTGGTACAAAGCAATTTGTTCCAATCCTAATCTTGTGGCATAAAGATTTGAAATTAAGACCTGACCAAAGCAAAACAAGGTAAAACTCCCTTCATGCTCTGCTTCATGCCAGTGTCTGGCTGGGCCCTGTCTCTGATATTAACTTGCATTTACATTATAATTGTAGCATCAGTGCCATATTTTTGTGCAAATAACATTACCTTTACACACAGAATTGCACTGCACAGTTTATATTTAAGCTAGGTACTCTATTTACAAAACAGTACATCCTATCTGTTTCACTTTACAGTATGTATCTTTTCATGCCTAACTTTCTTGTGGCTTACCATCCGGTATTTTCACATCCATGTTTTCATCTGGCTCAGTCCCACGGCTTTCCTTGATATTCTCTACTTCTGTCCAGAAGTCATCCATTGACAGGTTGTCCAATGAATCCTGAGAACTGGAGCAATCTGAAGTCAGCAGCTCTTGGAAATGCTGTGACTGCATGTGGCTCATGATTGAAGGACTTGACTCCCTCCTGGTGTGCACAGAAAAATAAAAGCATGCCTTAGACAGAAGTAAAATACTTATATTAACATAATGTGGACCCTTACTTTAATATCGAGGCACAAGTCATGAAAATTTATCCATGTTTCAGATTTAATTTGCATGAAATAGGATTCTAATTTCCATCACTGCCATTTAAAAACTTGATGACCATATCTAAGAGCAATGGAATGAAACAGAATGTTAACATGCACTGACCAAGATGTTAAAGTGCAATGAATTTTGGTTAACTTATATGATTCAATCTTAATTTACTTTATGATTCTATACAGTTAATTCACTGCCCCCCCCCCCCACCCCCAACAATTTGCATTTGTTCCATTGGACCAGATAAGGAAATTGCAGATCATTTCATTCTCCAGTTCTTTATCAGCGAATGCATTCCAACATTTTATGGTATTGTTACTCTATCATACCCCAATAAACAGTTTCCTTCTTATCCCTTATTCTATTTGAATATTGTTTGATATCTTGCTGATCTTATGAATGTTTTTACTGGAGTTACGAGATGACCAAATGCTTGAAGTTGGCTCTCCCAGTTCCATGTCTGCAACCATGAGTCAATTTTTTTTCCCAAAATATACTTTATTCATAAAAATCTGTTTTAAAAAAATGCATTACAAAACAGTTCAAAACAGCACCAAGTTGACATTCCAAAAAGTGCAAAGGAAATCAGTTTTCTTTGATACAGAAATGAGTTGCCTCACAACCCTTCCATTCCATTTTACATGCCATGTACATTTTACAGCAAACTTATATTTGGTGTATACAGCCCGAGGGGTTTCCCATGGGTCCAGCCCCTCAGTTCACTTTGGTGGGAGGACCTTATACAGAGGTCTTTCCCCATTGAGTCTTTGCAGCAGCTGCCCCAAGCTTTAGTGCATCCCTCAGCACGTAGTCCTGGACCTGGGAATGTGCCAGTCTGCAACACCCCGTTGTGGACAACTCTTTTCGCTGGAAGATCAGCAAGTTTCAGGCAGACCAAAGAGCGTCTTTCACCGAATTGATAGCCCTCCAGCAGCAGTTGATGTTTATCTCAGAATGTGTCCCTGGGAACAGCCTGTAAAGCACATACTCCTGTGTTACAGAGCTGCTTGGGATGAACCTTGACAAAAACCACTGCATCTCTTTCCACACCTACTTTGCAAAGACACATTCCAGAAGGAGGTGGGCAACTGTCTCTTCCCCACTGCAGCCACCTCGAGGGCAGCATGTGGAGGGGGAAAGACTCCGGGCGTGCAGGAAGGATCTGACGGGGAGGGCCCTTTTTACCACCAGCCAAGCTACGTCTTGCTGCTTGTTTGAAAGTTGCAGTGATGAGGCATCCTGCCAAATTACTTTGGCAGTCTGCTCAGGGAACCATCCGACCGGATACACCATCTCCTTTTCCCGCAGGGCCTGGAGGACATTCCCTGCAGACCACTGCCTGATGGATTGGTGGTCAAAGGTGTTTTCCCGCAGAAACTTTCCCACGAATGATAGGTGGTACGGCACGGTCCAACTGGATGGAGCGTTACGCGGCAATGTGACCAGACCCATCCTTCGCAACACCGGGGACAGATAGAACCACAGCACGTAGTGACACTTGGTGTTTGCGTACTGGGGCTCTACGCACAGCTTGATGCAGCCGCACACAAAGGATGAGGGCAACGCTGGGTACATTTTTCCCGCCTTTATCCAGAGGTTTGAACATCGTGTCCCTCCAGATAAAGTGGAAAATGGCTCGGGTGACCGCCACAGTGCAGGAGTGGGGTATGGGCCAGACTGGCGCCACATACAGCAACAACGTGAACGCCTCGCACCCGATGACCAGGTTCTTACCCATAATGGAGAGAGATCGCTGCTCCAACATGCTCAGTTTATGATGTGCCCTGACTACTCGTTCCTTCCAGGTTTTGGCGCACGCCCCAGCACTTCCAAACCATATCCCCAGCACCTTCAGGAAGCCTGACCTGACGGTGGCAGGGACAAAGGATTGGTCGGCCCAGTTCTCAAAGAACATGGCCTCATTCTTGCCGTGGTTGACTTTGGCTCCCGAAGCCAGTTCGAACTGGTCGCAGATGCTCATCAGTCTGCGAACAGACAGCGGATCGGTGCAGAAGACGGCGACGTTGTCCACGTACAAGGAGGTTTTAACCTCAGTGCCTCCACTGCCTGGGATTGTCACCCCTCTTATGCCCGCATCCTTCCTAATGGACTCAGCAAAAAGTTCGATACAGCAAACAAACAAGACAGGGGAGAGAGGACAACCCTGTCTGACTCCAGATTGGATCGGGAAACTTTCTGATTCCCATCCATTGGTTGAGACTGCACTACTGATGTTTGTGTAGAGCAGTTTGATCCAATTGCAGATTCCCTCCCCTAACCCCATTTTGGAGAGCATGTCCATCATGTAGGCGTGCGATATCCTGTCAAAAGCCTTCTCCTGGTCCAAGCTGATGAGGCAGGTGTCGACCCTCCTGTCCCATACAGAGACAATTGTATCCTGAGCAGCGCGAGACTATCAGAGATCTTCCTGCCGGGTACAGTGCAGGTCTGGTCAGGATGCATCACCAACTCCAGAGCAGACTTGACTCGACTGGCAATGACTTTGGACAGAATCTTGTAGTCAACATTAAGCAGTGAGATGGGCTGCCAATTTCTGATTTCCGCCCTCTCCCCCTTCCGCTTGTAGGTGAGGGTGATGATGTCTTTCCTCATGGATTCTGACATGCTGCCTGCCAGGAGCATACTCTCGTATTCTGCTTCTTCTTTGGCCTCCTTGTCTCGAGAGACAATGGGTAAGCGCCTGGAGGTGGTCAGTGGTTTGTGAAGCAGCACCTGGAGTGGCTATAAAGGCCAATTCTAGAGTGACAGATTCTTGGGTGCTGCAGATAAAATTGGTTGTCGGGGCTGTAACACAGTTGGCTCTCTCCTTGCGCTTCTGTCTTTTTTCCTGCCAAATACTATGTCTCTTCGACTCGCCACACTTTAGCCCCGCCTTTATGGCTGCCCGCCAGCTCTGGCGATCACTGGCAACTGACTCCCACGACTTGTGATCAATGTCACAGGATGTCATGTCGCGTTTGCAGGCATCTTTAAAGCGGTGACATGGATGGCCAGTGGATCTGATACCAGTGACGAGCTCACTGTACAATGTGTCCTTGGAGAGCCTGCCATCTTCCATGCGGATCACATGGCCAAGCCATCTCAAGCGCTGCTGGCTCAGTAGGGTGTATATGCTGGGGATATTGGATGCCTCGAGGACTTCTGCATTGGAAGTACGGTCCTGCCACCTGATGCCAAGGATTCTCTGGAGGCAGCGAAGATGTAATGAATTGAGACATCACTCTTGGCTGACGTACGTTGTCCAGGACTCGCTGCCGTAGGGCAAGGTACTGAGGACACAGGCTTGATACACGCGGACTTTTGTGTTCCGTGTCAGTGTGCCATTTTGCCACACTCTCTTGGCCAGTCTGGACATAGCAGTGGAAGCCTTTCCCATGTGCTTGTTGATTTCTGCATCGAGTGACAAGTTACTGGTGACAGTTGAGCCCAGGTAGATGAACTCTTGAACCGCTTCCAGAGCGTGGTCGCTGATATTGATGGATGGGGCATTTCTGACATCCTGTCCCATGATGTTCGCTTTCTTGAGGCTGATGGTTAGGCCAAATACGTTGCAGGCAGCCACAATCCTGTTGATGAGTCTCTGCAGACACTCTTCAGTGTGAGATGTTAATGCAGCATCCTCAGTAAAGAGAAGTTCCCTGATGAGGACTTTCCGTAATTTGGTCTTCGCTCTTAGACAAGGTTGAACAACCTGCCACCTGATCTTGTGTGGAGAAAAATTCCTTCTTCTGAAGACTTGAACGCATGCGAAAGCAGCAGGGAGAAGAAGATCCCAAAAAGTGTAGGTGCGAGAACGCAGCCCTGTTTCACGCCATTCAGGATAGGAAAGGGGTCTGATGATGCGCCGCGATGCTGAATTGTGCCTTTCATATTGTCATGGAATGAGGTGATCTTACTTAGTAGCTTTGGTGGACATCCGATCTTTGCTAGTAGTCTGAAGAGACCACATCTGCTTACGAGGTCAAAGGCTTTGGTGAGATCAATGAAAGCAACGTAGAGGGGCATCTGTTGTCCATGGCATTTCTCCTGTAGCTGGCGAAGGGAGAACAGCATGTCAATGGTGGATCTCTCTGCTCGAAAGCCGCACTGTGCCTCGGGGTAGACACGCTCAGCCAGCTTCTGGAGCCTGTTTAAAGTGACTCGAGTGAAGACTTTCCCCACTATGTTGTGCAGGGAGATTCCACGGTGGTTGTTGCAGTCACCGCGGTCACCCTGGTTCTTATACAGGGTGATGATATTGGCATCGCGCATGTCCTGTGGTACTGCTCCCTCGTCCCAGCATAGGCAAAGCAGTTCATAGAGTGCTGAAAGTATAGTAGGCTTGGCACTCTTGATTATTGCAAGGGTAATGCCGTCCTTCCCAGGGGCTTTTCCGCTGGCGAGAGAATCAATGGCATCACTGAGTTCCAATTTTGTTGGCTGTACATCCAGCTCATCCATGACTGGCAGAGACTGGGCTGCATTGAGGGCGGTCTCAGTGACATTTTCCCTGGAGTACAGTTCTAGGTAGTGCTCCACCCAGCGGTCCATTTCCTTGCGTTGGTCAGTGATTGTGTCCCCTGATTTAGATTTGAGGGGGGCGATCTTCTTGATGGTTGGCCCAAAAGCTCTCTTAATGCCATCATACATTCCTCTGATGTTTCCGGTGTCAGAGGCCAGCTGAATATGACTGCATAGGTGTTGCCAGTAGTCATTTGCGCAGCGCCTGTCAGTTCTTTGTGCAGCGCTTCTGGCTGCTTTAAGTGTTACGGATGTTAACTCGCTGGGGGATTTCTTGTAGTTCAGCAGTGCATTGCGCTTAGCGGCTATGACAGGTTCCAGCTCTTCAAAGTGAGATTGAAACCGGTCTGCATTCCACTTTTCACGTTTGCCATAGGTGGTCATTGCTGAGTTATAGATGGCGTCTCTGATGTGGGCCCACTTGGTCTCTGCATCCCCTGTAGGAGTGTTTTGAAGGGCTTTTTCAAGTGAATTTAGAAACTTATGTAACAGCTGTGGATGAGAAATTCTGCTCGTGTTGATGCGCGGGCAGTCCTTCTGCTTGGAGTGATGCAGCTTCTTTGGTTTGAGTCTAACCTTGCTGCACACCAGGGAGTGGTCGGTGTCGCAGTCCGCACTGTGGAAGCTGCGTGTGATTTGAGCGCTGTTTAAAGAGGCTCACCTTGTAACGATGAGGTCCAGCTGGTGCCAACGACGTGATCTTGGGTGCCTCCAAGAAACCTGGTGACAAGGTTTAGTAGGAAAGAACGAGTTGGTGATGCAGAGGTTATGATAGGTACACAACTCAAGCAGTCTCTGTCCTGTCTCAATCATCCTTCCAATGCCATAGCACCCAAAGCAGGAGGGCCATGAGTCATGGTCGGCCCCAACCCTGGCATTAAAGTCCCCCAGCAGGTGTTCGGTATTGGGGATGCTACTAATGATATTATGGAGTTCCTCGTAGAACTGGTCTTTATCTTCAGGTGGGGAGCAGAGTGTTGGGGCATAGATGCTGAGTAGGTGTACTGGACCAGAGGCGGTGAACAGTCGGATGGACAGTATGCGTTCTGAGACATTTGAGGGTGGCTCTATCATGCTGAGCAAAGAGTTTCTGATGGCGAATCCCACTCCATGCTGTCTTGGTTCTTCAGGATCCCTACCTTGCCATAAGAAGATGTAGTCTTGCTCTCTTAGAGATCCGCTCACAGGGAGGCGTGTCTCCTGAAGTGCTGCAATGTCCACATTGAGTCTACTGAGCTCGTTGTTAATGATGGCAGTCCACCGAGAATCGTTGATTTGTGTAAGGTCTTCCGACAGGTCAGGACACTTAGTTCTGATGTTCCAGCTTGCAAAACGAAGGGCTAGTACCTTCTTTCCTTTTTCTGTTGTGCTGTTTGGTGCGGTGTTACAGTCCACTTATTGGGCAATGACCCTGAGCTCCAAGCACCCATTGAAGCAGGTGGACTGTGGCGGGACAGAACCTTACTGACCGGGGGCTGCCCGGTTTGAGGCGGGCGGTCACTGTCCAGTGAGATGCGATGACCTCTCCCACCGACAAAGGCAACCCGTGGCGCCCAATCTCTCCGCCACCTGGGCTGGACTTATAACCCGTAACTGCTGCCTTCCGTATTGTTTTGGTCGCTGTGAGGCGACTATGGAGTGACCTCTCTATGGCGCATGCCTGGGCGGATGTATGGAGGTTGTGAGTTGCCCAAGCGTCAAAACCCCCCTCTTGGCCTTCCTGGTGGGGTCCAAAGGAGTGCAGAGCACGACACGGCAGGAACTGCCGGAAACTTGCCAAAGGTGACACATGACCGCCTTCGGGGTTCCGCTCCGGATTTTCTGTTACGGTCTACTCCCTTAGGCTTGGTCTCTCCCGAGACGCCCACAAGGTGGTGGGGTTGTTAGGGCCCCTGCTCAAGGATAGGTGGATGCCGGTGGGAAGAGGTGGGGGGAAGGGCATGCAGTGGGGGGGGGAGGGGAAAGGGGTTGCGAGGGGGAGGGGTGCGGTGGGAAGGGGTGGAGGGAAGGGGGTGCGAGGGTGAGCTGGGAAGATGGTGCGAGGGGAGAGCTGGGAAGGGGGTGTGAGGGGAATGGTGGAAGGGGATGCGAGGGGGGTGAACTGGGAGGGGGGGAGCGTGTCGGGGAGGGGGTGGAGGAAGGGGGTGCAGGTAATAAAACATTTCATCAGCTCCCATCATTGTCCTATAGTGATCTGAATGCTGGTGGTGATGTGAAGCGCTGGAGATTCCCCCCCTCCTGTATAATATGCATCTCCTTTACCCCTGTGCAAAGTGCTGAAGTGTGGCCTCGTTACTCGGACACAAAGTATACTTCTTGCAAAACAACAAATAGTTCAGGGAGATAAAGGATATTGTCACATAACGTTTCCACCCAGGAATCATGAGTCAAATACCTTGAATGAGATTTTACTGGAATGTTCAACCTGTAGAAGTTAAGCAACTGAGACAAGCTACTTACGTAAGCACAGCTCCTCTCAGCCTAAGTGGTATTGACAGGAGTCATGGTAAAGCCTGTATTCCAATCCACCCTGCACATGTCTTTGCTGAAGGAAAGAGCCTCAAAACAGAAGCTTTTTTTTTTCACATAAAAGCTACTCAGTAGTAGCTTGGTGTAACAGATCAGTAAGTAGCAAGATGGGAATTTTTCTCAGTGATTCCCCACACAGCATATCCCGAGTATCAAGTAACATCATCTTCAAAGGGAAAACAATTTCTTTGAGAAGGAAAAAGAACAAAAACTGTAGCCCAAACTGTTCTTTCACATTCTCTAGGGATAAGTTCAGATCATCAGGTATATAAATATAATGAGGGAGGATCAGAAATACAGGGGGAAAGAATTCTACCAAAACAGAACAGATGGAAACAGGAAATAATATTTGGCTTTCCAAATAAATGAAGGAACTTCTAAACATGCAAATCTAGCATGACAAAGCAGTAAATTACAGGCAGTGTGGCTATTAGACAACAACTTATTACTTCTCAGCATTTCATCATGCCAGGCTACAAGAAAATAATGGCAATATATGGAACAGCATATCGTCAGAGTGTCTGCAGAGACTCATCGACAGGACTGCGGTTGCCTGCAACGAATTTGGCCTAATCATCAGCCTCAAGAAAACGAACATCATGGGACAGGACGTCAGAAATGCTCCATCCATCAATATCGGCGACCAAGCTCTGGAAGTGGTTCAAGAGTTCACCTATCTAGGCTCAACTATCACCAGTAACCTGTCTCTCGATGCAGAAATCAACAAGCGCATCCGCTGCTATGTCCAGACTGGCCAAGAGGGTGTGGGAAAATGGCGCACTGACACGGAACACAAAAGTCCGAGTGTTTCAAGCCTGTGCCCTCAGTACCTTGTTCTACAGCAGCTAGGCCTGGACAACGTATATCAGCCAAGAGCGACGTCTCAATTCATTCCATCTTCACTGCCTCCGGAGAATCCTTGGCATCAGGTGGCAGGACCGTATCTCCAACGCAGAAGTCCTCGAGGCAGCCAACATCCCCAGCATATACACCCTACTGAGCCAGCGGCGCTTGAGATGGCTTGGCCATGTGATCCGCATGGAAGATGGCAGGATCCCCAAGGAGACACTGTACAGTGAGCACGTCACTGGTATCAGACCCACCGGCCGTCCGTGTCTCCGCTTTAAAGATGCCTGCAAATGTGACATGAAGTCCTGTGACATTGATCACAAGTCGTGGGAGTCAGTTGCTAGTAATCGCCAGAGCTGGCGGGCAGCCATAAAGGCGGGGCTAAAGAGTGGTGAGTCGAAGAGACTTAGCAGTTGGCAGGAAAAAAGACAGAAGTGCAAGCAGAGAGCCAACTGTGTAACAGCCCCGACAACCAATTTTATCTGCAGCGCGTGTGGAAGAGTCTGCCACTCTAGAATTGGCCTTTATAGCCACTCCAGGCACTGCTCCACAAACCACTAACCACCTCTAGGCTCTTACCCATTGTCTCTCGAGACAAGGAGGCCAAAGAAGAGAAGATATTGTCAATTAAATTTGCCAGTCAACGAGACAATGGGAATAGGTAATAAACAGGAGTTAAGAGGACAAAAGCAAAATACTGCAGATACTTGAAATCTAAAATAAAAACAGAAAATGCTGGACACACTCAGCAGGTCAGGCAACATTTGTTGAGGAGAAAGAGTTTACATTTTAGATTGATTACCTTTCACCAGAGGTAAGAGAAGGTAGGTTTTCAACACCCATAGCAATCATTGTATACAATGAAGTCCAGCCTCAGGGAAAGGCGTAGGCACTGTTTGACAATATATTTGTTTAAGTCGTATTTACTATATCAAATAAAAGACAGAAAATGCTGAAATGTGCAGTCGGACAGTGTCAACTGTGGCTGCCAGTACCATCTTGCACCTGCTGTTTTCACCCCTTTCCCGTCGCTGCAGGACTTACTTGTTGAGTTATAGTTGGGGTGGATGGATTTCCTTCCTGCCTGCTCAGTGTGCTTTAAGGTGGAGTACAGTTTGCGCTGACTGACCCCACTCTTTAAGCCTGGAGCTCATCTGTCGTGGCCCAGTGAACTGGGACGGTGGCAACGAGGTCTCCAAACAATAGGTTTGGATTCAGGGTTTCCCTCTCCTAGGTGGGTTGCCGACTAAAGCTTGAAGGGACCCTCCTTCCCTTGCTATTTTATTCATACCTGGTATACCAACAATCATAGCCCACGCAATATGGTGTGACACGCCTTTGGTCCAGAACATGATGGTCACTTGAGCCACTTGGAATCCTTCTGCCCTGGCCGTTACCTTTATCAAGTAAGGCATCCGCCCAGGCGGTGGCATGTTCAGCATTTCTCCCCACTAGTGGCTACAAAACTGCAGAATTGCAAGAGCTCAGCGCATCAATTTTAAAATGCTCAAATTTAAAAATACAATGATTTACTCCAATAGAAATGCTGTACAGTAATTACTATCAAACATAGAAATATGTTTCAACCAACGTGACAACTTCAACTATCTACTGATATGAACTGAGGCACTCTCCGAGAATTTCTTAGGAGTAGAATTATTTTGTAGCTATATATCTATATGTATATAAAAAACTGTAGTTGGTCGCAAGATTCCAAGCAGTGTTCTTTACGCCTGTTGGTTGACACTGTAACAGGAAATATTTAATGCAACTTTACATGCAAGAAATATATAGCTAATGTACCATTTCTCAAGGAGACTGAATCTTTAAGATGATCTGTAAGTCTTTTCAAATTCACTATTTTTTGCCTCCAGAAATAAGTAATAATTAAAGTATAGGCAATAGAAGCACAGCTTCACTGCTCCTTGATTATTTCTTAAACCCATGGAATTTATTGACACTCCTACTGAGTTGAAACCAGCAGCGTTGCACAAAGTCCACATCTATTAAATAACTCTTGCTGCCCACATAGCTATTTGCACTTCTTCTTTTCCTGGAATTTCTCCATTCCCTCAAGCCAGGGACAATAATGTGGCTTAACCTTTATGGTGGTAAATAATGTTAGCCTTCACTCGCAACTCTCATTCGAAAACTTACGGGTTCAAGCCCCACTCCAGACATTGAGCATATAGTTTAGATGGCACATCAGTGCAGTATGGGAGGGTTTATTGCATTATTGGAAGTGCTATCTTTCGCTTGAGGCTTTAACAAAGCCCTCATCTGCTCGCTCAGGTGAATGGAAAAGATCCCATTCAAAGAACTGGAAAGTTCTCCCAGTGACCTGAGCAATATTTATCCCTCAACATCACCAAAACAGATTACTGCTCATTATTCACATTGCCATTTGTGGGACATTGCTGTGTGCAAATGTGCTATCGACAGGAATTTTATGCCACCCCAACGAGCGGGATGGTGGCGGGGGCTAGCATAAAATGGAGCGGGAGGCTCCGGGAGGCTTTCCTGGTCCACTCCCACCTCCGCCACCCTTGACGTGGGGCAGCGCAAAACCGGCCCACTCCAGGCTAATCAAGACCCTTAAGTGGTCACTTAACGGCCACTTAAGGGCCTTCACCCGCCTCCATGCGGATTTTACGTGTGGCAAGCGGGTATCCTGGAGCTGGGAAAAGCCGCCTAGGAAAACCAGGCGGCTGCTGATCGTCCCAAGGGGCGCACTGCTTATCGGGCACAGGGTGCCCAATGGAGAGCCGCCCCCACTACCCCAACCACCCCCAGCACCCAACATGCCCCCTTCCCCCCAACCAACCACCCTTGCCTCGCCGGGGTCTGACCAATTACCCCTGGCGAGGCAACCAAAACTTACCTTTCCTCTGGGGTCCACGTCATCTTCGATCTTCGGCTGGGCTGCATTCCCAGCAGTGGCCACCACTCCTGGTGATGCTGCTGGGACTAAGAGTTGCCAGCCTGCTGATTGACCGGCAGCTCAATGAGGCAGGACTTCCTCCCTCAAGCGGGTGGAAGTCTCGCCTCGGAACAATTAAAGCCTGGGCACCTGTAAAATATGGAATGGACCCCCAGGCGAGGCGGAAGAGGGTTCGCCACCAACTTTTATGTGGAGGCCGGCTCCCGTCCGCCCACCGTAAAATTCCAGCCATTACATTTTCCCTATATTATTATGACGACACTTCAAAAGTATTTCATTGGCTGCAAAGCACTTTGAGGCATCCTGAGATCATGAAAGGTGCTGTATAATGCATATGCAGTTCCACAAATGCCACTTCACTCAGTGATTTCTTCATGGGCATGTAAAAAGAAAGTAGGAATGGCCCCCTCCCCAATTTAGACAACTTGCCAGTAGCCATTGAGATAGATATGTAACAAAAAATTGGGACCCTCTACTGAGAAGAAAAGCAAGGACATGAAGAGGGAAAAGTGCAGCTCACCTCAATAACCAACATTTTTCCCCACTGTCTCGAGATGAAACTAACGGGCCTGCAGGAGGATCAGTAGTTGAATGCAGAAACCAATGAAATTAAAATGCACAAACATATTCTCCTTCCCCACAGCCTTTTTGCCAACCACTCCCCTCTGTGACTGTTTCTGGATTTCCTAACCACTCCCTCACTGAGGTAATTTCTCTGCCTTCTGTTATTCCCTCTCCTCTCCACATGCCCCATTGCTATTCCCATTCTCCTTTCACCTTCCTTCCTTCATTCCTTCCCCCATATTCCAATACATCTTCCACGCTCCAATCTGCCTCCTCAACCCTGTTTAAGTCTAATTTATCCCCACATTCTCTGACCCGGTTTTGCTTGAATACTGCACCTGGTCTTAACCCCTCTTGTGCAATGTTGCAAGAAATCAATTAGGAATGCATAATGTAATAAACCTGGAAGAATTGATCGAATTGAGAAGATCTTCCCAGCCATATAACACAGTAATGCCAATGCCCCTATTAATTATATTGGCCAGTTTTAACATCTTGCACCATAAAAATAAATAATTTCAAATGAGATTTATTTTAAAAATAAGTTCCTGAATATACTTTGTCCCACCATGTACACATGTATTGTGCGAATACACTATAAACTTCAGTCCTGTTAGATACCCGAGTAATCTGTTATGGTTGGAGCAATTCCATGAAGTGGTGAGGGTGAAGGTACAAACTATCTCATCAAGAAGATACTGGAAAGATAGGGGGAAACCTGATCTTAACCATTATTATATTTGCCTTCTGACCATGATTGGGATTTACAACTTACAACATGAAATATCCACTGCAATGAATAGTACAGTATTATGTATGCACTCACAGGATATATTTTAGGACCTTATGAAGATAATAACAAAACTCAATTAGTAATTTGCTCAGCAAAGATGGAAGAGTAGTCAGGGTACTCACAGAGGCTCTGAGCACCTTTGTCTAATTAGTCTGGTTTGGTCCAAACATTCACTAATTTAGATATGTGGATCAATTTACTTTTGCCTGCCTACTTTGATTTGGAACTGAAGACGCTAACATCTTCCATAAGTAACAGGGGAGGTGGGGGGTGGTTGTGCAGAACTAAGGGATAGGATGCTAGGAGAAGGGCCAATATAGATCTTACAACATGATAATTAGATTACTGGAAGTTCAGGTTAAAATGGCTTGAATAAAAAATTAAAGCTTTTTCCCCAAAATTAATGTGTTCACTGTAGCTTAACATCAATCAAAATTCCCTTCATGGAAGGTAACAGCTTCAAATTAGAGTCTCATTTAAATCTCTAAGATGATCAAGTCATTTGGAGCTCACATCACCAACTCGAAACAGCTGCGATTGGCATGGGAAAATACCTGTTTGACAAGCACACACTGGAACACAGTGAATGAGTGACGAAAAGACTACTCTAAATTGCAAACATACCAACCAACCTGTATAATGAGTGATTCTTTAGCAATGTGACATCTGAGAATTTGGTGGGGGGGCTGTGTTTAAAAGCATTGCTATCAAGAAGTTAGTTTCATGGTAATTGACTTGTATTTATAAAGCATTGTCATAGCTGTCACTGCAGCTAAAAATAAATGAAGAATCTTGTCCTCTCCAGGCGCTCTCCCACACCCACCCATTATTATAATAGCATTGTAAGCAAATGCACTGTGGGGAGGTGTACTGAGCCATACAGATTAGGAAGGTCCCAGGTTTGAACCCAAGTTCACATTGAGTTTACAAAGTTCAGTCAGGATCACACTAGGCAGTTTATTTTAATTGGGGAGGGAAGGAAAAGATATTGAGGGGAAATAAAAAGCTTCAATCAGCAAAAATCTCTTGTCAATTAATGCTGATAGCATTGTAAAAGACAGTACAAGAAACTGATTCTATACCAAAAACATACACACCAGAATAGATTTTTTTTCTCATTGCCACCCAACAGGCATTAGCCATACAGTACATTATTACATGCCCAACTGTTAGTTCAATAACCCTGTTGGATTTGCAGGGTCAGCTTCACTTGCTTAATGTGATCAGTTCCTGACCCATATTGGACCTGCCACCAAGAGCTCACCAGAAGGGCATGGGAAACTGCAGTCCTCAAACTCACTCACATCTTGTCCTGGCTGAGATCAGTTAACTTAACAGAGATTATAGTTCAAAGCTGGGGCCTTTCTTAAAGGTCTGCATTCAAGCCGTGAAGGGTACTTTTAATGAGAATGCTTTTTAATTTGTTCTCAGGTTGTGGTGGTTCTGGCAAAGATGCATGTATTGTCCATCCCTAAATACCCACAGGTGATGGACCTTCTTCTTAAATTATTGTGGGACTTGTGATGATGGTGACCCCATGATGTCGTTTATAGAGTGATAATGAAGAGATCTGACCACCTGAAGGGAAATGGTTGCAAATGGGAATTAAAGTGTAGCCTTCTTTAACATACCCAAGTGACTGCCACAATTCTTCTTCTTTCTTCTTCTTTGGCATCCTTGTCTCGGGAGACAATGGGTAAGCACCTGGAGGTGGTCAGTGGTTTGTGGAGCAGCGCCTGGAGTGGTTATAAAGGCCAATACTAGAGTGACAGACTCTTCCACAGGTGCTGCAGTAAAATTGATTGTCAGGGCTGTTTCGCAGTTGGCTCTCCCCTTGCGCTTCTGTCTTTTTTCCTGCCGACTGCTAAGTCTCTTCAACTCGCCACACTTTAGCCCCGCCTTTATGGCTGCCCTCCAGCTCTAGCGATCGCTGGCAACTGATTCCCACGACTTGTGATCAATGTCACAGGACTTCATGTCGCATTTGCAGATGTCTTTAAAGCGGTGACATGGACGGCCGGTGGGTCTGATACCAGTGACGAGCTCGCTATACAATGTGTCCTTGGGGATCCTGCCATCTTCCATGCGGCTCACATGGCCAAGCCATCTCAAGCGTCGCTGACTCAGTAGGGTGCATATGCTGGGGATGTTGGCCGCCTCGAGGACTTCTGTGTTGGAGATACGGTCCTGCCACCTGATGCCAAGGATTCTCCGAAGGCAGCGAAGATGGAATGAATTGAGACGTCGCTCTTGGCTAACATACGCTGTCCAGGCCTCACTGCCGTAGAGCAAGGTACTGAGGACACAGGCTTGATACACTCGGACTTTTGTGTTCCGTGTCAGTGCGCCATTTTCCCACACTCTCTTGGCCAGTGTGGACATAGCAGTGGAAGCCTTTCCCATGCGCTTGTTGATTTCTGCATCGAGAGACAGGTTACTGGTGATAGTTGAGCCTAGGTAGGTGAACTCTTGAACCACTTCCAGAGCGTGGTCGCCGATATTGATGGATGGAGCATTTCTGACGTCCTGTCCCATGATTTTCGTTTTCTTGAGGCTGATGGTTAGGCCAGATTCGTTGCAGGCAGCCGCAAACCTGTCGATGATATTCTGCAGACACTCTTCAGTGTGAGATGTTAATGCAGCATCGTCAGCAAAGAGAAGTTCCCTGATGAGGACTTTCCGTACTTTGGTCTTCGCTCTTAGACGGGCAAGGTTGAACGACCTGCCACCTGATCTTGCGTGGAGGAAAATTCCTTCTTCTGAAGACTTGAACGCATGTGAGAGCAGCAGGGAGAAGAAAATCCCAAACAGTGTAGGTGCGAAAACACAGCCCTGTTTCACGCCACTCAGGATAGGAAAGGGGTCTGATGAGGCACCGCTATGCTGAATTGTGCCTTTCATATTGTCATGGAATGAGGTGATGATACTTAGTAGCTTTGGTGGACATCCGATCTTTTCTAGTAGTCTGAAGAGACCACGTCTACTGACGAGGTCAAAGCTTTGGTGAGATCAACGAAAGCAACGTAGAGGGGCATCTGTTGTTCGCGGCATTTCTCCTGTAGCTGACGAAGGGAGAACAGCATGTCAATGGTTGATCTCTCTGCTCGAAAGCCACACTGTGCCTCAGGGTAGACACGCTCGGCCAGCTTCTGGCACCTGTTTAAAGCGACTCGAGCGAAGACTTTCCCCACTATGCTGAGCAGGGAGATTCCACGGTAGTTGTTGCAGTCACCGCGGTCACCTTTGTTTTTATAGAGGGTGATGATATTGGCATCGCGCATGTCCTGTGGTACTGCTCCCTCATCCCAGCACAGGCAAAGCAGTTCGTAGAGTGCTGAGAGTACAGCAGGCTTAGCACTCTTAATTATTTCAGGGGTAATGCCGTCCTTCCCAGGGGCTTTACCGCTGGCTAGAGAATCAATGGCATTACTGAGTTCCGATTTTGTTGGCTGTACATCCAGCTCATCCATGACTGGTAGAGGCCGGGCTGCATTGAGGGCAGTCTCAGTGACAACATTCTCCCTGGAGTACAGTTCTAGGTAGTGCTCATCCCAGCGGTCCATTTGCTTGCGTTGGTCAGTGATTGTGTCCCCTGATTTAGATTTGAGGGGGGCGATCTTCTTGATGGTTGGCCCAAAAGCTCTCTTAATGCCATCATACATTCCTCTGATGTTTCCGGTGTCTGAAGCCAGCTGAATATGACTGCATAGGTATTGCCAGTAGTCATTTGCGCAGCGCCTGGCTGTTCTTTGTGCGGCGCTTCTGGCTGTTTTAAGTGCTACGGATGTTAACTCGCTGGGGGCTTTCTTGTAGTTCAGCAGTGCAATGCACTTAGCGGCTATGACAGGTTCCAGTTCTTCAAAGTGAGATTGAAACTGATCTGCATTCCGCTTCACGCGTTTGCCATAGGTGGTCATAGGTGACTCATTGATGGTGTCTCTGATGTGGGCCTACTTGGTCTCTGCATCCCCTGTGGGAGTGTTTTGAAGGGCTTTTTCAAGTGAATTTAGAAATTTTTGTAACCGCTGTGGATAAGAAATTCTGCTCGTGTTGATGCGCGGGTGGCCCTTCTGCTTGGAGTGATGCAGCTTCTTTGGTTTGAGTCTAACCTTGCTGCACACCAGGGAGTGGTCGGTGCCGCTGTCCGCACTGTGGAAGATGCGTGTGGTTTGAACGCTGTTTAAAGAGGCTCGCCTTGTGACGATGAGGTCCAGCTGGTGCCAACGACGTGATCTTGGGTGCCTCCAAGAAACCTGGTGACAGGGTTTATTGTGAAAGAACGAGTTGGTGATGCAGAGGTTATGATAGGTACACAACTCAAGCAGTCTCTGTCCATTCTCATTCATCCTTCCAATGCCATAGTGCCCAAGGCAGGAGGGCCATGCGTCATGGTCGGCCCCAACCCTGGCATTAAAGATATGTGATTCAAGATAAATGTGGCCAAATGATAAGGCAGCATAACATTCAAACCTCCTGTTTGGTGGCCAGTAAAGTGGAGATGATGCAGAATGCCACTCCAGAGCACCCTGCTCATAGATCAGCATTACAGTACTGCAGTATTCCTGGAAGAAGGCAAAGGAAGAAGACTTAACAGAACAGTGGCAATGTCAACCTTATGTTATATGTTAGTTGCAGATGTCTTTGAAGCAGATGGCAAGAGCTCTGTATATGACTATCTGCTGAACTTGTGCATATGCATTTTGCACCATTAATTGAATGTGCATAATTGGAAAATATACTCCAATTACTTGCAGATTTGGCAAGATATGTGAACCCTAGAAAGCATTTGAAATAAGATGCCAGATCTAGTGGCTGTTAGTTTAGTAGAGAACTCTGATGAGGTGGGAATATCAGAAACATTGCTAAATTGAAATGATGGCAATTAATGCAACATACCTCAGTATACAGTGTTCAGAAAATACATAGTGGATGAAAAAGGAGACAGTGCAGCTGTGTAGCTTGAGGATTGAAAATATGGACCCTTCAATTACCTTTAAAGGTCTGTAACAGTTAACAGGGAAAGCAGCAGCAGAAGAAGCATACATGAGGAAATGGAAAGTGATGGCAGCCTGAAGACCTACAGGAAAGGCAGCTTCAAAGTTCAGCATCACTGAGATGAAAATCCCACTTCAAGTAATTAGGGACAGGCATGAATTATTTGCAAGAAACCATGTTGGGGCACAGTGGAGGAATGTGGTTGAACTGTGAGTACCAATTCCAAAAGTCAGTGCCAGAAAAAAAGTAACAATTTAACCACAATGGACAAAGTGAATGCATCAGCCACCTGATTTAAGTTTTTCTAAGCATCACCTTATACATTGGCATCTTGTCACAATCATTACATGCTAGTGTTTAATATGATATCAGTCTGGACACTTTCGAACCTGCCTAATTTTCATCTCGTAAAAAAAAACCAAAAGATGCTTGCATGGTTGGAAACAATGGCTGTCTGACTACTTTACATACCAGATTAAAATTAAAACGCCAGCATAAGCACCGACCAAAAAGAAAAATATGTTGCACTAGGTGTTTTGCATCCACAAAACAGGAAGCGGAAGATAAAAGTGTTTCTCTTCACAGAACAATTTTGCATATTCGACTTCAAGATCAGTAATCTCATGCAGTTTTATTCACATAATACGCCCTGTTCACCTAGACACTGTTCATCTAGAGGAAATGGAGAAATTTACTAAAAATAAATTTGTATATATAAATCAACATGGTAGTATTTGCAGTCTAGCTTAAATGGTTTTTGACAGTATCATACTGACTTATTAAGACGGCATTCAGTGAGGTATCCGCAATTTGCTTTGAAGCCCAAATACTCAACAATCTTTTTATACTTCCACAAGAAAATCAAAAGCGAGGGCTTGAAGTTCACTCATCCACCAAGCAGAGGGCTTCTTATTACAATATATATTCTAAAAATAATCATTTTAAGTCAAAAGCTGAAGCAAGCCAAATAAAAGAGACCTATTCTGTTTTACTAGAAAAGATTCAAAACATCATGGCTCCTAAAATGAGTCAATGCTCTGTCTCCTCATCTTCTGATGCCTCTTGGAGAACCTGGTAGACAACGTCAAGGCATGGAGGGAGGTACTCTACCCCAGCAGCCACAGTGCCTAAGGGCACTGTCACACAGGCCTGGACAGAGGTGGCTAAGAGTCAGTGCCCCCAGGACCTGGGTTCAACAAGAACAATAACAACAACTGATATTTCTATAGCATCTTAAAACGTTCCAATACAGGAATATTATAAAACAAAGTATGACGCCCATGCCACAAAAGGAGATATTAGGTCAGATGACCAAAAGCTTGGTCAAAGAGATAGGTTTTCAAGGAGTGTCATAAAGTAAGAAAGTGAGGTGGAGAGGCGAAGACGTATAGGGCGGGTATTCCAGAACTTGGGACTTAGGCAACTGAAGATGCGGCCACCAATGGCGGAGCAATTAAAATGAGGGATACACAAGAGGCCAGAATTAGAGGGGTACAGACATCTTGGAGGGCTGTGGGCTGGAGGAGATTACAGAGATAGGGAGGGCGGGGGGCGGGGGGGGTGGCCATTGAGATTTGAAAACAAGGATGGAAATTTTAAAATCAAGACGCTGCTTGAAATTGGCGGTCCTTGTAATGGCACGAATATTGATTCGGAAGCTTATCTCGGGGTCAAATGTGACACCAAGGTTGCAAACAGACTGGCTTAATCTCAGACTGTTGCCAGGGAGAGGAATGGAGTCGGTAGCTAGGGAAAGGAGTTTGCAGAAAAATCTTCAATAACTCACAAGAAATGCAAGGGTGGATACTTCTTCACTTTTCCACTTCTGTCAACAGTACCTCACAGCACTACTTTCACCCTCTCCACCAGTACTCAATTATTCCCTCCGCCACATTCTTCAACATAAAATCAACTTAAGGTAACATTGCAATGCCTCGCTTTCTCATTCCAAGCATATGCAGTTCTTCCTTTTCTCTATTCATACTACACACCAACACCATTCGCTTCTCATATCCTAGCATTTGCACAAGCACCAACTCCTCTCAGAACTACTCCATGGTCCTCGGCATTACACTTACACACTTATCTTTACATTCATCATCTCCCCATCCTCTTTCTGTGTTGATTTTTCTAAACCTGTCCACACCTGCACTATATGCACAAGCCCCATATATTTCCACTTATCTTTTTAATAGACACTCACTAGATCTCATACCCTCTTTCTGCAGGAGAAGGCATCACATAATATCTGGGAGAGAAAATCATCACCCTCAGTCAGGCACAGCAAGAAGCCTTTGAGATAAGTGGCTCAGGCAAAGGCATGAGTATTGAAGAAGAAGAGGCTGGCAGTTTACCTCAGCACAGTGTCTGCATATTACTTGTATTCACTTTATTCACCTTAGCAAATATGCAGCAACCTTCACAACTTCAAGCTACAGTCTGAAGAATGTCCCCCTAAAATATCCAACTTCTATCTGCCATCCTAACTTTTGTCTCTTTTCTCTTCCTTCAAGGTCCTTCTCTGCAGCAAGAGGCTATGGCAGAAGATTACCTGAAAAAGGACAATGTTCCTGAGCAAGCAAGGTCCTCTCCTTGTTCTGCTGAGAACAGTGGTAAGGACTTCAAGGGCCCAGCCATGAAAAGAAGGCTCCTTGTGTTACAAGCAGTTGCACCAGGTATTGGAAGGTTTGCCGAGAAAGTGTGGAGAAGTCCACTTCTGGTCTGTGTGGTGTCAATTTGCATGTAATCAGCACTCTGCAGTCTATCGTGGACCTCCAGGAATACTTCAGCAGGGCCCTCATAACAGGAATCCATGTTGCATGCTTTGCAGTTTTGGTGTAAGTTCAAGTGGCTGCCTTGCAGGTTCTGGGCTCCAACATGCAGGGATATATGTCCATTTGGACAAATTAGTAGACTGAATACATAGGTGCTTTCAAGTAATCACTTGCTGTCTACTCCCTCACAGATCAGTGAAAGTGTTGACTCACAGGGCTATGATAGTGGTATTGACGCAAGGAGATGGTATGAGTTGCCCTTTCTTGGGATGTCATCACATCTGTCGCTTCATCACCCAGAAGAAACCAGTAATAATAACACCCATGCAAAATTTTCTGAGGGCCATAATGCGAGAAAAGTAGGAAAGACGTGTTCTGGAAATTCTCCTAGTAAACCAGACAGCAAAATGATCCTATGATCAACTGAGCTACACTGAGTGCCCCTTCATATGCTTCAGTAGCTTTGAGACATTAATCCAGCCAGGTTTTATTGTCAGGGTGACTACTGGGTGGGACTTCTGCGATTTTGAGGTTAAATCATATCCGGGTCCTAATAACTTCATCAGACTGTAGCTTTTACATTGCAATGAGGTTCATGCCTTCCTGTGGTGGGCACCTTTCCCACACACAAAAACAGTGCCACAGAAAGGTTGGGGGGCAGGAATGTGTTGGGAACACAATGGGAAACAACAAACCATCATTTTAACTACTCATCTCCCCATTCCCACTGGGCAGACAGAGAGAGTTAAGATCAGGCCTGACATTTCCCTCGTACTTTCAAAAAACTAAAGCCAGTGGAGCGAGAGTAGCTCCCAAGAATTTCTAAGTCTTTGTTTCTTTGATTGGGAAATATAACAGATTTGCTTTATTAGGAATTAAAACAAGATTTTACAAAATCACTCTCCTGGCACAGAGCCTCACTGCTGGCCCTCCAAACTGGTACTTTGGGTGTGCACTCCCCATTAGTTGATTGTAAAATTTCACCTTAGAATTTACTCCAACATCATCAACTAGGCAGCATGTATGCTCAAAAGCAATACAAAGGATACAAGGGAGGTTTCAACAGAAAGTACTCAAACACTTTCACTTGACTTTGTAAAATATCTAAATGAATGAGCAACAAAAAAAAGTTACTAAAGAACTGACCACCGCACATAGCCCTCAATCAAATGGGCATAGTCAATTAAAAGTGATTTAGAAATTCAATCTTCTGAGTTTTTTTTAAAGGGAAATAGGTCTAGGGTGTCAGAGATGGGTAAATTCAACAATTCCGTGTTCCCAGTGAGGAGCCGTATTCAAACAGAGCATAGGTGAGAGAATTAGTGCTATGGTGTTGTAGCTCTATCTGTGGCCCATACTCCCTTTCAGTGTGGCTCTCAGCTGGGAGAGCAGAAGTAATGAATTTACTCTGATATATGAGTAGGAATATATTACCTTATAGGGATGGACCATTGATTCTCAAACCCCAAATTCCTGGGCTCAAGGAAGGCAGAAAGGATTTCCATCTGGAGAGGCAGGAATTCAGAGCAGGATTCAAGAGGATTCCACCTCACTTTTTTTTTAATGCAAATGAGGGCGAGGCCATGCATGGATTCTCCTTACATACCCACCCCATTTCTGTGGCTAGCTGAGTGGATTTACTGTGCTCCAAAAATTCAACTCCTTTATAAGGCCTTAAGAAAACTCCATTGAGAACTGGCATGAGCCCCACTGAAGGCCTTAAGATGGTACCAAATCTTTAGTTGTGAAAGGTAAAGGATCAATCACCTACCCCTAAAAGGCCAACTTGCCTCAGTAAGATTTTCATTGGACCCTTGCCAACACTCTTCTTCACTTCAAGAGTGCGGCAACACCACTCCAACATTCTGACTAGTAGTTTGGGCCAGGTGTTGCTGCAGTATCCTTGCAGGTTTGACACAACTGTCCCATGCAAATGACCCTCTGTTTGGGATGGGTTCTACATCTTGAGGAATGTTCAGGCAGGGATTTTGCTTCATCATACTTACACCAGTAGAGCACCCCCCCAAGAAATTTCAGGTCCTGTCACAAAACAGATTTAACATTGTGCATGGTGACAAATGTATTTAGACATCATTCTTATGTATTCAAAACTTCCCTATTTGGAATCAGGCAAGAATTATCCATTACTGTATTGTGTCATTGCAACGTAGACTCTCAAGTAACAAAACTGACTCTTGTCTGGAACGGTAAAGGTTCAATAATGAAACCCCCTTCCTGAACCCCATGCTGGCTGACATTTTCAGCAGTTTCCTCTCTTCAGGCAATGTACATAATTCCTTCAAAACTGCCATCTCAAAGTGTAGCCCCATCTCCCCAACCTCCTTATCTTATCTAAGGTCCAAATGTACACTATGTACTTCTCTCCTGAAAATTTCCATGGGAATCCCTCCAATCTGGCTTTTGCCTTTCTCACAGCACTGAAATGGCCCGAGCCAAAGTCAGAATGTCACTGTGGTGTGTTATTCCTCCTCAACTTTTCCACAATGATCAACATTACTGACCACAACATTCTCCTCAAACAACTGTCCTCCTCCGTCCAACTCTAATTTTCTCCTAACTGGCCAAATATCTTCCCTCCTCCATAATCTCCAATTAGTCCAATACTCTGCTCCGCACTAAATTCCACTCATCCATCTTCCTGTCTTCACTGAATATAAAATCCCTGGTGGTTAAAGAGAATAAGCTTACTGAGTTCCTTACTTTAAGGAACACAAAGTTGCAAGATAGTTGCAGAAACAGTAGGACTAGCATCATTATCCAGACACCATAAGAAAATCCTTACTACACTTGTAGACATCTTTCAGAGCATTCTGTGGCCTCTTTAATTCAAAAGTAAAGTAATACGGCATTACACAATGAACAATATCACAGCAGCAAGTGATAAAGAATAAACAAACATATGTCCAACAACAACTGTAATCAAACAGTATGAACTCTACATACTAATTGTCCAAATATAAAATATTAAAAAGCAACCAATGCCCAGGGATCAAACTCCATTCTGCCTTCAATACATGCAGGAAAAAAAACTGTAGTCGATAAAATAATCAATGCCTGTAAATAGGCTAGAAAAATTCCTTATTTGCTGACAACAAATTCAACTTCCTTTGTCGTTTCAAGTAAAGAGCCACACTGTAAAACCAAAATCGAAAAAAAATATCAGTTCTATTTCCACTTCTGATCACGATTCGGGTTCCCTTTGTCCCCACCTTCCACCCCACCAGCCTCCACGTTTAGCAGATCATCCTTTGCCATTTCCACCACCTCTAGTGTGAGGCCATCACCAAATATGTCTTCGCCTCCCCTCCCCATCCAAAGGGACCATTCATTCCACGGCACCCTGGTACACTGTTCAATCACCCCCAACGCCCCTGCCCTTCTGATGGCACCTTCCCATGCAAACATTAGACATTCACTGCTCACGATTCGGTTTCCTCTGCACTTTACAGAACACCTCTGTTAAGTCTGCAAGCGTGACCCCACTCTCACCTCTCTGGCCTTGGCCTCCTTATACTGTTCCATTGAAGCTGAACTTAAGCTCAAGTAATGGCACCTCTTGGTTAGGCACTTTACAGCCTTCCAGACACAACAATGAGTTCAATAATTTCAGATCATAACCTCTGACCCCTTTTTTCCAGACTGTACCTGTTGATGACTTTGCTATTCCAATTTATATTTCCTCTAGTACTATCTTTTGTTTCTTTATTTGTTCTAGTACCATCTCCTTTTGCCTTGCACCATCATCTCCTGCCTTCTACCCAATTGAAGGCCATCCCTTTTGTTCTTACCCCCCTCCCCGCTTTCTCTGCCTCTGCAATTACTTAAACCCTGCTACGTCTCTAGATTTTTCCAGTTCTGACAACAGGTCATCAACCTGAAATGTTGGGGTGAATTTTATGAACCCGGTGGGGGCCCCAATGCTGGGCCAAAAAGATGAGGGGAACCTTGCCTTGGCTGTTTGGGGGACCCCTGGCTGCATTTAATGGCACGTGACAATGAACTGCCCAGCGCTGGGGACCCCGTCCCTTTCAGCACAGGACCCCCAAGTGCTGGTGGCCAATCAGAGGGCTGGCAGCTCAGCAGTTCCAGCAGTGCTACGGAAAGCTGTGGCCACTGCTGGAACTACAGCAGACCCCAGACCAGGCGCAGCCATGGAGCCCCAGACTGCAAATAATTGGGGGGGATAGCCTTGTCAGGGCCAGTCAGATAGGCCTCAGCAAGGGTGGGGGGGTGCTGTTGTTGACAGCAGGGGGTTGAGTGGTGGCACAGTAGTGGCCTTTGCCGCCAGGGGCCTTCCTCTATGGCAAACAGATGCCCAAGCAGGAGGACACCACAACCAGTCTACATAGAGGCTGCCTGGAGGGCCGCTGGTAAAATGCCAGCGATGGTGGGAAGAGGCCCTTAGGTGGCCATTATTTGGCCACTTGAGGGCCTCAACTGGACCTGGGCGGGAAGACCGTTCTCAACCTTCTCCGCCCCTGACTAAATTGAATGCCGTCAGGAAGACGACGGGCACTCCACCCCCAGCCCTGCCCCCCACCCCCTCCCCCGCCTTCCCTCACAATTTTATGGGCCCCCACGCCACCCTGCCCTACTCTAGAGGGTAAATAAATTTCAGCCCTTTAACTTTGTTTCTCTCTCCACAGATGCTGCCTGACCTGCTGAGTATTTCCAGCATTTTTTGTTTTTATTTCAAATTTCCAGCATCTGCTGTATTTTGCTTTGGTATGAAAAACATATACCTCACTAATCAAAAATGGATTCAACAACATCATAATGTTTTCATTCACTTCGAAAGACTGTAACCTAGAATTTTGGCCACGCAGCATCTGTTGTTCAGGCGCTAAACATGTCCTAAGCCTCCAATATGGTGGGCAAGAAGCGCACACTCATTACAAGCCAAAAATGCACCGTCTGGCATATTGGTAAAGGCCTAAAAATCATCGGGAAGTGTCCACATCTGAAAAAAGCATCAGATTCTTTGCCTGTTTGAGGCTGCCCACTGCAAGATTGAATTGTCCTGAGGCAGCTGGCACCAACCCTAAATGCAGGCCGCAATAAGATCAGGTTTGAAAATATAACTACTTGAATGTGGAGCCGGGAGGAGCATCACATTTAAAGAACATAGGCTGACAGATGCTGATCCTGCCACACCTCCCCTCCCCTGTTGATTGTCACTGCTACCTCCCTGTTGATCAACACCAATTCCCCTCTTCGATTAACAGCAACGCCACCCCTCAATTGCTGCTACCCACCAAAAGGCCATCACCAGCTCCCGACCTGATCGCCACGTATCCCTGTTTCCGACAGGCCATCAGCTAACCAGCTCCAAGGAAATGAGGCCAGAGACCCAATATCGGGGGCAGTTCAGAACTCACCATTCAGAGGCAAAGTTTAATCCCTGTACCCCTCTCCCACCTTCATGCACCCAAATTTATATGCCAACGGATGCATTCAGTTCCCTAAGGAGGCTACAATATTTTTCACCTGTGTTCTATGCAAATCACCTTCATCAAAACAACTATATCATTCCTCAAATGATGCAGTGAAGAAATCACATGATCATTTTGCTACAAAATAATCAAATAACCAATGCAAATATGTAAAAATAATCTGAGTTGAGCACATAACTGCACACATAGTACAATGGAAGCATTAGTCTGACTTTCACAATGACTCAGCAGTTTATGAAATCGAATACCTGAGCAGAAGGGTCCCAGGTTCAACACCCAGTCTGTTATGATCTCAGCAGGGTGATGGAAAGTGTACAGAAATTGGAATCAGCCTCTCTAGCAAGATATGGGGGACAAAAAGCAATTGAGGTCCCAGCTCCTAAGCCATATTGGAAGTGAGCATTTGTGGATATCAGGTGAGAACAGGGTCAGGGTTCACTTTGATGCCTCTGTGGTTAATAATCCTGCTAACACTCATTGTCTAGGCACAATCCTGAAACATTTCTAGGTATTACCCACGCTGTACCAAGGAATTAAAAGGATAAATCTTCCTCTATTAACCTGTGGAATGCTGCACCTGTCAGCAAAGATGATCTTAGGACTTGTGCATGACCAGCATAGGCCTGTTCCCTGACAAGCCCTTGCACCTAAATTCATGAGGCATATACTCCTATTGCACCATGTTATCATCCTACTATCTGAAAAAACAACATAATCAACTTCAAATGGTGGGAGAAAGCAGCCCCACATAGGAATACACAGAACACAAAACCCTTTACAGGTTTTGCCTTTATGTTACATGCGAGTCTGCCATGCTGCTTTTTTATCTTGGCTGTGTTTGCTGACAACGCAACCACTAGGCAGCGCAGTATTAGCACATGCGCAAATGCAGCCTCATCCAATGAAACGTCACTGTCTGCGAGGTTTAAGGCAGCTGCCAGTAATAAACACGGCGCTTTCAATTTAAATATAAATATAAATACTGTGGCTACAAGAGCAGGTCAGAGGCTAGGAATCCTGAGGCGAGTAACTCACCTCCTGACTCCCCAAAGCCTGTCCACCATCTACAAGGCACAAGTCAGGAGTGTGATGGAATACTCTCCACTTGCCTGGATGAGTGCAGCTCCAACAACACTCAAGAAGCTCAACACCATCCAGGACAAAGCAGCCCGCTTGATTGGCACCCCATCTACAAACATTCACTCCCTCCACCACCGACGCACAGTGGCAGCAGTGTGTACCATCTACAAGATGCACTGCAGCAATGCACCAAGGCTCCTTAGACAGCACCTTCCAAACCCGCGACCTGTACCAACTAGAAGGACAAGGGCAGCACATACATGGGAACACCACCACCTGCAAGTTCCCCTCCAAGTCACACACCGACCTGAATTGGAACTATATCGCCGTTCCTTCACTGTCGCTGGGTCAAAATCCTGGAACTCCCTTCCTAACAGCACTGTGGGTGTACCTACCCCACGTGGACTGCAGCGGTTCAAGAAGGCAGCTCACCACCACCTTCTCACGGGCAATTAAGGATGGGCAATAAATGCTGGCCTGGCCAGCGACGCCCACATCCCATGAATGAATTTTTTTTTAAATGAGTCACGTAGATTAGAGAACACACTCAGAACTGTGGGAAGGTTGCAATGTCAGTTATGAAATTAGGTAAGTAACACTGCCCTTCCGCAGGCCTAGTGTGGCTATAATATCACTTTGCAGCACTGTGTGATTCCGCTGAGCAGTCTTATAATGAATGGCAGTAAAAGCATTAGGATAAGTATAGACAGAGGTGATTAAATACCACATGAAACATTAAATTATCTTGTGGCCGGGGACAAGTTTTGCAGAGAATTTTGGTTGATCGCACTCCTCAGCCCAATTATTTTAATATTTTTTAACCAATCTAATCCTTCTCTGCAGCTGCCCAAGACCTGCACATCCATTATTGCCAACCGACACTCACCCCATCCCCAGCACCCGCTCCAAGACTCAAATACCAAAGCACTGGTCAGAATTTTGTCGTGAGCCTAACAAGATTATGTTTATTAGACTGCCCAAGGAAGATCACTGGGGTCAGCAGCAGAGGTCAGGTGAACACAAAGTTCACCAACGCAGATTTCTACCAGAGCAGAGAACAGCCTACTGTTTCCATCTATTTGTTTCGATGGAACAAGCAGCAAGTTTAAATTCAGTTTTCTGTGGACTTTTTGACAACACAGTCAGTTATAACCTTGTAAAAATTCTCTTAAGCACAACCTTTTGATGATGTAATGCTGACTGTGGCTGAACAGGAATGCTTTAAAAATGTAATTAAGTGATTCAGCCAAAGTACAGACAGGCTAAATCCATTATGAGGAAAGACACTGAGGTTTACTGATCTTTAAGGTAAACGGTAAAAGGCTGGACTTGGGTTTTACTTTCAAGTGGAAAATAACAATTTCATAGAAAGGTTATTCCTTCCAAATAAGTAACAAGCAAATTGGAACAGTGCAATATTTTCACTGTTCATAGGTTCCACTATACCAAATTGACATTATATTAATATTAGAACCTTTCCTTACAACTGTTACTCGGCAATCATAGGACATAAAGCAACATTTGTTAACAATATGAGAGTACTAACACACAGGTTACCATGTAAACAACTTGGTTAAAACCTCATCATCCTTTGCAAGCCCAGAACTTGAGGCAATAGTCCTACATAATTAAGAGATACATGACATGCAAAGAATACCGCGGAGAACTGCTCTGGTCATTATGCGTACGAACATCGTAGGTGCATTAATAAAGTTTTGACAAAGTCAGAGCAATATTTTTTAACACATTAAAAATTAAAAACTGGTCGCCCCTTAAATCAATGACATATTGGGCAACATTTGACACCCATTATGATCTGCGGTTTTTCTTTAAAGGGGCAATGAAAATAGTGCATTTTAGAGCACGCGGCTTCATCAATTTTCAAAGTTACTTTACAATTACAGTACCAATGCAACAGAACTGCTTTCAATTTTGCTTACTTCATTTTACTCAAGTAGAGAGTCAATTACCATTACGTAAAATGGTAAATGAGTGACAGAAATATTTGCCAAGCCAGGCAAGATCAGTATTCTGCTGGATTGTTTAGTCAAACCAAAAAACGAAAATGTGTAATAAGTGATATACATACGTTAATGAACAAAACTTCTGAAAAGTACAGACTTTCAATCTCCATTTTAACTCCAAAAGCTTACTGTTCAGGTATTTTCAAGCATAGTTATTGCTTTTCTGCCACATTGCTCACAGTTGCCGTCACATGAAGAACAGGAAGGATGCATTCTTATAGGTTAAAGAGGTCATATGCTTCAACTCAACTTTTCTCCACAACAGATTGGAAAAAAAATTAATTCTCATTACAACATCATTTTCCAAGAATTTGAAAAAAGTATTAACACTCATCCTACAAAATAAGATTATCAAATAAATGAACATTTCTCAAGACAGGACTGTGGGTTGCCCACTCTCAGAAATGATCTAAAGATAAATGTGTAACAACGATTTAACAGCAATAAACTGGCATATCATGACATGTGTGAATTAATGAGGATTTTACATTCTCAGTCAGCTAATTGCCTGTTAATTAACCGAATGGATGAAAAGTTCATGCAACAACCTATGTGTGAGCAAAACTTGTACAATACTGATTGAACAAGAATGGATAATAATCCAATGTATCACAATGCTGTGCAATATGACACCATAGAGTCATAGAGAGATACAGCACTGAAACAGGCCCTTCGGCCTACCGAGTCTGTGCCGACCATCAACCACCCATTTATACTAATCCTACATTAATCCCATATTCCCTACCACCTACCTACACGAGGGGCAATTTACAATGGCCAATTTACCTATCAACCTGCAAGTCTTTGGTGGTGGGAAGAAACCAGAGGACCCGGCGGAGACCCATACGGTCACAGGGAGAACTTGCAAACTCCACACAGGCAGTACCCAGAACCGAACCCAGGTCACTGGAGCTGTGAGGCTGCGGTGCTAACCACTGTGCCACTCATGGTAATACAGACGTTAATTTCAATTTTCGCTCACAGCAAGGATAATTACAGATGGGGAAGACCATTCAGCTCTTCTAACTCAAACTTCCACTGAATCATACAATTTCCTATTACAGCAGCCAAACTCTTGAACAACTCCAGAGCTTTTGCCTCCATTAGCCTACCCTGAAGACCAATTGAGATATTAGTCACTCTTTAAATAAAAAGGCACTTCCTGACATCAGTCCTGAAATTGCCATTTACCAATTATGTCTCTACGTCCCTTTGTCCTGCAGTTATGTTTAATGAGAATTAACCTTGTCTATTCCATTTCATATTTTATAAGCCTGAATAAATCCCATCATCTGTCTCCTTCCAAGGCTGAACAGCCCAAGTTTTTCTAACCTTTCATCATAACACATTCTAACCATAGAATCATAGAATGGTTACAGCAGCAAAGGGAGCCATTTGACCCATCGTGAACATGCCTCCTCTGCAACAGCAACTTACCTCGTCCCACTTGCCTGCCTTTTCCTCATAGCCCTGCAAAATTTTTATCTTCAGGCAATTATCCAATTCTCTTTTGAAAGCCTCAATTGAATCTAACTCCAGCACACTCTCAGGGAGTGCATTCCAGATCCTAACCAATCACTGCATAAAAATGTTTTTCCTCATGTCGCCCTTAGTTCTTCTGCCAATCAGCTTAAATTGGTGCCCTCTGGCTCTCGATCTTTCTGCCAACAGGAATAGTTTCTCCCTATCCACTCCATTCAGATTCCTCATGATTTTGAACACCGCTATCGAATCTCCTCTTCTCCAAGAAGAACAGCCCCAGATTCTCCAACCTATCCAAGTAACTCAAGTTGCTCATCCCTGGAACCATTCCCAAGAATCTTTTCTGCACCCTCTCTAACACCTTCACATTTCTCCTAAAGTGTGTGCCCAGAAATGGATACAATACACCAGTTGAGACCAAACCAGTGTTTTATAAAGGTTTAGTTTAGTTTAGAGATACAGCACTGAAACAGGCCCTTTGGCCCACCGAGTCTGTGCCGAACATCAACCACTATCAACCCATTTATACTCATCCTACACTAATCCCATATTCCTACCACATCCCCATCTGTCCCTATATTTCCCTACCTATACTAGGGGCAATTTATAATGGCCAATTAACCTATCAACCTGCAAGTCTTTGGCATGTGGGAGGAAACCGGAGCACCCGGAGGAAACCCACGCAGACACAGGGAGAACTTGCAAACTCCACACAGGCAGTACCCAGAATTGAACCCAGGTCGCTGGAGCTGTGAGGCTGTGGTGCTAATCACTGCGCCACTGTGCCGCCCCATCATAACTGCCTTACTTTTGTACTCTATGTCCCTATTTATAAAGCCCAGGATCCCGTATGTTTTATTAACTATTTTCTCAACCTGCCCTGCCACCTTCAATGAATTGTGCCTCTGCTCCTGCGCCCCTTTAGAATTGCACCTTTTAATTTATATTGCCTCTCATTGTTCTTCCTACCAAAATGAATAATTTCACACTTCTCTACATTAAATATCATCCATCCATTGTCCATCCATTCCACCAGCCTGTCTATGTCCTTTTGAAGTTTATCACTATCCTCCTTGGAAGTTCATTTTGCATTCAAGTTTTGTGTCATCCACAAATTTTTAAATTGTGCCCTGTACACCCAAGTCTAAGTCATTGATAGATATCAAGAAAAGCAGGGGCCATAAGAACATAAAAAATAGGAGCAGGTGTACACCATACAGCCTGTCGAGTCTGCTCCACCATTCAATACGATCATGCCTGATCTCGGCTTTAACTCCACTTTCCTGTCTGCTCCTCATATCCCTTGATTCCCTGACAGATCAAAACAGGTTGATGGTCGGCACAGACTCGGTGGGCCGAAGGGCCTGTTTCAGTGCTGTATCTCTAAACTAAAACTAAACCTGTCTATCCCAGCCTTAAATATATTCAATGATGGAGCATCCACAACTCTCTGGGGGAGAGAATGCCAAAGATTCACAACCCTCTAAGTGAAGAAATTTTCCTCACATCAGTCCTAAATGATCGTCCCCTGTCCTGAGACTGTGCCCCCACATTCTAGATTCTCCAGTCAGGGGAAACAACCTCTCAATGTCCACCCTGTCGAGCTCCTTCAGGATTGTGTATGATTCAACAAGATCACCTCTCATTCTTCTAAATTCCAGAGAATATAGACCCACTTTACTGAGCCTCTCATCATAGGACAACCTTCTCTTCTCAAGGACCAATCTAGTGAACCTTCACTGTACCACCTCCAAGGCAAGTATAATCTTCCTTAAATATGGAGACCAGATGTGCACACAGTATTCCAGGTGTGGGATCACAAAAGCCCTGTATAATTGTAGAAAGACTTCTTTAACCCTGCACTCTAATCCCCTTGCAATAAAGGCAAACATGCCATTTTCCTTCCAAATGCTTGCTGTACCTGCATGCTAACTTTGTGTGTTCCTTGTAAGAGTACACCCTCTGAACATCAATATTTACCAGTTTCACACCTTTTAAAAAATATTCTGTTTTTCCTACCACCAAAGTGAACAACTTCACACTTCCCCACATCATACTCCACTTTGTTCCCCACTCACTTAACCTGTCTATGTCTCTTTGCAGCCTCTTTGTGTCCTCCTCACAGCTTGCATTCCCACTTGCTTTGTATCATCAGCCAACTTAGATACATTACTCTATCTCTTTGCCTAAGTCATTAATATAGATTATAAATAGCTGAGGCTCCGGCACTGATCCTTTCAGCACTCCACTAGTCACAGCCTGCCGACTTGAAATTGCCCCGTTTATGCCTACTCTCTGCTTCCTGTCCATTAACTAATCCTCTATTCGTGCTGATATACTACCCCAACTCCATAAGCCCTTATCGTGCATATTAACCTTTTGTGTGACACCTTATCAAATGCCTTTTGGAAATCCAAGTATACTACATATATTGCTTCCCCTTTATCTACATTACTAGTTACCTCCTCAAAAAACTCAAATAAGTTTGTTAAACATGATATCCCTTTCGTAAAACCATGGCCATAATTTTACGGCCCCCAAATGAGTGGGCTGGTGTCGGAGGGGGGAAGCAGGGGGGGCGTAAAATTATGTGAGGCAGGGGGGTCATTCCCGACACCCTCCCGCCCCCGCTGCAATTTTACGCGGGTCGGTGGCGGAAAGAAACAATCTGCCCACCCCAGGCCAATCAAGGCCCTTAAGTAGCCAATTAACTGGTACTTAGGGGCCTTCTCCTGCCGCCGTGGGTATTTCAGCCTCGGCGGGCAGACGGCAAAGGCCTCAAGAACTCCACCTGATAAAACCAGGCGACCTTCTTGTGGGCTGGAGGGGGGGGCTCCTAATCAGGCACCCTGTGCCTCACAGAGGGCCACTGCTGAAGCCCCAACTGCCCCAAAAGCACAACGACCCCCGGCTGATTGTCCCCAGCGAGGCCCCAAAAACATACCGTAGTTCTGGGGCTGTCCTTCCTCTTGCTAATGTCGGTGGGTGTCGTCTCAGCAGTGGCCACCACTCCTGGTGGCGCTGCTGTGAATAAGAACTGCCGGCCCGCTGATTGGCCGGCAGCTCCATTAGGCGTGACTTCCCACCCAAGGCCAATTATGGGCCTGGGAATGAAAAATCCCAGCCTGGCTCACCAGGCCCGGCGGAGGCGGGCTCACCACCAACTTTTCAGCTGGTGTGCCCATGTTGATTTTGTCTGATCATACTATGATTTTCTAATCCATTGTTAAGACTTCCTTAATAATAGATTCCAACACTTTCCCGATGACTGATGTCAGGCTAACTGGCCTGTATTTCCTGTTTTCTCTCCCACTCCTTTCTTCAATAACATTGTTACATTTGTTAACTTCCAATCCACTGGGACTGTTCTAGAATCTAGGGATAAAAACAGAAAATGCTGGAAACACTTAGCTGGTCTGGCAGCATCTGTGGAGCGAGAAGCAGAGTTAACGTTTCAGGTCTGAGACCTTTCTTTTTTTTTTAGAGATACAGCACTGAAACAGGCCCTTCGGCCCACCGAGTCTGTGCCGAACATCAAACACCCATTTATACTAATCCTACACTAATCCCGTATTCCTACCTAATATCCCCACCTGTCCCTATATTTCCCTACCACCTACCTGTACTAGTGACAATTTATAATGGCCAATTTACCTATTAACCTGCAAGTCTTTTGGCTTGTGGGAGGAAACCGGAGCACCCGGAGAAAACCCACGCAGACACAGGGAGAACTTGCAAACTCCACACAGGCAGTACCCGGAATCGAACCCGGGTCCCTGGAGCTGTGAGGCTGCGGTGCTAACCACTGGCAAAGGTTAACACTGCTTCTCTCTCCACAGAAGCTACCAGACCTGCTGAGTATTTCCAGAATTTTCTGTTTTTTTGTTCAGATTTCCATCATCCTCAGTGTTTTGCTTTTATTCTGGAATCGAGGGAATTTTGGAAAATCATAACCCTGTTTAGATCAGCTTAATTCAGAAAACAGGTTTACCTGTCAAAATAACAGTGAGGCTAATGGCGCACGGCATTATTTCAGTGGAAATGGTACAGCAGCTTCAAGGACAGGACAGATATGTGGTTAAACTCAAAAATCCAAAAGGTACTGTCTAAATTACACTGCTTTGTCATTAGCTTCGCGAAAATGACATCTTGCTGCCTGCCTCACAATTGAAATGCACTAAATGGCATGAAGTCATTGTAGCTGCACAGTAGATATGAACTAAACTTGCCACAGAAAGTTAGGTCTTGTCCATTTAAAAACATCCTCTTCATGGCATGATAAATATTAATTACTGTCATTCAACATTTCCGCCACTGAAAATTAACTTATAAATGTGGAGTCACATTCCTTCAAGTTTTAGATGTTGTAAGAGATTTAAAAAATGTCAATATTAAAATTAAGATTTTTTTTTAACTTTTCCTTTCTTTCTCTGTTTTCCTCTTAATCCAAATTTTCTTTCCCTTTATTTTTCATTCTGTATCTGATTTGACAATGAGTTCATCTACACTAATTAAAATGTCCTTCTCAGTCTTTGTGCTAGATCTGCCAATCTCACAAGGAGGCTGATTTAACAAGAAGTTCAGTATTCTTTCAGATGGCATTAGTCATGATCTAAGATCACCTAACAAGGAGGACCCTAAGAATGCTGTCATCATCCAGCCATCAGCAAAGACATTCCGATCCAGGCCTACTTCACCAACCCGTCTCAAATCCAGAAAGTTACTTTAGACCATCACTGAAGCATTTCAGCGATTTCCCTTCAGCTTTGATGACTGATGGTGCAATGCTTGAAAGAATTGTAACATACCAAATGGATTCCTCATAGAGGACCCACAGTACGCCTCAAAAGCTGCCATGATAGTTCTGCCACCTTCTCCATTGATGGAAGATTAAAGCATCCCTGCCATGCAACTGCAGTGTTCCTAATCAGACGCTGGAGTACATCATCAAACACTGCCGTCAAAGAAAATTCACAGACAGCCTACAAGATATCCATGCTGTTACAGTGGAAGCTTTGATTTGGATATCTGACTTAGAAATTTGATTAGCTTTTGCTACTACCATATGAAAGAAGCAAACAAAATTATTGTGCTGTTAATTTCACAATCTTTCAATCTGATTGGTTAAGGAGATACATAGTTGCTTGCCTTGTTCAGTCAGCTTCTAGATGACTGGTTTCCCTCGCTGCACCATTATCAGCAACTTGCACAACAAAAACATTTAAAAATCTAAATGTGCATGGGCAAGTCTAACAAACAACAGATGCCATTAAATGCCCTGCTACTACAAAATCTGGCCCAATCTACCAATCGACAGCAGACCATGCTGTAAATAAATTCGCGTTTGTATGGAAAGATATAGGAATATAAAGCATTTAAACATGAGATGTTTTTGTATATGATCTAAACGTTCTTTCACAAAAAAAACTCCATACGAAGGCCAAATAAAATAGACCCTGAAGCCCTCATAAACAAGCAGCTTTAAAGCTTTATACACGTAAACATGACGACAGTGATCCCTGAAATTTGTTTACTTAACCCAGTTTCATACAACAATAAATAAAGTTTTTAAATTGTTTAAATGATACTATAATCTGTACTAAAAACAATGAATGACAAAAAGCAGACCCAAGTTTCTGGCTTCACCTTCCCAAATTATATTAGGTATAAAATTGCAAAGTTACATTTTAAAATGCACAAAGGAAAATGATACCTTTGGGGAAAATTCCATGGCAGGGAATTCGCATATAATTTTGGTCTTGGGATACTGGAGTAAGTTTTTGAAATGACGTTGGTTTTCTTATCGTTCTCCATCTGTAACTGGCGAGTTCTTTTTTACAGCGTCCTAAAACGTTACACATAACCTAAAGAGGAACCTCAATAAAGCAGACGATCGTACACAACAGCTCCTTTTCTAGGGACTAATGAACTTAGAAGGAATGTAGCCCAACCTACGAGAGTAAAAGCAGCCTACGGCCGGACAATAGTCAACACTCCACCCCCTCGCTCATGCACGCACCTCAATGAAAATATAATAAACCATTTTACCATCTGTTTAACCGTGCTGTATACATTTGCGCGTTTCTTCTAACAAAAAAAAATCAGGCATTTCATATTATTGCCTCCCAGTTTTTACCGACACCATTTTTCGCACTGCGATACAATATTAATTTTTAAAAGTCAGGAAGTGCTGCTTTGAAAAAAAGTATTACAACAATGTATTGACGTGAAGGATAAGTTGAACATGTTTTGCTTCATTCTTTTGCAAGATTTAATCACAATACAGATCGTTGGCAAGCTAATGTGAAATTTTTGGTTATCGCTCCAATAATTTCATAAGCCCCCGAGGCATGCAAATGATCCAATGAAGTTGCGAAAGAAAAGGAAGTTTTAAAAAAAAAATCACCCTCTGTCAAATCCATAGACATTGTGGCGCAAAATCTCTTCCTATCTGAAGATGTATAATTAGAAATCCAATTAATATTCTTTATGCTGTATGAAAGTATGAGAGGCTGATTCAGCTCATCCTCAATGTCATTTGTGTAAAGAAAAGTGAGCTGGAGCACTGGACCTATCATACCACAAGAAAAATACTCGAGTAGAAAAATCCAGTGATTACTCTGGTATTACAAGATCTCTGCATTGTGAGAACAAAAATATGAAGCATTATTTAATTCTTTGAAAACCAAAGTTATGTGCCAGTTTATGAAATTTGACAACACAGTTTTTCTCCTTTTCCCACTTTCCCTCTCCCATTCCTCCATCCTTCATGATATTGGCACATTGTTAAAGTACAATTCCAAAGAAGCCAGCACAATTTGGTACCTATGCAGCTATTATTCATTTGTCAGCCTAGAAATTATGTGCCAGTAGATTATTTGACTACAGAGACCCTCACAGCAGAGTGTAGCTCGAACCCACTGCCTTCTTGTAAGATTCTTACAGCAGCATTCCACAAATACTGCAAGTACTGGTGCTTTTAAGATACAAAATGTATTAGTTAAATTGGGAAGGGAGCACATCACATTGGCCGCTGAACATACTGTGCCAAGAAATTGTAGAATAAACTTAAAGTTAAATGTTGAATTTGAGGAAATATTTATGCTATCCACAGGAGGTGAGAAACTTGAGGGAAAAACTGGAAGACAGATCACCATCAAGCTGCAGTCACACATCTCAAAGCAGATGATTATAGAGCAGATTAGGGGAATATAAGATGAAAGAAAATACTACAAATCTGAAATAAAAAACAAAAGTGCTGGAAATACTCAGCAGGTCCAGCAGCATCTGTGGGGAGAAACAGAGTTAACCTTTGCCATTTCTGATGAAAGGTCTCAGACCCGAAAAGTTAACTCTGTTTCTCTCTCCACAGATGCTACCAGACCTGCTGGGCATTTCCAGCCCTTTTTGTTTTTTATTAGGGGAATATAAGACTTGTGGAGAGGAGGCCAAGGGAGGAGAAAGAAAAAAATGTTTGTCCAATTAAATGTCATTATTTTTATGGTTTCTCTTCCTCTAACCTATCCTCTCCCATTTCTTATTTACTTTCACCTTCCCTTTTCACTCTCCCTGCACTATTCCCTGATCAGGTGCGAAATAGAATCTGTTCTGATGAAGGGCATTGACCTGAAACGTTAACTGTTTGTCTTTCCTCAGATGCTGCCAGACCGGCTGTATATTTCCAGTGCTTTCTGTTTTTATTATCGGCAATCTATTCTCAGGATTCTTCAATTTTAGTTAGACATAAGAAACAACGTAAAGCAAGCCTACTGTTAACAGACAAGGCTGAAGCATTTGCAACCATCTTCAGCCAGAAGTACAAAGTGGATGATCCATCTTGGCTTCCTCCTGAGGTCCCACCATCACAAATGCCAGTCTTCAGCCAATTCGATTGTCCATATGATATCAAGAAAGGGCTGAATGCTCTGGATACAGCTAAGGCTATGGACCCCGACAACATCCCGGCTGTAGTACTGAAGACTTGTGCTCCAGAGCTAGCCACGCCTTTAGCCAAGCTGTTTCAGTGCAGCTGCAACACTGGCATCTACCCGGCAATGTGGAAAATTGCCCAGGTGTGTCCTGCCCACAAAAAGTAGGACAAATCCAACCCAGCCAATTATCGCCCCATCAGTTTACTCTCAATCATCAACAAAGAGATGAAAGGTGTCGTTGACAGAGCTATCAAGCAGCACTGGACCGTGAATCTGCTCATCAAAGTTCAATTTGGATTCTGCCAGGGCCATTTGGCTCCAGACCTCATTGCAGCCTTAGTCCTTTTATTTTATTATTCTTTCATGGGATGTGGGCATCGCTAGCTAGGCCAGCAGTTATTGCCCATTCCTAATTGCCCTTGAGAAGGTGGTGGTGAGCTGCCTTCTTGAACCGCTGCAATCCTTGTGGTGTAGATAAACCCACAGGGTGTTCCAGGATTTTGACCCAGTGACTGTGAAGGAACGGCGATATAGTCCTAAGTCAGGATGGTGTGTGACTTGGAAGGGAACTGCAGGTTGTAGTGTTCCCATGCATCTGCTGACCTTGTCCTTCAAGGTGGTAGAGGTCACAAGTTTGGAAGGGAGGGAGACAGGAAGCAGGAAACCGCAGACCAGTTAGATTAACATCTGTCTCAGGAAAATGTTGGAAGCTATTATTAAAGATGTTATAGCAGGGCATTTAGAAAAATTCAAGGTATTCAGGCAGAGTCAACGTGGTTTTGTGAAAGGAAAATCATGTTTAACCAATTTATTGGAGTTCTTTGAGGGAGTTACATGTGCTGTGGATAAAGGGGAACCAGAAGGCCAATCTAGCCCATTGTCTATTGAGTCTTGTTGGTTGGCAGTGTACATGTAGTATTATCATGTAGTATTAGCAGGGATCAATACATCAAAAAACAAATTGAACACATTTACCCCACATCTTATTTCCTGCTCCCATTTCAGTCAGCCTCTCCCCACCCACTCCAGCCCAACTTTCAGGCCAGATTCCCCCTTCACTCAGTTCCCTGTTGTCCGTTCATGGCTGTACCACTCTCAACCTCAGCCTCAATTTTTCAGCCTGACTTTCTACTCGATCCCTGCCTCCCAGCTATCTCAAACTCCTGCATTTCCCTCCTTTGGCTCTGTTTCTTTTCTAGTTATCTGCAGCAGTGAAGTGGTGTGCAGTTCAGACTGAGTAAGCCAGAGGCTGGAGTTGGCTCTGGAGTGAACACTGAGTTGGGCTGAGGTTGGTCAATAACTGAGTTGGCCTGTAGTTGACATATGGAATAGGTGAGCAATGCCACAGGAGATGCTTGAGAATTAAAATTCCAGAACCTAAAACTACAAATGGGCATTATCAAATTCCTAATGTGGATAAAGGGCAACCAGTGAATGTACTGTACTTAGATTTCCAGAAGGCATCTGATATGGTGCCACAGAAAATAAAAGTTCATGATGTAGGGGTAACATATTGGCATGGATAGAAGATTAGCTAGCTAACAGGAAACAGAGAGTAGACATAAGTGGGTCATTTTCTGGTTGGCAAGATGTAACGAATGGTGTGCCACAGGGACCTGTGCTGGGGCCTCAACTTTTTACAATTTATATCAATGATTTCGATGAAGGGACCGAAGGTATGGTTGCTAAATTTGCTGATGACACAAAGATAGGTAGGAAATATAAAGAAAGTAGGAAGGAACTTAAGCAAGGAGTCAGGAGGGCTAAAAGGGGTCATGAAAAGACATTGGCAAACAGGATTAAGGAGAATCCCAAGGCTTTTTATTTGCAGATAAAGAGCAAGAGAGTAGCCAGGGAAAGGGTTGGCCCACTCAAGGACAGAGGAGGGAATCTATGCATGGAGCCAAAGGAAATGGGCGAGGTACTAAATGAGTACTGGAGCTGTGATGATTGACCTCCAACAACCAAACCATTTTCCTTTCTACTCGGTATGAATCCAACCAGTGGAGAGTTTTCCCTCTGATTCCCATTGCCTTCAATTTTGCTAGGGCTCCTTGACGCCACATTTGGTCAAATGCTGCCATGATGTCAAGGGTAATCACTCCCACTTCATCACAGCTCTTTTGTCCATGTGTGGGAATACTGTGGCAAGTAACACCTCCTGACCCCCCAGTGCCTGTCCACAATCCACAAGGCACGTCAGGAGTCTGAAGGAATATTCACCACTTGCTTGGATGGGTGTAGCTCCAACAACACTCATGATGTTTGACATCATCCAGGACAAAACAGCCGCTTAATTAGCATCATCTTCAACATTCACTCCCTTTATCACCGACGCACAGTGGCAGCAGTGTGCACCATCTGCAAGATGCACTGCAGCAACTCACCAAGGCTCCTTCGACAGCACCTTATATACGAACATGCAAGCATACAAATTAGGAGCAGGTGTAGATTACTCGGCCCTTAGAGCCTGCTCCGCTATTCAATAAGTTCATGGCTGAACTGATTACTCCACATTTCCATCTACCCCCGATAGTCTTCCACCCCCTTTTCAAGAATCTATCTACCTCTGCCTTAAAAATATTCAAAGACTCTGCTTCCACCACATTTTGAGGAAGAGAATTCCAAAGACTCATAACCCTCTGAGAGAAAAAATTTCTCCTCATCTCTGTCTTAAATGTGCGACCCCTTATTTTTAAACAGTGACCCCTAGTTCTAGATTCTCCCACAAGGGGAAACATCCTTTCTCCATCCTCCCTGCCAAGACCCCTCAGGATTTTATATGTTTCTATCAAGTCACTTCTTACTCTTCTAAATTCCAATGGATACAAGCTTAGCCTGTCCAATCTTTCCTCGTAAGACAGCCCGCCCATTCCAGATATTAGTCTACTAAACCTTCTCTGTACTGCCTCTATTGCATTTACATCCTTCCTTAAATAAGGAGACCAGTACTGTGCACAGTACTCCAGATGTGGTCTTACCAATGCCCTGTATAGCTGAAGCATAATCTCCTACTTTTGTACTCAATTCCCCTCGTGATAAATGATAACATTCGATTAGCATTCCTAATTATGTGCTGTACCTGCATTCTAACTTTTTGCGATTCATGCATTAGGACACTCAGATCCCTCTGCATCTCAGACCTCTGCAATCTCTCACCATTTAGATAATATGCATCTTTTTTATTCTTCCTGCTAAAGTGGACAATTTCCCACTTTCCCACATTATACGCCATTTGCCAGGTCTTTGCCCACTCACTTAACCTGTCTATATACCTTTGTAGCCCCCTTATATCCTCTTCACAAGTTACTAACAAAGAACAAAGAACAGTACAGCACAGTAACAGGCCATTCGGCCCTCCAAACCTGCGCCGATCATGATGCCTGTCTAAACTAAAACCTTCTGCACTTCCGGGGTCCGTATCCTTCTATTCCCATCCTATTCATGTATTTGTCAAGACACCCCTTAAACGTCGCTATCGTACCTGCTTCCACCACCTCCCCCGACAGCAAACTTTGCCCCTTGCACCTTAAACGTATGTCCCCTAGTAACTGATTCTTCCACCCTGGGAAAAAGCTTCTGACTAACCACTCTGTCCATGCCACTCATAACTTTGTAAACATCTGTCAGGTCGCCCCTCCACCTCCGTCGTTCCAGTGAAAATAATCTGAGTTTATCCAACCTCTCCTCATAGCTAATACCCTCCGTACCAGGCAACATCCTGGTAAACCTCTTCTGTACCCTGTCCAAAGCCTCCACATCCTGGTAGTGTGGCAACCAGAATTGCACGCAATATTCCAAGTGTGGCCTCACTAAGGTTCTGTACAGCTCAATGGTGACTTTGGGAAAACAGAACTGTGGCAGAATGATTTTTTTTTTACTTTGTTTCCACAGATGAATTTATTTATTTGGTCTATGTCCACAGACAATGATATAAAATGTGCTTGATCAGACTAAAGGAGCACTAGAAACTGAAGAAATGATTACTGAGGGCATCATATCTAAATCTGAAATATTCATTTGTACAATGAAATGATTAGCTTGTAATATTTAAGATTGGTTTCAGATAAATTTAAAGAATGACCAATGAACTTCACATACAACTGTTTATCATGCTTAACATCCAGTGTGTGCACTAGAAGATGGAACTCCTCCCATTTCAAGCAGCCAAAAGCAATTTTAGACTTTCACCCAAAATTGGTGTGAAGTTGACATAGCGGTTGTGCTCCCTACCAGAAAGTTGGCATTGGGGAACCTGAATCATTTGTAGATTTGGCTGCCACTTGGGGAGCTACAGGCACCAAGTGGGTGCCTTGCTGCAGCTCCACAGTTCTGGAGGGAACTGGCCATCTCCCACATAGATCCAGTTGGCAGATTAGGCCTGGGGTGGAGTGGTGGGGGGGAAGATTCCACAAGCTGTTGAGCATCAGCCAGCATTGGCTCACAATATTGTCATGGAGTCATGAAGAACATTATATTTAAGCTACAGAACACTTGATACAGCAGGATGCAGCATTCATGGCACAGGACCTGTCCAATTGTACGTGAAAATTGACTCCGATTTGCATAGTTAGCAGCCTCCCACTGAAAACAGGTGGCAGATTGTTCACCTATTTACACATCTGTGTGAAAATTGTCTCTGCCGACTCTTGAGTATCAATGGAGTGGATGAGATGCTTCCTCTCTCCACCCCATCCCCCCAACTTTTCAATTGCCAGCAGTCTGCTTTTACAGGGGATAAAAGGACTGCAAGCAGTTGATAATCATGTCAGCATTAAGCAGATCAGATACAATACGACCAGATGCAGAGTAAAGTTCCCTCTACTCTGTCTTAACAAAATGCCTCAGGCTCAATCTTAGAAGAGCAGTCCCTACTATACCAATGTGATTTTTTCCCCCTATTTATGCCCTTGTATAGAATGTCCAGGTTGTTCAACCTTGCCCGTCTAAGAGCGAAGTCCAAAGTACGGAAAGTCCTCATCAGAGAACTCCTCTTTGCTGACGATGCTGCTTTAACATCTCACACTGAAGAATGCCTGCAGAGTCTCATCGACAGGTTTGCGTCTGCCTGCAATGAATTTGGCCTAACCATCAGCCTCAAGAAAACGAACATCATGGGGCAGGATGTCAGAAATGCTCCATCCATCAATATTGGCGACCACGCTCTGGAAGTGGTTCAAGAGTTCACCTACCTAGGCTCAACTATCACCAGTAACCTGTCTCTAGATGCAGAAATCAACAAGCGCATGGGTAAGGCTTCCACTGCTATGTCCAGACTGGCCAAGAGAGTGTGGGAAAATGGCGCACTGACACGGAACACAAAAGTCCGAGTGTATCAGGCCTGTGTCCTCAGTACCTTGCTCTACGGCAGCGAGGCCTGGACAACGTATGCCAGCCAAGAGCGACGTCTCAATTCATTCCATCTTCGCTGCCTTCGGAGAATACTTGGCATCAGGTGGCAGGACTATATCTCCAACACAGAAGTCCTTGAAGCGGCCAACACCCCCAGCTTATACACACTACTGAGTCAGCGGCGCTTGAGATGGCTTGGCCATGTGAGCCGCATGGAAGATGGCAGGATCCCCAAAGACACATTGTACAGCGAGCTCGCCACTGGTATCAGACCCACCGGCCGTCCATGTCTCCGTTATAAAGACGTCTGCAAACGCGACATGAAATCGTGTGACATTGATCACAAGTCGTGGGAGTCAGTTGCCAGCATTCGCCAGAGCTGGCGGGCAGCCATAAAGACAGGGCTAAATTGTGGCGAGTCGAAGAGACTTAGTAGTTGGCAGGAAAAAAGACAGAGGCGCAAGGGGAGAGCCAACTGTGCAACAGCCCCAACAAACAAATTTCTCTGCAGCACCTGTGGAAGAGCCTGTCACTCCAGAATTGGCCTTTATAGCCACTCCAGGCGCTGCTTCACAAACCACTGACCACCTCCAGGCGCGTATCCATTGTCTCTCGAGATAAGGAGGCCCAAAAGAAAAAAAAAGAAAGAAAAGAATAGAATGTCCATATATGAACTTCACCAATCACAAATTCGACCCTAATCCTGCATTTGACCTTATTACAATGTTACTCTTTCCCATTCATTTGGATTTTGGAACTAACCAGTTCAGATCCAAGTTCAATAAATTTTGGTTGGTTCTGATTAAATTGAATGGCTAACCAGAAGCTAAGTCACTCATTCCCAGACCCAAATATTTTACCCTTAAAAAGTTAAGCATTGATGATTCACAACCATAAGGGTATTAGCACAGTCATGGACTCTTGAGCTTTAGTATGCTTTTAAATGGATACTCATTTGAAGTTAACTGAACCAAGTCTGCACCTGGGAATGAAAGATAACAATTTATTCCAGTGTATGCTACACACAAATTATTTGGAGATTGTAGTTCCTAAATATTGCCCAAGGCTTGTAGGAGTGAGTGTGTTACCATGCTCAAAGCAAGGTGGAAGAAATATTTGCAATCTATGTGCTAATACTGCATCAATAGAATCTTCAGTTTCAGTGAATGTTTTGAACAATGTGACACTACAGGACAAAGGTCTATCTTGAGAAATTACTCATAACAACATTTTCTGTTTTATTTCAACAGCAGACAGTATGAACTTGGAATACGACTGAATGACCACATACAATTCACAATTTAGTAGAAATGTCCGGGCTTCAGCATAGCTTTAGTTCCAGAAAGCACTATGCAATTAAAATATAAAACAACGAGGAATATAACTGCCATTTTTTAATTTGCCAGGTTTATTATTAACCAGCAGCTTTACAGAAAGAAGTCACATTAAAAAAAGCTATGGTAAAATCTTGTCAATCAATCTTCATCCATCCAGACAATAATAACTGTGATCCAGAAACCAAAACAACAATAATATTATTTAAATCTTTTAACATCTTTGTATCCAAAAGAAATAAATAATCCAGGAATAAATTATTAACAGTTTGTTGTTTAGCAATACTAGGTAACACTTTTCATGGCTACCATTTAATCATAAGAACATTTCTCTGCCCATTTCAGCAAAATTGGGATATTCCGAGAAACTAAACAGAAGCATGGTATTTGTCTGATTTTGTAGGAATATCTCAAATCCATCATATGCCAACAAAATGCTCTCCTCAGTTAAAAACAAATTAGAAAGATAGAAACTTCTTTGCGAAAAAAGACTTAAGGTCCATCTAGTTCGCCTTCTACCAATCTGGTAGTCGAATGATATGATCATGCAGTTGTTGACTAATCATAGCAATCAATCTCTATCAATTTAGTCAACAACAAACCCAATCATGATGCAAGGAAACCCCAGTGGTGAACAGCATTGGGAACCATAGGCATAAAGCCAACTGTTCCTTCCAATCATGTTACATTTACCATGTCTTTGTCTCAAATTACTCATACAGTGTATCCAAAACATTATTTTCTGAAAGAAATCTATCTAATTTGCATTTGACAAATCAACACGAAGTGATTCCACCGTCTCCTTACGGAGTCAATAGATTTCCATAGCTTTACCAATTGGCTCACTGAAATACTGACCTGGATTTTAGCCTGGAGACAAGTTCTGCAGGAGGGTGCTGGTCAGGAAACCTGGAAAAATGGGTTTCCTGAATGTCCTGCAGAATTTAACTTCAGGGCTGCTTGAAATTTATTTACGTGGGGTTTCTGTCCAAAGGCAGCCTGATTGACATTTTGGGGAAGTGAGAGAGATCGTAGACAGGAGGCCCGGTTTGTTTGTTTGTGGAGGGGGTGGCATCCAGATTCCAGATCATTGGGGAGGAGGTGCCCACACTGCGGAGAAGGAGGGAGCGATGGTGGCCGGGGGGCCCGATTGCAGGGGGGGGTGGGGGGGGAAGGGTGTTATGGTGGTCCGACAGCTCCAATGGAAGTGAAAGGAAGGTCCAATGATGGTTGTGGAGGTCCATGGTGGGGTGGAGTGGGAGGTGGGGGGCAGAGTGTGCAGTTAGACCGCAGGCAAGGGAGGGTGGGAGCAGTGTCGTGTTAATGGGTAGCTTGTGGGCCTGGAGGAAACACTCTTGTTGCTCCTGGCCCACAGGCAGTGCTGTAAAGGCACTTACCTCATGGATTCAGTCCTTCATGCCTTTTTTAAGTTGCTGAGTTGCCTTAGCCTGGGAAACCCAGCTGCCTGTGATTAAAAATAGAATGACTATTAAAATAAAAGCAATTAGCCTCAGTATTATACTTATATGGCCAATCTGCTTCCTATGAGTGGATTGGTCACCTCCCCCCTCATTCTGCCTCTGTAGGAGGTTTGAGGTGGGTTCAGTTCCTGTTCAATTTTTTGCATTTAACCTCTGACACGACCCCAACAAACCTGTTTTTGAGAGTTAAGATTCAGCCCATTGTTTCCACAGATTAGTTTTCAATTTAAACCACGCCCTCACTCCCACCCTTCAAGAACAGGCCACACCCTCTGGTTCTATTGCTCTGGACAAAATAAAATAGCTTGTCATGGCCTACTAAAAATAGCAATCATATCACCTCACAACCTTCTGTTTCCCAAGGAGAGCATGCCCAATTTAAATAATAGCTCCTCATAATCCAATCCCTTCATCCCCTCAATCATTCTGGTTTCTTTCTCTTCTTTATCTTTTCAATAGCTGGAACATCCTTTTTGTACTGTGGCAACCAGAACTGTACACAATATTCTAAGTGCAGTCACATCAATAATTTATAAAGTGGTAGGATTACCTCAGTATTTCAGCTCAATATTGACTTTTTAATACCTCTTAACATTTGAAACAAAGTAAAATACAATGGATGCTGGAAACCTGAGTTAAAAAGCAGAAAATGCTGGAGAACGCTCAACAGGTTTGCTAATTTGCTCGAATAAAAACAAGAAATGCTGGAAATATTCAGCAGGTCTGGCAGCATCTGTGGAGTCTCTCTTGTTTTTATTTCAGATTTCCATCATCTGCAGTATTTTGCTTTTATTTTAGTGCTAAATTGCTTTACTTTTTAAGCGTTCTTTTCCTTCATTATCAACTTTTATTACTTTTCGCTTCAGTTTTTTTATATCATTCTCCACAAAGGGGAAGAGAGTGAAACCAAAGCCACAGCTCCCTGATTGCCAGAGGAATTAGACAGTCGGATGAAGCAGAAAATATTACAGATGTCAGTTTGTTAATACAAGAGAAGCATGGCGAACATAAAAAGTCAAGAGGAGAAGTGCAGAAAGAAAAAACAGGAGTAAACAGACTGTACAAGAATAGATTAGCAGCTAACATAAAAGAGAATCCAAAAGTCTTCTACAGGCATATGAACAGTAAAAGGGTTGTCAGAGGAGTGGTGGGCCTGATTATGGACCAAAATGGTGGAGGAAGAGTGGAAAGGTTTTGGAGAGGCTATAGAGAAATTTACGACAATGGTTCCAGGGAATAGTGATTACAGTTACATAGATATACTGGAGAAGATGGGGTTGTTCTCCTTAGAGCACAAAGAAGGGTAAGGGAGATTTGATAGAGGTGTTTAAAAAAAAGATGACGTAAATAAAGATAAACCATTTCTGACGCCTGAAGGGTCAATAACAAGAGATTTAAGGAGTCTGACAAAAGAACCAGAGGTGACATGGTGAAAATATTTTTTACACAATGAGTCGTTAGGATTTGGAATGCACTGCTATATAGGGTGGTGGATGCAGATTCAACAGTGGCCTTAAAAAGTGAATTAGACAAATACTTGTAGGAGAAGAGATTGCAGGAATATGGGGAAAAAACGGGAAAGTGGCATTAACTGGATTGCTCTTCAAAAAAGCAGGTAGAAACTCGATGAGCAGAAGAGTTTCCTTCTGTGCTCTATTAGTCTAATTCTATGATTTATTTTTGGTACTGGGTGTGACTCACGTCTCTTCCCAATAATAACTCCAAGATTTGTACAGTTGTCTCAGCTACACCCAAAGGCATCAATAAGAACTCTCGTCATTTTGACCTGAGTTCCATCACTGAGAATTTCTTTCCTACATGTACCTTGGGGCAGTTACAGTTAGATTTGACATGTCAATCATATTTATTTGCTGCGAAGCATTGAACAAATAGGTACTGTAAATGTGAACAAATTGTATCTGCAGCAATAAATTTCATCACTACCACTGCCAGACCAATGTACAAAAATAATCCTTTCACTGTATTATTAAATTGCCTCAATATGTACAAGTACTGCAAACACCCTTCAACGAGGGCAATTAGGATAGTATATAATTAGGAAAAGCAAAGGCTGAAGAGTTAATGCGTGCACCTTTTCATAGATAACAGCACACAATGGTACCAGTTAATTAAAAGAGTAACGGTTCTAAGTGAAATATTACAGCTGATGTTTATTTTTTTTTAAATAAAATTGTAGTGGACAGACTCCTGTGCCTCATTGGACAGATTTTAAATTTCTTTTTTAATAGTGGTGATTTTTTGCAATACTCATGTAATGCTTCACCTTACACTCCTGGAATGGGTGTGGAAATTGCTCCTGCCACCAAGTAATTCAACGGTGGTAGTGCAAAGTTTTGCTCAAAGTGTATTTAAACTAAGATTTTCATCTCTCTCTCATTGTCTTTATCAAATTCTGCTCCTTGAGAATTGTGTTTTAGTGCAATATTAGACAGCATTATGAACATCAGTACCAGATCTGATATAAGTAGTTAATTGTGTTATGCGACTTCTCAGAACAAAACCTTTTAGATTGTTTTGATCCTGTGTAAGTTTTCTGATTTTAGGGATAAACCCAATTAAATCCAATAATTAACCTGCAAATGAGTAAGTCAATAAAATAAGTATGTTTAAATACACTCACCTCCAATCTTCCGGGCCCGCCACGATCTTCAGTGCGGCGGCCGGCATTCCCACACCTTCACTTTCCCGTCTGGGGAAAGCCGGCATGACGCTGGTGTTGGTGGGGGGGGGAGTTAGGATTTTAAGTGCGGGGAAGGGGGGGAATGGAGTCAAATAAATGTAATGAGTGTAGGGGATGGTGGGAAGGGGTGAACTTTAAACTTTGTACAGTCTGGTGGGGGAAGGTCAGACTTCACAGGTGTTTTGGGAGGGGGAAAGGGCAAATACTTAATGCAATTTTTATTGGTGGGAAAGGGGCGTTAGGATTTAATTTGATACATTTTGGGGGGATGTATCTTTAAAAACTTAAATATGCTGGCAAGGCTGGCTGCCCTTTAAAAATGGCGCATGTGCCTGCGCACAGGCAGCTGACACCATTGCCGCGTCAGACAGCCTGCCCCCCTGAACCATCGCATGGGAGATCATGGCGGCTCTGCAGCGTGCAGGCCGCCATTCTTTTCACCCACTGCTGAGAGCGGCGGCGGGCTCTTAAAACCCAGCACAACGAGTGTAACCACTTCCCCTGCTTGCTATAAAGAGCACCTCATCTTCTCTCTCTGCTGATGAGCAGCATCAACAGAGCGTGGACCTTCAATTACCTGCATCATGTACAGTGGTTGAGGGGGGAGGCATTGAAGATATGGCTGATGATGTATGTGGTTGTAAGCATTTGTTATTTGCCTTCAGTATATTGTTTGTTGCTGCCAGAATTGTTTTGTTAATTCAAACTGAAGTTTAATTTTTGACCCAAAATGCATATATTTACTCACTGATCAGTCAATTTTTTCACCTGAATTTAGTAAAATAATAAGTTACTACTCAAACAGAAGCAGGAATTTAAAATAATTTCCTCAATGTAAAATGAAACAGTCATAGGCACATTTACAATTTTATTGCACACAACTCAGAAGTATATGATGGAATATGTTGGAAGATTTGTCTTAAATACTGCCACCTTGTGGTTGCTGGAGAAAGTTGTGTTGGTAGTTGTCCAAGAAATAAACCAGATGGTACACCCTCAATGAAAGGAATAATAAGACTCAAATAAAGAAAATGGAATGTCTGTAGCATTAGAAATCTGGTTGTCTTATTTTTTGACAATCGACTGAAGTAGCTCTGCAAAAATGCCATTTTGTGTTCATGAGATTTTCACATTTTTTTTTATTAATTCATGGGATGTAGGCGTTGCTGGCCAGGCCAGCATTTATTGTCCATTCCTAATTGCCCTTGAGAAGGTGGTGGTGAGCTGCCTTCTTGAACCGCTGCAGTCCATTTGGGGTAGGTATATCCATAGTGCTGTTAGGAAGGGAGTTCCAGGATTTTGACCCAACGACAGTGAAGGAACGGCGATATAGTTCCAAGTCAGGATGGTGTGTGATTTGGAGGGGAGCTTGCAGGTGGTGGTGTTCCCATGTATTTGCTGCCCTTGTCCTTCTAGTTGATACAGGTCGTGGGTTTGGAAGGTGCTGTCTAAGGAGCCTTGGTGCATTGCTGCAGTACATCTTGTTGATGGTACACACTGCAGCCACTGTGTGTCGGTGGTGGAGGAAGTGAATGTTTGTGGATGGGGTGCCAATCAAGTGGGCTGCTTTGTCCTGGATGATGTCGAGCTTCTTAAGTGCTGTTGGAGCTGCACCCATCCAGGCAAGTGGAGAGTATTCCATCACACTCCTGACTTGTGCCTTGTAGATGGTGGACAGGCTTTGGGGAGTCAGGAGGTAAGTTACTCGCCTCAGGATTCCTAGCCTCTGACCTGCTCGTGTAGCCACGGTATTTATATGGCTACTCCAGTTCAGTTTCTGGTCAATGGTAGCCCCTAGGATGTTGATAGTGGGGGATTCAGTGATGGTAATGCCATTGAATGTCAAGGGGAGATGGTTAGATTCTCTCTTGTTGGAGATGGTCATTGCCTGGCACTTGTGTGGCGCGAATGTTACTTGCCACTTATCAGCCCAAGCCTGGATATAGTCCAGGTCTTGCTGCATTTCTACACGGACTGCTTCAGTATCTGGGGAGTCACGAATGGTGCTGAACATTGTGCAATCATCAGCGAACATCCCCACTTCTGACCTTATGATTGAAGGAAGGTCATTGATGAAGCAGCTGAAGATGGTTGGGCCCAGGACACTACCCTGAGGAACTCCTGCAGTGATGTCCTGGAGCTCAGATTATTGACCTCCAACAACCACAACCATCTTCCTTTGCGCCAGGTATGACTCCAGCCAGCGGAGGGTTTTCCCCCTGATTCCCATTGACCTCCGTTTTGCCACACTCGGTCAAATGCTGCCTTGATGTCAAGGGCAGTCACTCTCACCTCACCTCTTGAGTTCAGCTCTTTTGTCCATGTTTGAACCAAGTCTGTAATGAGGTCAGGAGCTGAGTTGACCTGACGGAACCCAAACTGAGTGTCACTGAGCAGGTTATTGCTAAGCAAGCGCCCGCTTGATGGCACTGTTGATGACACCTTCCATCACTTTTCTGATCATTGAGAGTAGGCTGATGGGGCGGTAATTGGCCGGGTTGGACTTGTCCTGCTTTTTGTGTACAGGACATACCTGGGCAATTTTCCACATTGCAGGGTAGATGCCAGTGTTGTAGCTATACTGGAACAGCTTGGCTAGGGGCGCAGCAAGTTCTGGAGCACAGGTCTTCAGTATTATTGCTGGAATATTGTCAGGGCCCATAGCTTTTGCAGTATCCAGTGCCTTCAGTCGTTTCTTGATATCACGCAGAGTGAATCGAATTGGCTGAAGTCTGGCATCTGTGATGCTGGGGACTTCAGGAGGAGGCTGAGATGGATCATCAACTCGGCACTTCTGGTTGAAGACTGTTGCAAATGCTTCAGCCTTATCTTTCGCACTGATGTGCTGGGCTCCCCCATCATTGAAGATGGGGATATTTGTGGAGCCACCTCCTCCAGTTAGTTGTTTAATTGTCCACCACCATTCACGGCTGGATGTGGCAGGACTGTAAGAGCTTAGATCTGATCCGTTGGTTATGGGATCGCTTAGATCTGTCTATCGTATGCTGCTTATGCAGTTTGGCAAGCGGATAGTCCTGTGTTGTAGCTTCACCAGGTTGACACCTCATTTTGAGGTATGCCTGGTGCTGCTCCTGGCATGCCCTCCTGCACTCTTTATTGAACCAAGGTTGGTCTCCTGGCTTGATGGTAATCGTAGAGTGGGGGATATGCCGGGCCATGAGGTCACAGACTGTGGTTGAGTACAATTCTGCTGCTGATGGCCCACAGCACCTCCTGGATGCCCAGTTTTGCATTGCTAGATCTGTTCAAAATCTATCCCATTTATGACGGTGATAGTGCCACACAACACGATGGATGGTATCCTCAATGTGAAGGCGGGACTTCGTCTCCACAAGGACTGTGCAGTGGTCACTCCTACCAATACAGTCATAGACAGAAGCATCTGCAGCAGGCAGATTGGTGAGGACGAGGTCAAGTATGTTTTTCCCTCATCTTAGTTCCCCCACCACCTGCCGCAGACCTAGTCTAGCAGATATGTCCTTTAAGACTCGGCCAGCTCGGTCAGTAGTGGTGCTACCGAGACACTCTTGGTAATGGACATTGAAGTCCCCCACCCAGAGTACATTTTGTGCCCTTGCCACCCTCAGTGCTTCCTCCAAGTGGTGTTCAACATGGCGGAGTACTAAGTCATCAGCTGAGGGAGGGCGGTAGGTGGTAATCAGTAGGAGGTTACCTTGCCCATGTTTGACCTGATGCCATAAGACTTCATGGGGGCCGGAGTCGATGTTGAGGACTCCCAGGGCAACTCCCTCCCTACTGTATACCACTGTCCCGCCACCTCTGGTGGGTCTGTCCTGCCGGTGGGACAGGACATACCCGGGGATGGTGATGGCAGTGTCTGGGACATTGTCTGTAAGGTATGATTCCGTGAGTATGACTATGTCAGGCTGTTGCTTGACTAGTCTGTGGGACAGCTCTCCCAACTTTGGCACAAGCCCCCAGATGTTAGTAAGGAGGACTTTGCAGGGTCAACAGGGCTGGGTTTGCCATTGTCGTTTCCGGTGCCTAAGTTGATGCCGGGTGGTCCGTCCGGTTTCATTCCTTTTTGACTTTGTAGCGGTTAGGTACAACTGAGTGGCTTGCTAGGCCATTTCAGAGGGCATGTAAGAGTTAACCACATTGCTGTGGGTTTGGAGTCACATGTAGGCCAGACCAGGTAAGGACAGCAGATTTCCTTCCCTAAAGGACATTAGTGAACCAGATGAGGAGGTTCATCAGGATGTTGCCTGGTACGGAGGGCGCTAGCTATGAACAGAGGTTGAGTAGATTAGGATTATTTTCATTCGAAAGACGGAGGTTGAGGGGGGACCTGATTGAGGTGTACAAAATCATGAGAGGTATAGACAGGGTGGATAGCAAGAAGCTTTTTCCCAGAGTGGGGGATTCAATTACTAGGGGTCACGAGTTCAAAGTGAGAGGGGAAAAGTTTAGGGGGGATATGCGTGGAAAGTTCTTTACGCAGAGGGTGGTGGGTGCCTGGAACGCGTTGCCAGCGGAGGTGGTAGACGCGGGCACGATAGCGTCTTTTAAAATGTATCTAGACAGATACATGAATGGGCAGGAAGCAAAGAGATACAGACCCTTAGAAAATAGGCGACATGTTTAGATAGAGGATCTGGATCGGCACAGGCTTGGAGGGCTGAAGGGCCTGTTCCTGTGCTGTAATTTTCTTTGTTCTTTGTTCTTATAACAATCGACAATGGTTTCATGGCCATCATTAGACTAGCTTTTTAATTCCAGATTTATTAATTAAATTCAAATTCCACCTTCTGCTGTGGTGGGATTCGAACCCATGTCCCCAGAGAAATACCCTGGGTCTCTGGGTTACTAGTCCAGTGATAATACCACTACACCACCGCCTACCCCCTATTATCATTCTCTAATTTGGATGCTATAATAGTCACTGTGTAAGCACTGAAAACTGTTCATCATTGTTATACTGGACACTACTTAAATGTATATAAATAATCTATATGTAATAATTTTATGTATAATACTTATTACTTTATTGCATTCACAAGACAACTACAAATGAGGAAGGATTTCCAGCCCATCTTAGTTCATTTATCCAGGTGTCCCATTATGGCATCCAATTGTTTCTTAAACAATTCCAATGTTTTTGCCTCAACTACTCACCGTCCCAATTATTGATCAATCTTTGTATAGAGAACTTTCTGATACCATTCCTAAATTTCCGCACCCCCAAGTTTAAGTCTATGTCCCCTTGTAGATTGTAGATTTTCACGTTAAAAAAATCTCTTTTGAGAAAAATGCAGTATGCTATTGAAACAGCTTAACAGACAGAAATAGTACGGTTTACGTGGAAGAAGAGACATGCAGTACAGAGGGAGTAACGTTGTCGCTTATGTCACTATGTTTTAGATGAGAGCTAAATGCATCTGCCACATTGCCAACAAGTGGGGAGGAAATCTGGTATAATGAGTCTCTGTACAATTTCCTGTCCCATTATTCCCATGCATACCAGTTTATTAGTCATGACTAGGGCCCTACCAATTTCACAGCCATGAAAAATGCATCATGGACCATGGAATCTCGGGTCCTCTGGGAAATTTGACATTTTGCAAACTTTGCGCGTTTTATTCATTGACACAAGGTTCACCTCGCTGATTGCTCGGCAGGTTGCCAACATCGAGGATTTTAGTGACTGACACAAAGCTCAACTCATTGATTGGTAGGTGAGCGAGGACCTGCTGTGTAGTTTTGAGAGAAGCTGTCTCAAGTATGAACAGACAAGTGAGAATGCCAGAATGAGCAAATCAAAAATGACCACAACAATTACTGCAGCACATCGAGTGAAAGAATTTGGAAGCTAAATTCTGCATACCGATGGTGGAATACTGTTTTGTCCAAGCTGCAATGTTTTGTTGAATAACACACGGTGAGCAATGGTTCAGCACCACTTACAGTCCGAAGGCCATTATAGCGGAAAGAAACATCCGACATCACACTATTGGAAAATGAACACACCAAAAAACAAGCAACGATTTCATCTCTTTTTAAGAAGTTGACAGAGAGCTCAGAAAATCATTAGTTGGTTACAACGGAACTTGTGGATGCTTTTGCATGCGCCAACATACCATTGGAAAAACTTGATCTCCCAAAGCTGTGGGTATTCATTCAATGTAATGTGCAAAATGATGTTTGCTTGCCAAGTTCAAATAAACTACAACAGGACTACCTACTTAAGGTTTTTGCTACTACACATTGTGAGAGATGACGTCTCAGATTAACGCATGTGAGTTGTCTGACAATTCCGACAAACTCTGTGGACATGGAGAGAGCTGTGCTTAAACACGGACAGGTGTTCACAGCACAGAGACAGTGAATGAGGAAACAGACAGTTGCAGGTTGCTCCAAGCTCACATTCAACCACTGACTTCAGTGAGTTAAGAATGCGACCTATTTATAGTCAGCTTTTTACAATAGTTTTTGAGTATACAATAAATGCTATTTGGAATCAGAAACCTCCTTTGTCTTTTTTGTTTTAAATAGATCATTTTCATGGTTTGTTGCGTCACCGTGAAATTTGCGATTTAAATATGTGAAATTGTGAAATTGACGATTCTTAAACTGTCATGACTGTGAAATTTGTAAAATTTGACCGTGACTTTGGTAGGGTCCAAGTTATGACTGACACAAAAACTGCAACCATATTTTTCCAGGGAATAAGAGTAAGAATTTCTCCAGCTGCTTAAGTCTAGTTATGCTTGGTGACATAATAAATATATTAAGAGTATTTCTAGTGAAACATCAAAACAGAAGAACTCTTATGGCAAAAATCGAAATGCATGACAATATACTGCTTACTGAAATACTCTGACAATTCGGAGGATTTTTTTTAGTGGGATATGAAGTGTGGCAGTTCTTGGAAACTGAATAGCACAATGTATGTCAGTGTACTCTGCAGAAATAGTACTCAGGGAACAAAGGTCACATGGTGCTATGGTTCCTAAGTAAAATGTTTTGACAATAACTTTACCCCAAACAGGCTATATGGCATCTATTATTATATAATCAAAAGTGAGTTTCTACTTAAAAGTACTCTTGTCTAAAATTCAATCCCCCAAGTCTCTATTACTTGCACTACCCAAACCAAATATAGGACAGGGAAGCTCTCATTATTACACAATGATTGTAACAGAAGTTAAAGGCATTAAGATTAGAATCACATTTTTCACAATTCTCGCAATTCATTTTTATGGAAACAGTTGATCTTGATGGTGTACTTGATGGTGTACTCGCCACTGGTATCAGACCCACCGGCCGTCCATGTCTCCACTTTAAAGACGTCTGCAAACGCAACATGAAATCCTGTGGCATTGATCACAAGTCGTGGGAGTCAGTTGCCAGCGTCCACCAGAGCTGGCGGGCAGCCATAAAGGCGGGGCTAAAGTGTGGCAAGTCGAAGAGACTTAGCAGTTGGCAGGAAAAAAGACAGAGGCACAAGGGGAGAGCCAACTGTGTAACAGCCCCGACAAACAAATTTCTTGCAGCACCTGTGGAAGAGCCTGTCACTCTAGAATTGGTCTTTATAGCCACTCCAGGCGCTGCTTCACAAACCACTGACCACCTCCAGGCGTTTATCCATTGTCTCTCGAGATAAGGAGGCCAAAGAAGACTTCATTTAATGTAATATGTTTTTTAAAAAAACATTAATTTTTATGCTTTTACTGTTTTTCCTACTTTAGTCACTTTTCTTTTAGGTATTTTTCACTTAATAATTTTAGTTTCAAATTTATTCCTTAAGACTTCTAACTAGAATTGGAAGGTGCTGTTTGTGATCTTGAAGAATTCTGCCTGTGTAACTTTGGTAAACATTATCAAATCCTGCAGTATTAAGTTTTCCCCACTTCCTGAGCAGGTTTCTCTCAGTTTAGTCAGTCTGTATCTCATTAAATGAAGGGGAATGGCTATACTGTGCACTGTAACATTTGCTCTGGATCCAAGCCATGGAAGAAAAATGGAGGGAAGGTGTCAGCATTTAAATTTGTTGGCTGCACAAGTCCTCCATTCTCACTGGAGAGAAACAAATACCTTTGTTACCAATTATCTCAGTCAACATGTAGCCATATTCCTTGAATTTGTCAGTTTTTGCATTAATAAGATTTGTGAGTTCCAGATCACAATACACTTAATGCTTGTTAGCACACAAACACTCAACAATATAACCTCACTAGAGCTATCTTCACATGATTCATATACATTTTAAAAATAACTGAATGAATTGACACTCATTCTGATCATTAACTGTAACCATAGCAACTCCCTTGTTATAACTGCCCGAATGAATTCTGAAGCATCAACAAAATATGGCCATAATTCAAAGGCAGCCTCTGAGCAAGTACAATTGCAGAAAACTTGTGTATAAGGCTCTGTAACGGGGGCAGGCATGCTATTTTGGGCAGAGATGTGTCAGGCAGAGGGATCAATAGCAGAAGATCAAGGAGATGTGGGCATATTGCACTCGCGTGTATAACTCACTTCCGCGAAAAATTCTGTGATCCTTGAGGTCATGTATTTAATTTGGCCCAAATTGTGCATGTACCATGGGTGCAAATACATGGAAAACTCCAGGCCTACCAACTTAGCTATGGTAGAAACTGCTCCCAGTGTTTTCTGTCTTCCCCAGGAAAATTTCTTGGCCCTGGATCATACAGGAACCATTCAAAAGCCAGACATCATACTTCCAGAGCATAAGTGACCCATCGTGTGGCCAAGCATTTTCCAGTGTCACTAAAATGTAATGTTAATAAACATACAGCCATCACAATATGGTTGAAAGGGACTGCTAACAATGAACAAGCATGGTTAAAATTTCTTCTGAGCCATGAGTTTGGAATTATCGCAACACATTACAATACAAATTACTCAATAAATGGTTGAGAGTGGAACTTGAAAAGCTGCCATCTAATGCCAATAAGTTATGCTTGCACTTGCTGAACATATTTACACTGTTTGGCTCCTCCCTGTCAGATGTTCTAATTATCCCATCCAGGAGGCAGTTCTGCATATGGCTGGTTGACATTGGCAAAATGGGTGTGAGATCGGATGCATTTTTGGTGCTAACTGCCAGGTTGTGCCCAGTGAGGAAACTCTATACTGAAATGTTTAGAGAATTTTGATGGCTTAGTCCCTGCTTTCTAAACATATAAATTAATATTGAGCAGTTTAAAAAGTACCTTGGAAATCATATGGATCCCCTATGCACTTTGTAAACCAGGTAAACCATGTGAAGCCCTGTTCCAGGGAGTCTCACTACCATTCACTCTTGACTCAGTCAGGTCTTGACTTTGGATTTGTACTGCAAGTTTAACATCAGTGGGAAGCTGAAATTGCTTCACACCATTGCTAAACTTGTATTGCAAATGCATCATTAGACAACTTTACTCAACTCTATATATTCTTTTACATGGTACTGAAACAGGTGCAGTTTGTGAACTGAATTGCACAAAGGAATGTGTAGTTTCCAGCATAGTAACTAGCAAAAAAACTAGTTAAATTCATATTACAGAATATTGCCATGAAAATGAGCTATGCTGAACGAGATTTTTAATTCATCAGTTGGAAACCTAAATTAAACTTTTAGAAAGGAAAGTTGGAATCTTAAATTCAACTTTTTTTTAAAGTTGGCAGCCAAGACCTCTCAGTGCCCCTTTTAAAAAACATTTCCAGGGACTGTTTTTCAAAGTCAAGTGGCCTTCGCATGACCCCCTTTGGAAACCCCAAAGTTTAACATTTCTTCAATCTTTCAAAAACAAATCCTCAAAAAATATATTTATCAAAACACAGAGGCACTTTCCATCAACACCCATGCATTTCTGGTATTATTCTTGTAAATCTTCTCTGCATCCTCTCTATTGTCTTCACGTCCTTTTTATAATATGGTGACCAGAACTGCACAAAGTAATCTTAAGCGTGGCCTAACCAAGGTTCGATACAGGTTTAGCATAACTTCCTTACTTTTCAACTCTATCCCTCTAGAAATAAAGCCTAGTGCTTGTTTTTTTATGGCCTTGCTAACGTGTGATGCAATTTTTAGTGATTGGTGCATTTGCATTCCAAGATTCCTTTGTTCTGCTACCCTATCTAGATTCGCACCTTCTAAGTAATGTGACCTCACTATTCTTCCTACCAAAATGTACCACCTCAAATTTATCTGTTGAACTTCATTTGCCAATTATTTGCCCATTCTGCAAGTTTATTAATGTTCTCCTGTAATTTGTTGCAGTTCTCCTCAATATTAACTATCCCCCCCTCTGCACCCCCCCCCCCACCCGAATTTGGTGTCATCCATAAATTTAGAAATGTTTTTTGATTCCAAAGTCTAAATTGTTAATGTAAATTGTGAACAGCAGTGGTCCTTGGAATCTGGGCCATTCTGTTAATGTTTCATGTTAAATTCTGTCAGATTTTCACATAACACATCTACCTATGTAGCCCACAGTGAATGTTATGCCAATAGGAACAGCAGGGAATTACTGGCTCTGAGATTTTTGCAAAGTTAAAATTTATAATTTCAGCAGCATGAGAGTATAATACAGCCTGTATAAACATTTTTGTATGCCACAATTTCACAAGCTCTGTTGTGTACATAATCTAAGTTTATAAAGAGTACCAGAAATTAAACTTCCTCTTCCCTCTCCTTATGGTGAGAAGGAAGGGTAAATGCTCATCTGTGAATGAGGTGGACCGTAGCTGTCAACTCCATAGTGCAGCAATGTGATAACCAACTACAGTTAATTATCACTTCACATCACACACACTCCAAAATACATCCTATTTAATAAATAGTACATATCTTCGCACAGCTCCAGCGACCCAGGTTCAGTTCTGGGAACTGCCTGTGCAGAGTTTGCAAGTTCTCCCTGTGACTGCATGGGTTTCTGCTGGGTGCTCCGGTTTCCTCCCACAGCCAAAGACCTGTATGTTGATAGGTAAATTGGCCATTGTAAATTGCCCCTCGTGTAGGTAGGTGATAGGAGAATGGTGTGGATGTCGTAGGGAATATGGGATTAATGTAGGATTCGTATTAATAGGTGGTTGTTGGTCAGCACAGACACGGTGGGCCGAAGGGCCTGCTTCAGTGCTGTATCTCTATGACTATGACTATGACTAAATGATCACTAGGACTAAGAGTCCAGCATTGCACTATTATTATCCTTGAAGAAATAACTGATCCAAGATCTTCACTGTCTGACTTCAGACTTCTAATATTTTGGGCTTACTGTAAATTACAACAGTTGTTTGCTTTGGGAAGCATACAAAAATTGTGCTATAGGAAGCATTGTAGAGAGATTGTATATATGGTTTCTTCGTGGCTTACAATGTTTATAAAAATGACATAATAATCCATAGAAATTATGAATTCACGAAAATCAGAGCTTTTGTGTTTGAGTAATTCTGTAAGCAAGACTGTATGGGCTGCAGTAGTCTACAATCGTCCTTGCAAAAGTTGCCACTGTTTGTCTTTTATGAATTCTCCATTCTTTATGTGAAACCATTTTATTGTTTTGTCTAGTCTGTTGCAAGATTTTCAACAGTACCACAATTTGTTAGTATTTTCAGTCTACAGCACCACAATGTTATTCCTCTGAAATATTTTTGATAACCTATGTTATCATCATTTATTTCTTTACCCTGTTTCCAATAGTTCTGGTTTCATATAAATTGTCCCAAGATGATAATCTACCTAATGACAACAGGGTTAAAATTAACAGGATACAGATTATTTTTGAACCAAGAGTATGAGCAATATTTTTTTTCACGTGTAAAGCACTGCTGCATCCCTTTTCTTGGGAGACTGCCCATCACAATATCAAGCACTCTGTCCCAGTTCCCACAATCACATGATATACACCAACGGTTTACTGGAGGCATTCCACTTCATTATTTGCCCAGTTTAGACTCAACAGCATTTTATATATTTCTGCTCACAAAAACAGGAAGCAACAAATTAATTATTAGCAAACAAAAAAATCTTGCTCATTAAAGGAATTGTGTCTGCATGAATGTATGAATAGATGAACATTGCAACCTTGCTGGCTTTCTGATTCATCATTGTCAATCACATAGTATTATACATGCTTAGCAGGGAACAATCAGCTCACAAACCTTTAGAACAAAACCCACTATAGTCAGCCCTCACACCTTTCATAAGCAATGCCAGGGGAGGTCGACGAATATATGCATCTATATTTATTTATACAACTGCAATTATACTCGAATTGGTGGAACTTTTTACCTTTGATTCTTCATTTGTAAAGAATGTTCATCTCAGAAGCAACCCCATTAGGCAACAAAGGTTTTGACTCACACTTCTTCCAGAAGTCAATTCACACAGAAATGTAAAAATAAATGTTATGATTTTGGAATCCTGACACAGTACATTGCACATATTAGAAATTCAGCTGCAGATGTCAGTCCACCTAATTTGAATTCTGCATAATTTTTCTGATCAAAGGATCTGTTGCAATGAGAGGAAGAAAAAAGGAACCAAAGGCACCACCGAAAACAAAACCTTGGTAGCAGCCAAGCAAGTAAAGATGACCTGTCCCATGTACAGCATGAAAGTCCTTAGAGACAGTGAGACAAATTTCTATGGTGGTTCCCCCACTTGTACACCATCACTTCAGCAGAAAAGTTACAGAAATATAGGGAAAGCAGCACTAATTGAGTTCAACACACAACAAAAACAAGAAATGCTGGATTCACTCAGCAGGTCTGGCAGCATCTGTGGAAAGAGAAGCAGAGTTAACGTTTCGGGTCAGTGACCCTTCTTCCGAAGAAGGGTCACTGACCCGAAACGTTAACTCTGCTTCTCTTTCCACAGATGCTGCCAGACCTGCTGAGTGAATCCAGCATTTCTTGTTTTTGTTTCAGATTTCCAGCATCCGCAGTATTTTGCTTTTAACTAATTGAGTTCATATGCTTTTCTGGGGTTTCCAATGTTCATCCTCCCAAGTCTTACAGAACACCCATGGACATTCATCTCCATTGCTTGCAGGTTTTTTCACATCCTTCTCTCCACCCACCCTGCCCCAAGATGACAAACATTTTCTATTTGTATAGGGATATTGAATAGTTGAAGAAGAGTGCAGGCTATACAGAACTCACAGAATTGAACAGAAATGGGCAGGCTTCACTATTTATGATTTTCTCCCGAACAAAGTCCTTTTTTGAAACATGTCCTTTACTTTTCCCGACAGTTTTCAAAATCAGGTCTTCTGTACTAATTAAGATCAAAATGCCCAAAATTTCATTTTCATAAGAAATTATTAAGAGCCTCTACATTTGCATTATTGATTTTTTGGACAGTATTCTCATAAATGCAGTATGGTTTATGTTTTTAAGTTGTAAAATAATTGGTGGCATGGTTGGTGTGGGAAGGTAAAAATGTTGGTATGGCCTGTGGTTAGTGATGCAGTGTAATTATCAATTTTTGGCAGACTCACATCTCCCACATTTGTTAGCTTACTATAAATTAGCCCTTTATTTATTTTTAAGAAATCCCTACAACATATAAAAACCAACACTACCAACACAACCTTTGCATAACATTTGTCTCAAGAGTTCAGAAGCCACTTCACAAAAACACATGAGCAAGCCTTTACACTCGAGGGAGCAGCACACAGAGGAACAGATGCTTTAAACGTCTGCTGCAGTCTGTTGAGCCTGCAGATGACAATTAACTGTTGTTGACAATACACTATCCTGTGTAGATGTTGAACCATAGCAGGAAGCACAGCACTGACAGCAATTCATTACAGGGCAGGTCCAGCTGCAAGTTCAATTGAATTTGATAGTTTTCTTTTACATAATGAAATATCTATTGGCCGCAGCGCACCGTTCAAGGTTTAAGTTACACTTGTACGTTCGCTCAATGTAGTTGGCAATAATAGCCACATTTGCTAATTTACTTGAACTTTGAAGTTTTGTTATCAGGGCAGAGAACTGTAGGCAGTTAGAAAACAGGACAGCTCTGCTTCTTACTGCACATTCAGATTCAAGCATAGAGGAGACTAATCTCATAAAGATGGAAACAGGAAGAAATAATAATTTGTTTTATTCCAGCATGCTCTTGAATATCTTTTAGAAGCGGATATATGAAAGCATTGCTGGAGGGCTGGTTGACTGGTCTGTGATGGATGGGGGATGGTAGCATCGTGGTTATGTTACAGTGTTAGTAATCCCGAGGCCAGGACTAATAATCTGGAGACATGAGTTTCAATCCCACCATGGCAGTTGAGGAATTTACTCACCAGTAACCTGCTCACTGCTGCTCAGTTTGGGTTCTGCCAGAACCATTCGACTGCCGACCTCATTACAGCCTTGGTCCAAACTTGGACAAAAGAGCTGGATTCAAGAATTGAGGAGAAAGTGATTGTCTCCACCCCCAAGTTCCCCTCAAAGTCACGCATCATCCTCATTTGGAAATATATTGTTTTCCTGTCACTGGATCAAAATCCAGGAACTCCCTGCCTAACAACAATGTGCAAGTACCTTCACCACACAGACTGCAGCAGTTCAAGAAAGTGACTCACCACTGGCTTCTCAAAGGCAAGGGATGGGCAATAAATGCTGGCTTTGCCAGCAACACCCTCATCATGTGAATGAATAAATTTTAAAAAATCAGTGAAAATAAATGCATTTTATTGGAGATCCAATTACTCAATATCATTGGTTGGTCAGAAAATATTTACATTGTAATAGTTTCAGGCAAAAAAAGGCCTTTGAGCCATCCAGTTCACCTATCCACAGTATTCCCTTGGTGTATTTCTAATAACCTTGAATTCCACTTATTGACAAAAACCTGCTGAACTCTTTATTGAAACCGATCACCTATGCCGGTCAATTGTTCCACACACTTAACATCATTTTAGTCAAAAGGTTTTTTTGCATTTCCGATTTTCTCTGATGATGCAACCTTCCACAACAGCACTTCTGATATGTCTTCCTTTTTCCTCAACCGAGGCTACCCCCCCAACTGTGATTGACAGGACCCTCAACCATGTGCGGCCCATTTCCTGCACTTCTGCCCTCACCCCTTCCCCTCCCTCCCAGAACCATGACAGGGTTCCCATTGTCCTCACTTTCCACCCCACCAGCCTCCACATCCAAAGGATCATCCTCTGCCATTTGTGCCACCTCCAGCGTGATGCCACCACCAAACGCATCTTCCACTCCCATCCCCTGTCAGCATTCCGAAGGGATAATTCCCTCCGCGACACTCTGGTCCACTCCTCCATTACCCCGACACCTCATCCCCTTCCCACAGCACCTTCTCATGCAATCGCAGGAGGGGTAATACCTGCCCTTTTACCTCCTCTCTCCTCACCATCCAAGGCCCCTAACAGTCCTTTCAGGTGAAGCAGCGATTTACTTGTACTTCTTTCAATTTAGTATACTGTATTCGATGCTCACAATGCGGTCTCCTCTACTTTTGGGAGACCAAATACAGATTGGGTGACCGCTTTGCGGAATACCTGCTCTCAGTCCGAAAACATGACCCGAGCTTCCTGTCGTTTGCCATTTCAACACACCTCCCTGCTCTCATGCCCACATCTCTGTCCTAGGCTTGCTGCAGTTTTCCAGTGAACATCACACAAGCTCAAGGAACAGCACCTCATTTACCGATGAGGCATGCTACAGCCTATCGGACTGAACATTGAGTTCAATCATTTCAGAGCATGACTGGCCCTTTTTTATTTTTATTTTTTATTTTATTTTATTTTAGTTTGATTCATCATTAATTTTTTTTTACCAAGTGCCTGCCTACTATTTTTTTCATGTTTGAAAAGCTAGGACGATTCATTATTCTGTCATTTAATACCCTCTCTGCAGTAATGCTTTGGCTTTCATCACACCATTAGCACACTCTTAGCCTTTGTCTTTACCCCATGACCTCCTTGTCAGTTAATCTCTCCGACCCTCTGTCCTATCAACGCTTCTCTTTTGTTCTCTTTTCCCCCACCCCCGCTTTATTTGGTTAAAACCTATTACATTTCTAACCCAGTTCTGATGGAAGGTCACTGACCTGAAAAGTTAACTCTGCTTCTCTCTCCACAAATGCTGCCAGACCTGCTGAGTATTTCCTGCACTTTTTGTTTTTATTTCCCATTTTCTTCTGTTATCCTTAATTTGTGAATATGACTCTTTGTGCTTAAATGTTGTATGCAGCAGAGAAGTCTATTTGCATCCAATTTGTCCAACTTTTGAAAACGTTTAAACACCTGTCATATCCCCTTTCAATCTTCTCTTTTCAAGAGATAAAATATCTAGTCAACCTTTCTCATAAGTTCTAGGATCAATTGTTTAGACTTTTTTGTACCCCTCCAATAACTGAATATATTTTTGAAATACTATTCATCCCAACACCCTTTTTGTTTTTTTTTTAAACAGCCAGGTAACATTGTGCTGATGGTCAAAACTATTGACCAAAACTCCAAAAACTCTCCCCTGTGTCAATATCTCAAGTGCAATCCTGTTAAGCACAAACTCCACATTCACTCTGCCAAATCTCATAAACTTATACCTCCCTGAATTAAACTGCACCTGCCATTTCTGCCCACTTATCAAACTTGTCACCATCCTTTTGGATATGTGCGCAAATAAATGGGCTAAGGTCAGGATCTCAGCTTTGGTTTGTGCCTCATAGAAGAACATGTAGAGAAACCCCTTTATCTTTGACTCATTTCATCTCACAATATATTTCACCTATTCTATCATTCACAAGAAATGATATTACTGGAGAATTTTACTCTCAAGAGGCTGAACATATTTTTTGAGATGTAACATCCACTTCCAATGTGGTACCATCTGTAAACCTGAACACTTTACACACAATTCCTTCCTCGAAATCATTTATAAAAATGATAAACAACAGTATCTCCAACACTGAACCTCGTGGCATTCCACTGGTAACTGGCTGCCAACCAGATCTGCCCATGCACTATTGCTCATTGCTGCCAACTAACTGAACAGTTGTCCTCATGTTTCAAAAACAAACAAAGCCTTATTTGGTCCCAGTGCAGTCACACAGCCATACACATGCAAAAAACACATCCCTCCCTGATTGCTGCTCCCTCCCCAATTGTTCCTTCATTATCTTAAATTGATACATCCCATTAGAACTAAATAATGAGCATAAACCTAATACAGCCAAACACTAAAGAAAAGAAAGCCTTGCAGGTATATAGCAACTTTCACAGCCACAGGACATCCCAAAGTATTTTATAGCCTATGAAGTACATTCAGAAGTGTAATCACTGGTGTAGTGTAGGAAACCAATTTGCACACAGCAAACTCCCACAAACATCAATGTGACAATGAGCAGATAATCTGTTTTGCAACAATGCTTGAGGGATAAATATTGGCCAGGATACCAGGAACAACTTCCCTGCTCTTCTTCAAAATAGTGCCATAGAATCTTTGACATTCACCTGAGAGGGTAGGAGGGGCCACAGTTTAATGTCTCATCTGAAAGATGGCACCTTCCAACAATGCAGCACTTCCTCAGTAATGTACTGGAGTGTCTGCCTTGATTTCTGTGCTCAAGCCCTGGAGTATGACGCAGAGGCAAGAGTGCTACCAACTGAGCCATGTCTGACATATTATAAGAAAGAACTTTGGTGTCACTCAGCTTTAGAGCTTTATCACATCTCTAAAAATATGCTGGTGGTAGATTGAATTATTCACTTAAGGAACTCTAAGAAGCTATATACCGACTAGAAAAGATAACTTAGTTATTGCTGTGAAAGAGAAATTATAATTCAGAGAACAGGGAAACAACCTTCTTAATGATATAGTCTACAATCCCCATCACTTTTCCCCACAACAAAATCGAAGCAGACATTGCTCACTGGACTGTAGCTATTCAGAGAAATGCAACTTAGTAGTCGCATAATCTTTTACAGCTGTTTTCCTGGAATTCTGAGTAACAGGGAACAAGGCCATGACAAGAAATACTTAATAAATAAATAATGGTCCAATTTTAAAGCTATTCTTAAAAAATTCTGTTCAGTACTTCACTCTATCTGGAGACTCTACTAGTCGGAACTCCAGCGGTCCTGAAAATCCAACCTGTAACCCCTGAACATTACTTGTAAATTATCCTATTATATATGCAAACACAACTTATGCCCACAAGCTAATTTCATGCAATAGTTTGGATTAGTTGGGTAATATTCTAATGAAATATCACCGAAATAGCAAAGATACAAATTGCTTGAAAACCTCTGTAGCATGACTATACACTGTAACTTTGGCAGAAGACCCAGAAAAGAGTGAGACTCCAGGTTAGCTTGGAAAGAGTTGTAATTCTGGGCCCTGTGCTGCTTTGAAGTTGGTGTGCAGCCCGCATGGATCACCCGTCACTGAACCCCCACTATATTACGCGCGGCAGCTCACTTAAATGGAGGGGGCGAAACGGCTGCCCACGATGTTGTAGAGGGGGCAGCCGCTCTGTCCCCAGCAATGGTGTCCAGCGCCACCGCGCAGGCACGGTGCCATTTTTAAAGGCCTTCAAACCCTGACAGATTATTTAAATTTTTAAAGAGACCATCACATTTTATTTAAATAAAAACAGTTACTTCAACATCAAAGCCCCTCTTCCAACCCCCCCACCCCCCAAAGATCGATCAACATATTTAATTCCCTCTCCCCCCCAAATAACCATTTTTACTGGTCCTGACCTTTCACCCCCAAACTTAATAATCTTTGCCCTTCAACGCCTTCCCCCATCCCCTCAACCAACTGAAACAATTTTCACCATTCCATCTCCACCCCCACCCTGAGAATCTCACTCCTCCCCCCTCCCCACCAGTGTCATGCCTCGGTTGTCCATGTGGAGATCCGAAGGCGCAGGACTTCCGGCCACCAGCCGGAATATCGGCGTGGGACAGCCGTCAGGACGAGGTGAGTTTAGTTGCATGTGTTTAAATTAATTTTAATATTAAAATGAAGGCCCTGCCACTCGGCGGCGGAGGGGCCACACAGAGGCCTCGCCGCCACTGGTAAAATGTGGCAGGGCCTTCTCGGCATTGGGGGTCATGGAGGACCTCTTGCGAAGAATTTTCCGGCCTCCCCCCCCCCTCCCCACCCCCCGCCAGTACTCCCAATGTCACGGGGCTGGTAAAATTCAGCCCATACAGGCAAAAAGCACCATTAAGATGCCATTGCTGGTGGTAGTCAAGGTTCCGTCGTCCCTCAAAGATTTCTGCCAGGCTTGCAACATCCTGGGGAGGATGCATGGTGTACCAAACACGGTAACCCTCCTTGTATTCATTTCCTGCAGTAGCACGTCCTCTTCACGAACCATTAAACAGGTGGTTTTAACGTTGCAGTAATCTCAATGTTGCGGCTTTGAAAGCTCCATGGAAGCATCATACAAGTGTAAAATCAGATGCTCCATGACTACCATCTCCTGAGGTGTGCACTGAGTCAGTTAATCAACCTGTCCACTGTGAACCTGTGTCAGGAAACTAAAGGCCAGTTAGCCTAACATCTGTCATAAGGAAAATGCTATAATCCATTATTAAGGAGGTAATAGCAGGACATTTAGAAAATCATAATACAATCAGAGCGAACGTGGTTTTGTGAAAGGAAGATCGTCTTTGACTAATTTATTATAGTTCTTTGAGCAAGGTGGATAAAGGAGAACCTGTAGATGTGGTGTACTTGGATTTTCAAAAGGCATTCAATAAGGTGCCACATCAAAAGTTACTACACACAAGAGCTCATAGTGTAGGGGGTAACATGTTAGCTTGGATAGAGAATTGGTTAGCTAACAGGAAGCAGAAAGTAAGGATAAATGGGTCATTTTTGGGTTGGCAAGCTATTACGAGTGTCGTGCCATAGGGATCAGTGCTGGGGTTTCGACTATTTGCAATCTATAGCTATGACTTGGATGAAGGGACTGAATGTATGGCAGCTAAATTTGATGATGACACAAAGATAGGTAGGAAAGTCAGCTGTCAAGAGGACATAAAGAGTCTACAAAGGGATTTAGATAGGTTAAGTGAGTGGGCAAAAGTTGGCAGATGGAGTATAGTGTGGGGAAATGTGAACTTGTCCACTATGGTAGGAAGAATAGAAAAGCAGTATATTATTTGAATGGAGAGAGACTGCAGAACTCTAGAGTACAGAGGGATCTGGGTGCCCTCGTACATGAACCACAAAAAGTTGGTATGCAGATACAGCAAATGATTAAGAAAGCAAATGGAATGTTGGCGTGCATTGAAAAGGGAACTGAGTATAAAAGTCCAGCAGTGTTGCTAGTACTGTGTACAGTTTTGGTCTCCTTACTTAAGAAACAATTGCATTAGAAGCAGCTCAGAGAAGGTTCACTCGAGTGATTCCTGAGATAAAGGTTTATCTTATGAGGAAAGGTTGAGCAGGTTGGGCCTACACCCATTGGAATTTAGAAGAATGAGATGTGATCTTATTGAAACATATAAGATTCTGAGGGAACTTGACATGGTGGTTGCTGAGAGGATATTTCCCTTTGTGGGGAGTCTAGAACTAGTGACATAGTTCAAAAATTAAGGGTTTCCCATTTAAGATTGAGATGAGAAAAAAAATTTTCTCTGAGGGTTGTTAGTCTGTGGCATTCTCTTCCCCAGCGAGCAGTGAAGGCTGGGTCATTGAATTTATTCAAAGCTGAGTTAGATAGATTTTTGATTGACAATGAAGTCAAGGGTTATGGGGGCAGATAGGAAAGTGGATTTGAGGCCACAATCAGATCAGCCATGATCTGATTGAATGATGGAACAGGCTCGAGGGGCCGAATGGCCTTCTCCGGCTTCTAATTCTTGTGTTTCTGTGAGCACAGTTCACCCATCACATAAGAGAGATTAAGGCCTAAGCTTTAGGCCCCAGCCCTCTCCACCAAGTTGGGGTGCATCTTCAGGTAGCAGGATTTATATCTGCCATTGAGATGTCAAACCCCATCCCAGTTCTGGCCAAATTTTAATTTTGGGGTATCATATTGAAGGTGAGCTTCCTGACTGCACTCAACACATTAACAATTATGCTCCTTGTTCTACAGTTGGTCTAGTCTGAGATCAGTACTGTGGTGTAGCTCCAGCCTAAGATATATGACGAGCGGTATACGAGAAACCGCACTGTTTCAATTCTTTACACCATAAGTCGGACAGGATAGAACTAGAAAGATTACTCAACGTGAAAGACATGTACCATTATATGGCCTATATCACCAGCCTGGATATTTTGGCTGCCTTACAAGAATGTCGGACAGAAACTTTACAGCATATTTGTATTTCGTTCTCTCTGCTCTAGTTTCCTGGCAACTGTATGTGGCATGCAATGTGGGAATTTACATTTATTGGAAGTATTGTCTGGTAACAAACTTTAGAAATAGAACATGTCATTATTTCACATGAATTTTAGTAAATAGGGAGAGGGAGGTTTCAACATTCATAATTTTGGAAGCATGGGATCAGTATTAAAGATGTATAAATTGCCCTTATTATACCATACTTATTGCATCATAATTTACTTCCAAAGTGATGATGATCATAAGAATCAGAATACAGCAATTTATCTGCCCTATTTCCATCAGAAACCACCTAAATAGTTGCCTTGGCGGTGATACTGTGTTGCATTGGCTTCACCAAAACATCTGAAGCAGCCAATGTTCTAGAATCTAACATGCCACGTGCGCACCCTACTCTGGAGCACAAAACTTGAGCTGGCAGTTTCAGGTCAGTTAGGTAGATTAAAATTGAGTATGATTGGGTTATACAAACACACATGCACACACTACCATTATTGTTTTCTACAAAATATGAGCACTACTGTACATGCTCAGGCATGTATACGAAGAAGCATGAGCATGCTGTAGTGCATGGAATTCTGAAGAAAAAAGAAACACCCAATGTAGGTGGCAACAACAGTACCTTGCTCATTCCAGTCAGGAAAGGCAGACATACTGTTTGAATTTACCTTTGCATGAAAGGTGTGTAACAATATGGCTGTTTAATAAAAAGCGACAATAGTGTTGACAAAATTTTGAAAGTAATTAAAGCGTATAAAATTAAAATGAACTGCAGCGATTAAGTCATCATTCCACTGAATCATTCTAAACAACTTAGTTGAATTTTGTGAAGTATTTCCTTCTAAAGCAGGAAACAAATGCAAACCATATGTGTGGGGGAAAAATCATTTTATCTCACAACATCTAAGTAACTCTCCTACATTAGTTAACTTACGTAACTATAAGTAACACTACTTAGCTCGCACACTGGTGTAAGATCTCAGTCATACTCAACCAGTACTTTCTTTATAAATAGTATTGTTTGATGTACAGTAGATTACACAACCCAAAGTCATTCAATTTACACTCGGGCATTGTCATGAGCTGGACGTACAGCCAACAAAATTGGAACTCAGTGATGCCATTGATTCTATAGCCAGCGGAAAAGCCCCTGGGAAGGACAGCATTACCCCTGAAATAATCAACAGTGCCAAGCCTGCTATACTTTCAGCACTACATGAACTGCTTTGCCTGTGCTGGGACGAGGGAGCAGTACCCCAGGACATGCGCGATGCCAATATCATCACCCTCTATAAAAACAAAGGTGACCACGGTGACTGCAACAACTACCGTGGAATCTCCCTGCTCAGCATAGTGGGGAAAGTCTTTGCTCGAGTCGCTTTAAACAGGCTCCAGAAGCTGGCCGAGCGCGTCTACCCTGAGGCACAGTGTGGCTTTCGTGCAGAGAGATCGACCATTGACATGCTGTTCTCCCTTCATCAGATACAGGAGAAATGCCGCGAACAACTGATGCCCCTCTACGTTGCTTTCATTGATCTCACCAAAGCCTTTGACCTCGTCAGCAGACGTGGTCTCTTCAGTCTACTAGAAAAGATTGGATGCCCACCAAGGCTACTAAGTATCATCACCTCATTCCATGACAATATGAAAGGCACAATTCAGCATAGCGGCACCTCATCAGAACCCTTTCCTATCCTGACTGGCGTGAAACAGGGCTGTGTTCTCGCACCTACACTGTTTGGGATTTTCTTCTCCCTGCTGCTCTCACATGCGCTCAAGTCTTCAGAAGAAGAAATTTTCCTCCACACAAGATCAGGGGGCAGGCTGTTCAACCTTGCCCGTCTAAGAGCGAAGTCCAAAGTACGGAATGTCCTCATCAGGGAACTCCTCTTTGCTGACGATGCTGCTTTAACATCTCACACTGAAGAGTGTCTGCAGAGTCTCATCGACAGGTTTGCGGCTGCCTGCAATGAATTTGGCCTAACCATCAGCCTCAAGAAAACGAACATCATGGGATAGGACATCAGAAATGCTCCATCCATCAATATTGGCGACCACGCTCTGGAAGTGGTTCAAGAGTTCACCTATCTAGGCTCAACTATCACCAGTAACCTGTCTCTAGATGCAGAAATCAACAAGTGCATGGGAATGGCTTCCACTGCTATGTCCATACTGGCCAAGAGAGTGTGGGAAAATGGCGCACTGACACGGAACACAAAAGTCCGAGTGTATCAAGCCTGTGTCCTCAGTACCTTGCTCTATGGCAGCGAGGCCTGGACAATGTATGTCAGCCAAGAGCGACATCTCAATTCATTCCATCTTCGCTGCATCCGGAGAATACTTGGCATCAGGTGGCAGGACCGTATCTCCAACACAGAAGTCCTCGAGGCGGCCAACATCCCCAGCTTATACACACTACTGAGTCAGCGGTGCTTGAGATGGCTTGGCCATGTGAGCCGCATGGAAGATGGCAGGATCCCCAAAGGCACATTGTACAGCGAGCTCGCCACTGGTATCACACTCACCGGCCATCCATGTCTCCGCTTTAAAGACGTCTGCAAACGCGACATGAAGTCCTGTGACATTGATCACAAGTCGTGGGAATCAGTTGCCAGCGATCGCCAGAACTGGCGGGCAGCCATAAAGGCAAGGCTAAAGTGTGGTGAGTCAAAGAGACTTAGTAGTTGGCAGGAAAAAATACAGAAGCGCAAGGGGAGAGCCAACTGTGTAACAGCCCCGACAAACAAATTTTTCTGCAGCACCTGTGGAAGAGCCTGTCACTCTAGAATTGGCCTTTATAGCCACTCCAAGTGCTGCTCCACACACCACTGACCACCTCCAGGCGCTTACCCATTGTCTCTCGAGATAAGGAGGCCAAAGTGAGAGAGATTACACAACCCAACGTCATTCAATTTACACTCGGGCATTGTCATGTTGCAAGATTTTTCCTTTTTTTGCTGCACAAAAATGATTTGGAAAAAGAGTTACATCTAAGGGCTGCATTTTAAAGCAAAGTCTATTCAGACGATATTTATTTTTCAAACAAGTACCAAGGTAACAGATAGGGGAATGGTAACAGTGGTGTTACTGGACTAGTAATCTAGAGGCCTGGACTAATGCTCTGGAGACATGTGTTCAAAACCCACCATGGCAGCAGGGGAGGATTCAAATTCATTTAATTAAAAAATCTAGAATAAAATGCTAATCTCATTAACAATGATAATAAACTTACGGGATTGTTGTAAAAACCCAACTGATTCACGAATGTCTTTCAGGAGAGGCCTTCCTTACTTGGTTTGGCCTACACATGACTCCAGACTTTTATCTGCCCTCTGAAATAGCCTAGCAAGACATTCAGTTGTATCAAAACAGCTACTGAAAAGTTGAATAAGAATAAAACCTGACAGACCACTGGCATCAACCTAGCCACCTGAAATGACAAAGGCACATCCTGCCTGTCGGCCCTGCAAGGTCCCCCTCACTAACACGTGGGAACTTGGTGCCAAAATTGGGAGAGCTGTCCCGCAGACTAGTCAATCAACAGCCTGACATAGTCACACTCACAAAATCATACCTTACAGCCAATGTCCCAGACTCCTCCATCACCATCCCTGGGTATGTCCTGTTCTGCCATTAGGACAGATCAACAGAGGAGGCAGTACAATGATGTGCAGTCAGGAGGGAGTGGGCTGGGAGTCCTCAATATTGACTCTGGACCCATGAAGTCTCATAGCATCAGGTCAAACACAAGCAAGGAAATCTCCTGCGGATTACCACCTACTGCCTTCCCTCAGCTGATGAATCAGTGCTCCTCTATGTTGAACATCACTTGGAAGAAACACTGAGGGTAGCAAGGGCATAGAATGTACTCTGGCTAAGGGACTTACATGTCCATCACCAAAAGTGGCTCGGTAGCACCACTACTGAGCAAGCTGGCTGAGTCCTTAAGGACGTATATGCCAGACTAGACCTGTGGCAGGTGGTGAGTGAACCAACACAAGGGAAAAAATGAGTAACCACCGCATAGTCCTTTTGGAGACAAAGTCCCTTCTTCACAGGGAGAACACTCTCCATCGTGCTGTTGGCACTACCATCATGGCGAAATGGGATAGATTTCAAACAGATCTGGGAGCTCAAGCTTGGCATCCATGAGGCGCTGTGGGCCATCACAGGCCAACCACAATCTGTAACCTCATGGCCCAGCATAACCCTCGCTCAACCATTACCATCAAGCCAGGAGACCAACCTTGATTCAATAAAGAGTGCAGGAGAGCATGTCAAGAGCAGCACCAGGTATTCCTAAAAATGAGGTGCCAATCTAGTGAAGCTACAACACAGGACTACATGCACACCGAACAGCAGAAGCAGCATACAATAGACAGAGGTAAGCGATTCCACAACAAACAGATCAGATCAGATCAAAGATCTGCAGTCCTGCCACATCCAGTTGTGAAAGGTGATGGAAAATCAAACAGCAAACCAGAGGAGAAGGCTCCAAAATCATCCCCATCCTCAAAGATGGGAGAACCTAGTATGTCAGTGCAAAAGACAAGGCTGAAGTATTTGCAACTATCTTCAGCCAGAGGTGCCAAGTGGATGGTATATCTTGTCCTCTTCCTAAGGTCCCCACCATCATAGATGCCTGCCTTCAGCCAATTCGATTCACTCCACATATCAAGGAACGGCTGAAGGCACTGGATACAGCAGAGACAATGGGTGGAATTTTATGCTGGCAGCAGGGGTCTCGATGTCAGTGGAAACCAATGTCGAGATCCCTGCATTACCTCTTGTATGGAAGGCCCGTTGAATTTAGTGCCAAGCAGGCACTTAACTTGACAGTGGCGGGCCTGCCGTAGGATTTAGGACCCCATCACCGCAAGTCTCAGCCTTGCAGAGCTGCCGGCCAATCAGATCCAGCAGTTGCAGCGTCACCACTGAGGCGGTGGTTCCTACTGTAGCTGCAGAAACCAGACACGAAGGAGCGGCGCTGGAACCAGACTTAAGGTAGGTCAGGGCAGGAGGGGTCTCGTGCAGTGGTGTCGCAGGGGACGGGGGGAGAGGGTCGGCAGCAAGGAGGTGGCCCTCAGCGGGACCCCAATTCCTGATGCTGGATCCCTCATTCAGGCACTAAGTGCCTTTGAACGAGGGACCCCTCCCCCCCCACCCCACCCCATAGCCGGGAAGCAGCCTGCACGACATTTCGGGTCGTGCTTCCCGTGCAGCGACAGGGCCACCTGCCACACGGCTAATTGTAGCTGCAGCAGGAAGAGGCCCTTAATTAGGGATTCATTACCCAGTTAATGACCTCAAGGTTGTTCACAGGTCTTCTCGCCCCGGACTAAATTTCAGCCAAGGTGGGATGGTGGCGGGGTGCCCCCACACCACCATCCCACCTGATTTTATGCTCTCCCCACCTCCAGACCCACCACAGGGGACAGCATAATATTCTACCCAATGGGTCCTGACAACATCCCAGCTGTAGTACTGAAGACTTGTGCTCCAGGACTAACCACATCCTTAGCCAAGCTGTTCCAGTACAGCTCCAACACTGGCATCTACCTAACAATGTAAAAAATTGCCCAGGTATGTCCTGTCCACAAAAAGGATAAATCCAATCCATCCAATTCCACTGCCCACGCCCCCCCCACCCCCACCACCATCGGTCTTCTCTCAATCATCAGCAAAGTGATGGGAGGTGCTGTTGACAGTGCGATCAAGTGGCACTTACTCAGCAACAACCTGCTCACTAATACTCAGTTACGGTTCTGCCAGGGCCACCAGGCTCCAGGCCTCATTACAGCCTTGGTCCAAACATGAACAAAAGTGCTGAATTCTAGAGGTGAGGTGAGAGAGACTGCCCTTGATATCAAGGCATTTGACTGAGTGTGGCATCAAGGAGCCTGAGCAAAATTGAAGTCAATGGGAATTGGGAGAAAAACTCTTCACAGGTTGGAGTCATACCTAGCACAAAGGAAGATGGTTGTGGTTGTTAGAGGCCAATCAACTCAACCCCTGGACATCACTGCAGGCGTTACTCAGTTTGAGTCCAAGGCCCAACCATCTTCAGCTATTTAATCAATGGCCTTGGGTCAGAAGTGGGGATGTTCACTAATGATTGCAGTGTTCAATACCATACACAACTCCTCAGATAGTGAAGGTATCCATGCCCGCATGCAATAAGGCCTGAACAACATTCAGATTTGGGCAAGTAACAATTGTGCCACACAAGTGTCAGGCAATGACCATCTCCAACAAGAGAGAATCTAACCATTTCCCTTTGAAGTTCAATGACATTACCATTGCTGAATCCCCTACTATCATTATCCCGGGGTTCACCATTGACCAGAAACTTAACTGGACCAGCCATATAAATACTGTCATTGCAAGGGCAGGTCAGAGGCTGGGAATTCTGCAGCAAGTAACTCACCTCCTGACTCTGCAAAGCCAGTCCACCATCAACAAGTCACAAGTGAGGAGTGTGATGGAATACTCTCCAATTGCCTGGATAAGTGCAGCTCCAAAACACTCAAGAAACTCAACATCATCCAAGACAAAGCAGCCGCTTGATCAACACCCCATCCACCACCTTAAACATTCATTCCCTCCACAATCAATTGCTGCACAGTGGCAGCAATCAGTACCATCTACAAGATGGGGATGTTTGATCCCCAACCCCAGCAGGGGGGAGTCTGGTTCTGATAGGAGGATCCAATCCCTGACCTGTTGTTGTATGGAAGGAAATCTGATGGAAGGGGAGGGAAGTACTCCTGCTCCTCCTCACCCACAAGCAACAATGTGAAGACACTTACCTTCTCCCTGAATCTGTCCTTGCCCCATTTCAGCTGCTGGGTTTCTCCAGGCCTGGGAAACCTGGTCGCCCACTGTCAAATCTGCAAAGCAGATTAAATCAGAGGCTACCAGCTTCATTAAAATATCTAAATTATCAATCGTCTATAGGAAGAAGATTTGTGGCCGCCCTTTCTCCAGCCTCCATAAAACCCAGAAATGGGTGGATTGAAGGCAGTTTGGGGTTGGGCTTGACATGTTTAAAATTTTAACATCTGACCCGAACCCAAACCACACATTTGTGTGTGCTAAAATTCAGCCCAGTGAGTCTCCATACACTTACTGGGGAATTCTCCTTCCTGTAAATACCACTATTTAACCACTGGTGACCATAAATCTCATCTCACTGATGAAACAGCAGCATAATGCACCATGTGAAAACATACCCTCATGAACCAAAACTGCAGAGATTGCAGTGTTTAAGACAGCTGTCAGCTATTCAGAAGATAAACAAATGAGCCATTAAAAACTGCTTAGTAAGCACATGAATATGGACATCTAATAAACTGTACACAGAGTGCAAATCAACAGCACTATGCAACATGTCTGCATAACAGGACAACATTTGCATTTTATATGTTAAAAAAGTGATGTTCAAGAGATTTGAATGCTAAAAACTATCTGATAAAAACTTCTTCTTCTTCTTTGGCCTCCTTGTCTCGAGAGACAATGGGTAAGCGCCTGGAGGTGGTCAGTGGTTTGTGCAGCAGCGCCTGGAGTGGCTATAAAGGCCAATTCTCGAGTGACAGACTCTTCCACAGGTGCTGCAGATAAAATTGGATAAAAACTGGACTACAATAAAAACACAAGATGCTGGAAACACACAGCAGGTCTAACAGCAACAGAAAAGATTTGCTCTTCATTCTTTTCTTGGTAATAGAGTAACTTTCACAACTTGGAAAATTGCTAATGACTGTTTTTACATTGAATGTGCAGATCAGAAAATGCAGCAGGCTGTCAACTGTATAATACTCAGTCCATTAACACCTTTTCTGTACTAATGCTTTGTCTTTCAACACACCATTAACATATTGTTTGCCTTTGCTCCATGACCTTTTGGTCAACTATGTGACCTTGTCCAATCTACACCTTCTCCTTTGTTATCTCTTGCCCCACCCCCACCTCACTTGCTTATAACCTGTGACATTTTTAATATTTGTCAGTTCCGAAGAAGGGTCACTGACCCGAAACGTTAACTCTGCTTCTCTTTCCACAGATGCTGCCAGACCTGCTGAGTGGTTCCAGCATTTCTTGTTTTTATTTAATACTTTCCTGTATTCCTTGAATACAGACCAATAAGGAAAATCAGCTTTATAATTATTCAATCACAATAATGCTACCGTACTTTCTCAGGAATGTGTGCCTATTAAGAAACCTTTCAATGCTATTGCAAAAAAAATCATAAACTATATTTACATGCAGTCTGCAAGTGGTAACTTGTTCTTTCTTTTCTTTTCTTTTGGGCCTCCTTATCTCGAGAGACAATGGATACGCGCCTGGAGGTGGTCAGTGGTTTGTGAAGCAACGCCCGGAGTGGCTATAAAGGCCAATTCTGGAGTGACAGGCTCTTCCACAGGTGCTGCAGAGAAATTTGTTTGTCGGGGCTGTTGCACAGTTGGCTCTCCCCTTGTGCCTCTGTCTTTTTTCCTGCCAACTACTAAGTCTCTTCGACTCGCCACAATTTAGCCCTGTCTTTATGGCTGCCCGCCAGCTCTGGCGAATGCTGGCAACTGACTCCCACGACTTGTGATCAATGTCACACGATTTCATGTCGCGTTTGCAGACGTCTTTATAGCGGAGACATGGACGGCCGGTGGGTCTGATACCAGTGGCGAGCTCGCTGCACAATGTGTCTTTGGGGATCCTGCCATCTTCCATGCGGCTCACACGGCCAAGCCATCTCAAGCGCCGCTGACTCAGTAGTGTGTATAAGCTGGGGATGTTGGCCGCTTCAAGGACTTCTGTGTTGGAGATATAGTCCTGCCACCTGATGCCAAGTATTCTCCGAAGGCAGCGAAGATGGAATGAATTGAGACGTCGCTCTTGGCTGGCATACGTTGTCCAGGCCTCGCTGCCATAGAGCAAGGTACTGAGGACACAGGCCTGATACACTCAGACTTTTGTGTTCCGTGTCAGTGCGCCATTTTCCCACACTCTCTTGGCCAGTCTGGATATAGCAGTGGAAGCCTTACCCATGCGCTTGTTGATTTCTGCATCTAGAGACAGGTTACTGGTGATAGTTGAGCCTAGGTAGGTGAACTCTTGAACCACTTCCAGAGCGTGGTCGTCAATATTGATGGATGGAGCATTTCTGACGTCCTGCCCCATGATGTTCGTTTTCTTGAGGCTGATGGTTAGGCCAAATTCATTGCAGGCAGCCGCAAACCTGTCGATGAGACTCTGCAGGCACTCTTCAGTGTGAGATGTTAAAGCAGCATCGTCAGCAAAGAGGAGTTCTCTGATGAGGACTTTCCGTACTTTGGACTTCGCTCTTCGACGGGCAAGGTTGAACAACCTGCCCCCTGATCTTGTGTGGAGGAAAATTCCTTCTTCAGAGGATTTGAACGCATGTGAAAGCAGCAGGGAGAAGAAAATCCCAAAAAGTGTGGGTGCGAGAACACAGCCCTGTTTCACACCACTCAGGATAGGAAAGGGCTCTGATGAGGAGCCACCATGTTGAATTGTGCCTTTCATATTGTCATGGAATGAGGTGATGATACTTAGTAGCTTTGGTGGACATCCGATCTTTTCTAGTAGTCTGAAGAGACCACGTCTGCTGACGAGGTCAAAGGCTTTGTTGAGATCAATGAAAGCAATGTAGAGGGGCATCTGTTGTTCACGGCATTTCTCCTGTATCTGACGAAGGGAGAACAGCATGTCAATGGTCGATCTCTCTGCACGATACACCGCACCAAACAACATGAAAAAAGGAAAGAAGGTACCAGCCCTTCGTTTTGCAAGCTGGAACGTCAGAACTATGTGTCCTGGCCTGTCGGAAGACCTTACACAAATCAACGATTCTCGGAAGACCGCCATCATTAACAACGAGCTCAGTAGATTCAATGTGGACATTGCAGCACTTCAGGAGACACGCCTCCCTGCGAGCGGATCTCAAACAGAGCAAGACTACACCTTCTTCTGGCAGGGTAGGGATCCTGAAGAACCAAGACAGCATGGAGTGGGCTTCGCCATCAGAAACTCCTTGCTCAGCATGATAGAGCCTCCCTCAAATGGCTCGGAACGCATACTGTCCATCCGACTGCTCACCACCTCTGGTCCAGTACACCTACTCAGCATCTATGCTTCAACACTCTGCTCCCCACCTGAAGCTAAAGACCAGTTCTATGAACAACTCCATAACATCATTAGCAGCATCCCCAACACCGAACACCTATTCCTGCTGGGGGACTTTAATGCCAGGGTTGGGGCCGACCATGACTCATGGCCCTCCTGCCTTGGGCGCTATGGCGTTAAAAGGATGAATGAGAACGGGCAGAGACTGCTTGTGTTGTGTACCTATCATAACCTCTGCATCACCAACTCGTTCTTTCACACTAAACCCTGTCACCAGGTTTCATGGAGGCACCCAAGATCGCGTCGTTGGCACCAGCTAGACCTCATTGTCACAAGGCGAGCCGCCTTAAACAGTGTTCAAATCACACGCAGCTTCCACAGTACGGACTGCGACACCGACCACTCCCTGGTGTGCAGCAAGGTTAGACTCAGACCAAAGAAGTTGCATCATTCCAAGCAGAAGGGCCACCCACGCATCAACACGAGCAGAATTTCTCACCCACAGCTGTTACAAAAATTTCTAAATTCACTTGTAACAGCCCTTCAAAACACTCCCACAGGGGATGCTGAGACCAAGTTGGCCCACATCAGAGACGCCATCTATGAGTCAGCTTTGACCACCTACGGCAAAAGTGTGAAGAGAAATGCAGACTGGTTTCAATCTCATAATGAAGAGCTGGAACCTGTCATAGCCACTAAGCGCATTGCACTGTTGAACTACAAGAAAGCCCCCAGCGATTTAACATCCGCAGCACTTAAAGCAGCCAGAAGTACTGCACAAAGAACAGCTACGCGTTGCGCAAACGACTACTGGCAACACCTATGCAGTCATATTCAGCTGGCCTCAGACACCGGAAACATCAGAGGAATGTATGATGGCATGAAGAGAGCTCTTGGGCCAACCATCAAGAAGATCGCCACCCTCAAATCTAAATCGGGGGACATAATCACTGACCAACGCAAACAGATGGACCGCTGGGTTGAGCACGACCTAGAACTGTACTCCAGGGAGAATGCTGTCACTGAGACTGCCCTCAATGCAGCCCAGCCTCTACCAGTCATGGATGAGCTGGACATACAGCCAACCAAATCGGAACTCAGTGATGCCATTGATTCTCTAGCCAGCGGAAAAGCCCCTGGGAAGGACAGCATTACCCCTGAAATAATCAAGAGTGCCAAGCCTGCTATACTCTCAGCACTACATGAACTGCTATGCCTGTGCTGGGACGAGGGAGCAGTACCCCAGGACATGCGCGATGCCAATATCATCACCCTCTATAAAAACAAAGGTGACCGCGGTGACTGCAACAACTACCGTGGAATCTCCCTGCTCAGCATAGTGGGGAAAGTCTTTGCTCGAGTCGTTCTGAACAGGCTCCAGAAGCTGGCCGAGCGCGTCTACCCTGAGGCACAGTGTGGCTTTCGTGCAGAGAGATCGACCATTGACATGCTGGTAACTTGTACTGCAAAGTAAACTGGAACAATGTTCTTTCACAGCAAAATCCTACAGAAAGCCAGAATCAGCAGTAATCATATTGCATCAGCTCTTCCTTTCAGTCTACTTGTTTGATCATCACCCCTCAGTAAAATGAAAATGCAATCAGAATCACACAAGGACAGTGAGCTTTGAAACATTAACTACCTGTGATTGTCTTTCATCTTTCAGTTTCTTTTATCCAAGTTGATCAAAAGATTCTGTTTTGAATTATGATTAAAAGTTCTTTAACATTTATTCAAAGAAAAATTAATTTTCAATGGTAAAGTGATCAATCAAATCAGGACTTATGGCTGCATTGGTGGGCTGGCAAGAATGGGCATCATTTCAAACTGAAAAGGAGCAACTGTTATTTACTGCAAAATCCATCAGAGAAGAAATTTAAGAGATAACTTAATTTTTTTTAATTCATTCATGGGATGTGGGCGTCGCTGGCTAGGCCAGCATTTATTGCCCATCCCTCATTGTCCTTGAGAAGATTCTTGTTAAGCAAGGGAATCAAAGAATATCGGGGGAGAGGAGAGTGTGGAATTTGAGTCAGAAACAGATCAGCCATAATCTTATTGAATGGCGGAGCAAGCCCGAGGGGCCGAATGGCCTACTACTGCTCCTAATTCGTATGGTCGCATGGTCATAGGGTGGTGGTGAGCTGCCCTCTTAAACCGCTGCAGTCTTTGAGGTGTAGGTGCACCCACAGCGCTGTTAGGAAGGAAGTTCCAGGATTTTGACCCAACGACAGTGAAGGAACGGCGATATAGTTCCAAGTCAGGATGGTGGTGTTCCAATGCATCTGCTGCTCTTGTCCTGCGAGGTGGTAGACGTCGTGGGTTTGGAAGGTGCTGTCAAAGGAGACTTGGTGAGTTGCTGCAGAGCATCTTGTAGATGATACACACTGTGCGTTGGTGGTGAAGACAGTGAATGTTGAAGGTGGCGAATGGGGTGCCAATCAAGTGGGCTGCTTTGTCCTGGATGGTGTCGAGCTTCTTGAGTGTTGTTGGAGCTGCACCCAGCCAGGCAAGTGGAGAGTATTCCATTACACTCCTGACTTGTGCATTGTAGATGGTGGACAGGCATTGGGGAGTCAGGACGTGAGTTACTTGCTGCAGAATTCCCAACCTCTGACCTGCTCTTGTAGCCACAGTATTTATGTGGCTGGTCTAGTTCAGTTTCTGGGCAATGGTAACCCCAGAAAGATGATAGTGGGGGATTCAGTGATGGCAATGCCACTGAACATCAAGGGGAGATGATTAGAATCTCTCTTGGTTGACACAGTCATTGCCTGACACTTGTGTGGTCTGAAGGTTACTTGCTACTTATCAGCTCAGCCTGGATGTTGTCCAGGTCTTGCTGCATCTGGACATGGGCTGCTTCAGTAGCTGAGGAGTCGCGAATGGTACTGAACATTATGCAATAATCAGCAAACATTCCCACTTCTAAACTTAGGAAGGATGGTCATTGATGAAGCAACTGAAGATGGTTGGGCCAAGGACACTACCCTGAGGGACCCCTGCAGTAATGTCCTGAGACTGAGATGATTGACCTCCAACAACCACAACCATCTTCCTTTGTGCTAGGTATGGCTCCAACCAGCGGAGAGCTTTCTCCCTGATTTCCATTGACTCCAGTTTTGCTCGGGCTCCTTGATGCCATACTTGGTCAAATGCTGCCTTGATGTCAAGGGCAGTCACTCTCACCTCACCTCTAGAGTTCAGCTCTTTTGTCTTGCTTGGACCAAGGCTGTAATGAGGTCAGGAGCCAAGTGGCGCTGGCAGAACCCAAACTGAGCATCAGTGTGCAGGTTATTGCTGAACAAGTGCCGCTTGATAGCACTGTTGACAACACCTTCCATCACTTTACTGATGATTGAGAGTAGACTGATAGGGCGGTAATTGGCTGGGCTGGATTTGTCCTGCTTTTTGTGTACAGGACATTCCTGGGCAATTTTCCACATTGCCGAGTAGATGCCAGTGTTGCAGCTGTACTGGAACATCTTGGATAGGGGTGTGGCTAGTTCTGGAGCACAAGTCTTCAGGACAATTGCCAAAATGTTGTCAGGGCCCATAGCCTTTGCAATATCCTGTGCCTTCAGCCAGTGCAGCTCACCACCACCTTCTCAAGGGCAATTAGGGATGGGCAATTAAGGCTGGCCTGGCCAGTGTCGATTACATCCCATGAATGAATTTTTAAAAAAATTCTTTATATCATGTGGAGAAAATTGGACTGGCTGAAGACTGGCATCTGTGATGCTGGGGACTTCAGGAGGAAGCCGAGAAGGATCATCCACTCGGCACTTTTGGCTGAAGATGGATGCAAATGCTTCAGCCTTATCTTTTGCACCGAATGTGCTGGGCTCCCCCATCACTGAGGATGGGGATATTTGTGAAGCCTCCTCCTCCTGTCAGTTATTTAATTGTCTACCACCATTCACAACTGGATATGGTTGGACTGCAGAGCTTAAATCTAATCCATTGGTTGTAGGATCGCTTAGCCCTGACTATTGCATGCTGCTTCCGCTGTTTGGCATACAAGTAGTCCTGTGTTGTAGCTTCACCAGGCTGACACCTCATTTTGAGATATGTCTGATGCTGCTCCTAGCATGCCCTCCTGCATTCTTCATTCAACTAGGGTTGGTCCCCTGGCTTGATGGTAATGGTAGAGTGGGGTAATATGCCAGGCTATGAGGTTACAGATAATGGCTGAGTACAATTCTGCTCCTGGTGATGTCCCACAGCGCCTCACGGATGCCCAGTTTTGAGTTGCTAGATCTGTTCAAAATCTATCCCATTTAGCAACGTGGTAGTGCCGCACAACACAATGGTGGGTATCCTCAATGTGAAGACGGGACTTAGTCTCCAAGGACTGTGCGGTGGTCACTCTTACCAATACTGTCATGGACAGATGCATCTGTGACAGGTAGATTGGTGAGGACAGGTTCAAGTAGGTTTTTCCCTCTTGTTGGTTCCCTCACCACCTGCCACAGCCCAGTCTAGTAGCTATGTCCTTTAGGCCAGCTTGGTCTGTAGTGGATCTACCGAGCCACTCTTGGTGATGGACATTGAAGTTCCCCACCCAGAGTACATTCTGTACTATTGCTACCCTTAGTGCTTCTTGCAATTGGTGTCCAACATGGAGAAGCACTGGTTCATCAGCTGAGGGGTTGGGGGGGGAGGGGTGATAGGTGGTAATCAACAGGACGTTTCCTTGCCCATGTATGACCTGATGCCATGAGACATCATGGGGTCTGGAGTCAATGTTAAGGACTCCCAGGTCAAGTCCCTCCTGACTGTACACCACTTTGTCGCCACCTCTGGTGGGTCTGTCTTGCCGGTGGTTCAGGACACACCCAGGGATGGTGATGGTGGTCTCAGGGACATTGTCTGCAAGGTATGATTTCGTGAGCATGACTATGTCAGGCTGCTGCTGGACTAGTCTGTGGGACAGCTTTCCCAATTTTGGCACAAGCCCCAGATGTTAGTAAGGAGAACTTTGCAGGGTCGACAGGCAGGGTTTGCCATTGTTGTTTCCAGTGACTAGGTCAATGCTGACTGTTCCGTCAGTTTCATTCCTTTTATTAGACTTTGTAGCAGTTTGATACAACTGAATGATTTTCTAGGTTATTTCAGAGGGTATGAAGAGTCAACCACATTGCTGTGGGTCTGGAGTCACATGTAGGCCAGACCAGATAAGGATGGCAGATTTCCTTCTCTAAAAGACATTGGTGAACGAGATGGGTTTTTACAACAATTGACAATGGTTTCATGGTCAAAATTATACCAGCTCTTTAATTCCAGATTTTCTATTAATTGAATTCAACAGAGTTTGTTCAAGTTTAGCGGAAGCATTAACAAACATTTTTTTTTGAGTTTGAGTTCTGCTGACAAAACTCTCAGGCATTTTATATCAAATTCAAAATTAACCAGAACAGGTTATCCATTTTCTGACACCCCCATACTGTGCAAACATCTGAAGTATAATGAAGCAGTGCTACGTTCCCCTTCTCTCTCAGCACAGGACTAATAACAGATGAGACTCTATATACATTAATAATTGCAGTAGAGAGACATGGGATGGAAATATTTAGCAGTGGTGGACCAAAGGTTAGTCTCAACATAGACTAATGTCGACCAATAAATATGTGGGATACCAACAAAACAAATCAAGGCAGCTGGTTAATAGTTACTTCCTGGGGAAAAATAAAAATGAAAAAGGAAGCATGACAGGAATACCATTCCATGCTGCTGCCCAAGAATGATAGTTATGATCATTGCTGAGTTGTGCTGATTAGTCTGTTGGAACTGACCTAAAAGAGAACAGATGATACTCCTTAACAGAATGAGCACCTTCGTACATACAGAACTATATAGATTATGCAACCTTTGGTGTAAAATGTCTACACATAGAAATTGAAAGGATCTATCAACATGGGTCACCTGATAAATAGCAACGTTTACATTACTCAAATCTTCTTCTTCTTTGGCCTCCTTATCTCGAGAGACAATGGATAAGCGCCTGGAGGTGGTCAGTGGTTTGTGAAGCAGCACCTGGAGTGGCTATAAAGACCAATTCGAGAGTGACAGGCTCTTCCACAGGTGCTGCAGAGAAATTTGTTTGTCGGGGCTGTTACACAGTTGGCTCTCCCCTTGCGCCTCTGTCTTTTTTCCTGCCAACTACTAAGTCTCTTTGACTTGCCACACTTTAGCCCAGTCTTTATGGCTGCCCGCCAGCTCTGGTGAACGCTGGCAACTGACTCCCACGACTTGTGATCAATGTCACAGGACTTCATGTCGCATTTGCAGACGTCCTTAAAGCGGAGACATGGACGGCCGGTGAGTGTGATACCAGTGGCGAGCTTGCTGTACAATGTGTCTTTGGGGATCTTGCCATCTTCCATGCGGCTCACATGGCCAAGCCATCTCAAGCACCGCTGACTCAGTAGTGTGTACAAGCTGGGGATGTTGGCCGCCTCGAGGACTTCTGTGTTGGAGATACGGTCCTGCCACCTGATGCCAAGTATTCTCCGGAGGCAGCGAAGATGGAATGAATTGAGACGTCGCTCTTGGCTGACATACGTTGTCCAGGCCTCGCTGCCATAGAGCAAGGTACTGAGGACACAGGCCTGATACACTCGGACTTTTGTGTTCCGTGTCAGTGCGCCATTTTCCCACACTCTCTTGGCCAGTGTGGACATAGCAGTGGAAGCCTTTCCCATGCGCTTGTTGATTTCTGCATCTAGAGACAGGTTACTGGTGATAGTTGAGCCTAGGTAGGTGAACTCTTGAACCACTTCCAGAGCGTGGTCGCCAATATTGATGGATGGAGCATTCCTGACGTCCTACCCCATGATGTTCGCTTTCTTGAGGCTGATGGTTAGGCCAAATTCATTGCAGGCAGCCGCAAACCTGTCGATGAGACTCTGCAGGCACTCTTCAGTGTGAGATGTTAAAGCAGCATCGTCAGCAAAAAGGAGTTCCCTGGTGAGGACTTTCCGTACTTTGGACTTCGCTCTTAGACGGGCAAGGTTGAACAACCTGCCCCCTGAACTTGTGTGGAGGAAAATTCCTTCTTCAGAGGACTTGAACGCATGTGAAAGCAGCAGGGAGAAGAAAACCCAAAAAGTGTGGGTGCGAGAACACAGCCCTGTTTCATGCCACTCAGTCATCTATATATATATATTATATGTATAAAACCTTATAATCTGCTTACACTACCAGCCAGCCATTACTATGTCCACATGTATAATGGAACTATCTTTGTAAACTTGTTACACTAGCCCACCAACAGAGGTGCCACAGTACCAACACTGGCAGAAGGGTCTATTAGAAATGTAACAATTTACCAAAACCAGTTTCCATTATAAATATGGATGTAGGAATTAATGTACATTTGAAGTATAAAATAAGAACAGAATGTACGACTTTCCAATGGAGATTGAATTATGGCTGATTACCCTGGTCCAACTATTACCTGTGCTCTGATCTTACTTCACCAGATGTTCTGGTGAGACACCAGGCTGGATATTATTCTCCTCCAGGCGTCGGGTTCCATGGCGGGGGCCTGAGGATGCTTCTGGGAGTGGGTCGCCAGGCACCCCAACACCGGGAAGACCAGCCTGATATTACCAGTGGCGGCGAGGCCTTGTGGTGGCCCCCCCCCCATCCCCACCGCTCAGTGAAGCTCATGTCACCACCTGATGTTCTGCTGTGATCTTCAGCCCGGTGGCCAGCACTCCTGCGTCCTCGGATCCCCATCCAGGGAAACGAGGCGCCACACGGGTGGGCAGGGGGGAGGAGGTAAGTTTATCAGTGCGGGATGGGAGGGACAGGGTCAAATTAACGTCATAGGTGTAGGGGATGGTGAGAAGGGTTGTGGTTGAAAGTTTGTGCAGTTTGTGGGGGATGGTCAGATGGTAAAGGTAAGTATTTTGGGGGGGAAGGGCAAATTAATTTAATTGTTATGGGGGGATAGGAGAGGGGCAAAATAAATGTATTTATTTATTTTAATTCACTTTACCTTTTAATATTTAAATTAACCGGTAGGGCTAACAGCCCCTTTAAAAATGGTGTCAACGCCTGCGCACAGGCAGCTGACGCCATTGGCCAGGGAAAGACAGCCCACCCCCTTCACATGAGCAGGGGTGGAGGCAGCCCACCCCGGCTATGCAAATGAGCCGCCGCACTTAGAATCATGGTGGCTTCATGACAGGTGGCCCGCGCAGGCGGGCTGCCATTTTATTCGCCAGCTACCAAAATCAGCAGCGAGCACATAAAATTCCATCCAACTTCTGGCGCCAAACCATTCCCACCTCATTCTCATTTAAACATTGAATGAAAGCTCACACAAAGGTACAGATCAGTCCAAACTAGGGAAACAACACAGGACCCTGCAATTAAGAGTTGGGCACAGAACAAGCAAACACCTCCAGTGTGATAGAACTCAGGTAATCATATTGGGAGTGGTAGGGCAGCAGGGAGGTGTGAGAACAGAGCATAAGTTGCAGAATTGGTAAGTTAAGGATCCCGAATCCATCCTCAGAAAGTCGAAACAAAATGTCAACAAGGGAAGGAGTGAACTGGATGGAGTTTAGAGGGCATGTGGATCTAGTTATCCTTGTAAGAGTCTGTAATGTTCATGCTGAAGTATGGCCTGTACAACATACTAATTACATACATTGTCAATGAAATCAGGGTGTGGCACAGAACTTTGAACAGCTTCAAATACCTTTCCACCTGCTCAGACTCTGCCAGCTAAAGTTTCAAAGATACAGACTATCTATTTTTCTAAGTGACTGTCCTACCTGGTGTGGTACTGGCCCACTTTGGGCAGGGAGAGTCTAGGTTCAGAAAGGATAGGGACTGTAATTGGCCTCAGTGCCCTTGAGGTAGGGAACAGTAAATCACTCACGATCCTGCTCCTGAACACTGTCCAATGATTCTGGTTGCAGACTGTGAGGGTGTCAGGTGAGGACAAGATCCGGGCTCGGCAGTGATTTTTCCTCCTACAGTAGGCTATCCAGTTGACACTTCCTGTCTGAGCCGTAAGATTGAAAATCGAGCCTATTAGATGAAGTACTAGAAGGGTATCCTGGAAACATATTTGGAAATGCCTGGTGATTTTGGACAAGTGTCCTCTGTTCCATCACTGGTTCTCACTGACTCTGGGGGACATGGAGGCAGAATTGGTGGAGATAGACATTATCTTGGGAACTAGGAGATATGACCATCAGACATCATGTGATCAGAGCTCCATGAATATGTTCAAGCAGAGTTGCCAATCCTAGGAATTAGATCAGCAGTCTGAATCCCTCATTCGTTTTGATTCAAAGCAAAACCACCTCCAGTTTTAATTCCCTCTGCCTTTGTGCCAAGTGTAGCCTAACTTGGTTCTGATACAAATGCATTTAAAAATAAATCTCCAGGTGATCTACTGGATAGCCTGGGACACTTTACAAACATACTGCAGAGTTCCGTTAATGTTGTGAGAAAATGGAAACTCCTACCTGCACTCTCAACACAGTCATAATTTTGTTGGCTAACAATTTTAAAACCAGGCTAAATATATAAACCAAAGTAGGAAGCAATGCTATATAGTTAGGGAGAACTGTGTGGCTGCACCATTTTACAAGCTTTAACCCTGGTGTGCAGGATTCACTTCTGGCTCAGTGTAAAATTCAGAAATGCATGCCACCCCAGTGTAACTCTGGTCTAAAGGATGCATATCACAAAAGATGCCTCTTGGTCTCAGGCCAGTTGGTGTACTAGAACAGAAGCCTATATAGTTGATCTGACCTTGACATAATCACTGTTTTTCCAGCAAAAGTAACAGTTATGCAAATAAAAATCTGAAACAAACTGTTAAAAAGATGCATGGTTATACTTGTTCTGGACAGTTGCAAGAGATTTACTTTTTTTGCTACTCTCTTACACAACTTTGGATCTTGTTGGTTTGGTATCCTTCCACCTATGAAAGATGATGGACACGCAGCAAACAATCCATTTATATGGGGTGTCTTCTCTTGGTGCACCTTTGCTGATAGCTGTGAAGGCCAATCCTTGAGACGCAGTTTCTGCTACAAGTGCTGCATGTGAAGCTGCCAAGTGATGCTGTGAGTTGTTGTTTTTGACGTTGGCGCCTGTTGCCAAGTTGCTGTAGCAACTGGTAATCATGGTAGTACACACCAGTCCACAGGATGTATCACCATTTTGATCTTTCGCCAGCTAATGACTCCCAGTTGCAATAGTCGACATTTAGGGCCTTCATGTCACACTTGCAAGCATCCTTGAAGCAAAGCTTTGAGCGCCCCACTGTCATCTGGCCCTGGCTACCTCACCATACAGAAGGTCCTGGGGGAATGTGACCGTCTTCCATCTTGGGGACATGTCCGATCCACCGAAGCCGCCCCTATTTGATTAGTGCCAACAAACTTAGGGGCTCTGCCTTTTGTGATCACATTTGTGATTTTTGTCCTGCCAGGATATACCCATAATGTGCCGCAGACAGCAAAGATGGAAATTATTGAACTTGTTTTCCTGGTAGCTGTAAGTCACCCATGTTTCACAGCCATACACCAAGGTGCTGTGAACACAGGCCTTATAAACCATCAGCTTAGTCCTAAGGGTCAGCTTGGTGTTATCCCATCTGCGTTTTGTGAGGCGGCCAAAGGTGGCAGCTGCTTTCTCTATGCAAGTATCAAACTCTGCATCAATGGACAGATTGTCTGTCACTGTGGACCCAAAGTAGCAGAATTTGCTAACTACTTCTAATTGGGTGCTATTTAGTGTGATTAGGGGCAGAGATACAACACCTTGTCCCTTGACCATGGTTTTCTTGATGCCTATTGTCAAGGAGAACAAGTCACAGGCATGGAAGAGACAGTCCATGAGTCCTTGCAGCTGAGTGTCTGTGTGAGCGACTAGCACAGCATCATCAATGTAGAGGAGTTCTCTGATCAGGACATTTTTGTCTTCACTTTGAGCCTTGATAGAGTGTAGAGCTTGCCGTCTGACCTAGTGTGCAAGTAGACTCCTTCCATATCTGCAGGGAAGGTGAAGTTCAGGAGCATGTGATCTGTGAACCGAGGAAAAGATCTGGAAAAATCTAGATCTCGATCTTTTTTCAAACTTGGCTTCAAATTTCTGGACTTATCTCAACAACAAGAAGACGCTTTTGCTCTGGACTACACTGGGATGAAATAAGGATTACAATAATAATCTATTAACCAGCAGTGCCACTTACATAGTAAAGTCAGAACTCTTGAAAACACTTGAACACACTATATCATCTGAAAAATTAGCCAATAAATGTATATGGGAAATAAATTACAAGGAATTCTCCTGTACCAAAATAACTTGTATACAATCTACGTGAGCATTTCATTTCTTAGGCACCAATAAGCATCTATTCTTTGCTATAATCAATTTCAACAAAAGAACAAACTAAATACAAATAATAAACAATTCTGTTTGGTATCACTTATTGACTGCTGTAGCATGAACTACTTTGCAAGAATCTATACAAAAAAAATCTAAAACAGATGGGGTCCACCACGCACCCCCCACCATCCCACAAATTTTATAAGATCGCAAGATAGATATGGATAAAGAAGGTATGCAATCCACCATGGTTTACCCAGCCAGGAAGAGCCAATCATTCTCTATCACAGTATCTGTTTCTTATGATGTTTGCATTGCAGTTCAGGTTGCAGGAGAGTGTGCTATCTGAGACCTTTTCCCATTCTTAGTATTCTAATGCACAATTGGGGAGGCGGTGCCGTAGTGGTATTGTCACTGGACTAGTAACCCAGAGACCCAGGGTATTGCTCTGGGGACATAGGTTCGAATCCCACCACAACAGAAGGTGGAATTTGAATTCAATTAATGAATCTGGAATTAAAAAGCTAATCTAATGATGGCCATGAAACCATTGTCGATTGTTGTAAAAACCCATCTCGTTCACTAATGTCCTTTAGGGAAGGAAATCTGCTGTCCTTACCTGGTCTGGCCTATATGTGACTCCACACATAGGGCAGCACAGTGGTGCAGTGGTTAGCACCGCAGCCTCACAGCTCCAGCGACCCGGGTTCAATTCTGGGTACTGCCTGTGCGGAGTTTGCAAGTTCTCCCTGTGACTGCGTGGGTTTTCGCCGGGTGCTCCGGTTTCCTCCCACAGCCAAAGACTTGCAGGTTGATAGGTAAATTGGCCATTATAAATTGCCCCTAGTATAGGCAGGTGGTAGGGGAATTGTGGGGATGTGGTACGGAATATGGGATTAATGTAGGATTAGTATAAATGGGTGGTTGATGGTCGGCACAGACTCGGTGGGCCGAAGGGCTGAATCTCTAAATAAAAAAAATAAAAAATAAACCCACAGCAATGTGGTTGACTCTTACATGGCCTAGCAAGCCACTCAGTTGTATCTAACCGCTACGAAGTCAATCACAGTGGGTGTACCTACCCCACATTGGACTGCAGCAGTTCAAGAAGGCAGCTCACCACCAGGCAATTAGGGATGGGCAATAAATGCTGGCCTGGCCAGCGACCCCCACATCCCATGAACGAATAAAAACAAAACCAGTCTTCCAGTAAACTTGGGGCATTGTGGCAGTCCCAATATTCTGTTCATGCCACTTTGGCTGATGCCCTTAAACAGCACATTGCAGCACTTCCAACTGCATAGCTATTATAATCAGTTGAATTTGACTCATTTATGATGAGACAGCAATTTGTGAGCTTTCTGGGCGTTTGGATGATTGGATTCATGTGCAAGCTTCTCACACAAAGCAGAGCACTAAGAAAGAACAAAGAATGCTATGAGCATTGTAAGTCCTGAGAGAGCAACAACTGTAAGTTGGAGAAATTTTACAAGTACCAATAAAGAACTTTACACTTTTGAGAATCTAATGATTAGAGGGACTGTGTCTGCTGCATAATGGGGCCCTCTTAACATATTGCATTTAGAGGGTGATTACAGGAGCCTCAGTTGGATACCAGAGCTATAAGGCAGTACCAGAGGAGCAAGATACTGACCAGCTGAGCAGGTTTACAAACTGTGAGGGATATTCCTAGACCTCAGAGAGGACCGATGCTTCTGGGGGCCTTGGTTTGCAAGGAATTCATCAAAGAGCTTTATTGACTGATGGGAGAGGACCTGAACCACAATTCAGAGACTCCACCATCCTGTCAGTGCCAGTGAAGATTATCACAACACTCAACTTCTGTAACTATGGAGTGTTTCAGGAGGCCACATGGAATATTGCTTGCATAATCCAGTCGGCATTGCAAAAGTGCATCACCATGTGATGGATAACATCTTTGCCATGGTAAATCAATAGTGCCTTCCTCATAGATGTCAGGGCACAACAAGCACATTCTTTTTGCTTTAGCCAACTCACTGGTTTGCCAGATTGTGGAGTGACAGGACCAAAGTGGGCCTGGAAACTCCTGTGGAGAGGAGTTTCCAATATATCAATCATAAGAGATATTATTCCATTCATTTCCATATTGTGTACAATCACCTGTACAAAATAATGGAGGTCAATGCCTGGTTCCATGACATCTTGCATGATATCTTCATACTATCACAATTCAGCATCCTCCCCACCTTGCTCAAAGGATCAAAGGGGCTTGCTGCTTGGGGACCTAATTTAACTTACTGTTAAGATGGCCAATGACACCCCTATGGGCTCCTTCTACTGATACAGAACACAGATAAAATAAGGAGAACAAGATCGGCACTTGAAGCAGATGTTCCATTGCCTGGATCAATCAGGGGCTGTACTGAGTAAAAGCTGTCTAGGGTCTCCAGGATCATTGCCTACTGTGCGCCTCACAGCCTGGCTATTGACAGGGACATCCACCTAGAGCAGTGAAGCATGAAAAGGAAGTGCCGGAGAATTCACTAGATGAAGAAGATGAAAAGCCAGTGAGAGCAAATGGCAGTCAGGCACCTACTGGGAGAAGTAGCCGGCGAAACCTCTCCTGACCATCCCAGGCAGTGTAACCCTAATATTCAAACTCTCCCCTTGATCTTCCTCTGATATTGTAACATCACTGGAAACCAACACAGATTCCATCCTCAGACCCTGTCACCATTATTCCGCCTATTACAAAACCTCAGCTTCCAGTAACACCAAAATTACTTTTCTTAAACTGTCATCTGTAGCCAACATATTGACTGCATAAATATTTAATTTGCCACTCTCAAACTAATTATTTTCTGCCCTGTGATTTTCCCTTTCTAACAGTAGCCACCTTTTCTTGGAAAACTAACTAATCTGGTGCATCCTCTCAATGGTTTCCCTGAGGCAGAAACTGGGCAGAAAGATGGCAAGTGTCTGTCAGTGTTATGCTTGAGGACCTGAGATGGCCCTAGATCTTTGTGAGTTCACACTCTAGATAAGCCCTCTTCAAGCTCATCTCCTGCTAAGGGGGGAATCCTAACCCTGACTGGTTTCACGTCCCTGTGCAATTAAAGGATAGATCTGAAAGCAGAGTCATCTGAAGAGAGAGCACTAACATGCACGAATCGGTTCTGTACTGTTCCTTCTCCTCGCTTCTCTGCCACTTTGCCTGTCAATCTGAGGGTTGGCAAACCCCAGGATAGCACAAGCAGTGTACAATGTCTCCACTATTTCCCTCCTGGTTTGAGCAAACTCTTCTGAAAGCTTACCCACTGAGGAAGCCACAGCATAGCTGAAAATCTGTACTTCAACAGATGAGTTTTCAAAAGATAACCAGATTGGCAACAATGTCTCATTGTGAAGGGTTGTCCTGTAGTTGGCCTTGGAGTTGCTGCCATCTCCAAGAATGTCTGCATGCTTTCAAGCCCATATATCAAAATATCACACATCCTGGTTGTGGACTCCTCCACAGCTGTCACCATGGTGCAACAGTTACTGGCCACATCAGTGTAATAGTCTATCAGGCTCTAAAAGCATTCTTCTTTTGAATGTATGGCCACAAAAACCAGGGACTGTTGCAATTGCAGTTGCTGGAGAAGGCATGATCCTCCTCCAACAAGGAGCCTCTTCTTCATCCTACTTTACCATCTCCTGTCAGTTTTCACAGCTCTATTTTCCTTTCCTCAAACAGGGTCACGTCCAGTACTGTAGCAGAGATAGCATACATCCTTCTCCAGCAGGAGTAGACAGACTTATGTTCAAAGCCATCTACTCCTTTTGTAAGTAACTGCAGCATCAGGGCACTCAACAACATTAGCTGTGTCATTTCCCAGTACATTAAGAAGGAGCGTAGTGAGGATAAAGTTGGTGCTCCTTTAATGCTCTTTTACATCTTAGATCCCTGCAGTTATTTATGTGGCAAGTGTGTAACTTGTGACTTTCCAGTGGTTCTTAAGTGAGAATATGAGTCTAGCATATTTACATTATCCAATTTGAATGAGTAAAAGCATTGAGTGAAAAAAAACTTCCCAAAGGGCTCCCAAACAATTTGTGTAAAAGGTTATACTTAGTTTTCCCTTCCTAGTATGGTCATCAAGCTATTTTTGGCATTTATGCATGTCTTTGGCATGGTGCTGCTGCTGCTGTTGCTGTTGGCTTCAACTACTTCTTGCCATGCTCAAGGTGCCTTCATAATCTTCCTTTCATGGCAGATGGATTGCAGTGATTTTTTTTAACGACTGCTATAAAATTCTCCTTCTTGGCACTTTCACTTTAAAAATGAACTACTGGCAGAAATTACTTCTCAGAAGCCCTTCAGAATATTTGGCTGTAAGTTGTAGGCTTTTGAAATACTCACCCAGGCGCAGGTAACATGTTTCTTCGACAGGCTCCCCCAAGATGAACTAATCTCTCTAAACAATATTAGAACCAGGTCACTTTGGCTCAAAATGTAGAGTACAACTTGCCTACAAATTTTGCTCAGCATTCAGGATCTCTTAAGACTAGCATTTTTAGAGACTATGGATACATTTTCCAATTAGCAAAGGTATTAATTCATATTACATTCCTCTGTGCACTGTTTTCAGTGAAGCAAATTAATACCTGCCGAAGACATGCCAACAGCGGAATGTAGGGCCAGCGTACTATGGGCTGAATTTTCCCTCGAGCGTCAGGAACCCGAGGTTGGGGCCATTTCCAGGTCCTGACACTACTTGTGCCTCCAGCGTGATCTTACAGGAAGCAGCCAATTAACAGGCTGCCGGGCGGGTAGACATTGCCAATGGAAATCTGCCCCTGGAAAAAGTGCTCGGAGGCAGGAGCATGTTGGAGGACCTGTCCGTTGCATTTCTTTCCAAAATCCCCCATCCACCCACCTCCAAAGCTACCTCCACGGGGCTGGGAAAATTCCAGCCTATTTGTTTATATCTGATCTTACCCCGATCTTTTAAAATAGAACAGTCAATTTTTGAAAGATGGGAGATTACCGTAAAACATTGGAAATATCTTAAGAATCTTTGTTAAAAAAAACTCCAGGTTGAATTTGAAATAACTGAGCTTCAGTATGCAAAAAAGTCAAAAGGCAAATACAAATAACTTTTTTGATTATTTTTGCAGCTGTGTACATAACAGATGTCTATATACAAACAGAAGAAATAAAGAATACCAGTAGGTCAACTAATCTAAATACTGTTACAATCCTGTAGGAGGAAAGTGAAAAACAACAGATTAGCGTGTATTATTTGATCGATCAGGGTTTGATTGTATCAGTCTGTCCAGTTATCTGTGTTCACTGTGTTTGTTTGCTTAAGCCTCTGGATGGAGCAGCCGAGTAAAAGTGAAACTAAGAAACTGCTCGATGCTTTCACAGAATGCTGGCTGCTCTCAAGACATGTACTGAAATCCTGTAAGAATTTTACAGTTAAAGTCTTGTAAATAAACCAGTTGGTTATTTAACACAAGTGTGATATCTGCATTGCTCTGAGTTAAATCAGATATTACAAATCCAGTAACCCAGCGTAAACATAATAGAGTAGACTATATCTCCCTTCAAATACTAAGCGAAATGACTAAGCTGAAAAGATGAGTAATTGAAATAGAACTGTATTATAGTCTAGAAATTACTAATGGTGATATTAGCAGAGGAAACTTAATGGGGGCAAAATTCAATAGCCCCCGGTGCGTGATTCGCCCAAGTCAACTTCATACTGCCTGCTAATTTGCATGCTGTGTACAGCCTGCACTAAACATGCTGTTGAGTGGCTGCCCTCCTCAGCAGGAGATCAAACTTCTGTGAGACGAATACCACTTGAATCTAGCCTGCACTACTTAAAGTCAGCCTGCACCTTTTAAAGGGGAGGCACATTCTGGATGCAGCAGGTGCTGGAACTTCCTGTGGAAGGGAGTCTGAGCAGCAAGAAGAATGAATTATGATGCAACAGACGAGAGAGCATGCTCCAAGGTTCTCAGAAGCTGCACTGGACATCTTGAGGCAGGAGGTGCAGAGGAGTAGAAATGTCATCTATCCACTGGGGGCCAGGAGGCCCTGCAGTTTTTGAAGGCGGTGAGACCAGATAGCCAGAACAATCAATGTCAGGAGTCACGCCCCAAGGACCTGGATGCAATGCCTCAAGAAGTTCAATGACTTCACATGAATGGTCAAGGTCAGTGAATATATCATCAAATGCCTCGATGGAGAAGAAGACAGTGGTCACCATCATTGAAGCGACCATCACTCAGACCATGGCCAGTGGCAGGGATGAAACCATCGAATTAGACGGTAACCTCGTACCTAATCCTCCTTCTCACTCCCATTCCCACAATCTTTTCTGACATACAAGCTGCTGATGGTGTAAGCATGCACTTAGCAGGCGTTTACCCGCCTTCCCCTTGTGCCTTTCTCCTTTCAGATGCTCAAGAACTGCAACCTAGCCAAGTAGTGGGAGAAGAGCAAGAGGTGCAAAGGCAGGAAGACAGTGATGAAGAAGAAACAGTGTCACTTGATCTTGCAACCACAAACTCAGATATTGATACTGTGCATATTTTAGAGGAAAGTTTGGAGGCGGGATCTGCACTTGGTGAGACACTGGGCACAAGTGGCCTTGAGCCAGGGCAGAGGACAAGGATAGCTCAGGTGCCAGCTCACCGGAGGGCATGGTTACACACGAGTTCTGCTTCAGAGGACTTAGATGAGCAATTTGATGAGGTGGACTACATAAAAGGCTTACGGGTATGCACAATGGAATGCTTGGTGCATTGGGAGTTGTGCCAGAAAGCCTGCACACAACGTCAAGGAGTATGAAGGAGGCCAGCACCAACTTTGTATAAGGCTTTACGCAGAGCTTGGAGCCCATCCTTTCCAGAGTGGAAGTGGTGGCCAATTCTGTTGGCAGACATGTGGAACCAACCATGATGCAGCATTTAATGGCTGTCTCAACTTCCATTGCTGAACAAGCAAAATCCACTCAATGTTTAAATGCTGCATTGGAAGCTCAGACTTCTGTAATGCAAGGTCAGCTTTCTGCCAAGGAAACCCAGACTGCTCTCATGCAAGCTTAGTTTGTTGACACACAAGCTCAGACTGCTGCCATCATGGCTGCAGTTACCAGTGTTCAAGGGGCACATCAATCTGCCCTCCAACAGATTACTAGAATTGCTGGGGGGGGTGTCAATGGCACCATGGAGCACCAGCCTACTTTCCTCTCTCAGGGGGACCGGATTCATCCTCCCATCACTGCCACTCTGCCAGTGGCCTTGCTGTTGCCTGTCAGCCAGCCAGCCCAGACAGTTGCCACCTATCTTCCCACCCACATCCACAACTCTTCTGATGCCCTATTCCACTTTAACAGTTTCAGTTTCCTGGCCCTAACCAACCCCTTTTCACCATTCTCTACATATCCATCCCCTACCAGGACAGTCTGAGAGCTCTATGTTTCTTCCTTAACTAGAGGCCCAACCAGTCCCCAACCACGACTAGCCTCCTCCACCTGGGTGAACTTGTTCTCACATTGAACAACTTCTCCTTTAACTTCATTCACTTCCTCCAAATAAAAGGCATTGCTCTGGGGACCCATATGGGTCTTAGCTATGCCTGTGGGATATGTGGAATATTCTTCATTCCAGTCCTACTCAGGCCCTCTCCCTCACTTCTTTTTCTAGCACATTGATAACTGTATCAGTGATGTTCCCTGCTCTTGCCCTGAACTGGAAAATTTCATCAAACTTGCTTCCAATTTCCACCCTTCCCTCGTCTTCACATGGTTTATCTCTGGCTTTTCCCCATCCTTCCTCAACTTCTCTGGCTCCATTTTTGGGGTAGGCTATTAAACAATATCCACTAGAAGCGCACTGACTTCCACAGCTACCTCAACAACACTTCCTCACATCCCGGTTCCTGTAAGGACTCCATTCCATTTGCCCAATCTCTCAGTCTTCATTGCAAATATTCCAACGATCTCACCTTCTATATTAGCGCTTCTGATATGTCTTCCTTTTTCCTCTACCGTGATTGTCAGGGCCCTCAACCATGTCCATTCTATCTTCCGCACTTCTACTCTCACCCCTTCCCTTCCCTCCCAGAACCACGATAGGGTTCCACCCCACCTGCCTCCAAATTCAATGTATCATTCTCTGCCATTTCCACCACCTCAAGCGCAATGCCACCAGCAAATACATCGTCCCCTCCCCTCCCCTTGCAGCATTCCGAAGGGACCGTTCTGTCTCCAACCCCCTCTCCCCTTTCCAAGGCACCTATCCACGCAAATGCAGGAGATGCAACACCTGACCTTTTACCTCCCCTTTCAGCATGCAGAGCCCCAAACACTCCTTCCATTTGAAACAGTGATTTATTTGTACTTTCAATTTAGTATAGTATTCACTGCTCACGGTGTGGTTCCTCTACACCGGGAAGGCCAAACACAGATCGGGTGATTGCTTTGCAGAACATCTCCATTCAGTCCTCAAATATGACCCATCATGTGTGACGCCGAGACAGGAAGCCGTGAAGAGCAGGATCATTTAACAGCTTTATCTTCAGGTGTAGGGCATGGAGCAAGCTCCTGCCCAATGTGCTCTGTGACTATACAACCACTGTCATCTATAGAGTTGGTTATGCTGAGGCACCTGCTGAGTAGCCCAAGTTCTCATCACTACTTTCTGTTTCCCACAGGGCCAGTAGCAGAGCAGAAGCAAAGTGTTCCAACCCAGTTGTCGCCAGCCTCCTCGGCAAGGGCAGATGTTCCAAAGCCTGCACTGTCACTTCATTTCTCCACACCATCCACCAGCACAGCTACAATCACCTCAGTTAGACCTGTATCAAGCTTAGAACGGAGATCACTGTGTAAGCAGCACATCACATGTGAGCGGGAGGAGGAGAGTGAGGCAGAGTCAGCTGTGGGCAGCCCCCTTGGAGGACAGAGGACAGACACAGATGTGCTCTGCTGGGAGAAGATGCTGGGCCTCAGGTGTCACAAACAAGGAGGGTTCTTCAGATGTATGTGCTTGCTGGATGATTTCTCTCTGATGGAAGGTGGGTTACACATTCATCTGTGATAAGGACTGCGAGATGCTCGAGTGAAACATTGCTGAATTAATGTGGCCCTTGCAGCCATGCCAGCCTGCTGATCGCTGTGAGGTCAAGGATGGCCTCGGCAGTAATCCTCCAATGCCTGGGCACTGGGAACCTCTGCAGCACCCCCTTCATCCTCCTCTTCCTCTTCTTCTTCCTCCTCTCTGTCCTCCTCCTCTGAAGAGTGGCATTCCAAGTCCTCCTCCTCTTCATGCAGCTCCAGACCTCTTTGTATAGTCATGTTGTGCAGCACCCAGCAGATGACCACAATATGGGACACTCTAGCTGGCTCATACTGCAGGGCACCACCCAACAGGTAAAGTCAACAGAAAAGTATCTTCAAGGCGTCAATGCAGGTCCATGTAAGTTGATGGCTCTGGTTGTAGTGCCTCTCTGCATCCATGTGCTAGCTGGGCGGCAGCAGCCACCTTCTCAGGGGATAACCCTTATTCCCCAGCAACCACCCAGGGAGTCAAGATATTGGTCTGAAGAGATGCAGCACCTGGGACTCTCGAAGGATAAAGAAATCATGACTGCTGCCCGGGAACCGAGCCCAGACCTGCAAATGCACTTCCTGTGGTCACAGACCAGCTGGATGTTCATCGAGTGGCAGCTGTTTTTGTTCAGGAATCTGGCTGCCTGGTCTGTCGGTGCCCTGATGGTAACAATTGTTGACCTCCTAGACCTGAGGGAATCCATCTATGGCAACAAAGCCCAATGTCCTCTGTGGCTATGCTGGCCCATCTGTATCAAATGGATGCAGTCTCCTGCCCTCTGGAAAAGGGCATCTGTAACCTGTTTGATGCATGATGAGCTGTTGACTGCGAGATGCCACCCAGGCCGCAGCTAATCCCTGGAACGACCCACCCTTTGCTTTGTTGTGGTGGCTCAACTGCAGATGGCACTGCAATTACTAAAGAATAAAGGCTTCTTGGCTGTTGCCAGGATACAGGGTATTGTCCTGCATGATATGCTGCGTTTGGTTGCACATCAGCTAGACATTAAGAGAGTGGAACTGCTTTCGGTTGTGGTACATCTCAGAATCGACATTAAAATATGGTAAATAGATGAATGCCATACAAATACATTAAACATTAGTTCACTTTAATCACCAACAGTAATTCCCAGCTTTATACTTTTGTTGAGAAAGCGGAATAACAATAGCTGATACAAGTACAAATTGCATATCTTTCTACCGCACCAACAAGGTCAATGCAGCCAAGTCCGGTAAACAGGTGCAGATAACTCCTCACAGCTGCTCTGCAGAGGTCACGTAAGCCTATTCAATTAAAGTTTATATCCTTGTCTATTAAGCGCCCAGTCCTCACCATTTTTAAGCCACATTTCCGTTATTGTCAATGCATCATATTGCCATACCGGTATTTCTGCTTGTAGCTCACCAACCTTATTCACCACACTTTGTGCATTTACAATACATGCATTGTAATCCTATCTTTGCATTCCTCGTAGCCCTTCTCAGTATGCTCCTATCTAATATGGAACTACTTTCTTCTCTAGCACTGTCCAACACTCACACATTATGCACCTTATTCCTCTTTTCTACTTCTATATGCTGATGCCCATCCTCCTGCCAATTTAGTTTAAACCCTCCCCAACCACACCAATGAACCACCCCACCAGGACATTGGTCCCAGTCCTGATGTGGTGCACTCCCTCTGTTTTGAATAGGTACCTTCAGCCCTAGAACTGGTCCCAATGCCACAAAAATCTTTCGGCCTCCCTCCTGCACCATGCTTCAGGCCACACATTGATCCTTCCTATCTTCCTAAATTTACTCTCACTAGTGCGTTGCACTGGAAGTATTCCAGAGATTACTACCTTCGAGGTCCTACTTTTTAGCTTCCTCCCTAGGTCCTGAAAATCTGACCATAGGATCTCAATACCTGTCCTTGCTATGTCTTTGACACTACCATGTACCACAACTTTTGGCTCACTCCCTTCCCCCTGCAGAATATCCTGCATCTTCTCCATGATGTCCTTTACCCTTTCACCAGGGAGGCAACACACCATGCGGGACTCACAATGACGGTTACAGGTCGATAAAAAAAATGCATTTGTTTATTCCACATTTTATACATGTAGACACAGGTAGACACGTGTCCTTGACCTTGAGATACGCCTGTAACTGACTGTCCCAGCTCCAGAAACGACATCAGCTCCCCAAACAAAAATAGTGCTTTTCAGAAAATATTTTCATTTGTAACAGAATAATCGGCTGCCGGGCTGCCTTTAAAAAGATGGTTCAGGTACAACTGAGGTACATTTCCACGAGGAGGAAAGGTAGGGCAACCAAAGCCAGAGCTCCAGGATAATGAAAGCAATAGAGAATAAGATGAAGCAGAAAAAGGGTACATAAGGCAGAGGTCAGGTTGATAATACAAGTGAGAACCAGGCTGAATAGAGAAACTTCAGAGGGGAAGTGAAAAAGGAAATGAGAGGCAAAAAGAGAGTATGTGAAGAGACCGGCAGCTAACAGAGAAGGAAATCCAAAAGTCTTCCATAGACATGTAAATAGTAAAAGTGTAGTAAGAGGAGGGTTGGGGCCAATTCGGGACCAAAAAAGGGAGTTACACATGGAGGCAGAGGGCATAGCTGAGGTACTAAATGAGTACTTTGCATCTGTCTTTATCAGGAAGAAGATGCTGTCAAAGTCATAATGAAAGAGGAGGCAGTTGAGATACTGGAAGAGCTAAAAATTGATTTAAAGAAACAGATATTAGAAAGGCAGGCTGTACTTAAAGTTGATAAGACACAAGGACCAGATGGGATGCATCCAACGATGCTGAACAAGTTAGGGTGGAAATTGTAAAGGTACTGGCCATAATCGTCCAATCCTCCTTAGATACAGGACTGGTGCCAGAGGACTGGAGAATTTCAAATGTTATACCCTGGTTCAAAAAAAGTGTAAGGATAAACCCAGCAACTACATGCCAGTCAGTTTAACCTCAGGGGTGAGAAAACTTTTAGAAACAATAATCCAGGCTAAAATTAACAGCCTCTTGGGCAAGCATGGATTAATTAAGGAAAGCCATCATGGATTTGTTAAAGGCAAATCATGTCTAAATAACTTGGTGGAGTTTTTGATGAGGTCACAGAGAAGGTTGATGAGGGTAATGCAGTTGAAGTGGTGTATATGGACTTCCAAAAGGCATTTGATAAAGTGCCACATTGCAGGCTTGCCTGCAAAGTAGAAGCTCATGGAATAAAAGGGAAAGTGGCAATCTGGATATGAAGTTGGCTGAGTGACAGGAAACAGAAAACATTGGTGAATGGTTGTTTTTTGGACTGGAGGAAGGTATACAGTGGTGATCCCCAGAGGTCCGTACTGAGACCACTGCTTTTCTTGATATCTATGAATAACCTGGACCTGGGTGTACAGGTATAATTTCAAAATTTGCAGATAACATAAAACTTGGAAGTATTGTGAACTGTGAGGAGAATGCTGATAGACTTCAAGAGGACATAGACAGGCTGGTGGAATGGGTGGACACATGGCAGATGAAATTTAATTCAGAGAAGTGTAAAGTGATACATTTTGGTAGGAAGAACGAGGAGAGGCAATAGAAAATAAAGAGTAAAATTCTAAAAAGGTACTGGAATATAGAGACCTGGGGGCATATGTGCAAAAATCATTGAAGGTGGCAGGACAAGTTGAGAACATGTTTAAAAAGGCAAATGGGATCTTGGGCTTTATAAATAGAGGCATAGAGTACAAAAACAAGGAAGTTATGATGACCCTTTATAAAACACGGGTTTGGTCTCTGTTGTGTTTAACCCTGGGCACTGCACTTTATGAAGGATGTGAAGGCTTTAGAGAAGGTGCAGAAATGATTTACAACAATGGTTCCAGGAATGAGGGATTTCAGTTACATGGATTGATTGGCAAACCTGGGGTTGTTCTCCTTAGAGAGGAGAAAGTTGAGAGGAGTTTGACAGATGATGTTCAAAATCATGAGAGGTCCAGACTAAATAGATAGAAACTTTTCCCACTGGCGTAAGGGTCAAGAATCGAGAGGACACTGGTTTAAGGTAACTGGCAAAAGAAAGAATGGCGACATGAGAAGAAACATTTTTACACAGCAGGTGAACAGGATCTAGAATGCACTGCCTGAGAGTGTGGTGGAAACAGGTTCAATGGTGCTTTCAAAAGGAAATTGGATAAGAACCTCAAAAGAAAAAATTGCAGGGCTACAGGGAAAGGGCAGGGGAATGGGACGAGCTGAGCTGCTTTTACAGAGGGCTGGCATAGACACGGCAGGCTGAATAGCCTCCTTCTGTGCTGTAACCATTCTATGATTCTATGTATACAACAACAGAAATAACTAGAAAAAGTACAAAAGCAAAATACCGTGGATGCCGGAAATCTGAAAAAAAAAACAGAAAATGCTAGAACTACTCAGCAGGTCAGGCAGCATCTGTCGAGAGAAAAACTAGTTAATGTTTCAGGTCCGTATAACCATTCATCAGAACTGGCAGAAGTTAGCAATGTAATAGGTTTTGAGTAAGTGAAAGGGATGAGGGGGGGAAGAACAACAAAAGGGAAGATCTGTGATAGGGTGGAGGGTAGGAGAGATTAAATGACAAAAAGTTTCATGGTACAAAGCCAAGGGGAGTGATAATGGAACAAGTAATGAAACAAAAGATGTGTCCGGATGAGGTGTAAATGGCAGGATAGCAGCCATCTGAACACAAAGTAAAGTCAAAGAAGTAGGTTGTTCAAATCATGGAGTTATAGCAGCTTTTCAGTCCAATTCCTGCGTTTTTTTCCTATCTCTTAACATAGTTACAACCAAATATCTGCCTCCCTTTCACATACTAGGAAGTTAACAAATGCAGAGATATACAGAAGTTGATGGCAAACAGATGGGAAGAATCTGACTGCAGTAATTCCCTGCATCTCCTCGTGGACCCCCACTTGAAAAACCCTGTGTTATGTCACTGTTTTCAAAAAGTTAAAATCTACTTATTGTTAGGCAGCCTATCACATAAAGAAAATAAATAATTTAATGCATGGTCAGATTGAACGTTCTTCATGAAGTCCAAATTGTGACCCAAAAACTGAAATGCAGTCTGAATCTAATTCAGCCTTAAAGCCCAGTCAACTCAGTACTGTTCTTATTTCCTGTTTTGTGCTGCTTGAATTTTGTGCGGTTGAAGATTTGGAAAGACTTGTATTTAGCACAGTCACCTCATTGGTGGGCGAATACTAATATCAGTTAGTGTCAACAACTTGAGATATATGCAAATTTATGAGAACATTGTTTTAAACTCCGAATGCAGATCTTAGATTTTCATGGATACAAAACCTTTTATACAATCAAATACTAAACCATGCTAACACCAGAACTTGAACTGGATACATTCATCCATCAAAGAAAAAGACAACCAACAGAAAATGTAGACTGGAAAGTTTGAAAAATGTTGGATACATCCAGCCTTATAAATTCACCCAGTGCACTAAATCATGTCTCTGAAAATCTCACTTACCTTCACCTCCCCCAATACAGTTAAAATAATATAGGTTTATTGAAACCTATTGACCATTGCGGTTGTTTTCTGTCTGCAAAAGTTGTTTGTCCCAGAAACTGTATAAGAGTCAGAGATCAGATTGCATCTCGTGTGCAGATGTGATGAGATCATGAACATGAATTTCCTTCAGTAAGCATTTTCTTAACAATTTTGGTTTAGTGTTCCCCATTCAAGGAAGTATTTGTAATAAGAAAACTGCTACCCACATTTTTGATGATATCTGAAGGGTCAAATAGGACGATATCTGACTCAGAACTTTGAACCAACATCCCACAGTCAAAGCAGAGATATGAACACATTCAGAGTAGAATTCCTCATGTAAAATGGAAAACACAATTTACAGATGTTGGAAATCATATACACAAACTGTAAATACACAGCAGAAACATCAACAGCTGTAAAAACAAGAGGCAAATTAATGTCATGTTGCAAACATTAATCTATCTATCTTGTCCATTATAGCTGCTTACCCACTTGTTACATAGTTCCAATTTTTTGTTGTTGATCCTCTTAAATCACAGACATTAATTATGAATTATCCTTTAATCCAACTTCACAGAAAAAAGAGTTGTTAAAATGAATTACAAGCAAATTGAATAGTCTGTATAGTACTTTTATGCTGCACATATTGCAATTACTGGTCTGAACAGTAACTGCAGTAATGATTCCAGTCAGGCAGTACTCACTTTATGCTACACAGTTGGAACTAAAACTCTCCTAACACGAGAAAACCCCTCGCACAGCTTCTGTCTCAGCTGTTAACATCTAAATATTTAGACAGTGCAAGTAGCAAAGTTGCCACTTGTAAAACATTTAGATTAATGGTAGGTAGATTTCTTTTTTAAAAAATGTCCGTAAGGTCCAACAGACTCTTGGACACTTTTTAAAGCCAGTTGACGCTGCATCAAAGCCACACTGCACTTGATGTCAAATCCCAGTGTTGAGCCAACCACCTCATGGTAGTTTCAGACCACTGGACTCCAGAAGCAGATCAGGCCCTGTTCTAAATTTATGCTGCAACTTTAGCATCAATATTAAAATTGTACTGTATACATAACTATTAGCATCAAATGATCAAAACATTAAATAAATCTGCCAGTGAAATGATAAATGAATGCTTTTTGCATATCTATGTCAATTACACAAGGGTAGAGCAATCCAGCAACAGCTAACGAAACAGACAGAATGAATTAGCTCACATGTTGAGTTCACATTACAGGAAGCTTGTCTGAAACCAAACACTTTATTTGATCCTTATGGAACGTTTAACTCATCTAAACCCAGCTATAAACCAATGATTGGTGTTTGATATTGTAGAGAACAAAGAACATGAAACACTTATAGATGAGTATCTGTTTTGAATTAAACTATAGATTGCAAACTAATTTCAACTCATAAAAATTTGATTAGTTACTAAAATGGCAATGTTTTAGCAAGTATACTGTGCTAAGAGAAAACAGAACAAATGAGAAAGTCAGCAGAATACAGACATGTTAAGCAACTCGTTCGTTAACTATACAAAGAGTACAAGAGACAAACTATGTTCTTTTCAGAGCAATCATTCAAAAGAAATTATGGCAATTATCTACTGCAGAATTAAACAACATAATTATTTTTCAAAATTGAGTGCCACGCTATCAGCATTTGCAATCTTGTGAGATGAAAACATAGTCAAGAGTATGCCTTTACTGTATGATGATTTTCATTATGTTGAAAGAAAAAAACCTCAACTGTTTATCTACAGAACTGTACCAAATATGAAACCAATATGCCATGCTAACTTTTTTATATTGCCAATTAGGATGATAATTGTCTTCAATGAGTTAACAAGTGCTCCTTTTTAAAAAGTGCAAACATGCCATAGTAAATGGAAGGATGTCCAGAAACATGAGGAACAAGAGAATGCTTGCTTTACTTTCAACAATTATTTAGCTAAACCTTCTTAAATTCATAAATACACTGAAGGTAACCAGAGCAAATTCCAAAGAACAATAATATTTTAGTCATGCCCATTCTCTTCATAATGAACAGTGTCATGCTAGGCCCCCACCTGCCAAGAATGAAGTACATTAATTTTGTCGTGAACATTGATTTTAAACTGTTGCTGGAGTGAGGAAATGACTTGTTAAACAGATCAGCCCTGGCTGGAAAAGACATTTGCATATTAACAGACAGTGCTTGGAAAGATAAAGAACCATTCCCTGACACATTCAACCCACAATGGACCTTGATCATTAGGTATTGTGTGTAAGAGGAGCATTCCAGAGACTGCTAAGGTAATGCAATCCAGGACTGGTTAGACCAGCTGGTCACATGACTAACTGGCTGTTCTAGTGTCTTTTGAACCAGCCACAGAGAGTTGGAACAGAGAAAGATTGTTTGCTCCTAGACTAAGAACATCGCTCCTATTTGTTCCCATCTCTATCTCACAAGCCTCTGAATCCACTGAAGACACATGAACCCCAAGAGAGAAAAGTCTACTACAGCGAACAAGGTTTAACAAGAATACTGGGCCACAACGAAAAGCAATAACCACCTACAATCAAGGACTCTAAAGTGAGCTCTAAGAACCGTAACAAAAACTCTTCAGATATTGCCTCGAACTTGTCCACTTTATTTTTCTTCTGCTCTTTTCTATCTCTATTTGCATGTATGTATTGCATATGCATGTTAGCGTGGGCGTGTCATGTGTCCGTAGGCATCAACTGAATTAGAGTTTAAATTCAAGTTTAATAAATTTCAACTTTTCTTCTTTAAACCTAAGAAAACCTGTTTGTACTAGTTTCTTTGCCTTATAATTGGAAGTTAGTGAACAAGGATTCGCCAAGGTGGTGCTAAAAACATGGTATGTTTAAAATTAAACCCTGTTATGGTAAGACCAGGTGAAGGCTAAAAGGGAACCCGAGGCCTCTTTCTCAACTGGTCGTAACAGCAGAGACATTCTTACATTTTTAAATGAATGGAAGTTTGACAACACCATCTGATCAGGTCCAGCTTTGTAAAATAATACAGCAGTCTGGCCTGCAAAATACTTAAATTCTTCCCACAGCCCTCCTGAGCCAATGAGTCATCCTTGGTTGTCGAAAACCAATGCACAACACAGAGCTCTAATGCACTAGGACCAGCTTTTTTAACTCACTGTTAGTGGCATTGAAGCATTTTGAGCCAAACTTTCTTATTGTAATGCTTATTATAGTTCTCATTTAAAAGCAAGTGCTGTAGCACGTATTTCTCAAGACAAGTAAATCCCTTGGCAAAATACTTAACATACAATTAATTACTTTGAATGAATTACTATTGTTATGCAGGTGAATGCAGCAGCCATTTTGCCCACAGGCAACAATAATACTAAGGACCTCTTCATCTGATTTTGCCAGTATTGTTTGAGGGTGGAGCTTTGGTCAAAACACTGGGAGTACTCTCAGCTCTTATTTGGAAATTGCCATGAGACATTCAATAGCAGGCAGGTGAGGCCTCAGTTGCTGTGTTGGCTAAAAGAAGGTACGTTGAACAATACAGCACTGTACTGAAACGTCACCAGAGATCATGTTCAAATTTTGAAGTTAGCATTGGAATAGAACCCAAAACCTTTGAAATACAGAGGCAAGAATGCTATCATTTGACGCAAGCTGACATAACCTTTTCCTTTTATTTCTCTTTATTATTTTCTTCGCTTTATCTTTCCAAAAGTAGCTGATTCTTGCAGTTCAGTTCTCTGGTACCTCACTCTTTCTTTGGCCTCCTTGTCTCGAGAGACAATGGGTAAGCGCCTAGAGGTTTGTGAAGCAGCATGGTACTCTGGTACCACTCACTCTGGTAGCCATGATTCATGCGCAGGAACATGAAAATTCGCATTATAGCCAATGAGTTTTGGCAAACTCTTCAGTTGCTGATGGCAGTAAATTCGATCCTGTGCTTACTTGCTATCCACATATGGATCAATGCATAGCAATCAGGAGGAGGAACATTGGCTGATTTTGTTCCCCTCTCTCTAGCCCATTGGGTTAAATTTCATTGGGTTAAATCAGCAAATACAACATAGGCTGGAAATTGAACCTGCATACCTCCTGTAATAAAAACAGAATGCACTGAAAATACTCAGCAGGCCAGGCAGCATCCATGGAGCGAGAAAGAGAGTTAACATTTCAGGTTAATGACTTTTCATCAGAACTGACAGGGTCATCAACCTGAAACATTAACTCTGTTTCTGATATCAATGAAAAAAGCCACATGGGCTGTGCAGGTAGCGGCCCGTGGTGCTGTCTGCCCCGGGTAATTGGTGTAATCTGCATAACACAGTGTGAATGAATTTCTCACCCTGATTCTCTGAACATTGATAACTCTGCTATTCTATGTACACATAAGAGTGTAAATTACACAACTACATTTTTGCATAGTTAAATTTCAACTTAAGCTAAATGCTGAAGCTTTTTTTCCCTAGGGAATTATTAAGTTTAGCTAGTCCTATCGTATTCTTCCATTTTTTGTCTCTCTGTGAGTCAGTATATTCCTCCCAATAACTTACAACTAGGAACTCAGCCTATGGGTAGAAAATGGTCCATCCATTACCATTTAATATTTGTATATAGATTAGTATAATAACACTACTCTACTCATCTACCTACAGACCTACAATTTTAAACCAGTGGTGCCTTGTCAGTCAAACTAGTCAAGTTTTACATAAAAACCGAATACAGGTAACTTTTCAATTTCTAAATCGCTTCTTCGTAAAGCAAGATATATGTGCATTTGATTAAATTTAGATACTGACTTATTTCCAACTTTTATAGCAAACATTAAAGTATATTTATATTATGGTTATTATTTCATTGATAGGGCTTTCTACCTATAAATTACAAACATTTTAGCGTTGATGTTGTAAAATATTGTGTAATAAGATGTAGATTACTGAATTACAAATATAAAATGTACAGACATATTTGCTACTTACTTTGCTCATAATGAATGGCGGAGCAGGCTCGAAGCGCCAAATGGCCTACTCCTGCTCCTATTTTCTATGTTTCTATGTTTACTAGCAATAAACAAACATCAGTATTTCAATCGAGTAATCAGTAATGTTTGAACTATCTTGCTACAAATCATCTGTAAAGAATAAAGGAGGTAATGGATAGTAGGGAGGATGCTGGAAGGTTCTAACTCAGTTGCAACAGCCTGATTGTACCATAAAGCTAAGCAGGAAGCCAAGTTATTACAACCACCGATTTTCTGAATTGTAACCTGAGATCCAGAAATTTATTTATATGATTTACAAATATAAGCATGTGCAATATTATGTAGTCTAACTTATTCTCCTGAGGACCACCGAATCCCTTCCCAAGACACAAACTATTCCAAAATCTATCCTCACACTATAGAAAAAGTGATGAAGAATATAATAAAAAGATGAGAAAAATCTGCCCTACTGGAACTCTGCCACTGGTAGATCCATCAATTAAGAACTCCTGACACTACCTAACCATCTGCAGTTTCCACTATGAGTTTAAATATGAGATTTTGGTACGACTCTTTTGGGTACGAACACACCCTCCGCTATGTATAGGTCAGCTCACTCCCAAATAAGTAAAATGCAAAAATAATCCCAGACCTTATAGTTTACAATTCTTCTTGTGAAACTGACCGTAACTTACACATCACTATTATTCATGAGAATGCCTAACTTGGAAAACTATAAATGTTATTTCATCACCAGACAGAGAACATTCTCCAGACAGGAACATCTAGGCTTGGACTGTAAAGTGGCAAGTAACATTCACGTCACCCAGGTGCCAGGCAATGACTATCTCCAACAAGAGAGAGTCTAATCACCTCCCCTTGACATTCAATGGCATTACCATCATCAAATTCCCCACCATCAACAACCTAGGGGTTGAAACGTAACTAGACCAGCTACATAAATACAATGGCTACAAAAGCAGGTCCAGGGTTGGGTATTCTGTGGCAAGTAACTCACCTCTGATTCCCTAAAGTATTTCCATCAGCTACAAAGCACAAGTCATGAGTGTGATGGAATACTCTCCAATTGCCTGGATGAGTGCAGCTCCAACAATTCTCAAGAAGCTCAACACCATCGAGGACAAAGCAGCCCTCTTGATCAGCACCCCATCTACTACCTTAAACATTCACTCCCTCCACTACTAGTGCAACATGGCTGCTATTGCACCATCTATAAGATGTGCTGCACTGCAACAACACACCAAGGCTTCTTAGAGAGAACATTCCAAACCAGCGATCTCTACCACCTGGAAGAATAAGGGCAGCAGGTGAATGGGAACACCATCACCTCAAAGTTCCCCTCCAAATCACACACCACCCTGACTTGGAAATAAATTGCTGAGTGAAAATCCTCAAACTTCCTATCTAACAGCACTGTGTACACACATCACACTGACTGCAGGGATTCAAGAAGGAGGCTCACCATCATCTTCTCAAAGGCAGTTTGGGACAAGCAATAAATACTGGCCTTGCCAGCAACACCCACATCTCTGATTAATGAACAAAAGATTAAACAAATTTATGCATCATGAGTGAGAGTATAAGGTTTGTTCTTCACACTTGTTTGCATAAGGTCTATTTAGGTGCAGAGACTGAGCCTGTTTTACAAGTCCTTGTAACTCTCACTTCTGAGCTAAGATGTGGCATTTGCCATCTTAGATGCTGAATATGAAATTTATCCTCCATGGGCCAACATCAATGGCTTTGGAGGCAGAGACTACACATTATTTGAATATGAACTGGATTAGTATTTAAAAAACGAAACATAAAAGGGCACAGGGAAAAGGCACATAAATAGAATTACAGCAGATAGCTCCATGAAAAGAAGTAGCATGGTCACAGGTGCAATGGACTGAAAGACCTCCTTGTTTACTGAAATTTCTATTATTCATTGGTTACAGATAGCCTACATAATAACAAGGCTGAAGGAATCCATACAATAATAATGCACTGATACCACCAGCAGTGTTACTGCAGATCTAGACATTTACTAATGCTATAGCATGCTGTTGTCCTGCAGCTGGACACATTTGATAAAGTAGGAATTTCCGGAAAACACACAGAAATATATCCTTGTGCTTGTTCTGCCTATGCAAACTTACATTTTTAATGTCCAATGCTCTTACTAGGAAAACTCTCCAATTAATTTTCATAAACATTGCTTGATTTTAATAAGGTCAGGATAGGAACTTACTGTAGCATTGTCTGGTGTGTACACTGCGGTAAGAAGGTGGCATCATGATTTCACAGGAATGTAACAAGTCAGCTCCACTAACTTTTCAGATCTCTGAACAATACAAGTAGCTGACACTTATGATGCTTGTTCATAGTTTGGTGCCTCCCTCATGATAAATTGCACAACAATAATTGAACAATAGCCAGAAGGTACAGCCAGAAAGCCAGCCAAATGCCAGTAAAATTGGAAATTTTGGCAACATTAGGAGTTTAATCAGAACTGTGGAGCCAGGTGAATTAATAATGCCACTTAGGCCACATGGATTTGCACTCACAGTTATCCACTCACTGAGTGGCCAATTTCTGCTACACCACTGTGGGAATAGATCAAGTCTAAACTTGTTATTGTTCTTTAAATAATAGAAAAATAATCACTTGCATTAAACCTGAGGGTAATCACCATCACAACAGAAAGTTACTGATACAGCTGCAATACAAAATATAAAAAAGAATGCTTTACAACTACAAATTAAGAGAAACATATTAATAACTAATCGGTGCTATAACACAGATTCTTGAACATGGCTTTTTAAAAATGAAACTATTATCTTCAATTAATGCGACTTAATAGTGTACACATCAGTCATCTACCGCAAACTGAATTCACTGCCCTTATTGCCTTTTAATGGAACAACAAAAAATGTCACGGTTTCATGTGATGTTTTAGGGCAAGGTCTTCATGAAAATAATTTTTGTTTGTTCACAAGCACACACTACAGTCGGGTATAAGGTCCCTGTGCACTAGGTGTGGCAAAATCTATTATGGGATCTTTACAAACTAGCCAGCAGAGGAAAATATCCCTCAATGTCAGTTGCAAGTGATACAAGTGATTGTGACACCATCAAGGTAGAAGTTAGCGGTTGCTGCTCCCAAAGGGCCTGTAAAACACTTTTCTCGAAGATGATGCACTTTTCTATGTTAATAGTGCAAAACCAACTAAATATTTCAGAATGATTTGAAAATCAATTGGCACGTGATATGAATCGATCATTTAGGGGAAAACTCACTCATCCTTGTGTTCTTTTCCCCAGCAGTTCATTTTTCGCTAAACGACAGAGTCCCTTTCACATTGGGCCATCAAAAAGTTGCCTTTGTGCCAAGTCCTGTGCAACTGAGCAAAAAGATATTACATAAATACCAAAAAATAATCAACATGCCCCTGAAGCAAACAAGAAACTCAGGCTGGAGACCTGATCGTGCAGCTGATTCCTGTCGGTAGTTTTCTGGTTTTCAGTTGCTCTTAAAACAAAACAGAACTGCAAGTGCAAACTGTAGAAAGTCATCTACCTACACTCACCTGTATCTTCAAAGAAACAAATCCCCCTCCACCTCCCCAACAATTTGCCCCCAACACTTCAGCCCTGACAGGGCGAATCGTAAATCCACCAGCTTTCTCCATGGCAACCGCTCCAGCTGCCATGAGCAACCAGGATCGAGCGCAGCAGCTGTCTTCTTGAGCAGAAGTTAAAGCCGTCTGTCGCTTTCCGAATACCAAAACCACAACTTTTCCTCAGAACTATCATGCAAATTTAGAAAACACGAACCTTCCGAGTGCCAGTGAGGGGAGGCAGGGAGGAGAGATTTAAAAAAAATACACGCAGCAAATCCGTTTCCTCGGTCTGATTCAATGGACGATCGCACAGAAGAGGCAAGGCGGCGGGAGCCTCCTCTCAGCCCCGCGATCCCCGCAACAACTGAGCAGCAGCAACAATCGCAGCCGCCTCAGCCTGACGTCAGCTGCAACCCGAGGCGGCTTCGCTGCATTGAATGGGCACTCGGCAATTCTTCTCCGATTGCCTTCCACTCAATGTGTATGTTTATTCATGTGTGTACTTTACAATATCCGGGAGCTATTTTTGGAATCCCCGCAGGTCGTGCAATTCCCATTAACTGTTCCCAAACTTTCTGAAAAAGTTGTACCGTTTTCTTTTTGGGGTGTTTTCTTCAGATGGTAATATTTGGAGTTAGTCTCTGTCTTATTTTCGCTGCTTCACTTGGAAAAATAAAGCATCCGATTTTCCTTTATGTGTTTGGTCTTTGGAACTGTCAGACATGTGGGTCTGGAACCTCAGATTCCAACCTGATAACAGCCTGTGCCCTGGGACAAGTGACAGGTGTCAATCAACCACCTGGGTTGATCCAATTCAGCAGTTGCCAATAAAGTGGAGCCTGGGCTCCCTTGGCATGTCCTTTTACATGTTGACTGAGAGCTCCATAAGTAAACAATAACAAGCACAACAGAGCTGTGGATGCTCAGTTGGTGAGTATATTCGACACTGAGATATAGTTTTTTGGACACTAAGGGAATCAAGGGTTAAGTTGTGGAAAAACTGAGTTGAGGGAGAAGATCAGCGATTATCTTATTGAATAGCGGAGCAGGCTCAAGGGTCCATGTAGTCTTGTATACAGAACTGGGACAGCAAGCAGGCCAGAGGTCTGTGATCTCTCCAGCACTGCTCACACATAATTTGTTAGTTCCAGTTTCTATCATGCTGTATAAAATCATGTACTCTAGAAATTAGTTCTGTGAGTAAGTACATAGTTGTGTGTCATATTAAACAATGTATCTCCATTCATCACTGTAACTTAATCAGGGCCTTGTGATTTATGAGTCATTCCAGATAACCTCACTTAAAACCACAAGAGTTTCCACAAAACCTAAAATCCTCCATAGAGATGGCCTTCTTTATCAATTAATCTCTTATTGAGACAAATGAAATATTTACCAATATATATGAGAAAAATATGAAGGTGGATTCAGCTTGGCTCAGCTGGTAGTATTCTTGCCTCTGATTCAGAAAGTTGTTGGTCCCAGATTTGAGGGCATAGTCTATCACTTCAGTACAAAATTGAATACTGCATGAACAAAAGTGACGGCTTTTGGATGAGAAATTACATTGAGGCTCTGGCAATGTAATCTAAAAAGATTACACAACACAGTTTGAAGAACAGTGAAATTTGACCACAAAAAACACATTAGCTGGTTATTTAGCTCATTTACTGTTAGTGGAACCTTGTGAGTTGTAAAATGTCTGGCACAGTGCATACTGCATTTTGTGATCGCCATCAAGACAGGAGACTAAGCCTAGTTCAATGTGGAGTGTAGAAGGCCATGCCAGAGCATGGGGACACCTTAAAATGAGGTACAAATTTAGTGAAGCTACTACATAGGGATGCCTGCATGCTAAACACCAAAAGAAGCAACAATAGACAGAGCTAAGAGATTTCACAATCAACAGATTAGAGCAAAGCTCTGTTGCCTTACCACACCTAGTTGACAATGGTGGAGGACAACCAGGAGCAGGAGGGCTTCCATCCCCAACCATAGTGGAGCCTAGCATGAATTCAAGCGTCAGGGCTGAAGTGATTGCAAGCATTTTCTGCCAAAAGTACTGAGTGGATGGCCTCCTTCTTAAGTCCCCACCATCATAGATATCAGTATCTAGCAAATTTAATTCATTCCATGTGACATTAACAATCTAATGAGTGCAAACAAAGGCTATGAGCCCTAACAATTTCCCAGCTGTAGTTCTGAAGACCTGAATTAGCTGCTCCCCTAGACAGGCTGTTCCAGTACAGCTAGAAGATTGGCTTTTAACTGAAAATATCAAAGATTCATCAGGTATGGCCCATGCAAAAGAAAAGTACAAATCTAATCCAGATAATCAGTACATCTGCTAATCATCATTAAAATTATGGAAGGAGTCATCAATAGCAACATCATCATTATTACAAGGAGACTGAAGGACAAGAATAAGGAAGTCTTGCTACAATTGTATTGGACTTTGGTGAGACCATACCTGGAGCACTGTGTGCAGTTTTGTTCTCCATACTTAAGGAAAGATATACTTGCAATGGAGGCAGTACAGCAAAGGTTTACTAGATTGGTTCCTGGGATGAGAAAGTTGTCCTAAGATGAGAAGCTGAGTAAATTAGGCCTATACTCTTTTGTGTTTAGAAGAATGAGAGGTGACCTCTTTGAAACACACAAGATTCTGAAGGAGATTGACAGGATAGACATTGAGCAGTTGCTTTCCCTGGCTGGAGAATCTAGAACACGGAGGTAAACTTTTAGGATTGAGGTAAGGAGAAATTTCTTCACTTAGAGGATTATGAATCTTTGGAATTGTCTATCCCAAAGGATTGTGGATACTCCATCTTTGAGTATATTTAAGACTGAGGTAGACAGATTTTTGGCTCTCAGGGAATCAAGGGATATGGGGAGCAGGCAGAAAGTGGAGTTAAGGCATTAGAGATCAACCATGATCATATTGAATGGTAAAGCCGGCCCAAGGGGCCATATGGTCTACTTCTGCTCCTATTTCTTATGTGCTTATGAAGTAACACCTACTGACCAATCACTTGCTCACCAATGCTCATTTCAAGTTCTGCCAGAACCACTCAACCTCATCATCAGACCTCCTCATAGCCTTGATCCACAAATGGATACAAAAACCGAATACTAGAGGAGAGGTGACAGCAGGTACCCTCAACATCAACGTGCCATTTAACCCAAGTATGGCACTAAGGAGCCATATTAAAATTGAAATCAATGGGGATTAAAGGGAAACTTCTCCAATAGCTGGAGTCAAATCTGACGCAAAAGGAGATATTTGTGGATGTTGGAAGCCAGTCATCATAGCCCCATAACATCACTGCTGGAGTTCCTCACAGAAGTATTTTCAGCCCAACCATCTTCAGCTGTTTCATTAATGACCTTCCCTCCATCACAACCTCAGGAGTTGGACAGATCACTGATGATTCCATAGTGTTCAGCTCCATTTACAACTCCTCTGATAATAAAAAAAGTCTGTGCCAGCCTACAAGAGGACCGAGATAGCATATAGACTTGAGTTGTCAACTTTCAGGTTACATTCCTACCATATAAGTGCCAGGTAATGATGCTATTGAGCAAGAACAAGCCCAGCAGCCTCCCTTTGATTTTTAGTAGCACCACCAAAATTCCTCCACTTTCAACATCTTTGTTGTCACCATTGACCAAAAGCTGAACTGCACCAGGCATATCAACATTATAGCTCCGAGCAGGACAGAGGCTGGATACTCTGTGATGAGTTGCTCACCTGCTGACTCCTTAAAGCCTTTTCCAACATCTACAAGTCAGGAGTGTGAGAAAATATCTGCCCTTTGCCTGGATGGATGCTGCTGCAACAACACTCCAGAAGTTCAACACCATCCATGGTAGTTTGCTTGATTAGTGTCCCTGCCACATGACTCAATATCCACCCTCAGCACACTGTAGTTGCAGTATGTATGATCTCCAGGATGCACTGCAATAACTCACCAAATTCACTTTAACAGCACTCTCTCCTCTGAAACCTTTACCACCAAGAAGAACAAGAGCAGCAATATTGTAGAAATACCATTACACGCACAAAACACACTCACACACACAAAACGCATACACACACAACATCCTGTCTTGGGCCTATATCACAGTTTCTTCATTATTGATGGAATTCCCTACCTAACACCATTGTGGGAGTAGCTTCACCACAAGGACTGCAACGGTTCAAGGAAAAGGCTCACCACAACTTTCTCCGGACAACTAGGGATAGGCAATAAATGTGACCTTTTCCATGACACCCACATTCCAAGAACAAGTAATAAAAGGTTGTTTGCCTACATAAAAACAATGATTGTTTTCCATGAAGCAATTAATTAGTTGTGAAGTGTTTTGAGCATCCTAAGAATGCAATAAGATATGGCACTATATAAATGCAAGTTTTTTCATGTAATAAAATAACCAAATCATGGAAAATAAACCAAGTAGATAAAATTACTACACAATAGAAATTTGTAACTCCATGAAACATTTAAGAAAGAAATCTATATTTTGAACTTCCTCATAGGAAATACAACTTCCTCCCTATTTAAATTGTGTCTTGCACTGGGCCACAAATGCAGTTTTTCTGTTGTATTCACAAGGCAGTTAATACAGTAGATCTGCACTATGAATAATATAATTATTGTCAGAGGCATGGAACATGACCAAATCTGGTGCATAAGCCACATATTTGCACAGGTATATGTAAGATGCATATCTTATTCACCCAGTGCAAGGGATGTTTTGCCACTTGACCACACATTCCATACATCACAAGTACAACATTTACACAATTTAATGCATATATTTTCAAAGTAAATCTGCATTTTATTCTCATACATCAACCTATGATTTTTATGTATTCAGGATAAGTCAGTAAGATTAAAAATCATATTTGCTTTATGACACACTGAATGAGCAAGTTAATTTTGAGGTTGCCAGGATGATGGGCAGAAGGGTGAACTTCCGGTATACAAACTAGGAAAATAGCAGGAAGTATTTATAACTCCTGGAGCTGAAGATATGTAACCTAAGAAGTGTTGTAATGCTCAAAAATATTTCCACAGTCTCTGTATTTATGCATATGATATAAAGAAGACATGAATTCAGCGAGTATTCTAGGTAGTATGAGAATGCTTAGTAATCATGCTAAATAATGGAACAATAAACTTTTTAAAGTAGTCTTAAAACAATAACCAAATGCTCACCTCTGGTTTCCTTGAGGACTGTATCGTTAGTCCCCTTCTTACTATTATCTACGTACTATTCCTCAGTGAAATTATCCACAAATTCAACAATGCAATGACATTTGGTACTGTATAATGCTTTTGCTGCTTTTCCATGGAGATTGAGCTGAAAGTGCTGGTCCTGTACAACAATACAACAGATGATGTTTTGAAATAAATGTTGGGCAGCAAATTGACTGATAATACATGTGATCCCTTTGCTAGCCAGGAACAGGCAGAAACTTTGAAGGAAGAGGAGACCTTGATCACTATTGACACTGTTGTCCTTATAGTGGAGGTTGGTTGCATGACTCCTTGCAGTAGATAACATAACTGTAAAAATTCCTCCATGCTGACTTTGGCGGATGTAAACAATATTACATAGAATTATGAAGACTATACAGCACAGAAACAGGCCATTCTGCCCAACCAGTCTGTGCTGATGTTTATACTCCACACTACTCTCCTCCCTATCTACCTCGTCCTGCCCTTTCAGCATATCTTTCTGTTCCTTTTCTCTTATGTATTTGTTGAGTTTCCTTTTGAAAGCATCTAAACTATTTGGCTCAATTACTTCCTTTGGTAGTGAGTTCCACATTCTAGCCACACACTGAATAAATAAATTTCGTCTTATTCCCCTATTGGATATATTAGCAACTATCTTGTATTTATGGCCTCCAGTTTTGAATTCTCCCACAAGTGGAAACATTCTCTCCATATTTGCTGGGCAGATGCTTAACTACCAAAAGGGAAGCAGGCTCGGGTGTGTGTGAGGTGTTAAATCCCCTAAAAATGACAGCGGTTCAGGATCCTGATATCATCCCATCCACTTCCCAATTTCACCTAGGTAGGTTTGTAGGCAAGCGGGGAACCTCCTTAGAGCTGTTGTTAAGTAATTTTAACATTCAAATAGGTCATTAACTGCTGCTTTTTTTGCATGATCACTTTAAGGGTAATGTCCCTTTAAGAACTCAGTATGCTAATGAGCTAAGTACCAGGATGTGACTAGAAACCATAGTCACTCTGCAACTGTAACATCCAAGACAAAGGTTTTGTGTATAGTTTGCTTCATACTGTATATACCAGTTTAGCTGTTAATAAATCTTATTGAGATCTTCAAGGAGCTGGAATCTATGTACCTCACTGGCCGGAATTGTTTGCTTTTTGGATGGGAGCTGTCGACTGACCGAGAAAACGGTGGCGATCATGCCTCCACCGGGCCTGGGGATTCAGACCAGATTTTGCGGTCCCCAGGCAGTTAGTTGGTCTTAGGCGGGACTTCCATCCTTGAGGCAGGAAGTCCTGCCTAATGGAGCTGCTGCTCCCAGTGGCCACTGCTGGGACTATACCCAGCTTCAATATGAAGAGGAAGGATGGCCCGAAAAAGAGGTAGGTTTCTGGGGCCTCGCTGGGGGTGATCAGTTGGGCCCTGTAAGGCAAGAAGCAGTCGACTGAGGGGGCGGGGGGCATGTTCGGCGTTGGGGATGGTTGGGGCATCGGGGGCAGCCCTCCATCAGGCACAGGATGCTCAATCAGGAGGGCCCCTCCACCAGGCCATCAGAAGACTGCCTACCTTTGTCAGGCGGCTTTTCTCAGGCCTGGGCCACCCACCTGCCAACAGTAAAATCCCCATGACAGTGAGTTGAGGCCCTTAAGTGACCCCCGCCACCAACCCACTCTTGGGGGGAGGTGGGGCAGAAACTCTAACCATTATGTCGCTTAAGATAACACAAAGTAACTCTTGACTGTTTTAACCAAGCATTCTGGCTTTAACAGCCAGCACACCTATTTTCCAAAGTGTAAGCAACTCGCCAGGGTCAGCCAGGTGCACGGTGAGGATTGCTTCTTCAGAGAAATTAACAGGATGGGAAGGCTTTGAACAGTGAAACTGAAGAGTTTACTGTAACAAGATATTGTCTCAAACTGTTCCACCTTATCCTTTCTTCTTCTATTTTCTGTCCCTATCTGCATGTGTATAGCGCGTGTGCATGCTATCGTGGGCACGTCATATATCCGTAGGCGTGAATCGTATTAGAGTTTAAGTTTAAGGTTTAATAAATTTCATTTTTTCTTCTTTAAACCTGAGAAAACCTGGTGTGCTCATTTCTTTGCCTCATAATTGAAAACTGTAAACAATGATTCACAAAAAGGGGAGCTCAAAACACAGTCTGTTTAAAATTAAACCCTGTTACAATAAAACCAGGTGAAGATAGTAACAGACCCCTAGACACCTTTCTCACCTGGTCGTAACAATAGCTTCATTATTTTTGAATTCTAAACCCCTAGAAATAAATCCCAGTGCTTTATTAGCATTTTTAATTGATTTGCTGACCTGTAATGTTGCTTTTAATGATCTATTCACCTATATCCCCAGGCCCCTTTGCTCTTCTACCCCATTGAGCATTTTTATTTTCTAAGGTGTAAGTGATGTTTCTATTTTTCTGTCCAAAGTGCATCATCTCACATGTATCCATGGTTAAAGTGCATTTGCCACATAACTGCCAAACTAATATTGTCCTTGATCATTGCCGGTAACAATGCAGATGGAGTTGATGCTATAATGGTGGATGCAGTGCTCCAACTCAGCTGATTTCCCTGGCATGCTATTTTTTTCATCCTGAACCACTTTAATCTGCAAATGCTGCAAATCAAGAGCTTTAAAGTAATTCTCATCCTCAATATTAACTTTTCTTTCCAATGGCAATGAACTCTGGAACTTTCAGTGAGACATTCCAACATGCCCTGAAATGGAGTGAAAATCAATATTCTTGGAGCCACTTTGTAAGTCACCTCTTCTTTACGGATCTTCCTGTTCTACTGAACTCTTTTAAAAGCTTTATTTACTGAAAGCTATCTTATGATTCATAAGGTAATAGCTAAAATCATGCAGATTACCAGCACAGAGAAGAATTAAGCTTTGTTCTGCTTACCCAGCCATTCAGGCACTGGATTTCAGGATTATCTGACACTCACTGGGAAGAATCCCAACCTCCAACAGGTCTACGCACCTCACCCCCACTGCCTGTCCCCACCAGGTTCCATTAATGATCAGGTTGTCTGGTCAATATCAATGGTACCATGGTGTCATGCAGACCTGCCTGACTGATGTATTGGATTACTGAGTCAGTCATTACCGCTAGGCTGCTGTGTTCTCTTGGAGCCAAGTTGTCCCAAAAAAGACCCCGCTTATGTCCACTAAAACGATGATGGACGGTTTTTCGTTGTTAGACAATAGGAGTAGCTACAATGCCACATGTGTTTGGTGTACTCAACTGTATAAATAAAAGTAAAAACAAAAAATGCTGGAAATTCTCAGCAGGTCTGGCAGCATCTGTGGAGAGAGAAGCAGAGTTAACGTTTCAGGTCGGTGACCCTTCTTCAGAACTGACAAATATTAGAAATGTCAAAGGTTATAACCAAGTAAAGCGGGGGTGAGGCAAGAGATAAAAAAGGAGGTGTAGATAGGACAAGGTCACAGAATAGCTGACCAGAAGGTCATGGAGCAAAGGTAAACAATATGTTAATGATGTGCGGAAAGACAAAGCATTACTACAGATGGGGTGTTAATGGACTGAAGATTGAACAGCCGCAAGTATAAACATGAAAAAAACAGTGGGTAAGCAAACTGAACAAACTAAGATGAAATAAAACAAAACAAACACAAAAAAAATATAAAAAAGAAAAAATAACTAAAAATAAAAGTAAATTGGGGGGCCTGTCATGCTTTGAAATTTTTGAACTTAATATTCAGTCCGGCAGGCTGTAGTGTGCCTAATCGGTAAATGAGATGCTGTTCCTCGAGCTTGTGTTGATGTTCACTGGAACACTGCAGCAATTCCAGGACAGAGATGTGAGCATGAGAGCAGGGGGGAGTGTTGAAATGGCAAGCAACCAGAAGCTCGGGGTCATGCTTTCGAACTGAGTGGAGGTATTTCGCAAAGTGGTTACCCAGTCTGCGTTTGATCTCCCCAATGTAGAGGCGACCACATTGTGAGCAGCGAATACAGTATACTACATTGAAAGAAGTACAAGTAAATTGCTGCTTCACCTGAAAGGAGTGTTTGGGATAGTGAGGAGAGAGGAGGTAAATGGGCAGGTATTACACCTCCTGCAATTGCAGGGGAAGGTGCTGTGGGAAGGGGACAAGGTGGTGGGGGTAATGGAGGAGTGGACCAGGGTGTCGTGGAGGGAACGATCCCTTCGGAATGCTGACAGTGGAAGGAAGGGGAATTTGCATTTGGTAGTGGCATCACGCTGGAGGTGGCGAAAATGGCGGAGGATGATCCTTTGGATATGGTGGCTGATGGGGTGGAAAGTGAGGACAAGGGGAACCCTGTTGCAGTTCTGGGAGGGAGGGGAAGGGGTGAGGGTAGAGGTGCGGGAAACGAGCCGGACACGGTTGAGGGCCCTGTCAACCACAAGTAGGGGGGGAATCCATTTTATAGGGTTTGACCTATTCTCTTATCAGTTCTGATGAATAATTACAGTTTGAGCCTTTATGTATATTTAATGTATATGTATATAAATATAAGTCTGTGATTCAGATGTTTGAACTATTTAAAACTTAAAATCTAGTCAACTGATTGACATTAGCACAATGTTGTATCAATCTTTAAGCAAAAAAATCAAAATAATTACATAAGCTTACATTCCCTAGAAACAGTGTAAAAGGCCGTGTAAAAGAATATAATTTTACATAACTGTAATATAAATAAATACTTTCAGCCAAACTGTGTTTCAGTTAGTTGTATGACTCAGGCATATTCATCTCTAGAAATGACTGTACTTCCATGGAGACTATATTTAAAACTGCATGCCTAGTTACATTACAAATATTTACACACCTGGTTTCATTTTCTAGGGTTTGGCCTATTCTCTTATCAGTTCTGATGAATAATTACAGTTTGCAGCCTTTATGTATATTTATACGTAGACTATCTGAACATTGCTATAAAGGATAAAGTGATAAATAGCATTTTATAAAGTTCTTTCATTCAAAAACAAAAAAAGTTTTGTTTTCTCATTACTAATGAGGTGATACATCTTTGATTTTTGATATTTCTTTTTTTATTTGGAATTTATCCAGTCTTAATACAATCAAATTCAGGAAAGAACATAAAAATTACACAGCTGAATAATATTTACTTGATAATTTTTTTACATTTTAAAACTTGCTCTCGTTTTACATGTATATAAAATAAACACAATTTGTTCTGCTGTATTGCTTTGTTTTTTTTCTCTTTTGAGAAGATCTTAGCCACCAATACTGAGCTCGGCAAAAAGTGCTGACAATTTCAAAAATAAAGTGCAAATAAAGCAAAAGTAGTACTTTTGCTTTGACACGTGCTACATTCTAAAAAATTAAACAGCTCTTAAACTATTCTCTGTCTAGAAACAAGCAGCTTGAACACAACAATGTAGCAGCACCAGTTTTTTGTTTCACAACATTGTTCCAGAGCAATGAGATACATGCCACATGATTAAAGCTTAAATGTGAACAGAAAGGTGTCATGAAGACCCCCACCTGCCAAGAATGATGCATATTAATTTTGTCATATGAATATCTATTCTAAACTGTTGCTGGAGTGAAGAAATAATTTGCTTTACAAGAGATCACCAGACTCTTGGCTGGAGGACATTTGCATACTAAGAGACAGTGCTCACTGATTCAATTGCTCACTGATTCAATGAACAGAGATTGGGCTGGGCACTGGTGATCCACATCTTGTCAGGGTAAGAGACAGCACTCCCACCCCACCTCACCCAAACCCCCCACCCTCCCACCCCACCGCCCCTACCGAGAGCTTTGGAATCCACAAACGCAGAAGTGGTTAAACTAGCTGGTCACATGACTAACCAGCTGGTCCAGGCTTTTTGAACTAGACACAGGACAGTTTGAATTCAGACTGCAGTTTGAAACTGAACCTGGAACTTGATAGCCTCTCTCCTGGCTGGCTCTCTCTCGCTTTCTTACAAGCCTCCAGACCCACTGAAGACACATAAACCCCAAGAGAGAAAAGACTCCTGCATCGAAACAAGTTAAAGCATGCACTGGGCCCCAACCAACAGCAAAACGTACTGGCAACCAAAGACAACATCAAACTCAAAGGTTGTAACTACAATCCATCTATTGCCTCAAACATTTCCCCTTTATTCTTTATTACTTTTTCTATCTCTATCTGCGTGTGTGTTTATAGTGTATGCATGCTAGTGTGGCCACGTCGCATATTCATTGTTGTTAACCGAATTAGAATTTAAGATTAATAATCTTCCACCTTTCTTGTTTAAATCTAAGAAAACCTGTCTAATTGATTTCTTTGCCTTACAATTGGAAAGAGGTGAATAAGGATTCACTGAAGAGAAGCTAAAACGCGGTGTTTTTAAAAAGTAAACCCTGTTACAGTTAGACCAGGCAAAGGCTGAGAGGGAACCCCTAGACATCTATCTCACCTGGTCATAACAAAGGTAATACTGAGTCATTGAACAAAATGCTGAGGAATTAAAGCCTGTAGTGCAACTTATTATTTTTACGTGCTTTTTACTTTAACCAGAGTTAACTAGAGTTGAGTACTTTGTTGCTAAGGAGTGGAGTAAAGTGAAATAGATGTGTCCCATTACATGCAATAACTGAGAGTCAACAGTAATTCTAAATATTTTACAAGTTTTGCATTCCATAACCTTTATTCCACTGATAACACTTGTTTTGCGGTGGATTCACAAAGGCATTATGGCATTATATTTCAACTATAAAATTTTTTATAGCTCAGGAAGGGGCTTTTTACTTGAAACAGACAGTGAAGCATTTGCATAATTCTTTATATGTTTATCTAACATCCACAAAATCAACATCTCAAAGCGAATGCTCCAATCTGAAACACATTCATAACAAAATATGGGAGATAAGCATGCTAGAAGGTGATTCATCACACTATTTATGTTTTTTAAATGCTGCCATTGTAGTCAGAATTTTATAGGGCCTTTTGGAATGGGCTTGGAAGTGGGGTGGGGGCATAAAATTGGAAGGAAAATGACAGATGTCTTCACCTTCTTTCAGCATTTTGCCAATGGCAGCCGACTTGGAGGTCGAACTTTGCACATTGAGGCGGCAGGAAGGTAATTAAGGCAATTAGCTGGCCAAATGACAATTTTGAATTTTACTAAGTCAGTGTGCTGTGCCAGGGAGGGTGGAGCTGCACAGGCGTCAGCAAATGAAGCCAGGAGGGGGGATAAGGTGTCAGCAATGCAGGGGTGTGCCGTCAGAGTGCCAGTAGCATTTGAACAGACTAGGTGGGGCAAAGGGGGGTGCTATTTGCATAAAAGGCCTGCACATGGAGAGAGGCCACCTGCCATGGGCCTCATTCACCCAGGCTTCGGGGGCCTCCATTGATGAGGAGGAGCAGCAGAGAGGGAGGGCGGTCCAGGGCCAGACACCAGTAGATCATCAACCTCAGAGCCAACAGGAGGCCCTGTCTTGGGGAGGGGATGCAGGAGAATGGTGCAGAGAGGCTTGTGAACAGCTTCCTGCATGCAGAAGAGGCTACCCTTAAGAGAGGGTTACCATACGACACTCATCTACCTGCAGATGTCCAAGCGACGGTGTCTCCAAAGTCTGTGCCTTTCCACAGAAGTCATCACTGATCTGTGTGCCATTCTGCAGGGCAAGCTGAGCCCCATGGGAGCTGGCGGACAGCCAATGCCAGTGGCGCTGATGGTCATGTGGCACTGAATTTCTATGCCTCCAGATCTTTCCGAGGATCCACTGGAGATATGTGTGGGATCTTGCAGTTTGTGGTGCACTGATGTATCAAGGTGGTGACCAATGCCCTTTTGAAGAAGGCCAGTGACTATATGCATTACTGCACCAATCCAGACAGTCAAGCTGAGAGTTCCGTTGGATTCAGGGCCATTGCTGGATTTCCATAGGTGCAGGGTGTGATCAACTGCATGCATGTAGCCATCAAGGCTTCCACCAACCTGCCAATGGCCTTCATGAACAGGAAGGAATCATTTGCTCAATGTACAAATGGTCTGCTACTACCCAAGATGGATCCTTCAGGTGTGTGCATGGTTCCCAGGAAGCAACCACAACACCCTACGTGCTTTGGCAATTCCAGGTGCCACAGCTTTGCCGGCCCCCCCACCCCCATCCCACCCATCTGCATGGATTTATACTCGAAGACAAGGGCTACCCACTACAGACATTGCACTTACGCCTGTGAGGAACCCACATACGGATGTACAGGAGAGGTACAACACCTGTCATGGTTCAACACGCATGACCATTGAGCAGGCCATTGGTCTCCTGAAGTTGTGATTTAGGTACCTCAATCTGGTGGAGCACTTCATTATGCCTCAGCAAGGATCTCACATATTGTGGTGGTCTGCTGTGCTCTGCACAATCTGGCACTGCAGAGGGGGGAGGTGTTGAACAATGAAGATATTGTGGATCGCGATGCTTCCTCCGTCGGTGCGGATAAAAGACGCAATGAGAGATGTGCAAGGGAGGTTCGGGATGTGCTTATGCATCGACGTTTCATATGACCCTTACTACCTGTTGGCACCGTACCAACAAAGCCTTATCTTTATGCAGCCTACTGTCACCTCCTTCATTTTGCTATCCATCGCCCAGCGCCCAGGTCCACATCACACAGTAGCAAGGTTGAAACGTTGACTGCATGCAGCATGGTCCCTCACATCTAGCCCTTTAAGGGAGCCAAGTTGTAAGTAAAGCCCCAAAGGGCAGCAAAAAATGGAAGCAGACATAGCACCAATACATTAATCCTTTATTAAGCGGCACAACACATGCAAGGGTTAACACTTAGATACACTATTCACCCGTGAAGCCAAGTGCAGTTAGGTGCTCTTCTTAAATTTTGTATGTGTGCTCCTACGTGGTGCTCCACCTGTTCTTGCAACTGAGGTGGAGGCATGCTGCTGACCTTGCTGCCCCCTAGCTTGGAATGACCTTGGCAGTTGTCCTCTGACTGCCTGAGGCCTGGAGGGCACCTAGCATGCTTCGGGGCTCCTGCAAAGTTACCAGACCCTCCTCTGTTGTCTCGGCTCACTGTCCACACTAGGAACTCCCAGAAGTGGAAGACAGTTGCTCCTCCTCCAGTGCAAAGCAGCTTGTACCTCCCTGCTGACCAGAGAAGTGCGGGGACCTGGCGGAGACTCCAAGCGCCTCATCCCCTCTCAGTTTGCCACTGCTGCATAGAGCTGATGGACAAGGCGATGGCGGGCAGGTCTGCCTGCATCTCAGGCATCCACTGACTGGTCTGCTGGATATGCTGATCCATGAGGGTTGCCTATCTCTCGATGGAGGAAGCCAAGAGCGCATCCATCAGAGACATGGCAACATTCAAGACCTGGATGGACTCCTGCATCGCCTGCACTAGGGTTTGCATACCCTCTGGAACTCTCCCACATGTTCCCCCACCTCACGCTGCAGCATTTGTCATGTTGCTGATAACTCCAGAGGCACATCATCAGCCTGGGGTTCAGAATTGGCCTGGCCTCCCACAGTCAGTGGCCTTGGCTGTCACAGCCTCCATCCGCTGCTCGGGTGCATCTGTGCTGTGCTCACCAGGTTGTGTGCCCACATCTACGTTTGAATGGATACCCACTGATGTGACAGTATCTGCACTGGTGGAGAGTGCAGAGGCATGCTATGGCAGTGTACCCTTCGCGGCTCCCTCGTCCTCAGAGACAGCCGGCTGTCCCCTGGTCTCTCCAGCTCTTCACTCTTGAACCTAACCCGGACCTGCATGAGAGAACAGATAGATTGAAGAGTTATGGGCTTGTCATTGCATCATTCCAACTACCCTAATGTGGAGCGCCATGTGTCCAATGGTGGACATATGAGCACTATGTGTGCCAGATGCACCCTGTGCCCCTGCACGTTCACTCCTTCTCTTGGGTGGACACCCCTGTCTTGCTATCAGCAATGGAGCGACTGCAGTGCTGCCCTGCCAGTTCCAAGGCCTCCTCCTCCATGGGGATCAAGATGGACATTTAAGGCACCTCTTCACCTGATCCAGTCCTTTCCTTCATGTTATGGACTCTCTTCTTTTGCAAGCACAATGATGAACACTGTTAGTTTCCCCATGGGGACAAGCACAACATCTATGATGTTGAACAGATCTGGAAAATCTTCACGCATCCAACTCAATTTCAGAACATGGGAACAAATAAAGTCAGCTGTACTAGACTCCTGTGTCCGGACCATTGAGTTCAAGCATCGTCATCACCAGGACTGGTTCGACGAAAACGATGCTGAAATATGTGACCTGGAGCAAAAGTGAGCAGCTTTCATTACCTGGCAGAACAACCCAAGGTCGCAAGTCAAGAAGGCAGCATTCTAACAGCTCACGGCTGAAACCCAAATCCAGAATATAAAGGCCAAGTGGTAGGAAGAGAAAGCCTGAGCGATCCAACAATATGCTGACCATCGTCATGTGAAGCTTTTTTTGAAGCCACCAAGACCATCTATAGACCAAGGCCAAATGGACAAAATCCCCTTCGCTCACAGAATGGTTTCTCCCTTCTTAAAGATGACAATGCCATCCGTCAATGCTGGAAAGAACATTTTCAACAACTCCTCAACCATGAATCCACAGTTACAGCTGATACTCCTCAGGCTATCCCCCAGTATCCTGTGGTAGAGTCCATGGATGAACCACCATCGATAGGAGAGCTGCAACAAGCAATCAAACGGATGAAAAACAATAAAGCCTGTGGTCCTGATGGTATCCCAGCTGAAGTCTTCAGAGCTAGTGGGCTTTTGCTCACATCAGGACTCCATGCACTCATCCTATGGATTTGGGAGGAAAAAGAACACACTCCACCCCCGACTTCAGGAATGCACAATTGTAACTATCTTCAGGAAGGGAGATAAATCATGCTGTGAAAACTATCCAGTTATTTCCCTCTTGGCCATAGCAGGTAAAATCCTGACACATATTCTCCTGAATCGCCTACTTCCTGTAGCTGAGAAAATCCTCCTAGAGATACAGGCCGGAATTTTACATCTCCCGGAAGGAGCAGGCTGGAGACGGGGGTTGGGAGGCAGGGGGTGCCATCCCCATCACCTTCCCACCCCCGCTGCAATTTTATGAGCGGTGGGTGAGGTGACAAATGGCCCGCCCACCCCAGGCCAATTAAGACCTTTAAGTGGCCAATTAATTGCCACCTAAGGGCCTCTCCCACTGCCACTGGTATATTATCAACGGCGGACGGGTGGTTCAGCACCTCAGGATGCCGCCCGGTAAATCCTGGCAGCCTCTTTGCGGACGAGGTGGATGCCTTCCTGATTGGGCATCCTGTGCCCCACAGAGGCCCCCCTACATCCCCCCCCAAGGCACAAGCCACCCCAACTGGAGCACATTCCCTTCCTTCAACTGATCGCCCCCTGCCCCACCAGGGTCCAGTCGATTATCCCCAGCAAGGCCCCACACAGTTACCATAAATCCAGAGCCTCATCCATTGCTGCACCTCTTGCTGGGTGCAATCCCAGCAGTGGCCACCGTTCCCGATGGCGCAGCTAGGACTGAGAACTGCCGGCCAGCTGATTGGCCAGCAACTCTCTGAGACAGGAAGTCCTGCCCAAGGCCAATTAAGGGCCTGAGCCAGGTTATATCACTGCGTGGCTTCCAGGCATGGCAGAGGCGGGCTTGCCACCAACTTTTTGGTCGGTGGGCAGGACCTCTGCCTCAACGTAAAATTCCAGCTACAGTGTGGCTTTAGACCTTCCAGAGGAAGCTCCGATATGGTCTTTGTTTCCAGACAAATCCAAGAAAAATGACGAGAACAACACCAGGAACTCTTCATTACATTCATCGACCTGAGCAAAGCATTTGACTCAGTAAATCGCAAGGCTCTATGCATTGTACTTCAAAGGTCTGAATGTCCAAGAAACCTCATCACAATCCTACAATTGCTCCATGATGAAATGACTGCGACTGTCTTGAGTAGGAGATCTGAAACAGACACCTTCAAAATCCGGATCAGGGTCAAGCAAGGCTGTGTATTAGCCCCCATACTATTTATAATCTACCTGAAAGTAGCTACTCACCTCATCAAAGATCGGTTGCCCTCTGGTTTGAGTATTAAATACCACCTAGATGGAAAACTCTTTAACCTCATTCACTTCCATGCCAAAACTAAACTGACCATCACAGACATACATGATCTACAGTTTGCAGATGACTGGAGTGTTGCTGCCCACTCGGCACCAGATTTGCAAGCCACTCTCAATATCTTCAATTCTGCATACAAGAGACTCAACCTGTCCTTGAATGTTGCCAAAACAAAACACTTATAATCAACCCACACCTGGTCAGCCAAATATCCACCTCCCATATATGTTGAGAGACTTTGGAATATGTTGAGCGCTTCCCATACCTTGGCAGTCACCTCTCTCAAAAAGCCACCATTGATGAAGAGATCCAACACCGGATCAGCTGCGCCAGCTCAGTCTTCTACAAACTACTGCAGTGAGCATTTGACAATAAAATCCTCTGCAAGTTAACAGAAGTCCTGGTGTACAGAGCAGTTGGCATCACCACACTCCTGTACTGCAGTGAGGCCTGGACTGTGTATCAGTGACACATAAGAGCACTGGAGAAATTCCATCAGCAATGCCTCCGCCGCATCCTCCAGGTTCAATGGGAGGACTGCCAAACAAATGTTAGTGTCTTTCTTGAAGCCAGCTCCACAAACATTCAGGCAAAATCCCTGTAAAACCAACTTCGATGGATTGGACACTGTGTCCGAATGGCCGAAAACTGTCCTCCCACCAGGTCCTGTTTTCTCAACTCTCAAATGGCTAAAACATTGAATGTTTTCAAAAAGGAGTTAGATATAGCTCTTGGGTCTAAAGGGATCAAAGGGTATGGGGCGAAAACTGGAACAGGCTACTGAGTTGGATGATCAGCCATGATCATAATGAATGGCAGAGCAGGCTCGAAGGGCCAAATGACCTACTCCTACTCCTATTTTCTATGTTTCTATGTTCCAGGGAAGGACAACGAAAACACTTCAAAGACACACTGAAGCTCTCTTTGAAGCTGAGCAGCATTGATACTGATGATTGGGAGGAGCTTGCTACCAATCATTCAAAATGGCAACAACTTGCCCATCAAGCTGCAATGATGCTTTGTGTCCAAACGCCTTAATGATGAGGCACAGTGGCAGCAGAGAAGGAAAGAAAAGAAAGCAAATCCTGCACTCCAGATCCCACTACCTCGTGGGACGTCCTGCTCCATGTGCCCAAAGATCTGCAGGTTGAGAATCGGCCTGTTCAGTCACCTGAAGACCCACAGCAGAAACTTGCAACCTTGAGTAGACGTCATCCTCGAATCAAGGGACAGATGACAACGACGTGTCCAGCATCCCATGATGGGGGCACACGAATGCCTTCTGCATGTGACCAATCTTGAGGGACTGTGTGCGGATCAGCAATGACAGACAGGCACCTCTCACTGAGATGCAGCAATGCCTCCAGCAGCATACGCTACTGCCTAATCCCATTGCCACCGACTGGATGGTCACTCCCATTTCACCAAACACATGCTCTCACATTGCCACATACAAGCCCAAAGGAAAAAGTGATATGGAGTAGATGCCTCGGCATAGAGCATGGCGACCCGACCCAGATCTGACGGGGCCCGACATGTGTCAGTTTTGGGTCGGGTCGGGTCACTCTTCCGGGTCCGGCATTCGGGCTCGGGTCGGGCCAGGTCAGACACAGTGACAGCCAGGACATCAAGGCGGGAAACACTCCGCACTAGTCTGCAGTGAGTGATTCCATCCAAGGTAGAGCACAACCTCTTAAATAAAGTTGATTATATTCCGGTGGTCAGGTCGGGCACGGGAAAAAATGAAAGGACTCGTGCAGGGTCGGATGTGGTTCTGTCGGGCTCAGGGCAGGTTTCATTTGCAGACCCGAGCAGGCCTTTACCTTGGCAGACCGAGATAGGTCACCGACGAGCTTGCGGCACTGTATCTAGGTTTAGAGGTGACCCAATGGCTGCTGAGCTCCTCTGGAATCACTGTCCAGTCTTGCTTGGTCAGGGGGGCCGATCTCCTCCTCCCGCCATTCAGGAAGAGGACCTCCCACCTTGCCCTTGCAACCTGGAGGAAAGCCTGCAGGGAGGCATCGCTGCACTATGGGGCCACCCGGGTTCTTCCTTCTGCCATTCTGGCTGCAGGCTTCCTTTAAATATCCAGGTGGGCAGGCGGGCAGGCAGTCAGCAGTAGATGCAGGGCTTGCAGCCCTTTAAATATGGTGCCAGCACCTGCTGCAGCATCAGCTGACGCTGACTACGCCACTTCGCTTTCTGCCTCCACGCTCTCAGTGGACGGCCCCCGCGCCTCCCCACTATTAATTGGCCGACCACCAGAAGATCGTACGCGTGCAGCTGCTTCCCGCCCAAACAGAAGCTGCACCCGCTTCTGGTCTTGACATCTGGACCAGGAGCCTAGCTGCAAAATTCAGCCATATGTTTCTTTGCAGACTGTCGAACAGACGTTTCTGAATGGAGCACAAATGCACAATGTTAGAATCACACTGTAGTTGCTAAAAGCAAATTCAGTCCACATTCTTATATTCAACAAAGGAAAATGTAAGTCAGCAGCAGTGGTGCACATAATTTAAGATGTATTTCCTCCTCAATAATTTTAATTTGCTCTTTCTCCTGCCAATCTTCCAAACAATTTAAATATAATTGTTGTGATAGAACATTGGTTAGTATGTTAAGATAATATATTTGACAGAGAATAAGTGAATAAGTGTAATCATTTGAATATGTTTATACAAATATATGTCATCACAGGAAGTGATGTAATGTCACGTATTTCAGCCATATTGCTCAATCAGTAGCACGTGGAAGTAGAAGCAAGAAGCCTCATAATAAAGTTCTGCATTCAACCTCAATGCCAGCCTTTTGACTGTTTGTCCCAGATAAAACAACACATATTGTTATAATGATCATTACAATCAAGTAAAATCTGAAAACAAAACTGTTTCATGTATACTTACAAACAAGCATTTCTTAAGGTAGATTTCTTAACTAGATGATACATTTATCTCTTATTTGCTAACAGATATGAAACTTTCAGAAATGAGTCCTGCCTTTTCTTTGTCACGTGAGTTCTAATTTAGTGGAAATATATTACTATTTTCAGTTTAAAAAACCACGGCCAAGAAATTTGGGCGAGTTCATCCATAGCTTGTTGTTTGTGTCCTTAAGGACTGCCTTCAGGCTGCATGTAGACCTGGTCTTGTTGAGTGCTGCCACACCGGCGCCAGCTGCCTCAGGGCAGAACAATCTTGAAGTGTGGGCCTCAAACTTGCATTAGGCCCTTTAATTGCATGTGTAAAGAATCTATCACCTATTTCAAGCATGGAGACTGCACACCAATTTTATGGCCTTTATCATCATGCCTGGTGGTGCAATTGCAGCTCATAATTAGTGTGCATTTCCTGCCCACCTTAATGGAGACTTAGGAGGCCACTTAATGCCTGAATACGGTTGCTACGCAGCCACATTTCTAGGCCCATATTTCAATTACAATGGGTCATAGATGAGAGAAAAAAAATGCAGCTGCACATTTGCCACCTTTACGAAGAAACAGAGCAGCATTTTCTGTGGAAATGTTCACTGACTTCAGTGTAGGTCCCTCCTACAAATAAAAGGGAGTAAAATGCCATTCAAGAACATCTTATTTATAGAACCTCATATTTAATCTCAGAACTGCTTCTAAATGCTTTGTTTTTGAATTACACGAATATTAGAAAAAATAAATATTGAATTTTACGTCTGGTCATGGCCTACGAAATTAACTAGGAAAGCTAAGCATTTGAAGTTCTTCCCACACAGCACAGGGGTTGGAAAAGGGGTGAAACTCATGTAAAACAAGTCTAAAAGGATATTTAATGGATTGCTTGAAGTGTTTAATCTAATCCAGGTAAAATTCCCAAGCAAATGTGAGAAAAATTTCATAACTTAATTGGTAATAATTTGATCCTGTCATTGCTGGTATTGTTCTCTGACTATATCTCCACAATGGTGCCACACAGCAGAAAAGCTTGAATTAAAGAAGCTTTGTACACAATTGAAGACTGGCACAAGTTGTAACATTAAAGTCAATGCTAGTGATGGTGGGTGAAATAACGAATGTGGCAAAGCAGAGTCCACTCAATGAAAATAAAATAGACAAGAAATATTGACAACTGGAGCAGAAGTCTCAATACACATGTGTATACACAATTAACTGTTTTAAATTCCTTTGTATTTTTAAAAATGTATTTTTCATCTCCTACAATTAGACAAAAAAGGTTTTCCTGGCATTTTGATGCCAACATTAATATAAATATGAATATTGTATTACCTAAAATTTCTGAAGAAAAACAGTTAAATTCCAAATGGGTATACCATTAAAATGACACATAAGTGTCACAATTGCCTATAAAGACTGAAAGGTAATTGTAACAAATCATGCCATGATAATTATATTTTCAAATATAAAATGCTACAAATTGTTATGAGCACCATCGTAGAGGTACTGATGTTCAGTACTAATCGAAGGCAGGGAACTGACCTTATGAGCAAAATAAACAGCTATCTTATGCACAATAATAAGAAAACCAAGAGAGAAGATTTACTATCTGCCCTGGATATTGCTTACTTGTGAACACATTTATAAACGGTGTATTTATAATTTCACAGCATATGCTAACCAGATCAATACTTTAAAAATTTTGATATTTTTGTCTTTCTGATTTTTAAGAAGTGCCACTCACATTTTTCTTTAAATACCCTTTGCTCTTCTAAATTGTAAAACAAATTATTGCAGATATTCCAAAGTGACATTTAAAGCTTTAGGAAGTAATTATTAAACCAGGTTATCTAAGCAAGATCATTTATTCATAACCCTTTAACCTATGCCGATTATCTTTTCAGTAGTTAAGTAACACAGTCGATAAAAGATGCATGGTAAAAATACACTACTTAAACCAAACAAGGATGAATCAATGCTATAGCTCAGGTGTTTACAGTGTACCCTTAAAACTAGATATAATGGTACTTCAAATGGCTCTGATAGAAATATAAGCACTTGACTTAGTATGGGAATCATATTAGGTCACCCACAGAAACTAAAATACGGTTTACAAATAACTATTGCCAATATTTAGCAGGCAAATATTTGGCATTATCATATGGCATTTCTTTCTTCGCTAATTTAATAGATGCATTAACCACTTAACATAAAGGCTAAACACTTGTTCTAAAATAATAGAAAGGGGATTATCCTGAGAAGTAATCAGGTGATTGCGCTCTAACATCACCAACAATAATCGAGAACGTTATGTCTGTTAAAGAGTTAAATATAGCTGCAATAGCTCTTTTTCAGAACATAAGCAACGCAGCTGACAACTTTTACAGGTGAAGAGGACGGAAATTTAAGTGGACCACATTATACCGTGACAAAAAATACATTTGTAATCGTTTTCAATACATTTTCAAGCTCATAGGCAAGTAATGACAATAGGGGTAAAATCTCATAATATTATGCAAATTTTAAATGTAAGAAGATTTAAAGATTTAAAAAAGTGAAGTTAAGTAAAGTTATCTCCCAGCGTCCACAGTGTCTCAATATGGCAAAATATTTTCAATGGACTAATACCAATGTGTTCTCATAAACAATTAGAAAAGTTACAATCTGATTTTCTTCATGTAAGGCTTTGCATAACTGCCTATTAAACATATAAGAAAGACATCACATTTTCTTTAGATTGGTCCCCTGTAATTAAATTAATCATTGACTTGTTTGATGAATTGAAGCTGTAGTGCAACCAAATACAATTTGAATGCATTTTTATCTGTACAGTTATGTTTTCACAACTTTTATTTAAAAAATTAGTAATTGTTTCATTAAATTACATTTAAAATGCAAACAGTCACAGCAAAAACCAGTATACTTTCACATAATCTCACTGGGTTTCATAAATGAGATTATAATTCAAATATTCTATCACAGATCTAGAGATAAATCAAGCAATGTCAACTACTAATGCAACTTACTTTGTTAGTTTTCTTTCCATTTAGCACGAATTTACCAGTGTAAAAGAAACAAAAACAGGAATTATTAACAAAACACACTTTTCAGTACTTTTGGAGCAGTTTCTTTTTGTTTCTACAAGATTACATTGCACTTAAATTTACCGGAATGTCATTTTGGAGTATCATCAGCACTTTTGAACATAAGAATAGAGTTATAAATCTTTAATGCTGGACCAAGTTTAATGCTCATGATCTTCACTATATCCACTTGCGTTAGAAGAAGGAAAGCCTCCCCGTCAATCGACTGTAAGAGAAAAGTGTAGGTGTTCTTCAATACAGTACAGGATACAAAAATAAAGAAATAAAAATGTCACATCATATGTCTTATTTCTAGAAATGTCCTGAAGAATAAATTTGAGCAGAGATTTGTGTTTTAGGTATTTGAGAAAATAATAATCTTTAAATTACACTATGGAATATTAACTGCAGGAGGTTAACATATTAGCTTGAAATTCTAGTAAAATCTGTTGAATAAAGTGAAAAGAGCAATTTCAGGCAAACGTGTTAAGCATTTATAGGCTGGTATCCAATGGCTTTAGTAAAACAACACAATATGAGCCCGAAATCTACACCATCCCCTGGGAGTGGGTGGGCCCGGATTTTACGCTATTCCCCCGGGACCAGGCTGGAGGCGGGCAGGAAGGGTGTTCTAAACTTGAGAGGAAGGTGGGGGGTGCCGTTCCAGTCGGCTACCCACCCCCGCTGCTATTTTACAAGCAGTGAGGGAGGTGGAAAATGGCCTGCCCGCCCCAGGCCAATTGAGGCCTAAAGTGACCAATTAATTGGCACTTCAGGGCCTCCTCCCACCATCATTTGTATATTATCAGCGGTGGCTGGGCACATCGCCAGCTGATGAGGTTGTCCAGTAATAACTGGCAGCCTCCTTGAAGGCTCAGGGGTGTGGGCCCTGATCGGGCACCTTGTGCCCATGTAGGTCCCCCCCAGCAGCACAAGCTGCCCCTGCTGGACCAGCCCACCCTTCCCTGCCCCCTGCCCACTCGATCGACCCCCTCCCCCCACCTCGCCAAGGCCCAAACAATTGTCCCCAGCAAGGCCCTGCACACTTACCTCCATTCAGGGGCCTGCTCCACCTTGCTGGTCCTGGCTAGGTGCAGTCCCAGCAGTAGCCACTGTTTCCAGTGGCACTGCTGGGACTGAGGAGCCACTGTCCCTCTGATTGGTCAACAGCAGTTGGAGGCGGGTCTTCCTGCCTCAGAGGGTTAGAAGTCCCAACTGAGGACACTTAAAGGCCTTGGATCACATAAAATTGCTGTCTGGCTTCCAGGCCCGGTGGAGATGGGCTCTCCCCCCAGCTGGTGTGGGAGGGCCACTGTGACCACATAAAATTCCGGCCATGGTACAAAAACTATTGGAGGATGAGGTAACTCATCTCCTACCTCCTCTTTGAAGAGTTTTGCCTGTTGCTCACAGCCAGTGAGTGTCTGGACAAAGCTTCCCACCTACAATAAATAAATAACATTGTTGCTGTGACAATTACATACTAAATGAACAAAATATGCACAATGGATTACTTTCATCTTTGATAGTAGATTCGAACAAAGGAGACTGAGGGGAGATTTGATAGAGGTGTACAAGAGTGATAGGATTAGATAATGTAGACAAAAGAAAAACTGTTCACATTAACTAATGGTACGAGGACTAGGGGACATAGATTTAAGGTTTTGGGCAAGAGATGTAGGGGGAATGTGAGGTGGTGTAAGCAGAGATGATCAATGATTTCAAAAGGATGGGCACTTGAGTGAAATAAACTTGCTGGGCTATGGGGATACAGCAGGGGAATGGAACTGATGGGATTGCTCTACATAGAGACGGCATGGACTCTATGGACTTCCTTCTGTGCTGTAATGACTCTACGATTCTACCTCTCTAAGTAGAGAGTGTGAGGCTGGGGAGCGGAGAAGCCAGAGAGGGTCTGGAGCGGAGTGGAGCAGCCAGAGAGGACCTGGAGCGGAGTGATCAAAGAGAGTGAGACCTAGGAGTGGAATGGTCAGAGCAAGACAGGCTATGAGCAGAGTGGTCAGAGAGAGCGAGGGCTGGGGGCAGAGCAGTCAGAGAGAGAGCGAGGCTGTGAGCGGAGTGGTCAGAGACAGCAAGGCTCGGGAACAGACCAGGAGCAGCGGCAAGAGGCGGGGATATATCACAAAATGACATCACAGGACAAGGGGTAACATGGGGTGAGTATACTGGTAAGCTTTTAATTTAATTTAATTTAAATTAATCAACTATACATTAAGACTAGGGGCTGGATTTTGTTCACCTCCCGACATTGGGATCTGCGGTGGGGTGGTGGGGCCAGAAGATCAGAGTGGCAGCCCACCACGGAGAGTGACGGCGGGATTGCTGGACCGCATCTTCCTGGCGGTGGGGATGCTCCGTGGCGGGCACTCCGCCGCTCTGCAACGGGACCATGCTTTAAATATTGAAATTACCTGTTTGCATACATTTAAATTGAATTACCCGCGATTATACCTTCGGTTCCGGATCTTCAGCAAGATGGGCGACACTCACCTGCCTTCACTTTCCCGTCCAGGTAAAGCTGGCACCACCGAGGTGGGGAAGGGGGGTACTCTGTATTTGAAGTGTAGTGGGGGCGGGACAGGGCAAACATTTATTTTCAGTGTAGTTGAGGGGGGGTGGTGATCAGAGGCAACTCTGCATTCTCTATGCAGGGCTGGCAGCCTTGAAAAATGGCATCAGTGCCTGCGCAGAGACAGTTAACACCATTCACAGCGTCAACGTGCCCACCCCCACCAAGTGATTGGGGTGGGGCCACAGTGTGGCTGCTCTGCAAATTCTAATGAGCCACCAGGTTCAGGATCACGGTGACGTGGCAGCGTGTGGCCCGTGTGTACCAGCCACGTGGCCGGAAAACAAAATCCAGCCTGAGATCAATTAAGTTGCCTAAAAGTAAAGCCAATTTGATAATATATCAAGTCATTACAATGTGTTCAATTAATTAATCAAATCTGGGTGATAAAATTAAAACAAAATAACAACAGATAGTAACACTAAAGAGTTCTGAATTTTTCAGTAAATTAAAATCTGAGGTATATCGATAATAAGAATTAGGTAAAACATTTCAGTTAACGCCCTATAAAATAAAGTGACGTCAGCACAAGGGAAGCAGCTGATTGGTGAGTAGCTGGTGAGTATTCATTTATTTAAATTTTAAGCTTATTTCTATTAGGCCAATTAACAGTCTATTAAATTGAGGCATGGTAGGGCATTTTGGTCCCATGGAGTGCACATCCTGTTCCATTTGGAAACTCCAGGATGCTTTTCATGTCCTGGACAACAACATATGCAGGAGTGTCATCAACTGAAGCAGCTCGAGCGCCTGCTTGAGCAGCAGCTGGCGTCATTGTGATGCATCTGCGAGGTTGAGAGTTTCGTGGCTAGCACATGTCTGGATGTATCACTCCACAGCTGAAGGTTATGCAGGCAGATAGGGAATGGGTAACTGCCAGGCAGTCAAGGAGGACCAGTTAGGTAGTGCAGGAGTCCCCACAGTGCATCTCCTTCTCCAACCAGTATTAATTTCTGAATATTGCTAAGAAAGATATTTCCTCGGCGGAGTGCAGCCAGAACCAAGGCCACAGCACCACGGCTGGCACAGGGGGCAGGAAGGAAATTGGAAAAACATAGAAACTTAGAAAATAGGAGCAGGAGTAGGCCATTCGGCCCTTCATGCCTGCTCCACCATTCAAAAAAAGATCATGGCTGATCGTCTAATTCAGTTACCTGTTCCCGCTTTCTCCCCATATCCCTTGATCCCTTTGGCATTAAGAAATATATCTATCGCCTTCTTGAATATATTTAATGACTTGGCCTCCACTGCCTCCTGCGGTAGACATTCCACAGCTTCACCACCTCTGAGTGAAGAAATTTCTCCTCATCTCGGTTCTAAATGGCATACCCTGTATCTTGAGAATGAGACCCCTTGTTCTGGACTCCCCAGCCATCGAGAACATCCTCCCTGCATCTGGCCTGTCGAGAACTGTTAGCATTTTATAGATTTCTATGATATCCCCTCTTACTCTTCTAAACTCTAGTGAATATAGGCCTAGTTGACCCATTCTCTCCTCATAAGTCAATCCTGCCATCCCAGGAATCAGCCCCTCCTCAGATAAGGAGACCAAAACTGCACACAATACTCCAGATGTGGTCTCACCAAGGCCCTGTATAAATGCAGTGAGACATCCTTGCTCCGGTACTCAAGTTGTCTTGCAATGAAGGCCAACATACCATTCGCCTTCCTAATTGCTTGCTACACCTGAATGCTTGCTTTCAGCGACTGGTGCACAAGGACACCCAGGTCTCATTGCACCTCCCCCTTTCCCCATCTATCACCATTCAGATAATGACCTGCCTTTCTGCTTTTACAACCAAAGTGGATAACCTCACATTTATCCACATTATACTGCATCTTCCATGCATTTGCCCGCTTACCCAACTTGTCCAAATCACATTGGAGCTTCTTTGCATCCTCCTCACAGCTCACATTCCCCCCAGCTTTGTGTCGTCTGCAAACTTGGAAATATTACAATTAGTTCCCTCACCCAAGTCATGAATATATATTGTGAATAGCTGGGACCCAAGCACTGATCCCTGCGATACCCCACTAGTCACTGCCTGCCACCCAGAAAAAGACCTGTTTATTCCTACTCTCTGTTTCCTGACTGTCAACCAATTCTCAATCCATGACAGTATATTACCCCCAATCCCATGTGCTTTAATTTTGCACACTATACTCTTCTCTGGGACCTGATCAAAAGCCTTCTGAAAATCCAAATACACCACATCCACTGGTTCTCCCTTATCTACTCTACTAGTTACATCCTCAAAAAACTCCAGTAGATTTGTCAAGCATGATTTCCTTTTTGTAAACCCATGCTGGCTTTGCCCAATTCCGTTTATGCTTTCCAGGTGTTCTGCTATCACATCCTTTATAATAGACTCTAGCATTTCCCCACTACTGATGTAAGGCTAACTGGTGTGTAGTTCCCTGTTTTTTCTCTCCCTCCTTTTTTTTAAATAGTTGGGTTACATTTGCCACCCTCCAATCTGTAGGAACTGCTCCCGAGTCTATAGAATTTTGGAAGATGACCACCAATGCATCCACTATTTCCAAGGCCACTTCCTTTAGTACTCTGGGATGTAGATTATCAGGCCCTGTGGATTTGTCAGCCTTTAACCCCATTAATTTCCCGAGCATTTTCTTTTACTAATACTGATTTCCTTCAGTTCCTCCCTCTCATTTGACCTTTCGTTCCCTAACATTTCTGGGTGGTTATTTGTGAAGACAGAACCAAAGTATGTATTTAATGTGCATGTGTACAGTATGCGTATGGGAAAGCAATAATGATAGGGGATTCAATAGTTATGGGAACAGACAAATGTTTCTGCAGCTGCAGGATGAGATGTTGCCTCCCTGGTGCCAGGGTCAAGGACATCACTGAGCAACTGCAGAGCAGCTGGGGGGAGGCAGTGGGGAAGGGGGGAGGTAAGGGTGAACAGTTAGAGGCTGTAGTCCTTATTGGTACCAATAACATAGGTAGAAAGAGGGATGCGATCCTGTAAGCAGACTTTAGGGAGCTCAGAAAGAAACTAGCAAGCAGGACCTCAAAGGTAGTAATCTCCAGATTACTCCCAGTGCCATGTGCTAGTGAGTACAGAAACAGGAGGGTAGAGCAGACGAATGCATGGCTGGAGAGATGGTGCAGGAGGGAGGGCTTTAGATTTCTGGGACATTGGGACCTGTACAGGCCTGACAGGTTGGACTTGAACACAGCCAGGACCAATGCCCTTGTGGGACGGTTTGCTAGTGCTGTTGGGTTGAATTTAAACTAACTTTGCAGCAGGATACCCTGGATATAATATTAGAGAGGAAAAACAAGGTGCACAAAGGATTGTGAGAGACAGCACCAGAGTAAGAAATAGTAAGGCTTTAAGTCAGGTCAAAGTGAGAGGGAGTGCAGTAAGGTCTAAAATGGTTTAATGTGCATGTATGTGAATGCATGGAGTGCGGTAAATAGGGTTGGTGAGCTGCAGGTACAGATAGCCAAGTGGGAATGTGATGTTGTGGCAATAACAGAGAGCTGGCTCGAAAAAGGGCAGGAGTGGGTATTAAATATTCCTGGATACAAGGTGTTCAGGAAAGATAGGGAAGGAAAGAAAAGAGGAAGGGTGGCATAATCGATAAAGGAGAATATTACGGTGCTGGATAGAGAGGATGTCCTATTGGGGTCAAGGACAGAATCTATTTGGTTAGAGCTAAGAAAAAATAGAGGTACCATTAAATCATTGGGCGTAGTCTATAGGCCACCAACTAGTGGGAAAGATATAGAGGAACAAAGTTGCAAGGTAATTACAGAGAGGTGCAAAAACTATATAGTGGTTATAATGGGGGACTTTAGTCCAACATAGACTACGATAGTAATAGTGTTAAGGACAGAGAGGGGGAAAAGTTTCTGAAGTGTGTTCAGGTGAATTTTCTAGATCAGTATGTTTCCATTCCAACAAGGACGGAGGCATTAATGGATCTGGTTCTAGAGAATCAGGTGTATCAACTGGATCGAGTGTCAGTCGAGGAACATTTAGGAGACAATGATTATAGTATCATAAGGTTTAGGCTAGCTATGGAAAAGGACAAGGACCAATCCAGAGTAAAAATAATTAATTGGAGGGGAGCCAATTTCAATAGGGTGAGAATGGATCTGGCCCAGATAAATTGGAATCAAAGTTGGCAGGCATAACCGTAAAGAACAATGGGCTGCCTTTAAAGAGGAGATGGTTCGGGTACAGTCTAGACATGTTCCCATGAGGGGGAAAGGCAGGACAAAAAAGCCAGAGTGCTCTGGATGACAAAAGAGATAGAGAGTAAGATCAAGGAGAAAAAGGGTGCATATGACATGCCAGGTTGGTAATACAAGCGACAACCAGGCTGAATTCAGATATTTCAGAGGGGAAATGAAAAAAGAAATAAGAGAAGTAAAGAGAGAGTATGAGAAGAGACTGACAGCTAACATAAAAGGGAATAAAAGTCTTCTATAGGCATATAAACAGTAAAAGGACGGTAAATGGAGGAATGGGGCTAGTTAAGGACCAAAAAGGAGATGTATGCATGGAGGCAGAGGGCATGGCTGAGGTAGTAAATTTGTACTTTGCATCTGTATTTACCAAGGAAGAAGATGCTACCCAAGATATAGTGAAAGAAGAGGTTGTTGAGACACTGGATGGGCTAAAAATTGATAAAGAGAAGGTACTTAAAGTTGATAAGTCATCAGGTCTGGATGAGATGCAATCAAGAGTACTGAGGGTCTTTGACGTGGAAATTACAGTGGCATTAGCCATAATCTTCCAATCCTCCTTAGATACAGGAGTGGTGCCAAAAGACCAGAGAATTGCAAATGTTACACCCTTGTTTGAAAAAGGGTTTAAGGATAAGCCCAGCAAATACAGGCCAGTCAATTTAACCTCCATCATGTGAAAGTCATAGAGTCATAGGGGCAGAGAAGAAGGCTATTCGATCCATTGAGTCCATGCCGGCTCTCTGTAGAAAAATCCAATCAGTTCCATTCCACCATTTTTAAAAATGATAATCCGGGACAAAATTAACAGTCACTTGGACAAACGTGGATTAAATAAACAAAGCTACCACATGTTTGTTAAGGGAAAATTGTGTTTAACTAACTTGATTGAGTTTTTTGATGAGGTAACAGAGAGGGTTGATGAGGGTAATGCGGTTGATCTGGTGTAAAACATTTTTACGCAGCGAGTGGTTAGGATCTGGAATGCACTGCCTGAGAGTGTGGCACAAGCATCCACCAAAAAGCGCATGGTGAAAAGCCACTTCTCCTTTGAATGGGATGTTTCATTTATAAAGAGCGTGAGAACTATTGAATACAGCACTCCCTGCACGATTTTCTTCCCTTTTCTTCATGTCTTTCCGATAAGGATGGTGACTGCAGTATAACTCCACAATCACCAGCAGTCATCCAGTGCCTTGCCTATTAACTGTTAGTAAGCTACTTTACCTAGAGGAGCATCACAGTTGAGTCCAAACTGTCCTCATTTGTTGTTTGTAAATTTTCTAGTATGGCAAGTGTGAACACTAGATGACTTCTTTTTCACTCCCTTGACTGAAGACATTAAGGTCAGTTGAGTCTTCTATTCTGGTTCTGTACCCATTTACACAGTGTATTTACCCAATGAACCCGTGGAGCAACTGATGTTTTGTTTTAACATAAATATTGGCTAATAATCAAGCTATGAGGCAAATAACTTGAAATTACTTGCAGGCCAACCTCTTATTTTAGCCAAAGAAGAATTTACATATTTTAAATTGTACTAAACAATTTTAATCAGAAACCAACCAAAACAAAATCCCACAGCACCAAAAATAGTTTGGATATTTCGGACAATGATATGTATTCAAACAATGGCAAACTGCCTAGATTCTTTTTACCAGTATAATTTCTGAATGATAGTTCTATGATTGCAAAAGAGACTGGAAATAATTGACAGCACGGTCATGCAGCTTTAATTCAGAACAATTTCAGCATTCAAATGGATTTGCTGCATTTTTTTTTTAAACTGCTGCATCTCATTCACTTTCCTTCTCTTCTTACCTCTTCGATAGTCCATTTGGCCACTTTGCTGGCACTGATTCCAGCTACACCTGGAAGCAGCTTGCAGTGTTGTTCCCAGCACAAGGACAATGAACGAGCTGGATGTGGGGACATGGCAGACATAAAAACTGATTGATGCAAGTCTTGTTGCATACCATCTTTTGGAATGTCTAGAAATATAGCATCAGAAAAACACTAAGGCTGCAATGACACATTTGAACCCTTCTAAATATCATTAACATTTATTTGCCCTTTTCATGATTTTTTTTTACACATTATATAATTTCTGTAACTTGCACCTTAATGAAACAATTGGTAAGTGCATTATTACAAAAAATGAGTTGAAAGATGTTACGTAGAATTACATAGAGTACACAGCGCACAAACAGGCCATTTGACCCAACCAGTCCATGCAGTATTTCTGCTCTATTCAAGCCTTCTTCTATCCTTCCACATCTAAGTCTATTAGCATACCCCTCTAGTTCCTTCATCCTCATATGCTTATCTTGCATTCCTTAAATGCATCCATACCATTTACCTCAACTACTCCCTGTGGTAACAATTTCCACATTCTCACCACTGCCTGGATAAAGAAGTTTCTTCTGAATTCCCTATTTGATTTCTTGGTGACTATATTATACTGATAGCCTCTAGTTTTGCTCTCCCCCACAAGTGGAAACATTCTCTGTCTACTCTAGTAGTCAGCAAGCTACCCATTTTTCTACTTGTCTCCTGACTCTGCATATTCTGTATCTTAGTTTGCTTTCAAAAAGTATTGCTTTCATGTTTTTAATGGGCAATAAAAGCCATTATGAGTACAAAGGACTTCCTCATTCTGACCTTTTTTGGCAAAAATTATCAGCATAAAGAATTCCAGCCTGTCAATGTACAGTCTGTGCTTCTTTCTGATGTTAACTGGACAACCGTAGTTGACTAAAAAATTTTGAACAACTTAATATCCCATTACCACGATGCCAAAAAAAGTATAGAATTTCTGGCCTAGATATTTGATCATAGCAAAAAAGGTGTGCGCAAGAAGTGGACCACACAAGGGTGAAGCAAGCCGGGGATATAGTATGCAAGGGGTGCAGCATACAGGGGGTGAAGCGCACATGGGGTGAAGCACACGGGGTTGGGGTGTGCAGGGGATGAAGTGAACAGGGGGTGAAGTGCAGGGGTGAAACAAACATAGAAACATAGAAAATAGGAGCAGGAGTAGGCCATTTGGCCCTTCGAACCTGCTCCGCCATTCATTATGATCATGGCTGATCATCCAACTCAGTAACCTGTTCCTGCTTTCGCCCCGTACTCTTTGATCCCTTTAGACTCAATAGCTATATCTAACTCCTTCTTGAAAACCTACAATGTTTTGGCCTCAACTGCTTTCTGTGGTAGCGAATTCCACAGGCTCACCACTCTCTGGGTGAAGAAATTTCTCCTCATCTCAGTCCAGAAAGGTTTACCCCGTATCCTTAGACTATGACCCCTGGTTCTGGACTCCCCCACCATCGGGAACATCCTTCCTGCATCTACCTGTCAAGTCCTGTTAGAATTTTACAGGTTTCTATGAGATCCCCCCTCCTCTTCTGAACTCCAGCGAATATAATCTGAACCGACTCAATCTCTCCTCATACGTCAGTCCCGCCATCCCAGGAATTAGTCTGGTAAACCTTCGCTGCACTCCCTCTATAGCAAGAACATCCTTCCTCAGATAAAGAGACCAAAACTACACACAATATTCCAGGTGTGGCCTCACCAAGGCCCTGTATAACTGCAGCAAGACATCCCTGCTCCTGTACTCGAATCCTGTCGCTTTGAAGGCCAACATACCGTTTGCCTTTTTTACCGCCTGTTGGACCTGCATGCTTACCTTCAGTGACTGGTGTACAAGAACACCCAGGTCTCTCTGCATATTCCCCTCTCTCAGTTTATAGCCATTCAGATAATAATCTGCCTTCCTGTTTTTGCTACCAAAGTGGATAACCTCACATTTATCCACATTATACTGCATCTGCCATGCATTAGCCCACTGACTCAACTTGTCCAAATCACCCTGAAGCCTCTCTGCATCCTCCTCACAACTCACCCTCCCACCCAGTTTTGTGTCATCTGCAAATTTGGAGATATTACATTTAGTTCCCTCATCTAAATCATTAATGTATATGTATACTGTATGCATTGGTGGGGTTCTAGCAGGGAGCCCTGCGGTACTCCACTAGTCGCTGCCTGCCATTCGGAAAAAGACCCATTTATCCCTACTCTTTGTTTCCTGTCCGCCAACCAATTTTCTATCCATCGCAATACACTACCCCCATCCCATGCGCTTTAATTTTACATGCTAATCTCTTATGTGGGACTTTGTCGAAAGCCTTCTGAAAGTCCAAATAAACCACATCCACTGGCTCCCCGTTATCAACTCTACCAGTTACATCCTCGAAGAATTCTAGTAGATTTGTCAAGCATGATTTCCCTTTTGTAAATCCATGTTGACTCTGCCCAATTCTACCACTGTTCTCGAAGTGCTCTGCTATAAAATCTTTGATAATGCACTTTAGAATTTTCCCCACTACCGACATCAGGCTGACTGGTCTATAATTCCGTGCTTTCTCTCTACCTCCCTTTTTAAATAGTGGGGTTACATTAGCTACCCTCCAATCTGTAGGAACTGTTTCAGAGTCGATAGAATCTTGGAAGATGACCACCAATGCATCCACTATTTCCAGGGCCACTTCCTTAAGTACTCTGGGATGCATACCATCAGGCCCTGGGGATTTATTGGCCTTCAATCCCATCAATTTTCCCAACACCATTTCTCGACTAATACTGATTCCCTTCAGTTCCTCTCCCTCACTAAGCCCTGTGTTCCCCAACATTTCGGGTATGATATTTGTGTCCTCCTTTGTGAAGACAGAACCAAAGTATGCATTTAGTTGGTCAGCCATTTCTTTGTTCCCATAATAAATTCCCCTGTTTTGACTGTAAGGGACCTACATTTGTCTTCACCAATCTTTTTCTCTTCACATACCTATAGAAACCTTTACAGTCAGTTTTTATGCTCCCCGCAAGCTTGCTCTCGTACTCTATTTTCCCCTTCTTAATCAATCGCTTGGTCCTCCTTTGCTGAATTCTAAACTGCTCCCAATCCTCAGGTCTGTTGTTTTTCCTGGCAAATTTATATGCCTCTTCCTTGGATCTAATGCTATCTCTAATTTCCCTTGTAAGCCATGGTTTGGCTACCTTTCCCGTTTTACTTTTGCGCCAGACGGGGATAAACAATTGTTGCAGTTCATCCATGCGATCTTTAAATGTTTGCCATTGCCTCTCCACCATCATCCCTTTAAGTAATGTTTGCCAATCCGTCATGGCCAACTCGTGCCTCGTACCTTCGTAGTTTCCTTTACTAATATTCTGAGACCCTTGTCTCAGAATCAACTACGTCACTCTCCATCTTGATGAAGAATTCTATCATATTATGGTCGCTCGTCCCCAAGGGGTCTCACACCACTGTATTGTCAATTATTCCTTTCTCATTACACAATACCCAGTCTAGGATGGCCTGTTCGCTAGTTGGTTCCCCAACGTATTGGTCCAGAAAACCATCCCGTATACAATCCAAGAATTCCTCCTCTACAGTATTGGGACTAATTTGATTTGCCCAATCTATATGCAGATTAAAGTCACCCATAATTACAGATGTTCCTTTATCGCATGCATCTCTGATTTCCCGTTTAATGCCATTCCCAACATCACCACTACAGTTTGGGGGTCTATATACAACCCCCACTAACTTTTTTTGCCCCTTAGTGTTTCTCAGCTCTACCTATACAGATTCCATATCGTCAGAGCTAATATCCTTCCTCACTATTGCGGAGGTGGAGCTCACAGTGATGGAGCACTTAGGAGGTGACGTGCACATAGGGTGGATGATGCAGGAGGTGGAGTGTACAGCAGGTGAAATGCGTACTGCACATGCCTTTTAGTGTTGTCCTGAAGAGCTCCAAATGCTAGGTGTAGGCACTGGAATCTTTGCTTAAGGGATTGGCTCAATGAGAGTTATTGTTCTTGCATGGCTGTCTTTGTACCAGTGCTCAACATCTCTTCCCGGGCCTGTGACAGGATTCATGAGGCAGGTGTACAGATGATATTCTTCAATCTCCAAGGCATCTGCCTAACAGATGCTGAACTCAGTGGAAGACAGAAGGGATTGACGACTGGTGCAGTTGAAAGCATCGTGACCACTGCCAAGGAAGTGGGCACAAACCTGCATTATTCACCGTCAGTAGTCACTGCCAGTGGTCAAAGACCAGCTAAATATTCAGGGAGTCAATCCCCTTCCTGGTCCTTGATGGGAATAATATACAGTAATGTTTATGCAGCAATGACACCTTGTACCTGAAGAAAGCCAGCAAGTAGCTTCTCCAACAGCTCTTTCTTGCTGATCAGCAGCCTGCATTGGGAAGGTGATGGATTGCTGTCTCCTTGTGAAGAGGGCATCCATCACCCGTTTGATGGTCATATGAACAGCAAACTGACTGATTTTGCTGATGTTACTCGTTGCAACCTAGAATGAGCTTGTGGCGTAGAGATTGAGGGCCGCCATAACCTTCACATCTACAGGCAGTGCTGTGTGTGCTCTGTTGTTTGGCTCCAATTCCTGTGGCAACAGGTGACATGTCAGTGACTGCCTGCCTGCTAAAGTGCAGCCTTCCCATACACTACTCCTCTGCAATGTTAAAATAAGACATCCTGCTGCAAAACACCCTCATGTTCAAAGACTTTCTTTGCCCTTGCCTCCTTTGCCATCAACTTTGAGCCTGCGCAGGTCTATGCTGCCATGCTTGTTTCTGCTGATGCTGTTGCTACTGCTGCTTTAACCTTAATGGCATCCTCAGCAACATCCACATCTTTTCCTGTATCCCTGTAGCCAGTGAAGTGACAGATTTACAGCTGCAACCAAAAGTCAGCTGTCAACTATTTTGTTTGAAAGCTTTCTGAACACTGCCAAAGCAGTCATAAAATGGCTCCAAAGATCCCCAGAAGCCAAAATCAAGTATCCAGTGATTTACCTGAATGGAGGTTGAGATTGCTTTAAATATCACTGCTACAGTCTGCTTCCTGAGTATTTGTACTGTGTTTTTCTGGGCAGGGTTGAGAATGAGTGAATCAATCACTCTCAGGCACAGAAGCACTATTTAAGTATTTTAACAAGCCCAGTGATCTTTTCAAGCAACCGCCAGAGACACAGAAGGGGCTGGATTGAATGGGCCTCCCAGAGATGGGCTAGGAGGCAGGGAAACCTTTGAGTTGTGATGGGCGGCAGGGGGCGGAGGGCCTGACACCTTCCCATTACACCAGAATTTGGTCAGGGGCGGGATAGGCCGACGACAGTCTTCCTGCCCAGAGACCAATTGAAGGCCTTATGAGGCCTATTATCAGCCTTTTAAGGGCGCCTTCCCCCTGCTGTTGGCATTAAGCCAGCGGCGGGGTGAGCCTCCACCACACGGGGAGGTTGCCCAGTAAACTGAGGCAATCTCCCTGCGGGTATACTGCGGGGCGGGGTGAGGGGGTAGCCTCCTCCGTGGGCAATCTGTGGCCCATGGAGGGCCCCAGCCAACAAAAAACCTACCTCCCAGAAAACCCTTCTTCTTGTACTCAATGTCCACTCTTCTAAACGTGCCATTACAGTGTTCAGAAAACTGTAGGGTTAAAATTCTGAATGGGAAACTCCACTTACAAATGTTTTATGCTCTCATACTGTATTCCTATGAATGCTATTTTTATTTTAAATGGGTGAATGCATGCGTACCAATAGCATACACTGGAATATAGAACTAGCACATTAAGTGTTTGTTTGCTAAGTTTGCTGATTGGAATTTCTACCCTTATAAATAGACATGCTGAGATTTCAAATAGGAAAAATTGAAACTTGTACTAAATCAAATATTAAATATGTGATGTATCACAGCTGCCAGAAATAACTCATCCTGCAAAGAGCCTTGCATTTCAACTCACTCTGAAAGCTGACTTTTAATTCCTCTTGTTGAAGCTTATGGTACTTAGGTGGACGACCAATCCTGGAAAAGAAGAGAAACAGCAGAAAAATAAGGAAAGGTATTAAACTGATGATTACGTTCCCACTAATCACACTACTAGGTGTATTTTATAGGCCTGAAAATAGTGAGAGATGGAGGAGCAAATGTGCAAAGAAAACACAGAGATGTACAAGAACTATAGAATGGTGATATTGTGAAACTTTAATTACCCAAATATCCATTGGGATAGCTTTAGAGTAAAGGAAAAGGAGGGGGAGGAATTTCTGGATTGTGTTCATGAAAACTTCGTTGGTCAGTATATTCTTAGCTCAACTAGAAAGGAAGCACTTCTTGATCTGCTGCTGGGAAATGAGGTGGGCCAAGTGTCTGCGGGGGAGCACTTGGGTAAGAGTGATCATCCTCTCAAAAGGTTTAGATCAGTAATGCAGAAAAGCAAGGAAGGAAATTAAATAGAACAGCTAGATTGAAAGAGGGCTAATTTCAATGTGATGAGAAGGGATTGAGCCAGGATAAAATGGAATGAAAGACTGAAAGAAAAAACTGTAATGGAACAATGGGTTATCTTTAAGGAAGAGATGCTTCAGGTACAGGCTAGGTATATACCAATGAGGGGAAAGGTAAGGGAATCAAAAATAGGGCTCCTTGGATGATGAGGGAGATCGAGATTATGTTGAAACAATAAAAGAAGGTGTATGTTGCATGTCAGGTGAATTCTTCAAGTGAGAACCAGGCCAAATACAATAAGTTGAGAGAGGAAGGTGAAGAAGAAAATAAGACTACAAGAGAGAATATGAAAATAGAATGGCATTCAACATAAAAGGAACCCAACATATCTTCTACCAGCATGTAAATAGTAAGTGGGTAGTAAGGCGGAGTGGGGCCTATTCGGGACAAAGAAGGTATTATATGTTGAGAGGCACAGGAGAAGGCTAGAATACGTAATGAGTACTTTATATCAGTGTTTATAAAGGAAGAGGAATCTGACAAAATATTGGTAGAAGTGGAGAGATTACAGGCAAGGAACAGAGTAAAAATTGAGAGGGAGGAGATACTGGAAAGACTGGCTATGCTTATGGTAGATAAGTCACCTGGTCTGGATGGCTTGCATCCCAGGTTGCTAAAGGAAATGGGGGGGCGGGGGGGGGGGGGGGGGGAGATAGTTGAAGGGCTTGCCATAATCTTCCAATCTTCCCTAGATATGGGGGAGGTGCCAGAGGATTGGAGAGTGGCAAATGTGACACCCTTATTCATGAAAGGGTGTAAGAACAGTCCTAGCAACTACAGGTTAGTTAGTTTAACATCAGTGGTGGGTAAGGTTTTAGAAATAACGGCTGAATTTTATGTTGCTGTTGCCGATTACGGCGATGGCCAGAAAAGATGGCGGCCCGCAGGTGCAGGTTTTACTCGGATGAGCCGCCACGATATTATACGTGGTGACTCATTTACAAGGCTAGGGCAGACTGCTCCCCACCACCCCCCCGATAGCGTGGAGGGGATGGGTGAGCCCTCCCCGGCAACAGCGTCCGGTGCTCTTGAGCAGGCGCCGGTGCCATTTGTAAAGGGTTTCCAGCCCTTACATTTAATTTAAATGTTTAAAGGGAAAGTTAAATAAAACTGATTTTTAAAAAATTACATACAGGCTTCCAGCCTCTCCCCCCCCCCCCCATTAACAATACACTCATTCCTTGCTCTCTCCCCCACCAAAAATACTTACCTTGTGTACCTGACCTTCCCCCCCACAAAGTTCACAAGCATTTAACTTTACCCCTTCCCACCATCCCATCCATCAATCAGAATAGTTTGACCCTGCTCCCCCTCCCACACTGAGAAACGTACCTCCTCCCCCCTCCCCACAGGTGTTGCGCCCCATTTCCCCAGATGGGGATTTGAAGGCACGGCAGTGCCGGCTTCCAGGATGAAGATCGTGGCGGCACTTCAGGAGATGACGGGAACGTCATTAACTCAGTAAGTTAATGAATTTGAAAATTTAAATTACGGTCCCGTCGCCGAGCGGCAGGGGGCTGCCACGAGGCCTTGCTGCTGCCAGCAAGATCAGGACTGGCCCTGCCAGCATGGAGGTCTGTGGCAGGCCTCATTGGGGGCAATCTTCATGTCCCCCTGCCACAGATCCCGAAGTCGAGGCGTCTATAAAATGCAGCCCAATAATCAGGGGGAAAAAATCAACAGGCATTGGAGAAGTTTGAGTTAATCAAGGATAGCCAGCACAGATTTGTAAAAGGCAGATCATGCTTGACTAATCTGTTTAATTTTTTGAAGAAGTAACTGAGAAGGTTGATGAAAGGAATGTGGTGGATGTTGTCTATATGGATTTCAAGAAAGCATATGGTAAAGTACCACATAAAAGGCTGGTTAACAAAAATGAGGCTCATAAAATAGGAGGGTCAGTGTCCAATTCAATAAAATATTGGCTTAAGGACAGAAAACAGTGAGTTGTGGTAAATGGTTGCTTATCAGAATGATGGATGGTAGACAGTGGTTTCCCTAAGGGTCAGTGCTAGGACTATTTTGTTCTACATAAATGATCTTGTATCTTGGAATACAGAGCAGAATTTCAAAATTTGCTGATGATGATACCAAACCTGTAGGAGTGGCAAACAGTGAGGATGTAAAAAACTGCCTGCAACAGGATATAGGTAGGCTAGCAGAATGGGCAGACAAGTGGCAGATGGAATTTAATGCAGACAAGTGTGAGGTGATACATTTCGGCAAAAGGGATAGGGTGAGGCAGTATAGACTTAATGACGCAGATCTAAAGAGTGTGCAGGAACAGAGGGACCTGGGGGTACATGTGAATCGATCTTTGAAGGGAGCAATAGATATTAAGAAAGTGGTTAGCAAAGCATAAGAGAGCTTAGGCTTCATAAATAGAGGCATAGAGTACAAAAGCAGGGAAGTTGTGCTGAATCTTTATAAAGCTCTAGTTAGGCCCCAACCAGAGTAATGCATCAGTTCTGATCACCACATTTTAGAAAGGATGTGAGGGTCCGTGAGAGGGGGCAGAGGTGATTTACCAGAATGGTTCCAAGGATGGGAGATTTTAGTTACAAGGTTAGGTTAGAAAAATCGGGTTAGTTAGTTAGTTAGATAGAGATACAGCACCGAAACAGGCCCTTCGGCCCACCGAGTCTGTGCCGGCCATCAACCACCCATTTATACTAATCCTACACTAATTCCATATTCCTACCACATCCCCACTTGTCCCTATATTTCCCTACCACTTACCTATACTAGGGGCAATTTATAATGGCCAATTTACCTATCAACCTGCAAGTCTTTGGCTGTGGGAGGAAACCGGAGGAAACCCACGCAGACACAGGGAGAACTTGCAAACTCCACAGACAGGCAGTACCCAGAATTGAACCCGGGTCGCTGGAGCTGTGAGGCTGCGGTGCTAACCACTGCGCCACTGTGCAGGGTTGTTCTCCCTGAAGCAAAGGAGATTGAGGGGAGATTTGATAGAGGTATACAAGATTATGACAGGCTTAGATAAGTTAAACAAGGAAAAACTGTTACCATTAGCTGACAGTACAAGGACTAGGGAACACAGATTGAAGATTTTGGGCAAAAGATGCAGGGGGGACGTGAGGAAGAACTTATTTACACAGCAAGTGGTAATGAGGATGGTGGAAGCGGAAAGAATAATTGATTTCAAAAGGAAATTGGATGGACACTTGAAGGAAATAAATTTGCAGGATTAAGGGGATCAAGCAGGAGAGTGGGACTGACTGGATTGCTCTGCAGAGAGCTGACATGGACTTGATGGGCTGAATGGCCCTCTTCTATGCAGTAAATGTCTATGACTCTAGGATGTGGTGATTTGTGACTGTTCATGTTTTTGCTACTTCATTAGCTAGTGCACCCACCGCCAATATATCTTTTGTCAGCCCTATGTGTACGTGTATTTCTGTGTATCTCTGCTTGGTAATCAATGTGGTGCCTGGGGAAAATAGTCAACATCCTGTTCACTAGCTGAATGAGAATATGTAACGTCATGTTACCACGAGGTGAGGCACAAAATGTGAACCATCAAAGAACCAGTGTTTATCAAAACAAAACCAGAAAAGGTTCACAGTTCAGAGCACTGTTTTCCTTTGGCACTCAAGAGGTACGATGTGCCATTTGCCAGTGTTACAATTTCAGATTCCTCTGATGTTAAATTTGTATATAAATTAAGACTAAATTTGATTAGTATTTTCAGTAAGATGGTTTGTTAATCTTGTTTTTTCATCCAGCTCGTTATGGACAAGAATTTGATGTGGTACTCTTGAGTAAATTGTTGGCCTTTTCTCTCAATCACTTTATTGTTATGACACGCTTTAGTGTTTATTATGTTATTCCTGAATTTGGCATTGTAGCAATGCAGAATAAGCTAACTTTTATTTTTAAATAAATACAGTAATTTATCCTAATGCATCAGTGTGCATAATGTATGTGTTGGCAATCTGTGAAAGTAGACTAAATATTGTAAAACAGACCAGGGATTTAAGCACAGTTCAAATATAAGACATTTCACATAACAGTCCAAATATGTAGTAAGTGTTAACATCTTTATTAAAGTCTAAAAATAAAATGTCTGAACTTCGACACTGCAAAAAAATTAAGAAATCATCTGCATTTATTATAAGCTAGATTGTGATAAATGGGTCTTTGATGAAGTAGCTGCTTTTTGTCAAAGGATATTGACAGTGAGATAAGAATTCCTCTTGTCATGATGTGCAATGACACTGGAAATGTTTGAACATTTCCTATTACATACTTCTACCAAAATGCTAAACATCCCACTAGAAATATTAAATTGAGAAAATCTTCATGAATGTCTACTGTTGCTGCTCATAGTGGGCTGAATTTAGTAAACCTGCTGCGGGTCCCGATGGTGGACGTGGAAATGGGCACCGTTCCTGTTTGCCACGTGGGTGACTACCCCACTGCAATCACGCAGCGGCTGGCCATTTTGCATAATGGAGGCGTGGGGCCTGCCCAATCACTTGGTGGGGGCGGATGCAAGATGCTGAATACAGCATCAAATGACTCCGGAGCAGCTGCTGGCACCATATTTAAAGCCCTGCAGGCCCGGCTGGCACTGCTTTCCTGCACTCATTTGCTGCCACCTGTTCAAAACTGTGACCCGTTTTGCAGAGACTCTGAACCCCCCTGGAACTGGCTACAGTGCTGCAAGAGGGTTAACGACCTCCTTCGTTCTGCCAAAGTGACTGCTCCTCACCTCTTCTTTTTAGTGATTGCAAGTGGCTATGCAGGACATGGGGAGGGAGACACTACAATGGCAATGGCAGAGGGGGTTAGGCATCACCTCATCCTGACAAATGCGTGGCTGCATTTCAGCCACAGGCCACCTTCTTTCACATCCCCTCATCCCCCCTTAACTCCCATGGGAGGGGACGGCAGCATGAGCTGTTTGTGAAAGCCCTGTAGGGGACAAGAAGCTGACATGAGCAGAACTGTCATGTTAATCTCTCTGTGAAGTATGATTTTCTCCATCTTTCCACTTGCAGGACAAGAGGGCCCAGAACAGGAGGGAGACAGCCCGAACTGGTGGAGGTATACCAGATCTTCGACCTCTCACTGCAGCCAACAAAGAGGCATTAGAATTGGCAGGGTCTTAGGGCAGCCGCTCCATATCAGATGGAGAGACTGGAGTTTCGGCACAAGAAAGTGAGGATTGGCTTCCATCGACATACAGTTCACTTCTGGAGACTCACATTACATATCGTTGGCATGATGAGATCTGCACAGCCTAACCCACACATGTCTGTGTTCCTTCATGCAGGTCACCATTCTCAGGAGACTCAACCAGAAGGGGGCCAGACGTCCACCTCTGAGGAGGAGCAGTCAGAGGATGCACCGTCTCATGACTCTCCTGCATCTTACACCAGCGCAGATACTTACACCTCGGTGTGTTTCCGCTCAGCTGTAGAATCAGGGTCACAAGCTATTGAGAGCATCGCACACGCCCAAGCAGCTGGCTGAGACAACTAAGGCCTCTGACAGTCAGACGACCGTGAGTGGCCAGGCCTATGCTGAGCCCCAGGATAATGAAGAGCCTCTGGTATTGACAGCAGAGGGCATGCTGGAGTGGCAGAGAGAGGTAAGGCAACATCTGGCAGAGATGCCCAAGGCAATGCACAGCCATGAGTGGACAATGGAGAAGTAATCTATGCCATTAGTGCTGCCATGTCTCAGCCATGTGGGCGTATGGCTTCCTCCAACGAGGTTGGTGACCCTCATGCAGAGGCAGATCTGCACACCATCGACTTGGCCATGAGCTCGATGCAGCAGTGGCAAGGTGAAAGAGTTGCCTGGAGTCTTCTCCAGCTCCTCATCCTTCTCAGGTGAGCAGGGAGGTTCAAGTCAGCCTCAAAAGGTAGGAGGAGGTTTTGGCTTCCACAGCTGCAGGCTCCCCTCAGGGCACTCCGAGTGTGGGCATCAGCTCCTCAGCCCCTCCAGCAGTGAGCCCAGCTCCAACAACCACGATGCCTGTGCAGGAGACCCTCAGGCAGCCGGGGCCCTCTAGGCCTCAGTCAGCCAGAGGATGGCCACTGAAGTCATCAGAGGCCAAGGGTCAGTATGATCAGCAGCCTGTCTCCAGCCCAGCTGCTGACGATGAGTTCACACGGCATAGAAACATTCATAAATGTATAAAGAAAAGCACCTGGAGACACTTGGGGGTTCACAGGTATTTGAAATCTGATGTAATGCTTCATATAAAGTTCTTTTGTTCAAGCCATTAATGTTTATTGTGTAAAAGTGATTATTCTATCATGCATTAATTGTGAGCTGCTGACTTCACCCTTCCCCCTCAGTGGAATGCCAATGTAAGCTCAGCCCTCATTTAAATATGATCTCCCATGGGCACTAGCTCATGTTTCATCTGGGAGCTAAGCATGGAACACCAATGGAAAGTAGATAACAGACTACATGCATTGAGGCGAGTCTTTATTGGCTTTTCTGTGAGTGGACATCGGGGTGGCTGGAAGTGGGTAATTATGCAGTTGTTTCTTTTACCTCCTTGGCCTGTCGCTCACAGAACCTCTCCAGCAAGAGTTATGTTTGCACAAGAAAACATTTTACCATTTCAGTTTTACTAGTTCTTGTTACCTCTATTGATGAGATGTTTGCTGTATCATGATTTTTGTTTTGTATTATGGGGCATAGGTTGTCAGTATGCTACACCTCTTTGTTCATAGATCGGTACCCCGAGTTTTATGAAAAATATGTTTTAAATTGGAAATTTTTACTGCAGTAGCTCTTAAACTTAATGGATAGTTGAAAATGCACCAAAAGGTTGAATGTGCAAACTGGAACTATATACTTCTGAATTAACATGCAGCAGCCTTTGTATCTTGAATGGTTCATTGAAGAGGTAATTGTAAGTACATCATGTTGAAGTGAAATCCTGCTTTTATCACTTTTTGGTGGATAAGATGATAACTGGTATCTCCTTTACTAAGCAATGGTAGTTTATTCCGAGAGTCCAGTCAGGTTGGCTAAAGCCTTTTGTTGACAAAAACACATTTTTCTAATTAGGGGTTGGTTGTCTGTACTTTGAATCTTTTCATTTGAAGGCAAGTAAAAAATCTACACTATAAATGGTGATCATTTTTACTTGTGAATTTGCCAAATGCTGCACAATAGAAGCACTGGGCTTTTATATTTAAACATAACATATTAACATTTCAACATGAGAGTTTTTCTAACACACCAGTTAAATTAAAGTGCCAGAATTCTATACTTTAACTATTCACTAGATATTACAGCTAACATTTTGTCAGTGCTATTATTTGAAAAAAAACTCCTAATGTAAATGTTTATATTAACAGTGAGTATTTTGGTGCAACAGATGTGTATGGGTCTTTTTTGCATCAAACTGCTACTGATTAAACCAGTTACAAACATTTGCGTTACTCTATTTGCAGTAAGGTTTCCAAATTTCTTCCTTCCAGCACTCTCTAGATAAACCAAGTAAGCCCAGCTTGACAACCAGGAAAATCATTTGTGATTCCTCTAATTGCTGAATTCATTCTTTTTGGTGTAAACAGACACCTCCACACACCTTTGTGAAATTTTCCATCTAGTGCATTCAGTTCAATATCTGTTCTAAAATTTTAGTTGTTGTTTTGAGTTTAATTAGGCTGCTACAGTTTGTCATTTTAGTTTGTTTAAAAAAAAGCAATACCAAAAGGAATTTGATTTATTACATTAGACAAGGTTTATTCTCAAGGCTTGCGAGTACCTTGTGTTTACAGGGATTGAAATCTTGGGTACTATACATTCAAAACAAAGGTTAAAAAAATGGATGATTATACCGCACACCCTTCACTTAACAGTAGTGGTGGACTTCCTGGAGGATCCAGGCTAGCTCAATTTAAAATTAGTGTCTACATCATCAGCTAATTTGAGGAAACATACTCCAGACAGCACCTCAGGTTGCGACTTTGAGCCATCTATTATAATATTCAGTTTTTGTCTGTCCGGACTGCTTTGATTGGTGAGTTTAAGAGGCGTGTCTGTTGCTGGGTTTATTTGGTGGTATGAGATGATGGGATTGGTAAGTGTGCCAAAATGTCAGGGAGAATTATTTGATGCAACTTATTATTCGAAAACTATTCTTTGTGCTAAAAATGAAGTTTCACTCAATTTGAATGGAAAGGTTTCAGAAAAGCTGTCAGGTACATTAAAAGCATTGGTTCAGAGTTTCTGCACAAATTGGGCTGAACTTTACTGGCCGCCCTTTGAACTCGGCAGCATGCCCATATTCGCCGGCTGCCACAGAGCCCCTGCGATATTAATTGTTGAGGCTCATTAGAACCATGGCGCCGAGCGCCCTCCCCATATTACGTGGGGAGAGGCGGGACATTCGGTGCAGTGAGAGAGTTTTTGACAGTTGTGCAGCAGGTGCCGGGGCCCTATTTTAAGCACCCCAGCACCTGCTTCCTGACAGCTGTCAAAGAAATACTTACCTGACTACTGACGAGTGGGGCTGCTGTCAATCTGGCAGCAAAGCAGAAAACACTGCAGAGATCCAGCGGGTCGGGCGGCATCTGTGGAGAGAGAAGCAGAGTTAACTTGTCCAAGTTCACAGACCCGAAGGTTGGCTCTGCTTCTCTCTCCACAGATGCTGCCTGACCTGCTGAGTTACACCAGCACTTTCCGCTTTGCTGCCACATACTTACCCTGCTGTGTCCCAGTGTCCTGTGAAGTTACGATCCTCTTCTCCCACTCAAGTGTAACATCCCTGTGCCGCACCTGGGTGAATAATCTTAATTTTGCACATTCCAGGATGTGAGACTTAAATAGACCATAAAAGGTATTAGAGGTTTACAGAGAACACACTGACACCAATGGGAATGCACAGGTATCACAGCAATGTAAATACATCTTTCACAAAATGTTACTCACCAACATGTGTGTCCTTTTCTCTGTGTGAATGATGTGTGCCAGCATGTAGCGCCAATGTCACATCCCTTTACACCATTGGCCCTTCAGGAGAACCAGCGTATGCAATAACATCATTGCCATGCCACCATTACTCATGAACGTCTCCACAGACTCAGTGACATGGACATTGGCTCATTCAACTGCTGCCTCTAATGGTTTTCACAGGGAAGCTGCAGATGTGGACTGATGCACAGCAGGTGAGTGAGGGTGATGTGAGGCTTGTAGAGCTCATGTCGGTTCCTCTGGAGCAGACAGCCTTTGTCTGATAAGCCACTTCCATAGCTCACTGCTAGCCCCTGCGTGCAGAGCCTGGGTGCCATCTGCCCTTCCATGCATCTTTCATGTTGTAGGTCCTCAGTGTCCTCATAGTCCGAGGAGGAATCCTGTTGACGTCTCTCCTCATCATGCCAGGCCTGGCCCCTATTGGGTGCGTAGTTGTGTCGAGCAGCAAAGAAAGGAGCTGGCCTTTTCGGCCCGTAGTTCAGGGCATCACCCTATCCATCCAGGCATTGGAGGCGCTCTTTCAGCATGCCGATCTCCTGCTCAATGGTGGCTCATATAGCTCAGTGGCTGGCATTGTATCTCTCCTCTGCAGCAGTGATGGAGTCTCTCACTGGTGTCGGGAGCCATGTCTGCAAAGGATAGCCCTTATCTCCAAGAAGCCACCCCTCCATCTGAGCCAGTTCAGTGAACAGCGGTGGCAGCTGGGACTGGCGCAAGACCCAGGCGTCATGGCAGCTGCCTGAGAAGCGGTCACACATTCGCTGCAAGCATCTGCGGTGTTCACATACCAGCTTCACCTAGATTGAGAGGGCTCCTTTAATGATGATGTCTGCAGGTGGTAGCCTGGCAGTAGGCCTGATGGCCACATGAATGCAGTCTATGAACATTACAACCTATGGTTCTCCGGCAATGGTGCCAGAACCAATGGCTCTCTGGGCCTGGCTGTGAGAGTCCATCCCGAAGCAGACATCCTCACTGGCACTCTAGTGCAGGGCATTGGTGACCTCCCTGATGCAGCGGTGCACTGCTGACTGTGTGACCTCCACAAAGGTCTCTGGTGGGTCCCTAAAAGGCTGCAGAGGCATCAGGCTTGTGAACCGCTGCCACTATGAAGAACAAAGGCATGGGATGTCCACCGGAGCCCATGGGCTGCAGGTAATCCTTGAGCAGGGCACAGAGACTTGTCACCACCCTCTCTATGTGCGCAATCCCCTCTGACACTGGTGCTCTGACATCCGATGGCATGTCATGTGGGGCCTGTATATTATGCATGGCAAATGTAATGGCTGGCTCCCCTTGGGGGCTGATGCTCACGACCAGCGACCTCTACGTGGATCGCAGCTGCCTCTTGGTATTGGCTCTGGCGCATATGGATCCTCATGTGCAGAGGATCGCACAATGTAGGATGAGCCATACCTATTTCCATGTGATAAATAAAGTTGAACCCTGCATGTATTTGAAGGTTCCTAACAGGGCATGGATTGGTGTTGATGGGTACATCAGCTGCTTTCCTGGATCAACTATGTGGTGTGCCGTGGCATTGCCCATCTTGGCCAACAGTCAGAGTGGCACAGCGTGACCACATCAAGAACCTACCAGCTGAATTGATTGCCCCCACCAGCCATAAAACTTTAATGCTCCTGCCCTTTCTGGCACCCATCCCACAGGGTGCCTAGTGTGCCATTGTCCCCTCACAAACACAGAGCGTACGCTGCTAATGGAGGGATAGTACATGGTACCTCCCTTCATGCCAGCATAGCTTTCCCTCCAGTAATCCCAGACCCCCTCCCTTTCAGAAGCCACAGTGCGACCCGTAACCCTCCTCCCCTTTAGGAATGCAGAGGTAGACCTCTACATATCCCCCCCTCCCTCCTCCCTTCCAGAATGCAGAGTTAGACTCCTGTGTATCCCCCCTTCCTCCTAGAATGCAGAGTTAGACCCCAGTGCATCCCCTCCCCACTCCTCCCTTTCAGAATGCAGTTAGACCCCTGAATATCCCCCTCCCTTCCGTAATGCAGAGTGAGACCCCTGAATAACACAACTTACCTTCTCTGGAGACAACGTCTGCCTCTGAAGACTCACTGGCTTTTCAGATTGTGAATGGGACGACAGCCGCCCGTTCAGCGAAAAATCTGGAAGTGTCAGTGGAGAGGCGGCAGGCTGCATATTCAGCATAGGTAAGTACTCCTTACCAAATGCTAATTGTGGTACTGCTGGCGTGTGGCAGGGGGGCCGCACCGAGGTCCCGCCGCCGCCGCTGGTAATATGTGGCGGGCCCTTCTCGACGTCGCGGGTCGAGGAGGGCCTCTCCCCGCAGCATTTTATCGGCCCCCGGAGCGTCGAGGGGCCGGTAAAGTCCAGCCCATTATCTCCAGTGGGCATGCCACCGCATAAACATAGACTCAAGGAAGGAGCAGTTATAATGTTGCTACAAGAATTGTATCCTAAACAAGGACTTTGTCACGGAACAAGATTGGTCATTAGGAAGCTGGTTTCTTCAATGATAGATGCTGAAATTATAACAGGCAGATTTCAAGGAAATAGAATGTTTATCCCTCAAATAATAATAAGCCCATCAGATGTAAACCTGCCTCTCAACTCAGGAGAAAACAGTTCCCAATTAGACTTCCATATTCTATGACTAGAAACAAGTCACAAGGCCAGACTCTTGATAAAATTTGTATTTATATTCCTAGTCCTGTTTTTGTAGATGGACAGCTTTATGTAGCTTTTTCCAGATTAAGAAGTTTTGATTCTGTGAAAGGCTTTGGTGAAACAATAACTAGAAATCCTGTATTTAAAGAAGTACTGTTGCAATCAAGATCGTAATTTGACCGCAAACGTTTTGCGGGTCTCTGCTAGCATACTATAGTTTTACCCAGTAGTACTCTTGAGATCTATCAAAAATGAGATCTGTTGTTACAAAAGTATTATCAAGACAGAGAGGGACAACTCCTAGGTATGCTGAGTAATGCTGCAACATGTGAATGTGAAAAAAAATTAGTTTATTACCCTTTTCAGTATCTTCATAAGTTATCTAATTTTGGGGGTAATTTAACTTGTGTTTTTAGTGCAGTAAGTGAAAAATCATATATGGCCTGACCACATGCCCAGTTTCCTGTAAAGAATTGTTTCAGATCTCTTTTTAACAACTATATTGACGTTAGATCTAAGCATTCCTAACGTATCATTCTTGTATTCTTTAAGTAGCTTAAAGATAGTCCAGTTTTCAGTTATGTTGGAGACATGCAGCCTGAGCCATCCGTGCACTGACTACGGTTACTGGAGTTCAGATTATTTTTTGATCCCTATTTCACTACGGAAGTGTCATATCTCAATTGTAACAGACTGGATTAATTTAGTTTTTTCTGGAAGTCCTCAGCTTTGGATTGCTTGGGTGACCTTAACTGTAAATGCTGCTTTAGGTTTTTTTTAAGCGTTGATGTAATGAATCATAAAACCTAAAGCTCCCTGTAGAAAGTTGGTGAAAGAAATTTAAATTAAATGTAATTTCCCTAATGTATTGAACGTCAGTAACTGCTACTCATGTTATATCTCTTTCTTTGCAATACTGTATCTTGGACTTCCTCCTTTTCTATGACTCTATACTCCTGCAAGAATGCTGAATAATCAGTTTTTGTCTGCAGCTTGAGTTAAATATGTAATTGTATCCAACAATAAGTACCATTTAGATAGTGCCTTTACCACACAGGTGCAGAACAGAGGGGAAATAGATGCTGAGAAATCATAAAAGAATTAGGAGAGGTGATAAGAAGCATGGTGCAGATGCACAATGAATGGAGTCTTGGAGGGACCTGTAAATGGCATTGAGCATTTCGAATTCGGTATATTGGGGTCAGGTGTGATCGGGGAACAGCACGGGATGTGAGAATTTTGACAAATTAGAGTTAATGTAGGGTGCATGGTTGGGGGAGCCAGCAAGGAGACCATTAGAGCTTGACCCTGGAAGAGACAAACACATGGATGAGTGCTTCAGTAGTGGCAGGAGTGAGGTGGGGCAACGACGGACAATGCTGTAGAAACCCTTATGCAGTAAGCCTTCACGGAATCGAGATAGATCAGGGATCAGTGCTGTTACCCATTAAAAGCCACAGATGGTGACTCAGTTCTTTTGAATGCATGAGCCTTGCTTTAATGTTCTGCATCTGTGGGTTGACAGCTGATCAATTAGATGTTGCAACATGCTCATCCCAACTACTACTTCTGCCTTGGACTTTGCCGGCAGATTAATCACTGTCCTGTCCACTTTTTCCTCCAGAATGTACATTCACTCATGGACAAGGTCTTTTCCATCCATTATCTTATTGTGGATGATTACATTGACATCCTGGCCTTGACTAAAAGTTGGCACATGGGTGGCGACACATTACCTGTTACTGAAACCTCTCCACCTAGCTACATTTTCGACCCAAACTGCCCTGGTCTCTCTTTTTCTTGGGCAACTTCTCCTCCCTGTTCTTGGAGCCTTATTCCATCTCTCATCTTTCCTTCAAAATTGTCATTGTTTCAGCTTCCCACAGCACCTGTCACCTCAGTCCCTGCTGATCTACTTGGCTCTTGGTCTCCCAATGCCTCCCTATCCAAACCCTTCATAGCTTCACCACTTCCTATCTGTAACCTTTTCCAGTCCTACAACCCCTATGCACCCCACCAAGCTCTCTATTCTTCTGACACTTTCATCAGTCGCTGCTCCACCATTGACAGCCGTGCTGTCAACTGTGTGGGCCTAATGGTCTTGATATTCCCTCTGTAAACCTGGCTACCTCTCTCTCCTCCTTCAAGATCCCACATTTTTGACCAGGCCTTTGGTCACTTCTAATACTTCCTCCTTTGTTTTAACATCCATTTTTCTCTGATTATACTTTATGTCTTGAGGTGTTTTTCTATGTTAGTGTTCTTGCTTGAAGTTCAGCTTCCTGATGAAACAGTACGCTGAGGTTGCACATTGTCTGGTTCAGTGTGAGTAGGCAACTGGCGTGGGGAGGGGAAAGAATGAAGTTGGGCTCTAAGGTACAGAGTTTTTAACAGGAGTTGAATATCACTGCTTCAGTCTTGCTGATGTTAAGCTGCCACATTTGTGAAAGTAGATCAGTTCGAAAGCACATATATAGTAGCATATCAAACAATGAAATAGTGCTTTGGTCATAACTACCATCTTGTTCAGGCAAATAAACTGAATGCTATTGATTTTTATGTTGGGATCTTGATAACCTTGGCAGTAAATGTTTTAATAAAATTAGAAGTTAACAATTTAAATAGTATTTCAGATATATTGATTACAGGTAAAATAATTGTAACCATAGTGACTTGTAGATGTAAAATAATGAAAAAGTCTCATATTTAAGAACAATAATTGGCATAGCAATATCACAATATATTATTGGAAAGGAGAGCAACAAAAAGTAGTTGAGAGAGATTCAGAAATAGAATACCTAGAAACAGAAGACAAGCTAGTAAGTTACTTTGTTTAAAAGTATAATACATCAGATATTCTGTTTTTTAAAAATTCTTTCATGGGATGTGGTGTCGCTGGCAAAGCCAGCATTTGTTGCCCATCCATAATTGCCCTTGACAACTGAATGACTTGCTAGGCCATTTCAGAGGGCAGTTAAGAGTTAACCACATTGCTGTGGGTCAGGAGTCACATGTAGGCCAGACCAGGTAAGGGCATTAGTGAAGCAGATGAGTTTTTACGACAATCGATGATAGTAATTGTGCCATGAATCTGAGATTAGCTTTCAGTTCCAGATTTTTATTAATTAATTTATTAATTGAATTTAAATTCCACCAGCTGCCATGGTGGGATTTGAACCCATGTCCCCAAGGCATTCGACTGGGCCTCTAGTTACTAGCTCAGTGATATTGCCACTATGTCACTGTCTCCCCTGCATTAATATTTGGTTGGAGTGTTAGCACTAAAATGGTTTTTAAGACTAATTGTAAATAAAAAATGAAATCGTTCTGCTGAATAAAGTATATTCTGAGATTTCAAATGCAGTACATTTGTTCATTGGCAAAGTAACTAAATTATGACAGACCTGTCATGTGCACATTTTAAGAGATGTATCTAACATACTCTATATTGTAGAGATTATCTCAAATGTACTTGAAAAATATAATGGGTGCAGGGGCCGTGTTGGTGCTAAGTGTGCTGTACTGTGACAGTAGGACAGAGGACATTCACTAGGATGTTGCCTGGGCCAGAGCATTACAGTTATGAAGACAGACTGGATAGGCTGGGGATGTTTTCCTTTGAGTGGAGAAGGCTGAGGGGGGACCTGATTGAGGTATACGAAATTATGAGGGGCGAGCATAGGATAGATAGGAAGAAACTTTGTCCCTTAGCGGAGAGGTCAATAACTGGGGGGCATAGATTTAAGGCAAGGGACAGAAGGTTTAGAGGGGAGTTGAGGAGAAATTTTTTCCACCCAGAGGGTGGTTTGAATCTGGAACACACTGCCTGAAGGAGGTGGTAGAGGCAGGAACACTCACGATATTCAAGAAGTATTTAAATGAGCACTTGAAACGTCATAACATACAAGGCTACAGGCCAAGTGCAGGAAAATGGAAAATGGGATTAGTTAGGACGGGTGCTTGATGGTCGGCGCAGGCGCGTTGGGCCGAAGGGCCTGTTTCTGTGCTGTAAAACTCTATGACTCTATAACTCAATCTGCCTGGCCTCAGGTGCAAAGGCTTCCTCATCTCCCTCCTTCATGTCCTCCTCGTCGGCAGAGGAGTGTTGCTCAGGCATCACTATTATGATGCAGGGCCTCTGCCCTCTGCAGTGCCAGATTGTGCAGTGCACAGCAGACCAACATGTTACGCGATAACCTCTCTGGGCCATACTGCAGGGCTTCGGATCGGTCGAGGCAGCGGAATCTCATCTTCAGCAGCCTCGATGGTGGCTCGGGTGAACCCATGGCAAGTGCTGTACCTCTCCTCTGCTGCATTGCAATGGTTCCTTACAGGCATCAGAAGTCATGTCTTCAATGGATAGTTCTTGTCCACAAGTATCCATCCTTGAAGGTGAGCAGGGAGCTTGAAATGCTGTGGCACCTGGGACTGTTGAAGGATGTAGGTATCGTGGCTGCTTCCCAGGAAGCGGGCACACACCTGCAGGAAACACTTTCGATGGTCACAGACCAATTGAATGTTGACTGAATGGAAGCCCTTCCTGTTAATGAAGGAGGCTGGCTGGTCAATGGGAGCTTTGATGGCCACATGCATGCAATCGATCACAGCTTGCACCTGGAGAAATCCAGCAATGGCCCCAAATCCGATGGCTCTCTCAGCCTAACTTTCAGGGTCAGTCCGGTAGTGCACATAGTTGCTGGCCCTCTTGAACAGGGCATTATTCACCTCCTTGATGCAGTGGTCAGCTGCTGCCTGGGAAATGCCACACATGTACCCAGTTGATCCTTGAAATAATCCAGACGTGTAAACGTTTTGTGTCACTGTGATCTTCGGGGCCACTAACATAAGGTGACCCCCAAATCCCATAGGTTGCAACTCGTCCTGCAGCAGGCCGTATAAGTCGGTGACGGCTTCCCTGTAGAGCTGCAGTCTTTGTTGACAATGTCGCTTGGACACTTGGAGGTAGCTGATTTGAGTCCAGTACACTCTCTGGCGCTGGTGGGCCCTTCTTGGCATGGCTGGCTGCTGTTGCTCTCATCGTGGAGCTTCACGGGCAGGCGCAGCTGCCTCTTGGCCCTCCCTCCATCAGAGGTGCCGCGGCACGTCCCGGGGGTCCATCGTGTATGAGACCCATGCCAGGTGACCAGTGGGCCTTCAGGTCGCTGTTGATGCAGAGGTGATCCTGCCCTGGCAACTGAACTTTAGTTACTTTTCCCGGAGACTCTCTGATGGCCCTCAGTGCCCACCCTTGCTAATGGCTAACCCTCTCATCCAGCAGTATGGGCAACCATACATCTCACCCAAAGGTTTGTTCACCCTATACAGCAACCCATACCCAAGCATCCACCTTGCAGAGCTCCTGACATGAAAGGTCACTGACCTGAAACGTTAACTCTGCTTTTCCATCCACAGATGCTGCCAGACCTGCTGAGTATTTATAGCATTTCTGGTTTTTATTCCTGAGATCTCGACCCACCTTGCACAGCTCCTGAGACCCTAAGCCACCTTGGAGAGCCCCCGAGACCCTGAGCCACCTTGCAGAGCCCCCGAGACCCTGAGCCACCTTGCAGAGCCCCCGAGACCCTGAGCCACCTTGCACGGCCCCCGAGACCCTGAGCCACCTTGTAGAGCCCCCGAGACCCTGAGCCACCTTGTACAGCCCCCGAGACCCTGAGCCACCTTGCACAGCCCCCGAGACCCTGAGCCACCTTGCAGAGCCCCCGAGACCCTGAGCCACCTTGCAGAGCCCCCGAGACCCTGAGCCACCTTGCACAGCCCCCGACACCCTGAGCCACCTTGCACAGACCCCCGAGACCCTGAGCCACCTTGCACAGCCCCCCCGAGACCCTGAGCCACCTTGCACAGCCCCCCCCGAGACTCTGAGCCACCTCGCAGAGATCCCGAGACCCTGAGCCACCTTGCACAGCCCCTGAGACCCTGAGCCACCTTGCACAGCCCCCGAGACCCTGAGCCACCTTGCAGAGCCCCCGACACCCTGAGCCACCTTGCACAGCCCCCCAATTCCCTGAGCCACCTTGCACAGCCCCCCGAGACCCTGAGCCACCTTGCACAGCCCCCCCGAGACCCTGAGCCACCTTGCACAGCCCCCCCGAGACCCTGAGCCACCTTGCAGAGCCCCCCCCCCTTGCACAGTGCACAGCACTGTAGCCTGACAATGACCTCTGCACCCCCCTCTTCCCCAGTGCAGTGCTGTTCATGACTGCCTACCCATCATGGCACTGAGATCTCGCCTTGGTGCCGCCAGTTTTTAATGGTTGTGAACCCAAAGCCATGTGACTGCAGCCCACTGTCCACTTAATCCCAAGCCCCCATTGAATCATGCTGAATTAGAAGCAAATGAATCAAAATTAACTGCTCAGCAATTTAAAATACATTCCTGTCACGCGGGGCAGCGATTCTGCCTTGGTGCTTTCCCGCCACTGACAAAATCCGGAACCGATGTCACAATGTCAGATTTCTGGACGGATGCTTCCGATACATTTCTGCATCCCCACATGCGCCATTCCTGCTTCAAATGGCCATATTAAATTCTGCCCTGCATTAAGACTACTTACCCCAATATTTTATTCAGAGAAACATTCTTATACATTTTTATTGCTTATTGTTTCGAGAAAAAGCATATGGTCAGTTAAAGACCAATGGTGAAATGAGATAGTACCATAGTGCCTTATAACATGATGGGTCATGAGGTTTAAGAATAAGACCTTTTATCTTGCCCCTCTGCAACATGTCAAATTCCTGACTGCCATTCCATTACCAAGGGAGGTACCAAGTAATGGCTGGATATCTTCCTATAGCCAGTGGAATATCAGAAGACACTCTTGCAAACCTAAGAGTATTAATGAGAACAAGTTACCTAATGGGCCCTAAAAGGATGAAAAGGAAAAATGTGGTGGAGTTGGAAAAATTATATAACCATGACAAACACCAGTCATTAATCAATTTACTTTGCTACATTTAGTTGCTTACTTTAAATGTGCTTTATGGCATTTACCATTATTACCTCCCATGATGTCTTGATTTCTTTCTTCGCCCAAATGTCAAGAGATTTCTTTTTCGGGAAGATCCTTCTGCATTTGACAGCTCTACCTTCATCTTTGCTTGGTTCCTTTCAGCTAGTGGGCAGCCTGACAGACGATGATGGGCAGTGAACTTCCCAGTAACGTGCCCTGAACCATCACAACCAGGAGTTGGACACTTCCTGAGGCAATCAGTGTGCACAAAACAAGACATTGACGTTTAGTCACTACATTGCATAAAACTATTTCAGTTAGGTCTTGCTGTAACATTGAAGTCTATGAGTATGCAACATGGAAATTGTAATGTGTCCCTTTCACAAAAGGTTCGAATGGACTCCGTCATTCAGAATGTTGATGATGTATCAATGTTTTTGGCATTTTCAATTATACCATGAGAATTTGAAATCCAACATTAAAGCAGTTAGGTGAATGTAAATGAATATAAATTGCAATTGTAAAGTCAATTCTCAAACTCCACATTTATACCTTTGTTACCTCTAGACTTGACTATTCCAACACACACTGCTGGTCTCCCACATTCTACCCTCCATAAACTTGAGGTCATCAAAAACTCTGCTGCCTGTGTCCTAACTCGCACCTATCATCCCTGTGCTCACTGACCTAATTCAGCTCCTGGTCAAACAACATCTTGATGATAAAATTATCATCCTTGTTTTCAAATCTCTCTATGGCCTCGCCCCTCCCTATCTCTGTAATCTCCTCCAGCCCCACAAACCTCCGAGATAACAGCACTCATCTAATTCTGGCCACTTGAGCATTCCAGATTTTAATCAATTCGCGCCTTCAGTTGCCTAGGCCATGAACTCTGGAATTCCGTCCCTGCGCCTCTCTGCCTCTTTACCTCACCTTCCTCCTTTAAGACACTACTTAAAACCTACCTCTTTGATCAAGATTTTGGTCATTGGACCTAATGGCCAGAATTTTACATTCTGGTGATGGCCCCACCAACCGGCTAAAAAGTCAGGGGAGAGCCCGCCTCTGCTGAGCCTGGAAGCCACGCTGCAATTTTGTGTGGTCCAGGGCCTTAATTGACCTCGGTCGGGACTTCCGCCCCTCTGAGGCAGGAAGTCCCGCCTCCAAGAGCTGTCAGTCAATCAGAGGATGATGGATGTTGTCCTTCAGGAAGGTAAGTGGGGTTCAGGCCTTGCCAGGGACAACTGGCTGGGCCCCGGCGAGGGAGGTGGGGTCAGACTGTAGGGTAGTGGGGGGGGGGGCGGGGGGGGGGGGCTAGTTTTAGCTGGCCTGTGCAGTTGGGCTGGGTGCCTCCATGAGGAACAGGGTGCCCAATCAGGAGGGCACCTCCCCCAGCCCGCAAGGAGGTCACCAGGAAGTGCCCATCCATTGCCGGCAGGATACCAGCAGCAGCGGGAGGCGACCCTGAATGGGTAATTAATCGGCCACTTAAGGGTCTCAATTGGCCTGGGGCGTGCGGGCCATTTGCCACCTCCCCCGATGGAAATGGCACCCCCTGCCTCCCACTCAATTTAATGCAATCCCCCACCCTTCCCCCAGCCTTCCAGCCTGCTCCCAGGGGGGCATACAATTCCAGCCAATATCTCCTTATGTGGTTCCGTGTCATATTTTGTTTTATAATGCTCCTGTGAAATGTCTTGCAATGCTTTATTATGTTAATGGTGCTATATAAATACAAGTTGGTGCTGTATTTTTACCTGGGTCTCTCTGTATTTCTACTTCTTTTAAAGTTTTAGCAAATCAGGACAAAACACTGTTTTAATTAGTTTTCCAAAATCACCAATATACACTTTTTTTTTTAACTATGCTTTGAGTTAAAGGCGCCATATAAATGCAAGTTGTTGTTGCTATTAGTTCATAAAGCCAATTTGGAGTGTGACTCAAACTTGAACAAAAGTCAAATATAGTAGAACTGCTTTTCCCACAGTGGGTTCTAGAGCAGTAGCTGACTTTGTAAATGATAAAATGACTACAAGATACTTGAACGTTAAAAGAAAACACAGGCTCCTATCCATGCTTCAAAAACAGGGTTCCGAAGAAGGGTCACTGACCCGAAACGTTAACTCTGCTTCTCTTTTCACAGATGCTGCCAGACCTGCTGAGTGGTTCCAGCATTTCTTGTTTTTATATTATATATAGTAAAAATTTAGTGACTGGATAGGGCATGTTTGCAAGCATTCAGGTACAAAGCTGTTTCCAGGCATTCATGCAATCTCACAAAGAAGAATCGCACTCCAGGTGTCCTGAATTAAGACCCTGCCAGATGTAAGAACAATAATTACACATTACTTTTTCTATTCGTGTTATAGACAGCATTCTCAGGAAACAGAGTATGGGCATTGCCTCTTGCTCACTCATGCATATCAGTAGCAGAAGAGCTCCCAAGTGTTATAGGTTAGATCAATACTGCCACTTTGTCTTAGTGTGCGATGGTTTCTGATTTGACATAGTAATGACATAGTATCCTGCTTGCAAAGGATGTTTCATAAGCTTGGGCTTGACCCCATGTTGAATGTAATGGCAATACTGTTTAAACCTTGGTTTACAAAGTGTCACTGGTCCTCCTGCACTTTGTAAAATAGCTACAGAGTCTAACAGGTGAGAAAGTAAATGTTCCTGCTGTGTTCTCAAAAAAAATAGAAATTTACCAACTAAGGAACAAAGCTCTTCTGGTGAGAAGAATGTAGCGTAATAGGGATGATGGATGTTGCTCTTTGCAGTTATCTGTCCCAATTGTTCAATATAACTGTAACTATCAATTCTGTTGGTATCAGCTCTTTCCTTTATAGAATTTGTAAAACAAAAACAAAAAAATTAAGCTGATAATTACAGTTTCATATATGCCTTCACAAAACTACGTAGCAGTTCTTGACTTAAACTACTTTGTTCTTCTCAAGGGGTTATTTCATCCAACTTAACTATTTTGGGGTATTACAAACTCAAAAACACCAATTTTAACCCAGAGCAGGAGTCAGACAAATGGGTGTGAAATGAGAGCCGACCCCACCCCCTCTCCGCACCCTCTGACTTTGTTAGCATAAGGCGTGGGCAAAGTTTATGCCCAGATCTCAACTGCATGCCCCCAGTCAGCTGCCTTCCTGAAACAGCAGCAACAAGATAAGTAACAGGGAGGGGGTTTTGCATTGGGGAAGGTAGAAGCAGGGGAGGGCTAAACTTCCATTTTTTTAAAGCGTATCTTATCTGGCTCTGCATCCTCTTTCAGCTGTCTTCACCTAGCATGAAAGCCACAACAGCTTCCCCACTCAGGCCGCCATTTCAAATTATAGTCAAGATAGATGATGTCATCAAACCCAAATCTGGATATTTGAAGAAGGACCTTACCGGCTTCAGGGTCAGGAAAAGCCGATTAAAATTCAAGATTGGTGCATGATTTCGAAGGCAAAACTTGTTTACACTGATTGAGGTGAACTGTACTGTTAAGTGTTAGGGATATGGTAGGGTGCTGAAAGAATTTGACCTGTCGGGCTATTCCTAAATTTAACAGGTGCTCACCGATGATGGGCAGTGTACTTAGAGCCTTTTGCATGACTAACAGCCTTCCATCCTGGAGTTGGGCATCCTCTTTGCCCAGGGTCAGCTAAGCAATCTGTCACTTCTGTAAAAGAAAAGGTAACAGCATATTTAAACAATGCACCCTATCAACATTTTCCCGAAATGCACTGTTGATTTTCAGCGATATGATGGTACCTTATGGCAACTTAACATTATTCATTGAACATGCAGGCTTTCTGTCCAGGCATGACTTACAGAATCATTGGGGAAATTGTGTGCTGCAGTGCAACTCCTAAAGCAGAATAAATGTAAAGCAATGGCACTACAAAGAAACAAACACTGCTTTAATCTTCAACAAATACAAGAATGCTACCGTCCCCTTTTAGAAATACCCTTAAAATTATGCACCATACCTGGGGCTGTAGTAATTCTTGCATACAACCTGCTGCAGAATGAAAATCCTAAAAACAGGCTTTGTTAAATTATATACTGAAAATATTGTTAATAATGGGAGCAGTGAGGAAGGAATGATACTGTACTCACTAATTGGTGGTTGAAGATAATGTCCTGTTCTGGCACACCACCCTGCAGGATGTATATCTGGGTTATCAGTATCTATCCAATAATTGTAAACATGGCTTGATCCATCAAAATAGATCTGTCAGAGAAAATAAGTTAGCAGAAAAATAGAAACTTTAAAGGGAAACTAAATTTTTATAAATTGTACATTTCAGTAGTTTATACTCACTAATAAAATACACTGTAACACTTTCAGAACAAAAGGTGTGACTATCAGCCTACAAGTGGGTTCAGGCTAGGTATGTGGCCTGCTCCCACCTGCCTCACCCCCCCACCAAAGAGCATTTTTTAAATTCCTGGGTGGTTTCAGGACAGAGGAAGGCTTGGGCGATTTCACTTTTCACTCCACACAGGTGTGTGGGCAGGTGAGTGCCAAAGATGCCACACACAACTGAGTTGCTATTCTCCCAATGAGTCCACACACACTATGGCTGCGATGAATCTCGGAAGGAACTGGTGAGCGTCATCTCAGGGTAACCAGAAGGCTTACATTTTAGAGCACATTTTAGAGCAACAGCCTGACATAGTCATACTCACGGAATCATACCTTACAGACAATGTCCCAGACAAAGCCATCACCATCCCCGGGTATGTCCTGTCCCACCGGCAGGATAGACCCACCAGAGGTGGCGGCACAGTAGGGAAGGAGTTGCCCTGGGAGACCTCAACGTCAACTCTGGACCCCATGAAGTCTCATGGCATCAGATCAAACATGGACAAGGAAACCTCCTGCTGATTACCACATACCACCCTCCCTCAGCTGAAGGGTCAGTACTCCTCCATGTTGAACAGCGGGGGCACAGAATGTACTCTGGGTGGGGGACTTCAATGACCATCACCAAGAGTGGCTCGGTCGCACCACTACTGACCAAGCTGGCCGAGTCCTAAAGGACATATCTGCTAGACTGGGTATGCAGCAGGTGGTGAGGGAACCAACAAGAGGGGAAAACATACTTGACCTCGTCCTCACCAATCTGCCTGCCACAGATGCATCTGTCAATGACAGTATTGGTAGGAGTGACCACCGCACATTTGTTGTGGAGACAAAGTCCCGCCTTCACATTGAGGATACCCTCCATCGTGTTGTGTGGCACTATCCGGCAGCAGCAGAATTGTACTCAACCACAATCTGTAACCTCATGGCCCGGCATATCCACCACTCTACCATTACCATCAAGCCTGAAGACCAACCCTGGTTCAATGAAGAGTGCAGGAGGGCATGCCAGGAGCAGCACCAGGTTTACCTCAAAATGAGGGGTCAACCTGGTGAAGCTACAACACAGGATTATCTGCGTGCCAAACTGTATAAGCAGCATGCCATAGACAGAGCTAAGCGATCCCATAACCAACGGATCAGATCTAAGCTCTGCAGTCCTGCCAATTCCAGCCGTGAATGGTGGTGGACAATTAAACAACTAACTGGAGGAGTTGGCTCCACAAATATCCCTATCCTCAATGATGGGGGAGCCCAGCACATCAGTGCAAAAGATAAGGCTGAAGCACTTGCAACAATCTTGAGCCAGAAGTGCCGAGTTGATGATCCATCTCGGCCTCCTCCTGAAGTCCCCAGCGTCAGGAGGTGAAGGTGCTAAATTGGGGGAAGGCTAATTATAACAATATGAGGCAGGAACTGAAGAATTTAGATTGGGGGCGGCTGTTTGAGGGTAAAGCAACATCTGACATGTGGGAGTCTTTCAAACGTCAGTTGATTAGAATCCAGGACCAGCACGTTCCTGTGAGGAAGAAGGATAAGTTTGGCAAGATTCGGGAACCTTGCATAATGCGGGATATTGTGAGCCTCGTCAAAAAGTAAAAGGAAGCATTCGTAAGGGCTGGAAGGCTGGGAACAGACGAAGCCTTTGAGGAAAAAAAGACAGTAGGAAGGAACTTAAGCAAGGAGTCAGGATGGCTAAAAGGGGTCATGAAAAGTCATTGGCAAACAGGATTAAGGAAAATCCCAAGGCTTTCGATACGTATATAAAGAGCAAGAGGGTAACCTGGGAAAGGGTTGGCCCACACAAGGAGAGAGGAGGGAATCTATGTGTGGAGCCGGAGGAAATGGGTGAGGTACTAAATGAGTACTTTGCATCAGTATTCACCAAAGAGAAGGACTTGGTGGATGATGAGTCTAGGGAAGGGAGTGTAGATAGTCTCGGTCTTGTCGTTATCAAAAAGGAGGAGGTGTTGGGCGTCCTGCAAAGCATTAAGGTAGGTAAGTCCCCAGGGCCTGATGGGATCTACCCCAGAATACTGAGGGAAGCAAGGGAAGAAATTGTTGGGGCCTTGACAGAAATCTTTGTATCCTCATTGGCTACAGGTGAGGTCCCAGAGGACTGGAGAATAGCCAATGTTGTTCCTTTGTTTAAGAAGGGTAGCAAGGATAATCCAGGAAATTATAGGCCGGTGAGCCTTACGTCAGTGGTAGGGAAATTATTAGAGAGGATTCTTCGGGACAGAATTTACTCCCATTTGGAAACAAACAAACTTATTAGCAAGAGGCAGGATGGTTTTGTGAAGGGGAGGTCGTGTCTCACTAAATTGATCGAGTTTTTTGAGGAAGTGACGAAGATGATTGATGAAGGAAGGGCGGTGGATGTTGTCTATATGGACTTCAGTAAAGCCTTTGACAAGGTCCCTCATGGCAGACTGGTACAAAAGGTGAAGTCACACGGGATCAGAGGTGAGCTGGCAAGATGGATACAGAACTGGCTCGGTCATAGAAGACAGAGGGTAGCAGTGGAAGGGTGCTTTTCTGAATGGAGGGCTGTGACTAGTGGTGTTCCACAGGGATCAGTGCTGGGACCTTTGCTGTTTGTAGTATATATAAATGATTTGGAGGAAAATGTAGCTGGTCTGATTCGTAAGTTTGTGGACGACACAAAGGTTGGTGGAGTTGTGGATAGTAATGAGGATTGTCAGAGGATACAGCAGGATATAGATCGGTTGGAGACTTGGGCGGAGAAATGGCAGATGGAGTTTAATCTGGACAAATGTGAGGTGATGCATTTTGGAAGATCTAATGCAGGTGGGAGGTATACAGTAAATGGCAGAACCCTTAGGAGTATTGACAGGCAGAGAGATCTGGGCGTACAGGTCCACAGGTCACTGAAAGTGGCAACGCAGTTGGATAAGGTAGTCAAGAAGGCATACGGCATGCTTGCCTTCATCGTTCGGGGCACGGAGTATAAAAATTGGCAAGTCATGCCGCAGCTGTACGGAACTTTAGTTAGGCCACACTTAGAATATTGCGTACAATTCTGGTCACCACACTACCAGAAGGACGTGGAGGCTTTGGAGAGAGTACAGAAGAGGTTTACCAGGATGTTGCCTGGTCTGGAGGGCATTAGCTATGAGGAGAGGTTGGATAAAATCAGATTGTTTTCACTGGAACGACGGAGGTGGAGGGGCGACATGATAGAGGTTTACAAAGTTATGAGCGGCATGGACAGAGTGGATAGTCAGAAGCTTTTTCCCAGGGTGGAAGAGTCAGTTACTAGGGGACATAGGTTTAAGGTGTGAGGGGCAAAGTTTAGAGGGGATGTGCGAGGCAAGTTCTTTACACAGAGGGTGATGTGTGCCTGGAACTTGCTGCCGAGGGAGGTGGTGGAAGCAGGCACGATAGCGACGTTTAAGAGGCATCTTGACAAATACATGAATAGGATGGGAATAGAGGGATACGGTCCCCGGAAGTGCAGAAGGTTTTAGTTTAGGCAGGCATCAAGATCGGCACAGGCTTGGAGGGCCAAATGGACTGTTCCTGTGCTGTACTGTTCTTTGTTCTTTATCACAGATGGTAGACTTCAGCCAATTCGATTCACTCCACGTGATATTAAGAAACAACTGAAGACACTGGATACTGCAAAGCTATGGGCCCTAACAATATTCCGACAATAGTACTGAAGACCTGTGCTCCAGAATTTGCCGTGCCCTTAGCCAAGCTGTTCCAGTACAGCTACAACTCTGGCATCTACCCTGCAATACAGAAAATTGCCCAGATTGTGCACAAAATTGTACACAAAATTGTACACAAAAAGCAGGACTAGTCCAACCCGGCCAATTACCGCCCCATCAGCATACTCTCAATGATCAGTAAAGTGGTGCAAGGTGTCATCAACAGTGCCATCAAACGACACTTGCTCTGCAATAACCTGCTCAGTGATGCTCAGTTTGGGTTCCGCCAGGGCCACTCAGCTCCTGACCTCATTACAGCCTTGGTTCAAACATGGACAAAAGAGCTGAACTCAAGAGGTGAATTGAGAGTGACTGCTCTTGACATTCAATGGCATTGCCATCGCTGAATCCCCCACTATCAACATCCTAGGGGCTACCATTGACCAGAAACTGAACTGGAGTAGCCATATAAATACCATGGCTACAAGAGCAGCTCAGAGGCTATTAATCCTGCGGTGAGTAACTCACCTCCTGACTCCCCAAAGCCTGTCCACCATCTACAAGGCACAAGTCAGGAGTGTGATGGAATACTCTCCACTTGCCTGGATGGGTGCAGCCCCAACAACACTCAAGAAGCTCAACACCATCCAGGACAAAGCAGGCCGCTTGATTGGCACACCATCTACAAACATTCACTCCCTCCACCACCGACGCACAGTGGCAGCAGTGTGTACCATCTACAAAATGCACTGCAGCAATGCACCAAGGCTCTTTAGACAGCACCTTCCAAACCCGCGACCTCTACCAACTAGAAGGACAAGGGCAGCAAATGCATGAGAACACCATCACCTGCAAGTTCCCCTCAAAGTCACATACCATCCTGTCTGAACTATATTGCCGTTCCTTCACTATCGCTGGGTCAAAATCCTGGAATTCCCTTCCTAACAACACTGTGGGTGTACCTACCCCACATGGACTGCAGCGGTTCAGGAAGGCAGCCCACCACCACCTTCTCATGGGCAATTAGGGATGGGCAATAAATGCTGGCCTGGCCAGCAACACCCATATCCCATGAATGAATAAAAAAAACTTGGGTTTTGTACAGCAGCTTTCTTCTTGACTTTCAGCTATCTTGATTCTTTGAGTTCAGATTTCCACACAGTCGTGGTATTCAAGTGAGACCAACAAATCCCAATGGGAAATCCTTTACTACCTTCAAAAAGCAGGATGTTATCCAATCTGCTCCTTCCTATGTCCAATCTCTATAACCATTCTCAGCCCCTTTCTCACTCTTTCTTCCTACATAACAGTAACAACACTTCAAAAAGTATTTCATTGTCTGTAAAACACTTTGGATGTCCTGAAGTCATGAAAGCCTTTTTTTTCCAAATGCAGCATCTCGTAATTTTGAATTTTTGAGCAGAGAAGGAAGTAACTTTGAGGTGGCAAGATGTTGGCAATATTTCTTACAATACTGAGCAATGCAATCATTTATTATTACAAACTATCAATTAAAGGTGGTGAATATTACTGAAGAAGCTCTTTGACTACCTTTAACCTGTGGTCATCAACATCTACAATTGTGGATACACGAATGAGCATTGGATTGCGTCTGTCTACAGCTTCCAGCTTCATGTTTTTCTGGAAACCATGTGGAGGACGCTGAAACATAAGGAGATAAGGTCCAACTATGTTCAAACCTTCAAAATTATTGTTCCAGAAAAAGGTACAAATGTGAAGCTCTTTTTAGAAACACTTTGAACAACTTTAGTAAATACGAAAAACATTTCACTTACAACTTTAAATGCACGAGCAGGAGCAGCAGAAGATCCAGTTTCTTCCAAATATTTATCCCAAGAAAAATGCTCTGGGTGAGGGTAACCTAGGATATCAGAAATTGAGAAAGACTATTCATCTCTGTACCAAGGAGTAGACTTTTGGGTAGATTTTAACTTCCGAGCCTAATCTGCATGTCTCAAGTCAGTTTCCCGCCTGAAATCTGCAGGAAGTAACAGCTGGCCTGCAGATGGCAGGAGGTCACCGCTGGGATCCAAATAAATCGTCCCGCCACTCGGTCAGAGCAGAGAGGGGTGGGAGGGGCAGGGGAGGCCCAAACTCTCTTTGTGCGGCCAAAAGGATCAATCGTGTTCTTCTGGCTGCACAAGATAAGTCAAAAAATGCAACAAGACATATCTCCTTGGCTATCTTGTCTCCCTGACTCTTCTACCCTCTAAGTGGACCTTGTGCGAAAGCCATACCACTTCCCCACCCAAGTCCAACCCCAGTGATCTCATCAGAGCTCAGTCTGCAGATTTAAGGAAGCACCCCAGTGGTTTCTAGTGGGTGGTGTTCTCACCTGCTCAAAAGCAGGGTAAAATTGTAGCCCATAGAGATCAGTATAGGATGTTGACAAATCAATGATTTTAACTGTCCACGTACCTGGTTTCTGCCAAGCAGACAAGTTGAAAATCAGCCTTATATTTCAGGGTTGTACAGTCTGGATGTGTACTGGAGGACTAGAGAGTGCCCAATGTAATACCCAATTTTAAAAAGGAAGGTAGGGGGGGCGGGGATAATCAAGTTAATTACAAATATGTAGGGAAAGTTTTAGAGTCTTTCGTTAAGAATGAAATCATATCTAGATAAAGAGTAGAAGCAACCAGTATGGATCTCAAAAGGGATAATCATGCTTTGCAATCCTGACAGAATTCTTTGAGGATGTAATGGACATGGAAGATGGGGGAAATGCAGTGGATGTAGCGTATTTAGATTTTAGAAAAGCCTTTGACAAGGTAACACAAGGGAGAATATCAAAGAAGATTAAAGGTTATGGAATTAGGGGGAGGAGAGAAAACTGGATTAAAGATTGGTTAGAAAGAAAAAAGCAGACACGGGTTAAGTGCAGTTTTTCAGAGTGGTTCAACCTACAATGCCAACTTGCATTTATATAGCACCACTAACATGATAAAATGTCCCAAGGCACTTTAAAGGAGCGTTACCGAACAAAGTCTGACACTGAGCCGCATAAAGAAGTATTAGGCCAGATGACCTAAAACTTGGTCATAGAGGTAGGTTTTAAGGAGCATCTTAAAGGTGAAAAGAGAGGTAGCGAGGTAGAGAGATTTAGGAAGGAAAACCTAGGGCCTTGACAGCTGAAGGCATAGACACCAATGATGGAGCAATTAAAATTGGGAATGCTCAAGAGGCCAGAATTAGTGGAGCGCAGAGATCTTGGGGGACTGTAGGACTGGAGGAGAGAACAAAATGAGCAGTCATATTCCAGCTCTGGGGCCACTTCTGTTCACTATGTAGATCAATTATTTGGATATAGACCTAGACAGTATCATGTCAAAACTTGCAGATGATACTTAATTTGGAGGTGTAGTTTGTTCTATCGATGACCAAAAAAGAAGCTACGAAGGAATATTGATGGGGGAATGGGCTAAAAAGTGTCAGATGGAGTTCAACTTCAGCAAGTGTGAGGTGATATATTCTGGTGAAAAAAATTAATAGCAGTAATTATATTCTTAATGGAAGTAGACTCGGTGTTGTGGAAGAACAGCGGAATTTGGGGGTATAACTTTACAAGATATTAAAAGCAGTGAGTTTCTGCTCTGTCTTTCATTTGAGGTCTGCCCCAGCCCAAAGTCCACTATGTTTTCCCCTTGGCTGTGGCTGCAAACCTTCCCCACAGTCCCCACATCTCTCTGTTACTCCCTCACTACTAGCATTCCTTTTACCACCTCTTCATGACCCGCCCTCACCCAGTCATTTGAACTGCGGGTGAAATTGGAAACTTCAAATTTTGTATAGTTAAGTATTGATTGTCTCTGCTTACCTTGTGGAGGTGTCAGGGGTTTTCCATGTTGCTGGCACCAACCTACAGGATGGATATATGGGCTGCTGGCATCACACCTAGTAGAAATAAATGTGAGTTAGAGGAAGGTTACACAGCCATCCTCTTGGCTCGATGTGCTGAAACAATTGGCACATTGTCATTGTCATTTTCAATTAACAACAGGAAATGAAACAATCAAGATTTAAGTTACATTTACAATAGTGTATTAAAATTAGGAGAGCACATGTGGCAGCATCAGCTGCCTTGTGAGATTTAAAAGATTCAGTATTAGTTTTTCAAAGTGCCCAGGAGACCCAACAGAACATTACCATTTTTCAAACTCAGCTTCAAGCTGTACCGGAGTTATACTCTAACCAGTGCACTGTCCAAGTGATGTGAGACAACTTTCTAGAGATGAAAAATGTAGCTGCAACTATAGCATTTTGGAGAGTACTCAAAGTTTCAATATTCTAACCGTATTATTAATTCCATTCATTTGGGATGATGATTAACTGAAACCATCGGACAATGTAATATTGAAAATACCTTAAACATTATAGCTGTCAAAATGGGTGTAATGTAATTTTCTGCTCTCAATTGCTCACAGAACAAATTCTTGAGCTTAACTATGTGAGTATCAGACACCAAATGGAGGTATTTAACCAAATGAGAGTGGGAAATCAAGAGCAAGACATGTTGGGCTACTCTTACTCTCATGAAGCTCCTCATGGCTCAAGAGTTGCATTGGCTGCCAACTGCCAAACTTTTCAGGTGGGGTTTGATGCTTAAGCATGAAGAGAAAAGGTTAACAAAATATTAAAAGGGAAAAATATGAATAAATAAAACCACCTCAGCATAACTCAAAAAAATAAATGACATTTATATGAGAAAATTTATCCCATCCATCTGTTCTTATGTCCCTTTCTTATTTTTCTATCAGTTATGCTCTGGCAGTATTTTTTCTTCCATCTTTCTTCTTTTCTGCTTCTTTCCTCAATACTTTTCATGCTCCCTTTGAATTTATTTTCTCTCTTAACTTTTCCAGAATCCATGACAAAATGCAAAGCCTACCAGTAATAAAAACAAGTTAGGCACAGTTAGGGCAGCACAGTGGCGCAGTGGTTAGCACTGCAGCCTCCCAACTCCAGGGACCTGGGTTCGATTCTGGGTACTGCCTGTGCGGAGTTTGCAAGTTCTCCCTGTGACCGCATGGGTTTCCGCCGGGTGCTCCGGTTTCCTTCCACAGCCAAAGACTTGCAGGTTGATAGGTAAATTGGCTATTGTAAATTGCCCCTAGTGTAGGTAGGTGGGTAGGGAATATGAGATTACTGCAGGGTTAGTATAAATGGGTGGTTTTTGGTTGGCACAGACTCGGTGGGCCGAAGGGCCTGTTTCAGTGCTGCATCTCTAAATATAAATAAATAAATGCTGGAAATACTCAGCAGGTCTGGCAGCATCTGTGGAGAGAGAAGCATAGTTAACGTTTCGGGTTGGTGACCCTTCTTCGGAACTGGCAAATATTAGAAATGTCAAAGGTTATAAGCAAGTAAAGCAGGGGTGGGGCAAGAGATAACAAAGGAGAAGGTGTAGATTGGACAAGACCACAGAATAGCTGACCAAAAGGTCAGGGAGCAAAGGCAAACAATATGTTAATGGTGTGTTGAAAGACAAAGCATTAATACAGATAGGGTGTTAATGGACTGAAGATTGAACAGCAGCAAGTACAAACATGAAAAAAAAGTGGGTGAGCAAACTAAGATGAAATGAAATAAACATACAAAAAAAAAGGAAAAATAACTAAAAGTAAAATGGGGGGGCCCGTCATACTCTAAAATTATTGAACTCAATGTTCAATCCGGCAGGCTGTAGTGTGCCTAATCGATAAATGAGATGCTGTTCCTCGAGCTTGCGTTGATGTTCAGTGGAACACTGCAGCAAGCCCAGGATAGAGATGAGAGCAGGGGGGAGTGTTGAAATGGCAAGCAACCGGAATCTCAGGGTCCTGCTTGCGGACTGAGCGGAGGTGTTCCGCAAAGCGGTCTCCCCAATGTAGAGGAGACCACATTGTGAGCAGCGAATACATTATACTACATTGAAAGAAGTACAAGTAAATTGCTGCTTCACCTGAAAGGAGTGTTTGGAGCCTGGGATAGAGAGGAGGTAAATAGGCAGGTATTACACCTCCTGCGATTGCAGGGGAAGGTGCCATGGGAAGGGGACGAAGTGGTGGGGGTAATGGAAGAGTGGACCAGGGTGTCGCGGAGGGAACGATCCCTTCGGAATGCTGACAAGGGAAGGGAGGGGAATATGCGTTTGGTAGTGGCATCACGCTGGAGGTGGTGGAAATGGCGGCGGATGATCCTTTGGATATGGAGTGGAAAGTGAGGACAAGGGGAACCCTGTCACGGTTCTGGGAGGGAGGGGAAGGGGTGAGGGTAGAGGTGCGGGAAATGGGTCAGACACGGTTGAGGGCCCTGTCAACAACGGGGGGTGGAATCCTCGGTTGAGGAAAAAGGAAAACATATCAGAAGCCTACCAGTAATCGTATGTGTCATCCCAATTATCAAAATGCACCAGGAACCTGTTTTCAACTATATCTGTCACTGTAGCAACACAAATCAAGGATGGATTCATTCTATCAACTGCTTCCAGTTTCATTCCAACACGAAATCCCAAAGGGGTAACCATCTGAAAAAAAACTTATCATTAAAATATTGTTAGATTCAACCATTTTTCCTAGTAATAGTCAAACTCTATTGCAAAAATGGCTCTGCTGTTCCAAACAGCACCTTTTAACAATCCCTTTTACTAGTTTCAAACTCCTTCTTGGTCAGTATTCGAAATACAAGAATCATGGAAAGATTAGAACTACTGGAGTCCCAATTAGGCTGTATACATGTGTACTTTTAATTGTAATTTTTCATAACTCTTAGGAACAACATCAGTCATAAACACATTAAAACTCCTCTACTTCTCTTTTCTCCAACAAAGCGCCTTACCCATTCAATTATATACTTTTTCCATTTCTCTCAACTTCATGGCCTCTCTGAGTAAGATTGTCAAATAAATGCTTGCAAGTGCTGAAGGAATGGGAGTAATCTATTCAGCCTTTCAAACCTGTTCTGCCAATGAATTAGATCATGGTTAAGAATATAAGAAAGTAAGAAATTGGAGGAGGATAGACCATTTGGCCCCTCAAGCCTGCTCCACCATTCAATGAGATCATGGTTGATCTTCTGCCTCAACTCCACTTTCCACCCGTTCCCCATTGATTCCCCGAGAGACCAAAAATGCACCTTAACCTTGAATATTCTCAATTATGGAGTTCACAACCCCCTGGGGTAGAGAATAGAAACATAGAATGGTTACAGCACAGACAGAGGCCATTCAGCCCATCGTGTCCATGCTGGCTCTCCGTGACAGCAACTCACCTAGTCCCACTCCCCTGCCTTTTCCCTGTAGCTCTGAAAAATCTTTATTTTCATATAATTATCCAATTCTCTTTTGAAGGCCTCAATTGAATCTGTCTCCACCACACTCTCAGTCAGTGCACTGGAGATCCTAACCACTTGCGTAAAAAGTATTTCCTCATTTCACCGTTGGTTCTTTTGCCAATCAGCTTAGATCAGTATCCTCTGGTTCTCGACCCTTCCGCCAATGGGAACAGTTTCTCCCTCCCTACTCTGTCATAATTTTGAACACTTCTATCAAATCTCCTCTCAACCTTCTCTTCTCCAAGGAGAAAAGCCCCAGCTTCACCAATCTATCCACGTAACTGAAGTTCCTCATCCCTGGAAACATGCTTGTAAATCTTTTCTGCACCCTCCCTAATGCCTTCACATCCTTTCTAAAGTGTGGTGCCCAGAACTGAACACAATACTTCAATTGAGGCCGAACCAGTGTTTTATATAGATTTATTATAACTGCCTTGTTTTTGTACTCTATGTCACTATTTATAAGGCCCAGGATCCCTAATGCTTCATTAATTGCTTTCTCAACCTGACTTGCCACCTTCAATGATTTATGCACATATGCCTCCAGGTCCCTCTGCTCTTGCATCCCCTTTAGAATTGCACCCTTTAACCAGGGACTCGGGCCTGGTCGGGCTCGGGCCCGCTGTGGTTTGGTCGGGATTGGGTCGGGTTCATTTTGCCGACCTAAAGCAGGCCTCTATTCCGTGGTGTGTAGCAAGGTCAGGCTTCAGCAAGGAAGTTACACCACTCCAAGAAGAAAGGTCGCCCTCGGATCAACACTTGCCGTACCACTGACCTAGAAAGGACCCAGGAATTTCTCAACATCCTTGATCAGGATCTTTCAGACAACAATGCCAAAGGCCAGAGTGCGGTGTCAAAGTGGGATCATCTGCCTGTCACCATGTATAATTCTGCACTCACTACATATGGGAAAAGAGATTGGAGGAATGCTGACTGGTTTGAGGCTTATTGGACTGAAATGCAGTCAGTCACTGCAACCAAGAGGAGAGCCCTCAAGGGGTGGCACAGTGGCGCAGTGGTTAGCACCGCAGCCTCACAGCTCCAGCGACCCGGGTTCAATTCTGGGTACTGCCTGTGTGGAGTTTGCAAGTTCTCCCTGTGTCTGCGTGGGTTTCCTCCGGGTGCTCCGGTTTCCTCCCACAGCCAAAAGACTTGCAGGTTGACAGGTAAATTGGCCATTATAAATTGCCCCTAGTATAGGTAGGGGAATATAGGGACAGGTGAGGATGTGGTAGGAATATCGGATTAGTGTAGGATTGGTATAAATGGGTGGTTAATGGTCGGCACAGACTCGGTGGGCCGAAGGGCCTGTTTCAGTACTGTATCTCTAAATCAAAATCAAATCAATGAACTATGGAGAAGGACGATGTAGGTGTAGAGATCAGGGAGGGGGATTGTGATATACTTGAACATATTAGCATTGAAAAGGAGGAAGTATTAGCTGTTTTAGCGGGCTTAGAGGTGGATAAATTCCCAGGCCCAGGTGAGATGTTTCCCAGGCTGTTATGTGAGGCAAGGGAGGAGATAGCAGGGGCTCTGACACAAATTTTCAAATCCTCTCTGGCCACAGGAGAGGTACCAAAGGATTGGACGACAGCGAATGTGGTACCATTATTTAGGAAGGGTAGCAAGGATAAACCAGGTAGTTACAGGCCAGTGAGTCTAACATCAGTTGGGAAATTATTGGAAAAAATTCTGAGGGACAGGATTAATCTCCACTTGGAGAGGCAGTTTTAATCAGGGATAGTCAGCATGGCTTTGTCGGGAGAGATCGTGTCTGACTAACTTGATTGAATTTTTTTCAGGTGGTGACAAAATGTGTAGATGAGGGTAAAGCAGTTGATGTAGTCTACATGGACGTCAGTAAGGCTTTCGATAAGGTCCCACAGCTTAGAGGCCTGCTTTAGGTTGGGAGAAAGAACCCAACCCGAACCCGACAAACTACAGCGAACCCGAGCCCGACCCGGCCCGAGTCCCTCCGATTTTGCCCCGGCCCGACCCGACCCGAGCCTGACCTGACAATCCCTTCACTTACCTTCCTGACACCAAACCTGCAAGAAGCTGCAGCGCATGCGTGATGACGTCATAGTGATGTCACTCACTCATTGCGCAGACTCAGTTTTGTCCCGGACTCCCAGTTCAGGTAAGTTTTTTAAATTCCAATACTTACCGGCAGAGCACTTGCCGTAAGTGTCCGGCCCGACCCAACCCGACCCGACTCGACCTGGACTCGGCCTGACCCGACCCGAGCCCGAAGGCAAGCCCCAGAAGATGGGCCCGACATGACCCAAACCCAACACGTCGTCGGGTCCCGTCGAGTTCGGGTCGGGTAGCTAGCCTCTACCACAGCTGGAGTACTCTGTACAGTTCTGGGCACCACACTATAGGTAGGATGTGATTGAACTGGAGAGGGTGCAGAGGAGATTCACCAGGATGTTGCCTGGGCTGGAACATTTCAGCTATGAAGAGAGACTGAAAAGGCTAGGGTTATTTTCCGTCGAGCAGAGAAGACTGAGGGGGGTTATGATTGAGGTAAACTAAATTATGAGGGGCATTGATAGGTTAGATAGGAAGAAACCTTTTCCCTTAGCGGAGGGGTCAATAACCAGGAGGCATAGATTTAAGGTAAGGTGCAGGAGGTTTAGAGGGGATTTGAGGAAATAAATTTTCACCCAGAGAGTGGTTAGAATCTGGAACACACTGCCTGAAGAGGTGGTAGAGGCAGGAACCCTCACAACTTTTAAGAAGTATTTAGATGAGCACTTGAAACGCCGTAGCATACAAGGCTATGGGCCAAGTGCTGGAAAGTTGGATTAGAATAGTTAGGTGCTTGATGGCCAACACAGACACGATGGGGCAAGGGGCCTATTTCTGTGCTGTATAACTCAATGACTCTATAACTACAAATAAGTCTCCAGCAAACAAAACCTAGATGCTTTCAGAGCTGCCAGAACCAAGTCGTAGCAGGCTGCTCGGCACTGCACCAATCGATACTGGTTGAAACTCTGCAACAGCAAACAAACTGCTGCTAAATCCAGGAATGTTAGAGGAATGTATGAAGGAATTAAGAAAGCAATGGGCCCAGCAGCAACCAAATCAGCTCCCTTGAATCTAGCAAGCAGATGGAAAGGTGAGTGGAATCTTACCTCGAGCTCTATGCAATGAGGAACGTTGTCACTGAAGTAGCTTTCAGCGCCATTCCAGACTTTCCTGTCATGCAGGAGCTGGACAATGAGCCCACGATCGTAGAGCTCAACAAGGCCATTGACTATCTCACCAATAGTAAAGCCTGAGGAAAACATGGCTTTCCACCTGAAATCATCAAAAATGGAAAACTGGCACTGCTGCAGCATCTCCATGAACGTTTGTGTCCCTGTTGGAAGGAACGATCTGTGCCTCAAGACAAGCGTGATGCAAACATAGTCACCTTATACAAAAACAAAGGGAATCGCAGTGACTGCAACAATAACGGAGGCACCTCTTTGCTAAGTATTGTGAGGAAGGTCTTTCCTCGTGTTGCTCTGACTAGATGGCAGACCCTAGCGTCACGCATCTAACCTGAGTTTCAGTGTGGCTTCAGAACTGGCAGATTGACAGTCAACAAGATTTTCTCACTTTGGCAGTTACAGGAGAAGTGCCACAAACAGGAAGACCACTCTACATTGCCTTCATAAACATCATCAAGGCATATGATCTTGTCAGCAGAGGTGGACTCTTCAAACTGCTTTGGAAAATAGACTGCCCTCCTGGACTTTTGGATGTCATTTCTTCTTTCCACAAGAACAGGCACAGTTCCACTAGTTACAATGGAGTAATATCAGATGTTTTCAAGATCAACAAAGTGAATGCAAGGAGTGTGGAATATAGATTAAGAATGAATGTGAAGAAAACCAAGACAATGGTGATAAGCAGGAACCTAACCCCAGCAGTGAAAATTGAAGTAAATGGACAAGTTCTGGAACAAATGAAAAGGCTTACATACCTTGGGCAGCTTGTCACAGATGATGGGAGTTGTGATTGTGAGATCCGAAGGAGAATTGAGATAGCCAGCTTTGTCAGAATGAAGGACTTGTTAACATCAAAGAAACTGATCCTGAATCTTAGGAAAAGAATGCTGAGGTGCTACATTTTGTCATCTATGTTATATGCCTCGGAGACATAGACAACAAATATAATGGCTATTGATAAGCTGAATGCATTCGAGATGTGGACATATCGGAGGATGTTCCACATATCTTACACAGACAGAAGGACTAATGAGGAAGTGCTGGGAATGGCTGGAGAAAAGAGGAAATTAGTGCATAACATCAAAGAGAGAAAGATATAATACTTCATAAAAGCAGAAGGTAGACAGAGACAATTATTGGAAGTAAAGATTGATGGAAAACATAAGACAGGGAAGCAAAGAAGAAAATGGATGACAGCTATAATGGAGGGGATGCAGTTGACCTATGCAGAATATGTAAAGACAGCACAGGAGAGACAGAGGTGGAGATCCATAACAGTCAACCTTCTGGGAAGAAGATGACACGAACGACCGAACAATGCTGCTGTTATACACTTTCAGCATCTACTCGTATGGCAAAGCCAACAGCAAGATGTTCAACTTGGCAAGACTGTGCGCCAAAACCAAAGTGCGTAAAGTCCTAGTCCATGAGTTGCTATTTGCTGATGACTCCATCCAAGCATCCCATACTGAAGCTCACTTGCAATAGCTTTTGGATCGGTTCGCCCGGGCCTGCAAGGAGTTTGGACTGACAATTAGCGTCAAGAAGACCAAAGTTATGGGCCAGGATGCGTGACTCCACCTTCCATCAACATCGGCAACATCACTCTGAAGTTAGCTTCACATTCCTTGGATCACATCATTAGAGCAGAAGGTAGACAGAGATGATGATCAACAATCATCAGTAACCTGAAATCCGCACCAGGATTGCCAATGTTGCAGCTGTCATGTCAAAGTTGAGAAGGCGAGTGTGGACCAATATCAAACTAACCAATAATACAAAGCTCCGCATGTGCCAGGCTTGTGTTCTCAGCACCCTCACTTACAGGAGCAAAGAATGGACAACTTATGCAAGCTAAGAAAATCAGCTGAATAGCTTCCACCTTCGCTGCCTTAGATGAATATTGGGCATCTCCTTGCAGGACAGAGTGGCAAATACAGAAGTACACCAGGGTTCAGGAATCCTCAGCATGTTTGCCCCCTTGAGTCAGAGGCGACTCCGTTGGCTGGGTCATGTGATTCGAATGGATGACGGCCGCATCCCTAAAGACATGAGCTATGGCAAGCTTGCTATCAGCACGAGACCAACAGGTCGCCCACATCTGCGATACCAGGATGTCTGCAAGCAAGACCTCAAATTGACCGGGATCAGAGTTGATGCATGGGGGAATTCCTTGCTGCTGACCAGAGTTCCTGGAGAATGGCAGTCAGGAAAGGTGTGGAAAAAGCGAGAACAAAAGAAATGACCAGATAGCAGAAAAGAGGGCCCCGTGGAAGGAACCATCAGTTAACCTCGGGCCAACACTATTCATCTGTGCAGCTGCAGAAGAGACTGTTACTCACATGTCGGTCTCTACAGCCACAACAGACCATGTTCAATCTAGAAGTGACATATATCCTGGGTGCATTCCTACATCTCCCAAGACGGATGGATACCATCATTGTTTCTCAGCTGTAACTAAATAGATTCTATCCTTGACCTCTCTCTCTCCAGCACCTTAATGTTCTCCTTAATCAATTCTGCTTCCCTTCCTCCTTGTTTTCCTTCCCTATCTTTCCTGAAAACCTAGTATCCAGGAATATTTAGTCCCCAGTCCTGCCCTTTTTTGAGCCAGGTCTCTATTATCACCATGACATCATATTTCCACGTGGCTATCTGCACCTGCATCTCACCAGCCTTATTTACCACACTCCGCTCATTCATAAACATGTACAGTAAATCTAATTTAGACCTTTATTACATTCCGTCTTACATCGACCCCATCTAATATCTTACCACGTGCTATTTGTTTCTCCCAATTTTCCGCGTACCTCCTTTTTCCCATCCCCCTGCCAAGTTAGGTTAAACCCTCCTGAATAGTGCTAGCAAATCCCCCCACAAGGACATTGGTCCCAGCTCTGCTCAGGTGCAACCCATCTGGCCTGTAAAGGTCCCATCTCCCCCAGAACCAGTCCCAATGTTCCAGAAATCTAAAGGTTTCCCTCCTGCACCATCTCTCTAGCCACAGATTCTATCCTCCTACTTCCATACTCACTTGTGTGTGATACTGGGAGTAATACAAAGATTACTACCTTTGAGGTCCTGCTTGCTAGTTTCTTTCTTAGTTTCCGAAACTCTGCCTGCAGGACCTCATCTCTCTTTCTACCAATGTTGTTGGTACCAATATGGACCACAATGCTGGCTGTTCACCCTAACCCCTCAGAGTGCTCTGCAGCTGCTCAGTGACATCCTTCATCCTGGCACCAGAGTGGAAACATACCATCCTGGAATCATGTCTGCGGCCGCAGAAGTGCCTCTCTGTTCCCCTAACTATCAAATCCCCTTTCACTATTGTTTATCCAATCTTCTTCTTGCCCCTCTGTACAGCTGAGCCACCCATGGTGCTGTGAACAAGGCTTTGGCTGCACACCACAGATGAACCATCACTCTCACCAGTATTCAGAATGGAATACTGGTTGGAGGGCGAGATGCACTCAGGGGACTCCTGCACTACCTACCCTGTCCCTCTCTGCCTGCATGCCCTTAAGCTGTGGGATGACTACATCTAGAAACGTGTTATCCACAAAACTTTCAACCTCGTGGATGTGATGCCGTGACGCTAGCTGCTGTTCAAGCTCCAAAGCCTAGAGCTCGAGCTGCTGCAGCTGACGACACTTCCCGCACATGTGGTTATCCAGGACACGAGAAGCGCCCTGGGATTCCCACATGGCACTTTCCATGGGTTCAAGCTGCCTTGCCATGCCTCTATTTATTAAACTATTAAACTTACTACTTAAATAAAAAAGATTCATTATCTACTCATCAGTCAGCTGCTTCTCCTGTGCTATTTAGTTTATATGGAGGTTGACTGAAATATTTTTACTTAACTCATATTATCTAAAAACCATAGATTTTAATTTATTGAAAAATTCTGACTTCTTTAGTTTTACTATTCCCTTTTATTTAATTTTTTACTTTACCCCCTAGATCTGATTAACTAATTGAGCACTGATTTTAATTATATGATAAATTATCAAACTGAATTTATTTTTTAGCTTTTATACTAATTACTCGATCAAATCTAAATCAAATAGCCTCTATTCCCTCTTTTACAATCTCGTTAGTACTTTGTTTAAACTATTAATTTTGATTAATGCCTCTAGACCGGCTCTACACTAATACTTATTAATTTACCTACTGATATACTTAATCAGATTGAAATTTTTAATTTCTCGGCTCTGTCACACCCACGCAAGCCAAACTTATGAACTATAAAAGGAACTTATGAAGTAAATGTGAAACGGACACTTTTCTTGTTAACAAAATGGAGTAATGGTGATCCTTCCTTTACCGCCAATACAACTAGAACTACAAGAACCCTGAGCTAATTTTCATGTCTGGGCAAGTCTTGGAGAAGTCATTAAAATACAAATGACCTTTCTGGGCACATCCCTGAGAAATCATTAAAATGTAAACCTTTTCTATGGAAACAGCTGCTTCTCTCCAACTGATTGGATTAACAATCCTGTAACAGACTTTATGGCCGGAATTTTAAGCAACCGCAGCAAGCTGGATGGTGGTGGAGGGGTGGCATAAAATGGAGCAGGAGGCTCCAGGAAGCCTTCCCGACCCACTCCCACCTCCGCCCCAATTTACGTAGGGGGGGGGGGGGGGCGAAAACCGGGCCGCCCGCCCAAGCCAATCAAGGCCCTTGGGTTGCCAATTAATGGCCACTTTGCCTGCCTCCACGGGGATTTTACCCATGGCAAGCAGGCATCCTGGAGCCGGGAAATGTTGCCTGATAAAAGCAGGTGGTCTCTCAGTGCTCCGAGTGGGCCCTGACAAACAGGCACAGGGTACCCGTTTGAGGGCCGTCCCCATTTCCCCAACCACCCCAGGATCCAAGTCGCTCCCACCTTCCCCCCAAACGACCACCCTTGCCTCGCCAGGGCCAGATCGATTACCCCCGGCAAGACAAACCAAATTTACCTACACTCTTGGCTCCAAGTCCTCAGCTGGGCTGAATTCCCAGCAGTGGCCACCGCTCCCAGTGGCACTGCTGGGACTAAGAGCTGCCGGCCCGATGATTGGCCCAATGAGGCAGGACTTCCTCCCTCAAGCGGGTGGAAGTCCCACCTTGGGACAATTAAAGCCTGGGTACCCATAAAATGTGTGACGGATCCCCAGGCTAGGCGGAAGCGGATTCGCCACCAACTTTTACGTTGGTGGCCAGCTCCTGTCCACCCGATGTAAAATCCAGCCCTATGACTCCAAACTCGAATTCCAAAAAATGGATGTGGAAAGCCCTACTTTATCAAGATGAGATGAGAATGAATGACACCCGAACTCCATTGTCTAACAATGGCTTCACCATCAGAAACCATTTATGGGGACAATTGAAAGAGAAATCATGGTCACATGACCGAAACTAGGTTTCTGATAAGAAACTTTAATAAAGGTATATTCTGGGCAGACAATGGAGATCTATCTATGCCATCGAAGAGAAGGGACCCTGCCTAAGATTGCCAGCTTTGAACTACATGTAGGCAGCAACTAGAGATGGGCCTTGAACTCCCTACCTGAGAAATCATACCAGGATTTCACCAGTGACCCTTGGCTGGAATTTAACAAAAAGCAGTCTGCAACAATGCATCTGTCTTCCTAAACCTCTCAACTTTTTTTTTCAGTGAACAAGCGTAAGGATTACAGACGTGCACCATTTCAAGTCTTCACCCCGGGGAAAAGCAAGCTTACCAGAGGACTATTTTAAATCATCAGACCTAATGCATGTTATCTTTATGATCTCTATCTTTTCTTGAGTGTGTGTGTATCTGTATGAGTGTGAGAGTGGGTGTTGTTGCGAATATTTCAAGTGTTGTATAATAAACATTTATCTGCCTGTGTGGAGTTTGCAAGTTCTCCCTGTGTCTGCGTGGGTTTTCTCCGGGTGCTCCGGTTTCCTCCCACAAGCCAAAAGACTTGCAGGTTGATAGGTAAATTGGCCATTATAAATTGTCACTAGTATAGGTAGGTGGTAGGGAAATATAGGGACAGGTGGGGATGTTTGGTAGGAATATGGGATTAGTATAGGATTAGTATAAATGGGTGGTTGATGTTCGGCACAGACTCGGTGGGCCGAAGGGCCTGTTTCAGTGCTGTATCTCTAATCTAATCTTTCTTTTAAACTTACGAGAAAATCTGTTATTTGTCTGTTCTTGACAATTAAAGCACGCAGGGGTTTAAAAAAAAAACACCTTTAAAAAAAAATGCTGTCTTCAGTCAGTTGAGAGGTGAAAAAGGGGGAACTATCCCTATCATCTCTCACCTGTCAGTAACAGCTTCTGGGTTGAACGAATGCACTAGTTTAGATAGAAAAAACGAGAAATACTCACCAACCAAACACTTACCTGATTTCCTATGATTTCACGCTTTGACTTGTTTTCTCTTTTTTCCCCAAACGTGGTCACTCTGCTCTGAACCCCCTAGCTCTTTATACCCGCCATCACGCTGTGTTCTGCCACCATTCTTTATCCCCGACATATTTCGGTGTTTCCACTGCTGGTCTCACTCTGCCCTGCCACCACTCTTTATACCTGCTGGTCTCATGCTGGTCTCGCTCTGCTCTGCCACCGCTCTTTATACCCGCTGGTTTCACTCTGCTCTGGCACCGCTCTTTATACCCGCTGGTCTTGCACTGCTCTGCCACCGGTCTTTATACCCGCTGGTCTTGCTCTGCTCTGCCACCGGTCTTTATACCCACTGGTCTCACTCTGCTCTGGCACCGCTCTTTGTACCCGCTGGTCTCGCGCTGGTCTTGCTCTGCTCTGCCACCGCTCTTTATACCCACTGGTCTCGCTCTGCTCTGCCACCTCTGTTTATACCCACTGGTCTCACTCTGCTCTGCCACCGCTCTTTATACCCGCTGGTCTCGCTCTGCTCTGCCACCGCTCTTTATACCTGCTGGTCTCACTGCTGGTCTCGCTCTGCTCCCGCTCTTTAAACCCACTCGTCTAACTTTGCTCTGCCCCCACTCTTTATACCCACTGGTCTTGCTGTGTTCCCGTTGCTGGTTTTGCTCTGCTCTGTTGCTGCTTTTTATACCTGCCAGTCTTGCTGAGAAATCCAAAGACTCACAAACCTCTGAGTGAATAAATTTCTTCTCATCTCAGTGCTAAATGATCAACCCCTTATCCTGAGACTGTGCCCCCATGTTTTAGATTCCCCAACTAGCGGAACCAATCTCTCAGTGTCTACCCTGTCAAGCCCTTTCAGAATCTTGTATGTATCAATGAGATCACCTCTCATTCTTCTAAACTCCAGAGAGTATAGCCCCAAATTATTCAGCCTGTAATCTGTCCCTCAACTCCATTTGCTGCCTTTGATCCATATCCCATAATAACCTTATCTAATAAAAGTCTGTCAATTTCAATTGACCCAACATCCGCTGCCTTTTGGGAGAGAGAATTCAAGATTTCCACTATCCTTTGTGTGAAGAAAGGCTTCTTGATTTCACTCCTGAATGGCCTACTCTAATTTTAACATGTGTCCACTAGTACTTGATTACCCCACCAAAGGTACCTTATCAAATCGTTTTATCATTTTAAACAAATCAATTAGACTTTCCCTCAATCTACTAAATGTATGGGAAAACAAGCCAAGTTTGCATAACCTGTCCTCATAACTTAACCCTTTATGCCCTGGTACTACTCTGGTGTATCTATGATGTACCTCCTCTAAGGCCAATATATCCTTCCTGAGTTGCAGTACTCCAAATGGGGTCTACTGATAGTTCAACTTAGTGGGTGTGATTTCACAGAGCGAAAATAAATTCAGATTGCTAAAAATCAATTCATTTGAGACTGTTACAGCTGACAGGGGGAGGAGACTTCTATCATTTCAGTCAGAATTACATTTGAAACCATCGCCACAAAAGTTAAAGTTGAAGAATAATATGCTAACCTGCTCATTAAAGGAAGAGTATCGGGTTCATAAGACCATAACAAAAGCTAATGGAATCCTAGGTTTTATCAAAACATATATGCAACATAAAAGCTAAGAAGTAATGATGTGCCTACATAAAAAAATTAAGACCTCAGCAAGAATACAGTGTGCAATATTGGGCTTCAAACTATAGGAATGATATTGAGTCTTTATGTAGATTCACTAGCATGCTGTCAGGCATGAGGAAATAATAATATAAAGGAAGACTTGAAAAACTGGAGCTTTTTTATTGATATAATGCAGAATATGAGGTAATATGATAGAAGTGATTAGAATTATGAAAGGATGTGAGACAGCAAATAGAAGTATGCTATTTCTTGTGTTGTAGGGTCTAAAGGGACCACATATACAAAATGTTAAGAGTTAAAATAGAGGGCGAAAAACTTCTTTCTACAGACAGTTGTGAAGCCGTGAATTTCACTTCCAGTGTTAGGAGGCAGAAACTATGTCAATATTCAAGATTAGATTGGATAAGTATATGAAGGAAAAGGAAGAAAGAGATGAGATGGGTAAATGTGATTAAGAATATTTCTTTGTGTGGAGGGTAATCTGCAACACTGACTGGTTGGGCCGAATAGCCTCCAGCTTCTATTTATTTCTATCAGCAAGTCAGTGCACCAATGCCAATGATGTTTATAATACTGGAATATGAACATTATTAAATTCTCAGTTCAAGGTACCAGCAAGGTACCTGGAAATTCCTGGGAGTGATGTTATTGTACAAAATACTTAATGGCTCACATCAAATTCCTCTCTCTGCTGTTTTGATACAGTCATTAGATTTAATACTCCTGTTAAGGTAATGGAGAGAAGAAACAGGACAAAAAAAATTGTGAAGTGACAAGAGGTGGTGGGGCTAAATTTACAGCTAAACATTTAAGTTAACCTACTTAGAACTTAAAGTAGATCAAATAATTAGTTTAAAAAATAAAAATAAACTAAGTTGATTAGATGCATAAACTTCAATTAATTAAATAAATAAAACAAGCTTACATAGGGATGGCAGTGCAGATGATGTGTTATAACCGCAACATGTCGAAGTCTGTGGAGGACATCATGATGTCAAACAACCACTCCTGCAGTAAGTGGCTGCATCTCGAGGAACTTCAGTTCAGAGTTGTTGAGCTGGAGCCTGAGGTGCAGACATTGTGGAAATCAAGGAGAGGGAGAATTACCTGGACACTTTGATCCAGCAAGCAGCCCTTAAGTTAAGTAGTGGAAGCCTCAGCCTTTGCCCTTATCCAACAGATACAAGGTTCTTGCTGCCCGTGTGGATGAGGGCAAAGTTTGTAGGCTGGATGATCAAACTGTCCATGACCCCATGGTACAGACGGCTATTCAAGTGCGGGGTTAAAAAGAAATGTGGCAGTGACAGTATAGACAGGGGAATAGATACTGGGCTAATATTACACAGGTCGCAGGATGGGGGCTGGTATAATTCTGCGAGGAGAGGCCCGCCTCGACCCGTGATGTCAAGAAGAGCCTGCCGCATATTACCGGTGGTGGGGGGGATATCGGTGCTGCCCCCCTGTTGCCTGGTGGCGGACCCTTCATTTCCATATTTAAATTAACATTTAGTAGATGCAAATACACTTACCTGCAGGCAGCAGCCATCCCACACCGATTTTACGGCCGCCATTCATGCTTCGCACGCCTTCGGAACTCCTTTCGAGTTCCGAGGCAAGAACCTGGTGGAGATGGGGGAGGAATAAATTTTTAAGAGCGAAGGGGGGAAAATTTTTTTTATTGGTTGTGTGAATGGTGGGAAGGGGTTGAAGGGCAAAGAGTGCAAAGTTTGGAGTTTAAAGGTCGGGACTGTCAATAATGGTTTTTCGGGGTGGGGAGAGGGTTATAAATTTATTGTGCAATCATTGTGGGGGTGGAAGTGGGGGTTTTATAGTAAATGTAATGTTTTCATTAAAAGTTAAAGTGCTGGTCCCTTTAAAAACTAAAATCTCTGCTAAGGGCTTAAAGCCCTTTAAAAATGGTGCCGGTGCCTGTGCAGTGGTGCCAAACGTCATTGTCGGGGATGCAGCGGCCGAGCCTGTACATCATTGGGGCAGCTGCTCCGCCCCCTCCATTTAAATGAGCTCCTTGCGTAATATCACGGGGGCTCATCGGCGGCACTTCAGTGTCGGAAGGCTGATGAGTTAAAAGTGTGACACCGCGGAGCATAGCGCATGATTAAAATTTAGCCCATTGTCCTCTGGAGCGCGACCAGCAGTTCTGAATGTTGCATTGCCTGCCCGATGTCAGGGTTAAGGACATCTCGCAGCTGGACAAGAAATTGGAGTGACAGGGTGGTGATCCAATTGTTGTGCTCCATGTAGGAAACAAAGATATAGGTACAACTAGGAATGAGCTTCTGCTGAGAGAGCCTGAGGAGCTAGGGTTGAAATTAAAATGCAGAACCTCACAGGTAATAATCTCTGGATTGTTACCTGAACCACGTGCAAATTGGCATAGGGACAAAGAGATTAGAAGATTAAATGTGTGGCTGAAAGAATGGTGTGGGAGCCAGGGGTTTCGATTCATGGGGTACTGGGCACCAGTACTGGGGAAAGAGGAAACTGTTCCATTGAGTCAAGCTCCACTTAAACTTGGCTGCAAACAGTGTCTTGGCAAATCAAATAACAAGGGGGATAGACAGAGATTTAAACTAATGAAGGGGGAATTGGAGGATTCAGGAAAGGGTAAACTCAAAAGCAATAAGGCTGTAGAGCAGAGAAGTGATTGGGTAAAAATAAGCATAGTAGGTCAGGAAAGAGACAGAGAGCTTAATGAAGATAATTGGCCATTAATGACTAGCATGACATCAGGGAAAAATAGAAAAAAATAGCTAAAAGCACTATATTCAAATGGGCACAGCATTCAGAATAAAATAGATGAATTAATAGCACAGATAGAAATTAATGGATTTGACCTAATAACCTATACAGAGATGTGTTTCCAGAGTGACAAAGGTTTAGAATTAAATATTTCACTATACTTGGCTTTCAGAAGAGATAGGCAAAATGGAAAGGAGGAGGTGTTGCCCTGAAAACAAAGGATGGGATAAAGACAGTAGAGAGAAAGGATCTTAGCTCAGAGAGGGAGTGGTTAGCAGTGGTTAGCACCGCAGCCTCACAGCTCCAGGGACCCGGGTTCAATTCTGGGTACTGCCTGTGCAGAGTTTGCAAGTTCTCCCTGTGACCGCATGGGTTTTTGACGGGTGCTCCGGTATCCTCCCACAGCCAAAGACTTGCAGGTGATAGGTAAATTGGCTGTTGTAAATTGCCCCCAGTGTAGGTAGGTGGTAGGGAATATGAGATTACGGTAGGGTTAGTATAAATGGGTGGTTGTTGGTCGGCACAGACTCGGTGGGCCGAAGGGCCTGTTTCAGTGCTGTATCTCTAAATAAATAAAAAAATAAATAAAATCAAGATGTAGAATCAGTTTGGGTGGAGCTAAGAAACAACAAGGGGCAGAAAACAATGGTGGAAGTAATTTATAGGCCCCCTAACATTTGTAGTGTTGAGCAGAGTATAAATCAGGAAATTAGAGGTGTATGTAACAAGCATAATATAGTAATCAAGGAAGATTGTAATCTTCATATAGACTGGGTAAACCACATTTGCAGTAATAATGTGGAGGATGAGTTCATGGAATGCATTTAAGATAGTTTTCTAGATCAGTATGTCAAGGGACCAGCTATGGAACAGGCTATTTTGGATCTGGTATTATGCAATGAGACTGGGTTAATTAATGGCCTTGAAGTAAAGGAGCCTCTGGGGAAGAGTAATTATAATATGATAGAATTTTAGAATTAGAATTAGATTAGAACATTACAGCGCAGTACAGGCCCTTCGGCCCTCGATGTTGCGCCGACCTGTGAAACCATCTGACCTACACTATTCCATTTTCATCCATATGTCTATCCAATGACCACTTAAATGCCCTTAAAGTTGGCGAGTCTACTACTGTTGCAGGCAGGGCGTTCCACGCCCCTACTACTCTCTGAGTAAAGAAACTACCTCTGCCATCTGTCCTATATCTATCATCCCTCAACTTAAAGCTATGTCCCCTCGTGTTTGCCATCACCATCCGAGGAAAAAGACTCTCACTATCCACCCTATCTAACCCTCTGATTATCTTATATGTCTCTATTAAGTCACCTCTCCTCCTCCTTCTCTCCAACGAAAACAACCTCAAGTCCCTCAGCCTTTCCTCGTAAGACCTTCCCTCCATACCAGGAAACATCATAGTAAATCTCCTCTGCACCCTTTCCATAGCTTCCACATCCTTCCTATAATGCGGTGACCAGAACTGCACGCAATACTCCAGGTGCGGTCTCACCAGAGTTTTGTACAGCTGCAGCATGACCTCGTGGCTCCGAAACTCGATCCCCCTACTAATAAAAGCTAACACACCATATGCCTTCTTAACAGCCCTATTAACCTGGGTAGCAACCTTCAGGGATTTATGCACCTGGACACCAAGATCTCTCTGTTCATCTACACTACCAAGAATCTTCCCATTAGCCCAGTACTCTGCATTCCTGTTACTCCTTCCAAAGTGAATCACCTCGCACTTTTCCGCATTAAACTCCATTTGCCATCTCTCAGCCCAGCTCTGCAGCCTATCTATGTCCCTCTGTACCCTACAACATCCTTCGGCACTATCCACAACTCCACCGACCTTAGTGTCATCCGCAAATTTACTAACCCACCCTTCTCCACCCTCTTCCAGGTCATTTATAAAAATGACAAACAGCAGTGGCCCCAAAACAGATCCTTGCAGTACACCACTAGTAACTAAACTCCAGGATGAACATTTGCCATCAACCACCACCCTCGGTCTTCTTTCAGCTAGCCAATTTCTGATCCAAAGCTCTAAATCACCTTCAACCCCATACTTCCGTATTTTCTGCAATAGCCTTACATGGGGAACCTTATCAAACGCCTTACTGAAATCCATATACACCACATCCACTGCTTTACCCTCATCCACCTGTTTGGTCACCTTCTCGAAAAACTCAATAAGGTTTGTGAGGCACGACCTACCGGTCACAAAACCGTGCTGACTATCGCTAATGAACTTATTCTTTTCAAGATGATTATAAATCCTGTCTCTTATAACCTTTTCCAACATTTTACCCACAACCGAAGTAAGGCTCACAGGTCTATAATTACCAGGGCTGTCTCTACTCTCCTTCTTGAACAAGGGGACAACATTTGCTATCCTCCAGTCTTCCGGCACTATTCCTGTCGACAATGACGACATAAAGATCAAGGACAAAGGCTCTGCAATCTCCTCCCTAGCTTCCCAGAGAATCCTAGGATAAATCCCATCTGGCCCAGGGGACTTATCTATTTTCACACTTTCCAAAATTGATAACACCTCCTCCTTGTGAACCTCAATCCCATCTAGCCTAGTAGCCTGAATCTCAGTATTCTCCTTGACAACATTTTCTTTCTCTACTGTAAATACTGATGCAAAATATTCATTTAACACTTCCCCTATCTCCTCTGATTCCACACACAACTTCCCACTACTATCCTTGATTGGCCCTAATCTAACTCTAGTCATTCTTTTATTCCTGATATACCTATAGAAAGCCTTAGGGTTTTCCCTGATCCTATCCGCTAATGACTTCTCGTGTCCTATCCTTGCTCTTCTTAGCCCTCCCTTTAGATCCTTCCTGGCTAGCTTGTAACTCTCAAGCGCCCTAACTGAGCCTTCACGTCTCATCCTAACATAAGCCTTCTTCTTCCTCTTGACAAGCGCTTCAACTTCTTTAGTAAACCACGGCTCCCTCGCTCGACAACTTCCTCCCTGCCTCACAGGTACATACTTATCAAGGACACGGAGTAGCTGCTCCTTGAATAAGCTCCACATTTCGATTGTTCCCATCCCCTGCAGTTTCCTTCCCCATCCTACGCATCCTAAATCTTGCCTAATCGCATCATAATTTCCTTTCCCCCAGCTATAATTTTTGCCCTGCGGTATATACTTGTCCCTGCCCATCGCTAAGGTAAACCTAACCGAATTGTGATCACTATCTCCAAAGTGCTCACCTATATCTAAATCTAACACCTGGCTGGGTTCATTACCCAGTACCAAATCCAATGTGGCATCGCCCCTGGTTGGCCTGTCTACATACATTGTCAGAAAACCCTCCTGCACACACTGGACAAAAACTGACCCATCTAAAGTACTCGAACTGTAGTATTTCCAGTCGATATTTGGAAAGTTAAAGTCCCCCATAACGACTACCCTGTTACTCTCGCTCCTGTCGAGAATCATCTTCGCTATCCTTTCCTCTGCATCTCTGGAACTATTTGGAGGTCTATAAAAGACTCCCAACAGGGTGACCTCACCTCTCCTGTTTCTAACCTCGGCCCATACTACCTCCGTAGACGAGTCCTCAAACGTCCTTTCTGTCGCTGTAATACTCTCCTTGATTAACAATGCCACACTCCCCCCTCTTTTACCATCTTCTCTGTTCTTACTGAAACATCTAAATCCCGGAACCTGCAACATCCATTCCTGCCCATGCTCTACCCATGTCTCCGAAATGGCCACTACATCGAGATCCCAGGTACCAACCCATGCTGCAAGCTCACCCACCTTATTCCGGATGCTCCTGGCGTTGAAGTAGACACACTTTAAACCAGGTTTTTGCTTGCCAGTGCCCTCTTGCGTCCTTGTAACCTTATCCCTGACCTCACTACTCTCAACATCCTGTACACTGGCCCTACATTTTAGGTTCCCATTCCCCTGCTGAATTAGTTTAAACCCCCCCGAAGAGCACTAGCAAATCTCCCCCCCAGGATATTGGTACCCCTCTGGTTCAGGTGAAGACCATCCTGTTTGTATTGAGTTTGTATTGAGTTTGAGAGTAGTTTAGTTAAGTCCAAAATTAGGGTCTTAAATTTAAACAAAGCCAACTACGTAGGTTTGAGGGGTGAGTTGGCTAAGGTAGATTGGGAAATTAGATTAAAGGATATTATGGTAGATGTGCAATGACAAATATTTAAAGAACAAATTCATAATTCGCATCAATTATACATTCCCTTGAAGAATAAAAATCTCACAGGGAAAGTGATCCAACAGTGGGTAATGAGAAGTTAAAGGCAGTATTAGATTAAAGGAAGAGGCTCAGAATGTTGCCAAAAAGAGCAGTAAGGCTGAGAATTGGGAGGATTTTAAAATTCAGCAAAGAATGACCAAGAAATTGATAAAGAAAGAGAAAACAAGATTTAAGAGTAAACTAGCTTGAGACATAAAAACAGATTGTTAAAGCTTCTACAGGTATGTAAAAAAGAGATTAGAAGAGTAAGCATGGATCCTTTAGAGACAGAGAAAGGAGAAATTAAATTGAGGAATGAGGAAATGGCAGAGACATTAAACAAATACTTTGTATCTGTCTTCATGGTCGAGACAAAAAATATTCCAGAAGTAGTGTGGAAATGAGAGTCTACTGAAAATGAGAAACTTAAGCGTATTACTATCAGAAATGAAATAGTATTGGAAAAATTAATGGGACAAAAAGCTAATAAATCCCCTGGACCTGATGGCCTACAAACATTCCAGAATCTCCTAGTTTCTGGAATGGTCCCTGTGGATAGGAAGGTAGCAAATGCAACTTTGCTATTTAAGAAAGGAGGGAAAGAGAAAACAGGGAGCTATAGGCCAGTTAGCTTGACATCAGTAGGAGGATATGCTAGATTCTACTATTAGGGATGTGATAATAAGGCACTTAGAAAATCATATTATGATTGGGCAGAGTCAACACGCATTTGGATTTTCAAAAAACATTCAGGTATCACACAAGACATTATTACACAAGATAAGGGCTCATAGGTTGGAGTAATATATTAGCATGGATTGAGGATTGGTTAACTGACAGAAAACAAAAAGATGCAAATAAACAGGTCATTTTCAGGTTGGCACAATGCAACTAGTGGGGTACTACAAAGATCATTGCTTGTGCCTCAGCTATTTACAATCTATATCAATGACTTAGAAGAGGCGACTTGAGTGCAATGTATCCAAGTTTGTTGGCAATGCAAAGCTAGGTGCAAAAGGTATCTGTGAGGTGGACACAAAGAGGCTGCAAAATAATTTAGACAGTGAGTGGGCAAGAATGTGACAGACGGAATATAATTTGGAGAAATGCAAAGTAATCCACTTTAATAGGAAAAATAGAAAAGCAGAATTTTTATAAGTGGTGGGAGACTGGGAAATGTTGGTCTTCATAGGGACCTGGGTGTCTTTGTAAACAAATCGCAGGAAGGTAACATGCAGATACAGCAAGCAATTAGGAAAGCAAATGGTTTGTTAGCCTTTGTAAAAGAAGTTTTACTTCAATTATATTGAGCCTTGGTGAGACCAAACCTAGAGTACTCTGTACTGCAAGGATCAGTACTTGGGCCTCAGTTATTTACAATCTATATTAGTGACTTAGATGAGTGTAATGTACCCAAGTTTGCTGACGATACAAAGCTAGGTCAGAAAGTAAGTGGTGAGGAGGATGCAAAGAAGCTGCAGAGGGATATATACAGGTTGGGTGAGTGGGTAAGAACATGGCAGATGGAATATAACGTGGTGAAGTATGAAGTTATCCACTTTGGTAGGAAAAATGAAAAAGCTGAATATTTTTTGAATGGTGCGAGACTGGAAATGTGTATATTCAGAGGGACCTGGGTGTCTGCACATGAATCACAGAACGTTAACATGCAACTAGGAAGGAAAATGGTATATTAACTTTTCTTATAAAGTGATTGGAGTATAAGAGTAAATAAATCTTACTACAATTGTACACAGCACTGATGAGGCCATACATAGAGTACAGTGTGCAGTTTTAGGCTCCTTATCCAAGGAAAGACATACTTGGCCTAGAGGGAGTGCAATAAAGGTTCACTATACTGATTCCTGAGATGAGGAGGTTGTCCTATGAGGAAGGATTGAGTAGATTAGGCCTATATCCACTGGAGTTTGGAAGAATGAGAGTTGATCTCATTGCAACTAAAATTCCTAAGGGGCTTCACAGGGTAGATGCCGGGAGGATTTTTCCCCTTGCTGGGGAGTCTAGCCTGCCATTTAGGAATAAGATGAAGAGAAAATCCTTCACTCGAAGGATTACTAACCTTTGAAATTCTCCTCCCCAGAGAGCTGTGGATGCTCAGTCATTGAGTATATTCAAGTTAAGATAGAATTTTGGATACAAAGCAAATCCAGAGATATTGGAATAATGCAGGAAGGTGTACCACGGCAGAAGATCAGGCATGACCTTATTAAATTGTAGAGCAGGCTTGAGGGCAGAATAGCCTACTCCTGCCCCTATTTCTCATGTTCTTATACTCGTATATTAATTTTCTGGCAACTAAACTGATTTAAGTTTAAACAGGCTGTCGAAAAGTATTATTTTCAATGTGAGAAGAAAGCCTATGATGGCCACACAGCTCGAAATAAGAAACTGTTTAAGGATGGTGCAAGTGCTCACTGTATTTTGATTGATGAAGAGTTGTTTTGGTGCAGCTTGGGACTTGGTTATCCTTAGATAATTTGGCCAGTTGAACTCTTCCTCCTTGTACCCTGAAATGGTAACACAATGGCATTATGTACCCAACTGAACCAATCCTTTACTAAATAACGCCTTCCACTTCAATAACATCAAGCTGTACCTTAAATTCAAATCAATTTTCATATTTGTCCCATAGGATTCTTTGTAACTTCAGCACTAAAATTTTGATAGCATTATATATTGCTATGACGCCATCTGGTGGAAAGTGTATAGACATGTTCCCTGTAAATGGATACCCCAAGTGCTGAACACGACAGGTAAACAATGTTTAGATGCAGTCTAAAAGTTTAATTTTATATATAAAAATATGAATTATTTAGTACAGCACAGCCACCATGCTTATTAATACAGAGTAAATCTGCTAAAATCACATGATTGGTTCCAAATGACATTGTAATCTAATGCCATCTGATTAAATTTATCACAAATTGCATCAAACAAGATAACTAAACATATTAATTTTACAATACATGCTTTTGCCATATCTACATTTTCTCTCAAATATAGAATTGCATTTCAGGATGATGTGTATGATCGTACCAATAAAGGTGTCAGTTTGTCGGGGTCATTTTAATTTAACCCACCTGAGGGGAAACCTGGCCCAGTTAGTTAGGTAATAATTACCCCCAAAGTGAATTATACTGATGAGACTGATGTTAGAATATCTCTCACCTTTAGGAAGATATAATCTGTGACCTGTCTTCTCACACCAGCCTGCAGGATGGATGTCTGGAGAATCAGCATTCACCCAGAAATCATGGCACTCAGAATACCCATCAAAATGGAGCCGCAAACGATAACCACAAACCTTCAAGAAACAAGATATTGTTATGATTCTCCAATTATAGGTAGCCTTTCCAGCAGTTTAACAACGAAATTACTTACTCTAAGTCGTCTTGCTCTGCCCCATAAATTATATTTTACCTTACATATACTATGTCTAATATCAGCCATGCAAACTGGCTGCTCAACCCCATGTGGCCATCACTATCACCACCAACTAGAAGAGGCAAACTATTATTAAGTTAAGTGGAAAAGTCTCAGCATCTCATTTTCCTGTGCAAGATAATAGTCTCTCATCTTTTTAAATAGTCAAAATGAACTGAGTGATAACAAATGGATTCTCAACAGTTGTGAACTCGTTAATTAAATTAAGAATTTTAGTAACATGCATTTAATAACATGATTAGTCCATCTGATTCTTTTTCAATTGAGGATAAACAATCTCATTTCATCCGCATTTTTCTACTATGGCTTCACTAGCCTACAGCCACATAATGGCTAAAAGAGTAGGCAAATGATATGGCCCCAGTGTAAAAATCCTGGGAAATCCCTACATTGGGTTTTCTTGCCAATTAATGAAAACTAATTAAAGTATTGATTGATAGTAAATTACAGGCTTTTTTAGTTGTCATATGATAATACTTATAATGAACTAGATTTTTAATCCTGATTGTGATACACTCTGTATAAAGACGTTTGAGAGGTGAATTGATGAGCAACTGTGGTTTGGGCTTTCATTGACCAAATATTTTATTGGCCCCAAAAAGCGTAAAAGGGTCAAAACGTTATCTTCAGCTGAAATCTAGCAGAGTGTGAAAACAGACAGCTTTCCTTTGCAGAATCTCAGAGGCTCAGATGTGCATTGGGCTGAGACAAAATAGCCAAGTACCATAAACTGTGAGAGTCCCAAGGGTCCATCTTGTTTCAGATCATAAGAATGGCTAGATTCAATTTTTGATTGGCAAGATCCAGGTTGCTAAGTACTATAAAAAGTTTTAAAGTGTCTGTTATGTTGCTGGAAGCAATCCACAAATATGATGGGCAACTCCCAAAAGAAAATGATTCACCTCTGTTGATGATATTTGCCAAGACAAAAATAATGTGATTTTTTTAATAGCTGGTACATATATAATTTTGAGCTGAGCTAATCTTACAAATTTCTAATCTAACAAAAAGTAGTCGAAGCCAATTGCATTCAGTTGCTCTAAACAATTAATATTTATCATTGACTGTCAGGTGGCACCAGGCAATTACTGTGAAAAAACTGATCTAATTGATTTCACTGTAACAGAATTTTACAGTGAATTAGTTATAATTGTGAGCATTATCTGCCTATTCCCTGGTGACAAAGATGAAGCTTTTTTGTCCATTTACCATGGCATTGACTTCTTTCTTTCTCTTACAGTGCAAAATCAAACAAGCATAAACAGAACATAGATGTAGAAATTGTTATGCATTTCAGAAGGTTTCTGGTCCAAAACTGGTGCCACAAAGTCAAATTCTGCAGTGCCATGTTCTGCAGTGGAAATGAGCCCACATCATAGAGGTTAAAGCATTCCCAAGGTTTCCCTGGTGGCCCACCTGAAACAAATGCAAGCATCATTTAACTATGCTAATAAGGGTCCTGCACCTGAATCAGGAACCTTTTGTGAAGTTGGTGTCTGTGCATGCCTGAAATACCTTCAATGATTTCTGCATGTATACTCCCAGGTCCCTCTGCTCCTGCACCCTCTTCAGAATTGTAACCTTTATTTTATATTGCCAAAGTGCAGCGCTTCACTCTTCTCTGCATTAAGTTTCATGCCTGCCACATGTCCGCCCATTCTACCAGCCTGTCTATGTCCCCCTGAAGTCTATCACTATCCTCCTCACTGTTCACAATACTTCCAAGTTTGGTGTCATCTATAACCTTTGCCCTGTACACCAAAGTCTAGATCATTAATATAGATCAAGAGAAGCAGTAGTCCTAATACCGACCCCTGGGGAACCCCACTATGTACCTTCCTCCAGTCCGAGAAATAACCATTCACCACTGCTCTGTTTCCTGTCACTCAGCCAACTTTGTATCCCTGCTGCTACTGTCCCTTTTATTCCACAGGCTTCAACTTTGCTGAAAAACCTGTTATGCCGCACGTTATTAAACACCTTTTGGAAGTCTATGTACACCACATCAACCACATTACCCTCATCAACCCTCTTTGTTACCTCATCAAAAACTCAATCAAATTAGTTAAACACAAGTTGTCCTGAACAAATCCATGCTGACTTTCCTTAATTAATCCACATTTGTTCAAGTCACTGTTAATTTTGTCCCCGATTATTGTTTCTAAAAGGCACCTGTTGGAGTAAGAATTCAACCCCAGCATTAAAGCATGCACTGCACTGCCTGTGGCAGTGAAGAACACTGTGGTTCTAAATTTTTAAGCTTCTGGTTTCTACAAAACTGCTTCTGATGACATCGGTCAGTTTGCTGTGTACACGATGATCCAGCAGGTCACTGATGCAGCGTTTGTGAAGTGATAACAGTTAATTAGATTCCCCATGGAGGCTGTCAAGCAAGAAGAAAAAGAAAAAGCCACATTGTTGGCTTCCTGTGGATACAGAAGATTATAAACTGTACGTACACACCCTGTGTGGAACCTATCACGAAGCAGCACTCTTTATCAAAAGGAAGGACTTCCATTTATTCCATGTTCAACTTACTTGTGATTACCAGTAGCTTGTCCTCCAGCTTTGCTGGACACCCAGCCCCCTTTCCCATGATTTCCATGGCCTGTTCTTCAAGTGGGGTCAGCACTTGGAAGCACAGCCCTTCTCCTGTGGCTGCCTGTTCCCTGTTACTGAATGTTAATTTGCTCTACAAGCAAGCAGGGAGTGTGTCAGATTACTTAAATGTTCTGAATTCTAAGTTCCATGAGTAAGTAGACTTGGGGTCTCCACTCAACATAACAGCTACCTTTATATAACATCTTTAATACAGAAAAAGTTCCAAGGGTACTTTACAGGGCAGAACAAAAGAAATGGTACAAGCCATGGAGGAAAAGATTAAGTAAGGTCATCAACAGATACATTGAAAAACTGGGTTTTAAAAAGGCTTTTAAAGATGAGGAGGTGGGCAGGTTTAACTTAGGGTGAAGGGAGAAGGGATTTGCACAGGAGGCCAAAGTTAAAATATGAATGTTGCAGATGATGTAATGATAGAGTAGAAAGGGTGGAGGAAGGCATGGAGGATTTTGAAAATAAGGATGAAGATTTTAAATTTAGTATGTTAGACAGGGAGCCAATTAAGTTATGTATGAGAAAGGTTGTAGCCTTTGCACATATTTTCTGCACTCCTCTGCTCATAGGACATATCTGTTTACCACAACTCCGTTACATTGTGTATTTTAATTCATTCACACTCCACACCCTGTGTCAATCCCCCAAATACATTCTTCCATTTACTGTACCCTACCTGTTCACAGTGGCTCTCTGTAAAGGTTATTTGCATCTGTCACAAAAAATGCAATATTCAAACATTAATGAAGTAAATCTGATTACCTACACTTTTGTCACATGTTTGTGTCCTAATACATAATAATGCACCAATCTACTGTACTTTTGAAATTAATTTTGGTTTTAATTTCAACAATTCTCAGTTGGGTCTTTGGCAGGAGGCTCAGTTATTGAATCCACATGTAATTAACTAAAACTAAAAGCCAATTAACATATTCAAATGTGATACATTTTAGATGGATAATATGTGGAATGCTTTTTCAGGAACTGACAATTTTTTCTGCTTGCTTGTTCCTTCATTATTTATATCCTGAACCTATTCTTTCAACGCACCAGCTACTCAGCTTTGTTAGTTAAATCGATATAAGTTTATTAAAAATGATCTGAAACTTTCTGTACCTCAAACACGCTGAGTACAAAGTACATGGATGGATGCGTAGGATCAATACCCTCTAACTTCATGCCAACCCTGAAACCATTTTTATTCTGTGGGAAGGACTGATACTGTTCAAAAGAAGAAAATTAGTAGTCACATAATAGAATAAGTACAATACATTTCTGTGCCCACAGTTAATTTAAATATCTACAACCATCTTCATTAATTTAGACCCCACAGCCTTGTACCTTAAAATATTTATCCATTCGTTTTTGATTGCTTAAGTAAACAGCTGTGATAAACATGATGGTGTCTGTGCTGTAAACTGTGGTTGTAAATTAACTTGACATTGATGTAAAACAGCATCCACCATCTACAAGGCACAAGTCAGGAGTGTGATGGGCGGCACAGTGGCACAGTGGTTAGCACCGCAGCCTCATAGCTCCAGTGACCTGGGTTCGGCTCCGGGTACTGCCTGTGCAGAGTTTGCAAGTTCTCCCTGTGACTGCGTGGGTTTCCGCTGGGTGCTCCGGTTTCCTCCCACAGCCAAAGACTTGCAGGTTGATAGGTAAATTGGTCATTGTAAATTGCCCCTAGTGTAGGTAGGTGGTAGGAGAATGGTGGGGATGTGGTAGGGATTATGGGATTGATGTAGGATTAGTATAAATGGGTGGTTGTTGGTCAGCACAGACTCGGTGGGCTGAAGGGCCTGTTTCAGTGCTGTATGACTCTATGACTCTAAAACTCTCCACTTGCCTGGATGGGTGCAGCTCCAACAAAACTCAAGAAGCTCAAAACCATCCTGGACAAAGCCGCTCACTTGATTGGCAGCCCATCCACCACTGCCAACATTCACTCCCTCCACTACTGATGCACAGTGGCAACAGTGTGTACCATCTACAAGATGCACAGCAGCAACTCACCAAAGCTCCTTTGCCAGCATCTTCCAAATCTGCAACCTCTACCACCTAGAAGGACAAGGGCAGCAGATGCATGGGAACACCACCATCTGCAACTTCCGCTCCATGTCAGACACCATCCTGACTTGGAAATATACCACTGTTCCTTCACCATTGCTGGCGCCGGGACCAAAATCTGGGAATTCACTCGAATAGTACAACCTTCGCAAGGGCAGTTAGGGATAGGCAATAAATACTGGCCTTGTCAACGACATCTACATGCCATGAATGAATAAAAAAAAAATCACAATATTTCTCCAATAAAACTGGCCAATCATAGGTTATGGGGCTCTCTATAAGAATTATTTTTTTAAAACTATATTCAAAAGGATTCCTCTAAATAGGAACAACCACGACAAGTACAAGGGAACCAAATATCCTGGGGGAATTTTAATTTCAAAATGTGAGCAGGTTTGCCAGCAGGCAGATGGTTAAAAGGGCTGAAAGTGTCGGCTCATTGGGATATTGGCAGAACCCGCCGACTTCTGCCTTTAACTGGAGCAGGATCTTCAGTGCATGGGAAGCCCCTGTGGGACAGGCGGGTTGGCAATTGTAATATGTTGAGTGCCTATTAAGAGTTGTTTTCACTCAGGAGTTGAGTTTTAACTGTGGGTGTACTGGTTTCCCAGGCTTCATGGAACTTGCCAGGGAAATCAAGGCAAGAGGACAGCGGGATTTGAGGAGGATGAACACGTGACAGGCGAGAAATCCTTTAAATGCTGAGCCCTCATACCTGCTTCGACGCCTAGGTGAAAGGCTTTTGCTCACAGGATTTGTTCTGTGAGGAATAGGGGCGTGATGTGGCAAAGACACCAACAGCCACACACATAGCTGCCCGGGATGTGCGACACAGCTTGATTCAGCCACGATTCACTTAGACTGAGACAGTGCAGCCATTTGGCAGAGGAATTCTGAACCCACTTGGCACCCTGCCAACCCCCAGCCCAATGCAATCCAACAATGAACAATTTATCCCTTTCACATTGTTCATCTTTAACTCTTGCCTTACCATTCTTCACAAGGCAGACGGCCACCAGCCAGGTAGCAGGCAAAAATAGGCAATACAGGAAAATACAGCAGAAAATTAAAGGTTATGGTACTGAAAAACAAGACAGAAATGTACCAATGTAATGCTGTGTTGAATACCCATGTGCATACCCTGGTGCAACTACAACTCCTTATGCTGGCATGGACTCAATGGGCCAAATGGCGTCCTTTTGTGCCATAGTAACTCTATGACTCTTCCTTTTTCAACTACTCCTAAATACTACTACCCCTGTGGTGTCAGCAGAAGTAGAGGCAGACTGCTCATATCCCTGCTCTGGCTGTTCAGATGCTTTTCGTGGATGTAAGTCCTCTGGGTTTTGGAACCCATGAGGGCCTGCCAATAACTGCTCCACCTGCACCTGTGCAGGCTGGGACATGTGAGGCTCTGAATGGAGGGGAGGTGGCGACACGGAGGGGGTCAGAAGCGGAAGCACTTCGAGCATCGTCCCTACTTCAATGTCCCCTTTCTCCATCTTCCCTCTCATGACCCATCTACACTTCCCTGCTAGCCAAGAGCCGGAGAGCATTTTGCTACATTTCAGCAAGATGCTGAATGGCCAAAGCAAGGTTTCCAACAGTGCTGCTTAAGGTGGCATAATGAGTGTGCAGGTCATTGGTGAGGGTCAGCATGCACTCAGTCAACTGCCACACCTGATGCGCCATGTAGGTGGCCACTCTTTCCATTGACATAGACATCAGCACAAAGGCCTGAGACAGCATGAAGCTTATGTTACTCCTCCAAACTCTCTCCAATCATGCGCTGAGCAGCTGGAAAAGCTGACAGAACCTCACACATTTTCTGTTCCTGCTCTAGAATTGTCCTCTGCATTGACAGATCCTGAGGCTCAGCATCTGAGTCCAGCTGAGTAGCACTTGGAGAGTCCTGCGCCCTCCGACAGGGACTCTTCACTGCTGTCCCAGCTCCTGCTCACTTGTGATGTGTGAGACACCATGGGCTGGACTTTTAGTCCCCATCAGGAGCAGGAATGGAGGTGGGTGGGTGTGGAATTCTGCGCCGCCAGCCTGCTTGCGGATTCCAAGGCTCCATCCAGCCCCTGGGCCATTTCTCCGGAGGCGATAATGCGTGGGGGTTGGGGGGCGGGGTCGGGACAGTGAGGGAAGGTGGGCAGTAGGGCTACACGCCTGCAAGTAACAGGCAGCCAACTGAGCTCATTAAGGGCTGCTTAAGGCCTATTGAAGGAAGCCAACTGGGATTTAGCGGTCGACCTCCACGTCCCTGCAGCTCCCTGGAGGTGGGCTCCTGGAAGCAGAGCGAGGGCCCAATGCTCCAGGCAAGCTTAGATGCCCTCCCTGCCTACACGGGTGCAGCAGCAGCCGCAGGCTGCCCTGTTGAGGGCATGTCCCACCCCGGGCCGTTGCAAAGGCTATATTCTATTTTAAATTTGAAAAAGTTGGAAAGAGGGTGCCTTCATCTTGGGGCGCCCTCTCCCTCACTTACCTGCCATGGCATCCTGCTGCTGCTTTCAAACTGGAAAGCTTCCTATTGGCCCTCCAGCTTCAAGAGCCCACCTGCCATCCTTAATTGGATGGTGAGCCCTACCTCTGGCCATCATTTGGGGAAAATCACAATGAATGATTGTTTCCCACACAGTGTGGACTTCTGACCCCCACTTGAGCCTGATAGCAGGGTTCAGGAGACCACGACGAAAATCCTGCCCCACATGACAAGCCAGCCACCTGTCTTGATGATCTCACCGAGGTATGTGTATTTGTGTTGGTGGGCGGTGTGCATGGTCCAGCAAAGTTGCTGCCTCAGGGTGAGTGACCTCCTCTGAGGAGTCTTTGTCCTCCTCCTGCACCACCTGCTGTGGCACGCTGGAAGGGCCTGTGGGAGATGGAAAACTTGACTTTGGCAGTAGTGCATAAAGAGGGATAGTGAATAGGCAGCTCAGTTTACATCCTGCCTGAATTTCTTTTCCAATGAGAAATAGAATTGGACAGGGTGTGAAACAAGCTGCTGATTCAGTATTGCCCACTTTGCACTACTGCTGAATTTCAATTTCATCCCAATTATCTCTGTTAGGACAATCAACAAATGACTGGGGAAAACTTTAGCTTATAATTTCAGGCGAGAAATGAATGATAGCAAAACCTTACCCTGTTATATATGCCTGCTCCCTGTTTTTCTTTTCCATTGACTTCAGTAAAAATGAAAATCAGGCAGTGTGTAAAATAGCTGCCGATTTGCTATTCCCCATTTTGTGCCCAGTGATAATTGTTGAAATTACAAGTACTGTGCCAAGACCACTATTTATTGTAATTAACTTAAAATTCCTATGAAGATATTCTCTGCGTAACTTCTGTCAATAATGCATGTTAAAAAAAATCTCCAAAAATATTGGTGTTTTAATTGCAGCAGTTAACTGGGATTCATTGACCCTAACAGTCCTAATATATTTAAATCACAGTTCTACGACGTACCTAAGGCCCCAGTGTAACATTGATTTGCACACATGCAGCGCCCATGCTGAATAAACCTCGCCTGGTTGCACTGAGCAGAATGCGGCAAAATCATTCTCTCTTAAAGGGATCGCTGGAGGCTGCTCAGACAAGGCCACAAAACAAGTATGAGATGGATTTCTGAGGAGCGGAAGAAGCATGAGTATGGCCGGGATTTTACATTGGGCAGTCAGGAGCTGGCCACTGACTGAAATGTCGGTGGCAAGCCTGCTTCCGCCTCGCCTGGGGATCCGTTCCGTATTTTACGGGTCCCCAGGCTTCAATTGTTCTGAGACGGGACTTCCACCCTTTTGAGGGACGAAGTCCCGCCTCATTGGGAGCGGTGGCCACTGCTGGGACTGCAGCCCAGCTGACCGCAGAGGAAGACATGGAGCCAGGAGTTAAGGTAAGTTTTGGTTGCCTCGCCGGGGGCAATCAGTCGGGCCCCGGCGAGGAAAGGGTGGTCGGAATAGGGGAAGGGGGGGGCGTGTCGGGTGTTGGCAGTGATTGGGGTAGCGGGAGCAGCCCTCCATCAGGCACCCTGTGCCTTATCATCAGGGCCCCCCGCCCAGGACAATCGGCAGCTGCCTGGTATTTCCAAGGGGCTTCTCTGGGTCCTTGGCCGCCCGCTTGCCACACGCAAAATCCGCGTGGAGGTAAGTGAAAGCCCTTAAGTGGCCGTTAAGTGTCCACTTATGGGCCTTGATTGGCCTGGGGCGGGCGGGCCGTTTTTCGCCCCCGCCGCCCTACATAAAGTGGCGGCGGAGACAGGATTGACTAGGGAAGGCCTCCTGGAGCCTCCTGCTCCATTTTACGCCACCCGCCCCGCCAACGTCCCACTATATCTCCATGAAAATCCTACCAGCCATTGTCTGACCTTCTGCTGTCCCTCTCCTTGTGAACTGTTGCCACAAATCTGCAATTGGCCACTAGATTTCCTGCCCCCAGCACCCCAATCAGCAAGCAGCCAATCAAAGCTTGTTTCATGCAGACAGCTTGCCGAATCTATTCAAATGAGGCTCGACCATGAAAATGGCTCAGGCTACTGGTGAGCTTAATTAGACAAGTGGTGGGTTCACTCCATCTACTGCCCACATGATGGACAGGACCAGATAAAAGTTAATCCCCCAGTTTCCTTCCCTCTGGTTGATGCTCAAAGTGCCCTTAGAAAGCAGAACTACATGTTTGGTGATGATGTTCTAAATGCCTGGGAAAAAAGGTGAGTAGGTCAATTCTCTACAGGTACTGAGTCATTTTGATCAAATTTTTTGTTGCAGACAATACTGAGGCCAATAACAACAAAAAAGCAAATGAAAATTATTATTACCTCTCGAAAGAGCTTCACAGGAGCAGCAATAACCTTTTCATCTTCTAAATATGAAGCCCAAGACCAGATTTTGTTCTTTCCGAGCACAGAAGCAGCTGGGAGAAAATATACTAAAGATTTAATGCTACTCAATTTACTTTTAAGTATAGAAACATTTCCTTTTATGAATTCAAAATTCATAGCTAATCATACTGTTTAATTGGGCTGTTTTCTGTATAATACCTGTTTTGCATGAGAATGTCAGTTCTAACATCAGTTTAAGTTCTGCTTGACAGCTAACTCCCTTAGAAAGAATTAAAAATCTCTAATTTATCTTTGAAAATAGTTACAAAACAAGTAAAACTATGAATGACATTTCATATGATGTAGATAGTACTGGAGTATTATTAGGTGGCAATTAAATGCCATCGATTAAATTCCCTTAAACTATGTACTTATTACAGCATTAATCCAGGGTAGATTCACTACAGGAATAAAGTCTACAGTGTAAAAGCTGCCAGTGACGATACAGTAGTATGACACCAGTATAAAACATCACCCCAAAGGATGTGGATTCAATGCCACTCTTGACTCCAGAATCTTGCTGGGATCAGCATGACATTGCTGCACAATGGGAGCAATACTGAAATCTATTCAGCAATAGAAACACTACCTAGATCATGTCAGTACATTGTGTTACCAAGCTTTTTACCTCTAATATAATCTCCACATCTGGGCAATTTCCCACTTGAGCTTCATGAAACTGCAACAACTCTACCCCACATTTTTATTTTGCCCCACACATCTTTCCTTATATACATCTTTCCTTATTTGCAGTGCAAGTACTCTAGATCGGGAAAATTTCTGACTCAGGCTCAAATTCAACCAAAATGGATTGTGTTAACACGCAATAATTGTAGATCATTCCACAGGCACTCTATTATTTATGATGCCAATTTTAAATTGCAGCTTGTTGGAAAGTGGCTTAGTGTAGTTTATAGTTGACAGTATTGATGATTACCCAGCCATAAAGTACTGCCTCTCTTTGTGATCACTGAAAGCCTGTGGGCATCACATCTAAACACAGTTTCATAACACAGTCCATACCCTCCAAGTCCTGATCAGGAAAGGAACTTCCTTAAATTGTTCAGTGATAGCACTCTTGCCTCTGATTTAGAAAGATGTGAGTTCAAGTTCCATTGAAGGATTTGAGCACACAATTTGGGCTGAATGTCAGTGCAATATTGAGGGAATGCAGCATTGCTAAGAGGTGCAGTCTTTTAGATAAGACATTAAACCTAGGTATTGTCTGCCAGTTCAGGTGGATTTAAAAGATCCCTGAAAACACTTTCAAAGAAGACCAGAAAGTTCTCCTGGTATCCTGTCACTATTTGTCCTCAATCATACGAACATATGAATGAGGAGCAGGAGTAGGCCACTCGACCCCTCGAGCCTGCCCCGCCATTCAATAAGTTCATGGCTGAACTGATTACTCCACATTTTTGCCTACCCCCGATAACCTTTTACCCCCTTATTTATCAAAAATCTATCTATATCTGCCTTAAAAATATTCAAAGACTCTGCTTCCACTGCCTTTTCAGAAAGAGAATTCCAAAGACTCACGACCCCATGAGAGAAAAAAATTCTCCTCATCTCTGTCTTACATGCACGATCCCTTATTTTTAAACAGTGAGCCCTAGTCCTAGATTCTCCCACAAGGGGAAACATCCTTTCCACATCCACCCTGTCAAGACCCCTCAGGATCTTATATGTTTCAATCAAGTCGCTTCTTACTCTTCTAAATTCCAGCGAATACAAGCCTAGCCTGTCCAATCTTTCCTCGTAAGACAGCCCACCCATTCCAGGTGTTAGTCTAGTAAACCTTCTCTGTACTGCCTGCAACATATTTACATCCTTCCTTAAATAAGGAGACCAGTACTGTACACGGTACTCCAGATGTGGTCTCACCAATGTCCTGTATAGCTGAAGCACAACCTTCCTACTTTTGTATTCATTCCCCTCATGATAAACAATAACATTCTATTAGCTTTCCTAATTATATGCTGTACCTGCATACTAACCTTTTGCGATTCATGCACTCGAACACCCAGATTCCTCTGCATCTCAGAGCTCTGCTGTCTGTCACCATTTAGATAATATGCCTCTTTGTTATTCTTCCCGCCAAAGTGGACAATTTCACATTTTCCCACATTATACTCCATTTGCCAGGTCTTTGCCCACTCACTTAACCTATCTATATCCCTTTGTAGCCTCCTTATGTCCTCTTCACAAGTTACTTTCCAACCTATCTTTGGGTCATTGGAAAATGTAGCAGCCATACCTTCAGTCACTTCTTCTAAGTCATTTATATAAATTGTAAAAAGTTGAGACCCCATCATGGATCCCTATGGCACACTATTCGTTACATCTTGCCAACCAGAAAATGACCCATTTAAACCTACTCTCTGTTTCCTGTTAGCTAACCAATCTTCTATCCATGCCAATATGTTACCCCCTACACCATGAGCTTTTATTTTCTGCAATAAGCTTTGATGTGGCACCTTATGAAATGCCTTCTGGAAATCTAAGTATAAAACATCCACCGGTTCACTTTTATCCACAGCACATGTAACTGCCTCAAAGAACTCCAATAAATTGGTTAAACATGATTTCCCTTTCACAAAACCATGTTGCCTCTGCTGGATTACCTTCAATTTTTCAAAGTGCCCTGCTATAACGTCTTTAATAATACCTTATAACATTTTCCCGAAGACAGATGTTAAGATAACTGGCCAGTAGTTTCCTACAATCTGTCCCCTTCCCTTTTTGAATAAAGGAGTTACATTCGCTATTTTCCAATCTAAAGGAAACTTCCCTGAATCTAGGGAATTTTGGAAAATTAATGCATGAACTATCTCACGAGCAACTTCTTTTAACACCCTAGGATGAAGTCCATCAGGACCTAGGGACTTGTCAGCCCGCAGCTCCAACAATTTCTTCAGTACCACTTCCCTGGTGATTACAATTTTCTTGCGTTTCTCCCTTCCTTCCATTTCCTGACTTACAGCTAATACTGGAATGTTACTTGTATTCTCAATAGTGAAGACAAATGCAAAATATCTGTTCAATTCATCTGCCATCTCCTTATTATCCATTGTTAATTCCCCAGACTCACATTTTATAGGACCAACACTCACTTTGTTAACTCTTATTTTTAAAATATCTATAGAAACTCTTAATATCTGTCTTTATATTTCTAGTTAACTTTCTCTCGTACTCTGATTTTGCCTTCCTTATCAATCTTTTAGTCCTTCTTTGCTGTTTTTTATATTCTGTCCAATCTTCTGACCTGCCTCCCATCTTTGTGCAATTATAGGCTTTTTCTTTAAGTTTGATACTATCTTTAACTGTTTTAGTTAACCACAGATGGCAGGTGCCACCCTTGAAATTTTTCTTTCTCGTTGAAATGTATCTATTCTGTGTATTCTGAAATATCCCCTTAAATGGCTGCCACTGCATCTCTATTGACCTATCCCTTAACTTGATTTGCCAGTTCAGTAACACCAAAACTAATTATAAATTAACTAGTCATTCAATTCATTGCTGTTTGTGGAACTTTGCTGAGATCAAATTCACTGATGTGTTTACCTACAAAGCATTGACTACACTTCATAGTATTTCATTAGCTGTGAAGAACTCTGGCACATCCTGAAGACACTAAAGGTGTTGTGGAAATCTTTGCAGTCAAAATATCCCAATATATCATTTAAACAGAAAATAAAAGCAAAATACAGTGAATGTTGGAAATCTGAAATAAAAACAGAAAGTTTTTCATAGACCTGAAACATCAATTCTGTTTCTCTCTCCACAGATGCTGCAGACCAGCACTTTCTGTTTTTATATCACTTAAACATACTTGTAAACTACAGTGACCAGTTGAAGTGCACAGGCGTGATTTGTCCTCCAATTTTCTCTTATTTTAAGAAAGTGCCTCTTCCACTTGTAGCCAACCTTTGATTTCTCAGCTAAGATTTAAAATATTGCTATGTGGAGCATTTATAAGAGTGCCCTTGCTTCAAGCAGCATGCTGGAGTGCAAACCTGCTGTACTATCATAGTGCTAAGCTGTCTGCAACTGATAAAAAACACAAATAAACACAAGTTTGCAGATAGTACACACGTCAGAACATTGCCATGTTTTACTGTTTTGTAGAATTGCTGTTGTAATCTATTTTGACAAGCATGAGAAAATATGCACATGAACCAAACTAGTACAAACCCTGTATTTTCTGTGGGCTCGTTTTTCTCTGGATATTTGACCTAGTGTCAGTTGACAATGGCACTAAACTCAAGAAGAATATCGAAAAGCTAGAAGATAATGGAAATAGTTGCAGGAGAATAAAAGTCAATTTCTCCACTGGCTGCAAACTGGGACTTTTCTTTTACTAATTTCAGCTAATCAAGGTTTGATCCTTGCATTAGTAGTTGCTGCTCTCCACTGTATTCCAGTCACTATTTACTTTTATTTTAAACTGAAGCAAAAATAACTGGAATACTAGAAAGGTCTTCCATTTACTTGGCGCTTTATTACATTCTCAGTATAACCCAGAGTACTTTACATCAAAATAATTTTTATTTTAAAGTGCAATCTTGACAACATCATCTGAAGACATGAGATGAGCTGCCAGGTGTATGCTGATGACACCCAGCTCTACCTCTCTACCACCTTCCTTGACCCCTCCACTGCTGTGTGTTGCCCAACTGCCTGTCTGCCATCCGGTCTTGGATGAAATTCAACATATTCCAGTTGAAATTAACAAGACCAAAATCTTTGGCCAAAGCTCTATACTATTGCCACAGATTCAATCCCCCTTCCTGTCTCAGATTGAAGCCAACTGTTCAGAACCTAGCATCTTATTTAATGCCAACTGAATGTCTGACCCCATATTCTCTCACATCACAAAGACGGCTGATTTCCACCTCCATAACATTGCCCACCTTCACCTCTGATTCACCCAGCGGCTGTTGAAACTCTCATCCAGATTTGAATATTCCAATACTCTCCTGCCAGTCTCTCATCGTCCATAAACTTCAGCTCATCCAAAACTCTGCTGCCTGTAACCTATCCTGCAGTCCTGCTCATCCATCACTCTTATCTTTGCTGATCTACACTGGCGCCTGGTCCTGCAATTTAAAACTCTTGTACTTGATTTTAAATCACTTCATGGTTTGTTCTTCCCCATCGCTTGAATTTCATCCAGCCTTAAAACCTCAGGCCCTGCAGAACTCTGCATCCCCCCAACTCTGGCCTCTTGTGCAAACCCTGCCCCCTCCCCCACAAACAATGTTTTCACCCTGCCATTGGTTCTCTACTCTGGCATTCCCTCCCTAAGGTGGAGGGGCAACATGATCGAGGTTTACAAAGTTATGAGGGGCATGGACAGAGTGGATAGTCAGAAGCTTTTTCCCAGGGTGGAAGAGTCAGTTACTAGGGGACATAGGTTTAAGGTGCGAGGGGCAAAGTTTAGAGGGGATGTGCGAGGCAAGTTTTTTACACAGAGGGTGGTGAGTGCCTGGAACTTGCTGCCAGGGGAGGTGGTGGAAGCAGATACGATAGCGACGTTTAAGAGACATCTTGACAAATACATGAATAGGAAGGGAATAGAGGGATATTGGCCCCGGAAGTGCAGAAGGTGTTAGTTTAGGCAGGCATCAAGATCGGCGCAGGCTTGGAGGGCCGAATGGCCTGCTCCTGTGCTGTACTGTTCTTTGTTCTTTGTTTGTTCTAAACTTCTCCACCTCCCTCTCTTCCTTTAAGACTCTCTTTAAAACCCACCTGTCTGACCATGCTATCGGTTACTTCCTCCTAAAACCTCCATCTTTTGTTCAGCATCAATTTTTGCAGATTATGCCTCCGAACTGCCTTGGGACATTTTCCTATGTTCAAGGTGCTTTAGAAATGCAAATTGTTGTCAGATGTTTTGTTCTCATGCTAAATCTTGCATACAGTTTGACTTGGCAATGCAGTGAGAAGACAGCTGTGGGAGCTGTCAAAAGGCTTCTATGGTCTGCTTGATTATGACAATTGAATTACTGCCTGAAATTTCATCCAGAAGTACTTCTAGCTGATGTTGAGGGCTCTATTAGACTTGAGTAACATCAGTTCAGTTAAACAATGAATAATGACTGTACTCAATGTGAAAAGAGTAAACACAAAAAAAACTATTTTTTATTTTTCTTAAATTAGACTAATTTATTCTAAAGGGACACAGATCATTGAAACTTAGAACATACTTTGTCCAGTGATTGTGTAACTGGATTCATTAAGTCGACTTTGTCTAAATTCCACGTGACTGTTGTCATCCACGAAGTGTTCTCTGACATTTTTTAACTCTCTTCCCTCGTCCTATTATGGCAAAGAAAAGTCAGGTTTAGGATTTTGTTATAATTGGTTAATTTTTCAATCTGAAGATCAGAGTGCAGATATACTGCTACATTGATGAACACCATAAATTGCTTTACATAGACACAGATGTGACATTATAATTCTGGAGTTATCTCCTGCTTTGAATGCAAAACACAATGAAGCCAAGGCGAGGAGACACCTCCCTCAGAACAGCATATCGCAGCAGGTGGAATATAACTTTAGTCTATTATGAAGTGGTTTTTAAAAACACCTAGGTAGTTTGCTGGATCTCCTCAGTAATTCTTTGAACTTAGTATTGAATCTCTTGAACATTTTGAACAGCCCACCTTTTGTCTCCTAACATTAAAAGATAAGCATGATGGAGCAGAGGTTTGAGGATGTGTGTAAGGACTCGGGCAACAGTTTTCTTCTGGTGGGTAAAATTCAATTCACAACCTGTGGTATAATTCTGGCCTTGCATTCTACAGATGTGCGCTCTGTAGCCACGAACTCTACAGCTAATCTCCAGGTAGTATTTTTTAATTTTAGTCTTAAATTATTATTTGTATTAGAGCACAATAATAAAGGGATAGTGGCTTCAGTGAATGATATTAATGGTCCACAGTCCTAAGACACATCCACTAATAACTAACCCTTTCTTCAGTCATCTGACCTGACAGTTTTAAAGCCAGTCATGATGGCCTACTCCTGTTTCTATGTTCCTAAGAACAAGATAGTTTGACTCTGAGGTTTGACTCTTGCTTCCAATTTTCCTTCCGTCCCACTGGGTAATCCTAAAGACCTTCCCGCTTGGTGTAGTTACAGTTCAGGAAATGAATTTGTGCTAGCCACTGTTCTAAGTCATTACATGTTAGTACTCTGATGTTCAGTTCCATTGTGGCATTACAATTCAGTGGACAACAGTAATTGGTTCTCACTGTAGATTAATACTAAACTAGATAATGACATGAATGTTCCTTTATTTTATGAACAAGAGTTTTTCAAAGAGATCTGATTTCTCTGTATGCCGTACACAAATTTAAGTTTTTTTTTCTGCTCTATGTGCAACTACTCACAGAAATATTTATATTATTACTATTGGATTTCTCAAACAGTGCCAGCAAACAGAAAATACAAGGTTGCTGCAGAAGTGTAAGAAGGTAGGGTTGGAGAGTAGGGTAGCAAAAGTCTGCTTGAAATACAGATCAGTACCTGAACAAAAAACAGAATAGCAGCTATGAAATATATGCATAACAGCAGGACAATCTTACAGTTGAATACATTATGGGGTACATTTTATGCATTTATGCTCTGTACACATGTGAAAATGTGACTAGAGAACCAATGTCAGGAGTCGGGCATGGAGGTCAGAATGCCCTGCAGTGCCCACCGACATTTTCTCTCAAAATGCAAATCAAAGTTCTCTGTCGGGAGCACAAATTGCACAATATATCCTCACAAAAAGCGCAGTGTACATGCGTTATGTGTATACTAAATACAAATACAGAGAAAGCATGCAGAAACGCTTATGAAAGATCAACACAAAGAGGCCAACTCTATAACATCAGTTCCATGTAGTATGCTTAGAACTTTTCAGATTTATTTTTAATTAGCAATTTTCTAATTTCAGCCCAACAGAATTCTTTGTATGTATTTGAAGGTATTCAGAAATACTTACATTGTCATGGTTTTACATGTAATCAAATTGTGCCAGATAAATAGTGCATCAAGCATACCTACCGCCTGCTCTGACTCAGTTAATTCATAATCATATTCTTCATCTGATTCTGAACTAGGACTCAGGCACACTTTCCTTTTTCTTTTTTTCACCCGTTTTAGTATTGCTCCAGCACTTCTCTTGACTGCTGCACTCCCCATTCTGAGTGACCTGTTTATTAGATAAAGAAAATTTGCATATTTTTGGTGCTGTTGCATAAACATAAACAGAGATATAGAAGGCATTGAGCTGTGCAACTGAGATTATTAAAATAGGCAATCATATACCCAAGCAAGTTGATTGATTCCGAGAATACCAAACATAACCATTCATATCTTCAGTTCCATTCTTAACATATAAATGACCATAATTTTGGCTGGATATCTGTTTCACATGTGCACTAATCTCTGGCAAAAAGAACCCCACCTCAATTTAAGCTTACTAAAAGACCTGTACTTATGCAACACTTCATCACATCTCAAATCACCTCACATACACATACTCTGAGTACACTGACTTGTTATAAAGACAAATAGCTCTTGTCCACAAAGAAAGATCCCACAAACAACAGCAAGATGATTAGCCATTTACACAGCTTTTAGTAGTAATGGTTGAGAGAGAAGTCCCAAATCTTCTCTGAGTAGCGCCATGGGATTTTTATCATCTACCTCAACAGAAAGGAAAACCTCAATTTAACAGCACCTCCAGTATTACACTGGAGCATAAGTTTAGAATTCTAGAATTTTAGAATTAGGAGCTTAAATTCTATGTTTAAGGCTGAACCTACAATCTTCTAAGAGACAAGAAGGCTACCAACTGTACCACTTGTTAATTTTGTGCTCAATGTATCTTATTCTATCATTTCAATCTAAGTTCAATGAACTATTTACATCCAATATGTCCCATATGTCTCAGAAATTTAAGGACATGAACTAAAGTCCTTCTCAATTTCCTTTCCTCCTGCGAGAGTAATTTCAGTTTTGTGAGTTTCTCCTCAATACTTAAAGCTTAAATGTTGAAATCATCAGAGTTGTCATGGTTACAGTTAGCATTTACTTGAAGAGAGCAACTGCACAACTGCCAGCAGCTTGCTGGAAAATATTTCTTGTTGTAAAATCAATTCTATGCCATGTCACATGTATTATATCAAGTACTGGAAATATCCCAAAGGGGTATACATTTTTTTTGTTTTACACCAGTGCCTCAATTTTCTAACTTTCCATTATTAACTTCTGTGATTACCCATGATCCAAGCCAACAAGAGTCAAGACTTCAGGCTAAGTCACATCATTTAATTACTGGGCTGTAACCCAAGGCTGAGTCTTTGAAGCATATTTAGTTCTAAATGCACTGGGCTACACCTTTGAGCAGATTGGGTCAGAGATTCAGATTGTTTTGTTGGCACTGAGCATATATACATACAATTGCACTGGTCTACACTTTCAGGTTGGGTTAGGTATTTTATCCATAATGGGTGCACTTTGGATTGGGTGCAATCATAAGACCAGTAAGTGATTGTGAGATTCTCAAATATCTGGCACTTTCTTTTATCCACCAAGTGCATCCTATCATTATTTGCAAAATTAAAGATTTATGTTAGCTAATATCAAAAATGAAACAATCTCCTGTATATTATTGATACATCACTTTTTACGTAAACATCTTACTTCTCTTTAAACTGCTGCAAGCAAAGCTCACTGCAGAACCTTCTATTGCTTCTGATTTCATTCACAGTATAAGAGTGACCACAGTTCACACAGCAGCAGGCACTTTCCACTTGTGGTAGCTCATTCATGTAAGATACACCTGTCCATTTCACTGCAAGGAACAAAGAATATGATAGGAAAAATATAATTATTCATTAGAAAATACTCCTCTGGTAAATGGCCTGAATACATGTGTGAAATTCACTAGCTGAATACTCTATCCTTCTGTTTAATTCTTGATTAATTAATTAGTGCCAATAAAATGAAGGTTGAGTAAGTGGACACACATACATATACGTCGTACAATTGGACAGCAAGAGGTGTTCCGAGGGTATGAGACATAGATTGGTGATTTTTGGTTTTTACTCAACCTTAAGCATTCTCTTCAACAGCTAAAATTTAGCTTACATATTCTTGTAGTTTTACAGATGATGCATTTCTACATGAGGTTGAATCAAGATCAAAATATATCCCTAGTGATTAAGATTTCACACTATATTACTACCATTTTCTACAGCAATTGGTATGTTATCTTAATGTTTTTAAGGGAAAGTTGTATGCTGATGGTATAATCTGTAATTGTTTTGTATTTTTCTGACTATTACGCATATACTAGCAGAGACCCACAAAATATTTGCAGTGAAATTAGTATCTTTATTGCAAAAATAAGTCTTTAAATCCCCATCCCATGCCATTCCATTGTTCCCATGCCATCCCTCTCATGCCATACCTATCCCATTCCTTTCATCTCACTCATATCATCCCATCCCACCCCTTCTTCCTATGCCATCCCCATACCCTATTCCATCCCTCTCATGCATTCTCCCCGTGCCATCCCCTACCCCCTTCCAATGCCGTTCCCCCCCATCGCCTATGCTGTTTCCCCCTTCCAGGCTCTTCCGTCCCCCGTCCCATACTATCCCGCACCGCCTCGACAATCTCTCCAGCCAGGGTAACTTTGTCATTGAGCTCCCCTTACCTTCTGACCTGCAGTGAAATTAGTATCTTTATTGCAACAGTACTTCTTTAAATCCCCATCCCGTGCCATTGGAGCCTTCCCACGTCATCATTCTCATACCATATCCATTCAATTCCTTTAGTCCCTCTCATATTATCCCCATTCCATCCCATCCCACTCCCTTCTTCCTTTGCCATCCCCATCCCCCCTTTCCATCTCTCCCATCCCATCCCCATTCTATACCTCCTATGCATGCCCCCCTTCCATGCCTCTCCCACCTCCATGCCAACCCCTCATGCCGCTTCACCCTACCCGTGTCGCCCCCCCCCCCAAATGCTGTCCCCCCCCTCCCTCTCCCATGCCATTCCCCCTTCCTCTTGCGGAGTACTTTATGTTTGGTGAGGTTGTTCTGCACCTATGGGACGACAGTTGGTTAATTAGATATTGTAAAACTTTATTGTAACATTCGCCTACTGAGCATACCCTGGCACTGCCCACCAAATAAACCCACTGTAGAAACTAAAGGGTTAACCTCTGCTATGTTTTATCTGTTAAGTGAATATATAAGTTATGGTCTGATAAAACTCACGAGATGCTATGTTCTAAATTAGAATGATTTCAAATTATGTTACTGTTATGCTCAGGAATAGTTATACTTTATATATATATATCAATGTATTAGATTAGAACTAAGTTGTGGACTTTACGTTTAGAATCATGTTGTTAAATATGAAATGTATATTGGTATACTGTAGTGGGGAGCTGATGAGAGACGGTGTTTATTTTCACAACCATAGCAGAAGTAGTGTTTCTATGAGACTGGATATCCATTCTGCATTTCAAACTAAGACAGATGCAGTCACAATAAGGGATAGACGTCACGAAGGATGATAATGCAAATAAAGATATTCAGAGACCAGTCAAGACTTGAATTGACAGCCAACATTTGCCATTGTGTGACAATGACTGGGCCATCAAGCTGTCTGCAGAGACAATGTAGAGAGAGTAGGGTCATATCTGCTGTAATCTGATTACTATAAACTAATCAAGAAGAGACAATGTACAGAAGGTGAGGTCAAACCTGACAAATCAAAGGGTAAAGGTGGACTATAACCTAATGGAAGGAAGGAACCTTCGGAGGGGGCCATAAATGAAAGGTGCTGGAACAACTCGGGGAATACTGATTCAAGAAGAAACCAGCCTACAGTCAACAGAACACCTCAAGGAGGAAGACGGCGCCACAGCAGCTCGGAAGGCAAGGACCGAGGACACCCTATATCCTGCTATATAACTACTGCTGTTGTTTAAGTTTTGCTTGTGTATTCTCTCCCTTTTCTTCTCTTTGGCCTCCTTATCTCGAGAGACAATGGGTAAGCGCCTGGAGGTGGTCAGTGGTGTGTGGAGCAGCGCCTGGAGTGGCTATAAAGGCCAATTCTAGAGTGGCAGGCTCTTCCACAGGTGCTGCAGAAAAGTTTGTTTGTCGGGGCTGTTACACAGTTGGCTCTCCCCTTGCGCCTCTGTCTTTTTTCGTGCCAACTACTAAGTCTCTTCGACGCACCACACTTTAGCCCCGCCTTTATTGCTTTTATGTTCTTGCTGTACTTAATAAACTCTCTATCTTGGATTAAGAAGCCAGAGTTTGTACCTTGTGGGTCAAAAGCTAGTCAACATCCCACCTAAACACACAAAAATCTTACACCACCAACTGACATACCCCATAAACTGACCAATCAGAAAGGTCTGAACAGACAAAAACTGTATTATTATTATAGATTAAAATATAAGAAGCTGAATATCTAATGAACAAGGAGGTTGTATTTCTGAGTTTGGAGTGAATTTACATTAAATCCATACAAATAGTAGGGCATAAGCGATATGATTCTGATTTTTTTTTCTGAGAAATTTTCAGTAGCTATTTAATGAACAATTCATATGGAAACATAGAAATGAATATTAAAAAGTAGCACAATGGGGTGATACAGCTGTACAATAATTTATAGCATCATTGCACAACTTCATGAATGAGACATAGTTCACACCAATGATCCTCCACATTGAGTTCTTTATTTCAGCCAAATCGCTATTGAAAACAAGTGGGAACCTGGGAAGATAGAAGAATTCAGAGGAATTTCATCAGTGAGCTGTTGCGGTATTTTGTTCCAGTAGAAAGTCATCAACCCACTGGCAGAGACCTTTGTGCCTGCAGATGGTACTAGACCTGGAGAGGCCAGCGTTAAAATAACTTGAAAAGTGATGGGTCTGTGCCATCATCAAAATAAAAGTAGTAGCAAATATTAAGAGCAAGAGTTAAAAATTAGAACTTACATTCTATGCCACTTTTTTTGTCTAGCTAAAACTGAAACTTGTCAGAATATTTCAAAAGTACCAGAAAATATATTGCTGCTCCAGTATTAGATTACTTGATTATTTTGTTCTTTTATATTGTATCCTTACAACCCAACTTAACACTGATAAGATATCCATGAGTGGTACAAGCTGAGTACCAGATTAACGTCCCACCTGTTGTGGTATTAAGCAACACAGAGCAGAAGCTCAACAGATCACTTACAGTATCACATGGAGAAGATGTTGGGCAGTATCATCATAGCCACCATGTTTCTGGTGCTTTTTTGCTCATGTATAATTTCTATATTTGTTATTAGTAATAGGTGTAACACTACTAATAAAGACTATGTAGTAAATGTTGCCCTGTGAATAAAGTTAAAGAAAAAAATGTTCTACTAAGCTGTCAAGTTTTTAATCACTTTAATGGAAGAGGTTAGCCCAGAGGTTCTGCTATTGCGGAATCCGTGTACATCTTTGAAAGGGTAGCAGGTCCAATAGATTCAAACAGCAGTCTTGAAAAATCCACGAATCAGTGGTGCGCTATAACTGACTCCATCCTTGTCAGCCCATAATTCTTTGAAATTATGAGGCGAATTTTGACTCATCCTGCCCAGCAGGAACTGAGCAACCCTCTGTTAAAACAGCTGTGCAAAGACATACTGCCCATTTCCACCTCCCGCTACCTTACCTCAGCCTTTTTTTTAGGCAGCTGATGCACCTTAAGGACTCAGGAAGGAGCCTCATTAAAGCGTGCAAATCAGGTTTCTATGATATCATTTGGACCCCAATGGCATTTTACAGGGCATCCCCAACAACTTCGTTGGTGCCAGTTGGTGCCCCCTGGGCCCTGCAAATTTTCATCTGCCTGAAGCCAGCCATTGGCCTCTTTCAACCTGTATCAGTCAGGTTGGTGGGATGCAAATGAGGCTCAGGAGTTAAAACAGCTCAGGCCTCAAACTGAAGATGTAGCAGGTGGGTGGTGTGGGGGGAAGGTGTTGGGTTGATCACTATCCATCCGATTCCCACTTCCAGTTAAATCCCCTCTTTTATGTATATTGTTGCAAGGGTACATTTCTAATAAGTTTTAATGGGCATGAAATGCAACATGAAAAATGAAAGCCTAGTAGCTTTGTTACAAAATTGGAACAATGGAATTCTTTGCATCAGAGTTTGATCTAATACAAGCAACAGAAAAACTCTCCTGCCTTCTCTGACGTAAACAATTTGCTACTCAGGAGATAATCTTAGATATTAGACAAAAGCATGAGGAATTTATGTCACTTGCACAGAGACAAATGGCTCTCCATATTTCTCAAATGTTTTATTATTAAAGATGTTCAATAACTCTTTAATAAGAACAGTGCGTGTATGTCTTTCCCTTAAAAAAACAAAGTAATGACTGTTTTGCATTGATGGACCTTCAAACAGCATAAGTTGTGACAAATATCAGTTTAATTATCATCTTTATAGGACCAGAATGGAATATCCCCTTAATTAGAATGATTTTACTGATTAATTTGAACTAGATTAACATAACTATACATTTCTAAGTAATTATCAAAGCTTTTCTAATTAGGTAGAAATCTGGTGCTACGTAATTAGAAACATGATTCCAATTAGTTGCAAGCTCTTTACTGAATAATTAATGAACCAACATATTAAAAAGGAATTTCTAAATTAGAAGCAGATTTATTTTTATTTCTCTTCATCCAACACCACTCCCCCAACCAACCCCCCCTCCATCACCGATCCCCCCACACCCCCCACCCCCCAACAGGAGGAAGGTTCTCTGTGTGTACTACTTTTAACAAAATTGTAAATCCATTCTTTAGAAATGGGTCTATGGTTTTGTCACAGGACACAGCAGAAAGCTCCCCATGAGCTTACAGTGGGAGAATAATAGACACAAACTTACATCCTACTATTTCAAAATACATCCTTTTTGTACAGGAATGCACTATGCCACTGGCCCACCAGTTAGTTACAGCTTCCCCCTCCACGATTTAAATTTCCTCACGTTCTACATCATTTCATAATTAAGTGGGAAGATTTCATCTGATTCCTATGTTTTAGTGACATTGTCTACGTAGTGGAATGTTTTCTGATTATCACATAAGCTTTTATGAGTTCACGACATACAGCAAACACAAAACATCCGATATGTTTGTGACATTGTAAACTTAGCTAGAAGACTTTCTCTAATTGCTATGTTTATCATTTTGCTCACACATTTAAATTGTCTTCTCTCCACATATTTTAGCTGCAGCTGAAACAGCATAGAACAACGAGAGGAAATTTCCCTCCAGGAGTTTAGACAAATAACCCCTTTGGATCTTCTTGAACCAATGATAAGCAGGGGAACAAGGATACGTTTACTCTTTTTTCAGGGGAAGTACTGTTTTCAGGAGAAGTACTTCACCACGCATCATGGACTACGTCAAGGAGCACTGAGGAAACCAGCTTTCCATGATTACATTTTGAATTGCAAACACCTAGGCTGGATTTTTGGGTCCTGCCAGGGGAGGGAATGGAGGCAGGTGGGGGTCAGAAATGCCAGTGCCTGCCGGTGTGCCAGTTTCCCGACACCATTCCCAACGCTGGCCATGTTTACCAGGGGTCAAGGCTGAACACCACCGAGGTCAGCGGCAGCCACTGCTGGGGTCAGTGTGACACACCACTGGGGTCAGCGACGGACGCCCCCAGGGTTAGTGTGACACATCACTGGGCTCAACGTGACACATCACTGGGGTCAGCAGCGGACACCGCAGGGGTCAGCGAGACACACCACCGGAGTGAACGTGACACACGCTGGGGTCAGCGGCGGAACACCCCCGGGGTGCCGCAAATGGCAGCACAGCTCTGCATCTCGCAGGTCACTGATGCCCTCTTTGCCGAAGCTAGACAGTACATTCAGTTAATGACAGATGCAGCTTCGCAGGCACAGAGGGCAGTGGATTTTGCCGCCATCGTGGAGTTCCCCCAGGTGCAGGGCATTATCGATTGCACCCATGTGGCCATCACGGCAGCAAGTGAACAGCCAGTCAGTTTCAGTAAGGAAATCCCTTGAAGAGATGGCCATTCAACCATCTGCAAGAGCCCCAGACAAAGACACAGAGGCAATACAACCAAAGCCATCTGCTCACCAGGACAACCATTGAGCAGGCCATCAGGCTTCTGATGATGCGGTTCCAATGCCTGGACCAGTAGGGCGGCACCCTGCAATACACACCTGCAAGGGTCTCGCTCATTTTGGTAGTCTGCTGCGCTCTTCATAACATGGCCCTCCAGAGAGGTGTGGACCTTGAGGGACGATGAAGCCCTGGAAGGGCACAACTCATTGGAGAAAGAGGAGGAGATCATGAAAGAGGAAGAGGAGGCTGAGGGGGAGGATGCAGAACACCAAAGTGCTCCGGCTGAACAGGAAAGTAGCCAGGCATGGCAGGGGGGCTTGAAGGTTTTGTCAGGATGCCATGAATGTCAAGGATCTACTGATTCAGGAACATTTCAACTTAGCTCCTTGGACCCAGGATGAAGGGCATGGTTTGGAATTTACTCTGAGGTGCCTGTGCTCACACTTGCATTGAGAATGCAGCCTCGAGCATGTAAACTCTTATCACCAATGATGGATGAACATCTGCTCAGAGGTTTTCCTGTCACTGGGGAGGAACATTTGATCTTCTTCACCACCGCATACCTCTGTTTTTGTCCCGCCATCAATAAAAGGAGTCTCAGACATGTGGCTTAAAATGTCATTATTTACATGGTCCTCAGAAAGGAAAACAGTGCACAGTTACAGCAAGAAGACACTCCAGTGACCCACTCAGTGCTCCGCACAACACAGTGGCCTTCACGCTCAGCCACTTCTACATGGTGCTCCCCTAGTGGCCTTGGAGGACGTGGAGGCAGCCTGCTCACTTGTCCCAGCTTGTGGCTGAGATGCATGTGGCAGTTATCCACATTGTGGGGGTGCCTTTGGGGATATCTCCAGAAGCTGTTGCAGCTGAATCATTGCAGGGGCAGCCTCCGTTACTGGGCTGTGCTGCACAGATGCTCCCTCAGTGACAGAGCCAAGGAGGTCAGGATTTTGATGGCACCCCATGAGGAGTGGCACCCTCATCCTGCTCAGTGACATTGGCTGGCACGCTGGATGGCTGGTGGGGAGCAGTAGCTGCGGCACACTGAGCATCTCCTCCAAACATCCCTGCACCACCTGTGCCACTGACTGGTTCAGGCGACATAATGTGGCGTGCATCCTGTTTGCGTCAGTGCACAGTTCCTGCATGCACTCCAGGTATTGCCGTATATGATTCTCCATGAGCTTGGCCACTCTCTCAATGGAGCAGCTCATGTGCTCATAGCCCTGAGCCAAGGTGGATACATGAGGTGGATGGACCCCTGCATTCTCTTCCCATGACTCCACACTGCCTCAGGGAACCCCAACATGTGGGAGCACATCTGCTGCTGCTGGTCTAGGTAGAGCTTCCTTTCCAGTGTCTCCTGAAGCCCTGCATTTGTTCCCAGCTGAGCAGGGCTGTGTCTGTCCTCTCTCCTCTGAGGGGGAATGTCGACAGCTGCCTCTGCCTCAAGCACCTTCTCCTGCAGACCATTGCCCCTCACCAAATGCCATCCTATCTAAATGTGTGCAAGGACCCACTGAGGTGAGTGTATCTGCACTGGTGGACAGTGCACTTGTAAGCTGTTGCTGCTCCTGTTGGCCTGGTAATGATGAGGGAGAGGGTCTCGTTGGGTTCATGTCTGCACCTGTAGGAGACACAAGAAGAGATCATGAGAGCTCTTGGGGAGCAGAAGCTCCTGCAGTGCTGAGGCTTTTCAATGTAACTGAGTGTTTGGCATGCTGTCAGACTGGAAGAAATGCAATGCACCCCCTTAATGAGCGCATTGCCCTCTCTAATCACCATCTCCACCATGAGTGCCCATTTTGCCAGGGCTGACTTCCTCATGGTCTGCGATCCTGGCTATTTCCATCATTCCCTCCTCCAGAGGTGTGATGATGTGAAGGTAGGGGACACTGCCATCTGTTTGGGCCCTCTCACAGGCATTATGTGCCCATTTCTCTTGCAAGGACAAAAGAGAGCAAGATAAGGCACTGATGTCCTCTATGGCCAATGGCAGCTACTCCTATTCATTAGAAGGTGCATGTAGCAGTGGTTACAGGTTCCCAGCAGCACTATGGCTCTGAACCATTCTAAGGGGTCAGTGAGTGTCCTGTACACAAACCCCTACCATTTTCAGGAGCAGCATGTGCCCTGAAGCTCCTCAGCTTGTGTGTCTGCTGGAGGGTGAATACCCAGAGAGCTGTCCTGAGTGTTGGAGGTAGCACTCACCTTGCCAGAGCATATCAGGTCATTGAACCTTTTCCTGCACTGGATCCAAGTTCTTCTGACCACACTTCTTTCGCTGACTGTGGCAGCAATGTCTACCCAGGCCTGTTTGGTCTGGGTAGATGACCTCCTCATGCCATACTCCGGGAAAAGGACCGCCCTACTCTTCCTCACGGCCTCCTGCATGACCTCCAGGTCCGCATATGAAAATTGAGGGCCTGCCCAATACCACGCTTCCAAGCCTCTGGCTCTCCTGAGTTTTCTGTGAGTTTTCACTGTGCAGTCACAGCAGTGAAATGGCAGTGACTACAATGACTGCCGTGTTCAGTTTAAAATCGGGCCCGCACTTGAGTTACCCTGCCCCCGGGGTTGTTAATTGGCCACCAAACCTGTCACCACAGCGATTAAGAGGTCACTTCCCAAGATTGCACTGAGTGCTGCTGGAGGGCACAAAGTGTGAAGAAGGGAGTTTCGTAAGTGAGGGAGTTCGCCAAGGAGGGGAATGATAAATTAAGAAAAAAAAATGTGACTGCACTAAGAGTGTAAAGTGGGTGTTTGGTGCGTGAGGGAGGGGCACCTTTCTTTCTTTCTGCTACCTTTTTTCAGCCTCCAGTAGCTGCCTCTCTCTTTGGTACAGGGGAAGAAGCTGATTGTTGAGTAACTGGTAAGTTATTCTACTTCTCATTATAATAAGTAGTTTTTAAAGTTACGGTATGGCAGGTCAGCTCGGCCAAGTGGAATGTACATCCTGCGGTATGTGGGAAGTCATGGATGCACCACATGTCATAGATTAACACATCTGCAGGAAGTGTCACCAGCTGGGCAAGCTTGAGCTCTGAGTTTCAGAGCTCGAGCAGCGGCCAGGGTCACTGCGGTACATCCGCGAGGCAGAGGACTATGTGGATAACACGTTTAGGGAGGTGGTCACACCGCAGGTTAGGAGCATGCAGGCAGATAGGGAATGGGTGACCACCAGGCAGTCTAAGAGAACTAGACAGGTAGTGCGGGAGTCCCCTGAGTCTATCTTGCTTGCTAATTGGTTTTCCATATTGGATACTGGTGAGAGCGATGGTTCCTCACGGGAGCGCAGCCATAGCAAAGTCCAAAGCACCATGGGTTGCTCAGCTGCACAGGAGGGGAGGAAGAAGAGTGGAAGAGCAGTAGTGATAGGGGATTTGATAGTCAGGGGATCAGACAGGCATTTCTGCAGCGGTCAACATGACTCCAGGATGGTGTGTTGCCTCCCTGGTGCCAGGGTCAAGGATGTCACGGAGCGACTGCAGGACATCCTTCTGGGGGAGGGTGAACAGCCAGAGATCGTGGTCCACATTGGTACCAATGACATAGGTAGGGAGGGGGATGAGGTCCTGAAAGCAGATTTTAGGGAGTTAGGAAGGAAATTAAAAAACAGGACCTCAGGAGCAGTAATTTCATGATTACTCCCAGTGCCACATGCTAGTGAGCATAGGAATAGGAGGATTGATCGATTGAACACGTGGCTGGAGAATCAGTGTAGGAGGGAAGGCATCAGATTTCTGAGGCACTGGGACCAGTTCTGCGGTAGGTGGGATCTGAACAAGCTGAATGGGCTACACCTTAACAGGACTGGAACTAACATCCTTACAGGGAGATTTGCTAGTGCTGTGGGGAGGGTTTAAACTAGCTTGTCAGGGGGATTGGTACCAGACGGGTAGCTCAAATTGGAAGGAAGTAAAGCTGGTAACAGGAGGTAGAAAAATAGCAAGTGACACAGATGGCAGGCAAAACAAAGGCGAGCATCCACTAGGCTTAGAATGCAAAATAATGTCAAGAAGACAAGGTTAAAGGCACTCTACCTGAATGCACGCAGCATTCGCAACAAAGTACATGATTTAAAGGCCCAAATAGAGGTAAATGGGTATGATCTAATTGCCATTACGGAAACGTGGTTACAGGGTGACCAAGACTGGGAACTGAATAGTCAAGGACATTCGACATTTAGGAAGGACAGGCAAAAAGGAAAAAGCGGTGATGTTGCGCTGATAATAAGAGATGGGATCAGCACATTAGTAAGGGAGGATCTCAGATTGGAAGAATAAAATGTGGAATCTGTTTGAGTAGAGCTAAGAAAAAGCAATGGGCAGCAAACACTGGTAGGAGTTGTTTATAAGCTACCAAACAGTAGTGGTAGTATGGGGCATTGTATCAATCAGGAGAATAGAGAAGCATGGGTAATACAGTAATAATGGGTGACATCAATCTGCATATAGACTGGGTAAATCTAATGAGCACTAATGCTGTGGAGGACGTGTTTCTGGAGTGTGTTAGGGATGGTTTTCTAGAGCAATATGTTGATGAACCAACTAGAGAACAGGCTATTTTAGATTTAGTATTATGTAATGAGAAAGGTCTAATTAATAACCTTGTTGTAAAAGAACCTTTAGGGATGAGTGACCATAATATTATAGAATTTTAGATTATATTTGAAAGTGTGGTAGTTCAATCTGAAGCCAGGGTGTTAAATTTGAATAAAGGAAATTATGAAGGTATGAGGGGAAAATTGGCTGAGGTGGATTGGGAAAGTACATTAAAAGCTATGACAGTACATAGGCAATGGATAGTCTTTAAACAAATATTATATAGTTTACAGCAACTATACATTCCTTCAAGGCACAAAAACCCCAAAAGTAAAGGCAGTCAACCATGGATAACAAAGCAAGTTAAGGATTGTATAAGATTAAAAGAAAAGGCCTATAAAGTTGCTAGAAATAGTAGTAAACCTGAGGATTGGGAGGATTTTAGAATACAGAAAAGGAAGACGAAGAAACTGATAAAGAAAAGGAGAATGGAATATGAATGTAAGCTAGCAAAAAACATAAAACCGGACTGTAAAAGCTTCTATAGGTAGATAAAAAGGAAACATTTGGCTGAGACAAATGTGGGTCCATTACAAGCAGAGTCAGGAGAATTTATAATGAGGAATAGAGAAATGGCAGAGAAGCTAAATGGTTACTTTGTGTCTGTCTTCACTGAGGAAGATACAAGAAATCTCCCAGAATTAGAGATCCAAGGGATTAGGGAGAATGAGGAATTGAAGGAAATTAATATTAGTAAGAAGGCTGTATTGGAGAAATTAATGGGACTGAAGGTGGATAAGTCCCCTGGACCTGATATTCTACATCCCAGAGTGTTGAAAGAGATAGCTATGGAGATAGTGGACGCATTGGTGATCATCTCCAAAATTCTATAGATTCTGGAATGGTTCCTGCAGATTGGAAGGTAGCAAATGTCACCCCACATTTTAGAAGGGAGGGAGAGAGAAAACAGGGAATTACAGACCTATTAGCCCTACATCAGTCATTGGGAAAATGCTATAAATGGACACTTGGATAATAATGATCTGATTGGGCATGGTCAACATGGATTTATGAATGGGAAATCATGTTTGACAAACATGGAGTTGGAATTTTTTGGAAGATGTTACTAACATAATTAATAAAGGGGAGTCAGTGGTATACTTGGATTTTCAGAAGGTTTTTGATAAAGTCCCCACAGGAGGTTGGTTAGCAAAATTAAAACACATGGGATAGGAAGTAATATACTGGCATGGATTTAGGACTGGTTAACAGGCAGAAAGCAGACAGCAGAAATAAACGGGTCATTCTTGCGTTGGCAGACTGTGACTAGTGGGGTACAGCAGGGATCAGTGCTTGGGCCCCAGCTGTTCACAATGATTTGGATGTGGGGACCAAATGTAATATTTCCAAGTTCACGGATGACCCAAAACTAGGTGAGAATATGTATTGTGAGGAAGATGCAAAGCAGCTTCAAGGGGATCTGGACAGACTTCGTGAGTGGGCAAGAACGTGGCAGATGGAATATAATGTGGAAAAATGTGACGTTATCCACTTTGGTAGGAGGAATAGATGTGCAGGGTATTTCTTAAATGGTAAGAGATTAGAAAGTGTAGATGTACAAATGGACCTGGGTGTCCTCGTCAATAAGTCACTGAAAGCTAACATGCAGGTGCGGCAAGCAATTAGGAAGGCTAATGGTATGTTAGCCTTTATCGCAAGAGGATCTGAGTACAAGAATCGTGAAGTCTTGCTTTAAATGTATATAACCTTGCACCTGGAGTATTGTGTGCAGTTTTGGTCCCCTTGCCATAGGAAGGAGTGCAACAAAGGTTCACCAGACTTGTTCCCGGGATGGTGGGACTGTCCTGTGAAGAGAGATTGGGGAAACTGAGCCTGTATTCTCTGGAGTTTCGAGAAACCTACAAAATACTTAAAGAGATAGACAGGGTAGATGCAGCTAAGATGTTTCCCCTGGTTGGGGAGTCTAGAACCAGGGGACACAATTTCAAAATAAGGGGGAAGCCACTTAGGACAGAGATGAAGAGAAATTTGTTTACTCAGAGGGTTGTGAATCTTTGGAATTCTCTACCCTAGAGGGCTGTGGAAACTCAGTCATTGAGTATGTTTAAAGCAGAGATTGACAGATTTCTAAATACCAATGATTAAAGGGATATGAGGATAGTGTGGGGAAAAGGCAGTGAAGTGGATGATCAGCCATGATCGTATTGAATGGCAGGGCAGGCTCGATGGGCTGAAGACCCTTCTCCTGCTCTTATGTTCCTATGAAACTTGGGGCCCATTACTGTTTCCCATTACTGGAGGCAGGTTTGGGACCTGAAATGGGCAAAAATCCAGCCCATGCAAAGAGACAGATTTTTAAAAGTCTTCTTATATATTTTATCAACGCACATGTAAACACGTGTAAAAGAATTTTCTTGATCATTGAAAGAAAAATCACAGGGAAACCGTACTGATCTCAAAAGCAGAAAATTACAGCTAGAACCATAAAATACAGTGCATTCGCTGCACAATAATAAAAGATAGGTCAGCAATTTTTAAACCATGCAACCTACAAAATCTTTATTTGCACCAATCCATAATTAGCCACCGTGCTGATACTTCCACACATTTATAGGTTACAAAACCTTGTGTGAAAATACAATCAATGTATTCTGGTCAACTGCACTGTCCAGTATGACCTGGTTCAGAAATAGCATAGCAGCACTGGAATAGGAGTAGGCCAGTTAGCCCCTTGAGCTTGTTCCCCCAATCATGAGATCAAGACTGATCTGCAACCTAACTCTATATACCTAGCTTTGCTCCATATACATTAATACCTTTGGATAAGAAAAATCTATCAATTTTAGCTTTAAAATTAATAATTGATCTAGCATTAATAGCCATTTGTTGGAGAGAGTTCCAAACTTTGACCACCCTTTCTGTGTAGAATTGTTTCCTAATTTCACTCCAGAAAGGTCTGACTCTAATTTTGGAAATATGCCCCTCAGTACTAGGCCTACCAACTAGCGGAAATATTTTCTCTCTATCTACCCTATCTGTTTCCCTTAATATCTTGAAAACTTCAATCAAATCACCCCATAGCTTTCGAAATTCCAGGGAATACAACCCTAGTTTGAGTAATCACTCCTTGTAAGGACTCCTTGGAGTTCAGGTATGATTCTAGTAAACTAACACTGCACTCCTTGCAAGGCCAATATATCCTTCCTAAGGTGTGGTGTCCAAAACAGCTCACAGTACTCCAGCTGTGGTTTAACCAGGGCTTTGTAACTATCTAAAGTCACAAACAGAATTTTTACTTTAGTATCTGTGAACAATGTGGTTTCCATGGTTTATAATACAAATATATAGAAGAGCGTAAGAAATTTGAAATTATTGCCCGTAAGAAAATACATACTGTGGGACTATTCTCAGTAAATTCTCCACCTGGTGAAAACTGGATTTTGGACAAATATCTTATTTTTGCTGTTTCAAATCAGCCACCATATGTCATGCAAACATAAGAAATAGGAGCAGGAGCAGGCCATTCAGCCCCTCAAGCCTGCTCCGCCATTCAATAACACCATGGCTGATCTGTCCCAGGCCTCAACTCCTCTTTCGGGCCTGCTCTCATATGAAAAAAATGACAGAAAATATTATCGAGTCCATTAAGGTCACGCTGTCCATTATGCAATGCAAACTTCTGCAGCACCCTCCCTAACTAATTAGAGGAAATTGTTCTTTGTACAATATTAAAAGCACCAAAGAAAAATCCTTAAGTAGAGTAATGTTTTAAAGTGCATATGTATTCTAAGTAAATGCACCATCAAAATGTTTAAACAGAAACACTACATTGAACTGTAATACAGTAATTAGTAACTTTGTGAAAGTCATATGTTCTCGAATATAAGAACATAAGAACAAAACATATGTTTACACATGTTTTATATTGCCAGTTTAGAAAGTTGACTATCTGTGGAACTTTAGGAGGGAAGTTCCACAGGATGACCCTCAGGATGGAAAGGATGTCACAGGATGATATCCCAACGTCCTCCTAAGATGGTATGAATGGTGATTAAACAGCTTAGTACAGAGTATGATTGGTGAATTCACATATGTATGTGCAAGTACAGCAAATAGATAGATGGCCTGCTGTAATAACCATACCCCATGATATGGGCGGCACAGTGGCGCAGTGGTTAGCACCGCAGTCTCACAGCTCCAGCGACCTGGGTTCAATTCTGGGTACTGCCTGTGTGGAGTTTGCAAGTTCTCCCTATGTCTACGTGGGTTTTTGCCGGGTGCTCCGGTTTCCTCCCACCACCAAAAGACTTGCAGGTTGATAGGTAAATTGGCCACTATAAATTGCCCCTAGTATAGGCAGGTGGTAGGAGAATATAGGGAAGGTGGGGATGTGGTAGGAATGTAGGATTAGTATAAATGGGTGGTTGATGGTCGGCACAGACTCGGTGGGCCGAAGGGCCTGTTTCACTACTGTATCTCTAAATAAATAAATATTACAAAATATTCTGCTGTGCATCAATATCTCTATGCATGTGATGAAAACAAGAAATGCTGGAAACACTCAGCAGGTCTGGCAGCATTTGTGGAGAGAGAAACAGAGTTAACGTTTCAGGTCAGTACCCTTCTTCAGAAACATTAACTCTGCTTCTCTCTCACAGATGCTGCCAGACCTGCTGAGTATTTCCAGCATTTCTTGTTTTTATTGCCGATTTCCAGCATTTGCAGTATTTTGCTTTTATCTCCATGCATGTGGTTGAATTTGCAGTGCACAGCAGTGGATTTAATTGGGGTATACTTATAGATTGAGTTGTCGGGCCAAGTTATCCTTTTAGCTCTTTCAAAGAACTGGCACAGGCACAATGGGCTGAATGGCCTCCTTATGTGGTGTATAATTCCATGATTCTACCTTCTGTGTATTCTGGGAGTATGATGAGGGAGGTGAAGGAACAATGTCTGTGAACTAACGTGCTTAACTCTGCTGGGCTGGTAAAAGCTAACTCCATATGAGAAACATCCATCTATTTCCCAATTATATAGTCAAGAATCTATTACCCACATTTGTTGCTGCTTTTTGAGTTTTAACACCTCCTTCAACCATAGCAGCTTCTTCATGATGAGCTGCAATCTCACCCTCCTCTGGGATCACGACATGATGATAAATTTGAAGACATGGATGCAGATGAATAATATATGGAGATATGAGGACATGATTTTATTCAATCACATTGGAATATTCTGTCATAAACTGAGGACTATATCACAAAGAAGCTGTACAAACCAAGATTTGTAAACAGCTTAAGAAGCAAATGGTCTTAGACCAAGAATATGTGTTTTAAACGAACTGCATATATATATTACTGCAGTTCATAATGTATAATATGCAATGATAACAGTTGAGGCTGTTATATATGAACAGAACTTGATTTTGGAAAAGCATGCAATATTCACCAGAATCAACGGAGCCAAAGTAGGTGTCAGACCATTCTTTCACAAGATAGAATGTTGCAGCTTCACTTTCTTCGAGCCAGGCTATTTGTTGCTTCCTTTGGTATCTAGGTGTTTGCCATTGCCATTTTGACCATAAGCAATTTTTCGTCTAGCTAAATGTTAGATACCCTTTCAACAATCATTCCTCAAATATAAAAATTGCTTCTTAAACTTTGCTTATTTCTTTGGTAAACATATTTCTACTCATATGGTAGAAATTTCATTTTGGCACTGGGGAATAAATGTCTGTCAATTGCTCAATCAGGATTTTTAGAGCCATTGCAGATTATTTGGGTTTCTGCTCTCTATTTTGCATTAGTCATTGTTTGATGCTAACCAGCTACACTGTATCAAACAAAATTCATATCACTTATCAGGTAGCTCTGCTAATTAAGGCACAACTTTAATTAATTATATCTGACTCCAGAGCGTATTAATTCTCCTTTGGCAGAGTTTTTAGTGTTGTTGTGGCAAATAATATACCAGGAAATTATTAATAGGTGCCCAAATGGTTCAGCAAACTGATTCACTGAGTAACTGAGTCATTCAGACTTGGAAAATTACTGGTCTCTGCTGGTTGGACTGGCATTAGAGTATTACAATTGGTCTCTGTACCCCTAGATGTTCCTCTAGTCCAGGACTCCCAATCGCTATCCAAGAGCTCCTGCTGGAATTATATATGTATGCAGGTAGAATGAAAGTAGAACTGGGCTCAACTAAAATACTCCTTTGCCGATCAAGATAGAATTGGCTGCTGATGTCAACAGTTTGTTAGTGTCTAATAAGTTCTGTTAATGGATGTTAAATACTTAGTAGTTGAAGGTATTCGGGTGAACAGGTATTGGGTGTTGATTAGTTAATTGTATTCAGCTGTATATATAAAGAGACAGCCATCACTGGCTGGGTATTGTTAGGAGTGGAGAGTAAGCTCTGTGGCAAGCAATAAACAGTCTCCACCGCAGCATCCCAGCCTCAGTGTCTTCACAAACAGGCTTGTAAGTTTCTGTAGCACTGTTGAGGCTCAAATATAAACAATGGCACTTGGAGAAAATACTGGATAGCCCTGACACGTGTGAAACTGTTTGCTAGCAAAGTTATCATTGGCCATGAATTTTCCCTCGGCAGACGGAAGCCGTCCACTGACTGAAAAGTCGGTGGCAAACCCACTTCGGCCTGGCCTGGGGATCTGACCCGTATTTTGTGGGTCCCCGGGTTTTAATTCATCTGAGGCGGGACTTCCACCCACTTGAGGTAGGAAATCCCACCTATTTGAGCCGCCTGCCAATCAATGGGCCGACAGCTCTCTATCCCAGCAGCACCAGCAGGAGCGGTGGCCACTGCTGGGACGGCACCCAGCATCATGAAGAAGCTGTCAGGGAGCCCTGGAATGCTAATAAGTTTTTGTTGCCTCGCCGGGGTGATCGATCAGGCCCCACTGAGGCAAGGGTGGTCGAATGGGGGGCGGGACGCGTGTTGGGAGTGGTTGGAGCATCGGGGGCGGCCCTCCATCGGGCACAGGGTGCCCGATCATGACATCCCCTCCAGGCCATCAGAAAGCCTCCTGCTTTTGTCAGGCGGCTTTTCTTGGGTTTAGGACGCCCGCTTGCCACGCGTAAAATCCGCATAGAGGTGGGCGAAGGCCCTTAAGTGGCCATTAACTGGTCACCTCCCTGCATAAAGTGGCAGCGGAGGCGGGAGCAGGTCGGGATGGGCCTCCGGTGCCTCCTGCTCCATTTTACCCCAACCCCCCGGCCCCCCCTCTCACCATCCCGCCTTTTGGTGGGGGAACGTAAAATTCAGCCCACTGTCTTGAAGGGCAAGGAAAATTGTAAAAGGAGAAAAAGGCCCATTGCCTTCTCACCTTCTGCTTACAAAAGAGTCTACCATTTGCTTAAAAGGCTAACTGAAGAATAATTCCTAATACGTGGAGCATAAAACAACTCTAAATTCACTGTATACTCATATTTAATATAATGGCATAGATTTCATGATTTTACTTTAAGCTGAAACTGGAAGCACCAATATATATCCCACTAGGTATATGTCTTACATTCACTGGGAGTGGTTGTATTCCAGCCAGCTTCATTGCAAGCATCACTTTCAGCTTTTAATGCGGTCTCTACAGATTCCTCTGTCACAATACCTTCTGTGCTGACAACCTCCAGGACTCCAAACTCATTCAATCGGAACTACAAAAATAAACAAATGCATTATTTAATGCTCATCCAACAAAATAACAAAGGCACTTAAAAAGCTACAAGAAATGGGACTAAATTTAACTAAAAAATGGTGCAATATTTTTGTTCCATTTAATTCCCTCCGATATTATAGAAAAATCAAAAGTCTCCTAAATTATATTTTATTTAGGGGTCAGAACTTACAAAAAAACTTACTGAATAGAATAAGTTCAGATTCTTGATTTAATACCAGTGAGAGAAACTGAGAAAGAACACAATTAATGCACGCATACTGATTTAGTGCAGCTGCTTTCTGCTATCATCTGTATGTGATACGACAGAGATCATAGACTCATACAGCATAGAAGGAAGCCATTTGGCCCACTGTGTTTGTGCCAGCCTCTTTGAAAGTGCTACCTAATTAGTCCCAATCCTCTGCTCTTTCTCCATAACCCTGCGTGTTTTCCCTTTTTAAGTATATACCCAATTCTTCTTTGAAAGATGCTAGTGAATCTGCTTCCACCACCCTTACAAGCAGTGCATTCCAAATCATAACAATTTAGTGTGTAAAAAAAAGTCTCATCTCGCCCCTGCTTGCCAATTGTCTTAAATCTGTGTCCTCTGGTTCCTAACTCTCCTGCCAGTAGAAACAGTTCAGGCCAATAAAAGCATCAAAAGTATTGGTAATTGTTTTATACATAATTGCATTAGGCACAGTGACTCATAACTGAATTCTACACATGCAAAATAATAAAGACCAGTTTTATTTTTACGAACAACTCTACATAGAGAACACCATTTGCTAAGCCCAATAAATTTCTTACAAAGCAGTACGGTGTAACCTTTAAACTAAATGTGATCAAAAAATCCCTGTAATCATATATAAAAACAATAAATGGGTTTCACCAACAATTTTTTAATAACTATACCAATATTCAAAAGTGGCTGAGGTAAACCTTGATAAAAATATTTTGGGGCCAATTTTTCTGCATGTTGCACTTGGACAGCACTTATTGTTCAGGTGCAAAACATAGGAAAACTGATCTTTATTATTTTCTATTGAAAGATAAATGGTGTGGCTACAAGAGCAGGTCAGAGGTTGGGAATTCTGTGACGAGTAACTCACCTACTGTCTCCCCAATGTCTGTCCACCATCTACAAGGCACAAGTCAGGAGTGTGATGGAATACTCTCCACTTGTCTGGATGGGTGCAACTCCAACAACACTCAAGAAGCTCAACACCATCCAGGACAAAACAGCCCAATTGACTGGCACCTCATCCACCACCTTCAACATTCACTCCCTCTACCACCGACACACAGTGGCAGCAGTGTGTATCATCTACAAGATGCACTGCATCAACTCACCAAGACTCCTTCAACAGCACCTTCCAAACTCGCGACCTCTAGAAGGCCAAGGGCAGCAGATGCATGTGAACATCACCACCTGCAAGTTCCCCTCCAAGCCACACACCATCCTGACTTGGAACTATATCACCGTTCCTTCCCTGACACTGGGTCAAAATCTTGGAACTCCCTTCTGTTGCTGTACGTACACCCCAAGAACTTCAGCAGTTCAAGAAGGCAGCTCACCACCACCTGCTCAAGGGTAATTAGGGATGGGCAATAAATATTGGCTTAGTCAGCGACGCTCACATCCCATAAACGAACAAAAAAAAACCCAGAAGCACAGCAGGACAACAACTTCAATAGGTCACAGACTTGAAACATTACCTCCGTTTCTATCTCCACAGATGCTGTCAGACCGGCTGAGCATTTCCAGCACTTTCTGTTTTTATTTCAGATTTCCAGCATCCACAGTATATTGCTTTTGTCTGAAGCCTCAATTCAAGTAACTTGGGAAGGAGTGTGATGGAATATAGGTATAATAGGCTTAATTATGTATAATTAACATATTATACCTTTTAGAATTAAAGATTGAATAAATGGTCAGTTTTCAAGACTCACTGACATTCCCCTTTAAGAAGGTCGAGTTAAAAATTTCAAGGTCTTTCAAGGTGCCTGTTATGAATCAGAAACAAGTTTGGAAATCCATTTGTGTATCTGTTGTCAGGGCCTTAGAAGATAAACACACACATTGAAATATCCTGTGTGACATCAGTAAGAGGTAGCAATAAACTTACTTCGTTTCTGGGGTTGTTGATGCAGACAAATCAGCTCAAAAGGTTGCTTTAGGATACCATAAAAAAGGCAATTATAGATAATAAAACAATAAATGGAATAGTGCTTGCAGAGGTCAAGTAAACACAATTATAAATATTTTGACCAGATAAATGCTCACAACTTCAAGAGCAGGGGAATTTCAGCAAAACATTAAGTAGAGAGTTAGTTAATGATACTACCAAATATGGATCTTGAAAGCAGGAAAAACACACACAGAAAGGTAACACCTATATGCTAAGAGGTCATATGACACCTTAGCAACAGTATAAGCATGAGAGGTTCTGAAGCAAAAAATTAAAAGTGTTGAATTCCTCGAACAATACTTCTCACCCTATGCCTTGGGGAATTTAAGGTAAAAGTTTACTTTAAATTTTGATGGACAATCTAAGATATTTTGCTGTAGCATTAGTAAGGTTAAACTTTTGGATTCTATGTTAGAAATAAGATTATGTGTTACATCTCTTAGCAATATTTGATACTGTGATATACTTATCCACTTAGAAGTGTATTGCATGTTAAATTCTTTAATAAATATATAAAAGTTAATAAATTATCTCATGTAGTATTCTGTATAAAACTACAAGAACCACCTCTCTGTGTCTCTTTAGGTGGAGAGATGCATATTGAAGAGAGTTTCCCAGACCCATATAATATCTGGGATATTTATGACCTAGCCATAATTTTTAAAAATAGGCTATTCGAAAGATGGTAATATTCTCTGTTAGTTTTCTTTCTTTGCGGGAAAGCTAGTTCAATTCTTTGGACCCTAATAAGTGTCTATAAGAATTTGTCTGGTTTGAAATTAATTAAAGGAGATTCATAGGGATGGACTCCTGACTGGTTTTAGTCCCTATAACGGGTTAAAGTCATAAATCACTTCAGGGGCATTTCTAGGCCGCTACCTTAAGCTCCTGGCATTACAGCCCTGGAACAAGGGTACTCCAAGAAGCTGGCAGTGAGAATTACATCAGGACCCCCTCTAAGTGAAGGGTTTGAGGAGGCTCAGAAACAAGTGGAACAGGAGGTTAAAGGATCAGGTAAAGCAGCCTTCCAGTCCTTTGGGCCTTTTGACTTTCCAGTTTCTCTCCTCCAACAGCAGCCAGAAGGATTAATAGCCAGGTTATGTACCAAATTCAGGTACTGTCCAGTGCAAGGGAATTTTATATAGACCTATCAAAAACAACACTTTACAATTAATCCACTTTATTGTTTCTCTAGGTATTAGAATATCCTGTGTTAGAAACCCTATAGTCTCATGCATAAGCAACAATCTTTTTTTTTTATTCATTCACGGGATGTGGGCGTCGCTGGCCAGGCCAGCATTTATTGCCCATCCCTAATTGCCCTTGAGAAGGTGATGGTGAGCTGCCTTCTTGAACCACTGCAGTCCATGTGGGGTAGGTACACCCACAGTGCTGTTAGGAAGGGAGTTCCAGGACTTTGACCCAGCGACAGTGAAGGAACGGCGATATAGTTCCAAGTCAGGATAATGTGTGACTTGGTGGGGAACTTGCAGGTGGTGGTGTTCCCATGTATTTGCTGCCCTTGTCCTTCTAGTTGGTAGAGGTCGCGGGTTTGGAAGGTGCTGTCGAAGGAGCCTTGGTGCATTGCTGCAGTGCATCTTGTAGATGGTACACACTGCTGCCACTGTGCGTCGGTGGTGGAGGGAGTGAATGCTTGTAGATGGGGTGCCAATCAAGCGGGCCGCTTTGTCCTGGATGGTGGCATTTTTCTGCAAGTACACATGCAATTGGCCAAAATATTGACATCAGGACATCATTGTCTCTAGAATGTCTGAGAATTTCAACTGCAGCTGATCAAGACATTTACTGAGTTGTCCATAGTGCTCCAGGAAGCAGAAATAGATTGGAAGACCAAGTGAAAACAGGACCTTGGGTCTAATCATATTTGCAAGGGTAATTTTATATGTAGAAGTGCCAGCAATTTAAGAATATAGGAATAGGAGGAGGCCATTTAGTCCTTTGAGCCTGCTCCGCCATTCAATGAAATCATGGCTAATCTGCAGCCCAAATCCATATACCCACCTTTGCCTCATATCCCTTAGGTTAACAAAAAGATTGCAAGTCGAAAGAAAAATGATGCTATAATAGAAAATGCCTCTATTTGCCTCATGGACCGTATTTACTTATATAGCAAATTTTGTAAAAGGACCGAAGAATGAATATTGTATAAGTTCAATCAGGAATGCTAACCTTCAAATTGCTTCCGGGTAAGGTGGCAATTCCATCTTTCCATTCCAAAACACTGACCATGTCACATTTGTGCACTCCACTAATCTGCGGACTAATTGTTGCAGTAACTGGCACGGTGCTGTCTGATTGTCCCACTTCGATTGGCAAAGAGACACCTTGGTTTTCTCTGGAGGAATTCTGAGTTTTTCGATTACTCTCTGCTGGATTAACTGAATTTATATTTGAAAGAACGCAAAGATAAGCAAAATCTGGCAATATATACTTAAATTTAACCAGCCTACAACAAATTTACATTCATTGAGATCTACAAACTTAAATCTGAGAAAATAAAACAGTAACAACCAAAACATTCCTGGCCCATGTTGTTGTATTCTGGGTGAATTATATCAATATGGTAATGCTTTTTACCTAACATAATTAATATCAACTTGATAATGCAGTTACAAACATGACAGAATTTAAAATATATTTTAAAATGCCATGTTTTCCCTATTTAAAAACAGATTCAAATAATTCCCATTGCTAATGCTTTAAGACAGTTTTAGTCTTGATACTTGATGGCTGATAAAAAAAAATAACATTTGGTTTGAGTATTCAGTTTGCTTTGATCCAGACCAACTCAAATCAAACTGAACATGGAACTAGAACTGAAATACTAAACATTGCTATTTTCTTAACAATAGCAATTGAATAGAATCCCTCTTTATGCCTTGAATTCTAAATTTCCTCTTTTACCCACATGTGCATCTCTCCCAATCCCATGATATGTTCTTCCTGTACCGATGGAGAGATCATTTATCAGCAAAGCCCTTGTAGACTCCTTTTCCCATGTGTAATATGATTGGAAGTCAATTGTTCCTTCCCAAAATTCTCACTTGACTACCTTATCATGCATATTCACAATATATGAATGGTGGATTGTATCATTCTTTCAATAATATATCTATCAGCCTCCTTATACCTTACATAAAATATTTACAATATATGTAAGTTATACCAACTTCAAGTTACGTACAACTGCATGTACCAATCAATTAATCTTCATATGCAAAACAAAAAATGAACTTACTTACAACATATAAAAATATTGTCAACCAACACAACTATAATATATGATAGTGAGTGGAATTGAAAGTTCATCCATATTTGAATATTTTTATTCTGCATTCTTTAAGAATTTGTCCAACTATTTGAACAAATCCATCTTATGACAGCTAGGTTAAACATAAAAATATTGTCTAGTGAAATAAGATAATACATAATCTTTTTTACATACAGATGTCCTTTGTTACTTATACAGTACCGTACCTGGAATAATGAAGGCTTTAGTTGACAGGTGAGTGTTTTGAGTAGAGCTGTTGCTGGTTACCACCTGTAAACTGACTTCTCTGGGTGCAGTCACACTGCTAGGCATCAGAACCTCCAATCCCACTCTGTTGTTCATTCTAATAATGGTTCACCAGCTGATTGCAACTGACTCTGGAGTGAAGTTTGCAAGATTCAACAATCAGTCCTGCTCACAAGGCCACAAGTTAAGAATTGGCAGGTTCAAGGCTTGCTAAGAATACTTGATTGCTTCAGGGTTTTAAAAGTCGTTGGCCAGAAATATACACCCCGCCCCTGGGGAAGGGGTGCAAGGTTGAGTGGGAGGCGGGGGGGGGGGTGACATTCCCGTCGCCTTCCCACCCCCACTGCAATTTTACGAGGGGCGGCGGCGGCAAGAAGCGACTTGCACGCCCCAGGCCAAATAAGGCCCTTAAGTAGCCAATTAACTGTCACTTAAGGGCCTCCTCCAGCCATCATTAGTATATTACCAGCAGCGGGCGAGTGGCTCAGCACCTCAGGAGACCGCTCAGTAAATCCTGGCGGTCTCCTTGCGGGCTAGCAAGGGCCCTCCTGATCAGGCACCCCAGGCCCCGCAGAGGGGTCTCTTTCATGGCACAAGTGCCCCCACTGCACTATATTCCTGTACCTGCCCCCCTCAACCAAGCCCCCTTGCCTCGCTGGGGCCTGACTGATTGTCCCGGCGTCCCTCTTGCTCTTCTGGCTGGGTGCAGTCCCAACAGTGGCCACCGCTCCCAGTGGCGCTGCTGGGACTGAGCTGCCGGCTCTTGGAGGCGGGACTTCCTGCCTCAGAGAGGCGGAAGTCCCGCCCGAGGCTAATTAAGGGCTTGGGCCGCATAAAATCATAGCGTGGCTTCCAGGCCCAGCGGAAGCGGGTTCACCCTGACTTTTTGGCCAGTGGGTGAGGCCTCAGGCAGAATGTAAAAATCCAGCCATTGTAACAGATTTCAAGAGCTCCAAAGGGTAATTATTGTCATGAATAGCGAGCCCTGCTCAGTTTTTACAGCAATTCTTTGTGGGGAATCACAAATTGCAAAAGACAGCAACTCGAAAAGGGTTTCAATTATTCTAAGATAAATGGAAAATGCTGAAAAAATTCAGCAGGTCTGGCAGCATTTGGTCCTCACTCTGCATTACGGAAGGGAGTATGGAGGGGGGATACACAGGGGTCTAACTCTGCATTCTGGAAGGGAGGAGGGAGGGGGGATACACGGGAGTCTAACTGCATTCGTAAAGGGAGGAAGGAGGGGAGATATGCAGGGGTCTAACTCTGCATTCTGAAAGTGAGGAGGGAAGGGGGGATACACAGGGGTCACACTCTGCATTCTGTAAAGGAGGGGGTCTGAGATTACTGGAGAGAAAGCTGTGCTGGCATGAAGGGAGGTACCGTGCACCATCCCTCCGTTAACAGTGTACGCTCTGTGTTTGTGAGGGGGCAATGGCACACTAGGCACCCCTGTGTGTGGGGAGGGTGCCAAAAGGGCAGGAGCGTTAAAGTTTTATGGCTGGTGGGGGCAATAAATTCAGCTGGTAGGATCTTGATGTGGTCATGCTGTGCCACTCTGAGTGTTGGCCAAGATGGGCAATACCATGACATACCACATAGTTGATCCAGGAAAGCAGCTGATGTACCCGTCAACACCAATCTTTGCTCCATTAGGAACCTTCAAATACATGCAGGGTTCAACCTTATTTATCACATGGAAATAGGTATGGCTCATCTCACATTGTGCGATCCTCTGCACATGCGGATCCATATGCGCCAGATGCAATATCAATAGGCAGGTGCGATCCACGTAGAGGCCCACGGTCGTGAGCAGCAGCCCCCAAGGAGTACCCGCCAGTACAGTTGCCGTGCATCTACAGGCCCCACATGACGTGCCATCGGATGTCAGAGCACCAGTATTAGAGGAGATTGCGCATATAAAGAGGGTGGTGACATATCTCTGTACTCTGATCAAGGATGACCTGCAGCGCATGGGCTCCGGTGGACATCCCGTGCCTTTGTTCCTAATAGTGGCAGCGGTTCTCAAGCCTGATGCCTCTGCAGCCTTTTAGGGGCCTACCAAAGACCTTTGTGGGGGTCACACAGTCAGCAGTGCACCGTTGCATCAGGGAGGTCACCAATGCCCTGCACCAGAGGGCCAGTGAGGATGTCCGCTTCAGGACGGACATGTGCTGGGGTCACTCAGCAGGTCACTCAGCATTTGTGGAGAGAGAAGCAGAATTAACTTTCAAGTCTGTGAACTTTCTGCTTTGCTGTCAGATTGACAGCAGCTTCACTCTTCAGCAATGAGGTAAGTATTCTTTGACAGCTGTCAGGAAGCAGGTGCTGGGGCACTTAAAATAGGGCCCCAGCACCTGCTGCACAACTGTTAAAACTATCTCACTGCACCAAATGGCCTGCCTCTCTCCACGTAATATGGGGAGGGTGGCTCTGCATCGTGATTCTAATGAGCACCCGCGATTAATATTGAGGGGGCTCGGCGGCGGCCAGTGAATGCTGGCTTGCCGCCGAGTTCATGGGACACTGCCGCGGATGGTGGCACCCCAATAAAATTCAGCCCTATGTGTAAGGGCTGTAGCTACCCCTAAGTGGTGGAAGATCACATACGGATGGGCTTTTACTCCATGGTTTAGACAAAGAATTTGACATATCACTGGGTATCTTCTATTAAGGGGAACTTTTATAGCACATTGAGGTCTTGTCAATAATGAACCCAAGTTCAGCCCCTAAACAAAGGGTATAAAGGAAAAGTTTTTGAAAGATTCCGATGCAGTAGGTGGTAGATTGGAGGGCTCTTGAGTGGATCCATGCTGACTTTGGTCAAACATATTTGGGTAGTTGAAGGAAAACTTTGAGAAGCAAAAGTACCAAGAAGAGAAGAGGAAAGGAAGAGCTGTCTGTGCATGCCAGCCATCTTGCACAACCTGGACCTGTGCTCGCGACTTGTCATGTTCGTATGTTTTTGCTGTATAACTAGTGTGCTATAACCATCTTAAATTCCAATTAAACTCCACATAATTACCGAATTGGTTGCAGTCAATCCTGATTGGTTGATTAGATAGATTGATAACAACACTCCACAAATGCTGCCTGACCTGTTGAGTATTTCTAGCACTGTCTGTTTTTATTTCAGATTTCCAGCATCCATAGTATTTGCTTTTGTTTCAATTATTATAAGTGCAGCAAAGTACTGGGAGTAAAACCCACTTAATATTCAATATAGGTTTGGACCAAATACGTTATAGCTGTGAAATTGTTTTAAAATAGCACCTGAAAATGACAAGGAGTGTTAATGGATCAGGAAACAACAAGATATGACTCACAAATGTAGGAAATAGAAAGCATGAAAAGATTAGCCCGTAAGAAGATGATTCACATGAATTACATGAAAACACTTCCTAAATTTAAAGAACTAAACCAAGTGTCATATACAAGTAATTTCCAGTGAAAAGTGCTTTGTTCATTCAAACTTTAGAGGGATCTAACAATTTCTATTGCTGCATATCTCAGAGCTGCTGACAAGTAACTTACAAAACAATACAGGAATATAGTTTGTATTTCTCATATTTGCTTTCCAAGGAAGTCCAGGTGAAGCTAGCAGAATCAGTTGGAAGTGCTTCTGTTCCGACAATGCCTTCTTTCACACCAGACTTTTCGGGATGTTTCTTTTCCTCAGCCAAGGAATCCCCATGGTTGACAGGGACCTTGACTGTGTCCATCCTATTTGCCGCACTTCTGCCATCACCCCTTCTCAGAACCATGTCAGAACCTTGTCCCTACCTTCCACCCCATCAGCCTCCTCATTTAATGGATCATTCTCCACCATTTCCGCCAACACACACATGATGTCACCAATACATCTTGCCCTTGCCTTCCCTCCTCTTGCAGCATTCCAGAGACCTTTCCCTCTGTGGTACCCTGGTCCACTCTTCCATCATGCCTGCTTCAATTCCCCCGGCACCTTCAGGTGCAACTGCAGGAGATGCAACACTTGCCCTTTTAACTACTCCCTTTCCAACATCCAGGGCTTCAAACACTCATTCCAGGTGAAAGTGATTTACTTCTTCCAAGTTAGTATACTCTATTCACTGCTCATAATGCAGTCTCCTCTACATCTGGAGACCAAATACAGATTGGGTGATCACTTTGTTGAATGACTCTGTTTAGTCTACAACCATGACCCTGAGCTTCTGATCACTTACTACTTTAAATCTCCATCCCATTCCCCATCTGACTACTCTGTCCTTGACCTTCTACACTGCTTCAGTCAGCCGTGGCTCAGAGGGCAGCACTCTCACCTCTCAGAATGTTGTGCATTCAAGTTTCACTCCAGAGACTTGAGCACAAAAATCTAGGCTGACACTCAGTGCAGGACTGAATGAGTGCTGCTCTGTCGACAGTGCTTTCTTTCAAATGAGACATTAAGCCAAAGCTTCATCTGCCCTCTCAGGCAGATGTAAAAGATCCCATAGTACTATTTTGAAAAAGAGCAGGAGTTATCCTCAGTATCCTGATCAATACTTATCCCTCAATCAACATCAGAAAAACAGATATCAATATTACATTGCTGTTTGTGGGAGTTTGTTGTGCACAGATTAGCTGCTGTGTTTCCTGCAAAAGTACTTATTTGGCTGTAAAGCGCTATGGGCCATTCTGAGGTTATGAAAGATGCTATATAAATGCAAATTTTTCTTTTTCTTTTCACCAATGACATACAACATGAGTTCGAGGAATAGCGCCTCATTTTTCTACTAGACAATTTATAGCCATCTGGCCTTCACATTGCGTTTATTAGCTGTAGACCTTAACCACAGCTCCCATTTTCTCTAAGATAGTAGGTGCTGCTAATGGAGGATGGCTGCCCCATAGCTATTGGGATTGAAGTGTGGGCTGATATTTTCAGTGAAAAAAACCCTATCGGTACATGGCCAGCAGGGTTTACTCCTGGGGTTTACCTGCCTTTCTTTCACCACATTCCTGGAACATGGAAGCCTTCCCTTTTTGCCCAATTTTCCATTTTCCCTCCTACTCTTTTCTGCTTTAACCATTAACACCTCCTCTGGACCCATCTTTTGTTTCTATAGTTGTCTCATTATTCCCACATTTTACCTTGTCACTATCATCACATTTGCCATTTCATCATTCCATCCACTCTTTCAGAGACCTCTCCCTTTTGTTCCTTTTCTGTTCACCTGCATCAACCCTCCCCCACCTTCCATCCATTCTGCATTTGGTTAAAAGCTGTTCACCTCTACCATCTTCCAGTTGTGACGAAAGGTCATCAACCTTAAATATTAATGCTGTTTCTCTCTCCACAGATACTGCCTAACCTGCCGACGGTTCCTAGCATTTTGTTTTGTTTTTATTTCAGATTTCCAGCATCCGCAGTATTTTGCTTTGTTTCTGTATCTGTATTCTGTCACACTAGAATGGAATCGTTATTTATCTATTGAACAGTAAATGTTTGTCAACAGCATAGCCCAGTTGGAGTATCTTATTATTTTATTTAGGTTTCATGTCTATTTTTTTTGCAACGTAAACTCTCTCAGATTGTTTTTTCCCTTTTTTTTAATGAGACATTCCCTCCCCCTTTCTCAATTACTTTAGAATCAATTATTGCCAGATTTAATCGACCACCAGGGAAATTTCATTATTGCAATTAAGGATGTTAAAGGCTTATAAATGTAATCAATTAAAATACAGCAATTTTCAAAACATCATAATTCCACAATTTCAGTAACCTGCTTATTTGCTGAATCTGGTCTGTGTCTGTATTTAATCCACACATCACATCAGACTATGGAATGAAATTCACATCAGACTGTGGAATGAAATAATAGTCAACATGCACTAAATCACCTTTGCTTTTTATTGTATAAATAATGCACAGCACATGAATTAACTTTAAAATATACTTCTTGTCAATATATGCATAACATGTTCGTTATTTCCAGCATTCAATAAATATTTCGTGAAAGAATTTCTGAAAACGAATGCTAATTACCTTAAAAATGGATATTTTAGATCCTGTCCAAAGTGATCAGAAAATGACTGCAGAAAAAAATATAATTAAAGCAAACAATTATGTGATTAAATCGCTGCAGTTTAATGGCAAAAATCTTATTTGCCTTGCATTGCTGTGATGTGATCATAAAAACATATTTTAATAAAATCATGCATTATATCCAGATCTACCTGTGCGGTGAGTGTCATGATCATTCATTAGGAATTATCATTCATCTTTATTGACTAAAACCATGCAATAGGTTTTATTTCTTACCAAAATGGCGGAGCTGACAGCCAGCCAGAGAACAGAAGCGACAGTAAAATTAAGTGGGACACACTTGGATACATGTGAACACCCTGAATTGAGATTCAAGTGATCGATCCACCGCCACTGAGTCCCGTTTGTTGTTTCCCAATTTTCTGTCTTTTAATTCTCAGATACAGTTAACGAAAAAGTTACAAGCATTAAAAAGGTATCAAATTCACAAATTGTCACTGCACACACTGCGCGGCACATCTGAAACAAATCTGTGCGCTGCTCCCACTGATTTCCTGACCAAATGCAAATATATATGTACCATATTTTCGTTAAAAAGTGACAGCCGCGGTAAAATAAAATAACTGAAAGGCAATGAATCAATTTGGTAGGAATATAGAAAAAACATGTAAAATAAGGGCCGACCCTATTTGCCCGGCAGGATCTTGTCTTTGCTTTTTTTTGAAGTATTTTATGTTATTTTACTAATAGTGAAATAATTTGGTTTTCTTACCAATACAATGCTCACTCGGGTCTTTGCTTGCGGGGCTGTGATGATAGTGCGCATGTGCAGTACTCTCAGTAGTTAGTCATCCTCCCTTTCTGCACTCAAATCAGCTTTTTTTGTATTTCTGGAATGTCTAATTCCCAACGCTTTAATTTCCTTTGCCTAATTTAGTTTTTTTCAAAGGACAAATTTTAAACTTTAACAGCCTATTTCTCAGATGCATTGGAAACCATTTTTTTTTTACTGTAAAGTACCCAGGAGACGATTTTATGAGTCCTCACGCCTGTAATTTTCTAACACGTTAAGGTTTACAGAGTAAGACTCAAATTCTATCGACCAAGGTCTGCAACCACCCCCGCACCCCAAGTCAGATACTAAACAGTCAGGTGCTATGTAAATCTCCCACGATTGTACAGGTTTTGAACCTGATGTTCACAATCACCTTGCAGTCCAAAATTATGGGTATTCCCAGTTATAAGATTTTCTGTATTTTGAAATCTGCAATTTTTTGTTGATGCTGTTTACGAATGAGGTTTTATGATAAATGAGCTGTTTGGTTTTAGATAGCTATTGCCCTTTGGAAGTCAAAGAAGTTTGATGCATTTGACAACATAAGATATGCAACAATGTCGGTTGACAGCTACATACAACACAAGTTGGTTCAGTCCCTGGAGTCCATCCTTGATAAATCATCTGTACTTGCCTTTCCACCAATCTTAACAGATTTTTTTTTAAGCCACTGTCTAACACATTAAACATATTTTTCCAAGTTACTTTATATCTCAACTTTTCTAAACAACAAAATCGTAATATTTCTAAAACATCCATGACTCTCTAAAACCTGCTTAGTACATTCAGAAAACCCTCATCTACTTGAGCCACCAGGTTATTAAAGCTTATTAGCATATTTTGACCATCCATTTTTGCAAGCCATTTTAAGAAACACTTTGCTCTAAAAATGATCCCTTTGAATTGTAATTAAGATTTTCCATTCATAAAATTCCTCCCTCTGTAAAACACTTCACTATAATTTTCAGTTTGTGGGAATATTAGTATAACATGGCTGGTATGTTGAGAGCAAACTTACTTTGAATCTGGCTATTTGCTACCTAACCTAAGAATACTCTCAAAAAATAGCCTGTATCAAGAATGCTGTCGTCTTTTTCCCAAATGCTGACAAACCAACCATGCATTTCCTGTAGTTTATGTTCAGATTTTGCAGTGTTAAGATGAGCGTTCGGAGTGTGTAACTGTGCCATGAAGAAATATCCCATTTGCAAACCCTACTTGGTGCTCAGATAGCTAATCTCAACTAGGAAAAATCTCAAAGATGATTCAAGAAACAAAAAGAGTAAATTCCTTCTTGAGCAAAGAAAAATGTGCAAATAGAACATATTTTCAAGTGCAATTAAGCACACATTAAGAATTGATTTAATGTAAAAGATATATTAATTAGGTTGAGGTTATCTCCCTTGTTTACTGCACATTCATAATCCACCAATTGGAAGCGTGACTTCATCATAGCAACTCTGCAAATCATTACTAGTGAATAGCAAGCGACATTCACACTGTGCAAGTGTTAGGAATGATCATCCCAAACAAGAGAACCTAACCACTTTCCCTTAACACTGCATTACCAGAGACCTCCATCAACATCTTTGGGGTTGATGTTGGTCCAGGATCAACCAGAAATTCAATTAGGTCAGCCACAAGAATGCCATGAATACAAGGGGTCCGAAGCTGGGTACTCTGCAGCAAGTGGCTCACCTTCTGGCTCCCCCAAATCCCTACACTATTTACAAGACATAAGAGTGTGATGAAGCACTGTCCATTTGCCTACATGGATACAACTGCGACAGTCAAGAATGAAACCATCCACGACAACAGTCAGATTGATCAGCATTTCACTAGCCTACACGACTACCACTGACATTCTGTGGCTGCAGCGTACCACTTCACTACAGAAACCTGGCATGGCTTCTTTAGCAGCACCTCCCAACCATCCCAGTTCAAAATTACACACTATCCAGACTTGGACATATGTCACGGTTCCTTCCTCATCTGTTGGTCAAAATCCTGGAATTCCCTTTATAGCAGTATTGTGGCAGCATCTCCACCAGACTACAGCAGTTCAATGTAGGTCAGAAACACGTTCCCAAGGACAATTAGGAGGGTCAATAAACACCAGCCTTGCCACTTAACACCCACATCCCAAGAATGAATTTAAAAAAAAAATTTGTAGAACCTTATCCAGCAAAAACAAAAATTCAATTATCAAACATACCAGTTTGTCAACTTAGAAAGTGACAAGAAAATGCAATATTGTAAAGTTTGAAAATTCAAACCAGAGTTTCAACTGTCAAGCCTTTTTAATTCATCAAAAGCTAGTGTAAATAAGGTTTTTCAGATCTTAGTACAAAACTGAGCAACAAGCATTCAACTATTTACAGTAAAAAAAAATCAGCTGAACGGTTTTAGCTCCTACAAATCACCTGATGCCAAGCATCAGTTTCAGTTCACCCACAATAGGGAGAGAAATTAATGCAGGAGTCAGCTACCATCCTCATCAACTTTGCAGTAACTACATTGCAAAGACTGAAAGTGGATGGCTCCTTCACTCCTTCTGAATTCTAGATCTCTGCTCAGCCAAATGTTGAGACATGTAGTCTACTTTACAAATCAATGTTTTTCCAGAGAAAAGGAAACCTGATTTTGCTTTAACAAAACTACTACTGAACAATACATTTGCAAAAACATTGTGTTATACATTTCATGCCACACTAAGTTACTATGCACTGCTAGAAGAGGGTAACTGCACTGTGCACATGTGCTGCAATAATGCTAATTAATTGTAATCTATACAAGATACTTTCTGGATCTGTGAAACAATGGCACCTGTGTAAAATATCCATAATATCCTAGGAATTCTTGAATGTCATTGTATTGAAGTCAGCTTTTGTATCTTAACTTGATGCTCCAACATATAGTCATCCTGCTTAGAACAATTTGAAGGGTTTCTTTAAAAAAAGATTTATCATATTTTACCAAGATATGCATTTAAACATTTAAGACAAAGCAGTGAAGTCCACAAGAAATAAAATTACAAAAGTTGCAATAAAATGCTTTATTGAAACCATGCACATTTCAAATATGTTCCAGGTGTAGAAAAAAACATGCATCTGTAAATGCTGGTCTGCACAAAGATCAACAATCTAAATTAGAATAGATTACTTTCATAAGTGGAGACTGTGCACATTCAACTGTAAAGAATGCATCCCATACAATACGTACAGTGTTATTTAGAAGTCATTTTAGCCTACAAAACTCTGCTCAGCTACATGTAAGCTTGACAAGATTACATTGTTAATATGTATGGTTTAACTACATATACACCAACCATGATAGATTGGGGTATCTAAGCATGACATTAGATACTTCAGGAAGCATTATACACAATTATAACCTTGCCACCTCCATTAATGTACTTCTATGCCTGCTGCATACAAAGTTATGCCAGGGAGCTGAATTACTTTAACTTTTAAGGGGAAGTTCAATAGTATTACTTGTAAATTTAAAAAGTAGAGTTTTGGCACCAAAATAAAGTGCAACTATCAAGATGTTCTGCGATAGTTCTCACCACAGTAAAATAGGAAAATAAAATATACCCTCAAATAGCACATTACACTTTGAAAAGGTTATCGTTAGAAAAAAAAGCAACTGCCATATGTGCACTTATTGCTTAACAGAATTCAGTAATATGAAGGTTTATGTACAATCATCCCTATACTGCACTCTACACTAGAAAGAAAGACATCAGTTTGAAAAAATCTGGAGTTTCAAAAGTTGCATTTACATATACAACAGCTATTTTAAAGAAAGCACTCTGCTTGAATTCAGAGTTGAGAGGTTTGTAGCTAATCCTTAGAGCCAGATCTAGATCTGGACATGGATCTAGATCGGGACCGAGACACCGATCGAGAATGAGATTTGGACGGAGACACGTTTTCTGATCTTGGCTTTGATTTAACTGGTGATGTAGGAACAGACACTTCTCTTGATCTGGAGCGGGACTTTGAACGCGAATGAGACATTGATTTAGCATCTCCTTTGCCATTTACTTGTGGGGATCTAGATCTGCTGTGTGATTTATTATTCAATTCAGATTTCGATTTGCTTGGAGACCGGGAATGAGAGCCCTTATCAGACTTGACTTTGGAATTACCTCTTGATCTAGATTTCCTTTCTGGAGACTTTGATTTGGACCTGGAACGGTCCTTGTTATGTGATCTGGAGTTAGAAATGCAAAGGAAAGTTATTGAATTTGAAAGCATCAACTTTTTTGCATAATAAATTTAGCAAGACAGACAGTTGTAAGAGATTGGACAAACATCCAAATTGAATAGAATGCTAATGACTCAACAGTTTAAAAAAAAGTTTATTCAGCAAGTAGCAAATGCAAACAGATCAGAAAGTGCTCAGTATGCAGAGCCAATTGATCACTGCCTTAACACTGGAATCATTCAGCCTCCCCCACTACTTACCCAGCTTTGGAAAAACAAAAAAAAAAGTCACTAAGGGTTCTCAGTTGGCTGCTATTCAGCAACCCCAAAATGAAGTGTAATACCCAGTAAAGACAGGATCTGATGGAATGTCACAGCCTTGAAATGTTAACCGTTTCTCTCTCTCCATAGATGCTGCCAGACCTGCTGAGTTCCAGTACTTTTTGTTTTTATTTAAAAGGGCAGGATCAAGTTTAGCCCTGAAAGCTACCCCCAACCCTACTGATGCTGACTAATAATGACTACTTGTTACATAACAGTCAATACCATGGATAAGGGAAAATTAGACAAAAATGGCATAAATTGAACCTAATGAACTGATGTTCTAATTCAAAAATGGGGAGGGGACCTGGGGAAATACCTGAAGACATCAAAAGCATAAATCACAGTGAGTACTACTTAACCAGAACAAAAAATGAGGTGATTTCCATATTCACTTGTAGATGCAACCTTGTACAGGTACAAAAGTATACAAGTGAACCAGCATGAATCTACCTATGAAACTAAAAGTTAGGTTCCTATGCAAAATGTCAAACTCCAACCACTTGCATTGATTAGTGAAATTAGTTAAACAGAAAAAGCACTTAAAATATTTTTGTGGCAAACTTCAAGAAATTTTTAATCTACTGTGGCTGATGCAACATTTGGAATTAAGTAACCTTTTTCTGCAAAGATATAAACAGCAACTTTACAAAAGGAAGTCTGGATCTCTTAATTCAAAAACAAATGCATTAGATACAATGAGCATGAGCACAAGTCAATTGTTCCTAAACATTACTTTGATACTGGCTCAAAGATTAATGCGTCTTGACTCAACTAAATAGCTAGCAAATTGAGAATAGGGACTTAGTAAAATAACTACAAAAATGACCCACTTCTCCATCCATCCACCCTAAACAAGCTTAAAACTGGATTGCTCACAAAGTTCAATGGCATAATACAAGTACTGTTTTTGGGCCACAAAATGCAAATTAATAATTCCATAACAGGCAAGCTACTGATAAAGACAGAAGCTGTGTACTGATTAGGACCAATAACACAACAGTGGTAAAAACAAAGTCTACAAAATTCAAAAGGGGGGGAAAATTAAACAAAAGAAACAAATGAGATGGAGTTGATTGGCAATCTGGCTGTTTGTTTAAAAAACAGAGTTCAGGGCCATACTATATTGGATGTACCAAAATTCTACTCATGGCCATTTTATCTCTGAACTGTTTCAATTATACATAACTCCATAAATATTTTTATATTTACCTGTGCAAATTAATGTAACATTTTAAGAGTTAATTAGGCAGTATTACATACCTTCAGTAATAAGCTGCAATTCATTTCATTTCTACCATTTTGCATCAAAAGTACAATTTCTGTAAAGTTAGATCATGTTAAAAGCTCACAGACCCAACATATACCATGCAGAATGTGCCTTCCAACAAAATTTAGCACATACAAAAACCATTCAACAATTTACCTACCGAGAACGTGATCGGCTCTTTGAGGCGCTGCCAGATCTGCTTCTGCTGCTCCTACGGCTTCTACTACGAGAATGACGACGACTTCGAGACCTAGACCTGTGAATTAAAATATTACTTGAAAGCAATATGGCTACCCAGAAAAACCTTGAGAGATTATTTTTTGTCAGCTATTTTATGTTGAAAAATGCACCTCAGCTCATGTTTCTCAGTAAACCCATTTCTAGTTGAGGACAGTATGTTTTATAAAAATCATTCCTATCTTTATAACACCCAGATCAGTTTAAGCATTAAATAGACAAGGAAGCGCACAGCATGCTGGTGATACATATAGATCTTGCACACTGAAGAAATGGGAGCAGCAGTAGACCATATGGCCGATCGAGCCTGCTCCGCCATTCAATACGATCATGGCTGATCCCATGAGGTACTTTCTGGAAGTATAATCACTGTTGTAATGTAGAAAACTCAGCCAATTTGCACACGGTAAGCTCCCACAAACAACGTGTTAAATCAGCAGATAATCGGTTTTTGCGACATTGGTTTGAGTGATAAATATTGAACAGGATACTGGAGAGAATTCCCCAACTATGTGATCTTTTATGTCTACCTGAGAGGAAAGGCAGAACTTTGGTTTAACTTCTCATCAAAAGATTGCACCTCAGAAGGTGCAACACTCCCTCAATAATGCACTGGAGTACCAGCTTGAATTTGTGAATTCTCTGGAAGTAGAATTTGAATCCACAACCATCTGACTCAGAGGCGAGAGTCCAATCACAAAGCCCAAACAGCTGTGTTGTCTACAACCACATCATCAATGCCCTTCGTTTGAATGCCAATGAAATCTAACTCTCAGCTCAACAAGGTCAGCCTTGGGTTCAGTGGTAGCAGTCACACTGCTGAAGGTGGTTGTGGGTTCAAAACCCACTCAAGACAAACATATAATCTAGGTTGACACTTCAGTGCAGTACTGACAGGCTACTGCATTGTTAGAGACTGCATTTTTCAGAAAATACATTAAAAAAAATTAATCTGCTTTCTCAAGTAGACACAAAAAATGGCACTACTCCAAGAAAAGTAGGAATCCTCCCAGTGTCCAGACTAACAAATTTTGCCCAGATTACTTGGTCATTTATCATATCTGGAACACTAATGCGTGTAAACTGGCTGCAGTGTTACTCTAGAAGATCCTGAGGTTGTGAAAGCCATTACGATCGCAAGTTCCTCCTTTCAACCAACCCATGCTCATAATCTTCTCTCTGTCCTACCCACAGTACCAAGACTGCCTTATCAAGTCAACAATGCTATCTTGCTAGGCTGAAACATCGTATTCCATTGTTAAACATTCGCAGCTGCTTTGGTCTAGCTTCATGGATTTTGCCAAGGCCTGCATCCTGATATGATAGGGAGGTTTTTATGCTCGTGTGATTCCAAGAGCATGACTTCCACTTATACAACTGTATCACCTATCTTTTTCAATTTCTTGCCCAACTCTTTGTACTGCATCTTCCACCAACCCCTACTGCCCTCTGTTTTGCTGATCCAAATCAACCTCTGCAGCTTCCATCTGTACTGCATTTCAGTTCAATCTCCACTATGAATTGATTCAGCAAATCCGCTTCATCAGTGACAAAGCTTTCGACCACAATATCCTTAACTTCACAAAACTTATAAGCCCATATGCTTACTACATTTCTACCAATCTTTGAAACCCCCTCAACTTGCATCTTCCACCAACCATCAACATTTGCAGTCCCCCCCCACCCCACGTGTTGGAAATAAAAATATACTAGTCAGCATCTGTAGAGAAACTTTTTCATTTTAGGTAGAATCCTTTTTCTGAACTCAAACATTAACTGGGCATTTTCTTTCTATAGATGCTAACTGAAATTTCCAGTATTTTCTGTTCTTAACCATCAATTCCAATGTCTGATCCTCTTGTAAAGTCCCTTCAGATGTTCTACCACATTAAAACATACCATATAGTTGGCACTGCTGTCACAACATCATGAGGATTTTATAAACTTATTCTTATAAAGGTGATACTAAGTTAGCTACCCCTCTGCTTGGAATACAATCTCTACAGGGCAAACTAATTACCAAAGATGTGGATACTGGCAACTTTAAAGGAAGATATTTAATAGAGCAAATATTTCTCTGAAAGCTTGCACTGAAAAAGATTACTCACCGTGACGGACTACCAGAGGAAGAGCGTCCATTGCGGGGCCGGTCTTCAACCAATCTAATCCTTCTTGCATTAATTTCGCTGCCATCCAGCTTGTCCAAAGCTCGCTTCATATCAGAGTAAGATCTGAATTCAATCACACCCTCATTCATACGCTGCTTATGAGCGTCTGCATAGGTCACTTCTCCCGCTTGTCTCATGAAATCCTTCAAAAATAGAAATAAAAAGCCAGTCAGAGAACAATGAAACATCAACATTAAATATTACCTGGAAAAATATCTGTACTCCGAATATTAACTTTTAGATCTTGCCAGCTGCAACGGCTTGAAAGATTTTCAACAATGAGCCTGAACTCCGTTCGGACAGGCGGTCCATATTTCTCCCGTCCATTTCTTCGATATCCATAACCACCACCGCCTTAAGAGGTTTAACAGAAAGTCAGTAAGTACTCAATTTATGACAAATCTGTAATATTTTGAATGAGAATGAAAACAGATCAAAATATTAAGTAAGCTCAGTTAATAATTACAATTCATAGATTTTGTATTTACACTAAATGCTACAATTATGTTACCATGCATGTCTGCATATATTTTGCCAAATATTAAAACTAAATATTACATTATGTACTTACATTCTAGCAGATTTTAGAAGTTTGGTACAACACACATATGGTAACAGGCACCTAGTTCAGATTAACCAGTAATGTCTAACCCTTGGCATCCTCATCACCCGGGGTCTAATGGCAAAGGCAGCTGTCGTCATGGCTTCCATTAGGTCAGCCAAACGCCAAAGGCTACATATTGTAAGGCAAAGCCAAGGTCAATCGGAACGGGCAGACATCTTAGCCTCACTGGATTCTTTTAATTAAAAGATCAAGGTCTCGTTAAAAAGGTTTGGATGAACACTTTCATTGTTATACAATTTAAAACAATAAAAATACCGTTAGAAATTTTAAAAAACAAATTCAAAAATTAAGCAAAGATATGTTGAGCAAGATATTAAACCACTCACTGCGACCGCCACCACCACCATAACCACCGCCATAGCTCCCATCACGACGTGGTCCTCTAGCATGCTCCACAATTATGCGCTCGCCACAGAGCTCTTTCCCATTCAGTTCATAAACTGCATCATCTGCATCACGTGAATCTTCAAACTCAACAAATCCATACCTGGGAAAAAAAGAGGGGGGGAAAATTAATCAATTAAAACATTTTAGAAAACTTTCACATGGTTCATATGATAAACAGCTTACATACAGTTTCTTCTGATATTAATCAACAATTCCCTTAAACACCCCCCACCCCAAAATAAATGGATAACAATTGATACTTAAATGGCTTCTGCAGGTCCATTCAAAATTAGGAAACATGAATGAATGGAAAGACAATGGAAAGGTAAGAGTTACGAAGTTTATTTTTTTTTAGGTGAGGGTTAATGTTACACGTCTTGAGTACGACTTTAGTCCTGGGACTGTCAGTGGACTAAGGCTAAAATACAAGAATAGTTGTAAATTTAAAAATTAAAGCTCATGGTGCAGGGGGTAACATATTGGCATGGACAGAAGATTGGCTAGCTAACAGGAAACAGAGTAGGCCTAAATAGATCATTTTCTGGTTGGCAAGATGGAACTCGTGATGTGCCAAAGGGATCTGTGCTGGGGCCTCAACTTTTTACCATTTATATAAATGGCTTAGATGATGGGACCAAAGATATGGTTGCTAAATTTGCTGATGATACAAAGATTGGTAGGAAAGTAACTTGTGAAGAGGACATAAGGTAGGCTACAAAGGGATACAATAGGTTAAGTGAGTGGGCAAAGACCTGGCAAATGGAGCATAATGTGGAAAAATGTGAAATTGTCCACTTTGTCAGTAAGTATTAAAAAAAGGGCAATGCTGAGATGCAGAGGGATCTGGGTGTCCTACTGTATGAATCGCAAAAGGTTAGTATGCAGGTACAGCACATAATTAGGAAAGTTAATAGAATGTTTTTGTTTAACACGAGGGAAATTGAACACAAATGTAGGGAGGCTATGCTTCAGCTACACAGGGCATTGGTGAGACCACATCTGGAGTGCTGTGTACAATACTGGTCTCCTTATTTAAGGATGTCAATGCATTGGAGGCAGTACAGAGGTGGTTTATTAGACTAATATCTGGAATGGGCAGGCTGTCTTACGAGGAAAGATTGGACAGGCCAGGCATGTATCCACTGGAATTTAGAAGAGCAAGAGGCAACTTGATTGAAACATATAAGATCCTGAGGGGTCTTGACAGGGTGGATGTGGAAAGGATGTTTCCCCTTGTGGGAGAATCTAGAACCAGGGGTCACTGTTTAAAAATATGAAGAGAGTTGAGAATTTTTTTCTTTCGGAGGATCGTGAGTTTTTGGAATTCTCTTCCTCAAAAGGAAGTGGAAGCAGAGTCTTTGAATTTTTTCAAGGCAGAGGTAGATAGATTCTTGATAAGCAAGTGGGTAGGTGGAAATGTGGAGTAATCAGTTCGGTCATGAACTTATTGAATGGCGGAGCAAACTCCAAGGACCGAGTGACCTACTCCTGCTCATACTTCGTATGGTCGTAAAATTAACATTTAAAGCAATTTCCTCTACTTCGAATCATGAAACTCAGCGTCAGCTCTCTGAAAGAGAATCACTTAATCCTATTTCCTGCCCATACCCCAAACCTACTGAATTTATTTTACAAATATGCATTGCCCTTTTAATAGCCAATATGGATTCTGCTGTAATAAAGATTCTACTTTCCCCACTATCGCTGGTACGGTATTTCACATTCCGACGCTGCAGATAAATTTCGCCCAACATTCGGTTGTTATTTTGGCGACCACCTTAAAATTTGTGCCCTTTAATTACGGAGTCAAAACTAACGAAGACCAATTTTCCTCTTCTACTTCAAAACCCCTCATTACACACACGCTGCAATTCCAATGTTTATAACTTTTTCGCATCTCGGATCAAAACTGTAAATTTGAGATTATTGCGGTTCTATCCAACCACTTCCACAACCTCTTATTTTACAAGAACTGTTCAAATACCACACTCTAAACCGTTGCAAAACCGCCACAAAGACCACAATTTGCAAAACAAACTGGGTTAACAGCCTGAACACCTGACTGTAAAAAAAAAAGAGGAATTGATGACGATTTGTGTCGCTCCCCAAATCATTTCTTTAATTGGAAAATATATTAATATGAAAAGGTGCACGCAATGCAAAAGAGTAACACACTGAACTAGGATGGGGAGGCTTCTTCATGTTGCATTTGCCCCTAAATACAAATGCAATTTCAATATGAATTAAGTAAATGCAAACAAAGCAGTGCAACTGCCGGGGAGGGAGTACCCCCGAGTTTTATGCAGAATGCACGATTTAAAAACCCGGGCTTGATCTGTAACTCCCCCATGTTCCAGCTGCTAACCCCGCAAACGCTCCACCTCCTGCCGCCATTTTATCCCCAATACCCGCTCATCCACGCGGCACCTTCCCCACCCCCTTTCACTCAGCAGCAAAATGAAGGGATTCCCAACTGGCTCATTCCAGATCCGCCAAACTTGCGGGAGGACAAAAACCTTCCACCGATCCCGAGGGTGCAGCAGATGGGAGTGAGACGGATGCGATGCCGGGTCCAGAGGGTAAGCCGGGCCGCGCCCCCATTCCCTCCCTACCCCTCCCCGGCCACTGGCCGTGTAGCCCTCACCCATTCTTCAGATCCACCTCCAGCAGCTTCCCGTAACCCTTGAAAAACCTTTCCAGGTCCTTTTCGCGAACGTGATAACTCAACCTCCCGACATAAACACGCGGCATCGTTTCTATTTATTTTCAAATCTCAGAGCGAGCTCGGAGCGCCGCTTTATTTTGCCTTTGTGTTTCGGCAATGACGTGAAACACCCCCTCCCCCACCCGAAGTCTCGCCGCGAACGTCAGCGAAACCCGCGCTCAGCTCATCTTACGTCATCATTCTATGCGCGCTATGTCTTCTGGGCCTTGTAGTTCTCCTAATTTTTTTGGTTTTGGGACAGCCAACTTTACATCATCCTGCCATTCACACCTACTCCAAACACATCTGCTCTTCCTTTACGAAAGCAAAAAAATGTAGATGCTGGAATTCTGAAATTAAAAACAGGAAATGCTGGGAATACTCGACAGATCAGGCAGCATCTGCAGAGAGAAACAGAGTTGAAGTTTCAGGTCCATCATCTTTCATCATTCTGGGAAAAGTTAGAAATGTAACAGGTTTTGAGCAAGTGAAATGTGGGAGGGTGGACGAAGAACATCAGGAAGGTCTGTGATAGGGTGAAAGACAGAGATTAAATGACAAAAGTGTTTGTGAATGATAAGAAACTTGGAAACATTGTGAACTGTGAGGAGGATAGTGTAGGACTTCAAAGCACACAGACAGTTTGGTGGAATGGGTGGCAAGTGGCAGATGAAATTTAATACAGAGAAGCATGAAGTGATTCATTTTGGCTGGAAGCACACGGAGAGCCAACATAAAATAAAGGGTGCAATTCTAAAGGGAGTGCAGGAGTAGAGAGACCTGAGTGTATATATGTGCATAAATCATTGAAGGTGGCTTCATTAATAGGGGCATAGAGTACAAAAGCAAGGAAGTTTTGTTAAATGTATATCGAATACTGGTTCAGCCTCAGCTGTAGTAGTACTGTGTCCAGTTCTGGCCGCCACATTTTAGGAAAGATCTGAACGCATTAGAGGGAGTGCAGAAAAGATTCTTGAGAGTGGTTTCAAGGATAAGGAACTTCAGTTACGTGAATAGATTGGAGAAGAGAAGGTTGAGAAGAGATTTGATAGAGGTGTTCAAAATCATGAGGGATTTGGTCAGAGTAGATAGAGAAAAGCAGTTCCCATTGGTGGAAGCATCGAGAACAAGAGGTCACAGATTTCAGGTAATTGGCAAAAGAAGCAATTGCAACATGAAAAACTTTTTCATGCAGCGAGTGGTTAGGAATGCATGACCTGAGAATGTGATGGAGGCAGTTTCAATCAAGGCATTCATTAGGGAATTGGATTGTTATCTGAAAAGGAAGAATGTGCAGGGCTCTGGGGAGAAGGGAGGGGAGTGACTCTAGGTAAATTGCTCTTTTGGAAACCCAGCACAGACACGACAGGCTGAATGGCCTCCTTCTGTGCTGTAACAATTCTGCGATTCTGTGGTGGCAGAGGGCCAAAGGGAGTGGTAAGTAAAAAAGCCCAAAGATGTGTCTGGAGGGGATGTGAATGGCAGAATGATGAATGGCTACCATCCAAAAGCAAAAGCAAGTCCTGCATCAGCCTACACCCCATGCAGAATATATACCACCAAACATTGTCATCGAGGGAAGCGAGCTGAATGCCGTCAAGCAATTTACCTATTTGGGGAGCGTCATCTCATTTGATGCCAGCATAGACAAGAAAGCGGACAATAGACTTTCAAAAGTAAACAGCACGTTCGGCAGACTCTACAAATGAGTGTGGAGCAACCACAGGCTCAGAGCACAGACCAAACTCAAAGTGTACAAAGCCGTATTCCTCATCACCCTTCTGTATGATGCCAAGTCTTGGGTCCTATACTGCCATCATGTACACCTTCTAGAGCACTTTCATCAGCGCTGCCTCCACAACATCCTCACGATCCGCTGGCAGGATTGCATCACAAACATTGAAATCCTGGAAACAGCCAACATCAGCAGCATTGACGCCATCCTCCTGCAAAGCCAACTGCATTGGGTGGGTCGTTGCCCAGATGGATGACAATCGCCTGCCCAAGATAGTATTGTATGGAGAACTAATTACTGGTAAAAGGAACAGAAGGGCCCCATGCAAGTGTTTCAAGGACTCCTTGAAGAAGTCCCTCTCTAAGTGCCACATCGACCATCATCAGTAGGAAGCGTGGGCCATAGATCGTGATGCCTGGAGTTGCTACATTGGGAGTGCTACAGACACCTTTGAGACTGAACGAAGAACCAGTACGAAAGAGAAAAAGAGGAGAAGGATAGATCCAATTGCCCCCAGCAGCGACTACACCTTCACTTGTACCCATTGTGGGAGAATCTGCCAGTCACGATAGGCCTGACTAGCCACCAGCGGGCCTGCAAGCGATGAGTACAACCTTCCTAAGACCTTCGTCTGCAAAGCAATGCCAAGAGAGTATATCTTGCAAGACAAATATATACAACTTATGTCCATATCCAAAATTTAAAAAATTGATGCAGGTTGTCCTAAAAATGAATGTGACAAGGAATTTGAATGCTCGTCTGAATTTTACTTCAATGCTCTTGAATTCGTACAATATTTTTCCCTCAAACTCTGAAATTAAATAGTTATTTCTTTATTATAATATTTAAATGTTATTTTCTTAACCTTGGCTCAGTGGTAGTGTTCTCACCTCAGCTGAAGACCCGCTGCAGGGACTTGAGCATATAGTTTAGGATGATATTTCAGTACTGCAGAGTTGGATTGTTGCCTTTCAGATGAGATGTTAACTGAGGCTCCATTTACCCTTTCAAGTGCCTGTCAAAGATCATGGGACAACCATATTAAGAAGATCAAGGGTGTTCTCATGGGTACCAATGCCCCTCCAGATCTTTCTTCCCTTTCACTTCCCTCTGACTCCATCCCTTCTTCTAATCACATCCCTTGCCGTGTATTCACCATACCCTCTGTCATCCCCCTCTCTGACATTGAACAATTTGTACTTGGCAAAGGACTCAGCTATGCCCTTACACCCCCACCGCAATGAACTTCACGCTCGGCATGACGTTGAGCTCTTCTTCCGTTGCCTTCGCCTCAGGACTGACTTCTTTGGCCAGAAGTCCTCTCCACACAACCCCTCACCCCCACCGACCCTCTGTTCTCTTACCCACTCTCGATCTTTTCATTCAGAACTGTCTTAAATTCTCTGCTCCCCTCACTCACTCTAACCTGTCTCCCACTGAACTTGCTGCACTCCATTATCTCAGGTCTAACCCCAACATTGTGATCAAACCTGCAGACAAGGGTGGTGCTGTTGCTGTCTGGCGCACCGACCTCAACCTTGCAGAGGCTGAGCACCAACTCTCAGACACTCCTTCCTACTTCCCCCGGACCATGACCCCACAACCAAACATCAAGCTAATGTCTCCAGGGCTGTCACCGACCTCATCTCCTCTGGAGTACTTCCGTCTACAGCTTCCTACCTCATAGTCCCGCAAGTCCAAACAGCCTGCTTCTATCTCCTTTCCAAAATCCACAAACAGGACTGTCCTGCTAGACCCATTGTTTCAGCCTGTTCCTGCCCCACTGAACTGATTTCTTCCTATCTTGACTATTTTTTCTTCCCTTGTCCAGTCTCTTCCCATCTACACCTGTGAATTTTCTAGCACCTAACATCATTTCAAAAATCTCCAATTTCCTGACCCTAATCACCTCCTCTTTACAATGGACATCCAATCTCTCTACATCTCCATCCTCCAGCAGGACAGTCTGAGGGCTCTCCACTTCTTCCTTGAACAGAAGCCCAACCAGTCCCCATCCTCCACAACCACCCTCTGCCTGGCTGAACTTTGAACAACTTTTTCAACACCTCTCACTTCCTCCAAGTAAAAGGTGTTGCTATGGGAACCCACATGGGTCCTAGTTATACCTGTCTTTTTGTGGGGTATGTCGAACATTCTTTGTTCCAGTCCTACTCAGGCCAGCTCCCCCAACTCTTCTTCCAGTACATTGATGTTTGTATTGGTGCCGTTTCCTGCTCTCGCCCAGAACCGGAAAACTTCATCAACTTTGCTTCCAATTTCCACTCTTCTCTTACCATCACATGGTCAATCTCCGACACTACCCTTCCCTTTCTTGACTCCTCTGTCTCCATTTCTGGGGATAGGCTGTCTACTAATATTCATTGTAAGCGCACCAACTCCCACAGCTACCTCAACTACACTTTCTCACATCCTGCGTTCTGTAAGGATTCCATTCCATTCTCCCAGTTTCTCTGTCTTGATCGCATCTTTTCTAATGATCCAACCTTTCACAATAGCGCTTCTGATATGTCTTCCTTTTTCCTCAACTGAGGACTCCCCAACCGCCCCCTTCCCCCACCACTGTGGTTGACAGGGTCCTCAACTGTGTCTGACCCATTTCCCGCACTTCTGTTCTCACCCCTTCCCCTCCCTCCCAGAACCGTGACAGGATTCCCCTTGTCCTCACTTTCCACCCCACCAGCCTCCACATACAAAGGATCATCCTTCGCCATTTCCGCCACCTCCAACATGATGCCACCACCAAATGCATCTTCCCCTCCCTCTCCTGTCAGCATTCCAAAGGAACTTTTCCCTCTGCAACACCCTGGTCTACTCCTCGATCACCCCCAACATCTCGTCCCCTTCTTACGGCACCTTTCCATGCAATCGTAGGAGGTGTAATACCTGCCCTTTACGTCCTCTCTCCTCATCATCCAAGGCCCCAAACACTCATTCGAGGTGAAGCAGCAATTTACTTGTACTTCTTTCAATTCATTATACTGTATTCGCTGCTCGCAATGCAGTCTCCTCTACATTGGGGAGACCAAATGCAGATTGGGTGACAGCTTTGCAAAACACCTCTGCTCAGTCCGCAAGCATGACCCCCAGCTTCCAGTTGCTTGCCATTTTAATTCACCACCCTGTTCTCATGTCCAGATTTCTGGCCTTGGCCTGCTGCACTTTTTTTTTTATTCATTCATGGGATGTGGGCATCACTGGCTATGCCAGCATTTATTGTCCATCCCTAATGGCCCTTGAGAAGGTGGTGGTGAGCTGCCTTCTTGAACCGCTGCAGTCCATGTGAGTTAGGTACACCCACAGTGCTGTAAGGAAGGGAGTTCCAGGATTTTGACCCAGCGACAGTGAAGGAGCGGCGATATAGTTCCAAGTCAGGATGGTGTGTGACATGGATGGGAACTTGCAGGTGATGATGCTCCCATGCATCTGCTGCTCTTGTCCTTCGAGGTGGTAGAGGTTGGGGGTTTGCAAGGTACTGTCTAAGGAGCCTTGGTGCGTTGCTGCAGTGCATCTTGTAGATGGCACACACTGCTGCCACTGTGCATCGGTGGTGGAGGGAGTGAATGTTTGTGGATGGTGTGCCAATCAAGCGGGTTGCTTTGTTCTGGATGGTGTCGAGCTTCTTGAGTGTTGTTGGAGCTGCACCCATCCAGGCAAGTGGAGAGTGTTGTAGGGTATTCCCAAGCGCAGAGGCACCTGCAGTAAATATCATACTGTTTAAATGTTATTTGAGTAAGTAGATTCATATAATCCTAGTGAACATATATATATATATATATATATACACTCATATACAAGTTAAAAGTATAGCCACATATTGTTACAAAATGGAGTACTCACCCAAGGCACTGTGGGAGCAAGATTGGCTAAGTCATATCCCTGAAAATGGTACTGTGAGACACAGACAGTTAGGCTGACCAAGGAGGCCCCTCATATCAGTGTATAAGACAGCTGCTTTGTGTAACTACAGACAGCACGAAGCAATCAGGAATGCAAGCTTGATAAAGGTAAAAGGATTCATTGTGAAGACTCAGGGATAGTTGATAAGGGGGTCTGGGAAACATCACAAGATGATCAGGGGGCTTGCATGAGCTGATCACGTAGCCACATGATGCCTAATGAGTAATCTAATTGGTAATATGTGTAATGTATGTAATCAATTACCGTTATGATTGGATTATGTCCAGCCGGGATGGGCTGAGTAACTGTATATCTGTTGTGGATTTTCCTTTGTTCGGTGGAGAGGCATCTGGACAGACCAGTGACCTGCTCCCCGCTGGCGTAACTAAATAAACTGTTTGACATTGGAGCAGACTTGAGTGTCGAGTGATTCTTCTAGATTCATTCCCGCTAACAATTGGCGTAGTCGGCAGGATCAGGGGTAAGTCAACTCTTCTGCGACCCTGATATCCCAGCCTGAGCCGGAATTAAGAGGACGACTGAGTCCCACGTGAAGGCCAGGAATGGGCGAAGGGAACAAAGGGGGCAAGGGAGAGTTGGCTGGAGCCTGATCCCGAACTTGAGAACAGGATTTGGCAGTCGCTTGATGCCATCAGGAACACCGGGTGAGTATCTTTAAAGCTTATCCCGGGGCCGGGTGGTATTTCGCGACCGACGAATGCCAAGTTTGTGAACAGGATCTGAACAATGGTCAAACGGTGGTAGGTAGTTCGTTAAGAGACGTAGGCACTGTCAAGGAGGGTTTGGAATATATGTATGCGTATATATATCATAAGCTTGTTGTATGAAATACGGACAGACTTGTGACCCGACAGATAGCCAGGAGACGGTCTACTACAAGTTGCACTAGGTTAAAAGCGGACCTCTGAGAGTAGATTCTAACGGTTCTACCCAAGTATGGCCAGTGAAAAAATGGAGCTCGAGTGGGGACCGGAGGGGTCCATTACCTGCCAACTGGCAGAGAAACAAAAAGGAAAAAAGCATTCACTAAGTTTATGGCAGAGTGACACAAAGGGCTATGTTTTAGAGTAAAAACAAGTTACTATGTCTTTGATTCGAATGTGTGATTGTTGGAAGCGTCCACGAATGAATTGAATTTCTGGGATGTACAGCTTGTGTTCGGTACAGCTTGTGTTCTGTAGAACGGACTGTCGTTAACTCTTTAATAAAAGCAAAATACTGCGGATGCTGGAAATCTGAAATAAAAACAAGAAATGCTGGAATCACTCAGCAGGTCTGGCAGCATCTGTGGAAAGAGAAGCAGAGTTAACGTTTCGGGTCAGTGTTCCAAAGAAGGGTCACTGACCCGAAACGTTAACTCTGCTTCTCTTTCCACAGATGCTGCCAGACCTGCTGAGTGATTCCAGCATTTCTTGTTTTTATGTCGTTAACTCTTTGTTGTCTGGCTTTAATGTTGAAAGCATGAGTCTATTAAGTTGTTTGGAATTGAATGAGTGTGAAAAGTGATTGTTGAGTGTGTTCATTTCGATTTAAGATTGTGCACCCAGGAATGGGATATAAAATTGAATTATATTTTAAGTTAAAATTTTATTTTGATTTTAAAAGTTGGTTTTGCAACTGTGAAAAGGCAATGAACAATTTTCTAAGAGATAAGCTTCAGCCTTGAAGGTCTGAAGATGTTTGGCAGAAATCCAATTTGAAGTTTACAACTCCTGCTTTAATTGGAGTTCCAGTTTAAAATCTGTTCTAGTTTTTTGGAGTTTAAATTAAAGACATGTTTTACTGACTGTTTTAAGTAGCAAATGTCAGGAATTGGATATTGGTTTTAAGGGAGAGAAGGATAAGCAAAGGAGATAATGGGAAAGATTAAAGTTTGTGTAAGGAGCTGGTGTTAAGTCTTTTGTTGTAAGAATGTTAAATAACTTTTTCTTTAGTTTTTGGTTTTATTACAGTCATTTGAAAAGGCACTTGAAGAACAAGAAAAATGACATAATTTACCTTTTTTTTTAAAAAAAGCACGTGCTATTCTGTTCTGTGTGTAGTTAATAAGTATTATAAGTTAATAAGTCTGAATTAAATTAATATTGTTAAGGTTAATTGACCTGTTAAATTTTTTTAAAAACTGGAAATGTCATTTGCAACCACAATGAACTTTCAAGTTTAGCATGTCGAGTTTTGGGGGAGTCTTAAGTTCCGGACATAGGACTCACTCATATAACATCGGCAGTTTTGATTTTTAAATATTTATTGCAGTAAATTGGAATTTGGAATCATCTTTGTTTTATAAAAAATCCTTAGATTAGAAACCTCTTACAAAAGATGCTAAAAGTTTGGAAACAATTGGAGTTTAATCTAAAATGCTGTCTTTCCTGATGGAGATGGTTTCCTTTGAAGTTCATAATGTTACTAAAGATTTTGTTGTTTGAAAATCCTAAGGATACCAAAAACCATTTAAAATGGAGTTTAGTTCTTTTCGATAAAAAAGGGTTACGTAAAGCGACGTAGCGGAGAATGCTTTGCTCCGCCATTTGGAGACAAGCAAGAAATTAACCTTGCTGCAACTATCTTTATCAATGAGACAAAGTGCTTGAGAAGGAGAAATAGTTGCAAGCACTTCTGTCTTTACTAAAAAAAATGCAATATCACCAAGTCTGGGCATAAGAAATTGGAACCGATAAACAAAATTAAATTGATATGAGTGGTTAATTAAAGCATTCAAAGGGAAATTTACTGTTATTTGAATTTGGAATAATCTGAGATGTCGAAAATCCAGTTTAATTTGACAAGTTATTTAAGGAATTAAAATGTCATCAAAGGTTAAAAAAAAACACAAACAATATACACTAATGTCTGGAATCAAACGGAAATGTTTGATTTCTGTTTTAAGGAATTATGAATATTAATTGTAAAGGTTCTCCAGGGCTCAAAATGAAATAGAATTATAATTAATGGGAATTGGCAATCAGATCTGGCTGATGCAAGCGCTAATAAAGGAATTCTGGGGATAAACAAATAGTGAAATAAATAGCTAATTTCCAAGAATATAAATTAACTCCTGGATTCCCCAGGACATGTTCGGTCCCCACAGGTAGACATGTATCCCTCATTAGGGGATACTCACAACATGGACAAGTACTAACACCTGGTGACCACCAGGGCAGTGTGTTTAAATTACAGATATAACCACTAGTGGAGAATGGGAAAGAACCGGACTGCAGTGGCTGTGGGGCCTGATGCTAATATCCGGAGAGGAAGAACAAAGACCCGGTAATGGATGCACAACGGATTAATGAAAGGAGTATTAATATGTACTATATGAACTATGGGGCATTGCACAACATGTTGGATGGGAAGTGTATAACGGCGAGTAAACCTACTTGACTGCATGGCTTACGGTGAATCCGGGCAAAGATGCAGTATGTGTACGGTGTTCCACAGATGACCTGCGCTAACTGCGTGACCAGACAGAAAGGGGAAGGGGTAACTGAGAGCTGTGTCTTTGGAATTGTTTGTGCCCCTCCCATTGGGCAACAGATGATAAGGAAAGTTGAAAGGAACATGGATGTGTGTGGGTACATCGAGCCCAGGGGAAGCGTTGTATGATAATGTAAAACATGAAATTGTGCCTGTGTTGATCAATGTCTCAGGTATCCGGATGCCAGAGTATTGTTCAGAACAGGCTAAGACTATGTATAGTATGTTAGCCACTGTAATAGTGTGACAAGCTGCTGACGCCACAGGGGCCACAAGGATAAGGGGGCGTAACCCATTTCATAGATACAAGAGGAAAAAAAATACTAAATGATAAGTTAACAGGGATCAATACTGGAACTTCTTTAACCAATTCTTTACATACACAAGCGGTAAACGAGAATGTGGAACGACTCTGGAGGGTTATAAGGGAGCTCATAATTCAAGCTGAGGGGGCCCAATCAAACAGGTCTGGGGCAGAGAACCATGGAAATACAATTAGATGGAATAGCGGTGCTGGAGGCCCATGCCAAGACTTTTAATCACTTTGGATGCCGTACCCGGCAGGGACAATTGTGCCACACTTATGGGCTGTGGATGGTGGAACAAATGAGACACAACCTCGATCAGCTCCAAAGGGGGGAGGTACCAGATTGGATCGACAGAGCAATACCTCCCTCCGATATTATCTGACAGAGATTTTGCAAGGTCGGGGTACCAGGGAAATGGAAAGTACTGCGTTTCCACCATCGAAACATCATACTGCTATGGAAGTTGACGCTGTCCCATACCATACCCAGACTTCTGTTTTACCCCTCAACAACCAGTCACTATAGGACTAGCCTGGATAGTTTATATCCAACAGCGGGGGCTGGAAACCATTAATGCAACTGATCAGCTCCACGATCACCTCCAGCATTATAAAGAGTCAGAGCAAGCCCCAATCCCACACATAGATGAGAAATTGAGCGGATTACGGGACAAAGTAGGTCACTCAGTGAAGCTTTACCATCAGTTAAAAAGAAAGTTAAAGGTTCTTAAGGAAAATAATGAACAGGAACTTCAAAGTACAAGCTGGCGGAGAAAATTTGTGATTGGGGGATGAATTTGAATATCCACCCTTGGATTAGGATAATTTCTCATGTGCTAGTTGGAATACAGTTAATACAGGCCATAGCATGGGGCATACTAGCTTGCCGATCATATAGGCGCCATGTGCAGCGAAGGAGGATGAAAACCAGAGCAAAGGCAAGGGAGACAATTTGTCTATCTAAAGGGCTAAGTCAGGTGGATCACATTAATTTGATATAATACGACCGGAATTCCTGAAATCACGTGACTGACCAGCACGTCCGAGGCAGGGAATACCGGGCGAGTTTAAAGGGGTAAAAACAAACAATAAATGGTGTCGGTTGAGGAGACTATGGTTAGTCTCCTACCGAAAGGGGGGATTGTTGTAGGGTATTCCCAAGCGCAGAGGCACCTGCAGTAAATATCATACTGTTTAAATGTTATTTGAGTAAGTAGATTCATATAATCCTAGTGAACATATATATATATACACTCATATACAAGTTGAAAGTATAGCCACATATTGTTACAAAATGGAGTACTCACCCAAGGCACTGTGGGAGCAAGATTGGCTAAGTCATATCCCTGAGAATGGTACTGTGAGACAGACAGTTAGGCTGACCAAGGAGGCCCCTCATATCAGTGTATAAGACAGCTGCTTTGTGTAACTACAGACAGCACGAAGCAATCAGGAATGCAAGCTTGATAAAGGTAAAAGGATTCATTGTGAAGACTCAGGGATAGTTGATAAGGGGGTCTGGGAAACATCACAAGATGATCATGAGCTGATCACGTAGCCACATGATGCCGAATGAGTAATCTAATTGGTAATATGTGTAATGTATGTAATCAATAACCGTTATGATTGGATTATGTCCAGCCGGGATGGGCTGAGTAACTGTATATCCGTTGTGGATTTTCCTTTGTTCGGTGGAGAGGCATCTGGACAGACCAGTGACCTGCTCCCCGCTGGCGTAACTAAATAAACTGTTTGACATTGGAGCAGACCTGAGTGTCGAGTGATTCTTCTAGATTCATTCCCGCTAACAATGTGCCTTGTAGATGGTGGACAGGCTTTGGGGAGTCAGGAGGTGAGTTACTCGCCTCAGGATTCCTAGCCTCTGACCTGCTCTTGTAGCCACAGTATTTATATGGCTACTCCAGTTCAGTTTCTGGTCAATGGTAGCCCCTAGGATGTTGATAGTGGGGGATTCAGCGATGGTAATGCCATTCAATGTCAAGGGAAGATGGTTAGATTCTCACTTGTTGGAGATGGTCATTGCCTGGCACTTGTGTGGCATGAATGTTGCTTGCCACTTTTCAGCCCAAGCCTGGATATTTTCCAGGTCTTGTTGCATTTCTACACGGACTGCTTCAGTATTTGAGGAGTCACGAATGGTGCTGAACATTGTGCAATCATCAGCGAACATCCCCACTTCTGACCATATGATTGAAGGAAGGCCATTGATGAAGCAAATGAAGATAGTTGGGCCTAGGACACTACCCTGAGGAACTCCTGCAGTGATGTCCTGGAGCTCAGATGATTGACGTCCAACGACCACAGCCATCTTCCTTTGCGCTAGGAATGACTCCAACTAGCAGAGAGTTTGCTCCTGATTCCCATTGACCCCAGTTTTGCTCGGGCTCCTTGATGCCATACTCGGTCAAATGCTGCCTTGATGTCAAGGGCAGTCACTCTCACCTCACCTCTTGAGTTCAGCTCTTTTGTCCATGTATGAACCAAGGCTGTAATGAGGTCAGGGGCTGAGTGGCCCTGGCGGAACCCAAACTGAGCGTCACTGAGCAGGTTATTGCTAAGCAAGTGCTGCTTGATAGCACAGTTGATGACCCCATCACTTTACTGATGATTGAGAGTAGACTGATGGGGCGGTAATTGGCCGGGTTGGACTTGTCCTGCTTTTTGTGTACAGGACATACCTGGGCAATTTTCCACATTGCCGGGTAGATGCCAGTGTTGTAGCTATACTGGAACAGCTTGGCTAGGGGTGCGGCAAGTTCTGAAGCACAGGTCTTCAGTACTATTGCTGGAATATTGTCAGGACCCATAGCCTTTGCAGTATCCAGTGCCTTCAGTCCTTTCTTGATATCACGCGGAGTGAATCGAATTGGCTGAAGTCTGGCATCTGAAATGCCGGGGACTTCAGGAGAGGACCGAGATGGATCATCAACTCGGCACTTCTGGCTGAAGATTGTTGCAAATACTTCAGCCTTATCTTTCGCACTGATGTGCTGGGCTCCCATCATTCATTGCGTTTAGGGATATTTGTGGAACCACCTCCTCCAGTTAGTTGTTTAATTGTCCACCGCCATTCACGACTGGATGTGCCTTGACTGCAGAGCTTAGATCTGATCCGTTGGTTAAGGGATCTCTTAGCTCTGTCTATCGCATGCTGCTTACGCAATTTGGCATGCTGATAGTCCTGTGTTGTAGTTTCACCAGGTTGACACCGCATTTTGAGGTATGCCTGGTGCTGCTCCTGGCATGCCCTCCTGCACTCTTCATTGAACCAGGGTTAGTCTCCTGGCTTGATGGTAATGGTAGAGTGGGGGATATGCCGGGCCATGAGGTTACAGATTGTGGTTGAGTACAATTCTGCTGCTGCTGATGGCCCACAGCGCCTCATGGATGCCCAGATTTGCATTGCTAGATCTGTTCGAAATCTATCCCATTTAGCACGGTGATAGTGCCACACAACACGATGGAGATATCCTCAATGTGAAGGCGGGACTTTGTCTCCACAAGGACTGTGCGGTGGTCACTCCTACCAATACATTCATGGACAGAAGCATCTGTGGCAGACAGATTGGTGAGGACGAGGTCAAGTATGTTTTTCCCTCGTGTTGGTTCCCCCACCACCCACAGACCCAGTCTAGCAGCTACGTCCTTTAGGACTCGGCCAGCTCGGTCAGTCGTGGTGCTACCGAGCCATTCTTGGTGATGGACATTGAAGTCCCACACCCAGAGTACATTTTGTGCCCTTGCCACCCTCAGTGCTTCCTCCAAGTGGCATTCAACATGGAGAAGTACTTAGTCATCAGCTGAGGGAGGGCAGTAGGTGGTAATCAGTAGGAGGTTACCTTGCGCATGTTTGACCTGATGCCATGAAACGTCATGGGGTCCAGAGTCGATGTTGAGGACTTCCAGGGCAACTCCTTCCCTACTGTATACCACTGTGCCACCACCTCTGTGGGGTCTGTCCTGCCGGTGGGACAGGACATACCCGGGCTTGGTGATGGCAGTGTCTGGGACATTGTCTGTAAGGTATGATTCCGTGAGTATGACTATGTCAGGCTGTTGCTTGACTAGTCTGTGGGACAGCTCTCCCAACATTGGCACAAGCCCCCAGATGTTAGTAAGGAGAACTTTGCAGGGTCAACAGGGCTGGGTTTGCCATTGTCGTTTCCGGTGCCTTGGTCGATGCCGGGTGGTCCGTCCAGTTTCATTCCTTTTTATTGACTTCGTAGCGGTTAGATACAACTGAGTGGCTTGCTAGGCCATTTCAGAGGGCATGTAAGAGTTAACCACATTGCTGTGGGTCTGGAGTCACATGTAGGCCAGACCAGGTAAGGACAGCAGATTTCCTTCCCTAAAGGACATTAGTGAACCACATGAAGTTTTCCAGTGAAGCTCAACGCAAGCTCAAGGAACAGCACCTCATCTTCCAATTCAGCACTTTACAGTGTTCTGGATTCAACATTGAGTTCAACAATTTCAGACCATGACCACCATTTTGATTGTGTTTCTTCTTTTTTCCCATGTGCCGGTTTTAAACTTGTTTCTTATGTTTTTGCTTTTTGGGTCGGGTCAGGTCGAAATTCTGAGTCCAGCAATCGGGCTCGGGTCGGGTCGGGTCGGGCTGGACTCTGCCTCCGGGAAGTCACGGGATCAGGCTTACCCATGATTCCCCACAACTCCAGCTGCAGGAATAGCCTGCTGGCGGAACAGATGAAGGAGATTTGGTCGGGTCGGGTTGGGTCGGGCACAAAAAAAATTAAAGGGCTCGGTTTGGCTGTGGTCAGGTCAGGCCCGGGTTGGGTTTTAATTTTATACCCAAGCCAGGCTTTAGCGGGGTGCATGTTGGGCTTTGGGGGTGGTTGGGGCATTGGGGTGCCCAATCAGGAGGGCCCCCCTCGCCAGACAGTCAGAAAGCGCCTACTTTTGTCAGGCAGCTTTTCTCAGGCCTGGGCCAATGGTAAAATCCCTGCGGAGGCAGGCAGAGGCCCTTAAGTAGCTGTCAATTGGCCAATTAAGGGCCTTGATTGGCCTGGGGTGTGTGGGCCGTTCCCCGCCACCCCGCGTAAAATGGAGGCGGGAGCGGGTCAGGAAGGGTCCCCCGAGTCTCCCATTCCATTTTACACCCCTCCCTGCCACTAGCCCACTCTTTACTGGGAGCGTAAAATCCCAGCCATCAACTCTGTTTCTCTCTCCACAGTTGCTGCCAGACCTGGTGAGTATTTCCAGCATTTCTGTTTTATTTCAGATTTCCGGCATCCACAGTATTTTGCTTTTATTTTAGTGTTCTCCCCAATGACCTGACCAACATTTATCCTTCATTCAATAGCACAAAAACAGATCTGGTCATTATGGGATCTTGTTCTCACTGCTGACTGGCTGCATTACAATGGTGACTACACTTCAACAAACTCTGAGGACATGAAAGGCACTAAATAAATGTAACTTCTCTTTTTTATTTGGTTTCTCTAACATTTTTTGCTAATTAGAAACTTCATTAAAAAAAATCCCCCTCTCTTAGTTTTTGCATTCTGGAAGTTGGTAGCACAAAGATTACTGAAGAAAGACAATGCAGGTACAAATGGGGTGGGCTGAAATAAAGGAAGAGGTTAAGAGTAGGGAGTAATTTGGGTGAAATTGGACAAGGCTGGGCATGCAATACAGGTAGCATCACATCGGTCACCCAGCAACACTGCACCTGATATTCAGTTTCATTGACCTCTCTTCCATTGACATGGGCTGGAGATCAAGATAGTCACCACATTCAGCAGGTGGCTCCCCCTTCCTGTAGATGTATGGGAGAGTGGGACTAACTGGATTGCTCTTCGAAAGAGCCAGCACCGAGTTGATGAGTCGAAAGGTCTCCTTCTGTGCTGTATTATTCCGTGATCCTAAACAATAAAGGACCCAAACTGATCCCTGGAGAGCTCCATGTAGTACAGTTCTCCAGTCCGACATTACTTACCACTGCTAACTCTCTTTCAGTCACTTCCTTATCAACCTTGGAGTTCCATCCTGGAAACCCAGTACCTTAAACTTGTGTAGCTCAAGTCGTGATGTTGGATTTTATCAAAGGTTTTGAGGAAGTTCCTGTCGATAGCACACCCCCTTGTATATCTTAGCGCCCTTTAACAATTGTATACTTATTACTTCTAGACAAGTCTAGACTCACAGGACTTTCCTGTGTTGGTTCCTCGTGTCTCCTCCTAAAGCTGGTCATCCACTTCCTCTATTGCTACACAATACCTCTCTATCTGTGGGGTGACTACCTTCTAGAATGCATCTTCCAAAAACTTTTCTTCCTTGTTTATGTTGTGGAACCAAAAACTGTTTGTCAAGCCCAGCATTCCTCTGCTTGAGCAATGCAACCCTCTGACACTTCATGTGAATGTATTAGTTCTGGATACTTAACAGATCTAGCATATCCTACATCATACATTTTACACACACCAGAGGCTGGATTTTTACTACAGGCGTGGGAAACAGAAGTCAGGACCATTTCCAGATCCCGAACCTATTCCTCAGGGGACATAGAAATGGACCCGAGTTTCATGGGAGCGACCACTTAATTGATATAGAGACGGGTTTCACGGCCAATTAAAGGTCACAGGACAATTCAAGTGTGGGCCTGTTGTCACTGCACAGTGAAGGATCCAAGAAAATTTAATTTCCGTGATATCTCAGGAGAGCCGAAGGCCTGGAACCTTGGCAGGGCAGCCCCTTGATTTTCAGAAATGGACCTGGAGGTGATGCTAGAGGCCCTGAAGGAGAGTAGGGATGTCCTGTTCCCGGAGGGTTGCAGGAGGAGGCCACCCAGACAGACAAAGCAGGTATGGATGGACATCGCTGCCACTGTCAGCAGCAGAAGCATGGTGAGAAGAACCTTTTCCTGCACTGGAATAAAGGAAGAAGTTAAGAGTAGGGAGTAATTTGGGGCACTACATCCAACCCTCAGGACAGACCTCTGGGTATTCACCCTCCAGCAGACACACCATCTGAGGAGACTCAGGGCAAATGCTGCTCCTGATTTTCGGAGGGGTGTGTGCACAGGCCACTTACTGACCCTTCAGAATAGCTGTGAGCCATTGTACTGCTGAGGACCTGCCAGCACTAAAACATACATCAGAAAGTAAGTGCAGTAGTATAACTCATTATAACTAAACCTGTATAAGTCATCTGCCTATATCTACTTCCTGAATTTGATGCATACAGAAAATGTATTCTTAATCTGTGTTGTTCACTACTCTGGGAATTCTGTGGCTGTGCTCATTAAAGTCATTTTTCAATACAGTTTAAATGTAGGCCTGTTTGTAAATATTCTAGCTTAACTCATCTGTTAGGATGGGTGAAGTCTTATGATAAAATGTTGTCATGAAGAACTCCGCCTGCCAAGAATGAGGCATATTAATTTTGTCACATGACATTAATTTTTAAACTGTGGCTGGAGTGAAGAGATGACTTGTTTAAAAAGATCACCAGAGATTTGGCTGGAGAACACTCGCATACTAAGAGACAGTGCTTGGAGAGACAAAAGAATTGTTCACTGATTCAATTAACAGAGATTGGGCTGGGCAATGGTGATCCACATCTTGTCAGGGTAAGAGACTGCACTCCCACCCCGCATCCCCCCGCCCCACAGAGAGCTTTGAAATCCACAAACGCAGGAGGTTGCTTAAACAGTGAGTCACATGACTAACCTGTTGGCCCAGGTCTGGTTTTGAATTGTGCTCACAAGTCAGTTTGAAGAGAGACTGCAGATTGTAACTGAACCTGGAACAAGACAGCCTCTCTCCTCGCTGGCTCGCTCTTGCTTTCTCACAAGCCTTCGGACCCACTGAAGTCGCTTAAACCTCAAGAGATAGAAGACTCCGACATGAAAATAAGTTAAAGCGTGCACTGGACCCCAATGAACAGCAAGACTTACCGGCAACCAAAGACTTCACATTGAACTCAAAGGACTGTCAATACACCCAGCTATTGCCTTAAACTTTTCCCTTTTCTGTCTCTATCTGCGTGTGTATTTATCGCATATGCATGCTAGCGTGGTCACGTCGCATATTCGTAGTCGCTAACCGAATTAAGAGTTTAAGATTAATAAACTTCTGCCTTTCTGGTTCAAATCTAAGAAAACCTCTCGTTTTGATTTCTTTGCTTTGCAATTGGAAAGCTGTAAACAAGGATTCACTGAGGGGGGATCTAAAAACATTGTTTTAAAATTAAACCCTGTTACGGTTCAACCAGGCAAAGGCTGAGAAGAAACCCCTAGACCCCTCTCACCTGGTCATAACAATGTTAAAAGGGATCAGTTTAAGTTCATTAAAATGTAATGAGTTACTAGCTTGGTACCATAATTCATTCATGCACTATGCTAATGTTTGAAACCACACTTCCCCTGGAAGCTGAGTGACTAACCTAACTCATCATCAGGTGATCAGTAACAGGGAAAAATTCAGATCAAAGAAAGAGCAACTTGTACCAGCATCTAAACCACATTGACACCTCTCACAAGAACAGGTTTAGCCTGCATGCTTGAAGAAGACTGCCTTAATAGTGGAGGGGAAGGGAAATATTTCAGTGCTGGGGAAACTAACTATCAATCTAGCCACGATGATCTGTTTGAATGGTGGAGCAGGTTTGACAGGCCGAATGGTCTCCTCCTGCTCCTATTTCCTATGATCCTATGCACCCTCCAATGAAGTGGACCAACTGCCATTGGCCATAGAGGACAGCAATGCCTTATTGCCCTCTCTTTATTCCTTGCAGGAGAAACTGGCACATAATGACCAAGAGAGGACTCAAACAGGTGGAAGGGTACCCTACCTGCAGGTCGTCACACCAATAGAGGAGACAGCAATAAAAATAGCCAGGATTGCAGACCACGAGGAAGTCGGCCATAGCGAAATGGGCACTCATGGTGTAGATGATGATTACAGCTCACAAAGGGCGTGCATTGCACTCCACCTCATCCGATAGCATGCCTAGCTCCCATGATGTCTTCTTGTGTCTCCCACAGGTGCAGCGATCCACCCAATGAGACATTCTCCTTCTGCATCACCAGCCCAGCAATGATCCGCGGAAGCAACATCACATCTTACAAGCACATCGTCTACCAGCAAAAATACAGTCACCTCAATGGGTCTTCATGCAGGTTTAGATAGGGTGGCACTTGGTAAAAAGCCTGGCACTAGTGAGCAGGACGAGGTGCCAGAGGCAAAGGTAACTGTGGGCAGTCCCTCTTGGAGGAGGGCGGACAGACACAGCCCTGCTTAGCTGGGCACAATGCAAGGCATACAAACATACGAATTAGGAGCAGGAGTAGGCCACTCAGCCCCTTGAGCCTGCTCCACAATTCGCTGTCATGGCTGATCTGATTGTAACCTCGATTCCACATTCCCGCCTACCCCCGATTCCTTTCACCCTCTTACTTATCAAGAATCTATCTACCCATGCCTTAAAAATATTTAAAGACTCTGCTTCCATTGCCTTTGAGGAAGAGCATTCCAAAGACTCACGACCCTCTGACAGAAAAAATTTCTCCTCATCTCTGTCTTAAATGGGCAACCCCTTATTTTTAAATACTGACCCCTCGTTTTAGACTCTCTCACAAGAGGAAACATCCTTTCCACATCCAACCTGTTAAGACCCCTCAGGATCTTATATGTTTCAATCAAGTCGCCTCTTGCTCTTCGAAACTGCAGTGGATACATGCCTAGCCTGTACAACCTTTTCTCATAAGACAACCCTCCATTGAGAGAGTGGCTAACCTCATGGAGAGCCATATGCGGCAGCACTTGGAGTGCACGCAGGAACTGCACACTGATGAACACAGGATGCATGCCACCCGCCATTGGCGCTGGTGGCACAGAGATGTCTGGGGGGATGCCAGTTTTGCCCCAGCTAGTTCCCCTTCCAACCATCTGGAGAACCAGCCAAGAGGTGAGAATGTCACTGAGGAGGATGAGGTGCCAATGCTCGTGGGGCACCATCTTCTTCTTCGGTCGCCTTGGCCCCTTTGACAGAGGGAGCATCTGTGCAGCAGGGCCATGCGACAGAGGCTGCCCCTGAAATGATGCAGGTGCAGCAGCCTCTGGAGATGCCACCACGGGCACTGCCATGACGAGGACGACCGCCACATGCATCTCAGCTGCAAGCCAAGTCAAGTGAGCAGGCTGCCTCCAATTCCTTCAACGTCACAAGGGGAGCACTGCATAGAAGTGGCCAAGCGCAGAGGCCACTGCATCACTCAGAGTACAGAGTAGGTGTCTTCTTGATGTAACTGTGCACTTTTGTCCTTTCTGAGCACTATATAAATAATGACACTTGAAGCCACAAGTGTGAGACTCCTTTTATTGATGGCAGGACAAGAAGAGGTATGAAGTGGTGAAGGAAATCAAAGCCTCCTCAACAGTGACGGCAAAACCTCCAGGTTGATGTATATCCTTCATTGGCGGTAAGGGATGACAGGTTCCAGGCTGCGTCTTCAATGGGAATGTTAGTATAGGCATCTCAGAGTGAGTTCCATATCATGACGTTCACCCTGGGTCAGAGGGACTCAGTTGAAATGTTCCTGAATAAGATGATCCCTGACATTCATGGCATCCTGACAAAACCTTTGACCCGTCCATCTCCCTGCACAATCAGAGTACCTTGGTGTTTGGCATCCTCCCATTCAAATTAATCTTCCTCCTCCTCTTCCACATCCTGCTCCTCCTCTTCCTCCGATGAGCTGTCTCACTCCAGAGCCTCACCATCCTCAAGGTCCACACCTCTCTGGAGGGCCATGTTAAGGAGAGCAGAGCAGACTACCACAATGAGCAGGAGTGTATTGCAGGGTGTCATGCGACCGGTCCAGGCACTGGAAATGCATCTTCAGAAGTCCAATGTCCTGCTCAACGGTTGTCCTGATGAGCAGGTGGTATTGGTTGTATCACCTCTGTGCCTCTGTCTGGGCCTTGTAGAGGGGTGTGTAGCCATCTCTTCAAGGGATTTCCCTTGTCCCCTATAATCTATCCACAGACTTGGGGGTTGGAGTGAAGAGCTGGATTGGCAGAAGATGAAGGAGTCATAGCAACTGCCAGGAAAGTGAGCGCATACACGCAGGAACCTCTTGTTGTGGTCGCAGAGCAGCTGAATAGAAACATAGAAAATAAGAGCAGGAGTAGGCCATTTGGCCTTTCGAGCCTGCTCCGCCATTCATTATGATCATGGCTGATCATCCAACTCAGTAGCCTGTTCCCACTTTCGCCCCATGCCCTTTGATCCCTTTAGACCCAAGAGATATATCTAACTCCTTTTTGAAAACATTCAATGTTTTGGCCTCATCTGCTTTCTGTGGTAGCGAATTCTACAGGCTCACCACTCTCTGGGTGAAGAAATTTCTCCTCATCTCAGTCCTGAAAGGTTTATCCCATATCCTTTGACTATGACCCCTGGTTCTGGACTCCCCCACCATCGGGAACATCCTTCCCTTCATCTACCCTGTCAAGTTCTGTTAGAATTTTATAGGTTTCTATGAGATACCCCCTCACTCTTCTGAACTCCAGCGAATGTTGGGGGAGTGGAAGCCTTTCCTGTTGATTAATCTGACTGGCCTGTCACTGGGTGCCTTGATTGCCACATGCGTGCATCTGATGATGCCCTGCACCTGGGGGAATCCAGCAATGGCAGCGAAACCCACTGCCTTCTCTGAGTACGAGGCTGCATCTGTCATGAACTGAATTTACTGTCCACCTCTGGTTAATAGGGCAATAGTGACCTGTGAGATACAGTGGTGTGCAGCTGGTAGCAAGATGCCACCAAGGTCTGCAGTTAATCCTTGGAAGGAGAAAACAGTGAAGAAGTCCAACCACAGTACTTTAATGGCTACAGGCAGGGCATGACGACCAGTGCTGCAAGTTGAGGTCTTCGGTGACAACAGCACAGATATCTGTGACCATTTTCCTGGCACTGGTTCTTGGTCATCTCTAGATAGCTCCATCTTCACCAGTAGATCCTATGTTTTGAAGGTATGGCCCCTGTACCTTTTCTGCCTCTCGTCCCTCTCCACTGCTCTCCTGAAGCCAGGGCTCCGCCCTGCCTGTGGTAGGTGTTGCTCCTCATCACCACTGCGCCCAAAATCTGAGAGTCGTAGCCCCATTGCCACCTGCTGCCTTCCTTGTGGTCAGGTGGTGACCCAATTGTCTTTGCAGCCTTGACCCTGCGATGCCAGCTGGGTGATGTGCCATTCAATGCCTGAGCACTTTCTGCCCACTCTCCCCGGTACCTGCGCTGCACCAAGGGCATCTGTTTGTCAATGGTTGAGTCTCCCTCTGTGCTGTTTACCCTTTTTTGGGGCCCAGGTAAATCCCTGCAGTGGCCATAACTGGCCTCCCACTGTGTACCCACTTCCTTCACCTGGTCTGCCCCAGACAGTACGTGTAGCCCATTCACCCCCATGAGAATCACAACATCCCCCATTAACAAGCTCTTAATGACCTCCTTAACCAGCATAATTGGCCCTAATCAGTGATCGGGCTGGATTGCTGGACTGCCCTCCCCCTGTCCTGATAGTCATGGCCAGTGCCGGTACTTTGGACCCCCGACAGCCTCCGTTCCTGCCCCCCAGTGGGACCTGAAAATCCAGCCCCAGTATTCTTGATTATGATTCCACCATTTCTACAATCCTATCAGCTGTGCTACATACAAGTAGCAATTCTAGAAACAATTTATTCCCTTACCTGTCTGGTCTTGCAGTTTGAAGCCCATTCCATCTTGGTCCCAAACTTGTGCCAAACGTCCTCTCTTACCTTCTCTCGCACAATCGGATAGAGTCTCACTCACCCAGTCTTTCATAGCTCAAATAGCCTCTTACTTGCAATCTAATTTACTTTATGTTCACAAGATTCGACCTGATCAGTTCCTTAGAAATTCACAGGTTGGGGTTTGCTCACTTCCTTTGAAAGGATTGTTCACTTTGCGCACTAGTCCACCTACTTTCAGGTTTCTACCAACACTGCTTTTAAACTGGCTGCTGAACTATCAGCCTTGGATGGGGTACCTTAACTGTGAAATTTCTCTTCCTCTGCTCGGTACCCCATGACAGAAACAAGATATCACTGTGGACTAAGAAAAAAATGCCTATGGGTATAATGTAATGAGAACGCTCTATTACTCTCTCTATTACTGATATATTGCTACATTTCTACACTAATCTTTACATTTAATAGAAAAAAAATGCTTCTGGCATAAAAATGAGTTTGTGATTGCTTTCTCAACTATAATGTAAGACAGAAATAATATCCTGTTCACCTACAGCTATACCCATTTGCTAGCCCAATTAATACCAGCCCTGCACAATTGCAGTCAAATTTACTGCCGTGAAAAACTGCATAATAAGGTTTATACTGACAGTGGCCAAATAACACAACATTATTCATTTTGCTGACACTGTTCTATCTCAGCACTTTAGATTCTTTTTAACATTGAAACTAAAAGATTCTTCTGAAACCTTTCTTTGTCAAGGGGAAGGTAAAATCCATCTTTAAAGTTTTTTGTGGAAAAATCTCCAGCTGATACCTTTAATAGTCCATTGAAGAAACTTAAATAGGAATGGTAAACAGGGCTCTGGAGGCAGAAATCACTGTCTGATTCCAGGATCAGAAAGATTTTCTTATTGTTCGGGAAATAGATGGCTTCTTCTGATAACGTGAGGGCTGTGGCCAGGAGCATAAATGAACCATCAAGCAACTGCCTGCATGCAACTCCTATGCAGCTCAGTTGGCCCAATGTTGCCACTGAGGACCAAATTCACCCTACCATATGAACAGGCTTCCAAGTTAGCTTGGAACACGTGTTCAAAATTCAGCTTAACATGCTACTAAAAGCTATCAGGACTTTCCCCGTACATCACCCTGCTTCTGTACCATTCCCTGTTACTTTAAGAGATGAGTTGAGAGGGAGACTATGAGAGCAGTAGCTGGAAAGACAAGATTATAGTTGATTTGGAAGGGGTAGTGCTAGTTTATTGAAGGTCCACTACACCACCCTGGAAGAAAATCAAGCCCATATGATGTAAAATAATAATAATCTGTGAGAGATTATTGAAGATCATCATCATAAAACGACCCACTACAACACTTCGGCAATCTAATCTTTCTTGTCTCAAGAACTAAAAATACAATTGATCCCCAAAACTTCTGTTACAAAAAGTGTTATCAATAAAAATGGAAGAAAAATATCTATTAGTAATATTTTAATAAAAAGGTACAGTAAATGTTGCAAAAAGCCCTTCATTAAGTGTTTAATTGCTTGTGGAGCTTCCTTGCTCCCATTCGAAATGGATGCTGAAGGTGAAAAGAATGAAAAAAGGGCCTAATCCTGCAGAATTGTACCAGGTGTTAACTTAAGTATTTCTTGCATTAAATCTGGGATCTAAATTAAGATAAGTGACAAAATAAATGTAAGCACTCTAGTATGCAAAATGCAGCAAATTGAGGTATTGCAGCCCGCTGTGAAATGAGCACATGAGCAGCTTTTCCAATTCTTTGCCGACTGAAAATACTCTCCTGATAAACCAGACTGCTGAATCTGCCCCTTCATATGAAAAGCTTTGAGCCATTTCTTTCTGTGAGCTAGCTCTACGAAGATGGGGCAGAATCTCTTAGAATTAGTGAGAATGTAAAAGCAGAGAGAACAAATCATTTTGAAACTAATTAAATAAAAGTGTATTTTTTTCCAAAGAATAATTTAAGGAGCTCTGTAGTAATGGCCAGGATTTTTCAGTAGGAGTAACAGTGAGGCTAACTGTGTTCACTGTTACTAAGGAGCAAATGGGACAGAAATTTGTAGCACCCATATATATGCAATAAAACCCGGATATCAGGGAGTTGCTGTCCGATTTGCCCTGTTCCTCTGCAAGCTTTGCTACACCAGGACTGCTGTTGCGACGAGGATCTAGGTTTGATTCCTCTAGCTTGTAGAGATCACTGAGTCTTTGTAAGGTTTAAAAAAATAACTCACTTATTACATTTCAGGAACTGTTTACACTTGCTCTTAAGCATGTCTAACTCACTGCAGACATGATGCTGTTTCTCCTTCTTCAGTCTCGACCACGTGTGATCTGTGACATCATCACAGTGGGAGGTGTTACTCACATTGTCCCAAACATTAACCCTCTCAGACCCTTATATTACATCTCCCCCCAAGTCTTTGTCCATATATATTTTTTTCTATATACATTCATTTTTACTTTACCTACGACCCCATCTCCCCCACCAAGTCTCTGACATCACAGATTCAATCTGTCAGGAGGCTTCACGACTCTCCCTAATTGTGCCCTTGTCAGACTTGGATGATCAGTAGTCTTTCTCTGAACTCTTGCTTCTTGACTTGGACGGCCTTCATTGAGGTTTGTAATATCTGGTGTTCTCTGATTTTCAGGATCAACATCTGGTTCAGCCAAACATATGACTGATTTGACGTCTTTGATGAATAGAGATAAGATTTCTCCTGTTTCTTCTTATAGTACCTTCTGAAGTATGTACTAAATAATATCTGTTGATTTCCATCTCTCTGGACGATTACTCCTCTATCTTGGTCTCCTACCCATAAAGGCCTACTACCCAACCTGAACCTGACGGGACCCGACGACATGTGTCGGGTTTGGCTCGGGTCAGGTCGGGTCACTCTTCCGGGTCCGGCATTCGGGCTCGGGTTGAGTCAGGCCAGGTCCGGGTCGGACACACACAGTACTAACCTTTGCTCTGCTGGGAGGAAAAGGGAAGTTGAGTTTAGTAAGTGTCAAAAGTTGAAAAGCCTACCTGAGCTGGGAGTCAAGGTGGGAGACTCTGAGTCTGTGCAGTGAGCGAGTGAGCGTCTCAATGACGTCATCATGCTCATGCTGCAGCTTCCTTCCAAAAGTGGTATGAACAGTGAGTGCACTATGGCCAGGTCAGGCTCGGATCGGGTCGGGGTCAGGTTGGACGCGGGTTGGGTCAGGCACGGGAAAAAATGGAAGGACTTGGGCTGGGTCACGCTCGGGTCCGATGTGGTTCTGTTGGGTTCAGGTCGGGGTTTTTTTCCTGACCTGAGCAGGCCTTTACCTACCCATACCTTGTCTCTTTCCATCAACGTGGGTAGCTTTCTGGTACGATATGTCCCATTATAATTAGAAGCTTGCTGTTTAAAACCATAGGAAAATTATAGCACAGAAGGAGGCCATTCAGCCCATCGTGTCTGTGCTGGCCGAAAACCAGCCACCCAATCTAATTCCACCTTCCTGTACCTGGTCCATAGCCTTTCAGGTTACAGCACTTCAGGTGCATGTCCAGGTATGTTTTAAAAGAATTGAGAGTTTCTGCCTCCTCCACCATTCCTGGCAGTGAATTCCAGACACCCACCACCCACTGGGTGAAAAAGTTTTTCCTCATGTCCCCTCTAATCCTTCTACCAATCACTTTAAATCTGTGCCCACGGTAATTGACCTCTCTGCTAGGGGAAACAGGTCCTTCCTGTCTACTCTATCTAGGCCCATCATAATTTTGTACACCTCAATTAAGTCACCACTCAGCCTAGTCTGTTCTAAGGAAAACAACCATAGCCTATCCAATCTTTCCTCATAGCTGCAACATTCAAGCCCTGGCAACATTCTTGTAAATCTCCTCTGCACTCTCTCCAGAGCAATTATGTCTTTCCTGTAATGTGGCGACCAGAACTGTATGCAATACTTCAACTGTGGCCGAACCAGCGTTTTATACAATTCCAGCATTACATGCCTGCTTTTGTATTCTATACCTCGGCCAATAAAGGAAAGTATTCCATATGCCTTCTTCACCACTTTATCTACCTGTCCTGCCACCTTTAGGGACCTGTGGACATGCACTCCAAGGTCTCTCACTTCTTCTACCCCTCTCAATATCCTCCATATTGTGTATTCCCTCGCTTTATTTGCCCTGCCCAAGTGCATTACCACACACTTCTCCAGATTGAATTCCATTTGCCACTTTTCTACCCACTCAAACAAACCATTGATATAATTCTGGAGTCTACAGCTATCCTCTTCACTATTAACTACGAGGCCAATTTTTGTGTCATCAGCAAATTTCCCAATCATGCCTCCCACATTTAAGTCCAAATCATTAGTATATACCACAAACAGCAAGGGACTCAACACTGAGCCCTGTGGAATGCCACTGGAAACAGCTTTCCATTCATAAAAACATTGTCGACTACTACCCTTTGCTTCCACTGAGCCAATTCTGGATCCAACCTGCCACATTCCCCTGTATCCCATGGGCTTTCATTTTACTGACCAGTCTGTCATGTGAGACCTTGTCAAATGCCTTACTAAAATCCATATAGACAACATCCACTGCACTACCCTCATCAAACCTCCTTGTTACTTCCTCAAATAATTCAAGTAAGTTAGTAAGACATGACCTTCCCTTAACAAATCCATGCTGACTATCCCTGATTAATCTGTGCCTTTCTAAGTGGCAGTTTATCCTGTCCCTCAGAATTGATTCTAATAATTTACCCACCACTGAGGCCAGACTGACCGGCCTATAATTATTTGGCCTATCCCTTGCACCCTTTTTAAACAATGATATAACATTCAAAGACCTCCAATCCTCTGGCACCTCGCCCATATCCAGTGAGGATTTGAAGATAATCCTCAGCGTATCCACTATTTCCTCCCTGGCTTCCTTTAACAACCTGGGATGCAATCCATCCGGTCCTGGTGATTTATCCACTTTCAAGGATGTCAGACCCTCTAGTACCTTCTCTCTCATTATGCTAATCATATCTAATATTTCACACTCCTCCTCTTTTACTACAATGTCTGCATCATCCCTTTCCTTTGTGAAGACAGAGGCAAAAAACTCATTAAGAACCCTGCCCGCATCATCTACATCCATGTGTAAGTTCCCTTGTACATCTCTGATTGGCCCTACCCATTCCTTAGTTATCCTCTTGCTCTTAATGTACTGATAAAACATCTTTGGGTTTTCCTTGATTTTACTTGCCAATATTTTTTCATGTCCTCTCTTTACTTTTCTAATTTCCTTTTTTACTGCACTTTCTATACACCTCTTGGCTTTTAGTTTTTTGTGATCGTCATAATCTTTCTTTTTCTGCTTCAACATACCCTGTAAGCCTCTAGATAACAAGGGGGCTCTAGATTTGGCCGTACCACCGAATATCTTTGTGGGGTCATGCCTACACTATGCCTGTAGAATCTCGCTTTTGAACGCTTCCCACTGGTTTGCCACTGATTTTCCTTCCAGTAGCTGTGTCCAATCCACTTTCACCAGATCGCCTCTCAGTTTTGTAAAATTTGCCTTTCCCCAATTTAGAACTTTAACTCCTGTCTTATCTTTGTCCTTTTCCATGACTATGCTAAAACTAACTGTATTATGATTGCTATCCAAAATGGTCACCTACTGCTACTTCATCTACTTGCCCAACTTCATTACCAAAGACTAAATCTAGACTTGGGCCCCTTCTTATTGGGCTCATTACATGCTGGCTAAAAAAGTTCTCTTGAATGCAGTTCAAGAATTTTGTGCCCTCTGTGCCCTTCACACTATTTGTATCTCAGTTGATTTTAGGGGAGCTGAAATCTCCAACTATTATTGCCCTATAGTTTTTACACTCAGAAATTTGCCTACATATTTTCTATCTCCCTCTCATTATTTGGGGGTCTGTAGTACACGCCTAGTAGTGTGGCTGTCCCTTTTTTATTTCTGATCTCCACCCAAATGGCCTCATTTGATGATTCATTTAGCATATCATCCCTCCTCACAGCTGTTCTTGATTTCTCAACCAATAATGCTATACCCCCTCCTCTTTTATCCCCCTTTCTATCCCGCCTGAAAACTCTATATCCAGGGATATTGAGCTGCCATTCTTGCCCCACTTTAAGCCAAGTTTCCGTTATAGCAACAATATTGTGTTGCCATGTGTCTATCTGTGCCCTCAGCTCATCGGCTTTATTTACTATACTCCTTGCATTTAAATAAATACCTTTCAACTGCCAAACTCCTGTGCTGCACACTTTTTAACCTTTGCTTCTTCTCTCTTTCTGAGTCACTCACTAATTTTCTGCCTTCCCTTCCCTGGCCTGAAATTGTCCAATCTGAAATTGCCCTCAGATTCCCATCAGGTAAGACTTCTCTCTGTCTTGAACTCTCTGATAATCCTGGACTTCTAAACTGAAAGTAACATCTTAGGTAGGATAGGAAGTTGTTTTTTAAGTTTTCTACCCATCAACAGCTCTGACTGTGCTAGTCCACATAGCATGGAGTAGCTCTATAGTTCAGGAGTGCTGTTTGAAAATCTTCATTCATCTTTCACAGTGCTTTGATAGTTCTGACTCCTCTAGCAGCTTCACCATTAGATTGTGGATATCTAGGGGAACTTGTAAGATGTGCAAATCCACATTTTTCCACAGAGTGTATGAAGTAGTCATTTGCAAATTGTGTACCATTATCTGACACAATCTCGTCAGCAATGTCATGTTTTGCAAAGACCTCCTGTAACACTCGAATGACTGTCTCCGTTGTCGTTGTGTATAAACTTTTGACCTCAATCCATCTGGAGAAGTCTTCTTTGGCCTCCTTATCTCGAGAGACAATGGGTAAGCGCCTGGAGGTGGTCAGTGTTGTGTGGAGCAGCGCCTGGAGTGGCGATAAAGGCCAATTCCAGAGTGACAGGCTCTTCCACAGGTGCTGCAGAAAAATCTGTTTGTCAGGGCTGTTACACAGTTGGCTCTCCCCTTTCGCTTTTGTCTTGTTTCCTGCCAACTGCTAAGTCTCTTCAACTCGCCACACTTTAGCCCCGCCTTTATGGCTGCCCGCCAGCTCTGGCGAACGCTGGCAACTGACTCCCACGACTTGTGATCAATGTCACAGGACTTCATGTCGCGTTTGCAGACGTCTTTAAAGCGGAGACATGGACGGCCGGTGGGTCTGATACCAGTGGCGAGCTCGCCATCTTCCATGCGGCTCACATGGCCAAGCCATCTCAAGCGCTGCTGACTCAGTAGTGTGTATCAGCTGGGGATGTTGGCCGCCTCGAGGACTTCTGTGTTGGAGATACAGTCCTGCCACCTGATGCCAAATATTCTCCGGAGGCAGCGAATATGGAATGAATTGAGACGTCGCTCTTGACTGACATACGTTGTCCAGGCCTCGCTGCCATAGAGCAGGGTACTGAGGACACAGAAACAAGAAATGCTGGATTCACTCAGCAGGTCTGGCAGCATCTGTGGAAAGAGAAGCAGAGTTAACGTTTCGGGTCAGTGACCCTTCTTCGGAACTGACAAATATAAGAAAAGTCACAGATTATAAACAAGTGAGGTGGGGGTTGGGCAAGAGATAACAAAGGAGAAAGTGCAGATTGGACCAGGCCACATAGCTGACCAAAAGGTCACGGAGCAAAGGCAAACAATATGTTAATGGTGTGTTGAAAGACAAAGCATTAATACAGATTAGGTGTGAATATACTGAATATTGAACAGCAGCAAGTGCAAACCTGAAGAAAAACAACCTGAAAAAAACAGTGGGTAAGCAAACTGAACAAACTAAGATGAAATTAAATAAATGCAAAAAAAGATTGTAAAAAATGTAAAAAGGAATGTAAAAAAAAAGGAAGAAAAAATAACTAAAAATGACTAAAAATGAAAGTAAAGTGGGGGGCTGTCATGCTCTGAAATTATTGAACTCAATGTTCAGTCCGGCAGGCTGTAGTGTGCCTAATCGGTAGATGAGATGCTGTTCCTCGAGCTTGCGTTGATGTTCACTGGAACACTGCAGCAATCCCAGGACAGAGATGTGAGCATGAGAGCACGGGGGAGTGTTGAAATGGCAAGCAACCGGAAGCTCAGGGTCCTGCTTGCGGACTGAGCGGAGATGTTCCGCAAAGCAGTCACCCAGTCTGCGCTTGGTCTCCCCAATGTAGAGGAGACCACTTTTTACATTTTTTACAATCTTTTTTTGCATTTATTTAATTTCATCTTAGTTTGTTCAGTTTGCTTACCCACTGTTTTTTTCAGGTTGTTTTTCTTCAGGTTTGCACTTGCTGCTGTTCAATATTCAGTATATTCACACCTAATCTGTACTAATGCTTTGTCTTTCAACACACCATTAACATATTGTTTGCCTTTGCTCCGTGACCTTTTGGTCAGCTATGTGGCCTGGTCCAATCTGCACCTTCTCCTTTGTTATCTCTTGCCCAACCCCCACCTCACTTGTTTATAATCTGTGACTTTTCTAATATTTGTCAGTTCCGAAGAAGGGTCACTGACCCGAAACGTTAACTCTGCTTCTCTTTCCACAGATGCTGCCAGACCTGCTGAGTGAATCCAGCATTTCTTGTTTTTGTTTCAGATTTCCAGCATCCGCAGTATTTTGCTTTTATATTACTGAGGACACAGGTTTGATACACTCGGACCTTTGTGTTCCATGTCAGTGCGCCATTTTCCCACACTCTCTTGGCCAGTCTGGACATAGCAGTGGAAGCCTTTCCCATGTGCTTGTTGATTTCTGCATCTAGAGACAGGTTGCTGGTGATAGTTGAGCCTAGGTAGGTGAACTCTTGAACCACTTCCAGAGCATGGTCGCCAATATTGATGGATGGAGTATTTCTGACGTCCTGCCCCATGATGTTCGTTTTCTTGAGGCTGATGGTTAGGCCAAATTCGTTGCAGGCAGCCGCAAACCTGTCGATGAGACTCTGCAGGCACTCTTCAGTGTGAGATGTTAAAGCAGCATCGTGAGCAAAGAGGAGTTCCCTGATGAGGACTTTCTGTACTTTGGACTTCGCTCTTAGATGGGCAAGGTTGAACAACCTGCCCCCTGATCTCGTGTGGAGGAAAATTCCTTCTTCAGAAGACTTGAACGCATGTGAGAGCAGCAGGGAGAAGAAAATCCCAAAAAGTGTGGGTGCGAGAACACAGCCCTGTTTCACGCCACTCAGGATAGGAAAGGGGTCTGATGAGGTGCCGCCATGTTGAATTGTGCCTTTCATATGGAAATGAGAATGAGGTGATGATACTTAGTAGCTTTGGTGGACATCCAATCTTTTCTAGCAGTCTGAAAGACCACGTCTGCTGACGAAGTCAAAGGCTTTGGTGAGATCAATGAAAGCAATGTAGAGGGGCATCTGTTGTTCGCGGCATTTCTCCTGTATCTGACGAAAGGAGAACAGCATGTCTACAGACTATCTCTCTGCACGAAAGCCACACTGTGCCTCATGGTAGATGCGCTCGGCCAGCTTCTGGAGCCTGTTTAGAGCGACTCGAGCAAAGACTTTCCCCACTATGCTGAGCAGGGAGATTCCATGGTAGTTGTTGCAGTCACCGCGGTCACCTTTGTTTTTATAGAGGGTGATGATATTGGCATCGCGCATGTCCTGAGGTACTGCTCCCTCGTCCCAGCACAGGCATAGCCGTTCATGTGGTTCTGAGAGTATAGCAGGCTTGGCACTCTTGATTATTTCAGTAGTAATGCTGTCCTTCCCAGGGGCTTTTCCACTGGCTAGAGAATCAATGGCATTACTGAGTTCCAATTTTGTTGGCTGTATATCCAGCTCATCCATGACTGTTCGAGGCTGGGACCATTGAGGGCAGTTTCAGTGACAACATTCTCCCTGGAGTACAGTTCTAGGTAGTGCTCAACCCAGCGGTCCATTTGTTTGCGTTGGTCAGTGATTATATCCCCTGATTTAGATTTGAGGGGGGCGATCATCTTGATGTTTGGCCCAAAAGCTCTCTTAATGCCATCATACATTCCTCTGATGTTTCCGGTGTCTGAGGCCAGCTGAATATGACTGCATAGGTGTTGCCAGCAGTCATTCATGCAGCACCTGGCTGTTCTTTGTGCAGTGCCGCTGGCTGCTTTAAGTGCTACAGATGTTAACTCACTGGGGGCTTTCTTGTAGTTCAACAGTGCAATGCGCTTAGTGGCTATGACAGGTTCCAGCTCTTCAATATGAGATTGAAATCAGTCTGCATTTCTCTTCACACGTTTGCCGTAGGTGGTCAAAGCTGACTCATAGATGGCGTCTCTGATGTGGGCCCACTTGGTCTCAGCATCCCCTGTGGGAGTGTTTTGAAGGGCTGTTACAAGTGAATTTAGAAATTTTTGTAACAGCTGTGGGTGAGAAATTCTGCTCGTGTTGATGCGCGGGTGGCCCTTCTGCTTGGAATGATGCAACTTCTTTGGTCTGAGTCTAACCTTGCTGCACACCAGGGAGTGGTCGGTGTCGCAGTCCGCACTGTGGAAGCTGCGTGTGATTTGAACACTGTTTAAGGAGGCTCGCCTTGTGACGATGAGGTCTAGCTGGTGCCAACGACGCAATCTTGGGTGCCTCCATGAAACCTGGTGACAGGGTTTAGTGTGAAAGAACGAGTTGGTGATGCAGAGGTTATGATAGGTACACAACTCAAGCAGTCTCTGCCCGTTCTGATTCATCCTTCCAATGCCATTGCACCCAAGGCAGGAGGGCCATGAGTCATGGTCGGCCCCAACCCTGGCATTAAAGTCCCCCAGCAGGAACAGGTGTTCGGTGTTGGGGATGCTGCTAATGATATTATGGAGTTCCTCGTAGAACTGGTCTTTAGCTTCAGGTGGGGAGTAGAGTTTTGGAGTATAGATGCTGAGTAGGTGTACTAGACCAGAGGTGGTGAGCAGTCGGATGGACAGTATGCATTCCGAGCCATTTGAGGGAGGCTCTATCATGCTGAGCAAGGAGTTTCTGATGACGAAGCCCACTCCATGCTGTCTTGGTTCTTCAGGATCCCTGCCCTGCCAGAAGAACGTGCAGTCTTGCTCTGCTAGAGATCCACTCGCGGGGAGGCGTGTCTCCTGAAGTGCTGCAATGTCTACATTGAGTCTACTGAGCTCGTTGTTAATGATGGCGGTCTTCTGAGAATCGTTGATTTGTGTAAGGTCTTCCGACAGGCCAGAACACATAGTTCTGATGTTCCAGCTTGCAAAGCTTTTTTCATGTTGTTTGGTGCAGTGTTGCAGTCCACTTTTCGGGCAATGACCCTGAGCTCCAAGCACCCATTGTAGCAGGTGGACTGTGGCGGGACAGAACCTTATTGACCGGGGGCTGCCCGGTTTGAGGCGGGCGGTAGCTGTCCAGTGAAGTGCGATGACCTCTCCCACCGACAAAAGCAACCCATGGCGCCCAATCTCTACGCCAATTGGGCTGGATTTATAACCCGTAACTGCTGCCTTCCGTGTTGTTTCAGTTGCTGTGAGGCAACTATGGAGTGACCTCTCCATGGCGCATGCCTGGGCGAATGTATGGAGGTTGAGAGTTGCCCAATCGTCAAAACACCCCTCTCGGCCTTTCTGGTGGGGTCCAAAGGAGTGCAGAGCGTGACGTTTGGCAACGGTATGGGTGCAGGAACTGCCGGAAACATGCCAAAGGTGACACATGACCGCCTATAGGGTTCCGCTCCGGATTTTCTGTTAGGGTTTACTCCCTTAGCCTTGGTCTCTCCCGAGACGCCCACAAGGCCGTGGGGTTGTTAGGGCCCCTACACAGGAGTAGGATGAGTACCATTATCTGACACGATCTCGTCAGGAATGTCATGTTTTGCAAAGATCTCCTGTAACACTCGAATGACTGTCTCCATTGTCGTTGTGTATAAACTTTTGACCTCAATCCATCTGGAGAAGTAATGGATAACAATCAGGTAGGATTTCCCATTCAACATAAATAGATCCATCTCCAGACATTCCCACAGTCTGGTTTGAAATTGGGTCGATATAAGAGGTTCCCTCTGGTCTGGTCTGCGCACTGCGCGTACCTGGCAATTTGAAATCATTTCTTCTATACCTGTTATCCACAGCTGTTGCATAAGCTTCTAAATTCACTTGAAAAAGCTCTTCAAAACACTCCTGCAGGGGATGCAGAGACCAAGTGGGCCCACATCAGAGACCCCATCTATGACTCAGCAATGACCACCTTTGGCAAATGTGAGAAGCAGAATGCAGACTGGTTTCAACCTCACTTTGAAGAGCTGGAACCTGTCATAACCACGAAGCGCACTGTACTGTTGAACCACAAGAAAACTCCCAGCGAGTTAACATCCGTAGAACTTAAAGTAGCCAGAAGCGCTGCACAAAGAACAGCCAGTCGCTGTGCAAATAACTACTGGAAATACCTATGTAGTCATATTCAGCTGGCCTCCGTCACCGGAAACATCAGACGAATGTACGATGGCATTAAGAGAGCTTTTGAGCCAACCATCAAGAAGATCGCCCCCTTCAAGTCTAAATCAGGGGAAACGATCATTGACCAATGCAAGCAAATGGATGGCTGTGTGCAGCACTACCTAGAACTGTACACCAGGGAAAATGTTGTCACTGATATCGCCCTCAATGCAGCCCAATCTCTGCCAGTCATGGATGAGCTGGACGAACAGCCAACAAAATCGGAACTCAGTGATGCCATTGATTCTCTAGCCAGCGGAAAAGCCCCAGCAAAGGACGGCATTACCCTTGACATAATCAAGAGTGCCAAGCCTGCAATACTTTCAGCACTCTATGAATTGCTTTGCCTGTGCTGGGACGAGGGAGCAGTACCACAGGACATGCACGATGCCAATATCATCACCCTCTATAAGAACAAGGGTGACCACGGTGACTACAACAACTTCCGTGGAATCTCCCTGCTCAGCATAGTGGGGAAAGTCTTCGCTTAAGTTGTTTTAAACAGACTCCAGAAGCTGGCTGAGCGTGTCTACCCTGAGGCACAATGCGGCTTTCGAGCAGAGAGATCCACCATTGACATGCTAGTCTCCCTTCGCCAGCTACAGGAGAAATGCCATGAACAACAGATGCCCCTCTACGTTGCTTTTATGATCTCATCAAAGCCTTTGACCTCGTCAGCAGAAGTGGTCTCTTCAGACTGCTAGAAAAGATCGGATGTCCACCAAAGCTACTAAGTATCATCACCTCATTCCATGACAATATGAAAGGCACAATTCAGCATAGCGGCGCCTGATTAGACCCCTTTCCTATCCTGAGTGGTGTGAAACAGGGCTGTGTTCTCGCACCTACACTGTTTGGGATCTTCTTCTCACTGCTGCTCTCACATGCGTTCAAGTCTTCAGAAGAAGGAAGTTTCCTCCACACAAGATCAGATGGCAGGTTGTTCAACCTTGCCCGTCTTAGAGTGAAGACCAAAGTATGGAAAGTCCTCATCAGGGAACTCCTCTTTGTTGACGATGCTGCATTAACATCCCACACAGAAGAGTGTCTGCAGAGACTCATTGACAGGATTGCGCCTGCCTGCAACGAATTTGGCCTAACCATCAGCCTCAAGAAAACGAACATCATGGGACAGGACATCAGAAATGCTCCATCCATAAATATCAGCAACCACGCTCTGGAGGTGATTCAAGAGTTCACCTACCTAGGCTCAACTATCACCAGTAACCTGTCTCTCAATGCAGAAATCGACAAGTGCATGGGAAAGGCATCCGCTGCTATGTCCAGACTGGCCAAGAGAGTGTGGGAAAATGGCGCACTGACACGGAACACAAAAGTCTGAGTGTATCAAGCCTGTGTCCTCAGTACCTTGCTCTACGGCATCGAGGCCTGGACAACGTATGTCAACCAAGGGTGACGTCTCAACTCATTCTATCTTCGCTGCCTCCGGAGAATCCTTGTCATCAGGTGGCCATATCTCCAACGCAGAAGTCCTCAAGGCAGCCAACATCACCAGCGTATACACCCTACTGACCCAGCGGCGCTTGAGATTGCTTGGCCATGTGAGCCGCATGGAAGATGGCAGGATCCCCAAGGACACATTGTACAGCGAGCTCATCACTGGTATCAGACCCGCCGGCCGTCCATGTTTCCGCTTTAAAGATGTCTGCAAACGTGACATGAAGTCCTGTGACATTGACCACTAGTCGTGGGAGTCAGTTGCCAGTGATCGCCAGAGCTGGCGGACAGCCATCAAGGCGGGGCTAAAGAGTGGCAAGTCGAAGAGACTTAGCAGTTGGCAGGTAAAAAGACAGAAGTGTAAGGAGAGAGCCAACTGTGTAACAGTCCCGACAACCAATTTTATCCTCAGCGTCTGTGGAAGAGTCTGTCACTCTAGAATTGGCCTTTATAGCCACTCTAGGCGCTGCTCCATAAACCACTGACCACCTCTTGAAACAAGGAGGCCAAAGAATAAGAGGTTCCCTCTGGTCTGGTCTGTGCACTGTGCATACCTGGCAATTTGAAATAATTTCTTCTATACCTTTTGATATTCCAGACAACCAGATGAATGACTGAGCCCGTGCTCTGCATTTCCTGATACCCAGGTGGCCCTGATGTATTTTCTCCAATGTATCAGTCCTGAGTGAGACCAGAATCACCAGCTTCTCATCACTTACTAGCAAATCACCCACAGTAGTAAAGTGCCTCCTGTCCTGAAAGTAGATTTTCATCACCGTACCAATGGGACGTTGCTGTGGCCAACCTTGTGCGTTATATTGGCGTATTCGGATACATTCCTCATCTTGCATCTGAACATGACAAATTTCTTGGAGCTTTTTTGAACTTGCTGCCCATTGTGATGCAGTAACCTGTGACTATGACTCAATTTCATTAATGAACTTAACATACTGTTGGTAGGATGGTCAACAGTAGCTCTGGACAATGCATCTGCAGAGGTTTGCAGTTTGCTCTGTAGACAAACTGTTTCATACATGTATCTCATTCGTCTCAACCAGAATCTCTGGATTCTTGCAGGCATTCAAGCTTCCCTTTCATCAAGGAAGGAAACTAGGGGTTTATAGTCTGTCTCACTGACAAACTTTAAGCCGATGATATAATCTGAGAACTTCTCACAAGCCCACGTGACTGCAAGAGCTTCTTTCTCTATGACAGTGTAGTTCGTCTCAGTCTCAGACAATGCTTGAGGCGCCTAATAAACCAGTCTGCGATATCCATCTGGTTGCGCTTAAGAAAGGTCTGCCCCCAACCCTGTAGATGAGGCGTCTGCTGCAACTGTGGTCGGTGGTGAAATGTTATAATGTGCTAAGATATCTGGTGAAAGGAGCATTTCGTTGACCCTTTGAAATGCCTGCTCCTGATGTGCATTCTAACACCATGCTTGAGCTTTCTTTAAGAGTTGCTTAAGGGTTCAGTAACTTGCGCTAGATGGGGTTGAAATTTTGCCAGTTGATTGACCATTCCAAGGAATCGTTGAAGATCTTGGACAGAGGTAGGAATTGGGAATTCACTAATGGCTCTCGTTGTTTGTGAGTCTGCCATTATGCCCTTGCTGCTAACAATGTGTCCTCAAAAACGAATAGACTTTTTCCAGAACTCACACTTTTCATTTAGTGTCAGGCCTTCTTTTTGTAGACGATTCAAAATCGCTCAAAACCTCAGGTCATGTTCTTCAACAGATTCACCATGGACTAAGATGTTGTCCATATGGCATATTGCTCCTTGTAGAATGTTCAACATAGTTTTTTGGAATATTTCAGGTGCAGATGTTACACCGAATGGTAAATGATTAAAACAAAACCTTCCGAATGGAGTAATGAAGGTCGTCAGTAATATTGAATTTTTGTCCAATGGGACCTGCCAAAAGCCACTATTTGCATCCAGCTTTGTGAACGTTACTTTTGGATAATTTTTACAAGCTTTCATCTACTGCAGACATCAGATGGATTTCTCTTGCGACAACCTTAAGTTGAGTTAAGTCTACACAAATGTGAAGGTTACCGTTCGGTTTAGGAGCTGGAACCATTTCCGAGCACCAATCTGTTGGCTTGGTGACAGGTGAAATAACTCCCATCCTGGTCATCTCTTCTAACTGAAGTTGGACTTACTTCATTAGTAGATGTGGTATCTTTCTAGGCATAAAAAGACACATCAGTTTAGCATCTTTTCTCAACGTAATGCTGTATTCAGTCTTAAGCCTTCCTAGACCAGTAAATAATTTTGGAAAGTCTTTTTGGAAGTGACTCCCAGATTCTTGCCACTTAATTTCTTCCATCTTCTTGATAAGATGAGGGTCTATACAAGCTCTTCAACTTAAAAGAGAAAATTCTTGATTCTGTAAGACATACAATGTTTCCAATATCTGTTCTCCCTTGTGCTGGAGTGTTGCCTGTAGCTTTCCCTTGACTTTCAGGTCAATCCCTCCTGGACTGTGTAACTGAGCATCTGTTGGTTATAAGCAACTCATAAGGATGCTGGGAAGAGCTCCAAAGTGGCTCCAGGGATGAAGGAAGGCATGGTGAGTCAGGGAGTTGGCGTACAGAGGCATTCAAGCTACACCACAAAGGTGTAGTGGTCTGTGAGGGAAATCCTGGTCCAGCGATCACAGGCTTCGTGTCGGAGAACCAAGCAATGGTCGGGATCTGGTGAGCAACCCTAGCAATAGTACAAAATTGATTATAAAGCGCACTTGGCAGGCAGCAATGCCAAAGCCAATTCGTTCGAAAGGGTGAATCTGGAGTCAGCAGCCATTACACAAGAGGACCGTGAGGCTGAAAAGCACACTACAAAACCATCACACTAGCTCCTGTGTCTAGTTTAAAGTTGGTGATATGTCCATTGACATATATGTCTGCAATCCAGAATGCATGATTAGGGTCATTGATCTCACCAAGGAAGTCTTATGATTTATTTTCTAAATCAGTTTGTTCCAGTTCATTAATGGCTCTATGTGTAAAGATTTTTCTTTGGAACTTTTTAAAGTAGAGGCTTTACTTTGGCACATCTTCCCAAAATGGTCAACTCTCTTCCATTGAAAGCATTCTGCTTTGTTTTCAGGATACTGTTCGTGCCTGTGGATCTTTTTGGTGCCACAGTGCTGGCAGAGTTTAATGGCGTCGTGCACCTTCTTTTCTGGTGCTTCTTTTACTGTTCTGGGCTTCAGGAGCTGTACAGTCATTGGAGGTTTCCTGACCCAAGGTTTTTCTTTACCTCTGAGGATTGCTCTGTTCTGCTTATGGACCTCTGCTTGTCTCACCCGCTGTATTGCTTTTTCTAGGGTTATGTCTTCTTTAGACTCAATAAATCTGATGAGGAATTATCAGCAATACCCACTACAATGCAGCCTGTTATCAATTCTGAGTTTAGGTCTCCATATTCACATTCAACTAACCTGTAAAGGTCATTAATGAAAGCATCTACTGATTCACCAGGTTACTGGACTTTTCAGCTAAATCTAGCCCTTTCTAGGATTTTATTGCTCCTCAGGTTAAAATACTTGTTGAAGGCATTTGAAACTTCATAAAATTTATCGGATGTTTCATTAATGCCTTGTCTAGCAATAACATAGTCTGCTATTGCTCCTATGGAGTGCCGTAATGTACTTACTTGTTCTGCTTCTGACCTGCTGTTTAATTGAGAAGCAATTCAGAATCTCAGAAATCATTTCCTCCACAGATACCAATTTTGAATTTAATTCATTCCTTCCATTTTTTCAAATCTCTCTAGTAGCTTAAACTGAGGCTCCATAGCCTTCCTAAGCTTTTAGGTATTTATGTTCTTTTTAAAAATTTTCCTTCCCATAATGGAAGTCTTCCATGCTTTTCGGGAGTTTTCCCATCCTTTCTAGGAGTTCTCCTGTGCTTTTCAGCCTCGCGGCCCTCTTGTGTAATGGCTGCCAACTTCAGATTCACCTTTTCTAAGGAATTGGCTTTGGCAATGCTGCCTGCCTAGTGCGCTTTATAATCAATTTTGTACCCTTTCCAAGGGTTGCTCACCAGATCCCGACCATTGCTTGGTTCTCCGACACGAAGCCTGTGATCGCTAGATCAGGATTTTCCTCACAGACCACTACACCTTTGTGGTGTAGCTTGAATGCCTCTGTACACCAACTCCCTGACTCACCATGCCGTCCTTCATGCCTGGAGCCACTCTGGAGCTCTTCCCAGCGTCCTTATGAGTTCTGTAGTCTTCTGGCACTACTTTTGCAGATAAGTAGTTTTCTTCAAATTTTTCTGTTGTTCACCATTGCCACCATGTTGTATATTGTTGCTACTGGGAGATAGGTTTGATTCCTCTAGTTTGTAGAGATCGCTGAGTCCTTGTAAGGTTGAAAACAATAACTCATTGATTACATTTCAGAAACTGTTTACAGTTTCTCTTAAGCATATCTAACTCATTGCTGACATGATGCCGTTTTTCCTTCTTCAGTTTCTATCACATATGATCTCTGACATCATCACAGTAGGAGGTGCTACTCACACTGTTCCAAACATTAACCCTTTCAGATCCTTATACTACAAGGACCTTGCTGAGGAATTCTGCATTCAAACACGTGAAGGACCTGAAGTTGGGATACTTAGGAGATGCCCACTAAACATGCCAGATGAAGTTAGGAATCATCTATTCAAGCGTAAGTGAATTTTTAACACGGTTAATTTGCCACTGTCTGCAAAATCCGGTGTCATTGGTGGTGTTAGGTATATTTGAACAACTGTGTGGCTCTTTTTTCTTTCCATAGATTATTAACAACTATAATGTCTCACCATCAATGAGAATCCACAAAATTGCAATTCTTACAACTTCAAAATATTGTTGGATATGGTTAAATCTTGAATTTCAATTGGAAATGTAATTTTTCATTGCTGTTAAGGTTACTGTTGTGATAGGTCTCCCAATAGTAACTCATCTACATCAGTTAAAGAATCACAATGATGCATATGTTAGTGTCGTCTAACAACTTCAAATCTCCTATTGTTTCTCTTTTTGGCTTCACGATTATGGCAGGAGATCAGTGAAAGCCCTACACAATTTCAAGGTTATAATTCCAAGCTAAGCAGTTTGAAGGGACGAAGGGAGTAGAAAATTTTCTTAGACAGATTAACATCCTGTCTACTAAAAAGAAGAAAATAATTTATGGACAAAGGGTTCATGTTCAGTAAGAAAAAGTTTCCCAATACTATTTGAAAATAACCTACATCTCAATTCCTGTGGGTCAGTTGGTAACACTCTTATCTCTGAGTCACAAGGTTCTGGGTTCAAGTCCCACTCCAGGGCTTGAGCACTAAAATCAAGACTGACACTCCAGTGCAGTACTGAGGGAGTACTGCACTGTGGGAGGTGTCGTCTTTCGGATGAGATGCCAAACTGAGGCCCCATTTGCTCGGCTGGATGTAAAAGATCCCATGTCACTATTTTGAAGAGCTGGGGATTTATCTCCGATGCCCTGGCCAATATTTATCCCTCACTCAACATTAAAAAAAACAGATTATCTGCTCATTATCACATTGCTGTTTGTGGGAGTTTGCTGTGCGCGTTACAACAGTGACTACACTTTAAAAGTACTTCATTGGCTATAAAGCACTTTGAGACATCCAGTGGTCATGAAATGCATTATATAAATGCAAGTCTTTCTTTTTTCTGTCAATCTTTTCAGACATAAATTAAAATGTACTTCTGGCTGCTCTACTGATGGCTTAGCAAATGTATCTATTATGTAGCTGAGCTATAAAGACCAAGAAGGATCCAGTTTACATCAAAAGTCTGTACTGCACTAGCATTACAATTGGGATCCATGCTTCTGGAGTAAAGGGGAAGAAATAAGCAAAGGTTCCCACTGATCACGATCCAACAACCACTTCTGATTCTATATGCGTGTTGTTGGTGGGTTAGGATGAATCAGGTCAATTATGGTGGCCCATGGCCGAACAGCATGGTGCCGCATGCTGTCAAGAAATGAATAATTACAATTTGGGTGAACTGTTATAGGATAGCCAAACTTTCAGGACATCAGACCCAAAGGGCATACGAGCAATTTTATGTCAAATGTAAAGGGCCCAGAATTTGCTGTTTTAATGATGGCAGGACTGTCAGTGTTCACCATCACTACTGTGTAAAACTAATAGCAACTTCTGGAGTCCACACATGTGCAGTTAAATGCGGAAATCCAGACGTTGCTGCCAGTGATAGCCTGCTCTTCTACAGAGTACGCTGTTATAGTTTTCACAGAAGTAATCTGCACAGTATCAGTGATTTAGTGTGAACGTCGACTTTTTATGTACTATTCTTGCTGCAAATGAATTGATAAAGTTAAGCCTGGATGAATGAGGTGTAACTGAGTATTGAATGGTATACTAAGTCAGAGCTGTACTAAACAACCTCTCTGGCTCTGAAAAACTGATTTTAGAAATCCGGAGTGTCATTCCCTCCATTTCATGATAAAAGTTCCATAGATTTTTAAAATAATGAACAAATTGAGTTTGTTTGTGATATTTCACCTTTTTTTATTCTTTCATGGGATGTAGGTGGCATTGGCGAGGCCAGCATTTGTGGCCCATCCCTAATTACCGTTGAGAAGGTTGTGGTAAGCCGCCTTCTTGAACAATTGCAGTCTATATTTTTTTTATTCTTTCATGGGATATGGGCATCGCTGGCAAGGCCAGCATTTATTGCCCATCTCTAATTGCCCTTGAGAAGGTGGTGGTGAGCTGCCTTCTTGAACTGCTGCAGTCCATCTGCTGTGGGTACACCCACAGTGCTGTTAGGAAGGGAGTTCCAGGATTTTGACCCAGCAACAGTGAAGGGACGGTGATATAGTTGCAAGTCAGGATGGCGAGTGGCGAGCCTTCCCCCTAATTCCCATTGATTTTAATTTTGCCAGGACTTCTTGATGCCACATTAGGTCAAAAGCTGCCTTGAGATCAAGGGCAGCCACTTTCACCTCTTGAGTTCTGCTCTTTCTGTCCATGTTTGGACCAAGGCTGTAATGAGGTCAGGAACTGAGTGGCCCTGGCGGAACCCAAACTGAGCATCACTGAGCAGGTTATTGCTGTGTAAGTGCCGCTTGATAGCACTATCGACGACACCTTGCATCACTTTGCTGATGATTGGGAGTAGACTGATGGGCCGGTAATTGACCAGATTGGATTTGTCCTGCTTTTTGTGGATAGGACATACCTGGGCAATTTTCCATATTGTTGGGTAGATGTCAGTGTTGTAGCTGTACTGGAACAGCTTGGCCAGGGGTGTGGCTAGTTCTGGAGCACAAGTCTTCAGTACTATTGCTGGGATGTTGTCAGGGCCCGTAGCCTTTGCAGTATCCAGTGCCTTCAGCCATTTCTCGATACCACATGTGTAAGTCCCAATTTTTATTTCACTATCTGTAAAATGATTAAAAAGTGAATGATAATCATTGCTTTTCACTTCCTGGTTTGCTGTCTGTGAAAATTCTTTGATCTGATTGGCTGCTTGATGACTTCACTGTTCCTGGATGCCAGAGATCACCTATTGATGACACCAGAATAAAACTGACATCATAACAGGGGAAATCGTGCCCTCTAAATCTTTGTGGGGGGCAGTGAGTGCAGTCCCTTTGCCACTGACTGCAAAATCCCGGCCGAAATTCAGTTATCTTACATAACAAATATTTTTGGTTAGTGTGACTGCTTGCATCACTGACTATGGATTTTCATGCCAATATGTTTTAACAAATTGATCTTTAGTACAGAATTAAGCTATTGTGAAGGAGTTTTATCAACAGTTATATCATCAATGACCTACAATTCTTTTGGTAAATTGTCGGACGAATAGAAGTTTTTACAGGGTTTAGCTTCGTCATTCAGCCTACCACTACAGGTTAGTTTTTGCAGCTGATGGTAATTGGGATCAAAGTTATTGTTAACTGTGGTGTAGTTTTCAAACTGGCAGCAGTAGTAAAAATGAATAGTCAAAAAGCTTCTAATTTCCTGCCTAGCTGTGATTGTCATGTACTGCCATGGGGACGTGAGGGTGGTATAAGCTGAAAAGTCATCTGTAATATGGACCCGCAACCCAGTGTTCTGCTTTGATTGTTTCTGTTACCCACAACAGAAAAGGAAAACAAATAGTGGTTGATCTTATCTTCATAATGATAGCTGTATTTGCACTTGCTCAGTGCCACTGGTCTGCTGCAAAGCAGTGGAGTGCAAATAACAGATGCTACATGAAGCAAGGTTGACTGAGTGCTTATTAGCAAATTACATGTCATTTGTTGATAGAAGTGGGAATATCTGGTTCAATGAAATGGAAACTAATAAAACAAAAACCTAAGTATCAGCTTGATTCGGCTGCCTTGGAGTCAGAAAATGTGTCTATTCAAGTCCCACGATGGACTTCTGTTTATAATCTGGGCTAACACTTTATTTAGTGCAGTATTGAGAGAATGCTGCTTTGTTGGGACTGCCCTAACAAATAAAAATGAAAGAAAAGAACAATAAAATGGGTACATTGTTGGGCTTGGCTGAGGTAGAATTTGAGAGGAAATTGCTTATATGCTCAACTGTCAGGAGCTGACATCAGGAAATCATGTACTCAGCCCACGATTTTCAACTGGAAAATCATGTGCTGTGCAAGTGCAGTTTCCTTAAAATGCGCCTCGGTGATTTACCTGTGGTATGCACGTGGGAAATATGTCCTTTGATTACCAACCACCAACAGTTATCTTAGTGATGAATTCCGCAATATTTTCAGTGGCCCAAAAATTGTATAAGAAGTTCTTTTAGTAAAGAGATAACGGTGGAAGTCATTTCTGGAACTTGTGCATCTTTAAGACACTTCTCCTATGTTTCCTTTTGTTTTTGACCTATTCTGTTCCCTGGATGCACTGGCCTCATTTGAATATGACATGGAGCCAGTGGCATTTCCTGATATTGTGATGCTATTGCACTCTTGGTAACTCAGACTGCGGAACTGCCTGGATCACCTGAAAAAGTGAAAGTTTGTGAGATTTGAAGAGTCTGGGAAGTTTTTGTAAGAGACTTCTTCAATTTGTAAATGTTTTTTCAACCCATGTGTGTGGACCCAGGGTGGGCAAGGAAGAAAAGGAGACAGTGACCCTTGTGTTACCTTGCCAGCCCTGATGAGTTTGCTGAATTTTTTTCTGCCCCAATCCGCAGTCCTCAGGTGGGGAAGTTGCAGTTCAGTGCCAATGCCGCCTCCCTTCGGATGACATAAGTAATATTTCTGGGTGTCTTGGTGATACCCACATCCAGAAATCTGGGCCTGCTGCCTTTAATCTCCTCAAAGAAGGGCTGGAGATGTAATTTTTTGGCGTTCTTCTCCTGGATGGGTTCCTACTCTGCAACTGTTTGGGTATGACTGGTGCTTGCATAGTCATAATTCTCCCTAAACCTCTCCACTTCATCTTTGATCAAGCTTTTGGTCACCTGTCCTTATGTGACTTGGTGCCAAATTTTATCTGATAATACTCCCGTGAGGCATCTTGAGACTTTTTACTATGTTAAAGGCACTATATAAATCCAAGTCATTATTGTTGTACAAGAATAATAAAAATCTTGGGCAGACAAGCAGTGACATTATTAGAGAGTAATGTGAATGAACCAAGCACAGTTCCTCTGTTACCTGATTGTTCCTGACTCTGCTACTAGGGAGTTCAAGCTGAACTGTCTTCTTAAAGACTACACAGAAATTTTCAGGTCGTTCAGCTGCAAACACCCATTTTGCACCAATGCCTGCATCAATGGGTATACAAATGAGCAGATCCAGGACATTGTAACTCCCCTGCAGATAATCAGTGATCACATCATTCTCTTCTGAATGGAGCAACTGTCGTGCAAATCACATTGAGAAGATGTCAACTTTCCATTCAACTGGCTTCAAAAAATGAGCTTTATAGTTTGAATGCAGCAGCAGTGACTCAGTTGATCCACTAGATGGGGTAATCAATTGCAATGGACTGTTTTCTTGGTGGTGTTCTGCCCATGAAAACATAAATAAATACATGCATAAAAAGAGAGACAATTTAGCCCATTGGACCCGGTCTTTCATAGACCATGTACAGTCTACTTTATTGTGGACTCCTTTCAACTCTTTCAAAAAAGGAAATGTTCTGCAATCATCTCCTTTCTCCAAAGATAAATTGAGCAAAATGCAAGACTATCTGGCAAAGCTTACATCCAACATTATTAATCATTAACTGAATGACTTCAGTGACGAGACATTTTCATGCTCCCATCAGTTCAGGATCCGCCAAGTTACACAAAGTGTTGAATCAACTTTATCACTACTTACATTCGTAATATTCAATCTTGTTCCAAACCAAATCCTGTTTCAACTTAATTTTAGATGTGTTAATCAAAGTAGCATTGAGCTTTAACCCTTAGTCGGGTAGGCACTCTTCACAAATTCACATTTATTAACCGACTGTACAGAAAAAAGGTGAAGTTTAATATTTTAAAAGTATTTTTTTCTCTCCATTTTGAAAGTAGATGTCTCCTTGGAACAAGTGCTCAAGAAGTCTGTATAGTGCAGGGTTTCAAAACCTACTGGTTGTATTCCATTGGCTAGGAATAGGTCATTCAGCCCCTCCTTTTTGAACAGCGGTAGCAGTGAGAGTGCGAGCCAGGGGGCAGCTGTGAAGGTAAGTTTCAGTATAAATTACTTACCTTGTGATTCGGCAGCTTCTTTTTGAACAGCGGTAGCAGTGAGAGTGCGAGCCAGGGGGCAGCTGGGAAGGTAAGTTTCAGTATAAAGTACTTACCTTGTGATTCGGCAGCTTCTTTTTGAACAGCGGTAGCAGTGAGAGTGCGAGCCAGGGGGCAGCTGTGAAGGTAAGTTTCAGTATAAATTACTTACCTAGCGATTCGGCAGCTTCTTTTTGAACAGCGGTAGCAGTGAGAGTGCGAGCCAGGGGCCAGCTGGGAAGGTAAGTTTCAGTATAAAGTACTTACCTTGTGATTCGGCAGCTTCTTTTTGAACAGCGGTAGCAGTGAGAATGCGAGCCGGGGGCAGCTGGGAAGGTAAGTTTCAGTATAAATTACTTACCTTGTGATTCGGCAGCTTCTTTTTGAACAGCGGTAGCAGTGAGAGTGCGAGCCGGGGGCAGCTGGGAAGGTAAGTTTCAGTACAAAGTACTTACCTTGTGATTCAGCAGCTTCTTTTTGAACAGCGGTAGCAGTGAGAGTGAGAGCCAGGGGGCAGCTGGGAAGGTAAGTTTCAGTATAAAGTACTTACCTTGTGATTCGGCAGCTTCGGCAGGGTGGGGGGAAAAAAAACTGAAAAAGTGACGTCACAGGAAAGCTGTGACCTGATTGGCTGGTAGGGAATCTATACCGAATTTGAAAATAAAACTGATAAAAATTGATTAAAACACTAATTAACTAATTAATAAGTAGAGTAACTAAACCAGAGGGAGGAGATTACTGTATTTAGACAGCATTTAATATTTATTGTAGAAATCTAGCACTAGGGACCACAAAGTGAAATGTATCATAATTTAGTAAGGATTTAATAAGTATTTATTTATTTTATATCAATCAACTAATTAGTGACAGAAATGACAGTTAGAGGGGTGAAGTGCTTCACCTGTGAGATGTGGGAGGTCCGTGAAGCTTCCAGCATTCCAGGCGGCTACATCTGCAGAAAGTGTACCCAGTTGCAGCTCCTCACAGACCACATGGATTGGTTGGAGCGGCAACTGGATGCACTTAGGAACATGCAGGTGGCGGAAAGCGTCATCGACAGGAGTTTTAGAGAAGTGGTTACACCCAAAGTGCAGGCAGATAGATGGGTGATGGCTAGAAGGGGCAGGCAGTCAGTGCAGGAATCCCCTGTGGCTATCCCCGTCTCTAACAAGTATACCGTTTTGGATACTGTTGGGGGGATGGCCTATCAGGGGAAAACAGCAGCAGCCAGAGCAGTGGCACCACGGTTGGCACAGTTGTTCAGCAGGGAAGAACAAAGCGCAGAAGAGCAATAGTTATAGGGGACTCTATAGTCAGGGGCACAGATAGGCGCTTCTGTGGACGTGAAAGAGACTCCAGGATGGTATGTTGCCTCCCTTGTGCCAGGGTCAAGGATGTCTCTGAACGGACAGAGGGCATTCTGAAGGGAGAGGGTGAACAGCCAGAGGTTGTGGTACACATCGGTACCAATGACATAGGCAGGAAGAGTGATGAGGTCCTGCAGGGGGAGTTTAGGGAGTTAGGTAGTAAGTTAAAAAACAGGACCTCTAGGGTTGTAATCTCTGGATTACTCCCTATGCCACGTGCCAGTGAGGTTAGAAATAGGAAGATAGTGCAGCTAAACACGTGGCTGAGCAGCTGGTGTAGAAGGGAGGGTTTCAGATATCTGGACCATTGGGCTCTCTTCAGGGACAGATGGGACCTGTACAAGAAGGACTGGTTGCACCTAAACTGGAAGGGCACTAATATCCTGGCTGCAAGGTTTGCTAGCGTCACTCGGGAGGGTTTAAACTAGTGTGGCAGGGAGGTGGGAACCAGAGCAGTAGGACAGCTAGTGAAGTAAATGAGGAGGACATAGTAAATAAGGCCAGTAGGATTAAGAGGAAGAGGAGGCAGGGAGATGTTGCTGAGCACAGCGGGACTGGTGGTCTGAAGTGCATTTGTTTCAATGCGAGAAGTATAACAGGTAAGGCAGATGAACTTAGAGCTTGGATTAGTACTTGGAAATATGATGTTGTTGCTATTACAGAGACTTGGTTGAGGGAAGGGCAGGATTGGCAGCTAAATGTTCCAGGCTTTAGAAGCTTCAGGCGGGATAAAGGGGGATGTAAAAGGGGTGGGGGAGTTGCATTACTGGTTAAGGAGAATATCACAGCTGTACTGCGGGAGGACACCTCAGAGGGGTCATGCAGCGAAGCAATATGGGCGGAGCTCAGGAATAGGAAGGGTGCAGTCACGATGTTGGGGGTTTACTATAGGCCTCCCAACAGCCAGCGGGAGGTAGAGGAGCAGATATGTAGACAGATTTTGGAAAGATGTAAAGGTAACAGGGTTGTAGTGGTGGGTGATTTTAACTTCCCCAATATTGACTGGGACTCACTTAGTGCTAGGGGCTTGGATGGGGCAGAATTTGTGAGGAGCATCCAGGAGGGCTTCTTGAAACAATATGTAGATAGTCCAACTAGGGATGGGGCCATTCTGGACCTGGTATTGGGGAATGAGCCCGGCCAGGTGGTCGAAGTTTCAGTGGGGGTGCATTTCGGGAGCAGTGACCGTAATTCCATAAGTTTTAAGGTACTTGTGGATAAGGATAAGAGTCGTCCTCGGGTGAAGGTGCTAAATTGGGGGAAGGCTAATTATAACAATATTAGGCAGGAACTGAAGAATTTCGATTGGGGGCGGCTGTTTGAGGGTAAATCAACATCTGACATGTGGGAGTCTTTCAAATGTCAGCTGATTAGAATCCAGGACCAGCATGTTCCTGTGAGGAAGAAAGACAAGTTTGGCAAGTTTCGGGAAGTTTGGATAACACGGGATATTGTGAGCCTAGTCAAAAAGAAAAAGGAAGCATTTGTAAGGGCTGGAAGGCGAGGAACAGATGAAGCACTTGAGGAATATAAAGACAGTAGGAAGGAACTTAAGCAAGGAGTTAGGAGGGCTAAAAGGGGTCATGAAAAGTCATTGGCAAACAGGATTAAGGAAAATCCCAAGGCTTTTTATACATATATAAAGAGCAAGAGGGTAACCAGGGAAAGGGTTGGCCCACTCAAGGACAGAGATGGGAATATAGGCGTAGAGCCAGAGGAAATGGGCGAGGTGCTAAATGAGTACTTTGCATTAGTATTCACCAAGGAGAAGGACTTGGTGGATGATGAGCCTAGGGAAGGGAGTGCAGATCGTCTCAGTCATCTCATTATCAAAAAGGAGGAGGTGTTGGGTGTCTTGTAAAGCATTAAGGTAGATAAGTCCCCAGGGCCTGATGGGATCTACCCTAGAATACTGAGGGAGGCAAGGGAAGAAATTGCCGGGGCCTTGACAGAAATCTTTGCATCCTCATTGGCGACAGGTGAGGTCCCAGAGGACTGGAGAATAGCCAATGTTGTTCCTTTGTTTAAGAAGGGTGGCAAGGATAATCCAGGAAATTATAGGCCGGTGAGCCTAACGTCAGTGGCAGGGAAACTATTAGAGAGGATTCTTCGGGACAGGATTTACTCCCATTTGGAAACAAATGAACTTATTAGTGAGAGACAGCATGGTTTTGTGAAGGGGAGGTCGTGTCTTACTAATTTGATTGAGTTTTTTGAGGAAGTGACGAAGATGATTGATGAGGGAAGGGCGGTGGATGTTGTCTATATGGACTTTAGTAAAGCCTTTGACAAGGTCCCGCATGGCAGACTGGTGCAAAAGGTGAAGTCACACGGGATCAGAGGTGAGCTGGCAAGATGGACACAGAACTGGCTCGGTCACAGAAGACAGAGGGTAACAGTGGATGGGTGTTTTTCTGAATGGAGGGATGTGACTAGTGGTGTTCCGCAGGGATCAGTGCTGGGACCTTTGCTGTTTGTAGTATATATAAATGATTTGGAAGAAAATGTAGCTGGTCTGATTAGTAAGTTTGCGGACGACACAAAGGTTGGTGGAGTTGCGGATAATGATGAGGATTGTCAGAGGATACAGCAGGATATAGATCAGTTGGAGACTTGGGCGGAGAAATGGCAGATGGAGTTTAATCCGGACAAATGTGAGGTAATGCATTTTGGAAGGTCTAATGCAGGTGGGAGGTATACAGTAAATGGCAGAACCCTTAGGAGTATTGACAGGCAGAGAGATCTGGGCGTACAGGTCCACAGGTCACTGAAAGTGGCAACGCAGGCAGATAAGGTAGTCAAGAAGGCATTCAGCATGCTTGCCTTCATCGGTTGGGGCATAGAGTATAAAAATTGGCAAGTCATGCTGCAGCTGTACAGAACTTTAGTTAGGCCACACTTAGAATATTGCGTGCAATTCTGGTCGCCACACTACCAGAAGGACGTGGAGGCTTTGGAGAGGGTATAGAGGAGGCTTACCAGGATGTTGCCTGGTCTGGAGGGCATTAGCTATGAGGAGAGGTTGGAAAAACTCAGATTGTTTTCACTGGAACGACGGAGGTGGAGGGGCGACATGATAGAGGTTTACAAAGTTATGAGCGGCATGGACAGAGTGGATAGTCAGAAGCTTTTTCCCAGGGTGGAAGAGTCAGTTACTAGGGGACATAGGTTTAAGGTGCGAGGGGCAAAGTTTAGAGGGGATGTGCGAGGCAAGCTTTTTTTACACAGAGGGTGGAGAGTGCCTGGAACTTGCTGCCAGGGGAGGTGGTGGAAGCAGATACGATAGCGACGTTTAAGAGACATCTTGACAAATACATGAATAGGAAGGGAATAGAGGGATATTGGCCCCGGAAGTGCAGAAGGTGTTAGTTTCGGCAGGCATCAAGATCGGCGCAGGCTTGGAGGGCCGAATGGCCTGTTCCTGTGCTGTACTGTTCTTTGTTCTTGTTCAAACCTCTTCTGCTATTCACTTAGATCATGGCTGATCTGTACCATAACTTCATATAAACGCCTTTGCTCCATATCTTTACTGAACAAAACCTACCAATCACAGTCTTGAAAGTTTCAATTGGCCCAGCATCTGTGGCCCTTTGGCAGAATCAGATCCAAATTTTCATTACCCTTTGTGTCGAAAAAGGCTTCCTGACTTCCCTCCTAAATTGCTTCGATCTAAATTTAATTTTAAGGTTTAAATTTAACATCTTGTTTTAAATTCCCACCAGAGGAAATAGTTTCTCTGTATCTATTTTATTGAATCCCTTTATTATTTTAAATATCTTGATTAGATGACCCACACCCTGCCAAATTAAAGGAATACAAGCCATGTTTTTGTAGCCTGTCCTCAGAATGTAAACCTTCAAGCTCTGATATAATTCTAGTGAATCTGTGCTGCACCCCTTCTAAGGACAATATATCTTTCGAATTCCAATTGTCTTGAGATAAAGGAAGCATTCCATTAGACATTTTAATTACTTTTTTTTAGCTGTGCAATAGTTTTCTGTGATTTGTGTACAAAAAAGATGATTGTGGTTGTTGGAGGCCAATCATCTCAGCCCCAGAACATCATTGCATGAGTTCCTCAGGGTAGTGGCCTAAGCCCAACCATCTTCAGCTGCTTCATCAATGACCTTCCCTTTATTATAATGTTGTAAGTGGGGATGTTCCCTGATGATTGCACAGTGTTCAATCATTTTTAATCCCTCAGATAATGAAGTAGTCCATTCCCACATGCAGCAAGACCTGGACAACATCCAGGCTTGGACTGATAGGTGGCAAGTAGCATTCATGCCACACAAGTGGCAGCCAGTAATTACCCCCAGAAGAGAGAGTATAATCATCTCCCCTTGATGTTCAATAGCATTACCATAGTCAAATACCACACCATTAACCTCCTGAGGGTCACCATTGACCAGAAACTTAACAGGAGCAGTCACGTAAATACTGTGGTTACAAGAGCAGGTCAGAGATTGGGTGTTCTGTGGCAAGTGACTCACCTTCTGACTCCTCAAAGCCTTTCCACCACCTACAAGGCACAGGTTAGGAATGCGATGAATACTCTCCATTGCCTGGATAAGTGCAGCTACAACAACACTCAAGAAGCTTGACACCATCTCAGGCAAAGTGACCCACTTGATTGGTACCCCATCCAGCATGTTAAACATTCATTCCATACACCACCAATGCACAGTGGCAGCAGTGTGTACCATCTACAAGATGCACTGCAGCAACTCATCAAGGCTTCTTTGATAGCACCTTCCAAACCCGTGACTTCTACCACCTAGAAGAACAAGGGCAACAGGTCATGGGAACACCACCACCTGTGAGTTCTCCTCCAAGTCATGCACCTTCCTGACTGAGAAATGTATCGCCGTTCTTTAATTGTTTTTGGGTCAAAATCCTGGAACTCCCTACCCAACAGTACTGTCCCATACAGACTGCAACAGTTCAAGAAGGTGGCTCATTACCACCTTCTCGAGCAATTGGGGATGGGCAATAAGTGCTGGCCTTGCAAGCGATGCCCACATCCCAGAAATGATTTTTTTTAAATTCCCTTTACTCCTCATCTTTCAGCATTAAGAAAAAATATTGATTTGTCTTTTTCAGATCCCAAACTTCCCCACATTGACCTCCATCAGCCATTGTTTGGCCACTTACATAGATTCTCTATGTCCATTTGTCACTTCATACTCTCATTCACACTGTGCTTCCTAATTTAGTGTCATCTGTAAACTTGCTAAAACTCTCTATTCCTTCATTCAAGTCATTAATATAGTGAAAAGTTGAGGATCTGTACAGATTCTAAGGGAACAACATATGTCACATCCCACCAATCAGAGAACAAATCCTTTATTCCTACTCCTGTCACCTACCTCCCAACTAATTACTAACACATGCCATAAAGCTACTTCCAATTCCATGCACTCTCATTTATGATAATAATCTGCTGTGAGGAACCTTGTCAGATGCCTTCTAGAAGTCCATACATGAATGAAACTGGGCAGTGGAAGGGGTATCAGTTGGGAGCACTTTGCTGGAAGTGATCATAATTCAATTAAATTTAGGGTAGTTATGGAAAAGGACAAAGATAAACCAGGAATAAAAGTTCTCAATTAGGCAAAAGCTCATTTTACTAAGCTGAGATGTGATTTAGCTAAAGTGGACTGGAAACCGTTACTTGAAGTTAAATCAGTGCAAGATCAGTGGGAGGCATTCAAGGAAGAAATAGTGAAGGTTTAAAGCAAGTATGTTCCCTTAAAGAGAAAGGGTGGACTAACAAATCCAGAGCCCCCTGATGTCAAGGGGCTTAAAGGAGAGGCTAAAGAAAAGGCTAATGAAAAAATAAAGGGAAGCTGATGACAGATATCGAGTGCTCAATACTGCAGAAAACCTGGAGTATAAAAAGTGTTGGGGTGAAATTAAAAAGGAAATTAGGAAAGCAAAGAGAGGGCATGAAAAAATATTGGCAAGTAAAATCAAGAAAAGATTTTTTATAAATACATAAAGAGCAAAAGGATAACTAAACAAAGAGTAGGGCCTATTAAGGACCATTAGGGTAATCTGTATGTGGAGGCAGAGGACATTGGTGTGGTTCTCAATGAATACTTTGCATTTGTTTTCACAAAAGAAAGGGATGATACAGACATTGCAATTAGGGAGGAGGAATGTGAAATATTAAATGAAATTAGTATAGTGGGAGAGGAGGCATTTTGGGGTTTGACATCTTTGAAAGTGAAAGGGGTGAAAGGTTATTGGGGATAGGTGGGAATGTGGAATAATCAGTTTAACCATGAACGTACTGAATGGCGGAGCAGGCTCAAGGGGCCGAGTGGCCTACACCTGCTCCTAATTCATATGTTCGTATGTATCCTCAGCTGTTAAGAGAAGCAAGAGAAGAAATAGCAGAGGCTCAGAACATCATTTTCCACTCCTCTTTGACTACAGGTGTGATGCCAGAGGATTGGAGGACAGCTAACATTGCCCTATTGTTTAAAAAGGGAGAAAGGGATAGACTGAATAATTACAGGACAGTCAGCCTAACCTCAGTGGTGGGAAAATTACTGGAAAACATTCTGAGGAATAGAAAGACATGGATTAATCAAAGACAGTCAGCATGGATTTATTAAGGGAAGGTCATGTCTGACTAAAATGACTAGTCACAGAAGTAAAAGCTCATGGGATCCAAGGCAAAGTGACAAGTTGGATCCAAAATTGGTTCAGAGGCAGGGAGCAAAGAGTACTGGTCAATGGGTGTTTTTGTGACTGGAAGGCTGTTTCCAGTGGGGTTCAGCAGGGCTCAGTACTAAGTCCCTTGCTTTTTGTGGTATCTGTCAATGATTTGGACTTGAACATAGGGGGTATGATTAAGAAGTTCACAGATGATACAAAATTTGGCAGTGTGATTGATAATGAAGAAGAAAGCTGTAGACTCCAGGAAGATATCAATGGGCTAGGCATGTGGACGGAACAGTGACAAATGGAGTTCAATCCAGAGAAGTGTGAAGTAATGCATTTGGGGAAGGCTAACAAGACAAGGGAATACATGATGAATGGTAGGATACTGAGAAGTATAGAGGAACAGAGGGAACTAGGAGTGCATGTTCACAGATCCCTGAAGGTGGCTGGACTGGTAGATAAGGTGATCAAGAAGGCATATGGGATCGTGCCTTTATCAGTCAAGGCATAGAATATAAGAGCTAGGAGGTTATGCTGAGAGTGTATAAAGCACTGGTTAAGCCACAGCTGGAGTACTGCATGCAGTTCTGATCACCACACTACAATAAAGAAGTGATTGCACTAGAGAGGGTACAGAAGGGATTTATGAGGATGTTGCCTGAACTGGAGAATTTTAGTTATGAGGAAAGATTGGATAGACTAGGGTCGTTTTCTTTGGAACAGAGGAGGCAGAGGGGAGACCTAATTGAAGTGTATAAAATGAGATACAGTGGATATGAAGGTCCTATTCCCCTTAGTTGAGGGGTCCATAACCAGGGTGCATGGATTTAGGGTAAGAGGTAGGAGGTTTAGACGGGGAAATTTTCACCCAGAGGGTATCTGGAACTCACTGTCTGAAAGGGTGGTGGAGGCAGAAACCCTCATAACATTTAAAAAGTACTTGGATATGCACTTGAAGTGCCGTAACCTACAAGGCTACGGACCAAGAGCTGGAAAGTGGGATTAGGCTGGATGGCTCCTTGTTAGCCGGCGCAAACACGATTGGCCGAATGGCCTCCTTCCATTCTGTAAATTTCTATGATTTCTATGATACTGACAACATTCCGAGGCACTGCCATGTCACTCTGGCCTTATTGCCATAAGTCATTGTCACCATGAAATTTCCCCCCATGTGCTGAATACACCTGAGACCCAAAGCCAAGCATCAATTCTCAGTCAGAGATAAGCAAATTCAGGCTAGCCCAGGAGTAGCTGGGTACAAAAGACACTTCACTGTTGCTTCTTCCATTCCTTCCTAATTATTGAACAAACCTAAGCACTGCAGTAAAAGCTGTGCCCACTGGAAGATGGAACTGATGTTGGAAGAGATATGCTCATTATCCCGTACCCCTGCTATTTCTTTTCTTATAATTTACAAAGATCCATAATGTCCAGAATTATACCCACCAATATTCTCTCCTTCCTTTTCCCCTTGCTACTGAAGTTGTCAGTACCTTGCTGGGATATAACTTCATGGGCATCTGGGTGGCTTCTGGTAGTCAAGCAGTAGTCAAGTAGTCAAGCTTTAAGTGTGATCTTTGACAGTGAATATTCAGAGGTTGTTTGATGCAATCAAGCCCAAACCTATCCTTACCCAACAATCACACACACATTCTTCCAGCAAGGTCGCTGAATATTGAATAAGAACAACTGGAAGAAGATGCTAAGGAAATAATAGTGAATGAAGTGGTAGTTGAGACACTGGATGGCTAAAAATTGATAAAGAGGAGGTATTAGAAAGACTGGCTGTACTTAAAATTGATAAACCCCAAGACCAGTTGGGATGCATCCGAGGATGCTGAGGGAAGTAAGGGTGAAATTATGGGAGCACTAGCCATAATCTTCCAATCCTCCTTAGATATGGGTGTATGGTGCCAGAGGATTGGAGAATTCCAAATGTTACACCCTCATTCAAAAAAGGGTGTAAGGATAAACTCAACAACTACATGCCAGCCAGTTTAACCTCCGTAGTGAGAAAGCTTTTAGAAATAATAATCTCGGACAAAATTAACAGTCACTTGGACAAGTGACAAGAATTAATTAAGGAAAGCCAGCAAAAATTTGTTAAAGGTAAATCATGTTTAACGAACTTGATTGAATTTTTTAATGAGGTAACAGAAAGCATTGATGTGGTGGATATGGACTTCCAAAAGGCATTTGGTAAGGTGCCACTGAACAGACTTCAGCAAAGTTGAAGCCCATGGAATGAAAGGGAAAATGATAGCGTGGATACGAAGTTGGCTGAGTGACAGGAAGCAAAGAGCAGTGGTGAATAGTTGTTTTTGGATTGGAGGAAGGTATACATTGGGCTTTTGCAGGGGTTGGTACTTGTCCACTGCTTTTCTTGATATATATTAATGAGTATACAATTTTAAAATTTGCAAATGACACAAACCTTGGAAGTATTGTGAACTGTGAAGAGGATAGTGATAGACTTCAAGAGGACATAGACAGGCTGGTGGAATTGGCTGACACATGGCAGATGAAATTTAATGCAGAGAAGTGTGAAGTGACATATTTTGGTAGGAAGATTGAGGAAAGGCAATATAAAATAAGGAGTGCAATTCTAAAGGGTTCAGGAAAAGAGAGATATGGGGGTATATGTGCACAAATTGTTGAATGTGGCAGAGCAGGTTGAGAAAGTGGTTAAGAAGGCATACTGGCTTTATAAATAGAGGCATAGAGTACAAAAGCAAGGAAGTTATGATGGGTGCTTGTAAAACACTGCTTTGGCCTCAACTGGAGTATTGTGTCGAATTCTGGGCGCTGCACTTCAGGAAAATTTTAGAGAGGGTGCAAAAAAGATTTACGAGAATAGTTCCAGGGATGAGAGACTTTAGTTACGAGGATAAATTGGAGAAGCTGGGGATGTTCTCCTTAGAGAGAGTAGGTTGAGCGGAGGTTTGATAGAGGTGTTCAAAATCATGAGGCATTTAGACAGAGTAGATAGGGAGAAACTATTCCCATCGGTGGAAAGGTCGAGAACCAGAGAACGCCAATATAAGTACCAATGGCAAGATGAGCAAAAACATTTTTATGCAGCGAGTGGTTAGGATCTGGAATGCACTGCCTGAAAGTGTGGTGGTGGAGGGAGATTCAATCATGGCTTTCAAAAGGGAATTAGATAAGCACCTGAAGAGAAACAATTTGCAGGGCTACAGGGAAAGGGCAGGGGAGTGGTACTGGCTGTGTTGCTCTTATGGAGACCTGGCACAGACACGATGGGCCAAATTACCTCTTTCTGTGCTGTAACCATTCTATAATTCTATGACATGCCAACCTTCAGTATTCTAAGCTGATAGTCAACTTTCAATCCATGTGTCAGCTTGCCCAAATTATTGTTTTTGAAGTTATCTATCAGCGGAATCTTTTTACATTAATGACTCAATCTGGGTCTTTCACAGAGGCAGATGTAATGGTGAGTCTGTCTAAAACTTCTAAAGAATGTTAGCTGGCCAGATATAATTATAGAATCATAGAATGATATGGCCTATCATGCCAGTGCCAGCTTTTTGACAGAGCTATCCAGTTTGTCCCGCTCTCCTGTCTCCCCATAGCCCCATAGCTTTTTGTCCCCTTCAAGTATTTAATCCATTCTCTTTTGAAAATTACTATTGAATCTGCTTCCACCATCCTTTCAGGCAGTGCATTCCCAATCATAACAACTCAGTGTGTAAAAAAAAGTGCTCATTATGATGATATTGATTCTATTCTTATCCCTTCGGAAGCGACACAGAAATAAAAATTATGGCTCTGAATCTCCTTGGGATCTAGGCTGAGGTGCACTTCCAGCACGAAACAGTCAGGAGTGCAGCAGAAGGGGAAATACTCAGAGTAAGACCCAGAAATGACAGGTATCCTCCCCAAAGAAGAGACAACTGGGCTTGTGATGGACAGAAGTTGTGATTGTCACATTCAAGGTCCCTGAAATCACAAAGAGATGGGCCAGTGAGATGGCTTCGGGTGCCAGATTCTCCAGATTCCCATCTCCTTTGCACCCAGCTTTCCATTCACTGGAAAGAAACCAGAAAGAGGGGTGCAAGAGGGACCCACCAGGGTCATAGAATATCTTCGTCTTTGGCCTCCTTGTCTCGGGAGACAATGGGTAAGCACCTGGAAGTGGTCAGTGGTTTGAGAAGCAGCGCCTGGAGTGGCTATAAAGGCCAATTCTAGAGTGACAGACTCTTCCACAGGTGCTGCAGATAAAATTAGTTGTTGGGGCTGTTCCACAGTTGGCTCTCCCCTTGCGCTTCTGTCTTTTTTCCTGCCAACTGCTAAGTCTCTTCGACTCGCCATGCTTTAGCCCCGCCTTTATGGTTGCCCGCCAGCTCTGGCGATCACTGGCAACTGACTCCCACGACTTGTGATCAATGTCACAGGATTTCATGTCGCATTTGCAGACGTCTTTAAAGTGGAGACATGGACGGCCGGTGGGTCTGGTACCAGTGACGAGCTCGCTGTACAATGTGTCCTTGGGGATCCTGCCATCTTCCATGTGGCTCACATGGCCAAGCCATCTCAGGCGCCGCTGGCTTAGTAGGGTGCATATGCTGAGGATGTTGGCTGCCTCGAGGACTTCTGTGTTGGAGATACGGTCCTGCCACCTGATGCCAAGGATTCTCCGGAGGCAGCGAAGATGGAATGAATTGAGACGTTGCTCTTGGTTGACGTACGTTGTCCAGGCCTCACTGCCGTAGAGCAAGGTACTGAGGACACAGGCTTGATACACTTGGACTTTTGTGTTCTGTGTCAGTGCGCCATTTTCCCACACTCTCTTGGCCAGTCTGGACATAGCAGAGGAAGCCTTTCCCATGCGCTTGTTTAATTCTGCATCGAGAGACAGGTTACTGGTGATAGTTGAGCCTAGGTAGGTGAACTCGTGAACCACTTCCAGAGTGTGGTTGCCGATATTGATAGATGGGGCATTTCTGACGTCCTGTCCCATGATGTTTGTTTTCTTGAGGCTGATGGTTAGGCCAAATTCATTGCAGGCAGCCGCAAACCTGTCGATGACTCTCTGCAGACACTCTTCTGTGTGAGCTGTTAATGCAGCATCATCAGCAAAGAGGAGCTCCCTGATGAGGACTTTCCGTACTTTGGTCTTCGCTTTTAGACGGGCAAGGTTGAACAACCTGCCACCCGATCTTGTGTGAAGGAAAATTCCTTCTTCTGAAGACTTGAAAGCATGTGAGAGCAGCAGGGAGAAGAAGATCCCGAATAGTGTAGGTGCGAGAACACAGCCCTGTTACACACCACTCAGGATTGGAAAGGGGTCTGATGAGGCGCCGCTATGCTGAATTGTACCTTTCATGTTGTCATGGAATGAGGTGATGATACTCAGTAGCTTTGGTGGGCAACCAAACTTTTCTCGTAGTCTGAAGAGTCTGCTGACGAGGTCAAAGGCTTTGGTGAGATCAATGAAAGCAACGTAGAGGGGCATCTGTTGTTCACGGCATTTCTCCTGTAGCTGAACATAGAACACAGAAAATAGGAGCAGGAGTAGGCCATTCGGCCCTTCGAGTCTGCTCCGCCATTCATTATGATCTTGGCTGATCATCCAACTCAGTAGCCTGTTCCCGCTTTCACCCCATACCCTTTGATCCCTTTAGAGCTTTATCTAAATCCTTCTTGAAAACCTACAATGTTTTGGCCTCAACTGCTTTCTGTGGTAGCGAATTCCACAGGCTCACCACTCTCTGGGTAAAGAAATTTCTCGTCATCTCAGTCCTGAAAGGTTTACCCCGTATCCTTAGACTATGACCACTGGTTCTGGACTCCCCCACCATCGGGAACATCCTTCCTGCATCTACCCTGTCAAGTCCTGTTAGAATTTTATAGATTTCTATGAGATCCCCCCCTCACTCTTCTGAACTCCAGTGAATATAATCCTAACCGACTCAATGTCTCCTCATACGTCAGTCCCACCATCCCAGGAATCAGTCTGGTAAACCTTCGCTGCACTCCCCCGATCGCAAGAACATCCTTCCTTTGATAAGGAGACCAAAACTGCACATAGTATTTTAGGTGTGACCTCACTAAGGCCCTGTATAATTGCAGCAAGACATCCCTGCTCCTGTACTCGAATCCTCTCGCTATGAAGGCCAACATACCATTTGCCTTTTTTACCGTATGTTGGACCTGCATGCCTACCTTCAGCGACGGTGTACAAGAACACCCAGGTCTCGCTGCATATTCCCCTCTCTCAGTTTATAGCCATTCAGATAATAATCTGCCTTCCTGTTTTTGCTACCAAAGTGGATAACCTCACATTTATTCACATTACACTGCATCTGCCATGCATTAGCCCACTCACTCAACTTGTCCAAATAACCCTGAAGCCTCTCTGCATCCTCCTCACAACCCACCCTCACCCCAGTTTTGTGTCATCTGCAAATTTGGAGATATTACATTTAGTTCCCTCATCTAAATCATTAATATAAATTGTGAATAGCTGGGGTCCTAGCACCAATCCCTGTGGTACCCCATTAGTTACTGCCTGCCATTCAGAAAAAGACCCATTTATCCCTACTCTTTGTTTCCTGTCCGCCAAACCAATTTTCTATCCATCGCAATACACTACCCCCAATCCCATGCGCTTTAATCTTACGTGCTAATCTCCTATGTGCGACTTTGTTGAAAGCTTTCTGAAAGTCCAAATAAACCACATCACCTGGCTCCCCCTCATCAAGTCCACTGGTTACATCCTCGAAGAATTTTAGTAGATTTGTCAAGCATGATTTCCCTTTCATAAATCCATGCTGACTCTGCCCAATTCTATCACTGTTCTCTAAGTGCTCTGCTATAAAATCTTTGATAATGGACTCCAGAATTTTCCCCATTACCGACGTCAGGCTGACTGGTCTATAATTCCCTGCTTTCTCTCTACTTCCCTTTTTAAATAGTGGGGTTACATTAGCTACCCTCCAATCTGTAGGATCTGTTCCAGAGTCTATAGAATCTTGGAAGATGACCACCAATGCATCCACTATTTCCTTCAGTACTCTGGGATGCATACCATCAGGCCCTGGGGATTTATCGGCCTTCAATCCCATCAATTTCCCCAACACCATTTCTCTACTAATACTGATTTCTTTCAGTTCCTCTCTCTCACTAAGCCCTGTGTTCCACAACATTTCTGGTATGATATTTGTGTCCTCCTTTGTGAAGACAGAACCAAAGTATGCATTTAGTTGGTCAGCCGCTTCTTTATTCCCCATAATAAATTCCTCTTTTTCTGACTGTAAGGGACCTACATTTGTCTTCACCAATCTTTTTCTCATCACATACCGATAGAAACTTTTACAGTCAGTTTTTATGTTCCCTGCAAGCTTGCTCTTGTACTCTATATTCCCCTTCTTAATCAATCTCTTGGTCCTCCTTTGTTGAATTCTAAACTGCTCCCAATCCTCAGGTCTGTTGTTTTTCCAGGCAAATTTATATGCCTCTTCCTTGGATCTAATGCTATCTCTAATTTCCCTTGTAAGCCATGGTTTGGCTACCTTTCCCATTTTACTTCTGCGCCAGACGGGGATAAACAATTGTTGCAGTTCATCCATGCGCTCTTTAAATGTTTGCCATTGCCTATCCACCGTCATCCCTTTTAGTAATGTTTCCCAATCCATCATGGCCAACTCGCGCCTCATACCTTCGTAGTTTCCTTTACTAAGATTCAGGACCCTTGTCTCAGAATCAACTACGTCACTCTCCATCTTCATGAAGAATTCTACCATATTATGGTTGCTCGTCCCCAAGGGGTCTCGCACCACTAAATTGTCAATTATTCCTCTCTCATTGCACAATACCCAGTCTAGGATGGCCTGTTCTCTAGTTGGTTCCTCAATGTATTGATCCAGAAAACCATCCCGTATACACTCCAAGAATTCCTCCTCTACAGTATTGTGACTAATTTGATTTGCCCAATCTATATGCCGATTAAAATCACCCATAATTACAGATGTTCCTTTATTGCATGCATCTCTAATTTCCGGTTTAATACCATTCCCAACATCACCACTACAGTTTGGGGGTCTATATACAACCCCCACTAATGTTTTTTGCCCCTTAGTGTTTCTCAGCTCTACCCATACAGATTCCACATCGTCAGAGCTAATATCTTTCCTCACTATTGCGTTAACTTCCTCTTTATCCAGCAATGCAACTCCACCGCCTTTTGCTTTTTTTCTGTCCTTCCTAAATACTGAATATCCCTGGATGTTCATTTCCCATATAATAATAGCAAAATACTGCGGATGCTGGAAATCTGAAATGAAAACAAGAAATGCTGGAATCACTCAGCAGGTCTGGCAGCATTTGTGGAAAGAGAAGCAGAGTTAACGTTTTGGGTCAGTGACCCTTCATCGGAACTGACAAATATTAGAAAAGTCACAGGTTATAAGCAAGTGAGGTGGGGCTGGGGCAAGAGATAACAAAGGAGGTCTGGATTGGACCAGGCCACATAGCTGACCAAAAGGTCACCGAGCAAAGGCAAACAATATGTTAATGGTGTGTTGAAAGACAAAGCATTAGTACAGATTACAGATTAGGTGTAAATACACTGAATATTGAACAGCAGCAAGTGCAAACCTGAAAAAAAAAACAGTGGGTAAGCAAACTGAACAAACTAAGATGAAATGAAATAAATGCAAAAAAAAGATTGTAAAAAATGTAAAAAAGAATGTTAAAAAAAGGAAGAAAAAAAACTAAAAATGAAAGTAAAATGGGGGGCTGTCATGCTCTGAAATTATTGAACTCAATGTTCAGTCTGGCAGGCTGTAGTGTGCCTAATCGGTAAATGAGATGCTGTTCCTCGAGCTTGCGTTGATGTTCACTGGAACACTGCAGCAATCCCAGGACAGAGATGTGAGCATGAGAGCAGGGGGGAGTGTTGAAATGGCAAGCAACCGGAAGCTCAGGGTCCTGCTTGTGGACTGAGCGGAGATGTTCCGCAAAGCGGTCACCCAGTCTGCGCTTAGGCTCCCCAATGTAGAGGAGACCACACTGTGAGCAGCGAATACAGTATACTACATTGAAAGAAGTACAAGTAAATTGCTGCTTCACCTGAAAGGAGTGTTTGGGGCCTGGGACAGTGAGGATAGTGAGGTTCATTTCCCATCCCTGGTCACCTTGCAGCCATGTCTCCGTAATCCCGACAATATCATACCCATTTACATCTATTTGCGTGATTAATTCATCCACTTTATTGTGAATGCTCCGCGCGTTAAGGCACAAAGCCTTAAGGCTTGTATTTTTAACATTACTTGTCCCCTTCCCACTATTTTTCACTGTGGCCCTGTTTGATTCTGGCCCTTGATTTCTCTGCCTATCACTTTTCTTATTCTTACTTTTGTTCTTATCTTTGATCCCCCCTCCTCTGACTCCTTGCAAAGGTTTCCATCCCCCTGCCATTTTAGTTTAAACCCTCCCCAACCACTCTAGCAAATACTCCCCCTAGGACATCAGTCCTGGTCCTGTCCAGGTGTAACCCGTCCAGTTTGTACTGGTCCCACCTCCCCCAGAACCGGTCCCAATGTCCCAGGAATCTAAAATCCTCCGCCTCACACCATCTCTTCAGCTATGTATGCATCGATATATCCTACTATTTCTACACTGACTGGCACGTGGCATTGGTAGTAATCCTGAGATCACAACTTTTGAGATCCTACTTTTCAACTTACTTCCTAGCTCCCTATATTCTGCTTTTAGGACCTCATCCTTTTTTTTTTGCCTATGTCGTTTGTACCAATGTGTACCACGACCACTGGCTGTTCACCCTCCCCCTTCAGAATGTCCTGCAACCGCTCTGAGACATCCTTGACCCAAGCCCCAGGGAGGCAACATACCATTCTGGAGTCTCTTTTGCTGCCACAGAAACGCCTATCTATTCCCCTTACAATTGAATCCCCTATAACTATTGCATTCCCACACTTTTTACTCCCCCCCTGTGCAGCAGAGTCAACCATGGTGCAACGAATTGGGCTGTTGCTGCTTTCCCCTGAGAGGCCATTCCCCCCAACAGTATCCAAAGCAGTATAATAAAAGCAAAATACTGCGGATGCTGGAAATCTGAAATAAAAACAAGAAATGCTGGAACCACTCAGCAGGTCTGGCAGCATCTGTGAAAAGAGAAGCAGAGTTAACGTTTCGGGTCAGTGACCCTTCTTCTCTTTCCAAAACAGTGTACCTGTTTTGCAGGGGAATAGCCACAGGAGATTCCTGAACTGCCTGCCTAGTCCTCTTGCTCTGCCTGGTGGTCACCCATTCCCTTCCTGCCTGTGGACTCTGAGCCTGCGGTGTGACCACCTCTCTATACGTGCTACCCACGATACTCTCCACTTCATAGATGCTCCAAAGTGTCCCCAGCTGCCACTCCAGCTCTGAAACCCGGGCTTCCAGGATCTGCAGCTGGATACATTTCCTGCACACATGCTGGTCCTGGGCACTGGAAATGTTCCCAGTTTCCAACATGGAGCATGAGGGCGGCACAGTGGCGCAGTGGTTAGCACCGCAGCCTCACAGCTCCAGTGACCTGGGTTCAGTTCTGGGTACTGCCTGTGTGGAGTTTGCAAGTTCTCCCTGTGTCTGCGTGGGTTTCCTCCGGGTGCTCCGGTTTCCTCCCACATGCCAAAGACTTGCAGGTTGATACGTAAATTGGCCATTAACAATTGCCCCTAGTATAGGTAGGTGGTAGGGAAATATAGGGACAGGTGGGGATGAGGTAGGACTATGGAATTAGTGTAGGATTAGTATAAATGGTTGGTTGATGGTCGGCACAGACTCAGTGGGCCGAAGGGCCTGTTTCAGTGCTGTATCTCTAAAAAAAAATCATGGCTTTGAGCTCTCCTGCCATGACTTAACCCTTTAAATTACATTCAATCTTCTGGAAGATCTTAATGTCCAATCATATCAGTTATTCTAGGGCCCTTCTTCCCTGGTCCTTGTTACTGCAGAACTCCCTAAAAAAAAAACTACTTCCTATATTTGAGATAAACTTTAAACTTTTAAACTGTTCTTACCTGAGATACTTACCCAGCTATTTAGAGCTATTCCCTCACAGCAGTGACTCACCAACCAATCACCTTGCAGCTCTCCTGTGACATCACTGTTGGCTTTTTTTTTCAAAACTCGGGCGCGCTGCCGCTGCACTTTTAAACTCTGCCAGTCTCACTCAGTCTTGCTCCTTCCCGCTGCCGCTGCACTTTTAAACTGTGCCGGTCTCACCCAGTCACCAGCCTGAAGTCATAGCCTGGATGACTACCTTTCCCCCACCTCCACAAATAGTAACAAAGAATATTTCAAATTATTCCTCTTAATAACGCATCTTCCTCTACCTCGCCCAATGCGTCCCTCAACAGATCTAGCTATTGCACCCATAGTGACACAGGTACCCATCAGAAATTTTCAGATTAGTTACCCTTCCTTGAAGCAGATGCTCAGGCAGTGTGAGGAGCAGAGATCACAGGCACCATGGGATTCTTGAGGATCTTAGGCTCCTGCTTATTTAAAGAAGTTATATCAACATAGCCTCAATCCACATAATCCTCACCTTGCGACAGGATCAGGTACAACAGTGAATCAGGTTTGGCTTTATCACTGTCAAAATCACTGTCAGTAGGGATTAATGGAGTTGTGCACTGTAAAAGGTTCCAGATAACAAATTGACATGATCTGTCTGGAATTAGATTCCTAAGCAATGAAGTGAAATGAAGCCCCTACAGTATTTTTATTTTCATACTTAAAATGTCCTTACTCCTGTCAGGAGAAATAATTTTTGGTTTGAAAGACAGAGTCACAGTCAGCTCCAAAATACCAGAAAATGCATCAAATAATGTCTCGAAAATCTAAATTATTTGGAGGATGCACATACCAAGGTCTCATGAAAATAAATTATACACATTCATAGCCCATCCTGTGTGTCATGGAGTAGCAGAATGCAATTTGTGCTTTTAATTTTTCATGAGCTCCTGATCCATAGCCAGGGCATTGGATGGAGAATGCAAATGAATGGAAAAGTCAGAATATTCGAGCCAAAATCATCCAGGCCATTCCTAGACTTCTCTGAGTGCTTGGCTTAAAAGCAGGATTTGTAAAGAACTGAGAATAGGTTGATTGCCGGCTGCCTCAACAAGGGACATTTCCACAGCATGAAAAGAGCTAATCAAAAGGAGAAAATAAATATTTGTTGGAGAGAGGAGAAAGAATGGTGGTTTCAAACACATTTGTAGATCTTGAAAGTATTTCTGCTGTAAATTGCTCTACTAGCTCCCCCATTGTATCCTGTAGCATTAACAGAACAGCTTAAATCCTATCTGTCAGATATCAAGAGCCATTTTAAATGGAACTGTTGTAGGTAACGGTACAGTTACTGTACTAGCTTCCACCCTACTGCACTTCAACCAGTGTGAGGAATCTGCCTCATTTATATCACAACAGACAAGAGAAAACATTGGCAATTTCAGACTACAAAGTAGCAGACGCAAACAAAAGGCGTCAATGGGGTTATCATAAAGATATTAAATAGGCATTAATAGCCCAATGTACTTTCTGTGTGGAATCCAACTCCCTGCTTAAAGAATTCCAGCTCTAGGAATCTAGATGTAGTTTCACACCTTGTGGAATATGCAAATAGAATGACTCTTAGATCTACATAAATGCTATGTCAGCGAATCTGCTTTCCAAAAAAAGTTGAAATCAGGCAAGGTAGAGATAAATGTTCAAGTTAAACTTTACTTAAAAGTGACATGCAAATAACATGAAAGAAAAATAATAAAAATGTCAGGATGGAGAATAGAAATGTGCATCATCAAGTTGAGATTTTAAACAGGTAGTGAAGGATTACTGTATGAGATTGAATAAACCTGCCTGTCAAACAAATGACCTATTGAAGGGCCTGTGATATTCTATGGGAGTAATTGAAGCTATGAATCATTTCCAAAAATTATATGATTCATTGGGTTACCTTTGGTATTTTATGTAATTTCATGTTGCAGATGCCTGGAGTTTAGCCAACTCTTCTACAATTCATTGTCGATGCTCCCTTTTTCACAAGGAAACTTCATTAAAATGTGTCACTGTATACTTCTGTAAAGGGCAATATCTTCTGCAGCACTTTTTAAGTGGAGCAACTATATACCCTGTATAATTTCCCCAAGGATGAGAAACCTATCCAAGTCACAAAATATTAGCATCCAGTAAGAGAAAGCAAAAAAAAATTCTTAAAGGGCTATATTGTTCCAAAAGAATGCCTTTCTAGACATCTGTATCTCTCTGTTGTGGAGTCCTTTTTTTAACTTGTTCTCAGGTTATGCTGGCGAAACCATATTTATTGCACATGGCTTTGAGAAAGTGATGGTGGGAATTCTGCGGTGAGTCACCCACCTCCTGACAATGCCTGTCCACCATCTACAAGGCACAAGTCAGGAGTGTGATGGAATACTCTCCACTTGCCTGGATGAGTGTGGTTCAAACAACACTTAGGAAGCTCAAAACCATCCAGGACAAAGCAGCCCACTTGATCGGCACCCCATCCATCACCTGAAGCATTCACTCCCTCCACCACCGATGCACAGTGGCAGCAGTGTGTACCATATGCAAGATGCACTGCAGCAACTCACCACGCCTCCTTCAACAGCACCTTCCAAACCGTGACCTCTTTCGCCTAGAAGGACAAAGGCAGCAGACACATGGGAAGACTACCATCTGCAAGTTCCCCTCCAAGCCACATCAGCCTGACTTGGAAATATATCGTCGTTCCTTCACTGTCCCCGGGTCAAAATCCTGGAACTCCCTCCCGAACAGTATTGTGGGTGTACCTACTCCAGATGGACTGCAGTGGTTCAAGAAGGCAGCTCACCACCACCTTCTCAAAGGCAATTAGGGATGGGCAACATATAATGGCCCAGCCAGCAACACCCAAATCCCATGAAACAAATAAAAAAAAGTACTCAATCATGCTCTCTGATTATAGATTCCATTAACTTGCCCACAACTGAGGTTAAACTGACACATCTGTAGTTCCTTGGTTTCTCCCTCTCTCCTTTCTTACATAATGGAGTAACATTTTCAATTTCCCAATCCAAAGGCAGGATTTCTGAATCCAGAGAGAATTGAAAAATTATGACCAACATATCTCTAGTTTGTTCACCTATTTCTTTTAATACTCTGGCATGGAAAACAGTGACAAATCACAACAGAACAGGTAGAGAATCTGCCAGTTGGAAGCAGAGAAAATACGTATCTAAATTTCTGAAGGAGAACGACTAAGGACCCCTTGACAGCGGACGGGAGGCAGGCAGAAGTCGCATCTGTTGCCCCCCCACCCACCCCCGTCCACCCCCAACCAGAAATCCCATGGTTTGTTGCATGGTGTGAATCAGCTGAATTTTGTATGGGTATGTTAACCTTTCACACATTAATATTCAAAAAGTCAAATTTCAAAGGTATTTTTTTTTATTCATTCATGGGATGTGGGCGTCGCTGGCCAGGCCAGCATTTATTGCCCATCCCTAATTGCCCTTGAGAAGGTGATGGTGAGCTGCCTTCTTGAACCGCTGCAGTCCATGTGGGGTCGGTACACCCACAGTGCTGTTAGGAAGGGAGTTCCAGGATTTTGACCCAGCGACAGTGAAGGAATGGCGATATAGTTCCAAGTCAGGATGGTGTGTGACTTGGAGGGGAACTTGCAGGTGGTGGTGTTCCCATGTATGTGCTGCCCTTGTCCTTCTAGTTGGTAGAGGTCGCGGGTTTGGAAGGTGCTGTCTAAGGATCCTTGGTGCATTGCTGCAGTGCACCTTGTAGATGGTACACACTGCTGCCACTGTGCGTCGGTGGTGGAGGGAGTGAATGTTTGTGGATGGGGTGCCAATCAAGCGGGCTGCTTTGTCCTGGATGGTGTTGAGCTTCTTGAGTGTTGTTGAAGCTGCACCCATCCAGGCAAGTGGAGAGTATTCCATCACACGCCTGACTTGTGCCTTGTAGATGGTGGACAGGCTTTGGGGAGTCAGGAGGTGAGTTACTCGCCTCAGGATTCCTAGCCTCTGACCTGCTCGTGTAGCCACGGTATTTATATGGCTACTCCAGTTCAGTTTCTGGTCAATGGTAGCCCCTAGGATGTTGATAGTGGGGGATTCAGCGATGGTAATGCCGTTGAATGACAAGGGGAGATGGTTAGATTCTCTCTTGTTGGAGATGGTCATTGCCTGACACTTGTGTAGCACGAATGTTACTTGCCACTTATCAGCCCAAGCCTGGATATTGTCCAGGTCTTGCTGCATTTCTACACGGACTGCTTCAGTATCTGAGGAGTCACGAATGGTGCTGAACATTGTGCAATCATCAGCGAACATCCCCACTTCTGACCTTATGATTGAAGGAAGGTCATTGATGAAGCAGCTGAAGATGGTTGGGCCTAGGACACTACCCTGACGAACTCCTGCAGTGATGTCCTGGAGCTCAGATCTCCAACAACCACAACCATCTTCCTTTGTGCTAGGTATGACTCCAGCCAGCGGAGGATTTTCCCCCTGATTCCCATTGATCTCAGTTTTGCTAGGGCTCCTTGATGCCATACTCGGTCAAATGCTGCCTTGATGTCAAGGGCAGTCACTCTCACCTCACCTCTTGAGTTCAGCTCTTTTGTCCATGTTTGAACCAAGGCTGTATTGAGGTCAGAAGCTGAGTGGCCCTGGTGGAACCCAAACTGAGCGTCACTGAGCAGGTTATTGCTAAGCAAGTGCTGCTTGATGGCACTGTTGATGACACCTTGCATCACTTTACTGATGATTGAGAGTAGGCTAATGGGGCGGTAATTGGCCGGGTTGGACTTGTCCTGCTTTTTGTGTACAGGACATACCTGGGCAATTTTCCACATTGCAGGGTAGATGCCAGTGTTGTAGCTATACTGGAACAGCTTGGCTAGGGGCGCAGCAAGTTCTGGAGCACAGGTCTTCAGTACTATTGCCGGAATATTGTCAGGGCCCATAGCTTTTGCAGTATCCAGTGCCTTCAGTCGTTTCTTGATATCACGCGGAGTGAATCGAATTGGCTGAAGTCTGGCATCTGTGATGCTGGGGACTTCAGGAGGAGGCCGAGATGGATCATCAACTTGGCACTTCTGGCTGAAGATTGTTGCAAATGCTTCAGCCTTATCTTTCGCACTGATGTGCTGGGCTCCCCCATCATTGAGGATGGGGATATTTGTGGAGCCACCTCCTCCAGTTAGTTGTTTAATTGTCCACCACCATTCTTGGCTGCTGCTTACGCACTTTGGCATGCAAGTAGTCCTGGGTTGCAGCTTCACCAGGTTGACACCTCATTTTGAGGTATGCCTGGTGCTGCTCCTGGCATGCACTCCTGCACTCTTCATTGAACCAGGGTTGGTCTCCTGTCTTGATGGTAATGGTAGAGTGGGGTATCATTATTAGGTATCATCCCACCATGTTTCAAAACTACTTTTATAGTTTATTATTTTTACTTCTTAAAAGCAGGAAAGAATATTCTTTGCAGTAAGTATAGTGTGTGCGCTGTGTGATTTTCAAATCGATAATGGTGGTTTTGCAATTAAAACTCTCCCTCGTTTTTCCATTGAAGTAACACAGCTCTGTGAGGGGATAAAATAGAAAGGGAAAACTGCAGATGTTGGGAATCTGAAATAAAAATAGAGAATGCTAGAGATACACATCTGGCCAGTTAGCATTTGTAAAGAGAAGTTATGACATTTCAGGTGTGTACGCTTAATCAGAACTAATGAAAGAAGCATCCCCCAAAAAAATCATCTCTTCACAGATACTGGCTGCCCTTTGTAGATTTCTATCTTTCAGTGTTTTTCTCTTAATGAATAACTTATCCCTGTTTTAAAATCTATGGATAAGTTTAAAAAGTTTTTACAGGAAAAATATAGCTGACATGAAATTGTCAACATTTTGATCAGGTTTTTGATCACTACAATGACATTGTTTTGTGTAATTTATTTAAAGATGTGGCCAGCGACTGCTTTTGCAGGTACACAATTCTCTTGCAAAGAATGTGTAATTTTCCACAAGATTTTAATACAACTACATTAGTATAATCGTATATATAAATGGCTGTTTTTCCAAAGCAGTAAGTAAAGCAAAGGCTCTTCCTGGGCAGAGATTTGCAGAGAAAAGGCATAATGGTGCTGTTGTATGTTTCTTGTTAGTCTTTAAAAAGCTGAAGGCAACACTTGTTTTCATTATGTGATTAAGTAGCACAGAAATAATGTCTGGCCCTAGGCGTGCAGCTGGAATGCATTGACAATCATCTGAAAGCATGTCACAAGAAATGCATCTGTGGATGGTAAGTAAAACATTTTTTTCGAATCAATGTCATTTTGTAAAAACTGCATTGTTGAGTTTAAGGATTAGGGCCAAGATAAATACAATCCCTACGTAGTTCTCATTTGGCCAAATTGTGATTATTTGGGGCACTTTGGTATTGGACTCTTTTTTTTAAGTAAATGGCAGCTTTTATTGGAGAAGGTCAAATAGCAGTCATTCAAAATTGGGGCAGGACTAGTATGAAAGACTGGTTTGTTTAACATTCTTTTTCATATTGCTACTTGGATTGCATTTTTGGGCTAGAGATATTTATGGAGTATATTATTATGAGGATTTCCATTTTTTGTATTAAAACTTGGGATTCTATATTTTAAAAAACTGAAAAAGATTTTAGTGGACATTGAGACATCTGGAGATAGTGGAATTTTATGGATGTTTTTGAAAGGAAGTTCAAGAAAAGTTGAACTGGTAAACAAGGACTGGAAAGCAGGTAATTTCAAGGAAACTAGCAGGGGGTTTGACCGAAGAGCTACTCTCTGTCATGACAAGAGAGAATTTATGACTTGGCATGTAACTTGTTTCTGGAACGTATTGGATTCATTTTTGAACTGTTAAAAAGCCAGTGGATTTGGACAAAAGCAGGCAATTGGAATTTGATTTTGACCTGCCTGGAGAAGAACCAGAAAAGTATTACCTCTCTATAAAGAATCCTTGCTCTTGAAAAGCAAAAGCTTGTATGAAGTGTACTGTTGCCTCCTGCGTTTTCATAGAAACCCTGAATATGCAGAAATCTTGTATCTTTACAAAAAGGACTTTTGCATCAAATGTGAGAACTGACACCTGCTACTACACCCCCGATAGAAGACCTAAGTGAAGCCGTCTACAGTTGAATTTCTTAGAACATCTACCCATCACAGACTGTTCATCAACCTTGCCTGGAAAGACTTCAAGTGGCATCCAATTATTTGACTTTGGGACACCTCGCAAATCCGAAGAACTTCCTTCCAGATCATGGCAGTCTAAGTTTTTTTATTCCTAAGAAACAGGTGTAAACCAAAATCCCTTTTTTCACCTGTTAACCAGTTTTTAGATGAATGTGTGTACGTGAGGGCTAGGGAAAAAATAAGGAGCTTTAATATCTCAATTCATATACAGATTTACTTCATTATTGGTTAAGACTTGGTTTTCTAATAAACGGTTAATTTTGTTGTTGATTAAAGAAACCTGACTTTATTCTGGGGACAAATAGAGTATCTAATTGGCTGTTTTGGTAAGTGGGAAAATTTATTAATATGCTGTGACCTGTGGAGAAGTGGGACTGAAGTAACAGTGCACTCCTCCCGCCTTGGTCGTATCAATATGAATAGGAAAATCGTAGAAGTGATGGCCATTCAGCTCGCCCTGCCTATATCAGTAAATGGTTCTGATGAAAAGTCATTGACCCAAAACGTTAAATGCTGTTTTCTGTCCACAGATGCTGTCTGATCTGCTGACTATTTGCAGCATTTTCTGTTTTTGTTTCAGATTTCCAGCATCCGCAGTATTTTGCAGTTGTGTTGTTATAATGGTGGGCGAAGGGTAGGACAACACCTTTCCTAATAGATAACGGTACATAAAAGAGGTGATCAAAGAGCACATGCCAAATTCGTATACGTTAGATAGAACCAACTTGCGATGACCAGAGACACAAAGGTCGCCTGTGCATACTATTAAAAAACAATTTGAGGTGGCACACTACCCTCAAATTCTTACACTAGTTTCTCTAAGTGTTTCTAATGAACTATATGTTAAGTTGACTTGGAAACCTTCTTCTTAAGCTTGAGACTGACAAACATTTTCTAAGTAGTGTGACCAACATTTAATTTGATTATCTGGATCAGTGATTTGTTCTCAGAAGGTTGACTAATTGGACCATACAACCATAAAAGTAAGGCATGAGTAATCTTCTTTTATCATGGCCTACCTCAGGAGACACATTTATATGAGCCAATTTAGTATGACTTCCCCCAAAAGTGATTTGTTTTTTTTTATTTGTTTGTGAGATGTGGGTATCATTGCCAAGGCCAGCATTTATTGTCCATAATAAAAGCAAAATACTGCAGATGCTGGAAATCTGAAATAAAAACAAGAAATGCTGGAAATACTCAGCAGGTCTGGCAGCATCTGTGGAGAGAGAAGCAGAGTTAACGTTTCAGGTCAGTGACCCTTCATCAGAACTCCACCAGGACGGTCTGAGGGCTCTCCGCTTCTTCCTTGAACAGAGGCCCAACCAGACCCCATCCACCAGCACCCTCCTTCGCCTGGCTGAACTTGTTCTCACATTGAACAACTTCTCCTTCAACTCCACTCACTTTCTTCAAGTAAAAGGTGTTTCTATGGGTACCTGCATGGGTCCTAGTTATGCCTGTCTTTTTGTGGGATATGTCGAACATTCCTTGTTCCAGTCCTACTCAGGCCCCCTCCACCAACCCTTTTTCCGATACATTGATGACTGTATCAGTGCCGTTTCCTGCTCCTGCCCCAAACTGGAAAACCTTATCAACTTTGCTTCTAAGTTCCACCCTTCTCTCACCTTTGAATGGTCCATCTCTGACACTTCCCTTCCTTTCCTCAACTTCTCTGTCTCCATCTCTGGGGATAGACTGTCTACTAATATTCATTGGTTCTGATGAAGGGTCACTGACCTGAAACGTTAACTCTGCTTCTCTCTCCACAGAAGCTGCCAGACCTGCCGAGTATTTCCAGCATTTCTTGTTTTTATTTATTGTCTATCCCTAATTGCCCTTGAAAAACTGGTGGGGAGCCATCTTCTTGAACTGCTGCAGTCCATGTGGTGTAGGTAAACCCACAGTCCTGTTAGAGAGGGAGTTCCAGGATTTTGACTCATTCTCTGACTGCAAGTATGTTCTGTTTTTGATTATGATCTTCAACAGTGGTTATCTATTTTTAGGTTTGGTAAGTAATTAACTAGAATGTTTTTTTGTATTCAAGGTCTGTTCTATTGTGACAATAATTTACCCATTAGCATTCAATATGGGGTATGCATTTTTAAAAATTCATTCATGGGATGTGGGCATCGCTGGCAAGGCCAGCATTTATTGCCCATCCTTAATTGCCCTTGAGAAGGTGGTGGTGAGCTGTCTTCTTGAACCGCTGCAGTCCATGTGGGGTAGGTACACCCACAGTGCTGTAAGGAAGGGAGTTCCAGGTTTTTGACCCAGCGACGGTGAAAGAACGGTGATATAGTTCTAAGTCAGGATGGTGTGTGGCTTGGAGGGGAACTTGCAGGTGGTGGTGTTCCCATGCATCTACTGCCCTTGTCCTTCTAAGTGGTAGAGGTCGCAGGTTTGGAAGGTGCTGTCTAAAGAGGCTTGGTGCATTGCTGCAGTTCATCTTGTAGATGGTATATACTGCTGCCACTGTGCGTCGGTGGTGAAGAGAGTGAATGTTTGTGGATGGAGTGCCAATCAAGCGGGATGCTTTGTCCTGGATGGTGTCGATCTTCTTGAATGTTGTTGGAGCTGCACCCATCCGGGCAAGTGGAGATTATTCCATCACACTCCTGACTTGTGCCTTGTAGATGGCGGACAGGCTTTGGAGAGTCAGGAGGTGAGTCACTGCAGGATCCCTAGTCTGTGACCTGCTCTTGTAGCCACGGTATTTATATGGCTACTCCAGTTCAGTTTCTGGTCAATGGGAAACCCCAGGATGTTGATAGTAGGGGATTCAGCGATCGTAATGCCATTGAACGTGTAGGGGAGATGGTTAGATTCTCTCTTGTTGGGGATGGTCATTGCCTGACACTTGTGTGGCATGAATGTTACTTGCCACTGATCAGCATAAGCCTGGATATTGTCCAGGTCTTGCTGCAGTCCTACACGGACTGCTTCAGTATCTAAGGAGTTACAAATGGTGCTGAACATTGTGCAATCATCAGCGAACATCCCCATTTCTGATCCTATGATGGAGGTAAGGTCATTGAAGAAGCAGCTGAAGATGATTGTGCCGAGGACACTAGCCTGAAGAACACCTGCAGTGATGTCCTGGAGCTGAGATGATTGTCCTCCATCAACCACAACCATCTTCCTTTGCACTAGGTATGACTTCAACCAGCAGAGGATTTTCGCCCTGATTCCCATTGTCTCCAGTTTTACTTGGGCTCCTTGATGCCATACTTGGTCAAATGCTGCCTTGATGTCAAGGGCAGTCTCTCTCACCTCACGTATGATCAAGGGACATCTTATTCTTCCATGTCTATCAACAAGCCAATGTCATGTGAGAGCAGACAGTATAAAACTCTGAGGTACTAATGGGCAGAGCACAGATGCTCCTCCTGGCTGCACAAAAAATCTTTCCATTCCCCAGGTTCCATATTGTCCACACCCCCTAAAGATTGCCACTCCCCTAACTGATTACTTCCAACTCGGCTTCGCAGAGGAGATGCTGGATTCCCCACTTACCTCAATCACAAAGTTGGTTCAACACTCACAGGTCATCAATCAGATGGAAATGAAGCCCAGCATCTCGCCATGAACACCAAATGGGCAGCACAATTGCATCGCCTACTTGATGTCCGCCCAAAATAGAAATTGGTCCCATAGTGCAGCAATGGAATAGAGTACAGTAAATTACAGGTATCGTGTCAATTAATTTACAAATATTCTTTACTAAAAATTTGCTCAATGAAAGCAGCTGGTGATTATTCTGTCACAGTGAGTTTAATTTGTATACAATGATCCACTCATCAAGGCCCTTTATGTAACTACCAAGCTCCTGTAGAGGAAATGAATAAAGAATGCAATAGTCTGGAGTTGGGCCAATTACAGGCCTTTTCTACAAGTGTCTTGAAATCACCATTTCAGCAGCTGCTTATTAATTAGTGTCATCTACTCGATCCCTAACTTCTTGTTTTCAACTTAATCACCACTTCCATTTTGGGGTGATAAATCTTATACACCCACTTTGTGCTTTATTTTAACTGCTATGCCTGCGACTGCAGATGTCTTGCATGAAAACTAGCACGCCCAGCTAATCTACAAGGAAAAGTGGTTTGAAAGGATTAATTATGATTCAAAAATGAATTATGTTTAATTAAGAGATATACAAAATTATGAGGGGCATTGATAGGTTAGATAGGAAGAAACTTTTTCCCTTAGCAGAGGGGTCAATAACCAGAGGGCATAGATTTAAAGTAAGGGGCAGGAGGTTTAGAGGGGATTTGAGGAAAAAAAATTCACCCAGAGGGTATTTGGAATCTGGAACCCACTGCCTGAAGGGGTGGTAGAGGCAGGAACCCTCACAACATTTAAGAAGTATTTAGATGAACACTTGAAACGCGATAGCAGACGAGGCTATGGGCCAAGTGCTGGAAAATGGGATTCGAATAGTTAGGTGCTTGATGGTCGGCACAGACAGGGTGGGCCAAAGGGCCTGTTTCTGTGCTGTATAATTCTATGACTCTATGACTCTACAAGTATTGACAAGAATTCTTAACCAGAATTTAGTTGGATAATCTATCCAAAAAGTCCAGTAAACCTGGGACCTGATTTTCAGGGCCTGATGGGGGCGGGAGTGGAGGTAGCAGGCCTGGAATTTCCCGCCACCAACCAGCGTGCCATTGACCTAGAGCCATTTTGTAAAAGTCCAGGTCAGGGGTGAGACGGCTACACACCCGCAAGCAGCAGGTAGCCAATTCGGCCAGTTAAGGGGCCCATTTAGGACCCTTTCCCTCACTGAATGGAATTTTCCAGTCAGTTGGTAGACTCCACAGTGCAGCCAAAACAGAGCCAGTTAAACGAGGTGGCCTCCCAGCCGGTGGGATATATAGGGGGAGGGGTGGTGCTGCACTTCATCTGGCTAGGGCACCTCCTCCCCTGCATCCATCGTGGCATCAGGCCACAGCAGTGACCACTCTCCATCCAGTGTAGGGGTTACCCTTCCATGATCACAGCCAGGTAGCTGTGGCCTTTTTGATTTAAATTTTATTACCTGCTTTTCAGAGGGTGCCTCCTTCTTGCGATGTCCTCTCTTTTTCTCTATGTAGGAATTGGCAGCTCCCACCTCGGCCTCCTATTGGCCCTCCAGCTTCGGGAGCCCCCCTGTCACCCTTAATTGGATGGCAAATGCACCCTCTTCCCATTAACTGCAAAAATCATTGTTGGATGACTATTCCCGATATGGTGCGGGGTTGGGACCTATATTTGATCCTGATATCAGGGTCCTGATCCCAAATGGAAAATCCAGCCCCTGGTGTTTTATAAAATAAGTATCATTCGTGTAATGTTATCTCAGTAAAAATACTTTTCGTGTAGCTAATTTGCAAAGAAAGAGTGAGTGTCGGAATGAGCAAAGGCCTTTGCCAAGGTAACACGAATGATCCCTCACTCCAAATCTATTTTATCTATTACTTGCTTCTCTGAAATGAGCCTCCTTCCTCTATCAAAATCCTGACCTCTTGTCCAAATCCTCTATATTTGAAAATTGCAGAGGCGTCCTCCATAGCACTGCAGCACCATTAGCTTGCAAGAAATACTATGCCCACAGTTACAGTATACAATATTTCCAAGAAATATAAGGAGAAATGAAAAGGCTTTACTAAATTATACAATACTTTCATTTATATGGTAGGTTTCAAGTGGACAAGCACTTCAAACAATGAATTGCTTTTTGAAGTTTTTACTTACCTGACCCACAGGGGGCGGGTTGGTCAGAATGTCATGGGGAATCCACAGTTTGGGATTCCCCCACACGCTGGAGTTCGGGTGGTGGGAATGGTTGATGACAGGGGGTGGTTGTTTTGTTGGGGGGAGGGGGTGTTGCTGATCGGGAGGAGGGGAGGGTATCAGTTGGTGGAGAAGTAGTTGTTTGGGGGTGGGGGAAGAGGAGGGGTCAATCGGGTAGGAGGCTGATCCCAGGTGGGAGGTGAAGGACCTTGAGGTGGGTGGGGGAGCATTGTGGGATACCTTGGGTGTGGAGGGAATCACAGGCCTGGGAGGGGGAGCGGAAGCTTTGTGGTGGGATCGGAGACCTCAAGTGGGGGAAGGTCATTGAGGGTGTGCCCAATCGTGGAGGCTTCTCAGGCAGGCACCTGGATCCAGGAGTTATGTGTGAAGGCACTTAATCCTAAATCCACCAAATCCTCACCTCAATGAAGCTGTCAGTTCCCTGACCCTCGGAAAACCCGACTGACAGCAATTAAAGTTGAAAAGTAGAATGACAATGAGGTTCACAGCCCAATTATCATAGTCAAATTTCCAACCCACTTCCGTGGAGCAGGTTGGCTGCCCGCCTAATCTCTGGCCTCAATTAAAGCTGGAAATGGGTGGGTTAGTAGCAGATTTGGATCAGGAAGCAGATTTTTCAAACTTTAACCTCTGACCCGACCCAAACCCATCCTTTTTTAAAAGTATAAACTCCTCGCATAATGTCTGCTGTTGAAGAATTGTTCAAGTGCAGTAATTAGAAAGAAGCAAAAGTGATTTGAGAATTGAACAAACCAGCTCCATTGATTCTCCCTATTTAATGTTCAGATTTATTTTGTTGTGGCTTTGAAATTATGGTTAAGTCATAAACTGTTACTTTTAGTTCCAGTGCGATCTATATGGACGAACCCACCTGTATTTCAGGGATCAGGCTATTGGTTAAACAGCCAGATCCAGGAGCTAAGACCACCTCATTCTTGGCTACATGTTGTGCTGATGAAACTGATGAAAGGTCACTGACCTGAAACATTAACTTTGCTTCTCTCTCCATAGATGCTGCCAGACCCGCTGAGTATTTCCAGCACTTTTTGGAAAGAGTTATAGACAGGTTGAGTGAGTGAGCAACAAGGTGGCAGATGGAGTATAATGTGAAGTGTGAGATCATTCACTATGCTATAGGAAGAGCAGAAAAGCAGAATATGTTTTAAAAGGTGTGAAACTTCTAAATGTTGATGGTCAGAGAGACTTGGTTGTACTCGTACAAGGAACTCAGAAAGTTAGCATGCAGGTACAGCAAACAATTAGGAATACAAATGGTATGTTGACATTTATTACAAGGGGATTGGAGTAAAAGGATAAGAAATTCTTGCTACAACTATACAAGGCTTTAGCCAGACCACACCTGGAGTGTTGTGTGCAGTTTGAGCCTACATATTTAAGGAAGATATTCTTGCATTGGAGGCGGTACAGCGCAGGTTCACTATATTGATTTCAAGGATGAGACAGTTGTCCTATGACAAAAATTGGGCCTATACTCTCTGGAGTTTAGAAGAATGAGAGGTGATCCTGCTGAAACATACAAGATTCTGAAGGGGCTTTTCAGGGTAGACACTGGGAGATTTTTTCCCCTAGCTGGGGAATCTAGAACACAGGTTCACAGTCTCAGGATAAGGGGTCAATCATTTAGGATTGAGGAGAAACTTCTTCAATTAAAGGATTATGAATCTTTGGAATTATCTATCACAGAGGGTTGCTCCCGTTGAGTATATTTAAGGCTGAGAGAGATAGATTTTTGGTCTCTCTGGGAATCGAGTGATATGGGAGTGGGCGGGAAAGTGGAGTTGAGGCAGAAAATCAGCCATGATCGTATTGAATGGCGCAGCAGGCTCAAGGGACCTGATGGTCTACTCCTGCTCTTATTTCTTATGTTCTTAGGTAACACTTGTGCCACAAAATTGACACCTCTAATAAGAGAGAGCCTAGACACCACCCTCTGATATTGAATGCCATGATTATTGTTGAGACTCCTATTAACATTCTGGGGTTCATCATTGACCAAAAACTCAACTGATCACATAAATGTCAAAGCTACTAGACTATTTTGCGACAAGTGGTTCACCTCCTGACTCCCAAAGCTTCATTACCATCTACAAGAAACAAGTCAACAGTGCGATGGAATTTTTTCCATTTGTCTGAATAGATGCTGCTGCAATGACACTCAGGAAATTCAATACCATCCAGGACAAAGAAATGTGCTTGATCAGCAACCCAGCCATCAGGTTAAACAACTATTCCCTCCATCACAGAAGTACCAAGGCTGCATTGTGTACTATGTATAGGATGCACTGCAGCAAGTGACAAATGCATCTTCGGCAGCAGCTCCAAAACCCATGATCTCCACCACTGAGAAGGACAAGGGTAGCAGGTGCATGGGAACACCATCACTTTCAATTTGTCCTCTGTTACGACCAGGTGAGAAAGGGTCCAGGGGTTCCCTTTCAGCCGTTTCCTGGTTTGGCCGTAACAGGGTTTAATTTTTAAAACACTGTGTTTTTAGCTTCCCCTCAGTGAATCCTTGTTCACTGCTCTCCAATTGTAATGGCAAAGAAATCAACCAGACAGGTTTTCTTAGATTTAAACCAGAAAGGTGTAAGTTTATTCATTTTAAAACTGTAACTCAGTTAAAACTACTACGAATACACAACGCAACCACGCTAGCATGCACAAGCGATAAACACACACACAGATAGAGACAGAAAAGGAGAAAGAATAAAGGGGAAAGGTTTGAAGCAATAGTTGGAGGTCATTTACTCTCTTATGAGTTCGATGTAAAGTCTTTGATTGAGTTAAATCTTGCCATCTCGTTGGGGCCCAGTGCACACTTTCAAACTTGTTTTGATGGTTTTCTGTCTTGGCTTAGTTTCTTCCGTGAGTCCCTGTCTTCTTAAAATCCAGTTGTAGTCTCTGCTTTTCATGCGAGAGAGAGAAAGAGAGACAGGGAGAGATGTTCTCTCTTCAAGTTCAGTTGCAGTCTGTCTTTCAAACTGTTCTGTGAACATAATTCAAACAAAACCTGGGCCAGCAGGCCAGTCATGTGATTAGCTCCTTTTTTGGAACAACCTGCCCAGTGAGGTTTTGTGGATTCTTTCAATCCTAATAGACATCCTCAGTAGGGGCCTGGAATGCTGACTTTCACACATCCAATGTCTTTTAACCAAAATCCATTTGGTGAATTGAATCAGGGATCAGTTCCATTGTCTCCTCCAGGCAACTATCTTTTAGAACGCAAATGTTTCCAGCCACCGTCCCTTTAGAATGCAGGCGCAGCCATTTTTTCAATCCAGTAACAGTTTAAAAAATAATGTTTCATATGATGAAATTAATATGCCTCATTCTTGGCAGGTGTGGTTTTCCTCACATCTCCAATCAGACACTACTTCGACATGGATATATAATCACCATTTCTTTACCATTGGTGGGTCAAAATCCTGGAGCTCCTAACTGCATTATGGGGTTACCTTCACCACATGAACTGCAGCATTTCAAAGAAAAGGACCATGACCAACTTCTCAAGGGCAACTAGTGATGAGCAATAGGTGCCAGCCTTGCCAGTGACACCCACATCTTGAGAATAAACAAAAATAAAAATAAATCTTAAGGTACTTGTTAATATTGAGGTCTGCACCTCTGATTATAGAAAAGGTGCAACTTTCTGATCATAAAGGTCAAGGTCTGTCTATAGGAATTGCTGTGAAACTATTGAGTGAGAAGATAGTTCTATTAAATTACTAAATTTTCAGAGCAGAAACCAGGAGGAATCCTGGGCATGCACTCAGCATTTTCACTTGTGGTCAAGTGAGGAGGGGTCGAAGGGCTTCCCTTTTTTCCCTCTCCTTGATTGACCACAACAAATTTAAAGTGGCTGTACTGGCCAATTCAGTAGGTGTTTGGTTACTTACTTGCTATGATCATAACAAGAACCAGGTTTTCTTGAGTTTAACAAAGAAAGAGGTTAACTTTATTATACCTAAACCGAACAATTGAAAATAATAAACTACGTGCCAACTTTAACTCACACACACACACACACACACACTAGAGTTTTACACACACACAAATAGGTTACAGAGAGGGGAAAGGTAGATTCATTTATTTAGCGTACATAGAAAAAGGGGGTATACAGTCTGTGGGGTTTGGTGATTTGGCCGGCTTCTAGATGAATTTGGTTGTCCTGAGGCTTTTAGTTTGAAGAGGTAGATGACTAGTTCAGTGGGTATCTTGGAGACAGCGATACAGATGATTTCTTCCAATTGGTTTCTGATTGTAGCTGGAGTATGCAAAGGTGGTCAGTCAACAGGTAGAGTTCGAAGTTTGTAAGCTGAAATGGAGAGAGAGAGAGGGACCCCACTTGGGTCTGCACATGTCAGAGTAGAGAAGCTTCTCCTGTCTGCTGCAGAAAGATGCAAGCTTAAAACCACAGATGGGGAGGGTATTGTCGCATGACAGTCACCCAGTGATTCAAATATGGTAGCAGTGTTTCTCTTCTTGCTAAAAAGAACAGGTAGTTCCCTTAATCCTCCTGGATCTTGGTTCTTGCAGTGGTGAGCGGCCATTTCATCTCCACCTCATAAACCTTGCAATGTAGGATACAGTGTTGCAAATTAGGTGGCCATCCTAAACTGCCAGCAAAGTCATCTTATTTTATCTGTTCTTTTTAAAATTTCTTCAAAAAGTATAAATTCAGATCTCCAGTCAGTGGATTAAAGAAAATTATCATTCAACAAAGCAAGTTGGCGTGATACATGCTTTACTTTATTGCCGTGGCCAGTTCTGGGACTCATTTCCTAAGGTGCTACATGACTGGGCTGCCTGTTTCAGGTAGTAAACCAGGCTTACCCTTGCTTCCACTGTTAGTAGGAGCTTTACATCTAAGAACTATGTAGATCGTGTGGTGATTTCAGGTATTCTCTCACTTGAATTCCACTTCCCATTTTAATATACCATGGCCTCCAAAGCTGAATTAGGCTGGATTCCTACTATGCATATTGTGACTATTATGCTCTGCTGTCCTTAATTCACACAAAAATTTACTGTAGCAATTAATTTCTAATGCTTTATTGTCCTTTCCTTACTCAAAACTGGAAAAGAAAGATAGTAATTTAGAGATCATTTGGAACTGGAAAGGATATAATGGGCAAAAAATTGCTTCCAAGTAACGGTGAGGCAAATAGTGTTGCCGTTATTTATGGCAAATGGGAAGTAACATAAGGTGAGGAGCAGATGCAGGTTAAATGCCAATATTCAAAAGTTGCCGTCTGAGTTGCATTGCTCTGCTATTAGCTTTACGAAAACATCATTCCTTTCACTGCCTCTCCATTGATGTGCATTGAATGTCATGAAGTTGCTGTATTTGCACAGTAGATACAAGCTAAACCTGCTGCAGATATTTCGGACTAGTAATTAGGAGCATAAGTACCCTTTTAACAATATGATAATGGTTAATTGCTGCTAATCAACCTCTCTGGCACCAAAAATTAACTATGGATTCTCATTTCTTTTGGTTTTGAATTTTTCAGGGCTATTTTAAAAATGTTGATTTTTTAAAATGTCGTCTTTTTTTCTTACTTTCCTTCCTGTCTCTTATTTCTCTCTCTCTCACTCAATCCTGTGTTTTTATTTCTCTTCAGGAAATATTGCAGTGCGCCTTTAAGGCTGTAAAGATCAGTACTTCTTTAAGGCAGGAAGCTCCAAAGTCAGTGAGCGAAGATGCATTCTGATTGCTAAGTTACAGCCACACAGAGACAGAGAACAGACCTTCAAAGTATCAATTTTGACTTTGAAACTGGCTGGCAAAAACTGGTTTTGCAGAGACAGACACAAACAGTTGACAAACTGTTTTGGCATGTGAAGGAAATAGGAGAGCTCTTTCTCAGTCTATTTAACCCCTATTTATTATACTCTCTCAAAATTCTAAAGAAGCTTTAAGCCAGATTAATTTCTTAAAGAAATAACAAATTATTGATCTACTGTGTTCATTGCTGAAAAAAGAAAAGTTTAATACTAGAACTGCTGACCTGAACTGCTGAACTGTCTTTGAAAAGATCTTCAGATTCATCAGACCTTGGAAGACTGCAAGTGAACGTGGACTGTATGGAATTTGAAGACCATTCATCGGAAGCGTAATCTGCAAAGACTTTATTGTTTTGTCTATTTTTTTGAGAAACTAATTAAAAACCAAACTACTGTTAGTTTGAGTATATGTATACGACAGCGGGAGTTAGAATTTTAGATAAGAAGTTACAAGATCAATAGATATTGGTTTATCTTAGTAGTGTTTAAAACATTCGTTTTTTTCAAATAAACAGTTAATTTGTTGATATCTAAAGATACTTGGTTAGGTTCATCTCATTCTGGGGTTACTAGATTGATTCAATTCGGCTGCTGTTTTCTTCGATTTGGAAAGCTTAAAGATATATAATGCGACCTATGGAGCGACGGGACTGAATTGACAGTGCGTTGCTCCCACTGCAATCTGAATCATATATTTTGATTGGGGGTCAATTACTTCTTTTTGTACCTGATTTGACTCATTTACTGATTTGACTAATTGCCTGATTTACTCCCTTTAATTCTCCCTCCTTCTCTGTCCTTCCTGTGTTTATTTTCCAATACTTACATCTCATGGGTTAAAGAGACACCCCATTGATTGCCCTGCTCACCCAGGTCCCAGATGCCCTGCTTATCTCACTGCACCATTATTAGCTTGCACTTTCAGCGATCTTGTGAACAAAAAAATGTTTTAAGCTGAAGGGTGCAGGGACAAGTTTAACTCCTGGCAGATGCCTTACCACAGCACATTCTGGTCCACTATATCTGATTGCTTTGCTCTTGAATGTATTTAAAAAGGTAGTTACTGAGTATGAGAGTCATACATTTCATTCCCCAATCAAGCACTCAAGCAATTACTTCAGAATTTCATGCTAATGTACTGGCACTGAGAATTTATGTTAAAAACAAGTTCCGGAAATGGCTGGAATAGTCCCTAGCATTACTGATTGAAGCTGGCTGCTCCATTCTTGTGAATATGATTACTCAGTCAATCTTTCTCCGTTCCCCAAACAATGAGCTAGATTGCCATCTCAGTTATGCACATGTTAAAAGAGACAAGTCACCAGTCAGATTTTTGTTGCTGATATTGATTTCTGAAAAATTGCACTGCCCATTGTCATCAGTTTCACAGTGCACTGGCTAAAAGCTAATGTCTGAACAAAATCCAGAGGGACATGTCGTTGGGATTTCCTGTGGTAGGGTGAGGGGTGGGTGGGTGGTGTAGGGGTGAGAGTCACTGATCTTCTGTCAACCGCAGCAGCTAATCAAGAGAAACCCTGACAGAAATTCACCCCACAACATTTCAATCCAAGAAGATGATCACCAGTAGTCTTTCCAATCACCAACACAAGGCAGTGTTAAAATATTAAAGCAATATTGTCACCAAAAGTTTCTATTTCCAAAGACATTTAATATGAACAAATGTGTCACAACTGGGCTCTTTTCTCTGAAAAAGAGAAGATTGAGGGTAAACCTAATAGAAATCTTGAAGATTATGAAAGGGTTTAATAGAGCAGCCACAGGGAAGATGTTTTCACTTGCAAGCAAGGCCAGAACTAGGGACTATAAATATAAGATAGTCACTAATAAATCCAATAGGGAATTCAGGAGAAATGTCTTTACTCATAGAGTGATTCAAATGTGGAACTTGCTACCACAAGAAGTAATTGAGGTGTCTAGCATAGATGCATTTAAGGGAAAGCTTGACAAACACACAAGGGAGAAAGGAATAAAAGGATATTTTGATGGGGTTAGATGCAAAAGGGTGGGAAGAAGCTCGCGTGGAACATAAACCCAGCATGGATCTGTTCGGCTGAATGACCTTTCTCTATTCTGTAAATACTGCATAATTATGTAACATTTTCATTATTGTAGTCGTGATTCATCAGACTACCCTACCCAGTAACCCCATAACAAATTAGTATACTTAAGGGACTCAGAACTGTTCCCACAGCTGCAGAATGAACAGTTTCAGTAGAGAGAGAGAGAAAGAGAGAGAGAAGGTAAATTCGTAAATGACTCAATTTAAACTGCTATCACGCATTTCACAAGAGCGAGTTATATAATGCCACTGCCAGTGCACTTTAACTAGGAGAATATGAAGTAAAATATGCATACAGTTCCCAGGCAGAAAGTTACAGAATAAAACAATGGGCTGGATTTTAAGAGCCCGCTGCCAACCTCGGCAGTGAGCTCAAAAAATGGCGGCCCACCTGCACGGGCCGCATGCTAAAGAGCCGCCGCACTTTCAAGCGCGGCGGCTTATTTAAATAGCCGGGTGGCCCACTCCCCCTGCCAATCCTGTGGAGGGGGCGGGCTGTCTGCCCAGCAATGGCGTCAGCTGCCTGTGTGGAGGTGCTGGCACCATTTTTAAAGGGCAGTCAGCCCTGCCACCCAATTTAAATTTTTAAAGGCCTACCCCAAATTAAATAAGTACATTTCTAACACCCCTTTCCCACCCCTTCAATAACAATTACAATAACTATTTGCCCATTCCCTGCCAAAACACTTACCTTTTACATCTGACCTTCCCCCCTCAAGCTGCACAAAGTTTAAGGTTCAACCTTTCCCACCGCCCCCTACATCCATTACGTATATTTCACCCCATCCCGCACTGACAAACTTACCTCCTACCCCCTCCCCACCAGTGTGTTGCCGTGTTTTGCTGGACAGGAATCTGAAGGTGTAGGAGTGCAAGCCGCCATGAAGGTCGCAGGCTATTTCAATGTAATAATTTTATTCGTTTGAATATTTAAATTGTGGTCCCGTTGCCCAACTGCAGGGGGGCTGCCACAGTGCCTCACCGCCGCTGGGATGATCGGGCTGGACCTAACGGCATCGAGGTCCGTGGCTGGCCTCCTCCGGAGCCACCTCCCCCGCCCTGGTCCGACGCCTGGGGGAGAACAAAATCCAGCCCAATCTATTTTGGATATTCCTTAATGGAGCTTTAAACATTGTGAACTGTGCCCTCCTCATAACTAAGGTCAGGGGTTGAACAGCTCTCTAATCCAATCCTCTGGCTTGTGTCATTAATGCTCTGGGCAAGAAATGACAAATACCTTATATTTCAAAAATGTAAGATGGATGTTATGGGTTTGAAATACAGCAAAAAAAAAACTGACAGAGGACTTAAAGGGAATGTTTTTAATGTCCCTTTTAAAGGTGCAGACGAGTGCAATCCTGAAGTTGATTGAATGAGCAACATTTCAGTATTTGAGAATGACCCTTAAATAGTTTAATTCCATTTTCTGCATTGGTTAGCAATTAACTCCTAATTATTATAAATAGAGTACAGTAGTACTGTGGACTCCTGCAGAACAGAAGTTGTAGGGAGACTTCAACATAAGGAAATGCAAGATAGGGTTAAGACAGTTGACCATCTGTTAAAGGTTCTGCCCTTAGGAAAATGTATTGCAACTCAGTCATAAATAGAGTTTGAAGCTTGTGTCTATTTAAATAAGGAAAACTATAGTCCCCATTATCTCACAGATGACTAGAGAGTTATATTCACTGAAGGGCCAGTAAAATAAGAAAAAGTTGATTGTTTGTCCCATGCTATTTGTGATTATTAAGTCAAAGTTATTGCAAATAATAACTTTGCTGACCATTTTATTTTCTGGCAATGAATATCATTCAATAAACTTGGAGCAAGTACTTCACGATCATTAATAATCAGACAATATCAAACATCAATGGCACAAAACACCAGATAATGGTTTCATTTGATAGGTTGATAGTATTTAAAGAGACTGGGACAAATTATTTTTTATATTTTATTCTTCAGATACCTGATACAAAAGAAACATGAATGTGGTGTTGCCTCTCAAACCCACGCATATCTTTTCAAGATGTTTGAATCCCTCCAATCAAGTTTCCAACACTGCCACAATTACAAAATGACTTTTATCAAAGTCTCAAATGACAGCCGATGTGACCATGATAGTGGTAAACTACCCCTCCTCAACCTTCTCGATCTGCCTGCAGCCTTTGACATAGTTGACCACACCATCATCTTCCAATGCCTCTCCACCATCATCGAGGTGGATGGAACTGCACTCATCCAGTTCCACTCTTATCTATCCAGTTATAACCAGAGAATCACCTGCAACAGCTTCTTTTCCCACTCCAGCACCACTGCCTCTGGTGTCCCCCAAGTATTTCTCCTTGGACCCCTCCTACCTGAAGCACCTACCTGTTTCTCTTGGCAACATCATCCAAAAATTAAAACGTCAGTTTCCATGTGTATGCTGCCGAAATCAGCTCTACCTCATCATCACCTCTCTTGACCCCTCCACTATTATTGGCTATCCCTCACAGGCAAGTACGAAGATGGCTGATGAGGCCAATTCAGAATCTGCAGACTTTATGACATGTAGGGCATTTGTTGTCATGTGGGATGTGTGGTCATGTGTTATTAGTTTGGGTCATGGCTTGTTCTTTTCGCCGTTCTCGCTTTTTCTCTTCATTTTGTCATCGTTGGGTCTCAAAATGCTGGGATCCTTCTCACCATCTCTGCCTCCATCTGGTTCGGTCCAGGGCGATGGTCTCCCAGGATTTGATGTCAATGTTGCATTTCTTCATGTTGGCTTTCAGCACATCCTTGAAGCGTTTCTTTTGTCCTCCTCTGGTGTGTCTGCCCTGACTGAGCTGGGAGAAGAAGACCTGCTTTGAGAGCCTGGTATTTGACATCCAAACTATACGACCAACCCAACGAAGCTGATGATGATAATCATAGACTCGCAGTTTGTGGTGCCTGCTTGTGAAAGGACACTGATGTTGGCACACCTGTCCTCCCACTTGATATGTAGAATCATCCGCAGTCAGTGTTGATGAAATGACTCCAGTGCTTTGAGGTGCCTCCTATAGGTTGTCCATGTTTCAGCCCCATACTGTAAGGTAGGGATCATGACTGCATGGTAGACCATGAGCTCGGTTTCAGTTTTGATGTCACAAACTTCAGACACTCGCTTCCTCCCTTTAGAAGGCCAAAGTCCTGTATCAACAAGCTCCAAATGCACATGCCCCAGCCCCATTGATTAGGATTCATGACGAGTGCCTGGAAAATGTGAAATACTTCCAGTACCTTGGAAGTTATCTTTCACAGAAGGCTGACATTGACAAAGAAATTCAGCAGCGCCTGAAAACCCCTCCACTATCTTACACTGCTTGTCAAACATCCAGTACTGGATGAGCAGAAATCTCCTCCAACTAAATATTGGGAAGACTGAAGCCATTGTCTTTGTTGCCCGCCACAAACTCTGCTCCCTAGTCACCAGCTCCACCTCTGTCACTGGAAACTGAACCAGAATGTTCGCAATCTTGGTGTCATATTTGACAGAGATGAGCTTCATATCCATGCCATCAATAAGACTGCTTATTTCCACCTCCATAACATTGCCCGACTTCACCCCTGTCTCAGGTTATCTGCTCCTGAAACCTTATTCATATCTTTGATGCCTTTGGACGAAACAATTTCAATGTACACCTGGCCAGCCTCCTATCTTCCGCCCTCAGTAAACTTGAGATCATACAAAACTCTGCTGCCTGCATCCTAATGTGCACCAAGCCCCGGTCACCCATCACTCACTCGCTGCTCTGCATTGGCTTCCCGTTAAGCAATGCTTTGATTTTTAAAATTCTCATCTTTGTTTTCAAATCCCTCCATGGCCTCGCCCCTCCCTGGGGTGAATTTGCAGGCCCCACCAAGGGAGGGAATGGAGGCGGACGTGGCCCAGGAATACTGCTGCTGGCCAGCTTGCCAGTTTTGCAACGCCATTCCTGGCGCCAGCCAAGTTCGCCAGGGCCAGGGGAGCCCAGCATCATGATCCTGCCTGCTCTCCGATTAAGGCCAATTAGAGTACTTGGAGAGCTTATTAAGTGCTCGTTAACAGGGGGAGTTGAGAATTTCACGGGGGTGCACGGGCTACATGCACTGTGCGGGGCAGACCAGGTGAAATGAGACGGGTACAGCGTGGAAAGCCAGTCATGGCCTCCCCAGGGAAATGCCCTGGAGCTATAAATGTTTCAAAAATGTAGAGGGGTCTGGGCCACTGTGGAACAAGTGCCCTCAACACAGTGCAGATGGCAGGGAGAGTGGGCAGTCAGTGCTTGGGCAGTGAAAGGGATCGTCATCCTCCTGGCATCGCATAGGCAGAAGAGTTGGGGTGCAACTGGCATCCACTCCAGGTTACACAGTGTAGCGTGCATACTGTGTGTGCCAGTGCGCTGCTCCTGCATCAACTCAGAGCAATGCCACATATGGCTCGCTACGAGATTGGCCACACTCTCTATGGAGGAGCTCATATGCTCAAAGCCCTGAGCCATGGTGGGGCACATGAGATTGATAGACTCCTCCATCATCTGACAATGACCCCGCACTACCTTAGGGAATTCTGACATGGGAGCACATTTCCTGCTGCTGTTCTAGGTACAGCCTCCTTTCTTGTGAATCCTGAGACCCTTCATCTGTGCCCAACTGAGCAGGGCTGCATCTGTCCCCCCTCCTCCGAGGGGAACTGTACACAGCTACCTCTGCCTCTGGCACCTCCTCCTCCATACTTGTGCCATGCTCCACACCCAGTGCCTCCCGATCTAAACGTGCGCCAGGACCTACCCAGGTGAGAATAACTGTGCTAGTGAACGGTGAGCTTGTCAGGTATGATGGTGTTTCCTCGGTTTTGGGAGGTTCCTCCAGGACCGCAGTGCAACAAGGAGAGGGTATCCTTGGGTGGACGCCTGCACCTGTGGGAGGCACAAGAAGAGATCATGAGAACTAGCCTAGGAGAGCAGAAGCCACTGCAGTGTTGAGGCTACCCAATGCAACTCAGTGCTCAACGTGTTACTGAACAGGGTGGCATTCACTGTACTCACCTATTGAGCACATCACCCTCTGTAATCACCATCTGCACCATGGGTTCCCCTTTCGCTAGGTCCAACTCCCTCCATGTACGTGATCCTGACTCTCTCCATTGCTCTCTCCTCCACTGGCATTATCCTTTGGTAGTAGGAAACCCCACTGCCCATCATCACCCCTTCCTCCACGTTATGAGACCATTTCTCCTGCAATGATAAAAGAAAGCAAAATAAGGCACTGGTGTCCTCTCTGGCCAATGGCATCTGCCCGTATCCATTTGAAGCTGCCCGTCTCAGTGCTGACAGGTCCTCAGCAGGACTGTAACTCTGAGCCATTCTGAGGGATTGTGCACACACCCCTCCCATGTTAAGGAGCAGCATGCGCCCTGAGGCTCCTCAGGTTGTGTGTCTGCTGGAGGGTGTAGGCCCTGAGATCTGTCCTGAGGTGTGGGGTACTCACCTTGCCAGATCAGTTGTTGAACTTCTTACAACACTGGATCCAGATTCTTGTATTAAAGCTTCCACCACTGACGTTGGCAGCTACCTCAACCCAGGTCTGTTTAGTTTGGTGGAGGAAGGCCTCCTCCTGCCACCCTCCAGAAAGGTGACCTCCTTCCTCTCCCTCACAGCCTCAAGCATCACCTCCCGGTCTCTATCTGAGAACTGGTGGATGGGGGCTGCCTTGCTCTGGGTACCAGGCCTCCAGCTTTCCAATGCCATCTTTGACCACTTCAGTTTTATCCAAAGCTCACAGAAGGTCTCCTGCTTCCTCCCTTCAGATTTAAATGCAAGCCACGGTAATGGTTGCCGTGGGTATTTAAATCAGGCCCGCCCTTCATCTGGCCCACCTCCATTCCAGGCCCGGCAGCATCTAATTGACCATCAAACCTGACACCAATCCAATTAAGAGGTTGCCCCTGCGAAAATCATGACTTTAATCTACTTCCCCCCGGACACAGTTTTGGGATCCAGAAGCAGTCCTGACTTCCATTTTCCCCCCCTTCTATTGTGAAAATTTAGCCCCCTATCTCTGTAATATGCTGCAGCCCTACAACCCTCCAAGGTATCTGCATTCCTCCAATTCTAGCCTCTTCAGCATCCCCGACTTTAATCCTTCCACCATTGGTGGCCATGCCTTCAGTTGCCAAGGCCCTAAACACTGAAATTCGCTCCCTAAACCTCTCTACCATTCTTTCCTCATTTAGAACATTCCTTAAACCTAGCTGCTGGGCCAAGCTTTCGGCCATCTGCCGAAGTGGCTTATTGAAGTGGCTTAGTGTTAAATTTTGTTTGATAATGCTCCTATAAAGAACCTTGGGACATTTTACTACTTTAAAGGTGCCATATAAATACAAGTTGTTATTGTTGTTGAAACTAAACTCCTGAACATCCATTTGGCTAGAGTTCTGTAGGACAAAAAGCCTTTTGACATAATTTTTAAGCTTGACATTCAACCCTGCCTTGAGAAGCTGGAAACAGTGTTGATGGTTTGTCGGTCTTTTAAAATTAAACTTGCTGAACTTGCTAAGCTGAGAGATGAAAACAAATACTATCAAGGAAAGCAACAGAGAAAATACCAGCAAGTGAGAGACACCAGTTTATGAAGACTGAACCTTGACCTCGATAAGGTGAAGCTCAGTGTTCCAACAACATACAAACCTCTTTTCCTGGAAAGTTAACTATAAGAGGCTTCGCTTAATGGAAAATTACTGGAGAAAGTTAAAGAGAGATGGAGAGCTTTCTGGGCAGATTCAAATCATGGTTTAAACAAAGGGTACAGAATATAATTTGGCATTGTGCTTTTAAAAAGAAGTTTTATACAATGGTATGGCCTGTCAATATAGTAAACTAACCACATCCCTGAAAAAGGGAATAAAATGTTGAACACATTGGAGAGCTTTACTGTAGGGGTGAGAGATGAGCACTGCAGTCAAGGGTAGGAGAGAACCTGACCGAGCATCGGTAGAAGGAAACTGATCAAATTTCCGAAGCCCGACTTAGGGTCAGAAGTAAAGTCTGCAATGAATGGGACTGGCCACCTCAGGTGATTGTGAGGCTAGTTGGTGACATATTTGAGCATTCAAGGTTGTTGAGCATTTACTTGCTGGGAGTAAAGTAACAAAGCAGCTGTGTTTTTTTAATAATTGTTTTCTTTTCTTCTTTCTCAACCTGTTAAATCCGTAATAATTTTTGTAACCATCTGTAATCGTGGGTACAAATAAACTAACACCATTAAGCATAACATGCTTTTGAGTGAGTCATCAATTTGTTTTCTAGTAATTCCCACGTCAAAATGAACTAAAAGTATGGGTTATAAAAGCAAAATACTGCGGATGCTGGAAATCTGAAACAAAAACAAGAAATTCTGGAACCACTCAGCAGGTCTGGCAGCATCTGTGGAAAGAGAAGCAGAGTTAACGTTTCAGGTCAGTGACCCTTCTTCGGAATATATTATATTATAAAAGTATGCGTTGTTGGTATATACCCCACTTACCTAAATTCAGAATGCTTAGACACAGCTTGACAATATGCAAGACTCGCAAGTGGGGACAGAAGCACTACTGGAATTTAACCATAGATGTTTACAGCACTGAATTCAACTCACATTATCTGGGCCAACTCTTTGCGAGAACAATCCAAAACTAATTCCACTCCCCTTGTTTCTGTACCACTAATTTATCTTCATTGCCTTGTATCTTTCCATGCTTCAAATATTTATCCAATTTCCCCTGAAAGTGGGAATGGTCTCTGCCTTAACCTCCCTTGTGGCAAAACATTCCATACTCCAACAGCTCAGTGTGTAAAGAAACTTCTAGAAAACTGTCTCATCCCTTTGTGAGAATTTACAATGCATGACCCTTCATCACCCACTCCCCGACCAGAGAAAACAGTCTCTCCCTCTTTTTTTTTCCAAAATATACTTTATTCTTAAAAATCTGTAAAAATTACATTCCCAAACAGTTTAAAACAGCATCAAGTCAAAAAATACAAACAGTGCAAAGGTGATCAGTTTCCTTCCATACAATCATGAGTTGCCTCACAACCCTTCCATTTCATTGTCATGCCATATACATTTTTACATTTACAGCACACAAAATTTTCCCGATACAGTTCGAGGGGTTTCCCATGGATCCAGCCCCTCAGTTCAGCTTGGTGGGGGGACCTTACACTGTGGTCTTTCCCCATTGAGCCTTTGCTGCGGCTGCCCCAAGCTTTAGTGCGTCCCTCAGCACATAGTCCTGGACCTTGGAATGTGCCAGTCTGCAACATTCGGTGGTGGACAACTCTTTGCGCTGGAAGACCAGCAAGTTTCGGGCAGACCAAAGCGTCTTTAACCGAATTGATAGTCCTCCAGCAGCAGTTGATGTTTGTCTCGGTGTGCATCCCTGGGAACAGCCCGTAGAGCTGTACCCACATTGGGTACATTTTTCCCGCCCTTATCCAGACTCCTGTGTTACAGAGCTGCTTGGGATGAACCTCGACAAAAACCACTGCATCTCTTTCCACACCTGCTTTGCAAAGACACATTCCAGGAGGAGGTGGGCAACCGTCTCTTCCCCACCATAGCCACCGCGGGGGCATTGAGCGGAGGGGGCGAGACTTCGGGCGTGCAGGAAGGATCAGACGGGGAGGGCCCTTCTCACCACCAGCCAAGCTACATCTTGGTGCTCGTTTGAAAGTTCTGCTAATGAGGCATTCCGCCAAATGGCTTTGGCGGTCTGCTCGGGGAACAATCCGACAGGATCCCCTGTCTCCTTATCCCGTAGGGCCTTGAGGACATTCTGTGCAGACCACTGCCTGATGGGTCGGTGGTCAAAGGTGTTTTCCCGCAGAAACTGCTCCACGAAGGATAGGTGGTATGGCACGGTCCAACTGCATGGAGCGTTCCGCGGCAAAGTGACCAGGCTCATCCTTCGCAACACCGGGGACAGATAGAACCTCAGCACGTAGTGACACTTGGAGTTTGAGTACTGGAGGTCTACACACAGCTTGATGCAGCCGCACACGAAGGTGGTCATCAGGATGAGGACCACATTGGGTACATTTTTCCCGCCCTTATCCAGAGATTTGAACATCGTGTCCCTCCGGACCCGGTCCATTTTGGATCCCCAGATGAAGCGGAAAATGGCTCAGGTGACCGCCACAGCGCAGGAGTGGGGTATGGGTCAGACCTGCGCCACGTACCGCAACAATGTGAGCGCCTCGCACCTGATGACCAGGTTCTTACCCACAATGGGGAGAGATTGCTGCCCCCACATGCTCAGCTTTTGTTGTACCCTGGCTACTCGCTCCTCCCAGGTTTTGGTGCACGCCCAGGCCCTTCCGAACCATATCCCCAGCACCTTCAGGTAGTCTGACCTGACGGTGAAGGGGACAAAGAATCGGTCAGCCCAGTTCCCAAAGAACGTGGCCTCGCTCTTGTCGTGGTTAACTTTGGCTCCCGAGGCTAGTTCGAACTGGTCGCAGATGCTCATCAGTCTGCGCACAGACAGCGGATCCGAGCAGAAGACGGCGACGTCATCCATGTACCGGGAGGTTTTCACCTGAGTACCTCCGCTGCCTGGGATTGTCACCCTTCTTATGCTCGCATCCTTCCTAATAGACTCAGTAAAGGGTTCAATACAGCAAACAAACAAGACCGGGGAGAGAGGACAGCCCTGTCTGACGTCAGATTGGATCGGGAAACTTTCCGATTCCCACCCATTGATTAAGACTGCGCTACTGATGTTTGTGTAGAGCAGTTTGATCCAATTGCAGATTCCCTCCCCAAACCCCATTTTGGAGAGCACGTCCATCATGTAGGTGTGCGATATCCTGTCAAAAACCTTCTCCTGGTCCAGGCTGATGAGGCAGGTATCCACCCTCCTGTCCCGTACATAGGCGATCGTATCCCTGAGTAGCGCGAGACTATCAGAGATCTTCCTGCCGGGTACAGTGCAGGTCTGATCAGGGTGAATCACCAACTGCAGAGCAGACTTGACTCGACTGGCAACGATTTTGGACAGAATCTTGTAGACAACATTAAGCAGTGAGATGGGCCACCAATTTCTGATTTCTGCCCTCTCCCCCTTCCACTTGTAAATGAGGGTGATGATGCCTTTCCTCATGGATTCTGACATGCTGCCGGCCAGGAGCATACTCTCGTATACTTCCAGCAGGTCCGGGCCGACCCAGTCCCACAGGGCCAAGTACAACTCGACCGGTAAGCCATCGCTCCCGGGAGTTTTACTCGTCTCGAAGGACTCGACAGCCTTTGTCAGCTCGTCCAGAGTTAGCGGCTTGTCCAGTCTCTCCCTCATGCTGTCATCTAACACCTCTGTGATAGATGACAGGAAGGACTGGGAGGCTCTGCTGTCTGTGGGCTTCGCGTCATACAGCCCAGCATAAAAGGATTTGCTGATCCTTAGTATGTCGGACTGCGAAGACGTTACCGCGCCATCTTCTTCCTTCAGGATGCTGATAACAGAGCTCTCTCTGTGTACCTTTTGGAAGAAGTAACATGAGCACGTCTCATCCTGCTCGATGGAGCGGACTCTGGACCGGAAGATGATCTTGGAGGCCTCCTTGGCAAAGAGCGAGGCCTGCTGTCTCTTTACCTCTTGGAGGTCCTCCTTGACCTCGACCCCCATTGACTGCAACCGGAGCAGATTTTGCATACTTTTCTGGAGTCAGGACATTTCCCTCTGTCTCTCTCTCGCCCTCTGAACACCTTTGTGGATGAAGAACCTCTTGATATTCTCCTTAATCACTTCCCACCAGTGAACTGGAGACTCAAAGAGGGGTTTCACGGTCCTCCAACCTTTGTAATCCCTTTTGAGTTCCTCAACGTTCTCTGGGGTCAGCAGTGTAGCATTGAGCTTCCATGTCCCTCTGCCAACCCGCTGGTCGTCCTGTAAATGACAGTCGGCCAGTAAGAGGCTGTGGTCAGAGAAGAACACCGGCTTGACGTCGGTGGATCCGACCGTGACAGCACGGGACACAAACAGGAAATCAATCCTGGAACGGGCAGACCCGTCCGATCTTGACCATGTGTATCTGCGCTGCGCTCCGTCTGCAGGTTTGCTGAAGGTGTCGTGCAGTTTGGCATCTTTAACTGTTTCTATTAGGAATCTGGACGTAGCGTCCAGTTTGCTGTCGTCACTGCCGGATCGTCCAGCCGCATCGATGATGCAGTTGAAGTTACCACCTAGGATGACCGGCCTGGACATCGCCAGCAGCATTGGGAGCTGCTGGAAGATGGTCAGCCGCTCGCTGCGTTGTACCGGGGCGTACACGTTGATCAACCGGAGTGGAGTGTTGTTGTACATCACGTCTGCTACGAGGAGGCGACCGCCCACCACCTCCTTAACTTTGGAGATGGCGAAGTTACCTCCCTGCAGCAGAATACCCAGGCCAGAGGAACAGCAATCATTACCCCCCGACCAGATCGATGGCCCGTGGGCCCACCATCGCAACCACTGCCTGTAGGTGCTGAGGTGTGGTATTCCACACTCCTGCAGAAACAGTAGGTCGGTTTGACCTTGGCGAGGTAATCCAAGGTTGAAACACATCGCGTAGTAGATTTAATGCTACACACATTAATGGAAGCAATTCTTCCAGCCATTTTTATAAAGTTAGTTGTTGCTTCCCATACCATTTGTCCTTGCTAGTCCCAGTCCTTCGGGATGTTCCTGCATACCCATCGTGTGTGCAAGCAGTTTCACATTGGTTGGGCTCAGAAACCCCTCTTGGTTTTTCATGCAGGGTTTGTTCTGCTGGGGTGACATCGGTGGGGGGTCTTGTAGGCAGCAAAGATTGGGTTGTCCTCTGCTGCTTCCATCTGTTCCTCCTCGAAAACATCACTGCTCCCGGCTTCCCGGAGCTGAGGTGTGCCAGACATGACTTTGCTCTCGGTGTCCCGGAGCTGAGATGCGTTGGCCACGTCGTTACGTGTGGCGCTTTGGGGTTGGGGCACGCCGGGCCCATCACAGCTTCCAGTGCCCGGGGGCTGGGGGGCTTTATCTTCCATCTCCTTGGAGTTCTGCCGCCTCTTTTGAAGGGGCTGTCGTTCCAGCATTCCCCGATCCAGTGAAGAGGAGCTGCTGTAGTCTGTTTCAGAAGGTAGCCTCCTCTTGCCATTGGTTTGGGTGGTGGCCTGTTCTGCTTTTGGATGTTTTTTCTTTGTGGTTTTCCTCTGGACCACTTGCCACTGACCTGTTTGTCCATCTGCTGCCTCCTCCTCCATTGATTCTGTCTGTGGAGGAGGGGTTTCCGGGCGCAGGGTAGGTGCTTGGTCGTTGGTTTCAGCTGCCTCCCCTTCCTTCTCCTTCTCAGGTTGAAGTTCCTCACTGCGGAGAAGGTTGCTCGTCTCCTTTCGAACACCGGACGCCTTCGTTGAACCTTCTCCGGACCTTTCCTTGGACCTTGCCGCTTGAGCATAACTGAGGCAGCGTTTGGGGCAGGTTTTGTAGAGATGGCCTGCCGCACCGCACAAGTTGCAACACTTAGTCTGCTTACAGTCCTTGGTCTGATGGCCTTCCTCCTTGCAGTTCTTGCAAACAACCGTGCTGCAGTTGGCTGCCACATGACCAGATTTGCCACAGGTGCGGCAAACTCTTGGCTGCCCAGCGTAGACCAAGAAGCCTCGACTTCCCCCGATAGCAAAGCTGGAGGGAGGGTGGATGATGGCTCCACTGGGATTGATCTTCAAGGTCACCTTGACCTGCCACTTGCTGGTCCAAATCCCAAAGGGGTCCTTGACATCAGTGCTGCTGCCAGCCACCTCGACGTAGCTGGCGAGAAAGGTGAGTACATCCACCACCGGAACATGGGGGTTGTAGAGGTGAATCGTCATCACCCGGTCCCGTTGTGACGGAAGCGTGAAGAGCGGTTCCGCTGTGAGGATCGACAGTGCCGCCCGGTCCCCTTTCTCCTTGAACGCCTTCAGGAACTTGATGCATCCCGCCACGTTCCGGAACGTCACGTCGAAGTATCCACTGCTGGGGAAATCCTGCAGGCAGAAGACGTCCGTAGCTTGAAATCCGCAGCACTCGAGGAGGATCCTCTTGATGAAGAAGGTGCGATCGACTGGTGAATCTCCTTCCTTGTCCTTCACGACCACCCGAATGGTGTTGCGCACTCCCAGGCCTGAAGCTCGAAGATTGGTTATAGCCATTTCACTCAAAGCCTACCCAGGATCAAAAGGCAATGATCTCAACCAAGTAAGTACTGATAAGAACAGATACTACACTTGATCTTAGCCAAAAGGCTAAGAGTCTCTCCCTCTTCACGCTACCAAAACACTTCATAGTTCCCTCTCAGCCATCTCTGCTCCACTGGAAATAGCCTCAGTATCTCAGGTGTCTCCTTACAGCTATAGTTTCCTATCTCTGGCATCATCCTTGAGCAGGGGTCAGCAACCCTTTTCACCTGATGAGACTTTTTTTTAAAATAAAAATTATTGGGAGCCGCAAGACGGAAATTCCACATTTCTAAACCAAATACCTGGCAAATTGTAGTGTCTCTGGTAGAATGCATAATTTGCATAAATAATAAATAAAATGCATATATTAAATTTATGTACCATTAGAAAAAAATCAAAATTTATATCGAACTAACTCTGAATTATCTCACTTTTTTTGATATTTTTTTCTGTGCATGTTCAAAACGAAAATGTGAAAATAGTGAACCATATTAATTTTAATTGAAAAACAGCATGTTTCCACTTTTGAATAAAAAATTTACAAAGGAATTTATATATAAAACTGAAAGAATACTTTTTGTCTTTGTGTTGTTATATCAGATCTTGTGATAAATGGATTTTTTAAACTATAATTTTGTCAGTAAAGTCATCTTCAAAACGAACTTCACCTTAAGATGCATAGAATTAAGGCAATTTTTTCAGCCATAGATTCTCGTGTTTAAAAAAAGACTCGAATAGCACATTCAGAATATATTATTCTCTCAGCTATATCAGCAACAATAATGGTCGCAACTACAAAACCTGTTCCTCAAACCAAAAGCATTATCTATAACCATGGCGTAGCTTGAGCAGGTTTAGTTGGAGCACAATGATGTTTTTCATTAAAATAATCATCTGAAACTGCAAAGTGCAGCATAATAATTAGCCTTTTATCCCCGAATTAAAACCCCTTACTTTTCTTGACTTGATTTGTTCTTAGGCTTCTTTTATGTTCATGCAATCCAACTGGAAAACATTAGGAGCCACAAATGAGATGTTAAAGAGCTACACGGGGCTCCAGAGCTGCAGGTTGCCAATCCCTGTCCTACTGTATACTCTCTATGAATGCCCTTTCCATAATGTGGCAACAAAAACTGCACACAGTAGTCTAACTGATGTTCTGAATAAATTCATCATTGCTTATTTACTCTTGTATTCTATGCTCCTACTTACAAAGCTCAAATGCTGTTGGTATTTTTATGGCTCTATCTATCTGCATTTTCAGAGGATCATATATTTGAACTCCAAGGTTTCTGTGATCATCCACACCCTTCAGTGTTTTTCCATGTGTACTCTCATTCCTTGCTCTTTTCTTCTGAAAGATATTACTTCATGCTTATCCACAGTAAATTGCATCTGCCATCTGTCTGCCCATTCTGTGAACAATTGTCTTTCTGAAGTTTTTTTTACAGTCCTTCTGTTTGCCAAATCTTCTTCTTTGTCCAAAAAAAAGATTGTGTTCCCTATACATAAGTCCATCTTGTGTACCATGAATAAAGGCAGACCCAACATTGATCCCTACATTACACCATTTTTAACACTTATCGGTTGGGATTTTACAAGCAAAGCCAAGGAGTGGGTGGCGCTGACACTCCCAGCCTGATCCTCGATCGCACTGCTATCTCACGCTGGCGGCCAATTAACTGCTGGCAGGCGGTGGTGGGGGGGGGGGGGGCGTGCTGTTGGTGGGGGGCGCCCACTCCGGGGTTGGAGGCAGGAATTTAGGTGGCAGTCACAGCATCAGCTGGCGCCGACAGATGTGTTGGCGCCATCTTTAAAAGGCTGCAAGCACCAAAATGCAGCCGAAGCCCTCTTGAGTGAAGCCAACCTTCCCTGAAGATCCAGCCAGCAGTGTGGGCCTACTGGAGGTCCTACCTTCTGAGTGGACAATGCCCAAGGCAGGTGGGCACCCGGTCATAAATGCCACTCTTCCAGATGCTTCCTCCAAACACCCCACCCCACCCCCTCTCAGCCCCCTTTCAATGCACCCAAGTGCCAGCAGCCAGATGGCACTATAGAGGCTCGACCGCAATGTCCTGGCATCTGAACTCCCCCTCCTTGCTGCAAAATGCTGTGGGTGCGCTGCCCCAGCCTTCCTGTAAAGGCACGCTGACTCACCTGAACTTTGTCGAATGTGACAATGACCTGAGCTGACGCCTTCTCACCTCCCTGATATACCTGCCAGGGATCTGGCGCCCCTTGGCCCCCGTGCACTTTTCAGAAAATTGGAACGGGCCTGTAACATACCAGTCAATTGCCACTTTAATTGCCTTAAGTACCTATATTTCAGAACCGTGCGCTGCTCCCACTAGACTTGCCATCCGTCCCTCCTAAAATCTGGACCTGGCATGATGACAGCTGAACTCTGTTCTTATACCCTACCCCCCTCGCCCTTGCAATTTTATGCCCACCTCCCCTCCCCACAGTCTCCAATGCCATCTGCAAAGGGACCAGAAAATCCCAGCCATCCAGTTTGAGCAAGACCCATTTTCCCTAATACTTAGGCCTAGAAATTCGAGCCTGCCAAAAAGCAGGCACGCAGGGACACAAGGATCAATCCCCATAGTTGACTAGATATTGGGCCTTGGGCATCATTATCATTGAGCCGGGGAGCTGCAGACGCCAAATGGACGTCCCCAGGCTGCTCGTCAATGAAGAGGAAATGAAGATTGAGCTATTGCGATGCTGGCATCTGCCCTCAGGTGACAGATAAAGATGACCAGCAAGTGGGTGATCAGGAAGGGAATAGGGAAAGGATCAGTTTAGGAGGGGGAATATCATTGGTGGGGCAGGGTATGGTGGAAGAGCAACTGGTTCAGGAGAGAGGGCATTGGTTTGGGAAGGTAGCAGTGCCTAGGAGTGTGTGGGTAGTGGGCTGAGGTCAGGGTTGAACAGGAAAGGCAGATGTCAGGATCAGGTCACAATCCAATGATATTTGGATCATGCAGTGATGTGTTTCAATCCACTTTGAATTTCGCATTATAGTGATTGGCGAACCAGGATTCGTCACTCAGTTTTTCTTGATACTTATATGTAAATACCCTTTCGAACCAATTCAAATTCAGCACTCCATTATAATCTATAGTTCTTTATGGATGTCAGTTACAGATGGCAGCATCAATGAGGCTATTCATGCATGTGTGTTACTAGATATGGTATTTTCACTGTGCATTTATAGTACAACTGTATTTGGTACAAAGCTGGGGCCCAATTTGACTTCTGAGCAAAGTTCAGTAAGACTTCCTGAAGGATGGAAGCTTACTTCTTTTCCATAATAAGGTGGGAACTTAATGCTGGATTTACGCAGTTTATTTATTTATTTTATTCATTCATGGGATGTGGGCGTCACTGGCCAGGCCAGCATTTATTGCCCATCCCTAATTGCCCTTGAGCAGGTGGTGGTGAGCTGCCTTCTTGAACCGCTGCAGTCCATGTGGGGTAGGTACACCCACAGTGCTGTTAGGAAGGGAGCTCCAGGATTTTGACCCAGCGACAGTGAAGGAACGGCGATATAGTTCCAAGTCAGGATGGTGTGTGACTTGGAGGAGAACTTGCAGGTGGTGGTGTTCCCATGTATTTGCTGCCCTTGTCCTTCTAGTTGGTAGAAGTCGCGGGTTTGGAAGGTGCTGTTTTAGGAGGCTTGGTGCATTGTTGCAGTGCATCTTGTAGATGGTACACACTGCTGCCACTGTGCGTCGGTGGTGGAGGGAGTGAATGTTTGTAGATGGGGTGCCAATCAAGCAGGCTGCTTTGTCCTGGATGGTGTCGAATTTCTTGAGTGTTGTTGGAGCTGCACCCATCCGGGCAAGTGAAGAGTATTCCATCACACGCCTGACTTGTGCCTTGTAGATGGTGGACAGGCTTTGGGGAGTCAGGAGGTGAGTTACTCGCCTCAGGATTCCTAGCCTCTGACCTGCTCTTGTAGTCACGGTACTTATATGGCTACTCCAGTTAAGTTTCTGGTCAATGGTAGCCCCAAGGATGTTGATAGTGGGGGATTCAGCGATGGTAATGCTGTTGAATGTCAAGCGGAGATGGTTAGATTCTCTCTTGTTGGAGATGGTCATTGCCTGGCACTTGTGTGGCACGAATGTTACTTGCCACTTATCAGCCCAAGCCTGGATATTTTCCAGGTCTTGCTGCATTTCTACACGGACTGCTTCAGTATCTGAGGAGTCACGAATGGTGCTGAACATTGTGCAATCATCAGCGAACATCCCCACTTCTGACCTTATGATTGAAGGAAGGTCATTGATGAAGCAGCTGAAGATGGCTGGGCCTAGGACACTACCCTGAGGAACTCCTGCAGTGATGTCCTGGAGCTCAGATGATTGACCTCCAACAACCACAACCATCTTCCTTTGTGCTAGGTATGACTCCAGCCAGCGGAAGGTTTTCCCCCTGATTCCCATTGACCTCAGTTTTGCTAGGGCTCCTTGATGACATACTCGGTCAAATGCTGCCTTGATGTCAAGGGCAGTCACTCTCACCTCACCTCTTGAGTTCAGCTCTTTTGTCCATGTTTGAACCAAGGCTGTAATGAGGTCAGGAGCTGAGTGGCCCTGGCGGAACCCAAATTGAGCATCACTGAGCAGGTTATTGCTAAGCAAGTGCCGCTTGATGGCACTGTTGATGACACCTTCCATCACTTTCATGATGGTTGAGAGTAGGCTGATGGGGCGGTAATTGGCCAGGTTGGACTTGTCCTGCTTTTTGTGTACAGGACATACCTGGGCAATTTTCCACATTGCAGGGCAGATGCCAGTGTTGTAGCCGTACTGGAACAGCTTGGCTAGGGGCGCGGCAAGTTCTGGAGCACAGGTCTTCAGTACTATTGCCGGAATATTGTCAGGGCCCATAGCTTTTGCAGTATCCAGTGCCTTCAGTCGTTTCTTGATATCACGCGGAGTGAATCGAATTGGCTGATGTCTGGCATCTGTGATGCTGGGGACTTCAGGAGGAGGCCGAGATGGATCATCAACTTGGCACTTCTGGCTGAAGATTGTTGCAAATGCTTCAGCCTTATCTTTCACACTGATGTGCTGGGCTCCCCCATCATTGAGGATGGCAGCCACTATGCATTGGTGCTAAATTTGTCGAGTAACTGCACCTCAGAAGAATTAGATAGGAGGATTTGAAGCTGATGCTGACCTCAAACCTCCAAACCTACCGTATAAGTGATAAAGTTAGTACTAATGAAGTGTGTTTTTTTTAGTTAGTGTAATTTATTAAGGACTTTAGATTGTAGTGGGTAGTGTTTGGAATAGAACAAGGCCCCTAGCATAATTAGTATTGTTTCATTAAAGGGAGTAACTAAGTAATCTAAAGGTAAGTTATGGGAGGAGAGCTTGCATCCGTGATATGCTCCTCCTGCGCTATGTGGGAAATCAGGGACACTTCCAGCATCCCTGACGACCATGTGTGCGGGAAGTGTTTCCATCTGCAGCTGCTGGCTACCTGCATTACGGAGTTGGAGTTGCGGGTAGATTCACTGTGGAGCATCCGCAATGCTGAGATCGTCATGGATAGCACGTTTAGCGAGGTGGTCACACCGCTGGCAAATGCTGAAAAGGCAGGAAGGGAATGGGTGACCACCAGGCAGAGTAGCGGAAGGCAGGTAGTGCAGGTGTCCCCTGTGGCCATCCCCCTCTCCGAACAGATATACAGCTTTGGATATTGTTGAGATGGCTCAGGGGAAAGCAGCAAGAGCCAAGTTCATGGTACCATGGGTGGCTCTGCTGCATAGGTGGGAGGAAGAAGAGTGGCAGGGCTACAGTGATAGGGGAGTCAATCGTAAGAGGAACAGACAGGCATTTCTATGGCTGCAAAAAGAGACTCCAGGATGGCATGTTGCCTCCCTGGTGCTAGGGTCAAGGATGTCTCTGAGCAGCTGCAGGGCATTCTGAGGGGGGAGGGCGAGCAGCTAATTGTCGTGGTACATATCGGTACCAACGACATAGGTAAAAAAGGGGATGAGGTCCTACAAGCTGAATATCGGGAGTTAGGATGAAAATTAAAAAGTAGGACCTCAAAGGTAGTAATCTCAGGATTACCACCAGTGCCACGTGCTAGCAAGAGCAGGAATCGCAGGATATATCAGATGAATACGTGGCTGGAGAAATGGTGTAGCGGGGAGGGATTCAGATTCCTGGAACATTGGGACCGGTTCTGGGGAAGGTGGGACCAGTACAAGCTGGACGCGTTGTATCTGGGCAGGACCGGGACCAATTTCCTCGGGGGCGGGGAGTGTTTGCTCGTGCTGTCGGGGAGGGTTTAAACTAGAATGGCAGGGGGATGGGAATCTGAGCAGGGAGGCAGAGGAGAGGGAAACAAGGATAGAAATGAAAGACAAAAATGTAAGAAACAAAAGTGGAAGGCAGAGGAAACAAGGGCAAGAAACAAATGAGGCCATAGTGCAAAATAAAGCTAAGATTACTAACAATGTTAAAGAGACAAGTCTAAAGGCATTGTGTCTTAATGTGCGGAGCATTCACAATAAGGTAGATGAATTAATAGCGCAAATAGGTATAAACAGTTATGATATAGTAGCGATTATGAAAACATGACTGCAAGGTGACCAAGGATGGGAACTGAACATCCAGGGGTATTCAATATTTAGGAAAGACAGGCAAAAAGGGAAAGGAGGAGGGGTAGCATTGCTAGTAAAGGAGAAAATCAATGCAATAGTGAGGAAGGATATTGGCTCGGAAAATTATGATGTAGAATCTGTATGGGTGGAGCTAAGAAACACCAAGGGGCAGAAAACATTGGTGGGGTTTGTCTATATGCTCCCAAACAGTAGAGAGATGTAAGGGATGGCATTAAACAGGAAATTAGAGATGCATGCAATAAGGGTGCAACTGTAATCATGGGTGATTTTAATCTACATATAGATTGGTCCAACCAAATTAGCAATAATACTGTGGAGGAGGATTTCCTGGAGTGTGTACATCATGGTGTTTTAGACCAAAATGTTGAGGAACCAACTAGAGAAGAGGCTCTCCTAGACTGGGTATTGTGCAATGAGGAAGGATTAATTCGTAATCTTGTTGTGCAGGGTCCCTTGGGGAGGAGCGACCATAACATGATAGAATTCTTCATTAAGATGGAGAGTGAAGTAGTCGAATCCGAAACTAGGGTCCTGAATCTAAATAAAGGAAACTACGAAGGTATGAGGCACGAGTTGGCTATGGTAGATTGGGGAACTTTACTAAAAGGGTTGACAATAATGGATAATATTTAAAGAACGTGTGCATGAACTACAACAATTTTTCATTCCTGTCTGGTGCAAAAATAAAACAGGAAAGGTGGCTCAACCATGGTTTGCAAAAGAAATTAGGGATAGTATTAGATCCAAAGAGGAGGCATATAAAATTGCCAGAAAAAGCAGCAAGTCTGAGGATTGAGAGTGTTCAGAATTCAGCAAAGGAGGGCAAAGAGGTGGATCAAGCAGGGGAAAATAGACTATGAGAGTAATTTCGCAGGGAACATAAAAACTGACTGTAAAAGTTTCTATAAATATGTGAAGAGAAAAAGATAGTGAAGACAAATGTAGGTCCCTTACAGTCAGAAACAGGGGAAATTATAATGGGGAACAAAGAAATGGCAGAACAATTAAACACATACTTGGTTCTGTCTTCACAAAGGAGGACACAAATAACCTTCTAGAAATGTTAGGGAACCAAGGGTCTAATGAGAGGGAGGAACTGAAGGAAATCTGTATTAGTAAAAAAATAGTGCTAGGGAAATTAATGGGGTTAAAGGCTAACAAATCCCCAGAGCCTGATAATCTACATCCCAGAATACGAAAGGAAGTGGCCCTGGAAATAGTGGATGCATTGGTGGTCATCTTCCAAAATTCTATAGACTCTGGAGCAGTTCCTACAGATTGGAGAGGGTGACAAATGTAACCCCACTAAACCACACATTTAAAAAAGGAGGGAGATTAAAAACAGGGAACTACAGACCAGCTAGCCTTACATCAGTAGTGGGGAAATGCTGGAATCTATTATAAAGGATGTGATAGCAGAACACCTGGAAAGCATAAATGGGATTGGGCAAAGTCAGCATGGGTTTACGAAAGGGAAAACATGCTTAACAAATCTACTGGAGTTTTTTGATGATGTAACTAGTAGAATAGATAAGGGAGAACCAGTGGATGTGGTGTATTTGGATTTTCAGTAGGCTTTTGATAAGGTCCCACATAAGAGGTTTGTGTGCAAAGTTAAATTTAGGGTGGCACAGTGGTGCAGTGGTTAGCACCGCAGCCTCACAGCTCCAGCGACCCGGGTTCAGTTCTGGGTACTGCCTGTGTGGAGTTTGCAAGTTCTCCCTGTCACCGCGTGGGTTTCTGCCGGGTGCTCCAATTTCCTCCCACAGCCAAAGACTTGCAGGTTGATAGGTAAATTGGCCATTGTAAATTGCCCCTAGTGTAGGTAGGTGGTAGGAGAATGGTAGGGAATATGGGGTTAATGTAGGATTAGTATAAATGGGTGGTTGTTGGTCGGCACATACTCGGTGGGCCGAAGGGCCTGTTTCAGTGCTGTATCTCTAAATAAATAAAAATAATAAATAAAGCACATGGGATTGGGGTTAATATACTGGCATGGATTGAGAATTGGTTGACAGACAGGAAACAAAGAGTAGGAATAAATAGGTCTTTTTCTGGGTGGCAGGCAGTGACTAGTGGGGTACCGCAGGGACTGCTTGGGCCCCAGCTATTCACAATATATGTCAATGACTTGGGTGAGGGAACTAAATGTAACATTTCCAAGTTTGCTGACGACACAAAGCTGGGGGGGAATGCAAGCTGTAGGGGGGATGCAAAGAGGCTCCAATGTGATTTAGACATGTTGGGTGAGTGGGAAAATGCATTCAGATGCAGTATAACGTGGATAAATGTGAGGTTATCCACTTCGGTTGTAAAAACAGAAAGGCAGATTATTATCTGAATGGTGATAGATTGGGAAAGGGGGAGGTACAACGAGGCCTGGGTGTCCTTGTACACCAATCGCTGAAAGCAAGCATTCAGGTGCAGCAGCAATTAGGAAGGTGAATGGTATGTTGGCCTTCATTGCAAGAGGATTTGAGTACAGGAGTAAGGATGTCTTACTACAGATATACAGGGCCTTGGTGAGACCACATCTGGAGTATTGTGTGCAGTTTGGTCTTCTTATCTGAGGAAGGATGTTCTTGCCATGGAAGGAGCGCAAAGAAGATTTACGAGGCTGATTCCTGGGAAGGACAGGATTAACATATGAGAGATTGGGTCGACTAGGCCTATATTCACTAGAGTTTAGAAGAATGAGAGGGGATCTCATAGAAACCTATAAAATGCTAACAGGACTACACAGGCTAGATGCAGGGAGGATGTTCCCGATGACTGGGGAGTCCTGAACCAAGGGTCACAGTCTCAGGATACGGGGTATGCCCTTTAGAACCGAGATGATAAGAAATTTCTTCACTCAGAGGGTTGTGAACCTGTGGAATTCTCTACCGCAGAAGGCAGTGGAGGCCAAGTCATTAAATATATTCAAGAAGGAGATAGATATATTTCTTAATGCCAAAGGGATCAAGGGATATGGGGAGAAAGCAGGAACAGGGTACTGAATTAGACCATCAGCCATGATCTTTTTTGAATGGCCGAACAGGCCCAAAGGGCCAAATGGCCTACTCCTGCTCCTATTTTCTATGTTTCTATGTTTCTGACAATGCAACTGATTCAATTTCATGCAAAAGAAGGATTTAAAAGGATGTGACTAGTGGCGTTCCGCAGGGATCAGTGCTGGGACCTTTGCTGTTTGTAGTATATATAAATGATTTGGAGGAAAATGTAGCTGGTCTGATTAGTAAGTTTGCGGATGACACAAAGGTTGGTGGAGTTGCGGATAGTGATGAGGATGGTCAGAGGATACAGCAGGATATAGATCGGTTGGAGACTTGGGCGGAGAAACGGCAGATGTAGTTTAATCCAGACAAATGTGAGGTAATGCATTTTTGAAGTTCTAATGCAGGTGGGAAGTATACAGTAAATGGCAGAACCCTTAGGAGTATTGACAGGCAGAGAGATCTGGGCGTACAGGTCCACAGGTCACTGAAAGTGGCAACACAGGTGGATAAGGTAGTCAAGAAGGCATACGGCATGCTTGCCTTCATCGGTCGGGGCATAGAGTATAAAAATTGGCAAGTCATGCTGCAGCTGTACAGAAACTTAGTTAGGCCACACTTAGAATATTGCGTGCAATTCTGGTCGCCACACTACCGGAAGGATGTGGAGGTACCAGAAGGACGTGGAGGCTTTGGAGAGGGTACAGAAGAGGTTTACCAGGATGTTGCCTGGTCTAGAGGGCATTAGCTATGAGGAGAGGTTGGATAAACACAGATTGTTTTCACTGGAACGACGGAGGTGGAGGGGCAACATGATAGAGGTTTACAAAGTTATGAGCGGCATGGACAGAGTGGATAGTCAGAAGCTTTTTCCCAGGGTGGAAGAGTCAGTTACTAGGAGGCATAGGTTTAAGGTGCGAGGGGCAAAGTTTAGAGGGGATGTGTGAGGCAAGTTCTTCACACAGAGGGTGGTGAGTGCCTGGAACTTGCTGCGGGGGGAGGTGGTGGAAGCAGGTACGATAGCGACGTTTAAGAGGCATCTTGACAAATACATGAATCGGATGGGAATAGAGGGATACGGTCCCCGGAAGTGCAGAAGGTTATAGTTTAGGCAGGCATCAAAATCGGTGCAAGCTTGGAGGGCCGAATGGCCTGTTCCTGTGCTGTACTGTTCTTTGTTTGTTGACTCTAATATTGTATGTCCTTTATATCTTCAGAGATTGTATAGAAATATGTATAATGCAGCCTCTATGGTCTTATTTTCAATAAATTTATTGTTTTGAATATTGAAACATTGAATCTGAAGAATACACGGACACTATTGAATTATTAATTGCCTGAATGCTTTGAATGAATGTTATTCTGTTGCTTTCTCTCCAATGGATTTTTTTCCCTGGTTTTCTGTGAGTGCCTTTTCACAGTTGGCTTATAACGGTATTGGCAGTGTGCCTGAGAGTAAGTCAACTCACCACAGGGAGTGGAGGGCCTGGGAAGATCTGGACAACTGGGAAGGGAAAATTCAAACCACACGAAAATGAAGTGAATAAATTTCTTGATCAATTTAGAAATGTGTGCACTTAAAGCAGCAATGTTCCACACATTGGCTGGGATTTTGTGAGGCCCCCTGAAGCAGGGGGGCACGGAGTATCATGACGGGTGGCAGGGGCTGGTGGATGGGGCAGAGGGCCTGCTGCCTCCCCATCGCCGAGCGATCTTCCCTTTGGGCAGGATAGGCCGATGAGGGCCTTCCCACCCAGAGGCCAATTGAGGCCCTTAAGTGGCCTATTAACAGCCAATTAAGGGTCTCTTCCCGCCACCGCTGGGATCTTACCAGTAGCTGGGGTGCCTCTGCCATGCAGGGAGGATGCCTTGTAAAATGAGGCGCCCTTCCTTCTGGCTTGTGGGGGGGGTGGTGAAGTGTGGTCCCTCCTTCGTGGGCAACTTGGGCCCATGGAGGACCCCCACCGGGAACAACTTTACCCCCTCCCCCTTGTTACGACCAAGGCGGGAGTAATGCACTGTTAATTCAGTCCCACCACTCCACGGGTCATAGCATATTAGTAAAGTTTCCTACCTACCAGAAATTAGCCAAATGAAACACTTTATTAACCCCCAGAATAAAAAACACCAAACTAGGTTTCTTTAATCAACAACAAATTAACTATTTATTAATAAACTAAATCTTAAACAATATTGAGATAAATCTATGTCTGAAGAGACTTTATGACTTCTTATTCCTCCTAGCCCTCATGCGCACACACAAACATTCAAAAACCAACGGTTAACTGGGTTTTTTTCAATATGTTTTTAAATCACAGCTGTCTCTTATGAATAATAAAATAACTGGTTTGTAAGTCCTGGTGGGTTGTTTTCCCAGATCAGTGAGGTGTTCCAGAGGCAAATAGTCAGATGCCACTTGCAATCTCCAGGTGAATGTGATGAACCGTCTGTAATGGATGTGCATTCAAGGCAATTTGGCTACAGCAGACGTCACACAGATCTTTCAACAAAGAGTATAGCAACAGGTCTATTTGGATTTTGAATTAGCAGTCTAACAGTGGAAACTTCCATGAGAATTTCAGAACTCCCAGAAACACAAAAGGCAACAGAAAGTCACTCCTGAGGCAGAGACTTCTTAGAGACTGGAAATAAAAAGGAATTTGCCAACTCCAACAATGCAACAATTCCTGTCTAGGGGTCTTTTTCCTCTTTAGGTGAAACACAGCCTGTCGGCCAATGTAGATTTTCTGATGAGAAGGATAAATCTTGCTTCAGGGAGAACAAACCTGTTCCAGCCAGTTTGTAAACACAAACTGATACAATACAGTATGTGACCTCATCTCTCTTATAGCTGCCTAAGGCTGATTCCTGGGATGAAGGGGTTGCCTTATGAAGAAAGGTTGATCAGGTTGGGCCTATAATCATTGGAGTTTAGAAGAATGAGAGGTGATCTTATTGAAACATATAAGATTCTGAGGTGACTTGACAGGGTAGATGCTGAGAGGATGTTTCCCCTTGTGTGGGAATATAGAACTAGTTTCAAAATAAGGGGTCTCCAATTTAAGACAGAGATGAGAAGGAATTTCTTCTCTCAGAGGTTCATTAATCTTTGGAATTCTCTACCCCAGAGAGCAGTGGAGGCTGGGTCATTGAATATATTCAAGGCTGACCTAGACACATTTTTGATCTACAAGAGTGTAAAGGGTTATGGGGGTCAGGCAGAGAAGTGGAGTTAAGGCCACCATCAGATCAGCTATCCTCTTACTGAATGGCGGAGCAGGCCTGAGGGACCAAATGGCCAACTCCTGCTTCTATTTCTTATGTTCTTATGTAGGACATGACCTGACCAGAGCGACATACAGCTTGAGCATAACTATCTCTGACTTATACAGAAAAACAATGGGCTGGATTTTGTGCTGGAAGTGGGGCTGAAAAGGCAGGTGGGATTTCCACCTTTGCCTTTTCATGCCCCCCCTCGCAATTCCCCATTTTTTTTGCATCAAAGTGTTAGGAGGCGGGATCCCCAAAAGACTATAAAGGGAAGGGGATCCCGCCTCCAAGAGCTGCCAGCCAATCAGCCGGCTGGCAGCTCAGCAGTATTGACAAGCTTGGCAGTTAACTGTCAGTCACCGTAAACTGGTACATTGTCCATGGCAACGCCTCTACCAATCAGAGTTCACTTGCCAAGCAGTCAGCGCTCTCTTCTCAGGCAGTATAAGTTGTTGTTTTCCCTTAAATTGGTTATTCTTGCAGATTGTCCTGATGAGTGCAAGATGAAAAGCTTCGACAACATGTCTCTATTTTCAGCAATACTCAAGTTCTGTACTACTAAATGACTATTAATATTCTGCTTTTCTATTCTTTCCTTGTAAGTGGACAACCTCACATTTTCCCACATTATACTCCATCTGCCAAATTTTTGCCCACTCACTTAACCTATCCCTTTGCAGACTCTTTGTGTCCTCCTCACAACTTGCTTTCCCACCTATCTTTGTATCATCAGGAAATTTGGTTGCAATACACTCCATGCTTTCATCCAAGTCATTAATATAGATTGTAAATAGTTGAGGCCCCAGCACTGATCTCTGTGGCACCCCACTAGCTACAGTTCACCAACCTGAAAATAACCCATTTATCCTGACTCTCTGCTTCCTGTTAGTTAGCCAATCTTTTACCCATGTTAATATGTTACCCCAACACCATGAGCTCTTATCTTGTGCAGTAACCTTTTATGTGGCATCTTATCAAATGCCTTTTGGAAATCCAAATATACTGGTTTCCCTTTATCCATCATGCTTGTTATATCCTCAATGAACTTTAATAAATTTGACAAACACAATTTTCCTTTCACAAACCCATGTTGACTCTGCTTGATTTTCTAGATGTCCTGCTACTACTTCCTTAATAATGGATTCCAGCATTTTCCCAATGACAGATGTTAGGCTAACTGGCCTATAGCTTCCTGCTTTCAGTCTCCTGCCTTTCTTGAACAGAGATGTTGCATTTGCAGTTTTCCAGTCCACTGGGACCTCTCCAGAATCGAGAGAATTTTGGAAGATTGCAACCAATGCGTCCACTATCTCTGCAGCCACTTCTTTTAAGACCCTAGTATGCGGACCATCAGGTCCAGGGAACTTGTCAACCTTTAGTCCCATTAGTCCTGAGTAATACATCCAATTTTGGTCTTCAAGACACAAAAAAGTCTCTCAAACTCTTGGGTAGTTCAGAGAAAAACTACGGAACTGATTTATAACAGATAACTTTAACTCTCCCACCTGGCAAAAACTGGGCAGAGACGGAATTAAAATGGAGCTTGCCAGTTTACTGCTCTATTCCTGCCCTGTGGTGATTGCAGTGCCACTGTTCCTTTGGGCAGCTGAGGCGCCTGCTTGATACGTTTATGTAAATCATGGTCCTAGAATGTATATCGGACCTCCATGGCATTCTAATCACCAACTGAGCAGGGTGGCCACCAAAGTCACCCCATTCGGTGAAACCTGGTCTGCAGGAAGAAGAGACCCTCTAAGGCAAGTGTTAAACCTTCCTTTGTGGAAACAGCAGGAGCAGAAAATCCCACAAGGGAAGTCTAAGCCTCTGTTCCACCCTCTTTCCCACCCGCAAGACCTTGATGAATACCCCCTTGACTGACCCAAGTGCTTCTGGTCTGTCCAATCTTCAACTACCAGCTGCTTGCCACCCGCCATTTTCCAAGTGGGCAGGTGGCTGTAGGATGTCAATGAGGCCAGCTGGTGAAATCAGCTGGGCCTCCCACTGCTTCCCCCGGGCAGTCAACTGCTCACCCAGTCAGCTTCCCATCCAAGAGTTGGAATTCCTCCTCTAGTGTCTGAAGTCTGAGGTATGAGTCAAGATTTGAGATATTTGGGCCTTTCAGCCTTGATAGGAGGTGACTAAGCCATAGTGAATGGTAAGAAAAAGATAGGGACAAATTACAAATTAAGTTGTAACAGTAGGATAAGGGGAGAGACCAGGATGAGCTGACAAAGGCCGTCAAGTCCTTCGAGAGGAATACAACTCCCGGAGGCGATGGCTTACCGGTTGAGCTGTATTTGGCTCTGTGGGACTGGGTCGGCCCGGACCTGCTGGAAGTATATGCGAGTATGCTCCTGGCCGGCAGCATGTCAGAATCCATGAGGAAAGGCATCATCACCCTCATCTACAAGCGGAAAAGGGAGAGGGCAGAAATCAGAAATTGGTGGCCCATCTCACTGCTTAATGCTGACTACAAGATTCTGTCAAAAGTTATAGCCAGTTGAGTCAAGTCTGCTCTGGAGTTGATGATCCACCCTGATCAGACCTGTACTGTACCCGGCAGGAAGATCTCTGATAGTCTCGCGCTACTCGGGGATACGATCGCCTATGTACGGGGCAGGAGGGTGGTACCTGCCTCATCCGCCTGGACCAGGAGAAGGTTTTTGACAGGATATCGCACACCTACATGATGGACGTGCTTTCCAAAATGGGGTTTGGGGAGGGAATCTGCAATTGGATCAAACTGCTCTACGCAAACATCAGTAGCGCAGTCTCAATCAATGCGTGGGAATCAGAAAGTTTCCCGATGCAATCTGGAGTCAGACAGGGCTGTCCTCTTTCCCCTCTCTTGTTTGTTTGCTGTATTGAACCCTTTGCTGAGTCTATTAGGAAGGATGTGAGCATAAGAGCGGTGACAATCCCAGGCAGTGGAGGCACTCAGGTTAAAACCTCCCTATACATGGATGACGTCGCCGTCTTCTGCTCGGACCCGCTGTCTATGCGCAGACTGATGAGCATCTGCGACCAGTTCGAACTGGCCTCGGGTGCCAAAGTAAACCACAGCAAGAGCGAGGCCATGTTCTTTGGGAACTGGGCTGACCGATTCTTTGTCCCCTTCACCGTCAGGTCAGACTACCTGAAGGTGCTGGGGATATGGTTCAGAAGGGCCTGGGCGTGCACCAAAACCTGGAAGGAGCGAGTAGCCAGGGTACAACAAAAGCTGAGCAGGTGGGAGCAGCGATCTCTCTCCATTATGGGTAAGAACCTGGTCATCAGGTGCAAGGCGCTCACGTTGTTGCTGTACGTGGCGCAGGTCTGGCCCATACCCCACTTCTGTGCTGTGGCGGTCACCTGAGCCATTTTCCGCTTCATCTGGGGATCTAAAATGGACGGGTCTGGAGGGACACGATGTTCAAACCTCTGGATAAGGGTGGGAAAAATGTACCCAACATCGCCCTCATCCTGATGACTACCTTCGTGTGCGGCTGCATCAAGCTGTGTGTAGACCTCCAGTACGCAAACTCCAAGTGTCACTACATGCTGAGGTTCCATCTGTCCCCGGTGTTGCAAAGGATGGGCCTGGTCACATTGCCGCAGAACGCTCCATCCAGTTGGTCTGTGCCGTACCACCTATCCTTCACGGGAAAGTTTGTGCAGAAAAACATCTTTGACCACCAATCCATCAGGCAGTGGTCTGCAAGGAATGTCCTCAAGGCCCTATGGGAAAAGGAAATGGTTGATCCTGTCGGATGGTTCCCCGAGCAAACTGCCAAATTCATTTGGCAGAATGCCTTATCATCAGAACTTTGAAACAAGCACAAAGACGTAGCTTGGCTGGTTGTGAGAAGGGCCCTCCCCATCCGATCCTTCCTGCGCGCCTGGAATCTCACCGCCTCTGCACGCTGCCCTCGAGGTGGCTGTGGTGGGGAAGGGACTGTTGCCCACTTCCTTCTGGAATGTGCCTTTGCAAAGCAGATGCAGTGGTTTTTGTCGAGGTTCATCCCAAGCAGCTCTGTAACACAGGAGTCTGTGCTCTATAGGCTGTTCCCAGGGACGCACACTGAGATAAACATCAACTGCTGCTGGAGGACCATCAACTCGGTGAAAGAGTTGGTCTGCCGAAACCTGCTGGTCTTCCAGTGCAAAAAGTTGTCCACAACCGAGTGTTGCAGACTGGCACATTCCAGGACTATGTACTGAGGGATGCACGACAGCTTGGGGCAGCCGCCACAAAGGCTCAGTAGGGAAAGACCACTGTGTAAAGTCCTCCCGCCATAGTGTACCGAGGAGCTGTCTGCTCCAAAATATGGTTTTGTTGTGAAATCTACATTGCATGTAAAATGAAATGGAAGGGTTGTGAGGCTTCAGTATTGAAGAAAACTGATTTCCTTTGCACTTTCTGGAATGTCAACTTGGAGCTGTTTTGAACGTTTTGTAATGTATTTTTTTTATAGATTTTTATGAATAAAGTATATTTTTGAGAAAAAAGATACATCGGTAAACTCGTAAAAGGCAAATGCAGGAATGATATAAGGAAGTTCTTCATTACACAAGAATAATGAATGCATGAATAGATTTCCAGATGCAACAGTAAGGTAGAAACCCTGGAAATATTTATGAAACAAGTGGATGCTGCACTATGGGGAATGTGGGTGAATGAACTAAAAAGGTTAGCATACCTTCCTCACCTTCTGATCCTGTGTTTGAATACAAACAGAGGCTGATGATTGTATTAAAGCAGATTACAAATATCATTCGAAAAGTTAGGCTCAGGGATTCTTGCTCATGCAACATACATTCTGTAAATCCGAGGAAACCCATGGCAGTCAGATAAAAGAAATAAAAATAAAATAAGAAAGTTAATTTTCTATGTCAAAAATCGCAAATTTGAAGTTGTGAGGCAAATTTGTTGCATGTGTAATTGTTATCTTTTCACTATCGCTTCCCTCATAACTGTTTTAGAAGAGGTCAAGGCAAGCTTGTTGTTTGCTTGTAAAGTTTGTTATTTTATTTTGTTATACGTCCAGTTGGAAAATTGAACACACACAAAACTATGATCATTTAGTGAGAAAACCACTTTAGATTTGTGACCACATGTCACAGGTCTAAAATTAGATTATTCAAGTGCACATTCTGACATCATGGTATGAAAATTATAAATTCCCCTGAAGAGGAATGAGATGGTCATAATGTTTTGGATTACTGTGTATATTATAGCTATACATTGCAGAATAATTTGATACTGAAACATTGAAACAAATTGAAAACAAACCATGCACTGAATATGAGCAATTCTAAAGCTAAAAAATCTGCACATTGTGCACTTTTATATTTATGCAAAGATTCAGAGGAGAATGATGTTTTACAACAGATTAAACATTGTAAAGTTATTCATATATCCCCAATGTGAATCAAAGAGTCACCCTGGACAGGATTTTCCCTGCAGGTTTCTGAATCCCATCATCAGGCTCAAATGGGTTATAAGCCTGCACTGTGTGGGAAACAGTCACTCAATGTGATTTTACCCAGAGCAGCCAACTAATGGTCAGAGGGCAGGCTCACTGTCTGATTAAGGAAGGCAGGTGGGCTCTTGAAGCTGGAGGGCTAATCGGAGGCCTTCCAGCATGAAAGCAGCAGCAGGCTGCAATAGAAAGTAAATGCATGAGAGAGAGGGTGCTTCAAAATACGAGTGTCCTCTCTCCAACTTTTATAAATATAATTTTAAACAAAAAATTGTCTTTGCAGCCAGACCACCATAATGGGGCAAGGGACAAGGGGGGTGGTGGGGGCAGTGGGGGGGGGGTGGGGGGGGGGGGAGGCCGCTAACAGGTGGTTTGTAGTTGCTGCTACACCCAGGCAGGCAGGGAGGGCCTCTAAGCCTGCCCAGAGCATTGTCCCCAGAGTCTGCCGTTGGAAGGCATCCTCCAGGCAGCTATACTGGCTCTGCCACCTCCTGGAGCCTGGAGAGTGACTGTAAAATCCCCGTCGGCCTCCATTAACAGGCTTAATAGGCTGTTAATTTATTTAATCTGTTATCCGTCGCATGCGGGCAGGTAGCCCTCCCACCCCCATCTCACCTGCAGGAAAATGGACCGGGGGTGGCATGGAGCTTGGAAACTGGAATCCAAGGCCGCTGGCGCTATTGTTAGCGTGGCCCACCACTGTTCCCAGCCCCAGCAGGGCCTGACAATCAAGCCCATGTATTTGAGTTTGGATTAAAATATAACTCTTGAGTAGGAAAATGTATGCAATGCAAGTGTCAATTCTCTGTCATTTGCATAAAAGTCTCTGTATCCAGTAAAGCAGGTTAACCAGGCTTGAAAACAAAGTGCAGTGAACTTGAAAGCTCCATTATACAAACTGTTTGTTACCATGTACTGTAAACAAACAGTAAATGGAAGCTTCCTCTCAATTCGCCAACTCTTAAATGAACAATAACCTCATGAAAATGGGTTTGACAAAGCTTTTTTGTGTTTTGGGAAAGAACAAAAGATGGAGGATGACCACAATTTTAATTGTTGTGGTGTTATGTCTGGGCATTATTTTAATGTTTATCTGATGGGATTTGTGCCTATTGAGTTAGATGCTATTAAGCAGATTGAAAAAGAAGCTTTGCAAAACTTTGGCTTGGATTTTCTGATTTTTTTGCCCACTTTTGAGAGCTTTTGGGACAGGTGGGGGGGTGCAACATGGGTAGGAGGCAATACACCAGATTTCAGACCCCAAAATAGTGCTAGAAAGTTTCCCCTGAAAGCACTTATTCAACTTACAAATTATATGTTTTTTTTACTTGTCTTACAGGACATGGATGTACTCACTGACATACATTGGCTCCCGGTCAAGCAACGGTTCGATTTTAAAATTCTCATCCTGGTTTTCAAATCCCTCTGTGGCCTCGCCCCTCCCTATCTCAGTAATTTTTTCCAAACCTACAAACTTCTGAGATATCTGCATTCCTCTAATTCTGGCCTTTGGTGGATCCATGATTTTAATCGCTCCACCATTGGCCACTGAGGAACGAAAGGGTGACTAATGGTGTGCTTGATTGCCTGTGAAAGGGAAAGTCCTTCTCTGCCTCTAGGTTGAAAACATCTAGGGGAAAATTTGATTGTCATATAAGGACTTACATGAGGCTTAACGTATGTATTTGGGTTACAAATTATACATATGCAACAGCAGAAGAGGAAAGAAACCACGAAAGCTATGACCAACCTCCAACTGGTGTCTGCCGTTCTATTTCCCTGTATCCCATTCCCTCGGTCATCTGTTTGTTCTGAAGTTTGAGGGTTTCCTCCTCAGAAGAAATTTGAATCCACTTACTGGGAGCTACCATCTGTTGTCGTCCTCTGCTTCAAAATTATGTGCCATTTTCTCCTTCATTGAAACAGTAAGCAGTCCTCTGGTTGTCATGCCATGCAATACCATGCAGGTAGTAGCAAGCAAAGCATTACGTGTCTGAGACCAGGCAATTCCAATTGTGAGTCTTTCAGTGCAGTTATTCATGTAAAATTGTGAGGGAAAGCTGTAAGTGAAGGAAGTGATGTGGAACATTTTGCGATATCTCCTGTACATTGATAAGATAGTGAAGCACTTTTAATTCAATGAGGGGAAAGTGGTTGTAAGTGTACTCCATGCCTCTTACACTGCATTTTTATAAAGTCACAAATGACATGATATGTGACTGTGACAAAAGGTAAATTTTCCCTCCTCATCCTTCTTGAACTCTCTGCAGCCATTGACACAGCTGACCACACCATCCTCCTCCAATGCCTCTCCACTGCTCGGTGTCAAATTTTGTTTTATAATGCTCTTGTGAAGCACCTTACGTTATTATGTTAAAAGTACTATATAAATAAGTTGTTGTATCAGAACCTCCTCTTACCTCACCTGCCCTGGTGAGGTAATTGTATTTCTTTTGGTACTGTACAGTACAGGTGGTGGCAGAAACTATCATGGCCATATCCTTCCAGGGTGCCTGGACACTCTTTTTTGGTGGGGCCCACTGCCATAGTCAGAAATATTTCGGGGTTTTTTTGGTCTTATTTGGGCCAGTAATTCGTCCAATAACAATGTCAACTATTTTTGCAGCTGGGAGGGTTGAAGTTGTACTTCCAGATATGCTTGTGGCAAAATAATGCAACTTTTGAAATTTTGCGCCCTCCCAGTTTAAATGCTGCAGCAGCTTCAGAATCCACCCCCACCTGCCACCACCCCTTTCCCCACCACCTCCTCCATCCCCATGGAGGAGTTCCCAATGGCCATAGTGTTAGTACTGGTAGCCCACCCAATATATGCAAATGAGTCCCATCTTGGAAGATTAGCTCACGTCAACACTAGGTCACAGTGGCGGTTGGAAATACCATCCACCCAAACCTCCTGTGGCAATTCCGCCATATTGAAGTGACCTGGCCACTGTCTCATGAAAATGGTGCATATGTAGTTGTCTGAATAGCTTGTGTTTCTCTCAACTGTCTTCGATTGCTGGCTGTCTCTGTATTCCATATTCAAGGTTCTGTCTCTCACAAACATGTGTATGCAGTTTGAAAACCCATATTTAAGATTGTTGACTTACTCTCAAATTAGATTTGCACTTTGATTCTCTGAAAGAGACCAACATTTCACTGTGAACCTCTTTTTAAAGCTTCAATGACCCCAATACTACCACTGTTGGCAAACAAAACAATAGCTGGAGCCAAGTACCAGCTTTGGCTCCAAAACTAACTATGCAGTGATTTTGGAGCCAATCACATTTCATGTTCGGCTCAAAATATTTACCTTAGATTGATCATACCGTTTCAGAGTTGCAGTCTTACTACTGTACATGAATGATAATGCACAATACATTGAGATACTTTCCACCCATTTCAGATTATTTCTAAACTTTTTCTTTGCATCAATGTATATGCAACATTCAGAATTATATCAATGTATTTTGCATGGACATGCTTGAATCTTTGGCACGTTACACTGATTCATAAGCAATTTCAAAACAGCAGCAATATATTTTGTTTAATGGATCTGCAATTTCTATCCTAGAACCACTAGTAGAAACAGAAATATTAGAATCATGGGGCTGAATTCTACTGCAGACTGCGAGACTCCAAAGTCAGGGTGAAAAGCGGGTGCCGAGCCCACACTTGTCAGCAGCAGGAACTGCACAGCAATTTTACCGTAGGCGGCCTCCTAATTGGCTGCCTGCGAGCCTGCCATCCAAATAAGGACGGTGAGCGGGCTCCTGATGCTGCTGGCCCAAGGGGTGAGCAGAGCTGATGCCTCAGCAATGCCACCAGGAGAGGTAGGCACTGCTGAGGCAGGTCAGGGACCTCAGGAGCTCGGACAGGTAAGTATTTTAAAAATAAAAAATCCAGGGGACCGAGGGTCAGCGAGGAAACGCATCCGGGGAGATGGTTGGGGGTGTGGGGGCTGCCCGCGGCTCTCTCCTTGGGCCATGGAACCACCAGCTGTTGCAGGGAGGTCGCCTGCATTAACCTGGCAGCCTCCTAACATAGCGGGAGGCTGCCGTGCTGCTGACAAAATGCCAGAGACTCTGTGAAATGGCTCTTAATAGGGTCTTTAAGTATGCAAATCAGCTGCTGGCCTCCATGGAGCAAGTAGCCAATCCACCTCAGCCCACCACTGCGAAACATCCACTCCTGTCACCTGGGCGCTGGTAAAATTCTGCCCACAGAATCTTATAACACAGTATGAAGCAATTCAGTCCATTGTGCCTCTTTGAAAGAGCTATCGAATTTGTTCCACTCTCTTCTTTCTCCATGGCCTTGCAAATTTTTCCTTTTCACGTATATCCAATTCCCTTTTCAAGGTTACTATTGAATCTGCTTCCTCTACCCTTTCAAGGGGCAGTGGTTAGCACTGCAGCCTCACAGCTCCAGTGACCCGGGTTCAATTCTGGGTACTGCCTTTGTGGAGTTTGCAAGTCTGTGTGGGTTTTCGCTGGGTTCTCCGGTTTCCTCCCACAGCCAAAGACTTGCAGGGAGACCTCAGTGTTGCCCCCGCCACCAGGCGGCAGGCCCTTCATCTCCATATTAAAATGAGCCATAATGACATTCAAATTAACTTACCTGCAGGCTGTGGCCACCCTCTCCGCTATTACGGCCGCCGCATGTGCTCTGCACGCCTTTGGAACTCCGCACGTAATTGCGGGCAAGAACCTGGTGGGGAGGGGGGGAGCAATAAAATTTTCAGGGCGGGAGGGGTGGAGGAGCAGGGTAATCAATTGTAATTGGATGTGTGGATGGTGGGAAGGGGTTGAAGAGCAAAAGATTGAAGGTTGCGGGGGGGGGGGAAGTTCGGGTCTTTGTAAGATCAATGGATGGTCATTTTGGGCAATGAAATAACCATTGGGGGGGGTTGGGGAAGGGCCTCCATCTCCTAATTATTTATTAAAAATATCTTAAGTGCAATCCATCTTTAAAAATTTAAATGTATGTTAAGGGCTTAAAGCCCTGTAAAAATGGCACCGGCGCCTGCGCACTGGCACCGGACGCCATTGCTGGGGACACGGCGGCCACCCCCTTATGTCATCGGGGGTAGCCGCTCGGCCACCTCTATTTAGATGAGCCCCCACGCCTAATATCACAGGGGATCATGGACAGCGCATCCGTGCGGGATGCACGCCGTTTTTAGAGTGCACCCCCGCAACTGCAGCGCACTCATAAAATTCAGCCCATTATCTTAAATCTGTGTCCTTTGGTGAGTGACCTGCCTGCCAGTGGAAACAGTTTCTCCTTATTTATTCTTTCAGAACCCCCCATGATTTTGAACACATTCATTGAACATATCTATTAATAATGAAAGTGAAATATAAATACCAAGATAAAAACAAAAAAGGATGTGGGAAACACAGTAACTGGGGGGTCCTCTAAGACCAGATAATAAAGTAGTAGAGAAGTGTTCAAATAAATGGCAGGAAAGAATCTAAACACTAGCAAGATATATTTGGTTTAAAAGCATTATATAAATAAAGTTGAAAAGGGCCGAGAGGGTGGAAACTTTTGCAAAGCGAGCAAATCCAAAATAAACCTGTCACTGATAATGAATGTGACTGTTATTTTCATGTGGCAGCTAAATCTGGTGGAGGTGGAGCTATTCTCCTCAGGACTGAAGAGTTGCCATGTGTTTTGAATTTTTACATAATATCTTGCAAAGGCTGATATCAGTAATACAGATGTTTTCCATTTGTTATTTGTAATGTTATTAACCAATGCTGAAGTTTTTCAAGCATATAACATATCCTGAATAATTATTAACAGTGATAGTGCAAGACTTATAAACCAAGCAGAACTTTAAGTACGCTTCAAAATCATCAGAATATTTTTTATGTCGGCCTAAACATATGCATATATGTTCTTATGCACCTAATTTGCAACACCGTATCCTACAGTGCAAAGCCTGTGAGGAGGGAGACAAAATGTCTGCTCATCTCAGCAAGAACCAAGACCCAGGAAGTTTAAAGGAACTACTTGGTCTTTTTCTTTTAGCACGAAGAAATACTGCTAACTACAATGCTTGAATTACTGAGTAACTGTCATGTGACAAGCCCCTCCCCATCTGTGGTTTTAAGCTTGTGTTTCTCTGCAGCAGCAAGGAGAAGCATCTGGACTCTGACAATGTGCAGACCCAAGTGGGGGGTGGGGGGGGGGGGGGTTTCTCTTTCTCTTCATTCCAGCGTGAAAGTTTCAAATCCTGCCTGTTGATTTACTACCTTTGCATACTCTGGCTACAGTCAGAAACCCCATTGGAGGAAATCATCCACATCGCTGTCTCCAAGAGACCCACTGAATCCTTCATCTATCTCTTCAAACTAAAAGCCTCAGGATCACCAAATTTATTAAGAAGCCAGCTGAATCACCAAACTCCACAGATTGTATACCTTTTTTTTCTATGGATTCTAACTCAACCAATCTACCCTTCCCCATTCTGTAACCTATTTGTGTGCATGTGAACTCCTAGTGTTCACTGTGAGTGAAAGTTGGCACGTAGTTTATTATTTTAATTAGTTCAGTTTAGATACAATAAAGTTAACCTCTTTCTTTGTTAAACTCAGGAAAACATGACCAATTGGTTCTTGTTATGATCATAGCAAGTAAGTAATCAAACATCTACTGAACTGGCCAGTACATCCATGTTCAGGAAGAATTAAACCTGTTGTGGTCAAACAAGGAGGGAAAAGAGAGAAGCCCTTCGCCCCATCCTCACTTGAACATAACAATACATATAGTATGTGTGTGTGGCAATAAAGTAGGGGAGTGGGACTAACTGGATGGTTCTTTCAAAGAGCTGGCACAGACATGAAAGGTTGAATGGCCTCCTTCTTTACTATGATTCTATGAACTTGAAATGGAGTATACATGACTCCCCTAACTACAATTCAGCTAAGATTTAGGTATCTCTACGCATTTACTGTGAAGGGGTATGTTATGATGAAGTTACTTAATATTTGTTACCTTGTGATGGCCTTCTTTACTCCTCTCTTTCGCCGTGCAACAGTGGCATATATGTATTTGAGACAATATGGAAAGAGATAATTGATAAAAGAGAAAGGGATGGATAGAGATGCAGCAGTAGATACTGCAGGCTTGTTTCATTAACCTCAGCAATTCTTTTATAGTTTTCAGTTTACGCTCAGTAAATAACATTTGAAAAATTCATACATAGATATAAATAATCAAAACTGTTTGTGCCCTGCATCTGAGTGCAGATAGTGTTTGTTCTATACACAAACAACCTCTCGAGGGAGGGGGAGTAGACTCAGATAATACCAGCCAAGGCTTTTAATTAAAGTCAATGACCTGTATTTTACCCAGAGCTTCGGGACCCTGATGTCAGGGCTGACAGGACAGGTGGTCGCTGCTGAGGCCAGCAGGAGACGTCAAGCCTTGAACAAGTAAGTCCAAAAAAATTCAGGGGGTTGAGGGTCGGAGGAGAAATCCGTCCGGGGCGATCGTTGGGGCCATGGGGGCTGCTTTGCCTGCCTTGGAGCAGCAGCCCCCCTCTTTAGGTCATCGAGCCTCCAGCTCTGAAGGCCCCCTCCTCTGGGCTGCTGCAGGGAGGCCACCACCATTAAGCTGGCGGCGGCCTCCCCACATAGCAGGGAGCTATCTCACCATTAGTAAAATGCTGGCGGCCCCATAAAATGGGCCATAATAGGGCCTTTAATTATGAAAATCGGCTGCCTTCCTCCTTAGAGAGGGCAGCTGATCCACATCGCAGCCCACTGCTGGGAAAATGTCCCGGTGGTGGGACTGCATCAGGAGACTGTCCCAACACGGCTCCCCACTATTTTACCAGGTCCTCCCACCTCCATTCCCGCCAGCTGGGGAGCTGGTAAAGTTCTACCAATTAAAGGCCTGTTCAGGTCTGCAAATGAAACCCGATTCGAACTCGACAGAACCCCATCCGAGCCCAAGCCTAACCCGACCCAAGTCCTTCCATTTTTTTCCCACGCCCGTCCTGACCTGACCATCAGTTAACTTACCTTCCATTTTTCACTTTGTTCCTTCCCTGCACAAGCTTAAAATAACTGTAACAAAACCACCTTTAAAGACCAAAAAGTAAATTAACGTTAGAGTCACTTACCTGAGGTGGTGATAGAGCGTGTCCGATCAGGCCCGACCCGATCCGAGCCCAAATGCCAGACCCGGAAGTGTGACCCGACCCGAACCCGACGCATCATCAGGTCCTGTCGGGTTCAGGTCGGGTAGCAGGCCTTTACTACCAATACTCCTATTATACTATTTCACTTGAAATTCTGATATTCAAAAATGTGCAAAATAATTTTTGCTGAATTTGAAATTGCTCTTGTTCTTCAGCATGTCATTCAACTTGATAAATCTTTTTTTTTTACAATTTTTGGAAGTTATCATTGGCCTTAACAAGCCATTATACTAATACATTTAAAATGAGCTGCCCCTTTTATAACACAGTAACAGTGGATCTCTCATGTGGTTTGCTCATGGTTAGTTGGAAGAAACACTGGTGCAGAAATAGGTATGTGCTCCACCCATTTTTCTAGCATAAAAAGGGGGCAAAGCACATCAGTTTAGCAGTGAGACGGCCCATGGAAAATCTGTGCAGCGTTGATCCCACTGTTAAATTCATGAGGCCCATTTTTTTAGGCAGCCCAGGCAAGCACCTAGAAGACTTGTATGACTCCATAATATGTTAATTAGGGGCCTAACAGCTGTCGCTGGAACCCTTTGCCAAATTAGTTATTGTTGAGTGGGGCAGAATTCTTCAGCGGCCCCTATAGTTGCCAAAGTAGTGAGATTTTTTTTTAAAACTTTTTGTGTGGAGCCAATTGTGAGCAGAATTGCTGCCCTGACTCCATGGCACTGCAATCACCCCACCCTACACCCTCTTACCACCACCCCTGCCCCCCCTCCTCTCTCACCCACCCAGAGTTTAACTAATTTTTTTTTTCCCATCAGGTAAGCTGCCAGTGGAGGTGCAGCCAAACTCAGGGGCTCATCCCGACCATGTAGATGAGGCCCAACGACCAATGACTATCGATCCTCAGGCCTCTTGCTTCAGGCAGCTGTGAGTCTGGCTCAGAAAAGGGTGTAGACCAATTTCACACTCATTGTTAGGATGGAGATTGGCATTCCAAGGGCCATACAGAAGTGCAGAAAACAGTAAGAATTTATTTAATTTTATTTTTTTCAATAAGCTCATACAACATTGCTTGGCCCACTACCTTAGTGGATGCATTCACCCAGCTGTTATTTTTAAAGTTAACAGATTAACACCTGCACTAAAAGAATAGACAAAATAATATTCTAGGAATGCATCAAGCATTAACTGTAAAATCACCAATAGTAATTGCTAATGCAGTCTACCCCTGATAATTCAAAGTCTTTTCTTGTACTTAAGATATATTGAATTATCAAATAACTTGAATAAAGTAACACAAACAACTCAGCAAAGTAGGATTTTAGTGCTAAAATTTATCATTTGAATTGCACAACTTTGAATTAAGAGAAGTATCACCGATAGTAATGTTTAGGCTATGGAAATGGATTTCGAGACCATTTATCTTATGGTTCAGGGAACATTACTCTGCAACTTGTGGTTCCCTCAGGATTTGTGACGTCATCTAAATCACTTGATGTGTTGCTCGTGGAACTCACTCTTTCCAACTGTTAAAGAAGAATGTGCAACTTCTGACCCAGAAGGCACAGGCCTGAAATTTAGATTTCTTACTCAATAGGCTTCCACGTTTGAATTTATTTTGTCATGCAGACCCCCACCTGCCAAGAATGAGGCATATTCATTTTGTCATATGAACATTGATTTTAAACTGTTGCTGAAATGAAGAAATGATTTGTTTGAAGATCACCAGACACTGGACTGGAAGGACATTTGCATACTAAGAGATGCTGCTTGTGAAGACAAAGTCCAATTAACCCAAGTGGATTTTGATAACCAGATATTGAAGGTGTAAGGAAGCACATTCTAGGCCCTGCTAAGATGATACAATCCACAGAGCCAGGACTGGTTAAACCAACTGGTCACATAACTGACTGTCTGGTCCAGGTTTTTTGAACTAGCCACAGGACAGTTTGAATTCAGAAGGCAGTGTGCAACTGAAGCTGAAACAAGCAAGTCTCTCGCATGACTGTCGCTTTCTCCCCATGCCACCAGATCCACAGAAGACACGTAAACCTCATAAGAGAAAAGACTCCTACATCGGAACAAGTTGAAGCATGAACTGGGCCCCAACGAACAGCAAGACTTACTGGCAACCAAAGACTCCACATTGAACTTCAAGGACTGTAACTACCAGATATTACCTCAAACTTTTCCTCTTTATTCTTTCTACTTTTTCTGCTCTATGCTTGTGTGTTTATCACGTATGCATACTAGCGTGGTCATGTCGTATATTCGTTAGTTGCTAACTGGATTAGAGTTTAAGATTAATAAACTTCTACCTTTCTTGTTTAAATCTAAGGAAACCTGTTTGATTTCTTTGCCTTACAGTTGGAGCAGTGAACTAAGGAGGAACTAAAAACACGGTTTTTTAAAAATTAAACCCTGTTACGGTTAAACCAGGCAAAGGCTGAGATGGAACCCCTAGACCCTTTTCGGACCTGGTCATAACAATTTGGAATGGAAGCTTTAGGAAGGACTGCATTTAGGAGTATTATCTCAGTGGTGAATAAACCCTGAATCAGAACACTAAGATCAATAGTATCCACAGCTTGAGATATATGAAGATTAATACAAGGATGGATTTAAACTTTGTCCTCTTTTAGTGTTTTGACTCAAACTGGCCGAGATAGCAGCAACAAAAGATCTACACAATTACACATGTCAGTCATAATGAGTTAAGCAATAAATATGGTTAGCCAACTACAGAAATCTGTTCATACAAATGTACATTTCGGTAGTAAAATGCCTCTGTGAATTAAAACTATCAAAACAGTCAAGTGTATGGTAAGTTGCAGTAATTTTATGCTTTTATATTAACAAAGTGCTGACCTTTACCAATTCTCCAAATGTGAAAATATATGTTACATCACTCAGCCTGGTGTTAATGTTTTTGTTTTGCTTTTTCAAGGCTTGTTAAGCAGAAATGAACACATTTGTGCACAATTACTGTTAATTTCAAATGTGCATTTTTTTGGAATTTTCATGGGGATTCTCCTTTTGGGAGATCAGCAGAACACCAAGAGAAACAGTGTATGGTTGTAACATCCACTGGCTCCAGGATTTCCACTCGTCTTCTATTAAAGTTATGACAGGAGATAATGAAAAATCTATGGAAATTCAGGGTGATTGCATTCATTGCTGCTTTACAAGAAATAGTAAAAGGAATAGTAGTAGAAGGAAGAGAAAGGTATATGAATGACCAGAAGCAGAAAGACTCTGAAAGTCTGTGGCTGGTAGGGTGCAGATTGCACAGCCATTGAGACAGAAATCCCAAACTCCTCCAGCACCATCCATGGATATGTCATGTTCCAACGGCAGGACAGACCCACCAGAGATGGTAGGACAGTGATATATAATTGGGAGGGAGTGGTCCTGGGAGTCCTCAACGTTAACTCTGGACTCCATAAAGTCTCATGGCATTAGGTCAAACATGGGCACAGAATCCTCCTGCTGATTACCACCTACCACCCTCCTTCAGCTGATGAATCAGGACTCCTCCACATTGAACACCACTTGGAAGAAGCACCGAGGGTAGCAAGGGCACAGAATGTACTCTGGGTGGGGGACTTCAATGTTCATCACCAAGAGTGGTTTGAAGGATATATCTGCCAGATTGGGTCTGCAGCAGGTGGTGAGAGAACCAACGTGAGAGAAATACCTACTGGACCTCGTCCTCACCAATCTACTTGTCGCAGCTATATCTGTCTATGACAGTATTGGTAAGAGTGAGCACTGCACAACCTTTGTGGAGACAAAGTCTCATCTTCACACTGAGGACACCTGCCATCATGTGTGCTACTACCACCGTGCTAAAGGGGATAGATTCAAAACTGATCTAGCAGCTCAAAACTGGGCATCCTTAAGACACTGTGGACCATCAGCAGCAGCAGAATTGTATTTCACTACAATCCGTAACCTTACAGACAGCATATTCCTCACTCTACCATTACCATCAAGCCAATGGATCAACCCTGGTTCAATGAAGAGTATAGGAGCATTTTGGGAGCAGCATCAAGCCTGCCTAAAAATGAGATGCCAACCTGGTGAAGTTACAACACAGGACTACATGCACGCTAAACAACAGATTCAACATGCTATAGACAGAGTTAAGCGACCCCACAACCAACGGATCAGATCAAAGCTCTGCAGTCCTGCCACATCCTATCACGAATGGTGGTGGACAATTAAATAACTAACAGGGAGGAGGAGGCACCACATACATCCCAATTCTCAAAGATGGAAAAGCCCAGCATGTGAACACAAAAGACAGGACAGTCACAACCATCTTCAGTCAGAAGTAATGAATGGACGACCATCTCGGCCTCCTCCTGAGGTCCACACCATTACAGATGACAGTCTTCAGCCAAGTCAATTCACCCACTATGAGATTATGAAATGGCTTAGTGCACTGGATATGGCAAAGGCTATGGGCTCCAAAGAAAACCCCTGCTGTAGTGCTGAAGAATTCTATTCCAGAACTAGCCGTGCCTCTAGCCAAGCTGTTCCAGTACAACTACAACACTGGCATCTAGCCAACAATGTGGAAAACTGTCCAGGACAAATCCAATCTGGCCAATTATCACCCTATCAGCCTACTATCAATTATCAAATAGCACTTACACACAGTAACCTGCTAACTGATGCTCAGTTTGGGTTCTGCCATGATCACTTGGTCCCAGACCCTATTTGATCTTTTCCCAAACATGGACAAATGAGCTGAATTCCAGAGGTGTTCCTACCGATAGAGACCAGTTTAATCCTTTCTCTGTCCAGGAACTCCAGGGCCTTCAACATGTTCTCCAGCTTCATCTGCCAGACATTGGGCCATGAGTGGTACTTCTTGCACATCTTCTTCTGGCTAAGTACCTCCAGGAGTCAGACCAGTTTCAGCCCATTGTGCAGGTTCTGCTGCAGGTCTCCGATCTGCCAGTTCATACACTTGAGGTGCTCTTTGGGTGAACACATTCTGCTGGATCTTCTTCCAGGATGCGCCCTCTGCTGGGTCCTTCTTGGCAGCTGTGTCCTCCTGCCCATGAGCTTGCTGTTCCAATAAGCACATTTCTGGGATGGGTGGGGGTGCCGGGTTGTGCTAGGAGAGGCTCTCAACTTTGCCCAAACTTTGCTGAGAGTACCGAAGTTATGCTATGAGCTGAGAGTCTGGGCTCAACACTGCCCAATACTGAGTGCCAAGTCCACCGTTTCCATTCCCGGGATAAAGCTGCTCTCCTCCAGCTTCAAGTTGCTGAGTTTGCTGCAGATCTATGTTCACCTGTTAGTTTCAGCTTCTTCAGGCCCTGCCGGCACACTGGACAGCTCTGGCCAGGACTGTTAGTTTGCATGTGGTCACTTGATGCATCCTGAGGAGCAGCAGGATGTAGCAGCCTACGAAAGGTGTGTTTACAAGAATGCCTGTGAAAAATACAGAGATTTCAGAGCTCTATTGCGAGGAGTGCGGCTTAATTTTACTTAGAAATTGCGTCTCTCATGATAAATTCATGAGAATCGGCATGTCTGGTATTGACAATTCATAGCTATATACTTATCAGGCAATCTTTGCAAAATAGACCTTGCATAAAAAAATTAAAAATTTGAAGGGTTTTGGTGTTGGTTGTTTTAATCGCTGCAATTGTGAGGTAAATCCAAAATACATATTTTCAGGCATTTGATTTACAGTGAGATTTATAGGTATGGTAATGTAGTATTTATATTACTGGAGTAATCCAGAGGTCTGGACTGATAATCCAAAGTGGGGGAATAGAAATTAATCTTGGGCAGTGCTGCAAAATGGGCCGAGATGAATTTCTATGCTCAGGAGTTCAAATCCCACAATGGCAGTTTGAGAATTTGAATTCAGTCTAAAAAAATATGGAAATAAAATGCTGGTATCAGTAAAAGTGGCTAGATTGTTGTAAAAAAAAAACAACTGGCTCACAAATATCCTTTAGGGAAAAAAATCTGCTGTCCTTACCCAGTCTGGCCTATATGTAACTCTTGTCCTACATCAATGTGGTTAATTCCAGCAAGGTTTTCCTTTGTATCAAACTGCTACAGGTTCAAGGAGAATGCCCACCACCACATTCTCAGGACAATTAGGGATGGGCAATAAATGCTGGCCCTACCAGTGATGCCCACATCCCGAGAATTACTTTAAAAAATACTTATTTAAGGCCACATATGGAAAGAATAAAATGCGCCTCTGAATTACTGATCACATTAAGGTTAAAAGCAATGTATTTTAAATGTGTATAAAAATGATTCATTTTTAAGCTTGATATGTTGGTGTTGTTTCTTTGGTAGGGTAAAGATAAAGCAGAAAGAAGCATAAGCTAGGTCTAGGGGCATCTATAACCGAAGGCTTCTAAAATCTTATGGACAGCCTTGGGGTATATGTAAGGTAAAAGAAAGAGCGGAATAATTGAATAGCTATTGAAATTGCCAGTATGGGGAAAACAATCTTTATGTGAACCTTTTTGGGGTGGAAGGAATTTATACAAGAAGGACCATATAAACAATATGGGGAGCTTAAGTAAAGATGTTGTTATGACCAGGTGAGCAATGTGTCTAGGGGTGTCTTTCTATCTTTACCTAGTCTTATTGTAACAGGGTTTAATTTTTAAACACCCTGTGTTTTGAGTTCCCCTTTGTGTGAATCCTTGTTCACAGTTTCCAATTATAAGGCAAAGAACTGAGCACAAACAGGCTTTCTTTGGTTTAAAGCAGAAAGATGGGGCCCAGTAATCTTCTTAAAACTTTGGCAAATCTTTGGCAAACGTTCTCTCTTTGAGTTTCACATGTTTTCACAAGATTCAGTTCCTTAGGAAGCGATGAAGGCAGGCAGACAGGAGACAGGCAGGCAGAGGAGATCTTCTCAGTCCATGAGCACATGGCATTCTCAGACCTCTTTGTTGGGAGTTTAAAATTCAAAAATCTCCCAGGGTGCTCAGTAGGTCAGTCATGTGACTAGCTCCTTATATGGAACAGTCTCTTCAACATACTTTGTTGGAAGTTCAAATCCAAAAGCTCCAGCCATGTAGATATGTGACTAGAACTAGTTTGACCACTACTGTGTATTGGAGAAACAGGGACTGGCTCCCTTTGTTTCCACATTGTCTTGTATTATGCAAATGTCCTTCCAGTCAGAGATTGCAATTTTTTACATTTTTAATGTTCATGTGGTGAAATAATGTGTGCCTCAGTCTTGGCAAGTGGGGTTTTCTTGACAATGTAAACAGAAAAAAAGCAGAGTTGAAGGCAATGGCCCCAAAAATATAATCTTTGCTGGTTGATTAAGAGGGAGAAAGATAATCATTCAAGGAACAAGAAAAATACATGTGCAATAGAGGATCAAGTAAAGATAAGAGAAATGTCAATGTTTTCATGTTAATGAATGAGCATTAGGAATGAATGTTTGGAATTAAGGTGAAAATATTTGTGTTACAGAAGCTGCAAGTGGAAGATGGCCAAGAGATGGAGCTCTTAAGTTAGGTGCAGTAGTGGTGTTATTGTTGAAGTATTATATAAAAGGTATTGAACGGGTGGACAGAACAGCAGAAAGGAGACAGCAATTTGTGAGACATTAATAATAGGGCAACAAAGTAATAATAGGCAGATAGAAAACTGCTTGTGGAAATCACACTATCACAAAAATACTGTTGCTACAAGAGCAGGTCAGAGGCTGGGAATTCTGCGGCAAGTAACTCACCTCCTGTCTCCCCAATGCGTGTCCACCATCTACAAAGCACAAGTCAGAAGTGTGATTGAATACTCTCCACTTGCCTGGATGGGTGCAGCTTCAACTACACTCAAGAAGCTCGGCACCATCCAGGACAAAGGAGCCCGCTTGATTGGCACTCCTTCCACCACTTCCACATTCACTCCCTCCATCACCGACGCACAGTGGGAACTGTGTACCATCTACAAGATGCACTGCAGCAATGCACCAAGGCTCCGTTGACAGTACCTTCCAAACCCGCAAACGCTACCACCTAGAAGGACAAGGGCAGGAGATGCATGGGAACACCACTACCTGCAAGTTCCCCTCCAAGTCACATACCATCCTGACTTGGAACTATATCGCTGTTTGCTTCACTGTCGCTGGGTCAAAATCCTGGAACTCCCTTCCTGACAACACTGTTAGTGTACGTACACCTCAAGAACCGCAGTGGTTCAAGAAGGCAGCTCACCATCACCTTTTCAAGGGCAATTGGGGATGGGCAATAAATGCTGGCCTTGCCAGTGATGTGCACATCCCCTGAACGAATTTTTAAAAATTACAATGTCACTCTGTAATCAATGTGAAGTATTTTCTGCAATAAGACTTGGAAAGCAGATGAGCAATCTAATTCCATTGTGCCTCTTGCCCCAACAAGTGTAATCACTTCAAGTGGGCGGGTTTGCACTGGCTGTTGTACAAAAGAAAAGGTTCAATGCAAATTGTTTCTATAAAGTATGCAGACTGCTTGAATCACTTCATAAATGTCAACAATCCTTTTCAAGTTATGAGAGAGTGCCAGCGCGCAAAAATCTACTGACTAAAAAACAGAACCCAGTAACACACAAGAAAGGAGGGAGACAGAAAGCAGGAAATTAGCCGCCAGTTAGCATAACTTCTGTCATTGGGAAACTATCGGAATCCATTATTAAGGAAGTGGTACCAAGACATTTAGAAAATCATAATACAATCAAGCAGAACCAACATGGTTTTATGAAAGGGAAATTGTGTTTGACAAATTTATTAGAGTTCTTTGAGGATGGAATGAACAGGATGGATAAAGGGGAACCAGAAGATGTAGTGTATTTGGATTTCCTAAAGGCATTCGATAAGGTGCCACATAAAAGGTTACTGCACAAGATATGAACTCATGGTATTAGGGGTATCTGATATCAGCATGGATAGAGGATTGGCTAACTAACAGAAAACAGAGTCAGAATAAATGTGTTTAATTGGGAGGAGAGTGTCCTGCCCTCTTCCCACCTTGGTAGTTTATGCCAATGCTGGGACTGATGCCTTAAAATTGACACACCACCCGGTGCTGCTATTTTCACAGCCACCTTCCCCCCACCCCTGCGCCCCGCCCCCGTTCCCACCTTCGGGGGCTCTAAAAATTCAGCCCGAAGTGTTGCAAAGGGATATAGATAGGTTAAGTGAATGAGCAAAATTTTGCAGATAGGGTATAATGTGGGAAAATGTGAGGTTATCCACTGAAATAGGAAGAATTGAAAAGCAAAATATTATTTAAAAGGATAGAGACTACAGAATGCTGCAGTACAGAGGGATCTAGGAATCCCTGTACATGTAACACAAGATGTTAACATGCAGGTACAGCAAATAACTAGGAAGCCAAATGGAATGTTGGCCTTTATTGCAAGGGGGATGCAGTATAAAAGTAGGGATGTCTTGCTACAATTGTACGGGGCATTGGTGAGACCACACCTAGAGTACTGCGTACAGTTTTGGTCTCCTTATTTAAGGGGGGATATATTTGCATTGGACGCAGTTCAGAGAAGGTTCACTAGGTTGATTCCTGGGATGAAGGGGTTGTCTTTTGAGGAAAGGTTGAGCAGGTTTGGCCTATACTCATTGTAGTTTAGAAGAATGAGAGGTAATCTATTGAAACATGTAAGATTCTTACATGTATCTGTAAGATGCTTGACAGGGTCGATAATGAGAGGATGTTTCTCCTCATGGGGGTATCGAGAACAAGGGGACACAGTTTCAGAATAAGGGGTCTCCAATTAAAGATGGAGATGTGGAGGAATTTCTTCTCTCAGAGGGTCATTAGTGTTTGGAATTCTCTTCCCCTGTGAGCAGTGGAGGCTGAGTTATTGAATATATTCAAGGCTGAGATAGACAGTTTTGTGAACTAAAGGGGATTCAAGGGTTATGGGGAACAGGCAGGAAAGTGGAGTTGAGGCCAAGATCAGATCAGCCATGATTTAACTGAATGGCAGAGCAGGCCTGAGGAGCCATATCACCAACACCTGCTCCTATTTCTTACACAAGCCACAGTATAACTTTGCTCGAAAGGGTTTTCATTGCAATCTTTATCTGCTAGTCTCAGGTTAACAGTTATGGTATAACAACAGTTTACAGGAGGCCACAGGAGACCATAGAATGATAATCATGGAAAATTTTAATGTTCCAGATATCAAGTGGACAGATCAGGGACAATCAGAAGAAAAGGGCAAAATTGCGAGTAGTTTTACAGAAGTAATCAGCATCTGGTTGATAGCAGCATGCTGCAGCAGATGCTATATTAGATTTAATAATTAGCAACCTACCAGAATTGATGGACTGCTAACCTGGAAATGAGGGAATAAATAGGTTCTATTAATCATTGTGTGGTTTGATTTGATATTGTAATAAAAGCTAAAACTAAAAATAAGAATTCAGATATGTAAGATTTTAATAGAGCAAATTTTAGAGCTAAGTGAAAAATGGGAAATGGAATTTAGAAAATGAAACAACAAATGCAAATAACAAGGTTTTAAAATCTATTTTAAGGGATGTTGTGACGAGTGCTTCCTTTTTTTGTTAAATTATGAGGATGAAAAGATTTCATTGATGCGGGAACTTTGTGCATTTTTTAAAAAGAGGTCATCAGCAGGTCTTTGAACTGAGCTTGTAAACAACAGTTCCTGGAAGAATCAAGGAGTGCTAAAAACAAGCCTTAATGGAAGGCACCTGTCTTCAGATAATTACCCAGCAGTTGCCGGAGGTGGGGGGTTGACTTGGGGAAAGATGTTTACGAAGAAGTGACAGGTCAAGATATATAGGGGTCATAAGGCTTGACTCTTGTGACATTTTTTTTGGTTTTGCTTTGGACAGGCAGTTGGGATATGGACAATGGTTTGAAAAAGACAGTTGGAGAAAACTTGCCAAGGGAGCAAACCCCACCTCAGTCTATTCCGGCTTTTTGAAAAGGCTGCCAGTTTTCCAACTCTTTGAGAAGCTCTGAGAAGCAAGAGTGGGAAACTGTCTGAAACCCCTGTTGCTGCATTTTTCCTGGAAAGCCTGCCCAAACTGATCTTCAACATCACCAGACAAGAACTATTCGAGGAAGATCCCAGTGACAGCCATCTATGCGTACTTGGGATGCCAAACCAAAACAAAGGACATCTGACATCTTCCATATTATCTCTTTTTTTCTTTAAGAATTAACTCCATATCATCTCTTTTTTTCTTCACTAATTAGCAAGTATCTTTCCAAAGTATTCTTTTTGGTTTTTTTGTAATAGGTCTCTAAAGAGCTTTTTCAGTTAACTGGTGTATGTGTGTGTGTGTGTGTGTGTGTGTGAGGGGCTAAGGTATAAAGGGAACTTTTATATTTCAATCTGTGTGTTACTGCTTTGCTTCATTATTGGTTATGTCTTGTTTTATAATAAACCGATAATTTTGTTGTTTATTAAATAAACCTATTGGTGTATTTTATTCTGGGATAAAAATAGAGTCTATGATTGAGCATATCGGTAACTGGGAAAAAAATTAAATATATGTTGTGACCTGTGGAGAAGTGGAACTAGCAAAATAGTGCACTCCTCCTGCCTCGGTCGTAACATGTGGAAAGGAATCATGTTCCTTTCAGACAATGAACAAATGTAGCAAGATGAAGAAGATAGTGCCTGAATAAAGAAGTCAAAGGTAAACCAAAAACCAAGTAAAAATATTTGAAATCAGAAATATAAACAGAACTGAGGACTGATAATCATATAAAATCTTTTTGAGCATATCTAAAGTGACTATTAAAAGAGATAAGGGTAGATCCAGTTAAGAAAGGTGTGTTCACAGTGCCTGATCTTGGAAAAGCAGCAAGTTTGCATTGGGATTGCCATCAGGTGCACAAGACTGTGCATCTGTGATGGTGGAAGCACACTTTTGAGGCTTGTGTATATTTCAGAAGATCAGAAAATAGCAGTGAATTTTTCACATAAAGGAGATTGAACAAATTCCAGATCCATCCATTTTGGCCCAGTAATCTATAACATATGTTGAGTTCAGCAAAGCATGTGTTATTTTAAAAACTCAACAAATTCAATGTCTGGAGGGCACCTTGACCAGATGGAACAGTTAGCATGGATTTAGAATCTACTACATTGCTTTGAAGGAGCAACATTACTCATGAACAAGCTGACAGGCCAATGGACATAATTTGCTCAGATTCGTAGAGGGTATTTGTAAAGTTCCATGTGTAAGGCTTTTAAAGATGACTAAGGTCTGTAAATTTAATTGCAAACTAGCTAACTGCATTGAAACTGGCTCTGTAACAGAAAAGAAGTGGCAATGATAAATAGGAGGCAAGTTCTATTCAAGGTATGATGACTAGTCAAATTCCACTGAGATTTGTTCTGGGTTCTCTGTTGTTGGCAGTATTCATAAACAATGTAAAATGATTTGCTACTGACATGAAGCTGCATCGTCAAGTGATAAGTATAGAGGACGTTGATTGCACTCAAAGGAATGTGGACCAATTAAATGGATAGTCTAAGGAATAGAATATTGATTTTAATGCAGATGAATGTAAAACTATGCATATAGGAACATGAAATAGTAAATACGAATACATGAATCAGGGAGATTCATTACCAAAGATGCAAAAGGACTTTGGTGTGATTATTGATCACTGAAACTATTCAATCATTATGATATTGTTACGAATGAGGCAAATCAAGTAAACTCAAGAACACTTGATTATTGCTAAGACAAATTATTCCAGCATTTTACCGATAATCAATGATTCCACATTTGGAATATTTTGTTTAAATATAGACACTAATGAGGGCACAGTTTGACAAGTGGTGGTAGCCCACACCAAATTTCAAATACTTCCTGTCGAGAAATGATCAGATGATCCTGAAACATAACACTCCCACACATTTCACAATTTGCTGCCAGACATCAGGGTCATTAATGTACGCTGTTTGTGAACTGTCTGGACAGAACACAGATGTCTCATTGATATGTCTCTGATGAAAGCTCACAGACCTGAAATGTCAACTCTGTTTCTCTCTGCACAGATGCTGCCAGACCTGCTGAGTATTTCCAGCATTTTCTGTTTTTATGTCTCCTTGAGGTGTCTGTCACTATAAGATGACCTTCATCTAAAAAAGTTTGTCTACTAATGCATGTCCTTAATCCAGTTTAGTGCAGGTCAGTTTTATACTCTAGTTTCTCTTAATTTAAACTGGCATGAAATCTGGGCCCGAACTGTGTGTTTTCCTAAAAAAGTACAAGTCACAGTGCATAATTTCAGAATTTGCATTTCATAGTATTTACACTGCCAAGTTTATGGCAGAGTGCAGTCCACTTCAGATTCATTACAGTAAGACCTGGCTGTGTAAACAGAGTGTTAAACACAGAGCTGTTTATAATTCCTATAAGCTGTGATTCAGTCAAATAATTATTTGGCTTTATTTAGAATGCAGCAATGGTATGTTGTAAGTTAAATTCCAATTCCTTGACTTTGTGCATATGCTTATGTTGCAATTCAGCTCTTAATAAGAAAGAACTAAACATTCTACTTAATTATACTTCTTACAAACATAACATTCTCTTCAATCATTTATTTTTACAACTTAATATGAATCTTCTGTTTTTCATGTCAGTTCTGTTTCTAGTTTAAAAATAACTTAGAAATTGTTGGAACAGCTAAGCTGAACACACATTTCCATCATCAGCGATGGCACCTTTAGCAGATTGCCTATACTGGCTAGCACAAGAAGGATAAAGCTCAGGCTGAAGACTATACAAATCAGGGAAGCATCTCAACCAGATGGCATAAAGTCAGATACTTTGGGGAGGGACTCAGCTGCTGCATCTTATTTTTAAAGCCTCGGAGGGTAAATTAGTAAGTGTTTAATGAAAAGCCGTATGAATGTTGTCGTGCCTGTCTGTGCCAGCCATTTTCACTGGAACAGCCTGTGATTCAGCTGTCTGAATTTCATTTAAATTAAAAGCTTCTTAGTTTTTAGAAAAAAAAGGTTAAAAAGTATTTGGTGTTTAGTTTCAGGCTATGAAATGCAGCTCAATTATTTTCTGGGATATATACTTTTGGAAACTGTGTGTTTATGTAACAAAGATATTTGAAATAGGCATACAGAAGGCCTATAATTTTACATTACTCTGTGACTGCATTTTTGAAGACTGAATTCTTGTGGACCCAAAGAAGAAAGAAGTGGAAATATAAAATAAAATGATTTACGGCTGATGGTAAATTCATTCTGATGCCCTCAACTACAGTTTAAATTCTCTTTCCTAACTGTCTTTTAGCTTTGAATGAAGGATCTGTTCATGACAAAGAGAAAAAGTTATGAATGTGATCAAAAACAAAATGAATATGGTACAGAAGCATGATGACTGTTCTGGAGTGGGGTTTGAACCCACAACCTTCCGGATGAGGTGAGAGTACAACTGACTCACCACTGGCACTATATATCTACACAAATATAAGTTCATTTAATTTTATGCACTACAAAAATCCTATCTAAGTACAATATAAAAATGCTGTCATGTTCACTTGATCTCTAGAGGTAAGGGAGAATGCTTGAGAAGAGTCCAAGTAGATTTGCATCCCTAGCTGGCTAAAGAGTCTTCAGCTGTTCTTGCAAGTTGAGCACCTCTAGGAGATCACAATTCCATTTTCAAATAAAATTACATTTAAATCTGTCACACATAACATGACACTCAATCTAAAAATGCCAGAGATGTTGAATAGGTTCTTCTCAAATCCAGGGCCATGTGTGATAGAATAGTCTCCTTGGAATTTTTCTAGCTCCTTTTACCATGTTAATTTTTTGCATTTTACAGTGCAGATATCAGTTGGTCTGTGAAATACTTCATTGATAGATTTGAAATTTTGAACATATACGGCCAGCAAGTTGGCACTACTGCTGTTGAGTAGCATAGGTATTAGAAAGTGCAGAACTCTTAGATTCTTCCCAATTCAAAAGGTCTGTCATAATGCCTGAAGAAGGATAATAGGGTTAAGCTGACATAAAGTGACATGAACTTGAGCAGTGGAAGGATTATATTTTCTACTGTTATAAAGATTGTAAAGCTAAAATTAGTGCTTCCATTCAGTAATCCTGATAGGAAAAATGTTTTGTTGAAATAACAGCATTACATTTGTATTTGCATACAAAGGCATTCTAATTTATTTTAAATACATAAGCAAAAGAAAGTAATTTGTACATTTATCTGTTAAAAAAATGAAACATGCTGAAAACATTTCCCATATTGTTCTGTAACATTTTTTATACTGGTAAATGGAGACCAAAATGCTGAAACCTAAATATGTGTGCTAATGGAGTGGAAACAATATTGTACTTCAAATGTTTGTCAACAAAATGGAAAATAGCTCCTTATAATTCTGTATTGACAACTAAAATGTAGGATATATTCAGTAGCCTTCATATCACTAAACCTCCACTAATAAAGTAAAGATCAGTCAAGTAGCTAAAATTTTGAACTAGCTTATGCTGTTTGCCAAGTCAAAAAAGGTTCCCTTTATATGTGTCTTGAATGTGAATGAGGCACATTCCTACAGCAGAAGCAGAACGTAATTTCTGCTTTGTTAACTGAGTTGAACTGTTGAAGGCCCATCACTGAACCAGCTAGAATGATGGACAATAGGGACCTACTTAATTCACCTGGACATTACCCCATAGTCTCTGAGGACTAATGGGCCTCAGAGCACTGGTGAGGCCAAGGCCAAGTTGTTGCTTTTATTCAACCTAATATATGCTGCTATATATGTTAGGCTCAGAGTGACCAGGGAACATTGACAGAGGAACATTTGAAAAAGACAGGTAACCCAGGGCTCCAGGGTAATGGGTTCCAGGGACTGGCTGAGCGTTGCTATCCCCTGAGGCACGGTGTGGCTTTCGAGGGGAGAGATCCACCATTGACATGCTGTTCTCCCTTCGCCAGCTACAGGAGAAATGCCGCGAACAACAGATGCCCCTCTACGTTGCTTTCATAGATCTCACCAAAGCCTTTGACCTCGTCAGCAGACGTGGTCTCTTCAGACTACTAGCAAGGATCGGATGTCCACCAAAGCGGCACTTGAGATGGCTTGGCCATGTGAGCCGCATGGAAGATGGCAGAATCCCCAAGGACACATTGTACAGCAAGCTTGTCACTGGTATCAAACCCACCGGCCGTCCATGTCTCCGCTTTAAAGACATCTGCGAACGCGACATGACGTCCTGTGACATTGACCACAAGTTGTGCGAGTCAGTTGCCAGTGATCGCCTGAGCTGGAGGACAGCCATGAAGGCGGGGCTAAAGAGTGGCAAGTCGAAGAGACTTAGCTGTTGGCAGGAAAAAAGACAGAAGCGCAAGGAGAGAGCCAACTGTGTAACAGACCCGACAACCAACTTTATCTGCAGCGCCTGTGGAAGAGTCTGTCACTCTAGAATTGGCCTTTATAGCCACTCCAGGCGCTGCTTCACAAACCACTGACCACTTCCAGGCGCTTACCCATTGTCTCTCGAGACAAGGAGGCCAAAGGAGAAGAAGAACTCTTCAGCCAGTTAGGCTCAGAGTGGCCAGGGATCATTGACAGAGGAACACTTGAAAAAGACAGATAACCCAGGTACATATGGGAGGCAACAGAGAACCAGAAGGTGGATCATAATTGTGGTTAAATTACCACAGAAAAGATCTTAACTAAGGGTACATTTATAATTAATTATGGATGTAATTACCTCCTGTCCAGACTCGAGGGAGCTCTCTGAATATACAATAACAAAATCCTTGATGGGGAATATATTGTCTCTCAACTTTAACCTGAGCAGGTCAATTGCAAATATTGTCATGAAACAACCCCAGATTAAATTCTGGCACTTAAGAAACTGCCATGAAAGTGGCTTGTTTACACTAGGAATTTTTAACTTGAAGACCATACCATAAATTTTCAATAACATTACTCCACTAATCATGTTATCTACTTGAAAGATTAGCAGATAAATTCTGTTCTGGAGACAACCAGAAAGTGCCCCTCACAAAGTTTTTCTCTTAAATTGAGAAACCTAGGTACACAGATAGGACCGACAGTGCAGGACCTCACCAACTAAAAGAGAAAACTGGGGTTTCTTGATTGGTTGACACCCATCCACCACCTTAAACATTGACTCCTGTCACCACTGACACACAGTGGCAGCAGTGTGTGCCCTCTACAAGATGCACTGCAGCAACGCACCAAGGTTCCTTCAACATTACCTTCCAAACCCACCATCTCTAATGCCTCAGACAGCAAGGGCTGCAGACATGGGAACACCACCACTTGCAAATTCTCCTCCAAGTCAAACACCATTCTGACCTGGAACTCCATCGCCGTATCTTCACTGTCGCTTGGGCCCAAAACCTAGAACTCCTTCCCTAATAGGTACTGCACCACATTGACTGCAGTGATTCAAGAAGGTGACTCACCATCACCTTCTCAAGGGCATTTAGGGATGGGCAATAAATTCTGCCCTTGCCAGTGGCACTCACATCCTATGAATGAACAGAAGACATTTAGGAAGCACTGATTAGGTGACACCAAGCTTGGGCTGAAGATTATAGGAGGAAGAAAAGACAATAGGAGTTAAGGATTTCCAGTTTTGAGGTCCTTCAAAATGACCAGTTGAAGTGGGAGACTACCTAATGAGTCTTAATCTCTATATAATAAAGCAAGGTGCTCTGTTTCTGGGTTCTTATTTCAGCACCAATGATCACTTTGTAAGAAGACTTTGCATTCGCTATGTATCAGAGTGTGACTTTATCTTCCCAATATCTAAGTAAGTGCAACAAAACTCAGGGATCTTTTCACCTTAGGTTATTTTTGGAACTGTAGCTATATTTTAATCAAACTGATACAAAAATTCACAGTTGATCATATTCATCAATAAATTGTCTCACATCAATTCCTCTTTAAAGTGGCCTCATCTCAAGCTATTCATTAGTTTTAACTGTACATAGTTTTGTTGATAATCAGTAACATGTGATTAGGACAATTTAAGATCATAAAGGATCCTATTCTCAGTGTTTATATTATGCATGAAAGACTCTTTGTGTCTGTAGTCTCTCCCTAAGCGTTCACACCATCTGCCTGATGAGTAATATATAATTTCCAAGCATCTCACATTTCTAGGAGTTCTTCAACGAGCTGACAAAACATTAACTTTGCAGCGGTCTATCACGTGGCGGAAGTCAATGGCAATTGCAGCATTTCTCTCTCTCCTGCAGTAAGGAATTTGTTGCATTGCTGAGAAAGAATTGTGGGATTAAAGCTGGAGGCGACGCGATCTCATTGGGCCGGGCTGGAGGCAGGCGAGTGATTTTAATACGTGTGGTGTGTGTGTGGCAGACGAATCGTGCAGTCTGCTTCAGCACTCGTATTAAGCTTTTCAGTCTCACCACCACCAGCACACGTTAGTGGAGCTGTCAACGCAGGGTTATTGGTGATTCCTTGATCACAACGTGTTCCTCATGAACATCGTCCGTGCTGCTAAGCTGCCAAGCTCCTGACGCCACAGGTACTGGGTGAAACTGCATGTTCTTCATCGTTGTGTCAATTACCTGGAAGAATCTCAGCCAGCGCTGTGAATAACCTCCCTTTAAAAACAATTCTGGGGATGGTTCTGTTTTCATTGCATTTAATATCTGAACTGCATCAAATCGCGTTATGGGCGTGTAATACTGACCGATAATGAGCTCGATTTATTTTTTAAGGGATGGAAAAGACGTGGGTCTCGCGTTGTTGCTTATTTGTCAATTACAAGGACTTCGGGTAACTTAGAGCACTATAAAGCAGAAAATGAATCGGCGTGGTCTCCAACAATCTTGGTCAGGTTTTGGGTAAAGCAAATGACTGCGATCTCCGCTGTTTGTTCAGTCGTCCACATTACCAGCAGAATGAAGGCATTCCCTCCGCTGAAAGCAGCCAGAAAGAGCCAAACAGTGTAGTCACGGGGTCTGGGTGATCAGAGGTGGGCTCGGGTTGTGTTCGTTGGAAAATGACTTGTTTTAGCACTTTCCTACTGTGGCTCGTTTCATTTGTGGGACTTTTGCCCCTCCTCCCCAACTCGATGCAGTATTACGATGGGTGTGACTGTTAACGTCGTTAAGATTCAGTGATACAGGCAGTAAGGACAGGCTCTTTGAAGTGCAGCCAGATCCCCAGGATGGGAAAACAAAGAAATCTCCACCTATCAAAGTATTCCTTTTCAGCTGTTCCCGCCCGGTAGATTGATTCAGAGACGAATGCTTATAGGAGCGAGCATCCTAAAATCACAATACCAAATGAACGACAGTTAATCCTATTGATGCATCATAATTTATGTTTTTCGCGTTAATTATTCCGAATGTCTTTTTTTTAAAAGCCTTAGTGAGCAGCAGGGAGCAGCGTCTGCTTTGCTCTGACGTGCTGTCTGCATAGTTACAGAGTTATAGGAAAATGGCAACTAAAGGACTTGTAGGGAGCGTGTAAAATATCGGGCTGTATAAACTGCCATATACCTTTTTAAATAATTTTATACCAACAACTAAAGAAAAACGGCATCTTCCCATACTGAGAATAAAGCCAGAATGGCAAAAGGCAAATATGACTGACATGGCTGTTTGCAAGGGTTGGCAGGTCAGTAGTAAAGTTAAAGACAGAATATAATTTGTTACTGATGCATCTATCAAAATGTAAAATAAGCCCTGGATGAGATTTAGACTTTCTTTAATAGGACACAGCTATGTAGTTTATGCCTCATGTCATGTGTTATGATTAGGAAAAAAATTGTATTTATGGGCCATATTTTATTTATAATGGATGATGAATACAAAGAACAGTACAGCACAGGAACAGGCCATTCGGCCCTCCAAGCCTGTGCCGATCCCGAATAGATATGAGGTTATTTTAACTGCAGTGATCTTTATGCATTTAAGTTTCGTGTTTTGATGTGATGCTCAGTTGGTAGTACTGCTGCCCTCCAGAGCCAGAAAGTTGTGTATACAAATTCCTCCCCAGGACCTGAGTGCATCATTTAGGCTGACACTTTAGTGCGACACTGAGAGAGTGCTGCATTGTTGGAGGCGCTGTTCAGATGAGGCCTGCTTGTTCAGTTGGAAGTGCAGGATCCATTGGCAATATTCGAAAAGAGCAGCTTGTTGCATCAGCCAAAGTTCCTCCTTTGGCCAACAGCATCAGGGTCGATTAACTATTCATTTTATTTGCTGTTTGTGGGATCTTGCAATGCATAAACTGTCAGCTGCCTTCTAAGGCCAGCAGTGACTGCACTTAATTTTTTTTAAAGAAGCAATTAGATGTGAAAAGTAATGGTCTGAGGGTGTGATTATGAGCTGTATAAATGCAAAAAGGCATAAAGATTTCCTCTTTAAGAAAAACTTGTGCGTTTAAATTTGACAGAATCACCTTTATTCCTTCTTGTCTTCCCAATAGTCCCCAGCACAGATCCTGCTTACTTAGAACGTGCTTCTGGGAATATCTTTATAGTTAATTACAGCAACATAGCAAATTGAGATTTTATTAAGTGAATCAAGACTTTTATTCATAGCTACTGCACATTGAAGAATTTTTCATTTAAATGTGTATATGCTGCACTTCTTTTGGTTTGCAATAATGGAGGTCATCTTTTTCACAGGGGTATGATTATCTTTGTCCATGCCCCAAAGTATATTATAAATGATTAAAAGTGAACATGTAATAGCACATATTTTAAAGTATACAAATCAATAACAGTGGATTAAATTTCCTGATTCTCTGCAATGTTCAGAATCATGAGGTCATTATTCTTGTAGCAGTTCCTACAGCCTTACTGGCACTGCCTGCCATTGTGTTTCTCTGCAAAAATGTGATGCAGTGAAGCTGACACAGTGATTATGGAAGGCACCTTCATGAATGCATAGCACTGTTTTTCATGCAAAATTTTTCTGCCTGCTGCCCAGAGTTTACAACCTTATGAAGCTGCAGAATTACAGCTTCAGTGTATTGGGTGGGTCAGAATAGTGATCAGTTTCATTGTGCAGAGAATGTCAGATTCGTACCCCTAAGTTCTCAGTGGAGTTTCCTCTTCTCTATTTTGTATTTTCCCATCACAGGCATTAACCCTTTGTTATGATGTAATTTATGGCAACATTTTGTACAAAAATGCACTGTTAAGTTATGGTTCAGCCTTATCAGAGTCAGATCATGCTTCTTCTTATGTTATCAGGATGTCCCAAAAGGCTGCACAATTAATTACTTATGAAGTGAAGTTATTGTTATGTAGGTAAATATGGCAGGCATTCTGCACACAGCCAGATCCTTTCAAACAGAACCTAAGTTGAATGAGTAGTTAATTTGGTTTTGGTGGTGTGACTGGGGTTTTTCTGTTTGTTTGTTCATGGGACGTGAACATCATTGGTAAGGCCAGAATTTGTTGCCCATCCCTAATTGCCCTTGAGAAGGTGGTGGTGATCTGCCTTCTTGAGCTACTACAGTGCTGTTAGGAAGGCAGTTCCAGAATTTTGATCCAGCGACAGTGAAGGAATGCCGATATAGTTCCAAAGTCAGGATGGTGTGTGGAGGGGAACTTGCAGGTGGTGCTATTCCCATGTGTCTGCTGCCCTTGTCCTTCTAGGTGGTAGAGGTCGCGGGTTTGGAAGGTGCTGTCAAAGGACCCTTGGTGCATTGCTGCAATGCATCTTGAAGATGGTACACACTGTTGCCACTGTGCGCTGGTGGTGGAGGGAGTGAATGTTTGAAGGTGGTGGATGGGGCGCTGATCATGCAGCTGCTTTGTCCTGGATGGTGTTGAGCCTCTTGAGTGTTGTTGGAGCTGCACTCATCCAGGCAAGTGGAAAATATTCCATCACACTCCTGACGTGCGCCTTATAGAAGGCGGACAGGCTTTGGTGAGTTACTCACCACAGAATTCCCAGCCTCTAACCTGCTCTCATAGCCACAGTATTTATATGCTGGTCCAGTTATGTTTCTGGTCATTGTTGACTCCCAATTGATGTTGGGCAATTCAGTGATGGTAATGCCATTGAAAATCAAAAGGAAATGGTTAGATTCTCTCTTGTTGAATATGATCATTGCCAGGCACTTGTGTGGTACTAATGTTGCTTGCCACACATCATCCCAAGCCTGAACATTGTTCAGGTCTTGTACAAGGGCACAGACTGCTTCAGTATCTGAGGAGCTGTGAATGGTACTGAACACTGTGCATTCATCAGCAAACATCCCCACTTCTGACCTTACAATGGAGGGCAGGTCATTGAGGAAGCAGCTGAAGATGTTTGGGCCTAGGACACTACCCTGAGGAACTCCTGCAGCGATGTCCTGAAGCTGAGATGATTGGCCTCTAACAACCACTACCATCTTTCTTTGTGCTAGGGGTGGCTCCAACCAGTGGAGAGTTCCCCCCCAATTCCCTTAATATCAATTTTGCTAAGGCTGCTTGATACCACACCCATTTAAATGCTGCCTTGATGTCAAGGGCAGTCACTCCCACCTCATCTCTTGAATTCAGTCCATTTTTGGACCAAGGCTGTCATGAGGTCTGGAGCAGAGTGGCCTGGTGGAACTCAAATTGAGTGTCGGTGAACAGGTTGTTGCTGAGTAAGTGCTGCTTGATAGCACTGTCAATGACGCCTTCCATCACTTTGCTGATGATTGGTGCAGTAATTGACCAGATTGAATTTGCCCTACTTTTTGTGGACAGGCAATTTTGCACATAGTCAGGTAGATGCCTGTGTTGTAGTTGTACTGGAACAATTTAGCTAGGGACGAGGCTACTTCTGGAGCACAAGTCTTCAGTACTATAGCCGGGATGTTGTTAGGGCCCATAGCCTTTGCTATATCCCATACCTTCAGCCATTTCTTGATATCTTGTGGAGTGAATTGAATTGGCTGAAGGCTGGCATCTGTGATGCTGGGGACTTCAGGAGGAGATAGAGATGGATCATCCACTCGGCACTTCTGGCTGAAGATGGCCACCAATGCTTCAGATGTTTGCAGGACTCTGAACGAACACCTATATCTTCAAATGCTTCTATGGGATCTTTGCTTCTACCTTTTAACTACCAAAACAGGCCCTCAATTTAAAATCTCAGTGCCTTACTGACCCTACAGCAGTCACCAGATACTTTTATGTTCTGTAGTTGTAATGATGGCAACAGTTTGGCCCAGATATAGTTGTCTTGTCACTGAGGTAGAAGTCAGTTCAAGTCCCAGTTCAGAACTTCAGGACATGAAATTAGGCTGACACTCTACTGCAGCACTGATATAGTGCTCCACTGTCAAAAGTGCAGTCCTTCATGACTAGTAGTTGAAGAATATCTCATTCCCCTGGTGCTCTGGCCAATTTTCAACCCTCCAGTAATGCATTCAATTGCTGGTTGTGAGAAATCTAGCTGCTTGCAAATTGGCTGCCTTATTAACTTACATAACTTCAAATCAAAGTAATTCACTGTATATGAAGCACCTGACATTTTTGAGCAACGTGATCTGGAAACGCAAATCTTTCTTTTCAAGTTGTTTGCAACTATACAGAGCTCTGTTTTGAGCTGTACATCTCAGCACATGTTGGGAACATCTTTTTTCTGTACTCGTTAGAACAGCCAGCGCATTGGAAGCATATTTAGCTTTTAGGCATCCCTGTTGTAATTCCTACTCTCTTCTCCAAATGAACTTCATCCTTCAGGTAGGCAGGTTGTATGTGGTCGGGCTTCTTCTCGCCTTCACCCCTTGCAAGTCTGTGATTGGCTGATAGTGTTCGACATGTTTGCCTTCCATAAGGTTAACTTGCACAGCCATGGTACTTGTTTGGGTGATTCTAATATTTTTGAGGGCAAATGATCTATCTATTTAAATTGGCATGCGATATTGTTGAAGCACCCAAAAGAAATTATAGGAAGACAACAATGTTTTTAATGAACTTGATTAAGTTTAAATTATCTGAAGGTGTCATAATCGTAAAGTGTAGGTTTTGCTTTCAGACAGTGGAGCAAAGTGCTAACCACAGTATAACCTGAAATAGCTAGCTCATTGTGGTGTGTATGTTATTTGTTCATTTTTGTAAAGCATATGCTTCTAGCTAAAATAAACGAGCTTGTGAGTACGTGCTTAACTTCTTAACTGCTTTTCAGTGACTGAAGTAGCATTATGACCTTTGCAAGCAACATTTTTGCAATTCATTTCACCAGAGGCATTCCAATTGTCCTCACACCCTGCCTCCTGTAAGGTCTCCATCCCATTCTCCCAATTTCTCCATTTCCGATGCATCTGTTCTGATGATGCAACCTTCCACAACAGCGCTTCTGATCTGTCTTCCTTTTATGCTCAACCCGCTTTGCAGAATACCTTCGCTCAGTCAGAAAGCATGACCCTGAGCTTCTCGTTGCTTGCCATTTCAACATACTCCCCTGTTCCCATGCCCACATTTCTGTCCTTGGCCTGCTGCAGTGTTCCAGTGAACATCAGTGCAAGCTCGAGGATCTTTGAAATAGGCACTCTACAGCCTTGCGGACTCAACTTTTGAGTTCAGAAATTCCTGGCTTTTTTAATATTTTTCTATTAAAAATTTTTTTTTTAACCATGTGCCTGTTTTTTCATGTGGACAGAGCTTCTCATTACATTAACACACACTCTGGACTAATGCTTTGTCTTTCACAAGCGTTAACCATTCTTTGCCTTTGTCCCAGGACAGCTTTGTTGTTTAACCTCTCCTGCCCTCTGCCCTAGCACACACCTTCCCTTTTGTTCTCTTCCGCACCAAAGTCCCCTCCTTCACTTGCTTAAAACCTATTCTTTTCTAACCTTTGCCAGTTCTGATGAAAGATCACAGACCTGAAATGTTAACTCTGCTTCTCTCTCCACAGATGCTGCCTGACCTGCTGAGTATTTCCAGCACTTTGTTATTCTTTCAGATTTCCAGCATCTGCAATATTTTGGTTTTATTATCATTCCAATTGTCTGACAGTTTTACAAAGTTACAATTTTTATATATATGTTGTATATGGGACCACGTCAGAAACTTTGTTCCATATTCCACCAAAAATATAGGCCAAGAAATTCAGTGGCATAGTGCCTGCTTTTTGGGCACCAAATGGCCTCCAAAGTCTCCAGTATAGTAGACCATGCTCGCTTACTACAAGCTGGAAATGTGCTGCTGGTCATATCAGTAAAGGCCAAAAAATTGGCATGCATGCCCAAACTTGAAACAGACATTAGGTCCTTTGCATATGCAAGTAAGGGCCTAATGCCCCTTTGCAAGAATGATTTGCCCTGAGGCAGCCAACACCAGCAGCTCTCAGGTCAAATATAGTCTTCATTTTTCTAACACGCATCCCTTCGAGGGTTCACTTGTTAGGCTGCAATCAACAGGGTAACATTTTAAAATGTACTGACCTGAATGGAGAGCTGGGTAGAGGAGTGCTCCTCCTGACACCATAATTCAAAAAACGTGAGCTTCAATTTTTTTTCTCTCTCCAGCGGCCACTCCCTTCCAACCTGTTTGCTCACTCTCTGGACTCGACCCAAAAGTGGGCGAATTCAAATTTCCAGGCTCTGTTGTCAACTGCAGCCTCCATGTGGGAGTATCGAGGTGCACAGGAGTACCCGCACTAACCACATTCTGAAATATTTAGTCTCGTCCTCAAATTGATTTTGATGAATTAGAAAAGATAGGATGTTATTTTACATTGCTCTTAGTTACGTACATAATCTTCCCTGTAACTAGCACTTTTTACAGTTTTTGGTTAGTAAGATATAATATAGCTGAATTTTTAAAAGTTTTCTGAGATGTGCTTTCATGTTATGAATTTTTGTAACCTGTATTGGACTTGTAGGCTTTGCTGGAATCAGTTAGAACCTTGATTAATGAATTATTCATTTAATGAGATTTAATTACCTTTGTTCTAATTCGAGACCCAGTGTTTAAATTTCTGAGCTGCCTTAATATAATTGAAATTGTTTTGCAGGCAGTACACATACAATAAGTCATTTCTTCTATTGTGGAAAGCTGATGGTCAAACGACGTGCTAGACATGATTCTATTGGATTCTATAGAGCCTATCCTGTTCGATGTCACCCCTTTATTATCGGATAAACTGGTTTAGGAGCAGGGAGACTGCTATGTGAAAGACTGGGGATCTATCTCTAAGGATTAGATTGAGGTTGGCAAGCCCGCTGAGTGAGCAGGAGAGCTTCTTGTTATGGTTTAGGCTTTCTCCCACCACTTCTCCCTTGTCCCCAGGGAAGACTAATCATTTCCATATGCAGTGCGAGTTTCCTATGAAGCAAACGTACACAACTGAATGAGGTGTCTGCCTTGGGACCAGCCATTACCCCAAAGATTATGTGGGATGCCCAAATCATTTTCCCATCTTCAAAAGGTGTTAAATGCAATAGTGTCAGACCATTATTATCGAGTTAAAACTTGTAGTTCGATATATTTACAAGTAATCTAGTCTGCTGAGAAGCAATGAAACATAACAAAGAATCAATGGTACAATACTTGATAAAATAACGAAATAATCAGTCCACAGCAGTTAAAACACTCTTTCTAACTATTTCCTCTACAGTCCAGCCTTTACATTATTTCCTATACTTCATAATGTGATCGTCACTTGTGGCAGATGCAATTCCTGTGTCAACCCACAAAGTCCAGTTGATCCAAATGGCACTAAAAGTATTAAGAGAAATCTCCAATAATTCAGACCCAAAAGTCTAGTTTAAAAACATCCAGCAAAAAACTCCAGATGCTGGAAATAGGAAATGAAAGCAGAAAATGGTGCAAACACTCAGCAGGCCAGGCAGAAGCTGTGGAAAGAGGAAGGTAGGGTTAATGTTTCAGGTATGTAATCCTTTGTTAGACCAGGGTTAGAGTGAACTATTATCGGGGGTGAGAGACGGAAATTGCACCTTCCCTGGAGGTGGGGGGAGAACACCTACTTTTCTGGTTCCACGGGAAAGTGTTCCTTAAAAAAACAAAATTTGAAGTATTTACCTTCGGTTGGCGGCTATGGAGCTACTGAAGAATCCTGAACAGGGCAGGTCATCTTGCCATCAAATTTTTTTTGTAGTGCACAGGCCCATTACATTTTTTAGCCCGACCGTGCATATGCGTTAACTTAAAGGGACCAATAAGCTATTGCCACAATATAAATCTGTGTCTCCGCATCAGGTGATGAAGGAAGGAAATGAGTTGAAATGTAGCCTGTTATTTGATAAACCATCAAGCAGGGGCAGGCCCAATGTGCGTTTCTGTCATTGGTGACAAATTTCTAAAAGGGGGCCTTCAACAGGTATTGGACCCCTAATTTACATATTCAAGGTGCCTAACCACAGCTTTAGGTGTCCGACTGAGCCAACTAAAAGTTGAACCCCACAAATTTGGCAGTGGAACCAACGCCTGACCAGTTTGATTGCAGGCCGTTCCAATGCTAAACTGGTATGCTTGTGCCCATTTATTGGATCCAAAATTGGTGCAACACATACCAATTTCTACCCCAGGCTATTTAGCAATTGGCAGTAAAACATATTTCGCACTAAATTTCCAACAAGCAAACACAATATAGTGACAAAATTGCCTTTAACTGTTTTGTTATAGGGATTGATGGTATTGGGCTGCAGTATAAGTTTCAGCCAGGCTGCATCCCTTTTACACTGCCTGCTTGGAACTGTTATTCATCTATTTAGGGCCCCGTGCGCATTTTATAAACCAAAATAGGTACCACACTGCTATCAAACATGAGTTATGTGAGACTGCTGCAGTGCCCATTCGGGTCTTGACTCTGGATTTGTACCGAAACTTTAATGTTGCTGCAAAGCAGTAATCACTGTATAAACACACTTCGATGTTTGGAAAGATAACTCAAATGTTAAATTCAACGACCTTTTCACCAGGATTTTGTAAAATTATTAACAACATTGTTTTTATAAATTGAGAATCTGTTTACAATTTATAAAAACAAACATTGTAGAATACGGTTGCTTTCATTGGTATATTGCTGCTTAGTTTAAGTGGATGGCTAAGAAATGAGCACAGGATACCAAGGGTACCTCACATTTATTTTCGCAAGGTGACCAAACAAGTTGTGGTAAATTGCTGTAGACCTGAACAAATTCACTTCAGGAAAGTCTACACACCACCTGTCAACAGCATTGATCCTTGAAAGGTTTCATTTGACTCCTCAAAAAGTTTGGTGGGACTCCTGAGAATTTGTAGTTAGATCCTGCAGTAACTTTAGGCATTTAGCTGTTGACTTAAAAATTAACATCTGTCACAAGCTGTTGCCACAATGGATTGTTTGCACAGTTTCTAAATCTGTGTCTCCAAATCAGGTGATGAAGGAAGGAAGTGAATTAAATGTAGCCTCTTATTAGATAAACCATCAAACAGACAATGTACCTTGAAGCCGACTGCATTAATTGAGCTGTAGCTGTTAATACATTAAAAAATGATTTTTGACTTTTTCTGTAGAACAGAGAAATGTGGGTCATTTCAAATGCAGTTTTAAAGAGGAAGTGCACCATTTCTTCCTTAGACATGAAAAGAACAGCTCTAGAACTTAGCATCTTATTCACTTTTATCTATGTATAAGATTAATTTCCTGAGGCATTGCTCGCAGAGTAAGTCATAAGATATGCTGTTCTATAATCATAGGGATATATATGACATATTACTGGTTGATCTCCTTGAGTCGAGGGGATGGTAGCATAGTGGTTATGTTGCAGGCTAGTAATCCAGAGGCCTGGAGTAATATTCCAGTGAATGTGAGTTCAAATCCCAACATGGCAATGTGAACATTTGAATTCTGTTTAAATCACTCTGGAATAAAGATAGCAGTAAAAGTGACCATGCAGCTGTTGGATTGTAATAAACCAATTAATGTCCATTCGGGTAGGAAACCTGCCATTCTTACCCAGTCTAGCATATATGTGATTCCAGTACCACACTATTATGGTTGACTCTTAACTGCCCTCTCAGTTGTATCAAACTGCTACAAAGAATAATGAATAAAATTGGTTGGCCCACTTGACTGTGACCTCGGCATTGAATTAGAACACCACAAAGGCACACTCAGCTCGGGTGACCACACAAAGTCCTCCTCAATAACATTAGCAGACTGGTACTAAATTTGGGAGATCTGTTCCACTTTCAGATTTTCACTGAATCATACCTTGCAAATAATGTCCCAGACTCTGCATCAGCATCCTTAGGTATGTCCTGTCCCGTTGGCAGTACAGACTCATCGAAGATGTGGACACAGTACTATAAAGTCAGGTTCATGTGAAATCTCATGGCTTTAGGTCAGACACTGGCAAGGAAACCTGCTGAATGCCACCTATTGCCTTACCTACCCGATCCCAGTAGTAGTACACCATTGTAAAAGGGACAATAGTGGGAGCTGATGCAATGTTTTACCACCTGCACCCCCTTTTTCCCCCCCCCCCACCCCGCTCCCAGCTCACTCCCCTTGCACCATCTTCCCCTCGCAGCCCCCCTCCACCCCGTCCCACTGCACTTCTCCTCCTCACACCCCCCCCCTCTGCACCCCCTTCCCCCCCCTTCCCTCCACCTCCTCCCACCGGCATCCACCGACACCTGAGCAGGGGCCCCAACAACCCCACTGCCTTGTGGGCGTCTCGGGAGAGACCAAGTCTAAGAGAGTAAACCCTAACAGAAAATCCGGAGCGGAAACGCGAAGGCGGTCATGTGTCACCTTTGGCATGTTTCCGGCAGATCCTGCAGCCATACTGGTGCCAAACGTCGTGCTCTGCACTCCTTTGGACCCCACAAGGAAGGCCGAGAGGGGGGTTTTGACGCTTGGGCAACTCTCCACCTCCATACATCTGCCCAGGCATGCGCCATGGAGAAGTCACTCCATAGTCGCCTCATAGCGACCAAATCAACACGGAAGGCAGCAGTTACGGGTTATAAGTCCAGCTCAATTGGCGTAGAGATTGGGCGCCACGGATTGCCTTTGTCGGTGGGAGAGGTCATCGCATCTCACTGGACAGCTACCACCCGCCTCAAACCGGGCAGTAAGGTTCTGTCCCGCCACAGTCCACCTGCTTCAATGGGTGCTTGGAGCTCAGGGTCAATGCCTGACAAGTGGACTGTAACACCGCACCAAACAGCACGACCAAAAAAGGAAAGAGGGTACCAGCACTTCGTTTTGCAAGCTGGAACGTCAGAACTATGTGTCCTGGCCTGTCAGAAGACTTTACACAAATCAGCGATTCTCGGAAGACTGCCATCATCAACAACGAGCTCAGTAGACTCAATGTGGACATTGCAGCACTTCAGGAGACACGCCTCCTGAGCGGATCTCTAAGAGAGCAAGACTACACCTTCTTCTGGCAGGGTAGGGATCCTGAAGAACCAAAACAGCACGGAGTGAGCTTCGCCATCAGAAACTCTTTGCTCAGCATGATAGAGCCACCCTCAAATGGCTCGGAACGCATACTGTCCATCCGACTGTTCACCGCCTCTGGTCTAGTACACCTACTCAGCATCTATGCTTCAACACTCTGCTCCCCACCTGAAGTTAAAGACCAGTTCCATGAGGAACTCCATAATATCATTCGTAGCATTCCCAATACCGAACATCTGTTCCTGCTGGGGGACTTTAATGCCAGGGTTGGGGCCGACCATGACTCATGGCCTTCCTGCCTTGGCGCTATTGGAAGGATGATTGAGAATGGACAGAGACTGCTTGAGTTGTGTACCTATCATAACCTCTGCATCACCAACTCATTCTTTCACACTAAACCCTGTCACCAGGTTTCTTGGAGGCACCCAAGATCACGTCGTTGGCACCAGCTGGACCTCATCGTCACAAGGCAAGCCTCTTTAAACAGTGTTCAAATCACACGCAGCATCCACAGTGCGGACTGTGACACCGACCACTCCCTGGTGTGCAGCAAGGTTAGCCTCAAACCAAAGAAGCTGCATCACTCCAAGCAGAAGGGCCGCCTGCTCTTCAACACTAGCAGAATTTCTCATCCACAGCTGTTGCGCAAGTTTCTAAATTCACTTGAAAAAGCCCTCCAAAACACTCCCACAGAGGTTGCAGGGACCAAGTGGGCCCACATCAGAGAGGCCATCTATGACTCAGCAATGACCACCTATGGCAATTGTGTGAAGCGGAATGCAGACTGGTTTCAATCTCATATTGAAGAGCTGGAACCTGTCACAGCCGCTAAGCGCATTGCACTGCTGAACTACAAGAAAGCCCCCAGCGACTTAACATCCATAGCACTTAAAGCTGCCAGAAGCGCTGCACAAAGAACAGCCAGGCACTGTGCAAATGACTACTGGCAACACCTATGCTGCCATATTCAGCTGGCCTCTGACACAGGAAATATCAGAGGGATGTATGATGGCATTAAGAGAGCTTTTGGGCCAACCGTCAAGAAGATTGCCCCCCTCAAATCTAAATCAGGGGACACCATCACTGACCAACGCAAGCAAATGGACCGCTGGGTGGAACACTACCTAGAACTGTACTCCAGGGAAAATGTTGTCACTGAGACCGCTCTCAATGCAGCCCTGTCTCTACCAGTCATGGATGAGCTGGACGTACAGCCAACAAAATTGGAACTCAGTGATGCCATTGATTCTCTAGCCAGCGGAAAAGCCCCTGGGAAGGACGGCATTACCCCTGAAATCATCAAGCGTGCCAAGCCTGCTATACTTTCAGCTCTGCACGAACTGCTTTGCCTGTACTGGGATGAGGGAGCAGTACCAGAGGACATGCGCGATGCCAATATCATCACCCTCTATAAGAACAAGGGTGACCGAGGTGACTGCAACAACTACCGTGGAATCTCCCTGCTCAGCACAGTGGGGAAAGTCTTCGCTCGTGTCGTTTTAAACAGGCTCCAGAAGCTGACTGAGCGTGTCTGTCCTGAGGCACAGTGTGGCTTTCGAGCAGAGAGATTCACCATTGACATGCTGTTCTCCCTTCGCCAGCTACAGGAGAAATGCCGTGAACAACAGATGCCCCTCTATGTTGCTTTCATAGATCTCACCAAAGCCTTTGACCTCGTCAGCAGAAGTGGTCTCTTCAGACTACTAGAAAAGATCAGATGTCCACCAAAGCTACTAAGTATCATCACCTCATTCCATGACAGTATGAAAGGCACAATTCAACATAGCGGCACCTCATCAGACCCCTTTCCAATCCTGAGTGGCGTGAAACAGGGCTGCGTTCTCGCACCTACACTGTTTGGGATCATCTTCTCCCTGCTGCTCTCACATGCGCTCAAGTCTTCAGAAGAATGAATTTTCCTCCACACAAGATCAGATGGCAAGTTGTTCAACCTTGCCTGTCTAAAAGCGAAGACCAAACTATGGAAAGTCCTCATCAGGGAACTCCTCTTTGCTGACGATGCTGCATTAACTTCTCACACTGAAGAGTGTCTGCAGAGACTCATCGACAGGTTTGCGGCTGCCTGCAATGAATTTGGCCTAACCATCAGCCTCAAGAAAACGAACATCGTGGGACAGGACGTCAGAAATGCCCCATCTATCAATATCGGCGACCACACAGTGGAAGTGGTTCAAGAGTTCACCTACCTGGGCTCAACTATCACCAGTAACCTGTCTCTAGATGCAGAAATCAACAAGCGCATGGGAAAGGCTTCCACTGCTATGTCCAGACTGGCCAAGAGAGTGTGGGAAAATGGCGCACTGACACAGAACACAAAAGTCCGAGTGTATCAAGCCTGTGTCCTCAGTACCTTGCTCTACGGCAGCGAGGCCTGGACAACGTACGTCAGCCAAGAGCGACGTCTCAATTCATTCCATTTTCGCTGCCTCCGGAAAATCCTTGGCATCAGGTGGCAGGACCGTATCTCCAACACAGAAGTCCTCGAGGCGGCCAACATCCCCAGCATATACACCCTACTAAGCCAGCGGCGCTTGAGATGGCTTGACCATGTGAGCCGCATGGAAGATGGCAGGATCCCCAAGGACACATTGCACAGCGAGCTCGTCACTGGTACCAGACCCACTGGCCGTCCATGACTCCGCTTTAAAGACGTCTGCAAACGCGACATGAAGTCCTGTGACATTGATCACAAGTTGTGGGAGACAGTTGCCAGCGATCGCCAGAGCAGGCGGGCAACCATAAAGGCGGGGCTAAAGCGTGGCGAGTCAAAGAGACATGGCAGTTGGCAGGAAAAAAGTCAGAAGCGCAAGGAGAGAGCCGGGGCGGCACAGTGGCGCAGTGGTTAGCACCGCAGCCTCACAGCTCCAGGGACCCGGGTTCGATTCCGGGTACTGCCTGTGTGGAGTTTGCAAGTTCTCCCTGTGTCTGCGTGGGTTTTCTCCGGGTGCTCTGGTTTCCTCCCACAAGCCAAAAGACTTGCAGGTTGATAGGTAAATTGGCCATTATAAATTGTCACTAGTATAGGTAGGTGGTAGGGAAATATAGGGACAGGTGGGAATGTTTGGTAGGAATATGGGATTAGTGTAGGATTAGTATAAATGGGTGGTTGATGTTCGGCACAGACTCGGTGGGCCGAAGGGCCTGTTTCAGTGCTGTATCTCTAATCTAATCTAATCCAACTGTGTAACAGCCCCGACAACCAATTTTATCTGCAGCACCTGTGGAAGAGTCTGTCACTCTAGAATTGGCCTTTATAGCCACTCCAGGCGCTGCTGCACAAACCACTGTCCACCTCCAGGCGCTTACCCATTGTCTCTCGAGACAAGGAGGCCAAAGAAGAAGAAGAACTGATGACTTATTACTTCTTCAGGTTGATCATGACTTGTAGGAAACACTGTGGGGAGAAAGGGTACAGAATATACTTGAGATGTTTTCCTATTTTAAAGGTGCAATATTAATGCAAATTGTTATTTTGCTGAATTGAAGAAAGCATTTATTAAATACATTTTGCATAAGCCTGTAAGACAAATATAGCTTTACTTATCTTTGTCCCTTTTTAATCCCTTGTTAAATAGTTCAGTAAATTGCAATGGTTCACTACTTGAGTATGGTGAGAAGGTACATGTGATGGAGAGGTTTAAAGATTACAACTGACAATAAGTTGACAACTAACCAGGATTTCTTTTGAAACAAGGCATGATTTTCAGTTTGTTTGTCTGTGAAAGCCAAATAGCTCAAAAGCCTTCACAGATCTGTATAGTGATAGTAAGCACCCTGGAGAATTGGCTTCTTCTATATAGAAAGTAGGTTTTGGGCTGTTAAAAAATCAAGTTACAATTTTAATCCTGATTTTTGTGTGTCGTCATTTTAAATTGTACACAAAGTGAAGCATTTAGCAGGTGGCTGACGCCTGTACTGGAGAGAGCATTGACATCGCAGGAGGGGGAAATGGGTGTGTCCACCACAGTTAATTTTTGCTGATTGTCGTACACAGAGCAGATGCAAGCTTTGGAAGATGTGTGAATGTGCTGCCAAAGTATGAAATAGATGTTCAGTTAATTGTAGCTGCAATAAACTAACAAAGCAATCAACCTAAAATTGTGCTGCTATCGTCATTTTAATTGATGTTTGCGATTTGCTTAATAATAATAAATGTTTCAGCATATTTTTTCTCTGTCTGCATTGACCATGTTTGTTTTAAAGTGAGGAATCAAAATATAACTTAAGAATCTGAAGCTGTTTGTATTGAGGGACACAATATTCTGGTGAACAATATATTTTAAACTGTTGTGATGACCTCAATTCACTGGTTTGCATTTTGCTGATTGTTTTGGAAGAAAGCATGCTCACTAAAATGAATGGTAAAATCAAGCCATATTGGCAAAGGTTTGACTAGTAGGCCACTCTGATATAGGTTGCAGCTCAAAAACATTGAAATTAGATGTTAATATTTGACTTATGTCTTTGTTAGATAGTCACACAATGGCTGAGCTATTGATGGTTATAGAATTTGACTTGCAAAGTTGGATCTCCAAAATCTACATTTGAAGTAGACAAAATTACACCCCACCTCCCCTCCTTTCCCTTCCCCCAAAGGAGATTTAAATTGGAACAAAGTGGTGTGTGAAGAATAGCAAATGTGCTCCAAATATCCATTACCATTATAGACATTTAACATCGGAGCAGAGTTTCCAGGCCTCATACTTTGAGAATCCCAGAACTGCTTAAATCACTAGTTCATGGCCCTAAGGTGCTACAAATAATAAACCTGGATATGACTGTAGCCATAAGTATCAAACAGCAGCCAGAAGAGAAGCAACAAAAAATTCAAAAAAATGTGAAAACCTACCTACATTGCAAAGAAACTGCTCCAGATATTAAAAACTTGAAATAACTACTCAAACTGGCTAAAGGCACCATGCTGATGCATATTAAAATTTCAGTGATATTGAAACCTGATATTTTTTTTCAAAACAACATTAGTATTCATGTAGAGCAGTGTACTGGTTGATTGATGACACCAGGGTGAGTTGCACATTGGGGAAAGTTGGGCCCTTTATTTTCTAAGTAAGCAGTATTTAACTAGAAGTTGAATCTGAACAGTTTTTGATGTCTGTCAACGTTAGAGACCAGACGTTTCTCATACTCCCGTGACCTATTAATTCTGCTTCCCCCATGAATCTGAAAGTCAATAATTATTTTTCTTTGAACCTGTGGCCCTTTTGAAAGCCAGTAACAAGGGAGGGAGCACATAGTCCTAATGAAGAACTAGAACGTGGTCGCATAAGTGAACGTAGTGCTAACAATGCAGGGATCTGGGGAAGGAGCAGGGAGTGGGACTAATTGGATAAGAGTTAGCACTGCAATAATAATCAGAATGGACTCTTTCTGTGCTATAATATTCTATGATTGTATAGGCAGCTGCTTCAATCTTGCTCAAAGCTTCTTTTGCCTCAGCATTAGCACCTGTGACTTCAGCTATCTAGGCCCTAAGCTCTGGAATTCCCTCCCTAAACCTTTCTGCCTCTTTACCCCTCTCTCTCTCCTCCTTTTAAGATACTCCTTAAAACCTATCTCTTTGACCAAGCTTATCTTCATCAGTCCCAATGGGCAGAATTTTACGTTGGGCGGGAGGCTCCGCCTGCTAGCCAGAAAGTCGTGGGCCAGTCCGCCTCCACCAGGCCTGGGAGCCACGCTGTAATTTTACCTGGCCCATGCCTTTAATTAGCCTCGGGCGAGACTTCTGCCCCTCTGAGGCAGGACATTCCGCCTTCAAGAATTGCCGGCAATCAACAGACTGGCAGCTCTCAGTCCCAGCAGCGCCACGGGGAGCAGTGTCCACTGCTGGGACTGCAGCCAGGAAAAGGAGCAAGAGGAACGTCGGCCCCAGAAAAAAGGTAAGTTTGTGGGGGCCTTGTCGGTGGGGGGTTGGCCAGGTCCCGGCGAGGCAAGAGGGGTCAGTTTTGGGGGTGGTGGTGGGGTGGAGTGGCTGGGTACTGTAGTCCAGTGGTTGTGCCAAGGGGGGGGGGTACCTGCATGGGGCACAGGGTGCCTGATCAGGTGGTCCCCACCCCAGCCTGCAAGGAGACACCTGGTTTTACTGGGTGGCCTTCGGGAGGGCCTGAGCCACCTGACTGCCACAGCGGGAGGAGGTCCTTAAGTGGCAGTTAATTGCCCACTTTAGGGCCTTAATTGGTCTGGGGCGGGCTGTTTCCCGCTGCAAGTGCGTTGAGTTGATTTCCTACACTAAAGGTGCTATATAAGTGCAATGACTCCAGTACAATGACCCCTAGCTGTATTACACTGCACAAAACTTGCTGTATTTTATGACTTACAATTTGAATATGTTCAAGTCAGTTGTCCATCTTTATTATTTGTCATTCAATGAATGCTAACCGCTCTCTTATCTGTGATATACAAAGATAGTTGGGTTATTCTTTCCCATTTCTCATCTAACCTCCCCTGCTGCAGGGGTTGACCATGTTACTGGAGTATGACTATCAGTATGTCCAAGTGTGCGTCTTTGACTATGAATGCCGTCCAGTGGCATCAAGGTCGATCCTGTTCACGTATGTGCACTGCTAACCAAGGATTGCTGGATAGTAATCATGGGAGGCAACTCTGGCCAATTTTTTCTTTCCCTAATCTACTCATTTGGTAAACTCACTTTGCCATGGGGAAATAAGTGTTTTGTTTTGCTAATATATCACAGGATGATAGTCAAAAGTACACGTTTTTTTAAGTCCGATGACATTCTGTATTTCATTTTATGATTTTTCAAGCTGTAATACTTCATATCCTTTTGTAAAACTAAAATACTACTTTGAAAAATATATTTTAGGTGGTATTGGCACATTGGGCATTTTCATAATCTTGAATAAAAACAAGAAATGCTGGAATCACTCAGCAGGTCTGGCAGCATCCGTGGGAAGAGAAGCAGAGTTAACGTTTCGGGTCAGTGACCCTTCATCGGAAGGGTTCCGATGTCCTGTTCCGATGAAGGGTCACTGACCCGAAACGTTAACTCTGCTTCTCTTTCCACAGATGCTGCCAGACCTGCTGAGTGATTCCAGCATTTCTTGTTTTTATTTCAGATTTCCAGCATCCGCAGTATTTTGCTTTTATTTCATAATCTTGAATATGTTTGGATACTAATTTCATAGCTAGAAATTATTGTACTTTTCGCCTAACACATTAAGTTCTTTGCTTACCTAGGGCACTGAGATGATGTGCAAAATGAAAGTCATATTCTTTGGGTCAAGTTTTTACAATCTATGTGTGTTTAGTAAGGTTACAATCCCCCTGTTTTTCTTCAAGTATATATGGAATATAGCGTAGGTAGAATGTTTCCTGGTATTCAGTAATGGCCCTTCATATCAGTGTATTTTATGAGAAATCATTGACAATTTTTCTGAGTTATTGGACATAGATGTTGAACCCAATGAAAAGTAAAGGACTGCCTGATCAATATATCTGGTGCATTCCATTTTCCAAGTATTTTTCTGTCATCTCTTATTTCCTCCTGCTGTTGCTTGCCATTTTCTTGTGCTCACTGGGGTAGATGTTACATGGCTTCACTCACAGCATGAAGCCTCGAACAGTAGATTGCACAATTGGGTGAGGAGGTTAGCATGTTCAATTTGCAGAGATATCAATTTTCTGGTGATTAGTTTTGTTTCATATCATTAGTTTGTATTAGCCACGGAGGTTTTTTTTGTTCTATAACTTTAAAAGGAAGCAAGCAAAGCAAAAGCTATTTCATCAGATAGCTTTTTGCTTACACTAACCCTCTAATTCCTCAGGCGAATGATATATTTTCAGCTCATACTAACCTAAAACCACAACTGCTACACTGGATCTTTTCTTGACCGACCGACCGCACCCTTCCCCCCCCCCCCCCCCCACCCCACCGCACCGCAGATTTTGTGCAAATTTAAGCATTTGGAGGCTATGATTAATTTGGAGACTTTATGCAAGCAGTAAAAATAAGATCTGTTGTCAAATGTTTTGAATGTTGCAGGGCTCCAATTTAAGGCAAAGGACAGGACAGTCAGATCAGAAGAGGACTGAAATCATGGCTATCTGCCAGCTAGCTCCAGCATGTAGAAAATCCCGACCTAAGAGCAGACTCGAAACATGTGTTGGTGCAGCAATCAGTTCACTGGGCCATTCATATTCCCACGGTCACTGGCTGTTTGAGTCAAGTGAGATTTACAAACAATCTCGCACATCAATGTTAATGACCCTTTTAAACTATCATAACATTTGATGCACAAAGTATATGACACTCCTATTTATTCAGTAACATAATGTCTCACTTACAATAAAGAACTGCTTTTTAACGTGGTTTGTGGATATTTGCAGCTTTGAGGTCCTGTCAGTGAAACTGTTTATAGGACAGGACCATTTCCGCAGCAGGAAGGTGAACAAGGCAGCCAGAATAGATGGCTACAGCCAGCCTGACTGCTTGTTACCTGTCTCAAGTCTCCTGTCTTACTGGTTTGGGAGCACAAACCCAGTTCTGGCTTATCTAAGTGCGGAAGTTGTTAAAAGTGCGGGTGCACTGTGTCACATAGAAGCTATAAAAGTTTGAACACCAGCTTGAGTTAAAATATAGTGAAAAATGAGAGGCCTGTTTATCCACCAACATTGTCAGCCAATCTTGGTGATTTTGTTTTGTTTCTATCTGAGTGGTGTGTATGCTGCATGTCTTGGGTGCTGCCCTCAGCTTCACTATCTCCTTGGCCCCCACTCACGGCTGCATGCAGAAACCATGCTGTGCCCCAGTTGTAGGTTTGCAGTGCTATGCACCATTGTGGTTTGGCACAATGCTAAAATGCAGGGAACAAGGTATCCCAACACTCCTGTTTCTGTAATTTAAAAAAAAAAATTGTTTTTCATCTTGTGCTTTGTGACAGGGAAGACAGTGTTATATTTGCAATTGACATGAAATTCATTAATTGCCAGCTCTGCAAAATGGGACAGGCACTTTCATGTTGAACCCTTTACTAAAGCCTGGCTTGGGTATAAAATTAAAACCCAACCTGACAACAACCAACCCAAACCTGACCCGGACCCGAGTCCTTTAATTGTTTTTAAATGCCCAACCCAACCTGAAAATAACAAACATATTTTTGAAAAAGAAAAAAAAATCATAGACTGAAACAAAAACAATACGAAACAAAATAGTACAGTCCAGCCCGACTGGATGCTGAATACAGACCCGACCCGAAACCGACACGTAATCGGGTTTGGGTCGGGTAGCCAGGCATTACCCTTTACTGCAACGCATACTATAACATACGATGTGTACAGCTGCAAACACTCCGGAATTAGTTCCTGTTCACCACAACAAACAAGATGTTGCATAATCTCTGTTCAGGCGCAGATTTTGTAGAGTGTTGAATAACTTTATCTGCAATGTTTGAGGTAGCTGGAAGGACTTCCTGCGTTTAAAAATGATTCAGTAACATCTGGATCCAATTATTAAACATTCCCAGACTGGTGGTTTCTGACTCTTTATTCTCAAATGCTACATATATGTTACATTGAATGACAAACAGAACCTATTTTAAATGTATTGATTTAGGAATATCTATGTGCATTATTTTGTTAGTTATGGACAGTTTTCTTTCAGTGTTACGACTGAGGCGGGAGGAGTGCACTATTTATTCTAGTTCCACTTCTCCCAGGTCACAACATATATTAAAGTTTTTTTCCCACTTGCCAATATGGTCAATCATAGACTCTCTTTTTATCCCAGAGTAAAACACACCAACCAGGTTTCTTTAATAAACAACACAATTATCAGTTTACTTTAAAACCAGTTTTAATCAGCAATGAAGCAAAGCATAAACAGATTGAAATATTAAAGTTACATTTTTACGTTAGCCACTCACACACACTCTCTATCTCTCTCACACACACACACACACACACACACACACACACACGGTTAACTGGAAAAATAAAGGGATTTGCGTTTTAGAGCTCTATTACAAAAAAACACTTGGGCTAAATACTTGCTAATTCCTGAAGAAGAAAGAGAAGATCTGAAAAGATGCCCTTTGTTTTTGTTTGGCACCCCAAATGCATATAGACGGCTGTCACTGGGATCTTTCTAGAATAGTTCTTTTCAGGTAACATTGAAGATCATTTTGGGTGGGCTTCCAGGAAATGCAGCAACAGAGATTTCAGACAGGTCTTACAGGATGAATGCAGCCATAGTTTCAGTCTGCTTCTTACACTTTTCAGCTCCTCGAGAGATGGAAAACTGGCGGGCTTTTTCCAAACTTTTGAGTTGGGGAGATTTGTTTTTCTTGGCAAGTTTTCCCCAACTCCTTATCAAACCACTGTTCATCCCCAACTGCCTCTTGTAGCAATTCAAAGTGAAACCAAAAACATTCCAGAAGTCAAGCCTCCTGACCTCTAAATCTGACCTGTCACTTCTTTGTAAACATCTCCCCAAGTCAAAAACAACCCCTGTTGAGTAATTATTTGAAGACAGATGCCTTTCAGTAATTGTTTGTTTGTTTTCAAGCTCAGTCCAAAAACCTTCTGGTGACCTCCCTTTTTAAAAAAAAAACACAGTTCCAACAGCTGTGCAATCTTTTCAGTTTTGAAACACAAATCTCCAAAATTTACCAAAAAAATGGAAGCACTCTTAACGGCATCCAATGTGTTTTTAAGTATTGTGTGGCATTGGGAAGGTGGCTATACTGTACAAGGTCTGGTAGCTTTTTACATTATATTGTAGTGTAATTGGTTTCAGCACAGAATGAGCACCATCCCAGCTAATGAATATACATTTGATAAATTTGATCTAGGTCATAGGGAAGGACTCTGATGTTAAAGGCTACTGTCAGTATTCCCCAGGCTGATCTAAAAAGACTTGTAGTTAAGTAATGTTAGGATGGAGAAATCACTCTTTGGCAAAGGATTAGCAGGACTGTTATGAAATATTAGTGGTTTTAAATTCAGATCATGGTGTTCTTTTCATTCATTAAAATGTAATACCAATCACTGCACTAAGTGCTGAAAAGATGTGCCTTTATATGGTGGTCCATGCCCTTAGGTATTCGTTCCTGTCTAAGATAAAAAGTTATCTTTTCATGAGAAAAATCTGATCAAAATATTGGATGACAATAATATCCTATACCCAATGTCTCTTGACATGTGCTGTGGTCTAATCTGTTCATCTCACGCAATTTAAAACACATCACCTATGTAATGAGTTAGGGTTTCCCAGCCATGATTTGATCCCCTTGCAGAGCCGAACTTGACATAAATTCCCGTGCAGAACACTTGAAAATGTAGTCTCTTTAATGCAACACTTTAATGGTACAATCACACTGCATAAGCTTAGCATCAGTGAACCCAAAGCTGAAACCATTTTGCACCAATGCTAAACTTGGAATATAAATTGGGTTTGAAAGCTTCTATTGACTCTAAAGCAGAATGAGACTCTCTCTTGTTTAGGGAGCCGTGCATGACTTAATTCCAGAGTCAGTTTGAGCCTTGACACCATAGTTGCAGTGTTGGTGTGAAGCAACATATTAATCCAGTGTAAATACAGCCCGAGTCTCCCCCCCCCCCCCCCAAAAAATTAAAATACAAAATGTTGTCTCAACTTTTTATTTTATTTGCCCAGAAACATGTCCGCTTTAGTAACATTGTAAAGTTAGTAAGATGCTGCTGTACAAGATTCTGTTAACAATGGGCTCATTACTTCAACCCTTAAACTTACTGTGCTGCTGAGTAGAGTGAGACCCCACAACTCTGATTTTTGATCATAAGTATCAGAACAACTTGAAATGAAAAAGAATAATGTAGTATATTTAACAGAGAATGTGTTATGGGATATTACCTTATTTGATAGAAATAGTATAAGGCTCTGGCAATTTTAACATCCAGACCTCATTAACTCCTGGTCCACTTCCCACCTGGAGACTGCTAACCTCCAGAAAAACAATTTTGACTTCCTTCAGTTCCAGATTATTCCAGTTAATTATATAGGTCCAAGTTTTGATATTCCACTTAAATAATTCAGGATGTTTTACATCTAATCATTTGTGTGACACTTATGTGTTTATATATTTATCAATTATTGGCAGACCCTAATATTACAGCCCCTACATTACAACGTGACTACACTTCAAAAGTACTTCATTGGCTGTAAAGTGCTTTGGGATATCCTGTGGTTATGAAAGACCTGCAATAATATAATGCCTTTTTCTTTCCTAACTTTTTTTTATGTTATGGAGCAGTGCAATATTGTTCTTTTAAGCAGAGACTCACTATCTTTAAGCAGCAACCTCCTTTCACCCTGTGCTGTTAGGCTAATGGAGTGCCAGAGGTTGGACGCCCATGTTAAGTACCAGGTCTGACGGCAGGTCTTGGATCCCACAAAGAGTGGGGGTTCACATCTCTTGTATTAATGCTATGTGGTAGGCGACGGTTGTACCGCAAATCTGCCTTTGAGGCCTTCGTATTGAAGTACAACAGTGGAGTTTTCCTGGTGGCCTGGCCAACATTTAACCTCAAACAACTCCATCATTATTGGATTAACTGGCTATTTCTCATTTTTTTTCTTTGTGGGAACTTTACTATGTGCAAATTAACTGCTTTCTGTACAATAGTGACTATGCTGCGCAAGTCCTTCAGTATAAAATGTTTTGGAATGACCTGAGTCCTTGATGGTGCTAAATAAACGCAAGTTCTTTCCTTCGTTCTGTCTTAATGCTGTTTTGTACTGCATTGGATGTCCGATATATTAGAGAACTCTGATGACTTTGTTTGTTTGTTTTCCTCCCAGTTTATTAAATCACATTATTTGTCTGAGAGGCTTCATGATACTTGAATAATCGGAGAAAAAACAGATTGTGTTTGCCAAGAAAATTGCCCCACATGGAAATGGTGTGGCCATCGTTTGAAACGAAGGATAAACGAGACAAGTACATTATTGGACATATTCTTGAGGTTCATGAGAAGGAAGATGACTGAGGCAAAGATGGAAATGAAGAGGAAATGCTGCGGGACGTTTAGTCTGTGCTGTGATTTGAATCGCGAAACAATGAAATAGCTGGGTGGGGGGAGGAGGGGATGGAGAATTGACAAATCAATTGTCAAAGACAGGAGTTGCAGCGTCAGCTTCAGTTTTTTCAGGTCCATGAGTATAGAAAGCTAGATATGTATACCTTGTACCTCTCAGGACTGTGACTAATCCAGATATCAGATCAAGAATTGAGGTGGTTCTGAGGCTGTTGAGAGTTTAGGAATTCACCAGTATTAATGTATAAAATGGGCACCTGATTCTTGTGAATTTGTGGATATTCATTGGTTTTTTTTTGTAACCCAAATGAAGTATTACCCTGATCTAAGACATCTTTTGAAATGATTAAAAGGATTGTCATCTTTCATTGGTTTAAAGAACCTGATTGATCCCATATGTGCAGTCTGAGAACAGGAAATCTTTTTCATATCTTTGCATTAGTATTGCCATAATCATTTGCTTACAGGAAGCGAGACCAGGGAAATGCCAGCCTGGATTTTTCAGTTATTGCTTTCAAATGAATTTTTTAAAAATCAGGCCATCGTTCCAGTTCCCAAAGTGCAAGTCTAGCTGAAGCTTCATACTCAATGAGAACCATCTGAACTCCAATCATGAAGTCACATGGACATTTTATTCTCAGTTTTGAGTACAAGCACAATTAAAATTACATTGCAAGTTTCCCAGTTAAGAGAGAAAATCAACAGTGATTTCAGTTCCCTACAAAAGTTGTTTAAGCTGGTAGTTCCACACTTCTGACTTATGAAATGGAGTGGAATTATTCTGCATAGTTGAAATGAGCCAGCTTTCAATACCTGTCACCATATTGGGCAAACAGATTTATCAATGCAATGGCTGTATCCTTCTGTCTGTGAACAGCAAGTTATCAGCACTGTAGCTTTTAAAATGGTTTATTCGAATTAACCCAGCTTTGTATACCTTCCCCAACCAAAGATTGGGAACCTTTTTTTAAAAAATGTAACAACTCCAAACCATTCATGTATTCTATTTGCATACTTCTAAGAAGCAATGTATTACATCATAATTTTGTGGTAGTAATGATGGCGAAACTGTCAGTACTCACCATCACTACTCCTCTGAAACAGACAGCAACTTCTGGAGTCTACACATGCACAGTTAAATACAGAAATCTGGAAGCTACTGTCAGTGATTCTGTGTTTCTCCAGAGGCTATGCTTTTGCTTTCCCCAGACTGTAATCAATTGGAAATCATTGAACTGGCAAGAACATCCACTCTAACACTCTTAGTCTCGCTGTAAAAGTCTTGGAAACGTTACACCTTGTTGACTGAAGTATAGCTGGGGTTTTAACACTGTACTAAGTTCATAATTACTCCTAAATAGCCTGACTGGCCCTGAAAAAGTAATTTTATGTTTATTGAATGCCAAACACCTCTATTAAGATATTCCATATATTTTTAAAATATTTTTCTTTGAAGTTTTTGAAATGTTAGCTTCTACCTTAATCTCATGTGTATGTCCCAGTCATTTATTACACTAACTGTAAAAAAATAAAAGTGAAGGGATTCAGTGGTTTTTACTTCCTGGTTTGCTGTCTATGAGAACACCTCAATGTGATTGGCTGGCTGCTTACCTTGTTAGATGACATAACTGGTTCTGGCACCAGATTAAAACCGATGTCAAAAAAGGGGAAATCTGCATCACAGAGTTTGCTAGGTCTTTGTGGGCCACTCTCCTCAAGATCAGAGGTGAGCTCTGTTGCTTTGCTGCTGACTGCAAAATCCAGCCCTTGAAAATGGCTCACCAGACTGCAACCTAACTGACCCCTGATATGAGAATAATTTTAAGCAGGCAGATTCAGAACTCTGTCTTGTATACCATCCAAGGAGTGGTTTGTTGTCTCAGAATCTTGAAACCCATATTGTATTTTTACTAAAAATGACCAGTAGCTTCCTTTCTGCACTGGACTTTTTATATGCAGTATTTAGAATGTGAAAACTAACTTGAAATATAAGCAACTTAAATAGAACTGAAACTGGGGCCAGAATTTAACACCCCCCAGGAGCGGCCTAGAAGGCAGTGGGGGGGTGGGGGTCGCGTTTAAATCAGGAAGGAGGCAGGGGATGCCGTGCCCATTGCCTACCCGCCCCCACTGCTATTTTAGCACCGGTGGGGGAGGTGGCATACAGCCCTCCTGCACCAGGCCAATTGAGGCCCTAAGTGTCCAATTAATTGCCACTTAAGGGCCTCTTCCTGCTGCCGCTGGTATTTCGGTACTTCGGCACCTGAGGAGGCTGCCCAGCCATGCCTGGCAGCCTGCTTGTGGGCTGTGGGGGCTGTCCTGATCGGGTACCCTGTGCCCCATGGAATGTCCCGCCAGCAACATGGGCTGCCCCCGCTAAAACTACCCCACCAGCTTTCCAGCAGGTGGGCGGGCCCACCACCTCAACATTAAATTCTTCCCTGGATTTTTTTCCATCAGATCTTTGCAGTGCTTTGATGTAATGCACGATTACACCTGCACTGATGTTGTCCTGTGTGCCAATAAATAAGGATTTCTTCTGGTAAATAATGAACGAAACAACAGATAACATACTTTCACCAGAGAAATGAGGTCATGCTTGTATTGGTAAATAATAATTGCCTGCATTTCATCCTTTTCCTGAATCGAAGCCTTCACAAAATTACAGTGAAATTTACAGGGTTTTCCATTGTAATTGGATTTCAGTCTGATTATCTTCCTAATTTAAGAATTAAGTTTGCAGTCTGGGGGTAGAGATTGGTAATAATGCAAAAAAAGGAAGGAAATGTAAGAAAAGCTGGATGGGAAGACAGAGGTGTGTGTGCATTAGATAGAGGAAGAGAAAGAGGCATAAACAAAATAGAGGAACAACAAAGAAGTCCACTGAAGACATTTTGGTTTCAATTCTCTGCAGTTCTTCTTCAATTCTGACTTTTGTGCTTCCCCGATTTTCATGGCTTTACCCTTGGTGGCTGTACCTTCAGCTGTCTAGGCCCTAAACTCTAGAATCCCTTCCCTAAAACTCTGCATCTTTCTATATCTCTCTCTTCCTCTAAGATGCTGCTTAAAATCAATCTTTTGGTCACCTGACCTCGTAGCTCCTTATGTGGCTTGATGCCAAATTTTGTTTGACAGTCGCACCTGTGAAGCACCTTGGAACATTATCCTGTGTTTAAAGGCGCTATGTTAATGCAAGTTGTTCTGTCCACGCCAGAAAATACAGGATATAGAAGAACTAATGCACTCTATAGCCAGGAGTTTGTTGTCCTGAAGTGTAATATTACTGTTTGATAATGGCAGCAGTGAAGACTAAGTCACACATCAGCCGAGCCTCTTCTTGTACTTTCTTGATAAGGGCAGGAAATCTAACACTGTTATACTTTTACTGGTGTCCAGAATGGTGTGCTTTATTGTGCCATATGGAGTAATTCACAGAGGATCATGTATTTATCCCCAAGAGTATTGCAACTGCTGCATTCTGGGAGGTTATGTTCAAAAATACAGAAGTGTTTTCAGAAAAATAGAGTGAACACAAGGGGAAATAGTCAAGCCTGAACACACAGATAACACAGTGTCAACATCAGAAAGACAATGATATCAGGTGCCAGAAATTTCTGGTTTTGCTGTTCAGTGTAAATCTTGTCTAGCAAAGATTGAAGTGGAGTTCTGTATTTTGTTCCTTAAATTGATTCAAAAAAACATGCTTTAAATACCTGGTTTGCCTTTAATGAAGCCTTGGATTTTTGCTGCGTTTTGTGGGTGAAGAATTTCGCTTGGCAGAAGTTAAAGGCTGAGATTTTTAGACTCATTACTGGGCTCTCGAAACAACAGGAGGTTCCAAGATTCACTCTCTGAATTCTTAAAGCCTAAATATCTGCTTTTAAATATGTACACAGTTATCCAAGAATTGATGGAAGGGAGGACATTCAGACTAACTCTACTGCCCTCTTCCCTCGAGTCCCCCTCTGTTACATTCATTACTGAACTCCATCTGATATCTTGGGGTTTAAAAAGTCTGGATCAGAGTCAGAGAAAGTTGATGGATAGATTGTTTACCTCAGACTTCTCTGGAAATGAATGTAATGGACACAAAGCATACATTTGCTGACTTCTGTTGATTAAAAAAATATATATATTTTTAAGAGAAAATCTGTAAATCATTTTACTCCAGACACTGACACCAACTGGCAATGTAGCAGTGAGATATCCAAATGTGTGACTGATAAATGCCAAAAAGGTCTGTGTGTACAGAATGGACAATAATGGCAAACACCCCATTGTATATGCATCTAATGCCAGCTTCTGGGTTTGATGCATCCAAATCCAAGTCTTCCCAATTGGACCAGGATTCACATTTTTTTTAATGTATTCAATACAATTCTGATTTCAGAATCACTTTGTTGCTCGTGCCTTGTATGCACCACCATGTGGAGAAAATTCAACAGCTCTCCTTTGGATCAGAAACTTTGCCATTTCATTCTCTCCCTTGTGTTAGGGAATTGGGCAATGACTGAGCACTCTGCAATATTTAATTAGTTCATCATTGCAAGGGAGATAAAGACATGCCAGCCAAAGAATTCTTGTTCTCTACAGTAAGATATGCTCGCTTTGTGTCATTGCTTGTGAATTATTATGCCTGTAACTTTCAGTGGTGTCAGAGAAGTGATTAGAGATTGAGTGTTGAGTGCTTTTATTGTGTATTAGGGAGCTGAGGTTGAGTCCACGATGATCCACCCCAGACAGTAATTACTCCACACCCTTTTGGAAAAATGGGTGTCGACGTTTTACTGGTAGTAAGGATGTCACAATTGGGAAACAAAGTTAAAGCTCAGATTTTCTTCTCTGGGAACTAGGGTTGTGACTAGATGAAAAGTTCCTTTTCATGATTTGGTGTTCTGTATTTTGGGTCATGGGAGAGTGATGTCTGGGCTTCTTCAAGTCGCAACAGGGCTTTAATGCTGTTGGGATAAGAAAGCTTATATATTTGTGGAATACAACTCATGTAGCATAAAGTACTTAAAATTTACACTTGTCTTTTAGGATAAGAACTGGAAGCTTGGTTCAGCACAACATCGTGGGCCGAAGGGCCTGTACTGTGCTGTACTGTTCTATGTTCTATGTTCTTGGAAATTATAATTGCTGATACGAATGCCAAATGCTTCATTCACTGGTATCAAATTCCTCGCTCCACTAAATTAATACAGATGTTAACCCTTTTAAACTAAGCAAACTAATATCTATGTTAAAACAGCAGAAAATTAATCTCATGGAGCTGCAGTTGGTGCTTGTCCACTAATATCAACAGCAGTAACCAAGAACTATACAGTAGAGACTGTGTTATTCGGGATCACTAAGTATTCACCACTGGAATGACTCTACCTGTATACATTATTGGGTCACTTCTTCAAATTGTAAAGTGCTTTGTCTCTGTATCCATCTTCGTTCAGCTGTATAAATGTTTTGCTGTAAGACTTTTAGTCTGATCTAATAATTTGACCATGATGACTTCAATAAGTAACAGCGATAGCAGATATGAACAGGAAGCCTTTATGACCTTGTAATTTTAAATACAGCTAGTTGTTGCTTCTGGATCAGAAAGCTGAGCATTGTTATTCAAAATGTATGTTCTTCTGGGGTCATAGTACAGTAAGTATGGGGTTGTTATCCTTAGAACAGAGAAGGTTAGAAGGAAATTTGATGGAGGTGTTTAAAACCATGAATGGTCTTAATAGAGTAAGTAAGGAGAAACTGTTTCTAGCAACAGAAAGATGAATAACCAGAGGACACCAATTTAAGGTGAATGACAAAAGAACCAGAGGTGACATGAGGAAACATTTTTTTTCCACCGTGAGTTGTGATATGGAATGCACTGCTTGAAAGGGCGGTGGAAGCAGATTCAATAGTAACATTCAACAAAGAGTTAGATAAATACTTGAAGGGGAAAAAGCTGCAGGGCTATGGGGAAAGGGTAGATAAATGGGACTAATTGGATAACTCCCTTGATATGTCTTGATTTTAAAATTCTTCATCCTTGTTTTCAGATCCCTCCATGGCCTTTGCCCCTCCCTATCTCTGTAATCTCCTCCAGCCCTATTACCCTCCAAGATATCTGCGCTCCACTAATGCTGGCCTCTTGTGCATCCCTGCTTTTAATCACTCCACTATTGGTGGCCGTGCCTTCAGTTGCCAAGGCCCTAAGCTCTGGAATACCCGCCCTACACTTCTTCACCTCTCTACTTCACTTTTCTCCTTTTTAAGACACTTCTTAAAACCTACCTTTCTGACCAAGCTTTTGCTCATCTAACCTAATGTCTCCTTTTGTGGCTCAGTGTCGTACTTCATTTTATAATCCTTCTGTGAAACGCCTTGGGACATTTTATTGCATTCATGGCACTATGTAAATACAAGTAACTGTAATTCTTGTATTGGCAGCAGCTCTTTCACTGAACTGGCACAGGTATGATGGACCAAATGGCCTCCTCTGTGATGTATCATTCTATGGTTCGAAGAAAGCCCCATTTTAGGTTGGTGTCAGTGGGTTGTTTACGCTGCAGTTTGCCATACAGCAACCCTGATATAAACCTGCTGATTTTATTAAAATCGACCTGTAGGTAGATCCACGCTTTTTCTGTTTTTCCTGGTGGCCTGATTTAATAAATCCAACAGATTTATTTTGGGTTTGCTGCTGGTTGAGCACAGAACTCCAAGAATGCTGGCACAAACTTCCTACTGATGTCAAAAGCCCAGAGAGTACATGGAACTTACAAATGCATGCATTTGAGGGTTTCGCCCATTTCAATACATTTGTGTGGTATTACAAACTGTGTTGTCAGGGAAACACTATATTGTTGGAAGCAGCATTATTCATGTCCTATCTTGCTTGCTGATTTCAGGTTATGTGGTATTAATGGAAATAAGCAGGGTGCAATTCCAGTATTTCCATTAATATTCATTCCTCGCCCTGCAAAAAAAATTGTGTGAATACACTTCATATCCTTGAGCCTCAGTATAAATAAGAAACGCAATCTCAATAGGATAACCTGATTAAAAAGCTTCAAAGTGAAAGTCTGGCAGCCCCCTGCTTGTTTCATTCACACAAGAAGATACCATATTTGCTTTATTAATAAACCATCAATAAGCAGCTACTGTTTACTTATGACAAATGCATTATTATAGCAGCCAGATATTCTAATATTTTGGAAGTACATATTGCATGGGATTTCCTTTCAAACTGCATCTCAGTTGCTGATAATTAATGTGTTGCAACCTGGGTATCAGAGAATTGACAGATAAGGAAAAAGACAGTGTTTGCATTAAAGGGTTCAAAAATGACCTAATCTTAAACTTGCTGAATGTCACATGGATCTGTGATTAAATTGCTGGTTTAAATTTACTTCTCTATTTGCTGTACTGTTTATTGAATTTTGCAAAATCTTAATTCAAATGCTCCCTTTCACTGCTGGAACTGGCTGACTTTCATCTCTGTCTGCCCATGGGGTAAGGCTTAGAGAATATATAAAAAAAATCTGTTGCTTCAGGTGACCTTTGACATTTTGGATAAAACAGTTGCTGTTTCTCTGGTGAATTTGAGGCATTGAAGGTTCCCTTGATGTGCACAGTTTCCACTGTGATTTGCTCAAATGGAAATAGCGGCCCATGGAAAGAGTTGGAATATTACTTCTGATAGTGACGTGTCTTGAAGGTGAATTTAGGGGGATACGCATTATTCTCACTTTCATTTCTGTAATAGTTAATCAGTGTATACAGCATGTGCCACATAAAACAATGGACACTCGCCGGCGATTTACATGTCTTGATTGATATCAAACATTAAGTTACAGCTTTGGGCTCATAACCAGTCGTTCAACATTGGATGTTGATGTGTTTATTTAATCTACTTTTTAAAATATTGCTTATATATTGAATGGAGTCAATGCAGTATTGTGTAGGTGAAAGAGTAACTAAACTGTTCATGACATTGAATCTGAAGGTTTGTGTGTCACGTGTTTAAATACTGGAGTGTGGCAAGCTTTATTGGCAACAGATTACTGTAAATAAAGCACTCCGTCTCAATTGCAGAATAGTTGAAAGTGCGTAAGAGTGACCATGCTAGGTTTATTAAGGCATTTTAATATTCAATGTGTTAGTTGTGCATAAATGATGAAGCATTGACAGCTGTTTCAATTTTCATATTTTAAAAAAACTTTTTTGAGTAGTCTTTTACTTGGCACACACACAGTACATTAATGATTTTAAAAGTCAGCCGTAAGCATAATTCAGCTGGGTCACTTTTACTGTGACAACTGCTACAATTGCAGTTAAATCTTCAACAGAAGTCACAGAGTGCTCATCTTGCATTGCCAGGTCGGCCATTTTAAGTACAGCAAAAAGAAATCATTATCAATCTTCTTTTAGGAGCATTTGCACAGCCAGGTAAGTAGAAATATCTTGTGATATATCTTTTCTGTTTTTATCTGAGCTAGAAAGAAGTGCACCTTTAAATTTAAATGGATTATTGACTAGGGGAGATGCCAGATTAGAGAAGCTGTACAGAAGTGTGGCTCACAGCCCAGAGAAAGGGGGCATGTAAAAGTTAGATGTTACATAGAAATTCAAAAGCGGCACATGGAAATTTCTGTGCTATATAGCTATAGCAGAGTTTAGGAACAAATGTTAAGTGAGCTTGGCAGTCTTCATGCGAAACAGATCAGAGATAGAAATAACCATCCATTTGCAAGAGTATGTATCTGTCCTTGGGACAAGTACATCAAGTTGAAAGAACAGTATCGAGACTGCTGCAGCAACACAGGGCTCCTTTGTGATTTGAGAATGCAGCAGTTTGTGTTGATCAATTGTTCCTTTGTCTGTACATTTGACAGAGCAGGTAAAATTCCCATTGAAATAAATGGTTGTTTCCTGGTAACTGTTGCAGAACCAGTGTCCTTTTCTTGCTTTATTTGTACCCCTAATATAGTGCATTAAAATATTTATACTGCTATCATTTGAAGAGCCAGAAGTACAGCTTGCACCTCGAGATCATTGTTCCAACAGTGAGCAATATGCAAGCAAGTTAATGGAATAGTCTGTTTTAAATGCTCCATTTAAAATATCCCCATTTGCCTTCCCTATTAAACTTGCGTGAATATGTTAGCGTGTGATTTTCATTACTTTTTTTTCTAATGACATACAATTATGTCATTGCGTCACTGATCTTTTATCACCCACTGCATTGTAACTATGTGAAGTGTTAGCTTGGCTCAGTTGATAGCATTCGTGTTTCTGAGTCATAAATCTGTGAGCACAAGTCCCACTCGGGAGCTTCAGTAACTCAATCTAAGCTGACATCTCAGTACATTTATCAAAGCAATACTGGATTGTTAAATGTGCTATTCTTTGCATCAGAACTCTGCTGTTTCAGGTGGATGGTAAAGGTCCCATGCTCCCATTTGAAGAAACGTTCTCTTGGTATCTTCCTGACACTATTCCCTCAACCACACCTATTAAAAACAAATGAACTACTGAATCATCTGGTGCCTGTGGGACATCGCAGTGTGCAAAATGGCTGCTGTTCACCAACAACACAACAGACTAATTCGAAAGTGATTAATTGGATGTGGCTTGCTTTGGTCATTGAGATGTAATTTGGTGCCATATAAATGCAAGGTTTTTTTCCCTTCCCCTGCTGCCAGGATAAAATTTCCCCCCATGGTCTTCCGGACGCTACACTTAGCTTCATGGTCCACTGTTTGAAAGGGTGAGCAATGGTCATGGCCCTTACTTCTCTTGTCAGTGGTCAACTCCTGCTGGCACTGTGCATGTGTGGGACCCAGATAAATAACCAAAACTAGCTTGGCTTTTATGACCCTGCTATTGAATATCTTGCTACTTGTTAATGCCAAGGTTTGCATACAAGTAATGGCTTTTTTTTGTTTCATTTATTCATGGGATGTGAGCATCACTGGGAAGGCCAGCATTTATTGCCCATCCCTAATAACCCTTGAGAAGATCAGCCACTTTCTTGAACCGCTACAGTCCGTGTGGCGTAGATTCACTCACAGTAAAGACCTACTACCCGACCCGAACCCGTCGGGTTGGGTCACTCTTCTGGGTCCGGCTTTCGGGCTCAGATGCAGGTCGGGCCAGGTCTGGGTTGGACACACACAGCAAGAATTGCAGGTAAATGTTTAAAGGAAAAAAACCTACCTGAGCTGGGAGTCCGGGGCGTCAAAGAAGGAAACTGAGTCTGTGCAGTGAGCAAGTGAGCGTCTCTATGACGTCATCACGCTCATGTTGCAGCTTCCTGAAGATTGGGAGTTGCAAGGTAAATAAAGGGAACATTCCAGTGGTTGGGTCAGGGTCAGGTCAGGCGCAGGAAAAATTGGAGGGACTCGGGCTCGGGTCCGATGTGGTCCTTTTGGGTTGGGTTTTTTTTCCCTGATCTGAGCAGGCCTTTAACTCACAGTGCTGTTGTGAAGGAAGTTCCAGGATTTTGACCCAGCGACAGTGAAGGAACGGCAATATAGTTCCAAGTCAGAAGGGTGTGTGGCTTGGAGGGAGTGGTGCTCCCATGCGCCTGTTGCCCTTGCTGCTGTAGATGGTAGAGGTGGCGCATTTGGAAGGTGGTGCAGTAGGTGCCTTGGTTTTCTAGGGTGAGGTAATGGAGAGTGATTGTGCCGATGGAACCATGCAGTATTTGGTTCCTTCAGGAGTGGAGGGGTGGAATTGGCCATAAAATCCTTCAAACAGGAATGTGATAGTAATGGTGAGTATTGTATTGGATGAAGCAGAAAATCATCAAAGATGGATTGAATAGATTGCTATGACTTAGTTTTGTTAAACATGGGGAAGCATGCAGTAGATTATGGTTTGATCTGAAATTAATCCTACTGGGGACTTTTAGAGAGCAGTCAAAGTAGTATGGCAGTTTTTCAGGCTGCCCCATCTGCATCGCTCTCCGAACACTTCTCTAGTTCTATACTACAGTAATATAAAACAAGAGTTGGCTAGTTCCTGATGTTCTTGATTCCTTCTGTAATCAATGCTGAGAATGTGTTTACCGTTGAATTGCTGGGAAAGCACTGGCAGGGGCTGATTTATTCAGTAGAAACTGGAGTATTTCTTGCAGTCTTATAGATGATTATTCATTTCTCAATAAGGGTATCCCTCGGTGTGAAATGAACTTTAATTATTGCCAGTATTGCTTGCAAGTGCAGTAATGAGATTATTTGCAAAAGTGATCTATGTGGACTGAGTGCAGGGATCCATTTGTTATGTCTGCAGTCCCAGATCTTTCCAAACTTGGCCAAGAGGCTGCAACTATCATGTGGCAGGTTTTCTGAACTTTTTAGTGTTAATAATTAAAGAACATTCATCAGAGAAAAACAGTGTACAAAAAAATCTCCAATAACCAGCAAATGAGCTGAGGGACACACTGATAAAAGGGCATGCACACACGAAAACATAGTCGAAGAGTAAGTAACGAGCAGCTTGTGTACTTGTCAGGAAATGAAGTATCATATACCAAGGCTGTGATAGGATACCAGCAGAAGTCTTGGCAAAGAAAGTGTGGAGCTGGAAGGGTAAAAGATTACAGTCTTGCAATTGAAATGGAATAAATTAAGTTCTTAAATTTTGTATGCTGAACATTAAAAAGTATGGAAATTCATTTTAAACCTAGTTGCAGTGCTACAAGTTTTAACATTGGGCACGGGGGATTTATATGAAGTCACTTAATCAAACGCCTGTCGACCTGTCGGTTTAGCTATGAACTCATGAATATTATACCAATTCTGTCAGTGAGTTTTGATTCATTTCTGACTTGAAACAGCCTTTAGGATGTGTACGTGAGTAATCCTGGGTAACTAATTAACCTTTCTTTCTGTCTCTCCTGTTCCTATCTTTTCATTTTTATCTCTCTCTAAGGTGGATCTTATTCCTGCCCATCGGGCGGGCACTGGGCGGGTGGCGAATATGTGCCCAATGCTGCATTGGCAACTCATTTGCACCTGTTATTCTAACTGAAGTATTTTCATTTGTGTTCATGCTGCCTGCCACAGACAGGCTGGGGCATTATTAATAAAATGTTAGAGTCCCAGGGACATAGGAGCAGGAGTAGGCCATTCAGCCCATCGAGCCTGCCCTGCCATTCAATATGATCATGGCTGATCTTCCACTTCAATGCCTTTTTCCCACACTATTCTCATATCCCCTTATGTCATTTGTATTTAGAAATCTGTCAATCTCTGCTTTAAACATACTCAATGACTGAGTTTCCACAGCCCTCTAGGGTAGAGAATTCCAAACATTCACAACCCTCTGAGTCAAGAAATGTCCCCTCATCTCTGTCCTAAATGGCTTTCCCCTTATTTTGAAATTGTGTCCCGTGGTTCTGGACTCCTCAGTCAGGGGAAACATCTTACTTGCATCTGCCCTGTCTATCCCTTTAAGTATTTTGCAGGTTTCAATGAGATCACCTCTCATTCTTCAAAACTCTAGAGAATACAGGCCCAGTTTCCCCAATCTCTCTTCATTAAACAGTCCTGTCATCCCGGGAACAAGTCTGGTGAACCTTCGTTGCACTCCCTCGAGGGCAATAATATCCTTCCTAAGATAAGGGGACCAAAACTGCACACAGTATTCCAGGTGTGGTCGAACCAAGGTTCTATACAATTGAAGCAAGACTTCAACTACTTCTGGACTCAAATCCTCTTATGATAAAGGCTAACATACCATGAGCCGCCTTAATTGCTTGCTGAACCTGCATGTTAGCTTTCAGTGACTTATTGCCAAGGACACCCAGGTCCCTTTGTACATCTACACTTTCTAATTTAAGAAGTACTCTGAACATCTGTACCACCTACCAAAGTGGATAACCTCACATTTTTCCGTATTATATTCCCTCTGCTACGTTCTTGCCCACTCACTAAGTCAGTCCATATCCCCTTGAAGCCACTTTGCATCTTCCTCACAACACACATTCCCACCTAGTTTTGTGTCATCTGTGAACTTGGAAATACGACTTTGGTCTTCACATCCAAATCCTTGATATATTTTTTGTGAACAGCTGGGGCTCGAGCACTGATTCCCGGTACAAAGAACAAAGAACAGGACAGCACAGGAACAGGCCATTCAGCCCTTCAAGCCTGCGCCGATCTTGATGCCTGCCTAAACTAAAACCTTCAGCACTTCCGGGGCCCGTATCCCTCTATTCCCATCCTATTCATGTATTTGTCAAGATGCCTCTTAAACGTCGCGATCGTACCTGCTTCCACCACCTCCCCCCGCAGCAAGTTCCAGGCATTCACACCCTCTGTGAAAAGAACCTGCCTTGCACATCCCCTCTAAACTTTGCCCCTCGCAACTTAAACCTATGCCGCCTAGTAACTGACTCTTCCACCCTGGGAAAAAGCTTCTGACTATCCATTCTGTCCATGCCGCTCATAACTTTGTAAACTTCTATCATGTCACCCCTCCACCTTCGTCATTCCAGTGAAAACAATCCCAGTTTATCCAACCTCTCCTCATAGCTAATGCCCTCCAGACTAGGCAACATCCTGGTAAACCTCCTCTGTACCCTCTCCAAAGCCTCCACGTCCTTCTGGTAGTGTGGTGACCAGAATTGTACGCAATATTCTAAGTGTGGCCTAACTAAGGTTCTGTACAGCTGCAACATGACTTGCCAATTTTTATACTCTATGCCCCGACCGTTGAAGGCAAGTATGCCGTATGCCTTCTTGACTACCTCATCCACCTTTGTTGCCACTTTCAGTGACCTGTGGACCTGTACGCCCAGATCTCTCTGCCTGTCAATACTCCCAAGGGTTCTGCCATTTACTGTATACTTCCCACCTGCATTAGACCTTCTTAAATGCATTACCTCACATTTGTCCGTATTAAACTCCATCTGCCATTTCTCCGCCCAAGTCTCCAACCGATCTATATCCTGCTGTATCCTCTGACTATCACTATCCGCAACTCCACCAACCTTTGTGTCGTCTGCAAACTTATCAGACCAGCTACATTTTCCTCCAAATCATTTATATATACTACAAAGAGCAAAGGTCCCAGCACTGATCCCTGCAGAACACCACTAGTCACAGCCCTCCATTCAGAAAAGCACCCTTCCACTGCTACCCTCTGTCTACTATGACTGAGCCAGTTCTGTATCCATTTTGCCAGCTCACCTCTGATCCCGTGTGACTTCACCTTTTGTACCAGTCTGCCATGAGGGACCTTGTCAAAGGCTTTACTGAAGTCCATATAGATAACATCCAGTGCCCTTCCTTCATCTATCATCTTTGTCACTTCCTCAAAAAACTCAATCAAATTAGTGAGACACGACCTCCCCTTCACAAAACCATGCTGCCTCTCGCTAATAAATTTGTTTGTTTCCAAATGGGAGTAAATCCTGTCCCGAAGAATCCTCTCTAATAATTTCCCTACCACTGACATAAGGCTCACCGGCCTATAATTATCCTTGCTACTCTTCTTAAACAAAGGAACAACATTGGCTATTCTCCAGTCCTCTGGGATCTCACTTGTAGCCAATGAGGATGCAAAGATTTCTGTCAAGGCCCCAGCAATTTCTTCCCTTGCCTCCCTCAGTATTCTGGAGTAGATCCCATCAGGCCCTGGGGACTTATCTACCTTAATGCTTTGCAAGACACCCAACACCTCCTCCTTTTTGATAATGAGATGACTGAGACTATATACACTCCCTTCCCTAGGCCTTCCACCAAGTCCTTCTCTTTGGTGAATACTAATGCAAAGTACTCATTTAGTACCTCGCCCATTTCCTCTGGCTCCACACATAGATTCCCTTCTCTGTTGTTGAGTGGGCCAACCCTTTCCCTGGTTACCCTCTTGCTCTTTATATACGTATAAAAAGCCTTGGGATTTTCCTTAATCCTGTTTGCCAATAATTTTTCATGACCCCTTTTAGCCCTCCTGACTCCTTGCTTAAGTTCCTTCCTACTGTCTTTATATTCCTCAAGGGATTCATCTGTTCCTCGCCTTCCAGCTCTTACGAATGCTTCCTTTTTCTTTTTGACTCGGCTCACAATATCCTACGTTATCCAAGGTTCCCGAAACTTGCCAAACTTATCCTTCTTCCTCACAGGAGCATGCTGGTCCTGGATTCTAATCAGCTGACGTTTGAAAGACTCCCACATGTCAGATGTTGATTTACCCTCAAACAGCCACCCCCAATCTAAATTCTTGAGTTCCTGCCTAATATTGTTATAATTAGCCTTCCCCCAATTTAGCACCTTCACCCGAGGACTACTCTTATCCTTATCCACAAGTACCTTAAAATTTATGGAATTATGGCCACTGTTCCCGAAATGCTCCCCTACTGAAACGTCGACCACCTGGCCGGGCTCATTCCCCAATACCAGGTCCAGTACGTCCCCATCCCTAGTTGGACTATCTACATATTGTTTCAAGAAGCCCTCCTGGATGCTCCTTACAAATTCTGCCCCATCCAAGCCCCTAGCACTAAGTGAGTCCAAGTCAAAATCGGGGAAGTTAAAATCACCCACCACTACAACCCTGTTACCTTTACATCTTTCCAAAATCTGTTTACATATCTGCTCCTCTACCTCCCGCTGGCTGTTGGGAGGCCTGTAGTAAACCCCCAACATCGTGACTGTACTCTTCCTATTCCTGAGCTCCATCCATATTGCCTCGCTGCACGACCCCTCCGAGGTGTCCTCCCGCAGTACAGCTGTGATATTCTCCTTAACAAGTAATGCAACTCCCCCACCCCTTTTACATCCCCCTCGATCCCGCCTGAAGCTTCTAAATCCTGGATTATACCCCACTAGTCACAGCCTGCTAACGCGAGAATGACCTGTTTATTCTCTGTTTTCTGCCTGTTAACCAAACCTTAATCCATGCCAGTATGTTCCCTCCTATCCTTTTGCTAACCAACCTCCTGAAAATTCAAGTATACCACGTCCACCGACTCCCCTTTATCAATTCTGTTAGTAACATCCTTAAGAAACTTCCAACAGGTTCGTCAAACATGATTTCCTATTCATAAATCCATGTTGACTATGCCCAATCAGTTCATTATTATCCAAGTATCAATTTATCACATCCTTTAGAATAGATTCTAGCATTTTCCCTATTACTTATGTAGGGCTAATAGATCTGTAATTCCCTGTTTTCTCTTTCTCTCCCTTCTTAAATACTGGGGTGACATTTGTGACCTTCCAATCTGCAGGAACCACTCCAGAATCTATGGAATTTAGGAAGATGATCACCAATGCATCCACTATCCACATAGCAACCTCTTTCAACACTCTGGGATGTAGAATATCAGGTCCTGGGTACTTATCAATTTCAGCCCCATTAATTTCTCTAATGCAACTTTCTTACTAATACTAATTTCCTTCAATTCCTCATTCTCCCTAATCCCTTGGATCTCTAATTCTGGGAGATTTCTTGTATCTTCCTCACTGAAGACAGACACAACGTAATCATTTAGCTTCTCTGCCATTTCTCTATTCCTCATTATAAATTCTCCTGACTCTGCCTGTAATGGACCCACATTTGTCTTAGCCAAACGTTTGCTTTTTATGTACCTATAGAAGCTTTTACAGTATGTTTTATATTTTTTTGCTAGCTTACATTCATATTCTATGTTCCCTTTATCAGTTTCTTCAAACTCCTTTGCTATATTTTAAAATCTTCCCAATCATCAGGTTTACACTATTTCTGACAACTTTATAGGCCTTTTCTTTTAATCTTATACAATCCTTAACTTCCTTTGTTATCCATGGTTGACTGCCTTTACTTTTGGGGATTTTTGTGCCTTGAAGGAATGTATAGTTGCTGCAAACTATGTAATATTTCTTTAAAGGCTATCCATTACCTACGTACTGTCATACCTTTTAATGTATTTTCCCAGTCCACCTCAGCTAATTTGCCCCTCATACCTTTACAATTTCCTTTGTTCAAACTTAACACCCTGGCTTCAGATTGAACTACCTCACTTTTAAACATCATGTAACATTTTATAATATTATGGTCACTCATCCCTAAAGGTTCTTTTAGAACAAGATTAATTAGCCCTTTCTCATTACATAATATTAGATCTAAAATAGCCTCTTCTCCAGTTGGTTCCTCAACATACTGCTCCAGAAAATCATCCCTAGCATGCTCCAGAAACTCATCCTCCACAGCATTTGCGCTCATTAGGTTTACCCAGTCTATAAGCAGATTGAAGTCACTCATGATTACTGTATCACCCATGCTACATGCTTCTCTAATCTCCTGATGAATATCATGCCCCACACTACCATTACTGTTTGTTGGCCTATAAACAACTGCTACCAGGTTTGCTGCGCCTTGCTGTTTCTTAGGTCCACCCAAACAGATTCCACATTTTGTTCTTCCAATCTGAGATTCTCCCTTACTAATGTACTGATCCCATCCCTTTATTATCAGTGCCACACTACCTCCTTTTCGTTTTTTGCCCGTCCTTCCTAAATGTCGACTATCCTTGAATATTCAGTTCCCAGTCTTGGCCACCCTGTAGCCAGTTTTCTGTTATGGCAATTAGATCATACCCATTTACCTCTATTTGGGCCTTTAAGTCATCTGCTTTGTAGCGAATGCTGTGTGCATTCAGGTAGAGTGCCCTTAACCTTCTTGACATTCTGCATTTTAAGCCTAGTTGATGCTCGTCTTTGTTTCGCCTGCCTTCTAATGTCACTTGCTACATTTCTACCTCCTGTTACCAGCTTTAGTTCTTTCCAATTTGAGCTACCCTTCAGGTTCCTATCCCCCTGACAAGTTTAAACCCTCCCCAACAGCACTAGCAAATCTCCCTGCGAGGATGTTGGTTCCGATCCTGTTAAGATGTAGCCCGTCCATCTTGTACAGGTCCCACCTGCCCCAGAACTGGTCCCAGTGCCTCAGACATCTAATGCCCTCCCTCCTACACCAATTCTCCAGCCACATGTTCAATCGATCGATCCTCCCATTCCTATGTTCACTAGCACGTGACACAGGGAGTAATCCTGAGATTACTGCTTTGTAGGTCCTGCTTTTTAATTTCCTTCCTAACTCTCTAAAATCTGCTTTCAGGACCTCATCCCTCTTCCTACCTATGTCATTGGTACCAGTGTGGACTGCAACCTCTGGCTTTTCACTCTCCCAGAGAAGGATGTCCTGCAGCCGCTCTGTGACATCCTTGACCCTGGACCAGGGAGGCAACATACCATCTTGGAGTCATGTTTACTGCCGCAGAAATATCTGTCTGATCCCCTGACTATTGAATCCCCTATCACTATTGCTCCTCCTCTCCTGTGCAGCTGAGCCACCCGTGGTGCCATGACTTTGCTCTGGCTGCACGCCCCTGAGGAGCCATTTCCCTCACCAGTATCCAAAATGGAAAACTGATTAGCAAGCAAGATAGACTCAGGAGACTTCTGCACTGCCCGGTGGTCATCCATTCCTTCTCTGCCTGCACGCTCCTAACCTGCGGTGTGACCACCTCCCTAAATGTACTATCCACTTAGCGTTCTGCCTCGCGGAAGCACAACAGTGACTCCAGCCACCGCTCGAGTTCCAAAACCTGGAGCTCAAGCTTCTGTAGCCGGTGACACTTCCTGCAGATGTGTTCATCTAGGACACGTGGTGTGCCCATGACTTCCTACATACCGCAGGACGTACATTCCACTTGACCGAGCTGACCTGCCATAAAGTAACTTTAAAAACTTTTTATTGCAATGAGAAATAGGATAACTTACCAGTTACTCGCCAATCAACTTCTTCCCCTGTACCAAAGAGGGAGGCAGCTACTGGAGGCTGAAAAAAGGTAGAAGAAAGAAAGAAGCCCCTCCTTCACGCACCAAAATCCCATTTACACTCTGTGCACTCAAACTTATTTTCTTCTTAATTTATAGTTCCCTCCTTAGCAAACTCCCTCACTTCCAAACTACCTTCTTCACACTCTGTGCCCTCCAGCAGCACTCAGTGTAGAGAAGCAGCACTGAGACTGCCCTGAATTTATACTCTGAAAACAATGCTGTGTCAGCTCTACTAGAGCTCAGAAACCAGTTTAATCTAGCTACCTAATTAACTAGCTACAGCTACTCTCAGTGTTAGTATACCCCTTTTTAAAACTGCAAGAAACCTAACTTACCTCTTAACTGAAACAGGACTTTCAATTAATTGCTAGATGTAAACAAAACCAAAACTAATTGAGATTAACCCTTAAAATTCACTCATTTACTAAACTCCCTTCTTCACACTCCGTGCAGACCGATGACATCACTCAGACCCCACACGATTTTAACTGCTGATCACAGCAGAGTTGGGACTGCCAGTGAAAGCAGGAGTGAGAATCTATCAACAACAACTTTATATTTATATTCTGTCTTTAACACAATAAGATGTCCGAAGGCGCTTTGCAGGAGCATTATAAAACAAGATATGACACCGAGCCACATAAGGAGATATTGAGTTAGCTGATCAAAAACTTGTTCAGAGAGGTAGGTTTTAAGCACTGCCCTAACGGAGGAAAACAAGCTAGAGAGGCAGAGAGGTGCAGAGAGAGAATTCAAGAGCTTAGGGCTTAGGTAACTGAAGGCACTGCCACCAATGTTGGAGCGATTAAAATCGGGGATGCTCAAGACACCAGAATTAGAGGAGCGCAGATATATGAGGGTGGTGGGGCTGGAGGAGATTACAGAGATAGGGAGGGGTGAGGCCATGGAGGGATTTGAAAACAAGGATGAGAATTTTAAAATCCAGATGTTGCTTGAAAGGGAGCAAATGTAGGTCAGCGAGCACAGGAACGATAGGTGAATGGGATTTGGTGCAAGTTACAACATGGGCGGTAGAATTTCGGATGACCACAAGTTCATGGAGGGTAGAGTGTGGGAGACCAGCCAGGAGAGCATTGGAATTGTCAAGTCTAGCGCTAACAAAGGCATGAATGAGGGGTTCAGCAGCAACTGAGTTGCAGTTTGAGGTCGGGAGGTGTTCGAGGTGGAAATAGGCGGTCTTCGTGATGGCACGAATATGTGTATCAAGTATGGCACCAAGGATGTGAACAGACAGGTTTAATTTCAGACTGTTGCCAGGAAGAGAGATGAGGCTGGATTTTTAGACCCTGCTGGGGCTGGAAACAGAGGTCGGCAGCTGCGGAATTTCCCGCTGCTGGCCTGCATGCTGGTTCCCTGGCTCTGTCCTGCTCCCAGGCCATTTTCCTGGAGGTGGGATGGGGGTGGAGGTTTGGCAGAGTTACCCGCCCATAAGTGGCGAGTAGCCAATTGAGATAGTTACTGGCCTATTAAGGCCCATTGAAGGTGGCTGAAGGGGATTTTATGGCTGGTCTCCAGGTCCCCAAAGGCAGCGGGAGACAATATAGCCACCTGGAGGCAGCCTCCCAGTGGCAGACTGGGGGGCCCAGTGCTTTAGACAGGCTTGGAGGCTCTGCCTGTAGAGGGGCTCCACCCCCATCCCCCACACACACACACGCACACACCTTGGTGGCCTGGCTACATAGGCCACTGTTTTCTTTTAAATTTGATAAAGTTGGAGAGAGGACACCTCCATTTTGAAGCACCCTCTGCCACCTGCATTGGCATCCTATTGCTGCTTTCAAACTGCAAGACCTATGATTGGCCTTCCAGCTTTGCGAGCCCTCCTGTTGTTCTTAATTGGACGCTGAGCCTTCCCTCTGGCCATTAATTGGCCGCCCTGGGTAAATCACACCTGCGCAGGCCGCATGTCATGGAGCCGCAGTGATTCTAAGCGCTGCGGCTCATTTAAATAGCCGGGGTTGTCTCGTCTTTATGTTGCTTCTGGTTCCCAGCTGTGAATGTGGCACCACACTGGAACACTTACACATAACAACTAGTTCCTAATACTTTACAGATAGTATAACAATATACACATATATAACAAGAACGGGCCAACCCCCCCCCACCCCCGATCACGTGGAGGGGGCAGGCTGTCCATCTCCGGCAATGGCGTCAGCTGCCTGTGCGCAGGTGCTGACGCCATTTTTAATGGGCTGTTAGTCCTACTGATTAATTTAAATATTTAAAAGTAAAGTGAATTAAAATAATAAATACATTTCTTTTGCCTCTCTCCCAACCCCCCAATAACAAATTAATTATTTGCCCTTACCCCCCCGCAAACCACTTTACCATCTGACTTTCGCCCCCACCCCACCAAAAACTGCACAAACTTTCAACTACAACCCTTCCCACCATCCCCTACATCCCCACATTAATTTGACCCTGTTTGTTCCCCCCTCCCCACACTGATAAACCTACCCCCACCCCCCTACCCACCAGTGTGGTGCCTCATTTTCCCCGGATGGGATCCGAAGATGGGAGTGCCGGCTACCAGGCTAAAGATCGCAATGGGACATCAGCCAGCGACGTGAGCTTCATTAATTAATTAATTTAAATATTCAAATGGGAGTCCTGTCGCCGAGTGGCAGGGGTGGGGGCTGACACAAGGCCTGGCCAGGCCCTGCCTGCGCGGGGTGTGTGGTGGCTCTCTGCCGGAGACATTTTCAGCCTCCCCACCCCACCACCATGGAACCTGATGCCTAGGGGAGAACAAAATCCAGCCCTAAGTTTCTGTTTCCCACACAATTTGGGCTTCTGACCTCCATTTGAACCTGACGGCCGGGTTTCAGGAGCCCACAGTTAAAATCCTGCCCGTTGAGTCTGTCCTGGAAGATGGTTATGTGGCCTGTGAGGTAAAATGGTTTGTGCCTCATGTTAGTGCCCTCATGGGCATTTCCTACATCAGGATGCCATACTCCCACCCGAGGTAAAGATCATGGCTCCTTTTCATAGATTTTCCACTTTTTTTCCAGTGGGAGGAAGCATTTAGCCTTAGTTAGGCTCCTTATTATAATAGTTTTGCTGAAATAACCAACTCAATGAAACTTGCTTTCAAAATTTATAAAGTTGGCTCACAAGTGCTCCCCCTCCCCCGTGCCTTCTCATTGAAATGCTTTTAAAAATTTGCAAATGGTGGCTGCCCGAGTATCCTGCTCTCATGTCTACATCACTGAGGCAGTATATGAGTGGCTTTCAAACTCATTATTGAATTGTCATTAAGTTTGAAGAGTCTAGATTTTGACCTTTAAGTTTCCTTTGCAAACTGGTCATGCTGCTACACTTGTGTGTCTGAGCCTCTAAGCACAAGAGCTTGGCAATTATTTGTCAATTTAATGATGTAACTCATTGGATGCTCAATAAAGTCAATAAAATAATTCTGATTCACTGGACTTTCTGTTGGAAGCAGACTTCGAATATACCTTTGTATGTGTTTCCGACTTAATAGATTTATTTAAAAATTGTACAGTAAAATTTTTAGTTCTAGTTTCCTTTTTTAAATGAAATTATACTTAACATTTTATCCTGTATTTGTAAAGGTTCCAATGCACCCTAAAGACACCGAAAATCAGGTATTTTGTCAAGTTAGCCTGTTGCATTTGACATTGTAGTAGAAATGTTTTGGTCTGCAGTGCAAAACGGGCAGTCTCCTATCGGCTGCCCATTAGTCATTGCATGACTTCAATGGAACTGAATATTGAGGGTGATTTATAACAAGTGGCCAATGTGATATCACCCAAAATGATTTTCTACCCACTTTGTGTTGAGCTTTTGGGACAATTGGGCCAACCTGCAAATTCTCAGACATAATTGTGTGAAAATGCTGATGTGTGCAACATGCCCATGTACTCTTCTAAGAATGATGTCTATATTGATTTTTGATAGTCTGACAATGGTTCCAATATTGCTGTTTCTTCCACCAGCCCAGTATGTACATATTTGTCCTTGTGTAGTGCAAGGGGATATATAGCTTCTCAGTATCATTAAGGATCATCCTACCCACCTTCTCCATTGTTAGATGGAATTGAGTGAACCTCCAGAGGGCTGCTGTAATAATACAAAGGATGATTTCATGAATGGTCCATGATTTATCAGGATTCAAGACCATTACCAGATGATACTAGGGATGAGATGTTTTTGTTGTAAGGAGAGACAAGAGAAATTGGGCCTCTTGCACATGAACAGAGAAATTTAAAAATGGATCAGATAGAAATATTTAAAATGGAAAGCTTTTGATAGGATAAAAAAGAAAAAAAGTATTTGCACTGATCAATGCTTTGGTAACTAGAGAGCACATATTTAAGTTAACCACCTAAAGAATGAAGGGAAATGCTAGGACTATTTCTTTAGCACAGTGTTATTGGAACATGGAATGTCCTACCAGAAACAATGGTGGAAGCAAAATCCATGAGTGATTTTTGTTTTTAAGGGAATATTTGAAAGAAAAAGTAGGGTTCAGGGACAGGGTAGAGCGAGTGCATACAGTGGGCTAAATAGCAGTGTCTTGTGATTTGAAATTCGATAATGGGAAGATGCTGAAGCCTCTATATAGGACTCTGCTCCAAAGTTCAATACAGTCAGTGCACTAACGTATCATAATTTTGACTTTGTTCTGGAAGCTTTCAAAGAAGGAGCTAGCTAGCTATAACAGAACTTAAAAACAAAGTGATTTCAATCTGTAACTGCTAATTCAGATCAACAGGAATTCAAAATCTTTGTAAATCTAAACTCTCCCTGGCCTGATTGTTCACTCTAGCTTTTATGGAGTAGGTCAGGGCTTTGTAGTGTTTGGCCGTCTTCATCAAAATCTGCACATTGTCAATACATTTCTGCATTTAAAAGCCCATATGTGAATATTGTCTGTTGAAAATAATTAGATTTAATCCTTTTATTGTATGGCCATGGCTGTCAAAACTTAGGGAAAAAATTACTAGAATGTTGTCTGATTGAAGAAAACAAATCTGCAGTAAACATTCCAGGACAGAAATATTCTCACAGATATATCCTGACAGTACATCATTGTCTATTGGACCAACCTAGAATCTTAGAATGATACGGCACAGAAAGGAGGCCATTCAGTCCATCATGCCTGTGCTGGATCAGAGAAAGAGTTATCCCAGTTAGTCCCATTTATTTGCCCTTTCCCCCAAAGAACTGAGGTTCTTTTACCAATCGCTGTAAATCTGTGTCCTCTGGTTACTGACCCTCTTGCCACTGAAAATATTTTCCTATCAAAGCCCATCATGACTTTGAATACCTCTTTCAAATCTCCTCTGAACCACCTTCGCTCTGAGCAGAACAAACCCAGCTTTATCCGTCTCTCCACTTAATTGAAGTTCCACATCCCTGCTACCATTCTTGTAAATCTCCTCTACACCCTCTCTAAGGCCTTGACATCCTTCCTAAAGTGTGGTGCCCTGCATTGGACACAATGGGCTGAATTTTAACTTTTAAAAAAAAATGTGCAAGTTTGGGTTGTGTTGTGGGACGGGGGCGGGGGGGAGGGGTTTTAATCTCACACAAATCTGTTTACTGACCCAAAATACCACCAACTCATTCATTTCCAACTTGAACTGAGACTGGAAGATGGGCAGGTGACCAACCCAATTCAAGGAGACGGGTTGGAACTTTTAATATGATAATGAGGCTGCGAGTCTCATTGCCATTCTGCTTTTGAAATTTAGCTTCTGTCGGTTGGGTTTTCTGAGCGTAGGGGAACACGGCAGCTTCCTCGAGGCAGGGAACTTGGCGGATTCAGGAGGTAAATGTATTCACGCCTACCCCCTGAATCCAGGCAACTGCCTGGGAAGCCACTGCGTTCACACTACCGTCCCCCTCCCCCAAGCTCTCCTCCGATTTCTCCTCCTACCACCTGGCCCCTCCTGTGGGGTCAGGTCAATTGAATCTCTTCAGTATTCAAGCTGGGGCCTAGCCAGTGATGTCTAAAAGTTTACCATAAGTTCCTCGCTTTTTTTTTTAACTTTATGCCTCTGCTTATAAACCCAAGGATCCCATATGCTTTTTTAACAGCCTTTTCGACTTGTCCTACCACCTTCAAAGATTTCATACAGACCCCCCAGGTCTCTCTCTTTTCCTGCACCCTCTGCCATGGAAGGTTAGGTATCGGGAAAATGTAAACAAGATTTGTGACTACTTGTATGAACAGCTGGATACATTCTTACATCTGGATATTTTGTGTAGGTTTTGTGAATTAGTGCTATGGCTGCAGAGCTTTGCATGACGAGTGAATATTGGTTTGCATTCTTCATTTTCTCTTCACACCTAGGGATGGGAGGGAATATTATGCTCTCCCTGGCGGTGGGTTTGGAGGGAGGAAGAGCATATAATTGGGTGGGATGGTGGTGGGGGGGGTGGACCCTGCCACCTTCCTGCCTCCACCAAAGTTAAGTCTGTGGTGGGAAGGCCTGTGAACAGCCTTCCTGCCCCGCTGGCAGTTGAGGCCCTGAAGTGGGCAATTAATACCCAATTAAGGGCCTCCTCCTGCTGCCACTGCAATTAACCAAGTGGCAGATGGCCCAGTCTCCACACAGGAAGCATGGCAAGAAAAACCATGCACATTGCTAGCTGGCTCCAGGGGTGCGGGGTGGTCCCTAGTTAAAAGGCACTTACTGCCTCAATGAGGGACCCAGCATTGGGAACAGAGGGGCCCCACTGAGAGCTACACCCTTGCCCTTGCTGCTGACTACATTACAACCCCTTCCCCTATGACCCCAACCCCGCAAGGCCCTTCCTGCCCTGACCTACCTGAGGCCTGGGTCCAGCGCCATTCCTGGGCCTCGGGTGTGTGCTCCACTGGCAGCAGCCACTGCCTCTGTGGTGGCACTGCTCAGTGAAAGATCTGCCAGCCTCTGATTGGCCAACAGATCTCCGAGGGCGGGACTTCCATCGCCAGGCCCCTTGATCCTGTGAAAGGGCTGCTGCTGTCCCGTTAAGTCCCTAATTTGCATTTGATTCGGCGGGCCTTCCACAGAAGAGGCGATGCGGGGTTCTTGGTGCTTTTGCCAGATACCGAGACCCCGTCGCTCAAATAACATCCCGGCTGATATTTTTTTGTTTGCTTTGTGTTTCATCAAGTTAAAAATAAGAGTAATAATGCACACATTATGAAAGCAATACGTTAGGGAAAGTATTATATTTGCGAGTCAGACCCAACAATGGTTTCCACAAAGTGTAAAATTAAAGCTTGCTTTTCTCCCCTCTCACCTCCCTCCCCCCCCCCCCCCCCCCCCTCCAGCCCCGCACTCCCCCTGGAACTGCTCCATTTTGATCAGTCCTGTGCATTTGAGCATCACTGTTCTCATTTTCTTCTGGACTGCTTTCTTGGAGGGAAGCGCATTGATTTATAAGATTTATTTTCATCAGTGGCCTTGTATTGAAATTGGGATGCAGGTACTTCATGCCAATCCCATATCACACTTGAGTGCCTTTTGAAAATGTTGTAAAATCAGAGGAAAGATTCCTATCACGGGACAACCATTGGCACAAAGCTAAAACTACTTACAAAGGTAAGATTTTTAACTCTACGTAGCATTAAAGGTGTATTTGAAGATGCTTTCAAACCCAAATTTTTTGTCAGCAGATGAAATCCAACACATACTACGATTCCAAGATCGGAAGAAAGAGACTCTCCAGACCAGAGACTGTCCTTAGTCTGTGCTGAGTAGGCTGATCTAAAGTTCATCTTTGCGAACCTAGACTAGGCGAGAAGGGAGTGACATGAGACAGGGTTCCTCCTCCTGTTCACTACCTAATGTCCCCCACTGGAAAATGGGGGTGTGGAGCTAGAACTTGGCTTGGTAGTGATGGTTTAATCATCTCATTGTCCAGTTTCACAGATGGAGAATGGCTGCTTGAGCAAGTTACTGAGGGGGAAAACCAGCATTTGTGGCATCGTGTTTTATCCTTGCATCACTCTTTTCAGAGGAGAATAGATAGGATAGAAAATAAGAGGGTGGATACCTGAAACAGAAATGTGGGTGTTACCTGTTTATGATTGGCATGATGGGATCTCAAAGCCCAATCCAGTGCTTGGATTCAGCAATCTGAATTATCCATATTTTAAAGATTTTGAAGATGCATTTTTTTGGCATTGGTGAATGCCTTGCACTTAGATATTTTGACAACAGTTAACTTAACTGTTTCTACATGTTGTTTCTGCAGTCTATGTCACAATATGCTTTTGAGAGTGTTACAGTGCATTGTGTAGTCTTGTTACAGCAACAATACCTATTTCCACTGAAACACCAGTAGGTGGTGTGTAGGTGGCTCTGGTTAGCAACACATTTGAAGTGTTTCAGTGCTGCAGTAAATTCAATTCGAGCAATGCTAAGATCATGATTTGGAACACTATTAAGTGAGTGGATTTAATGCTGTGGTACTGAGAAATCTATTGCCAAGGTAGGTTAAAGTTACACTTGTTAAGTGCATTATCGGTTTTCCCAAACCGAAAATTAGGACTTTATTCAGATTTGTTTTTAGCTGACAATTTAGGAAGACTGGAATTCAAACTGGCATTTCATTCTGCAGTGTTACACCGGTAGGAACTTCAATGCTGTATTGAATGTACAGATACATCGTCACGTGTTTGGCATCCATCGTTCAACAGTGATAAGTGTCTGTGTACATGAGTTGTAGAGCTTGTAGTTGAATCTTAGTGTGAATCTGTCACACTATGTGCAATGGTGTTTAATTTAGGCTGGCAGTAACCTGAGAAATATCTGAGTACATTATTCAGAGCTCTGAAAACTGTTTACACAAGTACCACAATCTGGAATCCCTCAATATGACCACATTTCTAGCTTGAATGAGCCCTTTATGCTTGTATATGCAGTAGAACAAGGTTATGTTTCATAATTCGAAGAGTTAATATTAATGTCAACCATTTTCTTTTGGAATTCTAAACTCGAGTGCTTAATGTGACTGATGCATCGTTTCTGCATTCATGAATACCACGTAGGTTTGTGATTCATCTGGCGGGTATCAAAAATAAATCAACTGGGTGGGAACTAATTAAATACTCTTTCCTCTCATCTCTTTAAAATGTCCCTAAGCAAGAGTTATTTGTGGTAAGAAAACTGTTAAAATAGGGCGTTGTCTGTTCATTAGAGAATTTTCAGGCTGATGTTCAGAACATGCAGATTCAAATATTGGCTCCTCCGAGATGACTTAACAAATCATGATATTGTTTTCAAATGCATGGGTTGAAACAAAATTGAAGTACGCTGGCTTTTCACCATCACGAGGGTGGGGGGAGCCATTGAAGCTTGTTATGTCTGTAGGTGGGAGGTTAACAATATCACCATCACCTGACAGATATCTTCAGCACAGTAATACTTCAGTAATTTTAGAATTTACTTCAGTAAATTTTAGAATGTTACCAGTTACTAATACCATTATTAAAGTGGCGATGACTTAGTGAAATGTTACTTCACAGAACTAGGGTGAAGGAATGTGTGAAGTTCATATATTTTAAAAGTTGGGGGAACTGTTGTGGAGCTTGAAATAGACCATCAGCAAAACAGAGACAATGGTCCTGATGTTTGCGGGAGCTGTGGGGGAGGCCGAAGACACCGGCACAACCAGGAATGTGAAGATCCTGTTGTATTTTAACAATAGGACCATGTTATATATTTTTTCTTCCTTTTCCTGCCCAGCAGCTGGCCAAATTGACCGCCTGGCTGACTGCTAAGTGGAACAGCAGTGGCAGGAGGCCAAAGGGCAAGGGGGCAGGCACTGCTTGGGGTGGAGTGGAGGTAGCACGGAGAGGTCAACTGCAATTGCGGCACAGAGAGATCAAAGATCAGGTCTTGGCGGGCTGGGGAGGGGAAGTGGTCGTGGGAGGAGGAAGAGAGAGACCAGAGCGAGAGAGGTGTGATTGGGAGAGGAGAGGCAGAAGGCTTCCTTGAGGGGGCTGAGGAAGCACTCCTGCTGCTCCTGGCACAGAAGGCATAGTATGAAGGGCATTTACCAGAAGCTTAGTTTAGTTTAGAGATACAGCACTGAAACAGGCCCTTCGGCCCACCGAGTCTGTGCCGACCATCAACCACCCATTTATACTAATCCTACACTAATCCCATATTCCTACCACATCCCCACCTGTCCCTATATTTCCCTACCACCAACCTATACTAAGGGCAATTTATAATGGCCAATTTACCTATCAGCCTGCAAGTCTTTGGCATGTGGGAGGAAACCGGAGCACCCGGAGGAAACCCACGCAGACACAGGGAGAACTTGCAAACTCCACACGGGCAGCACCCAGAATTGAACCCGGGTCGCTGGAGCTGTGAGGCTGCGGTGCTAACCACTGCGCCACTGTGCCGCCCTCCTTTTCTTGACACCTGCACACCTCCTTCTACTGGAATGACTCTATGGCAGCAGTAAATTTTAAATTGGACTCCCAGGGCTGAATTTTTCAGGGGAGGAGTCCGCCATGAGGGCTGAAAGCAGCAGGCGGCCCTGCCCCGGCGGGCAGCAGAACCCTAGGGTGGCACTTTGACGGCACCAGCCAATTAACAGGCCACCATTGGGGCTGCCATCCAACTTAGGATGGCGGCCCACTCCCCTAGAGCTGCCAGTCCAGTCAGAGGGCCAGCAGCGCCACCACTAGCAGTGGCCACTGTTGAAGCTGCAGCTTGAAGATGAGGGTGCCTCAATGGCGAGGTGACCTTGAAGAGCAGGTAAGGTTTTGTAGGGAAGCACCAGTGGCACTGTTGCCTGGGGACAGCCATTGTCTCTGGGGCCCCTCCAGGGGCCATCAAAGAGGACCTCACCCACCCCGTGAACCCGCAGGGAGGCTGGCAGGGTATTATCTGGTGGTCTCCCCATGTGGCGGCGGGCCCACCCCACATGGGCAAAATGCCCGTGGAGGTAGGAAGTGAACCTTAAATTGGGTACTTAAGTTGCTGGGCAGCCAAGCCACTAAGCTGCCCGCTGCTGGCAATATGCCATGGCCAACTTCCGATGCCTTACCCCTGCACATTACCAACCCTCCTGCCTCCCAGCCTGACCCCAATGCGCCAGAAAAATTCAGTCCTCAGTTGCAATGTGGGAGCCCAATTTAAGAACAAATAGGAGCAGGATCAAGAGAATCCGGATTAAATAGCAGCAGGATTAGGCAGCTCTGCCTCTTGAACATGATCATGGCTGACCTTCTACATCAGCTGTACTTTCCCATCCTATCCCCATATACCTTGATCCCCTAGTGCCCAAAAATCTATCTAGTCTTGAATGTATTCATCGACTGAGCATTCACAGCTTTATTTATAAAAAATGCTATGGACCTGTTATGTTTCACTGATTTACTGTGAAACTCATTCACTTTGGATCCAGGGCAGCCAAAAAAGAATGGAAGGGCACTTTGCCTTTCTGAAATATTTGTGGGATCTAAAGATGTGAACTATTTTAATCTAATTCTTTTGCTTTTAACTGGGTTTGTGATCTGCTGTACTCTTTTTTTTTTGTTTGTTTTAAATTCCACCCATGGCATTTCCCTGATGTTTGCGAACTTACATGGCTTCTGAGGACATGCATGACCTCTGATGTTACCTTGGTCTTTGAACTTTGTGCTTACATTACCTGTCAGATGCTTGTTTCTAATGGTCAAGCCTTTTCATGTTTATCTGATGCCTACTGCATTTTTGCAACTCTGTCTTAGACCCAAGCAACAAAAGTGTGTTCCTGATCTGCAGTATCTTGTTTTTTATTACAGAAAATATTAATCATATTCATATGTGAAATGTTCTTTCCTTAACTTGCAACAGCTAAATTCTTTTAGGGGGAAAAAAAATCTACATTTTCAGCAATAGTAGATGTATGTTAGTTGTTGAAATTGATTTTGTCTGGGAGCATTTCATTTTGTTCTTCTATCCCTTCATTGTTTGTTTTCACTCAATTGTACATGATTTAATGCACGTGGCATGACAAAAAAAAACATTTTGAACTGCAGGCGTTGTATGCACAAAATCAGCCATCAGCATAAAAAGGGCTTACAGAGAAGTTTCAGCAGGAAGGTATTAACATAACAAACATACTTTTAGCACACTACTAATACTCCGCTGCAGACTGAAATGCTACAGCTCTGATACCCTTCCAGGACTGCAGTGCTCTTAGTGTCAAATATTTGGTCAGTCCCCTGTGTCCATTCCAATGCTATGCTAGATAAAATAGCTGTGATTCTCTGTAGATACTTGTGATTGGTTTTGTCAGGGAAAACCAAGGAGACATGCAGTAGGTCAGATAAAAGCAAAAGGGCAGCATGTAATTATATAATTACATTACTGCTGCAAAAAAGCTACATTGTACTAATTCCCTTGTTACATTTGTGTAGTTTATAAGAAATAAATATGCAATGTAGAACATTTACAGCAGGAATGCAGTTATACGATGGTGGGGGCCTCCATCAATGTTTCTCTCCAAATTGCATTTTGGAATTTCTACTGCTGTTCAAGGTCAAGATAATTGAGCCAACATGTCCTGAAGGAGCCATGATTTGAAATCCTATTATCTTTTACATGCAAAGAAACTGCCCATTGCTGTTCTGCACACAATATCTGATATCAGCTTGGATCGGTTGGTAACATTTCTTAGCTCCTATTCGAGGTCATTCCACTCTTTCTCGTGACCTTCGCACATAAACCAGGTTGACGTTTCACTGACCTACTGAGGGAGTGATGTACTGTTGGAGACAGTTCTTCAGTTCAATGTTGAACCACATCATTAAAGATCCCTTGGTAGCTTGATTGTTGATGTGATCACTGAGTTACAATTTTGCTAATGCTCATCAGATATTTTGGCAGGATACTGATTGCTAAGTATATGGCAGTCCAAACACTTGGCACTCTGAGTTTCTCAATGTCAATTTTTGGCTTTACTTTTTAGTTAAAAATTTTTATTAAAAAAAAACAGGGAGTCAGAGGGGCAGAGCTACAAACTAATCCACGCTCCTTTTCAGCACAGCTCCATACTGAGAACATGGTTGGAATTTTACTGGCCCACTAAGTGCGAGGTCGGAGGAGGGGGTGGGTATGTATAATAGGAGTGGACCACATTTGCCAGAAACCCAACGTCATGACATCTCTTCTGGATTTTACTAGCAGTGGGTATCATGGAGGGTGGAGTTCTGACAACGAGGCAATGGGATACCAGTTGAGGTGTTTAAAAAGGCCTATTAACTGCAATTTTATGGGAAAATTTCAATTTTATCAGTGGCAGACAGGGACCATGGAGTTTGGAGCCCCGCCTAGTGAAATGAGGTGCCAGTGAGGCAGGGAATGGCAACGACGCCAGGGAATAAGTCCTCGCTGTCCAGTGAAGCCGTCAGGAGAAACACCGTGCAGTGGCAGGAAGGTTGATGTGCAAAGGGGAGTGGCTACATCGGAAGGAGGGGGAAGAAGAGAGGGGCCAGTGGCGGGGTATTGGCTAGGGTCACATAGTGGCGGTGGCACTTGTCCCGAAGAGAGGACTCAGAGGAACATTTGTGGGGGGGGAGGGGGGAGGGGGGGGTGGCGGTCAGCTTGCTGGAAGGCCTAGGATTCAGAAGGAGGTCACCTGCCATGGGCCTCATTCCAACAGGCCTCAAGGCTCCCGTTAAGGATGAGGGGCAGCTCAGAGGGAGGCAAGTACAGGCTCCAGTGGGGACACATCACCAACCTCACAACCATCAAGAGGGCCATGTGCGATGCCGCACCGATCCAGATAGTCAGGCAGAGAAGACCATTGGGTTTAGGTCCATCGCTGGATTCGCCCAAGTCAAGGTGCCATTGACTTGCTCGCATCTGGCCCCCAATGCTCCCCTGGACCAGCCAGCGGCTGTCATCAACAGAAAGGCTTTCTGCTCGCTCAATATTCAATGAGTCTGTGACCACTGAAAGGGGATACTATAGCTGTGTGTAAGCTTCCCCAGAAGCAGCCACGGCATCTACATACTTCGCCAGTCCCAGGTGCCACAGATTTCTGGACCCCCACATGCCTTCAAGGATGGATTCTGGGAGACTGACCTTTCTGTCCCATGGCCCGGGATGATATTGGCCACTGTCCTCTGGCTGCCTGAGTCCAGGAGGGCCCTGGCATGCTGAGGGGCTCCTGCAAAGGTGCAGGGCCCTCCTCTCATCGCAAGGGTGCATATAGCCTCTGGAAGCTCCGCCATGTTCCATCATCTTTCGCAGCAGTTGTACATCAGCCTGGTGCTCCGCATGCGCCTGGCCTCCCACAGTCCTCCGACTCTCAGTGACCTCAGCTATCATGGCCTTTGCCAGTCTCTCGGGTGCGTCTGTGTTGTGCTCACCAGCTTGTGACCCTGAATCTAACTGCGAACGCATACCCACTGATGCGAGCATATCTGTGCTGGTGGATGCTGTGTGGCGATGATGTGATGTTACATCCTCCGAGGTGGCCGCCTGTCACCTGGTCTCTCGATGTCTTCTGGCCTTGGCTTGCCCCTGACCTCCATGAGAGAACAGAAACTTGCAAAGGTTCAGGGCCTCCCATTTCCTCATCCCAGCCATGCTTGCTCTGGAGCTCCATGTGTCCAGCATTGGTCACATAGTCTCTATGCCTTCTGTGTGCCAAATGCACACTTGTGCACCTGCACTCGTTGACTCACCCCTCTTGGGTTGATCCTCCTGTCTCACCATCAGCAATAGCACGGCCACCCTGGTGGCCTGCCAACTCCAAGCCCACCTCCTCCATGGGGGTGAGATGTGACCCTTCACAGTTAATGTGTGCTGTCTTTTCCTGGAGGTACAAAGAGGAAGACTGTTAGTCTCCCCACAGAGACCAGCACAATGTCTATTCTGGTGGTGGTCCAGTGTCTCTTGATGGGGCATACAGATGCCACTTGCATGCAGCCACCCTAGAGGGAGCTTGTGGAGTCAGGTAACACAGAAGGGCACCTCTCACTGGAAGGCAGCCATGCCTCAGACAGAATATGCTGCTGCCTGAATGCTTTGCCACCAACTGGGTGCTCACTCCTTCGACACCAAGCCAACCCTTTTGTGATACCACATGCAAGCCCCAAAGGGAACTGAGGTATGGAGTGCTCACCTTGGCAGACCGAGTGAGGTAAAGGACGCATTTCCGACACTAGATCCGTGACCCCTGGCTGCTGACCTCCTCTGCAATCTCTGTCCACGCTTGCTTAGTCAGGTGGGGTGGTGGGGGTGGGGGGGGGGGGGTGGTGGAGCGGAGGGTCCTCTCCTCCTCCCGGCCCTTGGGAAGAGGGCCTTTCCCTTTCAGTCTGGAGGGGAAGCTGCAGGGAGGCATCGCTGAGCTGTGAGGCTATCCAGGGCCGCCTCCTGCCATTGTGGATTTTGCCTGCCAGGGAGCTCTTTGCTACCTTTTGAGTCTTGAATGTGGGGAGCAGCAGCAGAGTGTCTCCAGGCAGCAGTGGCAGTTCAAACCAAGGCAGCAGGAAGAGGAGCAAATGCAGGGCTGGCTGCCCTTTTAAATATGGTGCCAGCACCACCTGCATCTCATCTCCGTTCCCGCCTCAGGGCCCCAGATTGGACGGCCTGTGCACCGCACGCTACTTAATTAGCCAGCCGCCGCACGATTGCATGTGGCTGGCCGCCTAATTTGATCACAGAAATGGCAGCAGCTTCTGGTGCCCCCGTTGTGACCTGCGTCATTGTCATAAAATTCAGCCCCATGTTTCTGATTCCTTAAAAATGAAATAAGTGAAAATCATGCAACAAATGTGATGCACTGTTGATTTGATGTACTGTTGGGAACTGAGGTTTTTTTTCCAGAAGGCTCTCAATAACTGCAGCAGAAATTCCGTAGCTTGTTACACGCTTGCTATAATGTATCGAATTCTTACATTCTTAGTCACAACATGTTTTTGTTTGTACGTTGATGTTACTGATTCCTGTTGGTGTAGTATGAGGAGGGGCTTGAAAATGGCAGAATGCAAGATCAATTTGTTGCCTTCAATGAGACTTTACTGTTTTGAAGACAGGAGATATTTTGGATGTGGCCAGCAGGAACCAGAAAGTTTTGAACTCGTATGCGATTTGTGTTGATTTCAAATATGTCTTTGTATTAAATTTCGTCTGTGCCCCGGAACACGGGGGAATTTACCTTAGACTATCTGTCTCTCCCTCAACATTATTTTGGCGCCTTGATGCTTCATCAGTTTTAACTGAGTTTTACAGGTGATTTCCCCTCGTTAGACGTCAGTCTGCTTTGGGAAAGCAGCATGCTAAGAATTGGGAGATGTTAGTGAAGAATAGAGAGAGGAAAAATAAGGGAATGAACCAAAGCAGAAGAAATCAAGAGCTGGTTGGAAATGAGCCAAAATAAAAATAGATCAAAACAGGGGAGTGAGAGAGGTTGAACAGAAATCTCCCAGGACAATTGAGCTGACAGGAAAATTAAAAAAAAAACTGAAGCAAGGAGGAAACCAAAACAGACTTTTTATGCATTTGATTTTTCATCCTTTTCAAATATTCGTTTCCTAGTTTTAAGTACTAGATTTTGTAGTTGCATCAGTTGAAGTCACACTGTGCAATATCAGTGACAAATGCATTGACACATTCAGATAGAATTCGATTTATCCACATAATTAACATTGTGTGAGCTTTTAAAATAGTGATTTGCTTTTCTGAAGCTATAAAGCTTAAACATAAACTGAGGTGTAATTAATTTGATTGAACCCTTGCAAGCAGTAAGTGGCCCATTAATTTCTTTCTGATGTACTTGACGTTTGATGTAACATGAATTACGGAATCCTCTCAAGTACAGCAAAATCGTGTCCCCAAAATAAAAGAAATAAATAAAAGCAAAATACTGCAGATGCTGGAAATCTGAAATAAAAACAAGAAATGCTGGAACCACTCAGCAGGTCTGGCAGCATCTGTGGAAAGAGAAGCAGAGTTAACGTTTTGGGTCAGTGACCCTTCTTCGGAACTGACAAATATTAGAAATGTCACAGGTTATAAGCAAGTGAGGTGGGGGTGGGGCAAGAGATAACAAAGGAGAAGATATAGATTGGACAAGGCCACATAGCTGACCAAAAGGTCATGGAGCAAAGGCAAACAATATGTCAATGGTGTGTTGAAAGACAAAGCATTAGTACAGATAAGGTGTTAACGGACTGAATATTGAACAGCAAATAAATGTTAGCCTATAGCGTATTCATCAACAATTGTGATTCTTTTAAGATGTTGCTGTTATGCAATTTATTTAACTATCCAGATTCTTCTTTTCAGTTTTTAGGCCTCTTGAATTCTGGTAGTTGCGTTTTGAACCTCCAGTGGGGTGGCCTTTTCAGATTTCTGATAGGAACAGATCTTTCATATACATTATTCAGGTTTGGGCAGATGTGTGGTGCCAATGCTACTTTCCAATTAAATGCCAGACAAAGACCATCTCAAATGAGAAATGCCAACCACCACCATTCAATGGCATTACCACCGCCAAATCGCCCACCATCCCAACATCCTGGGGGCCACCACTGACTAGAAACTTAACTGGACTAGTCACATAAATACTGTTGCGATAAGAGCGGCTCAGAGGCTGGGTATCCTACAATGAATGACTCCCTAAAACCTTTCCACCATCTACAAGGCACAAGTCAGGAGTGTGTTGGAATATTATCCACTTGCCTGGATGAGTATAGCTCCAACAACACATTCCTGGACAAAACAGGCTACTCGATTGGCACCTCATACACCACCTTAAACATTCACTCCCTCCACCAGCAGTGCACAGTGGCACCTGTGTGTACCATATATAAGATGCACTGCATTAACTCGCCAAAGCTCCTTCGATACCATCTCCCAAAACCCCAACCTTTACCATCCAGAAGAATAAGGGCAGCAGATGCATAGGAATGCCATCACAGCAAGTTCCCCTCCAAGTCACACTATCCTAACTTAGAACTATATTGCCATTCCTTCACTGTCGCTGGGCAAAATCCTGGACCTCCCTTCCTAACAGCACTGCGGGAGTATCTTCACCACATGGACTGCAGTGGTTCAAGAAGGTGGCTCACCACCAGCTTCTCGAGTAATTCGTGATGGGCACTAAATGTCAGCCTTGCCAGTGATGCCCACATCCTGTAAATGAATTAAAAAGAATTAGAGACTTGCCTACCGTTGTGGCGAAATTTGCAGTGCAGTCGTCAACCTGATTTTATTTCCCTGTTTAACTGGACTATTTAGTCTCAGCTGCCAGCCTAGTTATTAAGACTCTTTCCAAAAATAATCGTGTTTACCCAAATCAGTGACTTGGAAAGGTTTGTAAAGTTTGAAATTAATACTGCATTGTACAACATGACAGAGCCTACTTATTGTTTCCCTGTCTCTGATTCTGGAAAACAAACTCTTTTTTTGTTTCAGTATAACTTTGGAAATCGAGACAAATGCTGGAAGTAAATAGTACATTCCAATCGGGCAGTGTGTATATTTAGATAGACTTCAATGTCATGCGAAACTGACTTAGATTCTCTTCTATCTGAGCATCATTTCATTGGTGAATTACCACCCCTGACTCGTCATAAGATGCATCCTTCTAAAACGTACATCATTAACATGGAACTGACCAACCCTATCACAAGGAAACACCAGTGTCTAACCATGCTGTATAAGTAGTCCTAATTATACCAGTTAGCAGCCAGCCACTCCCCTCTGCAGCATGGAATTCAATGTATGAGCTGAATTTTGTTGGTGTGATGGGGGCCCCTGACGCGGGGCTGCAAATTCAACTCTAAGTGTGCAAGTTCTTGTGGCATATGGCTGTCAAAGTTGGATCACATATGGAAACAGAGATGTGGCCGTCGCAGGTCCAGGTTGGACCTGGCCCATGGGGCTGTGTGTGTCTGTCTCATGCGGCTTTGCCCCATCCAGGTGGCACTGGAGAATGAGCACGCAGTGTTCACTGGTGCATTTGAAGCCTTTTGCAAATGCGGGTACTGCACGGACCAAAGGGCACGGGTGGCAATATTTACTATTTAATTTGATAAATTTCCTTTTTATTTTAATGCTTTTAGTGTTCTGAGGTGTGCCCTTCAAGTTTTATTAGTTTTTATTTGTTTGATGACACTGGTGCAACCCAGTATCTCCTTCTGGATTTTATAAGGCATAAAGAAACAAAGAGCTGCTCCAATGGCCTAAATTCAGTGTAAAACTGAATCTTGCAGAGCGGAGGATCCTAGGTTTCCTTTTCTAGTCTATCTGAATGCACTGATCTCACCAGATGACAGAAGGGTCATTGGGATGTGGCATCAGTGGGTCCAGGTTCGAGATGGGAAAATCAGTAGGATTTTTGCTGTAAACACAAAAAAATGTATCCATCCTCATTAGACATGCAACTGAACTGTAGAAATATGTCCATATTTCATGTTGGGGTGGAATGACGATTAATCAAAATTAACTCTATTTGGAACACTTGTGGATTTGAAATTCTACAAGGAGTTAATCCCTAAAAGGCTGAGTATTAATTGGATTGAATGTGAACATTTAATTAACTTAGCTGTCGTGGAAAGAATGTTCTAAGAGCCTCTTTTCCCCCTGAGTTTGTCATTTTTTTATATTCTGATTCCTTGACTATTATTTGAGCCTTTCATGTCTTAACAATTTTACAGAATGCTATTTTCCATTACAATCGGGGAGGCTTGAACCTTGTTCAGTCCCGAAACAATAATTGAAAACTATTTGTGCTGTTCACAATATTAATACTCTCTCAAGAGTATATCAAAGTGAGCAGATCTGAATAGTTTTACCAGAATAATTGATTTGCATATAATTACCAGCTGCCTTGACTTTGAAGATTAATTAGAATATTAACTGACTGGTAGTGAGTGGGCAAGTCCAAGCTTTTCAGAATTGTACCTGTATTTATTGTACACATTTTAAAAAAAGAAAGACTTTTTGTGTAAAAGCCCAGGAGGTTCATCCCAGCTCTGAATATATTAATCTCAGTTTGAAGCCTCTATTTGTTGTGAGAAATAATAATTTGGCAGCATTGAAAATTTTAAAAAGTTTCTCGTGGGCCAATTCTTATTTACTTACAAGATTGTATGGTTCTAGAAGCAATTCAATTTGTCTGATTAAACAAAAAAGTGGAAATTAGATGCAGAGGTGCTTGCTTTATTGACTCATTTTTGATAAATATCACTAATTTATATCCCTAATCTCCTAATGAGCCCAGTACACCGATTGATATCGCATATCACTGCTCACTGACTCTCTCCTGTTATAGAATCACGTATTACTACTTAGGAACCAGCCATTCTCCCATCAAGTCTGCACCACTATTTGTGAGCCAGTTAAGCTAATTCCATTTTCTACTTTTATCGCACTTTAATATTCTTTATCAAACAACAGCCTAATTCCCTTTCAGAACAATATACCAATTACATTTCAATCACCATTTGAGAATGCCATATTTTAACCACCTTTTGTGTGCTGAATCTTCAAAATTCTTTTTGTAATTATCTTAAATTTGTACCACCTTGTTTCTGAGTGGAAGTGATCTGTCACTAGTTATCTTATAATCCTTCATAATTTTGTTAATCTCTATCAAGCCAATCCTTAACCATCTCAATTTTTATGAGAAAGCCTCAAGTATCTCTTCGTAACTGTACCCTATTATTCCCTGGTAGCCTTTGTAGTGATTCTTTATTGCACTTTTTCTATTCCTACATTAAGGTGCCCAAAATATTTTCATTATCACAGAGTATCTAATGTAAAGTTGATGTAAGGAGATTGTGGCAGATTAAACATTTTGGTCATCTGAAGTTTAAAAAAAATTGCTGTGTCTACAATTTGGTTTTTTTCCTCTCCTATCTTTGTTAAGGAACTTTCCATTCACTGTTTCCAAAAAAAGAGGGCGCAAGACAGGATTAACTGTGCCCATTTTTCTTGTATTTGATTTTAACAAAAAAGTGGATATGCACAATCGGTGCAGCAAGTTCAATGGAAAGGGTCAATGATTAATCGTTAGTGTTTAATACTGTTGTAAATGTTTTTATCACCACCCCCCCAACCCAGCAAAAATACAAGATTAGCAAAAACTTTCAGAATTATATCTATTTGTACTTTTAAAGGTTTTGCCAAATGTCATTTAAATGAGGAACTCATTTAGTGTTCCTGAGTTGCATGATCAAGTTAAAAAGAGTATAATAAAAGCAAAATACTGCGGATGCTGGAAATCTGAAACAAAAACAAGAAATGCTGGATTCACTCAGCAGGTCTGGCAGCATCTGTGGAAAGAGAAGCAGAGTTAACGTTTCGGGTCAGTGACCCTTCTTCGGAACTGAAGGGTTCCGAAGAAGGGTCACTGACCCGAAACGTTAACTCTGCTTCTCTTTCCACAGATGCTGCCAGACCTGCTGAGTGAATCCAGCATTTCTTGTTTTTGTTAAAAAGAGTATGTTGTTCCAGATCAGTTAGGCTGTATTGAAATTAAGCAGTGAAAAGGTTGTAAAGTATTGCCGCAGCAATGAAAAAATGAATAGTACAAGCCGGTTCATTGCTGTGGTGGTGCAAATTCAGCTCCTAAGTTAACTGCAGTTGATATGGGGAAGAGGAAGGAGAGACTGATTAGAGAGAGGGCAGGACCAAGGGCCTGGAATATGGACTTTTGTTTATTTTTCAAATTACTGCTGATTATTCAGTGCAGGATGGCTCCAAATATGCATTCTTAAGTTCTGCACATACGTGTGGTTTCCCAGTAAAAGGGATTGTCCATACACAAGGAAGTACTTTGCAAGGTGCTATTTGGGCTCTTCAGTTGGTTGACTATTTCCTGTACATGATATTGGAGGGATGGGTGTCAGGGGCGTGCAGAAGAGAACAACGCATTGGGTATTTAGATGTAGAAGATGAAATAAGAAAATACAAATCTTCATTCATAACGGAATAATAACTGTGTGATTGCACAATTATGCAGAGACATGTCATTATGCAAAGGTTCAGATGTAGCCACCGAACATCACCATGTTTGTTGGTATCTTTGGTGACAGTGAGATTTAACACTGTTGACTTTGGAGGTTTTCCTCATCTAACAGGTGTTGTAAAAATACCACACCCATGAGTGCAGGTTCCAAGCCATCCCATTAGTTCACCCCAAATGTGGCAATTTAACCGCTTGAGGGGGGGGGGGTGGGGGGTGAGATTAGCGAATACTTGTTTTCCTTGTGTGGAATTGGTGTTGGTGCCCTGGGTGCAAAAAATTGGCTCAAGGGCTTGGTGTGGCTACACATCCCCATTTAACTAAAACAACAACTTGCATTTATTTAATCCCTTTAACAGCAGAAAAACATCTTGAGGCTCTTCAATATTATTTAATTAAATTAGTATTTAAGTGCCTGAGAGTTTTCAATGTTAAATGTCAGTTAAACGGCTGCATAATACTTGTTCCCACTTGCTTCAGAAGTCTTTTCTTTGCATATTTGCTTACTACAGCATAGGTAATTTAAAAATGACATCTAAAAAACAAGTAAACATATCGCAGCTAATATGCACACGTTCCTTCAGTAGAAATGAGTGATGAGCAGATGCATTCAATCAACTAGCAGTACTCTGGCCTTCCTCATTGCCACCTCTTGTGGTTTGCCCTTTCCTCATATTTCTTTACACAAGTTTAACTTGGGTTAAAATCATGATATGCTGAGCTTCATTTGAACATCTGGGGCAGGGCTTTCCCTCTGGAGGCAGGAAACAGAGGGCGAGACTGTTTCCAGGTCCCAAACTCGCCCGCAGGAGGAAACAGATTCACAGAATCATTACAGTGCAGAAGGAGGCCATTCAGCCCATCGTGTCCACACCGGCTCTCTGAAAGAGCAATTACCTCAGTTTCATTCCCCTGCCTTCTCCCCATAACCCTGCACATTCTTCCTTTTCCTATAATTGTCTAATTCCCTTTTTGAATGCTTCAGTTGAACCTGCCTCCACTACATTCTCAAGCAGCGCATTCCAGACTTTAACGACTTGCTGCGTGAAAAAGTTTCTCCTTGTGTCACTTTTGCTTCTCTTACCAAATACTTTAGATCTGTGCCCTCTTGTTCTCGATTCTTTCACGAGTGGGAACAGTTTCTCTTCATCTACTATGTCCAGACCCTTCATGATTTTGAATACCTCTATCAAATCACCTCTCAGCCTTCTCCTCCAAGGAAAACAGTTCTAACTTCTCCAATCTATCTTCATAACTGAAATTCCTCATCCCTGCAACCATTCTCATGAATCTTTTCTGTACTCTCTCTAATGCCCTCATGCCTTTCCTCAAGCGCGGTGCCCAGAATTGGATGCAATACTCCAGCTGAGGCTGAACTAGTGTCTTATACAAGTTCAACATAACTTCCTTACTCTTGTACTCTATGCCCCTATTAATAAAGCCCAGGATACTGTATGCTTTATTAACCAGTCTCTCCTGTCCTGCCACCTTCAATGACTTATGCACATATGCACTCAGGTTCCTCTGCTCCTGCACCCCCTTTAGAATTGTACCCTTTATTCTATATTGTTTCTCCATGTTCTTCCTACCAAAATGAATCACCTCACACTTCTCTGCTTTGAATTTCATCTGTTACCTGTGTGCCCATTCCACTAACTTGTCTATGTCCTGTTGAAGTTCTACACTATCCTCCTCAGTTCACAATGCTTCCAAGTTTTGTATCATCTGCAAACTTTGAAACTGTGCCCTGTGCACCAAGGTTTAGGTCATTAATATATATCAGGAAAAGCAAGTGTCCCAACACTGATCCCTGGGGAACTCCAATATAAACCTTCCTCCAACCTGAAAAACATCCATTAACCACTACTCTTTGTTTCCTGTCACTCAGCCAATTTCGTATCCATGTTGCTACCGTCCCTTTTATTCCATGAGCTACAAGTTTTCTCACAAGTCTGTTGTGTGGCACTCTATCAAATACCTTTTGAAAGTCCACGTACACCATATCAACAGCATTGCCCTCATCAACCCTCTCTGTTACCTCCTAAAAAAACTCCAGCAAATTAGTGAAACATGATTTTCCCTGAAGAAATCCATGCTGGCTTTCCTTAATTACCTCACATTTGTCCTTGTGACTATTGATTTTGTCCCGAATTATTTTTTCTAGAAGTCACTCATTGTGATTTTTCTCAGGAGCGCTCCCTTAATTGGCCTGGAGATGGGCTCACTGTCCAAATAAGGGCGGCGGGCAGGCTCTCAAAGCTGGAGGGCCAATCAGAGACCTTCCAATTTGAATGGAGCAGCAGGCTGCAATAGAGGGTAAGTAAGGGAGAGAGTACTTGAAGATGGGAGTGCCCTTTGAATTTTTGGATGAATTAATAGAGATTGATGAAGGGAATGAAGTGGATATTGTCTATAAGGATTTTAAGAAAGCATTTGACAAAGTACCACATAAAAAGCTGGTTAACAAAATTGAGCCTCATGGAATAGGAGGGTCAGTGTCAGCTTGGATTAAAAAAATTGGCTTAAGGACAGAAAACAGCAAGGTGGGGTAAATGGTTGTTTTTCAGACTGAAAGATGGTAGACAAAGGTGTTCCAAAGAGTCAGTGCTAGGACCACTACTTTTTTGATGTATATTAAATGACTTGGATATCAGAATGCAGAGTAAAATTTCAAAATTTGCCAATGGCGCCAAATCTGGAGGTGTTGCAAACAATGAGGATGAGACCAATCAACTGCAACAGGACATTGATAGGCGAGTAGAATGGGCAGGCAAGTGGCAGATGGAATTTAATACAGAGAAGTGAGAGGTGATGCATTTTGGCAGAAGGGATAGGGAGAGGCAATATACACTGGCACAGTTCTAAAGAGTGTGCAAGGACAGAGGGTCCTGGGGGTTCATGCGGCCGGACATTTTGAGAGAGTAGTTAGCGAAGCATATGGGATCTTGGACTTCATAAATAGAGGTATTGATTACAGAAGCAGGGAAATTATGTTGAAGCCTTATAAAGCTCTGTTTAGGCCACAATAAGAGCATTGCATCCAGTTCTGGTCACCACACTTTAGGAAGTATGTGAGAGTCCTTAAGTGGATGCAGAGGAGATTTACCAGAATGGTTCCAGGGGTGGGGGATTTTCGTCACAAGGTTATGTTGGAGAAGCTGGGATTGCTCTCCTTGGAGCAAAGGAGGTTGAAGGAAGATTTGATAGAAATGTACAAGATTGACAGGTTTAGATAGGTAGACAAAGAAAAGATGTTCCCATTAGATGGTGGTACAAGTACTAGTGGGGACACTTGTTTAAGGTTTTGGGCATGAGACGCGGGGGGGATGTGAAGAAGAACCTTTTTTACGGAGCAAGTGGTAATGACCTAGAACTTGCTCCTTACGAGGACGGTGGAAGTGAAGAAAATGAACGCTTTCCAAAGAAATTGGATAGACACTTGAGGGAAATCAACTTGCAAGGCTACGAGAATAGAGCAGGGGAACGGGACTGACTGGATTGCTCTACAGAGAGCTGGCATGGACTTGATGGGCCGAATGGCCTCCTTCAGTGTTGTAATGACTCTTATGGGCTGAATTTTCAGTGGTTGGTGGGCCCAGAATTTCTTGCCAGTGGCCAGTGTGTCAGTTTACTGGCATGGTCCTACCTCTGAGCCATTTTCAAACAGGCCGGCTTGGGAAAGAAAGAGCTAGCCAATAAAAGCAATTAAGGGGCTGACTGGGGGCCCCCCGTGGTGGCTGAAACACTGCCAGTGAGAGGAGGTGGCCTCTTGGCAGCAGACCGGGGGGGTGGTGGGCAGCGCTTCAGAAACATTTAAATCCCCTCCATCTGGTGCCGATGTTGTAAGATGGCCACAGCCCTCCACAATGGTGATCTGGCAACTGCAGATATATTTTTTGAAATTTTAGAAGTTCTGGGAGAATGCCTCCATCTTAAGGCGCCCTCCCTCTCCCTTATCTGCATCGGCAGACTGCCACTTTCTCAGAGCCGGTGGGCCTGCTATTGGCTCTCGACTGTAAGGAGTCCACATGGCAAGCCTGCTCTCTGGCCATGAATTGGTCATTCTTTTGGTAATCACGATGGGTGACTATTAACGGCACAGTACGGGGTCAGGACTCTGATCCTGGCATCAGGGTCCTGACCCCAAAACAAAAATCCTGCCTATGACTTTGACTCTGTTGTGTTGTTTCTTACCTCGTTAGAAGTCCATGGATGTTTTTTTTTTGGCAAGTAGAGCTCTTGCCCCTTAAGGGTGTAAACTGATGCTGTATTGCATTAAATTCTTTTTTTGAACACCTTGCACTGTTCTTCTGTCATTTTATTCTTCTTCTTCTCGTCCTCGTCCTCCACCCTCCTCGTCTCGAGAGACAATGGTTAAGCGCCTAGAGGTGGTCAGTGGTTTGTGAAGCACCGCCTGGAGTAGCTATAGAGGCCAATTCCAGAGTGACCGATTCTTCCACAGGCGCTGCAGATAAAATTGGTTGTCGGGGCTGTTACACAGTTGGCTCTCCTTGCACTTCTGTCTTTTTTCCTGCCAACTGCCAAGTCTCTTCGACTTGCCACTCTTTAGTCCCGCCTTTATGACTGTCCACCAGCTTTAGCGATCACTGGCAACTGACTACCACGACTTGTGTGGTCAATGTCACAGGACACCATGCCGCGTTTGCAGACGTCTTTAAAGCGGAGACATGGACGGCCGGTGAGTCTGATACCAGTGAGGAGCTCGCTGTACAATGCGTCCTTGGGGATCCTGCCATCTTCCATGCGGCTCACATGGCCAAGCCATCTCGAGCGCCGCTGGCTCAGTAGGGTGTATATGCTGGGGATGTTGGCCGCCTCAAGGACTTCTGCGTTGCAGATACGGTCCTGCCACCTGATGCCAAGGATTCCCCGGAGGAAGCGAGGATGGAATGAATTGCGACGTCTCTCTTGACTGACATACATTGTCCAGGCCTCGCTGCCGTAGAGCAAGGTACTGAGGACACAGGCTTGATACACTCGGACTTTTGTGTTCCGTGTCAGTGCGCCATTTTCCAACACCCTCTTGGTCAGTCTGGACATAGCAGCGGACGCCTTTCCCATGCGCTTGTTGATTTCTACATCAAGAGACAGGTTACTGGTGACAGTTGAGCCTAGGTAGGTGAACTGTTGAACCACTTCCAGAGCGTGGTTGCCGATATTGATGGATGGACCATTTCTGACGTCCTGCCCCATGATGTTCGTTTTCTTGAGGCTGATGGTTAGGCCAAATTCGTTGCAGGCGGCCGCAAGCCTGTCGATGAGTCTCTGCAGACACTCTTCTGTGTGGGATATTAATGCAGCATCGTCAGCAAAGAGGAGTTCCCTGATGAGGACTTTCTGTAGTTTAGTTTAGAGATACAGCACTGAAACAGGCACTTTGGTCTTCGCTCTAAGACGGGCAAGGTTGAACAACCTGCCATCTGATCTTGTGTGGAGGAAAATTCCTTCTTCTGAAGACTTGAACGCGTGTGAGAGCAGCAGGGAGAAGAAGATCCCAAACAGTGTAGGTGCGAGAACACAGCCCTGTTTCACGCCCCTCAGGATAAGAAAGGGGTCTGATGAGGCACCGCAGTGCTGAATGATGCCTTTCATATTGTCATGGAATGAGGTGATGATACTTAGTAGTTTTGGTGGACATCCGATATTTGCTAGTAGTCTGAAGAGATCACATCTGCTGACGAGGTCAAAGGCTTTGGTGAGATCAATGAAAGCAACGTGGAGGGGCATCTGTTGTTCACGGCATTTCTCCTGTAGCTGGTGAAGGGAGAACTGCATGTCAATAGTGGATCTCTCTGCTCGAAAGCCGCACTGTGCCTTAGGGACGCGCTCAGCCAGCTTCTGGAGTCTGTTTAAAACAACTTGAGCGAAGACTTTCCCCACCAAGCTGAGCAGGGAGATTCCATGGTAGTTGTTGCAGTCACCGCGGTCACCCTTGTTCTTATAGAGGGTGATGATATTGGCATCGCGCATGTCCTGTGGTACTGCTCCCTCATCCCAGCACAGGCAAAGCAGTTCGTAGAGTGCTGAGAATATAGCAGGCTTGGCACTCTTGATTGTTTCAGGGGTAATGCCGTCCTTTCCAGGGGCTTTTCCATCGGCTAGAAAATCAATGGCATCACTGAGTTCCGATTTTGTTGGCTGTTCGTCCAGCTCATCCATGACTGGCAGAGACTGGGCTGCATTGAGGGCGGTCTCAGTGACAACATTTTCCCTAGAGTACAGTTCTAGGTAGTGCTCCACACAGCGGTCCATTTGCTTGCGTTGGCCAGTGATCATTTCCCCTGATTTCGAATTGAGGGGGGGGGCGATCTTCTTGATGGTTGGCCCAAAAGCTCTCTTAATGCCATCATACACTCCTCTGATGTTTCCGGTGTCAGAGGCCAGCTGAATACGACTGCATAGGTGTTGCCAGTAGTCATTTGCGTCGCGCCTGGCTGTTCTTTGTGCAGCGCTTCTGGCTGCTTTAAGTGCTACGGATGTTAACTCGCTGGGGGCTTTCTTGTAGTTCAACAGGCTCCAGCTCTTCAAAGTGAGATTGAAACCAGTCTGCATTCTGCTTCTCACGTTTGCCAAAGGTGGTCATTGCGGAGTCATAGATGGCGTCTCTGAAGTGGGCCCACTTCATCTTTGCATCCCCTGTCGGAGTGTTTTGAAGGACTTTTCAAGTGAATTTCGAAATTTCTGTAACAGCTGTGGATAAGAAATTCTGTTAGTGTTGAAGAGCGGGTGGCCCTTCTGCTTGGTGTGATGTAGTTTCTTTGGCTGAGTCTAACTTTGCTGCACACCAGGGAGTGGTCGGTGTCGCAGTCCGCACTGTGGAAGCTGCGTGCGATCTGGACACTATTTATAGAGGCTCGCCTTGTGACGATGAGGTCCAGCTGGTGCCAATGACGTGATCTTGGGTGTCTCCATGAAACCTGGTGACAGTGTTTAGTATGAAAGAACGAGTTGGTGATGCAGAGGTTATGAGAGGTACACAACTCAAGCAGTCTCTGTCCATTCTCATTCATCCTTCCAATGCCATAGCGCCCAAGGCAGGAGGGCCATGAGTCATGGTCGGCCCCAACCCTGGCGTTAAAGTCCCCCAGCAGGAACAAAGGTTCGGTATTGGGAAGGCTACTAATGATATTATGGAGTTCCTCGTAGAACTGGTCTTTATCTTCAGGTGGGAACAGAGTGTTGAAGCATAGATGCTGAGTAGGTGTACTGGGCCAGAGGCACAAGGCAGTCGGATGGACAGTATGTGTTCCGAGCCATTTGAAGGTGGCTCTGTCATGCTGAGCAAAGAGTTTCTGATGGCGACGCCCACTCCATGCTGTCTTGGTTCTTCAGGATCCCTACCCTGCCAGTGGAAGGTGTAGTCTTGCTCTCTTAGAGATCCACTCGCAGGGAAGCGTGTCTCCTGAAGTGCTGCAATGTCCACATTGAGTCTACTGAGCGCGTTGTTAATGATGGCGGTCTTCCGAGAGTTGTTGATTTGTGTAATGTCTTCCGACAGGCCAGGACGCATAGTTCTTACGTTCCAGCTTGCAAAACGAAGGGCTGGTACCTTCTTTCCTTTTTTTTTGTCCTGTTTGGTGCGGTGTTACAGTCCACTTGTTGGGCAATGACCCTGAGCTCCAAGCACCCATTGAAGCAGGTGGACTGTGGCGGGACAGAACCTTTCAGACCGAGGGCTGCCCGGTTTGAGGTGGGCGGTAGCTGTCCCGTGCAATGCGGTCAAGTCTCCCACTGTCAAAGGCAACCTGAAGCGCCCAATCTCTATGCCAATTGAGCTGGACTTATAACCCGTAACTGCTGCCTTCCGTGTTGCTATGGTCGCTGCGAGGCGACTATGGAGTGACCTCTCCATGGCGGTTCATGGTTTTACCCATTAACAAGCATAAAAAGCAGCAAAGAACAGCTAAAAGATTAATAAGGAGGGAAAAATTAGAGTACAAGAGAAAGCTGGCGAGAAATATAAAAACAGAGTTTCTGTAGATATTTAAAGAAGAGTTAACAAAGTGAGCATTGATCTATAGAAAGTAAGTCTGGGGAATTAATAAGGGAAAATAAAGAGATGGCAGATGAATTGAACAGGTATTTTGCATCGGTCTTCACCATAGAGGATACATGTAACATCGTAGAAATAGCTGTAAATCAGGAAATGGAATGGAGGGAGGAACTCCAGAAAATTACAATCACCAGAGAAGTGGTACTGAGCAAATTGTTGGAGCTGCGGGCTGACCAGTACTCGGGTCCTAATGGATGTCATCCTAGGTTGTTAAAAGAAGTGGCTAGTGAGATAGTTGGTGCGTTGGTTTTGATTTTCCAAAGTTCCCTAGATTCGGGGAAGGTTCCATTAGATTGGAAAATAGCCAATGTAACTCCTTTATTCAAAAAGGGAGGGAGACAGAAAGCAGGAAACTACAGGCCAGTTAGCTAAACATTTCTCTTAGGGAAAATGTTGGAAGCTATTCTTAAAGACGTTATAATAGGGCATTTGGAAAAATTCAAGGTAATCAGGCAAAATCAAATGGTTTTGTGAAAGGGATCACGTTCTCTGGTCTTTTCATTTTTTTTTTTAACCCCCTACCCTCTGCGGCTTGTTCAGGAGTGGGTTAATATCGAGGCCGATATATACATGCACAATACACAACTCAGTATTTTTAAACAACTGCTTGATGTTTTCTGGTAATCCAGTGATTGTGGTTAGGATTTCAGTAAAGTGTAATGACGGCCATGTGAAATTATGTCTGCTGGTTCTGTGAAAGGTGCCTAGCAGCAAAATTAGAGATTGCATCCTTTTAAACTTGCATCGTGTCTGAAGGGAGTGCTTCAAACTACAACAAGGCCCCTTAGTACTTTGCAATCTCACTACTGTGCCATTTGTCTGCACCACAGAAACAGTATAATTGGGAATGGAAGATTCAGTCATGCAAGAGACAAGGCTAACTTTTATAGCAACTTCTTTAAAGCAGGAACCTCATCATAGCAACATAAAAGAGTACAAGATCTGTACTGACTATAAAAATAAAAGCTCGTTGTAGTTCCATTTGTAGTGGGGTGTGCTGGCATGTCGAAGTATGAGTCTCAATCAGCCAGAGGCAACCTCAATATAAAACTGCAAGAGATGCTATATCCAGCCTCTGAGAAGGTTCATTTTTTTAAAACTGGAATTCCTGGCAGCCAAACTTATGTTTACTGGTGCCCATGTGAAACGTGCAGTTTGGGAAACAGTGACCCAGCACTCCATTGACACCAGTACAAAAGTGTCTTTTGTATCACTCCCAATCCAGCTCGCTCTTCTGCTTCTGGTTCCTTTTGCTCCCGGCTCTCCCACTGCCATCCCTGATCTCCATATTCTTCTTCTGCTGGTGGCTTGTTTCTGGTATAGGCTGTATTCCTTCGATGGGCCTGTGGGTAGTGAGCAGCTGATTGGCCATGAATGTAGAGGCTACTGGTAGGTGCTGGTGGTCAGGCGTATGGTATTGGCTGCCAGCAGGCAGGCTTTGGGCTGTGGTCACTGCTTCAGCTTCATCTTTTGCTCAGTTTATTTATTTATTTAGAGATACAGCACTGGAACAGGCCTTTCAGCCCACTGAGTCTGTGCTGACCATCAACCACCCATTTATACTAATCCTACACTAATCCCATATTCCTACCACATCCCCACCTTCCCTATATTTCCATACCACCTACCTATACCAGGGGCAATTTATAATGGCCAATTTACCTATCAACCTGCAAGTCTTTGGTGGTGGGAGGAAACTGGAGCACCCGCCGAAAACCCACGTGGTCACAGGGAGAACTTGCAAACTCCGCACAGGCAGTACCCAGAATTGAACCCGGGTCGCTGGAGCTGTGAGGCTGCGGTGCTAACCACTGCGCCACTGTGCCGCCCAGTTGACCCAGCTTTTATCATGTTTTCATTGGTCCTTTTAAGCTGATAATTCGACTGCCTCTCTTGTTGATTTTCTTTTTTAAAATACTTAAAATTCCCACTTTTCCTATGATATGAATACGTGTTTACCACTTGGTAATATGCCACAGAAACTGCATTTTTAAAAAATTCTTTCATGGAATGTGGACGTTGCTGGCAAGGCCAGCATTTGTTCCCCATCCCTAATTTCCCTTGACAACTGAGTGGCTTGCTAGGCCATTTCAGAGGGCAGTTAAGAGTCAACCACATTGCTGTGGGTCTGGAGTCACATGTAGGCCGGACCAGGTAAGGATGGCAGATTCCGTTCTCTAAAGGAGAGTAGTGAACTAGATGGTTATGACAATCAATGATATTCTCCGTTTCAGTAATGGTGCCATGAAACAATTTTTTCAATTCCAGACTTTTTAAAATTAATTGAATTTAAATTCCACCAGCTGCTATGGTGGGATTTGTACCCTTGCCCCCAGGACATTAGCCTGGGCCTCTGGATTACTGTTCCTGTGACATTACTACTATGCCACCATCTCCGCCAAGTGTATTGTGCCATTTGGACAGGACCATTTTCTGCGGAACCTCATTCTCTATCATGCCTCGGTTCCCTTTTCTTTACGCACCATCTGTTACACCAACCCTGTTCAGTCACACCCCAGAGGGATGCAAGTTCAGAAGGGTGGACCAAACTGCCCAGATACTTCTCCCCCTCCCTATATGTCAGACTGTCTCCAACTCACATTTCAGTTTAATGAGCCAGAGACATCTACTTCAGATGTGTTTGCTCAGGACAGTCTCGCTGTCCGCAAGCTTCCACTGACTGCAATCCAGACACACAACCTGGTCTGCCATATCTTAGTCTAGATTATTTATATTTTTCAGCTACTTTTTAGTTTGTTGTAAATCTATCTTTTTCTATACACTAACTTGCATGAAGCACTAAACACTGGACAAAATTTTAAATACTTATTACCTCAAACTTATATGAACCACTACAAGTATTGGAGGCAGTCACCAAATCTTTAACTTTGTCTCTCTGTTTACAATGCATTCAGTCTGTGGAACCTCATTCTCTTTCTTCCTACAGCAAATGGCCTTAAGACATTGGGGCTTCTGGGGTCCAAACTATAATACTCACATACAGTACTGGTGGTTACAGGTCTGCCATTGGGAGCAATTTGAGGCCATGAGTTCAGAGTTGACCCACAAGAAGTGCATTAAAACATTTAAATGTATGCCTTAAGATCTTTTTTAGTCCTCTGACAAATAAACCTAGTGCCAGCACTGATCAATTGCTGGTTAATATTTGATAAAATAGCTGTAAGTAAATCATAATTGCTAATCCTTCTGTGCGGTACTCAATGCAAAATCAGATTCTAAATTGAGTAAACCTGCACCATATAGTTCACAATACCAAACATGGAAGTAATGTATACATGTGATTGATTTGAAAGCTGTAATCTCATCTTCAGGTTTAGACAGCAGTTAATTTTATGTTCCATTAATTTGACTCTACCACTTGTTCAACGGTATGTCACTGTTCCCAGTGAATTTAACAAGAAACTTTGCTTTGTTACCATAGCCTCTGACACCTTGGGTCGGCATAATGTTTGGTGTCCAAGCAATTTAAACTATGATTCTGATTGCTTATTTATTAATGAAACCTGAGCTGCTGAGCAGGTATGCACAGGCACTGAAATGGTGTAAACTCAATCGTTTTGTGGTAGGTTTTTCTATCTCAAGATTGTTTTGTGTCTTGAAGTCAAATTCCATCTTTTATTGCATTGGGTTCCAGGATTTTTACCATAATATCTTTTTGATTTGATTTCCTTAATTACATCCATTTTTGGATGGAAACTGGACATCACAGCCTTTCTTATAAATGTTGGTTTAAATAACTCTAAGCTGGGCCACAGCCACAGAGTCTGGCATCTGACTTGATGTTGCATTGGGTCACCTTAGTCTGTTGTTGTCAGTCATTCACTGGAACAGACGATTTGTGTATATATAATGAATGGAATAAAATCAACAGAAAGTTTCAGTAGATTTATCACGTTGAATGTTGGAAGACATAGCCAGACTAGTGAGTATATGGCAAGAAAAGTATCGTCAAGCTGTTATAATACATTGATCAGATTCTCCCTGGAGTATGGAATACAAATTTAGGTCAGCGTGGTTTAGAAGGGACAGTAACAGATTGGGAGGTCACAAGGAAGAGCTACAACAATTTTAATTTATACACCACTTTCAACATAGTAAATGTCCCAAAGCACTTTAAAGAAGAGAACATTTGAATATGATTATATAAAAGAACAATGCTGAGTCATTGAGAGAGAGATTATGAGGAGTGATTGAACACTTAGCTGAAAAAAGTGAATTTGCGAATGTTGTGAAAGGTCTGCTACCTATGGTAGTGCATTAAGATGGGGCATCCACAAAAGGCATTGTTTGCAGGACTGATTGGTATTGGAGGAGCGACAAGGCTGGAGGAGGCTGTAGTTATGGGGAGGGCATGGTTTTGGAATGATTTGAGGACAAGAATGATTCAGAGTATAAAGATAATGAGCTATGAGAAAAGATCAAAAGAAGTTTATAGAGATAAACGTGTAGTCTAGTGAGAAGTAGAATGCAGACCATTGCTTCAAGGTAAACAAGGTGGGTAGAAGAAGAGGGCATATATTTAAATTAAATATTAGAAAAAATCTTTCTGTAAAAGGTAAATGTTAGGAATGATCTACCAGGGGAAGGACAATTGGGGTGTTCAAAATGCAGTTACATGCTAGGCGGTGTGAGTTGGGGTACTGGAATTTATGAATTCTAAACTGTGTAAATTAAAAAAACATGATTCTGTATTTTGGATTGTACAGGAATGAGCCAACACCGAATTGATGGAATGACTGGCCTCCTGTGCTGTAAATCTCTAGGTTTAGTTGGCCAAAAGGGTTACACCAGACATTCAAAATTATGAAGCACAATTTATCATGGTGCTTTGCAGGCTGTGAAGATGAATTTGAGAAACAGGACTATGGTGTCTTTCTGTAACCACAGTTTTATGTCTAGAAAGTAGACCATTTTGCTGGGACTCAGAATTTAATTAAAAATGGGAGGTGCTTGTTTAGCTCTGTAATTTATGATCTGATAAAATAGGGAAATGTATGGTTTAAAGTATACAATTTCTGAGAACATGATTTTGTTCAGGTATCATTCACTACAGAGAAAAACAAACAATTTCCCATTATTTATATATAAAGAGGAATTCTAGCTTTCTTTTAAAATCTTTTTTTCTTTGAAGCTTCTGGTAATTTTGTTGCTAAAACAGTTGATATTACGAGCTCATATTATTTACTTTTAGTTCAAGTTCATTAAACATTGTTGGACAGAGCTTTGTACAGGTTGTTACATGTCCCCAGTCATTCAGGAAGCTATTCAAGAAATTAAGTGTTTTTAGCTTGGATGCTGCACTTGAAGAGGACTTGCTTCAGGTCCTTCATATAGATGGTAGGCAATTTGTCTTGATTACAGGAACAGTTCTCAAAATACTGCCACTTATTGGAATGGTATCAGAAATTGGTCAATCAAAGATTTGGAATGAGGTTTCTGAATCCTGCTCACATTTGTTTTCAGGGTGAGATGTTGATTTTAAATTTCAACAGAATCTGAGATAAATTGACAGTTTGGCATTGCCTTTGTTCATGTTATAAAACTGATAGACATTTCCACACAGCATATAGCTGCGAGGCTTGTGAGAAGGAGGTCAGCTTGTGATATTTGTACTGTATTATGCATTGCACTCTCTCTCCTCCTGCTCCCTGCCATGAATAAAGGTCACAGGGCACATGTGTTCCAGCTGCAATGTTTCTAAGCACATTCACATAATGCAAAATGGATTTAAATCTGCTTAACCCAGACTGTTGGGTGGAGCTGGTCAGAAAATCCTTAATAGTAGAACTCTGGAAATCCATTCAGGGGCCTAAATTCTAATCCCATTCTGGGACTGTAATTTGAATAATCTTTCCTTCAGGCGATTTTCAGTTGTTCTCAGCAGAATGACAGGTAGAGCCTTTTGTGTTAGTGAAGCACTTGTCTTCACTTACTGTTGTAGTAGAGGGACCTCCTGCTTCTGTGTACCGCTTTCCCGATAACATGCAAAGTGCGAAGCTGTTCTCTGGGGCCTGCTTTTAAAATGGAAACTCAAAGCGGATGGGAGTGTTCATAGATAATTTCACTTGCTTGAAAAATGGTGTGCAATTGAAGGAGGAAGCCCCATGTTTCAGTAGACTGCTGAAGTGTAAGTGCACCTTCAGAGTAAGACAAAATGCAAGAAGAGTTCAACCTCACAGAGTTGATGGTTGTTAAGAGGAAGTGTACCACTCAGAAATTTCCTTTTATTTTGGCGGAAAGTCAGAAGCATTCAGGTGGGTAACAGTGAAGAAAATATAAAGGAGGGAGGGAGAGCAGAGTGAAAAAGAGACTGTTTAATGCTATTTCTCCAAAGTGCAATTACACCAATGTTGAAATCAGTGTTAATTACCGGCAAGCAAGTGTTATGCAAGAATATGTGTCATTTGATGACTGATAATTTAGGAAGACTAACTGTTCAGCCAATTGTACCCTGAAATCCATTATTCATCAGTAATGCTTGTTTCCTTCACTTCGAGCATTTTGGTCTGTACACATCTGCACAGAAACCTTATAACATAGAATTAGGAGTAGGCCAATCAGCCCTTCGAGTCTGTTCTGCCACAATTCAATTAGATTATGGCTGATCTGTATGTTTAATATCCCTTGTTATCCTTGCCCAACAAAAATCTATCAGTCTCTGTCTTGAAATTTTCAATTGGACCAGCACCCACAACCTTCTGGGCAAGTGAGGATCAGAGTTAAGACTGAGATGAGAAGGAATTTCTTCATTCAGAGGATGGTGAATCTTTTTGGAATTCTCTATCACAGAGGGCCGTGGAAGCTCAATCAATGAGCATGTTCAAGACAGCAATCGATAGATTTCTGGAGACAAATGACATTGGGGGGGGTATGGAGATAGTGTGGGAATGTGGCGTTGAGGTAGATGATCAGCCATGATCTAATTGAATGGCGGAACTGGCTCGGTGGGCTGAATGGCCTACTCCTGTTCTTATGTACCTTTTGATGTGTGAAAAAGTGCTTCCTGATTTCACTCCCAAATGGCCTCGCTCTAATATTGAGATTATGCCGTCTTGTCCTCACCAGAGGAAATAGTTTCTCTAGGCTGGATTTTAACAAGCCTTCGACATCATTATCCATGGCGGGGGGGGGGGGGGGGGGCTCCTGAAGATGGCACTGGTTGAGGTCCGCCACACACCTCGACGTCAGCAGGGTCCGCCCGATCCTCCCGGCGGCAGTGAGGCTCCATGGCGGCCACCCTGCTGCTGGGCGATGGGACCACAATTTAAATATGCAAATCAATAAAATTAATAAATTTTAATACCTTTACTTCCAATCTGGAGGACTGGCGCTCCTGCACCTTCAGATCCCCACCCGGGAAAACATGGTGCCGCACTGGTGGGGAGGGGGGGGGAAGAGGTATGTTTGTCAGTGCGGTGGAGGTGGGGGCGTTGGGGGGGGATGGTGGCGGTCAAATACATGCAATGGATGTAGGGGATGGTGGGAAGGGTTGAACCTTAAACTTTTTTTTTAGAGATACAGCACTGAAACAGGCCCTTCGACCCACCTATTCTGTGCCAACCAACAACCACCCATTTATACTAACCCTGCAGTAATCCCATATCACCTACCTACACTAGGGGCAATTTACAATGGCCAATTTACCTATCAACCTGCAAGTCTTTTGGCTGTGGGAGGAAACCGGAGCACCCGGCGAAAACCCATGCGGTCACAGGGAGAACTTGCAAACTCCGCACAGGCAGTACCCAGAATCGAACCCGGGTCCCTGGAGCTGTGAGGCTGCGGTGCTAACCACTGCACCACTGTGCCGCCCCGCGGCAGTTTGGGTGGGGAAAGGTCAGATGTAAAAGGTAAGCTTTTTCGGGAGGGAGGGCAAATAGTTATTGTAATTGTTATTGGGGTGGGGGGGGGGTTGGGAAAGAGGCATAAGACATTTATTTATTTAATTTTGGCCGGATCTTTAAAAATCTGAGGTGCCAGCGCCTGCGTACAGGCAGCTGACGCCATTGCCAGGGACGAACAGACCGCCCCCTCCATGTGATTGGGGGGGTGAGCCGCCCGGCTATTTAAATGAGGCGACGGCTCCTTGGCATGTGGCCCGCACGGTCAGACTGCCTTTTTTTCGAGCTCGCCGCCGAGATCAGCGGCGGGCTCTTAAAATTCAACCCTCTGTCTATCTTTCTGATTTCCTTTTATCATTCTAAGCTTCTTGATTAGATAATCCCTCAATTTTCTAAACTCACGGGAATACAAGCCAGGTTAATCAACCTGTCCTAATTTAACCCTTTCAGCCCTTTGAGTCATTCTTCGAAGGACCAAAATGCTGCATCCTCCCTGCTATATATGTATCTCTACAATATGCATAGCAGCTGACCCAAAAGTGGCAATGTCTGTTTCTTTCAGCCTGATAAGGTCACTTGTGGTGGGAAATGAAATGCATGATTCTCTAACTGACTGAGAGTACAACATTTTACCTCAGTGAGGCTTTTGGGTTGGCTCCATAATACGTAGGTTTCTGCATGTCATAATAAGATCCCAGATTGGTTGTTGACAGTATTGTATTAACTGTTGCATTTTGTTCTGCTCATGTTGGTTTTTCTAATGTGGCTAACATGATCGCTGCAGCAGGAGTTAGCAAGGGCTGTCATTTCCTGTCCAATACAACAACCACAAAGTTACTATATTGCACCTCTGGAACTCTGCCTATGCCTCATAGGTTGGGTGGGGGTTCTGTGTGGTTGCTTTCAAATTTAAATTTGTATTGCTTCTATGTATTTGCACTAAAACTCAATGGGCTGAATTTTACCAGCCCCTCGAAGCCCTGGGCCGTGGCCGGGGGTGGGGGGGGCTGGAAAATTCAGTGGGGAGAGGGCCGCCTCGACCCCTGACACGAGAAGGACCCACCGCATATTACTTGCGGCGGGGGGACCTCAGTGCAGCACCCCCCACCCCGATGCCAAGTTGCAGGGCCTTCATATAAACATTTAAATGAAAAACAATGAGATGTAAATTGACCTACCTGCAGGCTCACGCGCCTTCGGAACTCGGTACAGAGTTCCGAGGTGAGAACCTGGTGGGGAGGAGGGAGGAATAAAATTTTTAGGATGGGAGGGGTGGGGGAGCAGGGAAAACAATTTTAATTGGCTGTGGGGATGGTGGGAAGGGGTTGAAGGGCAAATGTTAGGCAAAGTTCAGGTAGAGAATGAAGTAAGTTTTGTTAACAAGGGCCAATTTAAAAGCCCATTGAGGGGTTGGAAGGGCCTCCATATCATTATTGTTTATTTTAAAAACATCAGGACTACTGTAACTTTAAAAATTAAAATTTCTGCTAAGGGCCTAAAGCCCTTTTAAAAATGGCGCCGGTGCCTGTATGGTGGCGCTGGACACTGTTGTCGGGGATGCAATGGCCGCCCCCTCTATGTCATCGGGGGCGGCTGCCTCACCCCCTCTCTTTAAATCAGCCCCCCCACCCCTGCAAAATATCGCGGGGGCTGTGTGGTGGCACTTCCATGTCTGAAGGTCGCCGCTGTCACAGTGCGCAGCCATGCAGCGCGGCGTGTTAATAAAATCTAGCCCAGCCTATTACACACAAAAATTATTTTTTGACACTTGGGTAAGTTATTGATGAAGTAAAATGAATGAAAAGCTTCATCTAACCAATAACTCTCTAGACTCATTAGAGTATTTATGGTATATGTGATAGAGTTAAGTAGGATTGGTTCCAAAAACTGAAGAATCTATTTAAACTTTCACCAGGACAATGTGATAAGAAGAACCAACTAATACGGTGACGTATACATGTGAATTAATATTCCGCAATTTGCATTGATGCAAAGCCAGAATTGCTCCATTGGCCTGTAATTCTCTGAAGCAGATGATGGCTGCCTCTTATTGTCTGCAATATGGGTTTGATTGTCACTGAAGGAAGATGTTAGCTTTCCATTTACTTCTGTTATTCCCCTTTATTTTCCATTTGCAGACAGCATCAGTATGGAGTGAATTCTGGAAGAATTAACTACTAATTCTAGCATCTAGTAGGTAATCGATATTGTAAATGTTTGAAAATCTCTGATATCTGATGCTAATTCCTGGTGAGATGACTTTTTTCCTGAAAAAACCCCATACTTTTGAACAATTAGCGAGTGTTTATTAATGGTGTAAAGATTGTTTATTCCACAGGGTATGAGTTAATGGGTTCAATAGACAAAGCTGGCATTTATTTTTAGACTCCTTCTTCACCTTTCTCTGTGTCAACATTTACATCATATTTGCATGAGTTCAGACAGTCCGGTGCTTTGTTTATTTGTAACTTCTGATATTTATATAGTCCTTGATTTTAAACTTAGTTTTTAGAGAGAGCAGAGACAGCTGAGTTTCTCAGCATATCATCTTTCATTTTTCACCTGATCCATATCACTACAGTAGCACCACTTTTTATATCATAGCTCTGTAATTGGGCAGAATGATCTGAGCTGCTCAACCAGTTAGTGCACTACAGTCCCTCCCAGTCACTTCAGGGTTTGGAGTTTCAAGAGATGCTTCACGTTGAAGTATCTGCCAGGCACCTCCTGTTTAAATTGATTTTTGAACAGCAGAAACCATCTGAGACTAACAGCGATTCAAAGGACTATCCACAATATAATTTATTGGCTGAGATATGTCTGTACGTCAAGTCCTGCAGATTTCATGTAAGTGCTGTTTCATTTGATCCTCTGCCAGGGTGAGTTTGTAGCTAGAGCTTGTTGGCATTTGGCCTTGACCAGGTTCCTAAAGGGGGAGTATTCATACGTGCTGATGTAGATTTTCACCAGAAATTGGAGCATGCTCTCAGGTTTCTCATATTGCTGTTTTTTTTTAAACAAAGGCACTCTTACAGTGAACAGTGCTCCTGTTGCAGGAGAGGACACAAATTCACACACGTAGGGCTGGATTTTGTTATCCTGCCGCCGCTGATGGCGGCGGGTGCGCAAAATGGCAGCGGTCCCGCCTATGATAGTTTTGGTCGCACCGCCGCGATTATGTGGCGGCCAGCCACTTAGCACAATGAAGTGGTCCCCCCCCCCAAATCACGTGGCGGGGCACCATTAGCGATGCTGTTTCCGGCATCTCCCGACGTTGGATTGCAGAGTTCAAACCTCCCCCCATAGTACCCACTTGTAGAGTTCCCGCCTTCCCTCACATCTGCAGATTGAGCTTAGTGGCAATGTCCGAAGCTGAAAAAAATTCATGAAGATAACAACGCATAACTTAACTAACCTTTGCAGGCACCGAGGACTCCCGCTTCGGTGGCGCTAGCTTTTCAAAGACGGGAAAGCGACGGCACGCGAGTACCGCACACCATGCAGAAGATCGTGAAAGCCTGATAGGATCCTGGCAAATTATATACTAATGCATGCAAAACAGTATTTAACATATTTAAACTACAATCCCATCACTTAGTGGCGGAAGTGTCGCTAAGGAACTTCGCCTCCAAGAAAATCGGAACCCATCATTATGGTATTGACTTCTGTGGCAGACAAATCTGCTCTGATTCTCCGGTGCCCACCCCCCCGGTAGAAAACTCACCTTCCAACAGCACATCAAATCCAGCCCATAGTCTGGTGTAGAAATTTCCGTTTCCTTCAAACAATACATATCAATCTGTTCACTCGGTATTTCTAGTCTGACGCATTGCTGTAGTTCAGTAGCTGTGTGTTGTATTATATAAAATGCCACGATTATTTTGTTTCCTCCATATTTCAGGCTTCCTACCGACACAGTATTGTAGTACCAATATAAAGAGTTAATAAAACAATGTTCACCAAAGCCTGGCAGACAAGTTTGAAATTAGATTACTAATGGATGAAGCCTGTAGTTTTCAACCCAGAGCCACATTACTGCCTTCCCTTTTATTTGTGCTTTTCAAAATGATACTTGGTGTAAACCACAATTGTTTTTGATGGAATTTTTTGCCAGATTTATTTGATAATGCCACATATTTCTTGTAAAACCTTGTCTGTCTTTATCTGATTGAGCTACGATTTTGTGCACATGTACATTGTATTGTCATCTCTTTGTCACTCGGAATTGGCTACAGGGATACTTAACCTGGTGGGTTTCACATTGTTATATTTGAGACTATGCTTTCCAGTTGTCAGACACGATTGGGTACTTTCATTGCGACATAAGTTGATCTGAAGGGTCGTCTGAAGAGTTTGCTAACTAACTTAGCCCTAGAAAAATAGCCACAAAGGTGAATGCACATGTTACCTGTTAATAAAAACAGTGCCCTTTTCCAGCATACCGACAGCAGGAATGGGCACATGTAGTCCCTGCTGGGTAAATTGGCATTCTTCCCACTTTTGCACAAGAGTTGTAAGAGTGTGCAGTTAAGAGCTGTTTCAGTCAGACCAAATATAGCAGAGACCCAGGAAATTGACCTGCACCTTTGGCATTTCCCTGGCTTAATCCTTTTAGTTTTGTGGCTCTTGTAAGTCCAAATGCTGTGTTCTTGCATAATTGCAGGAGGAAAGGAGGGCTTCCAAAATGGGAATGCACCTTTTTAGAAAATCAGGCCTGTAATGTTTTATTTAGTAGAAGGTGGTTTGACCCTATGATGTCTGTGGTTAGCTTGAGAAACTCTGACTGAACTGACGCAAAATGGTTCCATATTGATTGTTCTCAGAAATCCTGATGCACTCTGTGTGTGATTGTATTTATTTGTGAATTTAGTAATGCATCATGGTGGGAGGAATGCAAATTTTATAAATAAAGTAAAAACAGAAAATGCTGGAAACACTCTAGATCAGGCAACACCTGTGGAGAAGAAACAGACGTTAAGGGGGTAATTTTAGGTACCATCTGACACCACCTCCCCCAATCCCACATGATCTCTCAAACCACATTCCCCACCCCAAAAGTACTAGTGAGGTTCTGCCATTAAATTTGTCAAGTCCATTCCCAATATTTGAGTTTCCCAGTCACGGACGGCGTCCCTGCTCCATCCTTGTAAATATCAGGGCCAACATTTCAGATTGATGCACTTTGCAACATTATAATTATAGTTCTGGTGAAAGGTCAACAGGCTAAATGCCATCATTATTAACATAAATAAAAGCTTTGCATCTAGTCTGTGTTCACACTTCCAAGTATCAAAGGTGAAGAAAAAAAGTCAATTAATGCTGTTTGTTTCTGGCCTAGAGCAGGGGAAATTTAAAAACCTCCCAATCTGCAGATTTCCTTCAGCATATACACTACTTGATGTCAGGAGATGGTTATTCACAGAAATTGGACTTTGTGATCCAAAAGGAATCACAGACTATATTAAACTCAGTTCCACATTAGCAACAAGGCAAAAGATGTCAGTTGCATGACACTCCTCTTGTTATTAAACAACATATCATCATGAGCAGCATCATGCAAGATCAGCTAGTAATATTAACAAGTGTTGCTATCGCGTAGCACAAGTCACGTTTTAACAATGTATTGGTGGCATTTTGCCACCGAGAAAGACGAGTTGCAGCAGATGCATGGGAGCACCACCAGCTGCAAGTTCCCCTCTGAGCCACACACCATCCTGACTTGGAACTATATCACTGTTCCTTCACTGTCACTGGGTCAAAATCCTGGAACGCCCTTCCTAATAGCACTGTGGGTGTACCTACTCCACATGGACTGCAGCGATTCAAGAAGGCAGCTCACCACTGTTACGACCGCGGCGGGAGCAATGCATTGTCAATTCAGTCCCGTCACTCCACAGGCATATTATTAAGCTTTCACACCCAATTGCAAAAACAGCCAAATTAAACACTCTAGTAACCCCAGAATGAAACAGACCAAACCAGGTATCTTTAGACAACCACATAGTAACTATTTATTAAAAAGACTAAATCTTAAACACTATTAAGATAAACCTATGTCTAAAGACCTTATAAAATCTAACTCCCCATTCACATACATACATTCAAAAACTAACAGTTAACTGGTTTTTAAAAAGTGGAGTTTTTAAAAATTAGCTGTCTCTTAAGAATAAATAAAACAAGTTAGTCTTTGTAGGTTACGTTCCTGATGGATGAGGTCTTCTAATGTGGATTTGATGAAAATAGTCCTTCAGAAGCAAGGACTTTAACTCTTCGGCTGCAGCAAGCATTAAACAGTTCTTTGAACAATGAGCACAGCAATACAAATGGTTTCTTGAAAAAAGGTTTTTCTTCTTTACTCAGGGAATTAACTTGGCTTGTAGCTCCTTGTAGAATTTTTGCTGAGAAAGAATAAACAGCTCCTTTTCTCTTCAGCACGCGTTGCTGGAAAGTCTCTTCAGAACTAACTACCAGTTCCCCACACAGCCAAGTGGAAACATTACCATGTGACCTCTCTCTCTCTCTCTCTCCTGCTGTTGCCCAGGGTAACAAATGTAGCTGTGGAACACTGTGTCTCCAGAACCTTCTCTCCCTTTTAAAGGTGCACTGTTTTAATAGAGTCTTAAAGGCACACACACTTTTTAATCCGAGGAGAAAAATAATTACAGGCCCGTGACACCACCACCTTCTCAAGGGCAATTAGGGATGGGCAATAAACGCTGGCCTAGCCAGCGATGCCCATCACATGAACGAATAATTTAAAAAATTGTATAAGTGGGAAAACTCCCTAGTGAGGAAAAGGTGCAAAGAAACAAAATGCTGAACTCTGCATGTCAGATCGATTATTGAATATTATCAAACATTGAAATTACTTAGCTCTTTTTTAGGCAGTCCTCTCTGGTGTAATATATCACAATAATCTGAGATGGTGCATGGAAGGTATTGGAAATTGATTGAAATGGATCTTTCCATACCTGAATGTTGCTATAGATGCTGTCTGATGGATTGCCCTCTGTGTACAGTGGTGTACATGATTATTAATGTATTCAGTAATGCTGACAGCTACAGTGAACACCGTTGTAGAATGTCATTTGAAAACTTGAGCAAAATGCAATCCTTAGATGTTGTTTTAATCAATGAAAAATAACCAACAGAACTTGCTAAAAATTCTTTTTCAACATAGAGGAATCAAGTTTCTAATTTTATGCCAATAACTTCATTAAACATTATTAATTTAGAGATGTTATTCAGATATCATTTTAATGATGATATGAGAGCAGCTTTTAGGATTTCTTGGTTTCCTGGTTCCTTACTCATGTTGGGTTTTCTCCCTGTAGCTTAATAAAAGCTTTCGTAAACGGCAGTTGATGCATGATCAGCTGATAGTTTAAAATCTGAGACTAATAGACATTTGTTTATTTTATTTATTTTTATTTAGAAATACAGCACTGAAACAGGCCCTTCGGCCCACCAAGTCTGTGCCGACCAACAACCACCCATTTATACTAATCCTACATTAATCCCATGTTCCCTACCACATCCCCACCATTCTCCTACCACCTACCTACACTAGGGGCAATTTACAATGGCCAATTTACCGATCAACCTGCAAGCCGTTGGCTGTGGGAGGAAACTGGAGCACCCGGTGGAAACCCACGCGGTCACAGGGAGAACTTGCAAACTCCGCACAGGCAGTACCCAGAACTGAACCCGGGTCGCTGGAGCTGTTAGGCTGCGGTGCTAACCACTGTGCTGCCCAAATGCCAAAGGTATTGAGGGATATGGGGCAAAGGTGGGTTTAGGTCCACCTAAAAATGGATTTAGGTCCTATGATCACATTGAATGGTGAAACAGATTCAAGGTGCTAAATGGCCTAATCCTGTTCGCACGTTCCTGCAATCAAATGCACAGAAACATTCACAGATCTCAGAGAAAGGTAGCATTTTAAACCCTTGCGAACTACATTAAGTCTCTTCAAAATTATCATTAATTGCAAATGTCATAACTCATTTCTGTTTATTAAGTTCTCTAAATAAAAGGGTACATTGAGCAATTAATATCTGTACATGTGGTTACTGCCACTTCCTGTTTGTTGGCATCTGCTTCTTTGATCCCATGCCGATTTCTCTGCCCTGAAGGTGTTGATTCCTCAAGAGCTGATTTCTCCAGTACCTCTAAGTAGCTGTTATTGATGCTTGAGAGGTGAGTGTCGAGGAGCTATTTAGTGAGGGACAGGGGTGCAGTCACAGCTGAGACTGATGCTGTCCTCACCCGGTACATGCTGCTGGCCAGTGACCCCTGCTGGAAGTGCACAATCAGCAGCAGGAACCTGGGCAGTCAGCCACTCAGCACAGATTGACGTCCCAGCTGCTGACTGGATAATGTGAGCCACTGGGGAAAATTGACATAAGTTTTATTTGAGGAATTTCCCAGGATAATTTTTTTTTTTTTTACTTTGTTTATGGGATGTGAGCATCACTGGCTAGGTCAGCATTTATTACCCATCCCTCATTGCCCTTGAACAGGTGGTGGTGAGCCGCCTTCTTGAACCGCTGCAGTCCATGTGGTGTAGGTGTGCCCACAGTGCTGTTAGGGAGGGAGTTCCAGGATTTTTGATCCAGCAACAGTGAAGGCACAGCGATTATAGAAAAGGGTTTATATTGTAAATACTTCTGTAGATTCATCCACACTGTATACATAGAATTGCGACTTGTTAAGGAGACCAGGTGGTTTCAGTGACTAACTTATTGTACCAGGAGTGGAAACTCTGCAATCGGGGAAGGGACGAAGCTTGATGCTGGGGCCCAGGCCCAACAAACCTTTTAAAAGTATTTGAAAGAAAAATATCTGTGCCTCCTGTGACCAGGATCCCATCTGATGTCAGCCATAGCTGGTGAGACTGTACTGGTCTTAGTCCTGCTATAGTAAAAATGGTTGTCTTGTGCCTGCAATCAGGCAACTTAAAATGTTGGCGGTGGGAACATGGCGCAAACTCCCCCACCAGCATATTAATCCCTCCTCCCACACCATACATGCAAGCCAAGTGGGAAGATGGGAGGGGGGTTAAATTAGGCGTATAATTTCAGCGTCCTCCCATTTTCCCTTCATTTCCTTGCTGACATAAACTCAGCTCTGATTGCCATTAATTGTCTGCAGAGAATGCCTAAAGTTAACATTGTTGTCGTGATTCATCCATCGATATCTTTAAAACAAAAAGCAGCCAGAATATTATCTCAGATTTGCAGTAAGTTCTTTGATGACCAATTTGAGACCGATTTGTGTTCAGAATGAACGACCACAGAATGAATAGTGGATCCCGGATAAATCTGATTGGGGATCTCGATTGTTCAGGTGAGACTTCCACAGCTGGCATTTGCAATCAGCATGAGCAGTCGGTCTTCATAGTAGGAGCTGCCTTCATGGATCATTTCTCTCATGTTTTCTTAGTTTGAACAAGTTGTTCCCACCTACAGACATCGAGTTGGCACTGTTTCAGAGAAACTTATAAGCAGGCTTTAAATCTCTTGCTGACCAGTATGGGGAAAACATAAGAGAATATTAACGTACACTTGAGATACTGTCCTGTAGCTCCCAACGTCTCAAACTTCAGAAAGAACTGTATTAATAAAACATCATTTATAGGAAGAATTAGTTTTTCACTTTTGCTCTAAGGCCCAGGTTACCTAGTAAACTTCAGTTGAGGTTTTTCATGTGGTAGTTTAGCAGCTGAAAAGCAGAATTTGTTATCTGAATGTAGCCATTGCCTCTCCCGCAATAGCACTTTTCTGCCGTCACACTATCATCTTTAGAGTCCCACAAGGTGCTGAAAACTTGATCCATACTTTAGTCACCTCTAGACTCGATTAATCTGGCCTCCCATCTGCCACCCTCCAACAAGCTCTAACTTGTCCAAAAATGCAGCCACCCATATCCTATCCTGCTCGCCCATCACACATCTCCAATGTTCACCAATAAACTGTTCATCCTCACATCCATCCATGGCCTTGCTCTATCCTATTTCTGGAACCACCTCATGCCCTAAATCCCCACACCATTTCCTCCTCTCATTATGGTTGTTTGTGTGACTTCCGTCCTTGTGTTACCATTAAAGAAGAACCTTTAGTGAGCTTCACCTCTCTCTAAAATCTTCTTGCTAAACTTCAGTGCTTCCCTACTTTTTTCCCATCCTTTAAAAGCATTTCAAACCCTAATTTTTGACAAAGCTTTTGTTCACCCTTCCTGTTCTCCATTTCCCCCCGCCTTATATTTCAATTTGTGAGGCATAATAGGTCTTTTTTAAACGTAAAGATGCTTGAAAGTTTTGATCTTGTTTTTTAACTAATGGTGGCAGAACTGACATAAAGAAGAGTATCTAGCATAAATAAACTTTTAAAAGTGAATATAGTACCAGTTTTCCCTACAGTGAGAGAGTATGAACTGAATTTTAACCTGCCAGGGTGGACAGGTGTCAGTGCATGTGGGAGTTTAAAGAAGCAAAAAATTGTTGGTCTGTCAGGAAGCCGGCAGAAACCGACCAGCTTCCACATTTAACTCATGCATGTGTGTTTGTGCGTGTGAAATCCCCCTCCCCCCCCCCCCCCCCCCACCCCCCTGCCGTGGGACAGATGGATCTGGGATTAACATATGTTAAAAGACAATTGACTACTTTAACCTTGAATTCTAGCTTTAACTGCCAACACATAGGTTTGTCTGAAACTTGCCAGGTTGAACAAGGTGAAAGGACAACACTGATTGAGCAGGCTGAGCAATTGACAGGCTGGGAAGTCTTTAAATACAAAGATCTGACAGTTGCTTCTTTGCCTTGGTGAAAGGCTTTTACTCACAGGACTTGTTCTGAGAGAGTGCTTTAACTGCTTTGGAAGTGATTTCTGCTACCCAGGTCTATTTTGACTATTATGCAGCTCTACCTTGGACCTCTGAATGGACCTTGGATATTCTAATAGTCTTTTGTGTGTATTTGTTGGCTTACTAGAACATTATCTCTGTATATTGGGAAAAGAGATTTCTTGCAACAATTAATTTTGGATACCTGTATTTTTTCAGATGTGGGTTCTCAGGTGTACTTTTAATATTTGCAGTGGTCTAGGGAGTCCTTAGCACAAAATAAATTTGAAAACAGCTGCTTAATAGGGAATGTCTGACCAGGATCCTGGTTGTACTGTATCATGTAATATTCACTATTGATTCAACTTGACCGCATGTGTCAGATCAGTTACATGTACAACAATGACTGTGGGCAAGATGTCATCAGATAAAATTGTTTTGGAAAATGAAGTTAAAGGCTATAGTTATTTCTGTTGGGAATGAAAAATAATAGCATGAACATAAATCATCAAACCATTTTCGACTCACTGATTTCTTTATAATCAAAATCGAACAGAGGAAAATATGCCGCAGCCTTTCTAATAGGCTTTCTAACAAGTGGGGAAAAAAAAGCAGGATTACTTGGAAACAAGATTTGCAGTTACAGAGCGTCTCTCAAACACATGGCAGAATACTTCTCAAATGGAAGAAGCATCAAGCAAGCGATTTACAGATTTCGAAAGGGGCAGTGGGGGATGGAAAACGCAGACAAAATAATTAGGAGACTTTTGGGAAAAAAGGAAACTATCAGGTTTCTTGTGAGAATGCCACTACTTTTTGGAAATTGTGGCTGACATCAGAAACCCACCTGTCTTTAATTCTTTTTGTTTTTGTGGTATTTTCTCCCTGTGTCAGTCTTTCTGCTTTCAATTTAAAGGTCATTATAGCTTTCTTAGGTCAGTCAGAATAGCTCAAGTCTTAACTCAGAAATGTAATGTTTTGCATACTCAGAGAAGACACAATGGATGGTACAACTACTTTGAAAGCAGTAAAGCTAAAATCTGCCTACAAGGATAACATATATTTAATTTTTTTTCATAGATTTCAGAACTTTTTTTTGTAAGATTCAATAATCAAAACTTTGGGAGGAAACACCCATTTGCACACTTCCTGGTGCCATTGTCAGATGTTATGGCTTCTCTTCCCATTCCTGCACCATTGCCTCTGGAATTGTCCAACCATACATCCACTGGACCTTCTTATTTCTCATCGACATACTGTCCCTCGGTGACACAGTCTGAAAGCACAATGTTGCGTTCCACATGTACGCTGATGACCCCCAGCTCCAGCTCACCACCACCCCTCTCAATCCCTCTACTGCCTTTGTATTGTCCGACAGCTAATCTGATCTCCTGTACTGGATAAGCAGAAATATTCTCTAGTTTAATATTGGAAAGACAGAAGTCATTGTCTTTGGCCCCCAAAAAAGCTCTGTTCACTAGTCACTGATTCTGTCTCCACCCCCATTGCCACTGTCTCAGGCTGAACTAGAGTATTATAACCTCGGCGTCCTGTTGGACCCAGCTGAGCTTTTGACCCTATTTCTCTATCACCAAGAGTGCCTACTTCTGTCTCAGCCCATTTTCTGGCTTTTTTTACTCCAAACTTGAATTGCGTGAAGTCCCATTCACCCGTCACCCTTTTGCTTGCTGAGCTACATTGGTTCTTGATCTATCAACTGCTTAAATTTAAAACTCTCATCCTTGCATTTCAATCCATCCTTGACATCGATCCTCGCTATTTTTCCAACCTCCTACAACCCTCTGAGAAGTCTGCATTCCTCTAATTCTGGCCCCTTCATTCACAACTTCCTTCACCCCACACTTGGTGGTCATGCCGTTTAGGCCCTAAGCTCTGGAATTCCCTCCCTTAACCTCTCTGTCTTTCTCTCCTCCTTTAAGACACCCCTTAAAAGCAACTCTTCCACCTGTCCTACTGTCTCCATGTTTGTCCTGGTGTCAATTTTTGTCAAATTACTCTCTTGTGAAGCACTTTGGGACATTGTGCTATGTTAAATGTGCTACATAAATGTAAGTTGTTGTTAGAGGTGTGTTAATAGGTGTAGCGTCGTTAACAACAGTTATTGTATGCAACAGATGTGCTGCATGACTTCAGGCGAAGGAGCTCTATATAATTCAGTGCAGAGGCATACCATGTTCTGACTCCTCATTGTACATGCCGATATGATGGACCAGATTTAGATATTTGTTGCCAACTTTAGATCAACATTTATTCCTCTTTGACATGCAACTGATATTCTGCATCCCTCATAGCATTTACAGCCCATTGGATTTGTTTAATCTGACTGCACAGATACAGTAGAAGCCTCGAATCTGTTTTGTGAGATCATGTCTGACAACTCTAGTGTTGTCGTATTTTGAAATTGCAATTGCATTGTGCACTCTAGAGGCTGCTTAGAACACATGAGCAAAGAGAAAGTGAAAATAAAACAGAATAAAAGGAGAACCCTTTGTGTTTAGTTGCTGCAATCTTTCTCTTTCTTCTCCTCATAATCTATGCTAAACTCAGCTAAACCTCTTTGGAACTTAGCTGTATAAAATGCTAGTTAGGCCACAGCTGGAGTACTGTGTACAGTTCTGGGCACCACACTATAGGAAGGATGAGATTGCACTGGAGAGGTTGCAGAGGAGATTCACCAGGATGTTGCCTGGGCTGGAGCATTTCAGCTATGAAGAGAGACTGAAAAGGCTAGGGTTGTTTTCCTTAGAACAGAGAAGGATGAGGGGGGACATGATTGAGGTACACAAAATTATGAGGGGCATTGATAGGATAGATAGGAATAGACTTTTTCCCTTAGCGGAGGGGTCAATAACCAGGGGACATAGATTTAAGGAAAGGGGCAGGAGGTTTAGAGGGGATTTGAGGAAAACATTTTTCACCCAGAGGGTGGTTGGAATCTGGAACACACTGCCTGAAGTGGTGGTAGAGGCAGGAACCCTCACAACATTTAAGTAGTATTTAGATGAGCACTTGAAACGCCATAGCATACAAGGCTACGGGCCAAGTGCTGGAAAATGGGACTAGAATAGTTAGGTGCTTGATGTCCGGCACAGACACAATAGGCCGAAGGGCCTGTTTCTGTGCTGTATAACTCTAGGACTCTATGCCATCACAATGGTGAAGTGGTAAACAGAAAAAGGATGGGAAAAAAAACAGAAACATTGCTTTCAGGTATGAAAATTTTGGAAGGTTTTTGCCTACTTTTACGGACAACATTTTAACTTGGAGACTGTGTTAGGTACACACAGGAAGCTAGTACAGTGTATACTCACACTGATACCTCCAAAATAACCATACAGTCAAAAAAATATATATAATCTCAGATCACTGCAGAGACGTTTCCTCTGGAAGGAGTGCGATCCTGGATCCTTTATCACTGCATTGCTGATCAGTATGGCGTTGTCTAAGCCCAAACTACCACCATTTTGATGTGCATTCAGAGCCATCATCCGTATCCCCACGTTGGCAAAAGTGGCTGCGATGTTTCGAAGGCACGATGGCAGGTTTCGCTAATCACAGACGACAGAAGGAAAAAGGCCTTCTACACTATGGAAGTGAAGAATTTGAAGACATCTTTGAGACACTAATGCCTGAGTGAAATAACTACGACTCAACAAAAAATGCACTGACGACCTACATCACATACGAACATATGAATTAGGAGCAGAAGTAGGCCATTCAGCCCCTCTAGCCTGCTCCACCTTCAATAAAATCATGGCTGATCTGTTTGTGTCTCAAACTCCACACTCTCATCTATCCCCGATAATTTTTGATTCCCTTGCCCAACAAGAATCTGTCTACCTCCCCCTTAAAAATATTCAATGACCCCCGCCTCCACCACCTTCTGAGGCGGAGTTCCAAAGTCATACAACCCTAAGAGAACAAAATTCTCCTCATCTCTGTCCTAAAAGGGCGACCCCTAATTTTAAAACAGTGCCCCCTAGTTCTGCACTCCCCCACAAGAGGAAACATCATTTCCACATCCACTTTGTCAAGACCGTTCAGGATCTTGTGTACTTCGATCAAATCTCCCCTCACTCTTCTAAACTCCCCAGTGAAAACAAGCCCAGTTTGCCCAACCTTTCCTCATAAGACAACCTGCTGATTCCAGGTATCAATCTAATAAACCTCCTCTGAACCGCCTCTAACGCATTTACATCCTTCCTTAAATGAGACCGAAACTGCACACAGTATTCGAGATGTGGTCCCACCGATGCCCTGTATAACTGAAGCAGAACATCCTTACTTTTATTTTCAACTCCTCTCGTAATAAAGGATAGTATTCCATTAGCCTTCTTTATTACTTGCTGTACCTGCATACTAACTTTTTGTGACCCATGCACTAGAACACCTAGATCTCTCTACACCTCAGAGATCTGCAGTCGTTCTCCGTTTAAGAAATACTTCGCTTTTTTTATTCTTCCTGACAAAGTGAACAACTTCACATTTTCCCACATTATACTCCTTCTGCCAGATTTTTGCCCACTAACTCTACCTATCTATATCGGTCTGCAAGCTCCTTATGTCCTCTTCTCAACATACTTTCCTCCCTATCTTTGTGTCATCTGCAAATTTAGCTACCATGCTATGAGTTCCCCTCATCTAAGTCATTGATGTAAATAGTAAAATGTTGAGGTCCCAGCACAGACCCCTGCAGGACTCCACTTGTCACATCCTGCCAATCAGAAAAGGACCCATTTATGCATACTCTCTGTTTTCTGCCAACCAGCCAATCTTCTATCCATGTTAATATGTTACCCACTACATCATGAGCTCCTACTTTGCGCAATAACCTTTTATGTGACATCTTTTCAAATGCCTTCTTGAAATCCAAGTACAGCATGTCAACAGGCTCCCCTTTATCCATGGCACATGTTACTCCTTCAAAGAACTCCAATAAATTGGTTAAACATGATTTCCCTTTCACAAAACCATGCTGACTATTCCCAATTACCTTGAGTTTTTCTAAGTGCCCAGCTATAGCCTCCTTAATGATCGATTCTAACACCTTTCCCATGACAGACGTCAAGCTAACGGGCCTATAGTTAGCTGTTTTCTGCCTTCCCCCCCCCCCCCCCCCCAACCGCACTTCTTGAATAGAGGGGTTATATTTACTATTTTCCAGTCTGATGGAACCTTTCCATGTCGAACAGGAAATCAAAACACAAGTAATCGAAAGCTGTGTTTCCAGTCAACTGCGCCAAAAAGCACTCGAGAAAGATGGGAATCTATCTGAGCTGTTGGAGTTAGCAAGATCACTGTCGCTTTGAGTCTAACAGTAACTACCACACTCCAAGTTCAACTCCTGTGAACACTGATCATCACTCACGTGCCAGGAAACCATCTGCAAAACAAACACAGCCGTCTCTCAAACAGGGCTGCGACTTATTCAAAGAATGTTTTCACCTTGAACAAAGACAAGTGCTTGTTCAATGAGAACAAAATTTAATTCTTCGGTCATGTGTTCAGTGGTGAAGGAATATCACCAGATCCACAGAAAGTTGAAGCAATTGCAAACACTGCAGATCCTAGAAACGTGCAAGAAATCTGGAGTCTGCTAGGACTCATCACATACTGTAGTCGTTTCATTTCTGACCTCGCCACACTATCTGCCCCCCTACACGATCTGACAAAAAAGAGACCACCAATTGGGAATGGACTAAATCACGCAAACAGGTGATACCCCAAATCAAACTATGTTGGTCAGCAAGTTGCACAAATGCCTATTTCAACCCTGAGAAAACCACCCAGCTAGTCATGGATGCAAGCCCGGTTGGCTTAGGTGCTGTTGTACAGGAAGACAAGACAGGTAACCCATCAGTCGTTGCGATTGTTAGTAGATTATTAACACCTGCAGAGCAATGTTATTCATAAACAGAGAGAGAAGCACTCTGAATCACATGGGGTATCTTACACTTTCATGTTTACTTCTAGGGAAGCAAATTTGAAGTAATAACTGATCATAGACCATAAGTGAGCTTATTCAACAATTCACATAGCAAACCACACACTCTAATAGAACATTGGATACTCAAACTACAAGAGTACGAGTTCCATGTTGAGCATCAGCCAGGCAAGCTCAACCCAATGGCCTACCTTTCATGACATACACAGCCGATAGTCAATCCTACTAGTCACAAGGAAAAGGTTGCTGAACAATATCTTAACTACGTAAACATAAATGTGGTGCCAAAGTATCTAAAACTAGCCAACATCAAAGCAGCAACAAAACAAGATGAGGCTTTGTAACTATGTATGGCGGTCGTGGAGTCACAAAACTGGAACGATGTGATCGAGAAAGCGTCTACAAATGAAATCACTCACACACTACAACGTCTTCACAACGTTTGAAAGGAGCATACCATTACAACCACATCTGATCTCGTATTAGGCAACAACTGTATTGTCATTCCACACTCATTGAGGGAATGTGTTGTTGATATAGCACATGAAGGACACCAGGGAACTGTTAACACCAAACAATTCCTTCGAGCAAAAGTATGGTTGCCAGGAATCAACCATATGGTCGAGCACAAAATCATTCAGTGTTTGCCATGTCAAGCAACCACAAATCTTCATGATCCTCTCGATGTCTGAACTACCTCCAGGACCATGGACTGAAGTCAGCATTGATTTTGCAGATTTGCCCACAGGTGAACACCTGCTTGTTCTCATTGACTACAGATTTCCAATTATGGAATTAGTTATGTCAACTTCAACAAAAACAGTCATTCCAAAGCTTGACCAGATCTTTGCTACTTGTTTGGAATCCCTCAAATGGTAAGAAATGACAATGGACCCCCATTAAACAGCGATGAGTTTAGTAAATTTGCAAAGTACTTAGGGTTCACTCGTAGAAAAATCACACGCCGTTGGCCAAAAGCTATTGGTAAAGTCGAGAGATTTATGCGAACTTTGAAAAAAGTGATACATACAGCTACAGCTAAGAACAAGATATGGAAGCAAGAACTATGTCACTTTCCTCATAATTAGAGTGACACCTCACTTGACGACTGGAAAACCTTCAGCTACACTCATCTTTGCACATACTATACGCACATGTCTACCTGAGTTACCCTGCGGAGCTAATGAGCAACATGTAAGTGAATGCGATCGAAAACAGAAGGATCGAATGAATGTGCATGCAGAGCAAAACATGAAATTTAGAGTTACACCTCTAAAGCCAGGAGATAAAGTACTTGTGAACTGTGATGGTCATATTGGAAAGCAAACGACCTCTTATGACATCCAACCATTTGTTGTGACCAACACAAAAGGATCAATGATCATTGCTAAGCGCCATTCACAAATCATCACAAAAACGTGTCATTCTTCAAAGCACTGAATACACCACTCAAGCATTGAATCCGATTCCAACATCAACATCTCAGATGAGAAACATAAGTCAAATGAGACTACTGACATCTGATGTCAGACAATATCCTATTTGTGAGAGAAAACACCCACCATACCTAACTGACTATATTATGAAATGAACTGTTTTTCGTTTTACATTTTGGAAACAAATCATTGAAACATGCTATGTCTCTCATTTACTAAAGAGGAGCGATGTAGTGTTTCGAAAGTGCAATTGCATTGTGTACTCTAAAGGCTGCTGTGGAACATATGTGCAAGCAAAGAGACAGTGAAACTAAGACAGAATAAAAGAAGAAACCTTTGTGTTCAGCTGCTGCAGTCTTTGCCTCATATCCTATACAAAACTCGGCTAAACCTCACTCAAGTCCCGAGGACATCACAATCTTCTGTTCTGAGAGCATTAATCAAATGATTCCATGTACTAAAGTAACCATTTTGTAACACAAAATCTTTGCAGTTGGTGCTGCTGCCCTGTGCCTTTCAAGTATATAAGCCTGGAATTTCTTCCATCAGCACAACAAAGGTGCTTCCGTTCCCGCACCCCTTCTGCCGATGTCAAATTACGCTCACATTTTCTGCCAATCTTATTAGAGTAATCCTGAAAGTAAGATGGGTATAAATGGGCATAAATCATCTTAAAGAACAGGGGCCCAAGGAAAGCACTAAACTCACAACATATATTCCTCTTCCTTCGCTATGAAAATTAAAGTTTCAACTCATTCAACCATTATTCATGCACATCAGGCACAGCACGTTTTCGAACCTGCAACCAGGGAAGGTTTTTAACTTATGATGTGACATACTGATACCATAAAATGCATTGATAAAGTAGAGCACAACTCTCAGTGAGAATATATTTTAAAGTGTATTTAAAAAAAATGCAATAAAACACCAGATAAAAATACTATTTTCTGCTGCCCCTGGAAGTCTGGACATAATTTGAAGAGAGTCCTGAGAAAGCACAATTACAGGAATCTTTTATATGAAGTTCTGTAACTTGGGATCAGGTTGGGGCCAGTTTTGTGGATGGAGAAGCATTTGGTTGGAATGATTGATAGATGGCCATAGAAGGTGGTGGAGATCTGGGCGTATTGTAGTTATGTGCATAACTTACTTCTGTGACCTTTTAGACCACATATTTGATTGGTGTGCTGGTTACATGTGTCTCTGTGAGCAATTACACAGGAAATTCAAGACCACTATTGCTTTACACTCAACTGAATAAAAATTTAAAGTATATGTATATAATTTAAGTGTGTCCGAAAGCTTACAACAACACTACTTGTACTTGGATCATGTTTTTTAACAGAGCGGCAACTGTGTTTCATAAAATGGCAGGGACAACAGAACTGAGCAGGAATCAGGAAATCAGTTAGAGAGATAACTGAAGGGTTGGCTGAAGAAGTAGGGGACAAAACGGTTAAGAATGAAGAGGAGCTGTAGCAGCAGGCAAGGTTATGAACGTACGAATTAGGAGCAGGAGTAGGTCACTCGGCCCCTCAAGCCTGCTCTGCCATTCAGTAAGGCCATGGCCTAACTGATTACTCCACATTTCCACCTACCCCCGATAACAAAGAGAATTCCAGAATGTGGGCCTGTGATGGCGGAAGATTATGCCATCAAATCTGGTGTAAGACAAGGGAGATGTAGAGGGAACACGCTTTGGGCCGAATCTTACCATCTTGGTCCCTGGAGCAAAGGGTCAATTTCCAGGTTGTGAACCCAACTTCCCGATTAGCACGCCTCCTGGTTATTCGTTCCCAGAGCCAACCAATTAGCAGTTCACCTCCAGGTTCCCTGACCAATCAGGTGTGGGATGAAGTGTGAATGCAGCAGTGAAGGATCTCTATTTAAAGGGACCCCGGGAACACTGACAATGGCAGGACTGTCTGGAGTCAAACATTCAATGCGAAGCAGGAAAGAGCGGGAAAATAGATGCAAGACGAGGAAAGCTGTTCCCCCACCCCCTAACTCCAGTTCATAGACTCGTCCCTGGAGGTAATGCTGCAAGCAGTCAGGACACAGAGAAAAGTCGTCCTTTCTGGAGGATGGCAGGAGGAGGTTTGGCTTGAGGTTGCTGAGGCAGTGAGCAGCAGGAGTATGGTTCAGAGGACCTGGATCTAGTACCGTAAAAAATTTAATGACATCCTGAGGTCCGGCAAGGTGAGTGCCCTGAAACTCTCAGCTGGCAGCTGTCGCTCTCTCACCTCCTTAGTCTTTTGCACAGCACTCCTCTGACCGACACACCTTGCTGACTTATCCACTCTCAGCAGTATCCAGTGCATCCTGCCTATCAATTTTCACCCAATTCTTCACCTCTACTATCTCTGCCTTTAAGCCTATATCACATTTATTGTCCCGAATAGACCCACCCCACCTCTTACTACTCACTTACTCTTTACGTGCTGGTAGAAGATTTTTGGGTTCCCTGTTATGTTAACTGCCATTCTATTCTCATATTCTCTCTTTGCCAGTCTTATTTGCCTATTCACTTCCCCTCTCAACGTATTGTATTTGACCGAGTTCTCACTTGAAGAGTTCGCCTGGCTTGCAGCATATACCCTCTCTTTTTGTTCTGTCATATTTTCTGTCTCCCTCCTTATCCAAGGAGCCCTTACCTTTCACCCTTGTTGAAATGTACCTAGCCTGTACCTGAAACATCTCCTTAACAATCACCCATTGTTCTGTTACAATTTCTTCTGTCAATGTTTGGTTCCATTTTACCCTGGCTAGATCCCCCCTCATCCCATTGAAGTTAGCCCTCTTCCAATTTAGAAGTTCTACTTTTTATATTGTTCTTTGCTCTTCTCCATTACTGATCTAAATCTTATGGTGCAATGATCACTCTTTACCCAAGTGTTGCTCTATAGACATTTGCTCCACTTGGCCCACCTCGTTCCCCAGCACCAGATCCAGCACTGCCTCCTTCCTAGTTGGACCGAGAACATACTGGTTAAGGAAGTTCTCCTGAACTCATTTCAACTTACCCTTTACTCTAACATTATGCCAATCAATATTCGGGTAATTAAAATCCCTCAATATCACCACTCTATAGTTCTTGCACATCACTGTGATTTCCCTGCAGATTTGCTCCTTTATTTCTCCCTCACTTTTTGGAGGCCTCCAGAATACCTCCAGTAATGTGATCGTTCCCTTTTTGGTTCTCAACTCTAACCAAATGGATTCTGCTCAATGACATCCTCTTTTTCCAACAATATAATATCTTCCCTAATCAGTACTGCCACCCCACCTCCCTTTTTTCCTTCTCTATCTTTCCTGAACACCTTGTATCCTTGAATATTAAGCGCCCAGTCCTCACCATTTTTAATCCACGTTTCTGCTATTGCCACCACATCATATTCCCACATGGCTATTTGTCCTTGTAGTTGACCAACCTTATTTGCCACACTTGGTGCGTTTACATATATGCATTATGAATGTGTCTTTGTATTCCTCATAGTCCTTTGTAGTCTACTCTTATCTAATATGGTACCAATTCCTTTTCACTCCTTTATGCACCTTATTCCTCTTTCTACTTCTATATGCTGGTGCCCAACCCCTGCCAATTTAATTTAAACCCTCCCCCAACCACCTTGGTGAACCTCCCCCCCCCCCCATTGGACCTAAGCAGCTGAAGGCATAGCAGGCAAAGGGAGAATTAATTCTAAGCATTATTATGTTAAACCGTGAATAAAAGACCTAGGTAGAAAATGATTTAAAAAGCCAGTTCAGCATTGATGTCAGGAAGCACTTCCTCATACAAACAAAAGGTCTCTAGGTAGAGAAATGGAGGCAAAAATGAGCAATGATTGAAGAGACAATTAGAAGCTACGGTGAGATCTTGACCAAGACTATCTTTGGCATAGTGCCTAAATGTCCAATATGGTGGGAGGCTAGTGTACAGACATTCAGCATCATCAGCCTTACTGGCAAAGGCTGCCTGCAGGCATCAAGCGTCTGAACATATGCATATGCAAACAGGGGGCCTATTGCATGTTTTCCACCCCTTATCCAAAATTCATTAGCAACTGACTGCAGCACATGCCATGCAGAAAGAATCTTACCTTAATTTAAAACAATAAGGAAATAGACATGCTGTTTGCTGCCATAGTTGTCACGGTTGCTCTTAGTAACCACTATTAATTTCTAAAGTACATTTAAGCCATTCACTTTCCCACTTAGTTTATAGAGACTGCATCCTTTATTGTAAGCTCATCGTATATCCTCTCACAGCTGGAGTTTGTCAACTTGATATGCCTGTCATGGTGCAATGTTTTAGCTTTTTCCCATATATAAGACATACTTGAAAATTTAGTTAAAGGTAAAATATTAGTAACTTTTCTTCATGATGTCACATGCTTGTAACAGTGTAACTGAATCATCTTTTCACTGAGAGTGTTACAATGTTTGGGTTCTATCATTATAGGTTTAGTTTATTTTGTTCAAAGCTTGCAATTAAGATTCCTAGAAACTACGCAGTTGAATTTTGCTAGAGTTCACATGCTGTGAAAAGCTGATTGTAGATAACTGCAGCACAAATCACTTACTGTGTGTGGGTGTGCACTTGGGAACAGTACTGAAGGCAGAATAATCAAATATCGTGCCCTAAATTCTTTTAAAAGTGTAAAATTTGCACACTCTTCAAGTCAGAGGTTAATATATAGAAGTATTAAGTGGGACAAAAAGACTATGATAAAGGAGAATGCATTGCTGTTTCTTTAATACCATGTTTCAGTTACAAGTCCCCGCATTCAGTTGTGCATTGAATTTATGAGTGCCAATTGGAGACTTTGCCCTAACTTATACTGGCTTGTTTTCTTACTGTGGGACTGGATTGACTGACGGTTCTGCTGATGCCTGCACAACTCTATTAGCTGAGGCCAAAAACCTTCAGTAACATATTTAGACTTAATACATTTTGATGTTTTTCTGCATTAAAAGCACTATATCAATGCAAAAGTTGTTGTTAGACTTAATACTATGATATTAATTATACCCTATTTCTTTGGACTCTCTTTTGAAGGTTTTGCAACTTGTTCTTGGGTGTTTTTTTAGATTTCTGTGGTTTATCAAGTCGTGGTAGGATTGTGTACGAGACTGCTCTCTTTTGGTCAATGCAATGTTGAAAATAACTTCTCCACCTTAGGCTTAGTTACCTCTCTCCTGCCATTTTTAATATTTCTAGTACATGTGCATGATGACATAGGATATATGGCTCAGAAACAGGCCATTTGGCCCAACAATCCATGCTGGCGTTATTGCTCCCACTCAAGCCTCCTCCCCTATAAATCTGTCATCATAACCCTCTATTCCCTTCTCCCTCATATGCTTGTCTAGCTTTCCCTTAAATGCGTCTATACTATTTGCTTCAGCCACTTCCTGTGGTAGTTAATTCCACATTCTCACCACTCTTTGGGTAAAGAAGTTTTTTCTGAATTCCCTATTGGATTTTTGGTGGCTATCTTATATTGATGGTCTCTAGTTATGCTCTTCCCCACAGGTGGAAACATTCTCTCTGTATCCACTCTATCAAAACCTTTTACAATTTTAAATGTCTCAATTAGGTTACCCCTCAGCTTTCTTTTCTCAAGAGAAAAAAGACCCAGCCTATTAATCCTTTCCTGATATGTATACCCACTCATTTCTGGTATCCTTGTAAATCTTCTCTGCACCCTCTCGAGCACCCCTATATCCTTTTTAGAATGTGGTGACCGGAACTGCATGCAGTATTCTAAGTGTGGTCTAACCAGGGTTCGAATCATGTTTAGCATAACTTTTTTCTACTTTTCAATTCTCCCTCTGGAAATAAAGTCCAGTGCTTGGTTTGTTTTTGTTATGGCCTTGCTAACCTGTGGTGCAACTTTTAATGATTGTTGTATTTGTACTTAGAGATCCCTTTGTTCCTCTACCCCACTGAGACACGCACCTTCTAAGTAATAAGTGACCTCTCTATTCTTCCTACCAAAATGTTCTACCTCCGATTTATCTCTGTTGAACATCATTTGCCAATTATTTGTCCATTCTCCAAGTTTATTAATGCTTTCCTGTAATCGGTTGCAGGCCTCCTCAGTATTGACTATCCCCTCATTTGATGTCATCCGCAAATTTAGAAATTGTGTTTTTTATTCCAAAGTCCAAATTATTAATATAAATTGTGAACAGCAGTGGCCCCAGCACTGAATAGCTACCGTTTACTCCCATTCTCTGCTTTCTGTCAGCTAGCAATCCATTCTGCTTCTTTTCCCCTGACTCTGCATTCTGTGACCTTACTCAATAGTCTGTTATGGGGCGCCTTTTCAAAGGCCTTTTGAAAATTCTATCTTGCTTACTTGGTAGCTGAACATTTCTGTACAAATGATGAATAGTGAAACTCAGGATGGCTCAGGCTCACTGAGTAACTGGAGTGGACCTTTCCAGCAGTGTGGTTTTATTGAGCTGTACGATAGGATTATCACACATGTCTATTTATTTTCATTATCAGAAGTGGATTATGCAGCTTTTCCCTGGCACAACAACCCATTCATGAACTGCACTCCAACGCTGGAAACCTCTTGTAGTCCTCATTGTTTCTAAATAGTTGCCAGATGCCACTGGTCTCATTAGCTAGTGGAATATTTGGTGCCATTAACTGTATGTTCCCAAGTATAAAGGAACAGAAGTAGCCATTCAAATGTAAGCAACCTTATCTTGGAGGGAGAGTGAATTTCTGAAAATGGCCAACATTTCTTGTTTAGTTTGAGGTCTGGCAGCTTCCTTAACTGGAACCATCATAACTATTTCGGGTTTTGGTTCTTATTTGTCTGAATTTGAAGAATACATCCCATATTATGGTGCTGGCACCTGTGAGAGACTTGGAGGGTTTTGATCAGAGGCTAACTTGACCCTAACCCTAACCCTAACCCTAATTTATTCTATCCTGCTTCCTCCTATGTCTCGCCTCTCCCTGTGATGTTTGAACCCCTTGCTCTAAACCAATGGCTTAAAGCTCCTGTGTTTGTTTTCTGTTAACTGGAAGGGTTGCATTTCTTGTGCTAATTTTTTTCACTTTCAAGAAAGAACTTCTAAATCTAAGCATCATGAAGATGCCTCAGGCAGAGAGTGCACTGATATGGGATCTGTACCCTTTCTGTTGGCAATGCCTTGACTTCACATTGTGCATAACTGCCTTAACGTGGAATCCCAGAAGCAAGGTAAAAAGTTCATTGTAATGTGCAGACGTGCAGAAGATGAAATAACCTCTAGCTGCTGAAGATCAGGCAACCAAGCATTTCTGCACTTGAGTAGAACTGTAATCTTAAAAGGTTTTCATTAGTAGAAAAATCTATCAAGCAGAAAGGTTTTTTGAAATGTGTCTCCAGAGCGAAAAGTATCACATTTGCATGGAGCTTGGGATCTGATTCAGATGGAAAGAATTGACAATGCTTACCTCTATTTTAGTTTTTAAGACTATTTTGCATAGTGGACTTTCGCATGCATACTGGGTGAAGGCTATTTTACATCACCAGCATGTATTCAAGTAAATAAATCATTTTAAATATATAAAATGTTGGACTGTGCACTCTTAAAAGAAAAAGGGTTTTTCAAGCACAGGGTTTCAAACTGGCATCCCCAGACCTTGGGGACAGGGATTTTCAAGGGGATTTCATGAGATATGAGCTGATGGCCTGTCCTCAGATTTCTGTACATTTCTATGTTTATTAACTTTCTTTTTGCTTAAAAAAATCTTCTAAAAGTGTCAGCTGTGCAACATTGAAGTTGGGATGGCCGTGTCAGGTGAAATCGATCCCATGCCGCCCCAGGATCCCGGTATTTGCAGGGGTTAGTTTACATACTAAAGTTTGAAAACAACTTTTTTTTTATTCATTTGTGGGTTATGGGCGTCACTGACAAGGTCAGCATTTATTGTCCATCCCTAATTGCCCTTGAGAAGGTGGCGGTGAGCTGCCTTCTTGAACTGCTGCAGTCCATCTGGGGTAGTACTGTTCAAGTAATTAATTATTGCATTTTATGGTGGCTTGTGCAGGCATCACCACTGAGGGCAATGTGGCCTCGGAAAGATTAATAAGCATTGAATAACCATAGTACAAATTGCTCTGACTGTACTGATATTAATGCCCGGTTATCTCCTACAGCAAGTATTTATTTTGGCAGTAGAGCTGTTTTTGTCTGCATTATTATCTAAAAGCATGTAGCATATTTCTGCAGTGCAATCGCCTTCCAAAGTTTCACCTGATGTTGTTTCTGGAGGGTTTTTTCACCTTCATTGTTCCCTTCATCATGGATTCCCATTGCCAGTGGATGGGTAACCTCCCTTCCCATTCAGAGAGTTTGGACTCTGTTTTCCTTGTGTTAGTGCAGCTGCTGGCTGAACTTTCACCCTCATTGTTTGGAGTGTTGAGGTTCTACTGTCCCGCACACCCAGCATTTGCAGCTCCCGTTGTTTAGAAACTTTACACGTACCAATAACATTTATTTATCATTTTTGTTAAATGAAGGTTTATTTTCACCACATGTATGACTGCTAGAAAACTGGCTACCATTTCAAGTTAAAATAGAAAAGGTAAAGTCCATTCTGTAACCTAGAATTTCCTCCCAGAAATGTGCGTGCCCATTCTGCTGATGTCAAGTTACACTCAAAGTTCCTGTTAATCGCATTAGAATACGCCTGAATGTAGAAATGGGTGTAAATCAGCATAAATAATAGGGGCTGAAGGAAAGTGCCAATCTCGTACCATATATTCTTTAAGTTTGAAAATAAAAGTTTCAACTTATTTCACCGCCACATATTCACATTGGGAACAGTATGTTGAAAATCCTGCAATAGCGGCACCTTTTCAGTTTCTAATGTGACATGCTTATGCCATAAAAATGCATTTTAAAAAAATGTACAGTTCAGGTCTCAGTGAGGATACACTAAAAAAACTAAATTTTTAATAAAACAGGAAAATAATAATTTTGTTTCCTTTAATCCATGAGTGGTTATGATTTGGAATGCACTGCCTGACAGTATGGTGGAAATCAACAGTATGGTCTGTCCCAAAAGGATTGGTTGACTGATTTGTTTGGCCATTGTGGTAATTCATTAACACTATGGAAAATATGAAAGGCGTGGCAGATCAGCTACAGTGATGTACGAGGCTGCCCCATAAATTCTACCTTGTGAGTTGTCAGAGTTCTCTGATAAAATGGCCATCTGTAATTATCTTGAGTGGAGCCAGGTAGCCGGTTATAGATTAATGAGTTAGTGGGGTGCATTAGAGCCAAACTAGTTGGTTCAGTTGTCCCAAACTGCACATTGGGCTGCAATGGGGTGTTAGCTCGGCAACATAGAACGAAAAATATTTCCAGTGTCTTTTGCCCACAAACATCTGGATCCTGCTGTCTCAAGCCTGCACCTTTCTGCCTAACATACATAGGAAGATACAAATTAGGAGCAGGAATAGGCATTCGGCCCTTCGAACCTGCTCCACCATTTGATAAGATCGTGACTGATCTGATTGTGGCCTCAACTCTACCTTCCTGTCTACCTGCTATAACCTTAGATTCCTGATTGACAAGGGAGTCAAACACATCCTTAAAAATATTCAATGACCCTGCCTCCACTGCTCTCTGGAGAAGAGAATTCCACAGCCTAACAACCCTCTGAAAGAAAAAGTTCCTCCTCATCTCCGCCTTAAATGAGAGCCTTTTTTATTTTTAAGCTGTGTCCCCTAATTCTAGTCTCTCCCATAAGGGGAAACATCCTTTCAGCATCCATCCTGTCGAGTTCCCTCAGGATCTTTTTATGTTTCAATACGATCACCTTTCATTCTTCTGAACTCCAGTGGATACAGACCCAACCTGTACAACCTTTCCTCACAAGATAACCCCTTCATCCCAGGAATCAGTCGAGTGAACCTTCCCTGAACTGCTAAGGAGACCAAAACTGTACACAGTACTCCAGATGTGGTCTCACCAATGCCCTGTGGAACTGTAGCAAAACTTCGCTACTTTTATATTCCATTCCCCCTGGAATAAACGACAATATTTCATTTGCCTTTCGAATCACTTGCTGTACCTGCATACTAACGTTTTGTCAATCATGTAGCAGGACACCCAGATCCCTCTGTACCACAGAGTTCTGTAATCTCTTTCCGTTTAAATAATAGACTGTTTTTCCATTCTTCCAGCCAAAGTGGACAAGTTCACATTTTCCCACATTATACTCCATCAGCCAAAATTTTGCTCATTCACTGAACCTATCTATATCCTTTGCAGACTCTTTGGGTGAAATTTTGTGCTGACGGCAGGGGTCAAGACGTCGAGATCCCCACGTTGGCTCTTGTACAGAAGGCTCGCTGAATTTAGTGCCAATCAGGCACTGAACTGGACAGTGGTGGGTCATCTGTACAATTTAGAACCCTGCCACCAGAAGTCCCGGCCTTGCAGAGCTGCTGGCAAATCAGAGGCCAGCAGCTGCAGCGCCACCATGGAGGCAGTGGTTGCTGCTGTAGCTGCAGTGACCAGACACCGAAGAGCGGTGCTGGATCCTGGCTCAAGGTAGGTCAGGGCGGGCGGGGTCTCATGGGGTGGGGGGTGCGGGGGAGGGGGGTTGGCAGCAACAGCAGGGCGTTGGGATTCAGTGGGCCCTCTACTTCCTGATGCTGGGTCCCTTGTTGAGGCCCTAAGTGTCTTTGAATGAGGGACCCCCCCCCCACCGGCAACTTCCCCGCAGCTGGGAAGTAACCTGTATAGTTCTTTGTGCCGTGCTTCCCGTGCAGCGACAGGGCCAACCACTACACAGGTAATTGCGGCTGCGGTAAGAAGAGCTGTTAATTAGGGGTTAATTACCCAGTTAAGGGCCTCGGTTGGCGGCGTGGCGGGAAAGCCATTCACAGACCTTCCCGCCCTGGACTAAATTTCGGTGGAGACGGGATGCTGGCGGGCCACCATCCCACTCAATTTTATGCTGTCCCCACCTCCAAACCCACCACGGGGCAGAGCACAAAATTCCACCCTTTATGTTCTCTTCACGACTTACTCTCTAACCTATCTTTGTGTCATGAGCAAATTTCGCATGCATAAAGATGTGGCTGTCCTGTGACTCTCATGGCCATTGGTGGGAGTGATGAAGGATAACCTCAGTGCTTTATTATGGCCTTGCGGAGAATTCTGCAATTATATTGTCCTCTTTGTTTTCTCTTTTTTGTACTGCTTTTCCATGCCACTTGTGTCTGATTCTTGGTATCAATAGCATCTGTTCTTTTTTCTTCCTCCAATTATCTATCGCACAGGTAAAAGGAGCATATCTTGGGGTTCCAGGAATTAAAGATTGATCTCCTGGGAACCACTATGAGTAACCCAGGAGAAAAATTATAGGTGCAGTTGAAAAAATTGTTTTTTTTTTCATTTTTCTTTGAATACTTCCATTTATTGGTTATAAAAATATTGCAGATAGGGGGTGGAGAAAGGCTTTTTGACTGTGCAGAAACTGGAGGTTATATGATGACATCTCTAGGAATACATCCAACCACAGTTGGCAATGCTGACATAGCTCCTTTTAGAGGAATCAGCTGAGTGAATGAATCTTCCATGTAGGATGATTTATGAGCATATGGCTTTGGACATGGCTTCAACTTCAGACTTTTGATTTAAGCTGCTTCTTAAGACATTGATTAATGGAGTGCAGATAAAAGTGGACAGTGAGCAAACATGCTTGATATACTGCACATAGTGTGTGAACGGCATCCACATTGCATTAGCATAATTATGTGTGAAAAAGCATTTTATACAGTAATTGGCAAAATTGCTTGGCAGAATCTGATGACTTTGCAGACATTGTTAAAATGTACTGGTCACTTAATTTTACCAAACTGGTCTGATACAATAAAAACATCCCGTTCTTTTTCTTGCCTGGTTAACAAAATGGGGACTTCACCATTAGAGCCCCTTTAGAATGTTTAAGTCCTTTTGCTACTTTGTTAAATGTATCAAGCAAACTTTTGAGAGGAATCGTGACCGTGTGAGAGAGCTAAATCAGCATGCACAGTTCTAACTGGCGGTGGGAGTCAATCTTTAATGGCCAGAACTTTCAACATTGGTGGGGGCATAAACTGGGCAGTAGAGGAATGGTTTCAGTGGGAGTATGAACTGGGCGGCAGGGGATCGGTTTCAGGGGGGGCATAAACTGGGCAGTAGAAGATTGGTTTCGGGGGGTGCGGTTGGGGTGCACAAACTGGGCAGTGGGGGATCACTTGCCCATAGTCACAGGCCAAATTTTCTTTTCTGCTGACTTCAATGGAAAATGAAATCTGTCAGGGTGTATAATGAGTGGCCAATTCCCTCCTTCCCGTTTTGCATCCCTGCTAAAGTTGAATTGAATGAAATCTCCAATGTATTTAAAAGAAAAAGACCAATTTTAACTGCACACAGGGATCTTCATTGACAGCCTGACTTAACTGCTGGGCCTCATTTGAATGCTGCCGGTCAGGCGTTCATCCACTTCAGGTGGAAAGCAGTGATCAGTGGCAGGGGTGGGCGGGGTGATGAAGATTGTGTGGCCTAGAGGCTGCCTGCAGGCAATAACTGGCAGCAAGGCAAGCCGGCAGTGGTGGGGGAGGGGGATGTTATAATGATACTGGGGCTGGGGAAGCAGAGGCCCAGACATTCGTTATGGGGCCCAGAGCTCCTCCTGGCTGCACTAAAGAAAGTTTTTAATTTGGCTTGTCGGCATTTCAAGAGCTTTACCTCGTGGGGCAACTCTGACATATGGCCCCCTCTCGGGATTTGAATTTAGTAATGAGTAATGTGGCCGGAACATTCCTGGGGCCCTGATCTGCTGGCATATATGAGTTTAGTAAAGATTTGGGACATTCAGAAAGCCTGTGGTTTCCTCAACCAGAATTAGGTCCAATCTAAATAAGGGTAGCTTCGAGTGGTTCTTCGATTTGGCTTGTATTCCGTGTCACCCCTCCCCTCACCACAGAGTATAAGTGAGACATAATCCTCTCCAGTCTTAGTAATTTGGGGGCTATTCATCTATTAATCTTTCCTTGGCGAACTGGATCTCACTCCCATGTCCCTTTTATGCTCTATGTGAGTTTTGTTTCAGGTGAAGATTTTACATTTCATTTGGGTGGCACAGTGGCGCAGTGGTTAGCACCGCAACATCACAGCTCCAGGGACCCAGGTTCGATTCTGGGTACTGCCTGTGCAGAGTTTGCAAGTTCTCCCTGTGACCGCGTGGGTTTTCGCCGGGTGCTCCGGTTTCCTCCCACAGCCAAAGACTTGCAGGTGATAGGTAAATTGGCCATTATAAATTGCCCCTAGTGTAGGTAGGTGGTAGGGAATATGGGATTACTGTAGGGTTAGTTACTTGACATCAGGTGCAGGACCGTATCTCCAACACAGAAGTCCTCGAGGCGGCCAACATCCCCAGCTTGTACACACTACTGAGTCAGCGGCGCTTGAGATGGCTTGGCCATGTGAGCCGCATGGAAGATGGCAGGATCCCCAAAGACACATTGTACAGCGAGCTCGCCACTGGTATCAGACCCAGCGGCCGTCCATGTCTCAGCTTTAAAGACGTCTGCAAACGCGACATGAAATCCTGTGACATTGATCACAAGTTGTGGCAGTCAGTTGCCAGCGTTCGCCAGAGCTGGCAGGCAGCCATAAAGACAGGGCTGAAATATGGCGAGTTGAAGAGACTTAGTAGTTGGCAGGAAAAAAGACAGAGGCGCAAGGGGAGAGCCAACTGTGCAACAGCCCCAACAAACAAATTTCTCTGCAGCACCTGTGGAAGAGCCTGTCACTCTAGAATTGGCCTTTATAGCCACTCCAGGCGCTGCTTCACAAACCACTGACCACCTCCAGGTGCATATCTATTGTCTCTCACGATAAGGAGGCCCAAAGAAAAAAAGTATAAATGGGTGGTTGTTGGTCAGCACAGACTTGGTGGGCCGAAGGGCCTGTTTCAGTGCTGTATCTCTAAATAAATAAATAAATTTAATTACATTTTAACTGCTCCCGATCTGCTACATTCTTTCACTGATCGGTATGGAGAAATGAGGTATCAATGTTTGTTCCTCCATTGCACAACACAATGGCTTCTTGTGTCAGCCTTCCCTTACCTCTGAATCTGAAGTTCATGGGCTTAAGCCTCGCTCTGGAGACTTGAGCACAAAATGTGGGCTGGCAGCTTAATGGTACTGTTGGAGGTGTCTTCTTACAGGTGAGATGCCAACCGAGGTGCCGTCTGCCCTCCCAGATGGATATCACTGTTCCCATGGCACATTGAAGAAAAGCAGGAGAGTTCTCCCAATGCTCTGGCCAACACTTATTCTTCAATCAGTAAGACAACAACAACAACTTGCATTTATATAATGGGTTTAAAGTAGTAAAACGTCCCTTGGCACTTCACAGGAGGGTTATTAAACAAAATTAGACTCCAAACTACATAAGAAGATACTAGGGCAGATGACCAAAAGGTTGTTCAAACTGATTAGGTTTTACAAAGTGTCTTAAAGGAGGGAGAGAGGTGGAGAGGTTTAGGGAGAGAAGCAATGGGAGAGGAACGGGAGGTTCGAAGGCAAATCAAAAAAATTGAAAAGTTATGTCACAATCAACAACGAGCACGGGGAAACAAAAAGCAGACCAGGGTGAGCATACTGGTAAGTGTTTAATTTAATCTAAGTTAGTCAAATATAAAATAAGATTTGAGAGAGAGAGAGGGAACAGCAGGGAGGGTATTGGTTCAAATTAGGAGCTGGCTAATTAAAATTTTTTCAATCATGGTAGTGTAACAGTAAGTGTTATACTAAGAGTATAAACACAGAGCAGGACTGGAAGTATTGATTATAATTGTTTAAACAGGTACTTTTAATTTAATTTAAATCAAACATAGCATCCAAATATTTAAGGCTCAAAATTAATTAATTAAATAGAATAGAGATGGCTGGGCAGGCAATGTGTTGCAGCTGTAGTATGTGGGAGCTGGTGGAGGCTGGTGCAATCGACGGTGGCCTCATCTGCAGCAGATGTTGGCTGCTCGAGGACCTTTGGCTCAGAGTTGATGAGCTGGAGTCCAAGCTGTGGACACATCAGGGAGGGGGAGAGTTATCTGGACACTGTGTTTCAGGAGACAGTCACACCCCTTAGATTCATTACATCAAATTTGGACAGTGGTCAGGGACAGGAGGGTGTGACTGCGAGTGAGGCAGGTACCGGGATCCAGAATTTAGCTTTGGAGGAGCCTCAGCCAGTGCCCTTATCCAATAAGTACGAAGTGCTTGCTCCCAGTGTGGACGAGGGCACAGGCTGCAGGGAGGATGAGCGAACTGACCACAGCACCATCGTGCAGAAAGCCATTCAAGTGGGGGGAGAAAAGAGAAATGTAGTAGTTATAGGGGATAGCATAGTTAGGGGAATAGATACTGTTTTCTGCAGCAAAGACAGAGAGTTCCGAAGGCTGTGTTGCTTACCTGGTGCCAATGTTAAGGACATCTCTTCTGGGCTGGAGAAGAACTTGGAGTGGTAGAGGAAGGATCCAGTTGTCGTGGTCCACATAGGTAGGACTAGGAAAGAGGTTCTGCTGAGGGACTATGAGCAGCTCGGGGCTAAATTAAAAAGCAGAACCTCAAGGGTAATAATCTCCGGATTACTACCTGAGCAACGTGCAAATTGGTGTAGGGTAAATAAGATTAGAGAGGTAAATGCATGGCTCAAAGATTGGTGTGGGAGAAATGGATTCCGATTCATGGGGCACTGGCACCAGTACTGGGGAAGGAGAGAGCTGTTCCGTTGGGACCGGCTTCATTTGAACCATGCTGGGACCAGTGTCCTGGCGAATTGTATAACTAGGTTTGTGGACAGGACTTTAAGCTAATTAGTGTTGGGGGGGGTGGTGGTGGGCGGGGGGGTGGAGGGTTCAATTGAAGGGAAGTTTAAAAAATCAAAAAGAAATGAGAGAGAAGAGGTGCAGGGTAGTGAAGAGACAAACGGTAATCAAAGTGTGACAGGAAGGGGTAGAAAATATAAGCAGAAGAGCGCAGCAGAAATTAGAACCAGAATGAGTAATAATGGCAAAAAGTCAATGCTTAAGGCTCTTTATCTGAATGCACTTAGCATTTGTAACAAGATAGATGAGTTGACAGCACAAATAGAAATAAATGAATATGACTTGATAGCTATCACTGAGATGTGGTTGCAGGGTGACCAAGACTGGGAACTCAATATTCAAAGGTATACGAAGGGAAAAATAGCCAAAAAGGAAAAGGAGGTGGGGTAGCTTTGTTAATAAAGGAAGGTATCAGTGCGGTGGTGAGTGATGATATAGGTGCAATAAAACGTGATGTGACATCAGTTTGGGTGGAAATAAGGAATAGCAAGGGGAAGAAGTCATGGGTGGGAGTAGTCTATAGGCCCCCGAAGAGTTGCCTCACTGTAGGACAAAGTATAAATCAGGAAATAACAGAGGCGTGTAAGAAGGGCGCTACATTTGTTCTGGGTGATTTTAATCTGCATATTGACTGGACAAATCAGATTGGCAGAGGTAACATGTAAGATGAACTTGCATCAGGGATGATTACTTAGAGCAATACGTTGCAGATCCTACTTGGGAACAGGCTATTTTAGATCTAGTAATGAGTAATGAGGTAGGATTAATAAGAGATATCTTGGTTAAGGATCCTTTAGGGGGTGGCAATCATAACATGGTAGAATTTCAAATTCAGTTTGAGGGCGAGCAACTTGGGTCTCAAACCAGTGTCCTCAACTTAAACGAGGGCAATTACAGAGGTCTGAAGAAAGAGTTGTCTAACGCGGGCTGGGAAAATAGACTAAGGGGAAGGTCAGTGGATGAGCAGTGGCAGACATTTAAGCAGATATTTCATAACGCTCAGCAAAAATTTATCATGGTCAAAAAGAAGGACTCGATGGTTAACAAATGCGGTCAAGGAGAGTATTTAATCAAAAACTAGGGCATACAAAGCGGCGATAACTAGTAGTAGGCCAGAGGATTGGGAATTTTTTAGGAACCAGCAGATGACTAAAATGATAATAGAGGGTGAAAATTCATTATGAAAATAAATTGGCAAGTGGTTAGCACCTCAGCCTCACAGCTCCAGCGACCCAGGTTCGATTCTGGGTACTGCCTGTGTGGAGTTTGCAAGTTCTCCCTGTGACCGCGTGGGTTTCCGCCGGGTGCTCCGGTTTCCTCCCATAGCCAAAGACTTGCAGGTTGATAGGTAAATTGGCCATTGTAAATTGCCCCTAGTGTAGGTAGGTGGTAGGGAATATGGGATCAATGTAGGATTAGTATAAATGGGTGGTTGTTGGTCGGCACAGACTCGGTGGGCCGAAGGGCCTGTTTCAGTGCTGTATCTCTCTATAACTAAACAGCAAGAGCTTCTATGGGTATATTTAAAAAAAGAGAGTAGCTAAAGTGAGTGTGGGACCCTTGGAGCGTGCAACTGGAGAATTGATAACGGAGAACAGGGAAATGGCAGATAATTTAAACCAATATTTTGCATCGGTCTTCATGGTAGAGGACACTATAAACGTTCCACAGATATCAAATAAGCAAGGAGCTAATGGGCGGAAAGATCTTGTAACAGTCTCCGTCATGAGGGACAAATTATTTGACAAACTAATGAGACTAAAGGCAGACAAGTCGCCAGGACCTGATGTCCTGCAGCCAAGGGATTTAAAGGAAGTGGCTGCAGAGATAGTGCAGGCATTGGTTGAAATATCCAGAACTCACTGGATTCTGGGAGGGTCCCGGTGGATTGGAAAACTGCTAATGTGATGCCCCTGTTCAAGAAGGGAGGGAGACAAAAAGCAGGAAACTGTAGGCCAGTCAGCCTAACATCGGTCATTGGGAAAATGCTAGAGTCCATTATTAAGGAAGAACTAGCAGGACATTTAGAAAAGCTTAACTCAATCAAACACTGTCAACAGGGTTTTGTGAAAGGCAAATCATGTTTGACAAATTTGCCAGAGTTCTTTGAGGATATAACAAGCAGAGTTGATAAAGGGGAATTGGTAGATGCAGTGTATTTGGGTTTCCAGAAGGCATTCGATAAGGTGCCACATAAAAGATTATTGCACAAGTTAGGAGCTCACGGTATTGGGGGTAATGTATTAGCATGGATTAAGGATTGGTTAACTCACAGAAGACAGAGAGTCGGGATTAATGGGTCTTCAGGTTAGAAAAATGTAAGTTGTGGAGTGCCACAAGGATCAGTCGTCAGGCCTCAATTATTTACTAGGAGGAGGCAGACTGTAATATATATTAAAGCCTGGCTCGGGTATAAAATTAAAACCCGACCTGGGCCCGACCCGACCACAGCTGACCCGAGCCCAAGCCCTTGAATTTTTTTCGCGCCCGACCCAATCCAACCCGAATATCCTTCATCTGTTCTGGCATCAGGCTATTCCTGCAGCTGGAGTTGTGGGAAAACAGAGCACCTAATTTTGAGCGTAAATTTATGGAAGGTGGCAGGCCGACCAGGTAATTATTGACATAGTCAAGTCTAGTGATATGAAAAGCACGGATGAGGTTTCCAGCAGCAGATGAGCTGAGGCATGGATGGATTCGGCAATGTTATGGAGGTAGAAATAGGCGATATTGGTGATGACACAGATATGTGATTGGAAGCTTATCTCGGGGTCAAATATGACACTAAGGTTACAAACAGCCTGGTTCAGTCTTGAACATTCGCCAGAGAGAGGGATGGTGTCAGTGCAAGGGAACAGAGTTTGTGCCGGGAACCGAAGACCAAAGCTTTGGTCTTCCCAACATTTAGTTGGAGGAAATTTCTGTTCACCTAGTGCTGGATGTTGGATAGGCAGTCTGTCAATTTAACAACAGTGACAGGGTCAAGAGAGGTGGTCATGAGATAGAACTGGGTGTCATCACTTTACATGTAGAAACTGACGTCGTATTTTCGGATGATGATGCAGAGGGGTAGCATATAAATGAGAAATTGGAGGGGGCCAAGGATAGATCCTTGGGGGGAAACCAGAGGTAATGGTGTGGGAAAGGGAAGAGAAGTCATTGCAGGTGACTCTTTGACTATGACTGGATAGGTAAGAATGGAACCAGGCAAGTGAATTTTTTTTTTATTCATTTAGGAGATGTGGGTGTCGCTGGCTAGTTCAGCATTTATTGCCCATCCCTAATTGCCCTTGGGAAGGTGGTGGTTACTTGCCTTCCTGAATACAATTGAGTGTCTTGCTGAGCCATTTCAGAGGGCAGTTAAGAGTCAACCACATTGCTGTGGTCTGGATTCACATGTAGGCCAGACTGGGTAAGGATGGCAGTTTCATTCCCTGAAGCATATTAGTGAACCCATCTGAGGGGAGGGGTGATAACAGCAGATTTGAAGGAGAGTGGGCAGTACCTGTGGAGGGAGAACCATTAAAAACATCAGCTCACGGAGGCAGGAAGGGAAGTTGGGTGGTCAGCAGTTAAGTGGGAATCGGTTCAAGGGAGCAGGAGGTGGGTCTCATGGACAAAATGGACTTGAGAAAGCGTGAGGGGAGATAAGTGAGAAATGAGAAATGGATGCAAATTCAGGGCTAGGATGGGGGAAGGCACCTCAGATGAAGTTTGGCCCAGTGGCCTAGGAGAAGGGAGGGAAGCGCCAGAGACAGCTGATCTGATGGTCTCAGTCTTAGTTGACAAAGAAGTCTGTGAGTTCCTTGCACTTATTTCTGGAGGTGAGGGTGGAGGAGACAGGGAAGGGGGTTTAAGCAGATGGTTTACAGCAAAGAAGCTGGGGTTTATCTTTTCATTCCTGGATGATCCTGGAATAGTGAGCAGTTTTGGCCAAGCAGAGTAGGACCCTATAATGTTTTATGTGGGTTAGCTGGATCTGACATGGAATGGCCAAACTAGTTATCCAATACTGCCAAAATAGAATATTTGCCACTTCTTCCTTCATTTCAGAATGTGCGACCTTGCAGTGTGAAACTAGTTGCTCTGTTTTCCTACATTACCACTGTGGCCGGAATTTTACACCACCCCAACGAGCCGGATGGTGGTGGTGGGGTGGGTGGGTGGCGTAAAATGGAGTGGGAAACTCCGAGAGGCTTTCGCGACCTGCCTCCCTTTACGTAGGGCGGGTGTGTGAAAAACCGCCTACCCGCCCCAGACCAATCAAGGCCCTTAGGTGGCCACTTATGGCCTTCGCCCGCCCGCGGATTTTATGCGTGGCAAGTGGGCATTCTGGAGCCGGAAAAAGCTGTCGGGGAAAGCAGGCAGCTTCCCAGCGTCCCGGGGGAGGGTCCTGCTCATCGGGCACAGGTTCCCTGATGGAGGGCCGCCCCCACTTCCCCAACCACCCCCAGGACCCAACATGCCCCCTTCCACCCCAAACGAACACATATGCCTCGCTAGGGCCCGAACGATTACCCCCGGCGAGTCAACCAAAACTGACCTTATTTCCTGGCTCCATGTCTTCCTCTGCGGTCGGCTGGGCTGCAGTCCCACCAGTGGCCACCACTCCTGGTGGCGCTGCTAGGACTAAGCTGTCGGCCCGCTGATTGGCCGGCAGCTCAATGAGGCGGGATTTCCTCCCTCAAGCGGGTGGAAGTCCCGCTTCGGAACAATTTAAAGCCTGGGGACCCGGAAAATACGGAATGGATCCCCAGGCAAGGCGGAAGCGGGTTCGCCACCGACTTTTCAATCAGTGGCCAGTTCCCGTCCGCCCAATGTAAAATCCAGCCCTGTGAATACACTTCGAAAGTACTCAGGTGCAATATAAATGCAAGATTGATTTTTCTAGTGTACCCTATACTTGATCAAAAATGACTTCCATATGCTGTGTTGATAAAGGCTATGTTTCCATCAGCAAACAACATTTATATGCGAGCTCACAGGGCAAATTGGTTCCTTTTGCAGTGGTTGGAAGAACCTGAAAAGCCACAATTCAACACAACTAAGTGTCATTAGTTCAAAAAAAGCTTGGCCTGTTCATAACTTCCTGTGTAGCATGATCTGCAGATGTTGTGATGTGTTTGGGGGAAAAATCAACTGCAGCACAAGCAAATGCTGAATGTTCAGTTGGAAAATGTACTGCGAGTGGCACAAAGGTTATTTTTATTGATTTTCTGGAAACTTGCTTTAGATGTGCAAGTACAGGCTTTAAGAGTTTTTTTTTAAAGCCATGAAAACAACTTTCACATTTATACAGTAGGAACTTAGGAAAGCATAAAGACCAAGAAACACCCTGCAGTGCTTCTAAAATGTCCAAAACAAAAAATTAATACGACTCATTCACTGAAATATGTATCCAGTTGTTTTTCATTTTCTGGCTGCCTGTGCAGTTTTACATATATATTTGCTACTCTCTACACACAGTAGTTAATCCAAACTGTCCATCTGCTTCCACTCTGCTGTGCTTGGACCAGGACCCTTAGTTCTGGAGTTTGTAGCAATCCTGAACATGTTACCAAAGTTCAACTTATCAATTCCCTTGAACACAATTTGGACAAAAGTACCATTGGAAGTGTTAGAACTGGTGCCCTGCATTTTTTTTTCAACAGAACTCGTGAAAAGCAAAATATTACCTCAGTTACAGTTTCCTCAGTTGGTCTAGTGCATCGTTGGCCTTGTCGCTATTTTAAGTGTCATCAAGCCATGGATGGAGTGTAATTGGGAAAACAAGGCTGCATGAGAAGTTGAACATTCCTTGTTTGCAGCATAATAGCAATTACCAGCATTAAAAAGTGTTAATAAATAAATGTATTATTTTCAAGAAACAGGATTGCGCTGGACATGTGATGTATAGATTTTAATAATTTATTAGTGTTTCCTGCTGGGACCATATTTATTGTTAGTCATAGAGTTATACAGCACAGAAACAGGCCCTTTCGGCCATCAAGCACCTAACTACTCTAATCCCATTTTCCAGCACTTGGCCCGGAGTCTTGTATGCTATGGTGTTTCAAGTGCTGATCTAAATACTTCTTAAATGTTGTGAGGGTTCCTGCCTCTACCACCACTTCAGGTAGTGCATTCCAGATTCCAACCACCCTCTGGGTGAAAAAATGTTTCTTCAAATCCCCTCTAAACCTCCTGTAAAATAATATTTCAGGTTAATCCAGCTCTGATCATAATATCATAGAATCCTAGAAAGTTTAAGGCACAGAAAGAGGCCACTTGGCTTATCATGTCTGTGCTGGCTGAAAAACGATCCACCTATTCTAATCCCACCTTCCAGCATTTGCTCCATAGCCCTGCAGAGAGTTTCTGGTTGCTATCACACAGGCGCAGTTTAAGTGCTTTTCCGGCTACCGTAATGCCTTCATCTGCCCCCTTTCTTTGCACACCAGTTCCATTGTCTTCCGTTTTCTTTTTTCAATTGCCTGTGCAAATTTTATATATTTTGCTCCTTGTATCTCTCACTGGATTTTCTTTCCACTTTCTTCTGCTCACTTGTTCTTCTCCCAGTCTGCTTTTTTAAATTCTGACCACGACAAGCAAGCTAAAACTAGAGAGTTATGTTGAAATGGAATACCAAACTATTTGGCATACACAATAGCCTGCAAAGTGCATGTTGAATCGATGTTTTACAATAGTACACCTGGAATTTATTTTTGCATTCGCGAGACCCCCTGTATCTCGTGAGTACTCACTCCTGACATTTCTGCGGCAACTGACTGGAGTACAACAGTGTTCTTGCAAAATTGGAATGTGAAGGCTCAGAGACAGCCTGAGAATACATTTCGTAGTTCAAGATTGTAAACTTGAAGGCATTTGCAGTAAATGGATCAGGAGTTCTGAGAGAGAGGAAGGAGTGACTCTGCTGATGTGACCATGGTGGAGGCTGTCAAGAGGTTGGGAAACGCAGAAATAACACATTGGTTAAACATCAGTCGGTGTAGCATTGGGGATGAGAACAGAGAACAAAAGAATTTTTAAGGAAAGGGATAAAGCCTTTTGGTCCAATAAATCTCTCTCTTCAAAGAGACCAACCCCACATACTTGCTATTTTTCCATATCCTTCATTCCAATCTTTTATCAAAATACATCTCCTGTCTCTATAACCCATTCCATGGCTTTCTCTGGTAATTTATTCCACAAATCTATTGCTGTTCGTATGAACTAAGTCCCAACTGACTTATACTTCTTAAACTTGACTTAATTTTTCAAATGTACCCTGAAATTTGAACCCTTTGCAATTTACTGAGTTGATTTCGTCAGTTCCTTTCATAATCTCCAGGATTTCAATCCTCAACATTTCTTTTGGAGTGGTGGAAGGAAGAAAGTCGATAACCTCTCAGTAAATCTTACACAAAGTTGGCTCAATATGATCTCTCATAATCGTTTGGCAGTTCTGAAAATTTTAGCTCTGTCTCCAACTCGTACTTTTTTCAAGAGTACTTCCCCAGTGAGAACAGGGGATTACAACATGTCTTAAATGTCAAGTTTCCTGATTTAGAAAAGGGCCTGCTGGCATGATGCTGATGACCAAACTGAGGGAAGAGCAGTCAGCGCTGTTCAAAATATGATGTTAAACCATATGAAATACTGCTAAGGGCTTCGAGTTTCGAGAGCAGCCCCACTTGAATTCTTAAATTGAATTGCACACACCAACATGACAATGGGCCTTATCACTTAAGCTCTACTGCCTGAGAATGAGGAAGGAGGTGTTCACCAACTTGCTGGGCTTCATGCAAAGTAACAGAAGAAGTGCAAGCAATTCAAAGTTTTTTATTTTATTTGTTTTAGAGATACAGCACTGAAACAGGCCCTTCGGCCCACCGAGTCTGTGGTGACCATCAACCACCCATTTATCCTAAACCTACACTAATCCCATATTTCTGTCACATCTCCACCTGTCCCTATATTCTCCTACCACCTACCTATACTAGGGGCAATTTATAATGGCCAATTTACCGATCAACCTGCAAGTCTTTTGGTGGTGGGAGGAAACTGGAGTACCCGGCGAAAACCCATGCGGTCACAGGGAGAACTTGCAAACTCCGCACAGGCAGTACCCAGATTTGAACCCGGGTCGCTGGAGCTGTGAGGCTGCGGTGCTAACCACTGCGCCACTGTGCCGCCCATGTGTGATGGAAGTTCCAAGGAGCTCTGATATCCACAAAATAGGACTGCAAACCAGTGAGTGAAACATCTGTAGCAAGCCACAAAAAGACCCATTTTTATTTTGTTGCCAGAATGTATGGCCAACAATCAATGATTTATTTTTAAATGGACGACAATCCCACAAAGCCAATGGAAAAGGCAGCTTGAAAGGTTGACTTATTGCAGACCTGAGCTGCCGTGGATCTGAGTAGTTTGGTGTGAGCAAAAAAGATTTCAAATGTTATTGATTTTAAAATTTGATTCAAGTATTGTCTTGACACTGACCTCGTTTCTTAAGCTGGGAAAAGTTAAGTTTTCTCTGGCAAACAAACACTGCTTGCAACTTCATTCCATGCTATTTATAGTTGTGACAGCAGAGATTTAAGATTTGCTGTTAGAAAGCTGTGAGAAATGTGGATGTCTGATGACCTATTTTCAGTGTAGACGATGGAATGGGGAAGGCTGCTATTACAGAAGTGTGTGTGGCCAATTCTCAAGAGTTTATGCTCAACAACAACTTCTGTGAAGGGATTCACAAAGGCTGGAATTTAACTGTTTAACTTGCATCAGATCACCACAGGGAAACATTTGTGAAGAGTGCAGCTGCAGTTGATGTTAAACCAAATCTGTAAACTTCAGCAGAATGATTAAAAATAATAGTTTGCTGAACCAACTTTTACGTTCTTAATGACAGTTCTGACTCATCACAAAGCTCTGCTTTATGTGATTCGAATCTGAAAACAGGCAATATAACTCCATAGTCTGCTCATACCATTCCAAGCATCATACAAATGTGACATAAGCAGCAATAGAGTCTGAATCTGAATCTGATGGAGGTGAGGAAGAAACCATCAGAGATTTCTACAGAGGGATTTTCAGTTGAGGACAGGATTGAGCTGTTCCCGTCAGGCAGAGGTGATGGAGAGGCTTCTGGGCTCTGGTGCTGAATTATGACTGTACCATAGCAGCTGCTGGCAACATATTCTGCACTTTAGTCTTTTTGTTGCATAATTTCTTACTGTTTCACTGCTCTTCTATTTTACTGTTGCCAGTTTGATTATAGCATTGACGCATTGACCAAGGTACACCTTTAGATGTCAAAGTTGCAGAGATGAATAAAAGCAAAATACTGCGGATGCTGGTAATCTGAAATAAAAACAAGAAATGCTGGAACCAATCAGCAGGTCTGGCAACATCTGTGGAAAGAGAAGCGGAGTTAACGTTTAGGGTCAGTGACCCTTCTTTGGAACTAGCAAATATTAGAAATGTCAAAGGTTATAAGCAAGTGAGCCGGGTGTGGGGCAAGAGATAACAAAGGAGAAGGTGTAGATTGGACAAGGCCACATAGCTGACCAAGAGGTCATGGAGCAAAGGCAAACAATATGTCAATGGTGTTGAAAGACAAAGCATTAGTACAGATAGGGTGTTAACGAACTGAAGATTGAGCAGCAGCAAGTACAAACATGAAAAAAAACAGTGGGTAAGCAAACTGAACAAACTACAATGAAAAAAAAAATAACTAAAAACAAAAGTAAAATGGGGGGCCCGTCATGCTCTGAAATTATTGAACTCAATGTTCAATCCGGCAGGCTGTAGTGTGCCTAATCGGAAAATGAGATGCTGTTCCTCGAGCTTGCGTTGATGTTCACTGGAACACTGCAGCAAGCCCAGGATAGAGATGTGAGCATGAGAGCAGGGGGTAGTGTTGAAATGGCAAGCAACCGGAAGCTCAGGGTCCTGCTTGTGGACTGAGCGGAGGTGTTCCACAAAGCGGTCACCCAGTCTGCGTTTGGTCTCCCCAATGTAGAGGAGACCACATTGTGAGCAGCGAATACAGTATACTACATTGAAAGAAGTACAAGTAAATTGCTGCTTCACCTGAAAGGAGTGTTTGGGGCCTGGGATAGTGAGGAGAGAGGAGGTAAATGGGCAGGTATTACACCTCTTGCGATTGCAGGGGAAGGTGCCATGGGACGGGGACGAGGTGGTGGAGGTAATGGAGGAGTGGACCAGGGTGTCGCGGAGGGAACGATCCCTTCAGAATGCTGACAGGGGAAGGGAGGGGAAGATGCATTTGGTAGTGGCATCACGCTTGAGGTGGCGGAAATGGCGGAGGATGATCCTTTGGATATGGAGGCTGATGGGGTGGAAAGTGAGGACAAGGGGGACCCTGTCACGGTTCTGGAAGGGAGGGGAAGGGGTGAGGGTAGAGGTGTGGGAAATGGGCCGGACACTGTTGAGAGCCCTGTCAACAACAGTGGGGGGGAATCCTTGGTTGAGGAAAAAGGAGGTCATATCAGAAGCACCATCATGGAAGATGGCATCATCAGAGCAGATGCATCGGAGACGGAGAAACTAGGAGAATGGAATGGAGTCTTTACAGGAGGTAGGGTGTGAAGAAGTGTAGTCCAGGTAGCTGTGGGAGTCGGTGGGCTTATAATGAATATTAGTAGACAACCTATCTCCAGAGATGGACAGAGAAGTCGAGGAAGGGAAGGGAAGTGTTGGAGATGGACCATGTAAAGGTGAGAGAAGGGTGGAAATTGGAAGCAAAGTTGATAAAGTTTTACAGTTCAGGGCAGGAGCAGGAAACGGCACCGATACAGTCATCAATGTACCGGAAAAAGAGTTGGGGGAGGGTGCCTGGAACAAAGAATGCTCGACATATCCCACAAAAAGACAGGCATAACTAGGACCCATGCGGGTACCCATAGCAACACCTTTTACTTGAAGGAAGTGTATGGAGTTGAAGGAGAAGTTGTTCAATGTGAGAACAAGTTCAGCCAGGTGGAGGAGGGTGGTGGTGGATGGGGACTGGTTGGGCCTCTGTTCAAGGAAGAAGCGGAGAGCCCTTAAGCCATCCTGGTGCGGGATGGAGGTGTAGAACGATTGGACGTCCATAGTGAAGAGGAGGCGGTTGGGACCAGGAAACTGGAAATTGTCAAAATGACGTAGGGCGTCAGAAGAGTCACGGATGTAGGTGGGAAGAGACTGGACCAGCGGAGAAAAGATAGAGTCAAGATAGGAAGAAATAAGTTCAGTGGGGCAGGAGCAGGCTGATACAATGGGTCTGCCGGGACCGTCCCGTTTGTGGATTTTGGGAAGGAGGTAGCAGCGGGCTGTCCAGGGTTGTGGGACTATGAGGTCAGCTATGTGGCCTTGCCCAATCTACACCTTCTCCTTTGTTATCTCGTGCCCCACCCCCGGCTCACTTGCTTATAACCTTTGTCTTTTCTAATATTTGCTAGTTCCGAAGAAGGGTCACTGACCCGAAACGTTAACTCCATTTCTCTTTCCACAGATGCTGCCAGACCTGCTGATTGGTTCCAGCATTTCTTGTTTTTATTGCATAGATGAAATGTGAGTTAACTGATGCTTTACAAAATTGTAAAATTTCTTTGTATTTTAATTATACAGTTTTGCATTTAGTGTCACACAGATGAATGCGACTGTTTAGTTGCACCTCAGTTTCATCTGCCATGTGTCAGTATACATTAAGACAATGGTAAGAAGGTAAGGCATGTTACTAAATATCCACTCATTGATATTTTTGTGTTGCATTCCCTTATGAAATACAAAGTACATTATCTCTGAGGCTATTTTACAAGTGTCCAATGTGATAATTGTTACAAAGGGAGATGTGTATGTCAGATTCAGTAAGATTTTGCATGAAGAATTTTGATAGATATGTAACGTAATTTTTACAGGAGAAGATAGCGTTATGTAAGAGGCAGCATTATGAACTGTACATCGTATATGTGGAACATTATGCTACATTGTTAAACTACTTCACTCAACAACTGGCCCGCATGTATTGAAATTATTTCCAAAAAATACCTCTGTACAGTGTTCCCTAGTCAACAAGATCATTGCAGATTCTGCAATTCTTTTGGGGGTTGTTTTGGTGAAAGGGTGAAAACTGGTGCTAAATGGCTGCTGCACTAATAAGGCATGCCTGTTTGAAATTGGGGCAAATTGATTACCAGGACTTAAACTTGCCTGGAGGTGCTCAGATAGGCAGCTGCAGGTTTAGTACTTGAGTGCTGGTTTAGCACTTAAGTGTAGTTTGGAAACAGTTTTTCTGGAGCAGTTTATGTAGCCTCCATGCAGCTACTTCCGCTGAAGGAATGGAGTGCACCGGCTGACACACAACATCGTTTTTCAGGATGGCTCAGGGACCAAGGCAGAGGGCACACAGGTTCTCAGATGTGGCACTGGAGGTCCTGGTGGAGGAGGGATGTCCTGTATCTGCAGTGAGGAAAGGAGTCCACCTTGTCCTCCTGTCCCTCTCTCCTGCAGCATCTGGTACTGCTCTGCCTGGCCTTATGTTCTCCTCCCATTCCTTGTCCAGACCAAGGGGGAACCACTACCATATTGCCCATGACGAGCACTCCCTTTCTCCTGGTGACTCCTAATAAAGTGTCAATGAGGTTGAGTAGCAAAGGTTTAAGATCACATGTTACTTTTCAAAGGACTCATTTCATCAACGCTGCCTGCGGAAGATCCCACATATCTAGTGGGAGGACAGGCGCACCAACATCAGACTCCCCTCACAAGCAGGCACCACAAGCATCGAGTCTATGATTATCACCATCAGCTTCGTTGGGTTGGTCGTATAGTTCAGATGTCAAATACCAGGCTGTCAAAGCACGTCTTCTTCTCCAAGCTCTGTCAGGGCAAGCACACCAGAGGAGGACAAAAGAAGTGCTTCAAGGATGTGCTGAAAGTCAGCATGAAAAATGCAACATTGGCATCAACTCCTGGCAGACCATCGCCCTGGACTGAATCAGATGGAGGCAGAGTCTGTGAGAAGGATCCCAGCATTTTAAGTCCCAATGACGACAAAACATAGAGGAAAAGTGAGAGCGGCAGAAAGAATGAGCCATGATTCGAACTAATAATACACAACCAGACATGACAACAAATGCCCTACATGCATAAAGTCTGTAGATCCCAAATTGGCCTCATCAGCCATCTTTGGACTCGCGGAAGACATTCATCCTGGTCTGCGAGGGATAGCCAATAATATACTTTTCAAAGAGGAACAGGTGTGTCCTAGCCAACATTCCCCCTCATTAGGACCAAAATAGAAGAAATCTTATCTTGCTATTTATGTGGGACATTGATGGTGAAGAATCATTTTTGGGTTTGCTTAAATAGCAACTGATACTGTGCAGTAAAAGGAATTTATTATGTGAAGCACAGATGTTTCACAGTTCTTCTTTGGCCTCCTTATCTCGAGAGACAATGGGTAAGCGCCTGGAGGTGGTCAGTGGTGTGTGGAGCAGCGCCTGGAGTGGCTGTAAAGGCCAATTCTAGAGTGACCGGCTCTTCCACAGGTGCTGCAGAAAAATTTGTTTGTCGGGGCTGTTACACAGTTGGCTCTCCCATTGCGCTTTTATCTTTTTCCCTGCCAACTGCTAAGTCTCTTCGACTCGCCACACTTTAGTCCCGCCTTTATGGCTGCCCGCCAGCTCTGGCGAATGCTGGCAACTGACTCCCACGACTTGTGATCATTGTCACAGGACTTCATGTCGCGTTTGCAGACAGAAAAAGTAGAAAGAATAAAGGGGAAAAGTTTGAGGCAATATCTTTTAGTTACTGTCCTTTGAGTTCAATGTGGAGTCTTTGGTTGCTGGTAAGTCCTGCTATTCGTTGGGGCCCAGTTCACGCTTCAACTTGTTTCGATGTCAGAGTCTTTTCTCTCTTGAGATGTGCATGTCTTCCCAGGGTCCGGTGGCTTGGGAGAACGCGAGAGAGAGAGAGACAGCCAGGAGAGAAGCTTTGCTTGTTCCAGCTTCAATTGCAGAACTGCATTCTGAATTTTTTTCTGTGTGGCACAAAAATAAAAACCATGTGACTAACTGGCTTAACCATGTCTGCATTTGTGGATTGTACGGTCTTAGCAGGCCTTGGAATGTGCTTCCTTCCACCTTCAATGTCTAATGATCGAATCCATTTGGGTTAATTGGATCAGGGAATAGTCCTTTGTCTCCACAAGCAGCGTCTCTTAGAATGCAAATGTCCTTCCAGTCCAGTGTCTGGTGATCTTCAAACAAGTCATTTCTTCACTCCAGCAACAATTTAAAATTGATGTTCATATGATGAAATTAATGTGCCTCATTCTTGGCAGGTGAGGGTCTGCATGACAATGGAAAAGGACAAAGATAGAACAGGAGTTAGGGTTCTCAGTTGGGGCAAGGCCAATTTTACTAAACTGAGTGATTAAGCGAAAGTGGACTGGAAACAGCTACTTGAAGGTAAATCAGTGTCAGAACAGTGGGAGGCATTCAAAGGGGAGTTTCAAAGGGTTCAGAGTAAACCTGTTCCCACAAAGAAAAAGGGTGAGACGGCCAAATCTAGAGCCCCATGGATGTCAAGGAGCCTACAAGGTAGGATAAGGTGGAAAAAGAAAGTTTATGTTCGATACAGAGAACTCAATACGACAGAAAGCCGAGAGGAGTCTAGAAAGTGGAGGGGTGAAATCAAAAAGGAAATTAGGAAAGCAAAGAGAGGGCATGAAAGAATATTGGCAAGCAAAATCAAGGTGAACCCAAAGATGTTTTATTCGTACATTAAGAGTAAGAGGATAACTAAGGAAAGAGTACGGCCCATAAAAGACCAAAAAGGTAACTTCTGTGTAAGGGCGGAAGATGTTGGTCTGGTTCTTAATGAATACTTTGCGTCTGTCTTCACAAAAGAGGGGGACAATGCAGATATTGTAGTTAAGGAGGATGAGTGTGAAGTATTGGATGTGATAAACATAGGGAGAGAGGAAGTATTAATGGGATTACCAACCTTGAAAGTTGATAAATCACCAGGGCCAGATGAAATGTACCCTGGGCTGTTAAAAAAAGCAAGAGAAGGAAATAGCAGAACGTCTGGCCATTATTTTCCAGTCCTCACTGGATACAGGAGTGGTGCTGGAGCATTGGAGAACTGCTAAAGTTGTACCTCTGTTTAAAAAGGGAGCATAGGATAGATCGAATAATTACAGGCCAGTCAGTCTAACCTCCGTAGTAGACATATTATTGGAATCTATTCTGAGAGACAGGATAAACTGTCACTTAGAAAGGCACAGGTTGATCAAGGATAGTCAGCATGGATTTGTTAAGGGAAGATCTTGTTTGACCAACTTGATTAAATTTTTTGTAGTAATAACAAGGAAGATAGATGAGGGTAGTACAGTTGATGTGGTCTACATGGATTTTAGCAAGGCGATTGACAAGGTCCCACATGGCAGACTGGGTAAAAAATAAAATCCCATAGGATCCAGGGAAATGCAGCAAGGTGGATACAAAATTAGCTCAGAGGGCAGGAAACAAAGGGTAATTGTTGACGGGTGTTTTAGCGACTGGAGGGCTGTTTCCAGTGGCGTTCCTCAGGGCTCAGTATTGGGTCCCCTGCTTTTTGTGGTATGTATTAATGATTTGGATGTAAATGTAGCGGGCATGATCTAGAAGTTTGCAGACTACACAAAGATTCGCCGGGTGGCATATAGTGAGGAGGATAGCTGTAGGCTGCAGCAAGATATTGATGGTCTGGTCAGATGGGCAGAAAAGTGGCAAATGGAATTCAACCTGGAGAAGTGTGAGGAGTTGCATTTGGGGAGGTCAAACAAGGCAAAGGAATACACAATTAATGGGAAAGTACTAAGCAGTGTAGAGGAAGTGAGGGACCTTGGCATGAATGTCCACAGATCCCTGAAGGTAGCAGGACAGGTTGATAAGGTGGTTAAGAAGGCATATGGAATCCTTTCCTCTATTGGCTGAGGTGTAGAAGATAAGAGCAGGGAGGTTATGCTGGAACTGTATAACTCATTAGTTCGGCCACAACTAGACTACTGTGTGCAGTTCTGGTCACCTCATTACAGAAAGGATGTAATTGCACCAGAGAGGATACAGAGAAGATTTACGAGGTTGTTGTTAGGATTGGAAAAATGCAGCTATGAGGAAAGATTGGATAGTGTGGGGTTGTTCTCCTTGGAACAGAGAAGGCCAAGGGGAGATCTGATTGAAATGTTCAAAATTTTGAGGGGCCTGGATATAGTGGAGGTGAAGGGTTAGCAGAGAGGTCAGTGACTAGGGGGCTTAGGTTTAAAGTGATTGTTAGAAAAATTAGAGGGGCGAGGAAGAAACGCTTTTTCACCCAGAGGATGATGGGGGTCTGGAACTCACTGCCTAAAAGGGTAGTTGAGGCAGAGACCCTCAACTCATTCAAAAGGAGTCTGGATATGCACCTCGAGTGCCGTAATTTGCAGGGCTACAAACCAAAGGCTAGAAGGTGGGATTAGATTAGGTGAATCGTTTTTTCGGCTGGCACAGACACAATGGGCCAAGTGGCCTCTTTTCTGTGCCTTAAACGTTTTATGATTCTATGATTCTAACCATTTTAGAGTTGGTAGAGTTTTGAAAGACGACCATCAATGCATCTACTATCTCTACAGCCACCTCTTTCAACACTCTGGTATGTAGAACTTCAGGTCTAGGGGATTTATTTACTTTAGGCTCCATTAATTTCTCCAGTACTATTTTTTTACTAATATTTTGCAGTTTCTCATACACTAGTCCTTTGATTCTGTACTTATTTCTGAAAGGTTCTTAGTATTTTCCTCCATGAAGACAGACACGAGGTATTTTAGTTTTTCTGCCATTTCCTTATTCCTCACTATGAATTCTCCTGACTCTGCTTGTAATGGATCCACATTTGTCTTTGCTAATTTCTTCCTTTTTACATACCTATAGAAGCTTTTACAGTCCGTTTTTATGTTTCTTGCTAGTTTACTCTCATATTCTGTTTTCCCTTTCTTAAACTTTTTCTTGATCCTCCTTTGTCGAATTCTGAAATGCTCCCAATCCTCAGGCTTACCTTTTTTTTTTTTGCGCAACTTTATACGCCTCTTCCCTTGCTATAATACAATCCTTGATTTCTTTCGTTAGCCACAGTTGGAACACTTTCCTTGCTTGGTTTTTGTGCATTAAAGGCATGTATTTTTATTGTAAACTATGTATTAGTTCTTTAAATGTTAGCCATTACCTCTCTACTGTCATACCTTTTCACGTAGTTTCCCAATCCACCGTAGTCAATTTGTCCCTCATAACTTCATATTTTCCTTTGCTTAGATTTAAGACCCTAGTTTCTGATAGAATTTTACATTAAGTCTGAAAGTAATGTAGTTCAATCATATTCTGGTCGCTCTTTCCTAAAGGCTCCTTTACAACAAGATTATTAATTAGCCCTTTTTCATTGCACGATACTAGATCTAAAATAGCCTATTCCCTCGTTGGTCCTCAATGTACTGCTCTAGAAAACCATCTTGCATACATTCTAAGAATTCATCGCCACAACATTAGTACTAACTAAGTTTACCCAGTCTATATGTAGATTGAAATCCCCCATGATTACTGTATTACCTTTATTACACGCACCTCTAATTTCCTGATTTATACTGTGATTTACATTTCCACTGCTGTTTGGTGGCCTCTAAACTCCAACTAATGCTTTCTGCCCCTTGCTGTTTCTTAGTTCCACCTAAACTGATTCTACATCTTGATCTTTAGAACGAAGGTAATCTCTCACTGCAGTACGAATGCCCTCTTTAATTAACAGAGCTACCCCACCACCTTTTCCAGCTTCCTGTTCTTCCTGAATGTCACGTACACTTGAATATTCAGGTCCCAGCTTTGGTTTCACTGTAGCCACATCTCTGTAATGGCTTTCAGGTCATACATATGAATTTCTATTTGAGCTGACAATTCATCTGTTTTATTCTGAAGGCTGTGGGCATTTAGATACAGAGCCCTTAATTGTTTTTTTTTTACTGTTTTTGTAAACTCTGGCCCTTTCCGCTGGCATAATCTGAAATTCATAATCACTGTCCCTTCATGCCATAATCTGATCATCATTACTTTTATTGCTACCTTGATCTATTGCCTTGTAATTTGCCTTTAATTTGCTCAGTTTTCCCCTACATGATCCCTTCCCCCACTATTTAGTTTAAAGCCCCCTCTACTTCCCTAGTTATACAACTCACTAGAACACTGGTCTCAGCACGGTTCAGGTGAAGTCCATCCCAACGGTACAGCCTCCCACTTTCTCCAATAGGCTGCACAGTGGCGCAGTGGTTAGCACCGCAGCCTCACAGCTCCAGCGACCCGGGTTCATTTCTGGGTACTGCCTTTGTGGAGTTTGCAAGTTCTCCCTGTGTCTGCGTGGGTTTCTTCCGGGTGCTCCGGTTTCCTTCCACATGCCAAAGACTTGCAGGTTGATAGGTAAATTGGCCATTATAAATTGCCCCTAGTATAGGTAGCTGATAGGGAAATATAGGGACCGGTAATATAGGGATAGGTGGGGATGTGGTAGGAATATGGAATTAGTGTAGGATTAGTATAAATGGGTGGTTGATGGTCGGCACAGACTCGGTGGGCCGAAGGGCCTGTTTCAGTGCTGTATCTCTAAATAAAATAAAATAAAATAATACTGGTGCTAGTGCTCCATGAACTGGAACCCACTTCTCCCACACCAGTCTTTGAGCCACACATTCATCTCTGTAATCATACCCTATGCCAATTTGCACGTGGCTCAGGTAATCCGGAGATTATTACCTTTGAGGTTCTGCTTTTTAATTTAGTGCCTACCTCCTCATGCTACCTATGCAGAACCTCTTTCCTAGTCCTATCTATGTTGTTGGTACCTGTGAGGACCATAACCAGTGGATCCTCCCCCTCCCATTGCAAGTTGCCCTCCTGCCCTGAGCAGATGTCGTGAACCCTGGCACTGGGTAGGCAACGCAGCCTTTTGGACTCTTACTCTCGGCTGCAGAGAACAATGTCTATCCCCTGACGATACTGTTCCCTGCTACCACTACTTTCCTTTTACTACCCGCCTGCAGCCCCCCCCCCCCCCCCCCCCCGCCAACCTGAATGGCTTCCTGTACCATGGTGCCATGGTCAGTTTGCTCATCCACACTACAGCCCTCACACTTGTCCATACAAGCTGAAAGAACCTTGAACTTGTTGCTCAATTGCAAGGGCTGAGGCTGCTCCACTCCAACCTTTGTGATCCCAATACCTGCCTTACTCGCAGTCGCACCCTCCTGTCCTTGACCACTGACCAGATCAGACAACCCTATGCTATGGGGCCTGACTGCCTTCTGGAACAAAGTGTCCAGGTAACTTTCCCCCTCCCTGATGCATCACAATGTCTGCAGCGTGGCCTCCTCCAGCTCAATTACTCTGAGCCAAAGCTCCTCAAGCTACAGACACTTACTACAGACGTGGTTGCCACGGATTGCCGCAACACATCACGTCTGCCATCTTTATTGTGTTCATTAAATTTATTTTTCTTAATTAATTTATAATTCCGCTCTTCACCAAACTCCCTCACTCACCAAACTCCTTACTTTACACTCTGTGCACTCAAGCAGCACTCAGTGCAGACAACCAGCACTCAGAGATCCCTGAATTTATACTCCTTATAGCACTTTCAAAAGGCCAGTACAGGAACAATGGAAGGGGAACGGCTGGAAAGTAAGAGGTCCATGGTCACACCATCTGCAGCTTGCACTTCATGCCAGATGCAGGATGATGTGAAGTGGGATTTGAGAAGGTGCATAAGACAGGAATATGCCATCATTCTGAATATTCTCGGCAATGCCAGATGCAACAGCCTCAATGAGTGAAGACCTTATAATGTGAAGCACTGTATCCTCCAAAGGGCTCAGGAGATGCAGCTGTGCTTGTCTCTCATCAGTTCTGTGCAGTTATATGCAACCTTGTCCTGCAAGCAAGAGGGGCAAATATCAGTGAGTGTATTTGAGTGATGTCCCTGCCATAGCTGGAGGCATATAGAAGCTGTGAGAAGTGGACGTAAGGTTAGCAGCATTGCCAAGTGTGTGAAGATGAGACAGAGCATCTGAATGTGAGGCATGAATTCTGCTTGCTGATGAGTGAGTGATGGGGCTGTGGTGCATTGAGCAGCATGAGAGGTGAATAGATGATGTCATTCTAAAGATGCATTTACTGACTTCTCCCTTTAAAAGGGGCAAGCTTCCTTTAAGAAATGCAGGCCAGATGTATGTTGTGCTAGCCACATACAATTGTTGTTTGTGCAGAGTGTTTTGCACTGGGCTGCACACTATAATCATGTTGATGAGCAGGCAGCACTGTGCTTCCTGCCTGCCTCAATGGGACCCAATGGGGCAATCACACATCACAATCTCTGCACCTGGAAGCGGGCCTTATCAAATTTTCCCTCCTAAATGTTCACAAGAAGCTGTTTTCATGGGTTACCAATGTTAACTGTGTAAATGACTCTGATAGCTGAATTTAGCCAAGACAGTGTTGCTGCTATGTTTGGCCTTTCGTGCCTATGATGAGGAAAAATGTCATTGATTAGGATTCTCATTTGTGATCAGTATTCAGTTCTGAATGAATGGCAGGAGAGCTTAGAATCAGACTCAATTGTGATGCCCCCTGTGGTGGAACAGCCAGCCAATCGTCACTCAGAACTCACATGGCTACTTAGGTGAGGTAGTGGCTGATGCCTGTCAACCATGCACTTCTACCCAATCAAGGAGTTTGTGCCTTTATGAATGGAGGGCAAGGGATAAAAATTATCCAAGAGGGAAAAGATAACTATTTTAATTCAATCAAGCTGTCATCAATGTGGTTGGGAAAACTTGTCTTCAGAGGATCATTGCTTCCAAAAAGACTTGTTTTCTAATCCTTGTAAAGCATGTTTTTTGACAATACTGTGGCTTTTTTTTTTTGCAGCATCAAGAGACAATGGTTTTCCATTCCTTTTTTATCTATAAACTGCTTCCTTAATCTGTGACCCACAAAGGCAGGGGAATGGAATTCAGGGAGTTGCTCTTTGAGAGCTGGTGTGGACACAATTGGCCGACTGGCCTCCTTCTGTGCTGTAACGATTCTGTGATTCTATGAAATATTATAACCTTTTACATTCATGAATTTTCATAATTCAACATGAACTAAATGAATTATGCAAAATAGTCAATTTTTCCAGTGGTTAATGGGCATGAATTCACAAACTTCTACTGCTCAGAAATTCTTCATGCTTATCTCTGCTTTCTCTCCTGCCTGACAACTGCAGAACACAGGTTACTAAGGTGTTCTTGAGGGAGGCGGTAGCATAGTGGTAATGTCACTAGACTAGTGACCCATAGCCCCAGACTAATGCTGTTCAATTAATAAATCAGGAATTAAAAGCTAGTCTAGTGGTGACACTGAAACCATTGTCGATCATTGTAAAAACCCATCTAGTTCACTAATGACCTTTAGGGAAGGAAATCTGCTGTCCTTACCTGGTCCGGCCTACATGTGACTCCAGACTCACAGCAATGTGGTTGACTCTTAACTGCCCTCCGAAATGGCCTAGCAAGCCACTCAATTGCATCAAACTGCTACGAAGCCTGAGAAAAGGAACAACACCTCAAGGATTGCAGCAGTTCAAGTTCACCACCACTTTCTCAAGGGCAATTGGGAAATAGCAATAAATGCTGGCGTAGCCAGCAACGCCCATATCCCACGAACAAATAAAAAAATATATATATATATATTCGTTTATGCGATGTGGGCATCTCCGGCAAGACCAACATTTATTGCCCATCCCTAATTGCCCTTGAGAAGGTGGTGGTTAGCCGCCTACTTGAACTGCAGCAGTCCATGTGGTGTAGGTATACCCAAAATGCTGTTAGGGAGGGAGTTGTAGGTTTTTGACTCCATTACAGTGAAGGAATGGTGATATAGTTCCAAGTCAGGATGGTATGTGGCTTAGAGGGGAACTTGCAGCTGGTGATGTTCCCATGCGTCTGCTGCCCTTGTCCTTCTCGGTTGTTGAGGATGTGGGTTTGGAAGGTGCTGTTGAAGGAGCCTTGGCAAGTTGCTGCAGTACATCTTATAGATGGTACACACTGCTGCCACTGTGCCCCAGTGGTGGAGGGAGTGAATGTTGAAGGTGGTGGATGGGGGTGCCAATTAAGCAGGCTGCTTTGTCCTGGATGGTGTCAAGCTTTGAGTGTTGTTGGAGCTGCCCTCATCCAGGCAAGTGGAGAGTATTCCATCACACTGCTGACTTGTGCCTTGTAGATGGTGGATAAGCATTGGGGAGTCAGGAGATGAGTTATACACCACAGAATTCCAAGTCTCTGACCTGCTCTTGCAACCACAGTATTTATAGGACTGATCCAGTTCAGTTTCAGGTCAATGGTAACCCTCAAAATGTTGATGGTGGGGGATTTGGCGATGGTAATCCCGGGTAATATCAAGGGGAAATGGTTAGATTCTCTCTTGTTGGAGCTAATCATTGCTTGGCATTTGTGTGATGCAAATGTTACTTGCTATTTATCAGCCCAAGCCTGAATGTTGTCCAGGTCTTGCTGCATAGGCTGCTTTGGCATCTGAGGAGTTGCAAATGGTACTAAACCCTGTGCAATCATCAGCAAACATTCCCACACCTGGCCTTATGATGGAGGGAAGGTCATTGATGAAGCAGCTGAAGCTCATTGGGCCTAGGACACTACCCTGAGGAACTCCTGCTGCGATGTCCTGGGGCTGAGATGATTGACCTCTAATATCCACAACCATCTTCCTTTGTGCTAGGTATAACTCCAACCAGTGGAGAGTTTCCTCCTGATTCCCACTGATTTTCAATTTTGCTAGGGCTCCTTGATGCCACGCTTAGTATAATGCTGCCTTGATGTCAGGTGCAACCACTCTCACCTCATCTCTGGAATTCAGCTCTTGGACCAAGGCTGTAATGAGGTCTGGAGCTCAGTGGCCCTGGCAGAACCCAAACTGAGCATTGGTGGGCAGGTTGTTGCTGAGGAAGTGCTGCTTGTTAACACTGTCAATAACACCTTCCATTACTTTGCTGATGATTGAGAATAGACTGATTGGCCAGTAATTGGCTGGAATGGATTTGTCTTTTTTATGGACAGGAAATACCTGGGAAATTTTCCACATTGTCATCTGGATACCAGTGTTGTAGCTGTACTGGAACATTTTGGCTAAGGGTTCATCTAGTTCTGGAGCACAAGTCTTTCAGTACTATAGCTGGGATTATGTCAGAACCCATAGCCTTTGCAGTATATAGTGTCGACAGCCATTTCTTGCTATCACATGGAGTAAATCTAATTGCCTGAAGACTGGCATCTATGATGGTGGGGACCTCAGGGGGAGGCTGAGGGTGGATGGTCATTCCACTTGGGACTTTTTGCTGAAAGTGGTTGTAAATGCTTCAACCTTGTCTTTTGCACTCAGGTACTGGGCTCCCCCATCATTGAGGGTGGGGATTTTTTGGAGCCTCATCCTCCAGTTATTTGCTTAATTGTCCACCACGATTCATGACTGGTTGTGGCAGGACTGCAGAGCTTTGGTCTGATCCATTGGTTGTGGGATCGCTTAGCTCTGTCCTTGTCGCTTAGTTAAAATGTAAGGAACAAAACATTTCTCAGCTGAGTGTTCTAGTATATTGCTGAAAGTGTCTTTTTGCTGAAGTCATGTGAAGAAATTCCTTAGCCTACAGTAAAATTAATGAGGGCATCTATGTTTTGCTGAATTGAGGGCCAGTTTTATTCATTTTATTACTTTGATTTTAAGAAACCTCTCAACTGTCCCATAGCAGGAAATGAGAAATGCAATCTAATCTAACATAGCTATTTTATTTTTACAAATTTTACAAATCATTCCGGTGCTGTCTTGGCCGGCCTCCCATTTTCCGATCTACATAGGTTTATGTTCATCCAAGGCTCTGCTCGTCGCTTGGCTCGCGCCGGGTCTTGTTCGCCTATCGCCACTGTATATGCTGGCCTGCACTGGCTCCTGGTCCAGCAGTGCCTCGGTTTTGGGGTCCTCATCCTTGTTTTCGAGTCCCTCATGGTCATGCCCCGCCTTGTCTCTGGCATCCTCCAGCCTGACGAGCCTTCGGGGTTTCTGCGCTCCTCCGGTTCTGGCCTCTTGTGCATTCCTGATTTGGGTTGCCTCCGCCATTGGTGGCTGTGCTTTTAGCTGCCTTGACTCGCATCTCTGGCTTTCCCCTGCCCCAATCCTCTCCAGCTCTTTTTGAGATGCTCCTTAAAACCTCCTACTTTGACCAAGCTTTTGGTCATCTGTCCTGATATCTCCTGTGGCTTGGTGTCAAAGATGTTTTTATTGATAAGACTCTTGTTAAGCATCTTGGGATGTTCTGTTATGTTAAAGGCACTAAATGAAGGCAAGTTGTTGCTTAATCTGGTGTTGGTTGGTAGACATAAACCTCATTGATTATACTGGCTACCACGGCAACAACAGGCACATAATGAGTTATGGTGGAAGAAGAACAACAGCAACAACTTGTATTTTAAAAACGGGCGGCGCAGTGGTTAGCACCGCCGCCTCACAGCTCCAGCGACCCGGGTTCAATTCTGGGTACTGCCTGTGTGGAGTTTGCAAGTTATCCCTGTGTCTGCGTGGGTTTTCGCCGGGTGCTCCGGTTTCCTCCCACAGCCAAAGACTTGCAGGTTGGTAGGTAAATTGGCCATTATAAATTGCCCCTAGTATAGGTAGGTGGTAGGGGAATATAGGGACAGGTGGGGATGTGGTAGGAATATGGGATTAGTGTAGGATTAGTATAAATGGGTGGTTGATGGTCGGCACAGACTCGGTGGGCCGAAGGGCCTGTTTCAGTGCTGTATCTCTAAATAAAATTAAAAATAAAAATGAATATTTTGAGCGAGTTTGTCACACTTCAGAAGTTACTTCTTACCATCTTCCCTCTGAATGTGCCTGGTTAGACCACCAGACCAGACCAGACCACTGGCTGGAAATTGAAAAAACAGGTTAGCCAGATCCTAGAATAAGCATAAGTGATCAGCTCCATAATGTAGCTATGTTTTGATGGGAAATTAAAGATCTTGAAGGAGAATGCTATTCAGATTTTTAAAACACTATGCTAACTGGAAAAGCTAGAAACCGGTCTCAAGCTTGGCTGAGTTTGTAACAGTTGTTTTGTTGTTTGAATAATCTAGCCTGGCACTCTAGCGCAATGCCAATAGAATGGCAATTGGTCCCTTGGATAAGTTGTTAAATTCAGATCCTGTGTACTTGTTCAGGCAGAGCCCAGAGACACCATTTGAAGGCGTTTTCATGGACACTGTTGCTCTTTAAGCAAATGCCATGACAAAACAGATGATTCATCCGATTGCATTTGTGGGATATTGTAGTTGTTTGACTGTGTGAGCCAATTCACTGTGGGAGGCACTTTTAGATAATACGATGGAGAGATGGTGCATCACATAACTGAGCATTTTTAAGTATTTCAGAGGTCATATTTACCATTTGTCCAGGTAACTAACAGCCATTATTCACACACATTGCCAAATCTGTTGAGCCTTCAATTTTAATTTGATCAGATATTTCTAATAGGAGTTGTGTCTTTAACCTTAATGGGAGAAGGCACCTTAATTGGATGTAGATACCCCTCTGAATTTGCCTGTTCGATTAAACCTTCATCCATGTATGTTGAAAGATATTAGTCAGCTTCTTTGGCATAGACAGTGGACTTTGGGAAGCACAATCATTCAGACTTTAGCTTTTTAAAAATTTGTTCATGGGATGTGGGCGTCGCTGGCTAGGCCAGCATTTATTGCCCAACCCTAATTGCTCTTGAGAAGGTGGTGGTGAGCTGCCTTCTTGAACCACTGCAGTCCATGTGGTGTAGGTACACCCACAGTGTTGTTAGGAAGGGAGTTCCAGGATCTTGACCCAGCGACAGTGAATGAACAGCGATATAGTTCCAAGTCAGGATGGTGTGTGACTTGGAGGGGAAATTGCAGGTGGTGCATTGTTGTAGATGGTACACATTGCTGCTACTATGCGTCGGTGGTGGAGGGAGTGAATGTTTGTGGATGGGGTGCCAATCAAGCGGGCTGCTTTGTCCTGGATGGTGTCGAGCTTCTTGATTGTTGAAGCTTCTTCGTGTAGAATCTTCGATCCATTTGTACAGACTTTTATTTACTACTTGTAAATTTTATGCTGCCCAAGGTGAGGGAATGGAGCACCTTCCATTTTGGGCACTAAGCATTAGATCATCTACTTCCATTTTGGGCACTAAGCATTAGATCATCTACTTCCATTTTGGTTAAATGCAGAGTAAGGCTCTCTCTACTTTGCCCCGCTAATCTGTTCGAACCTCAACTTCAGTAGAACACTCATTACAGTGCTGTGACATCAGCATGGGCTGGATTTGAATCTGGGTCCCAGAGCTAAAAGATTACCAACTACACTGCTGCCTGCCTAAATTTCAGGGTTTTTGTAATGTGTTTACGGTTTTGCTGGTCATTGTAAAAAAATCAACATTGGAATCCTTTCACCAATGCAGCCAGTAGCCTGGATTTTGTGGCGTATAGTGGATATGTGGGAACATATTTATTATCATGAAGAAACAACTGCTGTCGATATCCAAAATAATGTATGCTGTAACATCACAGTTGGCTCAATCTAAACTCCATCAGTATTATTTGCCTTTACTGGTTCTGGTGCTTCAATGTGATCCCGATAAAACATTTCACATCTATATAAATACTGAAGCAAAATACTGATGTTGATGTAGGAAACATGAAATAAAAACAGAAAATGGTGGAAATACTTTGCTGGTCTGGCAGCAACTATGGAAAGAGAAACAGACCATTGACCTGAAACGTTAACTCTGTTTCTTTCTTCACAGTTGCTGCCTGACCTCCTGAGTATTTCCAGCATTTTCTGTTTCTATTTCAGGTCTACATGAGTCTACTTTTTTTCATTTTGTAATGACTGTATGTGCCCAAAGCGGAATAAAATGTCCCTCTATATATCCAATTCAGTTTTCTTAATTGCACCATTATGACAGAGAGTCATTTGAGTAGCTGCCATCTGAGCAAAAGCCAGAATGACAGATATTTTTTTTAAATTATTCATTATTTAAGTCGGTAATAAAACATGCTTTTTCCCAGCTGCTTGTCTGGTGGTGGCAGTGAGGTGTGGCTGCATCTAATTTCAGATATTTTAGATGGATTGTGCATGCAAAACTTTTTAAAATTGATTTATTTTGGGCTGGGCTTCTGTCTGGTTCCCTGGCAATCTAATCGTGGCCGCATGACTGATGATCCAGTGATCCACTAACAGTCTATGATTCCTTGCTGATTTTGTAACTGTCTGTGATTCTCTGGTGGTTTCCTGCATCCTTATTCTCTGACAGTAAATGTGGGTGTTTGTCTCTGACTGCTCACAGTACAGGTATAATGGTGTTTGTGTCTGATATGTGCCATTTTACTAAAACTATCTTTGCAAAAGATTATAAAATAGATTTGAATGAAGAAATCCTTTTGTCTCACTCGATCATCAGACAGGTTCTAAAAAGGATGTATGCTGTGTCCTGCCTGATTAACCTCAGGTGGTGAAGATAAAAATATACCTCCTTGTGCCTTCATATAAAGGGAATTTTACACCATGCTGAACCAATTTATTGTCAATTTAAAATTACATTTGGTTAGAAGAGGAATTACTGGTCTGCGAGATAGATAGTGGGACACAAACCCTTGTGCATTTACCACATTTGATTCTCTTTTCTTATTTCCTCCGATTGTCATTCCACATTTGAAGAACAAAGAGGAAAGAACTTAGATATATATAGTGCTGTAACATGTCACTCAAGATGTTTTAATTCACTTCACACCCAATTAATTACTTGAAATGAATTCTGTCTGATATGGCGACCTCTGTGATCTGCCTCAAAACGTGCAAATGATTTGTCCTTCCCTGTCAGAGTGTTTGCAATTTCCTCATGGGAGCACGAGCTGACAATAAAGGTAACCAAGAATATGCAATTGGACCTCCAGCTCACCACGTCATTGTGCCAAACAAGGAAATTAATCTGGCAAAATGCACCAAATCCACCATACATCAGTGTATCTAACTACCTACATTACAAATGCAATATTTAGACCATTCTCTGTTACGGTAGGTCAAACTTTGTAGTTGTATTCATTAAATGATCTGGGATGCATTGTCTGAAGGGTGGCAGAACACGATTCAGTAGTAATTTTCAAAAGGGAATGGGATAAATACTTGTAGGGGAGAAACTTACAGGGCTATGGGGAAAGAGCAGGGAAGTAAGACTAATTGGGTAGCTGTTTCACAGAGCGGCACAGCATGATGGGCTGAATGGCCTCTTTTCTGTGCTGTATCACTCAATTATCCTATTGAAGCAAAACTTTGCAAGTTGAAGTGATTAAGTGTGAAGAAACATTACATTAATTGACATCTTTAGCTCATAACAGACCTATTTATAGCTACAGTTCCCCCACCCCAGTCTTGGTTATTAATAAACTTGTGTGTGCCATTAATTGTCCTGCATTAAATTTTTTTCAGTCATTGGCTGTGACCGACTTCTATGATTTACAGGAAATGATTACAACATATTCAGAATCTTGTGTTCAGAGTATGCAATGCGTGCATACTGGAAAAGTTTTGGCAATTCTTAGGAAAAGCTTATTAGGCAACATCTATTCATATCAAATTAAAGTTTCGTATGTCAAGAGTTCGAATTCAACGGATTGTTTGCCAAGTGGCACAACCTTAAACAATGCCACGCTGAAGAATAATTCTTTTGGAGTATACCAGCAGGCTGCAACATGAAATAATGGCAGTTTGGCTATCTGCCCGTAAGTCCCTAAATTGCTCAGCTCCTAATTTCAACATAGTACCCTGGGGTGTTGCTGGGTGTGGGCCAGGCATTTCTCCCATAGAAATGGGGGAGGGAACTTTACAGGAGTGGCGATTCTGTTCAATCTGTTGATCCTAAAGATTTAATGGAGCCCTTTCACTCACACCCTGACTGATCACATTTATTACTAATTTCTGGTTACTTTTTCTTACTGGAGCAACAAGAAAAGGAAGTAAAGCACTGAATTCCAGCTCTGGCAGTATGCCACAGCTAGCCTGCTGTGAATGGGCATCAGAAGACTCCTGCTGCAGCCGTTCTTCTGACAACTGCAGATATAGGTCAGTTGGGCTGCAACAGCTTCTGAAACTGAGTACAACTGGTGAATACTACAGGTTGATTTTAGTCACAAAATCTGAAGTGGTAATCCTAGTAAAGTAGTAAACACACTGTGAGTCAGTGCTTAGCTCATGACTAAGGGATGCTATTTGTAATTGTTCATCTGCGTTTTAAACCAGAATGGATGCAGTAGGAGTTTTGAGTAAGATGCTCTTTTGACTATTTTAGTCAACAGCTGTATTCAACTCAGTGTTACGACCGAGGCAGGAGGAGTGCACTGTCCTTTCTAGTTCCACTTCTTCACAGGTCACAACAAATATTTAAATGTTTACCCGGTTACCGATACAGCCAATCATATACTCTATTTTTTAATCCCAGAATAAAATACACCAACCAGGTTTCTTTAATAAACAACAAAATTATCAGTTTGTTATAAAACAAGACTTAACTGGTGATGAAGCAAAGCATTAACACACAGAGTGAAATTTGAAAGTTCCCTTTTTTAAATTCCCCACACACAAACTCACACACACACACATTGGACCAAAATACAGAAATTCTCTCTGCATTGGTCTGTTACAAAAAAAAGAGAAAAAGAATACTTTGGCCAAATACTTGCTAATTCTTGAAGAAAAAAGATATGGAAACATGCCAGTTGCTCCTTTTTGGTCTGGCATCCCAAATACATGCAGATAGCTGACTTTAATCAAGCAAAATAAAACATACATATTTCACAATAGCATGATTACATTTAGCTATTGAATTGTCATTTAGTGACTTTGTTAAAGTTTTCAGCCTCTGCCAAAACCCTGAAGTTGGAAAGCTCCTCCAGGACCCACAAAAACAATTAAAAAAAATCTTTTATTGGTTTTTGAAGGCGCCTGCAACAGTCTCTTCTGAAGACTAATGACTAGGCTGCTCTATACCTTGCATTGATAGATGAGGCATGCGTGGTTTACACTCTGCCTGTTAGGATCTCAAAATTGTATTGGCATCCTATGTACATTAAAGGGCCCCAATTTGCACACCTTAATGGAACAGTTGAGAGTCTGGGCTGCCTTTCTGAAGGACCCAAATAAAAAGCAGCCAGTGGCTCAAGAGGGGGAACAGGGTAGTAAGTTTAGCCTGTGATGTTTGAAATATTACTACCCGTTGCATGTCTGCTGAAAATCGATCCCTGTGTCCTCTTATTGTGCTAATGTTTAATTTAAAAGATACACCAGTTGAACCTAGAAATCAACTAATGGTCTTGACAATAAGAAAGGTTATTGCTAATTCCTTACACCCATGAAGCAGAGATTCCAATTTCTAGTATCTGAGTCGTGGAGAGAAAAGCGCAAGAGTGAGTGAGAAAAAGACACAGGTAGAAAGGTAATTTCTTTCCTCATTCTTAACTTGATTTTTTTTTAAAGAAAATAAGTTTTGAAAGAAAACTAAGGCTTTTTGAATAGGAAAAGAGGTTAGGAGTGGCAAAGTTGTAGTGAAAGAGCAGTGGGACCTCTGGATAACTGTTCCTGGGTTGGTGGGAAGTTGATGAATGCTTTAGGGTGAGGTGAGTGATGGTGGAGAGAGGGGTTCTGGGAGAGCAGGCTAGATGCATGGGTAGAGCAGCTAGTTGAGTTTCTGCCTGCCCTTTACAAGGCTAGTTATGTGGATGGGGTGGGACCAACGTTGGCCTCTCAAGAGTTTCAGGCATCTTTTGGAGGCCAGTACACCCAGTGAGTAGAGTCACCTCAGTCTCTTCCTCACAGATATGAGTGACCTGGATGCCTGCAGGTCTAAATTTTTATGGTGACTATAACGTGGCCCCTTACAAAGGAGGCTGCTGCGGCTGAATTGGAATGTTTCTGGAAGGGACCTTGTGTTGTCCCAGCTGTCTAGCAAAGCTGCATTGTGCAACATCCCAAGGCATAAGATGATGTAAAGTGATTCACAATGCACGCATTATTTAACAAAGCACAGCTGGTTATTTTGGGGAATGCATGAAAGTAGGCCAGATCCTTCCTCCACCACCCCACCCCCTCCGTCCCCTTTACCTTTTGCCTACATATTTAGAAATGCCATCAGTCGGCTCTTAAACTGACCCTATTACGCTTCCTTTAAATAGACTTGCGCATGTATAATCTGCTCATGTTTACCACAGGTATGTCTTACAAGCCTACTGACTTTAATGAAGAGCCCATGATAATGACAGTTTTAGCAAAATTAACTACCACAAGCTCAGAACTTTGAAGTGTTTTTGATGTATAAAATGTAAATTGCAGCAGTATTTTCAGTCAACCCGCTAATAAGGCCCTGTGTGTGGCAGCCACCTCCTTATACTAACTGAATTTTCCCCTGTTTTTTCCAGTTGTACTTTATTGTCGCTTTACCAACAAAACATTTTTTTATTGTTTTAAATTGTAGCTGAAACTTCCTTCAACACTTGTTATTTATCATACCAATTCTTTTTAAACCGGCACGTTGGTTAATAGGTTATTAAGCTTGTATTCAGGGTCTGCCGTCTCTAGGAAATTGGATAAGAATTTTACTTCCTCCTTTGTAAATTGAAAATGTGAGCGTACTATTATAATTTAACTCCCTATATGTTAAACAGGTTGCTCAATTCACAATAGACTGGTAACTTCATTTTTGGGGAGTAGGCTAATGTACTACACTTGGGATGTACACTGTCATCAAGGGTTAATGACCGTCTCTAAATCAACATCAGTTCACCAATTCAAAGACCAGATCCCTTCAGACCTATGAGGTAATGCAACCTTTTACTGGAGTACAAATTTTTGCTATGGTGGTCCCATTTTGAATTGTTAGGCCATTATTTGACAGGCCTGAATATCAAATGATACAACAATACAGTTTTGTGCTGAGATAGATTAGTTAATTTCATTGCTCAATTTTTTTTTGCTGTTATTGAAAATATTGGTCTTGGAGATGATTAGTAGTATTAAACTTTATCAGATGGTTAATTCAATCTTCTTGTCCTCTGATTACAGTTCTTTATAATAGAAATTCTAGGGTTCTAGGCATAGACTTGCAATCAGAATTCAACATCCAAAATGTATAGCAGATTTTATAAAAGCACATATTGGTGACATAGATTCTGAGGTAAGTTGCCTTTGACCTTGCTTTTAATTTGGGAGCTTGTCTTCCTCTGCTGTTGAGCAGTAAGGAGGGTAAAATACATATTTGCATCCAGTGCCAATGCAGAATCCATGCCAACAATAATGTAAAGCAAAGCTCAGTGCTAAGTCCAACCTATTGGCTCCAGTGTGCATGCTTTACTGTTATGTACTTTATGAGATGATTTGTAAGTTACTAAATTAAACATGACACCAATGGTTCTTGTAGACTGCATGCTTTACATGCTGCTGTCTTTTGTACATTTCATTGCCCTTATTTGGTTTGCCATAGCAAGCCGTCTGCTGCAGACTGAGTGAATCTTTTAATTGTCCCGAAATTGAACTCTTATCGTCCTGAGTGAAAGAGGGGTGGGGGTTGGTGTATTCTGTGGCTCTTTCCGTTCTGCCACACACAATGGTTTCTCAACAGCTCTCTGTGAAAGCTTAATATTTGTCTAACTATATAATGAGACTAAATGTTCTTAACTGACCTTTTCAAGTTGGGAGAAGAATTGTTGTTTATCTATGATTTGTGACTAATGAAACGAGAGAAATGGAATTTTGTGCTTTCACTGCAATGATTGACACAGCAGACCTTTCCCTGAAGCTGAGGGCGTGTCATTAGCATGAATATTCATATTCTCCTAGGATCTGGAATAGATTTTTTTTTATTGCTGATGTTGCTTAGGAACAGTAATGGATGGCAATGCTATGAAAGGTTTAAACGCTGCCACCAGGTCTGGCCTTCGATTCAATCTTTCTTAATACTTGTTTCGGTTTCTGTAATGCTCTTCATGTACGATAGACATTAATTTACTTCAGTCTTCTTGGTCATCAATCTGGGGATTTATATTGCAATGGTTTTACGTCACTCTGATCACCATAGTAACTGAACATAAGCTTGAAATGCAGGAAGAAAGGTTTTTGTACACTCCAACCCATGGGGGATAATTATAAAAACAGTACTTAAAGAGAGTACTGTATATGCTGTTTAAATGTTCATTTCAACATCAAGAATTTTTAAATGGTTTCTGATTGGTGGCCTGTTAGTGCTAATTATGGCACATTAGTCTTGCACTCAGAGGGCCTGGATTTGATTTTCAGTCTCAAAGAAAGGATTCTGCTATGTTCCATGGTCAAGTTGCATTGGCTTTTTAGCAGCCCACCAATTGGTGCCCCTCATCATGCTGTAGTGTATCATCACTGGAGATGATATATTGCCAGCATCACTGAGTGCACCATCTGTAGGCCATGATGGAATCCACATTATATCGTGTTTTTGGGATCCTTAAGGCGGGGTGGGGGGAGCAGCCCCAAGTCGTGGTCCACATAGGCACCAACAACATAGGTAGGAAGAGAGATGGGGAATTAAGACAGAAATTCAGGGAGCTAGGGTGGAAGCTTAGAGTGAGAACAAACAGAGTTGTTATCTCTGGGTTGTTGCCCGTGCCACGTGATAGTGAAGCGAGGAATAGGGAGAGAGAGGAGTTGAACACGTGGCTGCAGGGATGGTGCAGGAGGGAGGGTTTTGGTTTCCTGGATAATTGGGGCTCTTTCTGGGGTAGGTGGGACCTCTACAAACAGGATGGTCTTCACCTGAACCAGAGGGGTACCAATATCCTGGGGGGGAGATTTGCTAGTGCTCTTCGGGGGGGTTTAAACTAATTCAGCAGGGGAATGGGAACCTAAATTGTAGTGCCAGTGTACAGGATGTTGAGAGTAGTGAGGTCAGGGATAAGGTTACAAGGACGCAAGAGGGCACTGGCAAGCAAGAACCTGGTTTAAAGTGTGTCTACTTCAACGCCAGGAGCATCCGGAATAAGGTGGGTGAGCTTGCAGCATGGGTTGGTACCTGGGATCTCGATGTAGTGGCCATTTCGGAGACATGGGTAGAGCAGGGGCAGGAATGGATGTTGCAGGTTCCGGGATTTAGATGTTTCAGTAAGAACAGAGAAGATGGTCAAAGAGGGGGGGGGGGTGTGGCATTGTTAATCAAGGAGAGTATTACAGCGACAGAAAGGACGTTAGAGGACTCGTCTACTGAGGTAGTATGGGCCGAGGTTAGAAACAGGAGAGGTGAGGTCACCCTGTTGGGAGTCTTTTATAGACCTCCGAATAGTTCCAGAGATGTAGAGGAAAGGATAGCGAAGATGATTCTCGACAGGGGCGAGAGTAACAGGGTAGTTGTTATGGGGGACTTTAACTTTCCAAATATCGACTGGAAATACTATAGTTCGAGTACTTTAGATGGGTCAGTTTTTGTCCAGTGTGTGCAGGAGATAGGGGAAGCGTTAAATGAATATTTTGCGTCAGTATTTACAGTAGAGAAAGAAAATGTTGTCAAGGAGAATACTGAGATTCAGGCTACTAGGCTAGATGGGATTGAGGTTCACAAGGAGGAGGTGTTATCAATTTTGGAAAGTGTGAAAATAGATAAGTCCCCTGGGCCAGATGGGATTTATCCTAGGATTCTCTGGGAAGCTAGGGAGGAGATTGCAGAGCCTTTGTCCTTGATCTTTATGTCGTCATTGTCGACAGGAATAGTGCCGGAAGACTGGAGGATAGCAAATGTTGTCCCCTTGTTCAAGAAGGGGAGTAGAGACAGCCCTGGTAATTATAGACCTGTGAGCCTTACTTCGGTGGGTTAGTAAATTTGCGGATGACACTAAGGTCGGTGGAGTTGTGGATAGTGCCGAAGGATGTTGTAGGGTACAGAGGGACATAGATAGGCTGCAGAGCTGGGCTGAGAGATGGCAAATGGAGTTTAATGCGTAAATGTGCGAGGTGATTCACTTTGGAAGGAGTAACAGGAATGCAGAGTACTGGGCTAATGGGAAGATTCTTGGTAGTGTAGATGAACAGAGAGATCTTGGTGTCCAGTGGTTTGATCCTTCCTGTCTACATAAATTTGGATACTGAAACCAATTGTAAGCTTGTTAAATTTGCAGCCAACATTGAAAAGGGAGCAAAGTAGCAGCAGAAGCTGCAGTTATGTAAGGTGCCAAAATCATGGACAGGATTGGTAAACCAAGAGACATATCAACTCGGCAATGATGTATGCGAGAGAAGAAGCTATTTTTGCAATCACTACGATCAGATGTAGCATGTGTTGAAACTCTTCTATACAGCCTAAGTTTCAAAAGGGATACTCTTTTTTCAGCAGCGTGACATTTCAATTTTAAATCAAACCATCCCTGGGTGTCAGACCAACATAACCTATCCACTCGGCACAAGTTAGCCTTGGTGAATAGATACCTACCCTCTCACTGAAAGGCCAGTGTGTGTAGTTAGGGGGATTTAAATTAATATAGTATTAAGACTTTTGCCTCCATAGTATAACATTTATACTTGCATCTAAAATTACACTAAGTACAATTTCTTAAACATAGAAAGATGTATGGCACAGAAGGAGGCCATTTGGTGCATCATGTTCATGCTGGCCAAAAAAGATCTATCCACCTTCCAGCTCTTGGTCCGTAGCCCTGCAGGTTACGGCACCTCCAGTCCATATCCAGGTGTTTTTTCAATATGATGAGGGTTTCTGCCTTTTACCACCCTTTCAGGCAGTGAGTTCCAGATCCCCACCACCCTCTGGGTGAAAAACATTCTCCTCAATCCCCCCTAATCCTTCCATCAATTACTTGAAACCAATGCCCCCATGGTTATTTACCACTCTGCTAACAGAAATAGATCCTTTTCTTCCACTCTATCACGGCCTCTCATAATTTTATACACCTCAATTAAATCTCTCCTCAGTCTCCTCTGTTCCAAAGAAAACAACTCCAGCCTATCCAATCTTTCTCCAGAGCTAAAATTCTCCAATCCTGGCAACATCCTTGTAAACCTCATCTGTACCCTCTCTAGTGTGATCACATCCTTCCTGTGAGCTTACACAATATTCTAGCTGTGATCTAACTAGCATTCTATATAGTTACAGCATAACCTCCCTGCTCTTATATTATGTGCCTCGGCTAATAAAGGAAAGTATCCTGTATGCCTTCTTCATCATCTTATCTATCTGTTCTGCTACCTCCATACACTCCAATGTCCCTTTGTTCCTGTACACTTCTCAGTATCTTATCATTTATTGTGTATTCTCTTGCCTTGTTTGTCCTCTCCAAATGTATTACCTCACACTTCTCGGGATTGAACTCCAGTTGCCACTGTTCTGCCCACCTGACTAGTCCATTGATATCTTCCTGCAGTCTATAGCTATCTTTCTCACTGGGAATTTTTGTATCATCTGCACACTTCTTAATCATACTCCTACATTTAAGTCTAAATCATTGATATATACCACCAACGGCAAGGTACTGGGGACTGAGTCCTGCAGAACCCCACTGGAACCAGCCTTCCAGTCAGAAAAATACTTGTCAACCATAATACTTTGCTTCCTATCACTGAGCAGTTATGGATCCAATATACCACTTTCCCTTGGATTAATGGGCTTTTACTTTAATCAGTCTGTCAAATGAGACCTTGTCAATAGCCTTGCTAAAATCCATGTAGAGTACTTCAAACACACTATCCTCAACGATCCTCCTCCTTACCTCCTCAACAAATTCAATCAAGTTAGTCAAACACGAGCTTCTCTTAACAAATCAATGCTGACAGTCCTTGATTAATCTGTGCCTCTCTAAGTGATGATTTATACTGTCAGAATTTTTTCCAATAACTTGCCCACCACCAAGGGTAGCTGACTGGCCTGTAATTACTCAGGCTATCCCTTCCACCCTTTCTGGGTACAGAAAGACAACAAAAAGGTGCAGATAAGGGAAGCTATCTGGCTGTACTAGCTGCCCTATATCTACCTGTAGGCTAGGAGTTTACAATGGGCGGGAGGGCCCGACCACCGGCCAAAAAGTCAGGGGCGAGCCTGCCTCCACCTGGCCTGGGAGCCATGCGATGATTTTATGTGGCCCAGGCCTTTAATTGGCCTTGGGCAGGATTTCTGCCCCTCTGAGACAGGAAGTCCCACCTCCAGGAACTGTTGGCCAATCAGTGGGTCATCAGCTCTCAGGCCCAACAGTGCCACCAGGAGCAGTGACCACTGCTGGCACTGCAGCCAGGGAGAGGAGCAAGAGGGATGCCGGCCTCGGAAAAAAGATAAGCGCGTGGGGCCTCGCCGGGGACAATTGGCCGGGCCGGCAAGGCAAGGGGGTTTAGTTGTTTGGGGGTGGGGGGAAGTTGTGCAGTGGGTGTGGTTGGGCTGTGGAGTGGGGGGCGGGCCCTCCGTGGGGCACAGGGTGCCCAATCAGGAGGGCCCCACCCCAGCCCGCAAGGAGGCCGTCAGGTTTTACTGTGGCCTCCTGGGAGTCCTGAGCCGCCTGTACCAGCGGCGGCGGGAGAAGGCCCTTAACTGGCAGTTAATTGGCCCCTTAAGGGCCTTAATTGGCCTGGGGCAGGCAGGCCATTTTTCGCCGCCGCCCCTTGTAAAGTTGCAGCGGGGGTGGGAAGGTGACAGGAGCGACATTCTCCTCCTCCCACTCAATTTTATGACTCCCACCTCCAGCCCGCTCCTGCGGGAGGGGCATAAAATACTGGCCATGGATCTCCATTGCAGCATTTAACTGTCTCTTGAATGAGTTATTGCTTCCAAAATCCATTAGGAAACCTTAACAGGTATTAATCATTAATATCAGGGTAGTAATATCTGTGGACCTGTAAATGGGTGAACAGCACACCCGCCTGTTTCAGGTGAGAGGCTGTCAAAATATGGTAGGGTTGTGCACTGTTGGACCCTGATTGCAATTTTGAAGACAAATGGGCGGATCATGTGCTGCCCCTAAATGGACACTATTGGCTACTCCACAAAAGGGCTCTAAATTTTTTCTTTATCTTTTGTGAGGCCAGGAGGAACAGGTGTGTATAACGGAGTATTAGCAAACTGACAGTTGTTAATATTGTGTCATCTATGTTGAATGAAGATAATTAGTTGTTTTGAAACTTTTTTTTAAATTGCTAAGCAGTAACTATTTTGCCCCAAATTAATATTTAAGAGAGCTGTCTTGAGTGAAGGGTTGGCATTCTGTTACGGACAGGAACAACAGGTGAACCTAAAATAAATTCCATTACAAAGTGTAATTAAAAGGATGTGTATTGCTCCCCTTCGCTTTGGTCTGTCATGTTCTAAGTGAGGGTACTATGACTCTCTGCAGCCAACCTAGAAAACTAGCAAAAGGTGACCAGCAAAAAATGGCTGGCATTGCCCCCACAAAGCTGACATCTTAAGAACGATCTTGATGATAAGCTTATTGTGTGTGAAAATAGGTTATTACACAGGCTTTATAACTTAAAAAATGTAGGTGTGCACAATATTCATCTGTTTCCTTGTAGTGGAAGAATTAAACATAAGTACATGAAAGCCTGAAGAGGAAATCGTTGAAGGCACAAAGTTGGTAGGGGATCCAGGAGCCTGATCCCCTGGAAAATTTGAATTTTTAGAATAAATATTTAGCATTTTTAGCTCTAAACACTTTTTAATTGCACAAGTAATAGATTTTTCCCTCTCCTCTTCATTGTAATTAATTTCCCATTGCTTGATACATTGCCATCCACTGCCTCCCCACTTGCCATTCATCCCTCCAAACCTGAAAAATTACCTGATGCATCTAAATGGTGCATCAAACTTCAATTTACAAACATATGGCCAGCAAAGGTATGACAAGCCATCAGTTTCTTGTTTCAGTGAAACTGATGCTGACCTGAATTAATCCCAGTTGTGCTGTTTTCAAAAGCACGAGTTCTAATAAGGTTCAGTAAATGTAGAAAAAAAACAACCAGAGAGATCATTTTCATGTACATTACATTCATAAATGAAAGCAAATTACTATTTGAAAATTAGCTTGCAAATCCAGTGCTGCTGAGAGATCCTCTGCTGAATCTTGCTATATGCGTACATTTGTTGCTGGCAACTTACTGGATTTAACATTCATGACAGGACACAGCCTAGTAATTTCCTTTCTGGAGAAAGTGATACTTTTATTTACTATGCCATCGCTTTCTATCTTGCTGGCACACTAGGTGACAAGTAATTTATTACAGCAGATTTTAATAAATGCTGGAAACTGCTGGCAGTATTCAAAGTCAATCTGTCTATTACCCTGTTTTGTGTTTGAAGTATTAGTTTGTATTTTCCTGTCTTGAAGATTTATACTAAGCATGTAATTCTCTTTTTCAGAATAATTTTTAACTATGGCTACGGAGTCTGGCGCAGATTCTGAGTTGACGAATGCTCAACAGGAACCCCCTCAGCAGGAGCAGCAACCTGTCCTGCAACAAGAAATGGCAGCCAATAAAGAACATAAGCCAGCAGACACCAACATGAACCAGCAGGACCAGGTGACAGCATACACCATTTGTGACCTTTCGGCACTTGTGTTTCTCGTATGACACCTTTTATTTTTTAGAGGTATACAATTTGGCTTGGTTTTAAGCTGCCATGGTGCTTGGAATGTAGGTTTCCCTCAAAGCATTTGGAGAAAATTTCAAATTGAAGTTCAAGGTTTTGTACAGGATGATTGGTGAATAATAAAGGTAAAAAATAGCCAATTAGAATGAAGAAAAACAGCTGGCTGAACATAATGTGACAGACACAGGTGATATTGTAATTCAAAATCAGGAAATGGCAGATTAATGAAATAGCTACTTTTGCATCAGTCTTCACAGTAGAGGATGAGGCTAAAGTACCGAAGATCCAAGTAAAAATAATTTGAGAGGATAACTAACTTGATTCAATATTTTTAAAAAAAAAAGCAGGAGTGGAGAAATTAATCAGGTTAAAGATAGATAAATTTTCAGGATTCAGGGTGTTAGTAGGTGAAGCAATTTTTAATATGTTTGCCGTGATCTTCCAAAACTCTAGATTCAAGAGTTGTCCTCGGGTTGGAAAACTGTCAGTGTTACTCCATTATTTAAGAAGTTTGAGAGAGATAAACCTGGAGCATACAGGCCTAATAGTCTAGTTTCAGTTGTGGGGAATTTACTTGAATCTGTTATGAGAGACAAAATGACTGTGCATTTGGACAAATATAAGCTGATCAGAGAGTCAGCATGAATTTGTAAAGGTTTTGTCATGTCTAATGAGCCTCGTTGAATTTTTTGAGGATGTAACAAACAGGATAGATAAGGCAGAGTCTGTGGATGTTATTTATACAGACTGCCACAAGGTATTTGACAAGGTTCCACAGAACAGACAGTTAACAAAAATGAAAGTGCATGGAATTGGAAGCAGTCTATTTACTTGGATAGGGATACAAACAGAAAATGCTAGAAATACTTAGCAGATCAGGCAGCACCTGTGGAGAGATTAAAAGGTTAACTTTTCAGGCCAAAGACCTTCCATCAGAACTTGGGTCTCAAGCAAGTACTGAGGCAGGGAAAGGTGTTGGTGTGAATAACAAAAGGGAAGGTCTGTGATAGGGTGGAAGGCAAGAGAGATTAAGTGACAAAAAGGCAAGGCAAAAGGAGATGGTAATGGGACAATTAAAGAAACAAAGGATTGGTCTCGAGATGGTGTACATGATAATAGTAGAATCATCAACAGCTGCTGTGTGAAAAAATGAGGGCAGAGGTTATGATCTGAAATTCTTGAACTCAATGTTGAGTCTGGAAGGCTGTAAGATGCCAAATTATGGGAACACCAAGTTACCCTCCAAGTTACACACCATCCTGATTTGGAACTATATCGCCGTTCCTTCACTGTCGCTGGGTCAAAATCCTGGAATTCGCTTCCTAATAGCACTGTTGGTATACCTGCACCCCAAGGACTCCAGCAATTCAAGAAGACAGCTCACCACCGCCTTCTCAAGGGCAGTTAGGAATGGGCAATAAATACCAGTGAGGCCCACATCCCACGAACAAATAAAAAGATGAGGTGCTGTTCCTTGAGCTTATGTTAAACTTCGTTGGAACAGGATAGGAGGCCGGGGGCAGTGAGGTCGGAATGGGAGTGGGGTGGAAAATTAAAATGATAGCCCACCGGAAGATCCAGGTCACACTTCCAGACTGAATGGAGGTGTTCTGCAAAGCAATCACCCAACCTGCTTTTGGTCTCCCCAATGTGGATGAGACTGCATTTGTGCAGCGAATATGGTATACTAAACTGAAAGAAGTACAAGTAAATCACTGCTTCACGTGGGAGCTGTATTGGGGTTCTGGAAGGTAGGAAGGGTGGAGGACAAAGAGCTAGGGTTGCATCTCATGCACTTGCATAGGAAGGTGCCATGGGAAAGGGAGGATTTGTTGGGGGTGATTGAGGAGTGGACCAGGGTGTCGCAGAGGAAATGATCCCTTTGGATTGCTGAAAGGGGAAGGGAAGATGTGTTTGATGGTGGCTGAAGGTGACAGAAATGACGGAGGATGATCCATTGAATGTGGAGGTAGGTGGGGTGGAAGGTGAGAACAAAGGGAACCCTATTGTGGTTCTGGGAGGGGAGGGAAAGAGGTGAGAGCAGAAGTGCGTGAAATAGAACTGACATGGTCGAGGGCCCTGTCCACCGTGGTGGGGGGTGGGGGTGGGTGGGTGCAGGTGGTGTCCCTGTTTCGGAGAAAGGAAGGCATAGAGATATGGAATTGGTTACAAGGTAGGAGACATGGATTAGGGATTCTGGATGCTCAAATTGGCAGGATGTGACGAGTGTTGCTCCCCAAGGACTAGTACCGGGGGCTCAGCTTTTCATCATATTTCTAAAAAAAAACTTGGATGAAGGAATAGAGACCTCTGTACCTAAGTTTGCTGACAACACTAAATTAGGTGGTACAGTAAAGAGTGTAGATTGGGAGCAGAAAATTACAAAGGAACATTGATAGATTAAGTGGGCGGGCAAAACTGTGGCAGATTGGGTTCATTGCAGGAAAATGTGTATGGCCATCCACGTTTGACTGAAGAAAGATAGATCTGAGTATTTTCTAAATGGTGTGTAGCTAGGAACTGTGCATGAGCTGAGTGATTTAAGGGTTCAAGGACAGAAATCACTGAAAACTAGTGGCCAGGTACAAAGGAAAATTAGAAAGGCTAACGGAATGTTGACCTTTATCTCAAGGGCTGAAATAAAAAGGGGTGGAAGATGTGTTACAGCTGTACAAGTGCTGATTAGACACCATTTGGAGTATTCCATTCAGTTCTGGACAGTGCATCTTAGGAAGGATATATTGACTTGGAATGTAGGGTAGATCACATGGGTGAGATCTGAAACAGCAGGGATATGACAAGTGGGTGGGAAAGTGGAGTTGAATCCTAAGATCACCCATAATCGTTTTGAATGGTGGATGGAGCAGGCTCGATGAGCCATATGGTCTACTCCTGCTCCCAATTCTTGTGTTCTTGAATTGCTGCACACAATAGGCACAAGACATTTTATGACGACTACTCTTGTGACTTTAGTTCATTATTATTCGGAAAGGGAACTACTTCATGCACATCAAATGAAATATTATTGTGTTCCCTTTAACATAGAAACAATTACTTGTTTGTTTGGAATGTATTTTATTTTATACACTTCATTGATCACTCCTGGAGGTAACTAATGAAGGCAGTGCTCAGCCAGCTAGCAGATAGGGTCCACTGTTTGATCTGAGAATCATAATTCATGGAGGCTTTGGAACTCAGTGGTTACGCGTCTTTTGTACCAATCAGGATAATGATTTTCTTACAATGCTAGATTTTAAAAAACATATTTGATGCATTTTGTAATACTGAAAAATTGCCGCAACAGACCAGTAGCATTTGCAAACTCCTGCTTTAAACACGAGCTTTTCTCACAACTATTTGCTGACTGCCTTTATTAATGAAACACATCTTAAAATATTTAACACATTTTCTTCAACTCAAACTCAAACTGAATTATAAGTAAATAGAGGTGAGAAAGAGTTTAGAAATGTAAGGAATTGCAGCTGAAACAGAGCCAAAAAGGGATACCATTCAAATTGACTCCTGGATGAGACTCGACTCAACAAAGCTGAGTTGAATAATATTTGCTGGTTTTCTGGAATGCCTGAGAAAACGGATTATTTTGTCAAAGATTTTCACCTGGCAGTTTTTTTTTTAATGTAAATTTGTAGCAGAATTCTAAAAGGGTTGCTCAATAAATTTTATATGATGTCTTTGGCCTGATGCAAGTAAGGAAGAACATGCAGCATAAAAAGGCAAATGCATTAAAAAAAAATTATTTTGGACACTTTACATTGTAAAGTAGATCACTCAGAAAATCGAACTCTTCAAATAATTGATTTGTAGCCTTCCTTTAAAACTGTTTTTTTTTGCCTACAGAATGCTGAGAAAGATAAAAAAACAGAGACTATTCCAAAAGTAGTTGAAGATCTAGACATTGGAGAAACTGATGATGACAAAACTTCAGAAAGGACGACACCTGGCAAAACCCCCAAATCTCCATTAAAAGGATCCAAAAAACCAAAGAGCATGCCATGCAAGGTGACCCTTCTGGATGGCGCAGAATTTGAGTGTGAAGTGGAGGTAAGGGGCACTGCCTGATTATAAAGAATCTTCATTTCAAATGGGCTAACAACCTCCATTGAAATATTGAACAAAGGAATTTGGTATGAGTGTGCAAAGTATTTGCATGATAGAACCACACAGCATAATTTCAAATATCAATTGAATGATCAAAAATATGACTGGTACAACAAAGAAACAGTAGGGGAATTTTATGCTGTCCCTAGCGACGAGTTTGGAGTCAGGGAGAGCATGTAATCGGGTGAGATGTTGGCAGGGGTTGGGACTGAGCTACCTTCCCGCCTCTGCCAAAATTAAGTCAGGGGCGGGCAGACCTGTGAATGGCCTTCCCGCCCCGCAGCCAATTGAGGCCGTTAAGTTTGCAATTAATGTCCAATTAAGGGCCTCATCCCACTGTCACCACAAGTAGCCCAGCGGCGGGTGGGCCTTTCGCTGCACAGGGAGCACGGCAAGAAAAACTGTGCAGGTTGCTTGCCAGCTCTGGGGGTGGGGAGTGCTCCCTCATTCCAAGGCACATAGTGCCTGAATGAGGGGCCTGGCATCGGGAAGGGGGAGGGCCCACTGACAGCCAACCCATGTCCTTGCTGTGGACACCCCTACACCACCCTCCCCCACAACCCCCACCCCGCAAGACCTCTTCCACCTTGACCTACCTGTGGCCTGGGTCCAGCGCTGCTCCTGGGCCTCAGGTGGGTGCTGCCATTGCCTCCGCGGTGCTGCTGCTCAGTTTAAAGAGCTGCTGGCCTCTGCTTGGCTGGCAGATCTGAGGGCGGGACTTCTGTCGCTGAAGTCCTTGATCCTGTGGAAGGGGCAATGCAGGGTTCTTGTCAGCACTTTTGCTGGAGGTCAAGATCCCCTTCACCTAGATGAAATCCCAGCCAGTGAGTCATCTTCATTGTCTCTTTAGCTTTCGTATCTTTTGTTTCTTTGACTTTGTGTTTAATCTAAAAGTTAGCTAAAAGTTGATGCTCTCTGGCCTGCTGGCATGAACTGGGTGCAGGGTATTATCCTGGCACTGGTAAGGGTAGACTTCAGACTCAACTGATATTGGACCTTGGGCCTCATTTACATGAGGCATGTGCTGGGCAGATCCTGGGCAAAGAGGATTTCAATATCAGGGTTCTGGCACCAGCCCTCGTGTCGGTCCTGACGGTGTTGGGGGTGTGGATTGGGGGGTGTAGGGGAAGGAATCACCAGGAAAGTGAGGGGGGAGGGTGTGAAGTAATTGTGAGGAAGGGAGAAAAGTGATCCGTAGTGGGAGAGGCTCAGCGCAGGCTGTCACCGATCTTCGGCACCACAGTGGAGCTAGGAGGACCACTCCTACATTCCTTTGTTGCCATCCTAATACCCTGAAGTTGTATTTACCTGCTTAACTTTTTCAATGTATTGGGATGTGCTGCAAAGTGTGGTGAATTCTAAATGGGTCAATTTCAGCATTTGTTTTGGCTGGTACTTGTTATGAGCTGCAGGCCTGAATGAGAATGAAGGCTATTATGCCTTAAAAGTGTTTTTGAAATAGCTATACTTCTTACAAAACTGAATCACTGACTAACTTAACCTGTTGCTGTGTCTGTACGTGCTACCACTTCCTCTCCTGTAAGATTGTAAATTGTGCTCACTTTTGAGAACATATTGTGAAGAGGAATAACTTCTATCTTAAAGAGACATAAACTCCTGAAAAGTTGGAAAAGTGTTTTTGAATTTACAAAACAGAATTGGTAACACAAATTCAATGTCATGGTCAGTTAGGCTGAGGTAACTAACAAGAGTGAACAATGGCTCCTTTGGCCCTTATCCCAAATAAGAGGATTGTGAAGCACTTTTCAGTAAAGCCACCAGTGTCCCTGCAACATGAAATAGAACTAAAATAGATCTAAGGCTATGTATGGTGTGTGGCATCAGATTTGGCCTGGGCATTATTTTACAGTACTTAAAACAGATCTTGTCAGTTGAGATCGTACCACATCAAAGACAGTTAATTCATTGAGGATTTTCTTTGCTGTACCAGCGTGATCAGAGTATAAAGAGGATAAAGAGAGAAAATAACTTGGTCTGTGCAGTAATGATGCTACTCGCTTGAAGCAAAGCTCAACACTGTCTCTTTATACAGTAATATGTAATGTGAGAAAATGTGAGGTTATCCACTTTGGTGGGAAGAATAGAAAAGCAACCTATTATTTAAATGGAAAGAGATTACAGAATGCTGCGATACAGAGGGATCTGGGTGTCCTCATACATTAAAGCGTGAAACATTAGTGTGTAGGTTCAGCAAATAATTAGGAAGGCAAATAGAATGTTGGTCATTATTGCCAGGAGAATGGTATATAAAAGTAGGGAAGTGTTGCCACAACTGTACAGGGCATTGGTGCAACCACATCTAGAGTACTGAACAGTTTTGGTCTCTTTATTTAAGGAGGAATATACTTGTATTGGAGGCAGTTCAGAGGACGTTCTTTGGGTTGATTCCTGGGAAGAAGGGAGTGCCTTATCAGGAAAGGTTGAGCAGGTTGGGCCTATACTCATTGGATTTTAGAAGACTAAGCTGTGATCTTAATGAAGCATATAAGATTCTGAGGGGGCTTGACAGGGTAGATGCTGAGAGCAAGTTTCCCATTAAGGGGAAATATAGAATGAGGGGGCACAGTTTCAGAATAAGGGGGCACCAATTTAAGATGGAGATGAGGAGAATTTCTTCTCGGAGGGTCGTGAATCTTTGGAATTCTCTAACCCAGGGAGCTGTGGAGGCTGAGTCATTGAATATATTCAAGGCTAAGATAGACAAATTCTTGAATTATAAGAGAGTCAAGGGTTATAGGGAACTGGCAGGAAAGTGGAGCTGAGGCCAAGATCAGATCAGCCATGATATTGAATGGCAGAGCAGGCTCGAGGGGCTGAATGGCCTACTCCTATTTTTTATGTTCTTTTATTTTCTGATGTAGCAGGTGAAACAGTCTGAAGTTTAATTTCAGTTTTCATAGCAAATTCTGCCCATTTCATAAATTCTTCAAGCAGATAGCCATATAAGGCAGCGTTCCATCTTTCAGCTAGTTTGCTGAAAGGCTGAAAATGAGTCAACAATTTGGTGGTGATTTTTATTATTCTTCAATTGAGGTGAATGCTGGATGTCATAAACCTTATATTGTGTGCAAACTTGCAAGTAGTTGGATTACTGGAGAGTACATCAGAATACTAGTGTTTAAAACATATAGTACTGTCTAGTAAAAACATACGCGTTGATGCTGGAAAATTGCATTGATACAGCTTTACAATTACCTTTTTCGTAAGTCACTCTGCCCACCAACAAGACACGTGTTAACCACAAGAAAATCCAGGGAGCCAACATGTAATTGTTTCCAAAGTTTCTCTCTAGTTCATCTCCCACTTTGTGACCACTTCATTTTTGTCCTTCTCTCTCATTTCAATGTCCCTAAATATGTTCAGCAACCATTCCGTTTTTACTTTTCTGACATTTCTTCTTCCCCCCCCACCCCACCCCCCAAACCTTTTTTGCTTGAATCTGCAATCTCTGATGGTGGCAATCTGAATAGGAATGTGGGAAAAGGAATATGCCATTCAGCCCCTCAAGCCTGTTTCACCTTTCTACTAGATCTGTATTGTAACTCCATTTGCTTATCTCTCGATATGTTAATGTAACAAAAAATGTATCAATCTCTGCCTTGAAGTTGTCAATTAGAATTTAAGAACTAGGAGCAGGAGTAGGCAATTCAGCCCTTCGAGCCTGCTCCGCCATTCAATACGATCATGGCTGATCTCATCTGGGCCTCAACTCCACTTTCCTGCCCATTCTCCATAACCCTTCAACCCATTACTAATTAAAAATCTGTCTATCTCCTCAAATTTACTCAATGTCCCGGCATCCACCGCACTCTGGGGTAGTGAATTCCACAGAATCACGACCCTTTGAGAGAACTAATTTCTCCTCATTTCTGTTTTAAATATGCTACTCCTTATCCTAAAACTATGACCTGTTGTTCTAGATTGCCCCACCAGAGGAAACATCCTCTCTAAGTCTACTTTATCAATCCCCTTAATCATCTTATATGCCTCAATTAGATCTCTCATTCTTCTAAACTCTAGAGAGTAAATGCCTAAACTGCTCAATCGCTCATCATAAGACAAACCCCTCATCTCGAATCAATCTAGTGAACCTCCTCTGAACTGTCTCCAATGCAACTACATCCCTCCTCAAGTAAGGGGACCAAAACTGTACGCAATACTCCAGGTGCGGTCTCACTAATGCCTTGTACAGTTGCAGCAGCACTTCCCTACTTTTATACTCTATTCCTTTAGCAGTAAATGCCAAAATTTGATTTGCCTTCCATATTACCTGCTGCAACTACATGCTAGTTTTCTGCCATTCATGCATGAGGACACCCAGATCCCTTTGCACCAAAGCACTCTGAAGTTTCTCTCCATTTAGATAATAATTTGCCTTTCTATTCTTCTGACCAAAATGGATAACCTCACACTTATCCACGTTAAACTCCATCTGCGAAATTTTCGCCCATTCACCTAACCTATCCATATCCATTTGTAAATTTCTTATTTCTTTATTGCAACTTACTATCCCACCTATTTTAGTGTTATCTGCAAATTTGGCTATAGTACCTTCTATCCCTGTATCCAAGTCATTAATATAGATTGTAAATAGTTGGGGCCCAAGGACTGAACCCTGTAGCACCCCACTAGTTACATCTTGCCAACCAGAAAAGGACCCATTTATCCCGACTTTCTGTTTTCTGTTGGTTAGTCAATCCTCTATCCAAGCTAATAAATTGCCCCTAACCCCATGTGATCTTACCTTGTGTATTAACCTTTTTGCGGCCTTCTGGAAGTCCAGATATGCTACATCTACAGGATCCCCATTATCCACTTTACTTGTTCCATCTTCGAAGAACTCTCGCAAATTAGTCAAACACGATTTACCCTTCATAAAACCATGCTGACTCTGATGGATTGCGTTTTGACTTTCTAAATGTCCTGTTATTACTTCCTTAATAATGGATTCTAACAATTTCCCAACAACAGATGTTAAACTAACTGGTCTATAGTTTCCTACTTTCTGCCTCCCTCCTTTTTTGAATAAGTGCGTTATATTAGCATTTTTCCAATCCACTGGAACCTTTCCCGCATCCAGGGAATTTTGGAATATTATAACCAATGGATCCACAACCTCTGCTGCCACTTCCTTTAAGACCCTAGGATGTAGGCCATCAGGCCCTGGGGACTTGTCTGCCTTCAATTCCAACAGTTTGCTCAATACTTTTCCCCTAGTGATGATGATTGTTCTATGTTCCTCCCTTCCTATAACCTCTGCATTACTTGTTACTATTGGGATGGTACTAGTGTCCTCCACCGTGAAAACTGAGGCAAAATACTGATTTAGTGTCTCCGCCATTTCTGTGTTCCCCACCATTAACTCCTCAGTCTCATCCTCCAAGGGACCAACATTCACTTTAGCTACTCTGTTCCTTTTTATATATTTATAGAAGCTTTTGCTATTTGTTTTTATATTTTGCACTAGTTTTCTTTCATAACTTACTTTTGCTCTTTTTATTACTTTTTTAGTAACGCTTTGTTGATCTTTAAAAGTTTCCCAATCTTCCAGCCTGCCACTGGCCTTTGCAATATGGTATGCCTTAGTTTTTGTCTTTATGTTACCCTTAACTTCCTAACTAATTAACCCAGTATCTACAGCCTATGGGAGACACTCAGTGCCCAGCAGGCCCACACTTGCTTCATACTCAACTGTAAAGCCTGGTTCGGGTATAAAATTAAAACCCGACCGGGGCCAGACCCGACCACAGCCAACCCAAACCCAGCCCGAGCCCTTTAATTTTTTTTTGTGCCCGACCCGACCTGACCCGACACAAATCTCCTTCATCTGTTCCAGCAGCAGGCTATTCCTGCAGCTGGAGTTGTGGGGAATCATGGGTAAGCCTGATCCTGTGACTTCCCAGAAGCAGTGTCCAGCCCGACCCGACCCAAGCCCGAATTCTGGACTTGGAATTTCGACCCGACCCGAACCTGACACATGTAGTCGGCCTAGTTGGGTTCGGGTCGGGTAGCCAGGCTTTACCCAACTGGGAAATATTCTAGCAGACTACCCTTATAATAAAAGATAAGTGCAATGATTGAAGACAACAATATACATTTATATAGTAGCTTTAACATCGAAAAGAGGTGGATTTTCAGAAGGGTCCTAAAGGAGGAGAGGGAGGTGATGATGGGATGGAGGAGTTTAGGGAGGGAATTAAAGAGTGTAAGGCCTAGATGGCTGAATACATGAGTGTTAATGGGGGAGGGGGAAGGCTACACATGAGAGGCCATAGTTGGAAAATTGGTTAGTTAAGGGAAGGGGGCTGTAAGGTTGGCGAATGTTAGAGTTGTGTAGAAGAAAAGCCATGAAGGGATTGAAGCATGTTGGTGATGAATTTAAATGGGAGGCTTTGGGGAACCTGGAATCAATGTAGGTCAGCAAGGACAGGAGTGATGGCTAAGCAGGACTTGGTGCAGGATAGGATACGTGCAGCAGACTTTTGGATGAACTGGAGGCTGGGTGGCATTGGAATAGTTAAATCTGGAGATAACAAAGACCTGGATAAGGTTTTCAGCAGCAAATGGACTGAGGCAGAATCCGAGTTAGGTGATGTTGTGGAGGTGAATGTAAGCAGTCTTTGTGATGGAGAGGATATGGGATCGGAAGCCGAGCTTGGGGTTGATTAGGATACTGAGCTTGCAAACAGTTTGGTTGAACCTGAGACTGTGGTCAGGGAGTGGGATGGAATAAATAGCAAGGCTATTAAGTTTATGGTGGGGCCTGAAGACTGTACATAATTGGAGGAAATTGCTGCTTATCCACAACTGGATGTCGCACATGCCATCAGACAACACCGAGGCAGTCAAGGGGTTAATGGAGGTACAACTAAGTTTCGTCAACATAAGTATGGAAGCTGACCACTTTTTCTTCGGAAGATGATGCCAGGGGTTAGCATGTAGATGAGGAAGAAGGTAAGCCAAGGTTAAATCTTTGGGAGAACTTCAGAGGTTATGTTGCTGGGGTGGGAAGAGAAACCATTGCAGGAAATTCTTTGGCTACAATCAGGTAGGTAAGAATGAAAGCAAGTGAGGACTATCCCATTCAGTTGGACAATGGAGGATAGGCATTCAAAGAGGGTGATGTGGTTGACTGAGTCAAATCTGCAGAGATATCAAGGAGGAAGAAGAAAAATACACCACAGTCACATAGATGTAATCTATGACTTTGATTAGGGTCATTCTCCTACTGTGGCAGTGGTGAAAACCAGAGAGGAGAAATTCAAACATTGAGTTGCAGGAAAGATAGGAATAGATTTCCGATGACCATGCATCAAGGGATTTGAATAGGAAAGGGAGGTTGTCGATGTGATGGTAACTTGCAAGGACAGAAAGGATGATCGTGTGTTTTCTGAGGCTGGTGTGTTTCAGCAGTTTTGAAGAGGGGTACTTGAGGAGATGGAACCATTTACAATGTCAACATTTATGACACACTGAATAAGACTTTTCTTATCAAAATATTTTGTTGATTGACAGCAATCAAAGCTGCAGTCACTCTTCCCTTCCCCTAAAAATGTCCCCAGGTTATCTTTGATAATATATAAAAACAGTTGAAAGATTGACCTTTGGGATGTTACACAAGGAAAATATCCAGTCCGATAAAACTGCTTAATTTATGCAACTGAATAATTTAATTTCTAGAAGTTAGGGCCGGAATTTTATGCCACCCCAGCGGGTCGGATAGCAGCGTGAGGGCAGCGTAAAATTGAGCGGCAGGCTCCAGGAGGCCTAACCGCCCCGATTCCACCTCCGACCAAGTTTACGAAGGTCCGGGTGGGGGTGAGAAGCGGCCCACCCGCCCGATGCCCATCAAGACCCTTAAGTGGCCACTTAACAGCTATTTAAGGGCCCTCGCCCGCCTCCACAGGTATTTTACCTGTGGCAAGCGGGTGTGCCAGGGACATGAAAGGCCACCCAGCTATAGCACCCCGGGGTGGGGGGTGCCTGGCAATCGGGCACAGGGTGCCCGATTGAGGGCCGCCCCCGCCTCCCAACCCAACCCCGGGATCCAAGACGCCCCCCTCCCCACCAAACGACCACCCTAACCTCACCAGGGCATGACTGATTCCCCTGGTGAGGCAACCCAAACTTACCTTCTTTCCCGGCTCCTTGGTATCCTCCTCGGTCGGCTGGGCTGTGGTCCCGCTCCCGGTGGCACTGCTGAGACTAAGAGCTACCTGCCCGCTGATTGGCCGGCAGCTCACTGAGGCGGGACCTCCTCCCTCAAGTGGGTGGAAGTCCCGCCTCGGGCCAATTAAAGCCTGGGGATCTGTAAAATACGGGACGGCTCCCCAGGCTGGGCGGAAGCGGGTTCAGCACCGACATTTACGTCGGAGTCCAGCTCCCGTCCACCCAGTGTAAAATTCCGGCCTAGATGTTTGTTTCCTTTTAAGTATCCATGTGCTGTTCAGACATCTCTTGCATTCCTCATTCATGCCTTCGTTACCTCCAGACCTGACTATTCCAATGCACTTCTGGCTGGTCTCTCACATTCTACTCTCCATAATCTTGAAGGGGGAAATTCTATGTTCTCCCCCACATTGGATTTTGAGGCGGGGAGAGCGTGTAATCGGGTGGGATGGTGGCGGGGAGCAGAGATACCCCAACACCTTCCTGCCTCCACTGCAATTAAGTTCGGGATGGGAAGGCCTGTGAACGGCCTTCCCACCCTGCCGCCAATTGAGGCCGTTAAGTGGGTCATGAATGCCCAATTAAGAGTCTCACTGCCAATGTGTTTTGTTGAATGATAATTTTCTTTGGTCCACTGACTGGAGATCTCCAGGTAGAACCAGTCATCTGCCTATTCAAACTAAAAGCCTCAGGACCACTGAATTCAGCTAGAAGCCAGCCGAATCACCAAACACCACAGACTGTTTACCTTTTTTATGGACTCTAATTCAACCAATCTATCTTTCCCCACTCTGTAATCTATTTGTTTGTTTGTTTGTTTGTTTGTGTGTGTGTGTGTGTGAAAGTTGGGATGTTGTTATTTTATTCGTTTAGTTTAGGTGCAATAAAGTTAATCTCTTTCTTTGTTAACTCAAGAACCTGTCCGATTGGTTCTTGCTATGATTATAGCAAGTAAGTAACCAAACACCGACTGAATTGGCCAGTACATCCACTTTAGGAAAGAATTAAACCTGTTTTGGTCAAACAGGAAGAGGGAAGCCCTTCGACCCCTCCTCACTTGACCATAATACAATGCACTACTGGCTGGTCTCACACTCTACCCTCCATAAACTTTAGTGGGGGGGGGTGGATTTTATGTTCTTCCCCTGCATTGGGTTTGGAGGCAGGGAGAGCATGTAATCGGTTGGGATGGGGGCAGGGGCTGGGAGACCCCACCACCTTCCTGCCTCCTCTGAAATTAAGTTTGGGGCGGGAAGGCCTCTGCACGGCCACCAATTGCAGCCCTTAAATTGGTAATTAATGCCCAGTTAAGGGCCTCATCTGGCCACCGTTGGAATTAGCCCAGCAGTGGGTAGGCCTGCCGCCACATAGGGAGTACGGCAAAATAAAAGTGGGGGTTGCTTGCTGAATCTTGGGGGGGGGGGGGGTGCCTTTTAACAAGGGACCTGGCACTGGGAAGGGGGGTGCCTGCTAAGAGCCACCCCCCTGCCCTTCCTGCCAACTCTCCCATCCCTGGGTTCTCGCCACTACCTTTGCCGGAGGCCGAGACCCCCGTCGCCCGGATAAAATCCCTGCTGAGGTCATCCAAAACTCTGCTGCCCGTGTCTTAACTTACACCTGTGCTCGCTGACCTACATTGGCTCCCGGTCAAGCAACATCTTGATTTTAAAATTCTCATCCTTGTTTTCAAATTCGTCCATAGCCTCACCTCTCCCTAGCTCTGTAATCTCCTCCAGCCCCACAACCCTCCTAGATATCTGCAATCCTCTAACTCTGGCAACTTATGCATTCTCGAGATGAATCCTTGCACCATTGGTGGCTGTGCTTTCAATTGCCGAGGCTGTAAGCTCTGGAATACCCTCCCTACACCCCTCAGCTTCTCTACCTCACTCTCCTCCTTTAAGACGCCTTAAAACCTACCTCTTTGACTAAGCTTTTGGTCATCTGACCTAATATCTCCTTATGTAACGGTGCCATTTTTTGTTTTATTATGCTTCTGAGAAGCGCCTTGGGACATTTTATTAGATTAAAAGCGGCATATAAATATAAGTTGTTGCCTTATTTACCAACTCTAAAACATGATAAACATCTACTTCAAATTTTATCCATCAGATTTGAAACTGTAATATCTTTTTCACTGGGCATAGAAGAGTCTGGGTTATAACAGAGTGGTTGTACAATACATTAATGTTCCAGTGGAATGGTATTTGTCTTTGCATCCTTGATATAGGGTTCCTGTCTCTGTCGGATCGTAGGCAGATGGTTCAAGAGAAATCCTGGGTGAGCTCAATCTCAAAATCATCTTCATGGCAAGTTGTGGTTCTCATTGGAGAAGGTCCGGGAGCAATTGTGCTTGCTTGTCTCTGATGGCCAGGAATGTTGTAGAGCACTAGCAAGGGTGTGTGGCCAGGAGGATAGATGCCTTTTTTGCAATACAGCCAAGAAAAAAAGAGCTTCATTTAGGATCACATTACTTTCTCTTGCCAAACTGTTTTAATAATTTCAGATATATTTTGTGAGGTCAAGAATAACTCCTTGACATTTTCTGCAGAGACTGGCTGACTTACAAGCTGGAATTGACAGAACTGCAACCAATATATTTTGGATTACATCTCAAAAAATTGTTTTAATTCATATAAAGTACTTCAGAATGGTTAATTCTTGATTATAGCTGTGGCACAATATGAAACATTAGTTTTGAATTGATCTGATTGTGTAAAGTTGTTAAAGTGTAACCAAATTGACTTATATTGCATTATCATTAATTTTTTAATGCACATTATTGTCTGTATGGATATTTTCAAAACCATTTCCTAGCACTAGCTCATGTGTAATGCAATAATGTCTGAAGGAATCATTTTCCTTTTACTAGTGTAGTTGTGCGCAGTAAAATATTGATTTTCATTTAGAAAGTGTAATATAAAAAGACCCAGGGCAGAAAATGATTTGTGGCCCTTGCCAATTAAAGCTGTTTGTATGTGACTGGGTGATGTAGTGGATTAGACACTAGTCTTTCCTCTCTGGAACCTGATTCAAACCCAGACCCTGACTGTTGGGATGGAAGTTTATTCTGTCTACTGTGAGAATCCTATGAAAAACGTGTTTAGACAGTCTCAATGGACCTACAGCATAAAACAGTCTCCAATTTGGCACTAATTGACAATGTTGGTTGGTGTGGGAAATGAAAAAAGCTATACTTTGAAAAAATGGCATTTGAGTAAAGTCTGAGCTTGATGCTGAGACACACTGTTGCTGTAGAGTAGACAAAGCTGTGCTATGCATGAATGCTTGAGGCTGGCTAAAGCCTGGCTACCCGACCCGAACCCGACTAGACCCGACGACATGTGTCGGGCTCGGGTTGGGTCAGGTCAATATTCCGAGTCCAGCATTCGGGCTCGGGTTGGGTCGGGCTGGACAGTGCTGCCTCCGGGAACTCACGGGATCAGGCTCACCCATGATTCCCCACAACTCCATCTGCAGGAATAGCCTGCTGCCAGAACAGATGAACAGGATCACATTAATTTTATTGCGATATTCGGGTCAGGCGCGAAAAAAGAATGAAAGGACTGAAGCCCGGGTTGGGTTCGCGTTGGTTGCGGTCGGGTCGGGCCCGGGTCGGGTTTCAACTTTATACACGAGCAAGCCTTTACAACTGCCTGCTTGGAATTGAAAGTGTTCCATTTCCCAGCACAAATGTCCCTGACCTTACAAGCATTAGAAAAAAATCTATACATAACAATAGAACTGGAGCTTCAAGGAGTGTTTCTGAAGTGGAAAAAGAACAAAAAGTGTATGATTGACTTCAAATTTCAGCCTTTTTAAAAAAAAAAGAGACCTGCTGTTAGAAGCGTTTGCAGAAATAATGCTGTTTTCCATTGGGAATAAAGCAAAGGGATATTAATGCTCTTTCTGCAGAAACTACAGTAGATTCTGGGTTAAAAGATTTCAATTCATCTGATAAATGTTTTTGCCACCAGGGTGATGGAGGTATTTTCCATTCCTCACTGTTGGAGATCCGAGGAGGAAAGATCTTAGATGGAAGATTGATGTAAAATAAGCAAGGATAAAACGATGTGGAAAAAGAATTGAACCTTAACTGAATGAATTACCTCCTGATAGTGAATTTCTATGCCACTTGCAATACTATGAACACTTTTATGTTACATCAAATCAAATGGCTAACTCTCCCCTTCACCCTAAAGCAACAAAAGAATCAATTCTGCCAGCATTGATTAGATTTTTGAGTCAGTCTCAAATAAATACATACCCAAAATGACTATCAAGTCTACTCCTGCTACTGTAGGATAGTTTTATTTGCCGGTGAGAGTCCAATAATGAAACCGCATTGGCATGCTTCCTGTGGGCCTTGCTGCCTGACCTTGTGGTTAATAATCAGGAGGCACTTCTGGCCTCTGCAAAGGAATCTCTTCCTTGCCACTTCCTTTTCTGCCCAAAACAAAAATCCTCAAGACTCCTGTGCTGTACTGTTCTTTCTTTCTTTCTTTTTCTTTCTTTCTTTCTTTCTTCTTTGTTCTCTTAATTTATTCATTTTTCTCTGTCGCTTGACCCTCCTTTGACCCCTGTTCCTGCTTGGTGGTGATAGCCCGACAACACACCTTTGCACATGGAAGAACAATGTAAGTTATTGTTGTTTGGATATCTGTTGCTGTGTAAATTCACTTGAGTTTGTCTTCAGAGATGTGAGGCAAAATTTTCTTAGAGATTAAGCGGTGCCGACACAGTTTAGTAGTATATGCAGTATTAAAGTCCCATCTGCTGTCCCACATTAACTGCAGCACAGGAGTTCCACATTGCCTGCTTTAGAGGGAGTTAGAACCAACAGATTGACATTAATTTTAAGAATTAGATACTGTATTGATTTTCCCAGCAGGTCATGGGCCTTAGCACGCTCTGCTACTTTAGTGTCTAGCTCCACTGAATCCTTGTTTAGATAGGTAAATATAAACTGCATCATGACTGAAAAACACCTGTACTTCACAGTCAGTTGTCCCAAAAGGATTCTTCTTGATGAGCATAGGGAGGGGTAAGGTGAGAAAGAGCAGTGACTGACTGCTTGAAATACTGGTCCAGTATGTAAGCATGCCTCTCATCATTCCAACAGAACGGGTGATATTGAAATTGTGGTTTAACTATTCATAGCTCTGTATATTTTTTTTAACATGCGGGATGTTGCACTGAGAGTCTTCATTAGCACTGATGTTTCTGCTGAAACATATTTGAATAAAATCTTGCCTGTGGGGTTTCCACATGAGTCTTTTTACAGCAGAGTTGAAACCACCATGGATTTGTTCCAAAGCAAAAACAAAGGCAACTGAAATGGTTTCTATTAAGTTGAACATGTTGGAGTAGATTTTCCACTTGCCACCCAGGCATAAAGCAGCATTGCAGATTGGCCACCCTTGTAGAAACCACTTGATTTTCGATCCCCTTGTTTTCAATAAAAATTAAAGTCAGGAATTTCTATAGTTAGCAGTCGATTAGAAATGATAGTTTTATGTCGAGGTGCCAAGTTCAAAATGTAGCCCATTGCCTTTCTGTTTTGAATAGATTCTGTTTGGACAACTTCATGCTGCACTTCTGCCATGTTTTCTTTCTCAACCAGGAGGAAGAGGTTGTACAGGGAATTACTTTTCCATGGCTGCCAATAATTTCCCCCCCTTACTGATCAAATGAATGAGTGGAAGGAACTTCTTGGTGCTGCCAGTTTTCCCCTGGCTATTCTCGCTCAGGCAATACGTTTTTCAACTCATTCCATGTGGGTGAGTCATTTTACATGTCAAGGAAGGCTTAGTGGGGGAACTTTATGCTCTTTCCCCGTGGTGGGTCTGGAGGCGGGCAGCGGGTGGGATGGGGGTGGGGGGAGGGCAGTGTTTCTGCCACCATCCTGCTTTGCCAAAATTTAATCTGGGGCAGGAACGCCTGTGAACGGCCCTCTCGCCCCGCTGCCAACTAAAGCCCTTAACTGGGCAATTAATCCCCAATTAAGATCCTTATCCCGCTTGCGCCCAGGAAGCATGGCACGAAAAACCGTGCGGGCTGCTTCTCCGCTCCGGAGTGTGGGGCGGGGGGGTTCCCTTGTTTAAAAGCACTTAGTGCCTGAACGAAGGACCTGGCATTGGAAAGTGGGGGGCCAGCTGAGAGCCACCCCCCTGGCTAGCTAGCTACACCCCCTCCCCCATGGCCCCACCCCAGGAGAATCCTCCCGCCCTGACCTCCCTGTGGCCTGGGTCCAGCGTCACTCCTGGGTCTCGGGTAGGTGCTCCTCTGTCAGAAGCCACTGCCTCTGTGGTGGTGCTGCTCAGTGGAAGAGCTGTTGGCCTCTGTCTGGCAGCTCTCCAGGGGCAGGACTTCTGGCGACGGGGTCCTTGATCCTGTGGAAGGTCCGCTTAAGTGCCTAATTGGCAGTTTCCGTGTGCCTTCCAGAGAAGAGGTGATGCAGGGTTCTCGGCGTTGCCTTTTCCAGAAGTCGAGAGCCTCCTCGCAAGCCTAAAATCCCAGCCTTAGAGTCCCGATTCTCTGTACTTCAGAGGGCTGATCAATGGTTGTAGCAACAGTGGAGTTGAGGCCGCGGTGCTCATATAAACCTCACTGGAAATGAAGCTGGAGCTGATTTCTTGATTTAGCATAATCAACTAATTATCCTAATTTAAATGTTCGCTGGAGAAATGTGAGCGCACCTGCTCCTAAAGGAGTGTTTGGTCTTTTTCTCCCGCTGTTCACAGACAGGGACAGGGCTGTTTCCTTGACTTTCCCCATTAAGGGATTCAACAGTAGGCCTGCCAACCAAACCAGCCAGCACCTTCCTAAGTGTTTATTCTGAACAGACAGTTCCCCCTCGGCACTCAAGAATACCATTTCCAGTGAATGGCCTACTGATAATGTGAAGCAAGTCAACAAATTACTTATTTCCCCTGGCTAATTGTGTCAGTAACGCATCGATCCCCACTTTGTCTTGGCGAGTGGAAGGAGGATTTAAAACCTATGTGAATTCATTCAGTTTTTAAAAAAAATTCTGATACTTGACAGCTTCCCATGTTACACTTGCTTGTTGCATGGAAACTTGTGAAAGTGTTCCACCGTAACCAAGGCTTCCATCACTTGTTTGATGAATCAGCAGACTGAAGGCTAACAGCAGCAACTGGCATGTAAACATTTAATTATGTGGTAACTTTCACAGCTATTAGCAGGACAATCCCTGTAGTAGCTCTTAGTTGCAGGTTGGGCTTGAGGAGATGATGTAACTATGGCAATCTCCCTCATGCATTCTAAATGACGACAGCATGTGCATTTAGGTGTGCAGAGGTTTGAAGACTTGGCTCCAGGTATAAGGCAGGATGGGTGTCAGGCACTTGCAGCACTTGCACTGCCTTTTCTCCCTTTGCATGAAGTTCCCTTCCTCCAAATGTAGCAGTGCCATTGGAATGCCCAGTGGATTTCACACACTGAACGCATGGGGAGCTGCAAATTAAGCAGCTGCAGATACAGCTGTGTGAAAATGGAAAACAAAAGAGTGCAACAAAACTGTCAATCACGCATTTAAGAATCAAATTTTTAAATGGCAGGACAGTAAATCCCAGCAGTACCTATTTTAAATAGTCATGCAGTGCTTGAAGGAGTGGATAATTGGTTTCAGCTCAGGCTGAATTTATATAACCGGTGCAATGAGGCTCATGCAATTTCTGGATAAGGCCTCCAAATATTGGACAGTTTATATAATATTTTAGAAAGGATGCTCGCGTCGTAGAAAAGTGGCCGCGTAGATTCATTAGTGCAGAGAGCCATCAGTCATTTACGGCACAGATGGAGGCCATTCAGCCCATTGAGCCCATGCCAGATCTCCACGGAGCTATGCAGTCCCACTCCCTGGCTCGATCCCTGTAAGTCTATGGCCTGGATTTTACATTGCTGCCGCTGAAAACGGCAGTGGCTGTAAACTAATGGCCGGGGCAAACTGCAGCCACCCCGTCACCCCGCCGATGACGTGGAGGGGGCGGGCAGTCCATCCCCGGCAACAGTGTCAGGCATCACTGCGCAGGCGCTGATGCCATTTTTAAAGGGCTTTGAGCCCCTTCTTACATTTTAATGTTTTAAAGCGATTAAAATTTATTTTAAAAAAGTAAATTGGCCATTATAAATTGCCCCTAGTATAGGTAGGTGGTAGGGGAATATAGGGACAGGTGAGGATGTGGTAGGAATATGGGATTAGTGTAGGATTAGTATAAATGGGTGGTTAATGTTCGGCACAGACTCGGTGGGCCGAAGGGCCTGTTTCAGTGCTGTATATCTAAATCTAAAAAATCTAAATGTTTCAAGCCTCCCCTCACCCTCACAATAACCATACACTCATTCCTTGTCCTCAAGCCCCCTCACCAAATTACTTGCCTTGTGTACCTGACCTTCCCCTGCACCCCCCAAAGTTCATAAACTTTTAACTTCAACCCCTTCCCGCCATCCCCTCCGCCAATCAGATTTGATTGACCCCGTTTCCCCCCACCCACACACTAAAATACTTACATGCTTCCCCCCCTCCCCACCAGTGTCCCGCATCAGATCACAGGAGTGCCAGCTGCTGCCAACAATATAGCACCGGAACGGACGGCAGGCGCGGGTAAGTATTTAATTCATTCATTTAACTAAATTTCAATATTTAAATTTTGGTCCCATTGCCGAGCAGCGGGGGTGCCATCAAGAGGCCTCCCCGCTGGCAGCAAATATTGGGCTGGGCCTTGCCAGTGGCGAGACCCATGGTGGCCCTCTCCTGGAGGCATTTTCCGCCCTTCCCCCCACCCCCGCCACTCCCCATCATGACCCCCAATGTTGGGGGGCTGTAAAATTCATCCCTATTTCTCTCAGGTGGCAATGGTAGGGATGAAGGGATAAAGCCATAGGGCTGGATTTTTAAATCCAATCAGGGTCCGAATCAGAGGTGGGCAGGTGTGCAATTTGGCGCCATCGGCTTCTGTACTGGTTTGCCGCCACAATCCTGACCCCGAGCTATTTTTGATGAGAGTGGGTCAGGGTCAGATCAGCTGCCCGACACTTCCCAGCGGGCAGCCAGTTGAAGCCAATTATTGGCAATTACAGGGCCTGTTAAGGCCCCGTTCCCGCATCAATTGGAATTTCCAATTGGTAATCTGGACAGCCCACGTCAGCCTGGACCATGTCCAGGCCAGTGTGGTGGGCTCAGGGTGGGAGGAGGTAATGGTTCACATGGGAGATCCCTCCCACCGCCCACCAGACCCTTAATGGCCACCAGGCCAGAACTGCGGCCACTAGCCGTCCCAGGCAGCTGTGGCTCTTTAAAACATTTAAAAAAAGACTTGCCTGCCTTCTCCCTCTCCATCTTCAGGTCGGCAGCTGCCACCTTGGCTGGTGGCACTGCCAATCACTCAGTGCTACTGTCATTGGACCTCCTGCTCGGGAGCCCACTCGCCGTCCCTGATTGGACAGCAAGCCTGCTCCCTGGCCATTAAATGGCTGAGGATTTGAAACTCCCAGCTTAAAGCATGCCATGCCGGGTCAGGATCCGGAACCAGCCGACATTTCCAGTTCCCATTCCTTGATTGACAATGTAGCCCATAGAGTCATTACAGTACAGAAGGAGGCCATTTGGCCCATCAGGTCCATGCTGGCTCTCTGCAGAGCAATCCAGTCAGTTCCATTTCCCCGCTCTATCACCGTAGCCCTACAAGTTTACTTCCCTCAGGTGCCTGTTCACCTTTCTTTTGAAATTATTCATCATCTCTGCTTCTACCATCCTCATAGGCAGCGAGTTGCAGATCATTATCACTTGATGTGTAAAAAAAAAAGTTCTTCCATCTCCCCTTGCATCTCTTGCTCAAAACCTTATGTCTGTCACCCCTAATCCTTGTACCATCAGCTAATGGGAACAGTTGTAGTTTGTCTACCTCGACTAAACCTGTCATAATCTTGTACACCTCGATCAAATCTCCCCTCAAGTTCCTTTGTTCCAAGGAGAACAACCCCTGCTTCTCCAACCTAACCTTGCCACTAAAATCCCCCATCCCTGAAACCATTCTTGTAAATCTCCTCTGCACCCTCTCAGGGACCTCCAGATCCTTCCTAAAGTGTGGTAACCAGAACTGGACACAATACTCCAGTTGTCGCCTAACCAGAACTTTATACAGGTTCAGCATAACTTTGCTGCTTTTGTACTCAATACCTCTATTTATGAAGCCCAAGATCCCACATGCTTTGCTAATTACTCTCTCAGTATGTCCTACAACCTTCAATGATCTTGCACACTCTTTAGAACTGTGCTATTTAGTCTGTATTGCCTCTCCCTATCCTTTCTGCCAAAATGCATCACCTCCCATTTCTTTGTATTAAATTCCATCTGCCACTTTTCTGCCCATTCTGCCAGCCTATCTATGTCCTGTTGCAGTCGACTGGTATCATCCTCACTTTTTGCCACACCTCCAAGTTTGGTGTCATTGGCAAATTTTGAAATTTTACTCTGTATTCCAATATCAAAGTCACTCATTTATATCAAAAAGGCAGTGGTCCTAACACTGACCCTTGGGGCACACCAATGTCTACCATCCTCCAGTTTTCTGTCCTTAAGAAAATTATTTTATCCAAGCTGGCACTGACCCTCCTATTCCATGAGCCTCAATTTTTTTTTAAACTAGCCTTTTATGTGGTACTTTGTCAACTGCTTTCTTAAAATCCATATAGACAACATCCATTGCATTCCCTTCAGCAACATTCTCTGTTACTTCATCAAAAAATTTAGTTCGATTAGTCAAGCACGATCTCCTTTTACAAATCCATGTTGTCTCTCCTTAATTAACTCAAACCTCTCCAAGTGCCTGTTGACCTTTCCCACCACTGATGTTAAACTGACCAGCCTGTAGTGACTAGGAATGTCCTTATATCCATCCTTGACTAAGGGTATCATGTTGGCCGCTCCAATCCTCTGGCAACCCTCCTGTATCTGTTGAAGATTGTAAGATTATGGCAAGCCCTTCCACCATCTCCACTCCCACTTCCTTTAGCAACCTGAGAGGCAAGCCATCTGGACCAGGTGACTTATCCATTCTAAGCATAGCCAGCCTTTTCAGCACATCCAGCATATCCAATTTCACCCCTCGCATTGCATCTACCATTTCCACTTTTACTGATATTTGGCCAGCATCTTCCTTCGTAAACACTGATACAAAGTACTCATAAAGTATTCTCGTCTAGCCCTGAATCTCTAAGAATATATCACTCTCTTTGTCCCGAATAGGCCCCATCCTGCCTCTTACTACCCACTTACTATTTACATACCGGTAGAAGATTTTTGGGTTCCCTTTTATGCTAACTGCCATTCTATTCTCATATTCTCTCTCTGCCAGTCTTGCTTTCCTCACTTTCCCTCTTATTGTATTTGGCCTGGTTCTCACTTGAAGAATTCAAGTGACATGTATCATACAGCCTCCTTTTTGTTTCATCATATTCTGTATCTCTGTCATCATCCAAGGCTTTGGGTCCCCTACCTTTTTGCCCTTGTTAGAATGTACCTAGCCTGTACCTGAAACAGCTCCTTAAATCGCCCATTTATCCTTTACAGTTTCTCCTGTCAATTTGTGTTTCCATTTAACCCTGGCTAGATCCACTCTCATCCCTTGAATTTAGCCCTTTTCCAATTTAGAAGTTCTACTTTAGATTGTTCCTTAATCACTCTTAGCCAAGTGTTCTCCCACAGACACTTGGCCCACCTCATTCCCCAACACCACATCTGGTAATGCCCCCTTCCTAATTGGACTGAGAACATACTGGTCAAGGAAGTTCTCCTGAACACATTTCAGAAATTCTTCCCCCTTCTTTCCCTTTACTGTAACAGTATTCCAATCAGTATTTGGGTAATTAAAGGCCCCCCAATATCACTACTCTATAGTTCTTGCACATCTCTGATTTCCCTGCAGATTTGATCCCCTCTCACCATTTGGATGCCTATAGAATATCCCGAGTAGCATGATCATACCTTTCATGCTTCTCAACTCTAACCAAATGGATGTTGTCCTTGTCTCCTCAAGGATATCCTTTCTCTTCAACACCACAATGTCTTCTCTGATCAGTACTGCCATCCCACCTCTCTTTTCTCCTTCACTGTTTTTTCTGAACACTTTGTATCCCAGAATGTTAAGGATGCAGTCCTCACCATGTTTAAGCCATGTTGCCCTTATTGCCAGTACATCATATTCCCACATGGCTATTTGTGCTTGTAGCTCACCAACATTATTCAATACAATTCATGCATTTACATACATGCATTCTGAACTTGCCTATGTATTTCTCGTAGTCCTTCTTAGTCTGCTCCTATCTAATATGGTATGACTTCCTTCTCTAGTACTATCCAACGATTTCACTTTATGCACCTTATTCCTGTTTTCTAATTCTATATGCTGGTGCCCATCCCTCTGACAATTTAGTTTAAACCTTGCCCAATCACCTTAGTGAATCTCCCAGCAAGCACATTGGTCCCCGTCCTGTTGAGGTGCAACCCATCCCTTTTGAATAGGTGCCTCCTTCCCCAGAACTGGTCCCAATGTCCTAAGAATCTGAAGCCCTCCCTCCTGCACCATGCCTTAAGCTACACATTGATCCCCCCTTTCTTTATAATTCTACTCTCACTCGTGTGTGTCACGGGGAGTAATCCAGAGATTACTACCTTCAAGGTCCTACTTTTTAGCTTCCACCCTAGCTCCTGAAAATCTGACCATAGGACCTTCATAACTGCCCTCTCTATGTCATTGGTACCAATGTGTACCACAAATTCTGGCTCACTCCCTTTCTGCTGCAGAATATTCTGCACCTCCTCTATGATGACCTTCATCCCAGCAGCAGGGAGGCTTTACACCATGCAGGACTCTAGGATGACAGTTACAGAAATGCCTGTCTGTCCTCCTAACAATGGAATCTCCTACAATGACTGCATTTCTACTACTTGCTGTTGCCTCCTGTGCAGTCCCGTGCCCAATGGTGCCATGGTCTGGACTGCACTCCTTCAAGGTTTTGTCACTTGCAGCAGCTCTCCATAGTAATAGCGTGAAAGATCAGGGCCACAATGGCCCAATGACCAATAAGTATTAAAATGTTTGTAGATCAGCAGCTTAGCTCAGAGGACCATGGCCAAGTTTTGGGATGGGGCTTGGGCAAACATTGCACTCCCACAGGAGTTCCGGTGAAGCATGAGCAGGCAGACTCCTGAATTGTGTCCAATGTGGTAGTTGTGCCTACCTGTCCTCTGTAAATGAGGTATCCTACCACTGACGATGTAAATCAAGCATTAGAAGGCACCAAACTGGAAAACTTCATCAAGATTGCTTCTAATTTACAGCCTTCTCTCACCTTCGCATGGGTCCATCTCCAACACTTCCCTTCCCTTCCTCGACTTCTCGGTCTTCATCTCTGGGGATAGGCTGTCCACTAGTATTTATTATAAGCCCACTGACTCCCACAGCTACCTCGACTACACTTACTCACACCCTGCCTCCTGTAAGGATTCCATTCCATTCCTCCAGTTTCTCCGTCTTCGACGCATCTGTTCTGATGATGTAATCTTCCACAACAGCACTTCTGATATGTTTTCCTTTTTCCTCAACTGAGGATTCCCAGTACTGTGGTTGACAGGGCCCTCGACTGTGTCTGACCCATTTCTCGCACTTCTGTCCCCACCTCTTACCCTGCTCCCAGAACTGCAGCAGGGTTCACTTTCCAACCTCCCAGGCTCCACATTCAAAAGATCATGCTCCGCCATTTCCGCCACATGCAGCATGATGCCACCACCAAACACGTCTTCCCTTCCCCCTTCCTGTCAGCATTCCGAAGGGATCGTTCCCGTCACTACACCCTGGTCTGCTCCTCCATCACCTCGTCCCCTTCCCACGGCACCTTCCCATGCAATCGCAGAGGGTGTAATACCTGCCCTTTTACCTACCCTTCTCTCCATTCAAGGCCTCAAACACTCCTTCCAGTTGAAGCAGCGATTTACTTGTACTTCTTTCAGTTTAGTATACTGTATTTGTTGCTTGCAATGCTGTAGCCTCTACATTAAGGCGACCAAATGCAGATTGGGTGATCACTTTGCAGAGCACCTCCACTCGGTCGTCAAGCATGACCCCGAGCTTCCGGTTGTTTGCCATTTTAATTCACCACCCTGATCTCATGCCCACATTTCTGTCCTTGGCCTGCTGCAGTGTTCCACTGACGCTCAATGCAAGCTCAGGGAACAGCACCTCATCTTCCAATTCAGCACTCTACAGCCTTCTGGACTCAATATTGAGTTCAATAATTTCAGACCATGACCTCCATTATTTTTTTATTTTTAAAAATTATTTATTATTTATATACTTTAAATTTTTTTTAAACTATGTGCTATTCTTAAACGTGTTTATCATGATTTTACTTTCGTACAGAGCTGTTCATTATTCTGGAGTGTCTGGACTCGTGCTTTGTCTTTCACAACTATTTAGCACTCCATTTGCATTCCGTTTGATGACATCAGTCTGTCCATTCCGACCTATCACAGACCTTCCCTCTTGTTCTTCTACCGCCCCCCCCCCCCCCTTTACTTGCTTAAAGACTGTTACGTTTCTAACTTCTGCCAGTTCTGACGAAGGGTCTGGAACCTTAACTCTGTTTCTCCCTACCAGACCTGCTGAGTATTTCCAGCACTTTCTGTTCTTATGCTAGAAGATTCAGGAAAAGAACAAGCTAATGGGACCAGCAGATAGCTCCATTGTGGAACTCGCAGCAAGAGATTTAGGATGGTCTAATATAGTTACCTTCTGAGCATAGATTTTTACAATAATGCCTTGCTAAGTGTCTGGTAATATGAGCAATTTTGAAACTTCTGCCTTTTGCACCAATTACATTTTGTAAATCAGAATACCGCTTAGTTAATCATTAAGGTGCACCGTTTAACAGTGTCTAGGTATCAGTTTGTCAGTAATATTGGGAGTACGAACTGAAGTAGGTTTAAAAGAAATCTCGTCAACTGGTGGATAATGGATGGCCTATTCATTGAGATCATTGATTATTTACAGATTCAGTTTAATGCAGAATAGAAAACATGGAACATCAGTAATGACTGTTTTATCAGCTTGTGTGTGGGTAGATGGAAGCAGTTGACTTACAAAGAGTCATGTTTTAAAATGGAAAATCTTCCGCAGGTACACAGAAATAGAATGAAATAAGTCACAGGAATAAAGCACTGGATGTTCTAGGGTCATGTGAGTGACTTACAATCTGTTTTAAATGACTTTCATTGTATGTCCTCATTAACATGAGTATAGAAACAAATTAATCCACAATAAGAGTATTTGTCATTTAATTGCTAAACCGTTAGATGCAGAGGTATCATTTTCTTTTGAATTACTTCTAAAATGCTGGATCATAATGTGTAGCAGTTATACATCATTGATCATTTTCACAAGAAGAGATTTGGGGGTTGCAACATTGAGAAATAAGAGTATGAGAAGAGACTGGCAGCTAACACATAAAGGAATCTAAACATCTTCTATAGGCATATAAATAGTAAAAAGGTGGTAAAAGGAGGAGTGGCATTGATTAGGGGCCAGTTAGGAGATTTATATATCGAGGACATGACTAAGGTACTTTGTTCTGATGAAGGGTCACTGACCTGAAACATTAACTCTGCTTCTCTCTCCACAGATGCTGCCAGACCTGAGTATTTTCAGCATTTCTTGTTTTTATTTGAGATCTCCAGCATCTGCAGTATTTTGCTTTTATTATATAAGGTACTTTGTACCTGTCTTTACCAAGGAAAAGGGTGCTGCCAAAGCCATAGTGAAAGAGGGGGTAGTTGAGACAGTGGATGGACTAAAAGTTTATCATGAGATTTGAGAAGGGCTGGCTGTACTTACAGTAGGTAAGCCACCAGGATAGGATTAGATGCATCTGAGGATACTGAGGGAAGAAAGGGTTCAAATTTCCAAAGCACTGGCCATAATCTTCCAATCCTCCTTAGATAAAGGGGTGGTGCCAGAAGACTGGAGAAGTGCAAATGTTACACCTTTGTTCAAAAAAAGAGTGCAAGGATAAACCCAGCAACTGCACGCTGGTCAGTTTAACCTCTGTGGTGGGAAATCTTTTAGAAATGACAATCTGGGACAGTATTAACAGTCACTTGGACAAATGTGGATTAATTAAGGAAAGCCAGCAGAGATTTAATGGCAAATCATGTTCAACTAACTTGCTTGAGTTTTTTGATGAGGTTGCAGGGTTGGTGAGCCTAATGCGGTTGATGTTGTGTACATGGACTTCCAAAAGGCATTTGATAAAGTGCCACATAACAGGCTTGCCAGCAAAGTTGAAGCCCTTGGAATAAAAGGGACATTGGCAGCATGGATATGAAGTTGGTTTAGTGACAGGAAACCGATGATGAACGGTTGTTTTTCAGATTGGAGGAAGTTGTATCGTGGGATTCCCCAGGGGTCGGTATTAGGATCACTGCTTTTCTTGATCTATATTAATGACCTAGGATGGATGTGCAGGGCACAATTTCAAAATTTGCAGATGACACAAAACTTGGAAGTATTGTGAACTGTGAATAGGATAGTGTTAGACGTCAGAAGGACATAGACAGACTGGTGGAATGGAGAAACATGTGGCAGATGAAATTTAATGCAGGGAAGTGTGAAATGATTCATTTTGGTAGGGAAAACAATATAAATAAAGGATACAATTCTAAAACGGGTGCAGGAGCAGAGTTGAGGGTATATGTGCACAAATTATTGAAGGTGGCAGGGTAGATTGAGAAAGCAGTTAATAAGACATGCTTTATAAATAAATGCATTGAGTACAAATGCAAGGAGGTTATGTTGAACTTTAATAGAAGGTTCAGCCTCAACTGGAGTATTGTGCCAAATTGTGGGCAGCACACTTTAGGAAGGATGGTTCCATGGATTCGGGACTTCAGTTACAAAGATAGGTTGGTGAAGCTGGGGTTGTTCTTCTCAGAGAAGAGAAGGTGGAGAGGAGATTTGATAGAGGTGTTCAAAATCAAGAGGGGCCTGGACAGAGTAGAGAGGGAGAAACTGTGTTCCCATTGGCTGAAAGGTTGAGAACCAGGGGACGCCGATTTAAGGTGAACGGTAAAAGAACCAAAGGCCGCATGAGGAAAACATTTTTTGTGCAACAATTAGGATCTGGAATGCTTGAGTGTTGTGGAAGCAGATTTAATCATGGCTTTTAAAAGGGTACGAGATAATTATCTGAAGCGAAAAAATTTGCAGGGCTATAGGGAGAAGGCGGGGGAGTGGGACTAGCTGAATTGCTCTTGCAGGGAGCTGGGATGGACACGATGGGCCGAATGACCTCCTTCTGTGCTGTGACCATTTCTTGATTCTATGATTCTACCTTTACGCCTGAGACTTGAATCCAAGCAAGGCTGATAGGATATGGTCTTCTTTCCCTCTTGACTTTGCAGTGGCCTGCCATTTCTTTTGAGGCCTAGAAATAGCTCCCTGCTGTTCATTCTAAAAGAAGGACAGAAAATAACATGCAGTGAAGCATGATTTTCTTAGAATTCTTATAGCTAACAGCAGTGCAGGTGGAAGACTGAGCCAAGCATTTGCAATGGAGGCATTTCTAAGCTGGAATCTAAAAGTATACCTCACAGGCCTTAAAGGTAAAAAGATTGTCTGTTCCCTAGCCACTGATTCCATTCCCCAGCCTGGCCACTGACTCAGACTGTTTGTAACCTTGATGTCCTATTTGACCTGTAACTGAGCTCTGATTCCATATTCTGTCCATAAGGGTGCCTACTTCCACCTTCATAATAAATCCACCCCTCGCATCCGTTGCTGAAATCCTCAACCATGCATTTGTTAGCTCCAGACCCAATTATTTCAATGTTCTCTTGGCTGGCCTCCCATCTTCTGCCCTCCATAAACTCATCAAAAATTCTGCAACCTATTTCCTAACTTACATCGTTCCACTCACCCATCATCTTTGTGTTTGCTAGCCTACGTTGTCCAGCAACACATCAACTTTAAAATTCTCCTCTTTGTGTTTGAAACCCGTCATGATCTCGCTCCTCTCTATCTCTGTAACCTCCTCTAGTTATACACACCTTCAGATTGGGCTTCTTGTGGACTCCCCAGTTCCTTTGCTCCACCATTAATGGTTGTACCTTCAGCTGCCAAGGGGAGGCGATGGCACAGTGGCAATGTCACTGGACGAGTAATATGAAGCCCAGGCTGCTGTGGTGACATGGGTTCGATTCCACCACAGCAGCTGGTGAAATTTGAATTCAATTAATAAAAAAATCCGGAATTAAAAGCTAGTCAAATGGTGACCATGAAACCATTGTCGATTGTTGTAAAAAAAAACAACTGGTTCACTAATGTCCTTTAGGGAAGGAACTCTGCCATCCTTACCTGGTCTGGCCTACATGTGACTCCAGACCCACAGCAATGTGGTTGACTCTTAACTCCCTCTGAAGTGGTCTTGCAAGCCATTCAGTTCAAGGCAATTAGGGAAGGGCAACAAATGCTGGCCTAGCCAGCGGCGCCCACTTTGCATGAAATAATTTTTTTTTAAAAGACCTTAAGCTCTGGAATTCCCTTTCTAAACCTCTCGACTCATCTTTATTAAAGCACTCCTTAAGACCTACTTCTTTGACCAACTCGAGCTGTATCCCTACCTCTCGTTTCCATCACACTGTTGGGTCCAACAGGTCCAACCCGGTTCTCCCAATGTCACCAGCACTTTATTTAAAACAAAAATATTTTAAAAATCGACGCAACTAGGCAGTATAAACAAAAGGATGTTGATGATAAGGAATACTATTTGATTTGTAAAGCATATATTGGTGATGTTACCATTTTTTTTAAACCAGAAAGTCGATGAATACAATTTGGCTGGTATAGCCCTGGATCTAATTTACTTTAGTTAGTTACAGTTTAGTGAAATGTTTGTATTCTGCATCTGATAAATCTTGGATCTGAAAATTTCAGCCAGCTTAATGAACAACTAATAGTACTTGAGCTGTGACAGCTTTCCTCCCTGTCATCTCTCCAATATTAATGCAGCAGTTTGCAGGATGGGAATATTCTTGAAGATATACACATGTGGGCCAGAATTTTACACCCCCAAACAAGCGGGCTGGTGATGGAGGGAGGGGGGCATAAAATGGAGTGAGAGGCTGGGGTGGGAGTGGGGGGGGGGGAGCCCTTCCTCACCCCCTCCCACCCCCATTGCAAATTTACATGGGGCAGCGCTGAGAAACGGCTTGTCCGTTCCAGGTCAATCAAAGCCCTTAAGTGGTCAATTAACTTAAGGGCCTCGGCCTGGCAGCACAGGTATTTTACCCTTGGCTGGTGGGTGGATGAGGCCTCAGAAAGCCCATCCGATAAAACTAGACGGCCTTCTTGCGGGCTGGGTGGACCCTCCTGATCGGGCACCCTGTGTCCCACGGAGGGCCCCCAACCACTCCCAATGCACAACACTTCCCCCTGACCCCCTAAACCAACTCCCCCCCCCCCCCCCACCCCCACCCCACCCACCACTTGCCTCACTAGGGCCCGAGCGATTGTCCCAGGTGAGCCCCTAAAAACTAACCTGTATTCTGGGGCCGTCCTTCATGGCTGTAGACCCAGCAGTGGCCACCGCTCCCAGTGGCGCTGCTGGGACTAAGAGCTGATTGGCTGGCAGCTCCATTGGGCAGGACTTCCTGCCTCAATGAGGTGAAAGTTCACCCAAGACCAATTAAGGGTCTGGGGATCATAAAATCTGGTCTGGCTCCCCAGGCCCGGTGGAGGCAGACTCGCCACTGACTTTTCGGCCAATGGACGGGACCCTCCCCCCGCCCAACAAGAAATTCTGGCTGTAGTTCTTTTTTAACAGAGATTCACTATTGATCTTTATTCATGTCAAACAGTTGCTTTGCTGGATTGTAATCTGGTTTCCAGCAGATGAGTCCTGCTGCACTGCAGTGAAGAGTCTTAGACTTCGAACAATTTAGATTGCATTGAGTTAGATCCTTTCCACTTTTATCAGTAACTTTGAAGGTAGTATAAGAAATTTTAAGCTATAAAAGTGGAATATTAAATATACGTTTGTCAGACCCTCTATTTCCTGGTCGCCTACGTTACTTATAGCAGACGGAGCTCTCTAATTACCCTATGGGCTACTAAGATGCGAGTATGCCTGTAAAATTCTCCTCTGTGCTACTTTAATGGAGGCATTAACTGATTTATTCTTGATGACTCATCCAAAAAAAAAGCAGGGAGAGCTTTTGTACAGTAATTCAGCATTTGTACACAAATATCCAACAGCATAATTTCAGGGACAGGAATTTTGAATGGCACCATTAAATTACATCTGATTACACTGAATATACTATATTGGTAATATACCATCATACTGTGATCAGCTTTCACGCTCTGATATTGGAAACATCGCTGTGAATAGATGAAAAGGCTAGTGACGTAGGGCGTTAATGAGCTAACTTACTGCTCTGTGGAGTGCTGGTGCACAAGCTTGCTCCTGCTTCACATTCTTCGCCAAATTATTAGGAAACTGAGTGGCTAGATGTTTATTGCAGCGGAGGAGGGAAGGGGAAGGTTGGGTCAACTGCAGTTGAGGGGTAAGGGAAGCCCCAGGGAATAAAATTTTCACACTATTTGTTGAAATGTAGCAGTGTTCCTTTTTTTTAAAAAAGTACTAGTCAAAAATTAGAAATGAAAGGAATGGTATTGGTGAGTTGCCAATAATATATTGCTTCATTTTTCATTAAGAATGAAGTTGCTCTTTTGGCCTCGTATTAGCTACGGGACTGGATTTTGTGATTCTTTCTTTCTTTTCTTTGGCCTCCTTATCTCGAGAGACAATGGGTAAGCACCTGGAGGTGGTCAGTGGTTTGTGGAGCAGCGCCTGGAGTGGCTATAAAGGCCAATTCTAGAGTGACAGGCTCTTCCACAGGTGCTGCAGAAAAATTTGTTTGTCAGGGCTGTTACACAGTTGGCTCTCCCCTTGCGCTTTTGTCTTTTTTCCTGCCAGCTGCTAAGTCTCTTCGACTTGCCACACTTTAGCCCCGCCTTTGTGGCTGCCCGCCAGCTCTGGCGAACGCTGGCAACTGACTCCCACGACTTGTGATCAATGTCACAGGACTTCATGTCGCGTTTGCAGACGTCTTTAAAGCGGTGACATGGACGGCCGGTGGGTCTGATACCAGTGGCGAGCTCGCTGTACAATGTGTCTTTGGGGATCCTGCCATCTTCCATGCGGCTCACATGGCCAAGCCATCTCAAGCGCCGCTGACTCAGTAGTATGTATAAGCTGGGGATGTTGGCCGCCTCGAGGACTTCTGTGCTGGAGATACGGTCCTGCCACCTGATGCCAAGGATTTTCCGGAGGCAGCGAAGATGGAATGAATTGAGACGTTGCTCTTGACTGACATACGTTGTCCAGGCCTCGCTGCCATAGAGCAAGGTACTGATGACTCAGGCTTGATACACTCGGACTTTTGTGTTCCGTGTCAGTGCACCATTTTCCCACACTCTCTTGGCCAGTCTGGACATAGCAGTGGAAGCCTTTCTCATGTGCTTGTTGATTTCTGCATCTAGAGACAGATTACTGGTGATAGTTGAGCCTAGGTAGGTGAACTCTTGAACCACTTCCAGAGCGTGATCGCCAATATTGATGGATGAAGCATTTCTGACGTCCTGCCCCATGATGTTCGTTTTCTTGAGGCTGATGGTTAGGCCAAATTCATTGCAGGCAGCCGCAAACCTGTCAATGAGACTCTGCAGGCACTCTTCAGTGTGAGATGTTAAAGCAGCATCGTGAGCAAAGAGGAGTTCCCTGATGAGGACTTTCCGTACTTTGGACTTCGCTCTTCGACGGGCAAGGTTGAACAACCTTCCCCCTGATCTTGTGTGGAGGAAAATTCCTTCTTCTGAAGACTTGAACGCATGTGAAAGCAGCGAGGAGAAGAAAATCCCAAAAAGTGTGGGTGCGAGAACACAGCCCTGTTTCACGCCACTCAGGATAGGAAAGGGGTCTGATGAAGTGCCACCATGTTGAATTGTGCCTTTCATATTGTCATGGAATGAGGTGATGATACTTAGTAGCTTTGGTGGACATCCAATCTTTTCTAGTAGTCTGAAGAGACCACGTCTGCTGACGAGGTCAAAGGCTTTGGTGAGATCAATGAAAGCAATGTAGAGGGGCATCTGTTGTTCACGGCATTTCTCCTGTATCTGACGAAGGGAGAACAGCATGTCAACGGTCGATCTCTCTACACGAAAGCCATGCTGTGCCTCATGGTAGACACGCTCGGCCAGCTTCTGGAGCCTGTTTAGAGCGACTCGAGCAAAGACCTTCCCCACTATGCTGAGCAGGGAGATTCCACGGTAGTTGTTGCAGAAACCGCGGTCACCTTTGTTTTTATAGAGGATGATGATATTGGCATTGTGCATGTCCTGAGGTACTGCTCCCTCGTCCCAGCACAGGCATAGCAGTTCATGTGGTGCTGAGAGTATAACAGGCTTGGCACTCTTGATTATTTCAGGGGTAATGCTGTCCTTCCCAGGGGCTTTTCCGCTGGCTAGAGAATCAATAGCATCACTGAGTTCCGATTTTGTTGGGTGTATGTCCAGCTCATCCATGACTGATGGAGGCTGGCCTGCATTGAGGGCAGTCTCAGTGACAACATTCTCCCTGGAGTACAGTTCTAGGTAGTGCTCAACCCAGCGGTCCATTTGTTTGCGTTGGTCAGTGATTATGGGAGTGTACTACAGGCCACCAAACAGTCAGGGAGAGATAAAGGAGCAGATATGTGGGCAAATCTCAGAGAGGTATAAAAATAATAGGGTAATAATAGTAGGGGATGTCAGTTTCCCCAATATTAACTGGGATCGTCTTGGTGCAAAAGGCTTAAAGGGGACGGAATTCTTAAAGTGTATACAGAAGAGCTTTTTCAGCCAGCACGTAGAAAGTCCTACAAGAGAAGGGGTGGTACTGGACCTAATCCTGGGGAATGAAGCTGGACAAGTGGTAGAAGTGTCTGTGGGGGAGCATTTTGGGGATAGTGACCATAAGTCTAAGATTTAAGGTAGTTATGGAAAAGGACAAAGAGGGACCAGAAATAAAGGTACTGAATTGGAGGAAGGCCAATTTCAATATGATAAAACAGGATCTGGCCAAAGTGGACTGGGAGCAGCTACTTGTAGGAAAGTCAACATCAGACCAGTGGGAGTCATTCAAAAAGGAAATAGTGAGAGTTCAGGGCCAATGTGTTCCCATAAAGGTGAAGAGGAGGACCAACAAGTCCAGGGAACCATCGATGTCAAGGGATATAGAGCATTGGATAAGGCAAAAAAAGGAGGCTTATGGCAGATTCAAAGTGCTGAAAACAGCGGAGGCCGTAGAGGAGTATAGAAAGTGTAGGGGGGTACTTAAAAAAAAGTAATTAGGAGAGCGAAGAAGAGACATGAAAAAACATTGGCGGGCAAGGTAAAGGAAAATCCCAAGGCATTTTATAAGTATATTAAGGGCAACAGGAAAACCAGAGAAAGAGTAGGGCTCATTAGGGACCAGAGTGGCAATCTGTGTGTGGAGCTGGAGGACGCAGGTGAGGTTTTAAATGATTACTTTTCATCTGTGTTCACTATGGAGAAGGACGATGTAGGTGTAGGGATCAGGGAGGGGCATTGTTATATACATGAACAAATTAGCATTGAAAGGGAGGAGGTATTAGCTGTTTTCGGAGGCTTAAACGTGGATAAATCCCCAGGCCCAGATGAGATGTATCCCAGGGTGCTATATGAGGCAAGGGAGGAGATAGCGGCTCTGACACAAATTTTCAAATCCTTTCTGGCCACAGGAGAGGTACCAGAGGATTGGAGGACAGCGAATATGGTACCATTATTCAAGAAGGGTTGCAGGGATAAACCAGGTAATTACAGGCCAGTGAGTCTAACATCAGTGGTTGGGAAACTATTGGAAAAAAATTCTGAGGGACCGGATTAATCTCCACTTGGAGAGGCAGGGATTAATCAGGGATAGTCAGCGTGGCTTTGTCAGGGGGAGATCGTGTCTAACAAACTTGATTGAATTTTTTGAGGAGGTGACTAGATGTGTAGATGAGGGTAAGGCAGTTGATGTAGTCTACATGGACTTCAGTAAGGCTTTTGATCAGGTCCCGCATGGGAGATTGGTTAAGAAGGTAAGAGCCCATGGGATCCAGAGCAATTTGGCAAATTAGCTCCAAAATTGGCTTTGTGGCAGGAGGCAGAGTGTGATGGTCGGGGGTTGTTTTTGTGAGTGGAACCTGTGACCAGTGGAGTACCACAGGGATCGGTGTTGGGACCCTTGCAGTTTGTAGTGTACATTAATGATTTAGATGTGAATATAGGAGGTATGATCAGTAAGTTCGCAGATATCACGAAAATTGGTGGTGTTGTAAATGGTGAGGAGGAAAGCCTTAGATTACAGGACAATATAGATGGGCTGGTATGATGGGCGGAGCAGTGGCAAATGGAATTTAATCCTGAGAAGTGTGAGGTGATGCATTTTGGGAGGACTAACGAGGCAAAGGAATATACAATGGATGGTAGGACCCTAGGAAGTACAGAGGGTCAGAGGGACCTGGGTGTACTTGTCCATAGATCACTGAAGGCAGCAGCTCATAAGGTGGTTAGGAAGGCATATGGGATATTTGCCTTTATTAGCCAAGGCGTAGAATATAAGAGGAGTTTATGATGGAGCCGTATAAAACGCTAGTTAGGCCACAGCTAGAGTACAGTGTACAGTTCTGGGCACCACACTATAGGAAGGATGTTATTTGTACTGGAGAGGGTGCAGAGGAGATTCACCAGGATGTTGCCTGGGCTGGAGCATTTCAGCTACAAAGAGAGACAGGATTCTAGGGTTATTTTCCTTCGAGCAGAGAAGGCTGAGCGGGGACCTGATTGAGGTATACAAAATTATATGGGGAATTGATAGGATAGATAGGAAGAAACTTTTTCTCTTTGCGGAGGGATCAATAACCAGGAGGCATAGATTTAAGGTAATGGGCTGGAGATTTAGAGGAGATTTTCCGTAAAATGTTTTCACACAGATTCCAACCACCCCCTGGAACACACGACCTGAAAGAGTGGTGGAGGCAGGAACCCTCACAACATTTAAGAAGTATTTAGATGAGTACTTGAAACGCCATAGCATATAATGCTACGGGCCAAATGCTGGATAATGGGATTAGAATAGATAGGTGCTTGATGGCCAGCACAGACACGATGGGCCGATGGGCCTGTTTCTATGCTGTATAACTCCATGACTCTCCGTTCCATTGACAGAATTATTTTACGGAGATGTTAAGCTGAATCAGCAGCTGTGATTAGCTCTTGCTTACTTCTTGTACTTTTCACTTTAAAGATAATTTTTTTCAAATTGTTGTAACAAAATCAGAAGGCCAGAACAAGGAGAAATGGAATTAAAATGTTTGCGGCTATGTGCCAATATATTCTTTATAAAACTGGCAGGTTCAATAGGCAGGATGCTTTGTGCTTGTTTTAAAATCACACCGCAGTAAAGCTGAAAGTTTCAATTCAGGTGAAATTTAGCAGTAATATATTACCTTTTTCTGTGCAGGTTATTAAAAAAATTACTGTTTCATTTTATAGTTACTGAAAATAGTTTGTAGATTCGAAGCAGGCCTGGATAGGGAAGAGAGAATAGTTCTGTGGTATTCACTAATTAGTCCTGTGAATTCCATTCTGCCAGGAGTTAATTTTAAGTTTACACAAAAGGAAGATTTGCATTTATCTAGCACCTTTCACGGCCTTGAGACATTCCAAAACGCTTTATGTGCTTATTTAAATGTCGTCACTTATAGGAATTGTGTCAGTCAATTTGCACACAGCAAGCTCCCACAAACAGCAATGTGATAATGAACAGAAATTCTGTTTTAGTGATGTTGATTGAGGGACAAATATTGGCCAGGGAACTGGGGAAAACGCCCCAACTCTTGAAATAGTGCCATGAGATCTTTTATGTCCACTTGACAGAGTAGATGGGGCCTTGGTTTAACACCTCATGTCAAAGAAGGCACCTACCGGAGCGTAGGCCTCGATATTGTTCTTAAGTCTCTGGAGTGGGACTTGAACCCACAACCATATCTGACTTGGTGGTGAGTGTGCACATTTACTGTTCACTTCAGTCTCCCCCTCCCCCCAAACCCCACCCCCCCACCTCCCATTTACAAAGGCTTGTGGCTTCAAAATTGGTTTATTTCAAGAATGGGGCAGCTTTCTTTCAAAAAATGTAGTCTTGAGCTCAAATAATAGACTGTGCAATTCATCATCTTAATGGCTTGAAGAATCATTTGGTTAAATTTTAACTTATGACCTGTATACAAGGGGAAGTAGTGGCCTGAAAATACTTTGTGCCTGTGCTCTGGCCACCACGCCCTTCAAAGGGGCATACTGCTGGGCAGCAGAATCACCTGCCTGTTTCAGGCAGTAGGCTCTTTTAATATGCAAAATAGGGTCATGTGATGTACATTGGACCCCATTTTAGAACGGAATTAGTTTCATCTGGCAGTCCAACTGAAGAGGAGTGCAAAAGTAAATTCTTTTTTTATTTTTGTGGGGCCAGGAGAAGCAGGAGTTCTCCCCACTCCAACTGGACCTTTCTCTTGGTGAGATTGGCCTGAGACTGCTTGATATTGCTCAAAGTGCCTGTTTTCCACCTGCAGCCCACAGGGCTCTGGTAACAAAGCCTAGCCCTCAAATCAAACTTGGCCTTTAGTTGGCGTTATTGGTCACCTGGCACTTCGCTGCTCAGATGCCCAAAAGATAAAATCGAGCCTTTTGAAGAATTTTGGGCTTTTGGTAAATAGTCTCCATTCTTCATTTCTATTGGGAGTTTCCCAAAATGTAATGTTTCAATTCTAATCAAAGGTGACTTATCACATCAGCCTATAAACTACTCTTCGAAATATTAAGATATGAATGTTTAATGGTATTTTAATGGAGACTTTAGGCTTTTTAGGTTAAATGGCTTATTACCACTGCCAACACGATCCCGAGGAGTCAGAGGAGGAAGAGACCTTAGAGCCTGCACCGTCACTTCTTGTGCATCCTCCACCAGCGCAGACACTCGCACCTTGCGCGTTATTAGAGAAGGTGGCTCAGGGTGAAGCATACATCCTATCAGAACAGGAGGATATGGGGCAGACAGAGTTGACTGTCGCTAGTCCCCCTCGGAGGATGGAGAACAGGTGCAGTCCTGCTTTGCAGGATGGAGATGCAGAGCTTCAGTAGTCAAAAGAACAGGCAGCTCTACCTGGAGAATGAGCGTGAAATGTGTGCCCACATGTCGGAGTTAGCAGAGGCGCTGCGGAGTTATGGGATGAGAATGGAGGAGTCCATTCATCCCATGCACTACAATGACTCAGCGCTTTGAGCGCGTGAGCTCCTCCATTGAATGGTCAACCTCATGGAGAAGCATGTGCGACATCACTCTGGTGATGCTGGAACAGCGCACTGACATGCACGGAATGCATGCTGCAGTCTGTAGCATTGACTGGTCAAGGGTGCAAATAAGCATGGAGTGGATGTGCTCCAGCTGGTGGTTCCTTCCAGCAATCTAGGGTACCACGAAAGGGCTGAGGTGGTGACAGATTGCCATGAGGAGGCCACTCCACATGCGGCTCCGTCGTCATCTACCCCCACAGCTCCTCTGATGGACGAAGCATCTGTACAGTCATCACCTGTGACGGAGGCTACCCCTGCAGTGATGCCGGGTGCAGCAGCCTTTGGAGGTGACCCCTGGCACCTCCATGCCGAGGCTGGGGTAACAGGCATCTCAGGCTCAGACAGGCACTGGAGAGCAGTCTGGCTCTACCTCATCCTCAGCCACCTTGTAGGAGTGGCCATGAGTGTAGGCCACTGTGTTGGTAACACAGTTTGTGGGTGACTTGGGTGTCTTTGCTATAAATAATATCACTCTGTACTTCAATAAAGCACTGACCATGTTATTGCAGTAAGGCAGACATGCGTCTTCATTTCATCATGGTGACAGTTTCCACAAAACCTCGGATGACCCTGAACGAGGGCACACAAGTCAGCAACCATCTGCCTGGACAGGCGCAGCCTTCTGCAGCACTGATGCTCCAAGCAGCTTCTCCTTTGGCAATAGACCTCTGTTGAGGGTTTCACCTTCATTGCCTTCCTGTCCCTTGTTCCTGATCCCTGCACCCCTGTTGCCCGTGGATCTGCCTCTGCTCCTGGAGATGTTGCTCCTCGTTGCTCGTCGACCCTGTCTTGGAATAACTTAATGCTATTTCCTGTTATGTCATTCCTTCCTTTCAATTGGATTGTGCAGTCTTCCTGAGCCTCCCCCACAACCCCCCACCTCATGAACTGGAGGCCTGTAATCAGGCCTCCAACCACCGCTCCCTACCCCCCAAAGTGCCCTTGTTAAGAGTGAGGGAATATGACAAATGATTCTGCTGACTCTGTGGGACTGGCTGCCTGTGATTGAGCGCCTTTTCTGATCCTTCTGTCTTTGATGGAGCCCTTTGCTGCTGTCCCACCATTCTGAGTAGCTTTCCACTTTGTTTGCGCTACCTCCTCCCTGTCGTGGTTCGGACCATGTGTGGATCCCATGCCTTCAAAAGAAAATTCAAAACAGGCCCTTATCGAGCTGACAGCAAGCTTATTGTGTGGCTTAACTGGCCGTTTAGCAATGTTGGGCGGGTTGGCTCTTCCAGCTCTCGGCGAAGCCTTTTAAACTTGGAATGTGTGGTTTTGGATTGGGAAATAGGTATGCCGTCCCGAGGGTGGGTTTAAACAACCACCCGCTCCCGATCCAGTCCTCTCAATCAAATAAAAATTCCGCCCAAATTCTGTAAAATAGGCAGTCCGAGTTATAACATAATTCACAATGAGATATTCACAAATGGATAAGAAGCTTTGCTGCACAGATAATAGTTTCCAAAGGATTAAGTGGCTGATTTCATGAAGCATAGCTCTGCAAACTCTCGTAATTTTGTCAAGCAGATTTGTCTGAAATCTGCTCTATTCTGGATGCTGATGGTTCCTACTGGAACCAGAAATTTCAGCATTGGCTGAGATCATTGCATGGTATTTTGATCCTTAGAACATCCTACAGCTTAGCTTAATGACTCACTACTTGGTTCTCGACATAGACTTAATCATCCTGCCCAATGTACTCTAAGCTTCAAAATATTAAACAATAGAATTTAGATTATTATGAGATACAGGGCAGAATCAAGAGGGATAAATCAATATGGGACCAGGATGAGAACTACTACTTGTATTGAGAAAAAGCGCCAACCTGGACTATTTGGGCTGAATGGCCAGTTTCTTTGTTGTAATTTCAATTTAATTCTGTTTAATCTATGTGATACTACATGTTACAGTTTGTGACTATATTAAATTCATTTGTAAACTTCTTTTGAAGTGCCTGTTCTGGAAGCTGCAGCTATAAGCTAGTACTTTTTGGACTTGTTTGTCTCTTGGGACTAGTTCTATGACATGAGACAGATACAATGAGAGAATTAAGTACTGCCTCTCAGTGAGGTCCAGAGGTATGACTGTGGGCTGAAGTCTAAGGATTAATCAGACCCAGGTATGTGGCTTTAACATGCAAGCACACGCTTAACCACCAATGAACTGGATACACCACCAAAAAAAAAAATTTAGAATATTTTTAAACCATTGTCATAGAGTCATAGAAACAGGCCTTTCGGCCCAACGCATCTGTGCCGACCATCAAGCACCCATCCAAAATTAATCCCACTTCCCCGCAGTTGGCCCATAGCCTTGTATGTTATGGCGTTTCAAGTGCTCATCGAAATACTTCTTTAAATGTCGTGAGTGTTCCTGCCTGTACCACCCCTTCAGGCAGTGTGTTCTAGATTCCAACCATCCTCTGGGTGAAAAATGTTTTCCTCAACTCCCCTCAAAACCTCCTGCCCCTTACCTTAAATCTATGCCCCCTAGTTATTGACCTCTTTGCTAAGGGAAAAAGTTTCTTCCTATGTATACCTCAATCAGGTCCCCCCTCAGCCTTCACCACTCCCAGCCTATCTAGCCTCTGTTCATAACTGAAATGCTCCAGCCCAGGCAACATCCTGGTGAATCTCCTCTGTACCCTCTCCATTGCAGTCACATCCTTCCTATAAGTGTGGTGACCAGAACTGTACACAAAAAAGAAAACAAAATTCTTTTTTAGCTCCTTTCTTAACATCTCTTTAACTTAACCTTCAGTTTACAGTTCCCAGCAATGGGTGAACCTGACATTGAACTCAGCCTATCATTGAGAATCATTGTTCTACAAGGTCTGAAAGTTTTTAAAATAAAGAATAAGCTAAGTAGTATCCTTTCCAACCAAGATAAAAACAGGAAGCACAATACAACCCACTTGCATTTGATGATTCAGTTCATTGTCCTGACATCTGAAAGTCTTGTGACTTTCTAGTTTCTGCACTGTATGATGAGGCCTCGTCATTGTATAAATATCAGACACATATTCCAACATTTGTCCCTGTGTAAATGGATGGGTGACCATTTCCATACACAAACCATGGTCTTCTTAAAAACTGAAACTGGCACCTTTATTCTCTCATGTACTTGGGTTAGTCTAACCTAAATCTAACAATTACATTAAATTTCCTACTGGAGAATGCCCACTGGCATCTTCTGCCACTCTGTAGGGTGAAAAATACCACAGTGAGAATACATAAAACTCACTAAATTACTGCTTCAGATTTTTTTTAAACAAAAAAAATGGTATTCTCAACAAAATAGAAAGACAAAATACTAAAGAGATGCACAATATTGCTGTGAGAGAACGGGAATGAGAGAGGGTATGTTACATTTTTCAGATAACTGCCTTTTTTATAGCTTCTTGGAATGTGACCATGTTTTGGATGAATCAGTTGAGTTTTGAAGTGTTTCTTTCAGGACAAGGAGTTATTCTTAGAATACATGAGCTTCTGATACCCATGGAATCCATTATTTCCTGCCCAGAACTGAAGACTAGCAGCCAGAATGGGTATATTTATTCGGTAAAGCAATTTTGATGGAAGGCTTTTTTTTTAAGGCAGTAAAGCAAACAATATGTTAACATCTTCACACCTTGGTAAACGTGTGGTAATCACTTGTAACTGCCAGCTTGGCATTATATTAATTGACTTGTTTCAACATCTGACTATACTAGAAATTCCATTTTCATTTGCCAAAATGCTGCATCTATTAGCATTTGAAATACGCTTTGCTCATCAAAGGGAATCCTTTGTTAGCTGACTGGTTCATGCAGTGTCGCTGCTCTACCATTGTACTTAGCAAAAAGAGTGGAATCCATTTTCAACTGTAAGCGACTTGACACAATGTACAAATAAAGTCAGAAATTTATATTTTTATCATAGCATATCGATTTCGGGACGCAATCTCGTTTTATGTTGTTTACAGTGATATTGGGGGAAAGGGTGTAATTTCTAAGGGAGAAAGAAATCTGGCCAGATATCGGAAAATTAGCATTACAAGATTAAATAAATCCTTGCAATCTGGTGCTGTTTGGTCCTAGACTAGATGCCTCGAGAAAATGGATCTCTGTCTTTGATGTGGAGTATAGTCTTTATACATCAAGTTACATTGAGTCTGTAGCACGGAAACAGGCCATTCAGCCCAGCTAACCTATGCTGGTGATTATGCCACGTGGGGAGATCACCCAGTAAAACAAGGCAGCCTCCCTGTTGGCTTGGGGGGAGGGCCTCCTCCATGGGCAATCCGTGGCCCATGGAGGGCCCCCGCCGCGGGGGTTGGCAACGTGTCCGTACACGGACACCAGTGTCCGTTGTAAAAGATTTTGGGGTCCGTAACTGGTAATTTCAGGGACGAGAAATTTCCAATCGGCTTCTTCAGACCGGCTTTTAAAAAAAAAATCGCAAGTGTCAGTTTCACAGCTGACCGTTCACTGCTGGGAGTGGGAACAACAGTTTCTGAACTTCGGACAGATTCTGGGTTTTCCGGCAGGTTCTGATTCTTTTTTAAAAAGCCTGCTGGGAAACCCGAATCTATGTTAAGTTCAGAAACTGCTGTTCCCCCTCTCAGTGAGAGAGTGAGGGGGAGGGAAAGAGAGAGGTGGGAGAGCAATGGACACAGAGGGGAGAGAAAGAGATCAAGATACCTAACAGATGGAACCTATCCAGATTCTCCGCGTCGCTACATCAAGTGTGCGGGCAGACATTGACCACTTGTGCAAGCAAAAACAATGCCAGATATCTCACTAAATAGGAAGAAATGCTTTTTAAATCAGACTGTGTTTTGATTGCATTAGGTTGGCTATACACTTTAAATACTGATTAATTGCCCCCCATGTCCATGGCTGAGTCAATAATTCTGTCAAATGTCCGTAGTGCAACATGTTGGTGCTGATCCCTACCCCGACAGCGAAGGCTGCCCCTCCACTAACAACTCCCCATCACCGTCCTCAATGCCCACCTTACCCCCACCACCTTGCCCTCGCTGGGGTCTGCTGGACTGGCCCGCAACCCTACAACACTTAACTGGAGTCCAGGGCTCCAGCGATAGACCTGGTCCCGGGCCTTTTGTAGTACAGGCAGTGGCCAGCACTTCCAGTGGCGCTGCCGATACCACTGAGCTGCCGGCCTTCAGATTGTCTGGCAGCTATCGGAGGCAGGATTGCTGTCCTTACAGGTGTAAGGCAATTAATTGCCTGAGTGTCAATAAATAGAGCTGGGGGAGCTCCAAAGGACCGAGGTGGTGTTCCCCTCGCCTTTTGGTCCAGCATTGGCCCCCACCGGTTCTATAAAATCCAGCCCATAGTTGTTCTTGCAGTTGGTCTTTTTCATGAGTTAATCAGTAAATAACTAAAATGTGTTCTCATAAAAATTGACTGCATTGACAATCTCAGTTATGGTTTTTCAGATGTATTCAATCACAATGTCCCGATTTTCCAGTCAAAGTAGCCATGAGGCCAATGGCGCTCGCTGTTATTTATCTACAAATGGTATGGTAACTTCAGGCGAGATGCAAATGCGTTGTTAAACATAAAATATCTGTAAGTTGCTGTCCAACGTGGGCTGTTCCACTGTTGGCTTTGCACAAACTGCCTCTCACTGTCTGGTTCACCATTGAAGTGTGATAGATGGTGTGAAGTTGTTTGCACGGTAGATACGAACTAAACCCGCCACAGAAATTTAAGTCTTGTCCATTGTAGTCTAAGTACCCTTTTAATGACATAATAAGTGCTTTTTTCTTATTTCTTTCGCTTTTGATTGTTGGAGATTTGAAAAATATAAAATGTTAAATTGGAAATCATGATGTGGCAACTTTTATGTGGCAACTTACCTGAAAGGGTAGAATTGATTGATGTGATGTACAAATGAGCCAAGGCTTTATCGACTAATTATTTCAATACTGCAGTGGACTTGTAACTATTTAATTTAATGGTTGTCTTGCATCAGGATACCACACCCCAGCCATCACTTTTCAAATGGTGCCTATATCTTGCAGTATCGCTGCTCGTGGCAAGCTCAGATTCAGTGACAGCACTGTAAGGCAAATAGTGTTCCAGGTGAATTCCGAATCATCCCAAGGTTACTGTTCACTGTCACTTCCTCTCCAGGCAGCATTTTCAGTGGCTGCAAGTAAAAACATTGCTGCTGACCTATTATTTTGCCCTCTTTCTAACTACTAGCAGACTAAGCAGACCTCCTGCCTATCTAGGCTGGGAGTATAGGTTCTTGATCACTAATCTGAAAATACTATCCCCCGCCATCAGATAGGAGCAATGGCAAAGAAATAAAAGGGTCACTTTTAACCACCCATGTCCAGCAGGAATGGGATGTGTGGGGGTTAAAATAGCATTCAGCCTTGTCACTTGATGCTGCACTCACACTGGCTGATATTTAGCGACTCCATTTTCGGAAGCCTGTGACGCCCTTGCTGCAGGCAGGTGAGGGTCTCATTAAAATGCAAAAGTCAGGGTTTGTCGACATATCTCAGTCCCTGGTGCTATTTTGCCTTTGTATTGCACGGTTGATATCTGGTGTCGGCCTCACTATAGAGATCCGGCGCGAAGAAGCAATAAGCTCAGAAGAGGGTCAGACAGGCAGGAAAGCTTTTCAGTGGGTTAAGAGGAGCAGCATTGCTCCTTTGAAACTCTGAAGGAAACATTAGGTCCCAGGAATAACAGGTGTATCAAAATTCTGTTTGACCCACATATCTTTCAGCTTGCCTTTACTTCAGAGAATTCATTCCAGACAGAATCCTCTGCTCCTGGCATATTTATATGGCATACTGCTGATGGTAGCCTGTTGGATTGTTGTGCTTGATGTGTCAAAAAGATGAACAGACTTTCCTTTCATGACGACTGCACAACAGAGACTGCGTGCTGGACATTTATCCAACATTGGAAGAAGTATCTTTGTACCAATTGAAAATAACTGAAATTGCATGTGATGGAGCTTCTATTGAGATCCAGGATAAGCATCAATGGATTTGGGTACTGGGATTTTGGAGACTGGGTTTGCCAGTAATATTTCATGCTGTTTGAGGGTAAATCAACATCTGACATGTGGGAGTCTTTTAAACGTCAGTTGATTAGAATCCAGGACCAGCATGTTCCTGTGAGGAAGAAGGATAAGTTTGGCAAGTTTCGGGAACCTTGGATAACGCGGGATATTGTGAGCCTATTCAAAAAGAAAAAGGAAGCATTCGTAAGGGCTGGAAGGCTAGGAACAGACGAATCCCTTGAGGAATATAAAGACAGTAGGAAGGAACTTAAGCAAGGAGTCAGGAGGGCTAAAAGGGGTTATGAGAAGTCATTGGCAAACAGGATTAAGGAAAATCCCAAGGCTTTTTATACGTATATAAAGAGCAAGAGGGTAACCAGGGAAAGGGTTGGCCCACTCAACGACAGAGATGGGAATCTATGTGTGGAGCCAGAGGAAATGGGCGAGGAACTAAATGAGTACGTTGCATCAGTATTCACCAAGGAGAAGGACTTGGTGGATGATGAGCCTAGGGAAGGGAGTGTGGATAGTCTCAGTCATCTCATTATCAAAAAGGAGGAGGTGTTGAGTGTCTTGCAAAGCATTAAGGTAGATAAGTCCCCAGGGCCTGATGGGATCTACCCCAGAATACTGAGGGAGGCAAGGGAAGAAATTTCTGGGGCCTTGACAGAAATCTTTGCATCCTCATTGGCTACAGGTGAGGTCCCAGAAGACTGGAGACTAGCCAATGTTGTTCCTTTGATTAAGAAGGGTAGCAAGGATAATCCAGGAAATTATAGGCCGGTGAGCCTTACGTCAGTGGTAGGGAAATTATTAGAGAGGATTCTTCGGGACAGGATTTACTCCCATTTGGAAACAAATGGACTTATTAGTGAGAGGCAGCATGGTTTTGTGAAGGGGAGGTCGTGTCTCACTAATTTGATTGAGTTTTTTGAGGAAGTGACGAAGGTGATTGATGATGGAAGGGCAGTGGATGTTATTGAAACGGACTTCATTAAAGCCTTTGACAAGGTCCCTCATGGCAGACTGATACAAAAGGTGAAGTCACATGGGATCAGAGGTGAGCTGGCAAGATGGATACAGAACTGGCTCAGTCATAGAAGACAGAGGGTAGCAGTGGAAGGGTGCTTTTCTGAATGGAGGGCTGTGACTAGTGGTGTTCCGCAAGGATCAGTGCTGGGACCTTTGCTGTTTGTAGTATATATAAATGATTCGGAGGAAAATGTAGCTGGTCTGATCAGTAAGTTTGCGGACGACACAAAGGTTGGTGGAGTTGCGGACAGTGATGAGGATTGTCAGAGGATACAGCAGGATATAGATCGGTTGGAGACTTGGGCGGAGAAATGGCAGATGGAGTTTAATCCGGACAAATGTGAGGTAATGCATTTTGGAAGGTCTAATGCAGGTGGGAAGTATACAGTAAATGGCAGAACCCTTAGGAGTATTGACAGGCAGAGAGATCTGGGCGTACAGGTCCACAAGTCACTGAAAGTGGCAACGCAGGTGGATAAGGTAGTCAAGAAGGCATACGGCATGCTTGCCTTCATCGGTCAGGGCATAGAGTATAAAAATAGGCAAGTCATGCTGCAGCTGTACAGAACTTTAGTTAGGCCACACTTAGAATATTGCGTGCAGTTCTGGTCGCCACACTACCAGAAGGACGTGGAGGCTTTGGAGAGGGTACAGAAGAGGTTTACCAGGATGTTGCCTGGTCTGGAGGGCATTAGCTATGAGGAGAGGTTGGATAAACTCGGATTGTTTTCACTGGAACGACGGAGGTGGAGGGACGACATGATAGAGGTTTACAAAGTTATAAGCAGCATGGACAGAGTGGATAGTCAGAAGCTTTTTCCTAGGGTGGAAGAGTCAGTTACTAGGGGACATAGGTTTAAGGTGAGAGGGGCAAAGTTTAGAGGGGATGTGCGAGGCAAGTTCTTTACACAGAGGGTGGTGAGTGCCTGGAACTTGTTGCCGGGGGAGGTGGTGGAAGCAGGTACCATAGAGACGTTTGAGGCATTTTGACAAATACATGAATAGGATGGGAATAGAGGGATACGGACCCCGGAAGTGCAGAAGGTTTTAGTTTCGGCAGGCATCAAGATCGGCGCAGGCTTGGAGGGCCGAATGGCCTGTTCCTGTGCTGTACTGTTCTTTGTTCTTTGTTGAAACCAAAATCGATAATATTGTCATAAGTTTATTGCCGATGAATAAATTGTTGGTCAGTTGTACTGAGATGACAAATAAATAGGCATCATCATTAGTTCTTTGTATCTGTTTTCACAGTGAGGAACAGGAAATATTAGTGGTACAAGGGAACCTAAAAATACATCAAAGGGTGGAATTCAGTGCAGTTACAGTAAATATAAAAAATAATGGAGAAAATAACAGGCCTTAAGATAAACAAATCTTCAGGACTTGATAGATTCCACTCTGGAAATACGGTCATAGAGTCATAGAGTTATACAGCACAGAAACAGGCCCTCCGCCCCATCGTGTCTGTGCGGGCCATCAAGCACCTATCTATTCTAATCCCATTTTCCAGCACTTGGCCCATAGCCTTGTATGCTATGGCATTTCAAGTGCTCATCTAAATACTTCTTAAATGTTGTGAGGGTTCCTGCCTCTACCACCACTTCAGGTAGTGTGTTCCAGATTCCAACCACCCTCTTGGTGAAAACATTTTTCCTCAAATTCCCTCTAAACGTCCCGCCCCTTGCCTTAAATCTATGCCGCCTGGTTATTGATCCCTCTGCTATGGGAAAAAGTTTCTCCTTATCTATCCTATCAATTCCCCTCATAATTTTGTATATCTCAATTAGGTCCCCGCTCAGCCTTCTCTGCTCTAAGGAAAACAACCCTAGCCTATCCAGTCTCTCTTCATAGCTGAAATGCTCCAGCCCAGGCAACATCCTGGTGAATCTCCTCTGCACCCTCTCCAGTGCAATCACATCCTTCCTGTAGTGTGCTGACCAGAACTGTACACCATACTCCAGCTGTGACCTAACTAGCGTTTTATACGGCTCCATCATAACCCCCCTGCTCTTATATTCTACACCTCGGCTAATAAAGGCAAGTATCCCATATGCCTTCCTAACCACCTTATCTACCTGTGCTGCTGCCTTCAGTGATCTATGGACAAGTACATCAAAGTCCCTCTGACCCTCTGTACTTCCTAGGGTCCTACCATCCATTGTATATTCCCTTACCTTGTTAGTCCTCCCAAAATGCATCACCTCACACTTCTCAGGATTAAATTCCATTTGCCAGTGCTCCGTCCATCATACCAGCCCATCTATATCATCCTGTAATCTAAGGCTTTCCTCCTCACTATTTACGACACAACCAATTTTCGTGTCATCTGCGAACTTACTGATCATATCTCCTATATTCACATCTAAATCGTTAATGTACACTACAAACTGCAAGGGTCCCAACACCGATCCCTGTGGTACACCACTGGTCACAGGCTTTCACTCGCAAAAAAAACCTCATCACCTACTGCCTCCTGTCACGAAGCCAATTTTGAATCCAATTTGCCAAATTGCCCTGGATCCCGTGGGCTCTTACCTTCTTAATCAATCTCCCATGCGGGACCTTATCAAAAGCCTTACTGAAGTCCATGTAGACTACACCAACTGCCTTACCCTCATCTACACATCTCGTCACCTCCTCAAAAAATTCAATCAAGTTTGTTAGACACGATCTCCCCCTGACAAAGCCATGCTGACTATTCCTGATTAATCCCTGCCTCTCCAAGTGGAGATTAATCTTGTCCTTCAGAGTTTTTTCCAATAGTTTCCCAACCACTGAAACTAGACTCAATGGCCTGTAATTACCTGGTTTATCCCTGCTATCCTTCTTGAATAATGGTACCACATTTGCTGTCCTCCAATCCTCTGGTACCTCTCTTGTGGCCAGAGAGGATTTGAAAATTTGTGTCAGAGCTCCGGCTAACTCCTCCCTTACCTCACATAGCAGCCTGGGATACATCTCATCTGGGCCTGGGGATTTATCCACTTTTAAGCCTCCGAAAACAGCGAATACCTCCTCCCTTTCAATGCTAATTTGTTCAAGTATAAAACAATCCCCCTCCCTGATCTCTACACCTACATCGTCCTTCTCCATAGTGAACACAGATGAAAAGTAATCATTTAAAACCTCACCTGCGTCCTCCGGCTCCACACACAGATTGCCACTCTGGTCCCGAATGGGCTCAACTCTTTCCCTGGTTTTCCTGTTGCCCTTAATATACTTATAAAATGCCTTGGGATTTTCCTTTATCTTGTCCGTCAGTGTTTTTTCATGTCCCCTCTTCGCTCTCCTAGTTACTTTTTTAAGTACCCCCTCACACACACTTTCTCTACTCTTCTAGGGCCTCCCCTGTTTTCAGCACTTTGAATCTGCCATAAGCCTCCTTTTTTCCCTTATCCAATCCTCTATATCCCTTGATATCCAGAGTTCCCTGGAATTTTTGGTCTTAACCTTCACCTTAACGGGAACATGTTGGCCCTGAACTGTCACTATTTCCTTTTCGAATGAATCCCACTGGTCTGATGTTGACTTTCCTACAAGTAGCTGCTCCCAGTCCACTTTGGCCAGATCCTGTTTTATCATATTGAAATCGGCCTTCCCCCAATTCAGTACTTTTATTTCTGGTCCCTCTTGTCCTTTTCCATAACTACCTTAAATCTTAGACTGATGGTCACTATCCCCGAAATGCTCCCCCACAGACACTTCTACCACTTGTCCAGCTTCATTCCCTAGGATTAGCTCCAGTACTGCCCCTTCTCTTGTAGGACTTTCTACGTGCTGGCTGAAAAGGCTCTCCTGTATGCACTTTAAGAATTCCGCCCCCTTTAAGCCTTTTGCAGTAAGACTATCCCAGTTGATATTGGGGAAGTTGAAATCCCCTACTATTATTACCCTATTATTTTTATACCTCTCTGAGATTTGCCTACATATCTGCTCCTTTATCTCTCCCTGACTGTTTGGAGGCCTGTAGAACACTCCCAGCCAAGTGATTGCCCAGTTTTTGTTTTTAAGTTCTACCCATATGGCCTCGTTTGTGGAACCTTCAAAAATATCATCCTTCCTTACTGCAGTTATTGACTCCTTGATCAACAGTGCAATACCACCTCCTCTTTTACACCCTCCCCTGTCACGCCTGAAGATTCTATACCCTGGAATATTGAGCTGCCAGTCCTGCCCTTCCCTCAACCATGTCTCTGTGACAGCAATAATATCACATTCCCATGTGTTAATCAATGCCCTCAATTCATCTGCCTTACTAGTAAGACTCCTTGCATTAAAGTAGATGCAATCCAGCCTTGCATTGTTCGCTTGTGCACTAACAGATCTATATTTGCGCTGCCTTCCAGACTGACTCAGTTTCTCTTCTATATTTTGCTGTACCTAACCCCCTACTGTACCTCCATTCTGTATCCCATCCTCCTGCCAAATTAGTTTAAACCCCACCCCCACACCCCCCGCAACAGCACTAGCAAACCTCCCAGCAAGGATGTTGGTCTCGTTCCGGTTCAGGTGCAACCCGTCCAACTTGTACAGGTCCCACCTTTGCTAGAAACTGACCCAGTGATCCAGGAAACTAAAGTCCTCCCTCTTGTACCATCTCTTCAGCCATGCATTCACCTGCTCTAGCCTCCTATTCCTATACTCACTAATACGTGGCACCGGGAGTAATCCAGAGATTACAACCTTTGAGGTCCTGCTTTTAAATCAGCTACCTAGCTCCCTAAATTCTTGTTGCAGGACCTCATCCCTCTTTCTACCTATGTTGTTGGTACCAATGTGTACCATGATCTTTGACTGTTCATCCTCTCCCTTCAGAATGTCCTGCGGCCGCTACGTGACATCCTTGACCCTAGCACCAGGGAGGCAACATACCATCCCGGAGTCACGTTTGTGGCCACAGAAATACCTATCTGTATCCTTCATGATAGAATCCCCTAATACTAAAACCCTACCAGTCTTCTTCCTCCCCTCCTGTGCAGCTGAGCCATCCATGGTACCATGAACTTGGCTCTTGATGCTTTCCCCTGAGCCATCTCCCCCAACAATATCTAAAGCGGTATATCTGTTAGGAGAGGGGGATGGCCACAGGGGACTCCTGCACTACCTGCGTTCCTCTACTGTCTGGTGGTCACCTATTCTCTTCCTGCCTTTGCAGCATTTGTCTGCGGTGTGACCACCTCGCTAAACGTGCTATCCACGGTGATCTCAGCATCGTGCATGCTCCACAGTGAATCCACCCGCAGCTCCAGCTCCGTAATGCGGGTAGCCTGTAGCTGCAGATTGATACACTTCCTGCACACATGGTCATAAGGGACACTGGAAGCGTCCCTGATTTCCCACATAGCGCAGGAGGAGGATATCACTGATGCGAGCTCTCCTGCCATGACTTACCTTTAGATTACTTAGATACTCCCTTTAATTAAAAATACTAATTACACTAGGGGCCTTGTTCTACTCCAAACACTATATGCTACAATCTAAAGTTCTTCATAAAGTTCAATCTAATTACACTAATTTGAAATAAATGGAGGAAATTGCTGATGTATGAATCATCATTTTCCAAGATTCAGGAATTGTGGAAATGGATTGCAAAATTTCAAATGTCACTCCGTTATTTAAGAAAGGAACGAGGAAGAAACTAGATAACTAGTCACACAGTTCCAGCTGTTTGAGAAGTTAGTGAAATCTATCTTCAGGGATAGAATGATTGAGCACTTGGACAAATAGCAGCTAGTTAAGAAGAGTTCGCATAGATTTGTGAAGGGAACGTCATGTCATCTAGTTAAAATTTTTGAAGTGGTCGCTGGGATGGTGAATAGGTGAGTGTCTTGTAGGTGATAGAGGCTTTGGGGAGTCAGGAGATGAGCCATGTACTACAGAATACCCAGCCTCTGACCTATTCTCATGGCTACAACATTTATGCAGCAGATCCAGTTTAGTTTCTGCTCAGTGGTGACTCCTCTTGATGATCTAGAGTTGAATGACGGATAACACCAGGAAAAATGTTTTTGCTTTCAGCATGCACAACAATTTTTGCTTTTTACTGGACAGTCACTTATTTGGGAGTACTTTCCACTGCAGTTATAACACATAACAATTGGCTGGACTGTGATTTCACCTTGGCATGATGCTGTTTGTGCTTGACATTTCTTGATTAATAGTCGCTTGTCTTCTAGCTTTGATGTCTGCTGCAAGACATTTGGCTAAATTAAATGCTACAGCCACTGAATAGTTCATTTAAGATGTAATTTTTCTTCGGGTTTGATGACAAAAAATTTTAGATTAGAGATACAGCACTGAAACAGGCCCTTCGGCCCACCGAGTCTGTGCCGACCATCAACCACCCATTTATACTAATCCTACACTAATCCCATATTCCTACCAAACATCCCCACCTGTCCCTATATTTCCCTACCACCTACCTATACTAGTGACAATTTATAATGGCCAATTTACCTATCAACCTGCAAGTCTTTTGGCTTGTGGGAGGAAACCGGAGCACCCGGAGAAAACCCATGCAGACACAGGGAGAACTTGCAAACTCCACACAGGCAGTACCCAGAATCGAACCCGGGTCCCTGGAGCTGTGAGGCTGCAGTGCTAACCACTGCGCCACTGTGCCGCCCTTCTATAACCTATGGTTTGGTTTCACAACCTGCATCAGTTAATTTACATTTTGCTGCTTGTTGGCAAAAGTGTGTGGAAAAGGTATCTACAAATTAATTCTTGTTTCTAACTGCTCATGGAGATATGATTGATTTATACACTTTTATATATTGAGTTCTGCCTGGGAGCGAAATGATCAGTTGGATTTTTCAAATCATGGTCGGTATTATTTTCACTAACAGACAGGATGATAAAGATGTTGCGTAAATACTCTCTGCAATGCATATGCAAAGCTTTCTTTTACATAGTTTTGGTGAAATCAAACCCATTATCATATCCCCAAACCATTTTATCTATCCCGAAAGGACTGAAGAAGGATTGTTCTCTAGATTTAATTGGGGATTTATGAGGCAATTATGTGGTTGTCTTATGAGTAGAATTAACTTGTTACTCAGATACAAATATGAAGAAGACACTGCACCTTAGGTTATTGATTCATTCCAAAAATACATGCTCCTAGTACTAAGCTTGCAAAACCCACAGAAGTTAAGTAATCATCCTTGTATCTCCTGAACTCAATTTTAATTCCATCTAAATTATCCACAAACCTTTTCGTAATGCACATGGGTTAAAGGGTGGTACTAACTTGGAATCTTACACTGGGCTGCCAATTCCTTTAACAACAATTACTTGCAGAATTTGAAAACCCCTTCTATTAATAAGTCAATACAATCACATATGTCATTTCAGCTCATGTGCCGCTTCACTTGGTACACACTCCTCAACCACTCGCTTTTGCCTAATTTAGTCAGTCTTGTTGCAGGAGATATGGTGCACAGTGCTCACGAGAGGTAGGTCCCTGAATGGCCAGGGGAGGTGTGGGCAGGGGCATGCCTAACTTTAAGCACCTCATGCCCTACAAGGGAAAAGCATGGATCTTATGAAAGCCACTGCACTCTTGCCATGAGAGATGGCTGGTCATGGGCCATATTGCCAACAAAAAGTTATGTTTGTATGGTTCTCACAGGCCCATGACTGCTTGCACTCACCTAATGAAGCTCCACACAAACATATGGTTTCTCTTCTCTGATCTCTTAATCTCAAGGGGTATTGCTCACCAATTCTCAGCTTCTGTTGTCCTTTCCTGGAAAACCATCACAGCAACAGGGAGGGCGGAGCACAGGAGGATGAAGCCGACACATCAGTTCCTGCAGAGAGTTTCCTGCCCTGTATTCCACTGCCCCATGTCATACCTACTCTTGAGAAGCTCTCCTTGTGAGTGTGGTGGAAGTTGGAAATCTTCCACTGGACTTAACCCCATCAGAAGTGAGAGGCACGTCCAGATCTCCATAAGATAGAAAGAACTTGGATTTATATAGCGCCTTTCATGACCTCAGAACATCTCAAAGAGTTTTACAGCCAATGAAGTACTTCTGAAGTGTCGTCACATTTGTAATAACCATGGTAGCTAATTTGCGCACAGCAAGGCTCCATGAACAGCAATGAAATAATGACCAGACAATATATTTAATGATGTTGGTTGAATTATAAATATTGACCAGGACGCCGGAAGAACTCCATGATCCTCTTCCAATAGTGTAATGAGATCTTTAAAGTTTGACTGGTGGGTCGGACAAGGCCAGTTTTTTGTGTATTGCTAGTTGCACTGAGAAGGGGTGGTAGGCTATTTTCTTTACTAATCATTTTTACAACTGAGAGTCTTGCTATGGCACTTCAGTGGGCTATTAAGAGTCAACAACATGCTGGCCAGTACCCTAACATAGGCTAAAGTACTCCATTTTGGTTAAAGTTATCTGAAGCTGATTTTTCATTTAAACTTAACCTGTTCATTCAAAGCCATATGAAAAGTATGCCAAAGTTTTCTTTTGTTACTCTTGTTATTACTTGTAACTTGTTCTTCATTAATGGAACTAGAAATTGTGCAACGTGACTTGTTATGGATGTTGCTGATCAGTTGCGTCCTCTTGCACAATTGGTCAAATATATACTGACTGGCAGTAGTCATCTTTACTGGGTAAGCATGTATGGGTGATGGTCCTCACAGGCCCATGATCACAAAAATGCAAGATACTTGCATTTCACAGTGTCGCTGAGTTAAATCAGTTGATCTGAGTTGCATTTGATTCTTTCTATGTTAATATTTTTGGGTGTTGTAGCTTCTTTAAAGCAGTGGTTCTCAAACCTTTTTGTTTGAAGGACCCCTTTTCAAATGAATTAGTAATCACGGACCCCCCCGGCCCCCAGCTAAATTACAATGCTATACAATGCTCATAATGTGAAAGTGCAGCAGCAAAGAGTGTTTTAGTAAGGCTGTCATGCCAATGTGCTTTATTGAATGATTATATTCTTTAATCCACTGACTGGAGATCTGAATTTATATTTTTTTAAAAGGCATTTTAAAAAGAGCAGTTAAAAGGATGACTTTTCTGGCAGCTTAGGATGGCCACCTAATTTGCAACAAGGACTGTGAGGAGGGAGACAAAATGTCTGCTCATTTCTGAGCGAGAACCGAGACCCAGGAAGTTTAAGGGAACTACTTGTTCTTTTTAGCAAGGAGAAATATTGCTGACTGCTATGTTTCAATTACTGAGTGACTGTCATGTGACGAGCTCCTCCCCATCTGTGGTTTTAAACTTTCTCTGCAGCCAAAAGGAGAAGCTTCTGGACGACTTTTGCAGACCCTCAGTTGAGGGGGGGGGGTCATCTCTCAAACTCGCTCTGTCTCTCCTCTCTCTCTCTCGCTCTCTCTCTCTCTCTCTCTCTCTCCTGCCTGTTGACTGACCACCTTTGCATTGTCACTCCAGCAACAGTTAAAAATCAGTGTTCATCTGACGGAATTACTATGCCTCATTCTTCATTCTTGGCAGGCGGGGGTCTAGCATGAGCGGCACAGTGGCGCAGTGGTTAAGGGCGGCACAGTGGTTAGCACCGCAGCCTCACAGCTCCAGCGACCCGGGTTCAATTCTGGGTACTGCCTGTGTGGAGTTTGCAAGTTCTCCCTGTGTCTGCGTGGGTTTTCTCCGGGTGCTCCGGTTTCCTCCCACAAGCCAAAAGACTTGCAGGTTGGTAGGTAAATTGGCCATTATAAATTGCCACTAGTATAGGTAGGTGGTAGGGAAATATAGGGACAGGTGGGGATGTGGTAGGAATATGGGATTAGTGTAGGATTAGTATAAATGGGTGGTTGATGGTCGGCACAGACTCGGTGGGCCTGTTTCAGTGCTGTATCTCTAAACTTAAAACTCTAAACTTGTTAAAAAAATCACCAGACACTTGGTTGGAAGGAAATTTGCATACTAACAGCCAGTGCTTGTGGCGACAAAGGACTATTCCCTGGTCCACTTAATCCACAATGGACATTGATCACCAGACAATGAAGGTGATGAAGCTCACATTCCAGGACGACTGCTAAGATGGCAGAAACAGAAGTGGCCAAACCAGCTAGTCGCATGACTAACCTGCTGGGCAACCTGGGTTTTTTTGAATTGTGCCACAGAGAAAGACTCAGAAGGCTGTTTGAACTGGAAGCTGAAACAAGCAAGTCTCTCACCTGGCTGTCTCCCTCTCTCGCTTTCTCCCAAGCCATTGGACCCACGGAAGACTCCTAGGAGAGAAAAGATTCCTACATCGGAACAAGTTGAAGCGTGAACTGGGCCCCAATGAATTGCAAGACTTACTGGCAACCATAGATTGCATATTGAACTTAAAGGACTGTAACTACCAGATATTGCCTCAAACGTTTCCCCTTTATTCCTTCTACTTTTTCTGTCTCTGTGTGTTTATTGTGTACACATGCTAGCTTGGTCACATCACATATTCGTAGTCATTAACCAGATTATAGTTTAAGATTAATAAACTCCTACCTTTCTTGCATCTAAGAAAACCTGTCTGAATTGATTTCTTTGCCTTACAATTGGAAAGCGGTGAACAAGGATTCACTCGGGGAGCTAAAACACGGTGTTTAAAAAAAAAATTAAATCCTGTTACGATTAAACCAGGCAAAGGCTGAGAGGGAACCCCCTAGAACTTCCCATCTGGTCATAACAGATATTTGGGGACTACCATCCTGGATTTTACTCTCAGACAAACGAGAAATTGGAAGTTGGAAGCCAAATTGTTCCCAATCAAAAAAGAGAAAAGATTCAATACAGATTTTCTTGTGGTTGTGTGTGCTAGAATACTAACATGTCTGTGACTGAAGCTAAAATAAAAACAAAATACTGCAGATGCTGGAAATATGAAATAAAAACAGGAAATGCTGGAAATACTCAGCAGGTCTGGCAGCATCTGTGGAGAGAGAAGCAGAGTTAACGTTTCAGGTTAGTGACCTTTCATCAGAGTTCTGATGAAGGGTCACTGATCTGAAACATTAACGCTGCAACTGAAGCTAGTAGCTCCCCAAGCCAGGGTGAAGTAACTTGGGATACGTTAAAAGCACTGTCTATGGAGGAGCTGAGGAAAATGGCTGAGCAGTGTGGGATCACTATATGTGGCAAGGCTAGGAAGTCTGAACTCCTAAGACTAGTAGCCAAACATTTTTCCCTTGAAAATGAAGAAGCAGAAGCAGGGTTAGAAGTAGACCCCGACAGGGTATTGCTAGCAAAGATACAATTGGAACAGAGGAAACTTGAATTTGAGGGAAGAGAAAGAGAGACACGGAGCTAAAAAAAAAAATGCTTTTTAAATTTAAACCCTGTTATGGTTAAACCAGGCAAAGGCTGAGAGGGTACCCCTAGACCCCTCATGCCTGGTTGTAACAGCATCCTCTGGCTATAATCAGAAACTCTGTTGGAGGAAATCATCTGCATCGCTGTCTCCAAGAGACCCACCGAACCAGTCATCTATCTCTTCAAACTAAAAGTCTCAGGACCACTAAATTCAGCTAGAATCCAGCTGAGTCACCAAATGCCACAGACTGCATACCCTTTTTTTCTATGGACTCTAACTCAACCAATCTATCTTTTTCCACTCTGTAACCTATTTGTCTGTATGTAAACCTCTAGTGTGTGTGTGTGTGTGTGTGTGTGTGTGAATGAAAGTTGGCGGGTAGTTTATTACTTTCATTAGTTCGGTTTAGGTACAATAAAGATAACCTCCTTCTTTGTTAACTCAAGAAAACCTGTCCGATTGGTTCTTGTTATGATTATAGCAAGTAAGTCATCAAACACCTACTGAATTGGCCAGTACATCCACTTTAAGAAAGAATTAAACCTGTTGTGGTCAAATGAGAGGGAAAAGAGGGAAGCCCTTCGACCCCTCCTCACTTGACCGTAACAATGCTTTTAAGAAAACAGCTATTTACTTACAGTTATCAATTACATGGGTATGCCTGCTTCCCGCTGCAGTGTTTGTCTATCCTTGGCAGGAACCCAGAAATAGTGCTGTGGGACATTTTACATCCACCTGAGAGGGTAGTCAGGGCCTTAGCTTAAATCCTGGCTCGGGTATAAAATTAAAGCCTGACCCGACCACAGCCTGAGCCCTTTAATTTTTTTTCGCGCCCGACCCCACCCGACCCGACACAAATCTCCTTCATTTGTTCCGGCAGCAGGCTATTCCTGAAGCTGGTGTTGTGGGGAATCATAGGTAAGCCTGGTCCCGTGACTTCCCAGAAGCAGTGTCCAGCCCGACCCAAGCCCAAATGCTGGACTTGGAGTTTCGACCCAATCGGACACATGTAGTCGGGTCTAGTCGGGTTCGGGTTGGGTAGCCATGCTTTACCTTGGCTTAACATCTCATCCAAAAAGCAGCATCTACTGACAGTGCAGTATTCCCTTGGTACTGCACTGGAGTGTCAACTTTGATTTTTGTGCTCCGGTACTGGGGCGAAATTTTCAGGCCCCACCGAGGACAGGAACAGAGATGGATGGGGCCCGAAAATACCAGTGCTGGCCAGTTTTCAGGTGCTGTTCCTGGTGCTGGCTGTTTTAAAGGAGGCGGGTGCGGGGCTGACCAGGTAAGCTGATTTGGCTTGTTAAAAGCTTTGGTTAATTCTAATTAAAAGAGGCCAACTGGAATTTCCCAGTCAACTTCCAGTTTCCCAAACTGACTGGTGGCAATTTAACCGCCTGAAGTTGTGCCCCAGTGGCAGGCTGGGGGGAGCAGCACTGCAGGTAGGCCTAGAGGCCCTCCCTGCCTGCCTGGGTGCGGGTGCAGCCCTCTAGGGGGATTCCCCCACCACCTCACAGTGGTGGCTTAGCTGCTGTATCTGCTTTTTAAAAATTTAGGATTGAAAAAGATTGATGAGAGGGTGCCTCCGTGTTGAAGCGTCCTCTCAGTTGCTTAACATCCATTGCAGGCTGCTGCTCCTTGCAAGCTGGAAGATCTCTGATTGACCCTCCAGCTTCGAGAGCCTGCCCGCCACCCTTAATTGGACAGAGAGTTTGTCTCCATGCCAATTAAGGGGGACGCCTCTGAAAATCCCAATAATTGACTCTTTCCCCCCCGGGTCAATTTTAGGACCCGGAAACAGTCCCGACTCCTGTTTCCTGCCCTGGGGTGGGACTTGAACCCCCAATCTTTAACTCAGAGGTGAGAGTGCTAACAATTAAGCCACAGATGACACTTGAATTAAAATAACAGAAAAATGGATTCTATGCTGAATCATACAGGATGATACTGTACAGAGTACCTTGAAAGCCAGACTGCTTTTTTGTGTTAGAAAAGGAACTAGGATTGAAGTTGTCCTGTTTTGGTGGAGAGAAACAGCATGAGACTAAGATGTATGGTTTGTGTTGATGTATTATGAGAGGTAATATAGTTTCTGTGGCAGTCCAAATGTCAAGGAAAATTTTAACCCCCCCCCAAAAAACAGGCGGTTTGGGTCAGATGCGAAGTTAAAGCATTAAAAAGTTGCATCCCAACCCCAACCTGCCACGTCCATTTTCATGGGAGTTGGGATGGGGCTAATGACCAAGCTGTTCCCAGAAGGAAGGTTGCCACTTTAAATATTATAATGAGGCTGCAAGCCTCATTGTTATGCACCACTTTGAATTTAACTCTGGACGGCTCTGGAAACTTGGCAGTTGACACCAGGTGAGGACTCTTGGATCCAGGCCTCTCCACCTACCTGCCTGCCTGCCTAGATAATCCCTGACAATCCTTCCGCCCCCCCCCCCCCCACCCCATTCAATCTCCCCCTGACTTTCTCCATGAGGTTTCCTACTTCTGCCCACGGCCTTTGACCTACCCCTCCCTCCGCTAAGGCCTCCGACCAAGCCCCCAATCCCCGGACCCTGGAATCGACCAACCCCCCCCCCCCCCCCCCAGCCCTGCCCCGCCCCATGGGGCACTGACTTATCAGCTTCTTCAGCCTTCTCTGGCCTGCTCCCCATCAAGCTGGCTTCCTGGGGGTTCACATTGGTGATGTCAGACACATTCTAAAGCTTATACAGTTCTGTCACCGCACTGCTCCCACCCCACCAACCCCGACCCCCGCACAACTCCTTCCCATTCCCAGTCAATCAGGTAATTTAAAATCCAGCCTATGGTGTCACTTCACACTGCAGAGATGCCATGGCAAGTTTGGTTATTCATGCTATTGCCAACACTCTTTCTATATTATTCTTTTGAGAATGACACAACCTTCTAAGTTTTCAGCTGCTTTTTGAAATTGTAAAAGAAAAACTTGAATGCAGAACAAATCATAAACCTTTAGCGAGGTCAATTGCATATTAGGATCTAAAATTAGATTGGATGCTGGATTTTGCCTCGAGATGTTTTTCTGTTTGCATTCATTTGAGACGACTTGAGAAGTTTGCACTAACATCTTTGCATTTCACCCTTTGAATTCTGGAGTGCTTTAGGAGAAGCATTGTTTTGTTGTGGAGTTGCTTTTTTAAATATAGAATTCTAGAATTGTAAGAGCTACATTTCAGGTGTAGAGAGCATCAGTGAATGTTTCATAATGTGATATTTTCAGAATAAAGGAGCCAGTCTCAGGATGCTAAAAAGCCTGCCACAAATAAAGCTTAAAATGAAGACAGCAATGAAACATTGTCCATCGAGATATTACCACCGACTGCTGTCCCTGGAACACCACAGGTTTTCTATTGATGGAGATGATGATGTTTCTTATTAAATGGATTAGCCAATGTGGTAAAATAACACAGAAAGCAATTTTTCCCAAACAAATAAACCCATGTGCTACCGAGGAAAATTAGAACCCAATAAGGAATTTAGTTTAGGTGTGAAGAAATAAAAGGGAGAAGACTGACTCACTGCTACATTTGTTCATTTAGCTACTTCAAGATATTTTCCCTTACCCTTTGTTTCCTTCACAAAAAATGTAGCTGTCAAGTTAAAATCTGATTTCGGGTTCCAAAGGTTTCTGATTTTTTTCCTAATGTTGTGCTGTTTTTAATGTTCAACAATTCGCCAAAGAAGTCCAATGATAAAATCTGAAACAGCTGGTAACCAAAACCAATGATGGGGCTAAATTTAATTCGCGTGGCGCGCTTTGAACTCAGCAGCCTTCCAACGCGGAAGAGCCCCCGCGATATTATGCGGCCGCACCCGATGATGTAGAGGGGGCGTTCGCCGCGTCCCCGGCAACAGTATCCGGTGCCATTTTTAAAGGGCTTTAAGCCCTTAAAACAGGTTTAAATTTATAAAGGAACATTAGTGCCGATCTTTATTAAGTAAACACTTATGTTATGGAGGCGCTTCCCCAACTCCCCTAATGGTCATTTAATTGGCCCTCAATGACAAAAAACACTTCATTCCATACCCGAACTTCCCCCCCCCCGCCCCGCCCCCAACCTTCAATCATTTGCCCTTCAACCCCTTCCCACCATTCACACAATCAATAAAAATTGATTTTGCTGCTCCGCCACCCCTCCCGCCCTGAAAATTTTATTACTCCCCCCTCCCCACCAGGTTCTCGCCTCGGAATCAAAGGCGCGCAAAGCACCAACGGCGGCTGTAAAATTGGCGTGGGATGGCCACCGCCACAGGTAAGTTTATTTACATATCATTAATGTTCATTTAAATATGCAGATGAAGGGCCCGGTACCAGGCGGCGGGTGGGGGGGCACACCAAATTCTCCCTCACCCGCCCCCCACCACCAGTAATATGTGGTGAGCCCTTCTTGACGTAACGGTCGAGGCGGGTTTCCCCCCACAGAATTTTACTGCACCACCGCCCCCCCCCCCCCCCACTGCCGCGACCGCCGACTTCGAGGGGCTGGTAAAATTCAGCCCATGGTGTTTGAGAGATGTAATATTAAATGAGTACAGGAATTCAAGCAGAAATACTTGATGAGCGCAGAAAACCTTTCAATTGTCCCCTTTTGAGATAAATCAAGCGGCTGGGGCTGGATTTTTATTTTTGGGTCAGGATTCCAATGCCGGTATCAAATCCGGGCCCCGACCCCTCACCATGTCAGAAATAGTCAACTGCCATAATTTTCAAAGGAATGGCCAATTAATGGCCAGAGGACATGCTCGCCGTCCAATTAAGGATGGTGGACGGGCTCCAGCGTGCTGGAAGGCCATTAGGGCCTTCTCCAACACTGATGGAGTTGCAGCCTGCTATTGCAGGTAATGGAGAGAGAGGGAGCCTCAAGAGGGAGATACCCTGTCAGCACTTTTTTTGCTAAATTATAAGAAAAGAAATGGCCACAGCTGGTAGACCACCATTGCGGAGAGGGACCCCCCCCCCAACCCCCCAACCACAGAATAGCCTCTGGCCCGCAGGCCGATTGGAGAATTCCATTCGGCCTCTGATCATTAGCCTTAATAGGCCTTTTAATTTTGTTAACAAGCCACCCGCTGCTCGCAAGCGTGTAGCTGTCATCCCGCCCGACCTCCATCCTTAAAAATGGCCCAGAGGCGGGAAGTTGCCAGCTAACCAGCACGCTGGCTGGCGTGAGGAAATTCTGAGCCCAAGCCCACCCACCACTGTTCCTGCCTCTGGCAGCCTGCCAAAAGTCAACCCCTTCACTTTGAATAAAGGGAAAATAAATGGATGATGAGACATAGTGCAGTTATAATGAAATCACCACCTACTCATTGTGAAATCCTGAGCTGTTTTAGTCCAGGAGAAGCATTGGAATGTGTTTTGCAAATCAGTAGTTGCATATCTGGTCACAACTCACTGATTTTTCAGACAATTTTCAGGTGTTGTAATTTTTGCACATCTCTTCTAATGCAGAAACACTGAAACACGTAACTGCTGCTTTCATACAAGGTCTTTTGCAAATGCCACATCCTTGTGCAATTATGCAATGTAAGTGTCACTAAAAAGATGTGAAGGCTGCTGCGAGGGCAACATATTCCTAGCAAGTGCCATTGGAAATGTATGTTGGAGCCAGTCTGATTTGTGGAGCTCATAAAACTCTTGACTCAATACCAGCTGAAAATTTTGGATCCATTATGTGGTGTCCTACGTAGACATTAACCCATGAAAGATAGTCAAAATAGTCAATAATGATTTTTTCGTCTTGCATATAAAAGCTCTTTGATCAGAGCACGGTTGCTGTAAGGGATTTGTCTTGAGAAGAAGTAGGGTTACGAAAGGTTTGCAAATCAGATCCTCTCACGTCATCTCATCTCTCGGACTCTTCACAGATACTTTTAAGTCTCTCATCTCTGACAGTTGAAATATAGTTTGAAGATTGATGATTTATAGAAGATTTGCAAATAGTTAGTTTCATAGAGCCCCTGTGGGGCTGAAAAGCAGCTCCATAAACTCCTGTATGGAGCTGGAGCCCTGAGAATGGATTTTAAGCACTTAACATAACAAATACACATGCTTTCAACAGTCATTCCGTGTTTTGTAATGCTGTTCTTTTTCTCAACCTTGTAGAAACGTGCCAAGGGCCAAGTGCTGTTTGATCTGGTCTGCGAGCACCTCAACCTGCTGGAGAAGGATTATTATGGGTTGACATTCTGTGACTCTGAAAGCCAGAAGGTGAATTATGTTATTCTACTTAATGTTAAATGTGATTATGCTTTCCTTGATCTTTTCAGCAATGCTGTCAATCTGCAATAGAGTATTGCGGCATACAAACTCAATGCAGTAATAGTCCTACTGTCACACACACAGCTGTCACATTGGTGAAACGTTATGAGTGTGATCAGTTCACACAGCACAGAAGTTATTGTTCTTCTCAGGGAAGGTTGTAGGTTGGCAGGTGCTTTTACATTCCTGATCGATCGCTTTAACAACACAAAGTCTAATTGCTGTAAATACCAATCTCCTTAGGTCAATTAGAGTTAAGAGTTCTTGTGGTGGGAAGTTTGCAGAACCAGTCCCTTACTCCATACATTTGTACATCATTGTTTTAGACCTCCTTTTGCTTCTAGATCTATGATGTGCTATCTCACAGTTTAACGTCATCCGGTCACATCATCATCTGCCTTGCTTCCCACAGAACCCTTACCCAACTCCAGCCCATCATCTTGCATTAAGCATGTTGGTTCCATTGTCATCACTCCCCTCAAGCTAACTCCTTACTCTCTTTAAAATTCACTGCAAAATGTATTTTCATATTTCTACCAGTATTTGGTGTTAAATTGCTCAAAGCCATTGAGTGCTATACTGCTTTATAAGGATAGGAGTGCTTGATCATGGAATGCACAGCCTTTTTTTTTTCTGCTTAAGTGCAGCCACGTTTAACATGGCCTATCCCTCTAGGGCCACAATATCTAATTGTTGCAAAAAGCAAAATCATGAGGTCAGTTAATTGTTCTTGGTGGGGAAGTTTTAAGGTCAGCAGGTATCTATCAATTCCTGCTTCCAGATCAGAAGAAAACCCCATCAAATGACTTGTTTTCTTTTTTATTATTACTTTTGACACTTTGGGCTGAATTTTCGCCATGGAGGCAGGAAACAGGAGCCGAGTCTGTTTTTGGGTCAGAAACCTGCCTCCGTTGGGAAACTGATTAAAGTTAAAATTTTCATGATCGTGAGCCCTTAGTTGATATAGAGATGGGTTTCCTGTCCACTTAGAGCCAATGGGGTGGGAATCATTTGGGTCAGATGAATTGTGGGATTCATTTAGACATCCCATGGCAGCCATCTCTGAGGCTGCTGGTTGTCCTGCGGGAAAGATCTGAAGATTGTGCCAAAGCCGTCCACAGCACCAAAGGGAAGCGAGATGTCACACGACAGGCAGAGGCCTGGCACCTGGGGCAGAGCAGACCCTCACTTCATCGATGCCGACCTGGATCTAATGCTGGAGGCCATGAGGGAGAGGAGGGAGGTCCTCCCAGAAGGTGGCAGGAGGGGCACCTCTCTCATCAGCGTCATCTCCCTCCGCCTTCTCTTCCTCCTCCTCCTCTCTTACCTCCTGCTCCTGCTCCTCCCCCAATGAGCTGTCTCCTTCCAGGTTCTCACCATCCTCAAGTTCCACAACTCTCTGGAGGGCCATGTTATGGAGAGCACAGCAGACTATACAATGACTGAGACCCTTGCTGGAGGGCACCAACCGACTGGTCCAGGGACCAGAATGCCCTCTGTCCCTGTGAGGCTGTGTCTCTCATTAAATGAATGTGCTGTCCAGTTCTGGCAAACAGGGCATCAGTGACCTGCGAAATGCAGTGGCATGCAGCAGTCTGCGAGATGCCACCAATGTCCACAGCTGATCCTTGGAGGGAGCCAGAAGTGAAGAGGTTCAAGGCCACAGTGACTTTGATGGCTACTGGCAGGGCATGGCAGTCAGTGATGTGAGGTGCGAGGACTTTGGCAACGAGTCCACAGATCTGCCTGGAGAGTATCAGTCTCCCACAGCACTGGTAGCTCCGTCTTCGGTGGTAGATCCTGTGTTCAGGGTTTGGCCTCCGTTGCTTGCCTGCCCTTCTTCCCCCTCCTATGCCCTCCTGATGCCTGGGGGTCTGCCCTTCCTGAGAAGGGTGATGCCCCTCATTATCACTGGACCCAAAATCTGACAGTGGTGCCCCCATTTCCATCTGGTGCCTTTCTTCAGGGCAAGTGGCTGCCCAATTTCCTTGGCAACCTTGCCTCCTTACCTTTCTGCCCCCGTGATGCCAGGGGGTGCTGATTCTGTTCAAAGCCCGGGAGCTGAGTGTGCACTCTCCCTGACACCTGCGCAGTGCCAGCGCACCCCCTTACCAAATGTCCAGTCCCCCTTTGCCCCACTGATCTGCTTATGGGTCCAGGATGATGCCCATGATTGGTTCACCACTCTGTACTCGCCTCCCCTCAGCTGTTCTAAAACTGACAGCTTCTAAATTTTGTGCGCCCCTTTAAATATCCCAACCCCACCCCCTCAACAGCTTTTTCACAGGCTTTGTAATAAGTTTAAGGAGGGTGAGCGGGTTTCCAATCCCATCCTTTTCCTGCCCTGGTGGTTATTGCCAGTGCTGGCATCAGTGCCTTGGAATCGACACACCTCCTGGTGCTGGTATTTTCAGGGCCCCACCCTGCCTCTGTTCCTGTTTTCGGGGGACTGAAAATTCAGCTCTTTGAAATGTGGTGTCTGAATTGTGATGGTCTCTGATATGGAGCGGACTCAATTCTACATCTATGTGTGCGCATAATTACCTCTCTTGTACTATCTGCTTCCCTCAAAAGTTTGTTTCCAATTCCAAAGCTTGAGTGATTTTTTTCTAACACCAGGATCAGGAACTAATGATTTTTTGTGTACGTTTATTTCAGCCACAATATCAATATTGAAGAATGCCCCTCTGCATAGAGTTTTGAGAATAAAAACTTGCATGCATGCAGATTCATGTTGGGTTTCTTCTGCACACGTGTGGAACAAACTTTTCACAAAGCAGAGTAGTACATAGAATTATTAGGGCCTTTTCGGTGCTACTTCACACTATGGGACGTGGGGCCATCCTTGAGTGGGACATTGATATGCTCAGGCGAGAGGGCTAGCAGTCACATCTCTCTATAAGGTCCAGTCCAAAATGGGATATTTTGGTAGGCCTAGAAACACCACAGGATATGTATCATCTCTTTTGCTGGCCAATTGAGGCTCCCAAATCCCCAATGCCTCCAATTTAAAATTCTTATCCTCATGGCTTCACTCCATCTGTACTCTGAACACAATGAGGCCTCTGTGGAGACACTGACAGCCAGGGAATAAAAATATTAAAAGAATTGTAATCCTGATTTATCACTGAGAAATCAGAATAAAACATTCAAGTAGTTGCACATGAAACTACTCTAATATTTAAGTAATTAATGATTACGAATAACAGCATGATTGCTGATGCGATTAGCTGAGAACAAAGAACAAAGAAAATTACAGCACAGGAACAGGCCCTTCGGCTCTCCAAGCCTGCACCGATCCAGATCCTCTATCTAAACCTGTCGCCTATTTTCTAAGGGTCTGTATCTCTTTGCTTCCTGCCCATTCATGTATCTGTCTAGATACATCTTAAAAGACGCTATCGTGCCCGCGTCTACCACCTCCGCTGGCAACGCGTTCCAGGCACCCAAGAGACTTTCTGCTTTGGTGTGATTGCTGGTGGAATTGTCAAGTCGTGAATTGCACCTATCTAACTGGCTGGAGAAGATTTCCAGAGTCGGCCATAATTCACTTTTTTGGGAGACTCCCAATGGTATAGCCACATTTATGTGAGAGCTCACTAATATTGGGGTAGGAAATGACTGCTGTTGCAGAATTCTGACACCTTCCTCAGCTTAAAGAACCAGGCAACTTCCAGCGAAAAGTCGTTACAACTGCTCTGGTTAATATCTAATAATAAAATGATGTGGATCTGTGCATTGACAGTCCTGTGATTGCTTTGGCATCCTAATTTGGCTGCGTATATTTACTTCTGATGTTTTGCTGGATGCCAATTGCCCTTGGACATTCTCACCATTCAGGTGTTAAACTGGAAAAATGATTTTTGATACCACTCCGTTATTACTGCTTATTTAGGATATGGGCAGACACTTCCAGAGCTTGAGTCATTTGTAGCAGAATATGCAATCAGTGCACAAGTGGGCTGGGATTCCCTGCTAACACATTGTGGACCCAATTTACCACCTTCCCCTGCTTTTGTACTGCTGTGAAACTGGTACACAAGAGGAAGATTCTATATTAGGCATCACTTGAACTAAATGTGTTGGAAGCATTCTGGTTAGATATCATTGTCAAAATTGAATAGATAACTTCAGTATAATAATTTTTAAAATGACCATTTCCCAAAGAATAATGTCTTTTTGAACTTGCTGTGATCTCAAAACATAATTTACTTTGGGGAAAATCACAAAGTACAGTTAACCTTACTAAGGGAGTATAAGCCATTTGGATTCACAAGTGGTGAGTCAGCCTGAGTTAGAGGTAAGTCAGCATCTGCAATTTTAAAATACCTTTAGTGATTCATTGCCTCAGCAGTCACCCCAACTACTGGCTTAAGCAGCATAATGCAAGACAGGCCATATAAATGTAGATTATGTTTATACATGTTTATGGCTGTGTGTGATGCATGGTCAGAATTAAGTGGCTTCAATATGGGACAAAATTTGTAGAGTTTCAGATGCTGCATAACTGGATAGACCATTGGATGGTGAAATACATTTAGGGATTGTTAGTGTTTCTTCACGAAATACAATTCCAATGATTTATTACCAAAGGTGTAGAAAGTTGACTTTTAACCCTACTTAACTGTTGTAATGGTTATAAAAAGGCAACATTAGCAAGAGCCACTGCTAAAACCTAGCTGAAATACCTCATTTGAATTTTGGAAACTCTTTCTCACTCCTTCCCACCCCAGTGTACATAATGGGCTGAATTTTATGGGCCCCTTAGGGACGGGAACAGAGGTGGGGGTGGGGGGGGGCCATAAAATTACGTTGGAAGGTGAGAGGCGGAGTGTCTGTTGCTTTCCAATTTAGTCTGGGGCAGGGAAGACCTTCCCGCCCCAGGCCAATCTTCCCATGTCTGCCTCAATTTAATAGAAGTCAGAGGGGCCTGCCGCAGGGAGACACCGCCAGGTAAAGCCTGGAGGCCTCCGAGCGAGGCCAGGCAGGTCCCTTCTATGGGGGAAAACCAGGACCTCTGGAGGGTTCCCCAGTGCATCCCCCACCCCCAGGAAGACCCCTACCCAATCCTCACTCACCCCACACCCACCCCGTCGCCAGGGCCTGCCAAAATGGCCCTGGTGACCCCAACCCCACTCAGCTCTCCTGGGGTTTCCTGACTCTGATGTGTTGCAGGGCCTTCTACAGTACCGGCAGTGGCCACTGATCCCAGTGACACTGCCAGTACTGCAGAGCTGCTGGCTTTCTTGGAAGCAGGAACTCGTCTCTTAAAGGGACCGTGTCCCCGTCAGCAGGTAGTTAATTGCCAGCCACTGTGTAGTTGCAACGGGGTTCCAAGAGAGAGCCAAGGCGGGTCTCTCCCGCACCTTCCACCCTGCTGCTGGGACCCCCGTCTTCAGAACAAAATCCAGCCCAATCTTTTTGATAGTCTGAATTCAAAACCATAAAAACACAGACTGATGCAAAAATAAAGCAAGCCTCCTTAGACCATAATGTAATACATGTCCCAGTCCAGTGGATTAGCAAGGAATTCAGACACTGATCAGCTATAAACAGATATATAGCCACTGATTCTAGTGAAATGGAGGAGAAAAATATCAGGTAGCTAGTTATGTTTTTCTAACTGTTGTAGTCACATAAATGTTTGCAGTGATTTTCAAAATCGTTCCACTTATATGCAGAGGGGTCAAGTTGGCAAATTATCCCAATCTCTCTACATTGAGAGCCCCGCATTGCCTCTTCTGGGGAAGGCCTGCCAAATCAAGTGTCAATTAGGCTCTTAAGTGGACAACAGTGGGCCTTGCCCGGGTCAAGGACCCCAGCGACGGAAGTCCTGCACTCTGAGAACTGCCAGCCAATCAGAGGCTGGCAGCTCTTCTATGAGTCGTGCTACTGCGGAGGCAGTGGCTGCTGCCAGTAATGCACCCACTGGTAGCCATGGATCGTCGAGGGACCCAGGACACAGGTAAGTGAGGGTGGGAGGGGTTTCGTGTGGGAGGGGAGTGTAAGGGAGTTTGGCAGCAAGGGCAGGAGGAGTGGCTCTCAGTGGGCCTCCCCCTTACCCGATGCTGCGTCCCTCAATCAGGCAGTATGTGCCTTTCAACGAGTCCTCCCGCCCTCCACACACACACACACACACACACACACACACACACACACACACGGTTTGCTTGGCATGCTCCCCATGTGGCGATGGGCCCGCCCACCGCTGGGCTAATACCAGCAGAGGCTGGATGAAGCCCTTAATTGCCCACTTAAGGGCCTCAATTGTCAGTAGGGCAGGAAGGCTGTTCACAGGCCTTCTCGCCCCGGACTTAATTTGGGTGGACGTGGGAAGGTGGTGGGGGGCATCCCGCCCAATTTATATGTCCTCCCCGTCTCCAAAGTCGCCACGGGGGAGAGCATAAAACTCCCCCCAGACTGAGTGACATAGTATATGGGAACAGTTATATTCTGTGTACTGCACCACTTACAGTGAAATGGAAAACAATGCAAAGTTTCATGTCAACCGAAACTGAAGCTTGCCTAAGAAAGCATTTATTTGTAAGTGCTCATGGGGCAAATCGGTGCAAATCAATATAGGTCAGAAAATCAAGACTGAAAGGAGGTCTGCTTAAAAGTGATAACACATATGGGGATTTACCGATTGGAGAATGTATATTTCACACCACCTTGAAGGTTTTAGAATATCACTTCATTTACATAAGTACTTTTGGTTTCTCAGCTGCAAAAATTTGCATTGCTGGTTTTAATGAAGACCTACAAATGTAGCAGTCAAATAAATAGAGCTATAATGGACATTTTTAATTCAGAAAACTGCATATTCAAATAACCCTGTGATTTTGTATTTGAAAAGTGCATGTTTCTAATCCTGTTATAATGTGTTTCAGAGTGCCACAGTTTCTTCATTTTTAAAGCCTACCCTTCAGAATATAACTCGTTGAAGTTATCACAGAACCTGTAAATTTTATTACAGCGGCAGGCATATCTGTACAGTCTTCATCACAGTGTGACAAAATAATTTGAGTTCAGTTTTTCCCATTTCTTGCCAGCATATGTGATAACTCATGCTTAAAGCCTGATAACTGACTCCATTTTACATTCTAAGTAGAACCATTTTGACAGTGCATAATATTTATACAATAATGAGACTACTTGTCAATGCCAATGAAATTTAAGGACCATAATTATATATTTAATTATAAATGGCACGATGACAACTTCATGTGTTACTAACAGGTGTAATTTAATGTGTGTCACAGGTAATGTTACCTCTTCAATGTGTGAAAGTTTGGGTGCACGAAAATATATATACTGTCTTTTTGATCATTTTTTGTATTTTCAGAACTGGTTGGACCCTTCAAAAGACATAAAGAAACAAATCAGAAGTGAGTCTTTTATGCCTGCTTCTTGGAAACAAACATTACTCCTATTAATTTACTTAAGAAGCTGCACTGAGCAATACATTCAGTATTTACGGTGTTTCATAGGCTTTTGGCCATGTGCACTGAACTGAATTTGATGAGTGATTATTCTCATATACAGCAAAGCCCACTTATTGTCATCTCTCTTATTTCCATGTCTCTAACTGTCACTTTCATTTAAAGTTGTTATTCTATTCAATAGATTTGTTGTCCTTCAGATTTTACGCTGTCATCTTTCTTACGATAAGTTTATCTGTGTTGTCGCTCTATTCCATTTTTAATGCATGTGTACACTTCATTGTTATTTTTTTGTCACTTGTACATCAAGTGTCTGTTTCTTTCAGTTTTGCATTTTCACAGTGGTCACAATTGGTTTATTTGTTCTTGCATGCAAAGCAGACAAACTCTATTCTTCTGTCATCAGGCAAGACTCAAATTATTTTGAGTCAATTTGGTATAAAAATACTGAACAGTACATTCTGAACTGGGTCAATTTTTATGAAGTACATATGAGTCGATTTTGACAAATCCTTCCCATTTGGAAATTGGTTAGAAATTTTAAGCTAGAGATTGACAGCTAGGTTAGTTTTTTTTTTATTTATTAAAAAAAAACACAGGCAGTCCTGATGCACATAATTGCTGTATCTGTGCCCCGTTTTCTGCGCAGACTGTTGCACTTTGTGCAGTGCGTGTATAATAGTTCAAGGAGGAGAGCTGAAGTAGAATTGATTTAGAGATCATGCTGCAGGCCGTACTGTATCTGAGACGGAACCAAATTTATCTGCACAGAATAATTAAAACGCATAATTTTCAAGATTAAATGACAGTTCTGAGATTCTCTTATTAGTACAACTCTGTCCCGTCATATATTGTATGAGATTCTGACGCTCATTGGACTGTTATACAAATTAAATCTGAAGCCCAAACTGAGATTTACATAGAAACATGGAAAAAATTACACACAGAAGGAGGTTATTCTTAGAAAATCTAAAACAGCATGTTTGACATTTGATTTTACAGTTATCAAGGAAAGGAAAGTTATGTGCTATAGTACCTGACAACTGGTGTGAATTTAAAAGCTATGCAGACAGGCTGGGTTTATTTGTAATCTTTATAATTCAATTCAATTTTACAACAAGGTTCTGTTTTAAAACCCTTTTAATTTGCGCTTTTAAAACTTTAATTTGAATCCATTGAATATATTTTGTCTCTCATTACCATGCAATTCAGTTTGCTAATTTAAGTTACAAAATCTGATTGTAAAGTGTCCTGCTAAAATTAACTATAAATTAGTTAAACTTAACCACAATTTAATTAATTTAATTTTCTTCTCTGCAGGATATCTTGAAGAAAAGCCTTAAATAAAATTGGGTTACTTTATATTCTTATTTTAAGGGATAGTAACTTATTAAATGTAGGAGGAGAAATAGCAGAATAAAAATACAGTTATTCAAACATGATTATTTTACAATAAAGCATTAGAGTGAAAATCATTTGCCACTTGCAGATTATAATGTTTCCATAATAGAACTTATCTCCATCATAGATCATAGTCTCGATCAGGACATGAACTGACATGGCTGTCCAGTATTCATAACAGTGGTTAGCACCGCAGCCTCACAGCTCCAGCGACCCGGGTTCAATTCTGGGTACTGCCTGTGTGGAGTTTGCAAGTTCTCCCTGTGTCTGCGTGGATTTCCTCCGGGTGCTCCGGTTTCCTCCCACACGCCAAAGACTTGCAGGTTGATAGGGAAATTGGCCATTTGCAATTGCTCCTAGTATAGGTAGGTGGTAGGGAAATGTATGGAAAGGTGGGGATGTGGTAGGAATATGGAATTAGTGTAGGATTAGTATAAATGGGTGGTTGATGGTCGGCACAGACTCGGTGGGCCGAAGGGCCTGTTTCAGTGCTGTATCTCTTAAAAAAAAACAGATGCAGTACACTTTCAAAACGTGCAGAGATCCACAAATTTTGAATAAAGCTTTCCACAGCTGCTCGAAGTTTGTAGACCATGCCTCCTCCCCGACCTGTGATACAAGAAGCCAGAAATCAATTTTAACCACCTTTTAATATATAATAGAAAATGTTCCTTTCTTCATTCTTGTGTTTAAGGTACTTATAGCACTGGGATACAGTGCAATGGAACATCATCAAGATTGTTCATTAATAGTGTTTTTTTATTTAAAAAGGTACATTTTTTTTCTGCAAGTGAAAGCAATTTTTAGGTTTGAAAATGCACCAGCATTTGACCCGCTCTGCATCCTGCGGTCCATTCAAAGGACGGAAAAGCAGCTCTGGCTTTCTTTTCACAATGCAGTCGCAGTCAGGGTTTGACCAAAAGCTATCTTTCGGATTACCCTTCATGCTTTCTTTCAGTTGTTGGCTTTCCTTTCTCGATAGGTGGCCCTTGGCATTTTGCATACACAGTGAAGTTCTATCCCCCAGATCCAACCCAGCTCTCTGAAGATATCACAAGGTGAGCTTAAGCAAATGTTGATTGATGAGTATACCTGATGCCATTCACTAATTCTTGAATATATTCTAATATGAATTTCATCTTTCATTACACATATTTCTTGCATTTTTAAGAATGCATATTTTGATCCATCAAATTATATCTGCTGCCATTTTTTTAAATAAATGTTTTTGATAACTGAGAGGGTATCTCCAGAGCAAGTAATACAATTAGGAAGTTTTTACTTTCAATAAGCCCTGAAGGGTCCCTGCAATGTGGAAAAAAGGAAAAAGCAGAATGTACTTTGAAGATATAAGTCAATTCCACCCACACAGAGCATTTCTGCTTCACGGTATTGACATCGGTGTGATTGATGTGAATTCAGCTTTGCCATGGCCTGTCTTTTTTAATTCAATCTGTGTTGTGATTTGCCATATAAATGTAGAAAAAGATAAGCTGATACATTTTTTTAAAAGCAGTGGGTTTGGAATACAACCAGATGCACAAACGCCAATGCTATAAAACAGATACACTGGAGATGGAAAGCCTTGACCGAAGCCTTTTAATGGTACATGCTTTCCATTTCACATAACATGTGGCACATGGGTTTAACCTAAGTTTATTTGTTAGAACAACCTGAATAAATGCTTGGCATGCAATGAAGTCCACTCAGATGATAACTATTTCAATTTAGGCACAATTATATAACAGCAAGACCAGAAATCATTCTTCATCAATGTTTTCTTCACGCACTCTCCCCTGCAGCCAAGAGGGTAAGCCACTGTGTGCTGCTGACCTTTGAATGCTTTCTGTGTATTAAGGCTGTTTGAGGTACAATTGAAACATCATAGCTGAATAGGAACCATTCACCTCACCCATCCACCTCTCACTTTTCTATGATTCTGTATCTATTGGTGGAGCTGAGCAAAAATCCACTCAGCTGAGCCAATTGTGAGTCTAGGTAAAGCACTACTGAAGCATGAACCCTTGACCTTTTGCTTTGCAGTCAAATGTTTAACCACTTGAGTCACTGGGATTTCCCTCACCCTCCCCTGAACTTGCTAAAATGTGTTTGTTTTGGCAGAGAATTGCAATAAAATCCTGTTAAAAGGGTTAAACATATTATTAGGTACAATTAGAAAAATATGTTTTGAACATAAGTTTTCTGCCTGAATGGGTAATTTCTTTCTGAAAAAGTACTCCACAAGGAGCTAGAGAAGTTGTGTAATTTTCATCAGCCACCTCTTGGCAAAGTGACATGGCAATATGCTTTTCTGTGATTTATATTTTATAAACTTGCTCTATCGAGATGTTAAACCATTTTTTGTGCTCTGAAACGTCAGAGTTGTTAGTGCTGGTATTTAGAACACTTTTCATTCAAGAACCCAGTTTTGGAATTAAGCAATCCTGGGTCAAGTGTAGTACAACTGTATGAAGAGTAGAACTCTTCATCCTGCCCTAACAATGCGCCATTCCCACCCCCACCCACTACATCAATGTGGCATTTTTCCTCACCCCAACTAACCATTACATCAAATTAATGACAAATACCCATGCTCATGCAGACCTTACTGCCAGGAGATGGGATGGACTATAATACCTTCAGTCTGGGCTGAATTCGAATCCAAGCCTCAGAAGTGATGGGCTGGTATCTAACTCATTGTGCCACCCATTTGTCTCAGTAGCACTTTAATCACGTCTCTGAGTTTATCAATACAGTAATAATACTGTTGTGTTTCCAGACTGGTGGATTTCAGTGTGCTGGAACAGGCTTGCTGCAACCTAGTATTTGACATACAATTGTCTTACCAAGTGATTGCTTTATTGGCTCTGTTCTACTTCAGGTATTACCTATGTCTGCAGCTGAGAGATGATATTATCTCTGGACGACTGCCTTGCTCTTTTGTTACACATGCTCTATTGGGTTCATACACTGTGCAGGCAGAACTGGGAGACTATGATCCCGAGGAAAATGGACCTGACTATGTCAGTGAGATTCGCTTTGCACCAAATCAGACAAAAGAACTTGAAGAAAGAGTGGCAGAACTGCACAAGTCCTACAGGTCAGACACTTTCAACATTGTTCAAATGTGGTCTCAGCTGTTCCTGATTTATCTAATGTCTATTCTTTCTAATCAACTCTAGGCATTGGCCATTTTAAATAGGTTCCCTCCTCCACTGAGTTGCTGCATGTGCGACCTCCTTCCAGGCTTCAACCTGTATTCTCAATTGGTTGGTAAACAGCATGCAAAATTAGTATTAGTGGATTTACTCTCTGATCAAGCTCTCTTTCTGTTCTCTTAATCAGATAAGTCTCACACTAGGCTGAGATTTTGAACTCATTGGGCTCCACTTTATTCATGTGACAGGAGTCCTGGCGGTGGGGGGGATCCTGCCTTGGCCCTCCGTTGGATCCCCAAAGCCATTTCACGCCAGGCAAGCAATTAACTGCCCGCCGTTGGGAACGCCGTCGCTTTAAGGGACAAGCTCGTGCCTCCAGAACTGCCAGCCAATCAGAAGGCCGGCAGCCTGCAGTACTGGCAATGCCACTGGGAGCAGTGGCAACTGCAGAACTGCAGGTGGCCCTGCAGCACCGAAGTAGAAGGAGACCCTGGGAGAGGTGAGTGGGGTTGGGGTTAGAGGCCTGCTTTAGGTCGGGAAAAAGAACCTGACCCGAACCCGACTGAACCACCGCGGACCCAAGCCCCTCCGATTTTGCCCTGAGCCCGACCCGACCCAACCCGACCCGACCCGACTGGGAAACTCCACAAAGCTGCAGCACATGCGCGAGATGTCATAGTGACGTCACTCGTTCACTGCGCAGACTCAGTTTCGTTCCGGACTCCCAGCTCAGGTAAGTTTTTTTTAAAAAATTTTTAATACTTACCAGCAGAGCACTTACCCTGTGTGTCCGACCCGACTCGAGCCCGAAAGCCGGCCATGGAAGATGGGCCCTACCCGACCTGAACCCGACACATGTCATGGGGTCCCGTCGGGCTCGGTCGGGCAGCAGGCCTCTAGTTGGGGTTGCCAGGGCCAGTCAGGCAGGCCCCGGTAAGGGAGGTGGGGAGTGTGTTGGTGAGGGTGAAGGGGTGGGGGGGGGAGGGGAGGTTGTTGAGGTGGGGGTGGGGTTTGGTGAGATTGGGCTATCTTCCCGGGGAACACTGGATTGCCCCCAAAGGAGGGACCCAATGCTGTTCCCTTTAGGAGCCTGGCGGTGTCATCCCATGGCACCCAGTCCTTCCGCCTCCCTCAAAATTGAGATGGAGATGGGAAGGGGCCCTTAAGTTAGTCATTAATTGGTCACTTAAGGGCCTCAATTGACAGGGGTGGGAAGGCCATCCTCAGCCTTCCCCACCCAGGACAAAATCGCAGGGGGCTGGGGCACTGTTGGGAATGTTGCCCCATCCCCTGCCTCCATGCCCACTTCCAAGGCAGAAATAAAAATCTGCCCATTGTGTGGGGATTCATACAAGAAGAAGATGTGTCCTAACCTTACTGATATGTTGTGTGAGTTCTTAGCCACTCAAGCCACTGAATTCATCATGCACCAGGTTCTCGAAATTATTCTGTGGGATGCTTGCATAACCAGTGCTTAGTGAGCTTGTCTGAAATTACTCTTATTTAAGTGGAAAAATTATTGAGATAGGGAGGGGTGCGACATTGAAGGGATTTAAACAGGAGGATGTGACTTTTAAATTAGAGAACTTTGAGGAAGTGAGAGCTAATATAGGCCATGAAGCGGCTATGTGGTCGGTAAACAGGACTTGATGTGGGATAGAATACTGCATCGGAGTTTTGGATGAGCTGAAGTTTACAAAGGGTGGAAGATGGAAGACCAGTAAAAGAGAACATTGAATTAGTCAAGTCTGCAGCTGACAAAGGCATGGATGAGTGTTTCAGCAGCAGATGAATTGAGCTTGGGGCAGAGGAGAATAATGTTGTGAAGGTGGAGGTAGTGGTGTCTTTGTGATGGAGAAGATATAGCATCAGAAGCTGAGCTCTCCTCGGGTGCAGTAGGATGTTGAGCTTGCAAACTGTCTGATTCAGCCTGAGGCAGTGGCCAAGGTAAAATGTAGAATTGGTGGCAAGGATGCAGAGTTTGTGGAGGGGGCCGAAGCCAGAACCTTTGTTCTTCCCAATATTTAACTGGATGAAATTGTGCATCCAAGAGGAGCAGTCTGACAGCTCAGTTGACAAATTGAGGGAAGTGGTGGAGAAGCAGAGAAAGGTGTCATCAGCATACATGCAGAAACTGACCTCATGTATGCGGATAATATTGCCAAGGGGCAGCATGTAGATAAGGAAAAGGATAGATTTTTGGGGAACTCTGGATGCCATTTCTGGAGATGCTCTGGTTACAAGCTGATTGATAAGAGTAAAGCCCAGAGAGAGCAATCCTACTGACCTGAATAACAGAGGAGAGAAGTTCAAGGAGGATGATATTGGTCAGTCATGTCAAAGGCTGCAGTGAGATTGAGACAGGATATGCACCTTGGTCATAATCACATTGGATTTGGTTATGACTGTTTTGGTGCTGTAACAGGGAAAGAAATCTGATTGAAGATATGTTAAAATTAGGCATGGATTTGGAAGGCAATAACTCATTCACAGGCTAGCATCCTTTGGCAGAATTTAAAGGTTCAGATGTTGATATTAGATGTCCTTTCAAAGAGCAGTGACTACCTTGGGTTCTGGTGGGTTGCCATTTTAGAATATATGTTGAAACCTATCTTTAACCTTCACACTACAATTCAGAGAACTGTGAGTGGCTGATGCTATTTTGCTCCAGAGTTCAAATTTCCTTTAATGTTTCTCTTGGCTTGCTCTGTTGCTCTATGTCTCTCAATTTATCAATGCAGAAAGAACTGAGAGGCTGAGCCAAATTGGGGAAGGGTAAATTTTAAAAATTCAATAAGTTTGACTAAGGGCCTGTTAATTATCGCTTTTGACTTGGAGGGATCTTGATTGCTACTTCATCTCACATGAAAATCACCAATAAGCTTTTCTTCCTAAAGGAAGCTTACCTTTTTTACAAATGGTGATGGTCATTAGCTGATGCGAAAGTAATGCTCAACAACATTAAACTCTGTACTGGCAATTCAGTAGAGAGCTGCAGTGGACGAAATACCAGCTTTTCTGCATAGTTTTGAAATGTATTAGGATTCCTGCTTCAGAAATAGTTGGGGGGTTTTTTGAGAATGGTTCCAGGGATGAGGAACTTCAGTTATGAAGATAGATTGGAGACGTTAGGACTGTTTTTCTTGGAGAAAAGAGGTTGAGAGGAGTTTTGATAGAGGTATTCAAAATTATGAGGGGTCTGGACAGAGTAGATAGAGAGAAACTGTTCCCAGTGGTGAAAGGATCGAGAACGTGAGGGCACAGATTTAAAGTAATTGGTTTGAGAAGCAAAATTGACATGAGGAAAAACTTTTTCACGCAGAGTGGTTAAGGTCTGGAATGCTCTGCCTAAGGGTGTGGTGGAGGCAGGTTCAAGTGAAGCATTCAAAAGAGAATTAGACAGTTATCTGAAAAGGAAGAATGTGCAGGGTTATGGGAAGAAGGCGGAGGAATGGAACTGAGTGAATTGCTCTTTTGGAGAGCGGTGCGGACACGGTGGGCCGAATGACCGCCTTCTGCAATGTAACGATTCTGTGATTTTCACTCTAGGTGTGGCAGAAGACTGGTAGGGCGCATTGGTCACCCATTGTACACCACTGAAGTCAACGGAAAGAAAATCATATAGGGTGTATAATGGGCAGCTAATCGACAACCAACAGTTTTCTACCTGTGCCCAAAATGAGAATTACCCCCATTGGCTTCTGCATGAATCGGGCAAAATAATTTTTACTGATTACATGATAGCTTCTTAGTGCATTGTTTGTTTGGGCTGTGCAAGATGTGTTTATCATTTGTAATTTGCTGCATAATCATTTAATTTAACTAAACTCCCAGTAGCAAAAGAAAAAGAGGAATATTTTCATGAGCTGTGCCAGGCAGAAACGGGTCTGTTGCACCTTGTAAATCATGGGGGGAAATTTACTGCTCCATTAATACTCTAGAACCATAGAAAATTACAGCACAGAAAGAGGCCACTTGGCCCGTCGTGTCTGTGCCGGCCGAAAACCGATCCACCCATTCTAATCCCACCTTCCAGCATTTGGTCCGTATCTCTGCAGATTATGGCACTTGAGGAGCATATCCAGACTCCTTTTAAAAGAGTTGTGGGTTTCCGCCTCAAATACCCTATCAGGCAGTGAGTTCCAGACCCCCACCACCCTCTGGGTGAAAAAGTTTTTCCTCATCTCCCCTCTAATCTTTCTGCCAATCACTTTAAATCTATGCCCCTTAGTCACTGACCTCTCTGCCAAGCTGAATAGGCCCTTCACCTCCACTCTATCCAGGCCCCTCAAAATGTTGTACATTTCGATCAGATCTCCCCTCGGCCTTCTCTGTTTCAAGGAGAACTATCCCATCCTATCCAATCTTTCCTCATACCTGCATTTTACCAGTCCTGGCAACATACTCATAAATCTCCTCTGTACCCTCTCTAGTGCAATTACATTCTTTCTGTAATGAGGTGACCAGAACTGCACACAGTACTCTAGTTGTGGCTGAACTAATGAGTTACACAGTTCCAGCATAACCTCCCTGCTCTTATATTCTAGAGTCATAGAGTTAAAGAGCACAGAAACAGGCCCTTCAGCCCATCGTGTTCATGCTGGCCATCAAGCACTTATCTATTCTAATCCCATTTTCCAGCACTTGGCCTGTAGCCTTGTATGCTATGGTGTTTCAAGTGCTCATCTAAATACTTCTTAAATGTTGTGAGGGTTCCTGCCTCTACCACCTCTTCAGGCAGTGTGTTCCAGATTCCAACCACTCTTTTGGTGAAATTTTTTTTCCTCAAGTCCCTTCTAAACCTCCTGCCCCTTACCTTAAATCTATGCCCCCTGGTTATTGACACCTCTGCTAAGGGAAAAAGTTTCTTCCTATCTACCCTATCTATACCCCTCATAATTTTGTATACCTGTATCAGAATCCAGTTGTTTTGTCATCCTGACAGGGCCCTGCTGCTGTGCGACTAGAGAACTTGTCTGTTTCAGGCAATAGGTCTTTCTAATATGCAAATTGGGGTCCTATAATGTACTTGGGATCCAGATTGTCATTTTGAGAGACAACGAGCATGAACCATGTACATTCTTCCCTGATTTACACAGGGGTACAGCTGAAGAGGAAGCATTCAGTTTAAAATTATTTTTTGTGGGTCTAGGAGGAGCAGGACTATTCCACTGGGCAACATAGGAATAACATGGGCTGTTACCACCTGGACTTAAGCCTCCGATCAAAACTTGCTACTGGTGGGGCAGCTTTTGGGTTATCCGATATTGTGCCAACCTGGAGTTGACTGGTTGCAAAAGAGCATCCTTTTTGTGTCCAGAGCAGAATGATAATGAGGTCTAACCATCAAAGTGGGTTTTCCACTGACACTATCGGGTGCCGAGCTAGCTCACACTGCTAGTCAGCCATCTGATAGTTAAGATCTACTTCAAGGTGATTTAGGCCATCATAATTGTATTATTGAAAATAATTTTAAAAGAACCAAATCCTATTATTAATAATTAGTGGAAATTAATGTTATCAACAGGGATTATAATGATGAGGTAAATACTGCAACCACACAGTGAAATATCTGGCAAGGAACAGCTATCATTTAAAGACTGAAATCTTGTTAAATGTTATTCTGTTAATAATCTGATGTCTGTTTTCAGTCATTGTGTTAAACAGGGACAGTAAGCTATTTGTGCATCACTAATTACTTTAGGGGCATGACACCAGGAGAAGCAGAAATGAACTTTTTGGAAAATGCTAAGAAGCTGTCTATGTACGGAGTGGACCTGCATCATGCAAAGGTAATTAAACATCTAAGTCATCTCTCTGCTGTAGAATTCTTTACATTAAATACCAGATGATTTTCAGTGACATTAAAGCAATATGTACACAGAGATTTCAAACAATTAATTTCTATTCTTCCTAATAATTAAATAAATTATTCTTAAAGGTTTGTCTCGACCAATATGTAAACACATTTCCATTTGTGTTATAAGAACATAAGAAGTAGGAACAGGAGTAGGCTATTCGGCCCCTCAAGCCTGCCCTGCCATTCAATAAGATCATGGCTGATCTGCCCCAGACCTCAACTCCTCTTTTGTGCCAGCTCCTCATAGCCCTCAACTCCCCAATATTTCAAAAATCTTTCTACCTCCTCTTTAAATACTTTCAGTGATCTCGCCTCCACAACTCTCTGGGGTAGAGAATTCCAGACATTCACTACCCTCTGAGAGAAGAAATTCCTTCACATCTCAGTTTTAAATGAGTGTCCCCTTATTCTGTAACTATGTCCCCCAGTTCGAGATTCCCCCACTAATGGAAACATCTTCTCAACATCTATCCTGTCAAGCCCCCTCAGAATCTTGTACATTTCAATAAGATCACCCCTCATTCTTCTAAACTCTCATGAATAAAGGCTTAACCTGTTTGGCTGTTCTTGATAAGTCAGCCCCTTCATCCCAGGAATCAGCCTCGTGAATCTCTTTTGAACTGCCTCCAATGCTGGGATATCCTTTCTTAAATACGGGGACCAAAACTCTACACAGTACTCCAGATGCGGCCTCACCAACACCCTGTACAGTTGTGACAAGACTAACCTATTTTTAAACTGTAACCCCCTCGCAATAAAGACCAAAATTCCATTTGTCGTCTTAATTCCTTGCTGCACCTACATGCTAACTTTTTGTGTTTCATGCACAATAACACCCAGATCCCTCTGTGCTGCACTTTTTTGGAGTCTCTCTCCATTTAAATAATAGTCTGCCTTTTGATTCTTCCTACCAAAGTGCATGACCTCACACTTTCCTACATTAAACTCCATCTGCCAAGTCTTTGCCCACTCACTCAACCTATCTATATCCCCTTGCAGATTCCTTATGTCATCATCACAACATCCTCTCTCACCAATTTTTGTATTGTCAGCAAATTTGGTTATATTACACTCTGCCCTTCCTCCAAGTCATTAATATAGATGGTAAATAATTGAGGCCCTAGGACTGATACTTGTGGCACTCCACTAGTTACGTCTTTCCAACCAGAAAAAGACCCATTAATCCCGTCTCTCTGTCTTCTGTGTGTTAACCAATCCTCAGTCCATGCTGATACATTACCCCCAATACTGTGAGTTCCTATCTTGTGCAATAATCTTTTATGTGGCACCTTATCGAATGCCTTCTTGAAATCCAAATACACTACATCTACCAGTTCCCCTTTATCAACTCTGCTTGTTATATCCTCAAAGAACTCTAGCAAATTTGTCAAACATGATTTCCCTTTCACAAAATCATGTTGACTCTTGTCTGATTGCATTTAGCTTTTCTAAATGTCCTGCTAGTTGGACTCTAGCATTTTCCCAATGACCGATTTTAGGCTGACTGGCCTATAGTTTCCTGCTTTTTGTCTCCCTCTCTTCTTGAACAGGGGTGTCACATTAGCAGTCTTCCAATCCGCTGGGACCCTGCCGAAATCCAGTGAGTTCTGGAATATTTCGACCAATGCCTCCACTATCTCTGCAGCCACTTCCTTTAAAATCCTTGGATGCAGGCCATCAGGTCCTGGTGACTTGTCTGCCTTTAGTCCCATTAGTTTGTCAAATACTTTGTCCCTCGTGATAGAGATTGTTACAAGATCTTTCCTCCCATTAGCTCCTTGCTTATCTGATATTTGTGGGATGTCCTCTACCATGAAGACCGATGCAAAATATTGATTTAAATTATCTGTCATTTCCCTGTTCCTCGTTATCAATTCTCCAGTCGCATCCTCCAAGGGTCCCACGCTTACTTTAGCTACTCTTTTTTATATACCCGTAGAAGTTCTTGCTGCTTGTTTTTATATTTCTTGTCAATTTACTTTCATAATCAATTTTCTCCCTCTTTATTAGCCTTTTAGTCATCTGCTGCTGGTTCCTACAAATTCCCAATCCTCTGGCCTACCACTAGTTTTGGCTGCTTTGTATGCCTTAGTTTTTGATTGGATACTTTCCTTGACTGCCTTTGTTAACCATGAGTCGTTTATCCTTCTCATCGAGTCCTTCTTTTTGACCGGGATGAATTTTTGCTGAGCGTTATGAAATATCTGCTTAAATGTCTGCCACTGCTCATCCACTTAGTCTATTTTCCCAGCCCGCTTTAGACAACTCTTTCCTCATATCTCTATAATTGCTCTTATTTAAGTTGAGGACACCGGTTTGAGACCCGAGTTGCTCGCCTTTCAACTGAATTTGAAATTCTACCTTGTTGTGATCGCTAGAGGATCCTTAACTACGATACCTCTTATTAATCCTACCTCATTACAGATTACTAGATCTAAAATAGCCTGTTCCCGGGTAGGTTCTGCAACGTATTGCCCTAAATAACAATCCCTGATGCAATCTACAAATTCGTCTTCCATGTTAGCTCTGCCAAATGTTAGCTCTGCCAATCTGATTTGTGCAGACAACATGCAGATTAAAATCACCCATGACATTTGTAGCACCTTCTTACACGCCTCCATTGTTTCCCGATTTATACTTTGTCCTACTGTGAGGCAACTCTTCGGGGGCCTATAGACGACTCCCACCCGTGACTTCTTCCCCTTGCTATTCCTTATTTCCACCCAAACTGATTCCACATCATGACCTATTGCACCTATATCATCGCTCACCTTTGCACTGATACCTTCCTTTATTAACAAAGCTACCCCACCTCCTTTTCCTTTTTGCCTATTTTTCTGGAACGTCGATTACCCTTGAATATTGAGTTCCCAGTCTTGGTCACCCTGCAACCACATCTCTGTAATAGCTAACAAGTCATATTCATTCATTTCTATTTGTGCTGTCAGCTCATCTATCTTGTTACAAATGCTGCTTGCATTCAGATAAAGAGCCTTAAGCTTTCACTTTTTACCATTATTACTCATTCTGGTTCTAATTTCTGCTGCACTCTTCTGCTTATATTTTCTACCCCTTCCTGTCATACTTTGATTACAATTCGCCTCTTCACTGCCCTGGACCTCTGCTCTGTCATTTCTTTTTAATTTGCTAAACTTCCCTTCCATTGGACCCTCCACCCACACCCCCCCCCCCCCCCACTAATTAGTTTATTCTGTTTATTTAATGATCTTATTGTTGGAACTGATCTTTCAAAAGAGCTTTCCTACGAAACGGGGTAAAGCTTAGTTTTCGAAGTAATTATGCAGGATAGGGTAATCTGAGATCTCAACATGTGTAATAGAATGATGCGACACAGAAGGTGACCATTTGCCCATTGTTACTGCTGGCTTTTTGATAGAGCTGTTCAATTAGATCCACTCCCCTGCTCTTTCCCCATCGGCATGCACATTTTCTCCCTTCAATTTATTTTTTACTACTCATTCATGGCATGTGGCCATCACTGGCAAGGCCAGCATTTGTTGTCCATCCTAATTGCCCTTGGGAAGGTAGTGGTGAGCTGCCTTCTTGAATCGCTGCAGTCCATATGATGTAGGTACACCCACAGTGCTGTGAGGGATGGAGTTCCAGGTTGTTGACCCAGTGACCCAGAAGCAACAGTGATATAGTTCCAAGTCAGGGTGCTGTGTGGCTTGGAGGGGAATTTGCAGGTGGTGGTGTTCGCATGTGCCTGCTGCCCTTGTCCTTCTAGGTGGTAGAGGTTGCCGGTTTGAAAGGTGCTGTCGAAGGAGTCTTGGCAGGTATCTTGTATATGGTACACATTGCTGCCACTGTGCCCCAGTGGTGGAGGGAATGAAAGTTGAAGGTGATGGATGGGGTGCCAATCAAGCCAGCTGCTTTGTCCTGGATGGTGCCAAGCTCGTTGAGTGTTGTTGGCGTTGCACTCATCCAGGCAAGTGGAGAGTATTCCATCACACCTGACTTGTATCTTATAGATGGTGGACAAGCTTTCGGGAGTCAGGAGGTGAGTTACCCACCGCAGAATTCCCAGCCTTTGACCTGCTCTTGTAGCTAAGTTATTTACGTGGCTGGTCCAGTTAGGTTTCTGGTCAATGGTAACCCTCAGGATGTTGATGGTGGGGGATTTTGCAATGGTAATGGCGTTGAACATCAAGGGGAGATAGTTAGATTCTCTCTTGTTGGAGATGGTCATTGCCCAGCACTTGTGTGGCGTGAATGTTACTTGCCTCGTATCAGCTGAATGTTGTCCAGGTCTTGCTGCATGTGGGCACGGACTGCTTCTGTGTTTGAGGAGTTGCGAATAGTACTGAACACTGTGCAATCATCAGCGAACATCCACACTTCTGACCTTATGTTGGAGGGAAGGTCATTAATGAAGCCGCCGAAGATGGTTGGGCCTACCTAGGACGCTGCCATGAGGAACTCCTGCAATGATAAATAGGAGTTGAGATGATTGGCCTCTAACAACCACAACCATCTTCCTTTGTGCTAGGTATGACTCCAACCAGTGGAGATTTTTCCCCGATTCCCATTGATTTCAATTTTGCTAGGTCTCCTTAATGCCACACTCTTTCAAATGCTGCCTTGATATTGGGCAGTCACTCTCACCTCCTCTGTAATTTAGCTCTTCTGTTCATGTATGGACGAAAGTCGCAATGAGGTCTGGAGGCAAGTGATCCTGGAGGAACACAAACTGAGCATCAATGAGCAGGTGAGTAAGTGCCGCTTGATAGTACTGTCAGCGACATTTTCCATCACTTTGCTGATGATTGAAAGTAGACAGATGGGGCTGGATCTTGTTCTTCTCCTGACAGTGGATTTTGTGGTGGGGGTGGGGAGGTGGGGAAAGAAAATTGGAGCAGCAGTGGCCGCCATGGAACCCAACGCTGGGTTGCCGGTTCCGATTCTCTCGGGGGCAGGATAGGACGACGACGGCTTTCCTGCCCAGAGGCCAATTGAGGCCCTAAAGTGGCCTATCAATGGCCACTTCAGGGCCTCTTCCTGCCATCATTGGGATCTTATCAGCGATGGGGGGTGGGGGGGGGGTGCCTCCGCTGGATAGGAGGACGCCTTGGAAAATGAGATGCCCTCCCTACAGCCTTTGTGGGGATGGTTCCTCCTTCGTGGACAATTTGTGGCCAGCACTGGACCTGGGTCCGAGATCTCTGCAGTACCAACAGTGGCCACCGCTCCCAGTGACGCTGCCGATACTGCTGAGCTGCCAGCCCTATTAAGACTGGATTGGGATCCCGCCTCCTTAAACTTCCACCCTAAAAGACCTGGGGATCGCTCCGGGGGGCTAAAAGAAATGCAGAGGTGGTGTTCCCCCGCCTTTTCGGCCTGGTACCGGGAGCCCCGCCTCCTGCACAAAATCCAGTTCATGGGGTAGTAATTGGCTGGATTGGATTTGTCCTGATTTTTGTGATCTGGACATAACTGGGGAAATTTCCACATTGTCAGGTGGATGCCAGTGTTGTAGCTGTACTGAAATAGCTTGGCTAGGGGTGCGGCTAGTTTCAGTATTACAGCCGGGATCTTATGAGGACCCATAGCCTTTGCTGTGTTCAATGCCTTCAGCCATTTCTTGATATCATGGAGAGTGTATGGAATTGGCTGGAGACTGGCCTCTGTGATGCTGGGCACCTCAGCAGAAGGTCAAGATGGATCATCCACTTGGCACTTCTGGTTGAAGATGGTTGCAAATGCTTCAGCCATTTCTTTTATACTGGTGTGCTGGGCTCCCCCATCTTTGGGGATAGTTATGTTTGTGGAGCCTCCTCCTCTGGTTAGTTGTTTAATTGTCCACCACCATTCACGACTGGATGTGGCAGGACTGGAGAGCTTCAATCTGCTCCGTTGATTGTGGGATTGCTTTGCTCTGTTGCATGCTTCTTCCACTGTTTAGCATGCATGTAGTCCTGAGTTGTAGCTTCACCAGGTTTTTACCTCATTTTTAGGTATGCCTGGTGCTGCTCCTCTGTGGAATGTGTAAGAGCAACACAGGACAGACAGAGGTGGAGATCCATGACAATCAACCTTCTGAGAAGAAGATGACACCAATGAACGAACGGTGCTTTTCCTGGCATGCTCTCCTGAACTCTTCTTGAACCAGGGTTGATTCCCGGGCTTGATGGTAATGGCAGAGTGAGTGATATGCCGGGCCATGAGGTTACAGATTGTGGTTGAATACAATTCTGCTGCTACTAATGGTCCACAGCGCCTCATGGATGCCCAGTTTTGAGCTGCCACACAACGCGAGTATCCTCAGTGTGAAGACAGGACTTTGTCTCCACAAGGACTGCGCAGTGGTCACTCCTACTAGTACTATAATGGACAGATGCATCTGTAGCAGGTAGATTGGTGTGGATGAGGTCAACTAAGCTTTTCTCTCTTGTTGATTCTCTCACCACCTGCCACAGGCCCCATCTGGCAGATATGTCCTGCAGGACTCAGCCAGCCTGGTCAGTAGTGGTGCTACTGAGCCATTCTTAGTGATGGGCATTGAAGTCCCCACCCAGAGTATATTCTGTGCCCTTGCAACCCTCGGTGCTTCTTCCAATTGGTGTTCAACATGGAGGAGTACTGATTCATCATCTGAGGGAGGGCGGTAGATGCTAATCAGCAGGAGGTTTTTTGCCCGTGCTTGATCTGATGCCATGAGACTTCACGGGCTCCGGAGTCAATGTTATATCCAATTACCTTTTGAAAGTTAGTGTTGAAGCTGCTTCCACCAGCCTTTCAGGCAGTGCATTCCAATCTGTTTTCATAAGTATCTCAGGGACACATTGGAGATTTCACTGGCAAAATCAAATCGCAGTAATGCTATTCTCCTTCCCCTCATTTCCATGGCTATTAGACACATTCCCTGGGCCAAGTACATGCAAGAGACTTATCTCTTGGCCCCTTATAGTGCTGAGAGTTTTTACTTAGAAGTTTCTTGGATCTGTCTCTCTCTCTTATTCCCTATCAGTGAAAGATCTTGCATCAACAAGTTGTTCTCATTGAGATTGGAAATTGGAGGCATTACGATGAACCCTTGACACACTACTCCATAGCATGACACATGTGCGAATCAGCCCACTGCGTTAGCTGTATTGCCATACAGATACAGTGCTAAATTCCATTCAGCACTATTATGATCCCCATGAAAATCAACAAAGCAAAAGAACCAAATTTACTGAACGCGCCAATTAAAAAAAAACAAATGGACAAGATTCCGCTTTTATAACTTTTACTGGAACAATCAGACCAGAATCAATAAAAATGAAACATGGATTAACAGACAGATCACAGTCAATATATATATATAAAATTACACATTATCTATCGGACACAACAAAGATAGATCACACGGTTTTACTGGGCAGCCCGCTCAGCATAGGGCACCAATTACAGCCACAAAGTCCTTCAAAGCTCTGAAATTCCTCAGGTAGATCTCCAGCTCCTTTCTTCCAAGATGCAGCCACCAATTCCCATCCGACAGCCGTTCCCTTTCAACCCGAACTCCACGGGTACGGTCTTCACCAAAACAGCATGCTTCTCCAGAACCTCCTCAGCTCTGCTCACGACAGTCTTGATGGCGTGGATCCACTAGTAATACCTGTAACCGAGTCTGCCAGTGACAATCCTATGCACTGTATGGCCGAGTCTGGTTGAATCAGTTACCTTAAGTAACAGAAAACAGCTGCAGCAACTCATATTTGCCAGCTCCTTCACTTTCTCCAGCCTGCCTGCTCTCCACGCCTGTGTAATCTAAGTTTGGATGGCTATGTCTTTTGATCTGGTTCCAACCATTTCTGTTTCCCCAGAAACTTGAAGTGTTAGTTTCCCTTCCAGTTAGGGTCTGTCTCAAAAAACAGGCTTTGAAACCAGGGTCAGTGCACCTAACAGAACATTTGACAAGTCATCTGTTTAGACAACAGCTCACTCATGCTGCCCTTCTGGTCCTGCAAAACCGTGGATTCCATCACTGTATGGATCAAAGCAAAAAATTTGGTGTGCTCTGAATCTCACAAAAAAGTGTTTAGCCATGATACAAATCTCAACATCTGTTTTTACCCAGGTTTTTATATACTGCATCACAGTGACAGGATGGTAGTTACATTGCACCTAAACATTAAACAAAAAGACCTAACGTTAAAAGATCTCAGCATTTCCAACTGATGTTATAATCTAGAATGCTACAAGGTGCTTTTACTCCCTCCTCCTCTATATCTGTTTGGGCCTGTTGACCTGACGTTGAGCCTTCAAATTCTCTCCTGCCTATTTGGTTTCCCTCTTTTCTGACTGTACCATGTCTCCTTCTTGCCCAGTATAGCCCGTTGATGAACCCTGCTACTCTTGTTCTTGCAGGATACTCAGGGAATACTCTTGGGATGTAGGATTGTACTAATCTCTGATTTACAGTGAAATTGGTTTGCTCTAATGTAGGTAATAGTTCAGTATGACAGCATAAAATGACTGATTTGCTTTACCCCAGTGCCAGGCATGAGAAATATAACGCAGTGAGCAATCAAAGGGCAAGTGCGGAAGAAAGAATGTTCAGCCTTGTGCCTAAGGCACTAACATCAATATTTCATTTCTAGGTGATGGCTGGCTAAAAGAAAAAAAAATCCAACTTCCTTACAATGACCTTGGTGGATCAGATGTTCAAATCAGCTCTTATACTTTGCGATTGTTTTTAATAAATTGTTCCCCTCAACTGAAAGTAATAATCCCTAAGGCTGTAATAAAAAAAAAGTGAAACCATTCCTTTCCCCTCCAAGGCCATAAAAAAATCTGTCACACACATGAAGCCACACAATTTATATATTTCTAATATTCCAATTAATATTTAATGGAGGAGACAAAACTACAGCCAAATTAAACAGATAAACAGTGCCTCAAGGCCCTGGTATTGGCACATGGTTGCAGAGTTAAGTTCCACCCATTATTTTGTTAACAGGTACCACGTTTTGATTTAATTGTTATGTTTCAGCATGATTTCACTACTAGGATTGAGGAAATTGTTGCTGCTTTCCAAAAGGTACATTATTTTGTGTCAAAACAATGGTGTTTGTAAAATGTGGCGTTAGTTATAGTTCTATTAAAAACAGACACAGTGGCCTAGAAACTCGATGGTGCAGCATCCGATTTTCAGATGCAAAACTGGCACCTAACCATCCAATATGGTGAACAGGCTATTACGTGCTGGAAGTGTGCGTCCCACTATATTCCTAAAATCAGAAAAAGAGGGCGTCCAGGGCTCACATTGGAACAGCAATTAGACCCTTTGTTTCAACATGTTATCAGTGTTATTCCGTTTATTTAATGATCTTCTCATTATCCGCCCGACTGTGTTCAGGAAAATCAGGTCTACATGTGACCTAACCAATGTTCCTCAATGGGTCTGCTAGAGGCTGCCACCAAAAAGCAAGTTTAAAAAAAAGCTTGACTGGATGTATCAGTCCCCTCTTCCAAGCTCTTGTCCCTGCTCTCCCAGTCATCCCCATGATTCCTCTCCTAGGATCTTCCTGAGGCTTGCTGCCAGCAGTACGTCGGCCTAAAATTGAAATCCACTTCATTAGAAATCTGCCTGGGGCAGCCCAGCTCATGGCTGCAGTTCACTGGTCTTGTGAAAATCTCATTAAAAAGGAGGCCCAGGCCCAATATCGAGTGGGCCTTGGGATCATTCCCTATGCCCAGTTTGTGCTGAACGATTGTCACAAAGCAGTTTCTAGGCTGATCAATGTTCTGACTGTAAATTGAATGGAGAGCTTCCACAAGTGACATAATTGAACAGATATTTTAAACATGATTAATAAATTCAGATCTCAGACCTCCTTTCTCTATATTTTCTGGTCACAGGACTCTGAAGGAATTGACATCATGCTTGGTGTGTGTGCGAATGGGCTTCTCATCTACAGAGACCGATTAAGAATAAACCGTTTTGCTTGGCCCAAGATTCTCAAGATTTCATACAAAAGGAGCAACTTCTACATTAAAATCAGACCTGGAGAAGTAAGTGATTTGTAGTTCAAGAATACCTGATTGTACTGTAATGGGTCTTAGGATCCACATGCAAATAAAGTACAAGGATATGCTCTGGCCAGAATCTTATGGCCCCCAAACGAGTGGGCTAGTGGGGGGGGGGGAGGGGGGACTGAAAAATTGAGTGGGAGGGGGAGGGGGGGGGGGGGGGGGGGGGGTGCTCCCGATCTTCTCCTGCCCCCTTTGCAATTTTAAATGGGGCGGCGGCGAGCAATGGCCCACCCACCCCAGGCCAGTCAAGGACGTTAAGTGGTCAATTAACTGGCACTTAAGGGCCTCCTCCCACTGCAGCGGGTATTTTACCCTTGGTGGCCGGTCGGCGAAGGCCTCAAGAACCCCACCTAGTAAAACTATGCAGCTTTCTTGCGGGCTGGGTAGTGGGGGGGGGGGGGCGCCCTCCTGATCGGGCACCCTGTGTCCCACGGAGGGCCTCCCCCGAAGCCTCGGCTGCCCCCAACACACAACACTACCCTCCCCGCTCCCAACCAATTCCCCCCTTGCCTCATCGAGGCCCGGCCGATTGTCCCCGACAAGGCCCTTTTTTCCAGGTCTGTCCTTCCTGTTGCCTCCAATAGCTGGGTGTAGTCCCAGCAGTGTCCAGCGCTCCCGGTGGCAATGCTGGGATTAAGAGCTGTCGTACCGCTGATTGGCCGGTAGTTCCATTCGGCGGGACTTCCTGCCTCAAAGAGTTGGAAGTCCCGCCCAAGATCAATTAAGGGCCTGGGGAGCGAATAAACCTGGCCTGGCTGCATTGAATTGTAGTAATCCTACAGTTCCCCTGAAATCAGTTAAGTGGATACACCTAAAGATTGAACCTGGGACCTTGCTGGTCTATAGGAAAACATACATTTCTTTATTTGAACTATACAACCAATAGAGGATATTGTATAGTCAAGTATGGCATCCTAAGAAGTTTCTCTGAAGACTGAAAATCATTAGCGTTAATTATCTCGATATTCAGGAATGAAATCAGTTTTCCCAGAAGATCTTTTGATTCATGCACCCACTTAGGATCTTTACTAGGATACACAATTGTGAACAGATGGTAAAAATAGTAAACCTACAAAGCACAAAAAGGTGTATTTATATAAATCACAGTAAACCCATAAGCTCTTCCCAAGCAGATACTCAGTGACCTGTACTGGTGACATGACTGATAACTGCAAAGGGTGTACCCATTGGTCATCACCCACATATTTTCCAGTGATAGGAATAGGAGAGTAGATGTGCCAAACAGGGTTTGTAGAACTTTCCTCTGAAGAATGCTCTTGGGGCATTTGATTATTGTAAAGCAGGGTTGTATCAATTCTTTGATCTTGTCGTTTTGAATGTTGTGCCGTATTCTTTCAGTATTTTCAGTATTGACAGCACATTGCTACAATCCTTACACTTTTGTTTTGACAGATGATACTTGCCAGTTTTACAATTCCTATAATTTGTGCATGAGGCATTAAGTACAGCTATTGAATTCGACAGTGTTGATTTATTGAATGCTTACTGTACTTCTAAAGGCTCCAGTCATGAACACATGGAAGTGTGAAGACATTGTTCATGAGCTTGTGCTTGAGGGCACTGCCTTGCGATGTTTCTCAGCAAACCTTATCTTGTGTATTGGCACCAGTGGAAAAGCGTTCCACGGTTGCAGACCTGAAACGTTAACTCTGCTTCTCTCTCCACTGATGCTGCCAGACCTGCTGAATGTTTCCAGCGCTTTCTGTTTTTATTTCAGATTTCCAGCATCTGCAGTATTTTGCTTTTATTACCACAGTGCCATGTAGCTTGGTTTAAACTCTGTTCAGCAACATGGAACACAGTTGTTCACTGCTAAATAACAGATATAAATGCTTTTTGCACTTGAGTTACATTTTATGCCTGTGCATCAAATGGTTGCAGAACAGCCACAAATAAAAAGGAGCAGAAATTGGCACGAAGATATTTGGTCCCTGTGCAGTAAGATGTCTATAGTCCCTGCAGATGTTTTGCTCAATGTATTTTGTTGAAATGAAGTATGCAATGTGATATTAGAACATTATGGGAATTGTGACTTGATATCTGTATGTCCTCCTTTGAAAACAAATGGTGGCAGTGCCTCCAATGCTGCTTCAGTACCCACTATAATATCTTCCCAGGAGTGTGGCATGATGTTTGTGCGTCCTCGATACTGGGAGAAAAGAATTCACTGCTACTTATGAAATTTCCACGCAGAAACAAAGCACAGCTTGTACTTTTTGGTGATACGAGGGCAGTAACATTCAGCCAAGACATCTTTCAAAAATACAGCCCTCCATATTAATTTTCTTTCTCCATTTGTGAAACTTTTTGGCCTTGTTTTTCAGACCCCAGTGAGGCCAGGAGTGGAAGCAGGTGGGCGCTAAAAATATCACTGGTGGACTGTGTGATCCTGCCCTGGGGCATTGTCGCGGAGGCGGGATTGGGGGGGTTTGGGGCAGCAGGGCCACCCGCCCGCATGCTGCGGGTAGCGAATCCAGCTTGTTACGGGCCAATTAAAGGATCCTGACTGGGATTTTCCAGTCAGCTTCCAGGTTCCCACTAGCAGTGGGGGCCAATTTAACTGTCTGAAGGCAGCCTCCTGGCAGCAGACCAGGGGAGGCCAGTGCTCCAGGAAGGCCTGGAGCCTCCTCCCTGCAGGTGAAGGTTGTTAATTAGGGTCTTAGTTGAGCACTTATAAGCAGACACTCACTGAGACTGGTGGAGGGTTAGTGAGGAGCTACATGTTTGTAATCCTTTTATTCTGCACAATGAATGTGAAACTGAGTAAATATAGGCTCCAGCATTATCATTCCATAAGCAGCTTTCAGAAGTTTAACACTCCCTCCCCCCACAACTCCCACCACTACCCCTCACCTCACAGGAGTTGCGTGGCTGCAAAAAACATTTTTTAGTCTAAATATTAAAAATTTGGAGAGAGGATGGCTCCATTTTGAAGTGCCCTCTCCCTCACTCGCATTCCATTTCAGCCTGCTATTCCTTTCAAGCTGGAAAGACTGATTGGCCCTCCAGCTTCATGAGCCCACCCAGCGTCCTTAATTGGATGACGAGCCTGCCATCTGGCCTTTTGATTGGCTGCCTTGGGGAAAATCACAATGATTGACTGGCCGGAATTTTATGTCTCTGGGAGCAGGCTGGGAGGCAGAGGGTGTAAATTGGGTGGGATGGTGGGGGTGCCGTGCCCATTGCCTACTTGCACCCACTGTTATTTTACCAGCAGTGGGGGAGGTGGTGGGGGGATCGTCCTGCTGCCGCTGGTATTTTACCAGCAGCAGATGGGCACTCCGCCACATGGGGAGGCCACCCAGTAAAAACTGGTGGCCATGGTGGCGTGGGGGTGGGTTCCTCCTGATCAGGCACCCTGTGCCACCCCTACTCAGGACCGCCACCCCCCCCCCCCCCCCACTTCACAATCGAACATCCCCCCCTTCCCCAGGGCCTGCCTGATTGATCCTAGCCTCTTCCATGGCTGCTGCTCTAGGGAGTGCTGCTGTCCCAGCAGTGGCCACCGCTCCTGGTGGCACTACTGGAACGTAAGAGCGGCCAGCAGCTCTTGGAGGCGGGACATCCTACCTTAGAGGGGCAGAAGCCACGACTGCAGGCAATTTATTGCCTGAGGACTGTAAAATACGGTCGTGTCTTCCAGGGCTGGCAAAGGCAGGCTTGCTCGCAACTTTCCAACCGGTGAGCTGGGCTAATGCCTCCTCATTAAATCCCGGCCACTGTTTCGCACACAGTGTGGGCCAAAGACCCACATTTGAGCCTGATGGCAGGATTCAGAATCCACAGGGAAAATCCTGGCATATGTGTCTTACATATAATAATAACAGTTTTTGGTAAAAGCAATGTTACAGTTTAAAAGTTAGTGATCTGAATCTGCCTTTGAATGATGAATTCGATAGTTATAGTGCAATATGTTTGAAATCACCACATAGCTGGCCTGTACTGTTCACAGTGATTTCCTGCCAATTACTATGTGGATAAAACCCAACACATGCAGCAGCACTAGCCTGTTGCATATGTAAATTGAGATCATTTGAAATGTTAAAGATTGTAAAATAGAAATCCTGGGTTGAGATATTTTTAAGTTTTTACGGCAGTTCATTCCAGAGCTGATTTTTCTTTTGGTCTTTGTTTTATTCTCGGGACGTGGGTGACGATGGCAAGTAGCATTTATTGTCCATCCCTTCTTGTCCTGAAGGGATTAAGAGTTAGCTACACATTATGAAATTTATATTTTGTATAAAAAACTTTCTCAGGGTGTGGGCATTGTTGGCACGGATAGCATTTATTGCCCATCTCTAATTGCCCTGAGAAAGTCGTGATATAACTGAATAGCTTGCTAGGCCACGTCAAAAAGAGCTTTAAAGACAACCACATTGGTGTGGGACTGGAATCACATTTCGATCAGAATGGGTAAGGATGGTAGGTTTCCATTCCTGAAATGCATCAATGAACCAGTTGGGTTTTTACAATAAACTGGCAGATTTCATGCAAACATTTTTTTAATGACAGCTCACATATTGCCAAATTTATTGAATTTAGTTTTCTAACTCACCGTGTTGAAACTTAAACTCATGACATTTGCCTTGTTAGTCCAATATTTCAAACAGCAAACTGCCATGCTTTTGGTCTGTATATAATTTTTGTGGCTGAAGCCTACAGCACAGAGCCCCCTGAGCATTTTATTTTGTTTAAATGTTTAGGGGGCTTTGTTGCCTTCCTTGGGAGTTTCCAGGCAGGCTCAGTTACTGTTCCAAAAATATTTGCTCTGGAACTGGTGTGTTGAAGGGGAAGAAGATTTGTGTTTGCGTCAGATGAGATCACTAGTTTAGACTACACTATTGTGATGTAGTCTTTGTGAAGCTGGCTTCGTTTTCGCATTGTTTTAATATTTTTCATACACCAGTTATGGATGCAAATTACATGACTACGGTATTGAGAAAGCAAATGTACAAGTACCAAATAAAAAGCTTCCAAACAATGATGTAGTAAATTACCACATTTAACAATTCAATTAACGCTAATGGGTAACATTTAATGACAAGTAAATAGAAATGGTATTTCTGCACTAAAGTATAGTCTACTGTGCTATACATGCTGAAAAACAGGTGCTAAATTATGCCTTTTCTTCCAGTGAGCTCTTTCCATTTCTAGCAGACTGCCAGACGGTGATCATATTCATTTACCGTGTATTACTTGTAAAATAGTCACCATTCAAATATTGATGTCACTATGACAAAAGCAGAGCTTTTGTTCTGTGTCTCTTCCCACTCCCGCACTGCAACTTCTGGAGTGCCCCAAGGATCTAACCTTGGCCCCCTTCTATTTCTCATCTTCATGCTGGCGCTGGGCAACATCATCTGAAAACACAGTATCGGGTTCCACATGTATGTGGACGACATCCACCACCTCTCTCTCGAGCCCTCCACTGTCTCTAATTTGTCAGACTGCTTGTCCAACGTCCGGTCCTAAATATTGGGAAGACCAAAGCCATTGTCTTTGGTCCCCACCATAAACTCCATTCTCTAACACGGACTCCATCCCTCTCCCTAGCCACTTTCTGAGCTGAAGCAGACTGTTCTCAACATTGGCGTCCTATTTGACCCTGAGATGTGCTTCTGACTACATATCCTCTCCATCGTTATAAATGTCCACCTCTGTAACATCACCTGTATCTGACCCTGCCTCAGCTCAGCTGCTGCTGAAATCCTCATCCATGTCTTTGTCACCTCTAGACTTGACTATTCCAATGCCCTCCTGGCCATCCTCCCAGTTTCCACCTTCCATAAACTTGAGCTCACCCAAACTGTCTTGCCCATATCACAACTTGCACCAAGTTACATTCTCCCATCTCCCCTGTGCTCGCTGACCTGCATTAACCTATGATCTGGCAATGCCTCAATTTTAAAATTGTCATTCTTATTTTCAAATTCATCCATGGCCTAAACTGCCCCTAACTCTGTAACCTCCAACAGTCCTACAACCCTCTGAGATCTCTGCACTCCTCCAATTCTGGCCTCTTGCACGTTCCCAGTTATATTCATTCTGCCATTGGCAGTCATATCTTCACTGCCATGGCCCTAAGCTCTGAAATTCCCTCCCTATACCTTCTGCTTCTCTATCATGCTTTTCTCCTTTAAAACACTCCTTAAGACCTAACTCATGACCAAGATTTTGGTCATCTGACCTAATATCGCCATATGTGGTTCAGTGTCATATTTTGCTTTATTATGACTGGAGTTGTGGTGGTGGCCCCGCCCAACGGCTAAAAAGTCGGGGGAGAGCCTGTCTCTGTCAGGCCTGGAAGCCATGCTGCAATTTGGCCCAGGCCCTTCATTGGCCTCGGTCAGGACATCTGCCCTCTGGAGACAGGACTTCCTGTCTCCAAGAACTGCTGGCCAATCAGCGGGTCAGAAGCTCTTCAGTCCCAGCAGAGCCACCAGGAGCAGTGGCCACAGGACTGCACCTAGCAGGAAGAGGATGATGGCCGTCGCCCTTCAGAAAGGTAAGTGGAGTTCGGGCCTCGCCAGGGACAATTGGGGTAAGGGGTGGGGGTAATAGTTTTAGCAAGGGTGGCCCCTGTTGCTGGGTGGGGGGGGGGTGCCCTCCATGGGGCACAGGGTGTCCAATTAGGAGGACCCCCATCCAGCTCACAAGGAGGCCACCAGGTATTACTGGGCAGCCTTCACAGGTGCCAAAGTGCCTGACCAGTGGTGGCAGGAGGAGGCCCTTAAGTTGCAATTAATTGTCCAGTTAAGGGTCTCAATTGGGTTGGGGCAGCGGGCCGTTTGCCACCTCCTCTGCCACTAGTAAAATAGCAATGGGGGCGGGTAGGCGATGGGCATATCACCCCCATCTCCCACTCTATTTTACGCCGGCCCCCTCCCTCCCCCACCCGCTTCGGAGGGGTGGGCCATAAATTTTCTGCCAATTTGTGAAGCACCTTGGGATGTTTTATTATGTTAAAGGTGCAGTGTACATATATATGTTGTTCTTCCTAATTCACCGCAAGGAGATGTTAGTGAGCCACCTTCTTGAACTGCTGCAGTTTGTATTGTTAAATTGAGGAAATTTCTGTGTTATATTTTTTATATGGCTTTAGATAAGGTAAATTTTAATTAAAAGCCTGGCCTTAAGCAAGCTGTAACTGGAAAGGAGTTCATTTGTATGTGTCAAGACAAGGAACAATATGTAAAAATGTCCAGATGCTTCCATAGTTTTAATGAGAGGCGGCACACCTTTATCACTTGTTAATAGTGCCAATGTCTCTACCCATGCTATTAAATTAAAGTCTGTCCTGTGCTTGAGCAATCTTTCTGTTAATGTATTCAAGTTTGCGAAATGGAGAATATAGACAATATTCATCATCTTTATTGAATGTTTCTTGAGAATTTATGCTTGAGAAGAAGGTAGTTAATGGTCTATAAAGTTAACTGACCTATTAAGCTCCCAGAATGGCGGGGGGTAAGTGCATTGGCATTTCTGGCTGGAAGTGTGCTGCCAGTCGTATTGAGAAAGGAGGTAGTGCTGGTGGTACGAGTGTAAACTGGCAATATTGGAAATAGAAAACAATTTACGTAAAGTAGGGACCCGCACTGCTTCTTTGTAGATTTTCGAATGCTTCAGCATGTGCTGAACTTGCACAGCACAAAGTGGTGCTAACCAGCAAGAAGGCCCCATCGCTACACAAATGTGGAGCCAGCAGGAAAGTTTCTACCGAACCTACATGAAAACACGTGTGTGCCCCCCCCACTCCCCCAACCAGCCATCTACTGATCACTCGTTCCTCTTCTCCTGACCATCCCAAGCATTCCCACCCCCTGACCTGGTGAGCAACTGATGTGACGTCAATTGATTTTTTACTATTATGGACAACTGTTGGAAGCCAGGTAAAGACACTTGTTTTCTCCTGGTGTAATGCACTGATAATATAGAAGGTTTACGCTTCAACACACTCATATTTTGCTTTGTTTTCCAGTATGAACAGTTTGAAAGCACCATTGGTTTCAAGCTTCCAAATCACCGAGCTGCCAAGAGACTCTGGAAAGTCTGCATCGAGCACCACACATTCTTCAGGTAAATAGGAAAGCAAGGGCTATCATTTGTAATGCCTGTAGAGAATTATTAGATGTATTGGGAACCGATTCAAGAGAATGTTTTTAAATTGTGTCAGTACATTAGAAATTCATTACAATTCTGCTCTTGGGTGCCATGTAAAACAATGAGTAATATGCAGTAGAAAGAGTGCCTTTCTGTACTTTTTCTGTCAGTGAGGGATCCCTAATAATACATACAATATTGGAAGTTACATGATATTAGAATGCTCTTATAATTTAGTTTAAAATATATCAGACAGGTATTACTCGTGCACGTTGAACACACAACAGCACTATAGCTTGATGTGTATATTTCCTGTTAAAAATATTTTCTTCTGCATCTCTCTCTATCTCTATCTGCCTGCTTCACTCTGAAGGTTTGCAGTCAGTGCTGTGCATGCTTCCTAATCTCTGCACAGGTGGATTATATCATCCTCCACAATTTGCCTTGCCCTTTCTCTCACATCAAGCAGTGTTTTCCTGCCTTACCTGCATCTTGATCTATTACCATCAATGTTTCCAAATAATGACAATCACAGTAACCATCCTTGAGATTAATGTGCCCACGATGTGTCATTTTTCTCAACATAATCAGCCTCATCGCTTCTCTCTTTTGTGCTAGCTCCAGTACTCCCTCATTAGTCATTATTTTAATCCAACAAAAGTCTGTCATGCCATAACTCAAACATTTCTGATCATCTTTCTTCAGGATTGAAGATTCAGTTTTCAGATCCGTGTTCATTTTGATATTTGTTGGGGCGGAGATCAGTTGAAAGGACTGTACAAGTTACCTGTAAACTGATAGTTACGACCAAGGCGGGCAGAGTGCACTGTCTTTTCTAGTTCCACTTCTCCACAGGTCACAACATGTATTTTAAATATTTACCTATTCCTGATCAGGTCAATCATATAATCTACTCTTTATCCCAGAATAAAGTACACCAGCCAGGTTTCTTTAATGAACAACAAAATTATCAGTTTATCATAAAAACAAGACATCCAGTAACAAAGCAAAGCATTAATACACAGATTGAAATAGAAAGTTCTCTTTTTAAATACCCCACATTCATATACACACACACATACACACAAGCAGGTTATGAAAAAATAAATAAATTTTCTCTGCAGAGTTATTTTACAAAAAATAGACACAAAAAGAATACTTTGGCCAAATACTTGATAATTCTTGAAGAAAACAGATGAGATAGGTTGTGTCCCAAAATGGCATACAACCTGGTGTCTGAGAACACATTGACAGGTCACTGGGATCTTTTCTTGAGCAGTTCTTTTCAGGCAGCACGAGGATTAATCCAGTAGGTTTTTTCAGCTTCTCAGGAGAAATGTGGCATCAGGAGTTGTAGCTCTTACACACACTGAACTCTCAGGGCTTTTCAGAGAAGAGAAGAAAGAAATGAACTGGGTGTTTCTCTCTTGGCAGGCTGGACCCCAACTAACTCAAAAGTCCACAACCCAGCCACAAAGTTAAAACAATATCCCAAAAGCGACCACCTGACCATCATAAATCTTGACATGTCACTTCTCTTGTAAACATCTTCCCCAAATCACCAAGTTTTCTGCTGTTTATTGAGCTTAAGGCATGTGACTTCCAGTAAGGGTGGTTTTCGAACAAGACCTCTCAGTGACCCTTGTTAAAAATAAACACATCCATGGAATCTTTTCAGTTTTAAGCACAAGTCCTCAAAAATTTTTTTAAATGGAAGCACTTTCATAACATTGTCAATTGTATATCCCCAGTCCAAGATTTTAGAATGGAGGACAGACCTCTTATGATGGTCTCCAACCACAAACACTGCCTAATCTTCAAAATAAATAGCAGTGGTATGGTTATTCTCCTTCAAACCTTTCGCTCTTTGTTAAATTCTAAAATATCTATTTGCAGGCACTGTGAGGTCACCTGCCAAACTTAAATTTCTGGTTCAAGTCATATGTACATGGTTTACTGAAAGTTCTTAAGGAGTAAAAATATAACACTTTCCATGAATCATATCTTGCTCATTCAATAGAATCATAACCACATTTTCTTTCCAAGCTTTTGAAAACACAGCTTTGAGGGCAGTAACAATTCTTGTCTGTTGGGTACATGTCATGACCAGTGTTTATTTGTTAGTGGTTGAATGTTGATGCTGCTGTCTGCTGAATATGGACATAAATAGTTTTCTATTTTGCTCCCTCTTTTTTGTTTGTTCTGTTTGTTCCTATTTCTGCCATCTTGGCAATGAACTTTCTTGTGACAAAAGTAGAGTCTTCATTTTGCATTAAGTAGGGACATTTTATGTACATAATTTCACACAGTTTTGAAATAACTAGTCAGAGTGGATTCTGACTTTTAAAAATTTTAAATGGAGACTCAAGTTAAATTGTCTGCGAGATACAGGCCAGGCTTTTCGATTCTTAATATTTTAAGGGTAGCAAACCCTTATCCCAGCTGCTATTCAAATTATATATAGTCAAAATGTTGATACAAATGCTCAAAGTATGAGCATTTGTTCATCGATCCATTCAATGTACAATATGCTTCATTGTATCCTTGGAGTCTCCGGAGGCTTTTTGCTTAGGATAAGCACTGAAGATTTCTCTCCTGTTTAGCTCTGTTCACTTGTGAAGTTGAAATCAGTGAGACTAACTGAGGAATTGCCCGTTGACTCTGAAAAGTCTTGCAGATTATTGAACTGTGTAATAACTATGTTCTAATTCCTTGTGGACTGATTCCATCGTTATTGTTTTAAGTCTAGTTTCTTGCTGTGTTTTACTGCTGCTGTCTATTGTGTTATTTGTAAATTACTGTGACAATTAGTTTTAACTTGAACTTAGTAGGCCATCAGTGTGGCCTTGCAGAGTAGAAAGGAGAGTGTGGTGGACATTTCAAGTGATTTCCAATGCATTACACTTCATCTTGGGGGAATTAGCATTGCAGATGTTGTTTATATGAAGCTCAGCCTGTTAAAACCTAAAACTAAGCATACCTCTGTCTCTCTCCCTCAATCCTTCTGCTTTGCAACTTTGTCCATTGGGAAAAAAGTTTCTTCCAAAATGTATGTCTTTGACCATGCTTTGCTACCATGGCTCTTTCTTCTACAGCTCACTGATGTCTGTTTTATACCTGTCCAAATCTCACTTCCCCTCACCACCCTCCCCCCCGCCCCCTTTACTACATTAAATGTTTATATAAGTGCAAGTTATTGTTTTGTTCTATGATAATTGTACAGAATCATTTTAATTTAGACTGCTTATAATATTTAGCTTAAAGAGAGTTATGGTACCAACATGTTTACAAGTGGGTGTTTGTATCATGCAGTATATTTTTTACAAAATTAGTCCTTTTAAAAAAAGATCATCGAATTACATTGTAACAGTATTCATGAGGCAATGTCAGAAAATCATCACAAACTAATGCTGTGCACACTTTTCTTGAAAATATTTTTTACACAACAATACTGTCCTTTAGATGAAGAAAAATCATCTGGTCAACTCACAGTCAAATTGGTCACTTTATGTTTTAGAGATTTAAAAGACAGACCTCCCCCCACCACCCCCTTCCCCATCAAGAGATGAAGGCATTCAAGTGAAGATAGGATTATATGAGAGAATTACTCCACGTAAAAGATTTTTTAAAATGATTTTCTTACAACAGTGTAATGATGGATCCCACAGGTGTACCTTTCCAAGGCCAGTGACTCACACAAATGCTCACTTACACCTTAATGTTTTATGCAGTGAAAATCCTTGCTGTGTCTATTTAACCACAAATTTGAAATATTGTATAAATAAAGTTGTTTGCTACCCTTTTTTGAGTTTATGGCTCCTCCACTAAGCAAATTTTCCCCATATTTCTTTCTCTGATTTTGTCCCCTTGATGTTTCCCATGCTTTCCCCCGCCATCACCAATCTTCTCACCTCTGAGAGAGCAAGGTGGAACCAGCAGTTCTGAGCCTTTGGCCACAGCCAATCCCACTGTTGGCTCTCTGCACCAAACACGCATGAGTGAAGACTTCAGTTGTTTTTTGTTTTCAGCTGTGGAAACAGCACACAATGCTGTACTGCTTGTAAATCTTTTAATAAAGGGCTTGCAATGAAACTGAGGACAATATTTTCAACCAACATGAATAATTATACATTTTTGATAACAGAGCTATTCATAAAACACTCTGATTTACAATGAAAATAAAAGAACCTTCACCAAGACATCTTTTCAGTGTTTATTGCAGTTTCTAGAGATAAATGAGAATGCAATTCTTTTTAGTTATGTTGGTGTACTAGACAACTGTTAGAACATTTTTCCTTGGAGAAGAGAAGGCTGAGAGGAGATTTGAAAGAGGTATTCAAAATTATGAGGGGTCTGAACAGAGTAGTTGGAGAGAAACTGTTCCCACTGTTGAAAGGATCGGGAACGTGAGGGCGCAGATTTAAAGTATTTGGTAAGAAGCAAAAGTGACATGAGGAAAATCTTTTTCACGCAGAGAGTGGTTAACGTCTGGGAATGCTCTGTCTGAGAGTGTGGTGGAGGCAGGTTCAATTGAAGCATTCAAAAGGGAATTAGACTGTGATATGAAAAGGAAGAATGTGCAGGGTTACGAGAAGAAGGCGGGGGAATAGAACTGAGTGAATTGCTCTTTCGGCGAGCAGGTGCGGACATGATGGGCCCAATGGCCTCCTTCTGCACTGTAACAATTCTATGATTCTGATTCTGTACAGTTTCTCTGTTAAACAAAAGATCCTGAATTGCAATTAGATGCAAATCAGAGAAAACATTGGATTTTTAAAAGAGGAGCTAATACTGGAGCTTTAGTGACTTTAACAATGGTCATCACTTGGAGTCAGTAGTATCCGTAAGGCAGTTCTTGGAAAGCTGCAGAGAAACACTATAAAATTGCTGAGCTGAAGAAACATAGATGTTTAAGGTGGCTTTTAAGGTGAATAAGATGGTTATGCCATTGGCCCAGATGTTGCAGTAATAATGACAGCGGAACTGTCTGCATTCCCCATCATTACTCCTCTGAAACTAATGACAATTTCTGGAGTTCATCCTTGCGCAGTTAACTGCAAAAATCCACAAGCAGTTGTCAGTGATTCTGTGCTTCTCCATAGGTTACACTGTTGCAGTTCCTACAGCTTGCAATCAATTAGAAATCACTGAGCTGATAAGAACTTGCCTTTTTACTCTCTAATATCATTGTTAAAAACCCCTGAAAAAGTTACATGTTGTTATTGATGTGTAACTGGGTTTTTAATGGCATACAAAGTCAGACTAGATGCAGGATGTTCCCGATGGTGGGGGAGTCCAGGACCAGGGGTCACAGTCTAAGGACAAGGGGTAAGTCATTTAGGACTGAGATGAGGAGAGATTTCTTCACCCAGAGAGTGGTGAACCTGTGGAATTCTCTACCACGGAAAGCAGTTGAGGCCAAATCATTAAATATATTCAAGAAACAGCTAGATATAGTTCTTAGGGCTAAAGGGATGCGGGGATAAAGCAGGAACAGAGTACTGAGTTTGGATGATCAGCCATGATCGTGTTGAATGGCGGTGTGGGCTCGAAGGGCCAAATGGCCTACTCCTGCTCCTATTTTTTCTATATTTCTATACCTAATACTGAAGAACCTCTAGCTATTTTTATATTTGAGTAGCATAAAATGTTTCCATGCTGTTTAAAAAAAAAAAATCAAGTTTTTAAATGTAATTTTTTTACAATTTGATATTTCATCTTGTGTATGTTGCAATAATTTATTTCACATTCTGTAAAATTCATAAAATAAGTAAAAGATCATCAATGCATTTAACTTTCTGCTTTGTGCTCTGTGTGACTACTTCAATGTGATTGGCTGCTTGCTCTGCTGATGACATCATTGTTGCTAGAAGCCTGGAGATCCCCTTAAGTTGGTGCCCAACTCAAACTAATATTAAGAAAGGAGAAATCCATGTATAAGGCTCTTTGTAGATCTTCATAGGCAGCTTTCTTCAAGGTCAGTGGCAAGCACTGTCACTTCATCACTGATGGCAAAATCTGAGCCAGGACCAAGCCAATTGTTTCAGGACTGATAATCCTTTCAAAACTGCTGTAAGATCTTGCTCTTTTAGAAGGTGGCCTTTGCCCGCTTTATCCTCCACAACTATTGCCCTATCTCCAACCTTTAAGACTTTCAAATCTGTTACCGCCACCTAACTTCATGCTCATTACTCCCTCTGTTCAAATCCCTTCAATTTGGTGTCTGGCATGGCTGTGGCACTGAGAGTATCTTTGTCAAAGTCACCCCATGCATGGTATGTTATCCCTCCTGTTCCTTCTCGATACCCTTAACCCATGTCTTTCCATCTTTAGTCCAGGTGTTCTTTCAAGCTCTACTCTGCAGAAACTCCTCATCATTCTAAATTCCATCATCCAGAATTCCACTGCCTGTATCTTATGTGCACTTTCAGTTGAGACATTAAGCCGAGGCCCTGTCTGCCCTCTCAGGTGGACATTAAAGATCCCACAGCACTATTTTGAAGAGTAACCTGGCCAATATTCATCCCTCAATCAACATCACAAAAAACGGATTATCTGGGCATTATCACATTACTGATTGTGGGAGCTTGCTGTGCACAAATTAGCTGCCACATTTCCTACATTATAACAGTGACTACACATCAACAGTACTTCATTGGCTGTAAAGCTTTTTGGGACGTCCGGTGGTTATGAAAGATGCTATTTAAATGCAAGTCTTTATTTTAATTTCCATTCACTCTTTGCCACAATCCTTGCTGAAATCTATTATTCATCCATCCCTCAGTACACCAACTTCAAAATCCTGACAAATCTGTCCATAGACTCACTTCTCCCTACTCCTCCAAGCTTGTGTCCCTGCCTGCATTCACCGTGGAATTCACTTCCTAAGCGTCTTTGCATCTCTACCTCCCTCTCCTCCTTTAAGATCCTCCTTACCACCACCTGTTTGACCAAGGCTTTAGTCATCCTAATTTCTTTTGTTTATTATCGATTTTAGCCTGATTATGCTTTATGAAGCATTGTGAAACTTTTTCTACGTTAAAGGCGCTAGCTAAATGCAAATTGTTGACACATCTCTTTGTAAGTTGCAGTTTATTTCGTCAGTTACTTAGGCAATTGTCAAAAATGTTCTCAGTCTTTTGTATGGAGTGACTGTGTTCATTAATTTCCTTTTAGACTTGTCTCCCCTGAGCCACCTCCAAAGGGATTTCTTGTGATGGGTTCAAAGTTCCGTTATAGTGGCCGTACACAGGCTCAAACAAGGCAAGCCAGTGCTTTAATTGATCGTCCAGCACCATATTTTGAACGCTCCTCAAGCAAAAGATATACAATGTCACGGAGTCTAGATGGAGGTATGTTTTTTTATATATATGCACTAAGCCAACTGAAGTATTCATCAAAGCTGTCTTCAATTATGTCTGCACTACAAAAAAGTGCAGTGCATAAACTGGAGGAGAGTCTTAGAAATCTGTGTCTAGGAGAAAGCCATTAAACTCACAATATCTGTGGTGCTGCATCCTTCTCCGGAGCTATATCCTCTGATCCCATTTCCCTTCTCTTTGCTCCATACTGTTTCATGAAAAAGAAGAAAAATAGGAAAGGGTGCAATACACTTTTGTCCCCTAAATGGAACTTCCTCCTACGTGTAAAGTGCTGCGATGTAAATAACTGCAATTATTATGTCTTTTTGAGTTTACTTTAATCACTGAGCTATATTGGATTTTCCAGTCTACCAGTGCATTTCTGTTTTAAATGCTTGGAGATGATTTTCTTTCAAAGCGTACACCTGTTACTTTGTGACTCTGATCAAATATTTTTGAGGGTAAATGAATGGATTTCTAGATGAGCTTTCATGATGGTGCACCAAGATTTCACCAGGGTGCAAATGGCTTTACATGGTACATGCAATGATCTTTCCAGCCAAGAATGAAGAAGGAAGTTCAACCATTACAAAAAAGGAAACAAAAAGGCATTAAGGACAGGTCAGATGTGAATGAGCATTTTTTTAAAGCGCCAAATCCGTTCTAGCACAGTAATTGCATAAGGTGAAGAACCTAAAAGAAAATTATGGTTGCAATACTTAAGATGCAACTTTAATAACGTCTTGACCTCTACCTTAGTAGTTTTCTGCAATTGAAATGCAAGGGGTTGAACAGGATCCAAAATTTGTATTGAGGCAAAACGTGTTTGAAAAATGTGAAGGGACACATTTTTGTCACAAGAGAAAACAAAAGTTGTTGTTGTTCATGAAATACAGATGCTACTGACAATGACACAATGTTGCTTGTAGTTCTGGGGACCCTCATAAAGCTGTAACACATTTTATTCATGAACAGTTTCTCGTTTAACTTTTATCAGCTATTCAAACTATACCAAATATCACAATGAAAGATGTCCAGTAAACCGAGTTTACAGAGGCTTAATTTGGCATTCAAAAAAAATTTTGATTTAACCATTGAGCCAAGTTCCTCACATTGTTAGTACAAGAAGTGTACGTGATCTCCCTGTCTCCTACTGTGATGCAGTAACATATTATATAGCACAGCTGGTTTATTATTCCAGATTAAATGTAGCTTTACAAATGTGTAAATAGGCCCTGTGTACACAGCAGGCGTCTCCATATCTAAAGTCTGGGATTAATTGTGCAGGCTTCTTTATTGCTTACTATTAGAAATTACAATTTGGCTATAAAAGCGATATTGATGTTATCTCATGTCTTTCAAATCACAACAATGGTATTCAAAGGTAGCAGCATTAAACTTAAATGTGTGCTAGCTTCAAACCTTTTCTTTTTAAAAATAACTTATGCTCTAAACATATGAAAGCCCACTATTTTGCAACACTCTGGCAAAGGTGCTACAGTAGTGATTGTGTACAATCATGAGTATTGTGTTCATTCACAAAAATAAAAGACTCAGCTGGGAAACACCACAGTATGCTCTCTCTCTCTGTCCCCCACCCCCCGACACCCCCCATGCCTAGAGTGAAGCATCCATTCTGCTTATTCCACACCTCTTGCTAAACTCAGAATTTTACAGAACAGGAGGCCATTCAGCCATCACACCTGTGCTAGATCTCTTTAAAAAAACTATTCACAATTCTATTCCTTAACTTTCCCCATGCCCACTTAATTTATTTATTTTTCCCTTGTATATGCACTTCCATTATGCATTCTGCTTTCATTACTGTTTCTGAGAAGTCTTTACATGTTTTAACAATCCTCTGCATTAATAATTCTCCTGTCGTCTTTATTATTTTGTTAGGAATCTTAAATTTATGCCATCTAGTTATTGACTCACTGACAAATGGAAGATTTACCTTTTTCAAAACTTTTTAAAATTTCAAACACATTATGTGATACAGACTTTTTTGAAATAATTATTCACCTGTGAACTATCCCTTTTAAAGCAGAAAAAGACAATAACAGGTTGCTGCATCATCTTGGCAAGTGAAAGAAGATTGCAGATGAATGAAGTGAGCTCTACCTACAATCATTAATTCATAGTACTCCAGCACAGTAATGGTCATTTAAAGTGGCCCTATTTTGCACAGACTATTATGTTTTTCATGCAAGATTATTATAGTACATGTCAGAAATAAACCCATCTTGTTCTATCAGTGAGATAAAGCTGTAGCATAAAGACCTTAGTATTTTCTCCACCCCTTCAAAGCCAGGGAGAGTGAATGCGGAAGTCAAACTGCTAGGGGAAAGATGCATTTGTACTGTTATTGTGAACTGCTTTTCAAAGAGCACACTACAGCAATGTGATATAAAATATTTAACTACAAGTATGCGTGATGGTACTACTGGGGAAATCAGATCCAACATGTTCATATTAGTGCACTTATAGTAGTTTAAATGACTCGTTTGATATGTCAAAAGGGCAGCACAAATCAAGCAAAAAAGCTGAAAAGGAATGAGGGCTGACTGTTATATAAACCCAGTGGAGAAGTTATGGCTTCTTCACTTGAGCAGAGAAGGTGAAGAGGTGATGTGATAGAAATCTTCAAGATTATCAAAGTTTGAAGGAAAAAAATAATTGTTTTCACTGATTAATGAGGCAATAACAGAAGAACAAATTTATGATAAAAAGAATTAAGGTACGATTTAAAAAATAATTCTTGAGATGTGATGGTTAGAACGTGGAATTCTCTGCCACTCTGTCGAACCAGAGTTTATAAATTCCTGTCATTAGGAATTGGATAGTTGCTTGAAAAATAGAATATTAAAATTAATGAGTAGGATAGTGGGATTGTGTAAGCAATGGTGAAGACTTAATGGGTCTGTTTCTAGTTATAATGTTCTTCGATTCTATTACGACCAGGTGAGAAGGGGTCTAGGGTTCCCTCTCAGCCTTCACCTGGTCTTACCGTAACAGGGTTTTATTTTAAACACACCATTTTTTTTATCTCCCCCTTAGTGAATCCTTGTTCACTGCTTTCCAATTGTAAGGCAAAGAAACCAGCCAAACAGGTTTTCTTAGGTTTAAAGAAGAAAGGTTGAACTTTAATAAACTTAAACTCTAATTCGGTTAATGCCTATGGATACATGACGCAACCATGCTGGCATGCATACGCGATAAACACACATGCAGATAGAGACAGAAAACAGCAAAAGAAATAAAGTGGAAAAGTTTGAGGCAATATCTGAAGATGGTTTTGATTACTGTTCTTTGAACACATTGTAGAGTCCATGATTGTAGGGAGATCTTGCTTTTTGTTGGGGCCCAGTATTCTTCTTAAATCTTGTTCGATGTAGGAGATTTTTCCCTCTTGAGGTCCATGTCTTCAGTGGATTTGGAGTTCTGTGAGAAAGAGATGGGAACAGACAGGAGAGGTCTTCTCAGTCCAGGAGCAAACAGTCTTTCCCTCAAACTGTCTGTCTGTACAATTCAGAAAAACTCAGGTTGCCCAGCATGTTAGTCATGTGACTAGCTAGTTTGACCAAGTCTGTTTGTGGATTCGGCCATCATAGCAGTCATCCTGGAATGTGAGCTTCCTCACCTTCAGTGTCTGGTGATCAAAGTCCATTGTGGCTTGAATGTGTCAGGGAATGGCCCTTTGCCTTTACAAGCACTGTCTGTTAGTATGTAAATGTCTTTTCCAGCCACGGCTGATCTGTTTAACAAGTCATTTCCTGGCTGCAGCAACAGTTAAAAATCCATGTTCATGTGACAAAATTAATATGCCTCAGTCTTGGCAAATGGGGGTCTGCATGACAACTCCATGAATCTATCTTGCTGGCATATTAGAACTAATATCAGTTTCATTTTTGAAAAGATGCAAATGCCAGTTTTTACTTATTCAACGAATGAAATGCAGGCTGGAATTAAATTGCAATCCTGCATCTGTGTAAATTTATGCAGTCTATGTATGTTTGCCTCCAATATAGGAAATCATCAATTGCTTGGACAGTGCTACACAGGATAACATAGAATATATGGCATAGGAACAGACCATTCGGTCCAACCAGTCCATGCTGACATTTATGCTGCACACAAAGTCTCCTCCCATCTTTCCTCATCCAAATCTATCATCATAACCCTCTATTCTCTTCTCCCTCATATGCTTGTCTAACTTACCCTTAAATGCATCGATTTGCTTCAACCACTCCCTGTGGTAGCGGGTTCCACATTCACACCACTCTTTGGGTAAAGAGGTTTCTTCTGAATTCCCTATTGGATTCTTGGTGACTATCTTATATTGATGGCCTCTAGTTATGTTCTTCCTCACAAGTGAAAACATTCTCTCTCTATCCACTCTATCAAAACCTTTCATAATTTAAAGACCTATTATGTCACTCCTCAGCCTTTATTCAAGAGAAAAGAGACCCAGCCAATATTATAGAAATATAATTGAAAATAAGTTTGATGTTGTATAGTATCAATTAAAGATAGGATATGCAAGTGGGGATGTAATGGAGAGATTGGTGTGATGCCAGAAACCAGTGCACCTGGAGGCCCAAGGCCCACTGCGAATTGAAGTTTAAGCCTTACCAACATAAAACTGGCAAACTGTGGATGCTAATGCAGCTCACCAACCCTGGAAAATGTCCAGCTGTGATGTGGAGCCAACCCATAGGTAAGTCTATGGGCAGGTGGCAAACAACATTGGAAGGAGACAGGGAGGTGGGTGGGGGAGGAAACTAGGCCTGCATAAGTCCACAGTATTGTTATGGAGCTTGGAGGAGCACTAGTTGCTCTTCCTGGCTCCACATAAAGTATAAAAATGCTAACTTACATTTTCGGCAGCACCTCCTGTCGTCTCTTTAAGGATGCTGTAAAGCTGGTAAAACTGAGCAGAGCCTATGTGGTACATGTTTTACACAATTTATGTGCATTTGGCAGTGGGGTCATAAAAGAGCCATTAGGACTCTGATTAGCCTCTTTTAGGTGAGGCTTCTGGACACTAGAAGTTGGCACACTTCCTGGTTGCACCTCGAAATTGGTCTCTATCAGAAATTGGTTCCTCCACCCTGTGTCCAACTCTAATTGTTTGTTCAAAAAATGAATTGACGGGTACTAGTTTCTCCCCCAATGTGTTTCCAGGATTAAACTAGTGCACCTTGACATGACCTTGTATCAAATTACACTCAAATTCCTTGTGATTGCTTTGAAATGTGTTAAGAGTATAATGACCACATTTTACGTCAGATATTCTGACTTGCAGAGTTTTTCCGTCCAGCTTCAGTTGGGGAAAATCACGATGCACTTTTGAAGGAGTCAACAAAAGAAGCAAGCGAGACTTCAAGGACAGAGACTCCAGACACAACACAGTCAGACAGCAAGAAATCCTCCCAAAAATCAGAAAAAAACGATGAAGTAACCACACCAACAAAAATTAAAGAAATGAAGGTACATAGTGTTGAAGTTTTAAGATCCTAATGCAATCTTCTGTACTCAAGGCGATTAGTGGGATTGTATAGAAATACGAGAGAGATTAATGTCTAGCCTAGCAGGATAGCATGTATCTGTAAATAAATACTCTTTTTTTTTGTCTGTCTGAGTCAAATTGGACAGCATAATTCAAAACTTGGATTAATACAATAAGTAAGTTCATGACTGGGGCTGATTCAAATGCAGCTGATTCTGGTGGGATCAATTTCTCTCTGCTGGTTCTATGGATCCTAAGTGTTATTCATATGAGCAGTGCAATCTTAGTTCCTGATGGGAGTAAGTCCACAGCTCAAAATTGCCCATGACTCAACCCAAATTGCAGCCTCACTAGGAAACATCATGAGGATGCCCAAGAGAAGAAACAGTCAAATTCATATTTGTAGAGAATGAGTACTTTTTGAAGGCACAAATTTTGGTGCAGTCGTGGAGTGGAGCTGGGCGATCTTTCATCTCTAAATGATCATGCTAAACCTGATTTGGAAGTACTTGAAATTGATACTGAGATGTTATATTTTTCTGTTTGTGGGGCCGATTCATTTAAGTGCGCAGGCACATTAAAACATTTTTGTGTGGCCGCCTGCGCACAAGCTTTAATTTATAGGGGCTGACTTGTGCACTGCCTGCTTTGGAACTTTTGGGTTGCTGTATGGCTAAGAGGGAGCATTGCTGCCAATCCAAAATGACAATCAATAACAAGCAGCATCAAGAAGCCAGAGAGTTGTAGCAGTGACGAGGGATTGCAGTCCAACATAATGAGTTAAGTGAGCCTCTGAATTAGATATCGAAGAGCAACATTATGACTGAGTACAACATGATCAGAGAATTGGAAAAGCACTTACCTTGTGGATGGGGCAATTCTCACCTGGATTTAGCTGGCAGAGCTCAGCAAATGGTCACACTACCACGGTACCATATCCGCTGAAACTGGAAGTGGGCGGGTTGGATCAGGATTCAGATTTTTACCACTTTAATGTCCCTACCGCCCCCCCCCCCCCCCCCCACCCCGAGATGTTTAGGATTAGTGAGTTCAACAACAACTTATATATTTATATAGCACCTATAATGTAATAAAACATCCCAAAGCATTTCACAGGAGCATTATAAAACAAATATACACCGAGCCACATAAGGGGATATGGATCCACATGGTTTTAGGAATATAACAGACTTTTCCAGTTCTGATTCCCAAGAAACACCCACAAACACAGACAATTCTATGGCTCACAGTTATGCCAATGCCAGTCCTAAAATGTTGTGGATACGTTTACCAAACAGATGAAAGCCATCCAAAAATAGATCAATGAATCTACTTAGGAAATTTGCAATAAGCCTGAACAAAGTGACTGTAAAAAAAGGTAAACTATCCTTTCTCATCCTTCTCAACCTGTCTGCAGCCTTTGACACAGTTAACCACACCTAGTCATAGCCAGAATATCACTTGCAATAGCTTTTCTTCCTGATCCTGCAACATTACTTGACTCCCCACCTTTTTCTTATTTACATGCTACTTCTCGGCGCCATCATCTGAAAGCATAGAGTTAGTTTTCACATGTATGCTGACGATACCCAGTTCTACCTCACCACCACCCCTCTCGACTCCTACACTATTGCTAAATTATCAGACTGCTGATCCAACGTCCAATACTGAATGAGCAGAAATTTCCTCCAGTTAAATATTGGGAAGACTGAAGCCATTGTTTTCAGTCCCCACTCCAAAATCTGGGCCCAAGCTACTGATTCCATGGCCGGAATTTTACGGCCCCCCCCCCCCCCCCCCAATGAGCAGGCTGGTGGTGGTAGTGGGGCGTAAAATTGAGTGGGAGGCAGGGGGGTGGGGCCATTCCCCGCCCACCCCTGGTCCAATTTTACGCGGGGCGGAGGCTGCGAGAAATGGCCCGCCCGCCTCAGGCCAATCAAAGGCCTTAACTGGCAAATTAACTGTCACTTACGGGCCTCCTCCCGCTACTGCGGGTATCTTACCCTCAGCGGCTGGACGACAAAGGCCCCAAGAACCCCACCTGGTAATACCAGGCAGTCGCCTTGCAGGCTTGGTGGGTGGGGGGACCTTTCTGCTTGGAGGGACGCCCCTGAAGCCCCAACCACCCGCAACGCACAACACTGGTACAGAGGGACCTGGGTGTCCTCTTAAATGAGTCACAAAAAGTTACAATGTAGGTATAGCAAGTAATTAGGAAGGCAGATGGAATGTTGGCCTTTATTGCAAGGGGGATGGAGTATAAAAGTAGGAAAATCTTGCTACAACTGTACAGGGTATTGGTGAGACCACACCTAAAGTACTGTGTACAGTTATTGTCTCCTTTATTTAAGGAGGGATAGACTTGCATTGGAGGCAGTTCAGAGAAGGTTCACGAGTTTGATTCCTGGGTTGAAGGGATTGTCTTATGATGAAGGGTTGAGCAGGTTGGGCCTATACTCATTGTAGTTTAGAAGAATGAGAGGTGATCTTATTGAAACATATGTGATTCTGAGGGGGCTTGACAGGTTATCTGCTGAGAGGATGTTTCCCCTCGTGGCGGAATCTCAACTAAGGGGCACAGTTTCAAAATAAGGGGCCTCCTATTTGAGACAGAGATGAGGAGGAATTTCTTCTCTCAGAGGGTCATTAAATCTTTGGCATTCTCTACCCCAGAGAGCAGCGGAGGCTGAGCTGGACAGATTTTTGATCTACATGCAAATAAAGCGTTATGGGGGGGGGGGGTGGGGGCAGCAGGAAAGTGGCGTTAAGGTCACAATCATATCAGTCATGATCTTATTGAATGGCAGAGCAGGCTTGAGGGGCCAAATGACCTACTGCTGCCCCTAGTTCTTATGTTCTTATGATCAAATCACTTATTCGCAGTAAGCATGATAACTGAAGCAAAGAAAGACTATTGTCGGGGCGGGGCGAAAAGAGCTGCGCATTGGCATAATGTGTGATTGAGCACTGACATAGGCTGTCTATTAAGGTTTTTTGGAAGAGGTTTGCTTTCTGTTTCCAGGACCAAGAGAAGCAAAATTCCACTGCATAACACATTCCGAACGTATATTCAGGACTTATTTATTTTATGTCTTATACTGAGGTGAAATGTAACAATGGCCACTTTTTCATTAGTGGTTAGGAGTTGGCTTAGCAGAGCAATATCTTCCATTTTATAGATCTGCAGATAGGCTGGAAGCACCCAGACATCTTTAGAAACCTAAATACTTAATGCTTGCGTTCAGCTCTGAAACTCAAATTGAACCTCTGGCATCTAGTTGCTGCCCTTAACAGAACTGTCCTCAGTCGGCTTTGCAAGGCATGGCAATCAACAATACTTGCTGTTATACTGTCAAGAGGGAGAAGGGATTAGTCCTTGTCCAAAATTTTTATATAATTGATAATTGAGCTTTATTGCACTATTTCAGCATTCTTTGCTGCCTCACATTAAACCAAAATGGAGCATATTTTCCATATTATATTCCATATATTGAGACAATTGCTGATTACATTGTTAAGCCTCTAAACAAGTCAAACATTTTCCGTGAACCCAGTGAACTAGTTGCTATGTAAAGACAAATGTTAAATGTTACAAAACAAGAAATGAAAATTGATTACTGCAGTTCCTCTAAAGAGCAATGAAGGAGCCATATTTAAAGTTATTAAAGACAATCTCAAGTCACAGTATAGGGTCATTTTACGTTTGTTCATTTAGAAGGTATTTCCACATAGTTGTAACAGAGTATAAACAGTTTGACCATAGTCTCATGGTGGCTTATTGTTAGATGGGTCTTCCTTCCTTTGCTTAAGGAAATTTATGCAGGATATATGGAGGAGTATGAAGGAGTAAAAGTACTTTTGTGGAAGAGATCAGAAATCTAAACATGTAAGTGCGACCAGATCTTCTAAATTATTTATCATTTTCCAATAAAACCAGCAACCTTATGGAACTTGGCGGTGGTCATTCTCTATGATCTTGACTCACCCAGCTATCCAATGCATAGCAGTAGATTTAGAGTGCAATAACCGTATATCTGCATTGTTAATACAAGGTAATTTTGTGGTGTAAATGCAAACTAATCCATGGAGTGAACCACAGTGAGACTCCCTGGAGGAGAGAGTTACTTAGTCCAGAGTCAATGTGGACCTTGACTCCAGATTTACCCTACACAAGTTTAGTGTTGGTATGAAGCAGAAGTTGCTTGGTAACAACTCTAAACCTGTAGTGTAAATGCATCCTTACTATTTTTATTGATTTAATCTATTTTCTGTTGCACACGCTACTTTGTTCCGTGCATTGTTTTTTAAATGGTTTGACTTGGTTCCATTTTTCATATGAGGATCAATAAATTATGATTGTTCTTGTTTTGGATTTAATTGACTTGATTTCTTTTAAAATTTTGCTGTCAGATGGAACATGAAGATGAACCGAAACTTAGGCAAGAGGTAGTGTACGGACGCACTGTGGATTGGTTTTTACTGTAGTTTATGTGAAACATTTTCATACCTGTTTTAAAATATTAAGTTTCTATTTATTTCTGAATATAGATTCATCTGTCAAACTAAATATAGCTATAACATCAGATAGATCCAAGTCATATATCCTTCAAGCTTTATCACCCACAAACTCCACAATTTTACTGCTCCCATTGAAATATTGAATTTTAACTCAAAACTGGAAATTGATGTTGATTCAGAGATTAAAAGACAGAATGATCCTTCTCATTACCACACAAGAAAGTGGGTGATAATTTTCGGAATCATAGTTCTTCATTGTTGTCAGTACACTACCTATACGCTAACATACATTTCATGGGTGACTGTGGTACTGTCAAAATGCTACAGAGGCTTCGTCTGAAAAATAACATTCTTAACCATTGGTCATGTTTTGATTACATTGTTTGATCACTAAATACATTACATTTCAGTATAGCACTTCATGCTTTTTACTTGCTTGCTGTGCGCAAAGTTCCTTGCCATTGATTTATTGTGCGTTTGTTAATTTTTCATCTTGTGGACTGTATTGATCATCATTAAAAACATATCATTTCCAGTTAGATGCAATGCCACTTCCACTAGATGCAGACATTCACTCTACACTGTGTAATAGTGTTTTCATGTTCATTGAGTAGGCAGAAGGTATGAAGTGTGAAAAGTGCAGAAGTAATTTGACATGATGTAAGTTTGTTTTACAGGAGTGGGGGGTGGTGTTGGATCACATTGCCTTGAGTGGTGCCAGGATGCCTAGAATTACTGCAATGCATAATATTTGACATAGGAATTGTTACTGTCTCCATCAGAGACAAAACTGGATTCTGATGAGTTCTGTGTTAAATATAGCTTATTACTCACATTTGCACTTCAACTGCTATAGATTTAACACAGTTACATAAACACTGAAACTTTGAGCCCTGTACCAAGATACCTTATACAGTAGTTAGTAGACAAGCATGATAACAAGGAGATTGATGTGCATGAGCAAGTATTAACATCAAGGTGCCAGTCAAGTAGAAAGAAAAGCGGATCATTTTTGACACACTGTTTAATATTCTTAGACCCAACTAGGTTTAACATGAAGTTGACATGAATTGAAATGTCGGCAAAGTAATTCTGGGAAAAGCACCCTTTGACGTATTTAGGGAGGATTCAATTAGAAAGTATATTTTGTAATAAAATTAGATCATGTATATTTAAATGGAATTACATTTTGTAATTGAATGAAAAATTCACTACAGGAAAAGGAAACTGATCATCAGTCCAGTCACCTTCCTAAGGCCCTAAAGTGAGGGGACAGTGGCGTTCCAACACCTAACCTATTGGTCTGAAATTCTTGTCTCTGCTGCTGTTTTAGCAGAGATGTTCATCCATTTATTTTATCTGGTTAACCCCTTCAATAAAGTGTCGAGACTTTTCTGAAAAATATGTTAAGAAATGGACTTAGAGGTACATCATCTTCCATTTGGGTTAAACATCCCTGATGAACAATGTGTTGTCACTTCTAATGTAATGTTCTCTTTTTTTTTTCCAATTATGCTAAAGTTCCTGGACAAATCAGAAGATGTACTATTGAAACATCAGGCCAATATCAATGAACTAAAACGGGCTTTACAGGAATCTACTGCTATTAAGCTAAGTCACAGTGACCGGGAAAAGAAATTAACTACTTCTCCATCTTCATCGAAACCTAAAGATAAAGAGCAGGAGGAGTCTGAGAAGCTTAAAGAGGTGGGTTTTGTTTATAAACACATTGTTGAAGTCGTAGGTGTGCTAGAACTGCCTACTTGGTTTTGGCTTTTGATTATCCGTTTGCTTGTTAGTCTGTTGGTGGTGGCTATTTTTCTAGTCGCAGCTATGGTATAACTAGGACGGGTGTCATTTTAAATTGGATTACACCACAGTTAATTGTATGCTTCGTACATTGAGTAAAATTCCCACCTTATACTAGGTACAAAGTAAAATGAGAGGAAGTTGTAACAGAGATCTGACTATTAAATAGTCAGACTATTAAACATTCTCAGGAGACTAAGATAGCATCATTTTAAAGCATTTTCTGGATACATATTTTGATGCATTATGATATTCTGCTGCCCTCAATAAACACCAGTGGACTGAATAAAGTATGAAAAATTTTCCAAATCTCTTGTGAAAGATCAACAGCAGTGTAGAACTTCCTTACTATTCTTTCCTGTAAAGTAACATGGCAATATCTTTCTGCCATGGTATTTGAACAACATTTCAGCATTTGCTTCAGCAGTGCCAATAATATTTTTCACAACACACCTTTGTGGTACATTATAGTGAGGCACAATGTTTTAATTTTTTTTATTCATTTGTGGGATGTGGGTGTCACTGGCCAGGCAGCATTTATTGCCCATCCCTAATTGCCCTTTAGAAGGTGATGGTGAGCTGCCTTCTTGAACCACTTCAGTCCTTGGGCTGTAGGTACACTAACAGTGCTATTAGGAAGGGAGTTCCAGGGTTTTGACCCAGCGATAGTGAAGGAATGGTGATATTGTTCCAAGTCAGGATAGTGTGTGGCTTGGAGGGTGGTGGTGTTCCCATGCATCAGCTGCCCTTGTCCTTCTAGGTGGTAAAGATCGGGGGTTTGGAAGATGCTGTCAAAGGAATCTTGGTGAGTTACCTTGTCGATGGCACACACTGCTGCCACTGTGCATCGGTGGTGAAGCGAGTGAATGTTGAAGGTGTGGATGGGATGCCAATCAAGCAGGCTGCTTCGTCCTGGATTGTATCAAGAAATGCTGTAAATACTCAGCTGGTCAGGCAGCTCTGGAGAGAGAAACAGTGTTAACGCGCTGAATTTTATGGGCCCCCTCGGGATGGGAACAGAGGCAGGGGGGGGGGCCCATAAAATTGTGTCAGAAGATGGGGGGTGGGTGGGGGGGGGGGTGTGGTGTGGTGTGGAGTGCCCGTCACCTGCCCAACACCTTCCACTTTAGTCCGGGAAGGGGAAGGCCGAGGACAGTCTTCCTGCCCAAGGCCAACAGAGGCCCTTAAGTGGCCGATTAATGGCCGAAAGCTCTTGGAGGCGGGAGTTAGTCTCTTAAAGGGACTGTGTCCCAGACAACAGACAGTTAATTGCCTGCCTGCCATAGAATTGCCATGGGGTTCCAATGGAGGGCCAAAGTGGGGTCTTCCGCCCCCACCCCCACCTTCTGGCCTGCTGCCAGGAACCCCATCGTCAGAACAAAATTCGCGCCAACATTTCAGGTCGATACCTTTTGGAGACGGTGACTGGAGTCAAAGGACAAAGTTGTTCAATGTGCAAACAAGTTCAGCCAGACGGGGGAGGGTGGTGGTGGATGGGAACTGGTCGGGCCTCCGCTCAAGGAAGAAGCGGAGGCTCCTCAGGCCATCCTAGTGGGGGATGGAGATGTAGAGAGATTGGATGTCTATGGTGAAAAGATGGTTAGGGTCAGGGAACTGAAAACTGTTAAAGTGGTGGAGGTCGTTGGAAGAGACTGGACAATGGAAGAAAATACAGAGTCAAGGTGGGAAGAAGTCTGATCCTTGGGGCAAGAACAGGCTGGAATAATGGGTCAATCAAGGATCAGGGATCTTGGGAATGAGGTAGAAGCAGGCTGAGCGGGGTTGGGGGACTGTGAGGTTGGAGACCTTAGAGGAAAGATCTTCAGAGGAGATGAGGTCACTGACAGTCTTGGAAACAATGACTTGATGTTCAATGGTGGTGTCATGGTCCAGGTGCAGGTAGGAGGAGGTGTCAGAGAGTTGGCATTCAACCTCCTCAAGGTAAAGGTCAGTTTGCCAAACAACTGCAGCACTACCCTTGTCAGCAGGTTAAATGACAATGTTAGAGTTGGACCTGATAGAACAAAATGCTGTCAGTTCAAAGGGAGATAGGTCAGAGTGAATGAGGGGAGCAGAGAAATTGAGATGGCCGATGTCACACTGGCAGTTCCCAGTGAAAAGATCTAGAAAGGATAAGAGGCCGGAGGGATGAGTCCAGATGGAATGAGAATTCTGAAGATGGGTCCACTGTGTGGTGACAAGACTCCTGTTCAAAGAAGTGTAAAGGAGATGGATGAAAAGCTCAGCATTTGTGCCAAACTCAAAATTGTTTGAGGTGGCACAGTAAGGAGTGAGGAGGCCTTTTAATCTTTCGGGATCAAAGAGGGAAAGATCAGAGGAGATATAAAACATAGCAAAGGTTGAGATTGGAAGCAGGGATGGGGTCAGAGGAAAGTAAAAGGGAAGACGGATCTGGAGGGGCATTGATATCCAAGAGTTGTTGAAGCTTGTGCTCCTTGGTACCTGAAAGGAAAATAAAAGTTTTTTGATAAAGTACCAGATGAGGCAAATAATGAAATTGAACTGCAAACCAGGGCAGCTTTGAGATTGTGTGTTAGTGCAATTTCAGATCATATTTTTTCCGACAGCAGCTGTTGGTAATAATTCTACTATCCCCATTTACATCTCATTCAGGCCCATCTTTTGCTTCTTTACTTGTCACATTACCAACTCTTTTGCCCTTGAACCATTATCCCTTTTGACATTTAATCTCTCCTGTCTTCCACATAATCATCGAATTTCCCTTTTGTTCTTTGCTCCCTCTTCCCCTTTCCCAGCCTCTTTACTTGCTTAAAAATCTATTATGTCTCTAACTTTTAACAGTTTTGACAAAAGCTCATCGACCTGAAATATTCACTGGGATTTTTCAAAGGCGGCAGGGGTCCCGTCGCAGGGGCAGAAAGCTAGGTGGAGGCCACCCCACTTTGGTGGGAGGCAGGAGACCGGTCAGCATTTTATGGGTAGCGGCCAATTAAGTGGCCTGCCCCCAAGAGCTGTCGACCCAATCAGAGGGCTCAGAAGCCTCAGGAGTGCCACCAAGCAGTGGCCACTGCTGGGGCTGCACCAGGAGGAAGAAGGCACATTGGACATGTGCCCTCAAAGTAAGGCAAGTGGGGTTTAGGGGCACCAGGGCCAGGCAGGTAGGCCCCAGCTGTAGGGGGCAGACGGGTGTCTCTTAGAGCAGGTGGCGCTGATGCTGCTAAGGTGGCCATTGTTCTGGGGAGGCCCCTTCGTGGGCTAAAAAGTGCCCAATAAGGAGGCCCCATTCACCCCAACCCCAAGGTCCACTGGACGGCCGCCAAGGTTTACCTGGCGGTCTCCCCAGGTGTCGGAGAGCCTCCCTGCCACTGGTAAAATACAAACGGAGGTGGGAACAGGCCCTTAATTGGTCACCTAAGTGCCACTTAATCCCAGTGGCCACTTGGTTCAAACATGGACAAAAGAGCTGAACTCAAGAGGTTAGGTGAGAGTGACTGCCCTTGACATCAAGGTAGCATTTGACCGAGTATGTCATCAAGGAGCCCTAGCAAAACTGAGGTCAATGGGAATCCGGGGGAAAGCCCTCCGCTGGCTGGAGTCATACCTAGCGCAAAGGAAGATGGTTGTGGTTGTTGGAGGTCAATCATCTGAGCTCCAGGACATCACTGCAGGAGTTCCTCAGGGTAGTGTCCTGGGCCCAACCATCTTCAGCTGCTTCATCAATGACCTTCCTTCAGTCATAAGGTCAGAAGTGGGGATGTTCCCTGATGATTGCACAATGTTAAGCAACATTCATGACTCCTCAGATACTGAAGCAGTCTGTGTAGAAATGCAGCAAGACCTGGACAATATCCAGGCTTAGGCTGATAAGTGGCAAGTAACATTCGTGCCACACAAGTGCCAGGCAATGACCATCTCCAACAAGAGAGAATCTAACCATCTCCCCTTGACATTCAATAGCATTACCATCGCTGAATCTGCCACTATCAACATCCTAGGGGCTACCATTGACCAGAAACTGAACTGGAGTAGCCATATAAGTACCGTGGCTACAAGAGCAGGTCAGAGGTTAGGAATCCTGAGGCGAGTAACTCACCTCCTGACTCCCCAAAGCCTGTCCACCATCTACAAGGCACAAGTTAGGAGTGTGATGGAATACTCTCCACTTGCCTGGATGGGTGCAGCTCCAACAACACTCAAGAAGCTCGACACCATCCAGGACAAAGCAGCCCGCTTGATTGGCACCCCGTCTACAAACATTCATTCCCTCCACCACCGATGCACAGTGGCAGCAGTGTGTACCATCTACAAGATGCACTGCAGAAATGCACCAAGGTTCCTCAGACAGCACCTTCCAAACCCGCGACCTCTACCAACTAGAAGGACAAGGGCAGCAAATACATGGGAACACCACCACCTGCAAGTTCCCCTCCAAGTCGCACACCATCCTGACTTGGAACTATATCGCCGTTCCTTCACTGTCGCTGGGTCAAAATCCTGGAACTCCCTTCCTAACAGCACTGCGGGTATACCTACCCCAAATGGACTGCAGCGGTTCAAGAAGGCAGCTCACCACCACCTTCTCAAGGACAATTCGGGATGGGCAATAAATGCTGGCCTGACCAGCGTCGCCCACATCCCATGAATGAATTAAAAAAAACTTAAGTGGCTCAATTGGGCTCCAGGTGAGTGGATTGTCTGCGACCTATCCCACCGCTGGCAAAATGGCATGCCAGCGGGAAGGCATCAGGCATGCCAACCAATGCCGTCCCACGCCTTTTGCCAGCCTTCCTGCCTCCAAGCTCGTCCCCAAAGACCCTGTAAAATTCCAGCCTTTAACTCTGTTTCTTTTTGCACAGATGCTTCCTGACCTGCTGAGTATTTCCAGCATTTTCTGTTTCAGATTTCCAGCATCCTCAGTATATTGTTTTCGTAATCTTTTAAAATAGATTGTACCATCTACTGTTAACCCAACCCTTTGATAATTTGTTAATGTTATGGTTTTGATATTTTTCTCACACTTAAAATTTGACCAAAAGGACAACTATTGTACTAAATTGACAAAGTACAGTTAATTATTCCTTGTCATCTATGCAATGTAGGTAAATCAAGCAAGCCAGTGGTGGAGATCACTTCAAAAGATTTCCGTTGTGCACCTTTCCTGCACCATGCATATTAGCCCCATGTGACACATTTTCAGTTCTCTTTCCCCTGACAACACTGAACTATTTCATCCACGTTGCTCCAGTGAATGAGAGCGCTACTTTACTCTTTCTCTCATAATATTTTGTACAAGCTATATCCTGTACCAATATTTGGCATAGATTATAAACAGGTCAGTCATCCCTCATAAATCTAAAGGGGGCTGATTCTAACATATATTGTCTCATATAATGGGATAGTAACACCCTCAAAATGGGGTTGGTCACCGTACTGTCCCGTTAACACTAATGATACAGCCAGCGCCATTTTGAAAGGGGCCCCCAGCTGGGTGTCCAAAGCACTGCCTGTTTTGACTGATAGGTCTAATTTAACCTGCAAACAATGGTTTGAGGACTGCCAATTGCCATTTTAGGTGGGAACTGGTCAGAGCATGCACCATAAACATTCCAATCATTTCGGCAGGTGATAGAGCCACAGAGGCCCAGGAAAGGTAATTTCAACATTTTTATGGAGCCTGAAGTTACCTTCTGTTCCCATTACACTGCCGCCACCCCCCTCCCTCACCCCCGCTGTACATAGCAACTTTCCTTACACCTTCTGTTTTGATGATTTTCTTGAGACTTGAATCTTGCATTTGGGCTTTCTGTATTATTGTTCTCTATCTAAAAAAAACAAAATATTCAGTGTTTTCATGTTTTTTGATCTGGTCGTGTTTTTTTTTAAGAAAAGCTTAAGGTGCCCAGTCTCCTTATTTAAAAAAAAACTGTAGATAGACTGTGCTAGGCTTCTGTATACATGAGATAAAAAATTATGTGGTGTAGAAAGAGCCCTTCATTGGTGGTCTGACTTATCCATGGTATCTGGAGAGGAAGTGAGTTTGAGGAATGAACATATATCTCCCACCACGATCTACCTATACTTAATATGATTATGACACATGCATTCATGGATTTGGACGGTGTCAGATACAGCATACTAAATATTGTGTAGTTATGGAAATTAAAGGTCTAGTCTTGGTAAAAGTGATATGACAGTCACTGATCTCTTGTTTGATTCCAGTGAATCATATAGATCCAAAGAAATATTTTAACTCATGATTTGTGATACAAGTAAAGATGTTTCGCAGAACTGCGGCATTTATAACGTTCTTCAAATGAGCATCATGGATAAGGTTATCAGGTTGCACCTTTCTTCTTGTACATTATTATTGTTCATTGTCCTTGCATTGCACCATCGGGGTATTTTGTATAAACTGGAACTTACTAATAGATATTCTGTGTGTTTGTAACTGGTACAAATTCAGCAATGTTGATGGGTAAACACAGAAGAAAAAAGCACAAGCAGCATGTGGTTGTATATTTGTTTATAATGTGTCTTTTCTTTCAAGATATCCTTTCCTTCTTTGGAGGCATTCAGTTGAGTTGAACAATGAGGCTTCATTTTGTCTTGCGTTTCTTCCTGTAATGACTTTGTTACTTTGTTATTCAAATGCCACAGCTTGCTAAAGGACACAACCAAACATTAAAACCTAACGTAATTATATTGTAATTGCAATTCTGGCTTCCAGAAGTAGCTATTAGATTAGAACAGTATGGAAGAGAATCTTACAATTCTATATTTTGTGGTTTATTACTAATAATATTATAGAGTAAACCACATGTTTTCTATGTTTTATTTGGGTATCAGGACAGAATTATATTTCTGTGCCCAACTACATTTCATTCACCTTTAACTATATAAGAAACCATGCTATCTGGATGTTGCACACAATCATTCTTAGAATTAAATTGAATGTTAATAGAAAATAGGGCACTTTGGCATGACTAAAATAATATTACTATACTGTTGACGAGGTAGAAAAAATTCATCACAAGTTTTCCACACCTAAAAATGCTTCGAAGTATGTGTTCCTAGGTGAGAAATGAAATGCTAAAGCATTAGCTGTGCTGTACTGCAATCAATAAATGTAATCTAATAATTGTAGATCAAACTGCATTGGAATTTATTGAATATGGAAAATATTTCAGAAAGGACTTCCATCTCAACCAACAGATGGCAAGTTTTACGTGAGCTCTGTAGGTCAAGTTCCCTCATTAATTATTTTCTAAATTCAATGGTATTTATGTATTCTCTTTGTGCTGGCTCTGTATTTAAAAACATTTTTTTTGATTATGATAAACTTTTGTGAGAATTTTTGAGGTGTGGCTTACTGTTGTAGACAGCAGATGGCTGATCTGAAAATGGTGTAATTTGGAAGTGGTAAAGAAGCTGGATGTAAGACTCCTTCCACATTGCATTTCCTGCCATGCTGTGCAGAACTGCTGTGCAGATGGAAACTTATCTGCTTTCAAGGCGATCTGTGAGGTTTAGCGTAGGGTTGAATTCGAATGTTCAGGGAACTATTTTTAGGAATATATTTATCGGGTCGCTGTGGTGCTTGTTAAGGGATGAAGGTTCTGCTGGGAGCTACAAGCAGTTTGAGGAACAGTCAGGTGTTAATTAAACTTGTACTCATTACTTGAATTGAGCTTTCAATAGTTCATATTATTAGGTTTAAAATTCAACCCTCCCATTCCCCCATGAAGATATTTAAAAATTTGATGATGGTTGTCATAAATCACTTCACTGAATTAGTGCATAAGCATTCAAATTTACAGGAAATAAGAAAGAACATTATAAGTTGAATAAAACACAAGTTATAAAAGCAACCACTAGATAGAAGAAATGGTGCTAATTAGCTCTGTAGCTAATTCTGACATTGATAAAATGGTTGTATATTATGCTTTTTTAACTGAGTACAGTATTTGGCATCATGTAAGCATGATTTATCAGCTTTGATATTCTTTATCTTAAAAACCTGACAAGTCTACAAAGTATCTTTACCACTAAAAATATAAAGTATGCGCAAGAAGCTAACACATTTGGTATTTGTTTGTCATACAATATGTTCTGCTATATCAGCTAATTAACCTTTCTGACAGTCTGCGAGGGCTGAAGAGGAGGCGAAGGAAGAGCCTACTTCTCAAGTGGGTGCCATTGCCTTATCTCTGGAAGCTTCAGCAAAGAAAAGTCTTGCATCTTCCCCTGAGGTTGACATTTTCAGTTTTACGTTTGATAAAATTGAATTGTAGTTTAAATAAGCATAAATAAACTGATGATGATGAGTAGTTTTAAATGGCAGAACTAACGTCAGTATGATTAAATTATTTTTTAGCCAGTTTGCTAAGATTTTCTAAAATAAATGTTTATCAAGAGAAAATGTGAAACAGATAAACATAAAGATTTAAATATAGACTAGTGTAAGAAATGTTTGCTATTGTAATAATTGTTAATTTTCCCATTTATACAGCTCATTTATTCCATCACTAAGCATCATTGTTTGTTGAAGGAATATAAACCATATTACTTTGTGCCCGCATTTTAACTATAACTTTTCATATAGCCACTAAAATGTATGTTGAAAGAGTTTTAGCTTCATCTAGTTATGACAATTAATGCTTCAGTATAAAGCAATCTAGATAAGTGAAATGCATGTGTACTGCTCTGTGCTTTTTCATGGAATACTGTGATGTTGACAAGTTTCTATATTTGAAATGTAGGGCTCTGAGGAATGGGTTATAATAGAAAGACGAGCTTCTAGGCTAGAAGAACTAGTTGTAGTTGAAAAGAAAAGTGACAGAAATGAATCCAAAGAAGAAGAAGCAGTTGAGGCTATATCACTTATTTGTGACAAAAAGCAAATTGTATTAGAACTATCTTCTCCTGAAATGGAGCTTATAAAAGAAGCATTTCACAAAGATGAGTCATGTGAAGAAAAATCTCCAGTGACTGAAGAAATTTGTGTTGTATCAGCTGTTCAAAAAGAAGATACTTCTAAAGCTACTGATACAGAGGAAAAGACTCAGACAATTACTCCTCCATTGAATAGCGCAGAGTTGCTGAAGTCAGATGAACAAAAAGTCGCCGAGATAAGAGCACTCCTAGCTGAACCTGAAGAAATCCTATCTGAGAAGCTTTTGGATAAAGAGCAGGTAGTCTCCAAAAATAAACAACTTGCTGACGAATCTGTTAACATCACTGAATCTTCATCAGCACAAGTTTCAATAAACACTGGAAAAGACCTATCTAAGTCTGAAGAAGATTTGGACTCTTCCAAACCAGATTCTGAAGCATCTGAAGATGCAGAGTCTATGTTGCCTTTGCACGTGTCCTACAGGGAGGAATCCAAGCCCTTTTCCTCTGGAAATGCTGAAACAAAGTCCAAGGAGCATAAAAAAGACTCCAAGCCACTTTCCCCACAGGACAATGACAAAGAACCCAAACCAGATTCTCCAGTAGCTGACCAAAGGAAAGGTCCAGGCTCTTACAGGCAAGAAGAAGTAAAGGCAGATTCCCAAACGTATGACCAAGAGAAGGAAGAAGAGATCAAGGCAACTTTCCAAATTGATGAGAAAGAGATTATGCCAATTCATTTTGTAATTGACAAAGGCAAAGCATATTCAGATGAAGAGAATGAATCTAAACTAAATTACTCAGAGAAACAACATGCCACAAAAGTGGCTAGCCAAGAGGAGTCTAAGTCCATTTTTGAAAACGAAGTGAATCTTGTCAAGTGTGAATCTAAAATCATTCTTCCATTGGTTGAAAAGGAATCGCATATAATACTTAACGAGTGCAAAGCTGTTTCACAGTTGGATGTTATTGAAACGTATAAAACTGAAGAACAGTCAAAGCCTTGTTCCTCTCGAGAGGATGTCAAAGAGTCACAGCCATGTTCTGGAAGATGGGATAAAAAAGAGTCAAGAATGTCCTCAGAAAAAGAGTCCAAAGTATGCTCCCTAGCAATTGATAGAGAAGATTCAAAACGATGTTCCACAGGAGAGGATGAAACATCAAAACCGGAAGAGGACAGAAAAGAGCCAAAGCCATGTACAACGGAAAAGGATGGGAAAGAATCAAAGCCATGTACAACAGAAGAGGATGGGAAAGAATCAAAGCCATGTACAACAGAAAAGGATGGGAAAGAATCAAAGCCATGTACAACAGAAAAGGATGGGAAAGAATCAAAGCCATGTACAACAGAAAAGGATGGGAAAGAATCAAAGCCATGTACAACAGAAAAGGATGAGAAAGAATCAAAGCCATGTATGACAGAAGAGGATGGGAAAGAATCAAAGCCATGTATGACAGAAGAGGATGGGAAAGAATCAAAGCCATGTATGACAGAAGAGGATGGGAAAGAATCAAAGCCATGTACAACAGAAAAGGATGGGAAAGAATCAAAGCCATGTACAACAGAAAAGGATGGGAAAGAATCAAAGCCATGTATGAAAGAAGAGGATGGGAAAGAATCAAAGCCATGTATGACAGAAGAGGATGGGAAAGAATCAAAGCCATGTATGACAGAAGAGGATGGGAAAGAATCAAAGCCATGTACAACAGAAAAGGATGGGAAAGAATCAAAGCCATGTACAACAGAAAAGGATGGGAAAGAATCAAAGCCATGTACAACAGACGAGGATAGAGGAAGGTTTATATCCTTTGTACCAAAGGATGACAAAATACTCAAGCCAGTTCTCCAGAGTGATGCCAACGATTCTGCTAAATCTATATTGCAAGCAGTTGAAAGGAAACAATCTAAAGAATGTTTCCCAGTGACAGTGAGAGATGAATCTGAAATACATCTTTCCGCAGATATGTCATCAGACTTGGACTATTCAAAATCCAAGAACTTACCAGAACTTGACAGCTTTGTATCCACTGAACTGTCATTGGATACAAAACAAGATCAGTCTGATCATTTATTTCCTGCGAATGACAAAATAGATTCCAGGTTGGAACCTCAAATAGAATATTCTGAGGGAAAATCATCTGAACCAAATTCACCTGACCTTATGTTGTCAGACCAGGATTTAGTTATTAAAGCAGAATATTCAAATGTTGAAAAATTGTCTCAAATACAACCATCAACAATGGTTACATTTTCATCAAAATCGAGAGATGAAGAGCCTCCATCCGTTAAATACGCAGAACTTGAATATGTAAGGATCACTAAAGGACTTTCTGAAGAGATGCCAAAAACAGATCCTTTAAAACCCTCTTTTAAACCTGGAAAAGACAGCTCAACAGTTAAGCATGACAGAGAACTTCCAAGTCCATCAGAGGAGGCGACAGAAATTTACTCTTCAGCCAAGTTTAAAGAGAGATATGCAGAAGTATATGATATGGGGTCTGCTACCCTGAAGGATAAAATATCATATTTTGAATTGAAATTGGGAGAAAATACTTACTCAAAAAAGCCAGTTAAAGTGTTGGAACATGCTGCACAGATTTCTGAAGTTGGATCACCGGATTCAGGCTGTGAAGTGGAATTGACAGGAGCAGTGGTAACTCTTCATATGAATTGTCACAAGGAAACATTGTTCCAGCATGTTTTGTCAAATGGCATTTTACATCATACAAGTTAACATAGCTTGAAATGAGCTTATTTCTAAATTGCTATTTTATGTTTTAGTCTTATGTATTGCTAAATGCAGAGCATTGTATTCAATCTGTTAATTTGCTTCCTTTTTCATTTAGACCATTTGAAGTTTTGCAACTGCAAATGTCAATCAATCTAGCCAAATTGACCTTTGACAGCAATGAGAACAGTCTGTCTAGGCAACTGTTGAAGTGTCTCCCCAAAAAAAGTCAATGCTTTTCTCACATTGCTAGAAAGTTGCATTTTGATACTCTGAAATATAGGCTGACTTTCCCTTGCTTAGTTTATTTTCTTTCTCTTCACTGTTCTGCTCCTTCCTTTTAAGCATACTAATGCCTGTCAAAACAATTATTTGTGGCTGATTTCCTGCTATTGCTGTGGTGCTAGCTCCCAAACTGTTTGCTGCTGTGCCATTTAACAGTGAAGACTGTGCTTTCTCAATTCTCCCATTCAGCTTTTGACTAATGCTTTTGTCTGTTTAGACTAAACCTGCTGCTCATGAATGTGCCTTGGAAGACAGGGAAGTAAAACCTTCACAGGAGGCTTCAAAATCTCCAGGGAAATCACCAGTAAAAAGGGAGACGTTCGAAGATACTGTTACTTCAGTAAATGTCACACAGGTGTTTAACTCCTGCTAAACTTCACATATATATATACGATTTAAAGATTCATCTACACGTCATATGAATGAAGTATCTTTGCATCTTGTTACTGGCATTGTAAACTTTCTTTGTGTTTTTTGCGAATTGCTGTTTAATTTATTCAGTATTTGGTGTTGCTCTATTGTAGTCAAATGCACCTGCCTAATCACAAGTGCCACTCAGGTTTTCACAAACATGCACTCCATCTATCTCAAAAAGCAAGAACAATATGCTGTTATTTTATGAGCATCTTTTCATTTTACAGGAGGCGTTATCTCCACATAAACAACATGATGAAGAATCTGGCAAAATCCAGGTTGCTGATTTTAATTAATTAACAACCTGTTTAGACCTTAATTCATCTGTCTCCTCATAATACACATGTGTCACTTCCACTGTTTGTCCATGGTCATGTTTTGATTATTTGATTATTTTTGATAATCTTCCAAATTCCTCAAGTTGAATACTTATTTGTTTCTATTTGTCTGTACATTTACATTCCAATCAGTGTCACTTTGCAATCTTTATTGTCTTGATCTTCACCATTCTTTCTTGCTCAGAGCACTGAACCAAAGCAGGAACTGCAAATGAGGTCTATGGTAGCCAAACAAGAATCTGAAGAAGTTATGGAGCAGATGCAAGAGCTTGTGACCCAGACGGTGACAAAAGAGACAGGTGTGGAGGTTGAACGCAAACACCCAAACATCCCTACAGATTCCTCAGGACATAGTGAAGCTGAGAGAGAATTTACAGTACCAGTTAAAGTTGAAGAGGTTGACGGAATATTGGAAGTGAAGAAGTTACCAACACAAACTAAGATTGCTAAACGAGAAAGAATAGACAGTGCTACCCCTGAAGTTAATGTCAATGCTCTGTCTGCCAAAAGTACAGAAAGACAGCCTGCTCAAGAGGATGGGAAGGAACAGCTCAAAAGCATTGACCGTGAACCTGAAGGCTCTCAAGAAAAGCCTCAAGAGGAGGTAACCTAACACCCTTTAGGAAACAATGCATGCCCCTACCTTTACATTTCACCTTTCAGTGTGTGTAAAACTAACCATCTCACTCAAATGCTTGCTTCCCCGAAGTCAACCACCGTGATTTACGAAAGCATATTAAGTTAGGAAACAATACATTTCTATAAATTAAAACACAGGTTGCTGGAATTACAGAGCAAGTTGGCCAGCATCTGTAAAGAAAAAGGATGGGTTAACTTTCTGGGTGTATGCCCTTCACTGTTCACCTGAAATGTTGTAACCTGTTTTTTTCCCCTTTACAGACACTGAGCTGTATTGTATTTTGAACAGTATTTTATAACTCAGATGTTCAGATTTTAACTTTTAATAAAATGAATGTTTTAGTGTAACCTGTGAATGAATTGTAAAGTTATGTTTATTTCTTCTAACCAAAAGTAATATTGCACTAACTGAATAATCTGCATGAGAGCATGTGCTTGTTAACAGGAATGTTTTTATTAAATAAACTAAATGACATTTGTTCCTACCCAAACTGGAATATTTGCACAAGAGAAATTTTGAATGAAAACAACATTTGACTTACAACAGTGCTGTTTCTATTAAAGGAGATGAATATTTCCATTTTAGAGACTGTTTACTTTTAGTATTTTCCAGTAGCTTGGATCCATTTTCTTGGCAATTCTGATTTTATTTTTAAACTGCATGTTAGTGTTTTGCTTTTATTAAATTTATTTTGGGGCAGCCTTACTATTTGGAGATCCAATCTGGAATGCCAGTTTTGGTGCTGCCAGGGAGTCACCTGGCCAACAAGAGGTGCTTTTTTAAAGAACTATTACAAGTTTTTAAAAAATTAACCCAGGTTGATCGGGACATTAATAACAGTATATCGCAATATGTACCTCCTTTAAGAGATTACTGTTATGTGTTGCTATGTATTTACTCTGCATGAACTAGGATTGTTGTGTCATGCCTTTCTTTCCCTGCGTATGTGGTAAGCTTACTCAATATTAATATTCTCCAAGTCCTGTCCAGGTTTAAACATTGGACTGAATTTTCATGCCGGGGTCCCGATCTTGATGCCAGGCTGAATTCTGGGATGGGAACCTGGAAGAGTCGGCGGTGGGACACTGGAAGAGACTTTGGTGGAGGCAGCCAATTATGTGGAATCCCCATCCAGTAAGGACAATGGGCGGGCTCCCAAGGCTGGAGAGCCAATAGGAGGCCCTCCAGTACTGAAAGATTGGCAGCCTCACTGCCAGAGGTGGGCGCTACCGATGGATGTAGGAGAAAGAGAGGGTGCCTCATGATGGATGTGTCCTCTGAAGAATCTTCAAAGTGTTAAAACAAAAAGTGGCCACAGCTGCCAGACTGTCATTGTGGAGGGAAAACCCTTCCACAGAGCGGCCTGTGGCTGCAGCTGTGCCCCTATAGTTTTTGTGACTGCGGGGCAAAGGGGAGTTTAACTTTAATGACAGAGCGCTGACTACCCTGGTCTGCCACTGGGAGGCCGCCTCCATTCATCGGTCGGGTTGCAGCCTTAGCAGGGAGCCCATGTACTGACTGGAAAAATCCAGTCAGCATCGGGAATGTGGCCTTAAAAAGGCCCTTTAATTGGCCTAAATGGCTACCTGCCTCTTGTGGGTGGGTAGCTGTCACCCACCCATACCCCAAAATAAGCAGCCTCTTGCAAATGGCCCAGTGGTGGGAAGATGCCAAAAAACTGGCATGACACTCTCCGACAGCAAGTTCCCGGCCCATCCGCCTCAGCCCAACAAAAATTCAGCTCATTATCTTTCAGAGATTTTGGCCCTGAAATTATGTCGAGGATTACTAGGATACAAATACTTGTTGCTTAATTTCAAATCCTTTTCTTTGGGAATTTGACATATCTAACAAGTGGGTTTTGCTTACACAAAAAGGCGAGAGAGGAACTGGGCATTTGGGCACTTGTATCATCAGGTAATTTCAGGGCCTTTGTATTTACCTCTGTTTAAATTTATATGAAAATGATGTAATTTCATGTAAAAATAAATAAATATATAATAATTATATATTTAAGTTACAATGGAGATTTTTTTTTTGATGGACAAGATACTTTGTGAGGTTGAATACATCTGCACTTTGTTTCAGGTCCAACAGAAGTAGGTAATACATCACATGTGCTGATGGTAGTGTGGATAAAATGAGTCTAAAGAATAATAAACAATTAAATCTAAAAATGTGGGTATTTTTATTTTGCAGGCTATTATAAAAACAAAAACTGGACTGCCAAGTGATGTATCTACTGTAAAGACAGAAACTTCCTCCAAAGAAACATCTTCACCATTTGAGACAAAAACAACCACCAAAACCACCCAGGTATTCAGGATTTAATTTGGTTCTTCTAAATAGAGGTCAGACACTAGTTAATGTAAGGGTAGAGGTGAGCCCTGAGAAAAGTACAAAACAGTTTTGTGGTGCAAGAATGAAATCAGAAGTTAGTTTGATAGCTATGCTAGAACTTTCATTCCAGGGGCATAAAATGGACCTTAGCAGACTGGTTTAGTTTAGTTTAGTTTAGAGATACAGCACTGAAACAGGCCCTTCGGCCCACCGAGTCTGTGCCGACCATCAACCACCCATTTATACTAATCCTACACTAATCCCATATTCCTACCACTGGAGCTGTGAGGCTGCGGTGCTAACCACTGTGCCGTCTGTAATAGACTCCGCCCAATTTTCCTGTCTTTTGTAGTCAGCATAATTAGAGTTATGCCAGGTGTGTTCAAACCACAGTACATGTGCCAAAGGCAGCTGTGAGCCCTGGCATTCTGTTCCACAAAGCCTAGAGTAGTCCATTCTATTTGCACTTATGTTTCATAACTGTTGGTTTGTCCTGTTTGATTTTCCTTTACTTGGAGGTTTAAAAAGGGATGTTCCTAATTTTGTCATATTGATGGCTATATTCTCAATCAGAAAACTTAAACGGGTTAGCATGTGCAGTTTAAGATGCTTGCAAACTGATAATTTAACCTCTGTGGGTGAAAACTGTCTTGAGCGGTAGCACAGAACGAGCATTATAGCATCAGTCACCTATTATATACCCCACCCAATATTCAGTTCTATTGACATTACATTGACTTGAACACATAATCTAGCCATACACTTGTGTCAGGCACCGTCTGTCATCTCAGGTGATGTGAAAGATCCCATGGCACAATTTTAAGAAGAGCAATGGAGTTCTCTAGTGCCCTGGCCAATATTTAATTTAACCCCCAAACAACAACACTAAGGAAAACAAGTAATCATTACCTCATTGCTGCTTGTGGGGCCACGCTGCGCACTAATTGGCTGCCACAATAGCTTACAACAGTGATTATACTTTAAAAGTGGCTCTGAGAAGCTTTGAGAGGTCCTGAGGTTCAGAAAGGTGATGCATAAATACATGTTCTCTTTTTAAGTGCCCCACTCCTGCAACGTGACATTCAAATATCATTAATAGTCAATATAACATCATACAAATTACTCACAACCTGAAATTAAGCCTGGGAAATGCAGCAACATAACAACCTTAGACTTGAATACTAGCTCTATATGCTTCTATCAAATCTGAAAATTCTGAATCACTCCACCTAGCTATGTACTAACCTTAGTTTTTTTTCTCGGCCCATATTTATTTTTGATCTTTTTATGTACCTTTCCATGGGCACAACAGTACATAATATCATTGACAAGTTAAATTAGATAAATTCAGCAATCCTACACTCAAAAGGAGCATGAGGCAAAGAACTGCTGCCAGAGTTTTAAGCACAGCTCCTCGATGGGAGCAAAAAAGTCAGTGAATTCATCCTAAGATAACAGAAAGCTAGGCATTTCAATGTTGTAAGAGCTGTTTAATGTGAGTTGTGCAATTTTTTTATGGTTTTTTTTGTAGCTTGCCAGTAGTCCAGGTCTGGCGAATGAAGCTGTAACAAGTTCTCAAAGTATCGTCTCAGAAACTGTGTCCACATCAGCTGTAAGTTGCTGAATGTTACAGAAGCAATTTTCAAGATTTCTGGATTTCTATTTTTCCTTGGGGTTAGAACTGTCTTTTGTAGCCTGAAGTCTCCTGTAAGCTGAGTGTATTTTATTTGTGTTTCAGGTTGACAGTAGCAGTGGAGCTCCAAACATAACAAGCTCTCAGTCTGTTACTTCAGAAACCATATCCACATCAACCACTACTCATATCACCAAGGTAACACTGTTGATGATGGGCCATTTACACCGAGAATGTGTCCAAGGCTATGCAAATGAAACTATGCGTTAAATTCTAGGCACAGTTGGATAGATGTTAAAGATAGCACTTTTGGCAAGAAATTTTGAACTAAAAAGAAAGTGATGACCTTGTGTGTTCATTTTTAATCTTGCTTTATCAGCTAAGGAGGTTCACATTCCTTCCTTGAAATTATATTCCAAAAGTCTTGTTTCTGCTTGTGCAACCAGATATTTGAATTGTTAAAAGACCAGCAGAGGCAACTGTACAGTGGTAGTGTTTTACTCTGTATGGTAGAGTTCACATTGCGGAATTGGACCAATGATGCTTGTCAACCTAGAAAACTTATAAAAGCACATGAATGAGCTTGAAGAAAGCTGACAATTCCAACAGCCATGAATAGAGGCCTATGACTACAGCCCTGCTTAATAGCAAGCAACAAAAATTAAATTACATCTTTGATAAAATGGGTTTCCAGGATTTTTAGTGTTTCAGGGGTCACATTTTGCAGTTAAACCTCTTTTCTGTGGCCATGCTTATGACCTGAAAAAAACAAGTAATTGTACTGAGAGTGAATGAATTGAGCTTGGTATAACCAATATTTCATATTGTAGTGCAGTGAAAGCAAAAGTACGATTTTTATAATGGTGGATTTAGAACATTTCATTCTCAGAGAAGGATATTTTGCTATACTGTTTTCAGTTGATCTTTGTGTCTTATCTATTCCTGAAGGATCATGAGTATATAGGAAATGATCTTCTGAGTATTCTCGTTTCAAGAGGAAACAATCCCAGGCTCCTCCTCATAGCTCAAATTTCTTAAGCCATGGGTCAGCAACCTTAATAATAAGAGCCATTTTAAAATGTCGTCAAAAATGCAATATAGCTGCAATGCTGTTACTCAAATGCCAATAATATTAAAAAAGACAAGACAGACACATTTCATCAACATTTGAACAGTTTTTGTAAAGAAAGATGTTAATTAAATGATGCTCTCTCCCAAATGCAATGTTAATAAAAGTTTAAAAAATGAACCAAACCGTTTAATTACTATCAAAATGGGTTCAATCGATCAAGGTTGGGAGCTGCATGTCAGTCCATAATGAGCTGCAGATTGCAGACCCCTGTCTTAAGCAATGTACCATCAGTTGGTTGCACTACTTTTAGTGCTGGATATCCTTGTTTTAGTACAGCAAGCAGAATTGTACACAATATTCCAGATGTGATTGTATCGTGCCTTGTACAGACTCACCTAGGGTTTAGGCTCATTATGCATCCAAAGATCTGGTTAATTTTCTGTACTGTTGCCTCACACTGTGCTGTTGATATCGATGAGTAAGCTTCTATTGCCAACAACCCCCTCCCCCCACCCCACAAATTTATCTTGTATTAGATCATTTATTTTATAGTCCTTCTGTTTTTATTCTCTCTTTAGCCTCATGACGGTAGTTGTCCACATTAAATGTTATTTAATGCCTCAGTATTTGATATCCCTCTTCCTGAGTTTAATCGCAGCAGCCAAATTGCGCACAGCAAGGTTCCACAAACAGTAATTAGGTACATGACCAGATCATCTGCTTTTGCTTTTGTCGGTTGAGAGATAAATTTTGGCCAGCACATCAGTTGAACTGCCCTGCTGTTTGAGAAAAGGCCATGGGATCTTTTACATTCACTAGAGCATCAGATTTGCATCTTATCCAAAAGACAGTACATCCAGCAGTATACCACACCCTCAGTACTGCACTGTTGAGATGTGTTCAACTTCCAAGTGGGACTTAAAGCCACGGCCTTCATACTCGGGTGGGAGTTCTATCACTGAGCCAATGCTGACATCTTTACAAAAGCAAACTACTGCAGATGCTGGAAATCTGAAATAAAACAGAAGATGCTGGAAATACTCAGCATCTGTGGTGAGAGAAACAGAGTTCATGTTTCAGGTCAAAGACCCTTCATCAGAACTGGTCACAGGCCTGAAACGTTAACTCTGACAACTTTGTTTCTGTCCTCAGCTCCCAAGTCATTTATATCCATGTAACCAGCCATAGCTGTGGTCAGGACCAGTGGCTGTGACATCCTACTAGCGACCCCTTGACAGGGCAGCAGGCTCCATTAACAAACATTTGCTTACTTTAGTTATCCACTTTACAGTCCACCTCAGAAGCATACATTATTAAAATAATGGCAAAGTATTAAAAACCTTGGTGAAATATAAAGAAATCACATCCACAGAATTTCCATTGTCAGCAAGGACCATAATTTCCTCAAAAAAAACTCTAGTAACCTTTATTAAGTATGTATCTGTTATGTACTCTGTGTATAGTATTTTGAAATTTGATCAAATTTTCTTCCATGCTTTATCCTTCTGATAGTACTTTGTCGTCCAGTTTCCTTACTCGTCCCTTATCTACTCAAAATCTGCCTTTCTAAAGTTGAATGTTTGGTTGTACTTAACATAAGCCTAAGCAACTCCACCATATTCTGATCAGTATTCTGTCTCTGACCTGCTCTGCTTTATTAACTAGCTGTAATTTAAGATTGGGTCAAAGTGCACGCCTGGGGCTACATTTTATGGAGCCAGCAGAAATCCTGACGCTGGGCCTAAAAGGTGAGGGGAACCCCGCTTCAGCCCTTTGGAGACCCCCCCTCACCCTGGCTCTATTTAATGGCGCTCGGGCAATTAACCACCCGCGCCATGGTTCCTGTCCCTTTAAGGATTAGAATCCGAAGGCCAGCAGTTCAGTAGTATTGGCAGTGCCACTGGGAGCAGTGGCCACTGCCAATACTACAAGAAACCTGGGATCAGGACCATTGCTAGAGCCCCAGTCTCCAGGTAAGTGGCAGGGTCACCGGCAGGCCCCCGCAAGGGTGCTGGGGTGTTCACGGAGGGGCAGTCTTTGCCTCCGGGGGCTCTGAATGGTCCACAGATTGCCCATGGAGGAGAACCCACCCTCCAAGCCCGCAGGGAGGCTGCCTTGTTTTACTGGATGGCCTCTCCACGTGGCAGAGGGCGCCGGAAACGGGACGAGGCTCTTAAGAGGCTATTAATTGGCCATTTAAGGGCCTTAATTGGCCTCTGGGAAGAAGGCCATCTTCGGCCTTTTCCGCCCCTGACAAAATTGCATGGCGACGGGAAGGCGACAGGCACTCTGCCTTCTGTCGCTAATTTATGGCCACCCCCCCCTCACCCCGTGCTTTCCATCGCATTACCCAGGGGCCTGTAAAATTCTAGCCCTGATCTCATTGGTTACTTGACAAATTGTTTGATAGTAATCTACTAGTGTGTCTTGGATTATGTTTTTACTCCTATTGCACTCATTCTGGATTTCCTAATCTATTCCTGGTAAATGAAAGTCACCCAGAAAAACTGCAGCTATTCTTGGCAGGCTGCCCTTATTTGACTACACATTTTGTGTCCTCCAAAGCAGACTTGAATAGTTAGTTTCCTTCCCCTCATCTCTCTGATCCCCATTGACAGGCTTTCTAGTATTGAACCAGGTGTTTGTGGTACCTGTTGTAACTTCCCTCCCTGGGTACCTCCAGGTTTCCTATTTTATTTCTAACACTTCTGGCATTCTTACAGAATTTTAAAACATCCAGCGCACCCACTGCCTAGACTAATATAGTTTCTTATTTTATCATTCTGTTCCCCATGTTTTAAGGTTTAAAATTACGAAGTTTTGATGGGGTGAATAGGGAATGATTATTTCCTCTGATTGGAGAATCATTGATGAGGAATCATCAGTTTAAAATTGAGAGACATATGAGGGAGCTAAGGAGAAATTAAGTGCTTTGCTGCAGGGGAAGTGAGGCAAAGAGCATTACATCTTTTAAATGAAAAGTGGTTAAACATTTGAATCAGAGGAAAATACAGAGCTATGATGGGTAGTGGCAATAGTTTTGGATTGCTCGAGCAAAGAGCTGGGCACAAACACAATAGGCTTTGGAGGTGGGGATGTGAGGAAAATTCAGTTGACTCGCATCGGGCTGGCTCCATGACATGCTTCCCTTTCCCTGCGCTTTTCCCAGAGGTGGGCTCCCAGCAACAATGGCTATGCGCCCGGCAGTGGCAGGTAGCCCAAATAAATTTGGGGAGCTAATAAATCAATTAGCCCCAATTGTGGAAATGGAGTGAAATTTTTCCAGTGGCACATGGGCACCCGCTGCATCAGGAGCCCGGAATTGGAGCATAAACGGCTTCACAGCGGCAGGCCCAAGCTGCAAACTGTCTGAGGCCTTTTATTAAGTTGCTGGCATTAAACCACAATGCTCAGGTCTCCCCAAGCAGAAGACGTGCCATTGCAGCCGCTTCATGGAGACTGATGTCTCTGCTAATGTAGCTCTTGCTACAATGGCAGCTGTTGCACTCCTACTGAAGACGCCCCCATGGCACATTGACCCTCCTGCTGTGGCCCTTCAGCAGCGCTCACATTGCAAGGGTGGCCAGCGACCCCACTCATGGATTGTTCTGAATGGATCTCCTGATGCTGGAACACAGCTGCTCTCCTTAATCAGACGAGACTCCTGGAAACGGCTTCTTTGTTGACTGCCTCCAGGAAGATCACACCTGATGTCCCACTGAGGCCACTTCCAAGTTCCTAACCCGAAATTGAGGCAGACGTCGGGATCACAATTCACCTGGGAATATTCTGCTCATTGGGTCCATAGACCTGTCTTGTGCTTACAAACATCGATGCCGATACACTGCATAATTCCCTACTCTATCAGTGTCTGCACCTGAATGATCATTCGCTTCCCCACACTTTATCCATAGCACCTGGTTTCTACATTGCTTATCTCTACAGCAGATCTTAAGTATGTGTACAGTTCACTAGTTGGTTATGCAGCCCACATCTGCTACTTCCATAGCTAAATGATCATTTCCTAATGGCTGTGTTTGCTGACAACGCAACCACTAGACAGCGCAGGACTGGCACATGCACAAATGCAGCCTCACCGACTGAAACGTCACTGTCTGTGACGTCTCAGGCAGCTGCCAGTAATAAAGATGGCACTGCGCAATTTGTCTAAAAAAAAAAATGATTTGAAGCCAAACCCCTTCACCCCTCAATGGCTGCGATCACCGCCTCCATTTTCCCCCACCCACCCAACAGTACCCCACTTCCTCCCGCAATTTCTGCCTCATTCATTGCTTCTCTTCCCAGCTCCCTCCCACGATCACCGCTTCATCCCGCTCCTGCCTGCTCACCACTTCATCCCACCATTCTCTCCCATGCCCATCTGCTCGCGTTCCCTCCCGCTGCTTGCTCCCTGCCTCACCGCCCGAAGAAGAGGCTGTATTGAGCAAGCAGGGTGTTAGTGGCGAGGTGGGAAGCAACGGGATGAAGCCTGGAGTGGGAGGGAGCAGGGAGCGGGCGGGAGTGGGGAGCAAGCGGCAGCAGGGAATGGGCGATCGCGGGAGGGAGCAGGGTACTGTTGAGGGGGAGGTGGAGGCGGCGATCGTGGCCATTGAGGGGTGAGGCAACACTGAAGCATCAATACGTGCGACGTCATTACATGGTGATGTCAAACTGCGCATGCGTGGACTCATACTGGCAAGCTGACAAATGTTTGGACACATTGATGACAACAGCCATCGCTCTGTGCATGCTCTGCATTTTCAGGAGACACTTAGTTTCCTAACAGGGCACATTCATAGCCATCATAGAGAAGCTCATGACAGAGAAGGGTTAAATGTGACAGCCACACCAACAAATGTGTATCACTGACTAAATGAGTTCATTGCAAATATATTTTCCAATCTGTCACTTTTTTCATTGTGCAGCAAATAAAATGGCTGACTTTTAACTCCACCTGCCCAGTGCAAATAGGGTAGTTATGTTATATGGGCAAATGTTGTAACCAGTTTGTTCACAGCGAGGTCCCACAAACAGCAAATGAATTGAATAACTAGATAATCAATTTTGGGGTAAAAATAGAAAGTTCTAATGAAAAGTCACTGACCTGAAACATTAACTCTGCTTCTTTCTCCACAGATGCTGCCAGACCTGCTGAGTATTTCCAGCACTTTCTGTTTTTATTTCAGATTTCTAGCATCTGCAGTATTTTGCTTTTATTTTAGTAATCGATTTTGGGGTATGGGGTATTGGTTTGGGAGGAAATGTTGCCCAGGGCACTGAGAGAACTCTTTACCTTGTATTTTTGGATTCATGGGCTGGAATTTCATGCCACCCCAACGAGGGGGATGATGGTGGGGGGGGGGTGGCGTAAAATGGAGCGGGAGGCACCGGGAGACCTTCCTGAACTGCTCCCGCCTCTGCCGCCACTTTACGCAGGGCGGTGGCGGCAAAAATCGGCCTCCCCACCCAGTCAATCGAGGCCCTTAAGTGGTCATTTAAATGGCCCGCCTCCATGCGGCTTCCCAGCATGGTCCTCGTGATAGAGCACCCTGTGCCCAAAGGAGGGCCGCCTCCGCTACCCCAACCACCCCCAAGACCCAACACTCCCCCTTCCCCCCCCCCCAAACGACTACCCTTGCCTCGCTGGGGCCCAACCGATTACCCGCAGCGAGGCGGCCAAAACTTAACTTCCTTCCCGGCTCCCAGGTATCTTCTATTTTTGCTGGACTGCAGTCCCAGCAGGGGCCACCGCTCCCTGTGACGCTGCTGGGACTATAAGCTGCCGGCCCGCTGATTGGCCAGCAGCTCTATTAGGCGGGACTTCCTACCTCAAGTGGGTAGAAGTCCCGCCTCACACTAACTGAAGCTTGGTGACCTGTAAAATACGGGTCGGATCCCCAGAAGAGGTGGAAGCGGGTTCGCCACTGACTTTTCAGTTGGTGGCCGGCTCCCATCCGCCTAGGGTAAAATTCCGGCAATGGATTTTTTGCATGTACCTGAACCACTGGAACAGACAGATTGGGCCTCATTTATCAGCTCATTCAAAAAAATTGCACCTCTAACAATGCAGTGCCCCTGCTCAGCACTGCACTGAAATGGCTGCCTGGATTATTTACTCAAGTCCTGGTGTGGGGTTTGAAATTACAAACTTCTGACTCAAAGACAAGAGGGCTCCCACTGAGCCAAACAGATAGAAATTTACTGTCAAAAATAAAATAATCCTTAATGTCGATTTTGTTATACTAAGGACTGAGCCCTTTTGTACAATAATTAAACTTTAACCAAGACCAAGGACGAAAGTTGTCATAACAGTTGGAATGATGTGTGGCTGGAGTTATATATATTTTTCTTGTTCTTTTTTGATATGTTTAGTTTAGTTTAGAGATACAGCACTGAAACAGGCCCTTCGGCCCACCGAGTCTGTGCCGACCATCAACCACCCGTTTACACTAATCCTACACTATTCCCATATTCCTATCACATCCCCACCTATCCCTCTATATATTTCCCTACCACCTACCTATACTAAGGGCAATTTCTAATGGCCAATTTACCTATCAACCTGCAAGTCTTTGGCATGTGGGAGGAAACCGGAGCACCCGGAGGAAACCCACGCAGACACAGGGAGAACTTGCAAACTCCACACAGGCAGTACCCGGAATTGAACCCGGGTCGCTGGAGCTGTGAGGCTGCGGTGCTAACCACTGCGCCACTGTGCCGCCCTCCTGCCAATGGAGCTCATTGAAATAAAAGAGACCAGAAAAATTATTTGACAATCAACTAGGTGTCCGACATGCACGTAAATCAATTGCTATGTTTGAGAGTCAGCACACAGTTGCTGAGAAATGCACACAGCGCTCGCAGTCTCCCCTTCGAACAGTCCACAGAGCTAAGGTTTAGGGTGGCAGAGCAGATTTTTCTGCTGAACTTACAACAGAAACTAACAAATGGTCTTTTTTTTGTTTTCAGTCAGTGAAAGGAGGATTCTCAGAAACGAGGATTGAGAAAAGAATCATCATCACAGGCGATGCTGATGTTGACCAAGATCAGGTACAATTTGCAACATCTAACGTGCGCAGTCATTCCGTAACCTTGGCCGGAATTTGTCGTTGGGAGGGAGGCCCCGTCCACCGACAGGAAAGTCGGTGGCGAGCCCGCCTCTGCCTGGCCTGGGGAACCAGACAAGGATTCTTTGCACCCCAGGCCTTTAATTGGTCTTGGGCGGGACTTCCACCTCCTTGAGGCAGGAAGTGCCACTTAATGGAGCTGCCAGCCAATCAGAGGGCAGGCAGCTCTTAGTCCCAGCAGTTCCACTGGGAGTGGTGGCTACTGCTGGGACTACATCCAATTTCAGGAGGAAAGGAAGGAAACCCGGGAAAGGAGGTAAGTATTTAGGGCCTCGCCGGGAACAATTGCTCGGGCCCCAGCGAGACAAGGAGGGGGTCAGTTAGTGGGGGAGTGTTGTGAATAGGGGCAGTTGGGGCTTCGGGGGCAGCCCTCCGTGGGGGCACAGAGTGCCTGATCATGAGCTCTCTCCACCAGCCCACGAGAAGGCTGCCTGGTTTCACCAGGCGGGGTTTTTGAGACCTCGGCCGCCTGCCAAACCAAGGGTAAAATATCCATGGCGGTGGGCAGAGGTGCTTAAGTGCCAGTTAATTGGCTGCTTAAGGACCTTGATTGGCCTGGACAGGCGGGCGGGCTATTTCTCGCCGCTGCCGCCACCCTGCGTAAAATTGCAGTGGGGCAGGAGTGGGTTGGGAACTCCTGCTCGTTTGGACAGCATAAAACTCCAGCTGTCAGTTTCGCAAAAATATGTAATGCTGAATAAAAGGAAGGATGAATTCCTGATTACATATTTACTGTATTATTTTCTATAGTCATCAATGGGGAAATCAGTGTGTTTAACCACTACAGATAGTGACATTAACAATCCATTCATGGAGAATCAAGGAAGGTATCCAACTTTTCAAGATAGATCAAATAGAAGAAATCATTGTGAATATCTTTATTATATAATTTATTGAATACATTTGTTATATTACTACATATAGCAGTACATTTTATGATTGTGGAGTGTGATTTAACGCACGTTGACTTCTCAATATGAGCTTGCATTCACTGGGAGTAGTAAATAATAAAATTTACCTCATAGTTATCAGTGCAATTTTTCCTGCAATATTGTGCGTAAGGTACTGCGGGTAAATAGTGTAAATGTGAAAAATTTGTGAGTCACACATGAAAGATATGAAGTTGTTGGGATTCATGATTAATAATTTTCCAGCTCTAAAGACAATTTTAACTCAGCCTGGCAGTCATATGGATTGGGTAGAAGTAAGTGCAAACCTTCCCGAGCTTGGCAGCGTGAGGCTTGTGAGATTTTAACTTCCAGACCTCATCTGCATAAGCCCTCTCACCCTCCGGGCCAAAACCAATGGGCAACAGCTGCTGGCCGGTGGGTGGGAGTAGATGATGCGGCGGCAGGAGGCCGCTGTCAGGTAAATACTGGGAAGGGGTTCGGGCAGCCCTCATGGTCAGATTCTCGAAACCTCCTCCCTGCAATTTACCCTGTTGCCAGCTATCATTCCTTTGATGCTGGCTGGAAGCCTCTTGCCATTTGAAATTCCATTCCTGTACGTGTCAGTTGGGCAGTTGACTATCAGCATGCAGATGAAATCAGGGAGTTAAAATCCCCTGAGTCACAACGCTGCTGGGTTTGGGGTGGGGTTTGGTGCTCATTTCACCCCCTTCTTACCTGATTTCCACCTCAGGTTAATATCAAGGATAATGTGTACTTTTAAGAAGAATTTTACTAGGTAAGATTGATCATTTGTCTGATAATGTGCCTTATGTAATAGATAGCACAAAGAAACCATTACAAAATCAATGTGTTACTGTAATTCCTTCTTCATTAACTAGTAATTTGAATCAGTACACCAAATTTATGTGCCTCACATGATTGTACTCCAGGCTCTGGCTCTTGCAATTAAGGAAGTGAAACAGCAGCACCCCGACATGCTTGTGACAAAAGCAGTAGTTTATAAAGAATCAGAGGCCGAAACAGAGCAGAACGCAAAGGAATCAAAGGTACAGTACAGTATATGATTGTTCATTGTTGTTGGTATCAATGTGATCATAGTTTTGTTCAACTATTTCTTCTTTCCCATTTATCTCTTGCGAAATCACTTGACCGTAGAAACATAGAAAATGTATGGCACAGCTGGTGGCCATTTGACCTGTCATGCCTTTGCCGGCTGAAAAAGAACTATTCAGCCAAATCCCACTTTCCAGCCCTTGGAGTGGAGCCCTTTAGGTTACGGTACTATAAGTGCATAGCCAAGTATTTTTAAATGCAGTGAGGGTTTCTGCCTCTACCAGCCTTTCAGGCAGGAGTTCCAGATCCCCAGCACCCTCTGGTGAAAAAAATGACTCCTCAACTCATCTCTAATCTTTCTACCAATTACTTTAAATCTATGTCTGCTGGCTATTGACATCTCTGCTAACTGAACTAGGTTATAATTTTATACATGATAGTTAAATTTCCCCTTAGCCACTAGCCTCTGTTGCAAAGAATACGACTCCAATCTTTCCTCATAACTAAAATTCTCCATTCCTGGCAACATCCTCGTAAATCTTCTCCATACCCTCTATAGTGTTATCACGTTCTTCCTGTAATGTGGTGACCAGAATTGTACACAATACTCTAGCTGTAGCCTAACTAGTGTTTTATGCAGCTCTAGCATAACCTCCCTGCTCTTATATTCTATGACCCAGCTAATAAAGGCAAGTATCCCATATGCCTTCTTAACGACTTTATCTCCCTGTCTTGCTACCTTCAGGGATCTGTGGATGTGCACTCTTAAGGACCCTCTGTTCCTCTACACTTCTCCAAATGCATTACCTCACTTCTCCGGATTGTATTCCATTTGCCACTTTCCTGCCCACCACCTTCTCTCAGATAACACAGTTGGCATTGCTCTTATCTACTGTCATTAGTGTTTTCTTATAGAACATTGATTAAACTTAACTGAATGTGAGGCAGACAAAGAAAGAAGGTAGCCTGAAAGTTTAAAGTTTTCTGGCTAAGACCTGAGCATTAGTCACCTAATGTCCAACCAGTCGTCAGTTCACAGTTAATTTCATGCCTTGAATTGACCATTAGCCTCTGAACATTACTTCAACCTAATTCTGTGGGTTTCAACTACCATTTTATGAGTTTCCACACAAAGGGCTGGATTTTGTGATGCTGCGCCAAAAAGGCGGGGTTCACCTTTCTGAGCTTCCCCCGCTCCCCCCCCACCCCCCACTGTCACGATCTTGTGTTGTTCCGGCACTTATGTGGCCTGCGCCGGAATCCCCATCCCTTTAAAGATGAGGATCCCGCGTCCAAGAGCTGACGGCCCATCACAGGGCCAGCAGCTCAGCAGTAGCAGCCGCACCGCTGGGAGAAGTGGCCACTCCCGGTACTGCCGAGGCCTTGAACCCAGGCGCAGGGCTGGAGACCTGGACCCCAGGTAAGTGTGGGAGGATGGCTGTGTAGTGCAGGGGGAGGTGAGTCCAGTGAGGTGGAGTTTATTGCAGTGGGGGGGGTGGGGGGGGGGGAGTCCTCCTCAGTTGGCCATAGATTGCCCACAGAGGAAGGACTACCCCCCCCCCCCCCAAGCCCACTGGCAGGTCGCCTCATATTACTGTGTGACCTCCCTGCGTGGCGGAGGCATCCCCTCCCCGCCGCTGGTTAAATCCCAACAGCGGGGGTAAGAGGCCCTTATGTGGCAGTTAATAGGCCACTTAAGGGTTTCAGTTGGTCTCTGGGTGGGAAGGCCGTTGTGTGTCGATGCCACACCCGACAAAATCGCTTGGCAACAAGGAGGCGATGGGCCCTCCGCCCCTCCGCCTCCCGTCGCAATTCTATGAGCCCCCCGTCTCCAACACTGCCTCAGGGAGCCCATAAAATCCAACCCAAAGAATGTGCCTGCATAGGTATCTGTTGCCCATGGATGGGTTAAAAATTAAGCATGTTTGTCATAAGCTAAGGCATAGAGAAAAATTGATTGCTTAACATTATGAATTTTTTATTTTAAAATGCGAACTTTGCATTCTATGTAAAGAAGAAGCAGGATATGTTGGAGGAATATATGAACTGTTTATAATCCAAATTATATGTTCTAATGCCATATAACTCACTGGTGAGACTATTTATAATACGGTGTAAAGGCTGGCCTGGGTCTGCAAACGAAACCCGACCCGAGCCCGACAGAACCACATCTGACCCGAGCCCAACCTGGCCCAAGTACTTTCCTTTTTTCCCCGCGCCCGACCCGGCCTGACCTGACCCGACCCGAACATCAGTTAACCTAGCTTCTGTTTTTCACTGTTGCTTATCTGCTCAAGTTTTAAAAAACTGTAACTAAACAACCTTTCAAGTCCAAAAAGTACATTAACATTGGAGCCACGTACTGGAGATGGTGATAGAGTGGGTCCGACCCGGCCTGACCCGACCCCGAATGCCGGACTCGGAAGAGCGACCCGATTTGACCCAAACCCGACATGTTGTTGGGTCCCGTCGGGTTCAGATCGGGTAGCCATGCTCTAATACGGCGTACAATTTTATTCACTACCTTTTCAAAAGGATGCTTTCGAGTGAGTTCAGCGAAGAGCAAGAACACGGGGCTGTACGTTTGGAAGGAGACTAATATACTTGAGCTTCTTTTCACTGAGAGAAAAGACGCTTGAGCGAGTTGTAATTCAGGTTTTCATAAATAACATAGATGTAAACAAGTTATATAACGAAAATAAGACTACTATCGTAGAACTAGAAGTGATTCTGAGAGGAAAATCGAGTGAAGTGAGATTAATAAACAAATAATGCTTTCTCTGCAGTCTTCATCATTTGAATTTGCTTTATATGAAACATTTGTTCAGTTTGCAAAAGAATTTCCTGTGCTACTTAATTGCTTAATTTGGCAAGCAAATGATGCCTCTGAAGTAACAGGAGTCTCTTGCAGTGGATATGTGGTTATAGACTCACAGCAAAAACAATTAATGTTGTACTAACTCTTACAAAACAAATACAGCTGGACAAATATCCACTTAAATAGAGATTGGAAGTTATAAATAGGTGATTGCATTCTGTAGAGAACTCGATGGTAAATGTGCTGTTGGGAAAATAAGCAAGTCATCCGTGGGATGTAACTGGACAGAGCTGAATAAAATGGATTAATATCCTTCAGTTTCTGCTGTATTACTTTTTTGAGGTTTGGGGCTAAAGTGATAGAGCCTCGTCGTCTTAGAGGATTTACAATTTTATGTGAAAGTGGGTTGAAAAGAGTCCATGACACAAAATTTTGCATGGCATAAAGGGAGTAAGGTTATCAGACAACATGGATACTCTTATTCCATACTGTTATTCTGTTATTTTCTCTACTGAAAAGAATCAAGTTGTTAATTTATGTAGATGCAGCAGATGTGTTAGAAATTCATTCCTAAAGTGAAATGTTCAAGATTTATAAACCTGGCATTTTAGTAACTGATACTCAGCTGCTAACTATTTTTTTCACTTGGTATTTTTTCATTATGTTTAATTTTAATTTACCATCTGCAGCAGATGTGGCCAGATTTAAATACTAAATTTCATTGGTGTGTCACAGTAATGCTTTTTAAGTCCAACAGTGAATCATAAACCACATTTGTCAACTTTGATCTCTCAGATGTCCAGTATTTTGGCACACTTATTAAAGGGGTAATTGATCCCTTTCCAACCTCACTACATCAACTCTAGCCATGGTACTGAGGTTTTAGAGAATGTTTCAAAACTACTCCAGTTCTGCTGCAAAAGAGTAAATGGTGTTCATTCCTGCAACTCACCACATGATACACCCATTATTTTGTTTTAAATTGGAGGCAAAAATTGTAACGAAGTACATTACCGTCAACTTTCCATTGTATTCATCTCGTTCATTTAACCGCTTACCAACCTTTACATAAAAGATGAATATTTGGCACCTTTTTGTTTGGAGGTATTCCTTCAGAGAACTCACTTTGAAAGTATGGACTCTCCCATATCTTTAGTGGATAAATGTACTGCAGGGTGTGGTACTGAACACTACAGACCAGGATAGTTCCATGCACAATCCCTCATTTGTGCTGACTTAACTGAGCTTGGCTGGAACAGTAATGGGACACGCTGTTGGCCGAACAGCCATGTACTTTTGCTGAGGAGAGGAAAAACGCATCCAATTTTAATCATTGTCCAATGACCCCTGGTGAAAAATGGGCAGCAGATGAGAACAGCAACAAACATATCTGTGGGATTCCACTCTCTGATGTTCAAATAACCTCTCAAAACTTACTACATTAAATATGAAGAAAGCCTATACTGGTGTACAATTCCGGTGGCAATCACCTCAAAGGCGGGGGCGGGGGAGCAAACTGAGGAGAGAGGTATGCTGGATTCAGCTTTTTTATTTAAAATAAACTTTTTTTTCTCTTCTTTAGGAGTAATAATGTGGAAGTGCAGCTCCTCAAAACACCATGAACAAAAGAATGGAATCATACTGTTGCTTTCATCAACACAAATTTCCTCTGCCTTGTTATTTCATACAGAAGAACCAGGAAAGAATATCAATATTAATGTAATAATATACTCCTGCTGTGCAAAAAGCATTTCACTTCCAACCACCACCAAGAAAATAAAATATTTACAGTTACAGAAAACGCATGTTTTGAGGGGAAAAGAAAATCAAAACTAGAACCTCTAACCATCATTCCACAGTATATGAGCTTTTCCAACAAGCAAAATCCCACATGGGAATATCTTTTATGGAGATGGAAGAGCAATCTTGCAACTAATGTTTAATAATACATGCTTATGCGATGGATGTCAATTTAATTTCTTCTTTCTTTTGATCTGCTAAAGACGGTCAGCATCCATGATACAAATTATCCTATGGAAATGAATGGCACATCTTGGTTCCCAATTTGAATATGCGTTAATTTATATTGAAGTATGCTTATCTGGTAACATAAAGATTGGATGTATTTCTCCTCTCAAGTTTGTAATATTCAAATGGTAACTAGGTATCGGTTTTTAACTGACACCAGTTTGGCAGCAGTTCGTGTTTTTGTAAAATAAAAAAACTTAATTATTTGAAAGTGAATAATTTTAGGCAAATAAGGTTTCACAGATGTCTTAATCAAAAGATAGTGGATAGACGTTTGTTAGCACACAACTAGCTGTTCCAGGTGATGTCTATAGGAAGATGCTCAAAATAGTGGTTCAGTAAAAATACTTAGCAATGGTTCACAAAGGACAGAATTTTTCATTCAAAACATAATTTCCTATTCCGAGGCACCATGAGTGTCCTGGTATCTGTTACAGCTTGTTCTGAATTCTTAAAAGATCTGTTGCAGTAAATTATCTTGTTTGTTCATAATAAAGCCAGCAAAGGAATATTAGACCTTGTTGATTATACAAGTGAGTGCTTAACATACATAGCATGACACGGGACATCAATTATACAGAACTCAACATTATATTGAAACACTTTTGAGTTCTGCCTATTAGATTACATGCTGTTGCATATGATGTCAAATGCCATGTGCATGCTTAGATGATGCAGTGGACAGCTGAGAGAAGCAGAAGATTTGCACACTTGGTATTTAATCAGATGTAGTTTGTTTGTTTACCATTGCTAAATATATTTTTGATAGGATTGCTTTAGTGACTTACCCAAGATTTTAAACTGAACATGAGTGATGAAGTACTTGAGAATATTTGCAATTGTATCAACAGCTGACATGAATTTATGTGTGCATGAGTGCATTAAAGCACCTTAATACAGATATGAAATGCTCCATCATTGCTTTTCTCCCCTACAGCTCTATGGTATGTGTTCATTGTATCCTTTTACCTTCATAGTGAAATAAATGTGCCAGATGCATCTCCTGTGCCCATTCCTTTGTTACATATTCAAAAAGGATGCAGAATGTAAAGAGATTTTGCTCCAGTGGACTCCAAAGCTGTTGATGAACTGTTGAAGGATTGTTGCACTGTGTTTTAGAATCAGTGGGTTAGAATATCTCTACCAGTCACAAAATCCAGGGCATTGAGATTTTACTGTCAGATGCTCACATACAAACACTAAAGGGATGATATTCGGAGCTTGTAGGGCCAGTGGAGAGCCTCAGCTGCTTGGCCACACATATTGGCTTTCATTCTGCACCTCTATGATTTCTTGATATAGTGAGGCTCCCTAATGGCAGAACAATCTTGGAATATTACCCTTTAATGGAATCGCCTGAAGTTCTTCTCTCTACAAATCAGTGTTAATACGTTTAAAATGAGTACTGCCTCCTCAAAAATAACGGAAAGAGGAATTAAAAACATATTAGATAATCATACATTAGGATCCCATCATGTAATTCTAAGGCCTAGGTGATTTAACATTCATCATCTCTACATTCTGGTAATTCTAAGTTAAATTCCAGCAACTTTGCGAAGTGCATTTTGAAGAAATCAGAGTGAAATCAATTTTGCAAGCTGTAAACTGAATTAAAGATTTAACATTAGAAGTGGAAATATAGTACATGATTTTAGTGTCACAAAATATTTCAAAGTTACAATGGTAGTTATGATCAGCAATGAGTTAAGTTTTAAACAGAGAAGTTACAAATTCAATTGCATATCATCAAGTATCTTGTGTGTACTTGAACATGGTCTGTCTTGTGATATTAGGAAAGCTTTATCACTATATTAAAATTTTACTGTGGTCATTTTAAACACATTACTTCAGTACTTCAACACAGTACTTCAACGGCATTGGTGCAGGCGGGGACCGACAGGTCACCAAATCGTCTTGGCAGCACAATGCCCAGAAGACTTTCTGATGGGAAGTGGCAGCTGGCTGGTAGGTGGGACTGGAATACTGGGTGGCAGATGATCTTTGCCAGGGACCGAAAGAAAGCTCTCTAGCACTGTTAAGTGTTTGGGAAGGGTTCGCGAGGGCCTCACGCCTGGAGGTGAGGGATGGGGGGGTTGTGGGGAGATGGCTGCAGCAGGAGAGGCCTAACATTCCTTCTGGAACCTGGAGGATCACTTCTCCTCCTAGTTCTACAAGGAAAACCCCCCCAAAAAAGGCATCTTACCTCTTTGGGCCTTTGCAGACCCCAACTCATCTTGCTAGGTTGGCCTGCCAACAAAGCTGCAAGAGCTTCCCTGTCCAGGCCTCTGATTAAAATAGCAATTAGGACCTGATGACTATGTTAGAACCCAATCTGCATATTTACAGAAAAACCCCACCAGTTTCCAGCAGGTGTCCCTCACAACTGCTCAGAAGAGCAGGTTGAAATGGAAAACAGTGAGAAGAGAATGCAAACCCTGCAGTTAAGTCCCAGTTTCCATCAGGTGGGCAAGGTTGAAAATGTGCCTATTCTCTGTCTCACTGGCTTTCTAAAAAGTTATTTTAAAATCCATATTTGGAGTTAGAATGTCAAGGCTGTGAAACTGTAGACCAGCTGTTCATTTTGGAAAAAAAAATACATTTTCTATTTATGGAGCAATGACTTAGCATTTTGAGAAATGTAGAAGATGTAGGAAAGGAACTCTAGCTCCATGCTGAGCTGAATTATCAAATGAGAAAACCATTAAATAATTATGGAAATGAGATCATTGAAAAACTTTTGATCTGTGATCTATATTCCATGAGCAATGCGAACATGGATCTTAGTCCAGTGACATCTAGGTTTTGGACAATATCATTGGGCAATGAGCCAAAGCTTAATGGCCAACTGATTTCTTGTTTCCTTTGCCGTTTCACATCCTTTCTATATCTTTGGATTGTTGCGTATTTACTTCGTGTTTCGGTGATTTTTCTTTCTCTGTGGAGTGTTTTAAATCCTTCCTTTCCATCAACCACCATTTGTAAGTTTTACAAATTCCGAATTTATTTCTCTCTGTATTCTTGTCCATTGTTTTTGTTTTTTGATGAATTATTTTATAGGTATTGTATTTTTGAAAAGTGGGACTTATTTTTGTAAATGCTGTAACTTAATCAAAAGGCAGATGGAAGTGTCAGTACCTCTTATGTTACCATTACCTTCTAATAAAATTCAGTAACTGCTCAGTAATTACAAAAAACACAAACTTCATTTTCAATGCTACATATGACCTTTTTTGCAGAAAGGCTGTTGTCTTTTCCATCAAAACTACAATTATTTTAAATCATTGACTTAGTTCAAATTTTTTATTTATATTGGTGAAATTCTTCCATACCAGCATGCTGATCTGTAAAAGTGGTTTGTTGTGTTCCATTTTAAAAGGATGAAAACATGGAGTTGATGGTGAGAATAGCAGTTTTTCCATGTGAGGATAGTGATTTATGGATAACGTTCATTCAGAATTTTTTTCAGTTTTCTTTCATAGAATCATAGAATGATGTAGCAGAGAAGGAGGCCATTCAGCACATCGTGCTTGTGGTGGTCCTTTGAAAGTTGTAACTGAACTTTCTAAGCCAAGTTTTAAACAAGTAAAACATTGCCCAGATCTTGCGGTCCCAATGACTATTGAGGGCCACAATATGGCACTGCAACTTCCGGCGAGCGTACTTGCACTGTGTTACGACCAAGGTGGGAGGAGTGCACTGTTAATTCAGTCCCACTTCTCCACAGGTCACAGCATATCAATAAATGTTCCCACTTACCAAAACAGCCAATTAGATCCTCTAATTGTCCCAGAATAAAGCACACCAACCAAGTTTCTTTAATCAACAACAAAATTAACTGCTTATTATAAAACTAAGTCTTAACCAATAATAAAGCAAACCCATATACGAATTGACATATTAAAGCTCCTTATTTTTTCCTAGCCCTCATGCACATGCACATACATCCAAAAACCGGTTAACCGGGGGAAAAAAGGGATTTTGGTTTACAGCTGTTTCATAGGAATAAAAAACGTAGACTGCCATGATCTGGAAGGACATTTTTTGGTTTGGCGAGGTGTCCCAAAGTCAAATAGTTGGATGCCACTCGAAGTTTTTCCAGACGAGGTTGATGAACAGTCTGTGATGGGTAGGCATTCAAAGAACTTTAACGAGAGAAGGCTTTACATAGATCTTCCATCAGGGTTGTAGCAACAGATGTCAGTTCTCACATTCGATGCAAAAGTCCTTTTTAAAGATGCAAGATTTCTGCAAATTCAGGATTTCTTCGAAAATACAGGAGGCAACAGTACCACTTCATGCAAGCTTTTGCTTTTCAAGAGCAAGGATTCTTTAAGGAGAGGTAATACTTTTCTGGTTCTTCTTCTGATCTCCAGGCAGGTCAAAATCACATTCCAATTGCCTGCTTTAGTCTAAACCCACTGGCTTTTAAACAGTTCAAAAATGAAACCAAAACCTTCCAGAAATAAGTCACGTGCCAAGGCATAAATTCTCTTTTGTCACATAAAGGGTAGCTCTGAGGTCAAACCCCCTGCTGGTTTCCTTGAAATTACTTGGGTTCCAGTATTTGTTTAGTGGTCGAAACCCAGAACCTCTTGTTGACCTCGCCTTCCTTCCAAAAGCATCCATAAAGTTCACTTAGCTCTAGATGTCTTAATGTCCACTGAAAGCCTTGTCAGTTTTTAAAAATATAGAATCCCAAGTTTTAATACAAAAAATGAAAATCCTTGTAACAACTGAAATCCAGAACTTGAAGTGCGCCTGAATGGACTCCAGAGTAGGGCATGACTACCCAACCCGAACCCGATGGGATCCGATGACATGTGTCGGGTTCGTGTTGGGTTGGGTTGCTCTTCCAGGTCCGGCATTCGGGCTTGGGTCGGGCCAGATCAGACACAGTGATAGGACGTCAAGGCGGGAAGCACTCCGCACCAGTCTGCAGTGAGCGATTCCATCCAAGGTAGAGCACAACCTCTTCAATAAAGTTGATTAAATTCCAGAGGTCGGGTCGGGCATGGGAAAAAATGAAAGGACTCGGGCTGGGTCGGGCTCGGTTCTGCTGGGCTTGGGTCGGGTTTCATTTGCAGACCCAAGCAGGCCTTTCCTCCAGAGGAGCCCATGCTGGTGGTCCTGCCATTCCTATTAAAGCAGCAGGGACCATTAATTCATGTAGTTTGCCTATATGCCCATAACTTGCACAGACTTTTACATGCAAAAGGTTAGGGCTGATAGGCACAGGTGTAAGTGAGCCAAGTTAGTGATCTGTCAGGCAGGGTATTGATCTTTGAAATAAAAATGTTCCTCATGATTCCCCTGGCTCTCTGCCCCAACGCCTCCCCCCCCCCCCCACCCCCCCCCCCCCCCACGTTTCGCAACCCAGGCACCCCTGACTCCGCTCCCAACATCCCCTGCGCTCCTGTGGCTCCAGTCCCCACCACCACAACCCCCACCCCCAGCACCGCTCCCCCCCCTGCTCCCCCAGGTTTTGACCGTCCATCAGCTGTTTCCAATAACGACAATACCAAGGAGTGGGGGATGGGACAGCAGGAGTTGTGTGGGGTTGCTGGGGGTGTCAGGGGTGTGGGGGGCAGAATAGCAGGAGAGTGGGGAGGGAGCCAGGGGGTAATGAAAAATTATTTAAATAAACTTGCTTGACATTAAGCTGAACACTGACCTCAAGGGGCACATCTTCAGCTTGTGATGTCGAAAGGGGCTGTGGCTTCGCCGGCAGTACCGTGCGCTGGAACCCCATGCTTCTTATCCTGAAGGTAGGTCCTTCTTCAGAAAGAACAGGAAGTTTTCTCTGAAAATTATGAACCAGGTAAGCTTGTATCTTTTTGTGCAGTCAGTTGCGTAAGCCACAGCTTTGCTGCAGACAGGAAGATCCGAGCTTATATGTTGTATGTGCAACTCAAATCTCTTCAACAATTGTTCTCATCTTTTTGAAGTTAAGTTTCTACACAAGCTCAAATAAAATCAGAACACGAACCTTATTCGATATCTCATATTTGCAGAGAGATTGTACTATGTAAGAGTACGAATTGCTTCACATAGAATACCAATTATTGTGGCATATGACAAATCAGGTTACCAAAAAAATTAATACCACGCATAAAGAATAAGCATTTATTTATATTGCACTTTATCAGCCCTTCAGGATGTTTTAAAAGGCTCTTCACCAATTCACTACCTTTGAGATACAATAATGTAGCCAAATGTAACAGCTAATTGTACACAGCAATGTCTATTGCCAAGTAAAGGAATGAATAACCAGTTAATGTTTGTGTTGTTGCTGGTTGACGGGGGAGTGATGTCCAGGACACTAGGAGAACCCCCTGCTTTTCTTCAAACAGACATTTTTATGTCCAGCTGAACAGACAGATGGGGCCTCGGTTTAAATTTCATCTGAAAGGTAGCACTTGCAGTACGGCACACCCTCAGTACTGTACTGGAGTGTCGGCCTAGAATATAGGCTCAATTTCTTCTTTAAGAACCTTGGGGTAAAATTCAACTTTGGCAGGCGTACAGAATGATCAGTCATGGGTGGATTAATTGCCTGTTATAGATCCTACCTGATTTGCTCCTCTGCCACAGTTGAATTTCTCCCTCCTCAACTTCATCAACTGCCTAAACATTTTTAAATTTGGATCCAAAGTTTTGAATAATCTTCTACAATTCAATTCTCAAAGATTTAATTACACGTGATTTACATTACAAAGCTTGCAAGAAATTGGAATTACTAAGTGGTCTGGAAAAATATTTATAAATTCTGCCAGCAGGAATACCACAGATTCATCACTAATCCATAAAAAGTTCTTTTACATCTTGGGGCAAAAACAAGTAACCAGGACTCACACGCTGGTCTTTGTAGTAGCTTTTCTTCTTCAGGAGATCTGTGAGACACTGCCAGACAATGATGCGCTTAACAAAATATCTGCAAAATATGTCACCCTGCCCCCATTAGTTAACTGTAAAATTCTATGTATAGCATTGGGTGATGAGATCATTTGTTGACACAGTTTAACACATACCTTTCAGGAAGCTTTAAATGGGTTTACTTGATGCAAGCTTCATGTACTACAGCATACTTTTAGTTTTACTGATGTTAACTATCCAAACCTCTGGGAGACTATTCCAGCAGAATAGTGACGTCTCAACTGACATTTGCAAAGCTTCTTGAAAAACACAGGAATATAATTCCCTTGGGGTATTTTTTTTGAACACTGGTTGCCATATGAAATTCCTGTCTGCACTATTTTGAGAACTTTTAAAAGACTTAAGGACCAATTTTCTTGGCCCCTGCCTGAAGAATTGAGTGTGCCATGTTATATTTGACTCCAAGACATTAATGGTGTCTCGGTGCACATTTTATAGTATCAAGATCTCACCAAAGTTTTATAGCTCCCAGTAGACCAGATTTCTTCCTCTCAATTCTCTCCTCTCCTGAAGGAGCTGATTTTCTGGGAGTCCCACAGGTTTTAGTTTTGATGCTCAATGCATCAAATGGTTTCAGGCTAAACTGTGCTAATTTATTGTTTTATTATGTACAATTTATGAAGTTGTATAGAAATAATAACAGGAGCTAAAGTAAATTGCAGCTTTACAATCGGAAAACTCAAAACTGACACAGGTAAGACAATTCTCATGATTTCAAGGGCTGAAATTAGTGTAGTGCCAGAAACCAGTGTGAAATGGGCAACACATCAGGAACGTATGTCCAAAGACAACAGAAAATTGGGTCCCTGGCCTCCTCTCAATGAAACCATCAAGCTGCGAGAAGCCTTGGGAAATGGGTCCAGTTCCAATGCTGAGCGGGGGGAATTTTATGCTCTCCCTGTGGCAGGTTTGTAGGTGAGGAGAACATAAAATCAGGTGGGGTGATGGCAGGGGTGGGCGGGGGGAACCCCCCCACCTCCCCACCTCCCCACCTATGTCAAAATTAAGTCGGGGTGGGAAGGCCTGTGAATGGCCTTTCCACCCTGCCAGCAACTGAAGCCCTTAATTGAGCAGTTAAGGATCTCATCCCGCTGCCACTGCAATTAGCCGTGCAGCGGGTGGCCCTGTTGCTGCACAGGAAGCACGGTACAAAAAACCATGCAGGCTGCTTCCCGGTTCTAGGGAGTGAGATAGGTGGAGGGCATCCCTCGTTAAAAGACACAGTGCCTGAACCAGGGACCTGGCATTGGGAAGGGTGGAGGGGGAGGTGCTCAGAGCCACCTCCTTGCCTTTACTACTCACCCCCCTACATTCTCTGCGCCACGATCCCCACACTGTGAGAACTCTCCAGCCCAGACCTACCTGTGGCCTGGGTCCAGCACCGCTTCTGGGCCTCGGGTAGATGCTCCACAGGCAGCAGCCAGTGCCTCAGTGGTGGCTGGCCGGCAGCTCTCAGAGGCAGGACTTTGCCGGTGTCCTTGATCCTGTGGAAGGCCCATCGCTGTCCACTTAATTGCCTAATTGGCACTAGATTTGGCAGGCCTCCCACAGAAGAGGCAACGTGGGGTTCTCGGTGTCACTTTTACTGGACATTGAAACCCCCATCGTTAGGATAAAATCCCGGCCAGCATGTCTTTTCATGGTGGCAAAGGGAAAGGTGACCTGCACCTCACGTAAATCTTTTTCAGTTTCTCACTAGCTCCTCAAAGTACTTGCACTGTCCCCTCCTTTCATTCAATATGGAATATAAGCTGTTCATTGGGATACCCCTTGAGTTATATGTTAATACTATATGTTCTATGTTTCAAGGAGAAGGCAACCCACAATATCAGGAGACAATCTGCATTGGTGGTGGACAAACCAACCTGCAATACCTCACTGACCACAAGGGGCAGACCTTACCAATTACATGTGTGGTGTTCTTTGATGGAATGGTCAGGAAGTAGGCTTGTTGTCTTTTTGGCAGCTCAGGAAATTCTTTTCAACAACCTTATTGCTACCCATTCAACATTGAGGGATGCCTATCAGTGGCATAGCAACCCATTACCCTTCTCAAATTCAGAACTGGAGCACTAGTCTACTCTAGAGTGGGGTTTGCATACTGCAGTTCTGAATTTTACGGAGCAGCAAGGGGCCCTCCTGACTCTGCTTAATGCCGCTCGGGCAGTGAACTGCCTGGCGCTGTAGTACCTGTTCCTCTAAGGATGGGAATCCTGCCTCCAAGAGCTATCAGCCAATCAGAGGGCTGAATTCTCAGTAGTATTGGCAGTGCCACTGGGAGTGGTGGCTGCTGCTGGTACTACAAGATGCCCAGGACAAGGCCCATTGCTGGAGCCCTGAATCCCAGATAAGTGTGACAGGATTCACCATGACCAGGCTGGCAGGTCCTGGTTGGGGGAGGGTGGTTTTTGAGGGAAGTGGGGGGGGGGTGGTGTTCATGGAGGGTAGTCTTTTCCACCGTGGGCCACAGATGGCCCATGGAGGAGACCCCCCCCCCCCCCCTCTCAAGCCTGCAGGGAGGCAGCCTTGTTTTACTGGGCAACCTCCTCATATGCTGGGGCTCCACCAGCCACTGGTAAAAGTGGTGGGAAGAGGCCCTTAAGTGGCCATTAATTGACTACTTGAGGGCCTCAATTGGCATCTGGGCGGGATGACTGTCCTTGGCCTTTGCAGTCCCCGACAAAATAGTATGGTGACGGGCACTCCATTCTCCCACCTTCTGTTGCTATCTTATGGGGTCCCCTGCCTCCATTCCCATCCCTAGGGGGCCCATAAAATTCCAGCCTGCAACTTCTGCCTCTGAGGTGGGAAAGCTATCATTAAGCCAAAGGCTTTCTTGTTGCAATAGCACCCATTGTTTCAGACAAGCAGCAGAATAAACAGAAAATATAAGCCTGGAGTGGGCGGACATGTTGGAAAGAGCCAGATTTACATGGATATTTCTATTTTCTAACATTAACTTGACTCATTGTGCAGGGTGTTTTAAGCTAACCAGAGATGTATGACACGAGGCTGCAGTTGTACTGCCATGCAGTGATGCAAAAGTGAAGATACAAATTCAGTGTCATTGGTGCATTAATGTAGAAGAAATGAAACCTCCCACAGTTGAAGCTCTCTCCAACCAGTTTACAGGTGACAGTATAACTCTATTTTTCTGGAGTCAGGATGTACACCTGGTTTTGGGATGGATGCCTAATAATGTTCTGCAGTGACAAAGTATAGCGAGAGTACTTTCTTTTTTAACATATTCCTGTATATTCAGACAAAGTTTCTAACTGAAGTTTTCACTTTCAATGCTTTTTTTGCTATGATATGTAAATAGCTGTGTGAGCATGTATAGATCACTAGGCAGAACGCCCCAGTATTTGCATATTCTAGAGGCGAGAAACAGCTTTGCAACTGATGAATAATTAAAGGGGCTGGATTTTGTGGTCAGCAGTGAAGCAACAGCACTCGCTACCAGCCTTGAAGAAAATGACCCACAAAGATGTAGCAATTTCTGTCATGCGGACATCCCCTTCCATGGCAACAATTTGTTTCTGGTGTCAAGTCAAAGGGGGCCTCCAGGTATCCAGCAACAGATGTCATCAAGCAGGGTAATCAGCCAATCACATTGAAGTATTCTCACAGACATATGATATTTTATCTTCTACCTTAATCCCAAGAGTGTGCCAATCCTTATTTTGCTATCAGTAAGATTTAAAAAATATAAAAGTGAAGGGTTTCATTGTTTTTTTCTTCCAGAATTCTCAACCTCTGGCCTGCTCTTGTAGTCACAATATTTATGTGCCTTGACCAGTTAAGTTTCTGGGCAATAGTGATCTCCAGGATGTTGATGGCGGGGGATTCAGTGATGGTAATGCTGTTGAATGTAAAGGGGAGATGGTTAAATTCTTTCTTGCTGAAGATGGTCATTGCCTGACACTTGTGTAGTGCGAAAGTTACTTGCCACCTATCAACTCAAGCACATGGTGCCTTATAATGCTGTCAGGATATTTCCACATTGCTTCACAATTTAATTAATTTCTTTGGAAGTACAGTCGTTGTTATGTAGGAAAACATCAGTTCAGATGTATATTTTTAAGCTGTTTGTAAGAGTTCATTATGCAGAGTAAAGGATGAATTTTCTCCACAAAGAAATTAAACAAATGAGATAGTCACTAACTTTTATTGAGGGTCATACTCTCACCTGGTGACTTATTTGCTGGTTGTACTTAAAGTCACTGTTATAGCATCCCGTAGAGATAAAGGCCTCAGAAAAACACATACATTTCACAAAGACAGATATTCAAATAAAGATGCTACCATCCAACAAATCGGCTAATGACCCAAAAAGAAATTAAAACCTAGAAATTGCCATTTGTCATATTAGCATACAAGTCTTCACGTATATGCATGGCATTTCTCTCACCCCTGTTTCATCAGAGGTGCTAATCCATTTAAAATAAATAGATTAATGCCTCTATTGAAATAGTGGGTAGAAAATGTTAACTGTTTTAAAACAATATTGCAAATAGTAATTTATAGGATTACATAGGAACTGGAATAGGCCTTTGAACTGTTCCATTATTGAATTAGATTATGGATGATCTGTATCTAAAATACAATAACCTACCTTGATTCCATATCCTTAATATCCTCGCCTAACAAAAATCTATCAATATCAGTTTTTCAAATTTTCCATTGACCTAGTCTTACAGCTTTTTGGGGGAAGAGTTTCAGATTTCCACTGCCCTTCGAACAAGGTAGTTTAAAGCCAACAAAGAGACTATTATCCTCTGAATTAAATTGCTTCCTGTGAAAGGTTAGTATTGAACAGAGACTAGTGTTCTTGAACTGGCATACTACAAAATCTACTGTTCCAAAAAGGCTTTTGTTTAAAAAAATAATCCATAAAATGACTGGTGTCCTATTTGAAACACGTGTCAAATCAAAGAGTGATGTTTCATAAAAACACAAGAGCTGCATGAAGAACAAAATGACAAGCCCAAATCAGCTGCAGTGGCCTGGTCTCACTGTCTTTTGAGGCAGTACAGCAGTGTCCTGTATAGGAGGAAATGTGATCTCTTTCCTCCAAGGTTTACCTTTAATGGACTCTTGTAATGTGCTGCACAGACATAGAATGATACAGCACTGAAGGAGGCTATTCAGCCCATTGTGCCAGCCCCAGCTCTTTGGTTCCATTCCCCTGCTGTTTCCCCATAGCCATGTATTTCTTTTCCAATCCAGTATTTATCCACGTGTTCACTCCTAAGATTCCTCACATAGTGAATTCAAAGTTGCAATGGAGCCATCTACTGGAGAAATGCTATGGATGAGTATTTTATACCCTGCTGAAGTGATTACGCTGACGTGAACGAACAAACTGAATTATATTGACTATTATAGTAGACATAATCTTGTGAAAATTATACCAACAAATTCTATGCTAATATCTTTTACGTCCCAAGAGTACTGCAAGGTTAGAAAATGTATTTATTTTTGAATGTTTGCTCAATAGTATCTATCGGAGGGTTAGCTATAATGCATTAAGTTTTCTGGTAAGCATTGTTGACATTCTTCTAATGACTCCATTCTGAAAAAAAGCGATGACAGGTGAATCAAAAATATGAACCATTAAAGACTTAGGGATGTACAAAGATACAGAATGGGCAGATTGCCATGTTGGAAAGGGTCATCGTAACTTTGTTTGTCGTGTTATATTTCATGTCATCTGCTTGCCTGATTAAAAGCCTGCTGTTTGAAACAGTTAACATTGATGAACTCAGAAGTTCAAAAGGGTCCAATTTTCATTCACATTGTCAAGGTGAGCACTTTGACAAAAGTAGGCAGAAATCCAAGAAATCAGTAACCTTATCCTTCAAACTGTTACAGCAGTGAAAGAAGAATTACTAGCTCCTAAACTTTGAGGGTCGGATTGTATCTGTACAAGTTGAGGTGAAGGTAACTGGGCTCTTGTTGGCTAGTCCACAGATTGGTAGTAGTTACTTAAACAGTGCATCGGGACAAATTGGAAACTGTGAATTGCGGGACAATTGAAGGTGGGTTCATTCCTATGTTAGTCACCAGCAGTAGCAACTGCTATTTTGAATCTAGTATTGTGTACAAATAAAGAAAAAAAATCAGTTTTTTTGGAGGCAGCAAGTTTTTTGTACAATGCTGGAGTGTAAAATGCAGGTCTCTATCAGATGCTCATTTCTTCTGTGGATTACTACCTTCTGAGAATATAGGGGGATTCATAATAAAGGAAATTTATTTCAAGTAATGTTCCAATTTAAGGAAATGAAGATAATGGGATTTGGGATGAGGGGGGTTGATTTTAACTTTTGTCCTGGGGATATGGGGGCCCTGGTGACATGTGGGAGACTGCATGTCAGGGTTTCCCTGACTCCATATAGTATGGATGCAGTGTCACTGACAGGTTCCTGGTCAGATATCAGCCTGATTGACAGGCTTCGCTCCCTGTCAGGCAGAGAATGCTGCTGAAGAGGCTGCAGGACCAGGTAGGTCTGAACCCTAACCTGGAAAGGGGGGGAGGGGTCTGGTCTCTGATTCTGGTGGGGTTGGGTGGTGGGTGGTGAGATCAGGAGCTTGAAGAATCAGAGGCCTAGGAGGTTTGGGAGGGGGTGGGATGGTGAAGACTGTATGCCTGAGGGATCGAAGATTGAAGGCCTGAGGGATCAGAGGTTGGGGGGAGAGCAGAGGCCAGGGTGGGGGAAAATGATTGGTGGCCCAGAGGTGGGGCGTAGGTCAGAGTCCTGGTTGGGGGGCAGGAGATCAGAAGATTGTGGGAGGGAGGTTGGAGGCCTGAGGAGTGATCGGAGGCCTTGGGGGTGGGATGGTAAAGATCGGAAGCCTTGGAGTGGGGGAAGGGAGGTCAGTAGGGTTTCAATTGCTGGGGTTTGGCAGGGCAGGTACGCTGGATCCAGCATGTAAGTGGAAAGGCACTAAACTCCCAGATTCGACAGACCTTCCTTCCTGTCTTTCCAGAATTAAATTGGAAATGCTGGATAAAAATGAGGCACACAGACGTATTATGATATTCAAATTGTCAACCCAGCCCCTGGGTTAAAGCCTAAATTGGGCGGGTTCAGGGTCGGGTTTCAGATTTTTAACAATTTAACCTCCCACCTGACCCAGACTCACCTGTTTTTTGGGGTTAAAACTCCCTCCAATGTGTACAATTAAAACTTCTGTTTTTAATCAGACAACTAAATCTGGATTGACAGTAACATCCACCTTCCTGATTTATGTGAGTTGTCTATCTTGGACAGTATATTTTGTACAGCATTACTTTATTTGCCTGGAAGAAATTAATCTGCACTTTCCTTACTAAAGATGGCATTGCAATAAAGCCAAAAACTAGCCAGAGCCCTGGCAAAACACTTTAAAATCCTGTAGTACACAGTGTCTAATTAATAAAGAACAAGGATGAATGACAAGCTGAGCAATCTCAAATTAGAAACTGACATGATGGGAAAGGTTTAGATCCTGAGAGCACACACCAATGCTGACACTTCAGATACTTAATACTAAAACTTGTATCTTGTGTCTAATGAGTTTGTGTCATATCTTGTGTTAAAAGCGTTTTCCCGCTGTGTCTGAGTTAACAGATTTGATAAGAAATCTTTTGTGCTTGACTGATTAATGAAGTACACCATTTTTTGGGATTGCATGTAGTAATCAACCAGATGTAAGAGTGTAAAAGTTGATAGTTATAATTGAATTCCACGACATATGCATTTATACACCAGGAGACAAATTATTCTGAAATATGATAAACTGGAAAGGTTGACAAATGTATTTTAGTGAAATACTGTTCATCCACAAGGGGTTATCAATCAGGACAATCTCCTGCAAATTTAGCTGGTTATAGAGCAGCATTGATTCAGATTTCCCGCCTTCCCTTCCTGTTGGCATCAGCATGGAATTAGGGGAGCCCAAAAACAAGGGAGCAACAAAAATTACAAAATTCTGCACAAATTCCACAAATGTAATTCCAAAAATTACTTTTCCCAGTCTGCATGCAGGCTGCTGCAGCACTGCCACATGGGGGAGCAATTGGCTTTAATTGCCACTGCTTGTTGTTTTTGTTCAGTTATACTTCCCTCATTTCTGTGCAACCACTGTTACAGAGTTTTATAATACATTTCTATGGTGTTAATTGTCAGTTGACAGATGAATTTCACTTTACGTTGAAAATACCTGGAAATGTTTTTTTTTCGACCCGGAGATTCCACTTTGGGTATTATTGTTCAGTCAGCATTTCTTGCAACACCACTGCACACAAGTCCAGAAATTGTTTTGCAGTCTTACAGCACGAACACTTAGCATGTTCATATGAAATTGGCTTGCCGCCTTATTTGATGGAGGCATTAACCTATTCACCTTAAATGCAAAGTATTTTCATGGAAATGCAATAAGTGTTTGTATGGTAATTTCTAGGCTGTAGTTTCAACTAGAAGCATGCTTTCCCTTCAGCAAACCAATATGGAAGATTATTTCAAAGTAGTGGTAAATCAGTGCAAGGAATTACCATTTGTGCCTGAAAACTCTCACCAATGTTTGAACGATTTCTCTATACAAACTTGGTTAACACAAGCATAGACCAATGATGACGTCTGATGTTTTCCAAACATAATGGGCTGAATTTTATTCGTGTGTCGCACATCGCAGCAGCACGCTTTGAAGTCGCGGCCGTCAGGACCGATGCTGAGCCCCTGTGATATTTCGCGCAGGGGCTCATTTAAATGGAAGGGCGGTGCAGCCGCCCCTGATAACGTAGAGGGGACGGCCGGTCCATCCCTGGCAACGGTGTCCGGCGTCAACGCGCAGCTGCCGGCACCATTTTTAAAGGCTTCGTGCCCTTACTATAAAAATTCAATTTTTTTCCTAACATTACTGAGTATTTTGTTTAAAAAAACAATTAAAAGCTAGAGGCCTTTTCCCAGCCTCCCCCCCCCCCCCTCCCATTTTTTTATTGGCCTTTATCATGAACATTAACTCTATTCCCACACCGAACTTTCCCCCCCCAAACTTGTCACATTTGCTCTTCAACCCCTTCCCACCATCCCCACATCCAATAAAAAATGTTTTCCCCGCTCCTCCGCCCTGATAATTTCATTCCTCGCCACCCCCCCCCCCCCCCCCCCAACCAGTGTCTCGCCTCAGAACAGAGTTCTGAAGGCATGCGAGTTGCGGCTGGCGACTGTAATATTGCTGTGGGACGGCCGCTGCGGCAAGGTAAGCTGATTTGCATGTTTTAAAAATTAATTTTAATATTTAAATGAAGGCCCCGCCACCAAGCAGCGGGCTGTGGCGGGGTGGGGGGGGGGGAGGTCCGTACTGAGGCCTCGCCGACGCCAGTGAAATGTGGCGGGGCCTTCTCGGCATCGGGGGTTGTGGCAGGCTACTCCCACAAGTATTTTACAGGCCCCTCACCACGGCCCCTGACATCGAGGGGCTGGTAAAATTCAGCCCTATGGCTTTGGTTTTGCTGTTGGAATGGCAACAGAACTGTCAGTATTCGCTGTCATTACTCCAGTGAAACTGACAGCAGCTTCAGGAATCCAGACGTGCACAGAATAATGTGTAAATCCAGAAGTAGCTGTCAGTGAGTCTCTGCTCTTCCAGAAGTTGTGCTGTTGAAGTCTCCCCATTTCTGAAATCAATTAGAAATCATTAAGCAGATGGGAACTTCCACTCTTACCCTTTTAGACTGGCTGGAAAAACCCCTGGAAAAAGTTACACCTTGTTGAATGAAGTGTAACTGGGTTTTTAACAGCGTGCGACCTTCTTAATTACTGTTAAAAACCCTCACTGGCCCTGTAAAAATTTTTTTTATAATTGTGGAATGTCAAATTTCTGCATTATGATACAAACAATTCACTTTTTAAAAAATAATTTTTTTCAAGGCCCACCTCGCTTCTTCAGGCAGCGCGGCAGAGAATGATCGAACATGGGAGCAAGTGGCCGAGAAGCAAAGTCCCAGGGACCCATGGAAGCAACTTAAACCTCAAGACAGAGGACCTATTCAGCCTTCTGGTACCAGCAAAACATGTTTGAAAGTGTGCATTGGGCCCCAGCGAGAACTACAAGACCGCAATTCAAACCAAAGACTTTACAGCAAAACTAAAGATAGTACCTGAATTCCATCTACTACCCTAAACCCTCCCCCTTTAATTCTTTCTCCTCCTCTATTTGTGTGTGTGTTTATCTCGTGTGCATGCTAGGGTCGTTGCGTCGCGTACTTTTAGTAATTTTAACTCAGTTAGAGTGGTAAGGTTAATAAACTTACACCTTTTTTTTTAAACCTACAAAAGCCTGTCTGATTGGTTCACTTACAATTACAATTGGAGAGCAGTGATTAAGGACTCACTGAGGTGAAACTAAAACACTGTGTTTTTAAAAGTTAAACCCTGTTAGGGCCAAACTAGGAAAGGGGCCAGGGGGAGCCTGAGACCCCTTCCTTACTCGGTCGTAACATCCTTCATGCCATCTGGATATGACCGATTTTCCCACATACATAGCTCGTTGACTGGAAATTGAGGCATTTAGATGGTTGGTGGCTACCATGGTAACAGTAGCATCTAAATTTCTGAATCTGTGTCTGTGAACTTGGCTGCCATGCCATGGTTCCCACTGAAATCCAGTGGATCATCCATCTGGCTCAGGAAAAGAACTTCCTTGCAATCTGCAACAATCTATTCCTGCCATTTCCATGGTTGTGGCCTCATCGCAGGCCTCCTTCCATGTTAGCTTATTGACTTTACTCAAAAGCTTGGCCCAGATTTTACTGCTCTTTAGACCTCAAAGAGCATGTCTCTAAGTTTGACTTCTAAGTTCGCGCCATACCCATGGTGACGAGAGAGTTTCTTTAGTTTGTGATTATAATCTGCAATAGTTCCACCTGGCAACTGCTTCCTTTCACTGAATGCAACTCGCAGTGTGATTTCATTCTTAGTTGTGCCATAATACGAGTCCAGGATCTCATTAATTTCAGAATAGTCCATAGTCCGGGAGTCTCGCAGGCAGCATTGGTTGGACATCACCTCAAAAGCATCTGGCCCCATCATGGTGAGGAAAACATTTACTTTATCCTCACCTCCTGTTTTATTAGCTTTCAGCCAAATGTGTAACCTCTGTTCGTAATTACACCAGACCTCTTTGTTCGGGTTGAATTCCCCAATTGTCCCAAAATATGTCTTCAGTGTCATTTTTAAAAAATGATATACCGCGCTGACTCAGAGTTGTACCTGAACATGATGTGAACTCACACGGAACAATCTTACAATTGGATAAACTTCCTCAAAATCAACTTGGGGGTTCTAAAAAGTGTGTCACCGTGTTCTTCAGACCATAATTTCTCAAATGAAATTTAAGAAAAAATTCAATCCCATCCTCGTCGCCATCTTTCTGCTGTGTATTTCACTGAAAGATTCTATGGGCTGAATTTTACGCTGTCCCAGAGGGTCGGATGGTGGCGTGGGAGCGGCGTAAAATTGAGCGGGAGGCTCCGGGAGGCCTTCCCGCCCTGCTCCCGCCTCTGGCCTGCTTTACAGCGGTCATGTGGGGGGGGGGGGGCGGAAATTGGCCCATCCACCCAAGGCCACTTAAGGGCCCTTGCCCGCCTCCACGAGTATTTTACTCGTGGCAAGCGGGCGTGCTGGGGACATGAAAGGCCGCCCAGTGATAGCTGCCGGCCTTTCCATGCGCTGGGGGTGTGCCATGGCAGTCGGCACCGTGTGCCCGTTTGAGGGCCGCTCCTGCCTCCCAACCCACCCTTCAGTTAAGTTGGGCTTTCCTCGCCGCCACGATCGATTTTTCCCCCTATGATTGACCGGCAGCTCACTGAGGCAGGACTTCCTCCCTCAAGCGGGTGGAAGTGCCGCCTTGGGACAATTAAAGCCCGGGAACCTGTAAAATGCGGTTCAGATCCCCGGACTAGGCGGAAGCGGGTTCGCCACCGACTTTTACGTCGGCGGTGAAGTCCCGACCGTCTACGGTAAAATCCAGCCCAACATGTGGAATCACAGCCAGCAGCTATTATTGAACAACTTTATTTACACTTCCCCAACAGAGAGGGCAGCATAACATAATGCTCAGCAATTACAAGCATAGTATGTGACTGGACGGGAATTTGCAGGTGTGGTGTTCTCATATGACTGCTGCCCATGTCCTTCCAGGTGGTAGAGATTGTAGATTTGTTTATATATTACATGATTAGTTGACATGTGTGTTTGCAGCCTTGCATTGTTGGATTTATAGTCAGTATTTAGTTGAGTTGAGAATTTGGCTAGATTTGTCTTTCAAATTCAGACTTTACTGTTGATGGTCAGAATATTGGGCTTCAAGGCTAAATGTTAAACCTATAGGGCTGAATTTAATGCGGCTGTTTGGAGCAAGAATAGAGGCATTGGAGGGGGTGAGGGGCGGAGAATTGTGTTGGGAGCATCCTCCTGGAAATCCAGTGTTATGACATCAGCTCTGGGATTTAGTCAGCGCCAGGAACGCACTAAGGTGGCATCGCTGCCCCATGCGATGGGAAAGTAATTTAAAGTGTAGAACAGTTACTTTTAATACATTAGCATCTGACTCATGGTGATTCACTGTGAGGGGGGGGTGGGGGTTGCTTGGCATTAAGTGGATGATAGTTGGCCCTCAAGTGCCTTCGGATTCCTGACCATTAAAAGCTGGTGGTCCCGAGGTGAGGCCTCAGTGCTGTGAAGCCATGATCAGCATTGCATAGGAGGAGAGGGTGAAGCGGAGGTCATTGTCAGCATACAGTGCAGTGTGCTCTGCCAGCGGGGTTAGGCTCTCGGATGCTCTGCAAGTGGGGCTGGGGTCTCAGGTGGGAGTGCCAGCTGAGCAGGGTCTTGGGTGGTCTGCAAGGAGGGGGACTCAGTTTGGGTGGCTGTATTGAGTGACCAAACTGTTGAGTGAGATGTTTGGGGCTGCCCATACAGCTGGGTGAGAGGGTTGGCTCTCAGTAAAGGTGAGCACTGAGTGCCATCAGGGAGTCTGCCACGAAAAGTAACAAAAGCACAGCTGTCAAGGCAGGGTCGTCTCTGCATCGACAGAGCTCTGGAGGCCCACTGCTCACCTGGCATGGGTCTCTTACACCCTGTCTTTTTGGACCCCTGTGGCATGATGCAACACCTCCAATGGAGGGAAGGCCAGGAAACAGCTGTGCCTGCCCGTGATGTGCCACAACGAGAGCAGCAGCCGGCCATGCCAAGAAGGGCTCATTTATGCCAGGGAGTGTACCAGACTTGAATCAGCTACCTCCAAATGTCCAAGCGGTATTGTCAGCAAAGACTACGGCTCTCCAGGCAGACCGTCACCGACTTACGTGCCGTGCTGCAGGATGAGTTGCAACCTATGGGATTCAGGGGTCACCCTATGCCAGTGGGCCTGAAGATCACAGTGGCACGACACTTTCATGCGTCTAGATCATTCCAAGGATCTACTCGGACATGTGTGGGGTTTCCCAGGCAGCAGCCCACCGCTGCATCAAGAAGGTGAGCAATGCCCTGTTTAAGAGGTTCGGGGACTATGAACTATCCTGACAGTCAGGCCAAAAGGGCCATCAGATTCAGTGCTCTCGCTGGATTCCCCCAGGTGCAAGGTGTGATAGATGCATGCAGGTGGCCATCAAGGCTCCCCTGGACCAGACAGGAAGGGCTTCCATTCAATCAATGTTTGACTGGTCTGCGACCACCGAAAAGGTTTCCTGCAAGTGTGTGCCCGCTTCCCGGGAAGCAGCCACAACACCTACATACTTCAACAGTCCTAGGCTGTGAGGAACCCTCGCAATGCAGCAGCCGAGAGGTACAACATTTTCCATGGCTCCACCCAAGCGACCATCAAGCAGGTCATTGGGCTACTGAAGATGTGTTTTGTTGCCCAGATTGATCCAGTGGAGCCCAGCAGTATGCCCCAGCAAGGGTGTTGCATATCATTGTGAACTTCTGTGCTCTGCACAATCTAGCACCGCAGAGGGGGGAGGCCTTGCATGACAATGACATGACGGAACGACATTTCTCCACTGAAGAGGGAGATGAACAGGCAGCACTGGATGTTAAACCCCTTGCACTGGAGGCCAGGCAGATTGAGCAACAGGCCAAGGAAGCAAGAGACAATCCATACTTACCTGCTTCCAGCCAGCCTGATGGCCACTCAGAGCAAAAAGAATAAAGACTCACCTCAATGTATGTAATCTGTCGTTTCCTTTCTATTTGTCTTCCGTGCATAGTGCCCAGCTGAACCACACACTATGGCCCATGGGAGATCCTATTCAATGAGGGCTGTGCCTACATTGGCATCCACTAAGGAAGAAAGGTGAAGTCAGCAGCTCAATTATTTCTAGTGAGTCTATATTAACAAGCAGGCGACCAACTGGCGGAGCGTGCCAGCAGCCCATTGGTTCAGGCAGCAAAGAGGCTGGAGACTCTTTTTAAGGTTCAGGTCTGCAGTTTTAGTGGATAGAAAAGAGTAGTGATTCAACCCCTAGGTCACAGGAAATGTTGGTCTGCTTATGGAAGGTTCTGAAGGAATCTTTCTGAAATTCTAAAGGTATGCTTCAATCCCCAAGATCAACAATGTTATACCAAGTACTGACAGTGCATACTAATGAGCAAGCTGACTTGCACGTTCAAGTCTCACACTGCCAAGACAAATGACAATGCACAGTGAGATTTCAACTGGAGATGATGGGGCAGATATTCCTGTCCCAATGCTGATCAGGTGCAATGTCATTAAGCAATGCAGTGCTGGAATTTCCTGGCAGCTTTCTCCTTTCACCAAGGAGAGGGCAGACATCAGGCACTGTTGGAGGGAGAGGACCGGGAAGATCAAAAGCAATTTGGGTCTTACAAACAGCAGCATCAGTCAAGGGGCAGGTACATTCAAAGGCCCTAGCAGAGAACCCAATCTATGGGCTGAATCCAGGCCCTGCTGAGAGTGGGAAAGGAAGTGGTCATGCAGGCCCCTACCTGCCAAGAATGAGGCACATTAATTTTGCTGCATGGAATTTAAATTTCAAATTGTTGCTGGGAAGAAGAGAAGGCCTGCAACAGGGGTTACTAGGCCCCTGGCAGGAAAGACATTTTTGCATATTAACAGACAGTGCTTGGAACAAAGGAGCTATCCCCTGCTCCAATACAATCCACAAACAGATGTGGTCAAACCAGTTAGTCACATGACTGCTTGGCAGTCTGTTTTTTTTTTCTGAATTGTACAGTTTGAACTGAGTCAGCAGCAAGCTGTTTGCTCCTGGATTGAAAAGACCTCTCCTTGCTGGCTCGCCACAGCCTTTCCTGTCTGCTTGCTCCCATCTCTTTCCCACAAGCCTCTGATTCTACTGAAGACGCATGAACTCCAAGAGAAAAAAGCCTCCTACAGCGAACAAGGTTGAAGAAGAATACTGGGCCCCAATGAAAAGCAAGATCTACCGACAATCAAGGACTCTACAGTGAGCTCAAAGAACTGTAACAACAACTCCTCAGATATTGCCTCAAACCTTTCCATTTTATTTTTCTTCCGCTCTTTTCTGTCTCTATTTGCATGTGTGTATCGCGTATGCATGCTAACGTGGGAGCCCGGCATGTATCCGTAGGCATTAACCGAATTTGAGTTTAAGTTTAATAAATTTCAACTTTTCTTCTTTAAAACTAAGAAAGCCTGTATGTGCTGGTTTCTTTGCCTTATAATTGGAAAGTGGTGAACAAGGATTCACCTAGGAGGAGCTAAAAAATAAACCCGGTGTGTTTAAAATTAAACCCTGTTACAGTAAGACCAGGTGAAGGCTGAAAGGGAATCTTAGATGTCTTTCTCACCTGCTCTTAACACCTAACATACTGGCGCCGGCCTGCTTGCCAGTTTCCCGACCCTGTTCCCAGTGCCGGACATTTTTGCTGAGGCAGGTTTGGGACCAGCAGTGTCATTAAGCTGCACAAAGCAGGCAGCCAATTAGGCTCATCAAGATACTAGTTAACCAGACTTAACGGAGTCTTACTGGGATTTCCCAGTCAACCTCCGGTTTCCCAATATGTCGGGGGGGTGCAGTTTAACTGCCTGGAGGCGGGCACCCAGTGGCAGGCCAGGGGTGTTTGGAGGCTACGCTCTAGGCAGACCTAGAGGCCATTCCTGCATGCCTGGACATGGGTTCAGTCAAAGGCTGTCCTGAGGAGGGATTCCCCTGCCCCCACAGTGGCTGCCTTGTCTGCTGCATCTGTTTTTTACTGAAACTTTAAAAAAAAGTTAGTGAGAGGGCACCTCCATGTTGAAGCATCCCCTCAGATACTTACCCTCTACTACAGTCTGCTGCTCCTCTCGAGCTGGCAGTTGTCTGCCTGCCACCCTTAATTGGAGAGGGAACTTGTCTCCATGCCAATTAAGAGGCTACCTCCATGAAAATCCCAAAGACTGACTGTATTCTAACCCCCCGCCCCCACACCCAGGGCAGGTTCGTGTCCCGGAAACAGACCCGACTCCTGTTTCCCACCCCTGGAGGGAAAATCCAGCCTTGTGTTTTTGCAGCTGATGGGCTACAATTTTGATCTGGACACATTCAGGTGATTTGTGATAGGATTTTGATATAATTTATGCCTGCCATAAACTGTGATTCTTATTAATTTAACAGTTCTACCCCCTGTAAATGACTTTAGATCACTGTCATGCTTGGAGAGCAGTAGCACCCCAAGTAGCTGTCTGGGTACCACTGCAGTCTGAGTTGGTAGGAGCAGAGAAGAAGCAGCCAAGCAACAATGGATGAACAGGAAAGGTAAGTGCGGGTATGAAGAATGATGGTATGAGGACAAAAGGAGGAGGAGGAGCTGATGTGTCGGGTAAGCTTTATATTCCAGGTGGCATGGAGCAATTGAACAGTCAAAGAAAAGCTCAGGCAAGGGCCAGGCAAATGATTTCAACACCTGTTACACAGGTTGCTTCATCTTGTCTGCATCCCAGTAAGACATTTCATTAAATAGGGCAGACTGGCACATTAAATCTATCAATAAATGTAAATGCAATATGTCCTAAAGAGCGACACTTTTTTCAATTTTAAAAAGTCAAAATTAAAGGGTAACATCAACTTGTCTCTTAAGATTGATAGCATCCAAACAGCTGATTGCATTGACACCAAGTTTTAAGGGGGCAGATTTTGCAGAACACGCCTCGCCACCTAGCATAGGATGAGGAAATCTGGGTGCAAATATACTTGATATGTATTTGCATTAAATTTACATTGCAGCACCTTTTCAGGCATGAACAATGGAAAAGCCATCAAGGAAGCTCAGGAGCAATGCTCTTCAGGAGCAAAGGAATAATATCCACATTTTCTCTACATTGCATCATTTTTTAAGGTACTATTTGAGAACTGACTCCCACGACTTGTGATCAACGTCACAGGACTTCATGTCGCGTTTGCAGACGTCTTTAAAGCGGAGACATGGACGGCCGGTGGGTCTGGTACCAGTGACGAGCTCGCTGTACAATGTGTCCTTGGGGATCCTGCCATCTTCCATGCGGCTCACATGACCAAGCCATCTCAGGCGCCGCTGGCTTAGTAGGGTGTATATGCTCCAGGCGCTTACCCATTGTCTCTCGAGACAAGGAGGCCAAAGAAGAAGAAGAATTTGAGAACACTGTAGGATCAGCCCTTATGTGTTGTTTCGACTTGTCCAGTTGAGAAGATATGTACATTAACACTTCAAAAATATGAGAAAACTTTGAATGCATTAACTTGTAACAGTGTAGGAATTGACTAGGCTTCCCCGTAGAAAGGTGGAAATGCTCAAGCTTTCCATGCTGCTTGGTAAAAACAGGTGTAGACCAGTGCAGTGTTACACATCACATGACTTCAGTGCAGCAGTAAATGTGGCACACTGAAACACACTTACACATAACAATTAGTTCTTAGCTAATTAGATCCTAGCTCTTTTGAATAAATATAACAATATATAGCATCCCTCTTTATTTGAAAACATAATGCCTCTATATCAGTATAACTGTTCCAATCATTAACATTTTTTTTCTAAACTAAAGAAGATGAACAATCTCAGAGTCTTTTATAGCTTGTTTTTTTTCTGAAAATATTATTCACGATATCGCTTGGGTGGAAAGATGTTGTGCTTCCATCTTGTAGACAGGCATTCGTTACTATCAGTGGTGAGTTGGCATGCTGCACAGGCAATGTTTATGGGTGTTGCTCCTGGTGTTGTAGGAGTCAGGATTGCTGTTGCTAATGTTGTGTCACTTGCTGGTGATGTTGTTGATGTTGTCTCTCTGGATAGTAATGTTTCCAGTGTTGTTGATGTTTTTTCCTATTTTTCCAGCTCAGGTGTAGGATGAATATGGACCCTGTTCCTTCTCATTTGCGTACCGATTTCAGTCTCAATGATATATGACCTTGAAGTCTCAACTTCACCAACTTTTGCTGGGCGCCAGGTTTTCATGATTGGATTCTGTACATATACAGTTTGTCCTTGCAACAGCTTGCATAGGGATTTAGCATACTTGTTGAAATGTTGACCACCTCCTACCTGTGCTTCAGTGAGTTGTTGTCTCACTTCCTCCTGGTTACTTGAGGATGTATATTGCTTGGCAAAGTTGTCTTATACTTTTTTCCATTTAACAGCTCTGCAGGTCATGTCGACCTTGAGAGGTATAGAACTGAGTGACAATAAGGCAAGGTTTGGGTCTTCCTTCATCTCTTGGCATTTCGCAAGGGCTCTTTTGACTATCTGGTCATGTCTTTCTATAAACCCGTGTCCCTGTGGGTAGTGTGGTAATAAGGTGATGGTGTTGAACCCATACTCTTCAACAAATTTCTTAAACTCTCTGGAGATGAATTGGGTGCCATAGTCACATAGTAATCTTTTCAGGAATCCCTTGCTCAGCAAACAGAAATCGTACTGCTGAGATGATTGTTGCGGCTCTCAAGTCTTTCACCTTCCAGATAAAAGGGAACTTTGAGTAGTCGCCTGTGGCTATGAGATACCGTTTTTGATTGTGTGTAAATTAATCGGCTCCTACAGTATGCAATAGTCTGGGTGGTACTTCAGTAGCTATCATCTCTTTCTGCTGTTTGATTCTGTACTTCTGGCATACATTGCATGTAGACACCATATTTTCAATGTCTTTCTATATGCCTACCCAGTACGCTGCTGATCTGGCTCTGATTCCCAAGTGGCCTTCATATATCTTCTGAAGAAGTTCTTCCTGCATTGTTTTGGGTATGATTATTTTGGATCTGGCTAGCAGAACACAGACTTCCAGTGAGATGTTATGTCTGATAGACCAGTCCTGCTGTACTGCAGTCCGGCCCATTTCCCACACCTCTACCCTCACCCCTTCCCCTCCCTCCCAGAACTGCGACAGGATTCCCCTTGTCCTCACTTTCCACCCCACCAGCCTCCACATCCAAAGGATCATCCTCCGCCATTTCCACCACGTCCAGTGTGATGCCACTACCAAACGCATCCTCCCCTCCCCTCCCCTGTCAGCATTCCAAAGGGATCATTCCCTCTGCGACACCCTGGTCCACTCCTCCATTATGCCCAACACCTCGTCCCCTTCCCATGGTACCTTCCCATGCAATCGCTGAAGGTGTAATACCTGGCCTTTTACCTCCTCTCTCCTCACTATCCAAGGCCCCAAACACTACTTTCAGGTGAAGCAGCAATTTATTTGTACTTCTTTCAATTTAGTATACTGTATTCGCTACTCACAATGTGTCTCCTCTACATTGGGGAGACAAAACGCAGATCGGGTGACCGCTTTGCGGAACACCTCCGCTCAGTCCGAAAGCTTGCACCCGAGCTTCCGGTTGCTGGCCATTGCAACACTCCCCCCTGCTCTCATGCTCACATCTCTGTCCTGGGTTTGCTGCAGTGTTCCAGTGAACATCAACACAAGCTCGAGGAACAGCATCTCATTTACTGATTAAGCACGCTACAACCTGCAGGACTGAAAATTGAGTTCAATAATTTCAGAGCATGATGGGCCCCCTTTTTATTTCAAGTGATTTTTTCTTTTTTCTTTGTTTATTTTATTTTAGTTTGTTTCATCATTCCTTTTTTTTTACCATGTGCCTGCCCACTGTTTTTTTTCATGTTTGTGCTTTGAGCGAGGGCTGTTCATTTTTCTGTCAATTAACACCCCCTCTGCATTAACCCTTTGTCTTTCAGCACACCTTTAGCATACCGTCTACCTTTGCTCCATGACCTTCTGGTCAGTTATTCTTTGTGACCCTGTCCTATCAATACCTTCCCTTTTGTTAACTCTTACCCCACCCCTGCTTTATTTGCTTAAAACCTATTACATTTCTAACCTTTGCTAGTTCAGATGAAAGGTTACTGACCGGAAACGTTGGCCGGGATTTTATGTTACTCCAGTGAGCCGGATGGTGCTGGGAGGGGTGGCGTAAAATTGAGTGGGACGCCTTCCCGACCCGCTCCGACCTCTGCCCCACGTTACGAAGGCCACTTAATGGCCACTTAAGGGCTTTCGCCCATCTCCACGGGGATTTTACCTGTGGCAAGCGGGTTTCCTGGAGCCAGGAAAGGCTGTCCAGTAACAGTTGTCGGCATCTCCGCGACCCGTGGGGGGGGTGTCCTGACAATCGGGTACAGGGTACCCGATTGAGGGCCGTCCCCGTTTCCCCAATCACCCCCCAGGACCCAAGATACCCCTCCCTCCCCCCACCAAATGACCACCCTTGCCTCGCCAGGGCCTGACCGATTACACTGGCGAGTCAAACCAAACTTACCTGCACTCCTGGCTCCATGTTGGCTGGGCTGCAGTCCCAGCAGTGCTCACTGCTTCCGGTGGCGCTGCTGGGACTAAGAGCTGCCGGCCCGATGATTGGCCGGCAGCTCAGTGAGGCGGGACTTCCTCCCTAAACTGGGTGGAAGTCCTGCTTTGGAACAATTAAAGCCCAGGGACCTGTAAACTGCGGGACAGATCCCCGGGCTAGGCAGAAGTGGGTTTGTCACCGACCTTTACGTCAGTAGCCAGCTCCCGTCCACCCGGCGTAAAATCCAGCCTGTTAACTCTGCTTCTGTCTCCACAGATGCTGCCAGACCTGCTGAGTATTTCCAGCAGTTCTTGTTTTTATTACTGCTGTATTGCTGGCTGGGTTTGCTGTATCCTATCATGCCATCCATGGATCACTTGCTGAGAAAGCATCTGTAACTCCTCATCTTTGCTGTTTCATCTCTAATTTGACTCAGTTTTGGTGGTATTACGTTCACTAGGCAATGAATCTTTATACCTAGATCTTCTATCTAGTGTTTCTCCTGTGGCCACAACGGAGGTAGGGTATCTGGCAGTGCCATTTCCCTTCCTGGCTTGTAGTTCAAAGTGAAGTCATAACTCTAAGCCTCAAGAGTAACCTCTACAGTCTTGCTGGTGCTTTACATAGATTTTTCTTGTAGATCTGCTCCAGTGGATGACGATCTCTCTCCACTATGCACTTTCTTCCATAGAGATATGTATGGAACTTCTCGCATCCATACACGACTGCCAAGAGCTCTATTTCTATGTTGGCATATCTGATCTCAGCTGATGTTAGAGCTTTGGATGTGAATGCAATTGGCCTTTCCTCTTGTACCAGGGCTACTCCCAGTCCTTTTGTAGAAGCATCTACTTGCAGAGTGACAGGTTTCTTTCTGTCGTAGAATGACAGACTTGTCTTCTCGCATACTACCTTTTTGAGTTTGTTGAATCTCCTGTCGTGTGTCTCTGACCAGTGGTCCTCTACATCTTCTTCCATCAGCTCCCACAGGTTTTCTGTGTGTTCCGACATATGCAGAATAAGGGAGCTCATGTATTGGATCAAGCCAAGCAAACTTCTCAGTTCTCTCTTATCTCTTGGGGCTTCCATCCCAGAGATAGCTGAGATTCTTTCAAAACTCAGCTTGACTCCATCAGGTGTATACACCATTCCGAAGAACTGGCATTCTGTCATCTTTGCATTGCATTTATCTGTGTTTAGCTTGATCCCAGCTTTCCTGGTTCTCTCCATGTAGATGAATGTCATGATCTTTTCTATCTGCACCCTATATCTGCATATCATCAGATATGCCTACTGTTCCTTTACATCCTCGGTATGTCTCATCTACTTTCTGCTGGGACACATCCAGGATCACTTTTAGGCCAAATGGTAGACACAGGAATTTGCACTGTCCAAAAGGTGTGTTGAATGCTGTCAACAGCAAAGATTCAAACTTCATGTTCCAGTAGCCATTTCTGGCATGCAGCTTGCTGAAAACTTTTGCCCCTGCTAGTGCTGGTGTGATCTCTTCCAGTGTTGGAATACGGTAGTGATTCCTCTTTATTACGATTAAAATCTTTGGGATCCAGGCAAATACTTAGCCCTACATTTGGCTTCTCTCTCAACACAATGGAATTTACTCAATCTGTAGGCTCTGGGACTCTGTTGATCACCTTCTTTTCTTCCATCTCTTGGAGCTCTCTTTCAACCTTTCCTTTTAGTTCTATTGGTACTTTAAGTGGGGGATGAATGGTTTGATTGCTGGGTCAATAGTAATGTGCTATTCAAAATCTTCAAAGCATCTAACCGTCTCATCAAAACACTCTGGGTAAATTTGCACGAGATCTTCTTTGCTTCTGATTGGAGGGCGCTTTTCAGTGGCTGTACTGTCTTCAGTGTTGCCCTCAGTGTCACTTCCTTCACCTCATGGTTCACTGGGATAATCTACAGCTCTTCGCAACTGCTCAACCCCATGTTAGCAGGACCATCTGTATATCTGGTATCGTCTGAGCAGGATGACATTACTCTGTGCTCTGATATCAATTTTCAACCGACAGATTTGTCATTATGGGCTTATTTCTCATCCTCTTCCCGATCTGAATGGTTGGGTGAATTTTCTTTCTCTGGGAACTATCACATCCAGACATTTCACGCAGTTGTATGGTGCCCATGTTTATTGTGTTCTCAAACTCATCATCATCTTCCAGGTTATGGATGTTTTGGTTTCTTTTCCTACTCATTCACCCTGTTGCTCTGTCTCTGGTGACTCATCTACCACTATCTTCCTTTGTTCTGCACATCTTTTCCCAGTGATTGGCCTTTCCACAAGCTCTGCAGAGTGATCCATATGCAGGACATTTCCTTCTGTCTGTGAATTCATGTGGTCGTCCACAGCTCCTGCATGTCTATATGGCTTCATGTCCTCTGGCAATGTCTACAACCTGCGATACTGTGAGGTTGTCCTTTCCAATTAGAGCTTCTTGTACTTCAAGGTGTGCAGACCCCAAATTAGCTGATCTTTCAACCTTTCATCTGTGTCCTTTGTTACGAGTGCTTCCATTTTTTGATAAATTTTGAAGATTTGTGTTTTAAAACTGAAAAAGAGTCCATGGATTTTTTTTTTACAAGGGTCACTGAGAGGTCTGGATTGTTAACAGTTACTGGAAGGCACCTGTCTTCAAATAATTACCCAGCAGGAGTTGGTTTTGACTTGAGGAAAGATGTATCCAAAGAAGTGACAGGTCAAGATTTAGAGGGGTCAGGAGGCTTGACTCTTGTGACATTGTTTTTGGTTTTGCTTTGGACAGTGAGTTGAGATATGGACAATGGTTTGAAAAGACAGTTGGAGAAAATTTGCCAAGGGAGTAACGCCCAACTCAGTCTGTTCCAGCTCTTTGAAAAAGCCTGTTTTCCACCTCTTGAAAAGCTGAGAAGCAAGTGTGAGAAACTGCCTGAAACTCCTGTTACTGCATTTTCCCTGAAAAGCCTGCCCAAACTGATATCTTTAACATTGCCTGACAAGAACTGTTCTAGGAAAATCCCAGTGACAGCTGCCTATACATATTTGGGATGCCAAGAATTAGCAAGTATTTGGCCAATGTATTTTTTTTTGTATGTAAGCTCTGAAGAGTAAATCTCTTTATTTTTCAGTTAACCAGTGTGTATGTGTGTGTAAGGGGCTAAGGTAAAAAGGGAACTTTTATATTTCAATCTGTGTGTTTATGCTCTGCTAGATTACTGGTTAAGACTTGTTTTATAATAAACTGATAGTTTTATTTCCAGGGGCTGTTCCGCTGGCTAGAGAATCAATGGCATCACTGAGTTCCAATTTTGTTGGCTGTTCGTCCAGCTCATCCATGACTGGCAGAGACTGGGCTGCATTGAGGGCGGTATCAGTGACAACATTTTCCCTGGAGTACAGCTCTAGATAGTGCTCCACCCAGCGGTCCATTTGCTTACGTTGGTCAGTGATCGTTTCCCCTGATTTAGACTTGAAGGGGGCGATCCTCTTGATGGTTGGCCCAAAAGCTCTCTTAATGTCATCATACACTCCTCTGATGTTTCCGGTGTCGCAGGCTAGCTGAATACGACTGCATAGGTGTTGCCAGTAGTCATTTGCACAGTGCCTGGCTGTTCTTTATGTAGCACTTCTGGCTGCTTTAAGTGCTACGGATGTTAACTCGCTGGGAGTTTTCTTGTGGTTCAACAGTGCAGTGTGCTGAGCAGCTATGACAGGTTCCAGCTCTTCAAAGTGAGATTGAAACCAGTCTGCATTCTGCTTCTCACGTTTGCCAAAGGTGGTCATTGCTGAGTCAGAGGTGGGGTCTCTGATGTGGACCCACTTGGTCTCTGCATCCCCTGCAGGAGTGTTTTGAAGGGCTTTTATTGTTTATTAAAGAAACCTGGTTGGTGTGTTTTATTCTGGAATAAAAATAGAGTCTATGATTGACCGTATCAGTAAGTGGGGAAAAATTTAGATATATGTTGTGGCCTGTGGAGAAGTGGAGCTGGAATAAACAGTGCAATTTTCCCACCGCGGTTGTAACACCTTAAATTTTCATTTTCTGGCTGCATTTTTCAATCTTATTACAAAATTATCAATAGGTTCACCTAATTCCTGTCTGAGGTTTGAAGCTCATATAGGTTTATTCGATGACTTGATTTTTGGCTGGAGACGGGTGCTGGAACTTAAAAAATTTGTCTGGGCTTATGCTGTCCTCTTCACTTGGCTCCCAACTATTAAACAAATTTAAGCCTTTATCTCTTCCCCACAGAAGAATATAGCTGACCCTCTCTTCTTCACTAGTGCCTTTTTAGAAAACTACTGAATGTCAGTCTATACTTTTACTTAAACTTCTCAAATGCCACGATGACATCATCAGCTTCCCAATTCATTCTGGGCTGTAGCTGTGTATTCATCACTATGACAGCAGTCATTTCATTTTGCATGATTCATTCAGTTATTCTTCAATCTCTCTGGCACTAATTTGACTTGTTTTTTTTCAATTTAATTCAGCATTAAATTTTTTTATGTTTTAGGCTTACTCACACCTGCTGCCACCATATTATGTCTCCTGGTTCCCATAAATTCAAAATAATCCCCCTTAAACTTAGAAATGCTGGAGCTCTTTGTGTATTTTATCCAGCTTTCCATGCTGTTTGGTAAAAACTGATGTAGATCAATGCAGTTATGTATCACATGACTGCACGTGCAGCTGTGAATGTGGCACACTGGAACAACCTACACAAAACAATTAGTTCCTAGCTCCTAATGAATAATAAAACAATATATAACATCTTGGTAGTTTCAAATATTGTCTCTGTTCTGCCAAGCACCAAACATAGTTTCGAGTGCAGGTCGAGAAAGGAGTGTAACACTGCAAAGGTTGATTCTGCAACCCCACACTCCTGCTTAGCAAATAAGCCTCTGTGCTGGCAATCTCTACTTTCGTAGGGAACAGCCAATGTGTGAGACCCAGGACCAAACCCTGAGCAGATTTTACTTTTATCAAAAATACAAGGAATGATTGAATTTTTCGAGGCGGTGACTAGATGTGTAAATGTAGTGTAGGGTCAATAACCAGGGAGCATTGAATTAAGGTAAGGGGCAGGAGGTTTAGAGGGGATTTGAGGAAAAAAGATTCACCCAGAGGGTGGTTGGAATCTGGAACGCACTGCCTGAAGAGGTGGTAGAGGCAGTAACCCGTACAACATTTAAGATGTATTTAGATGAGTACTTGAAACGTCATAGCATGCAAGGCAACGGGCCAAGTGCTGGAAAATGGGATTAGAATAGTTAGGTGCTTGATGGCTGACACAGACACGATGGGTCGAAGGGCCTGTTTCTGTGCTGTAAATCTCTATGACTCTTATGAAGGAGAATTCCTTTTCTCTGTAACTCCTCAGATACTGAAGCAGTCTGTGTAGAAATGCAGCAAGACCGGGACAATATCCCGGCTTGGGCTGATAAGTGGCAAATAACATTCATGCCACGTAAGTGTCAGGCAATGATCATCTCCGACAAGAGAGAATCTAACCATCTCCCCTTGACAGTCAATGGCATTACGATGGTTGAATCCCCCACTATCAACATCCTGGGGGTCACCATTGACCAGAAACTGAACTGGAGTAGACATATACATAGTGTGGCTACAAGAGCAGGTCAGGGGTTGGGAATCCTGTGGCGAGTAACTCATCTCCTGACTCCCCAAAGCCTGTCCACCATCTACAAGGCACAAGTCAGGAGTGTGATGGAATACTCTCCACTTGCCTGGATGGGTGCAGCTCCAACAACACTCAAGAAGCTCAGCACCAGCCAGGACAAAACAGCCTGCTTCATTGGAACCGCGTCCACAAACATTCACTCCCTCCACCACCAAAGTACAGTGGCAGCAGTGTTTACCATCTACAAGATGCACTGCAGCACCTTCCAAACCCGCGATCTCTACCACCTAGAAAGACAAGGGGAGCAGATGCATGGGAACACCACCACTTGCAAGTTCCCCTTGAAGTCACACACCTTCCTGACTTGGAACTATATCGCCGTTCCTTCACTGTCGCTGGGTCAAAATCCTGGAACTCCCTTCCTAATAGCACTGTGGATGTACCTACCTCACATGGACTGCAGCGGTTTAAGAAGGCAGCTCACCACCACCTCTCAAGGGCAATTCGAGATGGGCAATAAATGTTGGCATGGCCAGTGATGCCCACATCCATGAATTGTTTGCCTATATTTTGTTGTTAGTTGTCATCCTTTGAGGGGAAGATGTCACTGTGTTTCCAGTGCAGCAATTTTTTTTTGTAAAGGTGTTTGTTATTTATTTTCAGAGAATGCACAGAGGAAACATTTCCCCATTGTGTCTAAATAGAGGACTTGTGTACAATACTTAGTTGAAACCCTGGAGAAAACCCTGGTTAGTGCCTTCTTCGAAAGTTCCACTTTAAACAGTGTGTTTCCCATTGAAAAATACAATAGAACAAAAAAAAAACTCATATCTATTCACTTCAACATTTGTAGAATTTGTGTAATTGATTCCAACGATGAAACAGCGCTGGAAGAAACCTAAGTTTTAACCTGTAAGAGTCAATGGGCTACTGAGCTCTCCCACAGATGCAAGTGGCCCGAGTATCAGGATGGGAACTATAATGTCAGGTCTGATGGTGGGGGAAGAGGTAGACTGTCGGACAGGAAGTCGCTGGTTTTGGATGTTGCTCGAGCTGTCGGCGTTTTGTTTACCGGAAATTGGATTTATTTTAACGGAGAGGATAAAGAGGCGCGGGAGGGTTTTCAGTGGCCGCGCGTTGTAGACGGGTCAGTGTTTTCTTACAGCCAGCAGGTCTGGCAGTAGCTGTGGAGAAAGGAAATGTGGCCTGAAGTCAGTGCCGCCTCTCATTGTGGCAGAATGTGGCCTCTAAAATAAAGTGTCTTGTTCACTTAATGTTGCATAATATTATTTGTGTGTGATAGCTAAACAGACGTACTCTGGAGTCCAACGCCATCGTATCAAGAAAAATGAGTCCTTACATCAAATATGACTCCAAAAAAGACATTTTCGTTGTTTGGACAATCGATGATCACTCAGAAATTTCTAGAATTGGGCTGCTCAAGATTCTTTTGTTTTTCCTCCTGTTAATTGAATGATGTGAGGGAATGATTTAAAAAAAATAACTTCCATCAGATTCAACATTAATTTATTAAGTGGGCTATTAGTTTTACTTGCCCAGACACTGCTGGCCAATTATGACAGAAGAAGTGTCCCGCCTAATATTGACATAGCCAGCTGCAATCTGGCCAACAAAATCAAGGCAATTTAGTTCTATTTTTGTTTGTTTCTTAACCCCTTGATTTACTCTTTGAATTTCAGGTGACTGGGGTTTGAAGTGCTGTTTTTTGCACTCTTGCTGTATTCCATAATCAGTACACCAGGGTGTTAGTGTATCTTCAGCTTGGCAACATGGGAGCTTACATTTAATTTCTTATGTGACCCACAGGGCACTTTGGTAAGAACCCAAGCAAAAAAGAGAAAGAGTTGTATTTACATTGTGCCTTTCATGACCACTGGATATCTCAAAGTGCTTTGCAGCCAATGAAGTATTTTTTGAAGTGTTGTCGCTGTTGTAATGCAGGAAAGCAGCCCACAAAGGCAAAAACTTTGAAACTTCGGTCATTTGGTCTTGTGTTTTAGGAATTGGAGCTTATGCCTCTTCAATAATTTAAGTGAAATTACATGTTCTGTTTTCATTGGTGTGAATCTACCTGACCTTCACAGAGAGAACTGATGCTCAGAGGAATACGCATGCAAGTGACTTAGGGTTCTTTCAAGTTACTTGGTCACATAAGGAGCCTCAGCAAGTTGATAACCTTCTGTTTGAATGATGTTGCCTGAAGGGAGTACTAGCAATTCTTAATAACTTTTGGCTGGAGTATAATGTTTGTTGCACAGTCTATGTAATTTACATATCTTCACAACGGGAAAGGTACAGGCCATACCAACCAACCTGTGCTTGCAAAACGCAAAACACAGTGTCTGACATTAGATGTGATTCCGCGATTGGACAACATTTGCTAAATAATTTTCAGTGTGCTAAGAATTACGCTGACAACCAATTTAAGATTGTCAGTCGGGCTCGCAGTGTGGCGTATTTGCGCGCACTGGAAGCTACATATATTAATACACAGGGCCCTGTTCTTTGCAGCTAGAAAGAACATGTACACACATTGTGCCTGTTTCAGCTAAACAAAATAAGTGACAGCCATTCACTGGTTCATTCCTCAGGGCAATGCCTTGACCAATCAGAGTCAAGCTGTTTGGTTTAAATTTCAAACAAAGCTTGACAGTTTGTCGGTCACCATGACTGGTGCATTCTCCATGGCAATGCCTCTACCAATCACAGTCCACTTGCCAACCAATCAGCACTCTCTTCTGCTACAGTATAAATCAGTTGCTTTCACTTACATTGGTATTCTTCCGAATTGTCCTGATGAGTGCAAGATGAAAAGCTTTGACAAAATGTCTCTGTTTCAGCAATACTAAAGATGTCTGTCTTAATCTATTGATGCATGATTTTTGTTCAACTGTAGAAGAACTGATTAAGACTTTGGGTAATTGGACAAGTTCCATCATCTGTAAAGTTATTCAGAATGTTGTTCCTTGACAGGATTGATTGAGTTATGGCTTACAGTCACAGCTTACATTTATAAAGTTATTCTCCTGGTTCAGAGTGCTTTACAAGGCAGAGAGGTGGGCACTAAGCAATTTGTCAAGGAATTTGTAATTGGATGAGGAGTGGTTTTCAGCAGCAATGAGAATAAATTTCAGAGTAAATATAACAATCAGCCTGTGATGGTAGCACGGAGAGAGTGGGGAACAAACAATAATCCAGTCAGAGGAACAGATGGTGTGAGCAAGAATATTGAATTAGTGCACATTTCCTGGAGAAAAGTCAACGATGGGGTCAAGGATCCATTAATTGAGGTAGAGAGGGGCAGTGGATCTTGGAGAAGATGGGGGTGAGGATAAAATAGATATGTGGGAATTTGTATGGCCCAGGAACCAGTCTGCAGTAGATTAAGTTTATTAAGGGAGGCCAGCTAGGATAAATTAGTTTTTGAGGTAATGATGTATGAATAAGGGTTTCAGCTGTAGTGGGGGTAGGGTTGCTTTGCAGGGAGGACCCTCACAAATATGAACGTAGGAAATGTACCCAAACTAAAATTCAGGCAAGCACAAAATAGTAGTAACTGTTATTGTTACAATTTAAATCAGTATTAAATGCTCCTAGTGATGGTGTTACTGGGTCATGTAACCATGATCTAGGTAAGACTCTAGTGAGAAATAGTTTACATATATTGGATGGGAATGAAGCGTCAAAGTAAATTATTCTCTCTCACTCTTTGCAACACAGATCAAAGACATGGCTGCTGTGGAAATGGATCAAGAACTGGCCAAAAAGCTGTTCTTTGAAGGAGGCACTCTTGTAATACTTGGTGTTCCCGAAGGCACTGAATTTGGCATTGATTATAACTGTTGGCAAGTGGGCCCAAAGTTTAAAGGGGTGAAGATGATCCCACCGGGAATTCATTTTATGCATTACAGTGCTGTGAATAGCAGAGATATTCGGGTAACAGGACCACGCACTGGTTGTTTCTTCCACCTAAAGCAGAGAGATGTTCTTGTGAAGCGATGGGACAAGAAAGAAGAAGAAATCATTCTAGTTGAGATCTCCGAAGAAGAGAGAGAGCGTATAAGAGAGAATCTGACTGAACTGGACAAATATTTGGGGCCATATCCATATGAAACAATGAAAAGATGGGTCTCTTTGACCAATCTCATTACAGATCCCTTGATTCAGAGGCTGCAGCCTGCAAGTGGGAAAATCTGCGCCTTTTCTGAAGTGCAGCCAGAGCTTGCAATGCCTCATACAAAAGATCGTGCAGAGCAGAATCTATTACCTTATGATACATTGTGCAAGAGCTATGAGGAGGGTTTGGCCAGGCTGCCCAAGATGAAGATTAAGGCTGGTACAGAGATCAGGTTCACAAAGATCCCAAAACAGAAGTATCCAGAGGGGGCATCCCCAGCTGAAATTACAAAGTGCAGTATGGACTTTAGCTATGCTTTGGAAACTGTAATAAACCAATGGTACTCTTCGGACCCAAAAGAAATATTAGGTTAGTAAATTATAAAATGTGTGAGCTGCTTGTTGAGATGTTGTAGTTTACAGTTTAAAATAATGTGAAGTTCAAGAAGGTTTTAAAATTATATTTGTATTTGACCTGGCACTGGCACAGGAACAGTGGGCTGATTGGCCTCCTTCTGTGCTGTATGATTCTATGTAGAAGATATTCCAACATAAAACAAGCTCAGCACACCTGAATGACAGAAAGTTCTTGTCTCTGGGACTTGAGTTTAAATTAAATCCAGACCAAAAATGAATCAATCAGGTCTCCTCTCTGTCTGCTTTAGGGGTCTCAAGCGAAATGAATTTGCTGTCATCTGAATCCAATTTTTCCTTGAATGTGAATCTATAGCACAAAACTGACCATTTTGTGCGATGTTATCAATTGCAGTCGTGGTTTGCTGGGATAAATGAAAATGTTCTAGTTAGAGCTAGAACATACTGTTGGAAGAATATAGTGTAACTGTCTCCATTAAATTGGTGCTGTAATTTACCTAGCAATGCTTGCTGTTGACACCGGAGGGCAGAAGTAGCAAAATCTTTATTTCTGAGTATTGACCATTCCAAACCTTGATGAGCAAAATATAATAAAACTGCTTTAAATGAGCCTGCCACTTTTTGGTGTAGTTTGACTTTGCTGTATGTAAACAAGTGGTGAACAAAAAAATTGAACTAATAATTAGATTCATCAGCCCGTTAACATATTCTTGTCTGGGACATGATCTTGAGCTGTCAGAATTTTTTGTTTCTGTTGTTTAGGTAGATTTAGTATTGTGATACCAAATTTGATTCCAAAGTAAATAAATTAGTTTTATTAAACTGAAGAAACCAGAAAGGTATGTAGATGTAGGTTTAAAGGGCAACTTTCTCTATCATGTTGCTAACATTTTTTAAAAGCAAATTTTCACAAAGAATTGTGGGCAAACTCAGTATTATGTATATGGACTTTTGAGGCTATTTCTTGATCACAGAATCATTACAGCACAGAAGGAGGCCATTCAGCCCAACATGTCTGCACCGGCTCTCCAAATGAGCAATTCACTTAGTGCTGCTCCCCCGCCTTCTCCCTGTAACCCTGCACATTCTTCCTTTTCAGATAACTGATTTATTCCCTTTTGAATGCTTCAATTGAACCTGCCTCCACCACACTCTCAGGCAGTGCATTCCAGACCTTAACCAGTTGCTGCGTGAATAAGTTTTTCCTCATGTCTCTTTTTTGCTTCTTTTACCAATTAGTTTAAATATGTGCCCTCTTGTTCTTGATCCTTTCCTGAGTGGGAAGAGTTTCTCCCTATTTACTCTGTCCAGACCCCTCATGACCTTGAATACCTCTATCAAATCTCCTCTCAGCCGCTTTTTCTCCAAGGAAAATAGTTCTAACTTCTCCAATCGATTTTTGTAATTGAAGTTCTTCATCCCTGGAAATATTCTCATGAATCTTTTCGGCACTCTCTTGAATGCCTTCACATCCTTAATTGGTTGTTTTTCCTTTAAAATAGTTAATGCTGATGAATTAAATGGAAGGAAATCTACTCAGATAATGTTGTTACATAATGTGGGGTCGGGGTTAAGGCATGACCAAGGAGCACTATTCAGAAATATTACTTAAAAAGCAAACATTTTCAGTTATATAATATAAAAGCAAAATACTTCAGTTGCTGGAAATCTGAAATAAAAACAGAAAGTGCTGGAAATACACAGCAGGTCAGGCAGCATCTGTGGAGAGAGAAGTAGAGTTAATATTTCAGGCCTGTGACCTTTCATCAGACCTTTCATCTGATGAAGCGTTAACTCTGCTTCTCTCTCCATAGATGCTGCCTGACCTGCTGTGTATTTCCAACATTTTCAGTTAATTTACATGTGCTTTCAATCCGTCAGGCCCAATAGTGTGATTCACCTCAGTGAGATTTATGCTCAGTTGACTGTTACCTTTTCTTTTCAAATGCAGTTTATTTGTTTTCAATATAACAAACTTAGATTCTGTTACCTGCAGGTGAATTGCAATTTTCTTTTGTCTGTTTCCTGATTGGAAATGTCTACGATGCATTTGAGCACTGGAAGGATCTACTTCGTCTACTCTGTCATTCTGAGGATGCTGTGACGAAACAAAAGGATCTCTACTCTGCTCTGATCTCAATCCTCTATCATCAGCTTAATGAAATTCCTGCTGACTTCTTTGTGGATATTGTCAGCAAGGATAACTTCTTAACCACAACTTTACAGGTAGTTTTTCTAAATCATATCCAAGTACAAAATTATTTAAATCAACCATTAAAATTCAGATTGCAAGTGGCTTTCTGTAAGTTTTAGGAGGGACTTTTTGTTTCCACTGAAAGTCATAAGCTGTGAAGCACAATTATTCATTTAAATTATAAATACATCTGTTTTTAGACATGTACAATAGTCTATTGGAAGAATCATGGTCTAAGCCTATTGTTAATGTTAGTCTACAGTAAATGTTAATACTGTGGTAACGCATCATAGAAACTAGGAGCAGGAGTAGGCCATTTGGCACTTCGAGCCTGCACCGCCATTCAATACGATCATGGCTGATCGTCCAAACTCAGTACCCTGTTCCGCTTTCTCCCCGTATCCCTTGAGTCCTTTAGCCCTAAGAACTATATCTAGCTCTTTTTCTTGAATATATTTAATGATTTGGCCTCAACTGCTTTCTGTGGTAGAGAATTCCACAGGTTCACCACTCTCTGGGTGAAGAAATCCCTCCTCATTTCAGTCCTAAATGGCTTACCCCTTATCCTTAGATTGTGACCCCTGATCCTGGACTCCCCCGCTATCAGGAACATCCTTCCTGCATCTTGTCTGTCCAGTCCTGTTAGAATTTTGTAGGTTTCTATGAGATCCCCTCTCAATCTTCTAAACTCTAGCGAATACAAGCTTAATCGACCCAATCTCTCTTCATACGTCAGTCCTGCCATCCCAGGAATCAGTCTGGTGAACCTTCGCTGCACTCCCTCCATAGCAAGAACATCCTTCCTCAGATAAGAAGACCAAAACTGCTCACAATACTCCAGATGTGGTCTCACCAAGGCCTTGTATAATTGCAGCAAACCATCCTTGCTTCTGTACTCTAATCCTCTTGCTATGAAGGTTGACATACAATTTGCCGCCTTAACTGCCTGCTGCACCTGCATGCTTACTTTCAGCGACTGATGCACAAGGACACCCAGGTCTCACTGTATCTCCCCCTTTCCCAATCTATCGCCAATAATCCGATAATCATCTTTTCTGTTTTTGCCACCAAAGTGGATAACCTCACATTTATCCACATTATGCTGCATCTGCCATGTATTTGCTTACTCGCTCAACCTGTCCAAATCACACTGGAGCTTCTCTGCATCCTCCTCACAGCTCACACTCCCACCCAGCTTTGTGTCATCTGCAAACTTGGATATATTACATTTAATTCCCTCATCTATATCATTAATATATATTGTGAATAGCTGGGGTCCTAGCACTGATCCCTGCGGTACCCCACTGGTCACTGCCTGCCACTCGGAAAAAGACCTGTTTATTCCTACTCTTTGTTTCCTGTCTGCCAGAAAGTTCTCTATCCATGTCAGTACCTTACCTCCAATCCCATGTGCTTTAATTTTGCACGCTAATCTCTCATGTGGCACCTTATTGAAAGCCTTCTGAAAGTCCAAATACACCACATCCACGGATTCTCCCTTATCTATTCTGCTAGTTACATCCTCAAAAAATTCCAGTAGATTTGTCAAGCATGATTTCCCTTTTGTAAATCCATGTTGACTTTGTCCGATCCTGTCATTGTTTTCCAAGTGCTCTGCTATTACATCTTTTATAATGGACTCTAGCATTTTCCCCACTATTGATGTCAGGCTAACCGGTCTATAATTCCCTGTTTTCTCTCTGCCTCCTTTTTTAAATAGTGGGGATACATTAGCTACCCTCCAATCCATTGGAACTGTTCCAGAGACTATACAATTTTGAAAAATGACCAGCAATGCATCTACTATTTTAAGGGCCACTTCCTTAAATACTCTGGGATGTAGATTATCAGGCCCTGGGGATTTATCAGCCTTTAATTCCATCAATTTCTCTAACACCATTTCCCTACTGATACTGATTTCATACAGTTTCTCCTTCTCACTAGACCCTATGTTTTGCAACATTTCTGGGAGGTAATTTGTGTCCTCCTTTGTGAAGACAGAACCAAAGTATGTATTTCATTGGTCTGCCAGTTCTTTGTTCCCCATTATAAATTCCCCCGTTTCTGACAGTAAGGGACCCACATTTGTCTTCATTAATCTTTTTCTCTTCACATATCTATAGAAGCTTTTACAGTCAGTTTTTATGTTCTCTGCAAGCTTACTCTCATACTCTATTTTCCCCTTCTTAATCAATCCCTCGGTCCTCCTTTGCTGAATTCTAAACTGCTCCCAATCCTCTGGTTTGCTGCTTGTTCTGGCCATTTTATATTTCTCCTCCTTGGATCTAATACTATCCCTAATTTCTTTTGTAAGCCATGGTTGAGCTCCCCTTCCTGTTTTATTTTTGTGCCAGACAAGAATGAACAATTGTTGTAATTCATCCATGCGCTCTTTAAATGCTAGCCATTGCCTATCCACTGTCAACCCTTTAAGTAACGTTCCCCAATCTATCATAGCCAACTCGCGCCTCATACCTTCATAGTTTCCTTTATTTAGATTCAGGACCCTAGTCTCGGAATCAACTCTCTCACTCTGCATCTTAATGAAGAATTCTATCAGGTTATGGTTGCTTTTCCCCAAGGGACCCCGCACAACAAGATTGTTAACTAATCCTTTCTCATTACACAGTACCCAGTCTAGGATGGCCTGTTCTCTAGTTGGTTCCTCAACGTATTGGTCCAAAAAACCATCATGCACGCACGCACTCCAGGAATTCCTCCTCTGCAGTATTATTGCTAATTTGGTTTGCCCAATCTATATGTCGATCATCTATATGTGCATCAATGGTGTTTTAATCCAGTTGCAGTCATAGAATCATTTGCCTTGCTTACACTGCCGTGGTTCAGTGGTGCACTTCCACAGTTGTAACTTGGGTTTTGTTCATTTACACATCATATTGCTGCTTGTGCCATCTTATGTATTTACAAGCAGAAACCATCTTTTCAGACCTCCTTTCCTTGGAGCATATGTGGCAGCGAATCTATCACTAGTTTTTCGTGCCCTGCCTTTTGACTGATCCCAGCATGCAACCTATCCCAGAAATGAGCTGAGGGCTGTTTATGGCAGTCGAATACAGTACTGGCCAAGAGAGTGTGGGAAAATGGCGCACTGACACGGAACACAAAAGTCCGAGTGTATCAGGCCTGTGTCCTCAGTACCTTGCTCTACGGCAGCGAGGCCTGGACAACGTATGCCAGCCAAGAGCGACGTCTCAATTCATTCCATCTTCGCTGCCTTCGGAGAATACTTGGCATCAGGTGGCAGGACTATATCTCCAACACAGAAGTCCTTGAAGCGGCCAACACCCCCAGCTTATACACACTACTGAGTCAGCGGCGCTTGAGATGGCTTGGCCATGTGAGCCGCATGGAAGATGGCAGGATCCCCAAAGACACATTGTACAGCGAGCTCGCCACTGGTATCAGACCCACCGGCCGTCCATGTCTCCGTTATAAAGACGTCTGCAAACGCGACATGAAATCGTGTGACATTGATCACAAGTCGTGGGAGTCAGTTGCCAGCATTCGCCAGAGCTGGCGGACAGCCATAAAGACAGGGCTAAATTGTGGCGAGTCGAAGAGACTTAGTAGTTGGCAGGAAAAAAGACAGAGGCGCAAGGGGAGAGCCAACTGTGCAACAGCCCCAACAAACAAATTTCTCTGCAGCACCTGTGGAAGAGCCTGTCACTCCAGAATTGGCCTTTATAGCCACTCCAGGCGCTGCTTCACAAACCACTGACCACCTCCAGGCGCGTATCCATTGTCTCTCGAGATAAGGAGGCCCAAAAGAATACAGTAGTTGTAGGATCAGCATAGAAATCTGATTACTAATGCAAACTAAGTAATAATGAACTAGCCTCTGATTGCATTATCAAATGAAATTTTCAGTATTCCTTCTGATTGAAATTTCAGTTATTCGTTCTATATTTGATAGAGTAGATTGATTACATTAGGGCTCTTAAAACCCATGAGGGCCAAGAAGAGATGTTACCAGCTACTATGTGGTACTTTTACTTGCATATTCAAGTTTGTAACATTTCAAGCTGATACTGCTGTAGTGCTGGTGCTAGTCTTTTGTATTGGAGATGCCGCTTGTTGATGGTAAGGATCAGTTTTGATGACAATTACTGTCAGTACAACAGCGGCTTTCCCCACATTTCAAAGGAGCGACACGTCCAACTGGGGTCAATAGGTTGTTGCTTTTGATGTTTCTTTTGTTACCACTTCAAGTCATCAATATGTTGATTTGTGCAGGCTGAAACCATTGTGTATTGTTGATTGTCAACTACAAGTGTTGATATTAAATAGTTTGAGGTTGTGTTTGAGTGTGTCCCTATATTTCTTCTGCTACCCTCCCTGCTTCTGTTTGTCCTTTTCCACCTTGCAGCACAGGATCCATTTTGGCATTCTGGAATTTCCCATATCAATGACATTGTGATTAGTGCAGTTGCGCTCTTAGAAGCACGGCCTCAATGCTGTGGGCTTGGTGCACTCGAGGATCTTAGTTGGTAACTGTGGCCTGCGACTTGATGCATATAATTAATTTCCAGGGTTGGAGCTGTAACTTAGCAAATTGCTGAATATCACTATAGTAACATGCCCAGGCCTCTCATCGATATAGAGCAGTAGTAGTAGCAACAACTGTCTTTTATACTCTTTTAAACTTTGAGTTTAATCCTTTACTGGTTCCAGACATGCATTTTCAAAGTTGTCTTTTCTGATATGTGGTAACACTTCATCTTTGCATCATTTGATATCATGCTGCATAGATAAGTGGATATCGCAGGATTACTAGCTTTACATAGGCCCTCTCATGACACTAACTTCTAAATTTGCAGGTTTCTAATTTTATAGATTTTATACAATAAATTTGATTTCAAGTTACAATTCAGTGCACTGTGGACTGGAAATATTGGATTTTTTAACTAAAATATTTTAAGTACCAAGTATTTAATTGTTCTGTAATCAAAGTTTCTATTTTCAGCAGTTATTTAGTGTTCTATTGCACTAATTATTTTCTGTTTACATGCCTAAAATTGATGTGAACATATCAAAAGTATTTGCAGTTCCACTTTAAATGCTGCTATTGTGCCTTTCAGAAGGGCTTCTCATTCAGTGCAGTGATGTGTGTTAAGTTGGTTTCACAGATGAATTTCTCCCTATTGATTTATTGTTTGAACATCATGGCATTAGCTGCTGAAAAATAGTCTATCGATTATCTAGAGCAAATCTGACTTGTCACAGGGATTGGCCATAATCCTTTTCCAACCTCATTCCAGGATCAAGTGCTTTGACTGGATGGTAGTGGAACTAAGAAAACTAAAAAGGCTCCTTACTTATCTGGCCCTGCTTTTGTATCGTTGTCTATAGTGGCATTGTGATAAAGAATTACCATAGTAATTTAATTTGGTGAAAGTAATGCTGAATAAAAGACTTTTTTAAAAAAAAAGTCTGTAACTGAAATGGAGGCAGTGTCAGCTGCTGGTCGAGCAACACCAGGTTCATTTTTAACTGTATATATCATGAAGTATTATGTTTGTATATTCCATATCTATATATTTTTATATTATGTGTATATATATGTTTATTACATAATTTCTGTCCATCTCTTTTCTGACACATCAGTTATCACACACAAATTTGTGTCACAGTTGAAAGAAATGTATGATAAAGAACTCTCCAGGACATTATGCAGTTTGAAATTGTGAAGTTACACATCCTGTTTGTCTCCTTTTGTCTGTCTTTTGAATGTGCCTGTTTACCACATTTGCTGGCTTACATTTGTACTGAGCAGATGTAAATTCCTTGATTTAAAACTGTTCATTTTCAAAGATTAAAAATCTGGTTTAATGCAGATTTATAACCAGGCTTCAGTAACATTCTAGACAATTTTCCTCAATTCTATGCCTTCTGGCTTTGACACAATCTTCCGTGTGGCCCTATGCTAAAATCGTAACAGGAAATGAGTTCCTCCAATCCATTACATCTGTTACCTCCTTAAAGAATACAGTGTATTTGTGAAAAAATACCTACCTCTCATAAACCCATGCTGTCTTCCTCTCAGTCCATTTCTCTTGATGCTTCATTATTTCATTCTTTAAAATATTTTCCTAAATATTTACCTACTACAGAGCTAGACTCAGTGACCTAGTGCTCCCTGCTTATCTTTGTGCCTCTCTTTTTATATGTTGGGTGCTGCAGTTTTTTTTTAGTGCTTTTTGCCTGTTCATTTCCTCCTCGTTTGCAATTTCTGTAGGTATAGAAAGGATAAGCAGTAGACACACAGTGAATTGAGTTATTTGGGGTTGTGGAAAGAGCTTCACCACTTGAAAGGGAATAGATTTTTTTTTGTAGTTGTAGCAATTATTTCCTCTGCACCTTTTTAGGAAAGGTCTGTTGATATGAAGTGTAAAAGTATAAAGATTCAGAGATAAAAATGTTCGGCATATTGCTGCTAATTAGATGTTTGAGGTCTTTTTAAAGGCAAACTTTAGATTTTGAATTATTCCTTTGTACAGTGCCTTTTAAATTTGTTTTTTTTTTATATACCAGGAGTTCTTCTCTTATACGTGCAGCCCAGATGTGGACAAAGCTCTGCAGAAGCGGGTGGAAAAATTTAAAGCTCATTTAACCAAAAAATTCAAGTGGGATTTCGATGAAGAACCTGATGATTGTGCCCCTGTGATGGTTGAGTTACCTGAAGGAGTGACGATGGAGTGATTTAATTAATTAAGAAGACTGATCCATGAACTTGTAAATCTGTTTTAGCCATTTGGTAAATGTCTTGCTTTTGTGTGTAACAACTTAAAAAGTGCATAAATAGCAACAAGCTTACTTATGTTTTTACACTTCTGTATTGACAATATAAATTTAGTGTAATAAATTGCTAATTTTTTTTCTGGACAGTTTTTTCCTGAACAGAACAAGTTGGGATCAAGAGATATGTTTATTATTTAGTTTATTTTAAAATGAATGGTGTACTTACCGATCAAATGAAATATAATGTGCAAAAACTACAGCTCATGTTTTTGTTAAGCATCCTGTCTTAATTAGTTCTTTTTCACAATTTTAAGTACCATTTTATCTACAAGAATAGTTATATTGGATTTGGTACAGGTCATCAAACCTACAGTTTGATATTTTTTATTGATACAAATTTATAAGTAAACAGTAAAATTGTAATTTCTGGTTAATCAATGGAACATGAAACTAATAGTCGTTTAGTCGTACAGAACTTGAGTATTGCTGAAAATAGAGACATATTGTCGAAGCTTTCCATCTTGCACTCATCAGGACAATTGCAAGAATAACCAATGTAAGGGAAAACAACAACTTATACTGCATGAGAAGAGAGTGCTGATTGGTTGGCAAGTGAACTCTGGTAGAGGCTTTGCCATGGTGAATGCACCAGTTTAAGGTGTATCTTGATACAGTTGGCAGTTTGCATTACTTAAACCAGGTAGCTTGACTCTGGTCAAGGCATTGCCAGGCGGAATGAACCAGCGAATGGCTGTCACTTATTTTGTTCAGCTGAAACAGGTGCAATGTTTGTACATATTCTTTCTGTCTGCAAAGAACAGGGCCCAGTCTTTGCAGACAGATTACAAACATTGCGCCTGTTTCAGCTGAACAAAATAAGCCCCAGCCATTCACTGGTTCATTCCTCAGGGCAATGCCTTGACCAGTCAAGCTGCCTGGTTTAAATTTTAAACAAAGCTTGGCAATTGACTGTTAGTCACCATAAACTGGTGCATTCGCCATGGTAACGCCTCTACCAATCAGAGTTCACTTGCCAACCAGTCAGCGCACTCTTCTCATGCAGTATAAGTTGTTGTTTTCCCTTACATTGGTTATTCTTGCGATGGTCCTGATGTGTGCAAGACGAAAAGCTTCGACAACATGTCTCTATTTACAGCAATACTCGAACATGAAACTGTGTGTTTTTCCTTAGCATTGTTCAAAAAGTTTGGATTAGGCCATACAATAGCTGTACAAAGACCCTGCTGCAAATGTTTATTGTTAAATTGCCATGGCAATGATTTTTGAAAATCATTACGTTCAGTAATTGGTGTATATAAATGTGCTACATATTACTGAGTAGAATGTTCGCAAGCTTCTTCAGACTGAGATATGTCAATTCTAGCCATTTTATTCAGTTGGATTGCAGTTAGTGTGCCTTGTCTTACCTTTCACATTCGTCATATCACTGCATGTTTATTGGTTCCATTTCTGATTCAGTTTCGTGTATCTTGATACAGTTGGCAGTTTGCATTAGCCATAATCCATGAGTGCTGCTTTAATCAAATTTAAAGCTGTTTTTCATCCCAAACATCTCCAAATGTATTATTGTATGGGAACCCATTGAAATCACTGGAAACTTCAACTTCTTGTACTAGTGGAGGCGCAGGAGAGCAAATGTATCCCTGCTGCCAGTTGAATTCAGAATAAAGCAAATTTGCTTTCAAATACTGTGTAGAACAGGTTTGCATTATCTTTTTCCCATTGCAGTGCAGTACTGATGCTATTTAAGGGATCAGAGATGTATATGAATAGGGAATTTACCGGATGGCCTAATTAATGTAACTGCTGGAGATTCATTAGGAATGAATATATCTTGACAGTCTCCAATGAATATTTAGCATTTGCTAGGCAAGTAAATATTGTATCAGAAGTCATCACTCAGCTGTCAGTTCTTGGAAGGATATGTCTTAATGTGTAGGAGAGTAAAACTTGACTTTGTAGATTTTTAGTGACAGCTGCAGAATGTAATAGGCAACAAGGTCAGGAACTATGTCCTTCAGACTGCTTGTAAGCTTTTCTTAGGTCCTACTATGAGTAATGCAAGTCTATGGAAACAGATCTCATGTAATGGACGTCATTGTTTAATGTATCAAAATTTAGAGATCGGAATAAAATATCATTCCACTCTTCATCTTCCATGGGTTGTAATTTGGCACAGCATGCCTTTGAAGGACTGTCCAATAATGAAGTAGTATACAAACAGGAAAAAGTGAGCTTTGTCACTGATCAGAATATTAAGGCATTGCCAGGACTTAGTATTCATTGTACTTGATTTGCATTAGGAGGTGGTCACAAATTACTGCAGATAGGATTTCAGGTTAATGAATAGTATTAATGAATAATCTGGTGAATTGATTGAATGATTTCTTGATGATTTTCCTTTTTGAGCAAAAAATATCAGTAGGATTACATATTCCTTTATAATTTTAGAACAGGTATCTCTGAGCACTTCCTTGTGCTCTGCTGACATCCAGTGCAGCTTCAGAAAAGGCTTTCATTTGGGCCTGCTGGTATAAGTAAATCATGATGTCTCTACTCTTGTAAGTTGCAATCATTGCTCTCTGAGAAAGGTGGAAATGAACATAAATGCACAGATAACAGAAGTTTTTATAGGGCAAGAAAATATGGCTACATTTGCACCTTGTTTTATTCTACTCATATTACTAAAATATTCTCTTGCTTACAATGTTTGCTGCAGCATTTAAACCTAGTGGATGAACTAACCAGTTGATTTTCCCTAAACTCTTCCTGTCCATGCTACCTCATAAATCTTGCAATAAATAGCAATAGAAGTTTTATACCTCATGCTTTTTATACCTCTTATCCTCTTTCTGGGTACTATAACCCCAACCTTTCCTCATAAGTATATTTCCTGTCTGTGTTTATACATCTAAGACAAGGAAGGACCACTCCAACTCTCCCTCCCCCCCCCCGTTCCCCTCTGCCCCAACCAGAAAAGCCAGAGTGCTGTAGCCAATTCAGGAGCTCTAAAATGAAAGCAAAACACTGTGGATGCTGGAAGTCTGAAATAAAAACCGAAAGTGCTGGAATTGCAAAGCTGGTCCGGCAGCATCTGTGGAGAGAGAAGCAGAGTTTACATTTCAGGTTTGTGACCTTTCATCAGAACTGGCAAAGTTAGAAATGTAATAGGTTTTAAGCAAGTAAAGCGGTGGGTTGGGGATGGAGAGAAGAAAAGGAAAGGTGGGTGATAGGACAGAGGGCCAGAGAGATTAACTGACAAAGGCAAAGAGAGTGTGCTAATGGTGTGGTGAAAGACTAAGCATTTGTGCAGAGAGAGTATTAATGATAGAATGACATAATGAACAGCCCTAGTCGAAAGTACAAACATGAAAAACCCAGTTTAAGGCAGGCACATAGTTAAAAAAAGATAAAATAACTACCTCCTTCCCAAAATCCACAAACAGGACTGTCCTGGCAGACCCACTGTCTCAGCCTGTTCCTGCCCCACTGAACTTATTTCTTCCTATCTTGTCTCCATCTTTTCTCTCCTGGCCCAGACTCTTCCCACCTACATCCGTGACCCTTCTGACGCCCTACATCATTTTGACAATTTCCAGTTTCCTGGCCCTAGCCTCTTCACTATGGACGTCCAATTTCTCTACAACTCCATCCTCCACCAGGACGGTCTGAGGGCTCTCTGCTTCTTCCTTGAACAGAGGGCCAACTAGTCCCCATCCACCAGCACCCTCCTCCGCCTGGCTGAACTTGTTCTTCCATCGAACGACTTTTCCTGCAACTCCACTCACTTCCTTCAAATAAAATGTGTTGCTATGGGTACTGTTATGAACAGGTGAGAAAGAGGTCGAGGGTTCCCTTTCAGCCTCCACCTGGTCTTACTGTAACAGGGTTTAATTTTAAACACACCGTGTTTTTAGCTCCCCCTTGGTGAATCCTTGTTCGCCGCTTTCTAATTATAAGGCAAAGAAACCAGTACACACACACAGGTTTTCTTAGGTTTAAAGAAGGAAGATCAAAATTTATTAAACTTAAACTCTAATTCGGTTAACACCTATGGATACATGACACACCCATGCTCGCATGCACAGGCGATACACATATGCAGATAGAGACAGAAAAGAGCAGAGGAAACTAAGTGGACAAGTTTGAGGCAAGATCTGAAGAGTTTTTGTGACTGCTTCGAGCTCACTGTAGAGTCCTTGATTGTAGGCATATCTTGCTTTTCACTGGGGCTCAATATTCTTCTTGAAACTTGTTCACTGTAGGAGACTTTTCTCTCTTGGGGTTCATGTGTCATCAGAGGGTTTTGGAGTTCCGTGAGAAAGAGATGGGACCAGACATCGAGGCTGTGGCGAGCTAGCCAGGAGAGGTCTTTTCAATCCAGGAGCAAGCAGCTTTCTGCAGGCTCTCAGTTCAAAACTCTACAATTCAGAAAAAAAAACTGCCAAGCGGGTTAGTCATGTGACTAACTGGTTTGACCTTGTCTTTTTGTGGATTGTATTGGAGCAGGGGATAGCTCCTTTGTTCCCAAACACTGTCTGTTAATATGCAACAATATTTTTCCAGCCTGGGGCCTGGCAACCCCTTCCCAGCAACAATTTGAAATATGTCCACCTGGCACAATTAATGTGCCTCATTCTCAGCAGGTGGGAGCCTGTATGACAGTACCCACATGGGTCTGAGTTATGCCTGTCATTTTATGGGGTATATCGAACATTCCTTATTCCAGTCCTACTCTGGCCCCCTCCGCCCACTCTTTTTCCGGTACTTTGATGACTGTATTGGTGCCGTTTTCTGCTCTCACCCTGAGCTGGAAAACTTCAACTTTGCTTCCAATTTCCACCCTTCTCTTGCCTTTACATGGTCCATCTCTGACACTTCCCTTCCCCTCCTCGGACTTCTCTGTCTCCATCTCTGGGGATAGACTGTCCACTAATCGTCATTATAAACCCACCGACTGCTACAGCTACCTCGAATACACTTCCTAACACCCTGCTTCCTGTAAGGACTCCATTCCATTCTCTCAATTTCTCTGTCTCTGACGCATCTGTTTTGATGATGCAACCTTCCACAACAACGCTTCTGATATGTCTTCCTTTTCCCTTTTGTTCTCTTCCCCCCGCCCCGCTTTACTTGCTTAAAACATGTTACATTTCTAACCTTTGCCAGTTCTGATGTAAGGTCACAGACCTGAAACGTTAACTCTGCTTCTCTCTCCACAGATGCTGCCAGAACTGCTGTGTATTTCCAGCATTTTCTGTTTTTAATTCAGGAGCTCTTTTTAAAAAAAATCTGAGGCAAGCTTCAGGAGGTCTCAAATCCATTGAATGTTTTTCAGAATAATTTACTTGTATCTTCCCTATTATGCGATCGCCTTGCTTTCCTGAAATCCTTCTAACACCTGCTTGAAGGATTGTAAAGAATAGGTTTCACTGCCTCCTCTGGAATCCTATGGTCGATCATCCTCTAAGTAAAGTAAAACTTCCAGATGTGCAACTTCACTCCCAGCTTCATCAATTTACATGTATGGTTCCTAGTTTTAACAGCCTCCATTACCTCTGACATACTTTCTATGTGCATGTTGTCCATGTCTTTAATCTTTGCCTCAATCAGAACCCCTCTTATTCTGTTTTTTCCAGCAAGTGCAGACCCAAGACATCAAGTCTATCTGCTAATTGATATAGAATTGCACCAAATCTTGATGACCATAACTGGAGTAATTAACATGGTAATAAATATTCTAAGCCATTCCAAACTCCAAGAAAGCTTCAAAAAGAATATATTAAGGACTTATAATTATGACATGAGATACCAACATACAAACAGTTGATAATTGTCTGAGTTTGCGCTCTTCAATATTTTAGTGGAGGCAGGAACAAAATAGGAATAAATGAGTTAACACAACAGCTTGTATTTATATTGCTCCTTGCACATAATAAAACGCCCAAGGTGCTTCATGGGAATTAAGAAACAAAATATGATACTGAACTATATAAGGAGATATGAGGGTGGGTGGAAAGTGAGGTAGAGAGGGTGAAAAGTTTAGGGAGGGAATTCCAGAGATTAGGGCCCAGGCAGCTGAAGGCACAGCAACCAATGATGGAGCAATTAAAATTGAAGATGCTTAAGAGGCCAGAATTGGAGGAGTGCAGATATCTCAGAGAGGTGTGGGGCTGGAGGATGTTACAAAGATAGGGAGGGACAAGGCCAAGGATGGATTTGAAAACAAGGATGGGAATTTTGCAATTGAGGCGTTGCTTAACCAGAAGTCAATGTAGGTCAGTGAGTACAGGGGTGATGGGTGAACACGTCTTGAACCAAGGCAGCAGAGTTTTGGATGACGTCAATTTATGGAGGGTAGAATGTGGGAGGCCAGCGAGGATTGCATTAGAATAGTCAAGTTTAGAGGTAGCAAGAGCATGGATGAAGGCTTCAGCAGCAGATGAGCTAAGACGATGTGCAGTTGGGTGATATTACAGAGGTGGAAATAGATGGTCTTAGTGATGGACCGGATATTTAGTTGGAAGCTCATCTCGGTCAAATGTGACACCAAGGTTGGGAACAGTTTGATTCAATGTCAGGTGTTGCCAGGGAACAGGATGAAGTCAGTGGCAAGGGAACGGAGTTTGTGGCAGGCACCGACGACTATATTTAATTGGAGGAAATTTCTGCTCATCCAGTACTGTATGCCAGACAAGCAGTCTGACAATTTAGAGACAGTGGAGGGGTCAAGAGAAGTGGTATAATAGCAGAGGAAGAAATTTTGGGGAAATCTATTGACTTTTTGTGCCTTTAATATCAGATGACATAATTTGAAGGTCTAGGTGATGGTGATGGTGTGTACTTGAGTTGTATTCTGCTTGTTTAATTTGAAACATCAAATGTGTCACAACCCTGAACCATCCCCCCCAACCGTAGTTTTAACATATAATGTTTGTTTTTACAGTGGCACACATCTTCCAGCTTGCAAATATAGCCATAGCAAAGCAAAGTTCCATGATGGGTTAGCTTGAAGATAAAGGAGGTGAGCTGTGGGTAAATTTTGCAGCTAAAGTATGAAAATGCTTTCCAAAATGCTAAAGAATGTGGAATAAGAAAAAATCCATAACCATACAGCATGTGTAACCAATTGATGCAGAAAAGGAGCAGCTGATTAACATCCTTCTGGACTCATGAGTTCATTCGAAAATGATGGAGTTCTGACATTTGCTCAAACCAGCATACTTAAAAAAATGGAACATGTGATCTGGAAAAGTACTGCAATCAATCTTCATCTGCACACTGATCTACCATTTGTGCATCTGTTGGGTTTTAGAGGTGGTTCAATTTTCTTTTTGTCGAAAGCCATGAATGTGTAAAGACACAGTTTTTCATATTTAATACTGCAAATTTGTGTCTTTAATATCGTTTTTTTATTTTACACCCATCCTGCTTTACTCATTTAAAATTCTGTTTCTACAATTGCTGTATATCTGACTTTTTTATTGTATCCCAATGGCTAGTCTGAATTCATCATAAAGTGAAAGGTGTTTTATTTTAAGTATTGACCTTTCGGGTAAGCATTTTAAATTAGTTAGATTGTAGGGCAATCAAATAAAAGAACTTTAACTACAGATGTCAAGCATTTCAAGTTTTTTGCTAATTTGCTGAAGATGGTAAAGGATTGTATGACAGTTGCTTTAATTAGATGAATGTAGGGCCACTAGCTTGCATTGAAAATAGGCATTTATAAAGAGTTCCAGGCTACGCTGCTAATGAGATGCGTGTGGGCTATGAAAATATTTTACTGAAATGCTTTGTTATTTAATACAATTACAATGCTACTTATACAATTGCTTTGAGTATTCTCATTTAAGTTCTAGGAATCCAAGTTTTTGAATGGGGTAGAAAATATTGAGAAACTTACTAGTTTTGAGATTATGTGGAGCCCAGGATACATCAAACTCCATTATGCAACATTAATTTGATCATTTGACTATTACAAGACCAGCAGTGCTGATCATTTATAATTTACTAAACTTAAATTAGCTTTTTAGAATTAAAATGAAATATTCAATATCATAGATCATTTTCACCCTCTCCTCGCTTGAAGGCTGTAACTCCATTTCCTAGTCACTCTCTGACTACTGTCTGAGGCTGAACCAGACTGTTTGCAACTTTGGTGCCAGTATGACTCTGAGGTGAGCTTCTGACCACAACCATGTTATTACTAAGACCACCTATTTCTACCTCCATAACATTACCCGGCTCAGCCCATCTGCAGCTGAAGTCCTCATTCCATGCCTCTGTTATCTCTAGACTTGACTATTACAACACATTCTTGGTTGACATCTGATCCTCTACCCTCCTTGAGCTTGAGGTCATCCAAAACTTTGTTGCCCATGTCCTAACTCGCTCCATGTTCTGTTCACCCATCACCCTTGTGCTCGTTGACCTATGGTGGCTCCCAGTTAAGCAAATCCCTCCATTGCCTCTCCCTTCCCCATCTCTGTAACCTCTTCAAGCCCTATAACCCTCTGAGAGCTACACCCCTCTAATTCTGGCCTCATGAGCACCCCTGATTTTAAATGCTCTGCCAGTGGTGATAATGCCCTCAGCTGCCAGGGCTCTAAGCTCTTGAATTCCCTCCCTAAGTCTCTCTGCTTCTCTTCCTCTCTTTCCTGTTAAGATGCTCTTTAAAATCTACCTCTGACCAAGCTTTTGGACATCTGCTTTCATATCTCTTTACATGGTTTGGTGTCAAAATGTGTTTGATAATGCTCTTGTGAAGCACCTTGGGACGTTTAACTACATTAAAGGTGCTATATAAATCCTTGTTGACAGTGGTGGCCAGCTCCACAAGCATTAGTCTTTATTCCAAGTGGTCATTCTTCATGTGGAACAATAAATATGCTTTAAATTCATTGTATTTACCGCAATCTGCCATATAATTAAATTTGTGCATAATTTCCATTTTGGTGACAAAGGTACTTCTGGTTTGTGGAATAATTGTTTGACTCCATTTTAGGAACATCCAGTTTTTAAAAAATCCTAAAATAACACAATTAAAGCATTTTGTTTAATTTTGAAAGTATTTTTAGAACTGAAATTTCTCTCTATTTGAATGAAATCAGAGAAATTAAAATGATTTAAAAAATCTCAACAGTGGAACAAATTGTAAAATAAACAGTACTTTGGATCAGAGTTAATTCAGTGGTAAATGTACTTTATTTCTTCTTATTTTCAATGTTATTTCAAAAATAAAAATCCATCCCCAAGTGCTGTTCACTCATTCATGGTTGGAGGGCAGCCAGTGACTTGCTTGCAGTGCTAGGCTATTTCTGATCTTGATCAGAATGAAACGGTGAATTGAAATACACTAGGATGACTTAGCTGCAAATTCATTTTGTTACCTCCAATCTTGGTGGGGAAAGTGATCTGACTTTTGACTGACAGCTCTTGCAGTGGAACAGCCAGGGTTGGCAACTTGAAAAGTAGGCAGTTGTTGGCACACCAGCATAATATGGTGACGGAAATCACACCTGCCAAATGGAAACGTATTAATTTTGTCATATGAGATACTACTTGAAACCTTTTTATTGGACATTGCAAAGAACTTGTTTAAAAAAAAACTGAGTAGCTGAAAACATGGCTGCACATTTGCATTTTGAAAAAACCAGGACTAGCCGAAAGACAGTTGAATAGAAAGACAATGGGATTGCTCGCTGATTTAATTAGCAAAATCAGTTTTGTCAATGGCGATGATCAAAAGACACTAACAGCTTTCGACTTTGTAAGAGACAAAACTCCACCCCCCCACGAGTATGTCTGGGAGGCTCTGAAATCAACAACCCTCCCAGAAGCTGCTGTTTCAAACAAAGAGATGGTCACATGACCTACCTGCTGGGCTTTTTGAATTGTGCCTCACAAAAAGGCAAAAGACTGCAACTGGACTGGCAGAAGAAAAAGTCCCTCTCTCTGTCTCTCTCTCCAGCAAAATCTCAGGGAAACCATGGTGGCAGCGTAAGCCTCAAGACTACAGAACTTTACAGGTGACCACCAAGAAGACAACTGAAATCTCCCTTCGGCCTTCTGGAACCAGGGAAACAAGACTGGAATTGTGCATGTGGCCCCAGCGAGGACTCTCAGACCTTAATTTCAATCAAGGACATTACATCAAAGACACAAAAGACAGTACCTGTATTCCATTTATTGCCAACTCTACTTCACACCCCCAACTCTTTCTTCCTCTCTGTATCTATTTATGTGTGTGCCTCTCCTATGCATGTGAGCGTGGTTGCGTCACCTATTTTAGTAATTTTAACCGGGTTAGAGTGATAGGGATAATAAACTTACATCTTTCATGTTTAAACCTAGGAAAACCTGTCTGATTGGTTCATTTACAATTGTAATGAGAGTGCAAGAACTCACTGAGGTGGTAAGCTAAAATTACTGTGTTTTAAAAGATAAACCCTGTTACGGCCAAACCAGAGGAGGGACAAGAGACCCTGAGACCCCTTCCTCACATGGTCGTAACAGTACAATAGAGTTCTCAGCAAAACACTCCCTTTTTAAAAAATAATTATAAAGTGTTTAAAAAAATTTTAGAAAATGAAGCAACTGTTTTACAGACCCTGAAATCTTGAAGCAGTGGCTTGATCTTTTCTAGCACATTGGTGTCAAGCAACATTTCTGAAGGAGTCCAGCTTTACTTGTCTTTTTTTCGAGTTCTGTTTGACAACTTCTTCCCCCTCCTTTTTTTTAGCTTGCCCTTCCATCCTTACTGAAACCGAGGAGACTTGCTGGTCTTTGCTGGTGTCTGATTAAATTATTTTATGTTTTCTATTGTCCTATGGGAAGTACTTGGTCTGCATTTTCTGCAGCTGATATAATGGCATCTGTGGCTCTGTGCATTGGAGCACTAGGACTTTCTGTTGCCAGGGCAAAGTCTTAATGAAGTTTGTACTGTAAAGTCCATTATTTCCAAAACAATATTAGCATGAAGGGTTCCATAGTTTAATAACTCCAGCAAAACTTAAGATAGTACTTGATCTAATATGGAGTTTTATAGTTTAAAAAATACATTATTTTCCTTGCCAAAGGTCAGAATGGTCAGATTTACACTCAAGCATTTTCCAGTGCTACATTCTGACAAGTTAGAATTTGTGTGAAAATTTCCTTCAGTGATATGTTAGCAGTTTCTCCCAATTTTGGGGAAGGATTTAATTTTTGCTCTGTACCTGTTCAAGTTTGTTGTACTGGAAAATCCTAGACCTGAACACACATCCAACCATTTTATGTTGCAGTTTTGTTCATTATAAATTTATTTTCATGGAAGGGAATAGTCATGATGTTAAAGCAAAATACTGATGAATATATTCTAATTAGTTCTAATTTGTATGCTCACTTTATAATTAGTAAATGGGCAGAGATACACATAACAGTGAGTTCTTGGATTCAGCCTCAGCACGGTGGAAGGAGAATAAGAAAAACAACAGATGTAGACGTAGTGCTTCCCCACAGTGAAGGAGGGAAAACTGGCAAATCAAGCTAATTCCCATACCAACATGGCTCAAAAGAAACCTGAAGAATGTTTTTTTTTGTTTTAACTGAGTGGGTTGAACTCAAAGAGTGGTGATGGGGGCAGACGGGATATAAAATAAATTTAATGTACTTGAGGAAAGCTTTGTGCAACAGTAGAACATTATTGGTAATTTGTTCTTGGTCGGCAAGTCCCATTCAGTGACAGTAAGATTTTCCATTATAATGATCAGAAGATTGAGCAGGCCATGAATTGACAGTTCTCACGTTTGGGCTCATTTCTGAGGTACCATCATGTTGTACAAAGTTGTGTGCTTGGTGTGCTAAATCATAACATTTGCCCTTTAGAGAGAAGACTTTCTTATATTATACTGGGAAGGTATAGTCATTCTGTTAAAGGAAGTACATAGAAAACCTATTCTAATTATTATGGAAATCGGTTTATTGCAGGATGGACTTCTTTTCAACTAAATATCTATCACACTAACTTCTATTGCATTGCTATGTAAATTTCTTGTTCTGAATATGACAAGATGAAAGGGCCATTTTTTTTCTCTCCTCTTGACTACTGCAGGCAAGCAACTCAAATTCTGACATGTGACGGTTCAGCTGTCAGCTTCCGTAGAATCTATACAAAGCAGGAGTTGAAGGGTGTCTAGGCTGCCTTCCTTCTATCCATGTAAAGAAATTCCTCAGTCCCACTCTACACATACAGATTCACCTGAAGTAATTGGCTGTTAAAGTGGTTTTGGCTTACTGATCTAATAAGGAGGCAAGCAGTTTACTACTTGGCTAACAAATTCAGTAATTGGGCTGAAAATTTGTAATATTTCTGAATAATTACATGGTAAAAACTGAATCTTCTGTATATCACTTGTGGCAGAGGAAACAAACCACATTTAGCTGTAATAAAGCAACTTGCAGAAACAGCAAGAGACACAGCACTGACAAATACACAGGAGAGCAAATAAACTGCCTGACAAATTACATTTCAATGTTTGTTCCAGCCGTAAAAGGAAGTAGTAGGTTAATGTGTTAGAGATGCCAGTAAAAGTCACAGAATTAAATTTAATAATAGATGAAATGTGGCAAACTCAATCTTAAATAGGCAGCCGAGATGCTATTTCCTACAGGGCATATAAAATAACAAATCCTCTGATTTAATATGAGCCATGTATGGGAGATTGGTGTCTTTGTGTGCACCCAAGTATTTACGGGTGTGCAACAACAGCATGGATTTTGCGGCTGTAATTGATGGCATGGCATTTGCCATCATTACAACTGAGAAATTAACAGTAACTTCTAGCGTCTACACATACGCAGTTAAATGTGGAAATCCAAAAGTTGCTGTCAGTGATTCCCTGCTCCTCCACAGGGTGTGCTATTGAAGTCCTGCAGATGGTCATCTTTAGAAATCACGGAATTGATGTGAACTTCCACTTTTTAGGCACTAATCTCACTGTAAAACCCCTCAAAAAGTTATGTCTTTGTTGATTGAGGTGTAACTGGGTTTTTAACAGTGCACGAAATCATAATTACTGCTGAACAATCTCTCTGAGCCTGAAAAACTATTGTATTTATGGAATGTCAAATTTCTCCATCATGATGCAATCTACTATTACTGCCATCAGAGACGCCATCTATGACTCAGCAATGACCACCCTATGGCAAACGTGTGAAGCAGAATGCAGACTGGTTTCAATCTCACTTTGAAGAGCTGGAACCTGTCATAGCCGCTAAGCACATTGCACTGCTGAACTACAAGAAAGCCCCTAGCGAGATAACATCCATAGCACTTAAAGCAGCCAGAAGCGCTGCACAAAGAACAGCCAGGCGCTGCACAAATGACTACTGGCAACACCTATGCAGTCATATTCAGCTGGCCTCCAACACCGGAAACAACAGAGGAATGTATGATGGCATCAAGAGAGCTTTTGGACCAACCATCAAGAAGATCGCCCCCCCCCCTCAAATCTAAATCAGGGGACACAATTACTGACCAACGCAAGCAAATGGACCACTGGGTGGAGCACTACCTAGAACTGTACTCCAGGGAAAATGTTGTCACTGAGACTGCCCTCAATGTAGCCCATTCTCTACCAGTCATGGATGAGCTGGATGTATAGCCAACAAAATCGGAACTCAGTGATGCCATTGATTCTCTAGCCAGTGGAAAAGCCCCTGGGAAGGACGGCATTACCCCTGAAATAATCAAGAGTGCCAAGCCTGCAATACTTTCAGCACTCTACAAACTGCTTTGCCTGTGCTGGGACGAGGGAGCAGTACCACAGGACATGCGCAATGCCAATATCAACACCCTCTACAAGAACAAGAGTGACTGCGGTGACTGCAACAACTACCGTGGAATCTCCCGGCTCAGCATAGTGGGGAAGGTCTTCCCTCGCGTCGCTTTAAACAGGCTCCAGAAGCTGGCTGAGCATGTCTACCCTGAGGCACAGTGTGGCTTTCGAGCAGAGAGATCAACCATTGACATGCTGTTCTCCCTTCGCCAGCTACAGGAGAAATGCCACGAACAACAGATGCCCCTCTACGTTGCTTTCATTGATCTCACCAAAGCTTTTGACCTCATCAGCAGACGTGGTCTCTTCAGACTACTGGAAAAGATCGGATGTCCACCAAAACTACTAAGTATCATCACCTCATTCCATGACAATATGAAAGGCACAATTCAGCATAGCGGCACCTCATCAGACCCGTTTCCTATCCTGAGTGGCGTGAAACAGGGCTGTGTTTTCGCACTTATACTGTTTGGGATCATCTTCTCCCTGCTGTTCTCACATGCATTCAAGTCTTCAGAAGAAGGCATTTTCCTCCACACAAGATCAGGTGGCAGGTTGTTCAACCTTGCCTGTCTAAGACCAAAGTACGGAAAGTCCTCATCAGGGAACTCCTCTTTGCTGACGATGCTGCATTAACATTCCACACTGAAGAGTGTCTGCAGAGACTCATCAACAGGATTGCGGCTGCCTGCAACGAATTTGGCCTAACCATCAGCCTCAAGAAAACGAACATCATGGGACAGGACGTCAGAAATGCTCCATCCATCAATATCGGCGACCATGCTCTGGAAGTGGTTCAAGAGTTCACCTACCTAGGCTCAACTATCAGCAGTAACCTGTCTCTCGATGCAGAAATCAACAAGCGCATGGGAAAGGCTTCCACTGCTATGTCCAGACTGGCCAAGAGAGTGTGGGAAAATGGCACACTGACACGGAACACAAAAGTCCAAGTGTATCAATGCTGTGTCCTCAGTACCTTGCTCTACGGCAGCAAGGCCTGGACAATGTATGTCAGCCAAGAGTGATGTCTCAATTCATTCCATCTTCGCTGCATCCAGAGAATCCTTGGCATCCGGTGGCAGGACCGTATCTCCAACACAGAAGTCATCGAGGCAGCTGACATCCCCAGCATATACATCCCCTACTGAGCCAGCGGCGCTTGAGATGGCTTGGCCATGTGAGCCACACGGAAGATGGCAGGATCCCCAAGGACACATTGTACAGCCAGCTCGTCACTGGTATCAGACCCACCGGCCATCCATGTCTCTGCTTTAAAGACGTCTGCAAATGTGACATGAAGTCCTGTGACATTGATCATACGTCGTGGGAGTCAGTTGCCAGTGATCGCCAGAGCTGGCGGGCAGCCATAAAGGCGAGGCTAAAGTGTGGCGAGTCGAAGAGACTTAGCTGTTGGCAAGGGGAGAGCCAACTGTGTAACAGCCCCGACAACCAATTTTATCTGCAGCACCTGTGGAAGAGTCTGTCACTCTAGAATTGGCCTTTATAGCCACTCCAGGAGCTGCTTCACAAACCACTGACCACCCCCAGGCGCTTACTCATTGTCTCTCGAGACAAGGGGGCCAAAGAAGAAGAAGAACTACTACTGTCTCCCCCAACAAACCCTTTCCTCAGTTCTTTCCTCTTCCCTATTCCTCCCTCTCCTGTTGTCCCTCCTTTTCTCTGTTCCTACACCTCTCTTCCCTATTTCTTCCCTCCTTCCTTGCCTACGTTCCCCTTTCCCTCTCCCCTCTTTCTCCTTTTCTGCCACTTCTCATCTCCCCTCTTCTATCAACACCCTCTTCTCAACCTCTCCTTCCTCTTCATCCAACTTGCCTCCTCGCCGCTCCCCACATTGCTTCCATTATCGCCCTGTCCTCTTACCCTGATTAGCCTGAAAGGTACCTGTGATCTTGACTTTCCATATGCAACACCACAGGAGACTAACTAGTAACAAGTTAAAAATCTTGCATTGCAAACACTTCTTGTCTGCCTTTCCCATTATGTCCACATTTGTAATGGAAACTGCCACTGTAAAATTTTTTTTCAAAAATATACTTTATTCATAAAACAGTTCAAAACAGTTCAAATTTCACATTTTGGGAAGTACACTTTGGATCAGATTTCTTTGAGACAGAAAACATGAAGTCATAAACTCAGACTCATAGAGTTATACAGCACAGAAACAGGCCCTTTGGTCCTCATGTCTGTGCTGCCAAGCACCTATCTATTCTAATCCCATTTTCCAGCACTTGCCCTGTAGCCCTGCATGCTATGGAATTTCAAGTGCTCATCGAAATACTTCTTAAATGTTGTGAGGGTTCCTGCCTCTACCAACCCTTCAGGCAGTGTATTCCAGATTCCAACCACCTTCTGGTGAAAAATGTTTTCCTCAAATCCCCTCCAAACCTCCTGCCCCTTACCTTAAATACTCCTCATAATTTTATATAGCTCAATCAGGTCCCCCCTCAGCCTTCTCTGCTGTAAGGAAAACAACCCTAGCCTATCCAGTCTCTCTTCATAGCTGAAATGCTCCAGCCCAGGCAGCATCCTGGTGAGTCTCCTCTGCACCCTCTCCAGTGCAATCACAGCCTTCCTACAGTGTGGCGACCAGATCTGTACACAGTACTCCAGCTGTGGCCTAACTAGCATTTTATACAGCTCCATCATAACCTCCCTGCTCTTATATTCTATGTCTTGGCTAATAAAGGCAAGTTTCCCATATGCCAGTGCCTCACAATTCTTGCCATTCCATTTTAAATGCAATGTACATTAGCATTATATAGCAAAAACATTTTGGTGCATTCGGCCTGAGGGGTTTTACCTGGGTTCCAGACCCTCATTATACTATGGTGGGAGAACCTTACACAATGCCATTTCACCAGTGAGCCGATGTGGCAGCTGCCCCAAGCTTTAGTGCGAGCCTCAGCACGTAGTCCTGGACCTTGGAATGTGCCAGGCTGCAACACTCGGTCGTGGACAACTCTTTTCTCTGGAAGACCAGCAGGTTCCGGGCAGACCAAAGTGCGTCCTTCACCGAGTTGATGGTGCTCCAGCAACAGTTGATGTTTATCTCAGTGTGCATCCCTGGGAACAAACCGTAGAGTACAGAGTTCTGTGTTAAGATCTGCCCGGGATGAACCTCGATAAAAACCGCTGCATCTGTTTCCAGACCTGCTTTGCAAAGGCACATTCCAGAAGGAGGTGGGCAACAGTCTCTTCCCCAGCACAACCACCTCAAGGGCAGCGTGCAGAGGCGGTGAGATTCCAGGCGTGTAGGAAGGATCTGATGGGGAGGGCCCTTCTCACCACCAGCCAAGCTACGTCTTTGTGCTAGTTTGAAAGTTCTGGTGATGAGGCATTCTGCCAAATGACTGACAGTCTGCTTGGGAACCATCCGAAAGGATCCACCATCTCCTTTTCCTCTAGGGCCTTGAGGACATTGCGTGCAATGGATTGATGGTCAAAGGTGTTTTTCTGCACAAACTTTTCCATGAAGGATAGGTGGTATGGCACAGTCCAACTGAATGGAGCATTCCGTGGCAATGAGTCCAGACCCATTCTTTGCAACACCGGGGACAGAGAGAACCTCATCAGTTTGTGACATTTGGCGTTTGCGTACTGGGGCTCTACGCACAGCTTGATGCACCCGCACGCAAACTTTTTTTTTATTTCCGAAATATACTTCATTCATAAAAATCTGTAAAAATTACATTCCCAAACAGTTTAAAACAGCATCAAGTCAAAAATACAAACAGTGCAAAGGTGATCAGTTTCCTTCTATACAATTATGAGTTGCCTCACAACCCTTCCATTTCATTGTCATGCCATATACATTTTTACATTTACAGCACACAAAATTTTCCCGATACAGTTCGAGTGGTTTCCCATGGATCCAGCCCCTCAGTTCAGCTTGGTGGGGGGACCTTACACTGTGTTCTTTCCCCATTGAGCCTTTGCTGCGGCTGCCCCAAGCTTTAGTGCGTCCCTCAGCACATAGTCCTGGACCTTGGAATGTGCCAGTCTGCAACATTCGGTCATGGACAACTCTTTGCGCTGGAAGACCAGCAAGTTTCGGGTAGACCAAAGGGCGTCTTTCACCGAATTGATAGTCCTCCAGCAGCAGTTGATGTTTGTCTCGGTGTGCGTCCCTGGGAACAGCCCGTAGAGCACAGACTCCTGTGTTACAGAGCTGCTTGGGATGAACCTCGACAAAAACCACTGCATCTCTTTCCACACCTGCTTTGCAAAGACACATTCCAGGAGGAGGTGGGCAACCATCTCTTCCCCACCACAGCCACCGCGGGGGCATTGTGCAGAGGAGGCGAGACTTCGGGCATGCATGAAGGATCTGACGGGGAGGGCCCTTCTCACCACCAGCCAAGCTACATCTTGGTGCTTGTTTGAAAGTTCTGGTGATGAGGCATTCTGCCAAATGACTTTGACGGTCTGCTCGGGGAACCATCCGCCAGGATCCCCCGTCTCCTTTTCCCGTAGGGCCTTGAGGAGATTCCGTGCAGACCACTGCCTGATGGACCAGTGGTCAAAGGTGTTTTCCCGCAGAAACTGCTCCACGAAGGATAGGTGGTACGGCACGGTCCAACTGCATGGAGCGTTCCGCGGTAATGTGACCAGGCCCATCCTTCGCAACACCGGGGACAGATAGAATCTCAGCACGTAGTGACACTTGGAGTTTGCGTACTGGAGATCTACACACAGCTTGATGCAGCCACACACGAAGGTGGTCATCAGGATGAGGGCCATGTTGGGTACATTTTTCCCGCCCTTGTCCAGAGATTTGAACATCGTTTCCCTCCGGACCCGGTCCATTTTTGATCCCCAGATGAAGCGGAAAATGGCTCGGGTGACTGCCACAGCGCAGGTGTGGGGTATGGGCCAGACCTGCGCCACGTACAGCAACAACGTGAGCGCCTCGCACCTGATGACCAGGTTCTTATCCACAATGGAGAGAGATCGCTGCCCCCACATGCCCAACATTTGTCGTACCTTGGCTACTCGCTCCTCCCAGGTTTTGGTACATGCCCCGGCCCTTCCAAACCACATCCACACAAACTTGCTATGCTATAATGACACTCTCCTGTGAGTGAAGATGATGAAGCCACACTACTGGTGCGAAGGTATAATTGCAATGACACCTTTACACTGGCAGTTTTCAATCATAAATATGCGCATAGGAATTTAAAATAAAATAAAAGATTTTTAGCCTGTATGACTTAATAAAATGGATATCGATGTGGGTGACACTGGCATGTATTTACAGCCCATCCCTAGTTGTCCTCAGGACATTAAGGATATTTGCATGCCCTGGTCTAATTATTCTCCCACCCCTTAACCTCACTTAATCTGAAGCCTACTTGTGGCCTTTACCCCTTGTGTGCTATTTCATGTGAGAAAATCATACATCTGTGTGCACTCTCTGTCTATAAAACCTTACTTCTTGTCAATTTTTAGCACACTTTTGGTGTTCATATTTTCTACATTTCCAAAATACAAATTTGTGATGCTGCAGCTATACTCTTGCCCCAGTGGTGGTGCTGCAGCACCTCAGTTTTGTGTCCACTATCTCCTCAACCTGCACTGCAGAGAAATCCCTATGCTCCAATCAACTCTGCCTTTGTTTCCCAAATTTGCATAAGTTATGCTACTTAACCATAAATAATAGAACATCAAAGCATTATATAAAAATTAGCACAGAATGTGTGACTTTAAAATGGGGACTGAATTACATCTGCATTTTTTTTTTATTCATTCATGGGATTTGGGCGTTGCTGGCCAGGCCAGCATTTATTGCCCATTCCTAATTGCCCTTGAGAAGGTGGTGGTGAGCTGCCTTCTTGAACCGCTGCAGTCCATGTGAGGTAGGTACACCCACAGTGCTGTTAGGAAGGGAGTTCCAGGACTTTGACCCAGCAACAGTGAAGGAACGGCGGTATAGTTCTAAGTCAGGATGGTGTGTGACTTGGAGGGGAACTTGCAGGTGGTGATGTTCCCATGCATTTGCTGCCCTTGTCCTTCTAGTTGGTCGAGGTCGCGGGTTTGGAAGGTGCTGTCTAAGGAGCCTTGATGCATTGCTACAGTGCATCTTGTAGATGGTACACACTGCTGCCACTGTGCGTTGGCGGTGGAGGGAGTGAATGTTTGTCGATGGTGTGCCAATCTAGCGGGCTGCTTTGTCCTGGATGATGTCGAGCTTCTCGAGTGTTGTTGGAGCTGCACCCATCCAGGCAATTAGAGAGTATTCCATCACACTTCTGACTTGTGCCTTGTAGATGGTGGACAGGCTTTGGGGAGTCAGGACGTGAGTTGCTCGCCTCAGGATTCCTAGCCTCTGACCTGCTCTTCTAGCCATGGTATTTATATGGCTACTCCAGTTCAGTTTCTGGTCAATGGTAGCCCCTAGGACGTTGATAGTGGTGGATTCAGCAATGTTAATCCCATTAAAAGTCAAGGGGAGATGGCTAGATTCTCTCTTGTTGGAGATGGTCATTTCCTGGCACTTGTGTGGCGCGAATGTTACTTGCCACTTATCAGCCCAAGCCTGGATATTGTCCAGGTCTTGCTGCATTTCTACACGGACTGCTTCAGTATCTGAGGAGTCACGAATGGTGCTGAACATTGTGCAATCATCAGCAAACATCCCCACTTCTGACCTTATGATTGAAGGAAGGTCATTGATGAAGCAGCTGAAGATGGTTGGGTCTAGGACACTACCCTGAGGAATTCCTGCAGTGATGTCCTGGAGCTCAGATGATTGACCTCCAACAACCACAACCATCTTCCTTTGCGCTAGGTATGACTCCAGCCAGCGGAAGGTTTTCCCCGATTCCCATTGACTTCAGTTTTGCTAGTGCTCCTTGATGCCATACTCGGTCAAATGCTGCCTTGATGTCAAGGGCAGTCACTCTTACCTCACCTCTTGAGTTCAGCTCTTTTGTCCATGTTTGAACCAAGGCTGTAATGAGGTCAGGAGCTGAGTGGCCCTGGCAGAACCCAAACTGAGCGTCACTGAGCAGGTTATTGCTAAGCAAGTGCCGCTTGATGGCACTGTTGATGACACCTTCCATCACTTTACTGATGATTGAGAGTACGCTGATGGGGCAGTAATTGGCTGGGTTGGACTTGTCCTGCTTTTTGTGTACAGGACATACCTGGGCAATTTTCCACATTGCAGGGCGGATGCCAGTGTTGTAGCTGTACTGGAACAGCTTGGCTAGGGGTGCGGCAAGTTCTGGAGCACAGGTCTTCAGTACTATTGCCGGAATATTGTCAGGGCCCATAGCCTTTGCAGTATCCAGTGCCTTCAGTCGTTTCTTGCTATCACAGGGAGTGAATCGAATTGGCTGAAGTCTGGCATCTGTAATGCTGGGGACTTCAGGAGGAGGCCGAGATGGATCATCAACTCAGCACTTCTGGCTGAAGATTGTTGCAAATGCTTCAGCCTTATCTTTCACACTGATGTGCTGGGCTCCCCCATCATTGAGGATGGGGATATTTGTGGAGCCACCTCCTCCAGTTAGTTGTTTAATTGTCTGCCACCATTCACGGCTGGATGTGGCAGGACTGTAGAGCTTAGATCTGATCCATAGGTTATGGGATTGCTTTGCTCTGTCTATCGCATGCTCCTTAAGCAGTTTGGCACGCAGATAGTCCTGTGTTGTAGCTTCACCAGGTTGACACCTCATTTTGAGGTATGCCTGGTGCTGCTCCTGGCATGCCCTCCTGCACTCTTCATTGAACCAGGGTTGGTCTCCTGGCTTGATGGTAATGGTAGAGTGGGGGATATGCCAGGCCATGAGGTTACAGATTGTGGCTGAGTACAATTCTGCTGCTGCTGATGGCCCACAGCGCCTCATGGATGCCCAGTTTTGCATTGCTAGATCTATTCGAAATCTATCCCATTTAGCACGTGATAGTGTCACACAACACAATGGAGGGTATCTTCAATGTGAAGGTGGTACTTCATCTCCACAAGGACTGTGCGGTGGTCACTCCTACCAATACTGTCATGGACAGAAGCATCTGCGGCAGGCAGATTGGTGAGGATGAGGTCAAGTATGTTTTCCCCTCTCGTTGGTTCCCTCACCACCTGCCGCATACCCAGTCTGGCAGATATGTCCTTCAGGACTTGGCCAGCTCCGTCAGTAGTAGTGCTACCAAGCCACTCTTGGTGATGGACATTGAAGTCCCCCACCCAGAGTACATTCTGTGCCCTTGCCACCCTCAGTGCTTCCTCCAAGTGGTGTTCAACATGGAGGAGTAGACAGTCAGAAACTTTTTCCCCGGGTGGAGCAAAGCGTTACAAGGGGTCATAAATTTAAGGTGAAGGGTGGGAGATATAAGGGGGATGTCAGGGGAAGGTTCTTTACCCAGAGAGTGGTCGAGGCATGGAATGCCTTGCCCGGGGAAGTTGTTGAGTCAGAAACTTTAGGGACTTTCAAAAGGCTTTTGGATAGGTATATGGATAAAGGAGAATGATGGGGTATAGATTAAATTGTCCTTGACAGAGGACAAAGGATCGGCACAACATTGTGGGCCGAAGGGCCTGTTCTGTGCTGTATGTTCTATGTTCTATGTTCTATGTTCTATGACTCATCAGCTGAGGGAGGGCGGTCGGTGGTTTCCTTGTCCACGTTTAATCTGATGCCATGAGACTTCATGGGGTCCAGAGTCGATGTTGAGGACTCCCAGGGCAACTCCCTCCCTACTGTATACCACTGTGCCACCACCTCTGCTGGGTCTGTCCTGCCGGTGGGACAGGACATACCCGGGGTTGGTGATGGCAGTGTCTGGGACATTGTCTGTAAGGTATGATTCCATGAGTTTGACTATGTCAGGCTGTTGCTTGACTAGTCTGTGGGACAGCTCTTCCAACTTTGACACAAGCCCCCAGATGTTAGTAAGCAGGACTTTGCAGGGTCGACAGAGCTTGGTTTGCCATTGTTGTTTCCGTTATCTCGGTTGATGCCGGGTGGTCCATCCGGTTTCATTCCTTTTTATTGACTTTGGAGCGGTTAGATACAACTGGATGGCTTGCTGGGACATTTCAGAGGGCATGTAAGAGTCAACCACATTGCTGTGAGTCTGGAGTCACATGTAAGCCAGACCATTTAAGGACAGCAGATTTCCTTCCCTAAAGGACATTAGTGAACCAGATGGGTTTTTATCATCGACAATGGTTTCATGGCTATCATCAGACTAGCTTTTTAATTCCAGATTTATTAATTGAATTCAATTTCCACCTTCTGCTGTGGTGGGATTTGAACCCATGTCCCCAGAGCAATACCCTGGGTCTCTGGATTACTAGTCCAGTGACAATACCACTATGCCACCACCTCCCTGGTACAAATGTCTTCTGTTGGCTAACCCTACTTCCCTGATCACGACAGTTGGACTTGACATCTTGAGTGCAACTTCACAAGCAGTAACTTAATATGTTAAAAATCCTGTGCATAGTATGTACTCTCCACGAACGTCACATTTACTTCTTGCAACACTCCAGCCATTGCATTTCATTGGATCTTCTGACTCATAGAGTCATAGGGCTGAATTTAGTGCTGGCAGCGGGGTCCCACCAATGGGCCTGAAAGTTGGTGGGGGGGGTGGAAATGGGGGAAAGGGCGACCCTGCTTCAGTGGCCAATGGAACTCGGAGGTCCCAAGAGCTGCCAGCCAATCAGAAGGCCGGCAGCTCAGCAGCGCCACTGGAAGTGGCAGCCACCAAGGAGGAGGATAGACGGTGCCCTCACTACCAGGTTAGGGGAGTCTGGTGGCTCTGAGGCCTGTCAGGCAGGCCCTGGAAATGACGGGTGGTGGGGGTGGTTTGTGAGGGAAGGTGGTGCCGTTGCCATGGGGGGCAGCCTTTGACACCCAGGGGCCTTTCTGTAGGCCAAAGAGTGCCTGAAAAGGACCCTGCTGGATGGCTACCAGGTTTTACTTGCTGGTGTCCTCCTGCGGTGATGGGGCTCCTCTGATGGTAAAATAGTGGAGATGGGTCCATTCGCCACCTTCCCCGCTGCTGGCAAGATGGCATGGTGGTGGGAAGACGACGGACACACCACCTCCCGTCTTCCTAGGCCATTTTATATCCCCCTCCCTGCCCCATCCCCAGAGGGCTGGTAAAATCCAGCACATAGGCTCACAGTCATTAAAGCACAGAAGGAGTCCATTCAGTCCATAGAGTTATGCTGCCTCTGTACAGCAATCCAATCAGTCCCATTCCCCTGCACAATCCCCGTAGCCCTGCAGTTTTATTTACCTCAAGTGCCCATCCAATTTCCTTTTGAAATCATTAATTGTCTTCACTTTTATCAACCTCGCAGGCGGCAACTTCCAGATCATTACAACTCACTGTGTAAAAAAAAAATCTTCCTCACATTCCCTCTGCATCTCTTGCCTAAAAGCTTAAATCAGTGTCCCCTCGTCCTTGTACCATTAGCTAATGGGAACAGCTTTTCTTTGCCTACTTTATCTAAACCTGTCATTATCTTGTACACCTCTATTAAATTTCCCCTCAATCTCCTTTGCTCCGAGGAGAATAAACCTGCATTCTCCAACCTAAGCTTGTGGCTAAAATCCCTTATCCCTGGAACCATTCTGGTAAATTTCCTCTGCACCATCTCAAGGACCCTCACATCCTTCCAGAACTGGTGACCAGAGCCAGATGCAATGCTCTAGTTGTGGCTTAACCAGAGCTTTATTAAGGTTCAGCATAACTTCCTTGCTTTTGTACTTCATACCTCTATTAATGAATCCCAAGATCCCATATGCTTTGCTAACTACTTTCAATATGTCATGCCACCTTCAAGGATCTGGGCACACAGACCCCAAGATCCCTCTGTTCCTGCACACTCTTTAGAACTGTGCTATTAAGTCGATATTGCCTCTCCCTATCCCCTCTTCCAAAATGCATCACACCTCTTCGTATTAAATTCTATCCGTCACTTATCTGCTCATTCTGCTAGTCTATCTATGGCCTGTTGCAGTCAGTCAATTTGTTTCATCCTCACTGTTTGCCACACTTCCAAGTTTGATCGCATTGGCAAATTTTGAAATTTTACTCTGTATTCCAATATCCAAGTCATTTATGTAAATCAAAAAGTAGTGGTCCTAGCAATGACCCCTGGGCACACTACTGTCTATATCCTCCAGTCTGAGAAATAACCATTTACCACAACTCTCTGTTTTCTGTCCTCAAGCCAATTTTTTTTATTCAAGCTGCCACTGACCCTCCGAATTCTATGAACCTGAATTTTGTTAACTAGCCTTTCATGTGCTACTTTGCCAAATGCATTTTTAAAATCCATATGAGAAACATACATTCCATTTGCTTCATCAACTTTCTCTGTTACCTGTCATGCAGGCCCCCACCTGCCAAGACTGAGGCACACATTATTTCGCCACATGAACATTAAAATTTAAAATTGTGGCTGGGACGAAAAGAGGGCCTATCACAAGGAATTGCCAAGCCCCTGACTGGAAAGACATTTGCATGCTGGCAGACAGTGTTGGAACACGGGACCCAGTCCTTGCTTCCCCAATACACAGAAGAAGTGGTCAAACCAGTTTAGTCACATGACTGACTGACTGTTGGAGATTTTTGAATTCGAACTTGCTGAGAGAAAAAACTCAGAAAGTTGTCCGCTCCTGGACTGGAAAAGACCTCTCTCCTGTCTGCTCCCATCTCTTTATCAGGGAACTGAAGACCCATTCAGGACACGTGAACTCAAAGAGAGAAAAATGAATAAGGTTTAAGAAGAATAATGGGCCCCAATGAAAAGTAAGAGCTATCTACAATCAAAGACTCTACAGCGAGCTGGAAACACAGAAACAGTAACAAGAAACCCCATTCTGAGACTGCCTCAAACCTCTCTATTGCATTTTTCTTCTCTTTTCTGTCCCTATTTTCATGTGTGTATCGTGTGTGCATGCTAACGTGAGCACGTCGTATATCCGTAGGCATTAACTGAATTAGAGTTTAAGTAAGTTTAATAAATTTCACTTTTCTTCTTTAAACCTAAGAAAACCTGGTGTGTTAATTTCTTTGACTCATAATTGGAAAGTGTGAACAAGGATTCACCAAAGGGGGAGCTCAAAACACAGTGTGTTTAAAATTAAACCCTGTTACAATAAGACCAGGTGAAGACAGTAGAAGACCTCTAGATACCTTTCTCACCTGGTTGTAACATACCTCATCAAAATATTCAATTAGATTCATCAAGCACAATTTGCCTTTTACAAATCTCTGCTGCCTCTCCCTAATTAACTTAAAACTCTCCAAGTGCCTGTTGATTTATTTCTCTGACTATTATTTCTTACGCCCTTTCTTGAATATGTGTCACATTTGCCACAATGTGGGCTTGATTTTATGGGGCTGTCTGAGGCAGGTTTGGAGGTGGGGGTGCACAGAGAATCGCGATGGGTGGCAGGGGTGGAGGGCCCATCGCCTCCCTGTTGCAAAGTGATCTTACCGGGTGCGGGATAGGTCAATGGTTGCCTTCCCACCCACTGGCCAATTGAGGCCCTTAGGTGGCCTATTTATCCCGCCGCTGGGATCTTGCACATCCGTGATTTCCCTGCAGATTTGTTCCTCTATCTCAGTCTTACTATTGAGGCCTATAGAATACCCCCAGTAGTGTGATCATCCCCGTTTTACTTCTTAAATCTAACCAAATGGATTCTGTCCTTGCCCCCACAAAGACGTCCACTTTTACCAACACTACAATGCCATCACTAATCAATACTGCCACCCGACCTCCCTTTTTCCCTTTCCTATCTTTCCTGTATACTTCGTATCTCTGAATATTAAAGAATCCAGTCCTCACGCTTTTGAAGCCATGTTTCCATTATTGCCACTACATCAAATTCCCACATGGCTATTTGTGTTTGTAGCTCACCACACTTTGTGCATTTACATACATGCATTCTAAACCTGTCCTTGTATTCGTCGTTCTCCTTCTTAGTCTGCTCCTATCTAATATGGTACTATTCCTTCTCTAGTACTATCCAACACTCTCACTATTGTGATACTGCTTTAACTGTTGAATATGTAAATAGTCTAACATACATCACAGGAAGTGTTGTAAGCCAACATGTGATACAGCAGTTGGCATAGTGCTAGTCAACAATAAGCACGTGTATTTCAGAGCTGTCCTGCAAGTCTGTTATTTTGTAATCAAGAACCCTTCATTTAACTTGGCATTCACCCTCAGATTGTTTGGTACACTTGTGTTGAGAAATCAATAATACAATATGGTGGCAGTGATGCAGAGGTGCTCAGCGTGCTAGGAGCGGTGTCTGACATGGGACAGAGATCATCAGCATGGCATAGAGGATGGTGGTTTCTCCCATGGAAAGCCATAAAGCTTGGGACAACACTACAGATCATTGGAGAAAGCGTCAGCGACGAGACAAGGTTGGATTTGATGAACATCCTCAAAAATCGGTACTCCGGGAAAGTGTGAATGGCCAAAGGGGATAGTTTGCTCGATTAGCGACTGGCAGAAAAGGCAGTAATCAGGCAGAACAGAAGGAGAGTCGGTTTGAGTCAGGGTTGCAGCATGGCACCCTCATTATACGTCCTGTTTTTCCTGCCAAAAGTGCTTCATGGATGGAGTCTCCCCGATCGTAGGCTGAAAGCCTGTGCTGCAGCTACAGAGCTCAGGGCGTGGCAGAGGTCCAACACTGCAGGCACAGCAGACCTGCACTGTTTTTTCCCTTCAAGGAAAGTTTTTGACAAACTAAAGCAGTTAAAGGGAAAGCTCCAGCGGAGAATTCTTGTAAGCAAGAAGTTTGTCACCATGACCACAAAATACCGAGCAATGAACTGGAAAGTTCAAGATCTCCTCCAGGAGTTTCAAATCTTCAAACAGTGCATGGAGTTGTGCTTTTTGATTAAGATAAAAATTACAATTGGTAATGAAGGACTCCATCATATCAACACTCTGGACTGTTAGAAGCAGACTAGAAGGATCGGGTGAAACTGTGGACAACGTTAGAAGACCAACTGAAGGTCAAGGTTAATTTCATAATCCATCGATTTGAACTGATGACAGACAGATCGCAGCCCAAAGAAACCATTAATCAATTTATAAGCAGATCCATGAGAAAGGAAAAGTCTCTGATTTTTCAGATGCAGAATTGTTTGAAAGAATAATGAAGTTAGTAAGGATAATGAAGTTAGTGATTGTGTCAACCCCAATAGAGGCGTTCGAAAAAGACCTGTTGGATAAAGAAAAAGGATATGACAGTAAAAATCTCCATGGGGAAGGTAGGAAGTACAAAGCCATAGCTGCAAGCAGGCAATGCAAACAAGCGCTTGGAGCAGCTACAACCATAAGCGAGGTACCCAAGACACCTCGACAGAGCAAGGCATACAGCAAGTACGGTCTATTACACCAGCTAAAAAATTGTCCTGCATTCAGGGATACCTGCAAGGCATGTTGTCTCTGGGGGTACTGGGCAAGACTGTGCCGTAGCTCTGGCAATGAAGAAACAGTCAGAAGCTACATCAAGCCATAGCTCAATAAGATACAGGCACCGCCTAGTGGAAAAAAACAGGAAAGAGTTCTCCAAATACCAGTTTAAACATCAGCATGTCCATGAGGTAGAAAAGGACATGGTCTGCAAAGAAGGCTCTGAAGGTGAACAAACCTTCCACACGGTGGCAGTTGCTCACCACATGCATACACAACTGGAAGCCTTCATGACAATCAAAATCATATGCCCGAGTAAGAGTGGCCAGCACAAGTTGTGACTAAAGGTTCATACTAGGGCAAGCACCAAAATTTTGCCACTTCAGATACCTGGCTAAATGGGAACCTACATACAGCCAATGAGAGCTAGACTCACTGCATATAATGGTTCACCAATATGCTGCATGGGAGCACTGACATTGGAGTGCAGATATGGAAATTCTGCATGGTCACCACAAGTCTTGTTGACACCAACAGTCCAGCGGTTGCAAGACGACCAGCATTCAGTGAACTCTGGATCATGACAATTCACAAGATTATTGATGTGCCAATGTGACACAATCAAAGTAAATGTGACCCCATTGAGTCCATTCAGGATTTGCGACAAAAGCATTCAGACAGATTTGGTACTGTGGGCAGTTTCAAAGGAGATGCTGTTTTTCATTTAAAAGATGATGCAGTTTGCTCCATAGATCCATCACTGAAGTGCAGTGTCCACATCAAGGACAAGCTAAAAGCAGAGCGCGATACAATGGAACAGCATGGAATTATTGGCCGTGTTCAGCCACACACTGATTGTTACAACTCTATCACCATTGTGGTCAAGAAGGACGGTACCATCAGAGTATGTCTAGATCCTAGAAGGTTAGACCAAGCACTCAAAAGATATCCTCACAGAATTCCTACTTTGGAACAGTTAAATTCAAGGTTTGCAAGAGCCAAGTGTCATGCAGGCCCCCACTTGCCAAGAATGAGGCAAATTACTTTGGCCAAATGGACATTAAATTTTAAATTGTTGCTGGGAACAGAAGGCCTGTAAGGTTGCCAGGCCTCTGGCTGGAAAGACATTTTTACATATTAACAGACAGTGTTTGGAACAAAGGAGCTATCCCCTGCTCCAATACAATCCACAAACAGATGTGGTCAAACCAGTTAGTCACATGACTGCTTGGCAGTCTGATTTTTTTTGTGAACTGTAGAGTTTGAACTGAGAGCCTGCAGAAAGCACAGTGCTCCTGGACTGAAGAAGACCTCCTGTCTGCCTGCTCCCATCTCTTTCTCACAGAACTCCAAAACCCACTGAAGACACATGAACCCCAAGAGAGAATTAGAGTTTAAGTTTAAAATAAATTTGAACTTTTCTTCTTTAAACCTAAGAAAGCCTGTTTGTGCTGGTTTCTTTGCCTTATAATTGGAAAGCGGTGAACAAGGATTCACCAAGGGGAAGCTAAAACATGGTGTGTTTAAAAATCAGCCCTGTTACAGTAAGACCAGGTGATGGTTGAAAGGGAACTCTAGACCTCTTTCTCACTTGGTCATAACACAAGTTTTTCTCGAAGCTAGATGCAAAACATGGATACTGGTCGATCTACTTTTCTAAAGATTCACAGGAACTAACAACTTGCAGAATTCCATTTGGAAGATATTGCATTTTTTGCTTACCATTTGGTCTGTCAGTGAGCCAAGATCTGTTCCAAAAGTACATGGATCGTATCACTGAAAATGTCCCCAGATGTGTTTGCGTAGCAGATGACATAGCAGTCATGGGAAACACTAAGGAGGAGCATGACAGGAATTTTCACATTGTAAGGGTGCGGGCTTGCCCCGGTACCCAAAAACGTCTCGAGAGTCGGATGTCTTGTACAAATGAGTGATCTTTATTTACGAGCATGCAAGGAGAAGTCCTACTCTCACAAATGATTGTAGGGGTTCTGCTAGTACATTGTTCCTGTAGTCATTTTATACAGTTTTACAGGAGGTTTACTTGGTGAACAGTTTCTTAATTGCATCATCTCCTATCTATTGCCTTCCCTGATCTGATCCTGCCTTGGTTATATTATTCACCTCATCAATCTCTTGATTAGCCTATTCATAGGATTCTAAGGCTATTCATAGGATTCGGGTGTCTCCCTCCTGAGCTCGTTACCTTCTGATTAGATATTCATATAATTGTTTGTCCAGCAGGCAACCTTTCTCAAACTACAGGGACCTAAGTTATGCCAAGTATCCCATGGTTCCCTCTGCCAATCTCCTCTACAGACCCTCCCCTTTTGGCCTTTGGCCAGCACCTGGCCCAAGGTAGCCATTACCCTAGGATCCTCTGCCTGTCGAATAATCCGGGGATCCTACTGGTTTCGCTGAGCTTCGGATCCTTACCTAGCATCCTCTTACCACCTCACCTGCGTCCTATTGACCAGGCTTAGTCTGGGATTGATACCTTGTATTATTCTACATAAATTACAACAATTTTAGTCAAGCCTGCAGTACTCCCAGGGTGCACCACTTCAGTCCCCCCTTTTGGCCCTAGGCTACTAGCAAGATGGCCAATGCTAAGTGTTCCTTGCTCCATCACTGCTGGCCAGACTGGTGGTTAGATTTGCACGGTTACATTTTCTAAATTATGTCTAACATCTCAATTTAGGTGCCAGGGTACAACATTCAACCATAACTCTGATAGCAATTAGCAAATGCACCAGTACATGGGAATCAATTCTAATCCAGGGGTCAACGTCCACCCTAATACCCCAGTCCCAAATTGCCTCCCACCACGATGCGTCTTCCAGTTCGGCTTCCATGTCCTCTCCCAGTTGCTTGACCTCCAGTTGGATTCGGTGATACTGCTTCATTGCTGTCCGGGCCACTTCCCTCACCTTCAGTAGATGTTCCAGCAGGTTAAGGATTCTCTTCCCCCTCGGGAAGCAGGTATCTCAACAATTCCTCTGTTAGGTCATCGGTTATGATCATCCACTCACTATGAGGAGGCCGGATTTGAGTTATCGCCAAATGTCCGATTGTTATTGGGGCCCGGGGATGGAAGCAGAAACTCGAGTTGATCACTGGGCAGTGGATGTTATCGTACAGGTATTGAGGCACGCTGGTGGTCACGCAGTATTCCCCTACTCCATGGCGTGCCACCTGTGTCGGTTCATGGCGGGCACTGGAAATTTCAAGGGTACAGTTTAGGGTGGTATTTAAACCATGCACGGTTCTTGTCCCTATCCCTATGGGATGTGGACAGACAACGTTATTCCCTACCAGCCAGCCAGCAAGATCCCGTAAGGAGGGAATCTCTCTGGGTCGCATATTTGGGCATGAGGTAGCACTTTGGCCAATTGCTATCTCCCATGACCCCTGTATTCTCTACCCTGAGAAGGGTTTGGATGCCCCTGGTTCTTTAGCGTTTTGCTAGCATGTTGGTTAAATTCAAATCTAACTTAAAATTCCATTTAAACATTTCTTTGCTCAATATGATTTAGAAGTCAGCAAGCTCTTTATAGCTAACAGCTGTAATTCATTAATAAATACCGAATGACTCTACACAGTTATTCTAGCAGTTCAATTTTTTTAAATTACGAGTTACAATTGAATCAGTGAATCTGGCTGTGCAGTTCAGCCACGAAGCTAATCAATGTGCTCATGTACACTTAATGGAGTCTAACAATCTCTCTCATTCAGGATACAAATAATGAACAGATTAGCCAAAATGAGACCCTGCAGTCAACATTCATATTGGTTAGACAATTTAATAACAAAAAACTTGAATAGAACTTAATCCAGCAAGTAACTGCATACAGATAGAATAGGGGTTATAAAGTTAGAACTACAGCGAGTGATTCTGATGCTAGATTTATGCATGGCTGCTTTAAGTATAAAAGGAACCATCATTGCCACACTTTGCAATTTCAGGCACTGATGTTCCCCATTCCCAACTGCCGTGAGCTATTCCTGAAGCATATTAGTTTGTTAACCGTGACATTTAAAGTTCCTTGTGCCCAATCACAATAGGCATCACTCAAGTTCTTATAGAACAGGCTTTGTTGGGTCCCCCAGTCAACCGACTTGGTTCCTTCCACGCACATGGTTGCCAGACATATCAGCAGTACTGCGGTTTTCATGGTCCTGTAAAAAGAGAGACCATAGCGGATGCCGGTCGTCACCGGTTAATCCTTATTATTCTTTGCATTTCCATACTCCTTGATCTGTATCCAGTGTTTCCACCGGCCTTTCCCTTCCACATCCACATGTATAAGTGTTGCTGGTCATCGGGACCTCATAAGGTCCTTTCCAGTGAGATGCTAAGCCTGGCTTTTCAAGTAGGACCCGAACAATCACGTGATCCCCAACTCCTGGCAACTTTTCCCTGTCCTTTAGAATAACTTCCAAGTTCTGATGTTCCCTACTTAACCAGATTTGAATTGCATCTTCTTTAACTTGCTGCAAACGTTTGAAAGGCTAAAACTGGGTTTCTGCCGGACAGATGCCAATCGTTTGTGCCAGTATGTCTCAGTTTTAAAATTGCACTGAAAATCACAAATTCAAGCAAACAAACATCATGCGCCCAAATAAAATAAATAAATCCACACACACACAGACAGAAAGAGTAGCACGTGTGTTTAAAGGAAGGGAAACAGAAATAAATCAATTATGTCAATGATCCCAATTCTCCTTTCTTCAAATGTCTTGCAACAACTATAATTAAGAAACTAAAGGAAAGAGATAAACTCTCACATAGCAGACAAACTCCAAGAAGTTATGCAGCAGCCTGTCACAGTCATTCTTTGATGAATATTCTGAACTAGCTGATATGCGTCCCCTATTCTGAGGCCCATAGCCCTAGTTACCCAAGTCTTCATTTCGTCCCAGGTGCCTCGAGCCATTCTCCCTTCCTCTGGTAGGGCTGAGTAAATCTTGCTCCTGCTCAGCTTCACTACAACACTGCTTCAACAATCTCTCATGTGCCTCCCTCTTTTCCCTTTCCCTTGATATATCTGCACAATATACCTTCAGGAATTCCACTTTCCTGGCCCACCAATCTGTCTCTTCTATATGACTGGGTCATTCCTACCCCCTTTTATCCCTTTCTTTTTGTAATTGACTCTTTGCCCTGTCAACTATGGCACACCTATCTTCCTTCTCTTTCCTTAATTTACTCAATTCTAACTCCGACTGTCTACGCTTTTCCTCCTGCTGCTTACACTTAGCCTGATAAGCCAACAGTCGGACTGCTTTCATTTATCTGTCTTTACATGTGGACCCCTGTATCTACTGTTCTGCCTCACTGACAGGGTCGTCCGAAATCTGTACAACCCAGACCCACCCTATTAAGGGCGGCACAGTGGCGCAGTGGTTAGCACCGCAGCCTCACAGCTCCAGGGACCCGGGTTCGATTCTGGAAACTGCCTGTGTGGAGTTTGCAAGTTCTCCCTGTGTCTGCGTGGGTTTTCTCCGGGTGCTCCGGTTTCCTCCCACAAGCCAAAAGACTTGCAGGTTGATAGGTAAATTGGCCATTATAAATTGTCACTAGTATAGGTAGGTGGTAGGGAAATATAGGGACAGGTGGGGATGTTTGGTAGGAATATGGGATTAGTGTAGGATTAGTATAAATGGGTGGTTGATGTTCGGCACAGACTCGGTGGGCCGAACGGCCTGTTTCAGTGCTGTATCTCTAATCTAATCTAATCTAAATTTCACTACCACCAAATAAAGCAAGTTAGTAAGCAATATTTTCTCATAGCTAAAACACTCATCTTTATTGTAGCTTCTTCTTTTAATTTAGACCAATTTAATACAACTTCATTCAGACGCTTCACACACATTCACATTTACCATTCAACAATTTCTGAACACACAAAGAGACCAAACACCAACATAGACACTTTTCTTTTGTTCTGTCAAAAGCATTTTAGGCTACTATGGTACTTCCAATGTAATTTCTACCAATCGTTTCCTGAAACCTGTTTCTATCTCTGGACTTGTTTCTGGACTGGCTGTTAATTTGTTTCTGCTTTTGGAAATGTTTGTGGACTCGCCGGCAGAGTCCCATATAAGAATTGATTCTGATCCTAGTTGCCTTATCCTTTAGGCCTTTTTTTTGGCCCTTCCACCATGCTCTTTGTACTTCTCGGCAGGGTGTCGTCATTAGATTTCCACCCAACTCTTTTTCATTTTACTGGTGAAGTTCTCATCTGCTATAAACCTGGTAAGCGAACCCTCCAGTCCCCAATCTAGACTTTCTGCGCTATTGGTCATTCTGTCAGAATGTGGTCTGCCCGAGTGGTATTGACCTACTGAATACCCTTTAAATCCCCTGTGCAGCTCGACCGCTTGTGAAGGTCTGTTTTGCGGTCTCTCTCAGTGTGATCTCCTGCATGGTAACGGCCTTTGGGATACCTCTAAATCCCTTTCGCGGCTTCACCTACTATGTGGCTCTGCGTTGTTGCTTTCTCAGCGCGGCTCTCTGCTCGGTTATCTCACTTGTGACCTACCATCCTGTCCCGCGCTTTGATTGCTTGGCACTCGAGTCTCCAGGCGTTGGTTCTTTGATACCCACGTAAAGTACCAGTCCTGTGACTGTGAGGTAGACCTTTCCTAACTATGGGTGGTAAAATAAAAGGTACTTATGGTACCTTGATTGGTCTTCTCACTGTCGCGGTCCCGATGTGGTGTATCCTGCCGACTACGCCAAATGTAAGGGTGAGGGCTTGCCCCGCTACCTAAAAACGCCTCAAGAGTCGGATGTCTTGTTCAAACGAACGATCTTTATTTACGAGCATGCAAGGAGAAGTCCTACTTTCACGAATGATTCTGCTAGTACATTGTTCCAGTAGTCATTTTATCCAGGAGGTTTACTTGGTGATCTGTTTCTTAATTACATCATCTCCCATCTATTACCTTCCCTGATCTGATCCTGCCTTGGTTATATTATTCACCTCGTCAACCTCTTGATTATCCTATTCATAGGATTCTTAGGTTATTCATAGGATTCGGGTGTCTCCCTCCTGAGCTCGTTACCTTCTGATTAGATATTCATATAATTGTGTGTCTAGCAGGTAACCTTTCTCAAGCTACAGGGACCTAAGTTATGCCAAGTATCCCATGGTTCCCTATGCCAGTCTCCCCTACAACATCTTAATGGAAACAGCCAGGCGAGAAGGTCTCATATTTAAGAGCAACAGATGTGCTATGAATGTCAGCCACATCAACTTTTTTGGCTCAACCTACTCTGATACAGGAATAAGACAGGATCCAAGTAAGGCTGAGGATATACAATGTATGCTGACTCCTCAAGCCAAGGGAGCTACAGAGGTGTTTGGTTTTGTGTAATTTTCTTGCGCCATATATCTCAAATTTTTCTGAGAAAGCATCATCACTGCGTGAGCTTCTCAAGAAGGATACTCCATTCTTGAGCAACATGTATCATCAATACGCATTCGATTCACTGAAAGAGTCTCTTTCTACAGAAGCATGTTTGCAGTATTATGACCCAAGGAAAGAAACTATGCTGAAGGTGGATGCTTCACAAAAGGGTCTTGGAGCATGTCTATTATAAGAAGGTAGACCAATTGCATTTGGTTCCAAAGCTTTGTCACCCACTGAAGGGAATTATTTGAACATAGAATGGGAAACTCTAGTTTTTGCATTCAGTATTACAAGATTTCACACATATCTCTTTGGAAAATGTTTTGTTCTTGAGATAGATCACAAGCTGTTGGCAATGATTTGGCAACAACCACTCACCAGGGTGCCACCTCGATTACAAAGGCTATTGATTAACGTACAAGGGTATGACTGTGAGGTTTGATATAATCCTGGAAATCTCATGGTTACGTCTTACACATTGAGCAGATTACCCAACACCAAGAAACGAGAAGACATACCGCTAGATGTCCAAGTAGATGAAATCGATGTAGAGCTGGAAGACATATACAATATCAACCTTTGGGCTAAGGAAATGTGAAGAGCTCCAAGAAGCGACTTCAAAAATTCCTTTCCAATGGCATTATGGCAACTTATTATCACTGGCTGGCCTGACACGTTGCAAGAGATACACACAGATCTCAGAACCTTTTGGCCATGCCGTGACAAGCTCTGGATATCCAGTCCCATTATTTTTAAAGGAAGACAAGTATTAATCCCATCAACACTTTGTCAAGATATCCTTACACATTTGCATCAAGGTCACATTGCCATTGAGAAGTCCAGACAACTTGCGTGTGAAACAGAAATCAACAGTGACATAGAGCGAGCAGTGAGGATGTGTGATGCATGCCAAGAGCATCAACCAAGCCAGCACAGACAGCCACGTCATCCTCACAATGTTCCGTCTCATCCATCATCAAGAATAGCCACTGGCCTATTTACTGTCAAAGGCGACGATTTTTTACTCATCACCGACTACTTCTCCAAGATCCCTATAATCGAACAATTGAGGGACACATCAAGCGCATTGGTAGCTAATACGATGAGTGCAGCTTTTAGTTTGTTTGGTTCACCAGAGGAGATAGTATTGGATAGTGGTTCACAATACATCGGCAAGCTATTTCAAGACATGTCTGCCAAGTGGGCCATAAATCATGTTACATAATCCCTGCATTACCCAAGATCAAACTTTGTGTCAGAGAGGATGATGTGTCCAGTAAAGTTGTTAATTCTGAAATCAGAGAAACTAACCAAGATCTCCAAGTTGTGATGTTACACTTACAGTCAATACCCATAGATACAGGTTATCATCACCGGAAGAGATCATGTTCGGAAGGCATGTTAGGACAACTCTTCAAAGTCATCACTTAATGAGATCATCATCAATTCAAGACAATAAAAGCAAAATACTGCGGATGCTGAAGATCTGAAATAAAAACAAGAAATGCTGGAACCACTCAGCAGGTCTGGCAGCATCTGTGGAAAGAGAAGCAGAGTTAACGTTTCGAGTCAGTGACCCTTCTTCGGAACTGACAAATGTTAAAAATGTCACAGGTTATAAGCAAGTGAGGTGGGGGTGGGGCAAGAGATAACAAAGGAGAAGGTGTAGATTGGACAAGGCCACATAGCTGACCAAAAGGTCATGGAGCAAAGGCAAACAATATGTTAATGGTGTGTTGAAAGACAAAGCATTAGTACAGAAAAGGTGTTAACGGATTGAATATTGAACAGCAGCAAGTGCAAACATGAAAAAAAACAGTGGGTAAGCAAACTGAACAAACTAAGATGAAATGAAATAAATGCAAAAAAAAAGGTTGTAAAAAATGTAAAAAAGAAAAAAAGAAAAAAGAAAAAACAACTAAAAATGAAAGTAAAATGGGGGGCTGTCATGCTCTGAAATTATTGAACTCAATGTTCAGTCCGGCAGGCTGTAGTGTGCCTAATCGGTAGATGAGATGCTGTTCCTCGAGCTTGCGTTGATGTTCACTGGAACACTGCAGCAATCCCAGGACAGAGATGTGAGCATGAGAGCAGGGGGGAGTGTTGAAATGGCAAGCAACCGGAAGCTCAGGGTCCTGCTTGCAGAGAGGGGGCGGATTTTTTAGTTGTTTTCTCTTTTTTTCTTTTTTACATTTTTACAACCTTTTTTTGCATTTATTTCATTTCATCTTAGCTTGTTCAGTTTGCTTACCCACTGTTTTTTTTCATGTTTGTACTTGCTGCTGTTCAATATTCAGTCCGTTAACACCTTTTCTGTACTAATGCTTTGTCTTTCAACACACCATTAACATAATGTTTGCCTTTGCTCCATGACCTTTTGATCAGCTATGTGGCCTTGTCCAATCTACACCTTCTCCTTTGTTATCTCTTGCCCCACCCCCACCTCACTTGCTTATAACCTGTGACATTTTTGACATTTTTAACATTTGTCAGTTCCGAAGAAGGGTCACTGACTCGAAACGTTAACTCTGCTTCTCTTTCCACAGATGCTGCCAGACCTGCTGAGTGGTTCCAGCATTTCTTGTTTTTATATCAATTCAAGACAAACTACTGGCGAGACAGGAAAAGATGAAAGTTATGCATGACAAACATGCAGATGTGTAATTACCTACTCTACAGATCAGATAAAAGGTCAGAGAGATCCATCCGCAAGAGAAGACGTGGTTCCCTGCAGAAGTGCCGAGGACCTGTAACGTCATATGAAGTCCCAAACAAAACGATATTGAGAAGGAACAGCTGAAAGCTGAGAGAAATATCTTGCAACATCAGGCCTGACACTCGTAAAGCGTCGAAAACATGTTTGAATTTGAGCCATAAGAGTGTAGCTCAGATGATTGACAGTCCAAACCTACTCGTCAAAGAAAAAGAACTGACAATTCCAAGTCTCAAAGTTTCACAGTCACAAGATCAGGTCGAGTCAGCAAACCACCTGCATGTTTCAGAGACACTTGATTAATGGACATAAGAGTCAATTAATGTGTAAATATTGTTCACAACTATCCTATTTCATTATGTACATAGTTTATCATTTATGAAACTTCCATTTAAGGGACGGGGGATGTTGTGATATTGCTTTAACTGTTGAATATGTAAATCATCTAAAATATATCACAGGAAGTGATGTAAGCCAGTTGGAGTAGTGTGAGTCAACAGTAAGCATGTGTATTTCAGAGCTCTCCTGTAAGAAAGAACTCTTCATTCAACTTACCATTCAGCCTCAGATTGTTTGGTACATTTGAGAAATCACTAACACAACACTCACTCTTTTATACACCTTATTTTTTTTTCTACTTCTATATGCTGGTGCCTATCCCCTACACAAATTTAGTTTGAACCCTCCCCAAACACACTAGTGAACGTCCCGTGAGGACATTGGTCCCAGTCATGTTGGGTACAATCCGCCCCTTATGAATAGTACTCCTGCCCCAGAACAGGTCCCAATGCCCCAAGAATCTGAAGTCCTCTCTCCTGCACTGTGCCTCAAGCCATGCATTGTTCCTCCCTATCTTTCTATTTCTACTCACACTAGTGCATGGCACTGGTAGTAATCCAGTGATTAATACTTTCGAGGTCCTACTTTTTTAACTTCTTCCCTAGGTCCTGAAGGTCTGACCATAGCACCTCAATACCTGCCCTAGGTCATTGGTACCGATGTGTACCACAACTTCTGGTTCACTCCCTTCCCCCCGCAGAGTATTCTGCACCTTCTCCATGATGTTTTTTACTCTGGTACTAGGGAGGCAACACACCATGCAGGATTCACGATGACGATTACAGAAATGCCTCTGTCCCCCTAACTATGGAATCTCCTATAACGACTGCATTTCTCCTCTTTGTTGTTCCCTCCTGTGCAGTCCCTTGCCCATTGGTGCCATGGTATGCACTGCACTCTTTCAAAATGTCATGACTTCCAGCAGTCTCCAGTGCTGCCTACTGGTTTGAGAGTGGCACACAGCCCAAAGACTCCTGCAATTCCTGCCTCTTCCTACTCTTCCACATGGCCACTTGTTACGTTTACGCCGTGTTGCTGGATATGGTATGTATATCTGATTTATCTCAGAGCAATGCATATATCACACTTGTATCAAATCACCAACTGGTTTATTTACAGCACTTTAAACTATAACAGTTCTTACACGATCACAGTACATGTCTCGACATAGCACTCAGAATGTTTTCTGCAGAAGATCCTAGCTGTGTCTTTTAGTTTCACTTTTAACTCTTAAGCTCTACCCATTGGCTTAAGCAACCAGACACAGTGAACACAGATAAGTGGACAGACTAAGACAACCAAACCCAAATCAATCAAACACTACACCACTCATCTACTATCTTGAACTCTCACTGTCTTTGGAGTGACCACTTTCTGGAACATACGAACCAGGAAACTCTCATCCTCCCTGATGCTCACTACGATTCCAGCTGCCCCTCAAGCTTGGAAATCCTGTGATCGAGCTCAAGCAGCTGGAGACACTTCCTAGACATGTGGTTTCCCCAAGACACATAAAGTTCCCACATGGTGCAGGAATTACATGCAGCAGGGCTCAGGTGCCCATCCATGCTCTAAAAAAAAAATCTATTCCCTCTTTTAAAACCTTGTTAGTACCTTGTTTAAATTATTAATTTTAATTAATGTCTCTACACCTGCTCCGTGCTCATACTCTTAATATTAATTCACTTACTGTTATACTAACCTCAATTGAAACCTTTAATTTCCTGTCTCCTAGTTTAAATGAATACCTTAGTTTAGAGAGAGGAAAAAAGAAATACTCACCAACCAATCATTTACCTTCTCTCCTGTAACATTGCACTTAGATTTTTTTTCTCTTTCTTTTTGAACACGTAGTCTCTGACTCCCGCTGACTCTCTGCCACCACTTTAGCTGTGGGTCGCTGGCACTTTTCTCTCTCTTGCTTACTCTCTCAGTAATGACGCTGGAAATCTGTTTATATATATATATATATATATTCTTGGGCAAGATGATGACAATGTTTACATCTTTTAGGTAAAATTTACACATTTTCTACAAACTGACCTTTTTTGAGTAGAAATGCAATATTGTTCAATGACATTAAATGAAATTACAGACTTAAGTTGCTATACATAGGGCTGAATTTTATGGGCCCCCTGGAGACGGGCTAGGATGAGGGGGTCCCATAGATTTGTGACAGGAAGCTGGGGGGTTTGGAGGGGGTGGGGGGCAGAGGCTTGCACCGGAATTTAGTTGGGGAAGGATAGGCTGATGACTGCCTTCCCACCCAGAGGCCAGTTAAGGCCCTTAAGAGGCCTATTAATAGCCACTAAAGGTTCTCTAACCCACCACACTGGGAGATCACCCAGTAAAACGAGGCAACCTCCCTGTTGGCTTTGGGGAGTGGGGCCTTCTCCATGGGCAATCTGTGATCCACGGAGGGCCCCTGCCAGCAAACAACCCACCTCCATGGGTCCCCCCTCCCCCCTCCCCCCTTCCCCCTTCCCCCTTCCCCTGAATTCAAAGCCCACCCTCTACTTCCCCATTGCTGGGGCCTGCTAGACTGGCCCCAGCAACCCTGCTATCACTTGCCTCAGATCCGGGTCTTCAGCACTGGGCCTGGCTCCAAGGCCTGTTGCTGTACCGTCAGTGGCCACTGTTCCAGGTGGCACTGCTGAGTTGCTGGCCCTCTAATTGTCTGGCAGCTCTTGGAGGCAGCAGGATCCCTGTCCTTAAAGGGACGGGGATCCCAGCCGGGGGCTGTAGAATTGTGCCGGGGGCAGGGTCTCCAAATGAGTGAGGTGGGATTCTCCCGTCTTTTCAGCCTGGCATTGGAAACCCCTAGATTCTGCCCATCATGTGCAATATGAGGAGGTGGTGGCGTAGTGGTATTGTCACTGGACTAGTATTCCAGAGACCCAGGGTATTGTTCTGGGGACATGGGTTCAAATCCCACCACAGCAGAAGGTGGAATTTGAATTCAATTAATAAATCTGGAATTAAAAACAATTCTAAAAAAGTCTAATGATGGCCATGAAACCATTGTCAATTGTTGTAAAAACCCATCTGGTTCACTAATGTCCTATCGGGAAGGAAATCTGCTGTCCTTACCTGGTCTGGCCTACATGTGACTCCAGACCCATAGCAACGTGGTTGACTCTTACATGCCCTCTGAAATGGCCTAGCAAGCCACTCAGTTGTATCTAACCACTAGCACTGTGGGTGTACCTACCCCATATGGACTGCAGCAGTTCAAGAAGGCAGCTCACCACCACATTCTCAAGGGCAATTAGGGATGGGCAATAAATGCTGGCCTGGCCAGTGATGCCCACATCCCATGAATGAACAAAAAAAAAAATTTTGAGCAACGCTGATAGATTGATAAAAAAGTTTACAAAGATTTTTCATCCCTACACTTAAGGAGTCATTTTTTTCCTGTTTATTTCTGTTAATTTTAAATATCAATCAGTTTGCTTATACACTATGGGCTGATAAGATTATTGGGAGATCAACTAGGAGAGGTTACAGAGCTAAGCAGAGTGAGTAAACTACATTTATTATACCTGTGTCTCCAGTCATATTCATTCCTTTCCCTCTCCAGCAATAATTTCTCCAAGACAGTTCCACCAAGTGTATCAGAATTCACTATTTAAAGAAGAAAAATCTGGAAAATGTTGAAGATAAAGATAATTCATTGTAACAGTTTGAATTTTAAATGGAGCTAAGACTTGGTTTAAATATATTTGTAGGCAGCAACTGCTATATTTAGATGCATCAGTTCTGTTCATCACTTCTGTCGTAGTGTTACCAGACATACTAGATTATTTTTTCTGAGGGTGAGGTGCCTCATTCAATAAATTGGCTATTTGGTGGACAAGACAATTAACATTGCAATGATCATGGACCTGACTTTCAGGACTGGACAAGAAGTTTAACCTCAGCTGGAGGTATGTACTTGAGAGTTCCTACACCAGTGAATTATGTAATCACTCTGAAGAATGAAGAATTGGATAAGTCACGTATGTTTGTCCCCTGTGGGCAAGTAAGGTGCCCAAGTTCTACAACTGAAAATGTATTATAATGGTAATTTGTGTACCCATTCGTTCTATGTTCAGATATCTATTCACGTATGTATCTATACTCGCACATTCACTTTTATGCTGAAAGTGAAGGGATATTGAGCTGAGGCATTTTACATTGGTGAGATTGCATAACTCAGGAGCATGATGATTTTTGAAACCTTGGGATGCCACTGAATATGCGTAGGCACATGTGTGCTGACTTCAAATAGTCTTAAGAATAATTTGCTTCCTATTGCAGGATCAAATATAATCTGTTATGAATTTGTTATTGAGACCAGTGTTGAATGGTTAGAATAAGAAGTTAATCTCCAAGATAGAATTCATTGTATTATAAATCAGGGTGAAAAATTGCACATTTGCTGAGTATTACCTTGCTGTGGAAGTATATGTAAGTAGTGTGAAGCTGTTTGAGGCATCAGTGATGTTTGAAGACAGCAGATTGTTATCTCTATCCTATTTGGATTTTTGTTTATGCAGAAAATGTTACACGGTGGTAGGCATTTTAATTCTTTTTCCCTTTCAAGTATTAAACAAATTAAGTATCATGTTTATAATTACAAAACAATGGGCTGAATATCATGGGTCACCTAGGGTTGGGATGGAGGCGAGGGGCCCATAAAATTATTTGGGAAGGTGGGGGGAGGGGAGGGGAGGGGGGTGGTGGCACAGTGCCTGTCATCTTCCCAACGAATTTAGTCGGGGCAGGCCGAAGATGGCCCTCTCATCCAGTGGTCAGTTGAGGCCCTTAAGTGGCCAATTGATGGCCACTTAAGGGCCTCTTCCTGCTGCTGCTGGTATTTTATTAGTGACCAGTGGGAGTCCCGCCATATGGGGAAATCACCTAGTAGAGCAAGGTGGCCTCCCTGCGGGCTTAGTGCACGGGAGGGGGGGGCTCCTCCCTGGGAAATCTGTGGCCCACGCAGAGCCCCCGGTGGCAAAGGCCCCTCCTCCGCTAATGGAAGGGGTTGTCAACAGTGTGATCAGGTGGCACTTGCTCAGCAATAACCTGCTCGCTGATGCTCAGTTTGGATTCTGCCAGGGCCACTCGGCTCCTGACCTCATTGCAGCCTTGGTCCAAACATGGACAAAAAAACTGAATTCCAGAGTTGAGGTGAGAGTGATAGCCCTTGACATCAAGGCAGCATTTGACCGAGTATGACATCAAGGATCCTTAGTAAAACTGGAGTTATTGGGGATCGGGGGAAAACTGTCCACTGGTTGGAGTAATACCTAGTAGAAAGGAAGTTGGGTGTGGTTTTTGGAGATCAATCATTTCAGATCCAGAACATCACTGCAGGAGTTCCTCAGGGTAGTGTCCTAGGCCCAACCATCTTTAGCTGCTTCATCAATGACCTTCCCTCCATCATAATGTCAGAAGTGGGGCTGTTTGCTGATGATTGCACAATGTTCAGCATCATTCACAACTCCTCAGATACTGAAGCAGCCCATGACCATATGCAACAAGACCTGGACAACATCCAGGCTTGGGCTGATAATTGGCAAGTAACATTTGTGCCTCACCAGGCAATGACCATTTCAAACAATTGAGAATCTAACCGTCTCCCCTTGATGTTCAATGACGTTACCATTACTGAATCCTCCACTATCAACATCCTAGGGTGAACATTGACCAGAAATTGAACTGGATCAGCCACATAAATGCTGTGGCTACAACAGCAGGTCAGAGGCTGGGCATTCTGTGGTGAGTACTCACCTCCTGTCTCCCCAATGCCATTCCACCATCTACAAGCCACAAGTCAGGAGTCTGATGGAATAGTCTCCACTTGCCTGGATGAGTGCAGCTCCAATAACACTCAAGAAGCTCAACACCATCCAGGACAAAGCAGCATGCTTGACTGGCACCCCATCCACCACCTTCAACATTCACTCTCTTCACCACCGATGCACAGTGGCAGCAGTGTGTACCATCTACAAAATGCACTGCAACAACTCACCAAGGCTCCTTCGACAGCACTTTTCAAACCCGTGACCTGTATCACCTAGAAGGGCAAGGGCAGCAGATGCATGGGAACACCACCACCTGCAAGTTCCCCTCAAAGCCACACACCACCTTGACTTGGAACTATATTGCCGTTCCTGCACTGTCGCTGGGTCAACATCCTGGAACTCCCTTTTTAACAGCACTGTGCGTGTACGTACACCCCAAGGACTGCAGGGGTTCAAGAAGGCAGCTCACCACCACCGTCTCAAGTGCAATTCAAGATGGGCAATAAATGCTGGCTTAGCCAGCAATGCCCACATCCCACGAATGAATAAAAAAAAGCCTGCCCTCAAATACCACTCTCCCTCATCACTGCCCTCGCCGGGACTTGTCGGACTGGCTCTGGCGATCCTGCCATACTTAGCCGGGGTCCACGACTGCAGCGCTGGGCCTGGTCCTGGGCTGTTGTAGTACCAGCAGTGGCCACTGCTCCCGGTGGCCCTGCCAGTACTACTGAGCTGCCAGCCGTCTGATTGCCTGGCAGCACTTGGAGGCGGTACCCTGTTCTTGAAGGGCAGTTAATTGCTTGAGTTAAAAAAAGTCGGTGGGGTCTCCAAAGGGTCGAGGCGTGGTTCTCCTGACCTTTTGGGTCTGGCGCCGGGACCCTGGCCGGCTCCATAAAATGTGCGAATAGAACTGGAACTATTTTTTGCTGTGCCCTGTAGCAAAGCTCACTAAGGAATGCCTTTAGTAAGATCATTATCATTTTAGCATTGTTGGTTTCAGTGAACAAACTCATTTGTATAGCACAGTGTTGCAAATGTATTAACATCATGTGCTGATTTGAGATTGTAAAGTACTACTTCCCATGCCTCCACAGGATTGTGGATGTGTGGAACAAGCTCCCAGAGAAGATTATTGTCTCAATATTAGATGGCATTTTTGAAAAGTAGCTGGATCACTAATTGACGAGAAGCGCAATTGAGATTTATAGATTTCTTTTCATGGCGAGGTTGGCGATGAAATCAGTTGCCTGAAAATAAGGAATCTTTAGGTGGTGTGGAAGAGAGCCCAACAGAATAATCAGATATGGAGTCGACACGATGGGCTGAATGGCTTTTTTGTGCTTTTCATTCTTACTTAACATTAGAAGGAACTAGGAGTGTATAGCTCCAGCTTTGTGCTTTATGGTTGCCAGTGCCATGTTGTACAAAGGTTGATTTCCTATCTCTGAGTGGTGAATATATACTTGTTATATTTGGTAAAAATAAATCACCCTGGAGAGAATTTTTGGCCATCTATGTTCTACTTAATAACAGCTGAATAGAAAATGGTATTTTGGAAATGGCCATAATCAAATTAAGGCAATTAGAGGGTGCAAATTATTTAATTTAGCCAAACTAAACTAAATAAAAAAAACACAACTAGTTAACCTACATCTGTTATAAATTCAGTTTGAAGAGGTTTTATTCCCACTATATGACCAGTCATTGCAGAAGCCCAAACGAGTTCAATAGTGTCCCACATTTCTACTTCATAGGATGAATGTGAGATAAGAGCAAAGGGGAAGGTAGTAAGAGAAGACAGGACATACATTATAAATATCAAAGGCTGCAAAGGTAAAAATTAATTATTTGACATTAGCTGAGAATTGGTGTGCACAGAGGTGAGATGCAGCAAATATTGGTTGCTACTATTGGGTCTATCACTGATGGTCATTGTTCTGTCTGTGGCTATAAGTTACTCCAGCTATTAATGGTTTTCTATAAGCTCATTTTACATCTGGAAGAGATCACAGGCACATCACATCCCTCTACATTCAATAGTTAAATGTAAGTGGGCAGAGGGCCATTTGGTTCATCTAATTCTCCAGAAGTACAGACAAATAGCAAATTTGTATGCCATAATTGGTTTGCTGAGGGCAATTGGTGTCATCCATTGTACCTATGCAGAAATATGGATGTCATCAATCACTGCAGATTTATTAATTACAGTTTTACAATTTTGCTTGAAGAGATTTGAAAAAATAATTTATGACATTGCTGTACCCAGGGTACTCTGGTGCTGCTTTGCAAATAAGCAGCAGCCAAAGTGTGTAATTGGCTGCAGCTAAATTTGACTAACTAGAGGAGCATCCATGTTGGCATTTGGAAAGAGAAGGAACCAGGAACACCCAACATGTGATGGTATTTTTTGAAGAAGTTACTCATTTAGTGACTGAAGCCGTGTCGACCTTTCAGTAAGCCTTTGTTAAGGTATCTTACAAGAGACTATTGTAATTTATAGAATCTTGTGAAAATAGAGGTAATCTACTGCAGTGGATTAAGATTTTTTGAATGACCCTAGGCTTAAGATTGTTGCCAATGGATTTGCATCTACTTAGAGACCCGTCATCAGTGGTATCCCACAAGGATCAGTATTAGGACCTTAGGATAAGAAACAGCAATCTTTATTAATGGCAGGTGTAGGTATTTAGAGAGTGATCTACAAGTTTGCAGATGATAAAAAACGATATGTGGGTGTTAAAAATATAAAAGATGATAAACCTCTGCAAGCAGATCTTAATGTTTTGGGGGAATGGACCTGTGTTTAGCAAATGGTATTCAACTTAGAAAAGTAATGTTATGCATATGGGTACGTCTAATGCTAAATAAACGTACATCCTACAAGGTTGAAAATTGAAGCCAGTGGTGAATGTGAATATTATAGTGCATCATTTCCTAAAGGTTATGATCACTGCAATGGAGGTACAAGGTTGCTTTCACAGGATAATTCACGACAAAACAACACATACCATTTTGTCCTTGTATGAAACCTTGGTTAAGTCTAATTTAGAATATTTTGTCCAGTTTTGGTCTCCTCACATAGTAGGAGATATTGGAACTTTGAAAAAAGATACAGAGGAGTGCCACAAAACTGATTCCCAGTTTAAAACACCTTAGTTACCCAGAAAGGCATAAAGAGCTGAGTTTGTGTACTTTGCAGAAGTGTAAAGTTTTTAAAAAAAATGAAGGGACTAGATGTATTTACGTGGACAACTTATTTCAACTAATTAGGTTTGGGACGACCTCTTGTCCCAGAGAATGGTAGACTTGTGGAACAGGTTGCCAATTTATGCAGTAAACACTGATCATTATGTAGCTTCAAGAGATAGCTGGAGCTGTTTCTGGCTGGGAGACCACTTCGTAACCTGTAATATAAGTCAGGATTAATGTGATCTCTTGGATTAGTTTTGATCACCTCAAGGGTTTGCAGAGGAATTTTCCAGATAACTGGATGAGTTTTTATTTGCTTTTCTGGCTTTCTCAGATTACATGGCTCCATGTGCGTAGGGATTATTTGTATTTTGATGCATAAGGCATCATGACTATTTGGGACAGGCTTTTTTTTATTCATTCATGGGATGTGGGCATTGCTGGCTAGGCCAGCATTTATAGCCGATCCCTAATTGCTCTTGAGACAGTGTTGTAAGCTGCCTTCTTGAACTGCTGCAGTGCTTGGGGTGTAGGTACACGCACAGTGCTGTTAGGAAGGGAGTTCCAGGATTTTGACTCAACGACAGTGAAGAAATGGCTCCCAAGTCAGGATGGTATGTTGCTTGGAGGAGAACTTGCAGGTGGTGGTGTTCCCATGCACCTATGCCCTTATCCTTCTAGGTGGTAGAGGTCACGGGTTTGCAAGGTGCTGTCAAAGGAACCTTGGTGAGTTGCTGCAGTGCATCTTGTAGATGGTACATACTGCTGTCACTGTGCATCGGTGGTGAAGAGAGTGAATGTTGAAGGTGGTGAATGGGGTGCCCATCAAGCGGGCTGCTTTGTCCTGGATGGTGTCGAGCTTCTTGAGTGGTGTTGGAACTGCAACCATCCAGGCAAGTGGAGAGTATTCCATCAGACTCCTGACTTATGCCTTGTGGATGGTGGACAGGCATTAGAGAGTCACAGAATACCCAGCCTCTGACCTGCTCTTGTAGCCACAGTATTAATGTGGCTGGTCCAGTTCAGTTTCTGGTCAATGGTAACCCTCAGGATGTTGATAGTGAGGCATTCAGCGATGGTAATACCATTGAACATTAAGGGGAGATGGTTAGATTCTCTCTTGTTTGAGATGGTCATTTCCTGGCACTTGCTTGGTGCGAATGTTACTTGCCACTTATCAGCCCAAGCCTAGATATTGTCCAGGTCTTGCTGCATATGGACATGGGCTGCTTCATTATCTGAGGAGTCATGAATGGTGTTGAACGTTCTGCAATCATCAGCGGGGAACCCCACTTCTGACCCTATGATGGAGGGAAGGTCATTGATGAAGCCTAGGACACTACCTGCGAAACTCTTGCAGTGATGTTCCGGGACTGAGATGATGGACTTCCATCAACCACAACCATCTTCCTTTGTGTGAGGTGTGACACAAACCAGAGGAGAGTTTCTCCCCTGATTCCCATTGACACCAGTTTTGCTAGGGCTTCTTGATGCCATACTCGGTCAATTGCTGCCTTGATGTCAAGGGCAGTCACTCTCACCTTACCTCTGGAGTTCAGCTCTTTTGTCCACATTTGGACAAAGGCTGTGTCATGAAGACCCACACTTGCCAAGAATGAGGCATATTAATTTTGTCATGAACATTGATTTTAAACTGTTGCTGGAGTGAAGAAATGACTTGTTTTACAAGAGATCACCAGACACTTGGCTGGAAGAACATTTGCCAACTAAGAGACAGTGCTTGGAGAGACAGAAGAATTGCTCACTGATTCAATTAACAGAGATTGGGCTGGGCAATGGTGATCCACATCTTGTCAGTGTGGGAGACAGCACTACACCCCACCACTGAGAGCTTTGTAATTCACAAACACAAAAGTTTGGTTAAACTGTTAGTCACATGACTAATCTGCTGGCCAACTTGTAGTTTTGAATTGTGCTCACAGGACAGTTTAGTCAGACTGCAGTTTGCAACTGAAGCTGGAACAAGAAAGCCTCTCTCCTGGCTGGCGCTCTCTCGCTTTCTCACAAACCTCCAGACCCACTGAAGACATGTCAACCTCAAGGGAGAAAAGACTCCTACATCGAAACAAGTTAAAGCATGCACTGGGCCCCAACGAACAGCAAGACTTATCGGCAACTTAAGACTCAACATCAAACTCAAAGGACTATTACTACAATCCAGCTATTGCCTCAAACTTTTCCTCTTTATTCCTTCTACTTCTTCTGTCTCTACCTGCGTGTGTGTTTATCGCATATACAAGCTCGCGTGGTCGCGATGCATATTCGTAGTCGTTAACCAAATTAGAGTTTAAGATGAATAAATTTCCACCTTTCTTGTTTAAATCTAAGAAAACCTGTCTAATTTGATTTCTTTGCCTGACAATTGGAAAGTGGTGAACAAGGATTCACTGAGGGGGGAGCTAAAACATGGTGTTTTTAAAATTAAACCCTGTTACGGTTAAACCAGTCAAAGGCTGAGATGGAACCCCCTAGACCCCTTTCTCACCCGGTCGTAATAGAAATTTGGGGGCTTGTCAGGGATTTGACCCACAGACAAATGAGGAAATTGAAAGTGGGAAGCCAAATTAATCCCAATCAAAAAAGAGAAAAGATTTCAATACAGGTTTTCTTGTGCTTGTGTGTGCTAGAATACTAACATGTCTGCGACTAAAGCCAGTAGCTCCCTAAGTCAGGATGAAGTAACTTGGAATTATTTAAAAGCACTGTCTGTGAAGGAGTTGAGGAAAATGGCTGAGCAGTGTGGGATCACTGCATGTGGCAAGGCTAGGAAGTCTGAACTCCTAAGCCGAGTGGCCAACCATTTTTCCCTTGAATCTGAAGAAGCAGAAACAGGGTTAGAAGTAGACTCCGACAGGGTATTGTCAGCAAAGATACAATTGGAACATTGGAAACTTGAATTAGAAGACAGGGAAAGAGAAAGACAAAGTGAAAGAGAGGAGAAAGAAATAGACAGGAGAGAGAAAGAGAAAGAACCTTCCAGAAAGATTGTGAAGTGAGACAGCTGAGGCAACTTGAGTTAACGGGGTGGGGGGTTGGACAGAGTAACACCAGTAAAAGCATATGCAATATGGAGGAGCATAATTCAGGGCTGGGTACAGAATTGTTAAAACTTTCCCAACCAATCCCAAAATTCAATGAGGGAGACATGGAAGTGTTTATTGTGTCTTTTGAAAAACTTGCAAGGCAGTTAAAGTGGCCAGCTGAGGCTTGGACTCTCCTGCTACAAAGTAAGCTAACCGGAAAAGCACATGAGGTTTATTCCATGTTGCCAGATGAGAGTTCATCAGATTATGAACTGACAAAAAATGCTATTCTCGGGGCATATGAGTTAGTACCGGAAACCTATCGCCAAAAGTTTAGAACCCTCAAGAAGCAAGCTGATCAAACGTACCTGGAGTTTGAGAGAAATAAGCATCTGGCATTTGACCAGTGGCTGAGGGCTCTTAAAGTGCAGCTCAGCTATGAAAATCTCAGAGAAGTAATTTTGCTAGAGAAATTTAAAAACTAGCTCCCACTCTCCATAAAGACACATGTAGAGGAACAGAAGGAACAGGCAGTAATTCTAGCCGATGAGTTTGCTCTCATTTATAAGTCAGTTTCCCAGGGGAAAACCTTTTCTAATCACCCCCACAAATCCAAAAAGGACAAAGGGTGGGAACGTGATAGAAGCCCAAGCAGTCCTGGAAGAGAAAGAAAGCAGGAGACACAGGGGGTCCTCCGCCAGCCAAAAAGGAAGATGCTGTAAGTAGGAGTGAGACCCGGAGACCTGTGTGCTTCCATTGTAATAAAGCAGGGCATCTAAGAGCTGACTGCTGAAAACTAAAGGGAAAACCTATAGGGTTAATCAGGGCACACCTGCTCAGTGTCAGAGAAGGGACACCTGATGGAAAGCACAGCAGAACAAGCTGTGGCTTTAACTGGAGTAAGAGTGAGACCCAGGAAGCCCACTACTGCAAGTGCAGGAAATTTAATAGGATTCCTGAAGGTTATCAGGGTTTTGTGTCTGAAGGGAGAGTAACCCCATACCCCTCAAGTGGGGCAAGCAAGCCCATAGTAATTCTCAGGGACACAGGGGCCACTAGATCTGTTTTACTGGGAAAAGTCCTGACCTTTTCCCCAGAGAGTGCAGTAAACACCAGAATGGTGGTGAATGGTATTGGTGGGCAGTTTATGCCTGTACCTTTACACCGGGTGCACTTGGAGTGCGACCTAGTTTCAGGTGTGGTGACCGTAGGGATTGTCTCTAGTTTTCCTGTGGATGAGGTTGGTCTGCTCCTAGGTAATGATCTGGCTGGAGACGAATGTGGTAGCTTCCCCAGTAGAGAGAGACAGACCGCAGGCAGTCAGAGAAACAGGGCAGTGGCAGGAGACGGTCTCCTGCAGTTTCCCTGAATGTGTAATGAATCAGGCCATGATCAAACCAGATGCCCCAGAGGAGACTGAATTGGCACTGCAGGCAGATGACAATGAGGTCTGTCTGTCTGAGACTTTCTTTGGAAAGTTAGAAGACCCAGGGATTGGATTAAATGAATCCTCCCTAGCTGGGACTCAGTGAGCTGACCCAGTATTGAGAGAGTTAACACAGGTTGCCCAATCTGAAATTGACACAGAGGGAGTCCCTGATTGCTACTATTTAAAGAACGAGGTATTGTTAAGAAAATGGAGTTTTCCTCGCAGACCTGAGAGTAAGGAATGGACAGTGGTTCAACAGTTAGTGGTGCTGCAGAGGTACTGGAGATAAATATTAAGACCAGCCCATAAGATTACAGTGGCTGTATATGTCGGTATACGATAAACCAAAGCCCGCATAAGACAACAGTTTGACTGGCCAAATTGCCACAAAGACATGGTGAAGTACTGTAGGAGTTGCCACATGTGTTAGGTTGAGGAGAAACCCCAACCTGCAGTGAAATCTGCACCCTAAGTCCTATATTGGTTTTTGGAGGAACCTCCAGCAGAGGGCTGATGAATTGTAAGGGGCCCCTGCCGAGAACAAAAGGGGACAGGCAGGCACAACATTGGCAAAAAGTTAGAAAAGAACGGGGAAAAAGGGACCAAGAGGACCGATTCAAGGAAGTCTGGGAGGAACCCCAAATGGAAACCCCTACTGTCTGGTCAGCCAACCACAAAATATTTCAAAAGTTAGACCCTGCATCTTCCTATGTAAATGCAGACACTAGAGGCACTCCACCAGAGTTGTTAACAGCATTTACAGGAACCTGCAGAAATAAAGAAAGTCCTCAAGAGGGCAGAGAAACCTTGAGAGTGATGCCTCATGTAGTCGAGGTGCCTCAGGAGAGTGCAGTAGAATCTGGGCAAATACCTGCAAGCCGGAGTGTCCCAGAGGACAAAAGGAAGATTAGCAAGGAATATTTCCCCACAGTCAGGAAAAGAGGGAATCAGCCATCCCCCAAGGTGAAAAGCGCTTGTATGACTCATCAAGGCACTGAAAGAGGATTCAGAGTGGAACCTCCCACTGCCGCCACCCTGAGCAGAACTCTAACATAGGGCTAATTAAATCTAACTCTCCCCTGCAGACCTCAACAAGAACAAAGACACCCTAGGCAGTCATGGAATTGTACAAAATGAAAAACTTCCCCAAAAACCACATGATTATTGGGATGCCAAAAAGGGCTGTTTAAAGCAGCACTGCTAGCAAGAAAAGATGGGCTGTAACAACTGTTAGGATTTCTGAATGAATGAGAGAGATGCATGTGTTTGCCTGTACTTATCTTCTGTCTGGACAACTTTAATGGAATGCTCTTTTAAAAAATCGCATTTTATTCCGTTGTGGAGGTGTCATGAAGACCCCCACCTGCCAAGAATAAGGCATATTAATTTCATCATGAACATTAATTTTAAACTGTTGCTGGAGTGAAGAAATGACATTTGCCAAGTAAGAGACAGTGCTGGGAGAGACAAAAGAATTGCTCACTGATTCAATTAACAGAGATTGGTCTAGGCAATGGTGATTCACACCTTGTTGGTGTGGGAGACTGCACTATACCCACCCCCCCCCCCTCCCCACCAAGATTCACAAATGCAGAAGTTTGTTTAAACTGTTAGTCACATGACTAACCTGCTGGCCAACTTGTAGTTTTGAATTGTGCTCACAGGACAGTTTGGTCAGACTGCAGTTTGCAACTGAAGCTGGAACAGGACAGCCTCTCTCCTGGCTGACGCTCTCTCGCTTTCTCACAAGCCTCCAGACCCACTGAAGGCACGTAAACCTCAAGGGAGAAAAGACTCCTACATTGAAACAAGTTGAAGCGTGCTATGGGCCCCAACGAACAGCAAGACTTACCGGCAACCAAAGACTCAACATCAAACTCAAAGGACTGTATCTACAATCCAGCTATTGCCTCAAACTTTTCCCCTTTATTCCTTCTACTTCTTCTGTCCCTGTCTGCGTGTGTGTTTATAGCTTATGCATGATCGCGTGGTCACGTTGCGTATTCGTAGTTGTTAACCGAATTAGAGTTTATGATGAATAAACTTTCACCTTTCTTGTTTAAATCTAAGAAAACCTGTCTGATTTGATTTCTTTGCCTTGCAATTGGAAAGCGGTGAACAAGGATTCATTGAGGGGGGAGCTAAAACATGGTGTTTTTAAAAGTAAACCCTGTTACGGTTAAACCAGGCAAAGGCTGAGATGGAACCTCTAGACCCCTTTCTCACCTGGTCATATCAGCTGAAATGAGGTCAGGAGCTGAGTGGCCCTGGCGGAACCAAACTGAGCATCAGTGAGCAGGTTATTGCTGATGGACCTAATGGTCTCTGCTTGTTTGACAGAATCATATGTTGCTATCAGCTAAAGAAGGAAGAGATCCATGTTCCTATGGATGAGGAGAAATTGCAACTCTCTGTGGGAAAAGACATTTATGACTACCTCATTGAAACACATTGGAATTGAATAAATCCCTTCTGTTATGCCACCAATCACATAAACATATGCCTGAATGCATCACATTGCACTAAATGCTACCTAGGATTGTCAACGTATGTCTGGAAAATAGATGAAACCAGATGGACTACATTTGTTGAGCCTTAATTATTGGTTGATGAGTGTAAAATAATTTAATGTCAGTCTGCTCTCTTTCATAGGCTGATGGTTTGAAAGCAACAGACAGTAAATTAGAAGTACAGCTGGAAAGAGAGACTAATTGTCATGAAAGTGGATCTTTTAAAATTTTAGTGAGAAGAACAAGAGGTATAAATTTGTTATCACCTGGTTTCGGGCATGAAGAGGGCGTACAGAAGCTAAGTGTGCCCGAACCTGGAGGACCTGAAGCCAGCCTGGAATTAGTGTAGGTGGACCCTTTCCCTCCATTTATCCTTTTTAATCTAACATATTGGCCCAGATTTCGTTGTTTAATTATGGTGAAGATGTTGGTGCTTGCTGTTATTACAGGTTGAACTGACACAAACTTCTGATACCCTCATGTGCAGTTGAATGTGGAAATCTGGAAGTTTCTGTCAGATGGAATCTGCACAGAGATTACTATAATGGTATGAATTTAGGTGAATTACCCACTATTCTTGCACTAAAGCAAGATGAAAAAATCAGGGTATGTTCAATCAGGAGTCACTGAGGGTAATTAAAGAAAGTTACGGCTGAACAACTTCTCTGGTGCTAAAAAATTAATTTTACAAGCTTGGAGTCTCATTCCCCCAGAAGAAAATTAATGTATATTTAATTTTTTTCTGTTTTTCTCTTGGCTATCTCTCCCTTAATCTAATGTGTATGCAACAATATCTATTTCACTTCTTCTACAAAGATTGGAATATAATTTATATTTCCTGTTCTTTTACTTCCTGCTTTGCAGTCTGCGTGTCTCAGTGAAAATTCTTCAATCTGATTGATTGAAGAGCTTCCTGCTGCTTGACCTGCTCACAGATGCCACAGATCCCCTGTAGAAGGCAGTGCATTGGATTAGATGCCTGAAAACTCAAAATCTCCCCTGACAAGCCCACACAAAGTTGCTGGGCGATCATAAGTGAGATGAATGGCGAAAGCTGTTTCTTCGCTGCTCACAGCAAAATCCGGCCAATACTTCCAGTCACTGGTGTGTATGACGATCCATTCAAAAACTGCACTTGAAAGGATATTTGCAAATGTGATCATCTTTCATCCCCATTCATTGTTTCTAGATAAGTCTCCTCTATTCTAGAGCAGTGACTGAAATGAAGTGGCTTAGTTTATGTATTTATTTCTCCCTTCTTGTAAATCTGTGCAGTCAGATTTTTACTTGTCTCTTTCTCCAGTACAGTGCTGTGTATTAAAATGGTACCAATTGAAAGAAATAGCCTTTCAGACTTCTTAAGATGCCACAAACAGTTCACATGCAACAAATTATTCTTTACACAGTCACTCTTATTCTGTAGGTTAACATGGCAGCCACTTTGAGCACGAAACATTCCCACAAACAATGATAAAATGAATGATCATGTAATCTATTTTTAATGGTGTTAGATAAGGAAGGGATCTTGACTTGGAGACTGGGAGATCACAGTGCTCTTCAGGTATTGCCATGAGATCTTTAAAGTTCGCCTGAACCCACAGGTGACATTTTATGTTTTAGTTTTAATGTCTCGTCTGAAGGAGACATCGAGAACAATCAAACCACCACAATCACAGTTGATTGACTAAAATGGTCACCTTCTTTCAGATCTCTGATTGACAAACAATTATTCTTGCTTTCCCATGAGCTTTCATAGAAAAGTTTGTCAATAAAAGCTGTTTTAGCTATCTGTGAAACAAAATCATTTTCCACAAGTGGGTTACCATCTTTAGCCTGCCTCCCAAGTGGAATAGCAGTCACGTTGCACAAACAACTAATAATATTTACACAGTGCTCTTCGCGTAGATTGTATCAAAATGTTTCACAGAATTTAGAAGTGGATGCTGATCAGGAAGTGAGAAGTAGAGGCCGAAGGCATGGTTGTAAAGCTATTTTTTTAAAAGCTGGGTGAGAGACAATGAGGTAGGAACAGAATTCCAGAGGACCTGGAGTGGCTGAATCATTAAGGTCTGATGTTGAAGTGGGGGGATCAGGAAATAAGCACAAATCCAGAATCAGACTAATGAAGGCTACAGGCCGGGACATATGGCTGGAGCAGATTTCACAAATATGAAAAGGTATCAGCAAGATTGATGGAAGGTTGTGCGTTCAAGTCTCACTCCAGAGACTTGAGGCCAATTGTATTGTTCCTTCATGTGTGGCCAAGATCATGTAAACTCACACAGATGGTGGGGGTTGGGGCGTGGGAGGGGGAAGTCAATCCTGGAACCATCTTGACTTGTATGGCTCAGCCAATTAGTGGCCAAAATCCAAACCTCCAACTTCTTCAGGCCTAATTACTTAGAGAACCACCTTCACATACACATTGTGCATGTGCGCCATCTGTTGTTTGCCCGTAAACTTTGTGAGGTCTGAATCCCACCTCAGAGTGAGGACTCTGCTAATTTATCCCTTTTCCATCCAGGGGCATTGATTAATTATAGAACCTCTACTGCTTCCTTGTAAGTTTTTCGTGCTATGTTCATTTAGTACTCTCTGATGCACTGTTACAGCACATGAACTGTTAAATATTTATGTTCAAATCACAAAAGTCTGAAATTCTCTGAAGTTCAAAGAAAAATGACTTTTGCAAAAGCTAAAAATTGAACACATTGAAGCACTTTTAAGATCTTGCTCTATTTTGGAATTCACATCTCATGGGGCTACATTTCAAACAGAAGATGGTGCATGAGCAGGAATGTGTACATAAAGGAGGCTATCGAAAGCACTGGGCCTGAGGAAATTGGAGGTTTGCCGTTTTAGCAGTTGAATAATCATACAGACAAGGAAGGTCCCGGGTTTGATCCCTGTCTGTGCTAAATTATATGATCTCCGTCAAAAATTAGTAGGGACAATACAATTGGCCTTCTCAACCCTGGGACATCAACATTGACTTTTATGATAAACCTTAGTTTCATAAACTTTAAAATGATTTTCACCTGTTTATTGTGTGCATCCTGAAATCAGCATTAAGTTCCATCAATCCCTTCTTTAATTTATTGGAGAAATTGAGTTTCTTTGTCATATTCCTGCCATCCTACAATGATCTGTCTCCTTCAGTAGGATTTAAGTTTTCAATATGTATTTCAGATGTCTGCATTTCTTTCCTTCTCCCTCCTGACAAGATGTGAACTTATTTTCACATAAAAAGTTTGTTTTATGTTAGCTATGGCACAGTGGTAGCGCTACTGTATATGAATCAGAAGATGAAGTACAACTCGAGAGACTTGAGTGCAAAATCTAAGCTAACACACCAGTGCAGTATTGAGGGAGTGCTGTACCGTCGGAGGTGCCATCTTTCGGATGAGACAATTCAAGACCACGTTTACACTTTCAGGTGGATGTAAAAGATTATCTAGACTCGGGAATCAGAAGTACAATTTCAAAATTAGTGGATGACACCAAATTGCGTGGTGTTGGACTGCGATTAAATAAAGGAAGGCATTAACAAACATGTATTATGGGCGTGTCATTGGCAAATGACTGGTTCTAATGAAAGGTCATTGACCTGAAACATTCACACTCTTTCTCTCTCCACAGCTGCTGCCTGAACTGCTGAGTATTTCCAGCATTTTCTGTTTTTATTTCAGATTTCCAGCATCTGCAGTATTTTGGTTTTATGTAAATACAAGTCTTTCCTTTTATTTTTGGGGTAGATGGGCTGAGTTTTCACCATGGAGACGGGTTTGTTTTGGTGTCAGAAACCCACCTCTGTTGGGTGACTGACTGATTAAAGTTAAGATTTTTGCGTGGGGAAGCCCTTGGGCTGAATTGTCAGCCCTCCCCACACTCCCGAAGTCGGGAATGAAGGTGGTGAGTAGAAGAAGCCCCGAAAATACCGACACTGGGCAGCGTGTCAATTTCAAGACACTATTGCCGGTGCTGGGAACAATCATCAAGGTGGGGGGAGAGTGGGTCAGAAATCCCACTCTCCCCGCAAGTCAGGCCAATTAAAACTATTTAAAAGCTCATTAAGAGCTTCTCAAAGGATAAGGTTTACATTTTTAAAGGGGTGCATGGTTTACCCATGTCTTCAGAATCTGACCAGCTGGAGGGAGGCAGTAATAGAGTGGGGAGCCAGTCATGGCCGCCCGAGGGCATTACCCTAGTCCCACAAGAGAGTCAGCAGGGCAAAGGGGGATTGGGCACTTGGCAAGGGGGTGCCCTTGGTGCTCCACAGGTGGCAGGGAGCATGAGCACTCAGTGTCTGGGCATTGAACAGGGTTGGCACCCCTGGTATCATGGAGCAGAAGAGCAGGGAGCAAGGTTGCCAAGGACAATTGGCCGCCACCTTAACGAGCTTTTAAAAAGTTTAATGGGGCACAGCTGTCAGAATCTGGGCCCAGTGGCGATACGGGGCAATACCCTCTGCAGGAAGGGCAGAACCCAGAGCATCAGGAGGGCGCAGGAGAGGAAAGGGAGGCAGGAAGGCAACAGAGTCCAGTCCCTCAACACAGGATCAACCGCCAAGGATGGAGCTACTTGGAGATGACTGAAACAATGTGCCGCAGAATTCTGCGACTCCCAAGGCAGAAAGTCACAGACATCTGTGTTTTCATTGGTGAAGACCTCGCACCTCGCAGCACTGGCCGCCATGCCCTGCCAGTGGCCGTCAAAGTCACTGTGGCCTTGAACCTCTTCACTTCTGACTGCTTCCAAGGATCAGCAGCAGACCTTAGTGGCATCTCAAAAATTGTTGCACACCACTGGTCACTGAGGCCCCCTTTGCCAGTGCTGGACAGATACAGCCTCAGAGCGATAGAGGGAATTGTGTTTCACCTCCATAGCTGGATTTCCCCCAGGTGCAGGGCATCTTTGATGGCACCCATGTGGCCATCAAGGCACCCAGCAACCAGCCAGTGAGATCCATCAACAAGAAGGGCTTCCACTCCTTTAACAAGGATATCCCTTGTCCCCTAGGAAACCATCCATGCACTTTGGGGGTTGGCATTAAGATCTGAGCAGCCCCTGAACTGGCAGAGGATAAAGGAACTAGTAATCCAGAGGCCCAGAATAATGCCCTGGGGACACAGGTTCAAATCCCACCATGGCAGCTGGTGGAATTCAAATTCAATTAATTAATAAAAATTCAATTAATTAATCAAAAAAATCTGGAATTGAAAGCTAGTCTCAGGAACAGTGCCATGAAACCATCATTGTCTGGTTCAATAATGTCCTTTAGGGAAGGAAATTTGCCATCCAGATTTCTTGCTGTGAGAATAAAAGCAGAGGTAGTACTGTTATATATGGATGTACACTGAGTAGCTGAAAGAAAAATGGTTGATAAAATGTCATAATTTGAGGATGTATGGAATGTGTGGGATGGGAGCATCAGAGATAAGGGACGAGAAAGAATAAGTAAGAAGGGACAAACGACACTTTTGAAATAAATAATCAACTCTCAGGGCTGCATTTTATATTTGTGGCGATGTGGACAATGACGGTGTGCCCGTGTGGACCGCACGTCACGGACCCGTCGTGATATTAAACGCAGTTGCTCCTTTAAATGGCTGGGGCGGACTGCCTCCCCCAATGACATGGAGGGGGCAGGTGGTCCGTCCCCGGCAATGGTGTTAGCTGCTTTTGCACAGGCGCTGACGCCATTTTTAAAGGGCTTCAAGACCGACATTTCAATTTAAAATTTAAAAGGATATTGTTTTTTAAAAAAATTAAATAAATTGATGCTGACCCTCTCCCACCCATCCCCCCAATAACCGTAGAATTAGGTACCTATTCTCTCCTCCCCCAAAACACTTACCTGATGCGCCTGACCTTCCCCCCCCATAGTTCATAAACTTTAAACTTTACTCCTTCCCACCATCCCCTAGACCAATGAAATTACTATGATGCTGCTCCCCTGTGAAGGCAAGGGATTGCCGGCCACCGGCACCAACATCATCCCGGAATGGACGGCGGGAGCGGGTAGGTCATTAATTCATTCATTTACATTATTTTCAATATGCAAATTTGGCTGCTGTCGCCAAGCGGCGGTTCGGGAGGGGGGGGCGGTGGCAGGTGTAGGGGGCGTCACGGGGCCTTGTTGCCACCGGCAATATTGGGCCAGGCCTTTCCGGCGTCGAGGCCCGTGGCAGGCCTCTACAAGAGGCATTTTCCTTTCCCACACCCGCCACGACCCCTGATGTCAGGGGTTCTGTAAAATCTAGCCTTTGAAGTCATTTAGTGTAAGTGATCTACAATAGTTCTGTTAACTAAGAAGCATTATCAAACCTAATACAGATTTGTATACTACCTAATCCATAATTGTTATAGCGATATCTTTGGGTGCAATCACTTTCTGCTTCAACCTGCTTGACAAATATGGGGCTGAATTTTCGGGGCCACCTGAAGTCGGCAATGGAGGTGTGGAGCAACCCTGAAAATACTGGTGCCAGGTGGCGTATCAATTTCATGACCCTGGTGATTCTTACCTGGTCCGGCCTACATGTAACTCCAGGCTACAGCAATGTGGTTGACTCTTAACTGCCCTGTGAAATGGCCTAGCAAGTCACTTAGTTGTCAAGGTCAATTACGGATGGGCAACAAATGCTGGCCTTGCCAGTGACGCCCACATCCCATGAAAGAATAAAAGAAAAGTCATGGCAGCTGCCAGGAAAATGAGTGCACACATGGAGGAAGCTCTTGTTGTTGTCGCAGACCATTTGGACGTTCAGGGAGTGGAAGCCATTCCTGTTGATGGATCTCACTGGGTACCTTGATGGCCATATGGGTGCAATCAATAATGCCCTGCAGCTGGGTGAATCCAGCACTGGAGGCAATACCAAATGCCCTCTTTCCCTGCGAGGATGTTTCTGTCCTTAAATGCATGTGCTGTCCAGCTCTGACAAACAGGGCATCAGTGACCTGTGAGATGCAGAGGCATGCAGCCATTTTAATAACGCCACTAAAGTCCGTAACTGTTCCTTGGAAGGAGCCAGATGTGAGAAAGCTCAAGGCCACAGTGATTTTGATGGCCAGTGGAAGGGTATAACGAGCAGTGCTGCGAGGTGCAAGGTCTTCGGCAATAAGGTCACAGATGTCTTCTACTCCCTGAATGTCCAACTGGTCTGCGACCACAAGAGCTTCCTCCATATGTGCACTCACTTTCCTGGCAGCTGCCATGACTTTTCTTTTATTCTTTCATGGGATGTGGGCATCACTGGCAAGGCCAGTATTTTTTGCCCATCCCTAATTGCCTTTGACAACTGAGTGGCTTGCTAGGCCATTTCAGAGGGCAATTAAGAGTCAACCACAGCTCTGTCTAGATCCTGTATTGAGGGTTTGTCCTCTGTTGCCTTCCTGCCCCTCTTTCCTCTCCTGTGCCCTCCTGATGCCAGGGTTCTGTCCTTCCTGCAGAGGGTATTGCCCCTCTTCACCACTGGGCCTGAAATCTAACAGTCATGTTGCCATTGCCAGCTGGAGCCTTTCTTCTCGGCAGGAGGCTGGCAAATTCTCCTTGGCAGCCTTGCCTCCTGTTCTTCTGCCCCAACAATGCTGGGGGTTGCTGACCCCATTTAAAGCCCAGGCGCTGAGTGCCCACTCTCCCTGCCACTTGCGCAGTGCTAAGGGGATCCTCTTTCCAAATTCCCTGTCGCCCTTTGCCCCACTGACCCTCTTATGGGGTTGGGCTGGTGCCCTGGGGCTGCCATGACAGGCTCCCCACTCTGACCCACTCCCTTCAGCTGGTCAGTTTCTGAAGATATGGGTAAACCATGCACCCCTTTAAAAATTTAAACCTCAAACCTTGACAGGGTCATAATGAGCTTTTAAACAGTTTTAATTGGCCTCAAGTGGGAGGTAATCGGTATTCCAGTCCTGCCCTACCCCCGCCCTGGTGGTTATTGCCAGCACCAGGAACAGGGTCATGAAATTGATACGCCACCTGGAGCCAGCGTTTTTGGGGTTGCCCCACACCTCCGTTGCCAACTTCGGGCAGCTCCGAAAATGTAGTCTCATATTTGTCAAGGAGGTTAAAGCATAAAATAATTGAACCCAAAGATATCACTAAAATAATTATCGATGAGGGGGTATACAAAGCTGTATTAGGTTTGATAATGCTTGTTAGTTGACAGAACTATTGTCGAATACTTACACTATTTGTTAATACAAATTCTTTTTCCACCCTCCTGTTGTGAGTCTATAATACAGTACTTCGGATTAACTCAAAGCAATTATATCTGTAATGAAAGTTGAGTTTCACAATGGGAAAGAGATTGGGATAAAATCTAACTCACAATTAACTGAAAATGTTTCTAGCTGTGAGAGTGAAAGCAGAGGTGGTACTGTTATAGATGGATTAACATTGAGTAGCTGAAATAAAAAAAGGTTGAAAAATGTCATGATTCGAGGGTATATGGAATGTGTTGGATGGGGGCATCAGAGGTAAGGGAGGAGAAAGAATAAGCAAGAAGGGAAAAATTTCACTTTTGAAATTAATCAACTCTTGAAGTTATTTAAATTATCTGATAATTCAATTTTCAGCACAAAAAAACCCCTTTTCTGTGTTATTTTCATTGCTTATTTCAAATTATTGAATAATTAATGTTGTTAGTGTTTTAAAAAAATTAACAGGAGCAGATGTAACAATGAAATTCCACAGTTCCAATGCCAGCTACTGTTGAGCCACCTAGTGGGCATGTACATTACACTCACTTAACTGGAACCTTCTGTTTGAACCCTAGGATCTAATTTACTGTGAAAAATTATGAATTAAAAAAGTGGAACATTCATTATTAGGGTAGGATTTTTGGGCCCTGCCGAGGTCGAGAATGGAGGCGGGTGGTGCCTGAAAATACCAGCACTGGTTGGCATGCCAGTTTCCCAAACCCATTCCCGGCGCTAGCCAGTTTTGTTGAAGCGGGTTCGGGGCTGGTAGGGCTGCCCGCCCCCATGAGGCAGACAGCCAGTTAGGCTCACTAAGATAATAACAAGAAATGCTGGAAATAATCAGGAGGTCTGGCAGCATCTGTGGTGAGAGAAGTAGAGTTAACGTTTCAGGTCAGTGACCCTTCATCAGAACTGGCAAATATTAGAAATGTAAAAGGTTTTAAGCAAGTAAAGTGGGGGTGGGGCAAGAGATAACAAAAGAGAAGGTGTTGACAGAACAAGGTCTCAGAGAATAACTGACCAAAAGGTCATGGAGCAAAGGCAATCAGTATGTTAATGGTGTGCTGAAAGACAAAGTGTTAGTACAGAAAGGGTGTTAATCCATCCTCCACAGGATGGTTTGAGGGTTCTCCGCATCTTCCTTGAACAGAGGCCCAACCAGTCCCCATCCACCACTACCATCACCCTCCTCTGCCTGGCGGAACTTGTTCTCATATTGAACAACTTCTCCTTCAACTTCACTCACTTCCTTCAAGTAAAAGGTGTTGCAATGGGTACCCACATGGGTCCTAGTTATGCCTGTCTTTTTGTGGGATATGTCGAACATTCCTTGTTCCAGTCCTACTCAGGCCCCCTCCCCCAACTCTTTTTCTGGTACATTGATGACTATGTCGGTGCTGTTTCCTGCTCCCGCCTGTAACTGGAAAACTTTATCAACTTTGCTTCTAATTTCCACCCTTCTCTCACCTTTACATGGTCCATCTCCAACACTTCCCTTCCCTTCCTCGACTTCTCTGTCTCCATCTCTGGGGATAGGTTGTCTACTAATATTCATTATAAGCCCACTGACTCCCACAGCTACCTCGACTACACTTCTTCACACCCTGCCTCCTGTAAGGACTCCATTCCATTTTCCCAATTTTTCCGTCTCCGACGCATGTGCTCTGATGATGCTACCTTCCATGACATCGCTTCTGATATGTCTTCCTTTTTCCTCCACCGGGGATTTCCCCCCCCACCCCCCACCCACTGTGGTTGACAGGGCCCTCAACCGTGTCCGGCCCATTTCCCGCACCTCTACCCTCACCCCTTCCCCTCTCTCCCAGAACCGTGACAGGGGTCCCCTTGTCCTCACTTTCCGCCCCACCAGCCTCCACATCCAAAGGATCATCCTCCGCCACCTCCAGAGTGATGCCACTACCAAACTTATCTTCCCCTCCCTCTCCTGTTAGCATTCCCTCCGCGACACCCTGGTCCACTCCTCCATTACCCCCACCACCTCGTCCCCTTCCCCCTTTCCCTGCAATTGCAGGAGGTGTAATACCTGTCCATTTACCTCCTGTCTCCTCAATATCCAAGGCCCCAAACACTCCTTTCAGGTAAAGCAGCGATTTATTTGTACTTCTTTCACTTTAGTATACTGCATTCGCTGCTCATAATGTGATTTCCTCTACAATGGGGAGACCAAATGCAGACTGGGTGACCGCTTTGCGGAACACCTCCACTCAGTCCGAAAGCATAACTCCGAGCTTCTGGTTGCTGGCCATTTCAACACTCCCCCCTGCTCTCATGCCCACATCTCTATCCTGGGATTGCTGCAGTGTTCCAGTGAACATAAATGCAAGCTCGAGGAACAGCACCTCATTTACCGATTAGGCACGCTACAGCCTGCTGGACTGAACATTGAGTTCAATAACATCAGAGCATGATGGGCCCCCCATTTTTATGTTTAGTTATTTTTTCTTTTTTATGTGTTTATTTTATTTTAGTTTGTTTCGTTTGTTTATACTGTGCCTACCCACTGATTTTTTCATATTTGTGCTTGGGGCCACGCTGTTCAGTTTTCTGTCCACTAACACCCTCTCTGAACTAACGTTTGTCTTTCAGAACACCATTAACATACTGTTTGCCTTTGCTCCATGACCTTCTGGTCAGTTATTTTCTGTGACCTTGTCCTAGCAACACCTTCTCTTTTGTTATCTCTTGCCCCACCCCTGCTTTACTTGCTTAAAACCTTTTACTTTTATAATATTTGCCAGTTCTGATGAAGGGTCACTGACCTGAAAGTTTAACTCTGCTTCTCTCTCCACAGATGCTGCCAGACCTGCTAAGTATTTCCAGCATTTCTTGTTTTTATTTCAGATTTCCAGCATCTGCAGTATTTTGCTTTTATTTTAGGCTCACTAAGAGCCTTATTAACAGCACTTAAAGGAGGCCAACTGGGATTTTCCAGAGGGCCTCCAGTTTCCTGACAAGACGGAGGCAGTTCAACTGCCTGGAGGCAGGTACCCAGTGGCAGGCCTGGGTGCCAGCACTCCTGGCAGGCATATATGCCCTCCCTGCCTGCCTGAGTTTCAGTTTCCAACCACTGACACCTAACCTGAAAGATGGCCCTAGGCTGCTGAATTATAAATGTATGCATCACAAATGTAACCAGATTAATACTTGAGGTTTTGAAGGAGAAGTTTGAAGCTATATCGCAGTAGCGTAGAATCATAGTATGGTTACAGCACAGATGGAGGCCATTTGGCCCATTTAGTTTATGCTGCCTCTCTACAAGAGCATTTCAACTAGTCCCACTACTCCACCCTTTCCCCGTAACCCTGCACATTTTTATCTTCAGGTGCTTATCCAATCCCCTTTTGAAAGCCACAATTCATTCTGCTTCCATCACCCTTTCAGGCAGTGCATTCCAGATTCTAACCACTCACTGCATGAAAAATGTTTTCTCATGTCCCCTTTGGCTCTCTTGCCAATCACCTTAAATCTGTGTCCCCTGGTTCTCAATCCCTGCAGCAAAGGGAACAATTTCTCTCTATTTACTCTGTGTAGACCCCTCATGATTTTGAACACTAAGGAAAACAACGCCAGCTTCTTCATTCTATTCTCATAACTGAAGTCCCTCATCCCTGGAATCATTCTTGTAAATCTTTTCTGCACTCTTTCTCAAGCCTTTACATCCTTCCTAAATTGCGGTGCCCAGAATTAAGCACAATACTCCAGATGAGAGTTGAACCAGTGATATATAAAGGTTCATCATAACTTCCTTGCTTTTTACAGTATGACTTTTTAACGACTTTCTCAACCTGCCCTGCCACATTCAATGATTTATGCATATATGCTCCCAGGACCCCATGTTCCTGCAGATCCTTTAGAATTGTACCATTTAGTTTATACTGCCTCTCCTCATTCTTCCTATCAAAATGTCTCACTTCAGATTTCTCTATATTAAATTTCATTTGCCCTACGCCTGCCCATTCCACCAGGCTGCCTATGTCCTCTTGAAATCTATCACAATCCTCCTCACAGTTCACAATACCTCCAGGTTTTGTGTCATCTGCAAATTTTGAAATTGTGCCCTGTACACCCAAGTCTAGGTCATAAATATATCTCAAGAAAAGCAGTGGTCCCAGTACTGACCCCTGGGGATCAGCACTGATAACTTTCCTCCCGTCTGAAAAATAACTGTTTAACCTCTACTCTCTGTTTCCTGACACTCAGCCAACTTTGTATCCATGCCACCACTTTCCCTTTTATATTCCATGGGCCTCAACTCTGCTGACAAGCCTATTATGTGGCACTTTATCAACACCTTTTGGAAGTACATGCACACCACATCAACCACATTACCCTCATCAACTCTTTCTGTTATCTCAACCAAAAAAAAACTCAATCAATTTAGTTAAGCATGATTTGCCTTTAACAACTCCATAATGACTTTCCTTAATTAATCCACCCTTGTACAAGCAACAGTTAATTTTGTCCCAGATTATCGTTTCTAAAAGCTGACTGGCCTGTAGTTGTTGGGCTTATCCTTACACCCCTTTTTGAACAAGGGTATAACATTTGCAATCCTCCAGTCCTCTGGCCACCACCCCTGTATCTTAGGAAGATTGGAAGATTATGGTCTGTACCTCTGCAATTTCTACCATATCTTCCCTCAGCATCCTTGGATGTATCTTATCCGGTCCTGGTGGCTTATCAACTTTAAGCACAGCTATCCTTTCTAATACCTCCTCTTTATCAATTTTTAGCCCATCCAGTATTTCAATTACCTCCTGCCTTCACTATGACTTTGGCAACATCTTCTTCCTTGGTAAAGACAGATGCAAAGTTCTCATTTTGTACCTCAGACATGCCCTCTGCATCCATGCATAGATTCCCTTTTTGGTCTCTAATCAGCCTCACCCATTCTGTTACTCCCCTTTTACTATTTAAATACCTATAGAAGACTTTCGGATTCCCCTTTATGTTCGTTGCTAGTCACTTCTCATACTCTCTCTTTGCCTCTCATTTCCTTTTTTACTGACCCTTTAAACCTTCTATAGTCATCCTGGTTCTCACTTGTATTATCAATCTGGCATCTGTCATATGCCCACTTTTACTGCTTCATCTTACTCTCTATCTCTTTCGTCATCTAGGGCGCTCTGGCATTGGTTGTTTATCTTTCCCCATTGCGTCTATCCACAGTGTACCCGAACTATCTCCTCTTTAAAGGAAGCCCATTGCTCTGTTTCAGTTTTTTCTGCCAATTTTTGATTCCAATTTACCCAGAACAGGTCCATTCTCACACCACTGAAATTGGCCCTGCTCCAATTAAGCATTTTTACTTTTGATTGTTCTTTGTCTTTTTCTATAGCTCGCCTAAATACTATTATCACTGCTCATAACTGTTCCCCTACTGCCAATTGATCCATTGACCCATCTCATTCCCCAGAACCAGATCCAGCAATGCTTCCTTTCTCATGAAGTTGGAAACATACTTATCAAGAAAACTCTCCTGAACAAATTCCAGCAACTCTTCTCCCCCTCTGCCCTGTACACTATTGCTATCCCATCTTATATTAGGATAAATTAAGTCCTTCATTAAAACAACTCTATAGTTCTTGCACTGCTTTGTAATTTCTCAGCAAATTTGCTCCTTTATATCTTTCCCCCTAGTTGGTAGCCTATAGAATACACCAAGCTGTGTAATGGCATGTACATCAGTGGATGTGGTTTCTTCATTCTTAACAAATAGATTGCGTCCTTGACCACTTCAGGACATTCTCTCTCTCCAACACTGTATTATTCTCCTGAAACAATACTGCCACCCCGCCTCCTTTCTTTCCTTCCCTATCTTTCCTGAATACCTTGTATCTAGGGATATTTACTACCCAGTCCTGTCCCTTTTTTGAGGCAGGAATTCATTATCACCACAACCTTATATTCCTATGTGGCTATTTGCGCCTGTAGCTCACCAACCTTATTGACCACATGCCATGCTTTTATGTACCTGCATTGATTAGATCTTTGCTGATTACTCAATGGAAGTGTAATGGTCCTGAAAAAATCTCAGCAGGACCAATATTCCCTGGTAAAATCAATTTGTTTGGGATTACCACCCATTTCTTTGGCGATTCTATGATAGTGGAAGAATTTCTTACTCCTATTGCCTCAGATACAGACTTTTAGTCTGCGAGATGTCTCCATTCTTTATGGGGCAGTAGCAATTGCATTTAGATGGGCAGACATTGTAGTTAAAGAGGAAGAGTGTGAAGTATTAGATACGATGAGCATAATGAGAGAGGAAGTACTAGAGAGTCTGACATCATTGAAAGTGGATAAATCGCCAGGACCAGATGGATTGCATCCCAGGTTGTTAAAGAAAGCCTGGGAGGAAATAACAGATGCACTGAGGATCATCTTCAAATCCTCACTAGATACAGGCAAGGTACCAGATGATTGGAGGTCCGCGAATTTTGAACCATTGTTTAAAAAGGGTGAGAGGGATAGGCCAAATAATTATAGGCCAGTCAGTCTGACCTCGGTGGTGGGTAAATTGTTAGAATCAATTTTGAGCGACAGGATGAACTGTCACTTAGAAAGGCATGGATTAATCAGGGATAGTCAGCATGGATTTGTTAGGGGAAGGTCGTGTCTGACTAACTTAACTGAATTTTTTGAGGAAGTAACAGGGACGATTAGTAAGACATTTGACAAGGTTCCGCATGGCAGACTGGTCAGTAAAATGAAAGCCCATGAGATACAGGGGAATGTGGCAGGTTGGATCCAAAATTGGCTCAGGGACAGGAAACAAAGGGTAGTAGTCGACGGATGTTTTGCGAATGGAAAGCTGTTTCCAGTGGCATTCCACAGGGCTCAGTGTTGGGTCCCTTGCTGTTTGTGGTATATACTAATGATTTGGACTGAAATGTGGGAGACATGATTGCGAAATTTGCTGATGACACAAAAATTGGCCTTGTAGTTAATTGTGAAGACTCCAGAATAATATTAATGGTTTGGTTGAGTGGACGGGAAAGTGGCAAATGGAATTCAATCCAGAGAAGTGTGAAGTAATGCATTTGGGGAGGTCAAATTTAAGCGAGGGAATACACAATAAACAGGAGGATATTGAGAGGGGTAGAAGAAGTGAGAGACCTTGGAGTACAGATCCCTGAAGGTGGCAGGACAGGTAGATAGAGTGGTGAAGAAGGCATATGGAATGCATTCCTTTATTGGCCGAGGTATAGAATACAAAAACAGGGATGTGATGCTGGAACTGTATACAATACTCATTAGGCCACAGCTGGAATATTGCGTACAGTTCTGGTCGCCACATTACAGGAAGGACATAATTGCTCTGGAGAGAGTACAGAGGAGATTTACAAGAATGTTGTCAGGGCTTGAAAATTGCAGCTATGAGGAAAGATTGTATCGGCTAGGGTTGTTTTCCCTGGAACTGAGGAAGCTGAGGGGGGACTTAATTGACGTGTACAAAATTATGAGTGGCCTTGATAGAGTAGACAGGAAGGACCTGTTTCCCCTGGCAGAGAGGTCAGTTACCAGGGGACACAGATTTAAGGTGATTGGTAGAAGGATTAGAGGGGACATGAGGAAAAACATTTTCACCCAAAGGGTGGTGGGTGTCTGGAATTCGCTGCCAGGAATGGTGGTGGAGGCAGAGACCCTCAATTCTTTTAAAAGGTACCTGGACATGTACCTGAACTGCTGTAACCTGCAAGGCTATGGACCAGGTGCTGGAAGGTGGGATTTGATTGGGCGGCTAGTTTTTTCGGCTGGCATAGACATGATGGGCTGAATGGCCTCCTTCTGTGCTGTAATTGTTCTATGATTCCATGGTTCTCAATATGCTGAGTAATTGAAAACTTGTGAATTGCTCATGATCTGATGTAATTATGAGAGGTTCAGCTATCTATTTCTATATAATTTTTGGGAGGTTGTTAACAAGGATTTTGTTTCTGTTCCCCAACTAACAGCAGAGTTGTTTTTAAGACTGTGCTGACCAACAGGTAAGTTTCAGGCCATGGTGTGCTTTGCAGCGCAAAATGTCTGCCTCTCTTTTACAATCTGTGTTTAGAAAGAAAGTGATTGGCACCTTTATTATCTTATGTATTGAGGAGGTTGGAGATATTTTGTTTTTTCAGTTTCAGCTATACATTTTCTTGTTTTATTTAAATAACGATTTGTTGGTTTAGAACCTGGGTCTCAATCTAATTGCAGACTTTTATTCATTCTACTTTTTGAAGTATAGGGCCCGATGAGGCAATACATGATGCATTTTCGTAGCCAGAATACAAAGTAAGGGTTATCAGTTGTGATTGATGGTTTTTTTTGTTTGTCTAGATATTGGGCAGGAGAAGGTATGCTCTGGATTGCAGGGGATGTGAAATCTGCTCGCAGGATTGGCCAGTAATTTTGACGCCAGAACAATAGCATACAAACCACAAAATGCAACAAAGAAAATGATGCAAAAATATTTTTAACCAATAGGGAAGATAAAATTCAAAGTACTATCCAAGGTCTTAAGAATGAAAAGATCTACTGAAACAGGGGGGAGTAAAATATCTTGTTTTTTAAAAAAAAAAGATTTTTTGGCATTCAGACTAATTATGTTTGAAATTTGAACATAATTTGATATCACTGACTTAGATATAATATTTTAAGTCTCCATGGAGACTTGTTCAGTGCACTGTGAGCATACAGAATTATGTTTCTTGGTTATTGGAAATTAACTTCATTATGAAATTATAATCATGAATTTATGCAGTTTTAATAATCACAGTTTTGTGCAGCTGTAAAATAGAAATATGTTTTCATGAAGATCTCTCTTTCTGGGGCTTCTTATTAGGTATTAGTGCAAAGGACTTACTTGGTCTGTTTGTCATCATCTCAGAGCAGTCTGTTTACTGAGTTAAATCAGCAACAATGCTCTTATGAAGATGATTGGTAGCAGGATTATAAACTGGAATTTTAATCTTGACAACATAATCATGTTGTAAAATTAGGTTGCTCAGAATTGTTCAAATTGATCGTGGCCCTGAGTCCTCAACACAAAAAACTTAATTCTCATTTCTGATTAGTTTGCACAAAAACTGACAAAATTGCCTCTTTCTCCCAGTGTTTGATGTCTATACACAATATGATGCTGTAATGAAATGGGCTTTGCGTCAAAGGATGTTGTACTTGTTACAATTTTATAGGAAAGTATCTGTGGATTACACACAGAGCAAGGTGACAGATGCCGAGAGTGCAAACCATATGTAATTAGGCAGGTCCCATCTGGAACCCTTCAGATTCTGAAGTACTATTTCTGAAAAAGAATTTCTAATTAATTGGTTTGAACTTTGTGTACAGTACCAAGACATGATTCTTTTCTGAAATGTTGACAAGAAGAAACCAATGGAAAGAAGAATTGTGATGAAGGAACAACTAGTAGGTCTGATGCTGTTAGTCGGTGTCAATTCACAACAATCAGTTTTTATCCTTTTCCATCTGAATTTCAAAAGATCTAACTCTTTTTCTCAGCATAATTGACGGACTATGTAGTGGTATGATACATTTTAGAAAGCTGGCTTCATTTATTAAAACACATCCCTCCGAGATTGTATTCTTTTGAAAACACTGCAAAGGGAGCACATTAAGCTCTAATGCATAGATCAATATCTTTGGATTCAATTATATTTGTCTCCTCTCTCAGTGTAATACGCATTTTGTGCTGTGACTCAAGACGGGTTATTGAGGCAAGGCTGGAATTAATGCAGCTAATAAATTATACATCTTACAGAATTATTGCACTTTCTGCGTTATTCAATGCTTTTCAATGACGTTAGTGAAATTCCGCTCATTTTTACTTTGTGCCATTTTTCAACTCAAACAATTTGATTGAAGAGCTTATGTAAGTGACGCAGGTATAACATGCTAACTCTTTGATATTTACCAAATGGTTATGTAACTAGAAAAACAAGTATATCAGTTGACAAGTTTTACTGCTGTAGAAGGTTGAATATATGGCAGAATTTCAGAATGTGTTTACGAATACTAACATTGTCACATGCCAGATGAACACATTATATATTTTTCATAACTTTACATTTTTCTGATTATTTATAGTAATGACAGTACTTCTGCAGTACTGTTGCTGAACCTAATGGAATGTATGTGTTTCCACTCAATTTAAACAACCACTTTGGCACAGAATTTGCAGCAGCAGGGCAATACATGACACAGTCGTTGGTTAGACTTGCCCTTGCTCATTTAATCACGATGATATTTCTGTCACAAGTTGCTGGAAGGGTGAGATGGAAATGATGTGTCACCCACTGCAGGGCATCTGAATGGTGTCTGAATTTGATCAAGTGAAAGGCTGACCAGTTGGCACGAGATAGTGAAGACTTACCCATTAATTCAGTCAGGCGTGTTACAGAGAGATAAGTAATAAAATGTATTTTTAAAAAAATAACGTTTACCCCATTTATAGGATGTGGACGTCACTGGCTAGGCCAGCATTTATTGTCCATGCCAAGTTGCCCCGGAGAAGGTGGTGGTGACCCACCTTCTTGAACCATTGCAGTTTGTGTGATAATGGTACCCCCACACTGTTCTTAGGGAGGGAGTTCCAAGATTTTAACCCAGCACCAGTGAAGTAATGGTGGTATATTTACAAGTCAAGTTGGTGTGTGACTTGGAGAAAAACTTGGAGGTGTTGGTGTTCCCATGCACCTGCTGCCCTTGTTGTTCTAGATGGTAGAAGTTGAGGGTTTGGGATCTGCCGTTGAAGAAGCTTTGACGAGTTGCTGCAGTGCACCTTGTAGATAGTATATACTGCAGCTGGTGGTGGAGGAAGTAATGTTTAATGTGGTGGTTCGGGTGGCGATCAAGTGGACTGTTTTGTCCTGGATGGTGTGAAGCTTCTTGAATGTTGTTGGAGCTGCACTTATGCGTCTAAGTGGAGTATATTCCATCACATCCCTGACTTGTGGCTTGTAGGTGGTGGACAAGCTTTGGGGAATCAGGATGTAAGTTACTCACCACAGAATACTTAGTCTCTGACCTGCTCTTGTAGCCACAGTATTTATGTGCCTTGTCCAGTTAATTTTCTGCACAATGGTGACCCCCAGGGTATTGATGATGGGGGAATTTGATGATGGTACTGCCATTGAAAGTCAAGTGGAAGTGGTTAGACTACCTGGCATTTGTGTGGCAGGAATGTTACTTGTCACTGATCAGCTCAAGTTGTTATCGAGGTCTTGCTGAATGTGAGCACGGACTGCTTCATTTTCTGAGGAGTTGTGAATGGAACTGAACACTGTTCTTGAAATGAACATAACCATAGAAAGTTAATTATATTGTAAAGAAACTTTTAAAAACTTCTTATAAAACTTTATGATGGTCTGGTTAGGCCACAACTGGAGTATGGCATCCCGTTCTGGTCACCACTCTTTAGGAAGGATATGAGGGTCCTTGAGAGGGTGCAGAGGAGATTTACCAGAATGTTTCCAGGGATGAGGGATCTCAGCCACAAGGTTAAGTTGGAGAAGCTGGGGTTGCTCTTCTTGGAGCAAAGGAGATTTGATAGAGGTGTGTAAGATGATAACCGGTTTAGATAAGGTAGACAAAGAAAATCTCGTCCCATTAGCTGATGGTACAAAGACCAAGGGACACAGATTTAAGGTTTTGGGCAAGAGCTACAGGGTGGGGTGCGAGGAAAAACTTTTTAATGCAGTGAGTGGTAATGACCTGGAAATTTTTGCCTATGAAGTTGGTGGAAGCAGAGATGATCAATGATTTCAAAAGAAAATTGGCTGGACACTTGAGGGAAATAAACTTGCAGGCCTATGGGGATAGAATAGGTGTTGGGAATGAGTGGATTGCTCTAGTCAGCATAGACACGATGGGCCGAATGGCTGTCTTCTATGCCGTAATTATTCTATGACAGTGCATGAACAGTTTTTAAAAAGCAGTGCAAAGTAATGAACTGTTTTTAAAAAGCAGTGTTCTTGTTCAATTATTGGAGTGTTATTTATTAATATGCATACTTCTCTGATTGTACTATAAGCATTGTTGCTGCGGTCTTTAAATCATTTAGTCCTAAAAATTTTAATAGTATCATCGTGTTCACGTTACAATTGTTTCCAAAGTAGAAAATTACGAATGACCTCAATTTATATTTAAAGTTTTGTACTAACCACCTGAATTTTTACAGTTTTTCTTGCAGTAAATATCCAAATTGTTGTTTATACTGCTGCAATAGGCATTTATTGTTTGACTTTCAATTTTGCCTGTCATTTTCTGTGCTTTCCTGGGGAGGGGAAGGGGAGGTGAGGAGGAATCTTGCCATTTTCATCACTGGGATTCTTGAGATCATTCACTTCCACAGGCATCTGGGTTACCTGGTTAAGCGTCAGTTGTTCCTCTAGGGCAAAGTGGAGCTAATATTCAGCACCCTTGCCACTTCGATAGGTGGGTACTAAAAAGTAGTCCTACCCAACCTGTCCAGGCACTGGAAGTTTGATTTCAGCACCCCTGTTATCCTATCCACTACTTGACACATGCATATGTGTGCATGGTTGTACCTTTCCTATGCTGCATTACTGATTCTGTGGTAGGGTTTTATTAGCCATGGTTTTACTGTGTAGGCCTTGCCACCTATGATCCATCTGAATCCTTGCATCTGGTGTAGGTGCCAAGTAGGTTTGAGTGTCAAAAGTCGAAGGCATCCTGAGCACTACTTCATTGATCTGCATTGGCACCCGCAGTTGGATATTGCAAAGTATCATCACATTTAATGAATGATACCCTTTCCTGCTGATGTATGTGACAGGTGCGTCATTAGGTGCCTTCAGTGGCACATGGGCTCCATCACTGGTGCCCCACACTTTGGGGAAGCCTGCAACCCTATGGAATGCAATGGACCTGTCCCTTTGCTCGGGACATGTCACAGACGATGAAGTCAGAAGCCCTGTGACTATCGTATCCGTGACATGCTAAATGCTGTGGCACACAGCACTCAGGATGATGTTGCACATGTCACCTTACCTTGAGGGATATTGTTACCTTCATGGCCATTGACAGGGCCCTGAGGGAGTTGGAACATTGGCTGAAGGTCCTCCTTTAACCTGTCACATAGGCGGCCGCTTACCTCCTTATTAAAACATAACCTCCTCACACACAGCTTCTCTGATGTCACCTTGAAAGACATCCTCTCTCTATGCACTCTCTGGGATGGGTAATTGTTCCTCCTGGAGCGCCGCCAGGCATAATGCATGACTCTTCCATGCTGTAAAGTAAATCCAACAGTGGGATGCCTTGTGGAAAAGGCATTCTTTTCTTTCTTTTTGGTCTCGCAAGCCTCTCTAAGCACTTGCAGGGCTGTTGATATCACATGAATCTGAAAAAAATATGACACCCTGGCTCTCACAGACATTTCTACAAAGTATCTCTGCCAGCTTAAAAGCTTTCTCTGTCTGAATCTAACACTAACTAAATATGTATTGTAATATTACTTGTTCCGTTAGTGTGTGACCTACTGTAAGACTCGCAGGACCACAAGCAATATTCAAAGTAAACATGGGTTTTATGATATTTTAACTGGAACATAATATATATATACAGTTATTGCACAAGCCACATCTAAACATGTCTTTCTTAGTTGGGCTCTACTCACAACTGCCTGGTCATGTGTGATGTGACATCACTTCTTCCAGTGACCTTCACTTGCAGCTCCTTAAGGTGGTCTGTTCTTAAGGTTGTCCCTTCTTAAGGTCGTTCCACAACATGTGTGGATCTTAACTGGCACCCAAACAGGCTCCTTATATTACTTTAGACAAGCCCTTACTTTCTGTTTATTTTGTATCAAGCATGTACCGCAACTTCACATCCTTCAATGCATTTTATTGAGATGCTATTTTTGTGAGGCTAATTGTGAAGTGATGAAATGATGGAGCACTGCCTCTTGTATAGCAACCATTGCGCATCTGTGTTTAACCATCCATCTGCCTCTCACCAGAAGTTGCTGTACAATTTGTGCATAAATAATAGCGAATGCCACTAACCGTACCATTATATCGACAGCAAAATCTGGCCCAATGTTCCTAAATCTGTCCAGTTGCACTCTTCTGTTTCTAATTACACATTTCCGTTGTCTATGCTTATAATTTGCATTTTGTTTTGCAGATGTAACTTTTTCCTGCATATGCATAAAACAAGAGCTTACAGATCATGTAACTGAAATCCTCACGAGTAACTTTTATATCCTGTAATAAAGCTAAATAGACTGAGATTGGATTCGTAATTGTATTTTATAACTTGGGAAGGGGTGATTTCTATGAATTCCGTTGATATAGGTGAAGGTTGAATATAAATTTATTAATGCAATGGGCAGAATTTCCTTGTGTAATTTTTCACATTTATTTTCAGTAATTGGCACAGTGGTTTTGGAAAGCAGAGGAAATTTGATAACCCATAAAATTTTCAAAGAATTTCTGTTGAAATGCATAGAAAATGGAAATAGCTGGGAAAATAGCATTGAAATAAAACCTTTTCCTGATGTAAGGTAATTAACTACTTTGTGTAAATTGAAGCATTTGCAGTTGGATGACATCACATGACCTAATCTCCTAACATTGAAAGGTAAGTGTATGATTTATGCATTTCAAAAAGTTAGATATTGCTGTGTTAAAAAAACAAAATGTAATGAAGCTGTTGATCCTGCTGGTGAAAAATAGATTGTTTTGCAGTAATGAACCTGCAAAGTATGAAAGCGAGCCTCAAAAATGTTCTCTGACCTTCTTCCAGTATGCCTTCAAAATGGGTGGTCACAGGAATGGAAACGTTTTTGGTCTTAGTAAATTGGCAAAAATGCATTTTAGTGATTTATTACAACGTGTTCTTTTGTGTTAACGTTTTACACATCCACATTGATGATGAGTATTTTGCATTTTTCCAAATGACTTTTCAAAATACTCAAATGAGGACATGTGCCATAGTAACCGGAAGTAGTGATTAAACAGTGGGACCTAGTTCATTGGAAAAAATAATAGCAGCATTGATCCACTATTATCCCCATGTCGATATTCATGTCTCTGCCATATCCAGTGACTTCACCTGAATCTGCTATGTAGAATCCTTCAATGGCCCAATACAATCTTTAATGGTCCTCTGCCTCCTTACACAGCTGTAAAATGCTTTGCTATTACTATTACATTTATCCACTATCCTTTTACCCCCTTGTCCTTTCGGTTGCTTTCAATACCCTTAGCTGGGTTTGATACCTATCATTTCTTCCTGGGAGTTATTAATCTTAAATTTGTTAAAATATTTCTTCTTCGTCTCATCTTCTTTGGACATTACCAATGAGCAAATCTCCCCCATCCTCGAACCCTAGAGACATACACAGCTTCTTCCTGCAAAAGAGTGACTTTGAAAGCATTCCATTGTTCTTCACTGTTGCTGATCCATCCCTGTTTAGTAGGACTACCCAATCAATCTTACACAAGTTGGCTGTCAACTCTGCAAATTTGGCCTCCTTATCATCCAGTACAAAGATGAAATTTACAGTAGCATTAGTTTATTTGACTAAGTTAAATTTAATAATGTTATGGTTGCTGTTGCCCAGGTGTTGTGCACATGGAGGTCTGAAATTGCATTGGGCTTACTACAAAAACCAAGTTCCACCTTTCCTAGTGTTTCCCTAGTTTCTTCCCTAACATGTTACATATCATTTATAATAGTTACACATTTTTCAGCTGTCCTCCCTTCAATACTAGATGGATCCGTACTGCACCATTGGATAGCGATAAAGTTAAAATCGCCCATTATGCAAATCTTTCTCACTTATGTAGCCATAGTATTGATATGGTTGGTAAAGTCAAGCGTGTCTCCCACAATGTTGCTGGTAGGGAACTTGCTCATGGCGGTACCATTGAAGATTGGGGGAAAGCAGTTAGGTCTTCTCTTGTTGGAGATGATCATTGTCAGCACTTGTGTGAAGTAGATGTTACCTACCATTTGTCAGTGTAAACCTGGATGCTGTTCAGCTCCTGCTAAAGGCTGCAGGAGCTTCTTCATTGTAAGGTAGATAAGGTGGTTAGAAAGGCATATGGGATGCTTGCCTTTATTAGCTGAGGCGTAGTATATAAGAGCAGGAAGGTCATGATGGAGCTGTATAAAATGCTAGTTAGGCCACAGCTGGAGTACTGTGTACAGTTCTGGGCACCACACTATAGGAAGGATGTGATTGCACTGGAGAGGGTGCAGAAGAGATTCACCAGGATGTTGCCTGGACTGGAGCATTTCAGCTATGAAGAAAGACTGAAAAGGCTAGGGTTGTTTTCCTTGGACCTGATTGAGGTATACAAAATTATGAGGGGCATTGATAGGTTAGATAGGAAGAAACTTTTTCCCTGAGCGGAGGTATCAATAACCAGGGGGTATAGATTTAAGGTAAGGGGCAGGAGGTTTAGAGGGGATTTGAGGAAATATTTTTTTCACCCAAAGGGTGGTTGGAATCTGGAACGCATTGCCTGAAGAGGTGGTAGAGGCAGGAACCCTCACAGCATTTAAGAAGTATTTGGATGAGCACTTGAAATACTAAAAGCATACAAGGCTATGGGCCAAGTGCTGGAAAATGGGATTAGAATAGTTAGGTGTTTGATGGCAGGCACAGACATGATGGGCCGAAGGGCCTGTTTCTGTGCTGTATAACTCTATGACTCTATTGTCAGAAGAATTGTGAATGGAGTTGAACACTATAGAATAGTTAATAGATAACCCCACTCTTGACCTGATGACAGGGGAAGGTCATTGATGAAGCAACTGAAGATTGCTGGGCTAAGGATGCTGAAGAATGTTGGTAATGTCTTGGGCTGCTATGATTGATCTTTGGCAACCAGCATCATTCACGGTGTCTTGGTAGGACTCCAGCCACTGGGTGGTTTTCCTCTTGACGCTCCGTTATCCTCAGTTTTGCATGGTATGGTGCCATACTCGGTCGAAAACTGCCTTTTGCCTTCTTGCTTTCATTTAGTTCTGTCCATATTTGGATCAAGGCTGTGATGAGGTCAGGAGCCAAATGTTTCTGATAAAACCCAAAATGAGTGTCAGCTTACTGGTGAGTAGGTATTGCTTGATGATGCGATTGAAGATCTCTCAAAATGCCCCACAGTATTTCATATCTTTAGTTTTAGTTTAGAGTTACAGCACTGAAACAGGCCCTTCGGCCCACCGAGTCTGTGCTGACCATCAACCCCCCATTTATACTAATTCTACCCTAATTCCATATTTTTACCACATCCCCACCTGTCCCTATATTTCCCTACCTATACTGGGGGCAATTTATAATGGCCAATTAACCTATCACCCTGCAAGTCTTTGGCATGTGGGAGGAAACCGGAGCACCCGGAGGAAACCCACGCAGACACAGGGAGAACTTGCAAACTCCACACAGGCAGTACCCAGAATTGAACCCGGGTTGCTGGAGCTGTGATGCTGCGGTGCTAACCACTGCACCACTGTGCCGCCCATGATGAATTACTTTTTGAAATGCAGGCACAATTGCTATGACAGCATACATGGCAATTTTAAAACAGAGATGCAGCCTTGATTGGATTAACATCAAGTTTTATTAGTTATCTCGTATTTTAACTGTTGTAAATGTTATAATTGAATGGATGTAAGCACGTATGAAGTTTCACACGTGATGTGGCGTAACTGTCTGAAGGTGCAACAGTATGTGTACTGTCACTATAAATATACCTACTTACTTTCAGTGCTGGCAGTCAAAATTCAGTATGTTATTGATTCTGACCTGTGTAGACCATTACAATGAGCTGTCAACAGCCCCAGCTCTACAGCAATCAAGAAAATGCACTATGTACAATGACCTCATCGTTCCTCAGAAAGGTGACATTTATTTTCAATAAATCACTTGATTTAACACTTCTAATGTAATAATTGGAACCACTGACCTGATCGAACAGAGACATTTTATTAGACCTTCCAGCTACTTTTAAATGTGTTTTTAATCCTTTCATTTCAAACCTTTGTTGTTTTCACTATTTATTGAGCAAACAAGGGGAGAAGTAAAAGGTTTCATATGTGTAATTAATGCGTATTCAATGCCAGGAACATACGTGCTTCATTCAGTTGAGTCCAGAAATAGCAATCAGGATCCTGTAATGGGCTTGCCATCTAACTTTGGGCCATTCCGGCTGCCCACTGGTAGGCTGGAAAACTATTGCCATAATGGCGCCAGCAACAGGTCAGTAGGTCACTTGAAAACAAACCCTATTCATATGGAACCTCTTATAGTCTTCCAAAGGGAGATTGCCAATTAGAGATGAATTATAGGCCGTTTTTGTGCTTGTACCCAATAGAAACTGAGTTGAAATAGCCAACATTTGTCTTATTAGAATTCTTTTAGTTGTTAGGAAAGTGAGCTTTAATCTTATCAGTCTGGGATAGATTCAGACCTAGATCGAAGGAGGTAAAGGACAATATTTTATCCCATCCTGTCATTGATACTACAACGTTATAACATTTCAAGATTTCATGTGTAAGAGATATTATGGTTAGTATGTGTATATCTCTAATTGAAACTGATTCTAAGTTAGTTAAGTGTTGGAGCCTTCTCAGAGGTGATCGTATTGTACGGATTTAATCTTTTTGAATAGGCTGTTTTTAGTCTCATAAGGTTGCTGTGATCTTGATAAGAGGGCTATTTATCCCCAAAGAGGTCTCTCTTTTATATATATATTGATAAAGATCATAATTGTTGGCATCTAGAATATTTTTTAAGGAACTGGCAATATTTCCAACTTTTGCGAAATTTCCTCCCACAGTTTTCTCTTCATTCAACTCTTCGTACTTAAGATTAGGAGATCTTCCAGGTTAGAAGATGGCTCTAGCTTATGTATCAAAATTACATTTTTCACAATTTTAAGGTGTCACAGATTATTAAAAACCTGTCAGTCTTAATTCCATCAATAATATCCACGGCACACTGAAGTTTACAAATGTGCAGTTCACAGCTGTAACTGCAATTTATGTAATTCTTATTGTGACTCTGACAGATCTCAGAAATTCAGCCTTGTTTCTATTCCTCTAGTGCCAAAATGTGATTGATGGTTGCATGAATAATTACTAGTTATAAAAACAAAATGAATTTTTGAAACTGCAAGTGCAAGGAATAGCTTTATTCATACTATCTATTATCCATAGATTGTTGCAATATATTAAAAGGAAGATATTTAAAAACATAAATTTCAGTATATTAAGCTAAATAAAATCCTCCACAGTGTTCTCAACTGTGCACTGCTGTGCTACAGAGATTGTCAACTTGTAAAGATACTGTTTCATCTCAATTATGAGACATTATTGCTTCTTTTCCCTGCAATACATTCTTTGAAAGATGACTTTATTTGTACTCCGTCTGTTTTTCAAGTTTTCCTAATTTCATTAAATTGCATGTTGTCATAAGTGTTTTCTTTTTTTCTAAACAAAACCTAAGAGGTCTGTATGCCTTTAAGACCTGTTGCTAGTTTTCTGTGAACAGTGACTGCAGAGACTTGTGGGGCTGAATTTTACGCCACCCCAGCGAGACGGCTGGTGGCATGGGGGCGGCGTAAAATTGAGCGTGAGGCTCCAGGAGGCCTACCTGCCCTGCTCCTTCTCCTGTCAACTTTATGGCGGTCAGGCTTGGGGGGTGGGGGGAACGGCCCGCCCGCCCGAGGCCAATCAAGGCCCTTAAGTGGCCACTTAACGGCTTGAGCCCACCTCCACGGGTATTTTACCCGTGGCAAGCGGGTGTGCTGGGGACATGAAAGGCCGCCCAGCGATAGCCGCTGGTCTTTCCGCGCCCCGGAGGGTGGTGGTGGGGGAGCATGGCAGTCGGGCACAGGATGCCCGATTGAGGGCCACCCCCGCCTCCCAACCCACCCACCGGACCCAAGACGCCCACCCTCCCCAGCGAAGGACTGATTCCCCTGGTGAGACAACCCCTACTTACCCACTATCACTTGGAGAGGGAAAGAGTGTGGCCCATTAGGGACCAAAGTAACCATCTGTGTGTGGAGCAGGAGGACATAGGTGACGTTTTAAATAATTACTTTGCATCTGTGTTCACTATAGAGTAGGGCAATGTAGGTGTAGAGATCAGGGAGGGGGATTATGATATATTTGAACATATTAACATTGAAAGGGATGACGTATTAGCTGTTTTAGTGGGCTTAAGAGTGGATAAATCCCCAGGCCCAGATGTGATGTATCCCAGGCTGTTATGTGAGGCAAGGGAGGAGATAGCAGGGGCTTTGTCACCAATTTTCAAATCCTCTCTGGCCACAGGAGAGGTACCAGAGGACTGGAGGACAGCGAATGGCGTGTCATTATTCAAGAAGGGTAGCAGGGATAAACCAGGTAATTACAGGTCGGTGAGTCTAACATAAGTGGTTGAGAAAATATTGGAAAAAATTCTGAGGGACAGAATCTCCATTTGGAGAGGCAGGGATTAATCAGGGATAGTCAGCATGGCTTTGTCAGGGGGAGATTGTGTCTAACTAACTTGATTGAAATTTTCAAGTCGGTGACGAGATGTGTAGATGAGGGTAAAGCAGTAGATGTAGTCTACATGGACTTCAGTAAGGCTTTTGATAAGGTCCCACGTGGGAAATTGGTTAAGAAGGTAAGAGCCCATGGGATCCAGGGCAATTTGGCAAAGTGGATCCAAAATTGGCTTAGTGGCAGGAGGCAGAGGGTGATGGTCGAGGGTTGTTTTTGCGAGTGGAAGCCTGTGACCAGTGGTGTACCACAGGGATTGGTGCTAGGACCCTTGCTGTTTGTAGTGTACATCAATGATTTAGATGTGAATATAGGAGGTATGACAAGTAAGTTCGCAGATGACACGAAAATTGGTGGTGTCGTAAATAGTGAGGAGGAAAACCTTAGATTACAGGACAATATAGATGGGCGGAGCAGTGGCAAATGAAATTTAATCCTGAGAAGTGTGAGGTGATGAGGTGGTACTTGTCCATAGATCACTGAAGGCAGCAGCACAGGTAGATAAAGTGGTTAGGAAGGCATATGGGATACTTGCCTTTATCAGCCAAGGCATAGAATATAAGAGCAGGGAGGTTATGATGGAGCTGTATAAAATGCTAGTTAGGCCACAGCTGGAGTACTGTGTACAGTTCTGGGCACCACATTATAGGAAGGATGTGATTGCACTGGAGAGGGTGCAGAGGAAATGCACCAGGATGTTGCCTGGACTGGAGCATTTCAGCTATAAAGAGAGACTGAAAAGGCTAGGGTTGATTTCCTTAGAGCAGAGAAGGCTGAGGGGGTGGGGTGGGGGGGAACCTGATCGAGGTATAAAAAATTATGAGGGGCATTGGTAGTTTAGATAGAAAGAAACTTTTTCCCTTCGTGGAAGGGTCAATAACCAGGGAGCATAGATTTAAGGTAAGGGGCAGGAGGTTTAGAGGGGATTTGTGGAAAAAAAATTTCACCCAGAGGGTGGTTGGAATCTGGAACGCACTGCCTGAAGAGGTGGTAGAGGCAGGAGAAGAGACCAGGGGAGCTGTGAACAGCAAAAAGAGTTACTGCTGGAAACTGGCCAGGAATACAGCCCACAAAACTCTTCAGTTTGAAGAATAGTTCCTGCATCAAGTAAAATTCTAATCTCTTCATGAAGTCAAAAGAACTTTGAAGGAGTTGAAAATCTACTGTTTGGGAGCAGAAACCGTTGTTGCTGTTTATGCCTGAAGAGAGCGGAAGAGACCCAGAGAAAAGAGGAATTGCTACACTCTGTGAAGAAACACTGCTTTGGAGAAAGGTGTTTCAGGTATGGCAAGTTGCTGTTGCCTTCAGTCAAGAATCCCTGCCTCGAGAATGCGTTCTGTAGTTGCTGCGCTCTGTGGAGAAGGCTCCTTTGCTGTGAGTAAGTCCTGTTAACTTTTCTGTGTTTTGGAAGTTCCTGAACTCTCAAGAAAGTGTCTACTGTTAGACAGCTACTTTAAAATTTAAATAGACCTGTTACTACAACCCGTTGCTGAAAGATCTGTGTGACGCCTGCTGCAGGCAAACTACCTTGAATGCCTACTCACCATAGACTGTTCATTAATTTCACCTGGAGAGACATTGAGTGGCATCTGACTATTCGACTCTGGGACACCTCACCAATCCAGGAAGATACAAGCGAAGATACAACCCATTTATTTTATTGTCCCTAAAACTGTTATAAAATCAATATTAACCATTTTCCCCAGTTAACCGTCGGTAATTGAATGTATGTGTGTGCATGAGGGTTTAGAAGATTAAGGAGTTATAAAATCTTTTCATACATATAGATTCATCTCATTATTGTTTAAAACTTAGTTTATTAATAAATAGTTAATACTGTTGTTTAAAAAAATCTGGTTTGGCGTGCTTTATTCTGGGGATAAGTAAAATGATTAATTTGGCTATTTTTCCAGTAGGTGGGAAAGCTTACTAACATGCCGTGATCTGTGGAACAGTGGGACTGAATTAACAGTGCATTACTCCCACCTAGATCGTAACTATGAATATATTAATTATGCAATTCTTTGTGCTCAATATAGTGAAAGAGATAGTTTTACATTTATGTTGCTTCCTTACACTTTTCTTATTCTAGACATATTTATTATCTTCTGAGACTAGTCGGTGATCCTAAACTCCATATGTCACAGAAGCATTTTTGAGGAGGGCGCTGTTGAGGTGTAATTGCATTGGTGGCTGCTGATGTGCTGAGAAAGCATTAGAGAGAGGGTGTCCTGTCATTTGGAGAAATGGGAGGGGGGTTTTGGGAAATACATTTGGAGAGATCATAGCAGCTGCAAGTGAAAAGTGCTATAGCTGCATTCATGCCTATGACCTGGTAACTACAAGGTTGGGATTTCCTATTTTAAAGTGTTTCCTATATTTCTGCTAGCTTACAGCTTAAATGTGTTCCTGGATCTTGGTTGCAATTGTGCTGATGAGGGATTTTGTGCAGAGAGAATGCTGAGGTGGCAGTTCCATGAGCAGGGGAAAGGAAATGAGCCTTCAGTTGAGGGGTGTTCTGAGAGATGGCAGGAGGGAATGGTGAAGGGGAAGTCATGGGTACGCAATATGATTAGAGTTGTTACTGGGGGGAATGAATGAGAATGAAGGAGAAGGAAGACTAAAAGCCTTCAATAATCTCCTCCTTCTCCAGATATTCCAGAAAAGGGCTTCCCCAACACTGGAGCTGGAGTAGCCTCTATTATTTAAAGCACAGGCTTTTTTTTGTATTGTAATTGCCACGTTTGGTAAGTTCTGTTTGCACTTTCAAGAATCAAGCCATTCTTTAAGGAATGCCACAAAAGTCATCGTTAACTGTATATTCATTGGGTTTAATTGTTTGCAGGTGGTGGGCATTAACTGGGGATTTACTTGTGCCCTATAAATAGACACAGAGTGAAACTGTGGTGGTTGGGATCGGAGGTGTATGTTTGTAATATGTAACTCTGTCAAGAAAAGCTTATGAAAGTGTGTAAAGATTAGCTCCAGTTCTATCTGTCACTAACTAACTTTCTGGAGTATAACAGTCATGTCTCTTGCTGAGATTTTGAACTGGCTTCGAGTTGTTTCAGTGCCTTCTATCCTTTTGCAATGATAATGAAGTGCAGTAGGGGAGATGACATAGTGGTAATGTCACTGAACTAGTAATCCAGAGGCCCAGGCTAATGCCCTGACAATACGTGTTTAAATCCCACCACAGCAGCTGGTGGAATTTAAATTCAATTAAGTGATAAAAATCTGGAATTGAAAGCTAGGCTCAATAATGGTGTTGTGAAACTATCATTGATGGTGGTAAAAAAAAGTCCCATCTGGTTCACTAATGTCCTTTAGGGAGGGAAATTTGGTGTCATTACCTGGTCTGGCCTACATGTGACTTTCAACACACAGCAATGTGATTTACTCTTAACTGCCCCCTGAAATGGTCTAGCAAGCCACTCAGTTGTTAAGGGCAATTCGGGATTGGCAACAAAGGTTGGCCTTGCCAATAATGCCCATGTCCCATGAAAGAATAATGAAAAAGCCCATTCTTGGTGACTAAGAGGAATGCATCTTTTGCACTGTGACATTGGGAAATAAGGGTTAGGTGGTGTGGTGGAATGAGGAAGGAGAATGTCTCCATTGGAGAACAGAGTTGGGAAAGGGTAATTCTGGGCAGCATCTGAAGTAAGACAGACAAGGGAGGGGACCACATGGCAATAAGCCATATTTATGTAGACCTGGAAAACATTCGAAATTGGAAAACATTGGCACCTTCCGTGGAGACTGTAATGGAAAGGTATACTGGAAGGTAAATTGTGCTGTGCAGTAATGATGGAAATTGTATGCCGGACAATTATGAAAGAAGCTAAGTGTGATAACTAAAGGATGTGTATACTAATGCAAGACTTTAATATGTTGGCTTGAATTTTGCTGTCATCAATGAAATGATGGCACTCATCGATGGCCTCAAAGAAAGTAACCCATTGATACGTGCAATCTCTGTAGTGTGGATTTCACCTGTCCCAATGTTAGTTTGATTCTGGTGTCAACTTTGGCATCCAGCAACAGTGATCTCATCAAGCAGACTAAGCAGCCAATCACATTGAAGAATTCTCAGACATCAGACCAGGAATGTAACTGAACTAATTATCCTTTGCTTTTCAATCATTTGAAAAAGAGCAAAATAAAGATTGGGACATACACATGGGATTAAGTGTTGTAACCAAAATATCATAAACTTTTTTTAAAGATTACATGAAAAAGCTACAGAATTATCAAATTGAAAAATTTTCATATTGCACAAATATAAAATTTTCAGGGCTAGGGATATTTTTGAGCAGTGATTATGTACTTAGAGCACTGTTAAAACTCAGTTATACCTTATTCAACATGCACAACTTTTTAAAAACTGTTTACAGCAAAACCAGTAACATAAGTGGATGTTCACATCAATTCAGGTAGGCAGTGGCGCAGTGGTATTATCACTGGACTAGTAACCCAGAGACCCAGGGTATTTCTCTGGAGACATTGGTTCGAATCCCACCACAGCAGAAGGTGGAATTTGAATTTAATTCATAAATCTGGAATTAAAAGCTAGTCTAATGATGGCCATGAAACCATTGTCGATTGTTGTAAAAACCCATCTGGTTCACTAATGTCTTATAGGGAAGGAAATCTGCTGTCCTTACCTGGTCTGGCCTACATGTGACTCCAGACCCACAGCAATGTGGTTAACTCTTACATACCCTCTGAAATGGCCGAGCAAGTTGTACCTAACACAGCGGCACAGTGGCGCAGTGGTTAGCACCGCAGCCTCACAGCTCCAGAGACCCGGGTTCAATTCCGGGTACTGCCTGTGTGGAGTTTGCAAGTTCTCCCTGTGTCTGCGTGGGTTTCCTCCGGGTGCTCCGGTTTCCTCCCACATACCAAAGACTTGCAGGTTGATAGGTTAATTGGCCATTATAAATTGCCCCTAGTATAGGTAGGTGGTAGGGGAATATAGGGACAGGTGGGGATGTGGTAGGAATATGGAATTAGTGTAGGATTAGTATAAATGGGTGGTTGATGGTCGGCACAGACTTGGTGGGCTGAAAGGCCTGTTTCAGTGCTGTTTCTCTAAACTAACCGCTACAAAGTCAATAAAAAGGAATGAAACTGGACAGACCACCCGGCATCGACCTAGGCACCGGAAACGGCAACAGCAAACCCAGCCCTGTCAACCCAGCAAAGTCCTCCTTACTAACATCTGGGGGCTTGTGCCAAAGTTGGGAGAGCTGTCCCACAGACTAGTCAAGGAACAGCCTGACATAGTCATATTTATGGAATCATACCTTACAGACAACGTCCGAGACACTGCCATCACCATCCCTGGGTATGTCCTGTCCCACCGGCAGGACAGACCTACCAGAGATGGTGGTACAGTGGTCTACAGTAGGGAGGGAGTTGCCTTGGGAGTCCTCAACATCGATTCCAGACCCCATGAAGTCTCATGGCATCAGGTCAAACATGGGCAAGGTGACCTCCTACTGATTACCACCTACCGCCCTCCCTCAGCTGATGACTCAGTACTCCTCCATGTTGAACACCCTTGGAGGAAGCACTGAGGATGGCAAGGGCACAAAATGTACTCTGGGTGGTGGACTTCAATGTCCATCATCAAGAGTGGCTTGGTAGCACCACTACTGACCGAGCTGGCCAAGTCCTAAAGGACATATCTGCTAGACTGTGTCTGCGGCAGGTGGTGGGGGAACCAACACGAGGGAAGAACACACTTGACCTCCTCCTCACCAATCTGCCTGCCGCAGATGCTTCTGTCCATGACAGTATTGGTAGGAGTGACCACCGCACAGTCCTTGTGGAGACGATGTCCCGCTTTCACATTGAGGATACCGTCCATCATGTTGTGTGGCACTATCACCGTGCTAAATGGGATAGATTTCGAACAGATCTAGCAATGCAAAACTGGGCACCCATGCGGCGCTGTGGGCTGTCAGCAGCAGCAGAATTGTACTCAACCACAATCTGTAACCTCATGGCCCGGCATATCCCCCACTCTACCATTACCATCAAGCCAGGAGACCAACCCTGGTTCAATGAAGAGTACAGGAGGGCATGCCAGGAGCAGCACCAGGCATATCTCAAAATGAGGTGTCAACCTGGACTATCTGCGTGCCAAACTGCTTAAGCAGCATGCGATAGACAGAGCTAAGCGATCCCATATTCTACAGATCAGATCTAAGCTCTGCAGTCCTGCCACATCCAGCCGTGAATGGTGGTGGACAATTAAACGACTAACTGGAGGAGGTGGCTCCACAAGTATCCCCAACCTCAATGATGGGGGAGCCCAGCACATCAGTGCGAAAGATAAGGCTGAAGCAGTTGCAACAATCTTCAACCAGAAGTGCCGAGTTGATGATCCATCTCGCCCTCCTCCTGAAGACCCCAGCATCACAGATGCCAGACTTCAGCCAATTCGATTCCCTCCACGTGATATCAAGAAACGACTAAAGACACTGGATACTGCAAAAGCTATGGGCCCTGACAATATTCCGGCAATAGTACTGAAGACCTGTGCTCCAGAACTTGCCGTGCCCCTAGCCAAGCTGTTCCAGTATAGCTACAACACTGGCATCTACCCTGCAATGTGGAAAATTGCCCAGGTATGTCCTGTACACAAAAAGCAGGACAGGTCCAACCCGGCCAATTACTGCCCCATCAGCCTACTCTCAATCATCAGTAAAGTGATGGAAGGTGTCATCAATAGTGCCATCAAGTGGCACTTACTTAGCAATAACCTGCTCAGTGGTGATCAGTTTGGGTTCTGCCAGGGCCATTCAGCTCCTGACCTCATGACAGCCTTGGATCAAACATGGACAAAAGAGCTGAACTCAAGAGGTGAGGTGAGAGTGACTGCCCTTGACATCAAGGCAGCATTTGACCGAGTATGGCATCAAGGAGCCCTAGCAAAACTGAGGTCAATGGGAATCAGGGGGAAAACCCTCCGCTGGCTGGAGTCATACCTAGTGCACAGGAAGATGGTTGTGGTTGTTGGAGGCCAATCATCTGAGCTCCAGGACATCACTGCAGGAGTTTCTCAGGGTAGTGTCGTAGACCCAACCATCTTCAGCTGCTTCATCAATGACCTTCCTTCAATCATAAGGTCAGAAGTGGGGATGTTCCCTGATGATTGCACAATGTTCAGCACCATTCGCGACTCCTCAGATACTGAAGCAGTCCATGTAGAAATGCAGCAATACCTGGACAATATCCAGGCTTGGGCTGATAAGTGGCAAGTAACATTCGCGCCACACAAGTGCCAGGCAATGACCATCTCCAACAAGAGAGAATCTAACCATCTCCCCTTGACATTCAATGACATTACCATCGCTGAATCCCCCACTGTCAACATCCAGGTGCTACCATTGACCAGAAACTGAACTGGAGTAGCAATATAAATACCGTGGCTACAAGAGCAGGTCAGAGGCTAGGAATCCTGAGGCAAGTAACTCACCTCCTGACTCCCCAAAGCCTGTCCACCATCTACAAGTCAGATGTCAGGAGTGTGATGGAATACTCTCCACTTGCCTGGATGGGTGCAGCTCCAACAACACTCAAGAGGCTCGACACCATCCAGGACAAAACAGCCCGCTTGATTGGCACACAGCCTACAAACATTCACTCCCTCCACCACCGATGCACAGTGGCAGCAGTGTGTACCATCTACAAGATGCACTGCAGCAACGCACCAAGGCTCCTTAGACAGCACCTTCCAAACCCGCGATCTCTACCAACTAGAAGGACAAGGGCAGCAAATACATGGGAACACCACCACCTGCAAGTTCCCTTCCAAGTCACACACCATCCTGGCTTGGAACTATATCGCCGTTCCTTCACTGTCGCTGGGTCAAAATCCTGGAACTCCCTCCCTAACAGCACTGTGGGTGTACCTACCCCAAATGGACTGCAGCGGTTCAAGAAGGCAGCTCACCACCACCTTCTCAAAAGAAATTAGGGATGGGCAATAAATGCTGGCCTGGCTGGTGTACCCACATCCCACAAGCGAATTAAAAAAAAATCTATTTGGATTTTGCTGCACTTGTCATTACGACTGAGACTGACAGCAACTTTTGACATCTGCACATGCACAGTTAAATGCAGAAATCCAGAAGCTGCTTTTAGTAATTCCCTGCTTCTCTACAGGGTGCAGTGTTGAAGTCCCCGCAGATGTAACTCTTTAGAAATTACTTGAATTTTTTTTTTTTATTCAATCGTGGGATGTGGGTGACACTGGCCAGGTCAGCATTTATTGCCCATCCCTTGCTGGGCCATTTAAGAGTCAACCATATTGTTGTTGGTCTGGAGTCACAAGCAGGCTAGACCAGGTGAAGACAGTAGATTTCCTTCCCTAAAGGGCATTAGTGAACCAGATGAGTTTTTACAGCAATTGACAATGGTTTCATGGTCATCATTAGCTTTTCATTCCAGATTTTTTTATTGATTGAATTCAAATTTTACCCTCTGCCCTGGTGGGATTTGAGCCCTTGTCTCCAGAGCTTTAGCCTGGGCCTCTGGATTACTTATCCAGTGACATTACCACTATGCCACCACCTTCCCCTACAATTAATAGATCTTCCAACACTGAGTTCTGATGAAGGGTCACTGACCTGAAACGTTAACTCTGCTTCTCTCTCCACAGATACTGCCAGAACTGCTGAGTATTTCCAGCATTTCTTGTTTTTATTTCAGATTTCCAGCATCTGCAGTATTTTCCTTTTATGTAAGGATTGTTGCAATCTTGATTTCAGATCTCATATTAACTAGGTCAGAGATAAAATTAAATGTTTTCCTTATTGTTTCTACATTTACAAAGGGGAAAGATCAGACAAGGGCCCCATTTCTGATTTGTTATTCAGTGACTTCTGCTGGAAAGTAGGCATTTTTGCAGAAGGAAGGATTGCACTCGGCTGTTATGATCCCGTGGGTGTGTCTGGGGATCAAAGCCATTCAAATCTGTTTAAGCCAATTGACTTAAAACATGGCTACCCTTCTTCATATTCATTCTAGGGATGCTACAGGAGAGCATTTGTCCTCTTCCCGAGGACCTGCTGGGAATGGCTGAAAATGATCTAATGATTTGTCTTGCAATTCTCATCATTTTGTAATAGGAAAGAATCTGATTAGCACTCACCAGCTTCCCGAAACAACCCAGCCGAGGTTAGGGGGGAAAAATCTTGGAACATATGAAAATCTGGTTCTTGCAGGAATTATTTTATCCTGTGATCTTGGCTTATAGATGATATTTTGAAAGGATTTATAAATCCTTTCCTTGTCTTGCGTTTCATAAATTTGTTTCTAATATCCCAGTTATATCATTTATTAAATTGGAAATTTTATGGTGCTCATCATTTGTGTAAATGAATGTTTCAGTGTATAGTATTTACAAAATCATTGTGGCTTGCCCTTCAGAAATGGCTGCAGTATGGTAACTGGGTTTGCATATCAATCATACATGAATTCCCTGCAGGAATAAAAAAAAAGCTTCTGATATTCATTGGCAATATATTTCTGCAAGTAACAAGACTGGCTTTAATTTCTGCATCTGTTGTTAAACCAATCACACATTCATTTTATCTCCATGGCTCAGAGGCGTCTGTATTGCATCAGCATTTTTCTTTCAAGAATTATTGATGATGTTCCATCAAATAACCAGTTTTCTGCAGCACGACTATGAACAAGTGTCTAGCATTCAATATTGAAAGCCATTGAGCGTTTGAAGTCATTTGATATAAATAATATTCTCGGACTATGTTACCCTAAATAATTTGTAGCGTAACTGTGCAATCCTTCGGAATAATTCTCGAAAGTACTTGTAAACCTTATATTTCTAATATGCTTAAATTTATGGTGAATACAAATTAAGATGCAAATACATTATCTGGTCCAATTTATTCTAATTTAGTATACTGCTCAAACACAAATGTCAGTACTTAAGTGACACCTTTTAGTACACCATTTAAATACTGGTGTGAAACACTTGGTGTAGTTAATCAGTTAATCAGAATCTTGGAGGAACAGTAAATTGTCCACTTTATTAAATTGGCCTCACTAAGAAAATTGTAATTACTTTAAAATACTTTGCCTGATGTTAGTCTATTACAAGGTTCACTCTGTTATCTAAGTAACATCTATTGCAATTTGTGGTTGTCACGCTTGGCAAAACTTAGTTTCTCTTTAATTTCATGAAAGTAGCAATGCTGCAGGCATCTCAACATAACATTTTTCTCAGTGATTTTGGTACTATTTACCTGCAATATTGAAAGGTTTCTTCCACAATCATTGGTATTGCAGGAAGGTGGAAGGTGCTTGCAGATCTGACTGAAATTATAGCAGATCAATTGACCTAATGAAAGTCAGATTGTAGCACAGCGTGAAATGCAATTCTCAGCACAGCAAGCAAGTGAACATTGAATGATTGAAATTATTTGTGACGTGATTGTACATGAGGAGATTTCCGGCAAATGAAAAGGTGGGCCTGAAGTGGTCCAGCAGCATAAACAATTCAGTGCACAATTCTTAATCAGATCATGTGAAGTCTGAGTGTGCAGGCTTATTCAATCACTTCTCAGATAACTAAATGCAGCTGTGAAGATGCTGATGACCCTGCCATTGTAAATCCCTCAACTACCAGCTTGTGCTAAAGCAGTTTTGTAGTTACCAGTGAGTAACAAAAATAAATTACTTCTGTATTATTGGAGAGTCAAAGGTAAAGAACTGCAAAAAGGTAAATTCTATCATGGGGTAATTTTTGAATTTTTCTCTGGTGGTGATCATTCAATAGCGCTTTTAAAAATCCTCTGTGTTCCATGAATGGGCTATTTTCTTCAGGCATAATTGTATTGTGTATGACATAACTATAGTGGCAGTCTCTTAGACAGGACTCAATGGGCTAAAAATTCGATTTAGACCCATTAGTGGGCAGAGGGATCGTGATACACGATTACCCCATGCCCGGTTAAAGTGATGCAGGCAGCATGCAAACTTTCTGCTGTCCGCTCATCTCAACGATTGTGGCATGCAGCACGGAGTGAAACCCACTGCTGACTGGCCAGCTATACGCTCAGCTGAATGCACAGCTAACACAACACGCGACTCGCCTGCACTTCGAAAGGCAGCCTGCCTCTCCATCTCCGATGCATCTGCTCTGATGATGCTACCTTCCATGATAATGCTTCTGATATGACCTCCTTTTTCCTCAATCGAGGATTTCCCCCCACTGTCGTTGACAGGGCCCTCAACCGTGTCTGGCCCATTCCCCGCACCTCTACCCTCACCCCTTCCCCTCCCTCCCAGAACCATGACAGGGTTCCCCTTGTCCTCACTTTTCACCCCATCAGCCTCCATATCCAAAGGATCATCCTCTGCCATTTCCGCCACCTCCAGCGTGATGCCACTACCAGTCGCATCTTCCCCTCCCTTCCCCTGTCAGCATTCCGAAGGGATCGTTCTCTCCGCGACACCCTGGTCCACTCCTCCATTACCCCCACCACCTCGTCCCCGTCCCATGGCACCTTCCCCTGCAATCGCAGGAGGTGTAATACCTGCCCATTTACCTCCTCTCTCCTCACTATCCCAGGCCCCAAACACTCCTTTCAGGTGAAGCAGCGATTTACTTGTACTTCTTTCAATGTAGTATACTGTATTCGCTGCTTACAGTGTGGTCTCCTCTACATTGGGGTGACCAAGCGCAGACTGGGTGACCGCTTTGCGGAACATCTCTGCTCAGTCCGCAAGCAGGACCCTGAACTTCTGGTTGCTTGCCATTTCAATACTCCCCCCTGCTCTCATGCTCACATCTCTGTCCTGGGATTGCTGCAGTGTTCCAGTGAACATCAACGCAAGCTCGAGGAACAGCATCTCATCTACCGATTAGGCACACTACAGCCTGCCGGACTGAACATTGAGTTCAATAATTTCAGAGCATGACAGCCCCCCATTTTACTTTCATTTTTAGTTATTTTTTCTTCCTTGTTTTTACATTCTTTTTGACATTTTTTACAATCTTTTTTTGCATTTATTTCATTTCATCTTAGTTTGTTCAGTTTGCTTACCTACTGTTTTTTTTCAGCTTTGCACTTGCTGCTGTTCAATATTCAGTGTATTTACACCTAATCTGTACTAATGCTTTGTCTTTCAACACACCATTAACATATTGTTTGCCTTTGCTCCGTGATGTTTTGTACAGCTATGTGGCCTGGTCCAATCTAGACCTCCTTTGTTATCTCTTGCCCCACCCCCACCTCACTTGCTTATAACCTGTGACTTTTCTAATATTTGTCAGTTCCGAAGAAGGGTCACTGACCCGAAACGTTAACTCTGCTTCTCTTTTCACAGATGCTGCCAGACCTGCTGAGTGGTTCCAGCATTTTTTGTTTTTATCTCTTAAAGGGGAGTTGCATTTAGGCAGCAGCAGCTGGTGGAAGTGTTAGTGAGAGGCTTTGACATGATCTGCCCTCTCTGCAGGCCTCCGGCATACACAAGGCACACCTGTGCTAGTGTCCTTATAAATGTGGTGTGGCGTCTCGGCTGTGCCGGAAGTGGCCAGACAGAGTTTGGTCACAATTTTCTGGTTTCCGGGCTTCTGTGACACTGAGAGCAGCAGTGTTACAGAGTCAAATTTGTGGCCGGTGAGTCTATTTCTAAAATAAATGATGGGATTTGGGAGATGCGCAAAAAAAATAAAGAAAATGTTTCTTACTTTCTCATGTGTTTTTCCAATGGGATAGATAAATTTAAGTGTATTTAGGAAGGGGAGAAAGAGAGAGACAGAGAACATGGAGAAAAAGAGGTAGTGGGAGATGGAAAAAAAGAGGAAATTGAGCAGTGTTAAAAAGTCTAGCTTTTTAAATTTTAATTTTATATGTTTCACATGGCAGCAATTGTTACATAAGGCGCTTAAATAGATTTGTTGCTGTAATATTTTTTTTATCTCACTGTGTTTTTGCTGAAAGCTTAGTCATTTGATATGAATTTGTCTGGAGCTGACTGCATTGCAAGGGTAGGATTGATAGTTTTCTAACCTGTAGTTCATCTCAGGACTGCAATCGATATAATTCTGAAATTGAGTTTTTCTATTTGTATGAGTTAAATTGACAATCTTATCCTTGATATATTAGTGTGATATTACATAATTTTGTTCATTGAGCTGTATATTTTTGAATCCTTGATATTTTATTGGTGATCCAAGAATTAAATGGGTCCCAGTAATTTAGGCAGTTTATGTAGGACAAAAGCTAAATTGGGCAGCACATACAAAAATAAGAGGTACCAAAATCTCACTACTTATACTTACACCTATACTGTCACATTTCTCATCGTAGCATGAATATTGGAACAGAAACAGAAGTGATTTGTATTTTTGTGGCTCTTTCAGGCACCTAAGCATTTGTGTTAATTTTTCTTCTGTGAGAGTTGAATTAAGTGGGCTGCTTTGTTCTGGATGGTGTCGAGCTTCTTGAGTGTTGTTGAAGCTGCACCCATCCAGGCAAGTGGAGAGTATTCCATCACACTTCTGACTTGTGCCTTGTAGATGGTGGACAGGCTTTGGGGAATCAGGAGGTGAGTTACTCGCTGCAAAATTTTAAGCCTCTGACCTGTTTGTTTAACAACAGTATTTATATGGCTGGTCCAGTTACATTTCTGGTCAATGGTAACCCCCAGGATGTTGATGCTGTCTGATTCAGCGATGACATCGCATAGTGTTCAGTTCTATTTGCAACTCCTCAGATAATGAAACAGTCCATGCCTCCATGCAGCAAGACCTCGACAACATTCAGGCTTGGGCTGATAAATGTCAAGTGGCACTGCTGCCACACAAATGCCAAGCAATGACCATTTCTAACAGAGAATCTAACCACCTCCCCTTGACGTTCATCCATTTTTTTTGTCACAATAATACTTGCCTTTGGTTGCATAATGAAATACTACATTTGTTTCTTTCCATTCTTATCTATCTAATTATAGCCAGAGTATCACTTGCAATGGCCTCTCCTCCTGCTCCTGCACTGTTAACTCTGGTATTCCCCAAGGATCTATCCTTGACCCCCTCCTATTTCTCATCTACATACTGCCCCTCGGCAACATCCATCAGCACAGCATTGGTTTTCACATGGACACTGACGACACCTAGCTCTACCTCATCCCCACTTCTCTTGACTCCTTGATGGTTGCTAAATTACCAGGCTGCTTATCTAACATACAATACTGGATGAACAGAAATTTCTGCTAATTAAATAGTGGGAAGACTGAAGCCATTGTCTTCAGTCCCCACTTTAAACTCCATTCTATAGTTACCAACTCCAACCCCTCTCTGGAAATTGTCTGAGACTAAGCCAGACTGTTCACAACCTTGGTGTCATAGTTGACCCTGAGATGAACATCCAACTACATATCTACACCATCACTAAGACCGCCTATTTCCATATCTGTAACTTCACCCCTGTTTCAGCTTATCTGCTACTGAAACCCTCATTCATGCCATTGTTATTTCTAGACTTGACTATTCCAATACATTCCTGGCTGATGTCCCACGTTCTATCCTCAATAAACTTTTCTGCTGGTGTCCTTATTTGCACCAAGTCCCATTCATCTATCACCTCTATGCTCGCTGATCGACATTAGCTCCTGGTCAAGAAATACCTTGATTTTTAAAATTCTCATCCTTCTTTTCAAATCCCTCCATGGTCTCACCCTCCCTTTCTCTGTAATTTCCTCCAACCCCACAATTCTGAGATATCCATAATCATCTCATTCTTGACTTGAACATGTTGCATGCACTGTATTTCAATCCTTTAATTAGAACTTAGAGTAAATGAGAAGAGGAAGGCCATGCAAGTCCAACTTCCTTATTTTCTAACATGCAATCAGATTCACATAAAGGGAGAATATTCAAAGTAAATTAGTCACAACAGCAGTGAGCTGCAAGAAAGAAAGACAGCCAAAGCAAATGTTTTGCCATTGGCACACATCACTGAAATGAAACCTTTTTTGAGTGAATGTCTATTGGAACTTGTATATTTGTTAACTGCTAAAAATGATTTTTCTCTTTAAAAATTAAAAAAGATAAGAATTGGACCAGATGAGCATTTTCCTATTCAGTTGGACGACTGGAGAGGTGTTGGAGGAGGATGATGTGGACAACCATGTTAAAGGTTGTAGCAGTTCAAGAAGGACGAGAAGGAATAGTTTACTTTTGTCACCGTGCTGTATGATGTCATTTGTGACTTTGAGAGCTGTTTTGGTACCGTGGCAGGGACGGAAACTTGATTGGAGTGTTAGGACCAGGTGAGAAAGGTGGTTCAAGGCTGCCCTCTCGGCCTTTTCCTGGTTTGGCTGTATCAGGGTTTAACTTTTAAAACACTTTTTAGCTTCCCCTCAGTGAATCCTTGCTCATTGCTCTCTAATTGTAATTGTAAAGAAATCAACCAGACAGGTTTTCTCAGATTTAAACAAGAAAGGTGTAAGTTTATTAACCTTAAAACTCTAACTCAGTTAAAACTACTAAGAATACATGACAAGACCACGCTAGCATGCATGCGTGATAAACACACATACAAATAGAGACAGAGGAGGAGAAAGAATTAAAGGGGGAAGGTTTGAAGCAGTAGATGGAATTCAGTTACTGGTTTTGGGTTGGATGTAAAGTCTTTTATTGAAGTTAAGTCTTGCAGTTCTCGATGGGGCCCAGTGCACACTTTCAAACTTATTTCGCTGGTACCAGAAGGTAGCAGGGGTCTTCTGTCTTGAGGCTTGAGTTACTTCCGTGGGTCCCTGGAACTTTGCGTGAGAGAGAGACAGAAAGAGGGAGACCTTCCTCCTTGGTTTTCAACTTGCAGTCTGTCTCAAAACCTTTCTGTGAACACAATTCAATTAACTCCCAGGTTGACCAGCAGGCTAGTCATGTGACTAGCTTTTTGTTTGAAAAAGCCTCACCTGTGAGGTTTGTGGAATCCTCAGAGCTTACCAGACACACTCAGTGTGGGGTGGGCGTGGCGGGGGGTGGGGGGTGGGGCGGTGGGGTGGGTGAAATGCTGGCTCTTACACATTCAATGGCTCTCAATGTCTCTTGATCATCACTATTGACAAAACCCATCTGGCTAATTAAATCTGGGAGTACTTTCATTGTTTCTCTGGGCAACTGTCTCTCAGAATGCAAATGTGCAGCCATGTTTACAGCCACTCAGCCCTGTGGTCTTTTAAAACAAGTTATATTCAAAGTCCAGTAACAGCTCAAATAGTGTTCCATATGACAAAATTAATATGTTTCCATTTGGCAGGTGTACTTTCTGTCATAGGAGCGATCCAAACATAGGGTTCTAGAAAAGATGGGCACGAATTTGGGAGGTGACGACACGTTCAAGGACCTAAGAGGAAAGGGAGGTTGGAGATGGGGCAGTAGTTTGTGTTGTATGTTTGTTTGGTACACTGCTATCTTAGTTTGCTTAGCTTGGAGAGATTCTTTAGTTTGGAGTAGTTAGAACATTAACCTTTATTACATTATAACCATGTACAGCTTCACACCACTCTGTGTGACTCCTCCAAAGCCACGCTGCATCTAGCTGCAAGGCTCTCTCTCATGTGATCTCTTACATCATCATGGTAGGTATTCTTTATACACTCTCAACATTAACCCTTTCAGACCCTTGTACTTCAGTTTGCAAGAATGGTGGGGTCAAGGGTTGTTTTTCAGGAGAGGGGTGATGACATATTTAAAGGAGAGAGGGACAGCACCTGTAGTGCGAGAACCATTAACAATACCAGCTAACATGAACCTGAAGTGGGGTGCTCAGCAGTAGGAATAGGGTCGAGGGAGAAGGAGGTGGGTCTCAGAGACAAGATGAGCTTGGAAAGGGCATGAGAGGTGATTGGAATGAAACTAGAGAATGATGCAAGTTCAGAGCTAGGACAGCGGAGAACCTTAGAGGAAGTTTGTCGAGGTGGGCTAGTGGAAGTGAAGGAAGCGGCAAGGCAGCTGAATGGCTGGTTTTGATATTTGTGGCAAAGAGGTTCATGTGCTCCTAGCACTTACTGTTGCAGGTGAGTGTCGCAGAAATAGGGGACAGGGGTTTAAGAAGATAGTTTGCAGGAGAGAAAAGAAGCCAGGGGTTAGCTTTGCATTCCTGGGTGATCCTAGAATAGTGAGCAGTTTTAGTAGATGAGAGCAGGACCTGATAGTGCCTTATGCGGTCCAGCCAGATCTGGCAGTGAATAGCTAAACCAAGGCTGTAATGAGGTCTGCAGCCAACGTCTACATGAATCTATCTGCATATGCTCAAGGAAATTTAGAAACTTAACAATCAGATGTATTCATGGAAAATTACAATCCACATTAAATTTAATCTTAAAACTGGCAAAATATGCTCATTACCATAACTATTGTCACTCAGTTATTTATTGCTTGTGATAATGGTGTGAACTGGAGTTTTCATGTTGCAGTTGGAATGACTTAACTGTGAATCCCAAAATCCAGAGTCCTTAAAAATGTGAGCACGTTTACACTAGTGAAACATTTTAAAGTTTTTTTGGGGTCAATAAATGTAAAAATGTATATGGCATGACAATGAAATGGAAGGGTTGTGAGGCAACTCATGATTGTATAGAAGGTAACTGTTCACCTTTGCACTGTTTGTATTCTTTGACTTGATGCTGTTTTAAACTGTTTGGGAATGTAATTTTTACAGATTTTTATGAATATAGTATATTTTGGAGATTAAAAAAAATAAATAAATAAATTTGAGTATCTTTGGTTTATCTTATTCCTAGTCCCATGTTCTTATCCACAAGTTCCCAGAGGTCCAATGGTAAACAAGCCAGTCACTTCTATTTATTGATTTATTTTTCCCAGGGCATAAAAAAAAAAGGCAAAGCTCCCAGTTAAATTCAGATTGATGTCATTCATTGATCTAAGGTGCACATGAAACATTACCTTGATCCTTTTGTTATGGGGTTAATCAATGTATTGCTGTTACTCTCTCTGCTCTCTGTTTTCTTTTTTATTCTCCCCTAGCACTTTGTTTCTATTTTTAATTCCTTTACTCTCTCCCTGCATTCTGTTGCGATCCTCTATTTTTCTTTTGGGGCTGAAATTTTCATCTTTGCTAATTTTAGTAAGATCGTAGATGTGAGCATAAGGCAAGCAATTTTATCCAACGTTCCAAGTTTCTGTTGCCTTCCCTTTTTCCTGTTGCTCTATCCTCCTTCTCTGTAGCTTGTTCTTTGTGTTTGCCTATCACTTCGCCGCCCCCCCCCCCCCATGTTTCTGCATACCCTCTTTCTCACTCTGTTCTCTGTTACTTTTAACATGTGTTTTTCCTCTGCACCCCTGAACTGCTCTGCCTTTTCACTTTCCTCCGGTGGTCTGAGTCCTAAGTCCTTTTTCTTCAGCTATCTCCATCCACAGCCCTGTCCCTGAACAGCCCACTAGTGCATTACTGCATCAGCTGCTACTCCATTCTCTAGAAATGAACCATTAAGCAATATAAGCAACAAAAAAAAATCCTACTCATACTGCATTGATCACATTAAAAGGAAAGGAACTGCACTGCAGCAGTGGGTTACCCAGCAAAGAATGTTCCAAGTGAGAACTTGGTCAGAAAGTTGAGACCCAATATCTGAGTGATAGTGTGTGAGCCAAATTAGCAGCAGTAAAAGTTATTTTGACAAGATTGAAATGATAAATTAGAGCTGCATTAGACTACAAGTTGGGAGCATCCTGTGGCCATCGAAGTTGCAGGTGCATTAAACTAACCTTGGCTAAAATTAAAGTCGTACTCAAAAACCTGAAGTATGGGATATGTGTAAGGTATTACACTCCTGATTATTAGCCTTTTAAAATCAAAATGTAGAGTCATACTAGTATTTTGGTACTCAAAAAAAAGTTCTAACCAAAATACAAATGAATTTAGTAACCATTTTGGGCATGTCCTCACTCTTTGTGAATAATAGGTATGGCTTGTTAATTTGATAGAACTGTTTAAAAAAAAAAAAATTGGGTTTTTTTGGTGACCTATGAATCAATGTCTAAAACACTTGTGGGTTTGATATGAGTCAGTGTCTAAAACACTTGGAGATTTGCCATTCATGTAAAGCCTGGCTACCTGACCCGAACCCAACTAGACCCGACTACATGTGTCACATTCGGGTCGGATAAAATTCCGAGTCCATCATTCAGGCTCTGATCGGGTCTGACTGGACACTGCTTCCTGGAAGTCATGGGATCAGGCTTACCCATGATTCCCCACAACTCCAGCTGCAGGAATAGCCTGCTGCTGGAACAGATGAAGGAGATTTGTGTCTGGCCGGCTTGGGTCGGGGAGGGTGCGAAAAAAATTAAAGGGCTAGGGTTGGGTTCGGGTTGGCTGTGGACGGGTTGGGCCCGGGTAGGGTTTTAATTTTATACCTGAGCCAGGCTTTACATTCATGATTTTTTAGCCTGGACCAAAGTGATTCCTGACAATGCAGCTGGCCGCTGATGTCATCAGACCACACCAAGCTGTGCACATTCACAGACCGGCTCCTGCTCTCTGCGCATGCATGGCATTCTGCCTTGACAGGACTGGTTGGCGCATGCGCAGATGACATCATCACGTATGTCATCATGTAATCTGCTTGGTCAGCCTTCGCTCCCTCTGGCCGCTTGCTCCCCGCTTCTCCCCCACCCCCCCCCCCAACTCTCTCCGGCTGCTTACCCCCCACCCACTCGCTCCCCGCCACCCCCCCATCCCCCCACCCGGTCTCTTTCGCCCTCCCTCCAGATGCTAGCTGTAGGCCACGCCACTTCCCTCCTCTCAGCCACATGCTCCTAAATTGCCTTGCTTCTTCGGGTGGCGCAGTGCGGGAGGGAAGCGAGGGCAGGGAGCGAGCGGCTAGAGAGCAGGATGGCGCTGAAACCAATAGAATTGTGCAGCACTGTCAGAGGTGCTGTACTTTCGATGAGACTTTACACGTTCTCCGAGTGTCCAACATTTCCATTGTGTGCTGCCATAGGTTTACATTGCCTTTCTGTGATTATTTGAGCAGTGTCATCTTTAGTCCCGGCAGCTGCCCGAATTTCGCAGACTATGACGTTTTAGTGGAACAGGCGGCATTTGTGCATATGCCAGCACAACGTCACCTAGTGATTGCATTGTCAGCAAACGCAGCCTTTTAGGAGAGTCATGAATTGAAGCCACTTGATTTGGAATTTTACTGATGCTAGGTTTTGTCCCAGAAATAATATTACCACAACATGTTGTTGGAGCTTTAGTCCTTAACTGCTTTACATTGCTGATGTTTGAACAAGAAAAGTTTTGATAATTCATCTCCCTTCAAACCTGGGCAAGTTGCTCCATGAGCAGACAGCTGTCACAGATCTAATATTATAGTTCATCTGCATTTGCAGCTTGGCTTTACTGATATTTTCCACAAGCACTTTGGAATTCTATCTCTGTGAACAAAGAATTTGTTGATTTTTAAAAATAAAGAAAACTTAGCATAAACTGAATCAGAGGAGATGTGGTTAAATTATAAATTGGCCTTTGAAAGAATTACGGGTGGCACAGTGGCGCAGTAGTTAGCACCGCAGCCTCACAGCTCCAGGGACCCGGGTTCGATTCTGGGTACTGCCTGTGCGGAGTTTGCAAGTTCTCCCTGTGTCTGCGTGGGTTTTTGCCGGGTGCTCCGGTTTCCTCCCACATCCAAAAGACTTGCAGGTGATAGGTAAATTCGGCCGTTGTAAATTGCCCCTAGTGTAGGGAGGTGATAGGGAATATGGGATTACTCTCGGGTTAGTATAAATGGGTGGTTGTTGGTCAGCACAGACTCGGTGGGCCGAAGGGCCTGTTTCAGTGCTGTATCTCTAAATAAAAACTAAATAAAATTTCAGGCCCTGAAAGGGATGCCAACTCTAATCAGCAAAAGGTAGTGACTTAAAAAGTACCTTGCCTTTGGTTGGCCTGGTTAACAAATAACACTGGTGGCAAACATGTACAGGGTCAATGTCTGGTCAAGAATCTTCTTGATAACAGATGGTTGCTCCTCTATGGAATTTGGAGACAACTTAATTAGGAGCCCAGATACAATGTGTTTGGTCATCCAAGTCAGCAGAGGTCCAACAATCAGAGCCAAGGCTTGTTGACAATTAACCTACCCCAAGGAAGTGTTTTAATCAATTGGTCTAAATTAATCAAAAGACTAACATTCCAAAATTAATGAATTTGGGAAGTATGGGAGAAAGAAAGGGACATCTTTTGATTCTGACACCTTTGAGCAAGGATTCTGCTTTAATTTTTTGGTTCATTGAAGAGCTGAGTTTGATTGCTACATTTATGCATCAAATAACTTCAACAATACTTTAATTTTTGAACCATATTATCTAAATGGTGATGAGCTAGGAACCGTTTAGCATAGAGATTTCGGGGCCCATATACAAAAATCGCTTTTTAAAAAGGTACCATAAGTAATTAAAAAGTTCAAAGAATGTTAACAATCATCGTGAGGGGGTTGGAATACAAAGGGGTGGATGCTATGCTGTAGCTGTACAGAGCTCTGGTTAGCCCACATCTGGTGTGCTGCTTTCAGTTCTGCACACTGCACGAGTGATAAATTAACCTGCAGTGGGTACAGTGCAGATTCACCAGAATGGTACTGGGGCAAAAAGGGTTAAATTGAGGACACGTTGCATATGGCAGACTTGTATTCCCTTGATTATAGAAGATTAAGAGGTGAGTTAATTAAGGTGTTTAAGATGATTAAAGGATTTGAAAGGATAGATTGGGGGGTGGGGGGGGAACTATTCCTTCTTGTGGGGGAGTCCAGAACAAGGGGAGATAATGTTAAAATTAGAGGTAGGGTGTTCAGAGTTGATGTTGGGAAGCACTTTCAGTGTAAAGGGTAGTGGAATTCTGGAACTCTTTTCCCCAAAAAAGCTGTTGTGGTTAGATCAATTGAAAGCTTAAAAAATGTGCCGGGATATTGAGGGTAAATGGAGTAAAGACACAGATCAGTCATAATCTAATAGGTAGAACAGGCTCTAAGGGTTGAATGGTCTACTCGCGTTTCTATGTTCCTAATAGGATATTATGAGACTCCAAATCCAATTATTGCCCTGCTGTAGTCATCTTGAATTAATCTGCTGTGTGCTGCTCTAATAATTAGGCTGATTGTGATATTTTGCTTGTAATAGTTTAGTTCTTATTTGAACTTGTTTCCTGTTCCAAGTTTTTTTTTATATACACCGCAAATCAGTTCTGCAAATAGCTTCAGAATGCTTGCCTAATTGATGCACTGTCAGGCCGATTAGGGAGTGTCTCAAACTTGCATACTTGTATTTACAGCTAAATAAGAGAACATCAATAAATGTTCATTTTATTATCATTGCAGCAGCTGGGCAAAAATAAATTTGCTGTAAACATATAATTGTTTTTTTATCAATTCTTGATAACTCACAAGTGTTATATAATGCCTGCATTTCTTTCTGTAGCTGAATGGAACCTTTGAATTTTAATCCAATTTGAGTTATGTTATGATTTGGAGAACACTAAATCTGCCACTCCATATGTATCCTAACAGTCAGGATTCAGTAATGTGTTTTTAACTTTCTGTTTTAATCCATATTAAAATGGTTCTCGACGCATCTGTGTGAAGTGCATAAATGTTCTCCCTTTTTAAAATAACATCCATCAGATACTTGACTGAATAAAAAGGAAGAACTTCAGCCAACAGCAGAACTTTCCAGGGGGAAAATAAAATGAAGATAAGTGAAAGCTCTTGGGAAATGATGAATAGATACATTAGCTTGATGACAGATGGCAAATGCTAACAGCATTACCATCCTGCAAATGAACTATGACAAGATACTGAATAAATGTCAACATCAATCAAAGAATCTGATAACTAATATGCCAATAAATAAACTGTTCACTCTTATGAAGTTGTGGTCATGCCTTTTTGGACATAGCACGATTTGCAATCGGAGCAGGGAACAAGTCAACCACACATTACTGGATAATTGGAACAGTGTAAACAAAATCACAAATGGTTTCATAAGGTTTCTAACAGGTCCTGTCTGATTCAAAATAGTTTTTGAGCTACTTGGGTTATGTTTTACGATCTCAAGAAACCTGTGGATTCCGCTAATGTGACTATTGGTTAAAATGACAATTTCATGTGAAGCTATTATTATTCATGAGCATGTACACCATTACTGTTTGTTTCTTGGGTAAAAACGATGTTAAGTGTGAAGAGCCAATTGCCGGAATTTTACCAGTCTCTTGGTGATGGGCTGGGAGGTGAGAAGGCTGGCAAAATGGCATGGGAAGGAGTTGGGGACGTGCCTGATGTCTTGCTGTTGCCATGCCATTTTGACAGTGGCAGGAAAGCTGACAGACATGCCACCTGCTAGGAACCTAATTGAGACACTTCAGTGGCCAATTAAGGGCCCCTTCCCGCCTCTCTGGATATTTTTCCAGCAGTAGGGGTATGGGGATCTGCCACCATGTGTGAAGAATCCCATGCAACCTAGTGACCTCCCAGTGGGCTCTAAGGGTGGGGGTGGCCCTCCTTTTTGGACAATCTGTGGCCCACGGAGGGATCTCCTGATGGCAGTGGTTGCACCACCTGCCCTCAGTAACCATCCCCCCCACCCCACTCCCACTCACTGGGGCCTGCCTGCTTGGCCCTGGTGTCCACAGACCCCACATACCTGTTTTTTAGGGTGCTTGGTCATTGATGTCCCCTCATCCTGCAGGTGCAGCCCCAGCAATGGCCACCATTAGTGATGGCGCTGCTGAGCTGTCAGCTCTCTGATTGCACAGGCAGCTCTTGGGGGTGGGTTGCTGTCTTTAATAGGGATGGCAGCCCTGACAATTGGCCACCATCTTGAAGATGACTTCTGGGTCCTGCCGCCAGCCTAAGAGGAATTGCCCGCTGCTTTTGACCCCGGTAGCGGGACCTCAGCCATCCCAATTAAAATTCAGCTCAATAATTGGATTTTACAATGATATAATTTGCCTCATAGAAACCAGGACAATTGACTATTTTCAATGAAATTGATTCACCTCTTTGCACTGAGCTTATTATTCCTATTTATAATCTATGTTAATGACGTGGATGAAGGGACTGAATGTATGGTGGTTAAATTTGCTGATGACACAAAGATAGGTAGGAAAGTAGGATGTCGAGGCCATAAAGAGTTTACAAATCTATTTAGATAGGTTGTTAGTAAGCAAAAGTTTGGCAGATGGAGTACAATGTTGGAAAATGTGCACTTGTCAACTTTGACAAGAAGAATTGAAAAGCAGTATATTATTTGAATGGAGAGAGACTGCAGAACTCCTATGGTACAGAGGGATCTGGGTGGCCTCATACATGAAGCACAAAAAGTTAGTATGCAGGTACAGCAAGTCATTAGGAAGGCAAATGGAATGTTGGTGTTTATTGTAAGGGGAACCATGTATAAAAGTAGGGAAGTGTTCTTGCGTATTCCCTTTTAAACCAGCAATATGATCAAAATCTCCACCAAACTCTATTAACCACTTATAAATATAGCATTTTGAAAATGAAATGGAGAAGATTTAGTAAAATGATAACTAACAGCATGTCAAAAATAATAGGGGAACAAATTGTCAATCCCACCCACTATTCCTCACAAATCTGAGGGCCACTGAGATGCCATTTGTATTTAAGTTTTCAACCACAATTCATTGGCAGCTCTGTACAGCTCACTGGTTGAATTCAAATGAGACCCAAGTCGCAATTGGGGCTCACCTTGGTCCATGTCATTAAGGGTTTGTGTCCTGCACTCAAAATGGGTGTGCCCAAATTTCTAGGCCACAAAGCTTTTGTGACTGTAAAAACATGACTCAATGCTTTAACTGGAAAACACAAAGGGCTGGATATTACCTCGGATGGCTTCCGCCTAGCCTGGGGATTCGTCCTGTATTTTACGGGTCCCCGGGCTTTAATTGTCCCAAGGCGGGACTTCCACCCGCCTCAGTGAGCTGCTGGCCAATCAGTGGGCCGGCAGCTCTTAGTCCCAGTAGCGCCACCAGGAGCTGGGACTACAGCCCAGCCGACGACCTGGAGCCAGGAAGGAAGGTAAGTTGGGCATGCCTCACCAAGGAGATCGGTCATGCCCTGGTGAGGCTGGAGTGGTCAGTTGGGGGGAGGCGGCCCTCAATCGGGCACCCTGTGCCTGACTGCCAGTCCCCCCCCCTTCCCCCCCACTGGCGTGCTGAAAGGCCGACAGCTTTCGCTGGGCGGCATTTCACATCCCCAGCACACCTGCTGGCAATGGGTAAAATATCCGTGGCGGCGGGCGAGGCCCTTTAAGTGGCCATTAAGTGGTCAAATAAGGGCCTTGATTGGCCTCGGGTGGGCGATCCATTCCCCCCCCACCCCCCAACCCTGCGCGACCGCCGTAAAGTTGACCGGAGGTGGGAGCGGGGCGGGTAGGCCTCCCGGAGCCTCCCACTCAATTTTACGCCGCCCCCGAGCCACCATCCGACCTGCTGGGGCGGCATAAAATTCAGCCCAAAAGTACATGAATTAGGAGCATGAGTAGGCCATTTGGCCCCTCGAGCCTGCTTCACCATTTGATAGGATAATGGCAGATCTGATTATGGCCTGAACTCCGCTTTCTTGTTTGGCCTCATAACCCTTTATCAAAAATCTATCTAACTCAGCCTTGAATATATTCAATGGTCCACCTGCACTACTCTCTGGGGAAGTGAATTCTACAGACTAATGACCCTCTGAGAGAAACAATTTCTCCTCATCTCGCTCTGAAATTGGAGACCCCTAATTTTTAAACTCTGTCCCCCATTTCTAGACTCTCCTACAGGGGAAAACATCTTCTCAGCATAAACCCTGTCAAGTCTCCTCAGGATCATATATGTTTCAATAAGATCACCTCTCATTCGAATGTATTACAGCATCAATTACAAATGTAACCATTCTGAATGCAACTAGCATTGAAAAAAGCTTAGGCAGTGTTTACAGATGACAGCGCACTGATTTTATTAATAGATTTAACACTGGCTATTATCTTTATTGTCCACTTGGTGAATGTTTATAATTAAGTAACAGGTTGTATTCATTTGTATACAGTAGTACGAATAACTTAAATTCATGAGTTGATTATGATAATTTGTCCTTTTTGCCGTATCCAGTTCAAGCAATCAATTGATGTCGCCTCAGCCTTAATTAAATTCTGGTGTGTAGTGGGGCTTGTAATTGAGAGAAGGTCAAATTTATGCTTGTGAAAATCCATTTCCTTTCAGAAATCTAATGTAACATTACAACTATTTATTACATCCTGAATCTTGCCACAAGTTTGTGGTCATGATGGTACTAACATCTGCATTGTCAAAACTGGTCTAGCCATTGAACTGTTGGGAAGTGTGGTTTGTAATGTCCCAATCATTGTGCAATATTGCCTCCTCTGCTGATGTAATTAGAGAAGTAAATGTTGAGTCTTTTGCCCCACTTGCCAAGAACGAGGCACATTAATTTCACCATATGGGCATGACATTTCTAATTCTTGCTGGGATGAAGAGAAGGTCTGTTACAAGGAATTGCCAGGCCCTGGCCGGAAAGACACTTTTGCATATTAGCAGTCAGTGTTGGAACAAAGGAGCTATCCCCTGCTCCCATACAATACACAGAACAGACCTGGTCAAACCCATTCACGTGACCACCCTGCTGGCTAACTTGGGGAGTTGTAAATTGTAGAGACAGTGTTTGAACTGGTGGACAGCTCTTTGCTCCTGGATTGAAAAGACCTCCTCTCCTCCTGCCTGCTTCCATCTCTTTCTCATGGAACTCCAAAACACACTGAAGACAAGTGAACCCCAAGAAAGAGAAAAGGTTCCAACAGTGAACAAGTTAAAGAAGAATACTGGGCCCCAGTGAAAAGCAAGACCATATCTTCAATCAACGACTCTACAGCAAGTTCGAAGCACAGTAACAAAATTCCCTCCTCAGAGATTGCCTCAAACTTTTTCACTTTTTTTCTTCTCTTTTCTGTTCCTATCTGCATGTGTGTATTGCGTATGCATGCTATCATGGGCGCGTCGTGTATCAATAGGTGTTAACCGAATTAGAGTTTAAGTTTAATAAATTTCACTTATCTTTAAACTGTTTGTGTTCATTTCTTTGTCTTATAATTGGTAAATGTGGAATAAGAATTCACCAAGGGGGGAGCTCAAAACACAATATGTCTAAAAATAAAACCCTGTTACAGTAAGACCAGGTGAAGACTGAAAGGGGACCCTAGATCTCTTTCTCACCTGGTCATAACATCAGTCAGATCATTAAACATCCTCAGTACTGAATTTTACTAATGGGCAGAGATTCCAAGATGAATCTTAATGCTCCTGAGAGAAGCAGAACTTGCACATCAGGCAAAAAATTGGGTTTGGACTTAACTGACACAATTTTATACCTGACTGGCATGCAGACCCCCACCTGCCAAGCATGAGGCATATTAATTTTGTCATAAGAACATTAATTTTTAACTGTTGCTGGAGTGAAGAATTGACTTGTTAAAGAGATCACCAGACCTTTGGAGGACATTTGCATACTAAGAGATGGGGCTTGTGGAGACAAAGAACTACTTCCTGGTCCAATTAACCCAAATGGATTCTGATCACCAGACATTGACGGTGTCAGGAAGCTCACATTCCGGGGTCTGCTAAGATGATACAATCCACAAAGACAGGACTGGTTAAACTAGCTGGTCACATGACTGACTGGCTGATCCTGGCTTTTGAACTCGACACAGGACAGTTTGAATTCAGACTGCAAAGTTTGCAACTGAAGCTGGAATAAGAAAGCCTGGCTGTCTCTCTCGCTTGCTCCCAAGCCACCAGAACCATGGAAGACACATAAACCTCAAGAGGGAAAAGACTCCAACATCGAAACAAGTTGAAACATGCACTGGGCCCCAACGAAGAGCAAGACTCACTAGCAACCAAAGACTCCACATTGAACTTAAAGGCCTATAACTATAATCCAGATATTGCCTCAAACTTTTCCCCTTTTCTACTTGTTCTGTCTCTATCTGCATGTGTGTTTATCACGTGTGCATGCTAGCGTGGTCACGTCGCTTATTTGTAGTCGTCAACTGAATTAGAGTTTAAGATGAATAAACATCCACCTTTCTTATTTAAATCTAAAAAACCTGTCTGATTTCTTTGCCTTACAATTGGAAAGCAGTGAACAAGGATTAACTGAGAGGGAGCTAAAACTCAGTTTTAAAATTAAAATTACAGTTAAACCAGGCAAAGGCTGAGAAGGAACCCCTAGACCCCTTCTCACCTGGTCGTAACAAAAATTTGGGAGCTAGCATCCTGGATTTGACCCACAGACAGATGAGAAATTGGAAGTGGGAAGCCAAATTGATTCCAATCAAAAAGAGAAAAGATTTCAATACAGATTTTCTTCCAGTTGTGTGTGTTTGAATACTAACATGTCTGCGACTGAAGCTAGTAGCTCGCCAAGTCAGGGTAAAGTAACTTGGGATAAGTTAAAAGCACTGTCAATGGAAAAGTTGAAGAAAATGGCTTAGCTGTGCGGGATCACAGTACGTGGCAGGGCTAGGAAGTCTGAACTCCTAAAGCTAGTGGCCAACCGTTCTTCCCTTGAATCTGAAGAAGCAGAAATAGGGTTAGAAGTTGATTCTGACAGGGCATTGTTAGCAAAGCTACAATTGGAACAAAGGAAACTTTAATTTGAGGAAAGAGAGAGAGAGAAAGAAAGAACCTTCCAAAAGGGATGTGGAGAGAGAGAGAGCTGAGGTGGCTTGAGTTAACTAGGGGGCAACAAAGTAACACCAGTGAAAGCATAGCCAATATGGAGGAGTGTCATTCAGGGCTGGGAACAGGATTGTTAAAATCTTCCCAACTGATCCTAAAATTCAATGAGTGAGATTTGGAAGCATTTTTTGTGTCTTTTGAAAAACTGGCAAGGCATTTAAAGTGGCCAGCTGAGGCTTGGACACTGCTGCTACAAAGTAAGCTGACTGGAAAAGTCCATGAGGTTTATTTCATGTTGCCAGATGAGAGTTCATCCAATTATGAACTGACAGAAAATGCTATCCTCGGGGCATATGAGTTAGTACCAGAAGCCTATTGCCAAAAGTTTTGAACCCTCAAGAAGCAAGCTGATCAAACTTACCTAGAGTTTGAGAGAAATAAGCAGCTGGCTTTTGACCAGTGGCTGAGGGCTCTTAAAATGCAGTTCAGCTATGAAAATCTCAGAAGTAATTTTGCTAGAGGAATTTAAAACTCTCTCCTACTCTCCATGAAGACACATGTAGAGGAGCAGTGGGTCATAGAGCCCAGCAAGCCGCAGTTCTGGCTGATGAGTTCGCTCTCATTTATAAGTTGGTTTCCTAGGAGAAAACCTTTCCTAATCACCCCCACAAATCCAAAAAGGACAAAGGTTGGGAAGATGATAGAAGCCCAAGCAGTCCTCGAAGGAAAGAAAAGCGGGAGACACAGGGGGTCCCCCTCCAGCCAAAAAGGAAGGTGCTGTAAGTAGGAGTGAGACCTGGAGGCCTATGTGCTTCCATTGTAATAAAGCAGGGCATTTAAGAGCTGACTGCTGGAAGCTAAAGGGAAAACCTGGAGGGTTAATCAGGGCGCACCCATTCAGTGAAAGAGAAGGGACCCTTCTGATGGAAAGCACAGCTGAACAAGCTATGGCTTTAACTGCAGTAAGAGTGAGATCCAGGAAACTTAGGGTTGCAAGTGCAGGAAAATTTAATAGGATTCCTGAAGGTTATCAGGGTTTTGTGTCTGAAGGGAGAGTAACCCCATACCCCTCAAGTGGGACAAGCAAGCCCATAGTAATTCTCAGGGACACGGGCCATTAGATCCCTTTTGCTGGGAAAAGGCCCATAGAGTGCAGTAAATGTCAGAATGGTGGTGAATTGTTTTGGAGGGCAGTTTATGCTTGTACCTTTACACTGGGTGCATTTGGAGTGTGACCTAGTTTTGGGACCGGTGACCGTAGGGATTGTCTCTTGTTTGCCTATGGACGGGGTTGACCTGCTCCTAGTTAATGATCTGGCTAGAGATGAAGGTGGTAGCTTCCCCAGTAGTGAAAGAGAGACCGCGGGAGGTCAGAGAAACAGGGCAGTGGCAGGAGATGGTCCCCTGCAGCTTCCCTGAATGTACAGTGAGTCAGGCCATGATTCAAACTAGCTCCCCCAGAGGAGACTGAATTGGCACTGCAGGCAGATGACCATGAAGTCTGTCTGTCCGAGACTTGCTTTGGAAAGTTAGAAGACCCAGAGAATGAGTTAAATAGATCTTCCCTAGCTGAGGCTCAGCGAGCTGACCCAGTATTGCGAGAGTTAGCACAGGCTATCCAGTCTGAAATTGACGCAGAGGGAGTCCCTGATTGCTGCTATTTAAAGAATGAGGTACTGATGAGGAAATGGAGTTCTCCTCGCAGACCTGAGAGCAAGGAGTGGACAGTGGTTCACCAGTTAGTGGTACCACAGAGATACTGGAGAGAAATAGTAAGAATGACCCCTAAGATTACAGCGGCTGTACATGTCGGTATACGAAAAACCCAAGCCCGCATAAGACAGCAGTTTGACTGGCCAAAACTCTACAAAGATGTGGTGGAGTACTGTAGGAGTTGCCACATGTGTTAAGTTGAGGGAGAAACCCCAACTTGCAGTGAAATCTGCACCCCTAACTCTTGTATCAGTGTTTGGAGGACCATCCAGCAGAGGGCTGGTGAACTGTAAAGGACCCCTGCCGAGAACAAAAGGGGACAGGCAGGTACAAGGCTGCCAACAAGTTAGAAAGAAATGGGGAAAAAGGGACCAAGAGGGCAGGGTCAAGGAAGTCCGGGAAGAATCCCGGATGAAAACCCCTACTGTTTGGTCATCCAACCCCGACAAATTTGAACAGTTGGACCCCACCTCCTCCTATGTAAATGCAGACAGTAGCAGCACCCCACCAGAGTTGTTTACAGCATTTACAGGTATTTGCAGAGACAAAGAAAGACCTCGAGGGGGCACAGAAACCATGAGGGCGATGCCTCATCTAGTCGAAGGGCAGCAGAATCTGGACAAATACCGGCAAGCAGGAGTGTCCCAGAGGACAAAAGGAAGATTAGCAAAGAATCCACCCCACAGTCATGAAAAAAGGGAACCAGCCATCCCCTAAGGTGAAAAAGCCTTGCATGACTAAACAAAGCACTGAAAGAGAGTTCAGAGTTAAACCGCCCACTGCCGCCATCCCTGAGTGGACTCTAACATAGGGCTAATTAAATCTAACCCTCCCCTGCAGCCCTCAACAAGAACAAAGACTCCCTAGGCAGTCATGGAATTGTGCAAAATGAAAAACTTCTCCAAAACCACATGATTATTGGGATGCCAAAAAGGGCTGTTTAAAGCAGCACTGCTACCAAGAGAAGATGGGCTGTAACAACTGTTAGGATTTCTATATGAATGAGAGAGATGCATGTGTGTTTTCCTGTACTTCTCTTCTCTCTAGTCCCTTTTAGTGAAATGCTCTTTTAAAAAATTGCATTTCATTCCGCTGGGTGTGAAGGTGTCATGCAGACCCCCACCTGCCAAGAATGAGGCACATTAATTTTGTCATATGAACATTAATTGTAAACAGTTGCTGGAGTGAAGAAATGACTTGTTAAAGTGATTACCAGACCTTTGACTGGAGGACATTTGCATACTAAGATGGGGCTTGTGGAGACAACGTATTACTCCATAGTCCAATTAACCCAAATGGATTTTGATCACCAGACATTGAAGGTGTAAGGAAGCTCACATTCCAGGGTCTGCTAATCCTAACAATCCACAAAGACAGGACTGGTTAAGCCAGCTGGTCACATGACTGGCTGATCCAGGCTTTTGAACTAGACACAGGACAGTTTGAATTCAGACTGCAGAGTTTGCAACTGAAGCTGGAATAAGAAAGCCTCTCTCCTGGCTGTGTGTCTAACTTTCTCCCAAGCCAATGGACCCATGGAAGAACGTAAACCTCAAGAGGGAAAAGACTCCGCCATCGAAACAAGTGGAAGCGTGCACTGGGCTCCAATGAATAGCAAGACTCATCGGCAACCAAAGACTCCACATTGAACTTAAAGGCCTGTAACTATAATCCAGATATTGCCTCAAATTTTTCTGTTTTTATTCTTTACTTTTTCTGTCTCTTTTTCTGTGTGTGTTTATCGCGTGTGCATGCTTGCGTGGTCGCGTCACATATTTGTAGTTGTTAACCAAATTAGAGTTCAAGATTAATAAACTTCCACCTTTCTTATTTAAATCTAAGAAAACCTGTCTGATTTCTTTGCCTTATGTCATGCAGGCCCCCACTTGCCAAGAATGATGCACATTAATTTCGCCATCTGGACATTAAACTTCAAATTGTTGCTGGGAAGAAGAGAAGGCCTGATACAAGGAATTGCCAGGCCTGGCTGGAAGGACAGTTTTTGCATAGTAGCAGACACTGCTTGGAACAAAGGACCAGTTCCTGCTCCCAATACTCAGAACAGACACGGTAAGACCAGTTTAGTCACATGACTGGGTGTTGCAGAATTTTGAACTGAGAGTTTTAAATTGGAGAAACAGTGTTTGAAGAAAGAAAGCTCTTGGCTCCTGGACTGAAGCAGACCTCCTCTCCTCCTGTCTGCTCCCATCTCTTTCTCACCAGCTTCAGAATCCATTGAAGACACATGAACCCCAAGAGAGAAAAGTCTCCTACAGTGAACAAGGTTTAAGAAGAATATTGGGCCCCAATGAAAAGCAACAATTACCTACAAGCAAGGACTCTACAGTGAGCTCGAAGAACCGTAACAACTCTTCAGATATTGTCTCAAATCGCTCCGCTTTATTTTTCTTCTCTTTTCTGTCTCTATTTGCATGTGTGTGTGTCGTGTATCCGTAGGCGTCAACTTAATTAGAATTAAAGTTTTAAGAAATTTCAATCATCTTTAAATCTAAGAAATCCTGTTTGTGCTCATTTCTTTGCCTTAAAATAGGAAAACAGTGAACAAGGATTCACCAAGGGGGAGCTCAAAACACGGTGTGTTTAAAATTAAACCCTGTTACAGTAAGACCAGGTGAAGGCTGAGAGGGACCCCTAGACACCTTTCTCACCTGGTTGTAACACTTACAGTTGGAAGGCGGTGAACAAGGATTCACTGAGGTGGAGCTAAAAACAGTGTTTTAAAATTAAATCCTGTTACAGTTAAACCAGCAAAGGCTGAGAGGGAACCCCTAGACCCCTTCTCACCTGGTCATAACACAACTCTAAGCAATTGCAATTTACATTTTCTGATTTGATTTGATGTATTTGCCAAAGAAAAAAATGATAGGACAAAAAGTACTGCGATCTGTCAGTCAATCAAAATGGAAAACGCTTTCCATTCCTTGGTAATATAGTGATCCAGATTCAGTCCAATGGATCAGTGAGAGAAAATTGAGAGCTGTGTAAATCACATGATAGATGATAACAGAGTTCAGTCCCAGGCCATGAGCATCCCCATTTATTCTAATCAAGCCAAAACATGGCAACTGCACGAATTGTGTTCATCATGGGAAGCTTAATCAGGAGAAACACACAGATCCATACTTAGTATTGACAATGTTTCATTATCTTTTTGGGCAGTAAGCATTGAAAATGATAGTTTCAATTATTGTTGCTTCATATTAGAATAATGCTAAATGGGAGACATTTTTCTCAATATTAGGAATTTTTTATGACACTTGTTCTCAATGAACATGAATATGTTGAATGAGTAATAAAACATTTTAACTGATAACCAAAACATAAAACACAAGCAGGATTTAAAGAATTTGATCTTGCTGTTATGTAGTAATTCTTTACTTACAATTATTTTAGTGCCAGAAATGGTTTTTGCAATGACATAACAGATGTTTGAACAGGGATTTTAGAGTATGATATTTCTGGCTGCCCGTAAAACTGAGTATGTCCAAATGACCTCTGGTAGGACAAAACCACATTAACCCTCATACAGCACTGGTGATTTTCCAGTTTGTTTCTGGTTTGCAGGATACAAATCAGATCAATATAATTCTGGCTAACAGTCAAATCTATACATGAGTTTTCCTCGCAGAGATTTTGGTCACTTTGGTCATCGATGGGAGAGGAAACTGAAACTAAGTGAAGTTTTTTTTCAAATAAAGGGTGCACCTAAAATCTTTTCATGTGTTTTTCATTTTTCAGATTCTCATTGATCTGCAGAGCATTTTCTGCTGCTATTCCAGCTTTCTAACATTGTGTTTTCCTCTTTCCTGTTTATATAAACACGTCTCACAGGCGGAAAAAAGCTAAGGATCTGCATTAGCGGAGATTATTGCGATAAATGAATGCTAAATTGTCCTAATCTCCTAACTAGGTAAAAGTAGCAGAGTGGAGGAGGGGGGAAAAAAATCAGAGGGGTGAGACTGATTTATTTTGTTTTTCCTTTAAAAAGAATTTGCATTTATATAGCATCTGGATGTCTTAAAAACCCTTTACAGCCAATAAATTACTTTTGAAGTGTTACGTAGGCAAACGCAGTTGCCCATTTGCCAAATGGTCCCAAAACCAGCAAATGCATTGAATGACCAGTTAATCTGTTATTTGGTGTTGATTGAAGGCCCCTGACACTCTGAGCTCTTTGATAAGTAGTGCTATGGGACTTTATTATGTCCATTTGAACAAGCAAATAACACCTTGTCTTGTCTGAAAGATGGTATCTCTGGAAAGTCAGTGCTCCTTTACTGTTTTATCATCATCCTTCCATCTATGTGCAGCAGATCCAATGCCGATGGGATAGTTTCACATGGTGCACTTTTGCTGATGGCTGAAGAATTCAAACTGAGAGAGGCAGGTCTGCCACAAGTGCCATATATGAGGTGGTTATCCGGTGTCGTTGTGGAGTACTGTTTTTGGTGTAGGCGCCTGCTGCCAAGCTGCTATGGTCATTGATCCTCAAAGTGTGCACACGGCCCACAGGTAATGTCGCCATTTCCATCTGCTGTTGGCTACTATCTCCTACATGTGAAAATTGATGTTTAGGGCCTTTGTGTTACGCTTGCAAGCATCCTTGAAGTACAGCTTTGGGCGTCCTACTGATCTTCTAGCTTGGGCTACCATACAGAATATCCTATGGAATACGTCCATCTTTCATCCTGTGAACATACCTAAGCCAGCGAAGTCGCCTTTGCTTAATGAGTGCTAGAATACTCGAGAGATTTACCTTTTGAGAGGACTGTCGTATCATGATTTTTGCCCTTCTATGATTTGCTGAGAATATGCCACAGACATCTAAGATGAAAATTGTTGAGGTTCCTTTCTTGATAGCTGTAAGTCATCCATGCTGCGCAGCTGTACAAGAAGGTGCTGAGAACACAAGCCACATAAACCAGTATCTTGGTCCGAAGGGTCCGCTTGTGGTTTTTCCATGCATGTTTCATGAGTTGGCCAAAGGTGGAGGCTGCTTTCCCTACGCATGTGCCAAGTTCTGCAAAAGAGTCAGATTGTCTGTCACTGTGGACCCAAGGTAGCTGAATTTGCTAACCACTTCCAGCGAAGTAGTGTTTAATGTGACTGAGGTCAGAGACGTGACACCCTGTCCCATAACCACAGTTTTTTTGATGCTTATAAGAACAAGAACAAAGAACAGTACAGCACAGGAACAGGCCATTCGGCCCTCCAAGCCTGCGCCGATCTTGATGCCTGCCGAAACTAACACCTTCTGCACTTCCGGGGCCCATATCCCTCTATTCCCTTCCTATTCATATATTTGTCAAGATGTCTCTTAACCGTTGCTATCGTATCTGCTTCCACCACCTCCCCTGGCAGCAAGTTCCAGGCACTCACCACCCTCTGTGTAAAAAAACTTGCCTCGCACATCCCCTCTAAACTTTGCCCCTCGCACCTTAAACCTATGTCCCCTAGTAACTGACTCTTCCACCCTGGGAAAAAGCTTCTGACTATCCACTCTGTCCATGCCGCTCATAACTTTGTAAACCTCTACCATGACGCCCCTCCACCTCCGTCGCTCCAGTGAAAACAATCCGAGTTTTTCCAACCTCTCCTCATAGCTAATGCCCTCCAGACCAATCAACATCCTGGTAAACCTCCTCTGTACCCTCTCCAAAGCCTCCACATCCTTCTGGTAGTGTGGCGACCAGAACTGCACGCAATATTCTAAGTGTGGCCTAACTAAGGTTCTGTACAGCTGCAACATGACTTGCCAATTTTTATACTCTATGCCCCGACCGATGAAGGGAAGCATGCCGAATGCCTTCTTGACTACCTTATCCACCTGCGTTGCCACATTCAGTGACCTGTGGACCTGTACGCCCAGATCTCTCTGCCTGTCAATACTCCTAAGGGTTCTGCCATTTACTGTATACCTCCCACCTGCATTAGACCTTCCAAAATGCATTACCTCACATTTGTCCGGATTAAACTCCATCTGCCATTTCTCCGCCCAAGTCTCCAAACAATCTATATCCTGCTGTATCCTCTGACAATCCTCATCATTATCCGCAACTCCACCAACCTTTGTGTCGTCCGCAAACTTACTAATCAGACCAGCTACATTTTCTTCCAAATCATTTATATATACTACAAACAGCAAAGGTGCCAGCACTGATCCCTGCGGAACACCACTAGTCACATCCCTCCATTCAGAAAAACACCCATCCACTGTTACCCTCTGTCTTCTGTGACCGAGCCAGTTCTGTATCCATCTTGCCAGCTCACCTCTGATCCCGTGTGACTTCATCTTTTGTACCAGTCTGCCATGCGGGACCTTGTCAAAGGCTTTACTAAAGTCCATATAGACAACATCCACCGCCCTTCCCTCATCAATCATCTTCGTCACTTCCTCAAAAAACTCAATCAAATTAGTAAGACACGACCTCCCCTTCACAAAACCATGCTGTCTCTCGCTAATAAGTTTATTTGTTTCCAAATGGGAGTAAATCCTGTCCCGAATAATCCTCTCTAATAGTTTCCCTACCACTGACGTAAGGCTCACCGGCCTATAATTTCCTGGATTATCCTTACCACCCTTCTTAAACTAAGGAACAACATTGGCTATTCTCCAGTCCTCTGGGACCTCACCTGTAGCCAATGAGGATGCAAAGATATCTGTCAAGGCCCCTGCAATTTCTTCCCTTGCCTCCCTCAGTATTCTAAGGTAGATCCCATCAGGCCCTGGGGACTTATCTACCTTAATGCTTTGCAAACCACCCAACACCTCCTCCTTTTTGACAATGAGATGACTGAGACTATCTGCACTCCCTTCCCTCGGCTCATCATCCACCAAGTCCTTCTCCTTGGTGAATGCTGATGCACCATACTGATAGTGAGGGAGAACAGTTTGCGGGGGGTTGGGGGACGGGGTGGGGGGAGGCTGTGGCCTGGCCCACCTGGGTGAGGAGATTCACTGCTGGAACTGCATCAAGAGGTAGCTGAATCTTCAGAGCAACGAGGCGGTGTCTCGGATCCGACTGAACACCTCCTTTAACGCCAACCTTGGGAGAGTAAAAGGCTAAGGGAGTAAACCCAACAAGAAATCTGGAGTGAAGTCCCATTAGGTAATTGGTGATCCCTTCAAACAAGCCCCTTCGGGCCGCTCCTGCAACCAAGTGGGTCCCAGAGGTATAGACTTTTATCTTTCCTCTGGATTTTAGCCTACAAGGTTGAGAGGCGCTCAGAGGCTGGACATTTTTGCACATTCTAGAAACATGCCTAGGCTATCCTTCACTGTTTCACCTTAGTTTATATGGTTTAACATATGAAAATAATGGACAGAGAAAGACCTACTGGTCCAACCAGCGTGTCCTGGGTTTTGAAAATTCATTTTGGGGATGTGGGTGTTGTTGGCAAGGTGATCATTTATTGCCTGTTCCTAGTTTCTCCTGTTTTGCAGCTAAGTCACTTGCTGACTTCGAAGGGTAGTAAGCCATATGGGGGACTGGAATCCTATGCTGGCCAGGGGTAAAGATGACTGGCTTCCTTCGAGGGCATTAGTGAACCAGTTTTTTTTTTTGAATGCTTCATGGTCACTTTTTTACTTTTTAAAAAATTCATTCATGTGGTGTGAGCGTCGGTGGCTATGCCAGCATTTATTGCCCATCCCTAATTGCCCTTGAGAAGGTGGTGGTGAACTGCCTTCTTGAACGGCTGCAGTCCATGTGGGGTAGGTACATCCACAGTGCTGTTAGGAAGGGAGTTCCAGGATTTTGACCCAGCGACAGTGAAGGAATGGCGATATAGTTCCAAGTCAGGATGGTGTGTGACATGGAGGGGAACTTGCAGGTGGTGGTGTTCCCACGCATTTGCTGCCCTTGCCTTCGAGGTGGTAGAGGTCGCGGGTTTGGAAGGTGCTGTCTAAAGGAGCCTTGGTGCGTTGATGCAGTGCATCTTGTAGATGATACACACAGATGCCACTGTGCGTCGGTGGTGGAGGGAGTGAATGTTTTTGAATGGGGTGCCAATTAAGTGGGCTGCTTTGTCCATGATGATGTCAAACTTCTTGAGTGTTGTTGGAGCTGCACCCATCCAGGCAAGTGGAGAGTATTCCATCACACTCCTGACTTTGTGCCTTGTCGATAGTGGTCAGGCTTTGGGGAGTCAGGAGGTGAGTTACTCGCCGCAGGATTCCTAGCCTCTAACCTGTTCTTGTAGCCACGGTATTTATATGGCTGCTCCAGTTCAGTTTCTGGTCAATGCTAACCCCTAGGATGTTGTTAGTGGGGGATTCAGCGATCGTAGTGTCATTGAATGTCAAGGGGAGATGGTTAGATTCTCTCTTGTTGGAGATGGTCATTGCCTGGCACTTGTGTGGCTCGAATGTTACTTGCCACTTATCAGCCCAAGCCTGGATATTGTCCAGGTCCTGCTGCATTTCTACATGGACTGCTTCAATATCTGAGGAGTCGTGAATGGTGCTGAACATTGTGCAATTATCAGCGAACATCTCCACTTCTGACCTTATGATTGAAGGAAGGTCATTGATGAAGCAGCTGAAGATGGTTGGGCCCAGGACACTACCCTGAGGAAATCCTGCAGTGATGTCCTGGAGCTGAGATGATTGACCTCCAACAACCACAATCATCTTCCTTTGTGCTAGGTATGATTCCAACCAGCGGAAAGTTTTCCCCCCAATTCCCATTGACTTCAGTTTTGCTGGGGCTCCTTGATGCCATACTTGATCAAATGCTGCCTTGATGCCAAGGGCAGTCACTCTCACCTCACCTCTTGAGTTCAGCTCCTTTGTCCATGTTTGAGCCAAGGCTGCAATGAGGTCAGGAGCTGATTGGCCCTGGCGGAACCCAAACTGAGCTTCACGGAGCAGGTTATTGCTCAGCAAGTGCCGCTTGATAGCACTGTTGATGACACCTTCTATCGCTTTACTGATTGAGAGTAGACTGATGGGGCAATAATTGGCCGGGTGGGACTTGTCCTGCTTTTTGTGTACAGGACATACTTGGGCAATTTTCCACGTTGCGGGGTAGATGCCAGTGTTGTAGCTGTACTGGAACAGCTTGGCTAGGGGCGCAGCAAGTTCTGGAGCACAGGTCTGCAGTACAATTGTCAGAATATTGTCATAATATGAGCCTTTGCTGTATCCAGTGCCTTCAGTCATTTCTTGATATCACATGGAGTGAATCGAATTGGCTGAAGTCTGGCATCTGTGATGCTGGGGACTTCAGGAGGAGGCTGAGATGGTTCATCAACTCGGCACTTCTGGCTGAAGATTGTTGCAAATGCTTCAGTCTTATCTTTTGCACTGATTTGCTGGGCTCCCCCATCATTGAGGATGGGGATATTTGTGGAGCCACCTCCTCCAACGAGTTGTTTAATTGTCCATCACCATTCATGTTTGGATGTGGCAGGACTGCAGAGCTCAGATCCGATCCTTTTGGTTATGGGATTGCTTAGCTCTGTCTATCACACGCTGCCTACGCTGTTTGGCATGCATGTAGTCCTGTGTTGCAGCTTCACAGGTTGACATCTCATTTTGAGGTATGCCTGGTGCTGTACTGTACCATTTTTGTTTTTCATTTCCAGATTCTTTTCCAACTAAATTTGAATTCTCAAACTGCCATGAAGAGATTTGAATTTGTGTTCTCTCATTACTAGTCCAGTCACATAACTACTACACTACTATACCCTGTATGAAGTTGTGACCTTCTGCTTCAGGGGCAAGTGTACTAGAAACTTGAGCTAAGCTAGCACTAGCTTTGGAAGAATGTAGTAATTTCTCACTTTTTTCAGAAAATGTTATCTGTAAATCAAATTGGTTTTGCCTGAATAAAAATGATTTAGTTCTCTGCTTATCTTACAAGAGTATATTTCCATGCATAGTTTTAATATATTTTTCCCCTAAAACATTGCTCCACTGAAACTTTGAAAAGACATGTTTCTGTTTCCTACCTTCTGCAGCTATTATAGCCTACCTTTTCACATTCTATAAACACTTCCTTTTTACATATTTGTTTTCCGAGTTTAATCAGAATTTTTAAAATGGGAAAAAAAAAGTTTTATTTGTAACACTGAGATATAACCTCTCCTGACATGGTTAAGGTGATTAATTGCATTGCATTTGACATTTGAAATTCAACACATCGAGTCATAGTCATACAGCATAGAAACAGGCCCTTCGGTCCACCGCGTCCATGCCGACCATAATGCCTATCTGTACTAATCCCACCTGCCTGCATTAATTCCATATCCCTCTATGCCTTTTTCATTTAAGTACCTGTCAAGATGCCTCTTAAATGTCGTTCCTGTTCCTGCCTCCACCACCTCCTCTGGCAGTTCATTCCAGATATCCACTATTCTTTGTGTGAAAAATTTACCCCTTTGATCCCCTTTAAACCTCCTCCCTCTCACCTTAAATCTATGCCCTCTAGTTTTAGTTATCCCTACCATGGGAAACAGACTCTGGCTATCTACCCTATCTTTGCTTCTCATAATTTTTATATACCTCTATCATGTCCCCTCTCAGCCTCCTTTGCTCCAGGGAAAACAGACACAGCCTATCCAATCTCTCTTTATAACTCAAGCCCTCCAAACCAGGCAACATCCTTGTGAATCTTTTCTGCACCCTCTCTAGCTTAATCACATCTTTCCTGTAGTGCGGCGACCAGAACTGCACACAGTACTCCAAATGCGGCCTAACCAACGTTATGTACAACTGTAACATGACGTCCCAACTCTTGTACTCAATGCCTCGGCCAATGAAGGCAAGCATGCCATATGCCTTCTTCACCACCCTGTCTACCTGTGTTGCCACTTTCAGGGAACTATGTACTTACACCCCAAGGTCTCTCTGCTCAACAACACTCCCCAGGGCACTGCCATTCACTGTATATGTCCTGCCCTGGTTTAACTTCCCAAAATGCATCACTTCGCACTTCTCTGTGTTAAATTCCATTTGCCACTCCCTTGTCCACTTTCCCAGTTTATCTATATCCTGTTGTAACCTTAGGTAACCTTCTTCACTGTCCACTATACCACCAATTTTGGTGTCATCTGCAAACTTACTAATTATGCCCCCTACATTCACATCCAAGTCATTAATATATATGACAAACAACAGAGGGCCCAGCACCGATTCCTGTGGCACACCACTGGTCACCGGCCTCCAATCTGAAAAACAACCCTCCACTACCACCCTCTGCCTCCTATCACCAAGCCAATTTTGTATCCAATTTGCTAGCTCACGCTGGATCCCAAACTGATCCTACTTAATTGCTTATTTGAAGATTTCCACAACAAATTAATTTGAAGAAAATGTCAGGCAATAGATACCTACAATGTGTCAGCTTGGCTCAGTTGGTATGTTGTGGGTTTCAGCCTCACTCCAAGATATGCGTGTACATCTGGACTGACATGAGTGCAGTAGTGTGATAGTATGTTTGTTAGAAGTGTTGTTTTCCAGATGAGATGTTAAACTGATGTTTACATGTTCAGTTGGAAATAAATGACCCTCTTGCGCTCCTTAAACAGAAGTAGAGAGTTCCTGTGGTTTCTTGGGTAATATCAATTATTTGTGGGACCTTGCTGTACGCAAATTTCCAGCTACTTGTGCCTATGTGAAGAACTGTTCAAAAGTAATTCACTGATTATGAAATAATTTTATCATATTCTAAAACTCTAGACAATTTCTTTCCTCATCATTGGGTAAAATAAAATAAATCCTTCAACCATAATTAGAAACTTATAAATAATTGTGCCTTAGCCATGAGAAATTGGTCAAGTGCATCTTCTCAACATACAAAATCTTCCAGCTGCCACCTTGTTACGAACAATCAATGCATCATGAAGTGCAGAACATCACTAAATTAGTATGTAGAATTATTTCAACACCATGAATCTGATTCTGAAAGTGTAAGCAAACTGTACAGTACACCAACATTTAAATCGGTGGAAAAAACCTGATGATGAAAGCATCTGAAATATTCAGTAGATGTTAGAAGTCTTGTACATTACTCAAACAGCTAGTGAACATTTTTTCCTTTCACCATTGGCACAGAAACAAATTAGCTGTTTACTCATCTCACTGCTGTTTGTGGCACTTTGAATGCAAAGAATGGCTTGCTTCTGCCTGCATAACATTAATAATTACACTCTCTTTGGCCTCCTTATCTCAAGAGACAATGGATAAGCGCCTGGAGGTGGTCAGTGGTTTGTGAAGCAGCGCCTGGAGCAATCCCGCTACTAAGCAATTAATTGAATGTGCAATACTTTTTTGGGTATCCTGAGGGGCACAAGGCAATACAGAAATGTACCCTTTGTTTTTTTTTCGTCCTCCTTCCCTGGAGAACTGGTTAGCACCGCAGCCTCACAGCTCCAGCGACCCAGGTTCAATTCTGGGTACTGCCTGTGTGGAGTTTGCAAGTTCTCCTGGTGTCTGCGTGGGTTTCCTCCGGGTGCTCCGGTTTCCTCCCACAAGCCAAAGACTTGCAGGTTGATAGGTTAATTGGCCATTAAAAATTGCCCCTAGTATAGGTAGGTGGTAGGGAAATATTGGGACAGGTGAGGATGTGGTAGGAATATGGGATTAGTGTAGGATTAGTATAAATGGGTGGTTGATGGTCGGCACAGACTCGGTGGGCCGAAGGGCCTGTTTCAGTGCTGTATCTCTAAACTAAACATATCTTCAAAGTAAATCTGGTTGTGCTTGGGTTGACCAAAAATTGCGATGTTGTTGGAAGGCTTACAATGAGAAGATGCACTTACCTGTGGAACTTCATAGTGGATATTGGGATACACTGAGCTGTGCTAAGCATGCTTTGTATGAGCAACCATCAAGTAGAGCCTGGGTGCTTGATCACAAGGAAGGGCCCTTCTCAGAGCAGTAATTTTGAAGATATGGGAACACAGCTCTGAAAAGAGAAGAAGAAATATTTGGGGGAGTGGGATGGAGAAGGAGTTCATACCTTCTCCAACAAACAAACAAACCTCATACGATGCAATGTATTTGGATTTTAAAAAAAGCATTGACATTTTCTACTACAATGGATCCAAATATACTGGAACTTCTTGATTGTAACCCCTAATGGCTGACAGTCTATTTGAGGAAAAAAGTAATTTAATGCTTCATTATCTGTCGCTCTTCTGTGGCACCTCAAGAATCAAAGTATTATTTCCTTTTCCCATAAAATGAAATAACTTCTCTACAGTTTTGAGATACTTTATTGCACTCTAACAATTTTCTCTCTTCTCATGTGCATGTCAAAGTATTCTTGAAATTTAGGCAAGATCATTTTTTTTTCAATTGTCTCTATATTGCATGTAACATCTTTAGAAAATTGGCAATTCCGGTAGCTTTCATGATAGGATATTATCATTCCAAAAGTTTTTCCTGTTTTAACTCTACAATCTATTTTAATTTTTTTTTGAGTGTCCACCATGGGAGCACCTTTGTCTCAGAAGATTGTGGGTTCAAGTTTCACTCTGGGGACTCGAGCACAAAATCTATGCTGGCACACAGTGCAGTACTGAAGGATTGCAGCACTGTTGGAGGTCCAGTTTTGTGGATGAGCTGTTCACCTGAGACCTCATGAGACCTCAGTTGGGCGTAAAAGATCCCATGGCACTATTCAAAGAGGAGCAGGGGAGTTTTCCTGGCATCCGGGCCAATACTAGCCCTTAACCAACATCACTAAAACAGATTATCTGGTTACCATAACATTACTATTGTGGGGTCTTGCAATGTACAAATTGGTTGCCATGGTGCCTAAGGTACAGCTGGGAGTAAACTTCATCAACAAAAATATATTTAATTGGCTGTAAAATGCTTGGGATGCTTTGAGGTCACAAAAGGCAAAATAAATGCAAGTTCTATATTTTCCTGTCTTCATTAGTATTAGTGAAGTTGGCATGATTTTAGTATGTTGATTGGCCTATTATTCATCAATATGTCTGCCATCTAGTTTGTTAAACAAGAATATTCATTAAACTTTGGTGTTTATAACTCAAACATTTAAAGTTTGTTAAATTGCAATCTCTATTATATTTGCACTGTAACCTGCTGGAAGTGTGAGCAATAACAGTGTGGTGAGGGCATTGGGCCTTTTTGAACCTTGAATAGTGGAAGCAGCAATATGTCTCCGAAACCATGATATTTAAGGATTTGAGAAAGGAACAGGAATGACTGCGAAGGAAGGTGAATTAAAAAGTCAAATCAGGTGTAGAGTAGGAAAGAAATATTAGATTAAGAAAGAGAGAAAAAAAAGACAGGAAATGTAAGAGCAAAATGTAAAAGTTTAAAATTTGAGATTTTAAATCTCTAATTCACTACCTGCAGGAATGAGACTGATTTATTTAAATTGTTCCCTTTCTGGATCAGAAAGATTAATTGGTATTAATGATTATCACATCATTAAAAGGGTACTTGCACTCTTAATAGCCAGCCTTAACTTTCTGGACAATTAGTATGCAAATGTAGCAAGTTCATAAAAATAACTGGGAAGCTAACGGCGCGAAGCTGTTTGTGGGAGGCAAATGGTGAAGTGGCGTAAGTCAACCAGCAATTTCTGGAGATTTGCAACTCCCAGCATAGCTCCTAATCCCCTGAATTTACTGGCTGATTTGTGCACTAATTATGTCGTGAGTGATAAATTTTCCAGCAAGATTTGATCCATTATACTTCAAAGCTCTGAGTTTCCCTTTCATTCATTTTGTTTTAAAGGCTGATACATTCAGGATTTCATCATCTATCCTTATAATTCAGTCCTAATATTAGAAATCCACCTTGTGGCTCTTTTCTGAACTACTTTCAGGACTTGGATGATTCCCTTGTGCTTCAATAAACTAGAATTAATGTTGCCTGACCAGAGGCACAATAGGTCTTTAGGATGATGGCTTAAGACTTGCACTCTTAGACCTAGAATCTCCTCTGCTATCTTGCCTCAATATTGGTAAAAATAACTATGATAAAAAGCATGTGGAAAATCAGGTTGTGAGGCATACCACTGCCTGTCCCCTCTCCTCCCCTAACCTTTATTCCTTCACCACTGGTCTTTATGTTGGGTGGGGGAAGGGGGGGGGGTGTCAGGGGAGGGGTGATGGGGAGGGAATAGAGTTCAAGCAGGAAGGGATCTGGATTCAGATTGCAATTAAGCTGTAGGGGAGATTTTTCACTTCGGTGCTTCTGGCATTTGCTGGGAGTGTATATTGGGAAATTGCACTCCCTAAGCCTATTATTTTCTGTCCTTAATGGACAAAAAATCACCAGGCTGGAAATGCACAATTTCTCAATATCTGTTCCTGGTATGTGTTGGGAGCTTCAGTGGAAAATCTCCACCCTCATTACTAAAGTGTCATTTCCCACTGACACTTGTTCTTGCGTGAATACATCTATAGTTTGGTGGTGATAATGTTACAAATGCTGGACTTCGAAACATGATTATATTTTTAAAACATTGTGACTTTTAAAAGTTTAAGATGGCGTCTGGAAGGTCAGGTGACCTCACATCCACTCTGCTAAAGGAAAAGATAGATCAAAGACTTTTTTAAAAAAAAGACTGCAATGGTAACACCTGAAGAACAAGTGCTTTTCCCCTCCCAGACTTTTGGGTCGTAAAACAAGGTGTCAGTGATTCTGAAGATGCAAACATACCAAGCAGTTGTTAGCACCTGGGAACAATGGAAGGCCCAAGTAGTGCTGTGAAGCCAGACTTCTGGACTTTGCATATTGGAACAAAACAATTGGCTATTGGCATTTGAGTCCAGATGATTTTAATAGATTTTCTGAAGGTAGACAAGCTGTAAGAGAAGGAACCATCAGTTTCAGATTTAAGGCAGGCTGTAAGAAGGGAAACCAATGGTTGCAGCCTGAGGGCAAGCTGTAAGGAAGACAACCAGCAATTGCAGCCTCAAGAGGGAGAGAGGAGACCCCTGCTCTCAGAAACCTGATATAGTAAAAGGCTGCAAAGACTTGAACCTGTTTTGAAAGTTGAAGCTTGTGCAGAAGTAGAAGACCAGCAGGATCACTAGGAATCATCTTATTCACAGATGTCCAGGTTGGAAGTGCTTGGCGAAGTGAGCGAAGAGGACATTGATTTTTGAAAAGGTCTGGGAGATCCAACCACTGCTATTGGGAGGAGTTTGAGGCTTTTAAACGCAATGGATTTCACCATCTAATAGGACTGTGTAAGGTATAAATGTGGTGTGAGGTTTTTGAGTAATTTAATAAGTAAAGAAAATACCTTTCAAATAGTTGTTTGGTAGTACAGAACTTGAGTATTGCTGAAAATAGAGACATTTTAGCGAAGCTTTTTGTCTTGCACTCATCAGGACAATTTGAAAGAATACCAATGTAAGGGAAAGCAACAAATTTATACTGTATGAAAAGAGAGTGATTGGCAAGTGGACTCTGGTAGAGGCCATGGAGAATGCACCAGTTTATGGTGACTGTACCAGTTTAGTTTGGCAATTAACTGTCAGTCACCATAAACTTGTGCATTCTCCATGGCAACACCTCTACCAATCAGAGTCCACTTGCCAACCAATCAGCACTCTCTTTTCGTACAGTATAAATTTGTTGCTTTTCCTTACATTGGTATTCTTTCAAATTGTCCTGATGAGTGCAAGACGAAAAGCTTAGTCAAAATGTCTCTATTTTCAAAATACCTTTCTTTATAATCTGGGGTACCAGCTACTTACCAACTGTTATTTGGTTAATGGGGATTTCTTTTAGGCTTAGTTGTTATAATAAAAGTCTTTAAAATGTGAAATCCTGTTTAATTATTTAAATTGGTCTGTGGATTCTTTATCTCATATTTTAACGTTAACGGCCTCCACTGAGGTCAGACAATAGGAATTTTTATATGGATTATGTTGCTGCTTTTCTCTTTCCCTCCAAACAAATCCGGTGTTCAAAAAGCCTGTTTCAGTTATCATAAAGTTACAGTTGAGGCACTTCCCTAAAGAAAAAGATGTGAGAGAATATTGGTGGCCAGTTTGTCCTGCAGCTCCTTGCAGATCTGGAAGCAAGTCACCAGGCTTGTCACCTGTCTGGCTTCTCAACTGTAGCATGCTGTAGAGCTGAGGGAATGAACAAGTGAGAAAAATGAAATTGAAAATAGAACAAGTAAAGGGAATTAAAAGTTCCAATGCAATCTTTAGTAAACTTGTGGGTCAGTTTATTTCCTTGTACAGGATTTTAACAGCCCTGCAGAGCATAGTCTGGCCTGTTAATGTGACAGACTGTATTTAAAAATTGATAATTTGGGAATGATCATACCTGAAGCAAATTATTTCTGCAAAATTTATATGTTTTTCACATGATTTATCTTGCTATTTGCTTTTGTGTGCACTGCAGTTCATACCTTGAATAGTTTTATTGTGTTCCCTCAGGGAATTGAGCAGCTATTAAAATTTGAAATTTGTACTGCCCAATTAACTCAATATAACTGCATGCCTGGACTTACCTTTTATGCCTCAATCTACAAAAGTCTGTTCCAGTTACCAATTAGTAATATGTAGCTTTCCTGCAATAGCCTTCCATAGTATGAACATAGACATTGCAACACTCAGAATTGTAACATTTTGCAATCCAGTAATCATGCTATTAAATGATGCAGTAATTGGATATAATGAGGTACGTGCAACTCAATCCTCATAACTGATCTATAACTGTGACTACTGTATTTTCAGTCCAGCTCTGTTACTGTAGCATTGACAGCAGCATAGCTTATTGTAGTGTGACATGATTTGTCATTTGAGTTTAACGTTTGGTGAATTTTAATTGTATATAATGACTGTGCTAAATAGATGTAAAATATTAATGGGGCAGTCCATTTTATAGATTTCCAGCTGCAAAAATCAATTGTTCAACCATTTAAAATAGTGTTCTACATTTAAGTTCCACTTAAAATCACAAAAGACAAAGCATAATTCAAAGCTGCTGCTTTGTAAAATCCAAAATACATCATGAGTGCTTCATATTTAACTATTCCTAGAATATGAATTGATTCACTGAATATGGAGTAGATGCTAATTGTATATTAATTATATGCAGGTGGGCATTAACTGGGGATTCACTTGAGCCCTTGACATGGACTAAAACTATGGTTGTTGGGGTTAGGAGGTGTATGCTTGTATGTGTAACTTTGTAAATAAATATAAACGTGTGTAAAGATTGCCTCCAATTCTAATCTTCACAACTGACTTTTTGGAATAGAACAATTCTGATCTATGCAAGACTTTGTTTATCTATGTTAATGTGGTGGAAGACAACCTGCAACAAGAAAGCAGCTCTTCACCACCTTCTCATGACCAACTAGGGATGGACAATAAATGCTGGCTTTCCTAGTGATTCCCAAAGCCAAAGAATTAATAAAAAATAAATTCTCATATTAAAAGTAGCCTTCCAGGAGTGTCTGCTACTGCATAACTGGTTTCAGCGCGATAGCCACAGTACAACCTTGGGCATCTACCTTAGTCTTCTGGTATGTAAAATTAATATAAACTTGGGGTAGGAATGTCAGCCTTGGGGAAGGAATCTTGCCCATCCCTACCCCACCAAGTTTATATTAATTTTACATACCAGAAGACTAAGGAAGATGCCCAAAGTTGTACTGTGGCTATCGCTCTGAAACCAGTTATTCTGTAGCAGACAGCAGTTTGCGTAAGCTGGCATTGAGATGTAGAACCAACACAGTTCTGTGCACATGTGCCTTGCCAAAAGTGCAGCAATGTACTCCTGGAAGGCTACTTTTAATATGAGAATTTATTTTTATTAATTCTTTTGGCTTTGGGAATCACTAGGAAAGCCAGTATTTATTGCCCATCTTTAGTTGGTCATGAGAAGGTGGTGGAGAGCTGCTTTCTTGAATGGATACTGTCTGTATGGTGAAGGCACTCCCACAGTGCTGTCAGGTAGGGAGTTCCAGGATTTTAACCCAGCGCTGATGAAGTGGTGATATAATTCCAAGTCAGGATGGTATGTGACTTGGAAAGGAGTGGAAGTGTCTATTCTCGCATAATGTTAAGAACATGTCAAATAAAAGTGTAAAAGTTGTTAAATGGGCTTAGATACTCTTAATGCATTTTACATCAGCCTGGATACTGCAGATGGTACAAATTCAAAAATGATGTGAAATGCTGTCTTGGGATTTGAAACTGCTTGACTTCAGTGCACTTCAGTGTCATCTTTTTTTCCCAATATACTTTATTCATAAAAATCTGTTTTAAAAAAAAAATTACAAACCAGTTCCAATTTAACATTCCAGAAAGTGTAAAAGAAATCAGTTTCCTTCGATACAGAAAGTGAGTTGCCTCATAACTCTCTCCATACCATTTTACATGCCATGTACATTTGCATTACACAGCAAAACCATATTTTAGTGCATATACCTGAGGGGTTTTACAAGGGTTCCAGACCCTCAGTGTACTATGGTGGGAGGACCTTACACAATGGTCTTTCCCCATTGAGCTTTTGTGGCATCTGTGCCAAGCTCTAGTGCGTCCCTCAGCACATAGTCCTGGACCTTGGAGTGTGCCAGTCTGCAACACTCGGTCATGGACAACTCTTTGCTCTGGAAGACCAGCACGTTTCGGGCAGACCAAAGAGCGTCTTTCACCGAGTTGTTGGTCCTCCAGCAGCAGCTGATGTTTATCTTGGTGTACATCCCTTGGAACAGACCATAGAGCACAGAGTCCTGTGTTAAGAGCTGCTTGGGATGAACCTCGACAAAAACCACTGCATCTCTTTCCACACATGTTTTGCAAAGGCACATTCCAGAAGGAGGTGGGCAACAGTCCCTTCTCACTGCAGCTTGTGGAGGCGGTGAGATTCCGGGTGTGCAGGAAGGATCTGACTGGGAGGGCCCTTCTCACCACCAGCCAAGCTACGTCTTGGTGCTTGTTTGAAAGTTCTGGTGATGAGGTATTCTGCCAAATGACTTTGCTCTGGGAACTATCTGACAGGAGCCACCACCTCCTTTTCCCATAGGGCCTTGAGGGCATTCTATGCAGACCACAGCCTCACACTTCAGTGTCATCAGGGCCAGCTTTCGCTGCCATTTTTCATGTCAATTCATAGCTAAAACTATCTTGCTTTGATGCTAAAGTGCAGTAGAAGATCACATTAACATCCTGCAATTCAAATAAAGATAATGAAGCTGGATTCCAGCCAAGCTTTGCCTGAACATTTTGATGCTAGTCTCTAATTAAAATGTACTGGAAGTGGCAAAATCTAATTTAAGTCACAAACTTGCTGAGGTGATTGTGTTAGAAACAAAATGATTAGATTCAAGATTTTGGAGTTCTAATTAGAATGCAAAAAGCTTCTGCTATTACCAATTTATTTTGCCCCTCCTACTCTGTTTACACAGTCAAAGCAAAGAATAGGTGCTGTATTCTTATGCTGCGATAAGATGTCGCAGTAAGGTACATGCACACATTATAATAACAATACGTATTTGCACCTTAAAAGATTCTTGGCTGTTTAAACATGCATCATGAGAAATATGCTTAAAACTTAGCAAAGATCAAAGTATTCAATTATTCCCTTTAAAGGAGATAGTTAATTCCAGAACAAGGATGAGAAATTTTTAATCTATTTGCATTTGTTTCATGCAGAACAAAAGACTTGGGCCGCAATCTTGCGAGAAGTTAAGTAGTCCCGCCACTGGGATCGAAAGTGGGACCCAACCCATGTGGGCAGACAGCGGGACCCTGCGTGGCGGTTTACCACTGGCGGCCAATTAAGATGCAGCTGCTGGGACCAATTGAGGACGGCGGCCCCCCACTTCCGGAGCAGTGATCCCGATAGAGGTGGCCACTGCTGAAGCTGTAGAAAGAGGAGGATGCCCTCGAAGGCAAGGCAGTGATTTTCTTCATACCAAGCCGGGGGCAGGCAGGCAGGCCCCAACAATCGGGCGGGGTGCACTCTCCAGTGGCACCATAGCCATGGGAGTGGATATTGCTGCTGGGGGTTCCCTCCATGGGTCATGGAATGGCTATAAAGGAGGGCTCCCCAACTCCGAGAGGCCGCAGGATTTATCTGGCAGTCTCCCCAATGCCAGTAAAATGCCGTCGTGGGCTGAAAGTGGCAATTAATTGGCTGTCTGCTTCCGGTCGGCAGGCAGCAGAGCTGCTGCTGGCAATATCCTGTGGTGGCGGAAAGAAGTCGGGCTCTCCTCCCAATGTCTTCCGCCACTATTTTCTGAGGCCTCCCACCTCCCAGCCCGACTCTAGAGGGTTGGTAAAATCCAGTCCTTGCATTCTGCTTTAAATATAAAATGAAAGTAAATTCTTGCAATTACTTGGAGAAATGCATTCTGTGAAATCTTATGATTATGTGCTGGAAGATAATTAAAGCAAGATCATGTTTTCAGAAAGTATATTTGCTAAGCAAAATTCATTTTCGACATTTAGATGTGTTGATTAAGTGCAAACTAAAATATATTTTTTTGCGAATGCAAAAGGTTTGTGAAGAAACATTGTATGTCGAATTTCAGGGAAGGTTAGTTCTTGATGATTTATGTGCTAAAATTCTACTTTGTAAGGCAAGTTATTAGATCACAAGCAAAAAGATTCATTCTGAACATGAATAGAAATATCTCTTTTATGAAGTGATTTAATTTGAACACTCAAGATTTTGCAATTATTATTTTTCAGCTGGCAATAAACCATCTTATGTTGCATATTTCAGTGAAGTGTCACTTGTGGTAAATATTTTCACCGTTTTGACCCGACACTGCAAGTTACATTTGCAATTATTATGATTTCTAAACCTTTATGAATTGCTTTAAATGATTCTATGGTTATTTGACTTTTAACTTGACTGGATCTTTTAAATTGTGCAAGCAAGTTTATCCATAAAAAATTATTTCGTTCCCTTCGCATAAAAGAATCATTTAATCATACAGTACAGTTGAGGCCATTCGGCCTATCGTGCCTATCTCAACTTTCTGAAAGAGCTTCCAATTAGTCCCACTCCCTTGGTCTTCGCCCACAGCCCTGCAACCTTTCCCCTTTGTAAGTATTTAGGTTTGTAATAGAAATGTAATGCTTATGTCACTTAGCTTGATATTGTATCCTTTTATATAGTACGTAGTGTTCATCTTTGCAGTGTGTTTATTTTGGAAAAAGTCAGCCCTGATGTGTGAGCAATAGTCAGGGATCACTTCGAAACGGAATTGCATTTAAAATATGTTTGTTTTCAGTAGATTGGTGCAGTACACAAAAGCTTTCCTCTGCAGTAAATAAATATTTCTATTAAAATATTCAGAGGAGTAAAAAAATCATTTTCACATTTTTTTGGATTGCGAAGAGCACTTTTATCAGATGAGAACTAAAAACAAGTAGCATGAATGTAATTTATTTGGGTCTCGTTGCTTGTAAGGATCAGATTCAAGAATTGACTGATTGCATTTATAGTGCAGCTATCAAGTACCCGCAGCTTTGTCTGCAGTGGCATTTTCCTAATAGTGTATGTTAGACATGACCAAGTTATACTGCTCCATTTGCACCACTATCTCGACATGCATCTTAAAACTAAAGGTTGCCTAGCATACTTAAAATTTTAATTTAAAATTGGCTTCCAATTGTTTTCAGCATGTACTATGTAAGTGCTATATGACACATAATCTGATCTGAAGATTATTTGCCATTATATAAACCACTTAATTACACAATAATTAAAACCTTTAATGTTGTCTTTGAGGCTTTTCCTGATGTAAATGTAAAAAATTGTTCCTTTTTGATAGCACTGATATTATATCCTTAAATCCTCCAAGTGAGCATTTTTATTTAATAATGTTTGAAATCTTAATTTTTAGGCCAGTTTTCTCCCCTCCTTCTCTCCCAAAGATATTTTGACTGCTTTCTGATATAAGGGCCGGAATTTTAACGTAATCACTGGCATGGGTGGAACTCAAACGGATGCAGCCTCCGTTCCCGCGCTACGTCTCCCATCCACCGGCATCACGTGCGGGGCAGCCAATTAGCGGCCCAGCGGCATAACTGAGACCTGAATCGGCTCATGCGGGCCGGAAGATATACATCATTGGGGGCGGAGCCACATCCGGGAATGTCTGACGTAAACCCTTGAAAAATGTTTACCTCAATGAAATTGACCAGGTACTCATTCATTGTTTAAAAATCAGCAGTAGTAGTTGTGGTTCACTGAGAGGCTACAGTTCTGTTAGTGCAGAAGGAGTTAGAGATTTAAACACAGGTGGAGGAAGTCATGGAGGGGAGAAGCACTCGCTCAGCCCCCTGTTTTTTGGATGATTCACTACAGGTCCTCCTTCAGGCGGTTGAGGAGAGGCGTGATATCCTTTTCAACCCAGATGGTAGAAGGCGACCGTCGATAGTGACAAAGAGGGCCTGGCTGGAGGTCGCGGAGGAGGTCAACAGCTGTGGCGTCGTTCGGCGCACATGGATACAGTGCCTCAAGCGCCTCAATGACCTGCTTCACTCTGCCCGGGTAAGGGGCATTCCTCATTCATCTAATCGTTATTTTGTCAAGGGAGGGTGTATTTGTATTCATGATGCAATGTGGAACCCCTCTGTGATCATTGCCTGGCTGCCTCCTTGCATTGGGATGCAAGATGGGCATATGTGAGATTGTTGAGGAGGGATTGATGAGGGCACGCTCAGCAATGGCACAGCAGTTAAAAGCCACATCAACCCATTTGGGTGATTGCATGATATGCCCACAACAATGTTTGACCTAATTTTTTTCTTTCATTAGGAAAAGAGGGCACACAACGCCCGAGAGAGGTCCCGGACAGGTGGTGGCGTGGCCTGTCCAGCATTCCTCAGTAGAATGGAGGAGGACGCATTGATGATAACAGGGGAGGAAGGAGGATGAGCCGTAGCAGATGGCGAGGCCGGTGGACATGGCCATGATCGTGAGTGATCCAGAAAGTGGTGTATTTGTGCATTTGAGGGGGGAGGGGGCAGGGTGGGGGAGGTTGATGGGCCAATGTTGTTATGAGTTACTAATGAACATAATTAGGCCCTCAAAAGTCCCATCACACTGATGTGACCACAATGGACTCAAATACATGTTCTCAACTCTGGCTTTCTGATCAAACTGATCAATATGATTTTCTCAGCAGGTGACTGACAGCATGGAACAGGAAGCGTCTCAGTTGTACCACCATCCAGAATCTGATGCGGTGGCGCCAGGTCGAGGCCGCTCATCCCTCTGATGTCACCACCGAGGATCGTCTGAGCCTCACGAGGGCACAGGAGCAGCAGATCACATACGAGAGCTCCTCTCAGGGCGCCTCTGATGCATCCTCCAGCTCCTTGCTCCCTCTGCCAGGGACATGTGATCAGCGAAACCCCAGGGTGTTACAGGGTACTCATGAGATTTCTCAAGAGAACCCTGAGATGCCGGGGCCCTCACGGCCACGAGCAAGCAGAGGACGTCCGCCAAAGTCATCACAAGCAGGGTAGCAAAAAGTTCAGCCACCTGCCTCTGGTGTGCCTGGTGGCGAGGGATCATGCACCCGAAAGAGCACGTGGAAAAGATTTAAGCAATCACTTTAACATCACTAATGGTTCACAGGGTGAATTGAAAGGTTTTTTATTTGAATGTGTTATAAAATATTGTAATGAAATCGGGTTCTCTGAGATTTTGTCATGGCTTTCCTGAAGTCAATTCCAACATCATTGCTCAACAAAAGTAGTTCAACATGTGAGGTCTCACACCTGGGTTGCGTTCGTTGCATTCTCTCTCCCCGTGAAGGTGAGTGAATTTGCCCTTTCAAAGCCTCACAATTAGTCTTGTCATACGGTAATGCCAATTGTGTGAAAATTTACAGACTCTCAATGGAAACGTCTGCCTCTTAAAGACACCCTTGTCTGTCGAGCTCTTAGTTCCAAATTAAATTCAGCTTCCTCTCCATGACCATCAAGTCAGTGGTGTCCAGCTTCATCATCAGAAACATCATCGTCATCTGATGACACATCACGCTGACATTGATCATCCTCTAGGGCCTCTCCATTTTCAGTCGCCAGGTTATGCAAGGCACAGCAGACGACAATTATTCTTGCAACCCTTGAAGGTGTGTACTGCAGTGCTGCACCTGAACAGTCAAGACACCTGAACCTCATCTTAAGCAGGCCTATAGTTTGTTCGATGGTCACTGTGGTGGCCACATGGCTCTCATTCTATCGTTCCTCCACATGACCCCTTGGATTCCTCACTGGTGTCATGAGCCATGTCTTCAGAGGATAACCCCTTTCGCCAAGTATCCATCCCTCCATTCTGTCTGGAGGGCTGAAAAGTGCAGGTACCTGGGAGTTTCGGAGAATGAATGCATCATGACAACTCCCAGGGTAACGTGCACACACCTGCATGATTCTCTGACGATGATCACAGATGAGCTGAACGTTCATTGAATGGTATCTCTTGCGGTTAATCAATGCCCCCAACTGACCTGGGGCTCTGAAGGCCACATGAGTACAGTCAATCACGCCCTGTTCCGTTGGAAACCCAGATATAGTGCTGAAGCCTCTGGCTCTCTCAGCCTCACAAGTGTTGTCTGCCTTGAACATGATGAATTGGTTACCATGTTGGAACAATGCATCAGTCACAACCTTGATGCAGTGGTGCGCTGCTGCTTGTGAGATTCTGCACAAGTCTGCTGCTGAGGCTTGGAATGAGCCAGACGCATAGACGTTAAAAGATATTGTAACTTTTAGAGCAACTGGAATTGGATGGCCTCCGATACAGTTTGAGGAAACATCCACTGCCAATATCTCACAAAGAGATGTGACAGTCTCCCGTGACAGCCGCAGTTGTCTTCTGCACTGGCGATCTGACAGCTGCAGGTAGCTCAGACGCAGCCGGTATGCCCCTCCTGGTGGGTAGACACGTATCCTGACGTGTTCGCTAACGGGCGACTCTGCCACCTGCTCTCCCTTCCACATCACGATGGTGCACTGGGTCAGCTTGTTGCACGTTCCCCTGCACATTTGCCCTTCTGTCCCTCATAGGGGCAAGGTCCTCCTCATCTGATGATCCACCTTCACATTGAACAATTCCCATTGCTGTACTACTCACCAGATGCTCTGACCACAGGTATTAGCTTCCAGCAGTTAGGACTGGCTCACGAGATCCCCTTCCTTTCACCACATAAATCAAAGTTGATGGGTCCCCATCAGCAGTGCAGAACACTCAGATGAATCCTTTAGCACTAGTTGCAAATCACACACCTTGTCAGGATATACAAATAGCATTAGAATTATTTCAGAGTAAAACTGAAAATTGTACTTCCAACTCCCTCCTGAATCAATGCCTGCCGCCCTTATGTAGCTGCCGGCTGGCCGACACGCCCCACAAGCCGATTTACGGACGTTAAATCAGACCTCAGACGTAAAATTGTAGTCAATTGCTTTGTAAACTACCTCAATTACCCTTCAATTACTTGTATTCGGGCGGCGAGCGCAGACTGGCTCACGCCTGACTTCCGACGTTGGTAAAATGATGTCTGTGCGTAATGACGCCGCGCTTCATTTTACCATCCGGATGCCTCCGAAGAGACACGTTTAATGCTGGTAAAATTCCGGCCAAGGTTTCACAGGCGGCATCATTCTTCATGACCTTGCTCAAGTAGATATTCTCCTGGTACGAGTATGGACAGATCGTGTTGACAGATCTGTAGGGGCATTAAAAACTAAACTGTATCTCAGGCCTTGCCTGTTATGCAAGTAGGTGCACTCCAGTCAGACATTGTGGGAAAGCTTGGGCAATCTCCCCCTGCATGCTGGGACTAATTGAACCCTCGCATTGCCTTGGCTGAGATTAACTAAGTTAGCATTGAACATGAACTTGGGACCGTCTTGGACTATCTATCTAATGGTATATTAACTAAAATATAATAATTAACTGAATAAGCATACAAAGGCGCACCATGTTCTCAGCAGTACAATAGATTGATTAGGGAAGAATGCAGTTCGTGATTTTAAGAAAAAATATACATTCGCTTTAAACTTGCATAAATTTCAAAATCTGTAACCGTGATGATCCAGAGAACCTAAAAATGACCAGATGACCAAACTCTTCAAAAAAGTTACCAAGAATTAATATACTAATTGTTCCTATGTCAGAAATTGATGTTATTAGATAACAAAGCACCATATTGCCATTTTAGTTTTCAGCCACACATAATTGAGGATAATTGAAAGAAAATGGAACTGGATAAGCAAGTCCAGTTCCAAGAATTCCTCTGAAATGACCACATAGAACTCCAGTCTTATTTCTTGTATTACAATTACAACAGGGTTAATATTCAACTCACTACCACTTGTTATGATCCCTGTGGAGACCACCAATGAACGAAAAGTATCAAATCCACCAACTGACCCCAATTTAGGAAACCAAAATCAAACGGATAAGATTTCACCTTTATAAATTTTACTGTAACACTCGAGCCAAAACCACGATCAATTAAACATGAACTAACAGTTAAATACCTGTGTGTGTGTAATATAGTCATGCAGACCCCCACCTGCCAAGAAGGAGGCATATTAATTTTGTCATATGAACATTAAATTGTCGCTGGAGTGAAGAAAGGGCTTGTTTAAAAAAAAAACATCACCAGACACTTGTCTGGAAAAACAGTTCCATACTAACAGACAGTGCGTGGAGAGACAAAGGACTGTTTCTTGGTCCACTTAATCCAAATGGACTGTGATCACCAGACATTGAAGGTGAGGAAGCTGACACTCCAGGCTGACTGCTAAGATGGCAGAATCCATCAGAAGTGGTCAAATCAGCTAGTCACATGACTAACCTGCTGGGCAACCTGGGATTTTTTGAATTGTGCCTCTCTCTCTCTGGTTCTCTCTCTCTCTGGCTCTGGCTCTCGCTCTGAAGCAACCGGACCCATGGAAGACACGTAAACCTCGAAAGACAAGACTCTGACCTCGAAACAAATTGAAGCATGCACTGGGCCCCAATGAATAGCAACTCTGACCAGCAACCAGAGACTCTGCATTGAACGCTTAGGACAGTAAAACAGAAACCCATCTATTGCCTCAAACTTTTTCCTTTTATTCTTTTCTACTTTTCTGTCTCTATCCGCGTGTGTGTTTAGCACATGTGCATGCTAGTGTGGTCGCATTGCATTTTCATAGTCGTTAACTGGGTTAGAGTTTAACATTAATAAGTTTCCACCTTTCTTGTTTAAAATCTAAGAAAATATATCTGAATTGATTTCTTTGCCTTACAATTGGAAAGCGGTAAACAAACTAAGGGGGAGATTAAACATGGTGTTTTTAAAGAAACTCAAACCCTGTTACTGTTAAATCAGGCAAAGGCTGAGAGGGAACCCCTAGACCCATCTCACCTGGTCATAACTATATAATATATATATTAATTAGCAGATGCAACAAAAATAGTCCTTACAGTCTTCAGAATAGTCTTGTCAACAAAGGTGGCATTGCACAATCTCACAGTACAACAATATCAGGATCTTTCTCAGGTAGCTTTTCAAGTTCTGTCCTCCAGGATGCAGATATGGAAGTAATGAAGTCCCATCGATAGTGAGCAATGCAATATTCTCTTTAACGCTTTAGTCTTGTCACCTCTCGAACAACCGCAGCCTTGCCCACTATTGTCTTGATGGCATGGCTCTGCTGATAGCTTTTCAGTCGCTGAAGACAACTGCTGTAAGTCATTCAACAGTGGTCAGCCCTCATTCCAGGCTCCTTTGCCTACAGTCTAACTGCTTCAACCAGCTGCTTTGTAGTTTAATTCTCTAGAAGCCCTGAAACTTTCAGCTCTTAGCCTGTCTCTTTAAAACAAGCTGGCTGTTTTTTTTCCATCCACTGCAGAGTTCTTCACAATTCCCCAAAGTCGTCTTTATACAAAACACACACAGCCTTAACACTCTGTAGAGTTGTCCTGGCAAACTGAAATTAAACCTCCAGTCACATGTTCTTGAGAAAACAAGCAGTTTTTTTTAACTAAGCATGTGACTGTTTGTTTGTCTAACCTGGATTTGACTTCCAGAACTTGTAAACCCTCACCCTTAAATCAGGGACCATCTCAAAAACACAAACACCAGCTTTACAGCATCGCACACTACTTTTACACCTGTAAATGGGGTGGTCAAAAAATTAATAGTTGTTGACTTAGTGTTGGCTGTCCACCCACTCTTGACTTTGTGTGTAACTTGATTTAGGCAGCTTGCCTTGTTTTAGGTAGCCAGTGATCCAACCAGAAAACGTTGAAGTGGGGGTTGATTGACTTTGGTATACTCAGCACCACTTTAGTGTCGATCAGTACTGCCACTGATGTTATTCAACCCATTCGCATGGGTGGGCCATCAAGTGATCAGTTACAGTGCTATTTAGAGGGATCCTTGACTGCATTCAGGGAAAATTGAAAACTTTTCTGGCACTTTTGTTTTCAGTCTCAGAAGTTTGAACCTTACATGCTTCAATAAATTCATCTCCTTGCTGTGATGTGAGCTCATATGATTTCACTGCCGCTGAAGACTGCTGCTCCATTTAACCCTCCACTTTAAGGTGTTGCTGCAAATCCATAATGAGCCTCTGGGATTTTACTGCCCTCCCCAATAGGTGAACTGCCAGTAAACAGTTTGATTAGCAGTGGCAGCATGCTTATTCTGTTTAAAGGAAATCTCCCACCAATGTTAGCAGGTGATGGAGCACCCTTTCTGCTCAACATGAAAATTGACTGCTACCTCTCAGTCTTTTCATTGAATTCAGATAGTATAATCATCATCTTCTTCTTCTTTGGCCTCCTTGTCTCGAGAGACAATGGGTAAGCGCCTGGAGGTGGTCAGTGGTTTGTGAAGCAGTGCCTGGAGTGGTTATAAAGGCCAATTCTAGAGTGGCAGACTCTTCCACAGGCGCTGCAGATAAAATTGGTTGACAGGGCTGTTAAACAGTTGGCTCTCTCCTTGCGCTTCTGACTTTTTTCCTGCCAACTGCTAAGCCTCTTCGACTCGCCACGCTTTAGCCCCGCCTTTATGGTTGCCCACCAGCTCTGGCGATCACTGGCAACTGACTCCCACGACTTGTGAACAATGTCACAGGACTTCATGTCGCGTTTGCAGACGTCTTTAAAGCGGAGACAAGGACGGCCGGTGGGTCTGATACCAGTGACGAGCTCGCTGTACAACGTGTCCTTGGTGATCCTGCCATCTTCCATGCGGCTCACATGGCCAAGCATTCTCAGGTGCCGCTGGCTCAGTAGGGTGTATATGCTGGGGATGTTGGCCGCCTCGAGGACTTCTGTGTTGGAGATACAGTCCTGCCACCTGATGCCAAGAATCCTCCAGAGGCAGCGAAGATGGAATGAATTGAGACATCTCTCTTGGCTAACGTACGTTGTCCAGGCCTCGCTGCCGTAGAGCAAGGTACTGAGGACACAGGCTTGATACACTTGGACTTTTGTGTTCTGTGTCAGTGCGCCATTTCCCACACTCTCTTGGCCAGTCTGGACATAGCAGTGGAAGCCTTTCCGATGCGCTTGTTGATTTCTGCATCGAGAGACAGGTTACTGGTGATAGTTGAGCCTAGGTAGGTGAACTCTTGAACCACTTCCAGAGTGTGGTCGCCGATATTTATGGATGGGGCATTTGCGACGTCCTGTCCCATGATGTTCGTTTTCTTGAGGCTGATGGTTAGGCCAAATTCGGTGCAGGCAGCCGCAAACCAGTCAATGAGTCTCTGCAGGCACTCTTCTGTGTGAGATGTTAATTCAGCATCGTCAGCAAAGAGGAGTTCCCTGATGAGGACTTTCCGTACTTTAGTCGTCGCTCTGAGACGGGCAAGGTTGAACAACCTGCCACCTGATCTTGTGTGGAGGAAAATTCCTTCTTCTGAAGACTTGAACGCATGTGAGAGCAGCAGGGAGACGAAGATCCCAAACAGTGTAGGTGCGAGAACACAGCCCTGTTTCACGCCACTCAGGATAGCAGTGTTGCAAATTTGCGGCTGCTGTAGATACCTTCACTGTTTCGGTGGTGTCAATTGCTGCAACAAGTGGTCTGTACCTCTTATAGGACGAGTGTCAATACTTATAAAATATAACGACCTCTACAATAGCGTAACCCAAGGGTGTAAAAATAGTACCCGCTTGTGACCTGAACCAGATATTTGTGTCTTTTGATATATGTACTCCTTCAGTCTCTTGAGGTAGACTGAGCAGACTTGGTGAGGTGAAGCTTGTGTTACGACCAGGTGAGAAAGGTGGCTAGGGGCCCCTCTCAGACTTTACCTGGTCTTACCGTAACAGGGTTTAATTTTAAACACCATGTTTTTAGCTCCCCCTTGGTGAATCCTTGTTCACCACTTTCCAATTATAAGGCAAAGAAACCAGCACAAACAGGTTTTCTTAGGTTTATAGAAAAGAAGGTTGAAATTGATTAAATTTAAACTTGTGAGAAAGCGATGGAAGCGAACAGGAGAGATCCTCTCAGTCCAGGAGCAAACAGACTTTGAGTTCAAATTCTCTGTGGCTAGTTCTGAAGACTCTTGGAACAGCCAGTTAGTCATGTGACCAACTAGTCCTGGCCCCTGTGGATTGCATCACCCCAGCAGGCCCTGGAATGTGCTTCCCCACCCCCTGACTGTCCGGTGATCAACATCCATTGTGGGTTGAATGTCCTTTGTCTACACAAGCACCGTATGTTAATATGCAAATGTCTTTTCCAGCCATGGCTGATCTGTTTAACAAGTCCTCCCTCACTCCAGTAACAGTTTAAAATCAATGTTCATGACAAAATTAATGTGCCCCATTCTTGGCAGGTGGGGGCCGAGCACGACACGTGATATGAGTCTTCTTTAGGTTGTTTTTTTCACTGCGAGTGAATGTAGAGTGACAGTCAAGATCAGATTTGCTTGGTTCAATTAGTATAAACAATCTTCATACAATGATACAAAATCAAGAATAGAGCACACATCAATGGATCATCTTACTTGGTTTAACCAAGATATATTCCAACTATCCTCTTCACCCCAGTAAAGAGCCTCATACTTTCCCTTGAACATAGCCTTACTACTTTCACAGCTTTCTGATTTTTTTAAAAAGCCTGACCTGAGTGTTCACTTTTCGTCATTCTGACTAACCCCCATCTAAGAGCAGAGTCCAACAACCTAACTTGGCAATAGTTCCTGCTGACTTCAAATGAATATGGTTGGTATAGTAGCAATAAGCGGTAACAGACTGGAATGTCAAACTATCTGTCACTGCATCCGGCTACTGGTTCAGGTATCACATCTCAATCTTAATTTACATCTTTCAGCCCTGCTGGACTATAAATTTAACCTATAGAGAGCTTTATTTAGTCCAATAGTAGTACTTTTAACATATATTACACCATGGTCTCCATCTGGCAGCATAGACAGAAAACGTGATGTGTAGCTATGTCTCAGTCAAGCTTGCAGAAAAATGTAAGATTACTTTGGCAAAAAGTAATTTGAGAAAAAATATAGAAATGACCATGGCAATTAAACTTAATAAAATAATTCACCTTGGGAACCAAGCCCGTTTTAATGCTAAAAGTAATCTCCATATTTTTGTTGCTAAGTACTCTATGGTAGTTATCCAATCACCGTTAGACTAAGAGTCAAAGTCTATGAATAGACTACAAATCCTGACAAGCTCAACAGGGCCACTCACCAATCAAAAGAGAACAGAGGAAAATCTTTGATGACAATATTTTGTTGCTATGACAACAATCCATTTCCATGCTGTCTTAGTTGTGTATTTGCTTCAGATAAAACATTTTAAAATAAGAATAAATTGCAAACTAGTGCCGACATTGGAACTGTGAAGGAAAAAGCTAAATGCACACACATCTGATCTCTCTACAGATACTGACCGACAAGTTGACATTTTGGGCCTGACCCTTTCTTTTTCGGAACAGTTCTGAAGAAATATTGTACATCAGTTTAAGAACACTTGTGTGAATCCTTGTGCACATTGTCTTTTATATTGCAATAAAATTGTGATCAGACTACAACTGTTGACACACAGTGTAAGGTTCCTAACCAGTTAGAAGAAAACCAAGGTGCAAAGCAGTCTAACCTGCCCCATCCCTATGCCATTATGCATTGTTCGTGGCTACTGAAAGAGAGAGAACCTATCTAAGTAATATATATGTGCAAATGAGTCTCAAATATAATTTTTTGATTTTCTGATGACTAATATCTTAGAGTTTCACCACCTGTTTGAGCTTCATGAAGACTATGACGTTGATGTAGATTGATTTCCTTGTGGTATAGAATGCGTACCTGGCGCTAGGCTGCCTAATCAGCCAAGTACTGGATGCTAACATATATAAGGTAATCTTATAAATTTATGAGTCATCTTAGGCAGATATCACACACATGCAGATGGTTCATAAATCCTTTACAAGTGAACACATTAGTATATTTTTAAAATGTTCAAAAATACTTAAAAATGCAAGCTTAAAATATAAAAATCATTATGATGTGATTGAATATTATTAATGCCCTTCAAGCACTGTGGATAATCTATCTTCTCCTGCACACAGCAGGATGTTCTATATACGTTGAACAGATTTAAATTTATATGGTACCAGCTTTGTAGACATTCTGTTTGTACATGAAGTGAGAAATAGCTTCAGGAAGCTTGAGTAATTGTAAGTGGAGGTTTCTCCAATTTTTAAATCTACAGTATCTATAAAAAGTTTGAGCATCTGTTACACTTTAGATATGACACATGTATAAAGCAGTCAAAAACGTATTAATGAAATAGAAAGCAAGTAATTTTCGGGATCTTTTCTGACCTGGAGTAGAAATTTACAACTAGCTTCCAATCCGCAAACTCAACAGCAATTAGATTCCAATTGACCTTGTGTTCTGTTTACATACAGCAATTAAACTTTGTGTCATTTAAAAAGTTTTGGTATCATGTATACTTCAATCCTTATCAAGCTGTATTATCTGACTTGCCATGTGAAATACCACGGAGATCTGGTCTTTTTAAAAAAAATTAACTTTCTTTAATGAGAAAGGTCTGAGATATTAGCTGAACAGCTGTCTCAGTTCGTCAGTCAAGGCGTCCATCAGGCAAAATTCTCGATTGTGACTTGATTTATATGGGTGTACTTGTGTATATGATGGTAAATGTCAAAGGTCAAGAACATAACAGGTAAAGGTGAAAGAATATTCCACATGATAGGGTGAGTTTTATTTTGACCAGTATGTCCGCCTTTAGAATTAGGGTGAATAGGGACCAAGATGTTAGACAAGTAACCATGTTGTCCTGTCTCCACTGCTTTTCATTTATGCCAATCACTCCTCCTTTTGAGGAGCAGCAGCATTATTAAGCATAATGATATACAATATGCTAATAATGCCTTTAGCATGCCCAATTCCCTGTTTAATATTTGAGCAGAATCAGTTTGAAATTCCAATTTAAAGAGACGGAATAGAAAATGCTTTTTAAATCTTAGGTGATGTTTGGAATTTTAGTTTTCTGTAATATTTCTGCTTTTTTAAAAAAAAAGCATTCATCGTTATCTGGCTATGTATATATTGTATGTTGTGGATCAAATCTTGGAAGAAACATTTATGTCATGAGAGAAGTAGCTGAGCCACTGGGAGTGGAATATCGAAAACCGGCATACAGTTGATAGAGCAGCAGTGCTGCTGGGCCCAGAAGATCTGGGCCAGATTCAGGGATCAGGCCTTATTTAAATGCTACTAGCACCAAAAAGCCATCCTGCTGCCAATGTACAGACAACCATGGACTGGGAAAAGGAAGGATTTAATATGCACAGTCCTATGGAACTCTACCTTTTCACCGTGGACAAAGAGTCAGTGATGTGAAGGAGAGTCTTACCTCAGCTGTCCTGGTGAGATCATTAGATTACATTCTGTAGTGGAGCCACTACATTTTACCAGCCCGATGACAATGGGGTTGGGAGGCAGGAGGGCTGGTAATATGGCGGGGGAAGACACCAGGATTGAAGCTCGGCGCCTTCCCGTTGCCATGGCGTGTTACCAGTGGCAGGAACCTTGGGCACAGCTGCCTCCTGGGCAGCCAATTGAGCCATTTCTGCCCAATTAGGGTTTACTCCCCCCCCCCTCCACCGCCGCTGGCATTTTGCCCCTGTCAGGAGGGCCTGCTACTGCACGGGGAGACTGCCAGGTAAATCCTGGTGGCCTCGCAGTGGTTTCTGGGGTGGGGGCGGTCAGTAGCACTCCTTCATGGTTGTTCCGAGGCCCATGAAGGGCCCTCCCCACTCCCCTCACCACCACCCACCCCCCCAACAGCAATAGTTGTCCCGTGGCTCCGGCCACCCCCGCACCCTGGAATATGCACCCCCCCCCTTCCCCCCGTCACCCACCCTAAGGCTGGGGCCTGCCTGCCAGGCCCTGACTTGCTCAACAAAAGCTACCTGGTCTTCGAGGGCACCTCAACATTGAGGCTGCCTCTCCTTCATGCTGCAGCCTCAGCAGTGGCACTGCAGCTCTGGGGGGCTGGCCACCATCCACAATTGGGCAGCCTGTTAATTGCTGCCCCTAAGTCCCACTGCCCACCGGCACTGGGCCGGCTTCAGCTTTCAGCCCTGGTGGTGGGTCTTGATCGTCATTGGAAAAATATAGCCCAAAGCGTGCCACCTCCTGCCATGCCTGTTCACCAACTTGCCTGGAAACTCGCCAACCATCTGAGAAAAAGCAGAGCGTCTCCCTTCCTTTTCTGAATTTCCTCTCCATGGCTGTAACTGAAATTCCCCAGCTCCTGCTGGAACACTTCTTGTCCCCACTCATTTTCCTGTAGCTCCAGTGTTAGTTCCTGTTATAGGCCACAAAAAAAATGTACCTCCTCTTTTTAGTTATTGCAGGCCATCAAAATCCTGCTCTGGCACACATTTTCCCACCTGCTAATCAGTGAGCTGTCAAAGAGGATTGTGTTTTGTGATGACAGCCTGCCTTATTCATGCAAATTCTGGGCAACTCGAAAATTGGGATAGGTTCCCCTCCAATGACTCCAGGTAGCTGTTGTTCTTGCCCTTACTCTCCTGCCAGCTTCCTTCTGACCAAAGGTTACCCTTTTAAGTTTGATTATTTATTTACTGTTTGCGTAAATAAATTTGAGTTTTTAAAACCCATAATGCAGTCTAGTTTTAGTGTTGCTTTACTGTCTCCATACAAGGATCCAGTGGAAGTTTGGGATAAAACTAGCAGCCGGGATAATCTAGTAAAGGATTCTTTGTTGCTTTTCTGGGCACTCTAATATTTACTTAGAAATCAGGGCAAGTGGAAATGAGCTCAGAGTTTAACTAATGAGAATAAAACATGAAAAGCAAACATACCTAAAGGGTACCAACCTCACTGGACAGAAATATTTCGCAAGATTTGTGCAAAACTGAAAGATCCTTAAAAGAGGATTTGAAACGTGTTTCCCTCAAGGGTCAACCACTGTATCTAACTAGAACTAAATCAAAACTTTTTGGCAGCCATTTACTTGGCTGGGGGCTACTGGAAATGCATTACAGTCACAGTATTTTATGCTTTAAGTGGTACAAGATGAAATAAAGCATGGCGAGAAGATCAGAAAGGACCAGAACTACATAAACCAACTGGTCACCAACTATGTCATGGCACACTTGCTGAGCAATATCTGTGAAGCTGTCTCCACAGACTTTGTGTCAGTACAGAACTAATTACTGAGCTGTATGTTGCAAGGGCACATGTAGTCAATGTACAACATATGGTTTGCATTGTCAATGGCAGGTACATTGCCCATGTACAATTTACTTTGCATTCTTTCACACTAGCACTATTGTCATGGATTTATGAAATAAGTGACTGATATATTGGCCATCATTGCCCGTTACATCATTTCTTTTTTGACTGAGTAGCAACAGGAGCAGGACATGTTGCCCTCTTGTAGCCATGGTATTTATATGGCTACTCCAATTAAGTTTCTGGTCAATGATAACCCCCAGGATGTTGATAGTGGAGATGGTTAGATTCTCTCTTGTTTGAGATAGTCATTGCCTGGCACTTGTGTGGCGCAAATGGGACATGTCTCCAAACTATTACATTTTACCAAATACCAGAGGACCTTCTGCCAACCATCAGATTACTGTTCCTCCTCACCTGTAGCCTGTGGCTTTTCGGTGCTATCTCCTGAGGCTCACCAACTTTATTGGAATGTGTGCTTTGGTACTGGTGCTTTTAACTGTTGGTTTGGGTGGGGATGGTGTTGTGAAGCACTGTTTTGTCCTGCAATGCTGGCAAACTGCTGTTTCAAGCTTACAATTACAGAAGCGTGGTTAATATTGCAATTTTTTCTTGATAGACAAGTTAGCTTCGTTGGTAGTTGTGGTTGTGTGCATTCTTGTATAGGAATGAAGGGGGTCAATATATGCAGACCAGATGCTACTAGTTAATAGCTGACAGGTGCAGTTTTTTGCCTCCACATTTATTGTGCCAACTAATATGCTTCGAAAACATTTCCTTCCTTCAATCATAAGGTCAGAAGTGGGGATGTTCGCTGATGATTGCACAATGTTCAGCACCATTTGTGACTCCTCAGATACTGAAGCAGTCAGTGTAAAAATGCAGCAAGACCTGGACAGTATCCAGGCTTGGGCTGATAAGTGGCAAGTAACATTCGCACCACACAAGTGCCAGGCAATGACCATCTCCAACAAGAGAGAATCTAGCCAGCTCCCCTTGACATTCAATGGCATTACCATCGCTGAGTCCCCCACTATCAACATTCTAGGGGTTACCATTGCCCAGAAACTGAACTGGAGTAGCCACATAAATACTATGGCTAGAAGAGCAGATCAGATGCTAGGAATTCTGTGGCGAGTAACTCACCTCCTGTCTCTCCAGTGCCTGTCCACCATCAAGCCAGGAGACCAACCCTGGTTCAATGAAGAGTGCAGGAGGGCATGCCAGCAGCAGCACCAGGTATAGCTCAAAATGAGGTGTCAACCTGGCGAAGCTACAACACATGACTATCTGCGTGCCAAATTGCAGAAGCAGCATGCAAAAGACCGAGCTAAGCGATCCCATAATCAACGGATCAGATCTAAGCTCTGCAGTCCTGCCACATCCAGCCATGAATGGTGGTAGACAATTAAACAACTAACTAAAGGGGGTGGCTCCACAAATATCCCCATCCTCAATGATGCGGGAGCCCAGTACACCAGTGCGAAAGATAAGGCTGAAGCATTTGCAACAATCTTCAGCCAGAAGTGCCGAGTTGATGATCCATCTCGGCCTCCTCCTGAAGTTCCCAGCATCACAGATGCCAAACTTCAGCCAATTCGATTCACTTCGCGTGATATCAAGAAACGACTGAAGGCACTTGTTACTGCAAAGGCTAAGGGCCCTGACAATATTCCGGCAATAGTACTGAAGATCTGTGCTCCAGAACTTGCCGCGCCCCAAGCCAAGCTGTTCCAGTGCAGCTGCAACACTGGCATCTACCCTGCAATGTGGAAAATTGCCCAGGTATGTCCTGTACACAAAGAGCAGGACAAGTCCAACCCGGCCAATTACCGCCCCATCAGCATACTTTCAATCATCAGTGAAGTGATGGAAGGTGTCAGCAACAGTGCCATCAAGCGGAACTTGCTTAGCAATAACCTGCTCAGTGGTGCTCGGTTTGGGTTCTGCCAAGGCAACTCAGCTCCTGACCTCATTACAGACTTGGTTCAAACATGGACAAAGGAGCTGAACTCAAGAGGTGAGGTGAGAGTGACTGTCCTTGACATCAAGGCAGCATTTGACCGAGTATGGCATCAAGGAGCCCTAGCAAAACCGAGGTCAATGGGAATCAGGGGGAAAACCCTCCCCTGGCTGGAGTCATACCTAGCACAAAGGAAGATGACTGTGGTTGTTGAAGGTCAATCATCTGAGCTCCAGGATATCACTGCAGGAGTTCGTCAGGGTAGTGTCCTAGGCCCAGCCATCTTCAGCTGCTTCATCAATGACCTTCCTTCAATCATAAGGTCAGAAGTGGGGATGTTCGCTGACGATTGCACAATGTTCAGCACCATTTGTGACTCCTCAGATACTGAAGCAGTCAGTGTAGAAATGCAGCAAGACTTGGACAGTATCGGACATTCGCACCACACAAGTACCAGGCAATGACCATCTCCAACAAGAGAGAATCTAGCCAGCTCCCCTTGACATTCAATGCCATTACCATTGCTGAATCCTACACTATCAACATCCTAGGGGCTACCATTGACCAGGAACTGAACTGGAGTAGCCATATAAATACCGTGGCAACAAGAGCAGGTCAGAGGCTAGGATTTCTGCGGCGAGTAACTCACCTCCTGACTCCCAAAGCCTGTCCACCATCTACAAGGCACAAGTCAGGAGTGTGATGGAATACTGTCCACTTGCCTGGATGGGTGCAGCTCCAACAACACTCAAGAAGTTTGACACCATCCAGGACAAAGCAGCCCACTTGATTGGCACCCCATCTACAAACATTCACTCCCTCCACCACCGACGCACAGTGGCAGCTGCGTGTAGCATCTACAAGATGCACTGCAGCAACGCACCAAGACTCCTTAGACAGCACCTTCCAAACCCGCGACCTCTACCAACTGGAAGGACAAGGGCAGCAAATGCAAGTTCCCCTCCAAGTCACACACCATCCTGACTTGGAACTGTATCGCCGTTCCTTCATTGTCGCTGGGTCAAAATCCTGGAACTCCCTTCCTAACAGCACTGTGAGTGTACCTACCCCACATGGACCACAGCGGTTCAAGAAGGCAGTTCACCACCACCTTCTCAAGAGCAATTAGGGATGGGCAATAAATGCTGGCCTAGCCAGCGACACCCACATCCCATGAATGAATTTTTAAAAATTAAAAATCGCTTGGGCAGGTGGAAATATTGCTCCACACTGCACCTGTCCCCAAAAGTGTCTCTTGGGATTACTGAGCTTGTATCAGTCTTTTTTTAAATCATGACATTTATTGTGTTATTTTGGTTTAGCATTAAATCACTGTTTGTGAACACCATTATCATCAATCATTGATGATGGTAATCTTCTTGTATTTCTTGAGTTGCAAGGACCAGAGACTTAAATATCTGCTTTATGGAATTTAGACAAATTGTCAGTATCTAATCATACAAGATTTTTCTCATTCTGTATCAGTGACAGCACTGTAATAGATATAAAGGAAGAATACAGCTTGAGTTGATGGTGATTTGTTTCGTCGACTTTATTTTTAAAAGGAAATGTGTGAATTATTTTTTTCATATGAAAATTATATCAAACGCAACACTCTTGAAAGACATGGCTTTCATTGTATGCCTGTTGTCCATGTGTGCAGGGGTTGCACATCGGAGTCAGTAATCATGTGGTCAGCAGACAGCTCTCATCACCCAGTAGTCATCCTTTACCTTGTCGTAATGACACAGTGGACTGCCGCAGAATGAAGACATTGGGCTGAATTTTCCAGGCCCTTTGCAAATGGGCTTGAAGGCAGGAGAGGGCAAAATATTAGGACAGAAGATGTTTTGTCAGAAGCCTGACATCTTCATGTTGCAACTTGATATTGCAAACAGTGGCCAGCATGGTAAGAAGACGTTGCCCCTGGACAAGGTGGGAAGGTAACTAAGCCAATTAATTACCCAATTGATCGCAATTTTATGGGGGTTTGGATTTTCCAAAGGGTGCATGGGAACCACGGGGCTTCACTGCCTTGCTCAGTATAAGGAGGTGGCAAGTAACAGGGAACTCCGAGCTGGCTTCATCCGGCAAACCATCATGCGAGCCAGCGTGGCATGCCAATCAGGATAGAGCAGTGCAGGCATTGGCAAATACAAGCAGGGGGTGTTCAGGGGGGGGGAAAGGTGTCAGCATTGTAGAGGGTGGGGGCTGTCAGGGCCCCAACTGGGCACTGGCAATTCTGCTCAATATATGGTGCGGGAAGGGGGTGAGATGTTAGCGGTTGGATAAGAGGCCATGGAAACAGAGAGGCCACCTGCCATGGGCCTCATTCAATCAGGCTTTGGCACGACTAGTGAGGAGGAGGAGCAGGGAGGGAGGGAGATGGCAGCCATAGGCAGCACGAGAGCAGCATTCTCTATGCCAACAGGAGGCCTTGCCTTGGGGTGGGGACCCAGGAGAAGGGTGCAGAGGGACACATGACCAGTCCCCTGTGTGCAGAAGTGGACATCCTCCAGAGAGCATGTGCTATCCGAGGCTCAGCTACCTTCAAAACTCCAAGCGGACATGCTGCCAAAGACCTACTGCCTGACCTGCATGAGAAAAAAGATCGATTAAAGGGCTATACACTTCACATTATGTCCTTTCAACTACTCCTAGTGTGGAGCTCCATGTGTCCAATGGTAGACACATGAGCACTATGCCTCGTGTGCACTGGAGGCTCCCTTGTGCCTATACAGTCGGCCACTCACTCTCTCTTATGTGTGCGCTCCTGCGTCATCATCTGTGATGGAGCGGCCAGCTCCAACACCGCCAATTCCAACGCCGCCTCCGCCATTGGGGTTAGAATGTTTAGGTATGGAACCCACTGCCAGTCTTGGCCTATTCCTCAATGTTATGGGCTGTCTTCTCCTATAAGCACAAAATTGAATGCCGTTAGTCGTCTCACAAAGACAAGCACATGCCTATGCTGGTGGTAGCCCAGGTGTCCATGATGGTGGCACATGAATGCCTCCTGCATACAGCCCTCTTGTGGGCCCTTGCTGGGGTCAGCAATCATAGATGGGCACCTTTCACTGAGATGCATCTGTGCCTTTGACTGGATATGATGCTGCCTGACCCCATTGCCACTCCCTCCCCACCAAACTCACCCTCTTGCAGTGTCACATGCAAGCCCCAAAGGGCAAAGAGGTATGGAGAACTCACCTTGGCAGAGTGAATAATGTAATTGAAGAGCTTGCAGCACTGGAGCCAGAATCTGCAGGTGACCCCACCACTGCTGATCTCCTCTACGATCTTGCTTGGCCAGTCAGGCTGGGTTTTTCCTCCCTTGCAGCCTGGAGGAGAACCTTTAGGGAGACATCGCTGAACCTTGGCGCCACCCAGGGTTTTCCTTCCGCCATTGTCTCTGTCAATTTCCTTTTCTTTTGCAGATGTCCTGGCAGTCCCCATGATACCAAGTGCTGGCAGCCCTTTAAATCTGGCGTCGGCAACTGCTGCGAAGTGACCTCATACTGACTCTGCCTGCCTCTGCTGCCTTAGTGATAAGCCCCCGTGCCTGCCAACTCTTAATTGGCCAGCTGCTGGAAAATCACTTGTGCTGGTTGATTCCCCCTGACAAGCAGCAGCAGCTCTTGCTTCCAGTCCCGACAGCAGGACCTGGGGCCTAGCTGCAAAATACAGCCCATTATGACTGTTGCCAGGAAACCAGGCATTGACCTGCATGATACGCTGAATATTGCTGCACACTAGTTGTATGTTGAGGAAATGCAATCCCTGTCCCTTTAACGATTTTGAGGATCCCGCCTCCAAGAGCCGTCAGCCAATCAGAGGGCCAGCAGCTCTATAGTATCGGCAGCGTCACCGGGAGCGGCGACCACTGCCAGTACTGCAGAGGCCTTGGACCCTGGACAAAAAGTAGGTGAGAAGGTGTTACGGGGGCCAGTCCGGAAGGCCCTGGCAAGGGGTGGGGGTGGGGTGGTGGTGGTGATCTTGTGGTCCATGGGAGGGGTGTCTCGGGGTGAATTGGTTACTGGTGGGGATCCTCCAGGAGCCACAAATTACCCATGAAGGAGAAACCCTTCCTCCTCAAGCTCACAGGGAGGACACCTCTTTTTACAAGGCGTCCTGCCCACGCGCTGGGAGGCCCCCCTCCTCACCGCTGATAAGATCCTTAATTGGCCTTTGAGTGGGAAGGTTGTCGGCCTATCCTGCCTCCAGGAAGATCGCTGGGTGATGGGGAGGTGACGGGCCCTCCATCCCGCCACCCTCCCCTGCCACCTGTCATGATACTCCATGTCCCCCTGCCTCCGATCCCGTCTTGCGGGAGGGAGGGGCGGGTGCCTCTAAAATCCAACCCATTGTTCCTTGTTGAGGTTCAGGTAGGAGAATTGGGTAGGGCATCCTGTTGAGAGTCCTTCTCTTGCAGCTCCTCCTCTCACTTCCAGGAGCTTATCCTGCTCTGTGTTGCCTCTGCTTATGATAGTGAAGAGGATAGCTGTAGACTCCAGAATGATACCAATGGTTTGACTGAGTGGGCAGAAAGTGGCAAATGGAATTCAATCTGGAGAACTGTGAGGTAATGCATTTGGGGAGGGCAAAAAAAGCAAGGGAATACACAGCTGCCAGAGGAGGTGGTGGAGGCAGGAACAGTAGCAACATTTAAGAGGCATCTGGACAGGTAGTTGAATGAGCAAGGCATAGAGGGATATGGAATTAATGCAGGCATGTGGGATTAGTATAGATAGGCATTATGGTTGGTATGGATGCGGGTGGGCCGAAGGGCCTGTTTCTATGCTGTGTGACTCTATGACAATAAATGGGAGGATATTGAGAGGGGTAGAAGAAGTGAGAGACCTTGGAGTGCATGTACACAGGTCCCTGAAGGTGGCAGGACAGGTAGATAGGGTAGTGAAGAAGGCATATGGATTGCTTTCCTTTATTGACTGAGGTATGGAATACAAAAGCAGGGATGTAATGATGGAACTGTATAAAATGCTGGTTAGGCCAGAGCTGGAGTATTGCATACAGTTCTGGTCATCACGTTATAGGAAGGACATAATTACTCTGGAGAGAGTACAGAGGAGAGTAACAAGAATGTTGCCAGGGCTTGAAAGTTGTAGCTATGAAGAAAAATTGGATTGGCTAGGGTTGTTTTCCTTAGAACAGGGGAGGCTGAGGGGTGACTTAATTAAGGTGCACAAAATTATGAGAGGCCTAGATAGAATAGACAGGAAGAACCTGTTTCCCCTAGCAGAGAGCTCAATTACCAGAGGGCACAGATTTAAGGTGATTGGTAGAAGGATTAGAAGGGACATGAGGGAAAACTTTTTCACCCAGTGGTTGTTGGATGTCTGGAATTCACTGCCAGGAATGGTGGTGGAGGCAGAAACCCTCAACTATTTTAAATGGTACCTTAAGTGCTGTAACCTGTAAGGCGATGGACCAGGTGCTGGAAGGTAGGATTAGAGTGAGTGGCTAGTTTTTTCGGCCGGTGCAGACACAATGGGCTGAATGGCCTCCTTCTGTGCTGTATTTGTTCTATGGTTCTATGGATCTCTGTCATGCTGTAGTCCCAGGGGGTTGTATACTACTGCACCTATGTCTGGGAGCAAGAGGTTTGTGCAAAATCTTTGAAATGAGGATGAAGTACTTCAGCGTGTGCCACGTGAGTCCCTGTAAAGCTTAGCAATTTTAACCAACTCTGGACACCACCAAACACTTCTATAGTCTCAGAAACAGCCTGTAAACATGTCCTGACATCATTGAGGGTGCCATATAAATGCAAATTTTTCTTGTGTTTTTATAGCTAAAGTCTTAAATGAGTACTTTGCATCTGTCTTCACAAAGGAAGTGGATGATGTGAACGTTAAAAGAGGGGAGGGAAGCTATGGACAGGATAGTATCAGATAGAGAAAATGTACTAAGATTAGCATTGCTGAAAGCTGATACATCACCTGCTCCTGCTGGAATATTATCCTAGTTTGCAGAAAGAAGCAAAGGTAGAAATATCAGAGGCATTGGTCACAGTCTTTCAATCCTCAGGGACTGGAGGATTACTAATTTTATACTATTCAAGAAGGAGAAGAGGGATAAACCAGGAAACTCCAGGCCAGTCAGCCTAATATCAGTAGTGGGAAAATTATTTGAAACAATTATCAGGAAAACAATGAGATTTTATTTGGAAAGTCATGGGGTAATCAAGATGAACCAGCATGGATTTGTTGAAGGCAACTCATATTTGATTGAATTCTTTGAGGCAAAATAGAATGTTGATTAAGGTATTGCAGTAAATGGGTATATATGGACTTTCAGAAGCCATTTGACAAAGTGCCACACAGGGGGTTTGTTAAGAATGTTGAAGCCCATAGAATTAAGGGTAAAATCGTGGTATTGATACAGAATTGGCTCAGTGACAGGAAGCAGAGGCTGGTGGTGGATGGGTCTTTTTCAGACTGGGGGGTTGGTTTGCAGTGGTGTTCCCCAAAGGCCAGTTTTGGGTCCATTATACATCTTTCAATTTTATAAATGACTGAGACTCACGTGTAGGAGGCAGCAATTATAAAGTTTGCAGGTGATATGAAACTTGGAAACATAGTAGACAGAGACGAGGATATTTGTTGACTTTGGGATGACATGGATAGGACGGTGAAGCGGGCAGAAGCATGGCAGATGGAGTTCAATGCTGAGAAGTGTGAAGTGATGCACTTTGAGAGGACTCATATGGAAAGACAGTAAACTATAAATGGCAGAATTTTGACAAGAGGCAGGGCAAGTTGACAATGTGGTTAAAAAAGCATATGGGTTGTATAGGTTTACAAGTAGAGACATAGAATAGAAAAGCAAAATTATTAAGCTAGAACTTTATAAATCACTGGTTAGGCCTCTGTTGGAATATTGTGGACAATTCTGGGTACCACAATTCGGCAAGTGTTATAGGAAGGCTACAGAGGAGGTTTACCAAGATGTTACCAGGGATGAGGGACTACAGTTATGAGGGGAGTTCAGAAAAATTAGAACTCCTGTTCTCAGAACAGAGAGAGTTAAGAGGTCTCTGAGATAATGACAAGTTTTGATAGGGTAGATAGAGAAAAATCAATAGCCAGAGATCATTAATATTTAAAATCATTGGCAAAATCTCTAGAGTAGAGATGAGGAGAAGTTGCTGAGTTCAGGAATGCTCTACCTGAAAAGGTGGTGGAAGCTGATCTATAAATAATTTTAAAAGGAAGTTGGACAGGTATTTAATGAACTTACAGGGTTATGGACAAAAAGCACTGATGTCGAACTAAGCATGATTGCTCTTTCAAAGAGCCAGAACATGCCCAACTGGCTGAATGGCAGTCTCCAGTGTTGTAAGTTTCTCTGATTTTATGATCTTTTATCATCATTTGGAAAACTATGGTGAATGTGAACAATGTCTATGGAGTTAATCAGTGATTGATAGATCCCACAAATAGCTGCAGTTATGTGACCTTGAGCTCAGTGAATTGAGTCCCAATATTTGTGCCTGTTGACTGGGATGACGACAGCAATGAGAAGAAATATCAGCAATGATAGCAGTAAAAGGTGAAGAAGTAAAGCGTCACCATTGACAAGTTACCATGTCTGTGAGGAGCCATAGAGAGTAATGGCTTCCATCCCTTCACTATCAACATGAATACCTTTGATATACAATGCTACTTTTAACTTTTTGATTGCCAAACTCAGTTCAAACAATTTTATTGCACAGTTGTAGTATAAACAATGATAAATTCTCATTCATTTGCAATATATTTCCAAAATGTATGTACTTATTCTATTATCTGAATTAGATTGATTGTATTTAATATGAAAAATGACGATTGTCAAAATCTGTTCAAGCAAATTCATTGCATTTGCAGGGCTATGCTGAAAGAGCAGAAAAGTGGGAATAATTGGATTGCTCTTTCAAGGAGCAGAAACAGGCTCAATGGGACAACTGGCTGCCTACTGTGCTGGATGAGTCTTATCTTTTATTTCAGATTTTATACAATCATTTAACAGACAATTTTTTTTAGGAGTTCCATGAATAATTGAGCATAGTGTTATCTATGCAATGTAGGTAAGTAAATGTCATGTTTTTCTGATTCATCATGGACTGTCAATTGTAAATGTGCCTTCATCGACTTTGAATGTGTACAATCTCAGGATCCATCAGATTTTATTGTATTAATCTCTGATTGCATTGTACCAGAAAGCAGACTTTCCTAGTTCGATAAATCATACAGAAAATGTAGGTTTGTATGCACTGAAACAACATTATGGATCACTAAGATTAGTTTATTTTATAATATGGTTATGCCTCTCATTTCATTGAAATTGTAATATTTACATGTGATTTAGATAAGCACCAGGTCCATTTCAGTTATTTAGCGAAGAAGGGTCATCATAACCCAACAAGATGCCCTCTTTCATTTACACTGCTTCTAACTGTGGAGTCTACATAATGCAGTTCGTCATTTTAAACATTGCTATTCTGGCATCGATGATGGAATTGTATTAGAAATATGTAAACTTGAATTTCTTTCTGAAGGCACTGTACAAATCCCACAGAATATTTTTTCCATTTGAATTGGGGCTTAACTGGTGGAATTGATTGATTTTCAGGGAGAGCTATATTCATGCCTTGTTTTTCGTATCACATAGAGGCTAAATCTAGTCCATAATAGATCAGCAGGTGCAAAAAAAAGGCTGTGAATGATTGAACAAAGGTGTGTAGGGTTGCCATTTCAATGCAGACGAGGTATATAAAAACCAGTGATGCATCTAAAGAAAGGTACCTTTTTCATTTAAGCTGAACAACATAACATACAAAAATAAAATACTGTGGATACTGGAGATCTGAAATAAAACAGGAAATGCTTAAATTTAATTCCCTTTCTCCACAGATGCTGCCTGATTTGCTCAGTGATTCCAACATTTTTTGATATTCTAAAATAATGATTTAATTTTTATAATTGAATCATAAATACCATATGTTACCATAATATACAACCAAATCTCCATTAAAGAGGTTTTTTTTCTCTTCAAATATTACGGTAAGCCTACTGTATGTCCAGCCGCTTATGCGTATGGTAAATTACAATCAAAACCTTCTTTCATTATCTCCTGAAGAATGCTATTGACCCAGATTTTGTGATCAGCAGCAAAGCAACAGAACTTGCCACTGACCTCGAAGACAGTTGCCCACAAAGATCTAACTATCTCCGTGGTGTGGTTTTCGCCTTTCCAGATGACAGTTTAATCTGGCAGCAAGTCAAAGGGCTGTCTTGGTGTGCAGCATCAGTGATGTCGGTAAGCAGCCAATGATATTCAAGTATTCACACACAGCAAAGCTGAAAGTTCTGAGGGTTTAAACTAGTTTGGGAGGGGGATGGGAACCGGACTTGTAATCCAGGGACCAGTGGGTCCACTCAGAAAGACAAAGAGTGTAGTGAGGTATTGGGGAAGGTAGCACTGTCACAGAGGACAGATGGGCACGGAGAAGGGTTAAAGTGCGTATACTTCAACGCAAGAAGCATCAGGAATAAGGTGAGTGAATTGAAGGCGTGGATGGGCACTTGGGACTACGATGTTGTGGCCATCACTGAAACGTGGATAGGTGAGGGGGAGGAATGGTTTTTGGAGGTACCTGGTTATAGATGTTTTCATAAGATTAGGAATGGTGGTAAAAGAGGTGGGGGGGTGGCATTGTTAGTTAGAAATAGTGTAACAACTGCTGAGAGAATTTTCGAGGAGGATCTGCCGACTGAGGCACTGTGGGTTGAGGTCAGGAACAGGAAAGGAGCAGTCACCTTGATGGGAGTTTTCTATAGGCCCCCCAATAGCAGCAGGGAGGTGGAAGAGCAGATTGGGAAACAGATTTTGGAAAGGAGCAGAAGTCACAGGGTAGTAATTATGGGGGATTTCAACTTCCCAAATATTGATTGGCAACTCTTTAGATCGAATAGTTTGGATGGGGTAGTGTTTGTGCAGTATGTCCAGGAAGCTTTTCTGACTCAGTATGTAGACTGCCCGACCAGAGGGGAGGCAATATTGGATTTGGTACTAGGTAATGAACCAGGGCAAGTGATAGAGCTGTTGGTGGGCGAGCACTTTGGAGATAGTGATCACAATTCTGTAGCATTCACTGTGGTAATGGAGAGGGATAGGTATGTGCAACAGGGCAAGGTTTACAATTGGGGGAAGGGTAGATATGATGCTGTCAGGCAGGAACTGAGGAGCATAAGTTGGGAGCATATGCTGGCAGGGAAGGGCACGGTCGAAATGTGGAACTTTTTCAAGGAGCAGATAGTAGGGACCATTGATAAGCATGTCCCTGTCAGACAGGGAAGGGATGGTCATGTGAGGGAACCGTGGTTGACAAGAGAGGTTGAGAGTCTTGTTAGGAAGAAGAAGGATGCGTATATAAAGTTGAGGAAAAAGGGCACAGGCATAGCTCTGGAGGGATACAAGATGGCCAGGAAGGATCTGAAGAAAGGGATTAGGAGAGCTAAGAGAGGGCATGAAAAATGCTTGGCGGGTAGGATAAAAGAAAACCCCAAGGCCTTTTACGCGTATGTCAGAAATATGAGGATGACTAGGGGGACCATAGGTCCGGTCAAGGACAATAGCGGGAGACTGTGTGTTGAGCCGGAAGAGATAAGTGAGGTTTTGAATGAGTACTTCTCTTCGGTATTTACGAATGAGAAGGGGTGTATTACTGAAGAGGACGGTGTGAAACAGACTGGTAAGCTCGAGGAAGTGCTCGTTAGGAGGGAAGATGTGTTGGGGTTTTTGAATAACTTGAAGATAGACAAGTCTCCCGGGCCTGACGGGGTATATCCAAGGATGTTATGGGAAGCAAGGGATGAAATTGCAGAGCCGCTGGCAATGATCTTTTCATCTTCTCTGCTGACGGGGGTGGTACCAGGTGATTGGAGGGTGGCAAATGTTGTGCCCCTGTTCAAGAAAGGGAATAGGAACAACCCTGGGAATTACAGGCCAGTTAGTCTTACTTCGGTGGTAGGCAAGTTGATGGAAAAGGTGCTGAGGGATAGGATTTCTGAGCATCTGGAAAGACACTGCTTGATTCGGGACAGTCAGCACGGTTTTGTGAGGGGTAGGTCTTGCCTCACAAGCCTGATTGAATTCTTTGAGCAGGTGACCAAGCAAGTGGATGAGGGTAAACCAGTGGATGTGGTGTACATGGATTTTAGTAAGGCATTTGATAAGGTCCCCCATGGTAGACTTATGGAGAAAGTCAGGAGGCATGGGATAGTGGGGAATGTGGCCAGTTGGATTAAGAATTGGCTAACTGATAGAAGGCAGAGAGTGGTCTTAGATGGTAAATACTCAGCCTGGAGCCCAGTTACCAGTGGCGTGCCGCAGGGATCAGTTCTGGGTCCTCTCCTGTTTGTGATTTTTATTAACGACTTGGATGAGGAAGTCGAAGGGTGGGTCAGTAAATTTGCAGATGATACAAAGGTTGGTGGAGTTGTGGATACCGAGGAGGGCTATTGTCGTCTGCAAAGGGACTTGGATAGGTTGCAGTGCTGGGCTGAAAAGTGGCAGATGGAGTTTAACCCTGAAAAGTGTGAGGTCGTCCATTTTGGAAGGACAAACATGAATGCAAAATACTGGGTTAACGGTAGGGTTCTTGGGCATGTGGAGGAGCAGAGAGACCTTGGGGTCTATGTGCATAGATCATTGAAAGTTGCAACTCAAGTGGATAGGGCTGTGAAGAAGGCATATGGGGTGTTAGCGTTCATTAGCAGAGGGATTGAATTTAAGAGCCGTGAGGTGATGATGCAGCTGTACAGGACCTTGGTAAGGCCTCATTTGGAGTACTGTGTGCAGTTCTGGTCGCCTCATTTTAGGAAGGATGTGGAAGCCTTGGAGAGGGTGCAGAGGAGATTTACCAGGATGTTGCCTGGAATGGAGAATAAGTCTTACGAGGAAAGGCTGAACATTCTAGGCCTCTTCTCATTAGAAAGGAGAAGGATGAGGGGTGACATGATAGAGGTTTATAAGATGATCAGGGGAATAGATAGGGTAGACAGTCAGAAACTCTTTCCCCGGGTGGAGCAAAGCGTTACAAGGGGTCATAAATTTAAGGTGAAGGGTGGGAGATATAAGGGGGATGTCAGGGGAAGGTTCTTTACCCAGAGAGTGGTCGAGGCATGGAATGCCTTGCCCGGGGAAGTTGTTGAGTCAGAAACTTTAGGGACTTTCAAAAGGCTTTTGGATAGGTATATGGATAAAGGAGAATGATGGGGTATAGATTAAATTGTCCTTGACAGAGGACAAAGGATCGGCACAACATTGTGGGCCGAAGGGCCTGTTCTGTGCTGTATGTTCTATGTTCTATGTTCTATGTTCTATGTTCTGACTATCTTCACTTTTAATTTAAATTTTCAGATAGTGAAATAAATGATCATGATTGGATTAAGATAAAAGCTAAAACAAAGATGAGCTTTTTTTTAAAATTGAGAAATATGTTGCATTTTTGTTTCATAATGAAGAAATCTGACATTCCACAGATATAAAATTATCTTCTTAGGACTAGTGAGGATGTTTAGCAGTAATTATGAACTTAATATGAGCAAAAATCCCAGTTACATCTCATTCAACATGATGTAACTTTTTTAAGGGTTTTTAAGAGCGAAACTAACAGTGTAAAAGTGGAAGTTCTCATCAATTCACAAGATCTCCCACTGATTGCAGTCTGGTGGTTCCTCAATCGCGCACCCTCTGGAGAGGCGTTGCATCACAAATAGCAACGTCCTGATTTTTGCATTATTCTGCGCATGTATGGACTCCACAAGTTGCTGTCAGTTTCAGTGGAGCAATGACTGAAATCATTGACAGTTTTGCCATCATTACCGTGGAAAAATCTGGGCCATTATACTTAGAGTGTTTGTCTAATAACTCAATAAGTTGCCATGGGTGTGTGTTTGCTTAAGTAAATAGATTACCAAGTTTATGGAATGCTTTGATTGACTATCATTGGCTAACCTATTTCAGCAGCTAACCTTTCACATGGCACAGCTGAACATTACTTTAATGAAAAATGTTGGAATTGGGTGCATGACTTTGAGAGAAAATTGAAAGCACTATGTTCCATGTGCAAAGGTTTATAATATGAAGTGCAGTAAGTATTTAAAGCCACTGATTTCTCTTTAACCACTCAGTGGGTTTATCCAGTGAGAAGCAAAGTTTTGTAGACCAGGATAACCACAGCCTTGATCCTCGATTAGCTGACATCTGCTGGGACTGCAATTGGCCTCTGCGCTCTGGGTTAGGAGCATCAAAATTTGGCTAGGTTCCTGCTTCTGATAATTATCCAATGATCCCTGTTGTAAGTGTGAGAGGTGAGGACGGGTTCCCTGTAGTCAATTCCTGCTAATTCTCACTGTCGGGGGCGAATAATGGCTACTTGAACAAAGCACTCTTGATTGACTGGCATGTGTGGAACCGTATCCCAAAAATGTGTCAATTCCTTAAGGAGCGAAGATTGGCAAGAAAAGATAGCTGACATTTTGAGAACCGTGTTCACATGGATTTGAGTATATATTAATGTTTCAGCCTATGTTCGATATTTCTTAAGTGCAGGGACATCAGTGCTAAAGCATTCGTTTTCTCACATAATTAGGAAGTACCAACCGCTGCAAGATTGAAGTAACTGAAATTTGTAGAGAAAGGTTTGTGATAGAAATATCAATCTCATACAGAAGTGTTAAAATACCTTCAAAGCCAAACAAATTACAAATAGGACTTTGGGCAAATCACCTGCCCTGAAACTAAGTACTTTAAATCACAAATATATCTGTAAGGTAAAGCCATAATAACATTTCGGATTGATCAGATTGAATAGCTAAGTCCATGCTTAAAATCGATTCTTTTTCTCATTGAATTTGTCTGCTCTAGGCTTGAGCCATAAAGATATTACAATTTGTATTGAAGGTAAATTAGTCATCCAAAATTGATAGCATAAATCACTTCAGTGCTGGAAAGAAAGAGATTATTTTCTTTAGGCCTTGAGGGAAATGAAAATGCAGTGAATGACATGTCATCAAAATAAGACATGACCTGTAATATTCAGAGTCAGCATTTGGAGATATTTCAACGTTGGATTTGGAACACCTAAATTTTTAGAATGTCTGAATCCAAATACAAGATCTGAGAATCAGGAATACGGGAGATGTGGATGAAGAACTCCACTGACCATCAGGGATTGCAATCATCCCTGTGACTGAGTAATCATCGAGAGGTACAGCTTCTTTTTCCTTGTCAAGCAAACAATCTAGAAGCAAGAATGTAGGCTACCTCCTCACTGGAACTTAAAGGCTGTTTTTGATGGAAGAGCACCCGCAACATTTTCCAGTGGATACGGAATATTAAATAACTAATGAACATGAATTTCTCCAATAAGGCCACGATGGACTTGATCCCACTCAAAAATGCAAATGGAAGCTCACCACGTACAGCTTTGGACTTCATTTTCAAAATGGATCACATGAAAATATTAATAGTATTGTATAGTACATAAATAACTCTCTTCATATTATTAGAATCACAGAAATTTAACAGTACGGAAGGAGGCCATTTAGCCAGGAGTCATCCAGCCTAATCACACTTTCCAGCTCTAGGTCTGTAGCCATGTAGGTTACAGCACTTCAAGTGCATATCCAAGTACTTTTTAAATGTGATGCGGGTTTCTTCCTCTACCACCCTTTCAAGCAGTGAGTTCCAGATCCTCACTACTCTCTGGTGAAAAGATTTTGCCTCCAACCCCCTCTAAACCTTCTCCCTCTTACCCTAAATCTATGGCCCCTGGTTATAGGCCCCTAAACCAAGGGGAGTAGGTCTTTCCTATATATTCTATCTAGACCCCTCATAATTTAATACACTTCAATTAGGTCTCCCCTCAGCCTCCTCTGTTTCAAAGAAAACAACCCTAGCCTATCTTTCCTCATAATCAAAATTCTCCAGTCCAGGCAGGCAACATCATCGTTAATCTCCTCTGTTCCCTCTCTAATGCAAACACATCTATCCTATAGTGTGGTGACCAGAACTGCACACAGTACTCCAGATGTGGCCTCACTAATATTTTATACAGTTCTAGCATAATCTCCCAGCTCTTACATTCTATGCTTCAGTTAATAAAGACTAGTATCACATATGCCTTCTTGACCACCTTATCTGCTTGTCCAGCCACCTTCAGGGATCTGTGGCTATGCACTCTAAGGTCCCTCTGTTCCTCTATACTTCTCAGTATCCTACCATTTATTGTGTATTCCTTTGCCTTTTTAGCCTTCCCCAGATGCATTACCTCACACTTCTCAGGAATGAACTCTATTTGCCAACTTCCACCCACAAGACTAGTCCATTGATATCTTCCAGCTGTTTGTAGCTAGCTTACTTCTTCATTATCAATGATATGGCCAAACTTTTTAATAACGCCCCCTAATTTCAAGTCCAAATCATTGATATGCACCACATAAAGCAAGGGATCTTATACTGAGCCCTGCAGAAACCCACTGGAAACGGCCTTCCAGCCACAAAAACATCCATTGACAATTATCCTTTGCTTTCTGTCTCTGAGCCAATTTTGTACTCAAATTGCCACTTTGCGTTGGATCCCAGGGGCTTTTACTTCTGTGACCAGTCTGCCATGTGGGACCTTATCAAAAGCCTTGCGAAAATCCATATAGACTACATCAAATACAATATCCTCTTTGTTACCTCAAGAACTTTAATCATGTTAGTGAGACACAACCTTCCATTAATTAATCTGTGATGACTGCCTTTGATTAATCCGTGTCTTTCCAAATGAAGATTTATCCTGTCCCTCTCAAATTTTTCTGATAATTGTCCCACCACCGATGTTAGGCAGATTGGTCTGTAATTACTCAGTCTATTTCTTCGTCCATTTTTAAACAATGGTACAATGTCAGCTGTCCTCCAGTCCACTGGCACCTGTAGCCAGGAGGATTGAAAAATGATGGTCAGAGCCTCTGCTATTTCTTCTCTTGCTTCCCTTAACAGCCCAGAATTCATTTCATCTGGGTTTGGGATTTATCCACTTTTAAAGATGTTAAAACCCTTAATTCTTCCTCTTTCACTATGTTATATTGCATCTAATATTTCACACTCTTGCTCCCTGATATCAATGTCTGTATGGTCCCTCTCTTTTGTGAAAACAGACACAAAGTATTCATTAAGAACCATACTCAAATCTTCCGCCTCCACACACATGGTGGTCCCTAAGAGGCCCTACTCTTTCTTTAGTTAACCTCTTGCTCTTTATGGATCTAGTATTTTTTCATGCCCTCTTTGTTTTTGTTTTTTAATTTAATTTCACCCCTACACTTCTGATAGGTTTTCTGCTGTAGTGACCTTCTTCTCCCTGCTGCTCTCACATGCATTCAAGTCTTCAGAAGAAGGAATTTTCCTCCACACAAGATCAGATGGCAGGTAGTTCAACCTTGCCCGTCTTAGAGCGAAGACCAAAGTACGGAAGGTCCTCATCAGGGAACTCCTCTTTGCTGACGATGCTGCATTAACATCCCACACAGAAGAGTGTCTGCAGAGACTCATTGATAGGATTGCGGCTGCCTGCAACAAATTTGGCCTAACCATCAGCCTCAAGAAAACGAACATCATGGGACAGGACGTCAGAAATGCTCCATTCATCAATATCAGTGACCACGCTCTAGAAGTGGTTCAAGAGTTCACCTACCTAGGCTCAACTATCACCAGTAACCTGTCTCTCGATGCAGAAATCAACAAGCACATAGGAAAGGCATCCGCTGCTATGTCCAGACTGGCCAAGAGAGTGTGGGAAAATGGCGCACTGACACGGAACACAGAAGTCCAAGTGTATCAAGCCTGTGTCCTCAGTACCTTGCTCTACGGCAGCGAGGCCTGGATAACGTATGTCAGCCAAGAGAGACGTCTCAATTCATTCCATCTTCGCTGCCTCTGGAGAATCCTTGGCATCAGGTGGCAGGACCGTATCTCCAATGCAGAAGTCCTCGAGGCAGCCAATATCCCCAGCATATACACCCTACTGAGCTAGCGGCGCTTGAGATGGCTTGGCCATGTGATCCGCATGGAAGATGGCAGGATCCCCAAGGACACATTGTACAGCGAGCTCATCACTGGTATCACTTTAAAGATGTCTGCAAACACGACATGAAGTCCGGTGACATTGACCACAAGCCGTGGGAGTCAGTTGCCAGTGATCGCCAGAGCTGGCGGACAGTCATAAAGGCAGGGCTAAAGAGTGGCAAGTCGAAGAGACTTAGCTGTTGGCAGGAAAAAAGACAGAAGCGCAAGGAGAGAGCCAACTGTGTAACAGCCCCGACAACCAATTTTATCTGTAGCACCTGTGGAAGAGTCTGTCACTCTAGAATTGGCCTTTATAGCCACTCCAGGTGCTGCTTCACAAACCACTGACCATCTCTAGGCGCTTACCCATTGTCTCTCGAGACAAGGAGGCCAAAGAAGAAGAAGAGCCTTCGCTATCTATCATAAGCTTCCCTTTTGTCTTTATCCTCTTCTTTAAGCTGCTGGACATCCAGGGAGCTCTAGATTTGTTAGTCCCACCCTTTTTCTTTAAGGAAACATACTTGCTCTGAACCCTCATTATTTCTTTCTTGAATGCCTCCCACTGATCTGGTACTGATTTACCTTCAAGTAGCTGTTTGCTGTCCACTTTAGCGAAATCACATTTCAGCTTAATAAAATCAGCTTTTCCCCAATTGAGAACTTTTATTCCTCCTTCTATTTTCCATAACTACCCTAAATCTAACTGAATTATGATCATTTGCGCCAAAGTGCTCCCCAACTGATCTCTCTTCCACCTGCCCAGCTTCATTCCCTAAAACTAAGTCCAGAACCTGACCCCCTCTCTTGTTGCGCTTGCTATATCCTGGCTAAAGATGTTCTCCTGAATGCATTTCTGCTTCCTCCATGCCTTTCACACTCATTCTATTCCTGTTAATATTAGAGTAGTTGAAATCCCCCATGATTATTGCATTTGTCAGAGATTTGCCTACATATTTGCTCTTCTATCTCTCATTATTTGGGGTCAATAGTGCATTCCAGTAGTGTGACTTCCACCTTTTTTGTTTGTCAATTGACTCATATGGCATCAAGTGCATTGCTCTTTTGGAGAGCGAGTGCGGACACGATGGGCCAAATAGTCTCCTTCTGCACTGTAACAATTCTGTGATATGGCCTCATTTGATGATCCTTCTACCATATCATCCCTCCTCTTGGCTATAATTGTTTCTTTAATCGATATTGCGACCCCATCTTTTTTATCCCCTTCTCTATCTTGTCTGAAAACTCTGTAACTAGGAATGTTGAGCTGCTATTCCTGCCCTTCTTTCAGCCTTGTCTCAGTAATAGCCATAATGTTATACTCCCATGTATCAATCTGTGCGCTCAGCTCATCAGCCTTCTTCCCTAGACTTCTTGCACTGAAGAATATACCATTCAGCACTGCCAACTCCCTTGTTCTCTGGCCTTCGTTTCTTCTGCCTTCCAAACACGCTTATTAATTTTCTGCCTTCCATTTCCAACTTTTCTTCTCATCCTCTGAATCTGCTCTCAGGTTCCCATCTCCCTATCAAGCTAGTTTAAACATTCCCCAGAGCACTAGGAAAACCCCCTGTGAAGACTGAGATGCAACCCATCCAGCTTATGCAGGTACCACCTCCCTCAAAAGCAGTCCCAATGCCTCAGGAATCTAAAGCGTTCTCTCCTGTACCATCTCTTCAGCCACGTATTCATCAGCTCTATCTTCCTATTTCAGTACTCACTAGCATGTGGTACTGGGAGTAATCCAGATATTTCTACATTTTTAAGGTCCTGCTTTTCAATCTCTCTCCTGGCTCCCTCTTTCTGCCTGTGTCATTGGTGCCGATATGGACCATGACCTCACTTTCCTCCTCAGAATGTCCTGCAGCTACTCAGTAACATCATTGACCCTGGCACCAGGGAGGCAACATCCCATCCTGGAGTCAGAAACACCTGTCTGTTCCCCTCACTATTGAATTCCCAACCACTATTGCTCTTTCACTCTTCTTCCTCCCACCCTGTGCAGCTGAGTCATCCATATTGCCGTGGACTTGGCTCTGCCTGCAACTTCCCACAGGAACCATCACTCTCACCAGTATTCAAAACTGAATGCTGGTTGGAGAGCAAGGTGCATTCAGGGGCTCCCTGCCCTGCCTGCCTGATCCTCCTTGTCCTTCTGGGAGTCACCCTTTTCCTCTCTGCCAGCACATCTTTTAGCTGCAGGGCGTCCACCTCCAGACACATGCTATTCTCAAAACTCTAAACCTCATGGATGCACCATAGTGACTTCAGCTGCTGCTCAAAGCCTGAAACCTGGAGCTCAAGCTGCTCTAGCTGGCGACACTTTTTGCATATGTGTTCGTCCAGGCAATGAGAAACATCCAGGATTTCCCACATGGCACAGAGTGTACATTCTACGGGGCTGAGGTGCCCTGCCATGTCTTTACTTTCTAGACTATTATCTAGAAACACTTACCAGCTACTCACCAATCAGATCCTTCCCTAGTTGTGATGCCACTATAACTGTTTTGCATATGTTGCTTTTGTTGCCAGTGATTTCACTGGAGGTTCTCTGCCCCACTTTAACTCCTTGGTTGCTGCATTCAGTCTCCACCCAGTTCTGCCACCACTGCTGCTGACAAGTCTCTGATAAGCTTCATCAAAAGATGACTTCCGTTATTGCCTTGACCTGGTGTCATTTGTCAGCCTGTACTTCTGGAGACAGGATCTGAATTAATTCTTTGGATACCACCAAGGAAAAGATCCATTTAGGATTGTAAAATTAGACTTGTGTTGTTTCAAAAAAGGCTTGTGGTTCTCTTCTAATTTCTCTCTTTTTGTTTCATCATAGCACAATTCAAAATTGAAATTAAAACTGGATCAAAGAGCTCACTGAGCAATGCTGCAGTTTTATCTGGAAAAAAAGACCTTTTTCGCAAATCATTACTCAGAAGCCAAGTTTGAACCAAGAAGTGAGTCTATAAACCATCCATAATTATGCATTTAATAGCAAGATGAGGATTTCCTACGTTCCTATGTTCAATCCTCATTTAAGAGTTTAGATTTCACAATTTTAAATGTGGAGTTACTCCATATACCCTAGTCTGCTCTGAATTATACAGCAGCTGTGTCTTGCATTGAGCATAGTCTAAGATTAAAAATAAAAGCAAAACAGTGCAAATTCTGGAAATCTGAAATAAAAAATGTAAGTGCTGAAAATACTCAGCAGATCAGGCAGCATCTGTAGAGTGAGAAACGGAGTTAATATTTCAGGTCGATGACCTTTCATTAGGACTAGATGTTGGTGATTTAACAGTTTTTAAGCATTTACATAAGTAGGGAAGGGGGGAGGAAAGAACAAAGGGAAGGTTTGTGACAATGTGAAAGGCAAGACTGATAGGTGGCAAAAGGGATGATGGTGCAATGCAATGGTGGTAATGGGACAAGTGAAGAAACAAGAAATTTATCCAGAGGAGGTGGAAGTGGCAATCGGAGAACCATTAGCTGCTGGCAGAAAAAACTGAAAGTATCCATGATCTGAATTTATTGAAATCATTGTTGAGTAGAATGCTAAATTGCTGTTCCTTGAGCCTCATTGGAACAGTATAGGAGGCCAAGGTCAGAATGAGTTTGGGATGGAGATTTAAAATGATAACTAGCCGAAAGTTCAAAATCACACTTGCAGACTGAATGGAGGTGTTCCGCAAAACAATCATCTGATGTGCATTTGGTCTCCACTGTGTAGAGGAAACCGCATCATGAGCAACAAATACAGTATACTAAATTTAAAGAACTACATGTAAATAATTGCTGTTTCACCTGGAAGGAGTGTTTTAGCTGCTGCACAGTGGGAAGAAGGAGGTGAAAGGACAGGTGTTACATCCCCTGCGTTTGCTTGGGAAGGTGCCATGGGAAGGGATGGGTCTGTTGGGGGTGATGGAAGAGTGGACCAAGGTGTTGTGGAGGGAACGGTCCCTTCAGAATGCTGAAAAGTGGGGGAGGGGATGATGTGTTTGGTGGTGGCAGAAATGGCAGAAGATGATCTATTGAATATGGAGGCTGGTGGGTGGAAGGTGAGGACAAAGGGAAGCCTATTGTGGTTCTGGGAGGGAGGGAAAGGGGTTAGGGCAACAGTGCAGGAAATGGGACTAACACAGTTGAGGATCCTGTTGACCACGAACATACAAATTAGGAGCAGGAGTAGGCCACTCAGCCCTTGAGCCTGTGCCGCCATTCAATAAGTTCTTGGCTGAACTGATTACTCCACATTTCCACCTACCCCGATAACCTTTCACTCCCTTGCTTATCAAGAATCTATCTACCTCTGCCTTAAAAATATTCAGAAACTCTGCTTCCACTGCCTTTTTGAGGAAGAGAATTCCAAAGACTCACGACCTCAGAGAAAAAATTTCTCCTCATCTCTGTCTTAAATGGGTGACCCCTTATTTTTAAACAGTGACCCCTAGTTCTAGATTCTCCCACAAGAGGAAACATCCTTTCCACATCCAACTGTCAAGACCCCTCAGGATCTTATATGTTTCAATCAAGTCGCTTCTTACTCTTCTAAATTTCAGCAGATACAAGCCTAGCCTGTCCAATCTTTCCTTGTAAGACAGCCCAACCATTCCAGGTATTAGTCTAGTAAACCTTCTTTGAACTGCCTCCTGTACTCCAGATGTGGTCTCACCAATGCCCTGTATAGCTGAAGCATAACCTCTCAACTTATGTATTCAATTTCCCTCATGATAAACGATAACATTCTATTAGCTTTTCTAATGACATGCTGTACCTGCATACTAACCTTTTGCGATTCATGTACTAGGACACCCAGATCCCTCTGCATCTCCGAGCTCTGCAATCTCTCACCATTTAGATAGTTTGCTTTTTTTATTCTTCCTGCCAAAATGTACAATTTCCCACTTTCCCACATTATACTCCATTTGCCAGGTCTTTGCCCACTCACTTAACCTATCTATATCCCTTTGTAGCCTCCTTATGTCCTCTTCACAACTTACTTTCCTACCTATCTTTGTGTCATCAGCAAATTTAGCAACCATACCTTCAGTCCCTTCATCTAAGTCATTCATATAAATTGTAAAAAGTTGAGGACCCAGCACAGATCCCTGTGGCACACCACTCATTATATCTTGCCAACCGGAAAATGACCCATTTATGCTTACTCTGTTTTCTGTTATCTTCTTTCCAAGCCAACATGTTACCCCCTACACCATGAGCTTTTATTTTCTGCAATAACCTTTGATGTGGCACCTTATCAAATGCCTTCTGGAAATCTAAGTACATTACATCCACTGGTTCCCCTTCATCCACAGAACATGTAACTTCCTCAAAGAACTCCAATAAATTGGTTAAACATGATTTCCCTTTCACTAAACCATGTTGACTCTGTCTGATTACCTTGAATTTTTCTAAGTGCCCTGTTGTAACATCTTTAATAATAGCTTCAAACATTTTCCTGAAGACAGATATTAAACTAACTGGCCTGTAGTTTCCTGCTTTTTGTCTCCCTCCCTTTTTGAATAAAGGTGGAGGGGAATCTTCAGTTGAAGGAAAAGAAAGATATAGTGGAAGCACTGGTGTGCAAGGTGGCATTGTCAGAAGAGATGAGACAGAGAAGCTGGGAGAATGGAATTGAGTGTTTACAGGAAGCAGGGTGGGAGGAAGTGTAATCAAGGTATTTGTGGCTAAAAGCAGATATTGTTTGATATTCCCAGAAATAGAGATACAGAAGTCAAGAAAGAATCAGAGATGGACCATGTGAGGCAAAGAAGGGGTGGAAATTGAACACAAAGTTGATGAAGTTTTCCAGTTCTGAGTTAGAGCAGGAAGTGGACATCTTCAATACACAGGAAAAAAACAAAAAGGGCAGCGGTCTGAGTAGAACAGGAACAAAGACTGTTCCATGTATCCAATGAAAAGTAGGCATTGCTTGAATCCATAAGGGTTTCCATAGCAACACTTTTTATTTGAAGGAAGTGAGTGGAATCGAAGGAGAAATTGTTCAATGTAAGAATAAGTTCAGCCAGGTACAGGATGGTGGAAGTGAAGGGAGAGGTATAGGGCCTCCATTCAAGGTAGAAGCAGAGGATCCCCAGTCCATCTGGGTGCGGGGTGGCGGTGTAGAGCGACTTGAGATCCATGGTGAAAAGGAGACTGTTAGGGCCAGGAAGCTGGAAACCACCAAAGTGGTGAAGCAATCGGAAAAGATTAGACAAAAGGAGAAGAAAAAGAGTAGAGATAGAGGGCCAAGAACAGGCTCAAACGATGGTTTGAATTTTACCAGCCCCCGACATCGGGGGTCGTGGTGGGGGGGTGGCCAGAAAATACCTCTGGGAGAGGCCCGCCTTGACGCCGGAAAGGCCGCACCCCATTTTACCCGGTGGCAGCGAGACCTTGTGGCAGATCCCTGCCGCTCGGTGATGGAACCTTAATTTAAATAGTCAAGTAAATGTTCATGAATGAATAATAACTTACCACGTCCTGATGGTCATCCCATGCCAATATTCTGGCCTGATGCCGGAAGTCCCGCACCTTTGGATCTCTGTTCGGAGATCTGAGGCGTAATACTGGTGGGAAGGGGGTCGAGTGAATTTTTCAGGGGAGGTGGGGAGCGGGGAAAACTGTTCCTATTGGTTGCGGGGATGGCAGGAAGGGGTTGAGGGTCAAAGTTTATGAAGTTCGAAGGGGAAAGTTCGGGATCGCAAAAAATGTTTTTTTGGGGGCGAGAGGGCAATTTACATATTGATTACTCATGGGGGTGGGAGAGGGGATTCAAAGTGCAATTAAAAGTTTAATTTTATTTTTTGGACAGCAGGACCTTTTAAGAATTTAAATCTCAATGAAGGGCTTGAAGCCCTTTAAAAATGACGCTGCCGGGGAATGAGCACCCGCCCCCTCTGTAACATCAGGGGCGGTCGTTCTGCCCCTTCCATGTTAATGAGCTGCCTTGCGAAATATTGTGGCGCACATCTCGCGCGTGCACTGTGCTGTTTTTGAAGTGTGGCAAGCTTGAAAAATCCAGCTCAATGAAACTACCAAGGCAGTCCTGCTTGTGGATCTTGGGAAGGAGGTAGAAGTGGACAGTGCAGGATTGTGCTGTGTAAGCTTTCCTCGCTAATTGAGTCCCATGCTGTTCCATTGTGGCATTCAATCAGCACTACTTTTTTTTCCAAAAATATACTTTATTCATAAAAATCTGTAAAAAATACATTACAAATCAGTTCAAACAGTTCCAAGTTGACATTCCAGAAAGTGCAAAAGAAATCAGTTTTCTTCAATACAGAACGTGAGTGGCCTCACAACTATTCCATTCCATTTTACATGCAATGTACATTTGCATGACACAGCAAAACCATATTTTGGTGCATACAGCCCGAGGGGTTTTACACAGATTCCAGCCCCTCAGTTCACTTTGGCTGGAGGACCTTACACAGTGGCCTTTCCCCGTTGAGCCTCTGCGACGTCTGCCCCAAGCTTTAGTGCATCCCTCAGCACGTAGCCCTGGTCCTTGGAATGTGCCAGTCTACAATACTCAGTCGTGGACAACTCTTTGCACTCAAAGACCAGCAAGTTTCAGGCAGACCAAAGAGTGTCTTTCACCGAGTCGTTGGCCCTCCAGCAGCAGTTGATGTTTATCTCGGTCTACATCCCTGGGAACAGTCCGGACAGCATAGACTCCTGTGATACCAAGCTGCTCGGGATGAACCTCGACAACAATCACTGCAAGTCTTTCCACACCTGCTTTGCAAAGGCACATTCCAGAGGGAGGTGGGCAACAGTCTCTTTCCCAGGACAGCCACCTCGAGCGCAGTGTGTGGAGGCAGTGAGATTCTGGGCATGCAGGAAGGATCTGACGGGGAGGGCCCTTCTCACCTCCAGCCAAGCTACGTCTTGGTGCTTGTTTGAAAGTTCTGGCTATGAGGCATTTTGCCAAATGACTATGGCAGTCTGCTCGGGGAACCATCCGACAGGATCCACCATCTTCTTTTCTCGTAGGGCTTTGAGGACATTCCATGCAGACCACTGCCTGATGGATTGGTGGTCAAAGGTGTTTTTCTGCACAAACGTTTCCACAAAGGATAGGTGGTATGGCACAATCCAATTGGATGAGCGTTCCGCGGTAAAGTGGCCAGAGCCATTCTTTGCAACACTGGGGACAGATAGAACCTCAGCACGTCGTTACACTTGATGTTTGCGTACTGGGGTGCTACGCACAGCTTGATCCAGCCGCACACAAAGATGGTGATCAGGGTAAGGGTGACGTTGGGTACGTTTTTCCCCCCCCCCCCACTTTATCCAGAGGTTTGAACACCATGTCCCGATGGACACAGTCCATTTTGGATCTCCAGATAAAGTGGAAAATGGCAATGACTCGGGTGATCATCATGGTGCAGGAGTGGGTATGGGCCCGACCTGCGCCATGTACAGCAATAATGTGAGTGCCTTGCACCTGATGACCAGGTTCTTACCCACAATGGAGAGAGAACGCTGCTCCCACATGCTCAGTTTATGGTTTTCCACGGCTACTTGCTCCTTCCAGGTTTTGGTGCATGCCCCGCTGCTCCGAACCATATCCCCAGCGCCTTCAGATAGTCTGACCTGACAGTGAAGGGGACAAAGGATCGGTCAGCCCAGTTCCCAAAGAACATGGCCTCTTGCCTCAACTTCCTCCGCTGCCTGGGATTGTCACCCCTCTTATGCCCGCATCCTTCCTAATGAACTCAGAAAAAGGTTTGATACAGCAAACAAACAAAACAGGGGAGTGAGGACAGCCCTGTTTGACTCCAGATTGGATCAGAAAACGTTCTGATTCCCATCCATTGATTGAGACTGCACTACTGATGTTTGCGTAGAGCAGTTGGATCCATTTGTGTTCCCTCCCCAAACCCCATTTTGGAGAGCACGTCCATCGTGTAGGTGTGCAATATCCTGTCAAAAGCCTTCTCCTGGTCCAAGCTGATGAGGCAGGTGTCCAACCCCCTGTCCAGTACATAGGCGATCATATCCCTGAGTAGTGCGAGGCTATCAGAGATCTTCCTGCTGGGTACAGTGCAGGTCTGATCGGGGTGAATCACCAACTCCAGAGTAGACTTGACCCGGCTGGCACAGACTTTTGACAGAATCCTGTAGTCAACATTAAGCAGTGAGATGGGTTGCCAATTTCTGATTTCTGCTCTCTCCCCCTTCCACTTGTAGATGAGGGTGATGATGCCTTTCCTCATGGATTCTGACATGCTGCCGGCCAGGATCATACTCTCATACATTTCCAGCAGGTCTGGGCCGACCCAATCCCACAGAGTCAAATACAACTCAACCGGTAAGCCATTGCTGCTGGGAGTTTTACTTGCCTCGAAGGATCTGACGGCACTTGCCAGCTCATCCCGAGTTAGTGGTTTGTCCAGACTCTCCCACTTACTGTCATTTAAGACTTCCGTGATAGATGACAGGAAGGACTGGGAGGACGTGCTGTTCATGGGCTTCATGTCGTACAGCATGATGTAAAAGGATTTGCTATTCCTTGGTATGTCAGACTGTTATGACATTACCAAGCCGTCCTCTTCCTTCAGGCTGCCTATCACAGAGCTTTCTCTGTGTACCTTTTGGCAGAAGAAACGTGAGCACGTCTCATCCCGCTCAATGGAGCGGGCTCTGGACCGGAAGATGGTCATGGAGGCCTGCTGGCTCTTCACCTCTTGGAGATCCTTCTTGACCTCGACCCCCATTGACTGCAGCCAGAGCAGGTTCTGCATTCTTTTCTGGAGTCGGGACATTTCCCTCTGTCTCTCACCTTCTGAACACCTTTGAGAATAAAGAACCTCCTGATGTTCAGCTTGACCACTTCCCACCAGTGCACCGGAGACTCAAAGGGGTTTCACGGTTCTCCAAACTTTCATAATCCCTTTTGAGTTCCTTAATGTTCTCTGGGGTCAGCAGTTTTACGTTCAGTTTCCATGTCCCCCTGCCAACCCTCTGGTTGTCCTGTAAGTGACAGTTGGCCTGTAGGAGGCAGTGGTCAGAGAATAACACCGGCTTGATGTCAATGGATCCGACCGTGAAAGCACGGGACACAAACAGGAGGTCAATCCTGGAACGGGCAGACCTGTCTGGTCTTGACCAGGTGTATCTACGCCGCCATCTGCAGAGTAGCTGAAGATGTCGTGCAGCTTGGCATCTTTTACTGTTTCCATCAGGAGTCTGGACGTAGCGTCCAGTTTGCTGTCATCACTGCGGGATCGTCCAGCTGCATCGATGATGCGGTTGAAGTCACCGCCTAGAATGACCGGCCTGGACGTCACCAGCCCCATTGGGAGCTGCTGGAGGACGGTTAGTTGCTCGCTGTATTGGACCAGGGCGTACATGTTGATTAACCGGAGCAGAGCATTGTTTTACATTACTTCTGCTACGAGGAGGTGATCGCCCACAACCTCCTTAACTTCGGAGATGGTGAAGTTGCCTCCCCGCAGCAGAATACCCAGGCCAGAGGAACAGGAATCATTTCCCCCGACAAGATCGATGGCCCGTGGGACCACCATCACGACCATTGCCTATAAATGCTGAGGTGTGATATCCCATGCTGCTGCAGAAACAGTAGGTCGACTTCGACCTTGGCAAGGTAACCCAAGGTTGAAACATATCGCGTAGTGGATTTAACGCTGCACGCATTAATAGAAGCAATCTTTATACACATTTAAAACTGAATGTTGCTTACCACACCAGGTGTACTTACTAGTCCCAGTCCTTGGGTATTTTCCTGCCTACCCATAGTGTGCACAAGCTGTTGCATATGCGTTGGGCTCAGAAACTTCTCTTGGTTACACATGGGGGTTTTCTTCCACTGGGGTAACATTGGGGGGGTCTTGTAGGCAGCAAGGTTTGGACTGTCCTCCGCTGGGGTGTCTTTCCCCTCTGTTCCTCCTTGAGGACATTTCTGTTCCCAGCTTCCCGGAGCTGCAGTGCGCTGGATGCTTCGCTGCTCTCGGTCTCCCGGAGCTGGGATGCACTGGGCATCTTGTTGCGTTCAGTGCTTTGGGGTTGGTGCACGCTGGGCCCATCTCTGCTTCCTGTGCCACAGAGCTGGGGGGGCTTTCTCTTCCAGCTCCTTTGCATTCTGCTGCTGCTTTTGCATGTGCCCTCTTTCCGGCCCTTCCTTGTCCGATAGGGAGCAGCTGTCTCAGACGGTAGCCTCCTCTTGCTATTGGTTTGGGTGGTGACCTGTTCCTTTTTTTGGGGCTTCTTCTTTGTGGTTTTCCTTTTGATCACTTGCCACTCATCCGATTGTCCCTCTGCTGCTTCCTCCTCCATTGATTCTGTTCATTGAGGAGGTGTTTCTGGGCACTGGGTAGGCTTTGGGTAGCTTGTTGCAGCTGCCTCCCCTTTTCTCTCCTTCTTAGATGGATTTTCCTCGCTGGGGGGAGGTTTGCTGGTCTCCTTCACAGCACCAGGTGCGTTCACCGTTCCTTCCTCCAGCCTTTCCTTGGACTTTGCCGCCTGTGTGTAACTGAGGCAGCATTTGGGGCAGGTCTTGTAGAGGTGGTCTGTCCCACCACACAGGTTGAAGCACTTACTCTGCTTACAGTCCTTTGTCTATTGGCCTTCCTGTTTGCAGTTCTTGCAGACGACTGTGCTGTAGTTGGCCGTCACATGACCAGATTTGACACAGGTGCAACAAACTCTGGGCTGCCCCGCATAGATCAAGAAGCCTCGACTTCCCCTGATAGTGAAGCTGGAATGAGGATGGATGGTGGCTCCATTGGCATCGACTTTCAAGGTGACCTTGACCTGCTGCTTGCTGGTCCAAATCCCAAATGGGTCCTTGACCTCAGTGCTGCTGCTGGCCACCTCGACGTACCTGGTGAGGAAGGTGAGCACATCGATGGCAGGAACATGGGGGTTGCAGAGGTGGATTGTCACCAGCCGGTTGCGTGGCGACGGCAGCGTGAAGAGCAGCTCCGCCGTGAGGATCAACAGCGGCGCCTGTTCCTCTCTCCTTGAACACCTTTAGGAACTTGATACATCCCGCCGCATGCTTGCAAGTTATGTTGAAATATCCACTGCTGGAGAAGTCCTGCAGGCAGAAGATGTCCACAGCTTGGAATCCACAGCATTCGATCAGGAGTTTCTTAATGAAGAAGGCACAGTTGATGGGTGCACCTCCTTTGCTATCTTTCATCGCCACCCCAATGGTGTTGCGCACCCCCTGGCTTGGAGCTCTGGTGTTGGTTGCAGCCATTTTTTGCTTGAAGCTTTCCTGGGACAGGCACTAAAACCCCAACAGGAAAACAACAACCACAGTAGATCTCCAATCCCAACAGGCGGAATGCCGTACAAACGGTGCTGAAACACCCCAAAAAAAACCCAAAACACAAAAACAGCACCTGCAGGATCAAAGCCCACTGATCATGGTCTCTCCTCTGCCACTTTACTCTAAAATGATGCTGTCACTTTTACGTGTTGATTCAAGTTGGCCACAAAACTCTATCCTAAATCCATGCTAACTATTCTATTCCTATGGTCATTCTGGTTTGTAGATGAGCATTTCTATCAACCTGTAAAAGCTTTCCCACATCAAATCTTCAGCTAACTGTTCTTTAAATGACTTGTTAAAAAATTGAAATAACATAAAAGAATGCCAATCTGCTGTACTGTTCATTTTTCATAATGAGAATGCAAGAGCTGTGCTGCAGATGTGTTAGAAATGTAAATGTCACCTTAGCTTTCAGTGAAGTAAACCCAACTTTGAAAGAGAAGAGGGCTTGCCATTAATTTCTAAGCATGTGAAATGTGAATCAGTTTTACAAGAGTTTCATTTAGAAAATAATAATGAGCAAGGACAGTAGAACTAGATTACAATTACTTTCTCCAAACCTCTAATAGTCTAAGTGGAGTGTGGGAGGAAAAGCAGCTTTCCAGAAGTAAGGCATTCATTTATTTATGTCAATCATTTAGGTTCCTGAACATTTAGGAGTGATAAGAGGTAGCTTCGTAGAATTAAGTCATCATTGGAATCCTTATGCTTCAACACAAAATAACAGTGACATTAGCTGTATTCGTTATTGGGAAAATCAATTTATAACTTTTGCATATGGTGTGGGATATGATTAAGAATTACCTTCATCTTCACGTTTATATAATTGTGGTATAGATGCAGCTTCATGATTAGAAAGATTTCAGAACCATCAAAACAAACTAACCCAGTTTGAATTTTCAATCCTAATTTTTACCTTGATATTTTGTAGTGATAAATCTTTCGCATGTTTCTATCAGGATGGTGTCCCTGACTCCTGTGAATAGACCAAAATCAAGGCTATTTTAATCTACCAAAGATAAAAATTGCACAATTCTACTCATATAATAATAGAGAAAATATTGAAATTACACATTAGATCTATTGGCATCCGAAAGGATCAAAAACAGATGAAGAGTTTGGGTTTCGGCTCTTTGTTAATTCTGAAATGTTAACCTGTCTCTCTGCTTTTCAGATGCATGGAAATATTGCTGTGTGTTTTCAGTAATTTATGTTATTTCAGATTTTCAACATTTCTGTCTTTATCATTGCACCATAATACTTGCATTAATGTAATGCGTTAGAACATAAGAAATAGGAGCAGGAGTAGACCATACGGCCCCTTGAGCCTGCTCCTCCACTCAATATGATCATGGCTGATCTTCTGCCTCAACTCCACTTTCCCGCCTGCTCCCCATATCCCTTGATTCCTTGAGAGATCAAAACTCGATCTCTGCCTTGAATAAAGTCAACAATGGAACATCCACAACTGTCTGGAGGAGAGAATTCCAAAGATTCACAATCCTCTAAGTGAAGAAATTTCTTCTCATCTCAGTCCAAAATAATTGACCCCTTACCCTGAGACTGCAGGTGTGGTCTCACCAAAGCACTATACAATTGTAGAAAGATTTCCTATTATACTCCAAACTCCTTGCAATAAAAGCCATTTGCCTTCCCAATTGCTCACTGTACCTTCATGCTGACCTTTTGTGTTCTTTTTACGAATACACCCAAGTCTCTCTGAACATCAACATTTACACGTTTTGAGCCTTTTCAAAAATATTCTGCTTTTCTATTCTTATTACCAAAGTGAATAACCTCACACTTCCTCACATTATACTCCATCTGTCGCCTTGTTGCCCACTCATTTAACCTGCCTATATCTCTTTGCAGCCTCTTTGTGTCCTCACAGCTTAAATTCCCACCTAGCTTTGTATCATGAGCAAACTTGGATATATTACTCTCGGTCTCTTTGTCTAAGTCATGAATGTAGATTGTAAATAGCTGAGACCCCAGCATTGATTCTTGTTGTACTCCACTAGTTACAGCCTGCCAACTTGAAAATGTCCCATTTATCCCTACTCTCTGCTTGATAAATCTAACCAATTCTTCAGTAATGCTAATATATTACCCTGCCAACTCCATTAGCCCTTATCTTGCATATTAGCATTTTGACTGGCACCTTATTGAAGGCTTTTTGGAAATCCAAGTGCAATGTTAAGATTTCCTTAGTAATAGATTCGAGCATTTTCTCAATGACTAATGTCAGGCTAACTGACCTGCAGTTCCCTGTTTTCTCTCCCTCCTTTCTTGAATAGCAATGTTACATTTGCTGGCTTCTAATCTACTACGGCCCATCTAAAATCTAGGGAATTTTGGAAAATCATAACCAGTGCATCCACTATCTTTTAGAACCCTAGGACGTAGGCAATCTGGTTTTGGGGATTTGTCAACTTTTAGTCCCTTAAGTTTCTCCAATACTTTTTCTCTGCTAATATTAATTACTTTTAAGTTCCTCACTCTTATTAGCCCTTGGTTACCCTTTATTTCTGGCATATAATTGTCTCTTCTATTGTGAAGGCAGCCACAAAATATTTGTCTAATGCCTCTGCCATTTCCTCATTCCTCATAATTTCTCCTCTCTCTGCCTCTAAGAGATCAATGTTTTATTTCAGCTATTCTCCGTTTTATATGCTTGTAAAATCTCTTACAATCCATTTTTATATTCCTGGCTAGTTTACTCTCATTTTATTTTTTCCCTTTTTATCAACTTTTTGGTTGTCCTTTGTTAGTTTCTAAAACTCTCCTAACCCTCAGGCTCACTATTATTCTTTGCAACATTAAAGCCTTTTCTTTTAATCTAATACTATTCTTAACTTCCCTTGTAAGACACAGATGGATCTTGCTCACTGAGTTTTTATTTTTAATGGAACGTATTTTTGTTGAACATTTTAAATAATTTCTTTAAATGTTTCCCACTGTTTACTTAGCACCATGCCTTTTAGTCTATTTACCCAAACAACCTTAGTCAGCTCTCCTTTCCTACCTGTGTAATCGACTTTGCTTAAGTTTAAAATTCTTGTTTTGGACTTGGGTATGTCGCTCTCAAACTTAAATGGAATTCATTTGTATTATGAACACTCTCTTTTCCAGAGGATCTTTTACTATAAGATCACTAATTAATCCTGCCTCCATACACAATATTTGATCTAAAATAGCTTTCTCCCTAGTTGGTTCCACAATGTATCATGAAAGCATTCCACAAACCCATCTTCCAGACGACCTTTGACAATTTGATTTGTCTAGTCGATATGAAGATTAAAGTCCCCAGGATTATTACGTTGCCTTTGCTACAAGCTCCAATTATTTCTTGCTTAATGCTCTATCCAACAGTATAACTACAGTTAGAGGGCCTATAAACTATTCCCACCAGCATTTTCTAATGCATCTTATTCCTAATCTCCAACCACACGGATTCTGAGCCAAGATCCTTTCTCACTAATGATCTTATGTTATCCTTTACTATCATGGCTACCCCTCCTCCTTTTCCATTCTGCCTGTCTTTCTGAAATGTTGTGTACCCTGGAATATTTATTTCCCGACCTTGATCACCTTGTAACTATGTCTTGGTAATGGCAATTAGATCTAAACCATTTATTTCTATTTGTACCGCTAGTTCATGTAACTTATTACAAATTCTGCAAGCATTCAGATAAAGAGCTTTTCTTTTTATTTTTTCTACTACTATTCTTTGTATGGACCTCATTTGCTGATGCACTATTACCGTTGTCCCTTCCTGTCCCTGTCTGCTTGGCTTTATCCAATTCGCTGTACTGTTTTACTGCCTCGACCTTTCTCTTTAGATTTCTAAATCTCCTTCAGCTGACCGCTCCCCCCATTCTTTTAGTTTAAAAGCCTATCCAGAGTCCTAGCTATACGATTTGCCAGGTCTTTGATCCAAGCCCACTTTAAGTGGAGCCTATCCCAATGGAATAGCTTTCTCTTTCTCCAGTACTACTGCCAGTGCCCCATGAATTGAAACCGGTTTGTCCCACGCCAATCTTTGAGTCACACATTTAATTCTTTAACCTGCTTGACCCTATGCAAACTGGTGTGTGGCTCAGGTAACAATACAGAGATTATTACTTTGTTCTCAGCAGAACATCATTCCTACATCATTGGCTTCTATATGGCCTGAGACAACTGGATCCTCCCCCTCCCTCTCCAACGAGGAGATATTCTGGACCCTGGCACCAGGCAGGCACTCAAACTCCGGAGCTCTTGATCTCAGCTGGAGAAAACAGTCCCCCTGACTATACTGTCCCCTATCACTACCACATTCCTTTTTAATTACTTCCACTTGAATGGGCTCCTGAACCATGGTGCTATGGTCAGTTTGCCCATTCACCTTACAGTCTTTGGTCTCATTCACACAAGTTGCAAGTACCTTGTACCTGTTGATCAAAGTCATGGGCTGAGGTTCCTCTATCACTACATCCTGGATCACCATACCTACCTGTCACACAGTCAGACCTTCCTGTCTGATTATTGACCAACTCTAAAGATCTACTTAACTGATAAGATGTGACTGCTTTCTGGAACAAAGTGTCTAGATAACTTACCCGCTCCCAGATGCGCTGCATTGTCTGCAGCTCGGACTCCAGCTCAACAACTCTGAGCCAAAGTCGCTCGAGCTGTATACACTTACTGCAGATAGGGTTGTCCAGGATTGCAATGCTCTCCACAAACTCCCACATGTTTCAGTTTCAGCCCAAATAAATATATTTCAGCAGAACTAATATAGGAACCTATTTGTGTAGATAGAATATCCAGCTATCCTACATTAAATTTGAAAATCTATATCCGGTGGCAGGGCTTCATAACCCATGAGTGACAAGGTCATTACTGGCACACTTCACTTATTAGATTAGTAACAGATAGGTACCCACAGCTTATCTAATTAGAAACAAATACCAAGTTGATTAAATAACTAAATTAAACAGACGGGGAAAAAAAATCGGAAAACTGATGTCATTTGCACTGGAAACTGGAGTGCTTGGCTGAACTGCAAATGAAGCACAAAGGTTGCCAGCCTTCTATCTCTGAATTCATTAGCAGCCTGAACTGGCTGTAGGCAATGCACTCTTACACAGCAATGAATAATCAAGATGGAGGAGCCTTTTTGATATTCGAGTTTATTGATTGCAGAATTATTTCAAAGATGCTGGCATGCAAACAAAGTTGTCATTAAGTTGCTCTTTTTCCTGTCACTCATCAGTATTGAGTCTGAAAAACACATCGTTGTCTTCCTTGATTTGTTCAGACTGAAGAACGATAACAATTACAGGGTTATGTTTTTGGTAATTGGTCTGTTCTGGAGGTCACAGTGAATTTTAGAATGTGTTTCTTGGTTCGGCACATTTACTTTATTTAATAAATCGTGACCAAATGATATCTCGTGGCATTCTCACCTCCCCCCCCCACCCCTCCCCCTTTTACATTCCTACAAACTACATTTTTCACATGGTCTCGTTGCAAATAAAGCTTTTGATGGGCATGTGACCATTAAAATTATTATTCATAACAGTACTAAAAGCTAGAGATTTGAGGTCTGAATTCTTTGCCCCTTGCTCTGAGAGATGTCTGTCTTCTGTGGGGAAAAGGGCAACAAAAAGGGGCAGAGGGCTTTCTTGTGATGGCATGACCTGGCCTATCTCTGCAGAAGGTGTAGACCCGTGGCAAAGATGTGGCTGAGGCAGGAGGGGGTGTTCGGAGCCCCCCACCTTCAATTCTATCCACTACAATTGCTAGGAGTCCAAATGCAGTGACATCTTGGAAAGGTTGATGTTGTGGTCTGCCAGAAAACCCCTACCAACAGGACGGTCCCAAGGGAAGGTAAAAGTACTGTGGATAGGATAGCTTTAATTGTTCTGGGCCTCACTCACAATTTTGAACTTTAATTGGTACTTTCCAGTGGCTGATCTCCATTGACATTCATTCAGAAAGGGCCCAATCACCCAGGACTGAGGTAGCTACAATCCTGAAAGGCTGCTCTTAACTTTCTTGTTCCTGCTGTTGGCACTTGCCCGAATTGAGGGAGCTGGTAGTCTACTGATATGTTACAGTATTAGTAACCCAGATGCCTGGACTGAAAATCCAGACCATGTGAGTTCAAATTTCACCAGTTTGAGAATTCAGTTTAAAAAATTCTGGAAATAGAAAGATGCTATCAATAGAAGTGACCGTAAAGCTGTTGAATTGTCATAAAAACCTAACTGGTTAACTAATATTCTTTAGAGAAGGAAATCTGCTATCCATACTGAGTGTAGCCTATATGTGACTCCAGTCCCACACCAACATGATTGACTCTTAACTACCTTAGGAAGTGGCTTAGCAAGTCATTCTGTTATAGATGAGGGTCCTTTTCAGGGCAACGAGGTATGGGCAATAAATGCTGCCCTTGGGAGGCAACAATGCATTTAAGTACGTTGGAGTGGAAAGGGAGATTTGAGATGCAGTGATAATTTACAAGGATAGATGGATTAAGGCTCTTTATTTGTTGGGATGTGGGGTGATGCCTGTTTTGGGGAGGGCGACAATAACTGAGCATAAGGAAACATTTTACAATGCAATATAGCATGCTAGACAGGAAAGGAAGTTGGGCGGTTCGCAGTTTAGTGGATATAGGGTTGAGAGAATTTGAGGTAAAGCTTATGGGCAAGATGAGCTTGGAGCAGGGCATGTGGGGTAATAGGAACTACAGAAAGACAAGGGTACAGGGATAGGGCAGGGGGAGAACCTTGGAGGAAGTTCAACTTGGGCAAGGAGAAGAAGGGGGTTGCAGCTGAACAGATGTTCTCAAGCTTAGTGTTAAAGAAGTCCAAGAGAACCAGGCATTTGTTGTTGGAAGTGTGGATGGAAGGTTGGTAGTGAAGAAAAGAAACTGGGGTTATCTTTGCATTGCAGGATGTTGCTGGATGAGTGAAGTGTTTTGGCAAAAAGGAGAGCAAGCTTGATTCTGTTTGATGTAGTCCAGCCACACCTGGCAAAGAATAACTAGGCCAGTTGTATGCCAGATATAATCAGGTCTGCTCCCCTTGGGCTAGAGGGAGCAAAGTTCAGGGGTGGACCAGGGGAAATGACCAGGGTTGGAGACAGTAACAGTTTAACTGAGGATAAGGGCATCAAAGTCAGGGATTAGGGAGTGATTGAGCAGAACATCAGGCGAAGAAGTATTACATTGAGTCTACAGAACAGAATCAAACCATTCGGCCCAACTGGTCTATGCTGCTCTTTATGCTTCACATGAGTTGCCCCCGCTCCCCAGTCCACTAGATCTGACCCTATCAGCATAACCTTCCATTCCTTTCTCCCTCGTGTACTTATCCAGCTTTCCCTTGAATGCATCTATGTTATTTGCCTCAACTCAAGTATTGTGGGAAAAAGAGGGTGTGAGGGTTACAAGGAAGTGAGGAGAGATGGTCTTGTCTATAAATTAGAAAATTGAAATAGAAAGGCCACATGAGATGGCCAGGTGGAGGGGGTGGCTGAGAATATGGGCAAGAAAATTTATATGAAAGGAGTGGTTAAACATGGACAAGAGAACATTGAACTGGGATGAGAAAGAGCAAGGTGAGTTGAGTTGGGTGTTGGGGGGGGGGTGGGGGTGGGGGTTGGTGGTGTGGTGGTTGAGAGGGACGGAAAGGTGGTTGGTGAGATTATTCCCCAGTGGGATTGCTGGGCAGGAAAGTCAGACAGAAGGAGAGCATGATGGAGCGGTTGGTGTTTGTGCTTGTAAGAAGGCAGCAATAAATGCCTCTATGGGGTCTTTGGAAAATGCTGAGAGGGAGATGCAATGAAGGCCCCAAGAGGGGTAAAGAGAAGAAAAAAAAGCAGTCGAAGTAATGGTCCGGAACAACTACCCAAATCTGCACACAAATGGACTCGCATGAAATTCTGGTTACATAGGCAGGGCAAAGATAAGAATTGGAAAGCCCTGTATGTAGGGAGGTGACAACAAGAGGCAGCCAAAGTTAAATTCAAAGGTCCTGTGTTGGGATTAAGTTGACTTGTAGACAGAGTGAAGTCAGCTTGGAGCATTGACAAATTAATGTCCAGGTTTGCCGGGGTGGCACAGTGGCGCAGTGGTTAGTACCGCAGCCTCACAGCTCCAGCAACCCGGGTTCGGTTCTGGGTTCTGCCTGTGCGGAGTTTGCAAGTTCTCCCTGTGACCGCATGGGTTTCCGCCAGGTGCTCCGGTTTCCTCCCACAGCCAAAGACTTGCAGGTTGATAGGTAAATTGGCTATTGTAAATTGCCCCTAGTGTAGGTAGGTGGTAGGAGAATGGTGGGGATGTGGTAGGGAATATGGGATTAATGCAGGATTAGTATAAATGGGCGGTTGTTGGTCGGCACATACTCGGTGGGCCGAAGGGCCTGTTTCAGTGCTGTATCTCTCTCTGAGCTCTATTTGGAGACAAGTCTGGAAGGCTAGGGGATATATACATATTTAAGATTTAGGGAAGCATATTTTGGTTACCACGCTTGGGTAAAAGCAACCTCCTTAATCAATAAACATAGTTGAAAGTTAATTTCATGACTACTGTCAGTTCATGATTTCTTTCCTAATTGTGTTTTTATGTTTCTGTACTAGAATACAAATTGTTTTTTCCATTTAAAGTATGACTGGATATTTTTAAATAATCTTAACTGCAATTGAAACTTTCCAGTTTGATGCTCTGACTGCCATCATATATTGATTTGCAATATGAAGTACAATAAAAAATTTAACATCCATGCCAGTTTGAATAGGTTCAGACCCTCATAGCAAAGAACGGGAATCTGCTGAGAAGTTGATTCGAGCACCAACGAGAGATGTAAGCAATAAAATAGAATTTTCGATAGATGAAAGATGGCTAAAATCTTCCAGTAAATTGAGGAATTCCAAAAAGTGTAGAAAGATAAGGTAGTCCTTATCCTTATTCGAAGCAGTACCCATTCAAGAGTTTTGTTTCTTTAGTTGCAAATGCCATAGAAAAAAGGAAGCAGAAGTGTCAGGAGACCTACTGTTATCTATCTGTGCTCAGCTTGAGATTAAATGATCCAAGGCAGTCAGCAGCACCCAGTGTGTCAGAAACATAGAACACACTATTCCGAATGAGACAAATAATGAAGAATTCTGTGCCTTCTACTTCAGTCAGATGGTCAACAACCTTGTTATTTCTCTGTCTTGGCTGTTATTTTTCTCAAAGTTAACATTGCCCAGTTATTTCAGATATCTGTTAATGTAACATTTCAAATAATAGGAGACAATGTAGCATTTCAACTCTTTCCCAGTGGTTAGATAGCCAATCTTGCCATCAGTGGAATCCTTTTGCCATCTTTTTTTACTCTTTGTCTCTCTCTCTGGGGCGAAAGTTGCCAAATACTTTAAGCACTAACGAGATGGCCAAGATGGTGTCTTAAGCTGAAACTCCAGTTTAGCCCACATTTAGCACATGATACCATTTTGGTAAAGGGGTTGAAGCAAGCGCTGGGGATGCCCTCCATCCCCTCCTGTGCCAAGACTAGAGTGTTAATAAGCCCTGTTTTAAAATCTAGACTACTGATTGCCACTAAAAATGCCTGCTAGTGCCATTAAAAAGACTGCATGGTACTGTGGTGGCTAGCACCTCAACTAATGCCCTCTCTTAGCAGCGACCTGCTGTCTGGGAGTAAACATAGCATTGATGTTGATTTCAAGTGCTACTTAAAGGGATATTCATCACTTAAAGGAATACTTGCCATTTGATGGTCATTGCTACTGAAGCGTTGAAGAGGACTTCTGAAACACATTGGGAGACTTTCTGGCACACTTTAACAAGAATTCATCAACCCTTGAGCAATGTTTATTTTGGAAATTCTCTTAGAAGTTCACCTAAAAAGAGTAAGTTCTGTGCAACTCCATCTTATTGGGCATCTTACCTGACCCTCCAGGAGAAAGGGACTGCTTAGTCATGGGCACTTTAATAAGGGTCTCCCTTGACTGGGGGAGGAATGGGAGGGGGACATGAGGCCAGGCAGAGCAGCAGCAACTGCTGCAAGAGAGAGGGCGAGGTGGCATCTTCCCCACCGCGGGTACAGGACACCCCTCCTCTGCTGGACCTTCTCCACCAGGGCCTCCAGTGCTGCATCCAAACCTGTGAGGCCTCCCCCTCAGTGCCTGAGACATCCTGCAATATGTCGAATTGTGCCAGTCCTCGCACTCCACACCTTCAGTGTAAGTGGGTGCGAGGAGCCTATGAAAATTGGGTCAACTCAGCATGTGAGTGTTAAACCTTCAGGTTTCTGGTTTAGCACCTCTAGGCAAGTTAATGTTATGGCAATCAGCAATTAGGACCAAAATTGTTAAAACAGGGCTTATTAACACTCTGCCCATTTAGTGTATATTTTCACCCATTAGCCAAAGTAAATGACATATTCTTTCGAAGTGAAGACATTCTGCACATCCGTGGTGTTTAATCCATTTCTCTCTGGTTATGGAGTAATGCAAATTCGACTTTTCAAGTTTGAAATGCATCTCATCTCTAGGGGTCTTTTACTGTCTTGGCCTGGTCTTATTGTAACAGGGTTTAATTTTAAACACACTGTGTTTTGAGCTCCCCCTTTGGTGAATCCTTGTTCAGCACTTTCCAATTATAAGCAATGAAATGGGCTTTCAATAGGCTTTCTTAGGTTTAAAGAAGAAAAGTGAAATTTATTAAACCTTAAACTTAAACTCCAATACAGTTAATGCCTATGGATATACAACGTACCACGCTAGCATGCACATGCGATACACATGCAAATAGGGACAGAAAAGAGCAGAAGAAAAGATAAGTCAAACAGTTTGAGGCAATATCTTGTTACTGTTTCTTGAGCTCACTGTAATCCTTGATTGAAGTTATATTTTTGGATTTTGTTGGGGCCCAGTAATCTTCTTAAAAATTTTGTTCACGTGGCAAATCTTTCTCTCTTTGAATTTCACGTGTCTTCAATGGTTTCAGTTCCCTGAGAGATGAGCAGGCAGGCAGGGGAGATGTTCTTGCTTTAGTTCCAGGAGCAAACGGTGTTCTGCCTGGAAAATCCTTTGTTTGAGAGTTCAAATTTAAAAAAAACTCCCAGGTTGCCCTGCAGGTTAGTCATGTTACTAGTTCCTTATATGGAACAGTCTCTTCACATCATTGGTTGGAGGTTCAAATTTCTCTGCAACAACCAGTTAGCCATGTGATTAAAACTGGTCTGACCACTTCTGTGTAGTGGAGGGACAGCAACTGCTGGATCCCCATTGTTTCACCATTGTCTGTTACCATGGAAACGTCTTTCTGGTCAGGGCTTACAATTTTAGGTTTTAATGTCATGTGATGAAATGTGTGCCTCAGTCTTGGCAGGTGAGGTTTGCCTGACAAAATAGTCTTGCTTTTCATTGGGGCCCAGTATTCTTCTTAAACCTTTTTTTACTGTAGGACACTTTTCTCTCTTGGGGTTCATGTGTCTTCAATGGGGTCCGAAGCTGATGAGAGCGAGATAAGAGCAGACAGGAGAGAGGTATTCTCAGTCCAGGAGAACTTGGCTTTCTGAATTTCAATTCCCTGTTGGAAGTTCAAATTCAAAAAACTCCAACAGTTAGTCATGTGGCTAAAACTGGTCTGACCATGTCTGTTTGTGTATTTGGCCATCTTAGAAGTTAACCTGGAATGCTAGCCTTTCCACCTTCAACGTCTGGTAATGAAAAGTTCATTGTGGATTAAATTGGAGCAGGGAATAGCCCCTTTGTCTTCAGAAATGCTGTTTGTTGATACGCTAATGCCTCTTTCCAGCCAAGGTCTTCAATTGTTTTTTAAAGCAAGTTTTTGCTTCAGCAACAACAGTCCAAAATCAATGTTCATGTGGCGAAATTAATTTTCCTCATTCTTGGCAGGTGGGGGACTTGCGTGACAACAAACAGGATTACTACCCAATGAATCAGAGTTTTCTTATGTTAAAGACTTCTTCCAAATTGGAAAACATTAAAATTCTTTAGTTACGGTATGTTATCTGACGCGCTGCAGTCAAACATGCCTTTCAAACCAGGCACAGAGAAAGCCATTTTCCCAGGTTGCACTTGCATTGTTGTAACTACATTGTTGAGTGAGTGGCCTGAACAATGCAGTAGGAATGAAAGTGAAAGTGTCAGCAATATCCGTCATTGCTGCCCTGCCACTAACAACTTCTGGAGTCCACACATGTACAGTTAAAGGTGGAAACCCAGAAGTTGCTCTGTTAATTCTACACTTGAACATAGGGTGTGCTGGTGAAGCCCCCACAGACTGCAATCAATTAGAAATCACTGAATTATGAGAACCTGGGCCTTTATTAATCTAACTGTAAAAACCCTTGCAAGAGTTACAGCTTGTTGAATGAGATGTAACTAGGTTTTGAACAGTGTACTAAGTTCATAATGCTGAAAAACCTTTCTGGCTCTGAGAATCCAATTTTCTTTTTGTGAAATGTTGACTTTCTCCATTTATGATAAAAAGTTCCACATACTTCTAAAATAATTTTAAGTTTATGATATTTCAGCTTCTACCTTAATCCCACATGTATTTACCAATTACTTATTTTGCTCTCTGTAAAATGTAATTAAAAATGATGGATAATTGGTAAATTTTACTTCCTGGTTTGCTGTCTGTGAGACTACTTCAATATGATTGGCTGCTTACCCTGCATGATTACATCATTATTGCTAGCTGTCTGGAGATCCCTTTGACTTGGCACCAGAATCAAACTAACATCAGGAAAGGGGAAATCCATGGCACACAGATCGCTCGATCTTTGTGGCAGCTTTATCGAAGTCAGTGGTGAGCTCCATCGATTCATCGTTGACTGTGAAATCTGGGCCATTCATTTCAAGGACTGTTTGTGGACTAAGAGTGAAATTGATTGAACGGAATCAATCTTTCACAATGTCAATTTCAATATCGCAAAATTCCAAAATGATTTGAGATATTGATGCTCAAGGATTCCTATGACTCTGATTGTATTTTCAAATAACTTTAGCAGAATGACAGATTCCACATGTTTGATTAATATTCAAGATAATGCCTTTATTTCAATTTGGATGAAGTAGAGAATGCAGCAGTATATATAAAAAAATACACACACCCCACATTGGCTAATGGGATGTACAAAAACAACTATCTGTTTTGAGCTTGAATGTGGCAGTCCCTTCTCTTTGTTATATGCAAGGCTTTCTCCACATCCAGTTAGACCTGCATCTCTGCAGAGACTTGCAGCTGCATCTTTGAACTTTCACATTACAAATTAACTATTCCTTTTTCTTCAGGCACACGTTTCATGAATATGAACTAAAGTAGTAAACCATGCAGTATTGAGAATAATAAAAGCACTTCCTGTGCACTACTGACCAATTACTATCAAATCTACCTGATCTGTATTCAACTCTTGTGCTATACCATATTACATTGCAGCATGTAATAATGTCAAAATTACAGACATGCCAATAATATGCATTTTAAAAACTAATTCTTTTTGTGGCAATCTTTTGAACTAGAAGTAAGCAAATTGAAAGTTTTCAAAATCCTTTTGCTGAAAATGTGATATAAACATGAACTGCAGTTAGTTGTCAGCACAAGTTCATAATTTAGTGTCTAGCACTATTTAGTAAAGGCCAAGGCATAAAACACAATAGCTTTCATTTTGATATCAGCAATTCAAAGAAGAGCTTCTGAGGGAATAATGAAAGATTATTCATAAGCACCTCACCAAAGTAACAGCAGATGGCCAAGAATCCCTCTGTGGAAAAGCAGACATGCTGTCCAGAGTTACCACATGTGTTAATGATTAATTTACTGTATATTAATCTCACAGCTAGAGGTGAGAAAGAATCAAATCTCTGGATGGTTTATAACTGCAAAAGTTAAAATAACTGTAATTACTTTTTTGATTTTCTGCACTGTGGGAAGCTCTTACTTAGTATTAATGTTAGTGCAGAATAAAGGAAGTGTGTGGAATGCTCTCACTTCATTAGTGAGACCTAAATTCAGTCCTAGCTCTGACAGATGGGGTAAGTTTCCACTCCAATATGTGTCATTTGTCCCATTTGAGATGTGTTTTGGCAGTCTTTGTCCCGTTCCCTGTGGACGGCAGTCTACAGCAGAATAAGTCATTTGGAAACGATAATTGCGAAAAACTTCTTTCAGTGCAATGAAATCAACATGAGGAGCGACTGTAAAGTAATCAAAAGTAGTCAGGTTTAATTGTGCCAGCTTTTAACGTAATCTGTAGATTTTATAAATACCAACATATTAAACTTAAATATGAGTTACACTTTATAGAAGATGAGTGATGTGGAAAATATAAATTTAAGCAGGTTATATAGCTTGTATTGTGACTGCAGTATAGTGGATATAAGCATGAAATGATATTATATAATGAGCAAGTGTCGACTTTGAAGGATGTTTTCCCCACAGAGTGGTATGTGTGTAGAATAAAGTCTAAGCAAAAGCAATTAATGCTTTGTTCACTTCTTTAAAAGTAGTTGCTGCAGCTAAGAGAGAAGTAGGTAATTTCTTTAAGAGATGTGTTATTGAGAGTCTTGTGGACTGTTGTTATATTGCCAGTGGAAATTATATATATATATATGTGATAACGGATTTTGGTAATGAGTGATGGGATACATTCTAAAATGAGTTTAACTGCTAGGGGTAGTTGGTTCCTTTCCATGAAGGCATTAGTAAGCCAGTTTATTTTTCATTATAGTCATTTTTTGATGTCAGCATATAAATTACCAGATTTATTGAATTCACTTTCACTGCTGGCCAAATTTGGATTTGCACTCATAACCTTCAAGATGCTAAACCAATACCATAGCCTCCATGCTATGAATACAATTATTTGTTAAGACAAAAAAGTGTAATGTTTTGTGTTATTTTTATTATCAATCATTGTCTTTATTCTGTTTCGGAATTTTCACACAGGCTACAATTCCACAAACTGCAATCCCAGTGATTGCACCAGGATCACGCTTGTCGGTGCCCTCTACAATGAACCTCGTCAGTGTGCAGTGTTACACGAGGCCAGTGGGTACAGATGTCACTTGGAGTGCTTCTTGCTCCATGTGTTCAGAAATTCTGATGTATGCAAGTCCGCCCCTGTGAGGGTGGGGGAGGTGAGGTGCCACAGCCCCACACACCCCACAACCCTGCCACTACCTCAATTGGCCACTAAGCAAGAGGGTTGATCCAGAATAAATTTATTATATAAAAAAAATTTAACTTGCCCTGTTGAGTTTTGGGTCACTTGCTGGGCCTGGAATCTTCCATGCACCTTTGTGGAGGCTTGTACACCTGGCCTTTCTTACTGTATCAGTCACCACAGATACACTAAAGTCCTCATCTGGAACCAAGGAGTCCCCACCTAATTGTTTTGTAAGGGTTTGCATTAATTAAGGAAAGCCAGGATGGATTTGTGAAAGGCAAATCATGTTTAACTAAGCTTGATTGAGTTTTTTGATGAGATAACAGAGAAGGTTGAGGGTAATGCAAAAGGCATTTGATAAAGTTCATATAGCAGGCTTGCCAGCAAAGTTAAAGCCCATGGAATAAAAGGGATAGTGGCAGCAAGGGAAACAGAGAGTAGTGCTGAATGTAATAAAAACAAGAAATGCTGGTACCACTCAGCAGGTCTGGCAGCATCTGTGGAAAGAGAAGCAGAGTTAACGTTTCGGGTCAGTGACCCTTCTTCGGAAGTAGTGCTGAATGGTTGTTTTTCAGACTGGAGAAAGCTAGAGTGGTTAGGATCTAGAATGCAATGCCCGAAAGTTTTGTGGAAGCAGATTCAATTGTGTCTTTCAAAAAGGAATGAGATAATTATCTGAAAAGAAAAATTTGCAGGGCTATGAGGAAAAGGTGGGGAAATGGGACTAACTGAGTTGCTCGTACAGAAAGTCGGCACAGACATGACTGATCAAATAATCTCCTTCTGTACTGTAACCATTCTATGATATCCTTGCTGTTGTGAGATCTCTGCAGAAAATGGTTTTTATATTTGCTTATATAAAAATCCTTACACATCAAAAGTAATTCATCTGAAATATTTTTTTTTTAGCGATACAGCACTGAAACAGGCCCTTCGGCCCACCGAGTCTGTGCCGACCATCAACCACCCATTTATACTAATCCTACATTAATCCCATATTCCTACCACATCCCCACAATTAATTTTGGGAAATTTAAAATTGAGATGGGGAACAATTTCCATTTCATTTATTGCAAATATGTGTAAAAAGGACACGTGAATAAGAGAAATCGTCCCTTCACATGATTTAGATAAATGCAGACACAAGTCTTCCTCTCTTTCATCTTCACCTGTCAGAAATGGTAGGGCATTATTAAAATGATCAAAAAAAAGTAATGTTTTGTTGTGCTAACCTTGACCTGCAATGGAAATGGAAAATAAGTCAGGTATGTAGCTGATTGTTCGTGATTAAGGTGATACAAGTACAAAGAATATAGTTGAAATGGACGGTCTCCTGATTCTTTCACTTACTCTTCAATATGTATGCAATCATAAAAATTCATAACCAATAATACAACTTCTTTGGTTGTAACAGTAAATCTGGGGGAAACCTTGTGCTGGCATGCCTTGCATTCGTTCCCTTTAGCAATCCAGTTAACTTTGTGTTCTTTTTATGTAAAACATTTTTTGAAACCTTGACACTACCTTGATTTGACTAGGCTCTGTCAGCAACATAGAGTCTTACAACAGTGTGCGCAGGCAGTGGGTGTGCAACCTTATGTGCCAGTTTGCTGCACACCACTTTTTACAATGTGCAAGTTGTTGGGGCATGCTTGTGGGGGGTAGATGAAAGCTGTACAACAGGCAAATGTAAGCTGCATTTAAATGAGTCATAATAAAACCCCATGCTGAATTTCATGAAGTTAATCAAGGGATCGCAAAACTGGCCCATATAATATGGGGATGAGACTTGTGAACATACAGGACTTGCCTTCATGAAAATTTTAAAGCAAAGTTTCAGTGGGTTCAACTTAGATTTTCATTGTTACTATTTTTCTAGTGCGACATTTATGATCTAGCATTCCTTTTTTCAGCCTTTTGCTTTGGATCATTGTTGCTAAATTCTTCAGTTTCTTAAGCAACATGTTCTTGGCAATTGGTGCTGTATCGAATATTTTAATGACAAAATTACAATGTTGGAAGCCCTTTAGCTGTTCCCATTGTATTGTATGAATTAGGCATGAGGACGGATTCATGAAGGGATGTTATCTCTCAGGTGCAAAGACACCTTCAGCTGGTCTGTGCACTCCTCTCCAAATCCAAGGAGACATACCCAAGGCCACACTAATCTTATCAGGGTTGGTCAGATGAGATTTGCCTTCGCTGTCTCTGCATCATTGCAGTGGCAGTGACACAGCTGTATCAGCTGCTGCAAGCTGACACAAATAATCTCATTTAGTGGGCTAGTTCTTGGCTTTGTTGTCAAGATTATGATGGCATTAAGCTTCAGGATCATTTCAGGCCACCTAAGAGAAAATGTCTCCAATAAGCCAGTTCATACCCAGATAAAGCAAATGGCCAACACTGAGTTTTCTAGGAATCACCTTTGTCACTTGTCCAGTGAAAAAGATACACCACAGGAAAGGGCTCAGAATTTTAACTACCTTGTAGACTTTCAAAGTGCATAACAGAGCATATATGGAGCCCGTGTGGACTTCACACAACAACTCAAATGCACACATTATCAGGAAGGCAAACTACTCTACAAATGTAAAAGGGCTTTCTTCCCAGAGAAATGTGGTCCTGCATACTCATGCATATTATCCAGGCAGCACCCATGATGTTTTTTATGTAGCAGTCCACAGTACCTTTAAATATTTTAACCTCCTGTGTGAAGGAACAGATGACTACTGGTAGACCAGGACTACTCTTAGCAGCCTACACTTAGGATCGCAATTAGAAACTCTCATACAGGAGCAGAGCGCAAATACAATAAGGCCCATGCCACCATCCGAGTTACCAGTGACACCACAGGGCTGCTGAAGCAGTATTTAGACAGATCAAATGTGGATGCAGGCCCACCTATAAAGGATGAGGAAGATGAAAAGAAGAGCAACATGGAAGGAGCTGATATATAAACAGGAAGATTGATGTTGAATTGTGTGATGGACCACTACTTCTGCCATGGATGTATTAACAGACCAACATTGATTCCGTTTTGAAAATCCGTGCATTTTGGGGAATTTTTACAGGCAAAGGGAGGTAGGCTTTGGGTGCATGTGGGGAGTTAAATTGAGTTAAATGATGACGGGTCTGGATCCCAATATTATCCCAGCCTCTTCCGCACTTCACCCGGGTGGGACTGAAGGTGAGCGGGGAACCTCCGTGGAGCTGTCAGATAGGCATTTAAATGTTCAAATAGGTCATTAAATATTGTTTTAACCCTCAATTCCAGCTTTAACAGTCAGTTTCCTGACCTGTCAGCAACTTGCCAGGGTCATTGAGACAAGTATAGGGGTGAGACTGATGAGCTGAAAAGGCTTTTATCAGTGAAACTGTAGAGCGCCAGCCATGGCCAGATGGGAGGCTGCTGTTATTTATTTATTTTTATTTAGAGATATAGCACTTCGGCCACCGAGTCAGTGCCGACCAACAACCACCCATTTATACTAATCCTACATTATTCCCATATTCCCTGCCACATCCCCACCATTCTCCTGCCACCTATCTACACTAGGGGTAATTTACAATGACCAATTTACCTATCAACCTGCAAGTCTTTGGCTGTGGGAGGAAACAGGAGCACCTGGCGGAAACCCACGTGGTCACAGGGAGAACCTGCAAACTCCGCACAGGCAGGGCCCAGAACTGAACCCAGGTCGCTGGAGCTGTGAGGCTGCGGTACTGACCACTGTGCCGCCCGTTCTTAGCACTTTTCTGAGAAAGTCCTTTCAGTGCTCCTATGGCCCTTTCAAGGTGCACCTCTGGTTGAAGGGCTCTGAGGTGTCCCTGCAACATCTGGGGACATGTGGCTGCCAGTGTTTGCCTGTCTGTTCCTTGACATGGCTAGAGAACAGCTGCCCATGATTTCCCTTCCTGATGCCGTTTGAAGGGCTTAGGTAAACTTCAGATATCAGATGAGTTAAAGACAGGAAATAGAGCACAGCTGCAGGTATCTGAGCCCCCAGCTGGCCTTTGGGCCACTGAATTCTGGCTCTTTTGGTTGGATCCGTAGTGCAGGAGTTAGAAGGTGCCAAGAATTTCTGGTCATCCTGAAGAAACCCGCACAGTCCCTCCCATCTATAAAAGTCCAGGGGCATTTCTGACTTTTAGCTCATTGCTCTTTCCAAATTATTACTCCATCTGTTAATTGGAGTGGCTGCCCAAGGTTTCAATAGCACAAGCCACAACTTTCTTAAGTGATTATGACCTTCCACACTCTGTGGTGTGAGGAACCTTGCAGATGGCTGCAAAGATACTGCTTGTTCCATTTATTCCTGAAAATCATTCAGTTATGACAACATTGAGGGCAGAGGGGCACTAGGGGCACATCTTTGCTAGATATTGCAGGCTGCTCATGGCAAAGTCATGACATAATCAAAGATAGTGCTCCAGTCTGAAGACATGCCCAGTAAGATACCATACCCTTGCCTGTGCAGTTGATATACATAGTGGAATGTCAACATCCTCTATCAAACAGAGTTCTTAACAAAGGTTGAAAGTACTGTTCATGAGGTTGCTGTGTGAAACTCTTAATACATTCATATAAAAATCTTAACTCTATTACTTAAATGCAAGTGCCCAGCCATCTATTGCAAAATATTGTAGCTGAAGAAAAAATAGAGAGATGAATTTAATATGAATGCTGACCATTTCTACACCAGCAGAGAAGGAATTACTCAGTGGAATAGTGTAACAACTGCACTATAGATGAGAGAAACAGATCGTGAAGGACAGGAGAGAGATAAATAGATTTGATGTTTACTGGAGATTGGAAAGTCACTTTGATTTTCAGCTCATCAAAGCTGCCTCAGGCAAAATTGCCTCAGGCCAGCTGACAAGTGGCATTCTCCAGCTTGATCCTTCCCCAATGAAGATTTGCTGTGGTGGTTGCTGTTCCTTTGTAGTTTCAATTGACTACCCTGAATTGCAACATGAAATTTCTGTCCACATGAGTATTGCCGCATCTGAAGGAAAACGCCAGTATGTGGTATCCCTTGGAGATTTACAGAACTTTCTAAAACTGACTTCTACCATCATCGACAGTGCACTGATGGATCCAAACAAAAAACTATTCTGAAATCCAGGACAAACCCAATTTGTCTCATTATATATCTACAGGAAGAGACCATGTGGAGCCTTTGTCACTTTATTGTGCTGGCACCGAGGCACAGAGTAACATGCAGAGATTTAAAAGGTATGTATTTTTAGGAATTCTTTGTTTCTTTTTACACAAAAAATGGTATTTCGATGCTTTAAACGGCAATGAAGATTGTGCACCTGTTATGCCATTTTGTAAGCCAAGGTACACAATGCCAAGGGTTTACCTCCGTCCACTTGGGCTGTTACTTCCTTGAAGTCAAGCTCAATATGCTATATTGTCTAGATTTCTGATGCTTATCTATTCCATACCTAATATTATGAATACTAGAATGACTTGTTTTAAATGCAAACTAAATATTATACATAATTATGGGGCACAGCCCAAAGCTACATTTAAGTGAACCTAGGGCAGCACACCTCAGAAGAGAAAAGTGAAACAATTTCAACTTTGCTAAGGTCTTGGGTTCAGTCACATTTCTGTAGAGACCCAGCAAACTAGTTACTTCCCATGAGGGAGGGAGCGAAAAATCAAGAGTGGCCAATTGGCAAATCTCAGGAGATTCCTAGCAGCATATGAATATACAAACTAGGAGCAGGAGTAGGCTATTTGTCCCCTTGAGCCGGCTTCACCATTCTGTAAGATCATGGCTGATGTGTTTATGAATTCGACTCCACATTCCTGACCACCCTGATACCATTTGACTTCCTTGTTTGTCAAGAATCTGTCTGCCTCTGCCTGATAAACATTCAATGACACTGCCTCCACTGCTCTCCATGGAAGAGGAAGAGAGTTTCAGACTCATGACAATCTGAGAGAAAAAAAATTCTCTTCATCTCCGTCTTAAATGGGAGACCCCTTATTTTTTAACTGTGCTCCCTAGTTTTAGTCTCGCCCACAAGGGGAAATATCCTTTCAACACCCACCCTGTCAAGTCCTCTCAGGATCTTATATGTTTCAATAAGATCACCTCTTATCCTTCGAAACTCCAGTGAATATAGCCCCAACTGTCCAACCTTTCCTCATAAGATCTCATCCCCGGAATCAGTCGAGTGAACCTTCTCTGAACTGCTTCCAATGCAATTATATCCTTTTTGCAGTCTGTGGGCTGGCCCGCTCGTCAGGGTCGCGACCCCCGCCGTATGCCTTCCCCCCCTTCCCTTCCCCCACACCACCTTCCCCCCCAGCATCCCCTTCCCCACCCTCTCCTCCCTTGCACCCCCTTCCCCCACCCCCTCCCCCCTTGCACCCCCTTTCCAGCTCACCCCGCACCCCCTTCCCCTTCCCCCTTCCCCCCAACCCCCTCACTCCCCGTTTCCCTGCAAGGCTTACCCCTCACACCCCCTTCCCCTGCACCCCCTCCCCTCCCCCCCTTTCCAGCTCCCCCTCACACCCCCCGCACTCCCTTCCCCCCCACCCCTCCCCCTGCACCCCTACCCCTCACATCCCCTTCTCCCCACCCCCTCCCCCCCAGCATCCCCCACACCCCGTCCCCCCTTCCCTCACCCTCCATGAAATCACACAGCTTACTTGTTAGGGCCCCTGCTCAAGGATAGGAGCTAACAACCCCATTGCCTAGTGGGCGTCTTGGGAGAGACCAAGGCGAAGGGAGTAAACCCTAACAGAAAATCTGGAGCGGAACCCCGAAGGCGGTCATGTGTCACCTTTGGCATTTTTCCGGCAGTTACTGCAGCCATGCTGGTGCCAAACGTCGTGCTCAGCACTCCTTTGGTTGAGAGGGGGGCTTTTGATGCTTGGGCAACTCACAACTTCCATACGTCCACCCAGGCATGCGCCATGGAAAGGTCACTCCATAGTCGCCTCACAGCGACCAAAACAACATGGAAGGCAGCAGTTACGGGTTATAAGTCCAGCTCAATTGGCGTAGAGACTGGATGCCATGGGTTGCCTTTGTCGGTGGGAGAGGTCATCGCATCTCACTGGACAGCTACCGCCCGCCTCAAACTGGTCAGCCCCTGGTTAGTAAGGTTCTGTCCCGCCACAGTCCACCTGCTTCAATGGGTGCTTGGAGCTCAGGGTCATTGCCCGACAAGTGAACTGTAACACCACACCAAACAACACGACAAAAAAAGGAAAGAAGGTACCAGCCCTTCGTTTTGCAAGCTGGAACATCAGAACTATGTGTCCTGGCCTGTTGGAAGACCTTACACAAACCAATGATTCTCAGAAGACTGCCATCATTAACAACGAGCTCAGTAGACTCCATGTGGACATTGCAGCACTTCAGGAGACACGCCTCCCTGTGAGTGGATCTCTAAGAGAGCAAGACTACACCTTCTTCTGGCAGGGTAGGGATCCTGAAGAACCATGGAGTGGGCTTCACCATCAGAAACACTTTTTGCTCAGCACGATAGAGCCATCTTCAAATGGCTCGGAACGCATACTGTCCATCCGACTGCTCGCCGCCTCTGGTCCAGTACACCTACTCAGCATCTATGCTCCAACACTCTGCTCCCCACCTGATGTTAAATACCAGTTCTACGAGGACTCCATAATATCATTAGTAGCATTCCCAATACCGAACGTTTGTTCCTGCTGGGGGACTTTAATGCCAGGGTTGGGGCCGACCATGACTCATGGCTCTCCTGCCTTGGGCGCAATGGCATTGGAAGGATGAATGAGAAAGGACAGAAACTGCTGGAGTTGTGTACCTATCACAACCTCTGCATCACCAACTCGTTCTTTCATACTAAACCCTGTCACCAGGTTTCATGGAGGCACCCAAGACCACATCGTTGGCACCAGCCGGATCTCATCGTCACAAGGCGAGCCTTTATAAACAGTGTCCAAATCACACGCAGCTTCCACAGTGCAGACTGTGACACCGACCACTCCCTGGTGTGCAGCAAAGTTAGATTCAAGCCAAAGAAACGACATCACTCCAAGCAGAAGGGCCGCCGCGCATCAACACTAACAGAATTTCTTATCCACAGCTGTTACATAAGTTTCTAAATTCACTTGAAAAAGCCCTTCAAAACACTCCTGCAGGGGATGCAGAGACCAAGTGGGCCCACATCAGAGACGCCATCTATGAATCAGCAATGGCCACCTATGGCAAACGTGAGAGGCAGAATGCAGACTGGTTTCAATCTCACTTTGAAGAGCTGGAACCTGTCTTAGCGGCTAAGCACATTGCACTGCTGAACTACAAGAAAGCCCCCAGCGAGTTAACATCCGTAGCACTTAAAGCAGCCAGAAGCGCTGCGCAAAGAACAGCCAGGCACTGTGCAAATGACTACTGGCAACACCTATGCAGTTGCATTCAGCTGGCCTCCGAGACCGGAAACATCAGAGGAATGTATGATGGCATTAAGAGAGTTTTTGGGCCAACCATCAAGTAGATCGCCCCCTCAAATCTAAATCAGGGGACACAATCACTGACCAACACAAGCAAATGGACCGCTGTGTGGAGCACTACCTAGAACTGTACTCCCGGGAAAATGTTGTCACTGAGACCGCCCTCAATGCAGCCCAGTCTCTGCCAGTCATGGATGAGCTGGAGGAACAGCCAACAAAATCGGAACTCAGTGATGCCATTGATTCTCTAGCCAGTGGAAACGCCCTTGAGAAGGACAGCATTACCCCTGAAATAATAAAGAGTGTCAAGCCTGCTGTACTCTCAGCACTCCATGAACTGCTTTGCCTGTGCTGGGATGAGGGAGCAGTACCCCAGGACATGCGCAATGCCAATATCATCACCCTCTATAAGAACAAGGGTGATTGCAGTGACTGCAACAACTACCTTGGAATCTCCCTGCTCAGCATAGTGGGGAAAGTCTTTCATGAGTTGTTTTAAACAGGCTCCAGAAGCTGGCTGAGCGTGTCTATCCTGAGGCACAGTGTGACTTTCAAGCAGAGCGATCCACCATTGACATGCTGTTCTCCCTTCATCAGCTACAGGAGAAATGCCGCGAACAACAGATGCCCCTCTATGTTGCTTTCATTGATCTCACCAAAGCCTTTGACCTCGTCAGCAGATGTGGTCTCGTCAGACTACTAGAAAAGATCGAATGTCCACCAAAGCTACTAAGCATCATCACCTCATTCCATGACAATATGAAAGGCACAATTCAGCATAGCGGTGCCTCATCAGACCCCTTTCCTATCCTGACTGTGTTCTCGCACCCACACTGTTTGGGATCTTCTTCTCCCTGCTGCTCTCACATGCGCTCAAGTCTTCAGAAGAAGGAATTTTCCTCCAAACAAAATCAGATGGCAGGTTGTTCAACCTTGCCCGTCTTAGAGTGAAGACCAAAGTATGGAAAGTCCTCATCAGGGAACTCCTCTTTGCTGACGATGCTGCATTAACATTCCACACAGAAGAGTGTCTGCAGAGACTCATTGACAGGATTGCGGCTGCCTGCAATGAATCAGCTTCAAGAAAACAAACATCCTGGGACAGGGCGTCAGAAATGCTCCATCCATCAATATCGGTGACCACGCTCTGGAAGTGGTTCAAGAGTTCACCTACCTAGGCTCAACTATCACCAGTAACCTGTCTCTCGATACAGAAATCAACAAGTGCATGGGAAAAGCGTCCACTGCTGTGTCCAGACTGGCAAGAGAGTGTGGTAAAATGGCGCACTGACACGGAACACAAAAGTCCGAGTGTATTTAAGCCTGTGTCCTCAGTACCTTGCTCTATGGCAGCGAGGCCTGGACAACGTATGTCAGCCAAGAGTGATGTCTCAATTCATTCCATCTTTGCTGCCTCTGGAGAATCCTTGGCATCAGGTGGCAGGACCGTATTTCCAACGCAGAAGTCCTCGAGGCAGCCAACATCCCCAGCATATACACCCTACTGAGCCAGCGGCACTTGAGATGGCTTGGCCATGTGAGCCACATGGAAGATGGCAGGATCCCCAAGGACACATTGTACAGCGAGCTCGTCACTGGTATCAGACCTACCAGCCGTCCATGTCTCCGCTTTAAAGACCTCTGCAAACATGACCTGAAGTCCTGTGACATTGACCACAAGTCATGGGAGTCAGTTGCCAGTGATCGCCTGAGCTGGCGGACAGCCATAAAGGCGGGGCTAAAGAGTGGCAATTTGAAGAGACTTAGCTGTTGGCAGGAAAAACAACAGAAGTGCAAGGAGAGAGCCAACTGTGTAACAGCCCCGACAACCAATTTTATCTGCAGCGCCTGTGGAAGAGTCTGTCACTCTAGAATTGGCCTTTATATCCACTCCAGGCGCTGCTTCACAAACCACTGACCACCTCCAGGCACTTACCCATTGTCTCCCGAGACAAGGAGGCCAAAGAAGAAGAAGATACCCTTTTTTAAAGTAGGGAGACCAAAACTGTGCACTATACTTTCGATGTGGTCTCACCAATGCCCTGTACAACTGTAGCAAAACATCTCTACTTATATATTCCATTCCCCTTGCAATAAATGACAACATTGCATTTGCCTTTTTAATCACTTGCTGTACTTGTAAACTAACTTTTGTGTTTTGTGTACTAGAACACCCAGAACATCTGCATCTCCGAGTTCTGCAATTTCTCTCCATTTATAGAGTCATAGAGTCATAGAGTTTTACAACATAGAAACAGGCCCTTCTGCCCACCGCGTCCATGCCGACCATAATGCCTATCTATACTAATCCCACCTCCCTGCATTAATTCCATATCCCTCTATGTCTTGCTCATTCAAGTACCTGTCCAGATGCCTCTTAAATGTTGCTACTGTTCCTGCCTCCACCACTTGCTCTGGCAGTTCATTCCAGATACCCACTATTCCTTGTGTGAATAATTTACCCCTTTGATCCCCTTTAAACCTCCTCCCTCTCACCTTAAATCTATGCCCTCTAGTTTTAGTCACTGAAACGGGCCCTTCGGCCCACCGAGTCTGTGCCGACCATTAACCAACCATTTATACTAATCCTACAATAATCCCATATTCCCTACCACATCCCCACAATTCTCCTACTGCCTACCTACACAAGGGGAAATTTACATATCAACCTGCAAGTCTTTGGCTGCATTAAATTCCATTTGCCAATCCTTTGCCCACTTTCCCAGTTGATCTATATCCTGTTGTAACCTTAGACAACCTTCTTCACTGTCCACTATACCACCAATTTTGGTGTCATCTGCAAACTTACTAATCATGCCCCCTACATTCACATCCAAGTCATTAATATATATGACAAACAACAGAGGGCCCAGCACTGATCCCTGTGGCACACCACTGGTCACCGGCCACCAATCTGAAAAACAACCCTCCACTACCACCCTCTGTCTCCTATCACCGAGCCAATTTTGTATCTGATTGGCTAGCTCACCCTGGATCCCATGTGTTCGAACCTTCTGGACCAGCTTACCATGCGTGACCTTGTCAAAGGCCTCGCTAAAGTCCCTGTAGACAACGTCCATCGCCCTACCCTTGTCAATCCTCTTGGTCACCTCCTCAAAAAACTCAATCAAATTCGTGAGACATGATTTCCCAAACACAAAGCCATGCTGACTATCCCTAATCAGACCTTGCCTTTCCAAATGCATATAAATCCTGTCTCTCAGAATCCCTTCCAATAACTTTCCCACCACTGATGTAAGGCTGACCGGCCTGTAGATCCCTGGCTTATCCATGCCGCCCTTTTTAAATAAAGGCACAACATTAGCTGTCCTCCAGTCTTCCGGTACCTCACCCGTGGCTAACGCTGATACAAAAATCTCTGCCAGGGCCCCAGCAATCTCCCCCCTTGCATCCCATAGCCTCCTAGGATACACCTGGTCAGGCCCTGGGGATTTATCCACCTTAATGCGCTTCAAAACCTCCAACACCGCCTCCTTTGTAATATTGATATGCCCCAGGATATCGCTGTGCCCTCCCTTGAACTCATTAGCTTCCATGACCTTCTCCACGGTAAATACAAACGAGAAGTATTCAGTTGAGACTTCACCCATTTCCTGTGGCTCCACAGATCGGTTACCACACTGATCCTTCAGGGGACCTACTTTCTACCTAGCTACGCTTTTACTCTTAATATACTTATAGAATCTTTTAGGATTCTCCTTTATCTTATCTGCCAGGGAAATCTCATGGCCCCCTTTCGCCCTCCTAATTTCCTTCTTAAGTGTACTCCTACATCCCCTATTCTCCTCGAGGGACTCACTTAATCCCAGCTGCCTATACCTGACATATGCCTCCTTCTTTGTCCTGACCAGACCCTCAATATCCCTCATCAACCAAGGTTCCCTAAACTTGCCAGCCTTGCCCTTCCATCTAACAGGAACATTCCGGCCCTGAACTCTTCCTATCTCACTTTTAAAAGCCTCCCACTTGCCAGACGACCCTTTACCTGTAAACAGCCTCTTCCATTCAACTTTTGAGAGTTCCTGTCTGATGCCATCGAATTTAGCCTTCCCCCAACTTAGAACTTTAATCTGAGGACCAGTCCTATCCTTTTCCATAACTATCTTAAAGCTAGTAGAATTATGGTCACTGGTCCCAAAGTGCTCCCCCACTGACACCTCAACCACCTGCCCATTCTAAGAGGAGGTCGAGTGTAGCCCCTTCTCTAGTCGGGCCATCCACATACTGCTTCAGTAAACTATCCTGGACACACTTAACAAATTCTTCCCCATCTGATCCCTTAGCACTAAGGCAGTCCCAGTCAATATTAGGGAAGTTAAAATCACCTACTATTACAACCCTATAATTCCTACACCTATCTGTGATTTCCCTACATATATGCTCCTCCAATTCCTTCTGACTATTGGGGGCCCTATAGTAGAATCCCACCAAAGTGATCACCCCTTTCTTATTTCTAAGTTCTACCCATATGGCCTCGATGGACGTTCCCCCCGGGATATCCTCTCTAAGTACTGCCATGATGTCCTCCCTAATCAATAGTGCAACTCCCCCTCCTCTCTTACCTCCACCTCTGTCACGCTGGAAGCATCGGTACCCCGGAACATTGAGCTGCCAGTCCTGCCCATCCCTCAACCACGTTTCCGTAATATCACAATCCCATGTACTGATTTCATGCTCTGAGTTCATCTGCCTTGCCTGTAAGGCTTCTTGCATTAAAGTAAATGCAGTTTAGCCTACCAGACCTTCCACGCTCCCTGTCCTGCCCCTGCCCAGCCTGCCGACTAGACCTGCTTGCTTTAACCTCTATATTTGTCTCAACTATCTCATCAAAGAGACTACTACTTTGGGTCCTACCCCCCTGCCAGACTAGTTTAAATCCTCCTGAGTAGTACTAGCAAACCTCCCCGCAAGGATATTGGTCCCCTTCCAGTTCAGATGTAACCCGTCCCTCTTGTACAGGTCACCTCTGCACCAGAAGAGATCCCAATGATCCAAGTAGCTGAAGCCCTCCCGCCTACACCAGCTCTTCAGCCACACATTCATTTGCCTTATCCTCCTATTCCTACCCTCACTAGCGCATGGCACAGGGAGTAATCCTGAGATTACAACCCTAGAGGTCCTGCTTTTTAACCTTCTGCCTAACTCCCTATATTCACTTTGCAGGACCTCATCTCTCTTCCTGCCTATGTTGTTAGTACCAATATGGACCACAACCTCAAGCTGCTCACCCTCCCCTTTCAGAATGTCCTGCAGCCTCTCCGAGACATCCTTGACCCTAGCATCAGGGAGGCAACATACCATCCGGGAGTCTCGTTTGCGGCCACAGAGATGCCTATCTGCAACCCTTATGATAGAATCCCCTATCACTATATCTCTTCCACCCCTTTCCCTCCCCTGCTGTGCAGCAGAGCCCTCCGTGGTGCCATAGATCTGGCTGTTGCTGCTTTCCCCTGGGAGGCCATTCCCCCTCCTCCCCCCCCCAACAGTATCCAAAGCGGTATATCTGTTTGCGAGGGGGATGGCCACAGGAGACTCCTGCACTACCTGCCTGCGCCTACTGCTCCGTCTGGTGGCCACCCATCCCTTTTCTGCCTGTGCAGCCATTACCTGCGGTGTGACCACCTCACTAAACGTGCTATCCACGACGTCCTCAGCATTGCAGATGCTCCACAGTGAATCCACCTGCAGCTCCAGCTCCGCAATGCGGGTAACCAGTCGCTGCAGATGGATACACTTCCTGCACACATGGTCATCGTTCTTTCTATTTTTCAGCCAAAGTGGACAAGTTCACACTTTCCCGTATTATACTCCATCTGCCAAATCTTTGCCCACTCACTTAACCTCTCGATATCCCTTTGCAGACTCCTTGGGCTGCATTTTATGAGCCCTCTGCCATCGGGGTAATGGCCGCGGTCCCAGAAAATTCTTCCGCCACAACCCCAATGTCAAGAAGGCCCGGCTGTATTTTACCAGTGGTGGCGAGGCCTCGCTGCGGCGGCGGAGCCTTCATTTACGTTACTAAATCTATGCAAATAAATGTAAATAATCATACCTAGACTGGGCGGCCGTCCCATGCTGATATCCTGCGCCTTCTGATTCCCGTTTGGGCATTCAAGGCGAGACATTGGTGGGGAGGGGGGAGGAGTTTAATCTTTAGGTCAGGAGGGGTGTGGGAGCGGGGAAAACTGCTCCGATTGGTTGCGGGGATGAGTTGATGAAAGGGTTGAGGGTCAAATGTTCTGAAGGTGGGGTTAAAGGTCAGCATTTTCAAAAGTGTTTCTTGGGGGGTGGGAAATATCAATTTATTAAATGAGAACTCAATGGGTGGGTGGGGAGGGGGGTGTTGAAGAGAGGGGAATCAAAGATAAATTAAAATTTTCTGACCTTTCTATCAAACGGCACTTTTAAACATGCAAATGAAAGTGAAGGGCATGGAGCCCTTTAATAAATGGCGCTGGTGCCTGCGCAGTAGCGATGGATGCTGTTGCCTGGGATTGACCGGCTGCTCCTGCATGACATCGAGAGCGGCCGCTCTGCTCCCTCCATTTAAATGAGCTCTCACGTGAAATATCGCGGGGGCTCCACAATGGCGATTTGCGGTGCCCTCTTAAAATTCAGCCCCTTCTGTCCTCTTCACAACGTACTCCCCTACCTATCTTTGTGTCATCAGCAAATTTAGCAACCATACATACTGTCCCTTCATCCAAGTCATTGATATAGATTGTAAATAGTTGAGGCATGGCACTGATCTCTGTGGCACTCCACCAGGAACAACTTGCCAACCCAAAAATAATGCATTTATGCCTACTCTGTTTCCTGTTAGCCACCGATCCTCTAACCATGCTAATATGTTCACCCCTATACCATGGGCTCTTTGATGTGGCACCTTGTCAAATGTCTTCTGAAAATCCAAGTACACCACATCCACAGGTTCCTCTTTATCCACATTGTTTGTTACTTCCTCAAAAAACTGTCCCGAAAACACTCCATGAACTCATCTTCTAGGCTACCTTTGCCAATCTGATTCGTCCAATCAATCTATAAATTAAAATTACCCATGATTATCACCATCCTTTCTTTAGCCTTAGCTGTTTGCACACTCTTCATTTTGTATATTGTGTCCCTTCCTGCCATGCTCTGATTATTATTTCCCTTATTGCTACTTTGCTCTCTTGCCTTGTCCTCTCCCTGAGCAGCATCAGCTGAAATTGGAGAAGCCACCTGCAGTAAATGTCTCACTCAGTGAGATAGCAAAAAATCCTTTTTAAAAAAAAAACTTTTATAACTCCTCTTTTAAAGATTTGTTGCACTGCACTGTAATATGTATAATGTAATGAAACAAAATACATAATAAACTTCCGGTTATCTATAACAACTGACTGCTTTTACAGTACTGTAATTACAATCCAGTTTCCACTATTAGCAAGATACAACTGTTCAAAAACTGATTAATTCTTTCTTACAGATCCATTCACTAACAATAATTGCTTACATTTATATAGCACATTTAAGATAGAAAGCATCCCAATGCACTTTATTGTGGGCAGAAATAAATAAGAGAAGCAGAACCAAATATCTGTGTTTATTTTTATTCTAACTTATTTTTAAGACCGAATAAGTGCCTTTTTAGATTAGATTAGAGATACAGCACTGAAACAGGCCCTTCGGCCCACCGAGTCTGTGCCGAACATCAACCACCCATTTATACTAATCCTACACTAATCCCATATTCCTACCAAACATCCCCACCTGTCCCTATATTTCCCTACCACCTACCTATACTAGTGACAATTTATAATGGCCAATTTACCTATCAACCTGCAAGTCTTTTGGCTTGTGGGAGGAAACCGGAGCACCCGGAGAAAACCCACGCAGACACAGGGAGAACTTACAAACTCCACACAGGCAGTACCCGGAATCGAACCCAGGTCCCTGGAGCTGTGAGGCTGCGGTGCTAACCACTGCGCCACTGTGCCTTTTGTGGGAAAAAAACTTGTTTGAAGAAATGCAACAATCTCGCTATCCATTGGTTCCTAAGGAATCACGTAGCCCTGAAGAACAGTTCACTATCAGAACAGTTAGTGATGAATTCCTTGGATCAGGGTCTTGTGTAATTCACTTTACAGCATTTAAACAATACACAAAAGTATAGGTTAGTGAGATACCCATTTCAATAATTAACATATAATTTAAGTGTTAAGATTTGAAATGGATATAATTAAAATGTTACAAGACTGAAAACAGTCATTAATTTTATGCCGTACAAATCTAATTGCCCTTTATAATGTTTTCCTTTTCTTTGCTGAATCGGCAAATGCTCATGCAGGGTAGAAATTCACAGGAGTCAAATTTCTTTATGTAAAATATTAAATAAAATTTCAAAGTTGTTATAAGTGGCTCTGAATTTGCCACATAACTAATATTTACTGTAATCTACTAAAATGGACTTAACCATATCAAGAGTTCACTATGTGGAATTGCAGCATTGACTGTCACACACAGTCCACCTGGTAGGAGCAACTTTTGAATTGTGATATTCTTTTACCAGTTCGGAGATTATTACAGTCCTCAGCAGCACTGTGGATTTTGTTTTAACTAGGGTAATTTAAAAATACCTAAATGGTTTTACCATCCAATTTGAGCTAGCAATGTGTGTTTTTCACAGATAAACTAGTTTCATGGCTTGTGTCCTGAATGGCTACTAATCAAAGATAATCTTAAATGCCAAGTGGTAAAATGTAGTCTCATTTCAAATGTTGTCTTGGCTCAGTTGCAGCACACATGCTTCTGATTCAGTAGATTGTGTGTTCAGTGCTTGAACACATATTCTAGCGTGATACTTCAGTAAAATACTGAAAGAGCACAGTGTCTTTTGTCTTAGAAATTTCACAATCATTGTTAATGTAAACAACATAAGACATTACACTTTTATTGCCTTAACAACAATGAGGTATGTAGCATCGTAGTTTTGGTATTAGATTAGCAACTTGAAGTTGTGATTGCAAATCCCCCGTTGACCAATCGTGAAATTATATGCAATAAATCTGGTAATTTGTGGGCTGGCATAAAAATGACTATGATAGGCTTACTAATGTCATTTAGGGGGAAACGAACCTGCCACTCCTGGCAGGTCTGGCTGTTGCATAAATGCAAAATATGTTTTTTTTTAAATTCATTCATAGGATGTGGGTGTCACTAGCTAGGCCAGCATTTATTGCCCATCCCTAATTGCCCTTGAGAAGGTGGTGGTGAGCTGCCTTCTTGAACCGCTGCAGTCCATCTGGTGTAGTACACCCACAGTGCTGTTGGGAAGGGAGTTCCAGGATTTTGACCCAGCGACACTGAAGGATTGGCGATATCGTTCCAAGTCAGTATGATGTGTGGCTTGGAGGGGAACTTGCAGGTGGTGGTGTTCCCGTGCATCTGCTGCCCTTGTCCTTCTAGATTGTAGAGGTCGGGGGTTTGGAAGATGCTGTTGAAGGAGCCTCGAAGGTTGACTTTTAATATCTTCTGAAGTAGCCAAGCAAGCAAAAAATAAAAACAAATCACCAGAAGGCAACCCACTGCCACCTTTTCAGGTGACCTTCCAAGCAACATCCACATCCTGAGGACAAATTTTCAAAAATTACATTGTTACTGATGAAACAAAAGCTTGCTCTTAAGTCATTCCTATGCTGTATGTCCTCATAAGATAAGAATACATCATGACAGAATGTAATAGAATACTTGATACAGTATGATATTTGACACAGAAAGGAGCTTCTGACCATATATCCACACCATCACTAAGACCGCCTACCATCATCTCGATTCTGTCTTAGAAATTTCACAATCATTGGTAATATAGACAACACAAAACATTTACTTTACCCCTGCCTCAGCTCATCTGTTACTTCTGGAGCTGACTATTCCAATGTACACATGCTTGGCCTCCCCTCTTCCACCCTGCATAGATTTAAGCCCATCCAAAACTCTGCTGCCCGTATCCTAGCTTGCACCATATCCCGTTCACCCATCACCCCTGTAGTCGCTGACCTAATTGGCTCCTACTTGAGCAATGCCTTGATTTTAAAGTTCTCATCCTTGTTTTCAAGTACCTCCATAGGCGCTGGCGCAGTGGTTAGCACCGCAGCCTCACAGCTCCAGCGACCTGGGTTTGATTCTGGGTACTGCCTGTACGGAGTTTGCAAGTTCTCCTTGTGACCATGTGGCTTTCCGCTGGGTGCTCCGGTTTCCTCCCACAGCCAAAGACTTGCAGGTTGATAGGTAAATTGGCCATTGTAAATTGCCCCTAGTGTAGGTAGGTGGTAGGAGAATTGAGGGAAGATGAGGATGGTAGGGAATATGGGATTAATGTAGGAATAGTATAAATGGGTGGTTGACGGTCGGCACAGACTCTGTGGGCTGAAGGGCCTGTTTCAGTGCAGTATCTCTCTATGACTCTATGACATAGCCTCATCTCTCCCTATCTCTGTAACTTCCTCCAGCCCCACAGCCCTCTGAGAAATCTGCACTCTTCCAATTCTGGCCTCTTGCTCATCCCTGACCTTAACTTTTACACCACTGATGGCATTGCTTTCACCTGTAATTCCTTCCCGAAACATCTCCATCTATTTACCTCCCTTTCCTCCTTTAAGAGGCTCCATAAAACCTTCCTCTTTGACCAAGTTTTTGGTCATCTGCCCTTACATCTCCTTATGTTGGCTTTGTGTCAAATTATGTTTGGTCACACTCCTGTGAAGCTCCTTGCAATGTTCTGCTCCATTAAAGGCACTACGTAAATGCATATTCTTGTTGTACTACTGTAACTTAAATGGTTGCCTGCCTGACTTCTAGATCCATTGAGGTCTGCCTTAAATATTTGAGCTGGAGTAAATCATCTCCTCCTTTGAATTTGAAGGATTATTTCATTTTCCTAGACCTGTTTTGTGTCCTTGTCTGTTACATATTTTAAGTCTCTCTCCAGGTTCCATTAGCTCTATTCCCTTTTCCTTAAATCTGTTTCTCTCTGTATAGATACTGCCTAATCTATTGAGTATTTCCAGCATTTTCTGCTTGTATTTCAGATTTCCAGCATCTGCAGTGTTTTGCTTCTGCATTATCAGAGGTGTTTTAATGGATAAGCTGTTAAACAAGGTCTTGTCTGCCTGCTCATCTGGACGTAAAACACACCAGTGCAGATTTGAAGAGCAGAGATATGTCCTGGACAAATCAGCACTCTCAAACCACCACCGAAAATAGAATAACTGGTCATTCACCACATTTGCTGTTCATAGCATCTTAGCGTGCATACATCGACTGCTTTGTTTGGCTACATAACCACTGTGATTGCATTTCAAAAATATTTAATCAACAAAATGCACTGCAGCAACTCGCCAAGCCTCCTTCGACAGCAGCTTCCAAACCCACGACCTCTACCACTTAGGGGGACAAGGGCAGCAGATGCATGGGAACATCACCATCTGCAAGTTTCCCTCCAACCATCGTGACTTGGAACTATATCACCATTCCTTCCCTGCTGTTGGGTCAAAAAGCTGGAGCTCCCTTCCTAACAGCACTGTGGGTGTACCTACACCACATAGACTGCAGCGGTTCAAGAAGGTGGCTCACCACCACCTTCTCAATGTCAGTTAGGGATACACAGCAAATGCTGGCCTTGCAAATAAAGCTCACATCCCATGAACAAATATAAAAAAAAGGCAAGCATCTTGGGATGCCCTGAGGATATGATGAAGCTCTATACAAATACCAGTTTGCTTTTTGCAGTCGTCAAGTTCTTGATTTTAGCTGTGGGAAAATCAAAGCCCACAGCCTACTCTGATTTATTGCACAGAGATGCATTGGCACAGGCTTTTGAGCAACTCATCTGCCTTCCTGCTAGACATAGTTGGTACTTGATGTAGAGAGAACAAAGGACGATAATGAAAAATAATGATGTTTATTCTAATTTTTATATTAAAAATTCATTTCTATGATCATATTTCATGTTATAGTAGATTAGAGAATATAGCTCTGATGTAGAGATGGCATCGGTACAAAGGGCAAATGGTCTTCATTTGTGTTGAAAGTTCAATGGCTGGAATTTTACCCAACCCTTTGGAGTCAGGTTGGGAGGCAGGAGAGGTGGTAAAATGACGGCAGAAGGTATTGGGGAGGAAGTCCAATGCGTTCCCGCTGCAAGGGGATAGTCCCAGCTGCGGGAATGGCAGCAACTCGGCCACCTGCTGACTGGAAGTGGGCAGCCAATTAAGCCAAATAATTGGTCTATCGATACCATTTTGCCACCCTGCCAACATTTTACTGGTGTCGGAATGGCCCCCGCGCCCCGCTGCATGAGAAGTCCTCCAGCTGCACAAGGCAGCCTCCCAGTGGCTTGTCGATTGGGGCCTTCCTTTCTGGAGGCTCCATGGCCTATAGAAGGGCCCACTGGCGGCGATAGCCACCCCTGCAGTTCTGATGCTGACACTCCAATCGACGGGGCCTGCCTGCCTTGCTCCAGCCCATCAATATTCCTTTCTGCCGGCCCTTCGAAGGATATGGAAGTGCCCTCCCTTTTCCCTTGCAGTCTCAGCAGTGGCCACCTCTATTGGTGGTGCTGCCATGGCTGCAGGGCTGCCGTCCCTCTGATTGGGCCGGTAGCTGGGAGAGGCAGATCACCGTCCTTAGTGGTACGTCGGTCCAGGCAGCCACCTCTTAATTGGCCACCATTGGTAAAATTTCCACTGTGGCCCCACCATTTGCCTGTGCGGGCTCAGGATCTGCATTTGGTCCTGATGTCGGGACATACAGCATGCTGATTAAAAATCCCTGCCAATGTTTTATTGCTTAGCTGCAGTACTTCTGTATTTCTCTTTTCAGGGTAACTGGTACTTTGCTCAGCTGCCTGAAATACCAGTAAATAAAATGAATGCTACAAAAGTCCACCTATTTAAACCATTTTGCTGAAAAGTTCTCGGGAGAGACAATGTTTGTAACCTATTAGCGAGCATGTGTCCCTGGTTGTCAGGAACGCCATCTATTTAATGGATTTAGCTATTCAATGCATTTCAAGGGATGCTCGCCCCAGGGAACCTGAGTGATCAGGAGCCTCTGAATGTATTAGGTAAGTTGATAACAAAAAAATCGCAAAGAACAATATTGTGTAAGCACATTGATGGGAAAAAAACAGCCTCAGCAATTCTGTTTTTCTTATTTTAATAAAGAAATTTAATTCTTTGTCCAACACAAGATAAGATGTCAAAATCATCTGAATTAGTACAAAGTATTTGCTTTTCAGAGCACCATCAACATCATCTCTTTACAAAATTACTGTGTTTATCATATTAGACTTCTTAATATCTATGATTAATGTTTTCTTAAATCATATTTCTGAAAATCCTAGCTTACTGATGCTGTGCATAATTTATGAATATGCATAAGGGTCCTAAAGGTTGATATAAATTGAGACTAGAGAGAGGTACTGAATCATGTCCTTTTTGACAGACACATATTATAATCCATCGCAATAAGTAAATGTACAGCTTCCCAGCATGTTTCTATACTAGTGAATCAAATTCTAAAGGAAATTATTTTTTCCTCTTACATAAATAATAAATGTACTAAGATGAAGAATTGCGGCTAGTATAATGGTTCTGGTGACTCTTATTCTGTCAGAAAACTGGTAGAACTGAAGGGATGGTGAAATTCAATAGCATTTTGAAATACTTTGTGGGACAGGGTGGTGGGGGAGAGGAGACTGATTTAGTATTAAAACCAACCAAATACCAAAAATCTTAAAGGTAATGTTGATCATGTCATTTTTTTTTCAGGTGAACAACTGTTAAAATCACCACACCTGATACTGTAAAGCAAGTCTGTTCTCAAATGACATATAGATGTTACTTCCAGGGAAATTTTGTTTTATATTCAGCCTGTTCCTTCATGAAACTGTTGTTGCACAGACGTGACTAATTATAATATGTTAGTTAATTTTCTGAATGTGGTTAATTAGTGTTTGTTTTGTTTTCTGAAGAAGAACATGGTATCAGTTACTAAAATTTGACTGTAGAAATCTAGAAACTTGTCTGAAACAGCCCTCAAAAGTTCAAAATAAGGAGTTATTAGCTTTAGCTGATTGCCTGACTAATTAATTGTTCAGACAGCGTAAATGACAGGGGTGAAGACTGAATCGTCCATGAATATCACCAGAACGCCAAGATTGATTGCATAACAAATAAGAGATCAGCATTCATGACAGCAATACCTCACTCCAGTTAAAGTTTTGCAGTCATGGGCAGGAATTTTACTTTCCGGCAGTGGCCCCGCCACTGACAAAAAAGCCGGGGGTGAGTCTGCCCCCACCGGACCTGGAAGCCACGCAGCAATTTTACTTGGCCCTTAATTGGAGAAAGTCTCACCTCAAGAGCTGTCGGCCAATCAGAGGGCCAGTAGCTCCTCAGTCCCAGCAGCTTCACTGGGAATGGTGGTCACTGGTGGGACTGCACCCAGCCAGGACTGGCAAGGTGGAAGAGGCCCCAGAATGCAAGTAAGTGTGTGGGGCCTTGGCATGATGGCGGTCAACTGGGGGCGGGGGGGAGGATTTGCTCCAGCTGGGGTGGTTTGTGCCCCGGAAGGGGACCTCCATGAGGCACAGGGTGCCTGATCAGGAGGGACCCCCCAGCCCGCAAGGAGGCTGCCAGATTTAGCTGGGCGGCCTCTCCGAGTGGCGAAGTGGCCGTCTGTCGCTGGTAATGTACCAATTGGTCTGGGGCAGTGGGCTGTTTGCCACCTCCTCTGTCACTGGTAAAATTGCAGCGGGCGCAGGTAGACAACGGGAACAGTGTCCCCCGCCTCCCATTCAATTTTGCGCCCCCCCTTCTGCTTCCAGTTCCGCTCCTGGGGTTGGGAGCGGGGAGGGCGTAAAATTCTGACCTTGGTGTTCTTCAATGTTTCAACTTTCAATGCTTATTCTTTACATGTTGTTTTGTGCACTGAATTTTGTCATGTGGCTGCATATCACAAGAGGGAGAAATGAAAATCCTGATTCTACTTCTGGCAGGAATTGGGCATGCAGCCAACCAAGTGAGTGGAAGCCCCCATGGCATTACCAGCATAAGGCCTGAGTGATTTTTAACTTCCGGACCTCATTTTGACATGACCATGTTGGGATGCAAGCAGCCTGCATATTTTCATTGTATAATATTCAGTGGGCAGTTTAGGATCTATCTGAAGTGTGAATGCAGTTCATAAAATGAAGTTGTTTCACTGCTTCAGACTTTTGTGGTAACAGTGCTGGACAGAATTCTTCTACCAACAATCAGTCTTGCATTTGACAAGGACAGGAAAATGGGATTCGAGTTGATGGGTCTAATTGAAGAACTAGTATAGGTGTGTTGGGCTGAATGGCCTCCTCCTGTGATAAGATTTCTATTAGTCTATAAGAGGGAGAGGACATTTGTAATAAAAGCAGAAAATCCCAGAGGACATTTTGCTGAACAATGTGTTTTTCAAAGTTTGAAGGAATAGTTTAGTGCAAAACAATCTACATTTGTAAGACAACAGACCATTGAAAATTATATATATCCTGCAAGGAAGGATACTGAGCTTATTTCTTTTTATTCATTTGTGGGATGTGAGCTTCACTGGCTAGGCCAGCACTTATTGCCCATTCCTGATTGCTCTTGAGAATGCGGTGGTGATAAGATTATCACTGCAAATTCATACAACAGCACTTTATAATAGATGACCAGGAATTTTATTTTGGGCCACACATCTTTTATCATCTATTATTTTCTAGATATGTTGCTGGTGTTCCATTATTCAAACTTGAATACTCTGATATGATGGAATATAGTTCTTTTTAAAATCTCGGAGTCCCGATTAATCATAGTTGCAACTCAGTGTTTGTTTCTGCTACCTGCAGCCCCTAAATATTGGAATCCAATGGAGACTCAAATGATTTAGTGAGAAGTGTCACATTTATTAAATCACGTTGTAATCCATGTAGATGCTGATCTTCTCTCAAACTAAGCAATATTTTGGCATCATTCCTAAGAGATAAAATCTGATTTTCTTTTATGTACATTTTCCAGCCAGTAAAAAAAAATGCTGATAACAACTTCTAAAGTTCTGGACATGGAAATCTGGCAGTTATGTATATTGTTCTTCCTCCTCTCTTCTCTCGTCATACCCATTTTTTTCACTATCTGTCTCTTTCTCACTCTTTCAGCCTCCCTGAGTGTATATCTCTCTCCTTTTCTTCTTTTGTCTGCCTGTCTCTCATTTTCTGCCTGGTCTCTCCTTCTAATCTCTACCTCCTCTGTCCATGCCTTTGGGCCAAATTTTCGTGTTGGGGGCAGGAAACAAGAGCCAGGACTACGTCCTGGTTCCAAACCTGCCCATGGGGGGGAAGTAGATTAAAGGCATGATTTTTGCAGAGGCAATCCCTTAATTGGATTGGAGCTGGGTTCAGTGGCCAATTAGAGGTTCCGAGCTGAGAACAGAGGTGGGCCAAATGTAGTGCGGGCCTGATTTAAGCTCATAATGGCTGCTCTTTGAGTCTTTAGGAAGCAAGCAGATTTCCTGTGAGCTTTGAACTGGACTGCAGTGCTGCAAGATGTTGCAGGAAAGCCAGGGGCCTAGCACCTGACACCCACCAGCGGGCTGCCCCTCAGTTCTCAGAAAATGACCTGGAGGTGATTCTTGAGGCAAAGAGGAAGAGGAGGGAGGTTCTCTTTCCAGAAGGAGGAGGCCACCTACCCAGACAAAGCAGGCATGGGATGAGATGGCATTCACTAAAGCAGCCATAGAAGAACCTGGATTCAGTGATGTAAAAGGTGCAATGACCTCATATGCTCTGGTAAGGTGAGTGGGGCCTCCAACCCTCAGGACAGGCCGCTGCGTATTCACCTACCAGCAGACACACTAGCTGGAGGAGCCTCAGAGTGGATGCTGTTCCTCAACATGGGAGGGGTTTGTGCCCAGGGCACTTAATGATGCCTCAGAATGGCTCAGAGCCACAGTGCTGCGAGCACCTGCTGGCACTGAAATATGCAGCATCTAATGGATAGGGGAAGATGCAATTGGCACATAATGCCTGGGAAGGCTCTTGAATGGGCTGTGGAGTACCATTCTACAGAGAATAATGCCAATGGAGAACCATGCGATGGAGATCACCAGGATCCTGGACGAGGAGGAAGTCGGCTCTGGCGAGGTGGGACCTCGTGGTCCAGTTGGTGATTGCAGAGGGCAAAGCACTCACTGAGGGGTACAGTGGATGCTACACCATCTGGTAACCTGCAGAGCACTGAATTGAATTGGGTAGCCTCAGTACTGCAGTGGTTCTGCTCTCCTAGGCTACTTCTTATCTCTTCTTGTGTCTCCCATAGGTGCAGCATCCACCCAAGGACATCCTCTCCTCATCCCTCTTCATCTGTAGCGTCAGAGGAACTGGTCGAGGAAGCACTGTCATACCTGACAAGCGCAACATCCACCCACGCAGTTACTCTCATGTTGGTGGGTCCTGATTTACGTTTAGATAGGGTGGCACTGGTTGAGGAGCATGACACAAGTATGCAGAAGGAGGTGCCAGAGGCAGAAGCAGCTGTGTTCCCTTAGGAGGAGGGGGGACAGATACAGCCCTGCTCAGCTGGGCACAGGTGCAGGGCTTCAGGATTCACGAGAAAGGAGGCTTTACCTAGAACAGCAGCAGGAAATGTGCTCCCACGTGTTAGAGATCCCTGAGGCAATGCGGGGTCAGTGTTAGAGGATGGAGGAGTCCATCCAGCTCGTGTGTGCCACCACGGCTCAGGGCTTTGAGCTCATGAGCACCTCCATAGAGAGTATGGCCAATCTCATGGAGAGCCATATGTGGCATCACTCTGAGTGGATGCTGGAGCAGTGCACTGGCACGCACAGGAAGAATGCTACAGTGTGGAGTCTGGAGCGGTCAGTGGCACTGGTGGGCTAAAGATGTCTGCAGTGGATGCCAGGGGCATTCCAGCCGGTGGTCCCCCTTCAGCCATTTGGTGAGCCTGTCAGGGGCTGAGGATGTCACGGAGGAGGATGAGGGTGTCACCCCTCACAGGCTAAGAGATGGAGGCTGCATCTGCAATGATGCAGGTGCAGCAGCCTCTGAAGGTGGCCCCACAGTCACCTCCATGATGAGGGTGACTGCCACATGCATCTCAGCCACTGGCAGAGACAAGTGAGCAGGCTGCCTCCACTTCCTTCAAGGCCGCATGGAGTGGCCAAGTGCGGAGGCCTGAATGGGTCACTGGGTTGTTGTCTTACTGCCTCTGTGTACTGTTTCCATTTCTTTTCACTGTACAAATGATAACACGTCAAGGCATACGTCTGAGACACCTTTTATTTCTGACATTACAAAAAATGTGGTATGAGGTGGTGAAGGAGATCGAGGGTTTGTTGATGGTGAGGGCAAAGCCTCAGTGTAAATGTGCATCCTTCATTTGCAGTAATGCTTTCGATGTTCCAGGCTGCATCTTCAAATGAAGTGTTGGCACAGGCACCTCAGAGTGACTTGCATCTCATGTCCTTCATCTTGGGCCGGAGGGACTCCATTAAAACATTCCTGAATCAAATGATCCCTGACATTCATGGAATCTTGATGAAACCTTTGCATTCCGTGCCGTGCCCGGCCAACTCCTTATGCAGCCGTGGCATCTCAGTGTTCTGCATCCTCCCTTCTGCCTCCACTTCCTCCTCTTCTCCCACCTCTGGCTTCAACTCTCATTTCAGGGTCTCACTGTCCTCAACGTCCACACCTCTCTGGAGGGCCATGATATGGAGTGCACAGCAGACCACCACAATGAGTCACCTGACTGGTCCAGGCACCTGAATCGCATCTTGAGAAGACTGATGACCTGCTCAATGGTTGGCCTAGTGAACTTCGGTTGTGTTGTCTGTGTATTTGTCTCGGGCTTTTATGGGATATCCCTTGTCCCCTAGGATCCAGCCACACACTTTGGGGATTGGCATGAAGCTCTATGGCAGCCTGATCTTCTGGAGGATGAAGGAGTCATGACAGCTGCCAGGAAAGTGAGCACACACATGGAGGAAGCTTTTGTTGTGGTCGCAGACCAGCAGAACATTGAGGGAGTGGAAGCCCTTCCTAGTGTTGGATCTCACTGGCCTGTATGTCGGAGCCCTAATGGCCACATGGGTGCAATCAATGATGCCCTGCACCTGGGGGAATTCAGTGATGTCGGTGAAACCCACTGCCCTCTGTCCCTGTGAGGCCTCATCTATTGTAAAATAAAATGTAGTGTCCAGCTCTGACAAATAGTGACCTGCGAGATGCAGTGGTGTGCTACCGTTTGCGAGATGCTGCTAAGATCGGTAGCTGACCGTAGAAGGAGCCAGAGGAAAAGAAGTTGACAGTCACAGCGACTTTGACAGCTGCTGACAGGGCATGGCAACCAGTGCTGTGAGGTGTGAGTTCTTCAGCAATTAAGGCACAGATCTCTGTGCCCATCTGCCTAGAGAGTCGCAGTCTCCTGCTACACTGGTTCTCGCTCATCTCCAGGTGACTCCTCAGTGGTAGATGCTATGTGGAGGGTATGGTCTCTGTGTCCTTCCAGCCCCTCAACTCTCTCCTCTGCTCCTTGATGTCTGGGGCTTCGTCATTGCTCCTCATTGCTATTCAGCCCAAATTCTGAGAGCATTGCCCTGACTGCCAGCTGCTGCCTTCCTTGCGCTCAATTGGTTACCAGATTGTCCTTGACTGCCTTGCCCCTGATCTTCTACCCCTGTGATGTCAGGAGGGCAATGACATCCTGCACTGCCCAATCGCTAACTGCCCACTCTCTCTGCCACCTGCACAGTACTAAGGGCATCTGTTTCCCAATGGCCGAGTCCCCCTCTGCGCTGCTGAAGCCTTTATAGGGCTGGGATTTTCCTGGGGTGGCTATGACTGGCTCCCCACTCTGTACCCGTCTCCTTTCACCTGGTCAGCACCAGACAGCACGTGTAGCCTGTGCACCCCTGTGAAAATCACTACGCCCCCTATTAATGAGCTCTTCAAGCATCTTAATTGCCTTTAATCAGGAACCAGGTGGTCAACATCATGGTGGCATCGTAAAACCAACACACCAACTGCGCTGGTATTTTCGGGCCCTGTTCACCTCCATTCCCACCTCTGGCGGGCCCAAAATGTCAGCCCTCTTACTCAGCTCTTTGCCTGGATATCTTTGTTCATCTATACCTATCTCTGTTCAAATATAATTGCTTATTTTCAGTTGATTTCAGATTTAATTTTGTAAAACAGGTAGCAAATGTTACATAATACCTATAATTTGCTGCAATGTAGGGCAGACCACAGAAAATCTTTGTTTACTTCAATGGAAAGAATTAATCGTGATTTCTCTGTGTCTGTTGATAAACATCATCTTAATCTTATCCTTTCTATTTCATGTGGAAACAAAACCTTGCAAATGGTAAGAGTACAAAAGAATAATTATTCAAATTAAAACAAACTTTCCATTCATCAGAATATGACAAGGATTCTGTGGAAAATTGAACAACTGGTAGCCCAGATGCAAAATTGTTAACTAAGTGCAAGATTCTAAGAGACAAAAGAGATGAGTTGCTCATTTATTTCATTGTAGACAGATAGTTAATGTATTTTTGTAAATAATCCCTAAAATATGCAGGATGAGCATTTACTAAATATAGGAATGTTTCTGCAAGTCAGAGCTCCCGGTGAGGCTCACAGGCAGTGCATCCTGGGAGATAGCAGCTTTGCAGCCCTTGATTGGCCACCCATTAAAATGAATGGACAGGAAATCACAGGCTGCACACCCTCAATTTCCTGAAATGTGCTCCCTGCAGTGTCATTCCCCATTGGAAGGGTTAGAATGTGAAATCATCCTTAAAATTACAACAAGCACTGTAACTACAATTGTAGTTAACATTATACGCAATTATCAATCACCATGCCTTTGCTGACCAACGTATTTAATCCTCTCAATACTTTACTATAACAAAGAATATATTAGAAATCCTTATTTTATCATTTCGAAGGTGTGCCAGCCTTTTTACTATAGTGTTGAGTGTATTTGTGCTGAATTATTTTCACATACCTTGCTTGTGTTTTATACATTAAGTTTACAGATAGATGGAGCTGAAAGCCAGGCACAAAAGGAAAAGACTGTGGTGCCATTGTTTCAACTCGCGTCTGAAATAATGGTTCCCTTCACTATTTCAGATTTCACTCTTCTATTAGAATAAAAGCTGGAGCATAGGTGCAAACTCTTCAGCAACAATTACACTAATATAGTTTTCTTCCTTCATTAAAGCACTTTAAGATGTCTCCCTGCATGTTATTGGATGGTCACTTGAAGGAAATAGACTTGTAGGCCTATGGGGATCTAGCAGGGGAGCGGGACTGACTGAATAGCTCCATGGAGAGCCGGCATGGAATTGATGGGCCAAATGGCCTGCCTCTGTGCCGTAAATGACTCTATGACTCTTTCTGAGGCTGTGGAGTACACAACCAGAGCTAGCAATTGAAGCAGAGACCATGTCAATATTTAAGAATAGGTTAAGTAAATGGTTGAAAGAAGGGAAAGTACATAGGAGCATAGTAAACGGATGTGGGAAGGAACGGACATTTGGGATTAGGAGGTTCATGTGGAAAGGATAAACAGCAGCATGAGTTAGTGTATCTGTGTTGCAATTTCTATGTAATATGGGGAACACTGTAAAATGCAAACTGTTGTTGCTGTATTTCTATGATTACAAATCGCAATGAAACGGGATCAGCTATTATCTTGGCAACATCCACATAAACCCTATTAATCTTTATGTACTGTGGGATCCTGTTATAGAGGTGAATTCAGCGAGCAGCTGATATGGTGACTGAACTGACTGATCAGTATATAAGGTAGCAGTCCCTGATATGTACAGCAGATCCCTAATGAATACTGCACCATTGAGCAGCTCTTAATAACTGGCTAGTCTCTCCTCCCTGACATGCCGCTCAGGATCTTCGTGTTTTTATTTTACATTTTTTTTTGTATATTTGTTGCTCTCAGCTCCAAACTACCATTCTAACTGAAGCACTACTCAGCTATTTAATATGCCAGTAAGCTTGCAGTAGCAATGCTCAGCAGTGCAGTCATCAAATGATCCTCAGGATCCTTCACAGTTGACTAGTTGGGGCAGTAAAATAAAATTAGAAGCTCATTAGTAATGCCATTACCCATTCACATGCTAGAATGAGCAAATTAATTATGCTACAACTGAGCAAATAGTCTTTCAACAGGGGGGAGCTTCTGCTGAAATGATCACAACAACTGCACTATAATAATTCCTGGGGTGGAGGAGAGGGGGTGAGCAGCAAGGTGAATTTCTGGCAGGATTCTCCCACTCATCCACTATAGCTTCAGTAAAATTGATGCAGAAAAGCTGGGAAAATAACATAACTCAGCATTTACACAATTTTTCTAAGATTTCCGCAGCTCTTCCATAGTACAAAGTCTGAGAGTCGCAAGAATGAGAAGCAGACTAGAATGGATCTCCTTCAAACTGCAATCTAGACAAGATTGGAACAGTACTACTGCAACATTTATATGAAAGGAAAAGCTTATAATGGGAAGTCTGGTTATCTATCCATTCAATGAAAAAGGCTGAGATGGAGAAAGTCATGAACGACGCTGGTCTTCCCTTCAGGAAGACTTGAAAAACCCACTAAGAACATGTTTAAAATTACTCTGGCCATTCTGGGAAACCAGCTAACAGTCTGGTATCGATCCATTATCCAGATGGATGGAATGGTGGAACTCATGAAGCATAAAGAACCACACCTCATCACTGATCCAACAGCTTCAACCTCCTTTGAAGACAATGGACAGCAATCAACCAAATCTGCACTGGGCAGGAACAATGCGGCCACCTGCTCCATGTATGGAACATGAGGGATGACCTGAAGTACAACGTGGGCATGTGTTTCAGACCATGGAACAGATCCCATCAACCTACCCATTAAGATCTGCTGCAGGAGGCACCTCATTTCTTGCTGGAGCAGGACATCGCATGGCTCGCCCTGGTTGTTAGATTTTTTCCTTCCCTTTTAGCTTGAAAGTCTTTTGGGCCACTTATTTAGTGTGAGCTGATAATGGGGCATCCGAGACATTGGTGAGCAATATCACCAACAGTCTAGCTCCTTAACCTCTGAGATTTAAGGGCAGAGAAGGAAATGAGTCAAATTAGACACAGAAAGAAAAATAGAGAGGTTTAAGAGACAGAGAAAAAAGAAACAGAAAGGAAAAGTAAGAAAAATTGTTGTTTTTTTCCCCCCTCTCTGAACAAGTTACTATCTGCAGGAATGAAACTCCACAGTTTAAGTTCTATTCTTGGACCAGAGAAATTGAGTGGCATTGCAGGAACAAATACTTCCTCATTAAAAGGGTCCTTACATCATTAAGTACCAGCCATAACTTTATGCGATTAATTTAATTTGTTTCAACAACACAAATGCCGCAATTTCTTGAAACTCACGGGGAGGTTGATGGCGAGCTCCCATTTTTGTGAGGGTGATGGCAAATCATTCAGCAGCTTGTGGTGATTTGCAATGCATGCTGTATCTCTTCTTCACCACAAATTGCTGGGTTATTAACAAACTAATAACTCCATGTGCATTAAACTAGCTGTTATTTTCACAGCAAACTCTGGGCCGATATCAGGCAGCCACAGATAATTGAAACAAGCCCTACATCTTACTTGGGCTCAGTTAGTAGCACTCTAGAGACAACCTAGATTATGTGCTTTTAACTAAAACTAGGTACTTTTTGTCAAATTTTGACTTGGTGTTCCTCTAGACCTAAGCGCCTAAGCAGTTTAGAAACTGACTTCAGTTCAGATTCCCATAATAAGCTTATGTTGATAAAATGTTGCAAGTTTTGTTCGTTATACTTGAGAGGAGAAAAGTAAAATTTAAGCAGAGTTGTGCAATTGGTTCAAAATTTAAGAAGTCTTTTTCTGGGATGTAAAAAGATCTCTGTTCAAATAAAAGAGCCTGAGAATCTTAAAGGAATCAGTATGATCAAGTTGAAACTCCTGAAAAAGAGAATAATTGGTTTGAATTTCTGAGGAACAAAGTGCAGGTTAATCAGAGACTCACAATGGTGAAAAAATTCAGAAGAAGCACAGTATTATTTAAAATTTATTGGCAGTAACTTTAGTTTTTAGAGTCACATTTTTTGCCAGCTTGAGGAATTAGGTGAAAAATGTCTATTGAAAATATGAATTATGTGACTCATGTGCTGCTTCATTTTTGTAAATTTGCTTAAAATGTTAAACTTACAACATGTAACACTGTACCATTTTCAAATTCTGGAATGAACTTTGCAGAGCTGTGAGATGGGTTTGCTGTCTAAAAGCAATTTACAGACAGGGGTTTCTATCATGTTATTGCAGACACAACACTGACAGCTTATAGCAAGGCAAGGATAGACAATGTTAAAGGTGTGGGGAATTGTGACCTATCCATGAGAGTCATCTAAAATACATCGAGTGTCTATTGACACCATCATGTCAGCCAATGAGTTGCACTTGTCTGTCAGTTGGAGGCAGGTTGGAACTTACAGCAAACAGTCTATTTGCTCAACACACAGAGTCTATTTAAACAGCACACGACAACAGTCTATTTACTTAGTAAACAGAGCCTATTTTAAAAAGTCTCCAAGAACCACAGCAAACAAATCTCATGACCAAAACTACCGCAATGTCTCCAAATAAAAGGAGGATTATTTCTCAGCAAAATGCAGTGAGTGGAGGATAGTTACATAATACAAATTGGTTATTTCTCCGACAAAATGCAGTGATTGGAATATAGTTGCAAAATACAAACTGATTATTTCTCCAGTAAAATTTAACAGGAGGAGAATAATTACATAATATAAATTACATGACTAAAATCAATCCCCGTCACATTCAGCAGTGCAGTCCCCAAGCATGATTAATGCAGGAATTATCCAATAGTCTCCATTCTGACTGGGAATAGTCACGTCGTAATGCAGCCTAAATAGGTGAGCAGAAATAATCGAGGGTAAGAAGGTTAGAAAAACTCAGAAATGTAACAGTGCTGAAGTCTATTCTAGTTTGATGCAGCTCAAGGGCAAAAGTTGCATTTTTGGAGATGTTGTCTTTCATATGAAATGTTAACCTGATAGTCTACTCAGGTGGCTGTGATAGGTTCCTTGGCACTATTTTAAGAAGGTTGTGGTGCTCTCCCAAGCCCTAACCAACACTCTACTTTCAACCAGCACCATCAAATCAAATAATTTGGTCAAAAGGAAATTGGACAGGCACTTGAAGGAAATAAACTTGCAGGGCTACGGGTATTGAGTAGAGGAGTGGGACTGACTGGATTGCTCCTTGAAGAGCCGGCATGGACTCGATGGGCCGAATAGTCTCCTTCTGTACCGTAAATGACTCTAGGATTAATTAATTTGCTGTTTGTGGAAATTTGTTATGCTATAATTTTTAGACCCTTTATTTGTAAATGTTATAGAAAATGATTAAAATTATCTTAATAGGTATTATAAATATGAACTACAAATTTGAGCTTGCTCTAAACAACGGCAAGTTATCTCTTTGAAAGGATTTTTAAAAATTCATTTGTGGGATGTGGCCATCCCTGGCTATGCCAGCATTTATTGCCCATCCCTAATTGCCCTCGAGAAGGTGGTGGTGAGTTGCCTTCTTGAACCGCTGCAGTCCATGTGAGGTAGGTACACTCACAGTGCTGTTAGGAAGGGAGTTCTGGGATTTTGACCCAGAGACAGCGAAGGAACGGCGATATAGTTCCAAGTCAGGATTGTGTGTGGCTTGGAGGGGAACTGTGGGTTTGGAAGGTGCTGTCTAAGGAGCCTTGGTGTGTTGTTGCAGTGCATCTTGTAGATGGTACACACTGCTGCCACTGTGCATCAGTGGTGGAGGGGGTGAATGCTTATGAATGGGATGCCAATTAAGTGGGCTTTGTCCTGGATGGTGTTGAGCTTCTTAAGTGTTGTTGGAGCTGCACCCATCCAGGCAAGTGGAGAGTATTCCATCACACTCCTGACTTGTGTCTTGTAAATGGTGGACAGGCTTTGGCGAGTCAGGAGGTGAGTTACTCGCCGCAGGATACCTAGCCTCTGACCTGCTCTTGTAGCCACAGTATTCATATGGCTTCTCCAGTTCAGTTTCTGGTCAATGGTAACTCCTGGGATGTTGATAGTGGGGGATTCAGCGATGGTTATGCCATTGAATGTCAAGGGGAGATGGTTAGATTCTCTCTTGTTTGAGATGGTCATTGCCTGGCACTTGAGTGGGGCGAATGTTACCTGCTACTTATCAACCCGAGCCTGGATATTGTCCAGGTCTTTCTGCATTTCTACAAGGACTGCTTCAGTATCTGAGGAGTAGTGAATAGTGCTGAACATTGTGCAATCATCAGCGAACATCCCCACTTCTGACCTTAAGATTGAAAGAAGGTCATTGATGAAGCAGCTGAAGATGTTTAGGCCTAGGACACTACCCTGACGAACTCCTGCAGTAATGTCCTGGAACTGAGGTGATTGACCTCCAACAACCACAACCATCTTCCTTTGTGCTAGGTATGACTCCAACCAGCGAAGAGTTTTCCCCCTGATTCCCATTGACTCCAGTTTTGCTAGGGCTCCTTGATGCCATACTCAGTCAAATGCTGCCTTGATATCAAGGGCAGTCACTCTCACCTCACCCCTTGAGTTCAGCTCTTTTGTCCATGTTTGAACCAAGGCTGTAATGAGGTTGGGAGCTGAGTGGCCCTGGCAGAACCCAAACTGAGCGTGACTGAACAGGTTATTGCTAAGCAAGCGCCGTTTGATAGCACTGTTGTCGAGATGGTTGCTCAATTTATAATGTTTGAATTTTTTTTAAAAAGAGTCAAATCTGTTAGAAATGCATTATGATTAATCAGAATGGAAAACTTGAACTTTAAGAGTTTAACTGGAAATTGGTTTTCTTAGCTAAATTTTTCCTGGCCTTGCTTTTGAAAAGTGATAAATTAACAACGTTCTAATCTTACATTCTTGCAGTTTATAAGATCTTAAACATTAATTTGAAATGTACAAGTCTGAAACTCTGTATAGCTTTTGTGATATCAGTGGGCTGACATTTCATTTAATGTTGTTTTAATATTGGACTAACAATGTCAGCTAGCACTAATACAGTGCCTTCAAATTAGAAAAATGTCCTACATTGCTTCACAGAAGCGTAACTAGATAGAAATGGATGATGAGCCAAAGAATGTCATATTACAAGCAGGGATATTCAAAATCTTGGCCAAAGATGTGTGCTTTAAGGAGGTCCTTAAGGGAGGACAGTTTTGAGGAATAAATTTCAGAGCATGGGGGCCTATGCAGCTAAAGGTAATGCCACCAATGGTGAGACAAAGGGAGCAAGTGATGCACGAAAGATTAGAATCAGAGGAATGGCATGGCTGGTGAAAGTTATAGAGATGGAAGAGTCAAAACCGTGAAGTCAAAACCATTTATACATAAGGATGGCTATTTTAAATTGGTGGATCAAGACCAATGTATGTCAGCAAGGGACCCCAGAATTAATGATGCAGGGAGTGGGAAGAGAAGCCATTGCTGGAGATGCTCTGTCTACGATTAGATTGATAATAGTGGAACCAAATAAAGGTAGTCCCTCTGAGTATCCATAATGGAGGACAGACTCCATTAAAGGTAAGAAAGTTGAAAAACTTCAATGGACACCTCTAGCCATTCGCATTGCAGAAGATGCCAAATCTCCTTTGGTATAAAACTGATTTTGTTTAATTGCAGAATTTATTAAATGGTACATTAAAGATACATTACAGTTTGTGTAACAAGAGATCTGAATTGGTGCGATGCCAGAGGATTGCAGCTATTGTTTTATACCCAGGTGATTACTCTCATAGTAATCTTAGCTCGAATATAATTTTTAGAGACTGCATTGTGTAGCTCTCTTCAACTCTGTACTTGGATTAATTTTAACAGCAATTTCACGTGAGCTCAGTTATTAAATTGTTGTTCATTCATAGATAATGGGTAATAGATAATAGATAATCTCACTCAGAGACTCACACTTCGGTCTGAAGATTTTGCTGAAAGTACATATTACATAGAATCACGTAGAATGTACAGTACAGAAATAAGCCACTCACCCCCAGTGGCCCAGGTTTATGCTCCATACCAGGCTCCTCCCATTGCATTCATTTAATCCTATCAGCATAACCTTTGAGCTTCAATTACTTTTCCCCTCATGTGTTTATCTAGCTTTCCCTTGAATCTATCTACGCTACTCTTCTCAAGATGGGGTGGTAATTTACAACAATAGAAGTCCCGCCTTCGCACTGAGGATACCCTCCATAGTGTTGTATGGCACTACCATTTGTGCTAAATGGGACAGATTCAGAACAGATCTAGCAGCTCAAAACTGGGCATCTGTGATGCATTGTGGGCCATCAACAGCAGCAGAATTATAGTCAACCACAATCTGTAATCTCATGGGCTGGTGTATCCCCCACTCTAGCATTACCATCAAACCAGAGGATCAACCCTGGTTCAATGAGGAATGCAAGAAAACATGCCAGGACCAGCACCAGGCATACCTAAAAATGATGTGCCAAAAGAATTGTATCCAGTATGGTCACCACACTTTAGGATGTTAGGGTCTTTGAGAGGGTGCAGAGGATATTTACTAGAAATGTTTCCAGGGGTAAGGTATTTTTGCTACAAGACTAGGTTGGAGAAGCTGGGGTTGTTCTCCTTGGAGCAAAGGAGATTGAAAGGAGATTTTATAGAGGTGTACAAGATAATTTCAGGTTTAGATAAAGTAGACAAATAAAAAATGTTCCCATTGGCTGATAGTACATGGACTAAAGGACACAAATTTAAGATTTTGGGCAAGAGACGCGGGGTGATGTGAGGAAGAATTTTTTTATGCAGGGACTGGTAATGACATGGAACTTGTTACCTATGAAGGTGGCGAAATGGAGATAATTAATGATTTCAAAAGGAAATTGGATGGGCAATGAGGGAACTAAAGCTGCAGGGCTACAGGGTTAGAGCGGGGGAATAGGACAGATTGGATTGCTCGACATAGAGCCAGAATGGATGGGATGGAATGAATGGCCTCCTTCAGTGCTGTAATGACTTTATGACTCTATGACCTGGGACAACTACAGCATAGGACTACATGTATTCGAAACAGCTGAGCGAGCATACGATAGAGCAAAGCAATCCCACAACCAACAGATCAGATCAAACTCTGCAGTCCCGTCACATTCAGTTGTGAAAGGTGGTGGACAATTAAACAACTAACCGGAGGAGGAGGCTCCACGCACAGCACCATCCTCAATGATGGGGGAGTCCAGCACATCAGTGTAAAAGAACAGGCTGAAACATTTGCAAATATCTTCAGCCAGAAGTGCCAAATGGATGATCCATCTCAGGCTCCTCCTGAAGTCCCCAGCATCACACACGCCAGTCTTCAGCCAATTTGATTCACTCCATGTATAACAACTAAAGGCACTGGATACATCAAAGGCTATGGGCCCTGATAATATCCCAGGTGTAGTGCTGAAGACTTGTGCTCCAGAACTAGCTGCACCGCTAGCCAATCTGTTCTCGTACAGCTACAATGCTGAAATCTGCCCGACAGCGCAGAAAATTACCCAGGTATGTCCTGTCCTCAAAAAGCTGGACAAATTCAATCCTGCCAATGATTGCCCCATGAGTCTACTTTCACTCATCAGCAAAGTAATGGTAGGAACATAGGACTTAGGAGCAGGCCATTCGACCCTTCGAGCCTGCTCTGCCATTCGATAAGATCATGGCGGATCTGGTTGTGATCTCAACTCCACTTTCCTGTCAGCCCCCCCAGAACCTTTGACTCCCTTGTCTATCAAAAATCTATCTAATGCAACCTTGAATAAATTCAATGACCCAGCCTTCACTGCTTTCTGGGAAGAGAATTCCACTGACTAACAACCCTATGAGAAAAAAAAAACTCTCCTTATCTCTGTCTTAAAAGGGAGACTTCTTATTCTTCAACTGTATCCCCGAGTTCTAGTCTCCTCCATAAGAGCAAACATCTTCCCAGTATCTACTCTATCAAGTCCCCTCAGGATCTTATATGTTTCATGAAGAACACCTCTCATTCTTCTAAACTGCAATGGGTATAGGCCCAACCTACTTAACCTTTCTTCATAAGATAAGCCCTTCATCCACGGAATTAGTTGAGTTATTGACAGTGCGATCATCCAGTTCTTAGTCAGCAATAGCACGCTCACAGTTTGGGTTCTGCCAGGAGCACTCGGCTCCAGACCTCATTGGTACAAACATGGACAAAACAGTTGAATTCCAGAGGTGAGGTGAGAGTGACTGCCCTTTACATTGAGGCAGCATTTGACGGAGTGTGGCATCAAGTATCCCTAGCAAAATTGAAGTCAAGAGGAATTAGGGGAAAAGTCTCACTGGTTGGAGTCATACCTAGCATAAAGGAAGATGGTTGTGGTTGTTGGAGGTCAATTATCTGATCCCCAGGACATTGCTGCAGGAGTTCCTTAGGGTAGTGTGCTAGGCCCAACCATCTTCAGCTGCTTCATCAATGTCACTCCTGCATAAGAAGTGCAGATGTTTGCTGTTGATTGCTCAGTGTTCAGTAACATTCACGATTCCTCAGCTCCTGGAGCAGTCTGTGCCTACATTCAGCAAGACCTGGGCAACATTCGTGTTTGGGCTGTTACGAAGATGCTTCTATATTTTTTGTTAAATCTTTTATTTGAGGCATCATATTTAAATTGTGCTGTTGGATTTATTGGAAGGCTGAAGATTTCATAAATGCTGGACTTTGCTTTGTTGTTGACAGTTTACTGAAAGGACATGGAGACGTTGTTTGAAAACAACCTGTGCTGGAAATCATGTACTTTAAGCTCCATAAACAACAGAAACTTTGGTGACCTGGGGAATATGTTTACAGAGAAGCCACATGTCAAGGTTTATGGAGGTCAGGAGGCTGACTTTCTGTTTTGGAGTTTGAATATTGTTTTCAAGTCAGTTGTGGTGTGAACTGTTTTGAAGACAGTTGGTATTTTGTCTGTCAAGAAAAAAGAAACCACCCAGCTCACCTCTTTCTCTGCCTCTTTGAAGAAACCCTGCAAAGATCTAATGTGGGAGAGTTAAAATCCCTGGTGCTGCATCTCTCCTGAGAAGCCGGGTAAACCTGCCAAAGTAATTCTCAATGCTGCCTGAAAAGAACTACTTTAGAAAAGATCCCAGTGACCCATCTCCATACACCCAGACACTAGACCAAAATGGACAACTGACTTCCTTCCATATCTTGTTTTTTCTTCAAGAATTAGCAAGTATTTGGCCAAAGTATTTTTAAAATCTTTTTTAACAGACCTCTGCAAAGTGAATGTCTGTATTTTCTTTGAGTGTGGGGGTGGGGGTGGGGGTGGGGGTGAGGGTGGGGGGGGGAATTTTAAAAGGGAACTTCCATATTTCAATCTGTGTGTCAATGCTTTGCTTCATTACTGGATAAGTCTTATTTGATAAACTGATAATTTTGCTGTTTATCAAAGAAACTTGCTTGGTGTATTTTATTCTGGGATAAAGAGTAGAATATATGATTGACTGCATCGGTAACTAAGTAAGTATTTAAATATATGTTGTGACCTGTGGAGAAGTGGAACTAGTGAAGACAGTGCACTCCTCCCACCTCGGTCATAACAGGGCTGATAAGTGGCAAGTAACATTTGCAGCACACAAGTGACTGGCAATGACCATCTCCAACAAGAGAGAATCTAACCATCTCCCCCTGGCGTTCAATGGCATTACCATTGCTGTATCCCCCACGTTAGTATCCTGGGTTTACCATTGACCAGAAACTTAACTGGACCAGCCATATAAATAATGTGGCTACAAGAGCAGGTCGGAGACTGGGAATCTTGTGGCGAGTAACTCATCTCCTAACTCCCCAAAGCTGGTCCACCAGCTAGAAGGCGCAAGTCAGGAGTGTGATGAAATACTCTCCACTTGACTGATTGCAGCTTCACCAACACTCAAAGCAGCCCACTTAATTGACACCCCTTCCAGCACCTTAAACCATCACTCCTTCCACCACCAGCACACAGTGGCAGCAGTGTGTACCCTCTACAAGTTGCACTAGAGCAACTCGCCAAGCCTCCTTCAACAGCACCTTCCAAATTCTCTAACACCTAGGATGACCAGGACAGCTGAAGCATAGGAACACCATCACCTGCAAGTTCCTCTCCATGCCACACACCATCCTGATTTGGAACTATATCACCGTTCCTTCACTGTCGCTGGGTTAAGATCCTGGAACTCCCTTCCTAACAGCACTGTGGATATACCTACCCCACATGGACTGCAACAATTCAAGAAGGTGGCTCACCAACTTCTCAAAGGCAATTAGGTATGGACAACAAATGCTGGCCTTGCCAACAACACTCTCATTCCATGGACAAATAAAAAGAACTACTTCTTGTGGTAGTGAATTCCACATTCTAACCACTCTCCCTTAGCTAAAGATATTTTCCTGAATTCTCAATTGGATTTATTAGTGTTCACCATGATAATTCCAAATTCTTTAACTATCTTATTCATGTCTTTTAAAATTTAATACACTTTATTACATAGTAATTGTATGCAATTAAAGACGGCAAATAACCTTGGTAGTCTTATTCTAATTCTTTTATATTTTTTTGCATTATTAGCATTACAGGTATTTTTTGAGGATGCTGAACTTACTGTAAAGGAAATGCTGACCAGATCTGTCTTGAAGTCTTTCTCTTTCTACCAAAAATTGTGTTCTCTTTACCCTAACAATGAAAACTGCTGACATGAATATTTTACTTTGCTCAGCACTATTCGTAAAGCTTGGAGTTTCCAATAGACCATATGCCACATTTATTTCACAATGGATTCAAATGCATGTTCACTTTTCTGTAGAAATGAAGGGTTCAGGCTGATGGTTACATAATTGCATGACACTGAACTTGTGTTTGCCATAAATAATACAGCACGAGGAACTAGATGATTTATCACAGCAGTTATTTTCAAATAGAAAATAAACAATTGTTGCCATGACAGTACATAATGTAACTGAAACTGAAATGTATTGCATCATCTGCTTTACACTGTCAGCCTAAAACAGAGTATTTCCTGTTTTTGAACTGGAGTGAAAGTGTAATTCATACCTTTGTTATGAATGCTGGACTTTTTAGTATGATAGTTTTTTTTATAAACATAGTGATCTTTAATGCAGTGTAAATTCTGCCCAGAGACCAGCCAGAGGTCTTGGTTACCATAAGATCAAGGAACCCAGATCAAAGAGCCTTTTGAAAGCAGGGTGCAAGGTTCTAACACCGAAAGGACAATGATTTTCACTCTCCCAGACTCTCAGACTGTAAACAGGGAACCAGGGGCTCTAAAAAAATGCAAATTTGACTGAAAACCAAGGAAGGCCCAGGTGGTTTTGCTATGGCCAAGTGGGAGGATTGTGAATGAGGATTACCAGTGGTATTTTTAGTGCTTTGAAGAATGACGCGTTTCATGTGATGATTTGTGATCATTGATCCTTTTGTGTTGGTCACAACAAATGCTTGGATGTCATAAGAGGTTGTTTATTTTCCAACAAGACCATCACATTTCACAAGCACTTTATCTCCTGGCTTTTCTGTGTAGCTCTAAGTTTCATGTTTGACTCCACATTTGCTTTCATTCGATCCTTCTGTTTTCGATCGTGTTCATGTACATGTTGATCAACAGCTCTGCGAGGTAGCTCAGTAAATGTGTGCATATAGGATGTGCAAAGATGATTGTAGCTGGAGGTTTTCCAGTAGTTGAGTGAGGAGTCACTCTGTAATTACGAAGAAAGTGATATCGCTCTTGCTTCCACAACTTGCTCTCCGCTGTAGCCATATCACTTTTTCAAGGTACGATTAAATATTTCAACTACTCCATTAGTTCTTGGCCACTGGGGTGTGATTTTTCGATGAGTGAACTCTAAGCAGTTCTCAGATTTGCTGAATTGATCGCTGTTGAATGGGGGGCCATTGTCACTTCTCACTGTTTGAGGGAATTCAAACAAGGTCAAAAACTGGTCAAGCTTTGGGATGACTGCTTTCATTGAATTTGACATAACTATTTCCACAATTGGGAATTTGCTGTAGTCGTCAGCGACCAGCAGCTGTTCGGCAGTGGGCAAAACTGCAAAATTAACGCTTACTTCAAAACCTCCCAATCGGGAGGTAGTTCAGACATCATGAGAAGATCATGAGGATTTGACATTGTAGCTGCTTGACATGGCAAACACTGATTTTGTGTTCTACCATACGGTCAATTCCAGAGAGCCATACCTTTTCCTTAAGGAGTTGTTTTGGTTTTGGCAATTCCCTGGTGACCTTCATGTGCTATATCAACTACACATTCCCTCAATGAGTGTGGAATGACAACACAGTTGCTGAGTTACACAAGATCAGATGTGATTGTATTGGTGAGCTCATTTCGAACGTTGTGAAGACCTTGTAGTGTGTGAACAATTTCGTTTGTAGATGTTCTCTCGATCACGTCTTTCCAGTTTCGTAATTCCATAGCCGTCATACATAATTGCAATGCCTCATCTTGTTTTGTTGCTGCTCTGATGTCATCTAGTTTTAGCGACTTTGGCACCGCATTTAGGCTTGCATAGTTAAGATGCTGTTCAGCAACCTTTTCCTCACAGTGAGTAGGATTGATTGTCGGCAATGGATGTTGTGAAAGGTAGTCCGCTGGGTTGAGCTTGCCCGGCTGATACTCGACGTGGGACTCATACATTTGTAGTTTGAGTACCCAACGTTCTACTCAAGTCAGTGGTTTGCTCTGTGGATGATCGATTATTACTTCAAACTTGCTTCCATACAAGTAAAGATGACAGTGTAAGATACCCCATGTGATTGAGAGTGCTTTTCTCTCTATTTGCAAATAACGTTGCTCTATGGGCGTTAGTGATGTGCTTGCCATTGCAATAATTGATGGGTTCCCTGTCTTGTGTTTCTGAATGAGAACTGTAGCTAAGCCAACCGGGCTTGTATCCATGACAAGCTGGGTGGTTTTCTCAGGGTCTAAATAGGCATTTGTGCAACTTGACAACCGTTTTTTTGATCTGGTGTACCATCTGCTTATGTGATTTGGTCCATTCTCACTTGGTGGTCTCTTTTGCCAGATTGCGTAGGGGTGCAGATACCATAGTAATGTCAGGAATGAAGCGACCAAAGTATGTGATAAGTCCTAGCAGACTCTGGACTTCCAGCATGTTTGTAAGATCTGCAGTATTTGCAATGGCTTCAACTGTCTGTGGATCAGGTGGCACTCCTCCACCGCTGAACACATGACCAAAGAATTCAATTCTGTTTTCATTGAAAAAGCACTTGTCTTTGATCAGGGTGAGGTTACATTCTCTGAGACGTTGTAGGCATGTCTCGAGTTCACTTCCAGTGTGACCGTAGATGTGAATGTCATCACTGATGTTCAGTGTGCCTTCAAGTCCTTGACGTACAGACAGAATCATGTGCTGAAATAGATCAGCTGCTGCGTTCACTCTGAAATTGAATCTCTTGTATCGAAAAAGTTCAATGTGAGTGGAGAATACAGTAAGCTATATCAATTCTTCTGCAAGCTTGATTTTGATGGTAGTCTGCATTGAGATCAAGTTTAGCAAAGTGTTTAGCATCATTCATTTTCTCTATGATATCATCGATTGTCGGTGTCAAGTGTCTGTCTTGTTGTATGGCTTGGTTTGGTGATCGCATATCAATGCAGATTCTAATTTGGTTCTTGCTCTTGGGTTTCTTGAGTTGGATGGGTGAGACCCAAGGGGTAGGCTCATCCTCAACTTTCTCAGTAATGTCAAGGTCAAGTAGGAGTTGAAGTTTCTTCTCTGTCTGCTTTCTGACATGAAATGGTATTCGTCGCCATTGATGAGCGACTGAGGGCACATTAGGGTCGACATGCAGTTTGCATGTAACACCTTGCAGTTTGCCGATAGCAGTGAAGCAATCAACATACAGTTCGAGAATGATATGTATAGTGTTAAGCCAATGACTTTGTTGAATGATAATTTTCTTTAATCCACTGACTGGAGATCTGAATTTATAAATATTTAAAAAGACGTTTAAAAAAGAAAAGCTACAAGATTAACTTTGAGGAAAGCTTAGGAGGGTCACCTAATTTGCAACGCTGTAATTTACATTGCAAAGAACTTTGAGGAGGGAGATAAATGTCTGCTCATTTCCCAGCAAGAACCAAGACCCAGGAAGCTTAAAGGAACTGCTAGTTCTTTTTCTTTTTAGCAAGAGAGAAGTACTGCTAACTGCTATCTTTTGAATCACTGAGTGACTGTAATGTGATAAGTCCCTCTCCATCTGAGGTTTAAATTTGTGTCTTTCTGCAGCAGAGAAAGGAGGAGCAACTGGACTCTGACACGTGCAGACCCTCTCTCTCTCTCTCTCTCTCTCTTGCTCCATTTCAGCTTGAAAGCTTTCAAATCCTGTCTGTTGACTGACCACTTTTGCATACTCCAACTACAATCAGAAACGCATTGGAGGAAATCATCCACATTGCTGTCTCCAAGAGACTCACCAAACCAGTCGTCTACCTCTTCAGACCTGAGGATCACCAAATTCAGCTAGAAGCCAGCCAAATTATCAAACCCCACAGACTGAATACCCTTTTTATGGACTCGAGCTCAACCAATATACCTTTCCGCATTCTGTAATCCATTTGTGTGTATGTAAACCTCTAGAGACTGTGTGAATGAAAGTTGACACATAGTTTATTAGTTTCATTAGTTCAGTTTAGGTACAATAAGGTTAACCTCTTTGTTAACTCAAGAAAACCTGTCTGATTGGTTCTTGTTATGATCATAGCAAGTAAGTAATCAAACACCTACTGAATTGGCCAGTGCATCCACTTTAAGAAAGAATTAGACCTGTTGTGGTCAAACAGAGAGAGGGAAAAGATGGAAGCCCGTCGACCCCTCCTCACTTGATTGTAACAGAAGGAATCGCGTGACTGCAACCATGTGCAGATCCGTTGATGTGTGGAAACTGATAAGCGTGTCACATTCTCCAGATATGACATAGAATACAACAGTTGTTCTAGTGTCTTTGAATGAAACGGGCGTTTCAAAAGTTCTGAGAACTTTCAGCGGTTTGTCACTGTTGTCACTGTTGTAAAGGAGAGTTTTTGTATTCCCTGTCCAAGAGAGAGCATTAAAGTATATTCAGGGTCATCTGCCTCTACATTCGTTACATTCTCTCGCCCTTTTGCTGTGGTACACATACTTGGCGTCGGTCTGCTGGTATTGGTCTTAGTAATTGATCTTGCTGATGAGCAACAAACGCGAGCAAGGTGGTTGGGTTTTTCACAAATCTTCCACTGTTTACCAGTTGCAGGACACTCTGGACTGAAATTTATACTCACGCTGCTGAAATTGGCAGCAGGCAAAAACACTGCCACAATATTAAGCGCAATGGCTCATTTAAATAGCTAGTGCGGGCCGCTCCCCCCCATTGACGTGGAGGGGGGGTAGGCTGCCCATCCCCGGCAATGGCCTCAGCTGCCTGTGTGCAGGCACTGACGCCATTTGTAAAGGTTTTTGAGTCTCATCATTACATTTAAATATTTAAAGAAACATTTAATTAAAAAATACATTTATTATGCCCCTCTCCCACCCCCCAATAACAATTAAATTAATCACTTGCCCTCTTCCCCCCCCCATAAACACTTACCTTGTCCACGTGAGCTTCCCCTTCCCCAATGTACATAAACTTTAAACTATAATCCTTCCCACCATCCCCTACACCAATGATATTTAATTGACTCTACTCACCCCCACTCCCACACTGAGAAACCTACCTCCTCCCCACTCTCCACGAGTGTTCTATCTCGGTTCCCTGGACGGGGATCCAAAGGCATGGGAGTGCTGGCCAGCGGCATGAAGATCACACCGGGACAGACGGTGGGAACATAGGTCTAATTAATTCATTGATTTTAATTCATTTAAATATTTATATGGCAGTCCCATCAAGTGGTGGGGGGGGTGGAGGGGTGGGGGGGTCACGAGGCCTTGCCACTGCCGGCAATATCGGGCCAGGCCTTCCTGGCATCAGGGTGCGTGACGGCCCTCTCCCGGAGACATTTTCGCCCCCCCCCCCCCGCCATGACCCCCAACAGTGGGAGGGGGTGGGGTCTGTAAAATTCAGCCCTCTGTCCAGTGTGGGTAAGCATCGGCACAATGGAAACATTCTTTGGACAAGTCGCAGCACTGTTCGTGAGACTGCTGCTGTTGCTTTGCAGGTGATTTCCTGGCATGTGAGTGCTGAATAGTATTCACAGGAGTTGAAATTGGAGTGTGGTAGTTACTGTTGGCAGCTTCAACTTCAGTCGCTCTTGACAGTAATAATGATCTTGCTATCTCCAACAGCTCTGAAAGTTTTGTGTCTTTTTCGAGTGCATATTGGTGCAGTTGACTAGAGGGACAACATTTGATTATTTGTGTTTTGATTTCCTGTTCAGCATGTTCATCGTCACAGAAGTCACATTTGGTTGCTAGCTGCCTCAATTTTGTGCAATATTGGTCAATTGCCTCATTTGCTTCTTGCTTAGTGCATCGGAAGACAATTGTTCTGAATATTTTTCCTGGGTGTTGGTTGTTTGTGTATTTTTTGCTGAGTTCCAGTCATTTTGCTTAGGCGTAAGTGTCTCAAAGATGTCTTCCAATTCTTCACCTCCATATTGAAGAAGTAAGGCCTTTTTTCTTTTGTTATCTGTGCTTGTGAATCCTGCTACTGCACTTTTGAAACATTGCAGCCACTTTTGCCAACATGGGAATACAGATGATGGCTCTGAAAACACATCAAAAGGTGATAGAAGCAAAATACTGCGGATGCTGGAAATCTGAAACAAAAACAAGAAATGCTGGATTCACTCAGCAGGTCTGGCAGCATCTGTGGAAAGAGAAGCAGAGTTAACGTTTCGGGTCAGTGACCCTTCTTCGGAAGTTCCGAAGAAGGGTCACTGACCCGAAACGTTAACTCTGCTTCTCTTTCCACAGATGCTGCCAGACCTGCTGAGTGAATCCAGCATTTCTTGTTTTTGTTTCAAAAGGTGATAGATTGGGCATAGACAATGCCATATTGATCAGCAATGCAATCAAGGATCCGGGATTGCATTGCTTTCAAAGAAAAATTGCTCTGTAATGAACCAAGATTTTCTTTTGATTGGATGGCTATTTTGGTGAGATCAGTGTGTGTCTAATACAGCCTCAATGTGTTCCCTAAATCTCCAAATTAAAATGCTGTCTGCAGAAACTGGACAAACATCTTCCAAAAGCTTCATAACAGAATGCAGTGTTTCCTATTTTTCAACATCCTCATTGCCATTGTGATGTTCTTGGGACTAAACACTAATATTCAGTAAGAAGCATTCAGAATCAGAACTGCACGTGCTTTTAAAAACATGGATTCTTTTTATTCTCATACAGACACCCTCTACTGGTATATGTGTGTATAGTAGCCTTAAGTGGACAAAATGTACAATGCAATTCTCATTACACTACAGGTGGTCAAAGTTAACATCTACATCACCAGGTTATGTTCCTCATTTAGGGTATGTTTCATAAGATATGGTTGCTTAATAGCTATCTCACTGGACCAGTAATCCAGTAGGCCAAGACTAATGACCAGAGACATGAGTTCAAATTGCACCATGGCAGCTGGGGAATTTAAATTCAATTAGTTGAATAAAATATAGAATCTAAAAAAACTAGTATTAGTAATTGTCACCATGCAACTACCAGAATGTCATAAAAACTCATCTGATTCACTAATGTCCTTCAGGGAAGGAAATCAGCCATCTTTATCTGTTCTGGCTTACATGAGACTCCAGACCCATAGCAATATGGTTGACTCTTAATCTGCCCTTTCAAATGGTCTAGTAAACAACTAAGTTGTATTCAAAAAGGCTTCTCAAGGGCAACTCGGGGTGAACAATAAATGCTGGCCTTTCCAGTGCCGCCCACATCCTCTGAATGAATGAAAAAAATATAATCAATGCAATACCTCACTCTGTATTTTCATGGTCATTGCCAGAGAAAATCCTTTCAACATCCAACTTTTTGCTTTTTATGAGTTATCCCTCAAAAGAGGTACCCATTCACTTTTAACTTCCTATGTGCTGCTTGGTAAGATTCATTTTAATGATTGCTGTGTGGTTGAATGACCTTGAAATAAGGAAAGAAATTGCACCCAAATAATTTTCTGTTATTTTGTAATCAAAATAACAAAGCAGGAACAAATCACACCCACACTGACTTATTTGAAATCCTATAACAAGCTGTTATGGGATTCCGTTCACTGCAGTTGAGGATTTTGTTCTTTAGTTACAGAATGTTCTAGTTAATTACAGCTCTGAGTTTTGATAGCCCAAGTAAAAAGAAACTGAATGTTGTTTGTATAATCTTTGTGTGTATTTATGTATTTAAGTTCTGGAAGTTCCTTACCATATAACATTTGGATCCTCGTCTAATCAGCCAATCCAGTCGACCAGCTGGAAATCTGCTGAGGTTCTTAAGGCGGAAATCTGACTTGCCAGCAGTCATTTTGTGCATGGAAGACCTGTTCTTACTTTGTAGACTTCCAGAACAGAGAACCTTTGGGCTAATTTTATGGGCCTCCTCGGGGTGAAAATAGAGGCGGAGGGCCTAATGAAATTGAATGGGAAGGCGGTGGGTGAAGTGCCCATCGCCTTCCCGATGCCTTCCAATCTTGTCCAGGGCAAGGAAGGCTGTAATTGAGGCTTTTAAGTGGCCAATTAATAGACTTAAGGGCCTCTTGCACCTCTATTTAATTGAAGCGGAGGGGCCCGCCACCACATGGAAAATGCCGCCAGGTAAAGCCAGGCAGCCTCCTAGCGGGGTTGGCGGTGTTCCTCCTTTGGGGACAATCTAGTGCCCCCTGAGGACAGCAATCACCCCCCCTACCCCCACCACTGGGAAGACTCCCCAACCCCACCCTCATCAAACTGCCTCCACCCCACCGCTGGGGCCTGCCTGAATGACCCCAGTGACCTCAACTCCACTTACCTCTCTGGGGTCTCCAGACTCCTCCTCTGCAGGGCCTCCTACAGTACCAGCAGTAGCCACTGCTCCCAGTGGCGCTGCCAATACTGCAGAGCTGCCAGCCTTCCAATTGGCTGGGAGCTCGTCCCTTGAAGGAACAGCGTCCCCGACAGTGGGCAGTTAATTGTCTGCCCACCGTGGAATTGCAACGGGGGCCCGACGGAGGGTCGAGGTGGGGTCTCCCCCAGCCTCTTGGCCTGCCACCAGAATAAAATTCAGCCCTTCAATTCTAAATATTTCAGCTATCCATCTGAATCTGAAAAGGCTTCTGGCAGCTTATAGACCAAGCAAAAAAGAATGGTGGGCCATTACTTAACTATTAAAGCAGTCTTATTCTATTCATTCAGTTGGCAAATCAATTTGAGTATTAGCGTCTTTCAGTGCAAATGGGGTTTTACAAAGGCAAGTTAAAAAGAAACAAAAGCATGTGATTTGGTTCAGTTTGACCTGAATCAAATCAAAGCCATAAAAAAATGAAACAATTGATTTTATATGGTGTCTGTCATGACCTCAGGTATCCCGAAGTGCTTTTCAGACAATGAAGTACTTTTGAAGTGTGGTCACTGTTGTAATGCAGGAAACATGGGAGCCAGTTGTGCACAGCAAACTCCCACAAACAGCAGGGGGATGGGCACAATCGAAATGTGGAGCTTATTCAAGGAGCAGCTACTGCGTGTCCTTGATAAGTATGTACCTGTCAGGCAGGGAGGAAGTTGTCGAGCGAGGGAGCCGTGGTTTACTAAAGAAGTTGAAGTGCTTGTCAAGAGGACGAAGAAGGCTTATGTTAGGATGAGACGTGAAGGCTCAGTTAGGGCGCTTGAGAGTTACAAACTAGCCAGGAAGGATCTAAAGGGAGAGCTAAGAAGAGCGAGGAGAGGACACGAGAAGTCATTGGCGGATAGGATCAAGGAAAACCCTAAGGCTTTCTATAGGTATATCAGGAATAAAAGAATGACTAGAGTTAGATTAGGGCCAATCAAGGATAGTAGTGGGAAGTTGTGTGTGGAATCAGAGGAGATAGGGGAAGCGTTAAATGAATATTTTTCGTCAGTATTTACAGTAGAGAAAGAAAATGTTGTCGAGGAGAATACTGAGATACAGACTACTAGGCTAGATGGGATTGAGGTTCACAAGGAGGAGGTGTTAGCAATTTTGGAAAGTGTGAAAATAGATAAGTCCCCTGGGCCAGATGGGATTTATCCTAGGATTCTCTGGGAAGCCAGGGAGGAGATTGCAGAGCCTTTGACCTTGATCTTTATGTCGTCATTGTCGACGGAATAGTGCCGGAAGACTGGAGGATAGCAAATGTTGTCCCCTTGTTCAGAAAGGGGAGTAGAGACAGCCCTGGTAATTATAGACCTGTGAGCCTTACTTCGGTTGTGGGTAAAATGTTGGAAAAGGTTATAAGAGATAGGATTTATAATCATCTTGAAAAGAATAAGTTCATTAGCGATAGTCAGCACGGTTTTGTGAAGGGTAGGTCGTGCCTCACAAACCTTATTGAGTTTTTTGAGAAGGTGACCAAACAGGTGGATGAGGGTAAAGCCGTGGATGTGGTGTATATGGATTTCAGTAAGGCGTTTGATAAGGTTCCCCACGGTAGGCTATTGCAGAAAATACGGAAGTATGGGATTGAAGGTGATTTAGTGCTTTGGATCAGAAATTGGCTAGCTGAAAGATGGTGGTTGATGGCAAATGTTCATCCTGGAGTTTAGTTACTAGTGGTGTACCGCAAGGATCTGTTTTGGGGCCACTGCTGTTTGTCATTTTTATAAATGACCTGGATGAGGGTGTAGACGGGTGGGTTAGTAAATTTGCGGATGACACGAAGGTCGGTGGAGTTGTGGATAGTGCCGAAGGATGTTGTAGGTTACAGAGGGACATAGATAGGCTGCAGAGCTGGGCTGAGAGATGGCAAATGGAGTTTAATGCGGAAAAGTGTGAGGTGATTCACTTTGGAAGGAGTAACAGGAATGCAGAGTACTGGGCTAATGGGAAGATTCTTGGTAGTGTAGATGAGCAGAGAGATCTTGGTGTCCAGGTACATAAACCCCTGAAAGTTGCCACCCAGGTTAATAGGGCTGTTAAGAAGGCATATGGTGTGTTAGATTTTATTAGTAGGGGGATCGAGTTTAGGAGCCACGAGGTCATGCTGCAGCTGTACAAAACTCTGGTGCGGCCGCACCTGGAGTATTGCGTGCAGTTCTGGTCACCGCATTATAGGAAGGATGTCGAAGCTTTGGAAAGGGTGCAGAGGAGATTTACTAGGATGTTGCCTGGTATGGAGGGAAGGTCTTACGAGGAAAGGCTGAGGGACTTGAGGTTGTTTTCGTTGGAGAGAAGGAGGAGGAGAGGTGACTTAATAGAGACATATAAGATAATCAGAGGGTTAGATAGGGTGGATAGTGAGAGTCTTTTTCCTCAGATGGTGATGGCAAACACGAGGGGACATAGCTTTAAGTTGAGGGGTGATAGATATAGGACAGATGTCAGAGGTAGTTTCTTTTCTCAGAGAGTAGTAGGGGCGTGGAACGCCCTGCCTGCAACAGTAGTAGACTCGCCAACATTAAGGGCATTTAAGTGGTCATTGGATAGACATATGGATGAAAATGGAATAGTGTAGGTCAGATGGTTTCACAGGTCGGCGCAACATCGAGGGCCGAAGGGCCTGTACTGCGCTGTAATGTTCTATGTTCTATATGTTCTATGTAACAATGACCAGAAAATTTGTTTTTTTAGTGATGTTGATTATGGGATAAATATTGGCCAGGACAGTGGGGACAGCTCCTCTGCTTTTCTTTGAAATAGTGTAATGGGATCTTTTACGTCCACCCAAGAGAGCAGACATCTACAGCAGTGCATCCTTGCCTCGGTACTGTACTGGAGTGTCAGCCTCGATTTTTGGTGCTTGCGTCTCTGGAGTGGGACTTGAACCCACAACCTTCTGGCTCAGGCGAGTATGCTACCAAATGAGCAGGAGAAGGCCATACAGTCCCTGGAGCCTGCTCTGCCATTCCAGTAGACCAAGGCTGAAATACTTCAGCTGCATATTTCCACCCCATCTTCATGTACCTCGATTCCCTTAGTGTTGAAAAATCTCTTGCTCTCAGTCTTGAAAATATTCAATGATTGAGCATCCACAGCCATCTGGCATAGAGAATTCCAAAGAATCACAACCCTCTGAGTGAATAATTTTTTTCCTCATCTCATTCCTAAATAGCTGACCACTTATCCTGATTCTTTGTCCCCTAGTTCTAGACTCTCCAGCCAGGAAAAACAACCTCTCAGTATCTACCCTGCCATGTTTTATGTGTTTCAATGAAATTACTTCTCATTCTTCTAAACTCCAGAGAATGTAGGCCCATTCTATTCAGTCTGTCCTCACAGGATATCCCTTTCATCCCAGAAATTAATCTAATGAACCTCTTTGCACCCCCTCTAAGGCAAGTATATCTTCCTTAGGAGGTCCAAACTGTACATAGTACTCCAGGTGTAATCTCACCAAAGCCTTTTACAATCACAGCAAGACTTCCTTACTGTTATACTCCAAGAGAAGACAAAACTAATTGCTAAAAATCACTTGTGTTCAATACAGAAATGATGTGGAAAGGTATATTTTGTCCTTTGAACTGTACAAGAGCAATAAGCGATGGGCAATAAATACTGTCCTAGCCAGCGATGCCACATCCCATGAATGAATAAAATAAAAAGCAAGACCTTGCTCAAGCCCATGTTTGTAGTAGTTCTCATTGTCATGTCACTAATTTTAATCTACCTTGTCTCCTGCTTTTTCATCACCTCCTGTACAAAGAAATGTGGTTTTAATTTCCAAAAACCATGTTCTGGCTAACGTGGATGCAAACTCCAGCTCGATGTATATTGCATTCTACCCTTGCAGTACTGTGGCACTTTTTTGTTCCCCTTCTGAAGCTTTTTGATATCTTCCCTAGAGTAGTGTGAACGATACCATTGATAATGGAAGTTGATTTTTCATAGTCATAGAAATACAAAACAGAAGGAGGCCATTCAGCCTGTGCCGGCTCTTTCAAAGAGCAATCCAATTAGCCTGCGGCCTGGCTCTTTCTCCATATCTCTGCAATTTTTTTTCTCCTTCAGATATTTATCTAATTCCTTTTTGAAACCTACTATTGAGTCTGTTTCTGCTACCATTTTCCAGTATATTTTGCACATCAAGCAGAATATATTGATATTACCATAGGCAACTTTGTGCTTAGCTTTCTCCGACGTAGATGCCATTGCTTATGACAATAAGGTTACTGGAATGGCGCGTCTTATTGTACAAGGACTCAAAAAAAGACCAGGATGCTGACAATTTTGTGCTCTGTCTTCACCACAGTGAAATTTAGAATTGCTAACCACTGAAAACTATCCAAGTAATAGCACGGGCAATTTAGTAACTACAGCGGTTGGAGGAACAGTAAGTAGATCTGCCGAATATTGCAAAATACGAATATTAGTGAACATGAGAAAACAAGTAGTAGGCAGTAGCAAGCTTGAAATAAAACTAATCCCTGAAAATGCTACAGATGACTTGCATCGTGGATAGCACGTACAGGAATTTGGTCACACCCAGGTAAAGACTGCTCAGGCAGAACGGGTGACCGCCAGGCAGAGTAGAAGAACTAGGCAGGTAGTGCAGGAGACCCCTGGGGCCACCTCCCTCTCTAACAGATTTTCCGCTTTGAATACAGTTGGGGGAGATAGCTTCTCAGGGGAATGCCGCAAAAGCCAAGTCTGTGGCACCATGGGTGGCTCAGCTGCACAGGAGGGGAGGAAAAAGAGTGGGAGAGCCACAGTGATAGGGGATTCTATCATAAGGGGTACAGATAGGTGTTTCTGTGGCCACAAACGTGACTCCAGGATGGTATGTTGCCTCCCTGGTGCTAGGGTCAAGGATGTCACGGAGCAGCTGCAGGATATTTTGAAGGAGGAGGGTGAACAGTGAGAGGTCATGGTTCACATTGGTACCAACGACATAGGTAGAAAGAGGGATGAGGTCCTGCAACAAGAATTTAGGGAGCTAGGTAGCAGATTTAAAAAGTAGGACCTCAAAGATTGTAATCTCTGGTTTACTCCCAGTGCCACGTGCTTGTGAGTATAGGAATAGGAGGAGAGAGCAAATGAATGCATGGCTGAAGACATGATGCAGGAGGGAGGGCTTTAGTTTCCTGGAACACTGGGTCTGTTTCTGGCGAAGGTGGGACCTGTACAAGTTGGACAGGTTGCACCTGAACTGGAAAGGGACCAACATCTTTGCTGGGAGGTTTTCTAGTGCTGTTTGGGGATGGGGTTGAAACTAATTTTGCAGGGGGATGGGAAACAGAGTGTAGGTACAGTAAGGGGTGATGCACAGACAAACATAGAAGAAAAATTAAGTCAGTCTGGAAGGCAGAGCAATTATAGACCTATGAAGTCACATGCGAATAATGCAAGGCTGGATTGCATCTATTTTAACGCAAGGAGTCTTACTAGTAAGGCAGATGAATTGAGAACATTGAGAACACACGGGAACCTGATATTGCTATCACAGAGACATGGTTGAGGGAAGGGCAGGACTAGCAGCTTAATATTCCAGGGTATAGAATCTTCAGGTGTGACGGGGGGGGTGGGGGGGGGGGGAGTGTAAAAGAGAAGGTGGCATTGCACTATTGATCACGGAGTCAATTACTGCAGTAAGGAGGGATGATATCTTAGAAGGTTCCTCAAATGAGGCCATATGGGTAGAATTTAAAAACAAAAAGGGGGCAATCACTTTGCTGAGAGTGTACTACAGGTCTCCAAACAGTCAGGGAGAGATAGAGGAGCAAGATATGCAGGCAAATCTCAGAGAAGTGTAAAAATATTAGGCTAATAATAGGGGATTTCAACTTCCCCAATATTAACTGGGATAGTCTTAGTGCAAAACGCTTATAGGGGGCGGAATTCATAAAGTGCATCCAGGAGAGCTTTTTGAGCGAGCACATAGAAAGTCCTACAAGAGAAGGGGCAGTACTGCAGCTAATCCTAGGAAATGAAGCCGGACAAGTGGTTAAAGTGTCTGTGGGGGAGCATTTCAGGAATAGGGACCATAACGCTAAGATTTAAGGTAGCTATGGAAAAGGACAAAGATGGACTGGAAATAAAAGTACTGAATTGGGGGAAGGCCAATTTCAATATGATAAAACAGGATCTGGCCAAAGTGGACTAGGAGCAGCTACTTGTAGGAAAGTCGACATCAGACCAGTGTGAGTCATACAAAAAGGAAATCGTGAGAGTTCAGGGTCAACATATTCCCGTAAAGGTGAAGGGTAGGACCAATAAGTCCAGGGAACCCTGGATGTCAAGGGATATAGAGAATTGGATAAGGAAAAAAAAGGTTTATGGAAGATTCAGAGAGCTGAAAACAGCAGAGAACCGAAAGGAGTATAGAAAGGGTAGAGGGGTACTTAAAAAGGTAACTAGGAGAGCGAAGAGGGGACATTAAAAAACACAGGCAAGTTAAAGGAAAATCCCAAGATGTTTTATAAGTATATTAAGGGCAAGAGGATAACCAGGGAAAGAGTAGGGCCCATTAAGGACCAAAGTGGCAATCTGTGTGTGGTGTCGGGGGACGTAGGTGAGGTTTTAAATGATTACTTTTCATCTGTGTTCACGATGGAGAAGGACAATGTAGGTGTAGAGACCAGGGAGGGGGGTTGTGATATACTTGAACAAATTAGCATTGAAAGGGAGGAGGTATTAGCAGTTTTAGCGAGCTTAAAAGTGGATAAATCCCCAGGCCCAGATGAGATGTATCCCATTTTCAAATCCTCTCTGGCCACAGGAGAAGTGCCAGGGGACTGGAGGACAGCGAATGTGATACCACTATTCAAGAAGGGTAGTAGGGAAACACCAAGTAATTACAGGCCAGTGAGTAGTGGTAGTGGTACCATCAGCGGTAGGGAAACTATTGGAAAAAATTCAGAGGGACAGGATTAATCTCCACTTGGAGAGGTAGGGATTAATCAAGGATAGTTAGCATGGCTTTGTCAGGGGGAGATCATGTCTAACAAATTTGACTGAATTTTTCAAAGAGGTGAGTAGATGAGGGTAAAACAGTTGGACTACATTAAGGCTTTTGATAAGATCCGGCATGGGAGATTGGTCAAAAAGGTAAGAGCCCATGGGATCCAGGGCAATTTGGCAAATTGGATCCAAAATTGGCTTAGTGATAGAAGGTGAAGAGTGATGGTCGAGGGTTATTTTTGCAATTCAAAGCCTATGACCAGTGGTGTACCGCAGGGATCGGTGCTGGGACCTTTGCTGTTTGTAGTGTACATTAATGATTTAGTCATGAACATAGGAGGTATGATCGGTAAGTTTGCAGATGACATGAAAATTGGTTGTGTCATAAATAGTGAGGAGGAAAGCCTTAGATTATAGGACGATATAGAAAGGCTGGTAATATGGGCAGAGCAGTAGCAAATGGGATTTAATCCTGAGAAGTGTGAGGTGTTGCATTTTGGGAGGACTAACAAAGCAAGGTAAGGGAATATACAATGGATGGTAGGACCCGAGGAAGTACAGAGGGTCGGAGGGACCTTGGTGTACTTAGGAAGCATATGTGATACCTGTCTTTATTAGCCGAGGCATAGAATATAAGAGCAGGCAGGTTATGATGTAGCTCTCTAAAACGCTAGTTAGGCCACAGCTGGAGTATTATGGTACAGTTCTGGTTGCCACACAATCGGAAGGATGTGATTGCACTGGAGAGGGTACAGAGGAGATCCACCAGGATGTTGCCTGGGCTGGAGCATCTCAGCTATGAAGAGAGCCTGGATAGGCTTGGGTTGTTTTCCTTAGAGCAGTGAAGGCTGAGGGGGGACCTGATTGAGGTATACAAAATACCAATTGCCTTTTTTACTGCCTGTTGCACCAGCATGCTTACCTTCAGCGACTGGTGTACGAGAACACCCAGGTCTCGCTGCATATTCCCCTCTCTCAGTTTATAGCCGTTCAGATAATAATCTGTCTTCCTGTTTTTGCTACCAAAGTGGATAACCTCACAGTTATCCACATTATACTGCATCTGCCATCCATTAGCCGACTCACTCAACTTGTCCAAATCACCCTGAAGCCTCTCTGCATCCTCCTCACAACTCACCCTCCCACCCAGTTTTGTGTCATCTGCAAATTTGGAGATATTACATTTATTTCCCTCATCTAAATCATTAATGTATATTGTGAATAGCTGGGGTCCTAGCACCGATCCCTGCGGTACCCCACTAGTCACTGCCTGCCATTCTGAAAAAGGCCCATTTATCCCTACTCTTTGTTTCCTGTCCGCCAACCAATTTTCTATCCATCGCAATACACTACCCCCAATCCCATGCGCTTTAATTTTACACACTAATCTCTTATGTGGGACTTTGTCGAAAGCCTTCTGAAAGTCCAAATAAACCACATCCACTGGCTCCCCCTCATCAACTCTACTAGTTACATCCTCAAAGAATGCCAGTAGATTTGTCAAGCATGATTTCACTTTCGTAAATCCATGCTGACTCTGCCCGATTCTACCACTGTTCTCTACGTGCTCTGCGATACAATCTTTGATAATGGACTCTAGAAATTCCCCACTACCGACATCAGGCTGACTGGTCTATAATTCCCACTTTCTCTCTACCTCCCTTTTTAAATAATGGGGTTACATTAGCTACCCTCCAATCTGTAGGAACTGTTCCAGAGTCTATAGAATCTTGGAAGATGACCACCAATGCATCCACTATTTCTCGGGCCACTTCCTTAAGTACTCTGGGATGCATACCATCAGGCCTTGGGGATTTATCAGCCTTCAATCCCATCAATTTCCCCAACATCATTTCTCTACTAATTCTGTTTTCTTTCAGTTCCTCTCTCTCACTAAGCCCTGTGTTCCCCAACATTTCTGGTATGATATTTGTGTCCTCCTTTGTGAAGACAGAACCAAAGTATGCATTTAGTTGGTCAGCGATTTCTTTATTCCCCAAATTAAATTCCCCTGTTTCTGACTGTAAGGGACCTACATTTATCTTCACCAATCTTTTTCTCTTCACATACCGATAGAAACTTTTACAGTCAGTTTTTATGTTCCCTGCAAGCTTGCTCTCGTACCCTATTTTCCCCTTCTTAATCAATCCCTTGGTCCTCCTTTGCTGAATTGTAAACTGCTCCTAATCCTCAGATCTGTTGTTTTTCCTGGCAAATTTATATGCCTCTTCCTTGGATCTAATGCTGTCTCTAATTTCCCTTGTAAGCCATGGTTTGGCTACCTTTCCCGTTTTACTTTTGCGCCAGACAGGGATAAACAATTGTTGCAGTTCATCCACGCGCTCTGTAAATGTTTGCCATTGCCTATCCACCATCATCCCTTTAAGTAACGTTTCCCAATCCGTCATGGCCAACTTGCGCCTCATACCTTCATAGTTTCCTTTACTAAGATTCAGGACCCTTGTCTCAGAATCAACTACGTCACTCTCCATCTTGATGAAGAATTCTATCATATTATGGTCGCTCATCCCCAAGGGGTCTCGCACCACTAGATTGTCAATTATTCCTCTCTCATTACACAATACCCAGTCTAGTATGGCCTGTTCTCTAGTTGGTTCCTCAACGTATTGGTCCAGAAAACCATCCTGTATACACTCCAAGAATTCCTCCTCTGCGGTATTGTGACTAATTTGATTTGCCCAATCTATATGCAGATGAAAGTCACCCATAATTACAGATGTTCCTTTATTGCATGCATCTCTAATTTCCTGTTTAATGCCATTCCCAACATCACCACTACAGTTTGGGGGTCTATATACAACCCCTACTAACGTTTTTTGCCCCTTAGTGTTTCTCAGCTCTACCCATATAGATTCCACATGGTCAGAGCTAATATCTTTCCTCACTATTGCATTAATTTCCTTTTTAACCAGCAATGCAACTCTACCACCTTTTGCTTTTTGTCTGTCCTTCCTAAATACTAAATATCCCTGGATGTTCATTTCCCATCCCTGGTCACCTTGCAGCCATGTCCCCATAATCCAGACTATATCATACCCGTTTAAATCTATTTGCGCGATTAATTCATCCACTTTATTGCGAATGCTCCACACGTTAAGGCACAAAGCATTAAGGCTTGTCTTTTTAACATCTTCTCTTTGTCCCCTTCCCACTATTTTTCATGTGGCCCTGTTTGATTCTGGCCCTTGATTTCTCTGCCTATCACTTTTCTTATTCCCCTTACTGTCTTTTGTTCTTGTCTTTGATCCCCCCTCCTCTGTCTCCTTGCAAAGGTTCCCATCCCCCTGCCATTTTAGTTTAAACCCTCCCCAACCACTCTAGCAAATACTCTCCCTAGGACATCAGTCTCAGTCCTGCCCAGGTGTAACCCGTCCTGTTTGTACTGGTCCCAACTCTCCCAGAACCAGTCCCAATGCCTCAGGAATCTGAAACCCTCCACCTCACACCATCTCTTCAGCCACGTATTCATCCGATATATCCTGCTATTTCTTCTCTGACTAGCACGTGACACTGGTAGTAAATCTGAGATCACTACCTTTGAGGTCCTACTCTTCAACTTACATCCTAGCTCCCTATATTCTGCTTTTAAGGCCTCATCCTTTTTTATACCTTTGTCGTTTGTACCAATGTGTACCACGACCACTGGCTGTTCACCCTCCCCCTTCAGAATGTCCAGAGACATCCTTGACCCTTACACCAGGGAGGCAACATACCATCCTTGAGTCTCTTTTGCAGCCACAGAAATGCCTATCTATTTCCCTTACAATTGAATCCCCTATAACTATTGCATTCCCACACTTTTTACTCCTCCATTGTGCAGCAGAGCCAACCGTGATGCAACGAATTGGGCTGTTGCTGCTTTCCCCTGAGAGGCCATTCCCCCAACAGTATCCAAAGCAGTATACCGGTATTGCAGGGAAATAGCCACAGGAGATTCCTGAACTGCCTGCCTAGTCTTTTTGCTCTGCCTGGTGGTCACCCACTCCCCTCCCTGCCTGTGGCGTCTGAGCCTGCGGTGTGACCACCTCTCTATACCTGCTATCCATGATGCTGTCCACTTCACGGATGCTCCACAGTATCCCCAGCTGCTGCTCCAGCTCCAAAGTCTGGGCTTCCAGGAGCTGCAGCTGGACACATTTACTGCACACGAGCTGGTCCTGGGCACTGGAAATGTTCCTGGCTTCCGACATGGAGCATGAGGAGCACACCACAGCTTTGAAATAAACTTTAAACTTTTCAACTTTTCTTACTTGAGATACTTACCCAGCTATTTAGAGCTATTCCCTAACAGCAGTGACTAAACAACCAATCACCTTGCAGCTCTCCTCTGTCATCACGGTTAGCTTTTTTTTTCAAAACTCCGGCGCACTGGAAGAGCTCCTCTCTGCACCTCTCCTGGAAGGTAAGAGACTCGGCCTCGATCCTCGGGTTTGATTTATAGGCTCCGCTCTCGACTTTCTCCCCACAGGTCCTCTCCACTCCGCTCCGCTCCCGGAAGGTAAGAGACTGGGCCTCGGTCCTCGGGTTTGATTTATAGGTTCCGCACTCGACGTTCTCCCCACAGGTCCTCTCCACTCCATTCCGCTCCTGGAAGGTAAGAGATTGGGCCTCGGTCCTCGGGTTTGATTTATAGGCTCCGCTCTCGGCATTCTCCCCACAGGTCCTCTCCACTCCGTTCCGCTCCTGGAAGGTAAGAGATTGGGCCTCGGGCCTCGGGTTTGATTTATAGGCTCCGCTCTCGGCATTCTCCCCACAGGTCCGCTCCGCTCCGCTCCCGGAAGGTTAGAGCGGAGTATAGTTATTAAATTTTTGACCATTCAAAGATAAACGGAAGAGACTAATAGCAAACAAACTCAGAAGCACTACATTTGAAATCCATTTCTAAGAATATATATGAGGATGAATGTGGTAATGATGGGAGAGTATCCAACACCACCAGAATTATACTGGATGATATCATTGCTCACCTAAAAGAAGAGCAGAAGCAATTATCATAATTTTATAAGAAATATGTCATGCCTGATAAATCTACCAGCATCATTTGGATGGATGAATAAATCAGCAGCTGAGGGCTGCCTAATGAATATCATTTACTTTGATTTTCAGATAGCATTTCATAAGTTCTATATGTGAGGCTTCAAAACAGATTAGGCTCTTGGGATTAGCAGTTAATTATCTAGTTTAATTGAAAGTAGGCGAGGCAAAAGCTAATACTGACTAGAAGCAATTCTGGGGCAATAATTGAGCAAACCAGAATTGAATAAGTTTTCTTTTGAGAAAATAAACTTTAGAGGGGTAATTATTTGGGACTTTAGAAAGCTAAGAAACATGGATAATGTAGATGCAAGAAGATTATTTCACTTAGACTGTGATCATAGAACTAAAATGAATACTGAATACTGGACATATAGAATCGATACCCAGCAAAATTCTAAATGTACTAACTCCTTTTAATAGCTATCTGATTTAAGAGAAGGATTAAGTGGTAAAAGGGTTGATTACACTCTTTTTGATCATTCATTCTCAGAATGTGGACTTCTCTGGAAGGTTGATATTTACTGCCCATCCATAGTTCTTGACAAGTTGCTGGTGGGCCATCTTCTTGAACTGCACAGCAACCTGAATACAACTAACTAGCTTGTTAGGGCCACTTCAGAGGGTAGATCACAGTCAACCACATGTGGGACGGGAGTCACATATCGACCAGATCTGGTAAGGATAACTGATTTCCCTCTCTAAAGGATAAAAGTGAACCAGTTGGATTTTTGTGGCAATTTGACAGCTTCATTGTCACTTTTACAGATAACAGCTTTTTTTTTATTATTTTCAGATTTTTGAAACAGAATTCAAATTCCTAAACTGCCATGGTGGGATTTGAGCTCACATTATTTGGATTAGTAATCTATGCCTTGCTACCTTTTGAGGTTTTACTGGCTGAGCGAGACTTAACTTGCTCTGCAATTTGGGAGAAATAGATTTGACATTTTACTTGTAAGACGAGAAAGGACCAAGTCCCTGTTAACATAATACAGAAGTATACCTGTTTTCTCTGTAATTAAGGACCCACTAAGAATTTAAGGAATGTATGACTGAAATGGTATCCCTGAGGATACTATTTCATTAACAAAACATTAGTCACAGAGAAAAAGTTACTCTGCTTTTTTAAATTTTAATCTCCAAGGCACAAGTTAGAATTGTAATGGAATACTCTCCACTTGCATCTATATGTGTAGCTGCAACAACACTGAAGAAGCTCCAGGACAAAGTCGTCTATGTCCCTGGCACCCCATCCACCAGCTTAAACATCCACTCCCTCTACCATTGGGACCCCATGGCTGCAGTGTGTACTATCTACAGGATGCATTGCAACAAGTTGCCAAGATTTCTTTGGCAGTACCTCCAAAACCTGTGAACTCCACCGCTTCGAAGGACAGGACAAAAGGTGCAAGGGAACACCAACACCTCCAAGTTACATAGAAACCTGAATCGAACATATATCACTATTCCTTCACCATTGCTGAGTCTCCCTGAAACTCCCCATCTAACAGCATTGCCCAAGTACCTTCACCATATGAAATGGAGCGGTTCAAAAGGAAAGTCTACCATCAACTACTCAAGGGTAACACTGGCAGTGTAACATCCTGAGAATGAATAAATAAAAAGAAAAACGTCTTGCAAATTCTAGGAATTAAATGCTAATTGTTGCTTTGGGAGTGAATGGTAACTTGTTAATTACCTTGTCTCCATTATATTGGCCCTTTTACTTTGTTACGTTATAGACCCCCATATACTCAGCAAGCAGTAATAATTAATTTGACTTCATAATTTCAGGAAAACTAATTGTCAGCAATCTTTTTGCAGTAGTAATGTCTATGAGACTATGAGAAATATTCAGTTCAATGGTTGTATCTCTTGAGAAAATAGTCTTCTGCTTCTTCTTTGGCCTCCTTGTCTTGAGAGACAATGGGTAAGCGCCTGGAGGTGGTCAGTGGTTTGTGAAACAGCGCCTGGAGTGGCTATAAAGGCCAATTCTAGAGTGACAGACTCTTCCACAGTCGCTGCAGATAAAATTGGTTGTCGGGTCTGTTACACAGTTGGCTCTCTCCTTGCGCGTCTGTCTTTTTTCCTGCCAACTACTAAGTCTCTTCGACTCGCCACACTTTAGCCCTGCCTTTATGGCTGCCCACTAGCTCTGGCGATCACTGGCAACTGACTCCCACGACTTGTGATCAATGTCACAGGACTCATTTCGCGTTTGCAGAAGTCTTTAAAGCGGAGACATGGACGGCCGGTAGGTCTTATACCAGTGACGAGCTCACTGTACAATGTGTTCTTGGGGATCCTGCCTTCTTCCATGCGGCTCACATGGCCAAGCATGTCAAGCGCTGCTGGCTCAGTAGTGTGTCTAAGCTGGGGATGTTGGCCACCTCGAGGACTTCTGTGTTGGAGATACGGTCCTGCCACCTGGTGCCAAGGATTCTCCAGAGGCAGCGAAGATGGAATGAATTGAGACGTCGGTCTTGGCTACCATAGATTGTCCAGGCCTCGCTGCCATAGAGCAAGGTACTGAGGACACAGGCTTGATACACGCGGACTTTTGTGTTCCGTGTCAGTGAGCCATTTTCCCACACTCTCTTGGCCAATCTGGACATAGCAGTGGACGCCTTTCCCATGCACTTGTTGATTTCTGCATCGAGAGACAGGTTACTGGTGATAGTTGAGCCTAGGTAGGTGAACTCTTGAACCACTTCCAGACCGTGGTCGCCGATATTGATGGATGGAACATTTCTGATGTCCTGTCCCATGATGTTCGTTTTCTTGAGGCTGATGGTTAGGCCAAATTTGTTGCAGCAGCTGCAATCCTGTCGATGAGTCTCTGTAGACACTCTTCAGTGTGAGATGTTAATGCAGCATCGTCAGAAAAGAGGAGTTCTCTGATGAGGACCTTCCGTACTTTGGTCTTCGCTCTTAGACGGGCAAGGTTGAACAACCTGCCATCTGATCTTGTGTGGAGGAAAATTCCTTCTTCTGAAGACTTGAACGCATGTCAGAGCAGCAGGGAGAAGAAGATCCCAAACAGTGTAGGTGTGAGAACACAGCCCTGTTTCACACCACTCAGGATAGGAAAGGGGTCTGATGAGGCGCCGCTATGCTGAATTGTGCCTTTCATATTGTCATGGAATGAGGTGATGATACTTAGTAACTTTGGTGGACATCCGATCTTTTCTAGTAGTCTGAAGAGACCACGTCTGCTGACGAGGTCAAAGGCTTTGGTGAGATCAATGAAAGCAACATAGGGGGGCATCTGTTGTTCACGGCATTTCTCCTGTAGCTGGCGAAGGGAGAACAGCATGTCAATGGTGGATCTCTCTGCTCGAAAGCCACACTGTGCCTCAGGGTAGACGCGCTCGGCCAGCTTCTGGAGCCTGTTTAAAGCAACTCGAGCGAAGACTTTCCCCACTATGCTGAGCAGGGAGATTCCACGGTAGTTGTTGCAGTCACCGCGGTCACCCTTGTTCTTATAGAGGGTGATGATATTGGGATCGCGCATGTCCTGTGGTACTGCTACCTCATCCCAGCACAGGCAAAGCGGTTCATAGAGTCCTGAAAGTATAGCAGGCTTGGCACTCTTGATTATTTCAGGCGTAATGCCGTCCTTCCCAGGACCTTTTCCGCTGGCTAGAGAATCATTGGCATCACTGAGTTCCGATTTTGAGTTCCGAAAATAGTAGCAGTTAATAAATGCTGGGAATTAGGTATCAGAAATTTGATGAATTTTACCTGATGTCAGAATGCTTGGATTATTCACTGTGATTTCCAAAACAGAAAACTCCAAATCTTATCCTCAGCTGGGCCACTTGGAGGAGGCGTTCACCCACAGCAAAGGAAGGAAAATTGGAGCATGAGTCATGAGATGCTGTTGATCATTCCCAAGTTGCCTTTTATAGAGTTATATTTCTGCAGAGAGACAGGACTGTAATTCTTTGTTAATAAACTGAAAACCCTTGTAATTTCTGGTGGACATACTGACTAATGTCTGATGTTTTAGTTCTGCTACATTGTTTGTCTATTGTCTCTCCTTTTAAATCTCTTCTCCCTTTCTTGCTATGTAAATGTATTCATGTGTATCTATGCATACCGTCTCCAATATATTTAGTCAGGCAAATCAGGTTTCATTGATGTACTTATGAGTCATATTGTTCTTGGTCTGTCTCTTGCTGATGGAATGACCTTTTGGATCAGAGAATGCGTGCATGTAGAAGATTTTTCACACTGCTTCACTGTTGCTTGTCATCTAACGGTTTCCTAGTAACCTTTATAACTTCAGTTGTTTCAATGTTTGGTGCTCTGAATCTTAAAGAAGTGTAGTGGATAACGATTTTGAATGAAGGCTTTTAGAGTGATTTTATTTGTCCTGCTTCTGGAAAGCGAGCTAAATTTAGAATCTTTAGCCAAAGGGACAGTTCATAAATCCCAGGAGATGATATTGGACCTGTATGAGGCATTAATATGGTTACATCAGGGGCACTGTGAACAATTTTGGTCACCTTAAAACATCAAGGACATCCAGCCATTATCAGCAATGCAGAAAAGGGCCACCAAATTGAGCTGTAGCTTCAGGTATTTGAGATATGAGGGGAGGTTAAAGAGCCTGGGATTGTGCAGAAGAGAAGGGTCAAAGGAGTTATTATTCAAGGGTATTTATGATCCTTACACAAATAAATAAATTGAAACCTGATTATGTGTTAATGTTATTAGTTGGTTTTCTGTTGGCAAGCACTGGGAATATCTGAAGTTAATTCATAGTTGTATGGGTTTTAAGCATTTCTATTTGAAAAGTATTGTCAAACTGTAATTTTGTGCTATGTTTGAATGTGTCACTAGTACAAGCCTACCTGAGCTTTACCCAGTATGACAATAAAGATTAGCTGGATCCAGCACAAAAGGCCCCTGTGAAATCACTTTGAACCAATTATGTTTTCTGTTCAATTTTAAGACCACAACTGTTCTTTTCTTCCCATTACCTTAGCCAGTTGTGCCACTGTAGCTGCACACTTACCTGCAATATCTATCACAGATTATGTAAAATGAACATGCATTTTTCATTGCTATATGTGGGCTGGAGATGTTATTTAATTGAATCTAATGGGCTGCATTTTAACAGCCATAAACAGGTCAAATGTTAAAATTTTAAAAATCTGAAACCCATCCCCAACTGTTGGCTTTTGGGTTTAATAGAGACAGGACAGGGTGCAATTATCCAACCTGCTCCCAAGAGATGGGTTGGCAACTGAAATATTTCAATGAGTCTGGCATCCCTAGCTGGGTTTTCCAGGCCTTGGGAAACCCAACAACTTGAGAGAGGCGAGGACAGCTTCAGAGAGAAGGTAGGTGCCTTTACAAAACTGGTTCGGGGGCCAGGAGGAGCAGGAATGCTTCCGCCATCCTCCCAAGCTAACCCTCCCGCCCCCATCAGATACTCCCCAATACAAAGATCCTGCGGACTGGAATCCCCATCCCGCACCCTCCAATCCCTCACTGGGGTCAGGGATCAAGCTTCCCGCCAGCACCGTCCACCCCATGGTTGTGGATTGGACCTATCTGCTCCTGCAGCCTGCTCTGGAAACCTCCCTGCCTGACTGAAAAACTAGCCTGTCAATCTGGCTAACATTCGGGTGGGGAACCTGTGACTGACAAAAGACGCAAAAGAGTTAAAACTCCACAGCATGCAAGGGATCAGACTTACAGATCTCCCATCTGAAAATCTGCCCCTACCTACGTAACTGCTCCTGTTAATATCCAGGGCAATGGACTGAATTTTTGGGCTCCCCTGAAATCGGGAATGAAGATGGGGTTGGGCTTGAAAATACCAGCAATGGGTGGCATGTCAGTTTCAGGATGCCGTTCATGGTGCCGGCAATGTTAGCCAGGGTGGAGGGAGGGTGGGGCAGGGGGTCCCGCTCTACTCCTCATTTTTCCCAAATAAAGTATTTAAAAAGCTTGTTAAGTGTTTGTTGGGGGGTGCGGGGAGGGTGGAATTTTGAAGGGATTGAACAGGTTTCAGGAGGTGTCTCTTGCAGATCTGCTGAAGAGAGGTGGGTACAGAGTGAGGAATCAACCATGGCTGTCCCAGGGCACCCCATAACATGGCCCTCCGGAGAGGTGTGGACCTTGAGGATGGTGAGGCCCTGGAAAGAGACAGCTCATTGGGGAATGTGCAGGAGCAGGAGGTGAGAGAGGAGGAGGAAGAGGAGACGGAAGGAGATTACATTGAACAGAGAGGTGCCCCTGCTACACCATGAGGTGACCTCCTCCTGGAAGAGGACCTCCCTCCTCTCCCTCACGGCCTCCAGCATTAGATCCAAGTTGGCATCGATGAAGCAAGGTCTGCCCTGCCTCGGGTGCCAGGCCTCTGGCTGTCCTGTGACATCATGCTTCCCTCTGGTGCAATGGACTGTTTTGGCACAAACCACAGATCTGTCCCTTAATTCAATTAGCAGCTTCACAGATGGCTGCCATGGGTGTCTAAATCAATCCCTCACTTCATCTGACCCACCTCTGTTCCCACCCCCACTGGCTGTAATTGGACAGGAAACCCGTCTCCATATCAATTCACCATGAAAATCTTACCTTTAATCAATTTCCCACCGGAGGTGGGTTTCTAACCTGAAAACAAACTTGACTCCTTTTTCCAGCCTCTGTGGTGACAATTCAGCCTCCTGTATCTGAATTAGGTCATAGTTCAAGGGGAGTATTTAATTTAATAGCTTAAGTGGGAAAATATTTTGAAATGGGCCAAATGTAGCACTTTTACTTTTGATGAACCTGTTCCTTTATTAAAAGTAATGGTATACTTTACATCCCTAAATATTTGTGCTGGAGTTTGTAGTTAATTTTCTGAATTGAACAGCCGACTTTACTTCACTGAATGGAGGAAATTCTCAAAAGATTATTTATTTTGCAGCAGTGGGGCATGGAGAGAAGACAGGAGAGAAGTTGCAGACTTCTCAGCCAGAACATCAGCACCACCCCACTCTACCCTCAACATCTTGATTTTTGAGCTTCATTAGTTGCCGATCCTTGGCATATTTTAACAATCCTTATCCTTGTCTTCAAATCAATACACAACCCCTTCCTACCTCTTCAACTTCCTCTGCCTCTGCCATCATATTCAAATCTTCCAGCTTCGGTCTACTGTGTTTTGAGAAACCCTCCTGAACTCTCCTTTCTTCTGCTTAGGACTGATTCCATCTATGAAACACCTTGGGTCATTTAGCTATTTTATATATTTATTGTTGTTCTTATCTATTCAGTATGTACTCTGTTGTTGCCTCAGATGTCATTTTTATGATTTGTATGATTGTATCTATTTGATGATATTGTCTAGAGAATTGACCTTTCGAATGCTTACATGTAAACATAGGAATTAGGAGCAGGAGTAGGCCACTTGGCCCATCGAGCCTGCTCTGCCATTCAATAAGTTCATGGCTGAACTGATTTCCCCACATTACCACCTACCCCTGATAACCTTTCACCCCCTTGCTTATCAAGGATCTATCTACCTCTGCCTTAAACATATTCACAGACTCTGCTTCCCATCACTTTTTGAGGAAGACAGTTCCAAAGATTCATGACCCTCTGAGAGAAAAAAATTCTCCTTATCTCTATCTTAAATGGGCAACCCCTTATTCTTAAACAGTGACCCCTGGTTCTAGGTTCTCCCACAAGGAGAAACATCCTTTTCACATCCACCCTGTCTCGACCCCTCAGAATCTTATATGTTTCAATCAAGTCGACTCTTGATTTTCTAAATCCAGCAGATACAAGCCTAGCCTGTCCAATCTTTCCTCATAAGATAGCCCGCCCATTCTAGATATCAGTCTAGTAAACCTTCGTTGAACTGCTTTCAACGCATTTACATCCTTCCTTGAATAAGGAGACCAGTACAGTACACAGTACTCCGGATGTGGTCTCACCAATGTCCTGTATAGCTGAAGCATAACCTCCCTAATTTTGTATTCAATTCCCCTCGCGATAAACGATAACATTCTATTAGTTTTCCTAATTACGTGCTGTACCTGCATACTAACCTTTTGCGATTCATGCACTAGGACACCCAGATTCAGAGCTCCGCAATCTCTCACCATTTAGATAATATGCTTCTTTGTTATTCTTCCTGCCAAAATGGACACTTTGTATTTTCCGACATTGTACTCCATCTGCCAGATTTTTGCCCACTCACTTAACCTATCCATATCCCGTTGTAGCCTCCTTATGTCCTCTTCACAGCCTACTTTCCTGCCTATTTTTGTGTCATCAGCAAATTTAGCAACCATACCTTCAGTCCCTTCATCTAAATCATTTATATAAATTGTGAAAAGTTGAGGCCTCAGCACAGTTCCCTGTGACACACCACTTGTTCCATCCTGTTACCAGAAAATGACCCATGTATGCCTACTCTGTTTCCTATTAGCTAGCCAATCTTCTATCCATGCCAATACGTTACCCCCTACAACATGAGCTTTTATTTTTTGCAATAACCTTTGATGTGGCACCTTATCAAATGCCTTCTGGAAATCTAAGTACAATACACCTACCAGTTCCCCTTCATCCACAGCACATGTAACTCCCTCAAAGGACTCCAATAAATTGGTTAAACATGATTTCCCTTTAACAAAACTGTGTTGAATCTGCCTGATTACCTTGAATTTTTCTAAGTGCCCTGCTATAACGTCTTTAATAATAGTTTCTAACATTTTCCCTAAATCAGATGTTAAGCTAACTGGCCTGTAATTTCCTGCTTTCTGTCTCCCTCCCTTTTGAAGGAGTTACATTCACTATTTTCCAGTCTAGCGGAACCTTCCCTGAATCTAGGGAATTTTGGAAAATTAAAACTAATGCATCAACTATATCACTAGCCACTTCTTTTACTATGAGCAGGGAGCCTCACCCCCAGATCAAATGTATGTAGCTCATGTTATGTAGGTAGGTTCCCCACTGGCAGCACCTGTTAGGAAAATCAGCCTTTATGCATGTGTCTGATTCCTGAGCATTTTGATATTGGAAATGTGTCTGGTTCTTTTGTCTAGTGGCAGGTATATTATCAGACTTTTCTAGTAGTCTATTAGCATCTAATTCCCTGCCAGTTTAGTGATGATGTTCATCTTACATTCTGGGAATGTAATGTAAGTTTATCCATGTCTATTCCATCTTTGATTAATTTGGATTTGGTACATTGAAATGACAGGCAAACGAAATCCATATCCAATTCAGTATGGTTTGATTTAAATTCCTATCTCCAGCAAAACACTAATTTAGCATATTGCATCTTTGAATCAGATTCTGGGCTATAATCATCGAATCATAGAATGGTTACAGCACAAAAGGAGGCCATTCAGCCCATCGTGTCTGTGCCAGCTCTCTGCAACAGCAATTTACCTAGTCCCACTGCCCTGCCTTATCCCCGTAGCCCTGCAAATATTTTCTCCTCAGATAATTGTCCAACACTCTTTTGAAAGCCACAATTGAATCTGCCTCCACCACACTCTCAGGCAGTGTATTTCAGATTCTAACCATGATGCCATTGCTGCTTTTGCCAATCACCTTAAATTGGTGCCCTCTGGTTCTCCATCCTTTCGCCAATGGGAACAGTTTCTCCCTATCGACCCTGTCCAGCCTTCTCATGATTTTAAACATCTCCATCAAATCTCCTCTTAATCTTCTCTTCTCCAAGGAGAACAGCCCCAGCTTGTCCAATCTGTCTACGTAACTAAAATTCCTCATCCCTGGAACCATTTTCGTGAATCTTTTCTGCACCCTCTCTAATGCCTTCACATCCTTTCTAAAGTGTGGTGCCCAGAACTGGACACAGTACTCCAGTTGAGGCTGAACCAGTGTTTTATATAGGTTTATCATAACTCCCTTGCTTTGTACTCTATGCCCCTATTTATAAAGCCCAGGATCCCGTATGCTTTATTAACCACTTTCTCAACCTGCCCTGCCACTTTCAATGATTTGTGCACATATACCCTCAGGTCCCTCTGCTCCTGCATTCTCTTTATAAATGTACCCTTTATTTTATATTGCCTCTCCTCGTTCTTCCTACTGAAATGAATCACTTCACACTTTTATGCATTAAATTGCAGCTGCCACTTATCCGCCCCTTCCACCAGCCTGTCTATGTCCTCTTGAAGTTTATCACTATCCTCCTCACAGTTTACAATACTTCCAAGTTTTGTGTCATCCGCAAATGTTGCCATTGCTTCTCTGTACACCCAAATCTAGGTCATTTATATACATCAGGAAAAGCAGGGGTCCTAACACTAACCCCTGGGGAACCCCATTATATATCTTTCTCCAGTCCAAAAAAACCATTCACTGCTACTCTCTGTTTGCTGCCATTCAGCCAATTTTGTTCCCATGCTGCTACCATCCCTTTTATTCCATGGCCTCTAACTTTGCTGACAAGCACCTGGAGTATTGTGTAAAGTTTTGGTCTCCTCATCTAAGGAAGGATATACTTGCCATAGAAAGAGTGTAACAGAGGTTCACCAGACTAATCCTTGGGATTGTTTTATGAGGAGAGATTGAGGAAACTGGGCCTGTATTCTCTAGAGTTTCAAAGAATGAGAGGTGACCTGATTGAAACTTACAAAATTCTTACAGGGCATGACAGGGTGGATGTTGATAGGATGTTTCCCCTGTCTGGTGAGTCTAGAATCAGGGGACATAGTCTCAGAATAAGGGTTAGGCCATTTAAGACTGAGATGAGGAGGAATGTCTTCAGTCAGAGGGTAGTGAATCTTTACAATTCTCTACCCCAGAGGGCTGTGGAAGTTCAATCATTGAGCATGTTCAAGACAGAAATTCATGGATATTTGGATACTAATGATATCAACGGATATGAGGATAGTGCAGGAAAGTGGCGGTGAAATAGATGATCAGCCATGATCTAATTGAATGGCGGAGCAGGCTCAATGGGCTGAATGGCCTACTCCTGCTCCAATGTTCCAATGTTCCTAAGCCTGCTTTGTGGCACTTTATCAAATTCCTTTTGGAAGTCCAAGTACACCACATCAATCACATTACCTAAGCCATAGAAGGGTTTAAAATTGATGAGGAGGAGGTATTGGATAGGCAGTCTGTACTTAAGGTGGACAAGGCACCAGGACTGGAAGAGATGCATCCAAGGATACTGAGGGAAGTGAGAGTGGAAATTGCAGAGCCATGGGCCATAATTTTTCAGTCTTCCTTAACTTGGGGGTGGTGCCAGAGTACTGGAGAATTGCAAATGTTAAACCCTTGTTCAAAAACCCTTGTTACATTAAGCCCAGCAACTACAGGCCAGTCAGTTTAACTTCGGTGGTGGGGAAAATTGTAGAAAGAATAATTTGGGACAAAATTAATTGTCACATGGATGAATCCGGGTTAATTAAAGAAAGCCAGCATGGATTTCTTGAGGGAAAATCAGATTTAACTAACTTGCTGGAGTTTTTTGAAGAGGTAAAGTGAGGGTTGGTGAGGGAAATGCTGTTGATGTGGTGTGCATGGACTTCCAAAAGACGTTTGATACAGTGCCGCACAACAGACTTGTAAGCAAAGTTGTAGCTCATGGAATAAATGGGACAGTAGCAACATGGAAAAGGAATTGACTGAGTGACAGGAAACAAAGAGTAGTGGTTAATGGATGTTTTTCAGCTGGAGGAAGGTTTGTAGTGGAGTTCTCCAGGGATCCTGAGATATATTAATGACCTAGACCTTGGTGTACAGGGCATAATTTCATTGTGAACTGTGAGGAGGGTAGTGTAGAACTTCAAAAGGACATGGACAAGTTGGCAGAATGTGCGGACAGATGGCAGATGAAGTTCAATGGGGAGAAATGTGAAGTGATACATTTTGGTAGGAAGTACATGGAGAAAGAATATAAAATAAAGAGTACAATTCTAAAGGGGGTTCAGGAGCAGAGGGACCTGGGTGTATATGTGCATAAGTCATTGAAGGTGGCAGGACAGGTTGAGAGTATGGTTAATAAAGCATACACTATCCTGGGCTTTATTAATAGGAGCATAGAGTACAAGAGCAAGGAGGTTATGTTGAACTTGTGTAAGACACTAGTTCAGCCTCGGCTGGAGTATTGCGCCCAATTCTGAGCGCCGTGCTTTAGGAAGAACGTGATGGTGTTAGAGAGGGTGCAGAAAAGATTCATGAGACTGTTTCCAAGGATGAGGAACTTCAGTTATAAAGATAGTTTGGAGAAGTTGGGACTGTTTTGTTTGGAGAAGAGAAGGCTGAGAGGAGATTTGATAGAGGTATTCAAAATCATGAGGGTTCTGGACAGAGTAGTTACGGAGAAACTGTTCCCATTCATGAAAGGATCGAGAACAAGAGGCCACAGATTTAAAGTAATTAGTAAAAGAAGCAAAAGCGACATGACGAAATACTTTTTCACACAGTGTCCTTTAGGGAAGGAAATCTGCTGGTCCTTACCTGTTCTGGCCTACATGTGACTCCAGACCCAAAGCAATGTGATTCACTCATAAATGCCCTCTGTAATGGCCCAGCAAGCCGTTCAGTTAAAGGGCAATTAGGGATGGGCAATAAATGCTGGCCTAGCCAGTGACGCCCACATCCCACAAATGAATAAAAAAAAAGAGTAGTTAAGGTCTGGAATGCACTGCCTAAGAGTGTGGTGGAGGCAGGTTCAATTGAACATTCAAAAGGGAATTAGACTGTTATATGACAAGGAAGAATGTGCAGGGTTATGGGGAGAAGGTGGGGGAGTGGCACTAGGAGAATTGCTCATTCAGAAACCTGGTGCAGACACGATGGGCTGAATGGTCTCCTTCTGCGCTGTAACAATTCTGTGATTCTGCTATTACCCTCATCAACTCTTAAAAGACTCAAGCAAGTTAGTTAAATTCTATTTCCCCATTGCCATAATGTCCTTTCCCATTTCTAGCAAAAAACAAATCCCTCATTTTAGTAAAAGCAAAATACTGCGGATGCTGGAAATCTGAAACAAAAACAAGAAATGCTGGAATCACTCAGCAGGTCCGGCAGCATCTGTGGAAAGAGAAGCAGAGTTAACGTTTCGGGTCAGTGACCGTTCCGAAGAAGGGTCACTGACCCGAAACGTTAACTCAGCTTCTCTTTCCACAGATGCTGCCAGACCTGCTGAGTGATTCCAGCATTTCTTGCCCTCATTTTAGTTGAAAGCTTTGTTAAAGAGGGGTTTCTATGGTATGTTCAACTAATGTTGAATTACTCTGATTCCTCTTCTGTCTCACAAGAATCTCCCAGTGGATAATTCAGGCTCTTAGTTTAATAGTACTCACAATCTCATGTTCTGAGATAAACACTCCAGCATTGAGACAATGGCCAAAATTTTACCTGGTCAAATCAGGTGTCCTCTGAGGCGGCCGAGCCGAAAAATGGCGGGTGATGATGTTTGGTTGGGTCTCCGATGTCATGACGCCCAATCCCCATCTTTCACAGGTCGGACGGTGTGCGTGATCGAGGCGCCACTCCCTCTCCAGTTTACATCAATTCAGGGCCAACTGAAGTACTTGAAAATCCAACAACCAGCCATTTTACGTCGGCTGTTGCATTTTACGTCTGGCAAACGGGTTGAATGGGGAATAAAAACAAGAAATGCTGGAACCACTTAGCAGGTCTGGCAGCATCTGTGAAAAGAGAAGCAGAGTTAACGTTTCGGGTCAGTGACCCTTCTTCGGAACGGGGAGTTGGGAACCCAGCAGCTTTAAAAGAATGGTAACCAGTGTGTCTGTGAAGGAGTTAGAGGTACTGGATTTTTCATTTATTTCTGATAGATTTCTGCATTGATTGTTACGTCGGAGCTGATATTGCTGGCTCTGCAGGGTTCACCTGAGTGAGTAAAACTCCTGGTAGGGCCACAGCAATATTCTGTGTAGGGGAGAGGGATTGTGACTGCATGTCCTTGCAGCAGGCAGCAAATAGTTGTCCTCATTAGATCTTTGGGACACTGCAGCCATGGGCATTGTCCACTCTGGAGGTGGCACCTCTAGTGAGGAAGTGAACATCACAAGGAGGGACAGGAGGACAAGTGGCCAGGAAAATCAGCAACCTGCTGGCCAACTGCAGTCTGGTAATGGGGGAGGAGCAGAAGGCCACAGAGTGCACCGGGAGCAACCACCTGTGAGGAGACGAGTCTACTCAGTAGGCAGGGTCTACCGCCCGCCATTGAGCTTTCTACAGATGTTGAAACGCCAATGCCGTAGAAGACTGCTCCTGTCCCGAGAGACTGTCACATCTCTGTGTGAGATGCTGGCAGCAAAGGTCGCATCCAACTGCGTGGGTGGCCATTCAATGTCGGTCGCACTAAAGGTCACAGTCGCACTGAACTTCCAGGCTTCCACAGGAGACATGTGCGGAATCTCACAGTCATCAGTGCAGCACTGCATCAAGGTGGTAACTGATGCCATATTCAGGCGTGTCAACCAGTTTGTCAAGTCCCAGACAGACTCAGCCAGTCAGGCTGCGAGAGCCAGTGGCTTCAGCGACTTCACTGAGTTCCCTATGATCCAAGGCGTGATTGACTGTACACATGTGGCCATTAGAGTACCTGCAGATCTGTCAGGGGCCTTCATTAATCGAAAAGGGTTTCACTCAATGAATGTGCAACTTGTCTGTGACCACCATAAAAGTATAGAGGGAAAATGGAGGACCAGCCAATGAGTTTAGAGAGGGAATTCCTGAATGTGTAGCCAAGGTAGTTGAAAATATGGCTACCAATGGTGAGGCTAAGAGAGGAAGGGGAATGCACAAGAGACACTCAGAGGAGAAATATTTGGAAAGTAGCAAATGAAAATTTTACACCAAGTGTCTCAAATGCAGCCTTTTAACTCTCGAAAAGGTCCTCATTTCTTGACTTGATCATGAATGGAATCTTCTCCAGTGTCTTTGTTACTATGAGAGATCTTTGTCCAAAAATATGCATAGCAACACTTCACATAGTGAAAGGCTCACATATCATATGTTAATTAAAATCGTTTCACACAGTGAGCAAAACGTCACTCCTGAACTTGTTAGTAATTCCTCTTCTAAAACTGCAGGATGTCTAAGTGCTTCAAAATCAGCTGTTCATTGGAACGATATTTGTTCTTGTCAACTTGAGAGAGACATTTACACTAAGAGTTTGTACAGGTGACACCCTGATCTTGCCAAAATGAGAAGAGAAAATGGTGGTAATTTTTATCCTGGGAGTGTGTCAGTCAGATGGTGGATGCAATGCTCGCACCGTCCACCTGATGTCACCTGCAGAAAGTTTGATTGATTTTGGTGATTGGACCACATTTGAAGCTACTGGCATTAATTGGGCAGAAGGTAGGAATTCTGGTGATGCTCTGTGGAGCTGAGCCAGAAGGGGAAATTGAAGGAGAACAGGAGATAGCAACAGAAGGTGGAACATTGTTTGTGGGGCTAGGAGGAGCTCTCACACAAAAAACAAAACAAATTACCATCTTGCTTCCAAGAGGTACAGCAGCAAGATGGCAATCATTCTCAATATCTTAAAAGAAGACTGAGGTAAATCTTTGTCTTTACCGTGTGGACAGTAATCTGGCGGAGAGGATCAATGGGATGAAAATAGGTCAAGTAGATGACCTGCTCTGGCAATTTGTAGCCCATGTGGTGAACATGAAAATTTAACATGATATTTTCTCAGACAAGGCGAGAGACAACATGTCATGGTGTTTTTCATATTCCTGTATTGTCACCGTTCATCAGACAGAAGAGAGGAACCTCTTCTATAAGAAAATACGAAAAGTTGTTTGAATGTTTTCATGGTGAGAGTGGTAACATTGAGAAAGATGATTTTATGAGTGACCACCATGTGAATTTGCTCTGAAAAGAACAGTTGTTCCTTGAAAGAAGGAGTTCGACGTTTTGGGTAATGTACTCAGCCCGTCTTCTGGAGGAATAATTGGAAATGGGTATAATCAGTAGGTTTATATGTGGTGAAGAATGGGAATGTGGGCGGGATCTTACTGCTGATAAGTCATTACATGTTCTTGTTCTTGCTGCTATTGGTCAGCTAATTGTGTTCAGTGTTAGGTGGGTACATGTTATTGTTCTTGCCGCTGATATGTCAGCTATTGTGTGCTGCGGTAAGTTGATACATGCTATTGCCCCTGTTGGGGTATTTTGGCTGCCGAGCAGATGGTGATGTGTTTCTTGAGTAGGGGGTAGCCAGATATCACTGATATCTGTCCACTGTCAAGGCCACTGTCTTGGGGGACTGTGTGATGTTGATAGATCTCCATAGCCTCCCTGATGCATCTTGAATGCCTGTGTAATGGACGAGATAAGTTTGGAATGGGACCATTTGATGGTTATTGAGTTGAGTGAAAATACTGTATTGTCAGTTTCAATATCGTGGACAAAGAATGGGACTTGACTCTACCGGATGGGCTGTATTTTGCATTGGGACTAGGAGTTTCTCCTAGGGATGGAACTACCAGGGCTGTTGATGACCGCTCAGTGACTGATGCCATCCATTTGTATCCATAAGGAATTCTTAACCTCACCTGGACCTGCAAACACCATCAACACTGCCTTGTGATGTCGTTGAAGCCCTCTTTCCCATTGAAATTTCAATTTTTGTTGTTGTTATTCATTCATGGGATGTGGGCATCACTGGCTATGCCAGCAGTTATTGCCCATCCCTATTTGCCCTTGAGAAGGTGGTGGTGAGCTGCCTTCTTGAACTGCTGCAGTCCATGTGAAGTAGGTACACCCACAGTGCTGTTTGGAAGGGAGTTCCAGGATTTTGACCCAGTAATAGTGAAGGAACGGCGATCGAGTTTCAAGTCAGGATAGTGTGTCACTTGGACGGGAACTTGCACGTGGTGGTGTTCCCATGCATCTGCTGCTCTTGTCCTTCAAGGTCGTAGAGGTCGCGGATTTGGAAGGTGCTGTCTAAGGAGCCTTGGTGCGTTGCTGCAGTGCATCTTGTAGATGGTACACACTGTTGCCACTGTGCGTCGGTGGTGGAGGGAGTGAATGTTTGTGGATGGTGTGCCAATCAAGCAGGCTGCTTTGTCCTGGATGGTGTTGAGCTTCTTGAGTGTTGTTGGAGCTGCACCCATCCAAGCAAGTGACTACAAGAGCAGATCAGAGGCTAGGAATCCTGCGGCAAGTAACTCACCTCCTGACTTCTGCCTTGTAGATGGTGGACAGGCTTTGGGAGTCAGGAGGTGAGTTACTCGCTGCAGGATTCCTCGCCTCTGACCTGCTCTTGTAGCTACGGTATTTATATGGCTACTCCAGTTCAGTTTCTGGTCAATGGTAGCCCCTAGGATGTTGATAGTGGGGGATTCAGCGATGGTAATGCCATTGAATGTCAAGGGGAGATGGTTAGATTCTCTCTTGTTTGAGATGGTCATTGCCTGGCACTTGTGTGGCGCGAATGTTACTTGCCACTTATCAGCCCAAGCCTGGATATTGTCCAAGTTTTTCTGCATTTTGACACGGACTGCTTCAGTATTTGAGGAGTCGCGAATGGTGCTGAACATTGTGCAATCATCAGCGAACATCCCCACTTCTGTCCTTATGATTGAAGGAAGGTCATTGATGAAGCAGCTCAAGATGGTTGGGTCCAGGACACTACCCTGAGAAATTCCTGCAGTGATGTCCTGGAGCTGAGATGATTGACCTCCAACAACCACAGCCATCTTCCTTTGTGCAAGGAGAGAGTTTCCCCCTGATTCCCATTGACTCCAGTTTTGCTAGGGCTCCTTGATGCCATACTCGGTCAAATGCTGCCTTGATGTCAAGGGCAATCACTCTCACCTCACCTCTTGAGTTCAGCTCTTTTGTCCACATTTGAACCAAGGCTGTAATGAGGTCAGATGCTGAGTGGCCCTGTCGGAACCCAAACTGGGTATCACTGAGCAGGTTATTGCTAAGCAAGTGCTGTTTGATGGCATTGTTGATGACACCTTCCATCACTTTACTGATGATTGAGAGTAGACTGATGGGGCGGTAATTGGCCGAGTTGGACTTGTCCTGCTTTTTGTGTACAGGACATACCTGGGCAATTTTCCACATTGCCGAGTAGATGCCAGTGTTGTAGCTATACTCGAACAGCTTGGCTAGGGGTGTGGCAAGTTCTGGAGCACAGGTCCTCAGTACTATTGCCGGAATATTGTCGGGACTATAGCCTTTGCAGTATCCAGTGCCTTCAGTCGTTTCTTGATATCATGCGGAGTGAATCGAATTGGCTGAAGTCTGGCATCTGTAATGCTGGGGACTTCAGGAGGAGGCCGAGATGGATCATCAACTCGGTACTTCTGGCTGAAGATTTTTGCAAATGCTTCTGCCTTATCTTTCGCACTGATGTGCTGGGCTCCCCATCATTGAGGATGGGGATATTTGTGGAGTCACCTCCTCCAGTTAGTTGTTTAATCATTCACGGCTGGTGTGGCAGGACTGCAGAGCTTAGATCTGATCCGTTGGTTATGGGATCGCTTAGCTCTGTCTATTACATGCTGCTTACGCAATTTGGCATGCAAGTAGTCCTGTGTTGTAGCTTCACCAGGTTGACACCTCATTTTGAGGTATGCCTGGTGCTGCTCCTGGCATACCCTCCTGCACTCTTCATTGAACCAGGGTTGGTCTCCTGGCTTGATGGTAATGGTAGAGTGGGGGATATGCCGGGCCATGAGGTTACGGATTGTGGTTGAGTACAATTCTGCTGCTGCTGATGGCCCACAGCGCCTCATGGAGCTGATGGCCCACAACGCCTCATGGATGCCCAGTTTTGCATTGATAGATCTGTTTGAAATCTATCCCATTTAGCACGGTGATAGTGCCACACAACACGATGGATGGTATCCTCAATGTGAAGGCGGGACATCGCCTCCACAAGGACTGTGCGGTCATCACCCCTACCACTACAGTCATGGACAGATGCATCTGCAGCAGGCAGATTGCTGAGGACGAGGTCAAGTATGTTTTTCCCTCGTGTTGGTTCCCTCACCACCTGCCGCAGACCCAGTCTAGCAGCTATGTCCTTTAGTACTCGGCCAGCTCGGTCAGTAGTGGTGCTACCGAGCCACCCTTGTTGATGGACATTGAAGTCCCCCACCCAGAGTACATTTTGTGCCCTTGCCACCCTCAGTGCTTCCTCCTAGTGCTGTTCAACATGGAGGACTACTGACTCATCAGCTGAGGGAGGGCGGTAGGTGGTAATCAGTAGGAGGTTACCTTGCCCATGTTTGACCTGATGCTATGAGACTTCATGGGGTCCGGAGTCGATGTTGAGGACTCCCATGGCAACTCCCTCCCTACTGTAGACTACTGTACCGCCACCTCTGCTGGGTCTGTCCTGCCGGTGGGACAGGACATACCCAGGGATAGTGATGGCAGTGTCTGGGACATTGTCTGTTTGGTATGATTCCGTGAGTATGACTATGTCAGGCTGTTGCTTGACTAGTCTGTGGGACAGCTCTCCCAACTTTGGCACAAGCCCCCAGATGTTAGTAAGGAGGACTTTGCACGGTCGACAGGGCTGGGTTTGCCGTTGTCATTTCCGGTGCCTAGATCGACGCCGGGTGGTCCATCCGGTTTCATTCCTTTTTATTGACTTCGTAGCGGTTAGGTAGAACTGAGTGGCTTGCTAGGCCATTTCAGAGGGCATTTAAGAGTTAACCACATTGCTGTGGGTCTGGAGTCACATGTAGGGCAGACCAGGTAAGGACAGCATATTTCCTTCCCTGAAGGACATTAGTGAACCAGATGGGTTTTTACAACAATCGACAATGGTTTCATGGCCATCATTAGCCTAGCTAATGATTAAACCTGGAATCACCCAAATATAAAACATTTTTAATTGTTTAAAAAATAAATCTCATCATAGCTTTTGGTCAAAATGCTAATACATTTTGTCGCTATGTATTATAGGTAAACATGGCACAACCTGGCTAGTTAAATTAAATTAAAAACAAGCATTTCATTGATTATTAGTGAAAGCAACTGATGTATAGGCAAATAGTATGTATCAATATTCAAACTCTGCGCAGACTAATACTTGGAAAAAAATAAGTAATCTAAATAACAACAGAGAATACCCCCACAATATGTTTGGTGCTTTCACATTAATTCCAGATCATATCTTTGTAATTATTTTTCTCTGAAGTCTTTTTAAATGTCACAGGTCTGTTCAAGTGATAAAATGGGTGCACAATCTGTGGATAGAAATCCTTGCAAAGGTGTACGTGCATATGCCCAGCTTTCCTGAACATCTCTTTTTGCTATTCATTCTGAAGCTTGGCTTCTTCACAACCTTGATTTGACAGATGTCTGCAAGCTTTCTGGCACCAAGTCCTGACATTGCTACCTGATTCCCTTTTGTTGCTTTGTAGCCCTATTGAACTGCGTGGGTCAGGCTTGTAGCTTATAACAAGAAGTATTTCTGTGTGAGTCCATTAATTTAGTTAAATGGCTTTGTGTACACAGTTCTCACCTATTTTGAATCCTGAAAGTGATAATTCTAGTTAATTCATTTTCTCTCTGGCAAGTAAGGTACTGACTCATCAATCCTTAATTGCTGCTTGCCATTCAAATTTATGCACATGGATATCAACTGTCCTTTTAAAACTGCAGCACGCACCAATAGCATCAAAAGCAAATGCTCCATATAGATTACTGAGGAGTGCGGAAGTGGTGCTGTCACTGACAGAACACTGAAGAATTTGCTGCATAAAGAGCAAAATACTGTTAAAATACTGTTTACTCTTCTTTGGAAACTTTTTTATATATCCATTCCAACAGAGAAGAAAATTACCAAATCCGACAAAATAAGTAACTTTCAGAAGGTTTCTCCTTAACGACCCTAGGCTGTCCTTAGTAGGCTGTTGTACCAGAAGCCTGCAAGGTGGTTAGGAAAAAAGAAACGCTGTTGTGTGTGGGAAATGTGAATCCCTGTAAGGGAGTAATCCATGCCAGGTGTTAACAGCAACCGGCTTTGCTTCTCTCACGCCTTCTGCATGTATTATTGTACTCTCAAGAGGTTCTCATTGCCGCAGCATCACTCGCAGCGTACAGCAGGCTGTGGTGCTTGGAAGAATGTGCTTCATAATACCGAGCATCATGGAGCTAACAGTTACTTCAATAGATTAATTCTGAATATTAAGAGTAGGAAACATCGCCTTTTGGTCAATTAGATATCAAGGATTAAATAAGCTGAAATCTGGGCCTCATCAGTGATTCTTCTCAGAATCGGTGAGTGTTTATTTTTAATACAACTAAATGCTGAGACTGATTTAAAGATCCAAGCTTCGCCATATGTTTTTGCAAATAGCAAAGCAATGTTCAACTTTGTAGAGCAAAATAATAATTTGCAATGCACAGTTATACAGTATTTGTTTATTTTAATAAAAGGATGTTCCATAGATCAGGACGTGCAGCATATGAACAAAGCCTAGTCCTTAAAATGTACTGGTTGGGCATTTGTTGACAGTTATGTATTAGGAATCCTAAATCTATTGGTCTTCCTTGTTTTAAAGAAACCTCTGCTGATGAATAGTAATTATGGAATTAGACATTTCATACAGTGTGGTATTCTTCAAAAGGATAGCAGAATAATACGCAGGAAGTAAAGACTGTCAGCCTGATATTTATATACGATGGCTTAATAAAATATATCATAACAATGCTGTGTTGCTTTGATTTAAATTGCAGCAGTTCAGAATTGTATGTTGTCATTTATAATATTTAATTTATTGGTTCATTTTCCAAAACCTAAAGTAGTGTATTAAGGTGCAACTATCATTTTTATGCAATTAAGTGCATTCTGAAAAGGTTTTCTGATAAACATGTTGCACCTAAGTGGTTGGGTATGGATTCCTGCTCCGTGTCTTCCACTGCGACTGACAACCAATCACAGATTTGTATTAGTTTCATCAGTGAAAGGTTTTAACATCATTTTATGCCTCTACGTTTTACAGGTTTATGGTTTGTTACATTTTATATATTTATCTATTCATGTAGAGATGAGAACGGAATAAAGTGACCTTTTGCAAAGCTTTTTTTTTTACCGTAAATGTACTTTTAAATATACTGGTTGCACATTCCTCATTAAAAGTGAAAGACATTAAATTCTGCCACCGTGTTTTTTTTAATGCAGATAAGTATTTGGGCGAATGTTAGTTCCAGATCATTTTTAGATTCAGGTATTGTTAGTTTTAGATGATTTTTAGATTCAGGTATTTAAGTTTACTGCCCAGAGCAAGTAAACGTTGGGCATATAAATGACTTAATGTGCTCATTTATCTGTTAATTAAACAATCATTCACACCATAACATTTAAAACTTGATGCCTATCCTAATTACACAAGACTGTTGGAAAAAATCATTTTAAGTGTCATAACAATCGATACCTGATATTGTTCTGGTGTGAACTGTAGCTATTAGAATAAGCCTCATTAAATAATTTAGCTATAAATCTATAGTCGTTTTTTCAGAAGTGAGGTTCAATTTTCAGAAAGGACATGACAACGATTTTTTTCCTAGTCTGAACAATTGGGGTATTGTTCTGAGCTGCGTCGCGGTCTCTCATAGCCAAGTATAATCGTTCCCTTTCCCCTCATAACCATACACCCGCTCTCATTTGAAATTCACTTCGTATTTTCGATGAACTTCTTTACAATTGCGTTTCTATTTGTCGATTAAATACTTATTTAATTCGCATTTCATGATAATTTGCCAGTATAATAATTGAGCGTTGTTGCTAACCCATAGTAATATCAAGGATGGGCTTTGTGCAGTTCCTATCGCATCATTTGATATCTTACATTGCAGGTGGCGAAGAATTTAATAAAAGTAGTTTTAATCTTCTGATCTCTGAGGGCAGTATGTGGGTTCACCCTGAGCATGGCTACTATTTGAGTTTATGGTATACTGTAGAACAATTGTACAATTCTCAGCACTATAATTAGCAACACATACATGCTTCATACTTGGAAACGGAAGTGATATTGGTGCACCCATAACACGATCCTTTCTCCATGTGAAGCCTTATATTTATTCGGCTGGAATTCAGTTCCTCTTGAGTTTATTTACTTCCTTAACTATGGCTAGGGTGTGGATTTATTCCACGTGTTTAAATAGTTAACAAATTACAGGACCCCAATCTTTTGCCCACCCCCCCCCCCGAAAAAAAAATTGAAATAAAACATTGATCGGAATATGTATTCGTTGAAAGCTTCTTTTCAAAGCTTGCTTTTGTCACGATGGGACTGCTGTTGTCCAGGATTGAATGTATTGACGACACCAGGAAACTAAAAGCAGTGAAAGGGCCATAGATTAACAGAATGTGCAGCCTGAAACTGTCATCCGGTTGTCACTGTTCTGTATCCTTCAGCCTGCTCACTGCACACCATTTGAACCATCATCACCTGAATTTTAATGTGCTCGAGTTTGCAGCAGGAAAACAATTGCTGTCATCAGTGAATGTTCTCCTGGCTGAATGTTTTCCATGTCGGCTCTGGCGATTTCACAGTTGTATATCCTTCTTGCTAATTGTTGAATAAGCAACCCCACTGCAAATCACAAACTAACTGGGTAAATGATTTAAGAAAATACTTGAGCTCCTCAATGTCTCTGGACAAACGTCAATACTGATTGTTTCTCGAAAATTGCTATTAAATTCACATCAAAAATAAATTAAGTTAAATGAGAATTAATAAAAATGCTGGTGCCAAAACCGTAAGCAAAAATTGGTATTCTTCTATAATATTTGAACTATAGATTGCATCGTTATGCAATAACTTGCAGCAGTGATAATTGTGGTTTGTTTATTGGACAAAAGGTTCCATTATTTTGATCGTTGAACTAGTTATTCGCCTAAGAACCAGTGATGGAATTGTTTACTTGAATATATGTCTTTTTGATGGACATCCGTTTTAATAGATTCCAGTCGGCATGCTGTGGTGTAAACCAAACACAATGCACTGTGCTCTTATTAAACATAATCATGCAACTCAATATACATCTCATCACTGGATTTTCATCTGAAAAATATGCTTCTTGTATTACCATGGCATTGCTGTCATAATCTCAGCTCTGTCTTTCATTGAACCAGATGCTTCTACCCTGGCACTTATACACATCAAAATAAAACAGCAATTGCACAATTACTAACAGTACATAATTTTGACTATTATAGTATTTCTTTGAAATGTTTAAATTCATTCAATTTCTTTATCATTGTAAAATGGAAGAATTCTGGAAAGAAACATTGAAATTGAATGCAGAAACAAAGTTCAATAAGGGTGTTGCCAAAAAGGCAGTGAACACTAAATATACATCTAAATGCACATATTTGTCCTGCACACAAAGGAAAGTTTGACTTGGACCCATTTAAGTCACCATGAAGCGGTCTGACAGACAGAAACCCTCCAGAACACTGGAAGTGTGGCTGTCTTCTGATGGATAATAATGGTTACATGTATCAGTCACTCAAAGAAGGAAAGGGGCTATGCATTATATTAGTGCAGTACATAATCTCTGAGGCAAATTGACAATGACTATTTACATGAGTACTGAGTATTTAGTTTAGAGATAAATAAATCAAATTTGGATTTGAAATCTTCCTATTCTGGCCACTTCAGACGCATTTGGAAAACATAGATCTATTCTAATTCAGATTGTTTCATGTTTGATGCTCTCAATCCCCTTAGCAAAAGAGGAAGGAAATTCCAATTAATGCATTTTACCTTAGTTTACAGCATTAAAATAAATGGTATCTACAAGTGAAACAATATCACTAATCTTGGGTCATTTGCTTTATAAAAACAAACTGTAATGATTGTAGGTGGTTGAGTTAAACTGCTTTTTGACTCTTTTTTTCAATGTTATTTATTTAAATCACCAAATACAATAAGAAGTCTAACAATTCAGAATACTGAGATTAAAAGAAGAGTTAGGTTGTCCTACATTACTTCTTGGTTTATAACCTGCATGCAAGACTCACATACACATCCCTCCAGGGAGCAAACTTTTATATTAGTGCTACAGTAAGCAAATCATAGTCTTCCTTAATTTGTTCTGATAATTAGTGTTAAGCAAATCTATCCCAAGTTTTGCCACAAAAGCTTCATGCCCTCAATTAGCACCACTGGAAAAATCAAACAACTTCAGAAGCAATTGTTAAAGTAGAAATTCTCCATGTTGTACATGGGTAGAGATTTCTAATGAGCTTCTTTTACTTTTCACATTTCATTTGAAACAGGCAACAATAGGGCTCAGAAAATATTTCAATATGAGCACAGGGTAATCAATGCCACTTCTAATACCTGCTGTGAAGCCTTACACTTCAAGTATTGTACTTTCTTGTTTTTCTATGGAATAGATCCAGATATATATTCAGGACTGAAATCTTTTACAGTCCTTCTTATTGTTAGTCAAACCTCTTACTTTTGTCATCAACTTAGAGATTACATTCCCATACCCAAAGCATCTAAATATATCAAGAACAAAAGTGGACCCAGCATTCACTGCTGGGGTGCACCACATTCATCCCTTCTCCAATCTGAGTCACTTACTCTAACTCTATGTGTCCTATCCATCAGCCAGCCTTCTATGCATGCTGCTACATTTCCTCTTATACTATATGCCTGGATTCATCTAAATAGGCTTCCTGTGCAACATCTTATCACAGGCCTTCTGAAAATCCAAATACACATCACCTGCATTCCTTTTATTTATCCAGGCATTTCTACCAAAAAAAGGGTGAAATTTGTTACACACATCTTGAATTTAACAAATCTTTATTAACTATCTTTTTCCTTCTCAATATGTATTAATTTTATCTCCAGTATGGATTCTAAGAATTTGCTCACAATTAAAGTTCCATGGGCTTTTGCCGAGTGCTCCGGTTTCCTCCCACAGCCAAAGATTTGCAGGTTGATAGGTAAATTGGCCATTATAAATTGGCCCTAGTACAGGTAGGTGGTAGGGGAATATAGGGAAGGTGGGGATGTGGTAGGAATATGGGATTAGTGTAGGATTAGTATAAATGGGTGGTTGATGGTCGGCACAGACTTGGTGGGCCAAAGGGCCTGTTTCAGTGCTGTATCTATAAATAAATAAAAATAAAAAATAAATTATCTGGTCCCTGATTACTCAGTTTATCTTTCTGCCCTTTTTTGAACAAGCGTGTTTCATCAACATCACACCATACCAACAGCAGAATTTGCATATTTAAGGGGCCAAAGCTATCTCCTCTCTGACTTCTCTCAACGGATGAGTCTGCATCCCATTAGGGCCCAGTGACCTATGTACCTTCAGTTTTACTAGTTCTTTTAGAACCAGTTCTTTTTCTACTGTTATCTCTAATGAGTGTTCCATATAACACAACATTATTGTCATTTCCACCATCATTTATAAAAACTGATGCAAAACATGTATTTAATATCACCACCATACATTTATCCTCCATAGTTAGACCTCCTCCTTCATCCCTGAGCAGCCTTGCCTCCTTTTAAAGTATTATTTTCCTTCCTATGTGCTTATAAAAGCTTCTACTATTTCATTTTATATTATCTGCCAGTCTTTATTTATATTCTTTTCAACCCTTCCAATCTCCCCTTTCACCATTTCACTACATTTTCTATATTCCTCATGATTATCTTTAGTATTGTTGCCCCATCTTCACAACTTCCCCCTTTTAAATTTCACTTTAGCTTTAACCTATTTAGCCACAGAGCTTTATGCTTTTTGCCTCATGGGAATATTTTTAATTTCTACTCTCTGATCATATATTTGAAGATTTCCTACTGCTGATCTGTCACCTTGTTTACTAACTTTTCTGTCCAGTTCATTTGGGTCAGGATCCCCTTTTATCTCTCTGCATTTTGAACCTGACTATGTTGTGGTCACTCTTTTGCAATTATTTTCCAACTGTCACGTTAGTTATTTTCCCCACTTAATTTCCCAGAACTAACTCGAGCATTGCTGCTTTCTTTGTTGGACAAGAGATATACTGATTGAAAAGCTGGATCCTTTCTTCCCACTTCAACCACATGTATTGAGTTGGATGATCAGCGATGATCATAATGAATGGCGGAGCAGGCTCGAAGGGCTGAATGGCCTACTCCTCCTATTTTCTAGGTTTTTATGTTTCTATTACTTTTATTTCAATCTCTCTTGGAATAATTAAAATCACCCGGAATTATTTTCTTGTTGTATTTGCATATCTTTGAGCTGTCTGCAAATCACCATCTCTATCTTATTTCCACTGTTTCTTGGCCTGTGAATCAAACAAGAATTGTACCATTTCCCTACCCCTTCCTAATCCTTAAATCTCCTTATGGATTCTGCCTCAAAATAACTCTCCTTATGCTCTAGCACTGTGATGGAATTCTTAACTAATAATGCCACTGCATCTCTCTCACCCTCTCTCATCTCGCCTGTTTAAAATGTTATAATCAGGAATATTGCTCCCAGTCCTGTCCAAATTTAAGTCATCCCTCCATTATAGCTTATTCTCCACAGTTATTAATGCTTCTAACTTTTAATTGTGTTTAAGATGCTTTGTGCATTCACATACATATCACTCAATCGGACTCCATTTTTTAGGACATTGACTCGTATTCTTTTCCTGGTTTTCTGATTTAATTTGGTGCGATCCCTTGCACATTCACTTGTTACGACCAAGGCAGGAGCAGTGCACAGTTAATTCAGTCCCACTTCTCCACAGGTCATAACATATTATTTAAAATTTTCCCACTTACTAATACAGGCAATCATATACTCTATTTTTCCCAGAATAGAACACACTAAACCAGGTTTCTTCACTGAACAACAAAATTATCATTTTATTATAAAACAAGTCTTAACTAGTAATGAAATAAAATACATATATACAGATTGCATTTTTAAAGGTTCAACATTACATTTTTTAAAGTCCCCCTTTTACCTTAGCATCTCACATGCACACATACATATATGTATATTGGTTAACTGAAAAAAGATAAATGGGATATTTGGATCAGAGCACCGTTACAGACAAAAAGCATTTGGGTTAACTACTTGCTTGTTTTTGAAGGAAACAGGATGAGATATGTTGTTCCAAACGGGCATACAGTCTAACTTCCGAGTACATGTAGACAGGTCGCTAGAAGCTTCAGAAATGTTTTTTTCAGGCGGCGTTGAGAATTATCTTCAGCAGGCTTTCTTCAAATACAGGAAACAAGATGAATCGACACAATGGACTTCCCAGAGTCTTTTAGGGAATTGCTGGAAAACGATCTGGGTTGTAGTCTTCTGTTCTTCCTTGGAATTCTGTCCTTCTACAGCAGACTTGACTTTTTCTCACTCCGGAAGGTAAAACACACACTCACTGACACACAACCAGAAAACATGTCAGTTTTCTGCTCTCCCTGATGTGCTCTCTGTTACTACTGGGCTTGTCGAATCAATGGAGCGCTTGTTACTTCTCTGCCCGTTACCAGGGTTTCAGCTCCAAGCCTAACCTGAGCCATGTGACAACCAGCAACACTGTTACCAATCTGGTTTCTTCAGTGTCCTCTTGATGGCTTTCTTTTTTAAAAAAAAACCTAGTCCAACATTTATTCAGTTTAACTACAAATTTCTTTAAAAAATATTTTTAACAGAAAACGAATCACTTTCATAACAACCTACCTCGTAGCCTTTTTTTTAACCTTTCTCCTCTGACGTCATTTTCCTCAATATTTATTTCAGGTAAGCCATCTGCTTCTATTCTAACAGCTTTATTAACTGTTCTCATTCTTCACTCTCAAATCTAGACTTTCCCACTTTCCACAGCTATCTTTATCAAATGAAATCACTAATGCTGAATTAGTAAGAATTTTCTTACGTCTACATCTGCCATGACAGCGAGTAATTTCATAATTGACTTTAACCAGAATGCTGAAACGTGATAATGCCTTTCATTGACTTCTCAGAGAAATGAATGTTTTAATATATTTGGATTGTCCAAGATAAATTCTCAGCACATGTCTGGACCATGGAGGATTAAGGAGATTGACTCCTCTGCAGTTGGTATCAGAAAAGATAGAATGTCTAACTCTCTCTGTGTCCCTCTCTCTCAGCTGCAACAAGAAGAAGGGCAGGAGGCTCCCTTTCCTTCCATGTTTAAGGAGGCTGTGGGTGATGCTGGTTAAGGCCTGTATCAGTGAAGGTTAATGCCAATCACTTCAAAGATTGCTCATTTGTAAAGTGAGTTAGGCCCACATCAAAGGGGAAAGTTGCCTGCTTTAATTATTTTAACAATGAGAGGAGTGAAAGAAAATTAATTGAATCGCATTAAAATCTGCATTCTGCTTCTTCATATACTGCATCTAACATAAGCTAGTCCATTAGTTCACAATTGAGGTTTTCTGACCAGAATTCTCACCTGCCCCCATTTTGAAAGTTAGGAGAGTGCATGCAGTGGCATATGTAAGATTACAGTACCCAGAAAGGAGATGGAGGAGTGGGGTGATGGTGGACAGGGAACAGTTGTGTAATACTGGGCTAGGGCCAAATTTTCTTTCAGTGGGAGGAATGTTACAGGGGGTGGATTTTCAGTTCAGGATGGTGCTGAGTTACTTCCAAGTGAGGAGATGGAAGCGGCTTGGGGTGATTCTGATTTCACCTAAAATGTAGGAAGAGGTTGTGACATTTTCTTTGCTCAGTGGGATGGTGAGTGGGTTGGGGGATTGTGAATAGTGGAAGCAAAGTGGGCCTTGATATCTGGTGACTGAGGGATACAAAGGTATGGAAGCTTTTCAGTTTGCTTTGTTTCTTACCGTGGTTCTGGGTGTTGGGAAGAAAGGGATATTGTTTCTCTGCTCGCTCAGGGTAGGAGTAGTTGGATGTGGCCACAATCTATGGCCATTGGCTGGAGGGGCATGGATTGATCCATGTGTATGAGGGAATGGTTCCCTTTGAATGGTTCCATGGTGATGGCAACCTTTATCTTTTGAAGAATCATGATCCCTTTCAGGGGACATAATTACCTCAGGCTGAAGGGGACGGATTATTTTGCGCTATGGGTGGGATTGTGATCGACAGTGGGACATTCTGCACTGAATGTGGTGGGTATGATCTGTGACCTATGGTGGGGTACAATCGTTCATCGGTGGCTTGCTCGCAGATTTAAGTGAGACGAGTAAAATTGCTGAATTGGATCTTTCATACTCCATCCCATTTCTTTACTTTGTACTTAATTGCTATGGGTAGTTGATAATTCAGTGCACATGATTTTAAATTTTGCAACTGTTAACATTTTGCCCTGTACAGCTTGGTGCTTCCTTTTCATCGAGCTTCCTTAATAATTTGTTGCCATTATGCATAATATTTTTAATTAAAGTCTTCACGATATATGATTCAGGAACATGTTTTACTAAGATTTTATCGATCCCTCATAGTGAAGTAATTCTATTTGACCAATGGGCATGCTTTAAACTTCCAAAACATGCTTACTAAATATCTTCAAACACTTCTTGATTGTTTTGCTCTTTTGAAACTTTATTCTTTTTGAATGCATGTATCTTGGTTGCTTGCTTGAACTGGATGAATTGGAATTTCTGGGGAATGAGTAAGGGGTTGTCACATAATGTTACACTCAATGTAACATTAGATTTACAGCATAACCTACAGGTGCAGTACCTTTGGAATCTTGAGACCATACTCCACGTTGAGTATGTCATAGATATCACTAAACTGAGTGTAACTAAGCCATAATTATTTTATTGAGGTGCTAAAAGTTCCTAACTAAATGCAAGTTCTTTTTTCTTTTATTTGACATAAATATGACAATCAATGGGTATGCAGTGTAATTGTCAATATGAATTCAATCCTCAATTAACTAATGATGGGGACACATCTGATCTGTGCCAGCCCAGTGGTAATAGATGCATCCAGATTCTTTAAGAGTCCAGTAATAAATATTTATTGAATTCCTGTTATTCTGATGATTTTTGCTGGCATGTGTTTTTGTTTTCTAAGTTGAGGATGCAGGCATCTCAATGAGGATAGTTTAATCTCTTTTTCTTGGGATATGGGCGACACTGGCAAGGCAGTACTTACCCAGCCCTAGTTGCCCTGAGGACATTCACTCAACCACATAGTACGGGACTGGAGTCATATATATGCAAATAGGAATAGCAAGTTCCTTTCCTGAAGGACATTAGTGAATAAGTTGGCTTTTTATGACCACCTATCACCTTTCATAATTACTTTTTGGTGTTAGCCCATTAATGACCAGATTTATTGAATTCAGTTTCACAACTAGCCATGATGGAATTTGAACTCTCAACCAGTATCATAACCACTGGGATTCCAGACCTTAAGGGCTGAATTTTCACCACGGAGGTGGAAAACAGGAGTTGGGTCTGTCTTAGGGTCAGAAACCCGCCTCTGGGGGTGGGGGGGGGTGGGGTGGGGAACTGATTAAACCAGATTTTCATGTTGGTAAGCCCTTAATTGGTATGGAGATGGGTTTCCTGTACACTTAGAACAGGTGGGGGTGGGAAAGGAGGTGGGTCAAATGATGTGTAGGACTAATTTAAACTCCCACGGCAGGTTGCTGTTTATCCTGAGTGAGAGATCTGCAGTCTGTGCTAAAGCCTTCCACTGGACCAGAGGGAAGCAAGATGTCACCGGACAGCCAGAGGTCTAGCATCCGGGGCATGGCAGACACTCACTTAATTGATGCCGACCTGGATCTAATGCTGGAGGCCATGAGAAAGAGGAGGGAGGTCCTCTTTCTGGAGGTTGGCAGGAGGAGCCCACCTCGTCGTGCAGCAGGGGCACGTCTCTGTTCAGCGTCATCTCCCTCCGCCTCCTCTTCCCCTTCCTCTTTCACCCCCTGCTCCTACTCCTCCCCCCATAAGCCCTTCCAGGGCCTCATTGTCCTCAAGGTGCACACCTCTCTGGAGGACCATGTAATAGAGAGCGCATGAGACCACTACAATGACAGAGACCCTTGCAGCAGGTATTGCAGAGCGCCACACAACCAGCGTAGGCACCGGAACTGCATCTTCAGAAGCCTGATGGCCTGCTCAATGGTTTTTCTACTGAGCAGGTGGCATTGGTTGTATCAACTCTGTGCCTCTGTCTGGGGCTCCTGTAGATGGGTGAGTAGCCATCTCTTCAGGGGCTATCCCTTGTCACCGAGGATCCATCCAGGCACTTTGGGGGTTGGAATGAAGATGTGAGAAATTGTGGACTGGCAGAGGATGAAGAAGTCATGGCAGCTGCCAGGAAAGTGAGTGCACACATGGTGGAGTCTCTTGTTGTGGTCTCAGACCAGTTGCACATTGAGGGAGTTGAAGCCCTTCTTGTTGATGGATCTCACTGGCTGGTTGCTGGGTGCTTTGATGGCAACATGGGTGCAATCGATGATGCCCTGCATCAGGGGGAATCCCGTGATGGAGGCGAAACCTACTGCCCTCTGCCCCGCGCGACTCTATCTATCGTAAAATGAACATACTGTCCTGCTCTGGCAAAGAGGGCATCATTGACCAGCGAGATGCAGTGGTGTGCAACCATTTTGAGATGCCATAAAGGTCCACAGCTGATTCTTGGAAGGAGCCAGAAGTGAAGATGTTCAAGCCCACAGTGACTTCAGCAGCTACTGGCAGGGCATGGTGACCAGTGCTGCAAGGTGCAAGGTCTTCGGCGACGAGATCTGTGACCATCTGCCTGGAGATTCACAGTCTCTTGCTGCGCGGGGTCTCTGTCATCTCCATGCCATTCCATCTTTGGTGATAAATCCTGTGTTGAGGGAATAGCTCCATTTCCTACCTGCCCCTCCTTCCTCTCCCATGGCCTCCTGATGCCTGGCTGTGGAGGGTGTTGCCCCCTCATCCTCGCTGGGTCCAAAATCTTACTGTCATGCCTCCAGTGACAGATGCAGTCATCCTTTTAGAGAGGTGGCTGTCCTATTGTGATTGACAGCCTAGCTCCCTGCTGTTCTGCTGGGAGGGGTGACAACCCCGTTCGATGCTCTAGCGCTGTGCCCACTCTCCCTACCACCTCCACAGCGCCAAGGGCACCTACATTCCAAGTGCTGAGACCCCTCTGCCCCTCTACCCTTTTATGGGGTAGGGGTGATGCCCTGGGTTAGCCTTACTGGTTCTCCACTGTGTACCTACCTCCCCTCAGCTCTCTAAAACTCATTTGCCCCTTTTAAATAATCCACCCTCCCACTTCAACAAGTTCTTTCTGAGCTTTTTAACTAGTTTAATTGGCCTCTATTGGGAGGAGAATAGGATTTTTGTCCCACCCTCCCCCCTCCGCCCCGCCTTTTGATTATTGCTGGCAGTGGGATTGGCGCCTTTAAATTGACATGCTGCCTGGCGCCAGTATTTTTGGGGCCTCTGTTCCTGACTTCATGGGTCCCTGAAATGCAACCCTAAGAATCTGATCCATGACAGTCCATTTCACTGAGAAAGCATATTCATGAAATTCAGTGATTTGAGGCAGCTTGTGGGCAGGCCTTAATTTTGAGCAGACATTAAAGACTGAATTTTGTTTCGTAAAAAACCCAATTTCTGTATCTCCAAATGCAAAGCTGAAGGCCAAAACTAAAATGCATGCTTATCACAAGTAAACATATTTCTTCGGGAATTGTGTGCTCCCATCCCGAAGTTTTATTCCATCTCTCCTGAGGGCGCTTAATCTTACTGAGGTATAGTTTGACAGATGTAGTATATTACCCAAATGGTCATTCCTTGTGTACAGTCAGAAAATCTAACCTTGAGTGTCAGTGGGCTCACCATTACTGAGTTAATCTTGTCTCTACCTGATGTCAACATAACTGAGGTCCTTGCATAATGATCAGAAGCAACAAGCTTCATTGATTTTAATGGCCCTTTACCTAGTCCAAGTGCATTGAAACCTATTCTATAAGGCAAAAGCTGTTCCACCACTGTACCCTGATCTGCTAACCCCCAACCCAGAGAACTTGATACAGTCCAGGAAGCAAACCTATAAACTTCTGATCTGCATGACCTTAACCAGTTAGTCCATCAGGTCAGCAGACAGATTGCTGTGCATGTGCTTATTCAATCCTATTTATGACTCCCGTTCAGATTACTTCTGCATATTTCTATTTATGATTTCCGTTCAAATTAATTAATTACATCAAATTAATTGCTTGATTTTTTTTTGAAGAAGTTGTTGAAATCTATCATTAAATGGAACAGGTAAGAGGTTTTATTATTAACATTTACAAAAACCAATATGGAATCCCTGAAAGCAGTGTGTTACAACCATGTTGGAAAGCAATGGGAGTTGGTAGGCAATGTGCCAGTCTTTAATGATGTGACTCAACTTACAATTTGGAGATGCTGTGCACTTTACACACCTATTTTGCAAAGAACTGCAATGGAAAATACATTAAGCAGTCACTATGAAGAGTGAATCCAACTGATGATTCAAGGCAGGTGTCTGCTGGATGCATGCAGTAAATACTCAACTTTTATTCCCCATTCAACTACAATGGGAGCTTTAAATATGATTCACTTCATAGCAGTGGAAATACCAATTTGGAGACTTTATTGTTTTTAGGAATTGCGTACAGTTATGTAATATGTTGCCAAAATGACTCAAAACACTTGATATTATGAATTACTTGGGTTCCTTAATATATAAAATATATATATTTTATAATATATAAAAAAAAATCAACTCAGTTTTGAAATTTTCAATTGCCATTACCTCAACAGTTTTTTGGGGGAGAAAGTTCTAGATTTCCATTACCCTTTGTGCGAAGAAGTTCTTCCTGATGTCACCCCTGAACGTTCTAGTTCTAATTTTAAGCTCCTTGGTTTGGACCTCCACACCTGAGGAAATAGTTTCACTCTATCTACCCTATCAACTCCTTTAATCATCTTAAACACCTCAATTAGATTGTCCATTAACCTTGGGTATGCAAGGGAAGACAAGCCTAGTCTACGCAACTCTTGTAGCATATTTAAAATTGTATTATGATTAACAGTATTCTGCTCCCTTCTTTTGTGTAGAATGGAATGGAGACAATATTGCCAAAGGCCATGCATCCCATTCCACACTTGACTGCGAAAAAGCAGGCATCCATCCTCGCCTCCGCTGTCCTGCCACACATCAAGTAACTTTCTCCCATTGATTATAGTATAACAAATAAAACAATAATGACATTTTGTCCCTTTATGCATATTTTCTACAATTTATTTAGCAACTGGGTTTATCTAAACGACAGATGTCCTAATTAGCCTAAATTCGTGAATTAGGTGAATTGACATTGGCCTGATTTGGATCATTTAAACATAGAAACATAGAAAATAGGAGCAGAAGAAGGCCATTCGGCCCTTCGAGCCTGCTCCGCCATTCACAAAAGATCATGGCTGATCATCTAATTCAGTACTCTGTTCCCGCTTTCTCCCCCTATCCCTTGATCACTTTGGCATTAAGAAATATATCTATCTCCTTCTTGAATATATTTAATGACTTGGCCTCCACTGCCTTCTGCAGTAGAGAATTCCACAGGTTCACCACCCTCTGAGTGAAGAAATTTCTCCTCATCTTGGTTCTAAATGGCATACCCCGTATCCTGAGACTGTGACCCCCTGGTTCTGGACTCCCCAGATTCCCGTCACTTGGAATATAACTATATCGAAAATGAAGATTGAGCAAATTTTCAGTACATAATATACCATACATGGTGACAAACTTCATTAATCCTCACAGCTCTTCAGTTCATCAGTGTATTTCAAAATGTTACTGATACCTTAACTTTAGTCATCATGGTGAAATAAATATTCGCTACTATTAAAATGCATTAATAAAGTTGTTGTTCCTTACTTGACCACACAATGAGAGTAACCTACAAATTATATAATGGCTCATAAATTCCTTAAGAGACCTTTGCAGGCAGATCTGGGGCAGGGTGGAGCTGCCATTTTCATCTCACATTAATTTCCTCCATACAAATGGTAGGAAATATGTTTTTTTTCCTCATTTGCCTGCCATCATAATACATCCATCCATTTGTATGCTGCATCTGCCTTCAAATCTTATGCCAATTCTGATCAGCATAAAAAGGGTTATAGGCCCTTTATAACAAATCTTTGTCCAATTTTCACCCCTTGCACCCAGCCAAAGCCAATGTTCTCTATCACTAATTCTGGTAAATGCTCTATTCTGTATCACTATCAGCAGTATTGGCCAAATCCAGCATTACCAACAACTATAATACTATTGCCATATATCACACTGACCATTGTTCCAACTATAGTTTTATTTATATTGTTACGAACCCATTAGAGATTGGTAACATTTTTTAAAAAGAAATTCAAACTCCCAGTTATTACTGAAAGAATTACACCACAAGATTAAACAAAAAACTTTACTGTACAAGAGTGAAACAAAGAAAAACACTACTAACTTAATAACACAATTTGAAATCACTTCTACTTTAAAATTAAAACCTTAACAGAACAGGAAGATATAGACTTTAAACACTAAGGGCTGAATTTTACTAGCCCCTCGACGTCGGGGCTCATGGCGGCGGGCCCGTAAAATACTTGCAGGAGGGACCCGTCACGACCCCCGACGCCGAGATGGCCCTGCCGCATATTACTGGCGGCGACAAGGTGTCAGTGCAGCCCTTTGTTTGAATATTAAAATTAAATTTAGAAGCGCAGATGAACCTACCTGGTCCTGGAGGATGTCCCACGTTGAGACACTGGTGGGGACGGGGGGAGGACTGAAATTATCAGGCCGGGGTGTGGGGGAGCATGGAAAATCTTTTTTATTGGCTGTGCGGATGGTGGGAAGGGTTTGAAGGGCAATGGTGACCAAATTCAGGGGGAAAAAGTTGCATTGGGAATAAAGTTTTTTTCTGGTGGGAAAGGCCCAAAAATAAAGTGTGTGGTCATTCGGCGGGGGTTGTGGGGGGGGGGGGGGGGGGGCGGAGATGGTGGGCGGTAGAGGGTATTCCAGCTTTATTTTATTAAAATCAATATGAAATCAATTTCTCTTTAAAAATGTAAATGCAATTGAAGGGCTTTTAAAATGGCGCTGGCGCCTACGCCACTCCGCCCCCTCCATTTAAGTGAGCCCCTGTGTGAAATATTGCAGGGCCTCAGCGACAGCGCTTCCGTGTCAGAAGGTTGCTGAGTTCAAAGCACGTTGCTGTGATATGTGGTGCGCTAATAAATTTCAGCCCTAAATCTCAACAGAACACCTCTGTTTGACTTTTACTTCCACCCCAAGAGTTCCCCTATACCTTACAGGATCTTGGCGGTTTGTTCACTTCTCCTGGGACCAATCCAAATTTGCATCACAGCTCTTAGGAATTCACTTCAATTTTCCTTCGTTTCTCAGCTGTCTTCCGAGGTATGAGATTTCCTGGGGATTCTTCCTCTAGCATTTGGCAAGGCAATTCTCCTCTTCCCTTTCAACACCTCACGAATCAGGATTTCCCAATTTGAGCTTGAGCCTTACTCAAAACAGAAACACTCCAGTTCCTGATAGCCTTGCTGCTCCTGAGCTCAGCTGCTGCCAAAGCCAACAGTTTTCCAAAAGCTGATTGTCCATGTCAGCAAGAAGGGATAAAAAAAACCTGACCAAGAGGCACCCCTGCAACATCTCTCGTCATAGCCATGTGGTACATATGGAATGTCCCAGATAGCAATTTAAATAATGATGTCCAACTCCAAACATGTACTTGATTTCTGATACCCAACTGAATAATTGATATTTCTAACAATTACAGAGCAACCCCTTCCAGACTTTCTGGCTTCAACTCCCAACTAAATAAGTGCACCTGCTGTTTTATGGCTCTCATCCCTCTAACTCTGTCTCTATAAGCACTCATGGAGATATCCTTGAAATAAAATCTCTTGGGTGGTCCTGCAACCTTTTTAAATTCTGGAATTTCAATTATCTTACAGCTACACATTTAATTTCCCCCAAACTAAAAGTGACCTCTAAAATATTAATACAAACCATAGATTAGATGATCCGGGCAATATTTATATATACACAATGTATACTTAACTGCTGTGAACGCACACATGATCAATCTCCAGTCCCAGTGGCCCAACTGTGGGAAGTGTCTATCCGAGATGAACTGCTTCTGCAAAGGGAAACAAGGGAATAAGAAAATTTCAACCAGGTAGCCCTTGTATTTTTTAGTGGCTGATTACAATGCACAGTTGAAATGTAGTATCCTAAAAGGGGAGGGGGAAGAAAGGAACTCAAATATGGGGCAATAATACCTCAAAAATGAAAACAACTTATAAAATAAAAAAGTTTAGTGCTACTGATGGAAATTGCTGAAATGTATGGAAAGTAATGTGTATTAAAACCGATCTTTTCATCTTTAATCATATGTGATATGCCACTCTATTATGTGAGTGTAAATGCCATTGTTCACTGGTAAGCATGGTTGTAACGTTTTCTGCCAACCTGGCCTATTCTTTTTAAAGCTACTGCTAGAAGTACCCCTTGAGGAGAAGTGTTTAAATAGGCAAATGTAGATATTTGGAGGTTCGTGTAAACTTACCTTAAATCCCCTTATCTGGAATGACCTTGTTAGGACACCTTTACAAAAAACCTTGATTAAAGAAGGCAAGGCCAGGTATGGAGATTTCGTAAGTTAGGGGCTCCCACATTGTAAACCTCAGTCAGAGCATCTGATGTAGCAAAGGTGCAAGGGCATCGGGTTTCATCAGGTATATCTGAATGAAACTTTTGGAAATGGGGTCCATTTGTGAATAAGCCTGGGGTCATGGCCTGGACTCATGAAGATGAGGAGGATTTTTTAAAATTAAATTTTTAATGTGGCCTCCTGACATAGGAGCCATGTGGCAGAGACTCTCCAGCTTTCTAAATGTGAGGGAGGATCTCATTCTTATTCAGCACATTCCTGGGCTTTGCATTAAACTGCTGGAAGATAATGACTTCCCCTACAATCTCCACAATCATTGGTCCTGACAACGGACTCTCCAGATGATTTGAGAATATTGAATATACTCTGCATGATCCTTTGTACATACCTAACCTCAAGGAAAGCAGTTTAGTTGGGAGTTGCCATTTTTTTATTCATTCCATTTCTAGCTGTCAAAAGATTGCCCCTTAATACAAGCATGAATGCAGTGAAAGGAAGCATGATGGCGTGACTAGGTGTGTTTTTCTAAAAAGAAAAGCTCTTTGTACTAATGAATGTGTGCAGATTGCACAATTTGGAAAATCTGTAAATTAACAAATTGAATATTTGGTGCAAATTCCCAGATGATTTGAGGGTTCAAATTGAACAACCCTTGTTGTGCCATGTGAGACCTAACACAGCAATTATTTTTGCTCAACATGTAAATAAATTATATCTACAAAAGTGCAGACAGAAAAAGTAATAGTTTTGGGGTTCAGACTGTTTAAGCTAGCAGTATTATAGTATGAAAGTTATTCACCAGAAGCAGCTGTAAATATCTGCAAATTCAATTGCATTTCCAAGATTAATTTCCTGTGCATTCTATATGCTCATTATTCTTGATGTCAAATTATAGAAATGTAAGGGACATTATTCATTTTAGCCATTACCAAGTAAACAAAATTAACTGTAATCTTCTATCAGTATAGGACTTTGGGGCAAGAATGATATTTTCGTAAATTATGGTCAAAATGTTCTTCCAATCATTTAGCGTGATAAAAAAGCAGACAACGTTGAAAAGAAATTAGGACACAAAAACATGATTAAAAATAATATTGAGCAGTTAAATATTTGATTACATAGACAATTAAATTATTCCCTTCTCTCTGTCATTGAGTCTTCATAGAGGTTTCAAAATTAATCATTCTGCCCAATGACTCAATGTAGCTTTCAGAACATTGAAGCCAATGCATTTGTCAGAAGTGATTAGGGCTATTTAAAGCAACCTTTGGATGAGATACTGATCCAAATCGTCCTGAAAACAAAATTCATGTTAACGATGCGCGCTATTATTAATGGGCAAATTTGCTGGAATAATTCAAGGGATGAAGAGTTATGCTGTGAGCTGCGAATCTACAGAAATTGCTTGTTGATTTGCCTCACAGAAACAGCATCTTGCCATTAGCTGCACTGTTTTTTTTAAGAGCTTGCTGAATTTTCACATTAATTGCCCATTAAATTCACTGCAGAATGATGGAGTTCATAATTAAGTATCCTTTTAATCACATGATAATTCTTAACACAATGCCAATCAATTTTTCTGACCCAGAAAAGGAACAATTTAAACTTTAGAGTCTCATTACAGCATATAGTAAATTATTGTTAGAGATTTTAAAAATGTCAAGTTTTAATTTTTTTTAACTTTACCTTTCTGACTCTTTTAATCCAATCTTTTTTCCCCTACTCTTTATTTCTTTTTCTGAACTCATTCATCCTCCTTCTCCATATTTATTACAAAATAAATCTAGCAGAAGTTTATTCAGAAAATGGTGTGAAGTTCACAGAATTTGTGCTCATTTTCTCTCATTAAGGCCATTTGTGTGCATTAAAATAGGATATTCATTTCTCTTTTCTCCCAGGTTAAAAATACTGAAATTAATTTTTTTGGTAATTCCAATTCTGGACTGTAGAGTATAAATGGCTTTAAAAGTAAGGTGTAATTTTTTTTATAATTGTGTCTTTATTTTCTCTTATTCAGTGTTCAAGCAGAGATTTTCTCAAGCTTAACGAACTATGGATCTGTACAGTGTCCACCGAGAAAAATTACCCTTTTCATTAAACAATATCAAATGATGATCTCTAATCTTTATTAATATACTGTCAGTGTTCTTATCATCAGTATCTCTAAATAGGACCCTTCTGTCTTACCAGGACTTTAATTGTTTAAATCAGTAGCTCATTTTGAATTGTTCAGTTTTCAAATGCCTGTCTAAATGCTTTCTCTTGCCTGATTCTTTCCCATCAAATTGGAATGCTTCTATAGGGAGTAAGCAATTTATGCAACATAAGTGACCGATGCAATTTAGGAGGCAAATAAATGTCATGGTAAGCTAGCATGGATATGAGATACTGAACCTTTCATTACCAGACGTGTTCTTTCAGTGTATTTTTGTTTTTTATTTATTTAGTTCATTCATAATTAATCATTAATTTATTTGTTTAGTTTTATATATTTCAGAGTACTCTCTTCATGCATTTCGGTTGTTATACCAGTTTTAGGAGAGCTCTCCTATACTAATTTCCCAGTATATTGGTCAGAAATCTAATAGTTCAATGAAAATGTAAATCTCCGCTGGAATATGGTAAGCCAGCTTTTTCACATTTTCTCGTGCTGCTGAAAATAGGAGAATGAACATTTACCATTGAGGGCCCTTTTATAATATATCAGCGTCAGTTATTTCAAAACCTCAGAATAACTTTCATGTTTTGGACAGTCCAGACTGGTGGTGACTGCAGGTATATGTTTGATCTGTGGTAGTCCAGTGATAGTCATTCGTTTGTGGTTTGAAGTAGTTTTAGTGGGTTATGAAGCCTGGGGTAGGGGGATCTTAGTCATATTTATTCCGCTTATAACAGTTCAGTGATGGTTAACAACCTTCTATCACAGTCTTATCCATTAGTGATATTTTGTTCAATGTCAGCAGTTTTAGACCTATTTGGATTTACATCTAATTGGAAAAACTATCAGCTGAGAAAAATTATTTGGATTTATTTTGACTGCATTCCTTTATCTACCAATTGTAATGATCCAAAAGGCATAATATTCTTATCAGGAAAATAACTTAATGTTGCTTTTTCCTCATTAATTATTAATATTAATTTCCCCAGATTTTATTGAACTCGACACAGAGCTATATCTGGTTTTTGTATATATTTGATTAACCAGATACCTAGAGGTGTGAAAAATGTTATTAAATCCTCTCTTTCCCCTTCCACCTCATGAAATTTGCACAAGTCTAAGGTTAGTGTTGAAGAAAAGGTTAATTACAGCAAGAAAATTTCAACAGAGTAATGTAGGCAGCAGCACAAAACTAACCACAGTGGCGCAGTGGTTAGCACCGCAGCCTCACAACTCCAGCGAACCGGGTTCAATTCTGGGTACTGACTGTGTGGAGTTTGCAAGTTCTCCCTGTGTCTGCGTGGGTTTTCTCCGGGTGCTCCGGTTTCCTCCCACAAGCCAAAAGACTTGCTGGTTGGTAGGTAAATTGGCCATTATAAATTGCCACTAGTATAGGTAGGTGGTAAGGAAATATAGGGACGGGTGGGGATGTGGTAGGAATATGGGATTAGTGTAGGATTAGTATAAATGGGTGGTTGATGGTCGGCACAGACTCGGTGGGCCGAAGGGCCTGTTTCAGTGCTGTATCTCTAAACCTAAACCTAAACCAAAACAAAGACTCATAATACAGGGACCTGGGGCTGAATTTTTCCAGTGACAACCATGTCCCACTGCCGGAGCCAGCCTCACATCACCAGGTGGCAGGACCTTGGGATAGTACTCTTACCAGTGGCGGCCAGGTCTACTAATAACTGTCCAATTGAGGATGGCGGCCCACCTGCACCAGTGTTGCCGGCCTGCTATGATCAGGTGAGAAAGGGGTCCTGGGGTTCCCTCTCAGCCTTTTCCTGGTTTGACCGTAACAGGGTTTAATTTTTATAACACCATGTTTTTAGCTTCCCCTCAATGAATCCTTGTTCACTGCTCTCCAATTGTAATGGCAAACAAATCAACCAGACAGGTTTTAGTTTAATTTAGTTTAGAGATACAGCACTGAAACAGGCCCTTCGGCCCACCAAGTCTGTGCCGACCATCAACCACCCATTTATACCAATCCTACACTAATCCCATATTCTTACCACATCCCCACCTGTCCCTATATTTCCCTACCACCTACCTATACTAGGGGCAATTTATAATGGCCAATTAACCTATCAACCTGCAAGTCTTTGGTATGTGGGAGGAAACAGGAGCACCCGGAGGAAACCCACGCAGACACAGGGAGAACTTGCAAACTCCACACAGGCAGTACCCAGAATTGAACCCGGGTCGCTGGAGCTGTGAGGCTGCAGTGCTAACCACTGCGCCGCCCTAAGTTTTCTTAGATTGAAACAAGAAAGGTGTAAATTTATTAACCTTAAAACTCTAATTCGGTTAAACTACTACGAATACGTGACATGACCACATTAGCATGCATACGCGATTAATAGACACACAGATAGAGACAGAAAAGGAGAAAGAATCAAGGAAAAAGGTTTGAAGCAATAGCTGGAGTTCATTTACTATCTTTTGAGTTCAATGTAAAGTCTTTGGTTGCAGTTACCTCTTGCTGTCTCATTGGGACACAGTACACACTTTCCAACTTGCTTTGATGGTTTCCTGTCTTCTTGAAATCCAGTTGCAGTCTCTTCTTTTCGTGAGAAAGAGCGAGACAGGGAGATGCTGTCTTCCTTCAAGTTCAGTTGCAGTCTAACTTCAAACTCTTCTGTGAACACAATTCAAACCAAACACGGGCCAGCAGGCCAGTCATGTGACTTGCTTTTTTTTAAACAACCTGCCCGCCGAGATCGTGTGGATGCTTTCAATCACAGTAGGCATCCTCAGTCGGGGGCTGGAATGCTGGCTTTCACACAGTCAATGTCTTGTGATCAATATCCATTTGGTTAATTGAATCAGGGAGCAGTTCCATTGTCTTCTCCAGGCAACTTTCCCTCAGAATGCAAATCTTTCCAGCCACTGTCCTGTTAGAATGCAGGTGCAGCCATGTTTTCAGTCCAGTGAGCATTTAAAAATTAATGTTCCATATGACAAAATTAATATGCCTCATTCTTGTCAGGTGGGGTTTTCATCACACCCTCACATCCAGCAGAATGAAATGCAATTTTTGAAGAGCATTTCATTAAAAGAGAATAGAGAGAAGAGTAAGTACAGGAAAACACACATGCATTTCTCTCATTCATTCTCATTCATTCAGAAATCCTAAAAATTGTTGCCGCCTGTCTTTCCTTTGTAGCAGTACTGCTTTAAAATGCCGCTTTTCTCTTGAGATGGGTCGAGCTATGTGTTGCTCCAAAGGGGTTTGATGTTTCTTCACTATCAGCCTGGAATGGTTTGGGAATGGGCATCCCAGTAAACATGTGATTTTTGGGGAGGTTTGCACATTTCCCTGACTGTCTAGGGTGCCTTTGCTCCTGTTGAGATCTGCAGGGGGAGGGTTGGGTTTAATTAGCCCTAGGTTGGAGTTCTGCTCATGAGGTTCAGTAGTGGGTGGATCCATTCTGAACTCTCTTTAAGTGCTTTGATGAATCATGCAAGAGCTTTTCACCTTAGGGGATGGTTAGTTCCCTTTTCTCCTGACTGTGGGGGAAGATTGCTTGCTAATCTTTCCTTTGTCCTAGGTATTTGTTCAGATTCTACTGCACTCCCCTGCGACATTTCAACTAGGTGAGGCATCAACCTCACGGTGTCTCTGCCCTCTTGAGGACTTTCTTTGTTTCTGCAGGTTTCTGTAAATGCTCTTAGCAACTCTGGTGGGGTGCTTCTGGTGTCTGCATTTACATAGGAGAATGTGGTGTCTAATTTTTCAAAGATTTCGGGGTTGGCTGGCCAAACAGTAGGGGTTTTCATTTGGGAACCCTCTCAGATCTCCTTTAACCTGTCCCCTTTGTCCCTTTTTCCCCTTTCCTCTATAACCTTTTGCCAGCCTTGTGTCTATCTGTCACCTTTTGTTCTTGTCAGGGGTCCCTTACAGTTCACCAGCCCTCTGCTGGAGGGTCTTCCAAACATTGATACAGAACTTAGGGGTGAAGATTTCACTGGAGGTTGGGGTTTCCCCTCAACCTGGCACATGTGGCAACTTCTGCAGTACTCCACCACATCTTTGTGAAGTTTTTGGCCAGTCAAACCACTGTCTTATGTGGGCTTTGGTTTTTCATATACCAACATGTACAGCCATTGTAATCTCATGGGCTAGTCTTAATACTTTTCTCCAGTACCTCTGCGGCACCACTAACTGGTGAACCGCTGTCCACTCCTTGCTTTCAGGTCTGCGAGGAGAACTCCACTTCCTCATCAGCACCTCATTCTTTAAATGGTAGCAGTCCGGAACTCCCTCTGCTTCAATTTCAGACTGGGCAGCCTGTACAAACTCTCTCATTACTGGGTCAGCTCACTGAGCCTCGGATAAGGAAGATTAATTTAATTCATTCCCTGGGTCTTTTAACTTTCTAAAGTAATTCTCAGACAGACAGACCTCATGGCCATCTGCCTTCAGTGCCAATTCAGTCTCCTCTGGGGGAGCTGGTTTGGTCAGGGCCCGATTCACTACACAAGCAGGGGAACTGCAGGGGACTGTCTCCTACCACTGCCCTGTCTCTCTGACCACCTGTGGTCTCTCTTTCACTACTGGGGAAGCTACCGCCTTCGCCCCCGCCAGATCATTACCTAAGAGCAGGTCAACCCCGTCCGCAGGCAAACTAGAGACAAGCTCTATGGTCACCGGTCCCAAAACTAGGTTGCACTCTAAGTGCACCCAACATAGAAATACAGGCGTACTGTGCCCTCCAATACCAGTTATCACCGTTCTGGTATTTACTGCACTCTCTGGGGCAAAGGTCAGGCCTTTTCCCATTAAAAGGGATCTAATAGCCCCTGTGTCCTTGAGGATTGCTATGGGCTTGCTTGCCCCACTCGAGAGGTATGGGGTTACTCTCCCTTCAGACACAAAGTCCTGATAACCTTCAGGAATCCTATTAAATTTTTCTCTACTCACAACAGTATGCTTTCTGGGTCTTACTATTGCTGCAATTAAAGCCACAGCTTGTTCTGCTGTGCTTTCTATCAGGGTCCCTTATCCTTCACTGAGCGGGTGTGCGCTGATTAGTCCTACAGGCTTTCCCTGTAGTTTCCAGCAGTCAGCTCTTAGATGACCTGCTTTATTACAATGCAAGCATTCAGATCTCTGGGTCTCACTTCTACTGAGAGCACCTTCCTTTTTGGCTGGAGGAGGGCCCCCTATGTCTCCTGTTTTTCCTTCTCTCCCAGGACTGCTTGGGCTTCTATCACCTTCCCACCCTTTGTCCATTTCGGATTTGTGGGGATGACTAGGAAAGCTTTTCCCTTGGGGAACCGACTTATAGATGAAAGCAAACTCATCAGCCAGAACTGAGGCTTGCCTGGCTCTATGAACCTTTTGTTCCTCTACATGTGTCTTAATGGAGAGTGAGATAAAGTTTTTAAATTCCTCTAGCAAAATTACCTCTCTGAGATTTTCATAGCTGAGCTGCACTTTAAGAGCCCTCAACCACTGGTCAAAAGCCGGCTGCTTACTTTTCTCAAGCTCCATGTAAGTTTCATCAGCTTGTTTCTTGGGGGTTCAAAACTTTTGGCGATAGGCTCATATGCCCCGAGGATAGCATTTTTGTCAGTTCATAATTGGATGAACTCTCATCTGGCAACAAGGAATAAACCTCATGGGCTTTTAGATTAGATTAGATTAGATTAGATTAGATTAGATTAGAGATACAGCACTGAAACAGGCCCTTCGGCCCACCGAGTCTGTGCCGAACATCAACCACCCATTTATACTAATCCTACACTAATCCCATATTCCTACCAAACATCCCCACCTGTCCCTATATTTCCCTACCACCTACCTATACTAGTGACAATTTATAATGGCCAATTTTCTGCTTAACTTGCATTGTAACAGAAGAGTCCAAGTCTCAGCTGGCCACTTTAACTGCCTTGCAAGTTTTTCAAAAGATACAAAAAATGCTTCCATGTCTTCCTCATTGAATTTTGGTATCAGTTGAGTAAATGTTAGCAATTCAGTACCCAGCCCTGAATTATGCTCCTCCAAACTGGCTATGCTTTCACTGGGGTTACTCTATCGCCCCCTAGTTAACTCAAGCCGCCTCAGCTTTCCCTTCTCGTATTCTTTCTGGAAGGTTCTTTGTTTCTCTCTCTCCTCTCTCTTTTTCTCTTTCTCTTTCCTCACGTTCCTTCTGGAAGGTTATTTCTTTCTCTCTCTCCTGTCTTTCTTTCCCTTTCTCCTGCCTCTCTCATTCCCTGTCTTCTAATTCAAGTTTCCTCTGTTACAATTGTATCTTTGCTAGCAATACCCTGTCAGAGTCTGTTTCTAACCCTGTTTCTGCTTATTCAGATTTGAGGGAAAAATGGTGGGCCACTTGTCTTAGGAGTTCAGACTTCCTAACCTTGCCACATATAGTGATCCCACACAGCTCAGCCATTTTTCTCAACTCCTCCATAGCCAGTGCTTTTAACTTATCCCAAGTTACTTCACCCTGGCTTGGGGAATTACTGACTTCAGTCGCAGACATGTTAGTATTGTAGCACACACAACCACAAGAAAACCAGTATTGAAATCTTTTCTCTTTTTGATTGGTGTCAATTTGACTTCCAACTTCCAATTTCTGTTTGTCTGTGGGTTGAATTGGACGCTAGCCCCCAAATTTCTGTTACGAGCAGGTGGGAAAGAGGTCCAGGGGTTCCCTCTCAGGCTTTAACTGGTTTGACTGTAACAGGGTTTAATTTTTAAAATACCCTGTTTTTCGCTTCCCCTCAGTGAATCCTTGTTCTCTGCTCTCCAATTGTAATGACAAAGAAATCAACCAGACAAGTTTTCTTAGATTGAAACAAGAAAGGTGTAAGTTTATTAACCATAAAACTCTAATTCGGTTAAAACTACTACGAATGCACGACGTGACCATGCTAGCAAGCATACACGATGAACACACACGCAAATTGAGACAGAAAAGGCGAAAGAATCAAGGCGAAAGGTTTGAAGCAATAGCTGGACTTCATTTACTGTCTTTTGCATTCGATGTAAAGTCTTCGGTTGCAGTTATGTCTTGCCATCTCATTGGGACACAGTACACACTTTCCAACTTGCTTTGATGGTTTCCTGTCTTCTTGAAATCCAGTTGCAGTCTCTCCTTTTCATGAGAGAGAGCGTGAGACAGGGAGATGCTGTCTTCCTTCAAGTTCAGTTGCAGTCTAACTGCAAACTCTTCTGCGAACACAATTCAAACCAAACCCGGGCCAGCAGGCCAGTCATGTGACCACCTTTTTTTTAAACAACCTGCCCGCCGAGGTTTTGTGGGTGCTTTCAATCTTAATAGACATCCTCAGTCGGGGGCTGGAATGCTGGCTTTCACACAATGTCTTGTGAATAAAATCCATTTGGTTAATTGAATCAGGGAGCAGTTCCATTGTCTTCTCCAGGCAACTGTCTCTCAGAATGCAAATCTTTCCAGCCACTGTCCTGTTAGAATGCAGGTGCAACCATGTTTTCAGTCCAGTGAGCATTTAAAAATTAATGTTCCATATGATGAAATTGATATGCCTCATTCTTGGCAGGAGGGGTTTTCATAACAGGGCCCAATCAGAGGGCCAGCAGTTCAGCAGCCTTGGCAGTGCCACCTCTAGCAGTGGCCACTGCTGATGCTGCAAGATGAAGCAGAGGGTGCCTCTGTGGTGAGGTGCCCTGAAAATCAGGTAAGTTAACTTGAAACAGCCGGGGCCAGGCAGGCATGCCCTGGTGATCGGGAGGGGTAGGTGGGGTTCCCCTTCAAGCTGCGGCGCTGTAATCCTGGGGTGGCCCCTCCATTTGAACCTGCTGGGAGGCTGCCAGGGTTTACCTGGCCATCTCACAACGTGGCAGCGGGCCCCCCCACCCAACCACTCTCCATGATGCGGGCAAAATGCCGGTGGGGGTGGAAAGTGATCCTTAATTGGGCAATTAAGTGGCTCAATTGGCTGCCCAGTGGGCAGCTGAGCAGTTGAGGTTCCCCCTGCTTGTAATATATCATGGTGGCAGGAAGACGTCAGGCTCCCCACTTGATGCCTTCTCCTGCCATATTACCGGCCCCCCAGCTAGTCTCCAAAGGGCTAGTAAAATTCAGCCCCTGGACTAATAATCCAGGGAATGTGAGTTCAAGCCTCACATAGGCAGTTTGAGAACTTGGATTAAATTTTTTTAAAATTGGAAATAGAACAAAAAGTTGGTATTAGTAGAAGTGATTGTAAAGCTGTCAGATTGTTATAAAACCAAACTAATGTCCTTTAGAAAAGGAAAGCTGCCATCCTTACTCCTCCTAATCTATGTGACTTCAGTCCCACCCCAATGTGGTTGACTCTTAACTGCCCTCTGAAGTGACCTAGCAAGTCACTCAGTTGGTCCACCACCACTATCTCAGAGCAACTAGGGATGTGCAATAGATGCCAGTCTTGTCAGTGTCACCCACATCCTGATAATGAAATAAAAAATATATTTTAAAGGGAGGTTGTCTTCATGAAAACATCATGACAAAAATCTTTTTGAAGGAGAGAGGAAAATTCTGTCACTTTCAACATAACATTAACAAAAATGGCCTGATCATCCTTTTCATCATCATTTATGTAACCAGCTTGTATTTTTACAAGCAAAAAGAAAAAGATTTGTCAAACTCCTTTTCCACAAAGTCAGTGCTCCTTTAGAACAATAGTCTTTAAACTTTTTCTGTTTGTTACCAACCGGCAAATATTAACACTCCCAGGGCTCCCTGTCTGAATTTCCGAAAGATATTTTTGTCAGCAACCCAAATGAAATCAGTGCTATCATTGCAGAACAAGATTTTAATTAATAAACAGCCACAAAAATAATATGCTGGTCAACAAATACAAGGCCATTTAGAAATTTGATGACAGTGAACAAGAATCCTTACATCTTGATGGTGCCAGAAATTTGCTTGTGGATCCAAAACTAAATTCCTCAGGAGCATAATAATGAAGGCAGATCCTATGTGACTGACAAGGATAAATGATCCCTCCTCATCCTTCCCGACCTATCTGTAGCCTTTGACATGGTTGACTAAACCATCCTACTCCAACACCTCACCACTGATACCCAGTTGGGCATCATCACACTTGCCTGGTTTCATTCTTAACTATCTATTCATAGCCAGAGAATCGTCTGCAATGTCTCCTCTTCCTGCTCCTGTACAGTTACCTCCAGTGTCCCCCAAGGATCTATTCTAGGCCCCCTGCTATTTCTCATTTACAGACGGCTGCTCAGCAGCATCATCCAAAAGCAGAGTATCAGTTTCCGCATGTATGCTCAGGACATCCAGCTCCACCTCACCACTACCACTCTCGACCTCGCCGCTGTCTCTAAATTATCACACTGCTTGTCTGACATCCAGTACTGGATGAGCAGAAATTATCTCCAAATAAATATTAGGAAGACCAAAGCCATTGTCTTCAGTCCGTTACAAACTCCATTCCCAAGCCATCCCTCCATCCCTCTCCCAGGCAACTGTCTGAGGCTGAAGTAGACTGTTCGCATTGGGGTCATTATTTGACCCCAAGATGAGCTTTTATCCACTTAACTGCACCATTAATAAGACTGCCTATTTCCACCTGCATAATATCGTCCAACTCCACTCCTGCCTCAGCTCATCTGATGTAGAAACTCTCATCCGTTCCTTTGTTACCTTGAGACCTGACTGCTTCAACGCACTCATGTCTGCCCTCCCAAGTTCTACCCTGAATAAACCTGAGGTCATCCAAAACTCTGTTGCCCGTTTCCTTACTTGCACCAGATCCCATTCACCATCTCTGCCTCTCTTTCCTTCTTAAAGATACTCCTTAAAACCTAACTCTCTAATCAAGGTTTTGGTAACCTGCTGTAAGATCTCTTTATATAGCGCGGTGTTAAATTTGTTTTATAACGCTCCTATAAAATGCTGTGGGACATTTTATTATGTTAAAGGCACTATATATATATATATATACAAGTTGTTGTAGTTTTCAAATTGTACAATCATTAAATTATTGTTTCCTAACTGATCTCGTGTGATTGCATAACACTGGTACCATTAGTTGTAACATGCTGTCTTTTCTATAATACCAAAGTTATTATAACACTCCAGAAATGCAGTCATTTGTATGTGTTTGTCTGTATGTGATAAGTTATGTTGGTCAACTGGCCTAAAGCTGACAATGGAGTTTCAATAATATTGGCAATTTATGATTAATGTAACACAATGGTGGATTAAAATAAGTTTATATTTGATAGTTTCAAAAATATTCTTCATCCATATAGTCTAGATAATAATAAAAAGAAAGACAGAATTAGGCAATTTAATCTATTTCACAGCAGGTATGAATATAATTCATTGTAATCCTGAAAGAAAAGGCAGTTTAACTGCCTGTGTATTGACAGGTTACTAGGCTGTGTATTATTCTTCCTTTTATTATGTAACAAATGTTAGACCATTACCAATGTTGGCAGGTTTTATTATAGAGGATATTATTTAACTTTTTTATTCTGGACCATTACTGGACTAACTTGCAAGGTGGAATTGACCTAACTAAATGCCAGAATATTGTAATGAAACAATGTATCTCCAGGGGAAAATCTGAGAGCATTTGTTGATGCATGGTTTATCTTTCAGTAAAACATAAGATTCAAAGTTAAAATTACTATACATTAGTCAATGTTTTCATTCATCATGCACAGTCTAAAACTGAAATTTTAGCAGGTCCACACTTTTATCACGTCCAGGTATCTATCACATTTTGCATTAAAATAAAGGGAGCAGCGATCATAATATGATTGAATTTTACATTCAGTTTGAGGGAGAGAAGAGTGGGTGCTGAATTTTACCAGCCCTCTGACGTCAGGGGTTATGGCGGATGGCTCCGGAAAATTCTTCTGGGAGAGGCTCGCCTCAACCCCTGACGCCGAGAAGGCCCCACCGCTTTTATATGTGTAAAAGATTATTGCAAATAAATGTTAATCAACTTGCCTGGAACGGACGGCCATCCCACGCTGATATTCCAGCTGGTGGCCGGAAGTCCCGCACCTTTGGATCCCCGTTTGGGGATCCGAGGCGAGACTCTGGTGGGGAGGGGGAGGAGTGTAATTTTCAGGAGGGGGGAGGAGTGGGGAAAACTGATTCCATTAGCTGAGGGGATGGTGGGAAGGGGTTGAAGGACATAGATCATAAAGTTCAGGGGTGAAAGGTCAGGACCGGAAAAAATGTTTTTTTGGGGGGTAGAGGGAAATAAATTTATTGTTTGATGATTTGGGGGGGGGGGCTGGTGGTGGAAGAGGGTCTTTGATATGAACTTTACTGTTTTTATTTATATTAAAGGTAATGTTCCCTTTAAACATTCAAATGGTCTGTTGGTGCTTGAAGCCCTTTAAAAATGGCACCTGCACAGTGACGCCTAACGCCATTGCCGGGGATAAAGCGGCCGCCCCCTCTACGTCGTCGGGGGTGGCCGTCCCATGACCTCCATTTAAATGAGCTCCCACGCATAATATTGCGGGGGCTCAGCAACGGCCAATCAAAGCGCGCCCCTGCGATATGCGGCACGCTCATAAAATTCAGGCCTGGGTCTAAGACCGGTATGTTAAACTTAAGTAAGGGCAATTATGAGGGCTAAAGTGAACTGGCAAATTAAGTTAAGGGATAGGTCATAGAAACATACAATCATAGAAAATAGGAGCAGGAGTAGGCTATTCGGTCCTTCAAGCCTGCACCGCCATTCCATACGATCATGGCTGATAGTCCAAACTCAGTACGCTGTTCCCGCTTTCTCCTTGTATCGCTTGATTCCTTTAGTCCTAAGAACTATATCTAACTCTTTCTTGAATATATTTAATGATTTGACCTCAACTGCTTTCTGTGGTAAAGAATTCCACAGGTTCATCACTCTCTGGGTGAAGAAATCCCTCCTCATCTCAGTCCTAAATGGCTTACCCCTTATCCTTAGATTGTGATACCTGGCCCTGGACTGCCCCATCATTGGGAACATCCTTCCTGCATCTAGTCTGTCCAGTCCTGTTAGAATTTTGTAGGTTTCTATGAGATACCCTCTCATTCTTCTAAACTCTAGTGAATACAAGCCTAATCGACCCAATTTCTCTGCATATGTCAGGCTCGCCATCCCAAGAATCAGTCTGGTGAACCTTCAGTATAATGTGGACTTTTCTAATATTTGTCAGTTCCGAAGAAGGGTCGCTGACCCGAAACGTTAACTCTGCTTCTCTTTCCACAGATGCTGCCAGACCTGCTGAGTGATTCCAGCATTTCTTGTTTTTGTTGGTGAACCTTCGTTGCACTCCCTCCATAGCAAGAGCATCCTTCCTCAAAGAAGGAGACCAAAACTGCACACAATACACCAGATGTGGTCTCACCAAGGCCTTGTATAATTGCAGCAAGACATCCTTGCACCTGTACTCGAATCCTCTCGCTATGAAGGCCAACATACCATTTGCCTTCTAACTGCCTGCTGCACCTGCATGCTTACTTTCAGCGACTGGTGCACAAAGACATCCAGGTCTTGCTGCACCTCCCCCTTTCCCAATCTATCGCCGTTCAGATAATAATCTGCCTTCCTGTTTTTGCCACCAAAGTGGATAACCTCACATTTATCCACATTATACTGCATCTGCCATGTATTTGCCCACTCACTCAACCTTTCCAAATCACACTGGAGCTTCTCTGCACCCTCCTCACAGCTCACACTCCCACCCAGCTTTGTGTCATCTGCAAACTTGGATATATTACATTTAATTCCCTCATCTATATCATTAATATATATTGTGAATAGCTGGGCTCCAGCACTGATCCCTGCGGTACCCCACTGGTCACTGCCTGCCATTCGGAAAAAGACCCGTTTATTCCTAGTCTTTGTTTCCTGTCTGCCAACCAGTTCTCCATCCATGTCAGTACCTCACCCCCAATACCAATTTCTTTAATTTTGCATGCTAATCTCTTTTGTGGGGCCTTATCGAAAGCCTTCTGAAAGTCCAAATACACCACATCCATTGGTTCTCCCTTATCTATTATACGAGTTACATCCTCAAAAAATTCCAGTAGATTTGTCAAGCATGATTTCCCTTTCGTAAATCCATGTTGACTTTGTCCAATCATGTTTTCCAAATGCTCTGCTGTTACATCTTTTATAATGGATTCTAGCATTTTCCCCACTACTGAGGTCAGGCTAACTGGTCTGTAATTCTCTGTTTTCTCTCTGCCTCCTTTTTTAAATAGTGGGGATACATTAGCTACCCTCCAATCTGTTGGAACTGTTCCAGAGTCTATAGAATTTTGAAAAATGACCAGCAATGCATCTACTATTTCAAAGGCCACTTCTTTAAATACTCTGGGATGTTGATTATCAGGCCCTGGGGATTTATCAGCCTTCAATCCCATCAATTTCCCTAACACCGTCTCCCTACTAATACTGATTTCATACGGTTCCTCCTTCTCACTAGACCCTATATTCCCCAACATTTCTGGGAGGTAATTTGTGTCCTCCTTTGTGAAGACAGAACCAAAGTATGTATTGAAGTGGTCTGCCATTTCTTTGTTCCCCATTATAAATTCCCCCATTTCTGACTGTAAGGGACCCACATCTATCTTCACTAATCTTTTTCTCTTCACTTATCTATAGAAGCTTTTACAGTCAGTTTTTATGTTCTCTGCAAGCTTACTCTCATACTCGATTTTCTCCTTCTTAATCAATCCCTTTCTCCTCCTTTGCTGAATTCTAAACTGCTCCCAATCCTCAGGTTTGCTGCTTCTTCTGGCCATTTTATATTTCTCCTCCTTGGATCTAATACTATCCCTAATTTCTTTTGTAAGCCACGGTTGAGCCACCCTTTCTGTTTTATTTTTGCGCCAGACAGGAATGAACAATTGTTGTAATTCATTCATGCACTCTTTAAATGCTAGCCATTGCCTATCCACTGTCAACCTTTTAAGTAACGTTCTCCAATCTATCATAGCCAACTCGCACCTCATACCTTCATAGTGTCCTTTATTTAGATTCATGGCCCTAGTCTCAGAATTCTTCATTAAGATGGAGAGTGAGAGAGTTGATTCTATCATGTTTTGGTCACTCTTCCCCAAGGGACCCTGCACAACAAGATTGTTAACTAATCCTTTCTCATTACACAATACCCAGTCTAGGATGGCCTGTTCTCTAGTTGGTTCCTCAATGTATTGGTGCAAAAAACCATCATGTTGCACTCCAAGAATTCCTCCTCTACAGTATTATTGCTAATTTGGTTTGCCCAATCTATATGTAGATTAAAATCCCCCATAATTACAGTTGTACCCTTACTGTATCATTTCTAATTTCTTGTTTAATGCTATCCTCTACATCACCACTGCTGTTTGGGGGGTCTATATACAACCCCCACCAATGTTTTCTGCCCCTTGGTGTTTCTTAGCTCCACCCATACAGATTCCACATCAGGATTCTCTGAGCTAATATCCTTCCTCACTCTTGTATTGATTTCCTCTTTTACGAACAACGCTACTCCACCTCCTTTCCTTTTTTGCCTGTCCTTCCTAAATATTGAATACCCCTGGATGTTCAGTTTCAATCGTTGATCACCCTGCAGCCATGTCTCCGTAATCACAACTATATCGTACCCATAGGTCAATAGACATGCATTGGCAGACATTTAAGGGAATATTTCAGAATACATAGAATAGATACATTCCAACGAGAAAGAAAAATTCCACTGGGAGGACCCACCATCCATGGTTAACTAAAACAGTTAAAGAAATTATCAAAATTAAAGAAAAAACATATAATTGCGCAAAGATGGGTGGCATGTCAGAAGATTGGACAGAATGTACAAAAAAGCAAAGAATGACTAAGAAATTGATAAGAAGGGAAAAATTAGAGTACAAGACAAAGCTAGCTAGAATTATAAAAACAGATAGTAAGAGTTTCTATAGTTATTTAAAAAAGAAAAAAGTTAACAAAGTGAGTGTTGGTCCTATAGAAAGTGAGCCTGGTGAATTTAATAATGGAAAATAAGGAGATGGCAGATGAATTGAACAGGTATTTTGCATCGGTCTTCACTACAGAGGATACAAGTAACATCCCAGAAATAGCTGTAAATCAGGAAATAGAAGGGAGGGAGGAACTCCAGAAAATTACACTCACCAGAGAAGTGGTACTGTGCAAATTGTTGGAGCTGCAGGCTGACCAGTACCCGGGTCCTGATGGACTTCATCCTAGGTTCTTAAAAAAAAGTGGCTAGTGAGATAGTTGTTGCATTGGTTTTAATTTTCCAAAATTCCCTAGATTCGGGGAGGATTCCATTAGATTGGAAAATAGCGAATGTAACTCCTTTATTCAAAAAGGGAAGGACACAGATTGTAGGAAACTACCGGCCAGTTAGCTTAACATCCGTCATCGGGAAAATGTTGGAAGCTATTATTAAAAATGTTATAGCAGGGCACTTAGAAAAATTCAAGGTAATCAGGCAGAATCAACATGGTTTTGTGAAAGGAAAATCATGTTTAACCAATTAATTGGAGTTCTTTGAAGAAGTAACATGTGCTGTGGATATAGGGGAACTGGTGGATGTATTGTACTTAGATTTCCAGAAGGCATTTGATAAAGTGCACAAAGGTTATTGCGAAAATAAAAGTTCATGGTGTCGAGGGTAACATATTGGCATGGATAGAAGATTGGCTAGCTAACAGGAAACAGAGAGTGGGCATAAATGGGTCAGTTTCTGGTTGGCAAGATGTAACAAGTGGTGTGCCACAGGGATCTGTTCCAGGGCCTCAACTTTTTACAATTTATATAAATGACTTTGATGAGGGGACCGAAGGTATGGTTGCTAAATTTGCTGATGACACAAAGAGAGGTTGGAAAATAAGTTGTGAAGATGACATAAGGAGGCTACAAAAGGATTTAGATTGGTTAAGTGAGTGGGAAAAATCTGAGAAATGGAGTATAATGTGGGAAAATGTGAAATTGTCCATTTTGGCAGGAAGAATAAATGGTGAGAGTTTGCAGAGGGATCTGGGTGTTTTCGTGCATCAATCACTTCAGGTTAGTATACAGGTTCAGTAAGTAATTAGGAAAGCTAATAGAATGTTATTGTTTATTGTGAGGGGAATTGAATACAAACGTAGGGAGGTTATGCTTCAGTTATACAGGGCATTGGTGAGACCACATCTGAGTGCTGTGTACAGTATTGGTCTCCTTACTTAAGGAAGGATGTATGTGTTGGAGGCAGTTCAGAGAAAGTTTACTAGACTAATACCTGGAATGGACAGGTTGTCCTATGAGGCAAGGTTGGCCTGGCTAGGCTTGTATCTACTGAAGTTTAGAAGAGTAAGAGGCATCTAGATTGAAACCTATAAGATCCTGAGGAGTCTTGACAGGGTGGATGTGGAAAGAATGTTTCCACTTGTGGGAATATCTAGAACTCGGGGTCACTGTTTTAAAAATAAGGGGTCACCAATTTAAGACAGAGATGAGGATAATATTTTTCTCTCAGGGGGTCGTGAGTCTTTGGAACTCTCTTCCTCAAAAGGCAGTGGTAACAGAGTCTTTGAATATTTTTAAGGCAGAGGTAGATAGATTCTTGATAAGCAAGGGGGTGAAAGGTTATCGGCAGTAGGCAGGAATGTGGTGTCGAGGTTACAATCAGATCATCCATGATCTTATTGAATGACGGAGCAGGCGCGAGGGGCCAAGTGGCCTACTCCTGCTCTTAATTCATATGTTCATATTTCCTTCTGGTACCTTTTTAAACTTGTGGAATAGGTGAGGATTTCAAAGACGTCAAGCTGCAGAGAAACAATTAACTTCGATTAACCTCAGGATATGCTTAGCTTCCAATTGGATATGATTAAGTATTCTTCTTAAAGGGGCAGACTGAATTGCAGACAGCTGCAACTTAGCAGCAGACTAATGCATTTTGCATAAAATGATAAAATTCTCTTGTCCTTTTCAAACAGCATTGCCTGAAATTTTAGAAAGAAATGTATTACATAGAATTTACAGCACAGAAACAGAATGCAGAAACATTCAGCCCCACAGATCTGTGTTGATATTTATGTTCTCCACAAGACTCCTCCCATCCTACTTCATCTCAACCTATCACCATATCCTTTTACTTCCTTCTCCTCATATTCTCTCATATTCTTACCTAGCTTCCCCTTAAATGCATCTTTGCTATTCACCTCAACTATCCGATGTTGTAGCTAGTTTCACATTCTCACCACTCTTTAGGTAACGAATCGTTTCTTAAGTTCCTTATTGGATTTGTTAGTGACTATCATGTTTTGGACCCCATCTCAGCCCCTCGACACAACTTGGAACATCTTCTTAACATTAATTCTATTGAACCTTGTCTTCTGAACTCCTGTGGTAATTTCAATGGAAAGTAACGAACAATTTGGCAAATGGTTTCTCATGCCATTCCTCTGGGGTTTCTGCAGCTCTTTCACCCAAGTTATGGCAGTAGATCAGGAAATCTCTGCAGGAATTCTACCTTCACATCCTCCAACCTAATGCGAGTGCCACTGGTCAAAATCAAAACAAACCTTAGGAAATCACTTCTGTAGTGATACCACGTACTCGTTACTGAACAGCCTTATTTTTATGTTAGTTTCAGTGGGGCCATGAATTCAGTTACTGATTGATTCTCTTGAGTTTCTAAAGGTGAAATGAATCATTCATGAAAAATTACATAAGAGTTGGCAATTTAAATGTGTCCTTTTCTCAGGCAGCTCTGCAAATCGTCCAAATCATCTACTACTGGATTATCTGATGCAAGAACCATAAACAAATGCAATGGAGATTAATTTGCATGTAGTTCACCCAGTGCTGTGACTCTTTGAGATGAGTGCTGATTAAGGTTTTCATAAACATACAAATTATAGCTGGCATGATTAACTATAATAAAAGCAAAATACTGCAGATGCTGGAAATCTGAAATAAAAACAAGAAATGCTGGAACCACTCAGCAGGTCTGGCAGCATCTGTGGAAAGAGAAGCAGAGTTAACGTTAACTATAATTAACTGTTAGTGTGCCAAAATATATCCAGTTCTGAGGAGCTCAATAAACTCATTTTCCATCCTTTTAGTTCAAGCCCGCTCTCTAACATAGGCCGAAGGTGTTAGTTCTAAGGTGACACTCCCAATTAGATTCAGCAAATGTGTTTCCAATGGAATTTCCTTAAAAGGAAGGTTCATGCATAAAAGGATAATGCATCTAATTTACCCCTTTCTCTTCAAAATGTTTAAATCACACTTGAAGTACTGTCAATAGTTCTGGTCTCCATAATTATGAAAAGGACATTGAAACATTGGAGAATTTGCAAAAAAGATTTCCTAGAATGATACCAGAACTGAGAGGTTATACCTATGGGTAAAAATTAAACAAACTGGGGCTCTTTTCTCTGGAAAAAGGAAGACCGACGGTTGACCTGATTGAGGTTTTTAAGATGAGGAAAGGGTTTGACAGGGTAGACGTAGAAATGAATGCGGGCAAGACTAGAACTATGGGAGATAAATATAAGATTGTCGCTAATAAATCCAATAGAGAATTCAGGGGAAACTTCTTTACCCAGAAAGTGGTGAGTATGTGGAAATCTCTACCACAAGGAGTAGGTGAGGCGACCAGCATGGATGCAGTTAAGGCAAAGTTAGATAAGCACATGAGAGAAACACTGGCATGGACCTGTTGGGCCAAATGGCCAGTTTCTGTGCTGTAAATACTTTGTATTACTTTGCAAAATGTACAGACTAGAAATAAAATATGATTAAGTCTAACAAAACTGTGAACACTTTGAAGGTTGAAAATAACATCATGTCATCAAAGAATTAAAAAATAAATTGCAGTTCTACCTTAATTTTTCACAGTCCAAGTTGCTATACAGTTCAAATTGTCATTTAATACAAATAATAGCACTAATTATATTAACATTGCTTGCTGTTGTGGTCTTTTGCATTGAACTATTACTCAAGGGGCCAAGAGTGGCTAAATGCACGTGTATGACATTGCAATACCACAAGGAAGACATTTTAGTGGTACAAAGTTTTTGAAAAATTATTTAAGTTCTTAAAAATTTGTAATGTATACCCAGTATGAACAAGTCAACAGAGTTATTGTCTGTTATCTTTGCCAATTCATTTGTCAGCAGTGATTTACCAAAGATTGTGGGCTGGAGTTTTGTTCGCCATTCCCGATCCCTCTGTAGGGACAAAATGTGGGTCAGGAACCCGGAAATGCCAGTGATGGGACCCCAAGGGTGATTTTGGAGAAGGCATTCTATTTAGAGGCTGCCTTCAGCCAATTAAGGATGGTGGGTAGTCTTCACAGTCGGAAGAGGCAATTGGCGCACCCTGGGCTCTGGGTGGCCGGCAGCCACACCAGGAGAGTTGGACGGTGCTGATGTAGATGGGAGAATGAGAGGGATTGTCAAGATGGAGGCACCCTCTGAAGACTTCAGAAAGTTAAAAAATACATTGTGGCCACCGCTGTCAGGCCATCAGTGTGGAGGGAGAACCCCCTGCAAAATGGCCTGCAGTCACAGCTACAATCCTCTGGCAATCACGGCTGTGGGGGTGGGGGAAATTAAATGAGGCACTGCTGGGCCCTCAGTTTGCTGCCAGGAGGCCACCTCCAGCCATTGACTGGGCTTCAGCCTCAGCAGGGGACCTGGTTGCTGTCTGGAAAATTTCAGACAACCTGGGAAGTGTGCCTCAAATATACTTCTATTGGCCTCTGGTGGGCAGGTAGCCATCAGCAACCCCCCCACACTGCACCCCCCCACCATGAAGTAGTCTCAATGAAAATAAGCCGGAGGTGGGTACAGGTGGCAGACTGGCTCACCAGTCTGAGTCGCAAACTGCCGGCATGTCAACCTCTGACCCTACCTTCACTGCTGTATTAAAATTCAGCCCTATCTGTGTTTACTGCAAGAAGGCAAAGGTGATTGGTTGAGAAGCAAGAGAGTGTTATGAAAAGTAACTTTCTTGTTGCATGTTTAGTATCAGACTAAGTATGTTCTAAAATATACACCAAGAATTACTGCTAGTAACTTACTTGTTTTTTATTTATGTAATCTTGATTTTTTATTTGCCCGAACAGTAAAGAATGAACTAGTATTTATATAGTGGTTTTCACAACCTCAGGATGTACTGAAGTGTTTCAGAAGCAATGAAGTAATTTTTGTATGTAGAAATGTAAGGAAATGTAGCAGCAATGTCTCACAAACAGCAATATGATAAGTTACCAGATTTATTATCTGTTTTAATAATGATTGAGAGATAAATACTGATTGTGACACCGGGTGAATGCCTTTGTTCTTCAAATAGTTCCATGGGATCTTTTTCGGGCAGACTGGCCTGTGGCTTAACATTTCATCTGAAACCCACCACTTTCAACATTTCAGCACTCTTTCAGTTCTGTATTGAAGAATCAGTTGAGATCATGCACTCCGTTCTTTTGAGTGTGTGTTGAATCTGTGGCAATCAAACTCTGAGGTGAGAGTGCTACCTACCATTGTCCTGAGTGCTGTTATGATGGTGCTTCTATATGTTTTGCTAAGTTTTTTTGAGCACTTATGTATTTTAGAATTATGAACATTGTTTTCTTTGGGAAAACTGAAAAGGATTTCATGGACTTTTTTTCACTGGGGTCATTGAAAGGACACTGAGGGGAGTTGGTTTGTAAACAATCCTTACTGGAAGCCACCTGTCTTCAGATAAATACCCAGCAGGGGCTTTTTGGACTAAGCGGAGATGTTTACAGAGAAGTGACAGGTCAAGATTTATGGGGGTCAGGAGGCTTGACTGTTAAGATTGTTTTTGGTTTCACTTTGGACAGTCAGTTGGGGTTTAAACAGTGTTCTGAAAGGAGTTTAAGAATCAACCTGCCAAGGACAAAATCCCAGCTCAGCCTTTTTCCATCTCTTGGAAAAGCCTGTCAGCTTTTCCCTCTCTTTGAGAAGCTGTTAGAAACAAGTGTTAGAAATAGAGAAATTGATGCTGCATTCCTCCTGAAAAGCCTGCCAGAAACCCCAGCTGCTGCATTTCTTCTGGAAAGCCTGCTGATCCTCAACATCGCCAGAAAGGAACTGTTCTGGGAATATCCTAGAGACAGCTGTCTACACACATTTGGTACGCCAAACCAAAAAGGGACAACTGACATCTTTCCATATCTTTTCTTCTTTTCTTCAAGAATTAACAAGTATTTGGCCAAAGCATTCGTTTTTGTCTTTTTTTGTAACAGAGCTCTGAAGAAAAGAATCTCTATTTTTTGGTTAACTGTGTGTATGTAAGGTAAAAAGGGAACTTTCATATTTCAATTTGTGTGTTAATGCTTTGCTTCGTTACTGATTAAGTCTTGTTTTATAATAAACTGATAATTTTGTTGTTTGTTAAAGAAACCTGGTTGCTCTATTTTATTTTGGGATAAAGAGTAAAGTCTATGATTGATCGTATTGGTAACTGGGTAAACATTTAAATATATGTTGTGACCTGTGGAGAAGTGGTACTAGAAAAGACAATGCACTCCTCCCACCTCGGTCATAATAGTGCCGATCATCTAGATTATTGTCATTTATGAACTGGCTGTGCAAATGTTTGTACAGTAGAAACTGGGTAATTTTGATGTGATGACTGTGTCTTAATTGTAATTGAGTGTCCTCACACTACCAGAATCAATAATTCCTCAGATTTGCCAAGTTCCATTTATGAGTTTCACTCAAGTTATTACATATTATTGACTGAGCCTATTGTGTCCTCCTCCTCACTACACAAAGCAATGTTCAGATGGTAGGAGCTGATCACAGGTTCCTTGTTTTACTGAGTGCAGATATTTAATGTGGATGAAAGGTCATTCACCAGCCAGCAACATTGTAAAATTTTAATAATCTGTCTCTAGTGTAAAACAATGGAATTGATCTTCAATTATATATAAGAAAATTAATAACATTTTTGCATGCATCATTTAAAGTACACGAATTGTACTCTTTGTAAGGTAAATATCCATACAGGTAAGTACAAGAAGAACATCATACACCCAAGACACTTGTGAAGACTTGTCAACATATTTATGGATACACATCTGTGGAGATGGTGGATAGCTTTTTGTGTAAGAACTCTATGACCAATGGATTACAAAAGAAAACAAATGTTAAATTAATTACCTTCTATGTATTAAGTGATGAGCAGAACTAAAATGTGACTGATAATCTTGCCAATGGTGCACTGATGATCGGCCATTTTCTCATCATCGACTGGTGACAGCATACAGTCTGAACACTAAAGTAATATTGGGGGACATTTTGAAACCTCTCTCCTGACAGAAATGGGATAGAAGTTCCCCAGAAATGGTGGGATATGACTTGCTGCCACATTCCTGCCAACAGGTTGGATGACGGTTTATACCCTAGAGTTTACTGTTGGGAGGCTGGAGCGCCTAACTATGTCTGGCAGCAGTCCCTTTTAATATACAACTCTGTCCTTCACTGAAGCGATAGGACTCCAATTGCCATTTAAGGACTCAACTGGGTGGAGTGTGCAATGTGCAAGTGCTGCCCTGTTTCCACTGGATGTCCAACAGAAGAGTAGCCAAGAAAATAAGTTTGTATTTATTTTTGTGGGGCCAGGAAACAACCTTGGGCACTACTGTACTGGGGACGCCCCACTCCAGAGAATGTACTCCCAAGGGCACCTTTTTTCTGGGCCCAGAGGCCAATTTGGCCATCCAATATTGCAGAGTTGTTCCAGGGCACATGTTTCGCACCTGCAGCCTGTCTACTGTTACTGAGATTCAACCCTCAAAATGGAGCAGCCCTCTGGCAGGCACTAATGGCCTGCCACATGGCAGAGAAAACTAACTCGCTGAGTCTGTCCTGTATTGAATTACAGTGGGTATAGCAGCTAAATGTTAATTTAGAGCCCTAACATTAAAAACAGCTAATTGAAAGTGTTACAACTTCTGAAAAAAATCTCAAGTGGAGTCTCTATGGATCTTTAAAATGCAACTTCACAAAGACCAAGAGTTATACTGCAAACGGTGTCATTCCACTTAGCTTTAGTACAGTTGGGTTCAGACCCGACACCCACATTATACTGCCACTTTTCAATCCACATACAAAACTGTTTCACATTGAGCTGGACCAACAATAAAATGACAATATTGTAGTCAGGGTTGGAAACATGTGGTTGTCTCAAAACTGGATCTCACTGTGAAAGATCAGAGGTGTTAAAGACCTTTTATAAATCAGTATTGACTAAGTCAGAAAAGGAAAATCAAAATCATAACTTGTTCTTCATTACAAATACTTCAAGACAGTATGGATGTTTATGGAGTTATAGATTATTTGCCATTTTTCTTGATGAAAAATATTAATCAGGTACCCTATGGCAGTTGGTCTGTGCAAAGGTCACCCCGTCACCAAGAATGAGACCAGCCCAAGGCAGTGCCTAACCAAGCACACCAAATTTGTCAGAGATCTGATCTGTGAGGTCTGTTGTTTTGCTCCCTCTGAAAGGCAGGCAATGGAGTTGCTGAAGGTCTCTAAAGAAAAGTGTGCCCTCAAATTCACCAAAAAGAGAGTTGGTACTCACATCCGTGCCAAAAGGAAGAGAGAAGTACTCAGCAATGTGCTGTCAGCAATGAGAAAAACAGCTGCAAAGAAAGATTCATCTGTACCAAGTTGCTATCATTAGTTATTTTGAAGTTACCTGCTGTATTTACTTGGATTTAGTTTGCAGATTATTGAACTTGATTTTTCATGGAACCATAGACTTTCTTTAGGATGCTGGTCTTTTGTCTAATTTTACTTAAAGCCTTCTGCAAGCCAAATAATGCCTTTTTCAAAAATAGATGTTTTAATCAAAATTTCTGCTTAATTAGTAAACCATTTGGGAATAGTAGTAAAACCCTAATGAAGGAGTTGTTGCAGCTAATTCACCGAAGTAGCCCATTTCAGTTGTGGCTCAATTGGTAAGCACTCTCACCTCTGAACTACAAAGTTTTGAGTTCAAGTTCCTCTTGTCATGGAACTGCTTTTTTTTTCACCTCTGTTTGAAACAGTGTGCCTTTAAGATTCTGTTTAAAAACTAAGGGGGCAATGTACCTTTAGGGCAAAGAGAGAAGCTTTTAGATTCGTTGAGAACAGTGTGCCAGCAGCAAGACTGTTTCCTAGGCAACAGCAGGAGAGACACGCTGTATTGTATCAATTTAACTGTGTAAAGACCAGCTAAAACCAGTCTGATCCGGAGACAAGTGAAGCGTGCTTACTGAAAGGAAGGATCCCTCTCTCTTAGCAGAAAAATCTGCATTTATCTTCAGGCCGTATATTTCCTAAGGAGAGAAAAAACCCTGGAAAAGAACATTTGCCTTGTTGAAGTTAGTAAATTGCTTTTTACTTCCAAACTCTAAGAAGTCTCTGCTTCAGGAGTGACTCTCTGTCATCTGTTTGTGTTTGCTGGAATTCTCAGCAAAGTTTCTACTGAAAGACTACCAATTTTAAAATCCAAATAGACCTGTTGCTCTACATCTTGTTAAAAGAACTGCGTGACACTTGCTGCAACCAAAGTGCTTTGAACGCCTATGCCTTAAAGGCTGTTCGTCAAATTAGCCTGGAAAGTTTGAGTGGTGTCCGATTAGTCTACTCTGGGACACCTCACCAACCGTGACCGCAAATCACCAGGACTTACAATCCAGCTACTTATTTATTCCTAAGAAATATTTTTTTTTAAACTGGTTAACCATTGGTTTTTAATGTATGTGTGTGTGCATGAAGGTAATAAGAAGTTATAAAGTCTTTTAGACATAAATTTATCGATAGTGTTTAGGATTTAGTTTATTAATAGTTCATTTGTTGTTGTTTAAAAATACCTGGTTTGGTGCATTTTATTCTGGGGGTTAATAAACTGTTTAATTTGGCTAATTTGGAGTGAAGGGACTGAATTGACAGTGCAAGGCTCCTGCCTCGGTTGTAACACTCTCCAGAGCTTGAATCCACAAATCTAGGCTGCCATTCCAATGCAGTACTGAGGGAGTGCTGCACTGTTGAAGGTGCTGTCTTTTGGATCAGGCATTAAACTGAGGCCCCATCTGCCTGCATGGATGGATGTAAATGATCCCACGGCACTATTTTGAAGAAGAGCAAGAGAGTTCAAAAACAAATTATCTGTTCATTATCACATTGCTGTCTGTGGGAGTTTTCTGTGTGCAGATTGGCTGCTGTGTTGCCTATGTTACAACCGTGACTACATTTCAAAAGTACTTCATTGGCTGTATAGTGCTTTGACACTTCTGCTGGTCATGAAAAATCCTATATAAATGCAAGTCCTTCTTTTATTTCTTTTTTTCATAAAATTCACCCTCTTTATTTAGAGATTTAAAAAAATGAAATGTGCATGATGGAAACTTACTGCTTACAATAATAAAATATATCCATGGATGATCTGATTATGGCCTTAATTCCACTTTCCCGCCTGCCCCCAATACCCTCTGACTCCCTTGTTAATACGAACGTACATAAAATACAGCATGTTCATTTTATCTGCTGATTTAACTTGCTATATGTTTCTTTCTTTAATAAACTCAATTAGTATTTTTAGTCTGAATTAAATATCTCTCAACATGATGGCTCCCACCTAACAAAGTAATTGGGAGTGTACCATGGTTAAGCTGTACTATTTCATTTTGTATACCATGTATCACTAATTCTGAGGCCCAGTTACTAAACCCACAGTGTTGAATCCAAGCTCATAGGAAAGAAAGAACTTGCATTCTAACGCACTTTCCAGCCAATGAAGCACAGTCACTGACATAATGTCAGAAATGCAAGGTCAGCAAACAGCAAAGTGATGGTAATGATCATATGATCTATTTTAGTGATATTGATTCAGAAATAAATTTTGGGCAGGAAAAAAGCCTCAATATTGCCGTGTTTTTTTTTTATATCCTCCTGAGAGAGCAGACAGGACTCTGATTTCACCTGAAATTCAGCATCTCCAACAACAGAGATCTCCCTCAGTAATGCCCTGGAGTGTTAATTTTGATTTTATGCTCAAGTTCCTGAAGTGGGACTTGAACCCACAAGCTTCTGAATCAGAGATAAGAACCAACTGAGCCATGGTTGACACTGAAGGGTTAGGGCCTGCCTATGATGAATGGAGACAAAGAGCATTAAAAAAAAATGACCAAATCATTACAGTATATTCTGATATTACAATTAATGATTTGTCTATTTTGGGGGACAATACATCAAAGAGCTCTAGACTATCCTGAAATAAAAGCAGAAAAGTGCTGGAAATACTCAGCAGGTCTGGCAGCATCTGTGGTGAGAGAAGCAAAGTTAGCGTTTCAGATCAGTGACCTTTCATCAGAACATTCTAAACCATCCTGACTTGGAGATATATCACTGTTCCTTCACTGTCACTGGGTCAAAATCCAGTGGTTGAAGAAGGAAGCTCACCACCACCTCCTCGAGGGCAATTACGGATGGGCAATAAATGCTGGCATAGCCAGCGATGCCCGCATCCCATGAACGAATACAAAAAAACATTGTTAATAGAAATTATTTATGCCAGCTCTAAGGGCAGCTGTACTGCTTTATCAAAAGCATATGGTTTCCAAAGTAAATATTATTGTCCGTCCAAGTTTAGGGCAGTGTCATCAAAATATAGTTCTTTATTTGGAAACTTAATGTCACAATTTAATGCTGTCTGCCCTCAAAATCATAAGAGGTGTTATTTATATTCTGCAGTAAAGGCAAAGCATATTCATGCTTACACTTTGCACCACAATTGATTGTTCTATTTTACTCTTTTGTTAAAGGAGATCAAATTATGCAAGATAGTTCAAGACTCTTTCAGAAAGGAGCAGCTTCTTGTACATATTAGAGTGAAGTAAGTGGACTTTTAAAATTTATACCTGCTCAGTTGCTGCAAGATATTGTACGATTATTTGACTTGTTGTCTAAAGGACTTCTGTTGTCATACAGGATATGCTTCTGAGTTAATTTTGCTGGGAGTGAGACCTGCATTCACATCAGAAACATTTCAAATGACTTCAAACACAGTGAGTTACTTTGAAGTGCAGTGATTGTGTAGGCTAACGCTGCAACCATAATGCACATCGACATTCTACATGGATGCAATACTCCAGCTGAGGCCGAACTGGTGTTTTATACAAGTTCAACATAACTTTCTTGCTCTTGTACTCTATGCCCCTATTAATAATGCCAGCTAATTAATATATCAGAATCACAGAATTGTTACAGTGCAGAAGGAGGCCATTCGGCCCATCGTGTCTGCACCAGCTGTCTGAAAGAGCAATTCACTCAGTTCCATTCCCCCACTTTCTCCCTGTAAGCCTGCACATTTATTCCTTTTCATATAACAGTCCAATTCTCTTCTGAATGTTTCAATTGAACCTGCCTCCCCAACATTCTCAGGCAGTGCATTCCAGAACTTAACCACTCACTGTGTGAAAAAGATTTTCCTCATGTCACTTTTGCTTCTCTTACCAATTACTTTAAATCTGTGCCCTCTCATTCTCGATCCTTTCATGAGTGGGAACAGTTTCTCTGTATCTACTCTGTCCAGACCCCTCATGATTTTGAATTCCTCTATCAAATCACCTCTTAGCCTTCTCTTCAAGGAAAACCATCCTAACTTCTCCAATCTATCTTCATAACTGAAGTTCCTCGTCCCTCGAACCATTCTCGTGAATCTTTTCTGTACTCTCTCCAAAGCCCTCAAGTCTTTCCTGAAGTGCGGCTCCCAGAACTAGCTGAACTAGCTCCAGCTGAGGCCGAACTAATGTTTTATACAAGTTCAACATAACTTCCTTGCTCTTGTACTCTATGCCACTATTAATAACACCAGGAGTAATATTGGCCAGGATGACAGGAGAAGTCTTTGCTCTTCTTTGAATAGTACCATACAACCTTCAATATCAACTTGAACAAACAGATTAGACCTTGATTTAACTTCTCATCTGAAGCACACTGCTTCCAGCAGTGCTGCACTCCCTCAGTACTGCACTGGAGCATCAGCCGAGATTGTGTGCTCAAGTCTAGCAGTCGGGGTTGAAGCCACAGTCCTCCTAGAGACGAGAGTGCAAACATCTGTGACTCTTAGGGTTCAAACACGCAAAATCTGAACTGATGAGTGTGCTGCATTGAACACCGCTGCACACTGCCTTGTTTCTCCTTCATATGACTCAGAAGACCATAGGTTTAATTTACTGAATGCATCCCAAATGTCGCTAAATATATGTTTTAGCATAGAACTCACATAATATAACAGGTGGAATATGTCCAACAAAGCAAAGCTTTGAGGTCAAACCTACATCCAATATAATTATATGCTAATATTTTGCATGCTTGTAATTCTCCAATTGATCTATGCATGCCAAAGACAAAAAAGTGTCTGACCAAATAAACAGGAGTGAGCAATGATATCAAATCCATTACAAGCTCTTTGACATTTAAAGCACATTGGGCTATTATTAAATCAATGAATGTATTCCCCTACCTGTAATTTGAAGCCTCAATACAAAAAGGCACCCTGAATAGTGGTAATGATGATACAAAATCAGTTCTGCTGCTGCAGGCAAATAAGTGGCAAACAGCATTCCTTCCAATTGGACCTCAAGCAATTTAGAACTTTCTGCCATTGTTTGCTATTTTAAATTACCAATTGAGTCCCTGTTTTTTACCATCTAGATGGAAATAAATTCCTTGTTGTAAACAGTCCATAAATATAAATTGCATTTATCTATCTTAATACTTCATTTCTTGCTACCTACTGTTGTGCAGGTAATATTCTTATGTTAATTTTAGCAGCCATAAATTATCCTTCAAATATAAAGGTGTCATTTACAATCATTTTTTACAATCATTTTATATGAACTCAAGTTTATATTCTAGTCAGCATTGGGAAAATCAACTAGATGCATCAAAGGAATGCATTGTGTGTAGCAAATGGCAAATTTCAATTTGTCCCTCACATACCAGGTCTTGATATACTAATATAGTGAAATCTGATTATATGCTACTTTTTCACCACTCTAACCTTTAACATATGATCAGATTATATACTAATATACTGCTTTATATATAAACACAGATTTGTGCTGCTGTCAACTTTAATCAAACATGATGCCATTTTGGAACAAATTGAACATATATATTCTAGCTATGTTATTTGCTGGCTTCTGGGCATCATTACTGAATTTAATCATTCATTCAGAATAAAGAGCTAATTTATACATAGTATTAGAAAACAATGCAAAAGGGGAAAAAGCTAACCAATGTATTCCACAATTATGGGCCCAGATTTTGCTTGAGCAGGGCATCTCATGGCTTGCCCCTTTTAGACCTTTTCCCCTGTCTTTCAGCTCGAACATGATTTGCCCTGTAAATTGCTGGAAGTGTGAGCTGATAATGGTGCAGCTAGGGCAATATGGCATCTGTGACCTTTGTGAATGATGGGATAAAAAATGTATCTCCTTAACCAATGGGTTTTAAGGATTGAGAAAAATAACAGAGGAATGATGGAGAATGGGAGCGAACTAAATTCCTAAAAGCTACAGAAATAGAGAGAAAAAGAAAGATGTGATTAGAAGAGGGAAAAAAAAAAGACAGAAAGGAAGAGTAAGAAAAAAGAATAAAAAATAAAATTTGAAATTTTTAAAATCTCTAAGAAGAATTGATTACATGCAGGAATGAGACTCAATTGTTTAAATTGTTCTCTTTCTGTACTGGAGAGATTGATTGGCATTGCATTAATAATTATCACATTGTTAAAAAAGGCACTTGCGCTGTTAAGCACAAGCCTAACTTTCTGCGGGGGTTTAATTCCATTTAATGTACAAATCCAGCAAGTGCTTTAAAACAATGGGCTGGTTGAGGGTGAGCTACTGTTTTTGTGAGGCAAACAGTGAGTGTGGCAATTCACAATTCATCAGATATCGCTTCCTCGCCACAAGTTGCTTTAAAATCACAATTGTTTTGTTAGCAAATTCTGGACTGTTGTTTCTGCAGGTCAGGGAAGAAATAGAAATGAACTGTTGAAAACAGCGATTGAATTTGTTTTCTCTGCATTACTTTACAAAGTTTTGGATCTAACCTAAATAATAGTGCATAAGAAAATGACATATCACTATAAGGACAAAAAACAGAAGACTGAATCAAGGATTCTCAAATCAGTGAATTGAAAAGTGGCAAAGGGCTATTTTGGTTATTGTGACTCAGCTTCATGAATTGTATAAGAGAATGAAATTTGCATTTTACAGTGATCTGACAGCAGAGATGATTTTTCCTCTGAACAGCTCTTAACTCTTCATAACCTCATGCAAGTCTGTCTAAGATTTAAACACAGCTCCCTTTTCTGGGGAGGTTCTTATGAAATCTTAGTCACAGCCCTGGTCAAATCAGAAGTAAAAGCTTGCCATGCTCTCTCTCCTGCTCATTCTTGCTCTCATTTGTTCTCTCTCTGTTGCTTTCGCTTGTGCTCGCTCTCATGCATGATCCCTTGTTCTCCATAGCATTCTCCCACTGGCTTGCTCATTTGCTGTCTTTCTGGTGCTTTCTCTCCCTGTCTTGTTTGTGTTCTCTCTCTCACTCGTGTACTCTCTTGCTCGTCTGTTCTCTCTCTCTAGTGTACTCTCTCTTCTTGCTCGTGCACTCTCCTCTCTCTCGCTCATGTGTTCTTTCGCTCTAGTGTGCTTTTTCTCTCCTCACTCATTTGCTGTCTCCTCTCTTTCTTGCTCATGTTCTCTCTGTCGTGCTCATGTTCTCTCTGTCGTGTACTCTCTCTCTCGCTCGTGTGCTTTCTCTCGCTCATGCTGTCTTGCCCATGCTCTTACTTTCATGCTCTCTCATATCCCTCCTGCTCTCAGTCTCTACATCCCACTCGCTCAATTTCTTGCTCTTCCACATTAATTGCCTCTCCTGCTCTCTCTCACGCACACTCTCTCTTCCTCTCACTCTCTCGCTCACTTTCATGCTCTCGTGTGCTCTCTCTTTTGCTCTTTCTCACCTTTTCTCTTTCATGGGCTCTCTCTTGTGACCCTCTCATGCTATCACTTTCAGACAGTTTCCCTCTTGCTCTTTCATGTTCTCTTGTGCTCTCTTTCACATGCTCTTTCTCTTCCTCTCACTCTCTTTCTTCATTTCACTATCGCACTTGCCCTTTCACACAATTTATCTTATTTCTCTGAATCAGCTCATTCAGTTAAACAAAAAGGAAAGACAGCATCTGCTGGATGTATAACTGAAGAAGGCATTGTGTTGTACCTCCTTAAGTTAACATCTGTCTTCTTCAGTTTTGTGAAGTGTATGATTATATGTTGATTGCCTGTTATGCATCCCACAAAGGAAAGTCATGTGCAGTGTATGACGTACAATTGATCCTCTACCGCCAGTTTTCTGTGCTGTGGTAAAAGTTAAAAGCTACCTAGACTAAAGGTCTAGGGGCATGGGTTCAAATCCCACCACAGCTGATGGTGGAATTTGAATTCAATTAATAAATCTGGAATTAAAAGCTAGTCTAATGGTGACCATGAAGCCATTGTTGATTGTTGTAAAAACCCATTTGGTTCACTAATGTCCTTTAGGGAAGGAAATCTGCTGTCCTTACCTGGTCTGGCCTACATGTGATTCCAGACCCAGAGCAATGTGGTTGACTCTTAACTGCCCTGTGAAATGAGCTAGCAAGCCACTCAGTTCAAGGGCATTTAGGGATGGGCAACAAATGGTGGCCTTGTCAGCGATGCCCGCATCCCATGAAAGAAAAAAAAATTGTACTAGAAGATTTGAAATGGAATCTAACAATACCAGTCATTTGAAGGCTGCATCTCTATTCCTCAACTCTGTAATTGGTTCTGTTGCCCAAATCTCAAGACTGATTTAAAAATTGGTGGTTACTGGTAATACAACCATATATTTGAAATTGATAAAATTATCGGTATAATTTCATGTAAATATTGATGCAATCTCAACTATTTTATCAGCAAAATTTAAAGAACAAACACTTTAACAAACATAAAATTAAATGATGTTTACTACTACAATATATTATAATTCTCAGATATTCAGGTAAAATTCTAAGGAATCTAATGGGAGAAATTATAATGGTTCTAGTTTTTAACAATGCCTTAAGGTGCTTTTGTTTATTGCCTTGGAACCAGAGTGAATAGGACAGCTTTGCATGCAGTTAGATAATGAGAAATTTTTTTTTGAAATGGCAGCTGCTACTGCAATGATTTTTATTGCAGCGTTAGTTAAAATTGAATTATAGAGGCACAAAACCATAATGTAAAAGGCCATGCTATCGCAGATGTAGCATGTGCTGCAACTCAAATGTTCCCCTGATTGCGAATAAGGTGATGTTTGAAACATATACTTAGAGCCAGCTGTTCCAGAAACTGAATGTGTCCAAAGACTCCACAATCCAGTGACCATACCCCTTTAAAAATAAAATAGGAATAAAATCCTTCAGGTTTTGGACAGAAATGAAAATTTATTCAAAATATTGCTCTTTTGATCTTTATCGTGCTTTTGTGTGTTTATTTTGATTGCATCCGGCATTATAATAATTTGACTGCATTAGGAGTCAACCAATCATGAGAAATGTCACTGCTGAAGCTGTGTAATCTTCTCTAAGCTGCAAAAACAAAGCAGGAAAACATTGATGAAGCTGGAGGCTGGAGATTTGCTATTAGCAATAAATCCGGGCATTCACATACTGTTTACTTCAAATCTCATGTCAAATTGCTGTGCTGCTCTGCAATATCTACATTTGTGGATCTGATACATCTTTGGGGATTAACTGAGCTAATAATTCACTAGGGACATGTTAACTTCTGATACTTGTGAAGGAAATAATATTTTAGTGAAGATTGTCAATCTTAAACCTAGCAGGCACATATGAAACCTCAGGCTAAATTTTCAGGCCCCACTCACCCCTGCCGAGGTTGGAAACGAAGGCCAAAAATACTGGCAGGCAGGTCAGTTTTGGGATGCCATTCCTGGTGCTGGCCCTTTTGGGAGAGCTGAATCTGAGGCATGGAAGGCCGCTCACCTCCACCAGGCAGGCAGGCAATTAGGCTCATTAAGAGCCTTGTTAAAGGTAAGTTAAGGAGGCTGACGGGGATTTTCTAGTTGGCCTCCAGTTTCCCGACATGACGGGGGCAGATCAATTGCCTGGAGGCAGGCAATTTTAAAGCTTTTAAAAAGTGGTTGAGATGGCAGCTTTTGTTGAGCTGCCCTCCCAGTTACTTACCTTGTACTGCAGCTGGGTGTTCTCCAAAACTGGAAAGTCTCTGGCCCTCCAGCTTCGGGAGCCACCCACAGAGCTTAACTGGACAGAGAACCTGTCTCAATTTCAATTAAGGGCTCACTCACATGACGTAGAAACATAGAAACATAGAAAATAGGAGCAGGAGTAGGCCATTCGGCCCTTCGAGTCTGCTCCGCCATTCATTATGATCATGGATGATCATCCAACTCAGTAGCCTCTTCCTGCTTTCGCCCCATACCCTTTGATCCCTTTAGACCCAAGAGCTATATCTAACTCCTTCTTGAAAACATACAATGTTTTGGCCTCAACTGCTTTCTGTGGTAGTGAAATCCACAGGCACACCACTCTCTGGTGAAGACATTTCTCCTCATCTCAGTCCTAAAAGGTTTACCCCGGATCCTTAGGCTATGACTCCTGGTTCTGGACTCCCCCACCATCGGGAACAACCTTCCTGCATCTGCCCTGACAAGTCCTGTTAGAATTTTATAGGTTTCTATGAGATTCCCCTCACTCTTCTGAACTCCAGCGAATATAATCCTAACCGACTCAATTTCTCCTCATATGTCAGTCCCACCATCCCAGGAATCAGTCTGGTAAACCTTCGCTGCACTCCCTCTTTAGCAAGAACATCCTTCCTCAGATAAGGATGTGGCCTCACCAAGGTCCTGTATAATTGCAGCAAGACATCCCTGCTTCTGTAATCAGTTTCCCACTGGAGGCGGGTTCAAGACCCAAAAATAATTCCGACACTGTTTCCTGCCTCCATGGTGAAAATTCAGCCCCATATAGCTATACTGCCTTTTCATTGCTTTTTTGTCTTTATTATGTTAGTAGCGTTCCCTTGCATTGCTCTGGGAACATAGTTCTAATGTTTAACCACAAAGATAGACCTGCGTTAGACTTTTCCTGTTCCTTTGAAGGTATTGCTCAAATATACCCTATGGAGAAGTGGTCCAAATGGGCAAAAGCAGTAGGTTTCATTGGTCCTAAATTATTTAGATTAATTTGAGAGCAATTGTAATTGATCCTAAATTTTTAGCTTCAGTCCAGAAGGACTTTGTTTTTGCATCTGGAACAAAATGTAACAGCTGACGTGTGACAATGCAGACTGGATACAGGTGGACCTCTAGGTCTTCACCAAAGTAATTATTCTTCATGTCTGAGTCTGGCCAGTGATTGACAGTAGGCTTTCTCTGCCCTCCTTCCCAACATCCACAAAGAGATTCTTCTAATAGGTACACTGATAATCACTTGGAACGGGAACCTTCACTGATGAATTCTTTCAGCTCAAGGCCACAGAGTGTAATTACAGTGCTGCCACAGTCACCTTGGTTGAGATCAGCTAATTCAGTGAAGATAAGCAATTAAAGTTCGGTCCTTGCGAGCCTTTAAGGTTCAGTATAACACTACAGAATGCAATTTTATCCCTGATTCATTAAAGGATCTGCTTCTAATAAGAGACTGAAACTTTGTGAGGCGATTTGATTACGTATTGAGGTGGATTTGATTCATGGTTTTAGAATATGACTTGGATAGTTCAAAATATAAAGGAATTTGCTTACTTTGAAAGTTAATCTAACTGAAAGCAACTTAGATTTATGGAACACTTTTTAAATTCAAAGTGATGCATTAAATTGCTTTATAAAGGGGAGGAAGATCAGTGGACCCTGAGTAAGAGAGAATAACAGGTTGTGAGAGGGAAGTTGTGGTTGAATAAATTTTCAGGAGCTTTTTGGAAGTAGAAGGATCTAGAACAGGAGGGCCAAAGAGTAGGGTCATCATGACTAAAAGAATGCCAACTTATGGCAGGGTAAGGAGTAAGGAACAAGGAATAACCCAATGTCAGGGGGAAGCAAAGATCAGGAATAAATATGAGAGTGAACTAGCCAGAAAGATAAAAAGGAGTAGAGTAGCTACAGTAAACATTGGTTCCTTAGAGGAAGAGACAGGAGATATTATCATGGGAAATGAGGAAATGGCAGAAATGTTGAACAAATATTTTGTGTCTGTCTTTATATTAGAAGACACAAATAACACACCAGAAATAGAGGGTAACCAAGGGGCTAATAAAAGTGAGGAATGTAAGATAATTAATATCAGCAGAGAAACAGTATTGGAGAAATTTAAGGGACTAAAAGCTAACAAATCCCCAGGACCTGATGGCCTATTTCCTCGGCTCTAAAAGAGGTAGCTGCAGAGATAGTGGATGAACTAATTATGATTTTCCAAAATTCCTTAGATTCCAGAAGTTAGCAGAAGTAACATCGCTATTCAAAAAAGTAGGGAAAGAGAAAACAAGGAACTATAGGCCAGTTAGCCTGACATCAGTCATCAGGAAAATGCTGCAATCTATTATTAAGGAAGTCTTAACGATGCACTTAGAAAATCACAGTATGATCTGTCAAAGTCAACATGGTTTTACGAAAGGGAAATCATGTTTGACAAACTTATTAGAATTGTTCTAAGGATGTAACTAGTAGGGTAGATAAAGGGGAACCAGCAGATGTAGTATACTTGAATTTCCAAAAAGCATTCAATAAGGTACCACACAAAAGGATAAAGGCTCATGGAGTTGGGTAATATATTAATGTGGATAGATTAGTTAACAGATAAGAACCAAAGAGTCGTGATAAGTGGAGCATTTTTAAGTTGGTGGGCTGTAACTAGTGGATTACCACAAGGAGCAGTGCTAGGGTCTCAGTTATTTACAATATATATTAGTGACTTACACGAAGAGACAGATAGTAATGTATCTAACTGCTGGTGATACAGAGCTAGGTGGCAATGTTAGCTGTGAGGAAGATACAAAGAGGTTGCAAGGAGATATAGACAGGTTAAATGAGTTGGCAACAAGGCAACAGATGTGAGGTTATTCACTTTGGTCATAAGAATAGGAAAGCAGAATATTTTTTAAAAGGTGTGAAACTTATAAATGTTGATGTTCAGAGGGACTTGGGTGTATGTGTACAAGGAACACAGAAAGTTAGCATACAGGTACAGAGAGCAATTAGGAAGGCAAATGGCATGTCAGCCTTTATTGCAAAGGGATTGGATTGTACAGGGCTTTGGTGAGACTACAGCTGGAGTACTGTGTGCAGTTTTCTTTGCCATATCTAAGGAAGGATATACTTGCCTTGGAGGCAAGACAGGAAGGTTCACAAGATTGGTTCCTGGGATAAGAGGATTGTCCTATGATGAGAAGCTGAGTAAACTGGCCATATGTTCTCTGGAGTTTAGAAGAATGAGAGATGATCTCACTGAAATATATAAGATTCTGAAGGGGCTTGACAGGATAGATACTGAGAGGTTGCTTCCCCTGACTGGGGTATCTAGAACACAGGCACACAGTCTCAGGATAAGAAGCCAATCATTTCAGACTGAGATGAAGAGAAATTTCTTCACCCAAAGGGTTGTAAATCTTTAGAATTCTCTACCCCAGAGAGTTGTGGCTGTTCCATTGTTGAATATATTTAAGGCTGTGATTGAGAGATTTTTGGTCTCTCAGGGAATCGAGGGATATAGTGAGTGGGCGGAAAAGTGTTGAGGCAGAAGATCAGCCATCATCGTATTGAATGAAGGAGCAGGCTTGAGGGGCCGTATGGTCTACTTCTGCTCCAATTGAATAGCACGGTGTCAAAGGGAGCAGGGAATGAGGAGCCATCCAGTGTCAGAGCAAGCAAGGAACAAGGAGTGAGCTGTTATCAGAGGAATGCAAATTGCATGTGGGAATATATAACTGGAGGTGTTGAATTATTCATTTTTAAAACTTTCTTTCAAGTTCAGTTGAAAACCCTGCTTATTAATTGCCCACAAATAAAGCAGAAAACAAATCATTTTACATCAGGCTGGATATTATCCAGCTCTTAGAGATGGGCTGGGAGGCGGGGGGAGGGTGCAGGGGAGACACAATGACGTGGGGTGGTGTCGGGCGCCATGCCCATCGTTGTCCTGACCCCATGCCATTTTATCTACAACGGGCACCGTGGCAGATGGGAAGTCCACTAGGAAGCCAATTAAACCACTTGGGTAAGGGCCACTTAAGGGCTGCCTCCTGCCTTTGCTGGCATTTAGCCAATGTCAGAGGGATCTGCCAACATATAGAGACACTGCCACGTGAGACCTGGTGGCCTCCGAGTGGGCTCGGAGAGGGTGTCCCTCTTCTAGGGGCAATCCATGGCTCACAGAGGGCCTCCCTGGTGGTGATGGCTGTTCCCCACAGCAAGAACCTCCCCACCATCACCAACCAAATTACATTCGCACCACACAAGTGCCAGGCAATGATCATCTCCAAAGAGAATCAAACCATCTTCTCTTGACATTCAATGGCATTACGATTGCTGAATCCCCCACTACCAACATCCTGGGGGTTACCATTGACCAGAAACTGAACTGGAGTAGCCATATAAATTCCATGGCTACAAGAGTAGGTCAGAGACTAGGAATCCTACAGCAAGTAACTCACCTCTTGACTCCCCAAAGCCTGGCCACAAGTCAGGAGTGTGATGGAATACTCTCCACTTGCCTGGATGAGTGCAGCTCCAACAACACTCAAGAAGCTCAACACCATCCAGGACAAAGCAGCCTGCTTAATTGGCACCCCATCCACAAACATTCACTCCCTCCACAACCGACGCAGAGAGGCAGCAGTGTATACCATCTACAAGATGCACTGCAGCAACGCACCATGGCTCCTTAGACAGCACCTTCCAACCTCTACCACCTAGAAGGACAAATGCAGCAGATGCTTGGGAACACCACCATCTGCACGTTCCCCTCCAAGCCACACACCATCCTGACTTGGAATTATATCACTGTTCCTTCACTGTCGCTGGGTCAAAATCCTGGAACTCCCTTCCCAACAGCACTGTGGGTGTACCTACCCCACATGGACTGCAGCGGTTCAAGAAGACATACCACCACCTTCTCAAGGGCAATTAGGGATAGTCCATTTTTAATCCTCTAGGCCTCCTGCAGTCCCATGAGTTGCCACTGCTCCCGGTGGTGCTCTTAGGACTGGTGAGTTGCCAGCCCTCTGATTGGCTGGCAAATATAGGACCGGGATCTTGACCTTACAAGGGGATATCATCCCCGACATTGGGCATTTAATTGCCTTCCTACTGTTGTATTTGGCTGGGGTACAATAATGGGTCGAGGCAGTGTTGCCCGCCACTCCCACCACCTTCAGGACCATCACCGAGCCCCCCGTTGCCGAAATAAAATCCAGCCATTGCGCACAGTTATTCAATACTATGTTACTAGGGTGATATTAAGTGAATAAAGTGGGCAGAGGCTCATGAGAATAAACACAGGTACAGACGAGTTGGGCTGATGACTGGTTTCTATGTTGTAAATTCTATGTGTCCCATTATTTTGCTCCAGTAACAGGTGCACACATGGGATGTATGTGTGGCTCATAGTGTATTGTGTCTACTGCAGTCTTGATCTTAATAGTTTTAGCCAACAGCATGTAAACTGCAATAGCTTTTTTGGTCTACACGCCCATGTCAGTATTTTCCACATATTGCATTTGCCAGTTTCACTGAATTATTACCAAATAATCATTCAACTTTAAAACAAGACAAAAATTATGCAGCAAAAATTAAAAGCAATGTGCAGTGTTACAACCTCAGTTAAGACTGTAACTTTAAAGCAAGAGATACGAACCTTCAGACCAATTAAAGGATCACACGACAAGATTTCACACTTTAAGACTTTTACTATAACTAAACTAAAAATCAACATTAACTAAACAGTATTTAGTGGGTAGCTAATACAGTAAATTACAGAGAAAGGTTTTCCCATTAACTTATTAATGCACTCGAAAACCCCACATCACATTTAAACATTACACAGTGTTCTCATTGAGAAGGTTTCCTTCCTGTTAAAAGTCCCAAACTCCTCTCACTTTCAATGGGTTGGATCTTCCAGTGTCCTTATTCTCCTCTTCACTCACTTCTTCCGATCACACTTGACTGGTCTTCTGTGAATAGGGCAATCTCTAGTGACCCTGTTGGTCTTTTCTCCTCTGCAAACCTCGAGCCTTCAAACCGGGTTCAAATCTGAACATGCTTTCGCTACATCAGTGTTCTGAGAGCAGGTATTTTCTCTATCTTCTGAGACTGTGCAGCTGCTGCTGGTTTCCTTGTGTCTTCATAAGATCATAAGAATTAGGAGCAGGAGTAGGCTATTCAGCCCCTCGAGCCTGCCCTGCCATTCAACAAGATCATGGCTGATCTTGACTTCCTTGTCAATCATAAATCTGTCTAACTCAGCCTTGAATATTCAATGACCCAACCTCCACTGCTCTCTGAGGAAGAGAATTCCAAAGTCTAACCACCCGCTGAGAGAAAAATATTCCTCCTCATCCCTGTCATAGATGAGAGAGCCTTTATTTTTAAACTGTGTCCCCTAGTTCTACACTCCCCAACATGGGCAACATCCTCCCAGCATCCACCCTGTCAAGACCCCTCAGAATCTTGAATGTTTCAATAAGATTCTTCTAAACTCCAATGAGTATAAGCCCAACCTGTTCAACCATACCTCATAAGACAACCCCTTCATCCCAGGAATCTGCCAAGTGAACCTTCTCTGAACTGATTCCAATGCATCCAGATCTGGCCATTTATCCACTTTCAAACATACTAAACACCTTAATAATTCCCTCTCACTCTCTTTATTTTCCTCTTCCTTACAGCCTGCAGACCTAGGAAATCCTGTTGAATTTATCCAGAATAAAAGACAATCGTCCTTTCCTTTTACAATATTCAGAGTCCATAAGTCTGGCCATGTCAGAAACACCTGGGCCTTCCTTTGTTTCCAAGTGTTAGCATTGCAACTTGAATTTGCATTTTTAGAGCCTCTGGCTCCTTGTTTACGATCTGAGAAACTGGAAGAGTGAAACTCATTGTCAGTCAGGTGTTACAACATTGTACTCTGCTTTCAAAGCATCTTTGATTTGGGTTCCATGTGTTTGTGGTAACCAAGACCCTTGGCTTGTCTCTGGGAAGAATTGGTGTGAGGTCACATGTCTCCTTTGAATCCTTTTACACTGCATTAAAAATCACAGTGTTTAAAACATAATCATACTACAAAGTCCAGCATCATAACAGCAGCAAAAAGAGTAAGTGACAATTCTTTTTTGTACATAACTCATACAGATTAACTTTCTGCTGTCAAATGCATGGGCAGTTTTTTGGGGGAATAAACAGCATGTGGATTTTCATAGACTATTTAATCCACATCCCTGAACAGTTTAACCTCTGCCAATATCACAGATTTCCTTCAAGATTGACTGTATCTATTACTAATTTGGTCCAATAAAAATCTATTATTTTGGCTGATCTCCAGTGTCATTTCTCCTGTGTCACCTGAGACCTGGAGCATGGCAGTGAGGTTTAACTGCTAAGGTGGAGTTGACTTTTAAGGCCATTGTTGAAGTGCTTTCTGTGGGGCTATGGTCTAAATAGGATCAACCTGAGGTCAAATGAAAGCTAATTGCTGAGGGATGTTTCTGTAGATTGGCAGCTTCTTATAAATGCCAGGTCCCTGGCCGTAGGAAGAGTTTGAATAGATGAAAAACCAAAGGGAAATAATTGTTTCATTTAAAAAAAACAATTATATGAAGTTGGTTTGAATTTGTAACAACGTGAGACATTCTGAAATGCGACACCCTGATGTATGATGGACAAATGCTTGATGCAAGATTTTTAAATATTTGTTGGTCGGCTCTGGAGTTGTATATGGTTAGGCAAAATCAGCTGCTGCCTTCAGGACAGGGAATAATTGGACAATGCAGAAGAATGGGAAAGAAGGGCCATAGACAGAAGCGGGGAGGAAGAGGGAAGGAAGGACCTAGAGGAGGGTATGACGGGATGACAGGACACAGGGGAGAGGACTGGAGCGGAAGGAGGAGAAAATGATGCGGTGGGGGGTGGGGAAGAAGGCTGTGTAAGGGGTTTGAAAGGCATATTATTGAGGAGATGTTGGTAAAGTGCCTCAGTGGGGTTGGTGGAAATGTATGACAGTTGGGAGAGGGAGTTTGGAATGATAGCTCATGGAATCTCTTTTTCATTACTGAGGAGGTCCTGATTTACAACACAGGACAGAGGTCCTTTTTTGACACATGAGTAAAAAGTCTAACATTTTATACAGAACAGAATTATTGCTTTTTCATACAGAACAGATTCCCTGAGTCTTTTACACATTAGAGAGGCCCTGAATATTTACACAATGTAGAGACACTAAGTTTGAGACAAAGGGACATATGCATACAGCATTGAGATTAATGGTCCTAATTTCAAAACTTTAACGAGGCCCTGTTTTTGTAAAAGTTATTGAGCTCCAAAAGATACAAGCTGTGATTTGCATAAATTTGTATTACCTTTACTGTTTTTCACCTTTTTATTTGAACTTTTTTTCCCCAATTACTGTTCCTCATTTCCACATTTTAGTGCTGGCTTGGTAATCACATAATGTTACCTCACAGTACAATGCCAATAGAATCTCCCCATTTGTATACAGATCTCCCGTCTCACTACTCATAATAAGTTAAATTGTATGCTATTTTATAACAACAGAAGTATTCTAAATCTGTTGCTGAGGTGGAGCTGTGTCTAAATTGGCCTGGTCCTTTAAGGTCAAAGTTGAATTGATACAATTAGTTTCTGGTAAGAAGAAAACGACATGTGTTGGTTATCTATCTCTCTTTTTCAATTTTATTTTATTTATAAAGAAATATGGCACCTTAAAATGTGCTGAACAGGCGCGAGATGCAAGTTTATTTATTATATATACAAACACTGGCAATCAGAAACAATGGCCGCAAAATTCAGTTATTAGCATTCGTATTTTCTTTTTTTAATTCGTTTTATGGGGATGTGGGCCGGCGCAGACACAATGGGCCAAGTGGCCTCTTTCTGAGCCATAAACCTTCTATGATATTGGTTGCAAAGCTAGATATCGCCTGAAAACAGGCATGGGGATCTCAATGTGCAATAAACCTGTGCCTGTTGCTTCCGATGCAGGCAGCATGCAAACTTCTCTGGACGTCGAGACTATGCTTCTGCATTGAACTACAATGGACTAAACCATAAGACTTAGAGCTGGATTTTCCCAGTAAGAGTCTTTAATTGACCTTAACAAGGCTCTTAACGAGCCACTCGTTACCTGCTGCGTGGGTGGGTAGTCCCATTGGCCTCGAACCCACCTCCGCCAAAATAACCGGCACTGGGAACAGTGTCAGAAAACAGGCACACCAGATGGCGCCTGTATGTTCGGGCCTCTTCTGCCTCCGTTCGCACCGTTGGCGGGGCCCAAAAATTCAGCCCTTAGCTTCTGTCTCTGACCTGCTGCTGTTATTTGTTGTGAGCTCTGGAAAAGATCTAGAAAAAATCTATACCTGGATCTTCACTTAAACGTGGTTTACAAATTCTTGGATTAAGACCATGCTCCTGTATTGGATTACATTGGCTATACTGTGTGACTCAGCTTCTGCCTCTGATCTGCTGCTCTGTTAAAATATTTTAAAGTAACTGATCAGTCTATAGCCCTTCCCCCACCACTGCTGTAACTGAGGGACTTCTATCTCCTGCTGTGTCTGTGACTGGCCACTGGTTATACTGGATTTTCAGCTTCCGGCTTCTCGGCCAGAAACTCACGCCCGTGGACCGAAGTGCAAAGCCCCAGTACTTCTGGATTTTATGGTGATCTCCAATTGCGACATCATCTTTCTTCAACTGATTTTGTACACTTCTTGGCTCTTCATCCCCACAGAAATACTTCCATTAGTCTGTCCTCTGATACTCTATCCTGAAACAGCTTCGCTACATCTGTCTCCGAACTCTGACAACAGTTAGTCGATGCTCCATGCTGATTCCACCCTACCTCGCTCATCGTTATCCCACATTTTGGCTGCCACTTTGAACCCAAACCCATCTGTTCTATTTCCACTTTTTTCTCACTTTTTCTTTGCTCTTTACCCCTCCTGGACCCCTCTCTTCTATTGTCATGCCTCCATTCACTTCTCCCCTCTTAGGCACTCTTCCCTCCCTATTCTCTATCCCTGCCCTTCAGTACTCCTCAAACTTCCTGCTCTCAAGCCATCTCAGGCATGACTTCCCCTAGATAAACCTACAGCTTCCCTCTGTGCCTCTCCTGGCTTCCTCTGTGGACATTCACTCCAAGGTTCCTCACTTCCTCTACACTTCTCAGTCTTGTCCCATTAATTGTATATTCCTTTTCCTTGTTTGACCTCCCCAAATGCATCACCTCACATTTCTCCAAGTTGAATTCCACTTGCCATTTTTCTGCCCACCTGATTAGTCCATTGATATCTTCCTGCTGTCTACAGCTATCCTCCTCGCTATCAACCACACAACCAATTTTCTTGTCGTCTGTAAACTTCTTGGTCCAAATTGTTAATATATACCACAGAAAGCTGGGGACCTAATACTGAGCCCTGTGGAACGCTGCTGGAAACAGCCTTCTAGTTGCAAAAACACCTGTCAACAATTACCCTTTGTTTCCTGCCACTGAGCCAATTTTGTATCCAGCTTGCTACATTCCCCTGGATCCCATGCACTTTTATTTTTCTTAACCAGTCTTCCATGTGGGACCTTGTTAAAAGCCTTGCTAAAATCAATGTAGACCACATCTACTGCACTACCTTCATCAATCCACCTTGTTACTACGTCAAAAAATTCAATCAAGTTTGTCAGGCACGACAAATAACAAATAAAAACAAGAAATGCTGGAAATATTCAGCAGGTCTGGCAGCATTTGTGGAGAGAAAAACAGAGTTAACGTTTCAGGTCAGTGACCCTTCATCAGAACTGGCAAATGTTAGAAATGTAATAAGTTTTAAGCAAATAAAGCAGGGTATGGGGCAAGAGATAACAAAAGGGAAGGTCTTGATAGGACAAGGTCACAGAGAATAACTGACCAGAAGGTCATGGAGCAAAGGCAAATGGTATGTTAATGGTGTGCTGAAAAACAAAGCAATAGTGCAGAGAGGGTGTTAATTGACAGAAAAATGAACAACCCTGGCCCAAAGCACAAACATGATAAAAACAGTGGGTAAGCACATGGTAAAAAAATGAATGATGCACAAACTAAAATAAAATAAACAAATAAAAAAGAAAAGGGGGGCCCGTCATGCTCTGAAATTATTGAACTCAATATTCAGTCCAGCAGGCCGTAGTGTGCCTAATTGATAAATGAGATGCTATTCTTTGAGCTTGCGTTGATATTCACTGGAACACTGCAGCAAGGCCAGGACAGATATGTGGGCATGAGAGCAGGGGGGTGTGTTGAAATGGCAAGCAACCGGAAGCTTGGGGTCATGATTTCGGACTGAGGAGGTATTCCACAAAGCAGTCACCCAGTCCACATTCGCTGAATCACTCCTCAGCTTAGTAAAATTGGCCTTGCCCAAATTGATAACTGTAACTCCTGTTCTATCCTTTTCCATAATTATGGTAAAACTAACTGAATTATGATCACTGCCACCAAAATGCTCTCCCACTGCCACTCCTTCCACCTGCCCAGCTTCATTTCCTAACACTAAGTCCAAAACTGCATCCTGTCTTGTTGGACTTCTTACATACTGGACAAAAAAGTTCTTCTGAATGCACCTCAAGAATTCTGATCCCTCAATTCCTTTCACACTAAGACTATCCCAGTCAATATTGGGGGAGTTAAAATCCACTGCTATTATTGCCCTATTGTTTTTTCACTTCTCAGAGATTTGCCTACATATTTTCTCTTTCATCTCCCTCTGTTTGGGGTTCTATAGTACACTCATTTGATGATCTTTCTAACATGTCATCCCACCTCACAGCTGTAATTGTTTCTTTGACCAAAATTGCCACCTCCCCTCTTTTTTTTTATCTTCCTATTTATTGCATCTGAAAACCCTGTATCCAGGAAAGTTGAGCTGCCATTCCTGTCCTTTCTTAAGCCATGTTTCTGTAATAGCAATGATATCATACAGCCACATGTCTATCGGTACCCTCAACTCGTCTGCTTTACTTGCTATTGAAGTAGATACACTTGTGCACTGCCAGACTTTTTTTTATTTTCTAACCTTTGTTTCCTCTGCCTTCCAGATTCATCCACTAATTTTCTGCCTTCCATTTTCATTTCTGATTTTGTCCCAACTGAGTCTACCCTCGGATCCCCATGCTGCTGCCAAACTAATTTAACCCTCCCCAACAGTACTAGCAAAATGTCCCGCAAGGCACTTAGTCCCAGCTCTGTTCAGGTGCAATCTGTCCAGCCTGTACAGGTCCCATCTCCCCCAGAGACGGTCCCAATGTCCCAAGAATCTAAAGCCCTCCATCCTGCACCAACTTTCCAGCCACACATCCATCTGTCTTATCCTTCTATTCCTGTACTCACTTGCACATCGCACTGGGAATAATCTGGAGATTACTACTTTTGAGGTCCTGCTTGCTGATAGCTTACCTATCACTGTAAACTCTTTCTGCAGGACCACATCCCTCGTTCTACCTATGTTGTTGGTACCAATGTGGACCACGACTGCTGGCTGTTCACCCTGCCCCTCGGAGTGCTCTGTAGTCATTCAGTGACTTCCTTGACTCTGGCACTGGGGAGGCAACACACTATCCTGGATTCACACCTGCGGCCACAGAACCACCTTTCTGTTTCCCTGGCTGTTGAATCTCCTATTACTGTCAGACTTCCTGTCTTCCTTGAACCCCCCTGTGCAATTGAGTCACCCTTGGTGCCATGGCATTGGCTCTGGCTGCACTCCCCAGATGAACACTTCCCTCAATATTCAGAACTGAATACCTGTTGGAGAGTGAGATGCACTCTGGGGTCTCCTACACTACCTGCCTGTTTCTTCTTGACTGTCTGGTGGTCACCCATTCCCTCTCTCCCTGCATACTCTTAAGCTGCAGGGTGACTACATGTATAAACGTGCTATCCACAAAGCTCTCATCCACATGGATGTCACTAGCTGATGCTCAAGTTCTGGAACCCAGAGTTCAAGATGCTGCAACTGACGCCACTTCCTGCACATACAGTTATCCGGGCACGGGAAGTATCCTGGAGTTCCCACATAGCACAGGATCTACACTCCTGAGGTTGGAGCAGCCCTGCCATTCCTCTATCTATTAGATAATAAACATTGGTACTACAAATAAATCCTGCTACTACTAATACTAATGACCCTACCAATAGTAATAAACCTTGCCAATAGTAATAAAAACCTTACGACTGCTAATACTAAACTTTATCAATACAAATCTACCTTACAACTATTAATATACCCTGCCAATACTAAAACATTACAAAGAATAGTAATAACCTCACCAATAGTAATAAACCTTATTTAAAAATAAAAGATAAGACTTGCCAGCTATCCAATTGTTACTTGTTATTAATACTTAATATTTTTAATGTTTTTATACTCAGTCCCGAAGTAGCAAATACTCACCAGCCAATCAACTCACCGCTTTCCTGTGATGTCACGGTTTGTTTGTTTTTTCTTCTTTTTCAAACTTTGGCATGTCGAGGTAGTTATCTCCAAGCAGGTCTGCTGCGGCTCCTGACTCCCTCCAGGTATGTGAAGACCCAAGCCTGGGTTTTGCTTTATACTCTATCCGACACAGGTCTGCCATCACCCCCGACCCCCTCCAGGTGTCAATATGTCATATATGCGCAATATATTATTCTGCTGGGAAGATGCAGAAATTTCTCATCAACACCACACTGTCTAATTTCTGTCAAGTAAACAGTGAGGGAATTCATTCAGAGCCTCGGTGCTGTTCAAGTCACAAGCAAAACCCTAGCTTTGCTTCCTTTTTTAAGTGTGATTGGTAATGTCAGTTAAGAAGTGGCAGACATTTTGACTCTGATACTTCCTGTTCCTGTGAGAATTTCTCTGTTTGGCCAAACGACTGCCTTTCTTTATCCAATTATTTTTTATATTTGTGTTTCACTTATGCTTTGTTGATTCGCTGATGCTACATGTTACAACTTGTTGACCTGCACTAGCTTTTCATCAGATCAATTGCCTATACTAGAAATAAGAATACATTTGCTGATGTTCAAGTATAAGAGCCTGACTGTGTATTTTTTCCCAGTAACATTACATTTGCATTTGCAGTGCTCAGCATGATCCAAAAACATTTTGAGCACTATCACAAGAAACATTTTATGCATTGCTGTTAAAATTCTGTGCATAGCTGCTTTGGAATGGGCATGACTAGGCAGAGCTTGGTGCTCTGAGCGAGTGCCAAGAACAGTATTATAGATTTTAGTGACTATCGGAGTGCTGCTGCTTACCCTCAGTGGCGCACATGTTGTGGCTGTTTTGAGGTGCTTTAAAAGAAGCATGCCAACAATTTTTATTTGTGGACAAAAATCTTCCTTCAGGAAAGGGAAAGACCTCTTTGCACAAAAATCTAATTATACTATCAGAATGCTATTTTAATAAAGACACTATAAACATGCTCTGGGCTAGGCAAATGAAGGAATAGAATTTCAACTTGCCATCTGAGCATAAAACTAGTGTTGCAGGTCAGCTACATGTTAAAGAAGGCACTCAATTTTCATTTCCATTGATTTCAATAAAATTAATGTCAGGTAGTTTTGATACCAGGCGGTTGATCAGCAATACCAAATTTACATTCAGGCAGCACATTGAAAAGCTACCCTGACATGTTCACAGATTTACCTGCCTTTCCTTCACTGTATATCAGAATAAAATGTTGGCTTCAGTAAATTGGAGAAACAGAAGCTGCATTAATGAAAGAACAGACAGCTGCACAGCGACATGGTGCATAAATAAATAAAAAAAAATACTACTTTCACACTGCAGCACAGAATGGAAAAAATTGTCTTGTCCTGGTATCAATATGAAATGCCTTTATACAATCAAGGTTGAAGCATTTTTGACTGGAACTTTGGAATCAGACAAGGTGTTAATACCCAGAAAGCCAATTGTACATCAATCTGCTTTCCAATCCTGAGCAGTTGTGTTGATGATATTGTGATATTATGCGGGAATAGATGAGATTTCATAAAAATATTGCAAGATCTCAAATACAGGGAATTATATCAAAATTCTGTAATTCCTTTCAACCCATTTCAGCTTTATGTGAGTTCTTTCAAGAAAAGAGTACACATGAAAAAAGAGTTCTTTATATTCCAATTGTTAGTTTGAAATATCTTGTCATTGTAATGGTTACAAAAGTATTTTAATTGAATAGCAGTGACTCCATCTGGTATTTTAAATCATTACCACCTCCTATCCAACCATTTCTGTTCATTTTGCTGCTGAAATGTTGCATGCTGCAATAAGCTGGAAACTTCATTTCAATGGACGTAAAGGTTTGAAAGTCTTTTCGTTAAAAGAAAAATCAGTTACCTTGGAGAAGCCAGATAATAGTGAAATGCTATCCATTAGTAATTTGTACTGCAGTTGCTTTGTGCAGCAACAAGTCGGCCTAATTTGGATGATGATTGACCTATTTAGTAGAAAAGACACTTGTTGTTGCTACATTGTTAGATTATTGAATTTCTAATTGCACTGCAGTGATGAGAATTAATTTCTTTTCCCCCACAATTTTCTACAAATATCTCTCGGGCAAGCTGATTTTGCCATCTTAGACCTAATGCCATCTTTCAGATGAGATGTTAAGGTGAGACATTATTTGCTTGTTCAGGGGGGCCTAAAAGATGCCATGGCACTGCTCGGGCAAGAACAGGGAGTTCTCCTGGTGTCCTGGTGAACAGTTTTCCTTCAACCAACAAAACTAAAAATGGATTAACTGGTCATGCACCTCATTTACTGGTTAGACATTACTACGATGGGCTGCTGTGTACCTTCATAACCGTGATTGCACTTCACAAGATGTGAAGCATTTTGGAACATCTTAAGAAATTTGATTCGGTGCTATATAAAGGAGAATTACTTCTTTTAATCTCATAGTTACACTTCACTGATTACAGTTTGGTTATTTTCAGTGTGTCATCATGTGGCTTGGAGATGTAATTGCACAGGCACTTTTACATTGAGACAAAACAATTTTGGTGTGTAGCAATGTCAAAGTGGAGACAACTGTGTGTCCTAAAGCTTAAAGGAGGGAGACTTTCTCTAAGAGGCCACATACAGTGATTTGCAGTTGCATCAAGTGTAGAATAATAACTCCACTGTGGTTACAAGGCAGTGGGTTTTAATGAAAATCATTCTTTGTTTAGCAAAAGTGGAAATGACTTTCTCATGCTGTCAAATAGCAGATAATTTGACACGAGAATTTAACAGTTTGTCACCAACAAGAAAACATGCTTACTTCTTCATATGCTGTTTCATGAACGTGCATTTCACTATCATTTAAAAAGTCAGATTATTGTAGTAATATGGAGTGATCTATAATAAATGGGCAATTCCTATCATACCATTGCACAATGTTAAAATATAATAACGTGCTGCAGCTGTCTGCTAGGCTTATTTGCAGGAGTGACGTTCTTTTAATCTTAAATTCTAAACATGTAATATAAAGTGGTCTTAGAACAAATGATGACCTCATGTTCTGTTATGACACTACATCTGCATTTTTCAAGTTTCTTTTTGAGGACTCATGTATTTTGGAATTATGGACATTGTTTTCTTTGGGAAAACTGAAAAGGAGTCCATGGATTTTTTTTCACTGTGGTCATTGAAAGGACACTGGAAGTCACCTGTCTTCAGATAAATGCCCAGCAGGGGTTTTTTGACTTGGAGAGATGTTTACAGAGATGTGACTGGTCAAGATTTATAGGGGTCAGGAGGCTTGACTCTTGAGATATTGTTTTTGGTTTCATTTTGGACAGTGTGTTGGGGTGTGAAGTGTTTTGAAGGCCGTTGGAGAAAATCAGCCAAGAGAGCAGTCATCATCAACACCTTCTTCCATCTCCTTGAGAACTTCCTGAGAATCAAGTGTAAGAAATAGAGACATTAATGCTGCATTCCTCCTGAAAGGCCTGCCAGAAATCCCTGTTGCCGCATTTCTCCTGGCAAGCCTGCCAAACCAATCTTCAACGTTGCCTGAAAAGAACTGTTCTAGAAAGATCCCACCGACAGCCATCTGCACGTATTTGGGACGCCAAAGCAAAAAGGGACAACTGACATCTTTTCATATAATTTTCCTTCTTCAAGAATTAGAAAATATTTGGCCAAAGTATTATTTTTTGTCTTTTATTTGTAACAGAGCTCTAAAAAGAAAGTCTCTATTTTTCGGTTAACCGGGGCGTGCGTGTCTGCGCGCACGCGTGTGCGTGTGCGTGTATGTTGTGACCTGTGGAGAAATGGAACTACAAAAGACAGTGCACTCCTCCCACTTTGGTCGTAACAGTCCTGTGACAAGCAAGACTGCAGACTATAGTGTGAATCATCCAAAATTCAGGCTATGGGTATCATTGAAAAACACAGAATGTTAAGGTAAAATCACAAGAAGAGAATAATACTGCTGCAATGGTTGGTTTAAAAATAAATATTTTTCTTCAATGCATTTTATATATTCATACAACCTCGGTTGCTAGGAGATGTGCTATCAGGAGTCTTAATCCGTGTAACATGCACTTTAACACTGGAAGTATTTACTTGCTCATACTGTCTTCCTACTGACCTTCAACATACTGTAGCCTCCTGAAAATGTTCTACAGAGTTTGTATTCCCAGCCAAAATAGCCACCATTAATATGATGAATGCTTCAGTGAAAGGTTGCCAGCGATTCTGCAGGTAGAGAAGAATGTGTTTTGAATAAATGGTAATGTTCTGTTATTTTGCAAATCACACGGCGTGTTTGGAAAAGGAATTGGCGTGCATGGAATTGTTGCTTGAATTACACATTTTCTCGATTTGTTCATGCAGTATTTGGATGTTAATTACAAACTGGATTATTGCCCATCCCTATTGAGTCCTATTTGTTGGGTTTCTATATTCTGTCTCTGTCTCTGTAGTTCTGCTGCTCTATCTCCGTGGTGCTGTTTTTCTCTTTTGCATTCCACACGATTGCAGTTTCACAATCTCAGTTCCCTGTGGCTATGACTTCAATTGAGCCTTTTGACATTCTTCTGCTCTATGCCAAAAATTAGGCATCCATCTTTCACATTTAAATGCGATCAGTCTTCCAACAAAGATGTACATGAGTTAATGCAATCACTCCAACCCCCATCCTCTGACATCAAATCAATACTTGATATTGCTTCCATCCTCACTGCTTTAATTCTATTTCAAATACAATTAAAATGGTACACTTCGCATTAGTGGCAAGTGAAAAATTCCCAGGTATATACTTTGTATTTATTTTAATCACCTACATTGCTGTAAATGTTCAAAATGAGTCAATTTAAAAAAGAGTTGTACAAGCTTTACACATTTTTTTAGATCATGGTACAATACAGAACACATTATGTTATAGATTGCTTGATACTTGCAGGCACTTATATTGAAGATTAAGCACGGTTTGATGCACATGAATCCTGTGATTACTGGTGGGGCTGGTAGACTTGAGAGGAGGTGGGAGAGGAATTTTACTGCCTGCTGAGTTTAGAGAGAGGATAGTCAGTTTATGAAGGCTGTGAGGTGCTGGTAGTGGCCAATTTCAGTAGGTTGACCCAGGTTCCTTTTGAACGTAGGGACTGAAAGACATTGTCAAAGAAAGGTTATCTGGACTGTACCAGCAGAAAGCAGCACTGCACTTTTTAATGCTTCCCTTATATAGAAAGTATGTGAAACTATTATAAAATTTATGCAATACAAACATATAGAAGATGAAGCTCAGTAATAAATCATTCCAATGCTTAACTGTAAAATAAATTAAGAAAATAAGAATTTATAGGAACAGGAAAAGGCCATTAGGTCTGCACCACCTCTTTTTGATCAATTATTCTTCGATATATACCTGTGTGTACCACATATTCTATAACATAATACACATTCTGTTTTGTATCATGGCTCAAAACAGTATAGAAAAATTATATAAACAGTCACCTTTTCCACAATATTCTTCAACTTTTTGCCTTTTCAAAAATATACCTACTTGCATGCAAATGTCCTGTCCACTTTACTCACCTTCACTTATTCCATGAGTAACTGTTTAATATGATTTGCCTTATTTGTAACTTGCTAAAGTTATACGTTCCTCTTATGATGATTTTGGATCATCCAATAATATTCACAATGCGCACAAATTATACCAATTATGAATGTTATTGGCAATAATTATGGCAATTATGTGGCAATAATTATGATCTTTTAAATAGAAAGAGGATCTGTTTGAAAATTATAGAAGTTTCAAAAGTAGTACCAATGTGAGGGAGCAGCAAAGACCTCAAAATTTTCTTTCTGCAAACTAAATGTATAAATTGCTATAAATGGAGGTGTCCTTTTGATCTTGGAACACCATTGTCTCAGCTGTAATGCCAATCAGCAATCACTGAATTTGAAAGGAATGTCAAGATTGTTGAGTGACATCAATTAAAAACGGGGAGAGTTCTGTCTTGGCATGGTGTTGATTGACACCTCAGCTAGCGAAGTCTTTCTTTCAATATGGCCAAGCTATTAAGCAAAGGCAAAGCTCCAAGATAATTGACACAAAATTCCAAACAGGCAACACATTAGAGTGGAAATAATGCGTTAGTTTCACCTCATTTGATTAAATTTGAGGAAAGGAAGTATAGAGCATTAAACACAAGAAATGCTGGAACCATTCAGCAGGTGAGTGGTTCCAGCATTTCTTGTTTTTATTTCATATTTCCAGCATCCGCAGTATTTTGCATTAAACACAAAGTTAGGATGAATATTTTGACACAGAGGACCTGTTTTGGCAGTGTGAATCTTGTAGGCCAGAACATTAGAGTTTTCAAGGAAATTATTTTGTTGTTTTCCTATGACTTGCTGAGTATCCAGCTTTACCCTGAAAGGAGCTCGCAAATTACATTTGTTGATAAAAGCGATCATTATTCTCAAGTTTAAAAAATCAAGAATAGAATTTTTCTACATTGATACAAATTTTCATTAAAATAAATATTATACTATTCGCTGCAATTAGAATTCTTTTTTTAAAGTTTCTTTTGAGCTTTTTCCATAAATTCTATTCTTGCCATGTGAAGCAGAGTGCAGAATTAACAGGCAAGATTTTAACTCTTTCAAAACCCATCCATTTGCAAAGAGTTAGAATTGGGCCCATTGTGGCTTTAAGTCTTACTTTGGTCACAGTTTTTCGTTTAAAATAAAGAAACAAGTAAGGAACAAGTTGTTGCATTTGTTGGCAAAATTGCAGCAAGTTTGTGCCATGGTTTGAGGGAAGGGTGTAAAAGAACTAGTTCTTCTGAAAAAACACTTGGTCAATACTTTGAGATCAGGTACTGTGGGAGGATCTAAAACAAAGGATATTTAATTTACTTTATTCCGGGAATGCTTTCATTGTTTAGGTATCAAAGCTTCAACACATTGAAAATAATGAAAACAGGAATGTGCACACAAAGCTAACCTTCCCAGAGCAAGGGGGCATTTCCTGCCCTTTGATATTTTTGTTGTTGGTCAATGATAATCTCTGTTTGTCACAAAAGACCACATTTTACATTTATGATGTAAGGCCAGCTCTTTTAAGCATCCCTTGTAGCATTGTGCAAGCACAATGTCCTTATCTGGAAAAATGCAGAGAAATATCTACACTTTAAAATGAGTGTAAAGGACAAACAGCAGTTAAAATAACTTTTGCAGCATCACAACACCGCTAAAACTAAGATGCTTTAAGATTACAGAGGGCTGGTGTGCACCTGAATTCCAAGAAACCCTACAACAGAAATGTGAATTTGTATGATGGCCATTTATGTATCAAATTAACCTTGCCAGTCTAATTAATATACAATCTAAGAGATTTTCTGGAAATGTTGATTTTTTTCACATTTCTGACTGATACTAAATCCATACAACTGTTGAAGCATTTAACTTAAGCAACCATGCCCACTTTCTTCTTGTCTCTCTGACCTATCACTGCTCATCTAATTGTAATACTTCCCCCCTTTAACCTTTCTGGCTTTGTAAGGAAAAAGTACTTGATCTATTCCGAAAACGTTCTGGGTCATTCTTGGTACTGCCGATCACAACACACAATGACATGTACATTGTTATATGAACAAGTCCTGGTTCTACCCAGATGGAGGAATAGTTTGATCTGTAAAGCAAAGGATGTTGCACTTCACACTTTGAAATGTGGATGATACAACAGAGGATCACTCACATGTCCAAAAAAGATGCACTGAAAACTAGGGCAGTGTCAATTGGTAAACAACAGGCTCAAAGCAAATACCAATTTATGTCAGTCGATGTAAGGCAGATTACCAGGTGATCACAAATTTCAAGTATGTTAATTTAGAAAAATACTTTTGAGACTAAAAGTTGAAGAGCTTGTTCCATAACTTAACGTCTGAGCCCTGCTCCAAAAGCAAATGCAGTGCTCTCTCTTAGTTTCTGGAATGTGATTCACACATCACAGTATGAATAATTGGCATATGGGCAGTACCAGAGAGTGATCAACACTCTATGGAAACATATGAAGCAAGCAGATACTTGGGCCAGTTTTCCTGAGTCATTGTACCAGTAATGCAGTGTGACATGGGCGCAGGGGTGGAAAGGCAAGGGGGAAAACGTGCAGAGAGCCATTCTGCTGGCTCCCCACCGCCCAACACCACTTGTGGGATTTCCCACTGGAAATTATGTTGGGTGTATAATATGTTTATCCAGATATGGGAACCTGTATTATAACAGGAAAAAGATTGTGCAATACAATTTTATCTCATCATTTGCACCCAAGCAACACTGGGCTCCAGGAATGCCAACGCATGCATTGCTTTGGGCTGTAAGTGAGGGATTTAAAATGTAGGCTGCTGCTTTGACAAGATCAAAGTAGGAACCTTTGAATAAAATTTCTATATCTTCTGCCAGATATATAAAAATTTAACATAGAAATAGCTAAACATTAAAGTAACTTTAAGATGATGACCTGAAAAACCTATCTATTTAATTTCTTGCCAATTTCTTCCACAATTTTTCTCCCCTCCTCTTTTTCTTCCTCTCTGTAAAATCTGGGTCCCTTGTTACATACTATCCCACTAATGTGGTCATATTTTGGCACCACTGAAATCCCCCATAGTGTCAGTAGGTTATCCAATTTGAGAGGGGTTGCAAGGTTTGCATGATATGTGAGCACAATCCTATCCTTATTTGACGTCCACCTGTGCACTTCCAGCAAGAGTCACTCAAGCAGTTGAGAGTAGAACTGTGGCCAGTTTTTACTTCCTCAACTCAGAAGCACTGAGGTCAATTGTGGTGTCCCTACATGCACCCCAGCCCTGATGAATTGTTAATGAACTCTGGGTTTTTCCTGGTCTGTGTGGCTTGTTTATTAACTGGTTAAAGTCACTGAACAAGCAAGGTTCCAAGATCCTTAAATTAAGCTTGAAGTCAAGGCTTGTCATTCGGTGGGCTTACACACACTCTGTCACCCATTAATGTATTTTCCTTCCACTTAGTGTGCCTCTGAGCTCTTCCTTTACCATTTGATTTACCTTCATAATATTAGCACGTTTCTCTCTCTGGCTCTCGTAATAAGAGATTTAAGAGTTGTTTTTGGGAGGCAGTTCTAAATCCATTCTGTTAATGTTATCACCTCTCCTGATAATAGACATTTTCAGAAATGCAGGCTGCAGGGATAATCCCACCTTCTGGTAGTGACCCAGGATGTCTCTGTGGTAGTGAGATCTATTTTATAGATGCACACCAGACACAATGAGACTTGTACATACATAAAACATGAAACTCTGGATATGGTAGCATAGTGGTTATGTTACTGCACTAGTAATCTGTGATTAGGAACTTGTATCTGACCAGACCTACGGCAGGTGACGAGGGAACCAACAAGAGGAAAAACTTACGAGATCTTGTCCTCACCAATCTACCTGTTGCAGCTGCATCTGTTAATGATAGTATTGGTAGAAGTGACCACCGCACAGTGCTTGTGAAAACAACTTCCCTTCTTCACTCTGAGGATACCCTCCATCATATTGTGTGGAAGTACCACTGTGCTAAATCGGATAGTTTCAGAACAGATCTGGCAGCTCAAAGCTGGGCATCCATTAGGCGTTGTGGACCATCATCAGCAGCAGAATTGTATTCAAGCACAATCTATAACCTCATTACCCGGCATGTCCCTCACTCTGCCATCCGGGTGGATGATCCATCTCGGCCTCCTCCTGAGCTCTGCTTCATCACAGATGCTTGGCATTAGCCAATCCAATTCATTCCATATGATATTAAAAAACAGCTGAAGGCACTGGATACTGCAAAGGCTATGGGTCCTGACAATATCTCAGCAGTAGTACTGAGGACTTGTGCTGCAGAATTAATCACTTCTCATGCCAAGATGCTCCAGTACAGCTACAGCACTGGCATCTAGCTGACAGTATGGAAACTTGTCCTGTCTATAAGAAGCAGGACAAATCCAATCCAGCCAATTACCGCCCCATCAGTCTACTCTTGATCATCAGCAAAGAGGCGGAATGTGTTGTCGATAATGCTATCAAGCGCCACTTAAACAGGAGCAAGCTGCTCATTGATACTCAGTTTAAGTTCTGCCAGGGCTGCTCGGCTCCTGACTTCATTACAGCCTTGTTCCAAACATGGACAAAAGAGCTGAACTCGAGGTGAGGTGAGATTGATTGCCTTAGATATCAAGGCAGCATTTGACTGAGTGTGGCATCAAGGAGCCCTAGCCAAATTGAAGTCAATGGGAATCAGGGGGAAAACTCTACACCAGTCGGAGTCATACCTAGCACAAAGGAAGATGGTTTTGGTTGTTGGAGGTCAATCATCTCAGTCCCAGGACATTGCTGCAGGAGTTCCTCAGGGTAGTATCCAAGGCCCAACCATCTTCAGCTGCTTCATCAATGACCTTCCCTCCATCATAAGGTCAGAAGTGGGGATGTTCACTAGTGATTGCACAATGTTCAGTACCATTCGCAGCTCCTCAGATACTGAAGCAGTCCATGTCCTTATGCAGCAAGATCTGGGCAACATTCAGGCTTGGGCTGATATGTGGCAAGTCACGTTCGAGCCACACAAGTACCAGGCAATGATGATCTCCAAAAAGAGAGAATCTAACCATCTCCCCTTGACATTCCACAGCATTACCATTGCTGAGTACCCCACTGTCAACATCCTGGGGGGTTACCATTGACTAGAAACTGAACTGGAGCAGCCACATAAATACTGTGGCTACAAGAGCAGGTCAGATGCTGGGAATTCTGCAGTGAGTAACCCACCTCCTGACTCCCCAAAGCTTGTCCACCATTTACAAGGCACAAGTCAGGAGTGCGATGAGTGCAGCTCCAAAAACACTCGAGAAGGTCGTCACCATCCGGGACAAAGAAGCCCGCTTGATCGGCACCCTATCCACCACCATAAACATTCACTTCCTCCATCACCAATGCACAGTGGCAGCAGTGTGTCCCAGCAACTCACCACGCCTCCTTCGACAGCACCTTCTAAACCCAGGACCTCTTCCACCTAGGAAGACTAGGGCAGCAGATGTATAGAAGCACCACCATCTGCAAGTTCCCCTCCAAGTCACAGGCCAACCTGACTTGGAAATATATCGCCGTTCCTTCACTGTCGCTGGATCAAAATCCTAAAACTCCCTCCCTAACTGCACTGTGGGTGTACCCGCACCAGACAGATTCAGTGGTTCAAGAAGGCAGTTCACCATTACCTTCTCAAGGACAGTTATAGATGGGCAACAAATGCTGGCCTTGCCAGCAATGCCCACATCCCATGATCGAATAAATAAAAAAACAAATCTGGAGACCTGGACTAATAATCTGAAGACAGATGCCACCTCAGCAGGTGGGAATTTAAATTCAATATAATTAAATAAATCTAGAACCAAAAATTTTTTTAGTATCAGCAATGGTGTCTATGAAACTACTGCATTGTCATTAAAAACCCAACTGGTTCATTAGTGTCCTTTAGGAATGTTAACCTGTTGTCTTTACCTGGTCTGGTCTATATGTAACTCCAGACCCACAGCAAGTGGTTTGCTCCTAACTGCCTTCTGAAATGGCCTAGCAAGCTGCTCAGTTGTCACCACCACCTTCTCAAGGCCAATTAGGGATGGTCAATAAATGCTGAACTTGGCAGTAAGGTCCACATTCTGTGAATGAATAAAAAAAGAAACATGAGATGCATGGGAAAAACCTAAGTGAAGGGAGGAATATGGCATCAAAAGCAAAAGGCAAGACATGAGGAATGGAAGGAGCTGGACTGAGGACAAGTAGCAAGGAATGAAGATCAGAGTTGGAAACAGGCACAGGATGAGAAGAATGGAGCAAGTAAGAGGGGAACATGATGATGCATTTATACCATTATCCATTGTTTTGGACAATGAATGAAACCCAGAGTTTAAACACTACTAGATAACATTGCAGCAGGAGATCTTGTTTGAAATTTCAGATGTAATGAACTGAGCTAAATTAAAAATAAGCAACAGTTCATTAAATATGTCAGGGTGGCAAAATAGATCTTCCGTTCTAAAATGTGATAGAGCCTTTCGTGGAAGAGCGTATGTTCTAAAATGTTAATGTTGTGTTGTGATTGAATGGACACTGTAATTATGGAATGTTCTTCTTTTAGAGGTTCCTACTTTGCATCAGTTTTTTCTACTACAAGCTACTGAATGGAGTCACTGAAAATTAACCCAATCGAAAGGCAATTTAGTGGCAGACTGAGATTACCATTAGCAGACAAGTGAGGCAGTTCCGTGAAGGAGCTTGTTTATCTGCTTCATGTACTAGATTTATTTTGAAAAGAAGTGAATGGTGATAATGGAATGGATTACATTTGAGGATCTGTCTGTTGATGGGTATTCTCTTCCACTTATGTGCATGTCTATTAAGTATCTACAAGGTTTAGTTTGTTAAATGTATGAGTTTCGTTGTTTAAGGCTTTAGTTTGTAGTCCGTTTGCACAGTAGACAAGAACACAATAAGAATTGGAACACAAAAAGGCCATTTAATCTTGGCAAAAAGGAAGAAAAGCAGCAAATACTGAAAACCTGAAATGAAAAGGGAACATTCTAAAAATACCCAGCAGGTCAGTCAGTATCTATGAATGGAAAGATAGGTTAAGAATTCAGATGTGGTTTTGAGGCCATTCAGCTTGTTCCAATTGAAGTTTGCTCTTGGATCTTTGCTTGCCATAAGCATTTTGATCCCCACCATGGCCCTTGAATGAATTTTGCTTCATTCTATTCTTTCCCCATTCATGGAATGTGTCCAGTTTCTTAAAGGAATCATCAATTCTATATTCCCTGTTTTTGGTAATTTGTTCCCTCTGATGCTCTAATGATTATGTGCGATGCTTTTGGTATCAGAGGAAAACAATTACCCTCAAGCAAAAATGCAGCATGAAACAGGTAGATTAACATTAAGGCTCTAACTTTTTGATAGTTGGCCTCAATGGGAATCACTGATGGAAAAGAAGTGTCTATGTGTATTGCTAAGAATGTGGGCTGGATAAGTGCATCAGCAAATCATGAAATGCTAGTAGACAGGTACGAAAAGCAATCAAAAAGGCAAATGGAATGTTGGCCTTTATCTCAAGGGGGCTGGAATGCAAAGAGAAAGAAGTTATTCTTCAGTTATGTAGGGCCTTGGTCAGACAGTCGCAAGTTTTGATGAAGGGTCACTGACCTGAAACAATATTTCTGCTTCTCTCTCCACAGATGCTGCCAGACCTGCTGAGTATTTCCAGCATTTCTTGTTTATATTTCAGATTTCCAGCATCTGCAGTATTTTGCTTTTATTATATTGGCATATTGGTAATGTTGCTGGACTAGTAATCCACAGGTCTGGACTAATCCTCTGGAGACATGATTTCAGTCCTACCATGGCAGCTGGGGGGAATTTAAATTCAATTAACTATAAAGTTTGGAATAAAAAGCTAGTCTCATGAACTACCAGATTACTGTAAAAACCCATCTGGTTCACTAATGCCCATCAGGGGATTGTCCTTACCTGGTCTGGCCTATATGTGACTCTAGACCCACAGCAATGTGGTTCACTTTTAACCGCCCTCTGAAATGGTCTAGCAAGGCATTGAGTTGTATCATACCGCTACAGAAAAGTCAAATAAGAATAAAAACAAATGGATCACCCGGCACCGACCTAGGCATCAAAAATGGCAAAGCCACACCGTGTCCAATTGACACTGCAAAGTCCTCCTCACTAACATTTGACAACTTGTGCCAAAATTGGGAGAGCTGTCACACGGACAAGTCCAGCAACAGCCTTATGTAGTCATACTCACTGAATCATAGCTTACAGCCAATGTCCCAGACACCTCCATCACCAGAGGTGGTATATAGTCGGGAGGGAGTGGTCCTCAAGATTGACTCTGGACCCCATGAAGTCTCATGGCATCAGGTCAAACACAGGAAGGAAAACTCCTTCTGATTACTACCTACTGCCCTCCCTCAGCTGATGAATCATGTTGAACACCACTTGGAAGAAGCACTGAGGGCAGCAAGGGCATGGAATGTATTCAGGGTGGGGGACTTCAATGTGTCCATCACTAAGAGTGGCTCAGTAGCAGCACTGCTGGACAATTCCTGAAGAACATAGCGACCAGACTGGGCTTGCGGCAGGTGATGAATGAACCAACATGAGGTAAAAACCTACTTGACCTCATCCTTACAAATCTAGCTGTTACAGATGCATCTGTCATGACAGTATTGGTAGGAGTGACCATCGCACAGTCCTTGTAGAGACGAACTTTCATCTTCATACTAAGGATACTCTCCATCGTGTTGAGTGGCACTACCACTGTGCTAAATGGGATAGACTCAGAACAGATCTAGCAGCTCAAAACCGGGCATCCATGAGGTGCTGTGGGCCATTAGCAGCTGCAGAATTGTATTCAACCACAATCTGTAACCTCATGGCTTGCCATATCCCTTCCTCTACCATTACCATCAAGCCAGGCGACCAACCCTGGTTCAATGAGGAGTGTAGAAGGACCTGCCAGGAGCAGCACCAGGCATGTCTAAAAATGAGGTGCCAACTCTGGTGAAGCTACAAACAAGACTATATATAGGCTAAACAGTAGAAGCAGCATGCAATAGACAGAGTTAAGCGATCCCACAATCAATGGATCCGATCAAAGCTTTGCAGCCCTGCCACATCCAGTTGTGTCCATCCAGAATGATGGTGGACAATTTAACAACTAACTGGAGGAGGAGGCTTCAAAAACATCTGCATCCTCAATGATTGGGAGTGGGGAGGGGGTTGGGGAGGGTGGGGTAGTATGTCAGTGCAAAAACAAGGCTGAAGCATTTGCAACCATTTTCTGCCAGATGTTCTGATAGGATGATTCTCCTCGGTCTCCTCCTGAGGTCTGCAACATCATAGATGCTAATCTCCAGACAATTACATTCACTCCGCGTGATATCAAGAAATGGCTGAAGGCACTGGACGCAGCAAAGGTAATGTATCCTGACACCATCTCAGCTATAGTACTGAAGACTTGTGCTCCGGAACTAGCTGGGCCCTTATTCAAGCTGTTCCAGCACAGCTACAACACTGGCATCTGCCCGACAATGCAGAAAATTACGCAGGTATTCCCTGTCCATAAAAAACAGGACAAATCCAATCCAGCCAATTACCACCCCATCAGTCTACTCTCGATCATCAGCAAAGTGATAGAAGGTGTCGTCAACAGTGCTTTGAAGCTGCACTTCCTCAGCAGTAACCTGCTCACCGATGCTCAGTTTGGGTTGCACCAAGGCCGCTCAGTTCCAGACCTCATTACAGCTTTGGTCCAAATATGGATGAATGAGCTGAACTCCTGAGGTGAGGTGGGAATGGTTGCCTTTGACATCAATCTAGCATTTGACCAAGTGTGGCATCAAGGAGCCCTCGCAAAATTGAATCTGGGGATAACTCTACACTGGTTGGAGTCATACCTAGCACAAAGGAAGATGGTTGTGGTTGTTACAGGCCAATCATCTCAGTCCCAGGACAATGCTGCTAGAATTCCTCAGGGTAGTGTCCTAGGTCCAAACATCTTCAGCTGCTTCATCAATGACCTTCCCTCCAACATAAGGTCAGAAGTGGGGATGTTTGCTAAGGATGACACAGTGTTCGGTACCATTCATAACTCCTCAGATACTGAAGCAATCCTTGCCCACATGCAGCAAGACTTGGACAACATTCATCTTGGGCTGATACGTGGCAAATGACATTCGTGCTACGCAAGTGCCAGGCAATGACTATATACAATAAGAGAGAATCTAACCATCTCCCCTGGACATTCAACAGCATTCATTGCCATCGCCGAATCTCGCACCATCAACATTCTGGGGGTTACCATTGACTAGAAACTTAACTGGACCAGCCATAAAAATACTGCGGCTACAAGAGTACGTCAGAGGCTAGGAATTCTGCAGTTAGTAATTCACCTCCTGACTCCCCAAAGCTTGTCCTACATCTACAAGGCACAAGTCAGGAATGTGCTGGAATACTCTGCAGCTCCAACAATGCTCAAGAAGCTCAACACCATCCGGGACCAAAGCAGCCTGCTTGATCGGCACCCATCTATGATGGTGGGAGATTCGGTGATGGCAATGCTGTTGAATGTCAAGGGGAGATGGTTAGATTCTCTCTTATTGGACATAGTCATTGCCTGGCACTTGTGTAGCATGAATGTCATTTTCCACGTTTCAGCCCAAGGTGAATGTTGTCCGAGTCTTAAAATATTCACTCTCTGCACCACCAGTGCAGAGTGGCTGCAGTGCGTGCCATCTACAAGATGCACTGCAGCAACTCGGCAAGGCTCCCATCAGCAGCACCTTCCAAACTCACGTCCTCTACAACCTAGAAACACAAAGGCAGCAGATGCATGGGAACACCACCACCTACAAATTCCCTTCCAAGTCACTCACCATCCTGACTTGGAACTATATCGCTGTTCCGTCAGCATCGGTGGGTCAAAATCCTGCAGCTCCTTCCCTAAAAGCACTGTGGATGTACCTACACCACATGGACTGCAGCTGTTCAAGAAGGCGGCTTGCTACTACTTTCTCAAGGGCAATTAGGGATGGGCAATAAATGCAGGCTTTGCCAGCAATACCCACATCCCAAGAATGAATTTAAAAAAGACCCTATCTGAAGTGTTGAATTCATTTCTGGGCTCTGCATCTCGGGAAGGATCTATTTGGCTTTGAAGCGGGTGCAGTACGGATTTGGCAGAGTGATGCTGGCCCAAAAGGATTAAATTATGAGGTCAATGTATAAACTTGGCTTGTATTCACTTAAGTGTAGAGGATTGAAGAATAATCTAATCGAGATGTTTAAAATGGTAGAAGGATTTAATATACAGAGAAACTGTTTCCTTTAGTAGGGATATCGAGAACAAAGCAGAGTAATCTTAAAGTTCGAGCCAGGCCGGCCATTCAGGAGTGAAATCAGGAAGCACTTTGTCACACAGAGGGTGGTTGAAATCTGAAACTCTCTCCTCCCAATGACCGTGGTTGCTGGGTCAAATGAAGCTTTCAAGACTGAGATGGATAATTTTTTGTTAGATCAGCCGCAATCTAATTGAATGGCAGAACAGGCTCAAGAGGCTGAATGTCCTACTTCTGTTCCTGTGTTCCTGTGAACAATTATGGAAGGCCAGTTTTGCACTTATGGGGAAATGCACCACAACACCTTGTGGAGAATTAAACAATAAAGCATTAAAAGCAGGATAATCTTCACAATAATGTGAGTGAGTACTTAAATATTATCAAAGAGATTGAGAGCAATTGCACATTTCCTGACAAAAGTATCCATACTGCCCTTAAATTTAATGGCATTTTATCAAAACGTATAAACCTAGATGTTTGTGATCAGTGGCAAACTAACCGTGCCACAGTTTATATCAGGATTACATAAGATATATGGCACAGAAACAGGCCATTTGGCCCAGCCAGTCCATACTGGCATTTCTGCTGCATTCAAGCCTCCTCCCATCTTTCCTCATCTAAACCTATCATTGTAACCTCTATTCCCTTCTCCCTTACATGCTTGTTAGCTTTCCCTTAAATGCATCTATACTATTTGCTTCAACTACTCCCTGTGGCAGCAAGTTCCACATTCTCACCACTCTTTGGGTAACGATGTTCATTATGCTTACAGCTGCCCACAGACTTTTCATTGGCTTTTGAATGGCAAATTATGGTCTTCAGGTATCTGAAAGTGTGGCAACTTCTACAGAGAATCCGGGACCTGTGTGAGCAGGACAAGTAATATCATGTCTCTTTAACCAGTCAGATTGAAGATTCCTCACTGAGCTATTCAGAGTCTAACCCAGGAAGTGTAAGTTAGAATATTTAATTCAATGTAAAATCTTGGACAGAAAATGAAATAGAGAGGGAAAGATAGGGTTAAGAGGAATAAAAGTGGCAAAGTTAAAGTTAAAAAACATTATTTTAATTTTTAATTTTTAAAAGAATCTCCAGAAATAAGTAAAATCTCTAGGAATGAGACGCCACACTTTTAAAAGGAACTTTTCAGTGCCAAAGAGATTAATTGGCAGTAATTAAGACTTAATGCACCTTAAAAAACTCATTTAAAATTGAATGGACAAGGCCTAACCTTTTCTGGCCTATTTAGTGGGTAACCAGCAGGTAAATACTGCAACTTCATGTCCAGAATTGCATTTGAATGCCAAATCTATCTGTGAGATAATGTTATAGTGCAGTCTGTGGAAAAGCAAGCTAACTCGTATAGGAACTTCCAAATTTTCTCGTTTAACTGCATTTGTGCAGACACCAGGGACTGAATTTTTAATCAGGGGTCGGGAATCAAACATGAGGGTTAGTTCCACGTCCCAACCCTGCATTGGCGTGCTTTAGACACACCCACTACGACTTTCAAAGCTTCAGCCAATTAAAGGTCGGGGGTGGGTGCTTGCCATCCAATCAGGGACAATAAGCAGGGCCCCTGACTCTGGAGGACCAATGGGAGGCCCTCCAGCGCTCAGAGATCGGCAAACCCATTGACTGACTGAGGTGGGAGCTGCTGATGTGAGGAGGCAGACACCAAGGGGCAAGGGCAGGTAAGTTTATTTTATTTTTAACATGCCACAGCTGCCTGTCTATGATCCTGGAGGGGCAACTCCTTCAGGCGATGGCCTGTGGCCGCAGGTTCTGGCCCAGCAGCCATTACAAGTGGCCATAGCAGATTCCTGATGGTGTAGGGTGTCGTAGACAGAATGAGTGAGGCTCTGCGGGCCCTTCCATGTCAATGGGGAGTGGTACAGGAACTGCAAGGGCAATTAACATGCAGTTGTTGTGTGAATATGCAGAGTACATCATGTCGGTGAATGCCCGTTATTCTGGCAGCAGCTTTGAGCTCTTCATTCTGAGGCAGTCTGCCATTCCCATCGTCTTTGTGCTTCCAAGAAGAACCAGAGGGTAGCTGCCCGGGAACAAAAGCTCTGTAAAACTGGCTCGTGATTCCCCTCCACCACTCGACCATACGAGGACAAGGCACATATAATGAGTCTTGGAGCCACCAGGAGCATCATGGAGCAGACCATCGGCACGCTGAAACAACACTTGGGGGGAGACCTCTAGTAGAGAATAGGTGCCCAAGTTTGCAATGGATTGTTACGTCCTTCATGACATCACCATCAGTGTGGAACAAACTCATAAACTGAATACATTTGGAATATCCAAACTATCAATTACTATTTCAACAAAGGATCCATTATTTGTCAGAGTTTGCACAAGTTTGCCAGTTATGTAAGATGTGAATAACTGTTCATCTTAGTGAACAATGCATGTTAATTTCATATGGCACTGAGTTGATTTGATGTGGAACAATTACACTATCACCTGCATTGCTCTTCGGTATGTGCATGAATACATTGAAGAATTGGGAGGCGGCTCTTGCTGTCAGACAGCAGAGCAGCAACTTAGGCAAGCCTCTGTAAACCATTCTGATGCACATCAACTTTGAAATTGACAAGAGTCCATGCTTAGAAATACACCATCTAGCACAGTTTTGAAAAACTAGATGCTGTTCAGGGGAGTGCCTCCCCTGAACATGTAGCAGAGAAATCAAAAGCAACAGAGATGAAGTGCATTAATCTGAATGATTTTCTAAATCTCCATATAAACAGGGTTTAAGATAATCTGTACCCACAAAATTTATCAGTTGGATCTCAGCAAGTGTGCCAAGGAAGTAAGTATTGTGAAATTAAGAGGAAAGCGCTGAAATCCCTTTAATTCTGTCTGATATAATTACACACTTTATTGAGCAGAGTTGGCATGGCCTAGGTCCGAGTGACGTTGCCAGATTTTTTTGCGACAGTGTCTGATATCATGCCAGTCGCTGAATCAGAAAGACATGCTATCTTAACTTGTAGTCAAGCCACAAAGCAAATCAAACAATGTTCTTCTAGACAAATAAAAACAGAAAGTGGTGGAAATACTCAGCAGGTCTGGCAGCATCTGTGGAGAGAGAAACAGAGTTAAAGTTGAAAGGTCACAGACCTGCTGAGTATTTCCAGAACTTTCTGTTTTTGTTTCATATTTCTGGCATTTGCAGTATTTTGTTTTTATTCTTCTAGACAAATATTTGCACTTTAAATATATAGCTTGTCTCAGCTCTGATCTTCTCATTAAAATATCTTGTGGTCAAATACTGTTGCTTTTTTGTAACTAATTTCTTTATTGTGGAGATTTTCTGTTGCTGTTCTGTATTCAAAAACAATTTTTTGTCTGGTTGTAATTTTCAACATTTTGACAAAGATCCAGAATTTGCCTTTTTTTCTCGAAGTTAGGGCAATGGGTTTAGCTAAGAAATTTAGTGAGTGGTCCATTAAGTTTTTAAGTTTGCTAAGTTTTAAATTTGGTAAATTCTATGTAGGCTTAAGTCTAAGTAAGTCTTAAATTTTATTTCTGGTAAGTTTAGATAGCAGTCCAATAAATAGAGGCATAGCTGGGCTCCTCAGTCGCGTCAGATGCACATCCTGCACCATGTGGGAACTCCAGGTCATTTTACATATGCAGGAAATGTCATCAGCTGGAGGAGGTCAAGCTCTGGGTTTCTGAGCTTGAGCAGCGGCTGGTGTCACTCTGGTGGATCATGAGGCTGAGAGCTACGTCAATAGCACGTTTCTGGAGGTGGTTGCCCCGCAGCTTAAGAGTCTGCAGGCAGAGAGGGAATGGGTGTCTGCCAGACAGACAAGGAGGATCAGGCAAATAGTACAGGAGTTCCCTGAGTGTGTCTCACTCTCTGAATACTGGTGAGGGGGATGTTTATTTCTGGGGAATACAGGCAGAGCCAAGGCCACAGCACCATGGGTGGCTCAGCTGTGTGGTCGGGCGGGTGGGGTGGGGGGGCCAGGTGGGTGGGTGGTGAGGAAGAGGAAGGTTAGGAAAGGAATTGTGAAAGGAGATTCAATAGGGAAACAGACAGGCATTTCTGCTGTCAGAGATGCAGATGTGACTCCAGGATGTTGCCTCCCTAGTGTCAGGGTCAAGGATATCACTGAGCAGCTGCAGAACATTGAGTTGGGAGGGTGAACAGCCAGAGGTCATGGTCCATATTGAAAGAGGGATGATGTCCTGCAGGAATTTCAGGGAGCTAGAAAACAAATTAAAAAGTGGGACCTCTAAGGCAGTAATTTCCAGATTACCTCTGGTGCTTGTGCGAGTGAGTACAGAAATAGGAGGATAGTGCAGCTGAATGTGTGGCTGGAGAGATGGTGCAGAAGGGAGGGCTTTAGACTCCTGGGGCATTGGGGCTGGTTTTGGGAGAGGTGGACTGGGACCGAAAATCACCTTTCATGCTGTTGAGGAAGGTTGGCAGGGGAATGGTAACCTGAATGAAGATTCAGAAGGGAGGGAAGCAAAGCTGAAAATAGAAGGCAGAAAATTAGTGAGTGAGAAAGGAAGGTTGAGGGAAAGTCGTGTCTGACTAACATGATTGAAGTTTTGAGGAGGTAACAAGATTAACATAAGAAACATAAGAAATAGGAGCAGGAGTAGGCCATTCAGCCCCTCAAGCATGCCCTGCCATTCAATAAGATCATGGCTGATCTGTCCCAGTCCTCAATTTCTCTTTCGGGCCTGGTCTGCCTAACCCTCGACTCCCCGAGATTTCAAAAATCTATCTTCCTCCTCCTTAAATACATTTAATGACCTAGCCTCCACAACTCTCTGAGGCAGAGAATTCCAGAGATTCACCACTCTCTGAGAGAAGAAATTCCTTCGCATCTCAGTTTTAAATGTGTGACCCCTTATTCTGTAATTATGTCCCCTAGTTCGAGATTCCCCCACTAGTGGAAACATCTTCTCACCATCTACCCTGTCGAGCCCCCTTAAAATCTTATATGTTTCTATAAGATCACCTCTCATTCTTCTAAACTCCAATGAATAAAGGCCTAACCTGTATAACCGTTCTTGATAAGACAGCCCCTTCATCCCAGGAATCACCCTAGTGAACCTTTTCTGAACTGCCTCCAATGTTAGTATATCCTTCTTTAAATAGGGGACCAAAACTGTACGCAGTACTCCAGGTGTGGCCTCACCAACACCCTGTACAGTTGTAACAGGATTTCCCTATTTTTAAACTCTAACCCCCCAGCAATAAAGGCCACAATTCCATTTGCCTTCCGAATTACTTGCTGCACCTGCATACTAACCTTTTGTGTTTCATGCACAAGAACACCTAGATCCCTCTGGACTGCATTATTTTGTAGTCTTTCTCCATCTAAATAATAATCTGCCTTTTTATCCTTCCTACCAAAGTGGATTACCTCACACTTTCCCACATTGAACACCATCTGCCAAATTTTTGCCCACTCACTTAACCTATCTATATCCCTTTGCAGATTCTTTGTGTCCTCATCACAGCATACCTTCCCACCTATTTATGTATCGTCAGCAAATTTGGATATTCTACACTCTGTCCCTTCCTCCAAGTCATTAATATAGATAGTAAATAGCTGAGGCCCTAGGACCGATCCTTGTAGCACTCCACTAGTTACGGCTTTCCAACCTGAAAAAGACCCATTGATCCAGACTCTCTGCCTTCTGTGTGTTAGCCAATCCTCAATCCATGCCAACACATTACCCCCAATACCCTGAGCTCCTATTTTGTGCAATAACCTTTTATGTGGCACCTTATCAAACGCCTTCTGAAAAGGTTGATGAGAGTAACGCGTTTGATGTAGTCTACATGGATTTTGAAAAGGCTTTTGCTACATGGTCGTCCATTGCAGGCCCAGAAAATTAAAAACTCATGGGATCCAAGGGAAAGTGGCAAGTTGGATCCAAAATTTGTTCAGTGGCAGGAAGCAAAGGGTACTGGTCAATGGGATTTTTTTTGTGATTGGAAGGCTGTTTCCAGTGGGGTTCCACGGAGCTCCCTATTGGGTCCCTTCCTGTTTGTGGTACATATCAATGATTTAGACTTAAGTGTAGGGCGCATGATTAAGAAGCTTGCAGATGATAAGAAAATTGCAGTGTAGTTGATAGTGAGGAAGATAGTTATAGACTGCAGGAAGATATCAATGAACTGATCAGGTGGGTAGAAAAGTGGCAAATGGAATTCAATCCAGAGAAATGTGAGGTAGTGCATTTGGAGAGGCAAACAAGGCAAGAGAATACATAATAAATGATAGAATTCTGAGAGGTGTAGTGGAACAGAGAGACCTTGGAAGGCATGTCCACAGATCCCTGAAGGTAACAGGACAGGTAGATGGGGTGGTTAAGAAGGCATACGGAATACTTCCCTTTATTGGCCGAGGCATAGTGTACAAGAGCAGGGAAGTTATGCTCAAACTGTATCGAACGCTAGTTAGGCCACAGCTAGAGTAGTGTGTACAGTTCTGGCCACCACATTACAGAAAGAATATGATCGCACTAGAGAGGGTACGGAGGAGATTTACGAGGATGTTGTCAGGAATGGAGAATTTTAGCTATGAGGAAAGATTGTATTGTATCCTGTTCTCAGCGGTTTCTCAAGTAAACTGTTGTTTCACCTGTTTATGACTCTTCTGTTTTCCAGTTTCCTTCTCGCACTCTTCATATTCCATCTTTGATCCAAAGGAGGTGCAAGCTCATTCTGTTTCTGCTGCTTGTTTAGGCCCTTTTTGATTCAGGTGGCTTTAATCTTCTCTCCCTCAAATTATCTCTCGCTTGTCTCATTAAGTAATTTTCTCTCTCTATTGCTTTCGTAACCATAATACCTCTCTGTACCTTTTCAGCATTTTGTCCAGCAAATTTGGAATTTATCAATTTTAGCCATTGCCTCTGAAGTCACCATTCCTGATAATTTTAATGTTTAGTGTCCTCTTCTACAGATCAGGCTGGGATAAATGATGATTCCTTTGCTTTCTGGAATGAAAAGTATGAAAAGAGATTGGCAGCTAACATAAAAGGGATTCCCAAAGTCTTCTATAGGCATATAAACAGTAAAAGACTGGTAAAAGGTGAAGTAGGGCCGATTAGGGAACAAAAGTTATGCATAGAGGCAGGGAGAATAGCTGAGGTATTAAATGAATACTTTGTATCTTTACCAAGGAAGAAGATGCTACCCAGGCCACAGTGAAAGAGGAGGTAATTATTACACGAGAAGGATTTAAAATGGGTAAGGAGGAGGTACCGGATAGACTGTCTATACTTAAAGTTGATAAAGCACCAGGGCTGGATGAGATGCATCCAAGGATACTGAGGGAAGTGAGAGTGGGAATTGCGGGGGCGCTGGCCATAATTTTCCAGTCTTCCTTAGACTCTGGGGTGGTGCCAGAGACCTGGAGAATTGCAAATGTTACAGCCTTGTTGCAAAATGGATGTAAAGATAAGCCCAGCCACTACAGGACAGTCAGTTTAACTTCAGTGGTGGGGAAACTTCTAGAAACAATAATTCGGGACCAAATTAATAGTCACAAGGACAAATGTGGGTCAATTAAGGAAAGCCAGCATGGATTCTTTCAGGAAAAATCATGTTTAATTAACTTGCTGGAGTGTTTGGAAGAGGTAACAGAGAGAGTTGATGAGGGCAATGCTGTTGATGTGGTGTATATGGACTTCGAAAAGGCATTTGATACAGTGCCACACAACAGACTTGTGAGCAAAATTATAGCTCATGGAATAAAAGGGACAGTAGCAACTTGGATATGAAATTGGCTGAGTGACAGGAAACCGAGTGGAGTGGTTAATGGATGTTTTTCAGGCTGGAGGAAAATCTTGTAGTTGAGTTCCTCAGGGGTCAGTGTTGGGACCCTTGCTCTTCCTGATATAGATTAACAACCTAGACCTTGATATACAGGGCATAATTTCAACATTTACAGATGATACGAAACTTGGAAGCATTGTGAACTTTGAGAAGGATAGTGTAGAACTTCAAAAGAACATAGAAAGTGGTGGAATGGGCGGACAAGTGGCAGATGAAGTTCAATGTGGAGAAACGTGAAGTGATTCATTTTGGTAGGAAGAACATAGAGAGTCAATATAGCATAAGGGGTACAACTCTAAAGGGGATGCAAGAGCAGAAGAAGCTGGATGTATGTGTGCAAAAGTCATTGAAGGTGGCAGGAAAGGTTGAGAGAGCAGTTAATAAAGATACAGTATCCTAGGCTTTATTAATAGAGGCAGAGAGGATGTTATATTGAACTTGTATAAGACACTAGTTCGGCCTCAGCTGGAGTATTACATCCAGTTCTGGGCACCGTGCTTTAGGAAAGATGTGAAGGCATTGGAATGAGTACAGAAAAAATTCGCAAGAATGGTTCCAGGGATGAGGAACTCCAGGTATGAAGATAGATTGGAGAAGTTGTGATTGTTTTCCTTGGGGAAGAGAAGTGTCAAGAAAACCCTGTATGCCATAGGGGAAATATTAATTTCATCGGTTAGAACCTTACATTAGACTTTGAATGGGAAAAAAACTCTTTGGTAAATTTTAAAAAACTAGCAGCCAAGATGACCACTGCCATTTACATCTGAAATACCAGGAGACTGGACTGGAGACAAACTGTCTAACAAGAAGCCCAGCCAGGACAATGGCTTGCTCTAAGTTTTTGAATTACCTAGAATTTAGAATGACCGTCAAGGTTATCCTCATACATTGTCTTTGAAAGAACCAACCCCCTCCAAGTGTGAATGGGCATGTAGAACCTTGAATTTCATTCGAATATTCCAGAAAAACCTCATTAGAAACAAAGGGCTTTGAGAGAACCATGTGACCGCCTGTTCATTTCTGAAGAAACTAGAAGTTTTTTTAGACAGACAGGGGCGGCACAGTGGCGCAGTGGTTAGCACCGCAGCCTCACAGCTCCAGGGACCCGGGTTCGATTCTGGGTACTGCCTGTGCGGAGTTTGCAAGTTCTCCCTGTGTCTGCGTGGGTTTTCGCCGGGTGCTCCGGTTTCCTCCCACATCCAAAGGTGATAGGTAAATTGGCCATTGTAAATTGCCCCTAGTGTAGGGAATATGGGATTACTAGTATAATAGTAGGGTTAGTATAAATGGGTGGTTGTTGGTCAGCACAGACTCGGTGGGCCGAAGGGCCTGTTTCAGTGCTGTATCTCTAAATAAATAAAAAAAAAAGACAGACAGAAGCCAAGCAGTAACTAAGTGTGCCGCAGCAGAAAGCTTTCTCTCTCTTTCTTTCTCCCAAGAAAACATCAAATTTGAAAACTGTCTGCGACTGGGGATCCTCCAAGCCTACAGACCGCTACAGTCAGCAACCAGGGGCAGAGAGCCAACTACTGATTCTGCCTTCAAGAAAACCCTGAGCATAGCAAGCCAGCCAAAGTGCACTTTGACCAACCATGAACTTCAAGAAGACACCTTCAGCCGAAGACTACTGGATCATCCACTTTACAGACTGTACTTAGGTTCCATTTATTCTGGACTTTAATCTAACCACCAAATCTATTTTCCCTCCTGCAATCTATTTGTGTGTGTGTGATTCTCATGTGAATGTGTGCATGAACGTGTAGTGTATTTTTAGTATTTTTAAATCGGGTTAGAGTGTTAAGTATAATAAAGTTTAGTTTATGTTTAGAGATACAGCACTGAAACAGGCCCTTCGGCCCACCGAGTCTGTGCCGACCATCAACCACCCACTTATACTAATCCTACACTAATTCCATATCCCTACCACATTCCCACCTGTCCCTCCCATCTACCTATACTAGGGGCAATTTATAATGGCCAGTTAACCTATCAACCTGCAAGTCTTTGGCATGTGGGAGGAAACCGGAGCACCCGGAGGAAACCCACGCAGACACAGGGAGAACTTGCAAACTCCACACAGGCAGTACCCAGAATTGAACCCGGGTCGCTGGAGCTGTGAGGCTGCAGTGCTAACCACTGCGCCACTGTGCCGCCCAACAGGTAAACTTACCTGTTTCTTATTTAAACTCAAGAAAACCTGTCTGATTGGTTCTTTCATGATCACAGCAAAGGAAAAAGGTAAAACGCTCATGGAGACGGTAAACACAACCACTGTTTAAAAGGAATAAACCCTGTTGCAGTCAAATAAGAGGAAGGGGCAAGAGGGGAGCCTGAGACCCTCTCCTCACCTGGCCGTAACAGAAGGCTGAGAGGAGATTTGATAGACATATTCAAAATCATGAGGGATCCGGACAGAGTGGATAGGGAAAAACTGTTCACACTCATGAAAGGATCGAGAACGAGAGGGCACAGATGTACAGTGATTGGCAAAAGAAGCAAAAGCGACATGAGGAAAAACGTCTTCATCCAGCAAGTAGTTAGTATCTGGAATGAACTGCCTGATGGTGGAGGCAGATTCAATCGAGGCATTAAAAAGGGAATGAGACTGTTATCTGAAAAGGAAGCATGCGCAATGTTATGGGGAGAAGGCAGGGGAATGGCATTAGGTGAATTACTCATTCAGAGAGCTGGTACAGACACGATGGGCTGAATGGCCTTCTTCTGTGCTGTAACAAATCTGTGATTCTGAGAACTTTCAAAGTACCATTATTGATTGACCTGTTAGTCTCCAAGATGTTTTTCCTTACTCTCTAATCCTACCTCCTGCACTTTATCTGTCTCTTCCAGCTGTTCTCGACTGATCACTGTCTGCTACCTGTCTCCTGCATAACATTTGGCAACAAATTACATTCTGTAAGTCTGTCCTGCTTTGTTTGGCATTGTAAGGCTCCCTATTGTGTGCTTTCATATAATTCTTTGCTGCTTTTCCTACGAGTGCAGTATTAGTTAGTAGATCTTGGTTCAATTGTTACTACATTTCTGATGTTTATCAGAAATATTCTCCCTAGCTACCTTGGCAGCCTGATTATCTGAAGCATCCTGAGCCAAATTTATCACTGTTCTCTGTAAATCCACTGTCAAAGCTGTTAAACAAAACTTTAAATATGAGTAAAATCAACTGCTGTTCTCCTGCCCCTGCAGCTTCTGCTCCTTCCCTTAATAAAGTTTTCTCTCATAACTTCCGCAAATCCTTTCCACTCATTTTCAGTTCTGATGGTACAATTGCTTACTCTCCTTGTAAAAAAAAAAGTTGACAATCAGGCTTATTTTCTTTTCCAAATCTAGTCTTGATGGACCTGGTAAAGAACCACTCTTCCATTGCTGTATTCTGTTCTTCCATTCTGTTTTACATCATAATTGATATCAAGTCTGTGAGATCTGCTGCTCTCCAAACTCATCACTCCCATCATTTTGAAAATGTATGCTTCTGAACTTATTCCTGTCAGCCTCTCTTATTCGAAGTTCACATTTCTTTCTCTTGGAAATATGTTTGTGTTTTTCTTGAATCTAAAAAACAGTGATCCCTTTTACCCTTAAAACTATTTCCTTTACATCTTTTTTCTTTAAAGTCATGGGAACTGCTGCTTACTTTTAAATGATTTGCCAGTATGAATATTTTGGCCTAATCCATAATCTACAGTCTGGTTTGCAGTGTAGCTGTTTCTCTTGTGTCTCCACCTCTCGAATACTGCTATTCAACATCTTGATGGTACTATGATCATCTTTGGTACTATGGGCATCTCCAAAACCTTTGACTGTGTCTTTCTCTGTGTCTTCTGAACAAGTTACCATCATATGGTCATTCACCAAAGATATGTTCCTGAATATTCAGTTTCTTGCCAAATCACTTTCAGTACTGTAACTAATAGCTTATCCTTTGATTTTTCTTCCATTAACGCAGAGACTTCCTAGATCCTGTTCTCTCTCACTTTGTTTCTGTTTTCGTTTCAATGACCTCCACTCATTGTCAAGCTATGCTTATTCTTTTACTAATTTCATTTTAAATTCATGAATGTCCTTCACTGGAATCCCTCTGTGCCTAGAACTTCCAATCCTCTCTCAGTGCAATGGTTGAATCATGACATCTTGCTCTCCTTCGTGCCTTTCAATGAGATAATGAAAATGTTGTTTCTTTTAATTCTTCAAAGAATTATGTTATGGGATAGTAGTTTACAAATGATTAATGTATTTTGACAATTTTACTTCCTATCTGTATTGAGCAGCACTTTAAGCAGATGTTTAATCAGCTTCTTACCCTCTCCTCTCAGCTTCCAACCTGAAAAACAATGTTTCACTGATAAGTCTTTATTTTCCTTGATTTAGTCCTGAAGCTTCACTCTGAGCAGCTTTAAATGGCTGGTGAGCAATGTTATTGAACAACTGCTCAATACTGATAGTACTTATCAGTAGTCTAAAATTTTGGATTCATCCTTGGAGAATAAACAGGATGAGGCTAATAGTTTTATATGCCACTGATTAGCTGTAAAAACTGATGCTCAGAACAGAGCAATTGTTCAATAATGCTGCTCAGTGGCACTTACAGCAGCTCAGCAGTTCTCTTTTTTGGGATTAAATCAAGGACAATGAAGGCTAATTAGTAAAACATTGTTATGAGTAGAAGCTGCGAGAAAAGGGTGAGTAGCTGAATTAATGGCTGTTTGAAGTAATACTCAGCACCAGCAGTACTGATGGGAAATTGGATCATTTTACTTGTTCTTAGGATATGGGTGACATTTACATTTATTATTCATCCCTAGTTACTGGCAACGGTGATGCGCATTCTACTTGAACCATTACAGTCCTTGTGGTGATGGTGCACCCAGAGTGGTATTAGGTAGGGCATTCCAAAATATTGACCAAGTGACAATGAAGTAACAATATATGTCAATTTCAGGATATTGTGTGATTTGGAGGAAAATTTGAAGTTATGTTACGACTGAGGCGGGAGCAGTGCACTGTTCTTCCTAGTTCCACTTCTCCACAGGTCAAACATATATTTAATTGTTTATCCAGTTGCCAATGCAGTCAATCATATATTCTACTCTTTATCCCAGAATAAAATGCACCAACCAGGTTTCTTTAACAAACAACAAAATTATCAGTTTGTTATAAAACAAGACTTAACCAGTCATGAAGCAAAGCATTAACACACAGATTTAAATATGAAAGTTCCCTTTTTACCTTAGCCCCTCTCACACACATACATACACACACACACACACACACACACCCACACACACGCACACCCACACACACGCACACACTCTCTCACATGCAAACACACACACCGATTAATCAAAAAATAGAGATTTTCTTTTCAGAGATATGTTACAAAAAAAAGACAAAGCATACTTTGGCCAAATACTTGCTAATTCTTGATGAAAAAAAGAGAAGATATGGAAAGATGTCAGTTGTCCCTTTTTGGTTTGGCGTCCCAAATACGTGTAGATGGCTGTCACTGGGATCTTTCTAGAACAGTTCTTTTCAGGCAACATTGAAGATCCGTTTGGCAGGCTTTCCAGGAGAAATGCAGCATCAGTTTCTCTATTTCTTACACTTGATTCCTCGAAAGTTCTTAAAGAAATGGAAGAGAGTGCTGATGGTGACTGCTCTCTTGGCTGGTTTTCTCCAACCGCCTTCAAAACGGTTCACACCCCAACACACTGTCCAAAGTGAAACCAAAAACAATATCTCAAGAGTCAAGCCTCCTGACCCCTATAAATCTTGACCTGTCACTTCTCTGTAAACATCTTCTCCAAGTCAAAAAAAACCCTGCTGAGTATTTATCTGAAGACAGGTGACTTCCAGTAAGGGTTGTTTACAAACCAAGTCCAAAAGACCTTCCGATGACCTCTTTTAATGACCCCAGTGAGAAAAGCATCCATGGAATCCTTTTCAGTTGTCCCAAATAAAACAATGCCCATAATTCTAAAATACATGAGTCCTCAAGAAATATACTTAACAAAAAATGTAGAAGCACCGTCATAACAGATGTTCCTAAGACTTGGCTACTCTTGTCCAACCTGCTGCTAGAGGTCATATGGGAGGGAGGTACTGTCAAAGTAGTTGTGGTCAGTTAAAGGAGAGAGGGACAACACCAGTTAACAGTATTGGCTAACATCAAAGGTGGAGGTAAGTTCAAATTGAGCTTGGAAAATTCTTTACAATGTAATACTTTCAAATAGTATGACAGTTAAATTTGCTTGATGTATTCATTCTAATGCAAGAACCCATGTCATACCAAAATTTTACTGCATTGATTTTTTGAGGAGTGGGTGATTTAAAGGAGAGAAGGACAATATGTGAAGAGAGAAGACCATTAATTAATAACCACCTATTTCCACTTCCGTAACATCGTTTGACTTTGCCCCTATCTCAGCTTATCTGCTGCTGAAACCCTCAGTCATGCCTTTGTTACCTCTAGCCTGACTATTCAAACGCACTCCTGGCTGGTCTCTCATATTCTACCCTCGGTAAACTTGAGGTCATCCAAAAGTCTTGCTGCCCCTGTCTTTATTACAATGTCCATCACCGAGAGTGGCTCGGTAGCACCACTACTGATGGAACTGGCCAAGTCCCGAAGGACATATCTACCAGACTGGATCTGTGGCAGGTGGTGAGGGAACCAACAAGAGGAAAAAACCTCTGAGACCTTGTCCTCACCAATCTACCTGTTGCAGATTCATCTGTCCATGACAGTATTTATAGGAGTGACTACTGCACACTCTTTGCGAAAAATGAGGTCCCGTCTTCACACTGAGGATACTCTGCATTGTGTCGTGTGGCACTACCACCATGCTAAATGGGATACATTCAGAACAGATCTGGCAGCTCAACACTGGGCATCCATGAGGCGCGGTGAACCGTTAGCAGCTGCAGAATTGTATTCAACTGCAATCTGTAACCTTATGACCCGGCATATCCCTCACTCTACCATTACCATCAAATCAGGGGATCAACCCTGGTTCAATGGTGTTACGACCATAAGACGTGACATGGGTGGTTCCACCTGTTCAACTCCCTATCTGATGGCAGAAAGTATATCTGTATTGGAGTTTAGCCCCTTGGTGTTCTATTTTTCAAAGAAACAGACAGCGACAGGTTTTCTTGTAGGTTTTAAAACAGAAAGTCAATTGTTTATTGATCAATATGCCTTACCCTGAAATTGTTGCAACTACATCCACTCATACATTTGCTTGCGCACACAAACACACACACAAGAAGAAACAGAGAAGGGAAAAAGGAAGGTGACTTTTATTGGAGGGAAGGTTACGATAAATCTGTTGAATTCTCTTGAAAATCAAGTTCTCGATGGATGCAGACCTGAGATGGTCTTAGATTTCTCTCTTAATTGAAGGTTCAGTTGAAGATGGTAGGTTACTTCCAGCTCTCGCTACTGGAAATGTAGATGTCAGATTCTGCAGCAGGGCATGTGCTTTTCTAGCTTGGCTGGAACACAGGCTGTTAGGATGTTGCTGCTTCTCTCTCTCGCTCTGGCTGTCTTTTTTTTAAGGCAAGCCTATTATCTCTCCTCTCGTGTTAGGAGATGCTCTGGTCTCTTCCCCATGGTGATCACACAAAGACTCAGGACGTGGCTACTTCAGACCTTCTTTATATCAGAAGAAAATATACAATTCTGGAATTTTTTAGGTTAGGTATAAGATGGGTTCAATTGACACCTCTTACCTTTGATGATACGACCTTTAACTTCGTCAGACAGTTTGAATATACAAAAGGTCAATCCCCTTTTCTTCAGTCATTATTCTGGACCATTGTTCGCTTTTTAAAATAAAGGTACATTTTTAAACTCAAAGTCAGTTTGTCATAACTCTTCAGAGTTACTCCATGATTGTTGTATCATCGCACTTCTGGTGTGCATGACAAGAAGGAGAGCAGGAGAGTATGCCAAGACCAGCACCAGGTATATCTAAAAATGAGGTGTCAACCTGGTGAAGCTACAACACAGGACTACTTGCATGCCAAAGAGCGGAGCAGCATGCGCTAGACAGAGCTAAGCAATGCCACAGCCAATGGATTAGATCAAAGCTCTGCAGTCCTGCCACATCCAGTCATGAATGGTGGTGGACAATTAAACAACTAACAGAGGAGGAGGCTCCACAAATATCCCCATCCTCAATGATGGAGGAGCCCAGCACATTAGTGCAAAAGAAAAGGCTGAAGCATTTATGACCATCTTCAGCCAGAAGTGCTGAGTGGATGATCCATCTTAGCCTCTTCCTGAAGTCCTGAGCATCACAGAGGCCAGTCTGCAGCCAATTCAGTTCCCTCCACATGATATCAAGAAATGGCTGAAGGCATTGGATGCTGCAAAGGCTATGGGTCCTGACAACATCCCAGCCGTAGTTCTAATGACTTGTGCTGCAGAACTGGCCGCGACCCCTGCTGTTCCAGTACAGCTACAACACTGGCACCTACACGACAGTGGGAAAATTGCCCAGGTATGTCCTACCACAAAAAGCAGGACCAATCCAATCTGACCAATTATTGCCCATCAGTCTATTCTCGATCATCAGCAAAGTGATGGAAGGGGTCATAGACAGTGCTATCAAGCGCTATATAAACAGCAATAACCTGCTCACCGATGCTCAATTTTGGTTCCCCTAGGGCCAATCTGCTCCTGACCTCGTTACATCCTTGGTCCAAACATGGACAAAAGAGCTGAACTCAAGAGGTGAGATGAGAGTGATTGTCCTTGATATCAAGGCAGCATTTGACCGAGTGTGGTATCAAGGAGCCCTAGCAAAATTTAAGTCAATGGGAATCAGAGAGAAAATTGTATACAGGTTGGAGTCATACCGAGCACAAAGGAAGATGGTTGTGGTTGTTGGAAGCCAATCATCTGAGCTCCAGGACAATGCTTCAGGAGTTCCTCAGGGTTGTGTCTTAGGCTCAACCATCTTCAGCTGCTTCATCAATGACCGTCCCTCCATCATAAGTTCAGAAGTGAGGATGTTTGCCGATGATTGGACAATGTTTAGCACCATTCTCAACTCCTCAGATAATGAAGCAGTCCATATCCATATGTAGAAAGACCTGGACCACATTCAGCATGGGCTGAAAAGTGGCAAGTAACATTTGCACCACACAAGTGCCAGGTAATGACGATCTCCAACAAGAGAGAATCTAACCATCTCCCCTTGACATTCAACAGCATTTCCATCACTAAAATCCCCCACTATCAACATCCTGGGGTTAGTTGACCAGAAACTGAACTGGAGCAGCCACATAAATGCTGTGGCTAGAAGAGCAGGTCAGAGGCTGGGAATTCTGTGACGAGTAACACACCTGCTGACTCCCCAAAGCCCTGTCTACCATCTACAAGACACAAGTCAGGAGTGTGATGGAATACTCTCCACTTGCTTTAATGAGTATGCCTCCAACAATACTCAGGAATCTCATCATCATCCAGGACAAAGCAGCCCAATTGTTCAGCACCCCATCCACCATCTTAAACACTCACTCCCTCCACCACGTACCATGGTATGTAGACATACCATCTACAAAATGCAGTACAGCAACTCACCACACCTTCTTCAACAGCACCTTCCAAACCCGTGACCTCTTCCACCTAGGAGGACAAGGGCAGCAGAAGTGTGGGCCCTAACCTCTGGAATTCCATCTCTATACCTCTGTGCCTCTCCACCTTACTTTCCTCCTTTTTAGACCCTCCTTTTTAGACCCTCCTTAAAACCTACTTTAACCAAGCTTTTGTTCATCTGACCTAATATCTCCTTATGGGGCTCGGTGTCATATTTTGTTTTATAATGCTCCTGTGAAGCACCTTGGGATGTTTTATTATGTTAAAGGTGCTATATAAATTTAAGCTTGTTTTTATTCGTTCATGGATGTGGGCATCTCTGGCTAGGCCAGCATTTATTGGCCATCCCTAATTGCCCTTGAGAAGGTGGTGGTGAGCTGCCTTCTTGAACTGCTGCAGTCCTTAGGGTGTAGGTACACCCACAGTGCTGTTCAGAAGGGAGTTCCAGGATTTTGACCCAGTGACAGTGAAGGAATGGCGATATAGTTCCAAGTCAGGATGGTGTGTGGCTTGGAGGGGAACTTGTAGGTGATGGTGTTCCCATGCATCTGCTGCCCTTGTCCTTCTTGGTGGAAGAAATCGTGGGTTTGGAAGGTCCTGTCAAAGAGTTGCTGCAGTGCATCTTGTAAATATTTCACACTGCTGCCACTGTGCATCAGTGGTGAAGGGAGTGAATGTTGAAGGTTGTGGATGGGGTGTCAATCAAGCAGGCTGCTTTGTCCTGGCTGGAGACCAACTTGTTGATGCTCCAGGCAACCGGAGAGTATTCCATCACACTCCTGATATGTGCCTTTTAGATGGTGGACAGGCATTGGTGAGACATGAGGTGAGTTACTTGCTGCAGAATCCCTAGCCTCTGACCTGCTCTTGCAGCCACAGTATTTATGTGGCCGGTCCAGTTCAGTGGCGGCACAGTGGCGCAGTGATTAGCACTGCAGCCTCACAGCTCCAGGGACCCGGGTTCAATTCTGGGTACTGCCTGTGCGGAGTTTGCAAGTTCTCCCTGTGTCTGCGTGGGTTTTCGCCAGGTGCTCCGGTTTCCTCCCACAGCCAAAGACTTGCAGGTTGATAGGTAAATTGGCCATTGTAAATTGCTCCTAGTGTAGGTAGGTGGTAGGGAATATGGGATTGCTGCAGAGTTAATATAAACGGGTGGTTGTTGGTTGGCACAGACTCGGTGGGCCGAAGGGCCTGTTTCAGTGCTGTATCTCTAAATAAATAAATAAAATAAAATGGTAACCCCCAAGATGTTGATAGTGAGAGATTCAGCGATGGTAATGCTGTTGAACATCAAGAGGAGATGATTAGACTTTCTCTTGTTTGAGATGGTCATTGTCTTATTTTTTCTTTTGTGGGATGTGGGTGTCACTGGCAAGGCCAGCATTTATTGCCCATCCCCAATTGCCCTTGACAATTGAGTGGCTTGCTAGGCCATTTCAGAGGGCAATTAAGAGTCAACCACATGTAAGCCACTCCAGGTAAGGACAGCAGATTTCCTTCCCAAAAGGACATTTGTTGAACCAGATGGCTTTTTACAGAGTAGGTTGCAATTCCAGATGGTTATTTTTATTAATTAATTGAATTTAAATTCTACCAGCTGTTGTGATGAGATTTGAACCCATGACCTCAGGTCATTAGTCTGAGCATCTAGATTGTTAATTCAGGGACATTACCACTACACCACCATTTCCCCCAGCCCTTGTGTGGTGTAAATGTTACTTGCCACTTATCAGCCCTAGCCTAGATGTTGCCCAGATCCTGCTGCATCTGGATATTGGCTGCTTCAGTATCTGAGGAGTCGCGAATGGTACTGAGCATTGTGCAATCATCAGTGAACATCCCTACTTCTGACCTTATAATGGAGGGAAGGTCATTGATGAAGCAGCTGAAGATGGTTGGTCCTAGGAAACTACCCTGAGGAACTCCTGCAGTGATATCCTGGGACTGAGATGATTGACCTCCAACAATCACAACCATCTTCCTTTGTACTAGGTATGACTAGGTATGACTCCAACCAGTGGAGAGTTTTTCCCCTGATTCCCATTGGCTCCAGTTTTGCTCGGGCTCCATGATGCTTTACTTGGTCAAATGCTGCCTTGAAGTCAAGGGCAGTCACTCTCACCTCACCTCTGGAGTTCAGCTCTTTTGTCCATGTTTTGACCGAGGCTCTAATGAGATCAGGAGCTGAGTGGCCCTGGCGGAACCCAAACTGAGCATCAATGAGCAGATAATTGCTGAGCAAGTGCTGCTTGATAGTACTGTCGATGACCCCTTCCATCATTTTACTGATGATTGAGAGTAGACTGATAGGCAGTAAATGGCTGGGTTGGATTTGTCCTACTTTTTGTGGACAGGACATACCTGGGCAATTTTCCCTCTGTCAGGTAGGTGCCAGTGTTGTAGCAATACTGGAACAATTTGTCTAGGGGCGCAGCTAGTTCTGGAGTGCAAGTCTTCAGTACTATTGCTGGAATATTGTCAGGGCCCATATCCTTTGCAGTATCCAGTGCTGTCAGCCGTTTCATGATATCATGTGGAGTGAATTAAGTCGGCTGAAGACTGGCATCTGTGATGCTGGGGACCTCAGGAGGAGGCCGAGATGGATCATTCACTCGGCACTTCTGGCTGAAGATTGTTGCAAATGCTTCAGCCTTGTCTTTTTTGCACTGATGTGCTGGGCTCCCCCATCATTGAGGATGGGGATATTTGTGGAGCCTCCTCTTCCAGTTAGTTGTTTAATTGTCCACCACCATTCACGACTGGATGTGGCAGGATTGCAGTTCTGTTGGGTTGTTGTGATGCATTTGATTGCAATACTAATGCCGCTAATGTCATCTTTCAAGATATTAAACAATTAAATCATACCAAACCCCGATTGTTCTTTCTAAACATTTTTGTAATGAAGAGATTCTGAGGACATTTAAATGTATAGAATTTGTTTTTTTTCCTCCTCACAAACAAAGGGAACCAAAACTGATGCATCATTGTAACAGTGAAGGGAGGCATGGCCTTCCCTTCGAGAACTGACCCTGAGAGTAGCATGTGCCTGAGAGTGATGAGGACATTGAGAAATAGGAATGCTAAATAATCATTGAGATTGTCATTGAAGGACATGCATAAGGTATAGTCAGGAAAATTAATGGGGACCCCAAAGTGACTTCTGTAAGTTCTCAGGTCATAGGGATGGCACAGTGGTGCAGTGGGTAGCACCGCAGCCTCACAGTTCCAGCGACCCAGGTTTGGTTCTGGGTACTGCCTGTGTGGAGTTTGCAAGTTCTCCCTGTGACCGTGTGGGTTTCCACCGGGTGCTCCGGTTTCTTCCCACAGCCAAAGACTTGCAGGTTGATAGGTAAGTTGGCCATTGTAAATTTCCCCATGTGTAGGTGGGTGGTAGGAGAATTGAGGGAAGGTAGGGATGTGGTAGGGAATATGGGATTAATGTAGGATTAGTATAAATGGGTGGTTGTTGGTTGGCACAGACTTGGTGGGCCAAAGGGCCTGTTTCAGTGCTGTATCTCTCTCTATGACTCTATCTGCAGTCTTGGATATAACAAGTAACATTCATGCCACACAAGTGCCAGGCAATGACCATCTCCAGCAAGAGAGAATCTAACCATCTCCCCCTGACATTCATTGGTATTACCATCACTGAATCCACCACTATTAACATCCTGAGGGTTACCATTGACCAGAAACTTAACTGGACCAGCCATATAAATGCTGTGGCTACAAGAGAAGACTAGGAATTATGTGGTGAGCAACTCACCTCCCATCTCCCCAAAGTCTGTCCACCCTTTATGAAGCACAAGTCAGGAGTGTGATTGAGTTCTCTCCAATTATCTTGATGAGTGCTGCTCCAACAACACTCGAGAAGCTCAGCACCATCCAGGACAAAGCAACCTGCTTGATCAGCACCCCACCCACCACCTTACAAATTCACTCCCTCCACCACCAGTGCACTGTGGTGGCAGTGTGTACCATCTACAAGATGCATTGCACCTTCCAAACACTCAACCTCTACCACCTAGAAGGATCAGGGCAGCAGATGCATGGGAACACCACGACTTGCAAGTTCCCCTCCAAGCCACACACCATCCTGACTTGGAACTATATCGCCATTCCTTCGCTGTCGCTGTATCAAAATCCTGGAACTCGCTTCCGAATAGCACTGTGAGAGTACCTACACCACATTGGACTGCAGCAGTTCAAGAAGGTGACTCACCACCACCCTCTCAAAAGGAATTAAGGATGGGCAACAAATGCTGGTCTTGCCAGCGATGTTCACAACTCCTGAAAGAATAAAAAATGCATTCACATGGAAATGTTGTGGCTGGATACACGATGGTAAACATGAACATCATCTGATGTTGTAAACCACACTTTATTGTGCACCAAAAAATACGTAGATAAAACGCAATCCCTCGCAGCTGTAATCTGTCAGTTCCAATTGATTGAACTAAATTTGACAGTGTAGCTTTTTTTTTGCTCTCACCCATCCTGTAGGTAGTCTTTTGGGGATTTTACAGTCTTTAGATCATGTGGTCACAGTTTGTGATTGTGAAATTTTATGCTGCAGTGCCATGACAGCACTAATATACTCAAAAGATTGCTCCTAGCAGAATTATTTGTACAGTACGAGGCCCTCTTCACTCATTAAGTTGCAGCATGTTTACATACCTTATTATACCTTTTAATCTTTCAAAGCTGAACACTGTATGTTACATCCGTTGTGTTATAAATGAATTGGCCGATTGCTCTGTAATGTTGCTCAATAATTCACATGATGCTTTATAAGGCTACGGGCAAACCTAAAACATTATTATGATCTGTGTTTAAGAGTTTTGCTGCCTCATATTAACCTCTGGCTAACATGGAGCTTAAAATGTCTTCTAGACCTATTCCCAGCACATCCATCTTACCTGTTTTCTAATCTCCTGTGAGTTCTTCAAAAATTGCCATGTGTGTAGGTTTAGGCAAATTTCACTTCATGCATAATGTACTGTTCTGCAGCTAAGGTGTATCTGTATCCATTTAAGCCATGGATTTTAATTACTATTAATATAAATTAATAATTTGAGTGTTTGAGTTGTGAGATTAGAAAGCACTTGTAAGTTTCAGGTTGTGGGTCAGAACTACCCAGCCTTAAGTGATTGGATTTCTTGCTCTTTAAAGATTGTTTTGGATTTGTCATAAGGTGTAAACATATTTATATTGAATGTGTAGCACATGAAGTAGGTGCAAAATTTCTGTTTATGTAAAAAGGCCTCCATATTTTTGCTGGAGTTGATTGCAGAATGACAATAGAAAGAATTAAACTGTGAACAGACATTTTTAGCTTCGAATAAGTAAACTGGCTCGGACCTAATTCCAAAATCATCCTCTGACACTAGAACTTTGGAAACAAAAATGAGCTTTAATTAAGATAATAATCAAATAGAGATAATATGCAACATTTCGTAGCAATGTAGGTGAAAGTAGTTTGAGGTTCAGATCAGAACTCTTGTGCAGCACATGAGAGGTATTTGGCGAGAAATCTTTTTTCAATCTGTATCATATCAGCATGGGTACCTCTCAAACGTGCCTGAGATTTCAAGCTGCAGTGCACCATTGTTGAAGAATTCTATCTGTTGAAATATTTTCTTCCTACCAATTTCAGGAAATCACAGTGCTTCACCTGAACATTTCTGCCAATCACAGAATCAGAACCCAAGAATCAAAACAATGGTTTTTGGCAAAATACACATAACATGGTTTACTGAAATAGTTCGAGGAATTTAAACATGGCTGAGTGGTTGGGATTGAATGTGGGTTGGGGGTTTAATGGAAAAAAAATGGAAGTGAGTTGGGAACCTGGCTCCAACTCATTGACTTCTGGGTTTTACTCAGGCGAGACAAGGGATGGGTAACCAACCCCCTCGCAGGAGCAGAGTTGGCATTATAAATATGTTAGTGAGGCTAGAAGCCTTGGATTTAAACTGCTTTGCGGGTTTACCTGTGGCCGGTGGGTTTCCTGGGCCTCAGGAAACCTGCAGCTGCAGCAAGGTGGGGACAGACTTGGGGACAAGGCTTCACAGCACTCTTATGAACCAGGAGTAGCAGGAGTGCTTCTGATCCTCCTACCATCTGGCAAAGCCCCCAGAATTGGATTCTCCCCTTGGGACTGGACCTCTTCCCTTGGGTCAGGGATTGGATCTACCTGGTCCTGCGGCTTCCTCCGGAGTGCACCCCGCACGAGTGGATGCCAAACCTGTCAATGACTTCTAGGTGAAGAACCTATCAATGAAGAAAGACGCACACTATGGAATTAAATCTCCAGAGCGTGCGGGGAAACCCAATCTTTTGGGTTTCCTGTGCGCTGCTGGAACCCCTGCTGTCAATGAAGCAGAATGTTAAAATACCAACCCCCCACCCCGTTTTTTAAAAAAACTATTTCTGTATCTATATAATCTATATAGTGAAAGAAAGACTTTTGCAATAAGTGAGAAACAGTGTAGTTTCAATGCAAGATTGATTATTGTTTTCAGAACTGTAACTGTAATTAGATGATTTAGAAAAATATTGTAATTTTAAGAATTACATTTAAATTGTTCTAATTCCAGTTTCAGTCCACTATTTGATATTTGCCTATTCATTTCCATATTTCATTGGTTTGGAATACATTCAGGTGTTGAATTTTCCTGGCTGAGTCACGATCCTGACATTGGCCTCAATTCTGTGTCGGGAACCTAGAAGTGGCCCTGGCAGTTCATAGTCGCGATCTTCCCAGAGGCAGCTAGTTAAGCTGCCTCCAGGAGCTCTGTCCAATTAAGGATGGTGGGCGAACCAGGGAAGCAAGAGGCCCAATAGGAGGGCCCGGAGGACTGTCTGGCTGGTAGCCCCACCAGGAGAGGAGGGTCCTCTGAGACAGGCAGGAAACCGCGAAGACACCGTGAAATGGAGCATCGGGAAGAATTAAAAATCCAGCATGGCAACAGCTGTAAGGCCATCATTATGGAGGGGGAATCCCTCCACAGGATGGCTTGCGGCCATGGCTGAGGCTGTCACATCTCGCAGGTCCGTGCTGGGATGATCAAGTCGAAGCATCAATGGCACCCCCCAGCCTGACGCCGGGAGGTCGCCTGTAAGTTGCCGCCAGCTTCCTAACTCAGCAGGGGCTGGTCCAACATCGGGAAGATCCCAGCAGTGTCTTCACCCTGCCCCCTAGTGGCTAATTGGCTACCCACTGCTGCCAAGTGGGTAGCTGGTGCCGCAGTGACCACGCCTCCAGCAAAAATGCTCAGAGGCGGGAACACGTTGAGCCTCTGACCTAACGCACTACTTTCAGAATTTGCTGCCGGCGCCATCTTCAGATCCATCTCCATGGGGCCAGGGAAATTCAGCCCTCTGTTTCCCTTTGCCTTTTACCCATATATAAAAGCACAAGGGGAGAGCCAACTGTGTAACAGCCCCGACAAACAATTTCTTCTGCAGCACCTGTGGAAGAGTCTGTCACTCTAATATTGTCCTTTATAGCCACTCCAGGCGCTGCTCCACAAGCCACTGACCGCCTCCAGGCGCTTACCCATTGTCTCTCGAGATAAGGAGGCCAAAGAAGAAGAAGAAGAAGAAGAAGATGATACTGGTGGTTAACAGTCTACCAAAGATTGGGACATTGTCTAACTATTCAAGCAGCTTGCTGGCCTCAACACACCATTATCTCCTCAGTTTGTGCAGGTTATATCTAATACTTGACATTAATTAGTAAAAGGCTCTGTATTAAAAACGAAAAAGGGAACTATTGCTCTGAATTCAAATCGAAGCTTGTCCAGTTAATAAACACAATGTGTGAGATTTCCAATACTTGTTGCTTGACAGATGGAATAACTTCTGGTTGAACTTCACATTTTTCAAATTCTTGCTTCTATTCATATTCTGATATTTGAGATGGCCATGCAATATAATAAAAGGCTCCACAAAGCAACAGGAAATATATGAAGAAAATATACAACTGTTGGGTGGTCCTGGCCTTTTGTATTTGGTGTTAAAATGGGCATTTTGTATGTACGAAGATGCACCTTTTAAGCAGTTGGAAGATAAGTGTAGGGCCAAGATGCAGAAAAAGTACAGCGTAGGGTAGATAAGTGGAATGGTATAAGACAGAGTACTTATTTCTAAATCAAGTTTAAAAACCTAAAATGCTTCAGATTTGAGTGGAAAGCATGACTACACTTCAAAGTAATTTCATCAGCTGTGAAGTGCGTTGGGATGTCCTGAGCATAGGAAGGCGCTATGTAAATGCGAGTTCTTTCTTTCCGTCCTTCTATTTGCGATGACCTGAATTTGGCTCAGTTTGGATTCAGTAGGACCTGTCCCTTTCCTGTATGCTCAAAGTATTCTTTTCATTGTCTCACAATCATGTTAATTGGCCCAAGTAACTGGAGACGTAATAAAATCCACCTTTGCAAACTGCATTTTATTGATGAATTGGACTGCAGAGGAATAAGTATTGCCTTTCTATCACGAGTCACTGTCTCACACTCCCACTCACGCACAGAACCGCATGCAGCAGAAAGCTGTGAGCAGGTCGGGAACCCGTTTGTAATTGAAAGCACAATACTGCGGATGCTGGAGATCTGAAATAAAAACAAGAAATGCTGGAACCACTCAGCAGGTCTGGCAGCATCTGTGAAAAGAGAAACAGAGTTAACGTTTCGGGTCAGTGACCCTTCTTTGTAATTGAAACAGGCTTTGCTCTGGCTACCTCAGCCACAGCATTAGCTTTCACTTCCAGGTTTCCCAGCAATCACAGCATGCAGGCATGATGACGACCCGCACTCTGTCAATGAAGGCTCTCTGTTTAAAGGGTCCCTGGCAGGGGTCAGAATGGCTGCAGGACAGCTTGCTTCTGAAACAAGTTGAAGGCAAGAAGATGGCAGTAAAACGTGGGGCGGCTGCCTCTCACCCCCACTGGTTCTCTGGCGCTTCCCTGGAGTTCATGCTGGAAGTGATGAGAGCCAGAAGAAAGGTCCTCTTCGCTGTGGATGGGAGAAAGATGCCAGCCACCCAAACGAAGCAGGCATGACTAGAGGTAGCGGAGGCTGTGAGCAGCAGGAGTTTGGAGCCCAGGACCTGGAGTCAGTGCCGGAAACAGTTTAATGACCTTATGAGGTCTCGGAGCTTTCCAGTGGTATCTATCACTCTCTGACATTGCTAGCAGTCTTCTGCACAGTACTCCTCTGACCAACAAACCTTGCAGTTCCATGCATTCCTTTCTCTGCAAATACTTCAAGTCTCCAACTGAACAACCAACATTCACACTCAATGTCATCCTATTGTGTTCTCACACCCATCTCTCACAGTCATGCTCCTCAATGTGCTCATTCCCTCCTTAACACACGCTCTACTTCCCACACTCATAACTCTCTGCTTTCTCTCATTGCAGGAGAAGAGAGCGTGCAACTCCAGGGAGAGACAGAGAACCAGGGATGGTCCTACAGCCATAACCATCCTGACCACATTTGAGGTGGATGCCCTGGAAATCGGCAGGGTAGCAACAGTACTGACTGTTGGCAATAGGGAAAGGGGGGTGGTGGCCCATAACCTGGTGACAGCAATATATAATGCACTGTCAGTATGAGGATTAGGAACTAAATTAAGAAACAAAACCTCAAAGGTAATAATCTCTGAATTATTACCTGAGCCACATGCAAATTGGCATAGGGCAAATAAGATTAGAGAAATTAATGAGGGGCTCAAAGACTGGTGTGGTTGAAGTGGGTTCCGGTTCGTGGGGCACTGGCACCAGTACTGGGGAAAGTGGTGGCTGTACCGTTCGGACAGTCTACACCTGAACTGTGCTAGGGCCGGTGTTCTAGCAAGCCACATAACTAGGGAAGTAGAGAGGGTTTTAAACTGAATAGTGGGGGTAAGGGATCAAATTTGGGAAGATATTGTAAATCAAGGAGTAGAGACAAGGCAAGAGAGAAAGGTATTAATATGGGAAATGATAAATAGACTGTGACAGGAAGGGACAGAGCATCCAGATCTAAGAGTAAATGAACAGATAAGGCTAGTGGTTACAAAAATAATAAAAGGAAAAAACTAAAGGCTCTGTATCTGAATGCACGTCGCATTCGAAACAAAACAGATGAACTAAGAGCAAAAATAGAAATAAATAAGTATGATCTGATAGCCATTACAGAGACATGGCTGCAGGATGACATGGATTGAGACCTGAATATTGAAGGGTACATGGCATTTAGGAAGGACAGGAAGCTAGGAAAAGGTGAAGGGGTGGTTCTGTTAATAAATGGTGGTAGTAGCGCAATAGGGAGGGTTGACCTAAGTTCAGGAAACCAGGATGTAGAAGCAGTTGGGTAGAGATGAGAAATCATAAAGGCAAGAAGTCACTTGTGGGAGTGGTGTACAGGCCACCTAACATTACCCACACTGTAAGACGGGGTATAAAAGAAGAAATAATGGCAGCCTGTCAGAAAGGTACAATGATAATCATGGGGGATTTTAACCTACATATGGATTGGAAAAAACAGATGGGCACAGGTAGCCTAGATGAGGAGTACATAGAATGTTTTCGGGATAATCTCTCAGAACAGTATATTCTGGAGCCAACCAGAGAGCAGGCTATACAAGACCTGGTACTGTGCAACGTGATAGGATTAATTAATGACCTCATAGTTAAGGCGCACCTTGGTAGCAGCGATCATAATATGATTGAATTTTACATTCAGTTTGAGGGAGGGAAGAGTGGGTCCAAGACCAGTATTTTAAATAAGGGCAATTATGAGAGAATGAAAGCAAAGTAAACTGGCAAATTAGGTTCATGGATAATTCAGTAGAGATGCAGTGGCAGACATTTGAGGGGATATTTCAGAATACACAATAGATTCATTCCAATGAGAAAGAAAAATTCCAAGGGGGGGTACTCACCATCCATGGTTAACTAAAACAGTTAAAGATAGTATCAAAGTTAAAGGAACTGCATATAATTGCGCAAAGATGGGAGGCAGGTCAGAAGTTTGGACAGAATAAAGAAAACAGCAAAGATTGACTAAAAGATTGATAAGGAAAGTAAAATTAGAGTACGAGAGAAAGCTAGCTAGAAATATAAAGACTCATAGTAAAAGTTTTTATAGATGGTTAAAAAAGAAAAGTTAATATAACAAACTGAACGTTAGTCCTATAGAAAGTGAGTCAGGGGAATTAATAATGGATAATAAAGAAATGGCAGATGAATTGAACAGATATTTTCAGTCCACTATCGAGGATGCAAGTAACATCCCAGAATTAGCTGTAAGTCAGGAAATGGAAGGGAGGAAGGAACTCAAGAAAATTACAATCACCAGGGAAGTGGTACTGATAAAATTGTTGGAGCTGCGGGCTGACAAGTCCTCAGGTCCTGATGGACTTCATCCTAGGGTCTTAAAGGAGGTGGCTAGTTGATCTGTTAGTTTTAATTGTCCAAAATTCCCTAGATTCAGGGAAGGTTCCGCTAGACTGGAAACTAGTGAATGTAACTCCTTTATTCAAAAAGGGAGGGAGACAGAAAGCAGGAAACTACAGGCCAGTTACCTTAGCATCTGTCTTAGGGAAAATGTTAGAAGCTATTATTAAAGACGTTACAGCAGGGCACTTAGAAAAATTGAAGGTAATCAGGCAGAGTCAACATGGTTTGGTTAAAGGGAAATCATGTTTAACCAATGTATTGGAGTTCTTTGAGAGAGTTACACATGCTGTGGATGAAGGGGAACTGGTGGATGTATTGTACTTAGATGTCCAGAAGGTATTTGATAAGGTGCCACATCAAAGGTTATTGCAGAAAATAAATCTCATGGTGTCGGGGATAACATATTGGCATGGATAGAAGATTGGCTAACTAACAGGAAACAGAGAGTAGGCATAAATGGGTCATTTTCTGATTGGCAAGATGGAATGAGTGGTGTGCCACAGGGATCTGTGCTGAGGCCTCAACTTTTTTACAATTTATATAAATAACTTAGATGAAGGACTGAAGATATGGTTGCTAAATTTGCTGATGACACAAAGATGGGGAGGAAAGTAGGTTGTGAAGAGGACATAAGGGAGCTACAAAGGATATAAATAGGTTAAGTGAGTGGACAAAAATGTGGCAGATGGAGTATAATGTGGGAAAATGCTAAGTTGTCTATTTTGGCAGAAAGAAGAACAAAGCAGCATATTATCTAAATGGTGAGAGATTGCAGAGCTCTGAGATGCAGAGGGATCTGGGTGCCCTAGTGCATGAATTGCAAAAGGTTAGTATGCAGGTGCAGCATGTAATTAGAAAAGCGAATAGAATGTTATCATTTATTGCGAGGGGAATTGAATACAGAAGTAGGGAGGTTATGCTTCAGCTATACAGGGCATTGGTGAGACCACAACTGGAGTACTGTGTACAGTATTGGTCTCCTTATTTAAGGTAGGATGTAAATGCATTGGAAGCAGTTCAAAGAAGGTTTACTAAGACCGTTACCTGGAATGGGCGTGCTGTCTTACAAGGAAAGATTGGACAAGCTAGGCTTGTATCTGCTGGAATTTAGAAGAGTATGAGGTGACTTGATTGAAACATATAAGATCCTGAGGGGTCTTGACAGGGTGGATGTGAAAAGGATGCTTCCTTTTGTGGGAGATTCTAGAACCAGGGGTCACTGTTTAAAAATAATTTAAGACAGAGATGAGGAGAAATTTTTTCTCTCTGAGGGGCCTGAGTCTTTATAACTCTCTTCCTCACATGGCGGTGGAAGCAGAGTCTTTGAATAAGTTTAAGGCAGAGGAAGATAGATTCTTGATAAGCAAGGGGGTGGAAGGTTATCGGGGGTAGGTGGTAATGTGGAGAATTCAGTTCAGCCATGAACGTACTGAATGGCGGGACAGGCCTGAAAGCCTAGTGGCCTACTCCTGCTCCTAATTCGTATGTTCGTGTGTACTGCCTCTTGGCACTTAAAAGTCACTCATGGTGGTTTGATGTCACCAGTAACTGAAATGTCTTGATATGTACCATGGTGAGTTTGTACCCTTTCTCAATGTATTTGCTCTCCCACAAGTTCTTCATTGGTGTTGGAGGAGCTGATGAGAGAACAGCCTGAGGAGTCTTCAGAAGTGTGCACGCAATCTGAAGATGCACCATCACATGACTCATGCGCCCCCTCCACCAGCGCAGATACACATACCTCGGTGTGGATTGCAGTAGCAATAGTTAGGTTGTCACATGGTGAGGAGCACATCACATAAGCAGGAGCATGTGCTGGAGATAAGAACAGCAGTGGACAGTCCCTGTCAGAGGGCACAGGACACTCCAAGATCTGCTCAGCTGGATGCAGATGCTGAGCCTTGGGTGTCATCCACAAAAAGAGAGCTTGTGGAGCAGCAGCAGGAAATATATATTCTTCTGTCAGCATTTCCAGAGGCTGTGTGCACCCTTGGAGAGAGAATGAAGGATTTTTTTATTCTTTCATGGGATGTGAGCATCACTAACAAGGCCAGCATTTGTTGCACATACCTAATTGCCTTTGAGAAGATGATGTTGAACCAACTTCTTGAACCGCTGCAGTCTACTTGGTGTAGGTACACCCACAGTGCTGTTAGGGAGGGAGTTCCAGGTTTTTGACAGCTCATCCTCTGTATACCCTGTGCTGGGGGTATTGCTTCATGCAAGCTACACCTCTCTACACATTCCGTCTGTCATGTGGAGTGGCATGTAGCTGTGGAGAAGCAGCTGCTGTTGTGGTGTTGCTGTTCCTGGTGCTGCAGCTGTTGGTGTTGCTCCTGGTGCTGCTGCTGCTAGTATCACACTGCTCCAGCTGCCCTCATCAAAGGCCCAGGCTTCTGCTGCAGATGTTGCTCCCATGCTACAGTGAAGGCTAACAGCAAGGAAGTTGAAATGAAGGTGAGTATAATCCAAGGCAGTCGAAAGTACTTCCAAAAGTTGAAATTGACCCTCAAAATAGTGACTTCAGGCTCTCAGAACAAATTCTGCAAGCACAAGCCTTTCACTGAGGTTGGCCAGAAGCCTTGCAAGTTCACTCCTTAAAGGCATCCCAGCATGTCAGCTTCATTATTCAATGAGGCCCTGCTGTGATCTCACCCCGTTGACACTGGCAAGTTGCAGACAGCACAGGAAACCTGTGTACTAGCAGCCTCAAAAGAGAGATGGTGGTGTAGTGGCAATATCACTGGACTAATAATCCTGGGGATATGGGTTCAAATCCCAACATAACAGCTGGAATTGAAAGCTAGTCTCAGTAATGGTGCCATGAAACTATCAATAGTCATAAAAACCCATGTGGTTCAGTAATGTCCTTTTAGGGAAGGAAATCTGCTGTCCTTACCTGGTCTGGGCTACTTGTGACTCCAGACCCACAGCAATGGGGTGGACACTTAACTGCCCTTTGAAATGGCCTAGCAAGCCACTCAGTTTTCAAAGGAAATTAGGGATGGGCAATAAATGATGGCCTTGTCAGTGAAGCCCACATTCCATGAAAGAATTTTTTAAAATGCTGCGCTAAATCCTGAGATAATAGCATCCTTGCACATTGTAATGAGATACCTGACAGCTGCATGGGGGTTGCCCGCTTGGGTTAAACATGGAAATGGGCGGGATCACGTCAGGTCCCTGACCTGCCTCTACTTTTCAGGGCTTTAATCCCCCGCCCACACCCAAACCCACCTCCCCTCAACAGTTAAAATTCTGTCCTATATGTCTCATACACCTAACATACTTAAGATTTGGAGTGAGAGGGAATGTATCTGATCGAGAGAAATTTTTGCTGGTTATACCTCAGTTTCCATTTGGCTCAGGGTTGTCCTACTTTTGCATTGTCTGGCAGTCGGTTGGAGAGAGAGAAAACAAACCTCTTTGCTCTCTGATGTGGTGCTCAGGCTTGAGTACTTGAGTAGGTTGGGAAGATGCATTGGTATTGGCATGTACATTAACCTAGCTGTTGGATGCAAGACTTTTTTAGTTTTGTGGATGCCTGAGTAGTTGAGCTTTTCAAACTGAAGGAGAAACCGAAACATGCATCCAGATCATCGATTATACAGAAGTTATCCCTTCAAACTCAGAAGTGATTTGACCAGTATTACAATTGAAAGGCCATGAATAATCTGTTGAGGATGGTGTTGTCTTATTTTCAAATGATGATATAGGGAACTGGTTTATTTACAGCAGCAGGCAGATTAGGTTCATTATAATTTTGCAAGAAAAACTGTTATTGCATGTACTTAGAAAAAAATTACCTTGCTTGAATAATCTCTGGTTTTGTCCCCAAAGTCTATTCTATGAGTCACCCTTCATATATAGTTTTATGTTCTTGAGGTATAATGAAATAATGGATCCACTTGATTGGTACAAATTTAAGTTTTTGCCAAAGTGAAAACCATAGCAATAGGGTATAATGACATGAAGCCTTGCTAACATTAAGTATGGGTCAGAATATTAGAACCACATTCTATGCTGTCGCCCTATTTGCATTGTCCCACTTGCTGCTGGTGATGCATCCTGTAGAGAATGGAACTTTGCGAAAATACCCGCAGCAGTCTAATTGAGCCTGTGGTGTTCTTTATCATCCAGATTTTACGGTAGATATCCTGTAAGGTAAGCCAGAACCTGAAATGAGCATGATTGCTATGTCCTATTTTCTTATAGTGAACAACAAACTTCTGAGATGACAGTGATGTATCGGTAATGAGCCACAGTTTTAGATACCTCTATTCAAATGATAATTTTCAAAGCACTTTTGCTGTTCACTTTACTTATCCTGAAATTCTTAATCATCGATAAACCAATCTCAGAAACCTTGTACTCAGCTTGAGTTCCAGCATAATTTTTATATTTTGCTAAATACTATTGTTCAGAATTTTTAAATCAACATTTCCAAGAAATTCTATTCAGAATGTCAAAAAATGATTGCTATGAGGCTGCTTGGCACAATTTTACAATTTTTAGTCAACATGGTTATGAGCTGTGCTTCTTCAATCAAAATGGATCTGCAGCATCATGCATTTCCGTTAGCTGATGGTGTTTGCACTTAATAAAAGAATTAGAATTCCATTAGCTACCACATTCAGATATCACTATCAGGGATGAATCATGAGTGTGGGGGATGGTTTGATAGGTTTCAAGTTGAAAGAATGTATAACATCATTCTAGATCCTGCAGGAGCCCTGTTTATGGCAGTTTTATATCTCTGGGCATTTCAAAGCAGAGAATTAATCTTGAAGTCTTGAATCTAGGAATTTATATTTAATTACAGTATTTTACAAGCCTAACAAAGTACAAATCTGTGGCATAAACACATACTCTTCCTTCTGGGTAATCTGAAAATATACATATACTAACACCTATTACATTTTAAAGTAATTTGGATATTTGAGCCAATCAATACCACAATTCCTACAAGAAGATAACATTTCTCTGAAACTAATTTTGATCATTAAAAAGCAACAGATGAAAAATTAGCTCACATTTGATCAATTTGAGTGGTCATCCTTTGAACCTAGCCCATATAATTCATAAAAATAAAATCCATAACACAGTAAAGCAATAAGAAAATCAACAATTGTGTTACGTTTACACCAGATTGCTGAATATCTTATATATATATCTGATTTATCTCAGAGCAATGCAGATATCACACTTGTATTAAATCACCAAATAGCTTATTGACAGCACTTTAAAATATCTCAGTACTACAAGATCTCAGTACAATGTCTTCTTCAGAATAGTCTGTGCTTTGTAGAACCTTTTAGGTCTGTCTCTTTTTAGTTTCAGTTTCAAATTCTTAAGCAATCAAATATGGTGAACACAGATAAGTGGACACACTAATATAATCAAACTTAGATCAATCAAATACTACCTTTTTCCTCCTTTTGACTAAAGGCATTATCTTTGAATTTAAGTATTCTAAACAACAAACACATATACATCTAGTTATTTCTTATGTTCAACCTGTATGTTTCCCCTAAGAAATAGTCTTGAAGGTAGGAACGTCCCTTAGGTCTGTGATTAGATTTACAAATTTGAGGTTGTGGATCTGTTTGATCAGCTTGATAAGGCAGATGATTAACATCACTCATTGGAAAAGGAAATATATCCTCATAACCACTATCCTAAAAATATCCTGGTCTGCTCCCTATCAAACGTCTCGCATTCCACTTGGCGTTGTCATCCAACAGATAAGCGTTGGTACCTAGCAAACGTTCAATCTGCTTTGAACCTGATACTTATGAAGCAAGTTTGTGGTCGTGATTTGGTCATTTGATTCAAACCCAATCTCCAACTTTAAATTGTGGTTCCCTTACCCCTGTACGTTTGTCAAAGTATGCTTTTGCTTTACCTTGTTAACTGATAGTGATGGCTTAAGAATGGTCATGATCAATCAAACACTACAGGTCAAGCCACTGAAAGGCAAAAAGACTATATCATCCTACTGCTCACAGTGCTTCTACCACTGTCGCTTCTAGTTCCTCAGACATTGGATGTCTGATAACCAGTTCTGGATGATCTGCAATTTCCTCCAGTTAAACATTAGGAAGACCAATGCCAATGACTTCGGTCCTTGCCACCATTATATTCTCACCATCCGTTCTATCTCCCTTCCCAGCCACTGTATCAACCAGACTGTTCGCAACTTCAGCATCCTATTTAATCCCGAGATGAGCTTCTGGCCTCTAACCTATGCCCTTATAACATCATCTGTGTTTGTCCCACCTCATGCCGTCTGCTGCCAAAAGCCTTGTCCATGCATTTTCCATGTACATATGATTATTCCAACATGTGAAGTGTTAGTCATGGTTCAGTTAGTAGCACCCTCGCTTTTGAGTTAGAAGGTTGTGGGTTCAAGTTCCACTCCAGGACTTAAGCACAAATATCAAGGCTGACACTCCACTGCAGTACTAAGGGAGTGTTGCACTGATGGGGATTAAAGGCTGGCTCCAGGCGCTGCTTCACAAACCACTGACCACCTCCAGGCGCGTATCCATTGTCTCTCGAGATAAGGAGGCCCAAAAGAACCCAATGACATGTGATGGGGTCGGGTTGCATTTCCAGGGCCAGGTCGGACACACTCTATCACAACCTCAGGTAAGTAGCTCCACTGTTAATATAATTTTTGGACTAGAAAGGTGGTTTTGTTACAGTTATTTTAAGCTTGTGCAGATAAGCAATAAAATGAAAAACGGAAGGTAGGTTAACTGATGGCCGGGCCGGGTCGGGCGCAGGAAAAAATGGAAGGACTCGGGCCGGGTCGGGCTCAGGGTTGAATGTGGTTTTGTCGAGCTCAAGTTGGGTTTCTTTTGCAGACACGAGCCGACCTGTAATGAAGATGCTGTTTTTCACATAAGATATTAAACTAAGGTCCCATCAGTCCTCTCAGGTGGGTATAAAAGATCACATGGCACTATTTCGAAGAAGAACAAGGGAGGTATCCCAGCATCCTGGCCAATATTTATTCCTCAATGTCACTAAAACAGATTATCTGGTATTTATCACATTGCTATTTTTGGGAGATTGCTGAGAACAAATTGGCTGCTGCGTTTCTTATATTGCAACAGTGACTACACTTCAAAAAATTCTTTCTTTTTTGTAAAGCGCTTTGGGACATCTTGCCTTTATGGATTGTGCTATATAAATGCATGTCTTTTTTTCTTTCAATGATTTCCTGGTTTTGTTTCCCACCCTTCTCCCTCCGTAAACTTCAGCTCATCCAAAACTGCGGCTCATATCCTATTGCACATAAAGTTCCGCTCAACCATTATCCCTGTACTCACTGATCTACATTGCCTCCCAGTCCCTTAAAGTCTCAATTTTAAAATTCTTATCCTCATGTTTGAATCCCTTCAAGGTCATGCCACTTTCTATCTCTATAACCTTCGCCAGTCCAACAACCCAATGGAAACTCTGCAATCCCTCACCTCTAGCCTATTGTGTATCCCACCACCACCCCCTTCCACCACCACCACCACCACCACCGACTTCACCCCACCATTGCAGTCATTTAGGTCCTAACCTCTGGTGTTTCTCCCATAAACCTTTCTATCTCTCACCTCCATCTCCTCCTTTAACACAGTCTTTAAAATTCTTCTCTGTGACCAAGCTTTTAGCCACCCCTCCTAATATCTCATTAATTGACTCAGCATTGATATTCATCTGAATATGTTTCTTTGAAACGTCTTGGGGCTTTTTTTTAAACACTAAAGGCCCTATATAAATGCATGTAGTTGTTGCTTTTGCATTTTTGGTGCAAGAGCCTGTGGGTTGCTTTATGAAATTAGCCAGCTCAGAACCCCAAGTCCAGCAATATCTACCTTTTAATATTTAAGGTACCTCCTTATCTATAATTGGGCATGTAACTAGGCAGGATGCTGTCCTCATAGGATTTGTAAATGCCTGAAGAATAACAATGATTCAGTAATTATGGTGCACTCAACCCAGTACCTAATCAGCATGATGCACAACACAAAACTAGCATCAAATTGACAGTTTTGTTCAGAAAGGGCATAAGATAACTGGTGTGGAAAAAGTAAAATGTCACATTGGTGCTTTTGGAGTTCTTTTCTGAGGATGGGGTTAAGACACAATGTTGGAATGAAGCAGAGAAATCTTTGTATGTAACAGTGCAATATCTGTCCTGGAGCATATACTGCTAACATTGTGTAGTGTAAAATGTTTGCCAGGACTAACTTCCCTCATCTTGAGGAAAACTTTCATCAAAGGAATTTAAGGAGGAAAGAAATTTTGTAAGTTACATCTTTTAATGAACTGAAACACTTTTAATGCAGCCTATATTTCAGACAATCCATCCTGGACTGAATCGATGTCTGATGGTGTCAATGAACCACGATAAACTAATGTTTGGAAAACACATTCACAAAAATATCAAATAAAAGCAGAAAATGCAGGTCAGGCAGCATCTGTTTTCATTTCAGATTTCCAGCATCCACAGTATTTTGCTTTTGTATTTGTTCACAAAAATATAGTCTTGAGTCTGCAGTTCAATCCCTTGGGGTTGGCAGTAGCACTACAGAGGCAGGATACAGTCTGCATGAATTCCATGGAGAATTCAGATTTTCAAAACCAATTGCCTAAGCAAGAGTAATTCTCAAGCAGTCATGGATGTTTTTTAGAACTGATTGTGTTTCTTGCCCTGGAAATTTAGGGCAAATGAGGAGGTCTGTTCCTTCCACGGTTGGTCACTCACAAAGCTCCCAAAGCAATTCTTGTGCAAAATTAGATATGTTTGCAGAAGAACTCTCAAATCCATTTCCTACATCATCCATCATGACTCCTTAAAGTGAGTCTTTCAATTTAATGGTAATTAGTGCTGAATTATGCACAGCTTTATCTGTGAATTCAAGCCTATTTTCCAAGCTCATTTAACTCAGAATTTTTACAGTCAACAGAGAGAGTCAGGGTTGGATTTGAAATCAAGATTCAGTGATTTAAAAAAATCAAGTTCTAATTCTCTAGATCAACCGATGCAATCACTATCTCCTGCTCTGCTTGCTACACATAAGGTAGAATGAGAGATTTCTCCCTAGTCTCAAATATTGTAATCTTCCTGCACTATATCTCTCCAGCAATGCATTCAGGACTTTTTTACTAAAAAATACAATTGTCACAGAGGTTCTAAGCATTGTCAGCCTTCACTGAAGCATAGCATTACAAGCTCAAGAATTGACCTTATCCCCATAACTGCAGCAACCTTTAAAAAGGTGTTGGACTCAGATGGATTCTCTCTCTACCAACTAGCCATGCAGTCCCTGCGCTCACCAGGGAGCAGATATTAATTACCTTAACTATCCAAACCCACAAATTGCATCCCAGCAGGACCAGGATGTCTGTCCAAAAGCACAGGAGTACACAGTGCTTCCCACAACATAGCCAGGTTTTTTCTCTATGATCAGCAAATGTGGCCTTAATTTTTTTTTATTCGTTTGTGGGCTGTGGGCATCGCTGGCTAGGCCAACATTTATTGTCCATTCCGAATTGTCCTTGAACTGAATGGCTTGCTAGGCCATTTCAGAGTCAACCACATTGCTGTGGGTCTGACCAGGTAAGGATGGCAGATTTCCTTCCCTAAAGGACATGAGTGAACCAGGTGGGTTTTTACAACAATCGACAATGATTTCATGGTCATCATTGGGATAGCTTTTAATTCCAGATTTTTATTAATTGAATTCAAATTTCACCATCTGCCATGATGGAATGCGAACCCATATCACCAGAGCATTAGCCTGGGCCTCTGGATTACTAGTCCAGAGACATTACCACTATGTCTCCCCAACTGTCAAAATAATGACAGAATGAGGATCCACCATTATCATTTGAATCATGCCCTGCTTCTAAAATTTGATGTATTTTTTAGTGAATTTGACCTTGAAAATCTGCAGTGGTGTCACCTTGGCATTTATGCCAGACTTGTATGTGCCATTGCCACACTGCCATTAACCACACTGAATTTTGTGGAGTCAAATGGAGAATCTGTGGGGCAAGTAATTAAGACCTTGTTGAGTTTGTTAAGCCAGTTATGAGATGCTTTAACCCTTAGTCCTGGATTTTCCAGCCAAGAACCCTGTTTCCCCACCTGTCAACAAATGCCAAAGTCACCGAGGCAAGTGAACAGTGGCTAAAACCTCTTCAATGAAAATAACAAGCTGGGAAGGTTTTGATCAGTTACATTGAAGAGTTCCAGCCATGGTCAGGTGAGAGGCTACTGTTCAAAGCATTTCTCCTCTAAAAGAATGCTTTCACTGCTTAACAGGTGATTTCCAACTTCTTGGAAGGCATTTCATCTTACTGGCACTGCACTTTCCGGCTGCCAGCTTTCAGCACAGCAAGCCAGCAGCTTATGCAGATCTACCTTCCAGCTCTAGTGAGGGTCAGGAATAGAGGCCACACCACTGCCATGTGCTCCAGCAGCAGCAGGAGCTACACCAGCAGCGCCAGCTGCCTTCTCCTCAGCCACGTCTCTCCATAGGGCAGATGGGATCAACACCGAACTCCAGCTAGAAGGTGCCGAGACCCCAACACAGGGATTACAGACAGAGGATCAGCTCTCTCGACATGTCTGAGCAACAGTGCCTCAGGAGACTCAGGCTCACATAAGAACATAAGAAATAGGAGCAAGAGGAGGCCATTTGGCCCCTCAAGCCTGCCCTGCCATTCGATAAGATCATGGCTGATCTGCCCCAAACCGCAACTCCTCTTTCATGCCAGCTTCTCATAGCCCTCAACTCCCTGATATTTCAAAAATCTATCTACCTCCTCTTTAAATACTTTCAGTGATCTAGCCTCCACAACTCTCTGGGCTCAAGAATTCCAGACATTCACTACCCTCTGAGAGAAGAAATTCCTTCGCATCTCAGTTTTAAATGAGTGTCCCCTTATTCTGTAACTACGTCCCCTAGTTTGAGATTCCCCCACTATTGGAAACATCTTCTCAACATCTACCCTGTCAAGCCCCTTCAGAATCATGTACATTTCAATAAGATCATCCCTCATTCTTCTAAACTCTAATGAATAAAGACCTAACCTGTTTAGCCATTCTTGATAAGTCAATGCCTTCACCCCAGGAATCAGCCTCGTGAATCTCTTTGGAACTGCCTCCAATGCCAGTATATCCCTTCTTAAATATGGGGACCAAAACTGTGCGCAGTACTCCAGATGCGACCTTACCAACACCCTGTACACTTGTAACAAGACTTCCCTATTTTTAAACTCTAACCCCCTCGCAATAAAGGCCAAAATTCCATTTACCTTCTTAATTACTTGCTGCACCTACATGCTAACTTTTTGTGTTTCATGCACACGAATACCCAGATCCTTCTGTGCTGCACTTTTTTGAAGTCTCTCCCCATTTAAATAATAGTCTGCCTTTTGATTCTTCCTACCAAAGTGCATGACCTCACACTTTCCTACATTAAACTCCATCTGCCAAGTTTTTTCCCACTCACTCAGCCTATCTATATCCCCTTGCAGATTCCGTGTCCTCATCACAACACGCCCTCCCACCTATTTTTGTATCATCAGCAATTTTGGATATATTACACTCTGCCCTCTCCTCCAAGTCATTCATATCGATAGTAAATAATTGAGGCCCTAGGACTGATACTTGTGGCACTCCATTAGTTACGTCTTTCCAACCTGAAAAAGACCCATTAATCCCGACTCTCTGTCTTCTGTGAGTTAACCAGTCCTCAAGCCATGCTAATACATTACCCCCAATACCGTGAGCTTCTATCTTGTGCAATAATCTTTTATGTGGCACCTTATTGAATGCCTTCTGGAAATCTAAATACACTACATCTACCGGTTCCCCTTTATCAACTCTGCTTGTTATATCCTCAAAGAACTCTATCAAATTTGTCAAACATGATTTCCCTTTCACAAAACCATATTGACTCTGATTGTATTTAGCTTTTCTAAATGTCCTGCTAGTTCTTCCTTAATAATGGACTCTAGCATTTTCCCAACAACTGATGTTAGGCTGACTGGCCTTTATTTCCTGCTTTTTGTCACCCTCCCTTCTTGAACAGGGGCGTCACATGAGCGGTTTTCCAATCCGCTGGGACCATCCCAGAATCCAGTGAGTTCTGGAATATTTCAACCAATGCTTCCACTATCCCTTGCATGTAGGCCATCAGGTCCTGGCGACTTCTCTGCCTTTAGTCCCATTAGTTTGTCAAATGCTTTGTCCCTTGTGATAGAGACTGTTACAAGATCTTTCCTCCCATTAGCTTCTTGCTTATCTGATATCTGTGGGATGTTTATAGTGTCCTCCACCGTGAAGACCAATGCAAAATATTGGTTTAAATTATCTGCAACTTCCCTGTTCCCCATTATCAATTCTCCAGGTGCATGCTCCAAGGGTCCCACGCTCACTTTAGCTACTCTCTTTTTATATACCTGTAGAAGCTCTTGCTGTTTGTTTTTATATTTCCTGCCAATTTACTTTCATAATCAATTTTCTCCCTCTTTATTAGCTTTTTAGTCATCCACTGCTGGTCCTAAAAAATTCCCAATCCTCTGGCCTGCCACTAGTTTTCGCCACTTTATATGCCTTAGTTTTTGACTAGATACTCTCCTTGACTGACTTTGTTAACCACGGGTGGTTCATCCTTCTCATCAATTCCTTCTTTTTGACTGGGATAAATTTTTGCTGAGCATTATGAAATATCTGCTCAAATGTCTGCCACTGCTCGTCCACTGACCTTCCCCTTAGTCTATTTTCCTGGCCCGATTTAGACAACTCTTTCTTCATACCCCTGTAATTGCCCTTCTTTAAGTTAAGGACACTGGTTTGAGACCTGAGTTGCTCGCCCTCAAACTGAATTTGAAATTCTACCATGTTGTGATCGCTACCCCCTAGTAAAGGCCTGCTACCTGACCCGAACCTGACGGGACCCGACGACATGTGTCGCGGTCGGGTCGGGTTGCACTTCCAGGTCCGGCATTCGGGCTCGGGTCGGGTCGGGCCGGATCAGACACGCTCTATCACCACCTCAGGTAAGTGACTGTAATGTTAATTTACTTTTTGGACTTTAAAGGTGGTTTTGTTAGTTATTTTAAGCTTGTGCAGGTAAGGAACAAAGTGAAAAATGGAAAGTAAGTTAACTGATGGTCGGGTCGGGCGCAGGAAAAAATGGAAGGACTCTGGCCCGGTCAGGCTCGTGCTCGGATGGGGTTCTGTCGGGCTCGGGTCAGGTCTCATTTGCAAACCCGAGTAGGCCTTTACCCCCTAGAGGTTCCTTAACTATGATATCTCTTATTAATCCTACCTCATTATACGTTACTAGATCTAAAATACCTGTTCCCTGGTAGGTTCTACAATGTATTGCTCTACGTAACAATTCGTCTTCCATGTTAGCTCTGCCAATCAGATTTGTCCAGTCACTATGCAGATTAAAATCACCCATGACAATTGTAGCGCCCTTCTTACACGGCTCCATTATTTCCCGATTTATATTTTGTCCTGCAGTGAGGCAACTCTTCGGGGGCCTATAGACAACTTCCACCCTTGAATTCTTCCCCTTGCTATTCCTTATTTCCACCCAAACTGATTCCACATCACAATCTATTGCACCAATATTGATTATCTATTGCACCCCCACATTGATACCTTCCTTTATTAACAAAGCTACCCCACCTCCTTTTCCTTTTTGCCTATTTTTCCAGAACGTCGAATATCCTTGAATATGAGTTCCCAGTCTTGGTCACACTGCAACCACATCTCTGGTATAGCTATCAGGTCATACTCATTCATTTCTGTTTGTGCTGTCAACTCATCTATCTTGTTACAAATACTGCGTGCATTCAGATAAAGAGCCTTAAGCTTTGACTTTTTATCATTATTACTCATTCTGGTTCTAATTTCTGCTGCACTGCTCTGCTTATATTTTCTGCCCCTTCCTGTCATACTTTGATTACCGTTCGCCTCTTCACTACCCTGCTCTCTCATTTCTTTTTGATTTTTTAAACTTCCCTTCAATTGAGCCCTCCCCCCCACTAATTAGTTTAAAGCCCTATCTACAACCCTAGTTATACGAATCACCAGGACACTGGTCCCAGCATGGTTCAAATGGAGCCTGTCCCAACTGCTGACATCTGCAACCTCCTGGAACAAGACCTTCTTTCCTAGTGGAGCAGGTGGGCATGCATTGCCAGTGGCCGACCAGGTTCCTATCACTGGATGGCAATCCCCTCCCCTGCAACTACCCCCCCCCCCACTACTCCCACTCTGGGTCTCTGCCTCTTGCCAAGTTGTGTGCTCTCTTCTCCTGCTGCAAGGAGAGCAAGCAGAGAGGTGTGAATGTTCGTAATGGCTTACGCGCAGAGGAAAGAAGGACACCATTTGTGGAGAGTGACTATGAGGCATGGATGTGAGAGGGCAATGGGATGAGGGTGATTGTGAGTATTGTCTGCTTAGACAGGTATGTGATGTGCCTGCAGAGAGAGTAATGAGTGCATCTGCAAGGTGTGTTCTGAGGAGTGCTGTGAAGAGAATGCTGGGCAAGTCAGAATATGGGACTGAGCAACTGAAAGTGTTAAGCCATTCACCTGTTATGCCCTCCAGAGGTCCTAATCCTCTTTGTGTACTGTCTCCAGGCTTAACGGAACACTTATCTGCTGCTAACTTCCTCCACCACTTCTATCCACACCTGCTTAGTTAGAGAGGTCACCTCACTGCAGCCCCTCAGATCCCTCAGCAGGTTCTCCAGGTCAGAGTGAAAGATCTGGAGGTGGGGCGGGGGCAACCTTCCCATGTCTCCTCTCCATTCCTGTGGTTGTTGCAGCCTCAAAAATCCAAGTGCTGGTGAGCTTTCCTGATACATGCCACGATCCCTTTCATTAGAAATCCTTCCTTTGACAGAATGGACGTGTCAGCCTGCCCTCCCTCCCTAATTGGTCAGGGAGCCAGGAGGCGAGATGTTAATTGGTTTGCTTTGGTAAAGAGTAACTGCCAGGTGCAGTGTACAGAGATTCAACTTCCAAATCTGAAAATGGTCCGGCGTTGCAGCAGAGACTAACATGGAAAGATTCTGCCCTATGATGGCTCCATGCCAGGAATCAGAGATTTCCTGCACTTCAAGAAAAGTAGGAGTGTGCGGCCAAATCATAATATCCGAGGAAAAGATAATGAAAGGGCTGACTGTGCTGATCTTTACATCAGTTACCTTATTAATGTATGTGTCAGTAGTACAATCATTGATAATGCAGTGCTACCTGAAAAAAGGGCTGGAGGCATAATAGTTGAGATCAGCAGTGATCTTGCCAATCATTGGCAGCACCAGACCTAATTCGCAATTGGCTACAAATGTCCTTGCTACAAACAGCGATGCTTCAAAGCTGTACTGACATACCTGATACAGTTGTCCTCAGTCATTGACTGGTTGATGTGGCAAGGTCTGCAGGTATGTCTTGGTGCCTGTTGATCTTCATGGCATGTCATGTTATGTATTATCTACAGCGACTTCAACCATGAGTATTTGAGGCAGTTTAAAAAAAAATTTCATCAAATCTGGGACACAAGCACAATTCACTCCAGTACAAAAGTACAGAACACCATAAAATTGCTGCCAAGAGTAAATGGTCCCAAGACCAACTTTCCAAATACTGTGATTTCCCCCTGTGATCATAGTACCTACATTCCTGATGAACATTACTGCGGCAACGAGCTTCAAAAATGGCGGGGCGCACATGCGGGATTTGCTCTGCGGAGCTGCTGCACTCTCCTTTACATAGCCAGGACGAACCACCCCCTCCCCCCCACCTTGATGATGTGGGAGGGGGCGGGTGCTCCGAACCCGGCAATGGTGTCTGACGCCACTGCGCAGGCGCCATTTTTAAAGGGCTTCAAGCCCTTACATTGAATTTGATTTTTTAAAGTGAGGGGCATTCTAAATTTGAAGTAAAAACTTTAATGAAAGTTTCAAGACCCTCTCCCACCCCTCCAATGACTAAACAATTTATTACTTGCTCTCTCCCCGCCCCCAAAAAAACTTACCTTGCGATCCCGACCTTCCCCCCCCCCCCACAAATTTATTATCTTTCACCTTCAACCCCTTCCCACCATCCCCTCCACCAATCACAATAGTTTTTCCCACCCCACCCTGAAAACGTACCTGCTCCCCCCTCCCAACCAGTGTGCCACCTGGACCTTCGAACAGAGATCCGAAGGTGCGGGAGTGCCGGCAACCAACCAGAATATGGCAGTGGGAGGGCCAACGGCAGCAGGTAGATCATTTATTCATTCATTTCCATCTATTTATATATTTAAATCCTGCTCCCGTCACCGTGCGGCAGGGGGAGGGAGGGCTGCCATGAGGCCTCGCCGCCACTGGTAATATGGGGCGGGGCCTTCCCGGTGTCGAGGACTGGGGCGGGCCTCTCCTGCAGGCATGTTACGGGCCCCCCCACCATGACCCCTGACATCGGTGGCCAGTAAAATTCACCCCCTAAGTGTAGTCTAGTCAATAGTTTCATCATACTGTTTTAGATATATATTTTCCAGCAGCAATTTATTAAATTTAATTTCCCATGTGAAAAAATATGAATTGCTCTACAAATTTGCATGTCATCTTTGTGCAGAGGTCATGCTAATCTTCTCCGCATCATTCCAGTTTTAATATATATGCTGCCAAAGTAAGTTTATGCAAATAAAGAATCTTGAATATTAAAAATATTTGCAGTGATATTTAGCAATACACAAGTGGCTTCTATTTGGTTGTAATTAAAAGTTACAGATCCACAGAAATTTATTAAAATTATTACACTTGGCTGTACAGTAATGGCTCATTCATTACCGATGCAAGTAAGCTTGGATACACAAGTTTTGTAAAAGATTGGTGAGATCATGCAGTGATTTCTCAGATTCTTTCACCACATCTTGTAGGTTGAAAGTTCTGGCATTAATCACTGCTGTTAAATGGTTCTGCTCTCTGTCCAGTTGTCGCAAAGCTTCTCTCTTTCCGTTTTCAGTCTGCCTCCTGAGAGCTTCACACTGCTCCTGAATGTTTGTTTATTTCCTTCTCCTTCATTGCCTCCAAAGCAATTTGTTATTTTAATTGTCTGAACATCAACCATGGCAAGCCCGCTATAAGACTTAGGCTCCTTTCTCAGTCTTTCTGTCTGCTAATTCCATTCCATTAAATTTGTACTTCTGTCACACATTATTTTTGCCCAATGTCCAATACTTCACATTTGGCAGTCTAAATTTCATTTGCCGTCTGTCCTCTCCTTTGCAGAACTGCTATCCTAAGAATTTTATTATACCATTTATTTATAGTTGTCGCTTTTACATGTATTGGAGAGGGATTAGGTGTATTTAGGATAGTGTGTTCCTTGCAATGAGATTAGGAAGCACTTTACTAAAAATGTGTTTGACAAAGATGTGGAAGAGGAAGCAGGCAGATTTCAAAGCAAACTCATTTTCTCATTAAAACTTATGTGCACCTTTGAAATCTGATATGAACAGAAAGCAATGTTGGACTCTGAACCTTTACCAGGTTGCACTATGGCCAGATGAATAGTTCTTTGAAGAAAGGGGATTTCATCAAGTCTGGGGGTTGCTTTTGTCACAGCAGAAGCTGCATAATAGATATTAGTTGCCACTAGATGAATTGCACATCTCATTTCAAGGTTGAGAGAGTCGAGCTCCAACTTGTAATCAATGATTTATGGTAGAAATGTATTTACATTATTACTATCAATGAAACTGCTCATTACCAGCTATGTGTGCATTTATCTTTTCACCTATTATGCAGCATGAGATCAATGTATATCTTCAAATCCAGATGAATTTATAAAATTGACTGTGATTTTGCTTCCACTGCAACATTCGTATTCTACATGCATCCTACCTCAGGTGTTACTGGAGTGCTACTGTTGTTTTGATGGCTCATTAGTCAATCAGCAGTGGGAAGAGATCTGTTTTTTGATAGTTTGTTATAACTGAGAGACTTGTTGCCTCAAAACTGCAGCTGTCTAAGTGGATTTTGCGCTAATGAGTTTCCCATTAGATGCCTCTCCCTGTCATATTTCCTCTGCAATAAGTCAACCGGAGATTCACTCCTGAAAGGGAGAACTGATTCTGCCAGATTTTCTTTTCCTATTGTGGTTTGGTTAGTTTTTTTTTAATCCATCAGTGAAACTTGTCTGAAGAGGGTGGTTGAGTTCAAATATTATGGATTGCACTCAAACCTAGAAGAGGAGAAATTAAACTCCCGGATGGGAAGCTGGCAGACACACAGTCCGCTCATCTGGGAGTCTTTGTGGGAGGGCCAGCCAATAGTAACAGCCAGACCTCATTGAAATCTCACCGGGTAGCTGCCTGCGTGAAATAGATGTGAAGAAACACCAGGCCAGTTGTTGGCAGGTGAACATTAGGCAGACTGGATGCCTCTGTTGGCACTTCAGTAATTTGTTGGGAGGGTGGGGTGGATGTTGTGTGGATAGGCAGTGAGGTCTCATGGGAGGGAGGCAGGGAGCCCAGTGTTAATTGGGGATTCACATGAGCAGTTGGGTTAGGAAGTGCATGTGTATCTCTGTAAATAAAAGCTGATAAAAGCATGTAAAGATTAGGCTCCAGTTCTACCCTTCACCTCCTGGATTTCTGGAATAGAATATCCAGGGCTACAGAGGCCCTCACTTTCCCATGGAACCCAAAGGAGCAGACTCTTTTTAACTATGACCTAACCCACGTTTTGTACAAATTTTTCATTACTTCTTTACTCTTGTGCTTTATGTCCCATTAGTGACATCCAAAATACTACTGGCATTTTTTTTTATGGCTTCATCAATCTGTACTTACACGTTCAGGGAATTATGTACTTGAAGCTTTGGTCTCTCTGTTATCCTTCACATTCCCATCGAAGTCACATACCACCTGACTTAGAGCTCGGCATTGTCACTGAGTCAAAATCCTGAAACTCCTTACCCAACAGCATTGTGGAAGAATCTACATCACATGAACTTTAGCAGTTCAAGAAGAAAGCCCCAGCACCACCATCTATAGGCAATTAGGCCTGAGCAATAAAGGTCAGCCTTGCCAGTAATAGCCACATCCCAAAAAACAAAAAAATTAACCACACTCTTCAGCATCTTTCCACTATGTGTATATTGCCATTCCTTATTACTCCCGTCCATGTGTAATATCTCTCATGTATCCACATTAAATTGTAGTTGCCACCTGCCTGGTCACTCTGCAAAGTCCTCTGTCTTCCTGAAGTCTGGTACCATCTTTTTTGCTGTTATCCCCTGCAGTTTTCTGCCTCATATCCTTTAAGACTCACACAATCCTAGATCATAATGATGCACTGCACTTTAATTTTCTCAAAGCTGCCCTGGAAGAGGTAATATAAGCACACCCACTCAAGCTGCTCTATTTCTGAATTAATTTATGTTATTCAACTTGAGAATATTTTTTGTACATCCAAGTCCAAATCATCTATGTATACCAAGAACAAAAGTGGGCCCAGCACTGACCTCTGGGGTACATCACTTCCAATTATTCTCCAAATTGAGCAATGTTCATTCAATCTAACTTTGTTCCTGACCATCAAATAATTTTCTATAAGGTCATAAGAACTAGGAACAGGAGTAGGCAATTCAGCCCCTCGGGCCTGCTCCGCCATTCAATACGATCATGGCTGAAATCATCTCAGCCTCAACTCCACTTTCCTGCCTGTTCTTCATAACCCCTCAACCCTTTACTAATTAAAAATCTGTCTATCTCCTCCTTAAATTTACTCAATGTCCTGCATCCACCGCACTCTAGGGTAGTGAATGCCACAGACTCAGGACCCTTTGAGAGAAGTAATTTCTCCTCATCTCTGTTTTAAATCTGCTACATCTTATCTTAAAACTATGACCTCTCGTTCTAGATTGCCCCACAAGAGGAAACATCCTCTCTATGACTACTTTGTCAATTCCCTTAATCATCTTATATACCTCAATTAGATTTCCTCTCATTCTTTTAAACTCGAGAGAGTAAAGGCCTAAACTGTCTTCATAAGACAAACCCCTCATCCCTGGAATCACTCTAATGAACCTCCTCTGAACTGCCTCAAATGCAACTACATCCCTCCTCAAGTAAGGAGACCAAATCTGTACACAATACTCCAGGTGCGGTCTCACTACTGTCCTGTACAGTTGCAGCAGCACATCCCTACTTTTATACTCTATTCCTTTAGCAATAAATGCCAAAATTGCTTTTGCCTTCCTTATTACCTGCTGTACCTGCATACTAGCTTTCTGCTATTCATGCACAAGGACACCCAGATCTCTCTGCACCGGCTGCCTTTCCTCTTGTATGTCTCTTGTGAAAGACCTTATTGATCACCTTCTCAAAGTCCACATATTGGGCTGAATTTTATGGGCACGCCGCAAATTGCGGTGCGCATGCTCTGATCTCGGCAATCCGCTCGCGCAGATCTGCCGTTGCTAAGCCCCCACGATATTTTGCATGGGGCTCATTTAAATGGAGGGGGCAGAGCAGCCGCCCCCGATGAGGTAGAGGGGGCGGCCACTCCGTCCCCGCCAATGCGTCCGGTGCCACTACGCAGGTGCAGCACCATTTTTAAAGGGCTTCAAGCCCTTCACTAGCATTTGCATTTTTAAAGAGAACAAATGTTCAAAATTAAAGTTAGACATGTAGTAACATTTTCACTCTGCTCACCCACACCCTCAAGGAAGAATCAATTCATTAATTTCCCATTCCCCATTGCAGATTCTGACCTCTCCCCACCGACCTTAAATTTAAACCTTAACCGGTTCCCACCATCCCCCTCACCAATCAAAAGACTGTTCCCCGCTCTCCCCCACCCTGCCTGAGAATTTCACTGCTCCCCCCCTCCCCACCAGGGCCACGCCTCTGAGCAAACATCCGAAGGCACGGGAGTTCCAGCCAGCAGCCAGAATATCGGCGTGGGACAGCCGTCAGGATCATGTAGGTTTATATGCATGTTTTTAAATTAATTTTAATATTAAAATGAAGGCCCTGCCGCCAGTAAAATGTGGCAGGGCCTTCTCGGCATCGGGGGTCAAGGAGGGCCTCTCCCGGAAAAATGTTCCGGGCTCCCCCCGCTACAAACCCCGACAGCGGAGGCTGTTAAAATTCAGCCCATTATGTATCTATTGAATTTCTTTTATCCATCAAATTGGTCACTTGTTCAGAATTTTTATTAATGTGTCAAACATGGTCTGCCTTTAATAAATCCATCCTGATTGCATTTGATTACTTCGTGCATTTTAATTACTCATTAATTTTAGCTCAGATAAGGTTGTGTTTGGTGAAGGAGGAGTTTGATGCCAATCTGTCATGATAACATTCTTTGTCAATGTGATGACCAGGTGAGAAAGGTGTCTCGGGGTCCCTCTCAGCCTTCACCAGGTCTTACCATAACAGGGTTTAATTTTAAAACACCGTGATTTTAGCACTCCCTTGGTGAATCATACGAACATATGAATTAGGCAAAGGAGTAGGCCACTTGGCTCTTCGGGCCTGCTCCATCATTCAATAGGTTCATGGCTGTACTGATTACTCCACAGTTCCACTTACCCCCGATAACCTTCCACCCCCTTGCTTATCAAGAATCTAACTACCTCTGCCTTAAACATATTCAAAGACTCTGCTTCCACTGCCTTTTGAGGAAGAAAGTTCCAAAGACTCACGACCCTCAGAGAGAAAAAAATTCTCCTCATCTCTGTCTTAAATGGGCGACCCCTTATTTTTAAACAGTGACCCCTGGTTCTAGATTCTCCCACAAGGGGAAACATCCTTTCCACATCCACCCTGTCAAGACCCCTCAGGATCTTATATGTTTCAACCAAGTTGCCTCTTATTCTTCTAAATTCCAGCAGATACAAGCCTAGCCTGTCTAACCTTTCCTCATAAGATAGCACCCCCATTCCAGGTATCAGTCTATTAAACCTTCTTTGAATTGCTTCCAATGCATTTACATCCTACCTTAAATAAGGAGACCAATACTGTACACAGTACTCCAGATGTGGACAAAATGGACAACTTTGCATTTTCCCACATTATACTCTATCTGCCACATTTTTTCTCACTCACTTAACCTATCGATACCCCTTTATAGCCTCCTTATGTCCTTTTCACAACTTATTTTTCTACCTATCTTTGTGTCATCAGCAAATTTAGCAACCATACCTTCGGTCCCTTCATCTAAGTCATTTATATAAATTGTAAAAAGTTGAGGCCTCAGCACAGATCCCTGTGGCACACCACCCGTTACACCTTGCCAACCAGAAAATGACCCATTTATGCCTACTCTCTGTTTCCTGTTAGCTAGCCAATTTTCTATCCATGCTAATATATTACCCCCTATACCATGAGCTTTTATCTTTTGCAATAATCTTTGATGTGGCACCTTATCAAATGCCTTCTGGAAATCGAATTACAATACATCCACCGGTTCTCCTTCATCCACAGCACATGTAACTCCCTCAAAGAACTCCAATAAATTGGTTAAACTTGATTTCCCTTTCTCAAAACCATGTTGACTCTGCCTGGTTACCTTGAATTTTTCTAAGTGCCTTGCTATAATGTCTTTAATAACAGTCTCTAACATTTTCCCAAAGACAGATGTTAAGCTAACTGGCCTGTAGTTTCCTGCTTTCTGTCTCCCTACCTTTTTGTATAAAGGAGTTACATTCGCTATTTTCCAGTCGAGCGGAACCTTTCCTGAACCTAGTGAATTTTGGAAAATTTAAACTAACACATCAACTATCTCACTAGCCACTTCTTTTAACACCCTAGGATAAAGTCCATCAGGACGTGGGACTTGTTAACCCACAGTTCCAACAATTTGTTCAGTACCATTTCCTTGGTGATTGTAATTTTCTTGAGTTCCTCCCTCCCTTCCTTTTCCTGACTTACAGCTAATTCTAGGATGTTACTTGTATCCTCTATAGTGAAGACCGATGCAAAGTATCTGTTCAATTCATCTGCCATCTCCTTACTATCCATTATTAATTCCCCGACTCACTTTCTATAGGATCAACGCTCACTTTGTTAACTTTTTAAAAAATATCTATCAAATCTCTTACTATCTGTCTTCATATGTCTAGCTAGCTTTCTCTCGTACTCTAATTTTACTTTCCTTATCAATCTTTTAGTCATTCGTTGCTGTTTTTTATATTCTGTCCAATCTTCTGACCTGCCTCCCATCTTTACGCAATTATTGGCTTTTTCTTTAAGTTTGATACTATCTTTAACTGTTTTAGTTAACCATGGATGACGGGTCCCACCCTTGGAATTTTTCTTTCTCGTTGAAATATATCTATTCTGTATATTCTGAAATATCCCCTGAAATGTCTGCCACTGCATCTCTATTGACCTATCCCTTAACCTATTTTGCCTTGATTTACCATATCTTCCCAAATTTGATCCGTTGGCCACACTTGTTCATCGCTTTCCAATTAAAAGGCAAAGAAACTACACAAACAGGCTTTCTTAAGTTTAAAGAAGGAAGTTGAAATTTATTAAAACTTAAACTCTAATTCGGTTAATACCCATGCAAGCATGAATACAGATACACACATGCAAATAGAGACAAAAAAGATTAAAAGTAAAATAAAGAGGAAAAGTTTGAGACAATATCTGAAGAGTTTTTGTTACAGTTTTTCGAGCTTACTGTAGAGTCCTTGATTGTAGGTAGATCTTGCTTTTCGTTGGGGCCCAGTATTCTTCTTAAACCTTGTTCACTGTAGGAGACTTTTCTCTCTTGGGGTTCATGTGTCTTCACTGGATTCAGAGGCTTGTGAGAAAGAGATGGATGCAGACAGAAGAGATCTTCTCAGTCCAGGAGCAGACAGACTTTTTGAGTTAAAACTGTTTGTGCAATTCAGAAAACCTCAGGTTGCCTAGCAGGTTAGTCATGTGACTAACTGGTCTGACCATGTCTTGGATTGTATCACCTTAGCAGTCTTTGGAATGCTGCTCTTACACACAATACCTGGTGATCAAGGTCCATTGTGGGTTGAATGTGTCAGGAAATGGTCCTTTGTCCTTCCAATCACTGTCTGTTAATATGCAAATGTATTTTCCAGCCACGGTACATCTGTTTAACAAGTCCTTTCTTCACTCCAGTAACAGTTTAAAATCAATGTTCATGACAAAATTAATGTGCCTCATTCTTGGCAGGTGGGGCTCTAGCACGACAGTCAAACATAAAATGTAATGCTGCAAATTGTGTGAAAATATTATTGCTAAACAATTTTGATAAAGACTGTGACAGGATAGGTATTTCTCATATCTTGCTGCTTCTCGTGTATTTTAGGGGTATTATAATGAGCTGTTGTCCCGTAGCAGAATTGTTGCCCTTCCCATAAGTAAACCTCATATTTTCCCTACCAATCTGAAGCTGGATCCCTTCTGCTTTCTGCCCTGCCAAAACTTCATTTCCTTTAGGACTATCACAATCCTGGATCATAACGATGCACTACACTTAATTTCTCGCTAAGCCGCTCTGCAAGATCCAAGTGGGTTAGCACACCCACTCAAGCTGCTCTCTGTTTCTAAATGAATTTACAAGTAGGGAAAATACAGAAAAGCACAAGCTTTGTACAATGACGGCAGCAAATGGCCCAAAACTGCACTGCTCCTCACAGCAGTGAATGTAATGGGAGCCTGTTTACCAACAGTCTGTTAATACTTGTTAATGCTTCCTCTAACTGTCCCATCTCCAGGCTGCATGATCCATAACAGGAAGTCCTTCCCAAAGATGCCTTCCATAAGTGGTTAACACGTTAATGTTGTGCAGATGTTGATAACAAAAGCCACCTCCTGACAGTCAAAAACATTGGCTATTTTAGTCCTTAGCTTTAAATTTTCTCAGAACACTCAGAATTCATATGGGCAGTTATACATAAAATCATTCAGCCTCCGTTCACATATGGACAAGAACAATAACATAATTTGTCACAAGGCAACATTTATTTAAATATCTGCTCGTCAATTTAGGTAGTAATGTATATGTAAAATGAGTCAAGCGATGAGACAGAGGTTATGGTACAGCTGTTGAATAACTGTTTTGGTTACAGGAGTCTGTACTCCTGTCGATAATATTTGCATTCCAGATGAGAGGTGCTCAGTATTGAGTAACATTCTTTATACTAAAATAGATAATTTCATTTTGGATGGATTAGGGAATCTCAAAATTGATAGGGCTTCAGGTTCAGATAATATCTATCCAGGGGTGATTAAGGAGATGGCACAGGTAGTCTGTGAGCCACTTACCCACATCTTCAATATTTCAAAAGAGTCAGGATAGTTCCCTTAGATTGGAAGCTAGCTTATGTAGTTCATATTTTCAAAGAAAGGGATAAATCAGGCAGGGAACTACAGGTCTATCAGCCTGACAACCATTATTGGGAAGAGATCATAAGAAATAAGAAATGTCCTTTATGATCAGAGAAATGGACAAGGCCATTAGAAATTCACAACACGGTTTCTGAAAAAATAGGTCATGCTGAACAAATTTGATAACTTTTTTTGAGGAAGTCACTGGACTAGTGGACGAGAGAGATCCACTAGACATTATTTACTTAGGCTTTCAGAAATCCTTTAATAAATTACCTCACACTAGGTTACTTCAAAGATGGAATCTTGTGGTATTGGTAGAAATTTGAATTACTCCAAATACCTCCAATCCCGCAGCTAAAAAAATCATACTTAATGGATGTGGTTCAGGTTGGAGATATGTTACTGGTGATATTCCCCAGGTATTGGTCCTTGGACCACTCCTCTTCATGGTCTTCATTAATGATTTGGACAGTAGTGTTGGGAGTATGCTGAGTAAGTTTGCAGATAACACCAAAGTCTGTGCAAGGGTTAAGATGATAGAGGAGTGCAATCAACCCAAAAAAGATTTAGATGGAGTGGGCCACACATTGGAAAATGGCATTAATTTAGATAAAGGTTGTGTCGTGCATGTTGGGCAGGCCAACACAGAATACACGTATCATTTGCAGGGAACCATACTGAAAGAGGTTGAGAGCAAAAAATATCTTGAGGTTATTGTGCACAAATCACTATAGGTTCATGACCAATGTAGTGAAACTGTAGCTAAAGCTAACAAGGTATTGGGTTGTATTAATAGAACTATTCAGTATAAATCAAAGGACACCATTTTGACATTTTACAGGTTTCTGGTCAGACCCCATCTATAGTACTGTGCCCAGTTTTGGTCCTTACACATAGTGGGTGATATAGTGGCCTTAGAAAAGTTCCAGAGAAGATCTACATGATTGATTCCTAGCTTAAAAATACCTCAGCTCCCAAGACAGGCTTCAGGATCATGGTCTAATTACTTAACGTAGATTTAGACTGTTATGAAAGTACTTCCATTTTTTGTTAGATTTTGAGGACTAATGTTTTAAAACTGATAAAAAAAGGATTTCAAAAGATGCTGAACTTTGTATATTTTTTAAAAAGAAGTCATTGAAAGGGCTGAGTATTTTTTTCCCTATGGGCGCTGTTTTTAAAAAATGATTTTTGCCTCTCCCAAGAGTGTTTAGCCGTGATGATCCAGCCATCATGGTGTGGGGTAGACTTGATGGGCCAGCTAGTCTTTGCCTGCCTGTCATTCTGGTATTTTCACATGTTTGAATGTGTTGGACTAAGCTGTGAAATGGTTTAAGGTAAAAATGGCTGTGGTTGCAAAGATGGACCATTCTAGCCTACATCAACCTTTCAGTCAGCACCCAGGAAAAGGGTATGGTGTCATAAGTCTATCTGTTTGTCAATGTTCCTTACCTAAGGACATGAATCAAGCAATTGGTAATGAGTAACCTCATTTGTGACGTTTGACTTGGTTATCTTAAAATATCAAGGTAGCTGACATTTTCCAAGCTATCCTGTCATCTGTTTTGGTTTAATGAAGTTGTAACAGTCACTCGCTTTTTAATGATTCATCAGCAGTTAACACATCCCCAATTTTTCTATTATCCATTGAATACTTTCCAATATGTATGCAAAGTAATTCTGCTGATGTGATTGGCTCCACTGTGAATGGTAATATAAACTTGGTAGCTTGAAAACAATGTGCAAGGCAGAAGTGACAAAGAAAATGCAGCCTTTAAGGGTAAAATAAATTGCCTAGCAGTAACATGATTACTCAGTGAATTACTTTCTCATTATAACAAATTTTGGCAGAAAATGTTTCACTTGTTTGACCAGCAGCACCTTGGGCTGTTTTTCCAAGTTTAAATATATTTTCTGCTTTAATTTTCTGTCTAGTGGAAAATTGGAATTTTGGCAGAAACCAGTTTCTCAACTGATTTTTTTGCCAATCCAACTTCTGTGTCCGCTGTTTATTTGCATGAAATGTATAGTCAGCACATTGTGTAAAACCAATAATTTAATCAATAACTGGGATGTTTTCAATCAAATGTACACAAAATATGATCTTCTGAAGTGACTACAATTTCTGGCACAAGCAGAACTGAAGACTACGTCAAATTAGGTTCAAAAAGCATACTCACTCTCTGTCTTGCCGTTTTGGAATGTGTCTTTGAATGAATATTCTTGAGGAGGATGATGTAAAAAAAATAGGTCCAAGTACAGAAGACGAGGCTATTCTACAGAACCTATCTGATGAAGGACTTATGGGTTGAAGATAAATTAGTTGGTCTATCTGAGGAGCTGTTTGTGATGATTTAATAAGAATGGAACCCATCACAACACAATGTGTGACTTGATTGTTTAAGATTTGGACAGTGTTTCTGTAAATTCCACCACTGTTCTTGTGCCAGTGAATATCACAGCGCCCATCTTTTTTTTTTGCCATTGGGTCTTTCAAGTTCTGGAGGGAGATTATACTGGCACTGTGCAAAGTAAAATGTCAGATTGTGTACAGTAGTGTACAAGCAATGATGTTGCATTCTTCAAATATTTTTCCAAAAGGAAAAATTTAAAATAATTTAAGGCAGCAAAATTCTACATATTAGATGATTTTGGCTGGTACTGGGTGTCAGTGACTACCCACATATTAAGACATGTTCCTTTCTTAAAATCCAGTATGGTACTTTGATCATGAGAGACTCTACTCCCTTATCATGCAGTTAGTCCATGATGTACACATTATTACATTGGTTACTGCTAAGTTTCATGGTCCTAAGCATGATTGGCATTAAGAATTCATATGTTCCACCATTATTCAAACAGTGTTGCTGAGTGCAAGCAGTGTGTTTGTGTTGTATGTGTTAAAGCTGTTGTTTGTGATATCCGTACAAACCCATTAGTTGAAGTTGGGCATAATCGCCATGAATGTAACAGAGATTGAGCTTACTTTTGAGCTGCTAAAACAAAATGGATCTGTCTTATTTGCTTAATTAGTGCTTGTAGTATGGCCCCCAAAAATAGTTTCAGTTTTCTGTATGTTAAATTGGTGAGGAACACATACATATCATGGAAACTGGAATTAGAGGAGCTTCAGCGGCTGTAGTCCTGGCATTGACTCAGTGCATTTAAAACCAACTGATTTAAAATTAAACACACTTGAACTGATTTAAAACAGTTGAATATATTGTGATGCATTACAGCTTGTTTTTGTTTTTTGGAGACAGTTCCCGATTTGAAATTGAAATTGAAATTAACGGGCTTCCAGATTTTGGGGAGTCAAACCCAGGTTAGACCAACAAACAGTCCTATGACTGAGGAAGAAATTTTTTTTTTTACCGAGGACATGTGACTGGGAGGTTAAAGTTTCAGTTTCAAGAAAACTCTACAGAGTGTTGAAGCCTGCTGCAGAGCTGTGTGTGTTTTGACCCGAATGCTTTTGGAGAGTTGAGAAGGACACTGCAGTGGATTGAAAAATCAGGCAGGTTGTTTCAAGAGACAGCCTGAGAGCTGCAGCTTTTTGTGCTTCCAGAGAGGCTGCGTAGAATTGAGGCAGTTGTTTTGACTGCAGGCAGAGGAGCCTGGACTGAGGGCTGACCAGTAACGAATGACTTACGGCAGTTGTCTTCAATGACTAAAAAGTTATCAGTGGAACCATGCCATCAGGACGCTAGCGGGCAAGGCCAAGGTTAATTGAGAAGTGACAAAACCAAACCATTAAAGGGAAGATTGCATTGCTCCCTATCAATGGGACCTCATTACTTCTGTATCTGCATTCTGGAAGACATAACTTGAAAAAGTACCTGAGGAAGATCCTGATTTTATTGTACTGTGGGACTGTTTAACACCCCCTACTGATAAGACTGTTCAGTCAATCCATAAAGACTATCTTTGATGCATTTGCTGAATAACATGTAACATTTAAGATAAGCATATATCAACTGTGATTTAACTGTTCATGTTTAATTTATGTCGGTTTTTGTTTGAGCGTTAAAGTAACATTTACAAAACATTTACAGCAGTGTCCTTGTCTGCTTGGTTTTTGTTTCCTAAATTAGGGTCAGTCAGGGAATTTGATTCTTTTAGTTTGTTGGTGGTCTCCACAGGGATCATAAGAATATGAATCTAGCAAAAGTCTCTTGTGACGCTAATGTTACAGTTAGGGGACATTGCTGTTTAATAAGTGTGGTTCATTGTATGTTTAGTTGGAGTTATATTGAAAACCACATAAAGCATCAACCACATAAGCATGAACACAATCTACAAATTAATCATATGAAAGAGAAGTAACTTCATGCACGTCATTTTGTATACAGGTTAGGGATATTTTAGGTCCCTCAGAAATGGCCCAAATTATCAAATTGAAAATTTATTGCACATGTGTGTGCTTCATTTTTGTACAACAATGTTTTTTTTCTCTTTACCAACCTCAGTGCATGCTAGCAGAGAAATATGGTCTTGGTGTCCTGATGAGAAGTAATTACATGAACAGGTGAAGCCGAAGCATTTGCTGAGGTCTGTGCAACAAAAAAGACTTGCATTTATAAGCGCCTTTCATGACCACCAGATATCCCAAAGTGTTTTACAGCCAATGAAGTACTTCTGAAGAGTAGTCACTCTTGCAATGTAGGAAGTGTGAAACCCAACTTGCACAACAAACTCCCACAAACAGCAATGTAATAATGATCATGTAATCTGTTTTTGTGATGTTGATTGAGGAATTAATATTGGACAGGACACCTGGGATAACCCCTCTGTTGTTCTTCGAAATAGTGCCACGCGTTCTTTTATTTCCACTTGAGATGGCAGATTGGGCTTTGGTTTAACATCTCATTCAAAAGAGAGCATGGCACTTCCTCAGTACTGCACTGGAGCATCAGCTTTGATTTTTGTGCTCAAGTTCAGGAGTGGGATTTGAACACACTCTGATGCAGGGGCAAGTGTGCATCCAACTGAGCTACAGCTGACATAAAGCAAACACAGCCTAACAAAGCAAAAAGTGTCTTGGACTAGTTATATGAATAGCTTAATACCTACACCATGTGCTTTTGATTTTGTAGGTGTAATTTTGAGTTAGATATGATCAAAAACAAATTTCTTTTATGAGCTACCATCATCATTCATTAGATGTCCTAAGAATGGCTCTATTGTGGCAGTCCAACTAACCGAATGGTGTCTCACCTCTGACAAGCCTTCAGTTGTAATTAACTTCAATCCTTTTTGAATATCACCAACCCCTTCCTTCAGAGCTGACTGTGTACTGTTTTCTTCATAAATCAGCTTATACAAAGATTGGACGAAGTTTCATTTAACAGATCAGTATCACATGAGGATCAAAGAAGGATCTCCAGCCTTTGATGAAAGGAATGCTTTGAAGTGCTCCATTCCTTGGTAAATATCTGCTGGCCCAATAATGCCCTTGTATTGAATGTTTCGCCACTTTACATCTATATCCATTGTTGCAACCAGGTGAGAAGGGGGTCTAGCAGTCCCTCTCAGCCTTTGCCTGGTTTAACCATAACAGGGTTTAATTTTAGAAACACCATGTTTTTAGCTACAGCGCCCACCCCCCCCCCCCCACCTCCCTCAGTGAATCCTTGTTCACTGCTTTCCAATTGTAAGGCAAAGAAATCAGACAGGTTTTCTTAGATTTAAACAAGAAAGCTGGAAGTTTATTCATCTTCAACTCTAATTCGGTTAAAGACTACGAGTACGCGACGCGACCACGCTAGCATGCATACGCAATAAACACACAGGCAGCTAGAGACAGAAAAAGTAGAAGGAATAAAGGGGAAATGTTTGAGGCAATATCTGGTAATTATTTACGGTCCTTTAAGTTCAATGTGGAGCCTTTGGTTGCTGGTAAGTTTTGCTGTTCATTGGGGCCCAGTGCATGCTTCAATTTGTTTTGATGTAGGAGTCTTTTCTCTCTTGAGGTTGAAGCGACTTCAGTTTGTCCGATGGCTTGTGAGAAAGCGAGAGAGACAGCCAGCCAGGAGAGAGGCTATCATGTTCCAGGTTCAGTTTCAAACTGCAGTCTGAATTCAAACTGACCTGTGTCTAGTTCAAAAAGCCTGGACCAGCCGGTTAGTCATGTGACCAGCTGGCTTAACCGCTCCTGCGTATATGGATTCCAAAGCTTTCGGTGGGGCTGGGGTGGTAGGAGTACTGTTTCTTACCCTGACAAGATGTGGGTCACCATTGCCCAGCCCAATCTCTGTTAATTGAATCAGTGAGCAATTCTTTTGTCTCTCCAAGCACAGTCTGTTAGTTTGCAAATGTCCTCCACCCAAGTGTCTGGTGATCTCTTTTTAAACAAACCATTTCTTCACTCCAGCAACAGTTTAAAATTAATGTTCATATGATGAAATTAATATGCCTCATTCTTGGCAGGTGGGGGTCTTCATGACACACATTCTGCTGCTCAGGTATCTGTCATCTATAATGCCTACAAACTGTGATCATTCTGTCCCGTTCACCTTCATACTGAATCCTCTGTGCCAGGTAATACATGAGTTAAAACAATGTTTGGGCAGAATTTGAAATAGCAGTTGGGCTGCTGAGCATGGTTTGAGATTTTGGGGCAGAATTGCTGTGTCCTGTGATTGTATCAGAAAATCCATGTTTAGCAATAAGAAATTCATGCAGTAACAGTCAACCTTTATAATGGTGTGTCTTTACAGATAAATTATAACCATACATTGATCTACAAAAATTAACAGTTTATTTTGAATGATATGTGTTCATGTGTTCAATCATTTTTACAGCTGTTATAAATTTACAATATTATTAATATTAGGAGATTAAAATATGGAAAACCTCCTAAAATGCCTGAAACTGCATTTCTGATAACCTGCAGGATTTCTGGGGTTGCAGTTTTGCAGTTGTGTGAATTTCCTGCTATGCTATAGTGAAGTTTAGTTGTCCTTCTGCAGTTTCACATTGAGAGTATAATTTCTTTGATGTGAAGTAGAAATGAAGGATCCATTCATTGTCACTAGAAGCCAGCAACAGATTAATAAAAAAATGTTTCTTTATGTTCGCACACAGAGAAGGGTGGTTGAAGGCAGTGTTTCCCTGGGGTCAATTTAATAGCTTGGATATAGCACTGCTCGATTTGTTGTGGACATTGAACTCAGCTACAACAGCTACTTGGTCCCCATTGTCTCTAATCCTGTTGTTCAACTTGTGGGGAGTTGCCTGCCAAAAGTTCAAACTCTGACTTTGGTAAACTTTTGCCAGGTTACTAGTTTAGCAGAATTTCTACACTTTTGGATAGGTGTCAAGGATTTAGGGCTGAATTTTCCCACCAGCTTTGGAACCAGATTGGGGTCCCAAGTCCACATTTGCCAGCAGCGAGACTAGCTCAGCAATCTTCCAGGAGGCAGCTTCCCAATTGGCTGCCTCCACATTCACTAGCTTATTAAGAAGAGGGCAGACTTTCAATGCTGCCAGCCCAATCAGAGGGCTGGCAGCTCTGGAGCCTCGGCAGCCCCACCAGGAGGGGTGGGCACTGCTGAAGCAGGTCAAGAACTGAGAGGGTGCCTCAACATGGAGGCATCCTCACTGGCCTGCACAGCAGAGAAGAAATAAACAAGATCCAGGCCAGCAGATCCATTGGGATGGAGGGGAAACCCCTCCGCCGGATTGGACTCGGACGAGATTGTGGCCTTTCATGCTAACGGCCCCGTCGATGGGGCATGGAGCCTCTGGTTCCAATGGGCACCTGGCCTGACGCAGGGAGGCCACCTCCATTGAGCTGGCTGCCTCTGCATATAGTAGGAGGGGCACTCAGCAGGTAGCAAAATGCCAGATCGACCACAAAATTGCCTCTAATTGGTGTTATATATTTGATTCTTTATTCTGCCACTGTATAGAGTCTAGCCAGAGAGGTTCTTAGACTGTATTGTTTAAACATTAATCTTTATTGTGTAGTGACTATATACACTGCACACTGTCTCCTTCAAAAGCCACACTGTAACTGTTCTCGAGTCTCTCCCACATGATATCTGATATCATCATGGTGGGCGATAATCTTTACATTCTGTCAAGATCAACCCTTTGATACACTTATACTACATCTACCCCAAGTCTTTACTCCAATATATATTTACATACAATGACTTTTTTATTTACATGCTACCCCATCGCCCCCCAAGTCTCTGACTTCGTAAATTCAACCTCTCAGGAGGCTTCACAACTCTCCCTGATCTTGTTATCATCAGATGTGGAAGATTGGTAGTCTTTCTCTGGTCCCTTATTTCTTGACTTGGACAACCTTCGTTGAGGTTTACAGCATTCAGTGCTTTTTGAATTCTCGGTTGATCATCTGAGTCGTCTAAATGTATCGCCGATTGATGTCTTTGATGTAAAGGAATAAGATTCCTTCTATTTCTCAATTTATAACCTTCCTGAGTTCGGACTAAATAAGATTGCTGGTGATTCTCGTCTTTCTGGAGAATTACCCCTTCTTTACTTTGGTCTCATTCCCATATCTGTTGCCCTTCTGACAACTTTGGTAGGTTTCTTGTACGGTATCGTTTGTTATAATTATGGGTCTGTTTGTATCAATACAACTTTTCTTTGTCTTGTACTTTCTGATAATCCTTGCTTTGCAATCCTGAAAGTAATTTCTTGGGTAGAATTGGAAGTTATGTTTGAAGTTTTCTTCCCATTAAGAGTACTGATGGAACTAATCTGCACAATCATTGAATAGATCCATATGTTAGTCGTGATAATTGGAAATCTTGATTTTTCATCAACATAGTTTTAATGGTTCCGACTGGTCGCTCAGCTTCTCTGTTTGGTTGTGGATACTTTGTGGATACTTCTGCAAAGTGTGTGAAGTAATTGTCTGTAAATTGTGGTCCATTATCAGATACTATCTGATCAGGTAGACCATGTGTTGAGAAAACTCCTTGTAAAACTCTGATGACGGCTTCAGTTGTTGTTGTGTACATCTGCTTAACTTTGATCCATATTTTTTTTTTAGTTTTTAGAGATACAGCACTGAAACAGGCCCTTCGGCCCACCGAGTCTGTGCCGACCATCAACCACCCATTTATACTAATCCTACACTAATTCCATATTCCTACCACATCCCCACCTGTCCCTATATTTCCCTACCACCTACCTAAACTAGGGGCAATTTATAATGGCCAATTTACCTATCAACCTGCATGTGGGAGGAAACCGGAGCACCCGGAGGAAGTAATCAACTATTAATAGAAAGGATCTTCCCTCAAAGAAGAATAAATCCATTGCCAACTGTTCCCATGGTCTAGTTGGGAACTGGGTGGAAAATAGTGGTTCTCTTTGATCTTGTCTGCGTATCTGACAAATTTGTTGGACCTGCTTCTTCCCAAGTTCTCTGTCTGTGGAGCACTCCTGTAGGAACTTTCTTCATTTCTCTTTCCCACTCTTGTAGTCTTTAAGTGGCATGGCGGGCTGTGCTGTGTTGTGCGGATTCTCTCTGCATTATGCGGGCTCTATGGAGGAATACGGAGTCTCTGCAGTGCTCAAGTCAGGTTGGGAGACTCTGCCTCTGCTCTGGTTCCTGGATTCTCTTTGTTTATCTTCTTCAACTTTCTTTATAATATGAAGGTCAATACAAGCTTTTCTACTCAAGAGTGAGAACTCCCGATTGCTTAGGACATCTTCTTCTTCTTTGGCCTCCTTGTCTCGGGAGACAATGGGTAAGTACCTGGAGGTGGTCAGTGGTTTGTGAAGCAGCGCCTGGAGTGGCTATAAAGGCCAATTCTAGAGTGACAGACTCTTTCACAGGTGCTGCAGATAAAATTGGTTGTCGGGGCTGTTACACAGTTGGCTCTCTCCTTGACCTTCTGTCTTTTTTCCTGCCAACTTCTAAGTCTCTTTGACTCGCCACACTTTAGCCCCGCCGTTATGGCTGTCCGCCAGCTCTGACGATTGTTGGCAACTGACTCCCACGACTTGTGATCAATGTCACAGGACGTCATGTCGCGTTTGCAGACGTCTTTAAAGCGGAGACATGGATGGCCGGTGGGTCTGATACCAGTGACGAGCTCGCTGTACAATGTGTCCTTGGGGATCCTGCCATCTTCCATGCGGCTCACATAGCCAAGCCATCTCAAGTGCCGCTGGCTCAGTAGGGTGTATATGCTGGGGATGTTGGCCGCCTCGAGGACTTCTGTGTTGGAGATACGGTCCTGCCACCTGATGCCAAGGATTCTCCAGAGGCAGCGAAGATGGAATGAATTGAGACGTCACTCTTGACTGACATACGTTGTCCAGGCCTCGCTGCCGGAGAGCAAAGTACTGAGGACACAGGCTTGATACACTCGGACTTTTGTGTTCCATGTCAGTGCGCCATTTTCCCACACACTCTTGGCCAGTCTGGACATAGCAGTGGAAGCCTTTCCCATGTGCTTGTTGGATACTGCATCGAGAGATAGGTTACTGGTGATAGTTGAGCCTAGGTAGGTGAACTCTTGAACCACTTCCAGAGCGTGGTCGCCGATATTGATATCCTGTCCCATGATGTTAGTTTTCTTGAGGCTGATGGTTAGGCCAAATTCATTGCAGGCAGCCGCAATCCTGTCGATGAGTCTCTGCAGACACTCTTCAGTGTGAGATGTTAATGCAGCATCGTCAGCAAAGAGGAGTTCCCTGATGAGGACTTTCCGTGCTTTGGTCTTCACTCTTAGACGGGCAAGGTTGAACAACCTGCCACCAGATCTTGTGTGGAGGAAAATTCCTTCTTCTGAAGACTTGAACGCATGTGAGAGCAGCAGGGAGAAGAAGATCCCTAACAGTGTAGGTGCGAGAACACAGCCCTCTTTCACGCCACTCAGATTAGGAAAGGGGTCTGATGAGGCGCCACTGTGCTGAATCGTGCCTTTCATATTGTGGTGGAATGAGGTGATGATACTTAGTAGCTTTGGTTGACATCCGATCTTTTCTAGTTGTCTGAAGAGACCACATCTGCTGACGAGGTCAAAGGCTTTGGTGAGATCAATGAAAGCAACGTAGAGGGGCATCTGTTGTTCACGACATTTCTCCTGTAGCTGGCGAAGGGAGAACAGCATGTCAGTGGTGGATCTCTCTGCTCGAAAGCCACACTATGCCTCAGGGTAGACGCGCTCAGCCAGCTTAGGACATAGTGTTTCTAATATGCCTGTGTTTGCTGAGAATGCAACCACTAGGTGGCGCAGCACTAGCACATGCGCAAATGCAGCCTCTTCCACTGGAACGTCACTGTCTGCGATGTTCAGGCAGCTGCCAGGGTTAAAGATGGCGCTGCTCAATTTATCATAGAAAAACAAATGGAACCTGAAAATTCACTCAGTGGCTGCCATCCCCAACAGGACCCCGCTCTCCCTCCTGTCATTGAGCTTCTCCCTATTGGTCCCTCTTCTCACTGCTGGCTCTCCGATGGAGCAAGCGGCCGGAGAGCGGGGGTGGCGGGGGGGGGTTTGTGCGGGATGCGAGTGGCCAGAGTACAGGGTGGCAGTGGGGTGGGGGCAGGGTGGTGGGGGTGGGGGGGGTCAGCAAGGAGCGGGGAACAATCAGCCGAGCAGGGTGGGGGGAAGCAGTGGTGAGTCTGGAGTGAGCAGCTGAAGGGGAGAAGTAGCCAGTGGGGAGGAAGGGGAGAAAGCATCGAGGTCTGGAGCGAGTTGCCGAGGGGCAAGAGCGGCCAGTGGGGCGGGAGCGAGTAACTGAATTGAGGGGAGTTAGTGACGGGGATCGTTTTCCCGTGCAAGTGCCAATTAGTTCTGGCAAGGGCTGAGATGGTAGGCTGCGCATATGCAGCATCTCTCTGAGAGCAGGAGACCATTTGTGTATGTGCACAGCTTGGAACGCTCTGATGTTGTCGGCGGGCCGCTGTGTTGTCAGGAGTCACTTTGTTCAAATATTTGCTTTCCCTTATATTGAAGCATCGCTTGCAACTTCCCCTTTACTTCAAGTACAACACTTCCTGGGCCATGTAACGAAGTTTCTGTTGGTTGCAGAACGTGTATGGAAAGCCACGGCTCTTTATTTGACAGGACTGTCACACTTGCTCTGGAGTCAAGTTTAAAATTAGTGATATGTCCGTCGACATACCGTCTGCTGACCAAAATATTTGTTTCGGATTATTGATTTTGCCCAGAAAATATTTCGATTGATCTGCTGCAGGAGGTTGCATAACTTCATTTACCTCTCAATTCTTAACCACTTTTCCTTTAGAGGTTGAGGTAGTTGAGATTTTATTTCGGCACATCTTACGGAAATGCCCTACTTTTCTGCAGTTAAAGCATTCTGCTCTATTGGCAGAACATTGTTCACGCCAGTGGGACGTTTTCGCACCACAGGGCTGATAGGATTTAAAAGCATCTTCTGCTCTCTCCCCCCACCCCACCAACACATCCTCAAGTGTACATTTTTTCCTGGTGCCTCTTGTTCAGACCTCTGGTAAAGGAACTGAACTGTTTCAGGAGGTTTCCTGTACCAAGATCTTTCCTCACCTCGCAGGATTGTTCTGTTATTGCTGTACCAATTGAAGTAGGAATCACAAGCTTTTAAGACTTCATTGAATTTGGATGATAGAGTCATACAGCACAGAAACAGGCCCTTCAGCCCATCGTGACTGTGCCAGCCTTCAAGCACCTAACTATTCTAATCCCATTTTCCAGCACTTGGCCCAGAACCTTGAATGCTATGACGTTTCAAATGCTCATCTAAATACTTCTCAAATGCTGTGAGGGTTCCTGCCTCTACCACCTTTTCAGGCAGCGCATTCCAGATTCCAACCACCCTCTGGGTGAATTTTTTTCCCCTCAAATCCCCTCTAAACCTCCTGCCCCTTATCTTAAATCTATGCCTCCTGGTTATTGACCCCTCCGCTAAGGGAAAAAGGTTCTTCCTATCTAGCCTATCAATGCCCCTCATAATTTTGTATACCTCAATCGTATCTCCCCTGAGCCTTCTCTGCTCTAAGGAAAACAACCCTAGCCTTTTCAGTCTCTCTTCATAGCTGAAATGCTCCAGCCCAGGCAAAAACCTGGTGAATCTCCTCTGCACCCTCTCCAGTTCAATCACATCCTTCCTATTGTTGGCCAGGGGCTGCAAGAAGTACAGAGTCTGTTACAAACTGTTGCTTAGCTCATGAACTAAAGTAACCTGAGCTCAGGCACTGGCCCGAGCTGGTAAAAATCAGATTGAACTAATTAATTTATGTGAAAGACAAGGGAGAGATCAGAGGAATAGAGCCTTATTTGGACACGGAGTGATACCGGGGTCTTTGGGCCTGGGCCAATAAGGAGAAGATACAAACGAGGTGAGCAGGCCTAAAGCAACAGGAAAGAGACAGCACAGCTCAAAGAGATAAGAAAGAGAATAAGTATGGAGAATTTCGGGCATGGAGCCAACAAGAAACTCCGGAGACCAACCATCGCAGATGTGGAAGACCCTGCGTCAGCAACGCGGCGACGACATAAAAGAGAGAGAGAACGGAATGCCTGGCCAACATCAGCTCTCCCCTTTTTCGGGTATTACCCTTTGTTTTCTGTGACTAGGTCAGGGAAAGGTCAGAGGAACCTAGTGGGTGTGCGTATCGGTTCTAGCTAGCTTTGTCATTAACTGAATAACCCAGTTGAGTTGCATTCTTTTGTTTAACCAAGTGTATAAGCCTTATTCTTACATTGTACAACAACGTGAATAAAGTAAATTGATAGTAAAAGAAAGGACTGAGTTTCCTCCTCTTTGTACTAAGCCATTAACCGTAGCCGGTGGATTAGGTGGAGGGTGGCTCTCCTGTAACCCCGATATCCCAAACACCCAGCCTGAGCCTGAATTAAGAGGACTTAGTCCCACGTGACAGCCAGGATCAAGTGGGTGAAGGGAATAAAGGGGCCAAGGGGGAGTTGACTCCGCGCCACGGTTTACACTATAGTGTGGTGCCCAGAACTGTACACAATACTCCAGCTGTGACCTAACTAGCATTGTATACAGCTCCATCGTAACCTCCCTGCTCTTATATTCTATGCCTCGGCTAATTAAGGCAAGTATCCCATATGCTGCCCTAACCATCTTATCTACCTGTGTTGCTGTCTTCAGTGATCTATGGACAAGTACACCAAGGTCCCTCTGACCCTCTGTACTTCCTAGGGTCCTACCATCCATTGCATATTCCCCTGCCTTGTTGGTCCACCCAAAATGCATCACATCACACTTCTGAGGATTAAATTCCATTTGCCACAGCTCCGCCCATCTTACCAGCCCATCTATATCGTCCTGTAATCTAAGGCTTTCCTCCTCACTATTTACGACACCATCAATTTTTGTGTCATCTGTGAACTTACGAATCATACCTCCTATATTCACATCTAAATCATTAATGTACACTGCAAACAGCAAGGGTCCCAGCACCAATCCCTGAGGTACACCACTGGTCACAGGCTTCGACTCGCAAAAACAACCCTCGACCATTACCCTCTGCCTCCTACCACTAAGCCAATTATTGATGTTTCATCAATACGTTGTCTTGCTATTATATTATCAGCTACAGCACCAATTAAATAGAATAATGTATTCACTTGCTCTGTTTCGGACTTGCTGTCCAAGTTCGATCAATTCTGTATCTGAGGAACCTTTTCCTCCATTGTACTCAGTTTTGAGTGTGATTAGATCCCTTGTGACTTTTGAAACTCTCAAGCACTCCCAAATTTTGATCCATTTTTAAAAATTTATAGAAAGTTCCCCTTTAAGAAACTCTTTTTTCAGGCTAGCTTGCTTTGATGGATTGTAGCAGGTGCTTGACAGTGTTTCCTGTTTGTTTTTTATAGGCTTCTGGTAGGGACTTCCCCTTTCTTTCAACAGTTCACTGAAATGTTTACACAGCTGCCTATTGGAAGTGACAGAGCTGTTCCATAGACAATTCCAGTTGCTTTTTTTTTAACTGGGAGTTCTCAATCTTCGGCACAGTTACTCAGCTAATTGCTTGCTTTTCAGCTACGCTCCCTTCTATGGAGCTTTTCTCCACCTTCTACGGTATGTAGTTTGTTTTTTTCTCTTCAGCTACTTGTTTTAAACTTTCTCTCTTCTGGCTGAAGGATGACTGTTGCTTCAAATTTTCTCTTTTGGGTATAGGACTTCGATGCCACTGCTGCCACCACATTATATATTTGGTTCCTAATGCTGCCACTATATTGAGTCTAGCCAGAGAGGTTCTTAGACTGTATTGCTTAAACGTTAATCTTTATTTTATAGTAACTATATACACTGCACACGAACCTGTGTGTCTCCTTCAAAAGCCACATTGTAACTGTTCTCGAGTCTCTCCCACATGATCTCTTAAATCACCATGGTGGGCAGTAATCTTTATATTTTCTCAAGATTAACACTTTTATACCCTTATACTACAATTGGGGCCTTAACTGGTGTAATTGATTGCTTGACTCCATGAGAAAGTGCCCTGGTGGGGGGAATGCATCAGTGAGATGTCCTGATGCGGTTGCCCCCATTTACCTGCCTCCCCCCGCCTTTAAGTCTGCCATCACCTGGGGGGAAAATTCAGCCCTTTATTTCAAGCTTGTTGTGATGCTTAAATGTGCTGTTTTCCATTTAGATGTCTTAAATTTCTGCAGGTAGTATTTAATTTTGCAAATTTTGGTAAAAACTCAAGTGTTTCTTATGATTCAAAATCTCTGCAAGTACTTATAGTAATGAATATCTGGAAAATAAACTCCTTTTTCACTGATACCTCATTCATACTCAATGCATCTTAAAACTGCTTTGTCAAATACATGTAATATTACCTTCTTGCTAATGTTTATACATAAATATCCCCGTGGGAGATCCCTCTGCTGTGAGCACACGGTATTCCACTAGTACATGTGCAATATACAAAAATTACAAGGTGGCCCAAAAACATTTTACATTCTCAACAGTGCACCAAGTGCACCTCTATGCAGAAATCATTGCCAAATAGGTTTTGTAAGTGTTAGTGTAGAGAAGGAATCTAAAATAAATACTTGTAACATATCAATACAAACTTCTGAACTGAGCATCAGCAAATGTGCACATATTTATAATAATCAGTGCTACTTGGTGGCAGATGCTGCAGAGGCTTGATTTCACTGCAGAGCAGCAGTGCGCAAAAGCAAGGGCCGTGGAATCATGCTGTACAAGAATTGGCAAACTAACAACGTGTATGAAATTGATTTGCTTGTTATTTTAATGAAGTTGTTAAATTGCTTATTTTAAACAGTAATATTCGCACGATGTAATCTCAAGGTCGAGGTGTTCCCTGAAGTCTGTTAGGTGTGAAAATACACAGTCCGATATTTGCATTCAAACTGTACCATTCATAAATTCTAATACATTGCACTGTGTACAAAATGTAAATAAAATTTCAAATTTTTTCATGCTCCAAATGAACTTGCACACTTTAAAAAACTGGACTCTGATTAGCCATTCCACATTTTAAAAAGATATTTGGCTTATTACAGCAAAAAAGGTACAGACTTTGTTTAAAGCAAATAAAAAAAGTTTTCCATACATTGTACAATGCAATGTAGAAAATATATGTAAATTGTTTCACATTTATAAAAATAAACTGCTTTGGCCCAACCATTTTTATATAAATTTGATCATTTTTAACATTATACTGATAGAAGGATATTAAGTGTATTTTTTAATTCATCCACGGGATGTGGGTGTTGCTGACAAGGCCAACATTTATTTCCCATCCCTAATTGCCTTTGAGAAGGTGTTGGTGAGCCGTCTTCTTGAACTGCTGCTGTTTGTGCAGTGAAGGTACGCCCACAGTACTGTTAGGGAGGGAGTTCCAGGATTTTGATCCAGCAATGATCCAAGCCAGGATGCTGATTGACTTGGAGGGGAAATTGGAGGTTGTCGTGTTTCTATGCACCTGCTGGTGCTGGAGAAAGCTAACGTTTAAGGTGGTGGGTGGGATGCCAATGAAGCAGGCTGCTTTCTCCTGGATGGTGTTGAATTTCTGAAGTGCTTCTGAAACTGCACTCATCGAAGCAAGTGGGGAGTATTCCATCACATTTCTGACTTGTGCCTTGTAGATGATGAAAAGTTTTTTGAGGAGTCAGGAGGTGAGTCATTCGCCACAAAATTCCCGGCTGTTGTGGCCACAGTGATCGGAATCTTATGGCCCCCGCCCCCCGTCCCCTTTGGGAGCAAGCTGGGAGGCAGGGTGACTTAAAATCAAGTAGGAGGTGGGGGGCACCGTTCCTCTCGATTACCCAGCCCTGCTTCTATTCCATCAGTGGTGGGGGAGGTGACAAACGGCCCGCCGGCCCCAGGCCAATTGAGCACTTTAAGTGGCCAATTAATTGCCACTTCAAGGGCCTCCTCATGCCTCCATTGATATATTACCAATGGCAGATGGGCACTTCAGTCCCTGAGGAGGCCACCAAATAATGCCTGGCAGCTTCCTTGTGAGTTGGGAGGGCCCTCCTGATCGGTCACCCTGTGCCCCATGGAGGGTCCCCCAGCGGCACAAGCTGCCCCTGCTGGAACACCTACCTTCGCCCTCTGAATCAACAACCCTGCCTTCCCCTACTGCCTCGCTGGAGCTCTGCCGATTGTCCCCGATGAGGCCTAATCACCCTTTACCTTTTCTGAGGCCTCCTCCATTGTTGCTGGTCCTGGCTGAGTGCAGTCCCAGCAGTGGCCATTGCTCCCAGTATTAATGTGACTGGTCCAGTTAAGTTTCTGGTCAGTGGTGACCCCCCCCCCACCACCCCCCCCGGATGTTGATGGCAGGAAATTTGAGGATGGTAATGCCATTGAATGTTGAGGGAAGGTGGTTACACACTCTTGTTGGAGATAGTCATTGCTTGGCACTTGTGTGGTGTGAATGTTACGTGCCACTTATCAGTCCAAGCCTGAGCATTGTTTAGGTCATGCTGCATGTGGGCTGCTTCATTAACTGAGGAGTTGGGAATAGGATTGAACACTGTAGTTATTAGCAAAAATTTTCATTCCTGACTTGATGATGGATCGAAGGTCATTGATGAAGCAGCTGAAGATGGTTGGATCTAGGATACAATCCTGAGGAACTCCTGCAGCAATGTCCTGGGGCTCGATGTTTGGCCTCCAACAACCACAACCATCTTCCTTTGTGCTAGCTATGACTCCAGCCAGTGGAGAGTTTTCCCATGATTCCCATTGGCTTCAATTTTACTAGGGCTGCTTGATGCCACACTCAGTCAAATGCTGCCTTAATCTCAAGGACAGTCATTTTCACCTCACCTCTGGAATTCAACTCTTTCGTCCATGTTTGGATCAAGGCTTTACTGAGGTCTGGAGCTGAGTGGTCCTGGCCGTACCTAAACTGAGCATCAATAATGGTTGTTGATGAGCAAGTGCTGCTTGATAGCACTGTTGACGACACCTTCTATCACTTCGCTGATGATTGAGAGTAGACCATTGGGGCAGTAATTGGCTGAATTGGATTTGTCCTGCTTTTTTGTGGACAGGATATACCTGGGTAATTTTCCACTCTGTTGGGTAGGTGCCACAAGGTGTTGTTGATTTTGGAGCACGTGTCTTCAGCACTGAAGCCAGGATATTGTTGGGGCTCATAGTCTTTGCTGTATGCTGTGCACTCAGCGTTTCTTGATATCAAGTGGACTGAATGGAATTTGGCAAGGTCTCTTTTATTCCCTAGTATTTGAAAAGGAACGTTCGATGTTAGTGTAGGTATGTTTAGTATAACTTGGCTAAGACTATTAACAAACTAATTTGATAAAAGCAAAATACTGCAGATGCTGGAAATCTGAAATAAAGACAGAAAGTGCTGGAAATACTCAGCATCTGTGGAGAGAGAAGCAGAGTTAGCGTTTCAGATCTGTGACATTTCATCAGGGGTTCTGATGATAGGTCGCTGACCTGAAACATTAACTCTGTCTGTCTCGCCACAGATGCTGCCAGACCTGCTGAGTATTTCCAGCACTTTCAGTCTTTATAACAAACTAATTTGGCTTTGCTGCCTTGTTCTATGGCGGTTTCTTTTCAGTGCTCTTCTATTTAACCATTTGAGGATTGGAGTCTCACTTATTCACCAAAAATAAAGGTTACATATTTTCCCCAGCTTATTAATAAAAATACTGTGAATTAAGAAAGGGTTGTCTGATATTTTTGTTTCGATTTTACATTTCTTTTATTCCAGTCCATGCATCATTCTCTGGCTGCTGAATGGGCAGATGAACTATTTAAAGACCCCTACCAATGTCATCCAAATGCCACCAACAATCTTTTTTAAACCAGGAAAAAGTATCAATCAACTACACACATTTAAAAGAATCTCAAAAGCTTGACAATTATTTTTCATGGGAATATTTTCAGCTATTGCAGCAATAAAAAGGAATGAGCCCATTAATTTAGATAAAGGGCAAGACCTTTAACTCAATCAAGCATACTGGTCAGTAAATTCAATACCAAGGAGAATTGTAATTCTGGAAACCATCCCAAAAGATGTAGGGCTAAAATTTGATTTGCACTCATTTTCGGGTGCAGGGGTCATGATTTACAACCCCCTACCCCCCACCCCCTAACCACCCCGCACTCAGTCCAATTGAGTGAGGCAGCACGCAAACATGCTGTCTCCTCATTTGCCTGATTGTAATGTGGTTGGCTGCACGCTCAACATTGTGTGGGGTGGGTGGGGGGAGGGGGGGTGTGGAGGAGAGCTAACAACATGCGAGGCAGGTGTTCCAGCCAGTTTCCAGCTCTTAAATGCAGTCTGTCCCTCTTAAAGGGGAACTGTACTGTGAGAAAGGAAGCTGCTGCTGACTACCAGTACTGAAATTGTCTGCAATTGGAAATAAAAAAAATGGAGCATCAGGGCAAAGAGAGGGTTCACAGACACTGCACTGGAGGCCTTAGTCATGGAGTTTGACAGGAGGAGCGTGGCCATGTTTCTGAATAGGGGCCACGAGGCCATCAAGGAATGCCCTCTGAAGGGAATGGGAGAAGGTGGCCAGGGAGATCAATGCAAGGAGTCTGGTGCCACGGCCGTGGCACCAGTGCCAGAAAAAACTCAATGTCCTCACATGGGTGACCAATGTTAGTGAATGCACCTTCAAAGGACATCTCATACCCACCAGACCACCACCTCTCATGCTGCTCAATGCACCACCCATCCACAGTCCCTAGTAGTCTGGACTCAGGCTCTACATTCAGATATGCCACCTCATCCTCATACACCTTCCAATGATGCCAGTATCATACCCAGCACTCAGTGCCTACATATACCTCCTACAAGTGCTGACATTCTTCTCTCTGTCTTGCAGAAAAAGTTGGCATGAAACAGAAGGCAGCAGAGCAGAACTAGCAGGAGTCCTGCATCCCCGGAACCCTACAAAGGAGTTGGTGACAGAGCCTGTTGCATCTGGTATTGCCAAGAACATTGAGGATCACCGTATATCACTGCCTTATGCCCCTTCTCAATTTCCACCTCATCCTCATCTTGCCATCTGGCATAAAATGCAAGCTGCAGATGGTGTGACCATGAACCTTTTGCTTTCCACCCCATCTGCTTCCCTCACACCAACACGCCTCGTTTGATTTTCTGCTTTCAGATACCCAAGAACTGCTACCAGCCCAGCCACAGCAGCCTCAGGAGGAGGAGCGAGAGCAACTGCACACCACTGATCAAAAAACTCCACATTTGATCTTAAACTCACTGGCACATTGTGAACTTTAGAGGCTAGTTAGAGTCAGGATCTGCATATGGTGAGTCACTGGCACAAGTGGGCTCCAGCCAGGCCACGGGGGATGGATAGCATGTGTGCCAGCTCACTGGAGGGCAAGGTCACTGACAAGTTCTACAACAGGGGACTTGGATGGAGTGACATACAGGAGAATGCTGGATATGCACACCGAGATGCTTAGTGCATTGGCGTGGCTGCTAGATAGACGCATGTCACGGTCAAGAAACATGGAGCCTAGCACCAATATGGCAGAGGGCATCATGCAGAGCTCAGATTGCTGCCATCGTGGCAGTGGATCTCAGTGTTCAAAGGGGCATGCAGGCTTTCACAGCAGTCCATCAATCTGTGCTCTAGCAGATTACTAGGATTGTTGAGGTGCTGCCCCGGGGATGGCAGTAGCATAGTAGACCATGAACCTTTTGCCCTCTCTCAAGATGACAGCCTCCCACTTTTGCCACTCCACCAGTGCCCTTGCTGTTGCCTCTCAACCAGCCAGCCCAGACTGCTGTCACCCTTGCCTAGGTGGAGCAGTCCGAAGTCGAGAACTGAAGGCTGCTTGAGGGCATCCTGCAAGGACATCTGCAGTCTCCCCCAGTGAAAGTCAGCAGCCTTCCACCAGCCATGCTGCAGCCACTGGGGGAGCAGTGCGTAGGAGCACTAGGCTAGGCATCTGGACCCCATGAAGTCTCTTGGCATCAGGTCAAACATGAGCAAGGAAACCTCCTGCTGATTACAACCTACAGCCCCCACCACCCCGCTCCCCCCCCTCAGCTGATGAATCAGAACTCCTCCATGTTGAACACCAATTGGAGGAATCACTGAGGGTGGCAGGGGTGCACAATATCCTCTAGGTGGGAGACTTCAATGTCCATCACCAAGAGTGGCTCAATAGCACCATTACTGACCGAGCCCTAAAGGACATAGCTGCTAGACTGGGTCTGTGGTAGGTGGTGAGGGAACCAACAAGAAGGAAAAGCATACTTGACCTCGTCCTCACCAATCTGCCTTTTGCAGCTGCATCTGTCCATGATGCTATTGGTAGGACTGACCACCGCACAGTCCTTGTGGAGACGAAGTCCCCTCTGCACATTGAGGATACCTTCCATCATGTTGTGTGGCACTACCACCGTGCTAAATGGGATAGACTTTGAACAGATCGAGCAACTCAAAACTGGGCAGCACCGGGCATAACTCAAATTGAGGTGTCAACCTGGTGAAGCTACAACCCAGGACTGCTTGCGTGCCAAACAGCGTAAGCAGCATGCGATAGATAGAGCTCAGCAATCCCACAACCAACGGATCAGATCTAAGCTCTATAGTCCTGCCACACATCCAGTCGTGAATGGTGGTGGACAATTAAACAACTGACAGGAGGGGGAGGCTTTACAAATATCCCCATCTTCAATGATGGGGGAGCCTAGCACATCAGTACGAAAGAAAAGGCTGAAGCATTTGCCAGAAGTTCCGAGTGGATGATCCATCTCGGCCCCCTCCCTGTGATATCAAGAAACGACTGAAGGCACTGGATACTGCAAAGGCTAAGGGCCCTGACAGCATTCCAGCATTAGTACTGAAGCCTGTGCTCCAGAACTTGCCGTGCCCCTAGCCAAGCTATTCCAGTACAGCTACAACTCTGGCATCTACTCGGCAATGTGGAAAATTGCCCAGGTATGACCTGTACACAAAAAGCAGGACAAAGCCAACCTGGCCAAATAGTCTACTCTTTCTCATCAGTAAAGTGATGGAAGGTGTCATCAACAGTACTAGATGGTGCACTTCTTTTTTTAAAAAAGCTTGTGTTAATGATTGTCGCTGTTCTTATTTGCTATAGCTGAGAAGTTTATTTTCCCCCTGAGAAATCTAGGTGAAGAGATTGACAGTGCAAAACACCACAACGGTTGAAAAGAATAGAAAGGCAAATATGGTAAATCAAAAAGTCGTGATGTGTTGATGGCAAGCTTGTATTTTAATGACCAACAGGTTGTGGGAAGAAGGGAAACATGTTGAAAATCAGAAATTACAGAAATTTGAGGATTTGGGTAAGAATGTAGGAAATATTGTGATGAGATTTGATTTCAACTCAACTCAGAACATAGGGACAGCGTGTATTTGGGTATACTTGTGAAATATAACAGCTTTTCCAGAAATGGGATTGGTATTCAAGGAATCAAGGTGGACTGGGTTTTATGGAGCATTTTAGAGTTGATACAAAAAAAAGGAAACTGTGCTTATTGGAAGCAGAATATGAAGAGGCATTAGCCTATTTACAAATGAAGAACTATTCAACAATTGTCAAACTGAAGCTGCTAATGGGTTTTCTATTTTAGGTTGTATAGTCATGTACACTTTGAGTAGATGCAACCACATTCCTTGCTGGCTTTGGAATAAAGTAATCCTTTACATGCATTATGCTGCACACACACTGCAACAATGAAGTTCTGGGAAACACAATAGAAGTGGGATTTGAGTTGATTATACTCCCACATTCCATCAATTTGACTGTATTCTCCTGTCATGATAGATTCTCCGACTGTGAAATAATCATGACAGAATTCTATTTTGACTGAAGGTGAAAGCAACATAATATTGTCATCAAAAATGTATGATATGACTCCTTCAAGGGTTCACTTAGTAAGTTCACTGCCTCATATGGAACATGGTCAAACATGTTACAGGTTCTTTCTCCACCAGCTGATCTCAGCCAGGGAAGTGATGGGGGTGTTACAATTGGACTCCAAACTCTTATCGGGAAGAAGGAGAAAATCAGCAGGGGTTTTCTCCTGATTGCTATCCAATGACCTACAAAAGATGTGTGTAGACATCAGGTGATAAGAGGATGAGGTTCAGCTGGGATTCACCTATGATAAATAGCACTAGCGAAGCTCGCACACAAAACATGTTTGCTTTGATGAAACACCAGAGGGTGGCGAGCTTCAATATTTCCACTTTAAGGACAGAAGGAGAGAAAATTGGAGGGAGAATAAAATAAAGATTGAAGTCCCAAAGTGAGTAGCATTTACAACAGAATTAAGAATATTGCAAGACTGCAGACCCATCAATTTCCTATCAAAGAAGATATGGTAATGAAATGGTTTCAGCAGTATACTTTGAGGATTACCTGTATATTAACCAAAACAGTTAAGGAGGGAGAGATTCTGCCCCACCATCCCTCTAGATTCTTCTGAGGACAGGGCATCCTGAGTGCACAGTGGAAAGCACTACAATGTGGAATACGCAGACTTCCAAAAAGACTTTGGCAGTGTTCCAAATGAAGGTCACCTGCTCAAGTTTAGAGCAGTTTGGAGTCAAGATAACACTTGGAAATGGTTATGAAATTAGCTGAAGGATAATAAACAGTGAGCAATTGTTGGATAAATTAATCAAAAGAATGTGCAAAATAAGGTGGATAAAAATGCAAGCAAATAAAACAATGGCAAATCAAATTTAATATGAGCAGGTATAAATCTGCACCTAGGAATGAATACATCTATGAACCCCATGAATGGACAGCACAGTAATTAAGAATTGAGTTGAAAGAGGTGGATGAGTGTTAGTAGAGTCTATACTTAACTATAGACCAACAATTCACAAATTAAATAGAATGCTGAACTATATAGCCAAAACAGTGAAGTGTAAATTGGATTAAGCTATTTTTAAAGATTGCACTTTGAATACATGTCCAGTCACCCACTGTGTCACAAAATAAAGATTAATACCAACTTGGAGGAGTGGCAAACGGTGAGGATGCAACAGGACATAGATAGTGGCAGGTGGGATTTAGTACAGACAAGTGTGAGGCGATGCATTTTGGCTGAAGGAATAGGGTGAGACAATATAGACTGAATGGTGCAGTTCTAAAGAGTGTGCAGGAACCTGGGGGTGCATGTGCATCGATCTTTGAAGGTGGCAGGACAAATTGAAAGAGTGGTTAGCAAAGCTTATGGGATCTTGGGCTTCATAAATAGAGACGTAGAGTAGAAAAGCAGGGAAGTAAAGCTGAACCTTTAGAAAGCTCTGGTTAGGCCCCAACTAGAGTATTACGTCCAGATCTGGTCACTACACTTTAGGAAGGATGTAAGGGTCCTTGAGAGGGTGCAGAGGAGATTTAACAGAATGGCTCCAGGGATCAGAGATTTTAGTTTGCACTGGAGTGCTGACATGGGTTGCAATAGAGTGCTGCAGTGGAAGTTTGGTAAGTAAGGATAATTAAGGGTTAATTTTATCTTAAATCTAATCGGTCTTTTATTTAGCAGATCAACTTAACAGTTGCTGTTAGGGTTGGGGAAAGTGAGTTTTAGACCAGCTTTAAACAGGGTTCACTCAGGCTCTGCTTGCAGCTGCACCTTGTTAATTAGAGAATTGGTTTAAACCATTTTTCAGGGGTCTAGAGTGAGTCAGTATAAAAGTGAGCCATCTTACAGTGCTGACTTTGTTTGCATTGGAGTGCTGACTTGGGTTGCAATAGAGTGCTACAGTGGAAGTTTGGTAAGTGAGGAAGTTTGGTAAGGAGGGAGCGAGGAGCTCCTTTCATTTCCTAACTGTCCTCAGTGAGGGGAGCCCAGAGCTTCCAAAGAGCATAGCTGAGTGGGAGAAGACTCGGAGGGCAGAATTCCAGACCGGTAAGTATAAAAAAACTTGCCTCTGGTAAAAAAAAAACTGAAAGTGACGTCACAGGAAAGCTGTGACCTGATTGGCTGGTAGGGAATTTTTTTTAACTGAATTTGAAAATAAAACATTGATAAAAATTGATTAAAACCCTAATTAACCAATTAATAAGTAGAGTAACTAAACCAGAGGAAGGAGATTACTGTATTTAGTTAGCATTTATTTATAGTAGGAATCTAGCACGAGGGACCATATAGTTATAACAATTTAGTAAGGATTTAATAAGTATTTATTTATCTTAAATTAATTTATTAATTGGTGCTAGAAATGTCAGTTAGAGGGGTGAAGTGCTTCACCTGTGAGATGTGGGAGGTCCGTGATGCTTCCAGCGTTCCGGACGACTACATCTGCAGGAAGTGTGCCCAGTTGCAGCTCCTCACAGACCGCATGGATCGGTTGGAGCGGCAACTGGATGCACTTAGGAGCATGCAGGTGGCAGAGAGCGTCATAGACAGGAGTTTTAGAGAAGTGGTTACACCCAAGGTGCAGGCAGATAGATGGGTGACTGCTGGAAGGGGCACACAGTCAGTACAGGAATCCCCTGTGGCTATCCCCCTCTCTAACAAGTATACCGTTTTGGATACTGTTGTGGGGGATGGGCTATCAGGGGAAAACAGCAGCAGCCAGAGCAGTGGCACCATGGCTGGCACTGTTGTTCAGCAGGGAGGGATAAAGCGCAGAAGAGCAATAGTTATAGGGGACTCTATAGTCAGGGGCACAGATAGGCGCTTCTGTGGACGTGAAAGAGACTCTAGGATGGTATGTTGCCTCCCTGGTGCCAGGGTCAAGGATGTCTCTGAACGGGCAGGGGGCATTCTGAAGGGGGAGGGTGAACAGCCAGACGCTGTGGTACACATCGGTACCAATGACATAGGCAGGTAGAGTGATGAGGTCCTGCAGGGGGAGTTTAGGGAGTTAGGTAGAAAGTTAAAGACAGGACCTCTAGGGTTGTAATCTCGGGATTATCCTTCTTCCTCACAGGAACATGCTGGTCCTGGATTCACACGTGCCGGTGAGGCTAGAAATAGGAAGATAGTGCAGCTAAACATGTGGCTGAACAGCTGGTGTAGAAGGGAGGGTTTCAGATACTTGGACCATTGGGATCTCTTCAGGGACAGATGGGACCTGTACAAGAAGGACGGGTTGCATCTAAACTGGAGGGGCACAAATATCCTGGTTGCGAGTTTTGCGAGCATCGCACGGGAGGGTTTAAACGAGTGTGGCAGGGGAATGGGAACCAGAGCAGTTGGACAGCAAGTGAAATAAATGAGGGGGAACTAGTAAATAAGGCCAGTAAGACTAAGAGGAAGAGCAGGCAGGGAGATGTTGCGGAGCACAGCGGGACTGGTGGTCTGAAGTGCATTTGTTTCAATGAGAGAAGTATAACAGGTAACGCAGATGAACTTAGAGCTTGGATTAGTACTTGGAACGATGATGTTGTTGCTATTACAGAGACTTGGTTGAGGGAAGGACAGGATTGGCAGCTAAATGTTCCAGGATTTAGAAGCTTCAGGCGGGCTAGAGGGGGATGTAAAAGGGGTGGGGGAGTTGCATTACTTGTTAAGGAGAATATCACAGCTGTACTGCGGGAGGACACCTCGGAGAGGTCGTGCAGCGAGGCAATATGGGTGGAGCTCAGGAATAGGAAGGGTGCAGTCACGATGTTGGGGGTTTTCTACAGGCCTCCCAATAGCCAGCGGGAGGTAGAGGAGCAGATATGTAGACAGATTTTGGAAAGATGTAAAGGTAACAGGGTTGTCGTGGTGGGTGATTTTAACTTCCCCTATATTGACTGGGACTCACTTAGTGCTAGGGGCTTAGATGGGGCAAAATTTGTAAGGAGCATCCAGGAGGGCTTCTTGAAACAATATGTAGATAGTCCAACCAGGGATGGGGCCGTACTGGACCTGGTATTGGGGAATGAGCCCGGCCAGGTGGTCGAAGTTTCAGTAGGGGAGCATTTCGGGAACAGTGACCATAATTCCATAAGTTTTAAGGTACTTGTGGATAAGGATAAGAGTAGTCCTCGGGTGAAGATGCTAAATTGGGGAAGGCTAATTATAACAATATTAGGCAGGAACTGAAGAATTTAGATTGGGGGCAGCTGTTTGAGGGTAAATCAACATCTGACATGTGGGAGTCTTTCAAATGACAGTTGATTAGAATCCAGGACTAGCATGTTCCTGTGAGGAAGAAGGATACGTTTGGCAAGTTTCGGGAACCTTGGATATCGCGGGATGTTGTGAGCCTAGTCAAAAAGAAAAAGGAAGCATTCGTAAGGACTGGAAGGCTAGGAACGGACGAATCCCTTGAGGAATATAAAGACAGTCGAAAGTAACTTAAGCAAGGAGTCAGGAGGGCTAAAAGGGGTCATGAAAAGTCATTGGCAAACAGGATTAAGGATAATCCCAAGGCTTTTTATCCATATATAAAAAGCAAGAGGGTAACTAGGGAAAGGGTTGGCCCGCTCAAGGACAGAGAAGGGAATATATGTGTGGAGCCAGAGGAAATGGGCGAGATACTAAATGAATACTTTGCATCAGTATTCACCAAAGAGAAGGACTTGGTGGATGATGAGCCTAGGGAAGGGAGTGCAGATAGTCTCAGTCATCTCATTATCAAAAAGGAAGAGGTGTTGGGTGTCTTGCAAAGCATTAAGGTAGATAAGTCCCCAGGGCCTGATGGGATCTACCCCAGAATACTAAGGGAGGCAAGGGAAGAAATTGCTAGGGCCTTGACAGAAATCATTGCATCCTCATTGGCTGCAGGTGAGGTTCCAGAGGGCTGGAGAATAGCCAATGTTGTTCCTTTGTTTAAGAAGGGTAGCAAGGATAATCCAGGAAATTATAGGCCGGTGAGCCTTACATAAGTGGTAGGGAAATTATTAGAGAGAATTCTTCAGGACAGGATTTACTCCCATTTGGAAACAAACAAACTTATTAGCGAGAGGCAGCATGGTTTTGTGAAGGGGAGGTCATGTCTCACTAATTTGATTGAGTTTTTTGAGAAAGTGACAAAGATGATTGATGAAGGAAGCGCAGTGGATGTTATCTATATGGACTTCAGTAAAGCCTTTGACAAGGTCCCTCATGGCTGACTGGTACAAAAGGTGAAGTCACACGGGATCAGAGGTGAGCTGGCAAGATGGATACAGAACTGGCTCTGTCAGAGAAGACAGAGGGTAGCAGTGGAAGGGTGCTTTTCTGAATGGAGGGATGTGACTCGTGGTGTTCCGCAGGGATCAGTGCTGGGACCTTTGCTCTTTTTGTAGTATATATAAATGATTTGGAGGAAAATGTAGCTGGTCTGATTAGTAAGTTTGCGGACGACACAAAGGTTGGTGGAGTTGCGGATAATGATGAGGATTGTCAGAGGATGCAGCAGGATATAGATCGGTTGGAGACTTGGGCAGAGAAATGGCAGATGGAGTTTAATCTGGACAAATGTGAGGTAATGCATTTTGGAAGATCTAATGCAGGTGGGAAGTATACAGTAAATGGCAGAACCCTTCGGAGTATTGACAGGCAGAGCGATCTGGGCGTACAGGTCCACAGGTCACTGAAAGTGGCAACACAGGTGGATAAGGTAGTCAAGAAGGCATACGGCATGCTTGCATTCATCGGTCGGGCCATAGAGTATAGAAATTGGCAAGTCATGCTGCAGCTGTACAGAACCTTAGTTAGGCCACACTTAGAATATTGTGTGCCATTCTGGTCGCCACGCCAGAAGGACGTGGAGGCTTTGGAGAGGGGACAGAAGAGGTTTACCAGGATGTTGCCTGGTCTGGAGGGCATTAGCTATGAGGAGAGGTTGGATAAACTCGGATTGTTTTCACTGGAATGACAGAGGTGGAGGGGTGACATGATAGAGGTTTACAAAGTTATGAGCGGCATGGACAGAGTGGATAGTCAGAAGCTTTTTCCCAGGGTGGACATAGGTTTAAGGTGAGAGGGGTAAAGTTTAGAAGGGATGTGCGAGGCAAGTTCTTTACACAGAGGGTGTTGAGTGCCTGGAACTTGCTGCCGGGAGATGGTGGAAGCAGGTACGATAATGACGTTTAAGAGGCATCTTGACAAATACATGAATAGGATGGGAATAGAGGGATATGGTCCCGGGAAGTGCAGAAGGTTTTAGTTTAGGCAGGCATCAAAATCGGCGCAGGCTTGGAGGGCCAAATGGCCTGTTCCTGTGCTGTACTGTTCTTTGTTCTTTGTTATGTTGGAAAAGCTGGGGTTGTTCTCCTTGGAGCAAATGAGATTGAGGGGAGTTTTTATCGAGGTGTACAAGATTAAGATAGACAAGGAAAAATATTCCCATTGACTGATGAAACAAGGACTACGGGACACAGATTGAAGGTTTTGGACAAGAGATGCAGGGGGAATATGAGGAAGAACTTTTTTACACAGCGAGTGGTAATGACCTGGAACTCGCTGCTCACGAGGGTGGTGGAAGCGGAGATAATCTTTGATTTCAGAAGGAAATTGGATGGGCACTTGTAGGTAATAAACTTGCAGGGCATCGGGGATCGAGCAGGGGAGTGGGGCTGACTGACTGGATTGCTCTGCGAAGAGCCAGCATGGACCTAATGGGCTGAACGGCCTCCTTCTATGCCATAAATAACTCTGTGAGGCTAAAGAACTTGTATTTATATAGCAAACTCAGAACATCCCAAAGCATTTCCCAGCAATGATATTTATGATTAGTTAATCTATTTTTGGTGATATTGGTTGAGAGATAAATGAGAATTCCTTGCCCTTTTTCAAATCGTACCAAGGCGTCGTTTACATCCACCTGAATAGGTAGTCTCAGTTTAACATCTCATCAAAAAAGTGCATCCAGTAAAGGAGCAGTGCCTCATGGCTGCACTGAAATATCAGCATAGATTCTGTACTCAAATCCTGGAGTCGGGATTCTGCCTGAGGTAAGACTGCTGCAACTGAGCCAAGCTCATACTCGGGTGGCCTCGAGGTGGTCCAGAGAACTGAGTTATGAGGAAATACTAGCGAGGCTTGGGCTTTATGGCTTTGAAAGGAAGAATGTGAGAGGATCTTGGTGGTAAATAAGAGAGTAAACCCTATTAAAAAGGTAAATCGGGAATCTAAATTCAAATTAAGCTGTGACAAGGCAGACATTTGGGGAAAAAGTTCAAAATAATGAATGGTAACTTTAGAACTAACATGAAACAGAGTGATCAACACTTGGAGTGGACTTCCAGGTTGAGTAGGGAAAACCAAAAACCTTGGAATCATTTCCAATAATGAGATGGGTGTCCTTTTAAGAACAGTGCTTTCATTGGCATAGTTTAATCTGTTGGTTTCAGATTTAATGAAGTACAAAGGAGCAGTTTATTAGCACGTATTAAATAGTTGTCACAACAAGCATTTTATTTGTCAACTAAAGTTATGATTGTAATTATGAAGGACATATGTGTGCTGTTATTTCGTGGTACTGAGTAGTCAAATGTGATAATTGCAGAAGAGCACGTACTGTGATCTGTCCCTGGTGCTGAAGAACATTTTAAATTTGAATCTTCACCTGCAGTGGGCTGTCTGTGGTGTTGCAGATAGTCTTGCCAAACAATTCTGTAATTAAACATTGCCTACAGAGTTACATCTATTATTATATCACTCCAAAAAAAAAAGCAGTGGTTGATTTTTAGCTCAAGTAAATGTAAGAAGAGGTGAAAATTGAAGTACTCATTGAGTTGCATTATAAATTTAACAAATGTCCAGAAATATTTTTGCTGCAAAAGAACATAAGAACAATATTAAAATATATTGGAGTAGAAATTGGACTGTGTTTTGCCCATTTTAGAGTCATAGAGTTATACAACACAAAAACAGGCCCTTCGGCCCATTGTGTCTGTGCCTGCCATCAAGCACCGAACTATTCTAATCCCATTTTCCAGCACTTGGCCCATAGCCTTGTATGCTATGGCATTGCAAGTGCTCATCTAAATACTTCTTTTACAAGTGTAAAGTAGCTGCAATGAAAGCCAATTTTGTCCTGCGCTCAAAGGATGCCTGAAAGACGTCCAAGCAAATATTGTGCTGGGTGATTTTTCAGACCTCCCTGACGGTCAACTAAAACAAACCCCTTACATATGTAAATGAGGGGCCTGGTTGCTCTTTTAGGCTCTCACTGATATTGATGTCATAGAGGAGATGGGTCTGCTCTGCTAAGGCTTCTTAAGTGGTCGCTGTGCGACTGTTACCAAAAGCTAAGTGTTTTTGGAGAAAAATACAAACAAATCATTGCAGTGAAGCCAGGAGGAGCAGGAGTCCAGAGTATACTGATCGCCTCTCCCACCATTGCTGCTCCACGTCCCCTCCCACCACACCGGGACTTACCTTTATGCCATTGCAGCAGAACCAAGCAACCTAAAATTAATTTCTTCAAATAACCAAATTCCCTGTGAAAATGCAACAAGTGCTGGAAGTTCACCCAATTAATGTTAATGAGACCTGAGGCCCGATTTCATGCCAGCCCCGGCCCAAATTTGGGCACATGTGCCAGATCTCTGCCTTCGCGCCCAATTACTGAGTGCCAACAATTTTATACTCGGTTGTTTTTTGATCCCACATTACACAACGTTGCTAGTGATGTAATATAATGATTTTTAAACAAAAAATATTTTCTGTATAAAAATGAATGTCGAGCACTGTAGGGGAATGACAAATTATTAGTTTCTATCCTGAACACCAGATTGATTTGGTAGCTATGAGTCACACAATTTTACCAGCCTTTCATTCATGCTTTTCATTTACCTAAGAAGTAACCTGCTCACATCTGCTGATGTTGTAGAACATGGAGCCACAGCTGTCTCTCCTGCGTCATTAATGCAGTTCGTCAGGGAAGATATTGCTTGGCTTGGAAGCCCAGAACGGGGAGCTGGAAATTATTATTTGTTGCTTCTGACTGAGTGCTATGCTTGAATGCTGGTGACTCATTTACTTTGAGAAAAGAAATGATCAAAATCTGGGGCATAGAATGAGTGGAAGCAAAGGGAAAATATGGGCTCAGTGACATTTCAGGATGATTAATCAGAAAAGCAAGCTCTTGCTCCATTCAAATTCTTTATTCAAAGAATAGTAAAGCAGTGGTTCCGACAGAGGAGAAAGAGGTCAAAGAAAGACAGAACAGCAAATGAAGATCATCAAGCTCATTGTCAACGGCAGTGTTATTTATATCTATCAAGGTAAATCTAATGTTCATTAAATGATGACAGAAACATGACATTGTTCCAGTTCAGCTGTAGTGCCTATATTTCAGTGGTTGTACTTAAATTGCTTTTGAGTTGGAACTGACAAATTTCTAAAGTACTTGATGTTTTAAAGAGGGCAATTTTACAAGTCTGTGCTGCCATTGGGGAGCCTTGCTCATGGTAGAGGATATAATAGTAAAGTTCCTGAAGTAGTACTTGTCGAGTCTAATTCTGATCACCCATTTGACCAAAACCGTAAATTACTTCATTTATTTTGTTAATTTTGGTAGTGTATATTCACTAATCAATGAATTATATTCCTTTAGACAACAGTCAGCAGCATACATAAAATGGCACTAATACTACTCTAGTCAATACAAGTGTTTATTGGCAATGTAGTTTTCTGGCTAATTTAGTGATTAAAGTCTCAGTAAATTTGTCCATAAAGTCCAAGAACATTTCATCTCTGGTGATTCTTGGACACCTCCAGCAGCTGATTTCAGAATGAACAGAAAAGTTGAGCGATTTTCAGTATGTCAGTCGGAGGACATTGAGGTCTGCGAGAAAAGTTATTCCAGCAGTTGCACTCAAAGTCTGTTAACTACTGGGGTGCAAGCCTCATATCTGTACATCGAAGAAATGTGTGAAAACCAGTAAAACGTAATGAGCACCTACACAATGGAGGCTGACAGGATAATTTACAAGAAAGTCATGAGCCAGTGGGGATCTTTATAATACCTCACTCCTGGTATGATATATTCCATTCATACCTTAAGTTTAAAATAACTTTTTTGCTTTGTTTTTATATCATCACAATTAGGAAGAATAGATCCACAAGTCCTGTATGTGAGTTGTAAACATTAGATGCACGATGAGGCTCAATCATGTACTGTCAGATAGATAACACAAAGTTTTAATGTTTGATTGAGTTATGCAGTATTACATAGAGTGCTTATAGATTTTTTTTGTTTTTATCTTCAAATCTGAATCTAACTCTGGAGTTATACTTTTACGTCCTGCTTCATATCAACACAAAAGTGCCAATAAAACTATGTCCACTGAATGAAATGCTGTCTGATCATATGAGAAAATAGCCAGTCTTTCAGTGTTGGATTTTTAACTTAGTAAACTCTTTCAATTTTGTCACCATATCAATGAATTTTGTCTTAGAAATAATGCATAACATTATTTTTCAAAATGCAATCTTGCTCTTAATATTATCAAACATTTTAGCAAAGGTCCATAATTGTGAATTGTCAAATTTAAATATTAGAATTTACAATGATACTTAAGGGAGTCTTTCAGCCAGATCACTTCTGTTTTAAGGAAATGAAGTGGGTTATGTGTGTTTCACGCTGTTTAGGTGTGCATCGGTCATCAAAAGTAGTGTTTTATTAACACATTTACTGAGACTTTAATCACTAAATTAGCCAGTAAACTACACTGCCAATAAACACTTGTATTGACGAGATAGTGTTACTGCTGTTTGATGTATGCCGCTTGACTGTTGTCTCAAGGAATATAATTCATTGATTAGTGAATATACACTACCAAAATTAATAAAATAAATGAAGTAATTTATAGTTTTGGTCAAATGGATGATCAGAATTAGACTCAACAAGTACTACTTCAGGGACATTCCTATTATATCCTTGACCACCACCACAACCACAACTGCAACCAAATGGGGGCAGCAGATGGCTCACTTCAACAAGGAGTGTTTTGCACATTTTATATTATGAATTTCAGAATGCATTTTTCTCATCGGAAATGAAGCGTATCACAGCTTAAGGCTTTCAAATCAGAAACAATTATGTGAATTTCATTAAAGCACAGCATAGGTTGGCAGTTGGCATGTGGAAAATTGGTTTCAATCAGACAGCTGGAACTGACACAATGCGCCACAAACTGATGTATGCCGTGATGTCACAACATCATGATTATCATTGGAGCTGCTGCTTAAATGCACCTACCAATACAGAACCAGTTCTTCTGATCACTTGACAATACAGAAGCAGGCTGCCATAATGTCTGTCTGCTCAAGTTAAACTGACCACATGCATGAGGAGATCTTGATTCCTCTGAAACTCGAAGCATCCTTACCACAGGTTCAAGCAACTATGTGTTGCATCACACAGCAATGTGTTGTGTTTCAAGTGCCAGCTCGTATGTGGTTAGAATAACCTGGCCAGCAAGAATGAAGCAACATTATCTAATGTATATAGTTCACATCAGCAAGTTAATGTAAGGAGAGTGTCAAGAATAATTATGAAGCATGCCTATTTTGAATTAATAAAGGTGGCACTGGGTTGCCTCAGTGACACCAACTGAAAGACAACTGCATAAGTGCCCCCTCTTATGAGGCATCACTAGTGTCATTTCGACATAAAGTTTGATTAACTAAAGAAACTATAATTTTAAATCATAATCTTGTTGTATGTGTCATTTAGACACTTTCTGTCCTGCAGCACCCACCTTTTGCAAAGCATATCATTTATGCAAAACGAGGTTTGAAATTTTCTCTGTATGCTGGGCATTTGTATCTTGCAAACAGCTATTCCAGGAAAGTGCAGCAGTCTGAACAATGGTACTCTGTGTAGCTGTCAGGAGACAGATTTCAAACAGTGTGAACCACATTTTTTCTCATTTCGTTCCCCTAATTCTATTTAGGTGCTCAGTTAAAAACTGTCGAATGGTCCCTCAATGGAGAAAAATGGGCCGATGTAACTTGTAGACCCAGGTCATGACTTCACAATGCCTGGTTTATTGGATGTCAACTATTAAATTAGTTATGCTAGACTCCTGCCAAGAATGAGACACATTAATTTTGTCATGAACATTGATTTTAAACTGTTGCTGGAGTGAGAAAATGACTTGTTAAACAGATCAACTGTGGCTGGAAAAAGATATATGCATGTTAACAGACAGTGCTTGGAAGGACAAAGGGCCATTCCCTGACACATTCAACCCACAATGGACCTTGATCACCAGGTAGTGTGTGTAAGAGTAGCATTTCAGAGACTGCTAAGGTGATACAATCCAGGACTGGTTAGACCAGCTGGTCACATAACTAACTAGCTGCTCCAGGGTTTTTTAAACTGGCCACAGAGTTTTTGGGCAGAAAGACTGTTTGCTCCTGGACTGAGAAGATCTCTGTCCTGTCTGCTTCCATCTCTTTCTCAAGGAACTCTGAATCCACCAAAGACACATGAACCCCAAGAGAGAAAAGTCTCCTACAGCAAACAAGGTTTAAGAGAATACTGGGCCACAACGAAAAGCAAGATCTACGTATAATCAAGGACGCTACAGTGAGCTCGAAGAACTGTAACAACTCTTCAGATATTGCTTTTCCACTTTATTTTTCTTCTGCTCTTTTCTGTCTCTATTTGCATGTGTGTATTGCATATGTATGCTAGTGTGGGCATGTCATGTATCCATAGGCGTTAACCGAATTAGAGTTTAAGATTAATACATTTCAACCTTTCATCTTTAAACCTAAGAAAACCTGTTTGTGCTGGTTTCTTTGCCTTATAATTGAAAAGCAGTGAACAAGGATTCACCAAGAGGGAGCTAAAATCAGTGTGTTCAAAATTAAACCTGTTAGGTAGGACCAGGTGAAGGCTGAGAGGGACCCCTAAACACCTTTCTCACCTGGTCCGAACAAGTTGCTTTACTTATCAGGTTGTTTTCATATCTTATAAATGTTCTGAAAGCATTTGATTCTAAATGTTGTCTGTTTAATAGATGCATATCCCTAAGCCTAAATTGTATGAAAGCAAATTAAATTAAAATCAATAACATAGTGGGCTGGATTTTGCGGTCAGCAGCGAAGCAACAGCACTCACCATTGACTCAAAGAAAGCTGTCTACAAAGATCTAGCGATTGCTGTGACATGGATTTTCTCTTTCCCAATGTCAGTTTAAATCTAGCACCAAGTCAAGCAGATCTCTGGGCATCCAGTAGCAGCGATATCAGAAAACAGAATAAGCAGCCAATCACGTTGAAATAGTCTTACAGCCAAGAAGCCGGAAAGTTTAAAAACCTTGACTAACCTTCACTTTTAATTTAACTTTTCAGATAGTGATCATGATTGGGTTAAGATAGAAGCTAAAATATCATACTTTAAAAAATAATTATTTTAAAAATATGTGGATTTTTTTTATCATAATGGAAGAAATTGACATTCCACAAAGATAAAATTAGCTTTTCAGGACCAGTGAGGGTGTTTAGCAGTAATTATGAACTTAATACACTAATAAAAACCCAGATACACCTCATTCAATGAGGTGAAACTTTTTCAAGGGTTTTTACAGCACGACTAACAGCATAAAAGTGGAAGTTTTGATCAATGCACTGATTGCTTAGGAATTGCAGCCAAGGGGACTTCAACAGTACGCACACTGGAAGTGCATAAAATTACAGACAGCAACTTAAAAACTTCTGCGTTATTCTGCATATGCAGACTCCTGAAGTTGCTGTCTGTTTCAATGGGGTAATGATGGTGACTGCTGGCAGTTTCAACGTCATTATCACCATAAAATCTGAGCCAATTTTAACTGAATGTTTTGAAACGTAGGTGAATAGTGCCCTCTGTCAGCCTGTCGAATTGTGAGTGCAACATCAATCATGATATTATTACAGATAGGAATGAAATTAAAAATTTAAGTACGAAATAGTAAACTTGAAATGTTTTGGGAATGGCAATGCAGGCTGATGTAAGAGGAAATGCCACAAGAGATACTTTTGGGTGGTTGGGGGGGAGGGGGACCTTCCACTGGAATTTTCTTGTTTATCTACTGTAACTTTGGCAGAAGAGGTGCACACAGCATTTTTCTCGGGTTTCCACACCTCAGCCACCCCAAAGTTACAGCAGGCCAGTGGGAGAACCTCCTTTTTATAGGTATCAATTTTTAAATGCCTTGTTTCCAAAGTATAAAGCATCATAGATAAAGCAGGTAGTCATAGAAACAAGTTTGTTTCAATATCATTTACCTAGTCACATTTTAGAGCATTGGTTAATGCTATGACCTCAAACAGCTCACACTCGATAATTTATAAAGGTTTAGTTGTGCATATGAGTTTACCCTCTCCAATATATGATGTGGCTTGAAGGATGCATGACCTTAATCATTTTGTTGGCCAATGTTTCTGTGACGGGAAGGTGACCACATGCAATTGTAGAGGTTTCACTTTGAGCATATTTTCCTTCTGAATTGGAGACAAAGATGGATGCTAGCAATGGCTGATAAGTGATAAAGGATCTGTGTGGCATAAAATGCTCAGTAAGTACTTATCTTAAAAGAAATGATGCTTTGTCCTCGTGTTCAAATATATTTCCTTTATGAAATGCCGTGAGTGGACTACCCAACAAGAGTGGGTCTGTTCATATTGTGGGAAACTCAGTGTTACATTCCCAATCAGAGTATCACAAGACCAAATCCAAGTATCAGCTGGCACTCAAACTTGTATGTCCTCAATTAGTGAGTTCTGGTAGTTGCTGGCCAGACCTACATGCAGAGCTGTGCAGCAAGAGAGGGAAAAGCAGCTCACTGCAACATGCAATTGTAGAAAGATATTCTTAGAAAGGTGTGCTATTATTAGACTTTAGCCTGTACCTTGTCTGCTCAAAGGTGATGCATTGTTCTGTATCATTATGTGCAACCTTCTTGGCAGCTCATTGGCTAATTAAAACCTATGGTGTGATTGTGTAGCTGTCAATTGACAGAATCACTGAATTGTTACAGCACAGAAGGAGGCCATTTGGCCCATTGTGTCTGCGCCAGTACTACGGATGAGCAGTTCACCTCGTGCCATTCCCCCGCCTTCTCCCCGTAACCCTGCACATTCTTACTTTTCATATAACCTGTCTAATTCACTTCTGAATGTTTCAATTGAACCTGCCTCCACCACACTCTCAGGCAGAGCATTCCAGACCTTAACCACTTTCTGTGTGAAAAAGTTTTTCCACATGTCACTTTTGCTTCTTTTACCAATTACTTTGAATTTGTGCCCTCTCCTTCTCGGTCCTTTCACAAGTGAGAACAGTATCTACGCTCCCTATCTACTCTGTCCAGATACCTCTATCAAAACTCCTCTCAGCCTTCTGAGACTTATTCCCACACCTCTCAGTTTGAATATAATTTGTAGATTTCTAGAAGCGTGAGCTGATGATGGCATGGCAAGGGCAACAGGGCATTTTGAACCTTAGTGAATGATGGGACCAACAATATATCTCCTTAACTGACGAGTTTTACAGATTGAGGAAGTAACAGAGGAATGACAGAGAAGGGGGTGAATTTGAGTCAAATCAGGACTAGAAAGTAAAATAGAGTACAGAAAAATTATATTGAGAGAGGAAAAAAGTCAGAAAGGAAAAGTAATAAATTTAATTTTTTTATATTTCCATGGTGAGTTTTTAAAATTCTTTCATGAGATGTTAGCGTGGCTGGCAAGGCCAGCATTTGTTGCCCATCCCTAATGGGCAATTAATGTGCAAATCCACCAAGTTCTTAAAAGTAACAGGAAGTCTAAGGGTGAGATGGCATTTGTGTGAGGCAAACGATGGAGTGGTGTCAATAGACTCGTAAGCTCTGGAGATTCCCAACTCATTGTGTATCCCTTCTTACCCTAAACTTGCTGGCTGATTTGCGTGTTAATAATTGCATGCGTTGTGAACTTACTGTTATTAAACCTAATGTTCCAGCAAAAATATGTTTAACTATTTACTCCTAATGTGGCATCTTCCATTTAATGAAACCTGAGCGACCTCGATGTTAACTTTTGCAGGGAGTATAAAAGTAAAACACTGGTAGATCTTATGCTTGGATGAGAACAGGGTTATATTTCTTAAATGAAACTAATGAGTACTAAATCCCATTTGTCAAATTTATATTTTGACCGAATTAATAACTTTTCTCTTTCGTTTTTTAATGAGTAACCTATGCAATTTTTTCCCGTGTTTAATGTGGAACAGATTTGAATCCATCTTTCTTAACACTTATCATCTTTGCACAAACGTTACATTCCAATGTAATATCTTCCCTTTAATGTTGCAAAGTAGAAGCTTACGAAAAGTGCATTGGAAAGAGCATACATAATAAAGGAGGCACTTTTTCAGGTTCGCTATTCGTAAGAATGCTATATTAAAGCCTAATATATCAGTTCATTTTCGCAGTGTGATAATGAGGGGTTACCATATGTTAATGATTGCAGAGTAAGTGATGATCTTCCCAAGAACTTGATTAAATGACCATTCATTGCAGCTATTAAAGAGCAGAAAATGTGCAGCTTAGCATTACACAGATGTCCTAGGTAGTGTAACGTAAAAAGCTTCTATATTGCTAACAATCTTATTTTGGTTTCAGAAAATAATTATCACTACTCAACATTGCAGTCACTAAGGAAATTTTACTTGACAACTTTATTATACTGGCTCAGTTCTTAGTCATCTGCAGTGGAGCTGTTGCATTTTCCAGTCTTGGTAACTAACTGATTAAACCCGTTTGCACTTCTGTCAACAGCAGAATCATTTTCTAACTCTATTATTACCTTAGTCACTCCAGCTGTGGCTAACAAATTCATCACCCACTTGAGTCACTTCTTCAACTGGCATTTTACTTTATTTATTGCAAACTATGCATTTTCTATTAAGCATTTGACATTTCAACTTGTGTGTTGACAGTTTGTGTATGTCTGTGCTATGAACCTTTTTATTGCAGGTGACAGGTATGGTTTAAACATTTATTATGAAAATGATTTTTTGTGGGGAGAACTCCAGATCATGCAGTTGAAGCTGAAGGATGCAGAAAAGTAGAACAGCTGGATTTCAGGGAAACAGTAGTCAGAAAAGAATAATGAGAAATTAACTGCAAAACAACTTTTCTTTGAAGCATTTTAAAAAAATCATTACTGATAAAGGGTAAATCAGTCATCTGTAGATACTTCACAATGGATTAAACTGTTTGATCTGTTTTATTTTATTTACTACTATGCGAAATTAAAAATTGTTATAGCATGTGAATGTCGAAAATCAATGATCTAAAGATGTCTGAAGCATATAAATACTGAAATGCCCCAAGCAGTCAGCAGTAAAGTGTTGTAAGTAATGATGTCTAACAAATATAGTCAATAGCGTATTATAGACTGTATATTTATTTACAACAGAGCATATGCTACTGTGAAACACTCTCAGATACCTTAACCTCCATTCCAACATTTTCTGTTTATAGTTTTCTTGTTAAAGGCAAATTTAACATTCTCAGTGTGACATAGTTTCTGCCTGCCCCCAATGATCGTGTTAACAATCTATTGTAGTTCTAGCTGCAAAAACAGGACAGAAGGTTGATCTATCAGTTAAGAAAATAAAAACTTTTTAATCAAAATTCATCCTATGTATTAAAACTTTACATCATCTAATCCTGTTAGATTAATTATTTTTACAACTGATCTATGACTTCAAAGTGTATTTACATTTATCAGCATCAAATACCATTTGCCTCCTGTCTGACAATTGTATCAGCAATCTTTTGCAAATATTTTACTGCATCCTCTGTCTTTCCTGCTGCGCTTATTTTTGTCACCAGCAAATTACTCTAGTTTACAGTTTGTTCCAGTTTCCAACTCATCCATTTAGGTGAGAAAGAACAGGGGTCAAAACACTGAGGCCTGTAGGAGTTCACTCAACAATTCATCCCTATGTCTGATAGTCTCACAAATATTCTTATTCCAAATGTATAATTAATATCTTAACCATGGGTTCCCCTTATTCTTATTATAGAATCATAGAATGGTTACAGCACAGAAGGAGGCCATTTGACCCATTGAGTCCATGCTGGCTCTCTGGAAGAGCAATTCAGCTCGTCCCACTCCCCTACCCTTTCCCCATAACCCTGCACATTTTTAAAATTACAGGTGCTTATTCAATTCCCTTTTGAAAACCACAATTGAATCTGCATCCACCACCCTCTCAGGCAGTCTATTCCAGATCCTAACCAATCACTGTGTAATGTTTTCTCATGTCGCTTTTATTTAATTAAAAATCTTTTATGTGGAATTCAGCATATGTTTTCTGTGAATCTGAATTAACTATTACCATAAAGAGGGTCACGATCTGCTTAATCCATAACTGTCTGAAATTAATTATTGATTTTTGTTGGCAGAAGATCATGAGTATCAGAAGTCTCATAGTCAGGTTTTAAATGGGCACAGTTCTTAGTCAGGAATTTACTTTCAAATAATCTAAATTAACGTAAAGATCTTTGATATATACCGGATAATCTGGAACCAAACTTCTGAAGGCAATAGGCAGGTCAGGAAAATAGGCCCGGATCTGTTACAAGCCCAATGTCCCAACAGGAAATTTCAGTGCCAAATGAGGTGGTTCTACAGGCAGATATAAATCTCATTTTAATTGTTTGTTTATTATCATGTGGTGAGGCCTGATCTGCTCGACAGCTGGAAAAGTGGCAGCAGAGATCTGGGGAGATGGTGGCATAGTGGCAATGTCATTGAACAAGTAATCCAGAGGCCCAGGCTAATGAGTTCAAGTCCCATCACGGCAGCTGGTGAAATTTAAATTTAAAGAATGCAATTAATTCATAAAAATATCTGGAATTGAAAGCTAGTCTCAGTAATAGTGCCATGAAACTATCATTGAATGTCATAAAAACATATCTGGTTCACTAATGTCCTTTAGGGAAGGATATCTGCCATCCTTACCCAGTCTGGTCTACATGGGACGCCGGATCTACAGCAATGTGATTTACTCTTAACTGTCCTCTGAAATAGCCTAGCAAGCCATTCAGTTGTCAAGGGCAATTAGGGTTGGGCAACAAATGCTTTGCCTGCGATGCCCATATCCCATGAAAGAATAAATAAAGATCTTGGGACTAGGCTTCTTAAAGGTCAGGATCATCTGCAAAATTTTCTTTGCATTTTTCAGTAAACGTTGCTGCCTTTTGCCCTATGCATTGGTTGTTTTTGTTGAAAACTCTGGCATTTTTGCAGCTTTTTTAAGTATTATTGACTGCACCGAGGTGTAAGTGACACTGCCGAAAGTGGTACGCAGGAGCATCACTACCGGTGTCTGAATATGCAGGATGCAAATGTATAAGGGGAGTTTCTGAGGAGCCATAAAATGGAGGTCCAATGATACTTGGGGCATTCTGACCAGACCCATTGTGACCCCAGGATGCTATTTACAACTCCTTTCTATGTACCTTGAGCAGTTGGAGATTTGTCTATGCACCCTAAATTTCACAAGGCAGACTGTCACACACTGCACCATCTGCAAACAACACCTGGATCAAGGATGGTGGTTCTTATTGAACAGAAGGCTTCCACAAGATGAAGTTCTCATTTTATTGATTCCTTCCAAGTCACCTCAAGGACATGTGCCACATGAAGTGGGTTTCTGTGCACACCTGTATCAAACAAATAACAGATACTGTGTTCATAAACAGCAACAGCTTTGTTACAGGTTTTTGCATTTCTGATTATGCAATCACGGAGGACAGAAAGAGGCCATTCGACCCTTTGCCCATGTGCCAGTCCTCTGAAAGAGCTACCAATTAGTCCCGTTCACCTGCTGTTTCCCCATCGCCCTGAAAATTTTCCCTTTTTAAATATATATCCAATTCCCTTTTGAAACTTACTACTAAATCTGCTCACCCTTTCAGGCAATGCATTCCAGATCATCATAACTTGCTGAATCTTGTCCTGCCATCTTCCAAGATTTGTGAATATGAATCCCTAGGTCTCCGCTCCTGCACCCCTTTCAAATTTTGCCATTTAGATAATACTGCCTCTCCTAATTTTTTTTCTTCTAAACTGCATTACTTCATTTCTTTGCATTAAATTTCATCTACCATGAGCCTGCCTATTTCATCAGATGGTCTGTGTCTTCCTGAAGTATGCTACAATTCTCATCAATGTTGACTACATTTCCAAGCTTTATGTCACCTGCAAATTTTGAAATTATATACCCAAGTCCAGTAATCTATATCAGACAGTACTGGTTCTAATATCAACCCCGAGGGGATACAGCTGAATACTTTCTTCTGGTCTGAAAAACAACAGTTTACTACGACTCTCTGCATCTCAGCCAAATTTGTATCCTTGCCACTGCCACCTTAATCCCATGGGCTTCAACTTGCCCTATAGTGACTAACTACAGTACTAAAAGAGCTGTTCCCCAGCTGGCTTTTGTTACCCCCAGCCTTATCTGCTGCAGGCCAAGCTCTCTGAGCATGCCTTTCCTGTGTTTGTGACCTATTCAAATTAGCGGAGAGACTCCCATTGAAAAATTGGTCCAAGCCAGCCTTCTGCAGTGCAGAAAACCTATGAATTGGCCCACACAACCCCAGTCTGCTAGGTTCAAAAAAGCACAGCTGTACATTGAACTGCAGTGTCTACTTAACAACCTACTCAGTTCAATGAAGCTGCCAAGGAAGCAAAATATTTGTCTTAGAAATATTCTTCTTGACACAACAGTAAGATATTGAATCTATGGACCTGGAAACTTTTCATTTCTGCTGCATAAAGTATTCAGGCTGAATTTTATGAGCGCGCAGCAAATAGCGGCACTCTGAACTTGGCTGTCTTCTGGTGCAAATGCGCCGTCGCTGAGCTCCCGTGATATTTCATGCAGGGGCTCCTTTAAATGGAGAGGGCGGAGTGACCGCCCCTGTTAACGGCCACGCCATCCCCAGCAACGGCATCCGGCGCCATCACACAAGCACCAGCGCCATTTTTAAAAGGCTTCAGGCCCTTCATTCTCATTTCAATTTTTAAAGGTCCCGCTTCACTGCAACCTGCCGAAAAATGTTATTCCACATAAGGTTCTCTCTCGCACCCCACCCACAATGAGTCCTCATTTATTACAGTGACATATCCCCACAAAAAAAGCACATTTTGATTTCTTCAACTTTCCCCCCTAACGTCAGAACATTTGACCCTCAACAACTTCCCATCATCCCCAAAACCAATTACAAGAGTTCTTCCCGCTACCGCCCCCCCCCCCCCAATCCTGAAAATTTCATTCCTCTCCCGTCCCCACCAGTGTCACGCCTTAGAACTCCGAACGGAGTTCCAAAGCCATGGGAGTTCTGGCCAGCAGCCGGAATAACGGCGTGGGACGGCTGTCGCTACCAGGTGAGTAATTATTCATTAATTTCAATCTCATTTGCATATTAAAATGAAGGCCCCATCGCCGAGTGGTGGGGGCGTGGGCGGGTGGTGGGGCGGGCCGCACAGAGGCCTCACCGCTACCGGTAAAATGCGGCAGGGCCTTCCTGGCGTCGGGGGTCATTGCGGGCCTTGCCCGGAAGAATTTTCTGGGCCCCCCCCCCCCACCACAACCCCTGACATTGGAGGGCTATTAAAATTCAGCCCCTCATTTCTGAAGCTGAACACAAACTTGCAAAATAACAAACTTGCAAAATAAATACTTGCATTTATAAAATGCCTTATCATGCCCCACTGTGCTTCACATGATACAATGAATTATATTTCTCAAAAGTCATCCAAAGCACTTAATTGACATTATATTGTTTACTACATGGTGGTAATGGTATAGTTCTACAGCCCATGAAGCAACCTGTGCCATAAGTTCAGTTTACTGTTGCTACCAGAATAAATTGCATCCAGCATTCAGCTCCCCTTTTACTGCTGTTGCCCAAGGCCTCCTGTGAGGGAGACAAGAATGTCTTGAAGTGATTTGTGAAGATATAATCACTTTTATAATTTATATTGATTGTTAGGCCACTAAAAGGCAGAACTGCTCCAGTTTCTCTCTTTCCAGTGCAATTGAGAAATTATGGGCAGGATTTTGTGGAGGGAACGGGACTCCCAGTGCCAGGCCGAAAAGGCAGTGGGACCCCACCTTGGCCATTTCTTACCCCCCCCCCCCCCCCCCACAACACCACCACCCCCCCACTGCACGCTGATCCTCTGTTATTTTGCTGCCTAAGTGTTCTGCCCCGGGATCCTCGTCCCTTTCACCACAGGGATTTTGCTTCCAAATGCTGCTGGCCAATCACAGGGCCAGAAGCTCAGCAGTATCAGCAGTGCCACCTCTAGCGGTGACCACTGCCAATACTGCAGAGGCCTTGGACCCAGGCCGAGCGCTGGAACCCCAGACCTCAGGAAAATAAGGCAGGGTCGCCGGGGCCAGTACGGAAGGCCCTGGCACGGTGGGGCGGGTGGTGGGCGTGAAGTCCATTGGGAGGGGAACCATGCAGGTGGAGGTTTTGCTGGCGGGGGTCCTCTATGGACCACAGATTGACAACGGAGGAGGGAACCCCCCCCCCCCAAACCCTCAGGGAGGGCGCTTCATTTTACAAAGTGCCTTCCCTGAGGGTTTGCATGGGGGTCCCCTCACTGCTGGTTAGATCCCAGTGCAGGTGGGAGGAGGTCCTTAAGAGGCTGTTAATAGGCCAATTGAGGGCCTCAGTTGGCCTCTGCACAGGAAGGCTGTCATTGGCTTATCCCGCCTCTGGCAAAATCACTTGGCAACAGGGCAGCGAAGGGCCTCCACCCTCGCCACCTGTTGTGATTCGATGGGCACCCCACCTCCAACCCTGCTTCGGGGGGGGGGCATAAAATCAGTCCTATATGTAGTTTTAAAATAGATCTGTTAAAACAGTTCAGTTGTGTCTTCTAAATTTCTGGGAGGAAGGACTATTTTCCTTGAGTGAAGTAATCTTGTTTGGCTTTTCCTCATGTGTGCATTGCTACATGTGCCATGTATCACTGAACTGTGAAATTAAAGCTTTTCACAGGAACAGCAGCAGTTGCCAAATAGGTTCACTTTATAGAGATTTTATTGACAGTTTGTATTGATAAATAATGCAAGTATCTAAAATCATTACAAATACAGAATAAAAGGCTCAAACCTCCAATTAGAGAAATAATCAGTTCAGCATAAAAAGGAATTACTTTCTTCACACATGTTCTGTGTAGGGTGGAAAGCAGTGCAATTAGTTATACCTTATTCTGTGCAGAAAGCATTTTAATGCAATGATCCCTCAACAAGACTGGCCTACATTTCAGGGATATTTTTGGAAGACATGTAGGTAACACCAGCAGTTAAATTGGGCCAGAATTCTAGTGCAGCACTTAAGTGTAAAAGTAATTGGGATAATTTTTATCTTCAGGTCAAAGCTGTAAATGGTTAAAGACAGGCACAAATTCCACTCAAAGGTTAAAATAGTAACATCCCCTTTTCTCTGTGTGAACTCACTTGCATAATTATTCAGAGAACAGGTTCACACTCAGATGGGTGTAGGGTGGGTACTTGTGGTGGGAGAAGAAAATGATGTGAAAGTCAAATTTAAAGGTAAGTGGACAATTAAAGGGGAGCTTCACAATACGGGGACAAAAATTCAGTAAACCTCTGGAGAGCCTCACACAACATCATAATGTTTGTCACGGGTGAAAGGAGGGCAATTGAGGCGTAGCAGGCATAGCGGAAAAGTGAACTTGTGGTGCAGGCCTAATTCTGCAGATAAGCTTCATTACAAAACAATACTTGGTGCATTCTCTGATATGGAGGTGCCTTTAATGTAGCTGGGCATTGTAAAACATGGATTATGTGGCTCTCACTTCGACTTTTATTCATTTATATAACAATCCTGAGTGTTCTTGCACTTTAGGTGGCAAGAACAATGTAATATAAGAAGCTGTACTTGATAAATTGCAAACATTTAACAATGTCCTATTAAATATTGCCATTTTAAACAGAAGACATTCTTGCAAACTATTTGGGATTAGTTAAAAGAAGGATAAACTCCTGATAACACTTTTGGTTAAGAATATTATTTGTGTTGGAAAATGCAACAGCTGAGTAATTTTAGAAACCTGATTGTCATAATATGGAATCAATACAGACTCCTACATTTCTGAGATTCTGTAAATAGGTGAATATTAAAATTTCGGTTTTCCTAACCACTTAATTGACCTGCCTAAGAAACAGTTTACCACTGGTATCAAACAGGGGAGTTTACTGTTACTTCCCACCTTTCTTTATTTTAGTTTTCTTTGCTCTTCTATTCAATTATTGGATTATCCATTGACAATACCATAGATGTCTCATTTCAAGTGCTGCACTAAACATGTGTAGCACAATCATAAGTGGGCTAATTGATTACAATCTCTTTTTACCACTGCCGCAAACCAGGATATGTTCTGAACACCATTAATCTGCTAGTGGTGTTCATCTGTGATAGATCAAGTAGGCTGGGAGGTTAGCAGGGACTCAAATCAGACTACTTATTTCATGCTTGTATAAATCCATTCATTTTGAAGATGGTGCTTATTTGACATTGAGGGGGAAATTTGTTGTCTGAATAAATCAATTCACACTATTGAAACTATGAACCTAGCAGAGGCTGAATGCTAACTCTCTGACAAATTCACTGAAACTATGAATTTTGTTTTGAAACACCTGCAGATATTGAAGACGTCAGCATTTACTAATGAATTCCAACCAGAACGCAAAGAATGTTTGTTGATGTGGCATCTGACGCATAACACCCTACACAGGTAGGCCATACGACTTGGTTCCGTTTTTGATTTTTTTTAACCTTACAACACTTTACTGTATCCTGGATAATAGTAGAACGTTATGTGAATGTAAAAAAAAAAAGAGTTTGGCAGTGCTCAAGTGTATATACTTCAATGCCAGTATCGCAAATAAAGCAGATGAGCTGAGGCTACAGATAGAAACATGGCAGTATGCTATTATAGCTATTACAGAAACATGCTTAAAGAGGGACAGGAATGGCAGCTCCACATTCCTGGTTACAGTGTTTTCAGACGAAATGGAGCGGGGGATAAAAATGGAGGGGGGGTGGCAGTTTTGGTTGGCGAAGCAATTACAGTTGTGAGGAGCTATGATATGATAGAAGGATCATCAATTGAGGTCATATGGACTGAGCTTATGAACAAAAAAGGGGCAGTCACACTACTGGGAGTATGCTGTAGACCCCTGAACAGTCAGAGGGAGATAGAAGAGCAAATATGTAGGCAAATCTCTGAGAAAGGCAAAAAAATAGGGCAGTAATAGTAGGGGATTTAACTACCCCAATATTAACTAGCTTTAGTGTGAAAGGAATGGAGGGAACAGAATTCTTAAGGTGTATTTAGGAGAACCTTTTTGGCCAGTATGTAGCAAGTCCAACAAGAGAGGGTGCAGTTTTGGACTTCGTTTTAGGAAATTAAGCTGGGCAGGTGGAAGGAGTGACAGTGGGAGAGCATTTTGGTGGTAGTGATCATAATTCAGTTAGTTTTAACATAATTATGGAAAAGGACAGAGATAGAACAGGAGTTAAAGTTCTAAATTGAGGCAAGGCCAATTTTACTATGCTGAGGATTGATTTAGCAAAAGTGAACTGGAAACAGCTACTTGAAGGTAAATCAGTGTCAGAGCAGTGGGAGGCATTCAAAGGGGAGATTCAGGGGGTTCAGAGTAAACATGTTCCCACAAAGGGAAAGGGTGGGACAGCCAAATCTAGAGCCCCATGGATGTCAAGGAGCTTACAGGCTAAGATAAGGCAGAAAATGAATGCTTATGTCCGACACAGAGAACTCAATACCGCAAAAAACCGAGAGGAGGAGAAAAAGTAGAGGAGTGAAATCGAAAGGAAAATTAGGAAAGCAAAGAGAGGGCATGAAAGAATGTTGGCAAGTAAAATCATGGAGAATCCAAACATGTTTTAACAGTACATTAAGAGTAAGAGGATAACTAAGGAAAGAGTAGGGCCCATAAAAGACCAAAAAGGTAACCTATGTGTGAAGGTGGAAGATGTGGGTATGGTTCTTAATGAATACTTTGCGTCTGTCTTCACATAAGAGGGGGATAATGCAGACATTGCAGTTAAGGAGGAGCAATGTGAAGTATTGGATGTGATAAATATAGGGAGAGAGGAAGTATTAATGGGATTACCTTGAAAGTGGATAAATCACCAGGGCCTGGATGAAATGTACCCCAGGCTGCTAAAAGAAACCAGGGAGGAAATAGCGACAGTCTGATCATCGTTTTCCAATTCTCACCGGATACAGATCTGGTGCCAGAGAATTGCTAACGTTGTATCTTTATTTAAAAAGGAAGTGAGGGATAGACCAAATAATTACATGCCAGTCAGTCTAACCTCGGTAGTGAACAAATTATTGGAATCAATTCTGAGAGATAGGATAAACTGTCACTTAGAAAGGCATGGATTAATCAAGGATAGTCAGCATGGATTTGTTAAGGGAAGGTTGTGTGTCACCTACTTGATTTTTTGAAGAAGTAACAAGGAGGATTGATGAGGGTAGTGTAGTTGATGTGGTCTACATGGATTTTAGCAAGGCTTTTGACAAGGAACCACATGGCAGACTGTTTTTTGAAAAGAATTAAAAGCCCATGGGATCCAGGGGAATGTAGCAAGCTGGGTACAAAATTGGCTCAGTGGCAGGAAACTATTTTGTTGACGTAATTGTTGCTTGTGTGCAGGCAGTGATGCCATTTTTAAAGGGCTGTTAGCCCTACTGCCATATTTAAATATTTAAAGAGAAATTTAATGAAATTAGATAAAATCATCTCTTTTACCCCTCTCTCACCCCCCCCCCACAAACAATTAAATTAATTATTTGCCCTTCCCCTCCTCCAAACACTTACCTTTATCATCTGACCTTTCAACCACCCCCAAATGCATAAACTTTAAACTATAACCCTTTCCACCAACCCCTCCACCCATGACATTAATTTGACCCCATTCCCCACCCCCCTCCCTGCCCCGGCACTGAGAAACCTACCTCCTCCCCCCTCCCCAGCAGTGTTGTGCCTCGTTTCCCCAGATGGGGATCCGAAGGCACGGCAGTGCCAGCCGCCAGGGTGAAGATCGCAGCGGGGCATCAGGAGACGATGGGAGAGTGATTAATTCAGGTATTTTAATTTATTTAAATATTTAAATTGCAGTCCCATCACTGAGTCGCGGTCGGGCTGCCTCGAGGCCTTAACACCATCGGTAATGTCGGGCTGGGTCCTGCCGGCATCAAGGTCCATGGCGGGCCTTATCCAGGGCCATCTTCAGCCCCCTCCCCCTGGCCACCATGGATCCTGATGTCGAAGGCTGCTTAAGATCCAGCCCAAAGAGTCTACAAAGGGATTTAGATAGGTTAAGTGAGTGGGCCAAAGCTTGGCAGATGGAGTATAATGTGGGAAAATGTGAACTTGTCCACTTTGGCAGGAAGAATAGAAAAGCAGTATATTATTTGAATGGAGAGAGACTGCAGAACTCGATGGTACAGAGGAATCTGGGTGTCCTTGTATATGAGTCACAAAAAGTTGCTATGCAGGTACAGCAAGTGATTAGGAAGGCAAATGGAATGTTTGCATTTATTGCAAGGGGAATCAAGTATAAATGTAGGGATGTGTTGTTACAGCTATACAGAGCCTTAGTTAGACTGCATCTGGAGTACTGTGTACAGTTTTGGTCTCCTTACTTAAGAAAGGATATAATTGTATTAGACACAGTTCAGAGAACATTTACTCGACTGATTCCTGTAATGAAGAGGTTATCTTGTGTGGAAAGGTTCAGCAGTTTGGGCCTATACCCATTGGCGTTTAGAAGAATGAGGGTGATCTTATTGAAGATCCTGAGGGAACTTGACAGGATGAATGCTGGAAGGATCTTTTCCCTTTTGGGGGAGTCTATAACGAGGGGACACAGTTTAAAAATTAGGAATCTCCCATTTAAGATAGAGATGAGAAGAAATTTTTTCTCTGAGGGTCGTTAGTCTGTGGAATTCTCTTCCCCAGAGAGCAGTGGAGGTGGGTCATTGAATATATTCAAGGCTGAGTTAGATAGATTTTTGACAAGGGACTCGAGGGTTGTCGGGGGCAGACAGAAAAGTGGAGTTGAGCCCACAATCAGATCAGCCATGATCTTATCGAATGGCAGAGCAGGCTCAAGGGGCTAAATGGCCTAGTCCTTCTCCTAATTCTTGTGTTCTTGTGTCAAAAGGAGTTCTCCATGCCACCCCTTCCCCCGCCCCTTATAAAAAAGAGACCAATTAGTGCAGTCAGAATAATGAAAAAGCAGTTCCCATCCCAAACCAGGGGGAGAAACTCAATACAGGGGTGGCACAGTGGCGCAGTGGTTAGCACCGCAGCCTCACAGCTCCAGCGACCTGGGTTCGGTTCTGGGTACTGCCTGTGCGGAGTTTGCAAGTTCTCCCTGTGACCACGTGGGTTTCCTCCCACAGCCAAAGACTTGCAGGTTGATAGATAAATTGGCCATTGTAAATTGCCCCTAGCGTAGGTAGGTGGTAGGACAATTGAAGGAAGGTGGGGATGTGGTAGGGAATACGGGATTAATGTAGGATTAGTATAAATGGGTGGTTGATGGTCAGCACAGACTCGGTGGGCTGAAGGGCCTGTTTCAGTGCTGTATCTCTCTATGACTAGCCATACATGTTTTTACAACCTACCACAAATAGCTCCCCACACCCAGCCCCATCTACAGAACCACAATCATCTCCAGTTTCTTTTTTCACACTGCCATTTAAATATGTACAACCTTGCCAGCAAATACAATGAACACATGTAAGATATAAATCTTATCATGAAGCTAAAAATCCTAAGCCCTTCCAACATATTCAAGTCATAACTCCAGGGAAAGTGTGCAGGACCTAGATACGCAGGAACTTGGTCTTATGTCTGCAGGGCTTGGTAAGGGCTGAAGCCTTCACCTGCCCCTTACAAAGCCAAAGGGCTTAACTGCAAATATCGCAGTTAAGGGGTGTGTGAAGTACAGGATGTGATAAACATAGGGTGAGAGGAAGTATTAATGGGATTAGCATCCTTGAAAGTGGATAAATCACCAGGCCTGTATGAAATGTACTTAAAAGAAGCCAGGGAGGAAATAACGGAGGGTCCATCCATCATTTTTTTATCCTCACTGGATACAGGTGTGATGCCGGAGGATTGGAGGACTGCTAATGTTGCACCTCCGTTTAAAAAGGAAGTGATAGACCGAATAATTACAGGCCAGTCTGTCCAACCTCAGTAGTGGGCAAATTATTGGAATCAATTCTGAGACACAGGATAAACTGTCACTTAGAAAGGCACAGGTTAATCAACAATAGTTAGCATGGACTTGATAAGGGAAGATCTTGTTTGACTAACTTGATTGAATTTTTATTGAAGATGTAACAAGGAAGATAGATGAGGGTAGTGCAGTTGATGTGGTCTACATGGACTTTAGCAAGGCTATTGACAAGGTCTCACATGGCAGACTGGTTAGAAAAATAAAGGCCCATGGGATCCAGAGAAAGCTGGATACAAAATTGGCTCAGTGGTAGGAAACAAAGGGTAATTATTGACAGGTGTTTTTGCGATTGGAAAGCGGTTTCTAGTGGCATTACGCAGGGCTCAGTATGAAGTCTTCTGCTTTTAGTCCTATATACTAACGATTTGGACGTAAATGTAGGGATCATGATCAAGATGTTTGCAGATGACAGAAAAATTAGCGAAGTGGTTGAGAGCAAGGAGGATTGTTGTAGACTGAAGATTGTTGCAGGAAGATATCGATGGACTGGTCAAGTGGGCAGAAAACTGGCAAATAGAATTCAACTTGGAGAAATGTGAGCTGATGCATTCGGGGAAGTCAAACAAGGCAAAGGAATAAATGATTAATGCGAGAGTATTGAGAGGTGTAGAGGAAGAGAGGGACTTTGGAGTGAATATCCACAGATCCCTGAAGGTGGCAGGACAGGTCAATAAGGTGATTAAGAAGGCATATGGTATCCTTTCCTTTATTAGCTGAGGTATAGAATACAAGAGCAGGGAGGTTATGCTGGAACTGTATAAATCATTAGTTCGGCCACAACTTGAGAACTGTGTGCAGTTCTGCTCGCCTCATTACAGAAAGGATGTAATTGCACTAGAGAGGGTACTGAAGAGATTAGCAAGGATGTTGCCAGGACTGGAAAAATGCAGCTATGAGGAAAGGTTTCGATAGGTTGGGGTTGTTCTCCTTGGAATAGAGAAGGTTGAGGGGAAATTTGACTGAAATGTACAAAATTGTGAAGGGCCTGAATAGAGTGGATGCGAAGGGCCTTTTTACCTCAGCAGAGAGGTCAGTGAATAGGGGGCATAGATTTAATGTGATTGGGAGAAATATTAGAGGGGAGATGTGAAAAAATGTTTACACCCTGAAGGTGGTGGGGGTCTGGAACTCACTGCCTGAAAGGGTAGTTGAGGCAGAAACCCTCAACTCATTTAAAAGGTGTCTGGATATGCACCTCAAAGTGCCATAACCTGCAGGGCTACGGACCGAATGTTGGGAAGTGAATTAGGCTGGGTGTCATTTTTTTTGGCAGGTGCAGACACGACGGGCCAAGTGGTCTCTTTCTGTGCCATAAAACTTCTATGATTCTCGTCACATGCAGAAGCCTGAAACTGAATTGCATACGTTTGGATAGGATTTAGACTGTGCAACAAGCATAAGGTTGTATGAAGGGCACTTTAGAAACAACCTGCTGGGCTCTGAAGAAAGCTAGCAGTCTTAAGGAACGAGCACAAATGGAGGCAACTATTCAATGTGATCAGGGGAATAAGCTATGTTTAGCAACTAGCTGGGTGCCTGCCTTCAGGACATTGGGCTTAATGCTCAATGAGAGAGCCAAGTCACTGAAAACATCTGTTACACTGTGTACACAGTTACAGTGCCCTTCAATAACTGGCAGATAGTATTTCTATCCCCTAGATATTTCGGTGTAATTGGAAATTAGGAACTTCATTCTGGATGACCGTGAAAATGGTGAAAGAACTTTCTTCTCCGAACAGCTTATCTGGGAGAATTTGCTCATGATAGGATAACTTTCCCAGTCCCATCACTTAAATAGTTGGACCAGAACAGAGTGAGCTTTGTGATTGCCAAAGTCATACTGGGCCAACCTTGCTGGATTTCACAAAATCCTAATTAATTATGCTTGGTGAGCTCCTGGCCTGCATCGAGCTGTAGCTGCTATTTACAGGGACGCATTGATTCTTGCTGGGCACAAATCTGGAAATAGTTGGTCAAGGATGCACAGTGCATAGTACCTCCATTTTGTGAAGCTGCTTTGGAGATGCTTGTGGAAGAAATGAAACAATGAAGGGATGCTCTGTTTGAAATCCCAGGGCTCCGTCACCACAGGAACTCCATACAGTCTACATGACATGAGATGGCAGATAGACTCAATGCCACATCTAAAATTAAAGATTATGGGAATAGATGAGAAGAAATGATGAATAGCCTGAGAAGGTCGGTCAAAGTAAAGCTGGCCTCTTTTTTCATTATACCCAGCAAATGGACAAATTACACAGGCCACAAACAGTATCAAAGCACGAATGAAGTTTCACACCGAGCACTCATAAAACAGCTCTTTCCAAGCTACACATACTTCTCAGGGCAAACCTCATTACCATCAATCGAACTGAAACTGTTGTCACATTTCCATTTTGAAAGGCAAGTCCACGAACTCACTTTATAATACCATCTAGGCTGTAGGCTCTTTTACTCAAGGATGCAAGGTGGACTTGAAGGTCACATTTTTTATGGGCTCTTTTAATTTCCAATGCCTCATTATTGCTTCCCTGATTGTACTGATTGCTGACAAGCAGCAATTGATAGGAAAGAGGAAACCTGATTAGAGGTTGGGCCTCCTAATTTAAATCATTTAGTCATTTTGAACAGGCCAGGTTTAATACCCTGGGGACTGCTACCATAGCGGGTGTGGGCCTCGGTGAAGCAGCAGTTCTTGAATTCAGGGTGAGTAGCATAATTTTCTTGCCATTCATCCTCCATTCATTCACTCACAAACTTACCCATTTGTATTTCAGCACACCACCATTCCACACATTGTTTGCAATGTAATCTTAGTTGTAATCTTATGTGAAACACCAAGAATCAGCCACAGGTCCCAGTGGCATCCAGAAGCCAGCACTTCCTATCACTCTACATTACACACTCATTTGGTGGCAAGCCAAAACATATACACTCAGATAGGAGGGTGCACCAGGTAAGGCACAGATCATGAGTGAGTTGCAACAGGTGATGGCAGCCAAGGGGCAGCCAGCATCTGCTGCTCAGGTGGCCAACTTGCATCATTCTCCAGCTGCAGAGCTCTGTGTACTCAACTTCAAGTGGAATTCTTTGAAAAGAAAAAATGTCACCTCAGCACCATTTCTTGTTGAAATTAGAGTGTGTTTCAAGCTTCCTGCTGGAGGCAACCATGATGATATTCATTATGCACAACTTTGCAGTCAGACGTGGCTGCTTCATGGAAGTGAAGCCCAGAATGGAATGCATGCCAAATTCTGTGACCATCTGCAATGGAGCCTCCAATGCAAGAGATCTTAAGCCCACTTGTAGATGTCTTGTAAATTCCCAGATAGTTGCTACTGGGTTCTTGGGCTCCAACTTGCTTGGTTTCAACAGACCATGGGACTGGGGATAGATTGGTAGGCCTGCTGAGGGAGCATCCAGCAGCAGAAGCATGGTTGCAATGGGCTGTGATGAGGGTGTCACCTCTCAAGGTGAACCCATATTTTGCCCATCTAACAATGACACAAGATGAGCCACAAAGCGGGCAGGACCTTGCCAGTGATTAGAGCATTGGATGTGGTGGCACTAATTGCCAGTATTGTATTTCAAGGCTTTTAATATTTATCACAAAAACATCCTTTTCCAAGATCAGTTAGACCAGGATTATTGTTTATAAATTTTCAGTGGCCAGATTTTGTGGTCATCAGCAAACATATTGCGCTCGCTGTTCATCATCACTTATCACTATCATCAGAGCTTCCCGCTCCAACACTGTTAACTCTGGTGTCCCCTAAGAGTCTATCCTTGGCTCCCACCTATTTCTCATCATGCTGCCCCTCAGTGACATCATCCGAAAACACTTTGTTTTTCACATGTACACTGACGAAACTGCACCACCACCTCTCTCGACTGCTTGGTATCATAATTGACCCTGAGGTGAGCTTCCGACTACATATTCACACCATCACTAGACTTGCAGTAATTAAGATTCATCAAGCTTGAGAATTGCTGAAAATAGAGACATTATGTCAAAGCTTTTCATCTTGCACTCATCAGGACAATCCGTAAGAATACCAATGTAAGGGAAAACAACAAATTTGTACTGCATGAGAAGAGAATGCTGATTGGTTGGCAAGTGAATTCTGATTGGTAGAGGCATTGCCATGGAGAAGGCACCAGTTTATGGTGACTGACAGTTAACTGCCAAGCTTTGTTTGAAATTTAAGCCAGGCAGCTTGACTCTGACTGGTCAAGGCATTGTCCTGAGGAATGAAACAGCGAATGGCTGTCACTTATTTTGTTTAACTGAAACAGACACATTGTTTGTACATATTCTTTCTGTCTGCCAAGAACAGGGCCCTGTATATTAATATATGTAGCTTCCAGTACATGCAAACGTGCCACACTGCGAGCCCTACTGACATTCTTAAATTCTATCATTACATATGGTTCCGCGATTGAACAACCTTTGCTAAATAATCCTCAGTGTGCTAAGAATTACGCTGACAACCATTTTAAGATTTTTCATTTCAAAATAGCACAGACAGGAATTTGAAACAAATACATTTACCAGTGTACACGGAGCGATCTAAAGTCTCTGATTGTTTCCTTTGCACTTCCAGGTCTGTCAAATATATATCCTGCCACCCAATCTTTCCTTCCATCATACTGTATGACATTTAATCATCATAATTAAGTATTTGTCTCTATAGCCTAAGGTTAACAGAAGAAATAGTGCCTTCAAAGATTGTGCTTTTTTAATTAAAATGAGAACTTGTGGTTAACATTTTTTCTCATTTAAGGATTTTAAAAATTCATTTCATAAAACAATTATGTTGATAATGGCAGATAAAGCACATCTTCCATTTGTGTTAAATGTGCAATGAATCTAAATGTGAATGCTGATGCATATGATGAGGGTTGACAATAATGATCATGGCCGGCAATAAAGGCAATATAATATTCCGTAATGTTGCATCTCAGAAATATCAGTATTACTTAATTATCTTGATACTTACACATCCTCTATAAACAACAGATATGACTTAACACGCCACTTGAGATCAAATTAAATAAAACTCTGAGCACTCACAGGAAAAGCCTTCAGTATGCATCTACCAATTGTGCTTTATGTTTATATTTCTTCAGTGGTTTAATGTGTGGGAAACAATGCTGAAAGGAATTCTAAATTGCAAGGCTGTCAGAGAAATTTGCATGGAATCATAAAATGTTCCAAGTGCGAAGAAAGACTAAGGGAAAAGATTAATAAGAATACTCAGCCTCGAGTGATGACAATATAAATCTTTGCAAGTAAAAATGAATGTGATTCAAATGACACTTCAAAATTTCAAAGATATTTAAATCCAGGAACTTCTCCCAACTCCACATATGTTGGTGGAGTCACCCTTCCTAACATTTTCATTTAAAAATTTATTATTTTAGCTTTAGCCAGGCCTAGGCCCCCAGATGAATCCCACTTACATGAAGTGGCAAGACAGAATGCCCAATTTCACCCAGTATATTGGCCACCAATGATCTGCCCATCTGCTGAGATACCAGGAATGTCTTTTGTGAAGACAGATGCAAAGTATTCATTAAGAACCATACCAACATCTTCCGCCCCTACACATAGGTTACCTTTATGTTTTTTTATGGGCCCTACTCTTTCCTTAGTTACCCTCTTACTCATAATGTATTGATAGTTTTATCAATCTTTGGGTTCATCTTGATTTTGCTTGCCAATATTCTTTCATGCCCTCTCTTTGCTTTCCTAATTTCCTTTTTGATTTCACCTCTCCACTTTCTATACTCGTCTCAGCATGCTGTGGTACTGAGTTCTCTGTATTGGCATAAGATTTCTTTTTCTTCCTTATCTTACCCTGTAAGCTCCTTGACATCCATGGGGCTCTAGATTTGACCATCCCACCCTTTTTCATTATGGCAACATGTTTACTCTGAACCCCCTGAATCACCCCTTTGAATGCCTCTCAGTGCTCTGATACTGATTTACCTTCAAGTAGCTGTTTCCAGTTCACTTTTGCTAAATCCTCAGCTCAGTAAAATTGCCTTGCCCCAACTGCAAACTCTAGCTCCTGTTCTATCCTTGTCCTTTTCCTTATTGATGTTAAAGCTGACTGAATTACGGTCACTACCAGCAAAATGCTCTCCCACTGCCACTTCTTCCACCTGCCCAGCTTCATTTCCTAAAACTAAGTCCAAAACTGCACCCTCTCTTGTTGGACTCGCTACATGCCGGTCAAAAAAGTTATGCTGAATGCCCCTCAAGAATTCTGCTCCCTCAATTCCTTTCACAGTAAAACTATCTCAGTTAATATTGGGGTAATTAAAATCCCCTACTATTACTACCCAATTGTTTTTGCACTTCTCAGAGATTTGCCTCCATATCTGCACTTCTATCTCTCTCTGACTGTTTGGGAGTCTATAGTACACTCCCAGCAGTGTGATCACCCCCTTTTTGTTCCTTAGCTCAATCCATATGGCCTCATTTGATGATCCTTCTAACATATCATCCCTCCTCACAACTGTAATTGTTTCTGTGACAAAAATTGCCGCCCCCCCCCCCTCCTTTTTTATCCCCCTCTCCATCATGTCTGAAAACCCTGTAACCAGGAACATTGAGCTGCCATTCCTGTCCTTCCTTAGGCCATGTTTCTGTAATAGTTATGACTAAAGTTATAATGGATATGTCGATGATTAGAATTGATAATTCCATAAGTATTTCCTCATATTTTGAAGTATGGACAATACTGTGAATTGCAAGTTAGGTCCAGCTTTAAATACTCTGTTGCATTCAATAATTGTTTCAGTTGGGTATTTTGATTTCATCTGTAAAAGTGAAGCCAGTATAATGTGGATCACTAATGCTGTCTGCTGTATCCATAGAACATAGAACATTACAGCGCAGTACAGGCCCTTCAGCCCTCGATGTTGCGCCGACCTGTGAAACCATCTGACCTACACTATTCCATTTTCATCCATATGTCTATCCAATGACCACTTAAATGCCCTTAAAGTTGGCGAGTCTACTACTGTTGCAGGCAGGGCGTTCCACGCCCCTACTACTCTCTGTGTAAAGAAACTACCTCTGACATCTGTTTAAGAGAATTCTGATTCACGTGTAGTGAAAATCTGAGTGCACATCCTTCATCTTCATCTCACCGTACACTGATAGAATATTTTAAATTGTGAGCACCTTTAGTATCAACATTTCCAACTGGGATGGGCAATAAATGCTGGCATAGCCAGTGACGCCCACATCCCATGAATGAATAAAAAAAATTCCAACTGAATATTTTAAAATTATAGCTTTTTAAACCCATATTCCAGCTCATACTGAAGGAAGTAGTCTCAGAGCTACAATCGTTTCAGAAGGAAAATGTGCAGATTGTTACACATCAGATGTAGGACGGAAAGAAATGGCAAGAACTGGAAGTTCAAGTTTAATTATTGCTCAGAAAACAACAGCAAGACTATATGTTGTGCAAGAACGTTACAATGTCTGTATGCAGTTACTTCCCAGATCTGATGTCATATTGCAGGCCTGTCGTCAGTTTCAGGACCTGACTTTCCTTCACATGTATTCCCCATTCCTTCCCTTCTCTCCTCTGCTGAGCTAAGTTAGTCCCTGCTGGAGCTTCCAGTTCCATGGGTACTGGCAGCCTTATACACAAGGTTATACAAGGAGTGCCAACGAGCTATTTGAACATGGAATGAGCTCGGCCAAGCCACATCCTGTCTTCACCTGATACCCACACCTTCCAGCCGGAGCCGCTGGCGAGCTACCAGGGATGGGTCTCTGCAACCTCCCCCAACCCTCCACGATCTCTGCACTCCTCTAATTTTGGCTTCTTGCATATCCCCAATTTCCAAAGCCCCAGCATTGGCAGCTGTGCTTACAGCTCCCTGGGCCCTAGGCTCTGGAATTCCCTCCCCAAACCTCTCTGCCTTTAATTTTGATCATTAAAGACTCGAGCAAATGTCAGGATCTTATTAATGAGGCCTTCTCCTAAGTCATCCTTCTCTTTATTGTATCCACAAACCACTGTTTATCCTTAGTGTGTCCTCAATAAAGATACAATTTATCCATATTTCCCTTACTAACAGATAAAGGGTAGAAATTTGTGTCCACCGAACACCCATTTCTCAGTGGACACAAAACATATCAATTGTGTAGTGAGATGTCCTACACCCAAACTGCTCCGGTGTGCAGGAAGTGTCTTGGGATGTTTTCTTACATTAAAGCTGCTATATAGATGCTAACTATTGTTGATGGGTAGTCATACTTGGATGAACTGCTGAGGTCTGCAGAATTCTTCTAGAAGTACTTCTAGGTTTAGAAACCATTTGACTCAGCAATGGTGTGAAAAGTTATCTCCTTCCATGCATGTTTAGCCTGTGCCCTTTTTTTATTCTTTCATGGGATGTGGGCATTGCTGGCTAGGACAGCATTTATTGCCCATCCTTAATTGCCCTTGAAAAGGTGGTGATGAGCCGCCTTCTTGAACTGCTGCAGCCCTTGGGCTGTAGGTACACGCACAGTGCTGTTAGGAAGGGAATTCCAGGATTTTGACCTACTGACAGTGAAGGAATGGCGATATAGTTCCAAGTCAGAATGGAGTGTGGCTTGGAGGGGACCTTGCAGGTGGTGGTGTTCCCATGCATCTGCTGCCCTTGTCCTTCTAGGTGGTAGAGCTCGGGGGGTTGGAATGTGCTGTTGAAGGAGCGTTGGTGTGTTGCTGCAGTGCATCTTGTAGATGGTACACACTGCTGCCACTGTGCTTCGGTGGTGGAGGGAGTGAATGTTGAAGGTGGTACTTGGGGTAACAATCAAGCAAGCTGTTTTGTCCTGGATAGTGTGAAACTTCTTGAGTGTTGTTGGAGCTGCACTCATCCAGGCAAGTGGAGAGTATTCCATCACACTCCGGATTTGTGCCTTGTAGATGGTGGACAGGCTTTGGGGAATCAGGAGGTGAGTTACTCGCCACAGAATTCCCAGCCTCTGACCTGCTCTTGTAGCCACAGTATTTATATGGCTGGTCAAATTTAGTTTCTGGTCAATGGTCACACTCAGGATGTTGATATTGGGGGATTCAGCAATGGTAATCCCATTGAATGCTAAGGGGAGGTGGTTAGATTTTCTCTTGTTAGAAATGGTCATTGCCTGGTACTTGTGTGGCACGAATGTAACTTGCCACTTATCAGCCCTAGGCTGAATGTCGTCCAGGTCTTGCTGTATAAGGACATGGACTGTTTTAGTATCTGAGGAGTCAAGAACAGTGATGAATGGTGTGAAATCATCAGCGAACATACCCACTTCTGACCTTATTGTGGAGAGGTCATTGAATGAAGCAGCTGAAGATAGTTGGGCCTAGGACATTACCCTGAGGAACTCCTGCAGTAATGTCCTGGGACTGAGATGATTGACCTCCAACAACCACAACAGTCTTCCTGGTATGGTATGACTCCAAACAGCGGAGAGTTTTCTCTCTGATTCCCATTGACTCCAGTTTTGCTAGGGCTCCTTGATGCCATACTTGGTCAAATGCTGCCTTGATGTCAAGGGCAATCACTCTCACCTTACCTCTTGAGTTCAGTTCTTTTGTCCATGTTTGGACCAAAGATGTAATGAGGTCAGGAGCTGGGTGGCCCTGGCGGAACCCAAACTGAGCATCAGTGAGCAGGTTATTGTTGAGTGAGTGACATTTGATAGCACTGTCAATGACATCTTCCATCACTTTACTGATCGAGAGTAGACTGATGGGGCAGTAATTGTCCTGCTTCTTATGGACAGGACACACCTGGGCGATTTTCCACACTTCCGGATAGATGTCAGTGTTGTAGTTGTACTGGAACAGCTTGGCTAGAGGCACAGCTAGTTCTGCAACACAAGTCTTTAGTACAACAGCCAGGATGTTGTCAGGGCCCATAGCCTTCGCAGTATTCAGCGCCTTCAGCCATTTCTTGATATTGGCCCTAGGGTGCTGAATCCTGCCATCTCTTTCTGGTGCACTTAATCAGAAGATTTCCTGATACATTGGAGAATCTTGGTTTTTGGCACAACTCCTCTGGAAGCGAACAGTATGTTTGCCACTCAAAAATCAATTGCCAGCCTTGCTCCAGTGCAGCAATTAAAAAGAAAATCCTGATGCTGATTAACTTCAAATACTGCAGCATCAATTAATTGTCTGCCCTCCCTACCATCACCGCCCACCCCCCACCCCACCCCACTCCACTGCCAAAAAAAACAGAGAGGAGGTGTTACTTAGAATTACTCAGGTCATGTGTTTGGCTAATTACCATTGTTACGACCAAGGCGGGAGGAGTGCATTGTTAATTCAGTTCCACTTCTCCACAAGTCGCAACATATTCTTTAAAGTTTTCCCATTTGTTGAAACAGTCAATCGGGGACACTATTTTTCCCCCTTAATAGAACACACTAACCAGGTTTCTTTACTGAACAACAAAATTAACAGTTTATTATAAAATGAGTCTTAACTAGTAATGAAGTAAAACAATATCACATAAATCAAATCTTTAAGAAAATCCAACATTAAATTTTGAAAAGTCCTCTATTTTACCTGAACCAATTTTGAAAAGTCCCTTTTTACCTTAGTCCCTTCACACTCGCATTCACACACACATATATATATACATATAATATATATATATATATATATATATAGTTGGCAGGAAAAAAGACAGAGGCGCAAGGGGAGAGCCAACTGTGCAACAGCCCCAACAAACAAATTTCTCTGCAGCACCTGTGGAAGAGCCTGTCACTCCAGAATTGGCCTTTATAGCCACTCCAGGCGCTGCTTCACAAACCACTGACCACCTCCAGGCGCGTACCCATTGTCTCTCGAGATAAGGAGGCCCAAAAGAAGAATATATATATATATATATATATATATAACTATATATATTCCTATCCATAAATTGGTTAACTGGAAAAATAAAAAGGAGTTTTTAGATCAGAGCTCTGTGACAGACAAAAAACACAAATAGATCATATGACCATACGAATTAGAAGTAGAAGTAGGCCATTCAGCCCATCGAGCCTGATCCCCCATTTAATAAGATCATGGCTGATCTGTTTCTGTCTCGAATTCCACACTCTCATCTACCCCTGATAATCTTTCATCCCTTGCCTAAAAAGAATCTATCTACTCCACCTTAAAAATATTCAATGACCCCACCTCCACCACTTTCTGAGGCAGAGAATTCTGAAGTCGCACAACCCTCTGAGAGAAAAAATTCTCCTCATCTCTGTCCTAAAAGGCGACACCTAATTTTCAAACAGTGCTCCCTACTTCTGGACTCACCCACAAGAGGAAACATCCTTTCCACATTCACCTTGTCAAGACCGTTCAGGATCTTATATACTTCAACCAAGTCTCCCCTCACTCTTCTAAACTCCAGTGAAAACAAGCCCAGTCTGTCCAACCTTTCCTCATAAGACAACCCACTCTTTCCAGGTATCAATCTTGTAAACCTCCTCTGAACCGCCTCCAACGCATTCACATCCGACCTTAAATAAGGAGACTAAAACTGCACACAGTATTCGAGATATGGTCCCACCAACACCCTGTATAACTGAAGCATAGCATCCTTACTTCTATTTTCAATTCCTCTCGTAATAAAGGATAGCATTCCATTAGCCTTCTTTATTACTTGCAGTACCTGCATACTAATCATTTGTGACTCATGCACTAGAACACCTGGATCCCTCTGCACCTCGGAATTCTGCAGTCGTTCCCCATTTAAGAAATACTCTGCTTTTTTATTCTTCCTGCCAAAGTGAACAACTTCACATTTTCCCACATTATACTCCGTCTGCCAGATTTTTGCCCACTCACTCAACCTTTCTATGTCGGTCTGCAACCTCCTTATGTCCTCTTTACAATATACTTTCCTACCTATCTGCAAATTTAGCTACCATGCCATCACTCCCTTCATTTAAATCATTGATATAAATTCGAAAAGGTTGAAGCCCCAGCACAGACCGCTGCGGGATTCTACTCGTCACGTCCTGCCGACCAGGAAAGGATCCATTTATGCATACTCTCTGTTTTCTGCCAGCCAACCAGTCTTCTATCCATGCTAATATATTACCCACTACACCATGAGGTCCTACTTTGCACAACAACCTTTTATGTGGCACCTTGTCAAATGCCTTCTGGAAATCCATGTACAAGACGTCAACGGGCTCCCTTTTATCCACAGCGCATGTTACTCCTTCAAAGATCTCCAATAAATTGGTTAAACATGATTTTCCTTTCACAAAACCATGCTGACTATTCCCGATTACCTTGAGTTTTTCTAAGTGGCCAGCTACAGCCTCCTTAATGATCGATTCTAACACCTTCCCCACAACAGACGTCAAGCTAACTGGCCTATAGTTATCTGTTTTCTGCCTCCCCCCTTCTTGAATAGGGGGGTTATATTTGCTACTTTCCAGTCTGATGGAACCTTTCCAGAATCTAGCGAATTTTTAAAAATTAACACCAATGCATCTTTTACCTTATTAGCCACCTCCTTTAAGACCCCAGGATGAAGCCCATCAGGACCGGGGACTTGTCAGCCTGCAGCCCCATCAGTTTGGTCAGTACCGCTTCCCTCGTGATTGTCATTTCACCAAGTTCCTCTCTTCCTCCCACCTCCTGATTTACAGCTATTACTGGAATGTTTTTGTATCCTCCAGAGTGTAGACAGAAGCAAAATATTTGATCATTTCATCCGCTATTTCCTTATCTACTATTAACTCCCAATTCTCACTCTCTAGAGGACAAACACTCACTTTACTTACTCTTTTCCTTTTTAAATACCTGTAGAAACTCTTGCTATCCATTTTTACATTTCTAGCTAGCTTCCTCTCATACTCTAATTTCTTTCTCCTGATGAACCTTTTAGTCATCTCTGCCGTTCTTGATATTCTGACCAATCATTTGACCTGCCAATCATCTTTGCACAATTATATGCTTTTTCCTTAAGTTTGATGCTTTCCTTAACTTCTTTAGTTAAACAAGGATCGTGGGTCCTCCCCTTAGAATTTTTCTTTATAATAGGAATATACTTATTCTGCGTATTCTGAAATATTCCCTTAAATGTCTGCCACTGCTTCTCTATTGATCTATCTCCTAGCCTAGGAACCCAGTTCACTTCAGCTAGCTCAGCTTTCATGCCCACATAGTTGCCCTTCTTTAAGTTTAAAATTCTAATCTGAGACCCACTCCTCTCTCTTTCAAACTGGATGTAAAATTCAAAGATCACTTGCTCATTTTTTGTTGTTGAAGTAAGCAGCAGATGAGATATGTTGCTCCGAACTGGCACACAGTCCAAACTTCAAGCACATGAATCTTTAGGATCTTTAGAATCTTCCAGAAATTAGTTCTCTTCAGCTGGCATTGAAAATTATTTAGCAGGGATTCTTGAAATACAAGAAACAAAATGAATTCAAAGTTGACTTCACAGGATCCTTCAGAAAGTGAAGCTGGATTGTGGTCTTCTGTTTTTTCTTGACTTCTTCTCCAGGCTTGACACGCGCAGTATTTGACAAACAAACAGCTTGGCAGTTGTCTTGCCCACCCAGATGTTCTGTGCCTGCTGCTGGGCTTGTCCAATCAAAGGAGAGTTGTCAATTTTCTGCCCCTGTTGCCATAGCTTCTGCCCTAAGCCTAGCCTGAGCCAGGTTCCAAACAGTAACACTGTTGCCAATCCAGCCCTCACTGTCCCCTTGATATTAAAACATTTATTTAGCTTGATTATAAATTCCTTTTTTTAAAAAGTTATTTTAATGAAACAGAGTCACTTTCATTACACTACTATGAAAACAAAGGTCGTATCATCATATTTACTGGTTACTTGTGTAATTGAAATGGAGATTGTGCAGGATTTACATTGATCTATCAGGGGATGCAATTTAACATTTAATCTGTAAAATTTCCAAACTAATTGTTCATATATTATTGCAAGATCTGCAGTTTTACTTCGAACACACATATTAACAAGTCGTATGGAAAATGTAACAACGTTTATAACTGTGTACTGAAGTATAAGGTAAGATGAGTTCGTGTTTATTGCACATTGAAATAAAACAGAATGTGGTGATGTCTGTTTGCATTCTTGGATCTTATCAAAGTAGAGATTGCACCAGGACTTTTGGCTTCAACTGCATTGACAGGGCTGGATTTAGTGAGCCTGTCAGCAGGTCACAGTCAGTCATGCGACAGGGACAGGATTCGAGACGCTGAATACGATGTCCAGTGACACCGGAGCAGGTGCTGGCACCATATTTAAAGGGCTACCAGTCCTGTATTCACTCCTGCCTGGTTTAAAAGAGTGACTTCCTGAGTTTGCAAGTGGTTACGCAGGAGGAAGCGGGACTTGGGGAGAGAGGCACCACAAATCGCTGGTAGAGGGGGGTTAGGCATCACCTCATCCTGACAGATGCATGGCTGCATCTCGAATACAGGTCACCCTCTTTCACAGCTCACCCCCATTAACTTCCCTGAGAGCGGACGAGAGCATGAACTATATAGGATTCTCCAGTAGGGGACAAGTGACTGCCACTAGCAGAACTGTCATGTTGATCTCTCTGCGAAGTATGACTATTTCCCTCTTTCCAGTTGCTGGACAAGACGGCCCAGAACAGCAGGGAGACATTACAGACTGGTAGAGGCATCCCAGACATCAGGCCTCTCTCCACGGCTGAGGAGAAGGCATTTGATCTAGTGAGGATCCAGGGTGGCCACTCAATAGTGGATGGTGAGACTGGAGTCTCCACGCAAGACAGTGAGGATTGGCTTCCATCGACAATACAGTTCACTTCTGGAGACCCACTTCACACAATGGTTGGCATGATGAAATCTGCTCATCCTAACCCACACATGTTTGTATTCTGTCATACAGGTCGGCATCCACATTAGACTGTAGTAAAAAGGGAACTTAATTCCACCTCTGAGGAGGATCAGGAGTCAGAGAATGCACTGTCCCATGACTCTCCTGCACCTTCCGCCAGTACAGATACTTTCACTTGGTGGGTTTCCTCTTGGCTGTAGAATCAGGGTCACAAGCTGGTGAGAGCATCACACACACACCTAAGCAGCTGGCTGAGGCTGTGACAGGCAAGGCCTCTGACAATTGGACGCCTCTGGGTGTCGAGACTCATGCTGAGCCCCAGGCTGATGACAAGCCTTGGTGTCGAAAGCACAGGGCTTGCTGGAGTTGCAGAGAGGGGTAAGGCAACATCTGGCCGAGATGCCAGATGCAATGTGCAGTGAGTGAACAATGGAGGAGTCCATCCACATCATGACTGCTGCCATGTCTCAGGCATGTAAGTTCATGGCGTCCTCTATTAAGAGGTTGGTGACCCTTATGGAGAGATAGATCCCAAAAATGCATGCAGACCTGCACAACATCGCCTTGGCTATGAGCTTGACAGTAATGGCAAGGCGAGAGAAGGACAAGGCACCTGGAGTCTTCTCCTCTAGTGAGCAGGGAGGTTCAAGTGAGCCTTGAAAGGGAGGAGGAGAGGCTGACCTTCACAGCTGGGGGCTCCCATCAGGTTCCTCTCGCGAGTGTGAACACCGTCTGCTTAGCCCCTTCGCCAGTAAGACCAGCTCCAGTAGCCAGGACGCCTGAGGAGAGTCCTGTACCTGTGCAGGAAATCCTCAGGCAGCCAGGGCCCTCCAGGCCTCAGACAGCCAGAGGATGGCTGCCAAAGTCATCACAGGTCAAGGGGCAGCGTGATCAGCAGCCTGCCTCCGTCCCAGCTGCTAGCGCAGGGGTCACACCTCATAGAAGCACTTGTAAATGTATCAAGAAAATCACCTAGAGACACTTGGGGTTTCACGGATGTTTGACATTTGACATTTGTTTTCTCATATAGAGTTCTTTTGTTTTTGAAAATAACTTTTATTGTGTAAAACTGATTATTCTACCAAGCCTTAATTGTGAGCTGCTGACTTCACCCTTCCCCCTTAGTGGATGCCAATGTAGGCACAGCCCTCATTTGAATATGGTCTCCATGGGCCATTCCATGTGGTTCAGCTGGGCGCTGGGCATGGAAAAGAAATAGAAAAAAGGTGACAGATTGCACGCCTTGAGGTGAGTCTTTATTGATTTTACTCTGAGTGGCTGGAAGTGGGTAACTATGAGATTGTCTCTTGCCTTCTTGACCCGTCTCTCAACATGTCTGACTTTCGGTGCAAGGGGTTCAAAATCCAGTGCTGCCTGTTCATCACCCTCCTCCGCATCCTCCATGTCGGTGGAGGAGTAGTATTCAATCATGTCCTCATCATGCAAGGCCTTCCCCCTCTGCAGTGCTAGATTGTTCAGAGCAGAGCAGACCACCACGATACATGAGACCTCGCTGGGCCATACAGCAGGGCTCCACCGGATCGATCCAGGCAATGAAATCTTATCTTCAGCAGCCCAATAGTCTGCTCGATGGTCGCTCGGGTCGAGAAGTGACAAGTGTTGTACCTCTCCTCCACTGCATTGCGAAGGTTCCTCACAGGTGTCAGTAGCCATATTTTCCATGGGTAGCCCTTAAACCCTGAGAATCCATCCCTGAATGCGAGTGGGGGGGCCTGAAATGCCTCGGCACCTGGGACTGTCAACGTATGTAGGCATCACGGCTGCTTCCCGAGAAGCAGGCACACACCTGCAGGAAACTCTTTCAGTAGTCGGACCAGGTGAACGTTGATGGAATGGAAGCCCTTCCTGTTGATGAAGGTGGGTGGCTGGTCCTTTGGAGCCTTGATGGCCACAGGCGTGCACCCGGGGAATTCCAGCAATGGCCCCGAATCTGATGACCCTCTCGACCTGACTGTCAGCGTCGGTCAAGTAGCACACATAGTCGGCGGCCCTCTTGAACAGAGCATTGGTCACCTCCTTAATGCTGCAGTGGGCTGTTGCCTGCAAGACGCCACACATGCCCCCAATAGATCCCTGGAATGATCCAGTCATGTACAAGTTAAGTGCCATGTTGATTTTCAATGCCACCAGCATAGGGTCCCCACTAAATCCCATAGGTCGTAACTCGTCCTGCAGCAGGACACATAAGTCGATGGCGCCCTACCTGGAGAGCTGTAGTCTTCACTGTCATAGAGTCATAGAGTTGTACAGCATAGAAACAGGCCCTTCGGCCCACCATGTCCATGCCGACCATAATGTCCATCGATACTAATTCCACCTGCCTGCATTAATTCCATATCCCTCTATGCCTTGCTCATTCAAGTACCTGTCCAGATGCCTCTTAAATGTCACTAATGTTCCCGCCTCCACCACCTCCTCTGGCAGCTCATTCCAGATACCCATTATTCTTTGTGTGAAAAATGTACCCCTTTGATCCCCTTTAAACCTCCTCCCTCTCACCTTAAATCTATGCCCTCTAGTTTTACTCACCCCTACCATGGGAAACAGACTCTGGCTATCTACCCTATCTATGCCTCTCATAATTTTATATACCTCTATCATGTCCCCTCTCAACCTCCTTCGCTCCAGGGCGAAACAGACTCAGCCTATCCAATCTCTCTTTATAACTCAAGCCCTCCAAACCAGGCAACATCCTTGTGAATCTTTTCTGCACCCTCTCTAGCTTAATCACATCTTTCCTCTAGTGCGGCAACCAGAACTGCACATAATACTCCAAATGCGGCCTAACCGACATTTTGTACAACTGTAACATGACGTCCCAACTCTTGTACTCAATGCTTCGGCCGATGAAGGCAAGCATGCCATATGCCTTCTTCACCACCCTGTCTACCTGTGTTGCCACTTTCAGGGAACTATGTACTTGCACCCCAAGGTCTCTCTGCTCAACAACACTCCCCAGGGCCCTGCCATTCACTATATATGCCCTGGTTTAACTTCCCAAAATGCATCACTTCACACTTGTCTGCGTTAAATTCCATTTGCACTCCCTTGCCCACTTTCCCAGTTGATCTATATCCTGTTGTAACCTTAGACAACCTTCTTCACTGTCCACTATACCACCAATTTTGGTGTCATCTGAAAACTTACTAGTCATGCCCCTTACATTCACATCCAAGTCATTAATATATATGACAAACAACAGAGGGCCCAGCAATGATCCCTGCGGCACACCACTGGTCACTGGCCTCCAATCTGAAAAACACCCCTCCACTACCACCCTCTGCCTCCTATCACCAAGCCAATTTTGATGAATAAAGTATTTAAATGAAGGTCCTACACTTGTAGATAAACACAATGTTTGTGATATTGGTCTACGCCAGTGCCTGGCACATTCAAGTTGCTCAGCAACCTATTGAGAAAGGACCCTTCAGCAGCTCTATTTAAAGGACTTATCCACTATAAAAAGGTTAATTGCTGGTTTGTCCTTTTAATCTGCTGGTTAACTTCAGGACAATTTTTGGCTTGTCTGATTTATAAAACATAATTCTGACTGCAGAGAAAATATTTTTGTTGATGTTGGACTGTTTCCTATCTGCCTTCAACACGGTTTTACTACAGTCATTTGTGTTCTGCTCAGTCTGCCATTAACCCTGGAGGATCTCCCCTCTCCTGTCACTGCCTGCATCATGGCCTTCAATGCAGCATCGTAGAACCTGGGTGCCCTGCCTGGAGCTCTTGCAGCCATCTTAGCCCTTTGAAATTTTCATTAAGGAGTCTACAAAAATGCGTCAAAAGACAGTTGTGTAGACCTATAGTTCATGGTACCAGTTTTATGCAACATGTGTGTCGTGGGCTTTCATGGTGAAGTCTGGACTGAAAAAGAAAACTGTGGTTTTTCCTCCTCACTTGTGATCAAAACAATCATGAGAGTAATAAAGCCCCAAAAAAGAATTATAAGGGTATGTTTTAATCAGGGAGGTTCTGATGACTATGCAAGTTACATAGGTTTTACTACTTGTTTATGAGAGCATCAGAATTCCATTTATTGAGTTACAGCCAAATATCTCTCCAAGGCATTTGTTATTTCATATAATGTATTCTATCAGGGATATAAACCTGTCATCTTCTGAACAAGAATGACTTGTAGACAATTCATGCAGCCAGTGAATTAAACAAAAATGTCCACAAACAGTTCCGTGGAGCCCGTAGAATTGCACAAAAAGGCCTGGAGCAAACAAACTCTTCAAGTGTCGAAGAGCTGGAAGTGGTTGAGAAAAAATAATTTCAATGTTTTATATTAAAGGATCGAACCTAAAATATAATAAAATGTTCATGCTTTGCTGATAATGCTGGCAAGGTTTCAATCATAAGAGAAAGGCCAAGGCCAAATTTGACCTGAAGAAAATCATAATCTTACAACTGGTGCTTTGCTATGACTATCCTGTTTTCTTTATCAGATTGATCAAAGTTTGCAGTGTGTAGGCAGTGACAGGTCAGGGGGTTGTGATGGTAATCTTAAAACTGCAAGAATGAAGCCAACTAGCTCAGTTTTGTCTGAGCCCAAAGATATCTTATTATCTAGAAATACTTTTAGGAGTGTGTTATTCTTGATTTCAAACTAACATTTTCAAACTAATGTTTATCATTTTCCGGTTTCAATTTTTAGTTGCCAGGAGGCTATCAAAGCTTCTACAGTCATGATTTGACCAGCAATGAAACTGCATTAGGCAATTTGACAAGATTGCAGTAGATAATTTGAAAATAAGTAATATTGTGCCAGTTAGTTTGGTATGCAGCATGTGATTTGACAAACGGTGTCAACTCACTGCCTGAGCATAAAACTGGCACGTGGATCGGCCTCTCATCTAGAGAAAGCGATGGAAATGAAATTCAGGCAGTACCTAGTCTGTAATGCCAATTTTAAACAAGGTAGCAAGTTGAAAATCTACCCCCTCCCCTGCACCCCCCATCCCCGACATTGCCTGTAAGGTAGAAGGACCTGAACATAAAGGCCTGCTTGGGTCTGCAAATGAGACCCAACCCGAGCCCAACAGAACCCCATCCGACCCTGAGCCCGACCCGGCCCTAGTCCTTCCATATTTTCCCGCGCCCGACCCGTCCCGACCCGACCATCAGTTAACCTACCTTCCGTTTTTCACTTTGTTCCTTACCTGCAAAAGCTTAAAATAACTGTTGCAAAACCACCTTTAAAGTCCAAAAAGTAAATTACCATTAAAGTCACTTACCTGAGGTGGTGATAGAGAGTGCTCGAGCACGAATGCTGGACTTGGAAGTGCGACCCGATCCGACCTGAACCTGACACATGTCGGGTCCCGTCGGGTTCGGGTCGGGTTGCAGGCCTTTGCCTGAGCACACATTCTAACCAGGCAGTCCATTTGCAGTCCTGAATGAAGACTGCGTTGTTGGCAATGCTGTACTTCAGATAACATGTTAAACAAAGTTCTGTCTGCTTGTTCCAATGGGTCAGATGGATATTGAAGATCTTATTGCACTCCTGATATATTCTTAGCAACCAAAAGCAGATTAAATGGCCAAGGAGTTACATTTAAGGAAGCCTTTAAGCTTTAAAATGAATAAGTCACTGCCAGACCTGCTTCCAGCTTTCGCAGCTACAGTTTATGATCCCTTTAAGTAGCACTGCAAATGTTGGAGCCATGGCTTATGGGCAGGTGGAGGAAGCACTGACGGACACCAAAGTTGCGTTAGGATCCTAAATAGATCATTTGATCCCTATTTAAATATATTAATGAGGCATCCGGTTTTTTCTGGTGGAAGTGCTGGCCACCAAAATTGAAGTCTGCCTAAAAGTCAGAATGGGCAGGCTTCCAATAGTAAGTAGGCTTATGCCTAAAAATAGGGTGGTACTGAGACAGAAATCATCCCACAGTTTTTATTATATGAACTTCCCTTACCTTGGCTCATGGTAAATGAGTGGGTGAGCTGTTTTACAAGACAGATGTGCTGTTTTGTAAGAAAAAGAAAATACTGCCGTGTAAAATAGAATATAGAAGTGTGTTGCTTTAAGGTTTTATATCCTTGTAATAAATACCGGGGTCAGTCAAATACAAATATGCAAGCATACAAATTAGGAGCAGGAGTAGGCCACTCGACCCCTCGAGCCTGCTCCACCATTCAACAAGATCTGATCTGAGTTACAGAGCATGCTGCAGAGCAGTGCTCCAGTTTTATTTGACTGTCCAGTCAATTAACAAGTTGGAGACAGTAAAACCAATATTTTCTTGGCAAGGGGAAGCTGAAACACACAACATTTTAGGATTACTTTACACCTTCAAGAAACAGAGCTGAATGTAGAAGGTAAAAAAAAATTACTTGCAATGCCATCTGGAAGAACAGACCAAGCAGGTGGACTTTTAGAAAGACTGAAAGACAATTCTACTAGTAAGTATACATACGTTGCGACATATTTTAAAGGTGAAAAGTAATGTCCAGGGAATGAACTGCAGGTGTTACAGGCATGATTGATGTAGGTGTGATGCAAAGTTGTGACATAAGTAGCAAAGAATAAATGCGACAGAAGTGTACTCATTACACATTTTAGTGCATTATAGGTAGAATTAATAGAGAGGAGAGAACTAGATTTAAATAGACTTCAGTGGAGATGATTTTGGATTGTATGTGTACGTGACCATAGAAAAGTGGATTAGAGGAGGACGAAAGGAATATAGAGGATTGATGTAAGCAACAATTGAAATACATATTTTTCAAGGAATATGTATTTTAATTAGAGGTGCTGTAAAGTGTATACAGTTTTAACTTTGCTTAAAAATATATAGTGATGGGCTTTGGCCTGAACATGGGGGGAAGTTTTAACCAACAAGATGGGGTGGGGGTGGCTTGGGTGTCTGTGCATGCAGGGGGTTTAAACATCCTCCTCACAGTTAACTATGCTGCCATGACACAAAACATGGAACTATAGTCAACTGTGAGTAAGACAGTGTTGTCCTTTAAGAGGACATAGCTAGGCTGGTGGAATGCATGGGCATGTGGTAGTTGAAATTTAATGCCGAGAAATGTGAGGTGATATATTTTGGTTGCAAGAATGAGGAGAGGCAATATTAAAAAAAAGATACAATTCCAAAGTGGGTGCAGGAACAGAGAGACCTGGGGGTATATGTGCATAAATTGTTGAAGGTGGCAGGGCAGGTTGAGAATGTGGTTAAAAAGGCATATCGGATCCTTGGTTTCATAAATAGAGACATAGAATACAAAAGCTAGGAAGTTGTGATGAAACTTTATAAAACACTGGTTCGGCCTCAAGTGGATTATTGGGTCCAATTCTGACACTTTAGAAAGGATGGGCTGAATTAGAAATGAGCTGGAAAAATGGTGCAGGAAGGCATTAGTGGGGTGCCTGACATCTTCCTGCTGCCATGCCGTTTTGCCAGTGGTGGAAAAGTTGGCAGATTGACTGCCTGCTGGGAGGCCAATTGAGCTACTTAAGTGGCCAATTAAGGGACACTTCCCACCTCCACGGGCATTTTGACTGCGTCGGGAGGGCCTGCCGTTGTGTGGGGAGACCACCCAGTGAAACCTGGTGGTTTTCTGGTGGACTTTGGGGAGGGCCGTCCTTTAGGGCCAGTCCATAGCCCACGGAGGGGCCCCCCGACAGCATTAGCCACCCGCACAGCAAAGATGTCGCCTGCTCTCAGTGGCCACCACCATCCCCCCCCCCCCCCCAGCTCCCCCACCCCGCAATCCCTGGGGCCTGCCTGCCAGACCCCGGCTACCCCCAACCCAACTGACCTGTGTTAAAGGGTGCTTGGCTATTGAGGGGCTGTCTCGCTGCAGCTGCAGCCTCAGCAATGGTCACCGCTGGCGGTGGCGCTGATGAGTTGCCGGCCCTCTGATTGGGTTTTCAACTTTTGGGCGTGGGCCGCTGTCCTTAATAGGATGGCAGACACTTAATTGGCCATCAGCCAAATGCAGCCCTGGGTCCTGCCACCTGGCAAAGCAGTGTTACCTCAGCAAATTTCCGGCCGATATAAAGGCTTTAGAGTGGATGCAAAAGGATTTCCAGGGATGAAGGACTTCAATTATGCGGATAGATTGGAGAAACTACAGCTGTTCTTAGAGAAGAGAAGGTTCAGAGGTGTTCAAAACCAAGAGGAATCGGGACAGAGCAGATAGAGGGAAACTTTTCCCATTGGTGGAAGGGTCAAGAACCAAAAGACACTGATTTGAGGTGATTGACGAAAGAACCAAAGACGACATGAAGATAAACCTTTTTGCGCAGTGTGTGGTTAGGATCTGGTATGCACTCCCTGAGAATCTGGTGGAGGCAGATTCAATCGTGGCTTTCAGAATTGTCATGAAGACCCCTACCTGCCACGAATGAGACATATTAATTTTGTCATATGAACATTAATTTTAAACTGTTGCTGGAGTGAAGAAATGACTTGTTTAAAAAGAGATCGCCAGACACTTGGCTGGAGGACATTTGCATATTAACACGTGGCTGAGCAGCTGGTGTAGAAGGGAGGGTTTCAGATATCTGGACCATTGGGCTCTCTTCAGGGACAGATGGGACCTGTACAAGAAGGACGGGTTGCATCTAAACTGGAGGGGCACTAATATCCTGGCTGCAAGGTTTGCTAGCGTCACTCGGGAGGGTTTAAACTAGTGTGGCAGGGGGTGGGAACCAGAGCAGTAGGACAGCTAGTGAAATAAATGAGGGGGAATGAGTAAATAAGGCCAGTAGGACTAAGAGTAAGAGCAGGCAGGGAGATGTTGCTGAGCACAGCGGGACTGGTGGTCTGAAATGCATTTGCTTCAATGCGAGAAGTATAACAGGTAAGGCAGATGAACTTAGAGCTTGGATTAGTACTTGGAAATATGATGTTGTTGCTATTACAGAGCCTTGGTTGAGGGAAGCGCAGGATTGGCAGCTAAATGTTCCAGGCTTTAGAAGCTTCAGGCAGAATAGAGGGGGATGTAAAAGGGGTGGGGGAGTTGCATTACTGGTTAAGGAGAATATCACAGCTGTACTGCGGGAGGTCACTTCAGGGGGGTCGTGCAGCGAGGCAATATGGGTGGAGCTCAGGAATAGGAAGGGTGCAGTCACGATGTTGGGGGTTTACTACAGGCCTCCCAACAGCCAGCGAGAGGTAGAGGAGCAGATATGTAGACAGATTTTGGAAAGATGTAAAGGTAACAGGGTTGTGGTGGTGGATGATTTTAACTTCCCCTATATTGACTGGGACTCACAGTGCTAGGGGCTTGGATGGGGCAGAATGTGTGAGGAGCATCCAGGAGGGCTTCTTGAAACAGTATGTAGATATTCCAACTAGGGATGGGGCCATTCTGGACCCGGTATTGGGGAATGAGCCCGGCCAGGTGGTCGAAGTTTCAGTGGGGGAGCATTTCGGGAGCAGTGACCATAATTCCATAAGTTTTAAGGTACTTGTGGATAAGGATAAGAGTAGTCCTCGGGTGAATGTGCTAAATTGGGGGAAGGCTAATTATAACAATATTAGGCAGGAACTGAAGAATTTAGATTGGGGGTGGCTGTTTGAGGGTAAATCAACATTTGACATGTGGGAGTCTTTCAAACGTCAGTTGATTAGAATCCAGGACCAGCAAGGTGAGGAAGAAAGACAAGTTTGGCAAGTTTCGGGAAGCTTGGATAACGCGGGATATTGTGAGCCTAGTCAAAAAGAAAAAGGAAGCATTTGTAAGGGCTGGAAGGCTAGGAACAGATGAAGCACTTGAGGAATATAAAGACAGTAGGAAGGAACTTAAGCAAGGAGTTAGGAGGGCTAAAAGGGGCCATGAAAAGTCATTGGCAAACAGGATTAAGGAAAATCCCAAGGCTTTTTATACGTATATAAAGAGCAAGAGGGTAACCAGGGAAAGGGTTGGCCCGCTCAAGGACAGAGAAGGGAATATATGTGTGGAGCCAGAGGAAATGGGCGAGGTACTAAATGAATACTTTGCATCAGTATTCACCAAGGAGAAGGACTTGGTGTATGATGAGCCTAGGGAAGGGAGTGCAGATAGTCTCAGTCATCTCATTATCAAAAAGGAAGAGGTGTTGGGTGTCTTGCAAAGCATTAAGGTAGATAAGTCCCCAGGGCCTGATGGGATCTACCCTAGAATACTGAGGGAGGCAAGGGAGGAAATTGCTGGGGCCTTGACAGAAATCTTTGCAACCTCATTGGCTACAGGTGAGGTCCCAGAGGACTGGAGAATAGCCAATGTTGTTCCTTTGTTTAAGAAGGGTGGCAAGGATAATCCAGGAAATTATAGGCCGGTGAGCCTTATGTCAGCGGTAGGGAAACTATTAGAGAGGATTCTTCGGGACAGGATTTACTCCCATTTGGAAACAAACAAACTTATTAGCGAGAGACAGCATGGTTTTGTGAAGGGGAGGTCGTGTCCTACTAATTTGATTGAGTTTTTTGAGGAAGTGACGAAGATGATTGATGAAGGAAGGGCAGTGGATGTTATCTATATGGACTTTAGTAAAGCCTTTGACAAGGTCCCGCATGGCAGACTGGTACAAAAGGTGAAGTCACACGGGATCAGAGGTGAGCTGGCAAGATGGATACAGAACTGGCTCTGTCATAGAAGACAGAGGGTAACAGTGGATGGTTGTTTTTCTGAATGGAGGGCTGTGACTAGTGGTGTTCCGCAGGGATCAGTGCTGGGACCTTTGCTGTTGTATATATAAATGATTTGGAGGAAAATGTAGCTGGTCTGATTAGTAAGTTTGCGGACGACACAAAGGTTGGTGGAGTTGCGGATAAGGATGAGGATTGTCAGAGGATACAGCAGGATATAGATCGGTTGGAGACTTGGGCGGAGAAATGACAGATGGAGTTTAATCTGGACAAATGTGAGGTAATGCATTTTGGAAGGTCCAATGCAGGTGGGAGGTATACAGTAAATGGCAGAACCCTTAGGAGTATTGACGGGCAGAGAGATCTGGGCGTACACGTCCACAAGTCACTGAAAGTGGCAACGCAGGTGGATAAGGTAGTCAAGAAGGCATTCGGCATGCTTGCCTTCATCGGTCGGGGCATAGAGTATAAAAATTGGCAAGTCATGTTGCAGCTGTACAGAACCTTAGTTAGGCCACACTTAGAATATTGCGCGCAATTCTGGTCGCCACACTACCAGAAGGACGTGGAGGCTTTGGAGAGGGTACAGAGGAGGTTTACCAGGATGTTGCCTGGTCTGGAGGGCATTAGCTATGAGGAGAGGTTGGAAAAACCCGGATCGTTTTCACTGGAACGACGGAGGTGCAGGGGTGACATGATAGAGGTTTACAAAATTATGAGCGGCATGGACAGAGTGGATAGTCAGAAGCTTTTTCCCAGGGTGGAAGAGTCAGTTACTTGGGGACATAGGTTTAAGGTGCGAGGGGCAAAGTTTAGAGGGGATGTGCGAGACAAGTTGTTTACACAGAGGGTGGTGAGTGCCTGGAACTTGCTGCCAGGGGAGGTGGTGGAAGCAGATATGATAGCGACGTTTAAGAGATATCTTCACAAATACATGAATAGGAAGGGAATAGAGGGATATGGGCCCCGGAAGTGCAGAAGGTGTTAGTTTCGGCAGGCTTCAAGATCAGCACAGGCTTGGAGGGCCGAATGGCCTGTTCCTGTGCTGTACTGTTCTTTGTTCTTTGTTTATTGAGAGACAGTGGTTGGAGAGACAAAAGAATTGCTCACTGATTCAATTAACAGAGATTGGTCTGGGCAATGGTGATCCACATCTTGTTGGGGTAAGAGACAGCTTTACACCACCCCTCCCCCCCCCCTCACTGCCCCCCCACCGAGAGGTTTGAAATCCACAAATGCAGGAATGGTTAAGCCAGCTGGTCACATGACTAATGGGCTGGTCCAGGCTTTTTGAACTAGACACAGGACAGTTTGAATTCAGACTGCAGATTGTAACTGAACCTGGAACAAGACAACCTCTCGCCTGGCTGTCTCTTTCTCTTGCTTTCTCATAAGCCTCCAGGCCCACTGAAGACACTAAACCTCAAGAGAGAAAAGACTCCGACTACGAAACAAGTTAAAGCATGCATTGGGCCCCAACGAACAACAAGACTTACTGGCAACCAAAGACTTTACATTGAACTCAAAGGACCGTAAATAACTACCAGATATTGCCTCAAACTTTTCCCCTTTACTCCTTCTACATTTTCTGTCTCTATCTGCCTGTGTGTTTATCGCGTATGCATGCTAGTGTGGTCGCGTCGCATATTCACAGGAGCTAACCGGATTAGAGTTTAAGATTAATAAACTTCCAGCTTTCTTGTTTAAATCTTAGAAAACCTGTCTAATTGATTTCGTTGCGGTGAACAAAGATTGACTGAGGGGAACTGATACACAGTGTTTTTAAAATTAAACCCTGTTACGGTTAAACCAGGCAAAGGCTCAGAGAGAACCCCTGGACCCCTATGTCACCTGGTCATAACAGAATGGAATTGGATAAGCACATGAAGGGAAAACAAATTTCACGTCTGCAGGGAAGGGGTGGGGGAATGTGACTGGCTATGCTGTTCTTGCAGAGAGATTTAATAGGTTCAAAGGACCAAATGGCCACCTTCTGTGCTGTAACCGTTTTGTGATTCTATGCAGCTGTGTTGGGAACCCGACAGGAGCACCTGGACTTCTGCATTTAACTGGGGAATATTTGTAATTGTGGGGGTAACCCCCCTTGGGACAGGTGAATCTGTGGTTTAAATATGCAAAAAGCCAATTAACTGTGGACTTAACCCTGGATTCTGGCTTTAATTCTCAGTGCACGGGTTTCTTGGGCTGTCTGAAACTTACCGGGTTGAACAGGGTGAGAGGACAGCGAGGATTGATGGAAACTGACAGACTGGAAAGCCTTTAAATACGGAACTATGACAGCTACTTCTTTACCTAAGTGATAGGCTTTTGGTCACAGGATTTGTTCTGAGAGAGTCTTTTCACTAATTAAGAGGTGATTTCGAAGAATTTGGAGGTCATATCTGCCAGCTTGGACTTTTTTGACTTTGATCTTTACTTCTCAGCTGCATGGACGCAGCCCTCCCTTCGACCTCTGATGAGGAACAAGAGTAGCAGGAGCAGCAGCAGCTGCCTTCTCCTCAGCTACCTGCCACTCCACAGTGTTGTATGTTTGTTTGGTTCACTGCCACCTTAGTTAGTCTAGCTTCGAGAGATTCTTTAGTCTAGAGTAATTGGAACATTAACTTTTATTACATGATAACTGTGTACAGCTTCACACTAGTCTGTGTGACTCCTCTAAAGCCACGATGCATCTATCTTCAAGTCTCTCATATGTGATCTCTTACATCATCATGGCAGGAGGTATTCTTTATACACTCTCAACATTAATCCTTTCAGACCTTTATACTACACTCGGACAGAGGGGATGGACATAGTGTTCCAGCTCACAGGAAGTGTTTCCCCACCACAGGGTATACATGCAGAAGATCAGCTGTCTGGGCATGACTGTGCATTAGTGCCTCAGGACCCTCAGAATTTCTCGGCAGGTCTATGCTGACATCTGCAGCCTCCTAGAACAAGACCTCCTTCCAAGTATTTCCAACTCTTTCTGTTTTTATTTCAGATTTCCAGCATCTGCAGTATTTTGCTTTTATTACAGCAGAATCTCACAATCTGCTGCACACAAGTGCATCTCACAGGTGACCAATGTGTGTTTGCCAGGGCTGTCACTTATATCCACTTTGCTACTGATATGACCAGTCAGAATGAGAGGCCCCTCGGATTTGCAGCTCTGGCTGGATTCCCACAGGTATAGGGAGTCGTAAACTGCACACATGTCACAATCAAGACGCCCTCAGATCAACCAAACGTATTCGTCAATTGAAAGGGATTCCACTCCATTAATGTTCAGCTGGTATGTAATCACTAACCACTGGAGGATCATCATGCATGTCTGTGCAAGATACCCAGGAAGCTGCCAAGATGACTTCATTCTGCACCAGTCAAGTCTTCCACAGATATTTGCACCTCCAAGCAGAGTCAGGCTTCTTGGCCCACCCGCACTGCCCTGCTAGCTAAGAGCTGGAGACCAGTTTGCCTCACTTCTGTGAGGTGCTGAATGGCCAAGGCAAGGTTTTCCTCTGTCCTATTTAAACTGGCAGATTGAGTATGCAGGCTTTGGATGAGGGTCAGCATGCATTAGGCTGACTGCCATGTCTGCCACTCCATGCTGGTGGCCACTCTTTCCATGGAGGTTCACATCAGCATAAAGGCCTAAGACATCTTGGCAGTCAGGCTAGAGACAGACTCCTGTAATCATTTGCAGTGACTCTGAAAATGCTGACATAAGCTCACAAACATTCTCTGCTACTGCTGCAGAATAGTCTTCTTCATGGATGACCCCCAAGTCTCAGCACCTGCGTCCAGTTGAGTGGAGCATGGAGGGTCCTGTGCGCTCTGACAGGGACTCTCCACTGCTGTCACTGTCTCCAACACCTGCTCCTGCTCACTTGTGGTGTGTGTCCTGCCATGTAACCACACAGCCATCTGCCATGGAGGCCCCACTAGGGTGTGTGTATTTGAGTTGGTGCAATGTGCGCATGAGTTGTATGATGTTGCTTCCTTAGAGTGCATGACCTCGTCTGAGGACTCCTCGGCCTCCTCCTGCACCAGCTCCTGCGTGATGCTTGGAGGACGGATGACAGATGAAAAACATGAATTGGAACAGGCAAGGGGAAAGTGTTCAAAATCGTTATCGTGCAGAAGATCAAATTTCAGTTACTGGAGACATTGGGCTGTATTTTACCAGCCCACTGAGGGTGGACAGAGAGGCGGAGGGGTGGGGGGCCGTAAAATGGTGAGAAGGTGGGGTGGAGTGCTTGTCGTCTTCCTGACGCCATGCCATTTTTGCCAGCAGTGGAGAGTGTCAATTGGCTATTGGTCAGAGGCCAACTGAACCACTTAAGTCGCCAATTAAGGGCCTCTACTTGTTGGCATTTTACCAGAGGCAGGAGGGCCCTCCACTGCATGGGAAGACAGCTGAGTTAATCCTGGTGGCTTCCCTGCAGGCTCAGGGGATGTGGGGTGACCTTCTATTTGGGCAGTGTTTGGCGCATGGAGGGGCCCCCCCAGTGGCAATGACTGCCCCTGCGGCAACGGCATTGCCTGCCCTCATCAACCACCTCACCCCGCTCGCTGGGGCTTGCCTGACTGGTTGGCCTTGGTGCCCCCAAACCCCACTTACCTTGTTGGGAGGCCGGTATCCTTCCATGATGTCCTCCTCTTCCAGGTGCAGTTCCAGCACTGGCCACTGCTCCAGTTGGCACTCATGAGACTGCTGATCTGCCAGCCCTCCGATTGGCCATCAGCTCCTGCGGGCAGGCGATTGTGCTTTAAAGAGACAGCAGCCCCAACGGCAGCCAATTAGTTGTCTGACCCTGGAAAAGTGCGGCCGTGGAACCCACAAATGGCTGAAGCGGGGTCGTCCCTGGCTTTCTGGTCCATCGTTGGGACCCCACCACGAGAATAAAATTCACCCCATTAAGTCAACAAGAGTGATTGTTGTGCACATGTGTGGCAGTGTATTGTCTAATTCCGTTATGAAGTATCTGGGAAACCTGGATCGCTTCATGTCTAACAGCCATGCACTATCCTACTGATATCCAATGCCGCTTCCTCCACAGCGGTTAGGGAGGCAATGACTGGAAGGTGACTCTGCCTTTCCAAGGTGTTCTGCACTCTGTTGTCCTGCAAGAGAAACAAGAATGTTATGAGTGTGAAAAATGGAATATGTTGAGAGGATGGAATGATAACAATTGTGGAGGCTCATTGTGAGTGATGGGTAAGAGATAGCAATAATCTGAGCGTGAATGTCAGTGATGGCTGTTCAGACAGGTATGTGAAGAGATGCTGAGAGTGAGAGGAATGGGTGGAGCTGCAAGATGTGTTGGTCTGAGGAGCACTGTGCAGGAGAAGACTGGGAAGTCAGAGTGAGGGTGTTGGTACTTGAATGTGGCATGCCATTCACCTTTCCTGCCTTGATGAGGTCATTTAACCTCTTTCGGCACTCTATCCACGAGAGAGGGACCACATTCCTGCTGCTCACTTCCTCTGTGCCTTCCAACCATGTATCCTTGGTTTCAGAAGCTGACTTCTTCATCCCTTCCATTGGGAAGCCCTTACAGCCCATAGCATTAACTCCAGGGCAGCCTCCAAGCACCAGGTGGGTGGTGAGGTGGTGCAGCCTTCCCACATTGAAACTCCATCTGTCCAGCCAATTGGAGAATGTATCCATTCTGACCCCTTCCAGGCTCCCTTTAAATAGTGAGGCATGGATAGTCAGGTGTGGGTCATGATCACGCCCACCTGCTCCAATTGATCAGGAAACCCAGAAGCGGGATGCCAATACCATGGCTGACTTAAAAAGCCACGGCAAAATCTGCTGCACAATATTTTGGGTTCCCAACCCATCGCTGGTCTCCCCTGCTGTGAACCGGTCCAAAGCTTAAAATTCTGACCTGTTTGCATTTGAATATTATTCAGTGAACTAGCAGTTAAGGTATAACTAACCTGAATTTACTGTCAATGATAATGAGTTTGCTGAATGGACCATTGGTTTGCTTTCTTCTTTCCTGTTAAAATGACAAAGTACTCTGCATGCAGGTCATGTCTGCTGGTGGATGTCAGCGTTTGGTCTGCATCAGCGGAAATAGAAAACTCAAAATGGCCATCAAGTGATGTGACAGCAGCTGATTATCAGTTCCCTGCCAGTTGAAGCTGCCAGCGTATCCTCTGAGAGCCCTTTGAGCATGTTGTTTGACTCCAGGCAGACTGAACAGCTCTATCTACTTTAGGCATTGGCAATTCATATATTAATGGAAAAGAGTATGGGGAATATGCAGATTTGTTGCTGTTGCTGGTAAGTCCTGTTTAGCGAACACAGATAAAAGTTTTCAGTTTTCATGTTTAATAGTGACCTTTTGTCTCTATTTAGTTCAAGAATAAATGGTATGTTTCCAACTGTGAGTGAGATTCAAGTTTAGAATATTGATATTTTCTTTCAAAGAAAATTAGGTTGAGAAGTCTGATCGAGTGCAAAAGAGGCTTCTAGAATTTATTTTTTAAACACTTCAGCTAGCTTAAATGCCTGTTTGCTGTGTGAAATTGACTGCAATACAGCTGTTTTAGTAGAAACCAGGGAGCAAATTTCCTTCTGTCAACAGTTTTCATGATGAAGTCGGTAAGTATAAAGCAAAAAGTTAATTCCCTTTCTCATGCCAACTTGTTCTTTAGAATTAGTGATAGAAGCAATTCTACCCTTCAGTTAACTCCCATATTATTTGCTGATTGTACTACTTATGAGCACTGAAAAAAAGACTATGTCAAAACAGCAGCATAATATTGTAAAATGTTTCTGCAGTCACAGGAAGCCCATGTATAAACATATATGATAATAAACACAACAGTCATAATATTCTATCCTTCAAGACTATTGAGCTGCAGAATGTACCGTTGTCAATCCTGTCCTCACTCAATATTGTGATGAAAGAACCATGATTGCTGAAACACACATAGAATTATTGGACACCTATGACTTACCTGGTAGGACCCCAATACATTTTTTTTCCCAAATCTTTGTTCTCAATGACAAACAGAATCAAATTTGGAGGGCATCTATCCTTTTACTGGTCTCCAGTTGCAGAAAGATGATGAATGTGCAAATCTTAGATCCTTCAAAGTGGTCCATTTCATATCTGTTCATGAAAGCAAGTGTGCAGCAAGACTTGGATAACATTCAGACTTGGGCTGAGATGTGGCAACTTACATTCACGCCACACAAGTGCTAGGCAATGACCATTTCCAACAACAGAGAATCTAACCACCTCTTCTTGTCATTCAATGGCATTAACATTGCTGAATTTCCCCACCATCACCATCCTGGGGGTTAACATTGACCAGAAACTTACCTGGAACATTGTCTCCAAGAGCAGCTCAGAGGTAGGGAATTCTCTGGCAAGTAACTCACCTCCTGATTCCCCAAAGCCTGGCCACCATCTACAAGGCACAAGTCAGGAGTGTTATGGAATACTCTCCCCTTGCCTGGATGAGTGCAGCTCCAACAACACATAAGAAGCTCGACACCATCCAGGACAAAGCAGCCTGATTGGCACCCCATCTACCACCTTAAACATTTACTCCCTCCACCACTGGTGCACAGTAGTAGCAGTGTACACCATCTACAAGATGCACTGGAGCAACTCACTACGCTTCCTTCAACATCACCTTTTAAACCCTCAACCTCTACTACCTAGAAGTACAAGGGCAGCAGACACCCAGGAACACCACCATCTACAAGTTCCCCTCCAAGCCACTCACTGTCCTGACTTGGAACTATATTGCCATTCCTTCACTGTTGCTGGGTCAAAATCCTGGAACCCCCTCCGTAATAGCAAATGAACTGCAGCAGTTGAAGACGGTGGCTTCCGTCACCTTCTCAAGGACAATTAAGGATGGGCAATAAATGCTGGCCTTGCCAGCAATGCCACATTCCATGAACGAATAAAAAAATATATAATTTAGCTTACATCAACATCCTGGGGTTACCATTGACCAGAAACGGAACTGGACAAGCCACATAAATACTGTGGCTACAACAACAAGGGGATCAGAAGCTAGGAAGTCTGCGGCAAGTAACTCATCTCCTGTTTCCCCAGTGCCTGTCCACCATCTACAAGGCACAACTCAGGATCGTTATTGAATACTCTCTCCCTGCTTAGATGAGTGCAGCTCCAACAACACTCAAGAAGCTCGACACCATCCAGGACAAAACTCGATTGGCACCCGATCCACCACCTTCGCCATTCACTCTCTTCATCACTGATGCACAGTGGCAGCTGTGTGTACCATCTACTAGATGCACTGCAGCAAATTACCAAGGCTCCTTCGACAGCACCTTCCAAACCCGTGACCTCTACCATCTAGGGCAAGGGCAGCAGATGCATGGGAACACCACCACCTGTAAGTTTCCCTCCAAGCCATAGACCATCCTGACTTGGAACTATATTGCTGTTCCTTCACTGTCACTGTGTCAAAATTCTGGAACTCCCTTCCTAACAGCACTGTGGGCGTACCTACACTCCAAAGACGGCAGTGGTTCAAGAAGGCAACTCACCACCACTCAAGGGCAATTAGGGATGGACAATAAATGCTGGCCTAGCCAGTGAGGCCCACCTCCCATGAATGAATACAAAAACACTAAATTTCATCTTTGGACCAAAACTAGTTTTACATTTTTAGATTATATCAGAAAAAGATTATCCCTACTATTGCCTCTGATTCAGCAGCTTGTGGGTTCAAATCCCACTCCAGGACTTGAACGCACAGATCAAGGCTGACACTCGAGTGCTGCACTGTTGAAACATTAAACCAAGGCTCTGCCTGCCCTCTTGGATGGATGTAAAAGATCCCATGATACCTTTTTGAGGAAGGGTCAGGGGAGCTACCCCGAGTGTCCTGGCCAATATTTGTCCCTCAAACAACATCACAAAAACAGGTTATCTGGTCACTGTCACATTGCTATTTGTGGGAGCTTGCTGTGCACAGATTGTCTGATGCGTTTCCTACATTACAACAGTGACTACACTTCAAAAGTATTTCATTGGCTGTAAAGCACTTCGGGGCGTCCTGCGGTCATGAAAGCCACTATGTGAATGCAAGTCTTTTACCATGAAAATGTCTCTCTCACTGCCATTCTATGACAATATCAACAATTATCGTAAATCCGTGACTGCTTTCACTGTTTCGAGTACTGCTGTCTCCCCAAAGTCAGTTCCTGATTCTTTTATTAATATCTCTCATGAACCTACATTTGCTGCCTTCCTTTATCTTTACTTCTATTATTGCAACCATTCACTGTTGTTATCATGTCCCTAACTCCATATGCATTTTAGAACAGGATCTGTCGTGCAGAAATATTTTGGCCCAGATTCTGGTGAGGAACTGAAAGCAGTTTCACACTGCATATGATCGGGTAAAAACAGAAAGCTTGTTGGCCAACAAATCATTTGGAAATTGGGATCTCACTCTGACTAATCAGGAACATTAGTTGATGGTAATAGATATATAGCTGAAATTCAAAAACCCTTCTCTGAATCAGCACAGTCAAAGATAATGTCCAGGTTGAGGTCTGCAGATTCTGTTAAACAGCAATGAATGGATTAAATAACTCTGGATTGTTGGACTACAGTTCCAAGGATACCGGGCAGCTTCCGATAACTTGCCCAACTGTTCACTATTCATGTGTGAGCCTTTAAAGTAAGTTTGAGCAGGCTTTTTGACTCTGCTGCATCGCTGCCAAGTCCAATCTCTCTCCTTGTAGCTTCTTGCTGTAGCTGTTTATAGCCATACCTTTTCACTTAAATAAGATGGCAAATTACCAATTTATAAATCAATTGAAGTATATTTTTGACAAATGAGCCAATGCCCAACTGAGAGCTAAAGGTATCAAATATATCATAAATTTGTGACTAATTAGTGTACTAATCACTGCCAGACCTCAAGTCTATATCCAAAGATGCAAATTAAGCATTTTAATCACTGTATACTTCCCTTTTTATTGAATAAATGGGATAGAAATTAACTTTAACATGTTTTTAACATATCTACAAATAATATTGACATGCATAGTAAGTTTGATGTTTTGAAACAGCTAGTTATTTAGAACAACTTCTTTCCAGGAGTTTTCATTCTTGCATAAATTACAGTTTAAAACCACATTATCAGATGGAAATTAGTGATTCCCGCGAGACAATTTCAACTGCTAGTTATACAGACACTATCGTAAATCACTTAAAATATGTAAGAGATGAATCAGCTTGATAAAACTTAGATGAAACCCATTAAATTAGTGTCTGGCTCCAACGATGACAAAAGTGTATTTTCGCTTTGTTGTGTCTAATGGAGGCAAGACTATCCAGCTAAATCTTGACAATTAAGAGATATACCTGGGTGGTAATCTAGCTGGCCGGATAGTATGTGCTTTATGGAACCTACCTGATTTTCATTCCATTGATTTCAGTGGATTCTACAAAGGCAAATGGCAGGCAATATATGTGACAGGGAAGGTGGCTGAAAGAAGAGTTGCATTGATATGGAAGTGTTATTCACTGACTATGGAAACCACTCTGAGGAGATATGGCATCACAGAAAGTCACAGAATAGAATTATGAGGCTGGTGTCCAGCTGGCACTTTGTACAGTGCAGTAACTTGGGCCTTTATGAAGACATAAAAGCAGATGATGGAGGCTTTTGGAAAACACAATGCATAAAAAAGAATAAAAACAGAAAATGCTGGAAATACTCAACAAGTCAGGCAGCATCTGTGGAGAGAGAAACAGCTAACGTTTCAGGTTGATGACCTAAAATAGAATGTTGGATATCAGCTAAAAGGACAAAGCAAACAATACTAAAGTAATGTGGAAAGTGTAGCTTGCATTTAGTAACAAAGCATATCATAGAAATGGATAAGATAGCATATAGTGTAAAGTCAAAATGTAGATGGCGGAGCTGTGCATAAGACTTGATTGAAAGAGAAATAGTGGACAGACAGCTATGGGAGTTTGCAGAGAGAAGAGTGTGATGTCTAGGTCTTGTGGCATCTGTGATAAGCATACTTGTGATTGATGTGCAAACAAATGCTTCCAGCCACATCAAAAAGTTCTGTGCCATTTAGTGCTGGATGGGAAGGAGAGTCAAGATTCTTTTTGTGGGATTTGTAGCATATTCAAAGGAAAATATGAAATAACAGCAGTAATATAGCAGACTATAGTCTTGATTGGATAATTGAATGGCAGAAAGAGATCATTAAAGAGCAAACAGTTTCTTTGAGGAATGCAGTTGTTTTTTTAAATCAAGGTTCTCAACTTTCTGTTTTCATGCTCTCTAGTGCCTTACAAACAATGTTTCGAAGAAGGGTCACTGACCCGAAACGTTAACTCTGCTTCTCTTTTCACAGATGCTGCCAGACCTACTGAGTGGTTCCAGCATTTCTTGTTTTAATTTCAGATTTCCAGCATCTGCAGTATTTTGCTTTTAAACAATGTTTTAAATTCCTTTTGACTTTGCCATCCTTTCTTTAGGGAAGTACATGCCTTCTGCTCAGGGTCTTCCTAGAGTGGCTTGCCTGAGATCAAAAATCCATGAGTCCTGCTCACAAATCTCCTCAAAGGAGGCCTAAGCTCATGGCCTACCCTTCCATAAAACTGTTGTATTACAGAGTGTGCAACAATCAACATTAATAAATCCAAATCATTGTTTGGGGAATGTTCAGTGTGGTGGCTAAAAACAGTCAAGAGGCTGGGCAGGAGGACTAGAAGGTCATATGGTCAGCTAGAAAGTAAATATAACACACTAAGAAAGGCTACTCAAATGATTTAAAGGTGTTACAACATTTATTTTTCTGAAATCTCCAAAGGTGTAAAAATAAGTAAATGCAAAGAAGCCTAGTCTCTGATCTCTTAGTATAAAGTACTGACACAATTGTGTTGCTGTTGTGGTTCATACTTTAGCATAATAATTACCAACCGGGGAGAATCATCACCCTTAGCTTTGTCTGCTGCTCTACCATTAAACAGATGGGTTTGTTTAAAAGGCATTTTTATGTAGCAGAATTGGTGCTGTCATGAAAACCCTACATGCCAAATGGGAAATATTAATTTAATCGCTTGGAACCTTGCCTGAGACTTTTAATGGAAATTGTTACAAATAACTTTTAAAAAAGAAAAGCTGACAGCCAAGATGGCCATTGCAATTTATAGATGAAGCACCAACAGAGTAGACTGGAGACAACATGGCTGACACAACCTAGCCAGAACAATGGGGTGCTCTCTGATTAAATTACCTGATATGGCTTTATCAGTACAGTCATCAAGGACCATCGACACCCATTGACTTTGAGAGAACCAACCCCCACCAAGTGTGACTGGACAGTTTGAGGAGTAAAGCCTTGAATACCAGAGAAGCTACCAGAAGGACCTCATTGAAAACACAAAGAGGTTTGTGAATGTCATGTGACTACATTTTTTTTAATTCATTCATGGGATGTGGGCGACGCTGGCCAGGCTAGCATTTATTGCCCATCCCTAATTGCCCTTGCGAAGGTGGTGGTGAGCTGCCTTCTTGAACCGCTGCAGTCCATTTGGGGTAGGTATACCCACAGTGCTGTTAGGAAGGGAGTTCTAGGATTTTGACCCAGTGACAGTGAAGGAACGGCGATATAGTTCCAAGTCAGGATGGTGTGTGACTTGGAGGGGAACTTGCAGGTGGTGGTGTTCCCATGTATTTGCTGCCCTTGTCCTTCTAGTTGGTAGACGTTGTGGGTTTGGAAGGTGCTGTCTAAGGAGCCTTGGTGCGTTGCTGCAGTGCATCTTGTAGATGGTACACACTGCTGCCACTGTGTGTTGGTGGTGGAGGGAGTGAATGTTTGTAGATGGGGTGCCAATCAAGCGGGCTGCTTTGTCCTGGATGGTGTCGAGTTTCTTGAGTGTTGTTGGAGCTGCACCCATCCAGGCAAGTGGAGAGTATTCCATCGCACTCCTGACTTGTGCCTTGTAGATGGTGGACAGGCTTTGGGGAGTCAGGAGGTGAGTTACTCGCCTCAGAATTCCTAACCTCTGACCTGCTCTTGTGGCCACGGTATTTATATGGCTACTCCAGTTCAGTTTCTGGTCAATGGTAGTCCCTAGGATGTTGCCAGCTCTGGTGAGACTAAGCTTTGACTCAGAAAGCAGAAGAACAGTAACTGTAAGCCATTAAGGGAGCAGCTCTCTCTCTCTCTCTCTCTCTCCAGTACAGATCCATAGAAGGTCCAGCTTCAACTGGTAAAGCCAAGTCTACGGACCACCAAAACCAACAACTCGGGGACAAGGATCAAAACCCCCCCTGCTGCCTTCAGAAGCCTGAGATGCAAGCCTGCGAGGACTTCAGGACTGCAATTTCAACTGCGGACTCTGGGACTGATAGTCAGTATTTATATTCCATTTATTCCAGACTCTACTCGAACCACCAAAGCTGTTTTCTCTCTAATCTATTTGTGTGTGTGACTCTCGTGTGAATGTGTGTGTGGATGCATAGCGTATTTTAGTAATTTTTAACCAGTTTAGCGTGTTAAGAATAATAAATTTACATCTTTTTTGGTTTAAACTCAATAAAACCTGTCTGATTGGTTCTTTTGCAATTATGTTAGAGAAACAGGAGCAAGCATTCACTAAGGTGGTAAGTTCAATCACTGTGTGAAAAGGATAAACCCTGTTGTGGTCAAACTAGAGAAGTGGCAATAGGGGGAGCCTGAGATCCCCTCCTCACCTGTCAGAGACCTGACTTTTAATTTTTCACGTACATGTATGTCATGACAACGTCATCCTGTCCTGCCTTGGCAAAGGGGTGGTTATCATCAATACAAATGCAAAAAACTCTGGATGCTGGAAATAAAAACATAAAATGCGTAAATACTCAGCAAGTCTGGCAGCATCTGTGGAAAGAGAAATAGAGTTAACGGGTGGAATTTTAACTGCCAAGGTGGGTGGTTGGGTGCAGGCTGGGGGTATGGGTGGGTGTTGTTAAAGCCCCGGAAAGTGGCATTGGATCAGAAGACCGGCATGGTCCCGCCTATTTCCGGGTTTAACCTGGGTGGGTTTGCAGGAGAGCGGGAAACCCCCATGGAGCTGTTGGTTAGTAATTAAAATATATAAATCCCCAGTTAACTCAGGATTTAACCCAAAATTCTGGTTTTAACAGCCAGCGCATGGGTTTCCTGAGCTGTGTGAAACTTGCCAGTATCAACCAGGTGAGAGCACAGCAGGGAGTGCTCTTTCAGTGAAACTGACAGGCTGGGAAGCCTTCAAAGAGTGAAACTGAATTGTTGCAGCCCTGCCTAGCTGAGAGGCTGGTGCTCACAACATTTCTTCTGAGAGTGTGCTTTCACTGCTTATCAGGTGATTTCCAACTTCTTGGAAGTCAATTCACCTATCTCTGACTTCACTCACCTGAATCTGCACTTCCCTGCTGTCGATATTCACCATGTATGGGAGCAGCTTTTGCAGCTCTACCTTTGTCATTATAGCACTGAAGGAGGCTAATCGGTCCATCCAGTCCATGCTGGTTCTCTGTAGAGCAATCCAGCCAGTCCCTTTCCCCCCACCTTCCCGCCATCTATCCCCGTAGCCTTGTAAATTCATTTTTCTCAAGTGCCTATCCAATTTCCTTTTGAAATCATTGATGGGGAACAAGAGGAGCAGCACCAGCAACACCACCACCATCAGGAACAATATCAGCAGGAGCAGCAGCTGCCTTCTTCTCAGCCACATGCTGCTCCATAAGAAATGATATTCACACAAGCTATGAACAAAGACACCGAGACGCAAGATGCTTAATATGCAAATAGAGGTTGTTGTCCCCAAATGCTGTAAACAATAAGCAATTTGTTATCTTGTTTCAGTAATTGACTCACAATCATTATTACTGGAAAGTCGCTGATCCCAGGTACTAGGCTGGGGCCTGACAGGCCTTCCGCCCTTTCATTTGTGAACAAAGAGTTGAAAAAACAGAAATAGAAAAACAAGCGGGCTGTGAAAGCAGTGAGTTCTAATAATGACTGTAACATCAGTCAAAATCTTTCTTAATAATACAGTGATACAATAGTACTGACAAAATATGTGTTATAAATAGTTATTGTATTGCCATTCTATCTAGAGAAAAAGGATCTGTTTTGCAGATTGCAGATTTTAAATCTGGTATGGGAAGATCAAAATTCTCTCCATGGTGGAAGGGTGTAATTAAGATAGAAAACCACAATTTTAAAATCTAATTAATTCACTCCTTAATAATTGACTAAATTTTGAGCCAAAAAGAGATTAACTTGTCATCCATTTCAGTACTGTTTGTAGGGCCTTCCTGCCACTTTCACCTTGATATTGCTGGCTCTTGACTGTATTTCAATGCAATTTCTTATGTATGATATGCTTTGAGATGGTTCTGAGAGATGTGATCATAGCATTGCAGGAAGTACAGTACAGAAGGAAGCCATTCAGCCCACTGTGCCAATGATTAAGGCACCAGGACCAGATGAGATGTATCCAAGGATATTGAGGGAAATGAGGATGGAAATCGCAGAGGCACTGGCCATAATTTATCAGTCTTCCTTAGGCTGGGGGTTGATGCCAGAGGACTGGAGAATTGCAAACATTACACTTTTGTTCAAAAAATGGTGTAAAGATAAGCCCAGCAACTACAGGCTAGTCAGTTTAACTTCGGTGGTGGGAACACTTCTAGAAAAAATAATTCGGGACAAAATCAACAGTCTCATGGACAAAGGTGAGGTAATTAAGGAAAGCTAGCATGGATTTCTTAAGGGAAAATCATGTTTAACTAACTTGCTGGAGTTTTTTGAGGAGGTAACAGAGAGGGTTGATGAGGGCAATGCTGTTGATGTGGTGTATATGGACTTTCAAAAGGCATTTGATAGAGTGCCACACAACAGACTTGTGAGCAAACTTGTAGCTCATGGAAGAAAAGGGATGGTAGCAATATGGATATGAAATTGGCTGAGTGACAGAAAAGAAAGAGTAGTGGTTAATGGATGTTTTTCAGGCTGGAGGAAGGTTTGTAGTGGAGTTCCCCAGGGATCAGTATTGGGACCCTTGCTTTTCCTGATATATATTAATGACCTCGACCTTGATGTACAGAGCACAATTTCAAAGTTTTCAGATGATACAAAACTTGGAAGCATTGTAAGCTGTGAGAAGGATAGTGTAGAACTTCGAAAGGACATAGACAAGCTGGTGGAATTGGCAGACAGGTGGTAGATGAAGTTCAATACAAAGAAATTTGAAGTGATTCATTTTGGTAGGAAGAACATGGTGAGACAATGTAAAATAAAGGGTACAATTCTAAAGGGGGTGCAGAAGCAGAGGGACCTAGGTATATATTTGCATAAGTCATTGATGGTGGCAGGACAGGAGAGAATGGTTAATAAAGCATACAGTATCCTGGGCTTTATTAATAGGGGCATAGAGTACAAGTGCAAGGAAGTTATGTTGAATTTGTATAAGACACTAGTTCGTCCTTAGCTGGAGTATTGCGTCCAATTCTGGGTGCCGCACTTTAGGAAAGATGTGAGGGCATTGGAGAGAGTACAGAAAATATTCATGAGAATGGTTCCAGGGATGAGGAACTTCTGTTATGAAGATAGATTAGAGAAGTTAGGACTGTTTTCCTTGGAGAAGAGGTGATTTGATAGAGGTATTCAAAATCATGAGGGGTCTGGACAGAGTAGATAGAGAAAAGTGGTTGCTACTCGTGAAAGGATCGAGAACGAGAGGGCACAGATTTAAAGTATTTGGTAAGAGAAGCAAAAGTGACATGAGGAAAAACTTTTTCATGCAGCGAGTGGTTAAGATCTGGAATGTGCTGCATGAGAATGTGATGGAGGCAGGTTCACTTGAAGTATTCAAGAGGGAATTAGACAATTATATGAAAAGGAAGAATGTGCAGGGTTATGGGGAGAAGGTGGGGGAATGGAACTGAGGGAATTGCTCTTTCAGAGAGCCAGTGCGGACACGATGGGCCGAATGGCCTCCTTCTGCACTGTAACGATTCTGTGATAAGGCATCATATAAATGTTCTTTGTTACACTGAACAGACAGCTTTTCCTCACCTAAATAGATTTAGCTTGGAAAATACCCCAAAACCCAGATTTCTACCCCAAATCCTACAAGCAGAATTTTTCTAACTTAAGGAAAATTTGCCCCAGTGAGTGTAAAACTTATTGAAATTTCCCTGGAAAGTGGCACAACGCTTTACACCAGTTATTTCCCTCCTCAATGTGTTTTAAAAATGTTAAGCCAATACATGTGTTTATTTAATAGATGATTAGTGAAAGTAAAACTGAATCAAATAAAACTCAATAGAAAAATGTTTGAGATTCAATGTTGGGACAGCTACTGAGAAAGCGTAGTCATCAGTTGTTAGTATTTCTATTTAATTGTAGAGACTATTAATTGTAGAGTAGTAACATAGAAATTGTAGAGGATAAGGTGTCACACCAGTATAGTGGATGGGCTCTTCAGTGGATGTTAAAATGCATCACCTAGGTAACAAAGAGGGAGCATTTTATGCCAATTCCAATCTGTCAGTGAATGGTTGCAAAGTGGAAGAATGTTTTATTTCACCATCACACCTGACAGATCTACATTAAAAATAGCTACAAGATTCAATCTGGCATACAAATATAATGGCCCTTCTATTTAGCAGAGAGAGCATTGGAGAGTTGTCGCAGCTGGGAAACCCGGAGATAAGGATTTCCTGGAGGTCCTGTTGGAATTAATGCCAGGAGCTGATTGAAATTTTTGGGCTCTGTTTCCCTGTCAGCAGCCATCCAGACTGAGATGCTGGCTGGCTGTGGGGTGGGAAGACATGTGGCACCAGGCTGCAGCCAGGAAGCAGTGAGGAGGGAGGGAGAGACACTTAGGGGTCGGAGACATCAGTGGGATTTTGAATGGCGAGGGGGCTCAGCCGATCGCGAGAATCCAATTGCAGGGATGTTAACAGATGTGCTCGGGGGGGAGGTGGGGGGAAGCACTCCTGCTCCCTCTGGCCTCACAAGCCGTGTTGGATTCAGTCGTTCAGCCGCCAGCTTCCCTCAGGCCTGGGAAACCCCGCCCACGTGGAACAAATCTGAAACAGCTAAAATCTGAGGCAAGCAGCCTCATTAAAATATTTAAATTAGGGTCATGTCTCTGGAGTGTGGATCAGTAGTCCGCCCTCTAACTCGCCTCTTAAAACTAAAAGCGTGCCCATTAGAGGCAGATTGGCATCAGATCTCCCATTTCTGAAATTTTATTCATCCGCACATTCTGGGTTGTCAAACATTACTCCCAATGGGTCTGTTTGACCCTTTAAGCAAAAGGAATAGCCCTTCACTGCATCTCTGCTGCTATGTCCAGGCCTGAGAACCATGTCCTGTGCCCATTAGTAACTGGGCATGGGATCGCCAGTCCGTCTTCTATCTGCAGTTAGGGTCAACAAGACATTAGGAGCTGGAGTTGGTTCATGTAGACCTCCAGCTGCTTCCCTGGGGTGCGATGACCCAGATATGGAGACAGTTGTTGCAGTGGCTCCTGGTCTGCAACATTACAAGGAAAATGAATAGAGGAGGCAGAGAGGAGAAAACCAGGGAGGAGGGAGGAATAGGAAGAGGTGGGGTGGAGGCATCCTGGACCCCGTGAGAGAGCGAATTGAGGGGCTCTGCTTCCACTTCAACAACTTCCGCATCCCAACATAGAACCAACCATTCAGCACCATCACATCCATTTTACACTCCCCATCACAACATCGAGCAATGAAAACCATCATCAGAATCCCTTATAGAACAACAAATACAATTAATCGCCCTTGTGCGTTTCTTTAGTGCCTGTCTTATGGGTGCCCTTGCCTGGCCTGGTCTGGCCTAGTGCTACCCCAGTGGCTGCGGCCCTGAAGGCCTGGCTTCAGACTGCACCACCTCGGAAAGGACAGCGCAATCTGGATTGGCTAGCTGAGAGGCAACAGCAAGGGCAGTGTTTGGGGGACGTATGCTGCCATTGGGTGGAATCTTCCTGATCCCATGGGGGCAGGCTTCAAGGCAGGACCATGAGGAATTTCAGAGAAACATGCATCAGGTCAGTGGCCTGACATGTTCCTGCCTCTGGGCAATCTTTCTGGAGGTGAGTCAGCACCTGCAAAGGCTTCCTGCCCAGCTGCAGCAGATAGCCAATCTGCACAATTAAATGGTCATATATGGACTGATTGGTGCACTGCTGGGATCTTCCCAGTGATGGATGGGCCCCCCACTGAGAGCCAAGCCTGGCAGGTGCCTGTAGGCAGCTTGCTGGTGGCTGTCCAGAGTGCCCACGAAGACTCCTGCTTTAACTCCTGCACTGGAGCTGCGGCAGTCAGTGGACTACAGCTGCTGCCACTGGTCATCCTGTTGAGGGGTTTCCACTCCACTGAGTTGCCCTCACATTCCACCTCCCACAGTGACAGTGCCGGCCTCTGGCAGTGGGGCTGCCGTCTTTTCAAAGCTTCAGGTCCTCCGATTGGACCTAGAGCCTCAAGGACCCACTCGCCGTCTTTGATTGCATGGTGGGCCCGAAGGCGGCCTCTTAATTGGCCACCTCTAAGAAGATCTCAGAGGCAGGCGCCCTGACAGCCCAGAGTGGGATCAGGACCCAGAAATGGTCCTGACTCACGCTCATATTCGAAGAGCAGAAGATTCTGCTCATTGTGAGAGAGGGCAGCAGATTCGTCCTCCACTGCTACTCCCACTAGGCAGCACCTCAACAGTCCTAGCAATCTGCTGGGGCACAGATTGCTGGACTGCTATGACAGCCTGCATGCCCCTTTGTGCACTGAGATCTGCAGCCATGATGGCAGCAGTCTGAATCTGCCTGGCAGTTGCCATGAAACTCCTGACCTCTGTCTGAGCTCCCACTGCAGCACTGTAATGTTAGGATGATTCCAACTGTGCTGTAGCGGAAGCTGATTTAGTGGCCCCCAGACTCTGCACCGTGGTTCAGTCCGCCAATGTTCTCATGGGCTTTGCCACCACTTCCAGGGTGGAAAGGACAGGCTCCAAGTTCTTCACGCTGGCCTCTGCCACGCTGAAGAAAGATTGCTCCGTGCTTCTGGTCAATGGCAGGAGGCTATCCAGCAGGCCTGCCAGTGCCCCAAGAATCTTGGTTTGCATCGTCATTACCATTCTCATGGAGTCCACCCCAAACAGGTCCTTTATGCCACTCCATCTCATCTGAGCCCCATGCAGCAGAACTTGTCTGTGATCTCGCCCTCCTGGGAGCTGGCACTGGAGCTACTCTTTCCTCCTGGCCTAACTGCAGCCCACTCATGTCCGATGACTCAGCATGGCAGATCCCGATTGTATACTAGTCTATTAAGTTTTTGGAGTGCAAGTATCTGAGCTAGTGGTCGGAAGTGTCAGATCAAGTGATGTTGCCTCCTCATCAATGTTGTGAGGTTCCTCCTCCTGGCTCTGTTGAGGCAGTTCAAGCAGCAGGTCTTGGGTATCTGAAAATGTACAAACAGAAGCAGAGGGTTGGGGTGATGGAAGGGTTGGTGGGGAAGAAAGCAAGAGTTCCATGGTGACACCATCTGAAGTTTCCACTTGATTACACACCTCCGAATCAAAGTGAAGAGGTAGCTCAGAAGGGGCATAAGACAGTCACTTACTGTCATCCTGGACAGTTTCTGCGGTGCCAGATGCTATGGAATGTGTCAACTTGGGCCCATTATCTCAAGCACCATCTCCTCCAGGTGGCTCAAGGGGTCAAGTGGTGGACCCCACCCCCCACCCACCTCCCAATGCCAGTTCTCTAGCTCTCCCTGTTGTTTTGAGCCACTTTTTCCTTCAAGAGAGATGGTAAACTGTCAGTGACTGTGAGGCACTGTGCTTGGGTGCTGTGCCTTCCATAGCTGAATAGCTGGAGGTCTGTGGAGGCAGCAAGTGGCAATGTGATGCTGGCAGCATCGGAAGCTGTGTGTTGATGAAGTGCAGTGTATGATTGTCAGGCATGAGTCCTGAGTGCCAGGGAATGGGGCTGGGTGAGTGATGAGGTTTTGGTGCATTATACAGAGTGAAAGGTTGGTGGTGTGGTGGGTATAAGATATAATGTGAGGATACTTGCACTCACCTTGACCACCTGTGTGAGATCATTGTACTTTTTCTGGCACTGCTGCCATGTTCTGGGGGTCAGACTGCATGCATTAACATTCCTGGCAATGTGGTCCCACGCTGGTGCTTGGGGGCTTCCTGCCCTAGTGGGTAAACATAATGTCCCTCCTGGAGTTCAGCTTCCGCACCAAAGCTTCCAAGGCAGTGTTGCTGAACTGGGGAGCGCACTTCTTTGTGTACTGTGCCATTGTACTTCCTGCACTCTTCCAAGTTGATTTTCCAGCAGCCTTCAGTTCAGGTGTGCACGGTCCCTTTAAGAGGAGCAAGCTGTCTGCACTATGAGGTCTGCAAGAAATGTTACTGGGGCCCCCTGCAGAGCATAGAGGCTGCAGAGAGCATGGCAGACAGAGGGGGAACCACGAAAATCATTGTGTGGATGGTACGCCAAATTTGCATGTTGCCCACCTTGATCTAAATGGGCCCGGGCACATCACGAGTCACAATCCCTGTGCCCAAAACCGAAGCACTTTCTAACCCTTGGATTACAATCTGAATCCTGCAATCCTGGTCCTGACCTCGCATATATTTGTACCAGACTGCAATACCGCTCAATATTACAGCTGCCATTTCTTTTATTTATTCAATCTTGTGATGTGAACATCACTAGCAACAACAGCATTTATTGCTCATCCCTAATTGCCCTTGAGAAGGTGCAGGTGAGCTGCCTTCTTGAACTGCTGCTGTCCACATAGTGTAGATACACTCACAATGCTGTTAGGAAGGGAGTTCCAGGAGTTCCAGCCACAGTGAAGGAACAGCGATATAGTTCCAAGTCAGGATGGTGAGTGACTTGCAGGTGCTGGTGTTCCCATGCATCTGCTGCCCTTGCCCTTCTAGGTGGTAGAGGACGTGGGTTTGGAAGGTGCTGTCGAAGGAGCCTTGGTGAGTTGCTGCTGTGTAATTTGTATATGGTATATGCTGCTGCCGCTGTGCGCAAGTAGTGGAGGGAGTGAACTTTTAAGGTGGTGGATGGGGTGCTGATCAAATAGGCTGCTTTTCCTGTATGGTGTCAAGCTTCTTGAGAGATGTTAGAGCTGCCCTTATCCAGGCAAATGGAGAGTATTCCATCACACTCCTAACTTGTGTGTTATAGATGGTGGACAGGCTTTGGGGAGTCAGAATTCCCAGCCTCTGACCTGCTCTTATCGCCACAGTATTTATATGGCTGGTCCAGTTCAGTGTCTGGTCACTGATAACCCCCAGGATGTTGCTGGTGGGGAATTCAGTGTTGGTGATGCTGTTTAATGTCAAGGAAAGATGGTTAGATGTTCTCTTTCAACACATGAACATACTGAAGGATAGGAGTGTGTGAAATTAGGCAATTTAACAAGGAAGTAGGACATTTATCTGGCATTGCAGTATAATGTAAGTAAAGTGTGAACAAGATGCGAGAACGTCATGCATTGTGATATGGAAAATTGTGAATCAGATGTGGGATGCTGTGAAGGTCAGCACTCCATATGTCAAGAAAAGATACACAAACTGCAGTACTATGTAAAGAGAAGACTGTGTGAGATTTAACTTTTAGCTTAATGAATGGAAAATGATCCAATTAAAGTTCCTCCCCAGCCTAGTATCTTTTCTTACCTGTACAACCCAATTTTCAGGTGGTATCCTGACAGCCAGGTGTAGAAAATGAGAGCACATAAGTGGACTGGAAATGCAGTTAGCAGTATCTTAAGGTGGGCAGAACCAGTGCAGTAGCAGTGCTTATTGCAAAAAAGCAAGCACCTTATTTTACTATTAATTTGAGGGTAGCTGTAGGTCCTCCATTCCATTCCTGAAGTTCTGATGTGCAGAGCACCTTGCATAATGAATATCCATTTTATCCATTTCAAATGGGTATTTAAGGTTGCTCGGAGACCTGAAGTATCCTGGGAAGGAAAATGTCCTTACATGCGTATCATAATGCAGAAATCCAGAAGTAGCGGTCAGTGATTCTACACTTCTCCAGAGTGTCATGCTAGGGTCCCACCTGCCAAGGGTGAGGCACATTGATTTTGTTGTGGACATTGATTTTGGACTGTTGCTGGAGTGGGGAGGGGACCTGCTGGATGGATCGGCCATGGCTAGAAAAAAACATTTGGATACTGGCACTCATTGAAGGTGAGGAAGCGCATTCCAGGGCCTGCTGAGGTGATACAATGCACAAGGGCCAGGACTGGTTAGACCAGCTGGTCACATGACTACCTGGCTTTTCCAGGGTTTTCTTTTGAACTGGACACACAGAGTTTGAAGCGAGTGTCTGCTTGCTCCTAGACTAAGATCTCTCTCCTGTCTGCTCCCATCTCTTTCTCACAAGCCTCTAAATCCACATGAACCCAAGAGAGAAAAGTCTCCTACAGCAAGCAAGGTTTAAGAAGCATACTGGGCCCCAACAAAAAGCAAGATCTACCTAAAATCAAGGACTCTACTGTAAGCTCAAAGAACCATAGCAATAACTCTTCAGAGATTGCCTCAAACTTTTCCACTTTATTTTTCTTCTGCGCTTTTCTGTCTCTATTTGCATGTGTGTATCGCGTATGCATGCGAGCATGGGGCACGTTGTGTATCCATTGAATGTCAAAGGGAGATGGTTAGATTCTCTCTTGTTGGAGATGGTCATTGCCTGGCACTTGTGTGGCACAAATGTTACTTGCCAATTATCAACTCAAGCCTGGATATTGTCCAGGTTTTGCTGCATATGGACATGTGTTGCTTCAGTATCTGAGGAATCATGAATGGTGCTGAACATTGTGCAATCATCAGTGAACATCTCCACGTCCCACTTTATGATTGAAGGAAGGTCATTGATGAAGCAGCTGAAGATGATTGGGCCTAGGACACTACCCTGAGGAACTCCTGCAGTGCTGTACTGGAGCTCAGATGATTGACCTCCAACAACCACAATCATCTTCCTTTGTGTTAGGTATGACTCCAGCCAGCGGAGAGTTTCCCCCCTGATTCCCATTGGCTTCAGTTTTGCTAGGGCTCCTTGATGCCATACTCAGTCAAATGCTGCCTTGCCTGTCAAGGGCAGTCACCTCACCTCTTGCGTTCAGCTCTTTTGTCCATGTTTGAACCAAGGCTGTAATGAGGTCAGGGGCTGACTGGCCCTGACGGAACCCAAACTGAGTGTCACTGAGCAGGTTGTTGCTAAGCAAGTGCCGCTTGATAGCGCTGTCGATGACACCTTTACTGATGATCGAGATTAGACTGATGGGGCGGCAATTGGCCTGGTTGGACTTGTCCTGCTTTTTGGGTATAGGACATACCTGAGCAATTTTCCACATTGTTGGGTAGATGCCAGTGTTGTAGCTGTACTGGAACAGCTTGGCTAGGGGCACGGCAAGTTCTGGAGCACAGGTCTTCACATATTGCCGGACTATTGTCAGGGCCCATAGCCTTTGCAGTATCCAGTGCCTTCAGTCATTTCTTGATATCATGTGAAGTGAATCGAATTGGCTGAAGTCTGGCATTTGTAATGCAGGGGACTTCAGGAGGAGGCCAAGATGGATCAAAAACTTTTGGCTGAAAATTGGTATAGTCATAGAGAGATACAGCACCGAAACAGGCCCTTCGGCCCACCAAGTCTGTGCCGACCAACAATCACCCATCAAAACTAATCCTACATTAATCCCATATTCCCTACCATTCTCCTACCATCTACCTACACAAGGGGCAATTTACAATGGCCAATTTACTTATCAACCTGCAAGTCTTTGGCTGTGGGAGGAAACCGGAACACCCGGCAGAAACCCACATGGTCACAGGGAGAACTTGCAAACTCCACACAGGCAGCATCCAGAACTGAACCCGGGTCGCTGGAGCTGTGAGGTTGTGGTGCTAACCACTGCGCCGCCCTCAAACACTGTTGCAAATGCTTCAGCCTTATCTTTTGCACTGATGTTCTGGGCTCCCCCATCATTAAGGATGGGGATATTTGTGGAGCCACCTCCTCCAGTCAGTTGTTTAATTGTCCACCACCACTCATGGCTGGATGTGGCAGGACTGCAGAGTTTTGATCTGATCCGTTGGTTATGGGATCACTTTGCTCTGTCTATCGCATGCTGCTTTCGCAGTTTGGCATGCAAGTAGTCCTGGGTTGTAGCTTCACCAGGTTGACACCTCATTTTGAGGTATGCCTGGTGCTGCTCCTGGCATGCCCTCCTGCACCCTTCATTGAACCAGGGTTGGTCTCCTGGCTTGATGGTAATAGTAGAGTGGGGAATATGCCGGGCCATGAAGTTACAGATTGTGGTTGAGTACAATTCTGCTGCTGCTGATGGCCCACAGCACCTCATGCATGCCCAGTTTTGCATTGTTAGATCTGTTCAAAATCTATCCCATTTAGCGTGGTGGTAGTGCCACACAACACAATGGCGGGTATCCTCAATGTGAAGGTAGGACTTCGTCTCCACAAGGACTGTGCGGTGGTCACACTCCTACCAATACTGTCATGGACAGATGCATCTGTGGCAGGCAGATTGGTGAGGATGAGGTCAAGTGTGTTTTTCCCTTGTGTTGGTTCCCTCACCACCTGCCGCATACCCAGTCTAGCAGCTATGTCCTTGAGGACTCGGCCAGCTCGGTCAGTGGTGGTGCCACCGCGCCACTCTTGGTGATGGACATTGAAATCCCCCACCCAGAGTACATTCTGCACCCTTGCCACCCTTAGTGCTTCCTCCAAGTGGTGTTCATCAGCTGAGGGAGAGCGGTAAGTGGTAATCAGCAGGAGGTTTCCTTGCCCATGTTTGATCTGATGCCATGAGACTTCATGAAGTTGATGTTGAGGATTCCCAGGGCAACTCCCTCCCGACTGTACACCACTGTGCCATCAACTTGGCTGGGTATGACCTGCCGGTGGGACAGGACATACTCGGGGTTGGTGTTGGCAGTGTCTGGAACATTGTCTGTACAGTATGATTATGTCAGGCTGTTGCTTGACTAGTCTGTGGGACAGCTCTCCAAACTTTAGCACAAGCCCCAAGATGTTAGTCAGGAGGACTTTGCAAGGTCGACAGGGCTGGGTTTGCCGTTGTCATTTCTAGTGCCTAGGTCGATGCTCGGTGGTCCATCCAGTTTCATTCTGTTTTATTGAGGTCATAACAGTTAGATACAACTGAGTGGCTTGCTAGGCCATTTCAGAGGGCATTTAAGAGTCAACCACATTGCCTAGGGTCTGGAGTCACATGTAGGCCAATCCAGGTAAGGACAGCAGATTTCCTTCCCTAAAGGACATTAGTGAACCAGATGGATTTTTATAACAAATTACCATGGTTTCATGGCCATCATTAGACTAGCTTTTTTAATTTAAGATTTATTAATGGAATTCAAATTCCACCTTTTGCTGTGTTTGGTAGCTTACTGGCTTGTTGGCATCATTACTGCTGCACACCAAGGCACCCCCTTGACTTGGCATTAGATTTAAACTGCTGTCAGGAAAGGGAAAAGTCAGGCCACAGAGCTCACTCAGTCTTTGTAGGCATCCTTCATCGAGGTCAGCATTGACCGTCACTACTTTGCCGCTGACTGCAAAATCCGGGCTATTACATTCTAAAATGCTCTCTGAATTCACTGGTGGAAGATGTTACAGTGAGCAATATGGAAATTGATTTCAGTTGAAACTTGAGCAAAAAAAAATTTCTTAAAACTTGCCCAATTTTGGAGGCAACTTGTGCTCAAATTGCCAATTGTGGCTGTAGCAGAAACTCAGGGTCTTCATTTGAAGGGATGCAAATCCAGCTCGATGATGAGTAGCCTCCCTAATATGTTGTATGCCTGAGAGTAATTTAAACCATTCAGTGCCCATGAACAGAAGCATTTATTTGAGTCATGCTTGATTCAAGGGCCCAAGGCTTACGTGGAGAAAGTGGACGAAAAATTGCGAGCACTCCAGTTGGGCAAAGGTGCTGCCAGTAATTGCAGATTTGCTCTAGAACAATGCAGCAACCCTGTTTGAGATATTCTGGGCTAGAAATTACTGCCGGTGAGATGAGTGGATGAACACTTATCTCTTATGAACGTATGACAGTTTATCCACCACAGTTTTAATGAAGGTGCCTGCCTGTGAAATAATTTTTTTCAGGCTATGATATATCATCACAGCACTGTTATTCTTGCTTTATGTCTCAGATTTATATCCTTTGCAACTACATGTTCAATGCTATAGGCAGGCTAATTTATTCAGAGCTCTGATCTGAGCATTAAATTTGTCCTATCCACAAACTGTTCTTTTAATGTGGCCTGAAAAGACTCTTTACTAAATTGTATCTATCTCTGCTTCACTACATCTGTTGTAACATTGGATTACAGCCCTAATACTTCATCCATGTCTAAGCCATTCAATGAAATGAAGGGTTTATAGATATCAAAATGTGAGTTAGAAAAAGCATTAAATCAGGAGTCAATACAATTAAACGTGAAACCATTGATCTATCCACATCTCTGCATCAGTTGATAACACCTTAGTTGGATGGGTTGTAATAATAGAAACAGCTCTTCTTGCCTCCATATTTTGTACCAGGCTTGATAAACCCCCAACATATTGTTCCAGGCCTGATGAGCCATCCACTTATTGTACTGGGCCTGATATATCCTTCATGTACTGCACAAGGTTTGATGTGCTCTCCACATGCTGTGCTGGATCCGATAAGCACTGTATGTACTCTGCTGAGCCTGATGAACCATCCACATACTCTGCTTGGCTGACAATTCTTTGTATTATGTTTGGCTTAATGAATCCCTCCTGATAATAGTGTAATCTAGTTACCTCTCCGTGTCTTGTCACAAACATCTCTTCCATAGTATAAACATCACATACCTCTTGTTACGACTGAGGTGTTTTTCAACAGGCTAAAAACCCAACTGCTTTCAACACAGTCCACCACCCCGCCCCCCCAACTGAGTCAAATCAATATCCCAAAAGTGAAACTTCCTGACCACCCTAAATCTTGACATATCACTTCTCTGTAAGCATCTTCCCCAAGTCACCAAGTTTTTTGTTGTTTACTGAACTTAAGGCATGTGACATCCAGTAAAGGTTTGTTTTCAAACAAGCCCTCTCAGTGACCCTTGAAAAAAAACATATCCATGGAATTTTTTTCAGTTTTCCCAAATTAACCAATTCTAAATTCTAATTCCAGAATACAACTCTTCAAAAAAAAAATAAAAAAATAGAAGCACTTTCATAACACTCTGCAACTCTGTTTTAGTGATTCCATTTAATTTGCTGATGCCTACTCATGCAAAATGAAATGTGATCAACTGGTAAGCATTTTAAATGCCTCAAAATAAGTCATGTTTATGGAGATATTCTTGTGGGAAGTAAATGTTTCCCTTTAGCAAGATTTTGTTATTAACAAAACCTAGCTGTGTGAAAAATGACTAAGTATTTCTTCTAAATCATTCTAGCCATTAGAAGCATACCTATTAACTGGTGAATGGTATACCAATCTTAATGCAGTTAAAAAGAAGCAATTATTTGATGTCCACATTAGTTTTTGTTTATTTATATATAGTAGGTTGGGTTCACTATTTATCCAGCTTCTTCCAAAAGGCACTGATTATGTCATCACATGAAGTTATCTGCTGTGAGCAAATATATCACCTACCTAATCTTTTCTTATACTCTGAATTATTACATTAAGCAAAGTTATCTGACCAAACATGCTTTCTTATATGATTAATATATTTCCTGCCATTGATCAGTTGATTAATTGGTAATTTGAATTACTTAGGAGGTTTAATCTTAGTTTGTCATTACATTAGAAAGAAAGAAGAAAGAAAGAAAGAAAGAAGCATTACATTAAACCATTGAAGAATAATAGCAACTTTTCTGCACCAACATGAAAATTAATATTTTCATTCAGAGCATGGTGTGAATGACAGAAAATGCTGTATGCCTCCCAAGAATTTCTCTAAGAGAAATGTAATATGATTCCTAATATTGCTGTAATTCAGCATTAAAAATTATGTAATGTAATTTTTGAAGCTTATGCAAAGCAATATGTATTTTGAAGTTGCAAAGGTTGTTTGATACTTCGTGGGCTGAGGTTATTGTTGTTGAAAATAGGAAGAGTTTTTCTTTGCCAGCAACTAAGTCAGAAACAAAGAAACAGTCTTATGAGCCAACATCAAAAAATCCACAATAGGTGAGTCAGACACCACATGTTCAGTACATGAACTGACAACCACATCAAAATAAGTGATCAACAGTTTCAACTGAAATTCAACTTTGTAGTTACAGAAAAGAGAATTATTACTGCATTTCAACAAATTTAGAATTGTAACCTGCAAAAAACAAATCAGCAAAAGTGAAAAGAGCAGGAGTCAATCGAACAAGATGTTTATATTTTAGAATAACTTAAATATCAGTAAACCAAAAATACTAATGGAACTAATCCTCATATACTCCTCCCTACATATCCAGAAATAATGACAAGTAAGATATTTGTACAAGTGAGGGACAAAATTAAGTAGCCCATCCTACTCAGAAATGTTTAATGAATCTATTTGGGTAATTAAAGGATTTTCACATATGTATTATCCTATCACGTCATGAAGATGTCACAAAGTTCCTTACAACCAGTGGACTACTTTTCAAACATAGTCACTTATTATGCAGGTAACCATGGCAGAAAGCTTGCATGCATCATGATCCCTCAAACATCAGATGGCTCACATAATTTGTTTCCTTCCTTGATTTTTTTTTATTTGACCATGGTATGTGGGCATCACTGGCTAGACCAACATTTGTTGCCCATCCTCAATTGCCCTTGAGATGGTGGTGGTGAGTCTCCTTTTTCACCATCTGCAGTCAGAGTGGTATAGGTACAGCCATAATGCTGTTAGGTAGGAAGTCCCAGGATTTTGACCCAGTGACGATGAATGAATGATGATATTTTGCAAATCAGGATGGGTTGTAACTTAGAGGGGAATTTGGAGGTGGTGGCGTTCCCAAATGCCTACAGCCCTTTTTCTTCCAGGTGGTAGAGGTCACGGGTTTGGGAGGTGCTGTTGAAGAAACCTTGGTAGTTATTGCAGTGCATCTTGGGTATGGTACACACAGCAGTCACTGTGCAGGAGTGGTGGAGGGAGTGAATACTTATGGTGGTGCATGAGGTGCTAAATGAGCAGACTGCTTTGTCCTGGATGGTGTCTAGTTTCTTGAGTATTGTTGGAGATGCATTCATCCAGGTAAGTTGAAGTATTCCATCATACTCCTGACCTGTGCCTTGTAGATGGGGGAAAAGCTTTCGGGAGTCAGGAGGTGAGTTACTCACCACAGAATACCCAGCCTTTGACCTGCAGTTGTAGCCACAGTATGGTGGAATTTTATGCTCTCCCTGTGGCGGGTTTTGAGGCGGGGAGAGCATAAAATCAGGTGGGATAGTGGTTGTGGGCGCGGGAAGGCCGCAATTACCCGTGCGGTTGGTAGTACTGTCGCTGCACGGGAAGTATGGTAGAAAAACCATGCGAGATACTTCCCAGATCTGAGTGGGAGGGTGGGGGGGGATGGGTGGTGATGGATGTTCCTTGTTAAAAGGCACAGTGCCTGAACGAGGGACGCGGCATCGGGAAGGGGGGAGGGGCCCGCTGAGAGCCACCTCCCCTGCCTTTGCTGCCGACCCCTCCACCCTGCCACCCCCACATCCCAAGACCCCTCCCGTCCTGACCTACCTGAGGCCTGGCTCCAGCAACATTTCTCGGCCTTCAGGATGGTCACCTCAGGCAGCAGCCTCTGGCTCTGTGGTGGTGCTGTAGCTGCCAGACTCTGGTTGGCAGCTCTCCAAGGGTGGAACTTCTGGCGATGGGGTCCTAAATCCCATGAAAGGCTGCCACACTCCACTTAAATGCTTGATTGGCACTAAGTTCAGCGGGCCTTCTGGAAAAGAGGCGACGTAGGGAACAAAGGAACATAGGAGCAGGAGTAGGCCATTCAGTCCACCAAGCCATTCAATTAGATCATAGCTGATCATCTACCTCAATGCCACTTTCCCGTGCTATCCTCATATCCCTTGGTGTCATTAGTATCCAGATATCCATTGATTTTTGTCTTGAACAAGCTCAATAATTGAGCTTCCACAGCCTTCTGGGGTAGAGAATTCCAAAGATTCACCACGCTCTGAGTGGAGAAATTCCTCCTCACCTCAGACTTAAATGGTTCACCCCTTATTCTAAGACTATGTAACCTGGTTCTAGACTCATCAGCCAGGGGAAACATCCTACCTACATCCACCCTGTCACACCATCTAAAAATTTTGTAAGTTTCAATGAGATCATCTGTCATTCTTCGAAACGTTAGAGAATACAGGCCCAGTTTCCTCAATTGCTCCTCATAAGACAATCTTGCCATCTCGGGGATTAGTCTGGTGAACCTCCATTGTCCTCCCTCTATGGCAAGTATATCCTTCCTTAGATGAGGAGACCAAACAGTATCCAGGTGTGGTCTCACCAAAGTTCAATATAATTGCAATTACAATTGGTTTTTCCTGACGTCGAGGCCCCCACCGCCCACCGCCAGGAAGAAATTCCCCCCTATTTGTGTGACTGGTCCAGTTATGTTTCTGGTCAGTGGTGTTATGTTCCAGAAAGCCAGGTGGTGAAGGATAGAACTGGAGCCAATCTTTATACACTTTTATAAGCATTTCTTTACAGTGGTACACATTACAAACATGCACTTTCTCACCCAACAACCACAGTTTCAGTCTGTTCCTTTTTATACCTCTTTTGAAATAAACCAAATAAATTAATGCAAGGGACTAGATAACCCTAATGAGGGGGCACAAGCACCTTACAGTGACAAAAACCAAACTATAAAAGGAAACTTAACTAACTCTGTTCCTTTATATAGGAGCACTAGTGAATCCCCAGTTAATGTCCACCACCTACATACAATTAAGTACAATTAATATACAATTAACAAATAATGACCCCAGGATGTTGATGGTGGGGAATTCAGCAATGGTAATGCCGTTGAATGGCGAAGGGAGATGGCTAGATTTTCCCTTGTTGGGGGTGATCATTGCCTGGCACTAGGCTGCACATATGTTACTTGCCAATTATAAGCCCAAGCCTGAATGTTATCCAGGTCTTGCTGCATGCAGGCATGGACTGCTTCATTATCTAAGCAGTTGCAAATGGAACTGAATCCTGTGAAATCATCAGCGAACATCTCCACTTCTGACTTTATGATAAAGGGAAAGTCATTGATGAAGCAGCTGAAGATGGTTGAGCTTCGGACATTACCCTGAGGAACTCCTACAGCAATGTCCTGAGGATGAGATAATTCGCCCCCAACAACCACAACTATCTTCCTTTGTGCTAGTTATGACTCTAGCCAGTTGAGAATTTTCTCTCTGATTCCCATTGACTTCAGTTTGACTTGGGCTGCTTGGTCAAATGCTGCCTTGGTGTCAATGGCAATCACGTTCATCTCACTTCTGGTATTCAGTTCTTTTATCTATGCTTCTGCCAAGGTTGTAATGAGATCTGGAGCTGAGTGGCCCTGGCGGAACCCAAACTGAGCATCGTTGCACAGGTTATTTGTAAGTGCCGCTTGATACCCTATTGACGACACTTTCCATCACTTTGCTGATGATTGAGATTAGAGTGATGGGATCATTTTTTGGCTGGATTGGATTTGTCCTGTTTTTTGTGGACAGGACATACCTGGGCAATTTTCCACAATATCGGATGGATGCCAGTGTTGTAGCTGGAAGAGTTTAGTTTAGTTTAGAGATACAGCACTGAAACAGGCCCTTCAGCCCACCGAGTCTGTGCCCACCCATTTATGCTAATCGTACACTAATTCCATATTACTACCACATCCCCACCTGTCCCTATATTTCCCTACCACCTACCTATACTAGGGACAATTACTAATGGCCAATTTACCTATCAACCTGCAAGTCTTTGGCATGTGGGAGGAAACCAGAGCACCCAGAGGAAACCCACGCAAACACAGGGAGAACTTGCAAACTCCACACAGGTAGTACCCAGAATTGAACCCGGGTTGCTGGAGCTGTGAGGCTGCAGTGCTAACCACTGCGCCACTGTGCCGCCCTTGGCGGCTGAGGAGGGGAACTAATTCTGGAGCACAACTCTACAGCACCACAGCCAGAATGTTGTCAGGGCCCATAGCATTTTCAGTATCCAATGCACTTAGCCATGTCTTGATATCACGTGGTGCGAATTGAATTGGCTGGAGACTGGCATCTGTGATGCTGGGGACCTCAGGAGGAGGCCAAAATGCATCATCTACTTGGTACTTCTGGCTGAAGATGGTTGCAAATGCTTTAACCTTGTCTTTTGCACTAACTTGCTGGGCTTCCCCATCATTCAGAATGGGGATATTTGTGGAGCCTCCTCCTTGCATTAGTTGTTTAATTGTCCACCATTATTCATGACTGGATGTGCCAGGCCTGCAGAGCTTTGATCTGATCTGTTGATTCTGAGAAGGCTTAGCTCTGTCTTTAGCATGCTGCTTACAATATTTAGCTTGCACGCAGTCCTGTGTTGTAGCTTCACGAAAGTAACACCTCATTTTTCGGTATGCCTTGTGCTGCTCCAGATATGCTCTCCTTCACTCCTCATTGAACCAGGGTTGGTCCCCTGGCTTGATGGTAATGGTAGAGGAAGGGTATGCCAGGCCATGAGGTTACAGATTGTGTGGAATACAATCCTGCTGCTGGCGATGGTCCACAGCACCTCCATGGATGCCCAATTTTGAGCCACTAGATCTGTTCTGAATCTATCCTATTTAGCATGGTGGTAGTGCCACACAACATGATGGAGGCTGTCACAGTATGAAGACTTCCTCTCTACAAGGACTGTCCGATGGTCAGGCCTACCAATACTTTTTTTTTAGAGTTACAGCACTGAAACAGGCCCTTCGGCCCACCGAGTCTGTGCCGACCATTAACCACCCATTTATACTAATCCTATATTCCTACCACATCCGTCCCTATATTCCCTACCACCTACCTATACTAGGGGCAATTTTATAATGGCCAATTTACCTATCAACCTGCAAGTCTTTTGGCATGTGGGAGGAAACCGGAGCACCCGGCGAAAACCCACGCAGACACAGGGAGAACTTGCAAACTCCACATAGGCAGTACCCAGAATTGAACCCGGGTCGCTGGAACTGTGAGGCTGCGGTGCTAACCACTGCGCCACTGTGCCGGATAGATACTGTCATGGATAGATGCATCTACGACAGGTAAATTAGTGAGGACAAGTTCAAGTAGGTTTTTTCCTCATTTTGGTTCTCTCACCACCTGCTGACCCAATCTGGCAGCTATGCCCTTTAGGACTTAGCCAGCTTGGTCAGTAGTGGTGCTACTGAGCTAGTCAGGGTGATGGACATTGAAGTCCCCCGCTCAGAGTACATTCTGTCCCCTTGCTACCCTCAGGACCTCTTCTAAGTGATGCTTAACATGGAGGAGTACTGATTCATCAGCTGATGGAGAGCAATCGGTGGTAATTGGCAGGAGGTTTCCTTGTCCATGTTTCTCCTGATGCCATGAGACTTCATGGGGTCTGGAGTCAATGTTGCAGATTCCCAGGGCCACTCCCTTCTGACTCCATACCACTGTGCTGCCACCTCCTCGATGGTGTTCGTTAAGTGAGCAATGTGGGCCAGGATATTGGGAATAGTCCCTTCTGCTGTATGAATAATGCCATGAGATCTTGCAAATCTAACTCAGTAGACAGACTGGCTAATGCCTCATGTTAAAGATTCACTCAAAAGACAGCATATCTAATAACACAGTATGTTTCATGGACTGAACTGAAACATCAGATATGTGCTCAGGTCCTGGAGGAAAGCTGGAACTCATAACATTCTAACTCAGAGAGAATGTCACCAATTGAACTGAGCTGGACTGGTACTTATAAAAGGCATGCTGTTGATGGGAATGCAGCTAAACTGCTAGAAACTCATTAGCTGATCAGACACACAATATCTGTGTAGTGCCAGTTCATTGAACTTTAATGTCAACATTTCTTTTAAATATGTACAGTTGAATTGTTTGATGTTTTTATTGGGTTTTTTTTGTTTTTATGTTAGCTTTTTTAAGCAAAAGCTGCAACTGGAACTTAAGCATATTTTAAAGATAAGATTCTAATGCTATTCAGACTATGTTCAGCATGAAATACCTTCAGTGTAATGCTTAAATTTTCTACAGATGCAAAAGTAATTGATTATTTTTCCTGGAATTCTTCCAGTTTTAAACATTGTTTAAGAAATTTTACTTTTCAATTACATTTTGTTGCCAGGTATAAATTGTACTTTTAAGAAAGATGCTGCCACATTAAAATGACAATTATCCCCACTGGGACCAACAAACTGAATGAAATGGCTGCCATGTCATTCAGAATGATCATCTATCCTGCTTCCTGCTGTTCTAATGAGTCCTGTACTATGTGCTAATGCTGGCCAACTATTTGGACCCAGCTGTCAATTAGCTTCTTGTGCACCAATGAGAATTCAAGTAAGTGCATATGCATGTCAGGATTGAATTGGCAGAAAGCAAACCTGTCAATTGCCTCCAGGATGTATAAATGCTTAGCAAGCGTCCTAATGTGCAAAATATTAATTCCTTTTATTTATGATTTTCATGTTAATGTAAGGATAAATACATCTTGTAGATTTAATAAAAATTATTGTCAGATTTTTGCATATTTCTTATGCTTTTGCCAATGGCAGCAGCAATAATTTACTCGGCTCTGAATGAGTTTAAATTGCACTCAATAAAACCAATTTCTTCCCTTATTCTGCACATGTGTTTATCCTCATTAAACGAGACATTACTTGACACTTTGTGATTGCCAATTTCTAGTGCATTCTTTGTTGGAACTCTCAGGCTACATCCATAGGGACCAATTTAAAATGCTTTGCTACAGTACTAAGCTGCATTCGTATCATGCAAATGTTAGGATTGGCAACTCTGGACATATTCCTGAAAGTTTCGTCACATGACTTCACACCTATGACTGCAATGCCCCCAGGCTCCCAGTGTTAGTCACCCGGCATGTCCATCTTCATGGTGCACCAACATCCCACATCAGCTGGAAAGCAAACAGACCCTTTTTACCTAATTGGATGATTCTTCACTCTCAGTCAAATAGGTTTTTTTTGCCCCATGTCCAATATTTTTATAACTATTAATCAAAAGTGTTCAAAGAAAAGGAATGTAATCTTGGATGAATTTTCTCCCTGTTTGCTGGCAGCAGTACCCTGGAGATTGATCTTCAATTCTTAGAGACTCCAGGCCAGGGGTTCAGCTCAAATATCCAAAAGGTGTTATTCAAGTTGCAGTGCTCCTCCATTAGCTGTGTGAAAACAGCATCTCACTGGCTGTCTTACCATTAAAATGTGTTGAATGTTGTGACATTGCAGTATTTGCGTGATGGATAAAAGCCAAAGTCACCACAGCCTTGTCCATTCCAGTCTAAATACCCTCTTGACACCTTAAGTGTTAAGTGCCAAACAACCTTTCTGGCACTGAAAATTAACTATTACCAGTATGAATTCTCATTCTTTCAGACTTTAATTGTTGGAGATTTTAAAACTGTAAAATTTTATATTTACATTTTTTCAACTTTTTATTTTTTCTCTCGCTCAATCCAATTTTTCTTTCCCTCTCCCTTTATTTCTTTTTCTGTCCCTAATTTGACATTGAATTCATCCACTCTGATTTACACTTCCTTCCTAGGCCTTGAGATGTTAATTTTACAATCCTTAAATCTGATTGGTTGCAGTTGCCTGTCCTTTCCACTCAGGTCCCAGACGGCTGGTTTCCCTCGCTGTGGCGTTGTCAGCTCACACTTAACTAAAAGAAAACCTAAACCTACAAGTCTAACTAATAGCAGATACTGGAAAATGCCCTGCCAGAACAAATTATGCTCCAGTATACTTACCAAAAGTCCACAAAGGGGCACTTTCAACAGTGATTGCTGGAATCAGAGAGCTGACTAATTGTTCCCCTCCCAAGTCTGGGGATACTGAAGCTAATTGTAGAAATTGCCCAGCTCTTCCTTTCCCTTCAAGCTGAGATTGGCTAAATCAGCACAGTCTGGGGAACAAATCTGGGCCTTTTTATGGGCTATATGCTTTAATGTCATGTTGCATGGTGCATTTATTCACAATTACGAGGGATGAGGTGCCACAAATATTTTATATCGTCATATTTGTGAAAAATGAGTTTAATAATTGTACAATTAACAGCATGGATTTGGTGAGAAAACAAGGTTAAGACGTCTCAAAGTTTGTTTTTGTTTATATTCTATTGGAAGCATGAACAGTTCTGTTCTCTGGTGGGAACAAGAGACAATTATCATATTTGACTTAATTTAAACAAAAAAGCACATTAAAAATCAGTTAATACACTTTAATAGTCCAGCACAAAGAATATTAAAATAAAAACTATTTTGCACTTCACTGAAAAGTGGGCAAAATCACACATTATGCTAATACTAATCGTATAAAATTGGTCTCACTGTGACTCATATTGACTGTGCTTCCTATTATTTAAGCTGTGAATATTACTGGGCTTTTTTAATCTATTCTCTCAAACTCGGCAGGCAATAAAATTGTGTAATAGTAAATTTTGTCATCGTGACTCTTGCTTTAAAATTAAATGTTGCGAAAGCTCAATGTAACTTTTACAAATAATCTGCTCTGTATAGTTTGCAAAAACAGAGAATAAAATATCACATGAACAGCATCCACTAAATATATTAACTCCACCATTACATTAGCTGGCTTAGGAGGTTATTCAAAATGATTTGTGCATTTGTTCAAACAAATTTTTTTCTAAATGCAGCGTAAAAATGAAAACCATTAACAATCCAATCACTCAGGTACAGAAAAAATTACATGATTTCTGAATGCCTGTAGAAGTGTCTGCGTATTTCTCGTGGTAGATAAAAATCTGCTATTGTGCAGATTGCTGACTGAAAATACAATTCAGGTGCAGTAATAGTGTTTAATAAAGTAGTGGTTATGGTACCCAGCTAACAACCCAGAGGTTATGGAGAAAAGATAATTCAGAACAAAAATTAAAAGATTTTAAAATTCAATTATGCTGGCCAGATTGGCCATGTAGATGTTCACTCTCTCTCCTGTAAGTCATAGCATCAGGCATTCCCAAAATTGAGCTTAGGGTCTCATCTGCATCTTCAGGGTGAGCCAGATGTGCTACCATGGCAGCTTGCCCCTTGGGAAAAATTAATTTTGGGCCACTGGCACTCGCCTTGGAGAGGTGAGGGGGTGATTGGATCAGGCAACAAGTGGACCAATCACCAAAACTGTAGAGTCAGCAGGGTACTCCCATTCCTCCTGGCTCCACAGAGGTTTTTATTTAAATGGAAAAACACTTACTTTTTAGTTGGTAACCATATCAGCAAGAAACTTTGCAGAGGGATCCTTCAACAGGTGTAGGATCCCTCATTAATATATTTAAAGGGGCTGGTGTCTGCTTTAGGCATCTGCCCAGGATGCCTAAAGAATGTCCCCTATGAATTTAGCAGTAGCATCAAAGCTTGTACAGATTGGGGATAGGCTGCCCCACTGCTAAATTGGAATGCTTTGCACCAGAAAAACTGGCACAACGCATAATAATTTCTACCCCTATGAGTTCAAATCCTACTGGGCCAAGTTGGTGAAATTGAATTAAAGCAGTTGAACCTAAACCCTTTCACTTTATTGGGGGGCGGTCTCATTAGGGCTCCTAGAAATGTGTATATTTTGACTTCCGCATAGTCCCCATTTCTTCCTTTTGCTATGTATAGTGCATCTATTTCTTGGCTTTGTGAAGTACTGTTTTTGATCCTGTGTGATTTATTGCAGGAAGAATTACCTCTAAACATTGTTTTTTTTTAAAAAGATGTTCTTTGTTGTTCTTTCCCTGAAGAACAGTTACCTAATGATAACCTGAAAAGAAGACAAATAACATAATTAGGTTCTAACTGGCTGATGTTCAACCAATCTTAGTGCTGAATTAATGTTGAAAATGTCTTTCTTCTCTCCTTAGTGTGTGCAGCTTATGAAGCAGAAGACAAATTTATGGTAATTTGGCAAGAAGCCAATATGCAGGAAAAATGTGGCTGAATCACTTGCTGCTACAATTTAGCTGATTTGGGTCAGGTTGTTTTGCTTTTTGGTTCGGCCCCTTGTGGGTTTGCCTTTGGACACTCTGACCCACAGCAACTGTCAAAGTTCAGAAGGCTCTTTCCTTGGCCTGATGCTGCTTCAGCGTTCCAGAAGAAAGATTAGATACAATGCAGAAATATCATATCAGCATCTACCAAGTAGCACAGCTACCTGTAGAACAGTATGAATCAAATTGAATGGAAAATCATTCACAATTGTGACATTCCACTTGGTCTTTGTGTTGTTCATTAAGATACAAGTTAAACATTGACACCAACCAATTGTGGGAATGAAAAATAAAATTGTTGAAGAGCGCATCATAGATTAAATGCCAGCAAACACAAATCCAAATTGCTAAATTATAAATAATCAGATGACCTTCACGGAAAATTCATTCTTTTTTTTGAAATACAAGAACAAGAATCTCATTATATAAAGCTCTGACTTTTCTGTTGATAAACACAGTTATTTCCTCACCAGGCTCCCTAGCCCTGTGCATTCTGATAACCTGAGAGAATGCCAGCAGTGCAGAGTCACATTCTGCTGCTGCAGATGGCGAAAGCTTGTTTCCATGGGAACAGCCTTACGATGTGCAGATAGCAACAGTAGCAAACTCTTTAATACATGTCATTCCTTCTCACACCTTGCTGGGCAATGTGACAAGAAACTCAAAAACAATTGTTAAATATATCTGAATCAAGAAGAATATCAGATTAGATTAAAGTTCATAAAGGTAAAATAAGCATTGATGAGAATGTGAGCTATTATTTTATTTTACATAGCTTACAAGTCACAGATCACCTATCATAGATTGAAATGCTTGTGATTTTTAAAAAATGATCAGTGCACTCAGATGTAAGAAAAAAATGCTTTCTAGATCAATTTTCATGAATGCAAATGACCATTGCTTTCTTCAGAAAAATGAGCTCTCTATGACTTGGATATTGTCAGTACTGTCAAAGGGATGAATAATTGACTATTTTACATAGAAACAGAATAAGGGAAGTTTGTGTGGCTTAGTTGGTGAGTTAAGTCCATCCATTTTCAGTTGAAATATTAATTTGGCAAAAGGCAGGTGCAAAATGAGACTACTAGCATTAATTTTGATGAATGCATCTCTTCTGCGTTCCCCTGCACCACCCTGCCACCCACCCTCCACCAAGCCCCATTTCCATTCCTAAAGGTGCTGACTCATTGCTAAGGTAAGAGTCCATGGGCATCAGAAACTCTCCAGTACCTCACCCAGTCACCGCTATTCATGATAGTGAAGTTCTCGTCTAAGGTCATCGACCTGAAACATTAATTCTGTTTCTCTTTCCATAGATGCTGCCTGACTGGCTCAGCATTTCCAGCATTTTCTGTTTTTATTTCCCATTTCTAGCATCTGCAGCATTTAGTTTTTTGTGAACATCATTAATGTGTGACCTCTGACAGTGAGCGTGAGTTGATGATTTGATCCCGTCCTCATGCATTGCCCAAAAAAACCTCAAGCACAGCTTGTTATATAGATGGATTTGGGGATTCTGACAGATGTTCCCTTCACACAAAGCCAGGTTCAATTGTAAGACCCCAACCGCTGCCTTAGCTGGCATCAAATAATTCAGTATAAATCAGGAATCAAGCCAAGAACCTTCCTGGTTTGTATGGTTCAAGATCTATACTTGCTATGTCATTGAGGGAAGCTAGAGAATACTTTTAATTAAGATATTGGTATTGTATAAACGTCACATGAGGTAACTAGTTTTAAAAGATGAAAAGCATGAAATTTGATTTGGCTTTCACCATGATTGAACTCACTATTAGCATTGTTCAGTTAAATGGTAAATATCAGTGACATTTTTCGGAGATTCTTTCAAAGCTAGAGTTAAATCTTGATGAATGCATAAGTAGTTTGCCAAGAAGTGCTATGTCTTAGTTAGTGTTGCCAATTATCTGGATTTTGAAATGCTTTAGATCTTCAAAACATTATTTTGATAATCAGTAATTCAATCGACAAGATTCTTTTTAATGCTTTGCACAAGAGAGTCTATTTTTAAAATGTGCTCCTGTTTCACGCTGGATTGTGATTTTAAACAGATTATATTTTGTGGGTTGAATATTTAGAGCAGGAGATAATTTTGCTTGGAACAAAATTTAGCCTTTAAGAAAAGAACTTGCATCATCAAGCATCTTGTCAAATTCTCAAGAGACCCCAAACAATTTCCCAATCAATGAATTACTTTTGAAGTGCAATCACTGTTCTTGTCCTGGCAAAAGCAGCAGCCAATTGCACATAGCAAGGTCTCACACACAGCAAATTAAATGAATGCCCACATATGTTTTTGGAGATGTCAGTTGAGATAGGATGTTGACCAGCACACCAGGAAATTTCCCCAGCTCCTCTTTGAATAGTATCATGGAATCTTTGACACATACTTGAACAGACAAGGCTTTGCTTTAATATTTGCACCTCTGACAGTTCAAGACTTCCTCAGTACTACACTAAGTATCAGCCTAGATTTTGTGCTCAAGTTTGGAATCAAGTTTGAACCCGCAACCTTATGACTTGGAGGCAAGGGTATGACCAGTCGACAATCCAGATTTAAGTGTTATTTGTTGATCCAGAATTCTAAACATGGGGCTGAATTGTCGCTGAGGGTTGCGGCGCAGGGGCCGGTAAAATTCTACGGGGAGAAGCCCACCTTGACACGCGGCGTCAAGAAGGACCCGCCACAAATTACTGACGGTGGGGGGACCTTGGTGTGCCCCCCCACCTCCCGCCACATGGCAGCGGCACCCTAATTAGAATATGTTAAACGGTACTTACCTCTGCAGGTTATGCAGCCCGCAGCCTCTCCATGGGCACTTCCTGATTTTACTTTGAACGGGCAGCCGTCACGTGCTGCCCTGTTCATGATTAGAGAAGCCAGAAGGCATCGAAGGCAGAAGGTTTCGCGACAGAAGTTAAGTTCCTTTTTCAGGGGTCCCACTCTGCACACTTGAAGGGAGGAGGGAGGGAGGATGCTCAGGGGTCTCATTCTGCATACTGGGAGGGAGAGGGAAGGGGAGATACTCAGGGGTCTCATTCTGCATACTGGGAGAGAGGGGGGAGATACTCAGGGGTCACATTCTGCATACTGGAAGGGAGGAGGGAGGGGGGAGATACTCAGGGGTCTCATTCTGCATACTGGAAGGGAGGAGGGAGGGGGGAGATACTCAGGGGTCTCATTCTGCATACTGGAAGGGAAGAGGGAGGGGGGAGATACTCAGGGGTCTCATTCTGCATACTGGAAGGGAGGAGGGAGGGGGGAGATACTCAGGGGTCTCATTCTGCATACTGGGAGGGAGGAGGGAGGGGGGAGATACTCAGGGGTCTCATTCTGCATACTGGAAGGGAGGAGGGAGGGGGGAGATACTCAGGGGTCTCATTCTGCATACTGGAAGGGAGGAGGGAGGGGGGAGATACTCAGGGGTCTCATTCTGCATACTGGGAGGGTGGAGAGAGGGGCGAGATACTCAGGAGTCTCACTCTGCATACTGGAAGGGGTGTATCTCCCTCCATAAACGGTGTACCCTGTGCATTTGTTTATGTTTGTGCTAGAGAAACAGCACTCTAGTCACCCAGTGTTTGAGGAGGATGCCAGAAAGGGTAGGAGCGTTAAAGTTGTAAGGATGGTGGGGGCAATCGATGCAGTTGGTAGAATCTTGATGTGGTCATGCTATGTCTCTCTCAGTGTTGGCCAAGATGGGCAATGCCATGCCTCGCCACATAGTTGATCCATGTTAGCACCTGATGTACCCGTCACCACCAATCCCTGCCCTGTTAGGAAACTTCTCATTAATGAAGGATACAACTTCATTTAACACATGAAAATGGGTGTGGCTCATGCCACAGCATGCAATCCACCTCTCCTGAGGATTCATATGCGCCGGAGGCAAGATCAACAGGCAGGTGCGGTCCACATAGAGGCCCCCAATCGTGAACAGCAGCCCCCAAGGGGAGCTCGCTATTATGGTCGCCGTGCATCTACAGGCCTCACATGACATGCCATTCAGATGTCAGAGCACCAATTTCAGAGGTGATTGCATGTGTAGAGAGGGCGGTGACACGTCTCTGTGCTCTGCTTGACGATGACCTGCAACCCATGAGCTTTGCTCGACATCCTATGCCTGCGGTCCTCACAGTGGCAGCAGCTCTTAAGCTTGACGCCTATGCAGCATTTCAGGAGCCCACCGGAGACCTTTGTGGGGTCACACAGTCAGCAGTGCACCGCTGCATGAGGGAGGACACCGTTGCCCTGCACTGGAGGGTCAGTGAGTATGTCCGCTTCAGGACGGAACCTCACAGCCAGGCCCAGAGGGCCATCGGTCTCGGCAGAATTGCTGGAGAACCATAGTCCTCAGGGTCCATAGACTGCACCCATGTGGCCATCAGGCCTCCCACCAAGCTACCACATGCAGATATTGCAATTAAAGGAATCCTCTTAATCTAGGTGCAGCTGGTATTTCATCATTGGAGATGCTTCATGGAAATCTACGACCGCTTCTCAGACAGCTGCCATGCCACCTGGGTCCTGCGCCAGTCCCACCCGCCACTGCTTTTCACTGAACTGTCTCAGATCGAGGAATGGCTTCTTGGAGACAAGGGCTATCCCTTGAAGACATGGCTCCCGACACCAGTAAGAGACCCCACCACTGCTGCAGAGGAGAGAAAAAACGCCATCCACTGAGATGAAAGATCTGCCACTGAGCAGATGACCTGCATGTTCTAAATGCGCTCCTGATGCCTGGATAGGTAGGGTGGTGTCCTGTACAACGGGCTAAAAGATGGCATGACCTTTCTTTCCTGCTCACGGTGGTCTGTACAAATACGCACTCAATAGGGGGCATGCCTGGAATTATGAGGAGAGATGTCAACTGCATTCATACTCAGTCTATGAGGACAATGAGGACCTATAACAGGAAGGTGCATGGGAGGGCAGATGCCACCCAGTCTCCGCATGCAGGGCTAGCAGGGATCTAGGGATGAACGGCAGTGCCTGAGCAGTCAAAGGCTCTCTGCTGCATATGAGCCAACAAGAGCTCTGGAAGCCACACATCAGCCTCGCTCACCTGCTGTGCATATCTGCTGCATGTCGGTGTAAACCATTAGAGCCAGCAGCTGACTGATCTAATTACCATGTCACTGCATCCGTTGAGAAGCTCATAAGTTATGGTGGTATGGCAAAGAGTCGATTGCATACATTCGTGTTCCTGGAGGGCCAACGGAGCAAGGGATGTGACATTGGCACTACATGCTGGCACACATCATGCACACAGGAAAACAGGACACACATGTTGATGAATAAGATTTAGAGCAACGATTATTTGCATTGCTGTGACACCCGTGCATTCCCATTTGTGTTAATGTGTTCTCTGTAAACGCTTGCGAGTGCCCTTTCTCAGTGCAACCTCTGCGCTAGCAGTCTGACAGGAGGAAGTCTGATGATCTGATTGCCCTTTGGCTGTGGATGACTTTAGTGCTTCTATCCTGTGCGCACGAGGCCTAGAGTTCCCCGGCTGGCTGGGGGAGTGCTCATTTATCCCCTTCCAGCATTGGACCCTTTGACGCCAGATGGCCCCACAGCTACTCACCTTCTCTGCCCTCTCCAGCCAGACCGCCTTGTTCAGGCGGGAGGGCCTCTTCTTACCATCGCTGATGAAAAAGACCTCCCGCTTTGCCCACAGAGCCTGGAGGAGAGTGGGCAGGGAAGCTTTGCTGTACTGTGGGGCCACCCTAGAGTACCCCACTGCCGTTCTCGGCTTTTGGTGTGGTCCTTTAAATGCAAAGGTGAGTCCACCGTGTAACTGCTCTAACTTCTGGCTGCAAAGTTTGTCTTGCACATGTTTGAAAACCAATGCAGGACTAGTGAGGAAATCTGTGCTGTTGTCATGCTTTTTCAACTATTACATATCGACGACGCATGTTCACAAGCACTTTGCTTCTACAGCAGCTGATCATATTTATTGGTGTAATATTTCTAGTTGGCAGTGCAGCTAGAATATGAAAATATTTTCCTTTTTTTTTAGCAAAGATCATTTAATGGCAGTTACATGTATTTTCACACAACAGTTGGCAGAGAGATGAATACAGATTCCAAATGCATATTAGTCTGCGGTTTTTCAGAGTCAGATGATTAGAAACCCATATTATGTAAATATTCTTCAATTATGGTTTTGTTTTGACCCGGTGAGAAAGTTGTCTAGGGGACCCTCTCAGCCTTCACCTGGTCTTACTGTAACAGTTTAATTTTCAACACATCGTTGTTTTTAGCTCACCATTGGTGAATCCTTGTTCACCGCTCTTCAATTATGAGGCAAAGAAACCAGCACAAACAGGCTTTCTTAGGTTTAAAGAAGAAAAGTTGAAATTTATTAAACTTAAACTCTAATTCAGTTAACGCCTATGGATATACAAAGTGCCCCACGCTAGCATGCATACGTGGTATACACATGCAAATAGAGACAGAAAAGAGCAGAAGAAAAATAAATTGGAAAAGTTTGAGGCAATATCTGAAGAGTTGTTGTTACGGTTCTTCGAGCTCACTGTAGAGTCCTTGATTATAGGTAGATCTTGCTTTTCGTTGGGGCCCAGTATTCTTCTTAAACCTTGTTCGCTGTAGGAGACTTTTTTCTCTAGGGGTTCATGTGTCTTCTCACCAGTCCTGGCCCTTGTGGATTGTATCCTCCTTAGTAGGCCCTGGAATGTGCTTCCTCACCTTTGATGTCTGTTAGTATGTAAATGTTTTTTTTTCAGCCATGGCTCATCTGTTTAATTAGTCATTTATTCACTCCAACAACAGTTAAAAATCAATGTTCATGATAAAATTAATATGCCGCATTCTTGGCAGGTGGGGGCCTCGCATGACAGTTTTATTTCTGTTGTGTATTTGCATTTTATGGCACATTTAAGTCTTACGTCCTGGAATGTGCAAAATTAAGATTATTCACCCAAGTGCGGCACGCCGACAAGAAACAATGTAACACTTGAGTGGAAGAGGATCGCAACACTGGGACACAGCAGGGTAAGTATGTGGCAGCAAAGCATAAAGTGCTGGGGAAACTCAGCAGGTCAGGCAGCATCTGTGGAGAGAGAAGCAGAGTTAACTTTCAGGTCTGTGAACTTGGTCAAGTTAACTCTGCTTCTCTCTCCACAGATGCTGCCTGACCTGCTGAATTTCCTCAGCATTTTCTGCTTTACTGCCAGATTGACATCAGACCCACTCTTCAGCCATCAGGTAAGTATTTCTTTGACAGCTGTCAGGAAGCAGGTGCTGGGGCGCTTTAAATAGGACCGCAGTACTGCTGCACAGCTATCAAAAGGTCCCTCACTGCGCTGTATATCCCGCCTCTCCTCACGTAATATTGGGGGGGGGGCGGCAGCTCGGCACAGTGATGCTAATGAGCCCCCCCCCCCCCACCCCGCGCAAAATATCGTGGGGGCTCTGTGGCGGCGCTGAATGCGGGCATCCCGCCGAATTTATTCAGCCCTTCATCTTTATACATATGGGACAGAAATGTTTCTCTTTAGGAATTAATGGGAAGTGGTTTAATCCAACCAGTCAAATGAAGTCTCAGCACTTTTCCATCGAAGAGGAAAATCAGAGGTCAGGTTCCCCTCGCCGCTCTTTGAATGGTTAGCTGAAAAATCACAGGGGCGGAAGTGAGTGTACGGTTCTATATTTTGATGAAGGAATAGTGTGAGCACAGCAGGGCACCAAAACAGAGGACAGGAGAAGCGAAGACATAAAAAGTAATCAAGTCAATAGTTCCACTTGTATCAGACATTTGTTTACCTTATAAATGTGGTGGCATTTGTTTGATTATAATTCTAAGCATCCCAGTACACTGTAGAATCCCAAATCTAATAAGTATTATGTTCATTTTAAACAACATTATTTTGATTGGATGGTAAGGTTAATTTGTTAGGATACTCTGCTTTTGCTCATGAGAATGTAAGATTTTGTAACACTATAGTGTGTTGCAGAAAGTTTTACAAGAAATAAAAGTGACATTTACTGGATGTGCATGTTCAACATCTCCTTTAATATATTATACAGAAATAGACATATATGATGGTGCCTTGGTATTCAAAATACTGTTGTTAAAAATCTCAGATTATAACTACTAAAGCTCGATTATAAACAGAAAATGATCTCAAACCACAAGAAGGTGTCATCTTAACGACAAATACTTATCCCACTAGTTTGTATTAATGAGGGTATTGAGTTTAGTAAATTTAATGAACTTGTAAACGGAAACCCTAATGATCACATTTTAGTAATTAACAGTAATTAAGCCATTATTTTTGACAGCTTTAGAGTAAATTGAACTCCAAAGGTCATTTGGTAAAGAACAGCTGCTCCTCATCGGACAAGAATTTAGTCTCTTCAGGTCAAAAATGAGCCTTATTATTTAGAATCTGTATCTTAGAGGCAGCATTTCCTGAGCTACTAACATGTTTAAAGTTCAGGATACTCTGTAATTGTTATAAAGATATTTAGTTCATTAATGTGGGACTTCTTTATATAGAGCAGAATGTCACACAAAATCCTCCTTGCTCTCCATTCTCATTTAATGTCCCTCACTTGCAAGGCCATTGACAGCATAAGATTCAGTTTTGGAAAAATAATAACCATGAGAAAATAAATGAGTACATTCTGAGAATGTTTCTGAGGTACTCATCAGTGCATTTGTGATTTATAAACTGCACATAGACTAGAGATACTATATTTGCATAGAATTACATATATTTTTGGTACCCACATTCTTTTGGACCAATTATTGCAAAATTTTGAACTAGATCCTTGATATAGCTGGGTATTTTGACACTATAGCATTATACAGGATGCATATTGAGGTTCTGATTGACTGGTTCTTTACCCAGTGAGTAAACCTAATTGAATAGAAGGAAGTATAAAGCCACAGTGCGGTCCTGATATGAATCTCTATTACGGTAGTGCTTTAAAAAGTCACAGAATTAAAAGAAAACTGCAGGGATCAACTTAAATTACAAGTAAGTATTTTGTTCATGGTTTGCGTTATTTTTGTTAAGTTTAAATTTTTTTAGACGATATGTTGCGTACTATTTTTTCCATTCTGCATTTCGGTCTCACTATGTGAAGGGTACCTCCTGTGTCTGAGATATCAGCTCCAGCCTCCAGCCTTTGCCATTCTTTAAACAGTCACTGGGAGCCATTCGAGAGCAGCCGAGTGACTGTTTTCATTCTGATTTTCCTCTTTCTCTCTATGGAGGCTCCAAAGAGAGCCTGAGGCTTGCAACTTCTGAGCTTCCACTTGATTTGCATGACTGCAAGCTAATTTAAAAATGCACAATAAAACAAAGGGAAAAATATAACATCTGCTTTCCAAGGAGTGCACACAGTGTTTGTGCTGTTCGCAATATAAATAATCAATTCAGCCACTTTAAGGGGTATGGTGCCAGAAGTATTGATTTACTATATAGTAAATTGCTAAAACCATACAAAATCTGCTGCGAATATAAGTATCCTGCTGATGTAATAGTCTGATTGAGTCATTTGAGGCACCACTTTCACAGTGTACCGTATGTGTGAAACACATATAGGAGATGCCCAATAAATCAAAATCCAACGGACAATCCAGATCTTTAAGGCACTGCAATTCTATAATATCATTTGAAGTGAACAAGAGCCTTTTAAAACTGTTTTATCGGTATGGTAAAGGATGTTTTTGCCCAGATAACATGGCTCTCAAACAGTACCTGACTACTAAATATAGCACTTTTTTTTACAAATTTATAAACACTTATGAGGGGTATCCAGAAAGAGAGTACAACACTGGATGGAATACAATACCTGCATCAATTTATTTCAGAAAATACTGCATTATGTTTTTAGTAATTGGGGTGTAAGCAGACATCGAATATGATATTGAGACTGTCTAGACTCTGGTAGGAATATGAATGTTGAAATGAGACATAATTAATAAATTAGTGCTTTCAATTGAATCAATAGAGGTGCCATGTACAGAACAATTTTCATAAATTCATATTTTATTTGTTGCACAGTTTTATACAACATACAAGAGGCAAAAATCCAAGACCTGATCATATTTGCCTGTGCACTCCAGTGCTGATCCTACCACAGTTGGTGAGGTCAGTGAGAGCACATCACATTAATATGGGGCTAGGCAAGGTGCAAGTGCTCCTTTGCCTGCATCTTTAGTACCTATATGTCACATGCCAATGGAAACTTAGCCTGAGGAGGTGGGGGAGAGGTAGGGACACGGGAGGGTGTGGAGGAGGAGTGTTGGGGAGGTGCTTGCTCAGCCTACTAACCTTCCCCACACCCCCTCCCCCACCCACAACGAATACAACTTATCCAGGATAACATCCCTTAGTCTGGACCAGACCCTACTAGAGGGCTTACATTTGCCAGTAAGCCTCCACTCACATAATATACTTGTCGCTATAGAAACAGCAGGTCCCTTTTCGGCCTCAGAAGTGGGAAAACCTGCCTTAGGAATCCCCTGCCCCAGTTGTCACTTGTCTTGTACAGGTTGGGTGGAAGTTCGTCTACTTACAGAGCAATCAGAAACTTCCCAGAAATGGCAGAAGCACAATGCAACTGAGTCTCCAGCAGAACCCTTGAGGACTTTCAGGGCCATAGAAATTAACAAGGGAATCGAATAACCATAGGCATACACTGCTACCAAAAATGTTTAAGCATCAGAAAATATAATCTTCAGTCCTTGGGGGCAGTTTTTCTTTGCTTAACGGCCCATGTTCACTGAGTTCTGGGCATGAGGCAGAGGAAACTGGAACGGAAACCATTAGCATTTGATGAGTGTCCCTGGCTGGGAAGCTCCTGTCTGAAACATGATGGGGGAGGGATGTTGTAACGCCTCCTGCAACATTTTATAGAAACTCCACTCAGCATCCTGCAGAAAAGAAAAACACTCAAGGAAACTGCATTAAAGTTTGCCAATGGACATTTCAGATAAAGTGATTTGTGAAGGGCCTGCCTCTTTCAGGAAATATTTTGTCTTACCTTCTAGGGTAATTCGGAGCCACATTGTAAGGCTGGAATACTTTTGGGTGTTATTTCTGACTGGTACCAGAGAACCAACATCCTGCTGGGAATAATGTAAATCTGCAGTAGTGCTCAACATCCCTCCCCTGATCTGGGGCAGGTGGTATTCCTGCTTAGTGTTCACCCAACCTATCCAGATAAACTGAGTGTAAAAGCCAGCTGGCTTCAACTACATTCAAGTTATTTGGTTTCAAATGGGTACTACCTGACTTAGGTTGGGGTGAGTGACAGGAGGAAAATTGGCCACGTAATGTTTCGAGATTTTTACCTTTTTGGCCAGAAGGGATTTCTGGTTGATATTATGTTACTAATGTAAGATCAAGCCATCCAAGATGTTGTTTAGGAGGTGTCATTTTTTTTTTGAATGAGACATAAAACCAAGCTGCCGTCTGCCTGTCAGGTGGATGTAAAAGAGCCCACAGCACTATTTTGAAGAAGAGCCAGGGAGTTCTGGCCAATATTTATCCATCAACCAACATCACTGAAAAGAGATTCCTGGTCATTATTTCATTGTGTTGGTGAGACCCTGCTGTGTGCAAATTGGCTGCCACATCTTCTACATTACAACAGTAACTACACTTCAAAAGTACTTCGTTCTCTGTAAAGATCTGTGGGATGTCCTGATGTTGTGAAAGGTGCTATATAAATTCAAGTCTTTCTTTCTTCTTTCATGCACAAAAGGAAAGTTGGAGTGGTCAAAGGTCAGCCTTTGTTTCTGTCTCTCCTTGAAGAGGTCAGTCACTAGGTAGGAACAATGAGAGACAGAAAAGTTTCACTAATCAGTCAGATATGATCACAAATGGCCTGTAAAATAAAGTGAGTGCCAGTTAGCTCAGGGATTGCAAATGTGAGTGAGTTTAGTCCTTTAATGGGCAGGGTTGCATATTTTAACATTTTGATGTTACAAGGAGCAGTAGAAAACAGATACATTTCACTCGAAGAAGGCAGTCTGCACGTTCATAGATGTCATGTGAAATAAACAAATTTGTTGGATCTCAATGGGCTTTATTTCACAAAAACACTTTTCAATCTGAAATGGTTGAGAATGCATATGGTGGTGTGGCTGAGATTACAGCATCAGTACACACAGATTCATGCTATTATACTTTACGTGATATTGTGCAATAAACGTAGTCTCAAGATAGTAGAGGATGTGAGATCCACTTACAGGAATGATCAGTGATGGTGAGCCCGAGGGCTTATCTACTGTAGTTCCATAAGTATGCTACATCCTTCTTACCTTTGTTAATTGTGAATTATCTGGCGATATGTTACTGGGTTCAGCCAGCTTTTGTAGTTGATTGAAAATACAGGTGTTCAGCAGATTAAAACCTTTAACAGTGACTTCTTACATTCTGTATACAATTACATCCATTTTTGCATTAAAATAACAGTTGAAATTGATTTCTGAAAAAAGTAAGGATTTCAGCTATGATATTCCTGACAACAAAAGAAGGACCCCATATAAGGCATTTTTTCTAATGTCGTGAATAAAGTCTATGACAAGCTTTACAACTAGGAGAGAAACTTGATCAGACTACAGCTGTTACCAAGCGAACTTAGGGCGGCACAGTGGCGCAGTGGTTAGCACCGCAGCCTCACAGCTCCAGGGACCCGGGTTCGATTCCGGGTACTGCCTGTGTGGAGTTTGCAAGTTCTCCCTGTGTCTGCGTGGGTTTTCTCCGGGTGCTCCGGTTTCCTCCCATAAGCCAAAAGACTTGCAGGTTGATAGGTAAATTGGCCATTATAAATTGTCACTAGTATAGGTAGGTGGTAGGGAAATATAGGGACAGGTGGGGATGTTTGGTAGGAATATGGGATTAGTGTAGGATTAGTATAAATGGGTGGTTTATGGTCGGCACAGACTCGGTGGGCTGAAGGGCCTGTTTCAGTGCTGTATCTCTAATCTAATCTAATAACTCAGATCTGCTGAAATATTGATCTGAATTTTCCCTCTGGGTCCCAAACCCGCCCCCGGGTGCTCACCTGTGATTTTTTCCCAATTAATGGCCAGAAGGCAGGTTTGCCATCCAATTAAGAACAGTAGGCGGCCTCTTGAGGCTAGAGGGCCAATCAGAGGCCTTGAACTTGAAAGGAGCATCAGGCTGCAATGGCAGGTAAGTGAGAGAGCGGGCACTTCAAAATAGAGGTGTTCTCTCTCCAACCTTTTTAATTCTTCAATTAAAAAATAGACTCAGCAGCCAGGCCACCACTGCAGTGGGGGGAAACCCCTCTACAAGGCGGCCTGTGTTTGCTCCGGCACCAAGGCAAGCAGGGAGGGCCTCTTAGTCTGCCTGGAGCGCTGGCCTCCCAGTCTGCTGCTAGTTGGCCACCACCTGAAACCAAAATTAGCCCCTGCTGCCGGTGGGAAGCTGGAGGCTGACTGGAAAATTCCAATCGGCCTCCTTTAATTAGCCTCAATTAGGCGCTTAATGAGCCGTATTGGCTACTTGCCACATGCGGCCGGGTAGCCCTGCCGGCTCCTGCTCCCACCTCAGTAAAAATGGCCTGGAGATGGGATTGAGCTGAAGAACCAGTCGACCCGCTGGTGGAGCTAATTTTAGCTCCCATCTCCTCTGATCCAGGCTCTGGAGGGGAGCTGAAAATCCAGCCCATCATGTTCCTGAATTCAATTATATTTGAGTTTACTAATGGTACTTTAAATGGTTCAATGCTATTTTAATTTGACACTAGAATTAATTTGTTTCTGAAGTTATGAGTCAAATTTCATTACTAACCCTGTAACTCCAAATATTAGTTAGAACAGTCCATTGCTGTGGTTTTTCATTGCAATCACAGAACTCCATTTGAAGCTTCATTGTAACTCATACAGTCCCTCACGCCTTAAAATCATAAAATCTTACTATACAGAGGGAAACCATTCAGCCCTTCGTGTCAGTACCAGCTCTTTGAAAGAGCTGTCCAATTTAGTCCCACACCTCGGCTTTATCCTCATGACCCTGCAAATTAGTTCTCTGCAAGTACGTGTTCAATTGCCTTTTGAAAGTTCCTATGGAACATGCTTCCACCACACTTTCACAAAGTGATCTTGACAACCCTCTGTGTAATGAAAAAGATCAAAGTGGATGTGTCGAAGGGAGGGGACTCCCAGGCTAAATATTTTCTTGCAAGTACGCCAAGTAAGAAGGCATACTGGCCTGCTGTTTAGTAGAAGTGGCATCCTTCTGCCTTGGGGCCTATCTTAGGTGGTGGCCTGAACACTCAAAGCATTTTTTTCCCAAGCAATTCTTTTGGAAATCTTGTGAAATGTTGTCAGGAGGATTATGGAGCATTCAACCTACTGCATTTATAATTTGTATAATCAATATTTTCATATCTTCTATATTTTTAAATAATTATTTAATTCCATTTTAAATAATGTTACGGTCTCTGCCTCAATGTACACTTGTGGTGTATTCAATATTCTAATAACCCTCTTGTGCGAGATAAATTATTCTAATTTCTTCCCATGGTCTTCTGGTGATTTATGCCCCCTTGTTACTGATTCACCAACTAGTGGAAACAGTCTTTCACTATTTAGGAATCTTTCAGAATTTCAAAAGCCTCTGTTACAATTCCCCCTTAACCATCTCTGTTCCATTGGAAATAAAATCTCCAATTTGAGCATTGATTATCATATTAATCTTCCTGGATATGACACAAGCCTGAAAACATCAAAGTTTCCATCTCCTCTGCCTGTCAGATGCTTGGGTGATCTTTAGATCTGGTACACTGAAATGAAGGAGATATGCCGTCTCTTCAGTAGAAGTTGTGGGGATCCAGCATGAACTGAGGCCTACATTACTGAAATAGATGACTTAGAGTTTATTCTTGGTAAGGTCACTACTAATGTCCCCTATAAATTTTTTTGTTACATGCAGACTGTACATTATAATGCGTGGTACCTTAATATTATTTTACATGACCCTGTCTTCATGCTATCTTAAAAGGGACAACTTGTGAGTGGCCTGCATGGTACCTTTCGGGTTCCCGCGTGGCCACTAACATGAAACATTGGTCAGTGCTGGGAGCATGATCAGAAGTTTTCTAGGGGAGACTTTGACAGCCTCCCACCACCCACCCAGGCTGCCTGTACTTTATGCTCACCTGCATAAGGTGGGTGCCACTCAGTGATGGTCACGAGTTGACCTCCCAGATCATGCATAGACCAGCAGTGTCATCAGTAGAGGTCCCCAAATGGCTATTTCCCATTGTATTTACTGGAATTAATGTCAGGAAGATTTCTCGATCCCTTGTCTCCAGTGCACGTCCTTTGGAATGTCAAAAGCACAAAAATGAAGAGAAAGGAGACAGCACTTTTCAGCTGTAATAACAACAGAAAATGTAGAAATACTCAGCAGGACTGGCAGCTTCTGTGGAGAGAGAAACAGAGTTATGATGAAAGCTGACCTGGTTTCCAGAATCTACAGTATTTTGCTTTAGTAACTTGCTGCTGTTTTTCTGACCTTGATAACCTGTTTTCTCCTGGCAGGTCGGAACTGGGGACTTACAAGTATTTCCCAATCTACAGAAGCTTTCCATTAAGATTTTACTTGGTATATTGACCTCAGAATGTACTTATTTAGATCACTTTCCCACTGGAAGCATCTGAACAGGAGCCAGAAAAGAAAAGGCCAGTTTAAACATGACTCCATTTTAAACATCCCAAATGTTGCACTTCACACAACCTATAGGCTTCATGCAGTGAGAAGGCATTTTGAGATTGTTTTATGAGGTATAAAAACAAATATTTTCCATTATGAACATAGGCCGGAATTTTACGCCCCCCACAGGAGTGGGCTGGAGGCAGGGGCGTAAAGTTGTGTGGGAGGTGGTGGCGGGGGGGGGGGGGGGGGTGATGCCGTCCCTGTCACCTTCCCACCCCCGCTGCAATTTTATGAGCGGTGGGAGAGGTGACAGAAGGTCCGCCCACCCCAGGCCAATTGAGGCCCATAAGTGGCCAATTAATTGCCACTTAAGGGCCTTCTCCCACCACTGTTGGTATATTACAGATAAGGCTAGAGGTTACAAAAATAATAAAAGGACAAAACTAAAGGCTCTGTATCTGAATGCACATAGCATTCGAAACAAACCAGATGAACTGAGAGCGCAAATAGAAATAAATAAGTATGATCTGATAGCCATTACAGAGACATGGCTGCAGGACGACTTAGATTGGGACCTGAATATTGAAGGGTACATGGCATTTAGGAAGGACAGGAGGCTAGGGAAAAGGTGGAGGGGTAGCTCTGTTAATTAATGATGGTATTAGCACAATAGAGAGGGATGACCTAGGTTCAGGAGACCAGGATGTAGAAGCAGTTTGGGTAGAGATGAGAAATCATAAAGGCAAGAAATCACTTGTGGGAGTGGTGTACAGGCCACCTAACATTAACCACACTGTAGGACGGGATTTGAAGGAAGAAATAATGGCAACTTGTCAGAAAGGTACAGCGATAATTATGGGGGATTTTAACCTACATATAGACTGGAAAAATCAGATGCGCAGAGGTAGCCTAGAATGGTTACAGGATAATTTCTTGGAACAATACGTTCTGGAGCCCGCCAGAGAACAGGCTATACTAGACCTGGTATTGTGCAATGAGATAGGATTAATTAATGACCTCATAGTTAAGGTGACCCTAGGTAGCAGCAATCATAATATGATTGAATTTTACATTCAGTTTCAGGGAGAGAAGAGTGGGTCCAAGACTAGTATTTTAAACTTAAATAAGGGCAATTATAAGGGCATGAAAGCTGAGCTAGCTAAAGTGAACTGGCAAATCAGGTTAAGGGATAGGTCAATAGAGATTCAGTGGCAGACATTTAAAGGGATATTTCAGAATGCACAGAATAGTTACATTTGAACAAGAAAGAATAATTCCAAGGGTGGGACCCGCCATCCGTGGTTAACTAAAACAGTATTAAACTTAAAGAAAAGGCCTATAATTGTGCAAAGATGGGTGGCAGGTCAGAAGATTGGACAGAATATAAAAAACAGCAAAGAATGACGAAAAGATTGATAAGGAAGGCAAAATTAGAGTACGAAAGCTAGCAAGGAATATAAAGACAGATAGTAAGAGTTTGTATAGATATTTAAAAAAGAAAAGTTAACAAAATGAGTGTTGGTCCTATAGAAAGTGAGTCTGGGGAATTAATAATGGATAATAAGGAGATGGCAAATGAATTGTTCAGATATTTTGCATTGGTCTTCACTATTGAGGATACAAGTAACATCCCAGTATTAGCTGTAAGTCAAGAAATGGAAGGGAGGGAGGAACTCAAGAAAATTACGAACACCAGGGAAGTGGTACTGAACAAATTGTTGGAGTTGCAGGCTGACAGGTCCCCGGGTCCTGATGGATTTCATCCGAGGGTGTCATAAGAAGTGGCTAGTGAGATAGTTGATGCATTAGTTTAAATTTTCCAAAATTCCCTCAATTCGGGGATGGCTCCTTAAGATTGGAAACTAGCGAATGTAACTCCTTTATTCAAAAAGGGAGAAAGAAAGCAGGAAACTACAGACCAGTCAGTTTAACATCTGTCTTCGGAAAACTGTTAGACACTATTATTAAAGACGTTATAGCAGGGCATTTAGAAAAATTCAAGGTAATCAGGCAGAGTCAACATAGTTTTGTGAAATGGAAATAATGTTTAACCAATTTATTGGAGTTTTTTGAGGGAGTTACGTGTGCTGTGGATAAAGGGGAACTGGTGGATGTATTGTACTTTGATTTCCAGACGGCATTTGATAAGGTGCCACATCAAAGGTTATTGAAGAAAATAAAAGCTCATGGTTTAGGGGGTAACATATTGGCATGGATAGATGTTTGGCTAGCTAACAGGAACGAAAGAGTAGGCATAAATGGGTCATTTTCTGGTTGGCAACATGTAACGAGTGGTGTGCTGGGGCCTCAGCTTTTTACAATTTATATAAATGACTTAAATGAAGGGACTGAAGGTATGGTTGCTCAATTTGCTGATGACACAAAGATAGGTCGGAAAGTAACTTGTGAAGAGGACATAAAGGGGCTACAAAGGGATATAGATAGGTTAAGTGAGTGGGCAAAGACCTGGCAAATGGAGTATAATGTGGCAAAGTGTGAAATTGTCCACTTTGGCAGGAAGAATAAAAAAAGAAGCGTATTATCTAAATGGTGAGAGATTGCAGAGCTCTGCGATGCAAAGGTATCTGGGTGTCCTAGTGCATGAATCGCAAAAGATTAGCATGCAGGTACAGCATTTAATCAGGAAAGCTAATAGAATGTTATCGTTTATCGCAAGGGAAAGTGAATACAAAAGTAGGGAGGTTATGCTTCAACGATACAGGGCATTGGTGAGACCACATCTGGAGTACTGTATACAGTACTGGAATGAGCCGGCTATCTTACGATGAAAGATTGGACAGGCTCGGCTTGTATCTGCTGGAATTTAGAAGAGTAAGAGGTGACTTGATTGAAATGTATAAGATCCTGAGGGGTCTTGACAGGGTGGATGTGGAAAGGATGTTTCCCCTTGTGGGAGAATCTAGAACCAAGGGACACTGTTTAAAAATAAGGGGTCACCCATTTAAGACAGAGATGAGGAGAAATTTTTTCTCTGAGGTCGTGAGTCTTTGGAATTCTCTTTCTCAAAAGGCAGTGGAAGCAGAGTCTTTGAATATTTTTAAGGCAGAGGTAGATAGATTCTTAATAAGCAAGAGGTTGGAAGTTTATCGGGGGTAGGTGGAAAAGTGGAGTAATCAGTTCAGCCATGAGCCTATTAAATGGCGGAGCGGACTCGAAGGCCCGGTGGCCTACTCTTGCTCCTAATTCGTATGTTCACGTTACCAGCGGCGGGCGGGCACGTTGTCAACTGTGGAGGCCGTCCAGCAATACCAGGCAGCCTGCTTGCCCCACGGAAGGCGCCCCCAGCTCCTGCCACCCCCACTAGTGCACCTCCCACCATCCTCCTGATTGACCCCCACCTCCATGACTGGGGCCCAACCGATTGTCCCCAGTGAGGCCCAAAACCCCCCACTGACCATTTTTGGCATCCTAAAGCTGGATGCAGTCCCAGCAGTGACCACCACTCCCAGTGGCACTGCTGGACTGAGGGTTGCCGGCCCCCTGATTGGCTGGCAGCTCCTGGAGGCGGATGTCCCGCCTGAGGGCAGTTAAGGGCCCGAGCCACATAAAATCTCTTGTGGCTGCCAGGCCCAGCAGAGCCGGGCTCGCCCCGACTTTTAAGCCGGTGGGTGGGGCCTCCCGCCCCAACATAAAAATCCAGCCATAATATTTGAAACTAATCAATATTTTAAAATTGCTTGTGGTATATGATCTTGAGGCTGTTTTACAGTGGTTTTGAAAGGAACAATATCTTGTTATTTAACTTACTAATTATTTTTAAAAGGTAAACCAGTAGGTTTATTGACAGAAATTTCTGTATCCCAGTCAGAAGATGTTGTGTTTGATTCTCAAAAGTTTTCTAATAATTCAACTTGATGCTTTCCTTCATTGGGTGAGTTTGGTCATTTGTTGTCAGGACTCATGGAATGTCACCAGAAGCAAAATCACCCATCTCAGGGAGCAGAACCAGCTACAGACCTATTCACCATAGATAACTCACATTTTTTGCTTTCCAACTGTGGAATAGCTTTGACTGCTACAATAGAGAGGTTGATGCTCTAAATCGGCCCCATGACAGTTTGGCTCAGATGGTAATACTCTCACCTCAGTGTCAGAAGTTTGTGGGCTCAAGCTTACCTTACCTTACATGGCCTCCTCTGCCCAAACACCTTCTCACTGTCTTCCCCTATCAGGAAAGCTGCAGTGGCTTCCTCACTCAGGCCACAATTAAAATTGCATTCAGGGCCTAATGACATAATTGAACCCCAATCTGCATATTTAAAGAAGGACCCCACCGGCTTTACACAAGTGTTTATGCTGCCTGCTCGGAAGAACAGATTAAAATGGAGGATATCAAGATCCAGGTTGGGCGGCACAGTGGCGCAGTGGTTAGCACCACAACCTCACAGCTCCAGTGACCCGGGTTCAATTGTCTGTGTGGAGTTTGCAAGTTCTCCCTGTGTCTGTGTGGGTTTTCTCCGGGTGCTCCGGTTTCCTCCCACATGCCAAAGACTTGCAGGTTGATAGGTTAATTGGCCATTATAAATTGCCCCTAGTATAGGTAGGTGGTAGGGAAATATAGGGACAGGTGGGGATCTGGTGGGAATATGGAATTAGTGTAGGATTAGTATAAATGGGTGATTGATGGTCGGCACAGACTCGGTGGGCCGAAGGGCCTGTTTCAGTGCTGTATCTCTAAACTAAACTAAACGGTAGGTAAGTCACCTGCTTGGTTTTTGACTTGGCCCACTCTGTTTTTGTCAGGGGTGGGGGTAGCATTTAAATTTCTAACCTTGCTCCAAGTGATGGTGAGTTCCATTATTGTGGTGGGGTGGACATTAAGGGAGGTTGAATAGGAACTAATAATCATGACCATATGAATATAATAAAATATGTGCAAGCTTATGTATGCATCTTGTCTCTATTGATTCAGCCATGGCTCATTGGTAGCACTTTCGCTGCTGAGTTACAGGGTTCTGGGTTTAAGTCCCACTCCAGGACTTGAGCACAGAAACCATAGCTGACACTCCAGTGCATTGCTGAGGGAGTGCTGCACTGTTAGAGGTGCTGTCTTTTTCATGAGAAGTTAAACCAAAGCCCCATCTGCCTGTTTGGGTGGATGTGAAAGATCTCATGGCACTATTTCAAAGAAGAGCAGGGGAGTTAGCCAGCCAATATTGATTCCTCAATCAACATTACAAAAAGAAACAGATTATCTGGTCATTATGAGTGGTGCAGTGGTTAGCACCACAGCCTCACAGCTCCAGTGGCCTGGGTTCAGTTCTGGGTACTGCCTGTGTGGAGTTTGCAAGTTCTCCCTGTGACTGTGTGGGTTTCTGCCGGGTGCTCCGGTTTCCTCCCACCTCCAAAAGACTTGCAGGTTGATAGGTAAATTGGCCATTGTAAATTGCCCCTAGTGTAGGTAGGTGGTAGGAGAATGGTGGGGATGTGGTAGGGAATATGGGATTAATGTAGGATTAGTATAAATGGGTGGTTGTTGGTCAGTACAGACTCAGTGAGCTGAAGGGCCTGTTTCAGTATTGTATCTCTCTATGACTCTATTATCACATTGTTGTTTGGAGGAGGTTGCTTTGTGCAAATTGGCTGCCACATTTCGTACTTTACAACAGTATCTGCACTTCAAAAGTACTAATTGACTGTCAAAAGCGCTATATAAATGCAAGTTTTTTTAAATATACACATATTTTAAGATTCAGTGAGCAAACTGATTCAACTTAGCTAAAGTTAAACGGAGAACCAATATTATGACCCAAAAATATAATCCCTCAAGCAAACATGCAATAAATATACCTCAGAGTTTGCTAAAGCAGTGAGTACTTTTGAATAGTAACATTGTTTAAAAATGTAAGTACAACACTCCATTTTAGAACACGAGAACAATGCAAAAAAGTAGGTAGATGTGGATGTGGATTTGGATTTGGATTTCAGTGTTGTCAGCAAGGTGGTCCAATGACTAATCACTTCACAACAAACAGGCTGCAACATTAGCCTTCTTTATTGGTAACAATCACTCCAGCCAGAAATAACTTCTTTGTAAATTCTGTGTATTGTTAATGACTGACATCATCAGTCCCTCCTGAAAAATCACACCATGGTCCCTTAATCCTTGCAAATTATTGCTCCATCTCAAGCCTCCCTTTCCTCTCCAACACCTTTGAATATGCTGTTACCTCCCAAATCTGTACCCATCTTTCCTGCAACTCCATGTTTGAATCTCTTTAATCAGGTTTCTACCCTTGCCACAGAATCAAAATGACCCTAATCGAAGTCACAAACAACATCCTATGTGACTGTGACCATGGTGTTTATTCCTTCCTTGTTTTTCTTGACCTCTCTGCAGCCTTTGACATAGTTGACTATACCATTCTCCTTCAATGCCTCTCCTCCATTGTCCAGTTCAGTGGGAATGCCCTTACTTCCTTCTACTCTTGCCTAATCAATAGTAGACAGAGCAATGGCTTCTCTTCCCACCACAGAATCACAGAATAATACAGTGCAGAAGAGGTCCTTCGGCCCATCGAGTCTGCACCGATGCACTAAAGACACCTGACCTGTCTACCTAATCCCATTTGCCAGCACTTGGCCCATAGCCTTGAATGTTATGACGTGCCAAGTGCTCATCAAGGTACTTTTTAAAGGATGTGAGGCAACCCGCCTCTACCACCCTCCCAGGCAGTGCATTCCAGACTGTCACCATCCTCTGGGTAAAAAAGTTCTTCCTCAAATCCCCCTTCAACCTCCTGCCCCTCACCTTAAACTTGTGTCCCCTAGTAACTGACCCTTCAACGAAGGGGAACAGCTGCTCCCTATCCACCCTGTGCATGCCCCTCATAATCTTGTACACCTCGATCAGGTCACCCCTCAGTCTTCTCTGCCCCAGCGAAAACAACCCAAGCCTATCCAACCTCTTTTCATAGCTTAAATGTTCCATCCCAGGCACCATCCTGGTGAATCACCTCTGCACCCCCTCCAGTGCAATCACATCCTTCCTATAATATGGCGACCAGAATTGCACACAGTACTCCAGCTGTGGCCTTACCAAAGTTCTATACAACTCCAACATGACCTCCCTCCTTTTGTAATCTATGCCTCGATTGATAAAGGCAAGTGTCCCATAAGCCTTTTTCACCACCCTATTAACCTGCCCTTCTGCCTTCAAAGATCTATGGACAAACAGGCCAAGGTCCCTTTGTTCCTCGGAACCTCCCAGTGTCAGGCCATTCATTGAATACTTCCATGTCACATTACTCCTTCCAAAGTATATCACCTTACACTTTTCAGGGTTAAATTCCATCTGCCACTTTTCTGCCCATTTGACCATCCCGTCTATATCTTCCTGTAACCCAAGACACTCAACCTCACTGTTAACCACTTGGCCAATCTTTGTGTCATCCGCGAACTTACTGATCCTACCCCCCACATAGTCATCTATGTCGTTTATATAAATGACAAATAGGGGACCCAGCACAGATCCCTGTGGTACGCCACTGGACACTGGCTTCCAGTCACTAAAATAGTCGTCTGTCATCACTCTTCTCCTACAGCTGAGCCAATTTTGAATCCACCTTATCAAGTTACCTTGTATCCCATGTACATTTGCTTTCTTGACAAGTCTCTCATGTGGGACCTTGTCAAAGGCTTTGCTGAAATCCATGTAAACTACATCAACTGCACAACCCTCATCTACGCACCTGGCCACATGCTCAAAAAATTCAATCAAATTTGTTAGGCATGACCTCCCTCTGACAAAGCTATGCTGACTATTCCTAATCAAATTTTGCCTCTCCAAGTGGTGATAGATTCTCTCCTTCAGAATTTTCTCCAATAGTTTCCCTACCACTGACGTGAGAGTCACTGGTCTATAGTTCCCTGGCTTATGTCTACAACCTTTCTTAAATAGTGGGACCACATTAGCTGTTCTCCAGTCCTCTGGCACCTTCCCCGTGGCCAGAGAGGAATTAAAAATTTGGGTCAGAGCCCCTGCAATCTCCACCCTCGCCTCCCACAGCATTCTGGGACACAAATCGTCCAGACCTGGAGATTTGTCCACTTTTAAGCCTGCCAAAACCTCCAATACCTTGTCACTCCCTATGACAATTTGCTCAAGAACCTCACAGTCTCTCTCTCTCAGTTCCATATCTACTTCCTTATTCTCTTGGGTGAAGACAGATGTGAAGTATTAATTCAACACCTTACCAATGTCCTCTGGCTCCACCCACAGATTTCCCCCTTGGTCCCTAATGGGTCATACTCTTTCCCTGGTTATCCTCTTCCCATTGATATACTTATAGAATATCTTGGGATTTTCCCTACTTTTACCAGCCAGAGCTTTCTCATGTCCCCTCTTTGCTCTCCTAATTGCTTTCTTAAGCTCCATCCTACACTTTCTGTACTCCACTATTGCTTCAGTTGAAGGTGGTTGAAGACCCAATCCAGAAATAAGTCACTGATGAGAGAAACAGGCATTGGCACTGCCCATTCGAGATTCTTGAGCAGCCCTATTAGCTGCCAATAAAAGATAAATTATTGTTTTCTTTAAAAAAAGACTTTTCAGTGGAGCCAGGAGCAGCAGAAGTGCACCTCTGACTATATGGAATCATGATTATTCCTCCTCTTTCTCCCATAGTCCACTCCAATACACCAATCCCAGGAGTTACCTGATGGTCGCTGGTGGAAAAGCAGGCAGCACTACATTGATCTCTTTGTTTGAGTGAGCTGCCTGTGAAGGTGTGAAGGTCCTGCTAGCAGCTTGTGCTTTGATAGGAAAAACAGAAATGCAGAGTATTTTTTAAATAGGAAGAGATTGGGAAGTGCTGATGTCGAAAGGGACCTGGGTGTCCTTGTTCATAAGTCACTGAAAGCTAACATGCACGTGCAGCAAGCAATTAGGAAGGCAAATAGTATGCTGGCCTTCATTGCAAGAGGATTTGAGTACAGGAGTAAAGAAGTCTTGCTTTAATTGTACAGAGCCTTGGTGAGACCACACCTGGAGTATTGTGTACAGTTTTGATCTCCTTACCTAAGGAAGGATATACTTACCATAGAGGGAGTACAAGGGAAGGTTCACCTGACTGATCCCTGGGATGGTGGGATTGTCCTATGAGGAGAGATTGAGGAGAGTGGGCCTGTATTCTCTAGAGTTTAGAAGAATGAGAGATGATCTCATTGAAACATACAAAATTCTTACATAGCTCGACAGGTTAGATGCCAGAAGGATGTTTCCCCTAGCTGGGGGCTCTAGAACCAGGGAACACAGTCTCAGAATAAGAGGTAGGCCATTTAGGACTGAGATACGGAGGAATTTCTTCACTCAGAGGCTGGTGAATCTTTGGAATTCTCTACCCCTGAGGGTTGTGGAGGCTCAGTCATTGAGTATGTTCAGGACTGAGATTGATAGATTTCTAGATGTTAAAGATACCAAACGATATGGGGATAGTGCAGGAAAATGGCATTGAGGTAGAAGATCAGCCATGATCTAGTTGAATGGCGGGGCAGGCTCAAAGGGCCAAATTACCTACTCTTGGTCCTATTTCCTATGTTCCTGTATATGCTAATGAGGCCTGAGGACCAATTTCCATCAATCCTCTGATTGCTTAGTTCAGACACGCGCTGGTCATGCATCACTGAGTGTGGGCCCAGGATTAGACCCAGACTAAAATCCACTCTTCCTTGCAACACAAAGACCCTATGCAGTGCTGCCTTCTAGTTTAATTGCAGAGCAGAACATAAGGAGGAGCTATTGAGCCCAGGACTATAAGGGAACTGAAGCAACATATACAATTGAAGCTGCAGCTGGAGCAATGTGGCTTAATTATGCGTCTCCTGTTATTTTTGCTCCTTCAGGCTGTTGGTTCAGTACTCCTGTAAATCAAATTAATGATGTCATCATCATGCGATGCTTAAAAATAAAAAGCAGAAATCATAACGCTGTTGAAGAGGACAGATATTTTATCACCAGAGGGAGATTGGTCACATTGCAAAGTGACATTTTCATCATGGTGACATCATGCACAAGTGACCCAGTGAGGTTTTCATGAGGTGCTACGTGATGTTGGCAAAGTAAACAAAAATGTTTGTCAAACATTTTTCTTTAAAGTCAATGACCCTTCATCTAAAGGACAAGTTTGAGTTTTTTTAAACTGGATTTAGTAATGGTCACAGTCTTTAATACAGGTCCTAGCCCAAAAAACACATTGTTTGAATATGTAGGATATAGAAAGTATATCAATGCATTCTGACTATTTGAATATGAGAGTACGAAATGTGCAAATACCATTCAGTTCATCCTTTCAGCCGGCCATGTGCTGTTTATTCGTCTCAGTTTATTTAATCTCTCTAAAGATATGGATAACAGCAGGTCAAGGTTTACTCTGTGAGCGTTGTTTCTGACTTCCAAATCAAGTCAAATTACAGGTGTCATCTACCAATACAACCTACATTATCTAATGCCAACAAGTTGTATTTAACTGATGGTGCCCAGTGTCTCAATATAACCAGAATTCTTACATTCTGTGGACTATCTATCTATATTTATCTATATTTATCCATCTGATCTATTTTATAAGCAGGTAATCATCTAGCTCTTTTCAATAAGAGCATAAATTATGGAGTGAGAAAGGCTAGTCGGTCAAGTTAGAAAAACTGTGGGAAATAAATTATATAAAATAAATAAATAAATTAGGGCGGCGCAGTGGTTAGCACTGCAGCCTCATAGCTCCAGCGACCCGCGTTCAGTTCTGGTTACTGTCTGTGCAGAGTTTACAAGTTCTCCCTGTGACTGCGTGGGTTTCTGCCGGGTGCTCCGGTTTCTTCCCACAGCCAAAGACTTGCAGGTTAATAGGTAAATTAGCCATTGAAAATTGCCCCTAGTGTAGGTAGGTGGTAGGAGAATGGTGGGGATGTGGTAGGGAATATGGGGTTAATGTAGGATTAGTATAAATGGGTGGTAGTTGGTCAGCACAGACTCAGTGGGCTGAAGGGCCTATTTCAGTGTTGTATCTCTAAATAAATAAATGACAACATTGTCTTGCATTTATTAACACTTTTAATGTAATAAAAGCTATCAAGATGCTCCTCATAGGACAGAAATGGAGCTAGCCGTGGAGGATTTAGGAAAGTTAGCTGAAAGTACAGTTAGGGAGCAAAGTAGAAAGCTGAGAACTTCAGGGAAGCAGTTGCAGAGGGTGAGACCAAAAGACCAGAAAGCTCTGTAACCAAGTGAGGAAAGATACATTGGAGGTACACAGAAGATCCCAGTGTCAGATGACTGTAGGGCATAGGTGAGATGTAAGCCAGGAGATATTTGCAATGACAGGATGTGGTAGAACACTGGAAGGATTTAACTTTAGTGCATTAGAAGACTGACACATGGAGGTTAAATTATCTATGTTTATCTTATGATGTCACTCAAAATGATTAAAAAGTTATGCTTAGAAGTCATCCTTAATAACATTTATTGAACTTAAGTTTCCACAATGCAATTCTATGATATACTGATAGACCTCAGTGGATTACTGTTTTTATGGCTATCTAAATCTGCTTTTCAATATGAAGTTTCTTAATTTTTGTTTTGCAAGAGTGTTTATTTCTGTAAATTAAAATTAGCATCTGTTTGCTGTAAATGGTTGAAGCATAAAACTGCTGGGATTCATTTATTTGTCCTTTGAGTGCTGTACTCAGCTTAATAAGCCCCTGTAGCAGTATTCCAGTTACTAAACATGTCTCGTAATTGTATATCAAATATTCAGTATTGTATGAACAATTGTGAAAACTAAAAGTAACAGTAAACCATGGGGGCAATTTTCAGTTGACACCCACCCTATTTTCCAACATAAACAGACCATTAGAGCATAAACCATCCATCCATTGGCTGTCCAGAATGAATAATATTAGGATAAATACATTCTGACTGGGAATAAAAGAAGCACATCAAAGCTTTGGTTGGTTCCATTATTAAATAGAGAAATTGGAAAAAAAATTGAGACGTAAAAAATTTTGTGTGAATAATACAGAGGAAACCAACAAGAAATATACAAAAAACAGAACGAAAGTGAAAGAGAAATTAGAAAGTTGTCATGTTTCAGGATCTTTTGACTTTTTTTACACAAAAGATTTGGAAGAAGCAAATTATATTCACACAAGTTAAACATGATGATCAGTAGTGATGATGCTAATTGTAGTTGTTCTGCTCATAGACTGCAAATAATAGGCGGTGCTCCTGGCAGTCTCAGCAATTGGAAAATGCCTCACTCTCATTGTATTAGAAAGTCTTTGATTCCTTTTCTTGGCTGTGGAGAAACAATAGATCAAATATCTAGCCAGATATAGGCACTCAAACAGTGCTGTGTGAGAGTCAAACTGCAGTGTTTATGAGGAGGTTGGAGTGTAGGAGAGAATAGTTAGATATTATTCAGTTTAAGTCCAGTAAAATGACCCATTGATGTGCAGAAGAATCCTTTGTTATTTATTTTGTATTATTACACAAAAATAATTAAATGAGTCTGATCATGACTGTACGTTCACTTTATTGTGACACCAAACTGGTTATCAATTTATCTCTGGCCTTGTCTCGCCAAGTGTTTCCTCAGTCCACCTACAAAGAGACTGAAGAAACATGAGCAAAGCACATGAATATCCAGTTCAGATCACAAGTATTACACCCTGCGTTACACTGTCATGCAAATAAATGTAGGGTACTGTGAATCAACTCTCTCAAAAGCAAGATGCTCAGACCACTTTTAGTAGAGACTAACCCACCAAACCTGTAACAGAAGGTTAAGTTCAGTATGAACTAAGACTGGCAAGAAGTATTGCGGGTAACATTACATACAAGATAAAAAAGTACAGTCCAAGAATGATTGGGACCACTTATGACATGAAAGGAACCATCTTGCAATTGAAGGGGAAGGAATAGTACTGATGCTTGATACGTATTTTGCCTGAATTTGTACAGAGGTAAGTGAAAGTGTGACAGCAGAAGTACCGAAAGTGGTTTCCAAGAGCCATTACTGAAGATAAATATTCAAAGTACATTAAAAGTGCAATAAAAAGTTAATTGTATTGAAATTAGAGAAGCTTGGAGGCTATGCATCACAGAATACTGAGAGAAGTTATTAAGATGTAGTAAAGGATTTACCATAACTTTCCAAAATTTTTGCAAGTAGGTACAAAGGACTAGCGGGTGGCAAATATTACACCCTTATTGAAAAAAGAGGAAAAGGATTTTTAAAAAATTATTTTATGGGTTGTGGGTGTTACTGGCAGGCCAGCATTTGTTCCCCATCCCTAATTACCCTTGACAACTGGAGTGGCTTGCTAGGCCATTTCAGACGGCAGTTAACAGTCAGTCACATTGCTGTGGGTCTGGAATCACATATAGGCCAGACCAGGTAAGGATGGCAGAATTCCTTCCCATTAGGACATTAGATGGGTTTTTTTATGACAATCTATGATACCATGGCACCATTACTGAGACTAGCTTTTTTTTAATACCAGATTTTTATTATTTAAGTGAATTTAAATTCCACCAGCTGCCATGGTGGGATTTAAACTCATGTCTCCAGGGCATTAATAAGGGCCTCTGGATTGCTAGTTCAGCAACATTACCACTCTGCCACTGTCTCCCCATAAGCTGGTTAGTTTTATTTAGTCGTGGATAAATCTCCAAAAATCCATTTTATGAAATCACACTGCCACTGTTAAGGCTCACCTGCCTGCATCACATGTCAAGAATGCATAGATACACTACCGCCAGTGATTTTGTGTTCTGTGCTCCTCACAGGAAGCATGCATTCATAAAGTCAGACATCTATAGTCCTGAAGAAAGGATGAAATGTATGTATACTGAGATAGATCTGGAAAATTAGGACCTGTCAACATAGATTTGTAAAGGGTAGGATTTACTTGATTAAGTTAATTGATTTTATTGAGGAAATCAATGTGCATAGATAAAAGGAAAGCTATGGATGTTGTACATATATTTTCTGGGCTGGCAGTGATTCGTGGCGTATCCCAGGAGTCAGTGTTGTGATCCCTTTTATTTTCTATGTTTACAAACTCTGCAGATATCAACTTTGAGGGCATGGTAAACAGTGAAGAAGACTGAATGAAGAAGATAGGGCATAGGCAGGTTAGCAAAGTGGGCAATTTCAGTATGGTAGCATAGCAGTTATGATAGTTTAGTTTAGTTTAGAGATACAGCACTGAAACAGGCCCTTCGGCCCACCGAGTCTGTGCCGACCATCAACCACCCATTTATACTAATGCTACACTAATCCCATATTCCTACCACATCCCCACCTGTCCCTATATTTCCCTACCACCTACTTATACTAGTGGCAATTTATAATGGCCAATTTACCTATCAACCTGCAAGTCTTTTGGCTTGTGGGAGGAAACCGGAGCACCCGGAGAAAACCCACGCAGACACAGGGAGAACTTGCAAACTCCACACAGGCAGAACCCAGAATTGAACCCTGGTCGCTGGACCAGCGATTGTTAGATTAAATCCCTCCATGGCAAATCTGCATTTAATAAATTTGGTAATTTGTGAGCTGGCACCAGAAAAAAATACTAGCTTATCATAAAAACCCAACTGGTTCACTAATTTCTTCAGGGTACGTAATCTTTGCATCCTACACAGCCTGGCCTAGACTACACTATATGGTTGACTTTGAAAGTCTTCTCAGTTGTAGCTCACTTCAAGATAACCACTCACCACCACCATCTCAGGGCAATTAAGGATAGGCAATGAATACAATTTTGTTAGCATTGCCCACATCTATATTTTTTTTAACAAAGTTGTATAGAGCAGGGAACTGAGAGTAGTGTGGAGTTCCAGTAAAAGAGCTAGCACCAACCCTAAACGCCTTCCATTCTATAATTTCAAAGATTCCAAGAAAGCATCATTGATGTGATTATGCTAGGATAAAAGGGTACAATACCTTATGTCTGTCTCTGGTTAAACCAAGACCCTATCAGCGAGCTTTTGGCTTTCTGGAAGCATTCTCCCTTCTGAATCAGAAGATAAGTGCCTTGGGATATCCTACTATGTTAAAGGTGCTGTATAAATGCCAGTTGCTGTTGTTCTGAGTCAGAAGATGCTCCCAACTCCAGGCAGTCCCAGCATGTGGAGGCTAAAGCTCTGACACTGAATTTGGGCTTGGCTTCCAACAGCAACTTTTCTTTTGGTTTTTTTTGTTATTCATTCTTGGGATGTGGGCATCACTGGCAGAGCCAACATTTATTGTCTGTCCCTAATTGCCCTTGTGAAGGTGGTGGTCAGCTGCCTTCTTGACTATAACAGAGGAGCTTGCTAAGCCATTTCAGAGAGCAGTTAAGAGTCAGCCACTTTGCTGTGGGGCCTGGAGTCTCATATAGGCCAGACTGGGTAGGGATGGCAGATTTCCTTCCCTAAAGGACACTCGTGAGTAAGATGGGTTTTTTAAAATGAAAATCCAGTAGTTTCATCGTCACAACTCCTGATACTAGCTTTTTAGTCCAGATTTTATTTAATTGAATTTAAACTCCCCAGCTGCTGTGGTGGGATTTGAACTCATGTCCCCAGATTATTAGTCATGTAGTGTAACCACAATGTTACCATATATCTTACTCATGTCCAATGGGTGTGAGGTGCCTTCCCCCTATCAAATAGCTTGTAGATGCACATTAAACCTCTTGTTGTATAGAATTAACCACCCTATTGGCTGGTATCAAGGTGGATATGGCCCTGCAGTTAGCTGCTGTCAACCAGATGAAAAACTGCAAAACCTCTGGTCCTGACAATATCCCTGCGGAAGTACTGAAACACAAAGGAGACGTACTGATTTCTCGGATGCATGCCCTATTTGTGAAGCTCTGGCAGATTGAAGAAATTCCAAGTGACTTTAGAGACGCTATGATGACCACAAACTTCAAGAAAAGAAACAAGTCAAACTGTGGGACTATAGGGGCAAAGCATTGCTGTCAACTGTTGCAAAGTCCAAGCGAAGATACTTCTTAATTGCCTCTTGCCAATTGCAGAGAAGGTCCTTCCAGAATCCCAATACGACTTCCAACCCACCAGAGGAACAACCAACATGATCTTCACAGCACGCCAATTTCAGGAAAAGTGTAGAGAGCAGCAGAACATGCCTTTATACATGGCTTTCTTCGATCTCACAAAAGCCTTTAACTCAGTGAATAGAACAGCTGCAGCATTACGGATGCACAGCTAAGTTCACAGAAATCCATTTCCTACATGACAATATGCAAATAGTACTATGAAATGGCTCCACTGCAGACCCCTTCCCTTTCAAAACCGGCATCACTATGTTTGTGTCAATCTTATATAAAAGCAAAATACTGCAGATGCTGGAAATCTGAAATAAAAACGGAAAGTGCTGGAAATACTCAGCAGGTCAGGCAGCATCTGTGGAGAGAGAAACAGAGTTAACGTTTTACGTCTGTGACCTTTCATCAGAACTAGTCTCAGTCTGTCTTGCAGCAATGCAACAACTTACTATTGGTAGGCTCCCCCAAGGTGTGGTAATAACATTGCACTGATGGTAAACTCTTCAACCTCAACTGGCTAAAGGCCAAAACGAAGGCAACAACCACATCTGTAACAGAACTACAGTATGCTGACAATGTACAAGTTAATGCTCACTCTGAAGCAGAACTACAATAGATAGTTGACATATTCATCAAAGACTGCAAGAGCATGGGACTTGCCCTGGACACCAGGAACACCGACGTCCTCTACCAACCCACACCATAGGGAGGGGGGGATTTATGCTGTCCCACGCGGCGCGTTTGGGGGCAGGGAGAGCATTTAATCAGGCAGAGTGGTGGTGGGGTGGGGGGTGGGTGAGTGGTGCCCTGCCACCTTCCGGCTTCCACCCCAATTAAGTCTGTGGCGGGAAGGCCTATGGATGACCTTCCTACCCCGCCACAGCGGCCAGCAGGCCTGTCACTGTGCGGGGAGCATGCCAAGCAAATCTGTGCGGGTTGCTTGCCGGCTCCGGGGGCGTGGGGGTTCCCTCGTAAAAAGGCAGTGCCTGATCAAGAGACCTGGCATCAGGAAGAGGGGCCCACTGAGAGCCACCCCTCTGCCCTTGCTGCTGATATTCTCCCCTCCCCCCCCCACTTTCCTGTGATCCCCACCCTGTGAAATGCCTCCTGTCCTGACTCACCTGTGGCCTGGCTCTCTCACCTCTGTTGGGTCCATTGCTGGCAGCAGCCACTACTTCTGCAGTGGCGTTACTCATTAAAGGAGCTGCCAGCCTCTGATTGGCCGGCAGCTCTCAGCAAGCGGGACTTCTGTCGCTGGGATCCTTAATCCCAGGGAAGGTCTTCCGCTGTCCACTTAAGGGCCTAATTATCACAAAATGCAGTGGGCCTTCCCCAGAGGAGGCGACACAGAGCTCTCGCCGACTGTTCAGTCATTGACCGAGATCCCCGTCATCTACATAAAATCTCCCCCCCTCCACCAAATGCATTAAATCCAACACCTTCAATTGAGATTTATGGTGAAGTGTTTGAAAATGTCCCTCATTTCCTATACCTTGGAAACTATTTATCCCAAACAGCTGACATTGATGAAGATGTTCACTACTGAATCCAATGTGCTAGCTCAGCCTATAATAAATTATATGCTTAAGGTTGCAAGAATCATGGCATCAGACCTGACACTAAACTCAAAGTCTATTGTGCAGTGGTTCTTCCCACGCTTCTCTATGGTGCTGAAGCTTGGACAACTTATAGAAGCCACAGCAAGGTCCTGGAACAAATCACCATTGCTGTCTTAGAAGGATCTTGCAAATCAAGTGAAGGAGAAAAGAACAAACATGAGTGACCTCCGAGACACAGACATGCCAAGTATAGAGTCCATGATAATCTCACAACAGCTGAGGTGGATGGGACATGTCGTCAGAATGCCCGACTCAAGACTGCCCAAACAGGCGCTCTACTCAGAGCTACACCAGGGAGTCAAAGGAAACGTTTCAAAGATATCTACACATGGGAAGCAGATGCCCAATCATGACCAAAATGGTAATCCATCATCGAAAATGGTGTCAAGACCTTCCAATCAGTAAGAGCAGGCACTGAGAATATCCAGAGAGATGGAAAGAGGGGGCAGTTGCTCGAGCCCACAATTCGCCACCAGTTCTACCAGCTGACAATGCTGTCCTCACTGTAGCAAAGCCTGCAAAGCTAAGCTAGAGCAAGCCATCTGAACACCCATAGCCAACACTGACAACTCACTTCCACCCAGCTATCCGCAAGGAAGAATCATCCTTGACGCAAAGGACTGCCGATGATGATGGTTATGGCCCTGGAAGGAGTCTATTATTGGTCACAGCCTATTAGACTGTTAATCAGCCTACAAATTCTTCCACTATTTCAAGATATGTACCAAGGGAAGAGTGTGAAGATATGAAAACAACAATCAAGGCCCCGTTTGTCTGCTTTTGTGGATTCAAAGAGTAGCAACTTCTCCCAGTGCCCTGGCCAGCATTCATCCCTCAACCAACACCACCAAAAGCAGATGATCTGGTCATTTCTTCATTTACTGTTTGGGGAACTTTCCTGTACCCAAATTAGCTGCAGCAAAACAGTGACTGCACTTGGAAAGTAATCAGAGGTTGTAAAGCACTTTTGGGCACGCTGAAGACATCTTGTAATCCACAATATTAATGCAAACTCTATACGTGTCCATCATCAGTGATACAAACTGACATCAGTAATTTAAGGGCATGGTCACATAGCATTGGCTAAAACAAAAGCCAGTGCATACCATGACCCCAATCCTACTTCCATCTGAGTTTGGTTGCTATTCCGTCAAACTGCATGTCGCTCTCCTCTCAGTGCTGCTGACAGTGGGATTGAATTTTGAATTATAAGCTGCTTAAACTAGAATGTAAAATTTCCAATATATAAATTCTAATATTTCTACGAAAGCATGCACACAGACCTTCCCTAACCCCAACCCTCTCCATCCCATTTAGAAATGCACCACCATTTCTGTCCCTTCAACATTTGGATTTTCCCTTTCTGGATTGAACTTGTGTGTCTTTTTTTCTAAGTTGAAAGAAGTACCAAAAAATTCCTGTTTCAGCTGGAAGGAGTGTTTGGGGCCTTTGACTGTAAGAAGGGAGAAGGTAAAGGGACAAATGTTGCATATCCTGTTTTTATTTGTTTCATGAGATGTGGGCATCACTGGCCTAATTGCTCATGAGAAGGTGGTGGTGAGCTGCCTTCTTGAACCACTGCAGTCCATGTGAGGTAGGTACACCTACAGTGCTATTAGGAAGGGAGTTCCGGGGTTTTGACCCACCGACAGTGAAGGAATGGCGATATAGTTCCAATTCAGGATGGTGTGTGATTTCGAAGGGAACTTGCAGTTGGTGATATTCCCACGCATCTGCTGCTCTTGTCCTTCTGGGTGGCAGAGATTGCGGGTTTGGAAGGTGCTGCCTGAGTAACCTTGGTGCATTGCTGCAGTGCATCTTGTAGATGGGACACACTGCTGCCACTGTGCCTCAGTGGTGGAGGGAGTGAATGTTTTTATTTATTTTTTTTTATTTAGAGATAGAGCACTGAAACAGGCCCTCCGGCCCACAGAGTCTGTGCCGACCAACAACCACCCATTTATACTAATCCTACATTAATCCCATATTCTCTACCACATCCCCACCATTCTCCTACCACCTACCTACACTGGGGGCAATTTACAATGGCCAATCTACCTATCAACCTGTAGGTCTTTAGCTTTGGGAGGAAACCGGAGTACCCAGCGGAAACCCACGCGGTCACAAAGAGAACTTGCAAACTCCGCACAGGCCGTACCCAGAACTGAACCCGGGTCGCTGGAGCTGTGAGGCTGCGGTGCTAACCACTGCGCCGCTGTGCCGCCCAAATTGTGGATGGGGTGCCAATCAAGTGGGTTGCTTTGTCCTGGATGGTGTCGAGCTTCTTGAATGTTGGAGCTGCACCCATCGCGGGAAGGGGAGAGTTGATACTGGGGGATTTAGCGATCGTAATGCCGTTGAATGTCAAGGGGAGATGGTTAAATTCTCTCTTGTTGGAGATAGTCATTGCCTGGCACTTGTGTGGCGCGAATGTTACCTGCCACTTATCAGCACAAGCCTGCATATGGTCCAGGTCTTGCTGTATTTCTACACGGACTATTTCAGTATCTGAGGAGTCGCGAATGGTGCTGAACATTGTGCAGTCATCAGTGAACATCCCCACTTCTCACCTTATGATTGAAGGAAGATCATTAATAAAGCAGCTTAAGATGGCTGGGCCTAGGACACTATCCTGAGTAACTCCTGCAGTGATGTACTGGAGCTGAGATGATTGACCTCCAACAACCACAGCCATCTTCCTTTATGCTAGGCACGATTCCAACCAGCGGAGTGCTTTCCCCCTGATTCCCATTGATTCCAGTTTTGCTCGGGCTCCTTGATGCCATACTCGGTCAAATGCTGCCTTGATGTCAAGGACAGTCACTCTCACCTCACCTCTTGAGTTCAGCTCTTTTGTCCATGTTTGAACCAAGGCTGTAGTGAGGTCAGGAGCTGAATGGCCCTGGCGGAACTCAAAATGAGCGTCACTGAGCAGGTTATTGCTGAACAAGTGCCGCTTGATACCACTGTCGATGACACCTTCTGATGATCGAGAGTAGACTGATGGGGCGGTAATTGGCCGGGTTGGACTTGTCCTGCTTTTTGTGTACAGGACATACCTAGGCAATTTTCCACACTGCCGGGTAGATGCCAGTGTTGTAGCTGTACTGGAACAGCTTGGCTAGCGGCGCAACAAGTTCTGGAGCACAGGTCTTCAGTACTATTGCCGGAATGTTGTCAGGGCTCGTATCCTTTGCAGTATCCAGTGCCTTCAGTTGTTTCTTGATATTACGTGGAGTGAATCCAATTGGCTGAAGACTGGCATCTGTGATGCTGGGGCCTTCAGGAGGAGGCCGAGATGGATCATCCACTCGGCACTTCTGGCTGAATATTGTCGCAAATGCTTCAGCCTTATCTTTTGCACTGATGTGCTGGGTTCCCCCATCATTAAGGATGGGGATATTTGTGGAGCCACCTCTTCCTGCTAGTTGTTTAATTGTCCACCACCATTCACGGCTGGATGTGACACGATTGCAGAGCTTACATCTGATCTGTTGGTTATGGGATCGCTTAGCTCTGTCTATCGCATGCTGCTTACACTGTTTGGCACGCAAGTAATCCTGGGTTGTAGCTTCACCAGGTTGAAACCTCATTTTGAGGTATGCCTGGTGCTGCTCCGAGCATGCCCTCCTGCAATCTTCATTGAACCAGAGTTGATCCCCCGGCTTGTTAGTAATGGTAGAGTGGGGGATATGCCAGGCCTTAAGGTTACAGATTGTCGTTGAGTATAGTTCTGCTGCTGCTGATTGCCCACAGCGCCTCATGGATGCCCAATTTTACATTGCTAGATCTGTTCAAAATCTATCCCATTTAGCACGGTGGTAGTGCCACACAACACGATGGAGGGTATCCTTAATATGACGACCGGACTTCGGCTCCACAAGGACTGTGCGGTGGCCATTCCTGCCAATAATGTCATGGACAGATGCATCTGCGGCAGGCAGATTGGTGAGGATGAGGTCAAGTATGCTTTTCCCTCTTGTTGGTTCCCTCACCCCTGCCACAGACCCAGTCTAGCAGCTATGTCCTTTAGGACTCTGCCAGCTCGGCCAGTAGTTGTGCTACCGAACCACTCTTGGTGATTGACATTGAAGTCCCCCACCCAGAGTACATTCTGCACCCTTGCCACCCTCAGTGCTTCCTCCAAGTGGTGTTCAACGTGGAGGAGTGTTGATTCATCAGCTGAGGCGGGGGGGAGGAGGTGGTGGGTGGCAGTAGGTGGTAATCCTGCACCTGCATGGAAAGATGGTATAGGAAAGGGATATGGGGTGTTGGGTGTAACTGAGGAGTGCGCCAGGGTGTCATAGATGGAACAGGCCCTTCGGAATGCTGAAAGGGAAGAGGAAGATGTGTTTGGTGGTGGCATCATGCTGGAGGTGGCAGAAATGGCAAAGAATGATCCATTGAATAGGAAGGTTGGTGGGGTGGAAGGTAAGGAAAAGAGGAACCCTAACACGATTCTAGGAGGGAGGGGAAGGGATAAGAGCAGAAATGTGTGAAATAGAAGATACATGGTCAAGGACCCTGTCAACCACGATGGGGGAGGGGGAATACTCAGTTGAGGATACAGGAAGACATATTGGAAGTATTAGTATGGAAGGTTGCATCATCCGAACAGATGCAACAAAGACCAAGAAACTGGAAGAATGGAATAGCATTCTTACAGGAAGTGGGGTGTGAGGAAGAGTAGTTATGGTAGCTGTCGGAGTCAGTGGGTTTATAGCGAATATTGGTTGATGGCCTATCCCCAGAAATGGGAACAAAGCAGTCAAGAAAGTGAAGAGAAGACTCAGAGATAGACCATGTGAAACCAAGAGTAGGATGGAAATTAGAAGCAAAGTTGATGAATTTTTCCAGTTCAGGCTGAGAGCAGGAAATAGCACAAATACAGTCATGAATGTACCAGAAAAAGAGGTGAGGGAGAGAGTCTCAGTAGGACTGGAACAAAGAATGTTCCACATATCCCACAAAAGGACAGGACTAACTAGGATCCATGTGGATACTCTTTGCAACACAATTTGTTTGGAGGAAGTGAGTGGAGTTGAAGAAGTTGTTCAATGTGAGAACAAGTTCAGCCAGGCGGAGGAGGGTGGTGGTGGATGGGGACTGGTTGGGCCCTGCTCAAGGATGAGGCGGAGAGCTATTAGACTGTCCTGGTGGGGTTGAAGGTGTAGAGTAGGGTTGTCCAACATATGGCCCGTGGGCCAGGCTCTGGACCACCAAAGGTTTCCATCAGACCTGCCAGTATAAACTGTACCCGGGGCCGTTTCTCATCATCGCAGGACTCCATGACTGGAGATGGGAAATTTCCCTTTATCATCTTCTTGCAGAGCGGCCTTTTTAAAAGCATCGCGCTGTCAGTTTCACAGCTGACAGCTGCTGAAGTCGGAAGGCGCTTCCCAACATCGGACAGATTCGGGGTTTTCCAACTTTTTTTAAAAGCCTACCAGAAAACCCCGAATCTGTCCGATGTTGGTAAGCATGTTCCTACTTCAGCAGCTGTCAGCTGTGAAATTGGCAGCGTGATGTTTTTAAACAAATTGACCAACCACAAAGCTGCTGTGCTGAGCGCTTCCGCTCAGTGCAACTGTCACAGAGAGGGAAAGAGGGAGGGGAACAGAGAAAGAGGGAGGGGTTGGGGGAAACAAAGAGAGAAGGGGTAATAGAGAGAGGGGAAACATAGAGAGAAGGGGGGAGACAACACAGAGAGGGGTAACAGAGAGAGAGAGACAGAGAGAGATCAGGATCACTCCTGACAGATGGATATCTATCCAGGATACTTTGCATCACTACATCAACTGTATGGGCAGAGATTGACTACTTATGCAAGCAAAAACAATGCCAGGTGTGTGACTAAATCAGTTTTCAATATAGTGACGAGAAAGTAAGTCAATAAATTAGTCTTCTCGTTTAAAGTTTCTTCACAAAAATGCACATTGGTTGTTGTTTTTATTAGTAAGATAATTTGTTAATGTCTTTCTCTTTAAAAATTTGCTCACCGGCACCCTGGCCCGAGCAAAAATTGTAATGCGGCCCTCTGACCGAAAAGGTTGGACAACCCTGGTGTAGAGGGTCCATGGTGAAAAGGAGCTGGCTCGGGCCAGGAAACAGGAAACTGTTAAAGTGAGGGAGGTCATGGGAAGAGTCACAGATGTAGGCAGATAGAGAAATATTCAATTCTATTCTGGCCATTCTATGTTTTGCACTACTTTCAATTTTGCTTGACACTCAATTTATTCATTACTATTTATAAAAAAAGTTATTGTATATTTTTACAGCTTTCAAAAGTTATGTATTGTAAAACTATTTGAAATATCTACACACATTTGTTACATTGTCAGGTTATTTATAGCCCTATAGAGTCTGCTATTTTGAACAGTTTTCCATCAATCATGAAACTGTTAAGTAGCATGCCACAAAACTTCAATTTTCTTAGTCATCTGAGGGATTGAACGTTGGTTCAATTATCACAAATGGATGTTTGGAGGAAGGGGTAACATGTAAAGAATTCAAAGAATAGTTCCCTATGCCATTCATTATAATGGTACTCAACTTTTTGTAGTAGAGATTTTTGCAGCCTTCACACTAAACTTTTTTCTCTAATAGAGAATACATGAGGCAACGTATCTTTCTTTCTGACTGCTTTCATTGGGGTATAAATTATTGTTGGTAATATTATATGAATACCCATTGTGGCTGTATCAAATTCTTCTCTCAACCTATTTCAGAAGTTGCTACTGTTACGAGGTTTCCATTTTGGTTCACAATTGAGAATCTATATTTTTAAAAACTAAAGAGGATTTCATAGACATTGAATCATCTGGAAATTGCTGAACTTTGTGGGGTTTTTTTTTAAAAAGGAAGGTCAACAAAAGTTTGACCAGTAAACAAGTTTTTACTGGAAGGCACATGATTTCAAGTAAACATAGCAAGGGGTTTGACTTAAGAGCTAGTTTTGATTATTGACAAGACAGGATTTATGATTATCATAGGACTTGCCTGGAAATAGTTGGTTTCATTTTGAACTGTTAAAAACCAGCTGGTTTTTGGACGAAAGGAAGCAGTTGGAATTTGCTTATTGACCTGCCAGGAGATCAGAAGAAAATCCAAACAACTGTTACCTGCCCTTGAAAAACAAAAGTCTGTATGTAGTTGTACTGTTGCCTCCTGTATTTTGAAGAAATCCTGAATGTTTGCAGAAACCTTGCATCTTTAATTGAACTTTGCATCGAATGTGTGAGAACTGAAACCTTTGTGTCTGCACACCTGATGTAAGACCTATGTGAAGCTTTCTGTAGCTGAATTTCTTTGAATGCCTGCCCAAACAGACTGTTCATCAACCTCACCTGGAAAGATTGCTAGTGGCAGTCACCTGTTCGACATTGAGACGCCTCGCCAAAACAAAGGACTTCCTTCCATATCTTCTCTGCAGTCTAAGTTACTTTTTCACTCCTTCTATTTCTTTGTAATAGCTATAAACAAAAATCCCTTTCTTTCCCAGTTAACAGTTGTGTATGTGAGGGCTAGGATAAAAATAAGAGGCTTTAATATTTCAATTCGCAAATATATTGACTTAATTATTGTTTAAGGCTTGGTTGATAAATGGATCATTTTGTTGTTTTCTAAAGAAACCTGGTTGGTATGCTTTATTCTGGGGACAAATAGAGTATCTAATTGACTGTTTCGGTAAGTGGGAAAATTTATTGATATGTTGTGACCTGTGGAGACGTGGGACTGAACTAACAATGCACTCCTCCCACCCTGGTCATGACACTACTTTTAAAAAAGCAGAAAAGAGCACATTAAGCATTTATACAATATTGCTGAAGTAATTCCTACCAAATAGATTTTTAACATGTATTGTAATGGCATTGTTCTAAGGTTTTATAATCCCAGTGCTTTTCTGATATGTACTTGATATCAATTTTATAATCATATAGTTACAAAGTTTAAAGAATGCACTTTGTGATTTTCTGGTCTCTGTAGCTGGCTTACTTAGGTATGGAGCCAACAGCTGAGCTTGTTTAATTTCACTTGCTGGAACATAAATGCAAAAATGGCCCAGTTTTCATTACTTCAGCTGGAGTTTTGGAATTTAAAGTCTCTCTATTTTTAGCCACCAGTCTTCAAAATCAACAATTTCTTCAATTAATTATAGACAAAAATGATTATCCTAGCTATCATAAGATATGCTGTAGAATATTTTCAGAAACAAGCCAATGATTACTAGATAAGGGATCCATTTTCTGTCAATGTTTAAGCAAAAATACCTTGTTTATTATATTTTAGACAGATCTAGCTTCTTCCCCTGTGTTACGGCTTTGTATAAACACATTTTCACTTGTGAGAAAAACCATGCTACTACTGGTGAAACCTGCAACTCCAGCCTCTGGCACAGTATCCTAAGGTTGGACATCACAGTAATGACCCAGCGGAGAGGGAGACCTGACACAAGGGTCCCTATGCCTGTAAAAAGCTTGTTTTTTTTTAGCTGAAGTATCAAAAAGAAATCTACATCTCAGAGGAGAGGCTCTGACACAAAACACCGAAAAGTCTGTTGTATAATGAAGATTAATAATTTTCAGGTGAATTTTGCATTTTATTTCCAATACTATGTTCTCAGCATTATAAGAAGGCGAGATGGCAGATAAAAAGATTTTCAAAAGCTCCACCACTCTTATCCATTGGACCAGCGGAACTTCCAGAATTTCAGGGCTGATGTCATTTATAATACCTTAAAAAAAGAACCTTGATGTTTATTTATTTCCTTGATGTTTATTTATTTTATTTAGAGATACAACACTGAAACAGGCCCTTCAGCCCACCAAGTCTATGCCGACCATCGACCACCCATTTATACTAATCCTACACTAATCCGATATTCCTACCACATCCCCCTACCACCTACCTATACTAGGGGCAATTTATAATGGCCAATTTACCTATTGACCTGCATGTCTTTGGCTGTGGGAGGAAATCGGAGCACCCAGCGAAAACCCACACGGTCACAGGGAGAACTTGCAAACCCGGGTCGCTGGAGCTGTGAGGCTGCGGTGCTAACCATTGCGCCACTGTGCCACCCCAAATGTATTACAGACTTCTACTATTAACTTCAGCGAGTTAATATAACTCTCTGATAAATATTTTAACACTCCTGTACAAACCTTACTCATTCACAGTGAGAACATGGGGCTGAATTTCATCAGCCCTCTAGGGACAGGCAGGGTAGTGAGGCAGCCCATAAAATAGTGAGGGAAGCCGCGGGGTGTAGTGCCCGTCATCTTCCCAACGCCAATCAGTTTTGCCAGGACAGAGAAGGCCGAGGATAACCTTCCCACCCGGAGGCAAATTGAGGCCCTTAAGTGGCCAATTCTTGCTGGTAGCCCCACCAAATGGGGAGACCGCCCAGTAGAACCAGGCGGCCTCACTGTGGGCTTGGGGGGAGAGGAGCAGAGGGGCTCTCCTGCTTGGGCAATCTCTGACCCATGGAGGGCCCCTAGTGGCAAAAGGCTTCCCGTGTGTCAACACCCACCTCCCCTGCTGTCAGCACCCACCCGCCCTGCTGTCAGCACCCACCTCCCCTGCTGTCAAGAAATAACATCCATCCCTCGCCGGGGCTTTTTTTTTTATTCATTCATGGGATGTGGGCGTCGCTGGCCAGGCCAGTATTCATTGCCCATCCCTAATTGCCCTAACTGAGTGGCTTGCTCGGCCATTTCAGAGGGAATGTAAGAGTCAGCCACATTGTTGTGGGTCTGGAGTCACAACCATGGCCAGACCAGGTAAGGACAGCAGATTTCCTTCCCTAAAGGACATTAGTGAACCAGATGGGTTTTTACAACAATCGACAATGGTTTCATGGCCATCATTAGACTAGCTTTTTTTTAAAATTCCAGATTTTTTAATTGAATTCAAATTCCACCTTCTGCTGTGGTGGGATTTGAATCCATGTCCCCAGAGCAATACCCTGGGTCTCTGGGTTACTAGTCCAGTGACAATACCACTACGCCACCGCTTTGCATGACGGGCCCCGGGGAGCCCACCCACACTTAACTGCACTCCGAAGCTCCAGTGCTGCTCCTGATCCGGGCCTGTCGCAGTCCCAGCAGTGGCCACCGCTCCCAGTGGCTTTGCTGGGACTGCTGAGCTACTGGCCCTCTGATTGACCAGCACCTCTTGGAGGTGGGACCCCCATCCTTAAAGGGATGGGGGCCTCGGCACCAGGCAGTTAACTGCCTGAGCACCACTAAATATTACCGGGGATCCCTCAGAACGGCTGAGGCAGGGTTCCCCTCACCTTTCTGGCCCTGCCTCGGTACTCCCACTGCCTTCATAAAATGCAGCCCATGGTTTGCAATATTGCAAAATAACCTAATTCCAGATAAAGAAGAAATTGCCCTTTGCTTCAACTCCCAGGGTTTAGAAAGCTAATTAAATGTTCCCAAAAATATTTTGCTAAATTTTGCAGATTAGTACTCCCATCATGCAAAGTCTATATCAGGAATGTTAAATTATAAAATCTTCTCTATTATGTACTGCATAGTAGACTCATGACTGAGGTCAGAACACTTAGGGTGAAATTTTATGCTGGCGGCGGGGGTCTCGACGTGGGGGAAACAGACACCGAGATCCGCATGTTGCCTCTTTTCCGGAAGGCCCGCCAAATTTTGTGCCAATTAGGCACTTAACTGGACAATGGCGGGCCTTCCATAGGATCTAGGACCCCGTTGCTGGAGGTCCCGGTCTTGCAGAGCTGCCAACCAATCAGAGGTTGCTGTAGTTGTAGCGATCAGACACTGAAGACGGCCCTGGAACCAGGCTTAAGATAAGTCAGGCCGGGAAGGGTCTCACGGGATGGCGGTCGAGGGGTGGAGGGGTTCGGCAGCAAGTGCCTTTGAACGAGAGACCTCCTCCACCCCAGCCCCCTGTCCCCCACCCAGGAACCGGGATCCAGCCCTCACAATTGTTCGTGCCGTGCTTCCCATGTGGCGACAGGGCCGCCTGCTGCACAGGTACCTGCGACTGCAGTGGGAAGAGGCCTTTAATTGGGGGTTAATTACCCAGTTAAGGGACTCAATTGGCACAGGGGCCCACAGGGCAACTGTAAAATTCCAGTCAACCTCTGATAATTGGCCTTTAACTTACCTCAGTTGGCTCCCTGCTGCCTGCGGGCTGCTAGCCCTTCTGCTCCCAATTCCAACTCCAAGAAAATGGCCTGGGGTGGGATAGTGCCAGCAAACCGGCACGCTAGCTGGTGGCGCGAAACTACATGCCCATCAGCCTCTGTGCCCACCCCCATCGGCCCACAAAAATCCTGCCCTAAATGGGGTAGCAACAAAAAGGATTCTAGGGATACAGATTCACAAATCATTAAAAGAAGCGACGCAGTTTAACAAAGCCATAAAAAATGGAAACAAAGCACTGCCTTTCATTTCTGGAGGAATAGAATTCAGAAGCAGAGAAGTTACGTTAAATTTCCTTGGTTAGACCATACTTGGAGAAATGTGAACAGTTCTGGTCTCTTTCATTGCAAAAAGGATGTAGAAACACAGAAAAAAGTGCTAAAAAGATTTACAGGATGGTAATAGAACTGCGAGGATACAACTATCAGGAAAGACTGAACAGGGTGAGTCTGTTTTCTCTCAAAAAGATATGATTGAGAGGTGACCTGATAGTGTTCTTTAAAATTATGAAGGAGTTTGATAGACTGACATAGACACGATGTTTCCATTTGTGGGAGTCCAAAACTAGGCGCTATAAATATAAAATTGTCACTAATAAATCCAACAGAGAATTCAGGAGAAACTTCTTTACTGAGAGTCTGGTTAGAGTGTGGAACTCGCTGCCACGTGGAGTGGTTGAAGAGAATAGCATAAATGCAATTATGAGAAAGGTAGTTAAGTACTTGAGGGAGAAAGGAATAGAAGGATATGTTGATAGGATCCGATGAAGTAAGGTGGGAGAAGACTCATGTGGGGCATAAACACCAGCATAGACCTGTTGGGCCGAATGGCTTGAATCCCTGCTGTAAATTCTATCTACATAATTCTGTGTATGTCTTTGGAATAATTTAGTGCATCCTCAGGGTTAGCATTTCCTTAAAATTAATTCAGTTAAAGATCAGGCCGTTACTATTCTGTGATCAGTCACTGAGAGTTAAAGAAGAGCTGCAGAGGCTGATGCAGCTTCCCCTTCCTCCCAGTGGCGAAGTATTTTGCCCCCATGTGGTATTTCCCTAGTGACCTGGCTAAAACCAGAGCTTGCACTACTGTGAAGTATTGGTGTGAAACACTCTTGCTCACAGTGTACCAATGTTTGCATGTTTGGGCCTGCCATGCTTCTGTTGTTATACTGTTTCAATTAAATTGAACCATGGATTTCAAGCTGTGAGAGTTGGTAGTGGGTAGTGCTTCCCTGAGTGTCTTACCACAAGTGTCCTCTTCTGAGAATTAGCTGTCTTCAAGCTTGTCAGTGGCAGCATGAAAATATCTGCTGATGTCCATAAATCATAGTACCCAGTCATCATCAATTGTATCAAAGCATTCTAGTTCTAGATTCATTTCAGCTGTTTTTGTACCGCAGTGCAATCTGTATCCTGCATTTCCTCAATCTCTGCCATCTGTGCATTTTCATTTCTTTCGGTGTCTTTTAGATTTAAAGTGCCATCTGTATTTGCGTAAAAGCAAATCAACTAAAAATACAAGAGTATTGAGGAAAACAGAGACATTTTGTTGAAGCTTTTTGTCTTGCACTCATCAGGACAATTCGCAAGAATATCAATGTAAGGGAAAACAACAAATTTATACTCTATGAGAAGAGAGTGCTGATTGGTTGGCAAGTGGACTTTGATTGGTACAGGCATTGTCATGGAAAATGCACTAGTTTATGGTGACTGACACTTAACTGCCAGGCTTTGTTTGAAATTTATACCGGGCTTCTTGAATCTGATTGGTCAAGTCATTGCCCTGAAGATTGAACCAGTGAATGGCTGTCACTTGTTTTGTTTAGCTAAAATAAGCGCAATGAGTGTACATGTTCTTTCTGTCTGCATTCATATATGTAGCTTCCAATACGCACAGATACGCAACACTGAGAGCCCGACTGACAACCTTAAATTGGTTGTCAGCGTAATTCTTAACACACTGAGGATTATTTAGCAAATGTTATCCAATCGCAGAATCACATCTAATGTTGGACACTGTTTTGAGTTGTGCAAGCACGGACTGGTTGGGCACAGTCTATGCTTTGCCCATTGCGAACAGCGGAAGGGACATGCTGTTTGATACGATCCTCCAATCTTTGGGATATATGGCCTACATACCTAGCATCACACTGGCATTGAAATTCATATACCACATTACTCATTTGTGTGATAGGCAGAACTTCTATTTTGCTTGACGGCAGCATCCTGTTAGTGGCAAACACCAAACGTGTTGCTACTGCATAATAGCAGCGTGAAACAGCTAGCTTCACCTGTTATTCAAACTTTTGGGATACATTACACTTCCAGGGTAATCTGAGGTAGACTGGATACTTTTCAGGGCTGAAAATGATGGCCATAGGCCCAACCAGCCTGTGCTTTGCAAAACTCTAAACAGTGTCCAACATTAGATGTGATTCCGTGATTGGACAACATTTGCTGAATAATCCTCAATGTGCTAAGAATTACGCTGACAACCAATTTAAGATTGTCAGTAGTCAGTCTCACAGTGTGGTGCATTTGTGCTTACTGGAAGTTACATATAGTAATACACAACGCCCTGTTCTTTGCAGAGAGAAAGAACATGTACACACATTGCACCTATTTCAGCTAAACAAAATAATTCACAGCCATTCGCTGGTTCATTCCTCAGGGCAATGCCTTGACCAATCAGAGGCAAGCTGCCCGGTTTAAATTTTAACCAAAGCCTGGCAATTAACTGTCAGTCACCATAAACTGGTGCATTCTCCATGGCAATGCCTATACCAACCAGAGTCCACTTGCCACCCATTCTCTTCTCATACAGTATAAATTTGTACATTGGTATTCTTGCGAGTTGTCCTGATGAGTGCAAGACGAAAAGTTTCAACAAAATGTTTCTGTTTTCAGCAATGCTCAAGTTCTGTACCACCAAATGACTATTTGTAAAAACCAAGAAGAGCTATTTGTGTCAATCTGCACCACCTCCTGGACCAGTGATCTTGATAGCCCCCTCTTCAAAAACTGTACGAAATGCATAATCATTTCCTGATCCATAGGTTGTACAATTTTACATTCATTTGTAACTTAATATTTCTTTTTCCAGTAGTGTTGGTGTACCACATATTGTTATGATATATACCCAACTGTATGGTTCTCCACTTTTGCAACTAATTTTGTGTCTTTTGAAAAATGTCACTAATCAGTGTTAATGAAATTACTTAATTTAAATACTCACCTTTTAGAATTACTGATACAACTTGAGATCAATGATGTCAATCTCACCGAGTGATCCATATGGTTGTAGTCATGTATTGCAGGTTATCTTTCTCTCCCCACCCACCTCACTATAAACTTGACTAATGCATAATGTTGTCAATGTAAGGCCATCTCTCGTGGTTTCACTATCACTCCAAACTGCCAAAATCTGTGACTTGAAACATGTTTGACATTAGTGCAGTGCAAAAGATCACACAGCACTAGCACCAAATGAGCAGCAAAGTTGAGGCAGTAAAGAAGCAGAACTGACAGCAGAACCCAAACACTTTTTAGCACTAAATGCCTTCATGTTAACTTTCAATTTTAAACCTGCCATTCTCAAACACTTTACATTATTAATAATTAAATTATCTTGTTATTTTAGTACTTTTCTTATTTTTTCTTTATAGACATAATAAAAGTTTTGCATATTTCATGCATACCTGTATCTGTCACAATGAGTCCAAAATTGCACTTTAGCATAGTCCCTGATACACTATGAGCCCTTTGATAAATCAGTTTTATATGTTACTGGTGTCAGCTGTGGTTCAGTTGGTAGCACTCTTATCTCCGAGTCAGAAAGGCCTGCTCTATGACTTGGGTGCAACAATCTAGGCTGACAGTCCAGTGCTGTGCTGTCTTTTGGATGAGATGTTCAACTAAGGCTCCATCTGCCCTCTCAGGTGGATGTTAAGGATACCATGGCACTATTTTGCAGAAAAGCAGAGGAGTTAACTCTGGTGTCCTGGTCAATATTTATCCCTCAACCAAAATCACAAAAACAGATTATCTGGTAATTATCACTTTGCTGTTCGTGGAAGCTTGCTGTGCACAAATTGGCTGTCGTGTTTCCTACATTACAACACTTCAAAAGAAAGTACTTCATTGGTTGTAAAGCATTTTGGGATGTCTGGTGGTCATGAAAGATGCCTGAAAATGCAAGTTTTTTTTTTACTTTCATTAATATTTAGCCTGGAAAGGAGGTAACTGAGAGGTGATCTTATGGAGGTATTCAAATTGTTAAAGTATTAGAAAAGGAAGATCTAGAATATGACTTTACATTAAATTGCAAGAGTAGGACAAGAGGACACTGGCAAAAGACAAATTTAAGACTAATATCAGCCAGTTCTTTTTCACAATCAACATATACAATGGACTCCTGGATAAAGTAGTAAAGGTAAGTGTTATGACTGGCCACTCAGTCAAAGCTCCCAATCAAAATATACGATTCTGATAGTGGTGGGAAAATTGCAGTGTTAACACAGCAAGCTTCAACTAACAGTAAAGTGATAATTACCAGATAATCTGTTTTTGTGATTTTGGTTGAGGGATAAATATTGACCAGGACACCAGAGTTAACTCCTCTGCTCTTCTGCAAAATAGTGCCATGGTATCCTTAACATCCACCTGAGAGGGCAGATGGAGCCTTAGTTGAACATCTCATCCAAAAGACAGGACTGGACTGGACTGGACTGGACTGGACTGTCAGCCTCGATTGTTGCACCCAAGTCCCTCCACAGATCACCTAACATATCATTTTAAACTTTCCAAATTAATGAAAGACCCAGCCAAATTGTACCATCTATTAACCCCCGAATGAGGCTAACCAAACCAGGTGTTTTTAAATCAACAAATTAACTGTTTAATTAGAAAAATTAAATTCTTAAACACTACTAAGACATAAACAACATTTAAAATAGAAAAAATTAGAGTCCTTGCAAATTTGCAATCCAATGTTATTTGAAGTCCTCACAGCTATCCGATGGGGAAAAAAGGTTTTTCAACAGTAGAACAGTCTGTAGTCTAATTCCAGCAGTAAGTGATGCTTTCCTTCTCCAGCGATGAATTGCAAACAACTTTTAAATGAATCAATTTGGCTTAGTTTTATAATTAATAGTTAATTTTGTTTTTGATTAAAGAAACCTGGTTGGTGTGCTTTATTCAGGGACCAATAGAGTGTCTAATTGGCTCTTTCAGTAAGTGGGAAAATTTATTGATATTCTGTGTCCTGCGGAGAAGTGAAGAATTAACAGTGCACTCCTCCCACCTCAGTCGTAACAACATATTGAAAGGACTTTGTTAACTTAAAGATGTTTTCAAAATTAGAGATTGATTCATGTTGTGATTGGTCCAGTATGTTACCTATGTTGATACAGCTTGAACCTGCTGGCACAGATCTTGGAGGCACAACCACAGTTTTAAAATGTTCATATCTAGTACTTTATAGAACTTCCAATCCCTGCTAATCTTGGTGGAGACTATTCATTTTCTATTGATTCAGTGGAATTCTGTGACATATTTATACTTCTTTCTTCATGTCTATCCTTTCTGAAGGATTTCAAGGGGAAGGGAGGGGTTGGGAATTAACTTGGAAATGATCATTTTATCCCTGTGATCTTTGTTGCTTAGGCAGACTCATGGCTTATAGTTTATTGGAATCAGGTTTTATCTTTAAGCATAAAATGATAGGACTCTGAAACTGAAATCCCAAAAACCTTAATGCTCATCCCTTCTGTTCAGTATTTATGAGAATATTTATCACATAATGTTCAAATGTTTTTGAAGATTATGTTAACTGCAGTGGATTAGATTAGATTAGATTAGAGATACAGCACTGAAACAGGCCCTTCGGCCCACCGAGTCTGTGCCGACCATCAACCACCCATTCATATCAATCCTACACTAATCCCACACTCCTACCAAACATCCCCACCTGTCCCTACACTTCCCTACCACCCACCTATACTAGTGACAATATATAATGGCCAATTTACCTATCAACCTGCAAGTCTTTTGGCTTGTGGGAGGAAACCGGAGCACCCGGAGAAAACCCACGCAGACACAGGGAGAACTTGCAAACTCCACACAGGCAGTACCCAGAATCGAACCCGGGTCCCTGGAGCTGTGAGGCTGCAGTGCTAACCACTGCGCCACTGTGCCGCCCCATAATAAGTACAATGCAGTTATTTTTGGAACAAGTAGATTGGAATGAGGTCTCCTTTTATCATTCAGTTCTATAAAGACTTTTGAAGGTAACTGTATGCATTTCTAAGGTCACACATTTAGGCATTAATACTTTGATTTTCCTATACAGACTTAGTTCAACAAAGCTGATTCCCACTGTAGCATTTGAAGTTAATACCAGGTTAAAGGCAGATTTATGAGCAAGGTAAAATTGTTCTTCCAGGAATTTCTTGTTATTTTAAAATAAATATGACAGAATGCCTAATCTAGAAAACATTAGCAAACATAAGCGATTAACCTTTTGTTTTCACTGAAAACAAACTGTTTGCACTCTACAGACAGGTTTTGAATGAAAAAGTAGCCAAAGGATGGCATGTGACGTTGTTCTGAAATAACACATTGCAATACAAATGTACAACTAATTATTAATTCATTTGAAATTCCCCTCTCCACTATTTTAGCAAAAACACTTATTCTAAAGTGGAGGAAAGAATTTCAGATCAACACATCAAGCATCAGTATCCCACAGCACAACATAGGGCCTCAAAATAAAATAGAATGGGAACTTTTTTGTGAATGATAGTTTAGAAAGTTGACTTCAAATCTTGTACTTGTTTTACTCTTTGCATTTTCTTCAGTAACACAACTTTCCCATACATTAGTAATTATCTTTAACTTGATATTGTTATGAAGACAGTAAACAAGGTGACCTACAATCTTACTTATCTGAATGTGTTGACATCTCCTAGTTATGATCAAGGGCATAAATTTTGTACTGCAGAGAGTCTCCAATAGAGGCTCAGTCCCATAACAGTAGCCTCTTTCTTTCACAATAAGTAGAACAGTAGTTTGTCACATTAATGACATCCGCAGGTGACAATATTGGCTGAAATTGCCACTGCGGTGCACCCAAGATACGGAAATAGCTGGTATTGCATTGTGAAGAGGTTTTTATTTCAACTATTTTATGACAAACATCCATATTGAGACTTCAAAGAAAAGCAACTGTGTTACTTTATAGAGCTTTCAATGCTAGAAATACTCAGCAGATCTGTCAGCATCTGTTGAGAAAGAAACAGAGTTAACGGGCTGAATTTTCTGGTGGGCGTCGGGACCATATGGGGGATCCCGAGCTCGCATGTGTTATCAAGGCGCCTTCAGAAAATGGCCCCTAAGTGGAGTGTTAATTGGCTTCCCACCTCCATGGAGCGAACTGTTGACTTCATTCCCAGCCTGCCCTTGGGAAATTTGCGAGAAAGTGAGAAGGTTTCGGGAAGCCGTCCCAATGCAATATTCCCCCTATTTCCACTCCAATCCCACCTGGCCGGGAAAATTCAACCCGTTTCAGGTATGTGACCTTTCATCAGAGTTCTGATGAAAGGTCACAGACCTGAAACGTGAACTCTGTTTCTATCTGCACAGATGTTGCCAGACCTGCTACGTGTTTCCAGCACTTTCTGTTTTTATTTCAGATTTCCAGCATCTGTAGTATTTTGCTTTTGTCGAAGGATAGATCCAAGTATTTTTTAAATGCTAAAAGCTAGAAACAGTGGAAATCCAAAGAGATTTAGGGTCCATGAACACAGTTCATTAAAATGTGATGGTCAGATACCAAAATTTTTTTTTAAAAGACTAATGGAATGCCAGAAAAGAAAGGGAAGAAAACAGCTATTGTTATGAAAGTGCTTTTATTGTTTTAATTTTTTTGAGGATTCATATTTTAGAAACATGGACATTAGTATATTTAGGAAAACTGAAAAGACTCCTTGGATGTGTTTTTTTTACAAGGGTCGCTGAGGTCTTATTTGCAGACATTTAAAGGGATATTTCAGAATGCACAGAATAGATACATTTCAACGAAAAATAAAAATTGCAAGGGTGGGACCCGCCATCCGTGGTTAACTAAAACAGTTAAAGATAGTATCAAACTTAAAGAAAAAGCCTATAATTGCACAAAGATGGGAGGCAGGTCAGAAGGTTGGACAGAATATAAAAAACAGCAAAGAATGCCTAAAAGATGGATAAGGAAGATAAAATTAGAGTACGAGAGAAAGCTAGCTAGAAATATAAAGACAGATGGTAAAAAAGAAGAGTTAACAAAGTGAGTGTTAGTCCTATAGAAAGTGAGTCTGGGGAATTAATAATAGATAATAAGGAGATGGCAAATGAATTGAACAGATATTTTGCATCAGTCTACATGATTGAGGATACAAGTAACATCCCAGTATTAGCTGTAAGTCAGGAAATGGAAGGGAGGGAGGAACTCAAGAAAATTACAAACACCAGGGAAGTGGTACTGAACAAATTGTTGGAGCTGTGGGCTGACAAGTCCCCGGGTCATAGAGTCATAGAGTTTTACAGCACAGAAACAGGCCCTTCGGCCCAACGCACCTGCACCGACTATCAAGCACCCGTCCTAACTAACCCCATTTCCCCACACTTAGCCCGTAGCCTTGTATATTATGGCGTTTCAAGTGCTCATCTAAATATTTCTTGAATTTCGTGAGTGTTCCTGCCTCGACCCTTCAGGCAGTGTGTTCCAGATTCCAACCACCCTCTGGGTGAAAAAATTCCTCCTCAACTCCCCTCTAAACCTCCTGCCCTTTACCTTAAATCTATGCCCCCTAGTTATTGACCTCTCGGCTAAGGGAAAAAGTTTCTTCCTATCTGTCCTATCAATGACCCTCATAATTTTGTATACCTCAATCAGGTCCCCCCTCAGCTTTCTCTGCTCCAAGGAAAACAACCCCAGCCTATCTAGTCTGTCTTCACAACTGAAATGCTCCAGCCCAAGCAACATCCTGGTGAATCTCCTCTGCACCCTCTCCATTGCAATCACATCTTTCCTATAGTGTGACCACCAGAACTATACACAGTACTTCGACTGTGGCCTAACCAGTGTTTTATACAGCTCCATCATAACCTCCAAGCTCTTATATTCTATGCCTTGGCTAAGTATCCCATATGCCTTCCTAACCACCTTATCTACCTGTGCTGCTGCCTTCAGTGATCTCTGGACAAGCACCCCAAGGTCCCTCTGACCCTCTGTACTCCCTAGGGTCCTGCCATCCATTGTATATTCCATTGCCTTGTTAGACCTCCCAAAGTGCATCACCTCACACTTCTCAGGATTAAACTCCATTTGCCACTGCTCTGCCCAACTTACCAGCCCATCTATATCATCCTGTAGTCTAAGGTTTTCCTCCTCACTATTTAAGACACCACCAATTTTCGTGTCATCTGCAAACTTACTGATCATACCTCCTATATTCACGTCTAAATCATTAATGTACACTACAAACAGTAAGGGTCCCAGCATCGATCCCTGCGATACACCACTGGTCACAGGCTTCCACTCGCAGAAACAACCCTCTACCATCACCCTCTGCCTCCTGCCACTAAGCCAATTTTGAATCCAATTTGCCAAATTACCCTGATGGGTCCTGATGAACTTCAACCTAGGGTGTTAAAAAAAGTGACTAGTGAGATAGTTGATGTGTTGTTTTAATTTTCCAAAATTCCCTCAATTTGGGGAAGGTTCCATTAGATTGGAAAGTAGTGAATGTAACTCCTTTATTCAAAAAGGGAGGGAGACAGAAAGCAGGAAACTACAGGCCAGTTAGCTTAACATCTGTCTTATGGAAAATGTTAGAAGCTATGAAAGACATTATAGCAGGGCATTTCGAAAAATTCAAGGTAATCAGGCAGAGTCAACATGTTATTGTGAAAGGGAAATCATGTTTAACTAACTTATTGGAGTTCTTTGAGGGAGTTACATGTGTTGTGGATAAAGGGGATGTATTGTACTTATATTTCCAGAAGGCATTTGATAAGGTGACACATCAAAGATTATGGAAAGAAAATAAAAGCTCATGGTATAGGGGGTAACATATTGATATGGATAGAAGATTGGCTAGCTAACAGGCAACAGAGTGTAGGCATAAATGGGTAATTTTCTGGTTGGCAAGATGTAATGAGTGGTTTGCCACAGGGATCTGTGCTGGGGCCTCAACTATTTGCAATTTATATAAATGACTTAGATGAAGGGACTGAAGGTATGGTTGCTAAATTTGCTGATGACACAAAAATAGGTAGGAAAGTAACTTGTGAAGAGGACATAAGGGGGCGACAAAGGGATATAGATCGGTTATGTGAGTGGGCAAAGACCTGGCAATTGAGTATAATGTGGGATAGTGTAAAATTGTCTACTTTGGTAGGAAGAATAAAAATGAAGCATATTATCTGAATGGTGAGAGATTGCAGAGCTCTGAGATGCAGAGGGATCTGGGTGTCCTCGTGCATGAATCACAAAAGATTAGTATGCAGGTACAGCACGTAATTAGGAAAGCTAATAGAATGTTATCGTTTATCCCGAGGGGAATTGAATACAAAAGTAGGGAGGTTATACTTCAGCCAAACAGGGCATTGGTGATAACACATCTGGAGTACTATGTAGAGTACTGGTCTCCTTACTTAAGTAAGGATGTAAATGCATTGGAGGCAGTACAGAGAAGGTTTACTAGACTAATACTTGGAATGGTTGGGCTGTCTTATGAGGAAAGGTTGGACAGACGAGGCTTGTATCTGCTGGAATTTAGAAGAGTGAAAGGTGACCTGATTGAAACATATAAGATCCTGAGGGGTCTTGACAGGGTGGATGTGGAAAGGATGTTTTCCCTTGTGGGAGAATCTAGAACGAGGGGTCACTGTTTATAAATAAGGGGTCACCCATTTAAGACAGAGATGACGAGAAATTTTTTCTTTCAGTGGGTCGTGAGTCTTTGGAATTCTCTTCCTCAAAAGGCGGTGGAAGCAGAGTCTTTGAATATTTTTAAGGCAGAGGTAGATAGATTCTTGATAAGTAAGGGGGTGGAAGGTTATCAGGGGTAGGTGGAAATGTGGCGTAATCAGTTCAGCCATGAACTTATTGAATGGCAGAGCAGGCTCGAAGGGCTGAGTGGCCTACTCCTGCTCCAAATTCATATGTTTGCATGTACGTAAAACAAACCTTTACTGGCTGTCGCATGCCTTAAGCTCAATAAACATCAGAAACCTTGGTTACTTGGGGAAGATGTTTACAGAGAAGCAACATGTGTTTTCACTTCTGTGATATTGTTTTGGCTTTCTGGTTGGTGTGCGGGCTGTTTTGAAAAGCAGTTGGAGATCAACCTGCCAAGGGAGAAACAAAGCCCTGGTTAGACCATATTTGGAGGGCACAGGCATCGCACCTTAGAAAGAATATATACCTTGGAAGGAGAGCAGTGCAGATTAACCAGAATGTTACCAAAAATCCAAGGGTTAAATTATGACGACAGGTTGCATAAACTAGGCTTGTATTCCCTGAAATATAGAAGGTTAAGGGCTGATCTGATTGAGGCTTTTAGGATTTTGAAAGGAACTGATCGGGTAGATGGACGCCAATGTTTTCTGTTGGGGTGGGCCATAACCTTAAAATGGAGTCAGACCATTCAGGAGAGAAGTTAGGAAAAATCTCTTCACACAAAGGGCTGGATATTGTTCTCTTCTCGACGTTGGGATTTGTGGCGGGGTGGGGGGCGGGGAAGGGGTGCCAGAAGATTGGAGCGGCAGCGGCCCACCACGGAACCCAATGCTGGGCCCAATTTTCCCGGTGGTGGGGAAGCTACATGGCGGGCCCTCCGCCACTGTGCAACGGACCTGACTTTACATATTTAAATTTCCTGTTTGCATGAATTAAAATGAAAACCGGTCGACCTTACCTGCAGTTCCGGATCTTCAGTACAACGTGCAGCACTCACGCACTTTCACTTCCCTGTCCAGGAAAAGCTGACACTACTGAGGTGGGGAAGGGGTGAACTCTGTATTTCTAGTGTAGTGGGGTGGGGGGGGACAGGGGTGAACTCTGCATTTCTAGTTGGGGGGGAACGGGGACAGCTCTGCAGTTTCTTCTCAGGTCTGGCAACCCTTTTAAAATGGCACCAGCACCTGCGCAGAAACAGCTGACACCGTTCACAGCATCGCCAAGGCTGCCCCCAGCCGAGTAATTGGGGGGGCCCGTAGCCCTGCATATGATAATGAGCCGCCAGGCTCAAGATCGAGGCAGCGTGCCGCCAGTGCGTGCCGATGGCCATCTTTTTCGCCCGCTGCCACTCCCGACAGCGGGACAGCAAGATTCAGCCTAAAGGGTGGTAGAAGTGTGGAACACTGACCCACAAAAGCAGTAGATGCCAGCTCAGTTAATTTTAAATCTGAGTTTGATAGTTTTTGCTACACAAGGGTATTAAAGGATAAAGAGCCAAAGCTGGTAAATGGGGTTAAGATACAGATCAGCCATGATCTCGTTGAATGGTAGAACAGGTTTGAAGTGCTGAATAGCAGACTCCTTTTTCTATGTTCCTCCAGCTATGGCTGTATCAGCTGCTACAGGATGTGACTTATGCGATCTCATAGGGATGGTGTTGGGGCCTCAACTATCCACTGTATTTATTAATGACTTACATAACAGGATAGAGAGTCACATATCCAAGTTTGCCGATGACTCGTAGATAGGTGACATTGTAAGCATTGTAGATGGAAGCATTTAATTATGAGGAGATATTAATACTTTAAGTGAATGGGCAAAACTGTGACAAATGGATTTCAGTGTGAGGTCAGCCACTTTGGACCTAAAAAGGATAGAATATGGTTGGTTCTGAATGGTGAAAAGCTAAAAACAGTGGCGGTCCAAAGGGACTTAGGGATCCATGTACATGGATCATTAAAATGTCATGGACAGGTGCAGAAAATAATCAAAAAGGCAAATGGAATGCTATCTTTTATATCTAGAGGACTAGAATACAAGGTGGTAGAAGTCATGCTTCAGCAATATAAAGCCCTAATCAGATCCCCTTGGAGTGCTGTGAGCTGTGCTGGGCACCACACCTTAGGAAAGACATACTGGTCTTGGAGGGAGTACAACATAGATTTATTAGAATGGTACCTGGATTCCTCGGTTAAATTTTAAACCGGGATTACACAAACCCCCTGGAATTTAAAAGATCAAGGGATGTTTTGATCGACCTTTGAGATATTAACTGTTGTATTATTGAGGTCTCAGCACAAACATACCAAACAATCTGAGGCTGAATGGTAAGTTGAATGAAGGTTTCTTTCTTACAAAATAACAGAATTACAAGAGAGCTCTAAGATACACATGCTGACTGTTAACTAACATTGCTCAACTGCTATATCACATGTTGGCTTGCATCATTTCCTGTGATGATGTACACTAAACTATTTACATATTCAACAGTATGTTAACGAGTAATCAAGCAGTTAAAGCAATATCACAACATTTAACAGGAACTGATAGGGTAGATGAAGAGAAACTATTTCTGCTGGTTCAAAAGTCTAGAACTCAGGAGCATGACCTAAAAATTAGAGCCAGACCTTTCAAGGGTGATATTAGGAAACATTTCTACATACAAAGGGTGGTAGAAGTTCAGAACTCTCACAAACAGCAGTTGATGCAAGGTCAAGGATAAATTTTATATCTGTGATGGATAGATTTGTGTTAATCAAAGGAATTAACGGATATGGAATAAAGGTAAACAGAAAGGGCTGAACCTTGAGTTACCCCGCAAAAGATGGCGGTCCGCACTCGTGGGTTTTACTCCACGGAGCCGCTGCAATATTATACACGGTGGCTCATTTACATGGCCGGAGCAAACCGCATCCCCCCCCACCCTGCCTGATGACATGAAGGGGGTGGGCGAGCCGTCTCTGGCAACTGTGTCTGGCACCACTGCGCAGACGCTGGCACCATTTTTAAAGGGCTTACAGCCATTACATTTCATTTAAATGTTTAAAGGGAAATTGTAATAAAACTGATGGAAAACAATGACATACACTCATTCCTTGCCCTCTCCCCCCACAAAAAAACATACCTGATGTACCTGACCTTCCCCTCCACAAAGTTCATAAACTTTTAACTTTACCCCTTCCCACCATCCCCTCCACCAATCAGAATAATTTGATCCCACTCCCCCCCTCCCACACTTATCTCCACCCCCCCCCCCCCCCCCCCCCCACGGCTGTTGCACCTCGTTTCCCCGGATAGGGATTCGAAGGGTGGCAGTGCCGGCTGCTGGGATGAAGTTTGCAGCGGCACTTCAGGAGATGACGGGAAAGTTATTAATGCAGGTAAGTAAATTTATTTGAATATTTAAATTATGGTCCAATTCCCTAACGGTGGGGGGGCCACCACAAGGCCTCACCACTGCCAGCAATATTGGGACGGGCCCTACCGGCGTCGAGGTCCATGGCGGGCCTCATCTGGGGTAATCTTCATGACCCCCCTGCCACACATCCCGACATTGAGGCCTTTCTAAAATCCAGCCCATAGAGTGAGGCCACAGATCTCGTTGAATGGTGGAACAGCTTTGAGAGGCTAAATGCCTTCTCCTGTTCCTATAATCCTGTGTACCTTAAATGAAGTGGTTCAACTCAGCAGCAGACTACATATGCCAGAATGCCTTTTGAATAAACTCTGTGGACGAAACACTCAGTGCACCTTAAGCCTGCCTTTTCTGAGTCTAATGCTATGGTTTTCAAATGATTTTGTTTGGGGTATGTCGCTACAAATATTGAAACACTCACAGTGTCCTGAAAATATGACCCCCAGTCCTCATTTCCCAGAAACGATGTCAGACACTCAGAGGAAATATGTGTTGTAATTGTAGAAAATAAATACAGAAAAATACAAAATATAATCAATATTAAATTTTCAAGTCCATGTGTTCAAGCCTGGGCAGAGATTTGTAGCTTAGGCAGTCTCTTTGAAATTCCTTGGGTATAGAATAGAATCACAGAAAGTTTAAGACACAGCAAGAGGCCACTTGGCCCATTGTGTCTGTGCCAGCCGAAAAACGATCCACCTATTCTAATCCCACCTAAATTCTTGAAATTGTAATTCTTGAAAATCCACCTCCAGGGTATTTATGACTCACTATTTTAGATTTATAGAATAACTATTGATGGTATGCAGCCTTTTAAAAAAATAATTTAATCATTTAATTTATACCAATAGACAAGAACTGACTTTTTCATCCAATTAATCATCTCCTATTCTCAACCAGTAGAAAAGTCATCACGGCTGAAGCCAGTAAGTAGTGCACTGTCCATGAGCATAGAGCTGTTTTAAATTCCACCCCTCCATTCTGAAGCATTGTGAGTGGGCAACGTAACTATGACTTCCCACTTGCATAGCTACAGAAATCCTAGTTGTAATGCATTGGCATGTGCAGTGTTATAACAATGTAAGAACTTAACATGTTCCCAGAAAATTCTGGAAAATTGGATTCTAAATGCTGTGGTATAATCATTATGCAGATAAGAGCCGGCTGTATATTTTCTTAGAAAATTATTAACTTAATAGGTGCGATAACTATGCTAACAACAGGAAGGTTTCAACAGTGAAAATGGTTTAATTACCATCTGAATGCTGTGCTTGGGATTTGTATTAAATTGAAAACAGAAATTACTTTATCAGGCTTCATAATTCATTTAAAAACACTGAGCGTCTGCTTCTCAATGCGTAATAGCAGTACTGTTCTTTAAGCATATCAGGAGCAAGAGAAGGCTATAGAAGGACGTTGGACCATTCAGCAGTGGCAGTAGGAAAATTACGTCTGAGGACAGAGAAGTAGACAAATTGCTGAATCATCATTTTATGACTGCTTTTGCAAAAGAGGAGAAAAGCTTTATATAAAAATGGAAAATGCTGGAAATACTCAGCAGGTCAGAAGCTAGGAATCCTGCAGCGAGTAACTCACCTCCTGACTCCCCAAAGCCTGTCCACCATCTACAAGGCACAAGTCAGGAGTGTGATGGAATACTCTCCCCTTCCCTGGATGGGTGCAGTTCCAACAACACTCAAGAAACTCAACACCATCCAGGACAAAGCAGCCTGTTTGATTGACACCCCATCCACAAATGCTCACTCCCTCCACCACCAATGCACAGTGGAAGCAGTGTGTACCATCTGCAAAATGCACTGCAGCAATGCATCAAGGCTCCTTGGACAGCACCTTTCAAACCCATGACCTCTACCAAGTAGAAGGACAAGGGCAGCAAATACATGGGAACATCATCACCTGCAAGTTCCCCTCCAAGCCACACACCATCCTTATTTGGAACAATATCGCCGTTCCTTCACTGTCGCTGGATCAAAATCCTGGAACTCCCTTCCTAATGGCACTGTGGGTGTACCTACCTCACATGGACTGCAGCGGTTCAAGAAGGCAGCTCACCACCACCTTCTCAAGGGCACTTGGGGATGGGCAATAAATGCTGGCTTAGCCAGCAACGCCCACATCCCATAAACCAATAAAAAAGAGAAAAGTTTGAGTTGAGAGAGAAAAAAGGGAAAGAGGAAACTAGAAATCTTTAGTATCACATGGAAAGGTACATTAGAAAGGTTTAGGATGCCAAACATTAAAAAAGCTCTAGGATATGACAATTTCCATCCAAGGGTGCTAATGGAGTTTCATGAGGTGATTGTAAATCCCTTTACTGATATCTTTCAAAGTTCTTTCGAATCAGATAATGTTCCAATGGATTGAGAAATAGCAAATGTGACAAAATAGAAGGAATGAGTTCTTAAATTTTGGACCTGTGAGCCTTCCTTTGATTAGTGGGAAAATGTTGGAGACTTTGAGACATAGCTTCAGGGTTATTTGGAAAGAAATGTCCACCCAGAAAAGGCAAGTCACATTGACCTATTTACTGGAGTTATTTGAAAATTTTACAAAGGAGGAACAAATCAGCTTGACTCCCAATTCTTAATTTTTATCAGCATGTTCTACTGGAAAAAGCAAACCTGTGGGCAATGCATGAGGACAAGATTTAGTTTATCTCAATATTTTCGCATAGTTAAATATCCCATTGCATCCATTGCTAAAGCACACACATAAGCATGGTTACTCGAGTAAAGTACTGGATGTTGGTTAGAGCCTGTAGTATTGTAGTCTTTCATGAACCATTTTCAAGCGAGGAGAGAAGTAATTAGGCAGAGGGGCAAATGTAGTGAATGGCTGTTACTTGTGAGTCTTTGGAACTGTCTTCCCCAGAGAGCTGTGGAGGCAGGGACATTGAATATTTTTAAGGCAGAGATAGATAAATTTTTGACTAACAAGGGAGTCAAAGGGTATCTGGGGTAGGCGGGAAAGTGGAGTTAAGGCCACAATCAGATCAGCCATGATCTTATTAAATGGCAGAGCAGGCTCGACGGGGCCGAATGGCCAATTCCTGCTCCTCATTCATATGTTCATAAAAGGTGGTCTTCAGATTATGCATGATATTGGGAAGGTGTGGTATCAGGGCACACAACATAATCCAGTATCACATAAATTCACAATGTCCCCTTTTCCAAACATGTGATTTTAATGTAGTTTGATTGTTTGTTGAATACGTCAAAGGAACTGAATGCAAAATAAAAATTTTTAAAAACCATACCTGTTGCAGATTGGTATCGAGCAAATGGATAGATAGTACTTGGGGTTTATAAATAGCAATGCATATTTTCAATATGTAAAAATTCACTTCGCAGGATTTTTGACCATTTTTCCACAGAAAGAATTTTGGGAAAAGCAGTTACATTTAAGTATATTAATTTTTTTTTTAAAAGGCGCTAATAAGAAATAAAAGGTTTGCATTTACATGGTGCTTTTCATGACATCTCAAAGTGCTTTACAGCCAATGAAGTACTTGTGAAGTGAAGTCGCTGTCGTAATGTCGGAAACACAACAGCCAAGTTGTGCACAGCAAGCTCCTACAAACAGTAATGTGATAATAACCAGATAATCTGTTTTTGTGATGTTGCTTGAGAAATAAATATTGGCCAGGACACCTCATTGCCGTTGTGTTAGGAAATGTCTGATGTCAGGTGCTCAGCACGTGTTATGTGACAAGCCTTCTCTTCTAGCTATGAATATGGAACTATTGTAGACAGTGGCACAGGTCAGTCATCAGGTTTTTAAAAACAGAAAGGTGTGAGGGCAACCTTCAACCAGTCCCAGAAGGAGAATGCAGGAGTGTAGTTATGCGTTTTTTCATTTAAGTCAAGCAAGCCAACTGCCGGTGGGGAAGCATAGGAAGTTCATTATTTTTATAATATTTAGATGAAGACAATTTGTTACTGTTTGCAATCGGTGATTCTGATCATTATTGGTGCTCTCCTTGTCCACTTGCTGTGAAATAAAGAAGCGAGCAATTTAGATCCAGCCTTATCCTGCTAGGTGTCATCGAGTCAGCATTTGAAGAGTTTGGACAGACATATGTCAAAGCACATGTCAAAGGGATGAGTACAGTGAAACCTGTAAATTAGGGACACCTAACCAACTTACATCAGGTGTGTATTTTTGCAGGTGTCCTTATTTTCAAAATGGTCATCATGTGAACCAAATAGCCTGGGATTGGCTGTATCTTCTGCAGCATTCCTTTTTTTTTCACCCTCACCTGGGACTGTGCCTACATCTGGAACTCTGTGGGCAGGATGTGATTGAGTTCATTTTCTGTTGGTTGGGTTTCCCACTTCATTACCATCATGGGGTCCTTTTCCATTGAAGGAGGGCTTTTGTGATCCTGGAATCTGCTACATTTGGAAGTGGCTTCTGTGCAGCTGGAGTGCCTGGGAGATGCCAGTCAAATTGAAAGAATCAATATCCTGCTGACATTTCCTCAGGAACCCCACCTTACTGCTAATATTTGAAGCATTGATGAGTACGTAAGGTGAGATATATTGCTTAGCGCAGATCTGGCTTTTGTGGAATGGAACATTGTTTGCCCAGCATTCGTAATGGTAGAGAAACTTCCATATCCCTCGAATAGAGCTGTGCAAGCATTCAATCCCAGAGATAGAGAGGTTTCTCTGCCACAATGGATGCTGGGTAAAGAGCTCCCCATTCCACAAAAGCCATTTCTTTCACTGACTACCACCTCACGCTGACCTGAGTGTCCTGTGTTTTAAGTCAGTGTATTAAAGGCTGTCCGTAGTTAATTTGCAAGTGTTTGTAGTTTCAAGGTGAAGCTATTTTTTACAATGGAAATTATTTAGGACTGTCAATAAGTTGTTTTTTACAGGTGATCTGTTTTTGTCAGGATATTTGTACAAGTTTGATGATGTATGGTTCAGATTACAAAGGGGTACTATTGTTACACCCCTGGGTTATACTATCATATAGCTAGATATTGGGTAGTATGGGTGCATCCCAAACTCTCCACCTCTGTGACTTTAAACACTTGTGCATCTCCCCATCCATTTTCCCCACTATTGGTGTTTGTGCCTTCAGTCCCATGTTCTGGAACACTTTTCCTCAATCTCTCTGCCTCCATATCACCCCCTGCTCCTTTAAAAGTCTCCTTGAAACCTCCAGATTGATGAAACCTATGGCCACCTCTCCCAACATCTCCTTTGTTGATGACATCTGTTTTATTTTGGTTACACCTCAGTGAAGTGTTGTGGATGATTTCCTATATCAAAGATGCTATATAAACCTGAGCTGTAATCATTTTACTGGACAATCAATTCATATATGGTAAAAATAGGGTTATTGCTTTGTAATTTTATACGTTATATATAGTTCTATTGTAGTTCTGAAACCAAAGTAATTCTGACAATTACATTGACAATTATATTATTTATTGCACCATGGAAGTAGTAAAATAAAATAGCTATTTCGTGATACAATTCCTTATGTCCTATCTTTGATATCTATGAATTGAGCTGCATTTCTGCTGATGACCAGTATTGCCTTATCCATGTAATGCACTTGATTTACATAGGATAACATTGAGCCATAATAGATATCATGTACAAAACTCTAGGCATATCAAGGTATCCCAATCTATCTTTCAGATACAAAGAATTGGATGTGGTAGCATCTCCTTGTGACTATGTCCAGTTGTCAGTCTAATTTATGATACTTAAGTGGACCTACGAGAATAAATTCAATCGACAAGAAAATCGGTAAAACTAAACCTGACAGATGAGGACAGTTTGCTTAAAGAAGGTACAAAAAGATGGGTTTCATAATATTAGCAAACAACTGAGACACAATCAAAAAATCAGTTCCATAATCATCGCTCAGAATGAAAGGGCTTACAAGTTCATGCATATATATATGGTGTTAGTTATGGGCAAACTAAGAAATTTTACCTTGTAAAATCAGGTTCTGATATGACATGGAATAAGGAATATTTTATCTAGCTATATTGGAATTTTCTACTAATCTACTATCAGAATGCTGTATAAAATGATGTGATATTGGCCATGAGGCCATGGCCCTGGAAGCCACGAATGCAATTAGTTGCCTGAGCTTGTGGCTTCTGTGCCCCTGAGGCAGGATGCTGTGTCACCAAGAACTGCCAGCCAATCAGCAGGCCAGCAGCTCTTCGGTCCCAGCAGTGGTGGCTCTGCTGGGACTGCACCCGGCACCGAACCCAGCCCGCAATGGAGGCCCAGAATTCAGGTAAGTGGGGTGGGTAGTGCAGTCAGGCAGGCCCTGGCAAGGTTGGGGGTGGGGGGGGGGTCGCAAAGGTCGGGAAGCTGGTGAGAGGAGGGGCATCAAGCCAGGGCAGCCCTTTCTGCTGGTGGGGGTCCTCCATGGGGTAGGCTGCACGAGCAGGTGGAATGGCTCCCACCTCCCCTGTTCAAGCCCACAGTCAGGCCATCAGAGTATACCTGGTGGCCCTGCCACATGGCATGGGCACCCCTGCCACTGGTAAAATACCAGCAGCAGCAGGAAGATCCCCTTAAGTGGTCATTAACTAGCCACCTAAGGGCTTCAATTGGTCCAAGGGTAGCGAGCCGCCCGACACCTACCCCACCACTGGTAAAATACCAGTGAGGCGGATAGGCCACAGGCACAGTCTTAAGTTCTATTTATTAAGTGGTTTTCGTTGATAAGCATTTCATGAGATGTAGGGTGTAGCCCTTTTAGATTTTGAAATTGTGGATGCTCTTGTTGATTGCTGCTGTTACAATTTTTCTTGGGGTCATGGTACTGTGCCTGAGAAAGATGTGCTATATTGCATAATCTGGATTCATGCTGTTTACAGTTTTAGTCAATGATCCAGATTTGTCTCTCGAGACAAGGAGGCCAAAGAAGAAGATATTTAAGAGTATTTTAATTAGTCTTTTGGTTATTTGTAAGCACGTCAGAAAGGTTAAAGAAAATTCTGGAAGTTCATGCATTAGTTGAAATTATTAACATTTTTAAAAACCAAAGCTTCATACCTGACTATGTTTTAATACAATCATAATTTTATTTATTTAGAGATACAGCACTGAAACAGGCCCTTCGGCCCAACGAGTCTGTGCCGACCATCAACCATCCTTTTATACTAATCCTACATTAATCCCATATTCCTACCACATCCCCACCTTCCCTATATCCCCCTACCACCTACCTATACTAGGGGCAATTTATAATGGCCAATTTACCTATCAACCTGTAAGTCTTTGGCTGTGGGAGGAAACCAGTGCACCCGACAAAAACCCACGTGGTCACAGGGAGAACTTGCAAACTCTGCACAGGCAGTACCCAGAATTGAACCCAGGTCCCTGGAGCTGTGAGGCTGCGGTGTTAACCACTGCGCCTTGCTTGAGCTTAATACAATACATAGGAATATAGGAAATAGGAGCAGGAGTAGGCCATTCAGCCTCTCTCGCCTGCTGCACCATTCAGCTAGATTATGACTGATCTTCTATCTCAACACCATTTTCCCACACTATCCCCGTATCCCTTGATATCTTTCATATCTAGAAATCTATTGATTTTTGTCTTTGTATATACTCAATGCCTATTCATGATATGACTGTGTTATTTCTTTGAGAACTAGAAGTTTTGTTTCACCACTATTTAATACATACTGAAACCAAAGAGATGATTCATGTAAAATAAAAGCAAAATACTGCGGATGCTGGAAATCTGAAATAAAAACAAGAAATGCTGGAACCACTCAGCAGGTCTGGCAGCATCTGTGAAAAGAGAAGCAGAGTTAACGTTTCGGGTCAGTGACCCTTCTTCGGAACTGACAAATATTAGAAAAATCACAGGTTATAAGCAAGTGAGGTGGGGGTGGGGCAAGAGATAACAAAGGAGGTCTAGATTGGACCAGGCCACATAGCTGACCAAAAGGTCATGGAGCAAAGGCAAATAATATGTTAATGGTGTGTTGAAAGACAAAGCATTAGTACAGATTAGGTGTTAATGCACTGAATATTGAACAGCAGCAAGTGCAAACCGGCAAAAAAACAGTGGGTAAGCAAACTGAACAAACTAAGATGAAATGAAATAAATGCAAAAACAAGAATGTAAAAAATGTAAAAAAGAGTGTAAAAAAAGAAGAAAAAATAACTAAAAATGAAAGTAAAATGGGGGGCTGTCATGCTCTGAAATTATTGAACTCAATGTTCAGTCCGGCAGGCTGTAGTGTGCCTAATTGGTAGATGAGATGCTGTTCCTCGAGCTTGCGTTGATGTTCACTGGAACACTGCAGCAATCCCAGGACAGAGAGCATGAGCGCAGGAGGGAGTGTTGAAATGGCAAGCAACCGGATGCTCAGGGTCCTGCTTGCGGACTGAGCGGAGATGTTCCGCAAAGCGGTCACCCAGTCTGCGCTTGGTCTCCCCAATGTAGAGGAGACCACACTGTGAGCAGCGAATACAGTATACTACATTGAAAGAAGTACAAGTAAATCGCTGCTTCACCTGAAAGGAGTGCTTGGGGCCTGGGATAGTGAGGAGAGAGGAGGTAAATGGGCAGGTATTACACCTCCTGCGATTGCAGGGGAAGGTGCCAAGGGATGGGGACGAGGTGGTGGGGGTAATGGAGGAGTGGACCAAGGTGTCGCGGAGGGAACAATCCCTTCGGAATGCTGACAGGGGAAGGGAGGTGAAGATGCGACTGGTCGTGGCATCACGCTGGAGGTGGCGGAAATGGCGGAGCATGATCCTTTGGATATGGAGGCTGATGGGGTGGAAAGTGAGGACAAGGGGAACCCTGTCACGGTTCTGGGAGGGAGGGGAAGGGGTGAGGGTAGAGGTGCGGGGAATGGGCCGGACACGGTTGAGGGCCCTGTCAACCACAGTGGGGGGAAATTCTCGGTTGAGGAAAAAGGTCATATCAGAAGCACCGTCATGGAAGGTAGCATCATCAGAGCAGATGCGTCGGAGACGGAGAAACTGGGAGAATGGAATAGAGTCCTTACAGGAGGTAGGGTGTGAAGAAGTGTAGTCGAGGTAGCTGTGGGAGTCAGTGGGCTTATAATGGATATTAGTAGACAACCTATCCCCAGAGATGGAGACAGAGAAGTTGAGGAAGGGAAGGGATGTGTCAGAGATGGACCATGTATGATTATGATTATGATTATGATTAGAGATACAGCACTGAAACAGGCCCTTCGGCCCACCGAGTCTGTGCCGAACATCAACCGCCCATTTATACTAATCCTACGCTAATCCCATATTCCTACCAAACATCCCCACCTGTCCCTATATTTCCCTACCACCTACCTATATTAGTGACAATTTATAATGGCCAATTTACCTATCAACCTGCAAGTCTTTTGGCTTGTGGGAGGAAACCGGAGCACCCGGAGAAAACCCACGCAGACACAGGGAGAACTTGCAAACTCCACACAGGCAGGTGTAAAGGTGAGAGAAGTGTGGAAATTGGAAGCAAAGTTGATAAAGTTTTCCAGTTCGGGGCGGGAGCAGGAAACGGCACCGATACAGTCATCAGTGTACCAGAAAAAGAGTTGGGGGAGGGGGCCTGAGTAGGACTGGAACAAAGAATGCTCGACATATCCCACAAAAAGACAGGCATAACTAGGACCCATGTGGGTACCCATAGCGACACCTTTTACTTGAAGAGATTATTCATGTGCTGATCTTGTTCTTGTGACTGTGTTTAGTGACACCAAGAGTGCATCATTTTGGACTAATTATAGACAGTTAGTTTTCCAAAGGCGAGGAAATGTCTTTGGTTTTTCAAAGGTTGGTTGGGTAGCAATTCAGTTGCTGCTTTGAGGATAGAAAATGTCTAATTTAAAAAAGATAAAGGGGTCAATTTTTACTTCTATCACCTGGCAGTAACAGCCTCAAAATGGGGTTGGTAGCTTTACTGCCTCGTTAACACTGACAAAAGGACAATAACATTTTGAAAGGGGCCCACTGCTGAGTGCCCTATTCGCCAGCCTGTCTTGGGAGGTAGGTCCCTTTTAGCATGTAAAGCTAAATCTAATCAGCTCTACAGACAATGGATTTGAAAAGACCCAGCCAAGCTAAATGGAGATTATTTTTGTGGGGCCCAGAGGAGCAGGAGTGCATACAGGAAAATCCTTAAGGTGGCACTTGATGATTGAAAATATATCTACCTAATCTTATTGTAACCATGCACATTGAATAGAAATATTCTGAACCATTCCACAACAACAAATGCTTGTATTTATATTACACCTTTGATATAGTAAAACATCCCAAGGCGCTTCACAGGTGCATTAACAAACAAAATTTGACACCAAACCAGATAAGAGGATAATAGCGCAGTTAACCAAAAGCTTGGTCGAAGAGGTAGGTTTTAAGGAGTGTCTTAAAGGCTGAAAGTGAGGCAGAGAGACGGAGAGGTCTAGGGAGGGAATTCCGTTGCCTCAGACCTTGACAGCTGAAGGTACGGTCACCAATGGTGGAGCCATTGAATCGGCGATGCTCAAGAGGCTGGAATTGGAGGAACACAGGGGTCTCAGGGGGTTGTAGGACTGGAGGAGGTTGTAGAGAAAAGGAGGGGTGAGGCATGAAGGGATTTGAAAACAAGAATGAGAATTTTAAAATCGAGGAATTTCTTAACTGGGTGCCAGTGTAGATCAGTGAGCACAGGGATTCGTGTAAGGACATGGGCAATTTTGGATGACCTCAAGTTTATGGAGGGTGGAATATGGGAGGGTGGCCAGGAGTGCCTTGGAATAGTCACGTCTAGAGGCACAAGATCCTCAAATGGGATGTGGCTTTGGTTTTTCAAAGGTTGGTTGGTTATCACAAAACTTGCATTGGTAAAAGCCTGACTAAGTTATACATGAACTTCCTCAGCCTATCATTTTATGTGAGAGAAAACAGAGCATATAGTTACACATGCTTTGTACGTTAACAGAGAATCTGGTCATTTATAAACTGGCATCAGAAAAAATTACGATGAAAGCTTCATGTGAAAAGTCCAACTGCATCATCAGTGTCCTACACGGACATTGTTACCCCTAGCTATAACTCCAATTTCAGAATATGACACTTTGGAGGAATTTTGACCCCACAAAATAGAAGGGTTGGGGTAGGGTAGAAGGTTGAAGTTTAAAATTCTGAATCCCGACACAAACTCTGCCCGTCTGATTTTAATGGTGATGGGTTGCGGCCTCCGAGAAGGTGGGTTGGCAATTTAAATATAATGAGGCTGTGTGCCTCATATTTATTCATTCATTTTGTTCATTCATGGGATGTGAGCATCGCTGGCTAGGTCAGCATATATTGCCCATCCCTAATTGCATTTGAGAAGGTGTTGGTGAGCTGCCTTCTTGAACCATTGCAGTCCATGTGAGGTAGGTACACCCACAGTGCTGTTAGGAAGGGAGTTCCAGGATTTTAACCTAGCGACAGTGAAGGAACGGCGATATAGTTCCAAGTCAGGATGGTGCGTGACTTGGAGGGGAGCTTGCAGGTGGTGGTGTTCCCATGCATTTGCTGCCCTTGTCCTTCCAGTTGGTAGAGGTCGCGAGTTTGGAAAGTGCTGTCAAAGGAGCCTTGGTGCGTGGCTGCAGTGCATCTTGTAGATTGTACACACTGCTGCCACTGGGCGTCGGTGGTGGAGGGAGTGAATGTTTGTGGATGGGGTACCAAACAAGTGGGCTGCTTTATCCTGGATGGTGTTGAGCTTCTTGAGTGTTGTTGGAGCTGCACCCATCCAGGCAAGTGGAGAGTATTCCATCACACTCCTGACATGTGCCTTGTAGATGGTGGACAGGCTTTGGGGTCAGGAGGTGAGTTACTCGCTGCAGGATTCCCAGCCTCTGACCTGCTCTTGCAGCCACGGTATTTATATGGCTACTCCAGTTCAGTTTCTGGTCAATGGTAGCCCCTGGGATGTTGATAGTGGGGGATTCAGAGATGGTAATGCCATTGAATGTCAAGGGGAGATGGTTAGATTCTCTCTTGTTGGAGATGGTCATTGCCTGGCACTTGTGTGGCGCGAATGTTACTTGCCACTTTTCAGCCCAAGTCTGCATATGGTCCAGGTCTTGTGGCATTTCTACATGGACTGCTTCAGTATCTGAGGAGTCACGAATGGTGCTGAACATTATGCAATCATCAATGAACGTCCCCACTTCTGACCTAATGATTGAAGGAAGGTCATTGATGAAGCAGCTGAAGATGGTTGGGCCTAGGACATTACCCTAAGGAACTCCTGCAGTGATGTCCTGGAGCTCAGATGATTGACCTCCAACAACCACAACCATCTTCCTTTGCGTTAGGTATGACTCCAACCAGTGGAGAGTTTTCCCCCTGATTTCCATTGACTTCAGTTTTGCTTGGGCTCCTTGATGCCATACTTGATCAAATGCTGCCTTGATGTCAAGGGCAGTCACTCTCACCTCACCTCTTGAGTTCAGTTCTTTTGTCCATGTTTGAATCAAGGCTGTAATGAGGTCAAGAGCTGAATGGCCCTGGCGGAACCCAAACTGAGCATCACTGAGCAGGTTATTGCTAAGCAAGTGCTGCTTGATGGCACTGTTGATGACATCTTCCATCACTTTACTGATGATTGAGTGTAGACTGATGGGACGGTGATTGGCCTGGTTGGACTTGTCCTGCTTTTTGTGTACAGGACATAACTGGGCAATTTTCCACATTGCTGGGTAGATGCCAGTGTTGTAGCTGTACTGGAACAGCTTGACTAGGGGTGCGGCAAGTTCTAGAGCACAGGTCTTCAGTACTATTGCCGGAATATTGTCAGGGCCCATAGCCTTTGCAGTATCCAGTGCCTTCAGTCGTTTCTTGATATTATGTGGAGTGAATCGAATTGGCTGAAGTCTGGCATCTATGATGCTGGGGACTTCGGGAGGAGGCCGAGATGGACCATCAACGCGGCACTTCTGGCTGAAGATTGTTGCAAATGCTTCTGCCTTATCTTTCACACTGATGTGCTAGGCTCCCCCATCATTTGAGGATGGGGATATTTGTGGAGCCATCTCCTCCAGTTAGTTGTTTAATTGTCCACCACCATTCACGGCTGGATGTGGCAGGACTGCAGAGCTTCGATCTGATCCGTTGGTTGTGGGATCGCTTAGCTCTGCCTATCACATGCTGCTTATGCAGTTTGGTATGCAAGTAGTCCTGTGTTGTAGCTTCACCAGGTTGACACCTCATTTTGATGTATGCCTGGTGCCGCTCCTGGCATGCCCTCCTGCACTCTTCATTGAACCAGGGTTGGTCTCCTGGCTTGATGGTAATGGTAGAGTGGAGGACATGTCAGGCCATGAGGTCACAGATTGTAGTTGAGTACAATTTTGCTGCTGCTGATGGCCCACAGCGCCTCATGGATGCCCAGTTTTGCATTGCTACATCTGTTCGAAATCTATCCCATTTAGCACGGTGATAGTGCCACACAACACCATGGACGGTATCCTCAATATGAAGGCGGGGCTTCATCTCCACAAGGACTGTGCGGTGGTCACTCTTACCAATACAAATTATCCACAATTTCAAACTCAGGCCAGCAGGGTTTTCCAAATCTCTGGAAGGCAGTATCCTACTATCTCTCCTAACTGCTGAATTAGCACTGCTCCACATTGAACATCATTTGGAGGAAGCACAGAATGTTATCTGGGTGGGAGATTTTATTGGCTTGGGAACACCACCACTCATCAAGCTGGCTAAATTGTGAAAACCATGGCTGCCAAATTACCTTATGTCAGATGGTGAAGGAACCAAGACAAGGGAATAACCTACCTGACTTTTCCCTCAGCAATCTGCTTGTCACAAGCAAGTCTATTGATAATAACAATGGTAGAAATGGTCACGGCATAGTTCTGTTAAAGGCAAGGTCTCATCCTCACATTGAGATTGCCCACCCTCACTTAATGTGCCACCACTGCCATGCTAAGTGGGATAGATTTGGAATAGATCTTACAGCCCACTACTAGGTATCCAAGGGCCATCAGCAGCATTATATACAACCGAAACCTTTAACCTCATGGCCCAACACATCCTTGACTTCAATATCACCATCAAGCTGGGAGATCAATGCTGGTTCAGTGGAGAGTTTAGAAGGACAGCAGAACTAGTCGTATTTCAAGGGAAATTAACCCTTTGGAGCTACAGCACAAGGCAGCTTCTTCAGTCCAACCATCTTCAACTGCTTCATCATTGATCTTCCCTCTGTCATGGTGGAGGAATGGGGCTGTGCACTGTTGATGCTATAATGTTCAGCTCCATTCACAATTCCTCTAACACTTACACAATATCCAGGCTCTGCTGAAAAGTAGTAGGTCGCATTCGTACCGCATAAATGCCAAGAACAACTAATTTCAAAAAGAAAATGTCCAAATATCTCACCCTGATTTTCAATAGCTTGACCATTGACCAGTCCTCACCAACAATATCCTGGGGGCAACCACTGAGCAGAAGCTCAACTGGACCAGCTATAATCAACACTGTGGCTACAAGAGCAGGGTAATGGCAAGGTACATGGCACTGAGTGGATCGCCTGGATACACAAAGTCCCTTCACCATATGTATGGCTCAAATAGGGAGTGTTATGAAATGCACACTGCTCATGGGTGCACCTGCAAAAATGCTTAAGAGTCTTAACCCTATCCAGGATAAAGCAGATGGCTTGATCATCAACCATGCCACTGAGCTCCACCACCAAAGCAGTATGACTACAATATTTGTAGACATTTTCTTAACACCAGCAAGTATCAACATTTCAATTGAACAACCAGCCAGGTTACTCTGAAAAAGGTTGTGGTGGCTGGAGTCACCTAAAATGGCCTGAATATCTATAAAGTGAATAATAAGTTTAATTGTTATTCCTCTATCATTCAATGCTGTATTATTAGGAACACTAAAGGAAATATAAGAACAACATAAACAAGTTATAATGATAACAAAGAGGTGATAGTACGGGATCGTCATTTTAGGAATTGTGAAATCATATTCAGCTCAGAATCATCAGGTCTGGAAGTGGGTCTTTGAAATGATGGAATGTGCTTGAACCAGAACAGTCAAGCCTCATTTATTTCTAGCATTGTTTTGTTTTTTCTTAAAAAGGCAACCTCTTTCTGTCAGTCACCGTGTTAGATAATCCCAGCTCCATTAAAATCAACGTATTTAACAACTCTGTTGCTGTGTTTTCGAGAAAAAAGGTCATGATGTTTCCAGTAATCTGTCTCACCAATATTGCTTACATATTTTGAACCTTCAACAATGAAAGTAAATTGATTTGATTTTCCCACTTGACTTGTAAATCTTACTTAAGTAGTAAAAAATATTTTCTTTTGGCAGCTGGGTATCTGACACATGCAGAAACCCATTACTATGTTTAAGAGTCTCCAATTCAAGCCACTGAGAAATCCACTTGTAGGTTTTTTGATTGCCCAATATGTAGTGCATAAATGTCTTTCATAGTAACACATCCACGTACCTAAGTCCAGAGAGCTTCGGTGCAGTTTAGCAAACCATATTTTATGAAGCCTCCAAGTATACATGAGTACTGCTAGAGTCTAACCAGCTACATCCACCAAGTTTTCGCCAATCGGGGTGGAAAGAGCTCCAGCTCCCATTGATATTTTATTTCTTTGCATTCCATTTGTGAGCCAGTTTAGTTGATCCATTATCAACAGTACCCTGGAGTACTGCCTGGCTGAACTATGAAATTATCCAACTTGGCTTGGAGGGTTAACCTCCATTGCTAAGCATGGCACCTTGGCAAACCTCCATAGCAACAGGAGTAGGCCATTTAGCCTCTTGAGCCTGTTCTACCATGCAATGAGATGATGGCTGATTTGCGACCTTACTCCATATACCTGCCTTTATCCCATATCACCTAATACCTTTAGTGAACAAAGACCTATCTCAGTTTTCAAATTACCCCCAGGCATGGCATCTTAGAGACACCTCAACTCCAAGCAGGCCCTGCTGACCTCTCCTACCCTGAGCAGTATAGTTTTGCCTTTGCTAGATGAACCATCAATGTGCTCCATGGAATGGTCATATGCAAAAGTTGGGGATGTGAAGTTCAGCAACTGGTGTTTGCCTCTCTGCAACCCAATCATGGTAGGTACTTTAGAAATCAGAAGATCGGAATTTTGGTTTGTTGGACCCTGGGCTGAGACAGTAACCGAGACTAATACTAATCGAAAGCAAAATACTGCAACTGCCAGAAATCCAAAGTAAAATAGAAAATTCTGAAAATACCCAGCAAGTCGGGCAGCATCTGTGGAGAGAGAAACAGAGTTAATGTTTCAGGCCAATGACCTTTCATCAGAACAGATGAAGCTAGTTGGCTGTCATTGACGGTATAAACAATTAAAAACAATGCTTACATCTGCAGAGCAGGGTGCAGAACACAGGATAATCAACTGATTGTCCTGGGAGAACTGGAGTAACTATCTTTGTGCGTCTTTGTCTTCTTCTTCTTTGTGTTGCTATTTGATAGTTCTCAGCACTGATCAACTCGCTACGCCACTGCGGTGCGCTTTTGTTCTCTTCTCAAACTTGCAGTATCTTTCTTTTACGCTCTCCAGTGGGTTGTTATGTATCTTACCAGAAATGGATCTTCTCCGTTCTTTTTGAGGTTTTTCTTTTCAATCTGGCCTTTCTAATAAAAGTCACAAAGACTATTCCCCCTTCTGGTACTAGACACGGTTATCAGATGTGATTGATACAATGAACAGATGTGGCTGATACAATGAACACAGTTCCATCATCTCAGTGCTTTAGCTGATCCTGAGCAATAAGCAGGTCCATCCTGCTCTGCATCAGCCTTTCCATGCTTATTGCAGAGAATACTCGTTCTTACAAAACCATGCCTTGTCCATATAAGCATGTTTTGTCAAATCCAGTCCATATGTAATGCCTTTTAGCATTTATGGTCCCTTCTCAGAATTTCCTCATCAGCATTACAAGAGACATTTACTGTCAACATGGTGGAAGGACCTATACAGGGTAACTTGCATTGTGCCAACAACTATGATGTTGGAGATATCCTAGTTCAGTGCCTCATAATGGGTTCGCTGGCTTTTGAGTGAGTTAAAGTCTTCATATGAGGAGTTTTGACAGAAAGATGTGCCCACCATGAGGCTGACTCCCTCTACTCAGTGACAGGTTAGTGTCAGATGAACTGCACCCTCCTTGCAGCCACCTCCTTTAACTTTGTGAAGAGACACAGGGGAAATTAATATGAAATTTTGATTTAGACAAATTGAAATCATTTTCAAAAGGCTTGAGATGAAAGAATTCTGTTTCTTTTTAAAAACTGTAACTTTTTAAAAATTCTGTGGATAAAAAGTCATTTTTAATTAGCCTCCCTGTTACTGGTGAAATGTACTTCACATGCAACACTGTCTAAAATGTCTACGAAATAGGGCTGAATCTCTGCAGGTTGATGTTACAGCTACCAATAGCTGCCTGAAAAAGTCATTGATATTCTTACTGTATTTTGAGGGCATGTACCCTTTCTGCAAGAAGGTCAACTGTTCAGTTAAAAGGCTTTCCGTAACTAGAGCTGAGCTTTCCATTTCAGGAATATTTTCCAAGTTTCTATCTTTGCCAGGTTCCTGACTCAAACCTATCATTTATCACAGTGAAAATGTTAAGTAGAAACATGCCTTGATTTACAAAGTAGTTCACATTTTCAATCTCTTGTAAAAACTCACAAACCTTTTTGTCAGCTGTCAAAATGAGACAGCTTCCCTGTACATTTTTTTCATCTGCTCCGGACATAAATTTACACTCCAGCGCCTTTACGATGGCAAATCTAAAGGTTAGGCGAGTTGAAGGTTGGGATGTGATAATTGAATGCTGTTTTGCACTGCAGTAAAAGTCAGAACTTGTCACTGTGCTGTATTCATATTTTCTATTTAATAGAACAAAAGTGATGATATGTTACTGCTGTCTTTTTTTATAAGAATGCACTACAAAGGGATAACAGATTTTGAAAGTTCAGAATTGTACTTTCTTAGAATTGATAGTTGTGCTAGTTTCTGTTTATCTTCCTGACCCTCCTTTATTTCAAAGTGCCTCACTTAACTGCTCTCCTGTGATGCAAAACTTTTTTTTTAAATGTCCATCGCAATGCACAACAGTGAACATTCTTCAGCTGATTGGATGCCAACTTAGTGCTGCCTGAGTGTTCTAATTGGACAGCAGCTGGGATAGTAGCAATGAAGAGCAAATACTGCAACCTGCCCACTGCCAGCAGCCTCCATCATATTACTGAGTGGTGTTGGTTTTCCTTCGCAGCCCATCTCTGTTATTTCTTTCCCTTTTTGTTGTTTCAATTGTAATAACTTTTGTGGCAAAGCATAATTGAAATTATTTGTCAAATAAATAGAATTCTGCCAAATTGATAATGCAATAACTCAGGCCGTAATGGAAATCAGTTGCCTATTATCAGAATTGCATATGAACGGGATGTATCTTTTCCTAAATGAAGAGTAGGGGAGCTCTCCATGGTGTCCTGGCCAATGGTAGTAGTAATACTGAAGACTTGTGCTGCAGAACCAACCGTGCCCTAGTCAAGCTGTTCCAGTACAGCTACAGCACTGGCATCTACCTGACAATGTGGAAAATTGCCTAGGTATGTCCTGCCCATAAAGAGCAGGATAAATCCAATCCATCCAATTACCACTCCATCAGTCTACTCTCGGTCAGCAAAGTGATGGAAGGTGTCGTTGATAGTGCTGCCTAGTGCCACTTAAACAGTAACGAGCTGCTCACTGATGCTCAGTTTGGGTTCCGCCAGGGCCACTTGTCTCCTGACCTCATTACAGCCTTGGTCCAAACATGGACAAAAGAGCTGAACTCAAGAGGTGAGGTGAGAATGATTACCTTTGTTATCAAGGCAGCATTTGACCGAGTGTGGCATCAAGGAGTCCAAATTGAAGTCAGTGGGAATCAGGGAAAAACCTCTCCGCTGATTAGAGTCATACCTAGCACAAAGGAAGATGATTGTGGTTGTTTGAGGTCAATCATCTCAGCCCAGAACATCACTGCAGGAGTTCCTCAGGGTCCAACCATCTTCAGCTGTTTCATCAATGACCTTCCCTCCATAATAAGGTCAGAAGTGGTGATGTTTACTGATGATTATATGATGTTCAGTACCATTTGCAACTCCTCAGTTACTGAAGCAGTCAGTGCCTGCATGCAGCAAGACCTGGACAACATTCATCTTAGGTCAATAAGTGGCAAGTAACATCCATGCCACACAAGTGCCACGCAATGACTATCTCCAACAAGAGAGAATATAACTATCTTCCCTTGGTGTTCAATGGAATTACCATCACATAACTCGCCTCCTGACTTCTCAAAACCTGTCCAATATCTACAAGTCAGAAGTCAGGATTTTAATGGAATACACTTCACTTGCCTGGATGAGTGCAGCTCCAACAACACTCAAGAAGCTCGACACCATCCAAGACAAAATGGCCCGCTTGACTGATACCCCATCCCCCACCTTAAACATTCACTCCCTTCACCACTGCTGCACAGTGACAGCAGTGTACTTCTATAAGATGCACTACAGCAACTCACTTAGGCTCCTTTCTCAGCACCTTCCAAACCTGGAACATCTACCATTCAGAAGAACAAGGGCAGCAGATGCATGGGAACACCACCATCTCCAAGTTCCCCTCCAAGTCACACACCATCCTGTCTTGGAATTATATCAGTGCTCCTTCACTGTCACTGGGTACAAATCCTGGAACTCCCTCCCTAACAAGACTGTGGGTGTACCAACACCACATGGACTGCAGTTGTTCAAGAATGTGCCTCACCACTACCTTCCCAAGGGCAGTAAATGTTGGCCTTGCTCACATCCCAAGAATGAATTTTAAACAAGTGTTATGTGAATATTAGTGTATAAATGCTTAATGTTTGTTTGTTTTGACAGAGGCCTAACAACTCTGTTAAAATAGTGGACAACGGGATTTCATATTTGTGAATAGTTTTGCTCTAAAATGCATGACGTCATTTCAAGGCTGTTATGTTCAATAAAACTTCATTTGGTGTGCCAATGTAATAGCTGCTTTTGTTTCAGACTCTCTGGAACATTCACTCTGATTGTAGCATTCAGTATGCGAAACCCTGGAGTGTAATTGCACCAGTATGCTTGCTCTCATTGGGGGGCCCTCTCGTGTTCAATTAACAATATGCAGGTATAATATGTATCATTAGCCTATGTTTAAACTTGGATAAAGAAAGTGTCCTTTTAACTCCATATCGAGCAACAGGAGCGTGTGTAAGCAGCTTTGCATTTTTTGAAAGCTTTTAAGAAAAGCAAGTAAATGCTGGAAATCATCCATTATGAGAATCGGAAATTAATTTATAGCACAGAATGTAGGCCAATCCAAAGCACACAGCTAAGTTTCTGAGAGGCTTGCTAAATGGGGCAAGGTGAAAGACCAGAATCTGATTCCTCCTAGGGGGAATGTTTTGACAAAAAGAATGATTTTAGTCCCATTTTTTTGAACAGTAAAAGTGCTTTTCGACATTCAAATAGTGAGATTGGTCAAAAGAAAGATACCGGGTGAACATTTACTTGAGCAAGTTTTTGAACTTGAAATAAGTGGCATACTGGGAGCCTGCACCAAAAGCCAGAGGCCTAATATTCACCTGATATTGGGCCTTGGGCTTCATTGGCATATAGCTGGCAAGCCATGAACCCCAATTGGGCTTCCAGACAAAGCTTGCTGGTTCCAGGTGACAAAGTTGGGCCAGCTGCCTCCCAGCGGTAAGCATATTATAGGATATCGAGAAAAGGCAGGAAATTCTGATTTTAAAATCTGTGGGTGACACAGTGGTGCAGTGGTTAGCACTGCAGCCTCACAGCTCCAGTGACCCAGGTTCAATTCTGGGTACTGCCTGTGTGGAGTTTGCAGGTTCTCCCTGTGACCGTGCGGATTTCCACCAGGTGCTCCGGTTTCCTCCCACAGCCAAAGACTTGCAGGTTGATAGGTAAATTGGCCATTGTAAATTGCCCCTAGTGTAGGTAGGTGGTAGGAGAATGCTGGGGATGTGGTAGGGAATATGGGGTTAATGTAGGATTAGTATAAAAAATGAGTGGTTGTTGGTCAACACAGACTCGGGAGGGCTGAAGGGCCTGTTTCAGTGCTGTATCTCAAAATAAAAAAAAATAAAAATGGCAACATATACTTTATGTGCTAAATGACCTAATCTTGTTCCCCTTATTCTTTGAAGTTACATCTTTAGGTTAACGCACCAACGCCTCAGGTTCATCTGAAATTCCTTTGTTTGCTATTTTATGCAGAAGCATTAACCAGTTTGAAGAAACAGGAGGCAAACAAATTGAAGATAAACCGTGACGTGTTTGTGTGCATGTATCCCAGATTGTAATTTGAAGGACAGTGTTTCAGTAGTTATACTTCCAAATATTTAATACTATGAAGTTGCAAAAATTAATTCACAGCCATATTTTCAAATCAGCCAAAAAACTCAGTCCTGAAATAGTTTTAGCAAAGGAATTTAAATTGCTCCTCTATTTTCTGTCCTTGAGCTGAACCACACGTTAGATTGGATTTAAAAATTAAAATGTTAATACGTTAATTTTACCACCAAATATAAATTTACATTATTATTTTATTGTTTACTTTGCAGTCCTTTGGCCTCATTTGGCATCAAGTTCCTGTTCTGCCAACCTGCTCAATTAGACGTGTTGTTGGAAGTTCTGCAATTCTACATTGAAGACTTCTGACAGAGAAATCCAGTATAGCCAGCAGAAAAACTTGCTACCAGCGTTGCAACTAGTCAGGTAAGTGCAAATGAGCTCCTTGCCTGTGTAACGAACCACAAGCGCCATTGTAAACAGACTTATTCTTCCCCAAGCAACAATTTGGCAGTTGCAACACACAGATGTGAACAGGTGATGATCAGAAAGTGAAACAAGTAGTTTAGTGCTGCTCCACTGAGCTTGACTAGCTTCTGAGTCTCGAGGAATGATTTATACATAGTGAGATGTGACAAGAAAATAAGTGACCTAAAATTCTACCTTGTCTTTTCAAGGCATTGGTACTGTTCTGTATGAAATCTATATGGAACTACATAAAATGTTGCATTTTGTATCTGTAATGGTGTCTGCTGGATCGGGGGTTGAACAGCTACCCACTTGCAATCAGTGGCTAGCTTGTTAAGGTAATTAAGAGGCCAATTAAGGTCAATGATCAGAGTTGACTGGAATTTTCCAGTTGGCCTCCTGGCCGTCCCCTCCCCCCACCCCCACAGCGGCGTCGGGAGCACAGCAGCTGCGTAGAGGCAACAGACTGCGGATGACTTGGAGAACCCCCTCACCTGCCTTGCAGGAGGGCTCCCCCTCCACAATGCCAGTCCAGCAGCTGTAGCCATTTTTTACTTCAAATAGTTTAAAAGTGCTGAGAGGGTGCCTCAAGATGGAGGTGCCATCTCTTTCCCTTACCTGCAGCAGCAGGCTGCAGCTTCTTCAGTTCTGGAGGGCCTCCTATTGGCCCTCCAATTTCGACAGCCCACTCGCTGTCCTTAGTTGGGCGGTGTGTGCGCACCTGGTCACTAAGTGAACAATCCAGGCAAAATTGTCGTTGGGTGACTGCTCCCAACATGGTGCGGGGTTGAGACCCGCAGTTGACTCCGACATGGGGGTTCCCAACCCAAAGCGGAAAGTCTTACCCCTAGAGTCTCTTAGTCTTTCATGTCTTGGTTTTTCATCAGAGCCAAAGGATAACAGCGTGATTGATCAAAAACCATCTATGAAAATGTTGCTCAACTGGCTTACCAGTTACTTAACCGACTGTGGAGTAACAAATATGGAGATGGCACAAAAGGCATCAAGCTCAATTCAACTACGAGAATATTCAGCTCCCAGTATGTGGCAAACCACAAACAAACCTGGTAAACTAGACATAGAGATCATAGCCCTGAAAATCAATGTGAGGTTCCATGCTCAGAGAAGGTGGAGGAATATCTGCAAGAAGGTCTTAGAATTCAGGAAAAGTGCCAAGCTGAGAAATAACAATAACTGAATATACTGAAGCTGGCATATATGTTGAAATCCATTTTTGCAGTCAAAATAAGATACAGATAGTGGACAAATTAGCTTGAGTACCTTAGTAGATTTAACCTAAATTGATCTTGTGACCTGCTACAGTCAAACAATGGGAAAGTAAAGATAATTGATAAGTAGTCGAGTAGGACAAGGAAAAGGCTTATACCATAAGCAGCTAAAACACAGTAGATACTGGAAGAATCCTCAAATGGTTGACTGTGGCCCCTTTCAGGTCATAGAATTTTTTGTGCGTCTGTGTCACGCAGGACTTTGAGAGGTAGGGTAGTATAAATGCAGATCTTATCAGTGAACCATCTTGCCACAGAGCTCTCCCACTTCTGATTCATCAGTTATTACTCAATTCGGCTCATGAGTAAACGTGAGTAATAATTGACAATGATGTTTCAGCAGTCAGAATTGAAACATACTGTAGGTGGTACAAAAGCTTTTAAACACCACTCTCAAATACAGCTGAGTGCTTGTTCAACCACATGTGATTTGTCCTGTAACACCAATGACAGTAGGTCTAATTGAGCATCATATCTTGCCTGTTCACTTTGGGTTCAATTATAACAAAATCTAAATCTGTCCTCTGCTAAAATTAAAGCAACGTCATTTCGCAACTTTAAAATGAAATTCAGGATTGTGTTTTTGATATGAGGTGAAAATAAATTTGTGGGACAAAAAGAACACAGTTGTTGAACGAATGATAATGATGGTTATAGCCTACCAAATGCATTGGGTTGATTGTGGAAATCTGTAAGACTGGCAAAATGCGGCCCCCGGGTCCTGCTGCCCGCCAAAGCGGGGTCACCTCCGCAGAGCTCTAGCCAAGGACTTTCATGTTAAAATCAATTTTTATATATTAGTATAACTGAATAATGATACACCTAATGATAAGTGTACAACTGGTCTGCAACTGGTCGAAATCCTGTTTCACTTAGCAGCTGCAGCCCTGACATTGCCTGTACGCTCTCCCTTAAAGAATTCTGGTTCCAACTTAATGCTGAAAAACACAAGGATCATGGTATTCTTATACAAAGTAGCTGATAGCTTTCAATTTGCTTTTCATACCAGGTCACAAAATAAAAGAAATTCACTTGGCTTGTTTACAAAATAGGTCAATTTTCCTACGGTTGTTTTGAAAAACTGACCCATTCGTATGTGTCTTTAAAATGTGCTCAAAACTTCAGTGCTTTTACTGAGTCCATTAATGGAGAAAAGGAACAAAGCGTGTACATATTTTCTCTGTGAATTTATGTTAAATTTATACAGTGGAAAACAGTCAAACGACTGTTCACTACAATAGCGCTACAGACTGTAAGGAACAGAGAAAATCAGAAATAAGAATGCAATTTTAGTATATCAGGAATACAATAGCGGAGAAAGTTCAAAGTGTTGGATATATTAAGGGAAATATCAAATTTTGGCTAAAATAAGAGCAAAATACTGCCAATGCTGAAACTCTGAAATGAGAACAGAAAGTGCTGGAAATACTCAGCGGGTCTGGCAGCATCCCTGTGTAAAGGAAAACAGAGTTAACATTTCAGTTCTGTGACCCTTCATCAGAACTTTCTGATGAAGGGTCACAGACCTGAAACGATAACTGTGGCCGGGATTTAACCCTGGGCGGACGGGAGCCAGCGTCCGACTGAAAAGTCGGTGGTGAAGCTGCTTCCACCTCGCCTGGGGACCGACCCGTATTTTGCGGGTCGCCAGGCTTTAATCAGTGTGAGGCCGGACTTCCACCCGCTTAGTCCCAGCAGCGTCACTGGGAGCGGTGGCCACTGCTGGGACTACAGCCAGCCTTAAAAAGATGTCAAGGTCCCCGGAACGCAGGTAGGTTTTGGTTGCCTCGCTGGGGTGATCGGGCGGGCCCCGGCGAGGCAAGAGTGGATAATTGTGGGGACGGTGGACGTGTTGGGTGTGGGGGTGGTTGGGGCATCGGGGATGGCCCTCTGTCAGAACCCCCCCCAGGATGTCAGAGAGCTGCCTGCTTTTAACAGGAGGCTTTTCTTGGGCTTGGCCTCCCAACTAGCCACGGGTAAAATCCCCGTGGAGGCGGGTGAAGGCCCTTAAGTAGCCGTTAAGTAGCCACTTAAGGACCTTGATCCGCCTGGGGCTGTTTTTCGCAGCCACCGCCCTGCGTAAAGTGGCAGCGGAGGTGAGAGCGGGTTGGGAAGGGCTCCCGGAACCTCCCGCTCCATTTTACACCACCCCCCCGCATCCCACCGCCATCCCGCTCTTTGGGGGGGGGGGCATAAAATTCAGCCCTCTGTTTCTCTCTACATAGATGCTGCCAGACCTGCTGAGTATTTCCAGCTCTTTCTGTTCATATTTTGTCTAACTGGTTATTTTTGGTAAATGATATTTTAGCATGTCGTACTGATCTGAGAGCAGTAGTTGTAAAATGTGAAGCAAAATGGACAAGACCTTAATTATATGAGGGTAGGTTTTCCTCTTCATCTCCTGGTGGGGAAGATTGACTATGCATTATAGAACCCACCTAATTTTTATTCTGTTGATTTCAGGTGCTATGCCCGAATATATTACTGCCTAGGTGGTAGAAACAAAAAAACTACCCTATGAGATTCTGTGATTAATAACGCATTCACAATGCACAAGTTTAGCATGAGCGTGAAACCAAAACAAAACATCAATGCTAAACCTAGATTGTAAAATGTGTGTGAAAGCCAAACTGATTCCGAAACAGACGGAGACTCCCTCCTTCAAGTCAGATCCTGATTCCACATTCAAGCTGCAGGATAATTGCAATGCCAATGCTTTGCATAGGCATTACAATTGTTGTGCAAATGTAGCCATTACAGTCTGGATAAGGAGGCCCAAAAGAACAGTCTGCCACCAGGAGACAGTTCTGTATGCGTACTTGTATGCATGCATAGAGCCTTACTCCCCTGGCAGCAGCTTTTTGATGTTGGGAGACTGCAAACTTTATAAAGTACCTAGGAGATCCTGCTGACTGCCTGAGCATTTTAGAAACTCAACCTCACACGGAAGTAAGGTTATGTTTCACACAGTGCCAAGCACAAGCGGTATGAGATGGCCTCCTGCAGGATGCCCTGTGCCATGTAGCTTGAATGCTTTCAGAGACCAGCCTGTGATGTTATGCTGTTACTTTCATGTCAACATGCTCGTGACGCACATCAACAGGAAAATGATCACCATAAATTGAAGAGTTCAGGCAATTAAATCACTTTGTTAGCTGTGTGGGTCATCCATTAACTAAACCTCCTGCTGAAAGCTGCAAATTGTAGTGTAATTGTGACTTTTTTTCTTACCTGCCAGCTGGTCGTCTTATTGTGTCAGTTCCTGAGGATAATTTATATCAGCTCTCGCATTGTCTGACATCTTTCTGATGCTGTTTAAAACTCCATCCATTTGAAAAATATTTCTTTTGCCCTTTCCACAGAATCAAACTGTTACCATCCAGAAAATATACTCTTCAGTCTCTAATGGCCAATGCTGTAATAATGTGAGAACATCTTCCTGTATATTACAGTGGTGTTTGGTTGACAATAAATGGGAAGGTAAATAGCCATTAACCGAACTTATTGTATTTTCGCCAACAAGACTGGAATAGGTATAATATTTCTTCTGTAGACACATTTAAGATAAAGGGACAAAACATAAATGCAATTTATGCTAGGACTAAAACAGGACTGATGGATTCTGACAGAACAGGAACACATTTCTTTATGCATTGTGGATAATGAATCTATAACTAACGAAATTTCAGTTGGAGACATGGCTTTGCAGTCTAACTGATCACATAGATATCAGCTTGGTGCATACTAAAGTAACATTGTATACTGACATTTGTAAATGTATCAATGGGAATTTTTACAAATACCACCCTATATCCATATTTTGCCCAACTGTGAATCATTCACCACCCTACCCCCACCACTCTGAAGTGCAGAAAAACTTATTGTGCCTGTACATTATCTTAAACATTGCTCTCATCTTCATGACTGACACCTGTTCTGCACTTCTCTTTGACAATATTATTATTGAACTGTATAATTTATTGAAATCTTTAGGCCCTCTAAAATTAAGTAGAGAACATGGTAGAGAGACTAAAATCAGTCTCATTGGCTGATATGAGAGTGAGTTGAAGAAGGGTGACCTGATGTTCCCATATGCACTCATTTGCTTATTCCAAAGTAATAGGGTTACCCACAGGTTATGTATAAAAGCTGATTGGTTACCATAAACCATAATTTCACCCCAAATTGGTGCTGTGCTTTATTTGGGTTTTTGAGATGATATGTGAATAGTGCACAAGGAGCTAAGAAAATATTTCATTGAACGTAGCAGTGTTCTCAAATGCTATTAGATCCTGTAATCTTGAAAGTTCTGTCTTATTGCCCTCTGAAATGGGAAATAAAATTATTACTATGCAATTTATTCTATGATTAATATTTTGTGCTGGCAATCTTTATCCACAAAGCAGCAAAAAATTGCCACTTTTTATGGTTTATAAGAATTTCTATACTCCAATATATTTTTGATTACATCTTTGATAGCAGTCAAGGCACGCTGATGTGCATCATTGGATATGAAAATGAAATACCACGTTGGTATTGTACATTGCCATACCTCTACTTTTAACTAATAAGTTCTCTGATTTCCACATACCTTCCCACAGAGCAGGTTCTTTTAGGTTTTTAAAAATATCCCATTACAGAAGCCGGAAGTGTGAAAAACATCCATTCACTTAAGTGAAGCAGATGCACTGGAGTAAAATAAAATAAAGGGATTCCTCACACCATATTCATTCCAGGATCAACATTTAAAATCTCTTTAAAGGCAAACCACATTATTTTTTATTCATTCATGGGATGTGGGTGTCGCTGGCTAGGCCAGTATTTATTACCCATCCCTAATTGCCCTTGCGAAGGTGGTGGTGAGCTGCCTTCTTGAACGGCTGCAGTCCATGTGAGGTAGGGACACGCACAGTGCTGTTAGGAAGGGAGTTCCAGGATTTTGACCCAGCGACAGTGACGGATTGGCGATATAGTTCCAAGTCAGAATGGTGTGTGACTTCGAGGGGAACTTGCAGGTGGTGGTGTTCCCATGCATTTGCTGCCCTTGACCTCCTAGTTGGTAGAGGTCATGGGTTTGGAAGGTGCTGTCTAAGGAGCCTTGGTGTGTTGCTGCAGTGCATCTTGTAGATGGTAGATGGTAAACACTGCTGCCACTGTGCGTTGGTGGTGGAGGGAGTGAATGTTTGTAGATGGGGTGTCAGTCAAGCGGGCTGCTTTATCCTGGATGGTGTCAAGCTTCTTGAGTGTTGTTGGAGCTGCACCCATCCAGGCAAGTGGAGAGTATTCCATCACACTCCTGACTTGTGCCTTGTAGATGGTGGACAGGCTTTGGGGAGTCAGGAAGTGAGTTATTCGCTAGGGGATTCCAAGCCTCTGACCTGCTGTTTTAGCCACGGTATTTATATGGCTACTCCAGTTCAGTTTCTGGTCAATGGTAACGCCTAGCATGTTGATAGTGGAGGATTCAGCGATGGTAAGGCCATTGAATGTCAAGGGGAGATGGTTAGATTCTCTCTTGTTGGAGATGGTCATTGCCTGGCACTTGTGTGGCATGAATGTTACTTGCCACTTATCAGCCCAAGCCTGGATATTGTCCAGGTCTTGCTGCATTTCTACATGGACTGCTTCAGTATCTGAGGAGTCACGAATGGTGCTGAACATTGTGCAATCATCAACGAGCATCCCTACTTCGGACCTTATGATTGAAGGAAGGTCATTGATGAAGCAGCTGAAGATGGTTGGGCCTAGGACACTACCCTGAGGAACTCCTGCAGTAATGTCCTGGGACTGAGATGATTGACCTCCAACAACCACAACCATCTTCTTTTGTGTTAGGTATGACTCCAACCAGCAGAGAGTTTTCCCCCTGATTTCCATTGACTTCAGTTTTGCTAGGGCTCCTTGATGCCATACTCGGTCAAATGCTGCCTTGATGTCAAGGGCAGTAACTCTCACCTCACCTCGAGTTCAGCTTTTTTGTCCATGTTTGAACCAAGGCTATAATGAGGTCAGGAGCTGAGTAGCCCTGGCTGAACCCAAACTGAGCATCTCTGAGCAGGTTATTGCTAAGCCAGTGCCACTTGATAGCACTGGTGACGATATCCTCCATCACTTTACTGATGATTGAGAGTAGAATAATGGGGCGGTAATTGGTCAGGTTGGACTTGTCCTGCTTTTTGTGTACAGGACATACCTGGGCAATTTTCCACATTGCTGGGTAGATGCCAGTGTTGTAGCTGTACTGAAACAACCTAGCTAGGGGCGCAGCAAGTTCTGGAGCACAGGTCTTCAGTACTATTGCCGGAATATTGTTAGGTACCATAGCCTTTTCGGTATCCAGTGCCTTCAGTCATTTCTTGATATCATGCAGAGTGAATCACATTGGCTGAAGTCTGGCATCTGTGATGCTGGGGACTTCGGGAGGAGGCCGAGATGGATCATCAACTTGGCACTTCTGGCTGAAGATTGTTGCAAATGCTTCTGCCTTATCTTTCACACTGATGTGCTGGGCTCCCCCATCATTGAGGATGGGAATAATTGTGGAGCCACCTCCTCCAATTGGTTGTTTAATTGTCCACCTCCATTCATGGCTGGATGTGACTGGTCTGCAGAGCTTAGATCTGATCCATTGGTTATGGGATCGCTTAGCTCTGTATATTGCATGCTGCTTACGCAGTTTGGCATGAAAGTAGTCCTGTGTTGTAGCTTCACCAGATTGACACCTCATTTTGCGATATGCCTGGTGCTGCTCCAGGCATGCCCTCCTGCATTCTTCATTGAACCAGGGTTGGTCTTCTGGCTTGATGGTCATGGTAGAGTGGGGGATATGCCGGGCCATGAGGTTACAGATTATGGTTGAGTACAATTCAGCTGCTGCTGATGGCCCACAGTGCCCCATGGATGCCCAGTTTTGCATTGCTAGATCTGTTCAAAATCTGTCCCATTTAGCACAATGGTAGTGCATTACAACACGGTGGAGGGTATCCTCAATGTGAAGGCAGGACTTCGTCTCCACAAGGACTATGCGCGGTGGTCACTCCTACCAATACTGTCACGGACAGATGCACCTGCGGCAGGCAGATTAGTGATGATGAGGTCAAGTATGGTTTTCCCTCTCGTTAGTTCCCTCACCACCTACCGCAGACCCAGTTTAGCAGCTATGCCCTTTCAGACTGAGCCAGCTCGGTCAGTAGTGGTGCTACCAAGCCACTCTTGGTGATGGACATTGAAGTCCCCCACCCCGAGTACATTCTGCATCCTTGCCACCCTCAGTGCTTTCTCCAAGTGATGATCAACATGGAGGAGTACTGATTCATCAGCTGAGGGAGGGTAATCAGCAGGAGGTTTCCTTGCCCATATTTGAGCTGATGCCATGAGACTTCATGGGGTCTGGAGTCGATGTTGAGGACTTCCAGGCCAATTCCCTCCTGACTATATACCACTGTACCCCCACCTCTGCTGGGTCTGTCCTGCAGGTGGGACAGGCTATACACAGGGTTGATGATGGCAGTGTCTGGGACATTGTAAGGTATGATTCTATGAATATGACGTCAGGCTGTTGTTTGACTAGTCTGTAGGACAGCTCTCCCCACTTTGGCATAAGCCCCCAGATGTTGATAAGGAGGACTTTGTAGGGTCAACAGGGCTAGGTTTGCTATTGCCAGTGCCTAGGTCGATCCGTGTGGTTTCATTGACTTCGTAGCGGTTAGATACAACTGAGTGGCTTGCTAGGCCATTTCAGAGGGCATTTAAGAGTTATCTACATTTGGGTCTGGGTCACATGTAGGCCAGACCAGGTAAGGACAGCAGATTTCTTTTCCTAAAGAACATTAGTGAACCAGATGGGTTTTTACAACAATCGACAATGGTTTCTTGGCCATCATTAGACTAGCTTTTAATTCCAGATTTTTATTAACTGAATTCAAATTCCACCTTCTGCTGTGGCAGGATTCGAACCCATGTTCCCAGAGAAATACACCGGGTCACTGGGTTACTAGTCCAGTGATGATACCACTACGCCACCGCGTCCCCTGGAGACATAATTTGTTTAAAATTTAGAAAAGGAAAGTAATTGTCAGCACCTGATTGATCTCCAAAAGACTAATTATTGACCACAATGCTGTGAAATAAATAATACTGCAAGAGGAGATCACTTATCCCATGTCTTAGTAAAGTGTATGAAAAGGGAATTGGGATACTATTGACATTATGGAAGTCAAATATGAATACTTCATTGGGGTTCCTTTCCTGCCTATGCTTAGGCCCTGATAGGAATGGTGATACATGGACTGGCAGTGTCAACAGGGTGTTTTACGTTTCAGCACTCTGATTTTCATAGAACTACTGCCCCATTCCCACCTGAAAATAAAGATGGAAACTATGTGTTGGTGATGCTGTAAACCTAGGAGAATGTCCACTGCTTTGTAGGAAACCTTCTTTTAGAACTGAAAGTTTTCCTGCATTGTAGGTAGTTCAATTTCTTGTACTTCAGCCATCTTTCTTTTCTATTTACTGCATTCAATGTATTTTGGAATTCAGTTCTGTGTTAATGCCTTATCTCGACATAATTTAGAGGACAAAACTATTTCAAAATATTTTCTGGCGAAGGCACAAATATGTAATGTGGATCAAGAGGCACAGTGGAATTCAATCCAAGATATTTTTCTGCCAGTTGTATTTCAATGCACTTATCTCAGACCAAGTTGCACACCCTTAAATGAGATAACAGTAAAATCATAAACATATTCTGAGCTATAAAGACCATAGTAATGGGGCAAACTTCAACACAGAGTGTGGTTCTGTATTGTACAATAGTGAGGAAAAGGTCTAGAGTCATGGCAAGTCTTGGGGCTAGAAGTTTGTCTCGGGCAGTGGCTCAAAAAGGGTGGTATCGGATCGGCTGCAAGTTATTCGCAGAGTCTGACGTTCAGTTCCTTTGCATTCTTTGATTTTTTTATAATTAGAATTCAGAAGATCTGTTGGAATTATTTTCAGGACGGGGGTAAGTTAATAAAGCTGTCAACTTCTTTGACATTCACGGAGTTTTACTGCAGTCATTTGTGAGTGTGCAAAAGTAAACAGCATCAAAAACCTCTGGCTGTGGAATCTCACTGGTCTGAGTCAATGTACATTTGGTATTGGAGAAGAAATTTTTGAAATTGTTTTTGATTGTAAACAAAAGCTGTGGCTTGCTGAGGTGTAAAATTACACTTGTAGTCATCTTTTCTTTTTTCTTTTGGGCCTCCTTATCTCGAGAGACAATGGATACGCGCCTGGAGGTGGTCAGTGGTTTGTGAAGCAGCGCCTGGAGTGGCTATAAAGGCCAATTCTGGAGTGACAGGCTCTTCCACAGGTGCTGCAGAGAAATTTGTTTGTTGGGGCTGTTGCACAGTTGGCTCTCCCCTTGCGCCTCTGTCTTTTTTCCTGCCAACTACTAAGTCTCTTCGACTCGCCACAATTTAGCCCTGTCTTTATGGCTGCCCGCCAGCTCTGGCGAATGCTGGCAACTGACTCCCACGACTTGTAGTCATACCATTTGTTTAATGGTATGATTTTCATTACTGACGCAGTGTGCTTGTGGAAGGAGGCATAATTATTGTCTTAGTGTTAACATAAGTGTGCCATTATGAGGTTCAAATGTGGCTCATTGATTCTGCTGAATTGCATGTGTTTCAAATATTTTTATATATATGTCACATGCTTTAACAGTGCATGTTTACGGCCTCTGATCTTTGGTTCAGTACATGAAACAGAATATTGCATATTTAAAGCTTCATTAGTTTGCTCCATATACACATGAATAGGACTGGCTAATTAAGCATCTTTTTAATTGTATCATTTGGGATGTGTGGAGAGAACCAACTAAAAAAAGGAATGATCTTTTATGATGTTTGCGCATTTTCTTTTGCTTCTCATTCTTGCTATAGTGTAAGTTCCTGTTCGCAATGTTAATCTGTTTATTGTTTATCAATGGTTTGATTATATGTAGGTGAAGGAGTCTTAGTTGAGCACTTATAAGCAGACACTCACTGAGACTGGTGGAGGGTTTGAGTGAGGAGCAACATGTTTGTTATCCTTTTACTCTGCACAATAATTGTGAAACTGAGTAAATATAGGCTCCAGCATCATCCTTCCATAACAAGCTTTCTGCAATTTAACACCCAATGCATGCGCAAAGTCAAAAACATGTTACTATGGAACACAATTTTCCAGGAATACCCTCAGGCATACATTTAGGTACCTAGATATGCACAGAAGCTCTGTTATGTACTTGCCTGTAACACTCCAGTTTCAATCAATGCAACTGACGCAAAATGTAGAAAACTTCTCAATCATGCACACGACTAAAAATTTGTGAACCTCCACTGCCAACATGGGACATTGTTAAGTGACAATACGGATCATGATGTCAGCCTTATAGTGCTCAAGCCCTACGTCCAACCTGCAATCTCATCTAGCAAGGTGGAAGAGGCTAAATTTGTCCTTTTTCTGTGGGTAGAATATAACTACCACTTTATTTCCAGGAATGCCAGCCTTGCAGAAGATCTTCTCTTCATCAAAGTTTTTGTTTGCCTCTTCTATCATGTTCATCTTCACAGTTGTTTCTTTTTCTTGGATTTTTTCCAATATTTAAAGTTGTGGTTAAGAGCTTTTCCGAATATTCTGACATTTCTTTATTAAGGTGGGTTTGTAAAACTGCTTTGAAGACTTCCCTCTGTGTAAATTGATATTGTTAGTGGTCCTTTCACCTCAGATACTGTCCCCCTCTCCTCAGAAATACAATGCTTGACCCCTCTGTCCTTACAAACTACTGCCGCATCTCCAATCTCCCTTTCCTTTCCAAAGTCCTTGAATGTGTTTTTGCCTCCCAATCCGTGCCTATCTTTCCCAGATCTCCATGTTTGAATCCCTCCAATCAGGTTTCTGCCCAGCACAGTATGGCTCTTATCAAAATCACAAATAACATTCTATGTGACTGTGGTAAAGGGAAACTATCCCTCTTCACGCTTCTCAACCTGTCTGCAGCCTTTGACATGGTTGACCACACCATCGTCTTCCAACACCTCTCCCCCATTGTTCGCCTGCATGGAACTGCACTCACCTGATTTCAATCTTATCTATCTAACCGTAGATAGAGAATCACCTACAATGGCTTCTCTTCCCCCTCCTACACCGTTACCTCTGGTGTCCCCCAAGAATCTATACTCGGCCCCCTTCTATTTCTCATCTACATGCTGCCCCTCGGTGACAACATTCGAAAACACATCAGTTTTCACATGTATGCTGACGACACATAAGTCTAGTGCACTACCATCTCTCTCAACCCCTCCTCTGTCTCTAAATTGTCAGCCTGCTGATAACTATTGGATGAGCAGAAATTTTCTCCAATTAAATATTGGGAAGGCATTATCTTTGGTCTCCGCCACTGACTCCATCCTTCTCCTTGGCAATTGTCTGTTGCTGAACCAGATTGTTTGCGGCCTTGGTGTCATATTTGACCAGAGGTGAACTTCCAACCACATATCCAAGCCATCACAAAGACTACTTATTTCCACCTCTGTAGCATCGCCTGACCTTGTCCCACATCAGCTAATCTGCTGCTGAAACCCTCAACCATGACTTTGTTAGCTCTAAACTTGACTACTCTAATACATTCTTGGCTGGCGTCCCACATTCTACCCTCCATAAACTTGAGATCATCCAAAACTCTGCTACCCATGTCCTAACTCAAAAGTTCCATTCATCCATCACCCCTGTACGCGCTGATCTACATTGGCTCCCAGTTTGGTAATGTTTTGATTATAAAATACTCATCCTTGTTTTCAAATCCCTCCATGGCCTTGCCCCTGCCTATTTCTGTATCTCCTTCAGCCCGACAACCCTCCAAGATATCCTCTAATTCTGGCCTGTTGAGCATCCCTGATTTTAATCGCTCCATCATTGATATCCGTGCCTTCAGCTGCCTGGGCCCTAAGCTCTGGAGTTCCCTCCCTAAACCTCACAACCTCTCTACCTTGTTTTCCTCCTTCAAAACAGTCCTTAAAACCTACATCTTTGACTAAGCTTTTGGTCACCTACCCGAATATTTCATTATGTAGCTTGGTGCCATAGTTTGTTTTATAATGCTCCTGGGAAATGCCTTGGGACATTTTATTCTGTTAAAGGCATTATATAAATACAAGCTGTTGCTAATTCTTGAATTTAGACTGTTTTTAACTCCAAAAAAATATTTTAGTTAGATTAATTTCTAATATTTGAATTGTGTTACGACTGAGGTGGGAGGAGTGCACTGTCTTTTCTAGTTCCGCTTCTCCACAGGTCACACATACATTTAAATATTTACCCAGTTACCGATACGGTCAATCATAGACTCTATTTTTATCCCAGAATAAAATACACCAACTAGATATCTTTAATAAACAACAAAATTATCAGTTTATTATAAAACAAGACAGAACCAGTAATGAAGCAAAGCATTAACACACAGATTGAAATATGAAAATTTCCTTTTACCTTAGCCCCTTACACACACACACACACACACACACACACACACACACACACACACACACACACACACACACACACACACACACACACACACACACACACCAGTTAACCGGAAAAAAAAAAGATTTTCTTTTTAGAGCTCTGTTACAAAATAAAGACAAAAAAGAACACTGGCCAATACTCGCTAATTCTTTAAAAAAAAAAGAGAAGATATGGAAAGATGTCCATTGTCCCTTTTTTGGATTGGCATTCCAAATACGCGCAGATGGCTGTCACTGGGATCTTTCTCTAGAGCAACTCATTCAGGTAGCGTCGAGGATTTACCTGGCAGGTTTTCCCAGTGTCTCAGGAGAAATGCTGCAACCGGGGTTTCAAGTAGGCCTTTCAGGATGAGTGTAGCATCAATTTCTCTATTTCTTACACTCGCTTCTAAGAGCTTCTCAAAGAGATGGAAAAATTGGCAGGCTTCTCAAAGCGATGGAACAGGCTGAGCTGGGGTTTTGTCCTTCAGGTTGATTTTTAAAACTCCAAATGACTGTCCAAAGCAAAGCCAAAACAATATCTCAAGAGTCAAGCCTCCTGACCCCTATAAATCTTGACCTGTCACTTCTCTATAAACATCTCCCCAAGTCAAAAAACCCCTGATGGGTAATTATCTGAAGACAGGTAGACGACTGCCTTCCAGTAAAGGCTGTTTACAAACCAAGTTCAAAAGACCTTACGATGACCCCTTTTTAAAAAAAAACAAGTCCAGCATCTGTGGAATCCTTTTGTCAGTTTTAAAGCACAAGTCCTCACAATTTAACAAAAACTTGAAGTACTTTTGTAACAATTAGAAAATGATTTTAAGAAAGGAAATTAGTAAATTAGAAAGTGAAGTACAGTAAATGAGTCTTACAATGTTTTTAAAAATTAAAATAAATTGAGGCTTGCAGATTGGGCAGATAAACGGTAAATGAAATTCAGTATCGTGAAGTGTGAGGTGATTAATTTTGTTAGGAGGAATAAAGAGAGCACTTACTCCTTGGAAGATAAGAAACCAAATTGACTTAAGCAGGAGAGATCTGGGAATAGGGAATACAGGTTCATAGATCACTAACTGTAGCAACACAGGTTGATAAGACTATAAAGAATGTAAGCAAAATGCTGAGAGTCATTTCTAGAGGAATAGAACACAAAAGTAGGGAGTTAACGTTGAATTTGTTTAGAACCTTGGTTAGAGTGTACTGAAAGTGCTGGGCACAGTTCTGGTCCCTGAATTGTGTAATAAAGGTAGTTAAGAATTTAGACACTTCATCTAAAGGCAACTGCTAAAATCTGCTATTTGTGTCTAGTTTAGTGAATATGGAGCTTTTTCCCAATTTGGCAAGCCTGTGGTCAACTGATGCCACATGGTGAATCTCTCTGTTTACAGCTTTATCGCGTTGGGTAAGGTCCACACAAATCTTAATAGACCCGTTTGGTTTCCTTATTGGAACCACCCCAGAGCACCACCTAGTGGGTTTAATTACTGTGGAAATAGCTCCTTGGTTTAGCATGGCATTAATTTCCTTCTTTATCTTTTCCACGAGTGGGTGTGGGACCTTTCTCAGTGTGAACAAACATACTGGTTCTGCCTCTTTGTTGAGAGTAATGTGATGCTCTGTTTTAATTCCCCCAAACCTTCAAATAATGTTTGGAATTCAGCTCTAAAATCACTGAGCTGTTTCTCTTGTCTCTTGATCTCTTCCACCCTGCACAACAGCTGTAACCAAACTTTCTTACTAAGTAGTGGACAGGATTGATTCTTTATAACAGTTAGCTTTCCATAATTGTATTATGAATGTGTGTTAAGGTTTTTGTATTTCTCCTTCAACCTCTAATTGAATTCCTCCCAGCCCATATAATTTCTTGTTGGTTTTCCTAAGCCTTTCCTTCCTCAGCCATGATGTTTTGTCAGATAGGACAGAAACTGTTGCTCCTGTATCTAATTTGAAGTTTTTTTTTTCCCACTAAGATCTCTGCTTCCTAGCAATCTTTGTTTTTCTCTTGCACTCCCCCAAGGAAGGAAGTATTGATCGTTTGTTTCTCTTTTATTTCTTTTTTTTTGCAAGTCTGCAGCATTTGTTTCTTGCTATAACAGACCTGCTGAAAGTGCCCCCTTTTCTTACACCAGAAACATTCAGCTTCTCTGGCTGGGCAATTTTTCTGCCAGTGTCTCTCCCGGCCACATGTACTGCAATTCAATGTTGCTGCCTGTAGATGTCTTTTCCACCTCTCAGGCTTTCTGCTGCCATTATTCTTTGCCTTCTCCACAGACTCAACTGATTCTAGAACTTTCGAGGTTGAACTCTCCCGATCCCCCGAACTAGTAGTCGATTAAGTTTTCAGGCCTCTACCTTTCTGCTCAACAGAATGGCTTTTTGCAAAGTCAAATCCTCTTTCAACTGAAGCTGGTTTAACAGCGCTTTGTCTATGACCTCGACTACTGTTCTGTCCCGAATCAGTTCTTCTCACAAGCTCCCATATTCGCAATTCTCTACTATTTTATATAGATCATTAATGAATGAATCAATATTTTCACCATCTTTTTGCATGTGTTTGATGAATTTTGCCCTTTCCAGGATAACATTCTTTCTGATCTTAAGGTATCCCTCCAAGGCTTTTATTACTTTGCCATACAGGGTTTCCTTTTCATCAATCCCCAGCGTAGTTAAAATGTCTTCCACTCAGTCTCTCATGGCATAAAGTGAAGTACTGACCTGTTCCCTATCTGGTCGTGCCACTACACCCAATGCAGAAGAGTACCTGTCGAATCTTTGAATCCATTTCAGCCACGCCTCGGCCTGGTTGGACCCCACCACTCGCTTGCAGCTCTCTGATAAGGGTATCGATTTTTCCATGCTTCTCTCTGATGTTTTTGCTCTCTTCTGTCTTTACCCTACAAAAGTTGTTTTTACCACTGCCACCATGTACTATACTGGTCAGTGTACCATTAATATTAAATGGGGATAGTAGAGTTTGGGTCAAAGTAATAGGAGTCTATTTACAGGGGTCTTATCTCTAAGGCATCTACATTAACACTGAGCAACACGAGGTTCAGACTCGTGACATCACATCCTGTGATGTTACTTAAGATCCATATACATAATCTACCGAGCAACAGATCAAGTATATTATACAACACTACAGACCATTATAACATACTCTTGGCCAAACTCCTGAAATAAAAGACGCCCCGAAAAAATTCCATAACAACATTATCAAATACTTTCAAAAATACATACAAAACTGAACTATTTATCTTGTGCAATTCTCTTAGTGCCTGCCTTGCAGGTGTCTTTGCTTTGCCTAGTTCTGCAACCCAGTGCCACCCCATTGACTGCAGCACGGCTGGTGGAAAACTGCTGACTTTCAAATGGTGCGATTGCAGATGACCTTGCAGGGCACCCTCGAGCAGCTCTGGGCTTTGAGGGTCCAGCTTTGAACTTACCCAACTCAACATGGGTAGCAGTATTCTGGGCTGGCAGGCTGACAGGCCACTGGTGGAGTGGCAGTGATGGGAGCACGAATGCTGTCCTCCTGAGAGAGGACAACAGTTTGGTCCACCATGGAACCACTGACCTACCCCAGGGTAGTGCTTCAGCAATTTTAGTAATTGGCTGGAGCACAGGTTGCTGGACTGTTGTGAAAGCCTGAATGTCTTTGAGCACTGGTATCTACAACCATGATAACAGCAATCTGAGCCTGCATAGCACCAAGCGGGGCTTGCACAGCAACAAGCAAAGTTCTCATGTGCTCAGTCTGAGCTTCTACTGCAACACTCAGTGGTTGGGTCACCAGATGCTGCATCAAAGCTGGATCCATAAGTGCTGTCATAGAGTTGGCCACCAATTCCACACTGGAAAGGATAGGCTCCAAGTTCTGTCGAAGCCCTGTGCTGTACTTCTCCATGCTCTTTGACAGTGACAACAAGCTCTTTGGCAGGCTTGCCAGTGTACCAAGCATCTCTGTGTGGATGCTCATTAGCCTTTTTCTGTATGTCACCCCATCAAGTTTTTCATCTGATTCCTCTGCAGCAGGGGAGATGTTGGCATAGTGGTAATGTCACCGGACTAGTAATCCAGAGGCCCAGGCTAATGCCCTGGCAACACAGCTTCAGACCCGACCATGGCATCTGGTGGAATTTAAATTCAATGAATTAATAATTCTGGAATTGAAAGTTAGTTTCAGTAATGGTGTCATGAAACAATCATCAGTTGTTGTACATACCCATCTGGTTCACTAATATCCTTACCTGCTCTGGCCTACATGAGACTCCAGACCCACAGCAATGTGGTTGACTCGTAACTGCCCTCTGAAATGGCCTAGCAAGCCACTCAGTTGTCAAGGGTAATTAGGGGTGGGCAATAAATGCTGGCCCTGCTGTGATGCCCACATCCCATGAAAGAATTTTTAAAAACTTCTGGAGCCTGAATGCACATCCCCTTTAAGAGGTTCAGGCTAGCTGTGGCTTGTGCTAGCCAGACATGCACCTGAGCTCCCTCCTGAGCATGTAGCCAGACAGCAGCACATTCAGCACTGGGCTGCACACCGCAATTATTGAGGTGAGCAGGCAGCACAAAATCTTCCTGCTGCCTGCATCATCGCGACAAGTCGTGCATCGCAATCCCTGCACCTGCTAACAGGCCGAATGGTATTTTTAGCCCTGGTTCTCTCTTCTCTGAAAAGGAGACCTCATAGAGATCTTTAAACTTATGGAGGGTCTTGATAGAATGGATGTATCCAGAACATGGGTGCCTTATATTTTGATAGCAATTAACAGATCAAGTAAAGAATTTAGGAGAAAGTTCTTTACATATCGAGCATTAAGGATGTGAAACTTCCGGTCACATGGAGTGGTTGAAGCTGACAGCATTCCTGTACTTAAGGGGAGGCTTGATGGATGGATGAGCGAAAAGTGAATTGGGGGATATTGATGGAAGTTGGGAGAGGGAATCATAAGAGCAGATCCGAGACGGGTGCCAAACCTCCCTGACCTCGGAAGTGCAAAGCCTCATCTGCATGCCCATGGGCAGTTTCCTGCTTGAAACTGTCAGGAAGTGATAGCTGCCAGTTGGTGGTATCGAAATGTCAGGTGGTAAAAGGCCACCAAATTTAGATAGATCGAGAAAATGGTGGTGTCAAACAAACTGTTAGGTTTAGCCAACAAGGACTAATCTTACTGCATACTCAGAAGTTTTGTGGAAGTTTCCTAGCCTCCCAAAACTGTAAAGGTAGATAGATTTTAAATTCTGCTGTAAATAGGTGTTATCTTGGTGTCAGCAATTTCTACTTCACTTGAAAATAATTTATTTGTATTTGTATTTTATATAAGTTATGCTGTGTATCTTTTTAAATAAATAGGATTATAGCATCATAGATATATTTTTAAAACCTGTAATGTTGAAAGGGCCAAAATTTCAATTGCTTTAAATCAGTAACTTATACTCATTATATACTAATAGATAGTTGTTCTGGTCTGCAGGTACATTGCAGTACAGATTCTTGTGATAGTGAAACTTCAAAAAGGATTTGACTATTAAATACATCAGTGCAGATTGTGCCTTACCTTAATGCAGAACATGACTTGGGCTCCATATTAAAAATTAAAAGCTGATGGATGCGTGTGCCATTTATAGCTTGTATCTGTTTGATGAAATACTTGGGGAACACAGCATACCATAAAACAGCTGTCAGCCTTCAGTTCTGCAGCAAAGCAGATTATTAACAGCTTGTTTTTTGACCCTTCACCAATTACTGTCAGGCCATGATTGCAGTTGTTTCCTGAGTGCCATCCCTGACTTTTACATCAAACTGCGGATGGTTTGACTTGGTTGGCTAAATATTCAAATAGTGCTGATTTCTGGTGAATACTTCTGAAAAATATCTAAAACGATTAGAGACTTAAAAGTGACCAATGCAATTTTCTTCAATGGGAATTGCAAATCGTCACAACCATCTGGTCACAGTATGGCTTAGCTTTATTTTTGCAGCTTTACAGTCGTCTCCACATGGTCTTTGGCAAGTAAGCTTACAATACAGTTCCCTGAGACTAAAATGAACCAAGTCACAAAGGATAATTTAAAATGGAATTTAAATGAAGGTAGAAAATATTGTCATGTCACTCACATAATGTTTGGCATATTTAATTCAAAATCCATATCCCAGTGGTTTTCTGATCTCAGCAGTATAAATGGCGTCTAATTAAAATTGCAGATGTTTGATAACTTACAGACAGATTTTAACAATTCAAACCATGTTTGAAAATATCTTTTTCTATGGATCTTAACCTTTCTGGAATTGCAGAGTCAGTATTTTGTATTTCCATGCAGTTTCAATGCCATAGGTAAAATCAATTTCTACTTTCCGTCTTTCTTCAGTTCTTTTATTACTCAATATATTCACAAGAAATGTCACAGCAAGCTTAATATGTATTGTTGAAGTTATATATTTAATGATTAATAGTTTGCCCCTATTGCTTAGCCAAGCAACCAGAAACAGGTATAACCATGCCACCTCTTTATTAGTGTCTTTGCTTCAATAAAGTAGAAGAATAAGGTTTGTTTTAGTTGGCTATTATATGTGGCCTTCAAAAGAAACATTCCAATTGATGTGCTGAGCTGAAATCTGTAGGATAAAATCTCAGTGCTGTATGTGACTTCTTCACAGAGACAAAGATTTACTATCCCTGAGTGGTTCCATCAGGACAAGAAGGGCAGGGAGAAAATACTGACCTGGAACCTTCAATCAGAGTCAGGTCAAGTTCTATCATTGAGAATCAAAAACTACCTTCGAACTCAGCCTGCTGGTATTTGACTCCAAATCACAATCACCTGGGCAGCTCATTTATTTTCAACAAAAAGCCACTTCAGAAATATTTCTTCTGAATTACCTCTGTAGCAGATTAGGCGTTCATTCTCACAAACTGAATGGTGACTCACTTTTATATTAAAGTGAATCATGTGTGGCTTGGCTTTGTGATTAGGTGTTCACTTTCTTCAAACTCTTCATCATGATGAAATTGACTTCCAGTGGTACTGGATAACGGGTGGGAATTGGAAAGTTTCCCGATCAAATCTGGAGTCAGACAGGGCTGCCCTCTCTCCCCGGTCTTGTTTGTTTGCTGTATTGAACCCTTTGCTGAGTCTATTAGGAAGGATGCGAGCATAAGAGGGGTGACAATCCCAGGCAGCGGAGGCACTCAGGTTAAAACCTCCCTGGACATGGATGACGTCGCCGTCTTCTGCTCGGATCCGCTGTCCGTGCGCAGACTGATGAGCATCTGCGACCAGTTCGAACTGGCCTCGGGAGCCAAAGTTAACCACGGCAAGAGCGAGGCCATGTTCTTTGGGAACTGGGCTGACCGATCCTTTGTCCCCTTCACCGTCAGGTCAGATTACCTGAAGGTGCTGGGGATATGGTTCGGAAGGGCCGGGGCGTGCACCAAAACCTGGGAGGAGCGAGTAGCCAAGGTACGACAAAAGTTGGGCATGTGGGGGCAGCGATCTCTCTCCATTGTGGGAAAGAACCTGGTCATCAGGTGCGAGGCACTCACGTTGTTGCTGTACGTGGCGCAGGTCTGGCCCATACCCCACTCCTGCGCTGTGGCAGTCACCCGAGCCATTTTCCGCTTCATCTGGGGATCTAAAATGGACCGGGTCCGGAGGGACACGATGTTCAAATCTCTGGACAAGGGCGGGAAAAATGTATCCAACGTGGCCCTCATCCTGATGACCACCTTCGTGTGCGGCTGCATCAAGCTGTGTGTAGATCTCCAGTACGCAAACTCCAAGTGTCACTACGTGCTGAGGTTCTATCTGTCCCCGGTGTTGCGAAGGATGGGCCTGGTCACATTGCCGCGGAACGCTCCATGCAGTTGGGCCATGCCGTACCACCTATCCTTCGTGGAGCAGTTTCTGCGGAAAAACACCTTTGACCACCGGTCCATCAGGCAGTGGTCTGCACGGAATGTCCTCAAGGCCCTACGGGAAAAGGAGACGGTGGATCCTGTCGTATGGTTCCCCGAGCAGACCGTCAAAGTCATTTGGCGGAATGCCTCATCACCAGAACTTTCAAACAAGCACCAAGACGTAGCTTGGCTGGTGGTGAGAAGGGCCCTCCCTGTCAGATCCTTCATGCACACCCGAAGTCTCGCCCCCTCCGCACAGTGCCCCCAGCGTTGGCTGTGGTGGGGAAGAGACGGTCGCCCACCTCCTCCTGGAATGTGCCTTTGCAAAGCAGGTGTGGAAAGAGATGCAGTGGTTTTTGTCAAGGTTCATCCCAAGCAGCTCTGTAACACAGGAGTCTGTGCTCTACGGGCTGTTCCCAGGGACGCACACCGAGACAAACATCAACTGCTGCTGGAGGACTATCAATTCGGTGAAAGACGCCCTTTGGTCTGCCCGAAACTTGCTGGTCTTGCAGCGCAAAGAGTTGTCCACCACCGAATGTTGCAGACTGGCACATTCCAAGGTCCAGGACTACGTGCTGAGGGACGCACTAAAGCTTGGGGCAGCCGCAGCAAAGGCTCAATGGGGAAAGACCACAGTGTAAGGTCCCCCCACCAAGCTGAACTGAGGGGCTGGATCCATGGGAAACCCCTCGAACTGTATCGTTAATATTCTCAATTGCTGTAAATGTAAAACTGTAATTGACATGACAATTGTGAAACGGAAGGGTTGGGAAGAAACTCATGATAGTATAGAAGGAAACTGATCTCCCTTGCAATGTTTGTATTTTTTGGTGCTGTTTTGAAACTGTTTGGCAATGTAATTTTTACAGATTTTTATGAATAAAGTATATTTTGGAAATAAAAAAAAAACTGGATATTCATTGTGCAAACCATATGGGGTCTTTGTCAGTTTTTAGAAAGCCCAACTGATAAAATCTCCCATCTCTAGGAAATAAAATGATCACTCAGTTCATCTGCTTCTGATGTCAGCATCCCTCCTCCCAGCTGAGCCCTGCAGCAACATTAATATTGAAGGTCACTGAGGAGCTGAGTATAGTTTCCTACCCTTCTCACTGCAATTATAAACAAGGAATTACAAGTGAGGAATAAAGTAGCAGCAGAAGCATTGAATACATTTCTTTATGGTCTCATGACCCAAGCTACATTTTGTTGAAGGGTCACCAATTTGGATGAGTATCATCTACTAGTGAGCAGAAACCTATATTCAGACCTATTAGTGCTTTCCTTTTTAATTTTGTCCTCTCCACTGCTGAACCTGTCGACTTACATTAGGCTACCACTTTAAAGCCCTTTAACATCTGACCGAAGTAGGATTCTCCATGTGTGAACCTGGGCTGTGAGTGTTGGTAGATTATTCAATTTTGAGAGGGTGGGGGTATGTCACAACTGGCCTATCCTAACCAAGCCTCCATGCAAATATTTTAGTGGTGTCATGAACAGGAAGCAGCACTTGTTTTCTCTGCTCCAAGCCGATTGATATTAAGCAAAGATAATTGCATCATGTATCAGGGATTGAATCTTTTAGGTTTGTGTATAACAGCAATATATCCGCAGTGTCATCAGAAGAGGCTGCCAGACAACTTTCACATCATGAGTATTCCAAATGAAGCATGCAGTTGTAGAGATTTTGTCTCATCCATAAGATTCAGCTTCTGCTGAAATCATGTAAGGTTGTAAAGGACAGAAGTTCCTAAGGAAGCCTGTGAGCCTCCCTGGACATGCTCCCTTGAAATGTGGGATCAGTGGATGCTCCACTCATGGCCCCCCATCCCTACTAGAATTTAAAAGGCCAGGAAAATGAGGCAGAATCTCAATATAGCCAGGATCTGCTTTTTCTACACCCATCAGAAATCTCTACCTTCTCAGCCCCATGATTTATACAAGATCCTTGGTTTATGTTTTCCTTTTCTGTTCCCCTACTAAAGAGACAGTGTAGCAGCAAGTATGGAAAATGAATAGTCACTCATTTGTATTGGCTGCAAAACACTTTGGGATGTCCTAAGGTCGTGAAAGGCCCTATATAAATGCAAGTCTTTGTTTGAAAAAAATAAATATTTTCTTTAAACAAATGAAGAGGGTACACATTAATTAATGTGTTTTGGATAGTAAACAGGCTAAAATATGATACCTTTCATGGAATCCAATGAGGTACAAAAAATCAGGAGTAAAAATGAAATAAAAAGAACTTGAGGCAATTCAAGAAGACTGATATATTGTCAGGAGGTAAATTAAAGTGAGAGAGCTAACTGCATAAATGTTACAAAACAAGTGTGAAAGGATTAAAGGATTAACTGAATGATCACAGCAGAGTGGCCACATGCGAATCTATTGCCAGAGATGATAAGGTAATTCACAGTTAGGCTAAATACAGTTTAAAGAGGTTTAGGTGTGTTGTATTAACATTGCTGCATTTACACCAGCAGTCAGAGGCGGCAGTGGATGTATAATATACATTTGACTCTATGAACCTTTTAGACTCTGTGCTCCAAACTATTCCATACTACTCATCAGTGGAAGGTTTCATATCGGCATGCTTTGAAAGGTATCTGTAAATGCTCTTGCTGCATGATCTGTTGGTAAATTTGCCCCCAAATCATAAATCCTTTTTTTCTTCCATATCTCTTTCTGATTCTCTTGAAAGCTAGAGATGGAAAGGAAAGGCTTTATCTGTGGAATAGGAATTTCAGTGTACAGTCTAGCAGTCAGTTAGAACCAGAAACTCATGTGTAATCCTCAAGGACAATTTGACTGGTACTTAGAAATTAAATCCATTTTCATCTTAGCACAGTCCATTCTTAAAAATTGTGGTTGGCTGCTCTTTCCTTGCCTGATTTAGTTAAGATATTAAACTTCACTTCTCTGCTGCAGTTCTTCTTGGGGTCTTTTTTCAATTCCAAAGCTGAAAGTTTGGGTTCGCCAGTCCCATTTGAAGAAAAACAAATTCTATTTCCTATCGTCTTCACCAACCATCCTCCCCACTTCACCAGAATTCATGCTGGCATTCTTTTACCCCCTGTCTCCAATTCAAGTTGATACTCTTTCTCTCCCACTCCACCCCTCCCCCACGCTGCCTCTCAGTTATTACTGCCACTCTCCCTCCCTCACTACAGGCAACTATTACCCTTCCCTTCACTGTCAACTACTTCCTCTTTCATTGTTATCCATTTCCATCCTTGTCATTAGCACAAGGAGAAGTGCGGAAAGGATAGAGAGACCTATTGCAGTGCATTAGCAGCCGGACGTGGAGGAGCAAGATTGAGAGGAGCATGGCCTGGTCCATGCTGTTTCATTGGGCAGGCCCTCAAAACAATGGATATCAGTATAAAATGTTCTGCAGTTGGCATTTTTGAACATGAGGTCAATGTGCAACAGCAGGAACTTGCCGTATCTTTTTGACTTCATCAGCCCAGCATTTGGAGCTAGTTGGAGCTAGCTAATCCAGCTAGTTGTTTTATTTTGTTTGGATGATTTGCTTTTTGTTTGTTATTCTGAGCATGTTATATATGTGCAGTTGAGCACAGGAAATGCACATAGCCATTCTTCAAGAGGAAAGAAATATGAGGAAAATATATTCCTGGTCAATAAATTCAAAGGAAACTCGACATTTTTTGCTGAATGCATGAAATTATGAAATAAAACTTGAATCTGCATGCATGCATTGCCATATTTCCACCCTTATTCAGCATAAAACTTAGCATTTGACAGTAGTCAGTAGCACTGCAGATTTCTAGATAGTTATTGTTGTGTTCCTTATAAAATTAAAATACCCACTTCTGAATTTGTTACCTGGACACATTTTTGCCAAACTTAACCTCTTCTCTCCAGCGTTTGAAAGATGTTTCTCTAACATCAGCCGAAAGAGTAATCAGTCATCCAACTGGTTCTTCTTGATTTAGCTCATCTCCTCATCTAAGCCACCTAACCAATTCTCCTTATCACTACTATCAGATAATGGGGTGAAAAATGTCTGTCACCTGACTCCTTTCGCCAGCATGAGATCTGAGCCATGTGAGGACTAGACTTCATTTACATTTCATGATCAGTTGCTAGCACCAAACAAGTGTCCCGCTGCAACTTGCCAGCACTGAGAGTGTGATAAATTCTCCGGAATTTAATACCTGGGAGGTAGGCAATCCCAGGCTGGGGTTGGTGAGTTGAGGTGGGAATGTCAAGCAGGCTGGCAACACCCAATCCTTTGTGGACTTAGAAAGATCACTCCCGTTCCTCCTGCCCCATCAAAAAAAATTGCTGTTTCCTGGGTGGTTTTGTGAATGGCTTGCAGCAGTCCCTGTTACGGACCACTGATTGTGCTGCGCAATGACTGGTACAAATGGGTGGAATATGTGAGATGCACATTTTGCCTATTTACACCTCAAAATTGCAATCTGGGTCCCATGATGTGCATATCACAAGTAGCCTCCCACCTTGGAAGAGGAGGAGACTACAACCATCCATCTTGGAACCTTGCCCAAGATGGCAGCGGCCAAAAGAAGGACAGTGAATGACCAGACTCTGTTTTTGGACTGCTACTGCCCCATTAATGCTGGGCGGAGGGAGCTAAATTCGACCTTCTACACTTTTCAACTGTGGTGCCAGCCTAATTAGGAGCCTTGGCTCTTCAACCAGGTTTCTCATTTTTAAAAAAGCATGCTAAATTACTGGAAGGAAATATTTGATGGAGTACAAACTGTCTTTGGGCCAGTTTCAATCATTTAACCGGCTGGTAAAATTTTATCTGCTAATGTGACTTGAAAAAATTCTGAAATGCATTTAAAAAAATACTGGATAGTCAAAATATAAATATAAAAATACTCAAAAGTAATATTAGTTATTTTCAATAGTTAATTTATTGAATCATAAATATAAAACAGACAAATACTTTAGAAATTTGCACAAATGTAAAATGTACATCATAATTTTCACAGTAATTTTTTTAAAATTCATTCATGGGATGTGGGCGTCGCTGGCCAGGCCAGCATTTATTGTCCATCACTAATTGCCCTTGAGAAGGTGGTGGTGAGCTGCCTTCTTGAACCGCTGCAGTCCATGTGGGGTAGGTACACCCACAGTGCTGTTAGGAAGGGAGTTCCAGGATTTTGACCCAGCGACAGTGAAGGATCGGCTGGTGTGTGACTTGGAGGGGAACTTGCAGGTGGTGGTGTTCCCATGTATTTGCTGTCCTTGTCCTTCTAGTTGGTAGAGGTCGCGGATTTGGAAGGTGCTGTCTAAGGAGCCTTGGTGCATTGCTGCAGTGCATCTTGTAGGTGGTACACACTGTGGCCACTGTGCGTCGGTGGTGGAGGGAGTGAATGTTTGTAGTTGGGGTGCCAATCAAGCGGGCTGCTTTGTCCTGGATGGTGTCGAGCTTCTTGAGTGTTGTTGGAGCTGCACCCATCCAGGCAAGTGGAGAGTATTCCATCACACTCCTGACTTGTGTCTTGTAGATGATGGACAGGCTTTTGGGAGTCAGGAGGTGAGTTACTCGCCTCAGGATTCCTAGCCTCTGACCTGCTCTTGTAGCCACGGTATTTATATGGCTACTCCAGTTCAGTTTCTGGTCATGGTAGCCCTTAGGAAGTTGATAGTGGGGTATTCAGCGATGGTAATGCCGTTGAATGTCAAGGGGAGATGGTTAGATTCTCTGTTATTTGAGATGGTCATTGCCTGGCACTTGCGTGGCGCGAATGTTACTTGCCACTTATCAGCCCAAGCCTGGATATTGTCCAGGTCTTGCTGCATTTCTACACGGACTGCTTCATTATCTGAGGAGTCACGAATGGTGCTGAACATTGTGCAATCATCAGCGAACATTCCCACTTCTGACTTTATGATTGAAGGAAGGTCATTGATGAAGCAGCTGAAGATGGTTGGGCCTGGGACACTACCCTGAGGAACTCCTGCAGTGATGTCCTGGAGCTCAGATGACTGACCTCCAACAACCACAACCATCTTCCTTTGTGCTAGGTTTGTCTCCAGCCAGCGGAGGGTTTTCCCCCTGATTCCCATTGACCTCAGTTTTGCTAGGGCTCCTTGATGCCATACTCGGTCAAATGCTGCCTTGATGTCAAGGGCAGTCACTCTCACCTCACCTCTTGAGTTCAGCTCTTTTGTCCATGTTTGAACCAAGGCTGTAATGAGGTCAGGAGCTGAGTGGCCCTGGCGGAACCCAAACTGAGCGTCACTAAGCAGGTTATTGCTAAGCCAGTGCCGCTTGATGGCACTGTTGATGACACCTTCCATCACTTTACTGATGATTGAGAGTAGACTGATGGGGCGGTAATTGGCCGGGTTGGACTTGTCCTGCTTTTTGTGTACAGGACGTACCTGGGCAATTTTCCACATTGCAGGGTAGATGCCAGTGTTATAGCTGCACTGGAACAGCTTGGCTAGGGGCGCGGCAAGTTCTGGAGCACAGGTCTTCAGTACTATTGCCGGAATATTGTCAGAGCCCATAGCTTTTGCAGTATCCAGTGCCTTCAGTCATTTCTTGATATGACGCGGAGTGAATCGAATTGTCTGAAGTCTGGCATCTGTGATGCTGGGGACTTCAGGAGGAGGCCGAGATGGATTATCAACTCGGCACTTCTGGCTGAAGATTGTTGCAAATGCTTCTGCCTTATCTTTCACACTGATGTGCTGGGCTCCCCCATCATTGAGGATGGGGATATTTGTGGAGCCACCTCCTCCAGTTGGTTGTTTAATTGTCCACCACCATTCACAGCTGGATGTGGCAGAACTGCAGAGCTTAGATCTGATCCGTTGGTTATGGGATCACTTTGCTCTGTCTATCGCATGCTGCTTTCGCAGTTTGGCATGCAAGTAGTCCTGGGTTGTAGCTTCACCAGGTTGACACCTCATTTTGAGGTATGCCTGGTGCTGCTCCTGGCATGCCCTCCTGCACTCTTCATTGAACCAGGGTTGGTCTCCTGTCTTGATGGTAATGGTAGAGTGGGGGATATGCCGAGCCATGAGGTTACAGATTGTGGTTGAGTACAATTCTGCTGCTGCTGATGGCCCACAGCGCCTCATGGATGCCCAGTTTTGTATTGCTAGATCTGTTTGAAATCTATCCCATTTAGCACGGTGATAGTGCCACACAGCATGATGGAGGGTATCCTCAATGTGAAGGCGGGACTTCGTCTCCACAAGGACTGTGCGGTGGTCATTCCTACCAATACTGTCATGGACAGAAGCATCTGTGGCAGTCAGATTGGTGAGGACGAGGTCAAGTATGTTTTTTCCTCGTGTTGGTTCCCCCACCACCTGCCGCAGACCCAGTCTAGCAGGTATATCCTTTAGGACTCGGCCAGCTCGGTCAGTATTGGTGCTACCGAGCCACTCTTTGTGATGGACATTGAAGTCCCCCAACCAGAGTACATTTTGTGCCCTTGCCACCCTCAGTGCTTCCTCCAAGTGGTGTTCAACGTGGAGGAGTACTGAGTCATCAGCTGAGGGAGGTGGTAATCAGTAGGAGATTACCTTGCCCATGTTTGACCTGATGCCATGAGACTTCACGGGGTCTGGAGTCGATGTTGAGGACTCCCAGGGCAACTCCCACCCTACTGTATACCACTGTGCCACCACCTCTGGTGGGTCTGTCCTGCCAGTGGGACAGGACATACCCAGGGATGGTGATGGCAGTGACTGGGACATTGTCTGTAAGGTATGGTTCCGTGAGTATGACTATGTCAGGCTGTTGCTTGACGAGTCTGTGGGACAGCCATCCCAACTTTGGCACAATCCCCCAGATGTTAGTAAGGAGGACTTTGCAGGGTCGACAGGGCTGTGTTTGCTATTGTCGTTTCCGGTGCCTAGGTCGATGTCAGGTGGTCTGTCCGGTTTCATTCCTTTTTATTGACTTTGTAGCGGTTAGGTACAACTGAGTGGCTTGCTCAGAGGGCATGTAAGAGTTAACCGCATTGCTGTGGGTCTGGAGTCACATGTAGGCCAGACCAGGTCAGGACAGCAGATTTCCTTCCCTAAAGGACATTAGTGAACCAGATGGGTTTTTACAACAATCGACAATGGTTTCATGGCCATCATTAGATTAGCTTTTTTAATTCCAGATTTATTAATTAAATTCAAATTCCACCTTCTGCTGTGGTGGGATTCAAACCCATGTCTCTTGAGAAATACCCTGGGTCGCTGGGTTACTAGTCCAGTGATAATACCACTACGCCACCGCCTACCCTGGTTTTGAACCTTACACACTGATGCTCGTGATTACTTTAACCTGATAGCATCTGTGCAGTTCATCTACTGGTAACTGGTGGGGAAGAAAAAACAATGAACAACTGATAAACAACCTAAGGTTACCATTGACAATGTGCTGAGTACACATACAGAGGAGATTGCAAGAGATAGCTGAGAAGGTAAGTTGGAAAGGTTTAGAATGTGAATTGAATGAAATTCAATGTCAATCAGAAAGAGAAAAGAGTTTCCAAAAATGGCCTTGGAGTGAATAATATGGATACAGAGCAAGTAAATAAAATGTTTTAGTTGGGTAGTTTAATAATGAAATAATGTTGAAATTAAAAGAATCACAATTGAAAAAGAGATATTTAACAACTTGAAAATGCTCCTGATCAGCTGTAATCAGGCTGGTGATATTAAGAATGCTTAATCTCCCCACATTTTACTTTAGAGGCAATGATTTGAAATGTTGCTGACATCCATTTTCCTCTGGGTATTTTCCTTCAGTCCAATTATATTTATCAAGCATATCAAGACTCACCCCTAATAAGCTAATGTTATGTCTCTCATGTGACTGAGCTAGCTAACTGGTTAGGTGACACCAAGGAATGTTATTTTAGCCATGCAGAGTATGAAACTATGGGCAATTGAGTAAAGCATTGAATGAGTCAAGTTTTCGGGCTGATTTTTCCCGGTCCCACGGAAGTGGAACTGGGAGCACAAAATAGGTCGGCTACCCTTCACATTCCCGCGTCCGAGCGATCTTGCTGGAGGTTGGGTCAACACAGCAGAGGTTACACACCCAGCAGCAGGGAGTAGCCAATTAGTCCCATTAATGGATCAATTGGAGGAACATTGATGGCACCACCAGGATCTTCCTGATGGCAGCCGGCAGACAACTGGCTGGTGGGCCATCGATACCTCCACTTTGATCACCCCAGTACAGATTTTCTCAGATGCGATTGCCATAGCCTCAGCCGCAAGCTGTCCTGTGGAGGGGTTACACCTCTGTAATGGCCTGACAGCTGTCGCCACATGCAATTTTTTCATTTTTCCCAATGCTGCAGACAGCACCTCCATTTTAAGGCCCCGCCATGGTCTCTTGCCTGCCTCAGCAGCGCCACCTCTCCCAGCAGGGCTGCTGGTCAGATATGGTTGCAGGCCCTCCTATTAGACTTCCTGCTTCCCTGGTCCGCCCTCCATCCTTAATTGGACTGGGCTCCCAGAGGCTGCTTCTTAATTGGCTGTCTCCAGGAATATCGCAACCTATGTCCCGCCACAGCCACTTCCTGGTTCTTGAGCTGGAATTGAGGCCAACGTCAGGATCACGACTCACCCAGGAAAGTTCAACCCTTTGTCTCCACATTTGACAATCTACAGCTAATAAGGTAACACAGCAACAACATTGCAACACTATCTCCCTAGGCTGTACCCTGTTTCAGATATTACTGTTATCCATGTTCATATTCATCTTAAATCTGAAAGAAATCATTGCAAAATTTCCTTGCTAATGATGCAGTAATTTCATTACTCTCAAACTATAGTACCCATATATTTATGTATTTGGTTAACATATGCAACTGCAGTTTGATAAGATTCAAGGAGGTAAAGTTGCTGGTTAAATATCACAATGCTGGAGGAGTAGAGCCATTTCTCTCAGCTGTGGCTGCCAAGTGATGCTCTGCTTTTTCAATGCTGTAAGTAATGTCTTATCATTAAAATTGGATTGTAAATACAAATCTGAGCTCATCTCAGGAAATAGGAATAATGAGACTAAAATCTTACTATGCCATCCAATTTTGACTAGTCCCACAGATGGTTGACTTAGAGGAATTCTACTCTAAAGCTATCCTCATGTCAGAACTAGACACAGCTGCTATGTGTACTGTGTGCTATCATGCTCCCAATTTTTACACGTGCAAATAAAAAGAAAAGAACTGCAAAGGCTGGAAGTCTGCAAAAAAAAATGCTCCAAATATGCAGCAAGTCGGTCATGGTCTGTGAGAAGAAAAGATAGGTTTGAGATATTCCATTTTGATGAAGCATACACAGTCAAACCATAAACCTAACTTTTCTTTTTACAAATTCTAACTGATCTGCTGTAGCTTTCCAGCATTTTCTGTTTTTATTTCTTCATGGTAATTGTAGCAGGCTTGGGAGGAACAGGTGACTATGTATCTATGGTTCCCAAAGCTCTCCATTATGGGGGGTTTCCTTGCCTCATGATTGTGTTTGTTGTAGACCAATTGAAGGAGATTGATTGCTCTCATTTGTCAACAATTCCATTATTTTTGTATCATCCTACTATCAGAATGGGTTTTTTTTGGTCTAGCAATTCCCAAGTCCTATCTTGACACTCCAACTAAAAAGATGAATATGATGTGCTCTCACCGTAACAACACCAACACAAATTGTATTTATATATCGCCATTAATGTAGTAAAACATTCCAAGATGCTACACAAGAGCATTATAAATCAAAATGTAACACGGAACCACATAAGTAGATATTAGGGTAGATAACCAAAAGCTTGATCAAAGAGTTAGGTTTTAAGACTTCTTAAAGGAGGGAAGAGAGGCGGAGAGGTTTAGGGAGGGAATTCCACAGCCTTGGTAACTGAAAGCACTGCTACCAATGGTGAAACAATTAACACGGGGATGCGTAAGAGGCCAGAATTAGCGGAGTGCAGATATCTTGGAGAGTTGGGGGACTGGAAGAGATTATAGCGCTAGAGAGAGGCGAGGACGTAGAGGGAGATGAAAACAAGGATGCAAATTTTAAAAGTGGGTTGTGACTTAACAAGGAGCCAGTGTAGATCAGCGAACACAGAGGTGATAGGCGAACAGGACTTGATGCGAGTTAGGACAGGGTCAGCAAAGGTTTGGATGACTTCAGGTTTATGGAGGGTAGAACATGGGAGGTCATCCAGGAGTTTGTTGGAATAGTCAAGTCTGGAGCTAACAAAGCCATAGTGGAATGTTTCAGCAGCAGATGAGCTGAGGCAGAGGCAGAGTCGGGAGGGGTTACAGAGGTGGAAATAAACAGTGTCAGTGATGGCACAAACATGTGGTCAGAAGCTCATCTCAGTGTTAGATATGTCACCAAGGTCGCAAACTGTCTGGTTCAGCCTCAGACCGTTGTCAGATAGAGAGATAGAATCAGTGGTTAAGGAACAGAGTTTGTGATGAGGACTGAAGGGAATGACTTGGGTGTTCCCAACACTGGAGGAAATTTCTGCGCATCCAGTATTGGATGTTGGGCAAGTAGTCTGACAATTTAAAGATGGGGGAAGAGTTAAGAGAGGTACTGGTGAACAGAGCTGGGTGTCATTAGCATAGATGTAGAAAATAGCGCGTGTGTTTTCAGATGTCGTCACTGAGGGGCAGCCTATAGATGAGAAGTAGAAAAAAGGAAAGAAAAGAAAGAATTGAGAAATAGAAGGGACCAAAGAAGATCCTTGGGGGGCACCAAAAGTAATGGTGCAGGAGTGACAAGAGAAGCCATTGCAGGTGTTTCTTTGGTTACAATTGAATGGAAAGGAATAAAGCCAGGTGCAGCCCCACTCAGCTAAAGAACTGTAGAGAAGCATTAGAGGAGGATGTTGTGGTGAGCCACGTAATGGCTGCAGACAGGTCAAGAAGGACAAGACAGGATAGTTTACCTTTGTCACATTTGTATAGGATGTCATTTGCTACTTTGTTAAGAGCCGTTTCACTATTATGGCAGAGGCGAAAACCTGATTTGAGGGATTCAACATAGAGTTCTGAGAAAAATGGGCATGGATTTCAAATGCAACAGCAAGTTCAAGGACTTTGAAGAGGAACGGGAACTTGGAGATGGGACAATAGTTTGCCAGGAGCTTGATCAAAGAGTTAGGTTGGGTGGGGTCAAGGGTTGTTTTTTTGAGGAGGGAGTGATGATGATAGATTTGAAGGAGATGAATACAGTACGTGAGGAGAGGAAACCGTTAACATTATCAGCTGACATGGGAGCCAGGAAGGGAATTTGGGTGGTCAGCAGTTTAGAGGGAATCGGGTCAAATAGGGTCATATTCATAACAACCAATGAAAAACAGGACAGGTTTCTACTTACAGTTAACTAAACAAGCTCAGTTGGTCTCAACAACATGTAAGATGATTTCTGCAAGAAATGTCCTGAAATATTTACCCCATTTTTTAAAAAGTCATTAAACTGGGAATGTTCAACAATAGGGCAAAACTGCAGACTGCATATCAGCTTGTTTTAATGCCCATCACTTTCTTTATTGAATTAAACAGTGACAAAAATCAGACCCATACAGATAAAGAACAATTCGTAGATGTGACTGAAATCTAATTTGGAGGGGAATGAAAAAATAAAACTGGAATGATGCAGAATAGCAAAGAGAAAGACACAAAGTACTTATGTGAGTTCGACCCACAGAGACAATCTCTTAGTATTGCCTTGCACTATATCTGCCCCCTTGGATTTAGTTTATTTGATTTAGTGAATTTTATGATCATGAAAGTGAAGAATAGCATGAAATTTAATTGCCCTCTTGCAACTCTTTGCAGCAGCAAGCACTCCCAGGTTAGCTATCACCTGGAGTTTATATTGGACTCTTGTGTTGCAGCCATTTTTCTTAATGTGTGTTGTTTGATTTTGCACAGTGCTATAAATTCACTCTTACCAGGGTTGATGCACTTAAGATTTTGCAGTTGTGATTTAGAGGGATTTGAAAGTATGTGGTAATAATGTTCTTTGTGACAATTCAGCAGCAATATCAGACTACATGGTATACTGAGTTCCAAAGAAGGGTCACTGACCCGAAACGTTAACTCTACTTCTCTTTCCACAGATGCTACCAGACCTGCTGAGTGATTCCAGCATTTCTTGTTTTTGTTGTACATGGTATACTTCCTTTGCTTAAATATGTAAAATGCTTCAATTAGATACAAAAATTTAAATCACAACTTGACCCACCAGGATTTCCCGTCTTTGTTTCTGCAGTTGCTATCCTTCATAAACATCATTTTGGGATGCCCCAGAGAGGATGTAGCAGGTCTTTTCCCAAGTTGTGCTAAAATGTTTATGTATGTATATATAATATATGATCAAGTAAGCAAATCAGCTATTGTAGGTATTAAAGAATGTAGGTAGGACAGCATACCCGATCATCACAAGCCGCAAGAGAAGATCTACCATGGCAGGAACAGTTACAACGGGAGACCCTGCAACTTTGAGAATTAAGTGAGTTTTAAAGTGAGTGTTTGCGTGACATAATTTTCAATACATTTGTTAGTGACAAGTAATCTGATGGACACACATACAGCTTCATTGACAAGTCAGATAACAAGGCATGCTCACCTGTTGACACGGAACACAGGTCAGGAAACTAACTTCAGGACCATTTCCAGGTCCCGCCTGGCCTGTGAGGAGCGGGGGGAGGGGGAGGAAGTGACCGTCCCCGATTTTCACGGAGGCAGGCTGCTAATTGGCTGATGGGCAGATTGAGCGGCTAATTCTACTTTCCAAGGCTAGTTCTCACGATTTCTTCTTGTGTCTCCCCAGGTTCTGATGTGGAGGGGGAACGACAGAGTCCTGTGATAGCACTGGGCAAGCACTGCAAACAGAGGCATCAGAGAAAGCACCATCACATCTTACAAGCGCACCCTCCACCACAGCAGATACAATCACATCGGTAGGTCCTCTCAAGCAATTAGATAGGGTGGCACTGAGTGAAGACCACATCACGAATGAGCAGGAGGAGGTGAGAGACAGAGGCAGCTGTGGGCAGTCCCCTTTGAATAATGGAGGACAGTCACAGCCATACTCAGCTGGACGCAGATGTAGGGTCTCGGGAGTCACAAGCAAGGAAGCTCTACTTAGGCCAGTGGCAACAGATGTGTGCCTGCATGTCAGAGTTCCCTGAGTCAGTGCGGGGTCATGGGCTGAGAATGGAGGAGTCCAATATGCTCATATGCACCATGGCTCAGGGCTTTGAACACATGAGCTCCTCCATTGAGAGAGTGGCTAACCTCATGGAGAGCCATATACGGTAGCATTCAGAATTGATGCAGCAACAGTGCACTAACATGCACAGAATGCATGCTGCACTGTGTAGCATTGACTGGTCAGTGTCATTGATGGTGCAGAGATGTTTGGAGTGAATGCCAGTTGTCCCCAGCTGGTGCCCCCCTCCAGTCATCCAGAGCGCTATCCAAGGGCTGAGGCAGTCACCAAGGAAGATGAGGGTGTCACCCCTCATGGGGTGCCATCATCATCGGCCTCCTTGGCTCCTCTGACTGAGGAACCATCTGTGTAGCAGCCCCCAGTGATGGAGATTGCCCCTGCTTTGACGCCAGAGCAGCAGTCTCTGGAGGTGCCCCCACTGGCACCTCCATAAGGAAGACAACCACCATGTGCATCTCAGCTGTGAGCAGAGAGAAGTGATCAGGCTGCCTCCACCTCATTTGAGGCCACAAGGGGAGCATCGCGTGAAGTGACTGAGAGTGGAGGCCACCGTGTCAGGCAGAACACTGAGTGGTTCACATTTGCCTCACCTGTATATGTTGTTACGACCAAAGTGGGAGGAGTGCACTTTCTTTTCTAGTCCCACTTTTCCACAGGTCACAACATATATTTTAAAACTGTTTACCCAGTTACCGATTCGGTCCATCATATACTCTACTCTTTATCCCAGAATAAAGTACCCCAATCCGGTTTCTTTAATAAACAACAAAATTATCAGTATATTAGCAAACAGGACTGATCCAGTAACGAGGCAAAGCATTAACACACAGATTGAAATATAAAGTTCCCTTTTTAAATTCCCCACAAACACACACACACATACTGAAAAATATACAGAAATTCTCTCTGGAGAGGTCTGTTACAAAAAAGAATACTTTGGTCAAATACTTGCTAATTCTTGAAGAAAAAATAGAAGATATGGAAGGAAGTCAGTTGGCCTTTTTGGTCTGGTGTCTGGGTATATGGAGACAGGTCACTGGGATCTTTTCTAAAGCAGTTCTTTTCAGGTGGCATTAAGAATTAATCTGGCAGGTTTTTCCATCTTCTCAGGAGAGATTCAGCACCAGGGATCTTAGCTGTCCCAAATTGGGTATTTGCAGGGTTTCTTCAAAGAATTAGAGAAAGAGGTGGGCTGAGTGGTTTCTTTTCCCTTGGCAGACAAAACACCTTCAAAACAGTTCACACCCCACTGACTTAAAAACAATATTCAAACCCCAAATAGAAAGTCAATCTCCTGACCTCCATAAACTTGACATGTGGCTTCTCTGTAAACATATTCCCAAGTTCACCAAGGTTTCTGTTTTTACGAAGCTTCTCAGTGTCCTATCAATGAACTGTCAAGAACAAAACAAAGTCCAGCATTTATAACATCTTCTGCCATCCAATGAATCCATCTCCACAGTTTAGAACCATAGAAAAATTACGGCATAGAAGGAGGCCATTCAGCCCGTCATGTCTGCGCCAGCCGAAAAATCTAGCTTCCCAATCTAATCTAATCCCACCCATTTAAATATGAGTCATCAAAAAAAAAACTTTTAAAAAGAAGCACTTTCCTATCAATGTGCCTTTTTTCTCATTTTCAGCACAATGTAAATATTGACACAGGACGCAAGATGTGTGAGATTTCATTCTTTAATGGAGAGACTGGAAAAGAGAGAAGAGGTGGTGAAGGGAAACAAGGATCCCTGAAAGGGGACATTGAGACCGCTGCACAGATGTGCATCATTCATTGGCAGTAAGAGTGGATCTATTCCAGACTGCAACTTCAATGGAAGTACTCTTACAGGCAGGTGAAAGTAAGTTTCAGACCATGTCATCCTCCTGGGTTAGAGGGACTCAACTGAAACGTGCCTGGATCAGATGATCCCTGACATTGATGGCATCCTGACGAGAGCCTCGAGTCCTGCATCGGGCCCAGCCACCTCCCTGCATTGCCAGGGCACCTGAGCTCTGCATCTTCCTCTTCCTCTTTCCCCTCCTCTTCCATGCCCTGCTCTGCCTCTTCCTGCAATGAGTTGTGTTGTTCCAGGTCTCACCCTCTTCAAGGTCCACTCCTCTCTGGAGGGCCATGTAATGCAGCAGACCACCACAATGCGTGAGACCCTTGCAGGAGTATACTGCAGAATGCCACCCAACCAGTCCAGGCACTTGAACCACATCTTCAGAAGGCCAATAGCTTGCTCGATGGTGGTCCTTGTGAGCAAATGGCTTTGGTTGTAGTGCCTCTGTGGCCCCGTCTGGGGTCTCATAAAGGGGTGAGTAGCCACCTCTTCAAGGGATATCCCTTGTCCCCTAGAATCCATCCAAAATCAGAGCATCACAGAATCGTTACAGTGCAGGACCGAACTGGCTCTCTGAAAGAGCAATTCCCTCAATTGCATTCCCCTGCTTTCTCACCATAACCCTGCACATTCTTCCTTTTCATATAAATATCTAATTCCCTTTTGAATGCTTCAATTGAACCTGCCTCCACTACTTTCTCAGGCAACGCATTCCAGACCTTAACCACGCTGCGTGAACAAGTTTCTCCTCGTGTCACTTTTGCTTCTCTTACTAAATACTTTAAATCTGTGCCCTCTCGTTCTCGATCATTTCATGAGTGGAAACAGTTTCTCTGTCTACTCTGTCCAGACCCCTCATGATTTTGAATACCTCTGTCAAATCACCTCTCAGCCTTCTCTTCTCCAAGGAAAACAGTCCTAACTTCTCCAACTGATCTTCAGAACTGAAATTCCTCATCCCTGGAACCATTCTCGTGAATCTTTTCTGTACTCGCTCCAAAGCCCTCATGTCTTTCCTAAAGTGCCCAGAACTGGACGCAATACTCCAGCTGAGGTCGAACTAGTGCCTTATACAAGTTCAATATAACTTCCTTGCTCTTGTACTCTATGCCCCTATCAATAAAGCCCAGGACACTGCATGCTTTATTGACCACTCTTTCAACCTGCCCCGCCACTTTCAATCACTTATGCACTTACACACCCAGGTCCCTCTGCTCCTGCACCCCCTTTAGAATTGTACCCTTTATTCTTTATAGTCTCTCCATGTTGTTCCTACTTCACATTTCTCTGCATTGAACTTCATCTGCCACCTGTCTGCCCATTCCACCAACTTCTCTATGTCCTTTTGAAGTTCTACACTATCTTCCTCACAGTACACAATGCTTTCAAGTTTCATATCATCTGCAAACTTTGAAATTGTACCCTGTATACCAAAGTCTAGGTCATTAATATAAATCAGGAAAAGCAAGGGTCCCAACACTGACCCCTGGGAAACTCCACTACAAACCTTCCTCCAGCCCAAAAAACATCCATTAATCACTACTCTTTGTTTCCTGTCACTTAGCGAATTTCATATCCATGTTGCTACCATCCCTTTTATTCCATGAGCTATAAGTTTGCTGACAAGTTTTGTTGTGTGGCACTCTATCAAATGCCTTTTGAAGGTCCATGTACACCACACCAACAGCATTGCCCTCATCAACCCTCTCTGTTACCTCCTCAAAAAAGTCCAGCAAGTTAGCTAAACATGATTTTCCCTGAAGAAATCCATGCTGGCTTTCCTTAATTAACTTGCATTTATCCATGTGACTATTAATTTTGTCCTGAATTATTTTTGCTCGAAGTTTCCCCACCACCGAAATTAAACTGACTGGCCTGTAGTTGCTGGGCTTATCTTTACACCTTTTTTGAACAAGGGTGTAACGTTTGTAATTTTGCAGTCCTTTGGCACCATCCCTGAGTCTAAGGAAGACTGAACAATTATGGCCATTGCCTCTATGATTTCCACCCTCACTTCCCTCAATATCCTTGGATGCATCTCATCTGGTCCTGGTGCCTTATCCACCTTAAGTACGGACAGCCTATCTAATACTTTTTCCTTATCTATTATAAATTCCTCTAGTGTCTGACTGACCTCTTTCAACATTTCCTGGGTTGCATCTTCATCCTTGGTAAAGACAGACACCAATATTCATTTAATACCTCAACCATGCCCTCTGCCTCCATGTGTAAATTCCGTTTCTGGTCCATAATCGGGCCCACTCCTCCTTTTACCACCGTTTTACTATTTATATGCCTATAGAAAACTTTGGGATTTCCTTTAATGCTAGCTGCCAGTCTCTTTTCATGCTCTCTCTTTGCTTCTTTTATTTGCTTTTTCACTTCCCTCTGGACCTTCTATATTCAGCCTGGTTCTCAATATTTTCCACCTGGCATCGTCATAAGCACACTTTGTCATCTTTATCTTAATCTTTTGTCATCTTTTGTCATCCTGGGAGCTCTGGATTTGTTTGCCCTACTTTTCCCCTTCGAGGGAACATACCTCGAATGTGCCCAAACTATCTCTTCTTTGAAGGTAGCCTATTGTTCATCTACTGGTTTTCATGCCAGTTTTTGACTCAAATTTAGTCGACCCAGCTCCATTCTTACCCCATTGAAATTGGCCTTCCCCCTGTTAATTATTCTTTACCCTGGATTGTTCTTTGTCCTTTTACATAGTCAGCCTAACCTTATGATACAACGATCAGTATCCCCTAAATTCTCTCCTACTTGTTCCTCTTGGCCTACCTCATTCCCAAGAACCAGGTCTTGCAGTGCCTCCTTTCTCGTTGGACTAGCAGCATACTGTTGTAGAAGATTTTCCTGAACACATTCTAGGAACTCTTGCCCCTCACTGCCCTTTACACCACTATTATCCCAGTCTATGTTTGGATAATTAAAGTCCCCCATTATAACTACCCTATAATGTTTGCACCTCTCTGTAATTTCCTTGCAAATTTGTTCCTCCTAGTCCTTCCCACTAGCTGGTGGCCTATAGACAACACTGAGCAATTAACCATACCTTTTTTGTTCCTTAGCTCTAGCCAACTTGATTCTGTCCTCGACCCCTCTGGGACATCCTTTTTCTCCAGCACTGCAATGCTCTCCTTAATCAATACCACCACCCCTCCCCCTTTTCTCCCTTTCCTAGCTTGCCTGAACACCTTGTATCCAGGAATATTTAACACCCAATCCTGCCCTTCTTTGAGCCAGGTCTCTTTTGTAGTCACAATATCATATTTCCACATGGTAATCTGCACCTGTACCTCACCAGTCTTATTAAGCACACTCCATGTATTCACATTTATGCACATTAACCCTGATTCAGACTTTATTACTTTCTCCCTTACTCTGATTCCACCTAATAACTTACTATTCCCTACTCTCGTGCCATCTATCTCCCCCAGTATTCTGTGCACCTTGGTATTCCTCTCTGATATTAACTCCTGGTTCCCACACCCCTGACAAATTACTAGTTTTGCTTCTCTCCAATCTGACCTTCGTCTCAGGTTCCCATCCCCCTGACAATTTAGTTTAAACCCTCCCCAATAATAATAGCAAATCTCCCTGCGAGGATATTCGTCCCTGTCCTGCTCAGATGCAACCCGTCCATCTTGTACAGGTCCCACCAGCCCCAGAACTTGTCCCAATGTCTCAGAAATCTGATGTCCTCCCTCCTACAGCACTTCTCCAGCCACGTGTTCAATCACTCAATTCTCCTATTCCTTTGCTCACTTGTACGTGGGACTGGAAGTAATCCTGTGATTACTGCTTTTGAAGTCCTGCTTTTTAATCTCCTTCCTAGCTCCCTAAAATCTGCTTTCAGGACCTCATCCCCCTTCTTACCTATGTCATTGGAACAATGTGGACCATGACCTCTGGCTGTTTACACTCCCCCAGAAGAATGTCCTGCAGCCGCTCCATGACATCCTTGAGCCTGGCACCAGGGAAGCAACACACCATCCTGGAGTCACGCTTATTGCCACTGAAACACCTATCTGTTCCCCTAACTAATGAATTCCCTATCACTACTGCTCTTCCACTCCTCTCCTGTGCAGCTGAGCCAACTGTGCCACAAACCTGGCTCTGACTACACTCCTCTGAGGAACCATCGCCCTCACCAGTATCCAAAATGGAAAATCAATTAGCGAGTGAGATCATATCAGGGGACTCCTGCACTACCTGCCTGGTTCTCTTAGATTGCCTGGCAGTCGCCCATTCCCTCTCTGCCTGCATACTCCTACCCTGCGGAGTGACAACCTCCCTAAACGTGCTATGCACATAGTCCTTCACCTCGCGGATGCACAGCAGTGACTCCAGCCGTTGCTCAAGTTCCAAAACCCAGAGCTCAAGCTTCTGCAACCGGTGACACTTCCTGAAGATGTGTCTGTCTAGGAGACATGGTGCATCCATGACTTCCCACATGCCACAGGCTGTACCTTCCACTCGGCAGAGCTGCCCTGCCATACCTTAAATTTACAGACTATTTATTATAAGTAGAATAGCTTACCAGGCACTCACCAAACAGCTCCTTCCACTGCCACGAAGCAAGAACCAAATACTGAAGGGTTAAAAAAGTAGGGGGAAAAAAGTAGAACATGGAGCACCTCCTCCCCACTTCACCGAACTCGCTATTCACCAAACTCGAATCTCCACACTCAGTTTGCAATCTGCACACCATTTGCAGGCTGCACCTGGACCTCTGTATTTATACCTTTTTTTTATTTAGAGATACAACACTGAAACAGGCCCTTTAGCCCACTGAGTCTGTGCCGACCATCAACCACCCATTTATACTAATCCTACATTAATCCCATATTCCTACACCATCCCCACCTTACCTCAATTCCCCTATTATAATGGCCAATTTACTTATCAACCTGCAAGTCTTTGGCTGTGGGAGGAAACATGAGCACCCGGCGAAAACCCATGCAGTCATAAGCAGTACCCAGAATTGAACTCAGGTCACTGGAGCTGTGAGGCTGTGGTGTTAGCCACTGTGCCACCCTATCCTGAAACTGATCAGCTACTTAACTAATCAGCTACTCTGCAGTGGAGCCTGTTAATCTCTGCCGAAGGCTGTAAGAAACTTACTTTACTTTCTTAACCCTAATTTAAATTAGAGGATAAATCCCAGTTAAATGCTAACTGAAGAGCAGACTTTTATAAAGATAACAATACTTAACATCCCCACTCACCAAACGCGAATCTCCACACTCAGCTTGCAATCAGCACTCCATTCATGGGAGTTTGGGGGATGGAATGAAGAGCTGTGGCACCCTGGACTGCCGGAGGATAAAGGAGTCAAGGCAGCCGCCAGGAAAGCAAGTACACATATGCAGGAAGCTCTTGGCATAGTCGCAGACCAGTTGAACATTGAGGGAGTGGAAGCCCTTCCTGTTGATGAATCTCTCAGGCTGGTCACTCTGTACCTTGATGGCCACATGGGTGAAATCAATGCTGCCCTGGACCTGGAGAAATCCAGTGATGGAAGTGAATCCCACTGGCCTTTGTGCTTGTGAGGCCGCATCTGTCTGGAATTGAATGTACCGTCTGACTCTTGCGAGAACGGCTTCAGTAACCTGTGAAGTGTGGTGGTGTGCAGCCGTTTGCAAGATGCCAATAATGTCCTCAGCTGATCCTTGGAAGGACCCAGATACAAAAAAAATCAAGGCCACAGTTACTTGCATGGCTGCTGACAGGCGTCGAGAGCATTGCTGCAAGGTGTGAGGTCTTCTGCCATGAGGGCACAAATCGCTCTGAACATCTGCCTGGATAGTCACAGTCTCCTGCAACACTGGTTCTCCGACATCTCCAGGTAGCTTCATCTTCACCATTGATCCTATGCTGAGAGTATGACCTCTGTTACTTTCCTGCCCTTTTCCCCTCTCCTCTGCCCTCCTCATGCCTGGGGCTGTGCTCTCCTGTGGAGGATGTTGCTCCTCATCGCCACTGGACCCGAAATATGAGAGTGATCCATGTTCCCATTAGGGGCTATTGCCTTCCTTGTGCTCAGTTGGACTTCCAATAATGTCTGGAAGACTTAACCCTTTCTCTTATGCCTCCGCGATGCCAGGAGGGTGATAACCCCCTGAATTGCTGAACTCTCTCCCTGATCTCTTTGCACACTTGATGCTACTTGTGTGCCAATGGCCAAGTGCCCCTCTCAGCCATATTCTCTTTAATGGGCCCAACTAATTTGATGGGGCAGCCGTGACTGGCTGCGCGCTGTGTCGCCATCGTCATGCACCTGGTCTGTTCCAGGCCTAGCGTGCAACCTGTGCACCCCCACAAAACTCCCAACTGGCCCCATACAAGCTCGCAATGAGCTCGTTAACAATTGTAATTGGCCTTATTTCTAAATCAGGTGGGTTACCAGGGCCTGTCTTCTCCCCATCCTGATAAAACTCACCAGCGTCAGGAACGGCAATGGGAAACAGGCACACTGGCTGGCGCCACTTTTTTAGATCCCCATTCCTGCCCCCAGCGGGACCTAAACATCCTGCTCTTGGTACCTGAAGTGGACCTCAAGTAAAGAAGGCCAGTAATATGATTATTCATTCTAAACAATTTTGAAATTATCAGCGTTTTGTGGACAGCACTGGAATACTAGTTTGTGTGAGACAATTGCTGACAAAACCTTTCACTAAATATTCCCCAGGAGAAACTCTGATTTCACAAATCTGTAATATAGGACAACTTAAACGCACAAAAAATATCCAAATTGTGTTTGTAATATTACTTGATCCTTTGGTGTGTGATCTATTGTAACATCTAAAGAAAATGTGGGTTTTATTCTCAAGAAAATTTTAAAGAAAGTTTTATTTTAAACTTAATTATATACCAACAGTTACTGCACGGGCCACATCTAAAAATGTCTTGCTCTGTCAGACTCCACCCACAACTGACTGGTCATGTGTGAAATGACATCACTTCCTCCAGTGATCTTCACTTACAGCTCCTTAAGGTAGTCCCTTCTTAAGGTCATCCCACAGCACCCATCTTTTTTCCAAAGATAAAAACATATGTACAATAAACAATCATGTTACAGTTCAGACTAACTATACAAGATAAAACAAAACTTTATTTATAGGTAAGCAAATTTAACACTCCCTAAAACATAGAGGAGGTTTGCTTATTTGTCCCAATCTGATTATCATGAGCCTGTTCCCTTGTTTGCAAAGTTTAGAAAAACGATGACTGGCAGCATCATCAATCACCAGCAATCTCTCTTGCTTCCGGGTACTTGTTGCAATGAGCTAAAGTCCGAGGAGAGACTCCCGGTCATGTTGGCTCTTTGTGTCAAGACTCCCAGCCTTTGTGTCGTCCCTTACATGGACCAACCCGATACACTCGACCTGGCTATTTCTTAGCATCGTTGGTGCATTACTGAATTCGTGTATTTATACGATTCGTAAACCTCGGCAGACTGGAAGTCCTGCGATAGATGGTCCATTTGTGTCTACAATATGAACCATTTGTGGTAGCCATTCAGAGCTCCTATAGCTGCACTGTGAGGCATTTCAATGCACTTGATTGGAGAACCATTGTAGGCAGTCAGTCTACTGCAGTGGCTTGCACCATATATTTCCATTTCTTTAGATACATGCCCTCCAGTATACAGATGGGCTGAATATTTGCACTTGCTCTGGTGTCACTTTTTACTCTGAACTTATGTTTGCCATTCTTCTGTGGACATATAATCCCGATCATGGTGAATGTCTCAGATTGCACAATAGCATTGACATGTTGATCCAAATTGACTATGTGAAATGCTTGCTCGCTGTTCACACGAGTGCATTCTTCATAGAATCGTAGAATCATAGAACGTTTAAGGCACAGAAAGAGGCCACTTGGGTAATCGTGTCTGTTTCAGCTGAAAAACAAACCAGCTATTCCAGTCCCACCTTCCAGCATTTGGTTTGTAGCCTTGCAGATTACAGCACTTGAGGTGCATATCCAGACTTCTTTTGAATGAGTTGAAGGTTTCTGCCTCAACTACCCTTTCCGGCAGTGAGTTCCAGACCCCCATCATCCTCTGGGTGAAAAAGTTTTTCCTCATATCCCCTCTAATTTTTCTACCAATCACTTTAAATCTATGCCCTCTCATCATTGGCCTCTCTGCTAAGGCGAATAGACCCTTCACCTCCACTCTATCTAGGCCCCTCAAAATTTTGTACATTTCAATCAGATCTCCCCTCAGCCTTCTCTGTTCAAGGAAAACAACCCCAACCTATCCAAACTTTCCTCATAGCTGCATTTTTCCAGTCCTGGCAACATCCTCATAAAACTCCTCTGTACCCTCTCTAGTGCAATTACATCCTTTCTGTAATGAGGTGACCAGAACTGCACTCAGTACTCAAGTTGTGACCTCATCAATGAGTTATACAGTTCCAGCTCTAAAATTCTATACCTCGGCTCATAAATGAAAGGATTCCATATGCCTTCTTAACCACCTTATTGACCTGTCCTGCTACCTCCAGGGATCTGTGGACATTCACTCCAAGGTCCCTCACTTCCTCTACACTTCTCAGTATTTTCCCATTAATCATGTATTCCTTTGCCTTGTTTGACCTCCCCAAATGCATCACCTCACACCTCCATTTGAATTCTATTTGCCACTTTTCTGCCCATCTGAGCAGAATGTCAATATCTTCCTGTAGCCAATCTTTGTGTTGTCTGCAAATTTCTTGATCATGCCCCCTACATTTACATCAAAATCATTAATATATACCACAAAAAGCTGGGGACCCGGTACTGAGCCCTGCGGAATGCCACTGGAAACAGCCCTGCAGTCGCTAAAACGCCCGTCAACAATTACGCTTTGTTTCCTGCCACTGAGCCAATTTTGTACCCACCTTGCTGCATTTCCCTGGATACAATTTTTTTAACCAGTCTGCCATGTGGGACCTTGTCAAAAGCCTTGATAAAATCCATGTAGATCACATCAACTGCACTACCCTCATTTATCTTCCTTGTTACTTCTTCAAAAAATTCGATCAAGTTGGTCAAACAAGATCTTCCCTTAGGGCGGCACAGTGGCGCAGTGGTTAGCACCGCAGCCTCACAGCTCCAGGGACCCGGGTTCGATTCCGGGTACTGCCTGTGTGGAGTTTGCAAGTTCTCCCTGTGTCTGCGTGAGTTTTCTCCGGGTGCTCCGGTTTCCTCCCACAAGCCAAAAGACTTGCAGGTTGATAGGTAAATTGGCCATTATAAATTGTCACCAGTATAGGTAGGTGGTAGGGAAATATAGGGACAGGTGGGGATGTTTGTTGGGAACATGGGATTAGTGTAGGATTAGTATAAATGGGTGGTTGATGTTCGGCACAGACTCGGTGGGCCGAAGGGCCTGTTTCAGTGCTGTATCTCTAATCTAATCTAATCTAAATCCATGCTGACTATCCTTGATTAACCTGTGCCTTTCTAAGTGACAGTTTATCCTGTCTCTCAGAATAGATTCCAATAATTTGCCCACTACTAAGGTTAGACTGACTGGCCTGTAATTATTCGATCTATCCTTTGCTCCCTTTTTAAACAGAGGTACAACGTTAGCAGTTCTCCCATCCTCCGGCACCACACCTGTATCCAGTGAGGACTGGAAAATGATGGTCAGACCTTCTGCTATTTCCTCTCTTGCTTTTTTTAACAGCCCAGGGTACATTTCATCTGACCCTGGTGATTTATCAACTTTCAAGGATGCTAATCCCATTAATACTTCCTCTCTCCCTATGTTTATAACATCCAATACTTCACACTCCTCCTCCTTAACTACAATCTACAATATCTGCAACACCCCCTCTTTTGTGAAGACAGTCACGAAGTATTCATTCAGAGCCATACCAACATCTTATGCCCCTACACATAGGTTACCTTTTTGGTCTTTTATGGGCCCTACTCTCTCCTTACTTATCCTCTTACTCTTCATGTATTGATAAAACATCTTTGGGTTCACCTTGACTTTGCTTGCCAATATTCTTTCGTGCCCTCTCTTTGCTTTCCTAATTTCCTTTTTGATTTCACCCCTCCACTTTCTATACTCCTCTCGGCTTTCTGTAGTATTGAGTTCTCGGTGTCGGACATAAGCTTTCCTTTTCTGCCTTATCTTACCCTGTAGTCTTCTTGACATCCATGGGGCTCTAGATTTGGATGCCTCGCCCTTTTTCTTTGTGGGAACATGTTTACTCTGAACCCCTTGAATCTCCCCTTTGAATGCCTCCCACTGTTCTGACACTGATTTACCTTCATTGATGTTTCCAGTCCACTTTCGCTAAATCACTCCTCAGTTTAGTAAAACTGGCCTTGGCCCAATCTGTGTCTCTGCTAACCTGATGTACCTGTTTGGGCTTTCTTTGTGTATTGGCATACCTCTTATTGTGTTTGCCATCCTGTCTTGCAGACGTTCTCTCTGCATGTGATCTGCCATTATTCCTGAGTGCAGTATCTGAGCTCAGACTTCTGCACTGCCTTGCCCAATGTCCTCACATGCCACAAGTTTTGCACTGGTCCTGGTACGCCAGACAACTGCGAATTTGGTGACTCAGACCACATTTGCCACAAGGCTTAGCAGAATTCTGAGCCTTGGTTACCATTGTCGGAGAATACTTGGCATCAGGTGGCAGGACTATATCTCCAACACAGAAGTCCTTGAAGCGGCCAACACCCCCAGCTTATACACACTACTGAGTCAGCGGCGCTTGAGATGGCTTGGCCATGTGAGCCGCATGGAAGATGGCAGGATCCCCAAAGACACATTGTACAGCGAGCTCGCCACTGGTATCAGACCCACCGGCCGTCCATGTCTCCGTTATAAAGACGTCTGCAAACGCGACATGAAATCGTGTGACATTGATCACAAGTCGTGGGAGTCAGTTGCCAGCATTCGCCAGAGCTGGCGGGCAGCCATAAAGACAGGGCTAAATTGTGGCGAGTCGAAGAGACTTAGTAGTTGGCAGGAAAAAAGACAGAGGCGCAAGGGGAGAGCCAACTGTGCAACAGCCCCAACAAACAAATTTCTCTGCAGCACCTGTGGAAGAGCCTGTCACTCCAGAATTGGCCTTTATAGCCACTCCAGGCGCTGCTTCACAAACCACTGACCACCTCCAGGCGCGTATCCATTGTCTCTCGAGATAAGGAGGCCCAAAAGAAAAGAAAGAAGAAGCCCCCCCCAACACTTGTAACTGTTGGTGCCCAGCCACAATGGCTTCAAATTTCCTTCCATCATGTAAACACATCTATAGTGTGCCCTTTCTTCTTTTCTAGCTGATCTTTTTGAAAGGCTTCTCATGGGGTAGACATAATTACGAGCTCTATAATCCGTTCTGCCAATTCGATATCTGCAAAGTTGCAATATTGAGCTTTGTCTCGACACCCTGCAACAAACTGGTCAATGGACTCATCTTGCCTTTGCCGGTAGGTCATAAGCTAAAGCCTATGTACTTGGAAATTTACCTTCAGCTTTTGTTGCTGCTCCAGGAATGCCCATAACCCCCTGCTAGGGTCCTTCTGATCCTCAGCTGTCAATCCTGATGTACTGATCCATTTCAGGCACTTGTTGCCCAGTGCGATCTTAATTTTGGTAGCTTGTTTCTCTGGTTTGCTCACGTCTTCATCCAGGAAACATAGCTCCATTCACTGTCAAAACAGTTTAAACTCAGACACTATATCCGACACCTTCCAATCTATAACTAGATGTCTTAATGATCCTGATTTTTTATAAATATAGGCTTTTCACAGGTTTTCTTTTTTCAGAGGAACACTTCTTTTTGTTTCCTTTTGAAGACAGGTTCTCTTTTGCAGGTCTGCCCCTTTTAAGAGTGAGAGTGCATTTTTTTTAATAGAGAGATAACTGTGTTTACAGGCTAGTTTATTCTTATTATTTGCGAGCTGCCTTTTATTTAAACAGCAGTTTTTTTTTAAGAGACTGGAGCTTGCAGTATTAGCAGCTGCCACAACCAACCTTCCTTATTGTGCTGGATCTCCAGTGGCACTGTCGAGTTCTTTCCCCACTTTTTAGCTTAGGTCCCGCCCAAGAAGCAATAAAAGGGAAAACTAAAACAGTAATGGCTTCAGCTACTGCTTTTCAATTTTTTTGACTCACTGGCAAATAGGTGAAAGCTCCAGTCTTCTGGCAAATTCCTTGCTGTACTAACAGAGTTTCAACACCTCCCGGGGTCCTGTCTGTAGTCTAGCTCACTGCAGTGTTGTGGAGTATCCTGCTGACTGCTGTCCAGTCTCTTCAGCCTGCTGTTCTTTGGTTGCTCTTTGTTGGTGTGTTCTTCAGAAAAAATCCAAAGTTGCCACAATGTAATTTTAGGCGACCTTCGGAAAAAATATATACCAAATGTTGCCACCATATAATATTTGGTGGTCTTCAGAAAAAAAAACACCTTGCCACCATGTAATATTACTTGATTCTTTGGTGTGTGATCTATTGCAAGATCCAAAGAAGACATGGATTTTATTATGACTTAACTGGAACATATATATAGATGTTGGCATTGTTGGCTAGGCCAGCATTTATTGCCCATCCCTAATTGCCCACTGAAGGCATTTAAGAGTTAACCACATTGCTGTGTGTCTGGAATCACATGTAGGCTGGGTAAGGATAGCAGCTTTCCTTCCCTAAAGGGCATTAGTGAACCAGATGGGTCTTTACAACAATTGACAATGGTTTCATGGTTACCATTAGACTAGCTTTCCAGATTTATGAATTAAATTCAAATTTCACTATTTGCAGTGGTGGGATTCGAGCCCATGTCTGCTGAATATTAGCCTAGGCATCTGGATTACTGGGCTAGTGACATTACCACTATGCCACCACCTCCCCTATATATAGGAATAGTCACTGCACCAGCCACAACTAAACACGTCTTGCTCTTATCAGGCTCCACCCACAACTGACTGGTCATGTGTGACACGATATTATTTCCTCCAGTGATATTCACTTACAGTTCCTTACGGTGGTCCTGTCTTTATTTTATTTTTTATTTATTTAGAGATACAGCACTGAAACAGGCCCTTCGGCCCACCGAGTCTGTGCCGACCATCAACCACCCATTTATACTAATCCTACATTAATCCCATATTCCTACCACATCCCCACAATTCCCCTACCACCTACCTATACTAGGGGCAATTTATAATGGCCAATTTACGTATCAACCGGCAAGTTTTTGGCTGTGGGAGGAAACCGGAGCACCCGACGAAAACCCACGTGGTCAAAGGGAGAACTTCCAAACTCCGCACAGGCAGTACCCAGAATCGAACCCTGGTCGCTGGAGCTGTGAGGCTGCGGTGCTAACCACTGCGCCACTGTGTCTTAAAATGGTCCCTTCTTAAGGTCATCCCACAACAGTGTTTGCAGTTGAGAACTTACCTTGATGAATTTGTTGATATTTTATGAATAGGGGTGTAACTTCAAGCTCAGAATAGAGTTGCTTACGAAGCTAATGTGATGTTTTCATGGTCAACATCAGCTATCTTCATTACCCCTCTGAGAAAGCCTGCCTGAATTTTGACAATCAATGGGTATATTTCATTTCAGGAGGAAGATTTTGGTGTGTATACCTATACTAGATTCAGATGTCAATTCCAGACAGTGTCCCTAACTCACAGTCTCACCATGGCTCCTAATTATATCAATTTTTAACTTGTATATCCACGGTAGAATTTTTCTTTTTATGAAAAATGTTTAAAATATCATCAGTAGGAGTTTATAAAGCAAAATATCCATCTTGAAAGTGTTAACCTATTCAGATAGTAAATTAAAATGTACCTTTGATACATTCAGGATGAACTATGTCACTCTGAAAGTTCTTTCGCTTTCATGCTCTCTCATATATTATGACCGAGGTGGGACGAGTGCACTGTCTTTCTCTAATTCCACTTCTCCACGGGTCACAACATATATTTAAATGTTTACCCATTTATCGATGCGGCCAATTATATACTCTATTTTTGTTTCAGAATGTAATTATTTCTTTTATAAACAGCAAAAGTATTAATTTATTACAAAATAAGTCTTAATCAATAAAGGTGCAAAGTTTTAACACACAGTTTGAAATATTACAGTAAATTTATACATACCCTTCTAAATACCCAACACACACACCGGTTAAAGGAAAAATAAAGATGCTTTGGCCAAAGTACTTGTTAATTCTTGAAGAAAAGAATAAAAATGTTATGTTCCAGATGGCATACTGTCTGGCGTCCTCATACATGTAGACGGGTCACTGGGATCTTTTCAGAAGCATTTTGGTCAGGAGATGTCGAGAGGAAGTCTTCCAAAAGCTTCTCAGGAGAAATGTGGCATCAGTTTCTCTATTTTTTACACTTGATCCTCAGAGCTTCTCAAAGTGGTGGAGAAAAGATGAACTGGTCTTCTCTTTTAGCAAGCTGACCTCCAAACTGACTTAAAACAGTATTCAAAAATGAAACCCACTTTTGAGCACCATAAATCTTGACATGTTACTTCTCTTGTAAACAACTCCTCTAGTCAGAAGGCACCTGTTGTTTACTTAGCTGAAGATATGTGACATCCAGTAAATGTTGTTTTTAAACAGAGTGCTTCCAGTGACCCTATTAAAAAAAACAAAGTCCAACATCTATGGCATCACTTCAGTCCTCCAATGAATCCATCTCCACAATTCTAAAACATGAGTCCTCAAAAAATATTTAAAAAATAGAAGCACTTTCATAACTTAGATTGCAAAAAGATTTTTGGAAAACTCAATATTTTGCCAAAAACATAGCACCATGGAAGTGAGGGAATTTGGAAATAAAAAGCTGGTATCAGTAAAAGTGACCATGATGTTGTTGAATTGTCATATAAACCCAACTGCTTCGCTAATGTCTTATAGAGAAGGAAACCTGCCATCCTTAAACAGTCTGGCCTATGTGTGACTCCAGTTCCATACCCAACATGGTTGATCCTTAACTGCCCTATGAAGTGGCCTTGCAAGCCACTCAGTTCTATCAAAACATTTTGCTACAAAGAATACCACACAGATGCAGCTATTCAAAGAAAAAGGCTCACCACCAACTTTTCAGGACAGTGAGGGATGGGCAATAGATGCTAACTTTGCCAGTAACATCCACCCTGAGAATGAATATTAAAAAATCACTGTGTTTGTAATTAAATTTCTGTTCATTTATCTTCTCCTGGATAGCTGTAATAGTTTTGGGGAAAAACTAGTACATGATTAGCTAGATTGGGTCGATGTAAAAGATAAAACATTTGGCTGAACAATGAGGTCACTGGTGAATTACAGACACCCAGCAAACTTTCAATGAGCGAAATGTTTGAGATCTGATCTAACTGCATTACCACATTTACTTTTTGTTCTTTTTTTTTCTTCTTGGGCCTCCTTATCTCGAGAGACAATGGATACGCGCCTGGAGGTGGTCAGTGGTTTGTGAAGCAGCGCCTGGAGTGGCTATAAAGGCCAATTCTAGAGTGACAGGCTCTTCCACAGGTGCTGCAGAGAAATTTGTTTGTCGGGGCTGTTGCACAGTTGGCTCTCCCCTTGCACCTCTGTCTTTTTTCCTGCCAACTACTAAATCTCTTCGACTTGTCACATTTTAGCCCTGTCTTTATGGCTGCCCGCCAGCTCTGGCGAACGCTGGCAACTGACTCCCACAACTTGTGATCAATGTCACAGGATTTCATGTCGCGTTTGCAGACGTCTTTAAAGCGGAGACATGGACGGCCGGTGGGTCTGATACCAGTGGCGAGCTTGCTGTACAATGTGTCTTTGGGGATCCTGCCATCTTCCATGCGGCTCACATAGCCAAGCCATCTCAAGCGCCGCTGACTCAGTAGTGTGTACAAGCTGGGGATGTTGGCCACCTCGAGGACTTCTGTGTTGGAGATACAGTCCTGTCACCTGATGCCAAGTATTGAAGTATATATTGTGTAGTTTATCTTGCTTTATTCACTGGGGTAATCAAGCCTAATTTTTGAACAAAATTTGATGTTCTGAAGTATTTACTGACAGGACTATACAGGTTTAGCTCCAATCTTCTATTTTTATATGTCTTAACACATTAATCTAAAAATTCAGCCCAATTTCATTGAAGCTTAACAACATAGCTCACTTTAATTTAGATTGGAATTAAACACTGCTCAGGCTAATCTATGCTTGATAAAAAGATTTGCTTTCAAGAGTGGCATATGAAAGGAATAGGATTGTGAAAGCGCACAGAGCAGGATGGATTCAAAAATCTATTGAAAGATAGAAAGGTGCATTTTAAATTAGTGCAACGGCTTAAATTTTTCAAGTCAGCCTCCTGACTTCAAACAGATAAGGTCTTGCCGTCCAGTTTAAAAGGTATAAGTGATAAAATTCTCATTTATCCAATAATATAAACTTGATAGGGATGCTACCTCATCGTCAGTACTGTGAAGAGAACAAACAGATTACTGACTTCAAGACAATAGCAGAATGAACATGTCCATCGCAATATAATTGGCATTTTTGGTATGTTCTGATGTTATGAAATTAGAGGGCACTTAATAGCATTTGGAAAGCAATTTTTATTGCTTTATTTGTACAGAGTGTCTGAAGTGCACCAATGGTAAAGGTGTGAAGTTTATCCTCACAGTTGAGTGAAATGGTATCAGTGATGCAAATTTCAAAAATATTGAAGTTTATTGGGGACTGTTTTAAGTGTGATGTCCACTTTAATGTTTCCCATAGTGTGCATCCCTTATGACGTAAAACAACTTGCATTTATATAGTACCTTTACCTGAGAATATTATCCCAAAGAGCATCACAGGCATAACAAGACAAAAATTGACATCAAGCCAAAGAAAGAAGGTTGAAGGACTTGTGACCAAAAGCTCGATCAAAGAGATGGATTTTAAGGAGGATTCTAAGGGAGGAGAGATAGATGGAGAACTGTAGAGCTTTAGAGGAGAAATTCCAGAGTTTGGGGCATAGACAGCTGATGTCAGGGAAGACAATGGTGGGGTTAAGGGAGGAATGCTCAAGAGGCCAGAACTGCAGGAAGAGAGAATTCAGGAGGGCTAGATAAGGTTACAGAGATAGGGAGGGGCGAGGTCTTGAAAGGATCTAAACAAGGGTGAAAATTAAAAATTTGAATCAGTAGGTGATCTGGAGGCGATGTCAGCAAGAGTAGGTGATTGGGTGCAGATTAGGATGCAGGCAGAAGAGTTTTGGATGAGCTGAAGATTACAGAACATGGAGAATGGTTTGGGGCTGAGGACAATTCATCAGGACAATTCACAAAAATACCAATGTAAGGGAAAGCAACAAATTTTTACTGCATTAGAAGAAAGTACTGATTGGTTGTCAAGTGGACTCGGATTGGCAGAGGAGTTGCCATGGACAATGCACCAGTTTATGGTGACCTACAGTTAACTGCCAAGCTTTGTTTGAAATTTAAACCAGGCTTGACTCTGATTGGTCAAGGCATTGCCCTGAGGAATGAACCAGCGAATGGCTGTCACTTATTTTGTTTAGCTGAAACAAGTGCAATGTATGCACATATTCTTTCTGTCTGCCAAGAACAGGGCCCTGTAATTAATATATGTAGCTTCCAGTACGTGCAAATGCACCACACTGTGAGCCTAACTGACAGTCTTAAATTGGTTGTCAGCATAATTCTTAGCACACTGAGGATTATGTAGCAAATGTTGTCCAATCGCGGAATCACATCTAATGTTGGACATTGTGTTTGAGTTTTGCTGGCTTGGGCTGGTTGGGTACGGTCTGTACGTTATCCATTGCGAACAGCAGAAGAGACATGCTGTTTGATATGATCAGCCAGTCTTTTGGACGTACGGCCTATATACCTAGCATCACACTGGCAGTGTCCAACATAAGATGTGACCAAGGTCACAGACCTGAAAGTTAACTCTGCTTTCTCTCCATTGATGCTGCCAGACCTGCTGAGTTTCTCCAGTACTTTCTGCTTTTCTGCTACATACTTTCTCTGCTTTGTTCCAGTGTCCTGTGCATTGAGATCCTCTACTTCCACTCAAGCATAACATTTGTTCTTGTATGCTTGCTGAACCTGGGTGAAAAATCTTACTTTTGCACATATCAGAAAGTGAGGCTGAATTGTATCATAAAAGGCAAATATACTCTCAGAAATAAAAGCATAATTTAATAATATCTACATACTATGGGCTTTTAATTTCCTGAATGTGAAAAGGCCCAGACTAATATGCATTTGGAATCTGTATTCATTTCGTAGCTAACTGTTCTGTGAAAAGACATGTAACTGGAACTGAAACTATCTCTTAAAGAACCAGAAAATTATGTTTCTTTTCTAGCTGCATTGCAAACCTGAAATATGACATCAATAATTATGATTAACTAGTGCAGAAGCAAAATGTACATGAACATGTATAACTGTGTCTATCTGTCAGAGATGAAAAACCAGGACAACAGTACAGACTTCCTCACTAGCTGTGCATTAGTTTTAAAACATGTACAAAAAAAACCTTGCAGCCAAAAGTTAGAGCAGTTACACTGTGGAATCACCTTTGCATTTAAAGATCCAGACAAAATCGAAGATGACAGAGGGGTGCTCTAAGGTGCCCCACGGTTCAGCGATGCCTCCCTGCTCACTTTCCTCCAGGCTGTGCAGGAAAGGTGGGAGGCCCTTTTCCCCAGTGATGGTAAGAAGAGGCCCTCCCGCCTGACCAAGGCAACCTGGCTGGAGGTGGCTGAGGTGATAAGTAGCCTTGGGGCCATCCGGCGCCAAAGGGTCCAATGCCGGAAGAGGATGAACGATCACTCCCCCCGCCATCAGGGACCCTCCAGGCCTCGTGTGCACAGAGGACGACCGCCAAAGTCATCCGCAGTCAAAGGACAATCTGATCAGCAGCCTTCCTCCAGTCAGGCTGCTAGCGCAGAAGTAGCACCGTGAAGGAGCACCCGCAAGTGTTTCCAAAAACCACCGTGACGCAAATGGGTCTGCACTGGTGACACAACACTGTAAAAAGTTCAATCTCTAAATCCTCTTCACTAACATATGTTGCATTTACTGTGTGAATGAAGTGTGCCAGCATGTACCGATCATGTCTCCTCCTATTACATCATTGGCCTTTCAGAACTGCCAATGTATGGAATAACATCATTGCCATGCCAGTATTACTCATGTGCATCTCCACGGATGCAAATAATATGGACAATGGCTCAGTCTGCTGCTGCTAATAATGGTGGACACAAAGGTATTGCAGATGCGGGGTGCTGCACAACAGGTGAACCAGGGTGCTGTGTGGCTTGCAGAGCCCATGGTGGTTTCGATGGTATGAAGAACCTTTCATCAATAAGGCATTGCCGTGCATCTCTTATTCGCTGCTTGTCCTGCATGCAGTATCTGGATGCTCTCTGTCCTCCCATATGCCTTTCCTGCTGTAAGTCCTCAGCGTCCTCATTGTCCAAGGAAGAGTCCTGCTCATGTCTCTCCTCATCCTGCAAGACCGCCCCACTATTGAGTGCGTAGTTGTGCAGAGCACAGCAAAGCTACAAGCTACCCTTTCCGGCTCGTACTGCAGGGCACCACCCAATCTATGCAGGCAGCGGAAGAGCGTTGTCAGCATGCCGATCGCCTGCTCAATGGTGGCTCCTGTAGCTCTGTGGCTGGTGTTGTATCTCTCCTCTGCAGCAGTGGTAGGGGTCTCTCACTGGTGTCAGAAGCCATGTCTGCAAGGGGTAGCCCTTGTCTCCAAGAAGTCACCCCTCCATCTGAGCCAGTTCAGTGTACAGCAGTGCCAGCTGGGACTGGCGCAGGATGAAGGAGTCATGGCAGCTGCCTGGAAAGTGGGCACAGATTTGCATAAAGCGGTTACGGTGATCACATACTAACTGTATGTTGAATGAGTGGAAGCCCTTACTGTTTACTTATGCAGCTGGTTGCTTGACGGGAGCCTTGATGGCCACATGGGTTCAGTCCATGATCCCTTGCACCAGTCGGAATCCCGCGTTGGAGCCAAAACCGATGGCCCTCTGGGCTTGGCTCTCAGGGTCAGTCATGAAGCGGACATAGTCACCGGCCCTCTGGTACAGGGCATCGGTGACCTCCCTGATGCAGCAGTGCACTGCTTTAATATAAAATGCAGTTCTTAAAGGACAAATAATAAGTATAAGTGCAGCAAAATAAATTGTCAGAAGTAAGTGAAAATATGAGGTACAAATGAATGCATTCTGTGCCAGTAGGACCACTCAATGACATTGATTGCACACAACTAGCAGTTGTAGCCCGAAGAAGATTTATAACAATGTGCAATCAGAGAATTTTTTGCCTTGCTATAAAATGAAAGGACATTTTACATGCATGCAAGACAATTTTTGTAAGGCTTCTGCTAGCTTGTATTACCATTCTCAAGTTTGCATTCATGCCAAGACTTATATTGCTTTCACCTCTGAATGCTCAAATGAGGGAAACTGCAAGAGCAGAACATGCTCTAAGTAATGTTTTCTCTTGCCTTGGAGCAAGTGACTCGAAACATTAACATCATCTGAAAGCTAGGTTCAATAGAGGAAACTACTGAAATTTAAATACCACCACGAAGATACCTCTCACTGCTAATGACTAGTATCAAGATCAAGATATGTAGTCATGCAATGTGAAACACAAAAAGGTGAAAAATTAGAATCCCAAAGTGAATCCTAACCATATTATTCACATAACATTTTATTCATTACCAATTAAATAATCAGGGTCCCTATCATCTTACAGGAAGCTTACTTGAGGGTGATGGATTGCCCTCTTTCCCACAACTTGCTGTTTAAATCGCTTAAATTAGGTTTCTATTCCTGCAACAGGACTGAAACAGCCCTAATCAAAGTCACAAATGACATAACTGTGACTGTGACCATGGTACATTATCTCTCCTTGATTTTCAATAGTCTTTGACATGGTCACACATACCCTCCACCCCTATCCAGTGTGGTGGGACTGCTCTTGCATGATTCCATATCTGATCATAATCAGAGCAACTTGAACAATTCCTTCTCTTTCCACCCTGCGCCATTACCTCTTGAATTTCCCAAGGATCCTTCTTTGGTCCATTCCACTCCCCACCAATCAGCTGGATTTTATTTTCCCACCACCGGGAGCAGCGAAGAAAATGGCAGCCGGCCGCCAAGCCGCTGCGATCTTGAGCGCAGCAACTCATTTAAATATGCAGGGCAGCTGCCCCCCCCCCCCCCCCCGCCCCGGCCACCCCTCCCGTAATCACGTTGCAGGGGCGGCCTTGGCAACGCCATGAATGGTGTCAACTGTCTCTTTGCAGGCACTGGCGCCTTTTTTAAAGGGCTGCTAGCCCTGTTTAGAGAATGCAGTAGGGACTGAGTACAGTCAGTATATATATATATAAAAAGTTAAATATAAAACATAAAGACAAAGCGGCCATACGCGGGGCAGATGGAGGTTGATGGTTTGTGGGGCGGGGGGTGGAGAAATAGCAGGAAGGGACGAGGAGGCGGTGGGGGGGACGAGAAGGCTCCCCACTGCACTAAAAATAAATGTTTGGCCCGTTCCCCACCACCCCAATACACTGAAATTGCAGAGTTCACCCCTTCCCCCGCCCACAGTAAAAATGCAGAGTTTGACCCCGTTTCCCCCCCCCCGCCACCCTACTACAATAAAAATGCTCTGATTCCCCCTTCTCCACCATGGTGGCACCAGCTTTCCCTGGATGGAAAAGTGAAGGCACGGGAGTGCCGTCCATTGCACTGAAAATCCGGATCCGACGGTAAGATTGCGGGGAATTGGATTTAAATGTATGCACCAAGTTAATTTCAATATTTAAAGTCAGGTCCCATCACCGAGCGGTGGGGGTTGGCCACCACGGAGCCTCGCTGCCGCCGGGAAGATTGGGCCCAGCAATCCCAGCGTCGGGCTCCGTCGCGGGCTGCTGCCCTCCAAGTTGTGTGTGGAATCAGAGGAGATAGGGGAAGCGTTAAATCAATATTTTGCGTCAGTATTTACAATAGAGAAAGAAAATGTTGTCGAGGAGAATACTGAGATTCAGGCTACTAGGCTAGATGGGATTGAGGTTCACAAGGAGGAGGTGTTAGCAATTTTGGAAAGTGTGAAAATAGATAAGTCCCCTGGGCCAGATGGGATTTATCCTAGGATTCTCTGGGAAGCTAGGGAGGAGATTGCAGAGCCTTTGTCCTTGATCTTTATGTCGTCATTGTCGACAGGAATAGTGCCGGAAGACTGGAGGATAGCAAATGTTGTCCCCATGTTCAAGAAGGAGAGTAGAGACAGCCCTGGTAATTATAGACCTGTGAGCCTTACTTCGGTTGTGGGTAAAATGTTGGAAAAGGTTATAAGAGACAGGATTTATAATCATCTTGAAAAGAATAAGTTCATTAGCGATAGTCAGCACGGTTTTGTGACGGGTAGGTCGTGCCTCACAAACCTTATTGAGTTTTTCGAGAAGGTGACCAAACAGGTGTATGAGGGTAAAGCAGTGGATGTGGTGTATATGGATTTCAGTAAGGCGTTTGATAAGGTTCCCCACGGTAGGCTATTGCAGAAAATACGGAGGTATGGGGTTGAAGGTGATTTAGAGCTTTGGATCAGAAATTGGCTAGCTGAAAGAAGACAGAGGGTGGTGGTTGATGGCAAATGTTCATCCTGGAGTTTAGTTACTAGTGGTGTACCGCAAGGATCTGTTTTGGGGCCACTGCTGTTTGTCATTTTTATAAATGACCTGGAAGAGGGTGTAGAAGGGTGGGTTAGTAAATTTGCGGATGACACTAAGGTCGGTGGAGTTGTGGATAGTGCCGAAAGATGTTGTAGGGTACAGAGGGACATAGATAGGCTGCAGAGCTGGGCTGAGAGATGGCAAATGGAGTTTAATGCGGAAAAGTGTGAGGTGATTCACTTTGGAAGGAGTAACAGGAATGCAGAGTAGTGGGCTAATGGGATGATTCTTGGTAGTGTAGATGAACAGAGAGATCTTGGTGTCCAGGTGCATAAATCCCTGAAGGTTGCTACCCAGGTTAATAGGGCTGTTAAGAAGGCATATGGTGTGTTAGCTTTTATTAGTAGGGGGATCGAGTTTCGGAGCCACGAGGTCATGCTGCAGCTGTACAAAACTCTGGTGAGACCGCACCTGGAGTATTGCGTGCAGTTCTGGTCACCGCATTATAGGAAGGATGTGGAAGCTTTGGAAAGGGTGCAGAGGAGATTTACTAGGATGTTGCCTGGTATGGAGGGAAGGTCTTGCAAGGAAAGGCTGAGGGACTTGAGGTTGTTTTCGTTGGAGAGAAGGAGGAGGAGAGGTGACTTAATAGAGACATATAAGATAATCAGAGGGTTAGATAGGGTGGATAGTGAGAGTCTTTTTCCTCGGATGGTGATGGCAAACACGAGGGGACATAGCTTTAAGTTGAGGGGTGATAGATATAGGGCAGATGTCAGTGGTAGTTTCTTTACTCAGAGAGTAGTAGGGGCGTGGAACGCCCTGCCTGCAGCAGTAGTAGACTCGCCAACTTTAAGGGCATTTAAGTGGTCATTGGATAGACATATGGATGAAAATGGAATAGTGTAGGTCAGATGGTTTCACAGGTCGGTGCAACATCGAGGGCCGAAGGGCCTGTACTGCGCTGTAATGTTCTAAAAAAATGTTCTAATTCTAATTCTAATTTTCTGGCCCCCACCTCCCTCCCCCTGCCACAGAGCCTGACGCGAGAGCTCAACAAAATTCATCCCATTGTCTCTGGCTGAGCTAGATTGTTCACAACCTTGGCATCCTGTTCACCCCCAAGCTGTGTTTCCCCATGCTTTGGAATTCCATCCTTAAACTCCTTTGCCTCTGCACCTCCCTTTTCTCCTTAAAGGACCTCCTTAAAACTTGCCTGTTTGACCCTATCTCTTCCTTTAGCTGGGTGTCCACTTTTTGCTCACAATTCTGTAAAATACTTTGGAACATTGGCCGCAAAATTCAATCTGTGCCAAGGTGGAGCTGAACTCTTCCATGCTCCTTGACAATGACAACAGGCTGTCTGGCAGGCCTGCCAATGCACCAAGCATCCCATTGTGCATGCTCATCAGCATTCTCCTGTAGCCGGCCCATCAAAGATATCCAAACCAGGAGAGATGTATAATGGGCAGCTGATCCAATATTAGCTCTTTTACACTGTTACCCAAAGTAAAAATTACCCTCATTGTGTTTGTATACCCTCCAATGAAATTACCTTTGCTTTGTAATTGGTTGTACTCACATTGATGTTACAAATACATTGCAACCTTCAACTGATTTCCTGGCTACGGTCATTGCCCACTTTTTGGTCACTATTTATAGGGAACAAGGCCGCCTCTATTTTCCATGATTTTATTGGCTTCTTGGAAACTAGAGATGGCTTTATTATCGAAAGCGGGTTTGGATTGACAAGGCTTGGTCTCTGCTTGTGACCATTTACTGGTATCTCACACCCACAGCTGCTGGTGTCCACAGACATGAAAAATGCAATTATATAGTGCCTTAAATGTAGAAAAGCATCCCAAGGTGTTTGAGAGGCATGAAGAAAATGGATGCTTTTGCAAAGAAGGGGAGACTAATTGAAGTGGCTAATGCTTGCATAATGTTGTGGGTTTTAAGGATGGTCTTGAAAGGAGAGGCCGAGGGATTTAGAAAGGGAATTCCAAAGAGTGAGGCTTAGATGGCTGAAGGTATGCCATCACACGTTGAGTGCAGGGATTGGGGAAGGTCGGATGCCAGAATTAGAGGAACGGGAACCTTGAAGGGAAGTTGTAGGACTGGAGGAGATTACAGAGATAGATCGGGTCAGACTATGGAGGAATTTCAGGACAAGTGCAAGAATTTGAAATTTGAGATATTAAGAGACTAGGAGCCAGTGTAGGTCAACAAGAATGTGGTAATGGCAAATGGGACTTGTTACAGGACTGGATAAATACGCAGTTAACAGCCAACCTATATCTGTTGGTTCTGCGAAGTGAAAAATATTTCAGAAAAAATTTCTACTTGCTGCTTTTACTTGTGAAGAGTTCCAAACATTTTCTTTATAAAATGTAGTCTTAAAATATTAGATCAATCTTTGCTTCCAGTTATAGTGTTTTTTGGTGCCTGTAGGGATTTGCTGTGCTCCTCTATTACCTTCTGGCTTTATGAGACGAATTGTTTTAATGAGTATTCAGATAAGGCCATGCATCATTGACATGTAGTCTGGCATGTTAAGTGCATTCATTGCAAGAAGGATGTGTTTGATTAGTTGTGAATTGCGTTCAAGCATCTTGCACTAGATTATAGTGGAAAATACAAATTGTCTCAGGAAAACTTTGCTTTTTATTATATTAGACCAAAAAAATTCCTAAATCAGTTGTAAATACATTGCGAAAACTTAACTGGTCTCATTAAAAAGATTGAAATGCTACTTATAGTTGCAACGAATGTTATTGGTTAGCTGCTTTAAAATATCGACGTGAAATTGCTGTGACATCTTATCAATTAAAGTAACATCAAATTAAAAAGTCATCATAAGGAAAATAAGGATTCCAATTTCATCACCTGTGATGCAACTTAATATAAACAAATACATGTGTATCGTAATATATTGTCATGTAGCACATGATGAATATCAAAAGTAAAATAAGGAACATGGTATTTCATCGCTGCAGGCTCCCAGCTAACAAAAGTGAGATGAATGGGAAGTTTGAAATCACTTTGATTTTGAAGGTGGCCTATTGCATTGGTGAAACTCTACAAGCTGCTGGACAAACTATACTGAAATATACTGGGGAATTTTCACTGTTTGTCATCAGCAATAAAAAATATTCTGCCCGATTTTGCTGTCATAATAGCAGTCAGAGCAATGGCACTCAACTTTCCATATATGTACAAACAGTATAGCAGCCTCAAGTGCAGTGTAGATGTGCAATTAAGTGCCAGTATTGAAAAGTTGCTGTCTGAGTTACGCCACTCTATTGTTTGCCTCACCACTGACAGCCATTGAATTTCATGAAGTTGCTGTGTTTGGCTGATGATATGAACTAAACTTGCCACAGAAAGTTAAGTCTTGTCATCAGTTCCAAAACTTTTAACAACACGATAAGTGTTAAGTACTGCCGGTCAAACTCTGACACTGAAAATTAACTTTTACAAGTGTGGAATCTCGTTCCTTCAGATATTAAATTTTGGCGATATAAATCCTGACAAATTAACTATTATAATAGAAAATTTTACTTTTCCTTACTGTCTCTTTCTTTTTGTCTTTCCTCATCCAATCTTTCTGTTTTTCTTTCTGTACCTAATTTGGAAATGAACTCACCCTCTGTAATTATCACGGCCTTCTCAGTCCTTGTGCTGTTAATTTCTTAATCTTTCAATTTGATTAGTTAAAGAAACACACTGTTGGTTGCCCTGTTCAGTCAGGTCCCAGATGCTTTGTTTTCCTCGCTGTGCCATTATCAGCTCGCACTTTCAGCAACTTAGCCGACCAAAATACTTTGGGCTGAAGGATGCAGGGGCTAGTCTAACTTGATGGCAGATGTCATTGGATGCACTGTTGCAGCAAAATCTAGACCATGTTTTCTAAATATCCAAAGTAGAACAGGTAGAACAGAGTGAAGCCATTCTTGTGCAGATAAATCAGGGAGAACACTTATTTCACCTTCTGGTTCGATGTATCTTACAAACTATAATCACCTACAAAAGGACAGAGATTCTGAGATAAAGATGTTAATATAACCTTGTACCAGTACAATGGTGTTGCTTGGTGAAAATAAATTTCTAAAAGTTCCTTTTACACTTCTATTTGCCATCATGTGCCATACAAGCTTTTAATGAGAACCTGTTTATCTGAATGTATTTAATTGCACTGTACTTTACTATAGTGATTATGGGAGCAAGTACTTCATGTTTAATTTGGACAAATGGATTCCATTGAAAGCTCAGATGTTCCCTACTTGTCTTCCTCTGCACACTCACACTGCAGCTACATGCATGCTTATTTGAATTTGATTGAGATTTGGAGATAAGTGGATAGCTATGGCACTGTCACCTCAGGATTTTCTTTTGGTAAACTTGATTATTTCTGAGAAGTTAATTTATCTTGCTGAATTTCTCCGTTTCATTAAATTCCCCAGCAGTAATCAGAACCATTTATATTTTTCACAAGGTCACAAGATAGTTACAAATGAGAGAGGCCATTTAGCCCATCTTAATTCATCGATTAAGAACAGCCTTGCATTCTCCACATTATTGGTTCATTTTTTTTTTTAAATGAATCTAGCATTTTTGCCTCCAAGCTGTACCTGGACGTCCTTTCCAAATGTTGATCACTCTGAGAGAAGAAGAACCCCTCTAACATGTTTTACGTGGGCGGCACAGTGGCGCAGTGGTTAGCACCGCAGCCTCACAGCTCCAGGGACCCGGGTTCGATTCTGGGTACTGCCTGTGCGGAGTTTGCAAGTTCTCCCTGTGTCCGCGTGGGTTTTCGCCGGGTGCTCCGGTTTCCTCCCACATCCAAAGACTTGCAGGTGATAGGTAAATTGGCCATTGTGAATTGCCCCTAGTGTAGGGAAGTGATAGGGAATAGGGGATTACTGTAGGGTTAGTATAAATGGGTGGTTGTTGGTCGGCACAGACTCGGTGGGCCGAAGGGCCTGTTTCAGTGCTGTATCTCTAAATAAATACTGTAGATTAAACTTTTCCATACAATTTACAATCTAATTTACCTCTATAACACCACTCAGACACCTCCATTCCAGACTGAACAGCCTAGTGTCTCCTTAACTCCAATCTCTGACAATACTAATCAACCACCTTGCTCTTCTCTGCACTTCCTGCAGTGCTCCAATGTGTGCCTTGTTTCATGCTGACATGAACTCAACACAATGCTCAAGGAGTGATGTGATATAAGCACTGTACAGTTTGAACAGGTTGGTTGGTGCTGTGCATTAGCTGGAGATGTTGAGCATTTTATCAACTAAGACTCCTGGGTTTCTGAAATAATATTTATTCGATATTGGGAATGGCCATAAACACTAAAAAACACACATTTACTGTATAATTTCCTAATGAATTGTACCTTTTATTTCAAAAACAAAGTGTAAAGCTATATTTAAGCAAAATTGCTAGTTGTTGTGAAAGAAAACATCTAAAGACTTGAATTTATGTTGCGTCTTTCACAACCTCTGGACATCCCAAAGTACTTTGCTGCCAAGGATGTACTTTTGAAACACCATCACTATTTTAATGTAGGAAATGCAGCAGCTAATGTACACACAGCACGCTCCCAGAAACAGCAATGCGATAATGACCAGACTTCATTACAGCCTAGGACCAAACATGGACAAAAGAACTGAATTCCAGAGATGAGGTGAGAGTGACTGTCCTTGCCATCAAGACAGCATTTGGCCCAGTATGGCTTCAAGGACCCCTAGCAAAATTGAAGTCAATCAGAATCAGGGGGAAAACTCTCCACTGGTTGTAGTCATACCTAGTACAAAGAAAGATGGTTGTGGTTATTGGAGACCAATCATCCGAGCCCCAGGCCATTGCTGCAGATGTTCCTCAGGGCAGTGTCCTCGGCTCAACTATCTTCAGCTGCTTCATCAATGGCCATCCCTCCATCATATCAGAAGTGGAGATGTTTGCTTATGATTGCACAGTGCTCAGTGCCATTTACAACCCCTCATACTGAAGCAGTCTATGCCCCCATAGAGCAAGACCTGGACAGCACTCAGGCTTGGGCTCATAAATGGTAAGTAACATTTGTGCCACACAAGTGGCAGTTAATGACCCTCAATTCTTGACATCCAATGGCATTACCATCGCTGAATCCCCCGCCATCAACGTCCTGGGAGTTACCATTGACCAGAAACTTAACCGGACAAGCCAGATAAATACTGTGGCGACAGGAGCAGGTCAGAGGCTGAGAATTTTGTGGCAAGTAACTCACCTCCTGACTTGCCAAAGTCTGTCCAGTATCTACAAGGCGCAAGTCAGGAGTGTGATGGAATATTATCAACTTAACTGGATGAATGCAGCTCCAACAACACTCAACTTTTTGAAAATAGTAATGAAATATTGTGAATTATCAAAATCAAATAGAAAGTTGTGACTGTGCAGCATAACTAAGAAATAATAGATGTGTATTCCATTACATATAAAATGAATCTGAATCCTATAATGATAGAATCAGAGAAAATGTACGACACAGAAGGAGGCCATTCAGCCTATCGTACCCATGCTGATCAACAAAGAGCCAGCCAGCCTAATCCTACTTCCTGCACAAGGTCCGTAGCCCTGTAGATCACAGCTCTTCAAAAGTGGACATCCAAGTATTTTTTAAATATGGTGAGAGTTTCTGCCTCTACCACCCTTTCAGACAGTGAGTTCCAGGTCCCTACCACTCTCTGGGTGAATAAATGTTTCCTCATCACCCCTCCAATCCTTCTACCAATCACTTTAAATCTATGCCCCCTGGTTTTTGACCCCTCTGCTAAAGCAAATATGTTTTCCCTATTTACTCTGTATAGGCCCCTCATAATGTTATACACTTCAATTAAGTCACCCCACCAGCATCCCCTGCACCCACCCTTAGCCTTCTGTTCCGAGGAAAACAATCCCAGCCTATCCAATCTTTGATCATACCTAAAATGTTTCAGTCCTGGCAACATCCTCGTAAATCTCCTCTGCACTCTCTCCAGTGCAATCACATCTTTCCTGTAATGTGGTGACCAGAACTACATGCTGTACTGTGGTCTTACTAGTGTGTTCTAGCATAACCTCCCTGCTCTAATATTCTTTGCCTCGGCTAATAAAGGAAAGCATGCCATATGCCTTCTGAACCACCTTATCAACCTGGCCTACTACCTTTAAGGATCTGTGGACATACACTCGAAGGTGCCTCTGTTCCTCCACACTACTCAGTATCCTCCCATTTATTGTGTATTCCCTTGTCTTGTTGCACCTGCCAAAATGCATTGCCTCACACTTCTCAATATTCAGTTCCATTTTCCACTTTTCTGCCCAACTCACCAGATCATCTATATCTTCCTGAGATGGTGGCATAGTGGTAATGTCACTAGGCTAGTAATCATGGGTTCAAACCCCACCATGACAGCTGGTGGATTTAAAATTCAATTAATTAATAAATTCAATTAATGAATAAAAGTCTGGAATTGAAAGCAAAACTACCATTGATTGTCGGTAAAACCCATCTGATTCACTAATGCCCGTTAGGGAAGAAAATCTTTACCTGGTCTGGCATACATGTGACTCCAGACCCACAGCAATGTGGTTAACTGCCCTTTGAACTGGCAGCAAGACATTCAATTGTACAAAACTGTACACAGAAGTTGAAAAGAAATAAAACCGGACGGAACATCCGTCATCAACCTAGGCACTGGAAATGACAGCTGCAAACCCAGCCCTGTCAACCCTACAAAGTCCTCCTTACTAACATCTGGGCGTGTGTGCTAAAATTGGGAGAGTTGTCCCACAGGCTAGTCAAGCAACAACCTGACATAGTCATACTCACGGAAACATAGCTTGCATCCAATATCCCAGATACCATCATTACCATCCCTGGGTATGTCCTGTTCCACCGACAGGACAGACTCACCAGAGGTGGCGGCACAGTGGTGTACAGTCTGGAGGGAGTCGCCCTGGGAGTCCTCAACATCGACTCCGGACCCCATGAAGTCTCATAGCATCAGATCAAACTTGGGCAAGGAAACCTCCTACTGATTACCGCCTGCCAACCCCCCACAGCTGATGAATCAGTACTCTTCCATGTTGAACACCACTTGGAAGAAGCACTAAGGGTGACAAGGGCCCAGAATGTACTCTGAGTGGGGGAACTTCAATGTCCATCACCAAGAGTGGCCCGGTAGCACCACTACTGACTGAGCTGGACGAATCCTGAAGGACATAGCTGCCAGACTTGGCCTGTGACAGGTGATGAGGAAAAAACCTAGGCGACCTTGTCCTCACCAATTGACCTGATCCAGATGCATCGGTCCATGACATTATTGGTAGGAGTGAACACTGCATAATCCTTGTGAAAACAAAGTCCTGTCTTCACCCTGAGGATACCCTCCATCATGTTGTGTGGCACTACCACTATGCTGAATGGGATAGATTCAGAACAGATCTGGCAGCTCAAAACCGGGCATCCTTGAGGTGCTGTGAGCCATCAGCAGCAGCAGAATTGTATTCAACCACAATTTGTAACCTCATTACCCAGCATATCCCTCACTCAACCATTACCATCAAGACAAAGGATCAACCCTAGCTCACTGAGGAATGCAGGAGGGCATGCCAGGAGCAGCACCAAGCATACCTCAAAATGAGGTGTCAACCTGGTGAAGCTACAGCACAGGACTACTTGCGTGCCAAACGGTGGGAGCTACATGCAATAGACAGAGCTAAGTGATCCTAGAACCAACGGATCAGATCAAAGTTCTGCAGTCCTGCCACGTCCAGTCGGGAATGCTGTTGACAATTAAACAACTAACAGGAGGAGAAGGCTCCACAAATATCCCCATCATCAATGATGGAGGAGCCCAGCAGGTCAGTGCAAAAGAAAAGGCGGAAGCATTTGCGACCATCTTCAGCCAGAAGTACCGAGTGGATGATCCAACTTAGCCGATTCCTGAGGTCCCAGCATCACAGATGCCAGTCTTTAGCCAATTTGATTCACTCCACGTGATATCAAGAAACGGCTGAAGGCACTGGATACTGCAAAGGCTATGGGTCCTGACAACATCCCGGCTGTAGTGCTGAAGACTTGTGCTGCAGAACTAGCTGCGCCCCTAACTAATCTGTTCCAGTACAGCTACAACACTGGCATCTACCCGACAATGTGTAAAATTGCCCAGGTATGTCCTGTCCACAAAGAGCAGGACAAATCCAATCTGGCCAATTACCGCCCCATCAGTCTACCCTCGATCATCAGCAAAGTCATTGAAGGTGTCGTCGACAGTGCTATCAAGTGCCTCTTAAACAGCAACAACCTGCTCAGTGATGCTCAGATTGGGTTCTGCCAGGACCACTTGACTCCTGACCTCTTTACAGCCTTGGTCCAAACATGGACAAAAGAGCAGAACTCAAGAGGTGAGGTGAAAGTGCTTGCCTTGGATTTCAAGGCAGAATTTGACCGAGTGTGGCATCAAGGAGCCCTAGCCAAATTTGAAGTCAATGGGAATCAGGGAAAAAACTCTCCACCGGTTAGCGTCATACCTAGCACAAAGGAAGAGGGTTATGGTTGTTGGAAGTCAATCAACTCAGTCCCAGGATATCACTGCAGGAATTCCTCAGAGTAGTGTCCAAGGCCCAACCATCTTCAGCTGCTTCATCAATGACCTTCCCTCCATCATAAGGTCAGAAGTGGAGATGTTCACTCATGATTGTACAATGTTCAGGACCTTTTGAAACCCCTCAGATACTGAAGCAGTCCGAGTCCATATGCAGCAAGTCCCGCACAACATTCAGGCTTGGGCTGATAAGTGGCAAGTAACATTCATGCCACACAAGTGCCAAGCAATGACGATCTCCAACAAGAGAGACTCTAACCACATCCCCTTGACCTTCAATGACGACACCTTTGCCATTGCTGAATCCCCACTATCAGCATCCTGGGGGATACCATTGACCAGAAACTGAACTGCAGCAGCCAACTAAATACTGTGGCTACGAGAGCAGGTCAGAGACTGGGAATTCTGTGGTGAGTAACCCACCTCCTGACTCCCCAAAGCCTCTCCACCATCTACAAGGCACAAGTCAGAAGTGTGATGGAATACTCTCCACTTGCCTGAATGGATGCAGCTCCAAAAACACTCAGGAAGCTCAACACCATCCAGGACAAAGCAGCCACTTGATCGGCACCCCATCCACCACCTTAAACATTCACTCTCTCCACCACCGACGCACAGTGGCAGTATGTGTACCATATACAAGATGTACTGCAGCAACATACCACTCCTCCTTCAACAGCACCTTCCAAACCCACGACCTCTATCACCTAGAAGGACAAGGGCAGCAGATGCATGGGAACAGTACCACCTGCAAGTTCCCCTCCAAACCACACACCATCCTGGGTCAGTTTCTGGTCAATGGTATCCCCCAGGATGTTGATAGTGGGGGATTCAGCGCGGCAAAGGTGTTGCCATTGAATGTCAAGGGGAGATGGTTAGAGTGGAAATATATCATCATTCTGTCACTGTCACCTTACTCCTCATCCACACATAGGTTACATTTTTGGTCCCTAATCCGGCAGTTTTCTTAGTTATCCTCTTGCTCTTTATGTTGTGATAAAACATATTTGAATTTTCCTTGATTTTACTTGACAGTATTTTTCCATGCCTTCTTTTTGCTTTCCTAATTACCCTTTTAATTTCAGCCCTCCACTTTCTGTACTCTTCTAGACTTCTTGCAATATTAAGCTCTCAGTGTCTGTCATAAGCTTCCCTTTTTTGCCTTATCTTACCCTTTATGCACCCTGTTATCCAGGAGGCTGTAGATTTGGCTGTCCTACTTTTTTTATTTATGGGAACATGTTTATTATGAACTCCTTCAATCTCTTTCTTGAATGCCTCCCATTGCTCTGACACCAATTTACCTTCACTTAGCTATTTCCAGTCTACTTTTGCTAAATCGTATCTTAGCCAAGTAAAATTGGCCTTCCCCAATCTAGAACGTTTACTCCTATTTTATCTTTGTACTTTTCCACAACTATGCTAAACCTAACGGAATTATGATCACTACCACAAAAGTGATCTCCCACTGATACTCCTTCCACCTTCAGCTTCATTTCTTAAAACTAAATCCGAAATTCTACCTCCATACCCCTTGTTGGCCTTGCCAATATACTGGCTAAAAAAAGTTCTCCTAAATACAATTTAGGAATTCTGTGTCCTCTGTACCTTTTATACTGACTGTATCCCAGTTAATATTAAGGTAATTGAAATCCCCACTATTATTGCATTATAGTCGCTTGGTAGTACAGAACTTGAGTGTGCTGTCGAAGCTTTTCATCTTGCACTCATCAGGACAGATGCAAGAATGCCAAATTTCAAAGGGAGCAGCAATTTATACTGCATGAGAAAAGGGTGCTGATTAGTTGGCAAGTTGACTCTGATTGGCCGAGGCGATGCCATGGAGAATGCACCCATGCTTTTGTTTAATTCAAAAAAGGTGCAATGCCTGGACATGTTCCTTTTGCCTGCAGAGGACAGGTCCCTTCGTATGAATATATGTAGCTTCTAGCAAATGTAAGTGAGCCATATTGCGAGTCCAACTGATGATTTTTAAATTGGTTGTTAGTGTAATTCTTAGCACACTCAGGATTGTTCAGTATGTGCTGTCCAATCATGGAATCACATCTAAAGTTAGATATTGTGTTCTGAGTTTTGCAAGTATGGGCTGGTTGAGTCAGTACCCTGCCGATTGTGAACATGCGAAGGGATATGCTGTTTAATATAATCCGCCAGTCGTTGGGAGATACAGCTTATGTATCTGGCATCATGCAAGCACTGGAATTCATATACCATATACCATATTATTCATTTGTGTGGTAGACAGAACATCTTTCTGGCATGATGGCAGCTTTCTGTTAGTGGGAAATACCTCTTGTGTTGCTACTGCATAGTAGCAGTATGAAATGGCTAGGTTCACCTGTTGCTCAGATTTTTGAGAAACCTGACCCTTCCAGGGTAATTTGAGGTAGACCGGGCACTTTTCAGGTCCAAAAGTGGCAGCCTTAGGCCCATTTGAGAGTATGCACGTGTTCCTACCAGGTGAGAAAGGGGTCTAAGGTTCCTTCTCAGCCTTCACTTGGTCTTACCATAACAAGGTTTTATTTTTAACACACCTTTTTCTTTAGCTCCCCTTGTGAATCCTTGTTCATTAACTTCCAATTATAAGGCAAAGAAACTAGCCAAACAGGTTTTCTTAGATTTAAAGAAAAAAGGTTGAACTTTATTAAACTTAAACTCTAATTCAGTTAATGCCTACGGATACGTGAGGTGCCCACGCTAGCATGCATACACAATACACACATGCGGATAGAGACAGAAAAGAGCAAAAGAAATAAAGTGGAAAAGTTTGAGGCAATATCTGAAGATGGTTTTGGTTACTTTTCTTCAAGCTCGCTGTAAAGTCCTTGATTGTAGGTAGATCTTGCTTTTCATTGGGGTCCAGTATTCTTCTTAAACCATGTTCGTTGTAGGAGACTTTTCTCTCTTGTGGTACATGTGTCCTCAGTGCGTACAGAGGCTTGTGAGAAAGAGATGGGAGCATTCAGGAAAGGTCTTCTCACTCCAAGAGCAAACAGTCTTTCTGAGTTCAAAAACTCTGGACCAGCCAGTTAGTCATGTGACCAGCTGGTTTAATCAGTCCTGGCTTTTGTGGATTGTATCACCTTAGCGGTCTCTGGAATGCTCTTTCTTGCACCTTCATTATCTGGTGATCAAAATCCATTGTGGGTTGAATGTGTCAGGGAATTATCCTTTTGTCTCCACAAACACTGTCTGTTAGTATGCAAATGTTTTTCAGCTAAGTGTCTGGCAGCCCTTGTAAAAGGCCTTCTCTTCTTCCCATCAAGTTTAAAATCAGTGTTCATGTGACAAAAGTAATATGCCTCATTCTTGTCAGGTGGGGGCCTGCATGCCATACGATACACTATGAGCAATGATCTGACTGGGGTAGCCATTATCCTGCAGGATAGCTTTGATTTATGACTGTTCTGCTCCCTCCCTATACAGCTGAGCTACCCATGGTACTATCATCTTGACTCTGGATGAACTTCCCAGAGGAACCCTCTCCCCGATCACTATTCAGAACTGAATACTACTTAGAGAGCCAAGATGTTCTCAGAGATCTCTTGAGCTTGCTATTTTCTGTCTGTCTGGCAGTCGCACAGTTCCTCACTGTCTGCATTCTCTTAAACTGCTGGGTGACCACCTCCTGAAATGTGCTTTGCACGAAACACTCATCTTCATGGATTGACCACAATGAATTAAGCTGTTGCTTAAGCTCCAAACCCCGGAGCTCGAGCTCCTCCCGCCGATGACACTTCCTGCACCTGTGGTTGTCCAGGAGACCGGAAGTATCCTCGAGTTCCCACATAGCACAGGATGTGCATTCCATGGGTCTGAGGTGCCATGCCATGCCTCAATTTATTAGATTAACTCACTTAACAGATATAATCAAAATATTCTTACTGTTAATATACTTACTATTTTATTTACTAATCAACTACCTGTGCTCCTCAGGTACATTTGGGTTGCTCAGTTGTTAATTATAATCTTCAATCTATTTGATAACCTTCAAGCTACTTATTTCAGATATATGCTTTTATCACTGGAAGGTAATTTAGACCAAATCCCTAACTCTGGAGAGAGGGAAACAAAGCTGCAATCAATTCACAACCTTCCTATGATGTCCCACTTTGAATTTTTCCTCTTACTTTTTTGAACTCGTGTGCGCTCCGGTCCACTCCTGCTGCCGAACCTCTGCTTCTTTTATAAATGTAGGAATGAAGTATTATTTGTTTAACCATTTCTCCTTTGGAAACTTAGATTTACAAGCAGTGAGAATAAAATCTCGCTCAGATAATATAAATATACCACATATTTCTACCTGAGATTGTGTGGTTGGTTTCTAGCTTTGTGAGAACAGAGAGGTAGTTATATCATGCTCTGAAATGGTGATCAATGTGAGGCTCAAATTCACAGACAACTGGTTATAAAACATTGCTAGGCCTCAAATGGAGTATTGTGTTCAATTCTGGGCACCACACTTTAGGAAGGATGCATGGGCTTAGATAGGGTGCAGAAGAAATTTACTAGAATGGTACCAGGGATGAGGGACTTCACTTATATGGAGAGACTGGAGAAGCAGGGATAGTTCTCCTTAGAGCAGAGAGGTTTAAGTAATAGAAGTGTTCAAAATCATGAATGGTTTTGATAGAGTAAATAAAGAGAAACTGTTTTCAGTGGCAGAAGGTTTGGGAACCAGAGACCAGGGGTTTTAGGTGGCCGGCAAATGAACCAGAGGCAGCAATAGGAAACATTTTTTTACACAGAGGGCTGAATTTTACGAGCGCGCCATAGCTCGCGTTGGCACACTCAGAAGTCAGTGGAGTGCCCGCACTCAGCAGCGGCTGCTGAGCCCCAGCGATATTATGCGTGGGGGCTCATTTAAATGAAGGGTGCGGAACGGCCACCACCAATGACATAGACGGGGAGGGGGCCGCGTCCCCGGCAATGCCGTCCGGCACCACTGTGCAGGCGCCGGCGCCATTTTTGAAGGGCAGAATGGTTAAAAATGCAGATATACATTTATTCACATTTTAAATTCCCTGTCCCACACCCCCGATGATTAACAAATATGTAAATGGCCCACTCCCCACAAAAAAAAGTTTCATTCAGGTTCTGAACTTTCCCCCTCAAATATAATAACCTTTGACACTCAACACCTTTCCACCATCCCCACAACAAATAGAACAGGTTTTTCCCACTCACTCACACCCCCCACCCCATCCTGATAATTATACTCCTCCCCCTTCCCCACCAGTGTCTCGCCTTCGGAACTCCATTTGGAGTTGCGGTCGGCGGCCATAAAATCGGTGTGGGGCTGCCGCCAGAACCAGGTGAGTTAATTTGCATTTGATTTTAATTAATTTTGTTATTTAAATGAAGGCCCCACCGCCACCGCACTGAGGCCACACCACCGCCAGTAATATGTGGCGGGGCCTTCTCGGCATCATGGATCGTGTCGGGCTTCTCCCGCAAGTATTTTGCGGGTCTCCTCGCCACGATCCATGACATTGAGGGGCTGGTAAAATTCAGCCCAGAGAGTTGTTGTGATTTGGAATGCCAGGAGTGGTGGAAACAGACTCAATAGTACATTCAGAAGAGAATTAGATAAATGTTTAAAGGGAGAAAGAAATACAGCGATATGGGGAAAGAACAGTGGAGTGGGATGAATTGGATAGCTCTACCAAAGAGCCAGCACAAGCACAATGGGCTAAATTACCTCCTATGCTTTATAATTCTATGATTCTAACTGATGAAGGCAAATTTCGAAAATTTTAAAATGATGGACAAAACCATTCCTAACATATAATTCTGTAGCAATATTGAATAATGTGTGTTAACTAGGATTTAGCACACAAGTCTTTTTTTAGTGTTCTGTTACATCTCATGCCAAATTAATCCCTTGTGCAGTAAAATTGATGAAAAGTGCATGTTCTCATTTATTATAGCTTAAATTAGGTACTGTAGAACCTCAAGTGGGGATAGGTCCAAATTGGTCTCTTATTTTCAGTGATGACCGCAGATGTTACATACTTTGTAGGTACTATTACACTGGTTCCAAATGAAAAATTGCTACAATAGGAAAGTATTAAGTCTGCAGAAACCAGATATGCCAGGTTCCACCTTTTAATCAGAAATTCTGTCGGGTCATGCTGTGGCTAGAGCTCAGAAGGATTGAAGAATCACAATGCTGGGTGTACCCAAATCCTCAGCCTCTCAAATCTCCAGTGCCGTATTCATGCCAGTAATCCTCATGAAGCATATTAGGCTGCCAAATAATGGATGTGGGGCCCCCTTAAGGATCTAGGCCCGGATCACAAACTATCCAAGGAAAAGCGTTGACGTGGTAATTCACTCTAGGTCAACACAATGCATGACTTATTTTTAAAAAAATCACTATCAGATCATTCAATGCCCTTTAAAAAGTACTCGTTATTTTATTAAGGCTGTTTTAAAACACAATTGTAGCATCTTTACTCATCAATGCTTGGACTTTAGTCCCAAATCAGGGCTGAACCTAGATCCAAAATAAAGTGAAATGACATACGCTGTGACTTTAACATCAGTACAAGGTGGGATAGTTTTGCACTGGCATTACAATTGTGATGTAAGTGTAGCCTAAAATGGCTAAATAGCAGCCTTCCAACACAAGCAATGCAAGACATGTAAAACTATCTCATAGTGATGATTGCTACTGAAAATATAGATAACATATTCACTGCTTTGCTACTTGTTCGTTACATAGTTATTAGAACATCATGGAATATTTTCCACATTATACAGTCACCCAAAAGAGATGGCATTTCTGCTATGAAAGCTTTGTTAAAGTGAAATTCTTTGGGTGCTTTTAAATCATCTATCTATATCGTTAAAAGTTTTATGATGTGTGATGTAGCCTAGTGGAATCCTTTCAATTATGCAGATTAAATAATATCTGGTGGCGATGATCTAAACACCTTCTACCAATCCATTTCAGCCAGTGAGCAGCAATTATGTTTTTTTGATTACTTAATTTTTCAAAGGCAAAATGGTACCACAGGTGCCACTCTTGCAGTACCTGATGTCAGCACGGAATTTTAGATCTATGAAAATAACAGCACATAACCTTGTAACTCAATACTTGATAACTACTTTGGATATGCAATGTTTCCAGTGCATGTTCTTAAGAGTGCTTCCATTTTTTTGATAAAGTTTGAAGATTTATGTTTTAAAACTGAAAAGATTTCATAGATTCTGGAACTTTGTGTGTTTTTTTAAAGAGAGGTCACCAGAAGGTTTTTGGACTGAGCTTGTAAACAAGCCCTTACTGGAAGGCACCTGTTTTCAGATAAAATACCAGCAGGGAGCTTGTTGTTTTGACTTGGAGAAGATGTTTACAGAGAAGTGACAGGTCAAGATATATTGAGGTGACATTTTGTGACATTGTTTATGGTTTTGCTTTAGACAGTGAATTGGTATATGGAAATGGTTTTAAAAAGACAGTTGGAGTGTAAACTGCTTGGAAGACGGTTGGTTTTTGCCTGCCAAGGAAACCCAGCTCATCTCTTTCTCTCCCTTTGAAAGAAACCCCGTGTGTGCAGTATCTCAGTCTCCTCTTTCCTCCTGTATTTGAAGAAACCCTGCATATCAAATGTATGGGAACTTAAACACCTCTTGCTGCATTTCTGCTGTAAAGCCTATCTGAAGCCTCTGTAACTGCATTTCTGGGAAAGCCTATCCAAACAGATCTTCAACATCGCCTGGAAAGAACTGTTCTAGGAATATCCCAGTGACAGCCGTCTATACACATTTGGGACGCCTAACCAATACAAAGGACATCTTTCCATATTTTTTTTTTCTTCAAGAATGAGCAAGTATTCAGCTTAAGTGGTTCTTTTGTCTGTTTTTCTTTGGAACAGAGCTCTAATGCAAAATTCACCAATGTGTGTGTGTGTGTGGCTAAGGTAAGAAAGGAGCTTTTATATTTCCATCTGTGTGTTTATGCTTTATTTCATTACTGGTTAAGACTAGTTTTATAATAAACTGAAAATGTTGTTGCTTATTAAAGCAGCCTGGTTGGTGGGTTTTATTCTGGGAAAAATAGAGTATATGTTTGACATATTGCTAAGTGGGAAAATTTAAATATATGTTGTGAACTGTGGAGAATTGGGACTAGAATCAACAATGTACTCCTCCCACCTCGGTTGTAATAATATGCAGTAGCGATTAATCAGGCTGAATGCTGTAGCAGTTTTGTGGTTCACTTAGTTGTTGTTGCTGTTTGTGCTTCAGGCTAGTTGCTTTTCACCCAACTCCTGCATGTATGAGAGAACACAGGACCATTATACAGTTACTAGAGAAGAACTTGATTTGTTGCACCACACTGAAGGTCGAACTGCCTCAATTGAAGTACATCTCATGAAAAGCTTGCTTATACTTATCCCTGGAAGTCATATTTATTCTAAATCATAACGGCTTGACCTGAGTGTGATCCTCCCTCCTAGTTCATAAACTGATAGGAAGAGGTGGAAGACTACAAAAGTGAATTTGCAGCACATGTATAAACATGACATGACACAAAACAATATATGCCAGAACACTGATAAAATTCTGCTGCTTTTCTTTGAAAACTGCCTTGGAATCTTTTTCCAAACACCTGACCAGGAAGATGGGGCCTCCAGACAATACTGCACTTCTTCGACATCAAGAAAGATTATATACCCAAGTCTCTGGAGTGGGACTTGATCCCAGAGTCATCTGAGTTCCAGGCAAGAGTGCTACCAAGTGAGCCACCACTTGCTGTAGGTGCACTACTTTCAGTTCTAAAGCCACTTGCAGTTCCCAATGTAATGGTCCAGTCAGGACTATTTACTGGAACTTTTAAAAGAACCGTAATAGTTTTCTCCTCTAAATATTATCAATTATCATACTCTCTCTCATAAAAGTAATTTGATAAATAAATCAAAGACTGTTCAAAGCTAAAGCCATGAAGATTTAGATTAGTTTAATTATAAGAAACATAAAGCCTATAATCTTTGCAAACATTTGAGTTTTGAGTGGCATGAGCTCATAAACATCCAAATCATAAGTGGCTTGAAAGCATCCGGTTCAGGATTAAATTTGTTAAATAGCAAAAAAATTTGCCATTTACTGAGCAATTATTTGTGTTCATCAGATATTAGATTGTTTTGAAAGTGGTTGTGTTGATAATCTTCTTTACATCTCAACATCACAGAAACACATATGTATATTGGTCAAGAGCTAAGATGTCCAAACTATGGCCCATGTGCCCCTGATATGTGTCCCATAAAGACCAACTATCTCAGTTTCTTCTGCATTTATTTCTGAAGAAGCTGGTTTTGCAACCTTGGAGGTTTCTTCGCACTGCTCCCTCTTTGATAGAAAGGTATGTTCACATTAATGATGTGAATGAGATATGTGGGCGGCACAGTGGCGCAGTGGTTAGCACCGCAGCTTCACAGCTCCAGCAACCTGGGTTCAATTCTGGGTACTGTCTGTGCGGAGTTTGCAAGTTCTCCCTGTGTCCGCGTGGGTTTTTGCCGGGTGCTCCGGTTTCCACCAACAGCCAAAGACTTGCAGGTTGATAGGTAAATTGGCCATTATAAATTGCCCTTAGTATAGGTAGGTGGTAGGGGAATTGAGGGGAGGTGGGGATGTGGTAGGAATATGGGATTAATGTAGGATTAGTATAAATAGGTTGTTGATGGTCGGCACAGACTTGGTGGGCCGAAGGGCCTGTTTCAGTGCTGTATCTCTAAATTAAATTAAATGTCGTTTGTAAGTCTCCATTGTATAGACTTAAGTGCCCCATGGAAACAAAATGAAGACATTGTGATTTCTTATTGTTCTTCATATTTTTGGACCTTTTTACAAAGCGCATGAGAAGTTCATGGCACACCACACTGGCATTGTAAATATTTCTTACATGCCATACATGAGGTCATTGGGCTCCAAACTACAGAAGATAAACTGAATTGCAGAAATGATCCCAAAACACGAATAGAAATTCTGGGATCCAATGTAATAAAAAGGAATTGAACATATTCAGCCAACTCAAAACAATGTTTATGGGCTTAGTTCAGGATTGTTTTTCAGTTGTACTTGTTTTGGGAGTTGTGTCAACTTTGTCTGCTTTTCCAAGTTTTGTAGGTTGGCATGTATGGAGTTGGAGTTACAGATATATCATTCTTAAGATTTGTTACAAGGTGTCAAGTATTTCATTGCATTCGTTTGCATTTTTAAAATTAAATTATCTCGTGGTGGATGTTCGTTACTTTTGCAACCAAAACGGCGTACCAAATCCTTGGCAATCTGGGGCAAGTAAAGCAGGTGTCCATTTTCTCCATTCATGTTGGGACGATCTGTCTAGACAGTGAAAAATAATCAATCGTGCCTTTTTATATAATGCCATATTGTGCTTCTTATAATGTCCTATTTCACAATGAATGAATTGTATGGTGCAATTACATGGGTAAACATGGCAGGCACTTAGCGCATAGCAAGGCATTTCAAACTGCAATGAGATGAATGATCAGTTAATCTGTTTTTGGTAGTGGTGATTCACAGAGGAACATTGGCCAGGATGCCAGGGCACTTTTGTGATTGTACAAATCTTGTCATTCTCTAGATTGTGTGCTCAAGTTCTGAAGTGGGGTTTAAACCAACTGCCTTCTGATTCATGCAAGAGTGCTGCCAAGCTGAAGTGTGTGATAGTTAGGGAAAAAAAGGTGTATCCAGTAACATGATGTAAAGATAAGTATTCCTTTCTCTTCCCCAGCATTATGGTTCATTCTACCTGAACTAAGGTAGATTGGCACACAGCAAAAATAAAAAGCTTCACATTTATGCCTATCTGAATTTAATGACCATAAAAAATAAACCAAAATGAGAATGAGGCAACGTGAAGTATATTGTTACAAGAACTTATCCAGTCTCTGTACTTCTTAGTAAGCTTAGTATTTACTTTTTGATCCCTGCTATGCTGCATCAATGTAGAGCAGTTCAGTTTCTGTTTCACATCAACACAAGATCAGCATTGTAACACAGCTATCTAATCTAGTGCATTTAGGCTTAAACACCTTGAGTAAGTAGCTTCACCCTCCCGATTTTGACCAGGTGCAGTATAATCTGATACAAAGATGCTTTTAAAACACTATACAGGTAATCCACTGAACAGCCAGGACAATTTAAACAGATAAAAACACTCCTCTGGGCCTAAGCATGTGTGAACACTCTAATCCAAACCATCAAAACATTAAAACTTTACCAGCCAGAAAATAAAGCTTACAGGAGACCCAATGTCACACGGCCTGCAGTATAACTGCAGGGTGCACATCATATAACAGCAGCCTAAGAAAAATACTAATCCTTTTTTTTTTGAACAGCAGGTCATAGTTCCTGCAATATATTGTGTGACTGATAGGAATTGACTGACCATTAACATTCTGTTCAGCTACATGAATAAAGCAAGGATTGAGTCCATTTCAGAATGAAACTGAATCCACAGATAAGGTTTAAAACATGTAAAACCGCAGCTCACAAGCATGGTAATCCTCAGTTCTGGCATATTGAATGCCCCCTGATGGAGTTATCAAGCTGGAACACTGGTAGCAATCTGTACAAGTTTAATTGAATTGGACGGATCATTTAAAATGAGCCATTACATTACAATGAACTGACGCATTAAAAGAACTGAGATAAAATGGAAAAAGATAACAGGGGCTCCTTTTAAAACGAAATCTGACAGCAATACAAAGCAGTGCATGTGTGCATCTTATACACTGAGACAAATTACATAAATATTGTGCTGAGTTGTGCTAAGGTCTGAAAAGTATTTTAATATTTTTTAAATGTTGGTAATTTCTGGGAATAAATCACTGTGGTTTATTAAACAGACATCATGAAGGTAACTATTTTAACATAAATGTTATACAAGTATTGATAGTGAACATTTGATAAATGATCAGAGAAAAGTATAACGGAGATTACATAATGCCATTTTTCCTTATTGGTCTCACCCCACTGTCACCCTTTCATGTTGAGCTTCATTTCATTAAATTGTAGTTCTTCTGTGGTAGTCAACCTTTTCATTTGAAATGCTTACTTATTTTTTAAGACAAGCTAGGTGCATGAGCATAGATTTATCATCTTTCTCTTGTCACTTCAAGTAAACAATAAATGCAGGCCTTGTCAGCGACGCCCACATCCCATGAATAAAAAAAGCTCCATGTCAGTATAATTCTGAATGTGAGCATAATTTCTTCTTTTGTACCATTAGTTCTTCTTATTGGATGATTCTCACTGATCATATTTTGATTGTTGCCACACCTGGAGGCATTATAAAGAAGAGGCATTTGCAGGGAGAAATGCATCTGGTTATTTAAATAATCAGGCTAATATGTATTTTACCCATTGGTTTGCAGTGCCCGTTTCTTTCAAATTCAAGTATTTCTATCCATCTGGCCATATTCTGGCTATCTACCCTATTGTTTAATCAGTCAGAGGCAAATCTTCACAGCTTTCTCTAAATGGGCAATACAATCAAAATCTGCAGTGAACTGCAGCAGCAGTCTCTGCAGAAACTGACCTATTTACTTGCTTGTGTTTTTATTGTGCAATGGTTTACGTTTTGAATGTTTCCTTGAAGAAAGCCCTGTTTATTAGCACATCCTATATATTTCCATTTGGCCAGCAACTCAAAATTCCCTATTAAAAGGGCTTACAGCACTTAAATATACTCTTGAGTTTGTGAGCATCTAAAGAATTGAGGACTGCACTATTGTCAATTTGCAGTATTACAATCCATGTGCATAGTGCATTCCAAACATGCTTTCTTTGTAGACTAAAGTGATTGGTTTGGAATGTTAAAGACAAAAAAGATAATACCATGAAAGAATATTTTAAGGAGAATGAGAATTTCCAGGAACGCAGCTGATATGAAGCTGAGATGAATAGCTTTTTGAGATTCTTTTGTTTTTAAAGATCACCTGCTATTTTGATAGAATTCATCAAGCTACCAGTTCAAGCTCTGACAGATTTTCTTTGAGACAGCATATTCTTTTTCCACATATTAGGATTTTTATTCAAATTGATCAGAAAATGTGCAATAGACAGCGTTTTCAACCAGATTTAGGGAAATATTCTCTGTAGTTTGTTTGAAAATTTCAGTATAAAGGTATAATTCCATCCATAAAGGCCCTGTTTTAGAATAGTTAATAGTCATGTCGATGAATTCCTTCAATTTTGTTTACTGGAAACTGCTCTGGCATAATCTGGTGTAAATTTTCTCAACTCTACTGGGTTTTTTTGAAAGATGAAAGTGCTTTTTTAAAAGTGTTTTCTCTCTTTTCCTTTTCCTTGGTCAAAATGTAGCACGCACCATTACAGCCGATAGTGGAGAGCCTGCTTTCAGGCCTTTACCAAGGCTGCCCTGTAACCAGACACTGAGAGGTGTGCAGGTGTATCCCTGGATGATAATCCCTTTGATTTTCTCTTGCTGCCTATAGATACACTCAGCCTCCACTAGATATTTTCCAATGGCAGCACAGCTGAAAACAGATGAGGCCAAAAAAGGGTGTGGAAAAACCTGGAGGGGAGGAGCAGATTGGCCAGTCTGGGGTTAATTACATTGCAAGTCACCAGTCATTTATTTTACAATACCAACAGCAACAGTCATGACTTCAGTGGCAGTACTGCAAAAGAATGGAGGCAACGTGGCTATCTTCAGAGGTAACTAGAACTGAAGAGGCAGTTTTCATTTATTGAGAGTCATAGAGTAATTTATGACACAGAATGAGGCCAGTCAGCCCATTGAGTCCATGCAGGCTCTCCACAGAGCAATCCAGTCAGTCCCACTCCCCACCTACCCCCACCCCGTTTGATCCCCTAAGCCCTGAAAGTTTATTTCCTTCACGTGCCCATCCAGTTTCCTTTTGAAACCGTTGATTGTCTCAGCTTCCACCACCCTTGTGGGCAGCGGGTTCCAGGTTATTTTAGTTTGCTGCGTAAAAAAGCTCTTCCTCACATTCCATCTGCATTCATGCCCAAAGCCTTCAATCTGTGTCCCTACGGTCCTTGTACCATCAGTTAATGGGAACAGTCTTTCTTTGTCTAACTCATCTAAGCCTGTCATAATCTTGTACACCTCTATCAAATCTCCCCTCAATCTCTTTTGCTCCAGGGAGAACAACCCCAGCTTTTCTAACCTAACCTTGTAACTAAAATCCCCCATTCCTGGAACCATTCTGATAAATCTCCTCTGCATCCTCTCTTGGACCCTCACATCCTTCCCAAGGTGAGGTGACCAGATTCGCAAACAATACTCCAGTAAGGCCTAACCATGGCTTTATCATTTACTTAGCATAACTTCCCTGCTTTTGTCCACAGTGCCTCTATTTATGAAGCCCAAGATCCCATATGCTTTACTAACCACTCTCTCAGTATGTCCTGCCACCTTCAAGGATTAATGCGCATGCACCCCCAGGTTCTTCTGTTCCTGCACACTCTTTAGAGAGACAGAGACTGCTACCTCTTCAGGCCATTAGTCAGCTGAAGAGCTTGCTGCAAATTAACAGTTTTACCCCACTCGCTGCAGAAGGTAGAATAATGTTTAAAATAACTATGTACGTACCGATGTTTTTTTCTGCTGGGTTGAAGTCCACCCCTCAATGGAGATGCGGTGGTTCCGACAGCATTGAGACACTCAGGTGACATTACGGCGCCCTTCTGAAAATGGTGGTGCAATATGCAATAGTATTCCGTTCAAATTCAAGGCATTTGGATCGCATGTTGTAAACTTGAATTTCTTTAAATCAAATTCCTCCGCAGAACCAGAATCAAATTATAGAGGTGTCATTTTAGGAAAAATTAATAAACATATACTTATAAAAGATGCATAAGCACAAAAAAATGCAAATATATTTAGTACCAAGTAAATAGTGCAAATCACATTAGTCTATCAAATAAGGATTTTTCCAGATTTCAGCCATCTGAATCCAATTAACATTACTCGTCCATGCAATGCTCATCCCAGCAAAATGTATGATGACTTTTAAAGATCATGCCCAAGTGAAAAATGTTTATATTCTGTGACAGAGATGTGTGAAAGGAGTTTTATATGAATGCCTCATTTACCACATTTAAATTTCTCGCCTTCGTTTGAAAGTAATTTATTTAGGATAAAACGTATATTTTATGGATTGCTGTGGCTGTATAGAGCTGTTTCTGAACTTATTAATTAATGAATATGTCCCTCAATGTTCAATGTACCAGCAACTTCTGAAATTGCAGTTTCTCCACTAAACCTGACTTAACTGTCCCTGTTGCATATAACTATTTCAAATTAAATGCATTTTATTAGCATTTATATGGTAGCAATAGCAAAATAAATGATTAGAAAGCACAGAGAACAATTATGTCTGGGAGCTTCTCTTGCTGATTGCTATATATTTGCTAAGCCAATGATCACATTCTAAGAGAAAATCTGAAAAAGTGACAACCCAGCAAGCTTAGAGCAGGAGCTCTGAGGGCAAGTAAATCAGGTGAGTAAACAGTATGAATTTTTTTTTAACAAAAGCTGTCTGCCTAATTTTTATTCAGTCTATCAATAAACAAGTTAATAAAAAAAGACTAGAGGTAGCAGGGCAGTCTATGTGTTGGGGCTGCTGTATGTAGGAATTTGTGGACAGTGAGACTGTCCAGGATTCCCACATCTGTAGGATATGTCACTGTCTTGACCCAGCTCAGAGCTACTGAGCTGGAGTGTGAGTTAGAGACACTCTGAAACATAAGTGAGAGGGAGGAAGTTTTGCATAATGTTATCCAGAACGCAGTCATGCCCCAGAGGAAAGCCCAGGTTCGGGAAGGAGAGGATGTTAGTGTAAGGAATCTAGGAAGCGGGGACTTAGGAGAAGTTGAGAAAGAGGTTCCACAGACATTGGTCCTGGCCAATGGATATGATGTACTTACTATCTGTGAGGACAAGGAGAAAGAATATTGGGAGGACAACCACAATGCAGACCAGGGGATCACAGCTCAGAAGGCTTGCCAAGGTGGGTACAGCAGATTGAAATCCTCTAGTGATGGGGGACTCTATAATTCAAGGGATAAATAGCATCCTCTGCAGCCAAAAACAAGAGTCCCGTAGAGTACCAGGGTAAGTGATATCTCGAGGCAGCTAGAGAGAAATTTAGAAAGAGCGGGGTTTGTTGTGATCTATGCTGAAACAAGCAACATCTGTTGGAACAGGAAGGAAGTCCTGCTAAGGGAGTGTCAGGAACTAAATTAAAAAACAGAACCTCAAGGGTAATAATCTCTGGGTTACAATATTGCACACAGTGTCCACAATAAAACAGGGGAACTGGAGGCAATAATACTTTGCAAGGAACCAGATATAGTTGGGATTACTGAGACATAACTACAAAAAAATCAAGAGTGGGAATTAAACATTGCAGGGTATAACATACCCAGAGAAGATAGAGTGGGAAAAGGGGCAGGTGGAGTAGCTGTATCTATCAGAGACAAAATAATGGCAGTAGAAAAAAGTTTTGTAGCCATCAGTAGGACAGAAATAGAATCCATGTGGATAGAGAGAAGAGATTAAAAAAAGGATCAATCACGCTAATGGTGTCGTCTACAGACCAACTCGGAGGTGGAGGAAGAAATATGGCAACAAGTTAGGGAAATGAGTAAGATAGAATAATAATCATAGGGCATTTCAGTGACCCTGAAAATTAACTGGCCAGAAGAGTCAGGTAAAAGGGATAAGGGACTGGAGTTCCTACAGTGTATACAGGACTCATTTCTAACCCAGTATTTAAGAAGCCCAACAAACCCAAGGGAGGATTCACCACTGGATCTGATAATGGAGAATGAACTAGAGCCAATAAGAGAAGTAAAAGTAGGGGAACATCTAGGCAATAGTGACCATAATACGGTTTAAGATAATAATTGAGAAAGACATAAGCATGAGAAAGACCAGGGTAATAGATTGGAGCATAAACATTGGCACAAACTAGTTGGGCTGGTGGCCTATTTCTATGCTGTATATGCCATGTAATTCTAAGTCTTTGGTGTTAAATTTGGTCATTCCATATTGTTAAGTAGTTTATGCAGGATAACTTGCACTCTGAATTTGCTTGGAATCACCTTTCCTCCAACCTTGTTTCATTTATAACCTGAAGGCACCTGTTTGGTCTTCTGGTTTCTATAAGTCAGAAATAATCACACTTTAAACTCAAAAATACTGGAGCTCATTGTATATTTCATACAGCTCTACATGCTGCTTGGTAAAACTCATTTAGGCTGGTGTAGTGTTATGCATCACATGACTCCAGTGCAGCAGTGAATGTGGCACACATAGCTAATTGTTCCTCGGTAAACAGTTCGTACCTGTTTACGAATAATGTAACAATATATAACAGCACCTGATTCATGCTGAGTTATATCTTATCCGGGTGACAATTTTTCTTCTGTGAGCCTTTTCAGCAAGTGTCAGCAGATTATCCAAATATGTGGGTGTAATGGTATACTTACAAGATGACAAGTATACATAAGCAGTTTTAATTATAAATGTAGATGTAGAAAGTTAGAATAGAAATATAAAAATAAATGTATGATGACAAAATGTGGATTCAATTATGTCTGCATATCCGAGTCCCATTATTTCTATTTCTCTGACCTCGTTTCACTTGGTCTTGACTTCCCATGTCGAACATCGTGGAGACCGACCAGTATATTATTCCCCTATGTAAACAGTTGATATGGCGTGTATAATGTTAACTGCATCCAGATCTACCTGTTACGTTTGTAACTGCCTGCAATGCCTGTAGATAATGCTGTAACAGAGCTTTCACAGCTCAGTGTACTGAGGTCGTGTGTTAGAAAACCCTGTTACTGTGCAATTCACTGATTGAAATAATTTGGTGTACGTCTGTGTGTAGTTGCAGGCTCTGGCCTCTGGGAAGCTTTTTTGTATATTTTTTAAAGGCACAATCTCCGCCATGCTTTTCCCCCATTATACAATGTAAAACAGAGTATTACCTTTTTTTTAATATATATGTGAGCCCTAACCCAACTTGCATCCTCTACCACTCCTTAGCTGACTGTGAGCCATCATTGCAGATAGTGGATCTACTCCTCTTTCCACCCGCTAATTGCAGCAATTGGAGGCCTGACTCTCACGGGTTGGTTGGCTACCAGCCCTAGCCTGGTACTCAACGTCCCTTCTGCCACCTGACTGATGATTTGTTTTACTTGCTCTAATTTCCCACCCCGATGGTCGCAGGCCACTACCTGACATCATCTAGCCCATCCCACTAGCCCCACCACCCCCACCCTCCGCACAACTCTTTATTTTCTTCAGCTGATTTGGCTAACACTGCTCCCTATTCCTATTTCTGACCTCTGATGTGCCTCTTTAACCCCTCCCAAAAACAGAAATGACCAATATCACTACTTAGAGTGTTCAAACAAAAAGGAAACTACTTTTAAATGAATATTATAAATCAGCTCCCATAATATTCCCCCTTTCCCATCCTCCACCCCTTCCCTATTCTTTCCCTCTTGCCCCATCTTTCCCCTTCTCTTCCCATCTTCCCTGCTTCTCCCTCTCCCTACCCTTCCCTTTCTTCCCAATCCCTCTGGTTTTTCCCATTCTCCCATTCTTCCTCACCCCCCGCCCCCCACCTTTCTGTCACCAATTGTCCATCTCCTTCTCCCTCTTTACTCTGTTGTATTCCCTTTCCTTTCTCTCCCCACTCTCAACCCTTTCTCATTCCCTCTCTCCCTCTTTCTTATAGACTATTCCTCCCAGCGCCTGTCATCCCTTCTCCCCTTCCAGACATCCCAAGATCCTGTCTGCCCGCCCCCCGAGTCAAAAATTTCCTTCACCCTTACCTCTTACCCGTCCCTCCCTACTCTCCCTCCCTGCCTCATTTTACCCATGTACCCACATTCCCATCTCCACAGTAACTAGATCTATAATACTCTTTTCACTGGTAGCAGCAGTGTGGCCTTCCTCTGGGCTCCATACCCACTCTAACAATCTTGAATGGCCTTCCATTCTTTCTTCCTATTTCCCGGGCCTTTAGCTCTTCTCTCCCTCTTACAATATTCTACCTCCCCTCTGTTCATTCATTCTATGCTCTAATCCTGATCTACCATATCCCACTATCCACCAGCCTCTAACTCGGCCCAATTTCTCCTTCCCTCCCATCTCTAACTTTTCTCAGTAAGCCTCGAGCCCTCTTCTTCCTTCAGCCCCCAACCTCCAAACATGCTCTACTTTCTTCCTCACTTCAACTTCTAATTTTGTTCCCCCTTGGCTCCAGTACTCTGGACTACCTCTTTCACAGCCTCTAACCCTCTCTTTCCCCCCCCCTGATCTACCTCTCCCTGACCTCTTCTAGCTGTACCTTCCCCCTTTGACCTCTTCCGTCCTTCCTCAGCCTGGGACCAACTATTTGTTGCGCACCTGAAGACTGCACTTGTCTTGCTTCCCTACGTACAGTGCCATCAGAGATTGACTCCTTAAGTGGTATTTCATAGTGCCTCATAAATAAAAATACGCTGTTTTATTTATTTTTTTATTTTAATAGAGCCAGAAGCAAATGCTCCATAAATACATAAATATTGATGAATATCAAAGTAATTCATTTTTTTAGACATCAAATGACTATCTGACCTTAATTAGCTGCAACCTCTCCTGAGTCATAATTGTATATTAACATAAACATAAATGATCCAGAGATCGAAAGTGTCATCAACCCTTGCCCTAGTTTCTCTGCAGGGCGTTTTTACTCAGTTACATATGGAATGACCCATCCGCTGGCATCAAAAGACTTTGGTTTTGAAAAAACTAAGCCCGTGGCCTAGATATTTGCTGTACTGGCTGAAGAATTATACTGCAGAGATGAACCGTAACAAAAAGAAAGACGAACAGAACAGTAAAGTACACTTTCAAAAGGCACTGCACCCAGGAATTTGCCAATGTAGTAGAATTTAATTATTATTGAATAAAATCATTAAAAATATTCAGTTTTGAGGGGTCAATTTTCATTATTTGCTTCATGAATTTTGATTTTCATTCCATTTGTTCCTAACTCCTGCACAGCATCTATGAGATATGTAAAAGAGGCTGTGATGTGGGTTTATCCTGACATTGGTACCAATGATATAACAAGAAAGAGGGATAGGGTCCTGCAGGCTGTATTTGGGGAGTTAGGAAAGAGATTAGCAAGCAGGACCACAAGGGTAGTAATCTCCAGATTACTCCCAAGGCCACGTCCTGGTGAGTATAGTAATAGGAAAATACAGCAGATGAATGTGTGGCTGGAGAGATGGTGCAGGAGGGACGGCTTCAGATTTCTGGGGCATTGGGATCGGTTCTGGGGAAGGTGGGAGCTGTATAAGCTGGATGGTCTGCACCTGAACAGGACTGGGACAAATATCCTTTTAGGATGGTTTGCTCGTGCTGTTGGGGATGGTTTAAACTAGATTGGCAGGGGTTTGGGACCCTGAGTGCAGTCTTAGATAGGATAATTTCAGGGTAGGGAACAGGAGGCAGAAAATTAGCGAGTGACTCTGAAAGACAGAAAAAGCAAAGGTTAAAAAGTGTGCAACACAGGAATTTGGCAATGTTAAAGGGTATTTATTTAAATGCAAGGAGTATAATATATAAAGACAATGAATTGAGGGCACAGATAGACTCATGGCAACATGATATCGTTGCTATAATGGAAACTTGGCTTAAAGAGGGGCAATAATGGCATCCCTGGATATAGAGTTTTCAGGTGTGATAGAGAGGGGGATAAAAAAGGATGGGGTATAGCATTATTAGTTAAGGAATCAATAACAGCATTGAGGAGGGATGATATGCTCAATGAATCATCAAACAAGGCCATATGGATGGAGCTCAGAAATAAAAAGGGAGCAGCCAAATTACTGGGAGTGTACTGTAGACCCCCAAATAGTGAGAGGAAGATAGAAGAACAAATATGTAGCCAGATTTTTGAGTGCATAAACGTTACGGCAATAATAGTTGGGGATTTCAACTACCCCAATATCAACTGGGATACAAATAGTGTGGAGGGCATAGAGGGGGCAAAATTCTTGAACTGTGTTCAAGAACCCACTGGTAACAGTGGGTGACCATTTTGGAGATAGTGACCATAATACTGTTAGTTTTAGCATAATCATGGAAAAGGACAAAGATAAAACAGGAGCAAAGGTTCTAAATTGAGGGAAGGCAACTTTTACGAAACTGACAGGTGACCTGGTGAAAGTGGATTGGATACAGCTTCTCGAAGGAAAATCAGTGGCAAACCAGTGGGAGGCATTCAAGAGCGAGATACTACATGCCTAGTGTAGGCATGTCCCCACAAAGACTAGGGGTGGTACTGCCAAATCTAGAGCCCCTTGGTTATCTAAAAGCTTACAGGGTAAGTTGAAGCAAAAAAAAGAAAGCTTATGACGATCACAAATATCTTAATACTTTAGAAAGCTTACAGCAGGATAGAAAGTGCAGGGGTGAAGTAAAAAAGGAAATTAGAAAAGCAAAGAGAGGACATGAAAAATTATTAGCAGGTAAAATCAAAGAAAGCCCGAAGATGTTCATCAGTAAATTAAGAGCAAGAGGATAATTAAGGAAAGTGTAGGGCTATCAGAGATGCACAGGGGAACTTATGCGTGGATACAGAAGATGTAGGCAGAGTTCTTAATTAGTTTTTTTGTCTCTGTCTTCACAAAGGAGAGGTTAGTTGCAGATATTGTAGTTAAAGAGGAGGAGTATAAAATATTAGATATGATAAGCATAATGAAAGAGGAAGCACTTGAGGGTCTGACATCCCTGAAAGTGGATAAATCACCAGGACCGGATGGATTGCATCCCAGGTTGTTAAAGGAACCCATGGAGGAAATAGCGGATGCACTGAGGATCATCTTCAAGTCCTCACTGGTTACAGGCGAGGTTCCAGATGATTGGAGGTCTGTGAACATTGTACGATTGTTTAAAAAGGGTGTGAGGGTTAAGCCAGGTAATTATAGGCCAGTCAGTCTGACCTGAGTGGTGGGTAAATTGTTAGAATCTATTCTGAGGGATAGGATAAACTGTCACTTAGAAAGGCACGGATTAATCAGGGATAGTCAGTATGGATGTGTTAGGCAAGGTCATGTCTTACTAACTTAATTGAGTTTTTTGAGGAAGTAACAAGAAGGATTGATGAGGGTAGTGCAGTGGATGTGGTTTACACGGATTTTAGTAAGGCATTTGACAAGGTTCCGCAAGGCAGACGGATCAGTAAAATGAAAGCCCATGGGATAAATGGAAAGGTGCAGGTCAGATCCAGAATTGGCTCAGGGACAGGAAACAAAGGGTAGTAGTCGACGTATGTTTTTGTGAATGGAAAGCAGTTTCCAGTGGCATTCCACAGGGTTCAGTGTTGGGTCCCTTGCTGTTTGTGGTATATATTAATGATTTGGACTTAAATGTGGGAGGCATGATTGGGAAATTTGCAGATGACACAAAAATTGGCCTTGTAGTTAATAGTGAGGAGGAAAGCCGTGGACTTCAAAATTATATCAATGGTTTGGTTGAGTGGGCAGAAAAGTGGCAAATGGAATTCAATCCAGAGAAGTGTGAGGTATTGCATTTGGGGAGGACAAATAAAGCGAGGGAATACATTATAGACGGAAGGATATTGAGATTGGTAGAAAAAGTGAGAGACATTGAAGTGCAGGTCCACAGGTCCCTGAAGGTGGCAGGACTGGTAGATAGAGTGGTGAAGAAGGCATATGGATTGCTTTCCTTTATTGGCTGAGGTATAGAGTACAAAAGCAGGGATGTGATTCTGGAACTGTATAGAATGCTGGTTCGGCCACAGCTGGAGTGCGTGCAGTTCTGGTCACCACATTACAGAAAGGACATAATTGCTCTGGAGAGAGTACAGGGGAGATTTACAAGAATGTTGCCAGGGCTTGAAGGTTGCGGCTATGAGGAAAGATTGGATAGGCTAGGGTTGTTTTCCCTGGAACTGAGGAGGCTGAGGGGTAACTTGATTGAGGTGTACAAAATTATGAGGGGCCTAAACAGAATGAACAGGAAGGACCTTTTTCCCCTGGTGGGGAGGTCAGTTACCAGGGGGAACAGATTTAAGGTGATTGGTGTAAGGATTAGAGGGGACATGTGGGGAAACTTTTTCATCCAAAGGGTGGTGGGTGTCTGGAATTCGCTGCCAGGAAGTGGTACCTAGACATGTACCTGAAGTGCTGTAACCTGTGGGGCTATGGACCAGGTGCTGGAAGGTGGGATTAGTTTGGGTGGCTAGTTTATTCAGCCGGCACGGACACGATGGACTGAATGGCCTCCTTCTGTGTCGTACTTTTTCTATGGTTCTATGAAAGATCCGACAACATTGACAGGCACTCCGTTTTTCCACAGATGGCATTTAATACCTTACAGACAGCAAATGCACAGCTAACAACGAGCAGAATAAGCATTCAGGTTAAAATTTAACCAATTTTAATTTAAATTTTAATGTAGAGCATGCAGAGATGTTGTTATACAGATTAAAAGGCTGAAACAAAATCACAATCAGTACTAAGGAAACAATTTAATTATACTTTAATACACACACATTCATTGTAGTCAATAACCTATTTCAACACTATTAGGTCAAGATTTATTTACCTCTGTTTTTAATTCTACAGGTTTGAAACACCATTCAGATTATACATTTGAATTCAACCAATATAAAAAGACTTATAAAATTGTCAAAATAAATTTTCAGAGAAAGCTTATTGTAATTTAGTCCAAAGTTAGGGGAGGAATTTATCCTGCCTTTGGAGACAGACACAAAGGTGGAGTGGGGGGATGCTGCAAACTAAATGGCAAGGAATGCAATTCCAGACATTGCTTGGGCCCCCTGCCATTCTGTCCAGGGCAGGGAAGGCTGAGGTGGCCGTCCCGCCCCAGGCCAATTGAGGCCCTTAAGTGCCAATTAATGGCTACTTAAGGGCCTCTTCCTGCCTCCACTCTAATTTTGTGGAATATGGATGGGCGTACTTTAACATGGAGATACCGCCAGGTAAGATCTAGTGGCCTCCAAGCGGGGTTGGGATGTGTCTCTCCTTTGGGGGCAATCCATGGCCCCTGGAGGGGCCACCCCTCCACAATGCCCACCACCCCCCCCCCCCCAAGGAAGACCACCCCCCCGCACCCTCACCAACCCCACCCCATTGCCAACCATTGAGTAAAGAAGTTTTTCCCGCCTTCCCCTAATAAACTCTGAATTTAAAGTCCACGCAAGTAAGGGGATGTTTATTTTCCCAATATTTACACTTGCTTTATCCCCTACAACTTGACTAAAGCAAGCTAATTAGCTATTGAGATGTACTGTGTTATATTTTAAGAAACACACAACCTGGTGTGAAGCTCCAAACTGTTTGCTAACCCAAGCTACAAAGCTGGATATTTCACTTCAGGGTGGTCCCACACGACAAAGGACCTCCCTGATTTTCCTCGATGACCCTGAACCCGCTTACCTGTCCCGGCACTGCAGAGTTGCCGAGCTCTGGAGGTGGCAGCTTGTCCCTTAAAGGGATGGTGTCCCTGATGGTGGGAAGTTCATTGGCTGCCCACTGTTAAAGAGCAATGGGGGTTCGATGGAGGATCGAGGTGGGTTCTCCCGCCTGCATTCCAGCCCACCACCAGAACCCCCGATGGTGGAATAAAATCCGGCCCTTAGCCTTTGATGGCATTAGCATACCTAGAGTAAAAATCCAAAAATCTAAGAAGCCGTTCCATGGTTAACTGGTGTACCAATCAGTAACAGTTCCATTGTTAACCTGCAAACTGTTCACTAGGGTTCCATGGTCATCATGTTTCAGGATTCTTGATCCTTTTTTCTGCAGAGAGAGGTTTTGGGAATGAGTTATATTCAAACGTTGTGTTTTAAAACAGAATTAATTTGCATATGTTTAAAAAGCCATAGGCTTCAGTCATTGAAACCATGGAGGAGGAGGGGAGGTTGATGTCCTAAGGAGCCAACTGTCCTTGCTGTTATCCATACTGTTATCCTGACCTGATGGCCTGCATCCTAAGGTCTTTAAAAAAAGTGGCTGCAGAGATAATGGATGCACTGGTTGTAATCCTCCAAAATTCCCTAGTTTCTGGAAAGATCCCAGTGGATTAGAAAACTGCAAATATAACACTCCTATTCAAGAAAGGAGGGACAGAAAAAGGAAGAAAGGCTTGCATTTGTGTAGTGCCTTTCATGACCACTGGATATCTGAAAGTGCTTTACAGTCAATTAAGTGCTTTTTGAAGTGTTGTCACTGCTGTAATGGAGGAAATGCAACAGCCAATTTGCACACAGCAATGTGATAATGAGCAAATGATCTGTTTTTTGTGATGTTGATTGAGGGATAAATATTGCCCAGGATATTTGGGAGAACTCCCCTGATCTTCTTTGAAATAGTGCCATGTGATCTTTTACATCCCCCCAAGAAGGCAAATGGGGCCTCAGTTTAATATCTCGTCCGAAAGATGGCACCTCGGACAATGCAGTACTCCTTCAGTACTATACTGGAGTGACAGCCTTGATTTTTGTGGCCGAGCCCTGGAATGGAACTTGAACCTAGAGCCTTGTAATTCAGAGACAATGGTGGTACCCACTGAGCCATGGCTGACACTTAAGACAGAAAGCAGGAAACATAGGCAAGTTAACCTAACATCTGTCATTGGGAAAATGCTGGAATCCATCACTGAGGAAGTCGTAACAGGACATTTAGAAAATCATAATACAATCAAGCAGAATCAACATGATTCTATGAAAGAGTTATTAGTGTTCTTTGAGGAAATAACAAACAGGGTAGATAAAGGGGAACCAGTAGATGTTGTGTATTTGGATTTCCAAAAAGGATTCGATAAGCTGCCACATGAAAGGTTACTGCACAAGAAAAGAGCTCATGGTTTTGGGGATAGTATATTAACATGGATGGAGGATTGGCTAACTAACAGCAAACAGAGAGTCGGGATAAATGAGTCATTTTCAAGTAGGCAAACTGTACCTAATGGGGTACCACAGGGATCAGTGCTGGGGCCACAACTATTTATGATCTATATTCATGACTTGGATGAAGAGACCAAGTGTATTGTAGCCAAATTTGCTGATGATACAAAGATAGGTGGGAAAGCAAGCTGTGAGGACACCAAGAGTCTGCAAAGGGATATAGATAGGTTAAGTGAATGGGGAAAAAATTGGCAGATGGAGTATAATGTGGGAAAATGTGAGACTGTCCACTTGGGTATAAAGAATAGAAAAGCGAAACATTGTTTAAATGGGGAGAAACTACACAATGCTGCTGAACAGAGTTATCTAGGTATCCTCGTACATGAATCACAAAAAGTCAGCATGCAGGTACAGCAAGTAATTAGGAAAGCAAATGGAATGTTGGCCTTTATTGCAAGGAAGTGGAGTATAAAAGCAGAGAGGTCTTGCTACAGCTGTATGGAGCTTTGGTGAGACCACACCTAGAGTACTGTGGTACAGTTTTGGTCTCCTTATTTAAGGAAGGTTATACTTGCATTAGAGGCCGTTTAGTAAAGGTTCACTCGGTTGATTACAGAGATGAATTCTCTACCACAGAAAGCAGTTGAGGCCAAATCATTAAATATATTCAAGAATTAGTTAGTTATAGTTCTTAGGGCTAAAGGGATCAAGGGATACGGGGAGAAAGCGGGAACAGGGTAGAGTTTGGATGATCAGCCATGATCGTATTGAATGGCAGTGCAGGCTCGAAGGGTCGAATGGCCTACTCCTGCTCCTATTTTTCTATGTTTCTATGAAGGGGTTGTGTTATGAGGAAATGTTGAGCAGGTTGGACCTATACTCATTGGAGTTTAGAAGAACAAGGGGTAATCTTATTGAAACATATAAGATTCTGATGGAGCTTGACAAAGTAGACGCTGAGAGGATGATTCCCCTCATGGGGAATCTAGAACTATGAGGCACAGTTTCAGAATAAGGGGTCTCCCATTTAAGATGGAGATGAGGAGAAATTTCTTCTCTCAGAAGGCCGTTTGTCTTTGGAATTCTATACTGCAGACAGCAATGGTGGCTGGGTCATTGAATATATTGACGGCTGAGATAGACAGATTTTCAATCTACAATAGCATGAAGTGTTATGCGAGATAGGCAGGAAAGTAAGGTTGAGGCCAAGATCAGATCAACTATGACCTTATTGAATGGCGGAGCAGGCTTGGGAGGCCAAATGGCCAAGTCCTGCTTTTATTTCTTATGTTCTGATCTCCTGGAATTTGTGATTGATGACCCTTAGAGGTTAGAGAAGAATTTCCCAGAAATCTTTTTCTCCTGAACCAGTCTAGTTTTTTCTTAGTTGATTTTCCTCTCCCAGGAGATTACAATGAAGCCAGTAAAGGTCTAGTGTTCGAAAATTGCTTGCAGATACAACATTTTCATTGTTAAAAGTTAAAAACATAAAGTACTCCTGCTTAAATTTAGAACTTTGAACATCAGGTCCAACTTTGATTCCCTTAGCTTTGAAAGGTGTATTAGGGAGCCTGGATGGAGAAGCAATGAAGATTATATTTCATTCAAAGATCACCTTAGAAAAATGAAAGTTAAGAGTAAATATCTGATTTATATTTTTAGTTGATATAACACTCTAGATTCTTGGAGCTGGATTTAGTATTAAGGGCTCCAACTACCACAACACCTCTCCACTAACCTCCCCCACCCCACCCCGCCCCACAGAGTCCTCTCGCCACTTGCCAGTCTTGTAAACCCGTTGGACTCCCTCTCCCCTATGGACTGCTCACTCCACCAACTTCCCCTCCCCTCCCCCAAGATTCTTCTCCCTCCCAATCCAGACTCTGTCACTCCCAGACTTCTCACCCTCCACCTCCCTCCAACAGCGATCCCTCTTTCACCCACCCCCCAGCCCCTTGACTGCTGATCCAATATACCAATCATGTCCTGTGGTCCTGTTGCACATAAGTTTCACCACAATGCTTAGTGGTTACAATTTCTAGGCCAAGATCATTATACTGGACCTGCTGGCAGAACAAGTGGCGGCACAGTGGCGCAGTGGTTAGCACCGCAGCCTCACAGCTCCAGCGACCCGGGTTCAATTCTGGGTACTGCCTGTGTGGAGTTTGCAAATTCTCCCTGTGTCTGCGTGGGTTTCCTTTGGGTGCTCCGGTTTCCTCCCACAACCAAAAAGACTTGCAGGTTGATAGGTAGATTGGCCATTATAAATTGCCCCGAGTATAGGTAGGTGGTAGAGGAATATAGAGACAGGTGAGGATGTGGTAGGAATATGGGATTAGTGTAGGATTAGTATAAATGGGTGGTTAATGGTCGGCACAGACTCGGTGGGCCGAAGGGCCTGTTTCAGTGCGTATCTCTAAATCTAAAGTGTTAAGTTCAAGGCAAAAGCGTGATAGGAACTTAAATTACAGTATTGTAAATATAGTGTATATTACATGATAGTAATGTTGCCTTCACTACCAGTCAATTAGACCAAATGAGCTTAATGGGCCTTATCTTATTCTATAGTATCTCTGCTCTGATGGTCTTCCAATTAATGTTAACACTAATGATTTCCTGTAAAGGTGTTATCATCATTGTTCTCACTCTGCAACAAGCCAAGATCTTATAACAGTCATGTGTTTCAATTTAAGAAATTCGAACAATGCCAATAATGTGGACATAGAATGACAGTGTTTCTTGGTGAAGCAGCTGGTGCCTTAATGAGTTAACAATGAGATTAGAGAAATATTCTGCCGTTTTCTGTAACCGCAACATATATTCAGCTTATCAAAAGTTTCACTCACACAATAAAAACAGCACATTGCAACAACTCTAGTTAGTATACAAGATATAGTACTTTCTGAACGTCACTTGTATGTCAGTCTTGATTTGTCAATTTCAGTTCATCAGATGATAAAAAGCTAATACCTTTTGTCAGGCTTACCTTTCAATAACACATACAGCTTCACAACCACAGAGATCTATCATTGTCAGTTGACTAGAGAACCGCAGGCTGTCACAAATATCCTGAATATAACTCTGTCTTTTACAGCGCTTTGAATGTCAACCTTGACAATATTGCTGCTCATCAACCCCGTACTGAGGTAAAGTTGCATCTGGAGCTGGCTAAGTCCTTTCTTTATTTTCCATAGTCTGTTCATTTAAGTATTGGTTGTCTAATCCTCTGGCTTTATGGAAATGTGTTTGACCTAGTGAATCTGGTGCAGCTCGCCCTCTGCCCTAGCTCCTGCACATTTCTGCTTGGTGATTCACTACTAGCCTAGCCTGCAAAGTACGTGTGGTGCCAGTGTCTGAGCTGGTGCTTGCTAGGGTCAGATCAATTGATAGTGCATCTTCAGGAAGGTTGGTCTCCTTTTCCTCAAGTGGCAGATGTGTCTTTGCATTTTCAGCGCCTGTAATGAAAGAGAGAGAGAAAGGTTAGATTTTAGTGTGAAGAGAGAGCAGGGAAAGATGAGTAGTTAGTGAAAGCAGCTGCAGTTTGTTGTATAGAGTGTGTGTAGGGTGAGCTAGAGGAAAGAAGGGAAACTAGAGATGGTCTTGCCAACGATGCCGACATCCCATGAATAAATTTGAAAAAAGGTTGACATGTGAAGAGACACTGTGCAACCTTTCCTGCGATGACAGCCTCTTGCACGATCTTCTCCAGCAAGAAGGGTATGTATTAGTGGCAGTCTTCCAAAGTGTGTGAAGAATGTGGCTGTCATGGTATAATAGTTTGCAGTACATGAGGTGTTGGGAAGTAAGGATTGTAATGATGATGAGCCTGTGAGTATGAGGAGAAGCTGGTCAAGTAAAATTTGGTACAATGATTGTCGGAGAGTGAAGGGAAGTGGGAAAGGGGAGTACTATAAATCGAGAGGCTGGAGATGTGAGCAGAGAATAAGGGAGCACTGTTCTTACCTTGACAACTCTTGTGAGGTCATTGGATTTACTTCAGCATTGCCACATCCTGGGAGCGAAGCAACCTCTTCCCACTGGCAGTGAAGGTATTATCTGGAGGGCTTAATGGATTCCTACTTATACAATATGTGATCAGTGATATTATTGTGCTAAGGCATCTACTGATGGATTCTGGTTTGGTTCCAAACTGTTCTGAGATAGCCATCTATGAAAACAGTTGCTTGAATTGCCAGAAAGCAATTTGGCTGTTTATTGTAGCTTTTAAGGGAACAACATGATACTTCATTTTGAAGAACAACAATTCACATGTATTTTCTGTAATGTAGTATATTGTATTCACTAAGCATAGTACAGTCAGACAAAATGCAAATTAGATGACTGCTTTGCTGAAAACCTCCATTCTGTCCACAACTTTCAAGAAGCCGGCACAGGCATGATGGGCCGAATGACCTTCTTTTGTATCATTCTATGATCCTATGAAGTGTGACCTTCAGCTCCCTGTCACTGCCAACATCAATTTTCTGTCCCCGTTCCTCTTTGATCCCTCTGTCTTTGGCCTTCCACACTGTTCCAGTGAAACTTAATGCCAGCTCCAGAAGCAGCACCATGGCCGGAATTTTAGGTGGCGGCGGTAGCCCCACCCACCAGCTGGAAGTTGGGGGACAGCCTCCCTACACTGGGCCTGGAATCCACACAGCAGTTATACGTGGCCCAGGCCCTTAATTGGCCTCCAAGAACTGCCAGCCAGTCAGAGGGCCAGCAGCTCTTCAGTCCCAGCAGTGGGCACCGGGAGCGGTAGCCCGTGCTGGGACTGCACCCACCAAGAGGAGCAACATGGATAGAAACATAGAAAATAGGAGAAGGAGTAGGCCCTTCGAGCCTGCTCCACCATTCATTATGATCATGGTTGATCATCCAACTCAGTAACCTGTTCCCGCTTTCGCCCCATACTCTTTGATCCCATTAGACCCAAGAGCTATATCTAACTCCTTCTTGAAAACATACAATGTTTTGGCCTCAACTGCTTTCTGTGGTAGCGAATTCCATAGGCTCACCACTCTCTGGGTGAAGGAATTTCTCCTCATCTCAGTCCTGAAAGGTTTACCCCGTATCCTGAGACTCTGACCCCTGGCTCTGGACTCCCCCAACATGGGGAACGTCCTTCCTGCATCTACCCTGTCAAGTCCTGTTAGAATTTTATAGGTTTCTATGAGATCACCCCTCACTCTTCTGAACTCCAGCTAATATAATCCTAACCAACTCAACTTCTCCTCATACGTCAGTCCCGCCATCCCAGGAATCAGTCTGGTAAACCTTTGCTGCACTCCCTCTATAGCAAGAACATCCTTCCTCAGATAAGGAGACCAAAACTGCACACAATATTCCAGGTGTGGCCTCACCAAGGCCCTGTATAATTGCAGCAAGACATCCCTGCTCCTGTACTCGAATCCTCTCACTATGAAGGCCAATATATCATTTGCCTTTTTCACCACCTGTTGCACCTACATGCTTACCTTCAGCGACTGGTGTACCAGAACACCCAGGTCTCGCTGCATATTCCCCTCTCTCAGTTTATAGCTGTTCAGATAATAATCTGCCTTCCTGTTTTTGCGACCAAAATGGATAACCTCATTTATCCATATTATACTGCATCTGCCATGCATTTTCCCACTCACTCAACTTGTCCAAATCACCCTGAAGCCTCTCTGTATCCTCCTCACAACTCACCCTCCAACCCAGTTTTGTGTCATCTGCAAATTTGGAGATATTACATTTAGTTCTCTCACCTAAATCATTAATATATATTGTGAATAGCTGGGGTCCGAGCACCGATCCCTGCGGTACCCCACTAGTCACTGCCTGCCATTCGGAAAAAGACCCATCTATCCATACTCTTTGTTTCCTGTCTGCCAAACCAATTTTCTATCCATCGCAATACACTACCCCCAATCCCATGCGCTTTAATTTTACATGCTGATCTCTTATGTGGGACTTTGCCGAAAGCCCTCTGAAAGTCCTCATAAACCACATCCACTGGCTCCCCCTCATCAACTCTACTAGTTATATCCTCAAAGAATTCTAGTAGATTTGCCAAGCATGATTTCTCTTTGGTAAATCCATAATGACTCTGCCTGATTCTACTACTGTTCTGTAAGTGCTCTGCTGTAAAATCTTTGATAATGGACTCTAGAATTTTCCCCACTACCAACGTCAGGCTGACTGGTCTAAAATTCCCTGCTTTCTTTCTACCTCCCTTTTTAAATAGTGGGGTTACATTAGCTACCCTCCAATCTGTAGGAACAGTTCCAGAGTCTACAGAATCTTGGAAGATGACCACCAATGCATCCACTATTTCCAGGGCCACTTCCTTAAGTACTCTGGGATGCATACCATCAGGCCCTGGGGATTTATCAGCCTTCAATCCAATCAATTTCTCCAACACCATTTCTCTACTAATACTGATTTCCTTCAGTTCCTCTCTCTCACTAAGCCCTGTGTTCCCCAACATTTCTGGTATGATATTTGTGTCCTCCTTTGTGAAGACAGAACCAAATTATGCATTTAGTTGGTCAGCCATTTCCATGTTCCCCATAATAAATTCCCCTTTTTCTGACTGTAAGGGACCTACATTTGTCTTCACCAATCGCCCTTGGAACAGGTAAGTGGGAATCGGGCCTCGCCAGGCACAATCAGCTGAGCCCCGGCGAGGGAGGTGGGAGTTGATCGAGAGGATGGAGGAGGTGTTCCAGCGTGGGCAGCTTGTGCTTCTGGGGGGGGGACCTCCGTGAGGCACAGTGTGTCCGATCAGGAGGTCTCCTTCCCCCACAGCCTGCAAGGAGGCTGCCAAATATTACTGGACAGCCTCCTCAGGTGCTGAAGTGCCCGTCTGCCACTGGTAATATACCCTCAGCGGAGGCTGGAAGCCCTTAAGTGGCAATTAATCAGCCACTTAAGAGCCTCAATTGTCCTGGGTGGGCGAACCTTGGCCACCTTCCCCCTGCTTGTAAAATAGCAGCGGGGGCAGGTAGGCAACAGGAATAGCAGCCCCCACCTCCCACTCAATTTTATGCCCTCTATCCCCCTCCCAGGGCGGTGGGTGCGTAAAATTCCAGCCTGTGTCTTTCTACTCTGCAGTCTTCTGGACTTAATGTTGACTTGAATAAGTTCAGACCTTAACAACAACCTTCACTTTTCTATGAATGTTGGTGATGTGGAATGGTTCTGTCAACATCAAGGGGGTAAAGTGGATTGGCACTTGGGGTTGTTAACCCTTTCACCAAAATACCATGCTGACAAGAGAGACCATGGATTTGGTGCAGACCTGTTTTTATTTTTTCTCCTTAGGCTTTTGCATCCCACTCTGTTTTGCTCACTTCTCTTCCAACATCAGGCTATTTACCTCACAATGCCTCAGATATTCCCACATTCCTTGCTTCTCTTATTTCTTTCACACTGCTTCCCATTATCTGATGTCATCTCAGGCATCTAACCACCATCTGTTTATCTTTTGAACTGATCCCAGGTCATTCCACTGATACTTCTTGTCTCGTGTATATATTTTCTTTTTTTGTCCCTGCACCTTTCCTTTCTTCTGGTTCTATTCATTTTTTCTGTTCTGATGAAGGGTTACAAAGAATACCGTTCTCGCCACAGTTGCTGGCTGACCTGCTCTGCATTTCCAGAATTTTCTGTCTTTGTTTCAGATTTCCAGCATTTGCAATGTTTTATTCCTCCAGAACACACAGTAGCAATTGGAAAATCAGTGGAACACTTTATAAGCCCGTATCTTGTCTCTGAGTGACAGCACATTTTACTGCATTCTATTTTCAAGTGCTAGTTTATCTAGCAGCGTAGCACAATGTTTTCCTCGCTATTTGAACAGTAGTGGTTCATAAATTATAACAGCATTAGAACCACACTTGGGAATGATGATGAAAAAGGCCTTGGATTGCTTAGATGGTGAAATGTGTCTGCCAGAAATTTCAATCACTACCTCTATTCTGGATTTCTACCGGATTTAAGAACCTCTTCAAAGCCATACATCACTCCCACCAAGCTCCAGCTGTGACACCTCTCTATCTTGTTCTTCAGTGCTGTATCTCTAATCTAATCTAATCTAATTCACTGTCTCTAGGGTTACCAACCTCCAGGATTGTACTGGAGTCTCCAGAAATGAGAGATTAATCTCCTAGACACTGCTGTAAGCAACCCCGGAGAACAATCATAAGGACTTTGAAAAGAATTGTGTGTTTTTTTTCATTTTCTTCAAACCTTTTGTTTACACAATCAAAAATCTTGGACTTGGGACAAGAGGCTGTTTGTTAGAGTGGGGTAGTTGGAGATCACATGATGGAACTTCCAGGAATACGTCCAGTCAGGGTTGGCAACCCCACATAGGCCTTGGCCAGTGACACAACTGTTATCAATTGCAACCCAGTGTCGTTCAGTCTCCAGCCGCGCACAGTGCTCTGCAGGTTGCTCATCTCCTTCCGCATGGATTTTCACCCTGCTGGTGCAGAACTCCCAGTGCCGTTTGCAGAGACCCAATGTGCCGATGAGCCCAAGGCCACCACATACTGCTGAAGCAAGGCAGGGGCCTGCAACTGCACCACAGCTCTCTTCACTCAGGTAAACAGGGCAAGTATTGGCCCTGACGGCTCTAAAACATTTTCCCATGATCCTCTGCCACTGCTCAGAATGGGGCCGATATAAGTAAGTAATTAAAGAGACTGCAAAGCTTAAAATGATGGCAATGTAAATAAATATCTAACTTAAAACACTTTAAATACAGAACTCAGAATCCAGCCAACATTAAAAAAAAAATTACTCATGCCACTCTAAATCGAGCGAATAAATAAAAAAATTTAAAACACTGATCGGCATGTTCTAAATTGAACTGATATGTCAATAAATAAGATATAAAACTACTCCGATCAGTCACTCTAAATTGTTCAGAATCAAGCCTGACTTTTCAAGAAATAAATGTTTCCCTTAGAGCAGGGCCTGAAGCAGCAGATTTTTCGGCCAGTATGAAGAGAAATATTACATGGCTGGGGACTCAACAGCTAAAATTCAAGAGACAAGCACTATAGTGCCACCTGTGGTAGTACATCTGGGTGACAAAATAGAACTCATGCAGCAGTAAACCAACAGGCTGACACAGGCAAAATCTATGTTATGTGCGGCCATAGGAAATTATTATGTGATAAGGTTGGCACAGAAAAGTGACAAAAACGGGACAGCAGGAAATCAAGTGACATAGACAAGAAGCACGTGTAGATTTTGTTTTTTATTCATTCATGGGATGTGGGCGTCGCTGGCCCATCCCTAATTGCCCTTGAGAAGGTGGTGGGGAGCTGCCTTCTTGAACCGCTGGGGAGTCAGGTGGTGTTACTTGCTGCAGGATTCCTAGCCTCTGACCTGCTCTTGTAGCCATGATATTTATATGACTACTCCAGTTCAGTTTCTGGTCAATGGTAACCCCCAAGATGTTGATAGTGGGAAATTCAGAGATCATAATGCCATTGAATGTCAAGGGGAGATGGTTAGAATCTCTCTTGTTGGAGATGGTCATTGCCTTAGATTATAGATATTTTCACAGTTAAATAGAAAAAAATTCACAATTTACAACACAGTAAGGGAGTTGATCAAAGCATTAGAGCAACAGAAATTGAGGATTTGAGGGACACAAAACTGAGTTATTACAGTATCAGTACACAGGAGGCGAAAATGTACAACTGTCTCCTTAAACCACTCTTCCTGCCCTCTCTATCCTTTCCTCTAACCACAAGTGCAAGGGGCTCCTGGATTTCTTTGTCATTAAGACTGATACCATCCTCTTAGCTGCCTCTGCTGCTTTCCCACTTCCCTTTCCCCACCAAGCCAAATCTCCCTTCAGGCTACCCTGCCCTTGCCCTAAACCCCATCCTTTTCTAGTTTCTCTTCTATCTTCCCTCATGTCATCTCCAAGTTCATCTTATCCATGAGACCCATTCCCATTAATTTGCTGAACGCCCACATTCCTTCTCAGCCCCCGTTAGCTGATATTGTAAATGTTTACCTCTCTTCAGGTTGTGTTCAACTTTCTTTTTAAAAAATCATCATTCTCTCCCTCACAAAGCCCACCCCTGACCCCCACCCCCCTTTGACTTTGCAAACTACTACCACATTTCCAATATCTTTTTCCTCCCCAAAGTCCTTGAACAAGGACTTAAGAGTCCTTGCCTCTTAAATTGGTGGCCTTTTTCCTGCAGCTCCATGTTTCAATCACTGAAATCAGGTTTCACCCTGCCGCAGCACTGAAGCCAAAGGATGTATCCTTGTTCCCTTTGTCTTCCTCACCTATGTAGCATCATCCGAAGACATGGGGTCAGCTTTCACATTAGAGTGACAGCACCGAGCTCTATCTCTGCACCATCGCTTTCAACCATTGTCTCTGTGCTGTCAGACTGTTTGTCCAACATCCAGTCTTGAATGATACACAATTTCCACAAGTTGAATATTGGGAAGCCCTGAGTCACCTTCCATTCGCCAAACTCTGTAAACTTCAGCTCATCCAAAATTTGGTTGCTTGTATCCTATCCCACTTATCGATCATCCTTGTCCATGCTGATCTAAATCCTTCAAGACTTCAAAAGGTCCATATCATTCTTCCAGCTCTATAAAGACCGTGAGAACACTCCATTCTTCTGATTATGGCCTTGGACATCCCTCCCTCCCTCCCTTCACCCCATCATTGCCAGCCATACCTTCAGCTGCCAAGGCCTCGCACTCTTGAATTTGCTCCCTACACGTGCAAATAGATGTAAACGGGTGTGATATAGTCGGAATTACGGAGACATGGCTGCAAGGTGACCAGGGATGGGAAATGAACATCCAGGGGTATTCAGTATTTAGGAAGGATAGACAAAAAGCAAAAGGCGGTGGAGTTGCATTGCTGGTTAAAGAGAAAATTAGCGCAATAGTGAGGAATGATATTAGCTCTGATGATGTGGAATCTGTATGGGTAGAGCTGAGAAACACTAAGGATCAAAAAACGTTAGTGGGGGTTGTATATAGACCCCCAAACTGTAGTGGTAATGTTGGGAATGGCATTAAACAGGAAATTAGAGATGCATATGATAAAGGAACATCTGTAATTATGGGTGAGTTTAATCTGCATATAGATTGGGCAAATCAAATTAGTCACAATATCGTAGAGGAGGAATTCTTGGAGTGTATAGGGGATGGTTTTCTGGACCAATACGTTGAGGAACCAACTAGAGAACAGGCCATAAATAAAAACAAGAAATGCTGGAACCACTCAGCAGGTCTGGCAGCATCTGTGGAAAGAGAAGCAGAGTTAACGTTTCGGGTCAGTGACCCTTCATAGAGAACAGGCCATCCTCGGCTAGGTATTGTGCAATGAGAGAGGAATAATTGACACTCTAGTGGTGCAAGAGCCCTTGGGGATGAGCGACCATAATATGATGGAATTCTTCAACAAGATGCAGAGTGACGTAGTTGATTCTGAAACTAATGTCCTGAATCTTCGTAACGGAAACTATGAAGGTATGAGGTGCGAGTTGGCTATGACGGATTGGGAAACATTACTTAAAGGGATGACAGTGGATAGGCAATGGCAAACATTTAAAGAGCACATGGATGAACTGCAACTATTGTTTATTCCTGTCTGGCGCAAAAGTAAAACGGGGAAGGTAGCCAAACCATGCCTTACGAGAGAAATTAGAGATAGCATTAGATCCAAGGAAGAGGCATATAAATCTGACAGAAAAAATAACAGACCTGAGAATTGGGAGCGGTTTAGAATTCAGCAAAGGAGGACCGAGGGATTGATTAAGAAGGGGAAAATAGAGTACGAGAGCAAGCTTGCGGGGAACATAAAAACTGACTGTAAATGTTTCTATGGGTATGTGAAGAGAAAAAGATTGGTGAAGACAAATGTAGGTCCCTTACAGTCAGAAAAAGGGGAATTTATTATGGGGAACATGGAAATGGCTGACCAACTAAATGCATAGTTTGGTTCTGTCTTCACAAAGGAGGACACAAGTATCATACCAGAAATGTTGGGGAACACAGGGCTTAGTGAGAGAGAGGAACTGAAAGAAATCAGTATTAGTAGAGAAATGATGCTGGGGAAATTGATGGGATTGAAGGCCGATAAATCCCCAGGGCTTGATGGTATGCATCCCAGAGTACTTAACGAAGTGGCCCTAGAAATAGTGGATGCATTGGTGGTCATCTTCCAAGATTCTATAGACTCTGGAACTGTTCCTTCAGATTGGAGGGTAGCTAATGTAACCTCACTATTTAAAAAGGGAGCTAGAGATAAAGCAGAGAATTATAGACCAGTCAGCCTGACGTCGGTAGTGGGGAAAATTCTAGAGTCCATTATCAAAGATTTTATAGCAGAGCACTTAAAGAACAGTGGTAGAATCAGGCAGAGTCAGCAAGGATTTACCAAAGGGAAATCATGCTTGGCAAATCTACTAGAATTCTTTGAGGATGTAACTAGTCGAGTTGATGAGGGGGAGCCAGTGGATGTGTTATGAGGACTTTCAGAAGGCTTTTGACAAAGTTCCACATAAGAGATTAGCGTGTAAAATGAAAGCGCATGGGATTGTGGGTAGTGTATTGCAATGGATAGGAAATTGGTTTGGCAGACAGGAAACGAAGAGCAGGGATAAATGGATCTTTTTCCAAATGGCAGGCAGTGACTAGTGGGGTACCGCAGGGATTGGTGCTAGGACCCCAGCTATTCACAATATATATTAATGATTTAGGTGAGGGAACTAAATGTAATATCTTCAAATTTGCAGATGACTCAAAACTGGGTGGGAGGGTGAGTTGTGAGGAGGATGCAGAGAGGCTTCAGGGTGATCTGGACATGTCGAGTGAGTGGGCTAATGCATGGCAGATGCAATAGAATGTGGATAAATGTGAGGTGATCTACTTTGGTGGCAAAAACAGGAAGGCAGATTATTATCTGAACGGCTATAAACTGAGAGATGGGAATATGCAGCGAGACCTGGGTGATCTGGTGCACCAGTCGCTGAAGGTAAGCATGTAGGTGCAACAGGCGGTAAAAAAAGCAAATGGTATGTTGGCCTTCATAGCGAGAGGATTCGAGTACAGGAGCAGAGATGTCTTGCTGCAATTATACAGGGCCTTGGTGAGGCCACACCTGGAATATTGTGTACAGTTTTAGTCTCCTTATCTGAGGAAGGATGTTCTTGCTATAGAGGGAATGCAGCGAAGGTCTACCAGACTGATTCGTGGGATGGCGGGACTGACATATGAGGAGAAATTGAGTCAGTTTGGATTATATTCGCTGGAGTTCAGAGGAGTGAGGGGGATCTCATAGAAACCTATAAAATTCTAACAGGACTTGACAGGGTAGATGCAGGAAGAATGTTCCCGATGGTGGGGGAGTCCAGAACCAGGGGTCATAGTCTCAGGATACGGGGAAACCTTTCAGGACTGAGATGAGGAGAAATTTCTTCACCCAGAGAGTGGTGATACTGTGGAATTCGCTACCACGGAAAGCAGTTGAGGCCAAAACATTGTATGTTTTCAAGAAGGAGTTAGAGATAGCTCTTGGGTCTAAAGGGATCACAGGGTATGGGGCAAAAGCAGGAACAGGTTACTGAGTTGGATGATCAGCCATGATCATAATGAATGGTGGAGTCGGCTCGAAGGGCCGAATGGCCTACTCCTGCTCCTATTTTCTATGTTCCTATGTTACACCCTTCCACCTTGCCACCTCCTTCTGCTCCTTTAATAACCTCCTTAAAGTGCACCTCAGTGACCAAGTTTTTGGGTATCCCTCCATAATTGCCTTCTTTGGTTTAGTGTCCATTTTTTGTTTGCTTATGCTCCTGTAAAGCACCTTGAAACATTTTGTTACATTAAAGGTATTATATAAATGTAAGTTATTGTAAGATGTTTTGTAAATTATTGGTATTTTAAGTGGTTAACTGGCAGATATGTTGGGGGTAACGTAATGAATCTGCACTGCTGACAAGGGCCCTCACCCATCAGGATTTTGAATTGATAATTTGGGTGCACACGTTCCATAACTTGCCGACCATTTGCTTTAACATTGTATGCAGCGCATTCCTGAATTACTGATTTGTGTTGTTGATGGGTGAGGCTTTCAACCAGCAGCACAGATTTGGAAAATTACCCCAATTATTTCTTAAGCTTGAGCATCATGAATAAATCCAGTCACCACTTTTTCTTAAACTGGTGAAAATTTAACTGCAAGCGATTTGTAAAAATTGCTACAATTCATCAACGTTTTCTAGCCTTTAAAACAAGATTCCATTTATTGTTGTCAAATGTCACTGAATACCTCTTTGTGTTATACCTAGAAACACCGACCTGGAATAATTTTGTTGTGAACTCCTTTATCAGCTTCCAGTAAATTTACTAAGCTGAAAGATCTTTGTACAACCAAAGCCAAATTCTATCTTTGAGACGCACCATGTACGAAGATTTGAGGGGATCTTAGGGATAGTTCCAGAATTTGGAACAAGAGGGTGAGAAATAGGGAGACAACATTTTTTGAGCAGGAATATGTCCCAATCAATACCCTCCCTGCAGTGGTCATGCAGCTGATGTAAAAAGAGGAGATAACACTGATTGTCAATCAAATAACACTGACGGGGAACACTGCCATTTTCCATGAGCATTTTTTTTGTTGAATGAGGTAGTGCATGATATTGCTGATAACTCCTCTCCAGTGTTCCCCACCTAACTGGAAGCCAAACCTGGCAATCTGGCTGACTTCTGGACAGATAACCAGTTAGTGATGTCAGCCGTACACTGGAGTTAAAAGGTTTCCCGCATGCTCCTGGGCACCCCCATCCCTCCCCACTCCCCATCCCTCCCACCTCATCCCCCTCCTCCCCATTCCTCCCCTTTCTCCCTCCCTCCTCCCTGCCCCTCCTCCCCTTCCCTCTCTCCCTCCTCCCCCTCCCTCTCCCTCCCTCCCTCCCTCCCTCCTCCCCTCTCTCCTCCCCTCCATCCCTCCCTCCTCGCCCCCTCGCCCCCTCCCATCCATCCCTCCTCCCCCTCTTCCCCATCCCTCCCCCCTCCTCCCCATCCTCCCGCCCATCCCTCCCCCCCTCCCCAATCCTCCCTCCGTCCTCCTTCCCATTCCTCTCCCCATCCCTCCTTCCCTCCTCCTCCTCCTCCTCCCCATCCTTCCCCCTTCTCCTCCCCCTCCCCTCTCCTCCCCCTCCTCCCCATCCCTCTCCCCTCCCCCCTCCCCCTCCCTCCCCATCCCTCCCCCCCTCCTCATTTGCTTATTGCAAATGACAATAGCAGTCCATACAAGAAGGCTGCAATTTAATAAAATCAAAGAATTTTTGAATTTCGAAATTATTTCCTTCTTTATGAATAATGGCAGTTTGTATTCATCCATACTTTTGCGTGTGTAACAATGCCTTACTTTAAACTAGTTCATACAAAACTCTCCTGTTAACAAAGTCAAAGCCAAGGCTTTGAGAACTTATTTTGCATTCATTGGAAGGCTTTCTCAACAACTCCTGGGAGCCTTTTTCCCTTTTAATGCACAGAACACCCACCTTCAATAATAGTGTGGCTGCTGTGGTACTATTATGTTTGCAGAAGAGATTGAAAACAAATGAAATTTACTGGGTAAATCAGGGCATTTACTTGGCCAATTTGAATGTATTAGATTTGAAATATGCATATCTAGAATAAATGATTTGAAATAGATTGTTTGGGAATGTTGCCAACTCGGGACTTAATGGGTACTTGATGCTCTGAGGTGGGATTTCTGAAGTTTACTTTGTATCATAATAACTGCATGGGTTCTTCTCAATACGGATCCCCATAGGGATCCATCTGGACAATAAAAGCATAATTTGCTTAGTCTATTCAGTTTAGATGTAACAGCAACTGTTGAGGACAGCTGTTTCTGTTGCACTGAGGAGAAATCAAGCACATCAATGGACCGTCCTGCATCCTAATCATCTCCCAGCCATCCTTTCACATTTGGTTCAAGCCGTCATCTCAGACATGTTGGCATTGGCCTTTCCACAGTGCTGTTTCCAGCCTCAACTGAAAGTAGTATTTTTAATGAACACCATTTCCTCTTAGTGCCTCATGTAATAAAGTAAACATGTTCTTTGGCAACAGATTTATATTTTTGTCATATATCATGCAGAGGAACTAATGTCTCCATCTATTATTCTTCAGACTGAGGTGTCAGTACACCTGTACAGGGCTTCTCCCAGGCACTGGGAATGGCCATTGGCCAAATTGAAAGAGCACAATTTTGCACCTGCACAGAACAGTTAAAGACAATTTTTGAGCATATGCAATTATTGTTGAATGTACCTAACGGTTAACTTACCTGCTAAACTCTCCTGCTAAAACCAGGAGCTCTGTCACGGCAGAAACCAGCACCCTCACTGGAAGATGCTCACTGGTATAAATATGATTTAAAATGTTCTCCTGTCCCAACTTTCCGAGAAAGGAGTGATAGGTTGTAGATTGCATTTACATTTTCCCATGTGATTAGTTTCAAACTTCAGCTGTGCTGTTAAAGAGCTGCTGAGCAAAGACCAGGCTTTAGTCAACAGAAGAAAGAATTAGCAGGAAGATGACACCAGAATATGCTAATACATCACCTCCCAGTAGCTGGCTGCAGTACATGGTTAGCAGCGGCCTGGGAGCAAAGTTGCACACATGCACGGCTGTGCAGCAGCCTAGAAGATACTGTGCAGGCCTTGTTCCAGGTTAAATACAGCACATGTGCAGCCACACAAAAACATTTAATGATACTGCACATTGAAAATCTGGCTGCGCACAACAACAAAATTTTACAGGGAACATTGCCTGGGAGTAGGCCACTTTCCAGACTTTGTGTCAAGGATATAGTATGCCATCTGAAGAAATCTAAAGAGAAGGAGGCAAGAAAATGTAACAAAATTTACAGCAAAATCTCTTTTACAATTTTAATACTATAGTCATTGTTGAGGAACTATTTTATTTGTTGGATTAATGCAAATTGGTCAGCTCTGTCTTCTCTGTCCTGCATAGACCCTGCTGGCCTGCACTATAGTTATTTTAATTTAAAATAGCAACAGCTCCAAAAAGCCTGACCTTTTCTGTCAATTGTGGGTAAAATTGTGGGCGGCACAGTGGCGCAGTGGTTAGCACCGCAGCCTCACAGCTCCAGCGACCCGGGTTCAATTCTGGGTACTGCCTGTGTGGAGTTTGCAAGTTCTCCCTGTGTCTGCGTGGATTTTCGCCGGGTACTTCGGTTTCCTCCCACCACCAAAAGACTTGCAGGTTGATAGGTAAATTGGCCATTATAAATTTCCCCTAGTATAGGTACGTGGTAGGGGAATATAGGGACAGGTGGGGATGTGGTAGGAATATGGGATTAGTGTAGGATTAGTATAAATGGGTGGTTGATGGTCGGCACAGACTCGGTGGGCCGAAGGGCCTGTTTCAGTGCTGTGTCTCTAAATAAACTAAATAAATAATAAAAAAATTCTGTTTCTGCACATCATGGACTGGTGTAGAGGGAATCTTGTGCCCGATTTCCAAATGCTCCAGGTTTTCCACTCGGCCTGCACTTAGGGAAGCAGCAGGTTCAAGCTTCATTAATCATTGGAGATGTGACTTTATTGCTGTGGAAATTTTGACACATCATGTCATTGCCTTGGCATCATCACTGTACCTGGAAAACCTGGAGTAACCGCACCCGAAAGCACCCTTACAGCTGTGCTGCCTGACCTTTTGCTGTTATTGAGGAGATCTGGGGGTGAAGAAGAGCAGAGGAGGGCTACTCAAGCAGCCGGATGTGTAGACCACATCAGAATCACATGAACATGTTTGAAGAGCTGTGTGTTCACAGTTTACACTACGCCAGAATGCAATCTTAGACCTTTGCTGTCTCCTGCCATGGGACCACCACTTGCCAAACCTCCTCCACAACTGGCATGGCTCTTCCCATGACAAGTGGCTTGAATCAAATTACTGCTAACTCCTTTCTAGGCACCACTGCCTACAGCAGGTGACTGAGACCTGGGGACCAACAGTTCCCCAACTTCTGAACGATGAGGCACATCTTCCTTTTTTCAGAGCAGCAGGATTCCCAGAAGTGCAAAGTCTTATCAACACAGCCCATGTGGCTGTACAGGCTCTGTCACGTTTCAAGATTTTTGATTAAGTGATCCAGGCAAAATTATATTTCAGGATGTTGCAATTAAGCTGAATTCAGCATGTGGACTTAGACATTGGGGGTTTGTTAAGGTATTCCAGGAAACATTCATATGAAACATCTGTTGCAATGGCTTCATGTGAGCCCAGTCAGGGTGGTTTGGGAAGTGAGGGGGAGGGCAGTCGTGGGTATGGGTGTGGGGTTGATGGCATACTGAACTGATGGCAATGCGGTTAGATGGGCAGGAGCCCACAGCAAGGAAGGCAATAATAGGTTTGATGTACTGGTCAAGCCCCTAAGATGTGCAGTTCGAGGCAAAATCAGTGGTCAAAACTTTAGCTTCCTGTCTTAGTGAAATCTGGCAAAATCTGGAGTTGAAGTCAGAAACCAAGGAAAAGAACTCCCTTTCTAACTTTAGCGGACTAGTTTCAGCTTATTTTTTGTTAGTAAAGACAATTTAGCCTGCTAAGGGGGATCATGTGTTGTGCTTTGTTACTTTCTATGTTAAGAGGCGCATTATGAAATAAATTGAAATTCAAAGAACAAAGAACAGTACAGCACAGGAACAGGCCATTCGGCCCTCCAAGCCTGCGCCGATCTTGATGCCTGCCTAAACTAAAACCTTCTGCACTTCCGGGGTCCATATCCCTCTATTCCCATCCTATTCATGTATTTGTCAAGATGTCTCTTAAACGTCTCTATGGGACCTGCTTCCACCAGCTCTCCCGGCAACATGTTCCAGGCACTCACCAACCTCTGTGTAAAGAACTTGCCACGCACATCCCCTCTAAACTTTGCCCCTCTCACCTTAAACCTATGTCCCCAAGTAAATGAGGCTTCCACCCTGGGAAAAAGCTTCTGCCTATCCACTCTGTCCACGCCGCTTATAACTTTGTAAACCTCTATCATGTCGCCCCTCCACCTCCGTCATTCCAGTGAAAACAATCCAAGTTTATCCAACCTCTCCTCATAGCTAATGCCCTCCAGACCAGGCAACATCCTGGTAAACCTCCTCTGTACCCTCTCCAAAGCCTTCACGTCCTTCTGGTAGTGTGGCGACCAGAATTGCACGCAATATTCTAAGTGTGGCCTAACTAAAGTTCTGTACAGCTGCAGCATGACTTGCCTATTTTTATACTCTATGCCCCGACCGATGAAGGCAAGCATGCCGTATGCCTTCTTGACTACCTTATCCACCTGCGTTGCCACTTTCAGTGACCTGTGGACCTGTACGCCCAGATCTCTCTGCCTGTCAATACTCCTAAGGATTCTGCCATTTACTGTATACCTCCCACCTGCATTAGATCTTCCAAAATACATTACCTCACATTTGTCCAGATTAAACTCCATCTGCCATTTCTCCGCCCAAGTCTCCAACCAATCTATATCCTGCTGTATCCTCTGACAATCCTCATCACTGTCCGCAACTCCACCAACCTTTGTGTCGTCCGCAAACTTACAAATCAGACCAGCTAGATTTTCCTCCAAATCATTTATATATACTACAAACAGCAAAGGTCCCAGCACAGATCCCTGAGGAACACCACTAGTCACATCCCTCCATTCAGAAAAGCACCCTTCCACTGCTACCCTCTGTCTTCTATGACTGAGCCAGTTCTGTATCCATCTTGCCAGCTCCTCTCTGATCCCATGTGACTTCACCTTTTGTATCAGTCTGCCATGAGGGACCTTGTCAAAGGCTTTATTGAAGTCCATATAGTTAGCATCCACTGCCCTACCTTCATCAATCATCTTCGTCACTTCCTCAAAAAACTCAATCAAATTAGTGAAACACGACCTCCCAGTCACAAAACCATGCTGCCTCTCGCTAATAAGTCCATTTGTTTCCAAATGGGAGTAAATCCTGTCCCGAAGAATCCTCTCTAATAATTTCCCTACCACTGACGTAAGGCTCACCGGCCTATAATTTCCTGGATTATTCTTGCTACCCTTCTTAAACAAAGGAACAACATTGGCTATTCTCCAGTCCTCTGGGACCTCACCTGTAGCCAATGAGGATGCAAAGATTTCTGTCAAGGCCCCAGCAATTTCTTCCCTTGCCTCCCTCAGTATTCTGGGGTAGATCCCATCAAGCCCTGGGGACTTATCTACCTTAATGCTTTGCAAGACACCCAACACCTCTTCCTTTTTGATAATGATATGACTGAGACTATCTACACTCCCTTCCCTAGGCTCATCATCCACCAAGTCCTTCTCTTTGGTGAATACTGATGCAAAGTACTCATTTAGTACCTCGCCCATTTCCTCTGGCTCCACAAATAGATTCCCTTCTCTGTCCTTGAGTGGGCCAACCCTTACCTTGGTTACCCTCTTGCTCTTTATATACGTATAAAAAGCCTTGGGATTTTCCTTAATCCTGTTTGCCAATGACTTCTCATAACCACTTTTAGCCCTCCTGACTCCTTGCTTAAGTTCTTTCCTACTGTCTTTATATTCCTCAAGGGATTCGTCTGTTCCTAGCCTTCCAGCCCTTAACGAATGCTTCCTTTTTCTTTTCGACGAGGCTCACAATATCCCGCGTAATCCAAGGTTCCCGAAACTTGCCAAACTTGTCCTTCTTCCTCACAGGAACATGCTGGTGTTGGATTCTAATCAACTGACGTTTGAAAGACTCCCACATGTCAGATGTTGATTTACCCTCAAACAGCCGCCCCCAATCTAAATTCTTCAGTTCCTGCCTAATATTGTTATAATTAGCCTTCCCCCAATTTAGCACCTTCACCCGAGGACTACTCTTATCCTTATCCACAAGTACCTTAAAACATATGGAATTATGGTCACTGTTCCCGAAATGCTCCCCTACTGAAACTTCGACCACCTGGCCGGGCTCATTCCCCAATACCAGGTCCAGTACGGCCCCATCCCTAGTTGGACTATCTACGTATTGTTTCAAGAAGCCCTCCTGGATGCTCCTTACAAATTCTGCCCCATTCAAGCCCCTAGCACTAAGTGAGTCCCAGTCAATATAGGGGAAGTTAAAATCACCCACCACTACAACCCTGTTACCTTTACATCTTTCCAAAATCTGTCTACATATCTGCTCCTCTACCTCCTGTTGGCAGGCCTGTAGTAAACCCCCAATATCATGACTGCACCCTTCATATTCCTGAGCTCCACCCATATTGCCTCGCTGCATGACCCCTCCGAGGTGTCCTCCCGCAGTACAACTGTGATATTCTCCTTAACCAGTAATGCAACTCCCCCACCCCTTTTACATCCCCCTCTATCCCGCCTGAAGCTTTTAAATCCTGGAACATTTAGCTGCCAATCCTGTCCTGCCCTCAACCAAGTCTCTGTAGTGGCAACAACATCATAGTTCCAAGTACTAATCCAAGCTCTAAGTTCATCTGCCTTACCTGTTATACTTCTTGCATTGAAACAAATGCACTTCAGACCACCAGTCCCGCTGTGCTCTGCAACATCTCCCTGCCTGCTCTTCCTCTTAGTCTTACTGGCCTTATTTACTAGTTCCCCCTCATTTATTTCACTTGCTGTCCTACTGCTCTGGTTCCCACCCCCCTGCCACACTAGTTTAAACCCTCCCGAGTGACGCTAGCAAACCTCGCAGCCAGGATATTTGTGCCCCTCCAGTTTAGATGCAACCCGTCCTTCTTGTACAGGTCCCATCTGTCCCTGAAGAGATCCCAATGGTCCAGATATCTGAAACCCTCCCTTCTACAGCAGCTGTTCAGCCACGTGTTTAACTGCACTATCTTCCTATTTCTAGCCTCACTGGCACGTGGCACAGGGAGTAATCCCGAGATTACAACCCTAGAGGTCCTGTCTTTTAACTTTCTACCTAACTCCCTAAACTCCCCCTGCAGGACCTCATCACTCTTCCTGCCTATGTCATTGGTACCGATGTGTACCACAACCTCTGGCTGTTCACCCTCCCCCTTCAGAATGCCCCCTGTCCGTTCAGAGACATCCTTGACCCTGGCACCAGGGAGGCAACATACCATCCTGGAGTCTCTTTCACGTCCACAGAAGCGCCTATCTGTGCCCCTGACTATAGAGTCCCATATAACTATTGCTCTTCTGCGCTTTGTCCCTTCCTGCTGAACAACAGTGCCAGCCGTGGTGCCACTGCACTGGCTGCTGCTGCTGTTTTCCCCTGATAGGCCATCCCCCCCAACAGTATCCAAAACGGTATACTTGTTAGAGAGGGGGATAGCCACAGGGGATTCCTGCACTGACTGCCTGCCCCTTCTAGCGGTCACCCATCTATCTGCCTGCACCTTGCGTGTAACCACTTCTCTAAAACTCCTGTCTCTGACACTTTCTGCCACCTGCATGCTCCTAAGTGCATCCAGTTGCCGCTGCAACCGACCCATGCGGTCTGTGAGGAGCTGCAACTGGGTATACTTCCTGCAGATGTAGTCGTCCGGAACGCTGGAAGCGTTCAGTAGATTTTATTCTGTTCATTCAGATATTACAGGTAAAATAAATCAATTTGTTGGCTTATAATTCACTTTGTTTCACCTGGTGTATGTATTAGAGTGCTGGAGACCCTCATCTGAAATCTGACCACATCCCCCACTCTCACCCCCTGCTCGGAAAGCATGAGGGCAGATACAGTTGTGCTATACAGTGGAGAGCAGCGGGGAAAAATATCTGGCAGGGAAAAGCGAAAACAACTTTCAAAAAAATGTGACCTGCATGCAAAAGCAGTAGAACAAATTAAAAATTCCAGGTCTCTGACCCTCGCACACAGGGGTTTTCATTAGTGCTATTTGAATGGCGAGTTTTGCTTTTCTTTAATTCATTGTCTTGTACCAGGGGAGGAAATTAGACAGTGTGTTGTAAGTTTGGGTTCCCAGTACAGATGAACATGGCAGAAAGTCACTTAAATAATGAACATTTTTTTGATGGTACTAACCTTCACTCCCCATTTCAATAAAATTGTTCTTCATCTCAGTGGAATTCAGAATAGCTCAACACAGCACGACCTTGAGAAGTGATTCCTCTTCTTGAATTAACATATGTTGCTGAATGTTAACATGTACTTTCCTTCCCCAAGTAGTTTGCTGTTCTGTTTCCACACTGTCTTATTCAACAGTTACCTTGGTTTGAGTAACTTATTCTTATGGCAAATTGCAACTAAATACAAAGAAAATGAGTGAGCTGCAAAATATGAAGGGAATAAAATGTCTGATTTTTTAATGGTTTTACCCCCAAAAAAAGCTGACTAATTGACTTACTTTCTTTGTGTGATTTCCTTTCTTTGCAGGCTCAGCTGGAAAACTGCCATCTGTCTGTCTTGAAATTAGAGGTATGATATTTGAACACACACAGCCATGAAAGGGTTAGGAGGCAATCGAAGCCGTCACCTTTCTGACAACTGCGAACCTACAAACAACCAAATGTACCCAACCACTACCCCGGAGAGGAATCCCTATCTGCTCAGTCCAGCAGAATCATATCAAATGGAGCATCACCGCTTCCCAGCTTCTAGTGCTATCCAGGGAGACTGCCTCCTCCCCTTGAACAATCAGATTGCCAGCAGTACCTTCCCCAGGATCCACTATAACTCGCACTTTGACCTGCAAGATGAATGTGGTTTTACTCCAAATACTTCCACAAGCAAAATAAATCGCATTCCTGCTAACCTGCTGGACCAGTTTGAGAAGCAGCTGCCTATTCACAGGGATGGATTCCACACGTTGCAGTTCCAGAGGAGCGACAACAAACACCGGAGTGAAAGTCCAGGTCGGATACGTCACCTCATGCACTCTGTGCAAAAGCTCTTTGCGAAATCTCAGTCCCTTGAGGCCACCGGTAAAGGAAGTATGAATGGGAGCAAATATGGCCCAGAGGACTCCAAGCAAAGCAAGCGAAGCAAGAGCAAGGACCGAAAATTGGAGTCAAAACGCAGAACTAGAACAAACATATCAGGCTGGTGGAGTTCAGATGATAACCTGGATAGTGACAACTGCAACTATCGGAATCCAATGAGTTTAATGACACTTGGGAGACGCACTGACCACGGACCTGCCAAATACTTCATGAATGCATATAACACAATCAGTGAACATACCCTTAAAGCTTCAAAGAGCAATAATGACTTGAAATGTTCACCATGTGTGAATATACCAATAAACGCTGACTCAAAGTACATAAAGAGGGGTTCCTGGTCCACACTAACCCTAAGTCAGACACGAGAAGTTTGCCAAAAATCATCTGCCACTATGGACAAAGCACTATTGAAATCCAAGTCATATCATCATGATCTTGCTTCTCAGTACTTGAAGGTAGGTGATGTGTTTTGAAGGTTGGTGTGTTTCAAATCTTCCATAAGCAAATCCCACAATATCTTTTATTCATTTCACAAAATTCAAATTGCAGCTTTACAACTTTTTGCTGTACTTTACACCATATTATCCATTTCAATTACATTTCCTTTGGGACCCAAGAGGTGCCATGAATGTTAATTTAAAAAGAGTGTTGAACAACATCCAACTTTTAAAGTACACCTTTCATCTGACAAATGTATGGCATTATCAGCAAAAACTGTACTAAAAACAGTTCACAGCAGGGCAGTTTTAGAGAATTGATACAGCAATTTAGTGGAATTTGTTTAACATTCCATAATTTCTCAAACATAACTGCAAACCAACCGCATTTAATCCAAGTAATAGACCATTCAGTGGCAGTTTAAATGTTCATTCGAAAATTGCAGAAGTAAAATTAACATAACAGTACTACAATGAGTGACAATTTTCTCTCTGAAATCACTTCTTAATTATTGTAATTCAATATCTATATACCTGTAAAGGGGAAAGGTTCTGCATCTCTCATGACAATTTTCTTAGTTTTTATTGACTAACTGTATGAGTGGTATTTTTCCCCAAGAAACAAAAAAAAATCTTTTTTTCAACAGTTTCCTCTCCCCTCTCTTCAACTGAAGACATTACCTCTTTGGTGGGACATTCAGTTCTAAGTGTAGAGCGCTCTCCATTACTAAGGTCAAGTGGCCCTCCATCAAAAGTAAACCAACTCTGAGGGCTTCGTTTTGAATTTCAACAGTGGCGGTAACTGGTGGTAGCAGATAAGCTGCCCATTATACGCCCCGCCCAATTTACCCTTCTGCCAATTTCAGATGATCTGCAACCGCCAGTTTTGTGCTCACACCCAAAGTGAAAATTACCCCCTGAGTGTCAGCACCCACATTTTGTAGGTGTGCCAACTCTGGCTGGACATCTTCGTGGAGGTTTTATCACGTGACATTTGATCTCGTGAGACATGCCGGCAGTTGCAAATGACATTGCATTTACTTTATAAATATTGGGTCCTCTGTAGTTGAATGTCTTTACTTTTGGTTTTACACCAGCAGCTGTCCCACAGGATGTTCTGAGAACTGGGAAGTTACCTGTGAGCAGGCGAAGAAAGTACTCAGGCATGTAATCCATGAAGCAGTGTATATAGTATAACTGAAAGCAATTAATTTCAGATGGATATAATGTGAGCAAAGCAGACGCATTAATTTCAGCATTAATTACTACAGTCCAAAGGGGATATTTTCTGTAAAAATGGTAATTATGCATAAATTGCTACACTCCAGCCAAGGTGTTCTGGGCTGTACACTGTAAACCTGAAATCCTGACGGCATTCTGTGCAGTCATTACATTCTTCACCTTAAGCGGTAACATTAATAACCACTGAAGTTCAGTCTATCATGTATTTGCTACAGATTGCCGGTTATTAATTACTTGATGAATGAATATTGATGATGTTTCTCAGTTACTTCAGAAAATATTTACCATTTCAGTACATCGAGAGCATAAGATGTGTGAATTGTTTATCTCCTTTTCCATTCACTTTTTCTTCCACTGATAACTCTTTGAAAAGTAAGTGGAGAGGAGAGAAGAGGAGAAAAGAGGTCTAAGGGTACAGATTCACAAATTTGTATTTAAATTTTGCTTCAGAAAAAGTAGCAATGCGGTTTAACAAGGGCACAGAAAATAAAAATAAAGCACTGTGGTTAATTTGTAAAGGAATAGAATTGAAAAGCAGAGAAGTTATACTCAACTTATCCAGAACCTTGGTTAGACCACACTTGGAGAACTGTGCACAGTTCTGGTCTCTATGTTGTAAATGGATGTAGAGGCACTGGAGAACATGCAAAAAAAATTTATAAGGATGATATCAGAAATGAGAGGTTATGCCTATCAGGAAAGATTGAACAGGCTTGGCCTCTTTTGCTGGAAAAGCGAAGGCTGAGGGATGACCTGATAGAGGTCTTTAAAATTATGAAGAGGTTTGAGAGGGTAGGCATAGAGAGAGTTCAAACCTAGGGGCCATAAATATAAGATAGTCCTAGAGTTGTTACGACAGAGAAGGAAGCCAATCGGCCCATCGAGTTCATGCAGGCTCTCTGCAAAACAATCCAGTCAGTCCCATTCCCCTTTTCTTTCCCTGTAGCCCTGCAAGTTTATTTCCCTCAAGTACCCATCCAATATGAAATCATTCATTGGCTCCGCTTTCACCACCTTCAAAGGCAGCAAGCTCCAGGTCTTCCTCACATGCTCCCTGCATCTCTTGCCCAAAATCATTAATCTGTGTCCCCTGGTTTTTGTACCATCAGCTAATTGGAACAGCTATTCTTTGTCTAACTTATCTCAACCTGTCATAATCTTGTACACCTCTATCAAATCTCTCTCCCAATCCAAGGAGAACAATCCCAGCTTCTCGAACCTAACCTTGCAGCTAAAATCCCTCATCCCTGGAACCATTCTGGCAAATCTACTCTGCTCCCGCTCAAGGATCCTTACATCCTTCCTAAAGTGTGGTGACCAGAACAGGATGCAGTACTCCACTTCTGGCCCAACTAGAGCTTTATACAGGTTCAGCATAACTTTGTTGCTTTTGTACTCGATGCCTCTATTTATGGAGAACAAGATCCCATATGCTTTGCTAACTACTGTTTCAGTACATCCTGCCACCTTCAAAGATCTATGCATATGAGCCCCAGGTCCCTCTGTTCCAACACACTCTGCCCTAATAAATCTATAATGCCTCTCCCTATCCCTTCAGCCAAAATCCATCACCTCACACTTGTCTGTATTAAATTCTGTCTGCCATTTGTTTGCTTATTCTACTAGCCTATGTCCTGTTGCAGTTGATTTGTATCATCCTTGTTCTCTGCCACCCCTCCATGTTTGATATCATCGGCAAATTTTGAAATTTTACTCGGTATTCCAAGGTCATTTATTTATGTCAATAGAAAACAGTGGCCCTAGTACTGAACCTTGGGGAACACCACTGTCTACCACCCTGCAGTCTGAAAACAACCATTTACCATGGCACTCTGCTTTCTGTCCTTAAACCAATTTTTTATCCAAGCTGTCACTGATCCTCCTATTCCATGAGTCTCAATTTTGGCAACCAGCCTTTTATGTAGCACTTCTGTCAAATGCTTCCTTAAAATCCATATAGACAACATCCATTGCATTCCTTTCATCAACCTTCTCTGTTCATTCATCAAAAAATTCAAGCATGATTTCCCTTTCACAAATCAGTGCTGTCTCTCTTGAATTAACTCAAACCTCACCCAGGGCCTGTTAATTCTTTCCCTGATTATTGGGCTGGATTTAGTGGAGGAGGCAGGGCTCTCAGCATCAGGTCAGAAAGGTGGGGAGAGCCCTGCCTCAGCCTTTTGCCACCGCCCCCCCCCCCCCCCTCCCTCCCACCGCACTCATAGAGTATTCCTCTGTTGTTGAGGACTGAGTGGCCGGCGCTGGGATTCTTGTCCCTTTAAAGATAGGGATTCCCCCCTCCAAGAGCTCCTGACCAATCACAGGGCAGGCAGCTCAGCAGTATTGGCAGTGCCACTGGGAATGGTGGCCACTGACAGTACTGCAGAGGCCTCGTATCCAGGCCCGTCACTGAAACCCCAGACCTCAGTTAAGTGAGGCAGGGTCGCCCGGGCAGTCCAGATGACCCAGGCAAGGGTGGGTGGGAGGGTGGGCATGAAGTCCAGGGATGGAGGAGACCCATGAAGATGTAGGTTTTGACGGCGGGGAACCTCCGTGGGCCACAGATTGCCCACAAAGGAGGGATCACCCACCCAAGCCCACGGGGAGGGCACCTCATTTTACAAGGCACCCTCCCCGTTTGGTGGAGGCACCCTACACTGCTCGTTCAATTCCAGCGGCGGTGGGAAGAGGCCCTTAAGTGGCCAATAATAGACTACTTAAGGGACTCAGTTGGCCTTTTGGGGGGGAAGGCTGTCATCGGCCTATCCCGTTCCCGGCAAAATCGCTTGGCAACAGGGTGGCGATGGCCCCTCCACCTGTGACCCCACTTCAGGAGGGCCCATAATATTCAGCCCATTGTTTCTGAAAGCTTTTACACACCACTGATGTAAAACTGACTAGTTCTGTAGTTACTAGGAATGTTCTTACACCCTTTCTTGTATTAAAGTGTCAAATTTGCCACTTTCCAATCCTGGCACTGCCCCCATATCTAGGGAAGATTGGAAGATTATGGTAGGCCCTTCTGCCATCTCCACCCCAACTTCCTTTTGCAACCTGGGATGCAAGTCATCTAGACCAGGCAGCTTATCCATTCTAAGCATAGCCAGACTTGCCTGTATTTTCTGCCTAGCAATTTTCACCCCATCCATTACCTCTGTCATCTCTGTTTGTACTTATATTTAGTCAGCATCCTCTTCCTTAGTAAATAATAAACTGATACAAAGTACGCATTATATATTCGATCTTTGCCCTGCGCTTCTAAGCATATATCACCCTCTTTGGTTATAATAGGACTCACCTTTCCTCTTACTACCACGTTTACTATTTACATGTCGGTAGAAGATTTTTGGCTTCCCTTTTCTGTAAACTGCTATTCTATTCTCATATTCTCTCTTTTCCAATTGTATTTTCCTCTTCACTTCCCCTCTGAACTGATTTTATTTGGCTTGGTTCTCACTTGAAGAATTCACCTGGCAAACATCTTATGTCATCCTTTGTTTTGTTTTATTCTCTGTATCCCTCATCATCAAAGGAGCCCTGGCTTTGGTTCCCCTACCTTTTCCTCTTGTTGGAATGTACCTAGCCTGTACCTGAAACATTTTCTCCTTAAAGATCACCCATTCTGCAGTTACAGTTTTTCCTGTCATTCCTTGGTTCCATTTTACTCTGGTTGGATCCTCTCTCATCCCACCGAAGTTAGCCCTCTTTGAATTTAAGAAGTTGTACTTTAAGTTGTTCCTTGTTCTTCTCTATTACTAATCTAAACCTTATGATATGATGATAACTCTTACCCAAGTGTTGTCTCACAAACACTTTTTGATCCACTTCATTCTCCAGCATCAGATCCAGCAATGCCTCCTTGCTAGTTGGACTGAGAACATACTGGTCAAAGAAATTCTCCTTAACACATTTCAGAAATTCCTTTCCCTCCTTTCCCTTTACTCTAACATTATCCCAATTGATATTTGGAGGTAATTAAAGTCTCCTAATATAACCACCCTATGGTTCTTGCTCTATGATTTCCCTGCAAATTTGCTCCCCAAATAAGTCACTAATAAATCCAATAAGGAATTCAAGATAAACTTATTTACCTAAAGAGTAGTGAGTATATGGACTTACTGCCACATACAGAATTGGCAGTGAACAGCATAGATGCATTTAAAGGGAAGCTAGGTAAACACATGAGGGAAAAATGAATCGGAGGAGAATAGACAGGTTAAGTGAGTGGGCAACAAAGGTGGCCGATGGAGTACAATGTGGGGAAGTATGAGTTATTCACTTTGGTAGTAAGAATAGAAAAGCAAAATTTTTTTTGAATAAGCATGAAATTTTTATATGTTGATGTTCAGAGAGACTTGGGTGTGCTTGCACAAGGAACACAGAAAGTTAGCATGCATGTACAGCAAGCAATTTAGGAAGGCAAATGGCATGTTGGTCTTTATTGCAAGGGAATTGAAGTACAAGAACAAGGAAGTCTTGCTACAATTGTATAGGGCTTTGGTGAGACCACAGCTGGAGTACTGTGTCCAGTTTTGGTCTCCATATATAAGGAAGGATATAATTGCTTTGGAGGCGGTGTAGCGAGGGTTCACTAGATTGGTTCCTGGGATGAGCGGGTTGTCCTATGATGAAAGACTGTCAAAATTGGGCCTATTCTCTCTGGACTTTAGAAGAATGAGAGGTGATCTCACTGAACATACAAGATTCTGAAGGAGCTTGACAGGGTAGACACTTAGAGGAATTGTTTCCCCTGGCTGGGGAATCTAGAACACGGAGGTATCTCAGGATAAAAGGTCAATCATTTAAGACTGAGATGAGGGGAAATTTCTTCACTCGAGGCTGGGATAGATTTTTGGTCTCAGAGAATCCAGGAATATGGAGAGCGGGCAGGAAAGTGAAGATCAGCCATGATCATATTGAATGGCGGAGCAGGCTCAAAGGGCTGAATGGTCTACTCCTGCTCTAATTTTTTGTTTTCTTATATTCTTGTAATATGCTGATATCCTAATATCATCTTCATAAATGAAGTAGAGTGGGAGGAGGATTTGGGTCAAATGGCCTGTTCCTGTGCTGTAAATTTTATGTAATGTAACACTCTCCAGCAACAATCTATTTTTATTCTGCTTTGGATCCAATTGCCAGGAGGTGTGGAACAGCAGTCCCAACTCACTCTGATTTCCTCAAAACATGGTGCACTACTGCATTACTGGAGCAACTCAGTAATATTCTGCTCAGGGAGTTCCAGTGCACGTTGGCAGCTTGCTACCATTCATTGAACGCCTTGGATTATTTATCTTAGTCTTAGGAAATTTGGGCTCTTTGGGTAATACACCACTTCATCCAGTGAAAGCTCAGTTGCAACTCTGCAACTTTATTTTTCCCTTTGATCAGGTTCAAAGGGAAACTCTTATGTCGACAAACCGTTCATGTCGACAAAATATATCCTCATAACAAAATTCTGTGGTGGGTTTTCTAGAATGGCTACTTCTCTTCCCAGCATTCCTAGCTGCAGAGAAACTTCTCTATCCTCTGGTTGAATGCTGTACATGTGCATGAGGGGGTAATGCAGAAAGTGGCGGGCTTGAGAGAATTTGGTGAAGGGAAAGAAGAGGACTGCAAGGTGAAGCTTTGCATGTTCTGTTGAACAATCCTGTAATTTCTGTTTAACTGAGTGAAAGCAGAGCCACATTAAGAATTCTTGGGGGCCTCCCCCGCACCCAATCCCACGCAAGCCTTCTCACAGAATCACAGAATCGTTACAGCGCAGAAGGAGGCCATTCGGCCCATCATGTCTGCACCAGCTCACTGAAAGAGCAACTCCCTCAGTTCCATTCCCGTGCATTCTCCCCATAATCCAGCATGTTCTTCCATATCATATAGTTATATATAGTTATCGTTATAATTCCCTTTGTGAATGCTTCAATTGAACCTGCCTCCGTCACATTCTCAGGCAGCGTATTCCAGACCTTAACCACCTGCTGGGTGAAAAAGTTTTTCCTCATGTCACTTTTAATTCTCTGACCAAATGCTTTAAATCTGTGCCCTCTCGTTCTCGATCCTTTCATGAGTGGGAACAGTTTCTCTCTATCTACTCTGTCCAAACCCTTCATGAATTTGAATACCTCTATCAAGTCACCTCTCAGCCTTCTCTTCTCCAAGGAAAACAGCCCTAACTTTTCCAATCTATCTTCATAACTGAAATTCCTCATCACTGGAACCATTCTCGTGAATCTTTTCTGTACCCTTTCCAATGCCCTCATGCCTTTCCTCAAGTGCGGCGCCTAGAATTGGATGCAGTACTCCAGCTGAGGCCAAACTAGGGTCTTATACAAGTTCAACATAACTTCCTTGCTCTTGTACTCTATGCCCCTATTAATAAAGCCCAGGATACTGTATACTTTATTAACTGCTCTCTCAACCTGTCCTGCCACCTTAAATGACTTATTCACAGAAACACAGACTGTTGCAGTGCAAAAGGAGGCCATTCGGCCCCTCGTGTCTGCACTGGCTCTCTGAAAGAGCAATTTCCTCAGGTCCATTCCCCTGCCTTCTCCCCATAACACTGCGCATTCTTCCTTTTCATATAACTGTCTAATTCCATTTTGAATGCTTCAGTTGAATCTGCTTCCACCATGTTCTCAGGCAGCGCATTCCAGACCATAACCACTCGCTGTGTGAAAAGGTTGTTCCTCATGTCACTTCTGCTTCTCTTACCAAATATTTTAAATATATTAAATCTGCACCCCCTTTAGAATTGTATCCTTTATTCTATATTGTCTCACCATATTGTTCCTACCAAAATTAATCACTTCACATTTCTCTGCATTGAACTTCATCTGCCACCTGTCTGCCCATTCCGCCAACTTGTCTATGTCCTTTGAAGTTCTACACAATCCTCCTCACTGTTCACAATGCTTCCAAGTTTCATATCATCTGCAAACTTCGAAATTGTTCCCTGTACAACAAGTTCTAGGTCATTCATATATATAAGGAAATGCAAGGGTCCCAACACTGATCCCTGGGATATGCCACTACAAACCTTCCTCCAGCCCGAAAAACATACATTAACCGCTACTCTTTGTTTCCTGTCACTCAGCCAATTTCGTATCCATGCTGCTACCATCCCTTTTATTCCAGGAGCTACAAGTTTGCTCACAAATCTGTTGTGTAACACTGTATCAAACGCCTTTTGAAAGTCCATGTACACCACATCAACAGCATTGCCCTCATCAACCCTCTCTGTTACCTCCTCAAAAAACTCCAGCAAGTTAGTTAAACATGATTTTCCCTGAAGAAATCCATGCTGGCTTTCTTTAATTAACTCGCATTTGTCCATGTGACTATTGATTTCGTCCCGAATTATTTTTTCTAGAAGTTTCCCCACCACCGAAGTTAAACTAACTGGCCTGTAGTTGCTGGGCTTAGCTTTACACCTTTGTTGAAGAAGGGTATAACGTTTGCAATTCTCCAGTCCTCTGGCACCACCCCCGAGAATAAGGAAGACTGAGAATTTATGGCCAGTGCCTCTACGATTTCCACCCTCACTTCCCTCAGTATCCTTGGATGCATCTCATCTGGTCCTGGTGCCTTATCCACTTTAAGTACAGACAGCCTATCTAATACTTCCTCTTTATCAATTTTAAACCCCTCTAGTGTCTGACCTACCACTTTCAACATTTCCTGGGTTGCATCTTCTTACTTGGTAAAGACAGATGCAAATTATTCATGTAATACCTCAGTTATGCCCTCTGCCTCCATGTGTAGATCCCCTTTCTGGTCCCTAATCGGCCCCACTCCTCCTTTTACCACCCTTTTACTATTTATACGGCTATATAAAACTTTGGGATTTCCTTTAATGCTAGCTGCCAGTATCTTTTCATGCTCTCTCTTTGCTTTTTTTATTTGCTTTTTCACTTCGCCTCTAGACCTTCTATATTCAGCCTGGTTCTTGCTAGTATTTTCTACCTGGCAGCTGTCATAAGCACTTTTTCTTCTTTATCTTAATCTCTACCTCTTTTGTCATCCAGGGAGCTCTGGATTTGTTTGCCCTAGCCATACCTCGACTGTGCCTAAACTATCTCTTCTTTGAAGGTAGCCCATTGTTTATCTATCGGTTTTCCTGCCAGCTTTTGACTCCAATTTAGTCGCTCCAGCTCCATTCTTACCCCATTGAAGTTGGTCTTCACCCAGTTAATTGTTCTTACCCTGGATTGCTTTTTGTCCTTTTCCATAGTCAGCCTAAACCTTATGATACAATGATCAGTATCCCCTACATGCTCTCCTACTGATACTTGATCCACTTGCCCCACTTCATTCCTAAGAACCAGGTCTAGCAGTGCCTCCTTTCTCATTGGACTAGCAACCTACTGTTGTAGAAAATTTTCCTGAACACATTCTAGGAACTCTTGCCCCTCACTGCCCTTTACACCACCATTATCCCAGTCTATGTTTGGATAATTAAAGACCCCCATTATAACTACCCTATAATATTTGCACCTCTCTGTAATTTCCTTGCATATTTGTTCCTCCATGTCCTTCCCACCAGCTGGTTACCTATAGACAGGACCCGAGCAATGTAACGGCAACATTTTTGTTCCTGATTCTGTCCTCGACCCCTCTGGGACATCCTTTTTGTCCAGCACTGCAATGCTCTCCTTAATCAATACCGCCACCCCTCCCCCTTTTTTCCCTTTCCTAACTTTCCTGAACATCTTGTATCCAGGAATATTTAACACCTAGTCCTGTCCTTCTTTGAGCCGGGTCTCTGTTATAGCAACATCATATTTCCACATGGCAATCTGCGCCTATACCTCGCCAGTCTTATTACCACAGTCCCTGCATTCACATAGATACACATTAACCCTGATTCAGACTTTATTACTTTCACCCTTAGAACCATAGAACCATAGAAAAAGTATGGCACAGAAGGAGGCCATTCAGCCTGTCGTGTCCGTGCCAGGCAAGAAGAAAAAAAATAGAAACTAGCCGCCCAATCTAATCCCACCTTCCAGCACCTGGTCCATAGCCTTGCAGCTTGTAGCACTTCAGGTGCATGTCCATGTACCTTTTAAAAGAAATGAGGGTTTCTGCCTCCACCAGCATTCCTGGCAGTGAATTCCAGACACCCACCACTCTGAGTGAAAAAGTTTTTCCTCATGTCCCCTCTAATCCTTCTACCAATCACCTTAAATCTGTGCCCCCTGGTAATTGACCTCTAAAGAATGTAAATAGCAGAGGACCCTACCTACCTACCTAATAATGTACTATTCCCTACTCTGTGCACCTTGTTATTCCACTCTAATACTTGCTCCTGGTTCCCACACCCCAGACAAGTTACCAGTTTTGCTTTCTTCCAATCTGAGTTCCCTCTCAGGTTCCCATCCTCTGAAAATTTAGTTCAAACCCTCCCCACCAACACTAGCAAATCTCCCTGCAAGGATGTTCGTCACAGTCCTGTTAAGATGCAACCTGTCCATCTTGTACAGGTCCCACCAGCCCCAGAACTGGTCCCAATGTCTCAGAAATCTGATGCCCTCCCTCCTACACCAGTTCTCCAGTCATGTGTTCAATCACTCAATTCTCCTATTCCTATGCTCACTTGCACGTGGGACTGGGAGTAATCCTGAGATTACTGTTTTTGAGATCCTGCTTTTTAATCTCCTTCCTAGCTCCCTAAAATCTTCTTTCAGGACCTCATCCCCCTTCTTACCTATGTCATTGGTACCAATGTGGACCACAACCTCTGGCTGTTCACCCTCCCCCAGAATAATGTCCATCAGCCTCTCTGTGACATCCTTGAGCCTGGCACCAGGGAGGCAACACACCATCCTGGAGTCACGTTTACTGCCGCAGAAATGCCTCTCTGTTCCACTAACTAACAAATCCCCTATCACTACTGCTCTTCCACTCTTCTTCCTCCCCTCCTGTCCAGTTGAGCCACTTGTGGTGCCACAAACTTGGCTGTAACTGCACACCTCTGAGGAACCATCACCCTGACCAGTATCCAAAATGGAAAGCTGATTAGTGAGTGAGATCATATCAGGGGACTCCTGCACTACCTGCCTGGTTCTCTTAGACTGACTGGCAGTCACCCATTCCCTATCTGCCTGCATGCTGCTAACCTGTGGTGTGACCACCTCCCTAAATGTGCTATCCACGTAGAGCTCCGCCTCACCAATGCACAACAGCGACTCCAGCCGCCGGTCAGGTTCCAAAACCCGGAGCTAAAGCTTCTGCAGCTGGCGACACTTCCTGCAGAAGTGTTTGTCTATGACACATGGTGCTTCCTGACTTCCCACGTGCCACAGGCTGCACATTCCACTCGGCAGTGCTGCCCTGCCATACTTTAACTTTACAGACTATTTATTAGAAGTAGAATAGCTTACCAGGTTCTCACCAAGCAGCTCCTTCCACTGCTACAAAGCAAGAACCAAATACTGGAGGGTTAAAAAAGTAGGGGGGAAAATGTATAAAATAGAGCACCTCCTCCCCTCTTCACTGAACTCGCTACTCACCAAACTCGAATCTCCACACTCAGCTTGCAAGCTGCACCCAGACCTCTGTATTTATACTTTTTGAAGCTGAAACTGCAGCAACCAGATTAGACTAGTCAGCTACTTAACTAATCAGCTACTCTGCAGTGGAGCCTGTTAATCCCCGCCTAAGGCTGTAAGAAACTTACTCTACTTTCTTAACCCCACTTTATCTAGAGGGTAAATCCCAGTTAAATGCGAACTGCAGACCAAACTTTTATAAAGATAACAACACTTAAAATCCTCACTCACCAAACTCGAATCCCCACACTCAGCTTGCAATTTGCACACCGTTTGTGCACCAACCAATCCATTAAAGCTTTCTAAAACTCTGCATTCAAGCACAGTAAAAAGTATATGTAAAATCAGAGATGAGGAACGCTGATGTACATTGCTTGTACTCAGGATTGCCAGAATGAAAATAGGTCAGTCGCCCAAAGTCAACCAAATGCTAAACCAGAAGCAGACCAATATTATGGGCTGAATTTTACCAGCCCCTTGACACCGTGGGTTGTGGCTGGGAGGCCAGTTAAATGCTAGTGGGAGCGGCCCGCCATGACCCACAACGCCGAGAAGGCCCCGCCGGATATTAGCTGCGGTGGCAAGGCTTCAGTGCGGCCCCTACCGCCGCCAAGCAGCAGGGCCTTCATTAAAATATTGATATCTTAACATGCAAATGAACTTACCTGCCGCCGCTGGCTGTCCCACGCCGATTTTACAGCCAACCGGCCACAACTCCCACACCTTCGGAACTCTGGCGTGCTGATAAAATTCAGCCTTATGTTACTTAAAGATAAGCATGCGTCTAATTATGAAATGACATAAAATTATCAGGTTTGTATTTCATCTGAATCTACATTTTAGTAAAGAAATCTATTTGACAGTACAGTTCCAGTTGTTCCCTAAATTAATCTTTTAAAATGGCAATATTACAGTCAAAACTTTTTGCAGCCTGTTCTCTCAAACAATCCTGTAATTTCTGACAAATTTGGAATAATGAAACGATGATGATGTCCAACCTGGGATTTTTACAAATATTTAACATTCCCATTTGCACCACTGCGCTTGTAGCTGAATAAATTAACAAGCTGTTCAGATTGAAACCTTCATTCTAAAATTAAATTAAATGCCCAAATGGAAAATGAACCCGATGGTTATTGGATTTTAAGATTTTTTGGCTGTAAAAGAATGATATTCTCTACTTGCAAACCCTAAACCTTCTTTTGAAAATCATTAAATAAAAAGATATTTAAAATGCTGAAAAAGCGACATTGTATGAAGTACTATTCGGAGAGAAAATATTTATTAAATTTAATTACACACTAAGCTTTTCAAAGATATAAACAATTAACCTGGATTGTTCTGTTAAGTTTCAAGTTAATAACAAGTTTTATACAATCATGTTTTGTGAGTAGAGACTTTTACTGAACTATAAAGGTTGATATCGAAATTCATTTCAACTCGAGCTGATGCAAAATAATTTCTCCTTTTTGTATTTTTTCCTGAAACTTTTATTTCTGTTCTCCTACTGTCTTTGTTACATTAAGCTAAAAACAAACCCTGCCTTGAAATAAAACTGAATAAAAAATTTTAAAGATTACCGAAGGTGGTGCATTCGTCAATCAATACGTGGATCTCAGATACTGTACCAGCTAGGCCCGCATTGCAGACAATAATGCAAAGCATGAAGCATGTATTGAAGCTGCAGTCAGTGGCTGCCGATAGTGACACCACTATTCCTTGCCAGAATGGAAAATATTTGTGTAATTCCCCCTACAAACATGCCTGGAGGCCATACTGCTATAAGTGATTAATTTTACATACATAATTTGTATGTAACTGTCCTCTACTCGCTGCATTTTGATGGAGAAATCACCCTGCTTTTATCGGGAGATGTTGTTGCAGTTTCGGTCATGAGTTCTGTTTGCTGTATTTGGTCGAGCTCTTTATTAATATCGTCGGTAGACTGTTTTCTGCAGTGCATCGTTTAAACAGACTCTGTTTACTGAGTAAATAGACTTTGCTTGCAGTTTGGTGAGTAACTAGACTTTCTTTGATTCCTGCTGTAATTCAGCCTCGCCTCCAACTCAATAGCTAACACAGTGGGTAACTCAGTGGCTGGCATGGTGGTGTCAATACTGTCGTGCTCAAGACTTTTTTCCCCCCACCCCATCCCTACTACCACCCCACATTGTAAAGCTTATGCCCTTGCTCTCTCCTCTCTGACCAAAGATGGCAAACTGGAGATTATAACAAACACCAAGTGAACATGGTGGGAGCAGCAGCGGTCACGAGACAAGCTCCGCTGACCTCCCACAGTTGCTCGCAGAAGCGCCAGGAGATTGATCTTCGATTCTAGGAGACTCCCAGACAATTCGGAAGGTTTGACAATGCTAGTGTCAGTTGGCTGCTTGACTTCATGACAGCTGAGCTGGATCCTGCCCTCACACAAAAACGCACACTTCCCACAGAGATCACTGGGTAGTGGATCAGCAGAATGAAGCCTGGTTGATTTTCTTTCTTTAACCTAGGAATATGGTCCAATGATGATGAACATCCCAGCTGAGATCAGCTAACTCAGTGCAAACTGAACATTGAATTTTGGTTGTTCCCATTACGTATGGTTGACACTTCATAATATGAATCTTAACTATACTAAGAATAAAACATAAGAACATAAGAAATAGGAACAGCGGTAGACTATATTGTTCCTCGAGCCTGCTCCGCCATGCAATACGATCTCAGCTAATCTTCTCTTTCCACTTTCCTGCCTGCTCCCCATATCCCTTGATTCCCTGAGATATCAAAAATCTATCTATCCCAGCCTTGAATATACACAACAATGGAGCATCCAAAACTCTCTGGGGTAGAGAATTCCAAAGATTCACAACCCTCTGAAGGAAGAAATTTCTCCTCATCTCAGTCCTAAATAATCAACCCCTTATCCTGAGTCATGTTCTAGATTCCCCAGCCAGGGGAAACAACCTCTTAGTGTCTACCCTGTCAAGCCCCTTCAGAATCTGGTATGTTTCAATGAGATCATCTCTTATTCTTCTAAACTCCAGAGAGTATAGGCCCAATTTACTCAGCCTCACATGCAATGCTCTACAAAGAAGTAACTGCTGATTGAAACTTTTAAGAAGTATGTTGTCAACACTGAATGACCTATAAAAGGAAATACAAGGCACATGAGCAGTAGCATGGATGTCTTTCAGCATAAGAACTGACAATGCTCTGTTGCAAACCAACCGATTACAAAAAAGGAAGAACTAGTAATCAGGAATAAATGATACCATATTTTTTCAGTGCCATTAATATGGGGCTTAACAGACTAGAACTTTCTGGGAAAATAACAGTGCAGCTCCTGCTCGCACCGTTACTACTGTGGAAATAGCCCATAAATTTGTGGCAAGTAAAAGGTGTCTTGTTAGTTACAGATCACCACAAATTGCTGAATGATTTGTGCTGCTCCACCATTGGCCTCACTAAAAAAGGAGCTCGCCATCAATCGCTACATAGATTTCACGAAATTGCTGCATTTGTGCTGATGGAACAAATGAGACTTGCTGCAGAAAGTTAGGGCAAGTACTTCACAACGTAAAGACCCTTTTGATGATGAGATTTGTGTTGCTGCAATCCCATTCAACCTTTCTGTCCCAGAAAGGGAACAACTGATACTGAGGAGTTTCACTCCTGCAAGTAGTAAATTGTCCTTAGAGCTTTTACTATTTAAAATGTTGTAATTTTTCCTTACTTTTAATTTCTGTTTTTTTCTCTCTCTCAATCTAATCTTTCCATCATTATTTCTCTTTCTGTATCTAAGATGACCTTTATTTACCCTACTTTATTCTTCATCATTCCTCTGTTTCTTTCTCTATCCTTAAATCGCATTGGTTAAGAGGATATGTTGTTGGTCCCATTGTTCACCAAGGTCCCAGATGCTCCACTGCCTTTACCGCTTTATCAGTTCACAAATTCCAGCAAATTACATTACAAAAATTTTTTGAGCTGAAGGTAAGGCAAACTAATCTAGGTAATGGGCATGCCATGAGATGCCCCACTCCAGCAAATTCTGGGTCAGAAATAGAAACTGAAAGTGCTGGAAATACTCAGCACGTCTGGCAGCATCCGTGGAGAGAGAAGCAGAGTCAACGTTTGAGGTCTGTGACCTTTTATCAGAACTTTGCTTCTCTCTCCACAGATGCGCCAGACCCACTGAGTATTTCCAGCACTTCCTGTTTTTATTTCAGATTTCCAGCATCCGCAGTATTTTGCTTTTATTTTAATTCTGGGTCAGAACTGGCCCAGAGAGATTCCTGAATCCTGATATTCTAGTATGCTCAAATTACAAATCTTCTCTTGTTGACTACTGATCTTATTGCCCTTAAACCACCTAATTGGTGGATGATCTTTTCCCATATTCGCGTACAGTACTTATTGAGATGCAAAGCTAGAATTGTCAAAGTTTCATCCTATTATGCTTACAGCACAGTTTTACAGCAGGAACTGAAAGTACTGTCTCAAGAATATGAAAGCATAAAGCGCCAGGAGCCAAAATGACTTTCCTTAATTACCACATACACTTTATAGACAATATTTTATAGGTGGTTAAAGAGAACATGAAAACAGCAGTGGCCAATAACTGTTTGGAAACATATACCAGTCAATATATAGATTGTGATGTATTGTGAACTAATCTGAATGGCTGCCTGTACAGATCACTAAGTTTTTGTACAAATTCACTCAAAGGGAACTGGCAGCCTTGGATTTTAGTTGCCATACTGTTGCTTAGCAATCCAGATTGTTGCGTCATCTCTGGGTGCAGAATGGTTGCCAGGTGATATAAGTGGGGGTTTTTTTTAGAAAAAATACTTGGAATTTGTTGAATTGAGGGAAGGAGGGAGTACACTTTGAGAATCAAATAAGCTGTGAGGTGTCTTACATTTAAAAGTTTGCAGAGGTAATTCCCCTTTTTTGAATTTGTTTTTAATTCCCTCAGCAAACATTATAAAATTATAGAGCACATAAAAATCTAATAGAAGTAATTAATCAATTTAACAATCCACAATTCAGTGATGACTTTGACAATGCTCAAACTCATAGAATCATACTGTACAGAAGGAGATCATTCAGCCCAGCATACCTGTGCTGGCTCTTTGAAAGAGCTATCCCTTTCATCCCATGCACCTACTCTTCCCTGTGGCCTCGCAAAGTTTTCTTTTGCGAGTATTTATCCAATTCACTTTAAAAAGTTACTATTGAATATGCATTCCCAATCATAACAATTCACTGTGTAAAATAATTTCTCCTCATCTCCCCTTTTTTTTGCCAATTGCCTTAAGTATGGGTTCTCCGGTTACTGATTCTTCTGCTAGAAAAACAATTTCTCCTTATTGACTCTATCAAAGTCCATTATAATTTTGAACACCCTATTAAATCATCCGTTAACCTTCTCAGCTCTAAGGAGAACAATCCCAGCTTCTCTAGTTTCTCCACATAATTGAATCCCCTCATCCCTGGTACCATTCTAGTAAATCTCCTCTGCACCCTCTCCAAGGCCTTGATATAGTGTGGTGTGCAGAATTGGATGTAAGACTCCAACTGAAGCCTAGCCAGTGACTTATAAAGGTTCAGCATAACCTCCTTGCTTTTTTTACTCTATGCCTCTACTTATAAAGCCAAGGATCCTGTAATCAGACACAAGAATAATAAAACTACAGCGCAACGATGGACAGGAAGAGAAGCTACTATTTTCCTGACTCTGCTATAGTGTCTCTCCTTCAACCCCTCCTCCAAACCATTCCTGGTGCTGTGAATCATGTTTCACACTTGAAATATCACATGTGGTATTTGAGCATTATGAGTCTTTCACAAATGCATGTGTATATAGGTCAACTGCTAGTTAATTTGTATACAGGAACTATTGACACCACATTGCTCTTTTGTAAAAGAACACAATGCCAACATTTTGATTTTTAAAAATATTAAATCCTGCACTCCACTCTCTTTAAGGCTTCAGTTTCTATTCTGTAATCCAGAAAGAAATTGGCAGAGAGCCTACCTACTCCAATACAATCTCAATTTTAAGCTTTTCCATTCTAACAGTAATTGTGACCGGGAAGAACATTGCAAAATCTTGCAGAAAACAGCACTTTAATAATGCTCAATCATTTAACTGCTACAATGCAACTATTGTTGGATAGAAGAACAGATTCAGCTGAAGTCACAGTTCATTGAACATTCTGTCACATTAGTTGGCCATTTGTTTTGGCTCTCTGAAAGCACAGAACAAGGTCACTCTGGAGCATGAGTTGCATTTGGGTTGATGTATACTGTTTTTTTCCCCTGCTCCACAGAGGCAGCGTATATAGTGCACTGGGTGGAATAAATTTTCTGAATTAAAATGAGGGTACTTGTCTCAAGATGGTGCTTTGTAAATAAAACATAAGTCCTTTTTTTAGCAATACGCTTTGGTGACAGCCATTTAATTTGGGCTTTTTGTTGATATAATTACCTTATATCAAGCATTTCCATTTTTAACAGCTGATTCGCAAGTCCCTGTTGAACATAAATAATGCCTATATCAAACCTATCTACAAGATATTTTGCAGAAACATCATTAAAAATAAAGAATTTTAATAACATTCATGAATAAGAGGCTTGATATATTTAACATTCCACTTTGCCTGATTTTTCGACAATCTTGTGATTTATTGTAAGAAAAAAAGAAAGAAATTGCATTTATGTAGTGTGTTTCACAATCTCAAGACGTCCAAAACACTCTACAGCCAATGAAGTGTTTTTGAAGTTTAGTCACTGTTGTACAGTTGGAAAATGCTGCAGCCTATTTGTGCAAAGCAAGGTTACTAAAACAGCAATGAGATAAATGACCAACTAAACTGTTCCTTTAATGATGTTGGTTAAGAGATAAATGTAAGCTAATTCAGTGGGAGATCTCTCCTCTTTGAACAGTTTCATGTGATCTTTTACATCAAATTAACAGAGAAGATAGGACCTCATTTTATTTTCTCAACTTGAAGATGGCAACTCACAATGCAGCACTCCCTCAGGACTGCATTGGGGTGCTCAAATGATGTGCTCAAGTGGGACATGAACTGACAGACTTCTGACTCAGCAGCGAGAGAGCTACTGCTGATCCAAAGTTGACATCCATTGTATATTCAAAATACTGAATGGCTACGCAGCATTTTGAATCTAGGTACTGGCAACATTGTCATTGAACTCCTGCCCCTTGTCACTGATGAACAGTCCCTCCTGCCCCCACTACTGATCACTATATTGATCCTGAAAACACTCTCATATACATTCAAACAGCATTCTATCTTTAGAAAACCTCCAATGCAAATAGAGAATCAATCTGGTCACAAAACTTCCACACCCCCAACCCATCAAGGAGCATTTCAGCTGTCCCAGGACCAATTCACTGAACAGCAGCAATGGCTTGTTCTGTACATCTTTTTGGCCTTTCATCTCCCTTTTACCCTCACCTCTTCTCACCTGCTTCCCTTCTGCCTTTCCTGTTCCCTTTCTCTCCTCTTACCACTCCTCTCTGCCTCCTTCTATCCCATTCCTCCCTTCTTCACACTCCTTCTCCTCTTCCTGATGCCTCTCGCCTTTCCATATTTTGTCTGTCTTACCATTCCCTTTCTCACTTGCTGTCATGCTAGGCCCCAACCTGCCAAGAATGAGGTACATGAATTCTGTCACAAAAATTGATTTTAAACTGTTACTGGAGTGAAGAAAGGACTTGTTAAACAGATCAGCCATGGCTGGAAAAGACATTTGCATATTAATAGATGGTGATTGGAAGAACAAAGCACCATTCCCTGACACATTCAACCCACAATGGACCTTGATCACCAGGTATTGTGAATAAAAGGAGCATTCCGGAGACTGCTGTAATGCAAGACTTGGTCAGACCAGTTAGTCACATGACTAACCTGCTTGGCAACCTGGGTTTTTCTGAATTGCACAAACAGTTTGAACTCAGAGTGTGCCTGATTGCTCCTGGACTGAGAAGATCTCTCTCCTGCCTGCTCCCATCTCTTTCTCTCAAGCCTCTGAATCCACTGAAGACACATGAACCCCAAGAGAGAAAAGTCTCCTACAGTGAACAAGGTTTAAGAAGAATACTGGGCCCCAACGAAAAGCAAGATCTGCCTACAATCAAGGACTCTACAGTGAGCTCAAAGCACCGTAGCAAAAACTGTTCAGATATTGCCTCAAACTTTTCCACTTTATTTTTCCTCAGCTCTTTTCTGTCTCTATTTGCATGTGTGTATGACGTATGCATGCTAGCATGGGTGCATCGTGTAGCCATAGGTATTAACTGAATTAGAGTTTTAAGTTTAATAAATTTCAACTTTTCTTCTTTAAACCTAAGAAAGCCTGTTTGTGCTGGTTTCTTTGCCTTATAATTGGAAAGTGGTGAATAAGGATTCACCAAGGGGGAGCTAAAAACACAGTGTGTTTAAAAATTAAACCCTGTTATAATAAGACCAATTGAAGGCTGAGAAGTTGTTATCCTTGCTTTCTCCTTCCTCCCTCAGCCTCTCCATCTTCACCTGCTTGGCTCCACACACTAGTGGCATAGGAAATCAGCTAGTTTTATTTTAAAAATTGCTTTGTTCTCTGTTTTCATTGCGTAATTGTTTTAGCTTTCCTTTTATAGGTTAAATGGGGAATAATTTTAACATTGGCATGAAGCAGTCAAGCATTTACACTTGTTGAACCATTAATAAGCAAGGCCAGTATGAGAACATCTTTCTTCTATACTATAGCATATGATGCATTTAATATAATCTACTTAAGGAAGCATATAGAATTTAAATTGCAGTAATTTACTTATTGATGATCCTGTTCCTCGTAAGAGTCAACCAAATGGTATAGGAAGTACATGTTGATTTTGAATTCATGGAAATCAGCTAGTATGGACAAGGGGATCCTTGTATAAGCCTAAGACCTATCAGAAAGATTTTTCCAATAACTTTTTTTGATTTGTGAAAGTTTCCTCAATTTGCCATGCAGGAATGACAGGATTGTTTTGTAGTGGGGAATTTCAGATGGAAACCATTTCTGCCATTAGAAAGCCTCTCCCAGATTTCCTTGCTCTTCTATAGCTCTCTGGCAAGCACTTATTGCGTTGCCATGGCTTTATTTGCATGTGTCAAAGTGAGATTCAGTGGTGAAGCAGCTCCAAGTTTCCAGGGTTTGAACTACAGCGGTACTTGGAGTAAGTTACATTGAGTTTTATGAGGTACACCAGCTGATTAAAGTGGAAGTGAGGAATTCCTGACACACAAGAGTCAGGTGATGTTCAAATACAGATCCCTGCAGTGTTCTTAAAGTGTTTTTCTTGCTATTCTGCCTAGCCGCATCTGCACTTGCTTCACTGTTACTCACAGGGTCAGACTACTCTCCCCCAACCTCCTCATCCCCATTCCCCCACCTGCTACCCACAGTCAGAGCATCTCAGAGGCAGATATGGCATTTTCAATAGGCACGCTCTTGTATGTTATTATCATGGATGAGGAACTGCACCATAGGATGGGGAGAAGGAGGCTCGGATAACATTTACTGCAAGAGGCATCAAAGTACACGTCATCACTGAAGCCTTCTCTTCTGTGGAAGAAAATCTACCATTGACACCACAGCTTTCCCTTTTTTCCCCCCATTTTCAAATTAAAGACATTCCTTCAATCCTGTCACATAAGACATTAGCCCTGTTTGCCCCTGCAGATCCATGCTAATCATCATCACCTGAGCGAATACATCACCGATAACAAAGTGCCATGTTAGCGCACATTCTACTTTATTGCAGTGAATTCCAAAGAATTTCAAAGAAAGTTCTTTCTTAACACCTTGCTTCTTCCGGGTGCCTATGCATAATAATTTTAATCTTTGAAGGATAGTAGATGTTAACAATATCTATTCAATCAAGATTGACTGAAACCAATATGGTGGGTATGTTGAGTTTAATCAGAGCTTAAGATGGAAAATAACACACTAGTTATACAGCAAAAACAATCGACTGTGACAAGTAGCGAGTACAAGTCCAGAGCAGGCAGGACAGCTGGCTTGCACGAACAGCTCTTTCTTTCTTCCTCTTTCTGTTTTCTTCTGGGTTCCCCAAGTCTTCACGACTTCTGAATCTATCCAAGAGTGTTAGCATGGATCCACCCTAAGGAGTTTCTCTCCACCGGACTGAAGCCTCCCAAAGTCTCTTACTTTATACCCTTTTTCAGGACTGTACCTGGGTGGATTATTGATAAGGCCTTTTTGACCTATTATTATTGGTCATCCCTCACAGGCAAGGATGATTGTCTTCCGTGAGTCCAAAGATGGCTGATGAGGCCGATTCAGGATCTATAGACTTTATGGCACTTAGGGCATTTGTTGTCATGTGGGATGTCTGGTCATGTGTTATTAGTTCGGATCATGGCTTGTTCTTTCTGCCACTCTCGCTTTTCCTCTTCATTTTGTCGTCATTGGGTCTCAAAATGCTGGGATCCTTCCCACAGACTCTGCCTCCATTTTGTTCGGTCCAAGGCGATGGTCTCCAGGAGTTGATGTCAATGTTGCATTTCTTCATGTTGATGTTCAGTCCTATAATGATTTACTTTATGACAAAGTACGCAATAAAATATTGAGTTCTTTGTCTAAACCATGGGGAGAAAATCAGTCTTTAATGTTATCCACTTGCCATTAACTCCTTGAGCCTTCACACATACTTTCTGTTCTTGATCGATCAGGCCCTTACATCATTCTTTCCTTATCTCATTTCAAGCTGTTCTCCCTGATCAATTCCATCCTCCTCAGTAACATTCCATCTCTGGCCATCAAACTAACTCCTAAAAGTTTCATTATCCATATCTATCCGATCACCATTTATTTATGCCCAAAGTTGTTCATAAGGCCTGTTAACGAGCTGTTCATAAATGACTATTCAGTCCATGTGTCCTTGTTTCTTATCAGACTGCTGAACTATGGTGATTCACTAAAGTGACTCCCATTCTATTCCTATTTGCCAATGAACTTTTACATTCCAGCAGGTATCTTAATTAAGCAAATTTAAATGAAAAGCTTAGTATAGCTTTGTTGTATGGTTATCTATTTATGCATTTATCCAGCTATGGCCCCTTGTCAGGCTGACTATCATTATCTAAGAATAATCATTCCACTAGCTTTGTTTTTCAGGGAAACAAAACCCTAAGCAGTTTTCAGTAAAACAACTCTTATAGCACAAACCTATTCCTTTACCTATTTCAAGACAATATATCATACTAAGCATATTGCTAATATCTAATGTACTTATGCCTTTTATTGGTTTAAGAATTCTCATGCTTCTTCTCGGGACCACTTCGGGGTCAGGATCGCAGGAGGTGGTAGTTTTGATCATGGTCTACAAAAGCCTTGTGGGACTGAGATGGAGCTCATCTCATGGCAGGTTACTCCTTGGCTGCTTGGAATTGCCTCCCACATTCCACTGACTTCACTTGGAATATTACCCACCTCCCTCTAAGAGCGAGCTGGGAGGTGCAGCGGGCGTAAAATCGGGTGGGATGGAGAGGTAGGTGCTGTGCCCATTGCCTCCTGCCTCCACTGGTAATTTACCTGTAGCGGGGAAGGTGTTAGGCAGCCTGCCTGCACTTAGGCCAATTGAGGCCCTTAAGTGGCTAATTAATGGCCATTTAAGGACCTCTTCTTGCTGCTACTGGTATTTTACCACCAGCGGATGGGCACTTCGCCACCTGGGGAGGCTGCCCAGTAAAACTAGGCGGCCTCCTTGCAGGCTTGGGGGGGGAGGGGGGGTTCCCTCCTGATCGAACACTCTGTGCCCCATGGAGGGTCTCCTCAGCAGTACGGGTCGCCGCCACTGGACGACACCAACCCCCTGCCCTTGTAATTGACCTACCCGCCTCACCGGGGCCTGGCTGATTGGCCCCGGCAAACCCTGACCCCAATTACCTTTTTCTCTGGCTTCCATCGCTGGCTCAGTCTGGGAACTGCTGCAGTGCCAGCAGTGGCCTTCGCTCCCGGTGGCACTGCTGGGACTGAAGAGCTGCCGGCCCTCTGATTGGCCAGCAGCTCTTGGAGGCAGGACATCCTGCCTCAGAGATGCGGAACTCCTGACTGAGGTCAGTTAATTGCCTGAGCCACACAAAATAGCATTGTGGCTTCCAGGGCCAGCGGAGGTGAGCTCACACCCAGCTTTCCAGTCGGTAAACGGGGCCACCGCCTCTTCATTAAATCTCAGCCTTAGTGTTATGAGTAGACAGCTGGAGGCCTGGCCTGTACGGTTGTCCTGTGAGATCGCAGTGTCATCAATCATCCTCTTTCTGTGCTGCTAAATGTTGTGGCGAATCTGCAGAAAATCAGTATAGGTGCCAAGATTGGGTGAACATCACCACTGAGACAGAAGAAGAGGAAGGAAGGTTGTGTCTGTGAGATGTTTCACACAGGGAGACCAGGGCATCAGTATAAAGGCTTAGTCGGTTACTGGTACTGGCAATATATTCTACCATTGGTTGCTCCCACAACAAGAACTGAGTGTCTCCCAATGAGCTCCATGACCTTCTCCTCCGAGAAGAGAATGGTGAAATGACCAGCAGACTGAGTTAGTGTTTCCTAAATGTATCAGCTACAGTGTGGAGATCAGCAAGATTAAAAATAGTAAATACCATCTTGACAGTCAGTCTACCAATAAATTATTGAGAAAATGCCCCCTGTTATATAACATACCACAAAGATCAGGATAATCCCAGACTGAATCCTTTGTGTGCACTGACAATGTCAACGCATGTAACACTACAAATTGGTGGATTTAAAGCATTTCATGGTGAACATGTTGAACATAACTTAAGGAACAGCTACACTTAGATTGCATTTATATAACTGCTCTTATCAGCACAACAGTTGCAGTAGAAGTATAGAGTTGTTAACATGGAACAAATCCAGCACAGGCTTGATAGGCCAAATGGCCTCTTCCTGTGCTGTAAGATTCTACGGTTTTAATTCGCAGATAAAATATTAAATCTATTGTAAAATTGTAAAAGAAAGAAATGAGCCAAGTCCTGATTTAATAGAGAATAGAGAGATCTAGACTTGGTACCAAGACAAGAGGAAGAGGAAAATAATCTGAGCAAGTTCAGTGTTGCAATACATGATATGCTGAGCGAGATCTCTGAAAGGCTTTTCCTTCTTCCAACCTTTTTATTGGGGGGATTTTCCTCTTAGAGTTTGCCTGAAATTGGGTGGAATTGCAGCAGAAATGGCAAGAATAAATGGCAATAAAGCCTCCTGCTATCTGATCATCGTCAGCGCGATTTCCTTACCCGTGCCTCTGCCAGGGCCATTGCTGCCTGCTTCTTCCCCACTCACCGCCTACATTGGTGGACAGGGACAGGAGCTGGGTCTTGTTGGATTTTCTCTCTCTCCACCCATATTACAGCTGCTATTGGAAGGTCTCCAGAAAGTGGCAGTAATTGCCTTGAGATACCTTTAATAGTGGGAGAGGATCTTTCAGCAGCTTCCTCTCCTTCTATTCTGTGCCAAATAGCATACCTTTAAAAAAGCCCTGGTCTTTGCTGATGTCTTCAGTGGGTCTTGGTTTCAGTCCTTAAGAAGTCTCCAGCCTTTTTTGAAGTCCCTCATTTGATGTTCTATGCTGAATTAACATCTCCACTGCAGCGTCAATGGAATTCTCCACCTATGCACTGGCAGACTCCCTCTTGGTGATACAAATCCAGTCAGGAGCCTCGGACTGGGTGGATTCAGAGGGCGAGATGGAACTCTAAATATTAGAATTCCCCATACTTAGTATTGTCAGTTCTTTCCTATTCTAATCTTCAAAGAAATGTATAATGGAATGATAATGAATAACATCAAAGATAGATTTCAATTATATTAATTTTAAATTAAAATTTAATCCAATTTGCAAACGTTACCACAACACACTAGACAGAATAGCTACAAATGCTCTTGCAAAGTCATTGATTATCTGCCTTTACTTATCTATTGCTCAATTTGAAGCTTTTTAAAAGTGTATTTCTAAACAAATAAAATGCCCAGTCATATGGTTCAGTGCTTCATTACCCATTTTTTAAATGAATTATCAATGACAAGTGTCACAAACCAATTACGTCTTCCCAATTATTCCTCCCAGCCTGACCTTTGTATACAGGATCTGTGATTCTACAATTTAGTTAAATTGCTTTGATCCATATTATTCTCCTCTAAATCTATCATCTGTCAGTTAGTTTAGAACAGAATGTTTCCTTAACTGCAGGCTATCTATACAGAGAAGTTAAATTGTGCAGCAGTCAGCATGGATCCTGTAAAGTGTTGTTTGTCTCTGCTGCATGCCAATGGCAGCAGAAAATGAGATGAACCCATCATATTTCTGAATTGACATCCAGGAACATTTTGGTGAATGTGTTTGCACAACAAAAACACTGGGGATCTTGTGCAAAAAGTAAAATGGATTGCAATACTCGTAGAGGGAAATACAGGGCAACACGCGGTCTGTAGTGTGTTAAAAGGCTGTAATGCATCACGGGGTTAAGATGATACCTTTAACTTTGGGCTGAATTTTACCAGCCCCTCAATGCCACGGGTCGCAGCGAGGGGGGCTGGTAAAATGCTGCAGGGAGAGGCCCGCCTCAACCAGCGACGTCGAGAAGGGCCCGCCGCATATTACCGGCAGCAGGGGAACCTCGATGCGGCCCCATCCCCCGCTGCATGGCGGCGGCATCACAATTAGCATTGTTCAAGAGTACTTACCTTTGCTGATTATGCAGCCCACCGCTTCTCCACGGACACTTCCTGATTTTTCATTGAACAGGCGGCCGTCACATGCTGTCCCGTTCACGAATTGAAAAGCCAGAGGGTCCTCAGAGGCAGAAGTTGTTGCCAGCGAAGGTAAGTTCCGTTATAGAAACATAGAAACATAGAAAATAGGAGCAGGAGTAGGCCATTCGGCCCTTCGGGCCTGCTCCGCCGTTCATTATGCTCATAGCTGATCATCCAACTCAGTAGTCTGTTCCCACGTTCGCCTCATACCCTTTGATCCCTTTAGACCCAAGAGCTATATCTAACTCCTTCTTGAAAACATACAATGTTTTGGCCTCAACTGCTTTCTGTGGTAGCGAATTCCACAGGCTCACCACTCTGTGGGTGAAGAAATTTCTCCTGATCTCAGTCCTGAAAGGTTTACCCCAAATCCTTAGACTATGACCCCTGGTTTTGGACTCCCCCACCATCGGGAACATCCTTCCTGCATCTACCCTGTCAAGTCCTGTTAGAATTTTATAGGTTTCTATGAGATCCCCCCTCACTCTTCTGAACTCCAGCGAATATAATCCTAATCTCTCCTCATACGTCAGTCCCACCATCCCAGGAATCAGTTTGGTAAACCTTTGCTGCGCTCCCTCTGTAGCAAGAACATCCTTCTTCAGATAAGGAGACCAAAACTGCACACAATATTCCTGGTGTGGCCTCACCAAGGCCCTGCATAATTGCAGCAAGACATCCCTGCTTCTGTACTCTAATCCTCTCGCTATGAAGGCCAACATACCATTTGCCAGGGGTCTAACTCTACATTCCTAAAGGGAGAAGGGAGGGGGGTATATGCAGGGGTCTAACTTTGCATTCTTAAAGGGAGGAGGGATTGGAATTACTGGATGGAAAGCTGTGCTGGCATGAAGGGAGGTACCGTGTACCATCCCTCTGTGAACAGTGTATGCTCTGTGTTTGTGAAGGGGCAATGGCACACTAGGCACCCTGTGTGTGGGGAGGGTGCCAGAAAGGGCAGGAGCATTAAGGTTATATGGATGGTGGGGGAAATCGATTCAGCTGGTAGGATCTTGATGTGGTCAAGCTGTGCCACTCTGAGTGTTGGCCAAGATGGGCAATGTCATGGCATGCCACATAGCTGATACAGGAAAGCAGCTGATGTACCTATCAACACCAATCCCTGCCCTGTTAGGAACCTTCAAATACATGCGGGGTTCAACTTTATTTATCACATGGAAATAGGTATGGCTCATCCTACATTGTGTGATCCACTCCACGTGAGGATCATATGCGCCAGAGGCAAAATCAACAGGTAGGTGCAATCCACGTAGAGGCCCCTGGTCGTGAGCAGCAGCCCCCAAGGGGAGCTCGCCATTACATTTGCCATGCATCTACAGGCCCCACATGACATGCCATCGGATGTCAGAGCACCAGTGTCAGAGGAGATTGCGCATATAGAGAGGGTGGTGACACGTCTCTGTGTCTTGCTCAAGGATGACCTGCGGCCCATGGGCTCCAGTGGACATCCCAAGCCTTTGTTCCTAATAGTGGCAGCGGTTCTCAAGCCTGACACCTCTGCAGCCTTTTAGGGGCCTACCAGAAACCTTTGTGGGGTCACACAGTCAGCAGTGTACCGCTGCATCAGGGAGGTCACGAATGCCCTGCACCAGAGGGCCAGTGAGTATGTTCGCTTCAGGACAGACTCTCACAGCCAGGCCCAGAGGGCCATTGGTTCTGGCACCATTGCCGGAGAACCATAAGTTGTAATGTTCATAGACTGCACTCATGTGGCCATCAGGCCTCCCGCCAGACTACCACCTGCAGACATCACCATTAAAGGAGCCCTCTCAATCTAGGTGACGCTGGTATGTGAACACTGCTTATGCTTGCTTCGAATGTGTGACCGCTTCTCAGGCAGCTACCATGACAACTGGGTCTTGTGCCAGTCCCAGCTGCCACTGCTGTTCACTGAACTGGCTCGGATGGAGGGGTGACTTCTCGGAGCTAAGGGTTATCTTTTGCAGACATGGCTCCCGACACCAGTGAGAGACCCCACCATTGCTGCAGAGGAGAGATACAACGCCAGCCACTGAGCTACATGAGGCACAATTGAGCAGGAGATCAGCATGCTGAAAGAGTGCCTCCACTGCCTGGATGGATAGGGTGATGCCCTGTACTACAGGCCAAAAAGACAAGTTCCTTTCTTTGATGCTCTGCACAACTACGCACCAATAGGGGCCAGGCCTGGCATGATGAGGAGAGACGTCAACAGGATTCCTCCTCGGACTATGAGGACGCTGAGGACCTACAACATGAAAGACGCATGGGAGCGCAGATGGCACCCAGGCTCTGCACGCAGGGCTAGCAGTGAGCTAGGGAGCTATGGAAGTGGCTTATCAGACAAAGGCTGGCTGCTCCGTAGGAACCAACATGAGCTCTGCAAGCCACACATCATCCTCGCTCACTTGCTGTGCACCAGTCCACATCTGTAGCATCCAGGTGTAAACCATTAGAGGCAGCAGCTGACTGAGCCAATGTCCATGCCACTGAATCCGTGGAGACATTCATGAGTAATGGTGGCATGGCAATGATGTTATTGCATACATTGACTCTCCTGAAGGGCCATGGTGCAAAGGTATGTGACATTGGCACTACATGCTGGCACACATCATTCAGACAGAGAAAAGGACACACATGTTGGTGAGGAACACTTAGTGAAAGATGTATTTACATTACTGTGACACCCGTATATTCCCATTTGTGTCAGTGTGTTCTCTATAAACCTCTGTAATACTTTTTATGGTCTATTTAAGTCTCACACCCTAGAATGTGCAAAATTAAGATTATTCATCCAGGTGTGACATGCCTACAAGAAGCAATGTTATACTTGAGTGGGAGAAGAGGATCGTAACTTCATAGGACACTGGGACACAGCAGGGTAAGTATGTGGCAGCAAAGTGGAAAGTGCTGGGGTAACTCAGCAGGTCAGGCAGCATTTGTGGAGAGAGAAGCAGAGTTAACTTTCAGGTCTGTGAACTTGGACAAGTTAACTCTGCTTCTCTCTCCACAGATGCTGCCTGACCTGCTGGATTTCTGCAGCACTTTCTGTTTAGCTGCCAGATTGACAGCAACCCCAGTCTTCAGCAGTCAGGTAAGTATTTCTTTGACAACTGTCAGGAAGCAGGTGCTGGGGCGCTTAAAATAGGGCCCCAGCATCTGCTGCATCGCTGTCAAAAATTCTCTCACTGCGCCGAATTTCCCGCCTCTCCCCACGTAATTTGGGGAGGGCGGCTCGGCACCGTGATTCTAATGAGCCCCTGAGCGTAATATCACCGGGGGCTCTGCAGCAGCTGCTAAATGCGGGCGCCACGCTGAGTTGAAAGGGCGTCAGTGGGCAGCACAGCGCCCAAATAAAATTTTAGCCCTTTGAGTGTGAAATGCAAGGGGTTTGCCAACATCAACTCAGTCTGACACCTGTTAGTGTGGCAGGATGAGAGGAAATATTGGATCGAGGTTCCGTGAATTGATTACTGTTATTTCACAAGTATTAATAGTTTGAATCATTTGACATCCAGTAATGTCAAGACTTATTTCAATGAATGATATAGCTCTGTAAAATAGCAATTTGAATTCAAGGCGGATTTTCATTGTTCTGTTACCACTTTTAAGCAAGTGCCAAAAACTTTCCCAACAGTGTAATTTCTTACAGTTCTTCTTGCAAATATTGCAAATGGTACTAAACAAGGGCATGATTGCCAAGCAAACAATACCAGAAAGAAAATGAAACACAAAGGCAATACTGATTTATTTCTGTAACTATTACATTAAAACTCTGCAAGTGTGCCTTCACACCAGTTGCACTTGGTAAGGAATTGAAGAGGTTTACATTTAGCACTGATAACCACAATTCGCATAGTAACATTTTATCTTGCACAATTCTGAAGCCAGAAGCTATTGCGTTTATGTGAGAAATTAAAATAAGGAGTTGCAGGTATAAATTGATTCCTGTGATGGTGTTCTAACCTTCTGTGGCACCTCTCGTTACAGCCAACATTCCGCCCCACTCCAGCAATTTCTTCAATATTTATGTCTTTTATCCAGTTAATTATTTTTAACTAAGCAACTTCTTTGTGACTCAGTTAGTGTGTTACTTTTGGATGCTGTTACATTCTGGACCCATTTCAGTTTAGAAAGAAATTGACATTTTATCTCCAGTTACAAAGGAACGTACAGTGTTATACAACAGAAACAAAGTGCCTGGCATTTCTAATGAACTAAATCACTCCCTTCTCAGTTATAAACTGCCTCTATATTTTATATGCTTCAGGTCAGATGACAGCCAAAAAAGAACATTTTAAAAAATTCAAAGAGTGTAAATGTAATAGTTGATTCTGCTGAAAGGTTCTTTGCCATATCATACGGCTTACTTTTCTGAAGAAACAGTGCAGCTCACTCCCTCTCCCAAAAAAAAACATTTTAGCAAATTGAATTTGACAAGTGACATGGAGCTAACTGTAATGAGCATGTTGTCGGAAAGCTGAAGATTTTCAACATTATCTGTCACTGACCTGCATGTCTTGCTGATTTACGAGCTGAGCGGCTTCTATCATCGGAATGTACATGATTGTGCATTCATAACGGAGCAATTGTCAGAGAAACTCTTCAGCACGTAGTAAATCAAATGAATATCCATCTGGATCTGAAGTTAAATTTCAAAGACTGTGAGCTTGTCTCAAAATCTTACAAATAAATGAGTTGAGATCCTGAAGTGAAAAAAAAAATTGAATGAAAAATGAGGGAACTGACAAAAATATTGTTGGAAAATTGTTCACAGTTTTTCATAGCATTTTCATACCACGAAATGTAATTTATTTTATGCTTTCTCATACATTGTAACCTTGAAACTTACTGCTTTTCTTTTTGGCTAAAGAATTTTAGTAGCTTTGAACGTGCTTATTAAGTATGGTGGATCTCATGTTTTCCAGCATATCCTATAAACTGTCTAAAGGCTAAGACTAGAATATTATTGTCACTGATACTGTAGGCTGTGGTTCATAGTGGCAGGGCAGTAAGGGCTTACTACAGGCAGTAACGATTCTATTAATTCCCTTAGTAATTTTCCCATGTCGGTGGTAAGCCCACTATTTTAGTATGAGGATGTCCAGCTGATAGTATTATCATGTTTTATTCCTGCAATAAAGCATACAGTTGATGGAAAGACATGAGGAAATGTCTAGCCCAGTTGATGGAAAACATTACTATATTTTTCAAATAACTGAAGTGTAACTACACAGCCACCTGCCCAGAAGAAACAAAACCATCATTTGCCATCCCCTAGAAAGTAGAAAATCTGGTATAAAATATAGTCTCAGTTATACATCCCTATGACTACAGTAATGGTTACACTTCTGCATGCACCATCTCAGAAAGGATTTCTCCTGCTTTGCAAAATTGAGAGGTAAACATAAAACGCACAGGAAAATCCCAGTTATTTTGACTGGGGTAATGGTTGCACCATTATAAAATGAGAAATAATCAGCCTTGGTGATATCTGTCTGTATTATATCCCTGCATACACTGTCTGGTCCTCTAACACTCGCTTTCTCCTCACCCCTTAATCCTCTAATCCCATTAACCAACTACTTGTTTATGCACAGTGCTCTTGCTCTCTGGAGTTTTCAACCACTTCATCTTCTTTGCTACCACCCTACCTCCTTTCAGGAACCATCTCAGCCATTCTCTTCACCAATGCCTTTGGTTCCCCATCCTTGCCTCTCCATCCCAATCCCCTTTTATCACTATGTCCCCTGTTGTAATATATCTGCAAAGTCCTTCTATTAGTGAGGATTGCTATGTAATGAAAGTTGCTGTTGATCCCTCAACACCATTATTTGGTCACTAGAGCATCTGATAGCGAGGCAGCGAGGTCTGGACAATGTATGTCAGCCAAGAGCGACATCTCAATTCATTCCATCTTCGCTGCCTCCAGAGAATCCTTGGCATCAGATGGCAGGACCATATCTCCAACACACAAGTCCTCGAGGCGGCCAACATCCCCAGCTTATACACACTACTGAGTCAGCGGCGCTTGAGGTGGCTTGGCCATGTGAGCCGCATGGAAGATGGCAGGATCCCCAAAGACACATTATACAGCGAGCTCGCCACTGGTAACAGACCCACCAGCCGTCCATGTCTCCGCTTTAAAGATGTCTGCAAACGCGACATGAAGTCCTGTGACATTGATCACAAGTCGTGGGAGTCAGTTGCCAGCGATCGCCAGAGCTGGCGGGCAGCCATAAAGGTGGGGCTAAAGTGTGGCAAGTCGAAGAGACTTAGCAGTTGGCAGGAAAAAAGACAGAAGCGCAAGGGGAGAGCCAACTGTGTAACAGCCCTGACAAACAATTTTTTCTGCAGCACGTGTGGAATAGTCTGTCACTCTAATATTGGCCTTTCTAGCCACTCCAGGCGCTGCTCCACAAACCACTGACCACCTCCAGGCACTTACCCATTGTCTCTCAAGACAAGGAGGCCAAAGAAGAGAAGAAGAGCATCTGATAGTTATGTTATGTCAACAATATTTTCAGGATAGTAGAACAATTATATTTTATCTCCAGTTACAAAGGAATGTAGAGTGTTAGACAACAGAAATAAAATGCCTGGCATTTCTAACCAACTAAATCACTTCCTTCTCAGTTATGCACTGTCTCTACATTTTTTATGCATTAGGTCAGAAGTGTACGGAACAGAGTATACCCCTTTACCTTACTTTTGTAGATCTCACTGAGGCATTTGACATCGCCAGCAGAGCAGGGTTCTACAAGATTTTGGGGAAAAAATGGTTGTCCACCAAAGCTCCTCAGTCGCATCTGCTCCTTCCATGACAACATGCACTGCACTGTACAGTTTGATGGCTCCTCTTTCAGCAGTTTTGGCGTGAAGAATGGAGTGAAACAGGGTTGTGTCCTAGCCCCCACTCTGTTTGGCATCTTCTTCTCCATGCTCCTAATCTTTGTCTTCCCTGCAGATATGAAAGGAGTTTACTTGCATGCTAGGTCAGACGGCAAGCTCTACAATCTATCGAGGCTGAAAGTGAAGACAAAAACACATTGCTTTCCGATCAGAGAATTCATCCAGGCTGATGATGCTGTGCTAGTCGCTCACATAGAAACTCAGCTACAAAGACTCATGGACAGTCTCTCTCATGTCTGAAATTTGTTCTTCTTGACTATAAGCATCAAGAAAACAAGGTGTTGCATTTCCACCCCTGATCACACTAAATAACACCCCACTGGAAGTGGTTAGCAAATTCTGCTACCTTGGATCCACGGTGACAGACAATCTGTCCCTTGATGCAGAGCTCGATACTCACATAGGGAAAGTAGCTACCACCTTTGGCAAGGGATAACACCAAGCTGACCCTTAGGACCAAGCTAATGGTTTATTTGGCCTGTAATCTCAGCACTTTGCTATATGGCTGTGAAACATGGGTGACTTACAGCTACCAGGTAAAGAAGCTCAATAGTTTCCATCTTCGCTGTCTGTGGTACATTATGGGTATATCCTGGCAGGACAAAATCACAAATGTGGCAGTCCTCTGAAAGGCAGAGCTGCCAAGCATGTTGGCACTAATCAAACAGAGGTGGCTTCGGTGGATCGGACACATCCGCAAAATGGAAGATGGTTGCATACCCAAGGACCTTCTGTATGGTAAGGTAGCTGGGGCTAAACGACCAGTGGGGCGCCCAAAACTCCGCTTCAAGGATGCTTGCAAGCGTGACATGAAGGCCCTAAATGTTGACTATCACACCTGGGCATGACTAGCTGGTGAAAGAGGGAAATGGCAACACATCCTGTGGACTGGTGTGCACTGCCACGATGACCAGTGGCTACAGCAGCTTAGCAACAGGCACCAACACCAAAAACAACTCACAATGTCACTTGGCAGCTTCACATGCAGCACTTGTGGCAGAGCCTGCCTCTCAAGGATTGACCTTCACAGCCATCAGCAAAGGTGCACCAAGAGAAGACACCCCACTTAAATGGATGGTTTGTTGCCTGTCCATCACTTTTCATAGATGGAAGGATGCCAACAACAACAATAGAACAATGAAAATATTATTTCTGCTCTAATTAGCTTATTTTCAATTCCCAAGCAGGCCTCAATGAAGTTTACAGCCCTCAGATGCTAACATGTCTAGGTAACTAGCACTTATGTTGCATAAAAGTCGGGGGTAGGTTGGTAAGGATGCAAGCAAGTGAACCTCTTCCACTTATGGCATCTTAAATCCCCTCCATGTTCTTTGTCTTGCATTTTTTATTTTTTGGTCTTAATAAGTTTTGATCGCATTTATACCATATGTTGCACTTTAGCTGGAGTATTGCGTCCAGTTCTGGGCACCACATTTAAGGAAAGATGTGGGGACATTGGAGAGAGTGCAGAAAAAATTCACGAGAATGGTTCCAGGAATGAGGAACTACATTTACAAATATAGATTGGAGAAGTTGGGACTGTTTTCCTTGGAGAAGAGAAGGCTGAGAGGAGATTTGATAGAGATATTCAAAATCATGAGGGGTTTGGACAGAGTAGATTGGGAGAAACTGGTCCCACTCATGAAAGGATCGAGAACAAGAGGGCACAGATTTAAGGTAATTGGCAAAATAAGCAATGGTGACATGAGGAAAAACTTTTCACACAGTAATTGGTTCAGATCTGGAATTCACTGCCAGAGAGTGCTGTGGAGGCAGGTTCAATCGAGGTATTCAAGAGGTAATTGGATTGTTACCTGAAAAGAAAGAATGTGCAGGGTTATGGGGAGAAGGCGGGGAATGGTACTAAGTGAATTGCTCGCTCAGAGAGTTGGTGCAGACACAATGGGCCGAATGGCCTCCTTCTGTGCTGTAACAATTCTGTGATTCTGTGAAGCCCCAATTTCTCAAATCACTTCAATTTTGGAGAGTGCTTCCCTGATTTATAGATCAGTGAAGGAAGTGATGTGGATTGTGCCATTGCACAAGTATTTTCACATTACTTGGCACAGCATTGTACAAAGATGTACAATGTTCATCTGCTATAAAACTATTACTTTATACAGTATGGGAACACACAATATATACAAGTCACTGCTTTGCCCTGCAGTGATTTGTAACAAGATAAGATTATACATAATATATTCTGAATGTCATGTTGTATTCAAGATAAAATGTATTTCTCTACTCTTTGCAGGTGCTGGGAGCTTTGTTTTAAATTCCATATGTATGAAAATGCTGCTCAGCCTTCCGCGTAGTAGGCAATAGGAACTGATGGAAATTTAATCAAAACCTCAATATGCCACCTCTAAATTCATTTTACATAGATAAGTTGTAGCCAATAAATAGTTCTCCTGCACTTTGGTATTTCTATGTTATGCTATAAATGAATGTAGTTCTAAATTTTTCCTATAGATATGAAATAGTTTCACTACTTAAATGATGGGAAGGATACTCGGGAGGGCTGTATGATGGATCCACTAACTCCAGTTTTCTGGCTGGTGATGAAAATTAAAATCTTTCCCAGCACTATTCTGATGAAAGGTCACTGACCTGAAACGTTAACTCTGTTTCTCTCTCCACAGATGCTACCATACCTGCTTTCAGCACTTTCTGTTTTTATTTCAGATTTCCAGCATCTGCAGTATTTTGCTTTTATTTTATCCTCTTGCTTCCAGGCCCTGTTCCCATGTTTAGTCTGCTGAAATAGTTCTATTGTCCTGACGCGGCCACATAATGCAGGGCCACCTCAGCTCTAAGCACCAATTGCTGGCCTGGTTTGAGATTTTGATATGAGCACAAAAATGAGGGAGATGAATACCAGGTTTTATTAAATGAGCCTTTCCTTGTACAATTTCTTTACTTCCTTGGGTTCCAGCTCTAAGATCAGTAAGAATAGTCCAGTGACAATGAGATGTATTTGTTCATGTGTATCATTTACATTGCTACCTTACCTACAGTTTTGGGACTCATTTAGTATTACATTGGTCACCAAAACTTCAGCTTATCCATGTTTGACAAATTTTCCTAATCACAGATTAATTGCTGATAATACAGTATATAAATGTTTCTCCCCCAACCCAAATACGAGTTCAATCAATGTAAGAATATGGATGAATGTTTTAAATGAATACACTAGCTTACTTTAATATTTGTATATAAATATAAGAACGATTATAATTCAGTGGCTGATTTTATTTTCAATGGCATATTACTGTGCACTGTATAACTAATGAAACTTCATGTTGGGACATCCTGAGAACATGGAAATAAGCAGATTCAGTTTTGTGAAAATACATTGTCATTAATTAATCATGAACCTCCTTTAACAAGGTGAATGATGACTGCATGAGCAGTGTAAAGAGAGTGAAGTACTGTATGTAAATGAAAATAATGGTTGACTAAAAGCAACTCCCACACTCCTATTCATGGCAATCAGTAAACCCTCTAGAGCTGGTCTAACTAAACATGAAACCATAGCAATAGTCATCAGCCAACAGCATAGAGTTATGAAAATAATATTACGAAGATAAACACACTGCTTGGGGTCTGTAATTTCATGTTGCATTGGTCTGAAGAGCCTCAGTCTCTATCTCCAAGGATAATTGCCTCCTCTTTCATCTTCATCTTGATTGTACTCCTGACACGTTCGGAAGTGTCATGTCCATGAGGTTTACTTAACATTTTTGATCTGTCAACCTTTTCAGCCAGTGTGGTTGATCAAATTAACAGTTCAAACCATAATTAAAAGGTAAAAATTACTTAAATAACTGACAATGATCCTTGAAATTCCCAGGGAAAATCTAATCTAAAATAACATTTAACCATGTAAAATGGCCAAGCATGATTCCAGACAAGTATTGGACTAGCATACATCTATTTTAGCTCCAATGCAGATCTGATTTGGAATGCCATGCATATCTGTAGTTCATCCAATACATATCCAGCATTTTGTATAAGGTGCTTCTCCCCTTATGTTATGAAAAATGTCTAGCATTCAAAGAACTACATAGAAATTGCAAAACAGAAACAAACTGTTCGGCTCAACCAGTCCATGTTGCTGTTTATCTTCATCATGAGAAGAAGCCTTAATCCCAAGTGCGTGAGGAAGGGTCTTAGACCTGAAACATTGAATTCAGTTTCTGCACAGAAATTGCATGACCTGCTGAGTATTTCCAGCTTTTTCTGTTGTTGTTCATAAGTGCCTGCCCTGTTCCCATAGCCCTTTATTCCCCTTTCCTTCAACCACATTTCGAACCAATTTTTTTAAATTGACATGGTTTCTGTGCTGATCACTACATCTGGTAGTGAATTCCATGGCCTCACAGCCCACTGTATTAAAAATCTTTTTCCTTCTGCTGTTCTAAATCTGGAAACATGCAGTGTTTATAATAAAAGTAGTAAAAATAGTAAAAAGGTGGTAAAAGAAGGAATGGGGCTGTTTAGGGACCTAAAGATAACTTACGTAAAGAGGCAGGGGGCATGGCTGAGTTACTAAATGAGTACTTTGCATCTGTCTTCACCAAGGAAGAAGTTGCTTCCCACATCATACTGAAAATGGAGGTCATTGAGACACTGGATGGGCTCAAAATTGATAAAGAGGAGGTATTAGAAAGGCTGGCTCTACTTAAAGTTAGTAAGCCACCAGGACCGGATAATATACATCCAAAGATACTGAGGGAGGCAAGGGTGGAAATTGCCAAGGCACTGGCCATAATCTTCCAAACTTCCTTAGATACAGGGTTGGTGCCAGAGGACTGGAGAATTGCAAATGTTACACCCTTGTTCAAAAAAGGATGTAAGGATAAGCTCAGCAATTACAGGTCAGTCCGTTTAACCTCAGTGGTGGGAAAGCTTCTAGAAATGATCATTCGGGACAACATTAACAGTCACTTGGATAAGTGTGAATTAATTAAGGAAACCCAGCGTATATTTGTTAATGGCAAATTGTGTTAACTAACGTGCTTGAGTATTTTGATGAGGTAGCAGAGAGAATTGATGAGGGTAATGTGGTTGATGTGGTGTATCTGGACTTCCAAAAGGCATTTGATAAATGCCACATAACAGGCTTGTTAGCAAAGTTAGAGCTTATGGAATAAAAGGGACAGTAGCAGCATGGATACAAAATTGGCTGAGTGACAGGAAACAGAGAGTATTGATGAATGTTTTTTTTTGGACTGGAGGAACGTATATAGTGGGTTCCCCACGGGTCAGTGTTAGGACCCCTACTTTTCTTGATATATATTAATGACCAAGACTTGGGTGTTCAGGACACAATTTCAAAATATGCGGATGACACAAAACTTGGAGGTATTGTCAACTGTGAGGAGGATAGTGATAACATTTAAGAGTACATAAACAGGCAGGTGGAATGGGCAGACAAGTGGCAGATGAAATTTAATGCAGAGAGGTGTGAAGTTATTCATTTTTATAGGAAGACTGAGGAGAGGCAATATAAAATAAAGGGTACAATTTGAAAGGGGGTGCAGGAGCAGAGGGACCTGGGGGTATATGTGCACAAATCATTGAAGATGGTAGGGCAGGATGAGAAAGCTGTTAATAAAGCATACAGAATCCTGGGCATAGAGTACAAAAGCAAGAAAGTTTTAATAAAACTGTACGAAACACTGGTTCAGCCTCAACTGGAGTACTGTGCCCAGTTTTGGGCACCACACTTTAGAAAGGATGTGAAGGCATTCAAGAGGGTGCAGAAAAGATTCACGAGAATGATTCCAGGGATAAGGGACTTCTGTTACGTGGATAGATTGGAGAAGCTGGAACTGTTCTCCTTGGAGAAGATTTGATAGAGCTGTTAAAAATCATGTGGGGTCTGGACAGAGTAGATAGAGAGAAACTGTTCCCATTGGCAGAAGGATCGAGAACCAGAGGACACCGATTTAAGGTGATTGGAAAAGGAAGCAACTCCGGCATGAGGAACAGCATTTTTCTGCAGCAAGTGGTTAGGATCTGGAATGCGCTGCCTGAGAGTATGGTGAAGGCAGGTTTAATCGAGGTCTTCAAAAGTGAATTGGATAATTATCTGATGGGAAAACATTTACAGGGCTGCAGGGAAAAGGCAAGGAAGTGGGACTCAGTGAGTAGCTCTTGCAGAGACTGCTGTGGGACCACCTTAAGAGTGGACCACCTTAAGAGCTGTAAGTGAAGGCATCATATGACAGGAAAGCAGGACCAAAATTAGCTCAATTGTGAGTAAGACAGAAGGTCAGAGTCCTCAATCATACATTGGGAACTTGGTATCCTGCAGAGGTTGTGAGGATATGTGATCAATGGTGACACCCAATGGTGCAATTCTCAGACATAACCAAAGTCAACTCAGAGAGCTGTACAACAACACTACATGTATCAACCCTGCGGCATCATGGACACGTTCAAAGATAAAGTCTGAAGATGAACATGCAGAGGCTACAAGCACAGTGGAAGAACATGCCAACCAGAGTTCTGAGTCGCCAGAGTCTCAAAGAAGTCATCAAGATGAGCACAGCTCTGAGAATAACAAGATCGGGACGAATAAGCAAACCTCCTCTACATTTTAGAGAGGGTTAAATTTACTTACTTGTAAATAATGTTTTGTATTAATCAAGTACAGTTAGTCCGAACCGCAACATCATTGTATATTGTACATATGTTTTTATCTTTGGTAAAAAGGGGGATGTTGTGGGACTACCTTAAGAGCTATAAAGTGAAGTTCGCCAGAGGAAGTGACGTTGCGTCACACATAACCAGTTGGTTGTGGGTGGAGCCCAACAAATTGAGACATATGTAGGTGTGCTTGTGCAGTAACTGTTTGTGTGTGTATATATATATATAATATATATATATATATATATATATATGTTCTCATTAGGTTATCATAAAAAACACATCTTCTTTGGATATTACTTGTAGTCCTTTGAATTTTACAATAGTTCACATACCAAAGGGACAAGTAATATTACAGAGGCAATGGGCCGAATGGTCTCCTTTGGTGCTGTAATCATTCTATCATTCTATAGACTTTGTCTTATCTCTTTAGAATATTAAAAACCTCTATGAAATGAGCCTGTAAAGTCTTCTGCCCTAATGACAACAGACTGAGTTATTCAAATCTCTCTATCTGTGATGCCTCCTATGTGAAGCAATGATGTATCCTGTCTATAAAAGCAAAATACTGTGGATGCTGGAAATCTGAAATAAAAACAAGAAATGCTGGAAATACTCAGCAGGTCTGGCAGCATCTGTGGAGAGAGAAGCAGAGTTAAAGTTTCAGGTCAGTGACCCTTCTTCAGAACTAGCAAATATTAGAAATGTGAAAGGTTTTAAGCAAGTAAAGCATATTAATGTTTGTGCTCGTGGCTGTTCAGTTTTCAGTCCATTAACACCCTATCTGTACTAATGTTTTCTCTTTCAACACACCATTAATATATTGTTTGCTTTTGCTCCATGACCTTCAACACACCATTAACATGTTGTTTGCCTTTGCTCCATGACCTTCTGGTCGGTTATTCTCTGTGACCTTGTCCTATCTACACCTTCTCCTTTGTTATCTCTTGCCCCACCCCCGCTTTACTTGCTTAAAACCTTTCACATTTCTAATATCTGCTAGTTCTGAAGAAGGGTCACTGACCTGAAACTTTAACTCTGCTTCTCTCTCCACAGATGCTGCCAGACCTGCTGAGTATTTCCAGCATTTCTTGTTTTTATTTCAGATTACCCTGTCTATTGCCTCAACATCCTTCTGTTAGCATGGAACCCATACTGAACACAGTACTCCAAATGTGATCTTACAAATATTTTATAGGTTTATATGTACATCTCCACTTCTATTTTCTATGTCTTTTGTAGTAAGACCCAGTATTCCTTTGGCATTTTATGGGTTTTTACTTAAGGTCTTTCTTTAAATGTCTTCGTGAACCTAAACCCCAAACCCGTCCTTTCTTTCACATCAACTATTCTTCCCCGATAATTATTGTTCTTGTTTTGACTGACCAAAATGTATCACATCACAGTTAATAACATTGAATTGCATCTACTACTTTTCTTTCCATTCTACCATCCTATCAATATCTTCTTGCAGTTTCCTTTGGTCCTCAGAACTACCTTAGTATCTGAAAATGTGGGCACCACTCTCTCAAGGCTTATATCTAAATCAATAAAGCAATTCAAGAATTAAACCCTGTAGGACACCACAATCCACTTCCAACCACACTGAGAAACTGCCTTTAACTCCTATTCTCCCTTTTAACCAGTCATTAATACATTCACTCCGGGTACTACTACAAGCCTTCAAGGGAAGAGCTGTTGTCCAATTGAGTTCTGAGTAAAAAAATAGGCTAGGTGGATGAGTTAAATGTGTGTGAGCAGCTTGGGAGCAGTAACTGCAATATGATAAGGTTCAAGGTCCGAACAGACAGGGAAAATCGTACAGTAATGAGATTGCAATATGACAAGATGAGGAGTGAGCTACAGAGTGCGGTGGAAAGACAAATCTAGCACAAAGTTGCTGATCAGCAATGGGATATTTTTAAAAAGTAGATTGCAAATCTACTATGTTTCTTCTAATTGCATTACTCTTAATCTTCTCCAACATTATCCAGTTCGACAAAGAGTATCCAGGGGGAGGGCTGGCTGCAGGCCAGAGTATTTTTTGTGCAGTCAGGAGGAGCAGGAATGTTCGTCCTCACTCCACAAAAGTAAAATTTGAGGACGATTTTATGGCATTTTGTTCGTATGGTCTCCAGTGGTCAGAATGTGTATAATATACAGCCCCGAGATTGTAAGACTTCTACCCTGGCACAGACTCTCTCTTCCCTGATTTTAATGGCTAGAAATTTGGAAGCACCGCAAATCAGCTATTGATGAACTTCATGGCCAATTCTCAGATCAGGGCAGGATTTTGGGTTTTGGAATGAGACTCCGACATCGAGATCAATTGGGGATCACAACCCCACACTGTGTGGGAAACAGTCAGCAGGCAGTGATTTTCCTTGAATTGGCCAATTAGTGGCCAGACGGTGGGCTCGGTTTCCAATTAAGGACAGCGGGCGGTCTCGAGGAGTTGGTGGGCCAATAGGAGGCCCTCGAATCGAAAGGAGAAGCAGCCTGCAATTCAGTTGAGAGAGAGAAGGCACCCACTCTCCAACATTTTAAACGTTTAAATTAAAAATGCCCTCAGCAGCTGGGCCACCATTGTGGAGGGGTTCTCTCTCCACAATGTGGTCTCCAGCAATAGCTGTGGCCGGGCAGGTGGTGAGGGATCAAAGCCTGCCTGAAGCAGCCTCTGATAATAGGCCTTAATAGACCATTTACCCACCTTAAGTGGCTACCCGCTGCTTGCTGGTGGGTAGCCCTGCTGACTCCCATGCCACCTCCAGGAAAATGGCTCAGATGTCGGATGGTGCTTGCAAGCCAGCACACTGGCTGGCAGTGCGAACGTTCATGCCTGGGGGAGGGAAAATTCAGCCCCAGGTCTCTGGGCAAATCCAATTCCCTGTTGGAAGTAGAATCTTGCGTTTTCAAGGCCTTTATTTTGTAATATTGAAGCTTTGATGTTGCCATTGTGACATTGCACCCACCATGTTGCATACAGATTTGTAAAGATCTATGCACTTGGACAACGGTAATGCATTGATTAATGACTGCTGGCAAGGCCACATAAGGCCAGTTGGATAGAATGTGCACACCGTTCTCATTTGTACTTCAAAATTGCAAGCAAGTTTCTACGTATGTCGTAGGACCTCTGTTTACTTATTATTACTAAACTGGCGGGTGCTCTGGCTGCCCATATAATGGCTGTTCGGATTTTCTCCTGTTCTTTCTTATTTCTATCTTTTTATTGGCACTACAGATATGATAACAAAGATCAAATATGCCCTCTTCTCCAATTTTAGTTTGTTTCTAACTTTTCTGTTTACCCATAGCAGTTGGAAATTTGAAATAGTTTCCCTCTTAAATGGTATATATTCATCTGCAACTTTGTAATCTCCTTTGTAAAAAACCCCATTGCTGATCAACAATTATGTATGCCAATTTGTCTTTGCACCTCACCTTCATTAGCTCATTCATCTTGTTGTATTCCAATTTTGTTATTGTACCAGCTTTTTCCCTTTCAGCTTGGACCTTGAACCTTACCATATTGCAGTAACTGCTCCCAAGCTGCTCATACACATTTAGCGCATCTTCCTGGTCTATTTTGTTACCTATAAGTCGATTGAATAACAGCTCTCTTCTTGTAGGCATGTGATCATACTGCATGTAGAAGTACCCAGAATGAGCGTTTAATGGTGAGCTATGGTAAACATTAATCAAGAGTGTGATTCCAAAGCTGCTTCCTTCCTCACAACCTTCCTGAGCATTTATTATAAAGTTCAACAGCAGTGCTTAACAACTGCTCGGTATGATACAACAGATCTCAGATGCCAAAGCAACCAGTACAGCCAAATGGCTGAAGGATTATATTTATGATCTTACTAAAGCATTCCATCAATGCATGGTACATAGGAACATAGGAAGATAGGAACAGGAGTAGGCCATTCAGCCCCTCGAGCCTGTCCCACCATTCAATGAGATCATGGCTGATCCGCGGCCTAACTCCATATACCCTTGGTCCATATCCCTTAATATCTTTGTTTAACAAAAATCTATCTATCTCAGATTTAAAATTAACAACTGTTCTAGCTTCAACTGCTGTTTATACAAGTGTGTAGATCTTTACAAATCTGTAGCGGGTGCAATGTCACAGTGGCAATCAACATCCAAACTTCAATATTACAAAATAAAAGCCTTGAAAATGCAAGATTCCACTTCCAACAAGGAATGTGACATCCCCAGAAAACTGGTCTGAGAATTGGTTATGAAGTTTATTGATTTGTGATGCTTCCAAATTTCCAGCCACATTAAAATCAGGAAAGAGAGGGTCTGACCAGGATTGGAGTCCCACAATTGCAGGGCCGTATTATACACATTCTGACATAACAGTGTACAGTTTCCACAGATATAGGCTGCAAAATTGAGCTCCGTAGCACCACTGAGGTCAGCGCTGTGAAAGCTCACAGGTGCTGAAAATGGCCGTTGATCAATTTTCAGCTAGGTCCACCTTTCGCAACATGCTTGGAAGGGCACTAAAGCAGGAACGCCGGCATGCCCTACATGCACCATAATAACATAAGAAATAGGGGCAGGAGTAGGCCATTCGGCCCTCGAACTGTTCTGCCATTCAATAAGATCATGGCTGATTGGATTGTGGCCTCAACTCCACTTTCCTGCCAGCCCCCCAATAACCCTTGACTCCCTTGTAGCACAAAAATCTGTCCAGATCAGCCTTGAATATATTCAATGACCCAACCTCCCCTGTTCTCGATGGAAGAGCATTCTGAAGACTAACAACCCTCTGAGAGAAGAAATTCCTCCTCATCTCCATCTTAAATGGGAGACCCTTTATTGATAAATTATGCCCCCTGGTTCTACATTCCCCCATGAGGAGAAACATCCTCTCAGAATATACCCTGTCAAGCCCCCTCAGAATCCTCTATGTTTCAATAAGATCACCTCTCATTTTTCTAAACTGCAATGAGTATATGTCCAGCTTGCTCAACCTTTCCTCATAAGTTAATCCCTTCATCCCAGGAATCAGCCTAGTCAACCTTCTCTGAACTGCTTCCAATGCAAGTATATCCCTCCTCTAAGTAAGGTGGCCAAAACTGTACACAGTACCCTAGGTGCAGTCTCACCAATGCCCTGTACAGTTGTAGCAAGACTTCTCTACTTTAATACTCCATCCCCCTTGTAATCTTTGTCTTCCTAATTACTTGCTATACCTGTGTGCTAACCTTTTTTTGATTCATGTTCAATGACACCCAGATCCCTCTGTACTGTAGCATTCTGTAGTCTTTCTCCATTTAAATAACATTCTGCTGTTCTATTCCTCCTGCCAAAATGGACAACTTCACATTTTCCCACATTATACTCAGAAGTACACATCGTGGGCGTATTATGATGTCATTCAGTATCTAATGCTGATATGGTGCCTTCACAAATCCTGTTCACACCCTCTCTTAAACACTTTGGAGTGGCACAGTGGTTAGCACCACAGCCTCGCAGCTCCAGTGACCCAGGTTCAGTTCTGGGTACTGCCTGTGCAGAGTTTGCAAGTTCTCCCTGTGACCATGTGGGTTTCTGCCAGGTGCTCCAGTTCCCTCCCACAGCCAAACACTTGCAGGTTGATAGGTAAATTGGCCCTTGTAAATTGCCCCTAGTGTAGGTAAGTGGTAGGGAATATAGGATTAATGTAGGATTAGTATAAGTGGGTGGTTGTTGGTTGGCACAGACTCAGTGGGCTGAAGGGCCTGTTTCAATGCTGTATCTCTCTATGACTCTATGATTTTCAGCTGAGTATGGATTCAGCTGCATGAGGGACCCCTGACCAGTGCCATTTAAAGGCATCAGTCTGGGACTTTTAGGTGAGGTGCTTTTGACTTTCTTTTTCTCCTGCAAAATTAGAGTAAGTTCTGAGTTCTGTGTTGTTGGAGTAGTTCTGAAAAGTTGTTGAAGTTAGAAAGGAATGGTGCTGGACTTTTCCAAGGAGTTCAGAGAAGTTTGAAGGCCTCTGGGCAGAAATCCTGCTATCATCAGTCATGGAGGCTAGTTGCAGTTGTGGGCTATAGCACAACAGGGAAATGGAGCACAGGCAGAAAAGAGCGGAAGCTGTGCATAGAGTGAGGAGGAGGAGGCTCGCGATTGTAGGTCAGCTCCACCTAGGGTCTTCAAAGAGCCCTTCACCTACCTGCAACTCAGCTAGGAGCAGTGTCTGAGATGGCTATAATTCACCAATGAGATGGTCACAGAACTGTGGCACCTCTGCCAATCTGAGCTGAAGCCACAGAGCAGGGTGAGGGTGGCATTGCCAGTGGCCATCAGGTCACAGTCACCCTTGATTTCGACACCTCAGGTTTCTTCCAGATATCACCACCAGTCTCTCTCAATTCACTGTGCATCCCTGCATCAGGGAGGTCACAGAAGCCCTTACATGAGAACAGAGAACTTTATTATCTTCTATCGAACCAGAGAGAAACAGGAGAAGTGGATACATGACTTTGCCAGAGTAGCAGGATTCTCAATGCTGCAGGGAGTCATTGAGGGCACGCACATGGCTCTGCGGGTGCCACATCTCAACAAGGAGATGTACCAGAACTGGAAAGGGTTCCACTCCCTTGACATGCAGTTGGCAGTTCAACCAATATCTTGGCAGCAGCCATGATACTTTTATCCTGTGCCAGTTAGCCGTTCCCACCATATTCGAGACACCATAATGAACCACAGCATGGCTGCTAGATGACGAACTTTACCTGCTCTGCATGTGGCTCATGTCTCTCCTCCCCCACCTGACCACACTAGGACAGCGTCCCAATAATGAAAGCCACGTAGCAACCAGACCATTGTGAAGCAAATCATCAGCATGCTGAAGCAACAGCTCAGATACCTGGACCATTTGGGGGAAGCCCGCCAGTACTGGCTGGAACATATCTCCAAATTTATGGTGGTTTGCTGTGTTATAGCGAGATACAGCACTGAAACAGGCCCTTCGGCCAACCGAGTCTGTGCTGACCAACAACCACCCATTTATACTAATCCTACATTAATCCCATATTCCCTACCACATCCCCACCTTCCCTCAATTCTCCTACCACCTACCTACACTAGGGGCAATTTACAATGGCCAATTTATCTACTAACCTGCAAGTCTTTGGCTGTGGGAGGAAACCAAAGCACCCAGCGTAAACCCACGCGGTCACAGGGAGAACTTGCAAACTCCACACAGGCAGTACCCAGAACTAAACCCAGGTTGCTGGAGCTGTGAGGCTGCGGTGCTAACCACTGTGCCACCCCACTGTGTTCTCCACAGTCTGGCTCTCATAAGGGCATAGTCCTTGCCACCAGGCCTTCGGTGATCCCCTTCGGAGAAGGAGGAAGAGAGGAAGCATCCGGGACACCATTGCTCCAGATGGGTTGTCCACACTCCTTGAATTGACCTCTGTGACTCCTTGCTCCCATTCTCTTCGCAGTGTGTGCATTGAGGGCCTCCTGGCCCTTTCGGAAACATGATGTCTCTCCTCCTTTCTACCACCTGGACTAAGGCCTCCAGCACCACATCAGGGAACCTAGGAACCCTCTCTCTGGTCTCCTGCCCTATTGCTACACTTTCTTCCTTCTCAGAAAGACTCTTAAAGACAGTTTCATCACTTCCCGTAGCCAAAGTGCACCTCCCGTTTAAGAGATACTTGCTGGCTTTAAAAGTGCAGGCTAGCTTTAACTAATGCTAGCCACACACACACCTGGGCTCCCTGCTGAGCATGCAGCCAGTCAGCAGTTCATTTAGCATTGGTCTGCATGCCACAATCATGGTGATGAGGAGTGCTGCCTGTATCACCTTGAGCAGACTTGGGGTGATAATGCATCGCTATGCCCCACGGCAGAAAACCAGCACTATCCAATCTTTAGCCCATAATCTCAAAATCTTCAGGCGGATAAAATAACATAACATTGAAATGCATTAGAAAAATGAAACACAGCATACTTTATTTCTGTTCAATGTGGCAAATGACTTTAATTATTAATGTTCAAAATCAACAGCATGAAATAGAGACATTATTGGCCCCAAATTTGCTCGACTTTTCCAGTAACTCTTTGGCACTGGAATGAGTTTTGTACTTAGTGTAGTCTGTAAATTTACACAGATTTTCTGGCTGTTATGGCTGTGCTGCTGTTTCTCGCCAGGTCCTAAACTTCTAATTGTGTGTGCTGATGTTGCTGGGAGCTCATTATCATATATTAACATATATTAATATGACATGCAATGGTATAGGAGAAGCACCCTGATTGTACCAAGAGTAATTCACAGTGAGTTGGTGCCAACATCAGCTTTACTTTGGAACCTGCCATTTAGAGAAGCTTTAAAAAAGTGATTGCTGGAGTTATGAAAGCTTTTGGAGCAGATTTTTTGATTTAAACCCATACCGCGATAAAAGGAAAGAGTTACCTGGCTATGGAGTAATGGCAGGGGTGTGGGACAAATTGAATAGCTCTTTCAAAGCATAAGCACAATGGACCAAATGGCTTCCTTCAGTGATTAATGATTCTATGAATCACACTCATACAGAATGCAATTTTCTAGAGTACACAGTCCTGCAAATTCAATAGCTAGTCATGATTTGCTCTAAAAAAAATTATATTACTCCAATGTTTTTTAAGTAGAGAAAAATGTAGCATGAAATGTTAAAAAAAATGGAAAATTGATCTTAATTCGTGGAGCTATCAGAAATCAATGATATCCATAAAGTTCAGGCTAAATACTGTGGAGTTCTACAGATAGTCTGAAGCCTTTTGTGTCCAAAATGTGGTCCACTGGTAGTAGCTTCCTGAAGTATTGCTGGTCCTTTAAAACCCTGAATACTGATGAAGTAAAGGAAAGATTTTGATGGTTTATTTACAGATCTGAAGGTCAAAACTTGTCTTTCATCCCAGATATAAGCAGCTTATAAAGCTTTAAGAGCTATAGTGTGACTATACTGATACATACAATGCAACATATGTGGCATAGACAATAAAGTGAACTTACGAAAGAAAAGGTTAGTAAGTACAGAGTAACAGCTGGGTTCATATTCATTACCGCAAAACTCAAAACTGTTGGTGACTATGATCCGAACCTTGAAATTATGTTAAACCTGTGATTCACAACAACATGATTCTCACTTTACGTTGCATATATTTTTACAGCTCACCATTATCATGATAGCCTTCTGAGGGTGACAGTGGTTGTAATGCCATGTGACAGAAGAGAGTGTACAATAGCTGTCACGATGAATGTTCTCAGGTGTATTATGTCACACGACAGGCCCAATAATACAAAAACATTTTTGATACTGTCATAAAAGAAAGTTAAAATCAGCAACATATGTTACCACAATGTACAAGGGAATGTCCTTGGAACAACACCGTGCTATCATTCTTTCATTATCATTGAAATAAATGAAGTGGAAGCCTTTGGTCTAATAAAGAGTACTCCATCTTGAGCAGGTCCCTCTTCACGATGACTGGAATAGCACTCTTTCACGTGGAAAAGTGGGAGAAATTCCCTGTCGACGAATGCGTAGTGGCAGCTACATAAAGGCAATGGGAGATGATGACAGCGAGGACTCTGAGATGAGCCCCAAGCCATCCCCTAAGACTGCAGCGCGCCGTCAAAGCTATCTCAAGGCCACACAGCAATCACTCAGTGAGCAGATCAGTCAGCGGAAGTAAGTTTTCATCCATACTTATACATGCTGCTGTTTTGGTGCAGAAAAGGCATTGCTTTTATGCTAGAGAGTGTTTCATTATCATGAATTTCATATTCCTTTTGGAAATCATTAAATTATTAAATAGTTTTTGTAATCCAGGATTTGTGAACTTCTGATGCTTGGTTCAGGAAATTGATTGTTAATAACAATGACAAAGCGATCTTGTTTTAGGAAAACACCATCAGTGGAAGGAAGGTATTCTTCATTCCAAGTTCTTTTAGTAGTGGAATTCATGGTTTGGTAGTTCAAATAAATCAAGTTGCTGTCCTTTACATCAGGAGATTTCAGTTAGAAACCAGCTCAGAAGTAGAGAATTAAAACATCTTTCTTAAAGGTCATGTCTTACTTTGCTGACCATTTAAAATTTGTCAATCTCTAGTGAACAATAGATTGTGCTGTTTCTATTGTGACAACTGTAACATTAATCTTAAGAAAAAACATTGTGCAGCCAGGATCCATAGCTCAGGATTACACTTCCACATGTGTGACATGATGTGATAATGTAAGTTGCTGCAGTAGTGATTATAATATTTCTGCTAACAAGTGGAAATTAAAAAGGGATGATGAGCTAGTTACAAACACACACACACGCACACGTACAGTAAATATTAAAGTGGCCCATTGCAACATTTACTAAATTGCAATACATTAAATTATTTACTCAATACCTTTCCCCCCTCATACTTACCCACAGGTCAAAACAATAGATGCCTTGAAATGTGATTTTCTTTCTGGTACCAGGCTGCTAATATTTTGTTTGTAACAACAGAATGTGGAAACAAAGACTCAGTATCATCAATATGCCATCTTTTGGTGATATTATCAGAAGTGCCCAAATTCATGCAGTGCCAATGGTGCCATTTGTTGCTCATAGCATTTTTCTGCACCTGTCTAAATACATCATTGCAGTTAAGCCTCACAAAATAACATTGTCATTGAACATTGAAGCAATTATACTAATTAGTGGTCAAAAACATGAGTAAAGTTTTGTCTAAAATGTCACTGCAAAATAAGAACTTAATGCTTCAGTGTGTTTATCATAAAGTGGAGAGATATAGATTTACACCAAAGTTTATGCCACCAGGGCTCCGACAACAACATTTTAAAGCAAATTAAATCATTTTAATTGGCACTTTAAAGGCCATTTAAATCATGCAGCCCAAGAATTATCTAACTGGAAATAAGTAATGTGAAGCTTTAAAGAGCATCATCTTTGTGAAAATGCTTTTGAAATTTATTTCAGCTATCTATAAGCCTGTGATACAATGATCTAAATCATTTTAAAAAGTACATTGGTTGCATGTGGCATCATTATGCAATTGGTACATGGCTCTAACAGCAAGGCTCATGGTTCCACGAAAAGTCAACACTCCAACTGGAGGATTCCCATGAAACTATGGCTTAGAAGATTAGCCACAAAGTGCCTGTTTTTCAGGCACTAACTAGCCTCTTAAGTTTCCAACATGGTGGGCAGGAAGTACATTGATATTCCCAGCCAGAAGCATGCTGCCAGCCATATTGGATAAGGTAGATGCGTTGGCAGCAAGAGCACACAGCAGGAACATTTAAAGGCCAGATAATTTATTTAAAGTAGGGTCTTTCGCATCTTGCAGGACCCATTTTCAATTTCCAAGTGCCCTAGCCCGTCACTTACTATGTGCTGAACACACACAGCAAACCTGACCACTTGGAGAGAGAGTCGTTTTTACTAATCGTCCAACTCCAAATCGATCCGAGTTTAAATTTTCCTAACTAAATTTAAATCAATCCAATTTGGATTTTACTTTTACTTCAGAGTTCTTCCCTAGTTATAACAGTAGCTTCTAGTCTGTCGTTTTAAGCACCAGCTCTGAATTCTATTGAGTTAGGTCATCTCAATTACAAGTGCCAGATTATACTGCTATACACACTGGCAGCTCAGGCTTTCCTCTAAACACTTGAATCCTGCTCCCCTCACATTTCATGCAAGCCAGTGCTGAGTCCCGGTTGCTAGTGACCCACCAAAGGAGTGGTGTTCTGGAAAGGCTCCCCTCCAGTAATAGCATTGGCTCTTTATGGTATTGTAAACCTTGCTACCAAAGGCAGGGATGATTTTCTGGGAACTATATAATATATATAGCTGTAAATATTATGTATTTTAATAACTCAAAGTTACCTTTTTGCAAAACAAATTGAATTGTTCTGCTATTTAACTTACCAACTTCAAGTTTGGAGTAGGCTGAACTTGGTGGTTCCCTGACTTTTAAAGGCAACCAGAGGTAAAGGCCTCCTCGGGTATGCAATTGAAACCCGACCCGGGCCCGACCCAACCACATCCAACCCGAACCTGACTCGGCTTGAGTGCTTTGATTTTTTCCTGCACCCGACCCGACCCAACTACCGGAATGAAGTTAATTATATCAAAAAGAGGTTGTATTGTACCTTGGATCCTCTGTTCCAACAGCAGGCTATTCCTGCAGAATTGTACAGATGGAGTTGGGAATCTGAGCTTGATCTCGTCACCAAAGGCACGCGCCCCACCGCTCGCCGCCCCCCCCCCACCCCCCATCCCACTGCAACGTTCACACACAAGCACTTTAGTTTGTGGCCGAGTTCATTGGATAGTGATCAGAACTCTACAGTACTGCAAATCTGCAGCACTGTTTGATTGAAGACTTCTGGTTGATCAGCTTACTTCCCTTTCCCTCCCTGAGAAAAAGGCAGCTCTGTGTCTGGGTCCGGCCCGACCCGACCCGAGCCCAAATGCCGGACCCGGAAGAGTGACCTGACTCGACCCAACCCGACCCTAACCCGACACACGTCATCGGGTCTGGTCGGGTTCGGGTCAGGTAGCCATGCTCTAACCAAACGATCAAATCTATGTAGGTCGTACAGCCATGCTGGCACATCCTCTGTTAACCTGAGGTGCCAGTCTTTTGCCAACAGATAGCTATAGATAGCTACATTTATTCAAGTCATGAAATTATGACACATACTGGAATATTGGTCCCTATGTCAGCTTCTCAGCCTGTTCTATTGCAGAAGACACAGTTGGGATTACTTTGGACTTGATCATTTGAAATTTGTTGCAACATGGTATAAATCTTTCGTTTATCGGATGAGAGGCTAAACCGAGGTCCTCTGAGGCAGATGTAAAAGATCTAATGGCAATATTTCAAAGTTCATCAAGGACAGTTCTCCCCGGTGTCCTGGCCCGTATCTATCCCTTAATCAATATCACAAAAAACAGATTATCCGGTCATGATCACATAGCAGTTTGTGGGAGTTTGCTGTGCCAAAATTGGCTGCTGCATTTCCTACACTACATCAGTAAGATCAAAATTGGCTGTAAAGTGCTTTGGGATGTGAAAGGTGCTATATAAATGCAAGCCTTCCTTTTTTTTTAAATGCATTTCAGAAAGCCCGAATTAAAAAAGGAATATTAGATAGACTGTTCTTTATTTAGTGTTTCCTTTCCACACATATATTTTTTACACCACACTGCAGGTCCAACAGCAGCAGAAGCCAGGACACTATTGCTTAGCAATCCAAAGGAAAATTGCCTCTAATAGGAGATTGTCAGCTCAGCTCAATCATGATTAGTCACATCCAATAGCCCAGTCAATCATGCCTTTCGGCTCCTTTGCAAATCTGTGGCTGACTATTGGAAACTGCTGAGGGCACCCTGGAGCCTGGATAAGATGCCGCTATCATTTACTCTAAGAGACTGTAAAGTCCTGGTATTGATGAAACCATTCGATTAGACTAACCCTAATTATCAACTGGGCAGCAGTAATAGCATCCACATCAATAGGATGAAGATTTCACTTTCACTGGAATTTGCTTCATTTTCTGATTCACTCACAAAACAGAGCAATGCAAAACTCACAATTTAATGCTTAAGGCCATTATTTGCCCAAGATAATGGCAAAAACTATTGCTTTGTATCCCATGCGCAGTAGTAAAATTGCCAATGTCTGGTAAACACTGGTAAGCTGAACAGACGTTCCACAACTTGGTATTCAGCATTTCCATATATTTTAAAATTAAGGACTATTGATAGTTTTGGACAGTTTTGCCCTTCATGTAAGAGGGTTCTTTATTTCCATGCAAGAAAACTCAACAGAGCAGAACCACAATTTGTAGATAAAGGCCATGCTTTTAGCTGCCATTATGCCAAAATTACAAAACCTTAATCTTAATGAATATTATCACCTAAATTAAATGTATTTCAGACATGTTTTTTCACAATCTAGCTGGCTCTTGAATGAATTGAGGATTTTGCTTCACTTCTCACCAGTTTTGGTCTCCTCTTCTATTGTTGACTTAGTTCACCTTAAACTTGCGCTCTGGCTTTGTTTTATTTCTATCTTTAAATGTCTTACAACATCTATAAATTCTCAATTGCCTTCCTTTAAAGAAGTTGCAATTTTTTGTTAAATCATCAGATCATTATTCCTCAGTCAGTTTTTTAAGCTTTTTAAATAATTAGGAATTGATTTCATAATTCAGCTGGCCCAACCCCTCTAATACCATGTCTTCAGGTTAACTGCAGTGATAGTCACAATAATAAGCATCTGTCACTGTCAAGCATGCTAGGAAACAGAGTCAGGCTGCAGGTGAGTTAGAATTGTGCAGCTGTGTGAACTCAACCTACCAATATTTAAAATACTGGTAGCTCAGGAAGCTAATTGGAGCATTATGCCTGCTTGCCTTCGATCTGCGATCTATCCTTGGCCTAATTCTATTTCTCATCTGCTTGCTGCCCCTTGGCGGCTTCACCCAAAAACAAAGCATCAGTTTACACAAATGTGCCAGAAGATAACCTGCAATGGTTTCTCTTCCTATTCCTGCACCATTCCCTCTGGAGTCCCCCAAGGATCTATCCTTGGCCCCCTCCTCTTTGCAGCATTATCTGAATATAGATCATGTACTACATGTACGCTGACGACACTCACCTTTATCTCACTTCCATCTCTTTTGACCCCTCCACCGTCACTGATTTGTCACACTGCTTGTCCGGCATCCCGAGTTGGATTAGCAAAAATTTGCTCCAACTAAATATTGGGAAGACTGAAGCCATTGTCTTTGGTCCCTGCCACAAAGTTCGTTCCCTGACTACCATTTTCATCCCTCTCCCTGGCAACTGTTTGAAACTCAGCCAGACTGTTCCCAACCTATATGTTGTTTTTGACCCCAAGCTGAAATTCCAACCACATATCCATTCCATCACCACGACTGCCTACTTCCACCTCTATAACATCATCTGACTCTGGCCCTGCCTTAGCTCATCTAGTGGTGGGACCCTCATCCAAACCTTTGTTACCTCTAGACGTGATTATTCCAATGTTCTCCTGGCTGGTCTCCCATCTTCCAACCTAAGTAAACTTCAGTTCATCCAAACTCTGCTGCCCATATTTTGACTCGCACCAAGTCTTGTTCACCCATCACCCCTGTGCTTGCTGACCTTCACGAGCTCCCAGTCAGACAATGACCCCATTTTATAATCATCATCCTTGTTTTCAAGTCCCTTCCTATCTCTGTAACCTCCTCCAGCTCTACAAGCCTTTGAGCTCCCTGCAATTTTCCAATTCTGACATCTTGCGCATCCCTAATTTTAGTTATCTGTGGCAACTATCCTGTTAGCTCCCTTAGCTCTAAGCTCTGGAATTTCCTCTCTAAATCCCTCCACCTCTCTACCTCGCTCTCTTCCTTGAAGATGCTCCTTAAATCTTACCTCTTTGACTAATGATTCAGTCATCTATCCTGATATCCCTTTCTGTGGCTCAGTGTGAAAAATTTCTATTGCTAACACTCTTGTTAAGTACCTTGGGATTTTATTTTTACATAAAAAGTGCTTTATAAATACAAGTTGTTGTTGCTTTCAATTTCCTTAAAGGTCTTTTGATAAGATTTGTTGCTCATTAACCAGTTTGGAAATACGCTTGAATAATTATAGATTTAGCAATGTATTTTTTTAAAAATACTGTTCCATTGAAGAACAGAAATCTACAACAAAAATTTACCATTACACTATGAAATATTTATATATATTATATATAAAGGCACTGAAAGAACAAGTTAGTGGGCATTAATAATAATGGAGTTCTGCAACCATTGTCCTGGCCATAGGAAATGTTGCCATCTTCTGGTTGATATATTTCTAACAAGCAAATTGTCTTTTGCTGACTTGTGGAAAGTCCTACCTTTCTGGTATATTAGGCCAGATTTTGCTGCAGCACGGCATCTAACAGCATCTGCCATTAGTTACTGTTGCCCTTGCACCCTTCAGCTCAAAACATTTTTTTCCCCAGAAAGTTGCTGAAAGTGCGAGCTGGTAATGGCACAGCGAGGGAAACGGGGCATCTGACACCTGACTGAATAGGGCAACCAAAAGGGTATCTCCTGAACCAATCAGATTGAAGGATTGAGAAAAATAGAAGTACTGAGAAAGGTGAGATGAGAGTGGCTGCCCTTGACATCGAGGCAGCATTTGACCGAGTATGGCATCAAGGAGCCTGAGCAAAACTGGAATCAATGGAAATCGGGGGGAAAACTCTCCACTGTTTGAAGTTGTACCTAGCGCAAAGGAAAATGGTTATGGTCGTTGGAGGTCAATCATCTCAGTCCCAGGACATCACTGCAGGAGTTCCTCAGGGTAGTGTCCTCGGCCCAACCATCTTCAGCTACTTCATCAATGACCTTCCTTCAATCATAAGGTCAGAAGTGGGGATGTTCACTGATGATTGCACAATGTTCAGCACTATTTGCAACTCCTCAGATACTGAAACAGTCCTTGTAGTAATGCAGCAAGACCTGGACAATATCCAGGCTTGGGCTGATAAGTGGCAAGTAACATTTGTGCCACACAAGTGCCAGGCAATGACCATCTCCAACAAGAGAGAATCTAACCATCTCCCCTTGACATTCAATGGCATGATGATCGCTGAATCCCCCATCAACATCCTGGGGGTCACCATTGGCCAGAAACTGAACTGGAGTAGCCATATAAATACCATGGCTACAAAAGCAGGTCACAGGCTAGGAATCCTGCGGCGAGTAACTCACCTCCTGACTCCCAAAAGCCTGTCCACCATTAGAAGGCACAAGTCAGGAGTGTGATGGAATACTCTCCACTTGCCTGGATGGGTGCAGCTCCAACAACACTCAAGAAGCTCGACACCATCCAGGGCAAAGCAGCCTGCTTGATTGGCACCCCATCCACAAACATTCACTCCCTCCATCACCAACACACAGTGGCAGCAGTGTGTACCATCTACAAGATGCATTGCAGCAATGCACCCAAGGTTCCTTTGACAGCATCTTCCAAACCCACCACCTCCACCACCTAGAAGGACAAGGGCAGCAGATGCATGGGAACACCACCACCTGCAAGTTCCTGTCCAAGCCACACACCATCCTAACTTGGAACTATATCGCCGTTCCTTCACTGTTGCTGGGTTAAAATCCTGAAACTCCCTTCCTGACAGTACTTTGTGTATACCTACCCAACATGGACTGCAGCGGTTCAAGAAGGCAGCTCACCACCACCTTCTCATGGGCATTTAGGGATGAGCAATAAATGCTGGCCTAGCCAGCGAAGACCACATTCCATGAACGAATGAAAAAAAGGATGAATTAAAGGGGTGGATCAAACTAGGTACAGAAAGAGAAATAAACAGTGAGAAAGATTGGATTGAGAGAAAAAAACTGAAAAAAGTTATTTTTAAAATTTGAAACCTGACATTTTTTAAATCCCCATCAACAGCTAATTCCTGAAGAAATGAGGATTCACAGTTATAATAGTTGATTTTCATTGCTGAAGAGGTGCATTGGCTGTAATTAGTACATATTGCAAAGTTAAAAGGATACTTTCGATTGTACAAGCAAGAGTTAATTTAACTTTCTGTAGCAAGGTTAGTTAGTATTTAATTAAAATGTATAAAATTGAAGGGTCTATATAGAGTAGATAGGAAGGCCCTATTCCCCTTGGTTGAGGGGTCCATAAACAGGGGGCACAGATTTAGGGTAAGAAGTAAAGGTTCGAGGGGAAATCTTTCACCCAGAATGTTGTGGAGAACTGGAACTTACTGCCTGAAAGGGTGGTAAAGGCAGAAACCCTCATAACATTTGAAACATACTTGGATATGCACTTGAAGTGCCGTCACCTTCAAGGCTACCGACCAAGAGCTGCAAAGTGGGATTAGATTGGATGGCTCCCTGTCGGCTGGCGTGGACACAATAGGCTGAATGGCCTCCTTCCGTGCTGTAAATTTCTATGATTCTACGATTCTAACTACCACGCAAATACAGCAACTTCAAGCCACTCATTTCAACGGTGAGGCAATGAGCGAAATGCAGTTTTTCCCAAAGCTAACAACAGAGTGGTGCAACTCAGACAGACACTTTTGGACAGTGGGATTTAACTGCGCATTTGCTCCCAGCCTGAAGTTGCTGCACCATTTGCACATAAGTAACAGCGGGCATCATTAGCCTCATTGTTATTTTGAGAGCAAAATCTGACCCCTTGTTTCAGAAATAAGATACCAAGATACGAAAGTGAACTGTATTTTTGCCCCAGATACAGTGGGGCTGATTTTAACACTGGGGAGATATTAGGCAGGTGTGATCACGTTGCCCGCTCGATGTGCTCACTAAGAGACCTGGGCCATTTCAATGGTTGAGTCTTGTTTCAATAGCCACAGTGAGCTGTGAGTGCTGAACCAGCATCATTGACAGCTCACGATTCAAAAGAGAGTGGGAGGGAGGGATGTGCAGGAAATCCAACAGCTCCTACATAGAGCCCAGCTGGAAGTGATGAATTAAAGGCAGTTACAAGCAGGGGTGCAGAGGGGCCAGCAGTGGGTAGGTAGATTTTTGTGGGGTCAGGAGGAGCATTCATGCTCTACCTGGTCCCTCAAAAATCTTTTATTTTAAAATGTTTCTCTGAGCATCCTTTAAGGACCATTGGCTAGGTCACTATAAGCTTATTACCACCAGGCACAGTATGTGCAAATCAGGCTGCGCTGATTGGTACTCAAAATTGTGTCCTGGGTCCTATGTATATTTACATATTATGATTTGCATAGATTAGCATATTACAAGCAGGTACACGCCTGAAAAGGCAGATGACTGCCCCCGACCCCCACCACCTCATGTGAAGGCCCCAACCAAAATGGTGGTAAGTTCAGCCTTATGATACCCGGAGTGCAACTTCCCTATTCCTGCTCAATAGAAAGAGTGAAAATCGTCCAAGGCTTCATGGAGGTGTTCAGGGATATCTAAACATTCCCATGGCACATTTCAAAGAACAACATTCTCTTGATGCCCTGGCCTTCATTCCTCCTCCAGCCAGCACCATAAATAACTCATTATTTGGTTATTCATTCATTCTCTGTTTTTGGGACCTGGCTATGTGCAAATTGTATTTGCCTACCTAATGACTGTGATTGTACTTTGAAAGTAATTAATTGGGTTGGGCAAAAGTTTGGGACATTTGAGGATTTGATAAGGTACTACAGAATGCAAATTTCTTTATGATTTATTCAGACAACCCGGACGCACTTGACTGGAGATTGGGGTGGAGGAGAGAGAGAGGAATGCTGCACAAGAGGGGAGCTAATGACTAGACGATATGGGCAATCAAGCCAGTGAGGGTTATTTTCCTTCATCTGTCTTTCTATGCAACCATCGCTGGTATAAACAGTACTTTCATGACCATTGGGAGAAAGGGCAGCTGATGATTCATATTTAAATTCTAACTTCAATGTCCATACAAACCAAGGTATTAAATGTACATTCACAAAGTATAGGAATTAATGTTTGAAATCTGTGGTCCTGCCATGAATTACAAAGGTTTTTTTCACCTATAGCAGAGGAACATAGGGATTAGGAGCAGGAGTAGGCCATTCAGTCCATCTGGCCTGCTCCGCCACTCAACTCATGGCTGATTTTCTACCTCAACGCCACTTTCCCGCACTACCCCCATCTCCCTTGATATCTTTAGTATCTGGAAATCTATCGATCTCTGTCTTGAACATACTCAATGACTGAGCCTCCACTGCCATCTGGGGTAGAGAATTCCACAGATTCACCACCCTCTGAGTGAAGAAATTCCTCCTCATATCAGTCCTAAATGGCTTCCCTCTTATTCTGAGACTGTGTCCCCTGGTTCTAGACACCCCCACCACCACCGCCTCCTCCCCACTCCCAGCCAGGTGCAACATCCTTCCTGCATCAACCTTGTTGAGCCAAGTAAGTATTTTGTATGCTTCAATGAGATCACCTCATTCTTTCAAACTCTACAGAATACAGGCCCAGTCTCCTCAATCTGTCCTCATAGGACAATCCTACCATCCCAGGGATCAGTCTGGTGAACCTTCGTTGCACTCCCTCTATGGTAAGTATATCCTCCCTTAGGTAAGGAGACCAAAATTGGACACAATATTCTAAGTGTGGTCTCACCAAGGCTCTATACAATTGCAGCAAGACCTCTTTACTCCTGTACTCAAATCCTCTTGCCAACATACCATTTGCCTTCCTAATAGCAGTTTGGTCATTGTTAGAATTGGCAATGGCTACCTTAGGGTACCAGAGACAAGAATCAATGTTATCACATTAGTTATCCCCATCATTGGAATACCCTCTGAGTAAATGTGATTAGTTCTTAAGTCTAAACCTACAAATTCAGAACCAAATAAATGCTTCAATTTGTTACTGTGACAGTAGCTTTCTTAAAGAGACATTGGACTTAATAAATGGCCTGAATTTTTTTTCTCTTTATGTACAGACACACAACACAAGACTTAAATTGTGTGAAAACATATCAGATCACTTGCATATAACATCATGGGGTGAACAGCTCTTTCCCTCCACAAATACAGACAAAAACATTGACGCTTTTTTATATGAACACAGTGCCTCTTTGTCATCAAGATTGTTCTCTCCAGCACTGACAGAACACCAATGCTTCTTTGGAAAAAAGCACACTGTCTTTGTGAGGTAGCATATGACGATTTCCTGGAACATAGAATGGAGAGTACAATTGATTTTGTCCTAATATCACTCCCCCTGGGCTGCCAGACAATTCAGGTAATAGCACAAGATGCCACAGAAAATGGTTAAAATAAAAATTCTCACCTCGTGTTTTATTCATCTCTCCATAAGAAGCGTTATATCAAATCAGGAACCAGATAAAAATGCAGCAGAAGAAATTTGAACAAAATCAGAGCTTTTATATTTCATTAGGAGACTCTGAAAAATACATCTCCTGTTCCTCATCGACAGTAATGAAGTCGGTTGCCCTCTGGTGGACTTGATGTTGAATGTTTGAGAGGAGTCTTCCTGTGGTGCTGGCTACTGTTGTACTCTCGCTGTTACAGATAGGATCACAGAATCTGCACTATTGCAAGGCACCAAGAGTTACTGTAACCTTGGGTCCCCCAACGTCTCTATTTTAAAATTCTCATTCTTGTATTTATATTCTTTCATCACCTTGCCCCCTGCACGTCTGTAACCTTTTTTTTTGCCCTGTAGGCCCTCCGCCAAACTCTGTGTTGATCTCTGGCCTCTTGTGCATCTTGCCCCCAACCCCTTCCAACCACCATCATTAGCCTTGCTTTCAGCCATCTGGGTGCCCTGCTCTGGAATTGCCTCCCTAAACCCCTCCATCTCTGCAACTACATTAAGACACTCCTTGAAGCTCACTTACTTAACCCTTTTTTGTCCTCCCACCTAATGGCCAGAATTTTACATTGAGGCTCTGGCCCCGCCTACTGGCTTAAGGTCAGGGGTGAGCCCACCTCCGCCAGGCTTAGAATCCACACAGCAATTTAGCGTGGCCCAGGTTCTTAATTGATCTCAGTCAGGACTTCGCCCACTCTGAGGCAGGATGTCCCGCCTCCAACAGCTTTCAGCCAATCAGAGGGCTGGCAGCTCCTCAGTCCCAGCAACACCACCAGGAGCAGTGGCCACTGCTGGGACTGCAACCAGCAAGAAGATGACAATGAGTATCGCCGTTCAGGGTGGTAAGTGGGGTTCAGGCCTCGCTAGGGACAATCAGCTGGCCCCAGCAAGAGGGGTGGGAGTCGAGCAGCAGGGCAGGGGGTAATAGTTTTAGCGGGGGTGGCTTGTGCTGCTGGGGGTCCCTCTGTGGGGCACAAGGTGCTTGATCAAGAGACCCTTCCCCTCAGCCCTCAAGGAAGCTGCTAGGTATAAATGGGTAGCCTCCTCATGTGCTGAAGTGCCCATCTGCCACTGGTAAAATACCAGCAGTGGCCAGAGGAAACCCTTAAGTGGCAATTAATTGGCCACATAAGGGCCTCAATTGGCCTGGGGCAGGCGGTCCATTTGCCACTGCCCCCGTTGGTGGTAAAATAGCAGCAGGGGCGGGTAGGTGATGGGAACGGCACCCCGTAACCCCCACCCCCCCCCCAACCCCCCCCCCCCGCCGACACACCCCACCTCCCACTCGATATTATGCCCCCATCCCCTACCTCCGCGCCCGTTCCTGGGGGCGGTGGGGGGCATGGGCGTAAAATCCTGGCCAATATTTCCTTCTTTGGCTCAGCATCCATTTTTGTCTTGCTCTTCGAAAAACCTTGGGAAATTTTTCTATGTTAAAGACATTATATAAATGCAGGTTTGTGCTTACTGGTATTAATGATGTTTTGAGCTTCAGAACAAGGAAGTGTGCAGGACAAGTGTAAGGGCACAGTACATTGGAACCAATTACACATGATTTGAGGTGGTATCACTTCACCAATTAAGTATACCTGCAGCATAAACCTCCCTCCCAGCATGTTGTCTCTCCTGCTGGAGTACCATTTCTCCCCTTTTCAAGCACTTTCTGCACTGATAGGGATTAATGGGACCGTCGCTGTGGAAGCATTGTACCTGCATCACATCATGACACCCCAATTTGTGATCCCAGCCATGTTGGCATCACCTCTGGAGCGCTTCAGCACTATTGACATGAGGTAATCACAAAGAAGAAAAATGCAGTGCAGCAATTTTGATTAAATCTTTATTTCTCTCCATTCTATTCCATAAAATATCTCCTCAGTCTATTTTTTCTTTAATATTGGAAATAATAGCTACTTATGCACAGTTTGATAGCTTGATACCATGCTGACTGAGTTAAGCAGGTCCCTGGTGTTAGTAAAACAAGACTTTTTAAGATATAAAGGCGACTCCTGTCTCCTTTATTATTTTTCCAAAGCTATCAGTTTTACATAAGATGGGAGCAAAACTACTGCCCATGATATCACCTACAATAACTCAGTGCTGCTCAGTACATTACAGTATGCATTTGTTATGCTGCCATGTATAAACCTGACAAGTTTTGTGATCCTAAATACATCAGACAGAGTGATAAAGGCTGAAATGGAAAGCTGACTTCAAACAAGAGTAGGGACACAGCAGAAGAAAGTAACATGACACACACGATAAAGTTGTATCTCCAATTGTTGATCTTATTTGCTTTCTGCCTGTCCTGATCAGCTCTGTATTGGTAGTTTCTGGATTCAAAGGCCTCAGGCTCCAGTTCAGCACCATTATAAACTGGGCAGACAACTCTTCCAGTTAAGAGTACCACTCCATTGAATGTCTTAAACACTTAAAGTGCTGGTCATAGGGTTTTTCCTCAACTTTTATTATTTTAACAAGGAAATTCTATTTCAGTTTGATTCATTTATTCCAAACATTTGATAAACCTTATTTTTAATGTTCACTGGAGTGAAAGATTTCTATTGTTTTGCAATATTGGAGTGTGCACAGTTTTTATTCACCTCCCTTCCTGAAGTCACTAATTCTTGCTGAGATAAAATTCCAAAGAGGCTGACAGATCTCTCGTGCTTTGTCCAAGTTGCCACTTTCATTTGTGATTATAGACAGTGCGTGCTGGCAAGCTCCTCAAACCTGGAGGTTACTATAACTGACTCTAATCCTGCTCTCACTCAATATCCACAAATGTGCATTTTCCAGCTGGAATCACTAGGCAGCAGTCAAAAGTACAAATCATAGTTAATTTTCTTCTCCCTATCCCAGGCACACAGAAGTCAATTGTAACTCTGCAACTGCTACCCTAGTTGAGATCAGCAAAATCATCACAGACCAGGGATCAAATTTAGGACTTTAGTCACAGAGGTTGTTTTCTTAAGTGATTGCATTAAGAGTTGGTCCAATTTGACCAGTGACACATTTTATCCCTTTGCTTTTGACCTCGCTGCCTCAATCAGCTCTTGCATTAATGTTTCCTTATTTGTCTGGGCCTCCCCCGCACCTAACTTCAGTAATTAGGAAGTGTTTGACAGCACAAAGTAGGCATGTGATGATTCAGAATTCAAAAGTCGAAGTATCTGTCATTGATCACATCCATAATCTTTCTAAATTCTGAATGTAAATGTCATTAACATTAAAAGGATTCACATGCTCACGGTCCCAATCGTTACCATGCAGAAGGAGGCCATTGAGCCCATCATGTCCATACTGGCTCTCTGAATGAGCAATTCACCTAATACCATTCCCCGCCTTCTCCCCGTAACCCTGCATATTCTTCATTTTCAGATAACAGTCTAATTCCCTTTTGAATGCCTCCACCATACTCTCAGGTAGCATGTGTGTCCTAAGTAGCCCCAAGTGTACAGAATGCACAATGCAATTGCAATTTCAAAACACTGCAGCCTATCCCTTCAAAGCCAGACACACCCCAACATAATGCTAAAGGAACATCCTGAGGTCAAACTGCTGCTGCTGATGAAGGTTAGCTTACAGTCAATCATATTACCTAAAGAGGTATCATTCTTGTAAAATGTGTTTGGCGGACCTTTTTTAATTTGAGGGGCAGAACATCTGTACCATAAGTGATGAGATAACTTGCAAAGTTGGATATTAATTCTTCATTTTGTCAATTTGTAAACAAAGGGAGCAGTTTGAATAAAGCCCTTTACTAAAAGTATTCTTGCACTGAGTAGAAGCTACCACCAGGGGTCATGGAGCCATGAAAAGCAAAGTATTCCCAATTTCCGAATGTGAATTATTTTAAGAACAGATTTGAATAGTTAGCAATAGTGCAACTGTTTGTCTGTGGGAGAGTTCCCCTGATTCTGGTATTCGTGGACATTGCTGTTGCAGAAACGCAAATATGACTTGTATTTGTAGTCTCCACGTGAACCTAAGCTCTATCTGCAGGCTTTCTTGTTTTTCTTAGACCAGTGAGGCAGGGAGCCTTGTGAAGAAGTGGCTTATGCTGGGGAACAATTCCACAGGCAGTGCTGGTGGCTCAGTGACTATTCTCCACTTGTTATTGTGGACAGTGAGATCAGCAGGCAACCCAATGATATGGACCATCAGAATCATGGACAACAATATCCATAGCTGGTGTGCATATGTGCATTATTCCAACAAAGAATCACTGTGGAACAAGCAGGACTGCAATCACTAGCCAATGTTGCCCTTCCAAGTCTGGAGAAACTGATGTTATTTGTAGCACCCCACTCACTTCACAAGAAAGTGCTAATTTATTGCAGACCAAGGATGAAATTCTATTCTAAAAGCAGAAAGTGCTGGAAATACTCAGCAGGTCCGGCAACATCTGCGGAGAGAGAAGCAAAATTAACGTTTTCAGGTCTGTGACCTTTCATCAGAACTGGCAAAGGTTAGACTTAGACAAAGGTTAAGCCTGACCTGCTGAGTATTTCCAGCACTTCCTGTTTTTATTTCAGATTTCCAGCATCTACGGTATTTTGCTTTTATGAAATTCTATCCTATTTGGGAGTTAGTTCCATTTAGGACTAGTACAATCTAGTTACCTGCATAAAGCTGAGCAACTGCTTACATGGTCTAAAGTGTTAAATTGCTATAAAATATTCCATCAAATTGAAATAAAATGTAGATTTGTTCACAGTTCATAGCAGTAAAATATCTCTGCCCATGAGGCCAACTGTGATTCATATTGAGAGGTTTCAACTGTTGATTCATCAGTTTAGTCCTAAATTAAGGCTTTTATTTGTTCTCCAGCTGGCCATGACATACACTGTCTGGAAATGATAAAATAGAAGAGGCAAGTGGGGAGAATACAGTTGTGACAAATATCTATATTGTACAAGGACATTCCCAGTCATCTGTATTCTAAATTTTCTTTTAAGATTGCAATAAAGATGTCACAAAGGAATATGAAACCCTCCCTTAATGTCATTCAACCTTACTGAGATACTCTCAAATAACAAGAAATATAACACCCACTCAAAAATAGAAAACAAATGTTTCAAACAAATTAAAAATAATAAGATCTATGATACCAAATAATAGTAGACTGAAAATACAATGTTAACTTGGGATTCAAATGATATTTAAAAACAACTCTGACTTTACTTTTCCAGTGTAATGCAATCTAACCCTTTGTTAGATTCAATCTCACAACTCATCTAAACTAGCTGGTCATCGAGGTAATAGCTAATATTCACAATTCACTATTTATCTCTCAACAAATTTTTCATGATTCTTCTTTCAGTCCACAGCCAATAGGAGGCAGTGTTGCCTGTACAAACATACAAATTAGGAGCAGGAGTAGGCCACTCGGCCCTTCGAGCCTGCTCCACCATTCAATAAGTTCATGGCTGAACTGATTACTCCACATTACCACATACTCCAGATAACCTTCCACCCCCTTGCTTATCAAGAACCTATTTACTTCTGCCTCAAAAATATTTAAAGACTCTGCTTCCACCGCCTTTTGAGGAAGAAAATTCCAGAGACTCACGACCCTCTGAGAGAAAAAATTTCTCTTCATCTGTCATGCAGGCCCCCACATGCCAAGAATGAGGCACATTAATTTTACAATGGACATTAAATTTCAAATTGTTGCTGAGAAGAAGAAAAGGCCTGTTACAAAAGGTCTCTGTAATGGCTATCAGAACATACTTATTTCTTTCTATTTGCACTCTCAGGTTATCTGTTTTGTTTCGAATGCTACGTGCATTCAGATACAGAGCCTTTCGTTTTGTCCTTTTATTATTTTTGTAACCTCTAGCCTTATCTGTTGATTGACTCTTAGATTTGTATGCTCTGTCCCTTCCTGTCATCGTCTGTTTGTCATTTCCCATATTAATACCTTTCTCTCTTGCCTTGTCTCTACTCCTTGATTTACCATATCTTCCCAAATTTAATCCCTTGCCCCCTATACTTCCATCATGGAGGCAAAAGTATACAATTCCACCAATTATCTAAAAATAGGAACTGCCTTAAGATTTGTCTCAATGCTACTCTCCAGTTCATAAGAGGATCCAGTAATTTAAGTTGTTGAGTTTTGGATGCAGAAATTCCCCAAAGCTTTTTAAATTCTCAAGAAAGATCTGTCAGCATTTCCTGAATTAATGATTTGAGTAGGACATTTGGTAGGTCTGCTCATGGTAATTAATTTTCTGTATTTATTTCCTTCCTTTCTGAAGACTCCATTCACAAATCTTAAGAGTGTGGAAATGGAACACAATTAGATTAATAAAACATTCAATACCACTATTGCTTCATTTGATGGCTCTCAATATCACATTCTGCATATTCTTCCACCTGTAGCAAATCTGTTATTAGAAAGCACCACATGCAGTCGTCTATCATGTTGCAGCAGGGAATTATGTATTTTAGGTTGGAAGAAGTGGCACTTATAAATGTATTTTCACAGCAGATTAAATTCTCAATTTTGACTATTTTAATTTACGTGATTATTTTGTTACCTCTTTTTTTTAAAGAGATACAGCACTGAAACAGGCCCTTCGGCCCACCGAGTCTGTGCTGACCATCAACCACCCATTTATACTAATCCTACATTAATCCCACATTCCTACCACACCCCCAACTTCCCTATACTGGGGGCAATTTATAACAGCCAATTTACCTATCAACCTGCAAGTCTTTGGCTGTGGAAGGAAACCGGTGCACCCGGCGAAAACCCACACGGTCACAGGGAGAACTTGCAAACTCCGCACAGGCAGTACCCAGAATTGAACCCGGGTCGCTGGAGCTGTGAGGCTGCGGTGCTAACCACTGCGCCACTGTGCCGCCCCAGTATTATAGACTTTTTTATTATAATCAATTTTCCTTCAACAGCTGTCTTTTAGTGGCTCTGTAAAGTGCATAATGAGCTTTCATAAAGCTATCACTGGATATTCAAAAGTAGCTTAAAGGAAAACTGCTGGACCTAAATAATATACATTTAATACAAAGAACACTCTGCATTGACTAGTGACAAACAACCTCATGTTTTAATGTTTCACTTGCGTAATAAAAAAACAGGTTACAAAGTGAATGCTTTCTTCTTACCAGCAACAGTCACTAACTGATCACTGAGTGTTAATACAGGCATGGCAAGTTTCTTCAAAGCAGTTCATTGCTGCTGTTATAGAATTAAATAGAAATTACAACACAGAAGAAGGCCATTCAACCCATGTTTCTACTCCATGTAAGTCTTAATTCCATGTAACGATCCTTGTTCCAATATCCCTGTATTTTTTTCCTTCATCTACCTTTCTAACCTATTCTTAAATGTTGACATAGCCCTGACTATTGCCAAGCCCTCTCTGTTCAAGGAAATCATGCATCTTTAAATCTGTTTCATTCTGTTAACGTAATACTAAAAATAAATTGGTGCCAAAAATATCACTTGACTGTTGTGCATGTTAAAGGAGAATTAACATCCTTTTAGTGAGGTTTACAAGTCATTCTTGAGGGGAATTGAAACTTTATGCCCCTTCTCATGATGCCAATGTTTCAAGGTACCACATTACTGTACTGTCCAGGAGCTGCCCTTTCAAGTGAAGCAGTGTGATGCACCTGTTTGTCAAATAGACTTGTAAAGTATACATCATGATGAAACCAATAATTTTCTGGATTTTCACATAGCATTTTTAGAAGTTGAGATGTGCTGCTATCCGTAAATAGAGCAGAGCTTCTAACTGGAAATAAACAAATAACTTCTGGATGATGATGTATATGGATCCTTTGTTAATAGCTGAGACAGAAATAGTGCTATGCCTTAGGTTTTGGCCTATCAGAGTGTGTTAAATTATACACTAGAGAAGTTGCCTGCCCGCAACAGTTTGATTTCATCCTGTAAGCCCTCAATACTTCCATTATATTTTTTTCTGTCATGAAGAGACTGGGTATTTTTATCCACCAACACAAGAACCAAGGCACAGAAGAAAACAGTTACCAACTGTCCATGTTAAACTTATCCACAGGTTCTAAAGACAGGACATGCCAAAACAAAAACATCACAATATTGACAAAAATATCCAACTTATAAATATTGGAAATAGAAATAAGGGATGAATTTTCATTCTAAGGTCTTCACATAAACAGTATGAATCTGCCCCGTGTCCTGTTGATCCTGGGCTGTCAGGTACCTGAACATAGAGCGTGTGATGCCATAAACCTTGTTGTTGACACATGACTGACTGTTCATGCCCTCTATAAAAGATAGTCAGTGTAGCCATTTCCAGTATTGCATCCTTTATTACCTGGCATCATTCAAGTTACGTTGCATTCTGGACCTGGTCTTCACTAAAGATGTTTATACCTACATAGATTTTTTATTCTGGTCACCCTATTCTTTACAGAACTGAAAGAAGAGAAAAATAATACAATAAAGAATATCAGAGGAAAGAAGAAGATGCAATTAGTAGAATCATCACCATGGCTTTCTCAACCCCTATCCTCATCCCCAACCACCCCTCATCTCCTGCCCTGTCCTCCTCTTCACTTATGTCTCTGCTGTGGAAGGTTAGATTGAAGGACATAGCATGCCATGAGGTGCATGGTTCCTTCATTTTCCAGCCTATATTTCAACTTCCTTTGGTTTACCTACAGAAAGAGGAGAACAAGTGCTAAAATTATTATTCATGACTTTGTTTAAGAAGGGTGGCAAGGATAATCCAGGAAATTATAGGCCGGTGAGCCTTACGTCAGTGGTAGGGAAACTATTAGAGATGATTATTCGGGACGGGATTTACTCCCATTTGGAAACAAACGAACTTATTAGCGAGAGACAGCATGGTTTTGTGAAGGGAAGGTCGTGTCTTACTAATTTGATTGAGTTTTTTGAGGAAGTGACGAAGATGATTGATGAAGGAAGGGCAGTGGATGTTATCTATATGGACTTTAGTAAAGCCTTTGACAAGGTCCCGCATGGCAGACTGGTACAAAAGGTGAAGTCACATGGGATCAGAGGTGAGCTGGCAAGATGGATACAGAACTGGCTCGGTCATAGAAGACAGAGGGTATCAGTGGATGGGTGTTTTTCTAAATGGAGAGATGTGACTAGTGGTGTTCCGCAGGGATCAGTGCTGGAACCTTTGCTGTTTGTAGTATATATGAATGATTTGGAGGAAAATGACGCTGGTCTGATTTGTAAGTTTGCGGACGACACAAAATTTGATGGAGTTGCGGATAATGATGAGGATTGTCAGAGGATACAGCAGGATATAGATCGGTTGGAGACTTGGGCGCAGAAATGGCAGATGGAGTTTAATCCGGACAAATGTGAGGTAATGCATTTTGGAAGGTCTAATGCAGGTGGGAAGTATACAGTAAATGGTAGAACCCTTAGGAGTATTGACAGGCAGAGAGATCTTGGCGTACAGGTCCACAGGTCACTGAAAGTGGCAACGCAGGTGGATAAGGTAGTCAAGAAGGCATACGGCATGCTTGCCTTCATCGGTCGGGGCATAGAGTATAAAAATTGGCAAGTCATGTTGCAGCTGTACAGAACCTTAGTTAGGCCACACTTAGAATATTGCGTGCAATTCTGGTCGCCACACTACCAAAAGGACGTGGAGGCTTTGGAGAGGGTACAGAGGAGGTTTACCAGGATGTTGCCTGGTCTGGAGGGCATTAGCTATGAGGAGAGGTTGGAAAAACTCGAATTGTTTTCACTGGAACGACGGAGGTGGAGGGGCGACATGACAGAGGTTTACAAAGTTATGAGCGGCATGGACAGAGTGGATAGTCAGAAGCTTTTTCCCAGGGTGGAAGAGTCAGTTACTAGGGGACATAGGTTTAAGGTGCAAGGGGCAAAGTTTAGAGGGGATGTGCGAGGCAAGTTTTTTACACAGAGGGTGATGAGTGCCTGGAACTTGCTGCCAGGGGAGGTGGTGGAAGCAGATACGATAGCGACGTTTAAGAGACATCTTGACAAATATATGAATAGGAAGGGAATAGAGGGATATGGGCCCCGGAAGTGCAGAAGGTGTTAGTTTAGGCAGGCATCAAGATCGGCACAGGCTTGGAGGGCCGAATGGCCTGTTCCTGTGCTGTACTGTTCTTTGTTCTTTGACTACCTTCTGGATGTAGAAACCAATCCTACCAATGCATACTTTAGTAGCACTGTGTTTGTGACTAAATAGGATGGTGAACAAATGAATGAAATGTGTTGTGTCCAGATCTGCTCTCTCTCCATTTCCTGCTTTCTCTGCGTGGATGCTTCCCTGGATCTGAAGAGCTACCTCTTCAATGACAGTAAGAGGGCACAGATTTTGGGACTTGCCTCCCCATGTTCATTCTCTTCTTCTTATAACACTTGCCACTAACTTATTCCATCCAAACTGCCATGGGAGAAGTGTGGCACTTTAACAATCAAAACTTCATCTGTCCATTTACTTTTCCATTGTCTTCTCCTCCTACAATTGGCTCATCTTGTTCCACTCCCACCCCCCACCCCAAGTTTCCCAACAAAATATTCTCACTCATTTCCTCCCTCAGCCTCTACATTGAGCAATAACTCATCCCCAGTGACTTCAATCTCTATCTCAACACACTGTGCTTTCAATTCTCTTATATCACAGTCTTCAAGTCCTCCTTAAACTCTCCTGCCCTTATTCACAGCTACCCCCTTGACCTTTCCATCTTACTTGGCTTCTCTGCTCCAGTGGTCTTGATCATTAACGAGACCATCTCCAACCATCTCTTTGTATCTGTCACTATCCAGATCTCCCTACCGCCTTCCAACAGCACTTCTTTCTGCACCAGTGCCTGGAAAAAATTCTCCTGTAAGTCACTTATAATTGCACTTTAAAGCTGCAAACTACCTAGCTTTTGGCCATCCATTCATCATGATCCTCTGAAGATATTAATCTGCTCAAACACTCTCTCACTTCCACCTATGATACCCCTGTTTACATCCCTTGCTTTCCCACCCGATAATAAGACTCCCCAAACTCCCAGCCTGCTGTCAGGGGAGTGGAATTAAATCTGTCCTCCGTTGCACTAACTCAGGCATCTTGCCCATCCCTTCCTCCTTTCACACTGCCATTGCACCATCTAGGTTCTACTTTTTGGAATTCTCTTCCTATACCTCTCCACCTCCCTCTCCTCCTTTAAACGCTTCATGAAAACCCATTTCTTTGATCTGGTATTTGGTCACCTTCCTCCTAATATCACCTTGTTTGGTTCAGCATCTGATTATATTGCAGTGAAGTGCCTTTGGCCATGTTCCTGCGGTATAGATGCAATATGAAGGTCGTAATCAATTTTCACAGACCCTCCACTTTTGAAATTTATAAAAGCAAGTGTAAAAGTTTTGTGTTTTGGTTTTCTAGCCAATCTATTAACCCTATTTCATGTGATTTTATTTTATACTAATATTCTGTTAGAGGTTGGACTGAAGCCCATTTCTGTTGGAGTTCATGTTGTCACCATTTCAGCTTTCTACAAATCACTATATCCCAGTTCATAAAGAATCACCTGTTGGTTTCGCCTTTCATGACGGCTATCTGATCCTCTTTTACTCGCAAATCTAAATTGTAGTTTTACAGAAATAATGATTGACTCATCTAAAACTATGAGTTCCTGTAGTGTTACAACCAGTTGAGAAAGCTGTCTAGGGGTCCCGCTCAGCCTTCACCTGGACTTACTGTAACAGGGTTTAATTTTAAACACACCATGTTTTTTAGCTCCCCCTTGGTGAATCCTTGTTCACCGCATTCCAATTATAAGGCAGAGAAACCAGCACAAACAGGCTTTCTTAGGTTTAAAGAAGAAAATTGAAATATATTTAAACTTAAACCCTAATTTGGTTAAGGCCTACGGAATCACGACATGTCCATGCTAGCATGCACACGTTACACACATGCAGATAGAGACAGAAAGAGCTGAAGAAAAATTAAGTGGAAAAATTTGAGGCAATATCTGAAGAGTTTTTGTTATGGTTCTTCGAGCTCACTGTAGAATCCTTGATTGTAGGTAGATCTTGCTTTTTGTTGGGGCCAGTATTCTTCTTAAACCTTGTTCACTGTAGGAGATTTTTCCCTCTTGGGGTTCATGTGTCTTCAGTGGATTCAGAGGCTTGTGAGAAAGTGATGGGAGCAGGCAGACAGGAGAGGCTGTGGTGAGCCAGCAATGAGAGATCTCAGTCCAGTAGCATTCTGCTTTCTGCCCAAAATATTTGTACAAATTCAAAAAACTCAGGTTGCCCAGCAGGTTAGTCATGTGACTAGCTGGTTTGACCATGTCCATTTGTGTATCTTAGCAGTCAGTCTTGAATGCGAGCTCCCCCACTTTCACCATCTGGTGAGCAAAAGTCCATTGTAGGTTGAATGTGTCAGGGAATGGCTGCTGTTTCCTTCCAAACACTGTCTGTTAATATGCAAATGTCTTTTCCGGCCGCGTGGGGGCCTAGCATAGGGGGCCTAGCAGTTTAACTCCTTTCCCTGAAAACTGAATTGCTGATTGTACTTGTATGTAGGCCATTATGACTAACTGTATTTTGTCTGATTCATGCTTTCGTATGCAAGGTAGCCTCTCACTTTCATTTAGGTTTGTTGATGTTATTCCTCCATCTCACAAATTGTATTTCCAATTCTATTACCTTGATACAGGGCTTTACAGCTTATTTCAAACACACAGAACATTTCCATAAATCTTGAGAGATTTATTTTCCCAGGGAACTAAAACTTTAAGTAAGCTAAGATAGCTAAATCCATGGTCGAATGCATTCTTCAGTCCCAGAGGTCATATTTGAGACTGTCATACTCTGGGTTTCCCTTAATCAAATGTCCATTGGCATTATTTGTAAAACTGTTCTTAGGAGCAATCGGTCACAATCATGAGGCATTACTAATTGGATCTGTTGATTTCCCTAAACTCAACTTTTGGCAGATTCAGCCTCTCCATCAGTGTTGAAACTCCACTACAGAGGCACTCCTCCACCTGAGTTTTATTCTTCTCTGCTCTTATGCTGTATGGGCCGTGCAGAATGAAGAAGAAAGGTGGACCTTTTTTTGCATGAAACTATTCTCCATACACTATATTCCCTTCCCTCCAACCCCATAGGCCCTAATAGGAATTTCTGTCAGAATCAAGGTGTATAATAAAGCCAAATACTGCGGTAGAGGTCAAAACAACTTAAGGCTAAGGAACACAGGGGGAGATTAAACTTCAGGCTGTAGAGGCAAATGGGCGATATTGGATCAGCTGTCAAATATACACCTGTCTAATTTTCCAATTCATTAATTTCAAGGAAAGGAAAATTGGATGGGTGCAGTATGTAATGGATGGACATTTTACAGAATTGACAAAAGTTAAAATTGTCCCTGCTGACATCATTTTATGGGGTGCTTGAACAGTGAATCACATTGCAACAATAATACTTCTGACATCAGGTTCGGTATATTGACCTTTTGGCTGCTCAAGACCAATAGGACAAATGACAGACTCTTGTAGTGTATGGAAAATATTTTCGTTCAAAGGTGCTAAGTTAGGCAATCCTTCTTTTCAGCAATCCATTCTAATTACAGGATTGAGATGATACATTTTTAGGGTCATTTTATTGCACAGTTTGGGCCAATGAACATCATCTTTGGGAACAAATTATCCTGAAGTGCACCTAGCCATGAAAGGTGAGCAGACTGCCAGGAGATAGCCTCAGCACTGCTTCAGCTTCACACCTGCTACAGTATGATTGTGGTGAAAAGACAAGTTTAAAACATGTCCTGTAAAACCTGGGAACTTTTAAAAAATGCAATCTCTAAGTGTGAGGCTAATACCTCTAGTGCAATAAAGCTTTAAATGGTATGCTTTACGATGTGATGTGAACCCATCAATTGTACCACAGCAACGTCATCGCCTCGTGCCTTTCATTATTATTTATAAAATGAGGTCACATTGTACAAAAAAAGATTTAAAATTCACTATGATCCATAGCAATAACATGCTTTGATGTTCAATATGCAAAGTATTTCAGGCAATTGGTGTCCTTTCCTGTACTTGTGCTGGATTTGGCAAAAAAAGTTCCATTTCATTTTTAAAGTATTCTTGCTCCACGATTTTGTGAAGCTGATGCTCTAATTAAAATTTAAACATACGCTGCTAATGTCTGCGAGTTGATTGTACAGCCCGAAGTATATACATAATCTGTGCCGGATATGTAATCCTGATACATTCTAAATGCATCTGTTAGAATCAACTTTTGTAGAACTAGGTTGTCAGAAAAAACAATTTAAATGTGCAAGGAACACCACTTGAAACATTAGAGTAGCAGGCTTTCGGCCTACATCTGATCATTTATTTTTAGTTAACTACCTGCCTTATATTTGGCTTCTCATGCTGTTAGACTTAGGTGAGGCGGGGTGGGAGAGGCTTGTGTTGAGTATAAACACCTGCATGGACCAGTGGGCTGAATGGCCTGTTTCTGTGTGTACATTCTATGTAATTCTATATAATTCTTAAAATATCTTATTCTTAAAAATAGATTAGAAAATGTGAATGAACTTACTGAATGCAAAGGATTTTTAGTGAACAATCTTCAATACTTCACATTGTACAGCCACAGCTATCTTGCATCAGTGAGTGAGTCCATCCACAGGAGTCTTGATTGCCTGGATACAGCAGAACTGAACTTGCCCAGCTTTCATGGATGGAATGAGGACTACATGGGAAGTTCAGACACCCTCAAATCCAACCCTATTAACCAGGTGTGTATAATTTTCATCTCTTGACATAAAAAACGCCAATTAGGGCTGTCGCCGAATACCTTCAAATGAACTAGAACAGCAAGAATAAGCAACTGTTTCTTCCAGTTAAATATTGAACTATTCTAGAAGTCTCCTGTGCCATTGTTCACACTGAGTCAGAGGTTGTTCTGCTACAAAGATGTATAGGTCAGGGAAGGGAACACATCTTCATTCAATAAAATTAAAAAGTAATCGGTAAGATGCCTCCTCAGAGCCAGTGATTATGTGCTTTTGTGACTGGGTCCTGAAAAGGACATAAATAATGTTTTCCTTATCTACTGTAGGTACATACTAGATAATTACTTTGATAATAGGTAAATACCGCAGTTTCAAAAATAAATCTCTTCATGTAAGTTCCTTACAATTCATCTAATTCAAGTATGGTCTTTTACAGCAAAGGCCACAAAATATATAACATTTTAGTTTATTTTTCTCAATTGCATTTTTCCTTCTTTACCAAAATATCAACAATATTTAGCATACTTAAGAACAATGCTTTGGTGAAACATTTCATATTCAGAACATCCCAGCAACCCTGAAGTTCTGAAAAAATTGTGTTTTGATATAATAAAGGAATGGCAGACACGTAACCAAAATATAATATATAAAATATAATTTGAAATTTGACAATGCTTGTCACGCCTTCAATATGGTGATCTAAATTGTATTTTCAGGAAAATGTTGAAGCATTTATATTTAAACTTACCTTTGACGTTTTATGAAAAAAAAATTCCTATTGCTTTTACTGCCCTGAACATGGGTGCTTCCCTTCATAATAATTTTATTCTTAAGGTGGCAGGGTTTACAGTCTGCAACCTCTGGCACATTGTCTGAATGGCTTCCTGTGCACTAGCCATGGGCATGCTTGATCAAACAGTGTAGTAAGATCTTTACTCAGCATTTAATCTGTCCTGTTCCTCGTCAGGTAATGCTAAATGGAGCACTATGGAGGGAGTTTTATATATTGTTGTTCAGCATGGAGGGTGATGGGACAATGCAGAGTACTCTTATATACATATAAACTGTGTTTTACCTGGGGGCAGCGAGTGCTTGATGGAATATTCTACAGTGAGCACATGACTCAGGGTAGCACTTGAGAAAATCTAAGTTAAGAGTAAATTAAATATCTATTACTAAATTTGCACAATAAATAAAAGTAATAACTGTTAAAAAGGTTACGATAAATGTGTTAAATCCAGATTATGGAGGATGGGGGGGGCTATTTTTAAGCTGTCAGGGTGAGCAAGTGTCAGTGCATGTGGGAGATTAAAGGCAAAAAAAAATGACTTGGCCATTTAACTTGTCTGTTAGTGCACAGGAAACCTCTGTGGGACAGACAGTTCTGTGTTTATGTTATGCTTAAAAGCAATTGACTGCATCTTCAACCTTGGAAACTGGCTTTAACTGCCAGCATACAGGTTTCTGGGGCTGTCGGAAACTCGCCAGGTTGAACAAGGTGTGAGGAAAATGGGGATTGACGGGGCTGAGCAATTGACAGGCTGGAAAGACTTTGAATACAGAGATCTGACAGCTGCTTCTTTGCCTAGGTCAAAGTCTTTTGCTCACAGGACTTGCACTGAGAGAGTGCTTTCACTGCTTTGGAGGTGATTTACAAGAATTTGGAGGTCATTTCTGCTACCTTGGAATTTTTTTACTTTGATCTGCACTTCTCAGCTGTCAGCCTTCTCACTGGCATGGGAGCAGCTTATGCAGCTCTACCTTGGACTTCTGATGAGGAACTAGAAGAGCAGCACCAGCAGCAGCAGCATCAGGAGGAGCTCAAGCTTAGAAACATAGAAACATAGAAAATAGGAGCAGGAGTAGGCCATTCAGCCCTTCGGGCCTGCTCCATCATTCAAAAAAGATCATGGCTGATCATCTAATTCAGTACCCTGTTCCCACTTTCTCCCCATATCCCTTGATCCTTTTGGCATTAAGAAATATATCTGGAATATAGCTGGAGCAGGAACAGCAGCTGCCTTTTCCTCAGCCACCTGCTGCTCTACAGGACAAAGGGGATGGACACAGAGCTCCAGCTCGCAGGAGGCCACAACACAGGGTAGATAGACAAAGGATGAGCTTTCTGGACATGACTGAGCACCAGTGCCTCAGGAGGCTCAGACTTTCATGGCAAGTCATTGCTGACATTTGCAGCCTTCTGGAACAAGACCTCCTGCCAAGTGGACCAGATGGGCTTTGCCAAAGTCACCAGAGCCCTGAATTTCTTTGCCTCTGGCTTTTTCCAGGGATCTGCTGGTAACATCTGTAGAATCTCACATTCTACAAGTGTATCTCCCAGGTGACCAAAGACATGTTTGTCATGACTGGCACTTACAGAATGAGGCCAAACAGAATGAGAGACCTTCAGATTTGCTGCTCCTGCAGGATTCCCACATGAAATAGGAGTTTTGGACTGCTCACTTGTGGCAATCAAGGTGCCCTCAGATCAACCAGCAGTATTCATTAATCCAAAGGGATTCTACTCCATTAATATTCAGCTGCAACGTTACCACAGGAAGATTATCCTGCATGTCTCTACAAGATACCCAGGCAGACACCATAAATAACTTTATTCTGCATCAGTGTAGTTTACCACAGATATTTGCATCTCTAAGAATCAGTGAGCGGCTCCTTGGAGACGAGAGCTACTCTCGAAGGACCTATCTAATGGTCAAGCGAGGGAGCCGTGGTTTACTAAAGAAGTTGAAGCGCTTGTCAAGAGGAAGAAGAAGGCTTATGTTAGAATGAGACGTGAAGGCTCAGTTAGGGCGCTTGAGAGCTACAAGCTAGCCAGGAAGGATCGAAAGGGAGAGCTAAGAAGAGCAAGGAGAGGACACGAGAAGTCATTGGCGGATAGGATCAGAGAAAACCCTAAGGCTTTCTATAGGTATATCAGGAATAAAAGAATGACTAGAGTTAGATTAGGGCCAATCAAGGATTGTAGTGGGAAGTTGTGTGTGGAATCAGAGGAGATAGGGGAAGTGTTAAATGAATATTTTGCGTCAGTATTTACAGGAGAGAAAGAAAATGTTGTTGAGGAGAATACTGAGATTCAGGCTACTAGACTAGATGGGATTGAGGTTCACAAGGAGGAGGTGTTATCAATTTTGGAAAGTGTGAAAATAGATAAGTCCCCTGGGCCTGATGGGATTTATCCTAGGATTCTCTGGGAAGCTAGGGAGGAGATTGCAGAGCCTTTGTCCTTGATCTTTATGTCGTCATTGTCGACAGGAATAGTGCCGGAAGACTGGAGGATAGCAAATGTTGTCCCCTTGTTCAAGAAGGGGAGTAGAGACAGCCCTGGTAATTATAGACCTGTGAGCCTTACTTCGGTTGTGGGTAAAATGTTGGAAAAGGTTATAAGAGACAGGATTTATAATCATCTTGAAAAGAATAAGTTCATTAGCGATAGTCAGCACGGTTTTGTGACGGGTAGGTCGTGCCTCACAAACCTTATTGAGTTTTTCGAGAAGGTGACCAAACAGGTGGATGAGGGTAAAGCAGTGGATGTGGTGTATATGGATTTCAGTAAGGCGTTTGATAAGGTTCCCCACGGTAGGCTATTGCAGAAAATACGGAAGTATGGGGTTGAAGGTGATTTAGAGCTTTGGATCAGAAATTGGTTAGCTGAAAGAAGACAGAGGGTGGTGGTTGATGGCAAATGTTCATCCTGGAGTTTAGTTACTAGTGGTGTACCGCAAGGATCTGTTTTGGGGCCACTGCTGTTTGTCATTTTTATAAATGACCTGGAAGAGGGTGGAGAAGGGTGGGTTAGTAAATTTGCAGATGACACTAAGGTCGATGGAGTTGTGGATAGTGCCGAAGGATGTTGTAGGGTACAGAGGGACATAGATAGGCTGCAGAGCTGGGCTGAGAGATGGCAAATGGAGTTTAATGCGGAAAAGTGTGAGGTGATTCACTTTGGAAGGAGTAACAGGAATGCAGAGTACTGGGCTAATGGGAAGATTCTTGGTAGTGTAGATGAACAGAGAGATCTTGGTGTCCAGGTGCATAAATCCCTGAAAGTTGCTACCCAGGTTAATAGGGCTGTTAAGAAGGCATATGGTGTGTTAGCTTTTATTAGTAGGGGGATCGAGTTTCGGAGCCACGAGGTCATGCTGCAGCTGTACAAAACTCTGGTGAGACCGCACCTGGAGTATTGCGTGCAGTTCTGGTCACCGCATTATAGGAAGGATGTGGAAGCTATGGAAAGGGTGCAGAGGAGATTTACTAGGATGTTGCCTGGTATGGAGGGAAGGTCTTACAAGGAAAGGCTGAGGGACTTGAGGTTGTTTTCGTTGGAGAGAAGGAGGAGGAGAGGTGACTTAATAGAGACATATAAGATAATCAGAGGGTTAGATAGGGTGGATAGTGAGCATCTTTTTCCTCGGATGGTGATGGCAAACATGAGGGGACATAGCTTCAAGTTGAGGGGTGATAGATATAGGACAGATGTGAGAGGTAGTTTCTTTACTCAGAGAGTAGTAAGGGCGTGGAACGCCCTGCCTGCAGCAGTAGTAGATTCGCCAACTTTAAGGGCATTTAAGTGGTCATTGGATAGACATATGGATGAAAATGGAATAGTGTAGGTCAGATGGTTTCACAGGTCGGCGCAACATCGAGGGCCGAAGGACCTGTACTGCGCTGTAATGTTCTAATTCTAATTCTAATTCTAATTCTAACCTGTGAGGAGCCCTACCACTTACACACAGGAAAAGTGCAACCAAAGCCACATGAGTATAAGACTGGTCATTGAGCAAGCCATTGAGATGCTGAAGGTGTGATTCAGGTGCCTGGACAGATCTGGGGGTGCTCTTCAATAAAGGCCAGCTCGGGTCTGCAAATGAAACTCGACCCAAGCCCGACAGAACCACATCCGACCCAAGCCATACCCAGCCCAAATCCTTTCATTTTTTTCCCGCGCCCGACCCGAGGAAGGAAGAAGGTGATGACTGCTCTGCAGCTTCGGAGGAACAAAAGCAGCAGGATCAGGAAGAGGAGTCTTCTGTGGCCAAGGTACCTTCAGCCGCAAACTTAGCGGCCAGGAATGCTCTCATTCAGGCACACTTAAGCTGATCTGAGGTATTGCAGCTATCAGGCACACAATTCTGAACCCAGTGTGCCCACCCCCAGTCCAAGCACAGAGGAGTTCCACAGTCAACAAACCATCCCTCTCACTAATACCCATTCCTTGTCTTCTACCCTTAATATAAAAATGTTCCTCAAGGCTAAAGGCCATTTGGCAAGGAACAGGCAACAAAACAAATGACAGGACAATGGAGTATTGAAATTAAATTTATGGTGCATGAACATTAACAATCTAAGTGACAACTTTTAAACATCCAAGTGATATCCCTTGTGAAACTATAAATTCTCTCTCTTCCTTTTCCTGTTATTCCCACGTAGTGCTATCCCTGTGGCTTCAGCAGAGCTAGAGGCAGGCTGCTCGCTCTGCTGCTCTGATTCCTGAGATGCTCATGGCTGACATCCTCTGGATTTTGGAAATGGTGTGGGCCCCGCCAAAGACTGCCCTATCTGCATCTGTGCAGTGGCAGACTCAGCCTTCGGGAAAGGAGTCAGCATGTGTGGCTATGACTTGGCGGGGGTGGGGAGTGGCGGGTGTGGGTGGGGCAAGGTGACCAACAGGGAAGAAGTGAGAGCACTTTGAGAAGAGAGCCCACAACCATGTACCCTTTCTTCATATTTCCTCTTATGGTCCACCTGCCAAGGCCAAGACAAGGCAACCTATTTAAGCTGGCAGACTGACTGTGTGGGCCATTCCTGCGGGCCAGCATGCTGTGTGTGATTCTTCATGCAGATGGCCATTCTTTCCATGGAGGTGGACATCAGCGCAAAAGGCTGAGACATCATGGCACTCATGGTGGACGGACTCCCCGAATCTCTCTCCGATCGTGCAGTGCCTCTGGAAATGCTAACAGAACTTCAGACAATTTCTGCTGCTGCTCTATAATAGTCCTCTTTGACGATGACTCCCAAGGCTCAGCACCTGCATCCAGCAGAACTTGGAGGGTCCTGACATGGACTCTCCACTATCCCTGTCTCATGCGCCTGCTCCTGCTCATATATGATGTGTGGCTCATCATGTGATAACTCAATTGTCTGCCTTGAAAGCCCCACCAAGGTTTGAGTACCTGAGCTGGTGGGGGGTGCACATGAGTCGTGTGACGGTGCTTCCTCTGAGTACGCAACCTCCTCTGAGGACTCTTTGTCCTCCTCTGCAACAACTCTGATGCTTGAAGGACCTGGGAAATGAAAGACATGAATTAGAACTAACAAGGTGAATGGGTCAATATCAACATAGTACATACAGGTCATCATATTTCAATGGCTGCTGATATCAAATCAGCATGAATTAGTGTGGTATACCATGTGGCTGGGTGATATCAAACTCTAACTCTGTAGCTGGGAGACCCCCATGTCTCCATCAATAATGGCCATTCTAAGACTCTGCTTATATCCAGTGTGTCATCCTCCACAGCAGTCAGAGTGGCCACCCGGAGGGGCCACCCCCTCCCACCGGTTCTCTGTCTCCCTTTGGTGCTCTGCACCGTCTTCTCCTGCATGGAGAGAAAACAGAGAGTTATGAGTGTGTGAAATGGAATATGTTGAGAGGATGGAATGACAACATTTGTGAAATGTGACTGTGAGAGATGAGTGTGAGACGGAGTGGGAGATGTCAGTAGTGGCTGTTCAGATGGGGATGTGAGGAGGTACCTTGAGAGAGTATGATTAGATCTGCAAGATTTGTTGTTTTGAGGAGTGCTGTGCAGGAAAAGGTTGAAGTCAGAGAATGGGGGTTGTTATATTCCAGACAGCGAGGTGGTGAAGGATAGCATTGGAACCAACCTTAACACATTTTTATAAACATTTATTTACAGAGATACATGCTACAAGCATGCACCTCCAAACCCAAGCACCACAGTTTCAGTCCGTTCCTATTTATACCAGAAGGTTGCCAATCAAGAGGAACTAAGTGCCCTTTTTTTGCACTATGGCAAAAAAGAAGCATAGAGAGCCTCCTACCAGGGACCCCAGCGTCCTCCGGACTGCTGGATGGAACGCCACAGCGTGTCCAGATGGTTGATGAGGGCGAGGAAATAGAGTGGGTGTATGAGCAGCCACTACAGGAAACCCCTTTGCGCAGAGTGGAATGGCACTGAGGGGATTTCCAAGAGACAGCTCAGGTTGGGGGGCCGAGGCTCCCGAGGGAGGTTTCGGGGCCTAGCATGGATGAGAAATTCCATCCGAACGGGGATTAGCTCAGACGTGAGTGCTCCACGTGCCTGCGCACCTCAAGTGCAATCAGGAATGAGCACCACTTTAAGATTTTCGATGGTTTTGGCCGCAAGCTATCCAAGGATGCACGTTGTGCCAGCTGTTCTGGCGACATCCAACCTGCTCCTACCCCATCCAGTACATTCCCAACTTTGGTCACCTTGGCAGCCAGAGCCCTCTCCTCCGCCAGCCATATGAACCCCTTCTGAGGAAGGTGCAGATTCCTGAGCAGCGGCTCCCAGAGGATAGCCGCCACTGCTGACGGGGAAGAGTTTTGGCTGGAGGTGACCATGTTGCATACCCTGATCAGTCCCTGCAAAAAGACAGGCAGCTCCCGCAAGGAGGCACGGAGATCACCCAGATTTATAAACAGGAGCTGCATGTGGGAATTGAGGCATTGCAGCTAGCAGAAGAAATATGTCACCAACACACACCATCTTGGAGGAGGCTCAGCGTCCAGGTACCTCTGCAGGCAGAAATTCACTGCCTGGGTGTGAAGGCACACCAGCACCTGACCATCCTCCCTAAGCTGGAGATTCAGCACTGTGGCAGAGACTGGGTGCGCCTTATTGTCCCAGAAGTAGTTGACTAGTTTCTTCTGTATCCTGGTGACAAACTCGGGGGAGGGATCAAAGTGATCAACCAGTACCACAGCATAGCAACCACCAATTGGTTTATGACCAGCACTCTATCCCTGTAGGACATCACTCAGAGCAGTCCTGTCCAGTGCCAAAAAGCGAGTGGTGACATTGGCCTCCAGCTCTTGCCTGTTACCTGCCAGGCATCCTCGGCAGGGCTAAGATCGACTCCCAGTAGAAGAGGTGGGTGGTGCTCCAGGCAAAAGGCCTAAGCTCCTCCAGCAGGGAGTCCACCCACCAATGAGTCACCAAGAATCCAGAACAATTCTCCCAGTTGATCCTGGCGGAGGACGCCGCAGAGTAGACCTACTGACACCCATGCATCCTCTGCAGGTCAACAGGTACTGTGACCATGAGCAACACTTCATCGGCATAAGCCAAGAGGAGGACCTCCTTGCCCAAACCGTGCAAAACCAATCCCGTCAGCCTCCTCTGCAAGAGGCACAGGAAAGGCTCCATGCAGAAGACATAAAACTGGCTGGACATGGGACACACTCCACTCCCGAAGCAAAGGGTAGCCGTCAATGACCCGCCAACCTTAATCAGACACTCCATGATGGCGTATGGAAGTCAGAACCGGGCGATGAAATGTGTGCCAAACTCAAATGCCTGCAGAGTCCCGAATAAGCATTCATGATCTACTCTGGCAAACACTTTTTCTTGATTCAGGGAAAGGAAGGCGATCAACAGACCAGCCCTCTGAGAATGGTGGACCAGGTCCCGGATGAAATGGATGTTGTCATAGATTATCTGGCCTGGGACCGTGTAGGATTGGTCAGGGTGGATCATGTGGGCCAGCATGATGCCTTGGCAAGCAGACTTGACCCTGGCAAAGATCTTGTAGTCTACGCTGAGGAGGGAGACCGGGCGTCAGTTCTTAAGCAGGCTGAGATCGCCCGTCTTGGGTACCAGGACAATGATGGCCCTATGCCAAGGAGGGGCATCTCCCAAATCACCAGACTTTCCCTCAGGACCCACATGCAGTCACCCCCCCTAGCCCTCCCCCAGGACGTCTGAGAATGCCCTGTGGAACTCCACGGTCAGCCCATTTAGCCCTGGGGACGACCCAGTTGAGGGCACTGGTCAGCTCCACGAGGCTAAGCGGAGCATCGAGCCGCTCGGTGCTCTCCGGGCCAACCTTCGGCAGGTTCTCACACAAAAGTCTGCGAAAACCCTCACTGGACAGATCCGGAGAGAGTGGAGCACCATAATAGGCTTGGGCCTGGACACTGATGTCCTCTGAATCCGAGACCAGGGAACTGCCGTCAACCAGCAGCCCCAAGAGCCACTTATGGACCCTCTGCCTTTTTTCCAGCGAGTAGAAGGGGGAACTGCAGTCCAGGCCCTGAAGGAACTGGATCTGTGACCTCACGAAGGCACCTTGGGACCTGACAAGCTGCAGGTCCTCCAGCGCACCATACACCTTCCACGTGGCCAGGTCTTCGGCCTGACTGAGACAGGACTCCAGGTCAAGCACCTCCTGTTCCAAACACTCAACCCTGGTCTTCCCCCTCCTGATTGTGTCCCCATCACATGCTCCTGTCGGAAGACACAGGCATGAACCTTGCCCACCTCCCACCATAGCCTCAAGGAGAGGAAGACACCCCCCCTGCCCCCCACAATCGCTTCCCTCGCCAGTTGGTCCAGAATCGATGGAACGACTTCCAGATCCCCTTGTCCTCCAGAAGGAGGTTGTTAAAATGCCAGTACACGGACCCCACCTGTGCGCTGAGCAGAACCAGCTCTGCCCACACCAGGCAGATGTCTGAGTATGGCACCGACCACACAGAAGCCACCGGAACGCAGGAGACATAGACCCAAGAAACATAAAGGCATTCGGTTCTGAACCCTTCTCCTCCAGACCTCCAGTGAAAGCGCTGGAGTCGGGATGGTGATTTCGCCAAGTCGTAGGACTCAAACAGGTCCCTCAACGTTCCCACCACCGCCCGGCAGTGCAGGGTACCAGGAAGGCCCCTAGCCTCGAGGGTACAGTTGAAATCCCACCACCCTCTCCCCCACCCTGAGGATGATACATTCACCAGCACCAATGAACCAAACGGAGCAGCCACTTCTTCAAAGAAGCGCGCTTTCTGTGTGCCGGTCTAGGGAGTGTATATGTTCACCAGTGAAGCGGCAGGTCCCCCAGCCGGACGGTGAGGCCAAGCAAGCAGCCTGGCACAGGCTCCTTGACACACCCCCACCCCGAGATCTCTGACTGAAAATGTGGGGCGGCAAGATACCCACTCAGCGAGGTAGCATATGTAGACACCTCCTTGCCAGTCCAAGAGCCACGTAGCCTTGACTCCCGAACGGTTTGGGTTTCCTGCAGGAAAGACACTGCATACTGCCCTAACTTAAGGAGTGAGTGGTTGAGAAAGCTACAATGTGCCTCGCTGCTACCATTGACGATGAGGCTGGCTATGGTTATCTTCATGGCAAGAATCTAGTGCAACCACCACCTACACCTGCTGTGGGGAGGGAGCGGAGTCACTCGTGATCCTCCACTCAATCAGCAGCCCAGTGAGGAACACCTTAAGCCAGTGCAACTCGAGTTACCCATGTCCTTGCTCATGACCACAATCTTTCCAGCAGAGTGGACAGACCTGATGAGCAGCAGCAGCTCCGGCCAGCGGGACCTTCACAGTAACTCAAGCTATTGGCCAGGAACTGCTGGAGCTTGGCAAGGGGGATGAGAAGATACAGGGTAGGTTGCGGTGGGCAATCCAGCTGCAATTGCTGGCCCGACCTCTGCTACCCTCCGAACTCCAAGATCGACGGCAGAGGGGTCCTCCATGTGCTCCTCTGTTGTGTCTGGACCAGATGGTGGCAGCGGTTCAGGGCCCCACGCTGCCTCAGGCACCAGGCCGCAAGGTGAAACTGGGAAAAGCTCCATCCCCAGCACCAGTACCCCCGGCGCCAAAATTCGAAGGAGAAAGGAGGCCTTCCCCTTCCCCCACACCGCCCAGTGACCCAGTGTGTGGGGCCTGTTTATTCAAATCCTCCACCAGGTCAAGCAGGTCGTGCGGGAGATCAGCATGTGGCTGGGCAGGCTCAGCCTCATCGACTGCGCCCGACTATCTGGTGACAAGTGATTGGGTTACATCGGGTGGATGTTCTGCCGCTCTCTTGGGCAGGAGTCCCCTCCCATCCCCAGGAGGTACAGGCCGGACAGAGGGATCTGTCTCACCCTCCCAAGGGGTGGACGACCTCTGCTGACAGCACATGGTGGTGGGATAGGGGGCAGGATCTGCAAGGGGCACTGACTGCTCTTCCTCGGAGGGATAACACTTCTCCAGGCTCTTCCCTGGTCCCAAGCAGTTGCGCCTGCTCCTTCTTTTCTGGGAGGAATGCAGAGGGAGGGAGACCCCATATCTGTTGAGGCCTTTGATTCTGCGCCCTCCCTCGCTCCCACAGCTGAGCCCGACCATGGGATGTGAAAGTTCCTCCAAAACGCACATAGTCTCAGGCTCAGGCAGGATCACAGAGTCACACACAGGGACATACCTGGGCATGGGATCACTCGTGGGCTGGCTCACACTATCTGGGGCACTTGCCTCGAGGTGCTTGGTTTCTCTCTACGCCTTCCTTCAGTACGGATAATCAATCCAACCCCTCCCTCCTCGTCCTGCCGGCGGCCGCGGTGACCTTGGCTGCTGACGCTGACTGCACACCTGAGGGTTCGGATGCGGGAATGGGAGTAGGGGAAGGCCGGCAGCACCAGCCTTGACTGCCTGGGCTGTTTTGGTGACCCGGAAGGTGGGGCAGTTTTCTCCTTATAGGCGTGGCACCTCACACTGTCCAGCATCCAGAAGATTAGGTAGTCGGCCCCCTGGTGCTGCATTGAGAACTCACCTTCCATGTTCTCCTCCCACACCATCTCCACAAAGACTTGGTGCCAGAAGGAGAAGACATGCCTGAAGCTGGTCTCTCTGAAGCTATCCCCGACTTCACCTCACCAAGCTGGCAAAGGTGGGGAAGGAGGAGCTCACCCAGGACAAAGGGCAGTACATTTGAGCTGACGATCAGCTCCACGGTGGCCTCAAGAGGGCAGGAAGGTTCCCCCCAAACATGAGACCCACTCGACGGCGACATGCACCGCCTGCTTGGTTCTGAGTTAGATCACAGCCTTCTTCTACATTTGAGGCAGCTGCAATGGCTCAAGGGCCAACAACCGCCACCATGGCTTTGACACAGGCCTTGATTGTCAGATTAGGGGGAGCATAGTTCTTCGCCCCATGTTTTTTGGTGATTAGAGTGAATGGTGACAGGGCTGCATAGATCCTGCAGTCTTCACCACCGGTGAAGATGGAGTTACCATTGAAGCTTTGTGAGCTGCACCCACCCCAAGTCTCAGGCCTGACTTTCCAGATGACAGCCTTCATTTGCACAGAAAGACAATGAAATGGAAAAAACACCCTTCCCTTAGATTGGGATAAAATCAGTGGCTTCCTCCTTTCTGTGCAGATCTAAGGCATAACAATAATTAGTGAGGAGACTGAAGGGCAAGTCAGTTGCCTATTAAAGAGAGAAAAAGAGAGACAGACAGAGACAGACAGAGAGAGAAAAAGGAGGGTGGTTACAGGGTGGGATCACCACTCTAGTCAGGCTCAGTGGATGTGAGGGTGCTGCAGGAGTGCACTTTCCAGAGATAATTAAAGTTTCTAGTAGTGATCTTCCTAGTAGAGGGGAGATGTTTTTTCCCGGGACATCTAGAACTGCCCAAACACAGTCTTCCAACAGATCTTATTGATGAAATTAAAGAAAACTTCACCCAGGCAGCTCCGGCTGCCTCAGGCCAGGCACTGAGAAAGGGGGGCTTTTGCGGGTGCAGCCTAGACAATTTTCAGGAGCACGCACACACACCCTCACGATCTTCCGGCTCTGTATTTTTTCCTCCCCCAGCCTAAAAATAACAGTCTTTACTCTTGCTGTAAAAGTTGGTCTCTCTTGCCATCTCCCTCCTCCGCAGCAGATGTTGTTAATTCTTGTTGTCTCTTCCTCTTTCTCCCCTTCCAAATATGGGGAGACAGCAGCAAAGCAGCTCAAAAATTTTCCCTCCTCCCAGGCATCTTCACTCTGCCTCCTCCAGGATCCAGCTACAGCAGCAGTAGCAGGATTATCAGCAATACCTCTCCTCACCATCCAGCAATAGTTGTTCTCTTCCAGAAAGCCAGTTAGTGAAGGATATAACTGGAGCCAATCTTTACACATTTCTATAAGTATTTATTTACACAGTTATAGCTACAAGCACCTCCTAACCCAGCTACCACAGTTTCAAACTGTTCCTATTTATCGGAGCATAAGTGAATCCCCAGTTGGGGTCGACCACCTGCATACAATTAAAAACAATTACTATACAATTAACAGGGGTTGGCACCTGAAAGTGGTATACCACTCACCTTTCCTGCCCTGGTGAAGGTATTGAACTTCTTACAGCATTGTATCCGTGAGCAAGGGGCCACACCTCTGTTGCTCACCTCTTCACCCACTTCCAGCCTCGCCTGCTTGGTTTCAGAGGCAGGCTTCTTCCTCCACTGGGAGCAATATTTTTCTGCAGGTCCTTATAGGCCACAGCATGATCTACAGGGATGCCTCAGTGAACTGGGGAGCAGCCTCTCCTCATTGAGACTCCATCATTCCAGTTTTTGTTTCTCGGTTGCCAGTTGTAGCATGCTTCCATTCTGTCCCTTGCTGGGGTCCCTTTAAATACTGAGGCTTCAACAGTCAGGTGTGGATCTTGATCATGCCCCCCCCATTCTGATTGGTTGGGAAACCTGGAAGTGGGATGCAATTGCTGTGACAGTTAAAAAGCCAGGGGAAAACCCGTCACACAAACTTTCGGGTTTCCCACCCACTCCAGCCTCCCATACTGCGAGTGGGTTCAAATGTTAAAATTTAGCCCTATAACATAAAATAAGTGAGGAAAATAAACTGTGAAAAGCCTGTGGGAGAAAGGTGAGGGAACCAACAGGCAGAAGCCACCTTGACTTACAAAAAACATAAAATAGCTGTTTTATAAGAGAGACACAAAGAGGAACCTAGACAAACTGTAGACGACAAACACAAAAATATGTAACTCTTCCAGTACTATAACAACATTGAAAATTGTGGGAATTGTGCCTTGATTTTCCATGATGCACTCCCTGTGAGAGTTTCCAACACTGGGAGCACAGGATGCTGGAATCATGCACCACCACCCACCCCCCCCCCCCCCTCCCCCCACCATTGTAAGTATTTGTTTTGTTTACAAACAAGCTGATAGAAATTCTGAAGCTGTTGGCTGAATTTTACATTGCTGCTGCCAAGATCAGCAGCAGCTGTAAACTATGGCGGTCCGGGTGCCTCGGTGCTGCCACAATATTAAATGCGGCGGCTCATTTAAATGGCCAGGGCGGACCGTGCCCCTGATGACATGGAGAGGCCAGGTGGCCCATCCCCGGCAACAGCATCAGGTGCCATTGTGCAGGTGCCAATGCCATTTTTAAAGGGCTTCCAACCCTTCCATCTAGTTTATAGTTTTGAAGAAATAGACATTTTTAATTTAATTAAAAAATGTAAAATGTTTCTAGCCCGTCTCTCCTCCCCCCATAACCATTTAGTTCATTTCTTGCCCTCTTCCCCCCATCAAAATACTTACCTTGTGAACCTGACCTTCCCCCCCGCCACCACCCCACAAAGTTTATAAACTTTTAACTTCAACCCCTTCCCACCATCCCCTCCACCAATCAGGTTAGTTTGACCCCGCTCCCCCACTGAAATACTTACCTGCTGCACCCTCCCCACCAGTGTCCCACATCGGATCTCCAAAAGGGGATCCAATGGCACAGGAGTGCCAGCCACCAGCACGACTATCGCACCAGGACTGACCGCGGAAGTGGGTATTTAATTCATTATTTTTAATAAATGTAAATATTTAAATTTTCACACTGCCGCCAAATGTCGGGGGTGCTGCCATGAGGCGTCGCCACCGCCGGCAATATGGGGCCAGGCCTTCCCGGCGTCAAGGCCTGTGGCGGACCTCTCCGGAGGCATTTTCCGCCCCTCCCTCTCGCCCCGCCACAATCCCTGACTTCGGCGGTTCTGTAAAATTTGCCTCCATGTTAAAGGGTGGGGGGAATGGAATAACTGAAATACTGTGGATAATTTAATGTGAGCGTGAGTAAAGGTCAACATTTGTTCTTGTTTTAGAGTTCTCTGTCATCCAAGGTTGAGTGAAAAGGTACAACATTATTATGATTGTGTAATATTGCAGCTTGGCATCTGTTAATAGTGCTCTGGTTGAAACAATTTGCTATTTGATGCATTGTCAGATATTAGAGCATAAAATCCATGTGGGCTCCATTGGTCTCCATCTGTAATTACAGTGAGAAATCAGTGGACCTCCTGCTCCTAAGTGTTAAGGGAATGTGTCTGAATTACACATCCAAACAGCATATACTCACAAGCTTCAGCATTTCCTGAGCCCTGGCAGCTCGTCAGTGTTAGCTGACTAAAATTTGCATTGCACGTGCTGAGACATCTTTTATAAGTTCACACCCGAATGCCCCAGAATTTGCTTGTGCCCACAAGAATTTGTCGAGTTCAGCATATGCATGGACATTGACAACTCATAGCACATGACCAGAGTTTTCATGTGTGCAAATCTGTGAAGTTGTGCAACGTATGGATCTTGTATTAACACAGCCCACATTTGGCAGCAAACAGGTAAGGGGATTTATGTTTGCTTAGATGATCAAGGGGCTGAAATTTCCAAGGAAAACAGCAGAGACCTGACTGGACTGGGTCTCAGCCATTTCCAGGAGTTACCGACTGGCATATTGTAAGGGGTGGAACCTCCAAGCACCTCTTACAAGGCAAATGATGGTCAGGGTTAACATCGGAAGCATGATTCTGGTGTAACTGCCATGATCAGGTCCTGAGAAGTTTCACTAAAATAAAAGCAAAATACTGCGGATGCTGGAAATCTGAAATAAAAACAAGAAATGCTGGAACCACTCAGCAGGTCTGGCAGCATCTGTGAAAAGAGAAGCAGAGTTAACGTTTCGGGTCAGTGACCCTTCTTCGGAACTGACAAATATTAGAAAAGTCACAGGTTATAAGCAAGTGAGGTGGGGGTGGGGCAAGAGATAACAAAGGAGGTCTAGATTGGACCAGGCCACATAGCTGACCAAAAGGTCACGGAGCAAAGGCAAACAATATGTTAATGGTGTGTTGAAAGACAAAGCATTAGTACAGATTAGGTGTTAATACACTGAATATTGAACAGCAGCAAGTGCTGGGGATAGGTTGTCTACTAATATCCATTATAAGCCCACCGACTCCCACAGCTACCTCGACTACACTTCTTCACACCCTACCTCCTGTAAGGACTCCATTCCATTCTCCCAGTTTCTCTGTCTCCGACGCATCTGCTCTGATGATGCTACCTTCCATGACGGTGCTTCTGATATGACCTCCTTTTTCCTCAACCGAGAATTTCCCCCCACTGTGGTTGACAGGGCCCTCAACCGTGTCCGGCCCATTCCCTGCACCTCTACCCTCACCCCTTCCCCTCCCTCCCAGAGCCGTGACAGGGTTCCCCTTGTCCTCACTTTTCACCCCATCAGCCTCCATATCCAAAGGATCATCCTCCGCCATTTCCGCCACCTCCAGTGTGATGCCACTCCCAGTCGCATCTTCCCCTCCCTTCCCCTGTCAGCATTCCTAAGGGATCGTTCCCTCCGCGACACCCTGGTCCACTCCTCCATTACCCCCACCACCTCGTCCCCGTCCCATGGCACCTTCCCCTGCAATCGCAGGAGGTGTAATACCTGCCCATTTACCTCCTCTCTCCTCACTATCCCAGGCCCCAAACACTCCTTTCAGGTGAAGCAGCGATTTACTTGTACTTCTTTCAATGCAGTATACTGTATTCGCTGCTCACAGTGTGGCCTCCTCTACATTGGGGAGACCAAGCGCAGACTGGGTGACCGCTTTGCGGAACATCTCCGCTCAGTCCGCAAGCAGGACCCTGAGCTTCTGGTTGCTTGCCATTTCAACACTCCCCCCTGCTCTCATGCTCACATCTCTGTCCTGGGATTGCTGCAGTGTTCCAGTGAATATCAACGCAAGCTCGAGGAACAGCATCTCCTTTACCGATTAGGCACACTACAGCCTGCCGGACTGAACATTGAGTTCAATAATTTCAGAGCATGACAGCCCCCCATTTTACTTTCATTTTTAGTTATTTTTTTCTTCCCTTTTTTTACATTCTTTTTTACATTTTTTACAATCTTTTTTTTGCATTTATTTCATTTCATCTTAGTTTGTTCAGTTTGCTTACCCACTGTTTTTTTTCAGGTTTGCACTTGTTGCTGTTCAATATTCAGTGTATTAACACCTAAACTGTACGAATGCTTTGTACACCATTAACATATTGTTTGCCTTTGCTCCGTGACCTTTTGGTCAGCTATGTGGCCTGGTCCAATCTAGACCTCCTTTGTTATCTCTTGCCCCACCCCCACCTCACTTGCTTATAACCTGTGACTTTTCTAATATTTGTCAGTTCCGAAGAAGGGTCACTGACCCGAAACGTTAGCTCTGCTTCTCTTTTCACAGATGCTGCCAGACCTGCTGAGTGGTTCCAGCATTTCTTGTTTTTATACCTGAGAAGTTTCAGCCTTACACCTCTGTACATTGTAGATTTCATTTTCAAATATACCGGGCTATTGGATAGGCTGAAGAAGGTATTCCGACAATATAATTTTCAAACAGTTAAATCAATATTAAACACTCAGGTCCAGATAGTCATAGTTAAACATGGCAGCCATTACACCCAGTCATGAATTAAGAGATTTTGTCTCTCAGTAAGGGTGTTAGTTTGCCAGATATACCTTCTGGTGTTCAGTAGCATTATTCCCTTAAGTGGTCTGAGCATCTTGCATTAATGAACGCTGACTCTCACTGCCCAACGCATAGTCATAGAACGCATAACCCGAGGATGTAACAATATCATGTCTATGTGATCTGGTCATAGATGCATCTCTTCAATCTCTGATATAGCAGCCTAGTTACCACTTGGCGAGGCAAGGCAGAATGCAAAATGTTAAGCTGCTTTATTTCATGTTTAAAGGTATAGAACAGTTACAAATGTTTTCACTTATTTTCAACAATAAAACATACTTTTGTACAAAATACAAGACTCTTTTTACACAGCGAGTGCTGAAAGAGTGGTGGAAGTAGATTCAATGGTAACTTTCAAAAGGGAATTGATGTATACTTGAAGAGGAAGAATTTGCAGTGCTATGGGGGAAAGAGCTGGGGCATGGGACCAATCAGATAGCTCTTTAAAAGAACAGCCACAGGAAAGATGGGCCAAATGGCTGCCTTTTTTAAAATACTTTCATGGGATGTGGGCGTGGCTGGCAAGGCCAGCGTTTGTTGCCCACCCCTAATTGACCTTGACAACTGAGTGGTTTGCTGGGCGACTTCAGAGTTAAGAGTCAACTACATTGCTGTGGGTGTGGAGTCACATGTAGGCCAGACCAGGTAAGGATGGCAGATTTCTTTCCCAAGATGACATTAGTGAACTGGACAGGTGTTTGCGACAATCGATGATAGTTTCATGGCAGTACTACTGAGGCCAGCTTGAAATTCCAGATTTTTAGTCATTAAATGAATTGATTAATTGAATTTAAATTCCACCAGTTGCGAGGGGATTTGAACCCTTGTCCCCAGGGCTTTAGCCTGGGCCTCCGGATTACTAGTTCATTGGCATTACCACTACGCTACCGCTGTATGATTATAAGAATATGATTCTAAGAATAAAGATGCTCCACTACTCCACTCCTGTGGACCATCTTACTTGATGTAAAACTGATTTCCTAGTTCCCCTCTCCTGAGTTTCAACCCCTCTGACTGACCCCATCCATCCAACTTTCACAGCATTTTCTGTTTCTGACTCAAAAATCCGAGCCTCCATGCCTGTCCTTTCAACCCCCCTCACCATTTCTAGCCTCCCTCTCCTCTCCAAAGTCCTTGGATGAGTTGTTGCCTCCTAGATCCATGCTTATCTCTCCTCCAACTCCATATTTGAATCTATCCAATCAGGTGTCTGCCCCTTTCATGGCATCAAAATGGCCTTGACCAAAGTCATAAATAACATTTTGTAATTTGGAGGGGAACTTGGAGATGATGGTGTTGCCACAACATTGTGGCGCAGTGGCGGCACAGTGGCGCAGTGGTTAGCACCGCAGCCTCACAGCTCCAGGGACCCGGGTTCGATTCTGGGTACTGTCTGTGTGGAGTTTGCAAGTTCTCCCTGTGTCTGCGTGGGTTTTCTCCGGGTGCTCCGGTTTCCTCCCACAAGCCAAAAGACTTGCAGGATAGTAGGTAAATTGGCCATTATAAATTGTCACTAGTATAGGTAGGTGGTAGGGAAATATAGAGACAGGTGGGGATGTTTGGTAGGAATATGGGATTAGTGTAGGATTAGTATAAATGGGTGGTTGATGTTCGGCACAGACTCGGTGGGCCGAAGGGCCTGTTTCAGTGCTGTATCTCTCTAATCTCTAAAAAAATTGCTGCTCTTGTTCTTCTTGGAAGTGGAGGTGGAAAGGTCATACATACTGCAGTCACAGTATGTCAGTGATGGATGAGGTGATATTAGATAGAATTACAGAGTCTACAGCAGAGAAGCAGGCCATTCAGCCCAACTGGTGTGTGCTGGCATTTATGCTCCACACAAAAATCCTCTCGTCCCTCTTCATCTAACAACAGCAGATAGGGAAGCTAATTATATTCAGCCTGATAACACGAGCACCAACCAAGGAAAGTGCTGTGTATTGGATGTCAATGAATTTTTGAGTATTGTTGTGGTCATATCCATCCAGGTGTGCAGTGAGTATTTCATCACATTCCTGACTTGAGCCTTGTAAGTGGTGGATAGGCCTTCAAGGGTCAGGAGGTGAGCCACTTATCCCAGCAGACACAACCTCTGCCATGCTTTTGTAGCCACAAAGACATCAACACTATGACTGCGCACTCTGCAATCAACATTCTGAGAGTCAACTTTAGCCTCAACTACTCCAAAGCTCTCCTGGTCAGATTCTGCTCTTCCACCCTCTGTAAACTTCAATCCATCCAAAGCTCTGCTGCCCATATCCTGTCCAGCACATATACCCATCACCTGTCTTCACTAACCTCATTGGTTCCTGGTCCCCCCGCCTGAAATTTAAAAAATTATTTTGCATGCATAAAGCCTTCCATGACAGTGGCCCTCCATATCGCTAACCCCTTGTAGTGTTCTACCACTACCCTCCCTCCCCGACCCTCACTGAACACTCTGTTCCTCCGACAATCCCTTCAGTCTACATTGGCAGCGATACTTTTAGCCATTTAGGCCCTCATACTGGAGTTCCCTCACTAAACTCCTCAGCCTCTCCATCACTCTATCCTCCTTTAAGGCTCTCGTTAAAATGCAGTTGTTTGACCAAGCTTTTGGTCATCCCTCCTAATATCTCATTATGAGATCAGCACCTTTATTCCTCACGCCCCTGTGCAGTGCAAGTCATAGAGTCACAGAGTAGTACAGCATAGAAAGAGGCCCTTCGGCCCACCGCGTCCATGCCAATCATAATGCCTATCTATACTAATCCCACCTGCCTGCATTAATTCCATATCCCTCTATGCCTTGCTCATTCGAGTACCTGTCCAGATGCCTCTTAAATGTCGCTACTGTTCCCACCTCCACCACCTCCTCAGGCAGCTCATTCCAGATACCCACTATACTTTGTGTGAAAAATTTACCCCTTTGATCCCCTTTCAGCCTCCTCCCTCTCACCTTAAATCTATGCCCTCTAGTTTTAGTCACCCCTACCATGGGAAACAGACTCTGGCTATCTACCCTATCTATGCCTCTCATAATTTTATATACCTCTATCATGTCACCTCTCAGCCTCCTTCGCTCCAGGGAAAACAGACCCAGCCTATCCAATCTCTCTTTATAACTCAAGCCCTCCAAACCAGGCAATATCCTTGTGAATCTTTTCTGCACCCTCTCTAGCTTAATCACATCTTTCCTGTAGTGCGGCGACCAGAACTGCACACAGTACTGTATAAGTGATCTAATATCATTCTGACGGAAGTGTGGTCACGATTTAACTAAATTTCCACTGGCTGTACAACTATAACTGAGGTATCAAACAACTGGATTTTGTAATTGTTTCATTGTTCAATCCACACTCAACTTAATTTTATTTTATTCCCTTTTAAGGAGAGAGAAATGGATTTCAACAATCAGTATGAAAATATCTGTGAGTCTGTCTTCAGTGAGGTGGACTCGCAGGCAGTGGAGGCCCTGGACCTGCCTATACCAGGCTGTTTCCGTTCAAGAAGTCACAGCTACCTAAGAGCTATCCAGGCTGGCTGTTCTCAGGATGATGATAATGTATCTGTCCGCTCGGTGTCTCCTCCACCTATAGCAACCACAGTTAGAACCATGCAAACCAGCACCAGTAAGTACCACATAAACATATAATTCCTATTCAGTAAGCAATGATACTTTGAAGGGTCAAAATGAGCTGCTTAAATGCATTTGCAAGTCTATTTAAAAGAAAACCTTTGGTTCCATCAGATAGTAATTGATACATTATGAAGATCACTGGCATATTATTTACATCCTAATAGTGAGCTGACCTGATCCTTCAACAATGAGTAAGTTCTAAGAGTGAGTTATGGTCAGTATCACAAATAGGATATAAATCATATCCAAGGGTATCCATGATCTATTTAATTTATACATGTATCTATAAAAATTAATGATGTAAAGGTCATAAAAAATGTTTTTTCATGATGTCTATGGTTTAGTTCCACTGAAACCGGAAGTAGTACAAATGTTAATATGTTATTTGCTGTGCTCATGGATTTAGAATGTTTGTTGTGGACATTTGGTTAGTCTAAGGAGAACGTAGAATATGAATATAGTACTTACAAAACTCTAGTTATATAATGCAAGAATCAATTAAATGCGTTTTAGTTTTAAACTTTTGTATCAGCGAAGGAAAGCTGAAAAAATGCAGTACTGATTTTGTGGTATAAAAAAGAATATACATTTTTAATGCTTCATTTTGATATGGATGTAAGTCATGGCAGAGGAATGTGGCAGTTCTGCTTGATGATTTGTTTCCTGTACTGCCATTGGATGTGATTCTCATCTTAATTGGGTGTTGAAGAGTCTGTGTTGCAGGCTGTTGGGCATTTAGCTTTGGACTGGATTTTAAAGTGTTTGAATAATTCTGGAGATGGCGGTCACTCTTTGCATTGCAAAATACAGCATTGTCACAACTAATTGTTTGTGTGTTCACATGTAAATTTGGGACTGATTTTGTGGCATAACAGAATTTACATTTTACATGAAGAAACATTTTTTTAAATGACGAAAACATGTTTTAAATATATTTCCCTCTTGCTCTCCTGAAAGAAGTGCTTAAAATATGATACATAATGGACATTATTCTCTCTCATTCTTCTTTACTAGCATTCTGTTTAGTTGTGGAACTTATAATGCTAACCTTGCGGAATTTCTATTTGTGTAGCAGAAAAAGTTATTGTTTTTCTATTGGACAATATATTTGTGTATTATTTGTTTTAGCAAAAACCAAAAAGTTGTCATGACATATCACAACAAAAGCTTCTGTGAATATCGTGTTTGAAAGGTGATGGGGTGGTGGCGGCGATGGATGATGAATCACGCAAGTTTTCGATCTCACCCATGTCATCGGACAGAAGCACCAAGTGGATACCAGCTACTTTCCTGCGAAGAGATATGGAATATCATTGGATGTGTCATCTTGGGTCATTATTTTGATATCAGCACTAGTTGGTCTTTTTACTGCCTAAGCACCATCTAGACGCCCAAAAACAAAATGAAAAAATGAACAACTGTTGATTTTGGCATAAATCCTTCCAGATTTTGTTATAATTGTGTTATGACACTGCACTCAACAATGGAGTAGTGGATTAACATGCCTGGCTGGTGATCTGGTAGAGCAGTTCACCCACCTGCCTGATTTAACCAGGTGGGTTCTATGATGGCCACACTGTCAAATTATTGCCCAGGCGATAAAGGCAAAAATCTAGCCCACTGTTTTTACATCTGTGAGATTTGCATCCAAATCAAGCCAGACAAATGGAACTAAAATCTCCTCTGGTGGTTGTAGGAACCTCACGTGAAATGAGTTTGGAAATACTCAACCCAGATCCGGGTGGACATTGTCCCCAAGGCATTAAGTATCAATCTAGGATAGCTGTTGTGGGAAATGGAACTGTCATAGTAGAGGACTCAGGAGGCACATTGCTGGAATAAGATGAGGAATTTTATTTGGCATCTAATCTATAAGTGAGAATGCTTGATTCTGATATTGGATGCCGAAACAGTCTTCTATTTTTAGCACTAATGAGCTTCACCTTGTGATCATAAAAAGTTGTTGTTTGCAAATAGTAGCTCAAAAAAGCCATATGGGCACATTTTGAAATAAGACCTCAGCCACTGACCCTGACAGTCTTTCTGTAGTCAGGGAGAAATCCCCTGATTGCCTGCCAATGATATACGCCCATGTCGCTGGAGAGTCATCTAGGCTGCCTATCAGAATAAAGATTCCAGAAAATCAGGCAAGCCTGGTCAAGTGTTGAGGAGTTCTGTAAAAAAGATATAATTGCCCCTCATCACCCTCTTGATGAGGCTGTTGCCCCACATTATGTTTGAAGAAAAATTTTATTCCACAATCCTGGACTTCTGTTTCTTGGCTGTAGGTATGTACTGAGGGTTGAGATCTCTGCCACCTACTACGCAAATGGCCTTTTAAGGGGCAGATGGAGGACCTATCCCTATGAGATACCTGGCTCATTTCCAGCCAATTTGGTGTCTCTTGTTGAATGTTTCCAGGGTCACTGCTTGTTGCAACCAAGCTATGAAATACAACATTTATTTTACATGTGAGTTTGGGCCCAAACAACTTACTCATATCTGAGTTGTCCATAATTTACATGATTCATCTTATTTATGGGTCAAGGATTGTATTGCACAGTTCAGCATGGATTATAGCTGAGAATTTTAGTACTGAGTAATACTTCATAAAGTGGTCTGTGTAGGTTGAGCTGCATTTCAAAATGCCACCAAAGGCAGGAAATAACCCTCTGAAATAAGCAGAAAGGTGCAGTAGCCGGCTCTGTCATTAATTAGCTCTATTGCCTATGCTTCTGGTAACAAATCGAGATTATTCACAAATACTTCCATCATTATTGTTACAATGTTATCAGTATTTATTCAATTTTTTAAAATCTTACTCAGATTACAAATACTCGAAGCACAATAACATTTAGGAATCACTTATTCCTGGAAAAAGTGATGGGGAGATCATTGAGAACAATACCATATTCGCCAAGTAGAAGTCAAGAGAGGAAAATGTTTCGTATCTCACTAGAACTAAGAAATCAGTAATATTGGGTTAATTTAAAATGACTGTATTAGAGCCTCAAAGTGTTTGCTAAGATTATGATCAAATCTATAACTTGGAAATTTATGCATGTTTAATATACCATGAACTGAGAATAGGACATTTTGACAAAACATTTTTCCATCAGTAGTCATACAAGCATATCATTGCTATTAATATGGTATAATATTCCTGTAATTATTAAATAGTGCATCTGCTACTTAAAGTGAGCATCAACTAAGGAGATGCATAAGTACGTTTAAAGTATCAGAAAAAAACTCTTTTATTGTAGAAATTGACTATGGGCCCAATTCTATCTGAGGTGTAAACGAGGCATGAGGAACGGAGTGAGCAACAAACTCGCACGATCATGCCGACATGAGACTTGATCATCTTAACATAAGCTTGCCAACTCTTGTTGGACTGGATACCAGGAGGTTTCATAACATATCCTCCATCTCCAACTGCAATGACTCCAGACTCCTCCCAATGGTCACCCGACATATCAATGCTCATACCAATCAGTCAATTGCCCAATAATTTTTCTCCCAGGTAGCTCTCAGCAGTGTTCAGGAGATGCATTTTTAATATTTGGAGACTCCAGGTCAATCGGGGAGGGTTGGCTAACCTATTATCACTCTTACGCCTCATATACATCCTGGAGTTGAGACTCCCGCCTGAATCTGCAGGAATGGCTACCTGGCTGATGGATAGGATCAAGAGTTTAAGCAGCAGGCCGTTGCTGGGAAGCTAAAAGAACTATTTCCATACCACTAGAAGCCGTCAAGATGGGGTGAGGGGGTTGTTGGGAAGGGATGGCGGTCAGGCAAGTGGGAATGGTTGGGACAGGAGCTGCTAAATGTTTCTCTGTGGGGCCCGGAGCAACATTCCTGATACTCCTAGCCCACAAGGAAACCAGTAAAATTTTTAAAAAGATACCTTGCTGGGCCTCCTCTGGCCCTAGAGTGATCTGTCAGCTTTCCCCTGCGCAATAAACACTGCACAATTCACACGATCTAGGACTAAAATCGCATCGGAGTCTTAAATGATGACCAAATGGGCGTACGGCACAAATGAGGAAGTAACTGCTCCACTCCTGTTTTAATCACCAGTACATGTCAATCTCCTCAGACATGGGGCCAGGCTTAATATTGCACCTTATGTGTTTTTCTGTTTAAAAAAATTAAAAGAGTGTCAGTTTAATTTTGGTTTGCGAAAAGTGCAGTACAAGCTAAATGTCTCACAAGTGCGTTTGCAATTATATAGTGATGTCCTTAATTAAGTGCAACATAATGTTTAAGTGTGGGTGGTTCACTTGCATAACCGGATATTGAACCATACTCAAGAACAAGTCTGATTGTCAATGAGCTGTCTCAGTTGTATAATCTAAGTGTGTCCACACCTTCAATGTCCTTGCCAAATATGACTTGATAATAACCCCAATAAATTCATTCAAAAAAGTCTTTTGTAAGCTTGTAGTCGTGCAACAAAAATAGAAGCCCTAGCTAATAAACCTGAATGTTTCAAAAGGCAGCACTTTGAAAAAATGGCTACTGTATTGGCAGTGAAACCTGTGACCAGCAACTAGCAAAAGTTTCAAGAATGCAGATAGTGAAAGAAATAGCTCAGGTGGCAAACATTATGAAAAACTCACTTTGAATGAGTTGCATTTTTCCATTGATGAAGATCGCACATAAACATTTACCACACACGCTCTTTGTAGAAATCCATTTACAATAAACAGGCCAGTGCCTGACTAAAATAATAGACAGGGAATGCAATACGAGCTTCTTCAGTGTTCACACTTCAACTTTGCCAATCAAAAAATGTCTCCTAAAAATTAATTGGTATGCCAATGGCAGGAATGGGAGTGATTGCAGCATGTGATATCATGAGGAGACATGATGGGGAATTCAGTGTTACTGCCAGGTGAATAAATTAGCACTAATGGGAATCCAGTTCTGGAATGGGTCTTATTTACACTAATACCATCTCAGCATTGGCGGGGCACAGAATCAGCAGGTACACCTGGATTATGATGTGAGTAATTTTGGCACTCAACTGCTGTTTTTCAAAAGTTTCATTTTAGAAGAATAGCATCCAATTTGGTTTAAACTAGTCACTTCAGTCCTCAAGGCAGTATGCCATTGTTGCTCTTGCTGGTTTTGTACCCCAACAGTTGGCAGATTTTCCTATGAGAAAGGCCTAAATTGAGAAATAAAAACAGAAAGTGCTCAAAATACTCAGCAGGTCTGGCAGCATTTGTGGAGCGAGAAACAAAGCTAACGTTTCAGGTCTATGACCTTTCCTCAGAACTGGCAATGGTTAGAAATATAACAGACTTTGAGCAAGTGAAGGGGAAGGGGGGAAGAAGAACAAAAGGGATGTGATAGGGTGGAGAGCAGGAAAGGTTAAATGGCAGAGATGTCATGGAATAAAAGGCAAAGGGAGTGCTAATAGTTGTAGTAAAACATTAGTCCAGAGAGAGTATTAATAGCAGATTAATGGCAAAACATGAAAAACAAGTTTAAGGCAAGTACGTGGTTATAAAATTAAAAATTTTAAAAATGGCAGTCATGCTCTGAAATTATTGAACTCAATGTTGAGTCCAGAAGACCATAGAGTGCCGAATTGGAAGATGAGGTGCTGTTCCTCGAGCTTGCGTTGAGCTTCACTGAGACACTGCAGCAGGCCGAGGACAGAAATGTGGGCATGAGAGCAGGTTGGTGAATTAAAATGGCAAGGAACCAGAAACTGAGGGTCATGTTTTCAGACTGAGCGGAGGTATTCCGCAAAGCGGTCACCCAATCTGCATTTGGTCTCCCCATTGTGGAGGCGACCGCATTGTGAGCAGCGAATACAGTATACTAAACTGAATAAAGTATGAGTAAATCGCTGTTTCACCTGGAAGGGGTGTTTGGGATCTTGGAAGGTACGGAGAGAGGAGGTAAAAGGCAGGTATTATACCTCCTGCAATTGCATGGGAAGCTGCCGTGGGAAGGGGACGAAGTGTCGGTGGTGATGGAGAAGTGGACCAGGGTGTCGCAGAGGGAAGGGTCCCTTTGGAATGCTGACAGGGGAGGGGAGAGGAAGATGTTTTTGGTGGTGGCATCACGCTGGAGGTAGCAGAAATGGCAGAGGATGATCCTTTGGATGTGCAGGTTAGTGGAATGGCAAGTGAGGACAAGGAGAACCTTGTCACGGTTCTGGGAGGGAGGGGAAGAGGTGAGGGCAGAAGCCGGGGAAATGGGTCAGACACAGTTGAGGGCCCTGTCAACCACAGCGGAGGAAGTCCTCGGTTGATGAAAAAGGAAGACACATCAGAAGCGCTGTTGTAGAAGGTTGCATCATCAGAACAGATGTGGCAGAGACAGAGAAACTGGGAGAATGGAATGGAGTCTTTACAGAAGGCAGAGTGTGAGGAAGTGTAGTCGAGGTAGCTGTGGGAGTTGGTGGGCTTATAATGAATATTAGTAGACAGCCTATCCCCAGAGATGGAGACAGAGAAGTCGAGGAAGGGAGGGGAAGTGTCAGAGATGGACTATGTAATGGTGAGAGAAGGGTGGAAATTGGAAGCAAAGTTGATGCAATTTTCCAGTTTGGGGCGCATGCAGGAAACAGCAACGATACAGTCATTAATGTACCGGAAAAATAATTGGGGGAGGGGGCCTGAGAAGGACTGGAAGAAGGAATGTTCGGCATATCCCACAAAAAGACAGGTACAACTAAGACCCACGCAGGTACCCAACAAAACACCTTTTATTTGGAGGAAGTGAGTGGAGTTGAAGGAGAGGTTGTTCAATGTGAGAGCAAGTTCAGCCAGGTGGTGGAGGATGGTGTTGCATGGGGACTGGCTGGGCCGCTGTTCAAGAAAGAAGCAGAGAGCCCTCAGACCATCCTGGTGGGAGGTATAGAGAGATTGGGTGTCCATAGTGAAGAGAAGGCAGTTAGGGCCAGGAAGCTGGAAATTGTCGAAATGATGTAGGGCATCAGAAGAGTCACAGGTGTAGGTGGGAAAAGACTGGACCAGGGGACAAAAAAATATTGTCAAAATAGGTAGAAATAAGTTCAGTGGGGCAGGAACAGGCTGAAATGATGGGTCTACCAGGACAGTCCTGTTTGTGGATTTTGGGAAGGAGGTAGAACCTTGAGAAAGGTTGTCCTGAGAAACAATGCTTTACAATTCTTAATAACTCCTACATCCCACAAAATCCCTAATCAAGAAGACAGTTTAACTAATCCAGAGTCAGTTCCTGCACTTACATCGAAGACAATTTTATTACCTTGTCAAAATAAATATTCAGCAGGTGAGTGTCCTCAATAATATCAGTGTATGACACTGCAAGGCTACATTATTTTAGACCCACTTTCCATCTCTTTTTTTCCTGTAAAATGTCTCTTAGAAGCAGATGACTAAAATATTTGTATTGATTTTAATATCTTTGTAAGATGAAATAGCTTTTCGATAAATGGTTTTTCACCTATTTATCTAAGCAATGCAATATCTTTATTTTATACTAATTTTCTAACCCCTTCAATTGTACCCACATGTCCCCACATTCTTTTGTAACGTGCAGGACAATTTGCAATGTCAGTCTTGTGCAGTTGACAAGAGGCACGGTGATTTGCATTGAGACGGACAAAGTATCTCTTTCTGCTTTCCGCAAACAAAAGCAAGAACTTGCACTGATATAATCCCTTATCTTGTCCCTCAGAAACATTCTAAAGGACTTGTGATAGAATGATATAAATATTGCAGTCATTGTTATTGTGTTGGTAAATGTGACAACCATTTTGCACATAACAAGGTCCTTCAAACAGCAATGTGATCATTTGTTTTTGGGGTGTTGGTTGAGGAAAGATTATTGGCCAAGACACAAGACCCTGCACTTCTTCAAATAATGCCATGGAATTTTTAAAGTCTGCCTCAAGTGGCCTTGGTTTAATATCTCAACTTGAAAGACGGCGACCCTGACAAAGCAGTACTCCCTCAGTGCTGTACTGAAGTGTTCTGTCAAAGGAGACTCACGGTCAATGGAAAGTAAGTTATTTAAATGTTCTATTATGACATTAGTCTTCATTGCACAGACTGGAGATAAGCATGGTCAGTTCCTTGTGAAAAAATGAACTGAATATTACCAGTGAGATATTGGAAAGTCTGAAGAATTGATCAGTACTAATTCATCAATCTTTTTCGGTACTTAGTTAAGATTCTCATTGAATACAGCAAATGGATGAATTCATTGCAAAAGTTGAGATTCAGTCCTTCAGGGAAGCTTGTCAATAGGTGTTGATTGGTGCAGCACTTAAAGCCTGCATAGATTGCACATCAAAGTAAAACTGAAAGTGTTACACTGTAAAAATGACATTTGAGTTGAACAATGTCACAGATTACAAGAAGCATGAGATCTGACAGTTCCTATTTTCCTTGTACAATTTACCATGAAATATCATGTTCATTACGGCTGGGCCCCAGGTGTTCTTGTAGCTCTCAGCAATGTTAAAATCTTGAACTAATTTTACAGTTTTTAAATTGGTGGTAGCTAGAATGCAATTAATTCATATTTAACAATTCTCATCACATCTGTAGATGCTCCTTGCTGTGGGTTTAGTACCAATTTTCTGAACCATGAGTAGCATCAAATCTTTATTTTTAAAACTGAATAATTGATGAGATCCAAGGTGGCATTACCAATTGCATTACTAATGTACTTCTTAATGTGTTCTGACAGCCCTGCCGTATAGGATTCATCATGCCCTTCTCCTTGTGTCATTCATTGACAATAACCTACTTTTAGTCCCTGTAAATATCTTCCAGATCTGAGATAAAGATGCAAAAATAAACTAAGCCGCTTAATATATTTTCTTGAATAAATATGACAGGCTGAGCCAAGAAATTTTTATGCTTAGTCATGTATATTGGAATTTATGTATTTCAGGATAATATTTCGATAACTTTGTCATTAAATTTATTAATATTTTATGTTAATACTATGGTATTGTCAAAATGTTATTTTCTTTCAAGTTTGAGTGTTTTTACAGCACATTAACCTCACAAGTACCATGTCCAATCTTAGTTTATGACACAGTCTCTGTCTATAATTTTAAGGAAGATGTTAATCAATATATTTTAAATGGATTAATCTCTTCGTTAAAGTAGCAGGCAGAGGAATGTCATGAAAATGTGGTAGAATATGTAGATTAATATCACAAACAGTAATTTCAAGGATATTGTGATAGGTCCATGAAAAAATACCTTACTAGCCTTTCGGAAAAGTGTAACTGTTAAAATTGCAATAAAATGGCAATGACATTGCTAAGTTGCATGGGGAGGTGGTGGTGTAGTGGTAGTGTCACTGGACTAGTAATCCAGCGCCCAGGCTAATTCTCTGAGCACATGGGTAAAATTTGGTAGATGGTAAAACTTGAATTCAATTAATAAATCTGGAATTAAAAAGCTATTCTAATGGTGACCATGAAACCATTGTCGATTATCATAAAAACCCATCTGGTTCACTAATGTCCCTTAGGAAAGGAAATCTATTGTCCTTACCTGGTCTGGCCTACATGTGACTCCAGTCCCAAAGCAATGTGGTTGACTCTGAAATGGTCTAGCACTGTTGGTGTACCTACACCCCAAGGACTGCAGGTTTAAGAAGGCAACACACCACCACCTTCTCAAGGGCAATTAGGGATGGGTAACAAATGCTGGCCTAGCCAACAATGTCCACATCCCACAAATGAATAAAAAAAGGTAATGTCTTAATGATGAGCAATGTTCAATGTCTCTATCTCCAACTAAAAATGTTATTATTTGAGATATATATAGCCTTCAATACCTTTTATACCTCTTTATACTACCTAACCTCCCCTCCTGGTCCCCATGTTTGCGGTTCTCTCTTCAGGTGTTGTCCCTCTCTCCATAATCTGCTATCATCACCCTCTCCTCAACATTTGACCTCACTGACTTTGCACACTACCGCACCATCTCCAACTTTCCTTTCCTCTTCAAAGTCCTTGAACATGTTGTTGCCTTCCAAATCCACGCCTGTCTTTCCCAGAACTCCATGTTTGAATCCCTCCAATCAGGTTTCTGCCCCTGCCACAGTACCGAAACAGCTCTTACCAAAGTCACAAATGACATCCTATGTGACTGTGACAAAGGTAAACTATCGCTTCTCGTTCTTCTCCAAGTGTCTGCAGCCTTTGACACAGTTGACCACACCATCCTCCTCCAATGCCTCTCCACTGTCTTCCAGTTGGATGGGACTGCTCTCACCGAGTTCCTTTCTTATCTATTTAATAGTAGCCAGAGTATCACTTGCAATGGCGTCTCTTTCTGCTTCTGCATCATTATCTCTGGTGCCCCCAAGAATCTATCCATGGCCCCCTCCTATTTCTCATCTACATGCTGCTCCCTGGCAACAGCATCTGACAGCAGGGCGATAGTTTTCACATGTATGCTAATGACATCCAGCTCTACCTCACCATCACCCCTCTCGACTCTTCCACTGTTGCTAAATTGTCAGACTGCTTATCTGACATCCAGTACTGGATGAACAGAAATTTCCTCCAAATAAATATCGGGAAGACTGAAGCCATTGTTTTCAGTCACTGTGCCAAACTCCATTCCCTAGCCACCAACTCCAACCCTTGTCTGACAACTGTCTGGGACTAAACCAGACTGTTCACAACCTTGGTGCTATATTTGACCCGAGATTAGTTTCCGACCACATATTCGCGCCATCATTAAGACCACCTATTTCCATTTCCGTACCATTGCCCGACTTCACCCGTCTCAGCTCATCTACTGCTGAAATCCTCATTCATGCCTTTATTACCTCTGGACTTGACTATGCTAATGCACTCCTGGCTGGTCTCCCACATTCTACCATCCATAAACTTGAGGTCATCCAAAACTCTGCTGCCCCTGTCCTAACTCACACCAAGTCCCGTTCCCCTATCACCCCTGTGCTTGCTGACCTATATTTGGCTCCATGTCAAGCAACATCCTGATTTTAAAACTCTCATCCTTATTTTCAAATGTCTGCATGGCCTCACCCCTCCCTATCTCTGTAATCTCCTGTAGCCCCACAATCCTCCAAGACATCTGCGCTCATCTAATTCTGTTCTCTTGAGCATCCCTAATTTTAATCGCTCCACATTGGTGGTCACGCCTTCAGTTACTTAGTCTCCAAGCTCTGGAATTCCCACCCTATTCCTCTCCACCTCTCTACCTCACTTTCCTTCTTTAACACACTCCTTAAAACCTACCTCTTTGACCAAGGCTTGGTCATCTGACCTAATATCTCCTTATCTGGCCTCCTTGGCTCAGTGTTATATTTTGTTTTATGATGCCCCCAAGAAGCACCTTGCGATGTTTAATTATGCTAAAGGCACTAATTAAATACAAGTTGTTCTTGCTATTTATTAGACTTGCTGAAGAAACTTTAATTGAGGTAGACCAGCAGCCCTGCTATTGCTGTCAAAGGAAATGAGATTTTAGTAAATTTATTGTTTGCATTTTACAGTTTATTTTAACAAAACATTTACATTTCAGTTTTCATCAACATCCCAAGAAGCTCAACACCATCCAAGAGAAAGCAGCCAGCTTGATCAGCACCTCATCCACCACCTTCAACATTCACTCCCTCCACCACAGGTGCACAGTGGCAGCAGTGTGTACCATCTACAAGATGCACTGCAGCAACTCTTCAAAGTTCTTTCTACAGCACCTCCCAAACCCGTGACCTCTACCACCTAGAAAGACAAGGGCAGCAGACGCATGCGATGACCACCACCTGCAAGTTCCCCTCCAAGTCATACCCCATCCTGACTTGGAAATATATCACCATTCCTTCAATGTCACTGGGTCAAAATCCTGGCACTCCATCCCTAACAGCACTGTTGAAATACCTACACCACATGGACTGCAGTGGTTCAAGAAGGCAGCTCACCACCACCTTCTCATGGGGAATTAGGGATGGGCAATAAATGCTGGCCTTGCCAGCAGTACTCACATCCCAAGAAGGAATAAAGAAAACTGAATGCAAACCTTTGTTAGGTTACCAACGTGAGGGAGGAGTTTGTTAAGAGAGTCCTCATCCTCATTGAACTTTTGGATAATTAGCAAAGGAACCAGAGGGGGGGTTGAGGAGAATTTTTTTTTAACACCATAAGTTGTTACGATCAGGAGTGTACTGTCTGAAAGGATGGTGGAAACATATTCAATGGTAACTTTCCAAAGGGAATGGGATATATAATTGAAAATGAAAAATTCACAGAGCTATGGGGAAAGAGCAGAGAAGTGGGACTAATTGGATAGCTCTTTCAAAGAGCCAGCACAGATACAATGGCCCGAATAGCCTCCTTCTATGCTGTTTGATTCTATGAATGCACAGGAATATTTTAGTGTGCTTAATTGTGTCACTATCAAGAAATATATTTAAGCATACTGAGTGCCTGTCAGAGCAGTTCTGTTTCTGCTAAGTATTGTTGTGAAGTACCTTTGATTACTGTTAACTGGGTCAGGCCAACCCATACAGTTTCAAGGCATAGAGGGCACTAAAAATTATATCAGTGACTACAGAAGCTCAATTAGCTCTTCTGTTGCCAGGCAAGTGCAGAGCCACCAGTACATGTATGTTTGTGTTGCTCTGGTTATATCTTCATACTGACAGAAATCAATGGTGAACTTGGTAAGGTTTTTGCTTTGATGTTACTTTTGTTACTCTGCTAACATCTAGAGATTCACTACGGATTAAAGTAGCGAAAATAGGTTAGTAGATGATACTAAATAAGTTAGAACAATAAAATGACTTCAGTGCATTTCTGTGAACTTATAATACCAACAAGCTTGGTGGTGTTGCAGCATAAAGTAGCCTTTAGCTAAGACTGACACACAAACTGGTAAACACAGCCAAAAAAGTTCTGCTTCATTAAACTTAGCAGAAACAAAGTTAATACTTTGACGGATGTTTGTTTAAAGTGAATAATCATAGGGCAGAATTTCCCTGCAGAATTCAGGACCCCGGCGTCAGGCTCAAATGGCAGTCAGAAGCCGACACTGTGTGGGGAACAGTCACTCACCAGTGATTTTCCACAAATTGGCCAATCAATGGCCAGAGGGGGTCCTCCAGCTTGGAAGCAGCAGCAGAATGCTGGTAAGTGAGGGAGAGGGCACCCTCTCTCCCCTTTTTTAAAAATCCTTAAAAATTAAAAAAACGCATTAGGAGCCAGGCCACCACTGTGGATGGGGAGCCCCTCCACAAGGCGGCCAATGGCTGCAGCTGAAGCCAGACAGGTCGAGAGGGAATCTAAGCCTACCTGGAGTAATGGTGCCCTGGTCTGTCTCCATGCCCGTCCCCATCGGGGCCTAAAAAACCAGCCCCTAGTTACAGCAGAGTGAAGTTGTGGTAGATTTTCAACTTGTCACCCAGATGTAACCACCCTGGTGTAAAACTAGCATTGGAGATCAGAAGCCTGTTATACATTTCATTTCCTACATGACAACAATGACCACATTTCGAAAAATACTTCATTGGCTGTAAAGCATTTTGGGATGTCCTGAGGTCATGAAAGGCCCTATATAAATATAAGTCTTTCTTTCTTTGTAGAAACAGCCTGATATTTCTTTCCCTTAATTTCACATGGAGATGGATATTAAGACCTTGGTGAAGGTCCAGAGGCTGTCAGAATGATACCTGTATATATATTGTACAGACTGCAATTCTTCACAAATCAGAGCTTATTGAGAACGTGGTGGGAATTGCAGGGGAAGAGATGCTCCTTGACTGAAAGAGCTAAAAAAACTCATCACAGGCTAACTATGATAACAGCACTTTTCCTTCTAATATCAAAGGTCAACTACTCCACTTTATTGGTTGGTTTAAGTATAACAGATGCGGCTAGGAAGTTTCAAGAGACTGCAGGAGAAGAAAACATACTTTTTAATATATATTTATATTTATATGTTCATATTGCTTGCCCGAAATGAAGAAACCGATCCATCAGTTTAAAGTGCTAACATAATAATCAACCTGTTATTTACAAGAAGATTCATGAGGTTAAACAAATATTTTGTATCTGTCTTCACAGTAGAAGACACTAAAAGCATCCCAATAATAGTGGAAAATCAGGGGTCAAAAGGGAGAGAGGAACTTGAGACAATCATTTGTTACCAGGCAAACTTATGGGAATAAAGGCTAACAAGCTCCCAGGACCTGATGGCCTGCATCCTAAGGCCTTAAAAGAAGTAGCTGCAGAGATAGTGGATGTATTGGTTGTAAACTTCCAAAATTCCCTCGATTCTGGAAAGGTTCCAGCAGACTGGAAAACCACATGTAACGACCCTATTCAAGAAAAGAGGGAGACAGTTTCTTGCTTTCTATCAGCCAGTTAGCCTAACATCTGTCATTGGGAAAATGATGGAATCCATTATTAAGGAAGTAGAAAATCAGAATACAATCAAGCAGATTCCACTTAATTTTATGAAAGGGAAATCATATTTTCAAAATTTATCAGCATACTTTGAGGATGTAACAAGCAGGGTGGATAAAGGGGAACCAGTAGATGTAGTGTATTTGGATTTCCAAAAGGCATTTAATAAGGTGCCACATAAACAGTTTCTGCACAAGATAAGAGCCCATGGTGTAGGGGGTTATACATTAGCATGGATAGAAGACTGGCTAACTAGCCGTAAACAGAGAGTCAGGATAAATGGGGCATTTTCAGGTTGGTAAACTGTAACTAGTAGGTTGTCACAGGGATCAGTGCAGGGTCCTCAACTGTTTACAATCTATATTAATGACCGGCAGACAGCCATAAAGGTGGGGCTAAAGAGTGGCAAGTTGAAGAGACTTAGCAGTTGGCAGGAAAAAAAACAGAAGCACAAGGGGAGAGCCAACTGTGTAACAGCCCCGACAGCCAATTTTATCTGCAGCACCTGTGGAAGAGTCTGTCACTCTAGAATTGGCCTTTATAACCACTCCAGGCGCTGCTTCACAAACCACTGACCACCTCCAGGTGCTTACCCATTGTCGTTCGAGACAAGGAGACCAAAGAAGAGAAGAAGAAAGATTCATGATTTGTATGAAGGAACCAAGTGCATTGTAGCAAAATTTGCTGACGATACAAAGATAGGTAGGAAAGCAAGTTGTGAAGACGACCTAAAGAGTCTGCAAAGGGATATAGATAGAATAAGTGAGTGGGCAAAAATTTGGCAGACGCAGTATAATGTGGGAAAATGTGAGGTTATCTGCTTTGGTAGGAAGAATAGAAAAGCTAAATATTATTTAAATGGAGAGCGATAACAGAATGCTGCAGTACAGAGGGATCTGGGTATCTTCATACATGAAACACAAAAAGTTAGCATGCAGGTTCAGCAAGTAATTAGAAAGGAAAATGGAATGTTGGCCTTAAATGCAAGGGACTGGAGTATAAAAGTACATAAGTCTTGCTACAAGTGTACAGTGCATTGGTGAGACCACACCTAGAGTACTGCGTATAGTTTTAGGGCAGGATTTTCCTTCCAGGGATGGGAAGCAGACATCTAGTTTCCTGTCCTCGGGGGAGGGGGGTGGAAAACAATCACATCCCCCAATTTTCACAAGGGAAAACTGCTAATTGACTAGCGGGTGGGACAGAAAGAGAGCGAGCCTGATTTAAACTCACCACGACAGTCATTAATATGGTTGCCATTTCATTGCATTACCTGCTGGTAGAAAGATGTCTCAGGAGAGGCAGAGGCCTGGAACCTGCAGCAGGGCAGGCCCTCTTTTCACAGAAGAGGACCTGGAGGTCCTCCTCGAGGCATGAGGATAACAGGAGGAGGCCACCCTCCCAAGCCAAGCAGGTCTGGATGGAGGTCGACAACATTAGAGCAGACGGAGTGTGGTGCACAGATACTGGGTCCAGTGTAGGAAGAGGTTCAATGACCTTATTTGCTCTGGCAAGGTGAGTATAATGCCAAACCCTCAGCACAGACCTCTGCCTATGCACCTCCAGCAGACACTCTAGCTGAGGAAACTAAGGGCGCATGCTGCTCCTGAACATGGAAGGAGTTTATGCCCAGGGCACTCCTCAGAATGGCTTAGAGCCATAGCGCTCTTGAAGACCTGCCAACACTGCAAAATGCAGCTTCCAATGAATATGAGCCATTGGTATTGTCCATAAAGGCCAGCAGTGCCTTATCTCTCTTCCTTTTGTCCTTGCAGGATAGGGGCAATAATGCCCAAGAGAGGGCCCAGATGGAAGGAGGGGTTCCATACCTGCCACCACAATGGAGGAGGCAGCCATGGACATCGCCAGAGTTGCTGACAATGAGGAAGTCGAGCAAGGCAAGATGAGCATCCATAGTGGAGATGGTGATTAGAGAGTGCAATGTGTTCATTAAGGGGGTGCCTTATACTCCACCCTGTCTGACAGCATGCTGAAGACTGATCTGTACTAGGAAACCTCAGTACATGCAGATGCTTCTGCTCTCCAAGGCTAGATCTCATGATCTCTTCTTATGTCTCCCACAGCTGCAGACGTCAAGGCGATAAGACCGACTCCTTCACCATCAGCGGGCCAAGCGCAGCCAGAGCAGAGCTCAGACCAAGAACTGTCACACCTTACAAGCACACCCTCCATCAGCGCAGATGCAGTCACCTCGGTGGGTCCTCGAGTGCGATTACATAGGGTGGCATTAGGTGATGAGCACATCACGAGTGAGCAGGGGGAGTTGCCAGAGGCAGGGGAAGCTGTGGACGGTCCCCCTCGGACGATGGAGGACAGACACAGCCCTACTCAGCTGGGCCTCTGCAGTCACAGGATAGGAGCCTCCACCAAGACCAGAAGATGTGCTCCCACATGTCGGAGTTCCCTGAGGCAGTGCAGGGTCATGGGCTGAGAATGGAGGAATCCATCCAACTTGTACACCACCATGGCTCAGGGCTTTGAGCACATGAGCTCCTCCACTGAGAGAGTGGCCAACCTCATAGAGAGACACGGCAGCACACAACGTACATGCAGGATCTGTGCTCTGTGTTCATTGAATGCAAGTCACACTATGTAGCCTTGACTGGCCAGTGCCACTGCTGGTGCAGGGATGTCTGGAGGGGATGCCAGTTGCAATCCAGCTGGTGCTCCCCTCCAGCTATCCAGACTGCCTGCCAAGGGCCGAGCTGTCTCCAAGAAGGACGAGGGTGCCACTCCTCACGGGGTGCCATTGTCACATGGCCCTGCTGCAGAGTTGGTCCCTCATTCAGAGAGGCCGAGGAGGTGCTGTTGAATCTCACTGGCTGATCAGTAGATGCCTTGATGGCTACATGGGTACAATCATTGCTGCCCTGCACCTGGAGGAATCCAGCAATGAGGGTGAAACCCACTGCCCTCTGTGCCTGCGAGGCCCCATCTATCAGAAAATGTATGTACTGCCCAGTTTTGCAAAGAGGGCATCAGTAACCTGTGAGATGCAATTTTGTGCACAGCCGCTTCCAAGACACCACCAAGGACTGCAGATGATCCTTGGAAGGAGCCTGAGACAAAGAAGTTCAAGGCCACAGTGACTTTGACTGCTGCTGGCAGGGCATGGCGAACAGTGCTGTGAGATCTGAGGTCTTCCAAAGCAAGGGCACAAATCTCTGTGACCATCTGCCTAGATAGGCGCAGTCTCCTGTGGCACTGGTTCTCGGTCATTTCAACATTGCTCCATCTTCGGTGGTATATCCTTTTCTGAGGGTATGGCCTGTATTGCCTTCCTGCCCCTCCTTCCTCTGCTCTCCACTCCTGATGCCCGAGGCTCTGCCCTTCCTCAGAGGATGTTACTCCTAATCACCTCTGGACCCGAAATCTGTGAGTTGTGCTCCCATTGCCAGCTGCTGCCTTGCGCTCAGGTGTCTTCCCAATTGTGTCTGGAAGGCTTGCCCCCTTCCTCTAATGACCCCGCAATGCCAGGAGGGTGACAGCCCCCTGTACCACCCATGCACTTACTGACGGCTTTCCCTGTAAACTCCGCTGACCCGATGGCACCTGTGTGCCAATGACTGAATCGCCCTCTGCTCTGTTCTCCCTATCATGAAGTACAGCTAATTTGTTAGGACAACCATGACTGGATCCCCACTGTGTTGCAGTCTGCAGGCACTTGGCCTGCCCCAGACATCACGTGCAGCCCGTGCACACCTGTCAAAAGCTGGACATGGCCCTCAATGAGCTCTTTAACTACGTTAATTCGCATCACTACAGGATTGGGCAGATTCCCGGGGCCGCCCTCTCCCCACCCTAGTGAAAGTCGCCAGCGGGACCTCATAATTCAGCCCTTGGTCTCCTTATTTAAGGAGGTATATATTTGCATTGATGGCAGTTCAGAGAAGGTTCACCAGGCTGATTCCTGGAATGAAGGGGTTGTCTTATGAGGAAACATTGAGTGGGTTGGGCCTATACTCATTGGAGTTTAGACGAATGAGAGGTGATCCTATTGAAACATATAAGACTCTGAGGGAGTCTGACAGAGTAGATGCTGAGAGGATTTTTCCCCTCTTGGGGTATCTAGAACTGGGAGCATAGTTTCAGAATAAGGGGTTTCCCATTTAAGATGGAGATGAGGATGAATTTCTTCTCTCTGGAGGTTGTGAATCTTGGTAATTCTCTACCCCTGAGAGGTTGAGATAGATTTTTGAATGAGAGGAGAGTGGAGGATTATGAGGAAGCGCAGGAAAGTGGCGTTGAGGCCAAGACGAGATCAGCTATGATCTTATTGAATGGACGAGCAGGCTCAAGGGGCTGTATAGCCTACTCCTATTTCTTATGTTCTTATTTTGTTGCACAAGGTGGATAGAGGAATTTGTTGCCTCTAGTTATCTTATTGTAACTGATGATGTGAGTTATTGGTTGTGAAAATCAATGAGAATGCTTGCCCAGTATAGGATGCTGGGGAGCATGTATTGGGTACCTCCGCACCTAATGCTGGCAATGTATGTGGGGTCAGGGGGACGTTTCCTTATTTGCATGTAACTGGGAACACCTGGGCCATACTCGGCACATCTTGCATTCCCCTCAGAACTAGAAAGTGGGGAGTGGGGAGGGGAGGAAGATGGTCGGGAGGGTCGGGTGGTGTTGGGGAGTATTACTGGCCTGCTGTTTGCCAAAATGTGCTGTTAGTTTTTTCCACAGCTTTTGTGACCTAAAGTTGAAATGTGATATACCTTTTTGTTACAGTTTTAACACAATGTTAGATTTGTGTAAACAAAGATATTTGGAATGTTTATGATTTGACACAGACAAAAGTGCAGCAAGCCTGCAAAATATGATTGCTAAATGTTTTTGCCTTTATCGTCTGGCTTGCATTTCAGTGATGGCCAGAAAATTCCACTCGGATAGTGCAAAGAATATAGCCTCCTACGCAGTCTTCTTTGCCTGGTCTGTGCAACCACATGCATTGGGCTATGTCCTCCTTAACTGATGCTTTTATATGGCTGTGGTCTTCATTTAAAAATGACTTAAATTATGACGATTAATGACATGACTTCTTGTTGAAGAGGGAAAATGTCACATTTGTATAGGGCCTCATCACATTTTTGAAATATCTCAAAGCACTTTGCAAAATGAATTACTTGCTTTGGGGTGCTGAAACTTCTGCTATATAGCCAAATGAGCAGTTGTTCTCTGCCAATAACATCCCACAAACAGCAATGCCATGAATACACTACTCATCTTTTTTTTTAAGAAAACAGTTGAATGGTGCCCAGGGCACAAAGTAAAGGTAAATATGCTTGCATGCATTAAACAAACCATGGTACAAATGAAATTTTGCAAATTAATAGGACAGATAAACAAAGAAAGAAAGAACAAACTTGCATTCAGGATTCCTCATTATTGTCTTCAGGATAGTCCACGTACTTTACTTTTTGCAGTACACAGGTGTTATACTGACACAGGTGGGGAAGGCCATTCAGCCCATTTTAGCTCATCCATTCAGAATTTTTAAAAAGGTTGCTCTTCGCCCATCATGCCATCTAACTAACTGAAATTAAGGTTTTTACCTCGACTGCCCTATCTGGAAATGCTAACCACTCTTACCATGGAAAAGTATCTTCCTAAAATCATAGCAATTTACAGCAGGAAAGGAGGCCATTCAGCCCATCATGTCCGTGCTGGCCAGCAAGTAGACATCCAGCCTAATCCCACTTTCCAGCTCTTGATCTGTAGCCTTGTAGGTTATGGCACTTCAAACGCATATCCAAGTACTTTTTAAATGTTATGAGGGTTTCTGCCTCTACCACCCTTTCAGACAGTGAGATCCAGATCCTTACCATCCTCTGGGTGAAAAAAATTCTCTTCAAATACCCTCTAAACCTCCGACCCCTTTACGCTAAATCTATGTCTTCTTGTTATGGACTCTTCAACTAAGGGGAATAGGGCTTTCCTATCCACTCTAACTAGACCCCTCATAATTTTATACACTTCAATTAGGTCTTCCCTCAGCCTCCTTTGTTCCAAAGAAAACAACCCTAGCCTATCCAATCTTTCCTCATAACTAAAATTCTCCAGTCCAGGCAACATCCTCATAAATCTCCTCTGTACCCTCTCTAATGCAATCACAACGTTCCTAAAGTGCGGTGACCAGAATTGCATGCAGAACTCCAGCTGTGGCCTAACTGGTGTTCTATACAGTTCCAGCATAACCTCCCTGCTCTTATATTCTATACTTGGTTAATAAAGGTAAGTATCCCATATGCCTTCTTGACCACCTTAACTACCTGTCCAGCCACCTTCAGGAATCTGTGGATATGCACTCCAATGTCCCTCTGTTCCTCTGCACCTCTCAGTATCCTACCATTTATTGTGTATTCTCTTGCCTTGTTAGTTTTCCCCAAATACATTCCTGCACACTTCTCCGAGTTGAACGCCATTTGCCACTGTTGTGCCCATCTGACTAGTCTATTGATATCTTCCTGCAGCCGACAGCTTTCTTCATTATCCACAACACAGTCAATTTTTGTATCGTCTGCAAACTTCTTAATCATACCGCCTACATTTAAATCATTGATATAGAACCACAAAAGGGACCTAATACTGAATCCTGCGGAATCCCACTGGAAACAGTCTTCCAGTCACAAAAACACCTATCAACCATTGCTGTTTGCTTCCTGATTCTGAGCCAAGTTTGGATCCAACTTGCCACTTTGCCTTGGATCTCATGGGCTTCTACTTTCGTGACCCGTCTGCCATATGGAAGCTTATCAAAAGCCTTGCTAAAATCTATATAGACTACATGAAATGCACGACCTCATCGACCCTCGTTGTTACCTCCTCAAAAAATTCAATCAAGTTAATCAGACACACCTTCCCTTAACAAATCCGTGCTGACTGTCTTTGATTAATCCATGTCTTTCAAAATGAAGATTTATCCTGTCCCTCAAAATTTTTCCCAATAATTTTCCCACCACCAAGGTTCGGCTGACTGGCCTGTAATTACTCGGTCTATCCCTTTCTCCCATTTCAAACAACGTTACCTGTCCTCCAGTCCTCTGGCACCACACCAGTAGCGATTTCTTCTCTTGCTTCCCTTAACAACCTAGGAGATACATTTCATTTGGCCTAGGGTTTTATCTACTTTCAAAGAAGTTAAACCCCTTGATACTTCCTCTCCCACTATGTTAATTTCATCTAATATTTCACACTCCTCCTCCCTGATTGCAATGTCAGTATCGTCTCTCTGTTTTGTGAAAACAGATGCGAAGTATTCATTAAGAACCATATCAACATCCTCCGCCTCCATACACAGGTTATCCTTATGGTCCTGAATCGGCCCTACTCTTTCTTTAGTTATCCTGACTGCCCAATTTTACCTTTCACCAATTTTGGTCCAGTTTCCTTGCATATCTAAAAGACATGCTCTGGATTCACCTAATCCATGTTGTTTAATACTTTGTATACTTCTATAAGTTGCAAGAAAGAAAACAGAGAAAGGAAAAATCCACATTTGCAACAATATGCTCAGGGGAAAAATATTCCATGATAATTTGGAGTAGATTCAAAGGGCCAAATGGCCTATTCTTGCTCTGATTTCTTATGTTCTGAACAGGTATTGCAGTCTCTTACAGCAGTATTATAGTTATATATTTACTAATTTAGAAGTAATTTTTAGTGCACCCTGTCTTTGAAAATCACCTGAATTCTACAATGCGCACAAATCGTCATTCTGAGATACGGAGGCTTGGAATAACTCCTCGGGCCATTTTATTTGTCTGACTTCAAAGTTTTGCAATTAATGTGTAAACCTTGAGTTCCAGCCAAGTAGTTTTGATAGCAAATGAGCAATGGAAAATGCAGCATATTTAATATTTTATTAGCAGCATGCTGGTAAGTCAATTAAAGAATTGTTATGAGAAATCTTTTTGATTTGACCTTCAGACCTCTTCAAAAATAATTAGATTGTTTTAGGTCCATTAGTTGTTGTTAAAGAGGACCCAGGAAGGATATGTGGGCTGCTGGCTATCATTATGACAGAATTGCTGAACATTTGCTGAAACTCCACAGAACTAGAATCATGAATATATAGTAGCTGTATTTAGAAAGAGTGGCAAACCTGACTCAAACAACCACAATTCTGAAGAATGGTCACAAACCTGAAACGTTAACTCTCCACAGATGCTGCCAGACCTGCTGTATATTTCCAGCACTTTCTGTTTATTTCAAACAACCATAGGCCCGTTACCTGCATTAGGAATATGTAATGTCTTAATGATAGCCAGGGCCCCACAAATATCCTCTGCCGTCTCCTTCAGCATTGTAGATATTTGCAATCTTGTACAGGGCCCTCTTTAACAGCAATTAATGGATCTAAAACAACCTGATAACAAATAATAGAGTAATTTCTTAGGAGTAGGCTGGAGGAGTAGCTATGCAGAAATATAGCTTCATTAGCAGTAATCAGAATGGATCTGAAAGAGAGATTGTGCTAGACAAAATTATTTGATTTCTTAAAAAAATTGTTCCAGGAAAAGTAAATAGTGATATTCCTTAGGATATTATTTATAGGTAGTTGAGTATTTATCCTTTAGAGAAGTAAAGACTCAGACAATTTAATCAAGGTTTATAAAATAATGAAGAGTCTAGACTCTGTTTGTGCTGACAAATAAATTCAACTGGTTTAGTTAGAGAGGACCAGGGCGTCATGTTTACAATAATAATAATAACAGTAACTTGCATTTGTATAGTGCCTTTACCAAAGTAAAATGTCCCAAGGTGTTTCACAGGAGCGTTGTCAAAGATAATTTGACAAAGAGCCACATAAAAGGTTATTAGGACGGTGTTACAGACATGAGGGAGATGGTGTGGATGACTTCCACTTTTCACCTCTCAACTGAATGTAGACAATGTTTTTAAAAATATTGTTTCAGTCCCTGAGTGTTTTAATGGTCAAATAAATAGACAAATGACTGGTTTTCTCATAGGATTAAAAGAAAGATAAATTATTTATTAAACAGTACCCAAAAATATTTGCAACCTTACCCACTCACACATACACGCACATGCGCGCATACAAGAGATAGAGAATAAAGGATAGCATGCATTTAAGTCCGATTGTTGTAAGAAGAGTTAATGTTGAAACGTTCTCGGTTTTCCAGGAGGATTTTTTTTAACAGCAGTGCAGGCCTGCTTTTCTTGGTTCCTTTTCTTGGTTCCTTGAAATATTGCAGACTCCTCTGGTAAAGACTCAGTCAAAGTCGCTGGTGAGAAACCTGTTACAATTTTTCAAGGTTACCTTGTAGTCTCTGCCTCTGTGGTTCAAAGATGTTACCGGCAGGGTCTTCTTCTTGGCTGGAATGGATCTCTCAGCTTCCTGGCTGGTTGGCTTTCTGTCTCTGTCTTTCAGAAAGCAATTTTTAAAGAAAAAACCTTATCAGGCTTGGTTTCGGTCAGGTGACCATAGATGCTCTCCCATGGTGTTTTCATACAATATCTTTGAACATGTAGCCATTGCTACACAATGGGGTTTAAATGTGGCTCATCTTGATAAAGCGGTATTACGCCACACCTATTATCTTGGCTTTGAATCCAGAGTCTCCCTATCTGCAAAAGCCTTTGTCAACCCAATTCTTAAAGATAAGAGCCATTTGGCACTGACTAGGCTCTTTAGCATTTTAATGTGCCTTCCCCAGGACTAGTCCAGATGTGATGATTGGTTTAGGAGAGGTCATTTGACCTCTTACTCCATCTTGTCTGCAGTAAAAGTGTGTCCAATTTTTGGAGTTTAGCTCATCAGTTCATTTTTACAGTTCATAATTGCTCCAGTTCACTTTATTTCAAAACTGTTCCTTGCTTGAGCGTGACAACAGGTGATTAAAAGTTTGGTTAAAAAAGTAAGTTTTAAGCAGCATCTCAAAAGGAAGAGAGAGAGGTTTAGAGAGAGAATTTCCAAAGCTAAAGGCACAGCCACCAACAGTGCAGCAATGAAAATTGCAGAGAATTGGAGAATAGAAGTTATGTGGCAGAAGTAGCTTGGATATTAGGTGATTAATCTTTTCCAAGATAATAATAGTTCTGTCGAATAGGTTGCCAGCTTGTGTGATGAATACCGATTCATTTTATATCTTCAAGCGAGAGCTAAACCTGTTCCTGGCTGGAGTGGAGATCTCTTCTTACAAGAGGAAGGTATCTTCTAATATAAGTCAGGGTCAGTGCATCCGAGACTAGTTTCAATCACCTAAAAAGTTCAGAGAGGAATTTTCCATAATTTTTCCCTTTTGAGAAATCTTCGAATAAAGTTCCAATTGCAAGGCTTTCAATTCAAGTGAAAGCCACAGGAATCCATAGTAGAGCATGGGACTAGTTAAGAAACTAATAATACAATGGGAAACAAACAATGCTTGTAAGAAATGTCATGGCAAACAGTGAGATGTTGATTAGAGTCCCACAAGCATCAGGGATTGGACACCTATTATTTCTGACCTGTATAATAACCTCTTAGACGGGCAAGGTTGAACAACCTGCCAGCTGATCTTGTGTGGAGGAAAATTCCTTTTTCTGAAGACTTGAACGCATGTGAGAGCAGCAGGGAGAAGAAGATCCCAAACAGTGTAGGTGCAAGAACACAGCCCTGTTTCACGCCACTCAGGATAGGAAAGGGGTCTAATGAGGCGCCGCTATGCTGAATTGTGCCTTTCATATTGTCATGGAATGAGGTGATGATACTTAGTAGCTTTGGTGGGCATCCAATCTTTTCTATAGTCTGAAGAGACCACGTCTGCTGACGAGGTCAAAGGCTTTGGTGAGATCAATGAAAGCAACGCAGAGGGGCATCTGTTGTTCACGGCATTTCTCTTGTAGCTGGCGAAGGGAGAACAGCATGTCAATGGTGGATGTCTCTGCACGAAAGCCACTTTGTGCCTCAGGGTAGACACGCTCAGCCAGCTTCTGGAGCCTGTTTAAAGAGACCCGAGCGAAGACTTTCCCCACTATGCTGAGCAGGAAGATTCCACGGTAGTTGTTGCAGTCACCGCAGTCACCCTTGTTCTTTTAGAGGCTGATGATATTGGCATCGCGCATGTCCTGTGGTACTGCTCCCTCGTCCCAGCACAGGCAAAGCAGTTCGTACAGTGCTGAAAGTATAGCAGGCTTGGCACTCTTGATGATTTCAGGGGTAACGCCGTCCTTCCCAGGGGCTTTTGTGCTGGCTAGAGAATCAATGGCATCACTGAGTTCCGATTTTGTTGGCTGTACGTCCAGCTCATCCATGACTGGCAGCGACTGGGCTGCATTGAGGGTGGTCTCAGTGACAACATTTTCCCTGGAGTACAGTTCTAGGTAGTGCTCCACCCAGCGGTCCATTTGCTTGCGTTGGTCAGTGATTGTGTCCCATGATTTAGATTTGGGGGGGGGCAATCTTCTTGATGGTTGCCCGTCTAAGAGCGAAGACCAAAGTACGGAAAGTCCTCATCAGGGAACTCTTCTTTGCTGACGATGCTGCATTAACATCTCACACTGAAGAGTGTCTGCAGAGCCTCGTCGACAGAGTTGCGGCTGCCTGCACCGAATTTGGTCTAACCATCAGCCTCAAGACAACGAACATCGTGGGACAGAAAGTCAGAAATGCCCCATCCATAAATAACGGCGACCACACTCTGGAAGTGGTTCAAGAGTTCACCTACCTAGGCTCAACTATCACCAATAACCTGTCTCTACATGCAGAATTCAACAAGCGCATGGAAAAGGCTTCCTCTGCTATGTCCAGACTGGCCAAGAGAGTGTGGGAAAATGGCGCACTGACACAGAACACAAAAGTCCAAGTGTATCAGGCCTGTGTCCTCAGTACTTTGCTCTGTGGCAGCGAGGCCTGGACAACGTACGTCAGCCAAGAGTGACGTGTCAATTCATTCCATCTTCGCTGCCTCCGGAGAATCCTTGGCATCAGGTGGCAGGACCGTATCTCCAACACAGAAGTCCTCGAGGCGGCCAACATCCCCAGCATATACACCCTACTAAGCCAGCGGCGCCTGAGATGGCTTGGCCATGTGAGCTGCATGGAAGATAGCAGGATCCCCAAGGACACATTGTACAGCGAGCTCGTCACTGGTATCACACTCACCGGCCGTCCTTGTCTCCGCTTTAAAGACGTCTGCAAACGCAACATGAAGTCCTGTGACATTGATCACAAGTCGTGGGAGTCAGTTGCCAGCGATCGCCAGAGCTGGCGGGCAACCATAAAGGCGGGGCTAAAGTGTGGCGAGTCGAAGAGACTTAGCTGTTGGCAGGAAAAAAGACAGAAACACAAGGGGAGAGCCAACTGTGTAACAGCCCTGACAACCAATTTTATCTGCAGCACCTGTGGAAGAGTCTGTCACTCTAGAATTGGCCTTTATAGCCACTCCAGGCGCTGCTTCACAAACCACTGACCACCACCAGGCGCTTACCCATTGTCTCTCGAGCCAAGGAGGCCAAAGAAGAAGAATAATAATAATAACCTGGATTCTGAAACCAAGGGCAGGATTTTTGGGGGCCAATGGGACTGGAACTGACACGTGCAGGTGCCTGATTTCACGCCGCCGGGCAGCATACCAGTTTTCCGACACCATCCCACCCCTGGGCGATTTTAGGGAAGGCCAGATCGGGTGCGGAAAAGCTACCCATACGCAAATAGCAGCTACCTTAAGTTAATTAAGAGACCGATTAAGGCAATGATCAGAAGCCAACTGAAAATTAGTGAAAAGCTTCTGTACTCAAAAAGCCTTGAAATTACATGGGGGGATAGTTGAACACAAATGTTAACAAAAGCATGAAATTATTTCCTTTTGCTATTTTAGAATATAATTTTACAGAAGGTATTCTGAGGCTTTACAATGCACTGGTCAGATCATACTTCAAATATTGGCCTGGATTTAACAGTCAGTGGTGAACAGTGTCAACTGTTCATTCCATTTTCACTTGGCGACAGACTTTTTGTGGGCTTTTGCATTGTTGGTTAAAAATCTAGTTTGACACAGTGCCATCTACAGGGGATCAAAAACCTGTGTGAACAGGGCAAACAACTATGTATTTCCTTAACCAATCAGATTGAAGAATTATGACTGAAGCATGCAGTCTGAACCAGGAAGTGTTGGTTCGAATATTTATTCCAATGCCAAATCATGTGCAGAAAGCGAAATAAAGAGAGCAAAGGAAGGATGGGAGTAAAACAAAAAGATAAAAGAGGCTGAAAGAAAAGGGCTGGAATTTTACGCCGCCCTCCCCTTCCCCCACAAGGAGTGGGTTGGTGGCGGGGGGTCATAAAATTGAGCAGGAGGCGGGAGGTGCCATTACTCACGCCTTCCTGCCCTACAGCTATTCTACCAGGGGTGGCGACAGCGGGAAATGGCCCACCCACCCCAGGCCAATCAAGGCCAATTACCTGCCACTTACGGGCCTCCTCCCACCGCCGCTGGTATTTTACCAGAGGCCGGCGGGTGCCTTAGGCCCCACAGAAGGGCGCCAGGTAAAACCTGGCTGCCTCCTTGTGAGTTTGGGGGGGGGGGCTGGGGCCTCCTGATTGGGCACCCTGTGTCTCACAGAGGGCCCCCCCAAAGCCCCAACTGCCCACACAAATAAAGCTCCCCTCCCAACCGATTCCCCTTGCCTTGCAAGGGCCAGGCTGATCGTCCCCAGCAAGGCGCCAAAACTCACCTCTCTTCTGGGGCCCACGTCCACGCTCCAGCTGTTGGCCAGGTGCAGTTCCACCAGTGGCCACGGCTCCTGGGACTGAGAGCTGCCGGCCTGCTGATTGGCTGGCAGCTCTTGGAGGTGGGACTTCCTGCCTCAGAGTGGTGGAAATCCCGCCCAAGTCCAATTAAGTGGTAGGGCAGCGTTAAATCCCGGCGTGGCTCCCCAGCCTGGGTGGAGGCGGGTTCACCCTTAGTTTTTTGGCGGGCCTCCCATCCAACATAAAATTCCAACCAAAGTTTTTTTAAACCGTATTTACATTTTTTCAATTTCCAACAATAATTAAAATCTGAAGGAATGAAACTCTAGACTTGTAAAAGTAAATTCAAAGCCAGAGATGTTGTTGTGGCAATAATTAAGACATATCGCACTGTTAAAAATGTACTTACATTGTAATGGTCAAGTTTAACATTTTCTGGCGAGTTTAGTGGGTGTCTATCATGTAAGTACAGCAACTAAACGCCCTTCCATATGTTTCCATGGTGAGTCGCTCAGTGACGTACAGGTATAGCACAGCTTCTGAAGGAGCAGGGCAACTCGTACAGCAACTTCCTGATTTCTATGTTTAACTCTGCAGGTGTAGTTGCTGGAATTTGCTGTCCAATTTATTCTTTAAGAGTGGTGAGAGCTGATAGTTCGTTTTCCCCCTTAGCGTTATTTTTAAACTGCAAACTCCAGAACGATATGTGATTAGTTTTGGTCACTATGGCCCAAAAGAATGAACAGTGGAACTCATACTTATAGTCAACTTTGACTCCCCCCACACCGACACACAGTGGCAGCAGTATGTACCATCTACAATTTGCACTGCAGCAACTCACCACGCCTCTTTCGACAGCACCTTCCAAACCCACGACCTCTACCACCTAGAAGGACAAGGGCAGCAGATGCATGGGAACAACACCACCTGAAAGTACCCCTCCAAGCCACACACCATCTGACTTGGAACAATATCGCCATTCCTTCACTGTCGCTGGGTCAAATCCTGGAACCCCGTTCATAACAGCACTGTGGGTGTACCTGCACTATTATGTGTTCTTTATGTTGTCTTATGCAACGTAATGAGGTGTGTGGATTCCAGTTTGTTGAAGATCTCTAACAGGTTTATTAACAGTTAAACTAACATATATAATACAGAACAAACTATTCACAGAACCTTCATCTGGGTGTTACCGTTGCAGAGTGACTATGGCTTCTAGCCACATGACTACATCCTGGTACTTAGCTCATGAGCACACTGAGTTTTTAGAGAGGTATCCCTTTTAAGGCAACATCCCCTTTCCAAAGATAAGTCTCGTATGTTACAAGTAAAAACTCATAAAACTGAATAATATCAAAATTAGTTATACGCGAAAAGGGATTATAAAACTTACAAGTATAGAGCTTGAGATTCCATATATTGTTTCGGTGGTTTGACAACTCTTTCAGATCTGGGGATGTGGATTTCACCCTTGGCTGCTTTTGGTTTGCAGACATGTTGTCAATGTGTTGGTTGTTGTCCTGTTGTTCCATCGCACCCTCATCGTCGGAGTGTGTTTATTCAAGCCCACTGTGCGTAATGGAGTATTGCCCATTTCTCTTAATTGGCTTCAGTTCCTCATCAACACTGCTCCCCTAGATGTTGTAACCTCGTAGGACCTAGGCTCACTGCGTACTTTGGATACCTCTGCAGGTAACCATGTTCTCATTGTGGGTGCATGATCCTGACCTTTTTTCCTACATGTAGCTGAGGTAGTTCCACCCCTGAATATTGGTCATGCACCAGCTTCATTCTCCTTTGTTTGTCGAGCAGTGTCTCGTGCAGCTCGGAGAATTTGGACAGATGATGGCTTAGAAGAATCGTTCGCACTTGTCTGCCAAACATGATGTCTGCTGGTGACAGTAATCCCATATCCATAGGTGTAGCTCTGAGGTGTAGCATAGCAACATGAAAATCTTCTTTCATTGTCCTACACTTCAGGATAAGTGATTTAACTGTGCGAACCATTCACTTGGCAAGATCTAGGGTAATGTAGTGAGGACATCACATGGTTTACACCCCATTTGGCATTCATGTCTGCCCTTATACTGTGGCCCATTGTCAGAAATAATTTCTTCAGGTGCACCAAATAGACTGAATATGGCACTCAATGTGTCTGCAACGACTGCGTTTGAAGTGTCTTTGACCTGTCTGACAATTGGAAATTTGGAGAAATAATCGGTGACTGAGATAAAGTTGTTTACATTAATGGAAAATAGATCCGTGGCAATTTTGGACCAAGGGAATCTCATGAAGGTGTAGAGGTTCTTTACATTTTTGTGGCTGGTGTCTCTGACATGCCTCGCACATCCTCACTAACTTTTCCATGTCATCATTGATCCCTAGACAATAAATAGTGTCTTGTGTCAGTCGTCTTGTTCACTCTATACTCATATGGCCTTGGTGAAGTTGTGACAAGATGTCCTGTCGGAGACTTTTGGGCACAATCACTTGTTTTCCTTTGTAGGTGACGCCTTTTGAGATACCAAGTTCATCTCTATAAGGCCAAAAGTATCTGAGGGTTTCTGGCAACTCTTTTACCATATCAAGTCATCCTTCTATGATGACTCTCCAAAGTGCCTTCAGTTGTGGGTCATTGGCTGTTTCTGATTGCCATTGGTCACATTTGTGCTAACCAAGATGCAATAAATCGATTTTGAGCACATCTTCCACCTCAATGTCCATGCTGTCTACTTGTAGATCCAGTGGAACTTCTTCATTCTTGCTCGGGTTTGGCAATCTGCTCAGCGTATCCGAGGTGACCATTTTGGTACCCAGTTTGTAGCAGACGTCGAAGTTGTACCCGTGTAATTTCACTAGTTGCGGTGTTGCGCTTGTCAATGGTTTTCACCAAATCATCTTCAGTGGTTAGTGGTCGGTTTCCACAGTGAACTGCTTACTAAACAGGGAGGTGTGAAACCTTGTGATCCCAAACACCAGAGCAAGTGTTTCACACTGTATATTTGAGTATTGGACTGTGCTGAGGATAAGCTTTTGGATTTGATTGCAATTGATTTGCCATCCTGTAGGATGCATGCTCCTAGCCCTTTTTGTGAGACGTCAACTTCCAGGATTGTCTTCTTCCTTGGATCATAGTACTGCAGGGTACAGATTTCTGCTGACAATGCTTGTTTGAGATACTCAAACATATGCCGATGGTCCTCCTGCCATATACATATGGTACGTCTTTCTTTAAGAGTTCTCTCAGTGATGATGCTTTGTTAGAAAGATTTGGAATGTATGGTGCCAAGAAGTTGAAAACTCCGAGACATCTCTGTAGATTTTCCTTGTCTTGTGGGGTAGGCATATACCTTACGTTCTTCGACTTTGCCTGGGTCAGGACGGATTCTGCAGCCCGTATAGATCGAACCAAAGGAATTGATCTGACTTACATTCATCTGGCACTTCTTACTGTTAAAAATGAGACCTTTGCAATGAGCTATTGCCATCAGTGAGTGAAGATTTCGATCATGCTCTTCTTTGAATTTGCCCATTACTGCAATATCATTGGCAATGCATATACATCCAGGCATGTTTTCTAAAATTCTGTCCATATGCTGCTGAAACAGATCTTGACTGACAAATAAGCCAAAGGGTAGTCTCAGGAAGCAGTATCTTCCAAATGGTGTTCTGAAGGTGGTCACTTCCTGAGATTCCTTAGCATGGTGCAGCGACCAATATCCATGTTTAGCATCCAACTTGGAGAAGAATTTGGCTCCTGTGAACTTGGGATTCAATTCCTCTAGTGTCGGAATCTTGTGGGAGCATCTCTTTAGGGAGAGGTTTAGAGGCCTCGATCTAGACATACCCTGATTGCTCCATCCTTCTTTAGCATGCACGTAATTGATCTGCACCAGCATGCACACGACAGATGATGTCATTGCATTCCATGTCATCCAACTCGCGCTTAAGCTTTTCTTGTGTGTGCACAAGAGGTCGATTGACAGAATTGCATCCGCCTTGAGGTGCAGTTCGGCATCGCCTTTGAAATCTCCTATGGCGTCGAACCTGTCCAGGTACATTTGTTGTAGGTTGTGAACTGACTCAATACGGGTACCCTTGGTCTCTCCTGCTGCAATGGGTACCTTGGTGACCTTATGGATAGTCATAATGTTGAGGTCCTTACACACTGGTAGTCCTGTCACTGCTGGTCCACTCATTTCTACCAGGTAAAATATTTGTGGTTTCCATGCTGACTTGCCATAGCTGCATTGCATGGTTCATGTGCCGCTGCAAGGGATGGGTGACCCATTATATGCAGTTAACTTAGCAGTTGTCGGTTGTATCATTAATTTCCAATGACTCCAGTACATATCCTTCAGGATTCAAACTGGTAGGATATTCACATTAGCTCCACTGTCAACCTTAATCTTGAGTGTGCATTTGCCAACTTTCTTTGGGCACATGATGTTAATAGCAGCAAAAGCTTCCAGTTGTTTAACTTCATCAACACAGTGTGTCAGGTCCACAATGTGAAACGCCTGCTCGTCCTCTAGCTGAGAATCACTCCATTCTGAGTCTTGTCTCAGGTCTGTTTCGCTGTGGACTTCATGTATTGGCTTGTGTTTATGCAGGTCTCTGGCACCTTCCTTGCTGCTGTTGCCCTGTTGCTACACCTGTCTTCTGTTTGTTTGTGTCCTATTGTGACTTCTGGCTGTGTCTTTGGAGCCAGATTTCTTGCATGGGCGGGCCCAGTGTCCTTTTGCATTGCATGCCTTGCACAGGTCTTGAAATGCAGAACAACTTCGTGGTGAGTGGCACAAATCACACTTACCACACAGCTTGCTTACTTTTTGCAACCTGGTTATCATGCCGATACTATGGGTTGCACCTAGTGCTTGCAGATGCTGTTGTCCAGCTACAATGGCTTCATATTTCCTGCTATCTTCTAGCAATGCATCAGTGCTGTGATCTTTCTTTTTCCCCAAGAGGTCTTTTTGAAATGCTTCAATAGGTGTTGAGACAATCGTCAGCTCCATTATTCACTCCGACAGCTCAGTTTCTGAAAAATTACATTCATTGCCCTTAATACAGCATCTACTGATGAACTGATCTATTGATTCTGTGGCTGTTGCCTGTAGGACATCAAATCCAGGCGGTGGATTCTAAAATTCACTCTTCTAGCACTTTCCATATCTTTGCAGGATCTTTCTGGTTCTTTTCAGATAAGCCAGAGGTATTGATTCTGTGTAACCCCCCATTCCCAACTGCTATCAATATTTTCACAGCCCGCTTCTTTGGTTCTACAACCGCTTGGTCTGTGAAGAATGACTGTATTCTTTGTTTAAAAAGCTTGAACTCGGATAGGATATCAATGGCCTTCTAGTTCAGGCTGGGCAATTCTTTCCGCTCTATATTTAACCTTGTTCAGCTCCGTGTGTGCCTTCAGCGCTGTATTTATTATGACTTTTCTATTTGTGATTTGAAACTGGTTTTAAAACTTGTTCTGTTCACTCTACGCTGTTCCCCTTTAAGAAATTCTCTCTTATTTAGACTAGCTGCTTTGATGGAGAGTGGTAGGTGTTTGACAGTGTTCTCTGTTTATTTTGCTTTCAGCACTTCAGCTTGTATGTTTACACAGCTGTTCAATAGGCAGTTTAAGGGTTTTGCATTTCGCTTCGTTTTTGCTAGAGTTTATTTATATTCTTCACGCCCGAATGGTTTAATGATTTTTTTTAGCTTTGGCGACGTGAATGGAGACTCTGCAGTGTATGGAGGTTTCACTCGCTTTTTTTTGGACGCCTCCTGTAATTGCGCCGACCTTGACCAGCCTGAGAGAGGAATTGGGTTTTCCCCGTTCTTTTTCTCTCCCACAAAGCCTTTGGAAAAAATCAATTTTTTAAGCACTTCACAGTTTTTATTAAAACTGGATTCCTGGACCATTGGCACAATGACTCACCCAATCGCAGGAATTTATTTGTAACCTGTCATTCAATGCTCTGCCTGTCACATATGGAAGTAAGTTTTTTCTTCTTTCCAATGTTTTGGCCAGTATTTCTTTTGAACTGTCTCTCTTTTGACTGTAGGATGGGTCATTTTCACAAGCTGTTTTACCCATGGTCTTCAAGCTTCGATTTTGTCTTTTCACCACAGCTGCCACAATGTCATGTGTTCTTTATGTTGTCTTATGCAACATAATGAGGTGCATGGATTCCAGTTCGTTGAAGATCTCTAAAAGTTTATAAACAGCTAAACGAGTATATACAACACAGAGCAAACTATTTGGGTGTTACAGTTGCAGAATGACGATGGCTTCTAGTTGACTACATCCTGGTACTTAGCTAATTTGCACACTGAGTTCTTAAAGGGACATTACTCTTAAGGCAATCATACAACATACATTGCAGCAGTCCAAGAAGGTGGCTCACCACCACCTTCGCAATTAGGGATGGGCAATAAATGCTGGCATAGCCAGCGACGCCCACATCTCATGAATGAATTTAAAAAATTGTTACTTGTTTCCCATTAATAACACAGCATAATTTCAAGACCAAAATAGAATCCTAGAGTCATAAAATGGTGATAGCACAAGAGGAGGCCATACGGCCTGTTGTGTCCATGCCAGCTCTCTGTAAGAGTCACTCACCTAATCCCACTCCACCCCCTTCTCCCCCAAATTTTGCCCTTCAGATAGTTATCCAATCCCATTTTGAAAGCCACAATTGAATCTGCCTCCATCTCAGGAAGTGCATTCCAGATCCTAACCGCTCGCTATGTAAAACAGTTTTTCCTCGTGTCACCATTGTTTCCTTTGCCAATCACCTCATGTTCTCAATCTTTCCGCCAAAGGAAACAATTTCTCTCTATCTGTTCTGTCCAGATCCCTCATGATCTTGCACACCTCTATCAAATCTCCTCTTAATTTTCTCATCTCTAAGGAGAGCAGCCCCAGCTTCTCCAAGCTATCCATGTAACTGGAATTCTCATCACTGGAACCATTCTCATAAATCTTTTCTGCACCCTTTCTGCCTTCACATCTTTCCTAAAGTGTGGTGACCAGAGCTAGACAGAATACTCCAGTTGAGTCTGAACCAGTGTTTTATAAAGGTTTATCATAACTTCTTTGCTCTTGAGGAGAGATTGAGGAAACGGGCCCTGTATTCTGTCGTGTTTGAAAGAATGAGATGTGACCTCATTGAAGTATACAAAATTCTCACAGGGCTCAACAGGGTCAATGCTGGAAGGATGTTTTTGCTGGCTGGGGGTCGAGAACCAGGGGACACAGTCTCAGAATAAGAGGTAGGCCACTTAGAACTGCGATGAGGAGGAATTTCTTCACTCATAGGGTCGTGAATCTGTGGAATTCTCTACTCCAGAGGGCTGTGGTGGCTCAATCATTGGTTATGTTCAAGACAGAGGTTGATAGATTTCTAGATAGTAAAGATATCAAGGGATATTAGGATAGTGCGGAGAAATGGCGTTGAGGTAGAAGATCAGCCATGATCTGGTTGAATGGCGGGGCAGGCTCCAGGGGCCGAATGGCCTACTCCTGCTCCTATGTTCCTATGTACTCTAAGTTCTTATTTAAAAACCCAGGATCCCGTGTGCTTTATTAATCGCTTTCTAAACCTGTCCTGTCACCTTCAATGATTTGTGCACATATACGCCCAGGTCCCTCTGCTGCTGCACCCCCTTTATGTTATATTGCCTCTCCTCATTCTTCCTACCAAAATGAATCACTTCACACTTGTCTGCATTAAATTTCATCTGCTACATTTCTGCCCATCCCAGCAACCTGTGTCCTCTTGAAGTTTTTCACTATCCTTCTCACAATTCACAATACTTTCAAGTTTTGTGTCATCTTCAATTTTTGAAATTGTGCCCTGTACACACAAGATTAGGTCATTATATATCAAGAGAAAATGTATGAAATAATCTACCAAACAAGGTAACAGAGGCAAAGTTATTGGGTTATTTACAGTATAATTAGATCCTATGTTGGAAGACTTGGGATGGAATTTAACTCCGCCGCCCCCCCCCCACCCCCCCCCCCAGCTCCAGGAGCGGGCTAGGAGGTGGGGCATTATAAAATAGGGTGGGAGCCGGGGGGTGGGTGGTGCCGTGCCTATCCCCTACTTGTCCCTGCTATTTTACCAGCAGAGGGAGAGGTGGCCATCCTTAGGCCATTTGAGGTCCATACATTGCCAATTAATTGCCACTTAAGGGCTTCTACCCGTCACCAACGGCAGACAGACTTTTCAGCACCTGACAGGCTGCCTGGTAATATATGGCGGTCTCCTTGTGGACTTGGGGTGGGGCCTGTCCTGATGTAGCACTCTGTGCCCCATTGGCACCCCCCCCCCCCCCACCTCCCAGTAGCACAGGCTGCCCGTACCACCACACCCCACCCCACCCCCCGCATCCCCAGGTGGCGCTGCTGGGACTGAAGGGCTGCCAGCCCTCTGATTAGCCAGAAGCTCTTCGAGGCGAGATTTCCTGCCTCAAAGGGGTGGAAGCCCCGACTGAAACCACTTAAGGGCTTGAGCCACACAAAATAGCAGTTGGCTTCCAGACCCGGTGGAGGCGGGCTCACTCCCGGCTTTCCAGCTAGTGGGTGGAGCCACTGCCTCTGTAAATTCTGGCCCTAATATACAGGAGGAGTGAGTTTCAATGAACAGAATGGCCTTTACTCAGTTCTGTTTTTGTTTAAATTCCCTTGTAAAAATCATTAAAACTTTCAACACAGATGTATTTCTGATTCTGGGGCGAGAAAAAAGGACAGATGCCCTCAGTAACCAATTATATACGGACACTGTGTTACAGACAGGTGCACAGTTAAAATTGCTTCAGTAGAAGTAACTGCAGTAATAGTTTGAATTAGGATCAATGCATTTAAAACTGATCATGTTGCTGGATCTGTGCCAGAGGGTAATCCTGAACATCTAGACAAAATGTGTGTTATTTTCTATTGCTTGGGAAATAGGCCATTGCTGCTCATTATTTTCATCAATAATTTGGCTGTGGGCAGTAATTGAACCATTCCTAACTTTACTAATGATACAAATAAGTACACAGGGGTCAGTAATTTATACCAAATCAATAAGTTACAGGCTGAATTAGACAATTTAAGTGAATCGGCCCATGTGTGCCTGATGTCCTTTAATATGGACAAAAATGCAAGCATTATGTCATGACCAGGAGAGAAAGTGGTCTAAGGTTCCCTCTCTGCCTTCACCTGGTCTTACTGTAACATGCTTTTATGTTTAAACACACTGTGTTTTGAGCTCCCCCTTGATGAATCCTTATTCACTGCTTTCCAATTATAAGGCAAAAAAATGAGCATAAACAGGCTTTCTTAGGTTTAAAGAAGAAAAATGAAATTTATTAAAACTTAAACAAACTCTAATTCGGTTAACATCTACGGATACACAACACGCCCACGCTAGCATGCATACACGATACATACATGCAAATAGGGACAGAAAAGAGCAGACAAAAAAAAAGTGGAAAGGTTTGAGGTAAAGAGTTGTTACGGTTCTTCGAGCTCACTGTAGAACCCTTGCTTGTAGGTAATTCTTGATTTTTGTTGGGGCCCAGTATTCTTCTTAAACCTTTTTCACTGTAGGAGACTTTTCTCTGTTGGGGTTCATGTGTCTTCAATGGATTCCAAAGCTGGCGAGAAAGAGCTGGGAGCAGACAGGAGGAGAGGAGGTCTGCTTCAGTCCAGGAGCCAAGAGCTTTCTCTCTTCAAACACAGTTTCTCCAATTTAAAATTCTCAGTTCAAAACTCTGCAACAGCCAGTTAGTCATGTGACTAAACTGGTCTGACCATGTCCGTTCTGTGTATTGGGAGCAGGGACTGGTCCTTTGTTCCAAGCAGTGTCTGCTACTATGCAAAAAATATCCTTCCGGCCAGGCAATTCCTTGTATCAGGCCTTCTTCCCAGCAATCATTTGAATTTTGATGTCCAAGTGGTGAAATTAATGTGCCTCATTCTTGGCAGGTGGGAGCCTGCATGACACATGCATTTAGAGTTAGGAAACTCCAGGTATATTTATACAATGCAGGGGACCTATAAAGGTATTAAGAAAGGGACCTGGGGGTGATAGCTAACCAATTAATAAAGTTGCAGAGGGGTGTGCAAGATACCTAAAGAGAAAATAGACATTTAGCTTGCATTGCTGGGACAATTCTGTATCAAATATAAAGCACTATACTCTGGCTATATAAGACTGGTACACCTGCTTTTGTTTTAGATATAGAGGCTCTGGGGAAGCTTGGTTGGAACACTGTGGGAGACCAGATTGTGAATGGGATGGTGATGCTGAACCACAGGGAAGGTGACATCACACTGGATGACACACTTCTGATACTGACTAATCTGAAGCTCAGCAGAATACAAGTTACCAGAACGTAGAATCATGGAATGATAGAGCACAGAAGGAGTCCATGATGTTAATGCTAGCTCGTTGGTAGGGCTATCCAATTATTCCCACTCCCCTGCTCTTTCCCTACAGTCCTGTGAATGTTTTCACTTCAAGTTTAAATTCTCCTTTGAATGTTACCATTGAATCTGTTTCCACCACCCTTTCAGGTAGTGCATTTCACGCCGACTCACAGTGTCTACAAAAGGTCGCTTCAGGTGCAAATTGCAGAGATACTAGCCATAATTTTCCAATCCTCCATAGATGCAGGGAAGTACCAGAGGACTGGAGAATTGCACATCTTACACCCTTGTTCAAAAAATGGTGTAAGGATAAACTTAGCAACTAAACAAGCCAGTCAGTTTAACCTCGCTGGTGAGAAGGCTTTTAGAAACAATAATCCAGGACAAAATTAACAGTCACTTTGACAAGTGTAGATTAAGCAAAGCCAGCACAGATTTGTTAAAGACAAATCATGTTTAATCAGCTTGATTGAGTTTTCTGATAAGGTAGCAAAGTATTAAATGACTACTTTGCATCTGTCTTTACCAAGGAAGAAGATGCAACCCAGTCAATGGTGAAAGAGAAGGTAACTCAGACACTAAAAGGATTTAAAATTGATAAGGAGGACGTATTAGATAGGCTGTCTGTACTTAAAGTGGATAAAGCACCAGGACCGGATGAGATGCATCCAAGGATACTGAGGGAAGTGATGGTTGAAATCGCGGATGCACTGGCCATAATTTTTCAGTCTTCCTTAGACGTGGGGGTGGTGACAGAGGACTGGAGAATTGCAAATGTTACACCCTTGTTCAAAAAAGGGTGAAAAGATAAGCCCAGCAACTACAGGTTAGTCAGTTTAACTTTGGTGGTGGGAAAACTTCTAGAAAAGATATTCAAGACAAAATTAATAGTCACCTGGACAAATGCGGGTTAATTAAAGAAAGCCAGCATGGATTTCTTAAGGGAAAATCATGTTTAGCTAACTTGCTGGAATTTTCTGAGGAGGTAACAGAGAGCATTGATGAGGGCAATGCTGCTGTTGTGGTGTACATGGACTTTCAAAAGGCGCTTGATACAGTGCCACACCACAAAATTGTGAGCAAAGTTATTGCTCATGGAATAAAAGGGACAGTAGCAACATGGATGCGGAATTGGCTGAGTGACAGGAAACAAAGTGTAGTGATTAATGGATGTTTTTTGGGCTGGAGGAAGGTTTGTAGTGGAGTTCCCCCGGGGTCAGTGTTGGGACCCTTGCTTTTCCTGATATATATTAATGACCTAGACCTTGTTGTACAGGGCACAATTTCAAAGTTTGCAGATGATACAAAACTTAGAAGCATTGTGAACTGTGAGGAGGATAGTGTAGAACTTCAACAGGACATAGACAAGTTAGTGGAATGGGTGAACAGGTGGCAGATGAAGTTCAATGCAGAGAAATATGAAATGATTCATTTTGGTAGGAAGAACGTGGAGAGACAATATAAAATAAAGGGTACAATTCTAAAGGGGCTGCAGGAGCAGAGGGACCTGGGTGTATATGTGCATAAGTCATTGAAGGTGGCAGGACAGGTTGAGAGAGCAGTTAATAAAGAATACAGTGTCCTGGGCTTTATTAATAGGGGCATAGAGTACAAGAGCAAGTTATGTTGAACTTGTGTAAGACACTAGTTCGGCCTCAGCTGGATTATTGCATCCAGTTCTGGGCGCGCACTTTAGGAAAGACGTGAGGGCATTGGAGAGAGTACAGAAAAGATTCATGAGAGAGATTTAAAATAATTGGTAAGAGAAGCAAAAGTGACATGAGAAGAAACTTTTTCATGCAGCGAGTGGTTAAAGTCTGGAATGTACTGCCTGAGAGTGTGGTGGAGACAGGTTCAATTGAAGCATTCAAAAGGGAATTAGCCTGTTATATGAGAAGGAAGAATGTGCAGGGTTACGGGGAAAGGGCAGGGAATTGGCACTAAGTGAATTGCTCTTTCACAGAGCCGGTGCAGACACAATGGGCTGAATGACCTCTTTCTGCACTGTAACAATTCTATTGTTCTGTGAACATTTCTGCAGCTACTGATTTGCTCAACCGATACCTCCACCTTTGATGCCCTAGTCCCCACTAAAATGACCAGTCTCCCTAATCCTGACTGTTCCCCCGGTACGGCCCTCATCTCCACTCCCAGAATTGAAAGGATATGGTGGACAACTGATTTAACCATCCACCGCCAGATCTGGCTGGACTACTTAAAACCCTCTCCCCTGTCCCCTCCACCCTCAACTCCAACAATAAGTGCTAGTAGGTCACAGACTTCTTTGTTACTAAGATCAAGACCATCCAATCAGCTGCCTCTGCCCTCCCTTCCACTAGCCCACCTGGCCAAACTTCCTATAATGCAACCCCTGCCCTAGCCCTGAACTCACATCTTTCTCTAGTTTCTCTTCTTTCTCCCCTCCTGCCTTCTCTGAGCTCATCTTGTCCATGAGACCCATCTCATCCATGAGACCCATCTCCTGTTCCCTTGATCCTATTCCCACAAAACTGCTGATCACCCAAGTTCCCCTCCTGATCCCCAGGTTAGTCAATATTGTAAACAGTTCTCTCTCTTCAGGTGTTGTCCCTCTCTCCATTAAATCTGCCGTCATCATTCCTCTCCTGAAAAATAAACAACCCTTGACCCTTGCAAACTAGTGTCCCATGTCCAACCTCTCTTTCTTCTCCAAAGTCGTTGAACTTGTTGTTGTCTTCCAAATCAGTTCCCATCTTTCCCAGAACTCCATGTTTGAATCCCCCCAATCAGCTTTCTGCCCCTGACACAGTACCGAAACAGTTCTTATCAAAGTCCCATATGACATCCTCCTTATCCGTCTCAACCTGTCTGCAGCCTTTGACATGGTTGACCACACCATCCTCTTCCAATACCTCTCCACTGTCGTCCAACTAGGTAGGACTGCTCTCACCTGGTTCCATTCTTGTCTATCTAATCATAGCCATAGAATCATTTGCAATGGCTTCTCGTCCTGCTGCCACACCATTACCTCTGGTGTCCTTCAAGGATCTATCCTTTGCCCCCTCCTGTTTCTGATCTACATGCTGCCCTCAGTGACATCATCTGAAAGCACAGCGTTAGTTTTCATACGTATGCTGATGACACCCCAGCTCTACCTCACCACCACCTCTCTCGATTTCTCCACTGTTGCTAAACCTTCAGACTGATTATCCAACATCCAGTACTGAATGAGCAGAAATTTCCTCCTATTAAATATTGGGAAGTCTGAAGCTATTGTTTTCAGTCCTCAGTCCAAACTCTGTTCCCTAGCTATGACTCCATCCTTCTCCCTAGCAACAGTCTGAGATTAAGCCAGTCTGTTCACAACCTAGGTGTCATATTTGACCCCCAGATGAGCTTCTGACCTCATTTTCTTGCCATTACTAAGACTATTTCCACCTCCATAACATCTTCCCAACTGCGCCCCTCTCTCAGCTCAACTGCTGCTGAAACCCTCATTCATGCTTTTGTTACCTCTAGAGTTGACGATTCCAATGCACTCTTAGCTAGTGTCTCACATTCTACCCTCCGTAAAGTTGAGGTCATCCAAAACTCTGCTGCCCGTATCTTAACCCGCACTATGTCCTGTTCTATCACCCCTGTGCTCGCTAACCAACATCGGCTCCTGGTCAAGTAACCTCTTGATTTTAAAATTCTTATCCTTGTTTTCAAATCCTTCCATGCCCTTGCCCCTCCTTATCTCTGAAATCTCCTCCAGCCCCACAAAAAATATCTGCGCTCCTCTAATTCTGTCCTTTTGTGCATCCCTGATTGAAATCCCTCCACCATTGTTGGCCACGCCTCTCCACTTCTCCCCTTTGCTTTCCTCCTTTAAGACACTCCTTAAAACCTACCTCTTCGACCAGTCTTTTGGTCATCTGACCTAATATTTCCTTGTGTGGCCTCAGTGTCATACGTTGTTTTATAATGCCCCTGAGGAACACCTTGGGACAGTTTATTACGTTAGAGGCAGTATATAAATATGAGTTGTTGTAGTTGTTGTTGTCTATGTGGACTTTCAAAAGGAATTTGATAAAATGCCACATTACAGGCTTGTCAGCAAAGTTAAAGCCCATGGAATAAAAGGGACAGTGGCAGCATGGACATGAAGTTGACTGAGTGATAGGAAACACAGAGCCATGGTGAATGGTTATTTCTCGGACTGAAGGAAGGTAGACAGTGGGGTTTCCCAGTTGTCGATAAAGGACAGCTGCTTTTCTTGATGTACATTAATGACTTAGATGTACAGGGCACAATTTCAAAATTTGTGAATGACACAAAACTTGGAAGTATTGTGAACTGTGAAGAGGATAGTGAGAGACTTCAAGAGGACATAGACAGGCTGGTGGAATGGGTGGATAAATGGCTGATGAAATTGAATGCAGTGAAGTGTGAGAAAAACGAGGAGAGGCAATATAAAATAAAGGGTGCTTACAGTCACAGTGTCATAGAGTAATATACGACACAGAAGGAGGCCATTCGGCCCATTGAGTCCATGCCACTCTCCACAGAGCTATCCAGTCAGTCCCACTCCTCCGCTCGATCCCTGTAGCCCTGGAGTATTCATATTAACATAATGATTAAAGTTTCAGTATCAAAATTTCAATGGCTAACTTGCCACCAAATATATTGCATCATTTTAGAATGTACCTGACTTACCAGCAAACTAAAGAACCAATAAAGGACTACTTACCAATTCTAAAGGGGATGCAGGAGCAGAGGGACCTGCGGTTATATGGGCAAAATCATTGAAGGTGACAGGGTATGTTGAGAAAATGGTTAATAAGGTATAGGTGATCCTGGGCTTTAGGAATAGAGGCACAGAGTACAAAACCAAGGAAGTTATGATGAACCTTTATGGTTCATCCTCAGTTGAAGTATTGTGTCCAATTTTGGATTCCGCACTTTAGGAAGGATGTGAAGGCTTTAGAGAGGGTAAAGAAAAGATATTTGGGAAAGGTTCCAGGGATGAGGGACTTCAGTTAAGTGGATAGCTTAGAGAAGCTGGGGTTGTTCTCCTTAGAGAGGAAAAGGTTGAGACGGGATTTGATAGATATCATAGGGTGTCTAAACAGAGTAGAAAGAAATTGTTCCCATTGATGGAAAGGTCAAGAGCTAGAGGACAGAGATTTAAGGTGGTTGGCAAAAGATCCAAAAATGAGGAAAACATTTTTTACGCAGTGAATGGTTAAGATGTGGAATGCACTGTCTTAGAGAGTAGTAGAAGCAGATTCAATCATGACTTTCAAAAGGGAATTGGATAAGCACCTGAAGAGAAAAAATTTGCAGGGCTATAGGGAAAGGACTGCGGAGTGGGACTACCTTAGTTGCTCTTGCAGAGAGTCGGCATGGATCCTGTATGCTTTTTTAACAGCCTTCTGAAATTTTTCTACCACCTTCAACAATTTATGTATATATACTCCCAGATCTCTCTGGTCTTGCACCCCTTTTAAATTTGTACCACTTAGCTTATATTGCCTCTCCTCATTATTCCTATCAAATTGTATCATTTCACATTATTCTGCGTTAAATTTCATGTGTCATATGTTGGCCTATTCCACCAGTCTGTCTCTGACCTTCTGAAGTCTGTTACTATCCTCCTCGTTATTTACTACATTTCAGAGTTTTACACCATCTGCAAACTTCGAAATTATGCCCTTTTTTTACCCAAGTCCAGGTCATTAATATATATCAAAGATATATGACTTGGAGACATCCTGCCTTTCATCAAACCTGTTCGGTGAATGCATCAAAGTGGTGATGTTAGTTTCAAAACTTCTGGCATTGCAGATTTCCATATGCTTGCCACTGAAATAGATCTCTTAAACTCTCTGGTTTCTGCACTTGAGCCTGTGATTCGATTGATGTGAACAAATACCTTAACTGCTGTCATAGCAGTTGCCAATTCTTCTGGTCAATGCAGTTATTATTCTGTTTTGCATGCAAGTAGTAGCTCTTATGCAGGAAATGAATCTCAGGGTTCAGAAGATAGATGTATAGTACCAGAATATTTAAGAAAATGCATTAAAATATTGTCAATTCATATTATATGTGCATTTTGGAGTAGCTGATGATGTCTGATACTTTTATCACAATTAGAAGTTTTATGTGGAGCTAAATTTGATGATTAAAGAAAAGAAGACTGTCATTGAAGACACACAGCATTATAGAAGCATTATCAACTGGTTGGTGATGGCTTACTGGGTAAAGGCACTACCCCAGAGGTACTATCCCACACAGATTAGAAGAACTTAATGCTTGCAGCCTGAAATTATGGGGTCCCTGCTCCACTGCTGAAACAATGTGGTAATTTATATGTTTGGGTTGAGCAAAATGTACCTGTGAGCATGCCACAGCTGTGCCCACCCTGCTTGCAGACAGGGGTAGTGAAACCTGAAGGTCCTTCATGAGTCAACAAAAATGTGACTCCAAGGGGTCACCAGCTCCAGTACTCTGTTACAATAAGATAATGGCTCAATTCAGATCAATTACTTCTAGCAAGTTCTGGCTCCTTTTCAGGGGTCAGCAGGATTCACAGTGACGTTCAGCTGGCCTGAGTTCCACAGAGGCCTTTTAAGGACTGAATTCTGGGGTAATCCGGGTGCTTCCCAGGTACACCATCTTGATACTGGGTGAGGGATGGGGGCAGCATCAACCATGGGCACCCGAACCAGAAAATAATAGCAGCTAAAGCACAGGGCACAATCCAAGCACAATGGTTCCTTGACTGGAGACCCATCCCAGTTGCAGCTGGGCTTAAACTAGAATTTCAGGCCATTGATCAGTCCTATTAGATGCCAACAGATGGAGTGTTACAATTGGCCTCAGTACCTGTTTGGCTAGGGAAGAGTAAAAAAAAAATCCCTGGTCAAAGTATCAGTTGAGGACATCAAGCTCAGCCACATTGTCCCCATAATTAAATAGCTGAGCTCGCTAACTAGTTTCATTGGTCACAAGTTAGTCATAGATGAAGAAGGCCATGCAGTTCATCTTAATTGGGCAAAGTACTGGAGTGCAGAAAGCACAATGTGGAAAATGAAAAATAATTGTAATAAACAATGATAAAACATGTCTCAATTTGAAGGAATTTGAAAAATAGTAGGGAATGGGGCAAAATCCAAAAGTCATTGGCAGAATGGAGGAATGTGAATCAGTTTGATCCTCTGTTGTTTTATTCAATAATTTTAGTTCATGAAATTTAACATTTCGGAGTGGTTTTCTGAAGTTATATTGGCCCAGAAATTGCTAGAAAAATAATGGCAAGTTCATTATTAGCAAATTGTGGCAAAGATACATAATTGCTGGCCTATTTGTGCCCATCAGCCTCACAATTTTTTTTTAAGTTACCATCTCGCATAAGCCTCCCCATTGAAGTTCATTGTATGTCATGAAATTCCTGGATTTTCACCATGAATGCAAGTTACTGTCACCACAGCCATTTAGTGCTGGTAATTCAAGTCATAAGGACCCTGTTAAAGACATGATTTATTGTCCTGTCATGATACTCAACATTGGAGGTCCAGAAAGGGAACAATTAAACTGTGGAGTCTCACTCCCGCAGGTAGTAAATTGTTCCTAGAGATTTTTTGTATTTTATATTTTAATTTTTTTCTCACTTTTCCCCTCTGTCTCTTTTTTTTCTCTCTCTCAAACCACTTTTTCTTTCCCTTTCTTTATTTCTCTTTCTGTATCTAACGTGACTCTAATTTACTCTATTTCCTTCCGTGGCGTTCACTCTGCTTTTTTCTCTGTCTTTTTGTTTCATTGGCCACACATTAATGAGGTACCAAATGTGGCATTGACATAACTGTACCATTATCAATTTGCATTTCCAGCAACTTGCAGTGGAAATATAGCGAGAAGGGTGAAGGGAAAATGTCTAATTCACGTAGCTCATATCAGGATACATTGGTCCAGCAGTCTTTGGACCATAGATTTTAGAAGAAAGGAATGGCCATTGCACATTTTCTTTCACAAAATTAAGTTTCCAGGGAAATTGATGATATCCTGAATAAAGTAAACAAGTATTGAATTACAGCAGAAAAGAGAGAGAAGTATTTCTTTTGAAGTTTGTAAATTACAATATTGAAATAACATTTTAAACATGCAGTATTGAGTTATCGGCATTTGCTGGTTAGAAAGCTAAAAGTTATTGCATCTTAAGTCGGCCAATAGAAAGCTATTGTCCTTTAACTGATAAATAGCCTTTAGAGTATTCTGAAGGAAGCAGTCACAGTCCACTTTAAGGAGTCGACAACAATCCCCTCCTGATCTTAGTTGGAAAGTTCTTTTGAATTCGGATAGGCAAAGATTCAGAAACGGTAATGCTGGTGTCCTTAGGTAAGATAATTTAAGAATTTCGGGGATAACATTTTCTAGACGTTTTGCTTTTTCTAAAGTTATATATTGTACAGCTTTGAAAGATAGTCTTTAAGCATCAGAAACAAAGAAAATGTTTTACAAAGTTCTGATTGTCTTTCCACACCATTGAACAATGAACACAATCCTTCATTTGTTACTGTACATTTTTGTCAATCTTGCTGTCAACTTTTAGTGTTGTGAAGTTCTCTGTCAATTGTCATGATGTCATTGCAGTGGAAATAAAAATTGGCAGATATGTCAAACGGGCAGGCGACTCGTCATCATTCATTTTATGCTATCACACAAGTCACCTTCCATTGTGTTTGAGAGTCGCTGATCTGGAGCATTCGACTGTTGACATCAGTGACCCTGAACTGGGAAAGGGAAATATCAGCCAGGGTTCCTGCTCTCCAATACACTCTGGTGGCAGCCTGCTGGGAAGTGTGCTGTATGAATATCTCTAATCAGTACAGATCAGACATTAAGCCTTGTCTAGTTGACTGAGTGCTTTCTTGGTCTATTTGGCTAAATGCCATGCCATACTGTACAATTCACTCACTAAGCTATCAAGGAGATCCTTTGTTTAAGTGTTTCAAAACAATTATTTCCCCTCCCTGCTATTGTAGGTGTGTATTTCCCCTTTAGTAATTGAGGTAGTTGGATGACAAATAAAGGATATCTTATGATGGCCTGAGGGAAAGGAGTGACAGCCAAGGTAGTTTCTACAAAGAAGTCTGGCAGCCTTGAGAAGAGAAACAGCACTCATGACAGCTTTAGAAATTTGGAACTGTGAATCACTATTGAAGCCTTGGGAAGGAAAGTGATGAGATGCTATGACCTCAAAGAAGTGAATGGGTGGGAGGGGGAAACAAGTGTTAAGGGGAAGGGAGATGCTGTAATTCAAGTTATGAAGTATTATTTCAATTTTCACACATCTGACACCATATAAATGAATCAAAATGATCATATAACCTGTTTGATTACATTTCAAAAGTTTAACTTAGTCATAGCTTCATTTATGGCACAGAAGGAGACCATTCAGCCTATCAAGTCCATGCTGGCCCTCCACGAAGCTATTCATTCAGTCCCACTCACCCACTCAATCCCTATAGCCCTGCATGTCTGTTTCCTTAAAGTGGCCATCCAATATTCTTTTGGAGTCATTGATTGTCTCTGCTTCCACCACCCCCTTGTGGGCAGTGAGTTCCAGCTCATTCCGCTGCATAAAAAGGTTCTTCCTCATATTCCCCCTGCATCTCTTACCCAAAACCTTCATTCTGTGTCCTCTCATCTGCATACTATTAGTTAATAGGCAGCTTTTCCTTGTCTAATTTATCTTCGCCTGTCATAATCTTCGACATATCTATAAACTCTCCCCTCAATCTCCTTTGTCGTAAACAGAACAACCCCAGTTTTTCCAGCCTAGCCTTGTAATTAAAATCCCCCATCCGTGGAATCATTCTGGTAAATCTGCTCTGCAACCTCCCAAGGACCCTCACATCTTCCCTATGAAAACTGATTAATTTTCAGTGATAATAATGGAAATTGTTGGCATTTGTAAACATGAGAGTGAAGTTAAAGTTTCAAGAACATAATTATTACAGGTCATTAAAGATTACATGTCACATGATCTGCATCATTGGGCTGAATTTTGCCACAACTTCAGGATCTCAATGTCAGGGTTATTGCCAGTTTGTGAACCCTCTGGAGGCAGCATTGCACCTTCCAGATGAATTTAATGGGAGGCTGCTAATTGGTAGGTCGTTTCCATGTTCACCATCCAATTAGGGACAGTGTGTGGGTTTTGAAGGCGTGAGCTGCAGACACCATGGCCAACTGCAAAGGAGGCCAGCAGCCCCCACTGTGTAACAGTGGGAGTGCTGCTGAGGGCCAAACAGCAGAAGCACTGGAACTACTATCAGTATCAGGGGAGCAGCTGAGACTTCATTAAGCCCATGACCCATCCTGCCCACCAGAGGCGGGAACTCATCGGCAAACTAGCCCGATGCCTTTTTTCTAGAATTTGCTTGCCAACCACCCCACCAAACCAGCACCCAAAGGCCTGGGAACATTGAGCCTCAATTTCCACCATCCAATGCTGCACTAACATTTGTGCACCACAGGTTGATGCCTTTGGAAATTGGAAGTTGTTTGCTGGCCATTTGGTAATTCTGGTGTGCGGGATCAAAGACAGGTGATTGCTCCTGGAGAGTGACACTCTCCAATGTGAATTTTGCACCCCAAAATAAACATCAATGAGAATTTATTCTTAATTTACTCACAGATGACCTAAATACCTACCCGCTTGATACCAGCATTGATAACAAGATATCATTAATAGTTTATAACTTACAATGAGCAGGATTGTTACAGTTCTACAAAACAGAGTATAGTCTGTGATGGCTGATTTTAGCATAATATAAGCCTGGCATTAGAATCTTGATAAACACCTTCCCTGTATTTTTATCAGCTGATAAGAAGTTGCACCAGAAATTTTGACAACCATATGTGAACGGATAATGGAGACAACAAAGCAAGGAACTCCCCTGGAAAATCTGGAAATAGGATAGATTTAGCAAAATTGAACTTGAGCAGTTAAATAGACACTGTGTATGTGTGTTAAAAAAGCTGCAACATACTGCAAGGGTTGAAATGACATTTATAAATTGTTGAAGCTTCCCACTGTCAGCCATATGTTATTCCCCGTGTAATCATTTACCTAAAGGTCATTACAATCATTAAATTATTCTTTTGCTTGATTTATTTCCAATATGAGTTCTCATAATATTAACTGCTTTGTAATGAATGTCTTCAACACTTTAATTTAAATATAATGATACATTCTGTATATGTAGTTGGGAGTAATTTTGGCTGCTTCCACTACTGTTTTGAAATCTGAATAATAAGTCATTATTCTAATTCACAGTTCTACAATAATTGATCAACTGTTATTTGTTATTGTTTCTCTTAATACATGAAAATCTCCAGGCTCTAAAGAATGTCCTGTGTAGAAAAAAATGACTTTCCTCAGTTCTACAATATTTGATATCTTTTCACTAGTTCCTTTGGTGATGAGCACTAACATTATAAGCTCAGAAGACTGGATTGTGGGGGTTGTGGACATGGGAACAATAGAAACAACTTTGGCCTTTGGGCCAAATAACCTTGTCTTATCTATGGCAGGCCTTATCCTCTTTTATTATTGCTCAATATTCCAAAATATCAGTGCATCTTTTCTTTTGCATACTCTTCAAAAATCATGTAATATAGATTTACAAAGTCACAGTGGAGTGCTTTTAGAAATGTAGCAAAACAGAGAACAGTTTGTACTTTATGAAGAACTGTTTGCATTGAATTACATTATGAAGTTGCACCAGAAAAAAGTTTTGATAATTCCTTTGTGGTCAATGTCTCTGCAGACTGAATTATACCCTAATATATATTATAATATATAATTATATATATATATATATATACATATATAATGTTACGAGGACTTTTTTGTATAAAAACTTAGGATTCTGTGTTTTTAAAAATTGAAAAAGGATTTCAGTGGACATTAGACACCTGCAAATAGTTGAACTTTGTGGATGTTTTGAAAGGAAGTTCAATAAAAGCTGAACTGATAATCAAGGACTGCAGGTAATCTCAAGGAAACCAGCAGGGGTTGATCTCAAAGCTACCTTCTGTTATGACAAGAGAGAATTATGACAGGGCATGTGACCTGTTTCAGGAAAGTTTTAGTTTCAGTTTGGAACTTTAAAAAGCCAGTGAGTTTGGACAAAAATGCGGAAGTGTGTAGCGAGAGCTGCAGGCTGCATAATCAGGAGAGGTAAGTACCGTTTTGAATGTTGTAATTGGGGTGCCGCCGCCGAGTGGCCGGGGGGGGTGGCCACACTGAGGCCCCCACGACGCCGATAATATGCGATGGGCTCTTCTTGACATTGGGGGTCAAGATGGGCCACTCCCCACAGAATTTTACCGCCCCCCCCCCCCCCGCACTGCGACCTGCAGCGTCGAGGGGCTGGTAAAATTCAGCCCAGAATGTGGGGAAGCGTGAGGTAATAACTTAGGTCGTAACAATAGAACAGCAGAATATTTTTTAAAAGGTGTGAAACTTGTAAATGTTGATGTTCTAAGAGACTTGGGTGTACTTGTACAGGAACACAAAACGTTAGCATACAGGTAAAGCAAGCAATTAAGAAAGCAAATGGCATGTCGGCCTTTATCGTAAGGGGATTGGAGTGTAAGAATAAAGAAGTCTTGCTACAATTGTACAGGGCTTTGGAGAGACCACACCTGAAATACTGGGTTGAATTTAATGTGGTCGTTCAGAGCACGTTTGGTGGCATGGGGGAACGGAGAATTACATTGCAGCCATTTGCCCGGAAATCTGGCGTTGTGACATTGGTTCCGGATTTTGTCAGTGGCAGGAAAGCACAATGGCGGCATTGCCGTGCAAAGGGAATCTATTTTAAATTGCTGAAATGCCATTTTAAATGTATTTAAATATAATTAATTCCGATTTAATGATTGGTGTACGATTCTATGAACAGTGGGCAGCACTCGCGTGCCTTCAGATTCATGACCGTTAAAACCTTCTGGCACCAAGGCGAGAAGCCACATTGCCGCAATGGGTAGGCAACTTAAAGCATTGCTGCATAAGGGAAGAGGGGGGTTCAGAAGCCATTGTAGGACAGTGTTGCTGCATGCTCTGCAAGGGTGTCCAGGGTCCCAGGTGCGTCCCAACTGTGGGTTTGGGGGGTTAAGTATTGGGTTGACAAACTGCTGTGTGATGGGTTTGGTTGCTCACGCTGCTGGAACAGAGGTTGGGCCATCATCATGGTTGGTCTCTGAGGGCCATCAGCAACTCCGCTGAGAGAATTATGAGATCCTCAGTTGCCAAAGCAGGGTCGTCTTAGCATTGACAGGGATCCACCAGTCTGATACACTTTCTGGCGCTTTTGGGCGCTTCTTGGCATGGTAGGCTGCTGTTGCTCTCATTTGTGGAGCTTCACGGGCAGGCGCAGCTGCCTCTTGGCTGTTCCTCTGTCAGAGGCACTGCTGCGGGGGCCCAGAAATACAGGCTGTATGAGACCCATGCAAGGTGACCTGTGGGCCTGCAGAGTGCTGTCAATGCAAGGCAGCGGAGAAGAGGTACAACACATGACATGGCTCTACTTGAGTACCATCGAGCAGGCCATTGGGCTGCTGAAGATGAGTTTCTGCTGCCTCACGAGATCTGGTGGAGACCTGCAGTATGGTCCGGTGAGGGGTATCGCGTAGTGTGGTGATCTGCTATGCTCTACACAATCTAGCTTTACAAAGCGGGGAGGCCTGACATGGTGACATGCCTGAGCGACACTCATCCGCTGATAAGGAGGATGCAGAGGAGGGAGAGGGGCAAGTAGCAATGGATGATGAAGACACTGTGCAGGCGGCCAGACAGGTTGAGCGAGGCACGAATGAGGCAAGAGACAACCTCATAATGACTCATTTCCAGTCACCTTGATGTCCCATTCACACAGTTGAATAAAGGTTCACCTTAATGCCTGAACACTGTCGCCTCCTTTCCATTTGTGGTCCCTGTCTTGTGAGCAGCTGCAATACATGCTAGTGACCATGGGAGACGATATGTTAATGAGGGCTCCCATCACAGTGGCATGTTAATGAGGCCTGTGGTCACATTGGCATTGTTCTAAGGGGTAAGGGGGAATTCAGCAGTTCACAATTAAGGCATAATGGCACATGTCTTTCATACAATGATGGCGAATGATTTGAACAAAGCAAATTTTAATTGGTTACTAAAAAACATTTTGGGTACACCCGTGAGACCCAAAGTGTGGCTAGGTATTCTGCTTAATACGATTGCGGGTGCTCCTAAGTGGTGTGATCTCTGCGACAGCAACTGGGCTGGAGGCAGGCTGCTGATCAGACTGCCCCTTGGCTTGTGATAACTTTGATGGGTGTCCTCTTCTGGCTGCCTCAGGCCTGGTTTCCAGCATTGGTGCAGGACTTTCTTCTGGCATCACAGCTGCTGGAGCTGGGCTCACTGGTGGAGGTGCTGAGGAGCTGCTGTCCACTCTCATAGTGCCCTGAGAGGAGCCCCTGTTGTATGATTGCCTTTAAGAGTGATATCCCTTTAAGATCTTAGTATACTAGTGAGCTGAGTACCAGGACGCAGTCATGTGACTACATGCCAGAGTCACTCTGCAACTGTAACACCCAGTGCAAGGTTCTGTAAATAGTTAACTCTGTACTGTATATAATAGCTTAGCTGTAATAAACCTGTTTGAGATCGTCAACCACCTGGACTCCATGCCTCTCATTTATGTTGCATCAAACAACATAAAGAATGTATTACATGGTGACAGCAGTGGCGAAATGACAACATCTCAGTTGAAGACCACAGGTCCAACAGCTTTAAAAACTACACTTCCTACAGCCAAAAGGTAGAAAGTTTCACAAAAATACTGGCCCAAACAGTAGAAAGAAAAAAGGAATTTACCTCCAGCCGTAGAAGACAGAGCACAGAATGGCAGGTTGCAAGTAAATTGGGTGAGTCATTGTGTTGAAGAATCCCAATTAAAAAGAAAAAGCTCTGAAGAGCTTAAAAATTCATTTTTTTCAAAAGCTGCATGTAAAGAAAAACAGGGAAGACCTGACTCCTCTCCCAGGCTAATTGAGATCGTCACCATTACAGGAGGCATCCATTTGAAAAAAAGCATGGGAATCTTCCAATCACTGCAGCGTCTTCATCCACACAGCTAAAGTTTTAAAAACTCACTAAAGCACTTGAGCATGAAGAAGAGCTTTCATTCACACAGCCACAGCTATAAAAATACCATTAAACCACTCAAGCGTGAAGAACATAAACAAACTCTAGCAAAAAAAGCTATTGAACTGCCTAGTGAACAGCTGTATAAACAGACAAGCTTAAATACTACAAGCAAGGTAAGCAGACAGCATTGTCAAACACCTGCTCCTCTCAATCCAAGCAGCTGCTACAAACAACAGAGAATTTCTTAAAGGGGAAACAGTAAAGAGTCACATGACAAGTCTTAAAGCATGTTTTAAGCAAAATAACAGCAGAAAGATGGATACTAAATTTCCCAGCATGAACTGGAAGGGCATGGATATCCTATCCGAGTTCCAACTTTTCAAATCGAGAATGCAATTTTGCTTCACAGATCAAGTAATTGTCGAACCTGAGAAACAAGCTCTAAAATTTGTGATAGCAGTTGTAAATGAGGCATTCCACAGAATCAATACCTCAGGCTTATCTGACAAGGACCAGAAAAATCCCACAAAGATGTGCAAAGTGCTGGAAGATCAACTCCAATTAAGAGTGAGTTTTAGAATTCACTGCCTGGAATTGATGTCCTACAGGCAATAGCCACAGGAATCAATAGACCAGTTCGTCAGTAGATGCCGTGGTAAGGGCAATGAATGCGACTTCTCAAACTGAGCTGTCAGATCAAATAATGGAGCTGGTGATTGTAGTAACACCCATTGAAGCGTTTCAAAAAGATCTCTAGGGGAAAAGGAAAGGTCACAGCATTGATGTGCTGCTGTAAAATGGCAGGAAATACAAAGCCATTGTAGCTGGACAACAGCATCTGCAGGCACTAGGTGCAGCCAACAGTTTTGACATATAACCAGGTCGAAAAGAGCAAGCAAGCTGTGTGGTAAGTGTGGTTGGTCCCACTCACCGCAAAGTTGTCCTGTGTTTTGTGACCTGTGCAAGGCGTGCGGTGCAAAAGGACACTGGGCCCGCCTATGCAAGAAATCTGCTCCAAAAACACAGCCAGAAGTCATAGAAGGACACAAGTAAACAGCAGACAAGTACAGCAACTGGCCAACAGCAGCAAGGTGGGCTCCAGACCCCTGCGTAAACACAAGCTGATACATGAAGTCCACAGTGAAACAGACTTGAGACAAGACTCCGAGAAGCAATTTTCAGCCAGAAGACAAACAAGTGTTTCACATTGTGAACCTGACACATCATGTTGATGAAGTCAAACAACTGGAAGCTTTTGATACCATTAACCCATGTGCCCAAGAAATGCTGGCAAACATACACTCAGGGTCAAGATTGACACTGACGCTAGTGCAAATATCCTATCAGTCCGAATCTTGAAGGATATGTCCCGGAGTCATTGGAAATCAATGATACAACCAACGATTGCCAAGTTATCTACATACAATGGGTCACCCATCCCTTGCAGTGGAACACTAACAGTGCAGTGCAGTTATGGTAAGTTGGCATGGAAACCACAAATATTTTACCTGGTAGACACGAGCAGACTAGCAGTGGCAGGACTACTAGTGTGTAAGGACTTCAACATCATAACCATCCACAAGGTCACCAAGGTACCCATTACAGCAGAAAAGACCAATGGTATCCGCATTGAGTCACAGTTTCTCCAGGATCTCAGTAGTTCTGGTTTAGAAAATATCAGCCCCTTCTCAGAGACGCCACACCAAGAGTGTGAAGATCCAAACTCAGATCGTGAAAGTTCTTTGTCAAAGGCAGTGTTTCTTTGCACTCCAGTGACTCAGAAGAAGAGATTGACATTGTCGCTACTGAGAAGCAAAGGCTGGCAGTGGGGAGCATTGCCAAGGGGAAATCTCCAAGGACCAGAACCTGCTTGCAGACTCTGGCCAGCATCAAACAGCGCAGTCTGGAAATCCAGCAACAGCACAATTATGCTGCGACTTCTCTTCTGCTCTCCTAGAGAACTGCCAGCACCACAACGAGCCAGAATGGACAGGTACCTTCAGGAGACAAAGTACTCCTCCCCCAGCAAATCCTTGACCTTGAGCCCTAGGCCTTCAGACCCACAGGAAAAAGAGAGGTGAAGGACATGCAGTATCCTGAAGAAGTAGTGGAGGAATGAGTTAAAGCATTGTCTATTGGCTCTTCGAGATGAGGTGCTGGAAATCTCCAAGAATGACAAGGTTTCAAAAGTTGTCGTCTTGAGAAAACCAACAGAGTATATTAGCAGGCTGAAGGAAAAGCAACAGAAACTGAATGCTGAAAGGGAGAAACCTCAGAAAAAACAGCAACAACTGAGATGCAAATTCTGAGCAAGAGTTGTCAACCACTGAAGCGATATGTGACTCTTAAGATTCTGCAAGTATAAAGTTCATAATCTCTATCCATGTGTAAATAATTTTGATGTTATCCAATGTTATATGTTTTTAGTTTTAGCATACAAGACTTATCTTTGGAAAGAAAGGGATGTTGTAAGAGTGATGTCCCTTTAAGATGGTAGTATGTTAATGAGCTAAGTACCAGGACATAGTCATGTGACTACATGCCAGAGTCACTCTGCAACTGTAACACCCGGAGTAAGGTTCTATACATAGTTAGCTCTGTATTGTATATAAAAGCTGTAATAAACCTGTTTGAGGTCTTCAACCAACTGGACCCACACATCTCATTTATGTTGCATCAGACAACGTAAAGAACTCATTACATCCCCCAGTGTGGATGGCAACCTTCCCTTCTCCCTTTGAAGGTTTTCTTCAGCCATCCTGCTCACCAGAGAAGGACGAGAAGTGGGAGAAGTCTCCAGGCTCCTGTTTCTTCACTCGCCTTGCCACTGCTGCTTTGAGCTCATGGCCAATGTTCTGGGATTCTTTACCCCAGAGGTTTGTGTATACTCCATCATTGAATATATTTAAGGCTGAGGCAATAAGATCTTTGGTCTCTCAGGGAATCAAGGAATATGGTGAGTGGGCAGGAAAGTGAAGTTGAAGTCCAAGATCAGCCATAATCCTATTGAATGGCGGGGCAGTCTCGACAGCTGTATGGTCTACTCCTGCTCCTATTTCTTATGTTCTTAATGTTCTAAAAGGGGCCTAAAACCCGTTTTTGGACATTGATGCCAGATTTGGCAAAACTGAGCCGAGTAAAATGATGGGAATTCAAGCTAACATATAAAAGAGGTAGGTAATATGATTGTTATCTTTCCCTCATTTGGAAACTGAGCTTGCATCTGCAGCAAGAGTGTAGACTAAAAGCAAAAGCAAGAAACCAAGGCAATGAAGCTGCCAGTCTTGTCAGGAAAGTTATTTCGAATACAGGGTTTTTACATGAATGAAGGCTGAAAAGAACTACAAGATTGATTCCATCAATATTGCCATGGTTATTGTTAATTATCTTATAAAACCAGACCATCTATGTGCTTGGTTAATGCATTGAAAGCTGTTCTCAGATTTCGTCTGTGCAAAACTGTTTTGCTAATGCACAATTCAGAAGAAATCACAACAATGATATGAAACAATGATTTGGGTTAAGTATGTAGCAACGACTTTAAAGGATTTCAGAAAGTACATTACATGTGTTTATCTGTCACCTGCCACAACTTAATTAGAGCAAAATACTGCAGATGCTGGAACTCTGAAATGAGAACAGAAAGTGCTGGAAATACTCAGCAGGTCTGGCAGCATCTGTGTAGAGAGAAACAGAGTTAATATTTCAGGTCTGACCCTTCATCAGAGCTGGCAAAAGTTAGAAATGTAACAGTCTCTGAGCAAGTGAAAGGGGGGAAGAAGAACAAGAAGGAAGGGCTGTGATAGGACAGAGTGGGGAGAGATTAAATGACAGAGATGTCATGGAACAGAATGCAAATGAAGTGCTAAATAGTTATAGACCTGAAACGTTAATTCTGCTTCTCTCTCCAAAGATCCTGCCTGACCTGCTGAGTATTTCCAGCACTTTCTGTTTTTATATCAGATTTCCAGCAGCTGCAGTATTTTGCTTTCATTTTGCTTCCATAATAGTGAGTATATTTTGATGTTCTGCTTTTGTTTTCGGTAAAGGTCCCACACAGTCTACCAACACCCTACTAAATGGTTCCCCAAAAACTGGTATGGGAATTAAAGGTGCTGGATTTATGGCAGGTTGCGGTTTTCCCACAATCTGGCGCATTTGGCACATTTTACAAAACTGTACCACGTCTTGGTAAAGACCTGGCCAGTAAAAATGTCGACTTGTACGTGATTGGTTCTTCTGGATCCCCACATGTCCCGCCATAGGAATTTCATGGGCTATCCTTAATAATTCCCAGCAATACTTGGGTGGTACCACTATCTGGTGATCCATTCTTCATCCGCAGGTATGTGAGGAGGTCTTCCCTTCCTCATTGGAACCCCATTTTCAACATAGACGCCTTCTGGAACGCCCTTTGCTTCAACTTCAGTCACAGCCGATTGTACCACTTTAATTAACACTAAATTGGCTTGCTGAGCCTTGGATCAGAGAAGATTTACTGAACATTTCCTTCAGATTATCCAAATCCCCAAAGAAAGTTTCAGATATTTGGCTATCTGTCTGTGACCACCGACAATGCAACTTGGTTAGCTACTGCTCGGGTCACTACACGTGAAGGAAAAATTCCTGGAACCTTTTCCTGCAACTGCTCTGTCTCTTTGACTTCACTTGGTCTTTCCGTGACTACTGGAGAAGCTCCTACCTTCGCTCCAGCCAAATCATTTCCCAGGAGTAGGTCAACTCCATCTACAGGCAAGTGATGGACAACTCCTATAGTTACCATTCCAGACATTAGGTCACACTCCAGGTGCACCCAATCAAAGGTATGGGTATATACTCCCCGCTAATACCGTTCACTAAAACCTTGGCATTCAATGTTCTCTGTGGTGGAAAAGTTATGTCTTTCCCCAGTACAAGAGTTTGGGTGGCTCCTGTATCCCTAAGTATAACTGTAGGTTTACCTGCCTCACTTGAGGGATAAGGAATTACTTTTCCTTTTGACAAGAATTCCCTATAACTCTCAGCTATCATATTCACCTCCCCCTAATGCACAGCGATTTTTGTACTTGGCCTTACAGCTGCAGTCAGAGCTATAGCCTGATCTGTCGTACTCTTGGTCAGAGTCCCTTTCTTTGCATTGCTTTGTTGCAGCCCAAAAGGTTCCATGGGTTTACCCCGCAACTTCCAGCATTCTGCACAAAGATGTCTCACCTTGTGACAATGGTAACACTTAGGCTTTCGGACCTAACTTCCACCCTCAGCATCTGCCTTTCTGGACTTAGGAGGAGATCCTGGGGCATTCTCAGCTATTCCTTCTTGTTCCCGGCTACTTGCCTTCCTTTAACCCTTTCCCCCTCACCTTCTATGCTTCTCAGGTTTGTGGGGGTGATGGAAAAAGGGATTTGGCTTGTAAACAAGCTCATAATCATCAACGATCTCAGCTGTCTTCCTGACTGTTGAAACTGTCTGGTTGTCGAAATGGGTTCTTACTAAAGGAGGGAGTGAATTTTTAAATTCGTCCAGGAGAATTATTTTCCTAAGGGTCTCATACATGGCCTCTACCTTTAGTGCCTGCATCCAATGATCAAAATTAATTTGCTTTACCCTCTCAAATTCTATATAAATCTGCCCAGGCTGTTTCCGGAGGTTCCGAAATTTCTGCCTGTAAACTTCAGGGACCAACTCATAGGCAAGAACAGCCTTTTTTGCCATCTCATAATCTGCAGAAGCCTCCGTCGAGAGCATGTCATAAACTTCACGAGCTCTGCTCATCAACCTGCTTTGCATGAGCAGAGTCCAGCTTTCCTTCAGCCACTTAATCTGTCTATCTATCTTTTCAAAAGAAATGAAAAGTGCCTCTACGTCCCTTTCCTCAAACTTCAGGAGGGCTTGCACAAATTTAAACAGCTCTCCACTGAGTCCTGGGCTGGAGTCAGATCTTTCCTCACCAGAATTTTCACTGGACTCAAGGCCGCCCTTTTGTTTTAGTTCCAGCTTTTTAAATTTGAATTCCCTTTCTCACTCCCTTTCTCTCTCCTGCCTCTCCTCTTTCCAAATTCTAGCTAATTCAACTGAATTACCATCTGGATTGCCTTTTCCTTCCAGTTTCAAATGTTGTGTCGATACTTCAATTATGTCCGCTTTCTTAGTCCCTGGTTTTAACTCTAACTCCACCTTTTCTGCCAATTCTTTTAGCCTCACCTTGGTTAAGTATTTTAAATCACTCTGGGATAAGTCCCCCCTCCCCAGAAAAGTTGTAGCAACTGACAAAGCCATTCTGGTAGTGTAAACTTTACTCTAATGCACAAGAAACCTGGTGTTTTCCTATTCGCCTTTTCAATTATTATTACCCCGCTTACAATTGTGCCTCATCAACTTTGGGTTATCCTGCACAGAGCCCCCAATTATATGTTATGACCTAGGCGGGAGGAGTGCACTGTCTTTGTCTAGTTCCACTTCTCCACGGGTCACTATATACATTTAAATGTTTACCTGGTTACCGATGCGGCCAATTATATACTCTATTTTTATTTCAGAATAAAATCCATCAACCAGGTTTCTTTAATAGACAACAAAATTATCAAATTTTATTATAAAACAAGACTTATTCAGTAAAATGCAAAGCAATAACACACAGATTGAAATATGAAAGTTCCCTTTTAGATTAGCCCAGCACACATACACACACACACGCACACACACACCAGTTTTTTTTTTAAAAGAAAGATGTTTTCTCTGCAGAGATATCTTTACAAAAAAAGGCCAAAAAAAAACTTTGGTCAAATACTTGTTAATTCTTGAAGGAAAATGATAATATATGGAATGATATCAGTTGAATCTTTTCTGGTGTCCCAAATATACGTAGATGGCTGTCACAGGGATCTTTTTGGAGCAGTTTTCTTCAGGCAACATCGAGGATTAGTCAGGCAGGCTTTCCAGGAGAAATGTGGCATAAGTTTCTCTATTTCTCACACTGGATTCTCAGGGTTTCTCAGAGGTGGAGAAAGGATCAGCTGGGTGCTTCTCTCAGCAGACTGCAATCCCAACTGACTCAAAAGAATGTCCAAAATGAAACCAAATCTTGACATGTCACTTCTCTGTAAACAACTCCCCTAGTCACCAAGGCTCTTGCTATTTATTTATCTTAAGGCTAAATCCAGTAAGGACATCCAGTAAGGGTTTGCTTTTAAACAAAGTTCCCCAAGTCCTTCCAGTGACCTTTTTCTAAAAAAAAAGTCCATTATCTATGGAATCTCTTCAGTCCCAAATGAATCCATCTGCACAATTTTAAAACACTAGTTCTATTAAAAAAATAGAAGTACTTTCACAACACATACTAAAGTCAGACTTTCAAACAGGCGCACGGCATCCGCTAAGCACCAGTTTTCACCCTTTCACCAAAATAACCCCCACAGTTTCTATTTTATTAACTGCTCCCTCGCTCTCTAAAATGTAGACTTTCTTCACCCAATGCCATCTTAGTTTAACTTCTCCCAATAGCTCTACTTAGCATCTCTACAAACAGGTTGGTGCTATTTCAGTTCAGATGAAGGCCTTATCTTTGGCATAGCTGTCACCTCTTCAGCATATGCACAGAAGGGATACCTTGTGAAGTGAGGTAATGTTAAAGGTTTAGAAACATTTGGAGAATCATATAGGTCACGTGAATGTGGGCCAAAGGTACTCATTAAATACCTCAATATGGCAACCCTTAGAAAGTTATGAGTGAAAATTCCACTCTCGGGCTGGGATTTTGTGTGGCCTCCTGTGGTGGGGTGAGAGACAGGAGGGCACAGGGTATTGTGAAAGGTGGTTGGGGAGGGCAGAGGGCGGGAGGGCAGAGGGCGGGAGGGTCCATTGCCACCTTGTCACAAACGATCTTCCCGGGGGTGGGATAGGCCGACAACGGCCTTCCCATCCAGAGGCCAATTGAGGCCCTTAAGTGGCCTATTAGCGGCAAATTAAGAGCCTCTTCGCGCCACTGCTGGGATCTTACCTGCAAAGGTTAGGTAAGTAATGCGTTGTTACCTTCATGAATTTTTTTCGGCATCTGACATTGCCACTGAGCTCAATCTGCATATGTGAGGAACCAGTTTACCCCCCTGGGAATGCCCTCCACCGGACTACATGACCAGCCCCCACCGCCTCACCAGGGCTTTCCAGACTGGCCCCAGTGACCCCCGCCTCACTCACCTTGGGTCCAATGTTCCAGTGCTGGGCCTGGGTCCAAGGTTTCTGCAGAACCGGCAGTGGCCACTGCCTTCGGTGGTGTTGCAGATGCTGCTGGGCTGCCGGCTATCTGATTGGCCGGCAGCTCTTGGAGGCAGGATGCCTGTCTTTAAAAGGATGGGGAGCCTGGCCCCTGAAATTTTGGGCTAGATTTTGCTTTCGCGTCATCGGGAGCGGCGGCAAGATGCTAAATGTCAACCGTTCCACATATGACGTTTGCAACCGTGTCACCACAATTACGCGGAGGTCAGCCATTTAGCATAATGGCAGCGGCCATTCTCCCCCCACCCCCCAAATCACATGGCAGGGCGGCTTTGGCAACGCCATTTACGGAGTCTCCTGGATTTTGGATTGCAGAGTTCAACCCTCCCCTTCCTTCCCCCCGCCAACTATACCCACTTGCAGAGCTTCCCCCTCCACACCCCCACAGTACCCACTTGCAGAGTTCTCTCCTCCCCCCACAGTACCCACTTGCAGAGTTCCCTCCCCCCCCACAGTACCCACTTGCAGAGCTCCCCCCCCCCACAGTACCCACTTGCAGAGTTCCCTCCCCCCACCACAGTACCCACTTGCAGAGTTCCCTCCCCCCCCCCACAGTACCCACTTGCAGAGATCCCCCCTTCCCTCACATCTGCAGATGGAGCTTCGTGGCAATGTCAGATGCCGAAAAAAAATTCATGAGGATAACAATGCATAACTTGCCTAACCTTTGCAGGCACTGATGACTCCTGCTTCAGTGGCACTAGCTTTTCAACGATGGGAAAGTGAAGGCACATGAGTGCCACACGCCGTGCAGACGATCGCGAACGCCTGTTCGGATGATGTACTAATTATATATACGAATGCATGCAAAACAGTATTTAACATCTTTGAACTACAATCCCCTAGCTTAGTGGTGGAGGTGGTGCCACGGAACCCCACCGCCTCTGAGAAAATCGGAACCCAGCATTACAGCTTCGGGTTCCATGGCGGATGCAGTTGCACGATTCTCCGGCCTGCCCAGCCATAGAACCCGCCTTCCAACCAAGCACAAAATCCGACCTTTATTTAAAAAGACCAGAGGATCACTCCGGGGGTGAGCTTTCCTCCCCTTTTCGGCCTGGCACCAGAAGCCCCACCTTCAGCAAAAGATCCAGCCCTAGGACATCAGAGCATAATTTAGTCTGGACACTTCAGTGAGGTGTTGAAGGAGTGTTGGAGGTGCCATCTTTTGCAGGAGGCATTAAATTGCTTGTTCAGGCAGTGTGAAAGAACACATGGCATTATATGAAAACAAGCAGGGAGTTATCCTGGTGTCCTAGCCAACATTTATCACTCAACAACACCAGCAAAGTAGATTAATTAGTCATATTACTCACTTGCTATTTGTGGGACCTTTCTGTGTGCAGATTGGCTGCTGCATTTGCCTACATGCTTAAAAAGTAATTTGTTGACTGAAATAATTTGGTTTGTCCTGAGGAAGTTAAAGGTGCTCCATAACTTTGTCTTTTTATTTTTAAAAAGTATAATTTTCAGTAAATTATAAAGAATAAATAGCAGCGATACATAAAGAAATAGCCATAAGACAAGTTTAAGTAATAAATATTGCAAGCACAGTGTAAAAATATTAAAAGGAATGACCATCATGAGGCTTGCCAAGGGATTGCACAAAGCACACTGAATAAGCATCCGTAACAACACAGGAATACTCTGGAAGTCACTGCCATCTCCTAATCAGGTACATCCAATACCAGAAACACACTGAACCAACAAAAATGTTGCCTACAGCCATCGATTTCCATTCATTATATCACTGCAGTGTGGATTCTACACTAAGGGCTGGATTTTACGCACCAGCCGCCTGGAGCAGCAGTGGGTGAAAAAAATGGCAGCCTGCACATGCGCTTTTCTTCACGGCGGCCCACAATAATATGCCGGTTGGGCCGTCGCCCCCAATTATGTGGAGGGGGTGGGCTCACCAACGCCAGCCATTGCGTTAGCTGCCTTTGCGCAGGGGCAGGCGCCAATTTTAAAGGCCTGCCGGCTAACATAAATGTTTAAAGTTATACCCACCCCAACTGTATTGATTAAAAATCGGCTGCTCCTTATTCATTATTTGCAACCCCCCCCCACCCCCACAAAGCACTTACCTTCCACACTTGACCATTTCCACTGCCAAACTTAACAAAGTGCACAGGTCACCCCTTCCCACCATCCCCTACTCTAATGATGTAAATTTGACCCCATCCCCCACACTTAAAATCTTAAGTTCCCTACTTCCCCACCAAGTCGGCATTTGCTTTCCCCAGACTGGAAGTGAGTGCTGGCTGCTGCTCAGAAGATCGCGGCCTGACAGTATGTTTGGAGTCACTTTTATTTAAATGGATGCATTCTGCTACTTTGAATATTTTAATCCGGGTCCCATCCCCCAGAGGTGGGGTGGTGGGGCAACACAGAGCCTCGCCGCTTCCAGGAAGATCCACCCAGCCCTCCCGGTGTCAACTTCTGTGGCACGCCGCTGCCGGAACGATCTTCAGCCGCTCGCCACCGCCCCCCCAGTCCCGCCCTGCCATGGAGCCCAACGTTAGGAACTTTGTAAAATCCTGGCCTAAGTGTTTGCTTGCAAGGTACCTCAACCATGTAAAGACTTTAAAGCATAAAATGCGGGAACAAAGGAAGATTTAATGACAAATGGCACATCTTTCTTTTATCTAACCTCCTCTTGCCATTTTCTTGTTTTTTTAAGCTTCCAGGCTTTACAATCTTGTCTCTTTTTTTGCTATTGACCGTACATCTTTGGTTATCTCTTTGTGTACATATGTAATATATTCCATCAGTGATGCTTCTCCCCAGGAATCAACATGCCACAGGGTTTGACGGGAATAGACCATATGTATAATCTTGGTGCTATGGAAACAGCATTGTCTGCAATCAGATTTTGCATGTTTTCAGTCACTGGAGGAAAGGCACAAATGAGATTCACAGGCTTGATCTGTGATGGTTGCAGCTAATTAAATTTACAAAATGATGAAATAAAACAAGTTTAAATTTTTAAAAAAGCTTCAAGTGCTAAGACTGACCTATTTACCCCACTTACACCCAATAGATAGATTTACAAATTTTGTTTGAAAGGAAGTTGAAGTTTTTATTCTGGACCTGCACACAATTTCTTCCTTCAAGCCCCACAAATCATGTGCATTTGAACAATAGCTCAAAATGTGTAAGTCTTTGACAAAACTGCTGCTGAGACCAACAAAACAGATTATTCTCTGTGAGAACAGAAGCAGGACAGGACAACAAAAGCAGTTATCAGACAATAAATGTACATATTTAACAGTTAAGATAGGAAGTTAAATTCGTCTTTGATCTGTTCTTTGTCTGAGTTCCAGTGTGATCGACACTACTCTCTATTTGTTCATATTGAGGCCAGTTGGGATTGCTGCCAGATAATGTGTCCTGTGGAGTAGAATAAGGAGTTTGGGGTTGTTGCCAAATTCCGGGTTCTAATAGCACAAAATTGGCAATGATTAAGACTGTGGATTCTGGGAAAGCAGTGGGGGTACCTGGTATCAGTCAAGTGACAGACCAGACAACTGAACGACAGAATGAACTGAGACATTTATTTGGTGAATTATTTTATTTATATACAGATTTCCTGCAACTCAAAATAGGAACAGAGGTATGTAGAAAACAGATTGCATCTATTCACTCTTAAATCTAAATAATGATCGGAAAATTGAAGAGTGCAAACCTTAAAGAGCATTTGATAGTATTGAGTTTACATAGAGCTCATTTGGTTAAGTATTTGAGACCTTCACTTGCATACTGAAATGTGCGGTGGTGCTTTTGTGATGTAAACTCTACAGTATGAGGTCATTTTGACAAAATGTGTACAACAAATATTTGTAGATCATTCATTTACACTAAGCTTGTGTGAACTGAGGTAGTTTTGGAGAGAGAAAAAAAATCTATATTTTAAGAATTTTGTTCACTATCTACCTCAGGTTGCAATGTAAAACAATTATTTCTCCCCAGTGTGGAGAAATAGCTGTCACACTTCACACCAGTATGGCACTGTTAAATGCTATCTACAGTTCTTGCATCCAAAAGAATTGTAGCTGAATTTATTGTATGATGGGTGTGGGAAATTCTTATGTCCTTTCAGTCAGGTCCTAAATGGACTAGATAAGTGAACAGGGAATATGGATATTAACAAGCTCTCCCAATTATTCAATGGATTGGATTGGAAATTCTGGAAGCCAGGAAAAATGAAAGGGTGCCATAAACCCTGCCAAGGGGGTGCAATTTGAGGCAGAACTTAGATCTGCCAGGTTTCTGTCCCATGCCTCTATCCCTGGAAATTGTGCAATAAGGCGGGGCATGCCTTCTTAAGCTCTCTCCCTTTCTATCCTGCACTGATTTTCAGGGCATGGTGTGTGGTGTTCCCATTCTTAAGGAATTTCTCTCCCATTTTCTGCTGTTACACCTAGTGGATCCCATGCCTGCTGACTGCAGACATGAGTGGAATTTTCCCAGGCAAGAGGAGGCGGGTTTGTGTGCGTGCATGCGGAGAGTTAAATCCCCCAAAAGTGACGCCGGAAAAAGAGCTCCAGCCATGGCCAGATAAAAGGCTGCTGTTCAAAGCACTTTTTCTTCTCTGAGAGTGATATCACTGCTTGACAGGTGATTGCCAGCTTCTTGGCAGGCAATTGATCTGTCTAGCACTTCACTCACCTTCAGCTGCACTTCCCTGCTGCCAGCCTTCACCACAGCATGGGAGCAGCTTATGCAGCTCCACCTTCCACCTCTAATGAGGCACCAGCACCAGCTGTCTTCTCCTCAGACACACACTTCTCCATAGGGCAGAGGGAATGGACACTGAGATCTAGCTGGAAGGATGCAAGACCCCCAAAACGGTCCGCAGGCAGAGGAGCAGCTCTCTCGACATGTCTGAGCACCAGTGTCTCAGGAGACTCAGGCTGTCATGGCAGGTCACAGCTGATATCTGCAGCCTCCTGGAACAAAACCTCCTTCCCACTGGAGCTGATGGGCATGCATTGCCAGTGTCCAATAAGGTGCCTGTCACTGGAGAGAAAGCAAAGAGTAATGACTTGTGTGGAGAGGAGGGTAGGCCAAGATTTGTGGAGGGTGAGTGCGAGTGTTGGCTGTTCAGAAGGGTATGTGAAGTGCCAGGAGAGAGAGGAATGAGCGCTGGTGTGTTGTCCTGAGAAGTGCTAGGCAGGAGAATGCTGGGAAAATGCTTGGCCCCTGAAAGTGTTATGCCACTCACCTGTCATGCCCTCCTGGATCCTCTTGGCACACTGTCATCAGGCTGGAGGGACCACACTTCTGCTGCTGACCTCCTCGGGCACTTCCATCCACAACTGCTTGATCGGAGAGGTTGATCTCTGTCCTTGGGAGAGCTCACCTCACTGCAGTCCCTCAGATCCCTCAGCAGAACCTCCAAGCAAGAGTAAGAGACCCAGGGAGCTGCCTGCCCAGGTCTCCTCTTTATTCCTATGGTTTCTGCAACCTCAAAAATCCAAGTGTTGGTGAGCCATTGTAACCCATGTTGTGGCCCTTTAATTAGAAATCCTTCCTTTGGCAGAATGTTTGCATCATCCTGCCTGCCCACCCTAATTGGTCGGAGAACTGGGAGGTGGGACGCTAATGCGGTGGCTCAGTTAAAGAGCCACAGAGAAACCCGCTCCTTCAGCATTCGGGTTGTCGGCATGCAAATGGTCCTGTCGTTTGGCCAGGGACTAAGTCCGCAAAATTCCGTCCATGGTTTCTGTTCTGGGCCTAATGAAAGCCCAAGGAAAATAAAGAGCGATCAATTACCTTCACAGGGTTCCCTGCAGATACTTAAGAAATGTTTTAACTGTTTAATCTTTGGCCAGTAATATCCTTTGGCTCTTCCACTCAATGGCAAAGCGGAATGTGTGCCTCTCAGCTCTGCTACAGACCCATACTGTTCACCCCAAATATTAAAATAGTGCTGCCCCTGCGATTTAGGACAGGGTTAGTTGACTGGAAAAGCAGCAGGTGGAAGTCCTGTCCATCCATATTTCAACCCCTGGAAAGACTCTGTGGTATTTCAGGCCCATTGTGTAGAATGGTACTGAACTGTGCAAGTCAGGAAGGGTTCTTTTCAAATCCTGATTGTATGCTGAGTTGGCCGATCTCAGCTATTATTGCAACAGGGCAGTGTTTGGCCTCAGCCTGTACAAGCTACTGAGAAAAACTAGTCAGTCTTCCTACTCCTATTTAATGATCTCTTTTACAAATGTGTGTGTGAATTATTTTCTGAAAATATACTTTATCCATAAAATTTTTCAAAGTACATTGCATAACAGTTCAAACTGGACATTACATAAAGTGCAAAACAGATCAGTTTGTTTCAATACTGTACATGTGTGTGTGAATGTTAAATGAGGATGTGACCAGGCTGTGATGCTCTCCTATGCTCTTATAGCCCACTGTAACTCATTGTCCGTGCTTACACATGAATGTGCAGCTGACAGATCTGTGACATGAGCAGCAGTCACATAGATCAGAAATAATTAAGTCAATTAGCCAGGAATGGCCAATAGCTTTAGTGTAAATAAATGTGAAGCATATTAGAACAGGAAACAGTAAATGATAGCTATTTGAGCGAGGGATGAAAGGGAACATCTGTCTACGGAACCATTCCCCACCAATTTTCTCTCCTTTAGAAGGGGAAGGCTAAGATGAGAAAAGTGGTGGGGGGTTGCGGGGGGGGCGGTTGGTGGTGGGTGGCAGGAGAGAGACAAATGTGAAACAATGGACCCTGATTGCTACTGCATAATAGAAAGCTGACCAACGGTGAAGTTCTTCCCTTTTTTTGCAGAAAGCTGAAAAATGAGAAACCTCTGTGTATGTTTTAGACTGCTTGCATTGAGATGCAATTTATTGTCAATGTCACCTGCTTTATTTCTCATGTTGCGACAAGGGAAAGAGAGCAGATAATATTGACAATAAATAAACTGGGGAGGGCAGACAGCATACAATCCAGGACTACCCAGAATGTGACCTGATAGGCCCAGTAGTACCTATAGCCTCTGGGAGTAGGTGAAGGATCGATTTTGTTTTAAAACCTGCACCTTTTCCCTTTTGAGGAGCATATGTTTTTTTTTGATTGGTCAAAAAGTATCCAGCTAAAACCAGTAAAATGAAAAGAAAAAAGTACTGAAAATGTTTGAAATCTGAAATGAAAACAGAAGATGATGGAAGCAAACAGCAGATTAGTCAACAACTGTAAAGAGAAATAAAAAACAAGTTTACATATCAGGTATCCTTCATAAGAACCTTATTGTGTTTGTAGATTTTTTTTTGTTTCAAAACTAATAAAATCCTGGTATTAACTGGATGCAAAGTCTAAAGGTGAGTAGAGGATGTTTTATTTGCAGTAACAGCATTCTTGTCCTTGGTGTAATATAGTTCCAGGTGTTGATGTGGTTTTGTCTATTTTTGGTTGTTAACTGGAAGATTGCCCACCTTCGCCACTTATTTGGCTTCTATTTTTGTTATGTACTCTACCAAAAAGATTCAGCACAGGTAACTCTCAAACATTTGTAAATGGAGAATTCTATAAAATATGCAGTACATTTAAACTGGAAACAAAGGAGTTCTGCATTCTATATTGTTTTCTTGTTCATTTTTTTTCTTTTCTTTTTTTCTTTTTCCTTACCTCGAAGATAGTGAATCAAGCTGGGGTATTGTTCCACTGACAATGATGCCATCTAGTTCCTCTGACAAGTAGCATAGATTTATGTATAACAATTTATACATTGAGAGGGTGCTCTCGCTGTCAATGGTACTCTTTAATGTAAAGGAATTAATCTCTCAATTACAAATGGCAACAGTGACCCTGATTTTTGTTGGGTCCCACCAGTTCGATTCTATGTCATCTTGCTCAATGTGTTGAACTGCATCTGTATCTATGGGCGGAATTTTCAACTGATGGTCCCTGCTGAAATGACGGGACAATTAGCAGATCGGGATCCCATTGAAAGCTTCAGCAGGCTTTGCCATGGCTGTTTACCTGAGCTATAGCATTAGCATCCTCCCTCCAGGTTCCTTAGCCAATCGGAGGGCGGAGGGGGTGCAGGATGACAAGTTCATTCTGTCAAAGGAAGGATTTCTAATTAAAGGGACCCAAGCATGGGTTCCAAGGGCTCAACTGCAAATGGATTTTTGAGGCTGCAGTAACCACAGGAATGGAGGAGACCTGGCAAGCTGCTTCCCGGGTCTCTCACTCTTATTTGGAGCTCCTGCTGCGGGAGCTAAGAGATTACAGTGAGGTGATCTTTCCCAAGGATGGGAGGAAGACGACATCCTCTCCAACCAAGGAGGTGTGCATGGAAGAGGCCGAGGAAGTCAGCAGCAGGAACATGCTCCCTCCAAACTGGAGACATTGCACCAAGAGGATCCAGGACCTCAGGAGGGCAGGAGAGGTGAGTGGTATCGCATTTTCAGGTATCAAGCTCCACACTCTACCTTTCCCAGCACTCTCCTACACAGCACTCTTCAGAACAGCACAATTGCAGCTCCACTTATTCCTGTCTCTCCAGGCACCTCCTCACATCCCCATCTGGACAGCCAATGCTCACACTCACCCTCATTCTATTGCTCTCGCGCACTATTGTCACCATCCACAAATGTCTTTCTCTGCTCTTCACATAAGCCATTTCAAACACTCATAACTCTTTGCTTTCTCAGGAGAAGATACCACATGACATTGGGTACCAGGGCAGCCACTGGCAATGTGTGCCCACCTAGTCCACTGGAGAGGACGTCTTGTTCCAGGAGGCTGCAGATATAAGCAATGACCTGCCATGAAAACCTGAACCCCCTGAGGCACTGGTTCTCATTTATGTCAAGAGAGCTGATCATCTGCCTGTATACCCTGTGTTAGGGATCTCGCCTCCTTCGAGCTGGAACTCTGGCTGAGTTTTTCCAAGCTCAAAAAAGTCCCACCGCCGGGGCCAAAAGTGGATGCCGGGACCACTGTCCAAATGAGGATGGTGGCACACTTCTAGAGCTTCCGGTCCAATCAGAGGGTCATCGGCTTGGCAGTCTCGGCAGCGCCACCACTAGCAGCAGCCACTACTGGGGCTACAGGACGGGGAAGAGGGCACCACCATGGTGAGGAGCCCTCAAAGGCCAGGTAAGTTAATTTTAAACAGCAGGGGCCAGGTAGGGAGGCCTCGGTGATCGGCGGGGTAGAAGGGGGTGGGGTTCGTCAGCTTCAAGCGGCAGCACCTAGCTGCAGGGGTGGCCATTGCCACCGAGGGGCCCCTCTGTGGGCCACAAAGTGGCCAGAAAGGAGGACCCACCCCCTCCCACTGGAGGCCGCTAGGGTTTATCTGGTGGTCCCCCATCCAGCGGCAGACCCTCCCAATGTGTCCAAAATGCTGGCAGGAGCGGGAGGTGGACCTTAATTGAGCAGTGCTGTAGGTTCCGCTGCTGGTAAAATGCCGCAGTGCTGGGAAGATGTCGGGCTCGCCTCACGACGCTTTCCCCCACCATGTTACTGCCCTCTCGCCTCCCAGCCTGTCGCTATAGGGCGGGTAAAATTCAGCCCTCTGTGTCCATCCCCTCTGCCCTGTGGTGCAGCATGTGACTAAGGAGAAGGCATTTGGTACTGTTGGTGTTGGCGTTGCTGCTCCTCCTGTTCTTCATCAGAGATGCTAGCTGGAGCTGCATGAGCTGCTTCCATGCTGTAGTGAAGGCTAACAGCAGCAACGTGCAGCTGAAGGTGAATCAAGTGCAGGACCAATGACATGCCTTCCAAGAAGTTGGAAATCAAGCAGTGTTACCACTCTCTGAGATGAAGTGCTGTTAGCACTCTCACCTGGCCGTAGCTGGAGCACTTCAGTTCCACTGATCAAAGGCTTCCCAGCCTGCCAGTTTCTCTGAAGAGGCTCTCCCCATTGGGTACTCACTGGGTGACCCTAGCGAGTTGCTGACAGCATGGGAAATTGGTCCGCTGGCTATTAAAGCCAGAATGCTGAGTTAAGGAGACACTTAATTTCCTGTTTGCACAATCTAATTACCTTCCCAAAAGCTCCAAGGGGGTTTCCCATCTGCCTGTAAACCCACCTGGGTAAAACCTGAAGGTGAGCGGAATGATGTTGGGATCCCGACCCAACATCACTTTTTGAGGGTTTTAACTCCCTGCATGCACCCAACCCACCTCTCCTTGCCTGTGAAAATTCTTCGCTGTGTCTGTGTGCTCGACATTGCTTGGTCATGCATGCAGATGCATGGTACTAGTTCACACATGCAGAGGAGTGAAAATTGCAGACACTCACAATACACAGGTCTCCATTTATATAACATTGTATAGTGGGTGTGCAACACGAGTACTGGCAGATCAGGTGGATCAGTGCGTGGAGGACACTGATCACCTGAGACTTGAACAGAAACATTAAAGTACTTTTAAGACAGGACAATGTGTAACAATGATCCATTCAATCATAAGGGAACTATCAACCTGATTTTTTCCTCATTTGGTATCCACACATATACATGAGTGTGCATGTGTTCACGCACACACCAAGTGGGGAATTTTTCATCAGAACTGGCAAAGGTTAGAAATGTAACAGGTTTTAAGCAAATAAAGCAGTGGGGCAAAAGATAACACAAGGGAAGGTGTAGATAGGACAGAGGGTCACAGAGAATAACTGACCAGAAGGTCATGGAGCAAAGGCAAAGGGTGTGTTAATGGTGTGGTGAAAGACAAAGCGTTCATGCAGAGAGGGTGTTAACTGACAGAATAATGAACAGCCCTGGCCAAAAGCACAAACATGAAAAAAGTGGGCAGGCACATGGTAAAAAAATGAATAATGAAACAAACTAAAATAAAATAAAAATAAAACTAAAAATAAGAAAGGGGGGCCAGTCATGCTCTGAAATTATTGAACTCAATGTTCAGTCTGGTAGGCTGTAGCGTGCCTAGCTGGTAAATGAGATGCTTTTCCTCGAGCTTGCGTTGATGTTCACTGGAACACTGTAGCAAGCCCAGGTCGGAGATGTGGGCATGAGAGCAGGGGTGTGTGTTGAAATGGCATGCGACAGAAAGCTCGGGTCATGCTTGCGGACGGAGCAGAGGTGTTCTGCAAAGCGGTCACCCAATCTGTGTTTGGTCTCCCCAATGTAGAGGAGACTGCATTGTGAGCAGTGAATACAGTATACTACATTGAAAGAAGTACAGGTAAATCACTGCTTCACCTGAAAGGAGTGTTTGAGGCCTTGCACAGTGAGGAGACAGGAGGTAAAGGGGCAGGTATTACACCTCCTGCGATTGCAGGGGAAGATGCCGTGGGAAGGGGACGAGGTGGTGGAGGTAATGGAGGACTGGACCAGGGTGTCGCGGAGGGAACGATCCCTTCATAATGTTGACAGGGGAGGGGAAGATGCATATGGTGGTGGCATCACGCTGGACGTGGCGAAAATGGCAGAGGATGATCCTTTGGAATGTGGAGGCTGGTGGGGTGGAAAGTGAGGACAAGGGGATCCCTGTCGCGGTTCTGGGAGGGAGGGGAAGGGGTGAGAACAGAGGTGTGGAAAATGGGCTGGAAATGGTTGAGGGCCCTGTCAACCACAGTGGGGTGGGGTGGGGGGGGATCCTCGGTTGAGGAAAAAGGAAGACATATCAGAAGCGCTGTTGTGGAAGCTTATATTATCAGAGCAGATGCATCGGAGACAGAGAAACTGGGAGAATGGAATGGAGTCCTTACAGGAGGCAGGCTGTGACAAAGTGTAGTCGAGGTAGCTGTGGGAGTCGGTGGGCTTATAATGAATATTAGCAGACAGCCTATCCCCAGAGATGTAGACAGAGAAGTCAAGGAAGGGAAGGGAAGTGTCGGAGATGGACCATGTAAAAGGTGAGAGAAAGGTGGAAATTGGAAGCAAAGTTGATAAAGTTTTCCAGTTCGGGGCGGGAGCAGGAAACAGCACCGATTCAGTCATCAATGTACCAGAAAAAGAGTTGGGGGAGGGGGCCTGAGTAGGACTGGAACATGGAATGCTTGATATATCCTACAAAAAGACAGGCATAACTAGGACCCATGAGGGTACCCATAGCAACACCTTTTACTTGAAGGAAGTGAGTGGAATTGAAGGAGAAGTTGTTCAATGTGAGAACAAGTTCAGCCAGGTGGAGGATGGTGATGATGGATGGGGACTGGTTGGACCTCTGTTCAAGGAAGAGGTGGAGAGTCCTCAAATCGTCCTGGTGGGGGATGGAGGTGTAGAGAGATTGGACGTCCGTAGTGAAGAGGCGGTTAGGGCCAGGAAACTGGAAATTGTCAAAATGACGTAGAGCGTCAGAAGAGTCATGGATGTAGAACAGTTTTAGCCTCAGTTATAGTGCCCCTATGGTTGAATAGTCTGCCAGTATTCACGTCCAGGTTTACAGAAGAAGAAAGGCAACTTGGTTGAGAGTACTGGACAATGATCAGCGCCCATGAAACCATAGGCCAGCGGAATCAAAACCTTCAGGGAGATGTGTCTGAAAGAAATTTGCAAGAAATGGCCCTGGGATATTTTACCACATTAAAGGTGCTATTTAAATGCAGGATTTTTTAAAAATTCTTTCACGGAATGTGGGCATCACTGGCTAAGCCAGCATTTATTGGCCATCCCTAATTGCCATTGAGAGGGCGGTGGTGAGCCGCCTTCTTGAACTGCTGCAGTCCATTTGGTGTAGCTACACCCACAGTGCTGTTAGAAAGGAAGTTCCAGGATTTTGACCCAGTTACAGTGAAGGAACAGTGATATAGTTCCATGTCAGGATGGTGTGTGGCTTGGAGGGGAAATTGCAAGTGGTGATGTTCCCATATGTCTGCTGCCCTTGTCCTTCTCGGTGGTAGAGGTCGTGTGTGTGGAAGGTGCGGTCGACGGAGCCTTGGTGAGTTGCTGCAGTGCATCTTGTAGATGGTACACACTGCTGCCACTGTGTCAAGGTAGTGGATTGGGTGCCAATCAAGCAGGTTGCGTTGTCCTGGATGGTGTCGAGCTTCTTGAGTGTTGCTGGAACTGCACCCATTCAGGCAAGTGGAGAGTATTCCATCACACTCCTGACTTGTGCCTTGCAGATGGTGTACAGGCTTTGGGGAGTCAGGAGGTGAGTTACGCACTGCAGAATTCCCAGCCTCTGACCTGTTTATTACTAATGAACTAAGCTATTCTGAAGAACCTGGCCATCTTGTAAGGTGTTTCTTTGGTCTCCTCTAATAAATTGTATCATCTGTCGCTACATATTTCATTTTTCAAGGTCTGTTTTGGAATGATGCTGATGGGATCCTGGGTTTTCTGTTTCCTACAGGGTCTGCATTTTTTCCCTGCGCACACTATGTACCTAGCAACTTTTGATAATCTTAAATTAGGTAGGGGCGAAGCTGGGAGGAGGGAAAGAAGGAAGCTGAAAGCAGTGGAAGAGAGATGGTGGAGTGAAAGCTGGGAGATGGAGGAGTTGAATTTGTGCAATACAGCAGGTAAGAATGACTGACTCAGCAGTATTTTGAAAAATTGGACTTGGAAAAGAGTGCAAAAAGTGCCACACTTCTGGAAATAATCATGGCAGCTGGTAGCTATGCATTGACAACACCTCATCTGTTTTGAGGGGGTTTCTTGTGTTAAATAATTTGTCTGATAATCTCATTGTTAATGTCATCTCTGTAACTGGCAAATAAGGATTTGTTTTCATCCCCCCATACAAAAGGTGTACCTGTGCAGCAGGTGGAAATATCCTGGTACATTACAGAAATGATTTTACTTTGGAATCTTTTTCAAGCAAAGCCTGAAGAACTTTGACAAAACACACAGCACACCAAGACTCAGCCACAGATTATTTACTATTTCTTACTTCCTGGAGGAAAGCAGCTAAACAGATCGTACTAATTAAACTCCCATTTCCTTTATCCTTCAGTAGCTCTGCTAATACAATAATGTACTCTCATGGAACAATATGAAACCAGATGGCTTACCTGAGGAAAATAATAGATTTGATTATGTGCAAGCTTTTGAGCAAACCTGCTTTATTATTTGTAACATTCCCAACCAATTAAACAAACTCTAGCTTTATAAGTTAATACTACAGTCTGTCCCAAATAATGCCAGCAAATTAATATCCCCAGACAATAGGATAGTAATCTGTGTAGAAAGATTAGATGAGTTATCAATCTTCTTCTTCTTCATCTTCTTTGGCCTCCTTGTCTCGAGAGACAATGGGTAAGCACCTGGAGGTTGTCAGTGGTTTGTGAAGCAGCGCCTGGAGTGGCTATAAAGGCCAATTCTAGAGTGGCAGACTCTTCCACAGGTTCTGCAGATAAAATTGGTTGACAGGACTGTTACGCAATTGGCTCTCTCCTTGCGCTTCTGTCTTTTTTCCTGCCAACTGCTAAGTTTCTTCGACTCGCCACACTTTAGCCCCGCCTTTATGGTTGCCCGCCAGCTCTGGCGATCGCTGGCAACTGACTCCCACGACTTGTGATCAATGTCACAGGACTTCATGTCGCGTTTGCAGACGTCTTTAAAGCGGAGACAAGGACGGCCGGTGGGTCTGATACCAGTGACGAGCTCGCTGTGCAATGTGTCCTTGGGGATCCTGCCATCTTCCATGCGGCTCACATGGCCAAGCCATCTCAGGCGCCGCTGGCTTAGTAGGGTGTGTATGTTGGGGATGTTGGCCGCCTCGAGGACTTCTGTGTTGGAGATATGGCCCTGCCACCTGATGCCAAGGATTCTCCGGAGGCAGAGAAGATGGAGTGAATTGAGACGTCGCTCTTGGCTGACATACGTTGTCCAGGCCTCGCTGCCATAGAGCAAGGTACTGAGGACACAGGCTTGATACACTTGGACTTTTGTGTTCCATGTCAGTGCGCCATTTTCCCACACTCTCTTGGCCAGTCTGGACATCGCAGTGGAAGCCTTTCCCATGCGCTTGTTGATTTCTGCATCGAGAGACAGGTTATTGGTGATAGTTGAGCCTAGGTAGGTGAACTCTTGAATCACTTCCAGAGCGTGGTCGCTGATATTTATGGATGGGGCATTTCTGACGTCCTGTCCCATGATGTTCATTTTCTTGAGGCTGATGGTAAGGCCAAATTCGGTGCAGGCAGCCGCAATCCTGTCGATGAGTCTCTGCAGGCACTCTTCAGTGTGAGATGTTAATGCAGCATCGTCAGCAAAGAGGAGTTCCCTGATGAGGACTTTCCGTACTTTGGACTTCGCTCTTAGACGGGCAACCATCAAGAAGATTGAGTCAAAGATGGCGTCTCTGATGTGGGCCCACTTGGTCTCTGCATCCCCTGTGGGAGTGTTTTGAAGGGCTATTTTGAGTGAATTTAGAAACTTACGTAACAGCTGTGGATGAGAAATTCTGCTAGTGTTGATGCGCAGGCGGTCCTTCTGCTTGGAGTGATGCAGCTTCTTTGGTTTGAGGCTAACCTTGCTGCAGACCAGGAAGTGATCGGTGTCGCAGTCTGCACTGTGGAAGCTGCATGTGATTTGAAGACTGTTTAGAGAGGCTCGCCTCGTGACGATGAGGTGGAGCGGCGGCCCCCGCTCACTTGGCGGCTCCGCGCTGTTTCCGCGCGGGCCTTCCCCGTGGCTCCGGCTTGGCTCCCGGGTCCCGATCCCAGTGACGGTGCATCATTGTGGGGGGGACGATGGTGGGAGCTGGTGAGGTGTTTTGTTGCCTGCACCCCCTCCCCCCACCCCCCTCGCACCCCCTTCCCAGCTCCCCCCTCGCACCATCTTCCCCTCGCGCCCCCTTCCCCTGCACCCCTCTCTCCTACCCCCTGCAGCCCCCTTCCCAGCTCCCCCCTCGTACAATCTTCTCCTCGCACCATCTTCCCCTCGCACCCCCTTCCCCTGCACCCCTCTCCCCTACCCCCTGCAGCCCCCTTCCCAGCTCCCCCTCGCACCCCCTCCCCCCACATCCTCCCACCAGCATCCACCTACCCCTGTGTAGGGGCCCTAACAACCCCACTGCCTTGTGGGCGTCACAGGAGAGACCAAGGCTAAGGGAGTAAACCCTAACAGAAAATCTGGAGCGGAACCCCGAAGGCGGTCATGTGTCACCTTTGGCATGTTTCCGGCAGTTCCTGCAGCCATACTGGTGCCAAACGTCGTGCTCTGCACTCCTTTGGACCCCACCAGGAAGGCCGAGAGGGGGGTTTTGACGCTTGGGCAACTCACAACCTCCATACATCCGCCCAGGCATGCGCCATGGAGAGGTCACTCCATAGTCGCCTCACAGCGACCAAATCAACACGGAAGGCAGCAGTTACAGGTTATAAGTCCAGCTCAATTGGCGTAGAGATTGGGCACCACGGGTTGCCTTTGTCGGTGGGAGAGGTCATCGCATCTCACTGAACAGCTACCGCCCGCCTCAAACCGGGCAGTAAGGTTCTGTCCCGCCACAGTCCACCTGCTTCAATGGGTGCTTGGAGCTCAGGGTCATTGCCCGACAAGTGGACTGTAACACCGCACCAAACAGCACGACCAAAAAAGGAAAGAAGGTACCAGCCCTTCTTTTTGCAGTTTTGCAAGCTGGAACGTCAGAACTATGTGTCCTGGCCTGTCGGAAGACCTTACACAAATCAACGATTCTCGGAAGACCGCCATCATTAACAACGAGCTCAGTGGACTCAATATGGACATTGCAGCACTCCAGGAGACACACTTCCCTGCGAGCGGATCTCTAAGAGAGCAAGACTACATCTTCTTATGGCAGGGTAGGCATCCTGAAGAACCAAGACAGCATGGACTGGGCTTCGCCATCAGAAACTCTTTGCTCAGCATGATAGAGCCACCCTCAAATGGCTCGAAACGCATCCAGTCCATCCGTCTGATCACCGCCTCTGGGCTCGTACACCAACTCAGCATCTGTGCTCCAACACTGCTTCCCACCTGAAGCTAAAGACCAGTTCTACGAGGAACTGCATAATATCATTAGTAGCATCCCCAACACCGAACACCTGTTCCTGCTGGGGGACTTTAATGCCAGAGTTGGGGCCAACCATGACTCATGGCCCTCCTGCCTTGGGCGCTATGGCACTGGTAGGATGAATGAGAATGGACAGAGACTGCTTGAGTTATGTACCTATCATAACCTCTGCATTACCAACTCATTCTTTCACACTAAACCCTGTCACCGGGTTTCTTGGAGGCACCCAAGATCACGCCGTTGGCACTAGCTGGACATCATCATCACAAGGCAAGCCTCTCTAATCAGAGTTATCAATAGTAACTGCATAATGACAGCGCACATTCATGATTTTGAAATTAAACTGTTGTAGGACAACAATTTGCTTATCGAGGTTACAAGTCAAACTAAACAGATCAATTCTGGAAACCTTTGCATCCTGTCATATTTAGCAGAAAATAGAAACTTCCAAAATTTGTGTCATTAAATTTAGTCTGTAAAGAATTTCCTGAAATACTGCTGCAAAGTAAAACAACACCCAACCCTTCCCTACATCCCTGTTAATATAAATGCTTTAATCTCTGGATTCACCCTCATGATTAATTAAGCCAGCTGAACCTTTGTATATTTCCAAACCTTGAAAAGCAGACAGGTTTAATGTGGTAGTAAGAATGTATTTTGCTTACATTGCAATTTTAAGCATTGTCATTTATGGTAGGTACATCTTAATGTTTCAGCAAATGTTTATATTGTGAAAATGCCAGAACCTTGCAGGAAAATGCATTGCATGGTCTGCCACAGTTCTCTCTGCATGTGCTAAGAAAATGCATAACCCAGCTGCAGCACACCCAGCTCTTCCCACTATACAATAAATAACGTATAGCATCTGATAACTGGAGTAAATAACCCATAGGATACACTTGGAGGGGAAAATTACCAAAATATGTGAGCCCCCACTTCTTTCCTGACATCACCCTTCACTTTTAACATCAACACCATTCAAACATTCAAGAACACAAGAGGAGTCACCAACTTCCCATTTCCCTCCTAAGTGTTAATAAACACCCTAAGCTATCTCCTGCTATTTTCGTCCAGTAAACAAGCAGCTCAACTCAACCTCCCACAGTCATATGCCAAAAATCAACATCATTCCAATTTCCATTTGGTGCCTTTTTGTATTTATCTTTTGAGTGCTATGTAATCTCAAATGTGCCATGACTCATTCTGATATGAAAATGCTGTATATACTTATTAAAAAAATATGCATGATATAACGAGAAATAAACAAACCACATGTTATGGCACGGAGCCATCAGAAAACCCTAGACACTATATTGCAGGATGCTGAAGGAAACTAAGGAGGAAATTTGTGGAGCACTGTCTGGAGTCACATAGGAATAGTTAAATGTTGGAGAAGTTGCACAGGGCTGGAAGCAAGCAAACAAGCAACTGTATATTTAGATAGGAGAACAAATCATAGTCATTAATCAACATCAACAGGAGAAAGACTTCACATTTTTTTGGACATCTTTTACATCCCTGAAACATTCCAAAGTGATTCACAACTAATGAATTACTCTTGAAATGCCACCGGAGTTTTGTTGGAGTGGTGGGGACCCCGACAACAGGCCTGAAAGCCTGGGGCAACACCGCCTCGGCCATTTGTGGGATCCTTGGCCACATTTTCTGTCTGTACGGAAACTAATTAACTGCAGTCAGGGCTCCTGTCCCTTTGAAAAAGACAGGAGCCCACCCCAAGTGCAGCCAGCCAATCATAGAGGCAGCAGTTTTTCAGTCTCAGCAGCACCACCAGGAGCATTGCCACTGCTGGAACTGCACCAGCAGAGAGGAGGCCACCCTCACTATTGATAAGTAGGGTCTGGGGTAACCGGGGCCAGTCATACAGGCCCCAGTGGATGGAGTGGTGTAGGGTGTTGGTGAGGGCAGGGAGAGTTGCTGTGGGGGTGGCCATCGCTGGTGGGATGCCCCTCTGTGGGCCACAGAGTTCTTGATTAGGAAGGCCCCCTCCCAAGCCTGCAGGGAGGCTCCCGGGGTCTCCAGACAGTCTTGCCATGTTGTGGGCAGGGGCCCACCCGGTGCTGGTAAAATGCCAGCGATGGCAGGAAGAGGCCCTTAACTGGCCACTTAAGGGCTCAATTGGCCTTTGGGCAGGTGGGGGGGGGGTGGTGACGGGGGGAATGGTCATCCTCCACCTTCCCCGCTGCTGGTAAAATGTCATGATGGTGGGAATTCACAGGTATTCCACCCTCCGCCTTCCTTCGCCATTTTATGGGCCCCCCTTGCCTGTCCCTGGAGGGCTGCTAAAATCCAGCCCACTGTCACTGTTGCTATATGGTCAAATATGGCAGCCAATTTGTACACAGCAAGGTTCCATGAACAGAAAATGTGTTAGATGATCAGCTAATCAGTTTTGGTTGGGAGATAAATATTTGCCAGGACACCATGAGAACTTCCCAGTTCTTTCTCAAATAGTGGCATAGGATCTTTTACGCCCACCTGAACAGGCAGACAGCAACTTGGTTTACTGTTTCATCTAAAAGAATATACCTCTGACAACGTAACATTGGACTGGAGTATGAGCCTAGATGATGCATCCAGTCCTTCAGTAAGGTTTGAACCCACAAACATCAGAAGTGAACGTTCTACTAATCAGCCAAACTGAGAAAATAGTAGGTAAAATAGTAGAAATATTGAACTTAAGAAACAGCCAGCATGATCATAGTAGTTGTAAGCTTTGCTGGACAAACCTTATGATTTTCTTTTAGGGTATTTTCAGGTGACACTAAATTAGGGAGAGTAAGAAGAAGCAGGGTGTTGTCTGAGGCCTAATAATGGCAAATTCTTACTGCCTTTTCTGCCATCTTTCAATATTCCCAATTTCTTTGGGTGCTTCAGCAGAAATCTTGTTAAAGAACTGCGGGCATTTTCCTTCCCAGCTGTGGTGGGCTGCCACTTTCTGGTAGGTTCCTGTGTGGAGTCTACCCTGCACAGCTAATGATCCCCAACCTCAGAAATAGGTTAGTGTCATGCAGGCTCCCACCTGCCAAGAATGAGGCACATTAATTTCACCACATGGACACTAAATTTCAAATTGTTGCTGGGAAGAAGAGAAGGCCTGATACAAGGGGTTGCCAAGCCCCCTGCCCGGAAAGACATTTTTGCATATTAACAGACAGTATTTGTAGACAAAGGACCATTCCCTGACCCACCCAATACACAAAGCCAGAAATGGTTATACCAGTCATGTAACTAATCGCCAACTTGGAGAGTGTTAAATTGTAGAGCGAGTGTTTGAACTGGCAGAAAGCTTTCTGCTCCTGGACTGAAGCAGACCTCCTCTCCTTTCTGCTCCCACCTCTTTCTCATGGAACTCCAAAAACTACTGAAGCCACATGAACCTCAAGAGAAAAAGTCTCCTACAGTGAACAAGGTTTAAGAAGAATACTGGGCCCCAACGAAAAGCAAGACCATACCTTCAATCAAGGACTCTACAGCGAGCTCAAAGCACAGTAACAAAAAAGCCTCCTCAGAGATTGCCTCAAACCTTTCCATCTTATTTTTCTTCTACTCCTTCTGTCCCTATCTGCATGTGTGTATCGCATATGCATGCTGGCGTGGGCGCGTCGTGTATTCGTAGGCGTCAACCGAATTAGAGTTTAAATTTAATAAAATTTCACCTTTCTTCTTTAAACCTAAGAAAGCCTCTCCACTGATGCTGCCAGACCTGCTGAGTATTTCCAGCATTTTTTGTTTTTATTTCAGATTTCCAGCATCTGCAATATTTTGCTTTTATTATTCCAAAATTGTTCTTGCCTGGCATTCTTACTTTATTCATTGGGTTAACTTAATTGCAAGGAGCATGAAGTTACCTGACTTTCCTCTTCCCAGGTCAGATGCTGCAGAAACAAATTGTACAGCACTTTTTGCTACTTCAGCTGCAAACATCCCAACACAGCACTGATCAAAACACTTCCTAGTTTGTTTGGCTCAGCTCTATGTTGACAATATCAACTAAGCCAGTGGAGGAAATAAGGCCTGCAGTTTCACATCTAATTATTAGAATTCTTTTTTAAGGTATGGTCTGTACATAAACAGAATACACTGTGAACAGCAGTACACGTTCGATTTTACGATATTGCATTCACAGTGTGGAGCATCACCTGCAAATAGCATTTACTCGAAATTGAGATGTGAAGGTCAGCAGGTTCCATAAGATTTTCTATCATTTAAATTTGTGGTGGGAGTTTAAATTCATAAAATCTACCCTCGTGTCTCTCTCCCTCCATAATAATGGTGTCCAATAAAATTATCATGTTTTATAAACAAAAAGATGTGTTTGCAGAGCCTTAAGTAACAGAAATTCCCATATAAAGGATGCATCAAGCCTGCACAGCTTTAGATACTTCAGCTTAAAGCACACAGCAACAGCATTACAACAGTCATAGTGCATGTGTATCGTCAAGATGGGCAGACTAACTTCATTACATTTTCATAAACTTTGTTGCTAACTTTTTTTAAATGGTCTCTCACTCACTCCCAAAATCTTTGAAGATACACGGAATGGTTGTCCTTTAGTGGAGAGAATTCCAGTACAAGACATATATTTGTCATTAAGTAAGATGCGGCAGTTTTAATTCAGGATTGAAGTTGTCGAGTGCAAAACAAGCAGCATAGGAACACTAGTAAGCTATTTAGCCTCTGAAGCCTAATTCACCATTCAATGAGATCATGGCTGATCTGCGACCTAACTCCATATATCCAGCTTTGTCCCATATCCCTTCATACCTATGGTTAACAAAAATCTATCAATCTCAGATTTAAAATTAACAATTGATCGAGCATCAATTTCCATTTGGGGAAGAGAGTTCCAAACTGTTACCATCCTTTGAGTGTAGAAGTGTTTGTTAATTTCATTCCTGAAAGGTCTGGCTCTATTTAGACTTGCTGGTCCCTAACTTTTCTTTAGACTGGCCACCAATGCTTGCACAGCTGCAAATAGCTATAACACCACGCAGAACTAAGGAATTTGTTACATATTACACTCCAAAAAGCCAGGCAGTGAAGGATAGAACTGAAGCCTAATCTTTATATACTTAATTTTTTATTTACAGAGATACACATTATAGACATGCATCTCCTAGCCCAACTACAATTTCATTCTGCTCCTATATATAGAAGCACAAGTGAATCCCCAGTTGATGCCCACAATTAAATACGCAATTACTATAGAGTTAACAGCATGGAATGCTTTCCTTCAGACCACATTTCACACTATTGTGAGCTTTTTTCTGTGACTCTGAACGCACATGCTCTGTCTGAGTACTCTTTCAGTTGCTTTATTTTGAACATGTTTGTTCAACTCTCCTCTTATTGTACTGCTACTTCTATTGTACTCCTATATGTTTACTTATAGAACCATAGAAAAATTATGGCACAGAAGGAGGTTATTCAGCCCATCGTGTCTGCGCTGGCCAAAAAATCTAGCCGCCCAATCTAATCCCACCTTCCAGCACCTGGTTCGCAGCCTTGCAGGTTACAGCACTTAAGGTACCTTTTAAAAGAGTTGAGGTTTTTTGCCTCCACCACCATTCCTGGCAGCGAATTCCAGACACTCACCACCCTCTGGGAAAGTTTTTCCTCATGTCCCCTCTAATCCTTCTACCAATCACCTTATATCTGTGTCCCCTGGCAACTGACCTCCCCGCCAGGGGAAACAGGTCCTTCCTGTCCACTCTATCTAGACCCCTCATAATTTTATACACCTCAATTAAGTCTCCCCTCGGCCTCCTCAGTTCCAGGGAAAACAACCCTAGCCTATCCAATCTTCCCTCATAGCTGCAACTTTCAGGTCCTGGCAACATTCTTGTAAATCTCCTCTGTACTCTCTTCAGAGTAATTATGTCCTTCCTGTAATGTGGTGACTAGAACAGTACACAGTATTCCAGCTGTGGCCTAACCAGCGTTTTATATAGTTCCAGCTAAAGGCCTGCTCAGGTCACCAAAAAAAACCCAACCCGAACCCAATGGAACCGCATTGGACCTGAGCCCGGCGCGGCCCGAGTCCTTCCATTCTTTTCACACACCCGACCCAACCCAACCCGAGCCTGACCCGACCACTGGAATGTTTCCTTTACTTACCTTGCGACTCCCAATCTTCAGGAAGCTGCAGCATGAGCGTGATGAGACGCTCACTTGCTCACTGCGCCGACTCGGTTTCCCTCTTTAACGTCCCGGACTCCCAGCTCAGGTAGGTTTTTTACTTTTAACATTTCTTGCTGTGTGTGTCCAACCCCGACCCGAACCCGACACATGTCGTCGAGTTCGGGTCGGGTAGCAGGCCTTTAGTTCCAGCATTACATCCCTGCTTTTGTATTCTATACCTCGGCCAATAAATTATAATAATACTGTCCAATGAACCTGTTGTACTGTTATATCTAAAATAAAAGCAAAATACTGCGGATGCTGGAAATCTGAAACAAAAACAAGAAATGCTGGATTCACTCAGCAGGTCTGGCAGCATCTGTGGAAAGAGAAGCAGAGTTAACGTTTCGGGTCAGTGACCCTTCTTCGGAACTGACAAATATTAGAAAAGTCACAGATTATAAACAAGTGAGGTGGGGGTTGGGCAAGAGATAACAAAGGAGAAGGTGCAGATTGGACCAGGCCACATAGCTGACCAAAAGGTCACAGAGCAAAGGCAAACAATATGTTAATGTTGTTTTGAAAGACAAAGCATTAGTACAGATTAGGTGTGAATATACTGAATATAGAACATCAGCAAGTGCAAACCTGAAGAAAAACAACCTGAAAAAAACAGTGGGTAAGCAAACTGAACAAACTAAGATGAAATGAAATAAATGCAAAAAATGTAAAAAGGAATGCAAAAAAAAGGAAGAAAAAATAACTAAAAATGACTAAAAATGAAAGTAAAGTGGGGGGCTGTCATGCTCTGAAATTATTGAACTCAATGTTCAGTCCGGCAGGATGTAGTGTGCCTAATCGGTAGATGAGATGCTGTTCCTCGAGCTTGCGTTGATGTTCACTGGAACACTGCAGCAATCAGGTGAAGCAGCGATTTACTTGTACTTCTTTCAATGTAGTATACTGTATTCGCTGCTCACAGTGTGGTCTCCTCTACATTGGGGAGACCAAGCGCAGACTGGGTGACCGCTTTGCGGAACATCTCCGCTCAGTCCGCAAGCAGGACCCTGAGCTTCCGGTTGCTTGCCATTTCAACACTCCCCCCTGCTCTCATGCTCACATCTCTGTCCTGGGATTGCTGCAGTGTTCCAGTGAACATCAACGCAAGCTCGAGGAACAGCATCTCATCTACCGATTAGGCACACTACAGCCTGCCGGACTGAACATTGAGTTCAATAATTTCAGAGCATGACAGCCCCCCACTTTACTTTCATTTTTAGTCATTTTTAGTTATTTTTTCTTCCTTTTTTTTGCATTCCTTTTTACATTTTTTGCATTTGTTTCATTTCATCTTAGTTTGTTCAGTTTGCTTACCCACTGTTTTTTTCAGGTTGTTTTTCTTCAGGTTTGCACTTGCTGATGTTCTATATTCAGTATATTCACACCTAATCTGTACTAATGCTTTGTCTTTCAAAACACCATTAACATATTGTTTGCCTTTGCTCTGTGACCTTTTGGTCAGCTATGTGGCCTGGTCCAATCTGCACCTTCTCCTTTGTTATCTCTTGCCCAACCCCCACCTCACTTGTTTATAATCTGTGACTTTTCTAATATTTGTCAGTTCCGAAGAAGGGTCACTGACCCGAAACGTTAACTCTGCTTCTCTTTCCACAGATGCTGCCAGACCTGCTGAGTGATTTCTTGTTTTTGTACTGTTATATCTATTTGCTTTAAGTCATGTTTTCTGGAGCTCGTATGCACAAGCTATGTCACTCCAGAAACTTTGAATAATCCAACATTCTGCCCTGCATTAGAATCAACTTATCCATTGCCCCATTTTTACTAACCTAAACTGGCTCCCATAGATCAAATTCAAAACCTTTGGGCCTTATTTTAATTCTCTGTAAAGTGAATGGGTTTTGAGTGAGTTAAAATCTTGTCTGTTGTCTCTACAGCCTTATCCCATTCAACCTCTGCAAACTCCTTCAGTTTTACATCACTTCCTGTGTCATCAGGTCTTGCAACTAAGGTTTTCATTACATTCTTCTTCCTCCAATCTATCCTTTGTGACGGAGCTTTTAGTCTCCTCAATCCTATTCTTTAAAACTCCGTTCCCAAACCCCTTCACCTCTCTCCCACCTTTAAAGACTTTCTCAAAGCCTATTTCTTCAACCATGCTTTTGGTCATCTTGCCCCTCATGCAAAGCTTTGACACCCACTCCTTTACTCCACTGTGAAATACCTTGGGACGTTTTTCCATGTTAGAGGCACTATATAAATGCGCATTAGAGTTTTATAGTGTTATCTGCTTGTGCTTTAACTTGGTAACTGAGACTTTACACGTTGCACTGTTTTGTGTGTTTTTAAATAGCAGCATTTGGGGTTTATTGTATTATCCGAGTTCTTTAAGTTAGAGTACCTGAGCTCTGCACGTGCATGCTTTTTCTGTGTTATATCCTGTTTCACTTTCTTTATCTGCTGAGCCAGCTACTGTGGCTTTGCAATCAGTAGTATCTCAGGCTGTGCAAACACAGTGCTTGCTGCACTTTAATCTGTGTTAACTGGAGCTCTGTGCACACATTCTGTACCCAGTACTTGAGCTCATCCAACTCTGTTGCCTGTACCCTAACTTGCATCAAGTCCTGTTCAACCATCACCCTTGTTCTCACTGGCGTATATTGGCTCCTGGTCCAGTAACACCTTGATTTTAAAAATTCTCAGTGTCATCCCTCCATGGCCTTGCCCTACACTGTAACCATCTCCAGCCCTACAACCCTCCACAATCTCTGCGCTCCTCCAAATCTGGCCTTTTACCCATCACTGATTTTCAAAGCTCCATCATTGGCAACCATGCCTTTAGCTGCCTAGGCCCTAAGTTCTGGAGTTTCTTCCATAAACTGCTCCACCTCTCTACCTTTGTACCTTTTTAAGACACTGCTTGAAATCTACCTTTTGACCAACTACCCTAATATCTCTGATCTGCTGAGTATTTCTAGCATTTCTTGTTTTTATTTCAGATTTCCAGCATCTGCAATATTTTGCTTTTATTATCCTAATATCTCAGCAGGTCAGGCAGCATCTGTGGAGAGAGAAACAGAGATAACGTTTCAGGTATGTGACCTTTCATGAGAATTGGCAAAGGTTAGAAAATAATTAGCTCTTAAGCATTGAAGCGGGATTGGGGGGTTTGCTGGGGAAGAGAACAAAAGGGAAGGTGTGTGATAGGGCAGAGGGCAGGAGTGATTAAATAACAAAGCTCCCATGGGACAAAGGCAAAGAGCGTGTTAATACTTGTGATGAAAGACAAAGCATTAGTCCAGTGAGAGTGTTAATGGCAGAGTAATGAGCAACTATGTCCACATGAAAAGACAGGCACATGGTTGAAAAATAAAATTTTAAAAATAGAAAAATAGAAAATAAAAGCCAGTCGTGCACTGAAATTGTTGAACACACCTTCCCTTTTGTTCTCTTCCCCAGCAAACCCCCTCCCCCCCCCCCCCCCAACCCCGCGAGTTTGTAGAGTGCCTAATCGAAAGATCAAGTGCTGCTCCTTGAGCTTGCGTTGATGTTCACTGGAACACTGCAGCAGGCCAAGGACAGAAATGTGGGCATGAGAGCAGGGGAGAGTGTTGAAATGGCAAGCAACCCGAAGCTCGGAGTTATGCTTTCGACTGAGCGGAGGTGTTCCGCAAAGCAGTCACCTAATCCTCGTTTGGTCTCTCCAATGTAGAGGTAACCACATTGTGAGCAGTGATTACAGTATTCTAAATTGAAGGAAATACGGGTAAATCGCTGCTTCACCTGGAAGGAGTGTTTGGGGCCTTGGATGGTGAGGAGAGAGGAAGTAAAATGGCGGGTATCACACCTCCTGCTATTGCATGGGAAGGTGCCTTGGGAAGGGGACGAGGTGTCGGGGGTGATGGAGGAGTGGACAAGGGTGTTGTGGAGGGAATGATCCCTTTGGAATGTTGACAGAGAAGGGGAAGGAAAGATGTGTTTGGTGGTGGCATCACGCTGGAGGTGGGGGAAATGGCGGAGGATGATCCTTTGGATGTGCAGGTTGGTGGGGTGGAAAGTGAGGACAAGGGGAACCCTGTCAAAGTTCTGGGAGGTAGGGGAAGGGGTGAGGGCAGAAGTACGGGAAATAGGTCGAACATAGTTGAGGGCCCTGTCAACCACAGTGTGGGGGGGGGGGGGGGGGGGGGGGGGTGGTGGTGGGAGTCCTCGGTCGAGGAATAAAGGAAGACATGTCAGAAGTGCTGTTGTGGAAGGTTGCATCATCAGAACAGAGACGGAGTAACTGGGAGAATGGGATGGAGTCCTTACAAGAAACAGGGTGTGAGGAAGTGTAGTTCAAGGTAGCCATGGGAGTTGTTGGGTTTATAATGAATATTAGTAGACAGCCTATCCCCAGAGATGGAGATGGAGAAGTCGAGGAAGGGAAGTGTCAAAGATAAACCATTTAAAGGTGAGAGAAGGGTGAAAACTGGAAGCAATTGGTGCTTCTGGTATGAGTCTGTGCTTGCATATGCCACAACTCTGGTAGTGATGTGTGTGTGCTTTAAATCATGGTGCCTCGGGCTCTGCACACAGATGCTATGTCTGTGACATGCTGACTGCTCTAAGTTGTAGTAACTGAAGTTCCGGAGTACAAAGGTTATGTTTGCCCTAGTATGTAAGCCCTGCAATCGCTAACACATACACGCAGTGGCTCTGGAGAAGCAGCAGGCGGTGTCCACCGGGATGCATGGTGACTAACAGTAATATGAGTAATAGCATGTGGAAGCTGGAAATATGAAAACAAAACAGAAAATTCTGGAAATACTCAGCAGGTCAGATAGCATCTGGGGAAAGAGGAACAGAGTTAACGTTTCAAATCAGTGAACTTTGGTGAGGACTGAATAAGTTTTATAAACTTCCTTTCGGCTTTGTGGCTAAGTTCATGAATGGAGCTCACTTTGGAAAGGGGGGGGGGGAGGAGCTGTGCACTTTGCTTTGGTTCTCGGCTGCTGACACTGGAGTCTCCTTTTGACACGCGAAGCTGGCTCGCGCAGTCGAGCCCCGGGGCCTGGGGCGGTGCGCGCGTGCCCGGGGCGGGGGCGAGGGCGCGTGCTCGGGGGCGGGGGGCTCGTGCACGGGCGCCGGCCGGTGCGCGTCACTTCCGATGTGTATTTGTGTGCGCGCACGAACGCCATGGCGGGCTCGCGGCTGGGCGACCTCGGAATTTTCAGTATAACGGACGCGCACGAGACGGTGGAACCCCCGGTGGGCGACAGACGGCAGGTGAGTGAGTGAGGAATAAACCCCCCCCCACCCAAGCCCGGCCTGTCTGAGCACCGAGTATCTTTGAATGGGGCGTTCCGGGCCGTTCTTACTCCGGGGGCGGACTTTTACTCTTTTTTTTTGTCTTTTTTTGGGGAAAAAAAATCCAAAGCACATGTTTTAGGTGGACTTTTAAATTTTAATATAGACGGCACCGGCCCCGGAGATTCCTCTTTCTCCTCGCTGTTGTGGTCTGAGGGAACCGGCTCCAGTGAAGTCTGTTCGCTGTCAATCCTTTTCACCCTCACCCTCCGCCGGCCCCAGAGTGTATTCATAGGGGCAGCTTCACTCCCGCACCACCACCCCCTCTTTCTTCCCTTCTCCCCCCCCCCCCCCCCCCCCGCAAAACCACCCCCTCTTCCCCCCCCCCTCCCACCCGTACCACCACCCCCCTCCCCCCCGTACCACCAGCCCCTCTTTCCACCAACCACCACCCCCTCTTTCCACCCACCCCCATTGCTGCCAGGGTAAACTTCAGAGACGGTAATGAAGATTCTTGAAACCATTGAGAGAGATCTTGTCAGCTCCAAGTCGGCATGTCTGCATATCTCTCTCTATCTTTGTAGTTGTTAGTTGTTTCATGACCAGTTATGTGGCCAGAATCCATTCCACTGCTCTCTCCTGATGACCACTTTTCTTGAGTGTGGTTGTTGATGTGATTAAACGAACACCCACAAGGTTTGAGTGTTAACATTTGAAAACAAAATCTGAAAAATTTTGACTCCAACACTGTCCAAATCTAACTTTTTGTGGCATTTTGTTTTTTAATTGCTTTAAAAAGAATACTTGATGAAAATCATTTTTTTTGATGAATTGCTATATGTAGCACGATTGCAGAGGCAGAGAATTGAACACGTAACTGAATCCATTGCCAACTTTTTAAGCTTTGTGGTTTTCCACTTTTTGATTGTAATGTAGGGTGGTGACCATGAAAGGGTGGTACTAATTTGTAAGATTGTAGGAAATTCAGGACTGTGCAAAAGTCCTTGAGCATTTGTTGTACTTTCCTATGAACAATGAAGTACAGTGTGTGGCAGTCTGAAGACATGATTCAAAGATTTTTGCTGAAATGATAATGAAGCAGTAGGAGTTTCTGGAATTGTATTATTAGTTATGTTTCTGTAATTGTGGGTTCAGTTAGGTTTTTGGGTAAGTCTAAATTTGATCATTACAACAGACTGAACTCTTAGACTTTTGTACGCTGTTCCACTTAAAGCCCTCTGATTCTATGAAACTGTTTCAATATTGATACATTTACAGTGTGTTAAGTGGTATATTCAATAGCATTTTCTCTGTTCATCAGTCAGCAGAGCATCTTTTAAAGAACTTCCTGTGGTAAGGGCGGCAGGAAGAGAGAGAGCATCAGAGCTTAATGGTGGATGTGGCGAGGCAGAGTGGCCTTGAGAAGCAAGTAACACTGCTTCAGTTAGTTGTAAACGTAGACAGATTAATTTAATCTTTGTTTCAACATGGGGATGAATGTTTGTTCGAAGCTGATTATGTAAATGATGGGTGAAACTCTTTCACTTGCTGAAGCAATAGATTATGGTTGTGATAATTTGATACCATAAGCCAGTAATCATTTATTGAGCGAGGCAGTGTTGGAGAAACGCAACCATGTAAGTGCATATGGGTTATGGCTTTGACAGTCAAATCAATAAAACCTAATTTTACAGTACAGAGTGGTCTATGGCAAAGATTGCGATTGTGCCGTGGTACCTATGATTGAGAGTATTCTTTTGTTTAAATATGATAAACTTCTGAATCGTTTGCTGCATGAATGTTGTCTGAGCAGTGAGTTCCTTGGGAGGTTTGAGAGGCGATGAGACGCAATATAAATGCAAGTCTGGCTTGGGCCGCTTTTTGCATATCACTAAGTGTTCTGTGCTGTTAAAGCAAGGCTTTTAAAATGTGATTGTGTATTCCCTCTTTACTTCCATCCCTCACCAGCACAGCCCGTGAACCTTCCACTTCTTCCTTGAGCAGCAGCCCAACAATTACTGTCAACCAGTACTTCCTCCACTTAGCTGAACTTGTTCTCGCTTTGAACATCTTCATTAATAACACTTTCTCCAGATTAAAGATATTTTTATGGGAACCCACATAGTTCCAGCTAGGCCTGTCTTAAAGAATATGTTAAAATGCTGTTTGCTCCAGTCTTAATCAAGAGCCCTTACTATACTGACTGTGTGTTTCTTGTTCTCGCTCTAATCTTGAGTTTTATTATCTGTGCCTTCTATTTCCACCCATTCCTCCTCTCTTATCTATCAGGTTATACCCAGAGAATAACCTGCAATGGCTTCTCTCCCTGTTCCTGCACTGCTGCCTCTAGAGTCCCCCAAGGATCTCTTCTTAATTCCCTCCTACTTCTCATCTACTTGCTGAGCTCAGTGACATCATCCAAAAACACATCAGGTTCCACATATGCACTGCCAACACCCAGCTCGACTTTGCCACCACTCTCTCGACCCCTCTCTGATTTGTCCTGCTGCTTGCCTGACATCCATTACTGGATGAGCAGAAATTTCCTGCAACAAAATATTGGGAAGACATAGCTATTGTCTTCGGTCCCTGCCACAAACTCAGTTCCCCAGCCATCCTTTCATCCCGCTCCCTGGCAGTTAGTTGTCTGAGGCTGAAACAGACTGTTCACTGCCTTGATTTTGTATTTGACACCAAGAGGAGCTTCTGAGCACATTTTCCTTCATCACCCAAGACCACCTACTTCCACCTCTGACATTACCTGGCTCCACCCTGCACAGATGTCTCAACTCATCTGCTGAAACACTCATCTATGCAATTGTTGCCTCTAGGCTTGACTATTCCAAAGCTCCCCTGACAGGACTCTCACCTTCCACCATACATAAACTTGAGATCATCCAAAACTCTGCAACCCATGTCCTACTTCAAACCAAGTCCTGTCCACTGATCACCACTTGGCTGACCGACCTTCATTGCATCCTGTTCTGGCAAGACTTCGATTTTAAAATTCTTATTCATGTTTTCGCATCCCTCCATGTCCTTGTTCTCCCCCCGCCCCCCCCCCACCCTAACTGTAACCTCCTCTAGCCCGACAACCCTCCAATGAATGCATGTTGATCCATAAAATTCAGCTAATTTCTTTCTTTTCTCTCTCGTGTGTACGTTGGGTTTCCACCCCATGTCCTGTAAGGACTGCCTTCCACTTTCTCCTTTTGTCAAATCTGCACTGATTCTATCTTCTGCACCAGAGCCTCAGAAATGTCCTTTTTCCAAAGCTGGGGATTATTCTTTCCAGTGGTCAGCAAGACTGTTGACCAGGTTCATCCCTCTTCTCTGACTCCTTTTCACTTTTTACATAAACAATAGAATCTTACTGGTCTTCATAGAGTCGTACAGCGTAGAAGCATCTTCCACTAAACCAGCCTACACAATCACCATTTTCACTAATTACAGCATGATCCCACCACCAAACACATCTTCAGTGTTCTCCAATTTCTGTGGGGTTATTTTCCTGCATGACATTCTGGTTCACTCTTCAACCATCCCAATTTCCAGGTGCCATTTCCCTGCACCTTCTATGCAAATGCTGGAAATGCATCATGGAAGCAAAATTCTGTGAGCATCGGAAATCTGAAATGGAACAGAAAAAGCTGGGAATGCTCCGCAGGTCTGGCAGCATCTCCGGAGAGAGAAGCAGAGTTTCCGAAGGGCCTGTTTCTGTGCTGTATAACTCTATGGCACAGACAACCCGAACCTGACGCGGTACTGAGTCTTCTAATTTTTTTTCAAGCCCGAGCCGGATATCGCAATTAATTTAATATCAAACATGTTATTGTGCTCTACCTTGTCCAATTGGTAATACTTGTGATCCCGTTCATCTGTTCCGGCAGCAGGCTATTCCTGCAGATGGAGTTGTGGGGAATCATGGATGAGCCTGATCGAGTCACTAGGAACCAACACCCCCACTCCCACCCCACCAGCCCCCACTTTCACACACGATAGTTTTCTCTGCATCAGGGGAAATACAAATCTTGACTAATGTGTTATTCTCACTTCAAAGGAATTTTCTGTCATAATGGGGAGGATGAATTAACCTATGCCATTCTCTGTGTTGCTCAGGCCTCCTGGGGAGAAGGCCACTGTATCAAAGATGATGCTCTATAAACATTCAGTAAATATTGCCTCTTGGGTTTTCCAGCTATAATTTCAGTGCTTTTCAACATCTTTGTGATTGGTGCTGTGGTGTGATTATCTGCGTGTTATCTTCCTTTGTGTCTGTGTGAATTTCAAAGTGAAGAGCGGGTATAATGAGCTCTGTATCAAGGTGTTATCAGTGAATCTTGGGCTACAGCATGAGCCTGATGACATCATAGAGACGCTCACTTCTCACTGCAGACTGCTCATTTCCTGCCTTGACCTTAATGTTGAATGGAAGATTACTTCCTGGAGGCAGCACTGTCCAGTCCAACCTGACCCATTCCTGAATGCTGGGCTCGGAATATAGACCCGACTCGAGCCTGACACATGAGGATGTTACCTGGTTTGGAGGGTTTGAGTTATAAAGAGAGATTGGATAGGTTGGGTCTGTTTTCCCTGGAGCAAAGGAGGCTGAGAGGGGACATGATAGAGGTATATAAAATTGAGAGGCATAGATAGGGTAGATAGCCAGAGTCTGTTTCCCACGGTTGGGGTGACTAAAACTAGAGGGCATAGATTTAAGGTGAGGGGGAGGAGGCTGAAAGGGGATCAAAGGGGTAAATTTTTCACAAAGAATAGTGGATATCTGGAATGAGCTGCCTGAGGAGGTGGTGGAGGCTGGAACAGTAGCGACATTTAAGAGGCATCTGGACAGGTACTTGAATGAGCAAGGCATAGAAGGATATGGAATTAATGCAGGCAGGTGGGATTAGTATAGATAGGCATTATGGTCGGCATGGACGCGGTGGGCAGAAGGGCCTCTTTCTATGCTGTACGACTTTATGTCTCTATGACATGTACGGGTTCAGGTCGGGTAGCCAGGCTTTATCTGAAGTATCTAGCATATAGAATTACATTGAATATACAGCACAGAAATAAGCAATTCAGCCCAACCAGTTCATGCTGGCATTAATGCTCCGTTCAAGCATGCCGGAGATAAGATTGTTCAGTATTGTATTTTATAGTTTGAACTCTGCTGAAATATTTAATGTTCAAACTTATTTTGAAACTCCCAGTGACATGCTGTGTTACACCAGTTATTCCATATCTGAATATAAAGTCCCAATCCGTGTGAAGGTTAAACTTTTTTATTCACGCTGTTGCTGCCACATAAATGAGATATACCGATTGATGAATTCACAGTGGCATAAAATCATGTTCCAGCTTTTGTGGCATTTTTGAAAAAGGTGTTACAATTATTTGTTGCTGCTTTTTAGTGAAGAGGCTATTACTAATCACTGCCACTGAACCATCTGTTATAATTTTAACGTAATGCTAATTTTGGTTTGGATAATACCGTCAAGTTGCTTCTAAAATTTGTGAAGTAGTTATCTGTACGCATCATTTGCTTACGTGATAGTCGCACATCACATAGGCTTGTTGATGACTCTTGCTATATAACTGCAGGTTTGAGAAGCTACCATTTAGCAATGGAAATTTGTTGGCAAAATTATCTGGACAAAACCTCTAAGCCCTATGGTACCTTTTTAAATCTTGTCACTGCTAGCATACTTATCAGTTCATGTATGTTGTGGTTTAAAAGGAATCTTAATCATGTAATGTTTCCATCAACTAGCAGAAAGTTTGTAATCTGTAATTCAATCTGAGTTCTACTGCATTTATAAGTGGTTTGAGTTCTGGTTCATGATGACACCAGAAAGGCATGAATGAGTTCTGGCCCTGTGCCTCACTGCCCAATATCTCATCCTATAAAGATCTGATGCAGTTACTCATAAGAGCAGCATTGCTTAAAATTTTGAAGTGGCAAATGGCTATTTATGAAGTTCTGAGTTTTGACCTGTTCTCATGGCTTGGAGGGTTAATTCATTGCTTGATATGACGCTGAGCTGTACAAACCAGAATGATTGCATGTTTGACCCTTGTCTAAGCTAAGTTAGACAATCTTGACCAATGTAGTAAGTAAACAAATGGGTCGGCTATATTTGGCCTCGGCGACCAAGACACGGATAAGGCAGTCGTGGTTTCAATTCATGGTTGCTATTTCATAACTTTTGTGAGAGTATGTATCGGTTTGGATATTGGATTGCAGGGAAGATGAGGCTTTTTCCTGGCCAATATTGATCTCTCAAACAACATAAATAGATTATCTGGCCATTTATATAGTTAGTGCAGTAATTGACTGGATTTGATTTATCCTGTTTCTTTGTGCAAAATTGCCCAGGTATGTCCGACCCACAATGTTAAGTAGATGTCAGTGTTGTAGCTGTACTAGAATAGTTTCATTAGGGGCACAGCAAGTTCCTGAGCACGGGATGACAGCCAGGATGTTGGGGCCTGTAGCATTTGTTGTGTATTAACTATTGGTCTTGGAGTCCTGTCTCAGTTTGTCTAAAATGTTTAGGCAATATTTGCATGGTAAGGAGTGAGTCCTTTAGTTTATTGATTAAAATTGCTTTCAGTCCTTTTCAGTCCACTGTGTTCCCTATTTTTGTGCCCTTATTGCTGAAGTCCAGGCCATTGTACATATACATGAGTGGTCTTGACACTGATCTCTGGGGAACACCACTATTTACATCCCTCCAATCCTTAAAAGGCTGTTAATCACTACTGTGTCTCTTTTGTCTTTTAGCCAACATCCAAATAATGCTCCTACGCTTTCTTAAAATACCATGCGACCTAATTTAACCAGCAATTTATGCCGCATTTCATCGAACCCCTTTTGAAAATCCTTAAACTGAACATACATGATATTTCTTGTATCAACACTTTATTTTCTTGGCAAATTATATTAAGTTTGCCAGACATGACTTGCATATCCACTGTGCTGGATATAAAAACCATCACAGCAGGGAACAGCCTTAAACAGATCCTTAAACCGTGTTAGTGCAATTAGAACATAATAGCGCTGGAAATCGAGTTCCTCTTTACTATCAGTTTTTGTGGTGAAGTGTAATGGAAATAACCTTTCTCATTGAGCAGTCATTCCACAGTGGATAACTTATTCTAGGCTACATTGAAAATAAAGTTCTTCAGTATAAATTCTGCTTAAAAGTCCAGTGGAAATCTAGAACTTAAGTCCTTTGCTCCTCTTACACTGCATCTGAGACTGGTAGATGTAGGGTAGTGAGTGGTTTGTAGCAGTTTGTCTTATTTTGTACTACAGGCTGCTAATTTATGTTTCCACTGTCTTTTGTTTTCTCAATACATTTAAAGAAAGCTGTGCACCAGTTGGTTCAGTGGACTCCGCGACCATCTTTTAAGGCAGCTTGACATTCCTCTGAAGTTGTGTTCCATGTGGTGTCAAGCCCAAAAGGTGAGGCCCCACCTCTCTTTTCTCCCCCGCAACCCCCCCAACCTCCTAGGCGGCCTTGCACTATTGTGCCTGTAGTCAGATTAGCCCCGGCTCCTGAGTTATACTGTAACAGCTGTGAAACAGAAACAATGTGAGGGTCTAATTGTCCTGGTGTAGAACACTGCATAGATTTAATACCAGTGTTCACAGTCCCAGTGCAACTGTTATAAAAACACAACATGCATTTATATATCGCTTTTAGCATAGTAAAACATTGCAATAACGCATTATAAATATTGGTTCCAGGTAACACCAGTGTGATATACTGAGAACATGTCATAATGAAAATAGAAGCAAGGACTTTTTCATTTGAAGATAAAAGGAGGCTTGTTTACTTTTGGGTTTTTTTCTTTGAGCATCTTCATCTGAGTAACTTTGCTCAAATGGCAAATCTTTTAAAGAATTAATTAAATTACCAATGTTAGAGTTGTGATTGAAATTATGAATTTATGTGTGTCACTTTAGAAACACTAATGCAGACAAAAAGACGTAAATTAGAATTGCTTCTTTAATTCAAGATTCAGGAAGTCTTAAAGTCAGCTTTTTCAAAAGTTACCCAATGCCATAAAAACAGCTACTTATTTATATCGTGCCTTTAACGTAATAAAGCGTCACAAGGTGCTTTACAGGCACGTTACAAAATAAAGTATGACACCAAGCCACAAAAGGAGATATTAGGTCAGATGACCAAAAGCTTGGTTGAAGAGGTAGGTTTCAAGGAGTGTCTTAAAGGAGGGAAGCAAAGTGGAGAGGTGTAGGGAGGTTATTCCAGAGCTTGGGGCCTCGGTAACTGAAGGCACGACCACCAATGATGGACAATTTAAAATCAGGAATGCACAAGAGGAGCATAGATATCTTGGCGCGTTGTGGGGAAGGAGGAGATTAGAGATAGGGAGGGGTGAGACCTTGGAGGGATTTGAAAACAAGGATGAGAATTTTAAAGTCAAGACATTGCTTGACCAGGAGCCAGTGTAGTGGCGGTAGGGAACAGAGCAGTGAAGAAATTTTGTAGTCACAGGGCACAAGGGAATCCATGGGTATTAAGCAGATGTTTTGTATGTAAATGATTGGTTGTCAGGGCTAATTGCAGGCAATATGATGCTAGGCTACAGTATGATGCTTCATTTCCCACACTTTTGAATCTGTCATGTGAAAATGCAAATTATGTTCTTTAATAATCAATAATCACATAAGCACAAATCTCCTGTGTTAGTGCACAGACAGTGATTGTGTCTATTAGGGACTTCACTTAATTTGGTAAAGGGGAAGGCTGATATAAGTATGGAGCACAAACAGTAGCAGAAGTGTGTACTGCTTGCAGCCATATCTAAAATTGTGCATCTGGCTGGGCACCTTTGTTACTATTGATGCCGAATTTGACACAGCCCCCTCTTTGGAAAGCTGGCTTCTGTGCTGGCAGCTCACTAATGAGCTCCTCTCCTTTCCAACTGTGTCCATGACTATTCTTTGCCCTTTTTGCTACTGTATCCTCTCCTCTGCTGCTTAGCATCATCATCCTTTAATTGTGGATGTATTTTAGCTCAAGCTACAAGTTTAAAACTTGAGATCCACTTCCTGCTCACTTAACCCTATTCCCACCAAGCTGGTAACCACCCAGCTTTCCTTCCTGGCCCCCTTGCAGCTTTACATTGTTAATGTTTCCCTCTTCTTGGTTCCTGTCCCTTTCAAACCTGCAGAGCATGTTGGCCATCCCCAACCCAACTTGTATAGTGATTTCCTTTGTTCTTTACGATGACTGGAATTCGGCTGACATTTGTTTTCTCAGATTCCTGGAGTCCTCTGCCATCAGTACTGTGTTTTGTGGATTACAGTGCATGTATCTGCTTCCATGATTCTGCTTTGCCCCTCAAACATTTAAAATTTAAGGCAATCTGATCCAGCCTACACTGAAGCCTCCCCACCTGGTTATATTTTCTAGCACCTGCTCTATACAAATTGGTGGTGGTTGTACAGACCTTATCACCATATCACACCATGGTCTCTCATCCTACTCCTTTGGCACTTTCTCTTCGTTCCATATTGCACTTTACTACTTGAAAACGCTGCTGTCTACAGCCCCATAGCCCCAAAACCCCACCCCTTCTATGCCTCAAGTTATTTCCAAGATCTCCTTCCTCCATGCACTGAGCAACTCTTCATCCTCTGTGATTTCAGTCTCCATCTCAATTCACTCTTTGATTTCACTGCCCTCCTGTCTTTCCTCAGTCTCTCCATATAAACTCTCCTACCCATTTTTATGGAGATCCTCTGACCCTTGTATGATTTCTCACCATCCACATTCTCCCTTCCGACCACAGTGTTCTGTAATCATCTCTTGGATGTTTTTCCAAGTCACTTAGTTGTGCATACAAACTGCCAACTACACAGCATTAGCCTTCTGTTCATGACAATACTTCTGCTGAAACACTACTTCATCTCCAACTTTGATGTTTTTGTCCCCTGCTAAATCTTTATTCTCTCCCATCCTGTTACTTCCTCCTTGCATATCCTTCATCTTGGCTTCCTCCAGTCCAAAGCCATCCATCTGCAGATCTGCTAAGATCATGGCTGATCTGATTGGAACCTCGATTCCACATTCCCGCCTACCTCCAAAAACTTTTCACCCCCTTGCTTATCAACAATCGGCCTACTTCTGCCTTAAAAATATTCAAAGACTTTGCTTCCACTGCCTTTTGAGGAGGAGTTTCAAAGTCTCACGACCCTTTGAGAGAAAAGATTTCTCCTCATCTGTCTTAAATGGGCGACCCCTTATTTTTAAACAGTAACCCCTAGTTCTAGGTTCTTTCACAAGAGGAAACATCCTTTCCCCATCCACCCTGTCAAGACCCCTCAGGATCTTGATGGTTTCAATCAAGTTACCTCTTGCACTCCTAAACTCCAGCAGATACAAGCCTAGCCTGTCCACCCTTTGCTCATAAAACAACCCGCCCATTCCAGGTATTAGTCGAGTAAACCATCCTGAAAGGCTATAGTAGCCATTGGCTTTGTTTTTTCACTACTGATTGTCTGCCTCTCAAACCACTGTTCGCTGCTCCCTCCACTCTCATTGAAAGAAGCTCATTGACGACTTTGTCACTAAATTTGAGATGATCCATTCAGTAGCCACGACTGCCTTCCCCCCCCCCCCACTGTCCAGTCTTCCCCTTTACCACCAAGCTAAATCTCCTTTAGGCTCCCTCCTGCCTTAGACCTAATCCTGTGTCTTTCTGTCATTTCTCTTTATCTTTATGCTCCTTGCGAGCTCATTTTGTCCAAAAAACTCACTTCCTGCTCCCTTGATCCTACTCCCATCAAACTGCTAACTACCCAACTTTCCTCCCTCGCCCCCTTGCAAGTTGACATTGTAAATGTTTCCCTCTCCTTGGTTCCTGTCTCTTTCAAAACAGCCACCATTTCAATCAACACCACCACATTCCCCACCAACCTCCCACAGAAAAAAAACTCAGCCTCAACCCCTCTCATTGCAAACTACTGCTCTATCTCAAACCTCCTCCCTCTCCAGGATCCTCAAATGTGCTGTTATCTCCCAAACCTGACCCAATCCTTCCCACGACACACTCCAATCAAGATTTTGTCCTGCCTCAGCATCTGTGCTCTAATGATAGTCATAAATGACGACCTCCTTTCTTACTGACTTTTTTTCCGTCCTCCCCCTATCACCTTTGATACAGTAAACCACATTATCCTTTAGTGCATCATCTCTATTGTCCAGCTCTGGGGCAGCCCTTGCTTGGTTCCACTCTTGCCTGTCCAATTGTAGCCAAAGCAGCTGCAGTAATGACTTTGCTTCTTTTGCTCTTGCACCGTTACCTCTGGAGTCCCTAAGAATCTAACCTTGGCAGCCTCTTCCTTATTTAAATTCTGCCCATGGTGACATTGTCAGAAGACTCTGCAGACAGCACCCAGCTCTACGTCTCCAGCACCCCTTTCACCACCTTCACTGCTGTCAGGTTGCTTATCTGACATCCAGTCTTCAATGAGCTAGTTTTCTCGAGTAAAACATTTGTAAAATCAAAGCTGTCCTCTCTGGCTCCCACCACGGAATCCATACCTTTTGGACCAATTCTATACACCTTCCTAGCCACTGTCACATGTTGAACCTAACCGTTTATAGAAGCAAAATATCGTGGATGCTGGAAAGCTGAAATAGAAACAGAATATGCTGGTGGTGGGTGAATTCTGACGTAAGATCATTGATTTAAAATGTTAACTCTTTCTCTCCCCACAGACCTGCTGAGTATTTCCAGCATTATCTGTTTTTATTTCAGATTGTTTGCAGCCTTGGCATCCTATTCAAGTCTAACCTGTGATTCTAACCCCATATACTCTGCAACTCAAAGACCAGTTCCTTTCACCTCTAGCTTCACCACCTCCATATATCTGCAGCTGATACTCTTGTGTGCTTTTGTCACTTTCAAAGGCGACTATTCCAGTACATGCCATTTTTTATTCATTTCTTCGTGGGATCTGGGCATTGCTGGCAAGGCCAGAATTTATTGCCCATCCCTAATTGCCCTTGAGAAGGTGGTGGTGAGCTGCCTTCTTGAACTGTTGCAGTCCTTGGGGTGCTGTTAGGAAGGGAGTTCCAGTATTTTGACCCAGCGACAGTGAAGCAATGGCAATATAGTTCTAACTCAAGATGGTGTGTGGCTTGGAAGGGATCTTGCAGGTGGTGGTGTTCCTGTGCATCTGCTCCCCTTGTCCTTTTAGCTGGTAGAGGTCACAGGTTTGGAAGGTGCTGTCAAAAGAGCCTTGGTGAGTTGATACCTGGGCTGGTCTTCCCTTCAGCTCATGCAAAACTCTACTACTTATACTTTTTCCTGCATTAAGTCCCACTCACTGCTCACCTTCGCCTTCCTTCTTGCTTATCTACTTTGGCTTCCAGCCCCGATCCATCCAATTTAAAAGTCTCATCCTCGTGTTTTCAATTCCTTCAAAGCCATGCACCTCCCTATGTTTGTAGCCTCCATCCTTTTCTGATGAAGGGTCACTGACCTGAAGCATTAACTCTGCTTCTCTCTCTACAGATGCTGCCAGACCTGCTGAGCATTTCCAGCATTTCTTGTTTTTATTCCATCCTATCAATCTGGATTGTGTTAAGAGTTCAGATGGTGATCACAGCTTCTCAGACCTTACTACTAGGGTTTGTAGCCCTCTAAAATCCTAAACTGAATTATAACCTTGCTGTGATTGCATAAATCACAGGGCGGCACAGTGGCGCAGTGGTTAGCACCGCAGCCTCACAGCTCCAGGGACCCGGGTTCGATTCTGGGTACTGCCTGTGTGGAGTTTGCAAGTTCTCCCTGTGTCTGCGTGGGTTTTTTCCGGGTGCTCCGGTTTCCTCCCACAAGCCAAAAGACTTGCAGGTTGGTAGGTAAATTGGCCATTATAAATTGTCACTAGTATAGGTAGGTGGTAGGGAAATACAGGGACAGGTGGGGATGTTTGGTAGGAATATGGGATTAGTGTAGGATTAGTATAAATGGGTGGTTGATGGTCGGCACAGACTCGGTGGGCCGAAGGGCCTGTTTCAGTGCTGTATCTCTAATCTAATCTAAAACTTCAATCTTTTCGTTTTGCTGCTAGACTCATAAGCCTTATGAATAATTGTGGTATCATGCCTCTCCTTACTTGAGCTGAACAGCTCACTTCCTGGCTGTATGATTACTGGCATACAAGAGAGTAAATTCCACTGTTGTTGCTCACTGACTGACTCTTTTCTTGTTTAGGCGCCAAACTTGTTCAGTACATAATTAGTCAAGTACTGCTTTTGATAGTTGTAGAACTTAGAATATCCATGAACATCAACAAGTCCTTCCACGGCTATGTCTCTTCTGTGATTTACAATGTTTTATGATGTCTTGTGCATACTATTATTGAGTTAGAATCCAATTTCCTTTCACTTCACATTGTACTTTCCAGTCACTTAGGTCGCTATTTGATTAGTCATTGACACTTATGTTTTTTTTGGATATATTGCAGAAAAGTCACTGCTTTCTGCCAGGGAATTCTAGAGTCATTGAGGGTTCCGACTTCATTTATTTTATTGGTTCCATGTATTGGCACAATAGATGGATGGTTCATACAGTACTTAATTCATTCTATCTGTATATGAATTTTGTACAATAATGGCAATGTGCACTTAGTAATGTACATTTGGCAACCCAGCAATTTAATTTTTCTCAGGCTGTAACATTCTTCAGATTTAAACTCCAGTGGTGAGTTGCAGATTGTTTGACTGTGGAAGGTACCACAGCTTATCCTCCCTTGTTGTCCACACTTAATAACAGTTGTTTCTGCACAGTCTTTGGGACCAGAAATCTGAATGAGTCCTCTTCCACCTTTTCTCCACAATCTCAAACTCAAGGCCATGGAGACCTCCCTGACCCTGTAAGTGTTTGCCTACCAGGTGATGTATTTACTAAAACAAAATGCAAATAAGTGGAAATCTGGAATAACACAAAATGCTGGAAGCACACCTTGGATTAAGGGAGGACAGAGATAAGAGCGTGCACCCTTTGTCAAATTGGAAGATGTTACAGCTAAGCAGCATTTAAAAAGGTCAGAAGAATTCATAATCTGTTCATTCTGGGAATTCTGCCTGACCCGTTGAATGTTTCTAATGCTTTGTTATTTTGATTTCCAGTATCTGCAGTATTTTGGTTTCTGAGCATTTGAAACAGAACAGAATTAAGGGAAGGAGGGAACATGCGCATGAGAAAATAAATTGACTAACACATTTTAAGTGGAAAGCAGGAGATGGTTAAATGGCATAAGTGAGACAATGGGAGGCATATTGTGAAAGTTTTAAGACGTATGCAAGGCACAGAATGTGTAAATAACTGAAAGATGTGGGGGAATGAGACAGGCAAAAGTAGAAGCATAAGAAACTGGCAAAATGACACAGGTTGCTTAGTAGAAGAATAAAGGAGATCCACTCTATGGGTGTAGACCATCATGGAGTTAAATGGAGGGTTCCCACTCTAAGCGCCAGCCTGCTCCTTCCCTTCTCCCCTCCCCCCCACCCCCAATAACCATCATTTTACCTTACTAGCCACAGGGAAGCCATCTTAAATGGTGAAGATTGTACTTAGAATTTATGGAAACAAAGAATGTTTGAAGCAATTGTGCTGTCAGTTCTGTTGTTGTATATAAAATAGAATTCATGTGGCTTGTACTGCAGTAATCATTTAACCACTCTGTAGAAAGGGAGAGGACATCTACTGTGGTTGCCATCTCTATGGAATTGACACTTCAATTTAGATGTTAATACGTCACTTTCTATCCTCTTTCCTTCAAAGTTATTTGGGAACTGACTGGAAATGGGTGTGTCAGAGAAACTCTGGTGTTCCTGAAGTCGGAACCCTCAATGACTTATGTTTGAACAGTAAGCTCTATAAGGAATGTTCTCATCAGACGCACTCACTTTGTACAGTATGCATTTATGCTTCTCCAGATGTTAATTTGTGGCCTCCGTAAATGTACTTAATTTACTTTTTGACCAACCATCCGAGTTTGAGGTGACTGCCTTGTCTGGTTTAATTTTAGAATTTCAAAAAAAAAGATAAACTGTGTCAGTGTGACCTTAAATTTGCACCAGCTATTGAGAAGAAACCCTGGTGTTCGAGTCTGATGTCATTGTTTGTTTTTTAACAAGTAATCTCCTGACTTCCCAATGCCTGTCCACCATCGACAAGGCAGAAATCAGGAATGTGATGGAATATTCCCCACTTGCCTGGATGAGTGACAACATTTAAGAAGTATTTAGATGAGCACTTGAAACGCCATAGTATACAAGGCTACGGGCCAAGTGCTGGAATATGGGATTAGAATAGTTGGGTGCTGTATGACCAGCACAGACACAATGGGCCGAAGGGCCTGTTCCCGTGCTGTATAGCTCTGACTCTGAGTGCGACTCCAACAAGCTCGACACCATCCAGGGCAAAGCAGCCAGCTTGATCGGTACCCCATCCACCAACTTCAACTTTCTGTCCACTACTGGCGCACAGTGGCAGCTGTGTGTACCATCTACAAGATTTCACTATAGAAACTTGCCAAGGCTCCTTAGACAGCACCTTCCAAACCCTGACCTCTGCCACCTCGAAGAACAAGGGCGGCAGATGCCTGGGAACACCACCACCTGCAAGATCCTCTCCAAGCCACACGCCTACCTGACCTGGAACTATACTGCCATTTCTTCACTGTCTTTGGGTCAAAAGCCTGGACCTCCCTTCTTAACAGTACTGTGGGTATACCTACATCAGATGGCTTGCAGCACTTTAAGAAGGCAGCTCACCACTACCTTCTCGAGCATTTAGGGATGGACAACAAATGCTGGCCTTGCCAGCAATGCTGACATCTCGGGAACAAATAAATGTTCCATTTTTTAAAATAAGCTAAGTTAAATGCACTATATAAATGCAAGTTGTTGGCAGCTTATGCATACATATGAAGCCTACAGAAATCTTTTTATATGTTTGTCCTTTTTAAAATGAATCAAATAACTGAGTACAGAAACTTAAGAGAATGATGGAGAGATAACTCCAGAACTGATGAAGTCTTGTTAGAAATTGTGGGTACTTAAACTTTTATATCTCCATATGTATGTGATGTGGAAGTTAGTTTTCATTTACTACCAAACCAAATTATTTGAACATTGGGGTGGAGGTAGCAGTAGTTTTTGTTTATCAAATCTATCTGCAGGGTAATAAGCTTCTGTAATGTGAGCTAATGCAAGACACATTCAATTTTTGGTTTTGAAACAGTGATGAGATATAATCAGTCGTCAACCTGGGCTCAGTGATAGCACTCCCTCCTCCTGAAGCAGAAGTTCATGGGTTTAAACCGCACTCCAGGGCTTGAGTCCATAGTCCAGGCTGACACTTCAGTTCACTGCTGTGGGAATATTGCATTGTTGGAGGTGCCTTCTTTCAAATGAAACATTAAACTGAAGCACCATTTACCCACTCACATGGCTATAACAGATCCCATGGCACTATTCAAAGAAGAGCAGGATAGTTCTTCCGATGTCCTGGCCAAGACCTGGTCTTTTAGTTCATTGCTGTTTATGGAACATTGCTGTTGCGGCTACCATGTTTCCCAAATTACAACAATGGTTACACTTCAGCAATACTTCAATAGCTGTAAAGCGCTTTGTGAACTCCTGAGATTGTGAAAATCGCTGTATACGTGCAAGTTCGTTCTTCTGTAAGTACATTCAGTTAGAAAATGATCATAACTTTGTTAGAAATGTAGGCTGCAGACATTGTAATCCATCTGATCGTAACATTATTTACCCCAAAACTGAAAAGTGAATGGTAGATGTGCAACCTGATAGTTTTTGAAACATCATTTTCAAATGCATTTTAAATGCTGCACATGCGATATTGATGATCAAGAATCTAATTTCTTTTGGATTAAGGGTTAACATGGAGGATGACTCATCACAATGTCTCATTATTGGCCCAGATTTTGTGGTCAGTGGAAACAATCACCTTTCATTACGCTTAAACTTTATCAAAGACTTTGTTGGCTTTTGTGCTGCTACTTGCAGTTATTAGTGTCAAAACAGTACAGCACCCTCTACAGGGATCAGGACCTATGTGAACAGGGAAAGCAATGGTGTGTCTCCTTTTCCAATCAAACTGAATAATTCTTAATGAGGTGCTCAGAGTCTGAACCAGGACATGTAAGTTAGAATATTTAGTTCCGTGCCAAAACATGTACAGAAAGCTAAATAGAGAGAGGGTCAGAAAGATGGGATGAAGAGATGAGGTAAAGAAAACAATTTTTAAAAATATTTTTAAATCTCCAACAATAATTAAAATCTAAAGGCATGAGACTCCACAGTTTTAAAAGTTAATTCAATGCCAGAGAGGTTATTTGGCAGTAATTAAGACTTATCACAGCATTAAAAAAACACTTAACAATTGAATGGATAAGCCCCAACTTTTTCTGGTATGTCTAGTGGCAAGTACTACAAATTCACCTATGTATGTGAAAATTCAGTCTCTCAGTGAGATGTTAGTGAAGCTCCTGGAGGAGCTGGGCAACTTGGACACCGACTCCCTGATTTCCACTTTTAAGTATGCATGTGCAGGCGCAAGAAGTTGCTGCTCGATTTACTGAATAGTGTTGAGTGCTGATAGCCGTACTGTTGTTTCTACTGCAAAATACGGTCTTTTTTAAAAAAAAGTCTGTAATAATATCGAGGGTCAATTTTTAAGCTGAAGACAGTTTTCACCTTGGTAAACTGGATCTCTGCCCATTTATCGCATTTTAAATTTCACAGTGAGAGCTGATGTGTTTTAATTACTTCATTTTTGCCTGATTTCTCCCTTCATCTCCTCAGCTGCAGGTGTTGACTCCTTGCTGGCCTTTGGTTCTGAGAATGCTTGGGCTCGTTCAGAACTTCAGTGAAGTCACTAACATTCCTCTGTGTGCCCTGTTGGTGGATTTTAGCACTGTTTAATTGTTGGGGGTGGGGTGGGGAAGTTATTGGCAGCACAGTTGAGCCTGTTTCTGTCCTTACTTGCATCTGTGCATGTGTTTTTCCCTCCTAGCACTAGAGAGCTAAGCCCAATTGCAGCACCCTTGCCATACCCCAGCCGTGGTTAGTTAATAGAACATAAACTGGAGATTGACCAGGAAGATTCCAAGTTCACTGACTCATTTATTAGATCAACTTGCTAAACCATTGATCACATTCCTTAAGTAGTAGACATGTACTTAATTTTGTGTGTAATTTTTTTTTAAAGTGGTGTTAATCCAAGTGCCTTTGGTCAGTGGTATTCTATTTTTTGGGTTTTTTCTCCCCATCAATAAACACGAGTCAGACATGCAGACTACTACAGAAGCTGTAATGTCTCAGACAAGACCAGGTAAATTGGGAGCTAGTAATTATAAAATTGGGTTTTAAAAGCCTGAAGTTTTGTGAGATGAAGGAAAGATGGACGAGCATTGAGAATTGTTGGGATTGGAGTGGACTCCAGCTACGACTTCTCATTCCCATCTTCTTCCTCATATAAGCATATGTTTCTCTTGAATTGAAATGCTAGCCATATACTAGAACTAATCTGGGCTGTGAATGGTGGTCAACAAGGGATGGTTTTACCAGTGAAGCGTGCCCTCAGAATAAAAACTTGCCATTCAGCATAAATTTTGCATCTCAGCCTCGAAGGTATGAGTTGTATGTTGTAGCACATGGCTTGTCCTTGGTTTAAGGTTGTACTGTGCACAGCATTTTCAGTGGCAAAGGTCTTCAATCCATCTTTAAGCCCTGGTTTGCATCCAATGTGTAGTGTGCTATGGAGTTAATTTCTGTAGAGAAAATTGGGAACTTAAGTTCTTCAGAAAAAGGTCAATCCAAGTTAGATGAGGATAGATTTGTTCTCTGTCCCTCTTTGTTGTAATAAACCCGACTTTGTTTGGAATGTAATGCCACATAAACCAAGAGAGTGCTGCAATCGAGACCAGTGTGAAGGGATATCCATCTGCCTGTGAGGTCGACTCCACAAATTGCTGCAAAGACCTTGAACCAGTGATGATTTCTCGTACCAGGCCAAGGGATACTGGTGTGCATTTCCAAATTATTCCCACGCCTGGAATTAGCTGCCTAAAAAATTTTCGTTTTACACACAGATAAAAACCCGACCACAAACTTTGTGCTGAAGAGGAACTATTCTGAGTCTACTGGTAAGATATACTGTGTTTGTGATGTACAGTGTAATACATACAAGAGCTTCAGAACCAACTTATTCTTGGCTTCAGGAATGCAGCAGGTGCATCGTCTGATAATTGGGCTTTTGAGCTTGAAGAATGTGTTGCTTTTTGAACATAAAAAACCCGAGTTCCCTTGTCCTTTTCCATCTTAATTAACTGTCTTTGATTTCTTCCAATTTATGCTATCTGTGTTGTCTTTATTTCATTCTCTGTCCTTGCTGACCTTGTATTTTCTTCACTGATGCCCTCTTTACACTGGAGGCTTTATTCTAGTGCAAATCGAGCCAAAATTGTTTCCAGTATGAAATGGCCGTAACAGCACAGCTGTGATGGAGCACTTAATTTTCAACCAGAATTCTGGCAGTCTTGATGTTTTTCACTGCAATACTGGAATACCTGTCTGGCCCATGATGTCTCTTGGAAACTTGCATTTGCATCATGATGCAGGCACATAATGCAAATTTTGTTTTCTGGGCTACTCTGTGCTTCTGCATGCAACCTGTATTGTGTGTTGCACTGCTATGATGTGATAAGGAAATAGTTCTGCTTTTTGCCTGGAGAATATTGGTATAATTTAATTAATGTAGCTTCAGCAACAAGCAGAGTTCTGCAGTGAGTCGATACTAAGTGTTTTGATAGTATTTCATTTGGTGTACTTTAGACACAATTTAATATACAGAGTTGTCTACCTCGCAGCAGGTTTTTGTACTGTCTGGTAAAATGAATAATGCTTGGGATCAGAGCGTAATTTAAGTGTGGTTGAAGAAGAAACATAAAGATCATCTGTATTTGAAGATTTGCCGCCCAAAGTGTCCAAAAAGGTGGCATTTCCGTTGAAGGAAAGAATGCTTTTCCTGAAGTTTGTTTGAGGGAAGTGTTAAACTGTAGTCTGTCTGCTGCATCTATGTGCAAGTACTGTAAATTTGTTTGAAATGTACATATACATAACTGTTACATGTGTAATTTAACACCAGTTTCAATAAGTGTTTCAATGACAGGGAGCATCCAAGTGTGTGTATACTTCCTGTATCTGCAATAACTGGTACACTGAAGTCTGCTATGTTTTCTAAAACTGCTGATTTTCACATTGGGGTATTTGAGTCTTCAGTAAAATGCAAATCAGTGTTGCACATGCACTGTACAACGTCATGTGTTGGTTTTTATTTTATATTAACTGAATTTTATGGTTGAGTTACATTTTTAGTTTAATCATTTAACATCTTACTCCAATAGCTTGTTTTGTGTTTTTTTTCATAAATGTTTGTTCAGCATCTATTTTCTTTACAAACTGATACTGTTCTCCGTTTTACTGGTTGTACTGTCAGTCAGAAATTCAAAATGAAATCACTGTTGCTATTTTTGTCACCATCCAATTTAAGTCCAGAGAAATTCTTGCTAGAAGATGACAGTCTTGCTGTTACAGACTAAAAGTGTGCACATAGCTCAAGAATTATTGATATGTAATGTGTAAGTAGTTAACATATAGTTAAATGTGTACTTGCACTTAGCTGTATGTCATTGCCACTAGTGATCCTGGCCAGTAGTTAATAAAATTAAGTGGGAGTTAGTTCTCTATATCGCATTCACCTTTTGTATTGAATATTGTTACTCATTTGAGCCATTCTGAATTATGGCCACTGAATTAGGAACAGAAGTGGGCTTTTCAATCCCAAGAGCCTATTCCGCCATTCAATTCGATCATGGCTGCTCCATATCTCAACTACTCCTCCTTCCCCCACTGCCAGCCCATTGTGATCCCTATTTCTTGATAACCTTACCGAATAAAATGTCAATCGCAGTCTTGAAAGTTTCATATTTCTACTACACTTGGTGTGAAAAAGTACTTCCTGATTTCATTACTGAATGGCCTAGCTCCAGTTTTAAGGTTCTTCCCATGTTCTGGATTTCCCCACCAGAGGAAACCGTTTCTCTATCTACTTTATCATCAGTTATTCACAAGAAAAGAATGGACAGAACTCCAGATCAGACAAGTCTGTTCATTTCAGTCTGGAATCCCAACTTTGCTTACATGATGAACCTTGTTTACATGTTTGGCAATGATGGGTCTGGTCAGTTGACTTTCAGGCCATGCTGTTCCCAGCTGTGTTTTGGAAGTAGCTTTTATAGTGACCTAGGAAGAAGGCAACCATTTCTATGCCCATTCTCTGGATCAACTTTTGGCTTTCAGTCTGGAGAGAATGATTGTCTTTGAGGAGCTGCAGGAAGCCTGCATCGAAGCTGTGCAATGAGGAAACATGGCAATATCTTGCCATGTATCCTTGGAAATTGCATCCAGGTGCTATTTGTGTAGATTTAAAAACTACAATGGAACTGGCATTTGGTCCTTTAGTTCCATGAAAATGTGTGATTGGAACACTTCAAAAATCACTTGGACTTAGTGTTGTATATTATACATGGATATACTTGTGGATATGCATGTAAACGCACCATTTTGAACTTATTCTCTTGGCTAAGATCCCTATTAAAGTAGCCACCTATTTAATTTTAGTCAGTTCAGCCAGTCCCTTTAATGATGGTTATAGAGCAGTTCCACTATATTGACGTGCTGGTATTACCCAAGTAATTAACTCCATTTTTTTTTTTGTTACTCCTGGTCAACCATATGTGAAGCAACACAAAGGTCTTGCACTGATCCACTCGGACCAGTCCCCTAACTAATGTGCCTTAAATTTGGTGGTGACCTTATTTCAGTGACTAGTTTTTGTTGGTAATTAAATAAATGCAGTTGACTTTATTTTGTCTTTGTGGTGGTTTGCAGCTGTGCAGGTTACTAGTTTAGCTGCTTGGTTTACAATACTTTAGATCTCTCACCTAACCCTTTCAGTAGGATTTTCCCATTGTGCAAGTACCATGTTGATTTACGTATAGACCGCCTGTATATGAAGAGAGTGTTCTAAAGTTAAGCGATCCTTCATCCTGGGGGTGCAGGTAGTAGTAATGAATTTGCATCAATTTGCATATGAATATGCACCCATAGCATTAATATATTTGATAAAACAATGGCCTGTATGTGAGTTAATATGGTAAATGCATTTTTAAAAATGAAATAAGTATGATAAAACATGCCTTAAACGTCATAACTGCCTGGCAGATGAAGTGATTTCTATTCTAAATTTCATTCTTCTTTATTTGAATTGCAGATTTCCACTACATTCTGTGGAAAAGGGCTTCCTGATTTCACTCTTAAATGGCCTAGCTCTAATATTAGGATTGTTCGCCCTTGTTCTGGATTTTCTGACCAGTGGAAACTTTTACTCTGTAGTTTTCCTATCAAAGCCCTTCATTATTTTAAATACCTCCATTAAATCACCCCTAAACTTTCTAAACTCACGGGAATACAAGCAAGTTTATGCAGCGTTTTTATCATAATTCAAGTTCTTTTAGTCTTGATATTATTCTCGGAATCTGTACTTTACACCCTCCAAGGCAAATGTTTCCTGAAGTTTGGTACACAAAGCTGAACACAGTACTTTGGATGGGATCCTGACCAAATCTGTCTGAAACTGAAGCAACACTTCCTCCCTTTAGAATTCCACCCCCCATCTTTAGACAAAAGCAAAATTGCATTAGCCTTTTTGATTATTTTTATACATGTCTACTATCTGTGATTTGTGCAACTGGACACTTAAATAAATTCCTTTGCTCCTTCACTGCTCCAATGCTGAGACTAAAAAAAATTGTCTTTCTCTGCTCCAAAGTGGATGACCTCATTGAATTTCACATGCCACTCTTTTGCTTATTCACTTAATTTCCCTGTTGTCCTTTGTAACTTCCTGCTCCCATTTACACAACTTAATGTACCTCCTAACAACATGGTGTAATTTGTAAAATGGATCTACAACTCTCATCCAAATCAATATATATGGCAAAATGCTGAGTCTCCACTTTTTGCATCCCACCAATCAAAGAATGTTCCCTCTCTATCTTTGCTGTCCCGATTTGCCCACCCATGTGACAAGGTTACTTCCGATTTTGTGCACTTTGTTCCGCTATAATTCAAAATATGCAGCCATATCAAATGTAGAAATTAGTCAGCAAATGTGAAATGCTCCAGAAGGAAAAATTACTTTTGTAGTCATACTGTTCAATTATAAAGTTGTTAAATTAGCTTTTTTTCCTTCACTTTCTAGTGTCATCGTGTATAACGACTTATAAGAAGACTCCTCCACCAGTTCCACCGCGAACCACATCTAAACCATTTATTTCAGTTACAGTCCAGAGTAGCACAGAATCAGCACAAGACACATACCTCGACAATCAGGACCACAAGAGCGATCTAAACAGTCAGTCTGGTCTCAGCAATTCTTCGGATAGCTTGGATAGTGCCAGGGCTCTGAATACTATTAAAACAGGAAGCATCAGTGCTCCAGTTCGTGAACAGTTAGCCAACCAAAACCAACAACGAAATGCTACAGTGACAACTGAGAAGGGGCCACTTATCACCGAGGACCCAAAGGTGGAACCTGCTCCAAAAAGAAAGCTCTCCTCTATAGGGATACAGGTAATTTCAGCCAGTTATTTTGCAGGTTAAAATTGCAGTACTGGATTAAAATTCAGTAATTGCAGACTTATCCAGTTTTCAAACCGTCTACTGTGGTTTAGGTCTTGTGCCAGTTTGAAGATTTGAATGCAATGTTAAAACTTTGATATTTTATCTGGAAAAACCTGCTTAAACTCTTAAAATTTTGGTTTCGAATTGTTGATGGGTGAGAACCAAATAATGGAAAGTAGTGTTTTCAGCAGTGGCATCAAAGTGATATTGTCACTGCACTCTTGGTCGACAGCTGTATCTTTTTGGAATTCTGCAGACCTATTTGGATTTGGTTAACAAGGTTTTTGAGTGCAGTATTGCCACTTTTTCATCAGTGTTAAGTGTTTTTGTGCGTGAACATAAAAATGGCAGTACAGCTCAGCGGAATTACCAAGCACGTTAAAATCCTACGGTGCGAGACCCTTTTGAAGAAAGCTATCTCCTCATAAGTTTGAGCCTATCTAAGGGCAATATAACTCCAGTCTGACTCAAAACTTCAATTACACCTGGGCTTGCATTTCTGGATGGTCCTGCACTGGGGATTCTGTTCCCTTGTGCTCTTTTAGTTCAGATTTTGTTGCCTGATAAACTCAGAATCTGATCCTGTAACTTTGATGACTTATTGGCATATTTCTGTTGATGCATATTAATAATGCTTTCTGAAAAGACAACATTCCTTTGGGTAGCTGTCACTGCCTTTCAGATGTTAGCAGAGGGAAGGGGGTCCCTGAGAGTATGTTGGTATTTGCAGGGTTTCCTATACACATTTGATAAACACCTCCATAACTCCTTGGATTTGTACTCTTTCTTTTAGGCCTACTTATATATGCTGTTTGTTTGCCATTTGTAAAATATGACCCTTTTCACTGTCTAGTTATCTAATGTATCAAAATGTATTTTTTTTGCTGTACTTCAAAGAATAAAAGGTCTATCAAATCTTACCTTTAGCACTCCTGTTCTATCTTGCATTCTTTTTATTTGTGTTCCACAAAATCACCCAAATGTGGGAAACATAGGTCATTATTTAACATCTTTCATCTTTAGAGAAGACAAGCAGTCCAAGTGACCTCTTCCTACCATCCCAAATCTTTGCCTGGACTCTGTATAGACTTAATGGTTATGTACCTCAAAAAAAAGTCTTCTGTCAGCAGGAATTGTACTGTTGTTTTACATCAGGGAAAACGTCTTCAGCTTTGTGTTCAGTTTTTCCTCCAACAATTAAATGTGTCCATCCTTGACAGTTCAAATACTTATTTTGTCTTCCCTGACAGTCTGGCTTTCCAAATCTTTGCCTCCAGTAAGCAGGTTTGGGAGTGTGCTTTCTCTTGTGTGCAATAAATGTTGAGTTGGTGTTCCTTCAGTCACTGTGTCATCCTACTCTTAGTCAGCATTGTCTGCAGTTGATAACTGCATTTTAAAGTGGGCAGATTCTTCCATTCTAACAAGACATAGTCCATTTTTCTATGACATGCAAACAAAGATGTTTAAACAAAGATATCTGTAGCCTTCTTGACTGTTAGTAGATTAATTCATGCTGGAAATTTGGCAACATTTCTTGCCAGTTATATCAATAGTGACTATTGGTAGTAACTGTATATAGCTGGCTATATCAGTTTAGTACTTTTCTGAAGCACCATTATATATTAATTTCCTAATATAAAAGTTTTAGATGGTTTATAAGATCAATTTTACTGTGGTTCATTTAAAACCAAGTTACGTTATATTTAGAACACAATTGCAGGAAATAATGGAATTGACAATTACCAAATTTTATCATTGACTTGTAGAGATTTCTTTCTTTTTAGGTTGACTGTTCCCAGAACTTAATTAAGGAACAAGATTCTCAACTTATCAACAAGTTCCAGTCTATTGGAATACAAGTGGAAGACGAGTGGCAGTGAGTGAAATTAGTTCAACTAAATGAATAGATTTAATGTCTTTTTTAAAACTTCACCATTTCTGCACACTCCACCTCATTTGCTGATTAATCATCTCCCAGGCCCCTCTACTTGCACTCTTGTCAACATGGAATATTTCCAGGTAGTTTTTCTTCTGAGCAAGCATTTTACCTTGTCTGATCTTTCCCTTTTGACTTCTGGTATAGTGAACTTGCTTTATAGAGATTTTCATTGTAATGTTATATTCACAGAATCACAGAATAATAGTGCAGAAGAGGCCCTTCGGCCCATCAAGTCTGCACCAATGCATTAAAGCCACCTAACCTGTCTACCTAATCCCATTTGCCAGCACTTCGCCCATAGCCTTGAATGTTATGACGTGCCAAGTGCTCATCCAGGTACTTTTTAAAGGATGTGAGGCAACCGGCCTCTAGCACCCTCCCAGGCAGTGCATTCCAGACTGTCACCACCCTCTGGGTAAAAAAAAGTTCTTCCTTAAATCCCCCTTAAACCTCCCGCCCCTCACCTTAAACTTGTGACCCCTAGTAACTGACCCTTCAACTAAGGGGAACAGCTGCTCCCTATCCACCCTGTCCATGCCCCTCAGATATTAGGATTGATAGAAAAAGGTCACAGTAAATATTCGCTTCCTTGTTCCATAACTGTAAATTTATAAATATTATAGGTATCTTCAAAAGGATCAACAGTATTATAGGCATGTGGGCAGTGGGTTGCTGAAAGTGTGCCCTGCCATGAAATCTAGATAAGCTTCTGAGGCAATAAGTAAATTCTGAAAACTACAGGATAATTACCTGCACCCTTCTCACTCCCCTTCTAGTTTCAGCCAGTTTTCAACAACAGCTTATATAGTGTCTTTAATGTAATAAAACGTCCCCAAGCGCTTCACAAGAGCATCAGAGGACACCAAATGTGACACCAAGGTTGCAAACCGACTGGCTTAATCTGAGACTGTTGCCGGGAAGAGGGCTGAAGTCAATGGCTAGGGAGCGAAGTTCAGAGCAGGGACCGAAAGCGATGGCTTCAGTCTTCCCAATATTTAATTAGAGAAAATTTCTGCTCAACCAGTACTGGATGTTGGATAAGCAGTCTGATAGTTTAGCAACAATGGAGGAGGTGGTGGTGAGGTAGAACTGGGTGTCGTCAGCATACATGTGAAAATTAACTGTTATGACCAGGTGAGAAAGGTGTCTAGGGGTTTGTTACTATCTTCACCTGGTCTTATTGTAACAGGGTTTAATTTTAAACAGTGTTTTGAGCTCCCCCTTTGTGAATCCTTGTTCACAGCTTTCCACTTGTAAGACAAAGAAATCAATTCACACCGGTTTTCTGAGGTTTAAAGAAGAAAGATGAAATTTATTTGAAACTGAAAATTAAACTCTTAATACATACCTACGGATATATGACGCGCCCACGCTAGCATGCACACGTGATACACATATGCAAATAGAGACAGAAAAGAGGAGAGGAAAATCTAGTAGAGAGGGGTTTGAGGCAATATCGGAAGAGTTTCTTGTTTACTGTGCTTCGAGCTCATTTGATTGTAAGTAGTCTTGCTGTTTGTCGTCTAGTGTTCTTAAACCTTGTTCACATCGGAGACTTTTCTCTCTGAGATTCACATGTTTTCACAAGATTCAGTTCCGTGGGAAAGCGTTGCAGGTAGGACTGGAGAGGAGGTTCTGTTCCAACTGGGAGCACACGGCTTTGAGTTCAAATCGTCTGTTGGAAGTTCAAATTCAAAACCTCCATCAGTCAGTCATGTGACCAAAACTGGTCTGACCACTTCTGTGTATTGGGGAAGCAACGACTGGTCCCCATTGTTCCAACACTGTTGGTTACTATGTAAATGTCTTTCCAGTCAGGGGCTTGCAATTTTATGTTTTAATGTTCATGTGGTGAAATCATGTGTGCCTCAGTCTTGGCAGGTGAGGGGGTTTGCCTGACACTGTGCTTTCAGATGATATTCATGGAGGGCCAGCATGTAGATGAGAAATGGGAGGGGTTACCAGAGATAACATCGCGGGGGCAGGAAGAGAAGCCATTGCAGGTGATTCTCTAGCTCTGAATAGATAAGAATGGAACCAGCTGAGAGTAGTCTCACCCAGCTGGACGAAAGTGGAGAGGCGTTGGAGAAGGATGGTGGAGTTAACAGCATCAAAGGCCACAGACAGGTCAAGAAGGATGAGGGGGAAAAGTTTACCTTTGTCGCGGTTAAATCAAGTGACCAGCAAATGACATCCTGTAAATGCTGTTTCGGTTCTGTGGCAGTGGTGGAAACCTGTTTGGAGGGTTCAAATATGGAGTTTCAGGGAAGATGGGAACGGATTTGGGAGGTGACATGTTCAAGGACTTTGGAGAGGAATATTAAACGACTAACTTTTAAACTGCCAGTCTTATTCCATTGTGTTTTCTAATCTAATTGAGTGAAAAGAAAACTTTTGACTGCATTTTTACACCATAATTCCTAGCAATATCAAGGGGGCACCAGAATGCTTAAGTCATTATGTGACCAGTAGATCGGAAAGGTCTTAATTCAGTCACTTCTACACGGAGTTATTTCATTTTCATCGGGATAATGGGCCGTTGCTATAATCGATGTCCAGCAACCTGAGGAGCATGGGGAGGCGGTGGCGTAATGATGTTGCTAGGCTAGTAACCCAGATCCCCAGGCAAATGCTCTGGGGACATGGGTTCGAATCCCACCACGGCAGATGGTGGAATTTGAATTCAATTAATAAAGCTAGTCTAGTGGTGATTATGAAACCATCCTTATTTGGTCTGATCTTCATGTGACTCCAGACCCACAACAATGTGGTTGACTCTTAACAGCCCTCTGAAATGGCCTAGCAAGCCACTCAGACTTTTTAGCAGTTTGATACAACTAAGAGAAGCAGTAAAACTGAGCGGACCACCCGGCCTCGACCTAGGCACTGGAAAAGACAATGGCAAACCCAGCCCCGTCGCCCCTGCAAAGTCCTCCTTACTAACATCTGGGAGCTTGTGCCAAAATTGGGAAAGCTGTCCCACAGACTAGTTACTAGTTAAGCAACAGCCTGACAGTCATACTCACGGAATCATACTTTGCAGACAATGTCCCAGACACTGCCATCGCCATCCCTGGGTATGTCCTACCCCACCAGTGGTGGCAGCACAGTGTTATACAGTCGGGAGGGAGTTTCCCTGGGAGTCCTCAACATTGACTCCGGACTCCATGATGTCTTATGGCATCAGGTCAAACGTGGGCAAGGAAACCTCCTGCTGATTACCACCTACCACCCGCATTTCCCCCCCCTCCCCCCACCCCTGGCTGATGAATCAGTTCTCCATTTTGAACAACAATTGGAAGAAGCACTGAGGGTAGCAAGGGCACAAAATGTACTCTGAATGGGGGACTTCAATGTCCACCACCAAGAGCAGCTCAGTAGCACCACTGTTGGCCGAGTCCTAAAGGACATAGCTGCAGCAGGTGGTGAGGGCACCAACAAGAGGGAAAAACCTACTTGACCTAAAAATGAGGTGTCAGCCTGGTGAAATTACAACACAGGACTGTTTGCATGCCAAACAGCGGTTGCTTGTAAATCAGCTTGCATTGCATTTTGCTGTTGGCTGACTTAAAATAAGGATCTAAATAATTCTAAACATTCTCATTACTTACAGCTTAAGCCGCTCCAGCAGCATGACGTCAAAACAAGAAACTGATTCTGATACACAGGAATGTAGTAATTCTATTACTGCTGGATCCCAGGACAAAAGCAATCCGCTTTCGGATTCAACTCGGCTTCACAATGCATCAAACCCTGAACATGCTATACGGCAACGTGCAAAAGGCTCCCAGACAAAAAATAAAGCTTTTGCTTATGGAGATAACTTAGATCCAGCTCTAGATCCATCCTCTTTACCACCACCAGAGCCATGGTTAGAATCTACTAGCAATCTTCCTGTTGAACCAGTGCATGCTACTTCATGTCGTCGAGATGGCTACTGGTTCTTGAAACTGTTGCAAGCAGAGAAAGAAAGAATGGAAGGATGGTGTCATCAAATGGAGAAAGAAACCAAAGAAAATAACCTATCTGAAGAAGGTACACTGATAGGAAAATAATACTTCCCCTCCAACCCCATCATTATTAGAATTCACTTCAAGTTCTTGGTTTTTGTAAGATTAAATATAAATGCTTGTACAGTTTTGACATCGAACTCCATTTTATAGCCCAAGTTTCCCAATGTTTTTAAAAACTGTCTTCGTAGTTCACTTCTGATTTTTATTAACTTTGAATATATTTAAATAGTAGGTATTAAATAACAGCAGGATGAGAAGAGATGGTTTTGAAATTATACTATGTATGACTGAGTGGATACAGTTCCTAACCAAGGGTGTTTTGATCAAAGTGCGCTTAAAATTGTTAAAACAATATCCAGTTACCATGTTTCACAATCAGAATTTTGGTCCTTTATTCATAATTGCATGAGACCAAAATGCTTCAGTTAACTTTTTTTTTAAACTGTTATGCAGTGCTGGGCCGTTGGGGTTCTAGGGAGGAACATGAGACGCGGGAAGGTGAGGTCATGCCCTACATTGAACTTTGGTAGCTCCATCAATTGCTGCCCCTTCTTCCTCTCAAACCACTTATCTGGTGAGCTACCATGCCCAATTATATTTGATAAGAGTTAAACATAAAGTTTACAAAAAAATCCTGTTTAATGCACCGGACTTAAGTCTCTTAAAAGTGGAATAGAGTTCTGCTTGGTTGATTTTTGTCATTACAGTATGTTTCAAGTAATTAAAATATTTCCCTGATGCTTTGACAGCCTTCCCTATTACATAGTTACAGATACAAATGAGGAAGGTCTAAGGTTTGATCTATACAGATTTAGCTTATCTCATTGACAGCACCATTAGAAGCACTACAGTTGACCTCAACCCCTGGGTGAGTCAGGGAAACATGAACGAGAATTCCTACTGCTAATCAATAACTCCATTTGCTCCCAACACCCAACAAATTGCCAGTATTGGGCATTGAATGAGTTCAGCTGTGATGCTCCCTGTAAACCAAAAGTCTGATGACACTCCTTGACCGGGTTTGGATATGGGAACATACGAAATAGGAGCAGGACTAGACCATTCAGACCCTTGGCTGATTTTCCACCTGCTCAACTCTACTTTCCTGCCTGCTCCCCATATCCCTTATCTATCGATTTCAGTCTTGAATATGCTCAACGATGGAGCATCCACACCTCTGGGTTAGAGAATTCCAAAGATTCGCACCCTCTGAGTGAAGAAGTTTCATCTAATCTCTGTCTAAATGATCGACCCATTATCCTGAGATTTTACCCCCGTACAGCCGGGGAAACAATCTCTGTGTCTACCCTGTCGAGCCCCTTCAGATCTTGTATGTTTCAATGCGATCGCCTCTCATTCTTTTAAACTCCAGAGTGTATAGGCCCAATTTACTCAGCCTGTCATCATAGAATAACCCTCTCATCCCAGCAATCAATCTAGTAAACCTTCGCTGTACTGCCTCCATGCTTCCTTAGAAATGGAAACCAAAACTGCACACAGTACTCCAGGTGTGACCTCACCAAAGCCCTATACAATTGTAGCAAGACTTATTTATTGTACTCCAGTCCCCTTGCAATAAAGGTCAACATGCCATTTGCCTTCCTAATTGCTTGCTGTACCTGCACGATAACTGTGTTCCTTGCATGAGTACACCCAAGTGTCTCTGAATATCAACATTTAGAAGCTTCAGACCTTTTTAAAAAAAAAAAAATTCTGCCTTTCTATTCTTACTACCAGAGTGAATAACCTTGCACTTCCCTACATTATACTGAGTCTGCCACCTTTGTTGCCCACTCACTTAACCTGTCGATATCTCTTGGCCTTTGTGTCCTCCTTGTATTGTCAGTAAACTTGGATATATTCCTCTTGGTCTCTTTGTCGTGAATGTAGATTGTAAATAACTGAGGCCCCAAACACTGATCCTTCTGGCACTCCCCTAGTTATAGTCTGCCAACTTGAAAATGCCCCATTTGTCCCTATTCTCTGCTTCCTGTTCATTAACCTCCGTCCATGCTAATATATTATCCCCAACTCCATGAGCTCCTCATCTTGTATATTAACCTGTTTGGCATCTGATCGAATGCCTTTTGGAAATCCTAGTATACTACATCATCTGATTTCCCTTTATCTACTAGTTTCATCCTCAAAAACTTTAATAAATTTGTCAAGTATGATTTTTCCTTTTGTAAAACCATGTTGACTTTGATCGTCCTATGGTTTTCTAAGTGAATTATTAAACTTCCTTAATAATAGATTCCAGCATTTTCCCAATGACTGTCATGCTAACTTGCCTGTAGTTCCCTGTTCTCCCCCCTCCCTCCTTTCTTGAATAGTGGAGTTACATTTGCTAACTTCCAATCCGCTGGGGCCATTCATCCACTATCTCTGCAGCTACCTCTTTTAGAGCCCTTGGATGTAGGCCACCAGATCCTGGGGATTTGTCAGCTTTTAGTCCCTTAAGTTTCTCTCAGTTTTTCTTTGCTAATATTAATTCCCTTAAGTTCCTGACTCCTCTTAGCTCCTTGGCAACATTTGGGTAAGGTACTGGCGGACCAGTGTCTATGGAACTGTATTGCAGCAGGGAGTATTCACTTTTGGGAAAGGAGGAGGAGGTGCGGGGGGTGGGTAAAATTCTCGTATGCTATCACCTTGGCTCTTGGACATGCTTTTTGTGAATTAATGGACTGGATTTTCTAATCTGTGTATTTAAATACTTGCAATAAATGAGTTACTGTGGCGTTAAAATAACACCAATTGGAGAATCTCTGCCCTTGCTCGACAGACTACTGTTTGTAAGAGTTCTGTGATTTCACACGCCTTCTCACTGTGTGGAACTGAACTCCATTTTTGCCTTTTCATCAAATTGCTTTCAGCTGATCAGATAAATGACAGGTGTGACTAAAATTTTTCATTAAATGTAGCATTGCAAATGTAAAATTATTATAGTTAACTTTTTTACTGTCGGAACTTTATCCCTTTAGATTTTTCCAAATGTTCTAATGCAACATTCACTTGTGTAAGTCTGATATAGTGGCATAGTAACAAGAAAATATGGGAGTTAGACTTCCTAATCCACATCAGTATAATATGTTCTACTATATATTGTAGTATAATAGATTAAATACACCAATTAACTTGTTTGCCTTGTTGCATTCAGTGAAAAAGTATATTTTTTCATAGTAAAGATCGAAATTATTAACACTACTGTGTACCTGCACTGTAAATTAAATTTGTGTTTCTCAGTTCTGGAATCCTGCTGCCCACAGGGCCAGAATGTGGATTTGAAAAGAGATCACATGAGTATACTTAGGCAACTGCATGATAGATTTTATCTCCACTGCAAAAACTTAGATATTCTTCTTAGCTGATACTAGTGTTTTTAGTTTAGATGGTGTTTTAAAAATTTATATATATTTGATCTTAAGTGCACAAGTGGCAAGAAAATAATTTGCGGATGGTACTAGTACTATCTTTCAGTGCTGATGTATTACTGTTTGTTTTCACCACGATTATACTATACCAATAAGCAATCTCAGATTCAGATTATTTACAACTGTGTTCACTTTCTCTAGAAGGAACCTGGATCAGTGTCTACCCTTGAAGTAGGTGATGTCTTCAGGTCTAAGCATAGGGCTGAAGGAATGAAGAGTATTTCTGGAACTACTCCATAGCTGTTCTCATCCTCTAACACATTGCAGGAAGTGACAGGAAGATGTTTAGTATTTTAATGTACATTTGAAAAGAACCTAACTGGAAACTATGTAGAATAGAAGGTAGGTAGAACAGCAGAATTTGGTGACTGGCCTTCAGGTGTTGAAGGGAACAAAGTGGAAAACTTCAAGTGAGGGAGCTACATTTTGCTAAAGCGTTGTAACTCAAAATAATTTTCATTTCCCTTTTTGATTTGCTTGTTTTATTTCTTGATCTGAAGATTTTTCATTTTATCCTTTATTCATTGTCCAGGAAAAATTTATTTCAGTACAGTTCAGAATGTAGGTAGCCCTGCACATGGAAAATGTTCATCTTTTTTTTCTTTAGTCCTAGGAAAGATCCGGAGTGCAGTAGGAAGTGCACAGCTTTTGATGTCTCAGAAATTACAGCAGTTCCATGGTCTCTGTGAGCAAAATCTGGTATATACATCTTTCTTACTTATGAACAAGTTAATGGTAATTAGCATGCTTTCTAATTGGAAAGCAAAGGATCGAATACTAAATAACTTGTCATTTACAGTACCTAATTCAGAGTGGAATAGCAATAGCGGTAAGTGTCAAACTTCAAATGATTTAGAAATATTTTTTATAGTCTTTCCCAATGACTCAGTAGGTAAATTCCCACCTAGCATGGTACTGAGCCATAAAATACCGAGCAAGAAAATCTCGTTCTGTGCCCGTTAACTAATCTCAGCAGAGGGTTGGGGAGGGAAGGGATTTTTTGTGTCACTATGTAAAGGGTAAGAAGGAGGGAAAGATCAAAAAGATTCCCATTGTTACTTCTCATTCAGTGAAATGCTGCAAAGTAAGTGCAGGTAGTTTTTGGGTGAGGGCAGAATTGGGATCCTGACCGTGATATCACCGTAACAATCTATTGATTGTTATCTGGGCTCATGCAGGTTAAGTGGCCATTTGGATGAGGTAGCAAATTTTGGCAAGCTCTTCTGGAAGCATGCTGAATCTAATCACTACCTTGAGGGCAGTAGATCTATGTGGGGGGAGTACAGTAACATTTGTAGTATTAAAACCAGGTCAGCTTCTAAAGTTGTATATTTTCTTTTAATTAGCAACCTCTACTGGCCATGCATAAATGAAATAATCCAGTGAAGAGGAAAACGCAAGTGATCTTTGGCTATCTAAGAGATTAACATCTTCCAACTACATGAATTCCCTTTTGAGGGATCATTTGGTTGGCTTCTGCCAATTTACACTACATATTCCCAGATTTTTTTTTTTGTTTGGGTGAATGGATCATGAAAAACCAATTCTCTCCATATTTTATGATATCTCCACCCCACTCCCGTTCATCTCACTGAAAATTGGAGATTCAAACAGGGCATTGCAGGAAAGACAGTTGCAAATTTGGACTGGCAAAGACAAGGGATTGGGTGAAGAATGGGTAGTTGGAGTTGAGACAGTTGGCAAGGTCAGAGGTTGAGAGTAGATTTTTTTTTAAGTGGGGATTTTGTAACGGAGAGGGCAGCACTTGGAGAGGGAACCATTTACAATGTCAGCTAGAATGGGTGCCAAAAAAGGAAGTTGGGTGGTCAGCGGTTTAGTGGTAATGGAGTCAAGGGAGCAAGAAATGGTTCTCTTGGGTAGGTTGAGCTCAGCAATGGCAGAATGGGAGGTAGAGGAGAAACGTGAAAAGTACTAGTTCAGAGCTCAGTCTGAACAACCTACAGTATGTGTGCAGACATAATTGGTGCAGAGGGCGAGCTTCCCAGCCTATTTTCAGCACCATATTCAACAGAGAATTGTCGAGATAAAAGCAAAGTGCTGGAAATACTCAGGTCTGGCAGCATCTGTGGAGAGAGCGAGAAACAGAGTTAATGTTTCAGGACTGTGACCTTTCATCGGAATTGGCAAAGGTTAGAAATGTAATGGGCTTTGAGCATGTGAAAAGGAGAGGGGGGGGGGGGTGGGGTGGAGGAAGAACAAAAGGGAAGGTGTGTGATAGGGCAGGAGAGATTAAATGACAAAACTGTCATGGGATAAAGGCAAAGGGAGTGCTAATAATTGTATTAAAAGACAAAGCATTAGTCCAGACAGAGTGTTAATGGCAGAATAATGAACAGCTCTGTCTAAAAACAAAAACCTGAACAAGTTTAAGACAGTCACATGGTTAAAAGATATAATAAAATAAAGCAATCATGCTCTGAAATTGTTGAATTCCATGTTGAGTCCAGAAGGCTGTCGAATGCCTAATCGGAAGATGAGGTGCTGTTCCTTGAACTTGCGTTGAGGTTCACTGGAACACTGCAGCAGGCCAAGGACTGAAATGTCAGCATGGGAGCAGGGTGGTGAATTAAAATGGCAAGCAACCAGAAGCTCGGGTTCATGCTTGTGGACTGAGCGGAGGTGTTCGCAAAGCAATCACCCAATCTGCATTTGGTCCCCCCAATGTAAAGGCGACCGCATTGTGAGCAGCAAATGCAGTATACTTCATTGAAAGAAGTACAAGTAAATCACTGCTTCACCTGGAAGGAGTGTTCGAGACCTTGGATTGTGAGAAGAGAGGAGGTAAAAGAGCAGGTGTTACATCTCCTGTGATTGCATGGGAAGGTGCCGTGGGAAAGGGACGAGGTTTCGATGGTGGTAGGGGAGTGGACCAGGGTGTCACGGAGGGGAACGATCCCTTTGGAATGCTGACAGGGGAGGGGAAGATGTTTGGTGGCATCACGCTGGAGGTGGCAGAAATGGCGGAGGATGATCCTTTGCATGTGAAGCCTGGTGGGGGTGGAAAGTCAGGAAACGGGAAACCCTGTCGTGATTCTGGGAGGGAGGGAAGGGGTGAGGGCAGAAGTGCGGGAAGTAGGTCGGACAAGGTCAAGGGTCCTGTCAACCACAGTGGTGGGTGGGGGGCGGTGGTGAGGGGGGGAATCCTCTGAGGAAGAAGGAAGACATATCAAAAGGGAGCATCATAATAGATGCGTCGGAGACAGAGTAACTGGGAGAAAGGAATGGAGTTCTTACAGGAGGCAGGGTGTGAGGAAGTGTTGTCGAGGTAGCTGGGAGTCAGTGGGCCTGTACTGAATATTGATGTGCAGCCTATCTGTAGTGATGGAGACAGTCGTCGAGGAAGGGAAGTGGCGGAGATGGACCATGTGAAGGTGAGAGAGGGGTGGAAATGTTGAGAATTGTTTAGGTTATTTCAGTTACTGTAACAACAGTGTGTTTTGAAAATACGCAAGTCGTACAATGTGTTTCAACAAACTGTAATAAAAGAATTTTTTCTGTGTATTTATATAATCTGATGTGCATTATCTTCCAAGCAAAGCAGACTTTAACATAGGAATTGGCTATATTTAAAACTCTGACCATTTTTTAGTTGTATCCAGATTCAATTTCAATCAAACTCAGTTCTTGCCCACAGTAGTTTATGCATCAAAAAAATAAATTCATAGAATTGAAAAGAACTTGAACTGCCATTACGTCCAATAAAGTTGTAGTGAATTGTCAATAATTATGGGTTGTCAGTTAACCTAACTACCATTTTTAGTCCTTGATTTGATCATCTTAGGTTCTAGTGATGTCTGAGTAAATGCTGACTTGGATTGATTATCTCTAAATTCAAATAGGGGTCCACAGCTTCCTGATTTTTCTCTTTTTTTAAAGCTATATATAAAACTGGAAAAAAAAACAAAAACCTGGTTTTTTTAAAATCAGTAATAAAATCTGTCTTTAATGGTGCTGTTCTGTCTGCCACTGCATGGCAAGGAGGCAGGGTAAGAAACACAAGCTGCATTGAGAAAGACTTGTACTTTGATACATTAGCTAACCTATTTCTTAGAAATTAAGTCTGCACTGATATCTGTTCTTCACCTTCCGCAACCATTATCTTGTAAAGGGGAGTGTGAAGTAAGTGGAAAAGAAAATTGGGCAGGATTTGCAATGGGCAGCAATCTGATACTATCAGTGACTCCCATAGACCTTGCCTAGAAAGTGGACCATTTCAACATGGGACCTGACTCTGGCATTGGGACTGTTTACTTTGAGCCTGTAATTTAAATTTAATATGAAATTACAGATATGGAAAATTGCTTTGGCATATTCCAATACTGTGTGTTCACTGCTTGTTCTGCCATCTAAAGTATCTCTATTGTGTGCTTGAATTCTGTGTCCCAAGAGAATCCAGCACTTTTTTTCCTCTTCCTGTTCTACACAAATGTTTTGTGAAATTGGCATGTAATATTTAATACTCACTAAGTAAAACAAGTGCGAGAGAGAGAGAATAAATATCCTTGATCATTCAAAGAATCAAGTTGGAGTTGAGAAACAATAAAGGAGGTGTTGCACTACTTGATTAGGCCACCAAATAGTGGGAAGGGGAGAGGTGTGCAGGTTTGCAAAGAAATTGCTGAGAGTTGAAAGAACTATAGACTAGTAATAGTTACTGTGCAGACTCTTATGTTGAACGGCCTCCTTCTATGTTGCACTATTTCACAATTCTATGACATGCTCTGTTCATGTGAGGCAGGCTCATTATTCTTAATTTTTAAAAAAACACTTGTCAGTGGAACTTAAGCTTCCTGTGCAGACTTTGAGCAAAAGGGTTGCTGAGATTGTTGAACTATACTTCACATTTCTGCAATCTCTGTACATTCACGTCTTTCTTTCCTTTCTGTAAAATGCCTTTTCTACATTAACGGTCATTCTCTGACTGAGTTTAAAGTATATTAAGTGACCCCTACAGGACATTTGTAGTACTTCAGAGTTTCAACATTATTCTGGTCAAACTGAGCTCAATACCTAAGTTGCTAGATCCCTCATCTTCCATCGTTGTCCTGTTTAGGAATGTTATTTGTGACATTTGGAAAATAAAAGGTAGATTATTCTCTCTAGATGCATTGATGGATCATTGTTTCATTTTGAAGTTCTTTGTATGTTAGCTTTACTAACCTCTTGAGGAATTTTGCTAAGCATAAGGTATTAATATTGGATATTGCACATTCAAACTACAGTAGTTTTTAACATGTACATTGAATTTATTTTGAAAATGATATCCTGTTTTGCTTTCATTTCACAACTTGTTTTAGTCAGAAAACTGGACAACAATTCTATGGAGGCTTGCTAAGAAATGTGTGGAAAGGGATTTTTATTTTTGTTTTTAACTTTACCTGTGGGATTGATTAGGTTGTCCATGATAAGTTGATCACTTGATTTGAAGAGAGAAATGGTATTCCAAAAGGTTTTGTGCTGAATTAAGTATAGTATATGTGGTTGGATAAAACCAACAGACACAGCTGTATGAGTGCTCTATGGGCAAATTCAGTAGCTGGCCTGAACCTGAGTCATGGAAATTAGGGCGGGTCCCCTGATTGGTTCATGACTTTCTTGATGCATGGTAATAAGGTTGCTACAGCTGACCTCAAATATCAAAATTAAAAATGTGGTGGTTGCTGCCTTAACCACATCCTGTAACAAAGCATTCCATGCTCCAACAAATCTGAATAAAGAAATTTCTCCGAGCCTCTCCTCAATCAGTTTTAAATTGATGCGCATTCATCACTGGCTACAGAGGTGCAGATCAGCTTGGATTCATTCTCCTGAATGTTGTACAGTTCCCTCTGCTGCTGAATGCACAAGTGAGAATGGACTAGACTCAGGTGCAAAACCACAATCACATTTTCTGATGCCCACACCAATGCACATGAAAAAGGCCCTCTGGGCAAGGTACTGAAATATTGCTCATGGCACTGTACTCAGCATTGGTCAGGAAAGAGTTAACAGTCAAAAGGGGAGAGGAGCAACAACTCTCCATAATTCAGATTGTCACTTTGCTGTTCTGGCTTTTGTAGAACCAAAATGCAAACCCTCGACCAACTGCACAAGATTTAGCTGGCTTTTGGGATATGCTGCAGCTTTCCATTGAAGACATTAGCTTGAAGTTTGATGAACTTTATCATCTTAAAACTAATGACTGGCAACTAGTTGAAATGCCAGAGAAGAAGGTATGTTATAGTTTTATCTAATAATTTGAAGTCTGCAGTTGTATTTCTGTGCCAACATGGAGGCTACTGTGTGTTGGAGAAATGTACAGTTTAATGATGGATGTTTTAGAAAATTTGAAGAAATGCAAATTAATATGCACATTTGAGTTTAACTTGGTCTGTATATCCCTCTAGTTTAAGTTTATTGGAAGCATGAGTTTTCATCCTGTCTGCACAGAAGTGTCTCTTGCTAGGTATCTGGTTTGCAGAGATGTGCTATAATACCCACTGAATAATTATTTTTAATAGTACAGCAGATCAAAATGTCAGTTAATTTCATACTCCTGGTTTTTAATTTTTCAATGAAGTTTCATATTCTTAAATAAAATGACACTGTGCTGAAAGCAGAAAATACAGCATCTGTGGTAACATTAATGTTTCAGGTCAATGACTTTGTCAGAACCACAAAAGGTCATCGACCTGAAATGTTTCCAGCATTTTCTGTTGTTTCAGTACAAGGCACTTGAATTACCTCAAGGCATGAACATTGCAGTTATAGTAGCAATGCAGTCAAAATCCAGTCTGGTTCTGACCTTGTTCCAGAGCAAACTGGAGTGAGACACCTATTACCGCATAAGGTGATCATGTGAACATCTGAATTTGGAGCAGGAGTAGGCCCCTCGAGCCTGCTCCGTCATTCAATAAGATCTGATTGTAACCTTGACTCCACATTCCTGCCTACTCCGATAACTTTTCACCCCTTATCAAGAATCTATCTACCTCTGCCTTAAAAATATTTAAAGACTCACTTCCTCAAAAAACAATGGAAGCAGAGTTCCAAAGAGACTCGATCCTTTGCGGAAAAATTTTTGCTCATCTGTATTAAATGGAAGACCCCTTATTTTTAAATAGTGACCCCTAGTTCTAGATTCTCCCACAAAGAGAAACATCCTTTCCACATCCACATCATCGAGATCTCTCAGGATATTGTATGTTTCAATCAAGTCGCCTCTTACACTCAAACTCCAACGGATATAAGTCTAGCCTGTCCAACCTTTCCTCATAAGACAAGCTGCCCATTCCAGGTATTAGTCCAGTAAACCATCTCTGAACTGCTTCCAATGCATTTACATCCTTCCTTAAATAAGGAGACCAATACTGTACATAGTACTCCAGATATGGTCTCACCAATGTCCTGCATAGCTGAAGCATGTTCGATTCCCCTCACAATAAACTATAATATTCTATTAGCTATCCTAATTACTTGCTGAACCTGCATGCTAACCTTTTGCAATTCATTCACCAGGATACCCAGATCCCTCTGCATCTCGGAGCTCTGCAATCTCTCACCATTTAGATAATGTGCTTTTTTATTCTTCCTGCCAAAATGGACAATTTCACATTATACTGTGCCAGATATCTGCCCACTCACTTAACCTATCTATATCCCTTTGTAGCCTCCATATGTCCTCTTCACAACTTACTTACCTACCTATCTTTGTGTCATCAGCAAATTTAGCAACCATGCCTTCGGTCCCTTCATCCAAGTCATTTATATAAATTATAAAAAGTTGAGGCCCTAGGATTGATCCCTGTGGCACACCACTTGTTACATCTTGCCAACTAGAAAATGACCCATTTATGCCTACTCTCTGGCTAGATAACAGGAAATAGAGACAATCTTCTATCCATGCCAATATGTTACCCCCTACACCATGAGCTTTTATTTTCCGCAATAGCCTTTGGTATGGCACCTTATCAAATGCCTTCTGAAAATCTAAATACAGTACATCCACCGGTTCCCCATTACCCACAGCAAATTACTTCAAAGAACTCCAATAAATTGGTTAAATATGACTTCCCTTTCACAAAACTGTTGACTCTGGTTACCTTGAATTTTTCTAAGTACCCTGCTTTTAATGTCTTTAATAGCTTCCAACATTTTCCCTCTGGTAGATGTTAAGCTAACTGGTTTGTAGTTTCCTGCTTTCTGTCTCCCCTTTTTTAAATAAAGGAGTTACATTGCCTATTTTCCAATCTAATGGAAACTTCCCCGAATCAAGGGAGTTTTGGAAAATTAAAACCAACGCATCATTATCCCCCTAGCTGCTACTTTTAGGACCCTCAGATGAAGTCCATCAGGACCCGGGGACTTGTCAGCCTGCAACTCCAACAATTTACTCAGTACCACTTCCTTGGTGATTGTAATTTTCTTGAGCTTCCCCCTCCCTTCCATTTCCTGGTTTACAGCTATTTATGGATGTTACTTGTATCTTCTATAATGAGGCGGATGCCAAATACTTGTTAAATTCATCTGACTTCTGTTTATTCTCGTTAATTCCCCAGACTCACTTTCTATAGGACCAACGCTCACTTTGTTAACTTTTCTTTTTTAAATATCTATAGAAACTCTATCTGTTTTTATATTTCTAACTTTCTCTCGTACTCTAATTTTTCCCTCCTTAGCAATCTCTTAATCATTCTTTGCTGCTTTTTATGTTCTGTCCAATCTTCTGACCTGCCACCCATCTTTGCACAATTATATACTTTTTCTTGAAGGTCGATACAACCTTAACTTTTTCAGTTAACTACAGATGGTGGGTCTTTCCCTTGGAATTTTTCTTTCTTGTTGTGATGTATCTATCCTGTGTATTCTGAAATATCCCCTTAAATGTCTGCCACTGTATCCCTATTGACGTATCCCTTAACCTAATTTGCCAGTTCACTTTAACTCGTGCTGCTTTTATGCCCTCATAATTGCCCTTGTTTAAATTTGAAATACTAATCTTGGACCCATTCTTCTCACTGTCAAACTGAATGTAAAATTCAATCATATTATGATCGCTGCTAACTCGGGGCACCTTCACTACGAGGTCATCAGCTAATCCTATCTCGTTGCACAATACCAGGTGTAGTATAGCCTGCTCTCTGGTTAGCTCCAGAATACACTGTTTTAAAACTATCCCAAAAACATTCTATGAATTCTTCATCGAGGCTGCCTTTGCCCGTCTGATTCTTCAAGTCTATATGTAGATTCAAATCCCCCATTATTATCGCAGTATCTTTCTGACAAGCTCCCATTATTTCTTCCTTTTATACTCTGTCCAACCATGTGGTTACTGTTAGGGGGCCTATACACCACTCCTACAAGTGACTTCTTAGCTTTATCATTTCTCGTCTTTACCCAAACCGCTTCTACATACTGGTTTCCTGAACTTAGGTCATCCCTCTCTATTGCGCTAATACCATCATTGATTAACAGAGTCACCCCTCAACCTTTTCCTAGCTTCCTGTCCTTCCTAAATGTCATGTACCCTTCAATATTCAGGTCCCAATTTTTGTTATCCTCACTATGGTGTCCCCTACTACCTCTACATTCCTTTTTGCTCCCCCCTTTTGAATGGCTTCCTGTATCATGGTGCCATGGTCAGTTTGCTCATCCACCCTGCAGCCCCCACTCTCATCCAAACAAGCTGAAAGAACCTCAGACCTATTGGACAATCGCAAAGCCTGAGGCTCCTGCACTCATGCCCTTTTAGGCCGCATACCAGCAGCAGCTGCAGCCACATTCTCCTGTCCCTGATGGCTGACTTTTCTCTTTCCCCCCCCCCCCCCCCCCCCGCCTCTTTTCTCCCCCCCGCCTCTTTTCTCCCCCCCGCCTCTTTTCTCCCCCCCGCCTCTTTTCTCCCCCCCGCCTCTTTTCTCCCCCCCGCCTCTTTTCTCCCCCCCCGCCTCTTTTCTCCCCCCCCGCCTCTTTTCTCCCCCCCCGCCTCTTTTCTCCCCCCCCGCCTCTTTTCTCCCCCCCCGCCTCTTTTCTCCCCCCCCGCCTCTTTTCTCCCCCCCCGCCTCTTTTCTCCCCCCCCGCCTCTTTTCTCCCCCCCCGCCTCTTTTCTCCCCCCCCGCCTCTTTTCTCCCCCCCCGCCTCTTTTCTCCCCCCCCGCCTCTTTTCTCCCCCCCGCCTCTTTTCTCCCCCCCCGCCTCTTTTCTCCCCCCCCGCCTCTTTTCTCCCCCCCCGCCTCTTTTCTCCCCCCCCGCCTCTTTTCTCCCCCCCCGCCTCTTTTCTCCCCCCCCGCCTCTTTTCTCCCCCCCCGCCTCTTTTCTCCCCCCCCGCCTCTTTTCTCCCCCCCCGCCTCTTTTCTCCCCCCCCGCCTCTTTTCTCCCCCCCCGCCTCTTTTCTCCCCCCCCGCCTCTTTTCTCCCCCCCCGCCTCTTTTCTCCCCCCCCGCCTCTTTTCTCCCCCCCCGCCTCTTTTCTCCCCCCCCGCCTCTTTTCTCCCCCCCCGCCTCTTTTCTCCCCCCCCGCCTCTTTTCTCCCCCCCCGCCTCTTTTCTCCCCCCCCGCCTCTTTTCTCCCCCCCCGCCTCTTTTCTCCCCCCCCGCCTCTTTTCTCCCCCCCGCCTCTTTTCTCCCCCCCCGCCTCTTTTCTCCCCCCCCGCCTCTTTTCTCCCCCCCCGCCTCTTTTCTCCCCCCCCGCCTCTTTTCTCCCCCCCCGCCTCTTTTCTCCCCCCCCGCCTCTTTTCTCCCCCCCCGCCTCTTTTCTCCCCCCCCGCCTCTTTTCTCCCCCCCCGCCTCTTTTCTCCCCCCCCGCCTCTTTTCTCCCCCCCCGCCTCTTTTCTCCCCCCCCGCCTCTTTTCTCCCCCCCCGCCTCTTTTCTCCCCCCCCCGCCTCTTTGCTCCCCCCCCCGCCTCTTTGCTCCCCCCCCCGCCTCTTTGCTCCCCCCCCCGCCTCTTTGCTCCCCCCCCCGCCTCTTTGCTCCCCCCCCGCCTCTTTGCTCCCCCCCCCGCCTCATCATGTTAGTTTATATACTCATGAATCACTCAAGTTTTATTTCATATTTGTTTGATTTTAGATTAAATTCAAAGCTAACCTACCAGTCTTCACACCCCAGCTGCTTTGTTTCCCTACTCTGTGATGTCACTTTTGTATTTTCTTTTCTCCCATCTGTATCAATGTTAAACTCGTTTTGTAAGTGCATCGTAATAAAGATGACGTGAAGTCAGTTTTTGTCCTGCATCTGTTTTGAAAGTTGTGAAACGCTGTTCCTTTGATTGGATATCTTTGACGCTTGGTGGGGATGGTCTCTAGATGAGTGGTAGTAAAACCGTTTCACTACCTAATCTAAACCTGGTGGTAGCATTTTGATTTCTGCCTTTGTCCCTTGTATTGGTGGTGCTCCCATCTATACTTGAGATGAGGGGTGAGGGAGCACTACAGAATGAAGTTGATTTGGACACCACAAAGTTTTGGTTGTATTTGCAGCTTCAGCTTTCCTTGGTACTGCTGCTTTTATATTACAGAATTGCTGTTAATTTCAGTGCTTCTGTTAGCTGCTAAGTCTAATCGAATTGGGGAAATTGATACAAAAACAAATCCTGGTAAACCTTTTGGTACATGACTCTAATGCAGCAAACTGTCACCTTGATATGAATAACATCTATTCTAATTGTATTTCCCTCCCTGAACCCCCACCCCCAATCCAAGGAAGAGAAAAAACTGCCACCTCCAGTGCCAAAGAAACCAGCAAAGGCAAAGACTCCTTTAAATCGGGAGAAACTGACCGATTCAGCAGACAAGCAACGCCAGGAAGCTCGCAAGCGATTAATGGCAGCTAAGCGAGCTGCATCTGTACGACAGAACTCTGCAACAGAGAGCGCAGATAGTATTGAGATATATGTTCCTGAGGCACAGACCCGGCTGTGAATTGGAGGCAATCTTTTGTATACATTTTGGGCCAACTTTAAAACTTGAGCGGTCTGTGCTAATCTACAAGCAACATTAAGCATCAAGTAATAGAATGCAATGTTTATTAGTATATCTGGCATTGCTATTCAACAGCAGACTATTAAAATCCTTTCTTTCTAAATGTTAAATCTGATCTCATCAGTGTGTATATTGGTTGCCATGCTTCTCGATCATTTGCATGGCTTTTTCTTATCCATCACAGTCAGTTTTTCTGTACAGTAAACCACTTGCTTTGTGTATCATTCAAACCTCGATAGTAGATTGTGTTTTCTCTGGCATATACAGTGTTACGACTGAGGCGGGAGGAGTGCACTGTTAATTCATTCCCACTTCTCCGCAGGTCACCAACATATTTTTTAAAATGTTCCCACTTACTGAAACAGTCAATCAGATGCACTATATTTTTCCCAGACTAGAACACACTAGCCAGGTTTCTTTACTGAACAGCAAAATTAGCAGTTTATTATAAAGCAAGTCTTAACTAGTAAATAAGTAAAACACTAACAGATCAATTTTTTTAAAAATCCAACATTAAATTTCAACGGTCCCCCTTTCTACCTTAACCAAATTTTAAATTCCCCTTTTACCTTAGTCCCTCTGTACTTGCACTCTCTCTCCCTCTCACACACACACACACTAATATATATATATGGGATTTTTAGATCAGAGCTCTGCTACAGGCAAAAAACACACCCGGGACAGTTCTTTTCTCTTAAATCGGCATTGAGAATTATTTTTAGCAGGCTTTCTTGAAATACAGGAAACAAGATGAGGTGACACAGCAAACTTCACAGAATCTTTTAAGGAATTGCAACAAAGCACGCTGGGTTGTAGTCTTCTGTTCTTCCTTGGAATTCTCTCCTTCTGTCCTTTTTTGACACTTCAGAGCACTTGTCTTTTATCTCCTCCCAGAAGGTAATACACACGCACTGACTAACAGCCAAAAAGCTTGCCCGTTTTTCTGCTCGTCCTAGGTGCTCTGTTACGACCATGCTTGTCCAATCAAAGGAGTGCTTGTCACTTATCAGCCCCTGTTGCCAGGGTTTCTGTTCGAAGCCTAACTGACAACCAGCAATACTTGCCAATCTGGCTCCCTCATTGTCCTCTTGAATAAAAAACCAATCCAACATTTATTTATTTAGCTTAACTATAAATTCCTTTAAAAATATTAACAAAGAACAATCACTTTTTTAATATCTCCACCCTTAGAGGAATGAAATGCCATTTTTCAATGTGTTTCATTACAAAGTGTGGGAAAAATAGAAAACACATTTTCTCACATACTCATTCATTCTTTTCATTCAATTAACTTGACTTTCGACAAAGCATTGGCAATAACATTATTTTTACCCACCATATGGATAATCTTTAAGATAAGGTTATAACCGTAAACTCCATCGGAATAATCTGACACGCTGATTTTTAAATTTTTCAATGAAGACTATCACCAAATCAGCTGACTGCAACCTTCCAAACAGAACCCCCCAGTTCCAAAAGAAGAATTGGGTAGGAGTCTGTCTTTGTTATTGCATTAACTTTTCTATAATCTACACAGTTTATTTGAACTGTCAGGTTTAGGCACTAATACTACTGGCGAACTCCCGCTGCTTTGACTGGGTTCTATTAGGTGGTTCTCCAGCATGTATTGGATTTCTGCTTTTACTTGGGCCTGTTTCTCTGGACTTGAGCACTAAGGATGTTGTTTTATAGGAATGGATTCCCCCTACCTTCACATTGTGTGTGGCTAAGGTTGTACATCCTGGCTTATCCCTACAGACTCTCAAATGCTGTGAGTATCCTTGTTAGGTCTTCTCCTTGGTCTGCATGTAAATATGAAAGCATAGTGTTCAATTTCCCTAGCAATCCAGTATTAGTTAACCAGATAGTAAGAAGTTCAATTTGAGAATTGTCTAGGCCTCCTTCTGCCTCATCCTCACTATCCCTTTCATCTTTCAGTGTCCCTACTACCTGACATACCTGTGCTTGCTTCTCCTCCTCCCGGCGATAACATTGTTTTAACATATTGATGTGACGCAGTCGATTCTTCTTCTGGCGATCTGGGGTGTCAGTCAAATAATTTACTTCGCCAGTTCTCTTGACCAATTTATATAGACCACTGAACTGCACCTTCAACTGTTCACCCTGTAAAGGTATCAATGCCAACACTTCATCCGTTGGTCGAAACGTTCGGGTCTTAGCATGCTTGTCTGCCCATTTTTTTCATAATTGTTTGGGAAGCTTTAAGGTGTTCCTGAGCCACTTTGCAAGCTCTCGTAAGCCGTTCCCGGAACACGGATACGTAATCCAACACAGAGGATTCATCTCTCTGTCCCAAAAATCTATCTTTAATTAGTTTTAAAGGACCTCTTATCTCAAGTCCATAAACTAATTCAAAAGGACTAAAACCTGTAGACTCATTAGGTGAATCACTAGTGGCAAACAAAAGAAATTCTAGCCCTTTATCCCAATCATGACGGTATGCCCTAATCATTGTTTTGAGGGTCCGAGGGTACCTTTCTAAAGCTCCCTGTGTCTGTGGCTGGCATGCTGAAGACTTTAACTGTATTATACCGAAGTTACCCTTAACTTTCTGAAAATTTTAGACATGAAATTGAAACCTTGATCTGACTGAACCTCTATCGGTAATCCATATCTAGTGAAGAACTGGGTTAACTTCAGTACCCCTACCTTAGCAGAAATTGTTCTCCAGGGAATGGCTTCTGGGAACTGAGTAGCCATATCCATGATTGAGTATATATTGGTGTCCCACTTTTGTTTTCAGTAAAGATTCTACACAGTCTACCAACACCCTACCAAATGGTTCCCACAATCTGGCATGTGTGGCACATTTTATAAAACTGCACCACGTACTTGGAGAGACCTGGCCAGTAATAATGTTGACTTGTACGTGCTTTAGTTTCTGAATCCCCCCCCCATGTCCCGCTAGAGGAATCCCATGTGCTAACCCTAATAGTTTCTGGCAATGCTTTGGTGGTACCATTATCTGACTAACAACTGTCCAGTCTTCACCCGCAGGTCTGTGAGGAGGTCTCCACTTCCTCATTAGAACCCCATTTTCAATATAATAGCCTTCTGTTGGAGCTGATTGTGCCACCTTCTTCAACTCTGAATCAGCTTGTTGAGCTGTGATCAGAGAAGACATTAAATATTTCCTTTGGATTATCCAAATCCCCAAAGAACGTTTCAGATATTCGGCTATCTGACTGTGGTGCCAATTTTGCATATGATAATGGAACTTGTTTAGCCATTGCTCAGGTTATTACACAAGAAGGAAAAATTCCTGGAACCTATTCCTGTAACTCTTCTGTCTCTTTTTAACTTCTTTATTTTTCTGTGACTACTGGCGAAGCTACTATTTTTGCTCCAGCCAAGTCAATCCCCAGGAATAGGTAAACTCTGTCTACTGGCAAGCTGTGGACAACTCCTCCAGCTACTGTTTCAGACATTAGGTCACATGTAGGTGCAGCTAATACAAAGGTACGGGTATATACTCCCCGCCAATACCATTCACTAAAACTTGTGTTCAGTGCAATCTCTGGTGGAAAAGTAATGCCATTCCACAGCAGGAGAGTTTGGGTGGCTCCTGTATCCCTGGATATAACTGTAGGTTTACCTTCCTCACTTGAGGGATATGGAGTTACTTTTCCTTTTGACAATTCCCTCCAACGCTCTGATATTTTGTTCACAACCCCTTCACTCACATTGGTTTTTGTACTTGGCCTTACAGCTGCAGTCAGAGCTACAGCCTGATCTGCTGTACTGTTGGTCAGGTCCCCTTTCAATGTATTGGCTTTGTGCACCCCATTAAGTTCCATGGGTTTATCCTGCAACTTCCAGCATTCTGCAAGAAGATGTCTCACCTTGTGACAATAGTAACTTTTGGACCTTGCTTCCAATCTCAGCACCTTCCTTTCTGGCCTGAGGAGGAGATCCTGGGGCATTGCCAGCTGTCCCTTCTTGTCCCCAGCTACTTGCCTTCCTTTCACCCTCCCACCTTCTATCCTTCTCGGGTTTGTAGGGGTGACGGACAAAGGGTTTGGGCTTATACACAACCTCATCAATTTCTGCTGCCTCTCTGGCCTTTGAAACCTCCTGGTTCTCTACATGAGTTCTTACTAATGGAGGGAGTGAATTTTTAAATTCTGCCAGGAGAATTAGTTCTCCAAGGTTCTCATACGTAACTTCCATTTTTAGTGTCTGTATCAAACGATCAAAATTAATTTGTTTTACCCCCTCAAATTCTATGCAAGTCTGCCTGATCATTTCCAGGGGTTCCGAAATTTCAGTCGGTAAGCTTCAGGCACTGACTCCTACACAGTGAGAATAGCCTTTTTTGCTATCTCATAATCTACAGAAGCCTCCTCAGCATAGCAGAAAGTTCATAGCTCTGCCCATTGACTTACTTTGCATAAGCAGTGTTCAGCTTTCCTTTGGCCAATTCATCTGTGGCTGTCTTTTCAAAAGCAATGAAAAATGCCTGTATGACCCTTTCCTAAAATGTTGGGAGCGCCTGCACAAATTTAAACAGCTCTCCACTGGGTCCTGAGTTGGAGACAGATCTTTCCCCAGGAGAACTTTCACTGAAGTCAAGACCACTCTTTTGGCTTAGTTCCAGCTTGCTAATCTGATATTCCTGTTCTCTTTCCCTTTCCTTTTCCTCACACACAAGTTTTTTTCATTGTCACTTTTTCAAACTCAAATTTAAGTTTTTCTATTTTTCCTGTTCAAGTTTTCTTACTGCTATTTCTTTCTTTTCCTTGTCAAGTTCAAGCTGCCTCATTTGTAACTGAATTTTAACTAATTCAACCGCCATACCCCCTGGTTTGTTTTATTCTTGCAATTCCAAATGTTGTGTTATTCAATCATGTCTGCTTTCTTAGCTCCTGATTTTAACTCTAATGCCAACATATCTGCCAAATCCTTTAGTTTAATCTTGGTTAAGCATTTCAAATCACTGAGGATACATTCTCCTTCCCCAGAAAAGTCACAGCAACTGTTAGACATTCTGGTGGTGTAAACTTTATTGCACAAGAAACGTGTTTTTTTTTTTTCCTTTTCCAGTTGTTATTGCCCCACTTACAATTGTACGTTATCAGCATTGGGTTTATCCCAGAAAGAGAGAGCCGCCAAATATGTTATGACCAAGCCAGGAGGAGTACACTGTTAATTCAGTCCTACTTGTCCACAGATCACAACATACTTTAAAAATTTTCCCACTTACTGAAACAGTTAATCAGTTACACTGTTTTTCCCAGAATAGAATGCACTAACCAGGTTTCTTTATTGAACAACAAAATTAACAGTTTATTATAAAACAAGTATTAACTAGTAATAAAGTAAAACAATATCAGATGGATCAAATTCTTAAAAATTCCAACATTAAATTTTAAAGTCCCCTTTTATCTTAGTCCCTTCACACACACGTACACGTATACACGCACACTCCAATTAACAGAAAACAAAATTTTAAAAATAGGATTTTTTTTAAGATCAGAGCTCAGTTACAGACAAAAAAAACACCTGGGCAGATTACTTTCCCACCCCTGGAAAAAAAAAGCAGATGAGACACTGCACCAATCTGGCACATTGTCCAACCTCTAAGCATACGCAGGCAGGATCTTTAGCACGGTTATCCTCAACCGGCGTTGAGAATTATTTTTAGCAGACTTTCTTGAAATACAGGAAACAAGAAAAATCGACATAACAAACTTCACAGAATCTTTTAAGGAATTGCGAAAAAGCAAGCCGAGTTGTAGTCGTCTTTCTTGGCAATCTCCTGTCCTTTTTTGACACTTCAGCAGCACTTGCCTTCTGGAAGGAGATAAAAGTCAACACACACGCATACTAACTAACAACCAAAAAACTGGTCTGTTTTTCTGCCCATCCCAGGTGGTCTCTGTTACTACTGGGCTTGTCATTTTTCTGTCCCTGTTGCCAGGGTTTCTGTTCAAAACCTAACCTGAGCCATGTGACAACCAGCAACACTTACCAATCTGGCTCCCTCACTGTCGTCTTGATTTTAAAAAAACTGATCCGACATTTATTTAGCTTAACTATAAATTCCTTTAAAATATTTTAAACAAAAAATGATCACTTTCATAACAGGAAAAGGACTGGAAAAAGAACATCAATTATTAATTGTTGAAAATTTGAAGGAAGATGAAGTTTCGTTAAATAACAAAACTTGAGCTCAATTTTATTGGGTGTTGCTACTTTTGTTCTAAGAAATATGTTTATGTAGTTCATCTGCAGAAACAATAGCTTTTCAGAATATGCTTCCATTGGCTCTGTAAATTGAGTGCTGCTGTAAAATGATGTAAAACCTCTCTACCATCCAGTAGAGCAAAGCAATAGAGCATTTCAATGTTCTCATTTTTTTCAAATGTACAGAAGTGATACAGAAAGATTCAGAATTGTAGAATCATTTTATGAAACAAGCACATACAACAAAAAAGGTTTTAACAAAACCGACCTGGTATTCGAACCTTTTAAGATGTGTTCTTGGATTTTGCAGCCAAAATTTAAAGTATTTGTCTCATTTGTTATGGTTACTTCCTGAATCTAGTAGTAGCTTAAAGTGGCTGTTTATATGTAGATAACTAGTTAAGATTTTAAGCATTCAGATGAAGATAAATTATGGAGAGAACCATTGTGTTTTGATTGACTTAAGAATCCTGTTAGGTGCAAGTGTCCTGTTCAAAAAAAAAAAAAGTTGAACTTTCATAAAAACATGAAATAAGCACTACCTAATAGCTTTTGTCCAAATATACTTTCTATCGTGTAGTAGTCTCCATTATTCCACCTCCGAGTTGTACTGTTGTGTTTAGAAGATTGCCAAATGTTTGTCAACCAGGTTCTCATATTTTCTTTTAATGGCTTTTAGCAGAAGAAATAATTACTTTTTGAACATTCAAGATGCCATTGCTTAAACATTAAATCCACGAACAAAAGGTTTTAATTTCAAATCTTGTTTGGTTATAGTGCAATTATGGTAAATCTGAATTTGTTTCTGAACGGTTGCTTATGCTTTTTTCATCTGAAGACTTGATTATCTGCACTTGTGCCCAAGCTTGAATGCATTAGGACGAGATTACATTTTACTAGAGATGGACGAGATTTGTTACTCATCATTGAACTATCATTGTTAGTGGATGTTTTTTTTTAAAAAACCAAAATTTTCCATAAAGAGATGTCTGGAGGCAAAGTTGCCTTCTAGCTTGAGTTTCTTTGTGATGGTCTTTCTTTTATAGGAGTGATGGTACTTTCAGATAAAATATACATCCATAGAATGCCATAATTTTACAAAGGCATTGCTTACTATGATTTCCTATCTGTTTTTAAAAAAAAAACAATCCCCAGAATGTTGCTTCCAGCTCTGACTCCTGACTCAGATATCGGAATCCAGTCTGTAAACTGTTAATTGTCTCTATATCAAGACAGTTGTTGCACCTATTCTGAATCACATTCCTCATCTCTGCTGTTAAGACTTAGCTAATTTCCAAAACCTAATGCATTTCTACCCAACTGTTATGAAGTTATTGTGCAGTAGAAACTAAACAGTTGATATTTTGCTGTAATTGAAGAATACCAAAGGAGTGGTTCATAATCATTTTTAGAACAGTATTTTACTGTTATTAAGGTTTTCACATTCCACAATACATGGGGCTGTAACTGAAAGTAACTAAATGTAAATCATTCCTATTTCTACTCGACTAATCTATCAAGATAATATTTTTGTTCTGCTTTAATTGTATTTAACAGAAGTATGTGATACTCGAACTTTGTAGTATAATCTTAAGTAAGAGATCACAATGATATTGTGAATGACACATTGCCATTTAATTTGGAGAAAAGTGTAACTTTCTCGCTTACACCCCGACTGAACTTTTCATAAGGCTTTGCCAACTGAAATTGTGGGTACTGGGTGATTAAGTTGGTTATGACACTTCCTTTTACCTTTTGGATTTACTTCTACCCAGAATGATGGGGTGAAAGTCCAGTCTAACAACTGCCGAGAAATGTTTGGCTGTTCTCATTGATATCAAAATTAATGTTAAATTTGCATCAGCTTAATTGTTGTCTTTAATGTGCCCATAAGGTGAACGAATGAATGAGGAAGGAATGATTTAAAATTATGTATAACCCTTAGTACTTCCTGCTGGCCACTAGTAAGAAACAAAGGAAAGATTGCGCACTGAAAGTTGATGTGCTTCTTTAATTTGGGGTTTTTGCGTATTGTTAGGGCAAAGTAAAAGGAACTACATTATCTCTTTGACTTGGAAATGGGTTCCAGAGTCTGAAAGTCTTCCACTCCCCAACACCAGTATGCCTGAACTTGAGCACAAAAGGTTGCAAAGATACCTCGTTAGAAGTACAGTTTTAGTAGACCAGCAAAAAAGGTACAGCCTTTTAAGGTAAACTATGCTTCACCTATCGGCAATTGCTCATATCAGATATTTAATGTCTGTTTATATATATTTTAAAAAGATAATCATGTAGTTAATGTCATTTTGCTGTAAACCTGTTAATTTTAGATATGTTTTACATATTTCTGAAGTTTTTGTATTTTTAGCTGCTGACATTTTCTGTGGGAGATTTGTTTGTGTTTTTCTGATTTTGCAGTTGTTTAGTAGATGCACGTCATTTTCTTTCAGGTACTCTATGCTTTTCGATCTCCTCCCCACTTTCCCCACTCCAGCCACTTCCATCACAGCAGAAAGAAATTTTCACATGATACTCATGTAGCAGACGGGCCATGGCGGTTCAAGAAGGCGGCTCATCACCGCCTACTCAAGGGCATTATGGATCGGCAATAAATGCTCGCCTTGTCAGCGATGCCCGCATCCCCAGTGAATTATTTTTTTAAAAAGTCAAATGAACTATTTGACATGTGAAATGCTATTAAACAAGTTTAGATGAAAGGCCAAAAGCGTGCCTCCAATCAGACTTTCAGATAAATAGGAATAATAGGTGTCATCACAGTCCAGATGCTATCCTAATTTGATTCATTTTTTACCATGTGTTTTTATTCAAAGCGAGCCAAAAAAAGGCTTGTAAATTATCTCCAGCCTCTCTGTTTGATACAATGGTTATTAATTTCAGATTCCAGTACGTTCAGCATAAGCACTTTATTTTAACACAACAATCATTGCTGCAAATATATCATTGTAATGCAATTAAGTCAGCATTGACAAACCTAGGCAGTTCACAACTTTTTTGAAGTGTTCTGTGCATTTTCAACAAGATACACAGTAAGAACTTTCGCAAGCATAAGGGCTAACCGATGAATTGCTCCAAACCTGTTTTTATGAGAAGTTTAAAGAATACTATTGATAAAACTCTGGGCATTCGATGTCTGAGGACCAGAGTTTGCAGCACACTTTAATGTTTCAATACTGAATGTCACACTATTCAAATTTATTATACTTCAAACTGTAGGGGCATGAAATAGGTATTCCCAGAGAAAGGTAGCATTTTGAATATTCTATCAACATCTGAGAAGCAAGAATCCTGTATCATGATAATTTCTATTAAACTTTGTGGTCTACAGCAATTTGATTTTAATATAGGCTGTAATTTTGTCTTGCTACATTATTGTCTGTTAATGATCTGTTACCAGGTTAATTGCCACATAACAGTTCATTCTCCAGCAGTTGAGCTGTTCCCAATTCCTGCTTTGGTGAGTTTGTATGTTTATAATGTGGCCAATTAGAGGTGTGAGTTTCTTACCTGCAATGCATGCAGAAGCAACTGCTCAATACAGTTGGATGAGAGTTATTCACTGGGAACTGAACAGTTTGTGGATTTATTTCCCTGTATGTAAATACTTTATTGGGAAAAATTTAGTGTATGTTAGAGATGATGCACCTTGGTTAGGATTTGTTAGAACTGTTGCTTATGTTTTGTACAAATTCTTGGGGTTAAAGAGCCTGGATTTTGAGGGGAAATCTAATGGTTGGTGTACATCAAATAAAAACTTTCACTGATTTAGTTCAGTGTTGGTATTTACTCGTTACCAAAACTTATGACTTCCCCTTTAAGAGTTATTTCACATCAAATTCACCCCAATGTGTTATAATCTTTTAAATTGACGTTTCTCTCTCCTCCCCTGCCCCCCTACATCACCAGCAATTCCCTTAAGTAATCACTTACTAGATAAGATATTAATTGAACTGAGTGCTTTGCACTGAAATTAAGCTAGGTTTTTAAAAACATAACTGCACTTAAACAGTACTTGACAATGATGTACCATAGATATGATAAACAATATTGTATTAATGCAGTTGTGAATTCTTGTATAGTGATGCAGAGTTTCGGTAATATACATAAATGGACAATTTAGTATGAGATACCATGGTTATAAATAGATTAAATGCATTTTGAGTTCCAACCTCTCAACAGTTAGTTGTACACCAATTTAACTAATTCTTGATTTTATTCAAAAATTTATGATTACAATTTAATTACCATATTTTGAGGAAAGTTTTATATTGTGTATCCACAGTACATGAAATATATTAACTACTGGAAACCTTTTTATAAAAAATACTTGTTCCTCTGTGGCATTGCTCATGAACAAAAATAAAATGTATCATCTCTCTCCACATAATCTACTTGTTTTACCATGATTCTTTTCCTATCCTCTGTCTTCTGTTTTCTGAACTTTGTCTCCTGTCAGTCAGTCATCTCTCCTGTGTATAATCCCACGTTTTGTGTATAGTTGTGATCATTTCTATCTCTGCAGGTTCCACATGTACACTGATAATAGCCAGCTCTACTTTTTCATCACTTGGATCCCGTCACTGATTCTGCATGGTCTTCATCTAGTCTTGGATGAGTTCACACTTTCCTGTAGCTAAAACATTGGGAGGACGAAAGCACTGTTTGAGCACTGCCACAAACTACCCTTACCACCAATCTCATCCCTTTCCCTTACTACAGCCTTGGGATGAACTGATGTCAACCTTTGATTCAGCCCTGAGATGAGCTTCTAACCCCAAAATCCTCTCCATCACAAGACTGCCTTCTTCCTTCTCCAACATTGCATGCTTCCACTTTTGTCTCAACTCATCAGCTGTTGAAAATCTTATCCATGTCTTGACCTCCAATGCTCTGGATGCGCTCCCACTTCCATGCACCAAGTTCTGTTGGCCCATCACTCTTACCTTTAGCTGTTGGCTCTCTCAATAGTTCTAATTTAAAATAACCTATCTGTAATGATCTGATGAAAGGTCACTGACCTGAAACGTTAACTCTGCTTCTCTCGCCACAGATGCTGCCAGACCTGCTGAGTATTTCCAGCATTTTTTGTTTTTATTTCAGATTTCCAGCATCTGCCGTATTTTACTTTTATCTATCTCTAATCTCTTCCCGTTTACAACCCTCAATCCCTTTGCAGACCTCTGCTTTTCTGGCTTCGGTTACTTCCTCCCTTTGTCTTATTATTGATGGTCATGCTTTCATGCTTCACAACCTGGAATTCTCTCCTGATACCGTTTCATCTCTCTCTCTTTAAAGTCCTTTTGTCTGATTATGCCTTTGAAGCATCTTCTGCCATTTTTCCGATATATTTTTTTCAGGGAGCTAAAGGCAAGTTGTCACTTGATTAGGTCACGCCTTTCATGTGTTTATGCTCCGATCCCGAGAGGACTGATAAAAGGATTTTCTAATTGCTGCAGATCTCCAAAGATCTATACCTTTCATCGATGTTACTGATAGCTCGGAGTCTTCCTCTTCAGCTTTAGATAATTTTGCAAACCAATATCTAATTACGGTTGCCAACTGTGGTTGAAAGCATTCTTGGAGTTTTCACCTCCCACTCAGCTGCCATTGGTCTATTCACTATGTTAATCCTCCTAGCACACTATTCCCAGCCAATTGAAAATCAAATAGACTTCATGACTCAAATGGTTGGTTTTTGACTGTCAAACAAGCTTTTTCCCCAAAACTCCTTTTTGCAACTGATAAATGAAGGTGTTCAAAGAAAATAAGTGGAGTGGGGGGGGGGGGAGATTTTAATTGTCTAATGAACAAGTGGATGTCTGCAGGAATACAAAGAGCCAGAAGCTCACCAATGCTCTGTTTGCATACTGCAGTTTTACCTGATTAAACGCTTGGGTTCTTAAATTTGTGCCTTTGGTTTTTCTGGAATTAGGGAAGTGCAGTGGCGCAGTGGTTAGCACCGCAGCCTCACAGCTCCAGCGACCGGGGTTCAGTTCTGGGTACCTGTGCGGAGTTTGCAAGTTCTCCCTGTGACTGCGTGGGTTTTCGCCGGGTGCTCTGGTTTCCTCCCACAGCCACAGGTTGATCGGTAAACTGGCCATTATAAATTGCCCCGGTATAGGTAGGTGGTAGGGGAATTGACGGAAGGTGGGGATGTGGTAGGAATATGGGATTAATGTAGGATTAGTATAAATGGGTGGTCGATGGTCGGCACAGACTCGGTGGGCCGAAGGGCCTGTTTCAGTGCTGTATCTCTAAATTAAAAAAAAAATAAGTGCTGTAAGTAAATACAGGGAGCAGAGAACGTGCACTCCATTACCGATTTCAATGTTAATTACTTGTAGTTGGATTTGTGCATTTCCGAGGTGGGTGGTTCAGTTTATATACATCGTAGCTATCCCACTCCCCACCCCCTAAAAATTAACCAAGTTTTACTATATAATGGATAGATTTTTAAATAAATATATACAATAGCGGAATTTCTCCAATTTTTTGAGTGCCATAAATTTTAATTGGATTATTGAATCGCTGCTGTCGATAAATTTGTAATGCTGTACAAGAAATCAGTCTCTGGATTCGCTTTTTTTCTCGTGTTGTGTCCACTCAACAGTTCTGTCTTGGGTCTTCGAAATAACAATGTATAATTTGCCGTGAATAAAATATGTGCATCGCAGTTTATTATATTCGGAGTTGAAAATATTTAATAAAAATTCCCGAGGAAAGCAACAAGGCTTTGCACCCTGTGCATTCTTGCTTGCGTTTGATTTGTGCGCAGCTTTGGCTCGATCGCTGGCGTTTCAGTGTTATACACGTGTGCTAGGCACCGTTTCCGAGTCAATTGGTCTGCTCGAACCGGGAGGAGAGGCACAATCCGGAGAAATAAATGGCTTCCAACAGTAGACGAACAAACTGAAGTGCTGCACTCAGCATTAACTCCAGGTAGAGCTATATTGTGACCAAAAATGTTTTGGATATGAGGTTTAAAGGGGCATGATGCTGAAGTGTAAAATTTTGTTACAAGGTTTTTAATTGGCATTTGTACTTAATTGTCCGTAATTCTAATTGCAGACAAAGCTACATCTTCAGCTACTCTCAACATGGAATCTAGAGTTGGAGCTGTAAATTGTTTGTTTTTGAAAGATTTTCGAAAAAAATGGTCTTTACCTGCTCGGAGTCCTGGTGTAGGAGCAATGAAACAAACAGGGTTCGAACAATGGTTAGTGCAGTCAGGTTAGGAAGTTCAAAAAGTATGAAAAGCACATTTTCAGTCCTGAAGTGAACGTTTGGATTTTGATTGAGTATAGACTTGATGAGAAATTACTTAATGGCCATCTGATGGTACAGATATAATATGCTGAAACTGTATCTTTCCACTTCTAGTATTTAAGTAAGAAACTTCAAAACGAACAAAAGATATTCTGTCATTTCAGTTTTATTGTCCATTTTAAACTAGTTTGCTTCTTGAATTCGGGTTCTCAAAGGGCAGTTTCAACCATTTAAATTAGCAGATTAATACTGATGTACAGAACTATTGCATTTTTGAAAGATGCACAAAAGGGTGATCTGCTGTAAAAATTTTCAACCAAGCTAGTTTGTGTCCTGACCCTTTAAAATTCAAAAGAGTGAAAAACCATTATGTATTAATTTCTGTAGTACCTGTGTAAAATGCAGGTTGTTTGTGGTGATACCCTCATTTGTTGTATAAAAGATGGCATTTGCAGTAAGTGCACATGTTGATACCTGTGGGTTTACTCCGTCATTACCATGCATATGCAGTGAATGGTACAAACAGTGCACAGTTTATGATGACATAACGAGACAACAAAATTGGCTGCACTTTTCTCCTAGCAGCTCCAGCGACCCGGGTTCAATTCTGGGTACTGCCTGTGTGGAGTTTGCAAGTTCTCCCTGTGTCTGCGTGGGTTTCCTCCGGGTGCTCCGGTTTCCTCCCACATGCCAAAGACTTGCAGGTTGATAGGTAAATTGGCCATTAGCAATTGCTCCTAGTATAGGTAGGTGGTAGGGAAATATAGGGACAGGTGGGGATGTGGTAGGAATATGGAATTAGTGTAGGATTAGTATAAATGGGTGGTTGATGGTTGGCACAGACTTGGTGGGCCGAAGGGCCTGTTTCAGTGCTGTATCTCAAAAAAAAACTAAGTCAAAACATTGACTCCATCCTTTCACCTAGGCTCGGACCCAAATCTTACCAGATTAATCAGGATTTAGGCCTCATCTCTCTATGACTGTGTGGGACCTATATGAAATTAGCTTGGATAATATCAGCACAGATTCTGTTTGGCATGGATGAACAATATAAACTGTCGCTTGTTTAACACTAATTACTAAACATATAGACCAAAATGATTGGTTTGGTGTTGATCTGAGGTTGAGGATAATGCATATTGTTGAGGCAAAGTGAAGGGAGTTTTAAATTGAGCATGGTGTTCGTTTTAATTGAGAAACAAAGCTGCAAGGAAAAGTCCAGTAGCGTAGAACTCTATAAAGGTGAAAAAGAACAGGAGAGAAGATCAGAAAATACTGATCTGCTGACAACAACCTTGAAAGTAGGTCGATTGTTGAAGTCTAAGATTCATAAGGGAGTTGATAGTTTTTGAGATTCAGGGAAAGAGTGAATTAGAGTAGGAATTAATGTGATGTGTTGGTTTAATATGTTGGCAGGAGAAACAGCAGGTAAGACCGTGTATTTAGAGTTTAGGAGGAAGAAGAGAAAAGATTGCTTCTGGCAGGTGAAACATAACAGAGAAGTGTGAATTGATAAGTTTTGGTAGGAAGAATGAGGAGAGGCAATATAAACTAAACAGTACAATTTGTAAGAGGGTGCAGTAACAGAGAGACCTGGGGATGTATGTATGCAAATCTTTGAAGGTGACAAGTTGAGAAGGCTGTTAAAAAGCATATGGGTCCTTGGCTTTATTAATAGGCACAAATAACAAAAACAAGCTATTATAAATTACTAGTTCGGCCTCAGCTGGAACATTGTGTTCAATTTTCAGCACCACACTTTGGGAAAGATGTCAAGGCCTGAGAGTTGGTGCAGAACGATAACTAGAATGGTACTAGGAAAGATGGGCTTTAGTTATGTGGAGATACTGGAGAAGCTTGGGGTTGTTCTCCTTTGAGAAATGAAGATGTAAAAAGAGCTATAATCAAGGTATTTTAAATGAAGGGTTTGATGGAGTAATTAAGTAGAAACTATTTCCAGTGGTAGAAGGGTTGGTAACCAGAACACACAAATTTAAGCTGATTGGTAAAAGAATTTTTTTTCCCGCAAAAATGGAATTTACTGCCTGAAAGAGAGGGTGATGGAAACAGATTCAGTAGTAACTTTCAAAAAAGGAATTGGGTAAAAACTTTGAAGGGCTAAGGGGAAACGGCAGGCGTTTGGGACTAACTAAATATCTCCACCAAAGAGACAGCATTGCATAATAGGCTGAATGGCCTCCTTCATCATTCAGAGGACCAATATAATATTGATAAAACCTGAAGAGTCAAGAAGCTTACAATGGAGAGAGAGTTTGGTACTGGAGCTGAGGAATGGAGTGCGGACCAGAAACAAACCTTTTCCTGTATCCCACTCGAGAGAGAGAGACAGGAGTTACAATGGTGACTCCAGATGTGCAAGTAATATTCAAGTCTTGGACATTTTTGAGGTTTGTTTTGAGTTTGAGTTAAGAACCATTGATGGGAATAATAGCATTTGGCCCAGAAGAACAGAATCTGTGACAATTGCAAAAATGAAAGTTACGCTAAATTCTATTTGAATCAGAGATGAGGAAAGACTATGGGTATTTTTTTTCTGCTTTTCTTTGTCAGAGACCTTGACCTTGTTACTCTCCTCTCTTTAACTTTCACAGTTGGATACTGATAGTGCTGGGCTTTATTGTAAACTATGGAGATCTGATTGCTTAATAAGTGGAAATATACAGGGCTAGCTTCCCATGTCTACTTTGATGAAACTGGCTTCCACAGTTTGATGAATCTATGATGCTGATGGTTTCCCAAGCATGGGGTGTTTATGCCAGTGTAACTGACAAAAGGTGATCCCAACTATCTCCTGTCAGCTGAATTCTTGTAATATTAAAACAACTTATGATTGGACACACAAAGACACAAGATGATAGGTTTTAATGGAGGGGATAACTTTATGAAATCATATTCTGGTGGTGTGCCTTAGTTTCCTGTTATACACTCTTGGCTAAAAAGGCTCTGCACTGGGAGTAAAATTGGCCTGCTGATCTAAAATTATCAATATCTGGTGCCTAAAGTAGAAAATAGTTTAATTCGCAAGTGCATTAGTTCTAACATTTTAGTAAGTATGTTTACAATATTTTAGACTAAAATTTGCTTTAGTAAAGTGCAAATCTTGAATTAACAGCTGGTATCCATTCACTGATAGTGTCCAACATTCCAATGGTACAAAGTCTAATGGTGCGTTTTAATAATTTTTATTGGTCATAATATCCACTGTAGTATATTGAAATAATTTTTGGGTAAAATTGTGAAAAAAGTGTTCTTTTATGAAATGCAGAATCAGTGTGGAGAGGCTCGGTAACAGTTAAATATTCCATTGTTCTGCTGGCTGTATTGCAATTGAAGTGTCACTTCTGGTGGTTACTTGGCTTCCAGTACAAACTTCAAGCTGTTGTATTTAATTTTTTAGTACATACTGCATTTCAATAGACCTCAGTGTGCATCCAGTACTAAAATGTAAGTAGATCTTATTAAGCAAAGCAATCAGCATTGGAAAAATATTGGGACTGACATTTACAATCAAAAAGAATGAAAATATTGAAAACATATTTAATATTTGATCTTTTTTTTAGTGCTAGACATTAAACCCCTTAACTTTTTAAACCAAAATGAGCCAACTTGACAGGTCTGATTAAATGGCAAACTATACTCAGTGGGCACAAACCTATAAGCTGTCGATGGGCCTTAATTATCAATTCTGGCAAATAGTCTATACCATTGTACGAGTATGAGAAGAGGAATACTACAGCAGTGTAGCTGAAATGGTCAATAGATCCCATGGTGCCACAAACCTGACTTGATCTGATGATGTTTGTTGTTACCACTCTGTGCATAGCAAAGGAAGTTCCATTCCTTTGTACAGTTAGCTTGGACAGAATCCCACAACATGTGGTTTCTGATGATGACATCAGATTTACTGTGAACCTAATGGAGGCACAGAAATGGCTGTTGATGAATTGTTAAAACTAGCATTAATGGCTGCAGTTATGCCTTGGTTGATGGAGAATAAAAACCCAGGCATTAAAGGCTGGATTTTACCAGCCCGCTTTGGATGGGCTGGGAGGCGGAGCGGGTGGGGGGACCGGGGGCATACAATTGCAAGGTAAGGCTGGGGGGTGTTGGAGTGCTTATCGCCTTCCCAACGCCATGGAAATTTACTGGGGCAGGGGAGGTTGAAGATAGCCTTCCTTCCCAGAGGCCATTTGAAGCACTTAAGTGGCCAATTAAGGGCCACTAGAGGAGGTCTTCCTGCCACCACTGGTATTTTACCAGGAGCTAGGGGGAGGGCTGGGGTGCCCTCCACCATATGGAAGACCACCCAGTAAAACCTGTGGGGGGGGAAGAAAACCTTCCTGATGGGCACCCTGTGGCCCATAGAGGGCCACCCCCTTGGAAAGACTCCACCCCCCCCCCCCCCCAAACCCCCTCATGACTGACCTCCACCCACCTCCCCACACCGGAGCCTGCCTGACTGGCCCCAGTGAGCCCCACAAACATGCCTTCATTCTGGGGCCTCCTGCATGCTAGCTAATCCAGGCCTGCTGGAGTCCCAACACTGGCCACTGCGTTGCTGAGCCAGAAGAGATACCAGCCTTCCAATTGGCCAGTAACTCTTGGAGCTGGGCTCCTTTTCCTTTAAAACACAGGAGTCCCGGCGCCAGACAGTTAATTGACTGAGCCCTGAAAAATGTGGCGGGGAGCTGGGGAAGGAGGGTCCTTCCAACAGCCAAGATATGGTTGCACCTGGCTTTCCAGCCCAGTGTCAGGACCCCAACCACAGACACAAAATTCAGCCCTAAATATTTGTGTCTAAACTTAAATTTGTTGACCAGTGACTTGGATTTTGAGCCTTCCCAAGAGAATTCCGTTAATCAAAATAAAGCTAAAATGGAATGGGTACTGGAATACTGCAGAACTAGTCCTTGCTAACAGAAATTTCAAGTAGAGGTAAACCTGCACCTTTATAGTTTACCAGCCGACCTTCCTTTATTTGGCTAAGCCTCTGCTACATTTTTGGGTTTTACGTTAGACATTTCCTTGGGTTTCAGCATTGCTAGCCACATCTCACATATGGAACTCACGTCATACATGAACTAAGGTGTGCTTATATCAGTCCAGTATCTAGATGAACGTGGCAAGACCTATTTGTCACTATACTTGACATCTCACTGAATAGATCTTGTGATGTCGCTTTTAGTAATAGAATGGTTATTCTTCTTATCAGTCCACGGCTTGGACTACAAAACATTAGCTATGTTTATTGAACATCAAAACGGAAAAGGAACAAAACTGAACAAAAACAAAATATTTACAATAACTAAAGATTCCAAGGGGGGGAAAAAAGTGGAATCAAAGCAACAAAGGTGCTTGCCCATGTTCAATTCCCGACATAAAATTAACCCACCAAATGCTGACTTTTCTTACCTGGCCCTCTACTTCCACAGGTCTCTGATGTCTGACAGCTGACTTCTGTCTGATTGCATAACAGGACGATTAACATCCATGCTTTTGTTACCTTTAGCCTTGACTATTCCAATGCTCTCCTAGCTGGCCTCCTATCTTCAACCCTCCATAAACTTGGGCTCATCCAAAACTCTACCTGTATTCTAACTCACACCGTCTTATTCATCCATCACACCTGCGTTTGCTGGCATACTTTGGCTCCAGGCCATCAATGCCTCGATTTTAAAATTTTCCTTCTCGTGTTCATGCTCTTCCATGGATCGTGCTTCCCTATATCTGTAACCACTACTAGCCCTATAACACTGAGAACTCTGCATTCCTTCAACTCCAGCCCCTTTGCTTCCCCCATTACTTTCAGCTCACTATTGACAGCTGTGCCTTCAGCGTCTCGGCCCTAGGCTCCGAAATCCCCTCCACTGACCTCTTTGCCCCTCCCCCCTTTTTTAAGACGCTGCTTTAAACATACCATGAAATAGGAGGGTTAATGTCAGCTTGGATAAAAATATTAGCTTAAGGACAGAAAACAGCAAGTCGTGGTGAATGGTTTTTTTAGACAGTGGTGTGCCTCTATCTATATATGACTTGGAGATTGGCAAATCTTACTCTGTATTCCAATGATTCAATGATGCATTTTGACAGAAGGGTTAAGGAGAGGCAATGTAGACTTAATGGCACAGTTCTAAAGTGTGTGCAGGGACAAATGGGCCTGGGGGTTCATGTGCATAGACCTTTGAAAATGGCAGGACATATTGAGAGAGTAATTAGCAAAACATAGAGAATCTTGGGCTTCATAAATAGAGGTATTGAGTACAAAAGCAGGGAAGTTATGCTGAACCTTTTACAACTAGAGTATTGCGTCCTGTTCTAGAAACATTGAAACATAGAAAAATAGGAGCAGGAGTAGGCCATTCGGCCCTTCACACCTGCGCTGCCATTCAATACAATCATGGCTGATTCTTCAAACTCAGTACCCTGTTCCCGCTTTTTCTAGGGATCCCTTGATCCCTTCAGCCCTAAGAACTATAGAAACATAGAACACTTTACTAAGGATGTGAGGGTCCTTGAGCGGGTGCAGAGGAGATTTACCAGAATGGTTCCAGGGATGAGGGATTTTAGCTACAAGGTTAGGTTGGAGAAGCTGGTACTGTTTCTTGGAGTAAAGGAGATTTGAAAGATGTGTACAAGATGATGACAGGTTTAGATAAGTTAGACAACGAAAAGCTGTTCCCATTAGCTGATGGTATAAGATTTAAGTTTTTGGGTAAGAGATGCAGGGGAGAATGTGAGGAAGAACTTTTTTATGTAGTGAGTGGTAATAACCTGAAACTCGCTGCCACCGAGGGTGGTGGAAGGGGGAGACTATCAATCATTTTTAAAAGGAAATTGGATGGGCACTGCTGGAGGGAAATAAAGTTGCAGGGCTATGAGGATAGAGTGGAGGAATGGGACTGACTGCGTTGCTCTACAGAGAGCTGGAATGGACCCGATGGACTGAAAGGCCTCTTTCTGTGTCATAATGATTCTACAACTCCCTGACCAAATATTTGGTCACCAGTCCTAATGTCTCCTTCTTTGGCTCAGCGTCAGTTTTTGTCTGATCACCTCTTGGAACGTTTTACAATGTTAAAAGTGCTACATAAATGCAAGTTGCCTTTCTGTCATCTACAGTATTTACTATCCAAAATGGCATTTTCTCACACACATACAGATACCCAGGGCTGAATTTTATGAGTGCGCCGTAGTTTGCGGCGGCACACTCTAAGAATGGCGTGCATCCCGTGCGGATGCGCCATCACTGAGCCCCCGTGATATTACGTGCGGGAATTCATTTAAATAGAAGAGGTGGAGCGGCCATCTCCGATGACGTAGAGGGGGCGGCCTTCGCGTCCCCGGCAATGACATCCAGCACCATTTTTAAGCCCTTACAAATAAATTTAATCTTTAAAGGGTACGTATCAACAATTTTTAATACATTTACACATAAGTGATGGCCCTTCCCCAACTCCCCAATGGTCATTTCAGGCAATGAAATGACCAACAATTGATTTATCTAATACCCGAGCTCTTTCCCGCTCCCCCCCCACCTCCGACCTTCAAAGCTTTGCCCTTCAACCCCTTCCGACCAGTCCCACATCCAATAAAAATTGACTTCCCGCTCCTCCACCCATCCCGCCCTGAAAATTTTATTACTCCCCCCTCCCCACCAGGTTCTCGCCCAGAACTCCGTATGGAGTTCCGAAGGCGTGCAGAGCACGAACGGCAGCCGTAATATCGGAGTGGGACGGCCGCTGCCTGCAGGTAAGTTTATTTAAATGTTTTAAATGTTCACTTACATATGCTGATGAAGGGCCCGCTGCCAGGCAGCGGGAGGTGCTGCACCAAGGTCGCACCGCCGCCGCCAGTAATATGCGGCAGGCCCTTCTAGATGTCGCAGGTCGAGGCAGGCGTCTCCCAGCAGCATTTTATCGGCCCCCCCCGCCGTGACCCACAGTGTCGACCGACTGGTAAAATTCAGCCTCCAACGTGCACCCATTCCCCCAACCCCCCAACCCCTTGCAATACGTAGGGAACAGCTTGAGCAATTAATCATTTCCAAGCACTTTGAATGATGTGTGCGATGGATCCCCATCCAATGGCGATAGTAGCAATCAAAGAACAAAGAACAGCACAGGAACAGGCCATTTGGCCCTCCAAGCCTGCACCGATCTTGATGCCTGCCTAAACTAACACCTTCTGCACTTCCGGGGCCCATATCCCTCTATTCCCTTCCTATTCATGTATTTGTCAAGATGTCTCTTAAACGTCGCTATCGTATCTGCTTCCACCACCTCCCCTGGCAGCAAGTTCCAGGCACTCTCCACCCTCTGTGTAAAAAAAGCTTGCCTCGCACATCCCCTCTAAACTTTGCCCCTCGCACCTTAAACCTATGTCCCCTAGTAACTGACTCTTCCACCCTGGGAAAAAGCTTCTGACTATCCACTCTGTCCATGCCACTCATAACTTTGTAAACCTCTATCATGTCACCCCTCCACCTCCATCGTTCCAGTGAAAACAATCCGAGTTTTTCCAACCTCTCCTCATAGCTAATGCCCTCCAGACCAGGCAACATCCTGGTAAACCTCCTCTGTACCCTCTCCAAAGCCTCCACGTCCTTCTGATAGTGTGGCGACCAGAATTGCACGCAATATTCTAAGTGTTGCCTAACTAAGGTTCTGTACAGCTGCAACATGACTTGCCAATTTTTATACTCTATGCCCCGACCGATGAAGGCAAGCATGCCGTATGCCTTCTTGACTACCTTATCCACCTGCGTTGCCACTTTCAGTGACCTGTGGACCTGTACACCCAGATTTCTCTGCCTGTCAATACTCCTAAGGGTTCTGCCATTTACTGTATACCTCCCACCTGCATTAGACCTTCCAAAATGCATTACCTCACATTTGTCCGGATTAAACTTCATCAGCCATTTCTCCGCCCAAGTCTCCAACCGATCTATATCCTGCTGTATCCTCTGACAATCATCATCATTACCCGCAACTCCACCAACCTTTGTGTCGTCCGCAAACTTACTAATCAGACCAGCGTCATTTTCCTCCAAATCATTTATATATACTACAAACAGCAAAGGTCCCAGCACTGATATCTGCGGAACACCACTAGTCACATCCCTCCATTCAGAAAAACACCCATCCACTGATACCCTCTGTCTTCTATGACAGAGCCAGTTCTGTATCCATCTTGCCAGCTCACCTCTGATCCCGTGTGACTTCACCTTTTGTACCAGTCTGCCATGCGGGACCTTGTCAAAGGCTTTACTAAAGTCCATATAGATAACATCCACTGCCCTTCCTTCATCAATCATCTTCGTCACTTCCTCAAAAAACTCAATCAAATTAGTAAGACACGACCTCCCCTTCACAAAACCATGCTGTCTCTCGCTAATAAGTTTGTTTGTTTCCAAATGGGAGTAAATCCTGTCCCGAATAGTCCTCTCTAATAGTTTCCCTACCACTGACGTAAGGCTCACCAGCCTATAATTTCCTGGATTATCCTTGCCACCCTTCTTAAACAAAGGAACAACATTGGCTATTCTCCAGTCCTCTGGGACCTCACCTGTAGCCAATGAGGATGCAAAGATTTCTGTCAAGGCCCCAGCAATTTCCTCCCTTGCCTCCCTCAGTATTCTAGGGTAGATCCCATCAGGCCCTGGGGACTTATCTACCTTAATGCTTTGCAAGACACCCGACACCTCCTCCTTTTTGATAGTGAGATGACTGAGACTATCTGCACTCCTTTCCCTAGGCTCATCATCCACCAAGTCCTTCTCTTTGGTGAATACTGATGCAAAGTACTCATTTAGTACCTCGTCCATTTCCTCTGGCTCCACACATAGATTCCCATCTCTGTCCTTGAGTGGGCCAACCCTTTCCCTGGTTACCCTCTTGCTCTCTCAATCAATCCATGTATATCAACCAGTTTCTAATGTGTATCCTTTGCAGCTTGCAGAAACAGCTGGCATTAATGAATTGTAATCCTGTGTGTATTGACAATGACAAATAATCCATCATAGACAAAACACTTCAATTCTTTTTCAGTCTCTCAGATGAGACTACTGTGTCCTAAACCGGGACAGGATAGGGGGGGTGGATTATGGCAGAGTGTTATTATGGCTTGGGTTGTTGTGCATTTTCTGCTTCACACTCAAATCATTCCAGTATCACACCACGTTATACGTTGGACATCGGTGTGTGAAGTGCCATGTTCCAGTTTGTTAATCTAAAAACATTTTAATGGCAGTCCTCACATCAGTCAACCTCGGAGTAGAAAAGTGAACTTTTATGGGCTGATTTTCCCAAATGCACAGTCCCCCTGATTTTCTGTTCATTTAATTACTGGATGGAAAGTTATGGGAAACAAGCCTGGAATTTCCTAATATAAGCTTCCAGGGAAACAACAACAACATACAATTGGAAAGTCTGACCTTTTCATGCCTGATTTGCATTTTAGAAATTTATGCTTATAATTCAGACTGCCTTGCCTGAAAACCAGGTGGGTGACACAAGCCTGCTCTGAGAGCATAATAGTGAAAGGGAGAAATCAAATAGCAGAAGAATAAAGGAAGAGAATTGATTTATTATTTTTTTAAATGGCCTTTATAAATTATAAATTGTATAAATTATAACGTTATTTGAAAGAGCATTAGCACCACTTTGAAGAGCTTTCCATGGGGTTCAATTGCTGGAAAAAGCCATTGAAAACTGCTGCAGCCCACTTGCTGGCTGCTGGAGGAAAGAGTTTTGTTACAAAAGATGTTGTATCTAGTTTGTAAATTCACCTGCAACTTTTATTAACCAAAATATGCCATGAAATTCAGGTCATTTAAAATTGTTGCTCATTCATTAGTTCCCAGACTTGGCATAAAGTCAGCACTCACTCTTTAACTGCAATCTTTATAGACTAATGATTGGGGAATCCTGTCCTTCAACACACCCTGATTTTAAAACAGTGAAAAGCAATTTGTTGCCTTAGCCATTAGTTCCTGCTATGGGATTTAAAACATAAATGTCTGTCAGATGGTTTAAATGCTACTAACGGCTGCCATTACATCATTTCTAGCTTAAGCTGAACCTACCGAGAGGATGTCCCTTGCTCCATCGAGCATACATATTAATTAAGTGACAGCTGCATCAGGATATAATATTTCAGCTGCTGGAAGAGTGGGTAGAAGAGAGAAAGATTAAGAAGATGAAACACTTAAATAATCAAATTATAATAAAAGCCTGATGTGCGCAAAACTGAAATATGTAACACTTGTAGTTAACAATACTCGTGGATTTTCTTCTCTTACCTCCCTCCCGTCACTAACCACTAGACTATCTCCTTTGAAAGGACTTGATTGTTTGAGTGTTTTTTCTAAGTTATTAATGCCTTAATAGGACTGTAACAAAACCAGATTGGTATGTATAATTGCAAATGTTCAATGTTAACTTTTGGTCTAAAAAGAGTATGATTTCTATGAGCATTGGCTTATTTTTCAGTCAGTGGGGGAAATGTTTTAGTCAACAGGGACTAATAGAGCTTTGTTACAGTCATGGTCATATTCCAGGAGATGTCTGCTTATGTCAGAAAAAAATGCTGGTTTCAAAAATGTGTAAAATTAATGTCAAATCTTATTCGAGTTATTTCCTAACATTGATTCCTAACATCAAGTTACTGACGAGGAAAATTTAAGTTAAATGTACAAAATGTGTGTCGTTATCTCTGATTTCTGTATGAATACTGTAGTTAAATATTGAAGATGAATTATTTTGAAGTATTCTCCTGTATATTTGAGTAAATGCTGCCTAACTGTTGAAAGACTTTCCATTATAATGCTGCATTTCTGTTAACTCTCTACCTTCATCCAGCATCTTTATACACAAGTTTTTAAAAAAAATTCTTGTGAAAACAAAGTCGTAGAGTGAAACAGGCACATTTTCTTAACTTGGGGATATATATGAAATGTCACTCGAATTTCAGAAACGTGGTGGGACTGTGAAATTTTTCCATCACTATAACATGGTCATTTTTAATTCTACAAAGATTTCTATGAAGTAAAAAGGCTGGCATGTATAACTCTCAAACTATGTCCATTTGAACTGGAAATAACCAGTGGTATAATAATGGCAAATTTTGGGGTGAAGTCCTTCAACTGCAATGCAAAATGGGCTGTAATAAATTGGCAGCTGATTTTTTTTCCCCCCACCATATCTGACCTACTTTGTACTGAAGTTTGCAGAATGATCATTAAGATTCTTTTTGGAGACTCTAGATATTTTTACTGGATATTAGAGATATCAAGGGATATTGGGATAGTGCGGGAAAATGGCATTGAGGTAGACGATCAGTTTTGATCTAGTTGAATGGCAGAGCAGGCTCGAGGAGCCAAATGGTCTACTCCTGCTCCTGTTTCCTATTACTCCTCGTCTCTCTGTCACTTTGTTTGAAATTAAAAATCTTGGCAAAATTTTCCCAGTCAAGGGAGAATAAAAACTGGCAGGGTGAAAAGTCGGCTTCCAATTTGCTACGAGCCCATATAGTGCTGCTGGAGTAGACCAATTTAACTCCTTTGTCATTCAAATTAGGTTGCTTCTGGACAGAACATTTTCAGCTGTATAATACAAGTAGTGCTGAATTTTTCCTAATTACTGGTGGTGGTTGCAAACTGACATGACAAATTAAAGCTGCTTTTATACAGAGGCCTGAGCTGATACTGCCAGCTCCCATTGCAGACTGCAACTTGCAGATAAACCTGTCAGATTCACTAAGGCTAGCTACCAGGAAGGCCTGATTTAAAAATGAGGTCTTTCTGGTTACCAGCCTTTGCAAATCTATTCTCAAGGCAGTTTAAAAGTATCACAACATTAGTGTATGGATGCAGCATTAAAGCATCTTGGTTCATTTTTATTTTAGTAAACTGGTAATAATTCACTAAATACATCTGGTGACAACACTTCAAGTATTTACACAAGGTGAGCACTTCAGCCATGCTGATTCATTGGTAATTTTCCTATCAGTTGATGCTGAGGAAAACTGTATGACTCAACCATAATGAAGTCATGGCCAGTAGCTCAGTTCTGATTATCACAATCTGTATGGTTATTAGTTCAAGAGATTGCACCACACATCAAAAACTGAATCTTTTGTTACCAATTTAATGTTAAATAATTACAGAACTCAAAATTATCAAATGTCAAGATTTTTATTAGAGTGGTATTTTAAAAAAAATTCACAGATGTGATCAATGTTCCTGTAAGACAAAGAATAGAGTTGAAAGAACTCCTTTAAATATTGCACAGATTGAAATTGAAGACTTGAATAGTTGGGTGGTCCTTTCAAATAACATAAACCACCGTCATAAGGCACGTTTGCATTTATCTCACTTATATACATGATCTGCAAAGCCCTTTTTGCATTAACACTGAACCAAATTTTTAAAGCTTCCAACACGAGTAGCGTTTTATGTAAAACTCCTTTGCAGAACCTCAGGTATAGAGTTTGGCCATATATATGATTTACAATAAAGGGCTGGTGTATGAAGCAAAGGTCTGCAGCTGCAAGATCAAAAGTAAATGGTCTGAAAACAAATCCATGCATTGTGATTAGCCTAAATGCAGTTTGCAGGAATGGTTTGTTTGAAAGACAGCTCAAGTTGCTGGTTTCGGTTTCAGTCCCAATCTTACAATGTACCACTGCCACACACTGGAGACAAGCAGCGTTTTAGTATGGAAGGGTCATAGGAAAATCAGCTTGAATTGCTTGCATTTTAAAATCATTGGTTCCCCATTTTCTAGATGAGACTTTTTTCCACAATACATTTTCTTATGTAATTGTGTTGAATGTCATCTGCCAAACAAGTTTTAGAATCTGAAAACTTACTTGAATCCCAGCCTACCATCAGATGATTTTAGCACTATTGTTTTTAAAAGGAAGTTTCACATTACCTTTAACAATGTACTACATTTAAAAAATAAATCGGATAGCTACATTCACAGATAGAACAAATAGAAATTAGTTTACCTTTTTAATAGGTCTGTACTCAAGTTACAATTGAATACCTCAGAGCTAATGTCACATTGCTATATCATAATCTATTAAGTAGTGATTAGAGGAGGTTCCACTGTTATCTTACAATTTGCCTCTAACAGAACCACAATTTAAAGTTACAATTCTTCAGCTCAGTAGTAAAGATCCATTATATACAAATGAAAAAATATTCTACTATTATCTTATGATTCAGACACTTTGCACATATTGAGGACTAAAGAACGTGCAAGAGAATTTCCAGTCCTGGTCATCCACACTACTTTGGGCTACCTTGACACTGCACTTTTGTTTTGTACTCAATACATCTGTTTCAACGACAGCAGTGTCACATGAGAAAAATAACTAGAAGACCAAATCTTTAAACATAGCCAACTCTGCCATATTGGTCAGTCAACACTAAACCTGAATGAATTAGGTAATCTCCTTGAAGTATGAGTATAGCTCATTTATATCTGCAGTCAAAACTACAGAATGCTAATGCTTACTATGTGGTAGTCCCAGAATCTACAGCTTGCAGAGTTCAAAGCTACAATGGAGGCTCTGAGAATACTACTAAAAATAATTATTGCAACCCTTCAATTCAAGGGGTCTACAAACAACTGGACATCCATGAGAGATGTAACCTCAAGTTCAAGTGGACAGATTTTTTAAGCTATTTCTCCAACCAGGAGAAATGCATTTTAATAGTCATTTCTCCAAGATGGATTGTAAGTAACATGCTACTGCCCATCCACAGACTAGAACCAACCAAAAGGTTTCTCAGATATCTACACTTCTACTCCCATTCACCACATTCCTTGATGCATGTGTTTAAGATGAAATCTTAATATTCTGTTTCTGAGATTCCAGTTCAGCAGCCTGCTGGAGTGCAACATCCACCAGCAACTGAAACCCACTGAAGTCCTGATGGAGCTCTGGTGGAGTGGGAGGAGGTGTGTTGAACAGTCCATTGTTCGGACTAGTTGAATCTGTGCATGTCACCAATGTAGTGGGGTTATCAGTGTTAAACAGGGGTCGAACTAACTTTTGGTCAATCAGTTTTGAGGCTTTCTTACTGTCATTGCCAGAGTCTGGAGAGAAGAGTAAAGGCATGTCTTTAACCATCGATGTTGTTGCATGGCAGATGACAGAAGGCCGAACAGATGCAGACAACAGAGTGGAGGTGGTAGCTGAAGCAGAATTCTCCAATGTGTTTGGTCCACCTATGCTTCGAGATGGGTTCAATTCAGAGGACTTGCTTTTGCGAGAAATGGTGAATTGATGAGGGTCTTTTCCATCCTTCCGCAGCATATCTGGTAAAAGTCTTCTCCTTGCATTGATGAACCAGTTGGAGACCTTAAATTTGAAAGCAAAAGGCAAGCAGTTATTTAACATGTTGCTTGTGTTTTCTCACTACAACAAAATCATTAATAGGCAAGAAAAATCACACGACCAATACAAAAATTTCAAAGATTTTTCTTTGCTGTAAAATCCAGCTAGTTGGAAACCCTCAGATAATACCACTAGATTCTGTAATCTAACACCATATGAATGAATGTAACGTTCAAGATTTCTATATTAAAAAAAGTTGTACACAGTTGAGTCACCAGAAACCTTCACTCCCCCAACCGAGTCTCTCGCATTCAGAAGCAAGGTTATCTACTGCTTTCACTTCGGTTTTCTGATTTGCAGAAGTTATCTGGACGCCTGAAGACTAACAGTCACTTTCAAAGTTTCTAATTGTTTGGTGACCATGACACCAGTTTACATAGAAATAGACTAATATTAAAATTCAGTCTATTGCTAGGCCTGCGATGGGAAGTCATTCTTCACCAGCCTGATTTCCCTTTCCTTCCTTTGCCCTTCTAATTTGTATTCCCTGCTGGTTTAATATGGTTACTGCTGTAGTTCGAAGCTTCTTAGCAGCCACAGCAGTTTTATTTGCTGATGGAATTGATCAGACCAGCTCTGTATCAGCATGTTTTGTGTAGGATCACATAGAGATTAGGAAGCTCCATTTACAAAGGAGTTGTAAGATTTGATTTAAAGGGGCAGAAATTTTGAAGAGTGAAACAGCAACTCTACACTGCTCGAATCCTTCTATTTGCTGTAGCCTAGCCAAAGCCTTTGTAAACAAGCAGTGATGTGAAAGCAGTTTGCCTATCCCAGAACACTTGACAGCATGGGTGCATACTACACACTGATCAAGCTGTGTAACTTGAAACCAGTGCTGAAGGAATTGCCGTTATGGTCCTTCAAATGTGGACTGAGCAACTTAATCTGTTGCACAAAGCATACTCAGTTAGTAGTGGGGGAGGGTGGTAATGACTAGAGTAGGCAGATGTAAGGAATCTATGGCACAAATAGAAAAGGCAAAATAAGTGAAAACTGAAAGTAAGACTATGCCTAAGATATACAAGCAATCCAAGACTTGGAATTATAGATTTAGGACTGTGAAGTTAAAGTGCACTGCTTCACAGAATTTAACATTTCAAAAGTACTTAGCAAGTAAATCTTTTCTTCAGTTTTTTTTTAAAGACATGGCCAGTCTCATTAATTTCTCCCCCCTCAGATTTAACTCTTTCGTTTGAATATTCAGCCTTCTTTCATAATTTTGTAATTTATAATTTCATAGTAGAGATCCTCCTGAAATTCTGTTTGTCAGACATCTGAGCACCTAACTTCCGAATATTTCGAAGCCAAACACAAAACACATTGCACACGTCCTGAGATATTGTGTTTGAAACTTGGAAATCAAGATAGTGGATTTTTTTTTACATGCAATTAGAAAGAATGAATATACATCAAAGATAGTGGCTATGGGGGAGGGGTAATTTTGCCTTTGGGCACCATTTAAATTGCTTTTAGATTGTTCCTTTAATTTAGATTCTGGGAGCTTTTTCCCAATGTTTATGCTGCTAAATCTGTTTGCCATAGCCAGCTTACAGATCCAAACTGGGCCTGAGTCTGCTGCCAGGCTACAAAAAGCTGATTTAGCAGGAAAAGCCAGGCCTTGCAATCTGAACTTAAATGCAGAAGTAACTTAAGTGATTTTAGTTTACTGGCCAAAGCTGCATGCTTGCTTCAGCTGCCAATCAGAAACTTTAAAGGGAAAGTCCAGGCTGGATCACCACATTGATTCAACACACAGAAAAACCTCTTCCTTTGTAACCTCCAGTTATAGGCACTCAAGCAGATATTTATCATTCTGTGTCTTCACAGTTCAGAAATGTTCCAACATTACTTAAGTCCACCAAATCATATAAAAAGGCAAAAGAAGCTCTACTCATCCACCCACTAAGTGCCATTAGCAATTTTAGAAAAGCAAAAAAAAAATCTACCGTTAAGTATGGTACTGCACACTTGAATTTTGTCCATCAAACCCACTGCTGTTTGAAAGATAAGCTTTTGACATGTTTACTTTGACACATTCCCGGCAAGTTTGTGGGAGTTCCCCTCACTTTCCTGTCCAGCTCCAGGGGCACAATTAGCAGTATTGATTACATTTGGCGCTGGAATTAGAGGGAAACTTAACACCAAATCTATGCATCAGTCGGCCTTGGCCTTTGAAGACAGCACTTCCTGCTGCTGAAATAGCCCTTTTTATACTGTGGGACGGATTCTCCAACAAAGGAGAACAAAAAAATGACTTCAATGGAGCTAAAGTGTCTCTTTTCCTCCCCACCCCCAATCTCCTGTACTTGAAAGTGCTTTTTTTTAAAAAAAGGCTTATTGATCAAATGTTCATGTTGGAGAATTAGTCACACTCCATTTTGATCACTTAAGTGCTAACATCAAGTACTTCTAGGTATATATATATATATATATATATAGCATGTTTGGAGTGCAGAGTAAACGTCTTCCTCTTCCCACCTGAAAATACACCTTACTACATTAACAAGTTGCATTTACATACTGCTTTAATGTAGCAAAACGTCTCACAGGGTTTTAAAGGACCATGGCCAAAAATTGACACTGAGCCAAACAGCTGACCAACAGTTTGGTCAAAAGGTAGGTCTTAAAGGAGAAAGGTTTCAGGAGGGAATTCCAGAGCATAGGGCCTAGATGGCTGAAGGCACAGCTGCCAACATTGGGCATAGGAAGGAAGGATCAATATGTCATTTTACCATTTCCTTAGCCTATAATCCTGTAGCCTCTGAGTGAGATTTTCTAATAGATACCAAATTGGGGGCAAGTTTAGTTCTTGCGGGCTATGTCCATTAGGAAGCACACTAAGACTTCCCCAAAATCATTTCACATATGATCTTTGTAACCAACAAACCAAAGAGACTTTCAGCCTCTTTTTCCACACTAGATTTGAAACCAGAGGTAGAGGGCTACCATATAACCCATTACACCAACCATGCTTACTTTAAATCCGTTTCTTAATTAATATTAAGCGTGAAGAAGTGGGATTCTCTTTCGAAATTCGTCCACACACTGCAGGTTTCATATGCACTACGATGGGTAGGTATTAATACATGCATTCTTTCTAAATAAGTTCCCTCACCCAACCCTTTGATTTTACAATGGAAGGAAACGTGATAAGGTAAAACCTGCCGACTGTACTAAGAGAAGGTGAACGGCCGGTGTGCATTTTTTTTGTAACCTTCATAAGTTTAGCAGCTGGGTCCTGGCAGCCTTTATATTTGCAAACAAAAACAGGCTATGCTGGAAACACTCAGCAAGTCAAGCAGCACCTGCAAAGAAAGGAAAAATGTATGTTGACATACATTTAAACATTCAAAACGCAGTTGGATAAATACTTGAAGGGTAAAAAAAATACAGCGCTATGGGGAAAGAGCCAGGGAGTGGGAGCAATTGGATCACTCCAGCAAAAAGCTGCCATCGGCTCAATCTGTGCTGTATCATTCAATGATTGAGATGTTTTGGGTGCAGCCCTTCAGCAGAAGTGCCCTTGTTCGGATGAAGGGCTATGCCTGAAATGTCAACACTTCTTTTGTACAGGTGCTGCTCAACTTGCTGAGTGTTTCCAGCATTTTTAATTTTTCTGATTTTTTTTTTAAAGCTGCAAAATTAAACTTAAAGCTTTTTTTAGGCATGTGATTTCTGATTTCCAGCACTTAGTTTTATTTTATTGTCTCAGACAATTTGGTTCTCATTTATAAACAAGTTCTTGGTCCTTTAAATAGAAATCTGTGTGAGCTGTGTATTGGAAGGTAATTATAACTGCCAGGCCTTGACCTAAAGGGTCTTGCAACTGCCAGTGTCACCACAAGATCTCTTGCCGGGTTTACTAGGACTTGGGAGACATTGTTAAAAAACCAGCTCTGTATGACTACTAGATTCTGGCAGTTAAGTTTTGCCACTGACTCAAGCTAGATCCAGTCACACTAATATGGCACTTTGCTCAAATACAAAAACAGCTTAAACAATAGCTGTAAACTGTCACACATCTCTGACTATCAGCAAATAGATGTGAATAATCTCACCCAAAGCAGTTAACAACTATTGTCAAGTAAGTGAAAATTAGCTACTTTGAAACAGGATTCTGTTGTGTTGCTAAAAGAAAACCAACCAGTGCTAGAAATCAGGTATTGTAAAACTTTCCAAGACAGTCTCTTCTGCAGCTCACCTGATGGCTCAACTGGTAACTGATTATCCAACATGGATCTTGGTCAGGCAGACCAGAAGAGTGTTATATAAAAACGTAGACTTGTATTCCTACAGTAAATGCTGCCTGACCTGTTAAGTGTTTACTACATTTGCTGTTTTTGTCTCACATTCAACTGCTGGCCCTTTTATGGAGGAAGCTAAAAAAAAAAATCAGAAAATGGTCAGTCAGCATCCATGGAGAGAAGTGAGACTCTCAATACTTCCAGTGCAGACCCTTGTGTCAGAATGGTTTCAGATTTCCAGCACCTGCAATTTTTTTTCTTCTGTCCTTTAAAAGTGAATTAGATAGTTGCATAAAAAAAAACCTTTAAAGTGTACGTAAAAAAAGTAGAGTAGGATTTGGTAGCTTGTGGGAAAAAGTACTAGTGCAGATGTTCTAAGTTAAATGTCATCGTATAGAAAGAAACCATTCAATGATCTCTGTGTTAATTTAACTGATCTCAGCCGGACACTTTAAAAACAGAAAATGAATAAGCCAGGACTCCCCTTCCTGAGCATCAGCTGTACCCCACAGAAGAATGGTCTGGTACCACCCAGTGTCCAGGGTGACACAAGAACAGCAATCACTTGGGAAGCATACTGGAGAAATGGGGATCAAGTAGGAGAGCACCTCTTTTCAAAATATTTTGCATACCCTAACTTGTTATGAGTGTGTGGGATGGTACAGATCACAAAGACAGTGGTTTCATGCTTGTGTGAGGATCCCCTACAATTGCTAATACACTCCCAGTGGGCCTCTATTCAAATTCTGAAAGACAGAAGCAGGGTACCCAAAGTGCTATCATTCTAGAAAACATCTTTCAATGAGTATATATACAGGAACAACAATAAAATGCTACTAAGTTAACAAGTATGAAAATCTGATGTCCTTGTAGCCCCTTACATCAGAAGTCAAACTGGAGGTGGGGGCAAAAATTTGAGTCATATACTGCTGTAAGGGTCCAATAAAAAGTAAGATACTTCATCAGCACATTCTAAAAAGAGTGTGCTGTAGGCCATCCTGGCCAAAGCCACAGGAATCTTTTACTGCTGCAATCCATTAAAAAAATGTTCCTTTTGTTCAATCTACTTCAACGATATTTTAAACGAGTGCCATCTTTGTGAATAACTATGAACAACCTTACTGAAAACAAAGTCTTTCACGAACATGAATCAACTTCAGTTTCTAACCACAGAAATGCTGGATTAGGAAGGAATGAGTGAGCCCACCTCCATTTAGGATTTTCAGGTGAGTCTAACACAGCATCAAAATCTCTGCAATTCACATCTGAACTGCTACATTTGAGGAGCCCCAGATGCTATATGCACTTTGCTATGGCTTTCAGATGCTGAAATTAAGTGGACATCTGATATGATCCACTTTATTGTGTGCGGGGTAGTGACTGAATTCTCCATTTTAAATGTGATCATACGGGAATGGATACTCCATCAAGGGCAGGATTTGTGCTAGAATGAATTTTGGAAACTGCAGGGTAAACAGGATGTGGATCCACCTCTGACGTCTACTTCCCAGCAGCCTACTTTTTGTCTGAAGTAATCTATCACAGGGACACAGATGCATAGCAGGCTGCAGTGTTTGTGTGCACATAGCAATATACGTCAAAAGAACAGACCCATCTGGACAGCAGCACAGCCACCCCACTGAGATCTTGCAATCGCACTTCTTTTTATAACCGAGGTTCTTTGAAAAGTGGCTCTAAGGATTTGCAGTTTCTCCTTCCCATTGGTGAAACCACCCTTTTATGCTGCAGGCTGTTTTAGCAACAGAGGAGAGAAATAAAATGAGGCTACCAACAGTCCACCTGCATTGAGCCCCTTATTTCTGCACCACTCATTGTAGTGACTGACACATTGTCTTAACTCATTTGTGTGATTTTTAAAAATCCAAACACAAAACTGTTTAAAAGTTTTCTTTTCCCCATTTCTGCTGCTGATAATTCATCCTGTGGTATGATACCACTGGTGCTTACAGCCCTCTAAATACCTTAGCTAAATGGTTTTTCCTTCAACTATAAAGTGAAGACAGTATTGACATGTTAACTCAATCCTGGGGTGGGGGCCAGCAACATAGCTAAGGCCAATTTTATCACTGCCCAACAGTCCCACATGTGTACTTTCCGGAAGGGATCACTGGATAGATAGCAATCAATTATGGAAATGCTGGCTGACTTTCTTCCCCCTCCCTAGCTTGAACTCATTGAGGCCAATTGTATTGTCTGTGCCAATGCACCCCAAGAGAGATCAGAGACTAGCCTACAGAGCAGAGGTTGAAACTTTAGGCCTTGCTAGTTCATATGCCTCATCAGTGGGAACTAAGAAGCGTTTTTAATGTTTATGCACCAACTTACTGTGAGCACACATACTCAGTTTATTGTTCTGCTGTTTTATTGAGAAAGCTTCAGAAGAGCAAAGGTAATTAAGCTCACAGCCACTTTTTCACTTCTTTGCACACTGACTTTCAAAGTCCATGAAAAGATGAGTTCCATTTAAGCCACTTAAGTTTTAATTTTTGCAGTAGTATGTTTATAAGCAAATCTTTGCAGCATGGTTATAAATGAGGCATATAATAAAGCAATCACTGCGCTAAAATCAGCTTCTGTATCCTAAATTCAATTGCTAGATTTCCCAACAGAAGGTACTGTAAACCAAGTATTGGGAAACTAAGCTTGACACAAGATACAGATGGTATTTGTACTTGTCTAAGGCACAAATGCTCCCCCCACCAAATAAATGATCTTTTTCTCTTTTGACTACTGGTCACAATTTGCATTGCAGTGACTTTGCTGCAACTTAAACAGTCCTGTGTGAATACTTTACAGCAGCAGCAGCATTTGGAGAACATACAAACAATAGGGAAGAAATAAAAAGCAAAACAATAGCAATGATTTACAGCGTAAAATTTGTATTGTGGGTACAGAAATAATGTGACTCACTAACATAGTAACAATGAACAGGAAGTATGTTTTAAAGCAGTAGAAAATGCAAACTAAAGTTTACATTTAGACTTTAAAATGGAGCAATTTATGTTCAACTTAAGACTGTGTTAAACCAGCTGCAAAACCAACAAATTACTTTGTTACTGGGAGGGTTATGGACAAAGAATTCAGGTCTAGAAAATAGTCTTGCATTGATATAGCACCTTTCAAAACCTCAGGATGTCCATAAGCATTTTACAGCCAATTAAGTACTTTTGAAGTGCAGTCATTGTCGTAATGTCAGAAACACATCAACCAAGTTGTACACAGCAAGCTCCAACAAATAACAATGAAACAAATGACCAAATCATTTTTTTTTAAGCTGTTGGTTGAAGGATAATGTTGGTCTTCGACACTGGAAGAACTCCCTTGCTGTTCTTTGAAGAGAGCCCTGGAACTTTTTACAACAACCCGAGATGGCAGAGGTGACCTCAGTTTAACAAAATGGCACCCTCGTGGCTGCATTAACTAGCCCTCCTCGTTCTTCTCAACTTGTGTGCAGCCTTTTACATGGTTAACCACATGATCCTGCTCCTCCTCCATTTTTCAGCTGAATGAGTCTTCCCTCACCTAGTTCCATTCTTATCTATCCAGTCATTTGCATCCACACTACCTCTGGAGCCACCCCCCACTCCACCAAGGATCCATCCGTGGCCCCTCTCCTACATCTTATCTACATGCTACACCTCCTCATGTCCTCAGTACCTTGCTCTATGGCAGCGAGGCCTGGACAACGTATGTCTACCAAGAGCGACGTCTCAATTCATTCCATCTTTGCTGCCTCCGGAGAATACTTGGCATCAGGTGGCAGGACCGTATCTCCAACACAGAAGTCCTTGAGGCGGCCAACATCCCCAGCTTATACACACTACTGAGTCAGCGGCGCCTGAGATGGCTTGGCCATGTGAGCCACATGGAAGATGGCAGGATCCCCAAAGACACATTGTACAGCGAGCTCGCCACTGGTATCAGACCCACCGGCCGTCCATGTCTCCGCTTCAAAGACGTCTGCAAACGCGACATGAAGTCCTGTGACATTGATCACAAGTTGTGGGAGTCAGTTGCCAGCGTTCGCCAGAGCTGGCGGGCAGTCGTAAAGACGGGGCTAAAGTGTGGCGAGTCGAAGAGACTTAGCAATTGGCAGGAAAAAAGACAACAGCGCAAGGGGAGAGCCAACTGTGTAACAGCCCCGACAAACAAATTTTTCTGCAGCACCTGTGGAAGAGCCGGTCACTCTAGAATTGGCCTTTATAGCCACTCCAGGCGCTGCTCCACACACCACTGACCACCTCCGGGCGCTTACCCATTGTCTCTCGAGATAAGGAGGCCAAAGAAGAAGACACTTGCTAACAACAAAACATCGGTTTCACATGTATGCTGACAACACCTAGCTCTACCTCACCAACACCTCTCTTGACTCCTTCACCATCTCAGATTTGTCATACTGTTTGGATATCCTTTCCTGGATGAGCAGAAATTTCCTCCAACTAAATACTGGGAAGGTTGAAGCCATTGTCTTTGGTCCCTTCCACAAACTAAATTCCCTACCCACCCCACTCTATCCCTCTCCCTGGCCACTGTCTGAGGCTGAAGCAACTCTTGTCAACCTTGGTGTTGTAGATGACCAGGAGGTGAGCTACTGACAACAAACCACTCTATCACCAAGACCTCTAAAATGCAACCAGCCTCAGCTCATCTGCTGCTGAAACATTCATCTATGCTTTTGTTACCTCCAGGTGGTCTCCCATCTTCAACCTTCCAAAAACTTGAGCACATCCAAAACTCTGCTGCTCATATCCTAACTCATACCAAGTCCTGTTTACCTATCACCCCGACCTACATTGTCTCCCAGACCAGAAACCAGAATTTTAAAATTCTCCTCCTTATTTTCAAGTCCCTCCACAGCCTTGGCCCTATCTCTATAACCTCCTCCAGCCCCACAGCCCTCCAAAATTTCTGCGCTCCTCTAATTCTGGCGTCTTGCACATTCCCAATCTTAACTGCTCCACCTTTAGCGGCCATACCTTCAGCTGCCTTGCCCTTAGCTCTGAAATTCCTTCCCTAACCTCTGCAACTCTACCTGCTTTTGTGATCCTCCTTTAAAATCTCCCTCTCTCTCTCCTGTTATCTCCTTATATGGCTTGGCGTCAGATTTTGTTTGGTAATGCTCCCGTGAAGTGCCTTGGGATGGTTTACTATGCTAAAGGTGCTATGTAAATGTAACTTCTTATTATTGTTTCATCTGAAAGATGCCACCTCTAACAGTGCAGCACTCCCTTAATGCTGCACAGAAGTGCCAGCGTAGGTTATGTGCTTAAGTCTCTGGAATGGGCTTGAACCCACAACATTTTGACTCTTATGCAAGTGCTACCACTTACAACAGGTGCCACCAAGAGCATATCAGTGCTGCACACTAAATAATGTGACAACAATTAATTTGGGTCAGGTAATTACTACTTTTTACAAGACCACTAGCTGACCTGTGAGATGGCTCATGGTTAAGTCTGGAACATGAATGTGACGTTGCGAAGATGCAGCCATTTTAGGCCACTGCTCAGGTATTTCCTGTGGGAAAGTGGTCTAAATAAACACATCCGGAGATTAATAGTTGAGGGAAGTTCCTGTAATTTAACAACTGCTAGTAAATTCCCTGCTGATCAAGGAAGGCTAGGGTATCAAGGTCAGAGATATGGCTGATACACTTGTGCTTTTCTTCCCCCAATATACTTCTGACACTTGTAAGTCTGATGTTGAAGGTGTGACCCTCATGGAATAGACCCAAGATAATTTTTTTTGTTAAAATATAAACATTTGCCTACATAAGTCACTTCAGAAAGTTATTAATTGCATAACTGGAGACATACATGATTTTAATGCAAGGCTATTAACAACATAGATGTCATTTATTCAGTCTATCTTCAACTGTTAAGGCAGGGGATTAACAATGGCAGACTCCACTTACGACAGCATCATCTGTATAACTGGCATTATCATGACAGGCAAACTGATACACTGGTTTAAAGGTCAATCTTTTGTTGCTTTGCAACTCTATAAAAGGCAGCAATCTACTATTATTAAATCAAACATCTTTTTTACATTTACTACATGTGCACTCATTTTTCTTTACATACGTTGGAAATATACCCAATGGGAAGTGGGGCTTGGTGGAAATGAATCCCTTTGTAACCAGGACATGTGGTGAATGTAACCTGAATGTGAAAGCTTAGTTCTTCATTAATTGCGAGGAAATACTAGATATCCTAACCCAACATCTGCTACACACAACTCATTTACTTAAGAGTCAGCCATTCAATTACAGCATGGAAAAATACTTGATTTGCATTCAGTATGGCTGTTGGAACTGCACACACTGGGCATACTGCAGGAATTAGATGGGACTGGTTTTTACTGCTTCCGCAGGAATACACTGTTTTTAAAGTTGAAAAAGATGCTTGTTACTCTTCAAACTAAAGCACAGAAGAACCCAATCTTCCTGATGAATCCATCCTTCAATCCCTAGCAGCATAATGTAATTAAATATTTTGGTAATGCATGTCAAGAGCTGCCTAACTCAGGAATTCATGAGTCACTTGATCTCAACTGACAGGTAGGCAACTAAATATTCAAATTTAAAATGTTGTTTTGGAAGCACCTTTATATCTAGAAACTCGATCACTTTTCCAGACAACTAAAGCTTATAGTAAACAGCAACAAAAGTTATTTCTCTTCCTTACTCCCCTGAGACAGTTGAGACCACAGGCAACAACCACTGACAGGAAATGACTTTCGTAACAATGTTCCAGACCAACATGGGCATGTCAACTGAGTTAATATTTTGACTGCTGCACACTGACTGTCAGATCATGAGGCTCTTGCTTTTATCCCATGCTTTTCAGTCAATTGGTTATAAACATGCCTCCAAACCAGTTTAAAGATCTATTTTACTGCTTTAGTCTGTAATAAAATGTCCATTAAGTCTCAGTCACAGTTCTCTGTAAATTTAATAGGACCACATGAAAGAAAAAAGTTTAGATCAATTACAAGAAATCACAAAGACTGTGGCCATGCGACAACAGAACTCCATGTAGGAACTGGTTGGTTTCACTTTTACTAACAGCTTCGACAATCAGCTGTATGTCCCCAAAATACCCTGACACAGTCACACTCCATAGTTGGAGCTAAGCCAGGTCCATTTTACAATACCTCTCTTTAAAAGAAAACTCGGGTTAGAAAACACTCAAAGTGAATAAACTCCAATCCAAGCTACGTTAATATGTTTAAAAACTGCCACAGCTTCAACAAAAATAATCCACATTTATGCAGCGGCTTTAACGCAGGAAAACGGCTCAAGTTACTTTACAGAAGGATAAGAAAAAATGGACCCCAAAGCCAAATGAGAAGTTACTAAAAGGAAGGAGCAAATGCCGGGTCAAAGAGGAGTTTGTAAGGAAGATCAACAAGTGTGGTGCAGAGTGGCTTGTGAGGTGGGAGCGGGGGGATGTTCCAGAGAATGAACCTCAGTGGCTAAAGGCATAGCTGCCAATGGTGGGAACCCAAGTTAGGCAATTTTTTTTGAGTGCAATGCTCCCTCAGTACATGCATGTGCACATAAAACAAAGGTGAGAACAGACCACCATATACAGCAATGTTTCCCTGTTAGTAAGACTAACTCTGAGATGAGATAATTATTTTTAAAAGCCTAAAGAACTACCCCCACTCCTTAAGACAGCAAGCAAGCTCCAGACTGTGGTTATACATGATGCATCACTTGAAATATTTAAATTAACCTGCTCCCTAGCCAACATATCCTTCGCAATATAGGATCATACAACAGGGGTGTCCAACCTGCTGCCCTCGAGCCAAGTAACCCAACCCTATTTGCATTTTGATTTCTTATTTGCCCTGTTTGAATTTTGTGGCCCTGGGGGATTGTAAAGGGATGATTTTACCACTGTAACCTTCTTGGTGAATAAATCCCAAATCATAACACCAACATCTGTACTGCTTTGTCCTGGTAGCCATGGCTCAGTTGGTACCACTCTCACCTCTGAGTCACAAGGTTCTGGGTTCAAGACCCACTCCAGAACTTGAACACAAAAATTCAAGGCTGACACTCCACTGCAGTACTGAGGGAGTTCTGCACTGTCAGAGGTCTTTCAGATCAGATATTAAACAGAGGCCCCATGTGCTTGCTCAGGTGTATGTAAAAGATCCTGTGGCACTATTTCGAAGAGCAAGGGAGCTCTCATTGGTGTCCTGGTCAATATTTATCCTTCAATCAACAACACAAAAACAGACTATCTGGTCATTATCACATTCCTGTTTGTTGGAGTTTGCTGTGTGCAAATTGGCTGCCACGTTTCCTGCGTTACAACACTGACTGCACTTTAAAAAGTACGTCACTGGCTGAAAAGTGCTATATAAAATGCAAGTCTTTCCTTTCTTTGAGATATATGCAAATTAGCTGAACCTAGATCTAAACGTATGTGATCCTAAGGTTCTGGCATATAGCAAACCTCCCTGTTAATCCCAACAGTTCTTCATGCACTTTTTCTCGAATACTCTTCATTCTTTTTAAGACTTCTACCTCTTACCCCTCCCCCACCCAATAGCCTCTCCTTTGTGGCATATCATCCTTGACAAACAGGCTGTTTCCATGCCCCTCTCTATGTCACTCTAAAGCTGACTGTTAGAGACATGTACAAGAGCAATCTGAGGATTACCTCCTCCTGATTTTTCCTCCTTACTGGTGCCTCCATGGCACAGCCAAGGTCAGAAACTCTTAAGTGGGGAAGGGTATTGAAGCGCAGCCAATCATATTCTGACCACTGCTCCCCTAGTTAAAGCTGAAGTGGGCACGAACCACAGCAATTATAACTCGATGAAATACCACGGAAACAAGTCAGAAGCCTTAACCATGCACTGGTCAGTTTCCCTTACCTGCAATACTGTTAGATTCGCCTGTCCAGACAAGCTCAGCTTCTCTTGCTCGGATGGATAGGCATTCAGTCGGTGTTCGTACAGCCAGTCCCGCAGGATCTTCACCGACTCTTTGGAGAAAATCACGTGTCGTTTCCTCTTCTTGGAAGTGGCCATGTCGGAAGACAAGCTCCCGTCTTCTTCCCCTGTCTCGCTGTCTGACATGGCCATATCCCCCGGTCTCCTCTGGCTATTGCTGAAGGCTGCAGAGACAGACAGAGAGAGAGAGAGAGAGAGCGGAGCGTTAGTTACCATGCATTACTCACACATCACAAACTGCAACAACAAAGCCATTCGGGCAGATCACAACCCAAACCCCACTTAAAGCACAAAAAAGGGAGGGGAGGACAGGAGAAAAACAAGTTTAGAAGTTGCTGGCAAATTAGTGAAGCGGAACAAAGTCCCTCACTCAACCACAAGTTTCCCCTTTTAAAAAAAAACTCCACTAACATTCTCTTTTTATCTGCCCAAAGGAAAAGCTTCAATTATCTCTAAGGGAGCAAACAACTCGCCACCATCCTGTTTAAAACACTTTTCAACAAAAAAATCAATGAAAAGCAGACAATAAACTTAGGAACAAACTTTGCCGCCATTGACAAGTGGCTGAACACTGTCCCTTTTGTTGCTGTGAAACAGGAACTTGCGCGGGTATTCCCAACTCAAACTAACCCCATCTGTCAGATCAACATTCCCAAGAGGAAGTTCGCTAACTTAAAATAAACTTTTTTTTCTGCTGCTGGTGGTGGCGATATGGGGAGGGGGGGGAAGAGAAGTTAACTGAGCGAAAAGTTTCACCATTTAAAGCCTCGTGTCAAGAAATCCCAGGCTCTTTTTAGTGAACTAACTCCATTCCTGCAACCAACCCCCCAACGAGTTGTTTTTTTAATTTAAAAAAAAACACACAAATAGGTTTGGAGACGCGTGCTTTGCAAACACAACAAAAGGAGCCGATCACGCCGACTTGAGCGCTTTGAGAAAGATGGCATGCTTTTCCCCATCTGGACACTAGCATTCCGCAGACATTCACACAGATGGGACTTGATGCAGTTACCCTCCCCAAAAAAACACAAACGGTTCGCCACCAGATTCACAGCCGGGCTGGAGGAAGAGAGAGAGAGAGAGAGAAAAAAATAATCCCAAAGCAACTAGCTGAAAAAAGCAGCTCAGAAAGAGAAAGCTGCAGTTCTCCTATTGTTCAGGACGCCAGCTCCACTGTTCTCTGCACCAAGGTCACACCTAACTTACCTTTCTTTGCAGCTTTCATCTTGTTCCTCTCCTAGTGTTTCTGTCGGACGATGGAGTTAAGATTTTGTAGCTTCATGTAAAAGTGTAAAGGAGGAGGAGAGGAAGGGGTGCTGGAAAGAGCTGAGCACGTTATGTGTCTGTGTGTAATGTGTGTGTAGCTCTCGTCTTCTCCCTGCGAGGACAGCGTGGCGCAGTTAAACAAAGCTCTCGCTTGCCTCTCTCTCTCTCTCTCTCTCTACCTGCTGCTGATCCTGATCGCAATGCTGCTGACTCCACTCCTGACAACTCTGACAGCTCACCCCGGAAACGACCTGCCACTGACGTCAGCTGAAATCACAACTTGCTCTGGAGCTGCAACCAGCAGCAATGTGACACACTCAACACTCACATACACAGAAGGCTCCAGCTCTGCCACAACTTCCACGCCATCCCCATCACTGCAGCAGCAATGGATCATTTGCAACCATTATTAAATTATGTTTGACGACCATTGCACGCCGGAGCCTCCTGGAATGATTTTTATTTTTGCTTTAACTGATGCTTTTTCTCCCTCTTTAGGGAAGTGGAGGAAGCAAGAGGACAATAACGGCTTGTTATGCAGACCAAAAATAGTAATGCATCATTGATTGTGTTAGCTAAGCGTAAACATCGAATAAAATATGTCCGTTTTAAAGGAGCAAAGCTTTCATTTTAAAAAAAAACGTTCTTTTTAATGTTTACCAGATACACATATGGCGCAAAATGCATTTCCAAACCATGCTGTAGAAAAGAATTGATGAATGTTTAATATGTTTGTGTGATATTTCCAAAATCCGTGGGGTGCTAACACATTTAAAATAAAGGGGTCAACGCCATGTCAATGTCATATAAAGACATTGAGTTTCGGTATATGACATTATAAACGGTCATTTCTAGGTTGATAATGCAGGAGTTTATGTCACATGCACATGATGTCATTATGAGTAAAACGATGGGTAACCTTGCTCCTCAGCATTGAGCAATTTTTAGCTTGATGGTTTTTCAACTAATCAAAATGTATCTATTTTTTTTTAAATCCACAGCCATTATGACCTTTAACACACAGCCTCCAGCAGTGCCACCAAGCCCCACTCCTGGCAGTTCTGTGACATTGGCCTGAGGATGATTAGCTTGCTGCATTTTTTATTCTCTCTGTTCCTGCGCACCCCCACCCCCCCAGCCCCCAGCCCCCACCCGAGACCGCCGCGGCCTTTGAATTTGCATCCCCATTTCTGTAGCACTGTTCATTTGTGTTGTGGAGTACTATGCCACTATGCATTAAGGTTGGACTTCCCGCCCTCTGGCAATTTTCCTTTAGCAGAATTACAGGGGGTGGTAATAGGAAATAGATCAGGAATATACTTTGCTGAGTCCTCACCCTTAAGGCCCTCCATGTTTCTGCAGGAAGTGATGAGTGGCATTCATTCTATCTCTATAAAGGCAGGCATACTGCAAATGCAGTTTTCATCATTTGCATCATAAAGATGCTGGACACCAGGAGGGGCTTTTGCCCCGGTATCTGGCATTGCTATGGGTGGTGGAGGGACCATTTGAAGTTAAAATGGTCCACCAGCTTATGCATGTTCAAAAAATTTCCTCAGCCATCACTGTGGTCACTGGGAGCACAATTCTGTAGGAGACCTTGCTTCCTTCGATCCACAATTGGTGGCGTGCCTTCAGCCATCTCGGCCCTTAACCCTTGAATTTCCTCCCCAAACCTCACCACATCTCCAGCTCTCTCCTGCCTTAGGACGTTCCTTATTTGACCAAGCAAATGTCTTCTCCTTTGATGTAAATTTTTGTCTGATTATGTTTTACTACATTACAGTTGCTATAAAATATAGGTTCTTTTTGAGACCACTGAGGACTGCTGGAGACATGCTCAATGCCCCCTCCAGGTGGACTCTCCACAGAATGTGGGGAGCCAGCAATAATTATGCACCAAGGGGGAGTATCTGGATTTTTATTTTTACACTCTGCAGCAGTTTAATACAACTGAGTGCCTTGCTCAGACACTTCAAATATCATTTAAGAATCTGCTGAGGGTCTGGAGTCACATGTAGGCCAGACCTAAGGACAGCAGATTTCCTTCCCTAAAGGGCATTAGTAGATGAGTTTTTACAACAATGGTCATGATCATCATTAGACCAAATTTTGTTTTTAATTCTAGAAATGCCATGGTGGGATTTGAACCCATGTTCAGAGCATTAGCTTAGGCATCTGGATTACTAGTCCAGTGACATTGTCACTACACCACCATCTCTCTATAATGTTTAAAAGTATTTTTAGTAAGTAAAAAAATCAATTTTTAGGAGCTTGTCAAGCTTCGGAATTTTTCACAACTGTTATATCCTCTCTATTTAAGCTATGGGAAAAGCCTTTGAAATATAGAGAAAATAAATGTATTCTACATGGCCAGATCAATGTATGCTCAGAAAATTTTAAACTTTGCAGTGTAACAGAACAAAGGCAGAGGTTAGAAGGAGAAAGAATTGGCCATGTAAACTACTTCATATCTCCATTAATAACACATAATCTATAATTTTACCTTTATGAACCTGAAGGGTGTAATCATGAGACTAATGTATTAATGAGGTAAGATAATGAGACCTGATTTGCCTATGCAAATTGGGTTAATTGCAAAATCGTCTTGCTGCCTGTTACTCAAAACCTACAATTCCTATATTTAGAATGCACTGAGGGCATGGTAATATTCAGGGAATGGTGTACTGCAGTATATTAGATTCCCGTCTTACATAAGCTGTTGATAATTAAATATATTATTTATGCATTATGTCAAAGTATATTTGAATCCCTGTTGTTCACTGACATCATTTTTTGACCCTTTTCTACATCAGAAACAACAGCAGGACAAACTGCTTAAAATAAGTACCATTATATAGTGATATTATCATAAAACATACTTGAACCTAACAACATTTTTCTATTTTGGCTATTAGTGGGGAACTAATAGTGTTCCATATTTTGAACATATTCATGTTTATTGTGGTCGAATGTCAGCATCCTCTCCCAAGCCAACATTCCCAGCATCGAGGTGCTAATCACCAAAAACCAGCTTCACTGGCCAGGCCAAGTCACTCGCATGCTTGACCCCAGGGTCCCGAAGCAACTGCTCTGCTCTGAGCTTCGCCACGGCAAAAGACTCCCAGGAGAACAGAGGAAACACTTTACAGAGGTTCTCAAAGCATTCCTGAAGAAATCCAACATACCACCCGACTCATGGGAGTCCCTGTCCCTCGACCGCTCAGAGTGGAAATGGTGCATTCGGGAAGGTTCCGAGTACCTTGTGAGATTTCGAAGGAAGCATGCAAGGCCAAGTCCAGGCCACAGAAGGAGTGCCCAACCCCCCCAAGTAACTTGCCTATCCAACTCTTCAAACTCCACTTGTCCCACATGTGGTCGAGTCTGCGGTTCAACATCGGACTCGTTAGCTATGTTATAACACACTGAACTGGAGTGGAAGCAAGTGAGTCTCATGCCCAAAGAGCTGCCTAAGAAGAAGAAGAAGATATTTCATTGTTCTCCATGATCTGGCTGCAATGACCATATTGCTTGTGGAACAGCTATGAGGTATCACAGATGCATTGGGCTGTTTATTATTGTTGAAGGTTTTGGGAGAATCTGCCTCCAATTTTACTGACCTCCAACTTCACACTAAAGAACCTACCTGAGACAGCCCAATAAAGCTCACAATGACTTGATATGCGCAATTCAACCAATTTCTCATGTTAGAGCTTGGGCTTTGAGTCCATTCAACTATCAAACACCAGGAGAAGTGGGGAACACGAAAACTGTTATCTTCAAATCCTTAGTCATTTCCTTTTCCTTAACCTTTCACTTAATGAAGAGATCTGAGGTTACAAAGGCTTGTATCTACCTAAGATCTTATCACAGTAATTTTATGTGATAGCTGCAGAGTTTGTCCACGAATAATTATCCAATAGCCTTTTAAAAAAGCACTTAGTCTGTTAAATTGGTGTTCACCCTATTGAGTTGCTGTCTCCTGATTTTTGCATACAATTGCATCATTTGGTAATTCTTATTTAAATAGTTGCTTGTCAATTGTTTGGATCCATTTCCTTTTCATTTGCAGTATCTTCAAACAAGGTCCTAAACCACAATGGACATTGTTGAAACAGAATTAGCTACATTAGTCAACCTCCAGAATTTTTTAATCAGGATTGTCCTTTGGAATTGTGACTTTCAAAGTTTTCTGCATATGGAGAAAACCCTGCAAGTATTGAACACCCACATCCTAATTTCCAGAAGATTGTGCAACTATTTCTTTAAAAAAAAACTTCAAATGCTGGAAATCTGAAATAAGAACACTGGGCATAAAACATCTGTGAAGAAAAAAGGCATTAAGATTTCAGGTCAAAACCCCTTCCTCAGAACTGAAACCTTGGGGGGAATTTTATGCTCTTCCCCCGTGGCGACTTTGGAGGCAGGGAGAGCATATAATCAGGGATGGGATGGTGGCGGGGGAGGGGGTAAAGCCGCCACCTTCCTGCCTCCTCCCAAATTAAGTCCGGGTTGGGTAGCCATGGACGGCTTTCCTGTCCCAGTTTCCTGCCATTTGAGGCCCTTAAGTGGACAATTAATGTCCAATTAAGGGTTTCATTAAGCTGCTGCCAGTATTAGCCCAGCGGTGGTCCGGTCTGTCACCACACAGGGAGCACTCCAAGCAAACCCATGTATCTTGCTTGCCGGCTCTTGTTGGGGGTGGTGGGTGGCGGGGTGGGGGGGGATGGTCCCGCGTTAAAAGTCACTTTGTGCCTGGTCATGGAACCCTGCATTGGGAAGGTGGTGCCTACTGAGAGCCAACCCCTACCCTTGCTGCTGACCCCTCTACACGCCCCTTCCCCACGGCCCCTACTACATGAAACCCCTCCCACTCTGACTCACCTGTGGCCTGGGTCCAGCGCCTCCGCTAAGTCCAGTACCGGCAGCAGCTACCACATCCGCGCTGGCACTGCTCAGGTAAAGAGCTGCTGGCCTCTGATTGGCTAGCAGCTCTCAGCAGGCGGGACTTCCGTCGCTGGGGTCCTTAATCCCAGGGAAGGCCCGCTGCTGTTCTCTTAAGTGCCCTGTTGCCAAGATCCCCGTAGCCCAGATAAAATCCTGGCCCCTATTTCTGAGGAAACATCTTACAGCTAAAATGTTATTGTCTTCTCTCATTACAGATGCTGACACTTCTGCTGTGTATTTGCAGCATTTTTCTTTTTTTTCCAAAAGATAGTGTCAGCGTCTTCTTTCCAGAAAATGTTTTATTACTATATATGTACTAATATATAATATACGACTCATCATAGCATTTGAGGAGGCAAATAATCAAGATTGACAAAATTTGAAACCCTGGAGAAATATTAACATAAAATTACATTCCATTAAAGGAAACCAGGATTATTAGTTACAAATCTCAGTTGTGCATAAAAAGATTGAATGTGTTTCATTAAAACTGGTCTGATTGTATGTTGTTTTGCTCTGTTGCATTATTGAAGATAAAATAACCCGCTAAGTACAAATTCGATGATTAAACAAAGCACGCTGAAACACTTGGAATTGTGAAGTGCTAATTTCTGCAATGATGTGAAAATGAGCCCCTCAGTTAGCATCTTCAGAGTCTAAAATATAATTTTAATGAGTTATCGAGTGAAGTGAATAATTTCCAGTTTTCTCCCCTCAGTTCCTGCAGGTGCTGACTCAGGCTGCGTATGTTTACTGCTGTTAGCAGTTCTCCAGTACCTTGTCCAAATTACCATTCTTTATACTTGAGAGCCTTGATAGTGAGTGTTGAGCAACTATTTGGTTTGCGGAGGTGGAGTTCTCACTGCCATCTGCATTTTCCAGCACTACTGATGTAAGGAGGCATATGCACGATAGACAAATTTGTACATTGTTCCCTTTCACAAGGGGCAAATCAGCTTGTGCCGCAACAACTGATTTGCTTCCACAAGGGAAGGTTGGCGCTGTCACGGAGATGGCGTGATGCAGCCGGTTGCCCCTCTGGCATTTACAGCTCACTGGCAGTGTGATAATAAGGCCCAACTCTCAAAATGGCTTCCTGCCAGTAGGTTCAGGCGATTTGCATGGTGAACTCCAGTGGTCGGCCACTGATCATTAAACTTAGTCCCATCATCTCAAAATAAAAAATGCAAAATACTTCAGGATTTCTTCCGCATCTAAAATATATGATCTAACTGCTTATGTGGTCGTCAAGATTTAAAGTAATCCAATTTATACGATATAGGGGTAAATCTATTGTTGTCAGTTCTCATGTGAAGAAGCATGGACATACAACTGCAGCCCACTGCAAAAAGGAAATGGTGTAAACTGCAGTAAAAGTGAACACTTTATTATACATGCCATTAATAGCATGGAAAAGTAGTATAAAACTATTTTAATAGTAGGTGGGTTTGGTTTCATGTGCAAATTGCCACCCTTCCCCAACATTTTCTCTCCATTCCTGAAGTTGATGATAGTCTTTCATCCAAGTGGCTTATTCTTCATGCGTGAGCCCAAACAGTGTGTGTTGGCAGGCTCTTCAACCATGGGTTTTACAGTGAGTCTACATCTGACATCCAGACGTAAAATTTTCAAGTTTGGGATCACTGTCACCTAATCAGGAGAAGGAACTTTGGTTGATACTTCTCTCTAAACCAAGGGTACTGGAGCCAAAGGTAGTGCCTCAATTAATGCCATGTTGTAATGAGCTAACTTGACACAAACTAGGGAGTGAAACAAGGATCTTCCTGATCTGTATGGCTCACTGTGCTGAACTACCATGGGTGTCTTATACACATACTGTTGCTGTTAGAACACTGCTGCAAGACCCCCCCCCATTATCAAACTGATGAACTATAGATGCCACAATAACAAAAGTTCACTCTCTTCCTTTTAATCTGTACTTAAATTTCTTAAAGTGGTTTCATCCTTTTAGGATTATTCAAAAGATGCAGATGGGAAATGTTGTGTGTAGGATAATATCGAATTTGCATGTCAGTGACAATGGATGCCGGAGGTTCCTCCTCAGACACACACATTTTTTGCTTCTAATGTGAGCAATGCTAAAAGGAGTGTTACGGTCAAGTGAGGAGGGGCTGAAGGGCTTTCCTCTTTTCCCTCCTTGTTTGACCGCAACAGATTTAATTCTTTCTTTAAGTAGATGTGCTTGTCAATTCAGTAGGTGTTTGACTACTTACTTGCTATGATCATAACAAGAACCAATCGGACAGGTTTTCTTGAGTTTAACAAGAAAGGGGTTACCTTTACTGTACCCAAACAGAACTAATAAAAATATTAAACAACACGCCAACTTTCACACACACACAAGAGGTTTACACACACACAAATAGGTTACAGAGTGGGGAAGGGTAGATTGGTTGAGTTAGAATCCATAAAGAAAAGGGTATACAGTCTGTAGGTTTTGGTGATTCAACTGGCTTCTAGCTGAATTCAGGGGTCCTGAGGCTTTTAGTTTAAAGAGGTAGATGACTGGTCCAGTGGATCTCTTGGAGACAGCGATGTGGATAATTTCCTCCAAAGGGGTTTCTGGTTGTAGCTGGAGTATGCAAAGGTGGTCAGTCATCAGGCAGGATCTGAAAGCTTTCAAGCTGGAATGGAGAGAAAGAGAGACCCCGACGCGGGTCTGCATGTGTCAGAGTCCAGATGCTTCTCCTCTCTCTGCTGCAGAAAGGTTAAAGACACAGATGGGGAGGGGCTTGTCACATGACAGTCACTCAATCATTCAAACATAGCAGTTAGCAGTATTTCTCTCTTGTTAAAAATAACAGGTAGTTCCTTTAAACTTCCTGGGTCTTGTTTCTTGCTGGGGCATGAGCAGACTTTTCGTCTCCCTCCTCACAAGCATTGCCATGTAGAATATAGTGTTGCAAATTAGGTAACCATCTTAAGTTGTCAGCAAAAACATCCTTTTAACTGGTCTTTTTGAAAATGTCTTATACAAAAATATAAATTCAGATCTCCAGTCAGTGGATTAAAGAAAACTATCATTCAACAAGGCGCATTGGCGTAACAGGAGAAATACCAACTTGCATTTATATAGCACCTTTAACTTAATAAAACGTCTCAAGTCGCTTCACAGCGGCCTTATCAAACAAAATTTCACACTGGGTGACCAAAAACATGGTCAAATAAGTAGGTTTTAAGCAGGGTCTTAAAGGAGGAGAGAGAAGTAGAGAGGCAGAGAGGTTCAGGGAGAGAATTCCAGAGTTTAGGGCCTAGACAGCTAAAGGCACGGCCATCAATGGTGGAGCTATGAAAATCAGGGGTGCACAAGAGGCCAGAACTGGAGGAGTGCAGAGATCTTTGAGAGTTATAGGGATGGAGGAGCGTAAAGAGATAGCGAGGGATAAGGCCATGGAAAGATTTAAAAACAAAGTTGTGAATTTTAATATAGAGGCATTGCCTGACCGGTAGCCAAGGTATGTCAGTGTGCACAGGGGTGATGGATGAATGGGACATGATGTGAGTTAAGATACTGGCACCAGAATTTTTGATGAGCTCAAGTTTATGGAGGGTATAATGTGGGAGGCCAGTCAAGAGAACATTGGAATGGTCAAGTCTAGAGATAACAAAGGCATAGATGAGGGTTTTAGTAGCAAATGGGCTGAGGTGGAGGCAGAGACGGAGGCAGATGATTTTAGAGAGGTGGAAGTAGGTGGTTTTGGTAATGGAGAGTGTATGAAGCTCAGTTCAGGGTCAAGTCAGATATGAAGGTTGCAAACAGCCTGGTTCAGCCTCAGACAGTGGTCAGAGAGAGGGATAGGCTTGATAGCTAGGGAGCGGAGTTTGTGGGAGACTGAAGACAGCATCTCTGATATTTCAGCATTCTGTCAGTGCTACACTAAAGTATCAGCCTAGATGATGTGCTCAAATCCTGCAATAGTGAAACAGTCTAATTTATAATACTAGCTCTGAGTGGAATACTTTTTAATATTGGGTTCTGTGCAGGTTTCACCAATACATAATCACCCTAGATGGATTTTATGGTGCCTTCACCACAAGTAAATACACAACACCTGGGAGTATCTCACTTTCATAAGTGCAAAATACCTGTAATATTTCATGGTCTGTCCTTTTTCACAAACCAGTGCACACCACTATCAATGAAATTGCCAGGCTCTGCACTGTCCTTACTAATACATGCATACTCTGGGATGCAACTATGGTACCTGCACATACCCTTGTGTAGTTCGATCTAATAACTATCTTGAAAATCTTCAAAATATATAGAAGAGATTATGATATATTTCACTTGTCAAAACAGTTTAAGTTTCTCCAGAATATGATGTCCTTCCTATCTGTTGGAAGCAAACTGTCCTGCATGACATCTTTTGCTTACAGATAAAAAGCTTGAGCTCTGTGAAATTGATGTTCGCTCATGTTCAGTGAGATGTGGAAGGCTTCCAATCTGTATATTCTTTGTGCTCACAGTGAAAAAGGCTTGCCTGTAGAGAAACAGAAATCAGCTTAAGCCCAAGAACAGTGTTTACAGTGAGTCATCTGCCCCCTAAGGGAATACATTTTCATGATGTGAAAGCAGTATATACAATGAGGTATGGTTTACCTCAGCAGTGTTGCTTTATACCAAGCACAATGCAGTAACCTAGACTGAGCGGGGTAGAAATTGGACCTTGTTGTGCCCATTTTACAAACAAATGTAGTAAGTTAGGTTGGGATAGAATTCCTGTGAGTGGAGCTCGTATTTAACCCCTTGTGGACTGTGACAAGATTAACAAAACAAATTCCAGCTAAACGTTAGCCAAAAATGCTTCATTTTGCCTCAAACTTTTCACTATGAAGATAATGCAATCAATGTCATCACTAGAATTTCAGAGAAGTGGGCATTTAAAATTTCCATGTGATGTCCGCTTGAACTGTGAAGATCTATTGGAAGTACAATTATAGTGTTGTCTGGAGAGAGAGATTAGAATTTTATAATGATAGGATTAAGTATTGGCAGTTACTGATCTGTTGTTATTTGTGGGATCATTTGAAGTTATTGCAAGTATGAATCATTGACACAACAGCTAATTAGGATTCTGGGAGTCTAATTTTGGTATTTATGCTGTTAAATTGATTTCAGTAGTCTGGATGCCATAGCCTTGGATTGCAAATTTAAATAACAATATGAAAATAGCTCGCCAGTTTATTGGTACCAGTGGCAAGAACTCTTTAATTGGTAGAAGTGGAGAAGTTCATGCTGCAGAATCAGGAAAAAGGAAGCAGAGGGTGCGTTTCTAAGTTCAGAAAAGCACAAAAAAAGCGTTTATACCAAGAGTAGCCTGCTAGCATGACCCATGTGCAATTGAGAGTAAAGAAAAATACATCTTATGACAAGGTTTGTATTTTGTGTTATATAATAGTAGTGTATCAGTGTAAAAGCCAAATAAGCTTGAAACCAGTGTTCTCTGAAAGTTCATCCAAACAACAAGTTAGATTTATTTAGCGATTTTAATGTGGCAAAATATCCCAAGACACTTCATAGTTGGGATGTGACCCAAGCATTAGTAGGAGGTAAATTGGGAAAGTGACCAAAGGTGCCAATAAAGAGGTAGATTTACAAACACTTTTAAGGTGGGGAATGATGCTACAAAGTAGGAGGGTGGGGATTTGGAAGGGAACTCTAGAGAGTGGGGGCAAAATAATTGGGGGGCTGGGGGTGGGAGAGGTTCTCGAGGGAGGGAGGGAGGAAGGAAGGAAGAAAAGAAAGAATATTCAGTAAACCACAGTAGAGGATGCAGACAGTGACACACTCCTGGAGGAGGTTGCAGAGATAGGGAAGAAGTGAAGCTGCAGATGCATTTGAAAATGAAGATGAATATTTTTGCATTGAAACAATGAGGGAGCCAGTGGAACACAGCAAGTTTGGGAAGGGTGGTGCACAAGATTTTGTATGGGTTAGGATGAAGTCGGTGGAGTTCTGGGTGAGTTGCAATTTTTGTCAGACGAAGCAAGTAGAGGCAGTAAATATTGTTGGTAATATTATTTGAAATTGGAACATACCTGTATTATATTCACTATAATCCAATAAAATCTACTATAAGCTCACTGACTCCCACAGCTGCCTTGACTCCATTTCCTCCCACCTGCTTCCTGTAAAGAGTTTACTGCATTTTCCCAATTTCTCTGTCGCATCTGTTCTGACGATGCTGCCTTCCATACCAGTGCATCTGATATATTTTCCTTTTTCCTCAACTGAAGATTCCCTTTCATTGAGGTTGACAAGGCCCTTGACTGTGTCCATTCCATTTCCCACATTTCTGATCTCTCTCCTTCTCCACGCCCGCCCCCCCCCCCAGAATCACGATTGGTTTCCCCTTGTCCTCACCTTCCACTCCACCAGCCTCCACATTCAACAGATGAGCGTTTGCCATTTTCACCACCTCCCCAGCGTGATGCCACCATCAAACACATCTTCCCCTCCCCTCCCATTTCAGCATTCCAAAGGGACTGTTCCCTTCGTGACACCCTGATCCACTCCTCACTCACCCCCTCTTCATCCACCGTATCCTGTGCAAGCACAGGAGATACAACACCTGCCCTTTCACCTCCTCCCCTTTCACCATCCAGGGCCCCAAGCACTCTTTCCAGATGAAACAGCGATTTACTTGTACTTCTTTCAATTTAGTATACTGCACTCACTGCTCATAATTCAGTCTCCTCTACATTGGGGAAATCAAATACAGATTGGGACCATTTTTCAGATTACCTCTGTTCAGTCCGCAAGCGTGACCCCGAGCTTCTGGTTCTCTATTGTTAATTGTATGTTAATTGTGTTTAATTGTATGCAGGTGGTGGGCATTAATTGGGGATTCACTTGAGCCCCTATAAAGAGACATAGACTAAAACTGAGGTTGTGGAGTTAGGAAGTATATGCTTGTGTAAAGACTGGATCCAGTGCTATCCTTCACCAACTGGCTTTCTGATATAGAACACCTGTCATTGTAATTCTGCAACTCATTCCCACTCTGACCTCGGTCTCCTACGCTGTTCCAATGAAGCTTAATGTAAGCTCAAGGAACAACACTTTATCTTTCGAGTAGGCACTTTACTGTCTTCCAGACACGACACTGAGCTCAACAATTTCAGACAATAACCTCTGTCCTTATTTTTTTTCAGACAGCAGCTATTGGTAATGATTCTGCTATGCTATCTGGACTTCCAGTAGACCCATCTTTTGTTTCCTTACTTGTCACATTACTATCTCCTTTTGCCTCACACCATTCCTTTTTGTCATTTAATCGCTCTTGCCTTCCACTCTATCACAGACCTTCCCTTTCGTTCTTTCCTCCCCTCCCCCGTCCCCTTTCCTTGCCTGTGTGCTTTCTTAAAACCTGTTACATTTTTAACTTTTTCCAGTTCTGACAAAGGTCATTGACCTGAAACATTAATTCTGTTTCACTCTCCGCAGATGCTGTCTGACCTGCTGAATATTTACAGCAATTTCTTTATACCCATATTATAGTCTTCGCTCTGCTATCCTAATAGAAACATAAAACCATTTAGAATAAAAATTAAAGTGATAAAAATATCCGAATGACTTTTATTTTGTCATGTATATATATGTCACTGGATGATTTTCTGGGTATGTACAGATTGTAGTTAATGTGGTGTGAGTCCCTGCTGTGAACACCAATGCTAAAAGGAGTAGCAGCTGATGAAATGAACCTTCTGTGAGGCAAGGTAGGAGATTATAAATAGGGTAATAGCGTTAGAAGTATACAGAATCAATAGCAGGAGCAGTGAAAATGAAAGCTTTAAAAAAAGGATTGATTGAAATACTCCTTAATGAGGCAGATTGCAACAGAATGAATAGCAAAAGAATCTGGAACTCAGGCAGGGGAAGACAGATTTCAAACAGAGTGAACTGGTGTGGCCAAATAGACAGTCTTTATTCACACTTTAATTTTGTTCCTTCAAATTGCTATAAAGACAACAGGCTGGTTCTAATTGCCCCTCCCCCACCAACTTGTCAGTGAGAGCACTTCCAGCTGAAAGGGGCCACCGTCCCTGTTTAGAAGCTAACACATAAATTATGTTTTTAAAAAAACATGTCAAACATCATTGATGGTTCAATAAGTTTGTCAAATGAGTAGCTAGCTGTGCATATGAGGTATGTCTCAGGTTTAATCCTCAATCTTAACAGATCTCAGCCTGGGCTATCCAGTTTGCTTCAGTGTCTCGGTTTAGATGGGGTTAAGTAGCTAGAATACTCAAAATGTGTGTGTGCGCCTGTGTGAACAGCGGGTAAGCATAGGACCAGACTTGGTTGTAGCACCCCATAGTCATATCGTTTGGCAATGGTCACTGCTCAGATTCACACATGACGAAAAAATGGCAACTTAGGCATGGTACCAGAGGGCAAGCTGTTGCCCATATCCTGACAAGGAATCAACACCTTCAGCAGAGCAAATTGTTGACCAAAAGAAAACATTTTGGTATAAAACTCTGGCGCATTGCTGTGATCTGTGTTTTGCAGTGGAAAACATTACTTTGGTTATGTTTGTAATGTTTTCTCTTTCCCCCAGAGATGCTATTGCCGTGTTTATTATCCAGTCTGACCTTCATTCAAGTGTAATGTACGTGAAACTGAGAATACCCTTAACGATAGGGAGGTAATTGTGACTTTGGGTAATCACATATAATGAGTGATATTGAAACAGCAGTCTGTTTTACATTGCTGTCAATTTTCTGCCCATTTAAATCAATGGAAATAAAAATCAGGAGAGATGTAAAATGGTTTGCTGCTTCGCTATCACTTGTTTTACACTATCACACAAATTACCTCAGAGGAGTTTAAAATGAAATCAGCAATCTCACATCCTGCTGCAGAACTCTCTGTGTTTTATGTTTAGGGTTAAGAGGGTTCCTTTAAAGTAATGGAGATTGGCGGTGGGGGGAGCGTGGGGGAGGTGGGGTAGTGAAATGAAGCCCCACAAAACATGCGTGGAATTAGGTCCACATATTTACGTAATTGAAACCAGTTGCCTTAATCTGATGGCAGATTGATACAACCACATTGTCATGTCTGCAGTGCTTGACTGTTAAACCACCTATTTTACAATTTGCAATTTTACACGCTCAATGTGATGTAGGCATGCACAGCAACCAATTTGCACAGCGCAATATTCTAAGAACAACAAAATAAATGGCTATTTAATCTCTTTTGGTGATATTGGTTAAGGTGATGAATGTTGGCCAAGATACCAGGCGACCGCCTTGCACTTAGAATATAGAAATAGGAGCAGGAGTAGGACATTCGGCCCATTGAGCCTGCTCTGCCATTCAATAAGACCATGGCCTATCTTCTACCTCACCTTCCCACACTATCCACATATGCCTTGATTTTCTTAGTATCCAAAAATCTTTCGATCTCTGACTTGAATATACTCAACAACTAAGCATTCACGGCTCTCTGCAGTAGAGAATTCTAAAGGTTCCCAACCCTTTGAGTGAAGATATTTCTCCCCAGCTCAGTTCTAAATGGCTCACCCTTTATTTTGAGACTGTGACCCCTAGTTCTAGACTCCCCAACCAGGGGAAACATCCTTCTACTCTGTCAAGCCCCTTAAGAAATTTACATATTTCAATGAGATCACATCTCATTCTTCTAAACTCCAGGAAACATAGATCTAGTCTTCTCAATCTCTCCTCATAAGACAATCCCCTCATCCCAGGAATCAGCCTAGTGAACCTTTGTTGCACTCCCTCTAAGGCAAGTATATCCTTCCTTTGGTCAGGAGACCGAAACTGTACATAGTACTCCAGATGTGGCCTCACCAAAGCCCTATATAATTGCAATAAGACCTCTTTACTCTTATATTCCAATCCTTTGTAATAAAGACTAACATATAAACCATTTTCTTTCCTAATTGCTTGCTGTACCTGTATGTTAACCTTCCGTGATTCATGTATAAGGACACCAGATCCCTTTGAATACCAACATTTCTCAGTCTGTCACCATTTAAAAAATATTCTGCTTTTCTATTTTTCTTTGGAAAGTGGATAACTTCATATTTCTCTGCATTATATTCCATCTACCACGTTCTTACCCTTCAAGGGATTTTAAAGCATTAACTGTAAATGTGGATGTTAACCAGATGCCGCCATTGGCTGTGCAGCACTTACTCAGTATTGAAGTATTATTTTGGATTAAAGTTCTGGAGCAGATTGGTGGAGCCACATTTTCCTGTCTGCAGTTAGCTGCACTTCTTTACTGTGAACCACCTTGGAGGAATAGAGGTCAGCTTTATTACTTAGTCTGAGCTGAAGTGAGGACAGATTTTTAACCTGTTGTTAAGGCACTTTAACATGACCGGAGTGTAGTCAAATGCAGGTGGGTGAGTCTCTCTCTGTCAGTTGTACTCCATTGTGTAAATAAGCCTGCATTCCAGGAAGTGTGGTAAATCCATTTAAATATGGGTCTTTGATTCTGCCTTAGGTTTAGGCTGCCTCCTTGAAATAAAGTGAGTGCAGAAGCCAGTCCCACATGTTTGCTGTCTGAACTTCTGTATGTGCAGTGGAGCCTAAGGCGCCAACAACAATCAGCTCCAGTGTCAAATGTTAAAGGGGAAGAGCGGTAGAGCTTCTAGGATCCAGTTTCAGCAGAGTGATGGAAGTCACTGTCCAGAAACAGAATCCTAGAAACTGATGTTTAAATGCAAAATCACTTATTAAAGTGTTTTTTTTTTGTACTTCCTTTAACACTTAAAGGGTCATCAACACTTTTGTGATTAGACAAGAGCAAGAGTCATAGACTTATATGTCTTTGTTGTCATAGTCACATCATATGCCAGTGACATGATGATGCAGTTCAGCACAGTTTTTGTTATTGCACCTTGTATTTATAAGCAAATCAAAAGGTTTGCCGAACACTCTCCCATGAAGCTGGTGCACAAAGGATAAAGGGGCAATGCACATTTGATTTTGTTGTAATGCATGGATTCAAGGTCGTCCTGTGTCAAATGAAGTGGCAGAAACAAAAAAGTATAATTATTGTGTTTGACACTAGCCATGTATTATCACACAGAAATCATCAAACTGTTGGATGTGAGGGTCATTAGAAACACACCAAGCCAATGGGTGATTGAGAATTGATGAATTATAACTCTTTTTCACCTTTTGTATTTTACCGTTTAAAAAACGAACAACATTTCAAAAATGAATACACTGTTAAATGACACTACATGTGTTCTGGAATTGAATGAATGCTGATTATGATGTCTGGGCTGGATTTATAGTAAACCAGTCCTCGTGTCTGTCAAAACAGTATGACATCAATAGCCAGCCAGTAAGTTCCTGCACTGGCCTTGCACAGCTGTGAGGGCTTTGCAATGTATGGTTCTCTCCAAAATAGAATCTGCACCAAATTACTTCAGAATATTATTGACCAGAATTTCTGATGTTAATCCGTTCGACAGAGAGGCACTGTTCAATCATGATGAATCTCCTGAGTCTGATTAGCTTTACAAATTATTCTCCCACTCTCACAGTTAATGGAATACCAAACCACTGGGGTTCAGAACTGGTTGAGAAGAGCAATTGGCCTTACAGGAGATGGTTCGAGAACATGTAGTGCTTTTCGAGAGTGCAATCACTTCATATCATATCAGGATGACCTGAATCTAATGTGATTCCCTGGCTAGGCTGAGCTTTACACAGAAATTGCCTGGTATCATTCATCTGCTGAGGCAGATTAAATAACCACCACATGTGCATGGTGACTTTCGTTTCATGTCAACATTGGTGAAAACAGCCATACTGGACATTTGATAGCAGGCTGATGTGGAATTGTTGCCATTACCAAGGTCAAACAGTAGGAAATTTATCCTGAGGTATTATCAGTGTAAACACTAGATCATTCATTTTGCCTGTTAGTTCTGTCAGGCTATTCAACCACAGTCAATTCTGATCCTCTCCTCATCTGATGTCCACATGTGCTCCTCTAACAGGAATGGCTGGACAGCAATCAAAAACAGGAACACGGCCCCATTTCCCCCCACCCTAATGCAAGGCTAGGTTAGTGTTGCTAAGTTCAGTTGTAGAATCCGCACGGCTGCGATCAACTAAATAAACACAGACCAGGCCTGTTTTTAAGGTCTTTAGCATTGAAAAGTGTGACCTTGGCAGGATGCTGCTGAAGATTACAATGCAGAATATAAATATGAGTTGAAGATTTGTCAAGAAATGGGTCTTGTGATCAATGTGAGCTCATGAATACAAACCTCCCATTTTGTTATGAAGCAGACTTTGTGCCAATTGAGTCTCATGTTCAGTGCCAAGTGACAATAAATTGGAACATCACATCATAATGAGACCACTGATCAGCTGACTCAGATTATGGTGTTCTGGGATCTATCTCACTTTGCAAGAATGGTAATTCTTTGAATACAGCTGCTTCCACTCACCACATTTCAACCTCTATCATGGGCCCTGAAGTCTCATCAATAGAATTATTGCCATTTTGCTTTGTAGATAAATGCATCATATGATACAGAGCTTTACAAGCGAGGAAGGTCCCTGATTTGTTCCTGTTCTATGTTGAGTTACTGAAGTAGCAGTTTAGATGCTGCTATTGACCTTATTACCCTTGGTCTAGAGCAGAAGGAAAATAATCAACAGGTTCTTATTCCTGATCACTATCCAGGTACTGCTGCACAACAATATGTGAGAGAATGTCAGGTCAGGATGGAATCTGGCTTGATTGTAATGTTCTCCCTCCATAGTTCATTAGCTTTCTGACATTGGTTTTGGACAGAAGCGCAACATGATCTTAGAGTAGGTTAAAGGTTCGGCACAACATCGTGGGCCGAAGGGCCTGTACTGTGCTGTACTGTTCTATGTTCTATGTTCTATGAGTGATAGTGCATCAACAGCCTGTTTGGTCATTGACTTGAATAGAAAAGGAAATCGGGAGCATTGTAGAACAGGCTATCGATTTGCTATAGTCTGTTTTACCCTTCACTGTCTTGGTTTACACATGAAGATTGGCCACTTTTGCAAGGGTTGATGGCATCCATAGAACTCGACCTCAGCATTGGTCATCACTTTTAAAAAAGAGGTGAGAAAGTTAGCAGACATTTTGGACAGGATTTTCAGGCCCTGCCAGGGTGGGGAACAAAGGCAGACGGGCCCAAAATACTGGAAATGGCCGGCGTATCAATTTCCTGACCCCCTGTTCCCAGCGTGGCCATTTTGGCTGAGGTGGGTTCGAGGCAGAAAGGACTGCCCGCCTCCAAGAGGCGGACAGCCAAATAGGCTCATTAACAGTCTTGTTAAAGGTAAGTTAAGGAGGCTGATTGAGATTTTCCAGTCATCTCCCAGTTTCCCGACACGACAGGGGCAAATCAACTGCCTGATGGCAGGCCTATAGGCCGTCCATGCCTGATGGGTGGAGGTGCAGCCAAAGGCCATCCTGTAGAGGAATTCACCCCCACCCTCACCCACACAGTGGTGGCCCAGCTGCTTTCTCTATTTTTTTGCACCCTCACAGTTTGTCCTTTAGGGAAGGAAATCTGCCACCCTTACCTGGTCTGGCCGACACTCCAGACCCACACAATGTGGTTAACTCTTAAAATGCCCTCTGAAATAGTCTAGCAAGCCATTTTGTTCAAAGGCAGTTAGGGATGGGCATCAAATGCTGGCCTAGCCAGAGACGCCCACATCCCACAAAGAAATAAAAGAAAGTTTCTTATTATTTATTGCAGCTAGCTGCTTCTCTGAAGCTGAAAGGCCTCTGGCTCTCTAGCTTCAATAGCCCACCTGCCTCCCTTAATTGGACAGGGAACCTGTCTCCATACCAATTAAGGGGGTGCCCCAGGGACGGGTTTGGGGCCCGGAAACAGTCCCAGCTCCTGTTTCTAGCCCCTGGACTGAAAATTCAGCCCTTTATTTTCTCACCAAATTTCTCCACTCCACCTTAAAGCATGGACACCTTGCTGAGGAAAGCTACTATTGATGGGATTTTCTCTTTTTCGCTCCCCCCCCCTCCCCCATATGGTCATTTTTCATTTGTGAGTTATGACGGTGAATATTGTCAGACAGTAGTTGGGGTGTGGGAGGGATTGTAGCCAGGTTATCATGCCCTGACCCAACATTTAAACATATTCATTTTCAGGAAGGGTTTCCAGATAGCAATCAGGAGTAGGTGACCTAAAAATGCTCTGTCCTCTAACTTGTGCTTTCAGGCCAACTGTTGTCCCTCTACTACAATTTTGGCGGAAAACAGCAAATGTAGCACAGCACAGGCATAGAACTTGGTCGACATAAGCTGTCTTTTACTGGATAAACTGCTTCAGCCATTCATTGTCATCATCATCATCATCATTTAGGCTGTGTTCATCCACTGGAGGATGGAGCTCTCCTTATGCATTTCCATTTATCGCTATCCCTTGCTGTTCTCGCCCATGTGGTTCCTAGGTATGATAATATCTCATCTCTCCATCTTCTTCTCAGTCTCCCTCTTTTTTTCCTGTTCTAGGCTGCCACTCCATTAGCCTTTTCGTCCACCTGTTATCATTTCTTCAAGTAACATGCTCAACCCATCTCCATTTGGTTTCTTTTATCTTGTGAATAATGTTCTTAACTCTGGTTTTCTGGCATATTTCATTACACCTGATTTTGTCTTGAATGGAGATGTGTAACATTTGCTGTTCCATTGCCCTCTCAGCTGTACAAGGTTTTTGTTCTATTTATTTTGTAGTTGTCCAGGATTCTGCCCCGTATGTCATGGTCGGTAGCACACACTGATCATACACCCTCCTCCTTAATGCCAGTGGTATTTTCCTTTCACACAAAATATCTTTGTATCTCCCAAAACAACTCCATCCTGCCCTGATCCTACTCAGTATCTCTTCATTTGTACAAACCCCCATCCTTAATATTTGGCCCAGATATTTGCCACTTTTTCAATTTTTTGGTCTTCAATTTAAGAAATGTTAAAGTATGTTAGTTATTGCAGTCACTTAAGGGTGCCAACCCTTCTGGATTGTCCGGGAGTGTCTCAGACTTGAAGACTGTGGTAAGACTGTGAGTAATCCAGGAGATAATAGGAAGTATTGTTGATAGCAGTGTCAGTGCATCAAAAAGAGGAGGTTGAGCTTAGCCAGGTGGGTGTAGAGGCCAATAGGCATGAGCAGGGTGCGAGTTATTATCAACAGATTAGGCTGTGCTGGTGCTGGTGCCTGTGTGAGCACCGGAGGCAGTAATAGCTGTTTGTAATTTGGCTGCAGCATCAACCATTTTAGATAAGTACTTGTCTTAACTTTGTCATTCCAATCAATTCCTTTTTCTATTTGCCTGATCCCCTGCCCATCACCCCACCCACTAATACTGCAAACTTTTGCTGCAACTTTATCTACATCTGTAGACTACCTATGAGGGAATTATTATCAGATCATTTGGGGATTGAAGTAGTTGGAAATCACTGCTGGACTTTATTCCCCTCTCTGAATAATTTTTGTTCCTTGTAATTTGTTCATTCAAGTGATGGGTGAAATGGAATTTCAATTCACACCCTTCATAGAGTCATTATGGCACAGAAGGAGGTCATTCGGTCCGTCTGGTTCATGCCAGCTCTCTGTAGAGCAACACAGTCAGTCCCATTCACCCGCTCCTCATAGCCCTGTAACTTTATTTCCCTCACGTGCCCATCCAATTTCCTTTTAAAAATGATTGATAGTCTCCACTTCCACCACCCTCGCAGGCAGTGAGTTCCAAGTCCAAGTGCCACTCACGGCATAACAAAGTTCTTCTTCACCTTCTCCCCTGCTTCTCCTGCCCAAAACCTTAAATCTGTCCCCTAGTCCTTGTACCATCAGCTAATGGGAACAGCATTTCTTTGTCTAACTTATCTAAACCTATCATCTTGTACACATCTATCAAATCTCCCCTCAATCTCCTTTACTCCAAGGAGAACAGTCCCAGCTTCTCCAACCTAACCTTGTAGATAAAATCCCTTATACCTGGAACCATTCTGGTGAATCTCCTCTGCACCCTCTCAAGGACCCTCACATCCTTACTAAAGTGTGGTGACCAGAACATTGCTTCTGTGTGTCTGTGTGTGGCAGACTTGCCAGCCCTCCTGGATTACAGATGCTGCCTGACTTGCTGAGTGTTTCCACTATTTTCTGCTTCAGTTTGAAAATTTTAAGAATTGACCACCTTTGATTTCTCAGAGCAGTGGGAGAGCAGAGAGCTCACCTCCCAGGGTGCTGGAGGATCAGAGAACGCACTTCCTAGGATTTCCAGTTTGGCTGCCATTGCAAAAAAACATTTTTCATTGGCTCATCAGTCAACTATAGGAGACCCAACCGATATAGAGTAAATGGAATAGCATATGCACACTGTGGGCAAGCATCATGTGATCAATCCTTCAGGATTATATCCAACCGGAGTCAGTAATCTTAGATCTTTTTTTGTATACTGACTATAATTTGGATTCCAGAAAACTTGCATCAGTGAGGCAGCTTTTTCTTTTACATTGCAACATCTGCCTTGCACATCTCAGCTACAGCTTTGTAGATCCACAGCAAAATTGGTGCTATGGGAGTTAAATTTGATAAACCCCAAAAATGGGTGTGGGATTCCGGTCTGTAATTAATCTGCACCCATTCATCATACTGCAGGCAGCATGTCAAATTTGTGCTTCCTGCTGATTTCTATGACTGCTGCACGCAGCCAGTGCTGTCCATATTTTTCATTGGCTGCACAAATCATCAGGGTGCCTAATATTGCATATGGTTGGGGCTATTTAACCTGCACTTCAGAAAGGGGAGGTGCATTGTGGCTGCTGGAAGTGGTGTAAGAAAGTGAATTGATTTTGAAGAATTTTGTCAAGGTGGCTCCACCTACTGGAGAGAGTGCACCAAGGCTTTCTGATAACACACGCCGGAGAGAAGGATAGACAATCCTGTGTCCACATGGCTGGAGTGATATGCTCAGAAAGCAGTGGGAAGAAGTAGTGGAGGAGGTAGATGCCAGGAGCATACCTCCATGAACATGGATATAGTGCAGGAAGAAGTTTAATGACCTGCTGCGAGTTGTCAAGGTGTGTGAATGCAATTCTCAAATGGCGTACCCTGCCAATTGCACCACTAACCTCATCAATTCGCTGCGCCCACGTCACCCACCTACCAGCAATCTTTATCAATCAGTACTCAACTGTTCAATTCATATGTTTTACCTCACCTTCATACACTTAGCCCTGTTGTAAGCCTCACATTTACAACTCACAGCTCACATACATGATAACTATTCAACCGTGACAGCCACATTACCCAAACATATTGCAGAGCACTTACAGTCACACTTTCCTCTTTTTTTGTGGGATAAGGTGGTGCACAACAGGACGCAGCAACAAAAAACTGGAAGACAAATGCGCCGGCAATTTTTAATCCCATGGAGGAGACAGTGCGGGTTATGGCCATTGGTGGCACTGGAGGGATAATAATGAGGATCCATAAACTTGAAGCCATCTAAAACTCTGCTGTCTGTCCGAACTCACACCAAGTTCATTCACCTGTCACCCTTGTGCTTGCTGATCTACATTGGCTCCCAGTTAAAAAATACCTCAATTTAAAAATTCTCATCCTTGTTTCAAAGTGCTCCATGGCTTCACCCTCAGTATCTCTGTAATCTCCTCCAGCCCCATAACCCTCCAAGGTATCCACTCCTCTCTGATTCTTGCCTCTTGAGCAGCCCCAATTTTATTTGCTCCATTGTTGGTGCCCATAGCTTCAGCTGCAAAGGCCTTAAACTCTGGAACTCCCTCCCTACACGTCTCCACCTCTCTACCTATCTTTCCTCCTTTAAGACGCTCCTTAAGACTACCCCTTTGACTAAGCTTTGTTCATCTGCCCTAATATCTCCTTATGTGGAATGGTGTCAAATTTTGTTTGATAACACCCCTGTAAAGTTCATTGGGATGTTTTATGACATTAAAGGCACTATATAAATTTGAGTTGTTTTTGTTGTTGTTGTCGTCATTGTCATCATCTGCATACCGGATCCTCCGCTCTTCCCACTCCTCTTTCATCCCACACTCTCTGCTGACTCATGAGCTTCAAATGGTGTATGCATGCACTTTCTTCTCTCCCCTCTCCACAACCCAATCCTTGGCCCTTTATCATTTCATATACTCAAGAACTGGAACCTTCCCACTCAGAGGAGGAAGAGAAAGACGACAGTGATGATGAAGAGACACCATTACTCAATCTTATACTTGCAGCTCAGAGACTGAGGGCTGAATTTTCACCAGGGCGGCAGGAACCAGGAACTGGATCTGTTTTGGGGTGAGAAACCCATCTCCAAGTGGGAAAGTGATTAAAATTCAGATTTTCACTGGGGTGACCTCTTAAATGATATGGAGACAGGTTTCCTGTCCACTTAGAGCCATTGGGGGTGGGAATCAGGTGGGTCAGATGAAGTGTGGGACTCATTTAGACTCCCCAAGGCAGCCATCACTGAGGCTGCTGGTTGTCCTGAGGGAGAGATCTGCGGATTGTGCCAAAGCCATCCACAGCACCAGAGGGAGGCGAGATGTCACAAGGGAGCTGGAGACCTGGCACCCGGGGCAGGGCAGACCCTCACTTCATTGATGCAGACTTGGATATGGAGGCCATGAGGGAGAGGAGGGAGGTTCTCTTCCCAGGGAGTGGCTGGAGGATGCCAGCATGTTGTGCAGCAGGGGCACCTCTCTGTTCAACGTCATCTCCCTCTGCCTCCAACAACTCCTCGTCTCTCACCTTCTGCTCTTGCTCTTCCCTTAATGAGCTGTGTCCTTCCAGGGTCTTACCGTCCTCAAGGTGCACACACCTCTTTGGAGGGCCATGTTATGGAGAGTGCAGCAGACTACCACAATGACCGAGATCCCTGCAGGTGGGTGTTGGAGGGCATCATCCGACAAGTCCATGCACCAGAATTGCATCTTCAGAAGTCTGATGGCCTGCTCAGTGGCTGTTCTGCTGAGCAGATGGCATTGTTTGTATTGCCTCTGTGCCTCTGTCTGGGGCTCCCTCAGAGGGTTGAGTAGCCATGTCTTCACGGGGTATCCCTTGGATCCATCCATGTACTTTGGGGAGTTGGAGAAAGATCTGAGGCAGCATGGCCTGGCGGAGGATGAAGGAGTCATAGCAGCTGCCTAGAAAGCGAGTGCACACATGGAGGAAGCTCTTGTTGTGGTCGTGAACCAGTTGGACATTGAGGGAGTGGAGGCCCTTCCTGTTAATGGATCTCACTAGCCAGTCACTGGGTGCAATCGATGATCCCTGCACCTAGGGAATCCAGCGATGGAGGCAAAATCCAATGCCCTCTGTCCCAGTGAGGCCATGTTTGTGGTCAAATGAATGTGCTGATCAGCTCTGGCAAAGAGAGCATCATTGACCAGTGGGATGCAATGGTGTGCAGCCATTTTTGAGATGCCATCAAAGTCCACAGCTGAACCTTGGAAAGAGCCAGAAGCAAAGAAGTTCAAAGACACAGTGATTTTGATGACTACTGGCAGGACATGGCAACCAGTGCTGCAAGGTGCATGGTCTTCGGCGATGAAGGCACAGATGTTAGTGAGATTCTGCCTGGAGAGTCACAGTCTCCTGTGGCACTAGGTCTCGATCATCTCCAGGTTGCTCTGCCTTTGGTGATAGATCCTGTGTTGAGGGTATGGCTCCATTGCCTTCATGCCTCTCTTCCCTCTCCTGATGCCTGGGATTTCACCCTTCCTGCGGAGGGTGTTGCCCCTCATCGCCATGGTCCCAAAATTTGACAGTTGTGTTCCCAATGGCATCTGTAGCCTTCCATTTAGACAGGTGATTGGCAGCCTTGCTCCCCGCTCTTCTGCCCTCACAATGGCAGGGAGGGGGAAACAACCCTGTTCATTGCCCAAGTGCTGAGTGCCCACTCTCCCTGCCACCTGCACAGCGCCAAGGGAGCCCCTTTACCAAGTGCTCAGTCCCCCTTTGCCCCACTGAGCCTCTTATGGGGCTGGGGTGATGCCAGGGTGCAGTCTTGATTGGCTCTCCACTGTGTACCCACCTCCCGTCTTCTGTCAGAAACTGACAGCTTCTAAAATCCTTTCCCCCATTAAATATTCCACCTTCCCCCTTCAATAAGCTCTTAATGAGCTTTTTAGCAAGTTTAATCGGACTCAATTGGGAGGAGAGTGGGATTCTTGTCCCCCCTCCCCCCTGCCCTGGTGATTATTGCCAGCGCTGAGTCCGGTGCCTTGAAATTGACATGCTGCCCAGTGCCAGAATTTTTGGTGCCCCCCCCTCCCCCACCTCCATTCCCAACTTCAGGGGGTGGGGGGGGGGACCCAAAAAATTCAGCCCTGAGATGCTGCATACTTTAGAATGGTGTGCAACCACAGACAGCTACATATTGATGGAGTGGAATCCCTTTTGGTTGATGAATATGGCCTCGTTTAGATGAGGACCACGCAAGGTAATGTGCATACAGTGAAAGGCATCCTGCACCACGGGGAAGCCTGCAATCTATTCAAAACTTTGTGCTCAGTCCTCCTGCTTGTCTCTGGTAAGAAGGAATGAGATGAATGCGTTTTTCATTGGATAGAAAGCCTCGGTGACCTCCCTTATACTGCAGTGGACTGCGAACTGTGAGATGCTGCTTATATCACCAGCAACAACGCCAGAGGCATAAAAATCAAGAGCCACCACTACCCTGACAGACACATGCAATGTTGTCCTTATACTGCTTTGAGGTTGCAATTATGGCTTCAGCAGTTGACAGATTTCAGCCAGTACCTCATTTGTGAATCAAAGATGCCCCTGCACCGGTTGTCGCTTAAGTTAAAGTAAGGGAATTGCTCCCTGAAGGCTTTCTGCGGATATGACCACCTACTGTATGCCTTGGTCATTTTCTTTCTCCTTGCTCTTCCAGCAGCTTGTCCTGCTCTGCATGGCCTCGCTTCATTTCCCCAGTCATGTTCAATTCCCAAAAGAAGGCCTAGGTCACCCATGTCTGGAAGCAACAATATTTTAAATGATACAAAAAGTACTGCGAGGCCAGCCATACAGTACTCACTTAAACTTTAGTCAAGTATAAGAACCCTTGAAAAACATGTACAATTGCACCAGCAGTCAAAAGAAATAATCCAGTAACTTGCCTGTAAGTGCATTATGGTCCCTTCGAATAGCACTGGTTTGGGGGATGGTGGTGGGGTCCTTCATATTGTTTAACATTGAGTTGAGCTGAGTGAGGTTTCGGCAGGATGTAGGCTGGAGCGTGAAATTCCAAAATGGCAGCAGTGACTTCAAATCAGTGTTGACACTGACTTGCTGCTCTGCATTTTTTAATTCATTCATGGGATGTGGGCGTCACTGGCTATGCCAGCATTTATTGCCCATCCCTAATTGCCCTTGAGAAGGTGGTGGTGAGCTACCTTCTTGAACCGCTGCTGTCCATGTGAGGTAGGTACACCCACAGTGCTGTTAGGAAGGGAGTTCCAGGATTTTGACCCAGCATCAGTGAAGGAACGGCGATATAGTTCCAAGTCAGGATGGTGTGTGACTTGGACGGGGACTTGCAGGTGGTGATGTTCCCATGCATCTGTTGCTCTTGTCCTTCGAGGTGGTAGAGGTCGCGGGTTTGGAAGGTGCTGTTGAAGGAGCCTTGGTGTGTTGCTGCTGTGCATCTTGTAGATGGTATACACTGCTGCCACTGTCGGTGGTGGAGGGAGTGAATGTTTGTGGATGGTGTGCCAATCAAGCGGGCTGCTTTGTTCTGGATGGTGTCGAGCTTCTTGAGTGTAGTTGGAGCTGCACCCATCCAGGCAAGTGGGGAGTATTCCATCACACTCCTGACTTGTGCCTTGTAGATGATGGACAGGCTTTGGGGAGTCAGGAGGTGAGTTACTCGCCGCAGGATTCCTAGCCTCTGACCTGCTCTTGTAGCCACGGTATTTATATGACTACTCCAGTTCAGTTTCTGGTCAATGGTAGCCCCTAGGATGTTGATAGTGGGGGATTCAGCGATGGTAATGCCATTGAATGTCAAGGGGAGATGGTTAGATTCTCTCTTGCCTGGCACTAGTGTGGCGCAAATGTTACTTGCCACTTATCAGCCCAAGCCTGGATATTGTCCAGGTCTTGTTGCATTTCCACACGGACTGCTTCAGTATTTGAGGAGTCACGAATGGTGCGGAACATTGTGCAATCATCAGCGAACATCCCCACTTCTGACCTTATGATTGAAGGAAGATCATTGATGAAGCAGCTGAAGATGGTTGGGCCTAGGACACTACCCTGACGAACTCCTGCAGTGATGTCCTGGAGCTCAGATAATTGACCTCCAACAACCACAATCATCTTCCTTTGCGCTAGGTATGACTCCAGCCAGCGAAGGGTTTTCCCCCTGATTCCCATTGACTCCAGTTTTGCCAGGGCTCCTTGATGCCATACTTGATCAAATGCTGCCTTGATGTCAAGGGCAGTCACTCTCACCTCACCTCTTGAGTTTAGCTCTTTTGTCCATGTTTGAACCAAGACTGTAATGAGGTCAGGGGCTGAGTGGCCCTGGCGGAACCCAAACTGAGCAGGTTATTGCTAAGCAAGTGCTGCTTGATGGCACTGTTGATGACGCCTTCCATCACTTTACTGATGATTGAGAGTAGACTGATGGGGCAGTAATTGGCTGGGTTGGACTTGTCCTGCTTTTTGTGTACAGGACATACCTGGGCAATTTTCCACATTACCAGGTAGATGCCAGTGTTGTAGCTATACTGGAACAGCTTGGCTGGGGGTGTGGCAAGTTCTGGAGCACAGGTCTTCAGTATTATTGCCAGAATATTGTCAGGACCCATAGCCTTTGCAGTATCGAGTGCCTTCAGTCGTTTCTTGATATCACGTGGAGGGAATCGAATTGGCTGAAGTCTGGCATCTGTAATGCTGGGGATCATCAACTTGGCACTTCTGGCTGAAGATTGTTGCAAATGCTTCTGCCTTATCTTTCGCACTGATGTGCTGGGCACATCATTGAGGATGGGGATATTTGTGGAGCCACCTCCTCCAGTTAGTTGTTTAATTGTCCACCACCATTCATGACTGGATGTGGCAGGACTGCAGAGCTTAGATCTGATCCGTTGGTTATGGGATCGCTTAGCTCTATCTATTGCATGCTGCTTATGCAGTTTGGCATGCAAGTAGTCCTGGGTTGTAGCCTCACCAGGTTGACACTTCATTTTGAGATATGCCTGGTGCTGCTCCTGGCATGCCCTCCTGCACTCTTCATTGAACCAGGGTTGGTCTCCTGGCTTGATGATAATGGTAGAGTGGGGAATATGCTGGGCGATAAGGTTACAGATTGTAGTTGAGTACAATTCTGCTGCTGCTGATGGCCCACAGCACCTCATGGATGCCGAGTTTTGCATTGCTAGATCTGATCGAAATCTATCCCATTTAGCACGGTGATAGTGCCACACAACACGATGGACGGTATCCTCAATGTGAAGGTGGGACTTCGTCTCCACAAGGACTGTGCGGTGGTCACTCCTACCAATACAGTCATGGACAGAAGCATCTGCGGCAGGCAGATTGGTGAGGACAAGGTCAAGTATGTTTTTCCCTCGTGTTGGCTCCCCCACCACCTGCCGCAGACCCAGTCTAGCAACTATGGCCTTTAGTACTCGGCCAGTTCGGCCAGCATGCTGCCAGCAGTGGTTCAGCACGTGCATGTAAACGACTTCACCAAGCTGGCGCGTCGCTCACCTCCTGCCATCTCGAACTCCATTTCTTGTGTCTTATTTGGCCACATAGCACCTAAAAAAGAATGGGTGGTTCAGGGTTCAGTTTAACCCCCATTGAGTCTGTTGTTCAAAGAATATCAGGTGACCCAATAGCATGAAGACAGACATGTCTGTTGTTGGTGTGAGAGGCAGATTTAGCACCATTAAAAGCTGGCTCCTCGAATCAGAATTAAAATGGCACCAGTGTGACAGCAGCTTTTAAAAAGGAACAGGTATATGTGACTTTTTCGGCTGATTGACTAACTGAGGGCGACAACTGAAGAATTGCAACAGTTTTCCAGCTTGGATTTCTGCTGGATTAAACTTTTCATGAACATGCAGCAAAACATTTAAGACGCTGATGCTCTCTGTGAAAATGGCATGAAACGCCTCATTTTATTATTATGTTGTTTATTCAGCACATGGACACACATTCTTTATTGATGTGCACACATGGCCTCTATTCTTCATCTTAGGTTATCTTGGGTAAAATGCCAAACTGAAAGGTATTAGCTGAACTCTAACATAAGGTCAAGGATACGAAAGGGTCATGAAGCTATCAAACTTGCTCTTCTAGCATTGCAATTTCAATTCACTCAGCCCAATGTCCAACTGCGTTTTGAACTCCCTTTAATGCATTTATCTCTGCTGTTTTACCTGGTCGATTATTCAAAATGTTTATTGCCCTTTCAGTAAAGATAGTTAAGAATTTAAAGAAATTGTATGTAAAGAACTGGCCTGACTTATCCTAAAGTAATATTGTGGGTTCAGCATACCTGTCCAGTTTACTACTGCATATACCTCAGTGTTGCTCCCCTTAACATTCCCTCTAGAACAGGGGTTGGCAACCTGAGGCTCCGGAGCCATATGCAGCCCTTTAACATCTCATTTCTGGCTCCCAACCTTTTCCAGTTGGATCGCATTATCATGAGAAAAGCCGGAAAAAAATTCAGTCAAGAAAAGTCAGAGGCTTGTTTTTATTGTGAGGATAAAAGGCTAATCACTATGATGCACTTTACGGTTTCAAATGATTATTTTAATAAAAAACATCATTCGGCTCTAAATAAGATTATTCGAGTGGTATAGCTACGCCATGGATATAGATAATGCCTTTGGTTTGAGAAACAGGTTTTATGGTTGCAACCACTGTTTCTAATTATTCTGAATGTGCTATTGCAAGCTATTTTTATCTTGAGAATCAATACCAGATTTTAAAAATTGCCTTCATTCTATGCATCTTAAGTTAAAGTTTGTTTTAAAGATGACTTTACTGACAAAATTATTGTTAAAAAAATTCAATTCAATACAAGATCTGTTATAAAAACATAAAAACAAAAAGCATTCTTTCGTTTTTATATGTAAATTTCTTATTACTTTTTTATTCAAAGTGGAAACGTGCTGTTTTTCCATTAAATTAACATGGTTCACCATTTTTACATTTTCTTTTCAGACATGCTTATACATAATTCACGCAAATTGATGCATAAAACCTGAACATGCATATACTGGCGAAAAGCAGAAAAAAACAACGCAATGTCAAAAGACGCGATAATTCAGAGTTAGGTCTATTTTAATTTTGATTTTTTTTTTCTATTGTTAGATAAATTCAATACATGTATTTTATTTATTATATGTGCAAATTATGCAGTCTACCAGAGACACTTGGCAATTTGCCATGTATTTGGTTTAGAAATGCCGAATTTTTGTCTTGAGGCTCCCAATAGTTTTTTATTTTTGGTAATATTTTTTAAAAGGCTCTTCAGGTAAAAAGGTTGCCAACCCCTGCTCTGGACTGTAGTTACCTCAGATTCTCTAATCTTTAAAAAACTTCCCTTTACACGTCGTCTATTCTGGTTGATCTTCTTTGAATTCTCTCAAGTGCATGCACATCCTTTTTGGGGTATGTTGACCAGGATAGGGACATGGTGCTGCCAGGGAAGTCGAACCAGTACATGATAAAGCCTTAACATAATCTCAGTAGATTTAAGGGGTGATTTAATCCTGACGGTCTTGTTTGTTTGCTGTATTGAACCCTTTGCTGAGTCTATTAGGAAGGATGTGAGCATAAGAGGGGTGACAATCCCAGGCAGTGGAGGCACTCAGGTCAAAACCTCCCTGTACATGGATAACGTCGCCATCTTCTGCTCGGATCCGCTGTCTGTGCGCAGACTGATGAGCATCTGTGACCAGTTCGAACTGGCCTCGGGAGCCAAAGTTAACCAGGGCAAGAGCGAGGCCATGCTCTTTGGGAACTGGGCTGACTGATCCTTTGTCTCCTTCACTGTCAGGTCAGACTACCTGAAGGTGCTGGGGATATGGTTCGGAAGGGCCGGGGCGTGCACCAAAACCTGGGAGGAGCGAGTAGCCAAGGTACGGCACAAGCTGAGAATGTGGGGGCAGCGATCTCTCTCCATTGTAGGTAAGAACCTGGTCATCAGGTGCGAGTCGCTCACATTGTTGCTGTACGTGGTGCAGGTCTGGCCCATACCCCACTCCTGCGCTGTGGCAGTCACCCGAGCCATTTTCCGCTTCAAATGGGGATCCACATGGACCGGGTCCGGAGGGACACGATGTTCAAACCTCTGGATAAGGGCAGGAAAAATGTACCAACGTGGCCCTCATCCTGATGACCACCTTCATGTGCGGCTGCATCAAGCTGTGTGTAGACCTCCAGTACGCAAACTCCAAGTGCCACTATGTGCTGAGGTTTTATCTGTCCCCGGTGTTGTGAAGGATGGGCCTGGTCACATTGCCGCGGAATGCTCCATCCAGTTGGACTGTGCCGTACCACCTATCCTTCGTGGAGCAGTTTCTGCGGGAAAACACCTTTGACCACCGATCCATCAGGCAGTGGTCTGCACAGCATGTCCTCAAGGCCCTACGGGAAAAGGAGACGGTGGATCCTGTCGGATGGTTCCCCGAGCAGACCGCCAAAGTCATTTGGCGGAATGCCTCATCACCAGAACTTTCAAACAAGCACCAAGATGTAGCTTGGCTGGTGGTGAGAAGAGCCCTCCCTGTCAGATCCTTCCTGCACGCCCGAAGTCTCGCCCCCTCCGCACAATGCCCCCGCGGTGGCTGTGGTGGGGAAGAGACGGTTGCCCACCTCCTCCTGGAATGTGTCTTTGCAAAGCAGGTGTGGAAAGAGATGCAGTGGCTTTTGTCAAGGTTCATCCCAAGCAGCTCTGTAACACAGGAGTCTGTGCTCTATGGGCTGTTCCCAGGGACGCACACCGAGACAAACATCAACTGCTGCTGGAGGACTATCAATTCGGTGAAAGACGTCCTTTGGTCTGCCCGAAACTTGCTGGTCTTCCAGCGCAAAGAGTTGTCCACCACCGACTGTTGCAGACTGGCACATTCCAAGGTCCAGGACTACGTGCTGAGGGACGCACTAAAGCTTGGGGCAGCCGCAGCAAAGGCTCAATGGGGAAAGACCACTGTGTAAGGTCCCCCCACCAAGCTGAACTGAGGGGCTGGATCCATGGGAAACCCCTCGAACTGTATCGGGAACATTTTGTCTCCTGTAAAATGTAAAAATATATCTGGCACAACAAATGTGAAATGGTAGGGTTGTGAGGCAACTCATGATTGTATTGAAGGAAACTGATCACCTTTGCACTGTTCGTATTTTTTGACTTGGTGCTGTTTGAAACTGGTAATGTATTTTTTACAGATTTTTATGAATGAAGTATATTTTGGAAATAAAAAAAAAAATCCTGACGTTCAGCAGAAACGAGCTGGGTGAGTGATTAAAATCAGCTGGGAGACTGACCCGCTAACGTATCGCTCCCTTCCATTTTGTGGTGGAAACCAGTGGGCTCCTTTAAATATGCAGATTGGTCCCTGATGACATTGTCAGGGCCCAAATGCTATTTTAACCAGTGGTTTAAGCAGGGAAACCATTGTAGGTTTCCCAGGAAGAAGGGTTGGGATTAGAAGAGGCTTTTCAACTTTTCTTTAACTTCTCTTGTGGGGCCAAGAGGAGCAGGAAGTCTCCTCCGGGCCTTACAAGGAAAAATCAGGCCTCCTTTTCTCCAGGTTGCCCTCTCCTTCCCAAACAGGAGACCCTCCCAAAACTCCCTCCCCTCAACTTACCTGAGTACCGGGAACAATTCCTTTAGTCCTGTGTGGTAGCCTCCTCCCACTTGTTGTTGCTTCCCGCTCGGCACCTGAGCGGGGATATGCAGGTGAGGCCTGGGAGTTAAAATCTTCCAGGTTTCATACTGCCCAGGTTACAGGAGTTGCCATTTTCCTCGGCCCTCACCTGCCCAATTCTCGCCCCAGGTTAAAATCAGGGCATTATACTCTGCTGTACTGGCTCTGCTTGACAACATTCTGTTTGCTTCTATTACTTGCTTCTCCACATTATCTTAACATTAAAAATGATGAATGTATTGTTATTTTCAGAATGTGTATAGGTGAAGGACACTGCATTTGATACGAGCTATTGTTAGAGTTGAGGGAAAGAGGTTATACCAAAACCATGACATGCATTATAGAGCACGCTGTATTTAGTTTCAAATTGTTCTTAGAAATTGGAGTTAATCTGAGGTATCTGAATAAAAAAAATGCAACTAATTCCATTTGTTTCATCCAAAGAAGATAGAATACTGGGTCAAACTTGCTATTTTCTATGAAGTCCCTGAAATTGCATTATAATAAGCCTCACAGCTCCAGCGACCCGGGTTCAATTCCGGGTACTGCCTGTGTGGTGTCTGCAAGTTCTCCCTGTGTCTGCGTGGGTTTCCTCCGGGTGCTCCGGTTTCCTCCCACATGCCAAAGACTTGCAGGTTGATAGGTAAATTGGCCATTATAAATTGCCCCTAGTATAGGTAGGTGGGAGGGAAAATATAGGGACAGGGGGGGATGTGGTAGGAATATGGGATTAGTGTAGGATTAGTATAAATGGGTGGTTGATGGTCGGCACAGACTCGGTGGGCCGAAGGGCCTGTTTCAGTGCTGTATCTCTAAACTAAACTAAAACTAAATATGCACTTGTTGAGGCGGTGGGAAAGCTTATTTTTCAGCAATCAAACTTACCACTAAAAATTAACTAATAACCCTTGCCTGTTTTTAATATAATTCTGTTTCATATGGGAATGCTGGTTGCGAGACAAATATTAGATATGGGGTAATACCATACCAAAAAGATAATGGGCAGAATTTTATGAGTGTGCCGCAGTTCGTGGCGGTGCACTCTAAGAACGGCGGGCGTCCCGTGTGGATGCGCCGTCCCTGAGCCCCCGCAATATTACGTGCAGGGGCTCATTTAAATAGAGGGGGCAGAGCGGCCCCAATGACGTAGAGGGGGCGACCTCCACGTCCCTGGCAATGGCGTCCGGCGCCACTGCATAGGCGCCGGCGTCATTTGTAAAGGGCTCTAAGCCCGCACAAATAGATTTAATTTTTAAAGGGACAATGTAAAGGATTTTTATGACATTTGGAAATAGGTGATGGAGGCCGTTCCCCAAGCTCCCCCACACCCAATGGCCATTTCAGGCAACGAAATGACCATCAATTGATTTACCTAATACCCGAACTTTCCCCCTCCAACCTTTAATCTTCTGCCTTTCAACCCCTTCCCACCATCACCACATCCAATAAAAATTGATTTCCCCGCTCCTCCACCCCTCCCATCCTGAACATTTTATTACTCCCCCCTCCCCACCAGGTTCTCGCCTGGAACTCCATACGGCGTTCCGAAGGGGCGCTAAGGCCGAATGGCGGCTGTAATATCAGAGTGGGACATCCGCTGCCTGCAGGTAAGTTTATTTGCATACTTTAATTGTTCATTTCCATATGCTGATGAAGGGCCCACCACCAGGCAGCAAGGGGGGGGCCGCACCGAGGTCTCGCCACCACCAGTAATATGCGGCGATCCATTCTTGGCATCGCTGGTCGAGGCGGGCCTCTCCCCGCAGCATTTTACTGGCTCCCGTGCCATGACCCACGGTGCGAGGGGCCAGTAAAATTCAGCCCAATGGGTGGATTTAATGATCTCGCCTGTGGCGGGTTTGAAGGCAAGGAGGGCATTTAATTAGATGGAATGGTGGTGGTGGGAACCCTGCCACCTTCCCACCTCCACCCAATTAATTCCAAGGTGGGAAGGCCCATGGACTGCCTTTCCGCACTGTTGCCAATTGAGGCCCTTAAGTGGGAAATGAATGTCCAATTGAGGGCCTCTTCCTGCTGCCGCTGGTATTAGCCCAGTCGTGGGTGGGCCTGTTGCCACATGGGGAGCATGACGAGTAAACCTATGTGGGTTGCATGCTGGCTCCTGGGGGGCGGAGGAGGGTTGTGGGGTGGGGGGGGCCTTGTTCACAGGCACTCAGTGCCTGATCGATGGACCCGGCATCAGGAAGGGGGGGGGCCCGCTGAGAGCCAACTCCCTGTCCTTGCTGTTGACCCCCTCCTCTCGCGACCCCAACGCTGCGAAACTCCTCCAGCCATCACTCGCCTGTGGCGTGGGTCCATCAACAATCCTGGGCCTTGGGTGAGTGCATTGCCAGCAACAGCCACCACAATGGTGCTGCTGAGTAAAAGAGCTGCCAGCCTCTGATTGGCCAGCAACTCTCAGTGGGCGAGACTTCCGTCCCCGGGGCCCTTAATCCCAGTGAAGGCCTGCTGCTGCCTAGTTAAGTGCCCGATTGGCACATAATGCGGCAAGCCTTCCTGGAAAGAGGCAGGTGAGACCCCTGTCGCCTGCATTAATTACCGCCCATAGGCCCCATTCCTGACCAACCCATTGTTAGATGCACAATTACAGAATATGGAGCCACCTCAAGTGTAATGCGGCCTTTATTTAGACACATAATACTCAGAAAAAGTACAAAGTTTCGTATAAAACATAGGTATCAAATCCTGTTGTAGATACTGTTATTTTCATGTTCCCACTTTTCACTGTAAAATATTTGCTTTTAGCTCTTTTTACTCCATTCCTTTGCAGGAGTTTCCATTATTATTCTTCATTACAGTATAATCAATTTCAACGCAATTTATATGTATGGTTAACGGAATGCTCACATCTTTTTGGATTGTTTTCATCCTATTTGAATCGCCAGATTTTCCAACATTCATACAACATGTGATACTACCACATACTAATTTAAAACTTTATACAAAATGTTTGGGAAACAAAGTTGCTGCTTAGAATAAATGGATCGCATCAGTGGCGAACGGTGTGCACTGTAAATGAAATGTTGTGATATTAGAAGCAGATACAATATGTAAGTTTAATCGTCCTTATCCTTGGCGCCATGCTTCAGAATGCGGGTGAATTCCACATAGTTGAAATTGCTTTTCTTATCAATTGGCGCTTCACGGAAAAGTTCATCGACGTCCTCATCTGTGAATCTATCTCCCATAGTGGTCAGCAGCTCGCGCAGGTGGTCTTCATGGATGAAACCTACAGAATATTGAACTTGTTTATATATTGTAGTTTTAATATTTGTTCAACTTCTGGATGCTACATCCTGCTTAATTACAGAAAAATATATTGCTTTCTTCAGTTTAAAAAACCTGGAGCTGAATTTTCTTAACGGACACCCGTCTGGGTCCTGATTCTGCACCTCAGCTGTGCAGCTAACACAACGTAATCTTTAACTGTTAATGCCCTAATAGGGCAGAAGACGAGCTCAGCGCCCAATTAGTGACACCAAGCATCGTCAGGAGGTGGGAGCTGCCTGCAGAGAGCAAGAGGAAAAGGCAGACAGCAGCCATAATGGGGCCTACCTTGTCGAAGAGAGCAGGCAGCTCCTTGGAGGGCCAGCTGAATAAAGAGATGAGGCAGCGTTTCCCAGATTAAAAAATTAAGTCCCACACTTAGCCTGTGGGCTCAAATCATTTCATCTAACAACGATAAAGTTTGCCCTCTGCCTGCTGTGAGTCTGATAGCTGTGAACTATTGTGCACCAGACTTGTTGGGCTCGCCAGAATCCTAATTGAAAATTTCAGTGTGGACACCCACACCACCCTCCCCCGTCACCCACAACCCTACCAGCCCCTTAATGAGCTCCTCTATGAGCCTAGTGGAGGCAAGCAGCTTCCCCATGCCCTCCCCCCGCTGCCCTGCCCTTATATTGCAGACTGTTCCAGAGGTGTCTGGTTCCAGAGACAATGGCTGAAAATTTATGTTGGGCAGGAGGTCCCGCCCACCAGCCAAAAAGTTGGTGGCGAGCCAGCCTCTGCTGGGTCTGGGAAGACAGGCTGGGATTTTTCGCTCCCCAGGCCCTCAATTGATCTTGGGTGGGACTTCCACCTCCTTGATGCAGGAAGTCCCGCCTAATGGAGCTGCCGGTCAATCAGCCGGGCCCTGGCGAGGCAAGAGGGGTCAGTTGGGGTGAGGGTGGGGGAAGTACTGTACATTGGGGGTGGTTGGGGCTTCGGAGGGGGCCCTCTGTGGGGCACAGGGAGCCTGATCAGGAGGGCCACCCCCCCCCCCACCCCCAGCCTGCAATAAGGTCACCTGGTTTTACTAGACAGGGCTCTTGTGGCCTTTGCCATCTGGCTGCCAAGGGTAAAATACCCGCGGCGGCAGGAGGAGGCCCTTAAGTGGCAGTTTATTGGCCAATTAAGGGCCTTGATTGGCCTGGGGTGGGTGGGCCGTAACTCGCTGACGCCATCCCTGTTAAAATTGCACCAGGGCGGGAGGGGGGCAGGAATGGCCCCCCACCCCCCCACCCACCACCAGCCTGCTCATTGGGGGGGCTGTAAAATTCTGGCCAACCTCCAGAACCACAATTTTCAAATTGCCTCTGCACCTGGTCCTGATCCGCCAGGTTTTGAAAGTCTGTCCCCCAGCCTCAATTCAGTATCTCCAAGTTCAGAGACTGTTGTTGCGTAGCACTAGATGATATTTAATTCAGTAAACAGATTACTTCAATACAGGAACCAGTTAACCTTCGCACCTTACAATCAAGTAAATGTAGACTTTGAAAAAGTTCAGATTCTGGATCATTGCAGACAAGTTTTACTCACAGGAACAACTTGAGAGTGGATGAGAGAGACCTACAAAATCCTCCAAAATGTTACTGTGGTGAGTTGTTTTCCTCCTTCTCTTGGCCAATTTTCCTGTTTCCAGTCTTTTGTACAAGGAGTTCTTGCTGCCCTACAGCTCTGCAGGTACCTTGTTCAGATGACCCTTACTCTTGTGTGATTGTTTGTAGTGCTGATAGGTTAATCAGCTGTGAAGGGTATTATAGCTGAGGCCCTAATCCTCTCATCACCTTAAGTCCACATGGTGCCCTTTCACCAGATGATGTCAGTAACAGTACCAGGCTAATTTTCCTTTCCCTGACTCAGGATGCTGAGGCTAAGTGTAGCTTCCTTATTGCCTTTCCATCAGGTCAGTCAGCACTGACTGGAACTCAAACTTGAGAACTTCTTGTTCTATATGACTCAGTTGTTCACTGCATAAAGTCACTGAACCATTGTGATAGCAAGCAATTTAACAATTTATCTTGGCAAAGGTTTTCTTCCTAAGAATAGATGGAAACTTGTCATATTGTGGATACTACTTTATCCAAATTAGTCAACCAACGCTGTAGGATTTACTGGTAACAGACTGCAAAAAAATCAAGATGAAGAAGGGTCGCTGACCTGAAACGTTAACTCTGCTTCTCTCTCCACAGATGCTGCCAGACCTGCTGAGTATTTCCAGCATTTCTTGTTTTTATTTCAGATTTCCAGCATCTGCAGTATTTCGTTTTTAGTATGCAAAAAAATCATTGTTCCTTTCCTGCATTACAACAGTGACATCTTCTTCTTCTTCTTCGGCCTCCTTATCTCGAGAGACAATGGATAAGTGCCTGGAGGTGACCACACTTCAAAAAAGCATTTATTTGGCTATAAATTGCTTTGGGATGTCCAAGGGTTGTCATAGGCACTATATAAATGCAAATTCTTTATTTCAACTCACGTGAAACAACAGGCTGAATTTGACACCATCCCAAAGAGCGGGATGGTGGCAGGGGGGTGGCATAAAATGGAGCAAGAGGCTCCAGGAGGCCTTCCCGACCTGCTCCCGCCTCTGCCTCCACTTTACGCAGGGTGGCGGTGGTGAAAACTGGCCCGCCCGCCACAGGCCAATCAAGGCCCTTAAGTGGCCACTTAACGGCCACTTAATGGCCACTTAAGAGCCTTCGCTTGCCTCCACACCGATTTTACGTGTGGCAAGCGGGCGTCCTAGACCCGAGAGAAGCCACCTGACAAAAGCAGGCGGCTCTCGAAAGTCCCGGGGGGGTCCCTCATGATTGGGCACCCCATGCCCAATGGAGGGCTGCCCCCGCTACCCCAACCACCCCCCACCACCCAACATGCCCCCTTTCCCCCCCCAATCGACCGCCCTTGCTCTGCCAGGGCCTAACCGATTCCCCTGGCGAGGAAACCAAAACTTACCTTTGCTCCAGGCTCCCTCACATCTTCTCTTCATGCTGGGCTATAGTCCCAGCAGCAGCCACCGATCCCGATGGCACTGCTGGGACTAACAGCTGCCAGCCTGCTGATTGGACGGCAGCTCTATTAGGCGGGACCTCCTACCTCAAGTAGCTGGAAGTCCCGCCTCACACCAATTGAAGCCCGGCGACCCGCAAAATACGGGTCAGATCTCCAGGCAGGCGGAAACGGGTTCGCCACTGACCTTTCAGTCGGTGGCCGGCTCCCGTCCACCTCTGGTTAAATCCCAGCCAACCTTTCTATTAAAATTCCCTTCTCATATAAATTGTACTCCTCAGCTGTATTAATACACCACTCCCTCTTCACGTCTGATGATGTGACCATAGTTCTGAGCTAAATGAATGCACTGCTCCCTCTGCTTCTTCCTCCATGTGACTGTGATTCATAGCTGTATTGGTAAACTATTTCTCATTCCTGTTGAACAAGTAATACAAAGCAACAGCAGAACTGGGTGATACATATTTAGTTATACAGAAAACAAAAGGCTGTACTATTTTTATGCAATCATGTTTAGGTAGAAGTATGTTACAGGCTGTATAGCACAGCATTTGGGATCAAATGGAAGTATAAGCTAGAGATACACTACTGCAGTTTTATAATATCCAACACATTACAATTTTTAAATTGAAAAAATTACCATGGTTTGGATGTTAGCAAAACTTTCACAAATTAGATTTGTTTTATGCATTTATACTCAGCTAGTGATTTTCAATTATTTTTGCATGAAGGACTCCCTGAATATGTCAACACTCTCCAAAGAATCCCATGCAAATATTAAGATATTACCAGGGACTGTCTATCTGTCCTAACTTTCAGAAGATGATGTGTGCTATCCAGTAAATAAATAATGCAATGATTGTAGAAAACATGCTATTGGTAAATAATAATCCCCTGGTAAGTCCCCATTGTGAACGGCAGGGACCACATCTGCAGCAAGTGTTGGTTGCTGGAAGAGCTCGGCTCAGAGTTGATGATCTGGAATCTGAGCTTCAAGCACTGCGGCACATCCGGGAGGGGGAGAGTTACCTGGACGTTTTGTTTCAGGAGGCAGTCACACCTTGTAGATTAAGTAATTCAAATTCAGTTAGTGATCAGGGACAACAGGGTGTGATTGCAAGTGGGGCAGGTAGGCGGATCCTGAGTTCGGGAGTGGAGGAGCCTCAGCCTTTGACCTTATCCAACAGGTACGAGATACTTGCTCCCTGTGTGGATGAGGAAAAGGGCTGCGGGGAGGATGAGCCAACTGACCATGGCACCATGGTGCAGAAGGCCATTCAAGAGGGGGAGCAAAAAGACAAGTGGTAGTTATAGGGGATTCTATAATTAGGGGGATAGATAGTATCCTTTGCAAGCCGGATCGGGAGTCCCGCATGGTGTGTTGCCTGCCCGGTGCCAGGGTGCAGGACATCTCTGACCGGCTTGAAAGGATATTGGAGCGGGAGGGGGAGGATCCAGTTGTTGTGGTCCACGTTGGGACTAACAACATAGTCAAGGCTAGGATGGAGGACCTGTTTGGGGATTATAAAGCACTAGGAACGAAATTAAGGAACAGGTCCTCGAGGGTCATAATCTCCGGATTACTGCCCGAGCCACGTGCAAATTGGCTTAGGGATAAGAATATTAGGGAAGTAAACACGTGGCCAAGGGAGTGGTGCGGGAAAGAGGGGTTCCATTTCATGGGGCATTGGCATCAGTTTTGGAACCGGGGGGATCTGTACCGATGGGACGGTCTCCACCTGAACCGAACTGGAACCAGTGTTCTAGCAAAACGGATAAATAGGGTGGTCTCTAGGACTTTAAACTAGCGACTCGGGGGGAAGGGAAAGGGAAAACGACAGGGAGTATGATAAATAAAAAGGTAAGCAGCAGGCTAACATGTGTGCAGGAGGGTTTAAGTTCAAGGCAGACGATGAAAGAAGCAGAAAGGAAGGATAACTCAGGAGTTATTATTAGAGATGTTGGGAATCATGAGGGTAAGAAAGCTAGCATAAAGGCACTTTACCTGAATGCTTGTAGCATTCGTAACAAGGTTGATGAGTTAACGGCACAAATCATCGCGAATAAATATGATTTTGTAGCCATTACGGAGACATGGTTACAGGTTGGTCATGACTGGGAGTTAAATATCCAGGGGTACCAGACTATTCGGAAGGACAGACAGGAAGGTAAGGGAGGTGGTGTAGCTCTGATACTCAAGGACGACATCAGGGCGGTGCCGAGAGATGATATAGGTTCTATGGAGAATGAGGTCGAATCCATTTGGGTGGAAATTAGAAACTCTAAGAAGAAAAAGTCATTGATAGGCGTAGTCTATAGGCCACCAAATAATAACATCACATTGGGGCGGGCAATAAACAAAGAAATAACTAATGCCTGTAAAAATGGTACGGCAATTATCATGGGGGATTTTAATCTACATGTAGATTGGTCGAACCAGCTCAGTCAGGGTAGCCTTGAGGAGGAATTCGTCGAGTGTATCCGTGATAGTTTTCTTGAACAGTATGTCATGGAACCGACGAGGGAGCAAGCTATCCTAGATCTAGTACTGTGTAATGAGACAGGAATAATTAATGACCTCATGGTTAGGGATCCTCTTGGAAGGAGTGATCACAGTATGGTTGAATTTAGAATACAGATGGAGAGTGTGAAGATAAAATCCAATACCAGGGTCCTATGCTTGAACAAGGGGGACTACAATAGAATGAGGGAGGACTTGGCTAAAGTGGACTGGAAACAAAGATTTTACGGTGGGACAGTTGACGAGCAGTGGAGGACTTTCAAAGCAATTTTTCAAAGTGCTCAGCAAAAGTATATTCCAGTGAAAAGGAAGGACTGGAAGAAAAGGGGTAATCTGCCATGGGTGTCTAAGGAAATAAGGGAGGCTATCAAATTGAAAAAGAAGGCATACAAAGTGGCCAAAAGCAGCATGAAACTAGAAGATTGGGAAAACTTTAAAGGTCAACAGAAAGCTACAAAAAGAGCTATAAAGAAAAGTAAGATGGAACATGAGAAAAAACTAGCACAGAATATAAAGACAGATGGCAAAAGTTTCTATAAATATATAAAACGAAAAAGAGTGGCTAAAGTAAACGTTGGTCCTTTAGAGGATGAGAAGGGGAATTTAGTTATGGGATATGATGAAATGGCCGAGGCATTGAACAGGTATTTTATATCGGTCTTCTCAGTGGAGGACATTAATAACATGCCAGTAATTGACAAAGAGACGAACGTAGGTGAGGACCTGGGAACAATCATTATTACGGAAGAGGTAGTGTTGGGCAAGCTAATGGAACTAAGGATTGATAAGTCTCCTGGCCCTGATGGAATGCATCCCAGGGTACTAAAAGAGATGGCGGGAGAAATAGCAGGTGCACTGACGGTCATTTTCCAAAATTCGCTGGACTCTGGGGTAGTCCCAGTTGATTGGAAAACAGCAGATGTGACATCACTGTTTAAAAAGGGAGGTAGACAAAAGATGGGGAATTATAGACCGATTAGCTTAACCGCTGTAGTGGGGAAGATGCTTGAGTCTATTATCAAGGAAGAAATAGCAGGGCATCTCGATAGAAATTGTCCCGTTGGGCAGACGCAGCATGGGTTCATGAAGGGCAGGTCATGCTTGACAAATCTTTTGGAATTCTATGATGACATTACGAGCAAGGTGGACAATGGGGACCCAGTGGATGTGGTGTACCTAGATTTCCAAAAGGCCTTCGACAAGATGCCGCACAAGAGGCTGCTGCATAAGATAAGGATGCATGGCGTCAGGGGTAAAGTATTAGCATGGATAGAGGATTGGTTGACTAACAGGAAGCAGAGAGTGGGGATAAATGAGTGCTATTCTGGTTGGCACTAGTGGTGTGCCTCAGGGATCGGTGTTGGGACCGCAATTATTTACAATTTATATAGATGATTTGGAGTTGGGGACCACGTGTAGGGTGTCAAAGTTTGCAGATGACACTAAGATGAGTGGCAGAGCAAAGTGTGCAGATGACTGTGAAACTTTGCAGAGGAACATAGATACATTGAGTGAGTGGGCAAAGGTCGGGCAGATGGAATACAATGTTAATAAATGTGAAGTCATTCATTTCAAGAACAAAGAACAAAGAACAAAGATAATTACAGCACAGGAACAGGCCCTTCGGCCCTCCAAGCCTGCGCCGATCCAGATCCTCTCTCTAAACATGTCGCCTATTTTCTAAGGTTCTGTATCTCTTTTCTTCCTGCCCATTCATGTATCTGTCTAGATACATCTTAAAAGACTCCATCGTGCCCGCATCTACCACCTCCGCTGGCAATGCGTTCCAGGTGCCCACCACCCTCTGCGTAAAGAACTTTCCACGCATATCCCCCCTAAACTTTTCCCCTTTCACTTTGAACTCGTGTCCTCTAGTAATTGAGTAATTCGGTAGGAGTAACAGGAAAAAGGATTATTACTTGAATGGTAAAAGGTTGCAGCATGCTGCTATGCAGAGGGACCTAGGTGTCCTTGTGCATGAATCGCAGAAGGTTGGTCTGCAGGTACAGCAAGTAATTAGGAAGGAAAATGGAATTTTGTCCTTCATTGCTAAAGGGATTGAGTTTAAAAGCAGAGAGGTTATGTTGTAGCTGTATAAGGTACTGGTGAGGCCGCACCTGGAGTACTGTGTGCAGTTTTGGTCTCCTTACTTGAGAAAGGATATACTGGCACTGGAGAGGGTGCAGAGGAGGTTCACTAGGTTGATTCCGGAGTTGAGGGGGTTGGCTTATGAGGAGAGACTGAGTAGATTGGGATTATATTCATTGGAGTTCAGAAGAATGAGGGGGGATCTTATAGAAACATATAAAATCATGAAGGGAATAGATAAGATACAAGTAGAGAGGATGTTTCTACTGGCAGGTGAAGCTAGGACAAGAGGGCATAGCCTCAAGATTAGAGGGAGCAGGTTTAGGACTGAATTAAGAAGGAACTTCTTCACCCAGAGGGTTGTTAATTAATGGAATTCCTTGCCCAGTGAAGTAGCTGACGCTTCTTCTGTAAACGTCTTTAAAGCTAAGGTCGATATCTTTTTGAACAATAAAGGAATTAAGGGATATGGTGGGAGCGCGGGTAAGTGGATCTGAGTCCACGAAAAGATCAGCCATGATCTTATTGAATGGCGGAGCAGGCTCGAGGGGCCGGACGGCCTACTCCTGCTCCTAGTTCTTATGATCTTATGATCTAAGTCAAATTCAGAGAAATATGGAAGTTTGATGAGTCAGACAGATAGAAATTTGGTGATTGGAGAGACATATTAGGTTCTCCTTATAGAATCATAGAACGTTTACAGCACAGCAGGAGGCCACTTGGTTCATCGTGTCTGCGCCAGCTGAAGAACGATCCACCCAGCTTAATCCCACCTTCCAGCATTTGGTCTGTAGCCCTGCAGGTTACAGCACTTGAGGTGCATATCCAGGCACCTTTTAAATGAGTTGAGGGTTTCTGTCTCTACCATCCTTTCAGGCAGTTAGTTCCAGACTCCACCACCCTCTGGGTGAAAAAACTTTTCTTCAACTCCCCTCTAATCTTTCTACCAATCACTTTAAATCTATGCCCCCTTGTCACTGACCTCTCTGTGAAGGTAAATAGGCCCTTCATCTCCAATCTATCCAGACCCCTCACAATATTGTACATTTCAATCAAATCTCAGCCTTCTCTGTTCCAAGGAGAACAAACCCAGCCTATCCAACCTTTCCTCATAGCTGCATTTTCCCAGTCATAGAACCATAGAAAAGTTACGGCACAGAAGGAGGCCATTCAGCCCATCATGTCAGCGCCAGCTAAAGAGAACTAGCCGCCCAATATAATCCCACCTTCCAGCACCTAGTTTAGATTAGATTAGATTAGAGATACAGCACTGAAACAGGCCCTTCGGCCCACCGAGTCTGTGCCGAACATCAACCACCCATTTATACTAATCCTACACTAATCCCATATTCCTACCAAACATCCCCACCTATTCCTATATTTCCCTACCACCTACCTATACTAGTGACAATTTATAATGGCCAATTTACCTATCAACCTGCAAGTCTTTTGGCTTGTGGGAGGAAACCGGAGCACCCGGAGAAAACCCACGCAGACACAGGGAGAACTTGCAAACTCCACACAGGCAGTACCCGGAATCGAACCCGGGTCCCTGGAGCTGTGAGGCTGCGGTGCTAACCACTGCGCCACTGTGCCGTAGCCTTGCAGGTTACAGCATTTCAGGTGCATGTCCAGGTACCTTTTAAATGAGTTGAGGATTTCTGCCTCCACCACCAATCCAGGCAGTATTCCAGACACCCACCACCCTCTGGGTAAAAGTGTTTTTCCTCATGTCCCCACTAATCCTTCTACCAATCGCCTTAAATCTGTGCCCCCTGGTAATTGACCTCTCTGCTAAGGGAAACAGGTCCTTCCTGTCTACTCTATCTAGGCCCCTCATAATTTTGTGCACCTCAGTTAAGTCACCCTTTAGCCTCCTCTGTTCTAAGGAAAACAACCCCAGCCGATCCAAACTTTCCTCATATCTGCAACTTTCAAGCCTTGGCAACATCCTTGTAAATCTCCTCTGTACCCTCTCTAGTGCAATTACATCCTTCGGGGTCTTGACAGGGTCGATGTGGAAAGGATGTTTCCCCTCGTGGGAGAATCTAGAACTAGGGGTCACTGTTTAAAAATAAGGGGTCGCCCATTTAAGGCAGAGATGAGGAGAAATTTTTTCTTTCAGAGGGTCGTGAGTCTTTGGAATTTTCTTCTTCAACAGGCGGTGGAAGCAGAGTCTTTGAATATTTTTAAGGCAGAGGTAGATAGATTCTTGATAAGCAAGGGGTTGGAAGGTTATCGGAGGTAGGTGAAAATGTGGAGTAATCAGTTCAGCCATGAACTTATTGAATGGCGGAGCAGGCTCAAAGGGCCAAGTGGCCTACTCCTGCTCCTAATTCATATGTTCATATGTTCTGTAATGAGGTGACCAGGATTGCACACAGTACTCAAGTTGTGGACTAACTAATGATTTATACAGTTCCAGCATAACCTCCCTGTTCTTTTATTCTATACCGCTTCCTAACCATCTTATTGACCTGTCCTGCTACCTTCAGGGATCTGAGGACATTCACTCCAAGGTCCCTCACTTCCTCTACACCTCTCAGTATTCTCCCATTAATTGTGTATTCCTTTGCCTTGTTTGACCTCCCCTAATACAGTGTCTCACACTTCTCTGGGCTGAATTCCATTTGTCACTTTTCTGCCCACCTGATATCTTCCTGCAGTCTACAGCTATCCTCCTCACTATCAACCACATGGCCAATTTTTGCGTCGTCTGAAAACTTCTTGATCATGCCCCCTACATTTACGTCCAAATCATTAATATATAGCAGAAAAAGCAGGGGACCTAGTACTGAGCCCTGCGGAATGCTACTGGTAACAGCCCTCCAGTCGCAAAAACACCCGTCAACAATTACCCTTTGTTTCCTGTCACTGAACCAATTTTGTATCCAGCTCCTATAGAGTTCAGGGACCCCAGTTCATCCATTTTTCATTTGTATAGAAAGTATTAAAAGTAGGATAAGCAACAGTCTACTAATAATTCCACGTTTTCTGCACAATTCAGTTGCTGCACGTAATTTGTGAATCCAGGAGCATAGTTCAGGAGGTTTACACATATGACTCAATCACAAAGGTGATACCAAATGGAGTTAATCCCCTGTAACATTGCACGTTTAATTCAATGGGTTTTTAGAGAATCATGTCTCCACCATGCAGCTTTACAAATAAGTAACTTTTCTGACAGTTCAAGGCCACAGTAACCACAGCCTCAAACCCTTAATGTAGTAATGTATTCTTTTTAAACCAACTCAAACAGGAATTATATGGGCTCTGATATTTGCGGGGTGCAGGGAAGCAGAGAACAGCCAATGGATGTTAATCTGTTAATTATGTATCAATTGTTTGATTATATGCAGGTGCAGGGTGTTAATTGGGGTCTTATTTGAGCACTTATAAGCAGACACTTACTGAGACTGGTGCTACATGTTTGTAATTCTTTTATTCTGTGCAATAAATGTGAAACTGAGTGAAGATAGGGTCCAGTATTATCCTTCCATAACAAGCTTTCTGGAGTTTGACAATGGATTTGGAGGTCCTGCTGAATTTAATGGCAGGATCTCAGTATCATTTCTTCTTCCATTTCACCTGGCAGCTGGCTAAATTGATAGCCTGGCCAGTGGATGGACCCACTCTTGGGAACAGTCTCTGGCAATCAGAAAGGGGCGAAGGATTGCAACTGGATCTGAAGGCATGGGGGCAAACAGGGTATGGGAGGGTTGACGAATAGTGTTGGCAGTGGGAGGAGATCAGAAAACGGGGCTGATGATCCTCCTGGCCCCCAAGGAGTGCTGGTAAATTCACTAACCATGTGGAACCGGCTTCCATTTCACTGTCAGGTTTCCTAAACCCTGAGAAATCTGTGCAGCAGCAGTGAATTTTAAATTGGACTCCCAAATGCACTGTGGGAGTCAGATTTAAGTATGTCCATAAAGTGTCCAGCCTTTCCATGGGGGCACTAGGGCACCCTGATAACCACTACCAAATAAAGGCAGTGACCGCATGCACGACATGTTAGGGACATGTTATCCCTATTTAGTTCTTTAACCCTGCTTCCAAACCTCTCCCGCAGGTCTTGGGTGGTTAATATAGGCCATACAGGCCGTAGTTTCCAGTAGGGATTTCCAACATTTAGTCGTCATTGTAATCATACATATCCACAAAATTATATCCACATGTCTTATTCACATGGAGTAGCAGAACGCAGGGATACATTAATTAGAGTATTCTCGAACTGGGGTGAATAACTAAGCATCTTTTAAATCTGTGACAGTTATTCCTAGACCTACTGGTTTTTATGGTAGTTGCAGCTATGTAGAACCTAAGAAATTTATCAGCTAAGCTTGAGAAATGGAGAATTTACCAAGGGTTATAATGTAATATTAGTAAGATGTTATACAGCTGAACTGACTTAAAATATAACGTGAACATTAATCAAATTACATGCAATTTGCTGTCAGCCCAGTGATGCTTACTAATCCAAATCTGGTAGAACTGCTGGCAGCACTGAGCTTCTTTCTCTTTATGCTTTTAGGATAGATTCTGGAGATTACTGACTCTTATTAAAAGCAGTTTACCTGTTCCTTCTTCATCAAAGCAAGCAAAAGCATTTCGAATGACATCTTCTGGATCTGTGCCATTTAGTTTCTCACCAAACATGGTCAGGAACATAGTAAAATTAATGGGGCCAGGAGCTTCATTCATCATCCCTTCTAGGTACTCATCTGTAGGGTTCTTTCCTGTTCACAAGGGTTCAAAGTTGAAAGTGAGATGCCTGCATTGTTTCATAGAAGATCCTGTACAATAGAAGGTAGCTGACTATGTAGTGACTGAGTCATCCTTAAGAGGCTTTACAGCATTTGTGGTGAAAAATATGCAGCTTAATGTAGCAAAACAACCTTTTTTTTATAGGCATCTTTTTCAAAAATTAACATTTGAGGAAACAATATATTTGTATTATGTGATTGCATGTTACTATATTTCATTGAAGTGGTTGTGAATGATACCAGGATAAACACATTTGGCCTACCCATTTGACCCTTTCATACCACTGAGCTCTTGATATGCATTGTATAAACAAGTGCAAGCAGAATTTTAAACAATATTTACTAGTTATATTTTATGCTCATAGTTCAGAGTTGGGGAACCTAAAGGCCTTTAGTTCTAATATGAAGAAATTGACTCAAAAAATATAGGCCATAATTCCCATGAAAGTGCTGCACATTTTAGTAGATATTTCATGGCTTTACCGAGAGAAGCTAACATATCATGCAGGTCTTCCTTGTCAATGAAGCCATCACGGTTTTGGTCTATCATGTTGAAAGCCTCTTTGAACTCCTGGATCTGAGACTGATCAAACATTGCAAATACATTGGAAGTTGCACGCTGAGGGCGCTTCTTTGCGGTCTTTGCCTTTGCTCTTTTGCTGGACATATTGATATCTTAGTGACCTAAATAAAGAAGACACAAGTTAAAAGCTTTATTTTAACAAATGCACCACAAATAGTACACAGGCTGCAAGACACATCAGATTCATGTTTTAGCAAGTCTGGGCCCATTTGACTGGTAGAAGAGGATTAATTTGTGAATGCCATCAAGTCACTGAACCCATAAAGGAGTTAAACACGCTCAGATCTTCTTCAGCAGTGTTCCCTGGAAAGTAATTACTCGGATTAATCTCTTAATTAGGGAAATGCTCCAAAACCCACGACATGGATTAGGTGAAGCTCACGGTATTAAAATCAGAACATTGTGAAATACCATAAATAGCTTTTTATTTCCCTCAGAAACTGAAGATTTTGCTGAAGGTAGTGAGGCTATTTCATTTTAGATTCATTGTTAAACTCTTTAGTTATCAGAGGAATGTTCACTTTGTAAAAATCAAACCCCTTTTTGCAGCTAAGTGGGACATTAATTGATTTTGGAAAACTGAACATATTTGAAGCCAGAATATATTTCTTGTTAAAAAAAAAGAATTATTTTTGTTGTCATCTTTGTTCCAGTTTTACTGAAGTGCAGAAAGGATATTCCAATCAAAAGGTTAATTTATTTTCTGGCATTTGATTAGCATAGTTTAAAAGGATTACAATATGGATGAGTACTAATTAACTCGTCTGAGGACTTATGTTACATTATCGTAACATTCCATGCTGTATTTTTATATTATGTTGAGAATAACATTGAAATTAATCCAGTTATAGTCTTTGTCTACTTCATCACCAGAATTTGTACAGAGAGTTATAATAACTAGCAGTGTCTAAAATTCCATACCGTAGGTGGGCTATTCCTCTACAATCAACTTCCTGGAGATTTTAGTACTCACAGGAAGCACATTCAATTGTGCACTTTTGCTTCCTGGATGGCCCTGAGCTAATATCTGTGAGTGATACACCCTGGTGAGGTTTCAGATTTGGTCCCCAGGCTTTGCTGATGTCAGCTGGGGCAGTGGAAGCAGCCCAACAACTGGCCGCAGCACCCCTGGTTGAGAGAGGGGAAAGTTATCCATTGCTTCCAGCTTGTTGGGATGATACCTGCTGGAATTGCAACAGGTGAGGATAGGAACAGGTTTGACTGTAAAGCCTGCCTCCCACAGTCAAATAGCTTGCTGTCACTCGCCATCATGGTGCATGCATGAACAGCAATGTAGGTACAGCACAGAAAGGTGACTGCCTATGGAACTGCATGTCAGGAGGGAGTTTAACACCTTCAGGAGAGGAAGGGAAAATAAGAAAATTGGAAGGGGACAAAAAAAGCAATGTTTATTACTGGAGGATTTGTGACTATTTTCCTGTCAAGTTGGAGAAAATTTACGTGCATTTAATAAAGTTCAGTTGCTTTGCTTTTTTTTTGTGGAGTTGGTCTGTTAAGGAAATATTTAAATAGTTTTTAAATAGCAACCCACAGGAAATAGAACAGTTCATACACTTCACATTTTTTTGGCTCTGTTTTTAATTAGATGCTGTTTGAAAGCACAGGAAAGGAGCAGGACTTGGGCCGTAATATGCCAACGGGTCCTTCACTGTCTTTGTGTTTTGTTACTTTGCCATTCTCTTCAAATTGATTTCTAATAGTGGTTATGGAGGAAACCCATTTCACTTTGTGGTGATCTATAATTTTACTGCAATCCTCCTCACCCCACTTTTCATCGTAAAAAAGGAAGAACTCTGCTTTTCCACTTTTCTGCTTTTTTTTCATTTTTGGTTTCTTCTGAAAGTAGTGATTTGTACTGAAATGTGGTCCCATGGCTCACAGCAGCTCTCATCTGCTCCTCACTGTCCCTCACACATAAGTCTGGACTGAGTGTTAGCAGACCATCCTTGAGATGCCAACCTGGATGAGCTTAATCCTGCCCTCCACATGTGCAGTTTGAGCTGGAGGCAATCAAGGTAGGATATTCTGGTCCTTTTTATTTCACTACTAGATTAGGGACAGTGTAGTCAGTCATAGCACTCCACCACCACTGCGCCACTGACTTGGCATTGAACATAGGATTGCCTTGTCTGTGTAATTAGCAGTTAGGGAACTAAAAAATATAGCTTTCAATTATCGGTTACAGGTGCTTTCCAAGCCTGCTTTGTTGCTATCAGATTTCTATATTCAAATAATTGGAAAAATATATTTGTTTTTTTCCTTTAAGCTGTTCAAAATGTAAAAGCAGAACATTCATTTTGAATGTCAAGTTTGGCAGCAGTTCTGGAGCCTGACTGGGTATGAGGTCCATTTTTAATCATACTCAATTGCACATTTCATTAACAGTAATTTGTTTCAAATGAAATTGCCGGGATTATTTATTACAGCATTAGTTTCACTGCGATTCTACAGCTGTCTCCCATTACAAAGGACTTTGAAAGAGTGCCTTATTTCTTGTCATGAAGAATCAAACATTAATCAGCTATCTCTGGGCCAAAATGAAAGAAAGAAGCTCTTGTTCATTTAATTTATCTTCATCGTTCATTATTGAAGCCGTCTATTACAAATGCAAAATCTGAAATAAAAAATTTACTAAGGTATAACTGTATTTTGAAGCCCCCATACGGATCAAGTCAGATTTCAAAAGTTCTGTCAATGATGACGTATTTACTTGGTCAATTTAAATTGAGCGCCATCTTTTGCAATAGAAAACATTTCTAAACTTAGTATAAACAGCCCGTGACACTCTACTGATGGCTTGGTGGGTAGATGTATTACATGATGTGGTACTCAGATATACCACCAAGAGTTAATGTCTGGTCTGCCTTGAGTTAGCTGATCTTAATAAGGATGGCAGAGAATGCTTCAATTAGCCTCATTGCCACTTGGCTTGGGAGGAGGAAAAATAAATTGAATGAAAATTGGCCACAGTTCCTTCTGCAGATCACTCTTCACTGACCTCTGCTGGAAGTGTACTTGTATGGAAATGAGGCAAACACAAAATCAGATTGGGCTGTGATGCACCCTGTGGTTGAATAACCTGCTGACTCTCAATGTTTGGTCTCACATGTGAAGAACGACCACTTCAGCATGATACCAAAGAGCAGTTGGTGCAGGGGAAATCACATCAATGTCTTCAGGGGAGAAAAACTTCCAAAACAAAATCTGGTTATTTTGTGCACGCTCCAGACAAATTCTTCATAAGGATACGTTGGACGCATAACTCACCAGGAATCATAATAATCCTGCAAACAACTAATCCTATTGCAAAATAATATATTCAAGTGCTTTGTGATTGTTTCAAATGGTGGCTTGCTATGATCACAGTATTCTATACAACAGTAAGTATCCAAGCTGCAAACTACATTGTCCTTGTCCTCCCACCAAATTGGAACATTTTTCACTGAGGATTATATATGCAAATTGGAAAGTATTCAAAACCAAATATTTTTGTTGCATGTTTCCACATGTAATTATACTGTTTCTTTTCCTCATGCAAGTGGGAACTTCTGTGTTGTCTTTGTTGCCTTTATGTTTTGACATTTATATCTCATTTCTGCTGAGCTCCCAATCATATGGTTTTAAGTGAAAATATTCTACTGACACAAGCTTGTTTTTTCTAAAGGTTACATTTGGATTTAGAAATTACACTTGACAATGGGGTCCAGATACAATGGGCTAGAAATTTGATCTTGCCTGAAAAGGGGTACACAGGGGTCTGGCTTGCGCAGCATGTGCCTGTTGTATGTGACACTGGCAACTCACTATCTCATGCATCCAGTGCTACCCCTATTGGCTGTGCGCCTGTTTGGGGGCGTGAGAAATCGAGCCTCTCTGACTTCTTTAAAGGCCGCCAGCAGCTCTTAAAGGGGAAGGTGTACAGCAGGGAAACATTACAAGGTATAAATTGGATGCAAGAGATCCAGTGTGGACAGCAAGATTCACAAATGCAGGGTTGGAGACCCTGTTCCAGGTGGTAGAAAGGAGGACAGAAGGTCCTCCAGAAAGTGGGAAGAGGAAACTGAGGAGGTCAATGTGAGGAGTGCAGCTCCAAGGATGTGACTTCAATGCCAGAAAAAGTTTAATGACCTCCGCAGAGTTGTCATGGTAAGAATTTTACTGCTCACCTCAATTACTCTCTTCCTCACACCACCAGCACTGCAGCCTCATGACTTGCAACACTCCCCTCTTCTATTTCCCTTCACTCTCCTACAATCACTGCACTACATTTCACTCCACCTCTTTCCCCTCCAACACACGCAATCTGTATTTCCTACTCTGGCCACTGTTTGCAACTCTGTTGCAGAATCCATCTGCAATATTGCAACATGACAGCCACATTCTCAAAACAGCTCACAAGACTGTTACTAACACACTCCTTTCTTTCATTCAGGACAAAGTAGCGCACAACATCAGGCAGGACGTGGCAACTGGAGGAGGCTGAGCTCAACTGTACATCCTTTCTCCACTGGAGGAGGACGTGCTGGACGAAACAGGCAGAATGTGAGTCATGGCTTTGGTGAGCGGCAATGAGATTTCTCGTGGTGCCATGGCTTTCATATGTCAGGTCTGCATCAGTGCCCAGGTTGCTGACTGGAGATATGAGCTATGTATGGAGGGGATATCCCCTGTTGCAAAGTAGCCACCTGTGACCTAATCCAGCCCTCTGGTGATGGGTTGGGAGACGGGGGGTGGGGTGGCGAGGGGAGGGTGGGGGTTGGTTGTGGGTGATGGAGAGCACTATAAAATGGTGAGGGAAAGCTGGGGGGGTGGGGGCCCATCATCCTCCCGCCGCCATACCATTTTACCAGCTTCGGGGTCACTGTCCCTAATTGCCCTTGAACTGAGTGGCTTGCTCGGCCATTTCAGAGGGCATTTCAAAAGTCAACCACATTGCTGTGGGTCTGGAGTCGCATATAGTCCAGACCAGGTACGGACAGCGGATTTCCTTCCCTAAAGGACATTCGTGAACCAGATGGATTTATATAACAATCGACAATGGTTTCATGGTCAACATGAGACTAGCTTTTTAATTCCCAAATTAATTAAATTCAAATTTCACCATCTGCCGTGCTGGGATTTGAACCCATGTCCCCAGAACAGTAGCCTGAGTATCTGGGTTACTAGTTCAGTGCCATTACTATGCCACTTAAATAGCTAATTAAGGGCCTCGTCCCGTTGCTGCTGGCATTTTACCAGTCAATGGCTTAGTTGGAATAAAAGTGGCATAGAGGACTGGCGCAGGATGAATGAATCATGACCACTGCAAAGAAACCAGGCACAGGCTTGCATGGTGTGTAGCCTGTGGTCGCAAACAAGCTGCATGTTGAGTAAGTGTTATTCCTTTCTATTGAGCGAGATGCCAGATGGTGATGGGATGGGGAGCATCCAAGGCAATGTGCATGCAGTCTGTGGCACCTTGGACTCTGGGAAAGCCTGCAATGTGGACAAAGCCTAGTATTCTCTTTTCCTGCTTTGCTTTGTCAATGGGGAGTGTGATGTGTGTTCCTCCTGGATTAGAGAGCCTTGGCCACCACTCTGATACTGTGGTGCACAGCAAACTGCAATATGTCACATGTAGTGCTGTCTATGCCCTGGTTTGGGGCTCCACTTGTGGCTGCAGCAGGTTGCATAGGTCCATGACTGCCTCCTTGGTAAAGTGAAGGTGCCTTATCATTGCTCCTTTGTGAAGTTGGCTGTGAAGTGTCCCCTGAAGACCCACTGTGGGTATAGCTTCTTCCTGCATAGCGCATTCTGCCTCCTCCTCCTCCCTCTTCTCCCAGCTGATCTTGCTTTCTGCTGTCGTCTTTGCTTCTCCCCTTTATCCTCCAGTTCTGAAGGCAGGCATATGAGACCTCCCATCAGTGGAATCAAATTCTTTACAAAGCAGACAAAGAGTGCTGCACTGGCACAAAGTTGTTCCCAGATGTCAGAATTAACTTGTGGAATGCAACAAATATCCCCCAAAAAATGGCCCAGAAGTTAACCAGTAACCAGGACAAAGCAGCAACTGACCTGTATGGAGTGGATGAGCCTTTAATTGTTACTCCTGCAAATTCCTTGCTGACTGTTTGTACTATCATTAACTGGGGTGTTTATCACATAACGAGTCAGGCTCTGGGATAGACCAATTTTGCAAAAAGGTTCCACAGCTAGCATAGGAACCTTATTTTAATATTATACTGAGCAGTGCAATCTAATATGATGGGCTGTGCAGTTCCAGCACAAGACAGGCGTGCACCAAAGCCTGCCATACTGGACCTTTCAGAGCCTATTTAATGGCCCTAAAATGGGAGCAGCACAGTCAAATTTCTAAGCTAATTTATTTCAGATTAATGGGTATGTATTAAACATAAAGGTGTAGAAATTCACATTGGACAGTAGTGCAAAGCAGGCGTTATCGAATCGGCCGCCCCATTATACTCACCGCTCGATATTCACTTTCATTGTCTTCAGTAGAATTGAATATTAGACAAGGCGCATAACGGGTGGCCTATATGACAGCAGCCGTTTAGCGTTACCACCCAAGACAAATTTCTATCCCAAAGTTTGTGCATTTGTTATGGTGAAATTGCTAAAGCCCTTTTCTGTCATTGTGGGAAGGAACAGTTTGTTCCCTAAGAGGATTTACTGCTTGTTCGATGTTTATGAAGTATCAATTAATGGGACATGTAGCTAAATTTTGTTCACTTTGTGTTTCTCTCTAAATATGAGTTAGGGATACAACTGGCTGAAGTTTTACTTAGCTGACCCGTAGGGAATGGTTCGGTCAGAAAGTTGCAGGAAACCTGGAATTTGGGATTCCTCCAAACGTGCGTGTCTGTGATGTCACCAATTGGTTCCTCACCCAGAGACCAGCCTGATTGATAGGCTGGACCCCAAGTCAGGTGGGGAGCCAATCGGTGAAGGCAGCAGGAGCAGGTAAATCCACGCAGGGGCGTGGGTTGATCCGGATGGGGGAGGGGAGTGTCGATTGGAGTGAGCAAAAAGCATGGCTGATCAGAGCGGGGTGGGGTATCGTTTGGGGTATAGGATGGGACGCGATACACGGGGGTGGTTGATCGGGTGGGCTGCCTATCCTGAGGTGGAGGGGAGGTCAGGGGCCTGGGGTGGAGGGATCAGAGGCCTTGTGGTGAGGAGAGGTCAGGAGCCTGAGAGGGAGAGACTGTTGACCTCAATTGGGTGGGGGGTTGGGGGGAGGGGAATGGCAGGTGTGGGAATTGGGGCCCTGATGGTGGTGGGGGATTGGAGGCCTGGTGGGGGTTGGGGAGGTCGGAAACCTCACAGGAAAAGTCAGTGGGCTGCAGGGGTGGTGGGGTTCTCGATCATGGAGGCACCTCAGGCAGGTACCTGGATCCTGGAGAAAGGTGTAAAGGTAGTTACCTCCTGGAGCTGCAAATCCTCTCCTTGACACTTGGGAATAGAACTGGGAAAAGAAGTATTGACAGCTGCATTCATTGGGGGAATAGAATATCACCTCATCCATATACAAGCATCACATTAGAAAGTTTACTTTCTTCAAAATATCAGCCTGTATAAGTTTAGGTCCTGAAGAAAATAATTTAACCCCTTGTTAGGAACCCAGCAAAGTAAAAAAGGTCTACAGAAGTCTATGCAGTCATCTGGCTGGTCCCAAAAATAAAGTTTTGTTTCTGAAGCATCTGTACCCTCAGTAACTTGCTGAATCTTTTTGTTTCTATGTTATTCTCTGGCTGTTAAATCATTGTGTTCAGGCTAAAACGAACGATGAACTTTATTCCCTTTGGAGTAGGTAGGATAACATGGTGGACATGCTACTTGGCCCACAGTGCAACATACTATCGAGAAGGGATAACGGAGTCTCATGGCACCCAATGCCATTTTCAGAATGCAGGGTTTGGTTCATAGAAAGAAAGACTTTCTTCATCTGCTTATGGAAAGTGGTTAGCGTTAAGATTCTCACAAGTCAGGATTTCTTACAATATTTGTAACCTGTGTTCATGGTGAAAGGGCAATATTCTGTGAATGTCGCACAATGTCCTTGCACAATGTGTCTGAATTTGTAGATGATTGTTTTCAAGCTCACTAAAGCTGGCCACTGAAGTGCACTTGGTGTCTTGAAAGCAGAAAGCAAAGAGTCCATGGAAAAATGCCTCATGTGTACTGTTTGCACACATTGTAGAGATCTAATCTGTGAGTGCCACTAGCATTGCAAGAGACTGAACATCACGTGTTCAGGGCAGACAATTGCTCTGTAAAGAAATCCATGTACCTTGCTGATGACAGCACAAATCTGAGTGGAAAACTCCTTAAAACAACCCAGGCAATGTTTGTACAGATACATCTGACCGATAGGTATGTTGTTGTGAAGTAGGCTTGACGTGGTCTGAATTCCAAAGCTGCACTGCTCAGCTCATCACCAATGCGAAGCATTTGCCTCTCAACGTAAGGCTTTTTCGCAACTTCTAATATCATTCCTTCATCACCTATGTATTTTGGATCACCATGTGATGTCATCTAAATATTACTATCTACACCCTCTGGGGGTGTGCGTGTGCATCTCTATATAAATGCTTGTTGGATATGATTTGGCACACTGTCACCAGTGGAAAGTCTCACTACAGCATACTTGGGTTCTGGCTTTGTTAATTGGAGAAAATAACTCAGAATAGGTACTTAGGCATGTTTATGTATGTGGTTGCAGCTTGTAGAGTGCTTGCAAGCATTACCACTAGTGCTCAGCCCATGTATGCATTGATTTGTTTCCCTTTGCAAATGTACATTATTTTAGACTGCACGACTCAATATAAAAAAGGTGCAATGCAGATTCATCAGGATGATACCAGGGATGACAGAATATAAATATGATGAAAGCTTTGGAAAAACTGCAACTGTATTCCGTGGAGGTCACAGACCTGGAATGTTAACTCTGTTTCTCACTCCACAGATGCTGCCTGTTCTCTTGAGCATTTCCAGAATTTTCTGTTATTACTAAAATGAAAGAGGGAATTCGTAGAAATGTAGTAAATTATGCAAATTTGCAAGGGTGTTTAGTGAAAGATTGTAGCCACTGATCAATGAATTGGTAATAAGGGATAATATAATCAGGAAATAGCTGGAGAAAAGACAAAATAGTTCTTAACATCAGAGAGAGAAAGATACGCTATTTTGGTCACATCATTAGAGCAGAGGTAAACAGAGACAAATATTGGAAGGAAAGATCGATGGAAAACATAGGAGAGGGAAGCAGAGAAGAAAATGGATGACGGATATAATGGACTGGATGCAGTTGACCTATGCAGAACGTGTAATGGCAGCACAGGACAGACAGAGGTGGAGATCCATAGCAGTCAACCATCTGGGAAGAAGGTGCAACCAATGAACGAATGAACAAACAAAATCAGGATTAGTACTGGAAGTATAAAGGAGTGCATTGGAAAAATTGATGAAAGCCGCAGCTCAGTTGACTGCACTCTCGTTAGAAGGTTTTGGGTTCAAGTCCCACTCCAGGCCGGCAACTCAGAGCAGTACTTCCACTAGCCCACATGGCCAAACTTCGTCTAATGATCCCCCTGCCCTAGCCCTGAACTCACATCTTTCTCTAGTTTCTCTCCTATCTCCCCTCATGCCCTCTCTGAACTCATCTTGTCCATGAGACCCATCTCTGGTTCCCTTGATTCTATTCCTACTAAATTGCTGATCATCCAATATTCCCTCGTGATCCCCGTGTTAGCCGATATTGTTAACCGTTCTCTCTCTTCAGATGTTGTCCCTCTCCTTTAAATCTGCCGTCATCACTCCACTCCTCAAAAAAAAAACCTTGACCTCACCATCCTTGCAAACCACACCATCTCCAACTTCCCTTTCCTCTCCAAAGTCCTTGAATGTGTTGTCGCCTCCCAAATCTGTTCCCATCTTCCCTGGAACTCCATGTTTGAATACCTCCAATCAGGTTTCTACCCCTGCCACAGTATTGAAGCAGCTCTTATCAAAGTCACAAATGACATCCTACATGACTGTGTCAAAGGTAAACTTTCCCTTCTCATCCTTCTCGACCTGTCTGCAGCCTTTGACGTGATTGACCACACCATCCACCTCCAACGCCTTACCACTGTTATCTAGCTGGGTGGGACTGCTCTCACCTGGTTCCATTCTTATCTATCTAAGTGTAGCCAGAAAATCACTTGCAATGGCTTCTCTTCCTGTTCCTGCAAGGATCTATTCCCCAAGGATCTATCCTTGGCCCCTTCCTATTTCTCATCTACATGCTGCCCCTCGGTGACATACGAAAGCACAGCGTTAGTTTTCACATGTATGCTGATGACGTCCAGCTCTACCTCACCACCACCATTCTCAATTCTCCATTGCTGTTAAACTATCAGACTGCTTATGGATGAGCAGACATTTCCTCCAATTAAATATTGGGAAGGCTGAAGCCATCATTTTCGGTTCCTGTTTCAAACTCCATTCCTTAGCTACTGACCATATCCCTCTCACTGGCAACAGTCTGAGATTCAGCCAGTTTGTTCATCACTAAGACCGCCTATTTTCACCTCTGTAACATTGCTCAACTTTGCCCCGTCTCAGCTCATCTGCTGCTGAAAGCCTCATTCATGCCTTTGTTGCCTCTAGACTTGACTACACCAATGCATTCCTGGCTGGTTTCCCAAATTCTACCTTCCGTAAACTTGAGGTCATCCAAAACTCTGCTACTCGTGTCTTAACTCAAACTGTTACAATCATCTAGTTTCATGGTTTACATTAATACTTTTAGAGGTCACTTTTAGTTTTGAGGAAATTAAATTTGTAAATGTAGGATCATTGAGACTCTGAAATTCAGAAATTGGTAGACCACCCAAGGTATTTACACTTCATAGGTCTTTCCATGAGTACTTACAGGGCCAGAGTTAGGGGAGTGAGAAGTTGGGGAACTGAAGACGGTCAGTCTTGGTTAGCAATGTGAATTATTCATGTAGGCTCAGGATCAAAGGTTTTATTTCAAAGCTAGAAGTTAAATTAATTTAAATATCTATTGGACATCCCAAAGATCTTCTGTACCAGAGAGTTAAGTGATTCAGGGAGGTTTTTGACAGTAGGCTTTTTCCAGAAGGTGGTTAGAATTCTGGGTGTCTCCAAGCTGGGGAGAGAGAGAGCTGCCAACAGTTGGTGTTTGGAAGCAGCTGGCCCCAGTAGCAAAGGGCTATCAGGAGCCAATGGTACTTTTTGATTCAAGAGTGCTAGTGAGGTCCATGCTTGAGCTGGGGAATCCCCAATCATGAGGTGTTGAAGGAGAGTTGAAGGTTTCGCTTTGCTGCACACTAGTGGAAGGACCCCAAGAGATCTTATACCTCAGAGGATAGCTGTAATACTATGAAGAGTCAAAGTGAATTCCTGAGAGCTGTGGCATGCCTTGGAATGGTCCCAGGAGAAGTGACGCAACTGCACCGAGACACGCATTCATTCGCGTGCGCGCGCGCGCACACACACACATAAACACAAACATACACACACAAGAGATAAATAGAGAGGAAAAGAGGAAAGTGGTTTGAAGTGAGGTAGCTGTTCATGGTTCACGGTAGACCTGTTGAATCCTCCTTGAGGTTAATTTCTCTTTTAAAGTTGCAGGCCTGGGTTGTTTGTAGATTTTTATTTTATTTTTATTTAGAGATACAGCACTGAAACAGGCCCTTCGGCCCACCGAGTCTGTGCCGACCATCAACCACCCATTTATACTAATCCTACATGAATCCCATATTCCTATCACATCCCCACCTGTCCCTATATTTCCCTACCACCTACCTATACTAGGGGCAATTTATAATGGCCAATTTACCTATCAACCTGTTGGTTGAGTCTGCAGACGGTGATCACTTTCAGTTCTCTGCTTCTCAAGTTGAAGGGTAGAATTCGCAGCAGGATACCTTCTTTGGATTTTGCTGGAGATCTCAGCTCTCGGCCGGACAGGCTTTTAGTGATTTTGTTCTGATTTCTTTCTCTCTCTCCAGAGAGCTACTTTTTAAGGTCAAAATGTTGCCTCTGTTGGAAAACACAGAGCCCCCTCCCTGTGATGAGCAACAATGACCCAGAATATGGCTACTTCATACCTTCTCTGTTAGAGCCCATTCAATTCAAAAATGTCTCTTGATGGGAGCAGGAAGGGTGTAATTGACATCTCCTAGCTTGAAATGTATCCTTTTGTCCTTACCAGACAGTACGAATGTTTGAATATACAGGGCCATGTCATTTGTCCTTCAGCAGCTATTTTGCAGCATATTGTCCACTTTTTAAAGGAAAAGTCAATTTTTTATAACTCTTCAGTTTCGGTTCTGCATTTCATTTGCTGCGCTTCACTTAAGCGTGACAATAAGACTTTACGTTCGATTGAGATTTTGGATTTAAAGTATAGGTGATTACAACCTATAGTGTTAAGTTAGTAGTGCTTGCTTTAAATCTTGTACAGTAAAGAATTTTGTTTAAAATGTGAAATCTTGAGGTGTAATTCCTTCAGTTGATAACTAGGAGTTCGAATTTCTTTTTAAAAAGTTACTGGTCTCCACCGAGATTGTAACAGCACCAAGTGCCATTATACATATCACTCCTGTGCTCACAGATCTACATTGACTCCCGGTCAAGCCACATCATCACTTTCTAATTTTCATCCTAATTTTCAAATCTCTCCATGGCCTCCCCCCTCCCTATCTCTGTAATCTCCTCCAGCCCCACAATCCTCCAAGATATCTGCGCTCGTCTAATTCTGGCCTCTTGAGCATCCCTGATTTTAATCGCTGCACCGTTGATGGTCATGCCATCAGTTACCTAGGCCCTAAGCTCTGGTATACCCTCCCAACACCTCGCCACCTGTTCCCCTCCCTACCTCACTTTCCTCCTTTAAGACACTCCTTAAAACCTACCTCTTTGACCAAGCTTTTGGTCACCTGACCCAATATTTCCTTATGTGACTTGGTGTCATACTTTGTTTTATAATGTTCCTGTTAAGTGCCCTGGGACATAGAGAAATAGAAAATAGGAGCAGGAGTAGGCCATTCGGCACTTCGAGCCTGCTCCGCCATTCATTATGATCATGGCTGATCATCCAACTCAGTAGCCTGTTCCTGCTTTCGCCCCATACCCTTTGATCCCTTTAGACCCAAGAGCTATATCTAACTCCTTCTTGAAAACATACAATGTTTTGGCCTCAACTGCTTCCTGTGGTAACGAATTCCACAGGTTCACCACTCTGTGGGTGAAGAAATTTCTCCTCATCTCAGTCCTGAAAGGTTTACCCCGTATCCTTAGACTATGACCCCTGGTTCTGGACTCCCCAACCATTGGGAACATCCTTCCTGCATCTACCCTGTCAAGTCCTGTTAGAATTTTATAGGTTTCTATGAGATCCCCCCTCACTCTTCTGAACACCAGCGAATATAATCCTAACCAACTCAATCTGTCCTCATCCGTCAGTCCCACAATCCCACGAATCAGTCTGGTAAACCTTCGCTGCACTCCCTCTATAGCAAGAACATCCTTCCTCAGATAAGGAGACCAAAACAGCACACAATATTCCAGGTGTGGCCTCACCAAGGCCATGTATAATTGCAGCAAGACATCCCTGCTCCTGTACTCGAATCCTCTCGCTATGAAGGCCAACATACCATTTGCCTTTTTTACTGCCTGTTGCACCTGCATGCGTACCTTCAGCGACTGGTGTACGAGAACACCCAGGTCTCGCTGCATATTCCTCTTTCTCAGTTTATAGCCGTTCAGATAATAATCTGCCTTCCTGTTTTTGCTAACAAAGTGGATAACCTCACATTTATCCACAATACACTGCATCTGCCATGCATTTGCCCACTCACTCAACTTGTCCAAATCACCCTGAATCCTCTCTGCATCCTCCTCACAACTCACCCTCCCACTCAGTTTTGTGTCATCTGCTATTTACTATGTTAAAGGCACTATATAATTACAAGTTGTTGTTTTGTTGTTGTTGTTGTTGTACTGAGGGAGGTGGTATCTTTCTGATGAGACATTTAAACCAAGGTCCCATTTCTCCTCTTATGTGGATGTGAGATCAAAGACCTCAGGGCACTTTTTCAAAAAAGAGCAGGGGAGGTCTCCCTGGGCTCCAGGCCAATATTTATCTTTTATCCAACATCACTAAAAAAAAATTGTCTGGTCATTATCACATTCCTGTTGTGGGACCTTGCCATGTGCAGTTTGGCTGCAGAATTTCCTACATTACGACAGTGAGTACACTTCAGAAGTACTTTACTGGCTATAAAGCACTTTTAGACATCTGGAGGTCATGAAAGGCACTATACAAATGCAACTTTTTTTTTACGTATTCATGAAAATGATTTGTACAATTTAGGCTCCCTCCCAACTCTTTTTGTGTTTGCAGCAAAAGTTTTGTGGGTAGACATTTCCTCCTATGATCAGAAACATATACACATATGTGTGCTGTGAATGAATCTTGCTGTTTTATGGAGCTATTTTAGACTGGAGGCTGCACGAGCTGCACACCACACATTCCTACTTTACAACAGTGACTAGGGAAAATCAGATACACGTAAAATTCTCTGTGCAGACCTTTGACACTCCAAGCCAAAGCAGCTTGTTCAGACTAAGCATGTAAATATGCTTTTAATCAAGTTTAATTTTCAGGCAGTTAATGTTTTACCCAAGTTACAGCATTTGGAAGGATCTTGTTTTTTTACACCTGCCTTGTATATCTCAAAGAGCTCAGTTTCGATAAACTCACAATGATTGTGAAACATCTACAAACTTGGATTTTGACCAGCATTTCAAAGCAGAGAGTACAGATACAATTAACTTCTTGACTAACCCCCTTTCTTCAGTAGACCGTCTGGTTGGACAGCCCTCACAGAAATGTACATATCCTCAGATAGAGTTGCGCATTACTGGACGTCCACCACCCACCAACAAACCACCCCTCACCCCTCTGGCCCTTCAACATGCTCAAACAGAATCTTTTCAGCTAACATGGTTTTATTTTATCGTAACAATATAGTTAGTGGCTTATGGAAAATAGATATTTCAATTTGAGGGTTATTAGGGCCATTGATAGTGTACTTGAGGAAATGACATAAACACTTGAAAAAAAATATCAGAAGGTCCAAGGCAAGAACAAGGAAATGGAAAGAGAGTAGCTAACTCTATCTTTGTTGTGGAGCTAATACCAACACAGTCATTATGAACTAAACTGTCTCCTTCCCTGATTCTTAATAGCACAAAGGTATCAATCATACTTATCTGCTTATTTTTGATTTAAAAATTTATGAACAAAACCCATTTACTTGCAGGAAATTTTCCTTTATTCTCATTTGATTATTTCTCTTACATTGTCTGCACCTTAAACCAGAAGTGCCTAAGATGGCTCCTGGGCTATAAGCTCCCGAGGAAGCTCCCTTGCTGTGCAACTCTATCCATGGCCATCTGCTCCCATTCTTAGTGCTTCTCCCCCAATCCACCCTCTTAAACTGTTTAAATTCCCCTGGCTCTTTAATCAGTACATTTTAGCCCTAACTACAAGTTAACAGCTAGTTTAATGTTACCTGGGCCCACTGCCCTCTCCCAGCCATACCTGCTGTTTGCTTTCTTCATTGAGCACTGAGATTGGGCGCCACAGGTTGCCTTTGTCGGTGGGAGAGGTCATTGCACCTCACTGGACAGCTATCGTCTGCCTCAAACCGGGCAGCCCCCGGTCAATAAGGTTCTGTCCCGCCACAGTCTGCCTGCTTCAATGGGTGCTTGGAGCTCAGGGTCATTGCCCGAAAAGTGGACTGCAACACCGCACCAAACAGCATGAAAAAGGGAAAGAAGGTACCAGCCCTTCGTTTTGCAAGCTGGAACATCAGAACTATGTGTCTTGGCCTGTCGGAAGACCTTACACAAATCAACGATTCTCGGAAGACCGCTATCATTAACAACGAGCTCAGTAGACTCAATGTGGACATTGCAGCACTTCAGGAGACACGCCTCCCTGCGAGCGGATCTCTAACAGAGCAAGACTACACCTTCTTCTGGCAGGGTAGGGATCTTGAAGAACCAGGACAGCATGGAGTGGGCTTCGCCATCAGAAACTCTTTGCTCAGCATGATAGAGCCACCTTCAAATGGCTCAGAACGCATACTGTCCATCCGACTGCTCACCGCCTCTGGTCCAGTACACCTACTCAGCATCTATGCTCCAACACTCTGCTCCCCACCTGAAGTTAAAGACCAGTTCTATGAGGAACTCCATAATATCATTCGTAGTATCCCCAATACCGAACATCTGTTCCTGCTGTGGGACTTTAATGCCAGGGTTGGGGCCGACCATGACTCATAGCCCTCCTGCCTTGGGCGCAATGGCATTGGAAGGATGAATGAGAATGGACAGAGACTACTTGAGTTGTGTACCTATCATAACCTCTGCATCACCAACTCGTTCTTTCACACTAAACCCTGTCACCAGGTTTCTTGGAGGCACCCAAGATCATGTCGTTGGCACCAGCTGGACCTCAGCTTCACAAGGCGAGCCTCCTTAAACAGTGTTCAAATCACACGCAGCTTCCACAGTGCGGACTGCGACACCGACCACTCCCTGGTGTGCAGCAAGGTTAGACTCAAACCAAAGAAGCTGCATCACTCCAAGCAGAAGGGCCACCCGCACATCAACACGAGCAGAATTTTTTATCCACAGCTGTTACAAAAATGTCTAAATTCACTTGGAAAAGCCCTTCAAAACACTCCCACAGGGGATGCAGAGACCAAGTGGGCCCACATCAGAGACGCCATCTCTGAGTCAGCTATGACCACCTATGGCAAACATGTGAAGCAGAATGCAGACTGGTTTCAATCTCACTTTGAAGAGCTGGAACCTGTCATAGCCGCTAAGCACATTGCACTGCTGAACTACAAGAAAGCCCCCAGCGAGCTAACATCCGTAGCACTTAAAACAGCCAGAAGCGCTGCACAAAGAACAGCCAGGCGCTGCGCAAATGACTACTGGCAACACATATGCAGTCATATTCAGCTGGCCTCAGACACCGGAAATATCAGAGGAATGTATGATGGCATTAAGAGAGTTTTTGGGCCAACCATCAAGAAGATCGCCCCCCTCAAATCTAAATCAGGGGACACAATCACTGACCAACGCAAGCAAATGGACCGCTGGGTGGAGCACTACCTAGAACTGTACTCCAGGGAAAATGTTGTCACTGAGACAGCCCTCAATGCAGCCCAGCCTCTGCCAGTCATGGATGAGCTGGATGTACAGCCAACAAAATTGGAACTCAGTGATGCCATTGATTCTCTAGCCAGCGGAAAAGCCCCTGGGAAGGACGGCATTACCCCTGAAATCATCAAGAGTGCTAAGATTGCTATACTCTCAGCACTCTATGAACTGCTTTGCCTGTGCTGGGACGAGGGAGCAGTACCACAGGACATGCGCGATGCCAATATCATCACGCTCTATAAAAACAAGGGTGACCGCGGTGACTACAACAATTACCGTGGAATCTCCCTGCTCAGCATAGTGGGGAAGGTCTTCGCTCGAGTCGCTTAAAACAGGCTCCAGAAGCTGGCCGAGTGTGTCTACCCTGAGGCACAGTGTGGCTTTCAAGCAGAGAGATCGACCATTGACATGCTGTTCTCCCTTCGTCAGTTACAGGAGAAATGCCACGAACAACAGATGCCCCTCTATGTTGCTTTCATTGATCTCACCAAAGCCTTTGACCTCGTCAGCAGATGTTGTCTCTTCGGATTACTAGAAAAGATCGGATGTCCACCAAAGCTACTAAGCATCATCACCTCATTCTATGACAATATGAAAGGCACAATTTAGCATAGCGGCGCCTCATCAGACCCCTTTCCTATCCTGAGTGGCGTGAAACAGGGCTGTGTTCTCGCACCCACACTGTTTGGGATTTTCTTCTCCCTGCTGCTCTCACATGCGTTCAAGTCAGAAGAAGGAATTTTCCGCCACACAAGATCAGGTGGCAGGTTGTTCAACCTTGCCTGTCTAAGAGCGAAGACCAAAGTACGGAAAGTCCTCATCAGGGAACTCCTCTTTGCTGACGATGCTGCATTAACATCTCACACTGAAGATTGTCTGCAGAGTCTCATCGACAGGTTTGCGGCTGCCTGCAACGAATTTGGCCTAACCATCAGCCTCAAGAAAATGAACATCATGGGACAGGACGTCAGAAATGCTCCATCCATCAATATCGGCGACCACGCTCTGGAAGTGGTTCAAGAGTTCACCTACCTAGGCTCAACTATCACCAGTAACCTGTCTCTCGATGCAGAAATCATGGGAAAGGCTTCCACTGCTATGTCCAGACTGGCCAAGAGAGTGTGGCAAAATGGTGCACTGACACGGAACACAAAAGTTCAAGTGTATCAAGCCTGTGTTCTCAGTACCTTGTTCTACGGCAGTGAGGCCTGGACAACGTATGTCAGTCAAGAGTGACGTCTCAATTCATCCCATCTTCGCTGCCTCCGGAGAATCCTTGGCATCAGGTGGCAGGACCGTATCTCCAACACAGAAGTCCTCGAGGCGGCCAATATCCCCAGCTTATACACCCTACTGAGTCAGCGGCGCTTGAGATGACTTGGCCATGTGAGCCGCATGGAAGATGGCAGGATCCCCAAGGACACATTGTACAGCGAGCTCGCCACTGGTATCAGACCCACCGGCTGTCCATGTCTCCGCTTTAAAGACGTCTGCAAACGCGACAGCGATCGCCAGAGCTGGCGGGCAGCCATAAAGGCGGGGCTAAAGTGTGGCGAGTCGAAGAGACTTAGCAGTTGGCAGGAAAAAAGACAGAAGCACAAGGGGAGAGCCAGCTGTGTAACAGCCACAACAATCAATTTTTTCTGCAGCACCTGTGGAAGAATCTGTCACTCTAGTATTGGCCTTTATAGCCACTCCAGGCGCTGCTCCACAAACCACTGACCACCTCCAGGCGCTTACCCATTGTCTCCCGAGACAAGGAGGCCAAAGAAGAAAAAAAGAAGAAACCAGAATCAATCTAAAACCAAAGAGAATGGAATGCAAAACATAAATGCATTTTCTTATTGAATAATCTACAAAATACAGATATTATTAGTTCCTCATATTGCAGACATTTGTTGGACTTCTAATTTTTGAATAAATGTCTCCAGTTCCGATCATTTGTAGTGACATTGGAATTGCTGGATTTTGGAATTTCTATTGTGATATGCCTAATCTACAAACAATTACAGCTCAGAATCGGCCTTTATAATGAGCGTTGTTGAATGATAATGAAAGTCTCCAACAGAGGAGTAACAGGCATTCAGCGGGTATTTAAAACACTAAAACTTTTCTGTGGCAATTTCAGCTGCTTGATTTGTTTTCTAAATTTTTAAGCATTTGACCCTTTCCAGAGCCATGCCCAGATGTAATCAAATCTGTACATATAATTCTTACATTGTGGATGAGAGTTAATTAAGGAAACATTGAGAAACAGGGGAGGTGGTGGCATTGTGGTAATGTCACTAGACTAATAATCCAGAGTCCAGGCTAATGCTCTGGGAACATGGGTTTAAATCCCACCATGGCAGATGGTGAAATTTGAATTCAATTAACAAATCTGGAATTAAAAAGCTAGTTTAATGGTGACCATGAAACCATTGTTGATTGTTGTAAAAATCCATCTGGTTCACTAATGTCCTTTAGGGAAGGAAATCTGCCATCTTTACCTGTGCTGGCCTTCCACATCCCACAAATGAATTTAAAAAATCCTGAAAAACAGCTTCTCCAGCTGTAGTTTAGTTTTTAAGCTCTGGCTGCCTGAAAAATGGCAATTGTTTTCTGATTAAGAGTACTTCCATTAATATATCTAAATCTTCAAAACTAGAAAAGCAGCTCATATTAATAAATCACAGTTTCCTATCCTAAACTGTTTCCTTATGTGTAATCCAGCCTCCAAGATGCCACACTATTGGACACAAATGCAGTTGAAGAAGCTGTATTAAGGAATGTTTCTCAATGATTCCTTAATTCTCTCTTACCCATAATGCAAGAATTATATAGAAGGTTGAGAGGAGATTTGATAGAGGCGTTCAAAATCATGAGGAGTCTGGACAGAGTAGATAAGGAAAAACTGTTCCCATTAGCAGAAGGATTGAGAACAAGAGGGGACAGATTTAAGGTAAGTGGCAAAAAAAGCAATGGCAACATGAGGAAAAACTTTTTCACGCAGCGAGTTCTTAGGCTCTGCAATGCACTGCCTGAGAGTGTGGTGAAGGCAGGTTCAATCGAGATATTCAACAGGGAATTGGATTGCTATCTGGAAAGGAAGAACGTGCAGGGCTACAGGGAGAAGGTGGGGTAGTGGCACTAGGTAAATTGCTCTTTCGGAGAGCCAGCACAGACATGATGGGCCAAATGGTCTCCGTTTGTGCTGTAACAATTCTGTGATTCTATGTACAGATTTGATTACATCCGGGCAAGGCTCTAGAAAGGGTCAAACTCTTAAATGTTTAGAAAACAAATCAAGCAGCTGAAAGCATGAGTCATTACAGTCCCCCTGCCATTACTATCTTTCTTAGAGGGCTTCATATTCATCTCATAAATATTTACATTACTCCCACAAACATAAACTATATTTTTAAAGAGTTTTCCATTCAACAAATATTATAGCTGGTGTTTTTATGATACTACGAGAATCTTTTATCACTAAAAAGTTATCACTATTGTATAAACCATAGTCTTTCTCACATACCAAGATGATGTTAGCAGTAAATATCTGACGATATACAATTTTATTAACTTTTACTAGGGTCAGTTTTAATTGTATATGAACCTTGAAACACTGCATGGTAATCTCATAAATACAAATATTCAGACCTCACTGAAATCCTCAGGTTTTTCGAACCACTTTAGTTAAGGGATTATTCATTTTTATCCCATGCCATTTTTTCCCTTGACCAACTCGTCTAAGGGCATTGATTCCTTGCTGGGTACAGTTCCACATGCACTTTTTACACTACTGTACCTCACCTAAATAGCCATTCTTGATCTGTGTTCTGTGAAGTGTCAGCAACCTGTTTGACTACTGAAAGCATCAGTGCAAAGCTAATTCTGTCCTTATTTAAGCTGTACACACAGCCACATCTAGCATTAGTCAGTGGACAATAATCAGGAATGGAAACCCTGGACATTGTTCCCCTCCTGAATTCAATAGTAGTACCCCTCCTGACATCCAGGCTGAGATGAACTAACTTGGGACTTTCATGGTCTGCAGGGTTAAGTTGTTCAGGGGTTAAACTCCTGAGCCATAAGGAGACCAGACATTAATCATTAAAACTTCCGCAGCCAGAAAGCACAGTTCTGTTCTTGTATTTATTGAACGTTGTGCTTAGAGGAACACTTACACCATTATGAACTAGAAATTATTTAAAGCAACTATATGATCAATAGCCTTCCATTTTTGCATTTTGCTGCTATGAGAATAAACCTCAATTATTTTTTCTCCATGGATTCCTAACACTCTAGCCATGTAGTTTATTAAAAGAATTCATTCATACACCACAGGCTATTTGCATTTGTATTGATCCAGATGGCTGAGAGTAGTTAATAAATAAGGTAAAAGCCTGCATTCCTAACGCCTAGAATAATTGTATCTTACCATGGACATGCTTGTAACAGCCATTATAACTGGCACAGATATGATTGAAAGTGGTTTATTTGCTGTTTGTTGTAAATGTTCCAGTATGCGTTGCCCCTGGAACAATCAGACCTGTTTGCAGCCAGTTCCAACATACTTCATATAATATTAAACCATAGCAAGAAGCATCAAGTGCCAAATGGATAATTATGGGATATGTATTATAGAGCCAATTAAAAACAGTAAAACAACTACAGTTGTGTCACCAAAAATTTTGGGAAATTTGAGCTGATACATGAACAACAGCAATAATTTGCATTAATACAACTGTGTGACCACCAAAGATGGGACAAAGGAGTGGCGGATGCATGAGAGGCCTGAGTCAGAAGAACACAGAATTCTCAGGGATTATAGTACTGGAGGAGGTTACAGAGATAGGGATGAGTGAGACTATGAAGGGATTTGAACACAGAATATAAATTTGGAGGTGTTGGGAGACCAGGAGCCAATGTGAGCACTGAGGTAGTGACTGAATGGGACCTGGCGTGGGTTTAGTGTTTTGTATGAGCTGAAATTTATGGAGGGTGGAGAATGGGAGGCCAGTAAAGAGAGCATTGGAACAGTCAGGCCTGAAGGTGACAAAGACATGGCTGAAGATTTTGGCAGCAGATGGGCTAGTGCAGGGATGGAGACAGGTGATGTTACGGAATTGGAAGTCCGTAGCCTTTGAGATGGGGAGGATATAGTGTCAGAGCCTCAGCTTAGAGTCAAATAGGATGCCAAAGTTGCAGACAGTCAGCTTCAATCTGAGACAGTCGCCTGGGAGGGAAATTGAATCATTGTTGAGGATACAAAGTTTTTAGCAAGGAACAAAGCTTTGGTCTTATATTCAACTGTGGGCTTATCCAAGGGAGATTCAAGCCTGGGATAGTGGCAGGACAGTGGTCCTTAGAAGCAGTAGCTTGAAAATTTCAATTTGTAAAATCTGTATACATACTTCATAGAGACAATACAATGAGGTGGAACAAACCAAGTTATTGTATCCTATTGTTTTTAAAATATTCTTTACTTTTAGATTTTCTGATGCTGTGGATTCAGGAAGACCTCTTCCACATGATTACCATGGACTTTATTTATTTTATTTAGAGATACAGCACTGAAACAGGCCCTTCGGCCCACCATCAACCACCCATTTATACTAATCCTACATTAATCCCATTACCCTCTCACATCCCCACAATTCCCCTACCTATACAAGGGGCAATTTATAATGGCCAATTTACCCATCAACCTGCAAGTCTTTGGCTGTGGGAGGAAACCGGAGCACCCAGCGAAAACCCATGCGGTCACAGGGAGAACTTGCAAACTCCACACAGGCAGTACCCAGAATCGAACCCGGGTTGCTGGAGCTATGAGGCTGCGGTGCTAACCACTGGGCCACTGTGCCGCCCGACTATCTGATGCTGAGCCAGACTGTTCGCAACTTTGATGTCGTATTTGATACTGAGATGAGCTTCCGACCACATATCCAAGCAATCACTAAGACTAACTATTTCAACCTCCGGAACACCAATCAACTTTGCTCCTGCCTCAGCTCATCTGCTGCTGAAATTCTCATCCATGATTTTATTTACCTCTAGACTTGACTATTTCAAGACACTCTTGTCCGGCCACCCATCTTTCACCCTTCATAAACTTAAGGTCACCCAAAGCTCTACTGCCCATATCCTAACTCGCACCAAGTCCTGTTGACCCATTACCCCAGTGCTCACTGACCTACTTTGGCTCCCTGCTAAACAACACCTCGATTGTAAAATTATCATCCTTGTTTTCAAATTCATCCATGGCCTCGCCCCTCCCTGTCTTGTAACCTCTCCCAGCCCTACAATCCTACAAGATATCTGCATTCCTCCAATTCTAGCACCTTCGACATCCCCTGATTTAATGCATCCACTATTGGCAGCTGTGCTTTCAGCTACTGAGGCCCTAATTTCTGGAATTCCCTCCCTAAACCTCTCCACCTCCTTTCCTCCTTTAAGATGTTCCTTAAAAGCTACCTCTTTGACCAAGTGTTTGGTCATGTGCCCTAATATCTCCTTATGTGGCTCAGTGTGAAATTTTGTTTGATACATTCTTGTGAAGTGATTTGGAACATTTTATTGTGTTAAAGGCACTATGTAAATGTAAATGTAAGTTGTTGTTGAAAACTCTGTCTACTACAAGGACATAAAGTGTATTCCATGGTGATTCAACATAGAATCTACCTCCACTTCTTAACTGACCCAAGATATTTCAACAGATTTTAACCTACCATGTGGGGATTATAAGCACGAACCTATGTTTTACCATTTCAGTTTACCATTCTTATAGTGCAGTATACTACCAGCATTCCCACTGAATCCATTAAATCACCACTATCAACCTCCAGATTATTAAAACCAACCTGAAACTACACATTCATGTCGATATTGGTTGGATTTAATAAGACATACATTTAGGTTAATTACGAAAAGAGTATCAACATCCTATTGGTTTCAAGATCTGAATGTCAGCCAAAACTAACATATATATCACATACATGTACAAAATTCAGCTCACTTACTTTCAAACAAACAATACTGACTTTATAATGCAAATTATTACCTGCTTATGGCAAAATCTAATCTCACTTCAGCTGATTTTATATTGTTTCTTTGCTGTTGGCTGCCAACATACAGAACTCGTACAGCCAGCAGAAAAGCTCCAGAGTTTTTACTGGGTCTTCCTGATTGCTGCCAGTCTTTCTGGGGCCTGTGAATGCACTGTTCTAACAGCAGCAGAACAATCCTGGTGGTAATGCTATCACATTTCTGGACTGGTTGATTCTTTATAGTCACGTCACATTTGGTGCATGTCATGATGCCATTACTTCACGCATTTAGAAATGGCCAAACTATTACAGCCAGTCCGTGCATGCACAAAATACCATTGCAGCAAGTTTACAGGCAAACCAGTTGCACTATTTGGGTGTATATGTAGGTGAAGAACGTACCTGTGGCCTGCAATATAAAAATAACTATCATCTGCCAAATTACACCTTTGATCAATGGAAATCAGTGTCTTAAAGTACTTAAATCTCTGTCTACCCTCTGCATCTCTTAATTGCACTTCTTTGAGTGCACGAAAATCCATTAATGTTTCTCTCCAGCTCTCCCCTCCCCCCCCCCCCCCCCCCCCCCCTATCTCCACAGGCCACACAACAAGTCTTGCAAAGAAAACAAGCAATCAATCATCTTCAAGATAGTCTGGGCTGTGAGCAAGGATTAAGCAGGCATGACTCTCCCTTTGAATTAACCCCTTCCTTGTCAAGAGTCTTAAGGCCTCATTGGTGCCTCATCACAGCAGCATAGTTGAAATCTGGAAGTGCGGGGGAAAAGGGAGAAAAACCTGTGCCTTTCACCCCATTGCACTGCACATCGATTCTTCAATGTATTTGCCACCCTCTATATATAATGCATATTTTTTTAAAAAGAGCATTTTGTCTTCTTCATCTTGAAGAATAGATTTTACCTTTTATAGAAAAGTATGCATTAACTTGTAATGTAGGCAGCAAATTTACATTGAATTGCAGTTCAAGAAACTTACGCAGGAGCTTAACTTTTCTGCAATTCATAAATGATCATAACATTAAATTAGATGATTTCTCATATAGCGAAACAGTCATAGCAAATACAGTTTCATAATAAGAGAGGATGCAGTCTGTACGGATCTTCCCACTGCTTATTATACAAGTAAATCCCTTCAGTGTATGGCGATTAGGTTGAAATAATACTTAAGAATTTATAAAATGTAGTGCAACAACTTGCATATATAGCCCATTTAAAGTAGTAAAAAGTCCCAAGACACTTTACAGAAACGTTATCAAACAAAATTTGACACCGCCGCAGGAGGAGATATTTGGACATGTGACCAAAAAGTTTGGCCAAAGACATAGCGTTTAAGGAGCGCCTTAAACCATTAGAGAGTGGTAGAAAGGTGGTGAGGTTTAGGGAGGGAAGTTCAGAGCTCAGGCAGCTGAAAGCATTGCTGCCAATGATGGAGCAATGAAAATCGGGGATGTGCCAAAAACAAGTGCTGGAGGTGCTCAGAGAATCTCAAATGGTTGTAGGGATGGAGGAGGTTGCAGAGATAGGGAGGCGTGAGGTCATGCTAGGATTTGAAAACAAGGATGAGAATTTTAGAATTGAGCTGTTGCCAGACTGGGAGTCAGTGTAGTTTAGCGGCCACAGGATAAATGGGTGAACGGGACTGAAGAGTTAGGATAAAGGCATGCAGTGTTATGGATGAGCTCAATTTTACAGAGGGTGAAACGTGGGAGGCTATCCAGGAGAGCATTGGAATAGTCAAGTCTAGAGGTAACAAAGGCATGGGGGAGGGTTTCAGCAGTGGATGAACTGAATTAGGGGCAGAGTCAGGCAATGTTAAGGAGGTAGAAGTAGGTTGTCTTGGTGATGAAGAGCTAATATGTTAAGGTTTTACATCTGCATTTCACCAAAAATGAGGTATCGGTGGCACACATACAAAAAGCATCCAACACTGAAATGAATTTGAAAATAAGAGGATCTGATAGCTCCCCACTGGCTCTGTTTGAAAGTACACCATTTAACTTGAAACTGAACCATATAGATCAGGTTTAAGGTTCAAACTGCAATCTCTGCTGCACGTGCCGATCTTAACAGAAATGGAGGTAAGGACAAGGGAAAGGAAAATGAGCCATCAGACCTGATTTCTTAAAGTACCCTGTGCTCGAGAGTGTGCATGGAGATCAGCATTGGGCTTGGTTGAAGTGCCTCTTTTGGTCAAATATCCTGCTGACACGAGATTCACACATTGGAAACTGTCACTTGGGTAAAGCCCATCAGTCTTGCAACTCCCTGTTTGAATTTTAGGCAATCTTTAGCTGAAGCCATGCTGATGCTAACAATATTCCATTGAAAGCATTATTCTGTAGTCTTATTTTGTCTACAAAAATGCTTCTCTTACACTTTCCAGACAGGTCTCTAATCTTCTCACAGCACCAAAACAGCTCCAACCAAAGTCATAAACAGCCTTCAACACAACGGATCACACCATCCTCCTCCAATACCTCTCTTCCATTATCTATCTTGCTGGAACTGGCCTTGCTTGGTTGCACTCTTACCTATCCAATCATGGCCAGTGCAGCACTAGGAATGGCTACAGTTCCCACTCCACATTGTTTCACCAGAAGTCCCCAACGATCTATCCTTGGCCTCCTCATTTTTGTCAGTCCTCAGACACGGGGCTGGATTTTTTAGGGGCCTCGACGTCGGGATCCATGGCGGTGGGGGGGGGGGGGAGCGGGCATGAAGCTTGCCCTGGATGAGTCCTGCCATGGACCTCAACGCCAGAAGGGCCTGTCCCGATCTTGTCGGCGGCAGTGAGGCCTCGTGGCGGGACCCCTGCTGCTTGGGACCCGGATTTGAATACTCAAAAAAATTAACTCACCCTGCATTAATGACGTTCCCGTTGCCTCCAGAAGTGCCGACGTGATCTTCATCCCAGCGGCCGACACTGTCGCGCCATCAGCTCCTCACCCGGGGAAATGAGGCGTAACACCTGTGGGGAGGGGGGAGGAGGTACGTTTCTCAGTGTGGGAGTGGGGAGCGGGGTCAAACTCTTTGGATTGGTGGGGGGGATAGTGGGAAGGGGTAGAGGGTTCAAGCTATTAAAGGTCAGTGGGGAAAGGTCGCGATTCGAATCAAAGTTTTTTTTGGGGGGAATGACTTGATTATTGCTTGGGGGTTTGGGTGAGAGGAGTGCAGATGTAATGTAATTTGTAAATTAAATTTTAACACTTTGGTCCGTTTAAAAATTAAAATTTCTTCTAAGGGCTTTAAGCCCTTTAAAAATGGCGCCGGCACCTGCACAGTGGCACCACACACCGTTGCCATGGCCGGCTCACCTGCCCCCTCCACATCATCGGGAATAGGGGGGGCGGGTCCGCCCCGGCTGTGTTAATGAGCCACTGTGTATAAGATCGCGGCAGCTCCGTGGAGTAAAACCCGCGTGTGTGGGCTGCCATCTTTTACGGCCACCGTCGTACTTGGCAGTGGCAACATAGAATCCAGCCCGGGGTCTCAGCTTTCGCATGTACATTGGTGATCCCCAGCTCTACCTCTCCACCACCATTCTTGATCCTCCTTTCCCTCTATTATTAGACAGCTTGTCCAACTGTTTTAATGAGCTGCAATTTCCTCTAGATACTGTGTTCTGTCTACCCCCCCACCACTTGGCATAAACTGCATATCCTCATCACCCAACTTATCCGTTCCCAGCCACTGTCTCAGACTCAACTAGACTGATAGTAGCCTTGGGGTTCCGTACATCCTTGATATGAGTTTCCAATCCAAAATCCTTTTCATCACCAAAACTACCTGCTTCTATCTCTTTAGCATCATACACCTCCACCCCAACCTCAGCCGATCTGCTGCCAAATCCTCATTCATACCTTTGTCAGCTCCAGACTTACCCCAAGCTTACTCAGCTGGCTTTGCATCGTCCACGTTCTGTGAACATCCCTTAATTCAAAACCCCTGTTGCCTGCATCCTATTTTCCTCCAAGTTCAACACATTCAGCCTGTATCCTTGCCGTTTAGACCTCAACACATCAAATTTCAAATCTCATCCCCATGTTTAAATCCCCTCATGGTCTTGTCCTTGTAAGCTTCTCTAGCCGTACAGTCTCCTCTCCAAACTCTCTGATTCTGTAAATCTAACCTCTTGTGCAACCTCCTCCTTTCAGCCCAGCATTGCCAGTTGTGCCTTCAGCTACTGAAGCCCCATGTTTTGGAATTCTCTCTCTAAAGACCTCTCCCTCACCAACTCCTTCTATTCTTTTAAGACACTCCTCAAAATCCACCTCTTTGATGAAGCTTTTCATCACTCCTCCTTATCTATCTTTCGTTTGGCTTGGTGTCTGCTTTTCCTCACAAGTCTGTGAAGCACCTTAGAACTTCTTCCACGCTCGAAGCACAATACAAATGTGAGTTGTTGTTATTCTGGCTCAGCCGTTTGAAAATAAATCCCACCTACTTTTGCTCAGCTAGCATTCTCATCTGAACTTTTGCTCAGATCACTATGTAGGAAGAAAGTTAATATTTTGCAAATCAGATCCAGAAAAATCTTTACACTTTTTAGCCACTTTGAAATCTAGTTTACCCAGTTTGCAAACTGTCCTAGGTCAAATTTACTCAAAGGTTCACAGACCATTTAGCAAGCTAACCACTCTGCAATAAAGTCTTTATGCTACTCAGAAGCTCAGGAATGCAGACAACAGACTCTGGCTTTAAACTGATTACCAGACCAGTGCCTCAAGATAACAATGCTGTAATCATTGTCAAATGTACATGTTTTTTTTTATCCAGAAGAATGTAGTGATTATTGACTACACAGAACAGACTCATGGGATTATACACCAACGTTTTCCAATATTTAAAGAGTTGAGTTTGACAACATGTTAAAAGCAATTAATACCCGAGAGGTTTTGTTTCATTATTTAAAAAAAAACTTCTGCAGCCTTCAACAGGGAAAAAAATCAATAAACTTTATGTAAAGAATGGAAGAAGGCTTCCTCTGGTAATAGTTTCTAGCATGATCAGAAATGGTCCTCTTAGACTGCGTTAACAATTTTGCTACATTAGAAATCTTCCTGCTGTGTTTATGATGTCAATGTATAAGGAGCAGTGGAAATATTTTCCAATATGAGCAGCTTACACAGAATGAAAAGCGGATGTTAATAATCAAAAGCTTTGATCTGAATGAATGTACAGTTTACACGGACTAACAATGAAATCTGTAACATTCCTCAAACTCCTCAATCATTTGTGTGTTTAAACCTTGGGAAAACTGTTTACTGCCTTTGCCCAAGCATCTCTAATATTTGAATCAATTATCTAACAGTACAGCAAAAACATTTTCCTAATCCCATGTTATTTCTTTATCTGGTTATATCTTTGCTGCTAAGCTCTTTCAAAAGGCTGTGAGTTGCCTTGTAAAGTTAACTTTGGTATTGCTTCCTCTAAAGATGCATTTTTGGCAAACTGACACAAGAAGACTACAGTTTCTAAAGTTAAACATTCTCCTAATTCACTATAATTCCTAGAAAGATCTAAATATTGATAATTTACAAATATATGCGTAGACTCTATAAATACAGTACTTCTTACCTGTATTCAAAAAAGATGAGAAATATAGAATTTTCTTCGTCTGAAGTAACAGAGCTATGCCAGTAAGTATTTGCTCTGACTAAGCTGATGTACAAGTCATGTGTTCACACCATCCAATGTCTAGTGTCAGCTGTTCAAGTTCCCTCCCCTCCCATTCCAGGCATTTGTCCATACAAGGCAATAAAATGCTGACTGGATTGCTGCCAAATAGCTTGTTGTACTATGGATTTTGGCATATTAGCACAAGGAAATCCACACAAACAGATAAGATGCCTTATATAGTTGAAACTATTCAGTGAAGCCAAGCCAGCACTTGTAATGCAGAAATGTACCACAGAGACAGTTATGTTTCACAGACTGATATAACACCAAAATGTCTTGTTTGCTTTAAAAGGATATGGTATGATTATTAAAGAAAACTACTGTGGATGCTGAAAATCTGAATTAAAAACAGAAAATACTGGAAATCAGCTGCATTCCTGTCACCATCTGTACTGATGATGCCACCTTTCATTGCTTCCATTATGCCACCTCTTCCCTCCTCTTCCAGATCCACAAAAGGATTCCCCTTATTCTCACCTTCCACTCCACCAGCGGCCGCATTCAATGGATCATCCCCCACCATTTCTGCCATCTCCAGCATGATGCCGCCACCAAACACATCTTCCCTTCCCCTTTCAGCATTCCGAAAGGACCATTCTCTTCGCAACATCCTGGTCCACTCCTCAAGTACTCCGAACACACCTTCCCCTTCCCACAGCACCTTCCTGTGCAAGTGCAGGAGATGCAACACCTGCCCTTTTAGTTCCTCCCTTCCAGTCGTCCAGAATCCCAAACAATCCTTCCAGGTGAAACAGCAATTAACTTGTACTCTGTTAATTTAGTACACCGTATTTGCTGCTAACAATGCAGTCTCATTTACACTGGTGAGACCAAATGCAGATGAGGTGACCACTTTGAAGAACACCTCTGTTCAGTCTGCAAGCGTGACATCGAGCATCCAGTCGCCTGTCATTTTAATCCTCTTTCCCACTCCCACTCTGACCTCTTTGTCCTTGGCCTCCTATACTGTTCTAATGAAACTTAATGTAAGCTCGAGGAGCAGCACCTCATCTTTCGACTAGGCACTTTACAGCCTTCCCGACTCTTGAGTTCAACAATAAAAATAGAAAATGCTGGAAATATTCAGCAGATCAGGCAGTGTCTGTGGAGAGAGAAACAGAGTTTCAGTTCGATCAATTTTCATCATATGGTAAATGTTAACTCTCTTTCTCTGTTCACAGATGTTGCCTGACCTGAGTATTTCCAGCATTTTGTGTATTTATTGCAGATTTCCAGCACCTGTATTTTGTGTGGTATTTTGGAGTTCAACAATTTCAGATCATAACCACTGCTCCCATTTTTTTGGACATTGGTTGTTGGTAATGATTCTGCTATTCCCATTTACACCTCCTCTTTATCTATTTTTTGTTTCTTTACTTGTCCTATTACCATACCCTTTTGCCTTGCGCCATCATCTCTTTTGTCATTTAATCTCTCCTGCCTTCCACCCTATCACAGACCTTCCCTTTTGTTCTTTTCTCCCCTCCTTCTCCCTTTCCCTGCCTCTGTACTTCCTTATAACCTGTGACATCTCTAACTTTTTCCAGTTCTGAGGAAAGATCATTGACCTGAAACATTAATTCTGGTTCTCTCTCCACAGATGCCGCCTGACATGCTAAATATTTCCAGCATTTTCTATTTTTATTTATGGTGTGATTATGTCAGTTTCATTCAGTCTTGCTTGTATTTTTAATAAAACTGTGGACTAGCCAAGTTCTAACAGAATTACTCAATTCATTATTTCAACCTTAATGGTTATTCAGCAGTCACAGTTAAATCCTTGACTCTTTTATTCCAATATTGCATTGCATTTGAAGCAAGCAGTTTGTTTAAAATGACAAACAAGAGTTGAATTATTCCTATAATTCAAGTATAAGTAGGATGTCCAAGTAATACTGTTGTTATGCTGGTTGATGGACATTTGTGTACTGATTCTCACATTTACTTGAACTAAGTTGAGACTTTCCATGCTCACTTCATTTAGAACTCTGATGTCCATCAGAGAGAAAGTTTCTAGCATACCAGTTTGGGCAGAATTCAAACATTGGTCCCAACAATGAGGGCCCAAGCCCCTTTCTCCATGATTCCATGCATGTACCCAATACCTTGTTAGAGTTATAAGTGGCAAACACCATTCCTTTTCCATTTAAAGATAAATGAATTGAATTCAAAATATGAGATGGCTTATTGGACACTGAACCTGTGACTGAATGCTGAAAAGCCAAATTTATTTCCCTTTATCTTTAAAAGGACTCTAAAATATTACTCCATGTAATTGTGAAAATACAATTGAAATGCCAGACAAAATATTTTAGAAAGCTATAATATAGAACCATAGAAAAGTTACGGCACAGAAAGAGGCCATTCATCTCATCATGTCTGCAGCAGCTGAAAAAACTAGCCACCCAATCTAATCCCACCTCCCAGCACCTGGTCCGTAGCTTTGCAGGTTACAGCACTTCAGGTGCAGGTCCTGGTACCTTTTAAATGAGTTGAGAGTTTCTGCCTCCACCACCAATCAGGTCAGTGAATTCCAGACATTTACCAAGCTCCGGGTGAAAAAGTTTTTCCTCATGTCCTCTAATCCTCTACCATTCACCTTAAATCTGTTCCCCCTCTCTGCTAGGGGAAACAGGTCTTTCCTGTCTACTCTGTCTTGGCCCCTCATAATTTTGTATATCTTAATTAAGTCACCCCTCAGCCTCCTCTGTTTTAAGGAAAACAACCTTAGCCTATCCAAACTTTCCTCATAGCTGCAATTTTCAAGCCCTGGTAATATTTTGTAAATCTGCTCTGTACTCTCTCCAGAGCAATTATGTCCTTCCTGTAATGTGGTGACCATAACTGTCACAAAAGTCCAGCTGTGGCCTAATGAGCATTTTATACAGTTCCAGCATTACATCCCTGATTTTGTATTCTATACTTTGGCCAATAAAGGAAAGCATTCCATATGCCTTCTTCACCGCTTTATCTACCTGTCCTGCCACCTTCAAGGACCTGTACACGTGCACTCTAAGGTCTCTCACTTCCTCTACCCCTCTCAGTATCCGGCTATTTATTGTGTATTCCCTTGCTTTGTTTGCCCTCCCCAAATGCATTACTTCTCCAGATTGAATTCCATTTGCCACTTTTCCGCCCACTCAACCAAACCATTGATATCATTCTGGAGTCTACAGCTATCCTCTTCACTATCAACTACACGGCCAATTTTGTGTCATCTGCAAATTTCCCAATCATGCCTCCCATGTTTAAGTCCAAATCATTTATACCACAAACAGTAAGTGATCTAACTCTGAGCCCTGTGGAACGCCACTGGAAATCGCCTTCCATTCGCAAAAACATCCAAAGGGTAAAACATTACCCTTTGTTTCCTGCCACTGAGCCAATTTTGGATCCAACTCACCACATTCCCCTGTATCCTATGGGCTTTTACGTTTTTGACCAGTCTGCCATGTGGGACCTTGTCAAATGCCTTACTAAAATCCATGTAGACAACATCCACTGCACTACCCTCATCAATCCTCCTTGTTACTTCCTCAAAAAATTCAACTAAGTCAGTAAGACACGACCTTCCCTTAACAAATCCATGCTGACTATCCCAGATTAATCCATGCCTTTCTAAGTGACAGTTTATCCTATCTCTCAGAATTGATTGTAATAACTCACCCACTGCCGAGGTCAGACTGACTGGCTATAATTATTTGTTATATCCCTCACACCCTTTTTAAACAATGGTACAACGTTTGTAGACCTCCAGTCGTCTGGTACCCTTCCTGTATCTAGTGAGGATTTGAAGATGATCCTCAACACATCCACTTTTTCCTCCTTGGCTTCCTTTAACAGCCTGGGATATAATCCATCTGGCCCTAGTGACTTTTCCACTTTCAAGAATGTCTATTACTTCCTCGCCCATAATGCTTATCGTATCTAATATTTCACACTCCTCCTCTTTAACTACATCATCCCTCTCCTTTGTGAAGACAAAATACTCATTAAGAACCCTGCCCACATCTTCTGCATCCATGCATAAGTTACCTTGTATATCTCTGACAGGCCCTACCCTTTCATTAGTTATCCTCTTGCTCTTAATGTACTGATAAAACATCTTTAGGTTTTCCTTGATTTTACCTGCCAATATTTTTTCATGTCCTCTCTTTGCTTTCCTAATTTTCTTTTTTACTTCACCTCTGCACTTTCTACACTCCTCTAGGCTTTGTAAAGTATTAAGTTTTTTGTGACTATCATAAGCTTTCTTTTTCTGCTTTATCTTACCCTGTAAGCTTCAAGATAACCAGGGGTCTCAAGATTTTGGTCTCTTTAGGGGGATGTGTTTACACTGTGCCCGTAGAATCTTGCTTTTGAATGCCTCCCACTGGTTTGCCACTGATTTTCCTTCAAGTAGCTGTACCCAGTCCATTTTCACCAGATCACCCCCCAGCTTCGTAAAATTTGCCTTACCCCAATTTAGAACTTTTGCTCCTGTTCTATCTTTGTCCTTTTCCATAATAATGTTAAATCCAACTGTATTATAGTCACTATCTCCAAAATGGTCACCCACTGCTACTTCATCCACTTGCTCAGCTTCATTTCCTAAGACCAAATCTAGAATTGCACCCCCTCTTGTTGGGTTTGTTACGTGATGGCTAAAAAAGTTCTCTTGAATGCAGTTCAAGAATTTTGTACCCTCTGTGCCCTTCACACTGTTTGTATCCAAGTTGATATTAGGGTAGTTGAAATCCCCAACTATTATTGCCCTATTGTTTTTGCACTCAGAAATTTGCCTACATATTTGTTCTTCTGTCTCCCCTCACTACTTGGAGGTCTATAGTACACTCCCAGTAGTGTGGCTGCCCCATTGGTATTTCTGAGCTCAACCCATATGGCCTCATTTAACGATTCCTTGAGCATATCATCCCTCCTCACAGCTGTAATTGATTCTTTAACCAATAATGCTACACTGCCTCTTTTTATATCCCTCTATCCCGCCTGAAAACTCTATATCCAGGGATGTTGAACTGCCATTTTTTCCCCTCTTTAAGCCACGTTTCCATTATAGCAATTATATCGTGTTGCCATGGGTCTGTCTATGCCCTCAGCTCATCGGCTTTATTTGCTATAATCCTTGCATTTAAATAAGTACCTTTTAACACTGCCAAATTCCTGTGCTGCACACTTTTTAATCTTTGCTTCTTCTGTCTTTTAGTCACACATTAATTTTCTACCCCCTGTTCCCTGCCCTGAATTTGTCCCATCTGAAACTGCCCTCAGGTTCCCATCCCTGTGCCAATCTAGTTTAAACCATCCCCAACAGCACTAGCAAACCTTCCTGCAAGGATATTGTCAGGCAAGCCCCCCGCCACACCTGCCAAGAATGAGGAAAATTAATTTCGCCACATGAACATTGATTTTAAACTGCTGATGGTGAAGAAAGAACTTGCTTTAAAAAACAATTGGAAACTTTGGCTGGAGTGAGACTTTAGCATATCCACAGACAGTACTTCAAAGAACAAAAGGACTATTCTCTGCTCCAATTTAATCCAAAATGGACTTTTGATTACCGGACATTGAAAGTGGAAAGGCTAGCATTCCAGGTTAACTGCTAAGATGACCGAATACAAAAACAGACGTGGTCGGACTGGTTTGATCATATGGCTGGCTGATGTTGGAGTTATTTGAATTTTGAACTTGCCACAGAGTGTTTGAAACTCAAAAGGCTGTTAGCTCCTCGACTGAGGACACCTCTCTCCTGTCTGTTCTCATCTAATGCTCCCCAGCTTCGGAGCATTAAACCATTGAAGACATATGAACACCAAGAGAGAAAAGTCTCCTACAGTGAACAAGGTTGAAGAAGAATACTGGGCCCCAACAAAAAGTAAGAACTGTCTACCATCAAGGACTCGACAGTGAGTTGGAAACACAGAAACAATAACTAGAAACACCCTTTAGAGACTGCCTCAAACCTCTCCATTTTATTTTTCTTCTGCTCGTTTCTATCCCTAGTTGCATATGTGTATCGCATGTGCATGCAAGCGTGGGCGTGTCGTATATCCGTAGGCGTTAACCGTATTAGAGTTTAAGTTTAAGGTTTAATAAATTACACTTTTCTTCTTTAAAACTAAGGAAGCCTGTTTATGCTCATTTCTTTGCCTTATAATTGGAAAGCTGTGAACAAGGATTCACAAAGGGGGAGCTCAAACACAATGTGTTTAAAATCAAATTCTGTTACAGTAAGACCACGTGAAGACAGTAAAAGACCCCTAGACACCTTTCTCAGCTGGTCGTAACAATATTCATTCTGGTCCTGTTCAAGTGCAGACCATCTGGCTTGTACAGGTCCCACCTTCCCCAGAACCGGTCCCAATGTCCCAGAAATCTGAAGCCCTCTCTCCTGCACCATCTCTCCAGCCATGCATTCATCTGGTGTATTCTCCTATTTCTATACTCACTAGCACGTGACCTTGGGAGTAATTTGGAGGTTACTACCCTTGAAGTCCTGCTTGCTAATCTCTTTCCTAACTCCCTAATCTCAGCCTGCAGGACCTCATCACTTTTTCAATCTATCTCGTCGGTACCAATGTGGACCACAACCTCTAGCTGTGCACCCTCGCTCTCCAGAATGCCCTGTAGCTGCTCTGTAGCTGTAATATGTGTTCTCTGTATGAGAGAGTAGGGAATTTGACAGTGCAATGCATCAATACACTGCCCTCTCACCTGTGGACCTGTTTTTGAATTCCATCCAGAGTGATGGGATGGCAATACCCTCTCTACGATGATGTGGTGGTCCTAAGTAAAACAACTATGGGAAGCATTAACCTGACTCGAAGTAGACATCCATCAATTTTCCATTTATGACCTTGTCAGTTTGCCTGTGTGCACTATAGTTTTCTCCACACACCTGCTTCCTTATAAGGGTGGAATTTATGATTAAAATAAAGTAAGAAACAAATGAAATTAGTAAACAGTGTAGGTCTGCTGCTGCATGGTCAAGTGTAGACAGTCAAATATGCTTTTGTCTTCCTCCTGGGTTCATACCCTGCAATATGAATATGACTGTTTAAGAAGCAATAGGCAGAACATTTTAATTTGAATACTTGGTATTAGAAAGATGAATGTATAGTGTCATGCTAGGCCCCCACTTGCCAAGAATGAGGCACATTAATTTTGTCATGAACATTAATTTTAAACTGTTACTGGAATGAGGGAGGACTTGTTGAACAAATCAGCCGTGGCTGAAAAAGACATTTGCATATTAACAGATGGTGTTTGGAAGGACAAAGCAGCCATTCCCTGACATTCATCCCACAATGGACTTTTGATCACCAGACATTGAAAGTGGGGGAGCTCGCATTCCAGGCTGACTGCTAAGATGGCCGAATACACAAACGGACATGGTCAAACCAGCTAGTCACATGACTAACCTGCTGGACAACCTGAATTTTTTAAATTTGTACAAACTGTTTGGGCAGAAAGCTGTCTGCTCCTGGACTGAGATATCTCTCCTGTCTGCTCCCATCTCTTTCACAAGCTTCTGAATCCACTGAAGACACATGAACCCCAAAGAGAGAAATGTCTCCTACAGCGAACAAGGTTTAAGATGAATACTAAGCCCCAACGAAAAGCAAGATCTACCTACAATCAAGGACTCTACAGTGAGCTCGAAAAACCATAACAACAACTCTTCAGATATTGCCTCAGACCTTCCACTTTATTTTTCTTCTGCTCTTTTCTGTCTCTATTTGCATGTGTCTATCGCATATGCATGCTAGCTTGGGGCGCGGCGTGTATCTGTAGGCGTTAACTGAATTAGAGTTTAAGTTTAAGTTTAATAAATTTCAATTTTCTTCTTTAAACCTAAGAAATCCTGTTTGTGCTGGTTTCTTTGCTTTATAATTGGAAAGCGGTGAACAAGGATTCACCAAGGGGGAGCTAAAAACTCGGTGTGTTTAAAATTAAACCCTGTTGCAGTAAGGCCAGGTGAAGGCTGAAAGGGAACCCTAGACACCTTTCTCACCTGGTCGTAACAATAGTTAATGACGGAAATGGAAATGCAGTAGCGCGGATTCCTGTGAAGTTGGGGTTAAGCACTGTGTTGATGCAGAAAACAAGGCTTTTTACTCTGTCTGAACTATATTGCATTTGTCCAATCTTATTAGTAATATTGGGTCCAGAAAGTGGGGAAATGTGTACTTACTCACCATTGACATCAATGACCTCCCAATTTTGTACATTCAGAATAATCATAGCTCTCACCTAAAAAAACGTACGTTTTTTCTATTCACCACCCGAAACACAGTCACCAAATATATTTTGGCAATTCGCCTCCTCCCATTTCCCCTAGAAGCAGGATGAGTCCACAGCTAAAGCAAATTAAATAACCTCTAATTCTAATTTTATTTGAGGTAAAAAATGTTGGCAGTACTTGTATTGCATTTCTTAACCTTTGGACTGCCAAGGAGAAGCTATGCCCAGAGTTATGCCTTCAGGGTATGTTCAATAAGATCATTCACCAGTGATACTTCCATTTGCCGTGTCAAAGTTGACCATGTTGTCCATATCAATCTTGACTTTTTAAGATTTAGATTGGCTGAGGAAAATGTTTTGTAGCCAGGAACTCACTACCACAGGGAGTGGTTGAAGCAAATAGTATAGATGAAATTAAGGGAAGCCAGATAAGCATATGAGGGAGAAGGGAATAGAGGGTTATGCAGATAGAATTAGATGAGGAAGGATGGCAAGGGGCTTGAACGGGGCAGAAACTCTGACATAGAGTAATTGGGCCAAATAGCCTATTTCTATGCTGTATATCCTATGTATGTAATCTAAGGCCAGTTTTGATTATAGGGATCCTATCTTGCTAGCTGTCGCTACGTTGATATCAGTAGGATGCTTGAGCACTGGTTTCCAAGTTATGCTGACACATTGCCGATGTAAACCTACTGAATTTGCTAAGGCCGGCATCCAATTAGAGAAAATAATTAGGAGAGGAATTTAATAAAAAATTAAATTGTTTACTTTTGTTCTATAGGGTTAATAATACAACACTATAGCTGATATCGAATGAGTTTTTAAAATTATAATATATTAATTTGTTTCAAACTCACACTTATGAACTGAAAAGTTAAAACATGCCAGTTCAGGGAACATGAATTTCCCTGCTGTTATGGTAAGTTATTGGTTAAAATTTAAATATATATATAAATAAAGTGACACTGTTGGAATATGATTCCATTTAAGGTGTGGAAATAATCTGAAATCATGACAGCAAAGCATTGAGATTTGGACCTTTCGTGACATCAAATGATCACACATTTAAGCTTCCCTTCACTGAATAAACAGAGTTTTATATTAAAATCAACCAATTCCCTCCCAATCTCAAATTACCTTGTGAAACTCAGACAAGATGCTCCAACTGAAATATGTGCCTCTTGATACTACATTCCCAAAATACACAGTAACATTGTCTGATCTGGTTAAAACTCATAAGTTCTTAAATGAAAGGATCGCCGGATCTAATGGCAGCCTAGAAACAGGTATTTACACATATAGAATGGTAAAGTACACCTTGCAGCATCGAGCTCCTACCTACTTAGTGAATGGATCAATTCATGACACAGAGCTTGCTGCGATCTGCTGGAAGTTCGGAGAGCTCTATTCAAAGAACAATCGGCTACAGTTTCACCTCCACTGATCAGCGTGGAGAACCAAATTGCCTTCTCGAGCTTTATGTTAATCTTTCAGTAGGTTACACTGTGATGGCCTCATTTAGTATGATGAGTAATTGAAAGGGAACGATTTTTCCACTCCTCTGGCAGCATTAGAGCAGAAACAATCAGCCGCTATCTCAACCAGCTTGCTCTCTGCGACAGTAAACTTCAAATTTAACAAGCTAATATACATTCTAGCATGTGTGTTTTGATAATGCAATAGTGGTGCTTTAACATGTTTTTGATAAAAACTCTTTTAGAATAACTCTTTAGCAATATCTTTGTAAAACTGACAAACTGCAGCCAGTTTATAAATGTTTAGCAATGTGGAATTTGTACAGTATGTACAATAAGGACTTGATATGACATTTAGAAAATGAACATATTATTTCCACAATTAATCACATCAAATTGCTACAAACCAACCTCACTTCATTTTTTAAGTATTTGATCAGCATTTTTCAGATTGGGTTTAACAAACTATGTGGAACAATGTACAAAATTATGAGATGCATAGATAGGGTAGATAGGAAGAAGCTATTTCCCTTAGTGGAGGTGCCAATAACCAGGGGGCATAGATTTAAGGGAAGGGACAGGAGGGTTAGAGGGGATTTGAGGAAAATCTTTTTCACCCACAGGGTGGTTGGAATCTGGAACACACTGCCTGAAGGGCAGGAACCCTCACAACATTTATGAAGCATTTAGATAAGCATTTGAAATGCCATAGCATACAAGGCTATGGGCCAAGTGCTGGAAAATGGGATTAGAATAGATATGTGCTTGATGGCTGGCACGGACACGATGGGCCGAAGGACCTGTTTCTGTGCTGTATAACTCTATGACTCTATAACAGGGGGTATATGTTTACAATGGAAGCATAGGCATCCCATGAGGCTCAGCAGGTTCATCCAGGCAATAGCTCTGCTGCACAGATGAAAAAATCTCGGGTTCCATCCCTATTCTGAATTAAGCACAAAGATTTCAGCCATAAAGTTGGTGAGGTGACAATTAACCTCAGCACTCCTGGGTTAATGAAGTAAAATCAGCACTTCTGAATATTATCTATTGATCTTTGCTTAAGTGTACATTTATCGAAGTAGGTTGAGCACACCATTGTATTGCAATGATGTCCATTTGTAGTTAAATAGTCTGCCAACCCTCACTGCCAAGGCTCACATATGTATCATGGTCAATTGCAGAGTTAACTGGTGCCTAAAAAATATACCTTAGCAAGCTATCTTTTAAAAAATTTGTTCATGGGATGTGAGCATCGTTGTCAAGGCCAGCATTTATTGCTCATCCCTAACTGCCCTTGAGAAGGTGGTGGCCAGCTGCCTTCTTGAATTGCTGCAGTCCATGTAGCGTAGGTACATCCACAGTGCAACATTGGTTTGGCTATGATCTACTCAACTCAAATGGCTCGGAACGCATACTGTCCATCCGACTGCTCACCACCTCTGGTCCAGTACACCTACTCAGCATCTATGCTCCAACACTCTGCTCCGCACCTGAAGCTAAAGACCAGTTCTATGAACAACTCCATAACATCATTAGCAGCATCCCCAACACCGAACACCTATTCCTGCTGGGGGACTTTAATGCCAGGGTTGGGGCCGACCATGACTCATGGCCCTCCTGCCTTGGGCGCTATGGCGTTGGAAGGATGAATGAGAACGGGCAGAGACTGCTTGAGTTGTGTACCTATCATAACCTCTGCATCACCAACTCGTTCTTTCACACTAAACCCTGTCACCAGGTTTCATGGAGGCACCCAAGATCACGTCGTTGGCACCAGCTAGACCTCATTGTCACAAGGCGAGCCGCCTTAAACAGTGTTCAAATCACACGCAGCTTCCACAGTGCGGACTGCGACACCGACCACTCCCTGGTGTGCAGCAAGGTTAGACTCAGACCAAAGAAGTTGCATCATTCCAAGCAGAAGGGCCACCCGCGCATCAACACGAGCAGAATTTCTCACCCACAGCTGTTACAAAAATGTCTAAATTCACTTGTAACAGCCCTTCAAAACACTCCCACAGGAGATGCTGAGACCAAGTGGGCCCACATCAGAGACGCCATCTATGAGTCAGCTTTGACCACCTACGGCAAAAGTGCGAAGAGAAATGCAGACTGGTTTCAATCTCATAATGAAGAGCTGGAACCTGTCATAGCCGCTAAGCGCATTGCACTTTTGAACTACAAGAAAGCCCCCAGCGATTTAACATCCGCAGCACTTAAAGCAGCCAGAAGTACTGCACAAAGAACAGCTAGGCGTTGCGCAAACGACTACTGGCAACACCTATGCAGTCATATTCAGCTGGCCTCAGACACCGGTAACATCAGAGGAATGTATGATGGCATGAAGAGAGCTCTTGGGCCAACCATCAAGAAGATCACCCCCCTCAAATCTAAATCGGGGGACATAATCACTGACCAACGCAAACAGATGGACCGCTGGGTTGAGCACTACCTAGAACTGTACTCCAGGGAGAATGCTGTCACTGAGACTGCCCTCAATGCAGCCCAGCCTCTACCAGTCATGGATGAGCTGGACATACAGCCAACCAAATCGGAACTCAGTGATGCCATTGATTCCCTAGCCAGCGGAAAAGCCCCTGGGAAGGACAGCATTACCCCTGAAATAATCAAGAGTGCCAAGCCTGCTATACTCTCAGCACTACATGAACTGCTATGCCTGTGCTGGGACGAGGGAGCAGTACCCCAGGACATGCGCGATGCCAACATCATCACCCTCTATAAAAACAAAGGTGACCGCGGTGACTGCAACAACTACCGTGGAATCTCCCTGCTCAGCATAGTGGGGAAAGTCTTTGCTCGAGTCGCTCTGAACAGGCTCCAGAAGCTGGCCGAGCGCGTCTACCCTGAGGGACAGTGTGGCTTTTGTGCAGAGAGATCGACTATTGACATGCTGTTCTCCCTTCGTCAGATACAGGAGAAATGCCGTGAACAACAGATGCCCCTCTACATTGCTTTCATTGATCTCACCAAAGCCTTTGACCTCGTCAGCAGACGTGGTCTCTTCAGACTACTAGGAAAGATCGGATGTCCACCAAAGCTACTAAGTATCATCACCTCATTCCATGACAATATGAAAGGCACAATTCAACATGGTGGCTCCTCATCAGAGCCCTTTCCTATCCTGAGTGGTGTGAAACAGGGCTGTGTTCTCGCACCCACACTTTTTGGGATTTTCTTCTCCCTGCTGCTTTCACATGCGTTCAAATCCTCTGAAGAAGGAATTTTCCTCCACACAAGATCAGGGGGCAGGTTGTTCAACCTTGCCCGTCTAAGAGCGAAGTCCAAAGTACGGAAAGTCCTCATCAGAGAACTCCTCTTTGCTGACGATGCTGCTTTAACATCTCACACTGAAGAATGCCTGCAGAGTCTCATCGACAGGTTTGCGTCTGCCTGCAATGAATTTGGCCTAACCATCAGCCTCAAGAAAACGAACATCATGGGGCAGGATGTCAGAAATGCTCCATCCATCAATATTGGCGACCACGCTCTGGAAGTGATTCAAGAGTTCACCTACCTAGGCTCAACTATCACCAGTAACCTGTCTCTAGATGCAGAAATCAACAAGCGCATGGGTAAGGCTTCCACTGCTATGTCCAGACTGGCCAAGAGAGTGTGGGAAAATGGCGCACTGACACGGAACACAAAAGTCCGAGTGTATCAGGCCTGTGTCCTCAGTACCTTGCTCTACGGCAGCGAGGCCTGGACAACGTATGCCAGCCAAGAGCGACGTCTCAATTCATTCCATCTTCGCTGCCTTCGGAGAATACTTGGCATCAGGTGGCAGGACTATATCTCCAACACAGAAGTCCTTGAAGCGGCCAACACCCCCAGCTTATACACACTACTGAGTCAGCGGCGCTTGAGATGGCTTGGCCATGTGAGCCGCATGGAAGATGGCAGGATCCCCAAAGACACATTGTACAGCGAGCTCGCCACTGGTATCAGACCCACCGGCCGTCCATGTCTCCGTTATAAAGACGTCTGCAAACGCGACATGAAATCGTGTGACATTGATCACAAGTCGTGGGAGTCAGTTGCCAGCATTCGCCAGAGCTGGCGGGCAGCCATAAAGACAGGGCTAAATTGTGGCGAGTCGAAGAGACTTAGTAGTTGGCAGGAAAAAAGACAGAGGCGCAAGGGGAGAGCCAACTGTGCAACAGCCCCAACAAACAAATTTCTCTGCAGCACCTGTGGAAGAGCCTGTCACTCCAGAATTGGCCTTTATAGCCACTCCAGGCGCTGCTTCACAAACCACTGACCACCTCCAGGCGCGTATCCATTGTCTCTCGAGATAAGGAGGCCCAAAAGAAAGAAAGAACTCCACAGACACTCAAGTAGCATGTACGTGGGAAAGATGAGCATGGTTTTGGGACTCTGGAGCAGAAAGACAAATTGGACAAGGGCGATTGTTTACAAGGACAGAGGGGTCAAGGGTAAATTATATAAGGGGGTGGGTGATGCTGATAGTTCTGAAAGATATGGGTAAAATTTACAATATCAGCTAACATGGGAACCAAAAAGCAAAGTTGGGTGCTTAGCAGTTTAATATGAACAGGAGGTGTGTTTCATGGATGAGATGAGCTTGAAGAAGGTATGTGGTGAGATAGAAGATAAAGTAGGGCAAGGGTTTGGGGCTAGGGCAGGAAAGGGAGGTTTAGCTTGCTGGACAATGGGAATGGGGGTAAGTAGCAAGGGCAGTTGAACAGATGGTTCGATCTCGGTGACAAATAAGTGCATAAGTTCCTTGTACTTGTGGCAGAATGAGGATGAAGGGAGCAGATGAGTGTGAAGGGTGCAGGGCTTAAGTAATTGGTTGGCAGTGGAGAAAATAATGTTTTTTTAATTGTTCGGTGGATGTGGGTGTCGCTGGCTAGGCCAGCAATAACTGCCCATCCTTAATTGCCTTGAGAAGATGGTGGTGAGCTGTCTTCTTGACCTGCTGCAGTCCTTGGGATATAGGTACACCAATAGTTCTGTTAGGAAGGGAGTTCCAGGATCTTGACCCAGCGATAGTGAAGGCATGGTGATATAGTTCCCCGTCAAGATGGAGTGCTAGGAGGAGAACTTGCAGGTGGTGATGTTCCCCCATGCATCTGTTGCCCTTGGTCTTCTAGGTGGTAGAGGTCGCAGGTTTGGAAGGTGCTGTCGAAGGAGCCTTGGTGAGTTGCTGCAGTGCATCTTGTAGATGGTACACGCAGCTGCAACTGTGCGTCTGTGGTGGAGCGAGTGAATGTTGAAGGTGGTGGATGGGGTGCCAATCAAGCCTGCTGCTTTGTCCTGGATGGTGTCGGGCTTCTTGATTATTGTTGGAGCTGCACCCATCTAGGCAAGTGGAGAGCAATCCATCACACTCTTGACTTGTGCCTTGTAGATGGTTGACAGATACTGGGGAGACAGGAGGTGAGTTACCCGCACAGAATCCCTCGGCTCTGACTTGCTCTCGTAGCCGTAGCATTTATGTGGCTGGTCCAGTTCAGTTTCTGCTCAATGGTAACCCCCAGGATGTTGATGGTGGGGGATTCAGCGATGGTAATGCCATTGAACGTCAAGGGGAAATGGTTAGATTCTCTCTTGTTTGAGATGGTCATTAGCTGGCACTTGTGTGGCACGAATGTTATTTGCCACTTATCAGCCCCAGCCTGGATGTTGTCCAGGTCTTGCTGCATATGGACATGTGTTGCTTCAGTATCTGAGGAATCATGAACGGTGATGGACATTGTGCAATCATCAGCGAACATCACCACTTCTGACTTTATTATGGAGGGAAGGTCATTGATGAAGCAGCTGAAGATGGTTGGGCCTAGCACACTACCCTGAGGAACTCCTGCAGTGATGTCCTGGGATGACTGACCTCCAACAACCACAACAATCTTCCTTTTTGCTAGGTATGACTCCAACTAGCGGACAGTTTTCCCCAATTCCCATTGACTCCAGTTTTGCTCAGGCTCCTTGATGCCATACTCTGTCAAATGCTGCCTTGATGTCAAGGGCAGCCACTCTCACCTCACCTCTGGCGTTCAGCTCTTTTGTCCACATTTGGACCAAGGCTGTAATGAGGTTAGGAGCTGAGTAGCCTTCGCAGAACCCAAACTGAGCATCAGTAAGCAGGTTATTGCTGAGCAAGTACTGCTTGATAGCACTGTTGATGACCCCTTCCATCGCTTTGCTGATCATCGAGAATAGACTGATAGTGCGGTAATTGGCCAAGTTGGACTTGTCCTGCTTTTTGGGTACAGATGTACCTGGGCAATTTTCCACATTGCTGGATAGATGCCAGTGTTGTAGCTGTACTGGAACAGCTATGCCATGGGCACAGCTAGTTCTGGAGCACAAATCCTCAGTACTATTGCCGGAATGTTGTCAGGGCCCATAGCCTTTGCAGTATCCAGCTTCAGCTGTTTCTTAATATTGCAGGGAGTGAATCGGATTGGCTGAAGACTGGCATCTGTGATGCTGGGGACTTCACGAGGAAGCCAAGATAGATCATCCACTTGGCACTTTTGGCTGAAGATGGTTTTGCCCTGATGTGCTGGGCTCCCGTCATCATTCAAGATGGGCATGCTTGTGGAACCTCCTCCTCCTGTCAGTTGTTTAATTATCCACTGCCATTCATGACTGGATGTGGCAGGACTGCAGAGCTTTGATGTGATCTGTTGATTGAAGGATTGCTTAGCTCTGTCTATAGCATGCTGTTTCCACTATTTAGCATGCTTTGTAGCTTCATCAGGCTGGTACCTCATTTTTCAGTACGCCTGATGCTGCTCCTGGCCAAAACCATTACCTTGAATATAATTTCATTCAAAGGAGTGGACTTTTAGTTTTATAGGTGAAGCGACAATGTGTTCCTGTTCACAAGAGGAGTCAATAGCAGGGAAATATTAGATAAGTTAGCTACAGGCAGGAAGATACACAGCCTGAAAATTCACAAGATAAAATTTCAGAATATACATTTGTTATAGCTTCAGACTAAAATGAATGATTGTCACTCCTAATGAGTGACTTGGCTGGTAGACCTACAATGTGTCATATAATAGGAGCCACAATCAGGCTCTTCTGAGTGTCAAGTTAGTTAAAGCAGTGAATATCTATGCTATAAAAAGTCTTACATTAATATCTCCCCATTCACGACCTTGATCCCCTGAGGTATAGAGGTGATAATCAGGGCTTCTGCTCCTGATCCCAGTGATTCCTGCTGCAGAGAGGTTGGTTGAGGAAGTATCAGGCTTGAATGTGATGGGCATAGCTGAATAGCCTACTAAGTTTACAGTCAGAACTGATCCTGGACCAAGTTGTTGAAGGGCAATTGGTGCCAATGAGAACTGTAACCCAGCAAGGATTAATGCCTTCAGGAGGAAGAAACATAACTTCATATCTTTCAAGGGGTTTGCATGCAGCTTCTCTAATGGCTCATTTGATAAAAATGTTGTGTAGCTGAGCTATAGAACCAAGGCTCAATTCCTCATTTCTGCTGAGTTGGCTGATCTTGGTTGATGTTTTCAGAATCTGCTCAGCTGTTGCTGCTGCCTTCTCTTCCTCCACCTATTCCTCTGTCCTAATTTCTTTTAGCACTTCTTTCAGTTCAGCCCTCTCTCCCTTACAAGCTATTGCTGCTTCCAATCTCCCCCCGTTGTCATCAAGCTGAAATGTGACTCTTTTGATCCCCTTCCAACCCAACTCTTGACTACATAGTTTCCTATTCTAGTTTCTAATATCAATGTCTCCTGATTTTTTGGCTGCTCTTTTCAAAACTGCCATCATCACTCCCTTCATATAAAGTTAGACCTGATCTCACTGCTTTCTTAAAATACTGTTGAACTCTGACCATCCCTTTGTCTTAAAGCTCCCTAAATGTATTTTTGTTACCCATCTATATACTCACCACTTCATCCTTTTCCAAATCCAACTAAGCCATTTTTGACCTGCAGTGTCTGGTTGACATTCCCTAGTTTGTACGAATACAAATATAGTTACCGCCACTCCTTTACATCTCTGACATCTTTAGCACAGTTAATCAAGTCCTATTCCTTCTGTGCTTCTTTATCTTCACAGCACTGCTCTCTTGTCATTTTAATTCTCTCTGTCCCAAACAACTATCTCTGGTGTGACTCAGCCCTCCAGCCTTGGCTGCCTTATATTCAATATTTACATGCTTTCCTTCAACATCATCTGCAAGCAGTTGTTTATCTTCAGCATGTATACAGAGAGCATCTAACTTTACTTCTCCTCCCAATTATCAACGACAATACTCTTGCTATATCACTTAACTTGGTTGCTATCTGAGCCAGAAGGCTGCAGATTCAAGTCGCATTCCAGGTCTTGAGCACAAAAATTGAGGTTGGAAGTCCAGTGCGATGCTGAGGGAGTGCTACGCTGTCAGAGGTGCCATCTTTCAGATTAGATGTTAAACTGGGACCCTGATCACCCTCTCAGGTGGATGTAAAATATCCCATGGCACTATTTTGAAGAAGAGCAGGGGAATTATCCCTGGTGTCCTGGCCAATATTTAATCAATCAATCAAAATGACAGGAAAAATTATTGTTAAATTAAAATATAGTGAGTACTTGCTGTGTGCAAACTGGCTGCTGCATTTTCCTACATTACAACAATGTACATCATTGGCTGTAAAGTGCTTTGGGATGTCCGATGGTGGTGAAAGGAGCTATATAAGTGCAAGTCTTTCTTTTCCCTCTCCTTCCGGACCACAAGAGACGGGATTTTCGTTTGTCCCTTTTACCTTGTTCACCTTCATTGCTTTCTATTTCCCTCCTGGTGTTTGACCTCTTGCCCCACTCCCACCTCACTTGCTTATAACCTGTGACATTTCTAATATTTGTCAGTTCCGAAGAAGGGTCACTGACCCGAAACGTTAACTCTGCTTCTCTTTCCACAGATGCTGCCAGACCTGCTGAGTGGTTCCAGCATTTTTTGTTTTTATTTCAGATTTCCAGCATCCGCAGTATTTTACTTTTATTTACTTGAAGAGCTGCCCACGTCCTGCCCATGATTGACACATTAGGGGCGTGACGCTAATGCAGCGGGATGACGTCATCGTACGTGGCGACGTTGACGTATGCGTGCTGAGCCAAGGCCGGTGATGCCGGAGGGATGTTGTTTTGAGCTCGGTCACCCCGCCCCCGGTAGCGGAGTTTGAGCTTAGGTTGTTCGGGTAATTGGCCGCACATCCCGCGGATAGCCTCCTCTCTTCAGTCGCGGGGAAGAAGCGTCTCTGCGGCGCCATTGAGGGAACTTTGGCCGAGGTGTCGTTTGTCGGGCGGTAAGTGCGACTCCTGCAGCAACTTTTTGTGTCTTTTCCCCTAAATGTCAGTAAACAAAGTGCAAACAATACGGAGTGCGGTCCTGCAAGGTTAGGATTTGAAGGAGGAGGGGGGTGAGGGAGGATTGGTGGAGGGCTGGGGGGGGGGAGGGGCTGGAGGGGGTGGAAGGCGAGGGGGTGAGAGGGGGAGGGGTTGGGGGACTAGGGGTGGAGGGGGGTCGGGAAGTGGGTGTTGGGGGAGTGGGGAGGAGGTTCTGTTTGTTGGCTGCTAGTATTATAAAACATTCATGGAGCGTGCTGAATTCCTGGACACTTGTGCCAGGTAATTAGAGGACTGGGGATATAGTGGCACGGTGGGTGACTTGAGTGCTAGTGGCGTCCAGCTCATGAGATTGGTGTTGGTGACCTGGTTGGTTGCTGTGATGATTCTGATGCTTGTGGTCTGGACACTGATATCTGCATTAATGGTAATGAACCATTAGTGGTGGCACTACTGAGTTGGAATGTTTAGGGAATAAGCTAGTTGTCCAGGGCTGAGGTTATTGCGCTGGGCAGTAGCAGTCCAAGGTGCTGGTGATCTTGTGGTTTGACGCTTGTGGCTATGTTTTTGTTTTTGGGATGTGGGTGAATTTGGCAATGTTGTATTTATTGCTGATACATAGTTGCCCTGAGTTGGGCCTTCTTGAACTGCAGTCGCCCTTGTGAAGGTGCTCCCAAAATAGTGTTATGCAGGAAATTTCAGGTAAGTGACCCACTGACAATGAAGGCGTGTTGATATATGTCCAAATAGGGTGTGCCTTGGAGAGGAATTGGTGGTTCTTGCTCCTCTTGGTGTTAGAGGTCACAGGAGGGGACGATGTTGTTGAAGTTGGTGAGTGCCTGCTGTGCTTCCTATACATCAGAGGTTGCCCGACTTTACTTATTCCATTTGTACAAGCTACCTGTGTACCCCTACCAGCATACAGGTTTAGTATTTTAACTTTAATGCACAGCATTGTACAGCCATGCTCCATCTCACTCAAAACAAGCTCTCTGCTGGTGTGCAGCTTATTTATCGAATGGACAGTAAACAACCTTACGTGCCACAAAGTCTGTAGATCCCAAATTGGCTTCATCAGCCATCTTTGGACTCATGGAAGGCAATCATCCTCGCCTGCAAGGGATAGTCAATAATATACTACAAAATGTACAAGTTGTAATACATGGATACAACTTGAACAATAGCTTTAATAGCACTACTTTCCATTAATGTCACGTTTGAGCTTTTGTTCAAACATAGACGCATAATGTTTGAAGTGATGGGTGATAAGTTGCTTAGTAACTGGGACACTGAAACATAACTGCAGAGTTTTGTGCACCTCACAGTCCTCTGCACCTGTTCACCACACCCTTCCCACATACCCCAGTCTATACAATCTCTGCAACTTTTTTCAGTCATAGTTTTTCGAATTGTCACCAATGGTCTGACTATGGGAGTACTCTCTCATTGTCTGTTATCACTATGCCATGCTATAGGGGCAGATAAAGATGAAAGTGAAGCCATAAACTCCACTCCTTTGGGATCATAGAAACTTATAGCACAGAAAGAGGCCTTATCCAAGTCCAGGTCATTTTTATAAAGCAAGAAAAGAAATGATCCCAATACTGAGTCCTTAGACTCTGTGGCATCCTTCTCTTCAGTTAGAGAAACATCTGTTCATCACTATCTGGCTCCTATTTCTTTGCCAACTTCATAGCCATGTTGTCACCGTCCCTTTAATCCGAAGTCGTTCTATTTTACGAATAAGTCTGTTATGTGGTACTTCAGATGCCTTTTGAAAGTTTATATATACACCTATTGCACTACATTCATCAATCCTTTCTGTTAATTTAACAAAGAATTCAATCAGGTTTGTGAGACACGACTTGCCTTTAACAAATCTGTGCTGGCTGTCCCTTATTAACCCCTATTTCTCTGAGCAATGATTTCAATCCCCTTCCCAGCTACAAACTGAAACAAACAGCCCTCTCATCCTCCACATACTCTCACATCCAAATCATAGAACATAGGAACAGGAGTAAGCCATTCAGCCCATTAAGCCTGCTTTGCTGTTCAATATGATCATTGCTGGTCATCCACTTGAATGCCTTTTCCCCACCGTATCCCCATATCCCTTTGTCATTTGTATTTAGAAATCTGTCAGTCTCTAAACATATTCAATGACTGAGCTTCCACAGCCATCTGGGGTAGAGAATTCCAAAGATTCACAACCCTCCGAGTAAACAAAATTTCTCCTCATCTGTGTGCTAAGTGGCTTCCCCATTATTTTGAAATTGTGTCCAATGGTTCTAGACTCCCCAACTAGGGGAAACATCTTGCCTGCGTCTACCCTGTCTATCCCTTTAAGTATTTTGTATTTTCAATGAGATCATCTCTGATTCTTCGAAACTCTAGAGAATACAGGCCCAGTTTCCCCAATCTCTCTCCATAGGACAGACCCGCCATCCCGGGAACAAGTCTGGTGAACCTTCATTGCACTCCCTCTATGGCAATAATATCCTTCCTAAGGTAAGGTGATCAAAACTGCGCATGGTACTCCAGGTGTGGTCTAACCAAGGTTCTACACAATTGAAACAAGACTTTGCTACTGCTATACTCACATCCTCTTGTGATAAAGGTTAACATACCATTAGCCATCTTAATTGCTTGCTGAAGCTGCATGTTAGCTTTAAGTGACTTCTTGACAAGGGCACCCAGGTCCATTTGTACATCTACACTTTCTAATCTCTTACCATTTAAGAAATGCTCTGCACATCTATTCCTCCTACCAAAATGGATAACCCCACGTTTTTCCACATTATATTCCATCTGCCACGTTCTTGCCCATTCACTAAGTCTGTCCAAATCTCCTTGAAGTCACTTTGCATCTTCCTCACAACACACATTCCCACCTAGTTTTGTGTCATCTGTGAACTTGGAAATATTACATTTGGTCCCCACATCCAAATCATTGATATATATTGTGAACAGCTGGGGCCCAAGTACTGATCCTTGTGGTACCCCACTAGTCACAGCCTGCCAACATGAGAATGACCCATTTATTCCTACTCTTTGTTTTCTGCCTGTTAACCAATCTGTATTCCATGCCAGTATAATACTTCCTATCCCATGTGCTTTAATTTTGCTAACCAACCTCCTTTATCAAAGCCTTCAGAAAATCCAGGTATACTATGTCCACTGATGCCCTTTTATCAATTCTGTTAGTAACATCCTCAAAAAAAAAACTCCGACAGGTTCGTTCAACATGATTTCCCATTCATAAATCCATGTTGACTATGCCCCATCAGATCATTACTATGCAAGTGTCCATTTATCACATCCTTTAGAATAGATTCTAACATTTTCCCTACTACTGATGTAAGGCTTACACCTGTATCATTCTGCACTAAGTCCCAATCACCCTTTATTGGCCTGCATTGGCCCTTTCCCACAGCTTAGTAAATTTAAGCTACTCGTTCTTATCCAATTCCTTCGTGGCCTTGCCGCACCCTACCCTAGAGCGTCCTCCAAGTTTTGTATTGCCTTCAGTGGCAACCTTCAGTTCTCTAATTCTGATTTTTCTTTTATATATACAGCTCCCTTCTTTATCTCACCATTGGTAGACCCCTGTGGCCATTAGCTCCACTCTTCCCCCTAACCTCTGCATGTGCACCCAATCTTTCTCGCTTTAAAAGTTTTCTCAAAATTCATCTTTGGCTGGGGGCATCCCCTACTAATCTCTCCCTCCATTCCTTTCCTTGTCAACTTCTATTTGTGAAGTCTCTTGGTACATTTTTCTTTGTGCTATGTGAATGCAAGCTTTTGTTTGAATTTGCTGTTCAGACTATTATTTCTGCACACAAATTAATTGAACTTTTTTCATCAAGGCAATACTCCTTTAAATGTTGGTGCCATCATGCACACATTTATATAAACTGTAAAATATATATTTCATGGAGTGTTAAATAGTGTGTGGATTTCCTGAATTTGTGATTGAGTTAATTTTTAAAAATGTAAAAACTCTGAATTTCTTGACTAAACTGGTGAAATTTCAACAGAATCTCCTCCTGCCCTGCAACATATGGTACTGGGAAATGTCCAGCTTTGCTCTCTCCATCTAGCTCTTCTTGGGAACCAGACTGCACTGGGGCATAAAGACTCTCCCTGGGGGCAGATAATGTGCTGCTCCTTCCCAGAGAAACCAGCTTGGAAACAGAGCATCTCTTGGAGCCCATGGTAGGTGAGTTGTGGTCAGCAGGCCAGAACAGTTGACCACTCGTCTCTTTCCCCCCCGCCCCCACCCTCAAGTGCTCCTCCAGTCTGCGCAAGTCTCTCTTCAGCTGGGTTCCATGCGCCGTCAGGAAATCGCTGACGGTCAGCCTGTTTTGCGTCTCTAGGCAAAAGGCCAGGTAAGTGCAGCGATGGTCACCTCCCATTGCTCCAAATTGTTTGAGGATGAGTTCTCCATGGAGACCTCCGACCCATGCTCGGAAGATCAAAGAGCAGGGTGAGAGGTTGCTGGCAACCAAATGGCACAGAGACCTGTCCCTGGGATGATGTCGTCAGCCTGATCCTGGGCCAAACCACGTGTTAGATTTGGAAAAAAGAGGAAATGTGCACCAGGCAGCACCTTAATGTTTTTTCTTTATACATGCACACAAGGGGAATTTTAAAAAAAAAGAAAAAAGAATTGGGTAAATATTTGCATTAGACCTTAAATTCGTCAATAGACAATTTCTGCCATGTACCCTCTTTCTCCCCCCCCCCACCCCCAGAAATGGCTCAGGGTACATGTACCACAGTTTGGCAACTCTTGGTGTAGATCGTATGTACTGCAGTCTCAGTGGTGGTGCAGCGGGTGGATATTAAGATCTGTGTCATGGGAACTGATCAAGCGAGTTATACTAATTGTATTGAGCGCTTGAGTCTTATAACTGCACCCTTCTGGGTGTGTGGTGAACATTCCATGATACTCCTGACTTGACCCATGTAGATGGTGGAGAGGCTTTGAGGTGTCAGCAGTTGAGCTACTCATTGTACAGAACCCAGCTTCTGCTCTTGTGACCGCCAACAGCCCTCCCAAGATGTTGATACGGAACTCCGCAATGGTGGAGTAGTCATAGGTTATGGGAAGATGGTTGGACTTCCTTTTGTTCAAGTTGGTCATTACCCTGCATTTATGTGCTCTAAATGTTACCTGCCATGCCTCAGCCCAAGCCTGGAAGTTATCAGGTCTGCTGTAGGCCAGCATGGCCTGTTTCATGGCACGTGGTGATGGATAAAGTGATAGTCCAGTGTATTTGTGTGGTAATGAGGGCAGTTATTTCTGTCTCAATCTGAGCACTTTCAAAGTAACTGTATTTGAGCTGTATAGTCTCTGATCCTGGGTTACAGAAGGGAAAATTGGCTGGGGTTCCTGATTCTGATTACTATACAGTCTTCACTACTGGGTGAAGATGAGATCAGTTTTGTTTGTGGTCAAGTAGCCCAACAGTACTCGCTGTGGAGCCTTGTTGGTGAACAATAGCTTCTTGAATGGTACTGTATCTTAGTGGGAACAATAATGTGCATATATATTTTTTTAATATCAGCAAAGTTCCAAGATGCATAATGAGTGTAATCTCTGAAAAATTGGCAGAGCCAAAAAAGGTATTGGGAGGGGTGGTGAAATGTTTGCTCTTAGGTTTTAAGGAGAGTCTTAAAGAAGGAGGAAGAGAGGTTAACGGAGGGAATTCCAGAGCTCGGGGCTCAAATGGTTGAAGGCATGGCTGCCAGTGGTGGAGTAAAGGGAGGTGGAGGAACTCGGTGTTCTCAAAAGGTTGTAGGGCTGGTGAAAGTTAGAGAGGGCAAGGTCATGGAGAAAATTGAACATGTTTTGAGGAAATTTAAAAAGGTCAATATTCTTGCCACTAGGATATTGATCTAGACATTTTTTGAGCAGTGTAATAAAAAAAATTATATTTTTTATGCTCATCTTGCCTAATCTAGATGGGAGCTGGAATAGGCTGTATAGCCTCTTGAGCCAGCTCTGCCATTAGGTAAGATCATGGCTGGTCGTCTACTTCAGCTCCACTTTCCTGCGTGATCCCAATATCCCTTGATTCCCTTAGAGTCCAAAACTATCACTCACTGTCTTGAAAGTATTCAATGTCTGAGCATCCTCAGCCCTCTTGGGTAGAGAATGGCAAAAATTCACAACCCTTTAAGTGAAGAAATTTCTCCTCCTCAGTCCTAAATGGCAGACTCCTTATCCTGTGACTGTCCAGCCAGGGGAAACAGCCTCTTGGCATCTACCTGGTCAAGCCCCCTTGGAATTCTGCATTTCAATGAGATCACCTCTCATTCTTCTAAACTCCAGAAAGCATAGGCCCATTCTACTTAATCTCTCCTCACAGGTTAACCCCCTCATTCTAGGAATCAACCGTTGCACCTCCTCCAAGGCAAGTATGTCCTTCCTTGGGTACGGAGACCAAAACTGCACACCGTTTTCGCACCAAAGCCTGTACAATTGCAGCAAACCTTTCTTACTCTTGTACTTCAACCCCCTTTCAATAAAGGCCTCTATTTTAGGCATGAGTGGTTTAAATTTTTTCCATTCAGCAAGGAATCAACATATAGTACATGCATTACTTTTTTTAAGGAACTAGGCCAGTGATTCTTTTGGCCTAAATGGGAGCTAATGGCAACCAAAATAACTTTTTAGATTCGTTCTTGTCAGCACAAAATCTTGTAACTTATTCTTTGGCAAAGAACACGTCCAATTTCCCCTCCCCAACATAGTCGGATTTTGGTTTTAAACTTAATGTTGTTGGAATAATTAGATAAAAGAATTTGAGAAGTCATGCTGCAGTGTGCATAATCACTTTTTTAAGGAACGCTATTGTGATTGACTTGTTATCCTCACTTTCAGTCTCCCTCAAGACCATTCCGTACTGGCTAATTTAAGGTCCCTTTGTGCCCGTTAGTATGTGCATCGAGTCTTTTTTGTTCTCTTTTTTTTCCCTCTTCCTCAGTCATGCCCCCTTTGTACTCCCTGTTCACTGTTACTTTGCCTGTCATGATCTGCCCTCATGATTCACTTTTTCCAGTCTATATTCTTTCCTCCTGTAGTACCAGGATTAAATCACTTTTGAACAAGCTCCTGGTTTCCCTGTGATCATTCCTTGGTAATCTTCACCATGGCTACCAAGGCACATGTCCTCCCAGAGCAGTAATCCCAACTGCCTTATCGTCTGCTCCTGGCAATCATCTTGCCCAGCTTGTTCTTTGGGGTTAATTTTACTAACCACCTCCCCATGCCACTTTATTTCTTTCACTTCTGCCCCATCTGACCCCACCAGAGGATCACTCTGCATTTTCATATTGCCCAGCAGACTCTTTACTTTCTCACAAATAGGGCTATTGCTCATTGTGGATGAATCTATTGATACCCTGTACTAACAAAGACACTGAAATGTCTTAATCTGTCACTTTACTACTTACCCTGTCTTTAACTATTGCAGTGTTGTAGTCTTTATCGCTAGGTCATGTCATGGCATCTACCTCTTCTCCTTTAAGTGCTTTGCTCTAGTCTATCCCTTCCACCTTTTCTGTCAAAATCCTCATAATCTTCTGTATTCTGACTTTTCCACTGAGTTGGCCTACCTTCTCTCCTCTTTCAGCTTCTGTGATTGTCATCTACATAAAACTGCAATAACCCTCCTTCTCTGCCTTCCTATCATCACTGAATCTTACCTTTATTAATTAATAAGGGCATAGAGTACAAGAGTATAAGACACAAGTTTGGCCTCAGCTAGAGTATTGCATCCAGTTCTGGGCGCTGCACTTTATTAAAGATGTGAAGGCATTGGAGAGGGTACAGAAAAGATTCATGAGAATGATTCCAGGGATGAGAAACTTCAGTTATGAGGATAGATTGGAGAAGTTGGGACTGTTTCTCTTGGAGAAGAGAAGGCTGAGAGGAGATTTGCTAGAGGTATTCAAAATGGTGAGGGGTCTGAACAAAGTAGATAGGGTAAAACTGTTCCCACTTGTGAAGATAGAGAATGAGAGGGCACAGATTTAAAGTGATTAGCAAAAGCGACATGAAAACTTTTTCACACAGTGAGTAGTTAGGATCTGGAATGCACTGCCTGAGAGTATGGTGTTGGCAGGTTCAATTGAGGCATTCAAAAGGGAATTAGCCTGTTATCTGAAAAGGAAGAATGTGCTGGGTTATGGGGAGCAGATGGTGGAATGGCACTGAATTGCTCTTTCGGAGAGCCAGTACAGACACGATGGGCTGAATGGCCACCTTCTGCGCTGTAACAATTCTGTGATTCAGCTAAATGATTACCTCCCCCAGAACCACACTGCCGATCCCTTTCTCCCCCTCCCCACCAACCACCCTAACATTAATGTCTTTTGTGACTTTCCCCTCTGACAAGATTTTCTTTGACTACTTGCTCATTCCCCTTGCTGACCACAACTCCAATTCTGTTTCCTTACCGTCCCACTATTTGGGGTGGGGTGGGGGGGGGGGGGGTGGCGGCGGGGGGAGGGGGTGGAATAATCTTTATCTGATAAACCACTTTGTGCCTTATGTCCAAGGAACCAATTACCATTTCCCAGTCCTGATATTTCCCCTAGTATAGTCCTCATCTTTGCTCCCTTAAGTCAGAGGTGTGCAAACTTGGGGAGTACTGACCTAGGTATATATCAGAATTGGAATGGCCATAATGAGCACAACTGTGCCATGCTATCTTGGGAGCACTTCTGGGCCGCAATCCTAGGCTTTTCATCCGAGACTAACCATCTGCCTAAACACCTTACCCCACCTGATCCACCCTCACTTCCAATATCAAGTGCAAAGAGCCCCTGTATTTTTGAGTTAGGGAAGCCAGTGAAGCCTAGATTCTGCCACAATTCTGTTTGCCCAGATTATATTGGCATGTGTTAATTGGTACTGGCATGGAATCTTCGACTAAGCTGGGGCTTATGTTAAGCCTGTACTTGGTCAATGTGCACTAAATTGTCAGGGTATTTTAGATTTTGGATATAATCTTTCCTCTAAAATGCAGTGCAGCCACAACAGTACATGCAGTACTCTCCTGTACAGGGTACATTCACAACCTCCAGAACCTGTGCTAACATAACTAACATATTGCATAAAAAAGCACTTGCAGTAGCTTTCTGTAATCATTAGGCACTAGTATAGAATTGCTATTGTGAATCATTCCATAAAATTTGAGAAGCATACTGGCATAACACTCCTGCTGTTTTACCAGAGCACTCTTTTGTACATGATAGACTGCAGTTACACATTCCCACCCATCTGCAACCTAACCCCATTTCCCAGGAAGAATGTGGTACTGTGTCAGACATGACAGATTCACCCGCAGGTCTGCCTCTCCATCTGATCTGGAGTGTATGGCACCAGCTGGATTAACTCTCAAAATGAATTGCAAAGGAAAATCTCCTGAGGAATGAGAATACATTATTCGTTTTATAAAGACTACATTAAGCATTTTAAGAAATAGTCTGAGAGTCACTTCAATCCTCCTGCCAAATGCATATTCATAGTTGAGAATGTATTGTTAAGATCAAGGCGGCCAAGGTGCTGCTTATTAAATAATTAACTTTTATGAGGAATTAAAAGCAACTTTTGTCATAGACTCATAAACTTATTTTGGCCACTAGCTACTGTTGTGTAGTTGCTACACAAAGTGAAGCTATATGGAAATAAATGGGTTTTTAAAAAACCTGCTGGCAAGGAAGATCTGCTTATTGCTGTGTTTTCCTGTCTTGTTACTGGACTGGTCTTCCTGCGATGAGAAAATGTGCTGGTCCAGCAGCAGCCAATTACTTTGGTGCTGATGTCGTGAAGCAACATCATGACTTTCCTGTGTGCACGTGGTGTTCTCTCTTTTAATGACATTGTGAAGGATCATCGCAGTATCACTACTCTGTGCATACTTGGAATCAAAAGTGCCATGGCCAGTCTGGACATGAATGTCGTGGGTCTCCACAACACAGCTGGCTTACACACCTAAGTTACACTTGGCAGCGCACTCTGGTCATCACTTTCTCTCTGCGCAGGACCGTCTTCTGCAGGTGCATGTTTCAATGCTTGTGCAGAACTGCAATCCTGAGCAGTTAACTCCTAATGTTATGAGAGAATAGCTTGAAAGTCTGCTTCCTCCTAATAGAAAGATTTTGCATGCAGGTTAAAAATGGCTACTCATCATCTTGGGAAGTCCCTCGGGATAGAGGATGACTTGCTTCATTCTGGTTTGATGGGTTCTAAGATGGATAATAAGTCCAATGCATGATCTGCAGATTCTGCCACATGAGGGGCAGGTGGTACTTGAAGGGTCAGGTAAATGAATAGTTTGGAGATTTGTCCTCTCCCTCCAACGCCTCAGCTTTGCCTTTGTATGTTCTCAACAAAGTCCCTCGAGGTGCATGATGCCTTCCTGAATGAGCTTTCTCCATTTAGGATGATGTTATGAATTCTGGACTTTGTAGTATGATTGTTTTAAAAATTGTGATTTTTAATGCAGTATAAAATGGAGTTGGAGGCATATGACCTGACACCAAGTCTGCCCAGAAACAAGCCAGGTTCTTGGTTACCAGCAAACAAGGAACCCAGCTCAAAGATCCCTTTGCAAGCAGAGTGCAAGGTTGTAATTCCTGATGGATAATAGGTTTTGCTGTTCCAGACTCTGATCGTAAAAAGGGAGCCAGGGACACTCAAAAAAAAATTCGAGTTGCAACTGCTAACAGCTGTAAACAAAAGGCCTAGGTGGTTCAGATATGGTCAGACGTCTGGACTCTGAATCTTGTAAAAGGAAGAGAACTATTGACTTTGATTCTGGATAAATTCAACAGACAGACAACTGCGCTCAGAACACTGATACAGTAAAAGGCTGCTACGATTGGAACTCGGGTTGAAAGTCATGCCTTTGGGGAGTGGAAAAGACCAACAGGGTCACCAGAGATTTCCTTATTAGTGGAAGTCCAGGTCAAATATGCTCTGAAGTGACCAAAGAGGACATTTGGTTTAAGGACCGGGAGATCCAACCTATTGCCACTGGAAGCAGTTTGGTATTTTTAATTGCAAAACTAACAACCTGATGAGAAGACAGTGTAACGTATACATGTGGTGTGGGGTTTTCAAGTATTTAATAAGTTAATGGGAAATACCTTTGTATTTTAGAGTATTAGATACCCCCTCAGTACTGTTTATTTAATGTTGATTTTTATTTATAGTCAGTCTTAAAACATGAAATCTTGTCATGTAATTCTTTAATCGGTTTGGGAGTTCATATCTCTTATTTTAAAGTTGACTGAGGTTATAACAGATGGTCGTAAACCTGGGACTCCCACGAGTTGACGGGGATGTTTGATCTCTTAAGGGATGTTTTGAGGACATCTCTAAAGCGTTTCTGCTGTCTTCCCAGGAGTTTCCTGCTGCGACCAAGTTGCTTTGGGAGTCTGGTGTCAGGCATGTCAACGACATGTTCTGCCCAGTGGGATTGGTTTTGGGTGATTAGTGCCCAGATGTTCGGCAGGTTGGCTTGGGAGAGGCTGCTGCTGTTGGACCACCTTTTTTGCCACTGGATTTGGAGGATCTTGCGGAGGTGCCTCTGGTGGTACTTCAGTGCTTTGAGGTGCCTGCTGCAGGTAGTCCAAGTCTCAAGCATATCGGAGCACAGGGATTACTGCTGCCCAGTAAACTATGGTCTGAGCCTTGAATTTGAGATCCTGATCAAATAGTCTCATTCTCAGTCAGCCAAAGGCTGAGCTGTCACATCGGAGGTGATGAAGAACTTCGTCATCTGTCTGCCTTTGTTGAGAGGAGGCTCCTGAGGTAATAGACAATGGATGATAGTACACACTCAAATGATACTTCACAGAACATTACATAGATGAATTTATGTTACAAGTTGCATTGATACTTTTGCTAAATCAAATTGCAAAGGCTGTTTGCATAAAATAATGGGGATTAATATGACCTGGACAGTTAAGTGTTGGCAAAAGAACTTGGAAAAAGATTGTTACAAACATCAGCCACATGTTACAACAGAATACCTGTGCTTCAACATGTGTTAAGATAGAAGATTCTGATGTATTTTTATCCAAATACAAAAGCAAAACACTGCGGATGCTGGAAATCTGAAACAAAAACAGAAAATGCTGGAGACACTCAGCAGGTCAGGCAGCATTTGTGGAGCAAAAAAGAGATAATGTTTCAGGTCTGACTTTTATTCAGAACTGTTAAACGTTAGAAATATAAGTTTTGAACAAGTGAAAGGTGGGGGGAGGGCTGGAAAGATTAAATGACACAAGGTTTAATGGTACATAGCCAGAGGGAGTGGTAATGGGAAAAGTAAAGAAATTAAAGGTGTCTGGATGAGATGGCGGGGGAAAGAACCAGCAAAAAAAAACATGGAAAAAGGTAAAAATTGGTGGCAGAGGATATGATCTCAAATTATTGAACTTGATGTTGAGTCCAGGAGGCTTTACAGTGCCCAGTTGAAAGATGAGGTGCTGTTCTTTGAGCTTGCGTTGAGCTTAATTTGAACACTGTAGCAGACCAAGGACAGAAAAGTTAGTGGGAGCAAGGTGGAGAATTAAAATGGCAAGCAACAGGAAGCTCGGGGTCACCCTTGCGGATTGATTGGAGGTGTTCTGCAAAGTGGTCACCAGTCTGCGTTTTTCTTTTTTTTTATTTCGAGATACAGCACTGAAACAGGCCCTTCGGCCCACCGAGTCTGTGCCGACCAACAACCACCCATTTATACTAATCCTACATAGGTTGATAGGTTAATTGGCCATTATAAATTGCCACTAGTATAGGTAGGTGATGGGGAAATATAGGGACAGGTGGGGATGTGGTAGGAATATGGAATTAGTGTAGGGTTAGTATAAATGGGTGGTTGATGGTCGGCACAGACTCGGTGGGCCGAAGGGCCTGTTTCAGTGCTGTAGCTCTAAACTAAACTACATTAATCCCATATTCTCTACCACATCCCCACCATTCTCCTACCACCTACCTACACTAGGGGCAATTTACAATGGCCAATTTACCTATCAACTTGCAAGTCTTTTGGATGTGGGAGGAAACTGGAGCACCCGGCAGAAACCCACGCAGTCACAGGGGGAACTTGCAAACTCCGCACAGGCAGTACCCAGAACTGAACCCGGGTCGCTGGAGCTGCGGTGCTAACCACTGCGCCACTGTGTTGCCCAAAGTTGAGACCACATTGTGTGCAGCGAATACAATATACTAAATTGCAAAAATTACAAGTAAATTGGTGTTTCACTTGGAAGGAAATGTATTCTTGTCTGAATTTACTCCAGAAAGCATTGAAGTTTTGAAGGCTGTTGCAAAAGTGCAAGAGCACTTCAGTTACTGGTAATGGTTTATTGGCAGGAGTTTCCATAGCATTTAGACAAGTAATGGTTGGATTTGCTGAAAGAAGTGTTACTATCACAGAAAAGGAGAAAAGCATGGGTCCTTGAAATAATACAAATGCTAGAAAACTAAAACAAAGATAGAAAATGCTGGAAACTCATAACCTGACATCAGATTCAGGCTGAATTTACATTATAACTGCAGCATCCATCCGAAAGTGTGTTCGAGTCCAGCTCATTAAGAATGGCAAGAAAATCACAGCTTTTGTTCCAAATGATGGTTGTTTGAATTTCTTTGAGGAAAATGAAGAAGTTTTGGTCGTAAGGGCCATGCTGTTGGTGATATTCCTGGTGTTCGTTTCAAGGTGGTGAAAGTTGCCAACGTATCTCTGTTGGCCCTGTACAAAGGCAAGAAGGAGATACTGAGATCTTAAATTTTTCAGTATATTAAAGAAGATTGAAAGTAAAACATTTTAAAATAAAAAAAAAATCATAGAATCTTACAGCACCAGAGGAGGCCATTCAACTCATCGTACCTGTGCTGGCTCTTTGAAAGAGCTATCCAATTAGATACTGTGGCATCAGTGCCACAGTAATTTGAATTTTAAGTTTTATTTGCTATCTGAAGTCTTCAAATGGTGCCTCAGGCAAAGATCAGTTGCAAATTGTGAAGAAAGAACCAGCAAGGTGTCACAAATGGGTATGATTTATGTATGCCCTTCTTGCAAACGGGGATCGTGATATCCGGTTGAATGAAAAGTATACAGAATTGCATCTTTTACAGCTCTGCTTTATTAATAGCTGATTGGAAAGTGTTCTCATTTCCTCCACCTAACCCCCTCCTACCCCAGCCCCTTTGCAGGTGGCACGCTTACATGAACTTTCCATGTCAAACCCATATTTGGGAATAGTGCAGAACAGCACCATCTATTGGGAGCAGAATAAAATCAAGTGTAAAGTTCAATCTGAACTGAAAGATTTGTGGATTGGACACAGTATGGTTTGGACTTGACTTTTTCTTTGTCTATAATGTCTAACTCTGTCTGTACTTTGTTCCCAGTACTACTAAAATCTGCCATATTTTTTTCTAAACTGCAGACTTGGATTTTATCAATATTCTTCACAATCCACTCACTTTCCACCTTTGAAACCTACTGGCTCCCCAATCCCCAAAAACACTGATTTCACAATCCTGATCCTTGTTTGCAGTTCTTGCCCTACCCACATTCCTGACCACCTTCATCACAGTAGCAGCCCTGTGCTCTTCTGAACCTGAAAGAGAATGAAAGACTTGCATTTACATAGCACTTGTCATGACTACCAGATGTCTCAAAGCACTTTACAGCCAATGAAGTATTCTTGGAGCGTTAGTTGGCATACTTCCATTTATGAAAGATGACGGGCACGCAGCAAACAATCCATTTAGAGGGGTGTCTTTTCTTGGTGCACCTTTTCTGATCACTGTGAAGGCCAATCCTTGAGAGGCAGGTTCTGCCACAAGTGCCGCACATGAAGCTGCCAAGTGATGCTGAGATGTTTTTGGCGTTGGTGCCTGTTGCCAAGCTGCTGTAGCCACTGGTCGTCGTGCTAGTGCACGCTAGTCCACAGGATGTATTGCCATTTCCATCTTTCGCCAGCTAGTGACTCCCAGGTGCAATAGTTGACATTTAAGGGGCCTTCAAGTCACGCTTGCAAGCAATATTTGAAGTGGAATATTGGGCGCCCAACTGGTCATCTGGCCCCAGCTACCTCCCCATGCAGAAGATCCTTGGGTATACAACTGTCTTCATCCTGTGGATGTGACCAATCCACTGAAGCCGCCTCTGTTTGATTAGTGCCACTGCACTTGGGAGCTCTGCCTTTCAAGGACTGCCACATTTGCGATTTTGTTTTTTTTTCCCTGCCAAGATATGCCCATAACGCACCGCAGGCAGCAAAGATTGAAATTATTGAGTTTCTTTGCCTGGTAGCTGTAAGTCGCCCATATTTCACAGCCGTATAGCAAGGTGCTGAGAACACAGACCTGATAAACCATCAGCTTGGTCCTACGGGTCAGCTTGGTGTCATCCCATGCATATTTTGCAAATCAGTCAAAGGTGGTAGCTGCTTGCCCTATGTGTGTATCGAGCTGTGCATTAGGGGAACAGATTGTCTGTCATCATGGGCCCAAGGGAGCAGAATTTGATGACCCTTTCCAATGGGGGAGATGATGGCACAGTGGTAATGTTACTGGACTAATACTTCAGAGGCCCAGGCTAATGCCATGGGGACACAGGTTCAAGTTCCACCATGGCAGCAGGTGGAATTTAAATTCAATTAATAATTTAAAAAATCTGGAATTGAAAAGTAGTCTGTTTCATGGCATCATTACCATCATCGATTGTCGTAAAAACCTGTCTGGTTCACTAATGTCCTTTAGGGAAAGCAATCTGTGTCCTTACCTGGTCTGGCCTGCATGTGACTCCAGACCCACAGCAATGTGGTTGACTCTTAACTGCCTTCTGAAATGGCCTAGCAAGCCACTCTATTAGGGATGGGCAACAAATGCTGGCCTTGCCAGCAATGCCCACATCCCCTGAAAGAATGGAAAAAAAAAGAGTGATCAGAGCAGAGATGCAACACCTTGTCCCATGACCACGGTTTTCTTGACTCTTATAGTCAAGGAGAACAAGTTACAAGCACTGGAGAGACAGTTCTTGAGTCTTTTGTTGCTGAGTTTCCGTGTAAATATGTTGACTAGGACACTGCTTTTCGAAATAGTGTCATGAGATCTTTTACATTCACCCGAACATCCAGATGGGGCCTCGGTTTAACGTCTCATTCAAAAGACAGCACCTCTGACAGTGCAGCACTCCCTCAGCCTTGATTTTTGTGCTCAAGCCTGGAGTGGAACTTGAACCCAGGACCTTGTGATTCAGAGACGAGAGTGCTACCAACTGAGCCACAGCTGAAAATCTGTTCCTTTTATTGTATCAGCGGCAGTACCATAAAGTAGATATAGATGAAGATGGCCGTGTGGCCCATTTGATCGCATTCTTCCAAAATACCAGTTACTCTAACCTGTCAAAATCTTTAATAAAAAAAAAGGGGGAAAAGTGTTTGGGAGTGATTTTCTTATTAATAAAAAGCAAAATAACTGAAGATTGAAAAGCAAGACAATTTAAAAATAAATCTGCATTTGAAAGAAGGAAGATCTTGCAATAGCATTAGTGTCTGATCACATCCTCAGGACGAGGCAAATTAATTTTTGAAGTGCTGTCACTGTTGTTCCATAGGCAAATGTGGCAACCAATTTGTATACAGATTAAAAATGTATCATTTTAAAAATAAAAATACTGACCATGTCTATATTGAAAGAAATGCTGCCTGAAGTAGCTCTTTTTGTTTGAAAATGTTCATCTTTTTCCTAATTCTAGAATACTCATTCATTGAGTTACATCGAGTCTACAGCACAGAAATAGGCCATTTGGCCCAACTGGCATTTTGTACTTCATACGAGCTTCTTCCCAAACTCGTTCATATCAAACCCCTTCATATCACCCATCAGCATATCCTTCTATTTCCCCCCTCGATCCCTGCCCCTTAAATGCATCTTGCTTCTTGCCTCAACTACTCCATGTAGTAGCACGTTCCGCATTCTTAACACACTTCGGGTAAAGAAGGATCTCCTGAAGTCTGTATTGAATTTATTAGTGACTATCTTATGTTTTTGATGTCTAATTTTGGACTCCCCCACAAGTGGAAACATTTTCTCCACATTTATCTTATCAAACTTTTACATTATTTCGGACCTCTACCAGGTCACCCTTCAGCCTTTCTCTGCTCTAGAAGAGCCCCACCCTGTTGAATACCTTTATTAATGTGATAATCCCTTCTCATTCTTTGTCTCAAGGCAGATGAATTCTGTTGTATTTTAATGATTATGTCCCTTTTGTCTACTGTCATTGTAATTAGTACAGCTACCCCAACAGCTTCTTCCTCCCTATCCTTTCTAAATACATTATATCGTGCCATATTTAACTTCCGAACTGGGGCGAAAGTGGGAACAGGTTGATGAGTTGGATGATCAGCCATGATCATAATGAATGACGGAGCAGGCTCGAAGGGCCGAATGACCTATTCCTGCTCCTATTTTCTATGTTTACAGCCCTGTTCTTCTGTTATCCCTACTACATCTGGCTTCTTGCTACAGTTCCCCTGTTTGGTTTCAGGTGCTGTGCACGTTGCTTTACGGGCATTTTATTATTCATCTTGTTCCCTGACCATTTATGTTTCACTTATTCCTTTCTTTGATCTGATTTTTACTCTTATCTCATATCTTCAGACGTACACTATTTTTCATCTGCCCCCCCGCCCACCTTTTTACTGGTTTAAAGTCAAGTTACAGTTTCTATTTAAAATGTATTGCTATTATGATAGAATTCGATCTATACTGTAACTGACTCATTACGCAATCTTTAAAATTACAGCTACTTGGGCTGGGGTTTCCCTTTCAATGTATATTTGTAAAAATCCTGAATATAAACTATATAGGGAAAACAAATTGTTAGTAACAGACCAGTTCTGATGTCCTAGCACTGTGTACAAAATAGCCGTCATTAAAACTGATTTTGAAGCCTTTTTTTATCACCACTGTCTGAAAAGTGCATACTACTGCATTTGTATTCAAAGCTAATTTTTGAAACAAATGCAAAACTTTAGAGTGGACAATTGGTGAACTGTTGCACCGGTCCGTATATGAATGATGCCAGTCACACATTTTAACTGTCATTTTACGGTGCACTAGGGAATGGACAGCTATTGCTAACCATGCTTAGAAAATATAGCAATATTGTACAGAGTTAATTGCTACAACCCTACTTTAAATCAGCTATCTGAGAACATCAGACAATGTACAGAATCTATACTAATCACGAAATGTTGCCCTAGCAAATCTGTTCACTTTGAAAGTGTGCATTAAACCTGATTTGCATGCGTGTTTAAAGAGGAGCCTGTTTTTGGCGGGGGGGGGGGGGGTGGAAATGTGCTTCCTGTGTGCTGTCAGTCATGGAAGGTTAGTTGCCAACATTGTGGCATCTCTAGCCCTGGTGTGGTTGCTGGATGGTGCTGCACAGGATATAGTAGATGGAGTTTGTTCTGGAGTTCAGTGTTTTGGTGGTAGAAATAGTAGGTGACTTTGAAGCAGCATGATCCTTGTATCAGAAAATGCTGAGTTCCCGGTTGTGTTCAGTAACTGCAAGTAATGTCTGTAGAAAAAAGTCGCACTTCTGTTAACCAGTTTCCTCAACATCAGTTCTCTTCAGAGGCAAAAAATAATCATCTTGTGCCATTGCCGCCTTCCATTTGGGTAAGTCAAAATTTTAGGTATCTTGCAAGGAGCTGAATTCATTTGCTTTGACCAATATTTTGTGTATTGTATATTGTAATGTAGTCCAGGTCACTTTTATCTAATTCTATGATCTTAAAATGCCAGAATTTTACAGGGTCATTTGATCTTTTCACTCAGCATTTAAAGGAACATTTTAAAACTATTTCTGTAGGAAAATATTTTATACCTGGAGAAAGTAAAATAAAGCAAAATTCGATACTGAAAGATCTAACCCTTTTTATGGTAGCCTTATCTGAATAAAGTCTGTCCGCACCTCACTTTTTTATCTTTACGCTAATTTTCTCCAGTTCTCATCTGATAGTTATCCTCACCCGGATATTCTACACGTTGTTCCAGCAGGGACCATTAGATAGTGGTGAGGAGCAGGAACCTAGTCTAATTTTGCATTCCTTAATTTAATTCGCTTGAGCCAAGCGTGTCCCCATTGTCACAGCAGCTGAGATTACCTGGAACAGCAGTGAGTAGGAATTGAGCCTGGGATCACCCTGTAAGCAAAGATAACCCACAGTTTTTCTCTCTTGCAAACCATCATCTTAAGCCCCTTTCTCACCACCTCCGCCTTCACCTCCCACAAGAATGCATGATGAGCTCATAGATGTTTTTGTCACTAAGATTGAGTCCATCCAATCAGCTGTCTTCCTTCCCCAAGTCCACTGGACAAAAGTTCCTCTAATGCTCCCCCTTCCCCTCGCCCCGAGCTTGTATTGTCTAAGTTTCTGTCCTATCTCCCCTCATGCCCTCTCCGAGCGCATCTAGTCCATAGGATCCACCTCTTGCTCCCTTGACCCTATTCCCAGTAAATTGCTGACCATCCAACTTTTCTTCCTGGTTCCCATGTTAGCTGATATTATTGTTTCTCTCAATCTCTCGCTCTTCAGGTACTGTCCCCTCTCCTGGACAAAAAACCTTGACCTCATCTTCCTTGTAAACTACTGCCCCATCTCCAACCTCCCTTCCCTCTCAAGTCCTCGAATGTGTTGTAGCCTCCTAAATCCATGCCCATCTTGCTCGGAACCTCATGTTGAATCACTCAATCAGGTGTCCACCTCAGCACAGTACCAAAATGCCCCTTATCTAAGTCACAAATGACATCCTATGTGACTGACAATGGTGAACTTCCCGACCTGTCTGCAGCCTTTGACCAGATCAAATGCACCATCCTCCCCCACTCTGTCTCTATTGTTGTCCAGCTGGGTGGGACTACACTTGCCTGGTTCCATTTTTACCTATTGAATTGTAGCCAGAGAATCAGCTGCAATGGCTTCTCTTCCCGCTGTCACCATTACCTCTGGTGTTCCCCAAGGATCTATCGTTGGCCCCCTCTTATTTCTCATTCATATGCTGCCCCTTGGCGACATCATCCGAGAATGCAGAGTCTCTTCTCACTTGTATGCAGATGGTCCCAAGCGCGCTCTCACCACTGTCTCCCTCAACTCTCTCAACTGTCACTAAATTATCAGACTGCTTGTCTGACATCCAATACTGGATGAGCAGAAATTTCCGCTGATTAAATGTGAGGAAGACCAAAGCCATTTTCTTTGGTCTTCCCTATATTTAATTGTAGGAAATGTCTGCTATCGTCTTCAGCCCTTTCCCCAAACTCCTTTCCCCAGCTAGAGACTCAATCTCTCTTCTTGGCAACTGTCTGAAGCTGAAACAGACTGTTTGCAACAAATAAAAGCAAAATGCTGTGGATGCTGGAAATCTGAAATAAAAAGAGAGCGTTGGAAATACGCAGGTCTGGCAGCATCTGGAGAGTGACAGAGTTAATGGTTCAGGTCTGTGACCTTTGCAACCTCGATGTCCTATTTGCTTCACAGTGTTTCCAGGAACAATTGCAAGCTCCTGATTTCAGTTATTTATTCAGGTCAAAAAGGACCTTATTACTGTAATGTCCCAGTACAATTGCAGTGTTTACAATTTTAAACTCAAGATCACACAAACTAAAGATCAAAATTATTAAAATGGATTTTGAGCTAGAATCCTTCCCTTTTAAATTCAATCTCTGGGATTTTTTTTTTTAGGTATAGAGTAGGGATGCGTCGCTTATAAAAGAATAGAAATTATTGAAGCATTCTTTGTGTTTATATTTTATGCCTAATGTTAAAGTGAACTATGACATAACACCATTCTCAGTTCATGTCTTAAGCTTTTGACCATATATCTGCGTCATCAATGAGACCGCTTATTTCCACCTCCATAACGTTGCCTGATGCCGCCCCTGCCTCAACTCATTTGCTGAAACCCTCATCCATGCCTTTATTACATCTAGACTTATCAACTCCAGCACACTGCTTGGAGGCCTGCCACATTTTAGGATCCATAAGCACACTGCTTGGAGGCCTGCCACATTTTAGGATCCATAAACTTGAAGTCATCCAAAACTTTGCCCGTGACCATACTCGCACCAAGTCCCGTTCATCCACCACCCTTTGCTTCCTAACCTACCTGGGTTCCCAATTAAGCAACACCTTGATTTTCAAATTCTCACCCTTGTCTTCAAATCCCTCCAAGGCCTTGCCCCCTCCCTATCTCTGGTAGATTCCTCCAGCCCCACAACCCTTCATGGTATCTGTGCTCTGCTAAGTCTGGCCTCTTGACACCCCTGATGTTAATTGATCCACTGTTGGTGGCTGTGCCTTCAGCTGCCACAGCCCTAAGCTTTGGAATTACTTACCTAAACCTTTCCATCTTTCTACCTGCCTCTTTCCTCCTCATAATACTATCTTTTTGACCAAGCTTTTGTTCATCTGCCCTAATATCACATTATGTGGCTGTCAAATTTTGCTTTATAATGTACCTGCGAAGCACCTTGGGGCGTTTTATTATGTTAAAGGCATAGTATAAGTGCAAGTTATTAATATGGAACCTTATTGATTTATGTGACTCAGCTACTTACTGGATGAACCGTACAGAAGCTGTGATTTCAGAATTTAATTGATGAGGGAAAAGTGAGATGTTTTGAAAATGAGCAAGGTGGGCTCCTTACCTTTGGTCAGATCAATATCAAATGCATCATCCAAACGCAATACATTGTTTATGCCATGAGCTTAAGACATGAACTGAGAATGGTGTATGTCATAGTTCACTTTAACATTAGGCATAAAACAAAATCCACAGTGGCATAGTGGTTAGCACCGCAGCCTCACAGTTCCAGCGACCCGGGTTCAATTCTGGGTACTGTCTGTGCGGAGTTTGCAAGTTCTCCCTGTGACTGCGTGGGTTTTCGCTGGGTGCTCCGGTTTCCTCCCACAGCCAAAGACTAGCAGGTTGGTAGGTAAATTGGCCGTTATAAATTGCCCGTAGTATAGGTAGGTGTTAGGGGAATATAGGGACAGGTGGGGATGTTGGTAGGAATATGGGATTAGTGTAGGGTTAGTATAAATGGGTGGTTGATGGTCGGCACAGACTCGGTGGGCCGAAGGGCCTGTTTCAGTGCTGTATCTCTAAATAAATAAAAAATAATTAATATTGATCTCTAGCCTTTGTGATCTTCTGTGAGTTTAAAATTGTAAGCACTGCAATTGTACTGGGACATTACAGTAATGATAAAGGTCCTTTTTGACCTGAATAAATAACTGAAATCAGGAGCTTGCCATTGTTCCTGGAAATGCTGTGAAGCAAATATAGACGTTTTTAAACGTGTAATTCCAGTAAGTCTCAGAACCAAGAAAGTAAAGTTTTTCGTTGAACTGTTCATGCACAATATTTTTTGGCCATATGAGAAGCTTTAGATGACCTTGGAAATTTTGAAGCTGTTCACAGTATCAAGGTGGTCAGGATGAATCTGCCTAAAGAATTGTTTCCTAGTTTATTATTAAATTAACCAAATGTAAGGGCCCTTATTTGAGATAGAGGTTTGGGAAAGGAATTCCAGAGTTTAGAGCCGAGGTAACAGAGGACATAGCCACCATTAGTGTAAGCCGTGGCTCAGCCTTCTGCACCGTTGCCTCTGAGTCAGAAGGTTGAGTTAAAGTCCAACTCCAGGACTTGAGCACTAAAATCTAGGCTGACACTCCAGTTAGTACTGAGGGAGTGCTGCAATGTCGGAGGTGCCATGATTTGGATGTGATGTTAAACTGAGGCTCTGTTTGCCCTCTCAGGATGCAAAAGGTCCCACGGAACTATTTTGAAGAGCAGCAAGGGAGTTACCCCTGGTGTCCTGGACAATGTTTATTCCAAACAAAGATCACTAAAAAACATTATCTGGTCATTACCATGTTGCTGTTTGTGGGAGCTTGCTTTGCACAAAATGGCTGCCACGTTTCCTACATTACAACAGTGACTATGCTTTAAAAGTATTTCAAAGTGCTTTGCCACATTCTGTGGTCATGAAAGGCACTATATAAATAATGCAAGCCTTTTTTCATCTTTTAAATTATAGCAGCGACAGCATACTAGTCTAAATACCAAAAATGGGGTATAATGCATGATCTAAAATTTTAATTCCAATCCCAATGAATAAAATACCATGGAGTCATACTATAGTATGTACAGTATTGCATGTTCAGGCAGACAAAAATATACTGTCATGAACATGCTATGCCGAATGATTTTTAATTTATCGGTTGGAAACCTAAATTCAACTTTTAAAACAAAACTAAGCTAAGATGGCCACTGCAATTTGGATTGAAATACCTCATATTCCAAGGTATCGAGGTGGAGACGCATGTCTGAATAGTCCTTATCCAGAACAATGGCTTGAACAGTTTGAGTGAGCAACCTGGTATCTGCCTCATTAGCAAGATGGTCAAACCATCTTAGAACATTAACACTAGTAGAGATGAATCTCAGAGTAAGCACTGAAACAATGAGATCTGAAAGGGATTGGAATTCTTAGACTTGTATTCTTTTACACTTTAATGAGATCCACTGGAACAATCATCTGACAGTCTCTCCATCTGTGTGAAAACTTGGCGTTTCTTTTGGATACATCAGACAAGCATCTGAGTTTTACCCAGTGCAGGAACTATGTGGGTCTGTCCTCCTCCCCTCCTCCCCCACCAGCCAGAAACTTCAGGTCTACGAGATCAGCCGGAAGACCACTTAATTACCAGACTCCACAGACTGTATATTCTTTTGTTTGTTCTGGACTCTAATTCAACCATTCTATCCTTCTTCACTCTAACCTCTGCGTGTGCGTGTAATTATCCGTACTTGGATCGGGTTTTGGTTTTAAGTACAATAAACTTGTTCATTGTTTAAACTCAAGAAAACCTGTCCGATTGGTTCTCTTATGATCATGGCACCTAAAAGGATTAAGCACATCCACTATTTAAAAGAAATGCCAAGTTGCGGTCACAGCAGGAGAGGGACAAGAGGGGAGCTTTTCGACAACTCCACCTGATGGTAACAATGCATAACCAAACTTTTATACAACAGAAGGAGCTATATTAACAGCTTGTATTACTATCGCGCCTTTAACATAAAGCATCCCAAAGTGCTTCACAAGAGCATTATAAAGCAAAATTTGACATGAGCCACATAAGATGTTAGATCAGATGGCCAAAAGATTGGTCTAAGAGGTAGATTTTAAGGCGTGTCTTAAAGGAGGAAAATGAGATGGCGGCAGAGAGGTTTAAGTCAGGAATTCCAGCACTTCTAGCCTGGGCAGCTGAAGGCACAGCCATCCATGATGGAGCAGTTAAAATTGGGGATGCTCAAAATGCCAGAATTAGAGGATTGCAGATGTCTCGGAGGATTGTGGGGCTGGAGGAGATTATGGAGTTTGGGCGGGGCAAGGCTATGGAGGGATTTGGTCGTGGATCAGAGTTTTGGATGACAAGTTTACAGAGAGTAGAATGTGGGAGGCTGGCCAGGGTTGTGTCCAGTCTATCGGGATCAAAGGTATGGATGAGTTTCGGCAGTAGATGAGCTGAGGCAGGGGCGGAGTTGGATATTATGGAGGTGGAAATAGACGACTTTTGTGATGGCACAGATAGGTGGTTGGAAGCTCATCTCGGTTAAATATGACACCAAGGTTGCAATCAGTCTGGTTCAGCCTCAGACAGTTGCAAGGCAGAAGAATGGAATCACTAGATAGGGCAAGGAGTTTGTCGTGGGGACCCGAGACAATGGCTTTAGTCTTAGCAATATTTAATTGGAGGAATTTTCTGTTCACCTAGTCCTGGATGTTGGATAAGCAGTCTGATAGTTTAGAGACAGTGGAGGAATCAAGAGTGGTGGTGGTGAAATAGAGATGGGTGTTGTCAGCCAATGCTATGTTTTTGGATGATATCGCTGAGGAGCAGCATATAGATGAGATAGAACAGAGCCAAGGATAGATCCTTAGGGAGCGCCCGAGGTAACGGTGTGGGAGAGGGAAGGGAAGCCATTGCAGTTGATTTCCTGGCTACGACTAGATAAGAATGGAACTAGGTGAGTGCAATCTGACCCAGCTGTTTCAATACTGTGATCTCTCAGAACGGTTTATCTCTGGGTTTTCCTCCTTCTATTTGAATGTTGTATACATGTATAGACTTGCAGCTGCATTTCCCTGAAACTTTGCCCCAAAACACTTTTGACTTTGTGCTTCTCTCTCTGTCTTTAAGATCCTCAAAACCCATCTCTTCAACAAAGCCTTTGGTCGTCTGTCTTAACACTTACATGAAAGCTTGATGTCAATGCTCTTCTGTACGTTACCTTTGGATGTTTTTGTGTGTGGATGTTTTTGTGTGAAACGCAACATTGTAAATTTCATCTCAATTTTTCGTTAAGACTGCTGACATTTCATTTGTTCAGTTGGCCATTTGGACTTGTGAATGCAACACAGAATGCTGCCATCTACAATCAGACATTCACAGTCATCCCTCAACTATAGCAATCTTTGATATGGCAATCTGATCCAGTTACTTAAAATGTCAAAATCATTTTATATTTTATCATCTTGCCCTTTGTGAAAAAGTTTCTGTCCCCTTTCTCATTCTGTTAATTACTTGACTGCAAACAAGAAATATTCAGGTGCGTGGCCACTGGAAGATGTAGGAAACTGTCTTAAATTGTGTTGTCTTCCACTCTTTGCCTTGTGTTCTTTTCCTCTCTGTGTAAGAACATTTTAAGCACTCACATTTAAGCAGCAATGAATTCTGTGTGGCAAGTTATACATGCCAACCTGTGAAATTGGCTTACTCCATGGTTGGTCGTATTGATAAATAGAAAATTTAAAAAGGAAAAGGAAGAACACTGATGAAATATGCTTTTGACAATTGAGTGAAAAGAAGGAGTGGAAAATGTTCAATAACCTTTTTGTATTTAATAGTCTGAATCAGTTTGCAAAAATATAATCAGGCTTTCTTCCTGAAATAACAGAAAATGCTGGAAATACTCACCAAGAAAGAGAGCAGAGATATGCAGCTCTGGTTTTCCATCAACCTCCAACTGGCTGGACAGTGGATACAAGTTGCACAACAAAGTCAGAGTCCCCTTCCTCCACCATCTCCTGAAACTGCCCCAACCTAGGCCCCTTTTCTTCCTCCTCTCTTCCACCCCCTGCGACCCCATCTCCTCTGCAAAGTAGGGTAGAAAGTCTGGGTTCCCACCCTGGAGAAATAGCAAGTGGACAGGTACTCACCTGGCTCTGGACACTCCATCCCTACCCTCTGACTCCTCATATTACCCATTTTGGCCTTCATTATGGATGCAGTGGTGCGGAAGTGCAATGGTTGCCACCTTGTCCCCGCTCTTAGCAATCTCCCTGGTGGTGTGTGCATTTTTGGAATGCAAAGTTAAAAATCCAGATTAGGCTTGCAGTTGTTTTGAGTTTGTGCAACAATTGAAAGAGCTGGTCTATATTTTCCAAGTTCACTGAAAGGTCCATGATCACCTTGTCCCACTTGAGATACTTGAGTGTGGCAAGGAACAAAGATAGGGCATGTAATCTCTGTTTTCCCAACAACTCTTTCAGTTCTCTTCTGTAGTTTCCATAATCTTTTTGGCTAGTAACTGAAATCTTGCTCCTGGCATTTGTCAATCTAAAATACAATAGAAACTACAATCAAGTGAATTGCTAACAACTGTGGGGGGGGGGGGTGGAAAAGCTAAGAAACTAACATTTAACTGCTGCCCACCAATCTGCTATGTACATGGCAGTGACCATCATTTTTGAATATATTTCTCTGTTCTGTGTTCAGCTTGCATTCTGACTTGCTGTCACCAGCTCCCTTCTCTCTCAGCTGCCAGTTCTCCCACTTTTATCTTTTACCAAGCGCAGACTGGGTGACCGCTTTGCGGAACATCTCCGCTCAGTCCGCAAGCAGGACCCTGAGCTTCCGGTTGCTTGCCATTTCAACGCTCCCCCCTGCTCTCATGCTCACATCTCTGTCCTGGGATTGCTGCAGTGTTCCAGTGAACATCAACGCAAGCTCGAGGAACAGCATCTCATCTACCGATTAGGCACACTACAGCCTGCCGGACTGAACATTGAGTTCAATAATTTCAGAGCATGACAGCCCCCCACTTTACTTTCATTTTTAGTCATTTTTAGTTATTCTTTTTTTTTTGCATTCCTTTTTACATTTTTTACAATCTTTTTTTGCATTTATTTCATTTCATCTTAGTTTGTTCAGTTTGCTTACCCACTGTTTTTTTCAGGTTGTTTTTCTTCAGGTTTGCACTTGCTGATGTTCAATATTCAGTATATTCACACCTAATCTGTACTAATGCTTTGTCTTTCAACACACCATTAACATATTGTTTGCCTTTGCTCCGTGACCTTTTGGTCAGCTATGTGGCCTGGTCCAATCTGCACCTTCTCCTTTGTTATCTCTTGCCCAACCCCCACCTCACTTGTTTATAATCTGTGACTTTTCTAATATTTGTCAGTTCCGAAGAAGGGTCACTGACCCGAAACGTTAACTCTGCTTCTCTTTCCACAGATGCTGCCAGACCTGCTGAGTGAATCCAGCATTTCTTGTTTTTGTTTCAGATTTCCAGCATCCGCAGTATTTTGCTTTTATCCCACTTTTATCTGTTGGCCTCTCGCACCGTTTCCCTTCAGGCTTGCTCTCTCTGCTCTCATTGACTAATTCTCCAACATAACACTCTGAGACCTCATAAATTTTCTTTCATTTGCATTTGAATTGTGCTGGACAATTACACAGGTTTCCGCCTGTTTTATGTTTGGACTTATTCAAGTGAGATTGGCAGGAAGTTTGAATGTAACTTGATATGGACAGAATCGGCATCAGCAGATTGGGCATGTTCTTGGGTTTAACTTCTGGGTCGTTCCCCACAGGAAATTCTTGACCTACATGCTTAATTTACTGTTCAAGTACAATTGTGGCACTCCTTTTTTCTATCCTTTTTCCTACCAAGCTTGAAATTGTTTGAAAATCCTCCTCCTTTAGGGAACCAGTGGGATTTCTGAAGGCTAGGGCAGAGAGGTTTTCAGTCTGTGTATACCATAGCGAAGAGGCAACTAGTTAGAATATTGCACAGGTGAGATGTGAAGCTTAAATATAAAGAGTTTTCTAAGCTTTACCTTTTTAATCAGTACATATTTATGGCTTTGGTTTGCAAGGCAGTGATTTTGCACCAGTTATTCAGCTTACAACAACTACCGTGGAATCTCCCTGCTCAGCATAGTGAGGAAAGTCTTCGCTTGAGTCGCTCTAAACAGGCTCCAGAAGCTGGCCGAGCGCGTCTACCCTGAGGCACAGTGTGGCTTTCGTGCAGAGAGATCAACCGTTAACATGCTGTTCTCCCTTCGTCACATACAGGAGAAATGCCACGAACAACAGATGCCCCTCTACATTGCTTTCATTGATCTCACCAAAGCCTTTGACCTAGTCAGCAGACGTGGTCTCTTCAGACTACTAGAAAAGATTGGATGTCCACCAAAGCTGCTAAGTATCATCACCTCATTCCATGACAATATGAAAGGCACAATTCAACATGGCGGCACAATTCAACATGGCGGCACCTCATCAGACCCCTTTCCGATCCTGAGTGGCGTGAAACAGGGCTGTGTTCTCGCACCCACACTTTTTGGGATTTTCTTCGCCCTGCTGCTTTCACATGTGTTCAAGTCTTCAGAAGAAGGAATTTTCCTCCACACAAGATCAGGTGGCAGGTTGGTCAACCTTGCCCGTCTAAGAGTGAAGTCCAAAGTATGGAAAGTCCTCATCAGGGAACTCCTCTTTGCTGACTATGCTGCTTTAACATCTCGCACTGAAGAGTGTCTGCAGAGTCTCATCGACAGGTTTGCAGCTGCCTGCAATGAATTTGACCTAACCATCAGCCTCAAGAAAACGACCATCATGGGGCAGGACGTCAGAAATGCTCCATCCATCAACATTGGCGACCACGCTCTGGAAGTGGTTCAAGAGTTCACCTACCGAGGCTCAACTATCACCAGTAACCTGTCTCTAGATGCAGAAATCAACAAGCGCATGGGAAAGGCTTCTACTGCTATGTCCAGACTGGCCAAGAGTGTGGGAAAATGGTACACTGACAGAACACAAAAGTCCGAGTGTATCAAGCCTGTGTCCTCAGTACCCTGCTCTATGGCAGCGAGGCCTGGACAACGTATGTCAGCCAAGAGCGACGTCTCAATTCATTCCATCTTCACTGCCTCCGGAGAATACTTGGCATCAGGTGGCAGGACCGTATCTCCAGCACAGAAGACCTCGAGGCAGCCAACATCCCCAGCTTATACACACTACTGAGTCAGCGGCGCTTGAGATGGCTTGGCCATGTGAGCCGCATGGAAGATGGCAGGATCCCCATAGACACATTGTACAGCGAGCTCGCCACTGGTATCAGACCTACCGGCCGTCCATGTCTCTGCTTTAAAGACATCTGCAAACGTGACATGAAGTCCTGTGACATTGATCACAAGTCGTGGGAGTCAGTTGCCAGCGTTCGCCAGAGCTGGCAGGCAGCCATAAAGGCAGGACTAAAGTGTGGCGAGTTGAGGAGACTTGGCAGTTGGCAGGAAAAAAGACAAAAGCGCAAGGGGAGAGCCAACTGTGTAACAGCCCCGACAAACAAATTTTTCTGCAGCACCTGTGGAAGAGCCGGTCACTCTAGAATTGGCCTTTATAGCCACTCCAGGCGCTGCTCCACACACCACTGACCACCTCCAGGTGCTTACCCATTGTCTCGAGATAAGGAGGCCAAAGAGAAAGATTCAGCTTATTTGACTGGATAATTGCTGGATCATAGGTCATTTTAAAGAACATATTGTGATGAATCATAGAGACTGAAAAATGTAACTGGCTTGTAATACAGTAAAGGGGAATTCTGCAGTAATAGCACATGAAGTAGCAAACAGTCATTTGAAGACTTGAAAGAGAATTGTTTAAGTAGTTCTTTATTGGATGCAAAGGATATGTATTGGTATGGCAAAGTGACAACCTACTGCTGAGCTTGTTTTGGACTACATGTGGACAGCAGCTTTCTTAACTGAGAGTTCAAAAATATTAAAGGCATGTTTAGATTAACCAATCTTAGTTTAACTCTCCTGAAACTTGCTTGGAGAGTCCCAGGAAGAATCTCCTAGAGCTATTGCTGAATTGACTTTTTTCACTTTGTCCGCTACTTGGTGGTCTTGCTAGGCATTGGTGGACAGTGTGAGAGGCTGTACCTTTAACAGGATGGAGCAAGGTTAATGGTCCTGATGGTCTTTTCGTATATTTATTTGTAACACATAGTCTGAATAGAGTGTTTGAGTTTAAATTTTTTTTACACCAACTGGACAGCAAACTGATGTATCTAGCATAAGCTAGAAATAAGTTTGTTATAGATGATGACATCACTGTTCTGGACAAAACTGTTAAAAAAAAAAACCTGTGTCTATGCTTTTGGGTGAGGCTGAGTCCTTCAACTGAAAATCTTACTGAATGCATTAAAATATATTATAAATTCCTTGGATCAATGTTGAAATTTTACTATGGAATATGTAATATTTTAGATTTTAAAAGAACTTGTATTTTGGATAATAGAAACTTCAGTTGCTGAGAAGAAAAATGGCAAGATTTATTTTCTGAAAGCAAACCCGGGAACCCTTTGGTCAAATCTCTGTAATGTGCACTAATTATAAAAGCACACCTGTTGTTTATCCCTTTTCCATTAAAGTACCCATCGCAGTGCTACCTATGTGAGTAACATTTATGCAGGTACTTGAGTCCCCTCCCCCCAGGTGAATTTAATACATAGTAGATAACTAGAGGCAGTGGAAACAGAAACGCAGTAATAAAGATTCATCTGTGCAAGATGTTGGTTTGAATTCTGTGTGCAGTATTGAGCACCTTTCTATAGAAAGAATGTGGTCAGGTGCAACATAGATTTCCTGGAATAATACCAGGACGAGGAGATATTAAGATGAGCAGTTTGAAAGGTCTATATTTACACAAGCAGATAAATCTAAGGGGGGTATCTAGAAAGTTCTCATTTCTGAAAATGTAAACAGTGAATGATTGTTTCCACTAGTTGGTGAATCAATTATGAGTTTAAAAAAATTGATTGGAACTAAAAGTATAAAGTGAGGCAATTTTTTTTTTCATGCCAAGGGTTATGAAAATATTGCAAGTGGCTATGTAAGCAGAGCTAATCACAAGTAAGATGGAATTAAATAAACGCTTGAAAGGAAAAAAAATTATCAAGGAAATGGGATTAAAGTTGATTGCAGAATTAATATTGGCGCAAGCATGATGGGCTGAAATTTGTGATTTTATGATCTCAAATTTGACTCATTTTTGGCTAATTTGTGATTGGTTGAAGGCAGGAGCAAGTAAGTTGAAGAAAGGTCGATCTCAGATAAATGGCCTTCTCTAAAGTTTCTAATACAATAGTTTTTTTTTATAGTAAATCTGTTAAAAGGCCAAAGAAAATGATGAAGCATGCTAAATACCTACAAAATTCAAAGACATTTTAATGTTCACTTATGCAGGAAGGATTATGTTTTACTCCACAGATTAGAGTATAATTTGAATATTCAGAATTATTGAATTGAGACCTATTAATGTACCATTTAATTCATTGACCAAAATTGTAGAGTGTGCTGTTCAGAGAATTCTGTTATATTCCTAATTTTCTTTTATTGCAGTCCCAAACCATGAATTATGTTGGGCAGTTGGCTGAGCAGGTGTTTGTCACAGTAAAGGAGCTGTACAAAGGGCTCAATCCAGCTACCTTGACAGGATGTATCGATGTCATTGTAGTGAGGCAGCCGGATGGCTCATACCATTGTTCACCTTTTCATGTCCGTTTTGGCAAACTTGGTGTATTGCGATCAAAAGAGAAGGTGGTAAGTTCTTTTATATCAGCACCATTTATTGAACTAAACAGCCTGTTAACAGGCCCCAGTTCTTGATCTAATGCTCTCAAAATACTGTTTTCTGTTTCACATTTCCAGAGTTTAAAAGAAAATTATCAGCTGACAACACTAATTATAGTCATATGTACGCAATTCATGTTCGAAACACTTCGAATGGAAAAAATACTCTTTTGTGAATACTTATGCAGATGGTGGAAGGTTCTAGACTAACAGTATGCACTTGGAATTTGCTGGAAGCTAGTCATCTTAGTTGATGTAGTTCTATCATGGTAGAATCTTTCTTGAGTATGCCTTGATTTTTGCCATTCGTTTTTCATCTGATGAGGATTGAATCTTTTTGTGTAGCAGAAAATGTTCAGAATCTTAAAGCTCTAAGTGCTTAAAGTTTTCTTTAAATCATCGCTTTGCATGTTTAGTGTTTTGTGAAGCATTTCTTTTGTCAAAAATTTGTGTTTAATAGTTGTAGATATGGGTTTTGTGATCTGAGGGGAGGATATGAGGTTTGGAACATAGTTGAGTTAATGAGGGAACAACTGACATGAGGTTATTCTGAATTAGTTTTGTTGAAAACAACACAAATTTGTGACATTATTCCATTTCAGGTGAACTTTGACCACATACCAAGCGTAAATCAAGATTCAGTGTAGGTAGACAGTAATTCATCCACATGAACACTGATGTGTATAACTTTCCAATTTTCATTTTATAGCTACAAATGCTCCATTCTGGAAACAAATATTTTGCAATATTCTTGTCCAGCCCAGTAAGTAGGTTGCAGTCTTGCAGTGAGATATACCTTTGAACATGAGCTGGTGGATCTCATACATTTGTTGGCAAATCTGAGGAATAGCTCCTATTTGTGCTCTTCTGCTGTAACATTTATGAATATAATGAGATTGTAAACCATTGAAAAAGAATTGTCCTGTGACGGAATTAATTTTTAATTGGTTGTCTCCTATATTGAAACACGCACATGATTCCTTGCACTCAAATATCCTTTGAACTAAAATGCACAAAGCAGTTGATTTTTGAAGCACATGACTTTGAATGCAGATATTCCTTTTGCCAGACAAGACTATTAACTGGAGTAGTGAAACAATGGAGTGCTGGCTATGTACAATGTTTTTGTTTACTTCAGGTTGACATTGAAATCAATGGCGAACCAGTAGAGCTGCAGATGAAACTTGGACACAACGGGGAGGCTTTTTTTGTGGAAGAAACTGAGAAAAATGAGGTATTCTACTGATTTAGAAATAAATTAGGTGACTTTTGCTGCAGTTTAGACTTTGGCCTTTCATACTTTTGACATGGGTTCACAACAAACTAATGCAATTAAGACTTTCATTGATGGATGTAAGGGTCCTACATGAAGGGAGTTTGGGCAGTTGGGCCTTGTCAATTTTGTCAACAATTGTCATTGAGCGATTTGATTTGCAGTTGGTTTTATCTTTTAGCCCAAATTCAGGAAAAATAACATGAAAATCAAAGTCAAATTATGTTAGCGCCAATGCCAACAACATGCTCAAGAATAAAATGGTAGTTGAATGTATTCATTTCTCACTGGGGAATTTGAGGACTTGCTCTGCAGGCCTGTTCCCTCTTGCTCCTTGGTGCAGATTTTAGGAATAGAAGTTTAGAATTCGCTCCCTTGAGCCTGCTCCCCCATTTAGTTATGTCATGGCTGTTCACCTGCTGTTCCATATTTCTTAATGCCTTTACCTAACAAAATTTAGCTATCTGTATTGAAATCTCTAATTCTCCGAGCATCCACAGTCAATTGGGGAAAGAGAGTTCCCAATTTCTGCTAAGCTTTGTGTGGAGTAAGTACTGCCTGATGTTGCTCCTGAATGGCACAGCTCTAATTTTAAAATGGGCCCTTATTTTTTGACCCCCCCACCAGAGAAAATAGTTTCTCTGTCTTCACTTTATTAAATCCTAACAGTTTGATCAGATAACCACTCAATCTTCTAAAATCGAGAATACAAGCCAAGTTTATGGACGTATCCTCATAATTTAACCCTCTACGCCCTGGTATTGTTCTGGTGAATGCACTGCAGTACCTCCAAGGCCATTGTATTCCTCCTGAAGTGCAGTGCCCAAAACTGAACGCAACGTTCTGGATGTGGTGGGGGTGGTGGGTCGGGTCTGACCAAGGCTATATAAAACTTAAACATACCTTCCTCCCCCTTGATATAACATTGTTAGTGTTTTTTGATTTTGTTTTTTTGTACCTGTCTATTGGCTTTTAATTTGTGTACTTGCACTCCCAAATATTTCTTCTACTTTACAGTTCCTAGTTTCTTTCCCTTTAGAAAGTACTGATTTATCTTTCTTTCTTCGATTCAAAGTAGGCAACCTCACACTTGACCACATTGAACTCCAGTTGCCAAAATGTTGCCAAATCACATCATCTGTCTGTTCCTTTACAGCTTTCTGCTTCCATAAGCAGTATTTATTGTCCCTTCTAACTTAATGTCATCTACAAACTTCAATCTAAAACTCTCTCCCTTCCTCCAAGTCATTAAGCAATATAATTGAGGTCGAGGATGCAGAACAGATCCTTAAGGAACGCCACTGATCACCACCTGCCAATCAAAGTGCAAACCCTTTGTACCCACTCTGTCTGCTACCACCCAGCCAATTTCCAAATCAAGTAAAAAGGCTACATCTAATTCTGTGTGCTCTTATTTTTGCTAACAATTTAGTGTGTGGAACCTTTTGGAAGTCGATATACTACACACGCATGTTCTGTATAGATTGGTGAAGTGAGCAGACAGAAGTGTAAAGAGTTTCATTTTGATCGGAATTTGAGAGGCAATACAAGCTAAATGGTACACTCTTAAAGGGGCCTCAGAGCACAGACCAAACTCAGTGTACAAAGCCATAGCCTTCACCACCCTTCTGAATGGCACCAAGTCATGGATCCTATACTGCCGTCATGTACGCCTTCTAGAGCGCTTCAATCAGCGCTGCCTCCGCAGCATCCTCAAGATCTGCTGGCAGGACCACATCACAAACAATGAAATCCTGGAAACAGCCAACATCACCAGCATTGAGGCCCGCCTCCCTTCTCGCCTCCCTTCTCGCCTCCCTTCTCGCCTCCCTTCTCGCCTCCCTTCTCGCCTCCCTTCTCGCCTCCCTTCTCGCCTCCCTTCTCGCCTCCCTTCTCGCCTCCCTTCTCGCCTCCCTTCTCGCCTCCCTTCTCGCCTCCCTTCTCGCCTCCCTTCTCGCCTCCCTTCTCGCCTCCCTTCTCGCCTCCCTTCTCGCCTCCCTTCTCGCCTCCCTTCTCGCCTCCCTTCTCGCCTCCCTTCTCGCCTCCCTTCTCGCCTCCCTTCTCGCCTCCCTTCTCGCCTCCCTTCTCGCCTCCCTTCTCGCCTCCCTTCTCGCCTCCCTTCTCGCCTCCCTTCTCGCCTCCCTTCTCGCCTCCCTTCTCGCCTCCCTTCTCGCCTCCCTTCTCGCCTCCCTTCTCGCCTCCCTTCTCGCCTCCCTTCTCGCCTCCCTTCTCGCCTCCCTTCTCGCCTCCCTTCTCGCCTCCCTTCTCGCCTCCCTTCTCGCCTCCCTTCTCGCCTCCCTTCTCGCCTCCCTTCTCGCCTCCCTTCTCGCCTCCCTTCTCGCCTCCCTTCTCGCCTCCCTTCTCGCCTCCCTTCTCGCCTCCCTTCTCGCCTCCCTTCTCGCCTCCCTTCTCGCCTCCCTTCTCGCCTCCCTTCTCGCCTCCCTTCTCGCCTCCCTTCTCGCCTCCCTTCTCGCCTCCCTTCTCGCCTCCCTTCTCGCCTCCCTTCTCGCCTCCCTTCTCGCCTCCCTTCTCGCCTCCCTTCTCGCCTCCCTTCTCGCCTCCCTTCTCGCCTCCCTTCTCGCCTCCCTTCTCGCCTCCCTTCTCGCCTCCCTTCTCGCCTCCCTTCTCGCCTCCCTTCTCGCCTCCCTTCTCGCCTCCCTTCTCGCCTCCCTTCTCGCCTCCCTTCTCGCCTCCCTTCTCGCCTCCCTTCTCGCCTCCCTTCTCGCCTCCCTTCTCGCCTCCCTTCTCGCCTCCCTTCTCGCCTCCCTTCTCGCCTCCCTTCTCGCCTCCCTTCTCGCCTCCCTTCTCGCCTCCCTTCTCGCCTCCCTTCTCGCCTCCCTTCTCGCCTCCCTTCTCGCCTCCCTTCTCGCCTCCCTTCTCGCCTCCCTTCTCGCCTCCCTTCTCGCCTCCCTTCTCGCCTCCCTTCTCGCCTCCCTTCTCGCCTCCCTTCTCGCCTCCCTTCTCGCCTCCCTTCTCGCCTCCCTTCTCGCCTCCCTTCTCGCCTCCCTTCTCGCCTCCCTTCTCGCCTCCCTTCTCGCCTCCCTTCTCGCCTCCCTTCTCGCCTCCCTTCTCGCCTCCCTTCTCGCCTCCCTTCTCGCCTCCCTTCTCGCCTCCCTTCTCGCCTCCCTTCTCGCCTCCCTTCTCGCCTCCCTTCTCGCCTCCCTTCTCGCCTCCCTTCTCGCCTCCCTTCTCGCCTCCCTTCTCGCCTCCCTTCTCGCCTCCCTTCTCGCCTCCCTTCTCGCCTCCCTTCTGCCCACCGTGTCTGTGCCAACCATCAACCACCCATGAAGACTAATCCTACACTAATCCCATGTTCCTACCACATCCCCACCTGTCCCTATATTTCCATACCACCTCCCTATACCAGGGGAATTTATAATAGCCAATTTACCTACCAACCTGCAAGTCTTTTGGCTTGTGGGAGGAAACCGGAGCACCCGGAGAAAACCCACACAGACACACTGAGAACTTGCAAACTCCACACAGGCAGTACCCAGAATTGAACCCGGGTCACTGGAGCTGCGAGGCTGCGGTGCTAACCCCTCTCAGCACCCCCCCCCCCCCCCCACCCAGGCGTACTCTGAACAAATTTCCAAGCCAGTAACAGAATTTACGAATGAAAAAACCTTTAAAGTTTTTTGACTAATACTTCTGCAATTTTTTCACTTTCTTTTACTACCTGGCGAGGAATTCCATCAGACCCTGGATGTTTATCCTGAGTCCCATTTTCTCCATTACTGTTACAAACTCCTTCATAAATAAAAAGGAAGCATTACTGATGTGACAACTGAACTTTAAACTTCAAGGCACCAGTTTTACTCATGGTTTTATTTTTTTTTCATAGGGCATCGTTCCCACACATTTAACAACATCACCGATTCCAGTTGAAGGACTTTATTTTACAAAGGAAACCGATTTGGCTAGTCCTGAATTCATTGGGAATCAGAATACAACAGGTCCATTTAATGGCACAGAAATTGATAACACTGTAAGTAACACTTCAGCCAAAAAGAAAAGACGTCGAAGGAGGAAGCACAAACTAGAGAATTCAAAGAAAGATGACCAGGAGTCCTCTTCAGACGAGCAAGATATACCTGAGATGGACATTAGTTCAGAGGAACAGCTGCGATATGTAGCTACAAAGTAGGTTATTTTGCAGCCTTTAGAAGCATTTGCATTAACATTGCTTTTTCATGCATGACTATTAGTCACTTGTTACTGTCACCAATTTATTCTATGTAACACTTCATAAATCAAGTCTATCAGGTCATTCTTTAACCTCTTGCCTCCAGTGAAAAAAGCCCAACTTTTCAAATATCTGTCTAACATCCTAGCAAATGTACCTTTTCTATTTTTGTTTTTATCCTATAAAGGGTTACCTAAGGCAGTACTCAATACTCCATTTGTGTCTTAACCAAGGTCTTACTAAAAAAAAAAGTAAAGAATTAAAACTTCTAGTTTTCTTCTTAGTATCTCTGTGCAAAACTTAGGATTCTGTTTCCTATGTTATGGTCTTTAATGGGTGGTATGCATGCACACCAAAATTCCTGTACTCCATTTAAAATATTACCACAAAACCTCAACATTGGTCGTGTTGCCATTCCTTTTCCTGGTCTTCCAAAATTTGTAACTTCACATTTTTCCACTGCATGCACCTCCTGTCTGCTGATTCTGCTCAACTATGTCCCACAGTCTTTCATGATCCTTGTCAGTTTTCCATAATCCCCAATTTCTTAGCTTTTATTTTCTTACACAGCCTTGAAATTTAACTTCTACACTGGTTTCATTGTCACTTTCTCCTTGTGACCGCAGAACCAACCTAAATTTGTGTGTAGATCCAGCAGAAAAATGGATCTGGATTTTAGCCTGGAGGAACATTCCATGAAGGGGCACTATTTTGAGTTTGGGAAAACTGAAAAAAATGTGTTTCCTGAGTGTCCTGCAGTTTTCAACTGCAGAGCTCCTTTACTTTTTCTGTCTGTTTCCTGCCCAGAGGCAGCTCTGATTAATCGGTTAGAGGCCTGTTGGGCGAGGAAGCCTGCAGCAGAAGACTTCAGCTGAGGAGCACAGCTAGGTCTAGTTGGGAGGGGTGGGGGGGATCCTGATTGCTGGGTTGGTGAGCAGGGAGCGATGTTGCAAATATTTGGGGGTGGTCTGATGACCACTGGGGTGGTCTAGGGGTGGCAGGGAACAGACAGATCATGGGGGTGGGGTTACTGAGTAGCTTGCCGGGTCTGGAGGAAACCCCTGCTTTTCCTAGCCCACAAACAGTGCTGCAAAGGCATTTAATGCATGAATTCAACCCTTCTCATCTCCTTTCACCTCCTCTGGTTTTCCAAGGCCTAAGAAAACTGGCCGACATGAGTTCAAAAATACAATGACTGTTGAGATGAAGGCAGGCAGCCTCATTATCATATTTAAATTGACTAAACTGCCTCCCATGAGTAGATTGGTCACCCAACCCTTGTCCTTTCTCCTCTGAAACCAGAAGAGGGTGAATTCAAGGCAGATTGTGTTCCTGTTTCAGAATTTTTGAGTTTTAACTTCTGACCCAACCTCAACCCACCTGTATTTGGAGTCAAGATTCAGTCTGTGTTATCCTATTTTACTTGTGATGTGATTAATGTTATCATTCAGTTACCATTTGCCTGTGGTCTCAGAGTTTTATATGTATTTTGCTTTAAGTTTACATCAGAATTTGTTAAACTTACGCTTAAATTGTATTTCGGTTGACGCCTACGGGTACACGCGCACCCACGCTAGCATACATACATGATACACATATGCAAATAGAGACAGAACAAATAGAGGCAACATCTGAAGAGTTTTTGTTACGCTTCTTCGAGCTCACTGTAGAGTCCTTGATTGTAGGTAGATCTTGCTTTTTGTTAGGTCCAGTATTATTATTAAACCTTGCTGTAGGAGACTTCTCTCTCTTGGAGTTCATGTGTCTTCAGTGGATTCAGAGGCTTGTGAAAAAGAGATGGGAGCAGACAGGAGAGAGATCTTCTCAGTCCAGGAGCAAACAGAATTTCTGCCCAAACTGTTTGTATAAATGCAAAAAACTCATAGTCCAGCAGGTTAGTCATGTGACTAGCTGGTTTGACCATGTCTGTTTTCTTCGTATTCAACCTGGAATGCGAGCTCCCCCACTTTCGATGTCTAGTGATCAAAAGTCCATTGTGGGTTGAATGTCAGGGAATGGCTGATTTGTCCTTCCAAACACTGTCTCTTAATTTGCAAATGTTTTTTCCAACCACGGCTGATCTGTTCAGCAAGTCCTCCCTCACTCCAGTAACAGTTTAAAATCCATGTTCATGACAAAATTAATGTGCCTCATTCTTGGAAAGTGGGGGCCTAGCATGGCATTCACACAGTTAAAGTCAATTTATGACCGCTTCCCCAAGGTACTCCTCTGAAAGAAGGCACCTCTGACAATGCAGGCTCCCTCAGTACTGTACATAGGACTTAGGAGTAGGAGTTGGCCATTTGGCCCTTTTGCATTGACCATAATCCAATGAAAAATAATGTTTTTATCCCTTCCCAAACCCAATTATCTATATTGTGTCAAACTCTGAAGATATATTGTACAACAAATGAAGTCTTCTTGCAGTCATTGAACAATTCACTTTTTGTCTAAAGGGATAGTGATTGTGCGTTCTAGAAGAAATTGCTTTCCAAGTTTAAGCGGTAACAGGGAAGAGTAACTCAACTATTCAATTGTGATTCAAGAACTAATTAGCTTTTAATAATTTCATATGTGGAGATAATTATCATTCTGAGCATGGGGATTTTAACATAAACTTACTTAAATTCTACTGTGGCCATTAGTTTTTGTGTTTTAAGTACTTGGATGGCATAATAGTCATTAAGGATGCATTTAATTTGCAGCTACCATTGTTATGCCAGTTGCTGTAGTTTGGGTTCTTGCCAGACATAATCCTTTTTGGACTTGTTGGCACCTGCTTGGCTAGAGCCTAACTGCTGTTAGGGAGAGAAGCTCTATGCAAGTCTGGGTACGCTAGTGCACGCAACTGTCTCCCAAATTGTAGACATTGAGAGAATCTCTGCTTTTTAAGCCTTTCAGTTAAGCCAAGTAGGTTTACAAAATGTTCAACTGACCCGAACACATGGCAAAGCAGGATTTGATGCCTTACTGGACAAACATTGCGTGCATTGTTGAACCAAAACATTGTGAGGTTACCCCTCCAGGGAATCTCCACTTCACTTGGAAATTGGTTTAGCACTTGATTTGCACTACCAGTTTAGCATCCATGTGAATCTGAAATTGCTGCATGACAGCACTAAACTTGCAGTGTGGATGCTGTCAAAGTTGGAATTAAGGAGAACTTGAGACAGCCTTGACACCTTCGTGTGTTGTAAGAATTTAATTGTGCTTTGCTTATAATGGGTTCTGGGAAGTACTTACACTCTATACATAAACATGTGTGTGTTAATCATCAAATGCATACTCAAACAGTTCTAATAAGCAAACTTTCTTTTCTAAAACTATAAAATATGAAAAAAGTGATATTACATGTATGTCATGCTTATTGCATCTCGAAACACACCATGTAAACGTTATTTGCAATCCAGTGATCGTGATTATGTCGGTAAACACACAGTCGTTGTGCATACAGCAAGATCCCACACAGGAATGAAACAAATGAAAAGTTTTTTTTTGAGTGATGTTAACTGAGGATACTGGAAAACTTCCTTTTCCTCTTTAAATAATGCCATAGATCTTTTAATGTCAAATTTTACATAGAAGTATTCCACTTGTCTAAATAAATATTTATATGTAAAAATTTCTACATAAAAATTCACAATTCTTGATCTTTTCTACAGCAGTGAAATGTGTCATTTCTTTTCTGAACTACCCGATGAAGATTCAAGCACCTTCCATTCACAGGGAATCTATCCTTATTCAGATGGTGAATGGTCTTCTATTGAGAGGTATAATTACTAAGTCAGTTTTGTAGGTTTGTTATCTTCAATGCAGTAATGTTATGAAACTTACATAACAAAATGTATTGTTTTAGCCATTCTTACGACCGACTTTCATCGCCAAAAAGTGACTCTGAATTGGTTGTAAAATCGCATGAAGGATCCTTTATGGGAACAGAGTCTCGGATGCAGTGGACTTGGGGAGGTTTCCCACAGGTACGGTGTAAATTAATAACTGTCAAATATTTGTGCTGCTCCATGATCTCCATTCAAAGTGAAAGTTTTTGCAGCTGTGTAAAAATAATTAAGCCAGTTAGTGCCAATGATCCTTGCACAATCTCGCTGTGCGCAGCCATTTTAAAAAAAAAATGCACAGTACCTGCAAATTTTTTTGCAAGGCCGTGCAGGCACAGTATTTAACACTGAACAAGACCTGCGTGGTACCTTCCAGGCTTCTGCACGACTACACGTGTGCAGCGTAACGGGAACATTGGAATCTGAATTTTTTTTTTTGTTTGCCCATTTTTGTCACAGCTTTCAATTTTTTTAATTGCCTAATTATTAGTATAAATATTTTCAAATCCTGTGTGATAGTTACTTCACTCTTGAGAGTTTTGGATTTCCAAACAGTTCAATGTTGATCATTTACAGCATATTTCCAACAAAAAGGTAGTTTAAGAAAACTTTCTCAGAGTTTTATCTTTGCTGATGACGTATTGTGCTGTATTGATTTAGTGTAAAACATTTTTAATACTTAAACATTTCTTTTTATTGGTTTTAAAAATGTTGTTAACTTGCGTTTGTGTTTATGATGAAACCTGTTCCAATCACAACTTAATGGTGATGTAAAGAAATGGCTTTCATATTACAGGTCAGTAAAATGGAAAAGTCTGAGCAACTAAGAGTAGCTACCATTACACCTTCTGAGCATACACATTTCCGAGTCATCATGGACAACAGCGCAACAGATGCAGCTGTTTGTGATTCCTCTGAAATCAACAATATCATAACTGTTTTCAAGCCTCAGCCTCGAACCCAAAGAAGTCCTGCATTGCTTGAAACATCCATGGAACAGACTGCTCCATCCACAACAGAGCCAACTTTATTAGAAGTCACCTCTTGGTCGCTGGAACAAACAGAAGTTTTGACAGAGACATCAGTATCAAATATTGCAGCCCAAACATCACTGCCAGAAGCTACTGAAATGTGTAAGTCAGAAGATCAAGATACTGAAGTCTTTCGAACCATATCTCAGCCAGAACCTGAAAACCCATCCACTATAGAAAACAGTAGTAGTCCAGCCCAGCAGATACTTTACCCAGATGCCAGTATAAAAACAGAAGAAATAGAGAAAAAGAAAGGTAAACACAAACATAACTTTTTTTCTGTGGCATTCATAGATTTTTCAATAATTTATGGATACCTTTTCTAGAAATGTATGTGTGGAGATTATATATGTTACTTACACTAATATTCTTTGTATTATTAGTGTTAATTCATTTATTTTTAGGAACATAATATGTTTAGAGCTATTTTACATACAAAGTTATATTAGGTTTTGATATAATAAAATATTGTCACAAATGAAAATCAAAAATATTTTGCCAAAACTTATGCAAGTTCATGAATGACCTGGGTGGATGCATCATTTTTCAACAGCAACTTGCACTTATATGGGAAGATGGTGGCACAGTGGTAATGTCACTGAACTAGTAATCCAGAGGCCCAGGCCAATGCCCTGCAACACTGGTTCAAATCCCATCACGGCAACTGGTGGAATTTAAATTCAATTATTTAATAAAAATTGACAGTGAGATAAGACTGTATATTGAAAGCTGAGAAGAGCCTCTGTGATAGCCTTGTGACCGAAGAGGTCTGATTTTTGGTCTGTTCTCAATGAGGTCGTTTTAGCTGGGATGCTACAATTGCCCTCATCTTACTCCGGCTTGGAAGGAGGATTCCTACTTCTAACTCCTTTCCAGCAATTCTTGCTGGAGAGTGTGGGCACTGGGTGAGAATAGAATTGCGTAAGAATATAAGGCACTCCACAATCAAATAGCCTGCCAAACTCAATGTTCAGACTGATGCATGATGTCTTATCAAATAACCTGAAGGCTGCTGGCTCTTGTGCAGCCATAGTGCAACAAAAGCTGGTACATTCAAGAGAGCGGAAGTAGAAATGGGGCCAAGGGGTGGATGGAAAAGCTGGAAGTGTGTTGTGTATTGTAAAATCACTCTCACAGTTCATCATCAAACTATTCAGTTTTGTGATTTCACCCTTAACTGCCATCAATTCTTTTGCACACAAAGTACTGTATAAAGCTATAAAGAGTGGCAATTTGGGAAAAGTAACTTTTAGTTTAATATCAACTTTAATTTCATTGTTGCCACTCGGCACAGCACTTCAGGGAGCTGTTAGATGTCAGATTGTTGGAATCTTGTGTGTTTGTCAAATACAAGAGTTACAGATGGAGCATAATCTTTTAAAGAATAGAGAATGCAAATCAGTTGCTGATCCTGGATCTTGAAGGTTACAAAAAGTTTACTGATCTCTTGTTGATCTCAGCTACAGTTAGAAGGAAGCAGCTGCAATTACATGATGCCTACGGGGAGGACTGCCCTGCCTCCCATTATATTTTATAGTTGCACAAAAAAGCTTGGCTGTATCTAACAGCAATAAAATAAGTTTCAAAATTGCAGTGGCTAAACTCCAAAAGAAAAAGTTGAAAATGCATGTTGAATTGAAAATTGTATTTAGAAATATGTTGAAAGGTATTGGACAGAATCAAGATTCAGAAGACTGAATGGTCCAGGTTTCATGCCAGATTTGAGATTGTCATCGAAATCTCCTATGTAACGTGCTCCCAACCATTGTTTGGTTGTTTGTTCAGTCATCCATAAAATGGTAATTTTTTTCACTAGACAATATTAGATCTCCTGTGATGCTGTTCGTGGGTAGCTCAGTGGTACGGAGCATATTTGTGATCGTTAGTTGCTAACCTGATTTGACGATTTTGATGTTGCTGATGACAAACCATGATGATAGAGGGCCGCCTTAATAATGACCTCAGCCTGAAGAGGGTATTTAAAAGATGGAGGTTTTATGTTATGCCAAATCCGTACATAATATATAGAAATAAAGAACCCATAATGAGAGACTCAATGGCTGTAAAGTAAGATGTACTTGAGCAACCATTTTTGCATTGCTGTAAAGCAAATAAAAATAATGGTCAGGTACTGATCTGGAATGTTAGTGTTAGACTAGCTCTTGTGCCACTTGTGTTTGACATCATATAGAATGTGGTTAAGGTCACCTACCCTAACCTAATCTCCCCCCCCCCCCCCTCCCCCCTCCCCCTAGTTACTACTCAGCTGATCTGACACCCATATGTGAAGGATCTTGGGATGTTGCACTACTTTAAAGGTCTTTATAAATCTTTGAGTGTTGTGTGCAGCCACAAATTCAAAAAGCTTTTTATTTGGTTTGTCCTCTTGTGTTGTAACTCAATATCAGCTTCATGTTATATAATTTGCTGTCTCCTTTCACCATTAACCACCACTCTTTCACTTATTTTGCACCTGCCATGTGGAACTCTTTATCCTCAGCATCTCCACTTTGTTACTCTCTTCCTGTCTTCAAAAGCATTCCAGGACCCTTTTCTTGTACAGTGGTTTAGCCCGCCCCCCCCCCCCCCCCCTTTTCCTTTCTCCCTCCTGCTCAAAATCTACTCATTGTCCACCCTAAGTGTTCTGGGACATCATTCTGTATGTGAAGATTACTACAGATAATCTAAGTCTATTTACATTTTATTCTTTCTCTTGCTTTTAGGTATTATTGTAATATGTTCTATTTTGTAACAGAGAAGTGCATCTATGTGATCTGACCCCAATTCCTTGAGAACCATGAGTTGACTTGCAATGTCTTACCCACCCCACCTGTGGAGTAAACTCCCCTCAGTGGACAGATTGAAATCTGTGTTTTAAGAGTAAAAGTATCTGTCCTCCTAACTTGAGGTGCAGTTTTCTCATATGGTATGTCAGTGTGCTTTGTTGAATGATTTTCTTTAGTCAACTGACTGGAGATCTGAAATTGTATTTTTTTTTAAAAAGACATTTTTAAAAGACCAGCTAAAAGGGTGATTTTTGCTGGCAGATTATGTTGGCTACCTAATTTGCAGCACTGTATCCTACACTGCAATGCTTGTGAGGAGGGAGACAAAATGTCTGCTAATTCCCCAGCAAGTACCAAGACCCAGGAAGTTCAAAGGAACTGCTTGTTTTTTTTGCAGGAGAGAAATACTGCTAACCGCTATGTTTTGAATCTGAGTGACTGTCATGTGACAAGCTCCTCCCCATCTGTGGTTTTAAGCTGGTGTTTTCTCTGCAGCAGGGGAGAAGTAACTGGACTCTGACTTAAGGAGACCCTAAGTGGGGCTCTCACTATTGCTCCATTCCACCTAGCAAGCTTTCAAAGTTAACTTTATTTATTAACTCAAGAAAAGCTGTTCAATTGGTTCTTATTATGGTCATAGCAAGTAAATAATGAAACATCTTCTGAATTGGCCAGTACATCCATTTTAAGAAAGGTCACTGACCTGAAGCATTAACTCTGCTTTCTCCAAAGATGCTGCCAGACCTGTGCTGAGTTTCTCCAGCCCTACTTGTTCTTTGAGAGAATTAAACCTGTTGTGGTCTAACAAGGAGGGAAAAGAGGGAAACCCTTCAACCTCTCCTCACTTGACCATAACAGTTAATATATTATCTCCCCGAGATAGTTTTATGTAAATATAGAGTTGATTATTGGCACTGCACTGTAGCTCGATAGGCTTTCTTCGCTCCATTTACTTTTGAGCTCGTACTGACCAAACGACTTATATATTCAAAAAGATTTTCAAGTTAAGGTGTTGCAGAGTAAAAAGTTGTGAAAGATAACAGAATATTACTGTTAGCAAACAGTGCAGTAATATTACACAGTACATTATGCCCCAATTTAAGGAGAGGCATAGGAAGTAATAGAAGCATGAACGTTTCCTAACTGTTTTCTTCTGATACAACGTGACCTCTGTAGTCTTTCTCAGAGAATATTCCTCAATGCAGCCCAGTCTCTGCCAGTCATGGATGAGCTGGACGAACAGCCTACAAAGTCAGAACTCAGTGATGCCATTAATTCTCTAGCCAGTGGAAAAGCCCCTGGAAAGGATGGCATTACCCCTGAAATCAAGTGCCACGCCTGCTATACTCTCAGCACTCCATGAACTGCTTTGCCTGTGCTGGGATGAGGGAGCAGTACCACAGGACATGCGCGATGCCAATATCATCACCCTCTATAAGAGCAAGAGTGACCGCGGTGACTGCAACAACTACCGTGGAATCTCCCTGCTCAGCATAGTGGGGAAAGATTTCGCTCGAGTCGTTTTAAACAGACTTCAGAAGCTGGCTGAGCATGTCTACACTGAGGCACAGTGCGGCTTTCGAGCAGAGAGATCCATCATTGACATGCTGTTCTCCCTTCGCCAGCTACAGGAGAAATGCCATGAACAACAGATGCCCCTCTAAATTGCTTTCATAGGTCTCACCCAAGCCTTTGACCTTGTCAGCGGACGTGGTCTCTTCAGACTACTAGCAAAGATCGGATGTCCACCAAAGTTACTAAGTATCATCACCTCATTCCATGACGATATGAAAGGCACAATTCAGCATAGCGGTGCCTCACCAGACTCCTTTCCTATCCTGAGTGGCGTGAAACAGGGCTGTGTTCTCGCAGCTACGCTGTTTGGAATCATCTTCTCACTGCTGCTCTCACATGCGTTCAAGAATTCAGAAGAAGGAATTTTCCTCCACACAAGATCAGATGGCAGGATGCTCAACCTTGCCTGTCTGAGTGAAGCCCAAAGTATGGAAAGTCCTCATCAGGGAACTCCTCTTTGCTGACGATGCTGCATTAACATCCCACACAGAAGATTGTCTGCAGAGACTCTTCGACAGGGCTGCGGCTGCCTGCAACAAATTTGGCCTAACCATTAGCCTCAAGAAAATGAACATCATGGGACAGGATGTCAGAAATGCTCCATCCATCAATATCTGCGACCATGCTCTGCAGGTGATTCAAGAGTTCACCTACCTAGGCTCAACTAACACCAGTAACCTGTCTCTCGATGCAGAAATCAACAAGCGCATGGGAAAGGCGTCCGCTACCATGTTCTGACTGGCCAAGAGGGTGTGGGAAAATGGCGCACTGACACGGAACACAAAAGTCCGAGTGTATCAAGCCTGTGTCCTCAGTACCTTGCTCTACGGCAGCGAGGCCTGGACAATGTATGTCAGCCAAGAGCGATGTCTCAACTCTTTCCATCTTCGCTGCCTCCGGACAATCCTTGCCATCAGGTGGCAGGACCGTATCTCCAACGCAGAAGTCCTCGAGGCGGCCAACATCCCCAGCATATACACCCTACTGAGCCAGCGGCGCTTGAGATGGCTTGGCCACGTGAGCCGCATGGAAGATGGCAGGATCCCCAAGGATGCGTTGTACAGCGAGCTCGTCGCTGGCATCAGACCCACCGGCTGTCCATGTCTCCGCTTTAAAGACATCTGCAAACGCGACATGAAGTCCTGTGACATTGACCGCAAGTCGTGGGAGTCAGTTGCCAGTGATTGCCAGAGCTGGCAGACAGCCATAAAGACGGGGCTAAAGAGTGGTGAGTCGAAGAGACTTGGCAGTTGGCAGGAAAAAAGACAGAAGTGCAAGGCGAGAGCCAACTGTGTAACAGCCCCGACAACCAATTTTATCTGCAGCGCCTGTGGAAGAGTCTGTCACTCGAGAATTGGACTTTTATAGTCACTCCACAAACCACTGACCACCTCCAGGCGCCTACTCATTTGTCTCTCGAGACAAGGAGGCCAAAGAAGAAGAAAGAAGATTCCTTTATCTTTGTGCCTTTTGCATTCCTTTCAACTTCTGTTGTCAACTAGAAACCCAAAACTGAGTGTGGATAATGGAATCACTTGCATAATTGCTTTGACTAATATACTTCTCAGCCTTCCTGTTCACTCCATTCTCTATCTCTTTTCCTTACCTCACCCCATCACCTATCCCACTACAAAATGCTTGTCCCAGTCAACAAATGTGGAAGGAAAACTGCAGCTGGCAGATTTAATTTCCATCAAAAGTTTCTTTTTTTTTTGGAAACTTTTTTTCAATTTTATTTTCTTTACTGAACTCTATAGCTGCAAGTTCTGTTTCTAAAATTGGTAGCAGATGCCGATTGAAGTCTTGGGTAATGTGTCAACAGCTGAGACAGTGGCTTCAACGGAGACCCTGTCAACTACAAACAAATGAAGTAATGAGGTATGGTACTCCCAAGATCCTAACAGAGCAAATTGCTGAACCAGTTCAGTGAGTCTGTACTCAAACTGTTCAGAGTTCTTGGTTGGAATTAAAAAAATGCTATCATATGAAACAGTTTATATTGACTGCACTCAAATAAAGTAGCTCTTAGTATTTGGTAATCCTCTTCAATATGACTATAAAAATGGGATTTTGGGCAAGGTAATGTTACAACCGAGGCAGGAGGAGTGCACTGCTAATTCAGTCCTACTTCTGCACAGGTCACAACGTATATTTAAATTTGCACACTTACTGAAAGTGAGTTGGATACTCTGCTTTTCCCCAGAATAAAGCACACCAACCAGGTTTCTTTAATAAACAACAAAACTATCCGTTTATTATAAAAAGTCTTAACCAATAATGAAGCAAAGCATACACACAAATGGAAATATTAAAACCCCTTGTATATCCTAACCCTCATGTACACGCACATACATATATAACCGGTTAACCAGGAAAAATAAAAGGGATTTTTGTTTCCAGCTGTTGCAAAGAAATAGAAGGAATTAAAAAAAAAAACACTTTGGCTTAAAAGAAGGCATGGAAGGAAGTCCTTTTGTTTTGGCGAGGTGTCCCAAAGGCAAATAGGCGGCTGCCAATGGAATCTTCCTAGAACAGTTTTTTCCAGGCGTCGTCGTTAGCTTTCAAAGAGATGCAGCTGCAGAAGGTTTCACATAGGTCTTAACTCAGGTGTTTTTTTTTATACAAGGTTTCTACAAACATGCAGGATTTCTTCAAATATAGGAGGTAACAGGAAACGCACTTGACACAGGATTTGCTTTTCAAGAGAAAGATGGGCTGGCTGAATTATCTTCTGTTCTCCTCGCAGGTCAATGAGCAAACTCCAACTGCCTGTTTTTAACAGTTCAAAATGAAACCAAAATCCTTTCAGAAACTAGCCTTGTGACAGTCATAAATCGTGGCTTGTCACTTCCTTGTAAATAGTTCTTCCACCTCCAGGCGCGTATCCATTGTCTCTCGAGATAAGGAGGCCCAAAAGAAGAGTTCTTCAAGCCAAAACACAACCCCCTGCTGGGTTCTTTGCAAACAGGTGCCTTCCTGTAAAGCTTGTTTACATTCAGTCCAAACCTTCTGGTAACTTTTAAGAAAAACGCCCATAGTTAGCTTCCTCAAGATTCCATCATCTATGGAATCCCTTTTCAGTTTTAGAATATAGATTCTCCAGTTTTAACAAAATGGAAACCCTCGTAACAGTAATTGATGTGATTTATTCATCCACTGTTAAATTAAATTTGTTCCAGAAACTTTATACATGTATATGCAAGCAGATAAATAGACAGCTGTTGTATTTCAAGCTTAAATAGTGTTTATTACACAATTTCAGTATTAACGCCTTATTCTAAACTGGCACATATAACTGTTTTTCAAGCAAGCACATGGTAGGTACTAAGTCTGCATTACAGTAATCATATTTAGGTTATAAACTTGCGTCTTTATATTTTTTTTTAAATGGCAAGTGCAAAGAATACAAGTGAGCACTAATATTACACTTTTGCCTTCTGGATAGGTGGACCTAAAAGAAGCCAACATCTGGGTCCTTGTGATATTTATTTGGATGACCTACAAAAGTTGGATCCTAATATTGCGGCTCTGTATTTCCCAAAGAGGTACTGTGATCAAAATATACAGATAAAAGCAAGTTAGCAAAAGGTTTTAGCAGACTGATAAGAACAGTATGTTCATTTACTATTACTTCGAACCATAGTGGTTGCTCTGCACAGGAAATGTTTTGTTCGATATTTATTTGACTCTGACCTGTCTTATGTTTAATCTTGTCGGGACAGAAGATATTTTTGGAGAGTAAAATTTACTTATGCATAGTTCTTTTACACAATTGTGTTGACTGAACAAAATGGTACTGATATGTTGTGTAATCTGATTACTTAGGGCTAATCTGATTGGCCGTGTGTTGAAACAAATAATAGGATGAACTATGAGGTCCTAAAAATTGTGTTAAACATCAGGCCTAAGTTTCTTACCGGTGCTTGTAATGAGAGGCAAAGAGGAAATAGATGAAAGCAGGTTAGGGAGGGGAGATTGAAGAGATGAAATGTGGAGGACAACAGGTATAAAAATAAATGGAAAAATGTTAAGTCTGGAACCTGAAGAGTTGGGAGCTGTGGCAGTCAGGAGCATCCCTGAATAGCTGGAAGAAACTGAAAAGTGGTGTTCTACAATTTGTGGTATTACTAAGATATTCATAAGTTTTTGACTTTGAAAAATCCAACCTAATGTATTTTTGGATAAATTCATTTTGTTGCATATCCTTTTGATGTACAGTGTACTGACAGTTAAGTTGATCAGACAGGCTACCTGCTGAGATTATTAAATTTATTTTGAATAATTAGCTTCGAAATGGAGAACTTGTGTTACAAGACTTTGTTTGTATTAAAAACTTAGAATTCTGTGTGTTTTTAAAAACTGAAAAAGGATTTTACAGTGGACATTGAGACGCCTGCAAAAAGCTGAATTTGTAAACAAGGGCAAGAAAGCCTGTCATTTCAAGGAAACAAGCAAGTGGTGTGTCCTCTCAGAGCTGCACTTTGAATGGCAAGAAACTCTATGTCTGTACATGTGACCTGTTCAGGAATGTTTTGGTTTCACTTTGGACCTTCTTTGAAAAAACAGCGAGTTGGACAAAAAGCAGGCATTTGAAATTTGTTTTTGACCTGCCTGGAGATCAGAGAGGGAGACCCAGACAAGTGTGAACTCTCTCTGGAAAGGAAACCCTGTATTTCAAAGGTGGCAGATTCCTATTGCCTACTGTCTCTGAAGAATCACTGCATCAGGTGTGGTTCCTGTTGCCTCCTGTGTTTTAAGAAATCCTGAAATCTGAAGAAATCTACTGCTATCCTGCTGCTGTAAGATCTAGGCAGACCTGTTGCTACACCCCTGATGTAAGGCCTTATGTGAAGCCTGCTGCAGTTGAATTTCCTGAACACCTATCCATCACAAACAGTTCATCAACTCACCTGGAAAAACTTTGAGTAGCATCCAACTATTCAACTCTGGGACACCTCACCAAACTGAAGAATTTTCTACCAGATTGTGACAAACTAAATTTTTTTAATTATTTTTTTTCTTATGAAACAGGTGTACACCAAAATTCTTCCTCCCCCCCCCCTGTTAACCGTTTTTTTGGTGGGTGGGGGGCGGCTAGGGAGAATAAGGAGTTTTAATTTCTTTTCATATTATTGGTTAAAGCTTAGTGTTATAATTAATTTTGTTGATTTGAAGAAACCTGGTTGGTGTGCTTTATTCTGGGAACAAATAGAACATCTAATTGGCTGTTCCTTGGTAAATGGGAACATTTATTGCTATGCTGTGACCTGTGGAGAAGTGGGACTGAATTAATAGTGCATTCCTCCTGCCTCGGTTGTAACACTTGTAAATAACAGCAGAGAGAGAGCAAACAAAAAATTTTAGTGAATGAAGCACAGAAAGAAAGAATTGAAGAACTTACTGCATCTGCAGTTGTAAGTTGCAAATCAAAATTGTCTTGCTGTTTTAGCAAAACTCACCTAGTTATTGGGTCTTGTATGTTTAGCACTTTTCCTATAAATTATTACTTGTGAATGTAGAAATGTTAGAATAAAACCTGGGAAAAAATCTAAATCAAAACGCAAACTATCAGTCAAAAATGAGAAGTGTTAAGGGCATTGGTAGAAATTGTACATGCTTTAGCCATTCAGTCGCCTTGGGGTCAGCCTTGTGCAGTCTGGGAAGTCCTTTTATATGAGCTGCCGTTCAGCGTATGTGCAGTTTCACAACTGTATTGCAGCTACACAGAGGCCCGTTCCCGAGTTCCCACACTGGTCTTAAGTCTTCACATTTTTCTACATTCACTAATGGCTGTCATATCTTATTTATTCGCACCCAGCACTGTTCACCCATGTGCTTGCTGAGCTACATTGACTTCTGTTTAAGCAACAACGCGGTTTTCAAAATTCTCATCCTTGTTTTCAAATCCCTCCATGGCCTTGATCCTCCCTATCTCTGTAATCTCCTGTAGCCCCACAACCCTTTGTGCCCCTCTAATTCTGACCTCTTGAGCAATCCCGATTTTAATTGCTGTACAATGGGTGGCTGTGCCTTCAGCTGCTAGGTCCTAAGCTCTGGAATTCCCTCCTTAAACCTCTCCACTTGTCTACCTTTCCTTCCTCAGTTAAGATGCTTCTTAAAACCTGCCTCTTTGACCAAGCTTTTGGCCATCTGTGATACTGTGCTGATAGTGCAGGAAGGTGGAGTTGAGGTAGAAGATCAGCCATCTTGCTGAATGCCAGAACAGGCTTGAAGGATCAAATGTCCTACTCCAGCTCCTATTTCTTACGTTATCTGACCTAATGTGGCTTGGTGTTAAATTTTGCTTTATAATGCTCCTGCGATGAGCCTTGCAATGCTTTATTATGTTAAAGACACTGTATAAATACAAGTTGTAAAGTTGTTCTTTTTGAAGTCTGTCTCCTGATGCCTGGAAGTTGCTAGACCATCTTTAAATATGTCAAAAAGCATTGGAGCAAGAATGGGTACCGAGCTTGGGGAGGCCTACATGTGTTCCTCGGAGATGGAAAATATCAACTTTCTGATGGGTTCAGGTTCTCTATTACTGAGCGCTTTGCAGTTGACAGACTTTCAACACTAATTTGAACAATGAAAGGTGAAGAACCAATGCAAACTAATCTAGTACCATGGAAATAGGATCTAGTAGTCCAGGTTTGGTCTGCTGTTGGCTGTTTTGGTTTCTTTTGAAGGGTAGTCAAAGGATGCACAATGAGTACGTAGCAGTATTGTACCCCATTTATAACATAGCTCTCATCTTTTCGGCATTTAATGATGTTGACCCCACAGGTATAGGATGTATGTAATCAGATTGGCGTAATCTAAATATTACCATGCGATGCTGTATAATTGAATTTGCTGATTTGATGTGTAATGTCATTTCAGCAAAATAATATATGGAATGTAATTTTATTTGCTATGGACTTAACTGCTGTTGCTTCCTTTTCAGTGAACAGGATTCCGGTTCTAAGCAGTTGAATGAACCCGGTACACATTCAGAGTCTCAATCTCCACAATCAGTAGGAAGTGCAGCTGCAGATAGTGGCACGGAATATCTGTCTGATTCGGCTAGCGAACTACCAGATGTAAATCTCTCTCTTTGTGGTGGTCTCAGTGATAACAATGAGATTTCCCAAGGTAAAGTGAACTGGAGTACAAAGGCTTAAAAGATCATTATACGACATTTATTTGATTGCTAGTTTCTGTTAGTAGTTTGTATTTGGAAAATGCTAACATTATTTTGAGTTGCCCTGGATATGTTAACAATTCTGCATGGCTAGGGATCACTCAGGATATTGTTTTTCTTCCATTTGTCTTTAAAAATGTTTTTTTAAAAATGTGTTTGCTGTATGTTGGTACTTAAATACTCTGTGTTGCCTTTAGCTAACATGATGTCTGAAAACTCTTTGAGGCATGATGCACTGTTACTTCAATTTTTTTTTGATTTATTGCATTATTAGGCACAGGTACAAATGTGAAATGAGCATTGGTGCAATGCTGTTTTCATTTGCAATTTATGCAAAAGTTTTCTAAACTGCCTGGTTTCAAAGCTTTCTGCCTCATTAATTGGTGTAGAACAGCGACAGGCGATGCAACGATAATTCAGTGATAATTTATGACTTGGTTCATTTGTAGGGGAAAAAATGTAAAGGCTGTACCAAGAGATAACTAATTTTGCCATGAACGTAGTTGACCTGGATTCATAAAGCACATTATTAACCACTGCATTTAAAAAAAAAACAATTGCAGTTTACCTACTCATATTTGGGTTCAGTCTACAAAATATATACTTTTAAAAATTATATAGAAACTTCATGAAGCTACTGTGCATCCTGTGTTCCAACTGTTGCTACAGAGTATCTATAATCACTTAAACACAATTTAAATTTGAATATGAGAGAATGGACTGTTTGTTATCAATATGTTGATTAACAGGAGAGCAACAATAAATGAACAAGCAGTCACCAAAAGAACAAATCACGCTGATTTTCTTTTTCCCCCTTTGGAGCTACGTTGATTGCACTGTTGTACATCATCTGATCAGTTGGTGAATTCTGATTGGTCATTTAGCTTGTTTTTTTAAGAATTTAAGATGTTAATGCCAAATTCTTTTACATGCATGGTAAAGTCTTTCTCAGCTGAGACTCTAAAAATTGTTTATTAACTGTTCCACAGGGAAATTTGTGCAGCACATGGTCACATATCAGGATCTGGTTGACAATCCTGGAATTATTGATGATCCAAATTTGGTTATTGGAATCAATAAAAAGTAAGTTCATAAACTCCCTAACAATGTACTATTTATTTTAAGAGCCTTTTGTGTTATACAGCTGTTTAAATTTGTTTTCACAAAATTGTTGAATTCCCAGTAACCTGTGAAAATTGGTCAACATCATCTGTATGCAAGTTTCAGATAGTACATTGTGTTATCCTGATTTAATATTGGGGAAATAAAAATAAAAAAACCTCTGCAATTTTTGAAAATCTGTAAGGAAAACAGAAAATTGTTGTAATATGCAGTGAGTCAGCTGTTGAGAGAAGAGAACAATTATACCCAAACCTGTCTTTGCTCTTTGCAGGTACTGTGACCTGCTGTATAATTGCTGTATTTCCTGTTTTTATTTTAGTAATAGTATAGCTATTCTGATTATTTGCATGTCTGCTTTCCAGGAACTTTCTTGGTTCTATCCTGAGTTTTTTAACTGCTGTATATTGAATTTCTCTAATTATATACTGTGATCCTTAACTTTTATTAAGCTTCATTTATTTAATTGTCTATCTTTGTGGATTTTGGACTAATTCTGGACTAAACACTAAATGGAAGCCAGCAATCCCATGAGCATCTATCACTACATGTAACATTCTGAACACAATAATCAGAAGACACAAGGTGCTGGTAATCTAATTCTGATTTCAAAATTGTTGCCATAAAAGAAATCTTGAATTCCTAAAATGGCTGTTTAGTACTGTAAATCTGTGACCAATAGGATTTTGATGCAGCAAGTTTGGCAAGCAGTCAGGTTACCATATTTGCCACATGATACAAAATATATGAAAAGAGGTTTGAGGTTTTATACCGACAACAGTCAAAACTAATACACTCACTGCCAGAGCCAGGAGAACGGTTTCAGAAGGGTTTTGTAACCCAACTGTTTCGCAAAGCCTCCTGTATACACTCAAAGGGTGTTGGCAATCTGTTAACTGAAGTGTTTTGCTTCTGACAGTGTGCTCCAGTGGGTGGCGCAGTGGTTAGCACCGCAGCCTCACAGCTCTAGCGACCCAGGTTCGGTTCTGGGTCCTGCCTGTGCAGAGTTTGCAAGTTCTCCCTGTGACTGTGTGGGTTTCCGCTGGGTGCTCCGGTTTCCTTCCCACAGCCAAAGACTTGCAGGTCGATAGGTAAATTGGCCGTTGTAAATTGCCCCTAGTGTAGGTAGGAGAATAGCAGGGATGTGGTCGGGAATATGGGATTAATGTAGGATTAGTATAAATGGGTGGTTGATGGTCGGCACAGACCCGGTGGGTCAAAAGCCCTGTTTCAGTGCTGTATCTCTCTCTGTGACTCTATAAACTCTCTCAATTTTATTAGCGTTGATATATTAGGAGACTTGGGAGGGAAAAGAATAGGCAAATATCTACGTATTGGCTTATGCGCTTTGACTCTAGCTTTGCTTGCGCTCTGTAGCTGCACATTTGAGAGTGCTTTGGCTCATGGCCAACCTCCTGTAATCTCTCTTTTTGATGCCAATAGCTACCTTTTCCTTTCAGTCGTTTGTTTCAACAGATCTGTTCAGGCAAAGGCTGAACACATTTGCATGTTGCTGCACTGCCCCCCCCCCCCCCCCCCCCACTTGCCAAAACTGCACATTTCAACCCTCATTGGCAGCCATGCAGCGCTGTCCATCGCTCACGCACCTCAACTGTTTTGTGAGAACCACCAACTATCAGCTGAACAAAACCAAGTTCCTTGTCAAACCTATGTCACTAGATTCCCGAAGAAATTTCTAGAGCAATTGGACCGCTGTACTTCTGAAGGCCAGCCTACTTTCACCGCACTTCACAGAGCAATCCTGCAGATCTATATGTATTGTCATTAGATGCACTCCGAGCAGGAACAGAGAAGGTAACAAACCGTTTCTTTGAGCAGGTGGCACTTCAGATTTCAGGTCACTAGAACCCAACAACTGAACTATATTCTGATACGTAGTAGCAGTTCAACCGATATGTGCCTCCTATCTAACAGCATGTCGTTGATTCTTCCTTGCTCAATTAGGGATGGATGACAAATAGTGGTCTAACGAGTGATACTCATATCCACTGCTGTAACTTAGAGCCATACCATACTGAGTTGTGTTTAGAAATGAACAGCATCAATTCACCACACATGGGCTGATTTGCCACATGTGACAAGTGGCAAGCATATTTAACAACACTGATGTAAATAATTCAAAGTGGCAGACTGAGTTTTCTATTGGAGTATGCATTATTTGCCTCCAACATGTGCTCTCAATACCTATGCTTCCAATTCCAAGTTGTGATGAGAGTCAGCTTAATTCTTGATAAGTAAGGGGTTGGAAGGTTATCGGGGGTAGGTGGAAATGTGGAGTAATCAGTTCAGCCATGAACTTATTGAATGGCAGAGCAGGCTTGAAGGGCCCAGTGGCCTACTCCTCCTAATTTGTATGTTCGTATTATCAGATTAAAATGTTTGAAGTGTTTTACACTGAATTAATTTTGAAGCAGAAAGAAAGCAACATTTGTCCAGAATATAGATATCATTGTCCAACTTGGTAAAACTGGCCGTTACATTATTGCAAATTGGAGGTTAAATTAATATTTTAAGAGTAGATTTCTTTATACTAGTATAAAAGTCCAGACATTTTGTTTTTCATAGGTACTATAACTGGGCAGTCGCTGCACCCATGATTCTCTGCATTCAAGCTTTTCAGAAGAATTTACCTAAGGTACACATTATTAAATTGGCAAGCTGAACTGATTCAGCAAAAGGGTTAGAGTTTGCAAGGTGATTTGTCTTTTCCAATAATTATTAGTCAATTTAATACTTCTGAGAAATGACAACAATCTCCCAAGTACGTAATTATATAGATAGAATAATTATTTCTTGCCCCTCTGCTCCTGAAGACACTCTATGCTAAAATATGGTTCTTTGGGTGCCAGCAGCTCTTCAACGTCCTGCTGAATTGACTAATCTGAGTTTAGATAATGAGGATTTGTGGGTGAATTGATTATGGCATGTATTGCTGTCTCCTCTTCCCTCACTTGGTATTCACAACTGCAGTTCCTAATAAGTAGTGATCAGGAACCTTTTTGCTCCTCTTTTCTTCACTCTCTCCTTTACTCTTTAACAATGAGACCAGCTGTTATACCATTACTGTTACATTCACTGAGATTAGGTAATTCAGCATAGATCAGAGATCAATCCTGGGACTTTCCAGCTCTGTATGACTCAGCAATGAAATACTTGATGACTTCTATATGGCTCAGTATGTATCTCATGTATGTACCCATTCAGCAAAGAGGCAACTCTTAATACAATCTTAAGGCAGAAGGTAATGCAATTTTCTGAACATTCTTCCTTTACTGCTTCTCCTTTCCTACATGAGCCCTGTCTCACTCTTTTGAAGAAACAACAACAGATGCTGGAAATTTAGATACAGAAAATGCTGGAAACACTCAACAGGTCAGGCAACATCTATGGTGATAACAGGTTGGCAGTCACGGTGGTGGACAATTAAACAACTGAAAGGAAGAGGTGGCTCCACAAATATCCCCATTCTCAATAAAAGCGAAATACTGCAGATGCTGGGAATCTGACATAAAAACAAGAAATGCTGGAAATATTCAGGTCTGGCAGCATCTGTGTGGAGAGAGAGAAGCCGAGTTAATATTTCAGGTCAGTGACCCTTCATCAGATGAAGGGTCACTGACCTGAAATGTTAACTTTGCTTCTCTCTCACAACACAGATGCTGCCAGACTTGCTGAATATTTCCAGCATTTCTTGTTTTTATTCCCCATTCTCAATGATGGGCGAGCTCTGCACATCCGTGCAAAAGATAAGGCTGAAGCATTTGTGATGATCTTCAGCCGGAAGTGCCGCGTGGATGATCCATCTCGGCCTCCTCCTGAAGTCCCCAGCATCACAGATGTCAGTCTTCAGCCAATTCAGTTCACTCCACGTGATATCAAGAAACGACTGAAGGCACTGGTTACTGCAAAGGCTATGGGCCCTGAAAACATTTCGGCAATAGTACTGAAGACATGCTCTAGAACTAGCCGCGCCCCTAACCAAGCTGTTCCAATACAACTGCAACATTAGCATCTAACCGGCAATGTGGAAGATTGCCCGGGTAGTTCCTGTGCACAAAAAGCAGGACAAATCCAACCCGGCCAATTACCGCCTCATCAGTCTACTCTCAATCATCAATAAAGTGATGGAAGGGGTTGTCGACAGTTCTGTCAAACGGCACTTGCTTAGCAATAACCTGCTCACTTATCCTCGTTTTGGTTCCGCTAGGGCCACTCAGCTCCTGACCTCATTACAGCCTTGGTTCAAACATGGACAAAAGAGCTGAACTCGTGAGGTGAGAATGACTGCCCTTGACATCAAGGCAGCATTTAACCAAATGTGGCATCAAGGAGCCCGAGCAAAACTGGAGTCAGTGGGGATCGGGGAAAACCCTTCACTGATTGGAGTCGTGCCTAACAAAAAGGAAGATGGTTGTGGTTTTAGGAGGTCAATCATCTCAGCTCCAGGACATCACTAGCAGTTCCTTATGGTAGATGTCCAAGGCCCAACCATCTTCAGCTGCTTCATCAATGACCTTCCTTCAATCATAAGGTCAGAAGTGGGGATGTTTGCTGATTGCACAATGTTCAGCACCATTCATGACTCTTCCAGATACTGAAACAGTCCATGTAGAAATGCGGTAAGACTTGGACAATATCTAGGCTTGGGCTGATAAGTGGCACGTAACACGCCACACAAATGCCAGGCAGTGACTCTCTCCAATTAGAATCTAACCATCTCCCCTTGACATTCAATGGCGTTATGATCACTGAATCCCCCACTATCAACATCCTGGGAGTTACCATTGACCAGAAACTGAACTAAGCTGATCAGAGGCTAGGAATCCTGCAGCGAGTAACTTGCCTCCTGACTCCCCAAAACCTGTCCACCATGTACAAGTCTGGAGTGTGATGGAATACTCTCCATTTGCCTGGATGAGTGCAGCTCCAACATCACCCAAGAAGCTCGACACCATCCAGCACAAAACGGCCCTTTGATTGGCACCCCATTCACAAACATTTACTCCCTTCACCACCAACGCACAGTGGCAGCAGTGTGTACTATCTACAAGATGCAACGCACCAAGGCTCCTTAGACAGCCATTTCCAAACCCGCAACCTCTACCACCTAGAAGGACAAGGGTAGCAGTGCATGGGGACACCACCTGCAAGTTCCCCTCCAAGCCCCGCACCATCCTGACTTGGAACTATATCACCATTCCTTCACTGTCGCTGGGTCAAAACCCTGGAACTCCCTTCCTTGACAGCACTGTGGGTGCACCTACCCCACATAGGCTGCAGTGGTTCAAGAAGGCAGCTCCTCTTCTCAAAGGCAATTGGGGATGGGCAATAAATGCCCGCCTTGTCAGTGATGTTTATATCCCATGAACCAATATAAAAAAAAAATTTCATGTGGACTGGTCATACATTTTTAAAGCTGCTGACTGGATGAATTGATAAACCAACAGAGCTGTCTGGTATTGTCCATTTTATAAATCATTGATTATTTCTACAGTATGGCTTCAGATGCAATTCTCAAGGCAACTTAACTGGTATTTTCGATAAACATGCTTGTCTTTTCCTTGAGAGTTTCCCTAACTTGTGTACGTGTGCAAGAAACTAAACCAGTGTTAAATCGTAAATAGTGGTAGATTTCACATTTAAAATTAAAAAGAACACAGTGATGCCATTGAGCTAAGTAATAAAATATTAAGCCATCATCAGATTAGGATAATATGTTTTTGGGGAGAAGTATAGAATCTTAATGTGAATTGATTTTGATGATTCATAACTATATTCTTACTACTTAATCCTTAAGTGGTTATTGCTATTCACTTTAGGCTACTATAGATAAGCTGGTGAAGGAAAAGATGCCAAAAAAGACTGGTGGGTGGTGGTTCTCTTGGCGCAGAAAAAACTCTACAGTAAAAGAGGTATGCTTTCTTTTTTCTGTATCTTTGTTTTATCAGTTTGAATAAAATAGCAAATGAAGCAAGAGCAAACCAGTAAAAAAAAAAGTAAGTTATTAATGGGGGTAGTGATAATCTGTGGGACTCTGCTTGTAAATGTTTGTAGTTAAATTATATTCACAATTTACATTGTTTGAGACAGCACACATCCTGTGGGCAGATAGTAGTGACAAATGGAGACTAAATTTCAGTTCATTTGAGAATGAATCTGACCTCTGCAATTGTAAACATAATATACAAAAAGAGATGCATTGTAAAAAGATCTTTTGTATAAAAATGCGATACATGTTTTGATTGCATTTTTTAGGTGTGTTTAAGGTAAAGACTGAGTAATTCAGCAAACGTGGCTTTTGTAATGGCTTCGCTTTGTGATTGTACAGAGTTTTGACCGTGTTTTTTATTTTTAGCCAGAATCCAGTATAAAAAAAGGTGAAGAGCAGAATGAAACAAGTGAAACTAAACAAGCTAGCTTACTTGAAGGTTGCAGGTAATATTCAAGCATCAACTTTTCTTTTTATGACCTTTAAAAAGTTAAGGTTATTTTAAAATGTTAAAATAAACCCCATGTCTAACATTTACTAGATGATTTGTTAAGTAACTATGATTACAAAATATATTGGAAGTTGTATCAACGCAAACCAGCTGTTACTGGTTATTTGCAATACACAGAAAAAAAACACACCAGTGCAGGAGCAGAGGTACCTGGGTGTATATGTGCATAAATCATTGAAGGTGGCAGGGCAGGTTGAGGGAGTGGTTAATAGATCATACAGCATCCTAGGCTTCATTTAATAGATGCATAGAGTACAAAAGCAAGGAAGTTATGTTAAACTTGTATAGAACACTGGTTTGGCCTCAACTGGAGTATTGCCCAGTTCTGGGCACCGCAGGTTAGAAAAGATGTACAGGCATTGGAGAGAGTGCAGCAAAGGTTCATGAGAATGGTTCCAGGGATGAGGAGCTTCAGTTACGTGGATAGATTGGAGAAGTTGGGACAGTTTTCTTTGAAGAAGATTGAGAGGAGATTTGATAGAGGTATTTAAAATTAGGAGGAGTCTGGACAGAGTAGATGAGGAAAAACTTCCCAATGGTGGAGGGATTGAGAACAAGAGAGCACAGATTTAAGATGATTGGCAAAAGAAGCAAAAGCGACATGTAAAACTTTTTCATTCAGAGTGATTAGGATCTGGAATTCCCTGCCTGAGAGTGATGGAGGCAGGTTCAGTCGAGGCATTCAAAAGCAAATTGGATTGTTATCTGAAAAGGAAGAATGTGCGGGTTTATGGTGAGATGGAGTGGCACTAGGTAAACTGCTCTTTCGGAGAGTTGGTGTAGACAAGACTGGCCGAATGGCCACCTCCTGTGTTGTAACAAATGAGATTCTGCATAAGTATGCCAGCAACTTAAAAAAAAAAAATTGTTCTGCGTTATTAGTTCGTTCTTGTCCTGAAAAGATAGCGGTGGGCCTTCTGTTTAAACTGCTGCATTCCTTATGCTGATGGTGCTTCCATCATGGTGTTCAGTAGGGAATTCTGAAATTTTTGACCTTGTCAGTGAAGGGATAGCTGTTGATGTCCATTTTAAGATTGTGCATGAAAGAAATGGTGTTCCCCTAATATTGCTGCTCTTGTCCTCTTTGATGGAGAACAATTGTCTTAAAGATGCATTTGAGGTAAGTTTGGTAAGTTGCTGCAGTGCACTCTGTAAATAATACATACTGCAGCCACAATGAGCCTATGGTAGAAGGTGTTTGGATATTGACTATCGTGGCAGGCGTTATTGAGTTTCTTGAGTGTTATTGCAGCTGCATCTATGCAGGTGGTGGTGAGGCCTTGAGTGGTCAGGAAGTAAGCCAACTGTGCAGGATCCCAACTAGCAGAGCCTAAATTGCCATCCCAAAACTTAACATTGGATTTCTTGGTATCTGGGCATGATTGAGAACTCGAGTCAATATAAAGTATGAATATACGACAATTTGGAAATGACTTTTAGCAGTATTTTGATTGTGAAATCTTCATTTTGTTATGGAATGGCTGGATGGACCAAGATTCCGTATTGGAGCCTTGGCTTTTCACCATATTTATTCATGACTTGGGTGAAAAAAGGGGAGACTTGTATTTGTGTAGCGCTTTTCACGACCATCGAGCATCTCAAAGCGCTTTACAGCCAATCAAGTATTTTCGACTCTTGTAATGTAGGAAATGTGGCAACCAAATTGTGCACTGCAATCTCCCGCAAATAGCAATGTGATATTCACCAGTTAACTGTTGTGATGTTGATTGAGGGATAAATACTGGCCAAGACAACAGGGATAACCACCCCCCCCCCCCCCCCCCCCCCCCCGCCTCCCGCTTTTCAAAATAGTGCCATGGGATGTTCTACATTGACCTGAGCAGGCAGATGGGGCCTCTGTTTAACGTCTCATTGGAAAGATGGCACCTCTGACAGTGCAGCGTTCCCTCAGTACTGCACTGGAGTGTCAGCCTTGATATTTGTGCTCAAGCCCTGAAGTGGGACTTGAACCCAGAATCTTGTGACTTGAAGGAATCAGAAGTTGTATATCTAAATTTGCAGGTGGCACTAAGTTAAGATGTACAATAAATTGTGTGGATGGGAACAGGAATTCACCTTGACCTTGGAAGGCATACAGTGCAGATTCACCAAAATGATACCAGGGCTAATTTATAAGGGCAGGTTATGGAACCTTATCTTGTATTCTCATGAGTTCAGATGGTTGAACTAATCGAGATGTTTAAAATGCGAAAGGGATTCAATAGGGTAGGTGGAAACTAATTCTTCTGGTGGGAGAATCCAGAATAAGAGAACATAATCTTAAAAATAGACCTAGGCTATTTAGGAGTAAAATGTACAACGCCTGCCCCCCTTCCCTGAAAAGCTGTGGATGCTGGGTTAATCGAACTTTTGAAGACAAATTGATGATTTTTTAACTGAGTAAGGCTGGTGAATGGAGTTGTTGCAGATCAGCCGTGAGCTAGTTGAATGGCAGAACAGGCTCGAGGGACTGTTTAACCTTTATATACTGTCATGAAGGCACCCACCTGCCAAGAATGAGGCATATTAATTTCATCACGTGAACATTAATTTTAAGCTGTTTCTGGAGTGGAGAGATGACTTGTGTAAAGAGATCAGCAGTAGCTGGAAAAAAAATTTGCATTCTAAGAGACCATTGCCTAGGAAAAGACAATGGGAACTGCTTACTGATTCAGTTAAGAGAGATTGGTCTGGGCAATGGTGATCCACATCTTGTCAGTGTAAATGACAGCACTAAAACCTCCCCCACCACGCCGCCCCCACCCCACCGAGAGCTTTGAAATCCACAAATGCAGGAGTTTGATTAAAAAGTGAATCACATGACTAACTGGCTGGCCCAGGTCTGATTTTGAACTGCTCACAAGACAGCTTGGACTAGACTGCTGATTGCAACTGAACTTGGATGAAGAGAGCCTCTTTCCACCCCTCCCCCAATCTGTGTCTCCACCACCTCCCCCCCCCCCCCTCCCAATTCTCTGTCTTCTCCACCCAACCCCCCCCCCCCCCCCCCCCCACCTTCAACAATCCGAAACCCTGTTGGGGGAAATCATCTGCATCGCTCTCTCCAAGAGACTCTGCAAACCTGTCATCTGCCTCTTCAAACTAAAAGTCTCAGGACCACAAAATTCAGCTAGAAGGCAGCTGAATCACCAAACTCTGCAGACTGTATACCTTTTTTATGGGCTCTAACTCAACCGATCTACCTTTTACAAATCCAACCTATTTGTGTGTGTGTGTGAGTGAAAGTTGGTGCGTTCATTATTTTTATTAGTTCGGTTGAGGTACAATAAAGTTAACTTCTTTCTTAACTCAAGAAAACCTATCCAATTGGTTTTTGGTATGATAATAGTAAGTAAGGAATCAAACACCTACTGAATTGGCCAGTATATCCACTTTAAGAAAGAATTAAACCAGTTGTGGTCTAGCAAGGAGAGGGAAAGAGGGAAGCCCTTCAACCTCATCTCACTTGACAGCAACAATAGTGTAAATATTTATACTACATATTTCTGTGAACATTCTAATCAATTGTATTATATAAGGAAACCTAGGTATGACTACATTAATATGTCAAATGTTGCCATTTGATTACATTTTTAGTAATTACTTATTTGTGGAACAGGCCTAAAGAAGAGTTAACTTCGAGTGACGATGACTTCACCTTCAAGGACCGTCCAAAGCCAGGTTCTAAATGCCGAGATTCACCTTGTCAGAGCAGCATGGCTACATACAAAAAATCCCTGAGGCTGTCCTCAGAAAAATTAGTAAGCAAATAGTTCTTAAAATCTCTGCTTCAACCATATTATAACTTTAATTATGAAATAAATCATTGATCCGTTTTCACATTTAATATTAGCTGTGGTCTCAAGTTTACATGAAAAAGTTACTGGTTTGGGTGACTCGAAAAAAGAACTGACATTTATATCGTACATTTTACAACTTTAGGACATCCCCAAGTGCTTCACAGCCAAGTAAATACGTTTCAAGTGTTGTTACGGCCGTAATCATTGTTTTAATGTGGGGAAAAACAGCAGATAATTTATGCACAGCAAGATTCCACAAGCAACAGTGAGATAAATGACAAAACTGTTTTAGAAATGTTGGTTGAGGGATAAATGCTGGCAAGAGCTCTGGACGAATCCCCTACTCTTCAGATAGTGGCACGTAATCTTTTGAGTTCACGTTGAAGTGTCAGCTTAGATTATGTGCTCAAGTCTATGGAGAGAGGCTTTTACTCTCAGACTTGGATTTTGCATTGAGAGTAATGGTGAAGCAAAGAGGCGTGCACTGATATAGAGTAAATCGAATAGCGTGTGCATGCATTGTTAAACACGGAAATCCGAAGTCACGGCCCAAGTTCCCCTGCTCCTCAGCAGGCAATGCTATAACAGTACCTTGCCAATAGAATCGGCATTGAAAACAATGAGTGTGAACTTGTGTTCCTTACTCATTAATAAATTGTCCACTTAAAAATACCAGAAAAGGTTGAGGCTGGTGCATTCAGGCGTAAGTGAAATTTTAACAGTGTGATTAATAATAATTACTGCCAAATGACCTCTTTGCCCCTGAAAATTTAACTTGACACTCTCCATTCCTTCAGAATCTAATTAGTGTTGCATGATTTACATCTAATTTGTAGTTTTTGGCTTATACTTCCTGCTTTGGACTCTGTGGATGGGATCTTATGCCCCTTAAAAGTAATCGCGAGTTAGGGCCATTTCTGGAGTGCAGCATGCCCACTGGTGTGATCTTCTGGGAGCCAGCCTCCAAATCGGCAGTCCAATTAAGGACCGCGAGCGATTTCCTGAGGCTGCAGGTCCAATCAGAGACCTCAAGGGGCACATGGCAAGCCACTTCCAGGCACCTGCCAGACTTCAGCCTCAGTTGGCAGCCCGTCGCGCTGTTGTGCCCCTAAGCAGGCCCTTAAATATGTAGGTTGGCTACCCGCCACTCCCAGGCAGGTGGCCATTGGCGCTTTCACCCCGCCTCCGGCAAGATCGGCCAGAGGTGGGAACGCATCAGCCCGCCGACCCAACGCCCTCCTGTCCAACCTTCCTACCAGACCCATGATCAAAGCCACCGCAGCAGGACTGGGAAGATTCTTCAGTTTGGTTGAAGGCCAAGTTGTTGCTTGCCCCGTTCACAAACACCACAGCGCCCTTGTAGAGGGTGTCATGCTCGATCAGACGCCTGATGACAGCAAGTCTCTGCTCAAAAGCTCTGGGCTGAGTCCTGTTTCTTTACTACTGACTGCTAACTATGAGCCACAACCTTCTGACTGAGCCAAGGGTGGCACCACTTACGGAATTTAAATATTTCAATCCTAGCTTCAAATTTAATATTAAAAATAAAATAGCACTGAGTTGTGTTTTTAGATGAAGTCTCTGAGGCAAGAAGTAGTTAATCATACCATACAAAAGTCAACTGGAAAAATTCATGGTCTAATCTCTAAACTGAAGGATGAAACGCAGTATAGAGAAGTGGAGTAAAGAACATTAACGACTGTTTCCTTCAATTTGATGTATAATCTGTAGTTATACAAAGCAATAACTACCTCCTTGGCATGTCCTATGTATTCCATGCTTCCTCAATGAAATACAGGAGCTAGGAAGTTTTCTTCTCTGATCGCTGCTTTCTTGGAAAGATCTGATGTGGTCTGGATACATTTTAAAAAATATTTACATTTCTAGAAGTGTGTGCGAGAGAGATCTTAAGTGGAGGGAGAATCTTTCCTTGTTTATAGTGGTTCAAAACATATTTAATTACAAATTATAGTTGAAAATGGTGTATATTTCTATTGGGTGCCTGTTAAGTGCTCAATTGGAATGTTACTTACACAGTGTTCTAATTTTATATTGTTACTGGCAGATCTCCTGTAGCATTGTTTGATTGTGGCCTGGCACATGGTTGTGATGCCAACGCATTATGCCTCTTGAGGCCAGTGCTCTATATGCTCAAATGGAGTTGCTGTAGTTACTTACAAGTTTGACCTCAGCAGTTTATAAATGCTGAAAAATGGGAGTCTCCAGGTCAGTGACTGGCTACCTCTCCACGTCTTACCCCCCCCCACCACCCCCAACCCACCTCTGAAAGACGGTATTTTAAAAAAGCATGCATGGGCATGAGATTTGTGTATCAGGTTTATATTAAGTTACCAGTATTATAAGTTAATGAATTTATAACGATGACAGCGCCTTGTAAAGTGCAATGCGGACAAGATGCACTTCTTTAAAGATAATGGCCTGAATTTCGCAATGGTAATGATGGTGAAACTGACAGCAACTGCGGGGGTCTGCACATGCACAGAATAACGCAGAAATCCAGAAGTTGCTTTCAATGATTCTACAGTCCTCTAGAGGGTGTCTGCTGAGCTCTCCCCCAGAGTGCAATCCATTATAAATCCATCAAATGGCAAAAACTTCCACTTTTATGCTCTTAGTCTTGCTGTAAAAGGTTGAAAAAATTGCACCTTGTCGAATGAGGTGCGGCTGGATTTTAAAGGCGTACTAAATTCATAAGCGCTGCTAAAATCCCTCACTGACCCTGAAAAGCTAATTCTGTATTTGTGGAATGTCAAATTTCTCTTATGATGTGAAAAAAAATCCACTTTTTTCAAATTTGTTTGTGATATTTTAGCTGTTATCTTATTCCAGTCTTAGTCATTTATTTCACAATCTGAAAATATTAATTAAAAGTGAAGGATGATCAGTGCTTTTAACTTCCTGGTTTGTCATCCACGAGAATACTTCCATGCTGCTTACCCTGCTTGCTGACATCAGTGCTGCTGGACACCTGGAGTTCCCCTTGACTTGGCACCAGAATTAAACTGCCATTGGGAAAGGGAAATCACGCCAGAGAAATCATTAGATCTTTGTATGCAACTTCCTTCAGCTCGGCAGCAACACGATTTCTTCGCTGCCCGCAAAATCCTGTACAATGCAATTCAGGCAACAGCTGCTTGTTTGGAGTGAACCAGCAGTATATAATTTTACAGTGTTGAATTATTCTCTCATTTGTTTCTTTGTGCCTTTTAGAGAAGTCTAAATCTGAAGGAGGGCCCAAATAATGCAGTGTTCAGTGTGACAACTCAATACCAGGGAACCTGTCGATGTGAAGGTACCATTTACCTCTGGAATTGGGATGATAAGGTCATTATATCTGATATTGATGGGACAATAACAAAGTAAGTGTGCCTGTGCTCCTAGTTATTTTTGCTGAAATCTTTGTTCATTTAACAAAATTTATAACTTAATAGGAATCCACATCTAATTTTATAACTCTCACATTATGCTTTTGATGGTAATGAGAATTAAGCCTGCCTGTTTCCATGCTGAGAAAAAGGATGAACGGTTCTTGAACCATATTCCAAGATTTGCAAAATAGAAATAGTTGCTAGTTTGTACTGATTGAAAAGTATAGTGAAGCCCGTGGTAAATGCACACTTTGGTTAATTGTACACTTAGGGGTCCTGATTCTTTATCTAATATTAGATGTTAAATATTCTGGTTAAATGCCCACTGGTTTAAAGCATATGCTATATAAGCACACAGATTTTCATAGACATTGGTGGACCATTCACTCACCTCAATTTACAGATTCTAGTTTTATCAGCTCTATTTCATGAATAGAAAACAACTCATCACCATTGCTTGAGCTACAAACATAAATAGCAGTATGGGAATATGATGTGGCAATAACGGAAACGTGACATGAAAGTAGTGAGGACTGGAGGTTTAATACAGAGGGATATAGAATGTTCAAAAAAGATAGAGAAGGAAAAAAGGAGTTCGGGTGGAAATACTGATTAAGGAAGACATTGTAGTGAGGGAGCAATAATAGAATCTATTTGGTTAGAGTTCAGAAGCAGAAAGGGTATGATCACACAACTAGGGGTATTCCATATCCCTCCAAATAAGTGAGAATAGCAAATCTGCAGGGAAATCAGATGTGCAAGAACTATGGAGTGGTGACATTGGGGGACTTTGAGGACCCAAATATCGATTAGGATGATGTTGGAGTAAAGGGGAAGGAAGGGGAAAAATTTCTGAAATGTGTTCAGGAGAACTTCCTTGATCAGTATGTTCTCAGCTCAACTAGAAAGGAGGCATTGCTGGGAAATGATGTGGGCTAAGTGTCTGTGGAGGAGCACTTTGGTAAGAGTGATAATCGTGTCATAAGGTTTAGACTCATTATGCAGAAAACTAAAGAACGATATAAGGTAGAATGGCTAGATTGGAAGAGGGCTAATTTTAAAGCGAAGAGAAAGGACCTAGCCAGGATAAAATGGAACCAAAGACTGACAGGCAAAACTGTAATGGAACAATGGTTATCTTTTTAAGAACATAAGAAATAGGAGCAGGAGTAGGCCATTTGGCCCCTCAAGCCTGCCCCGCCATTCAGTAAGATCATGGCTGATCTGCCCCAGGCCTCAACTCCTCTTTCGTACCAGCTCCTCATAGCCCTCAACTCCTTGGTATTTCAAAAATCTATCTACCACCTCTTTAAATACTTTGTGATCTAGCCTCCACAACTCTCTGGGGGTAGAGAATTCCAGATATTCACTACCTTCTGAGAAGAAATTCCTTTGCATCTCCGTTTTAAATGAGTGTCCCCTTATTCTGTAACCCTTACAGGAATAGAATATAAAAGCAGAGATGATGCTAGAATTTTATACATCACTGTTTAAGCCTCAGCTAAAGTATTGTGGACGATTCTGGGGCTGCACTTCAGGAAAGATATAAAGGGATTAGAAAGGGTACAGTGGAGGTTTACTGGGATGTAATCAGGGATGAGGGACTTCAGTTATGAGGAGAGGCTTGAAATATTAGGATTGCTGTCCTTCGAATGGTAAGTTAAGAGGTTTTCAAGATAGGTTTTGACAGAGTAAATAGGGAATAAATAGTCCCTCTCACAAGTGGATTAATAACTAGAGCTCATAGATTCAGAATCTTTAGAAAAAGATCTAGCGGGGAGATGAGAATGTTTCACTGAGCGTTGTTGGTATCCAGAATCTGTTGCCTAAAAAGGTGGTGCAAGCTGATTCCGTAAATAATTTTAAAAGGGAGTTAGGTACTTGATAAGGAATTTACAGCATTTTGGACAAAAAGTAAAGACATAAGAACTAGTGCTCTTTCAAAGTGCTAGCACAAGCACAACTAGCCAAATGGCAGCCTCCTGTACTGTAAGTTTTCGTGATTCTATGAAAATCAGTAGTTCTTCAATGTAACAGTGAAAGGCGCAATTTTCCTACAGACAGCAGCTAGAAATGATGATGCTGCTGGAAGCTACAGTCACCTGTGGCAGAGTTGCAAAACAGGTAATATCGGATCGGCTTCCTATTATACGTAGCGCCTGATATTTAATTCCATTGACTGCATTAGAACTGGATATCATGAGCTGCGTATATGTAATAGGCAGCCAATCCGCCATCTCTGGTTTTGTGCCACCACCCGAGATAAATATCCACTTGTTTTTTTAAAAATCCATGTATAAGTTAACTATAAATTCCCATTTGACCACCTTGGAGAAAATTCTGCCTCAGGCCCTATCCATACACACTGTTCTTTGGTCGACTTTTGTTATGAACTCATGTTTCAGTGAAATTTTGAATGTAATGCCAATGATTCTTTTGTGTATTTCCAGATCCGATGCCTTAGGCCATATTTTGCCACAGCTGGGAAAGGATTGGACCCACCAGGGCATTGCAAAACTCTACCATAAAATACATCAGTATGTATTTACATCTGTTCAACATCATTCAACAGATAATAAATTATAAAATTAGCACTTTTGTTGACCTTTTTTCCCCATCAATAGTTCTTGCTGAAGTATAGCTTGATAGGTAGTGTTGGTTCTCCTGCACTGTTAAAAGGTGTGTTGCTGGATTAGTGCACCATGGAAACCATTCCCAAGTGTTTGAGCTTCCAACCACATATCCTCCTCTTCACCAAGACTGCCTAATTCCACCTCTATAACATTGCCCATCACTTCTGCCTCAGCCCATCTGCTGTTGAAATTCTTGTGTGTCTTTTGTTGCCTTCAGCCTCAACTATTCCAATGCTCTCCTGACCAGTCTCTAAGTTTCCACTCTGTGAACTTGAGCTCATCCAAAAGTCTTCTACCTGTATCCTAACTTGCACTAAATCCCATTCATCCGTCATTCCTGTGCTAGCTGACCTACATTGGCTCAGGGTTAAGCAGCGCCTCCATTAAAAAAAAAAAAATCTTATCCTTGCTTTCAAATCCCTCCATGGCTTTGCCCCTCCCTGTCTCTGTAATTCCTTCAGACCCACAACCCTGAGCTATCTGTGCTTATATTTTAGCTTCTTAAACATCCCCACTTTTAATAACTCCACCATTGGTAGGCTGTCAGTTGCCTTGGCCCTTCTCCATCTCTGTAACCTCCTTCAGCCCTACCAGCAACTGAGATCTCTCTTCCTTTTCTGGCCTATTGCACATCCACAGTTTTCTTCGCTCTGCCATTAGTTGCTTTGCCTTGACTCTAAGCTCTGGAATTTCCTCCATAAAACCCTCTCTCCCGCTACTTCGCTTTCTTCCTTTAAGTCAGTCATTAAAATGCATCCCTATAACCAAGCTTTTAGACATCGGTCATAATATTTCTTTGTGAAAGCCAGGCTTGGGTTTTTAAAAAAAATAGAATATGGGACTTACCCACTCTTTTCCCGACCCAATCTGGCCGCCTGAAATTTTAAACACTTGCCCCAATCTGGTTGGGTACTCTTTGAACTTGCAGATCAAACTCCATTGATGTCATCGTAGCCCTATCATGAGACCCGAGCAAGGGAGCAGTGGTGGCTTCCCTGCCAGGAAGAACTTGCTGAGAACAGGAGCCAGAGCCATCAAATGACCAGTAAATTAAAAAGAAAAGTGTCCTAAAATGGCAGTTTGTGATTTAGATGTAAATTGCACCTCAATTACCTTTTTAGGTAGAAACTGGTCAGTGCGTAGAGACAAAAATTTGTTTAAAAAAATCTTTCCATATTGTAGGAGGCTTGGTAACTCTGTAGGTGTTGATTTACTTCATTGACTGATGACATTAAGATAGTATCCAAGTAGTTGAATTTTCTAAAAGTAAGTCGAAAGTGAGCATCGAGATAAGTTTTGTGTGATGTATTTTTAGATTCCACCACCAGGTGGTGCTGCAATATTGTTTCAAATACAAAAATTTAAGTTTAAATTGTTTTTTAAAGGCTGCGTTTGTTGACAACGCAACCACAAGGCAGTACAGCACTGGCACATGCGCAAATGCAATCTTGTTGACTGAAACATCCCTGTCAGACGTCGTAGACAGCTGCAAGTAAGAAGGATGGCGCTGCTCAATTTGACACAAAACAAATTGAACCCAAACCCCCTCACCCCTCTCAATGGCTGTGATCTCCACCCCCTCCCTTGATCTCCGCATTCAGTTTCTGACTCAATACCACAATTGCCGCTTCCCTTCTCTGTTCTCTCCTGCACCCGTCTGCTCGTCGGTCCCTCCTGCCGCTTGCTCCCTGCCTCGCCAACCAGAGAAACGGGGGGGGAGGGGGGGAGGGGGGGGGGGGGAAGCGGCGCGCTGTCGGGAACGGAAGAGAACGGTGGGATGGAGCGACGACCAGTCGAGTGGGGGAGCAAGCAGACGGACGCGGGAGGGAGTGTGGAAGAGAAGTGGCGATTGAGGCGGCAATTGCAGGAGACAGCGGAGAATTGGGGGTTTGGAGGCAGTGATTACGGCCATTGAGGTGTGAGGCAACACTCAGACATTATTATGTCTGATGCTATTATGTGGTGATGTCACTGTGCGCATGCGCAGATCCATGCTGGCAAATGTTTGGCCATACTGATGACGTCAGCGCTTGCTCTGTGTTGTCAGGGAGCCATTCCATTTTTAATATAGCTTCTGTTAACGTGATTTCAGAAAGGTTCACATGCTGCATTTTTTAATATGGATTTCTGACGCATTTAACTGCTAATTTTAATAATTTGGCTACTGGATGTTCTATTTTGAAGTTGTATTTATTTCTTGTCTAAAAATGTAGAAGAAACAAAACGTCTTGTTTCGTAAAGCGAAAGTGCTAGATTTTTCTATCAATGGATAGAAAATTTTGTTTAGAATGTTTATCGCCACATACTTTAAGCAACATCAGTAAATGATCTACAGTTTACTCTTAATTCAAAGTTGTTTTCCTGCACTAAAAAATGAATTCAATAATTAGATTTAAGCAATTGGAATAAAGTAGCATTGGCTGTTCTGAAATTCAAATTCAGGTTATCCAGTAGCTCAGCTTCAGTGATTGAATTAACAGGGTCGGCTGTGTTTACTTGATTTGTCTTTTAGATGGTTCCTAGTTTAATTTGCTGAGGTAATACAGCATTTTGTTTAAATTATAATATCTGTTTGAATTACAATTTGACAGTTTGTGTGACTGATTTTTAAAAAAATTCCTCATGGGATATGAGCATTGCTGGCAAGGCCAGCATTTATTGCCCATCCCTAATTGGACTTGAAAAGGTGGTGGAAAGCTGCCTTCTTGAACTGCTGCAGTCCTTGTGGTGTAGGTATATCCATATTGTTGGGGCCGGAGTACCAGGATTTTGACCCAGCGACAGTGATATATTTACAAGTCAGAATGGTGTGTGATTTGGAGGGGAGCTTGCAGGTTGTGGTGGTCACATACATCTAATGCCTTAGCCCTTCTAGGTTGTAGAGATTGTGGGTTTGTAAGATGCTGTAGAAGGAACCTTGGTGAGTTGCTGCAGTGCATCTCATAGATGGTACACTGCTGCCACTGTGCACTAGCAGTGGAGGGATTGAATGCTTAAGGTGGTGAATGGGGTGTGCCAATCAAGCAGGCTGCTTTGTCCTGAATGGTAACTTACTTTGCTTATTTTTTTAATATGTTCACTACTTCAGAGAATATGTGAAGTGATGTTGAAGACTTTACCAATGTAAATTTCAATAGGTAACACTCAGTTTGAAATCTGCAAACCTGAACAGTAGTTGGGTTCCTAGTGATTCAAATATGTCCTGTACCTGTCAAGGCCCTTCTGACACTCAGGGAACACAGAAATTAATGTAATGAGTCATTTTTCATAAAACTACTGTAACTTACTTTGTGATAGTTTTGAACTCAAACTGTTTTAATTTGTTTTTCTCTTGCTTACCTGAATTTGTGCTTTGTGGTTGCACTAGTCCTACATGAGGGAAAATTCTTGTCTAGCATCATTTTCAGTTTTTGGCCTGTGGGCAAATTTTTTTAGCTCCCAGTTTCTTGTGCTCATGGAGCAGTAGTTAGAGCTCTGCCACTTGATGTGCAAAAAAGGCTTGAATTTATATAGCGCCTTTCACAACCTTTGGACATCCTGAAGCACTTTACAGCCAATAAAGTATTTTTGAAGTGTAGTCAGTGTTGTAATGTGGGAAATATGGTAGTCAATTTACACACAGCAAGCTCCCATAACAGCAATGTGATCTGTCAAGGCCCATCTGTTTCTGTGATTTTGATTGAGGGATAAATATTGGTCAGGACACTGGGGAAAACTACCCTGCTCTTGGAATTAATGCCATAGGATCTTTTACATCCAACCTAGAGAGAAGACAGGGCCTCAGTTTAACATCTCATCTGAAAGACCGCCTCCAACAGTACAACACTCCCTCAGTACTGCATTGGAGAGCCAGTCAGTCTATAGATTTTTGCATTCAAGCCTTGGGAGTGAGACTTGAAACTGCAACCATCTGACTTGAGTGAGAGTGCTACCACTGAACCATGGTTGATGCAAGTAAGCAATTGAGTGAACTGTAGTGAGTTCTTTCCTGTTGCAGGTCACCAGTGGGCCTTTCTCCAGATTGTAACTCCTTAGCTTGTGAATTTTGCTATTTTTAGGGAAAAATTTAAAAGTTAGTGGAACTGGTAAGAATTCAAATTATTGAAGCATTGAACCCTACTATGCTGTGTTGTGTCTGTCAAGTCTAAATATCTGTTCTCTTTGCCCCCTTCTCCCCATCAAGGGGCAAAAATCTTTCAAGACTGTGGTTCTGTACATTTGCCGAAGCATGGGCTTTAATTGCTATGCTATGTAGGCAATTTGACATGTTTCTTGTTGGCGGAGTCGTGAGGTTGGCTTGTTGGCGGAGTCGTGAGGTTGGCTGGCTTGGCTTTTTTTTAATGCAAATATCAACACTCAATTCCAGGTCAGTCAACACCACCCAGCAATTAATCCCTACCACTAGCCAATTTTGTACCAGTTTTCAGTTGTGGAATAGATAAGTTTCAACAAAGTTGAAATTTCCCAAATTCTGCATAACATTTTGCATCTGGTAAACAGAGAGAGAGATGACTGATTCCATTGCCTGGGGTGTAGTTGACCTTTGTCCTGAGGTGGATAGATTGTGTCCAGCACTCCTCAGCATTCGGTCTAGCTAATGTATCCATTCTTAAAAATCAATGAAATATGTATCATTGAAAAGTATCAGACAGAATCAGGCCATTAGGCCACTCAAGCCTGCACAGATGTGATTCTCTGCGTAAACTACCAAGTCGAATCCCATTCTTGTTAAAAGTTTCACAATGATCCAAGGCCATGGAGAGCTTTTTCTAAGCAGCAAACATTTGTTAAGTGAAAATTTCTTATCCTTCTTTACCATTCCCTTTGTCCTTGCAGGGTTCCATGTGTAATTTTATTAAGTTAGTTGGTTGACAGAGTAGTGTCGTGCACAAGTCTCATTGTCAAAAATACAGAGTGTTCTTTTGAAACTGATTTTTCTATTTGGTGGGTTAATGAATCCAAATATCTATCCTGCAGTTTAATATGCAGATAAACTTGCTGAAATCATGCTGTATTTTATTAAGCGCCTATTCCACATAAAAATAAATTGTTATTATGAAGTTATGCAAGACCCAGGTGAAGAATACCATTATCATTGATTGTATTATTTGGCTTTTTATCCAGGAATGGCTACAAATTTCTTTACTGCTCTGCCCGTGCAATAGGAATGGCAGATATAACCAGAGGATATTTACACTGGGTTAACGACAGAGGTACTGTACTTCCCAGAGGACCCCTCCTGCTGGCCCCCAGTAGTTTGATTTCTGCATTACACAGGTAATGATTCTTTTCAGTATTTATATATTTCATGAATAGCAAAGTTGCTATTTATTTATCCATGCAAATCTGACTTGTTTCCAGCGTCACTTAAGCTTTAAAGTCTTCTTTGGCCTCCTTATCTCGAGAGACAATGGGTAAGCGCCTGGAGGTGGTCAGTGGTGTGTGAAGCAGCGCCTGGAGTGGCTATAAAGGCCAATTCTAGAGTGACAGGCTCTTCCACAGGTGCTGCAGAAAAATTTGTTTGTCGGGGCTGTTACACAGTTGGCTCTTCCCTTGCGCCTCTGTCTTTTTTCCTGCCAACTGCTAAGTCTCTTCAACTCGCCACACTTTAGCCCCGCCTTTATGGCTGCCCGCCAGCTCTGGCGAACGATGGCAACTGACTCCCACGACTTGTGATTAATGTCACAGGACTTCATGTCGCGTTTGCAGACGTCTTTGAAGCGGAGACATGGATGGCCGGTGGGTCTGATACCAGTGGCGAGCTCGCTGTACAATGTGTCTTTGGGGATCCTGCCATCTTCCATGCGGCTCACATGGCCAAGCCATCTCACGCGCCGCTGACTCAGTAGTGTGTATTAGCCTGCAGAGTCTCATCGACAGGTTTACGGCTGACTGCAATGAATTTGGCCTAACCATCAGCCTCAAGAAAACGAACATCATGGGGCAGGACGTCAGAAATGCTCCATCCATCAATATTGGCGACCACGCTCTGGAAGTGGTTCAAGAGTTCACCTACCTAGGCTCAACTATCACCAGTAACCTGTCTAGATGCAGAAATCAACAAGCGCATGGGAAAGGCTTCCACAGCTTTGTCCAGACTGGCCAAGAGAGTGTGGGAAAATGGCGCACTGACATGGAACGCAAAAGTCCGAGTGTATCAAGCCTGTACAGGTCCTCCGTACCTTGCTCTATGGCAGCGAGGCCTGGACAACGTATGTCAGCCAAGAGCGACGTCTCAATTCATTCCATCTTCACTGCCTCCGGAGAATACTTGGCATCAGGTGGCAGGACCGTATCTCCAAAACAGAAGTCCTCGAGGCGGCCAACATCCCCAGCTTATAAGCTTTAAGGTACAGACACATTTAAAGGGGAAAACTTCTCCATGTGTTGGCACTTTAAATAAAAACCTCTGCCTTTTCATATTGGCACAGAGGACTTTGTGAAAAGATCACCGATTTGGCAAATTTACTATTACTTGTATTGGGGGAAATCTTGACGCATGCCAACTGATGTCAGCCATAGACTATCAGCAAACATCCCAATTTTCTTAACCATGGCTAATTTTCCCCTACAGGTTTCCAAAGTTCGCAATTGTTAAACAACCGCACTGGCTGACAAGAGTTGTTTCATTAAGGGGAGGCGATAGCGTAGTGGTATTATCACTGGACTAGTAACCCAGAGACCCAGGATATTGATCTGAAGACATGGGTTCGAATCCCACCACAGCAGAAGGTGGCATTTGAATTTAATTAATAAATCTGGAATTGAAAGCTAGTCTAATGGCCATGAAACAATTGTCAATTGTTGTAAAAACCCATCTAGTTCACTAATGCCCCTTAGGGAAGGAAATCTGCTGTCCTTACCTGGTCTGGCCTACATGTGACTCCAGGCCCACAGCAATGTGGTTAACTCTTACATGCCCTCTGAAATGGCCCAGCAAGCCACTCAGTTGTACCTAACCACTACGAAGTCAATAAAAAGGAATGAAACTGGACGGACCACCCAGTATCGACCTAGGCACCGGAAACGACAACGGTAAATCCAGCCCTGTCGACCCTGCAAAGTCCTTCTTATTAACATCTGGCGGCTTGTGCCAAAGCTGGGAGAGCTGTCCCAACAGCCCGACATAGTCATATTCACGGAATCATACTTTAACGACAGTATCCCAGACACTGCAATCACTATCACCAGCAGAGGTGGCAGGCAGTGGTCTACAGTAGGGAGGGAGTTACCCTGGGAGTCCTCAACATCGACTCCGGACCCCATGAAGTCTCATGGCATCAGGTCAAACATGGGCAAAACAACCTCCTACTGATTACCACCTACCGCCCTCCCTCAGCTGATGAATCAGTACTCCTCCATGTTGAACAACACTTGGAGGAAGCACTGAGGGTGTCAAGGGCACAAAATGTACTCTGGGTGGGGAATTTCAATGTCCATCACCAAGAGTGGCTCGGTAGTACCACTATTGACCGAGCTGGCTGAGTACTAAAGGACATAGCTGCTAGACTGGGTCTGCGGCAGGTGGTAGGGGAACCAACACGAGGGAAAAACATACTTGACCTTGTCCTCACCAATCTGCCTGCTGTAGATGCTTCTGTCCATGATTAATCGTAGGCGTGACTACCGCACAGTCCTTGTGGAGACGAAGTCCCGCCTTCACATTGAGGATACCGTCCACCATGTGTGGCACTGTCACCGTGCTAAATGGGATAGATTTCAGACAGATCTAGCAATGCAAAACTGGGCATCCATGAGGCGCTGTGGGCCATCTGCAGCAGCAGAATTGTACTCGACCACAATCTGTAACCTTATGGCCCGGCATATTCCCCACTCTACCAAGCCAGGAGACCAACCCTGGTTCAATGAAGAGGGCAGGAGGGCATGCCAGGAGTAGCACCAGGCATACCTCAAAATGAGGTGTCAACCTGGTGAAGTTACAACCCAGGACTACTTGCATGCCAAACAGCATAAGCAGCATGCAATAGACAGAGCTAAGCGATCCCATAACCAACGGATCAGATCTAAGCTCTGCAGTCCCAGTCATGAATGGTGGTGGACAATTAAACACCTAACTGGAGGAGGTGGCTCCACGAATATCCCCATCCTCAATGATGGGGGAGCCCAGCACATCAGTGCAAAAGATAAGGCAGAAGCATTTGCAACATCTTCAGCCAGAAGTGCCAAGTTGATGATCCATCTTGGCCCCCTCCTGATTACAGATGCCAGATTTCAGCCAATTCGATTCACTCCTCGTGATATCAAGAAACGACTGAAGGCACTGGATAATGCAAAGGCTATGGGTCCTGATAATATTCCGGCAATAGTACCGAAGACCTGTGCTCCAGAATTTGCCGCGCCCCAAGCCAAGCCGTTCCAGTACAGCTACAACACTGGCATCTACCCTGCAATGTGGAAAATTGCCCAGTTATGTCCTATACACAAAGCAGGACAAGTCCAACCCGGCCACTTATCGCCCCATCAGTCTACTCTCAATCATCAGTAAAGTGATGGAAGGCGTCATCAACAGTGCCATCAAGCAGCACTTGCTTAGCAATAACCTGCTCAGTGATGCTCAGTTTGGGTTCCGCCAGGGCCACTCAGCTCCTGACCTCATTACAACCTTGGTTCAAACATGGACAAAAGAGCTGAACTAGTGAGGTGAGAGTGACTGCCCTTGACATCAAGGCAGCATTTGACCAAGTATGGCATCAAGGAGCCCTAGCAAAATTGGAGTCAATGGGAATTAGGGGGAAAACTCTCTGCTGGTTGGAGTCATACCTAGCGCAAAGGAAGATGGCTATTGTTGGTCAAACATCTGAGCTCCAGGACACCACTGCAGGAGTTCCTCAGGGTAGTGTCCTAGGCCCAACCATCTTCAGCTGCTTCATCAATGACCTTCCTTCTATCATAAGGTCAGAAGTGGGGTAACTCACCCCGACTCCCCAAAGCCTGTCCACCATCTGCAAGGCAAAAGTCAGGAGTGTGATGGAATACTCGCCACTTGCCTGGATGGGCGCAGTTCCAACAACACTCAAGAAGCTCGACACCATCCAGAACAAAGCAGCCCGCTTGATTGGCACACCATGCACAAACATTCACTCTCCACCGACGCACAGTGGCAGCAGTATGTACCATCTACAAGATGCACTGTAGCAACGCACCAAGGCTCCTTAGACAGCACCTTCCAAACCCGCGACCTCTACCACCTCGAAGGGCAAGAGCAGCAGATGCATGGGAATACCACCACCTGCAAGTTCCCGTCCAAGTCACACACCGTCCTGACTTGGAACTATATCGCCGTTCCTTCACTGTCGCTGGGTCAAAATCCTGGTACTCCCTTTTTAACAGCACTGTGGGTGTACCTACCTCACATGGACTGCAGCGGTTCAAGAAGGCAGCTCACCACTACCTTCTCGAGGGCAATTAGGGGTGGGCAATAAATGCTGGCTTAGCCAGTGACACCCACATCCCACAAATGAATGAAAAAAAAATGATAATTTGGGTATAGCATTCTGCTGGTAATTTTTACTTGTAGGTAGTAAAGCTGATTTTCCTTCTTTGCTGTTTCAGAAATGCAATTTTTGAAATCTTTTTCCAATAAAATTGAATGGCAAAACTGTACAGAAATTGCAATATCTGCATTGTCTTAATTTTTGCCCATGAATAGTTTTACATTTTATTGACTAGGCTTCTGGGAATTCTAGTGACTTGCTTTTTCCAATAAATAAAGCAGAAGGTTCTGGAAATACTCAGCAGGTCTGCAACATCTATGGCGAGAGAAGCGGAGTTAATGTTTCAGGTCTGAGACCTTTCGTCACAACTGGCAAAGGTTAGACAAGAATAGGTTCTAGCAAGTGAAGGGTGGTTTGGTGGGAAAGAGAACAAAAGGGAAGGTGTGTGATGGTGCAGAGGACAGGAGAGATTAAATAACAAAGCTGTCATGGGACAAAGGCAAAAAGTGTATTAATGCTAGTGGTGAAAGACAAAGCATTAGTCCAAAGCAATTGTTAATGGCAGAATAATAAGCAGCTCAGTTCACATGAAAAAAAGGCACGTGGTAAAATACAGAAAGGCCAGTCATGCTCTGAACTTGTTGAACTCGAGGTTGAGTCCGCAAGGCTGTAGAGTGCCTAATCGAAGGATCACGTGCTGTTCCTCAAGCTTGCATTGATGTTCACTGGAACACTGCAGCAGGCCAAGGACTTTTTAATCACGTACCTGTTTTTCATGTGGACAGAGCTGCTCATTATTCTGCTATTAACATTCTCAGGACTAATACTTTGTCTTTCACCATTAGCATTGACACACTCTTTGCCTTTATCCCATGACAGCTTTGCTATTTAATCTCTCCTGCCCTCCGCCCTATCACACACCTTCCCTTCCCTTTTGTTCTCTTCCCCACCAAACCACCCCCTCCCCCTTCACTTGCTTAAAACCTATTCTTTTCTAACCTTTGCCAGTTCTGGTGAAAGGTCACAGACCTGAAATGTTAACTCTGCTTCTCTATCCACAGATGCTGCCAGACCTGCTGAGTATTTTCAGCACCTTTTTGTTTCAGATTTCCAGCATGTGCAGTATTTTGCTTTTGTTTTGCTTTTTCCCCAATGTCTTTCAATTCCCAACAATAATAGTTTTATAACTCCAAATCATCTCCCATGTAAAAAGTGGGAGTTTATTGAGCTGCGTGGTTTCCTGAGGCCCCAAAATAGTGAGCTGGTAGTGTGCATGCACATCTGACTACAAGTGCATGGCCCACCATATTGGATAAGGACAAACAAAGGGCAGACGCTTGGAAGCAGCATATGGAAATAAGGGGCCTACCGCCTGTTTCAGGTCCTCGCTCCAACATTGGCTCCATGCTGGCTGCCTCAGAAAATCAACCCTAAACATCGCCTATTTTTAACAAAAAAGTTAAATACTTTATCACCAAATGGTTGCCATTCGCAGTCCCTTTGGCCCCCTAATCCTCCTTCCTCCCCAGATGCCAATCTTCCTCACCCTTGATCACAACTCCCAGAAAACTGCTCATTTTGTTTGTATAAATTTTACTATAGCACGTTACAGAAATGTTCCCTGGTTAGGTCATTCTTGAATAATGTTTTTGAAAATGCAGTAATGGATCATTTTAATGGGCACAGTCTGTATTTGTAGTAATATAGTTTGATTAAGTGCCAAAAACTTGTTTTTTTTTTTCAGAGAAGTAATTGAGAAGAAACCTGAAGTATTCAAAATTCATTGTTTGAATGACATCAGGAATCTATTTAATCCACACAGGTGTCCATTTTACGCTGCTTTTGGAAACAGGACTAATGTAAGTGAAGTATCTTTTGAAATAAGAGCTGAATGTACAAGCAGACAATCTTGCAATTAAATACCATTTTAATCATATTTCTGCCATTTTCTGTGCTCATTTGCCGTAAACCTATACCGCTCATCACAGTAAAAACATCTGGAGACAGGTGGGGCGGGTTGTCCTTGCTTTGGATTTCTCAGTGGACATTGGTGTCCTATGCTCAGCTAATAGGAAATGGACAGTGTTGGTTATTCCATTTCTTCAAGGTGGAATGTTCATATCGTGTTTGCTAAGAGTTGATAAACCATCCCAATTGAAGCCAGAAAATTTCATTTGTCAGGCAAGTCTGAGGCTTGGGTTTGTCTCATTTTAACTATGAAGTCAGCACTGTTTTTGCTAACCTGCCTGGCCAGTGTGATTCAAAAACTGATTTATGAAAGTTTTTCTTTGTGACTGAGCTTTATTCATGAACTAATGTCATTTCTTGAAACATTTGTGGTGACTCTTTTTTCATTGATATTCAATTGTAGGATGCTTATGCATACAAGCAAGTCAGAGTCCAAGAAAGCAGAATTTTCATAGTGAATCCCAAAGGAGAATTAATTCAGGAACAAACCAAGAGCAACAAGTCATCGTAAGTAGCTCGTAATGATAATCAAAATACAATCAGCTTATTAATAAAGTGTGGATGCTGGTTAACTTCCTTTTTGATGGTCATTGCAGACATCCAAAAGTAAATAACGAACTGTAGTAGAATACATAATCTTGGGATTATACCTGAATGAATTGGGCCTGTTGGGTGATCCTGGAGAGGATCATACAGTGCCCATCCCTATTCCTCAGGCATTTTGAGACTAATGTGCACTGGAGTTTCTTTATCAGTTCTACCCCTTAAAAAGGGGGCATGTGTAAATTTATGTTTACAACACTGGTACAACCCAATTAAGAGTATTGAAAGGGTAGTGCGCTCTGCTGGTGAAAAATATATTTCTTTGGGTTTCTCCCCATAACCCCAGAGAAATTTTGATTTTTGTATGTTTTCCAGTATTTTGAAGTAGGAACATAAGTAGACCATTCAGCGCCTCCAGTCAGTCAGTCCAGCCATTCAGTTAGATCATAGTTGATTGGTATCTCAACTTCATTTACTCACCTTTGTTCCATATCCCTTGATATCCTTACCCAATAGAAATGCATTGATCTCAGGTCTTGAAAATTTCAATTAACCCAGCAGTCATAGTATTTTTGGGGAGCGAGTTCCAGAGTTCCACTACCATTTGTTTGGGAGAAGTGTTTCCTGGCTTCAGCCCTGAATGGCTTAATTCTGATTTTAAGATTATGCCCCCTTATTCTGGATTCCTCTACTAGAAGAAATAGTTTCTCTGTATTTGTCCTGTTGAATCCCTTTATCATTTGAAACACTTCGAATCGATCATCGTTCAACTTTCTAAACTCTGATGTATTGTAATACAGTATTTGAAGTCAAAATAACTTATTACTCTGGTGTAAAAAGCATTACTATAAAGGAATTGACTGTGGCTACTTAACATTATGGGTTTCTTCCATTCTCTGAGTAACTAAATGAAAGTAATGAGCAAATAATTTGGTAGATAGACTGTGGAAAAGCTGTGGGGATAAAAAGAGTATTAAGATAGAAATCTAATGGGAGGTAAGACAGCTACAGTAGAAGCGTACTCTTAGCTGTTGTACCTAAATGATAGTTGGTTTGTAATAGTGCTGTACATGATTTTTGTATTAACAAACAGTTTGAATGTTGGTGTAGTGATTCAATCTGGTGCTTCGACTTGTTGATTCCACTACAGGCATGTAAACTGCTTGATCATATTTTCTCCATTTCATACATCATATTGTGATTAAGGGTGGTGTTTGCAAAATAATTATTCAATGTTGTGGCTAAACGTGTAATGCTTACCAAGTATAGTAATTACATTTTTTGCATATAAACCTGGGGAATACAACAATTATTTATATACTGCTATTGTCTACAATCAAAATGCACATTTGAGATCTGTCATAGGATATGGAGACAGATAGGAGCCGCGATGAAGGTATTACATTCAGGAAGTATTACAGGACCCTCATGCAATACATTTATCTTCTCTTGTTTGTTTGACAATTATAACTGTTCATTTATCTTTTTCTTTTATGGCATAGAAGGAAGCATTCAGCCCATAGAGTCCATGCCAGTTTTCCGCAGAGCAATCCAGTCAAACCCCACTCCCCTGCTCGTCCCCATAGCCCTACAAGTTTATTTCCTTCAAGTGCCCATCCGATTTCCTTTTATGATCATTGTCTCTGCTTCCACCACCCTTGTGGGCAGCGAGTTCCAAGTCATTACTGTGTTGTGCTAAATGGGATAGATTTCAAACAGATCTCTCAACTCAAAACTGGGCATCCATGAAGCACTGTGGGCCATCAACAGCAGCAGAATTGTACTCCACCACAATCTGTAGCCTCATGGCCTGGCATATTCCTCACTCTACTGTTACCATCAAGCCGGAGGATCAACCCTAGTGCAATGAAAAATGCAGGAGGGCATGCCAGGAGCAGCACTAGGCATACCTAAAAATGAGGTGTCAGCCTGGTGAAGCTACAACCCATTGTTCCATTACAGTTTGTGCCTGTCAGTCTTTGGTTCCTTTTTATCCTGGCTAGATTTCTTCTCATCGCATTGAAAATAGCCCTCTTCCGATCTAGCAGTTATACCTCTTTATTCCTTGCTTTTCTGCATAATGAGTCTAAACCATATGATACCATGATCACTTACCCAAGTGCTGTCCCACAGACACTTGGCCACTTGGCCCGGCTCATTTCCCAGCACCACATCCAGCATTGCCCCTTCTCTAATTGGGCCAAGAAGGTACAGATTAAGGAAGTTCTCCTGACACATCTCAGAAATTCTTCCTCCTCCTTTCCCTTTACTGTAACATTATGCCAATTGATATTTGGGTAATTAAAGTCCCCCAATATCACCACCCTACAGTTCTTGCACATCTCTGTGATTTCCCTGCAGAATTGTTCCTCTCCCTCCCTCTTTTTTTTTTAGAGGGCTAGAGAATACCCCTAGGAGCATGATCATCTTTTTGCTTCTTAACTCTAACCAAATAGATTCTGTCCTTGCTCCCTTGAGGACATCCCCTCTTTCCAACACTGCAATGTCCACCCTAATGAGTACTGCCATCCCATCTTTTTCCTTCTCTATTTTCTGAGCACTTTATATCCTTGTATAATCGCCCAGTCCTTAACATTTTTAAGCCACGTTTCCGTTATTGCCACTACATTATACTTAATTTTTAAAAAAGGATCAATGGCTCATATTTCAAAATCTGCCCCCTCCCTCCCCTGAGCACTCCCTGTTTCACTCTGAACATTGCTTTTGATCTCGCATAAGTTTGGGGGAGCATGGAGAGAAGAAAATCTGGAATCTGAAAACAATTTAAACAATAGTGAAATCACAGTGCATTTCTGAAACATGGTGCCTGTACAGAAGAGATGAATTGCTGTGGATTTTGGAGTGATTTCTGCCAGCAGCTGATTTCACAACTGTCTAGAATTGAGCTGAGAAAGCCTACTATCTGTATACTGATGGTAATCATCTTGGTACTGCCTTCTAAAATGACAGATTCTGCAAGCAAACATTTTTTCTTTAAAACATCAAAGCTTTCATGGGCAAGACAGAGTTTCAGCAGCAATATACTGTCATCAGTTCTGTCTTGATCTGTTTTTTTCAAATATGATATTTGTAACTCTTGAATTCAAATTTTGAAGACGCCATAGGATTTGAATTTGAACAGTATATTAACTTAGGCCTCTGGATTATTAATACAGTATCATCACCACTAAATTACCATAGCAGACTTGTTAGGTTGTTCTACTGGACCTCTGTGACCCATTGTTGCAGTGTTAAGTTTTGGAATGATGAGCTTAACAGCACTGATGATCAACTTAATGCTGCAAAGTCCCCTCCCCCAATAAACCACTGACTGCCCTCTTCCAATCTAGCATTTGTAATCTAGCATTGTGACAATTACAATGGCATGTTCCTAATTCTGGGTTGTCTCTCACCATAGTGTTTTACTGCATTGTTGTAATGGAAAGAAAATTTAAATGGTGCGCGTGCCAATATGGCATAGATTGATTCATTTGTTGATTTGTTACTAGTGCTCTCATGGGATGTTTTCTGTGTCTCAAGGTTAACATTTTGACGTGCTTTATATTTCAGTAATGTATGGCATGGAAGAACGTTTTCAGTTACTTATCAAAGTGTTCCTTTTCCCCCCTCAGGTATCCACGGTTGGGTGAGTTAGTGGAACATGTATTTCCACTAATAGCACAAGAAAGAAGCTCAGCTTTCCTTTACCCCGAATACAGCCATTTTGCATTTTGGCGGGAGCCACTTCTTGAACTTGATCAGGATGAGCTTAATGAACTTAAAATGACTAAAGAATAATGAGACATTGCAAGAACTGTGAGCAACATGTAGGCATATCAGTGCTTTCAGTTGTAATATAGCAGATTGTGATCAGTAACTTCTGATTGGAAGTCCAGTGACGTGGATCATCTATAACCTGGTTAACAGTTAAAATACTAGTTGTAATGGAGTTTCAGTAGGTACCACTTGTGACCAGTCTCTCATTACTGTTTCCCCATCTAGCTGCAAGTGGGAAGTTCAGATTACAGGTGAAGCACTTTGCATGCTGAAGACTAAGATACAAATGAAGATACATCACAGACTACAAATACTTTGAAAAGCCATTGTGCTAATGGCACAGCACTTTCATCTCTGTGGGAGACTCCCATGTTTTATTGTATTCCTGATGTGGATACAGATGACAGTAATCTCTTATTTCCTAATTTATACAATTTCCAGTCCCCATCAAAACTGGAACTTTGATGCAGTTCTCGTGCATAACACTCCATCTCATAGTTTCTGGGTGGTTGACTCCTCTTCATTGCTCCATGTCTCGCTATAGTGGGCCACTCTAGTGCAGTGGAGACTTTTTGCGATACATGGGTATCCAGATAAGCTGCACCTACAAGTAGCTTCAAAGAAGCTGCCTTTGTATGGATGGGAGTGGGAAGGACTCGCCCCAGAAATCAGGCATTGGCATACTGGGGAGAGACTTTAATTTTTATTTTGTTGAACTGCAAACAGGGAGAGGGAGGTGGAGTGAGTAAATGTAGGTCTTGTCCCAGAGAAGGAAGGGGAACTGGAGTAGACATGATTAGAGGTCTGGGCCAAGGGCAGGGAGAGCTGGAGTGAGATAGTTGGACACCTAAACACTGGAAATGTAGCTGGAAGATACGCCAAAATGAGAGTTTGAGCGTGAGTCACAGTGCCTAACTACAGACTAGAATCTGGAGGTGTTACCCTGTTGCAGAAGTGTAGCACAAAGCAAAGAAGAAAATGAATAGAAAATAAAGCAAATCAACAGGGAGAAAGCAAAAAAAGCATGCTATCAAAGAAGTTTGTCTTGCTCACCTTTTTAAAATAGTTTTGTATGGCTTCCTGAGGATTTGACTCCTCTTTGGTCTGCGCCTCAGGGAGGAGTGCTGAATAATTGGAGATAATTTAAAACTACACACTGTGATGACACATCTTAAACAACTTGCATTCCTTTTTAGAACTGTGGCAAGTAGAGCAAAGTTCTGATATATCTCATGTAAATCGGATGGAGAGGAGGGACATGCAGTCTGAGAACTTTTGCCAGCATGCACTGCAATTTTAGAAAATTCACAAGCAAAAGATCTCTGCTCATTTTTGATTTTATTTCTAAATTTACAATTTATATCTGATTCAAATTGGGCCAGCTGTTTTTGCTGGTTTGCTGTTATGAATAAAATGCTACGTTTCCCTAACTGGAGTTGTATCAGCAGAAACCAGCTTCCATGACCAGTTTGACCCAAATGCATTTTTACCCTTCAAGATTTATTCTGGTGTGGAAGTAACAATGAAATGACATACAAATAGATCCTGTAGTGTCAATGAGCAGAGTCAGCCTTAACACTGTTATGCAAGATATTTATAGTATTTTAGATCAACCTGTTTAATGTACATACTGATCGATGGTTTGAGGTATAAATTTGATTGCAGTGGGATCCCATTCCAAAAACTCTGATAGAAATGCTACTGAAATCTGTAAGGCAGGTTGGTAGCACACAAATGCCAAACAAGAGCTTGTGAATTTAAATCCTTGAACTGGCTAGACTCAGTTACAATGATTGCTTGGATGAGCTATGAGGTGAGCGTCATGTGAAAAGGAAGAATTTAATTTTGACAACAAAAAAAAAGCCCTGTTTCTCCTGCTCAAACCATGACTCCCCTTTTGGCTAGTTTGCAGCTAGTGATTTGTGCAGGCATCAAAACCATACTTCAGTTCCTTTTTGGGGCTAGGTGTATGATGTTGAAACATTCAGCAAGTACTGATTCGATGTTATTAGAACAGACCATTTGAAATGTATGTTCTTTCTGTGAAAGTTCAGAGATTTGCAGAGAATCACTTTTTAGCTCATTTTTCTATTTTAACTATGCTGCACGTACTCCATGTGAAATGAGCTGATTTTTTTTTTTATGGTGTTATTTTTTTGGAAGGCACAAATTGCACAGCAGATGTTCACTTGATGTAACACTCCTGCTCTGGATCAGGGTCAAAGCAGGGTAGCATAGAAAGAAAATGCTTACAAGTAACAGTTCTCCTAATTGGCCTGGAAAATATTTGGCTTCTTGAGCAGTAATGCAAGATAATATATTAAACCATCTGTTCTGTGGGAGATTTTCTTTTGCAGTTATGAATGTTGGTTAAAATAGACACAATCTTATGTGGTAAGTATCCTACATGCTCAATATTTATATTTTGTGATCCAAAGGAAGTTGTTGCTCCATGGTATGTTAAAATAAGTCTTCAGTGCAAAGCCAGTAAATCACTCCATAATCAACCCATGGTATGTGTAGAAAAAGTAGCAGAATTTCCAAATGTATTTGATTTTCTACGTTGAAGTTACTATAATTTATATAATTATTAAAGTAAATGTGTTTCAAATACTGCTGTTGAATATTTCTTAAACACACCTAGAGTAATTAAAGAAATCAACTTAATGAATGATGGAATGTCTGACTGGTTATTTTTACAGTAAGATGTCAATATTTACCTCATTTTAATGTTATGTAACATAACCAAGGAATAAAAAGTAATTATATTTACTAAATGTTATGCGCTGAGGATTTTGTCACTGGAGAAAAGGGTATTTTCTATTTTTGACAATGAAAACATCAAGGATTCTCAGTTTAAGTATAACCTGGGACAGATTCAGAGCAAAAATCTGTTTACTGTGCCCTTAACCTTAACCTTACTGCATCAAACTCCATTACAGGGAATACAGGATACTTTTTAAATAAAAGTTTAAGTCCTTTCCTTAATTTCAAACATCTCTGGGCACATTTGGTTTGTCCTGACCTGTCGCTGAGCTATTCCATCCCATGCATAATTCTAACCAGATCTTTGTTTTGTAATCAATGGCTTCAGTTCTATTTTTGGATCAAAACACCAGACTCCTCATGGGACTTTTCTGTCCAATGCTCTCTCAATCATTCCCAATTTCCTAAATCATAGAAATTGACGGAGAATTGGCACCTATCTTGGTGATGTTGCCAATCGGCTTGGGTGTAATTTAGATTATGCTGTTATCTCACTGCTGAGTGGTGCTTCCTTTGCAGATGCAATCTCTCTCACTCTGGATAAATGAAACCATTCAGAGACTATCTGGCGTGTAAAACAGCTAGATCTTTGGACTGTGTGGCTGTTACTTCAGTGCTTTTCAAATGCTGTGATGTAAGTCCATGGACAGGAAACCTGCTGGCAATAAGACATATACAACAGGCCAGAGCTTAACCTGTTCTGTTTGGACACTTGCCAGGTATGTTAATACTAGATTACTGTCTTGGCACAGCATGCAATAGAAAAACAGAGTGTATCCGTGAATGCCCGAGGCAGGAACAATGTACACTTTTACAGTGGGCCTTTCAGCACTAGTCAGCAGCTGGGATTGTATATTTGATAGCCATCTTTTAATACAAGAAGCTGGACATATTTTGTTGCCACCTTTCAGAACAGGAAGTTGGAATTGATTTTGTTGCTAGACTCAGGACTGCCCTGCATCATCATTCAAAGGAGCCTTTCTTTCATAGCTAGGTAACGTTTCGCAGTTCTTTCCTGACCTTTCACTGGTTTAGTCACAGTTGTGCTGCATGGTTTGTGTTGCTTCAACACCTAAATCACTTTGCAGCAATGCAAAATGTGCCACTGTCTTATTAGCATTAGAGTTGTCATTTACCAAGTCCAAAACCACAAGGGTTGCCCCCGAGAAATGTCATCTCTAAGAATACATCTTAAATATTGTCACGTTCTGCTTCCAAATAACTACTTTTTTTATCCATGCTTTTTTCATAGCCTAGAAAGCAATTTACATTTTCCCTTAAACGCTGGCTCCAAAAAATCCTTTCTTTACATTAATGTTGCCCAGCATTGCAATATAAACATTTACAATAAAAACCTAAATATTCTGTCCCATGAAAAACACTGAACTTCATGATTTTATTCCCAGAATAGAGACAAGCGGATGCAGTTGCAGAGCACTTTTTAATAGGCAAATGTCATGAAGGAATGATCAAAATTTTAATTTGCTGGGGTCTATCTTTCTACCTCTCTCTATCTATTTATATAATATACACCCCAAGAACAATCATATAATTTAAGATTTGGGCGGCGCAGTGGTTAGCTCTGCAGCCTGAGAGCTCCAGTGACCCGGGTTCCATTCTGGGTACTGCCTGTGCGGAGTTTGCAAGTTTTCCCTGTGACTGTGTGGGTTTTCGCCAGGTGCTCCGGTTTCCTCCCACAGCCAAAGACTTGCAGGTTGATAGGTAAATTGGCCATTATAAATTGCCCCTAGTATAGGTAGGTGGTAGGAGAATTGAGGGAAGGTGAGGATGTGAGAGGGTAATGGGATTACTGTAGGATTAGTATAAATGGGTGGTTGATGGTCGGCACAGACTCGGTGGGCCGAAGGGCCTGTTTCAGTGCTGTATCTCTAAATAAAATAATAAATAATCAGTTGTTACAGCACAGAAGGAGGCCATTTGGCCCATTGTGTCTGCACAGGCTCTTCAAATGAGCAATTCACTTGATACCATTCTCCCGTCTTCTCCCCGTAACCCTGCACATTTTTCCTTTTCAGATAACTAATTAATTCCCTTTTGAATGCCTCGATTGAACCTGCCTCAACCACACTCTTTGGCAGTACATTCCAGAACCTAACCTCTTGCTGTGTGAAATTTTTTTTCCTTGTGTCGCGATTGCTTATTTTGGCAATTACCTTAAATCTCTGCTTTCTTGTTCCTTTCACGAATGAAAATGTTTTTTCCCTATCTACTCTGTCCAGACCTCTCATGGTTTTGAATACCTCTATTAAATCTCCTCTCGGCGTTCTCCTCTTCAAGGAAAACAGTTGCAACATTTTCAATCTATGTTGGTAAAGAAGTTCCTCATCCATAAAACCATTTTCATGAATCTTTTCTGCACTCTTTCCAAAGCCTTCACATCTTCCCTAAAGTGCGGCGCCTAGAACTGGACACAATACTCCAGCTGAGGCTGAACCAGTGTTCTATACAAGTTTAACATAACCGTTTGTACCCTATGCCCCTTTTAATAAAGCCTACAATACTGTATGCTTTATTAACCGCTCTCTCAACTTGTATTGCCACCTTCAATGACTTATGCACATGTATATCCAGGTGTCTCTGCACCTGCACCTCTGTTAGAGTTGTACACTTTATTTTATATTGTCTCTCCATGTTCTTCCTACCAAAATGAATCGCTTCACATTTCTCTACATTGAACTTCATCTGCCACTTGTCTGCCAATTCCACCAACTTGTCTGTCATTTTTGAAGTTCTAAACTATTCCCCTATCAGTTCACAATGCTTCCAAGTTTCTTATCATCCACAAGTATTGAAATTGTGCCCTGTACGCCAAGGTCGAGGTCATTAATATAGATCAGGAAGAGCAAGGGTCCCAACACTGACCCCTGGAGAACTCCAATACAAACCTTTCTCCAGTGTGAGGAACATCCATTAGCCACTACTCTGTTTCCTGTCACTCAGCCAATTTCTTTTGCATGTTGCTACTGTCCTTTTATTCCTTGAGCTCTAACTTTGCACACAAGTCTGTTGTGTGGCGCTGTATCAAATGCCTTTTGGAAGTCCATGGACACCACATCAGCATTGCCCTCATCAACCCTCTCTGTTACCTCTTCAAAAAAAAAACTCCAGCAGATTAGTTAAACACAATTTTCCCTTGTCAAATCCATGCTGGCTTTCTTTAATTAACTCTTTTGTCCAAGTGACCATTAATTTTGTACCAAATTATTGTTTCTAGAAGTTTCCCCACCACTGAAGTTAAACTGACTGGCCTGTAGTTGCTGGGCTATCTTTAAACACTTTTTTGAACAAGGGTATAACATTTGCAATTCTCCATTCCTTTGGCACCACCCCTGAGTCTAAGGAAGACTGGAAAATTATGGCCAGTGCCCCTCCAATTTCCACCATCACTGCCCTCAGTATCCTTGGATGCATTTCATCCGGTCCTGGTGTCTTATCAACGTTAAGTATAGACAGTCTAGCCAATACAACCTCTATGGATTTTAAATCATTTTAGTGTATTAATTACCTCCCCTTTCACTGTGATCTGGGTAGCATCTTCCTTGTTAAAGACAGATACAAAGTATTCACTCAATCCCTCAGCCTCCTGCCTCCATTTGTAAATACCCTTTTTTGGTCCCTAATCGGCCACATGCCTCATTTTACCACCCTTTCACTATTTGTATGCCTATAGAAGACTTTGGGATTCCCTTTTAGCTGCATGTCTCTTTTCATACTTTCTCTTTGCTTCTCTTATCTGCTTTTTCAATTCCCCTCAACCTCTATTCAGCCTGGTTCTCCATTGTATTATCTGTCTATGACATCTGTCATAAGCACATTTCTATTTCTTCGGGACTTGGGGACAGGAGTAGGCCATTCAGCCAATCGAGCCCAGCTCCACCATTCAATATGATCATCCACTTCAATGCCTTTTTCCCACATCCCCGTATCCCTTTGTCATATTTAGAGTTCTGTCAATCTCTGCTTTAAACATACTCAATGACTGAGCTTCCCACAGCCCTCTGGGGTAGAGAATTCCAAAGATTCACAATCCTCTGAGTAAAGAAATTTCTCCTCATCCCAGTCCTAAGTGGCTTCGCCCTTATTTTGAAATTGTGCCCCCTGGTTCTAGACTCCCCAACCAGGAGAAACATCTTAGCTGCATCTACCCTGTCTATCCCTTTAAGTATTTTGTAGGTTTCAATGAGATCACCCCTCATTCTTCAAAACTCTGGAGAATATAGGCCCAGTTTCCCCAATCTCTCCTCATAGGACAGTCCCGCCATCCTGGGAACCAGTCTGGTGAACCTTCATTGCACTCCCTGTATGGCAATAATATCCGCCCTAAAATAAGGGGACCAAAACTGCATACACTACTCCAGCTGCGGTCTAACCAAGGTTCTGTACAATTGAAGCAAGACTTCACTACTCCTGTACTCTCATCCTCTTATGATAAAAGCTAACATACCATTAGCCTTTCTAATTGCCTTCTGAAGCTGCATGTTAGCTTTCAGTGACTTATTGACGAGGACACCCAGGTCCCTTTTATACATCTACACTTTCTAATCTCTCACCGTTTTAAGAAATGCTCTGCACATCTGTTCCTCCAACCAAAATGGATAACCTTACATTTTTCCACATTATATTCCATCTGCCATGTTCTTGCCCACTCACTTAGCCTGTCCAAATCCCCTTAAAGCCGTTTTGCATCTTCCTCACAGTAAGCATTCCCACCTAGTTTTGTCTCATCCGTGAACTTGGAAATATTATATTTGGTCCCCATGTCCAAATCATTGATATCTATTGTGAACAGCGGGGGCCCCAAGTACTGATCCTTGCGGTTCCCCACGAGTCACAGCCTGCCAACGTGAGATTGACCTGTTTATTCATACTCTGTTCTCTGCCTGTTAACCAATCCTTAATCCATGCCAGTATGTTACCTCCTATCCCATGTGCTTTAGTTTTGCTAACCAACCTCCTGTGGGGGAATTATCAGAAGCCTTCTGGAAATCCAAGTATACTACATCCACTGACTCCCCTTGATCAATTCTGTTAGTAACATCCTCAAAAAAAACTCCAACAGATTCGTCAAACATGCTTTCCCATTCATAAATTCATGTTGACTATGCCCAATCAGATCATTATTATCCAAGTGACCATTTATTACATCGTTTAGAATAGATTCTAGCATTTTCCCTACTACTGGTCTAAAGCTAGCAGTCTGTAGTTCCCTGTTTTCTCTTTCCCTCCCTTCTTAGATAGTGGGTTGACATTTGCTACCTTCCAATCTGCAGGAACCATTCCAGGATCTATAGAATTTTGGAAGATGATCACCAATTCATCCACCATCTCCATAGCTACCTCTTTCAACACTCTGGGATGTAGAATATCAGATCCTGGGGACTTATCAACCTTCAACCCCATTAATTTCTCCAATTCAATCTTGTTAATGCTAATTTCCTTCAATTCCTCATTCTCCCTAGTCCCTTGGAACTCTAATTCTGGGAGATTTCTTGTATCTTCCTCAGTGAAGACAGACGCAAAGCAATCATATAGCGTCTCTGCCATTTCTCTATTCTACATTATAAATTCTCCTGACTCTGCCTGTAATGGACCCACATTTGTCTTAGCCAAATGTCTCCTGTTTATGTACCTATAGAAGCTATTGTCTTTTGTTTTTTGCTAGTTTACATTCATATTCTATTCTTCCTTTCTTTATCAGTTTCTTAATCTCGCTCTTGTCATCCTAATCTCTCGTCATCCAGGGAGCTCTGGATTTGTTTGTCCGACCTTTCCCTTGCGTGGGAATATACCTTGACTGCGCCCAAACTATCTCCCTTTTGAAGGTAGCTCATTGTTCAGCTACCGGTTTCAATTTATCAAGCCCTGATCGATTCTTACCGCACTGAAGTTGGCGTTCCCCCAGTTAATTATTTGTACTCTGGATTGTTCTTTGTCCTTTTCCATAGCCAGCCTAAACCTTATGATAGTGAACACTGTTGACTAAATGTTCTACCGACACTGATCCACCTGGCCCACCTCCTTTCTCGTTGGACTGGAAACATACTGCTGTAGAAAATTTTCCTGACCACACGCTAGGAATTTTTGCCCCCCACCTCCTCCCTCTCTCCTTTCTCCCCCCCTCCCTGCCCTTGACACTATGTCACGGAACTTCAAAAAAGTAAATGTCCCTCCCTAATTGACCTTGAGAAAGTGGTGGTGAGCTGCAGTCTCACAGTGCAGTTAGGGAGGGAATTTCAGGTTTTTACCCAGCCACAGTGATGGAACAGCGATTATAGTTCCAAGACAGGATGTTGTGTTGGCTTCATGGTAAATTCCAGGTGGTGGTGTTCCCATTCGTCTACTGCCCTTGTTCTTCTAGGTGTATAGGTCACTGGTTCGAATGGTGCTGTCGAAGGAAGCTTTGTGAGTTGCTGCAGTGCATCTTGTAGATGGTATGCACTGCTCTCACTGTGCGTTGGTGATGGAGGGAATAAATGTTTATGGTGTTGGAAGGGGTGCTGATCAAATGAGCTGCTTTGTCCTGGATGGTATCAAGCTTCTTGAATATTGTTGGAGCTGCACTCATCCAGGCAAGTGGAGAGTTTCCATCACTCTGCTGATTTGTGCCTTGTAGATGATGGATGGGCTTTGGGGTGTCAGGAGGTGTGTTACCTGCCGCAGAATTCCCAGCCTCTGACCTATTGTAGTATTTATATGGCTGGTCCAGTTAAGGCTGTGGTCAATGGCAACCCCCAGGGTGGTGTTGGTGGGGCATTCAGCAATGGTAATGCCATTGAACATCAAGTGGAGATGGTTTGATTAATTCTTGTTGGAGATGGTCATTGCCTGCTACTTGTGTGGTGCAAATGTTACTTGCCATTTATCAGCCCAAGCCTTAATGCTGTCGAGGTGTTGCTGCATATGGACACAGACTGGTTCAATATCTCAGGAGTTGTGAATAGTACTGAACATTGTGCAATTATCGATGAACATTCCCACTTCTGACCTCAGGATGGAGGGAAGGTCATAAATGAAGCAGCTGAAGGACACTACCCTGAGGAACGCCTGCAGCAACATCTTGGGCTGAAATGATTGGCCTCCAACAACCACAACCATCTTCCTTTGTGCTCGGTATGACTACAACCAATGGAGTGTTTTCCTCCTGATTTCCATTACTTCAATTTGCTAGGGCTCCTTGGTGCCACACTAAGTCAAATGTTGTCTTGATGTCAAGGGCAGTCATCTCGCCTCACCTTTTGAATTCATCTTTTTTGCCCATGTTCGGACCAAAGCTGTAATGAGGTCTGGTGCTGAGTGACCTTGGTAGAACCAAATCTGAGCATCACGGAGCAGGTTATTGCTGAGGAAGTGCCAATTGATTGCACTGTCAACGACCCCTTCCATCACTTTTCTGATTGAGAATAGACAGACAGTAATTGGACTAGACATACCTGGGCAATTTTCCACATTCTTGGTTAGAAGAGAGCTGTAGCTGTATGGAACAGCTTGGCTAGGGGCTAAACCATCAAGGGCGCTTGTACACAGGAAATTTAAATACTAAAAAACTGATTCCATTATAATGTGTACTCTGCTTAATTTCAAACCAAATGTTTATTGCAAACATTAAATTAAACAGTAGAAAATGTGTATTTAATTTACAGAAAATAGCACCGTTACTTGCTTGTCCACAAAGTTTAGTTCCATATGTTCAAAGATGTACACTAATATACAAAACAAGATTTCAAGTTCATGTGTATGTTGAATAGTTCTTCAATATCTGTTACAAAACAACTGGCTTGCAATGTAATGCTAGCATTTATTACTAAAGAAGATAAACAATTATACTTTTCCTAATTTTAATACATTTTTGACCAAATATTTTAAATTACTACGAATGTTTTATGCTTTATCTTGGACAATGTTACCCGCCCCAAAATAGTTACTCAATCAAAAATTTGGTAGGTGGTTTCTGCTTGTTCAAAATTTGCATTTGAAAGTTTTTTTTTCTTACAGCTAATTTCAGTTAAATACTGTCATCCGCAACACTGTCCTTGACCTTTCACAGCCATTCCATTAACATTTTAAATCAACATAGAAGATCCCATTTTAAGTTTCTGCCATGGAACTGTGAATTTTACAGATCCAATAAAGCACTAGTTGAATAAATGTTTTACTAGTGCACAAAATATTTATAGACCCATACTGTTCCAACCTTGGCAGCACATAAGATGGCAACTACTAAAAAGTTATGTAAAGACTGTTCATGAACATTGTTCATTGGTCATGATCATTTCATTGTTAAAGACAACTGAACCATGGTTAGTAAACTAGGTGAAATTTGTAATTCTTGAACATCTATAGGTACAGATGCGCACACATTCATGTGTGCACTCACTCGTGCGCGCTCTCATTTCTCAATTTGATAGATTGGTGCTTGCTAGTGCTGAGTCAAGATAACTGCTTTTCATCTGTGTACATATACTGTCTGAATCTTTGGATATTTAAAGAGTGAAAAAATGCAATGACAAATACACACAACTTCATGCATTGTTTCATGAGAAAACATGAATGTTGGCACAGATTATGTAACATTAGCCAGTATTTAGGATGAAGGTCAATTGACAGATTTTCATAGAGAAGAATTAATTTATAGTTTACATTTAAAAAAGAAATAACACTGGCATCTGTAAGGATGTTTTATGCTACCTGAGTCAATATTTTTGCTATTAATAAAAAAAACTTCTGGTTTTATTAGCTAATGTAATGTCTAACTGGCTAATGGTAGCTTACATCCTGATAAACAGATTAGTGAGCAGTGATGGTGCCAGCATAGTACAGATCATTTAACTAATGCAGGATATTTTTGAGCTCCAAATGTTGATATTTCCCCCAGCGCTCATCTTGCATCAGGTTGTACTTGATGCTGTTCAGTAGCGTGCATTTTATTATTTTATGAGACACCACTTTTGAGGGAAAAAAAATTCTTGAGGTTAAATGGACACTCGAACATTTCTTTTAAAATGCCATATAAAATCCTTAGCCTTTTAACCCTTTGAGCACTGAGACTTTAAGATTTCAAAGTACAAGTGTCTTTTGGCATGAACTATACAAAACTGGAAATTTCTGAAAATATGTATTACAAAATAGAATTATATGTACAAAAGCAACGATCATTTCTTAAATTAGTATTCCTAGATTTAAAAAATGGTATTGTCAATAATTTGCTGTAGTTCTCAAAGGGTTAATACAAGCATTATAGGCAATGACCTCAAGCCCTTGTATGCTGAAGATGTAACCATACTTGACTTGAATCGGCAGCAACCAATTTGTGTTTTACTTGGTGCTTGATTTTAAAAATAAAGATTAGCCACAGACGAATTTTGGTTCTAGTGTGGTTCAGTCTCCCAAATGTTTACATTTGAAATGAATATTTCCAGTTAGTTCACTGTTCTAAATCAGATGATGGCCAGTTCCTTCAGTTCTAGCTGCTCTCATCATTACCTGGGTTTTGTCAGCTATGCATTGGTGATTCGTTCAGCAGAATACCATTGAATGTTGAGTATAGTTCCTCTGTTCCCGCATAAGCCAATTTTCCTGACATCATGACAACACTCACTTCATCACCAGTTTTCAGACTGAGGATTAGGCTGAATACAGCAAGGCCACCTCCAGGATGATTCTCAATTTTATCCACAGCAATTTCTAATAGTTCAGTCCTGTAGCCAGCTGTATCCACTTGTGCAATGCTCACGTTGGATACAGTCAGCACAGCCTCAATGTGCTCATTTCTCTGTGGGGTCAGTACAGCACTAATGAGGTACTGCCCATTGTAAGGAACGGTAAATATACCTGCAGAACAAATAAATTATAAACTTTTAGTGCAGTTGTGGAAAAACCTTTAAAACAGAATTAGATTTTAGAACAACTTGAATTTGCATAGTGCCTTTAATGTTGTAAAATATCCCAAAATGTTTCATGGGACTGAAACAAACATTTGGCACCAAGTCACATAAGGTGATATTACGACAGGTGACCAAAAGCTTGGTCAAAGAGGTATGTTCCACGGAGCATCTTAAAGAAGGAAAGAAAGGTGCAGAGGTTTAGAGAGGGAATTCCAGAACTTGGGACCAAGGCAGTTGAAGTCAATAATGGGAAATTGCAGGTGTGCAAAAGGCCAGAATTAGAGATAGGGAGGGGTCAGATTTCAACACATGGATGAGAAATTTAAATTTCTGACATTGATCCAGCAATCATCACCAGTAGGGCATTTTAGTACCTCTTAAATGATTCAATGGTTATGTTCTCTAGATTTATTTTTTCATTTGCAGAAAGGCATTTGTCAGGAATCACTTGGCATTAGATGAGTAGTTGCAAACATTGCAGTTGCTTGGATGGTAAAGAACATCCTGTCACTTAAGTATGACATTACTGACTTACTAACTCTAACTATGCATTTTATCAATGCCTGTTTTTCAAATCAGTCGTGCGCAGGCAATGGAGGTGATTGTGCCTCAAACAAGTTGTACTGTTATTTTGGCAAAGAAACAATTAAGAGGAGATTATAGACTAGGAAACAGTCTTACAGGGAAATGAAGCAATATAGGTTATGGGTTTCCATAGCAAAAGGATGGAATCAATGTGGAATTGTTTGAGCAGATAAGAAATCAAATGGCATGATGAATTGCAATTACCTGGAACTGTTGGATTAAAGATGGAGACCATCAAGAAGAAGGAGGTAAATTCATGTAGCTAATGCATAGCAGATGGTTCCCTGTCCTCTGCTTGAGGCAATGACTTGAAATGAAATGAAACTCACCTCTGTGCAGAAACTGAAGTGGTTCAGTATTACTCACCTGCACGGAACTTCTCCAGTGATTTCAGAAGTTAATGGGAGCCAAAGTAAACTTTAAAAAACTTTTGTAAAACTGCAAGTGCACAAATTACTTTTTTTCCCAGATGGTCAGTTTCAAAATTACGCTTCAAAAGAACTATTAACTTTGGCTTCCATAAACTTCTCAATGGCTTAGACATTGGTGAACGATATTGACATCTTTCTGCCCCCCATACTGAGTACAGCCAATGTGTTTTGGGCACTCAGCACAGCAATACCCCTGGTTCTTGCTGCCCTTTCTGACTCACTGGTTGATTTAAAACGTATCTCCACATATAAATGGCTTTACTGTTGCAAAGTTGGAAATGGAATCGGTAAAATCATACACTTCAAAATAAGTGAGGTTTCACTGATCACTAAGAGGTAGCAGAGCAGATTATTAATGTACTATTTATTAAATGTACAGATAAGAAAAGTTACTAGACCTGATTCAATATTCAGTTGTGAGCCAGAGATGGTAGGTAATCTGGAGGTGGGGAAGGACCTGAGTCTCAGCAATCTTTATCAGATTTCTGCTTGATTTTCTTGATTTATCTGCATGGCTTGCAGAGTTTCAGCCATTTCTACCAATTAAGCTGGAGAAGACTCCATTTACATTGGGAATGGCAGGTTAAGAATATACTGTAGCAGCACCAGTGTAACCATTGAGGTCATCAAGCTCCGTCTCTGTTTATACACCAATCTCAGTGTGGCAAGAACCACTTTTCTGTGCCACTGAAGCTTTGTATGAATGCACTACTTTCGATCTGTTTGAAGGTTTTTAAATCCTAAATTTAGTCATCTAACTAATTACAACTTGATTTTTCTCATCTGACTATTTTTTCAGCTGTAGTCTACTACACTAGAACTGATATTGCACAAGACTGGCTAAATTTTCAAATTTTAAATGTGTAAAAGGCAGAGTTGGATTAACAGATGAAGCCCTTTGAATTTTTCAGTTGTAATTTGCTGTGCAGAAATGGGAGCATGCTCCACTTTCCTACGACAGCTGGTAGCAAGTAGGAAAAGAAATCATTGGCAAATTAATAATGTCTGGTGTATTTGGGGGAGAGGTAGCACAGTCACGTGTGTAATTTCTCCAGACTGTAGGTTTCTGATCTCATCTGTGCTTGCATGGAGGATAGTATGATTTGGAGGGTGTGTTATCCTGTTCCCCATTTCTATTTACTTGTCGAGAAGCAGCAAATGGCTAAGACGTTGGGACAGATCATCTTGCTGCTGTGGATTGATGTGTAGCATGCACAACCTCAGAAAAGGCAAGTCTTATTCGTTTCAGCAATTTGTTGTACAGAAATGGTTTCTGTGGCCTTCAAAGTGGCTTACTCTGTTTTGAAATGCCTAAACTCATTATGCCATTGAAACAGCTGTGAGTGTGCCAGATGACGACATACCTGTTCGGGGTTCATAGTGACTTCCATCATTGATGAGAATTTTGTTGAATCTTACAATACCATTGTCAGCAGTGAAAGGCTTTTCGGTCAGACCCACAGAAAATGTAACGCGTTTTGCAGAGGCTGGAAATCCTGGAAATAAAACTTGTAATCAATGAACGCTTTTTAAAAATAAAGATGCACTGCAATGAAAAAACTTGGAATTGGTTGATTTTACTAGTTTAATTGAACATCCACATGAAGACCCATGACATAATTTGTGACTAAACACTGACAGCAGTGTTCAATAATGGAAAACATTCATGCATATTGAATCTATTTAGTGAAAGCAGTCTGGGGATAAATAAAAGCTGCTGATTTTTATCAAGGAAAAAAAATTGGCCAGCTGGTTACTGCCAGTACAGGAAATGTTTGTGATGGAAAGAATCTGTTCAAGGCACTTTCTATGTTGGGAATGTTAAACAAAACTGTTAAATGATTTTAACTTTGTATGTTATGATTTTCTTAATTGGATATAGACCAATGCTATAATGTTAAGTGACTTTTGGGTTATCTCTGTTGGGAATAGATGTGCATTACCATTTGCATTTTAACTTGAGTGATTTATTCCAATGCTATAAAATTAATATGGATGTGGGATTAATGTCAAATTAACTCAAAGGTCTATGGGATGTGGCTGGCATAGGGATTTGTCCCTATGAGGTGGACTTGAACCTAACATGGACGAATGGAATGAACATCTCTTGACTAGTGCGGTTAAATTTAGACCATTCTCAATTCCAGATGGATACAAATGTATAGTACAAGCTGAAGTGAAAGTTGGCACAATTAGCAAGGAAAATATTCTCTAGCTCTGTCATTATTCACATTAAACTTAAATACACGCAGAGAATTCAAAATTCGGAATGAAGTTCAAAAAGGAAACCCCTCTCATGCATTCAGTATAGTTTCTACAGAAGTGTTGCTATTGATCTCTCGTACGCTGATCCTCTTGTGCAGCTCTCTTAATATGACTGTTGTGTGTGATGCACATTGTGGCTGGAGTTTCCTGCTTCTACACTTGCCAGTCCACAGTTTTTCTCCCATTCTCTCTAATGAGGATAATATTTTGGTCTAGTAATTACAGAAGCAGAAAACCATGGCCAGATGTCATTTTCTAATTAAGAAAACTGGACACTGTGGTAAGCTACTGAATACAAAATCTTGCCAACTGGGAGGGGTGCTGCAATTTTGAAGGTTTTAGCACTGTCTTCCAACAGTCTCACACTTATTCCCCCGGGAACAAGCATTTGTTTCTGATCTGAAAACTACACTTTTTATGCTGTGCTTTAGTGGAGGTGCATTGTGAGGGCTAATAAACAACTCGCTTGCAATAATTTGCTGACTTAATGTAGTCTTGCAGAATGTTATTACATTCTTTTTGAAATGTATATTGTACAGCAAAGATTTATAGATTAAAGCAATTAATAACTTGTTTTACATATAGCCAACTGAAGGACAATGACTGTCAGAGACTAAAGTTACAATAAATGTTTGTAAACTGACAAAGTCTGAAATGGATTATTTACCCTCAATAATAAGGGCTTCTGCTTTAGTTCATGTATTTCTGCCCATAGACGAACAAAGTTGCTGCTTCTGTACTCTTGCCTTCAGCATCGTTTTGATAACTGAGTTCAAAAGAAATCTGTTTCAAAATGTTCAAGTTTAATGCCTTGTGTAAAATGTAAGTGCTTGTTTGTTCTTAAGAGTGCAAGAACGCGTCTAATTGATATACCTTAAAAATGAAAAAGGAAATGTAAAATCTCATTTAAAGTGGAAAACACCTCAAGGCAGTTCAGCGATATAATCAGATACAAATAGACAGTAAGCCAAAGAACAGACATTAGGACGGGTGCCCAAAGGTGAGGTCATGTAGGAATTGAAATGGAATATACTGCATATCTGTTGCATATTAACAATTCACATATCTACATGGAAAACATAGTCTTTTAAATCTAAGGAATCCTCTGGTAATTAAATCAATGAACCAATCTGATCAACTCAAACGAGCAATTCACGTTTGCCCACGGGAATGATGGGCAGAGGCATAATTCCAGGCTCTACACAAGTGCAGTAAATTCAAAGTATAAATATTTAGGCAGAGTTTTATTACCGCTCAATTATATTTGACTACATATGGAATGCAAACAAAAATGTCCTGTGACTTTATGAAAGGGGATTTTCACCTCTGTCCTTTTTGGATTTTTTTTTTCTACCATTATAAAATTAACATAAGCTGGGAATCTGCAAAAAGAAAGCTAGTGCAACCTAACAACATATTTAATCTTTTGTGAGATTAGTTTAAATGTCCAATTAACTTACAACATTCAATATTAACAAGAATACAAATGTTCTCAGCGGCAGCATGCAACATTCCTCCTAGCTACTGATCTTTCCTGACTGGCACATTAAAAATGTTTGTATTCAGAGATACAAATTTAACAACTGACAAATGCACTGTTTTTGGAAAATCAACTAAGGCAATCTAGGGGATTGCATGTTAAATACAACAATGTGCACTTGTATAGCAGCTCCAATATAGCAAACTGTCCCAAGGCACTTCACGGAGCATTATAAAGCAACGTTTGACACCGAGCCACATGAGGTATTATGATAGGTTTTAATGAACATCTTGAAGACAGGGAGGTTTAGGAGGGAAATCCAGAGCTTATGACCCAAGCAGCTGAAGGCACGGCTGCCAATGGTGAAGGGATGGAAATTGGGAATGTGCAAAAAGCCAGTATCAGAGGGGTGCAGCAACCTTGGAGAGTTATTTTTTTTTGAGATGGAGCACTGAAACAGGCCCTTTGGCCCACTGAGTCTGTGCTGACCAACAACCACCCACTTATACTAATCCTACATTAATCCCATATTCCCTACCACATCCCCACCTTCCCTCAATTCGACTACCTGCACTAGGGGCAATTTACAATGGCCAATTTACCTATCAACCTGCAAGTCTTTGGCTGTGGGAGGAAACTGGAGCACCCGGCGGAAACCCACGTGGTCACAGGGGGAACTTGCAAACTCCACACAGGCAGTACCCAGAACTGAAACTGGCTCGCTGGAGCTGTGAGGCTGCGGTGCTAACCACTGCACCACTCTGCTACCTTTAGGCCCTTAGTTGTAGGCCTGAAGGAGGTTACAGAGATGGGGAGGGACGGGGCAAGGGAGGGATTTGAAAATCAGGATGAGAATTTTAAAATGCTTAACTGGGGGCCAATGTAGGTCAGCAAGCATAGGAGTAATGGGTAAATAGAAGTTGGCAGTAGGACTTCGAATCACGTCGGGTTTACAAAGGGCGCAAGGTGAGAGACCAGCTAAGAGAGCATTGAAATAGTCAAGTCTAGAGGTAACAAGGCATGGATAAGGGGTTCAGGAGCAGATGAGCTGAAGTAGGGGAAAAGACAGGAGCTGTTCGAGGTAAAACTAGGCAATTGTGTTGGAGAGGCTTTGGGATTAGAAACTCAGCTCAGGGTGACTAGGACACTAAGGTTGTGAACAGTCTGGTTCAGCCTCCTATAGTGGCTAGAGAACAGAGTTTGTGGCAAGAATCGAAGACGATGGCTTCGGTCTCCAATATTTGATTGGAGGAAATTCCTGCTCATCCAATACTGGGTGTCAGACAAACAATGTGACAGATCAGACAGCGGAGGGGTTGAGCAAGGTGGTGGTGAAGTAAATCTGGGTGTTGTCAGCTTATGTGAAATCTGACATATTTGCAGATATTGTCGAGGTGCAGCATGTAGATGAGGAATAGGAGGTCCAAAGATAGATCCTTGGGGGACACCAGAGGTAATGGTGCAGTGTGGGAGAGAAGCCATTGTAGGTAATTCTTTGTCTTCAACTGGATAGATAAGAATGGAACCAGGTGAGTGCAGTCCCACCCATCTGGATGACTGTGGAGAGGCTTTGGAAGAAACTGGTGTGGCCAGCCATGTCAAAGCCTGCACACTGTTCTAAAAGGAGGAAGGATAGTTCATTGTCACATAGGGACGGAAACCTGATTGGAGGGGTTCAAATATGGAGTTGAGAGATAGGATGGGCTTGGATTTGGTATGTGCTCAAGTACTTTGGAGAGAAAGGGAGATGGGGCTGTAGTTTGCAAGGACAAGAGGGGTCAAGGGTGTTTTTTTTTTAAGGATGGGAATGAAGGCCTATTTGAAAGGAGGGGATATCTTTAACTATATCGGCCAACATAAGAGCCAGGAAGGGAGGCTGGGTGGTCAGCAGTTTGGTGGGAGTCGGTTCGAAGGAGTAGGAGGTAAATCTCATTGATAAGATGAGCTCAGGGCATGAGTGGAGATGGGAGACAAACTAGGGAAAGATGCAAGTTTAGGACTAGGGCAGGCGAAGGAAAGGTAACAGCAGAGGCAGCTGAACAGATGGTCTCAATTTTTGAAATTTGAAGTCCATGAGCTCCTTGGACTTATTGGGGGTGTGAGTGGAAGGGGCAGGGCAAAGAGGCTTAAGAAGACAGTTTGTTGTGAAGTGAAGACAGGCGATATCTTTGCATTCCAGGATGATCCTGGAACAGTGCGCAGTTTTGGCAGAGTAAAGCTTTATGTGGTAGCCAGATCTGGTGGTGAGTAGCTAAACCAGTTGTCTGACATAAACATTCAAGTCTTTTTGGACTTAAGGGAGTGGAAATGGGACAGTGCTGTGGGAATGACCAGGGTGGGAGTGAGTAAGGATTTTACTGGGGTAAGGGCATCCATCAAAAGTGGAGGTAAGGGATTGAGCAGATTGGTACCTGTATAAATGTGGTGAATGAAGGGCCAAAGAATAGACGGTTGGTAAGTGCTATGGAAAATTTAAACTCTGAAAAAAAAATCAAAACTGGGAATGATTCTAAAATTTGGCAATTTATCTGAAAATGTGGAACATTAACCTTTTGCAATGCTCTGCACGACCAGCATTTTAAATATGAAAGTACTGACTGGAAAATAATTGGTACCAGTAGTTTAAAAAGTATTTTTTGCAAAGTTTTAATAATTTTACCTGATGATCCAGGAGGACCTATGGTTCCTTGTAGATCTGAAATTCAGAATAACACAATTAGATTTTGGAACTCTGCCATTGTAGTTAGAGTTTAGAATTTAATTTCATCCATTTTTATCTTGGCATTTTCATATAAGGAGCTTTGCCTAGATATGCAAATAATTTCCTTTGACATAACATAAAAAGGCCAACATTGAGAACTAACATTGGTGAACTATCCTACAAGTAAACTTCAATTACTAGTGTGTGCATCTGTTTAATTGTTAACCAGATAATGCAGAATACGTCACCTGGTGATCCCAGAAGTTGGTAGATTTTGTTGTGACAATTTTTTTCCCTTTAAGAGAAAATACTAATTTGCTACTGCAATTCAAAAGGAGGAATTAATCGTGCTAACTATCTGGAATTTATAAAAAACACAAGCCCCTTATCCTAATGGGCATGACCTATTTTTATCAACAAGCTCTATATGCATTGAAAATGTGCTGGTTTTGCTTCAATACCTGTATTGTTACTACCTCGGTGTTCTGTCTTTGTTATGCATAGTGTAGCTTTATGTGCTGTGTATCGCATGTACTGTGGCAATGTAATGGATCAGTTAAAGGGAGTCTCTGGCATCTATTTAATCTAAACCAGCCAAATTCTGATCATAGATTGTCCAATGATTTAATATGATTTGGATGTTCTTTCCTGACCTGAAATACTTTTTAGAAATCACTGCCAATATTCAGTATTGGATTAAACAATTGGGCAAATAGTCAATACAAGAAGAATGGATTCTTAAAACCACCAGCTGAGTCTCTGTTTACCCTTTCTGAACAAGCTAAACTAAAATCAATTGTCTAATTCTTTTGAAATAATGGAAAGAATTTGATATTGTCTTTCATTAAATATTCAACTAATTGGATTGCTCTTTCAAAGAGCTAGCACAGGCACAATGAGCAGAATGGCCTCCTTCCATTTTCTGATTCTATGAAATTTGACAGCTTTACCTACCTTTAACCTGACTAGATCCTGTATAGGAAACACAGCAGTTTTAATGAATCTGGTTCTAACTTAAAAACTATGCAGTAAACCCACAGCAATTTACTCCAGAAATAGGATTTTGTTATAAATAGAATCTATTAAAGAACAGTCCATTAGGAATAATTGCTGTATATTCCTTAGTAACATTTATAATAGACTAACAAATGGTACCATTTGTTACAATCATCTCTGCCTTTAATGGTACTAGTATTGTGAGGCAATTACGACAAGCATGATAAATGGTTATCAGTAAATTACAAGACAAATTCAATCCAACATTTTTGATGAGATCCTACAGAGGTTTGCTCTGTTGTGTGACTAAAAGCAGAATTGCTAAAATTAGATAATTGCCTTAAATTCATTGCCAAGCATTTGATCTTTATAGTAGATTTTTGAAAAAATCTGTTATGCTATTTGACAGCAACTTTAATAGAAGTTGCAAGATGGACTGCAAAGTGTAATAAAGATGAAGAGTGAAGTAATTTGCTATAATTCAATTAAAGATTGTAGACAATATTACAATCTGTAAAGTTTAGTGGTTTGTGAACAATTAGTCCCTCAAGGGTATCTCCTTAGTCTGTGTGTGTCTAATTTTATACAGCAGTCATTTTTAAAAGAGCATTATTTTATGGCATTGTGCGACAAATATTTAGCTGTCACTTTAAAGCACTGTGATGCAGGGCCTCGAATATTACATTGATTGTGATATTTGCAACCTCAATGAGCAGCATACCATGAAAAGATCCATATTAAAACAGTTTACCAATTCAAAAACTGCAACACAGATACTAAAGAATTTATTTTAAATTTAGAGCTCCAATTTAATGCTGTCATATGTTAAGTCCTTGGCAATTTCTTTTGTTTCAACACAGGCCCAAGTCTCATTTTGGGTACAATACAGAAGACAAGACTTGTAACACACTTTTTAGCGTTCAGTTGCAGCAGATGATTGCAGTCGGATTATACATGTTAGAATACTATTTACTATTTGGCACTGTCTAAATACTGCTGCTGGCACCAAATGTCCTATTCATGTCTTAAGCCTTCACTCTCCTCCTCTTGTCCTTGTCCCCCATCCAAAGTCGGATGCTTCTTGTTTTTTGAATAGAAGACTTGATATAATTGTTTCCTGTGGGCCGAATCATACTGTAGTTTTGTGTAAACCCAAAATTACTGGGCGGTCTTTGTGTGACGGGCACCAGCAATGCTAATAAGTGGCTTTTGCTCACCTGAGTTAAGGTTCTTTTAAGTATTTCAGCAATTTATTTTGTAGTTTTTTAGGTTATACATTTTTGTAATTTTAGAACTAAGCTTTAATATTCAGACTGATCTCATGCATTGAAAGGTTAGTTCCAAACATTAGGGGATTGATTTTGGTCTGGGCACAAAAGTGTAAGCTCATGAACATGCATTGATTGCTCAGTATATGAGTTCTAGGGGTGCTATATAAGATGCTGAAAATTCCAACTGCTCCAATATTAGTGTAACAAAGCTTCTATTGTTAGGGAGGAGAAACATCTGAGCACGTGCACATAAGTAGGAATCTAAATCCATGTTCTTAATAGTTTTTATAGTACTGAATCAACCCTTTGAATTCAAATTGTCATTGTCTTTTTTGTGCAACTTGAGAGCTGCAGTTTCTGCGTCTAAAACTTGAAACTGTAGGAGTCAGAAAGTTGTGGGTTCAAACACCACAAAGAACCTGAGAACACAATCTAGGCTGAAAATTGGTACGGTATTGAGGCAGTGACTGCACTGTCAGAGGTGCTGACTTTTAAACAAGATGGAAAGCAAGGCTCCACCTGACTGTTCAAGAGGACATGATGATCCTATGGCACAATTCAAAGAGGAGTAGGGAGTTCTGCTGTCCTGCTCACCAAAAAACATTAAACTGGTCATTTATCCAACCTACTGTTTGAGGACCTTACTGTGTGCAAATTGGCTGCACTGTTTAACTACAAAACAACAGTGACTACAAATCAAAAGTAATTAACTTTTATAAAGCAATCTGGGCATCCTGAAGACATAAGGTGCTATATTAATACAAGTTTGAAATGGAGCAAATTTAAAAACAATTGTTCAGAAAGAACTTTGGAACTGGTCCTGCAGACTTTGCCATATATTTCTACTGATCAGTGTAGTTGGATACACGAGGGATAATAAAGCATTCTTTTTAATATTTACAAGCTAAACAGTGGTGCTATTCAGTGCTTTTAACAGAGTCCCAGCTCGTACAGTTCAACAGCCAAGTTTTTAAAACAAACTAACAGACTTTAATTTTCTCATTAAAACTATTTGAATTTGGTGTGACTGTGACATTGCAGATGTACTGAAAATAGAGAACAATTTGCTTCCAGGGAAGATTATGAATGGAGACCAGCTGGCATTCACAAGGTTAATTGCAACTTTTCAAATAAACTACATATTCCAGAAAACAATAAACCATGTGTTTCAGGATTCAGTACAGTAGTATCCTACATAATATAAAAGCAAAATACTGCAGATGCTGGAAATCTGAAATAAAAACAAGAAATACTGGAAATACTCAGGTTTGGAAGCATTTGTGGCGCGAGAAGCAGAGTTAACGTTTCAGATCAGTGACCCTTCATCAGAACAGACGTCCTACATAATTTGCTTTCAGATTAAAAATGCATTTTTATGAATTAATTGGATTCCCTGTTGCAAACCAATAATTATTTGGAAAAAAACCTAATACGCCAAGTTTGCTCATCCACAAATTGGGTGGAAAATCAACACCTTGATCAAGCTGCATCTGTGACTATTATCTGTTGTGAATCATCCATCAGAATGAATGAGAATCATCACAAACAGGCTTCATAACCGACTAAAATTGCAACAGCGATACAAATTTGTGGATTATTAATTAGTTGCTCTCAAACCAAGTCATCATTTTCAAAATGAATATTGTTTATTAGAAAAAGATGTTGAAAGGATTTGGGTCACATTGCTCAAAGTATCCTTGGTTCCCTTCCACAGGACAGTTTTAAGAGTCTCCAATTTATCCCTTCTCCTTATGACAGCTCTGATTTGTGCTGGGATACAATTCTACTGGCCAATTAAACAGTTCTCCATTGCTAGCTCAGAGGGTGTCAGCAGCATGACCTGGGATAGCATCATAGCGAGGTCTTATCCTGATCTAGCCCAACATTTTATAGATGTACATTAATGAGGTCTTTATGTTGTCTGATGCAACATAAACGAGATACGTGGAGTCTAGTTGGTTGAAGATCTCAAACAGGTTTATTCCAGCTTAACTATTATATAAAATACAAACTATTTACAGAACCTTCCTCTAGATGCTAGCTTGTAGTCACATGACTGCATCCTCGTACTTAGCTCATTAGCATACTAAGATCATAAAGGGACATCACTCTCAAAGGCAATCATACAACATCACCTTTCTTTCCAAAGCTGAGTCTCGAATGCTACAATTAAACACATAGCATTAGATATCAAAATTAGTTATATGGGATATAGATCATAAAATTTACAGGTACAAGGATAGGGATTATCAAATTCACAAGTACAGAGGCTTAAACGTCGATATACCATCTCAGTGGTTTGATAACTCTTGCTTGGTGAATTTGCGTCTCATCTGTTGCCGTTCTTTCTGAAGTTTCTCCCTCTTTGCATTCAGTTTCTGTTGCTCTGCCTTCAGCCTGCTAATGCACTCTGTTGCTTTTCTCAAGATGACAACTTTTGAGGCCTTGTCATTCTTGGAAAATTCTAGCACCTCATCTTGAAGAGCCAGCAGGCAATGCTTCAACTCATTCCTCCTCAGCCTCTTCAGGACATTGCATGTCCTTCGTCTCTCCTCATCCTCTGTGTCTGAAGGCCTGGGGATCAAGGTAGACAACTTGGGGGAGGAGTACTTGGCCTCATGGAGGTACCATTCTGGTTCGTTGTGTTGCTGGTGGTTCTCTAGAGAGCAGAAGTATAGGCGCAGCATAGTTGGGCTGTTGCTGGGTTTCCAGACTGCACTGTTTGATGCTGGCTAGAGTCTGCAAGTGGGTTCCAGTCATCGGAGATTTCCCCTTGGCAATGCTCCCCACTGCAAGCCTTAGCTTCTCAGTAGTGACGATGTCAATCTCTTCTGAGTCGCTGGAGTGCAAAGAAACACTGCCTGTTGACAAAAAAACTTTCACCATCTTGAGTTTGGATTTTCATTTGCTTGGTGTGGCATCTTTGAAAAGAAGCTGATACTCTCCAATCCAGAATTACTGAGATTCTGGAAGGATTGTGACTCTGCAGGTACCCTTTGACTCTTCTCCTGTAATGGGTACCTGGGTGACCTCGTGGATAGTTGATGTTGAGTTCCTTACACACTGATAGTCCTGCCACTGCTGGTCTGCTCGCGCCTACCACGTAAAATATTTGTGGTTTCTGTGCCAACTTGCCATAGCTGCATTGCACTGTTAGTGTGCCACTGCAAGGGATGGGTGACCCATTGTATGCACATAACTTGGCAGTTGTCAGATGTATCATTAATTTCCAATGACTGTGATACATATCCTTCAGCATTCAGACTAGTAGGATGTTTGTACTAGCATCAGTGTCAATCTTAACCCTGAGTGTATATTTGCCAGCTTTCTTTGGGTACATGATGTCAATAGTGGCGAAAGCTTCCAATTGTTTGACTTCAACATGATGTGTCAGGTTCACAATGTGAAACACCAGTTCGTCTTCTAGCTGAGAATTGCTTCTCTCTGAGTCTTGTCTCAGGTCTGCTTCGCTGTGGACTTTGAACATCGGCTTATGTTTACGTAGGTCTCTGGCGCTTTCCTTGTTGCTGTGCCTGTCGTCTGTTTGTCTGTGTCCTGCTGTAACTTCTGGCTGTGTCTTTGGAGCCAGATTTCTTGCAGAGGTGGGCCCAGTGTCCTTTTGTACTGCACGCCTGGCACAGGTCTTGAAATGCAGGACAACTTCGTGGTGAGTGGCACCAACCACACTTGCCACACAGCTTGCTTGCTCTTTTCGACTTGGTTATTGTGTGGATACTGTTGGCTGCACCTAATGCTTGCAGGTGCTCTTGTTCAGCGACAATGGCTTTGTATTTCCTGCCATCTTCTAGCAATGCAACAATGCTGTGAACTTTCTTTTCTCCCCCCAATAGGTCTTTCTGAAATGCTTCAACGGGTGTTGATATAATCACCAGCTCTATTATTCGGTCTGACAGCTCAGTTTCTAAGAAGTCACATCTGTTGCCCTTACTAAGGCATCGACTGATGAACTGGTCTATTGATTCCTGTGGCTGTTGTCTGTACTACATCAATTCCAGGCAATGATTTCTAAAATTCACTCGTAGCCCGTGCTGATCTTCTAGCATTTTCCATATATTTACGTGATCCTTCTGGCCCTCTTCAGGTAAGCCAGAGGTATTGATTCTGTATAATCCCTAATTTCTAACTGCTATTAGTATTTTCACAGCTTGCTTTTCTGGTTCTCCAATTACTTGGTCTGTGAAGCATAACTGCATTTTGTTTGAAAAGTTGGAACTCAGGATATCCATGGCCATCCAGTTCATGCGGGAAATTTGGTATACATCTTCCTGCTGTTTTTTTGCTTGAAACTTGCTTTACAACTTGTTCTGACCCTGCACTGTTCCCCCTTTAAGAAACTCTTATCTAGACTAGCTGCTTGGATTGAGAGGAGCAGGTGTTTTGTAGTGCTGTGTATTTATCTTGCTTGCAGCAATTAAGCTGGTCCATTTACATAGCTGTTCACCAGGTAGTTCAACAGCTTTTTTCCCCTAGATTTTTTGTTTACATTCTTCACACTTGAGTGGTTTAATGGTATTTTTTATAGTTGTGGCTGCGTGAATGGAAGCTCTTCTTCATGGTCGAGTGATTTAATGAGTTTTTAAAAAACTTTGGCTGCGTGGATGAGACTCTGCAGTAATCGGGGTTTTCCTGCACTTTTTCTAATGGATGCCTCCTGTAATGGTGCTGACCTAGATCAGCCTGGGAAAGGAGTCGGTTCTTAATTTTTTTTTAACGGAATCTTTGGAAATAAAATCAATCTTTCAACAATTCAAAGCTTGTTTTTTTTTTTAAGAACAATGACTTGCTAGATTTACTTGCAGCCTGTCATTCTGTGCTCTGTCTGCTACAGCTGGAGGCAAGTCCTTTCTTCTGTCCACTTTTTTGGCCAGTATTTCTGTTGACTTTTCTCTGCAGTGGCTGTAGGAAAGGTAGTTTTTACAACTGCTTTACCTGTGGTTTTCAATCTTAGACTTTGTCTTCTCACCACTGCTGCCACCGTATAATGAGTTCTCTATGTTGTCTGATGCAACATAAATGAGACACTTGGATTCCAGTTGATTGAAGATCTCAAGCAAGTTTATTACAACTTCACTATTATATACAGTACAGAGCAAACTATTTACAGAGCCTTCCTCTAGATGTTAGTTGCGGAGGGACTTAAACTTGTAGTCTCATGACTGCATCCTGGTACTTAGCTCATTAGCATACTAAGATCTTAAAAGGACATCACTCTTAAAGGCAATCAGAAATCTTTCTAGCAAGGTCACTGGATATCAATTTGGAGTAGGAATCCTACTAATTCTCCTCTGATATCCCTGGGCTAGAAGGGGAAACTGTGTTGGGTCCCTACAGCTACCCTTGTTGAAACTGTACAAATATTTCAGCTTCTTGACCCATGTGATTCACATTAGAAAATTCTGAGCCACGCAAGTTAATACTAATGAATATAAGTAAAATATTTTGCACTATCCCTTCATCGATCATCAACTAGTCAATTTTATACATCTAGCGGGTACTTAATCCATTTGCTACCTATTTCATAAAAGATCACTTACGTTGCAGTATTGTCTTTATTACAAGGTATGTTTAAAATCACACATGAAAGATTAATTGTTTGGAGATGAACTCTTGCATGCTGCCAGCTAAAAGAGGAAGCACAGTGCTGAGGTATATTAAAAGCAGAAACAAAGTGGCAGGCAGCCACATACATTTGGATCGGATCTGAGATCCGGTATTCATTTTAAATGGAAATTAAAGATTGGAACTTAAGATTGGTGGTCAAGTCAACAAAGGAAATTTCTAAACCCAGCCTAGTCGAAGCATTGTGTTACCTTATTATTTCTTCAATGTAAATATATCAAATAACCGTTTATACAGTAAAGATGCTGCAGACTGAAGCACAAAGTTTTAGAAATCAATGGAATTTTGAGTGAAAAATGGAGAATCAAGTTTAGGAGATAGCTTGATCATAGAATGACACAGGAATTACCATAAAGAGCAGCTTATTTACATGCACTTAAAACAGAATAATCTCCAGAGTTTTCATCAATAAATGGTGCTGAAATGCTGAATATTCCTTCTGGTTGACTCTCAGGTACTGCCCTTTGAAAATCAAATGAGAAGACTGAACAATTTCCTGTTACAATCTTTTTTTACATGTCTTTATGATATCTTTGTACAATTTATATTAGAGAGAGAAGCATTTCCTCTGCTGCCAATTGACAGATGGGAGCAATGTGTCCCAAGGACTGCTCAATAATTGGAGCTGTAAGGTGTAACTCAAGATATAGATACTTTTAGTTGGTGAGAACTGAAAAAAAACACACTCACCTAGAACATAAGAACAGAGTAAATAGGAGCAGGAGTCGGCCATTCAGCCCCTTGAGCCTGCTCCGCCATTCAGCTAGATCATGGCTGATGTGCTACCTCACTGACATTTTTCCACACTATCCCCATAAGGAAAAGGAAGCTTGAATGTCAGACAGCCATAGGATTTCAACTTGTTATAGATGCAAGATTTATTTTTTCTTTATCTTCAGGGTGAATTCCATACACTAAACCACTTTAGGTAGCAAGGTTAGGTCTTAAACCATCCCCATCCTCAGCAGCAGCCTGTATAGTAACATATTAACAAATATTCTGTAGCCTGATTATGGCTAATATTTGTGAATATTAATTATGATCTTGCTTTCTATCAACTTAAATGAAAATCTCTTAAGACTGAATATCCTCTGTCTCAGTACAAAAGCAAAATACTACGGATGCTAGAAATACTCAGCAAGTCTGGCAGCATCTGTGGAGAGAGTTAACATTTCAGGTCAATGATCTTTCGTCAGAACATTAATTCTGTTTCTGTCTCCACAGATAATAGAAAATAATGGGAAACAAGGAAATGGCAAAGACTTGGCCTCCTTCTGTGCCATAATGACTCCTATGACTTTGAACAAGTATTTTTTATCTGTCTTCACAGTCGAAGACAAAAGAAAAATCCCAAGACTAACAGTAAATCAAGAGGCCAAGGGGAGGGAAGAACTTAAAACAATCACTATCACTAGAGAAAAAGTACTAGAAAAACCAATAGGACTAAAGGCTGACATGTACCCTGGACATGATGGCCTGTCCGAGGGTCAGAAAAGAAGTGGCCGCAGAGATAGCGGATGCATTGGTTTTAATCTTCCAAAATTCCCTAGATTCTGGAAAGGTTCCAGCAGATTGGAAAATCGCAAATGTAACCTCTCTAGTCAAGAAGGAGGGAGGCAGAAAACAGGTAACTATAGGCCTGTTAGCTTGACGTGTGTTATGGAAAGGTGTTAGAATCTATCATGGAGGAGGCTATAGCTGGGCACTTAGAAAAAACTCAAGGTAATCAGGAATAGTCAGCACGGTTTTATGAAAGGGAAATCATGTTTAACCAATTTATTGGAGTTCTTTGAAGGAGTAACATGCGCTGTAGATAAAGGGGAGCCCGTTAACGTACTGTACTTGGATTTCCAGAAGGCATTTGACAAGGTGCCACATAAGAGGTTATTGCAAAGTAGGAGCTCACGGTGTAGCAGGTAACATATTCACATGGATAGAAGATTGGCTGGCTGGCAGAAAACAGAGAGTATGCATATAGGGTCCTTTTCTGAATGGCAGGATGATTGGAATCCCACAGGGGTCTGTGCTGGGGCCACAACGTTTTACAATTTATATCAATGACTTAGATGAGGGGAGCGATAGCACGGTTAGCTAAATTTGCAGATGACATAAAGATAGGTCGAGAAGTATCTTGTGAAGAGGACATCAGGAGATTGCAGACCGATATAGATAGGTTGAGTGAGTGGGCCAAAATGCGGCAAATGGAGTATAATGTGGGAAAATGTAAAGTTGTTCACTTTGGCAGGAAAAATAAAAAAGTAGAGTATTACTTCAAAGGAGAATGACTGCAGAATTCCAAGGTGCAGAGGGATCTAGGTGTTCTACTGCACGACTCACAAAAGATTAGTATGCCAGTAATAAAGAAGGCTAATGGAATGCTATCCTTTATTATGAAAGGAATTGAAAATAAAAGTAAGGATGTTATGCTTCAGTTATGCAGGGCATTGGTGAGACCACATCTCGAATATTGTGTGCAGTTTTGGTCTCCTTATTTAAGGAAGGATGTAAATGCTTTGGAGGTGGTTCAGAGGGGGTTTACTAGATTGATTCCTAGAATGAGTGGGTTGTCTTATGAGGAAAGGTTGGACAGACTGGGCTTGTTTTCACTGGAGTTTAGAAGAGTGAGGAGAGACTTGGTCGAAGTATATAAGATCCTGAATGGTCTTGACAAGGTGGGTGTGGAAAGGATGTTTTCTCTTGTGGGTGAGTCCAGAACTAGGGGTCACTGTTTTAAAATTAGGGGTTGCCCTTTTAGGACAGAGATGAGGAGAATTTTTTTCTTTCAGAAGGTTGTGCGACTTTGGAACTTTCTGCCTGAAAAGGTGGTGGAGGTGGGGTCATTTAATATTTTTAAGGTGGAGGTAGATTCTTGTTAGGCAAGGGAATCAAAGGTTATTGGGGTAGATGGGAGTGTGGAATTCGAGACACAAACCGATCAGCCATGATCTTATTGAATGGCGGAGCAGGCAAGAGGGGCCGAATGGCCTACTTCTGCTCCTAATTTGTATGTTTGTATCTCTCCATGAAGGGGGAGTGACAGAAAGCAGGAAACTATAAGCCAGTTAGCCTAACATCTGTCTTTTTGGGAAAATGCTAGAATTCATTATTAAGGAAGCAGTAGCAGGACATTGTATGATGATTTTCTAAATCAGGCTGAGTCAACCTGGTTTTATGAAAGGGAAATTGTGTTTGACAAGTTTATTAGTGTTCTTTGAAGATGTAACATTCAGGGTGGATAAAGGGGACCCAGTAGATGTAGTGTATTTGGATTTCCAAAAGGCATTCAATAAGGTGCCACATAAAAGGTTACGACACAAGATAAGAGCTCATGGTGTTGGGTGGTAATATATTAACATGGTTAGAGGATTGACTAACAAACAGGAAATAGAGTTGGATAAATGGGGCATTTTTGGGTTTGCAAACTGTAACTAGTGGAGTGCCACAGGGATCAGTGCTGGGGCCTCAACTATTTATGATCTATATTAATGACTTGGATGAAGGGATCGTGTGTATTGCAGCCAAATTTGCTGATGCTACAAAGATAGGTAGGAAAACATGTTGTGAGGAGGACAAAGGGATCTAGATAAGTGCATAAGCAAAACTTTGGCAGATGGAGTATAATGTGGGAAAATGTGAGGCTGTCCACTTTGGTAGGAAGATCAGAAAAGAAGAATATTATTTACATGGAGAGAGACTGCAGACTACTGTGGTACATGAGTCCTGGTAAATAAATCACAAAATGTTAGCATGCAGGTACAGCAGTAATTAGGAAGGCAAATGGAATGTTGTCATTTATTGCAAGGGGGATGGAGTATAAAAGTGGAGAAGTCTTGCTACAATTGTACATGGCATTAGTGAGAACGCACATAGAATACAGAGTAGAGTTTTGGTTTCCTTACTTAAGGAGGAATATACTTGCATTGGAAACAGTTCAGAGAAGGTTCACTACGCTGATTCCTGGGATGAAAGGGCTGCCATATGAGGAAATGTTGAGCAGGTTGGGCCTATATTCATTAGAGTTCAGAAGAATGAGGGGTGATCTTATTGAAACATGTAAGATTTGGACGGGGCTTGACAGGGTAGATTCTGAGAGGATGTTTCCCTCATGGGGGAACTAGGGGGCACAACTTCAGAATAAGGCGTCTCCCATTCAAAATGGAGATGAGGAGGAATTTCTTCTTAATTAATTGGGTGCCGTCCAATCAGAGGGCTGACAGCTTAGCAGTGCCACGGGGAGCCTTGGTCACTGTTGGGGCTGCACCTGGATGAGGAGGCTGCATCAATGGATGTGTACCCTCTCAACCCGGTAAGTGGGGTCTGGAGGTGCCGGGGCCAGTCAAGTGGGCCCCGCCGAAGGGGGTTGGGGGGTGGGTGTGGTTGGTGTGAACAGGTGGTGCTGTTGCTGCGGCAGTGACCATTGTAGCTGGGGAGCCCCTTGCGTGGGCAAAAGAGTGCCATAAAGGTTTATTTGGTCTCTCCACGTGGTGGAAGGCACCCCTGCCACTGGTAAAATGCCAGTGGAGGTGGGACAAGGCCCTAGGGCTCTGCGTGGGAGGGCTGTCTGCCACCACTGCTGGCATGGTGGCAGGAAGCTGATGGCGTGACCTTCCCACACCATTTTGCCAGCCTTCCACCACCCCCTGCCCCTCCACCACCCACCACCACCACCCAGCCGGTTCCCAAAGGGCTGGTAAAATCCAGTTCTATTTCCTTTGGTTCGGGAGTTAAGGACCCGGAGTTTTTAATTTAAAATGTTAACACAGATTGAGGAGAGAAATCTGAGAAATTAGTTTACACAGAAAGTTGTTAGGATATGCCCCAAGGAGTAGTTGATGCAAAGACCATTTGCATCTTTTAAGGGAAAGTGCTTAAACCACTGAACCAGAGAAAGGTACAGGGCGATGGGGAGAAAGCAGACCAGTGGGATTTGTTTAGAACTGGTCTATCAAGAAATCAACGCAAGCAAGATTGACTGAACAGCCTCCTCGTGTGCTGTAAACATCCACAGTTTTAGGTTTTAAGTAAACATGTGAATTTGGCAGACTAAAGCCATCAGACATGTTTCCTTGTTTAAAAAACATACATGATATTACACAGTGTTTGCCTTTTTTCTTTCTTTCATTTGCTAAGTGTTGCTCTTTAAATTTTTTTTAAACTAAGTAATGCCACTGGATTGTAAATTTTTCCTCTCAAATTCAGTCACGTGATCAAAATAAAAATGGTTCAATTTATCAGATCAATAATTTTACTATCAGCAGAATTGCATATGAAAATCCAAACTGAAACCTCATGTGTGAAACAAAAAATAAGTGTAGGAGCAGGGAGCCTCACTCCTCTGCTTTGGTGCTCGTTTCAGTCTTAACATGACACAAGTTTAGTTTTGAAGCAAAGATTGAACTGTTTCACACCAATGCTAAACTTGCAGTGAAAATTTATCTTTAAAATAACACTCCAGGATAAGGGTTCCACAAGAACATAAGAAATAGGAGCATGAATAGGCAATATGGCCCCTCAGCCTGCTCCACCATCCAATAAGATCATGGCTGATCTTCCATCTCAGCTCTACTTTCCTGCCCAATTCTGATATCTTTTGATTTCCTTTGTGTCCAAAAATCAATCAATGTCAATCTTGAGTACACTCAACAACTGAGCATCCACAGCCCTCTAGGGTGCAGAATTCCAAAGGTTCACAATGGTCTGAGTGAAGAAATGTCTCCTCATCTTGGTCCTTAATGACTGACCCCTCTACTGAGACGATGACCCCTAGTTCCAGACTCTCTCCCATCAACCTCCAATACCAGTTCAATTTTTTTTTACAAAAGGTTAAGATTTTGTTTTAAAACTCGTGTAAATTGTTATGTCTTAGAAACCAAATCCTTGTAAATGGATTTAAGGTGGTAGTCCAGTTTTGGGATTCAACTGATGATCAAATAAACTGAATCTCACCTTTTGTGATTTGTGATGCTGTCTAAACCCTATTCTCTGGATTACTGCCTTATAATTGATATACAACATAAATGCTGTGTGTAATGAATAACTGTCTCTCGGTGCTTTTTCGCTGCATTGTGTACTCTTATTTCATAATATAGCAAGAATATTGGGATCAGATTGAATTGGTTTCAAATTCCTAAAAAGGACTATATAAGGTTTTTGAATTAGCTATTTTACATCCTATTTGCAAAGCTGTAGTGAAGGTACAGCATTTATGATGCTTACCATCTAATATCCGATCTCCAATGCCTGTTTTTCTGGTATGGCACTCGTGGACTGAATCTTTCAGACCAGCGATGTCTTGACTGTGTATCACAAGGGTTCCATTCATTTGGTCTAAGTAATTCCACAGATCACCAGCATGATTATCCAAACCATCCTTAATATAATCCAGACTGCTTAATACTGCACTTAGTTTGCTGCACACACTCTCCATCTCAGCTACCCGTCTGTCTACTTGTGACACGTCCTTCTGGATATCTTGAGCATTGTGCTTGCAGTTATGGAGATCTGACATTATCCTGTGGTTAATTCGTTCCAGATCTCCTTTAAGCTCATGGACACGCTTGTCATTAAACATGAGCTGGGAACCTTGGCTGTTCACTATCTGTTGGATCAGATGAACTTCACCTGTCATTTTGCGCTCATGTTCATCCCATGTTGAATTGGCAAATGCAAACTCATCAGCATATTTGCTGACAGAATCTTTGATCCCTTTTAGTGTTCTGTTAACAGAGTTGATGTTGATCTTTAGTAAAGTAATTTCTCCCTGCACTGCGCTGGATTCTTCTTCCTCTTTAATTTTTCTATTTATTTCAAACATAGAGTAGTTAAGCTTATTGAGTAGACCAGAGTTCTTATCTAGTTTCGTCACAATATTTTGGCAGTTCTTCTGGCAATCATCAATATCTGTTCTGAGAGTTTCAATGTCACTAATAATTGAGGTACAACCTACAGTACACAGATTCTCCAAAGCTACTAGTCTTCCCTCCAAATTATCTAGACCTTCATTAGTTTTCTTTTTAATAGTAGCAAGTTCTGTTTCCAGCATTGGAATTACTTCTCCCTCGAGGTTGGCAGGTACAGTTACATTGCTTAACTCCTCAACGATAATGGTGACTCGGCCCTCGATGTCCTTTAGCTTATCATGCAGGAGAGTCTTCATACCATCCAGCTCAGTACCAAGATGTCCCTTCATGTTGTTTTCTATGAACAGACAATTTTCTTCTAAGTTCCTCTCTGTTGCATTGATTTTAGCCTCAATGTCGTCCAGCCTACTATCATAAACATTTTCTACATGAATACTGGAGAATTGGGGCAGCTCACTCTCAAACCGGGTTGTTAATGATCTTTGATAGTCTGAGATTTCTTGAAGGTTCCGTTCCAGGGCATTGATTTTTTCTGACAGGTACTTAACAGTGTCACAGCAATTTTCAGTTACAGTCAGTCCATCAATTTGAGTTTGTAAGTTATTAATCTCTTTTTTAAGATCAGATTCTTTCCCATCTATCATTCCTTCGAGTCTGTGATTTATGCCCTTCTGCTCCTCGCACTGTTGTTGGACCAACTTTACTTTATAATCACAGACAGTTTGTACATCTGTGAATTTGTTTTCAAAACCATCTAGTAGATCCGCTCTGAACTTGGTGAGCTTGTTATCTATGTAACTATCAAGGAAATCCACTGTTGCCAAAGGTGAAGGTGGTTTATTGGCCTCCAGTAGTTGCCTGAGTTGGTCATCGTGGCCAATCACCATCCCATGAACTTCATCAAGCAAGTCACTTTTTGTTTTCAAGACATCTTTAACCTCTGTCACTTTGGCTACTAAGTCTCCCATTGCTGGTGGGTATAATCGTTCTCCTTTACTTAAGTTTTCCAGGCCATCAGTTATATATTCAAAGCCTACTGCAGCATCTGGGTATTTTAGATTATTCAGCAATGATACAATCATTTTATTGGTGTCTTCCTGAATTGACAGCCTGAGACTGTCACTGATTCCACTCACCATGGATTGGAGTCTCTCAAATGATTGTGAAAATCGTCGCATTTCATCTTCCAAACGGTCTATTCGTTCTCCATATATATCTGGAGCCTTGGGACCTAGGAAGGACAGATATTACAAAATTAATGGATTACACAAATTAAATCTCAATTGAGATCAAAAAGATATTAAATAATTGTACCTCTGTTTAATATTCACTCTTGGTAAAGTCATTGATACAAGGACCTAAGGTTTATATGCCATGTTCCATAAAGGTCAGGACTCTTAAACCAAGCTAAGCGACATAAATGAAGTATACTGTTGTAAGTATCAAGGCGATTTCCCGTGGTGTTGCTCACAAGTGATCTGGAGGACAATTATGATGAGCTAATAACCTGGCCTGTCCTTATAAGGCCACTATTCAGCCAAGAAGGGTCAGTCAATTACTAATAGTTGAGGAAAGTTTTTAGATCGCTAGGTGCTTGTAAATTTTCAGCTCCAGGTTAGAAAAGTCCTTTCTCCCCCGACCTTCCTTAATATTTTTGGGACTTTAAAGAGTGATATCTGGTTTCAAAAATTTTATATAAATAGATACTACAGGGTTAGATAGTAAATAATTTGGGACCTTTTATAATAATGGAATCAAATTAGAAAGTATCTGTTTGACATATTTGTTTTACAAAACATCTCAAGTATTCCTTGTAGCAGCTCAATCCTATTTACATTCTAAACCTATAATCAGACATTAGAACTTTTAGTTTTGATTATTTGTTTGGACATGGAAATTAAGTCACATAATCTGGCAATGGAATTGTAAAACCTTCTTGTTACACCAGGACAGATTCCTCCACAAATGAGTTTACACACATGGCATTCACAGGAATGGATATATTAGTGATTTGAACTTTTGGGTGTTTTGTGTGCGTTGCTTAATGCTTCACAACTGTCAGATCCCCAACATTACCATATCTAAGCAAAAACATTTTGCTATAAAGGTGTAGCAGTTAAAAGTTTATCCTGGAAACAACCAAGGGGATAAAATTACTCTTGGGTTATATTGTAAAATGGGTGAGTGAATTGGCAGCTTGTTTTACACGCTATCAGATTATCTTTCCAAGTCAATGGAAACAAAGGGCTGCATTTAGTGAGCCCGTTGTGGATGCTGGTGGCAGACCCAGAAATGGGTGCCATTGCTGCTAGTCAATGGGCGGTCACCCCACCGCAGTCATGCGCCGGGCAGCAACTTTACATAATGGAGGCGTGGGGCCCGGCCAATCACATGGCAGGGGCGGGATGCAAGACGCCGAATACAGCGTCAGCTGACTCCGGAGCAGGTGCTGGCACCATATTTAAAGGCCTGCCAGCCCTGCTTGCATTGCTGCATTGGACTCATTTTGCTGTTTGCTATTCACAACTGAGACCAGTGTTGGAGTGAATCCTGGACCCCCCGCCACCACTTCCCCCCTCCCCTTCCCCCGGAGATAGACCCTGAAGGATGGCAAAGGCAAAACACAGGTTTTGGTCTCCTTACTTAGAAAAGGATATAATTCTATTCGAAGCAGTTCAGAGAAGGTTCACTCAGCTGATTGCTGGGATAAAGGTGTTATCTTATAAGGAAAGGTAGGGCAGTTTTGATCTGTATCCACTGGAGTTTAGAAGAATGAGAGGTGCTTTTATGGAAACATATAAGAACTTGAGGGGACTTTATAGGGTGAAAACTGAGAGGATGTTCCTTCTTGTGGGAGAAACCAAAACTAGGGGACAGAGTTTAATAATAAGGGGTCTTCCATTTAAGATGGAAATGACGAGAATTTTTTGTCTCTGAGCGTCGTTAGTCTGTGGAATTCTCTTTCCCAGGGAACAGTGGAGGGTCATTGAATATTTTTAAGGCTGAGTTAGATAGATTCTTAATTGACAATGGAGTCAAAGGTTATGGGGGTGGACAGGAAAGTAGAGTTGAGGCCACAATCAGATCAGCCTTGATTTTATCAAATGGCGGAGCAGGCTCAAGGGGCCAAATGGTCTACTGCTCCTAATTCATACGTTCATATGGCCCCATGGTTTAGCGATGCCTCCCTTGAGGCTGCCGGGGAAGGCGGGAGATCATTTTCCCCAGCGATGGCACAAAGAGATCCTCCCGCTTGATCAAGCAAGCCTGGATGGAGATAACTGAGGAGGTCAGCAGCCATGGGGTTACCCCCCCAGACATGGGTACAGCACTGCAAGAGGGTCAACGACTTCCTTCGTTCTGCCAATATGAGTGCTCCATTACACTCTCCTTTTTAGGAATTGAATGTAGCTGCACAGGAGGAAGCAGGTCATAGGGAAGGAGGCACCACAACTGTGCTGGCAGAGCAGGGAGTCCACCCTCTTTCACAGCTCACCCCCATTAACTCTCCTGAGAGCGGATGGGAGGATGAGCTATACAGGATACCCCAGTAGGGGATGAGAGGCTGATACTAGCAGAACTGTTATGTTGATCTCTCTATGAATTAAGACTATCTCCATCTTTCCACATGCAGGATAAGAGGGCTGATAACAGCAGTGAGACAGCTTGGACTGGCAGAGGCATGACGACATTCTGGCAATAGTATTGAAGACTTGTGCTCCGTAACTAGCTGCACCCCTAGCCTAGCTGTTCCAGTACAGCTACAACACTGGCATCTACCTGGCAATGTGGAAAATTGCCCAGGTATGTCCTTTGCACAAAAAGCAAGACACATCCGACCTGCCCAATTACCGCACTATCAGTCTTCTCCCGATCATTAGTAAAGTGATGGAAGGTGTCGCGACTGTGGTATCAAGCGGCACTTGCTCAGCAATAGCCTGCTCACTGACACTCAGTTTGGGTTTCGCCAGGGCCATTCAGCTCCTGTCCTCATTACAGCCTTGGTCCAAACATGGACAAAAGAGCTGATCTCCAGAGGTGAGGTTGAGAGTGACTGCCCTTAACATTAAGGCAGCATTTGACCGAGTAAGGCATCAAGGAGCCCTAACAAACCTGGAGCCAATGGGTATCAGGGGAAAACTCTCCACTGTTAGGAGTCATACCTAGCACAAAGGAAGATGGTTGTGGTTGTTGGAGGTCAATCATCTCAGTCCCAGGACATTACTGCAGGAGTTCCTCAGAGTAATGTGCTCAGCCCAAACATCTTTAGCTGCTTCATCAATGACCTTCCCTCCATCATAAGGTCAGAAGTGGGGATGTTTGCTGATGAAAGCACAATGTTCAGCACCATTTGCAGCTCCTCAGATACTGAAGCAGCCCGTGTCCAGATGCAGCAAGACCTGGACAGTATCCAGGCTTGGGCTGATAAGTGGTAAGTAACATTCGCCCCACACAATGGCCAGGCAACGATCATCTCAAACAAGAGAGAATCTAACCATCTCCCCATGACATTCAATGGCATTACCATCACTGAATCCCCCATTATCAACATCCTGGAGGTCACCATTGACCAGAAACTGAACCGGACCAGCCATATAAATGCTGTTGCTACAAGAGCAGGTCAGAGGCTGGGAACTCTGTGGTGAGTAACTCACCTCCTGACTCCCCAGTGCCTGTCCACCATCTACAAGGCAGGAGTGTGATGGAATAGTCTCCACTTGCCTGGATGGATGCAGCTCCAACAACACTCAAGAAGCTCCACACCATCCAGGACAAAGCAGACAGCTTGATTGGCACCCCATCTACCACCTTAAACATTCACTTCCTCCTCCACCACTAACGCACAGTGGCAGCAGTGTGTACCATCTACAAGGTGCACTGCAGAAACTCACCAAGGCTCCTTAGACAGAACCTTCCAAACTCTACAACCTAGAAGGACAAGAGCAGCAGATGCATGAGAACACCATCACCTGCAGGTTTCCCTCCAAGCCACATAACATCCTGACTTGGAACTATATCGCCGTTCCTTCACTGTCACTGGGTCAAACTCCTGGAACTCCCTTCCTGACAGCACTGTTGGTATACCTACACCCCAAGGCCTGCAGTGATTCGAGAAGGCAGCTCGCCACCACCTTCTCAAGGGCAACTAGGGATGGAAAATAAATTCACTGCCCATATCCCGTGAATGAATATAAAAAAGGCATCCCAGATCTTCGGCCCCTCTCCACAGCTGAGGAGGGGCGCTAGAATTAATGGGGACCCAGGGCGGCCACGCAAGTGCAGATGGTGAGACTGGAATCTCCACGCAAGGGAATGAGGATTGTCTTCAATTGACATACAGTTCATTTTTGGAGACCCACATCATGTATGGTTGGCATAATGAGATCTGTATAGCTTAACCCAAAATTTTGTGTTCTCTAATGCAAGTTAGCTTCCACAGGAGACTCTAGTAGAAGGGGGACAGCCATCAACCTCTGAGGAGGAACTGCATGTCTCTCCTGCACCTTCCACCAATGCAGGTACTTTCATCTCACTGGATTTCTGCTCAGCATTAGAATCAGGGTCACAAGCTGGTGAGAGCACCGCACACGTGCCGAAGAGCTGGCTGAGGCTGAGACAGCCAAGGCTTCTGACAGTCGGAGGACTGTGGGTGGCCAGGCCCATGCTCAGCCCGTGGCTGATGACGAGCCTCACAGAATGCTGGAGTTGCAGACAGAAGAAAGGCAACATCTGGGGGAGATTTCAGATGCAATGCACAGCCATGAGTGGACGATGGAGGAGTCCATTCATGTCCTGAGTGCTGCCATGTCTCAGGTGGGTGAGTACATGGTTCCTCCATCAAGAGGTTGGTGACCCTCATGGAGAGCCAAATGCCACAAATGCGAGCAAACCTGCACACCATCGCCTTGCCCATGAGCTCAACCTAACAGTGGCAAGGCGAGAGAAGGAAGGGGTACCTGAAGTCTTCTCCAGCTCCTTGTCTTTTTCTGGTGAACAGGGAGGTGCAAGTAAGCCTTGAAGGGGAGGAGGAGAGGCCGACCTCCACTGCTGGGGACTCCCCTCAGGATGCTGTGAGTGTGTGGACAGTGGCTCTTCAGCCCCTCTGCCAGTGAGCCCAGCTCCAGTAGCCATGATGCCTGCGGAGAGTCTGCACCAGTGCAGGAGATACCCGGTGCCCTCCAGGCCTCAGGCAGCCAGTGGATGGCCGCCAATGTCATCACAGGTCAACGTGATCAGCAGCCTGCTTCCAGCTCAGCGCAAGGGTCACACCTCATAGAAGCACTTGTAAACGTATAAAGAAAATCACCTAGAGACACTTGAGGTTTCATGGGTGTTTGAAATTTGACATTTGCTTTATGATATAAAGTTCTTTTGTTCTTGAAATTCACCTTCATTGTGTAAAAGTGATTATTCTATCATGCCTTAATTGTGAACTGCTGACTTCACCCTTCCCCCTTAGTGGATGCCAAGGTAGGCACAGCCCTCATTTGAATAGGGTTTCCCATTGGCCATAGCACGTGGTTCAGCTGGGCGCTAGGCACAGAAGACAAATAGAACGGAGGCGATAGACTGCATGCATTGAGATGAATCTTTATCGTTTTTACTCTGAGCGGCCATCAGGGTATCTGGAAGCGGGTAAGTATGAGATTGTCTCTTGCCTCCTTGGCCCGTCACTCAATTTCCCTGGCCTCCGATGCAAGGGCATCACCATGCAGTGCTGCTTGCTCATCTCCCTGCCCTGTAGTGTCCTTGTTGGTGGAGGAGTGTCGCTCAATCATGTCCTTGTCATGCAAGGCCTCCAACCTCTGCAGTGCTAGAGTGTGTAGAGCAAAACCTGCGCTGGGGATACTGCGGGGCTCCACCAGATCGATCTAGGCAACGGAATCTCATCTTCAGCAGCACAATGGCCTGCTCGATGGTTGCTCAAGTGGACCTGTGGCAAGTGTTGTAGCTCTCCTCCGCTGCATTGCAAGGGTTTATCACAGGTGTCAGTAGCCATGTCTTCAATGGGTATCCCTTGTCCTCGAGAATCCATCCCTGAAAGTGAGCAGGGGACCTGAAAAGCTGTGGCACCTGGGACTGTCAAAGCATGTAGGTGTTGTGGCTGCTTCCCGGGAAACGGGCACACACCTGCAGGAAATGTTTTCGATGGTCACAGACCAGTTGCACATTGATGGTCTGTAAGCCCTTCCTGTTGATGAAGGTGGCTGGCTGGTCCATTGGAGCCTTGACGGCCACATGCCTCCAGTCTATCACACTGATGGCCCTCTCAGCCTGACTGTCAGGGTCAGTCTGGTAGCACACATCGTCGCCGACCCTCTTGAACAGGGCATTGATCACCTCCCAGGCGTGGCGGTGGGCTGCTGCCTGGGAGACCCCACACATGTCCTCGGTGGATCCTTGGAATGATTCAGATGCGTAGAAGTGTAGTGCCACTGTGATCTTCAGGGCCACTTGCATAGGGTGACCCCTGAATCCCATAGGTCGCAACCCATCCTGCAGCAGGGTGCATAAGTCGGTGACGACCTCCCTGGAGAGCCACAGTCTTCACTGACAATGCCACTCGGACATTTGGAGGTAGCTGATTTGAGTCCGGTCCACCTCTGGCACAAGTGGGCCCTTCTTGGCATGGCTGGCTGTTGCTGCTCACAGGTAGGCGCAGCTGCCTTCTGGCCCTCCCTCCATCAGAGGTGCTGCATCACACCATGGGGGTTCAAAAAGACAGGGTATAGGAGACCCATGCCAGGTGAATAGTGGGCATACAGAGCGCTGTCAATGCAGAGATGACCTTGCCTTGGCAGCTGGGCCTTTGTTACTTCTCCCGGAAGACTCACTGTTGGCCTCCAGTGCCCGCCCGTGCCTATAGCCAACCCTTTCATTTAGCAGTATGGGCAGCTAACCCTCTCACCCAATTGTGTGGACACCCAATAGAGCCACCCAAACCCAAGACCCCCTCCCTTACAGACCACCTGAGACCATGGCACCCCATGAAGAATGCACGCTCCATAGGCTCACAATGTCCTCCGCTCCGCCCTTTTCCCCTATGCAGTGCTGGTCTTGGCTGCCTACCCATTGTGGCACTGAGGCCTCACCTCGGTGCCACCAGCTTTCAATGGCTGGGAATCCGAAGGCACATGAGGGCCACCTGTCGTCCACTTAATTCCAAGCCCCCATTGAATTGCAAGGAATTAGACGCTAATATATTAAAACTAAGTGTTCAGCAATTAAATTGCATTCCGTTGCATTGGGACGGTGAAGCCACCTTGGTGCTTTCCTGTCACTGACTAAATCCGGAATCAACGTTAAAACCTTGGATTTCCAGGTGGATGCGTCCGATGCAATTCTCTGGTGCCCTATACCACCATTCCCGCCCCAAACAGCTGCACAAAATTCAGCCCAAAATGCATAAAATGGACTGCCAAATCACTGTTGTCCATTTTGCGCGACTGTCCAAGATCAACCTTATACCTCAAATCTTTATTGCTTCCTAAATGAGTTTCAGTGCTGCATAACAAAGATCAAATAAGATCAAATTATTTCTTCCTTAGCAGCACTTTTTTGAGGAGAAAACTGTCGAAAAACCTGATACTGCTCTATGAACAGTCAAGTACAGCTATTCTTTATTAATGTTTTACCCAATGAAAGCAGAATTGCCCAAGCTTTTTACCTTATTGGATCCTTTAGTAAATAAGGAGCTTCCTGCACTACACACAACAGCCCAGAATTCCCTTAAAATTTGCACAAAAACAGCAGCGTAACTATGTCATCACGCTGATGTCAATACAATAGGTTGAGGATATTTGGGCATGTGGCTTAAGCATGTCTTTTAAACGATATGCACAATCTTCCTCTATTTAGCACCGAATAAGCAAAACTTCTGCTTATTAACCCTGTTCCACCCCATCACGCAAAAGACGGAAGAATCCAAGTTTCCTGCATTTATGTCCCTTACAAATGGCCTCTAAACTAACATGTGACATTTTAGAAGCAGCAGGATTTAAAGTTATTTCTTTGATTTATTTTAAAAAAAAATCAATTTGTTTATTTCTCATCACGGAAGCCTGCATTTTTACAGCACCAGAATGAGTTACATTAATCATGAAAGCTTTTCAATTTTTTTATTTTCTTCAACAAGTTAATTAATGTTCCTAATCTACATAAAGAATGGTTGGATGACTACAAACTTTAATTTTCATGCATAAAGAAGACTTAAAGAGAGAATATTGCATAAGTTACACATTTTCTTCAAGCCCCAATTAATGTTGATTTCGGTTTTATTAAGCTGATTTTTACATTCCAATGTATCCTAAATGAGATTGTGAGGAAATTTCACAAGTAAATTTTAGCACTGTTACACTATTGGACAAAATTCCAGCCCAAATTTAAATGAATGCTCCCATTAATTTGTACATATCTCTTGGTATAGATACTAGACCTACAGACCTTGGGGGATCTGATTCTGGATTTATGTCCCTCTGAGGGAACAACACTAAAAAAAGAACCCAACAAAATTCAAATTAATAAGATATACAAACAGAAACTGTGTAGCTGTGTAACCAGGCTGAGTTGTCCATGGTTGTAGTTTGGACACTCCTGAATTGAAGAACCAAATCTCAGTCTTTCTTTTAAGCTTATTGCAAATGAACGATAAAATGTTATTTGACAATAAGATCAGATTGTTCCAGCACCTTACAATTTCAATTAGCCTTAGGGCCCAGATACATTTTATAAAGCACTATACCTCTATGAAACACAGAGAAAAATGCCCGATGAAATTAAAACTTACCATAATAACCTTTTCTGGGTCCAGGGTGCGATGGCACAAGTTCAGGTAGTCCCGTAGGACCTTCCTGGCATGCATCACCAGAATATCCTGGACAACATCTCCATTCTAACTCTGTAACAGTCTTGTATCCAATCTTATATTTAGGTTTGAAAAAGGTTCGATACCTGTATGGAGAAATTATTATTTTTCGATCAATAAACAGTTATTTACAATCTGAAAGTTAAGAAAAATAGTTAAAACAAACCCTGCACTTCGCAATATGGCAGTAGTTTATAATGGTGTGAAAACAAGCACAAAAGTAACTTGGTCCTGATTTCTTAATTCATTCATTTATTGCTTGCGTTGATCTTTTTGCCCCAGTATAAAGCTTTACTGGCTGAGGCAAGGCTATAGATATGCAAGATATCACAGTACTTTTTTTCTTATTTCTGGAACCTGGGCATGAGAGACAGTCTAGCTTAAGAAGCTGAAGGTTCTTCTTCTTGAGAGTTTGGAGTCAATTAAATGTAATCTCAACGGGATATGTACTGAAAGCTATTCCTGGTTTCAAATTCGCAGGTTGCATTCTTTAACTCAATCAGCTCACTATCCTACAGAAAGACCTCACTATTCGTACCGAATCACCCTTTCTGCTACTCTTTAAGCTGTTACCTTGACGTTTTTGGGTTCTCTTTTTGCAGTTTTCAAAATTAGCTGCCTGCATTCATATTGTGACAGAGCACATTGTTGCTGATGTGTTGAAGGGAGTGATTGGTTGATCCCTTTCACATGCACGAGTATCTTGGACCCGAGTGTCCTTAATCAACTTTGAACATAGTTCTATATTTTCAAATACTGTTATTAAATCTAAATTAAATGACAGCTGAGAAGTAGATCTCAGTATTTGATTGAGGTTCAAAGTCATACAGGCTACTCAGCTGTCTCTAACAACTAAAAATAGCCAGTTAAATAAGACAATATATTTTTCATTAAAATTAAGCCTATACTGTGGTAGTAACAGAATGCACAAAGGGAACAAATAAGAGCCTGGTTATGTTGCACACTGGACCTGCACCTGACTTTTCAAGTCTCCTCTGATTATCTTCTATTTATATTTACTCAAAATTAAGATTGATTAATTGTTTTAACCTTCCTAATCCAGTGTGTAGTCTGATATTTATATAATGCATATTTGCATGTCAAAAAAACATTCATAGGTTTAATAGATCTGTGCCACTCTTTTGGCAATCATTTCAACTTCAATTATAGATGACAGATACTTTGAGTTATTTTTCAGCAGTTAGAGAATTATCAGTGAGTGATAATGTTGCTGTGACACATTTACAAGTTGCACTGATACAGTACTTTGTAAAATGGTATATTTTATGATAGTAAGACTTTGCATTGAATAAAAGAGGTTGAATCTGGAGATGTTTTAAAGCTAAGGCCGTCTTGCCTTTTTTACAGATATATGACTTTCACATTATTAAATATACTATCTCACCCTGAAGCAGTTTTACAATACAATCAAATCCCACGTTTTCATTTCAACTCAGTTGTAAGTGAAGCCACAGTAAAAAAGAATTTGCATTTACATAGCGCCTTTCACATCCTCATATCACAATGCACTTTAAAACTAATGAATTACTTTTGAAGTATAATCACTGTTGTTACATACAAAAATATAGGAACACCTTTGCTCAGTTCAAGAACCATAATCAGCAAATCAATAACTTTTAGCCAGTTTTTGGTGGTGTTGTGTGAGGGAGGAATGATTCTGAAAGAACGCTCTGCTCTTCTTCACATAGTGTCCCGGGACCCTCTACATCCACCTGAACAGACAAATAGGACCCTCCTTCAATTCAGCACCTTCTCAACACTGCATTGAGGGGACAGTCTAATATCAGTAAAAGCTATTTTTTTCTTGAATAATTCTTTAAAGTTATTTGACCCATTGGTACAACTCTATGACAAAATCTTTGGTAAGATTTGTTAAAACCCGTAATTGTGGAAAAAGTCAGTGGTTATTTTGATGCTCTGGTGTTGATGTTGAGGTTCAAAGTGACACAATTTCTTGGAAAGGTCACGATTCTGCTCAATTATTATTTCTTTGAAGACAGGATGGAGTCCTAATGCTGTCTTGTTGCTATGATAATCCAAACATTCCAAGTCACCCAGCAGTTTCAGTAAAAAAGGCAATAAAATCAGAAATACTGCATTACAAATTGATGTCCCTTTCCAATGATCAGCCTATGGTTAGCTGATGTAGTGCAGGGCTGAATTATAATCATTTCCCACGTCAGGTTATCAGCTGGAGAAGCCTGCGTCTGATGTCATTGTTTTGTTTAAGTTTATATTTTCCCTCTCAGCTAGCTCCAGTTTATATGCCAACTTTAGGCAAGAGGGCTGGTGACTGAGCCAAGAAGAAATGTCCAAAAGTGACCAAGTGATGATATATCACCGGATTTTCCCTTCTCTCTATCTAGAGCTCAAATTCTGCTCTCTATTCAAGATATGAAAATATTCCATCCCTTATTTAATCAGATTTAAAGATGTTTAACTTCAGATCATTAATTTTGATAGCAAAGAGTCTTGCAAGTAACACAATTTGTGTAGTTACACAACTGGCCACTTCTCCTTGATCCTAGTTATTAAAGTATTCCTAGTATTAACTAGAATCTGAGCTGAAAGGTGTTCAGCAGAGTAATTGCACCAAGTACATAGAAACATAGGAGCAGGAGTAGGCCATTCAGCCCATCGAGCCTGCTCCGCCATTCAATATGATCATGGCTGATCATCCACTTAAATGCCTTTTTCCCACACTATCCTCATATCCGCTTATGTCATTTGTATTTAGAAATCTGTCAATTTCTGCTTTAAAAATACTCAACGACTGAGCTTCCACAACCCTCAAGGGTAGAGATTTCCAAAGATTCACAACCCTCTGAGTAAAGAAATTTCTCCTCATCTCTGTCCTAACTGGCTTCCCCCTTATTTTGAATTTGTGTCCCATGGTTCTAGACTCCCCATCCGGGGGAAACATCTTAGGTGCATCTACCCTTCTATTCCTTTAAGTATTTTGTACGTTTCAATGAGATCACGTCTCATTCTTTGAAACTCTAGAGAATACAGGTCCAGTTTCCCAATCTCTCTTCACAGGACAGTCCCGCCATCCTGAGAACAAGTCTGGTGAACCTTCATTGCACTCCCTCTATGGTAATAATGTCCTTACTAAGGTAAGGGGACCAAAACTGCACACAGTACTGCAGCTGCGGTCTAACCAAGCTTCTATACAATTGAAGCAAGACTTCACTACTCCTGTGCTCAAACCCTCTTGAATTGCACACAGTACTCCAGCTGCAGTCTAACCAAGCTTCTACACAATTGAAGCAAGACTTCACTACTCCTGTGCTCAAACCCTCTTGAACTGCACACACTACTCCAGCTGCGGTCTAACCAAGCTTCTATACAATTGAAGCAAGACTTCACTACTCCTGTGCTCAAACCCTCTTGCAATAAAGGCTAACATATCATTAGCCTTCTTAATTGCTTGCTGCACCTGCATATTAGCTTTCAGTGACTTATTGACAAGGACACCCAGATCCATTTGTGCATCTATACTTTCTAATCTCTTACCATTTAAGAAATTCTCTGCACATCTATCCCTCCCACCAAAGTGGATAACCTCATATTTTTCCACATTATATTCCATCTGCCATGTTCTTGCCCACTCACTAAGTCTGTCCAAATCCCCTTGAAGCCACTTTGCATCTTCCTCACAACACACATTCCCACCAGGTTTTGTGCTATCCGCGAACTTGGAAGTACTACAGTTGGTCCCCACATCCAAATCATTGATATATATTGTGAATAGCTGGGGCCGAAGCACTGATCCCTGCGGTACCCCACTAGTCAACGCGAGAATGACCCGTTTATTGGTACTCTCTGTTTTCTGCCTGTTAATCAATCCTTAATCCATGCCAGTATAGTACCTCCTATCCCATGCTCTTTCATTTTGCTAACCAATCTCCTGTGGGGGACTTTATCAAAGGCCTTCTGAAAATCCAAGTATACTACGACCCCTTTATCAATTCTGTTCGTAACATCCTCAAAAATCTCCAATGGGTTTGTCAAACATGATTTCCCATTCATAAATCCATGTTGACTATGCCCAATCAGATCATTATTATCCAAGTGTCCATTTATCACATCCTTTAGAATAGATTCTAGCATTTTCCCTATTACTGATGTAAGGCTAACAGGTCTGTAATTCCCTGTTTTCTCTCTCTTACACTTCTTAAATAGTGGGGTAACATTTGCAACCTTCCAGTCTGCAGGAACCATTCCAGAATCTATAGATTTTTGGAAGATGGTCACCAATGCATCCACTATCCCCATAGCAACCTCTTTCAACACTCTGGGATGTAGAATATCAGGTCCTGGGGACTTATCAACCTTCAGCCCCATTAATTTCTCCAATACAGCCTTCTTACTAACACTAACTATCTTCAATTCCTCATCCCCCCCAATCCCTTAGATCTCTAATTCTGGGAGATTTCTTCTATCTTCCTCACTGAAGACAGACACAAAGTAATCATTTAGCTTCTCTGCCATTTCTCTATTCCTCATTATAAATTCTCCTGACTCTGCTTGTAACGGACCCACATTTGTCTTCGCCAAACATTTCCTTTTTACGGACCTATAGACGCTTTTACAGTCTGTTTTTATATTTTTTGCTAGCTTACATTCATATTCTATTCTCTCTTTCTTTATCAGTTTCTTCGTCCTCCTTTGCTGTATTCCAAAATCCTCCCAATCATCAGGTTTACTACTATTTCTAGCAACTTTATAGGTCTTTTCTTTCAATCTTATACAATCTTTAACTTCCTTTGTTATCCACGGTTGACTGCCTTTACTTTTGGGGTTTCTGTGCCTTGGAGGAATGTATAGTTGCTGTAAACTATTTCTAAATATTTCCTAAAAGACCATCCATTGCCTATGTACTGTAATACATGTTAATGTATTTTCCCAATCCACCTCAGCCAATTTGCCCCTTATACCTTTGTTCAAATTTAACACCCTGACTTCAGATTGAACGACCTCACTTTCAAACATAATGTAAAATTCTATCATATTATGGTCACTCATCCCTAACGGTTCTTTTACAACAAGATTATTAATTAGCCCTTTCTCATTACATAATATTAGATCTAAAATAGCCTGCTCGTTAGTCAGTTCCTCAACATACTGCTCTAGAAAACCATCCCTAACACACTCCAGAAACATGACCAATAATCAACTTCTGCTACGTAAAAAAAGCCTGCAAAAATAAGTGGCAACTGCTATTAAGACATGAAAAAAATGAAGTGACTATACCTTTGATTGATGCCACTGATATGGTAGATGCTATTGTTTCATATAATCAGAAATATGAATTAACTCCTATTAAGACATATGTTACCACATTGTTGACAGGACTAATTCTTTGTTTTCATTACAGTTAAGTCATAAAAACCTTTGAACTAGAAAACACATTGTGCAAATTTCTGCTACAGCAGATGTAACATCTGCAGCACAACTTTCACTGACAGCCAACCTGCTTTTGAACAGCAGCTGCCCTTCATTCTTTGGGGTTCCTGGTAGCATCTGCACACAGTTTTCGGAAGAAGCTGTTCTAGTAACAGAAACTGACCAAAATGATGACCTATTATTATGAAACATCTTCCCATACACACATTTTTTCCAATGCTGTATATTTAATTCAGTGGTTGCTTTAATACCTGGCAGATCTTCAAATGCTTTTCTCCTGATGCCAGTCTAAAGTTTCCAGCATATGCATTGTTACCTTTCAACTGGAAATGGTGTTATTGACAACCTGGAAGGACACTGATATGATGACAATGCCACTATACCACTGTCCTTTGTTACTTATAGACATGCATGTTAAGATACAAGTATCCTCTTGTATCAAACCACCAAATCACAGAGTCTTGCAGCATAGAAGGAGGCTCATCAGCCCACCATGTCGATGCCAGCTCTTTGAAAGAGTTATTGAATTAGTCCCATTCTCCTCTCTCCCTTTTCCCATAGTTCTGCATTTTTTTTCTTTTCTAGTATCTATCCAATTCCCTTTTAAAAATTACTATTGAATCTGCTTCCACCATCCAATCCGGCAGTGCATTCTAGAATGTAACATAAAAGCTGCATTAAAAAATTCTTATCATCACTCTCTGATTCTTTTGCCAATTATCTTAAATCTGTGTCCTTTGGTTACTAACCTACTTGCTAGTGGAAACAGTTTCTGCTGATTTACTCTATAAAAATCCCTCACAATTTTGAACGTATTTTTAAAATCGTCTCTACTATACCCTGTCTGCTCTAAGGAGAACAATCCCAGCTTTTCTAGTCGCTCTGCCATGTATCCAATTAAACAACATTAGAAAACTCCACCTTTTCCAATCAAAAGAATGCTTTGGATTACTTGAGTGGATTTTAAATGATTCTGTGCCAAGTTATTTACTCTTTCAAGTTCAGTCTTGAGTGGAGTCTTTGTTCAATTCAATCTGTAAGATGCTACGAATTGAATTTAATAAAATTTAAATAGGGTAATTGTGGTACTAAATCATATCACTGTCATGAAAACCGTCAAAGGTATTTTCCGATGAAAAATATCTGGCATCTTTCATGAGTACACATTCGGACGCGTGATGGTCCTTCCCTTGCCTCTAGAGGGCACAACAGCGCCATGACTCAGAAAGTTCCTTCCTTTGCTCAAAAATAAATGATCCCAAAGTACATTGCAGTTTCTCGGTTCAGAATCATATTTCAGTTTGTTTTTTGTCAGTTTAGGGCAACTGTCTCAAATTTGTTTATCAAGATACTTGAACACTTCGGTAATAAAAAAGTTCCATTTATTAATTTCCACAGAATGTGAAAACACTGAATAACATTACGCCAGAAACATTCAACCATCAAGTTTTAATCAGCTCAACCTATTCGGAGCAATCTTCCACTGAAAGCTGCATAAAAGCAGTCATTTCAGCCTGTGTTCTTTTGCGCACGTGAAGCGTTGCTATGTTTATTTTGAAACCAGGAAACTCACTTGTGGATTTGAATTTAAAGGCAAGGTGCACTTTAAAAAGTCAGGGCAATATGCAATCACTCCCCCAGCCCCCTTCTTAATGATTTTCCCTGCCTGGATTAAAACATGTCCTTTATTTCCTGATGTGTGCAGGGTCCCATCAAAATCAATCTGCATTGTATCTTCTACTGTGACAGGGTCTTAAAAAGTCTATAGTGTTCAGGGCACCACTCGACTGGAAACAAATAGACAGACACCACAGCTGTAATCGCAAATTAGCAGCGATTTTTCCTCTCGGGCTCCTCCTGTGTTACTTATGTTGTGTTGTGCAGCGTTTAGAGGTTTAAAAACTTACATGACCACTCCCGGACACTTCAGTTGACCCCAAGCACATTGGTGGTACTCGGCTTTTACATAGGTGTCTGTACCGTCCTGCATCGTGCAAGTGATATTCTTTTTCACAATATAGGCACAATAGTTCCTACAAAAAAAAGGACATGTATTTTTTTTTGCACTGGAGCATTTACAGAAGCAACACTGCATCTAACTAGGTGCCAAATCTCCTCTATACCTTACAGAAATGAAACTTACTATTAACAAATAGAAAAACATATAACGGTGACCGAGCGAGTCTTTTTGTCAAAAACAAATGCAGTGAATTTATTTTTCGAAGTGGTATACAATTTCGATCGTCCTTGAGGGTTTTTAAAATCAAGAATCATTGAATTGAGGATCGAAAATGAAAAGCTCCGCCAGTTTGCAGAGAAGTTGAAAAAAGGCACGAGCATATTCGTCCCATATGTTTTCGTCGCGTTTTTTTTTGCAAAATAACAAATGCATGAAATTACATCAAATACGTGGAGGTTTAACATTGCAGGCAGTTGGAAGAATAATTGCGTTTTATTGCTGAGCAAAGTAAAAGGAACTCACTTGTGTCGGCCGGTGACCCGTCCTGCTCCTTTCAGACTGGGGCTGGATCCTGAGCTGAAGAGGTTATATCGGTAAGGAGCGTAAAAATTGCCCTTCGCATCGATGAGTGTGAGGATGGTTAGCAGCAAAAGACAAGGCAGGATCACAGGGGCAGACCCCACTGTGCTTTCCCACATCGTGACAGCTTCTCCAAGTGGATCTCCAACCCGTGGCTTGCCTGACCGAGGAGGCACAAATTGTCCGATCCCTGGGTGCAGAAAAAGAAATTCAGTGTGAAAGTGACCGGCCAGTTAGAGTAAAACCTCAGTGTCACTGTGCCAGCCCGAACGGGAAAGTGTGGGGAGGTGGAAGAAATAAAGAGTTTTCTCCCCGAGTGAGATACAACAGGCCAGATCGGAGCTGAGATGTTGGAGGCTGGTGTTCAAGAGGGCAATCGATGAGCCTTTCACTCTGGACCTTGGTCTATATGTCAGCACTGATCGCCTGTACCTCCAGCACTAGCGCACTCATGCAACTGGGCGTTTCATTGATATTAGCACAGCAGAAACAGCCACCCCCCTCTTCCCACAGAGCTGCCAATGAGGGAGCAGGGACCCTCTCCCCTCCTCCCACCTTTAATGTACACCAGAGCCACTCTCACTACCGTTCGGGCAGAAGCCAAACTTTTGATCTTTCAAGAATCACATATTCATTTGAAGCACAGGTTCCCAGTGTTAGCGAACCGCCTGTAGTCCCCACCCGGCGGATTGTTTCACCAAGCGTTCCGCCCTTTTTGCTAGCCTGCCCCTTCTCCCTTTGCAGTTCAGGCATCTTCTGGTTTAATTGGAGATTATTAAAAGGGAATGAAACCGCAGGCGAACGTGGTTGTTGTAATATAATCCAACCAAGTAAAACAGAAGTTTTGGCAAAAAAGGAAAATCCCAGTCTGGCCGCCGCGAAACAATAGGCATCATTCAAAATGTTATTCCGGGGTAAATGCAACGAGTTCAGGTGGTGCTGGAAGATATCCCAGTGCGTCTGTGTGTGTTTTATTTATGTTGAAGGGGTTCGAATGACTGAAGCTTTTCTGGAGACAGAGAGAAAAGGAGATGGAATGTGATTTTTTTTTAAAAAAAAGGAAAAACCATGTCCAGCCAGGAGTCGCGGATTGTAAAAGTAAAATGTCATTCCAGAGTTGAGGACAGGTTAGAGAGTGTATGCTGCTCAGTCCCCGCAGTACTGAACAGCCACAACTCAGCCAATTCCCCACTCTCCACCGCAGCTGCAGTCTGGGGCCAGACTGGAGCCTTAACGTGTTGCACAAGGGAATTAATAGAGAAAAAAATACTTTAACGTGGAGTGGATGGCACTTGAATTACCCACGCTATAGTTAGGAAGAATAGTGTGAACCAGTAAGTTTAGAACTATTGGAATACACAGTTTAATTCAACAGTTGTTTACATTGTGAGATGTCCTTCTACGTTGTCACAATAATTAAAAGCTGCAACCTGCTTTTGGAAAGTCACTGCCTTAATTCCTGGTTACAATTCACTTTGACCAAGATTGGATTGTTTATGTTTTATCCTTTAAAATGAGGAGAGGGTGCAATAAATTCACAATCCCCCGCCACCTCTACCAGCTAAAAGTACTCTGCCAATCTGTCTGATAATGGCTTGTGTTCCCTAGTAAAATGGGCACAGCACCTTTTCCGAGCAGTTAGACGGGGAAATGCTTCGTCCATGTACTTCGGATTTCGTGCGGTTTTACTGAAATTTGAGATTCGCATTCGGTGATTGCAGGATTAATGAATCCGAGTCAAACTTTATAAGTTACAGACGTTGGGCGGGTAAAAAGGCATCTCTGAACATTGAAGCAGGAAATCTGCCATTTGGTTATAAATCAAATACACACTCTAGAGAGTGATGGAAACCCCAAAGGCTTCATCTTCATTTTGTTAGGTCAGCTCATATGTACCAACCTTAAGTGGCCCTATGCCTCTTACTGACCCCTGCAATCTCATCACAAACAAGACAGATGAATGTTTGCTTTCTGTATTAAAAAGAGAGTAGATTTGGAGTCTTGTATCCAGTTCTGGGCACCACACTTTAGGAAGGCATTAGAGAGAGGCATTAGAGGGAGTGCAGAAAAAAATCACCAGAATGATTCCAGGGATGAGGAACTTCAGTTATTTATTTATTTTATTTATTTAGAGATATAGCACTGAAACAGGCCCTTCAGCCCACTGAGTCTGTGCCGACCAACAACCACCCATTTATACTAACCTTACAGTAATCCCATATTCCCTATCACTTCCCTACACGAGGGGCAATTTACAACGGCCAATTTACCTATCACCTGCAAGTCTTTGGATGTGGGAGGAAACTGGAGTACCCGGCGAAAACCCACACAGACACAGGGAGAACTTGCAAACTCCGCACAGGCAGTACCCAGAATCGAACCCAGGTCCCTGGAGCTATGAGGCTGCAGTGCTAACCACTGCGCCACAGTTATGTGGATAGATTGGAGAAGTTGGGACTGTTTTCCTTAGAAAAGAGAAGGTTGAGGGAAGATTTGATAGAGGTATTCAAAGTCATGAGCGGTCTAGACGGTAGATAGAGAAAAACTGTTCCCAATGGTGGAAGGATCAAGAACAAGAGGGCACAGATTTAGGGTAATTGGTAAAAGAAGCAATAGCTACATGAGGCGAAACATTTTTAAATGCAGCAAGTGGTTAGGATCTAGAATGCACTGCCTGAGAGTGTGGTGGAGGCAGGTTCAATCGAGACATTCAAGAGGGAATTAGACTGTTATCTGGAAGGGACGAATGTGCAGGGCTATGGGAAGAAGGTGGGGGCTGGCATTAGGTGAAGTGTTCTTTTGGAGAGCCAGCACATACACAATGGACCGAATGGCCTCCTGTATGCTTTAACAAGTCTGTGAAATCAAACAGGCATTGATTTATTCGCCAGATGAGATTAAATCATTATTGGGATGTGGGTGTCACTGGCAAAGCCAGCATTTATTGGCCATCCCTGGGTGCCCTTGAGAAAGTGGTGAGCCACCTTCTTGAACCGCTGCAGTCCATGTGGTGAATGTGTTCCCCCAGTGCTGTTAGGAAGGGAGCTCCAGGAATTTGATCCAGTGATAATGAAGGAATGATTTATATCTAAGTCAGAATGATGTGTGACTTTGATGGGAAATTGGAGGTGGTCATGTTTCCATGTCATAGAGAGATACATCACTGAAACAGGCCCTTTGGCCCACCAAGTCTGTGCTGACCAACAACCACCCATTTATACTAATCCTACATTAATCCCATATTCCCTACCACATCCCCACCTTCCCTTAATTCTCCTACCTACACTAGAGGCAATTTACAATGGCCAATTTACCTATCAACCTTCAAGTCTTTGGCTGTGGGAGAAAACCGGAGCACCTGGCGGAAACCCACGCGGTCACAGGGAGAACTTGCAAACTCCACACAGGCAGTACCCAGAACTGAACGTGGGTCGCTGGAGCTGTGAGGCTGCAGTGCTAACCGCTGCTGCACTGTGCCGCCCCATGTCCTTCTAGGTGGGAGAGTTTGTGGGTTTGGGAGGTGTCATGGAAGAACGGTTGAAAATAAAATCTACCATTTAGATGGCGAATGTTCTAGGGGAAAAAGTGCATTCACCTAGAATCTTATATTAAGCAACTGGTGCAACAGCACACTTGCTATTTGCATTCTCAATCTTTTGGAGATGCATCAAAGATATTGTTTCTCTGAAAATTCATAACAAAATGGAAATTAAGGAAACAATCCTTGAGCTTCTAAGGAAGAGCGTTCAGGGTTATTTGGTAGATAGCACCCTCCCAGAATGCTAATAATGTAAACAAAGCACATTAGGTTTTGCTATTCATTTTGAAACTGATCAAAATATACCAGCTTTGCTATTTGCGTCTATAATTAGCAGCTGCAACACTCATTACTTGTACATCATCACTTCATGATTAAACATTGTCCTGTGCATGTGCATACCATATGCAAACTTTTAAGGAGGACATTGTTGCCTTGGTGTGCCACCTGAATTTTCCCTTAAAGTGGAATGTACAATCAAGCATCCACCAAACTGTCCCAAAACAAAAGGGCTTTAGGGCAGTGGATGTGTTCTGAAATGAAAAATGATCAATAACTCATGGGAGTCTTGTGTTTCATGGTTGGTGTTTAAGGCTGTGGTTATACTCTAGCTACCGATCTTACAGCTGGCAGCTGTGAATTTATATTGTCTGGCTGTGAATCTAATTCCTCTGGCCAAGAGAGAGCTCAATGTTTGCGGTTCTACATACAGATGCAGAGCTCTGCTGCTAGTTGATACATTAAAAATTTTTGAAAATGTGAGGACATGAGATAATTTTCCTGAAGGGGTCTTGCACTGTCTCTATATTCAGTTTGTAGTCAGTTTAAAACTTAGCTCTTCAGTTTTACTGTTACTTCTGCATTACAATGAAGATTCTAATAAAACTGTACTCTGACAATGTGCTTTATGATTACTGTGCTTTTCTTCTCTAAAAATCAATGTCCTGAATTGATTTATATTCAGAAGGTCAATGCGCATTCCTCTGAGAAAGTGCCAAACTTAGTCACTACAGATGTGCAATAAAGGTTCATCAAATTCTTTACAACAGCTAGGTTTTACATAGCTTAAACCAGATGTCCAATTTGTGACTTACATTGATGTACATCAAACTGACAACAGCATAACTCCTGCAATCATTGTGAGAATGCAAGAGCCAAAGAATACACTTCTATAGGAATTTGCTGTTTTTGCTGTGTGTCATGACTGAACTGTTGTAAGACTTGCAGTGTGATTAAAGCTGTATGACCCCACTTTTTTGATTGCACTTCCACAAATACAAGGACAAGGACCTCTGGAAAATTATTGTGAAAAGCTAATACATTTTCTTTGCAGAGGCTTATGGACACCTCAGAGTAACTGCCACAACAATTTTAACTCTACTACCACCCTGTATCTGCTGCATGGGCCAAGTTCAAATCGACCTTTTAATTTGTCTGATTTGTCCCTAGAAACAAAGCTTCTCATTCCTGGTATCATCCCTTCTACACTCTTCCCAAAGTAATTAATTTCCCCCCCACCCCCCCGCCCCTCCCCAAAAATTTGGGCACAGTCCTTAGGTTAAACAGGATTGTGTTTTATTGTATTTTTTCCTTTGCCAGTTTTCTTTCCTCTCTTGGAAGTATTGACATTGAAGTACAGATTCTGGTACCCTGCCCGTGTGTGAGCATAGACAGTGAGTGTATTCAGGCCATTTATAGAATAGTCCAATTCTTTCCTTGCCATGCAAAGTTTCAGCAGGCGATTACTGTGATCATGTTTGGAAACCCTGCTGATTTCCCCCTCTTTATCCTGGGGCTGCTGGGATCAGTTATCATGTCCAGGTGAGATCAAATAACTCCTTGGACCTTCTTGGTCAGTATGGCTTACTTACTGACTAAGCCATCAGGAAGCATTTGTTCAACTCCTTTGAAATTTTATACTCTCAACCCCTTCCCCCACTTTATAACTGCAATTATTTTGGGAATTTAAACAATATCGTTTACCAGGGAAATGGACAAGTATGCTAGCTACAAAGTGTTGCTTGTTTTATGCTTACAGTTCCATCAAACCAAGTCCCCATACAACCTCACAGTTCTTTCATTGATAACCATACATACCAGACTCCAACAAGGCACACATTCAAGTTGCAAGAGGTTCCTACTTACACCTAACAACTTACACCTTTCTACATCTTATGTAGGAAGAACAATGGTTTAAATTCTAGAATGTTGATAGCATTGGGATTCAACACATCAGGCAAATACACTCAACTTTGTTAAGGTAGTAAACATGACTCCACTTTAACGATGCCCAAATTTGCTACTGATTGTTCAGAATAAGGTATTAGCACATCAACGATGGGCATCCCAGGTAGTTGAGTAAGTGGAGAGGACAATGGTGGTAAGGCTGTATTGGACCACTGCATTGTGCACATGTGAATAGTACTGTTGGTACAATGGGCAATGCAGGCATTTAAGTGATGGACACTGTTATACATTTGTTTCTTTGACCGTCTTCTGGTCCCTTTTAGGGTTCAATGCCTCAGACCACTCCTGCAGTTGATCCTGCACTTTCTAAGTCCAGAGAATGCTACCATTTCCTCTGACATCTTGGTACATTTGTAGGTGATCAAATAGAGAACCCTCTTTACCTTGTGACAATTGCTACTTTCTCATGGAAGCTCACAAGCCTTACTATTTTTTTCTGAAGGTTTACATAGGAGCAAGAGTTAGCCATTCAGCCCCTTGAGTCTGTTCCACCATTCAGTTAGATCATGTCTGACCTGTACCTCAACTCCATTTACTCACCTTTGCACCATATGCATTGTTCCCCTTATCCTTTAAAAATCTATCAATCTTAGTCTTGAACATTTTAATTGTCCGAACATCCACAGCCTTTTGGGGAGCGAGTGCCAAATTTCCACTACACTTAGCGTGAAAAAGTGCTTTCAGAGTTTGCTCCAAATTCTAACTTTAAGATTATCTGGTAGCTTGTGATGTCCCCACCAGAAGAAATACCCTATCAAATCGCTTTGTTATTTTAAACAACTCAATTAGATCACTCCTCAAGGGAATACAAGCCAAGGTTACACAACCTGCCTCATTAGTTAACTCTTTAAGCCATGGTATCATTCTAATGAATCTGTGCTGCACACTCTTCAAGGACAATATATTTTCTTGAGGTTTGTTGCCTAAAACTGAACACAGTATTCCAGATGGATTCTGACCAAGGGCCTGTACAACTGAAACATCACTTCCTCACTTTTGAATTCTTACCCCTTTGTCATAAAGGTCAACATTCTATTCACCTCTTTGATTACGATTTGTAACTGTGTACTCAGTTTTCATGATCTGCATCCATGGGTATAACATGCCTCCATCCTTACCTCATGCCTACTACTACTGACATTTTTATTTATGCTTTTGATACTTTCAGAGTCGGTGGAGCCAATTTTAACCTACCCCGCGTATTGGGAAACTGATGGGATTAACTGTAATGTTGGTTTTATACCCCGCCAGTTTTATTCTTCACTGAAATCAAAGGAGAGCAATATTGAGTACAGAATAAAACCAACATTACACCCAATCCCTTTTTGTGAGTTGGGTTAAAATTGCCCCCAGCGAGGTTGATTTTCATCTTTGGCATACATCAGGCAGGCGACATCATCGGACGCCAATTTGTCTGGTTCGGGCAGTTGCTTTGGCCACCTAAATTGAGGCCCATTTGAAAATGGCAGTGAGTGAGTCTTAGGTGGGAAGTCAGCAGTATGTTTAATTTTGATATTTTAGTCTCACTAAGTCACCATTTCTGCTGATAAATTGGGCGATAGAGAGACCAACATTGTGGCCTATTACTCCAAAGTTCTCTATGCTGGCCTCCCTAACTCAGTCCTTCACAGAATGAAACTTGTCATAGTCCCAGGGTTTGATTTTCAATCCAGGGTTGGGAACCTGACACCTGGATAATTTCTGGGTCTTGACCCCGCACCTCCATGCGTGTCACTCATGCAACATTATTTATAAATGCAAATAGCCTGATTGGGCAGGAGGCAAGCTCAGTACCCAATTTGCCTGGCAACAGAGGCAAAGGCAAGCAACAGTCATGATGGGGCCTGTCATTGCCTTGCTGAGGAGAGCAGGCAGCTCCTCAGAGGGACAACAACAAACAGTGAATGGAATAGAGGCGAAATGGCCAAAACAAAGGTACTGCTCATGTCCCCACGTAGGATACCAGGGCTCCTAATAATTTTAGACATTTAAAAAAAACACTTTCTCTTTGCCCCACAGCAAACTAACATGCACCAGACTGCTCAGCCTCACTGGAACCTCCTTCCAAAATTTCGGTGATGATCTCCCTGGCCCATTAACAAGCTCCTAAAGGAGCAAATGGGCCCTTAATTGAAGGCTAGCGGCTCTTGTTCTCTTGCCCAGCCCTTACATTTCTGGGGACTACCTCAGGGACCGCAATCTTCAAGAATGTATCAGCTCCAGTTCCTGACTACGTGGCTTATTGGAAACCCGGCCCTCGTTCTCTTATCATGCCTCTCCTCACCAATCTTTTTGTTCTCTCTCTCCCAATTCATAAATTTCAAAATGTTTGTCTTCATCAATGACGCCCTCCATGATCTTGGCCCTTCCTATCCTTTGTTTGACTCTTCCAACTGTGGCCTCCTTTGTATTCCCCCCTCCCTTCTGTTCCATCCTTGGCAACAGAGCATTGTTTCAGCCCCACACTCTGGAATGCTCTCCCTAAACCTATCTGCATTGCGACCTCTCTCCTTTGCTTCAAAACCTATAATTTTGGTTACCACAGGCAACCCTGCTCTCACCATTGCTAGGTGTTCACAGTTACTTTCATGTTTGTGAAGTGATTTGAAATATTTAATTATTGCTCCTGATGGTAGGACAGTGCACATTATTGTTTTTGATGACAACTAAGCATAACATGTGTTTAATCCTCATTCACACCTTAACCCCCAAAATAAAAATGACTATACTAAGTATATTCTCAGTTACATGCTGTCAAATGTAGGCATACCCTTGCCTTCAAAAATAAAAAGTGGGTATACTCAATACATCCTCATCTACACTCCTTGTTGGATATTTCCAGATAATAAAGCTAAGGTGCATGCAGCAGAGAACAGTAATCATGGAAATATGATGGATTTCTACCCTCATCCATGCAGGGATCTGAAGTATTGTTTTAAGATACCTACTGTACACCCAGTAATGACCCTGTTGACTGCATATTCCTAATTGTATCTTTGGTTATTTGCTGTTCTTGGATGTTGCAATGGTGTTCTAAGCCATTTGAAGATAATAGTTTCTGTCTGCTAAGAACCTTCCTTTCAGTATGCCTTTTTCTTCAAATAAATCAGCTACAGAGGATTGTCTTAAAATGAAAGAATCATGACTGCTGCCTGTACGTTGATGGAGTGTATTAAGGTCTAGATGTCCACATAGGTGCTGTTAATAATGCCCCGGACTTTGTGGAATTGTGCAATGCAGAAAAGTTGCAATGCCTCACATTTTGTTGCTGGTTTGCCCTGGGGAAAGTGATGAGAATGTTTGTACCGGTGAACAACTTGTCAGAGATTTGCTTGAATCTTCTTTGCAGCTTCACTGATGTGGCCCTTATCACAGTTCAGAATGAGCCTGAAAATATAAGTTCAAAGCTTTGGTGACCTTGACTTCACAATCAGTATCATCCCTGTGGTGAAGCTTGTCTGTAATTCAGATTCCAGCAGATGGCACAATTCACTGATGAGGCCATTTTCCTCCTGTAGGTGTGTCTCCATATGTAGACACAGCTGTATTGGTAAGGATGGATGCAAGACTCCACGTCTGGTGCAAACGATCCTGCTTTTTATCCCTTCTTTCATTATCTTCTTCCTCTGTTTAAAAAAATGAGTGGAATAACCATATCCAGAATTTTAATCATAGCAATCAAATATATCGCTACAGAAATATAGTAAACTGAAAGAAACAGCAAAAATTCAACCAGAAATGTCGCTAATACAGTATTCAAAAATACAGAATTAAAGTCCCCCTCACCCCCGCACAATCAATAAAAGCACTCCTGTGAAAACTCAGCAGATTTCCCTTCAAGAACTTAATTCAAAGATTACAACATGCTTCACGTTCTTCACCCATTTTATACGGACGAGCTGACCGTGCAGAACATTTTCCATAAGGAAAATAGAGAAAATGCGTCTTAGAGATTCCTGAATCTGATAATTTTATTGGAAAACCAAGGTGAAATGTCAAGATCAATAGTGCATAGAATTGTTATAGCACAGAAGGAGGCCACTCAGCCCATCATGTCTGTCCTGGCTCTCCAAAAGAGCACTTTACCTAGTGTCATCCCCCACCTTCTCCCCATAGCCCTGCACATTCTTCCTTTTCAGATAGCAATCCTATAAGATTTAGAAAGTAAAAATGATGAAGTATGGCACGTAAAATTTGAATTTAAAATAAATGAATATTAAACAAAGAAGAAAAGGCTGAAGGGGGCAAGGAGATCCACAATTTTGAGATCCTCGGAAAGAATGTGTTAGAACAGAAGAGCTTGTGATGAGTCTTGACTTAAACCCAGTGACGAAAAGGAACACAAAGTGTGTTATCTTTGCTCTTTAAAGAAAACAACAGAGAAAGAAAAATAATTTGAGCACCGATAAACAATCAATAAAGTATAGATACAGGAAAGCTTATGGGAAAGGTCAGTAGGAGAAGTTGAAGAGATGCGAAGGATTGCTATCAGACAGCAAGTACTTTCTTGAATCTTGTCTGGGAGTGTAAAAGTGTGCTGAAATGACTTCCATGGTGTACAAGTCTTGGAATAACTTTAATTTTATAGAGTTTATATAGTTAGCACCATAACTGCAGTCTTAAGCACTCAGTCACTGGTCAAGTAAGGCGAGCAATGCATTGCGGCTAGTCCTATTATATTACCTTCAGTGCGTAGAGTCATATACGGCACAGAAGGAGGCCAATTTGGTAAATCAAGTCCATGCTGGCTCTCCAAGGAACTATCCAGTCAGTCCCACGCCCCATTAGATCCTTGTAGCCCTGCAAGTTTATTTCCTTCAAGCGGCCAACCTATTTCCTTTTGAAGTCATTGATCGTCTCCGCTTCCACCACCATTGTGGGCAGCGAGTTCCAGGTCATTACCACTTGCTGCGTAAAAAAGTTCTTCCTTATACTCCCCCTGCATCTTTTGCCCAAAACCTTCTATCTGTGTCCCCTAGTCCTTGTACCATCAGTTAATGGGAACAGTTTTTCCTTGTCTAACTTATCTAAGCTTCTCATAATCTTGTATACCTCTATCAAATCTCTCCTCAATATCCTTTGCTCTAAGGAGAACAACTCCAGCTTTTCCAACCTAACCTTGTAACTAAAATCCCACATCCCTGGAACCATTTTGGTAAATCTCTTCTGCAGCCTCTCAAGGACCCTTACATCCTTCCTAAAGTGTGGTGACCAGAACTGGATGCAATACTTCAGTTGGGGCCTAACCAGATCTTTATAAAGATTCAGCATAACTTCCCTGCTTTTGTACTCAATGCTTCTATTTATGAAGCCCAAGATCCCATATGCTTTACTAACCACTCTCTCAATATGTCCTTCTACCTTTAAAGATTGATGCACATGCACCCCCAGTCTCTCTGTTCCCGCACATTCCTTAGAACTGTGCCAATAACTCTATATTGCCTTTTCTTATTCCTTCTGCCAAAATACTTCACCTCACACTTGTCAGTATTAAATTCCATTTGCCACCTGTCTGCCCATTTTGCCAGCCTATCTATATCCTGTTGCAGGCGTTTTATATCATCCTCACTGTTTGCCACACCCCCAAGTTTGGTGTCATGGGCAAGTTTTGAAATTCTGATCTCTGTTCCAAGATACACATCGTTTATGTATAGCAAAAAAAATTACTACATTTGTATTAATGTCCAATTATAGGAAGAGATGATAAAATCAATATTGTTAGATATTACATTTTGTTGATATTTTGTCAAAACTTGACATACCTTGTTTAATTAAGAATTTAACCACTATACTAGGTTGAGTTTCTGAGTTTTAGGCATTTTGGATGTCCCTTTTGTGTCAAAAGTGATTTGTGAGCTTGGAGATCTTCATGAAGCACAAGATTGACAGTGCTCCCCCCCACCCCTCCTCCCCCCACACCCCAATAGGGGAGGTGGTGGTGTGGTGGTAATTTCAAAGGACTAGCAACCCAGAGGCCCAGCCATAGCTCTGGGGATATGGGTTCAAATCGCACCATGGCAGATGGTGAAATTTGAATTCAATTAATAAAAATCTTGAATTAAAAGCTAGTCTAATGGTGACCATGAAACCACTGTTGTAAAAACCGATCTGGTTCACTGGGGAAGAAAATAATCTGCCATCCTTACCTGGTTTGGCCTACATGTGACTCTAGACCCTTAAATGCCCTCTGAAATGACCTAGCAAGCCACTCATTTCAAGGGCAATTAGGGATGGACAACAAATGCTGGCCTAGCCAGTGACCCTACATCCCATGAACAAATAACAAAGAAAATTCACATGGTGTCTTTTGTGAGAGTTGCACAGCAAGTGGTTGGAACATCAAAACATTCATGGTATGAAATATCAGAGGTGAGGATTATGAGAATATGCAGCAAACTTTTAACAAAATACATTAGTTACAGTTTACTCAAAGTAAGATTCAGTGTGACAAGTTTCACTTGAAATCAGCTCTTCTCAACAATAATGACAATAAGACCATGAATGCATGTTTAGAATCAAGAAGTTTTATTTTGCTGTTACATGAAGCAATGGTGCAGGGGTGCACATCTGTACTGTCTTCAAGGATCTCCATGCAAGTATGTCATTATGTCAATAACAATGCAGCTTCAGTATTCAACCTTTGGAAAATGTACATTTTGGACAATTCAGGTCCAAAGCCATATTTACCATCAGTGTTGGACTAACACCAATGAGATAATACTGCATTAACACACAGGTATCAGCTGTTGCCCAGTGACGAACAAGGAAGATAAAATACCAATTTTGGGCTCACTCTGGCCTTTCTGACAACAACACCAGAACCCATGAACATAGGCCTAAGGTTTTGTTGCAATAATACCATGAGGTATTATAAGTTTCTTTCCAAATGAGATTAAACTGGGTTCTGGCCAAAGTGATGTTTTGGTTGTAAGTATAACTTTTGAATCACAGGAAGATAATGAGATGGATAGAAATATTGAGAGGGGCTAATTGAACCTAGTTAGAGTCAACATTTTTGGGACAGGAAGGAAGAAAACTATGAATTAAAATTGAAATTAAACTATTGGGTGAAATGAAAACTACCAGAAATGGCACAAGACTTTGATTTCAAGTTACCATCAACTTGCTATTTTATGTATCAGGAATTTATCTGTCACCGGTAAAGTTAAGTAATTCTGGCATGGCACTCATTTTAATTAGTTCACCTACTTTCAAATGAAAAATAACAGAGAAGGATTATTAATAATGGTGTTTAAATAAACTGAAAGTCTCTCATTTTGTCAGAATTTTGGAAGCAGTACAAGAATACTTTGAAAGAATCTTGTGGAAGTAAGTTATAAATTAAAGAGTAAATCTATCACAGCTTCATTGCATCAGTAATGATTCAATAAATGGAACTCATGCAGAACATAGATTACATCGCATCCTTTATGATGATTCCAAAATTTTAAACTATAGGGATTTCTTAATGATGAACTTTACAGTAAAGTATTTTTTTTTTACCAAGCATAATACTGTACTTTAAAAAATCCAAAATTGTGTTATATTCTATGTGCTTAATACCGCAAAACATTTTTACAATAGTAGATATTTATATATTAACAGCCTGAGTGTATACGTTTTAGCACATGTGATTATCATAGAATCATAGAAAGTTTAAGGCACAGAAAGAGGCCACTTGGCCCATCGTGTCTGTGCTGGCTGAAAAACGATCCAACCATTCTAATCCCAGATTCCAGCATTTGGTCCGTAGCCCTGCAGATTATGGCGCATGAGGTGCATATCTAGACTCCTTTTGAATGAGATGAGGGTCTCTGCCTCAACTACCCTTTCAGGCAGTGAGTTCCAGACCCCCACCACCCTCAGGGTGAAAAAAGTTTTCCTCATCTCCCCTCTAAGTTTTCTACCAATCACTTTAAATCTATTCCCCCTAGTCACTGACCTTTCTGCCAAGGTGAATAGACCCTTCACCTCCACTCTATCCAGGCCTCTCAAAATTCTATAAATTTCAATCAGATTTTCTCTCAGCCTTCTCTATTTTAGGGAGAACAACCCCAACCTATCCAATCTTTCCTCAGTAGCTGCATTTTTTCAGTCCTGGCACCATCCTCGCAAATCTCCTCTGTACCCTCTCTAGTGCAATTACATCCTTTCTGTAATGAGGTGACCAGAACTACACACAGTACTCAAGTTATGGCCTCACCAATGTGTTGTACAGTTCCAGCATAACTTCCCTGCTCTTATATTCTATACATCGGCTAATAAAAGAAAGGATTCCATATACCTTCTTAACCACCTTATTGACCTGTCCTACTATCTTCAGTGATCTGTGGACATTCACTCCAAGGTCCTTCATTTTCTCTACATTTCTCAGTATTTTCCCATTAATCGTGCATTCCTTTGCCTTGTTTGACCTCCCCAAATGCATCACCTCACACTTCTCCAAGTTGAATTCCATTTGCCACTTTTCTGCCCATCTGACCAGACCATCAATATCTTCCAGCAGCTTACAGTTATCCTCCTCGCTATCTACCACACGGCCAATCTTTGTGTCGTCTGCAAATTTCTTGACCATGCCCCCTACATTTATGTCAAAATCATTAATATATACCACAAAAAGCAGGGGACCCGGTACTGAGCCCTGCGGAACGCCACTGGAAACAGCCCTCCAGTCACAAAAACACCCGTCAACAATTACCCTTTGTTGCCTGCCACTGAACTAATTTTGTATCCACCATGCTGCAGTTCCCTAGATCCCATGGTATTTTATTTTTTAACCAGTCTGCCATGTGGGACCTTGTCAAAAGCCTTGCTAAAATCCATGTAGACCACATCAAGTGCACGACCCTCATCTATTTTCCTTGATACTTCTTCAAAAAATTTGATCAAGTTGGTCAAATAAGATCTTCCCTTAACAAATCCATGCTGACTATCCTTGATTAACCTGTGCCTTTCTAAATGACAGTTTATCCTGTGTCTCAGAATAGATTCCAATAATTTGCCCACTACTGAGGTTAGGCTGACTGGCCTGTAATTATTCAGTCTATCCCTCGCTCCCCTTTTAAACAGAGGTATAATGTTAGCAGTTCTCCAATCCTCTGGCACCACACCTGTATCCAATGAGGACTGGAAAATGATGGTCAGACCTTCCGCTATTTCCTCTCTTGCTTCTTTTAGCAGCCTGGGGTACATTTCATCCAGCCCTGGTGATTTATCCACTTTCAAGGTTGCTAATCCCATTAATACTTCCTCTCTCCCTATGTTTATCACATCCAATACTTCACACTCCATCCTCCCCCTCTTTTGTGAAGACAGACGCAAAGTATTCACTAAGAACAATGCCAACATCTTCCGTCCCTACACATAGGTTACCTTTTTGGTCTTTTATGGGCCCTACTCTCTCTTTAGTTATCCTCTTACTCTTAATATATTGATAAAACATCTTTAGGTTCACCTTGATTTTGCTTGCCACTATTTTTTCATGCCCTAATGCTTTCCTAATTTCCTTTTTGATTTCATCCCTCCACTTTCCATACTCCTCTTGGCTTTCTGTAGTTTTGAGTTCTCAATTTTAGATATAAACTTTCCTTTTCTGCCTTATCTTACCCTGAAAGCTCCTTGACATCCATGGGGCTCTAGATTTGGCTGTCTCACCCTTTTTCTTTGTGGGAACATGTTTACTCAAAACCCTTGAAACTCCCCTTTGAATGCCTCCCACTGCTCTGACACTGATTTGCCTTCAAATAGCTGTTTCCAGTCCACTTTCACTAAATCACTCCTCAGTTTAGTAAAATTGGCCTTGCCCCAATTGAGAACTCTAACTGTTCTTCTGTCTCTGTCCTTTTCCATAATTATGTTAAAACTGACTGAATTATGATTATTGTTGTAAACTAGGAAATGGAGCTAGGAATCTATTAGGAAAAAGATGGAAAGTAGTTTAAGAATCAAAATGGCACTTCTGTTGGATTTTACACTGGCTATTATTCTGAAAATTCCTAGTAATGAAATAGGCCAATTCTATATGTTAATTTCATCTGCCATTTAACTCACTGGGGAAGAAAGCTGGTTTTACAAAAAGATCACGTCTCAGAATGGAGATCTAAGAGCAAAGAAAATAACTGCTGTAATAAAAGCAAAATACTGCAGATGCTGAAATCTGAAATAAAAACAGAAAATGCTGGAAATACTCAGCAGGTCAGGCAGCATTTGTGGAGTGAGAGGCAGAGTTAACATTTCAGATCTGTGACCTTTCATCAGAAAGGTTGTGATGAAAGGACACAGACCTAAAAAATAACTACTGTGATCATTTTTAGTTATGCAATTTCAGCTTTAATGTACTGAATACTTTCCCCCCCACTTGTGGTTCGAAAGGCTTAAAGGATGGAGCCTGTCTCGTTTGGGATAGGCCATTTCAACAGTCCTCCATATTAACTGCTTGTCACCAATGAATCCTAACAGAAGTTATAGTACAGGTTAATTTTAGAGGAGACTGTGATTGAATTTTTCCACAGACGGATTTTTTAATAGACAGGGACCACATTAGTAAATGGGAGCTATCCAATGAACATAATTTAAAGACTCTATATAAATGCAAATTCTTCTTTCTTTCTCATCTATGCAAAAATGGATAGGTTTGTTAGGTGTAACAACTTTTTCCTGTTCCTACAAATTCTTGTTTTATTAATGTAATATTCACCCTATATCATTCCTCCTTCGACATTAAAGAAGACAGTCAAAATATCATCTCATTTTCTCCAGTGAGTTATTTGATGATGAAGAGACTGCTTTTGTTCAGAATGAGTGTCCACAGAGTTAACAGTGGATTCTGGATATATCAAATTGGGGGCGTTGATTGTTCAGACGTGACTTCCACAGCTGAAGTTTCAGAAGTGCAATGGGCCTTGTAGTAGGACCTGCCTTCATGGATGGCTTTTCATTGTACTTTCTTACCAAGAGAAAATTGTTCCCAATAAGGAAGTCTATCTTGGACTGTTTCAGAGTTGCATTTAAGTAGTCTTTATATCTCTTTTGCTGCCCACCATTTCCCAGTTATCAATGTGTTATAATAATCTTCTTCCAGATTTGTTCATCAAACATCCACACCACATGACCTAACCAGCATAGCCGTGTCTTCATTAAAAAAAAGACTTTGCATTTCAAGACGACTGGACATCCCAAAGTACATTACAGCCAATGAAGTACTTTTGAAGTGTGATTACTGCTGCAATGTAGTAAACACGGTAGCCAATTTGCGCATAGCAAACTCCCTCAAACAGCAATATGGCAATGACCAGATAATTTGTTTTTGTGATGTTGATTGAGGGATAATTATTGGCTGGGACACCAGGGATAACTCCCCTGCTCATCTTCAAAATAGTGCCATGGGATCGTTTACATTCACCTGAGAGGGCAGACAGGGCCTCGGTTCAACATCTCATCCAAATGAAAGCACCTCTGACAGTGCAGCATTTCCTCATTATTGAACTGGTCTGTCAGACTAGATTTTGTGTTCAAGTCCTGGAGTAGGATTGAACTCATACCCTTGTGACTCAGAGGCAAGAGTGCTGCCAACTAAACCACAACTGACACCCCTGGTCAGCATATCCATGTTTGGCATGTCAATTTTTATTAAGAATTTTGTTATCAGGAATTTTGTCTCACCATCTGATCTTTATTATTCATCTCAGGCACTTTAGGTGAAAATGATTCTCTTTCTTAATGTGGCGCGGATATGCTGTCCAAGCTTCACAGGCATGGTTGTCAGAATGTATACTTGGTCTATAACATACAAACATATGAATATATGAATTAGGAGCAGGAGTAGGCCACTTGGCCCCTCGAGCCTGCTCCACCATTCAATAAGATAATGGCTGATCTGATTGTAACCTCAACTTCACATTCCCACCTACCCACAATAACCTATTACCCCCTTGCTTATCAAGAATTTATCAACCTCTGCCTTAAAAATATTCAAAGACTCTGCTTCCACCGCCTTTTGAGGAAGAGAATTCCAAAGATTCACGACCCTCTGAGAGAAAGAACTTCTCCTCATCTCTGTCTTAAATGGGCGACCCCTTATTTTTAAATAGTGACCCCTAGTTCTAGATTCTCCCACAAGGGGAAACATCCTTTCCACATCCACCCTGTCAAAAACCCTCAGAATCTTATATGTTTCAATCTAGTCGCCTCTTACTCTTCTAAACTCCAGTGGATACAAGCCTAGCCTGTCCAATCTTTCCTCATAAGATAGCCCGCCCATTCCAGTCTCGTCAACCTTCTCTGAACTGCTTCCAATGCATCTACATCCTTCCTTAAATAAGGAGACTACTATTGTACACAGTACTTCAGATGTGGTCTCGCCAATGCCCTATATAGCTGAAGCACAACCTCCTTACTTTTGTCTTCAATTCCCCTCGCAATAAACAATAACATTCCATTAGCATTCCTAATTATGTGCTGCACCTGCATACTAACCTTTTGCGATACATGCACTAGAACACCCAAATCCCTTTGTATCTCAGAGCTGTGCAATCTCTCACCGTTTAGATAATATATGCTTCTTTTTTATTCTTCCTGCAAAAATGGACAATTTCAGATTTTGCCACATTATACTCCATTTGCCAGATCTTTGCCCACTCACTTAACCTATCAAAATCCTTTGTAGCCTCCTATGTGCTCTTCACAACTTACTTTCCTACCTATCTTTGTGTCATCAGCAAATATAGCAACCATACCTTCGGTCCTTTCACTTAAGTCGTTTATATAAATTATAAAAAGTTGAGGCTCCAGGACTGATTCCTGTGGCACACCACTCATTACATCTTGCCAACCAGCAAATGACCTATTTATGCATACTCTCTGTTTCCTGTTAGCTAGCCAATCTTCTATCCATGCCAAAATGTTACCCCCTACACCATGAGCTTCTATTTTCCACAATAACCTTTGATGTGACACCTTATCAAATGCCTTCTGGAAATATAAGTACAATATTTCCACTGGTTCCCCTTTATCCACAACACATGATACTTCTTCAAAGAATTCCAATAAATTGGTTAAACATGATTTCCCTTTCACAAACCATGTTGACTCTGCCTGATTACCTTGAATTTTTCTAAGTGTCCTGCTTTAATTTCTTTAATAATAGCTTCCAACAGTTCCCCGATGACAGATGTTAAGCTAACTGGGTTGTAGTTTCCTGCTTCTGTCTCCTTCCATTTTTGAATAAAGGAGTTACATTGGCTATTTTCCAATCTAATGGTACCTTTCCTGAATCTAGGGAATTTTGGAAAATCAAAACCAATGAATCAACTATCTCACCAGCCACTTCTTTTAAGACCCTAGGATGAAGTCTATCAGGACCAGGGGACTTGTCAGCCCACAGCTCCAGCAATTTGCTCAGTACCAATTCCCTGGTGACTGTAATTTTCTTGAGTTCTTCCCTCCCTTCCATTTCCTGTTATACAACTAATTCTGGATGTTACTTGTATTCACTATGGTGAAAACCGATGCAAAATACCTGTTCAATTCATCTGCCATCTCCTTATTTTCCATTATTAATTCCCCAGACTCACTTTCTATAGGACCAATACTCACTTTGTTAACTCTTTTCTTTTTGAAATATCTATAGAAACTCTTACTATCTCTCTTTATATTTCTCACCAGCTTTCTCTCGTACTCTAATTTTTCCCTCCTTATTAATCTTAAGATGTTCTTTGTGGCTTTTTATATTCTGTCCAATCTTCTGACCTGCCACCCATCTTTGTGCAATTATTTGATTTTTCTTTAAATTTGATACTATCTTTAACTTTTTCAGTTAACCACGGATGGTGGGTTCTCCCCTTGGAATTTTTCTTTCTTGTTGGAAAGTATCTATTCTGTGCATTCGGAAATATCGCCTTAAATGTCTGCCACTGCATCTCTATTCACCTATCCCTTAAGCTACTTTGCCAGTTCACTTTAGCTAACTCTGCTTTATGCCCTCATAATTGCCCTTATTTAAGTTTAAAATACTAGTCTTAGGCCCACTCTTCTCTCCCTCAACCTGAATATAAAATTCAATCATATTATGATCGCTGCTGCCTAGGGGTGTCTTCACTATGAGGTCATTAATTAATCCTATCTCGTTGCACAATACCAGGTCTAGTATAGCCTGCTCTCTGGTTGGCTCCAGAACGTGCTGTTCTAAGAAACTAACCCGAAAACATTCTATGAACTCCTCATCTAGGCTACCTTTGCCCATCTTATTTTTCCAACCTATATGTAGATTAAAATCCCCCATGATTATCGCTGTAGCTTTCTGACAAGCACCCATTATTTCTTCCTTTATATCCTGTCCTACCGTCTGGTTACTGTTAGGGGTCCTGTACACTACTCCCACAAGTGACTTCGTGCCTCTAGCATTTCTCATCTCGACCCAAACCACTTCTACATCTTGGTTTCCTGAATTTAGGTCATCCCTCTCTATTGTGCTACTACCATCATTAATTAACAGAGCCACCCCTCCACCTTTTCCTAGCTTCCTGTCCTTCCTAAATATCATGTATCCTTCAATGTTAAGGTCCCAATATGCCATCCTGCAGCCATGTGTCTGTATTAGCTATCAGATCGTACTTATTTATTTCTATTTGCGCTATTGGTTTATCTGTTTTGTTTCGAATGCTACGTGCATTCAGATACAGAGCCTTTAGTTTTGTCCTTTTATTATTTTTGTAACCTCTAACCAGGTCTGCTGATTTACTCTTAGATTTGTAATCACTGTCCCTTCCTGTCACGGTCTGTTTATCTTTTCCCATATAAAACACTTTCTCTCTTGCCTTCTCTCTACTCTTTGATTTACCACATCTTCCCAAATTTGATCCCTAGCCCCCACTATTTAGTTTAAAACCCTCTCTACTTCCCTAGTTATGCGACTGGCTAGAACACCAGTCCCAGCACAGTTCACGTGTAGACTGTTCCAACGGTACAGCCCCCACTTTTCCCAGTACTGGTGCCAGTGCCCCACAAACCGGAACCCATGTCTACCACACCAGTCTTTGAGCCATGCATTCATTTCTCTAATCTTATTTGCTCTACTCCAATTTTCATGTGGCTCAGGTGATGCCTCTTGTTTCAGACAAGCTCCTAAAGATTGGCAGAAGCTAAGTCGACTTTGGCAATTCTGTAGAATGCTTCAGTATTGATATAGACTTCTCTCAACAGTCTGTACCGAGTAGGAGAATTTGTTCATAGCCTGAAGCATGGGATCACTGATAGTGATGCTTGCTAAACTTTAGTCCTTGTCTGGGCTGGTTGGAAGGGTACTACTGTCAGTTTAACACTGATAGTCGTGCCAAATTGCAGGTAAGTTGTTCTAGAGTGGTTCAAGTTTGTTTGCATATAATTCTGGGAGTGGACCAAAGAGCACAGTCATCAGCAAAAAGCAGCGGACAAAATGCTGAAGAATGTTGGTGCAAAGATATATCTTTGCTTAATACCATTTGTAATGGGCAAGGAGTTGGAATTGTCCCCAACTTCCTTTACTCTAGTCATCATGACACCTTGCAATTTTTGACCATTTCAATGAATTTTTCTGGATACCCAGAGAATTTTCCAGAAACCTTTGCAACTAACCATGTTGAATGTCATGCTCAGGTGAACAAATTTACAGTGGAGGTCTCCATTTTTCTCTTTACATTTCTTTTGGAACTGTCTGGCTGCAAAGATCATATCAGTTGTTCCTCTTTCCTTTCTGAACTCACATTGACTGGTTGGATTTTTTTCAGCAATGTGTTGAATAAAGTGCTTGAGAATCACTCTTGAAAATATCTTTCCAGCAATGACAAGTAAAGAGGTTCCCCGGTGGTTCTGTTAACCTGCAGGATAAATCCAGCTTACCTGCTTCCACCACCCCTGCGAGTGGATAGCCCCCACCCCCCTGCTAACATCTCTCCCTGCGCTATCATCTCCCCATAAGTCACGATCTCCCAATCCCTACCCCCAAGTCTTTCCGAACCCTCCCTCCCCCCTCCTCTGCGTCTGCCGATTGCGGTCTACCTTCTGATCTTCCCACCCCCACACATACCCCCTGCACTCGAGGCCCTTCCAATCTTCCCCGAGGCTTCCAGTCTCACTTTGTGTATCCCCAGCCTTTTCAATCCTTCCTTCCCCCTTCTCCTCTCCCTGGCTGCAGCCTAACCAATCTGGCTGGCTGAGGCCAGGAAACAGAAACAAAAAATGTTAATCAGGTCCCATTGTTAAATTTGGCAGGACCTGAGGGAATCTGTTCTTCTGGGTTTCCCAACCTTAAAACAGCACTCCAATACCACCCCGCTCTCTACCCATCTTTGAGCTAATATTGGGGCCTTTATTTGTTATTTCCCTTGCCATGTCATTTTAGCTCCCATTTTCTCCACTATCAATATTCTCTTTCAGTCTTAAATTTTTAACCTTCTTTTTCAAATTTCCTCTTCTGCAGAAAGTCCTGACTAAGGTACATTTTCACCAGTAGCTCTCCGTACTTTAATCACAGTTGAGCCCAGTCCTGTCCTTTGCAAGCATCCACATATCTGCTTGTTCCATCTGATGCAAGAAAGAACATGGCTGATTCTTCCACTCTCAACCCAAGAGCACTAAGACCAGTATGTAGTACCACATCTGCATCCCCAGCTGAAATCAGCCAACCTAGCAGACTGGGAATTAAACCTAAGATATTCTCATCTGTATGGTTTAGTTGTATACTGCCTTTGCCAACTGAGCTATTGTGAGAGCTTTTTGGCAGTTTTAATGTAAGCAAGGAAAAAAATTGTACTATGGGAAATCTACTATGTATTTTCAATGTACATGTTGAATTGTTTTATGAAATATACTAGCTGCATTGTTTAGCAGGTTAAAGTTACAGATCAAGAAAACTCCACAGCCTAATGAAAGCTTTAAATAAGGTGATCGTGATTACAATGAACTCTGCCAATTTTGGCTGTTTTGTATAATAGTAGAGAGAAAATTAGATAATGACATAGAAGTTAAAAGCTTCTGGCGTGAATTTCTTTGACTGTTTGACAAAGGTACAGCTTGTTTTGTGCATTTCCGTGGTTATCTGGTTGAACACTGCCAAATTGTCTCCATCACTCTCCCACCCTCCACTCGGGCCATTGTGAATGCAGCAAATCTGCAACTGGGTCATTAATCTGTGGAGTTCTGTTTCCCAGAAAACAGTGGAGGCTGGGTCATTGAATTTATTCAAGGCTGAGTTAGATAGATTTTAGATAGACAAGGGAGTCAAGGGTTAGGGTGGCGGGCAGACAGGAAAATGGAGTTGAGACCACAACCAGATCAGCCATGATCTTATCGAATGGTGGAGCAGGCTCGAAGGGCTGATTGGCTACTCCTGTTCCTATGAGCAGCTTTCCTCCATTGTCCATAAACAATCATTTGATCAATCCTTCTAAAACTCTTAATGTGATAAATTGCCCCTTTTTTGTTTACTGAACAGTTTGATACGTTTCACACTGCGTGATCAGTGTTGGCAGATTGAGGTCTTAATTAATTAATTGTTCTTAATTAGTCATGTTATAACAAGAGTTACAGTAGACGTGATGAGCTTTGTAATACAATCAACACTTTTGTAATGGGGAATTCTGGAAGTCTATATATAATACTAATTTAGCGCTTTGCATATTTAAATATTTACGGAAATGTCTACAGATTAGATGATTTATTGTCTTAGCAGAGGAGATCAATATTTAATATTGGAAGGAAGCAGGGAAGAGATTAGAAACAAAGTAAAAAGTGTTGGAACCATCACTTTGAATTTTTCTCATATTACGAGATTCTGTTTGATTTCAACAAGAATATTAAGTATTGAATAAATTTTGACTTTTCATTGTCTGTTCTCAACAGCTGGAAATGATACTTAGGAATGTCTGGGGACAATCCTGATGGAGAAATAATGGAATTCCCAGAGTCCATAAAAAAACAAATAATCCTTCAGACTGCCAATTTGGACCTGATTTCCCTTGGAATTGGATCTGAGTTGGCTTACTTGAAAATGAGAGAATGTTTAGACAGGATAGCAGCATTGGTTCCACAGTGTAGAAGTAAGCTGCTGACAGTGCAGAGCTCAGTGGAGGGAAATAAGTTACTGTTGCACATCATTACGCCTATGTGTCAAAACATCATGATTTCATTTCCCTTCCCAGCACACTCTGCAGTGGCAATATAAATTTATTAGCTCAAACATCACCAGATCAGCAGCCAGTGGTAAAATTCAGTGGCTGCCTTAATGGACATTCCCACACTGTCATCAGAACAGCCTTGATCACCAGTCGGACTGCTTGTTGAGGCCAATGTGAATGCGGCAGATCTGCAATGTGAACATTAGAAGTTTAAACATGAACTAAATAAATACTTCCTGGGAATTCTAACAAGGTGAAATGACACTTTGTTTTGTTTGAACAGGTTGACCTGACTCACACTGTAAAGTTCAAATATTACTTGATTAATCTTGGCATGTTAAAGGCAGATAAATTGGTAAATATTCAAGCTATGCTATGCCCTTTTAAGTGATTTTAGACTAAAGCTTATTCAAACAGATAGGTTTCACATTACACTCATAGTGTATAATTCTAGAAGCTCTTGAAATTATGATCCATGAATATGAATGCGATGTCTCATCCCAGATTCGAGCCCATCTCTCCCACAATTCCCTGTTTGAATCTCCACCCACAGCCCTAACCAAAGCCACAAACTGTGATTGTGACCATAGACCATAGTCTTCCTCCTGCAATGCTTCTCTTGTCCAACACTGTAGGGCTGCTCATTTCTATTCTTGCTTATCCAGTCATAGCTACAGCATCTCTACCACTAGCTTCTTTCTCATATCTGTACATCTCAGAAGTTCTCCAAGGAGCTATCCTTATGCTCTCTCCTCATCTGACATCAAGGGCAGAATCTTGTCCACTGAGTCCCTGCCGGAATGGAGGGACCATTTTCAGGTCGGGAACCCGATTTTCCTAATAGGCCGGCTTTGCCAAGTCTCTTTCCCAGAGCAATGCTATTAGCATCCCACCTCTGGGCTTCCTGACCAATTAGGGATGATGCGTCCATTCTGTCAAAGGAAGTATTTTTATTTAAAGGGATCATGGTGTAGTTTAAAATGGCTCACCAGCACTTGGATTTTTTGAGTCTGCAGCAACCACAGGAATGGAGACAAGAACTTGGAAGGCTACACCCTGGGTCTCTCTCTTACCTGAGGGTCCAGTTGTAGGATCTGAGGGGCTGCAGTGAGGTGAACTCTCCCAAGGATGGGAGGAAGAGGATAACATCTTAAACCAAGCAGGTATGGATGGAAGTGGCCGACAAAGTCAGCAGTAGCAGTGTAGTCTCTCCAACCTGGACCGCAACAAGAGGATCCAGGAGCTCAGGAGGGCTGGACAGCTGAGTGGCATAAACACTTTCATGTACAAAGCTCCATACTCTGACTTTCCTAGCACTATCCTGCACAGCACTCCTCAGGTCAACACACCTTGCAGCTCCACTCATTCCTCTGTCTCTGTAGGTACCTCACATCCTGAACAGCCAACACCCATATTCACCCTCAGACTATTGCCCACTTGCGCCATGCCTCACAGTCACGCTCCACAAATGTTGCCCTTCCCTGCTCTGTACACAAGTCATTACAAATGCTCACACCTCCCTGCTTATTCTCCTTGCAGGAGAAGAGAGCACATTATTCGGTGAGAGGCAGATCCCCGAGGGGCGGGGTGGCCCTCCAGTGACAGGCATCTTGTTGGCTATTGGCAGTGCATACCCATCTGCTCCAGTGGGATGGAGGTCCTGTTCCTGGAGGCGGTGGAGGAAGTGAATGTTTAAGGTGGTGAATGGGGTGTCGATCAAGCGGGCTGCTTTGTCCTGGATGGTGTCGAGTTTCCTGAGTGTTGTTAGAGCTGCACCCATCCAGACAAGTGCAGAGTATTCAGTCACATTCTTGACGTGTGCCTTTTAGATGGGGGACAGGCTTTGGGGAGTCAGGAGGTGGGTTACTCTCTACAGAATTCCCAGCCTCTGACCTGCTCTCGCAGCCACAGTATTTATGTGGCTGGTCCAGTTCAGTTTTTAGTTAATGGTTGTTGATCATGGGGAATTCAGCGATGGTAATGCCATTGGATGTCAAGGGGAGATGGTTAGATTCTCTCTTATTGGAGATCGTTATTGCTTGGCACTTGTGTGGCGTGAATGTTACTTGCCACTTTTCAGCCCAAGCCTGAATGTTGTCCAGGTCTTGCTGCATATGGACATGGGCTGCTTCAGTATCTGAGGAATTGGGAATAGTACAGAACATCGTATAATCATCAGCGAACATCCCCACTTCTGACCTTATGATGGAGGGAAGGTCATTGATGAAGCAGCTGAAGATGGTTGGGCCTAGAACACTATCCTGAGGAACTTGCTTATAACCTTTTACATTTCTAATATTTGCCAGTTCTGAGGAAGGGTCACTGACCTGAAACGCTAACTCTGCTTCTCTCTCCACAGGTGCTACCAGCCCTGCTGAGTATTTCCAGCATTTCTTGTTTTTAATCCTGAGGAACTTCCTTTGTTCTAGGTATGATTCCAACCAGTGGAGAGTTTTCCCCTTGATTCCCATTGACTCAAGTTTTGCTAGGGCTCCTTGATGCCACACTCAGTCAAATGTTGCCTTGATATCCAGGGCAATCACTCTTACCTTACCTCTGGAGTTCAGCTCTTTTGCCCATGTTTGGACCAAGGCTATAATGAGTTTAGGAGCTGAGTGGCCTTGGAGGAACCCAAACTGAGCATCGATTAGCAGATTATTGCTGTTTAAGTGGCGCTTGACAGCACTGTCGAGGACACCTTCCATCACTTTGCTGATGATCAAGAGTAGACTGATGGGGGCGGTAACTTGCCGGATTTGATTTGTCCTTTTTGTGGATAGGACATACATGGGCAATTTTCCACACTGCCAGGTAGATGCCAATGTTGTAGCTGTACTGCAACAACTTGGCTAGGGGCATGGCTACATCCGGAGCACTAGTCTTCAGCACTACAGCGTGATGTTGTCTGGACCCATAGCCTTTGAAGTATCCATTGCCTTCAGCCATTTTGTGATATCATGTGGAGTGAATCAGATTGGCTGAAGACTGGCGTCTGTGATGCAGGGGGCCTCAGAAGGAGGCCGAGATGAATCATCCAGTTGGCACTTCTGGCTGAAGATGGTTGCGAATGCTTCAGCCTTGTCTTGTGCACTGATGTACTGGGCACCCCCATCATTGAGGATGGAGATATTTGTGGAACCTCTTCCTCCTGTTAGTTCTTTAATTGTCCACCACCATTCACGACTGGATTTGGCAGGACTGCAGAGCTTTGATCTGATCTGTTGGCTGTGGGATTGCTTAGCTCTGTCTATTGCATGCTGCTTACGTTGTTTGGCATGTTGTAGTTTCACCAGGTTGACACCTAATTTTTAGGTATGCCTGGTGCTGCTCCTGGCATGCTCTTCTGCACTCCTCATTGAACCAGGGTTGATCCCCTGGCTTGATGATAATGGTAGAGTGAGGAATATGCCAGGCCATGAGGTTACAGATTGTGTTTGAATACAATTCTGCTGCTGCTGATGGCCCACAGCGCCTCATGGATGCCCAGTTTTGAGCTGCCAGATCTGTTCTGAATCTATCCCATTTAGCACAGTGGTAGTGCCACACAATATGATGGAGGGTGTCCTCAGTGTGAAGATGGGACTTTGTTTTCTCAAGAATTGTGCGGAGTTCACTCCTACCAGTACTGTCATGGACAGGTGCATCTGTAATAGGTAGATTGGTGAGAACAAGTTCTAGTAGGCCTTTCCCTCTTGTTGGTTCCCTCACCACCTGCTGCAGGCCCAGTCTGGCAGATGTGTCCTTCAGGACTCAGCCTGCTCTGTCAGTAGTGGTGCTACTGAGCCACTCTTGGTGATGGACATTAAAGACCCCACCCAGAGTATATTCTGGGCCATTGCCACCCTCTGTGCTTCTTCCAAGTTCAACATGGAGGAGCACTGATTCATCAGCTGAGGGAGGGCGCTGGTGGTAATCAGCAGGAAGTTTCCTTGCCCATGTCTGACTTGATACCATGAGACTTCATGAGGTCCAGAATCAACGTTGAGGACTCCCAGAGCAACTCCGTCTCGACTGTATACCACTGTGCTGTGGGTCTGACCTGCTGGGCGGCCTTTCACATCCCCGGCACACCTGCTTGCCATGGGTAAAATACCCGTGGAGGTGGACAAGGGCCCTTAAATGGCCGTTAAGTGGCCACTCAAGGGTCTTGATTAGCCTCGGGTGGGCGGGCCGCTTCTCACACCCCCGCCCCCCTGCCAGACCTCCGTAAACTTGGTCGGAGGCGGAATCGGGACGGTTAGGCCTCCCGGAGCCTGCTGCTCAATTTTACGCTGCCCCCACGCCATCATCCGACCCGCTGGGGCGACGTAAAATTCCAGCCAATGTTTCAGGTCAGTAACCCTTCTTCAGAACTGGACCTGAAATGTTAACTCTGCTTCTCTCTCCACAGATGCTGCCAGACCTGCTGAGATTTTCCAGCACTTTCTGTTTTTATTTCAGATTTCCAGCATCCGCAGTAGTTTGCTTTTGTAACAGAAAACATATGTTCCTTGCACCTCCATTTAGAGTAGCATATTTTCACTGTACTTTAACTTATTAACTACATAACTGTATCCATTGTGAAAAAAGAAAGAAAACTCTGCATAAATCTGGGGATAAGGATTCTCAGATATCAACAGTGTTATATCCATATCCCGTGAGAGCTCAACAGATGAATACATCATATATAATGATGATTTTCATTGCTTTGTAAAAGGATTCAAAGGTGGCAGGGTGAATGCAACTCAATAAATTGCAGGTGTCTTGGTAGCAGGAGGAAAGGCAAACTGCTAGAATCCCTCTTTGTGTAATGTGCTTAGTATGATCTCACTTTCTCAACATTGGGAGCTCCAGTCATCTGAGCAGTGATGGCTCCTTTTACACAATAAGGGTAATTTTTCAACTTCGTGCTTCTAGCAGGGAACCATTTAAATTTATGGTCAGAAAATCCTGCATAGAGCATGTACCTGAATTACTGCTATGCATTGCCTGTGGGCAAGGCTCTCTTCCAAAAAGGCAAACTGGTGTCTTACGTCTCACACTCGGGTAAAGCTTTTCAGTCTTGGGTTATGGAGTTGTGCACAAGAACTTAGAATGTGGATCCATAATATTTGTGGTGTTAGTCTTCACTTTATAAATGAGTCTCTTGTGGTTGGTTGGTTGAACGTAAAGCTAAAATACTGCAAGGTGGCAGGATATCAAGGGCAATAAACATTTCTACTTGTAAAATATCAGTCTGAAATCTATGATCATTCAGGTGAGTTTTCATTACACTTTTATACCAGAATTGAATCACTGCCAATTTTGTAATATTCTTGCAGATGGAGAAAAAGAAAATGATTCAAAAAATAATGAACCAGAAATTGCTGGAAAAATAATGACAAGTTCACGGCGCCTGCCATCATTAGTGTGTAAAATATCCAGCCATTTGTGTCCAGTAAAAGATATGCCAAGAGTTAGAAATTGTCACAAATTGCTGGAAAAATTGTGCCCCTTCACCGTTAGCCTCACAAAAATGGGAGCACACTGTAGGCTATCTCATGAGTCTAAAGAAATTGATGGATTTGCACTGTAAGTATGAGTGAATCTGGCCGCAGCTTTTCATGTCCACTTGTAACAATCAACCTTGGAGGCCCGAAAGAAAATAATTGAAACTATGAAGTGGCACTCTGCAGGTAGTAAATTGTTTCGAGAACTTTTTAACATAAAATTAAAATTTTAAATTTTTTTCTTACTTTTCCTTTCTCTTTCTCGTAATCCAATCGCTCTTCCTTGCTCTTTCTCTGTATCTAATTTGAGTATAATTCACCTTATTTCCTTCTCCATTGTTCACTCTGTTCCTTTCTCTGTCCTTAAATTTCATTAGTTAAGGAGATAGGCCGTTGGACCTGACGTTCCGGAGGTCTCTGATGCCTTGTTATCATCTCGCACTTCCTACAATTTGAAGAGTGAGATATAAATCACACCACCTGATGCAGAATTCTCTGATGCAGCAATTTCTGGGGCAATACAGCTATGTTTATTTGTAGTGCAGAAGACATTTTGTTATCTTACCTGTCATTATTTCTTCTTGGTCCTGTAACTCTTGCTTCTTTGTATAGAACCACAGTCTGGTCAGTAACCAGACTGGCGGGATTTGCACAAACATTGCACAACATCACAAACTACTTTGAAGTAAATGAGTACAGAATTCATACTTCTGCTTGAGAATATAACAAGGTTCGAATTGTCGGTAGCAGAAAAGTCTGTCTGTTGCATAACCTACAGAAAGCAGCCAAGGGAACAAAGCTGCCTTTTACATGAAGAACCCAAAGCTGAAAATCTCATTCGTTCCAATTTCTTTTGCATGATATCTCATTATTTTGTGAGATGCCCTTACATAAATCTTGTAAGATAATGGAAACTGACTGACTAGTGACTAATAGGAGTTTGATTGCCAGTATAGCCCAGAATGGATGAGAAATGATTGAAAAAGTGCCTCCAGGCTTGATTCCTACAGCAATAGGAAAATACTATTGTACTATTGACTGCAGACACTAGAGAAAAAGGACAAATGACTTCCAGATGAATGCTGGCTGTAAAAAGTGTTCAAGTTGACCAAATACTGATCTATTAACAAATTAGTATCCTGCTTGGTTTGGTTCAGCTCATCCTCTTTATGTATTAACTGCCAGTGCCAATGATTTATCATAGATATGTGTCGGTGCATTATGACACAAAAAGATATTAACTCACACACGATATCAATGAAATAAGATATTCAGTGAAATCCCAGAAATGGCTATTATTAATCTAGTTTGATGGTGCAGTATCAGGCCCCTGAAAATTCTGTCAGTTTGACCTGCTACTTTTTCAACAGAGTCTGATTTTATAGCCTCTTCTGACTGAATGAAAAAGCAAACGTGACAACCATATTCAACCAGTTGGAAGTTTGATTTCAAATGATGTGCCATTGTCTCTATCGTGAGGAATACAAAATGATCTGACGAATTGTAATGGAGGAACTGTTTGAAGTTTAATGCCAGTAAATATGCATACTTTTTCCCGATAAAAACTGGAAAGAAGTAAAAGTGGTGGATGGAATTCTAAGATCATCTCAGTCAGGTTGTGAAAATACATTAAGATGAGAACATGTGGGTAAAACATCTAGAAAATGGATCGAAAGCAGTGAAATAGGAATGGGTGGACCCTGCAAGAAAATAGGGGAAACAACATTTGGAAGTTACAGAAGATAGTCTTCTACGCAGTGTGTTGCTGGGCAGGTTGGTGCCATGTGCCTCTAGTGTTGCCTAACCAGTATCAAATTCATCAGTTGCTCCTCTTCCAAAAATTCACCTCTTCCATTCTATAATAGAATTCCCATTAGGAATTCCCATTAGTACTGTCTAAAATGTCAGGAGAGGAGGAGGTTAAATTGCACTCTCTTGACATATGGCACAGAGGCTGTTGGCAAGTAGTTGTCATCAAAAAGGAGTTCTGGAAAGCCTACAAATATAGCTACTAGGTGCTTGAAAATTGTTTCCATCTTTTCGACCATACCAGACATCCATGGATGCACAATTAAATCTTGTCCACACTTTGTAGCAGGGTTACTGACTGTTTTTGCCAGGAGCTTGAAGCCAATTCTAGCACCTTTACCACTGCTCTGGTGTCATCAACTAACCTAGCACAGCCTGGGAATGAACCCGTGACCATTTAGAAACATAGAAATATAGAAAATAGGAGCAGGAGTAGGCCATTCGGCCCTTTGAGCTTGCTCCGCCATTCATTATGATTATGGCTGATCATCCAACTCAGTAACCTGTTCCTGCTTTCGCCCCCATACCCTTTGATCTCTTAAGACCCAAGAGCGATATCTAACTCCTTCTTGACAACATACAATGTTTTGACCTCAACTGCTTTCTGTGGTAGCGAATTCCACAGGCTCACCACTCTCTGGGTGAAGAAATTTCTCCTCATCTCAGTCCTGAAAGGTTTACCCCGTATCCTTAGACTATGTTTTCTGGTTCTGGACTCCCCCACCATCGGGAACATCCTTCCTGTATCCACCCTGTCAAGTCCAGTTAGAATTTTATAGGTTTCTATGAGAGCCCCCCCTCACTCTTCTGAACTCCAGCGAATATAATCCTAACCGACTCAATCTCTCCTCATCCTTCAGTCCCGCCATCCCAGGAATCAGTCTGGTAAACCTTTGCTGCACTCCCTCCATAGCAAGAACATCCTTCCTCAGATAAGGAGACCAAAACTGCACACAATATTCCAGGTGTGGCCTCACCAAGGCCCTGTATAATTGCAGCAAGACATCCCTGCTCCTGTACTCGAATCCTCTCACTATGAAGGCCAATGTACTATTTGCCTTTTTTACCGCCTGTTGTACCTGCATGCTTACCTTCAGCGACTGGTGTACGAGAACACCCAGGTCTCACTGCATATTCCCCTCTCTCAGTTTATAGCCGTTCAGATAATAATCTGCCTTCCTGTTTTTGCTACCAAAGTGGATAACCTCACATTTATCCATATTATACTGCATCTGCCATGCATTAGCCCACTCACTCAACTTGTCCAAATCATCCTGAATCCTCCTCACAACTCACCCTCCCATCCCGTTCTGTGCCATCCGCAAATTTGGAGATATTACATTTAGTTCCCTCATCTAAATCATTCATATATATTGTGAATAGCTGGGGTCCTAGCACCGATCCCTGCGGTACCCCACTAGTCACTGCCTGCCATTCGGAAAAAGGCCCATTTATCCCTACTCTTTGTTTCCCGTCTGCCAACCAATTTTCTATCCATTTCAATACAGTAGCCCCAATCCCATGCGTTTTAATTTTACACACTAATCTCTTATGTGGAACTTTGTCGAAAGCCTTCTGAAAGTCCAAATAAACCACATCCACTGGCTCCCCCTCATCAACTCTACTAGTTACATCCTCGAAGAATTCTAGTAGATTTGTCAAGCATGATTTCACTTTCGTAGATCCATGCTGACTCTGCCCGATTCTACTACTGTTCTCTAAGTGCTCTGCTATAAAATCTTTGATAATGGACTCTAGAACTTTCCCCACTACCAACGTCAGGCTGACTGGTCTGTAATTCCCTGCTTTCTCTCTACCTCCCTTTTTAAATAGTGGGGTTACATTAGCTACCGTCCAATCTGTAGGAACTGTTCCAGAGTCTATAGAATCTTGGGAGATGACCACCAATGCATTCACTATTTCTAGGGCCATTTCCTTAAGTATTCTGGGATGCATACCATCAGGCCCTGGGGATCTATCGGCCTTCAATCCCATCAATTTCACCAACGCTATTTCTCTACTAATACTGATTTCCTTCAGTTCCTTTCTCTCACTAAGCCCTGTGTTCCCCAACATTTCTGGTATGATATTTGTGTTCTCCTTTGTGAAGACAGAACCAAAGTATGCATTTAGTTGGTCAGCCATTTCTTTGTTCCCTATAATAAATTCCCCTGTTTCTGACTGTCAGGGACCTACATTTGTCTTCACCAATCTTTTTCTCTTCACATACCTATAGAAACTTTTACAGTCAGTTTTTATGTTCCCTGCAAGCTTGCTCTCGTACTTTATTTTCCCCTTCTTAATCAATCCCTTGGTCCTCCTTTGCTGAATTGTAAACTGCTTCCAATCCTCCGGTCTGTTGTTTTTTCTGGCAAATTTATATGCTCCTTCCTTGGATCTAATGCTATCTCTAATTTCCCTTGTAAGCCATGGTTTGGCTACCTTCCCTGTTTTACTTTTGCGCCAGACAGGAAAAAACTATTTTGCAGTACATCCATGCGCTCTTTAAATGTTTGTCATTGCCTATCCATCGTCATCCCTTTAAGTAACGTTTCCCAATCCATCATAGCCAACTTGCACCTCATACCTTCGTAGTTTCCTTTACTAAGATTCAGGACCCTTGTCTCAGAATCAACTACGTCACTCTCCATCTTGATGAAGAATTCCATCATATTATGGCTGCTTATCCCCAAGGGGTCTCGCACCACTAGATTGTCAATTATTTCTCTCTCATTGCACAATACCCAGTCTAGGACGGCCTGTTCTCTAGTTGATTCCTCAACGTATTGGTCCAGAAAACCATCCCGTATACACTCCAAGAATTCCTCCTCTACGGTATTGTGACTAATTTGATTTTCCAAATCTATATGCAGATTTAAGTCACCCATAATTACAGATGTTCCTTTATTTTGATCAGCATAGCCCAGTTTCATACTAAGCAATGCATTCACTAACTTGCTTCGTTACTGTTTGTATACATTTACAGTAATAGATAATAACTATAAAAGAGCCCCTACAAGAAAAAGGATGAAGATAACTGAGCCGAGCAGTAAAATCAGACAAAAATAAACCATATGGCGCAAACTGGATATGATAACACATTACTCAGGTGAAGTTAATTTTAGGGCTGTTTGATGCCAGTTCTGTGTACTGCATCAAAGAAAATGAAATATATGCCCATAAAGATAAAAATTCACACAATTTATGGCAAGTTCCAAAGGCAAATATGCACAACATACCATAAAAGAGGGGCCTACACCAAATTTTGATGCAATCTGTTGCAGCATTATTTATGAACATTATTTAACCCAAACTGTATATTACAAGTGATACTGCCTGGGCTATGTGTAATCAGAAATGCCAGATTGTCCACCCACTCTTTAGATTAATAAATCACCTGATAAACCCAACCAAAAAGTATAAGCCACAGGGAGAGACCCAGAGAAGAAACATTTCAATATACACATACATAAACCACATAACCCATCTCTGACAAATCTTTTGGTTTTTCCATAAACCTGCCTTTCCCAGCTGAAGACCCATTTTTCTTCTGTCATTGAAGTGCCTTTGGACATTCTTTATGTTAAAGACACATTATAAATGCAAGTTGTTGGAATGTAATAAAAGCCAAATACATGGTGTAACAAAAATGATGCACTTTTGCCTAAGGCTAGTTAAACTCACAAAGTATTACGCCGAAGGAGTCAAGAATGTGAATTTGGGGTTAGAGGGTGCCGATAAATTGGCCTTGCATTTATTTAGTGTCTTTTATGTCTCAAGATGCTTCACAGAAAAGTAGAAAATAGCCACTGAGCCCAAGTGGGAATGTTAGGCTTTGCTGCAGAGTTGAGTTTTGAGAAAATGTATGAAGGTAGGGAGAGACAAAGTAAGATTGAAGGGTCTAAAGACAGAACTGAGTTAGAATATTTGTGAATACAGCTGTTGGAGGATGACCCGTGTGTGTTTAAAATAACAGGGTTGAAAGAGAATCAACAGAAAACTGAGAGCCAAGTCATCTCAAATTTGCTGAGAGTACGGAGATTGCATTCACCTTGCAGTTGGAGACTTGCAGTTAGGGTTTCACATCCCACTGCTGTGTGTTTCACTTTCAACTTCCTATTGTAAATGAGGAATAGGCCCACTGATCTGACTGTGTTTGCACATCATCTTTAGCTTTGAAAACAAGAGGAAATTGCACCGTAAGGACCTATGGGATCTTTTATTTTCTAATATATTGTCATTTTAATTTTTTTCATAACAAAGACGTCTCAAATCAGAATCATTCTACCACTGATTGTAAAATTTTATATCTGACTTCATTCTTCATACTGCAACTTTCAGATTCATGCAAAATGTTTGGCTGGAGTCTGGAAATGACTTGTCCTGCATTTTCTTCTCCAATTTTCTGTCAGAATTTCTCCTTTTCTCACATTTTTCTTCAAAGTTGTGACTGATGCTGGGCTTTGATTTCACAGAGAGAAGCCCTCTGGAAGCTCAACCAGGTGTCCATTCCACATACATGATCCTGGGCTGTCAATGAGCTGCTTGACCATTGATTATCATAGACTGATCTTTTTCCCCAAATGCCTTGCACATGCAAAGTCTGCTGATTAGTGACGAGGAACAGGGACCACTGCTAATTTTTCCTGTTTATAGCCCAGGGATGCTGAGCAGTCCCCTTTCCCATTGTTATCCCAGAACTAAGTGTGAATTTAGCACAGAGTAGGTTTAGTACCACACCCCATAGTACATTTTACCCACTGGACTATCAGGAAGGATCAAATACAAAGGGTGTTTCCAGGTCTGAAACTCCCTCATTTTAAAGCATGAAAATTAGTGGTTGAGATAGTTTCTCTATGACTACTGCTCCTTACTGGACCACTGGATCCTGTAATAACCCTTCTAATGCATTAGATGTTAATTTGACTGCATAATTTTTGGAATTAAGTAAGCTCCACAAGCTTTTGAGAAAGTTCATTGAATGTGATTAGAGTCAATTTATTTTACAAGTTTTTTTTATCATCCATATTCAAGAAATCTTAGTGACTTTATGGGCGGAATTTTATAAGTCCCCCGAAGTTGGGGGTCATGGCGGGGGGACCAGGAAAATACTTCCGGGAGAGGCCGGGAAGGTGCGCCCCATTTTACCGGTGGCGAAGAGGCCTCGAGGCAGCCCTTCCACCCCTTGGGAGCGGAGCCTTCATTTAAATATTTAAATAAATGTAAAATAATGCATAAACACTTACCCTGTCCCGACGATCGTCACACACTGATATTTTGGCCGGTCGCTGGAACTCCCACGCCTTCGGATCTCCGTTTGGAGATCTGAGGCATGACTGGTGGGGAGAGGGGAGAAGTGAATTTTTCAGGATGAGGGGGGGGAGTGGGAAAAACAAATGCGATTGTTCGAGGGGATGGTAGGAAGGGGTTGAAGGTTAAAGGAAAGAAAATTCAGCGGGAAACGTCGTGATTGAAAACTTCCTTTTTTGAGGAGGATAGGACAAAAAATAAACAGATTATTCATGGAGGGGGGTGGGATGGGGAGAGGGGCTTGGAAGTGTTAATAAAATTTTATTTCAATCTTTTGATAAACCTGTCCCTTTGAACATTTAAATGGCTCCGAAGGGCTTGAAGCCCTTTAAAATTGGCACAGCACCTGCGCGGTGGCCGTTGCTGGGGATGGTGCGCCCATCCCCTCTACATCATCGGGGGAGGGCGGTCCGCCCCCTCCATGCTAATGAGCCGCTGCGCGGAATATTGCGGCAGCTCCACAGCATACGTCACGCGCATGGGCATGCACTTTTTGAAGCATATAACATATTACCTTTTAAAAATAACTGCAACGAAAACATTTATAAATTGCCATCGTATCCACATTTTGGTATACCTTATGTTAAACGCTGTTACGATCTGGAAAAAGAGTATATAATATTTAAAAAAGAGTTATAATTTCTTTTCACAGTTAGTTGTGGCCTCAATAGGCTGACAAAAGCTTTACTACGTATATTTAACTTCCCACATACCAATCATTACATTAAGCATATTAAAATGGTATTTTTGTCTTTGAAATGACAATGATGTAACATACAAGTGATATATTTTATCGGATTAACTAAACAAAAAGATTTAATGTTTTCCCTAGAAACATGGATCTGTAACATTCGAAAGAACTGTATTTCTCTTGTGTACTGCATTTTTTCACTGAATCCATGAATGTATTAAGAAACCGTGTGGTCCTGACTTATGCAATTTGTGTTAATATGGTTAATTTGCATGTATACAGCTTTTCTGACAATGTCAACCTTTTAATTTGACAAGCCCACATGGGAGTTCCCTGCATGTTTCTGTATGAAATGAATTGCTAGAATGATGTCACTTGGTACTCAGGCAATTCAGTATAAATCAAACAAGGTGCAACTGTATACTGTACAAATATAGAACGCAATTAAAGCATCTGAGAAACTTGGTAAATCCCCTCCAGACAAACCTACTGAAAAGCAACATTAAATCATCCTTTATTTTGTTGCCTATGCAAAGGCTTTGGTATGTAAGAAGTGCCAAAGTTTAACTCAGCTGTTTCTGTTTGTTTCAGTACATTATTAATATTGTGAAAAAATAAAACCATTATGAACAACAGTGTGTGCACATATTAAACTTTACCGTGGTAGCCATTGTTTTCTATGCAACAAAACTCAGTTAACAAAAATCTCATTCATGGTGTTGCAACCAGGTGAGAAGGGGTCTAGGGGTTCCGTCTCAGCCTTTGCTTGGTTTAACCATAACAGGGTTTAATTTTAGCTCCCCCTCAGTGAATCTTTGTTCACTGCTCCAATTGTAAGGCAAAGAAATCAAGACAGGTTTCCTTAGATTTAAATAAGAAAAGTGGAAGTTTATTAATCTTAAACTCAAATCTAGTTAATGACTATGAATATGAGACGCGACTATGCTAGCATGCATATGTGATAAACACACACGCAGATAGAGACAGAAAAAGTAGAAAGAATAAAGGGGAAAAGTTTGAGGCAATATCTGTTGGTTATTTTCTGTCCTACCAAGTTCAATGTGGAGTCTTTGGTTGCCTTTAAGTCATGGTATTCATTGGGGCCCAGTTCATACCTCAACTTGTTTTGATTTCAGAATCTTTTCTCTCTGGAGGTGCACGTGACTTCTGTGGGTCTGGTGGCTTGGGAGAAAGCGAGAGAGAGATAGCCAGGAGGGAGACTTGCTTGTTCCAGCTTCAATTGCTAACTGCCTTCTCTTCCGTTCTGTGTGGCACAATTCAAAAAGCCCCAGGTTGCCCAGCAGGTTAGTCATGTGACTAGCTCCTTATTTGGAACAGTCTCACCTGCGAAGTTTGTGGATTGTATTATTTTAGCAGTCTCTGGCATGTGCTTCCTTACACCTTCAATGTCCGTTTGGGTTAATTGGAGCAGGGAATAGTTCTTTGTCTCCATAAGCAACGTCTTTTAGTATGCAAATGTACTTCCAGCCTAGTTTCTGGTGATTTTCAAACGAGTCATTTCTTCACTCCAGCAACAGTTTAAAATCAATATTCATATGACAAAATTAATATGCCTCATTCTTGGCAAGTGGGGGTCTGAATGACAATGGTAAAATCCTGTTGTATCCATGCTTAGGAGCACATTAAAGTAATTAAATCTTTCAGGATTTTACAACATATTGTTTTATCTTTTTTTAAAAAAGGTATGATTTAAAGCTAAAAATGACAGTTAAGCTAGCAGTGGGAATAAGAGAGAACAACTGAAATTTAAAATGAATGTTCTAAGTACTTATACTGGAGGTGGTAACCAATTCAAGATTTGTATTGTTTCATTAGTGATCCAATACAATCCTATAATGGATACCAGTTGTATCTACCTGCGTATTTATCTGAATGTAACAATAAGGAGGTGTGGTCAGGGGTGTACAAAGTCCTGCATTGATTTAATTTATTTTTCAATTGAATGACTGTGAAAATCATGAAAATGTCAGCTCCAAACCAGTAAAGAACCATGTGCAATTAATACTTCTTCCTGTCATACGCAGGTCGGCTAAATTTCCTCTGCTGCTTTTAGCATACTGTTTAATACAGTTGCACTGTTTAAAATAAACCTATTCAAAAACAAGGTCCCGTTAAAAAAATGCATGCAGAATTCAGGCGAATGTGCGCTAAAAATTGCACATGATATACCCTCTCTTATTTTGTCTTCCTTGTCTACATTTGTGAAAATGTTGTGTGAGCATGTCTGTGTGAGCTGATTGCAAAACCAAAGACCAATGTGTCATCATGATGGATGTTGATTGTTAAAGATGGAACATTACAGGAAGTCTACAATGATATAGTTTCAGGGAATGGGAAGAATAAATAAATCTTATAGCCATAAAATCTAAAAAGTAATATTGCATTTCACACAGAAACGTGCTGATTTTTAAAAATGCCTGCCATTGGTAATTCCCTGCTCCCTGGAGTGGTATTGCTTTGTGTTCATAATGTCACTAATGTGTCAGAAGTTTCCAAGTCTTAATTTCTGGTGTAATGAAAGTTGGTGTGTTATATTGTCAGAAGTTTATGAATTGTCTCTTGGAATAAGGAACATAAGAAATAAGAGCAGGAGTAGGCAATATAGCCCCTCAAGGCTGCTCTCCCATTCAATAAGATCATGGCTGATCTTCTATTGAACTTTCTTGCCTTATCCCCATATCCCTTGATTCCTTTAACACCCCAAAAAGTCTATCGATCTCAGTTTTAAATATATTCAACAACTGAGCATCCACAGCCTCTGTGGTCGAGAATTCCAAAGATTCACAATATTATGAGCGAACAAATTTCTCATTTCCGTCCTATATGGGCGACCCCTTATCATGAGACATTGTTCTGCTTGCAGGAACAATGTTCTTTAAAATTAGGTACATATTCCCCTTGTTGTGCTGCAAGACTACAATAGAACTGACTAAAATGTTGTACAAATGTATCTTTGAAAGGTCTGATGAAAGGTCATCGACCTGAATCATCAACTCCGTTCCTCTCTTCACAAAGGCCGCCTGGCCTGCTGAGTGTTTCTAGCATTTTCTGTTTTGATTTCAGATTTCGAGCTTCCGCAGAATCTTGTTTTAGTAAACTTTTAAAAGAGCTCAGCTTCTGACCGCATTGAAGGAAAGACACAGAGTAGAGGTTTGGCATCACTAGCTGTGTCTCTCACTTAAAGGATGACTCATTGGAAAATGGCATTTGCTTTGCCTACGATTTATCATCCTTTGACATTAATGGGAGGAATAATGCAAGCAGTGCACCAGCGACTTTCCATTAAGTTATCCATTGTGTGCCAGGCTATGCAGGTTGTGCAGAGCCTTCGAAAAGTCTGATCAAATAGCTTTTTCAGTTTTGGCATGCAGAAGACCTCTCCCATCTGCACTTCAAAGAGTATGCTCAGCCTTTTTCTTATAAGTTATGCTCATTAATATAGTTGTTTTTGCACTGATTTCCACCATAAATTCCTTGATTGGGTCGATCAGTGAAAACTGCTTCATACATTCTTTAGAATATAAAACCTTGAATTTCCTGTGTTTATCACGCTGAAAGTCAGATTCATCACATTCCTGATATCACAATTTTCAGAAGCAAATTAAATGGAGAATTGCCATCATGTGAGTTCAGACTTCAGAGTCATGCATGTCTATTAGTGTGTGTAATTTATGGTTATCACTGAGTGCTATATGATTGATATGCCAGTGTTATTTATGGTAATCAGTGGAAATTATTTTATCGGTTTATTAGTGAATGTTACTAATGGTTATTGCTGCATGTTATTTTATTGATGCATCAGTGAATGTTATTTTAGCCCCAATTTTGTGGCCAGTGCAAAGAATGGACATTCGCCACTGATCTTGAAGAATGTTACATCGAGAGATATAGCAATCTCTGTGGCGAGAACTTTAACTCTCTCAATGTGCAGTTGATTGTAGCCTAGTTTAATGGGGAGTCCTACCATGGAGCTGCAGTGCTGTAATCAAGCTGTCCAAACAGCCAATCACGTTAAAGAATTCTGACAGACTGCCAACCAGGAAATTAAAAGCACTAATAATCAAATCACTTTTTAAAAGGTTTACAGAGTGAAATAAGGATTGGGACATACACAGGGGATTGAAGTTGAAACTGAAATATCATGAACAAGCTTAAAAAATAACTATTTAAAAAAATCTAGTTTAAAAATCTAGTAATTAATCATAATGGAGACATTTAACAACATTCCACAAATATAGAATTTTTTTTCCGTGCCAGATCAGTTGTCCAGCAGTAATCATTACTCAGATTGCCATTGAAATCCCAGTTACACCTCACTGAACAAGGCTTAACTTTTTAATAGTGATATGAGAGCAGAAAAGGGGACGTCTTGCCAGATCAACTGATTCCACTGCTAGTTGGCTCAGCAGTGGGGGTGGGGGTAGGGATGTGGGTTCCACAATGCAGCCTGTGACAGAGCAGTGAATGACAGACTGCAACTTCAGGATTTTCATGTTAATCTGCACTTGTGCGAAATTCTGAAGTTGTGGTCAGATTCAGAAGGGTAATGACAGCGAACACTGACAGTTCGCTGTCAAAAACCCCGCATATCCGAGCCTTTATTTTCTGTGTATCAGTGCATGTTATTTTATGAGGTATCCACGCATATTTGTGGTAGGGTATCAAAATATGTGATTTTATGAGGTTTCAATGCGTTATTAATGGGCATCAGTGTATATTGTTTTATGGATCCTCAATGTATGTTATTTATGTGATGCCAGTGTTGGTTACTTATAGGATATCAATGTATGCTATAACGATCTTGAATAAACACTGAGGGATCCAACAACCCCTGATTTTTAAAGCTAAAGCTAGAATCGGAAAAATTCCTGAAAAAAATGTTTTTTGAGTTGGAAATAAAATTTACTTATACTTATAATTATCCTTACTTCTAAGTTTAGGTATGCATGTATCACAATAAATACTCTTGTAAGGCATTGCATGAAATTATCCTCTTCAAACTCATGAGGGATTGGGACAGGGCAGATAGGGAGAAACTGTTCCCATTAGTAGAAGGGTGGAGAAACAGAGGACACCAATTTAAGGTGATTGGCAAAAGAACCAGAGGCGACATGAGGAAAAACCTTTTAACTCAGTGAGTGGTTAGAATCTGGAATGCACTGGCAGAGAGTGTGGTGGAGGCAGATTCAATCGTATCTTTCAGAAGGGAATTGGATAATCATCTGAAGTGAAAAAGTGTGCAGGGCTCCAGGGAAATGGTGAAGGAGTGGGTCTAGCTGAGTTGCTCTTGCAGAAAGCTGGCACGGACAAGACGGGGTGCATGGCCTCCTTCTGTGCTGTAACCATTCTATGATCCTATGATAACTGGTGACATGGTAGCAATAGAGGAGGGAATTCTACACAATCCTTAACGCACTTATCTTCCTGCAATGTGGTTTGTACTTGGGCACTCAAATATTTGGCTGTGGTAGTACTTACATTAATGTAGTGCCTTATTACATCCTGGAAGCCCACGCTGCTTTACAAACAATGAATTATTTTGAAGTGGAATAACCTTCGTTATATAAACAAAGAGTTTCCAGTTTACACATAGGAAGGTTCCACAATTAGAAAATGAGATGAATTCCCAGTTATTCTGCTTCTGGCACTGTTACTTGAGGAAGAAATATTGGCCAGTGCACCAGGAGAATTCCCTGCCCTTCTTCAAATAATGCTATGGGTTTTTTTACATCCACCTGAACTACCCTGAACAGGCAAGCAAGTTTAATGGGTCATCTGAAACTTCCAAAAATGCATCACTCCTTCAGTACTGTACTGAGATGTCAATCGTGACTGCACACACAATGCATAACTTTTGTCAGAGGCTAGAGTGCTGTCAATTGAGCCAAACTGATTATTAAGGAATACATAAATCCGTATGCAACAAATGTTAGAATTCACCATTATCACTAATATGCTGTGACTGAATAATGGTATGCATGTTTGTCCCAACAATTGACGACCCAGCAGGTTTATGATCTCAGCTCGTCACTAAGAGCAGCACTGGTTGAGGCCCTCAAAATGGGCGTAAACACTTGCTGAGAAAATGGGTCAGACTTTGCTATGAAAATAATAATGAGGCTAACAGCGCTCACAGTTAATTAAGTGTAAATCGGATAGCTACTTCAGGCGAGTGTACATGCGCAGTTAAACACAAAAATCCAGGAGTTGCGGTATTTCTCTGCAAGCTGCACGAAAATGGTATCTTGCCATCTGGCTTCCCATTCAAATGATGTGTTTTAAATGACACTTTTTGTTACACCATGTAAATGCTGTTGTGAAACAAATACCACACTTGGTATAGTTGACTAATCAGAATGTTCTAGCAGCGTTAAATTGTCCATTTTACAAAATTAGTGCACTAAGAAAATTCTAATTACCTTGAAAATACTTTGTTTGATGCTACTAGTCCAACACAGGTTTCATTCTGTTATCTATTACTTCAGCAGCATCTGTTGCAATTTTTACATGTTTTGCCTGGCGGAGCTTAGTTTTTATTTAGTTTTATAAAAGTAACAATGTTGCAGGCATCTCAGCATAAAATTTCAACCATTTTGTGCTCAGTGATTTTGGTACCATTTGCCAGCAACATTGAGAGGATCTTTCCACAGCCATTGGTGTTACAGGAAGGTGGAAGGCACCTGTAGGTCTGGTTGAAACTGTAGCAGATCAATTGACCTGATGTAACTTAGATTGTAGTACAATGTACAATCCTCAGCACAGCAAGCAAGTGAACACTGAGTGATTGAAGTGTTTCTGACTTGACAGTGAATTCAGTATTCTAACTGATACTTTCTGGTTCAGATTCTGCCACTTCAACCTTATTACTAATGGAGATACATGCCCTATTCATACAGATTCCAGATGCCCTCTCGATGATGTCCTGCTTATAGCAAATTGCTGTACAAAACCCTATAGTTGGTCTGTAGACAAATGCAAGTCTAACAAATGGTTGGCACAGTTCTTCTGACGCTCACAGCAAATCTGGTCAAATATTTTCTTCAACTAAACAAGCCTCCATTTTTTAAGCATGAGTACATTGAATAATCTTGAGAAACTTGATTTTCCCTGAAGTCATCCAAGTGTCGAGAAAGTGCTTGGATCCTAAAGAAAGTAGAGCTGTTAGATGTATAATCCCTCTACAATTCAGCATTATAATTTATTTGGCAATTATACCATTTTACTGTCTTCACTCTTGAAGGCTTTCTGTGCCTCGTAGCCCTGCCTCTGATGTTTGACCATCTGTGCTTGTGCACACTCAAAATAATCTCACCATCATTAATGCACATATGTTTTATTATGTTTTAACAAGTTCTTGCTTTAGTTTCCTCCAATGAAGATAGAATAAAATATATATTTAAAAATCTCCAATTTAATAACTGAAGCAGGATTGTTGCAATGTTCGCATTTGCTAAGTTTGATGTCCACCATCATAGTTACAAGATATTTATTACAAACCAATTGACAAGCAATTGTTTCCCTCTTTTCTTTCCTTACAGTTCTGGCTATCAGCATTTTGACTATCTAATACTGTCTTGCAGGTGCTGACATCAATCTAGTGTAGGAGGAGTTATCACTTCTGCAGTACAGTAGTTTGTGAAACCCACTGGTTACGTGCAGCTAGAAGCATTCTACTGTGCAACACTGAGTTCAGATCATCCCAGGGTGCTCAGGTCAAGCACAATTTCTCATCTTATCAATTACTTTGTTGAGTGCAGTTCCATTTTGTGCACGTGGGATGATTTTTTAATACAGAGCTGCAGACTTCTTTGTCGCATTTTTGGCAGTGAGTTTGAATAGTTGAACAATAAAATATTATTTTTTCCAACTATGAAGTATTGTGCAGGGAAATAAGTATGACATCAGAGACCAACACATCATATGGATTGCCTTTCCCAGTGAAAGACTGGGCCAGTAAAGTAATTAGGTGTTGTGATTGATTATGCCCCTTGAGGTAGGGACTTGTCCCTTGCTTCCATAATGTTCTGTTAGTTTAAACGATTCCATCCCTGATTTTCTTTCTATTGCATTGCTATTTCAAGAGAGGGTTATTTGTTGCATAACTTAATAGTTGCCCAACTGATGTTTTCACTTTCTTCTAGTCCTGTTCGTCTGCTTATCATTTGGATATTTTGTTCTGGAAGTGCATTCATTTATAAAGAAAGAAAGAATTTATATAGTGATTTTCACATCCTCATGACATTCAAAGTGCTTCATAGTTAATGTAGTACTTCTGAAGTGTACTTACTACAGTCTTTTAGACAAACACAAGAAGTTAAATTGCACACAGGAAGGTCCTACAAACAATAATGAGATATATGGCCTGTTAATCTGTTTTCGGTGGCATTGGTTGCAGAATAAATATGTTGTTGTGATTATATTTGTGAGGCATTATGAATTTTTAAAAAAATAAGCAAATACTTAAGGCAAGGAAAAAAGCTGGATTCTATGTTCAGAATCTAATTGCTTTGAGTATTGCTCAGCTTCCTTGGAAACAAAATACAACGAGCAAATTATTAATTATTATGAGTTGAAGATGTCAATATTTGTGGACACTTTATTTAAAGAAGCAGAACAGTGAAGTTTTCATAACTTATGCGATCACATCACTCATAGTTTCCTAATCAATGGCCCACTGTGCTGAAATGCAGCTCGAAGAGAGGTGCTGAGAAAGCAATCCACTTCCTCCCACTAAGTTGATCTTTCTAGACATTAAGGGATAGAAATTGGTAAGTGTGCACCCATTTATTGGACATAAAGTCGGTGCAAAACATACCAATTTAGCAGTCAGATAGCCTGTGCCCAGTTTGCACAGGCATTGGACCCACTGTTAAAGTCGGGGGGGGGGGGGGGGTGCCTTTGTTTAGGCGTTCAGGGTAGCCCATTATATCTGTAAATTAGGGGTTTCATACCCTTGAAGGACCCCATGAAGAAATTAGTTGGTGATGAGGAGGGCAGACATTGGACCTGCCCCAATCTGGATTCTTCAGAGACTGCTCCTGCTTCCAACTCCAGGTAAAACATTTTTGTTCATTAAAAACCATCCTATAGAGCCAGGAGTAGCAAGAGTACTCTCCTGAATCCGCAGAGGTGCGATAGGTACACCTAACCCATCTGTAGTCTGCCACAGTATGCATGATAAGACCCGGGGTCTTATTTTTAATTGATCCTTGGGCCTCTTGGTTCAGCAGCGCATTGGTCCTGCATTGGAGTTTGGGCCTGAAAATTTCCAGGCCTAGTTGTGTCAAATTATTTAATTTTTTCATGAAGTAACAACTACAAGATAAGATTCATATTGAACTATTTTGTCAGGAAATAAGAATGTGCTAAATGTTTGAAGTCTAACAGCTGTTTCCCATGCTAAACAGTGAACATTTCCTAATTATCTAATTAAATTGTCCCTGCAGTAACAGCTGAAATAATGTTGATAGACCATTAATTATTGTAATGTCTGTCCAGAAGAAATGATGTGGAAGAGTAATAGATTATCTACTTTTGGTGTGTGTTATCTTTCTCACGTTTTGATTGAAGCTCATCCTGCTTATACATCAACCCCCATTCTGTCTCTCTCTGACTGGAATTTTGCTGAAATAATAAATACTCGCTGATTTGACATGTTGGAGGTTTTAGAAACCTATTTTTTTAAGTATATCGTTTGTAACATACTATATTCAAATCTAGTTGATAAATAATCTGTATAATCCAAAATAAAAGTGATACATGTTGTACATGTTTAGAAATTAAATGACATGATAGTGCATGATTTTACCAAGGTCTTATGACCAGGTAAGAAAGAGGTCTAGGGTTTCCTTTCAGCCTTCACCTGGTTTTACTGTAACAGGGTTTTATTTTTAAACACAATGTGTTTTTAGCTCCCCCTTGGTGAATCCTTGTTCACTGCTTTCCAGGTATAAGGTAAAGAAACAAGCACAAACAGGCTTTCTTAGGTTTAAAGAAGAAAGGTGAAATATTGCTAAACTTAAACTTAAACTCTAATTCGGTTGACACTTATGGATACACGATGCGCCCACCCTAGCATGCATAGGCAATACACACATGCAAATAGAGACAGAAAAGAGGAAAAGAAATAAAGTGAAAAGGTTTGAAGCAATATCTGAAGAGTTTTTGTTATGGGCCTTTGAACTGACTGTACTGTCCTTGATTGTAGATACTTCTTGCTTTTCGTTGGGGCCCAATATTCTTCTTAAACCTTATTCACTGTCGGAGACTTTTCTCTCTTGGGGTTCATGTGTCTTCAGTCAGTTTTTGGAGTTCCGTGAGAAAGAGATGGGAGCAGACAGGAGGAGACGAGGTCTGCTTCAGTCCAGCAGCATTCAGTTTTCTGCCAGTTGAAACACTGTCTTTCCAATTTAAAACTCACAGTTCAAACTCTGCAACAGCCAGTTAGTCATGTGACTAACTGGTCTGATCATGTCTGTTTGTGGATTCAATTGGAGCAGAGAGTAGCTCCTTTGTCTGCAAGCACTGTCTGTTAATATGCAAAAATGTGTTTCCAGGCAGGAGCCTGGCAACCCCTTGTAACAGGCCTTCTCTTCTTCCCAACAACAATTTGAAATTTAATGTCCATGTGGTGAAATTACTGTGGCTCATTCTTGGCAGGTGGGGGCCTGCATGACACAAGGCATAAACCAGCCTTAGCTGTGCCTTTGGGAAAGCTATAAAACAGAGGGTTGGTGCTTCTCACACAAGGGGGTAGGGATACTCCGTGAATGAATTGCCATTCGCTATACTCATGCTAGTTTGTTGAAGAGTAGTTATAGACACACACCTTGAGGCATGTAATGTACCAGCCCTAGGGTCAAGGAACAGCATCTTCCGCGAGGAGACTAAAAGCCAGGAAAAATATTAGTGAAAGAGGAATCCAGGTAACAAACAACTTAGCAGTGAATCATTACCTGAAAATGACATGGGCCATTGCATTTACAATAATTTCTCTTGGTTGAATGTTTGGCTGAGAGTGAGAATCAGTCAATCAAATCTCAAGAGTCAGGCGCATAGTTGATATCTAATTTATATGATGAAACTTTCAGAAATAAATTATCTCTAATTTTGATATAATGTACAAATTTGTAAATAGAAATTTAGTGAGATGGTACAGTACAATGAAAAATTCCACATGCAGTGAGACAGTACAACTCCCTTACATTCATTGCACTAGGAGGAGTTAACAATATTGCTGATAGACTTAATAACTTTGCACATTTTTTGGTGTTAGATCTGTTTTTTTCTTTTTATCTGGCTTAGGATCCTCAGATTTTGAGCTTGAATAAAACCAACTCTCATTTTTAAAATTAAACATGATCAGTATTCAACTACATATCGTAAAATGCATAACACTTGAATCTTAATCACTGATACTGTGAAAACAGTAGAATCAATTGTTCATTAGGTTTCATCATTTTGTCTTTGTCAAATAGACAGGGAAATATAAAACTCCAAACCATGCAAGTACTTTGTGTTTGCGATTTCCTTATAAACTAAATTTAAGTAACATTTTTAAATTAAAGTTACAGGTCATTCTAGTTATTTTTCAAATGTTGGTTTGTTTCATTATTATTACAATATATACTGAGGATATATAGAACTTTACAAAATAGTGAACATAAATTCATGGACATTGATTCAGGCATTATGGGCCTGTTACCTGGAACTCCTTCCAAAACCTTTGCCTTTATTGCTGACTTCCTTCAAAAACCTCTGAAAAACTAATCTCTTCAACTATGCTTTTGGATATCCTCCCAATCCTTCTTATCTCCACCTTTGGTAAACCATTCTAAGATTTTTTTTTGTGATGGATGCAAGTTGTGAACATAAAAATGTGGATGATTTAATTGATAAGAATGCAATTGAATAGAAGGGGGTAAGTGGTACACAAATATATCTTTCACCATTAGTCACCTGCTATTTGTACATCTGGTCAATTTCTCTCTTGAAGATTTAGACTCTATCCATAAAGTATTTTTATTTCTGCAGAATGTTATTTTGATTGCTACAAAGGTTTGTAATCTTCATGCAAACTGAGATTTTCAAAGAAGTATTTGATTTTTTAAAGTTTTAATTTATCAGCTTCCCTTTACTATCAAATAACATTTTAACAGCTCTGTTAAAATAGCAGAGAGAAGAATTTCTACTTGCTGCATTCAATGTTCATTGCCTGTTATTTCACAGTGTAGCTTTAGAGCCTACGTTATCCAGATTAGTTCAATACTTCATCCATTTTAGGCAGTTTCCACCTCAAGTGGAAATGTTAATTAATTAACTGAATATATATTGTGGAAGCAGTTTCCTCAGTGAGCTATGCTGAAATAAATGTTTCACTCCATATTACTTTAGAGGAAATTTTCTATAATGCTGTGATGACAAGAACTTTCCAAATATACATACACATCCAATACAATGGCTCGTACACAATGATGGTCAACATTCGCTAAGACGACTGATTATCACAGAGTACAGATATTAATATCGAAGTTCTGTACTAATAGCTTATAGAGGTATTTAAGAGTTAAATAATATATTTAATATCTTTCCCCTCAAATCTATTTATTAGCCCACAAGTAATAGTTGAAGAGAGAAGCTTTCCTTAACTTAGATGGGGCATTTAAATACCTCAAAATGGAAAAATAACAATTCTGGGCAGTATGTTTACAATTAATCAAGATTGTAAGTAAAATATTTTTGACCAAAAACGGAAAGTGCTGGAAGTGCTCAGCAGATCTGGCAGCATCTGTGGAGAAACAAACAAAGTTAAGGGCCGGAATTTTATGTTGTATGGGAGGCCCCACCCATCGGCCGAAAAGTCAGTGGCGAGCCCGCCTCCACCAGGTTGGGGAGCCATGCTGAAATTTTTTGCTCCCCAGGCCCTTAATAGGTCTTGGGCGGGACTTCCACCTCCTTGAGGCATGAAGTCCCGCCTAATGGAGCTGCTGGCCAATCAGCTTTTAGTCCCAGCAGCGCTATCAAGAGCGGTGGCCACTGCTGGGACTGCACCCAGCTTCAGCAGGAAGAGGAAGGACGGCTCCCGAGAGACGGTAGGTTTTTTGGGCTTCGCTGGGGACTATCGGCTGGGCTCCAGCGAGGCAAGGGGGAATCCGTTGGGGGATGAGGTTGAGTGTTATGCATTGGGGCGGTTGGGGCTTCCGGGGCAGCCCTCCCTGGGGCACAGATCAGGAGGACTCCCCACCCCCCAGCCCGCAAGAAGGCCACCTGGTTTTACCTGGAGGGGTTCTTGGGGCCTTTGCCATCTGGCCACCGCAAGTAAAATATCTGTGGCGGCAGGCGGAGGTCCTTATGTGGCAGTTAATTGGCCACTTAATGGCATTGATTAGCCTGGGGTGGGCGGACCATTTCTCGTTGCCGCTGCGGCGCATAAAATTGCAGCGGAGGCAGGAAGGCACAGGAACACCCCCCCCACCCCCCCCGCCCGCACCCCGGTCTCCCACTCAATTTTCTGGCCCCACCCCACCACCAGCCCGCTCATTGGGGGGCCATAAAATTCCAGCCAAAGTTTTAGTTCCATGACAATTCTCACAAAAGGTCATCGACCTGTTCACTCTGTTTCTCTCTCCACAGATGCTGCCAGACCTCCTGAGTAATTCCAGTATATTCTGTTTTTATTTCTTATCACTCTGGGCTGGATTTGTACTTTAGTTCGAAGTAAGGAAAGACAGGAGTTCCAATTGACTGTCCTTGATTAACCCATACATTTCAAAATGTTAAGTTAGCTTTATTTTAATAATGTATTCTAAGCGCTTTTCCAAAATTGACTTGACGCTAACTTATTCATTAGGGTCTCCACTATTCCATCCACTGTGTATTGAGGGTGCACTACAGCTGTGGGCTTTACTCAGTAATTATGCCCCCATTATTGAATACGCTGCTGACACTCAGCCTGGCCCTTACTCAAAAATGTAGTACAGCAATTTGAAAAGTGAAAAGAAATAGCTAAGAAGACCTATTTGTCCTTGTGAAAGGATTAACTTTTCAGACTGGCTGCCTTACAGGTGGAGGAGGAAAAAAATGTACTTGGAGCTAAATCACCTCTATACCATAATACTGGATACCTGTGTAGGAGATTTTCCAGACGATAGCCAGTTACATCTGGAGAGAGGCTGCTTACGTGACGCAAATGGGAGTACTAAGGTGGCCTTGAAGTTTTAATAATCTCCATTAAAGCTAAATAAATAATAAATCAAGTGTTATTTAGATGGTGTTGTACAGAGCAGTAGGGTGTGTGCTTAAGATATTACACCTGTGAGGAAGTACTAATCGCGACAATGCCAAGAAAAAGAGGCATTGAGTGGAGGCTAGCTACAAGCCCACTAGGTGAAAGATAAAGGGTGGAAATGCAAACTAGATAGCAGCATTTGGAAATAGGTTGCCTGTTTGTTTGGTCAGAGCAACTTTGCTCAGTTGACATGAAACTCCTGATGTAGCAACAAATCCCTTCACATATATAGCCCTGTATATCATAAGAGCTCCCAAATTCACATTGTTATACTTACCAATCCAGTTCACACAGTGTCCATTACTACAGTTAACAAATGAGAGATTTACCCAAGATGTTCCATCTAATCTAATGAGATTCCACTTTATAGCACAGCCACTTTCATAGATGAGAGACAAAGGAGTTTCTGTAAAATGCATGTTGGAGTAAAAAACACACAGTTTTCTGGTAGGATTGTATTGGAATGTCACAACAGATGATTTGTGCCTCTGGTCAAGATTGCTAAGTTGCTCTTTTTCCTTGCCCTTTATTGTTCTGGCGAATCTCCCCCGGCATTCCTTACTGCAAGTCGGGTGTTTTATCTTGGGACAACTAAAAACTGAAGCTCTCTTTGCTTTGATATTGCCTGTATCAGTGATTTCCTCACACTTGGTAATGCTGTCAGGTGGAGACTGTAATGTTACACCACTGGAAAATTCCATAAATCAATCTTCAATATTGGGATCATTAAGTCTGAGGCAATTTGTTCTAACTTTGACTTGGTCTGTAGCTCAACGTAGGGGGAAAATTGGATAAGGCTGGAGAAAGTGCATGGGGATTGCGATGCGCAATTAACCAACGCCCGTAAATTGCGTTGCAGGCAGCACAGAAACTTCATGCTGCCTGTTAATTTAAATGATCCTAGCACACAACCCAGCGCTAAATGTACTGCTGAGTGACTGTATGCCTCAGCAGGGAGCCCAAGTTTACGTGAGGATAGCACCACTTAAAGCCAGCCTACACCTCTTAAAGGAGAGTTGCATTCTCGCTGCAGCAGTTGCTAGAACAGTTTGTGGAAGAGAGTCAGAGCAGGAAGAAGAGTGAAAATGGTGCAACAGGGCAGAGCGCAGGCTCCAAGTTTCTCTGGCCCAGTACTGGATGCCTTGGTGTAGGAGGTGGACAGGAGGAGCGAGGTCTCTTCCCATAGGGGGCCAGGACAATCATTGAGAAGGCAGTGGGAGCAGATAGCCATCGCTGGCAATACAAGCTGTCTAGTCCTGAGGACCTGGATGCAGTGCAAGAAGAGGTTTAATGACCTAACATGAATGGACAAGGTCAGTGAATGAATCCTCAATTACCATATCCTTACAACTGAACCACCAGCCTCACACACTGCGCCATTCACCAACTCCCTTCATTCACCTACCAACAATCTTGATCAAACATGACCTATAACTAGCATTCATAGATTCACCTCACCCTCACAGACTCAGCATTGCTCCAAGCTTCACAGCCACATCTCTCAGTTTGCATACATTGTCAACTATTCAACCATGGCAGCCACATCACCTAAACAGATTGCACCACAGTCTTGCAGGATATGGTAGCACATAACCATAGACAGCAACATATAACCAGCAGGGGACAGGCAAGGCTGCATATCCTCACCCATATGGATGGTTCTGATAACCATTTGAGTGGCCATGACTGAGGCTGTGGCCAGCGGTGGTGCTAAAAGCAAAGAAGATGACGGTATGTTCCTACCTAATCTAACTTCTCACATCTCACTTCCCCTTCTTCCAACAATCTCTTCTGATTTGCAAACTGCAGATGGTGTAAGTATGCACCTCGTACTTCCCCACCCCTCTGTTGTATGATCACTTCAAGAATGATGTCCCTTTAAGAACTCAGTATGCCTATGAGCTAGGTACTAGGACGTATCATGTGACTAGAAGCCATAATCACTCTGCAACTGTAACGCCCTAGACAAAGGATCTGTACATAGTTTGCTCTGTATTGTATATACTAGTTTAGCTGTTAATAAACCTGTTAGAGATTTTCAAGGCACTGGAATCCTTGTACCTCATTTGTTGTTTGAGATAACACAAAGAACACATGGCATGGTGGCAGCTATGGTGAAAAGACCAGCTATAACCTTGAACACCATGGGCAAAACAGCAAACACGTGAAGAAACTTTAAACCAAGTACCTGAAAAGAGGGAAAGAAATACTGGGCCAAACAGTGGAAAGAAGAAAAAACATACCTCTAGCTGTGAGAGACAGAGCGCAGAACGACAGGCTGCAAATAAATGCCTTTGATCGGGTGAGTCATTGTGCCAATGGTCGAGGAATCCCTGTTTTAAAAAAAAAAAGCTTTGTAGTGCTTAAAAAATTGATATTTTTAAAGTCTCCATGGGAGAGAGAAAAAAAAAACTGGGGAAAACCCAATTCCTCTCTCAGGATAATTGAGGTCAGTGCCATTACAGGAAGTATCCAAAAAAAAGTGCCGTTAGCCCCCAAATGCTGCAGAGTATCCATTGAAGCAGTCAAGCTAAAAAATCATCAAACCACTCAACCGTGAAGAAGATAAATAAACTCTAGCCAAAAGAAAGCAAAGGGGAAAATCCTTGAACTACCTATTGAACAGCTGTGTAAACATGCAGGCTGAAGTGCTGAAAGCAAAACAAACAGAGAGCACTGTCAAGCACCTGTTACTCTCCATCAAAGCAGCTAGTCTAAATAAATGAGAATTTCTTAAAGGAGAAATAGAGTTAATAGAACAAGTTTTAAAACCAGTTTCAAACTACAAATAGAAAAGTTATAACAAATACAGTGCTGCAGGCTGAACAATATTAAATATAGAGCCGAAAGCAAAGAAACAGCAGAAAGATGGATATCAAATTCCCCAGCATGAACTGGAAGGCCATTGATTTCCTATCCAAGTTCAAACTTTTTAAACAAAGAATGCAATTATGCTTCACAGGCCAAGCAGTTGTAGAATCAGAGAGGCAGGCTGTGAAAATACTGATAGTAGTTGGAAATGAGGGGTTATACAGAATCAATACCTCTGGCTTAGCTGAAGAGAACCAGAAGGATACCGCAAAGATATGGAAATTGCTAGAAGATCAGCTTTGAGTAAGAGTGAACTTTAGAATTCATCACCTGGAATTGATGTCCTACAGGCAACAACCAGAGGAAGCAATAGATCAGTTCATCAGTAGATGCCATAGTAAGGGCAATGAATGGGATATTTCAGACACTGAGCTGTCGGAAAGAATAATGGAGTTGGTGATTGTCCCAACACCTATTGAAGTGTTTCGTAAAGACCTCTTGGGGTAAAAGAAAGGTCACAGCATTGAAGCGCTGCTAGAAGCTGGCAGGAAATACAAAGCCATTATAGTTGGACAACAGCAGCTGCAAGCATTAGGTGTAGCTGACAGTATCAGACGATAACCAGATCGCAAAAAGCAAGCAAGCTGTGTGGTATGTGTGGTTTGTCCCACTCACTGTGAAGTAGCCCTACATTTCAAGATCTGTGCAAGGCGTGTGGTGCAAAAGGACACTAGGCCTGCCTATGCAAGAAATCTGGCTCCAAAGACGCAGCCAGAAGTCACAATAGGATGCAAACAAACATAAGACAGGCATAGCAACATGGCAACAGCAGCAAGGAGAGCGCCAGAGACCTCCATAAATGCATGCCGATACACGAAGTCTACAGCAAAATGGATCCAAGACAAGGCTCAGAATGGATAGATTCTCAGCCAGAAGATGAGCAGGCGTTTCGCATTGTGTACCTGAAATATTATGTTGATGAAGTCCCTATCCTCATTCTTCTAAATTTAGTAATCTCTATCCCTGTAGAAACATTTTTGATATCCAGTTTTATGTGTTTTTTACTTACAGCGATGAGACTTATCTTTGGAAAGAATGGGGGTGTTGTATGATTGCTTCAAGAGTGATGTCCCTTTAAGAACTCAGTATGCTAATGAGCTAAGTACCAGGATGTAGTCATGTGATTAGAAGCCATAGTCACTCTGCAACTGTAACACCCTAGACATAGTTTGCTCTGTATTGTATCAACTAGTTTAGCAGTCAATAAACCAGTTAGAGACCTTCAAGACCCTGGAATCCACGTACTTCATTGTGTTGCTTGAGATAATACAAAGAACGCATGACACCCGCCTTCCCTCCCTGCAATCCTATCCTTCTGCCTTTCATTTTTCAGATACTCAAGAAGTATCACCTGGCCAGGCAGTAGCACGGTAGCACAAACTTCAACAGCAGCAGGAAACCGATGATGATGTAACACTGTCACTCGATCTCACACTCACAGTCGTCAACTCGGATACTGGCATTGCGCGTGCTTTAGAGGGTAGCATAGATGTGGGATTTACACATGGTGAATCACCAGGCAAGACTGGCCTGCAGTGAGGGCAGCGGAAAGGGTAGCACAGCTGCCAGCTCCCTGGAGGGCAAAGTTTGTGCACGAGTTCTGCTGCAGAGGACTCAGATGGGGAGTTCAATAGTGTGGCATGCAGGAGAACGCAGATGGGCATGCACCCTGAAATATTTAGTGCATTTGCAGCCCTACTATAAGTTGTAAATCCAACCATGATACTGTGTGTTGACCGATGTCTCAGCTTCCAGTACAGTACAAGCAGAAGTCACCTAACCTCTGAAGGCTGCAGTGGAACCTAAACTTGTTGCTGGGAAATCTCAGCTTGCTGGCATGCATCATAGCTGCAGATACCAGCAGTCAAAGGAGAATGCAGTGTCTCACAGCAGTCCAGTAATCTGTCCGACAGCAGATTACCAGGATTTTTGGGGCACCACCATGAAGATTTCAAAAATGGTACAGGCCTCTTTCCCTTATCCTGGTTTACTGTAAAGTTTTAGGAGGGTGAATGTATTGTTGCAGGCTTCATTTTGTTGTAACTCAGTCACTGTTCAATGTCAAAAACCCTGGTACCGTATCTCAGGTAGGAGTTCAAGGCCAGTTCCAATCACTGCCTACCTGTAGTTTAAAGATAGTGTTCTTAGGCAGGTTCCTTCTTCTTCCGCTGGAGCGGATGGAATCTCTCTGTCCCTGACTTTGTCTGCCCAGCATATACTTTTATTAAGCTCCGTATCAGACCCCCGGGGCTGGATTTTGTGCTGGAGGTGAGGCTTCTGGCGCGGGCCGAAAAGAAGGGGGGGATTCCCCCCGCCCTCCGCATCCTGGAGTGATCCTCTGGTCTTTCTCAGTCAAAGTTTCATGAGCCGGGATCCTCATCCCTTTAAAGAGGGGGATCCCATCTCCATGAACTATTGGCCAATCAGAGGGCCGGCAACTCAACAGTATTGGCAGTGCCACCAGGAGCAGTGACCACTGCCCGTTCTGCAGAGGCCTCAAACCCAGGCCCAGCGCTGGAACCCCGGAACAGAGGTAGGTGAGGCAGGGTCGCCGGGGCCAGTGAGGAAGAGTCGCCGGGGCCAATGAGGAAGGCCCTGGCGAGGGGGGCCTGGGAGTCGTCGTACAGTCCAGGGGGAGGGGCATCCCGGGGGGTAATCTGTTTCCCAGTGGGCTCCTCTGTGGGCCATAAATGGCCCACGAAGGAGGGACCATCCACCCCCATGCCCATAAAGAGGGCACCTTGTTTTACAAAACGTCCTCTCTGTGCAGCAGAGGCACCCCTGCCACTGGTAAGATCCCAGCGGGGGTGGGAAGAGGCCCTCAATTGGCCATTAATAGGCCACTTAAGGGCCTCAATTGGCCTCTGGGCATGAAGGCCATCATTGCCACCCCTGGGAAGATCACAGAGTGGAAAGGGGAGGCAACTCTGCCCCCCGCCCCCGTCTCAATACTCTGTGCCCCCTGCCTCCGACCCCGTCTCAGGGGGTCACACAAAATCCCGGTCCTGGTTTCTGTCATGTGACCATGGTTTCTCCTTATTGTTGTCCTCATAAATGGGTCTGATGGTGGAGCCATGGTTAGACAATGGGGTCTGGATGTCACCCATCTTCATTTCATTTTGATAAAGTGGAGCTTTTCCACACCCATTCATTTGAGTTTGAATTTGGAGACACTGGGCTGAATTTTATGCTGTCTCAGTGGGTTGGATGGTGGCATGGGGGGCCTACCTGCCTCGATCCCGCCTCCAGCCACCTTTGCGACGGTCGGGTGGTTGGGGGTGGGGGGGAGGGAACGCGAGGCCAATCAAAGCCCTTAAGTGGCCACTCCGCCTGCCTCCACAGGTATTTTACCCATGGCAAGCAGGCGTGCGGGGTCGTGAAAGGCCACCCAGTGATAGCTGCCGGCCTTTCCGTAGGCCGGGGTGTTGAAGGGGGGGGGGTGGTGGGTGCCATGGCAGTTGGGCACAGGGTGCCCGATTGAGGGCTACCTCACCTCCCAACCCACCCCTGCGACCCAAGACGCCCCCATTCCCCCCAAAAGACCACCCTTGCCTCCTCTGGGGCGCACCCAATTCCCTGGGCGAGGCATCAAAAACATACCTTGGATCCTGGCTCCACGGCATCCTCCTCGGTTGGCTGGGCCACAGTCGCAGCAGTGGCCATCGCTCCCACTGATTGCCCGGCAGCTCACTGAGGCGGGACCTCCTCCCTCAGGTGGGTGGAAGTCCCGCCACAGGACAATTAAAGCCTGGGGACCCGTAAAATGCGGGTCAGATCCCCAGGCTAGGCGGAAGCAGGTTCGCCACCGATTTTACGTCAGTGGAGAAATCCCGTCTGCCTAAAATCCAGCCCACCATGTCTGCCATGTGATTGTTAATCCAATTTGTGAAGAGAGGTAGTCATTAACACAGAGTGGGCAATTTATATTTTAATCCTTCTCCAGGCTGGTCCAGACATGAAGATTTTTTCAGGTTTCTTGTAGTTTCCATGTGTATTGTTAGTACAGGACAATGTCACCTGATTTCTCAACTCCATCTTGTTTTTCAGGAAATGTGTCCATTTTTGGGTTTGTTTCATAAGTTTATTACATATTTCATAATTTCTCCATGTGTGATCGTGACACACTGCAGAGGAGCACTAGGCCTAGCAAAGACACCTGCAAAACAGGCACTAAGGGAATGCACAAGTGTGATTACTTTATTTTGGTATGGAATATTGGATGTGTTGTTTGATAAAGTTGGTTTGAAATGCGAGTTTTGTGGTGGCTTTTATTTCAGCATTGTGGTGCTGTGATGGTCATTGATAGAGGGAAGGGAAAGTGTGTGACTGCTGTAGCATGAGATTTGGGGTTGTGTTCATTGGAACTGTAATCAGATTAGGTGATCACGGACAGCCCGGCCCGAATGGGGATGTGTTGATAGCCTGCTCCCTTCCTCCTGCTCCTCCTCTTCTTCCTGCACAGCTGCTCACCATATCCCTAGTGGCAAAGGCTGTGTCCTCATGACGGCAAGGTTATGCACGATACAGCAGAGCATGGCAAATTGCCATAACTATGGGGGCCACAGAGCCAAATTTTGTGGCATTAGTCTTCTCTATCTATTGGTTGTAAAGGCCCGGTTTGAAATGTTTTTGGGCAATGTGAACCCTGTTCCTTATGGGCACAGGCCCATGGAACTGGCACTAATAAGCAATGTTACACAAACAGTGTAAAAATGGTTTGTGTGTGCAATGAAAACATGCCACACCTGTATATTAGGGGATATTCCTCTGTGGGATAGACTGGCTTCCTTGAAAAGACACAGAATTCACCAGTAAGAGGCGTATGTTTACATCATCTGCAGCTTGTAAATCAGAGGTACAGAATGAGAAGGAGGTGGGATTTGAGACAGACGATTAGGTATGAGGATACCATCATCTTCAATGGTTTTAGCCCCACCAATGGCTGTCCCAATAATGGGCAGCACTGTCTCCTCCATGGAGATTAGGATATGCAGGTGTCTCCTTATGGTTAGCTTCTGCTACTTCTGGTTGTGTGCCACCTTACCCTGCAAGAGAGAAGGAAATGTGTCAGTGCTTGCCATGCAATCTACTTGGGTGATGTGGCTATCATGGTTGAATAGCTGGCACCGTATGCAAAATGTGAGATGTGGCTGTGAGGCTTGCAGCAGTGCTAAGTCTGTGAGGGTGAGATGGAGCATCTGAATGTCAGGTCTGATAGAGATTGTTGGTAAGTGAGTAATAGGGGTGTGGTGGATTGAGCAGTGTCTGAGGCTTGTAGTGCAGTTGGTAGAATATGGCATTTGAAGATGCATTCACTGACCTTGACCACTTATGTGAGGCCATTGAACTTCTTGCAGCACTGCATCCAGGTCCTCTGGACTTGTCTTCTGGTATTGATATCTGCGGCTATCTGGTCCAACTGCCTTCTGAGTATGTGTCTGGAGGGTCTCCTGCGCCCCTGTGGATACAGAACATCTCTCCTCCTTTCTACCTCCTCCACCAAAGCCTCCTGTTCAATGTTGGCATGCTGCCTGCATTATAATCAATGGCTTATGGGTTAATTGCGCATTGCCTTTTTTAAAGGGTTATTGAATTTAGCCTCATTTATCTTCCCATTCTTTCTTGCCTCTCCCCCCCCACCACCCCCCTCCCCTCCTCCCGCCCCACCATTTCCTCACTCAAGCAGTTTGATGGCATAGTATGATGGAGATATTAGTACACTGCACCAGGAGGTAGAAGCATTGGTTTCAGTCCACATTAACATACACAGTGAACTCTTGTTGGAGGAGATGCTTAAAGGTTAGAAAATTAGTTAATTTCCAGCTGGGCAGTTAGAGTGGCCCAGTCAGGGAATGGGAGAAAGTCTCCTGATCCCTCTTACAGCCAAAAAGTCCTGAAGGACATTTGGAACCTAAAAATGAAGAAGGGAATTCAAACGATAGAAAGCGGAAAGACCAGTTTTAAATGTAATCTTACTTTGAGACTGCAGGAAGGGGTGATTATCAGATCAATCATAAATCTTTCCATTATATAGCGAGAAGGCTGTGGCAGATCATAAAGACATTTCCCCAGTGGCAACAACTTATTCTTCCCACGGATAAGGTCCTCACATTGAGATTCGTAATGATTTTGAATCCGAGCAAATGCTTGAGGGCTTAGTGCCTAGTGAGCCACTTGATGGAAATGGATAGTCAGAATGTCTTTATAAATTCACTCCAGAGAGTGCTAAATTAATCAAGGCATCCTAATTAACATATCAATTGCAACCACATGCCAGACCTCTGGAACTGCACTCCTGGTAACAGTTATTAAAAGACCTTCAAATCATATTTTCACTCTTGGGATACAACATTGAAGATGAATAATAAATATAGCAGTAACCATTACACTTTTAAATATTTACACTTATTAAGTTTTGTAAATTATCTGTCTAAGGTCAGATGCTATTTGGGCTCCCCGTAGAGCTTCACAGGTTTATCCATGGAGCTAAATCAACCAAAAAGATACAACGTGTGATCTCTGGTGTATATTTAGTTACCTGATCTCTGCCAGGACCAACTGTACACAATTGGTGCTTCTTCATTGGGGGGAGAAAATTGTTCAGAAATTCCACTCTTGATTGCTATTCAGCAACCCATACTAGAAATGTATGTGTGGATATCAAGTGAGGACAAGATCAGGACTGACTATCATACAATTGAGTTGCATGCTGACATATACTGTTCCATGCTTTAGTACCTTACCCAAGAAGCGAATGTTTTGTAATTGAGTATTTTTATTTTGTTTTTCAGCCTCTCAATTTTAAAATGGTTCGTTTCTTCTCTTCATTGGCCCCCTTCTTTGCTTGGGGCAATGTATTTTTCTCAGGCTGAGAGATTTACTCCAAAACTGGGAGGTCACCTGAAATCTTACTTCACTCTACAATTAATTTCAATGGTCAACAGAATTTAATTTAATACTTCCTTCCTCTCAACCTGATTTAATGCACTGTATGCAGGGCTTCACATGAAAAGTATTGAACTCGCGTTAATGTATAAGTTTGATTCAGCAGATGAAGAAGTTGACAAGAACTACAGTGTAGAGATTATTATTAATCATTTACAAAGGGAAATGTGCAACTGTTTATTCTCACTGGGGTCTAGATATTGATGGACTTTCCATAAACCCATAATCTTATTTCACCCAACACATTTTCACTGATAATTGCAGTGTTCTTCGCCACTCCTCAGAGTTTGTATCCGCATGCATATCAATTCAAAAAGCAACACAAAAGAACTGAGGTAGCTTAAACCAGGAATTGCTAGTTTTACAGATCTATACTGTGTGTATAATGGTTTGTTTTGAGGTAGGAGGGAGATAAGAGCAGCATATCAATTAAGGGATTAAAATGCCCTGAAATTCCTCTTTGAAGCATCCTAGTATTATAGAGAATATGGCTTTGATATTAACTTGGAGGCTGGTAGGAAGTCGGGAGGAGGTTGGTTGGGGGGCACAGTATTGTGGTCAGGAAATCCCAAGAACAGGTTTCCTTAAGGTCCTGCCAAATCTAAAAGTTGTCCACAATTCAGCACCAATTTCCCTCAATTTTCATTCTCACTTGGATCACAAGGAGGGCTGGTATGTGAAATGAAATATCACTGTAAAGAAGTCAAACTAGGAATGATAAAAGCAAAATACTGCGGATGCTGGAAATCTGAAATAAAAACAAGGAACGTTGGAAATACTCAGCAGGTCTGGCAGCATCTGTGGAGAGAAAAACAGAGTTAACATTTCAGAAGAAGGGTCACTGACCTGAAATGTTAACTCTGCTTCTCTCTCCACAGATGCTGCCAGACCTGCTGAGTAAACTAGGAATGATACTGTTGTCAGGTTAGATTAAAGCAAGTTGTTGGGCTAATACGTGGGAATGTTTATTCTGTATCTGACTCTTCACATATCTTAGCTCCACAATCATCAGCAATCTGTCATTTGATGCTAAAATCAGTACTCGCATTGCAAAAGCTGCAGCTGTGTTGTCCAAGCTGAGCAAGAGAGTGTAGAACATCAGCAGCCTGACCCAGAACACCAAACTGCAAGTTTACCAAGCCTGCATCCTCAGTGCACTCTTCTACAGTAGTGAGACCTGTACAACATATGCTAGGCAGGAGAAAAGGCTGAACAGTTTGTACCTTCGCTGTCTCAAACGTATGTGTGGCATTTCTTGGCAGGACAAGGCCACTCGCTCAGAGGTCCTGGAGCATGCTAATTCCATTAGCATACACTCATTACTAAACCAACAATGTCTGTGCTGGCTTAGCCACATTCATCAGATGGATGACGGCCATATACCCAAAGGCCTTCAGTACAGTGAACTGTCCACTGGGTTATGATCTGCTGGACGTCCATACCTCCACTACAAGGACACCTACAAGCAAGATATGAAGATGGCGGGCATCGACCCAGACAACTGGGAGACATTTGCCGACGGCTGTGACCTATGGAGGCTGACTGTTTGGAGGGGCATTGGAAGAGGCCAGGAGAATCAGAACATTTAGCTGGCCGAGAAGAGGGCCCAGAGAATAAAGAGGCCAGCATCCTGTGCCTTCTCAGCCCACTGTCTTCATCTACAACAAGTGCAGCAGAGACTGCTGTAATAGATTGGGGCTCCTGAGCCACACGAGGCAGTTAAACACAGAGTTGACCACCAAGGCGCAACCCATCATCTCATGAGACAGAAGGCTGCCAAAGATCTGACTCAATACTCTACTTGACCTGGAAGGGGTTATTGCTGACATGGGGCAAAAAGTGTTCAGTTATTCAACAAAGGTATCTCTCACCTGATGACCACAAAAATTCCCTACAAAATTGCAAGTAACAACAAAGCTTCTTACAATCTAGACTTGTAATATTCCAGTCATTATGAGGCTTAAGCTTTTCACACAACCCCCACATATAGGTATTGAAATCTGTATTTGGATCTACATACAACTTTTTGAAAAGGACTGTGTCCTTTCCCTTGTTGAATCTGATGTGCTGCCTGTTGCCCCTATGATTTACTGGGTAGGTGGATCACTCTGAGTAGTGGGCAAACTAGCTTAAGCTTTCCCTTGTACATCCTGGCCCCCACCACCACTTACAATGTTAATGGACAATTCTCCATATGAATGGGAATTCCACCCACATAAGCACACCCATTTTAATGACCAGGAATTTACTTTCACTACCCCACATCAAAATGTACAACAGCAATACCCAGCAGATGTAACAATGGGGCCCCCTTGCAATGTGAACTGTCATCCTGCACACAGTTCTCATGTGCACTTCTCCAACATTCAGAAGGGCTGGCTGATTAATACTTTATAGTGAATCAACGTCAGATACAAATTTTTAAGCTGCTTTATTTTACAAAAAATAAGCAAATACACAGACCACTGGTTATAGTAAATCAGAACTGCCTTCAACTTAACTTCAGTCCCTTTTTGTTCTGAAAAATAGTATGGAAATTACAGAGAGGTGCAAGAATTATAGAGGAGCTATAATGGGGGACTTTAATTATCCGAATATAGACTAGGATAGTAGTAATGTAAAGGGCAGAGAGAGGCAAAAGTTCCTACAGTGTGATAAGGAGAATTTTCACAATCCAGAGTATGAATAATTAACTGGGGGAAAGCCAACTTCAATGGGGAAGAATGGATCTGACCCAGATAAATTGGAATCAAATGTTGGCAGGCAAAGCTGTAATTGAACAATTGGGCTGCCTTTAAAGAAGAGATAGTTTGGGCACAGTCAAGGTATAGTCCCATGAAAGGGAAAGGTAAGACAAACAAATCCAGACCTCCCTGGATGACAAAAGAGATAGAGATTAAGATGAAGAAGAAGAAGTGTCCTTCCGACAGATGTCAGGTGGATAATACAACCGAGAACCAGGCTGAACATAGAAGGTTCAGAGGGGAAGTGAAAGAGCAAATAAGAGAAGCAAAGACAGCATATGAGAAGAGACTGGCAGCTAACATAAAAGGGAATCCAAAAGTCTTCTTTAGGCCTATAAATAGTAAAAGGGAAGTAAAAGGAGGAGTGGGGCTGATTATGGACCAAAAAGGGGATTCATTCATGGAGGCAGAGGGCATGGCTGATGTATTAAATGAATACTTGGCATCTGTCTTTACCAAGGAAGAAGATGCTGCACAGGTCACGGTGAAAGAAGGGGTAATTCAGACAATTGAAGGGTTTTAAATTGATAAGGAGGAGGCATTGGATAGGCTGTCTGTATTTAAAGTTGATAAGGCACCAGGGCTGGATGAGCTGCATCCAAGGAAACTGAGGGAAGTGAGAGTGGAAATTACAGAGATACTGGCCATAATTTTCCAGTCTTCCTTAGACTTGGTGGAGGATGGGGGGGATGGTGCCAGAGGACTGGAGAATTGCAATTGTAACACCTTTGTTCAAAAAAGGGTGTTAAGTTAAACCCAGCAATGACTGGCCAGCCAGTTTAACTTCAGTGGTGGGGAAGCTTCTAGAAACGATAATTCAGGACAAAATTAATAGTCACTTGGATAAATGTGGGTTAATTAAGGAAAGACAGCAAGGATTTGTTCAGGGTAAATCATGTTTAACCAACTTGCTGGAATTTTTTGATGAGGTAACGAAAAGGGCTGATGAGGGTAATGCTGTTGATGTACATGGACTTCCAAAAGGTGTTTGATAATGTGCCGTACCATAGACTTGTGAACAAAGTTATAGCTCAAGGAATATAAGGGACAGTAGCAACATGGAGACAAAATTGGTTGAGTGACAGGAAACAGAAAGTAATGGTTATGGTTGTTTTTCAGACTGGAGGAAGGTTTATAGTGTAGTTCCTCAGGGGTCAGTGTTAGGACCCCTGCTCTTCCTGATTTATATTAATGATGTAGACCTTGGTGTACAGGGCAAATTTCAAAATTTGCAGGTGATAAAAACTTGTACATATTATTAACAGTGAGGAGGATCGTGTAGAGCTTCAAAAGGACTGAGACAAGCTGGTGGAATGGGCGGGCAAATGGCAGATGAAGTTTAATGCAGAGAAGTGTGAAGTGATTCATTTTGATAGAAAGAACATGGAGAGACAATATAAAATAAAGGGTACAACTCTAAAGGAGGTTCAGGAGCAGAGGGACCTGGGTGTATATTGTATAAATCATTGAAGGTGGCAGGACACATTGAGAGCACAGTTAATAAAGCAGGCAGCATTCTTCTTCTTCTTCTTTGGCCTCCTTGTCAATGGCATTCTAGGCTTTATGAATAGGGGCATAGAGTACAAAAGTGAGGAAGTTATTTTAAATAAAAGCAAAATACTGCGGATGCTGGAAATCTGAAATAAAAACAGAATGTGCTGGAAATACTCAGCAGGTCTGGGAGCATCTGTGGAGAGGGAAGCAGAGTTAACGTTTCAGGTCAGTGACCTTTCATTAGAACCTGTTCGTTGGGGGGGATGTTAAAATTCCGGCCAGAACTTCTAGTTATTCTTTCATCAAAGACTAACAGAATCAAAACTTCTCACCCTGGAAAAAGCTGCACAAAGCTGTCCATATGTAAAAACAGGTCAAGGAATATAAATACAAACTTTGTCAAGAGTCTGGCCTTGTGACTTTTTTATAGTCATAGAATATCAGAGTCTAATTGGGAATTGTTTTCTCCTGAGCTGAAAAGGCAGGTTTACATCTGATGGGCTCAATATTATTTGAAGAATAAATATTGAAATCCTTGAAATCTGATGTTATAATTTCAGAATCTATCATTGAACAAACAGCTTCCTAACTACAAATAAAAGCAAAATACTGCGGATGCTGGAAATCTGAAACAAAAACAAGAAATGCTGGAATCACTCAGCAGGTCTGGCAGCATCTGTGGAAAGAGAAGCAGAGAAGAAGGGTTCCGAAGGGTTGAAGGGTTCCGAAGAAGGGTCACTGACCCGAAACGTTAACTCTGCTTCTCTTTCCACAGATGCTGCCAGACCTGCTGAGTGATTCCAGTATTTCTTGTTTTTGTTCCTAACTACAAATCTTGTTCCATGACAAAGTCCGTGTTTAGAATTCACGTTTTGTAGCAACATTTGTAACTGTTCCTTCCTTGGGGTTGGTTAACTTTGTGTGGTGGCATGCCCATTGGAGTTTTTTGCCACACTTAACCAAATTCATCATTTCATCCACCCCTCCCATGCCACCCCTCTCATGCCATCCCCTCCCTCCCATCCCATCCCATGCTATCCCATCCTTCCCATGCCAACCCTCTCATGCCATCCCCATCCCATTTCTTCCATCCCTCCCATGCCATCCCATCCTGCTCTTGCCCTCCCCACTCCTCCCATCAATCCTATTCCATCCCTCAAGGAAAGAATCTCTCCAGCCAGGGTTACCACAAATAAAGCTCACAATGGCTATAAAATCTCATTCAAAAGTTTATCACTGGGATTTCAACATAGCCTGACAGCGGGCATGTAAAAGTTTATTCACTTGAATAGTGAAAGCCAGTAGTACAATTATAGATTTTATCCTTACAAACTTGGGTTAAGTCTGGAGAAACTGTGATGAAGGATGCGTGATTATAGGTCTCTCATGGATTATATAAATAGTGGGAATAATTTAAGGTGGTGTAACAGTCAAATGCAGCACTGAACGTTTTGGGTTCCATGCATTATAGGTAAGATTGCATTGATCCTAGTCGATGTTGAATTGGTCCAGAGGTAATACAACCCCAGATAACAATTACATCCCTGCCTGCAATAGAATTCTGTTAACTATCTCATGTTACACCCTTAACTTCTGCTTATTTTATTGTTGTCACCGCCAGCACCAACTGTTGGCAGCTGCATGTGTGTCACACACTCCAGAGGTAGGTTAATGGGAAGGAGTGGGTAGTCCAAGTTATTTTTCTCCTGTCTTAATCCTAACCCTAATGCGGGATCAAGCATTCTGTTAGCATGAAGTGTTCCTTCCAGCAGCATGGCCAAGAAGTGTGTGAATCAACCCTTTTGACGGATGCTGAGCTTAAATGGGAATCAATTTAATCAGGTAGCCTGCAGCCACAGATACTGATTGTACAACGAATGCAATGATACACATGAACAACAACAACTTATATTTATATAGTACCTTTAACATAATAAAATGTCCCAAGGTGCTTCACAGGAGCATTATAAAACAAAATATGACACTGAGCCTCATATGGAGATATGAGGTCAGATGATCAAATGCTTGGTCAAAGAAGTACGTTTTAAGGAGTGTCTTAAAGGAAGAAAGTGTGGTAGGGAGCCAGAAAGATGTAGGGAGGGAATTCCAGAGCTTACGGCCTTGGTAACTGAAGGTATAACCACCAATGGTGGAGCAATTGAAATCAGGGATACTCGAAAGGCCAGAATTAGATGAGTGCAGATATCGCAGGGCTGGAGCAGATTGTAGAGATAAGGAGCGTCGAGACCATGGAGGGATTTGAAAACAAAGTTAAGAACTTTAAAATCAAGATGTTGCTTGACTGGGAACCAGTGTACATCAGCGAGCACAAGAGCGATGGGTGAACAGGATGTGCGAGTAAGGACATGGGCAGCAGAGTGTTGGATGACCTTAAGTTTATGGAAGGTAGAATGTGGGAGACCAGCCAGAAGTGTGTTGGAATAGTTAAGTCTAGATGTAACAAAGGTATGAATAAGGGTTTCAGCAGCAGATGAGCTGAGACAATGGTGAAGTCAGGTGATGTTATGGAGGTGGAAATGGGTGGTCTTAGTGGTGCAAATATATAGTTGGAAGCTCATCTCAGGGTCAAATATGACACCAAGGCTGTGATCAGTCTGGTTTAGTCTCAGACTGTTGCCAGGGAGAGGGATAGAGTTGGTACCTGGGGAATGAGCATGGAGTGGAATATACAGGAATATACAGGATCAGAAAATGACTTTGGTCCAGATGGTTGATCCTAGATTTCAAAAGCGGGATACACAATTCAGTATCTATATTCTTCAATTTATTTTCTCATCAAATACCTTGAAATGAATGATGATACTAGCCTTGATTGCCTCCTTGGGCAATCCAATTCCAAACATTCACCACCTTCTATGTAAAATGGAACTATCTGACCTATCCATTCACCTTTCCTCTTGGCTTTATCCCATGCCACTTCCTTGCACTTTATGAAGCATTTGAATGTCCATTACCAGTTTCCTAAAACTGGTGCAAAAGTTATAAGGTGTTAGGATGTATAGCAAGGACAGTTAAATGTAAAACAATAAGTACAATGCTTTCCTTCTACATGCAACTATTTAAAGATGTATAAAAACTGAAAGTGCTGGAAATACTCAGCAAGTCTGGCAGCATCTGTGGAGAGAGAAACAGAGTTAACATTTCAGGTCAGTGACGGTCTGCCAGAGCTGCTGAGTATTTCCAGCACTTTCTGTTTTACTTCAGATTTCCAGCATCCACAGTATTTTGCTTTGATTTAAAGTAGTAATCATGCTAATAACATTTCCAAATCCTTCCTAGAATAACAAAGTGATGAATACTCCAGGTAGATGTATGAGTACAAGGCATATCAGTGCAATTAATTAAAGCTGTAGTTTTTTAAAAAACACAAAAGCTTGTGCCTAGTAACAGCAGGTTAGATATTGCTGTTGTGACTTTGATGCTTGATGGTCTGCAGGAAAGTCCATAAATCACAGTCCCAGGTTTATAAGTCATTTGCAGGTCATAAAAACCTGTGTAAGGTGTGACCTATGCACCAGGTATTAGGCAGCAGCAAATTTACAAGCACTTTTCACTTCATTTTCCTTTTAGGAGTGCTTAACTCTTGGTGCTGTCACTCCAGGCAGGCTTGAGATGCATTTTAATGAGCATTATTGTTAAAAAAAAGTGTTTTATGTTACAATGAGCTGAAAGTTTATTTTGCTAGGTTTCCCAGTGTACATCTGCAATTATAATGTAGGAAGATCTCCACAGCACTCAGATGGCCATATTGCTCAGAAACATTTCTCTGAATGGAGTAGTTCAGAGAAGGAATTCATTAGAGAAGACGCTATACATGTCCCGGGGTTGCTTTGCATTGTTGAATAGCACATATCTTGGAACAGACACGATGAAATTTTTCAGATAAGTATTTAGCACTTTGTGGGGACAAAATGGCTGCTGTAGGTTGTGTGGGCTTATTTTATGGCCATTTCAATAAAACCAGACTTTGTAGGACAGACAAAAGGGACACTGTCTGTTCCATGTTTCTTGTGGTTAAACTTAGAAAATGCCACATCGAGCGAAAATATGTATTAAGTGGGAAAAGAAGCATAATTATTGTGCATGGATTTATTTAGAGGCATGCGAGCAATACAGATATTTTGGTATTTATATACCTGTGATGTGAGCAGGAAAAATGAGAATGACTGAATGATATTGCAAGATGAACTTACTAAATTACTTAATTAAGTAGATAAAGTGGAGGTAAACTGACCCAAGTATAAACTTTATACATTGGCTAATTGGTCCTATTGAAGTCAATACAAAAGAAAATCAATTGTGATGGATAACAGGCAACTATTGCCAGTTCAACACTCCCACCAAAGTTGAGAATTACCCTCATGATTTCTGCAATTTCATAGTTAATAAAGGAAATAACTGCCCATCACATTACACCTGTTATGAACTATTAAAGCTTCTCGAGCAGCTAACGAGCCACTTAACCCATATAAATGTCAGACAGCTCATTAATCTCACTGTGGAATGTAGTAGGGAATGTCTCCAAAACAGCAGGAAAAAAGATCTAAATTCACTCTCCAGGCACTGCAAGTCATTGTGTACTCCATTAAAAAATACACAAGGAACTTTCTCCTGGGAGAAGACAGCCTCCAAGAAGGCAACCATGAGAGCATATCACAGAGAATGTTAATACAGAAGGATCTGGATGACATTGAGAAATTTACTGACCATCAGGACGAATAGAAAGGTATTTCATGAATATTACTGTAGGACAGATATGGATGTGATAATAGTAAAAAAAACCCTGCTGACATGTTAGCAAGAATGTCTTTAAAAAAAAGTTTTAGAAGCAAGGACAGCAATGCTATGCAAATTACACTATACATTTATTTAAATTCACTCTTGGACTATGGGTGACACTGGAAAAGCAGTATTTATTGCCCATTCCTAGTTGTCTTGAGGGTATGTTTATTACAAGTTCAGGGTCTTTTTTTAGTCTCTCCAGTACAGTGATGTTGGTCCCCCAATAAGTAGGCTGTACTGTCCAACTATATGATAGCACTAACTAGGGGTGTAACAACAGTATCCCTTGTAATCTAAACTGGATATTCATGCCTTTTGTACATGTGATTCAATCTTTTCAAAGATGCACCAAGAAAACATTAGTGAGATGAGGCCAGATAAAAATTGCTAAACTCCTTTATTTCATGACATCTGTAAATCCAGAGGAACGGTTATGGTCAGACTCACCTATTTCAATCAGTGCAATTTGTCTCCATGTAACAATATTAAAAATTGTCAACACACCTATAGTGGTTAAATTGGCTGACCCCTGAGAAAGGGATGGGGATTGTGATACATGTTAAGTGCTTGTTGCCTTCTCTTTTAAATGACTGCTATGTGCAGTCAGCACTACCTGCTCTGTTCATTGGTTGTACACATCAGTAGAGGGCCTGATATCACAATTGGCTCCCATTACTTAGAGGCAACCTGCACCTCTTAAAGGGGAGATGATGGCAAGAAGTGGTGAGTTTTTTTGATAAATAAATCTGGTTTGTGATATTTTGAGGAAGGACTTGACGTGCTACTTGACTTATTCAAATATTGGCGGTACAGAGGACTGCACAGAACGAAGGAATCATGACTGCTGCCAGGATAAAGGGCATTTGCCTGTATGATAGGCTGCCTCTGGTTGCAAACCTCTGCACATTGAAGGAGTGAAATCCCTTTCGTGAAAATGGCCAAGTACATATGAGGCACATGTAATGCAACATGTAATGTTGCTTGCAGTCAATGAGACCCTGCACAATGAGAAAGGCTGCAACCCTGGCAAACATTGTCTCTGGTAAGAGGGAATGAGATTAAACTGTTTCTTTGTGTACAAAGACCCTCGGTAACCTCCCTTATACAGCAGTGAACTGCAAACTGTGAGATGTTACTTTTATCTCCATCAGCAGCCTGCAAGCAACAAGACAAGTAAAAGTTAAAAGCCACAGCCTCCTTGATAGCCATAGGCAATGCTGTCCTTGCCTTGCTTTGAAGTTGCAGTTGTGTCTGCAACAGTTAGCATATTTCAGTCACAACTTCTTTTGGGAAGCAAAGACAGCTCCTGCATTGGTCCTTATTGAAGCTGAGGTAAGATAATTACTCTCTAAAAATTCTCAGGGGATATGATTTCATGCTGAGAGCCCTTCTCTTCCTCCTCCTCTCTCTTCTAGTATCTTGTTCTGCTCTACCTTGCCTCTCTTTATTCTTGAAGTCATGCTCAATTCCTATTGTCATGCTAGACTCCAACTGCCAAGAATGAGGCGCATTAGTTTTATCATGACCATTGATTTTAAACTGTTACTGGAATGAGGGGAGGACTTGTTGAACAGATCAGCCGTGGCTGAAAAATACATTTGCATATTAACAAGAGTGTTTGGAAGGACAAAGCAGCCATTCCCTGACATTCAACCCACAATGGACTTTTGATCACCAGACATTGAACATGGGGGAGCTGGCATTCCAGGTTGACTGCTAAGATGGCCGAATACACAAACAGACATGGTCAAACCAGCTAGTCACATGACTAACCTGCTGGGCAACCTGAGGTTTTTTTGAATTTGTGCAAATGGTTTGCACAGAAAGTCTGTTTGCTCCTGGACTGAGACGATCTCTCTCCTGTCTGCTCCCATCTCTTTCTCACAAGCCTCTGATTCCACTGAAGTCACATGAACCCCAAGAGAGAAAAGTCTCCTACAGCGAACAATGTTTAAGAAGAAAATTGGGCCCCAACGAAAAGCAAGATCTACCTACAATCAAGGGCTCGAAGAACCGTAACAACAACTCTTCAGATATTGCCTCAAACCTTTCCACTTTATTTTTCTTCTGTTCTTTTCTGTCTCTATTTGTACGTGTGTACCACGTATGCATGCTAGCGTGGGGTGCGGCATGTATCCATAGGCGTTAACCAAATTAGAGTTTAAGTTTAATAAATTTCAATTTTCTTCTTTATACCTAAGAAAGCCTGTTGGTGGTGGTTTCTTTGCCTTATAACTGGAAAGCGGTGAACAAGCATTCACCAAGGGGGAGCTCAACCATGTTTAAAATTAAACCCTATTACGGTAAGACTAGGTAAAGGCTGAAAGGGACCCCTAGACCTCTTTCTCACCTGGTCCTAACACGATATTACAGCAGTGACTACACATCAAAAGTACTTCATTGGTTGTAACTGCTTTGAGATCTCTGGTGATCGTGAAAAGTGCTATATGAATACAAGTCTTTTTTTTTTAAGCAGCTAAATGAACAGAAAAGTACTTCAGCACCAGCCAAACCACTCCCTGTAGACTATTCAAACTTTAGCCAAGCATAGGAAAGCTCCAAAAACACGTGCAATTGCACCAAGAACCAGAAGAAATAATCCAGCAACTAAACTGTAAGTAGTTCATAATCCCTTTAAATGGTGCTAGTGGAGGGTACTTCAATCTGTTTAATGTAATGTTCAGCTGTGCGAGGTTAATAAAGGGTATTGACTGGAGTGTGCAGTTGTAAATTATCAGCACTGACATCAAATCAACGTTGCACACTGATTCACATCATTATCTGTCTGTTCTGCATGCTGCAGGCAGTCATTAGGTGCACGTGTGCAAACCTCTTACCAAGATGGCGTCCTGCACACTTCCTGCTGAGCATTGAGTGGCTGTATAATGCCTAAAAATGGCATGACACAGCCCAATTTAGCAACACCCCTGCTCCCCTCCCCCCACCCCCCCCCCCCCACGTCCCACCACCATGTTTCCCTACATGAATGGATTTCCTTATTTGACTTAAACCATATAATTTCCTAAATACACTCCTGCATTTTCCTTCTGAGCATGGCCAAAACTTGCCTTCGCAGCTTCTGTTAAAAAACCCAGATGCTTTTTCTGGACCATCCTGTCTCTCTCTTTCTCAGTTTTTGACTTTGCATTTTTAAAAAAATCAAGTTTCGCTTTGTTCACAGCCAAAAGGGAAAACTTGCCAACAATCTCTTGCCAAGCACCAGGGACGAGAGACTTGCCAACATAATAGGTCTGAGTTTTTTATCGATTTTAACTAGAAAGTTAACAGATTTGTTTTTTTTTTTTTGTTCAGTTTTTGGGGAAAATATTTTCCACTACCATATTTAACCTCCTTTCATGTAGACGATTTTCCAACATGAAATTGTGCAAATACACTTTGCTTTACAAAGTCAACATTTAAAAGTAATTCTTCTTCCTCAAATCTTTTCTGTGGAAAAATAGTCAGAAAATCCCAAAATATAACAATGTACTGCAGAAAGTAATTTCCATGTGCCAAATCACTATGACTTTGTGTCCACTGTTCTTGTGTTTAAAGTGAAGACTGACATGTAGTTGGAGGGAAAAGGATGAATTGGTGGTCAGTCCCAAGAGCAACATTTACTGACCCAAATGAAGAAGGTACTGTCAAACTATTTGAGAGGGTTGATGTTCTGTCCAAGAACAATTCCTCTGCTCTTTTCCTCCTTGCAGGAGAGATAAGCATGACTAGGAAAGAGGGTACTTGAGGTGATTTCCCATTGCCTTCCTCAGACTGGAGCAGGAATTAAACCTGCCCTGTTGCCATTGTTCTGAACCACATGTTAGCCATCTAGCCAACTGAACTATCCAGTCCCCCCTATTTAAGGGTAAAGGCTGAGAAATCATAAGGGTCTCTGGAACTTGGGAGGATTGTGTCAAACTTCTGCCATGCATCATATTATTTACAATTGCTCTGATTTGTGTGATATGTTACATGAGCATGTCTATGTACAAGGGAATAATAAAAGCATATTGTGACAATGCAATACCCATATCAATAAATGTGCTTATTTACTTAAAGCATCAGTCGCTTTCTTCACAGAGCAAGGAAAATGGACACCAGCAGTGAAACTGAAGAGTACCACGATCACAACTCATACTTGTATCAGTTACTAGCATAGATACACAAGTCCTGAATGAAGGTTGGAATGAAAGGGTAGCATTGCTAATGGGGCTTGATTAGGGGCCAACCTCTGCAGGCTTAAAGCCCAGCATGCTGACTGGCCATACTGAGTTGAATGGTGATACAAACCTTAGAGCACCTGTTTTGAAATACAGCCTGCTACAGGATCAAGACATATTGAGAAGTCACTTGCCTCCTTCCTTATGACAGTGGGATGTAGTATGGAAAAATCATTACTCTCATATGCAGTTCTATTTCCCACATGTATATGATATGGAGGAATGATTGTTTGCACTGCAATCTGCTATTGAGCATTTGACAACAAGGGTAGTATCTATAGTGAGGAACATAGTTGCCTAAGCTTTGGGTACAGTGGAAACATCTCTCCTGCCATCACTACTTGAGAGACTTTGAGATCCAAAATCTGAGATGCTGTCATGATCCTCAACTCAGTTGAAGCATTATGACAAGGGAGAGACTTCAAGTGGGTGGATAGCTCTATTCTGTGCTGAGATAGGCAGAATGAAAATGATTGCTCTGTGATCACGGTAAGGAGATGCCCCCTAGCAGTGATGACGAAGCAGCTGGTTGGCTTTCATGTCAGATGCAATTTAATGCCATTGCATAACTGCGCAATTAATGCATTTAAGGGGAAGCTATACAAGTACATGAGGGAGTAAAGAGTAGAAGGATATGTTGATAAAGTGAGATGAAGTAAATAGAGTGCGAGGAGTCTCATATGGAGCATAATCATTGGCTTAGACAATTAGGCCAAATGGCCGGTTTCTGTGTTGTAAATTCTATGTAAATTAATGAGCCCACAGCAACTCTATCAAAACATACCTATGGTGCTGGTACTAGGCATTGGGAGTTCATTATAGATAGAGATTATGTTCCTGTGTGCTCTGTAAATACCTGACCATCTACAACCATTACAGTGTTGCTGACAGTGTGAAAGAAAAATGCACCAGGAAAGCACATTAGATACATATACCATTACCGCAATATTATTTGATAAAAATTCATTTATTTTCACTATATGTTGCAAGTCATTGTACAGAACAGACATTTTAGTTATGCGAGAGGCACAGTGTCTTGTCTCTTTGGTGTCTCCTGTGGTTGATTGGAAGAGTCCTATGATTTTAAAGTTGAAGCCATGTTGATCTTCACCAGATGTCCAAGTAGGCCCTTCTTGGTGACCTTGACCTTGGTGGCCATAGTCCTCTGCCATTAATCATGGAGATGCATTTCCTGGAGTAGCATGTGCATCAAGTCATCAGCATCCTCAGTCCCATATGCTCCCATACTGTGCTCTCCTACTGCTCAACTTTGATGCACCATCCAATGACTGCTCCACTTTGACACATCAGCTAATGATTGATCCTGACACAAACTTCTATGTACTGTTCACTTCTGTCACTATTATGGTGGTCCTTATCCATTTGATTTGAACTGAAATACTTGTTAATTTGATGAGGTCCAGCTGTAGAAAGCCACATAATTTCCTCATTTTGTTGCCTTTAGAAAACCTGAACAAGCAAAGCGTATCCTTTTTCCTACACTTTTTGCAAATATTTATCAATCCATTTGTGGAAAGTTTGAAAGGATCAGAGCCCTGGACATCATGGGGGTGGTGGGGGGGGAATAGTAATTCTGCCTATTTTTTACTCACATATTCTTTCACTCAAATTAGCAAAATCAGCAATTTTAGGTCCTAGAATTTTAATAATAGACTGTTTTATTAAATTGAAGCTAGATTACAGAGCTGTTTGCCTTTGCTCCATTACCTTTTGGTCAGCTATGTGGCCTTGTCCAATCTACACCTTCTCCTTTGTTATCTCTTGCCCACCCCCACCTCACTTGCTTGATAACCTGTGACATTTTTAATATTTGTCAGTTCCGAAGAAGGGTCACTGACCCGAAACATTAACTCTGCTTCTCTTTTCACAGATGCTGCCAGACCTGCTGAGTGGTTCCAGCATTTCTTGTTTTTATTACAGAGCTGAAGTTGGAGATTTGACAATCGTTCAATTTGGCATTTGGTCACCATGTTTAAAAATAACTTTCAATTTCAGTGGAGACCATAAAATGGATGATAGCAAATTGTGTATCTGTTTATACACCATGCCTGAAACTCCTTTACATTGACTTCAGTTTTTCACATTCAAATATTGATTTTATAATATCATACGAACATATGAATTAGGAGCAGAAGTAGGCCATTCGGCCCCTTGAGCCTGCTCCATCATTCAATAAGATCATGGTTGATCTGTTTGTGTCTCAGATTCCACACTCCAATCTACCCCCAATAATTTTTGATTCCCTTGCCTAACAAGAATCAATCTACCTCCACCTTTAAAAATATTCAATGACCCTGCCTCCACCACCTTCTGAGGCAGAGTTCTGAAGTCACACAACCCCCAGAGAGAAAAAATTTCTCCTCATTTCTGTCCTAAAAGGGTGACTCCTAATTTTAAAACAGTGCCCCCTAGTTCCAGACTCGCCCACAAGAGGAAACATCCTTTCCACATCCACCTTGTCAAGACTGTTCAGGATCTTGTATACTTCAATCAAGTCTCCCCTCACTCTTCTAAACTCTGGTGAAAATAAGCCCAGTCTGCCCAACCTTTCCTCATAAGACAACCTGCTCATTCCAGGTATCAATCTAGGAAACCTCCTCTGAACCACCTCCAATGCATTTACATCCTTCCTTAAATAAGGAGACTAAAACTGCACACAGTATTCGAGATGTGGCCTCACCAATGCTTTATATAACTGAAGCATCACATCCTTACTTTTATTTTCAATTCCTCTCGTGATAAAGTATAGCATTCCATCAGCCTTCTATATGCATACTAACTTTTTGTGATTCATGCACTAGAACACCTAGATCCCTCTGCACCTCGGAATTCTGCAGTTGTTCTCCGTTTAAGCAATACTCAGCTTTTTTATTCTTCCTGCCAAAGTGAACAACTTCACATTTTCCCACATTATACTCCATCTGCCAGATTTTTGCCCACTCACTCAACCTATCTATATTGATTTGCAACCTCCTTATGTCCTCTTCACAACATACTTTCCTATCTATCTTTGTGTCATCTGCAAATTTAGCTACTAAGCCATAGCTCCCCTCAGTTAAGTTATTGAAATAAATTGTAAAAAGTTGAGGCCCCAGCACAGACTTCTACGGGACTCCACTCGTCACTTCCTGCCAATCAGAAAAGGACCAATTTATGCATACTTTCTGTTTTCTGCCAGCCAGCCAATCTTCTATCCATGTTAATATGTTACGCCCTACACCATGAGCTCTTTCTTTGCACAATAACCTTTTATGTGGTACCTTGTCAAATGCCTTCTGGAAATCCATGTACGGTATGTCAACGGGCTCTCCTTTATCCACAGCACATGCTACTCCTTCAAAGAACTCCAATAAATTGGTTAAACATGACTTCCCTTTCACAAAACCATGCTGACTATTTCCAATTACCTTGAGTTTTTCTAAGTGCCCAGCTATAGCCTCCTTAATCAATTCTAACACCTTCCCCACGACAGACGTCAAGCTAACTAGCCTATATTTACCTGTTTTCAGTCTCGCGCCCCCTCCCCACCACCCCCGCCCCCCAGCTTCTTGAATAGAGGGGTTATATTTGCTACTTTTGAGTCTGATTGAACCTTTCCGGAATACAGCATATTTTGAAAAATTAACACCAATGCATCTACTACCTCATTAGCCAGCTCTTTTAAGACCCTAGGATGAAGCCCATCAGGGCCTGGGGACTTGTCAGTCCGCAGCTCCATCAGTTTGCTCAGTACCGTTTCCCTGGTGATTGTAACTTCACCAAGCTCCTCTCTTCCTTCCACCTCCTGATTTACAGCAATTACTGGAATGTTTTTTGTATCCTCTATAGTGAAGACAGAAGCAAAATATTTGTTCATTTCATCCGCCATTTCTTTATTATCTACTATTAACTCCCCATTCTCACTCTCTAGAGGACTAACACTCACTTTACTTTTTTCCTTTTTAAATACCTGTAGAACCTCTTGCTATCTGTTTTTACATATCTAGCTAGTTTCCTCTCCTACTCTAATTTCTTTCTCCTGTTTAACCTTTTAGTCATTCTCTGCTGCTTTTTATATTCTGACCAATCATCTGACCTGCCACTCATCTTTGCACGATTATATGCTTTTTCCTTAAGTTTGATGCTTTCCTTAACTTCTTAGTTAACCATGGATTGTGGTAAGAATAGATTGTGGTTAAAAATAGAATTTTTCTTTATAGTAGGGTTATATTTATTCTGAGTATTCTGAACTATCCCCTTAAATGTCTGCCACTGCTTCTCTATTGATCTATCTCCTAGCCTGGTAACCCAGCTCACTTCAGCTAGCTCATCTTTCATGCCCACATTGTTGCCCTTATTTAAGTTAAAAATACTAGTGGTGCAGTGGTTAGCACCGCAGCCTCACAGCTCCAGTGACCCGTGTTCAATTCTGGGTACTGCCTGTGTGGAGTTTGCAAGTTCTCCCTGTGTCTGCGTGGGTTTCCTCCGGGTGCTCCGGTTTCCTCCCACATGCCAAAGACTTGCAGGTTGATGGGTAAATTGGCCATTAGCAATTGCCCCTAGTATAGGTAGGTGGTAGGGAAATATAGGGACAGGTGGGGATGTGGTAGGAATATGGAATTAGTGTAGGATTAGTATAAATGGGTGGTTGATGGTCGCCACAGACTCGATGGGCCGAAGGGCCTGTTTCAGTGCTGTTTCTCTAAACTAAACAAAACCCACTTTTCTCTCTTTCAAACCGGATATAAAATTCAATCATATTGTGGTTGCTGCTACCCAGAGGTACCTTTACTTTGAGGTCATTAATTAATCCTGTTACATTACACAATACCAAGTCTAATATAACCTGCTCTCTGGTTGGTTCCAGAACATGCTGCTATAAGAAAATATCTCGAAAGCATTCTATGAACTCATCATCCAGGCTACTATTGCCAGCTTTTATGTAGATTAAAATCACCCATGATTATTGCCGTCCCTTTATCACAAGGACCCAAAATTTCTTCTTGTATACTTCTTCCTACATTGTGTGATTAGTTAGGGGGCCTGTAGACCACTCCCATAGTGACTTCTTTTCCCTAGTATTCCTCATCTCCACCCAAACAAGTTCTACATCCTGATCTCCTGAACCAAGGTCATCTCAAACTATTGCACCAATGCCATCCTTGATTAACAATGCTGCCCCTCCATCCTTTACCTAGATTCCTATTCTTCTGGAATGACATATACCCCTCAATATTCAGGACCCAATCCTTGTCATCCTGCAGCCACGTCTCCGTAATGGCTATCAGATCATATTTATTCACTTCAATGTGCGCTATCAGTTTGTCTATTTGTTATGAATGCTACTTGCATTCAGATACAGAACCTTTGGTTTTGACTTTTTGTTATCGTTGTAACATCTAGTCTTGACTGTTGTTGTGGTCTTTTGTTTTTTTCTCCCTGTCCCTTCCTGCCATTCTGTGACCCTCACTTCCCTTATTGCTATTCTGCTCTCCTGCCTTGACTCTACCCCTTGATTTGCTACATCTCCCCAAGCTTGATCCCTCCGCCCCCCCCCCCCCCCCCCCCCACCTTGTTTAGTTAAAGCTCTCTACTTCCCTAGATATACGGTTTGCTAGAACACTGGTCCCAGCACGGTTCAGGTGCAGACTGTCCCAACAGTACAGCCCCCACTTTCCCCAATACCAGTGCCAGACAAACCGAAACCCACTTCTTCCACATCATTCTTTGAGCCACGTATTCATTTCACTAATCTGCTGTGCCCTCTGCCAATTAGTATGTGGCTCAGGTAATAATCCAGAGATTATTATCCTTGAGGTTCTGCTTTTCAATTTGGTAGCTTGCTCCTCATACTGACTAAGCAGAACCTCTTTCCTAGTCCTACCTATGTCGTTGGTACCTACATGGACCAGGACAACTGGATCTTCCCCCTCTCTCTCCAAATTCCTGTCCAGCCCTGAGCAGATGTCCTGAACCCTAGCACCGGGTAGGCAACACAACCTTCTGGACTCATACTCTCGGCTGCACAGTACAGTGTCAATCCTCCTCACTATACTATCCCCTACTGTTACTACATTCCTCTTTGCTGCACCCCACTTGAATGGCTTCCTGTACCAAAGTGCCATGGCCAGTCTGCTCATCCACCCAGGAGACCTCTCTTTCATCCACACAGGTTGAGAGCACCTCAAACCTGTTTGACAATTGCAAAGCTCCTCCACTACTGTCTGCTTGGTCCCTTTACCTGCCTCACTGACGGTCACATTCTCCTGTCCCTCACTGCTGACCAAAACAGATGACCCTCTTCTAAGAGGTGTGATCGTCTTCTGGAACAAAGTGCCCAGGTATTTCTCCCCCTCCGTTATGTTGTGCAGTGTTTGCGGTTCAGCTTCTAGATCAATAATCCTGATCTTGAATTCTTCTCACTGCTTACACTTTCTGGATTGCCTTGGCATCCAAAAGCTCCCACATACCACAGTGGCAACATAACACCTGCCTTGCCATTGTTATTTATGCTATTATTTAATTTACTTTAATTACTTTCTTAATTAACTTAGAATAATTCCTATGTATAGTAGAATTTGCTGTGTATTATATGCTAGCAATGTGGTGGAATATAGGTAGAAATAGGCTTAATTAGGTAGAATATGATATAGTTAATCCTATACCTTTTAGAATTTGAGAGTGAATAAATGGTCAGTTTTCAGGACTCACTGACAATTCCCCTTTAAGAAGGTAGAGTTAAAAATTTCGAGGTCTTTCAAGGTCTCTGTTAAAATAGAATGTGAACCAGAAACAAGTTGGAAAATCTATTTCAGTCTTTCTGTTGCCAGGGAATTGGAGGATAAACACACATTGAAATATCCTGTGTGACATCAGTAAGAGGTAGCAATAAATTTAATTAATTGATAGTGATGGTAAATGTAAGCAGATTGACCCACAAAGAAAGTTCAACCTACCATAAAAATGCAATTATAGATAATAAAATAATAAATTAGAAGAGTGCTTACAAAAACAGATGTCAAGTAAACACAATTCTCAACATTTTCACCAGATAAATGCTCACAATTTCAAGAGCAGGGGAATTCCAACAAAACATTAATTAGAGATGTTAGTTAATGATACCAAATATGGATTTTAAAAGCAGGAAAACACACACAGAAAGGTAACACCTATATGCTAAAAGGTCAGGTGATACCTCAAACAGTATAAACATGAGAGTTTCTGAAGCAAATAGTAGAAGTGTTGAATTCCTCAACAATACTTCTCACCCTATGCCTTACTCTGGGAATTTAAGGTAAAAGTTTACTTTAGATTTTGCTGAATATTCTAAGATATTTTGCTGTAACATTAGTAAGGTTAAACTATGTTAGAGATAAGATTATGTTTTACATCCCTTAGTAATATTTGATATTGTGATATACTGATCCACTTAAAAGTGTATTATATGTTAAATTCTTAAATAAATATAAAAGTTACTAAATCATCTCATGTAGTATTCTGTATACAACTACAAGAACCCCCTCTCTGTGTCTCTTTTAGTGGAGAGATACGTATTGAAGAGAGTTTCCCAGACCCTTATAATATTTGGGATATTTATGACTTAGCCATAATTATTTAAAAATAGGCAATCCGAAAGATGATAAAATTCTCTGTTAGTTTCTTTCTTTGAGGGAAAACTCGTTCATTTCTTTGGACCCAAATAAGTGTCCATAGGAATTTGTCTGGTTTGAATTTAATTAAAGGAGATTCATAGGGATGTATTTCTGATCTGGTAGTACCTATAATGGATTAAAGTCATAAATCACTTCAGTAATACCTACAACTAAAGTTATACTTTTCTTGACTATACAGATATGTAAACCTTTCTACTGGTAATAAACCTTACCAATGCTAATAAAGCTTTGCCAATACTAATAAACCTTACTACTATTAGTAAACCTTACGAATACTGATAAACCCTAATAATACTTAATACAGCTTATGTATTAAGTTGTCCTAATTTCAACTGATACATTCCCTGCTGGTCGGTCTCTCTCTCTCTCTCTCTCTCTCTCTCTCTCTCTCTCTCTCTCTCTCTCTCTCTCTCTCTCTCATTCTCATTCTGTATTATAAATTATAACATTTCTCTTCGTTTATAGTTTATATACTAATGAATCGATCAATTCTTCTCCTATATTTGATTGCATAAGATGAAATTAAATAAAAAGCTTGCTGGTATACTCACCCCGGCTGGCTTTCTGTTTCCCTGCTCTCTCTGTTGATTTGTGACATCACTCTGATGTGGCTTTTCAATTTATTCGCCCCACCCCCGGCTCTGCTCCTGCTGCTTTCTGTCTCTCTGTCTCTGTCAAGCCTCTGAACTTTTGACGCACGTTTTAAATCTCCGGTCTGCTCCGCCGCTCTCTGTCTCTCTCTTTCCAGCCTCTGAACCTTTGGCACGCTTTTTAAATCCCATCTCCTCCGCTGCTCTCTCTCTCTCTCTCTCTCTCTATTCTTTTGAAATGGTTATTTATGGGATGTCAACTAATCGCTTTTTATTGTATGCCACCATTGAGTGGAGAGAGGAAGGGAAACTTCATGTTTCAGGTTTTGACAAAGAATCATTGACCTGAAAGGTTAACCTTACCTTCCACTCTCCACTGATGCTGCCTGCCCTACTGAGTGTCTTGTGCATTTCCTACTTGCATGGCAGTATCTGCAGTCTTCTGCTTTTTGCCACCACTGAGTGTTCTCTGCTGCCAGCTAGTTGTACACTCCATGATGAGTTGGGGCAAAGTCTTTCAAAAACTGCAGAGAACTGGAAGACAATGTATATAGTGGACACCTGTAGTGTACTACAGAATTCATAGAATCACGGAATTGTTACAGCACAGAGGAGGCCATTCGACCTATAGTATCTGCACTGGCTCTCCAAAAGAGCAATTTACCTATTACCACTCCCCCCGCCTTCTCCCGTAGCCCTTCATTTTTCTTTTCAGATAACAACCCAAATCCCTCTTAAGTGGCTCCATTGAACCTGCCTCCACCACACTCTCAGGTGGTGCATTCCAAATCCTAGCCACTTACTGCGTGAAAAAGTTTTTCCCTCATGTTGCCATTGCTTCTTTTGCCAATTACTTAAATCTGTGCCCTCTTGTTCTCGATCCTTCCACCAATGGGAACAGTTTTTCCCTATTTAATCTGTCCAGACCCCTCAATTTTTTGAACACCTCTATCAAATCTTCTCTCTAAGGAAAACAGTCCCAACTTCTCCAATCTATCCACGTATTTGTGATCTCATCTTTCAGATTAAGCTACTTATTATTCATTCTTTGGTCGGCATGGACACGGGCCGAAGGACCTGTTGCTATGCTGTACGACTCTAAAATATATTGCTGTCCAATATTATTCATGATACATTCATAATTTATTGATGTTACTCGAGTACATTTTGAAGATTCTGCCATTTTAAATGAAGTGGTGGTTCAACGTGTTTATTCAACAGTGGAATGTTTGCAATATTTTTTCCAACTGCCTGCAGCCAGGTCCAGTCTAACCTTAGAATACTCATGTGACACCATCAATGCATTCTCAAGTAGAGTTGATTATCCTGGAATGTGAGGAGAGTAGGAATCTTGTATAAGGACACTGAACTCTATGTAAATAACTGCTTTTAAAGGCCTAACATGAAGGACTATTTTAACCTTGCTTTTCTATTGTTAAAGGAGACATTTCTTTTCAGAAACCTAAAAACAAACCTTACTGAGCTGTTACTGGAAAGCTCCTACTTTAGGTGTATTGTTTAAAAGGTGTTTTAAAACAAGATCATCTAATTGTAATAAGGTAAGGCTCATCGAAGGTTAAGTGTCAAAGGCCAGGTCAGAACATGAGAGAGGGGAAGAAAAACAACTGAAGCAGTAGCTGTTTCGCACTGTAACAGAATTCACCCAGTGGTACTGTATTCCTCTAAAAACAGACTTGGTAAAGGAGTATTTCAAATTTTTAAAAAAACCTAGTCTTGCATTACCTCTTTAACTAGTTTTCTCCATGTTCATCAGTAGACGTGCGTATAACTATTTCCACCAGGATTAAGTGGGTTGAATTCTCTGAGGTCCTAATAGCTCAGTCATTCTGTAATTCTGGAACCAGTTCAAGATATATTTTCTATAATTTTGGTGATTGCTTTGGTAAATGTAGAGAATATTATTCTGTGCAAGTGATCCTGGGAGCTGTCAAATGGTATTCACTGAATAGGACAGCACATAGGGCGATTTGGATCCTAGCAAGCAGCAGAGCTACAGAACATGCCTGACCTAGGTCGACTGGAGTGCCTTCTGATGCCCCATGGCAACAGCCTGTGTGTTTGCCTACATTGTCTATACTGTTGAGAACTGCTCCCTTACTGCGGAAACAAGTATACACACATCAAGTATCTATTTTTTAAGTCATTTCAATATATTTTACAAAAGGAATTAAAATAGACCATCATATATTTGTTTAAATTCCATGGCATGACTATATTACTGCAAGGTTACCTGTGTGTTACAAAATCCATTTTATTTGTGATCTGACCTATGTAACCCACTTGAGGTTTTGGCATTTGGCAATTTATAAAACCAGGTTACTATGGAATGACAATTGATATTCAGTATTGTTACGATCAGTTGAGGAGGTGCGAAAGGCTCCCCTCTTGTCCCTCTCCTTGTTTGACTGCACGGGGTTTGTTCCTTTTTAAAGAGCAGATGTGATTACCAATTCAGTGAGTGTTTGACACTTTGGTTCTTTTATGATCATAGCACATAATCAGAAAGGTTTTCTTGAGTTTAAAGAAGTGTTACGACCAGGTGAGAGAGGTCTAGGATTCCCTTTCAGCCTTCAGCTGGCCTTACTGTAACAGGGGTTTATTTTTAAACACACTGTGTTTTAGCTCCCCTTTGATGACTCCTTGTTCACTGCTTTCCAATTATAAGGTAAAGAAATGAGCACAAACAGGCTTTTTAAGGGTTAAAGTAGAAAGGTGAAATTTTATTAAACTTAAACTCTAATTCAGTTGACGCCTACGGATATATGACGTGCCCACGCTAGCATGCATATGCGATACAAACATACAGATAGGGACAGTAAAGAGCAGAAGAAAAAATCAAGTGGAAATGTTTGAACAATCTCTGAGGAGGGTTTTTTTGTTACTGTGCTTCGAGCTCACTGTAGAGTTCTTTTGTAGGTAGTTCTTGCTTTTCATTGGGGCCCAGTATTCTTTTTAAACCTTGTTCACTGTAGGATACTTTTCTCTCTTGGGATTCATGTGTCTCCAGTGGGTTTTTGGAGTCCCGTGAGAAAGAGATGGGAGCAGACAGGAGAGGAGGTCTGCTTCAGTCCAGCAGCAAAGAGCTTTCTGCCAGTTCAAACACTATCTCTACAATTTAAAACTCCCCAAGTTGGCCTGCAGGGTTGTCACGTGACTGATATAACCACTTCTGGCTTTGTGCACTCAGTGGGTCAGCAAATGGTCCTTTGTTCCAAGCAGTGTCTGTTAATATGCAAAAATGTCCTTCCAGCTAGGGGCTTGGCAACCCCTTGTATCAGGCCTTCGCTCCTTCCCAGCAACAATTTGAAATTTAATGTCCATGTGGTGAAATTAATATGCCTCATTCTTGGCAGGTGGGGGCCTGCATGACACAAGAAAGAAGTTAGTTTATTGTACTTAATATCGAAACCTGATCTAAGTAAAATAATAAAACTACATTCATACCATCACCCACACAAACACACACACAAATAGGTTACAGAGCGATAAAGAATATTTTGGGTTGGTTTAGAGTCCAGAACAAGTACAAATAATATACAACCTGTGGGGTCTGGTAATTCAGTTGTCTTCCAGCTAAATTTGTGGTTCTGAAGTCTCTGGCTGGTTGAAGTGCACTTGTAGCTGGTCCACTTGGATCAGAGATTTCTTGGAAACAGTAATGTTGGTGGCTTTCTTCCCCAGGGTCTCTGTCTGTAGCAATGGTAGACTTGGATGTTCCGCAGGCAGACACATTTCGAACTTGCGATGTTATCTGGAGGGAGAGAGAGAGAGACAGCCCCACCAGGGTCTTGCACGGGTTAGCCTCAAAAGCTTGTCTGCTGTGTGTAACAAAACTCCAAGTTTTACACAGACTGGGGAGACTGTCGCATGCTTCTCTCGATACCTTTTTTAAAATAAGGTCCAAAGTCTAAAACCCAAATCTCTCTCCGGTTGTATTGTCAGTGTTAGCTTCCTGGAGGTACATCTCCACTAGTGAATGCTTCATGATGGCTTTGAATGTCCCACTAATGAGGGTAATACTGGATAATCTACTCAGCTATCCAAGCCATTGTTGTGGATGGGAGCCTTGTTAGACATGTTTCTCCAATTTGATGTCCTGGAATGTGGGGTATTTCAATGAAAATTGTGGTGACCATCTTGGCTGCAAGCTTTTTAAAAGTTAAATGTCGGATCCCAACTTTCCTTTTTAAAAAGTTTAATGTAGATTTCCAAACGACTAATTAAAAAGTCTTCATTCAGCATAGCATGTTTTTGTGACAGTCTATAGAATATTTTCCTTGATATTTACATAAAAAATGTATCATTGGCATTACAAACAAGCAGAAATGCAGATTCGGACCTTTTTAAAGGTGGACAGACTCGAGTGATGAATTATGTTTGTGTAAATAACTTCATATTTGAGTGCATGCCATGCATGTGCATAAAAGTGCCATATTAGATTGATTTATTGTTCAGTACTAATTTGTAACAATGTTGACAACTTCATAATTTTTAGAAAAGAGGAATTATCTTTAAGCCATGCGTTTCCTGCTCCCTTCCTCCCAAGGTGTTTGCAACCATAGTACATTTTTATAGCAATGATGACCACCTACTTCAACACTCTAACAGGTAGACAAAGTCCTGCCACTTGGCCTGTTCTAAAGCTGAAAATCTGGATCTCATGAACTCCATAAGGAATTTTAAGATGCAAGTTAAGATTCAAAAGTGCAAGTTTTGGAAGATTTCAAGTGATGCCTGGAAAGACAGCTGCATATTTGTGACTGACATATCTGAAAAATATATAAGAAAAGATTATGATCCAAAGTTAAAAGAATTAATTCCAGATACATATACATTTATTTGCCTATTTTAATCTTTGCATTTTGTGGAAATGAAGAGCACCTCGAGAAGATCTTGGAAAAGATTTAGTGATCTTGTTTTACATTCTGTTTTTAGGCATCCCTAGGGCACTATTAAAAGATCTTTACCCAGCTAAGCCTGGCACAATGCAGTTCTTTGTTACAAGCTGTTTATTTTATTTCAAACAAGTTCATATAATTTTTTTTTCCCCTTGATCCACAACGCCTGTACCTTCAAAGAGTTAGCAATCAACAAATTGATCTAAATTACAAAGAGCTTGAGGAGCTTTGTTGAGAGGAACACACATGTTCCAATCCCTTAAATCTCTGAGCAGTTTGATCGAGGCAGTCTCAAATGGATCTTTTAATTCTGTGACATTCATCACTGCACTCTGAGGCAGATGGGGTCTGCAAATGAAAACCAGAACTAATCTCAATTGGGTGATTGAAGTAACTACCAATCTGTGTCAAATTTGCTAATTAGCAGTCAACACAGGTTGGGTTTCTGTGTGGACAGTTACTGTTTTATTTTACAAAGTGAGAAGAAAATGAAGTCATAGTTGCTTTGGGCTCTTTTTAGAAAGCAGCACAACCCGATGATATCAATCTTCATTTTAACCATTTAGGAGTTGCAATACCATTTCTATATTCTGTACCTTGATAACTCATTTGTTCAGAGTTTACCATAATTGGAGCTTTGATCTGTTTTAAGTGGAATTCAATAATTCCCCATAGAAAAACATGATTTTGTAGGTTTGTGCCAAAGATATCCTTAATTAAAATGTGCAATTGGGCACATTTGAATGAGTTGGCTGTTTATAAACTTGTCCTATTTAAATTTTGACACCAGATGTATGTGTTTTTATGATTTTTTTCTATGCGTTGCTGCTTTATATATGGCTGTGTGAGATATCTCTCACAACATGAGATTGACAGTGTGATATAATTTTAGGGTGTTTTTATTAAGAGGTTTGCTCTTTCATTGGTCTCACTGTGTTTTCTATGCATTTCTGACAAACCAGAAATTCCAGCCTTGTAGCTTTCTACTCTGCAGTCACCTTACGGCAGTCATGTTGCATCTATAATCTGTCTTCATTACTTGCTGCTACTCAGCAAGTCCTGGAAGACAAGGATTATCCATAGCATCATTGGCTCAATACCCTACTGAGATATCCATGAAGATCAGCAGAGCACAGATGCAGTGTGGTGCATGCCTCCGCTAGATCCCTTATTAAGGACACCGATTCAGATGCCTTGTCAGTTCAGAGGGTGTCTTTCAGTATAATGAAGCTGAAGTTTTTTATGAAGAATTATGATCTGCAGCATTCTACACAACCTTAACGTTCAAAGAAACAGCCACGTGCAGCAACATGAGGGACAGCACTCTGAGCAGGTAGTTGAGGCATCTAAGAAAGCAGAGAGGGGCAGCAGCACAAACATTCTGCCACAAGAGTCCTTCACCAAATCTTAAAACATGAGACCATCTTCTAACCAGTTAATGCATCCTTTCCATTATCAGCCCCGCTGCTTCCTCATGCCTGGGAATAAATCATCATTTGGCCTGCTAGCTTCATTGTGCATCTTTTTTCCCAGAAATTACTGCGCACACTACAACTCTTTCATTTTATTTTTCAAAGCATGAAGTATATCTGTTACAAAAACAAGTATATCTGTTAACTGCACTGACTCCCTTTCGAACAGTATGGGCATGTTGTGATCCGCTACCTAATTTGTTGCTTCTTTTTGGTGCAACCCCTGTGCTGGAGATTGTGAGGTGGTTGGGCAGATGAGTGCCTGAGAGGTGCCAGGGTTTGAGCTGCCTCACAATCTTTCAGCATGCTATCTGCTTCAGATTCCAACATTTCTGCAGCTGCAGGGGTGGTGCAGTCCTGTCTCCTTTCCGGTAGCTATAAAGTGATTGGAGGGTAAAATGATGCAGCTGTGCTATCACCAAGAAAGACAACAAGACTATCTATTTCTTGTTTTGGTCTGCCTCTGCTCCCAGGTTGCGTGCTATTGTGCCTGCTGATCTGGGGGTAAGCACAGAAGTTACATTGCTGAATCCCTTACGGATCTATCCATCCAGCTGATGAGCTACCCAATCAAGGAGCAAATCATGTTGCAGCCCAAGGCCTGTCTAGCAGAGGCCTGAGCATTCATGAGAGATGCAAAGACTGGAGTTCCTACATTACAAAAGTGACCACACTTCAAAATTAATTAATTGGTTATAAAATGCTTTGTGATGTCCTGAGGTTGTGAAAGGTGTTATATAAATGCAGCTTTTTAAAATTTATTTTCTTTAATGGCCTCTGTTATAATGCTGGCAGGTATCTGTGGAACCACCCTGTACACAAAGGCAGACTGTAGAGTTTCAATGCTGTGTATGAGAACCCTGCACATCTGAGCTATGGAATCTTTTATACTCATTGCCATAGGAATGAAAGCTCCAAAGTGTGGTCCTTAACAGCTCCAGCAGTTTATCATACTCCAAAAGCACACTTTTAAAAACTGGGCTCCAGAAATCCGGATCCTTGCCCTCTTCAGCTATAGACTGATGCACAATGGCCATCTGGACCGCTTTCTCCTATTCTCCTTGCTCCATCTCTTCGTGTACTTCACCCAGTGTACTGTCCTCTGGACTCTGATTCAGCTTCTTCTGCCAAATCTACAAATCCGGAAAGAGAAAGTAGCCTAACCAAGTGGCTCTTATTACAACTTGGTGCCATGCAACATTCGTCAAAGTACTGGCATGCAGTTGCTTTGCATCGCAAGTTCTGGTGTTATTGTGTGTGTGTGTGTGTGTGTAACTGAATAGATGGAGAAGAAAGGAAGGTTAAGTGTTATTCCAACCTTGAGCTGGGGCTCTGACTCCTGCTTCTCCAGCTCCTACTTCCTTGACCAGGTCATAGCCCTGATTTGTAGGGCCTGCTGCTATGTGGAGAGATGGCTGCAGCAAGAGCTCTTCCAGAAGGTTTTTTTTCTCTCGTTATGCCCTGCCTTCTCCTACAGAAGCAGAAGAATTATGCATTTGTTAATTTCCAAAACTCACGGCCATTGGAAAGACAAAAATCTAGTTGCTGAGCATGCAAGGAGATGGCAGTGGGTTATAATGTGACTTCTACTGAAGATGGTGGCACTGGACAAGGGAAATCAGTGCAGCATAACGGCCACCCATATAAAACTACAGAGATAATGATTTAATGCATGGATGGGTGGGAGCAGTTCATGACAATAATAGGTGGTGCAGTGTCTAAACATGAGATGATGGTACACACATTTTCTTGACAGTGCTGGTGAGGTCATTGGATTTTTTGGCAGCACTACACCAAGTTCCTGTCGATTGCGCTGTTGGCCAAATTAAGATGCCTCCTGCCGAGCTCGCCATTCCTCTGTTGGCAGATCCATTGACTTTCTTTTATTTAGAGATACAGCACTGAAACAGGCCCTTCAGCCCACCGAGTCTGTGCTGACCAACAACCACCCATTTATACTAACCCTACAGTAATCCCATATTCCCTACCACCTACCTACACTAGGGGCAATTTACAATGGCCAATTTACCTATCACCTGCAAGTCTTTGGCTGTGGGAGGAAATCAGAGCACCCGGCGAAAACCCACGCGGTCACAGGGAGAACTTGCAAACTCCACACAGGCAGTACCAGAATTGAACCCGGGTCCCTGGAGCTGTGAGGTTGCGGTGCTAACCAGTGCGCCACTGTGTGGGAACGAAATTCTTCTCCCGAGCTTTACTTGGTGAAGTAAGAAATCTATATGCACCGCTTCAAATCTGCTGCTCCCATGGTAGCTCCTGCTGTTTCCTGTAGATGTTCAGTCTGCCATACAGCTGTCAGTCCAAAAAGCTATTGCCTTTTTCGATGTGCAACATGCCATTTATCACATGCAGTAGCACAGGGATTCCTTCCAGCTGTTGGTTGAGCACTGATTCTAAGGCAGTCATCCAATCTTGTACTTGGATGTCAAAATTAGCTCAACGGAGAAATAAGAATGGGTTCAGCCAAGTCTGAAAAGTGCATCACTCGATTTCTGCTGGGGCAACTGAAGAAGAAGGATAATGGTTGTTTATCTGTGCCTCCAGGCGCTTACCCATTGTCTCTCGAGATAAGGAGGCCAAAGAAGAATCTGTGAGAATGATCAAACCGTTAAGAAACCTACATCTGTATTCTGATTTCACGTTCTAAATAACTAAAATTGGAACTTAGATAATGGATGACAAAATTATTTTACAAAATGTCAGAATATTCTGGCTGTCATTAAAATATTAATTATTATCCTGTTCTTTCTGATGGAGAAATAACCCCCACACTCACTCATTGCATTTCTGTTAAAGTTATTATGGTAGAACACATCGGTGACCTAACCTTTTATTTAATATCATTGCATTGAGTGTGCAACTGTGTTTTATTAATATAGACCCTATAATAGAAGAGGCATTGCAATTCTAGACTGTAAAACCCAAAGGTATAAATTGCACCAGTATACACATCACTTACCTCTCGTTTTTTTTAAACCAAAATACTATCAATCACACAAGTAGCTTCTCTGCATTTAAACTACACAAAAAATCATTATTGTGTAAATTGGACAATTTAAAAAAAAATAATATAACTATAACTTGTTGGGGAAAGCAAATTCAAAATGGAACATTTTATTCTGGAACACACTTCTTGTAGGTGCTGAGGACCTTCCAGGAGTACTACTGATGAGTAGGAAGACAGTCTAGACAAGAACCTCTGAGTATGACATGGAAGATGGTGAAGATTCAGTAAGATTGAATAGTTTAAAACATTTTTATACAACGTTTAACATCTATAATATCCAAAACAAGCTTGCGCACATTCAGGATTGTAAATGATCTTTTTTGAGTTTTTCTCTACTAGTGTCTCATTGACTAAAGTTATGCTTTATTTACCACAATTATGTGCACTGTCAACTGTAACAATGGCCTGGATTTTAGGATGGAAGTGCTTTCGGTGTGTTGTGGATGGAGTAGCGGGGGGAGGGGTGCCTGTGTGGTGGGTGGGGTTGCGGCTGTGGCTGTTTTGAGGTCGGGAAACCCAGAAGAATAGATTTCCTGAAAGAGCTGCAATTTTTAACTCCAGGACATATTTTTTCCGTCACTGTCTCACCCAGTCTGGAGGCCTTTCAGGCAGGGAGGCCTAGAGAACAAGACCACAGCCAAAGAAAGCGGATTGTCTCTACTTCATCTTTAAATGAAGTAAACTTTGCTCCTTAAAAATATGAACACTTTGCTTTTGATATTTCAGGCAAGGTGGATGAGAAGTGTTTAGGAGCTATTTGAACATTGGGGGAAGGAGCCTGTGTTTATCCTTGACCCCCTAGATAATCATAGAATATTGCAGCACAGAAAGAGGCCATTTGGCCTGTTGTGTTTGTGCCAGCTCTTTGAAAGAGTTGTCCAATTTAGATCCATACTGCAACTTTTCCCCCAAAACCCCTACAAATTAGTCCTCTTATAGTACATGTCCAATTGCCTTCTAAGAGTTCCTCTGAAATCTGATTCCAGGAAATGACTTCCAGAGCTGTGAAGAAATTTTCCTTAAGTCCCCTCTAGTTCCTAAGTTTCAAAAATAGTAATAATGTGTAAAGTAACAGACAGATGTACCTATTCAGCTTTTCAGCAGTGGTTTCTGGTCTACACTGTCATGGACCTCCCCTCCATTGTTGCTATGTTATGGTCTCATATAGGTTTGAACCTGCAACTCACTGTACAGGTTGTCTATCATAGCCATGGTGAAATCTGGACCTGAATTTTCATTACGGAGTCCGGAATCTGATGCCTGGATCATTTCCGGGTTCGGACCCTGCTCCACAGCAGCGTTAATGATACAATGCTATCTTTAAATGCAAACAGCCTAATTTGACCGGGGGCGCGAGAAGCACCCAGTTAACGGCACTGGGACTGATATGGAGATGGGACCCATTGAAGGGGGGGGGGGGGTGGTGTTCATGGCTGGGTTTGCTGAAGAAATAGAGCAGCAGGTGTCCTACATGTTGATGAAACAGGCAGGCATTCACGGGTGGCCCCACGATTCTCAGGCACATCCCTCAAATGCCGAAGAACAAATGTCATCATTATTCTCAGAGGAGGGAGAGCTACCAGAGGCGGCACTGTCATATCATTCCTCAACGCCTTTCACCAGCTCGGACACACTCATGTCGGTCGGACCACAAACTAGCTTAGAACGGGGAACACTAGGTGAACCTCTCATCACCTGTGAGCAGGAGGAGGTTCGTGAAGCAGAGTCACCTGTGGGCAGACTCCTTCCACTGGGTGAAGATGCTGGGCCTTGGGTGTCACAAACAAGGAGGGTCTTCCTTGAGAGTCAGAGGCAGATAAGTTCCTGTTTGTCAGAATTCCCTGATGCCATGAGGAGCCATGAGCAGGCAATGGATGTGTCCATGCTGCGCATGTGCTCTGTCGAGACTCAGGTTTTCGAGTGCATGAGCTCCTCCATTGAGAGATTGAGCAACCTCTTGGAGAGCCATATGCAGCACGACTCTGAGTGGATGCATTTGCAGCGAATTGAGAGTGAGACTCTCTGTGTAGCATTGACCGCTCAGTGTCGCTGATGGTGCAGAGATGCTCAGAGTGGATGGCAGCTCCATCTCAGTCGGTGGCCTCATCCTGCATCCAAGGACGTCAGGAAAAGGCTGAGGCGGTCGTTGCGGCAGATGAAAGGGCCACCACTGAGGGGGCACCGACGTCATCCTTCGGCCCCTTTCCCACTTCAATTCAGAAACCATCTGTTCCACAAGCCCCTATGATAGAGGTTGCCCCTGCAATGAAGCAGGCGCAACAGCCAGTGGAGGAGCCCCCACAGGCACCTCCAAGAGGAGAATGGAAGCCATGGGCATTTCAGCCAGAGGCAGAGACTAGGAAGAACAAAGAACAGCACAGCACAGGAACAGGCCATTCGGCCCTCCAAGCCTGCGCCGATCTTGATGCCTGCCGAAACTAACACTTTCTGCACTTCCGGGGCCCATAACCCTCTATTCCCTTCCTATTCATATATTTGTCAAGATGTCTCTTAAACGTTGCTATCGTATCTGCTTCCACCACCTCCCCCGGCAGCAAGTTCCAGGCACTCACCACCCTCTGTGTAAAGAACTTGCCTCGCACATCCCCTCTAAACTTTGCCCCTCTCAACTTAAACCTATGTCCCCTAGTAACTGACTCTTCCACCCTGGGACAAAGCTTCTGACTATCCACTCTGTCCATGCCGCTCATAACTTTGTAAACCTCTATCATATCGCCCCTCCACCTCCGTCGTTCCAGTGAAAACAATCCGAGTTTTTCCAACCTCTCCTCATAGCTAATGCCCTCCAGACCAGGCAACATCCTGGTAAACCTCCTCTGTACCCTCTCCAAAGCCTCCACGTCCTTCTGGTAGTGTGGCGACCAGAATTGCACACAATGTTCTAAGTGTGGCCTAACTAAGGTTCTGTACAGCTGCAACATGACTTGCCAATTTTTATACTCTATGCCCCGACCAATGAAGGCAAGCATGCCGAATGCCTTCTTGACTACCTTATCCACCTGCGTTGCCACTTTCAGTGACCTGTGGACCTGTACGCCCAGATCTCTCTGCCTGTCAATACTCCGAAGGGTTCTGCCATTTACTGTATACTTCCCCCCACCCCCCTGCATTAGACCTTCCAAAATGCATCACCTCACATTTGTCCGGATTAAACTCCATCTGCCATTTCTCCGCCCAAGTCTCCAACCGATCTATATCCTGCTGTATCCTCTGACAATCCTCATCACTATCCGCAACTCCACCAACCTTTATGTCGTCCGCAAACTTACTAATCAGACCAGCTACATTTTCCTCCAAATCATTTATATATAATACAAACAGCAAAGGTCCCAGCACTGATCCCTGCGGAACACCACTAGTCACATCCCTCCCTTCAGAAAAACACCCATTCACTGTTACCCTCTGTCTTCTGTGACCGAGCCAGTTCTGTATCCATCTTGCCAGCTCACCTCTGATCCCGTGTGACTTCACCTTTTGCACCAGTCTGCCATGCAGGACCCTTGTCAAAGGCTTTACTAAAGTCCATATAGACAACATCCACCGCCCTTCCCTCATCAATCATCTTCGTCACTTCCTCAAAAAACTCAATCAAATTAGTAAGACACGACCTCCCCTTCACAAAACCATGCTGTCTCTCGCTAATAAGTTTGTTTGTTTCCAAATGGGAGTAAATCCTGTCCCGAAGAATCCTCTCTCATAATTTCCCTACCACTGACGTAAGGCTCACCGGCCTATAATTTCCTGGATTATCCTTGCTACCCTTCTTAAACAAAAGGAACAACATTGGCTATTCTCCAGTCCTCTGGGACCTCACCTGAAGCCAATGAGGATGCAAAGATTTCTGTCAAGGCCCCGGCAATTTCTTCCCTTGCCTCCCTCAGTATTCTGGGGTAGATCCCATCAAGCCCTGGGGACTTATCTACCTTAATGCTTTGCAAGACACCCAACACCTCCTCCTTTTTGATAATGAGATGACTGAGACTATCTTCACTCCCTTCCCTAGGCTCATCATGCACCAAGTCCTTCTCCTTGGTGAATACTGATACGAAGTACTCATTTTGCATCTCGCCCATTTCCTTTGGCTCCACGCATAGATTCCCATCTCTGTCCTTGAGTGGGCCAACCCTTTCCCTGGTTACCCTCTTGCTCTTTAAATATGTATAAAAAGCCTTGGGATTTTCCTTAATCCTGTTTGCCAATGACTTTTCATGACCCCTTTTTCACCTCCTAACTCCTTGCTTAAATTCCTTCCTACTGTCTTTATATTCTTCAAGTGCTTCATCTGTTCCTTGCCTTCCAGCCCTTACAAATGCTTCCTTTTTCTTTTTGACTAGGCTCACAATATCCCGTGTTATCCAAGCTTCCCGAAACTTGCCAAACTTATCCTTCTTCCTCACAGGAACATGCTGGTCCTGGATTCTAATCAGCTGACGTTTGAAAGAGTCCCACATGTCAGATGTTGATTTACCCTCAAAACAGCCGCCCCCAATCTAAATTCTTCAGTTCCTGCCTAATATTGTTATAATTAGCCTTCCCCCAATTTAGCACCTTCACCCGAGGACTACACTTATCCTTATCCACAAGTACCTTAAAACTTATGGAATTATGGTCACTGCTCCCGAAATGCACCCCCACTGAAACCTCGACCACCTGGCCGGGCTCATTCCCCAATACCAGGTCCAGAATGGCCCCATCCCAAGTTGGAATATCTACATACTGTTTCAAGAAGCCCTCCTGGATGCTCCTCACAAATTCTGCCCCATCCAAGCCCCTAGCACTAAATGAGTCCCAGTCAATATAGGGGAAGTTAAAATCACCCACCACTACAACCCTGTTACCTTTACATCTTTCCAAAATCTGTCTACATATCTGCTCCTCTACCTCCCGCTGGCTGTTGGGAGGCCTGTAGTAAACCCCCAACATCGTGACTGCACCCTTCCTATTCCTGATCTCCACCCATATTGCCTCGCTGCATGACCCCTCTGAGGTGTCCTCCTGCAGTACAGCTGTGATATTCTCCTTAACCAGTAATGCAACTCCCCCACCCCTTTTACATCCCCCTCTATCCCGCCTGAAGCTTCTAAAGCCTGGAACATTTAGCTGCCAATCCTGCCCTTCCCTCAACCAAGTCTCTGTAATAGCAACAACATCATATTTCCAAGTACTAATCCAAGCTCTAAGTTCATCTGCCTTAGCTGTTATACTTCTCTCATTGAAACAAATGCACTTCAGACCACCAGTCCCGCTGTGCTCAGCAACATCTCCCTGCCTGCTCTTCCTCTTAGTCCTACTGGCCTTATTTACTATGTCCTCCTCATTTATTTCACTTGCTGTCCTACTGCTCTGGTTCCCACCGCCCTGCCACACTAGTTTAAATGCTCCCGAGTGACGCTAGCAAACCTTGCAGCCAGGATATTAGTGCCCTTCCAGTTTAGATGCAACCCGTCCTTCTTGTACAGGTCCCATCTGTCCCTGAAGAGAGCCCAATGGTCCAGATATTTGAAACCTTCCCTTCTACACCAGCTGCTCAGCCACGTGTTTAGCTGCACTATCTTCCTATTTCTAGCCTCACTGGCACATGGCACAGGGAGTAATCCAGAGATCACAACTCTCGAGGTCCTGTTTTTTAACTTACTACCTAACTCCCTAAACTCCCCCTGCACGACCTCGTCATTCTTCCTGCCTGTGTCATTGGTACCGATGTGTACCACAACCTCTGGCTGTTCACCCTCCCCCTTCAGAATGCCCTCTGTCCGTTCAGAGAGATCCTTGACCCTGGCACCAGGGAGGCAACATACCTTCCTGGAGTCTCTTTCACGTCCACAGAAGCGCCTATCTGTGCCCCTGACTATAGAGTCCCCTATAACTATTGCTCTTCTGCGCTTTGTCCCTTTTCTGCTGAACAACAGTGCCAACCGTGGTTCCACTGCTCTGGCTGCTGCTGTTTTCCCCTGATAGGTCATCCCCCCCCCAACAGTATCCAAAACGGTATACTTGTTAGAGAGGGGGATAGACACTGGATTCCTGCACTGACTGCCTGCCCCTTCTAGCGGTCATCCATCTATCTGCCTGCTCTTTGGTTGTAACCACTTCTCTAAAACCCCTGTCTCTGACTCTTTCCGCCACCTGCATGCTCCTAAGTGCATCCAGTTGCCGCTCCAACCGATCCATGCGGTCTGTGAGGAGCTGCAACTGGGTATACTTCCTGCAGATGTATCGCCCGGAATGCTGGAAGTGTCACAGACTTCCCACATCTCACAGGTGAAGCACTTCACCCCTCTAACTGACATTTCTATCACTGATTAGTTAATTTATATTAAATAAATAAATACTTATTAAATCCTTACTAAATTATGATACACTTAACTATGTGGTCCCTCGTGCTGGATTTCTACAATAAATATTAAATGCTGTCTAAATACAGTAATCTCCTCCCTCTGGTTTAGTTACTCTCCTTATTAATTAGTTAATTAGTGTTTTAATAAATTTTTATCAGTTTTATTTTCAAATTCGGTATCGATTCCCTACCAGCCAATCAGGTCACAGCTTTCCTGTGACGTCACTTTTTCAGTTTTTTTCCCCCCACCCTGCCGAAGCTGCCGAATCACAAGGTAAGTACTTTATACTGAAACGTACCTTCCCAGCTGCCCCCTGGCTCTCACTCTCACTGCTACCGCTGTTCAAAAAGAAGCAGGCTGCATCCACTTCAACCTTTGCCACAGGGGGACCACCCCGTAAAAGTGTCAAAGAAAGTAAGGCACCACACCATTAATTCCACTTACTAGGTCACATGGGTGCTGTTCTCCACATTTGTCTGCTCTTCTGTTTACATTTCAATATCAATTGTTTATGCAAGTAAACTGATGTATGTCATATTGGAGTTTCATGTCAAAAGGGGGATGGAGTTTTGGTGGATGGGATGGGGGGTGCCATGGGGGCCTAGGATTGATGTATTTCCATGCTCTGTGATATTGGCAAATGTTGGCAGTGGAAACCTCATTTTCTATGGTCATGGTTGGCAAAGGGACTCCTCAGATATGGGTCATTGCGCTCTTTATGCTAGAAGGTGAGTTATGGGGTCATCTGTCATGAGGGTTCAGAGGTGATCAGCTGAAACATTGCTGAATCAGCATGATTCTTGCAGCTATGCCAGCCTGACGTTCACCCTGAGGCCTTGAATGGCAGGTCATTGTGGACCAGAACACAAATGTCTCCAACCATCTGCCTGGATAGGTGCAGCCTCCTGTAGCATTGGTCATTTGAAAGTAGCTGACTCTTGGGCAGTACACCCAACAGCCTGGGTATCGTTTCATCCCCTTGCAAACCCCCACGGTGCTCCTCTGGCCTCCTGCTGTCCAAGAGGATGCATCTGCTGAAGCACATCCTGCCTGCTCTGTCCAATGTCAGAGTACCATCTCAACTCCCTCATCTAACCCTAACCCCAGCTGCCCAAGTGATGCCAGCAGCTTCATGCCCATCTCCAGTTATCTACCACTCACCACTCACAAATGCAAGTCTTTCAGCTCCAGCAATGGCAAATCTGTGCCACAGTTTGAACAGTTGAGCTTTATTCTCCGCTTCTAAAATATGTCAAGCCTCTGCCGTGTTCCAGACATCACATTTTCCCCGTGCCCTTCTATTGAAAATCGCAAACTGCTCCTGACAAACCTTTCAGTAAGTTCCTCAACAAACTCAGCAGTCAATTAATTGGAGGTGTACGGATTTCCCATTTCCACCCCCCCAAACACACCCAGCATTCCTTTCAAAATTGCTTCACGTTCCGGAGGCGGCAGGGCCCAGTGCTGCCCTCCGGGAACACGATTTTCAAATCATGCCTGCACCTGCTCCAGCCCCCACCATCATTTGAAAATCCCGCCCCTGTAGTGTTGGCTGGAGAGGTTTGAAATATCAAAGGCAACTTGTGCTAGACATCCCGCACACCTCCTACTGTTTACTATGAGAAAGGCTGGGAGCTGGGGGGAGGCCCAGAAATAATTAAAAATATCAAAACCATTTAAAAATGAATTGTTTTAGTTTCTAATGCATTAATGCTTGGAATACATGCTACAATGTATTGGAGGGGAGGCGAACATGTGCCTTGCTTAAAGTGGGATTATGATTTACATTAATACGAGCTATCTCTGCTGCTAACTTTAAAATGGTGGTGTAATTTTGGGATTCTGCCATTTTTCTAAAACAGGACATTTTTAATTTATTAATAATTCCATCCTTGAAAAGTAATGAATAAAGACTAACACCACATTATTTTCATTGTTAAGTGAAACAAGGGAAAATAAAATTTTCTCTTGCTTCCTTTTTGGGCCCCCATACTGCAAATGAGTCTTTGGCTTGGAGGCCTGGCAGAAAAGCTGCTTCCAGGCCTCTGCCAATGTTGCTCTTGAGCTGGCTTCTGGAAAGTGCACAAAAGTGGCCTGGGGTGATTCATCAGATTTATATCTTCCCTTGGTGGTATGGCCAAAGATGGGACCTATTTTTGGTGGGTAACATGTCAGTCCCTTCACAGAGAAATGTGTATCCCACCACCCTAGGTTATAACAATGTTGCAACTTCATGCAGCCCTCATTATATCTTTACACAAAGTGTCTTCCACCATTTCATGCTGAGTATAAGCCAATACAAAATTCAATTATCTGACTTGCAGTATAATCTCAGGCTGCTATAAGAAAAATACAAAAACCATCATCAACTATGTAATGACTTCACCAGCACTGTTATAATTTCCACTCATTTAGCTATTATTTAATGCAACTTGATAAATTGTTCTCTGCTCATTTAACTTGAAGCATTTTCATTCTTAAATTTCACAGTTTGTCATTTCAACTGTGAAGATTCTTTGGAAGACAATGAATTGGATTTTTCTGGCTCTGTGGAGATGGTGCTGGAAGTGGGGGAGGGGTTTGAAAAAAGCAGGGAGCCGTGCGGGACAACTCCCTGAAGCATTCCTCCCTGTGGGGGGACATTCCTAGGAGCAGACAAGGAACAAAGTCCAATTCAGGCCCCACTTAGGGTATTTTGCCAATGTTGGAGCAGCTCCCCTGCTGAGTGCTGAGGCCGCTGGCTCAATTAAGGTGGCTGCCTGGCAGCAGGCCAGGTGACGATCGGAGTCTGAGGCTCCTTGGCCCAAAGACGGAGCCACGGGGATGAAAGGCTGCAGCTCCATCAATGAATAGGCCTGTGGAGAGATTTCCCCTGAATCCCAATGCCCCTATCGGCTTCGGGAGTCTTCAGTGCAGCCCTTCTGTGTTGGCCAGGGTTGGCACCTCCATGTTGAGGTGCCATCGCGATCCCCGACCTCTCATTGGAACTGCTGTATTGGGAGTCTGCCTATTGTCCTGAATAGGATGTCAAATGGGGAGGCAGCCATCCAGGAGGCCACCTCCTGAAGATTGTGCCGCCAGTCTCGGTGCCGGCAATTGCGGACTCGGCAGTCCCATTTAGTCCCTACTTGGGGATCCCAAAACCCTCGGGAAAATCCAGAGCAATATTACTGGAAAACAATAAAAATTCACCTAGATACATTGCTTTTTATGTCATCTTAGGACTGTAAGTATATGATTTAATTTTTTTTTGGAGAACTGTATTTACTGTGAATTTGCGTATTTACTGTTCAAGATAACCTGCCAGAAAGGCCTAAGGGATTACAATTAAGAATTAGCAGCATACATTTCCATGGAAAAATAGTTGAGTTATATTGCAGTCCACCAATATACCTGGCATGGTCATCTCAATTTCTGCTTAAAGAAAATACATCTTAAGTGTAAAGTGATCAGTGGGAAGATCTGCAAAGAATTTCAATATACTTGAAAGAATCAGATTCAACTGTTTCATTCTAATAATTTACTGCCTCAGTGGGTGTGCAATGGTGGTGTTGGAAATGAAATACCCTGGGTGATCTATGACATTGCAGAACTCCATTTTAATTGAGTTGATAAATGTATTTCTTTTTATCTATTCTTTTCAATATAATGTCTTGACATAAAAGTATGGTCTGCTGAGAAACCCAGGGCAATCCATGAGCTGTTTAGCTGAAGACCCCGCTGGGTGTGAGAGCAGTCATTTGACCTTCAATTCTGACCTGTGACACAGTCTAACTTAGTGTGAAAACATTTGATAGGCCAAAATAAAGATGCTGACCTCACCCAATGATCTGAAGTGCTGATTGGCAGGGCAATGATGTGGTACTGTCCATACCACTTTGTCTTAAGGGGTAAATAACCTTTGTATTAAACCTGAAATCTGATGTTAACATTTATAATTTTCATTTACTCCTACAATATGTGATACAGGCAACGAACAACCAGATACTTATTTTGCCTTTCACTTCAAGTCTATTTTAAATGCAGTCTGAAGGATTTTCTGCTGCCTCATGCTTTAAGCTATTCATGGTCAAAGGGTGAAGTCATTTATTGGAGAAATATGTGAACTGTACAATAAAACCACTCTTAAATTGTTAACTCCTTTTGGTATAATGTGACTCCCAAAACTTTGTTGTGTCTCAAGCTATATTGGTATTTAAGAATAAAAATTAAGTTTTTGTATTTCTGCAAATAGAGCCTTCTCCATTTTGGATTAACTCTTTGTAGCGAGAGTAGCATTATTTTCAACAAAGTGCAAAAAAAATTTCAATGCTCTTTTTGCCAGTGCCCCTCCATAAGTTGTAGTACTGTTTGATGAGCACCAGAAGTCTTCAGGTAGTTTTCCCAAATGACAATTTCTTCATGCCTGGGTCTAGACATGTATATTTGACAGGGATGTTCTCGCTGAGTCCAATCCCATTCTCATACAACACCCAATATAAGTAACCTTTCTGGCAGGGTCACTAGTTAGCTATTAAAAGTGTGAGCTCGAGATGATTTTATTCTTCTATCCTCCCTGTCCTTGGAGATTAACTGTAGTGTCCTCATTGCTGTCTGCGCTGATATAGTTAACATAGTACAGGTCAAATGTGGCACCCCATGGGCTGGATTTTGTGCTTGAGGTGGGGCTCCCAGGACTGGGTTAAAAAGGCAGAGGGAACCCCGCCTCTGCCTTTTCGTGCATCCCACCCGGAGTGATCCTCTGGTCTTTTAGAATCAAAGTTCTAGGAGGTGGGATCCCCACCCCTTTTGTTTTGGCAGCGCCACCGGGAACCAGTCCCAGCGGTGGAACCCTGGAACAGAGGTATGTGAGGTGGGATCGCTGGGGCTAGTCTGGAAGACCCTGACAAAGGGGTGGTTGTGCAGTCCAGGGGGAGGGTTGTCCCGGGGGTAAAGTTGTTCCCAGTGGGGGTTCTCCGTGGGTCACAATTTTCCCACAAAGGAGGGACCCTTCCAAGCCTGCAGGGAGGGTGCCTCATGTTACAAGGTGTCTTCCCCTCAAGGCAGAGGCACCCACCCGCTGCTGATGAGATTCCAGCGGCGGCGGGAAGAGGCCTTTAATTGGCTGGTATTAGGCCACTTAAGGGCCTCAATTGGCTTTTGGGCAGGAATGCCATCGCAGTCTATCATGCCCCTGGGAAGATCGCTGGCCAACAGGGAGGTGATGGGCCCTGTTGTGCCTCTGCCACCCATCGAGATACTATTTCCCCCACCCTCCTCCGCCCCCGTCTCAGGGGGCCTCACAAAATCCCTGCCCATGTGCTGCATTATCAGTAGCTTAAAGAGTGAGACATATAGCAGATAGAAGTAGAAAAGAGGAATAAGGTGTATAAAGGAGTTACAATGTTGGATAGTACTAGAGAAGGAAGTAGTACTATATTAGAAGGGAGCAGAATAAGAAGGACTACAAGGAATACAAGGACAAGTTTGGAATGCATGTATGCAAATGCACAAAGTGTGGTGAATAAGGTTGGTGAGCTACAAATAGTCATGTGGGCATATGATGTAGTGACAATAACGGAAACATGGCTTAAAAATGGCGAGGACTGGGTGCTTAATATTCAGGGACACAAAGTGTTCAGAAAAGAAAGGGAAGGAAAAAAGGAAGCTGGGGTGGCAGTACTGATTAAGGAAGAGATTGTAGTGTTGGAAAGGGAGGTTGTCCTTGAGGGGCAAAGATAGAATATATTTTGTTACAGTTGAGAAGCAAAAAGGGGATGATCATGCTACTATGGGTATTCTATAGGCCTGCAAATATTGAGAGACAGGTAGAGGAGCTAATCTGCAGGGAAATCAGAGATGTGCAAGAACTATAGAGTGGTGATAATGGGGGAATTTAATTACCCAAATATTGATTGGGGTCATGTTAGAATAAAGGGTAAAGAAGGGGAGGAACTTCCTTGACCAGTATATTTTCAGCCTTACTAGGATAGAGGCATTGCTAGACCGGATGCTGGGAAATGAGGTGGGCCAAGTGTCTGTGGGCGAATATTTGGGTGAGAGTAATCATATCATAAGATTTAGATCAGTAATGGAGAAGAGCAAGGAACAATCTAAAGAGGAACTTCTAAATTGGAAGAGGGATAACTTCAATGGGTTGAGAAGGGATCTAGCCAGGGTAAAATGGAACCAAAGACTGAAAGGAAAAACAGTAATGGAACAATAGGTGATCTTTAAGGAGGAGATGTTTCAGCTACAGGCTAGTCACATTCCAACAAGGAGGAAAGGTAAGGGAACCAAAGCCAGGGCTCCTTGGATGGCGAGGAAGATAGAGAATATGCTGAAATAAAGAACGTATGATGGATCTTTGGTGAATTCTTCAAACAAGAACCAGGCCAAATACAATAGGTTGAAAGGGGAAATGAAGAGGAAAATAAGACCGGCAAAGAGAGAATATGAGAATAGAATGGCCATTAATATAAAAGGGAACCCAAAAGTCTTCTACCAGTATGTAAACAGTAAATCGATGGAAAGAGGTGGGGTGGGGCCTATTAGGGACCAAGAAGGTGCTATATGCTTCCAGGTGCAGGACAAGTCTAGAATACTTAATGACTGCTTTGTATTGGTGTTTACTAAGGAGGAAGATGCTGATAAAATACTGGTAAAAGTGGAGATGATTATAAGTAATGGATGAGATAAAAATTGATAGGCAGGATGTACCGGAAAGGTTAGCTATGCTTAGAGTGTATAAGTCGCCTGGTCTGGATGGCTTGCATCCCAGGTTGCTAAAGAAAGTGGGAGTAGACGTAATGGAAGGGCTTACCATAATATTTCAGTCTTCAGTAGATACAGGTGAGGTGCTAGAGGATTGGAGAATGGCAAATATGACACTTTTATTCAAGAAAAGGTGTAAGGACAGTCCAGGTAACTACAAGTCAGTTTAACATCAGTGGTGGATAAGATTTCAGTATAAATAATCAGGGACAAAATCAGCAGGCTCTTGGAGAGGCTTAATTTAATTAAGGAAAGCCAGCATAGATTTGTAAAAGGCAGACCATGCTTGACTAATCTACTTGAATTTTTTAATGAAGTAACAGAAAGTTGATGAAGGGAAAGCTGTGGATATTGTCTATATGGACTTTAAGAAAACACTTGACAAAGTACCATATAAAAGGCTGGTTAACAAAATTGAGGCTCATGGAATAGAAAGGTTAGTGTCAGCTTTGATAAAAAATTAGCTTAAGGACAGAAAGCAGTGGGCTGATTTTACAGACACCCTGACATCGGGGTTCATGGGGGGAACATGAAAATGCCTCCAGGAGAGGACGGCTATGCACCCTGACGCCGGGAGGGCCCGGTCCGATAATGCTGGCAGTGGCAAGGCCTCATTGCGGCCCCCCCATTAACATATTTAAATAAATTGACATGAATGAATTAGTTATACTTATGCCGCTGCCTTCCGTCCCAGTGCGATCTTCCTGCCACTGGTCTGCATTCCCGTGCCTTTGGATCCCCGTCTGGGGAAACGAGGTGGAACACTGGTGGGGAGGGAAGAGGAGGTATGATTCCCAGTGCGGTTGGGGGGAATGGGGTGAACATTACATCATTTGTGTCGGGAATGGTGGGAAGGGTTATAATTTGAATTTTATGCACTTTGGGGAGTGGAAGGACAAGTGGACAAGGAAGTGATTTGCGGGGGAAGAGGGCAAGTAGTTAATTTAATTTTCATTGGGAGGGTGGGAGAGGGGCAATATAAATGTATTACATTTTTTTATTCCCTTTAGCTTTAAATATTTAAATGTAACGATAGGGCTCAAAGGCCTTTAAAACTGGTGTCAGGGCCTGCGCCAGGCAGCTGACGCCATTGCTGGGGATGGCCAGCCCGCCCCCTCCATGTGATCGTGGAGGGGGGTAGGGGGGCGGCCCGTCCGGCTATTTAAATGAGCCGCCGTGCTTCGGATCGTGCTGGCTCCTTGACGTGCGGCCCACACTAGCGGGCTGCCATTGTTTTCACCCACCACCAATTTCGGCGGCGGGAATATAAAATTCAGTCCAGTGAATTGTGGTAAATGGCTGTTTTTTCAAATTGGAGAATGGTAGATCACGGTGTTCCCCAAAGCTCAGTAGTAGGACCACTGCTTTTTTGATATATACAAATGACTTAGATATTGATGTACAAGGTAAAATTTCAAAATACCACTGATACCAAACTTGGAGGTGTGGCAAACAGTGAGGATGATACCAATCGACTGCAACAGGATATAGATAAGCGAGCAGAATGGGCAGACATTGGTAGATGGAATTTAATACAGAGAAGTGTGAGGTGATGCATTTTGGCTGATGGGATAGGGAGAGACAATATAGACTTAGTGACACAGTTCTAAAGAGTGTGCAGGAACAGAGGGACCTTGGAGGCCATGTGCATAGGTCCTTGAAGATGGCAGGGCATATTGAGAGAGTGATTAGCAAAGCTATTGCTCTGGGGACATGGGTTCAAATCCCATCATGACAGGTAGTTAACTTTGAATTCAATTAATAAAAATCTGGAATTAAAAGCTAGTCTAATGGTGGCCATGAAACCATCGTCAATTGTTGTAAAAACCCATCTGGTTCACTAATGTCCTATAGGGAAAGAAATCTGCCATCCTTACCTGGTCTGGCCTATATGTGACTCCAGGCCCACAGCAATGTGGTTGACTCTTAAATGCCCTCTGAAGTGGCCTAGCAAGCCACTCAGTTCAACAGTGATTAGGGATGGGCAACAAATGTTGGCCTGGCCAGCTATGCCCACATCCCACAAGCAAATTGAACCTCTTTCTGTGCCTAAATGACCCTATGACATGCTTCACTATTGCATTTGTACATGCATTCTCTGTGTATTTATACATGTATATTTCTCATTCGTGACATTTAAAATTGATGTCACGTGTACCTCAATGAGGGAAGCAAGCAGATGATTAGAAGGCATCTTCTACAAATGGTTCTTTTGTACAAGTTCTAACTTATCTTGATGCTCATTTTTTTAAGCAGCTTTAGCCATTGAGGATAACAGTTGCACCACACAGAACAATCAGATGTATTTTTGTCCATTTTTGAAATGGGGTGACTCCAACTGACCTACTTTGTTTGCTTGATACAAAAGAAGAAAGAGTCATGGAAGTAAGTTAGCATATTTTCTTTTTTAAATAGGAATTCTTTTGGTTTACGTTTAAACCATTTTTAATCCAAATTGTCATTTAATAGCACAGAACTTGAGTCTTGCTGAAAATAGAGACATGTTGTCAAAGCTTTTCATCTTGCACTTATCAGGACAATCGCAAGAATAACCAATGTAAGGGAAAACAGCAACTTATACTGCATGAGAAGAGAGTGCTGATTGGTTGGCAAGTGAACTCTGGTTAGAGGAATTGCCACGGCAAATGCACCAGTTTACAGTGACTGACAGTTAATTGCCAAGCTTTGTTTAAAATTTAAACCAGGCAGCTTGACTCTGGCAGATCATATCAAACAACATGTCCCTTCTGCTGTTCGCAACGGGCAAGTTACAGGCTGTACCCAACCAGCCCGTGCTTGCAAAACTCAAAACACAGTATCCAACATTAGATGTGATTCCACAATTGTACAACATTTGCCAAATAATTCACAGTGTGCTAAGAATTATGCTGACAACCAATTTGAGATTGTCAGTAGGGCTCACAGTGTGGCGCATTTGTGCATGTACTGGAAGCTACATATATTAATACACAGGGCCCTGATCTTTGCAGACGGAAAGAATATGTACAAACGCTGCGCCTGTTTCAGCTGACCTAAATAAGTGAACCATTCGCTGGTTCGTTCCTCAGGGCACTGCCTCGACCAGTCAAAGTGAAGCTGCCTGGTTTAAACTTTAAACAAAGCTTGGCAGTTAACTGGCAGTCACCGTAAACTGGTGCATTTGCCATGGCAAGGCTTCTACCCATCAATGTTCACTTGCCAACTAATCAGCACTCTCTTCTCATGCTGTATAAGTTGTTGTTTTCCATTACATTATTCTTGCAGTTGTCCTGATGAGTGCAAGATGAAAAGTTTCGACAATGTCTTTATTTTCAGCAATACTCCTTTTTAATCCCTTTACTGACACAAACTGTTCAGTTTTTGTATAAAGTCAGAATTTTTTTAAATGCACAACAGCTACAAATACAAAGTAAAAGCAAAATACTGCAGCTGCTGGAAATCTGAAATAGTGATTAGGCATTTTACAGCCTTCTGGACTCAACATTGAGTTCAACAACTTTAGAACTTGACCCAGTCTTAAACTTGTTTTCATGTTTTTGCTTTCGAACAGAGCTGTTCATTATTCTGCCATTAACACTCACTCTAGACAATTGCTTTGCCTTTTACTACAACTATTACCACTCCCTTTGCCTTTTGTTCCATGACATCTTTGTCATTTAATCTCTCCTGCCCTCCACCCTATAACAAACCTTCGCTTTTGTTCTTCCCCCTCCCATTTCACTTGCTCATTACATTTCTAGATTTTGCCGATTCACCAGTTCTGATGAAAGGTCATCGACTTAAAATGTTAACTCTGTTTCTATCTCCACAGGTGCTTCCAGACTTGTTGAGTATTTCCAACACTTTGGGTTTTTATTAGCTACAAGTACAAGTTTGTTCCTTTTCCTTTCTTAAATTATTACCATGCATAGGTTTATGTGGCTGAAATAAACGGCAGTGCGATGGCACACTGCTGAAGAAACAATGGTTGGGAATTCCCTCGAACCTGCTTGCTCGTGTCTAATAAGTTCTGTTAATGGATGGTAAATATCAAGGAGTTGAAGGTAATAGGGTGAACAGGTGTTGTCTGTTGATTAGTTAGTTGTACTCAGATGGATATATAAACAATAGCTAGCCAGAACTGGCTGGGTGTTGTTAGGAGTGGAGAAGTAAGCTCTGTGGCAAGTAATAAACAGTCTCCACCAAAGCATCCTAGTCTCAGTGTCTTCTTCACAAACAGGCTTGGCGGTTTCTCTAGCATTAGAAGTAGAGGATGGTTGCCTGAATGTGAAGATTGGGGACTAATATTTGTTTTCAGAAAGGAGATTAGAATTGGAGTTTTTTTTTGAGAAAGCTGTAATTGGAGTTTTTTTTTTGAAAAAAGATGACTGAAACCAGATATAAGGTGTTTTAGTTTTAGTTTAGTTTAGAGATACAGCACTGAAACGGGCCCTTCGGCCCACCGAGTCTGTGCCGACCATCAACCACCCATTTATACTAATCCTACACTAATTCCATATTCCTACCACATCCCTACCTGTCCCTATATTTCCCTACCACCTACCTATACTAGGGGCAATTGCTAATGGCCAATTTACCTATCAACCTGCAAGTCTTTGGTATGTGGGAGGAAACTGGAGCACCCGGAGGAAACCCACGCAGACACAGGGAGAACTTGCAAACTCCACACAGGCAGTACCCGGAATTGAACCCGGGTCACTGGAGCTGTGAGGCTGCAGTGCTAACCACTGCGCCACTGTGCCGCCCTGGGATATGATTTTCCACCGCTGTTTTGTGAAGCCGAACCTTACGATTAATGGAAGAATGAAGTTGATCTATGGACGTGGGTTATGTTCTTTTACTAAAAATGAAGCAAGAATAGCCCTTGCATATTCACTTCCAGCCAGAAACAAGATCAGGGGCAAAGTGTTCTCAGAGTTAGAGGCTCATCATTTGGACAACGAGGAAGGTTTGGACAATATCTTAAAATTTATGGATAAAATGTATATGAAAGATGACTTCTTGAGTGCCTATGAGGTGTTGTTGGACTTTGATAAATTTAGAAAAATGGATGGTTCTTCCATAAAAGAATATTTGATGGAGTTTAACTGACTATGCAAGGTTGCAGTGATTCTACTTGAAAATTCCTAAATCAATACTTGCTTTCAAATTGTTGGATTGTGCTAGGATATCTGACCTGGATAGGCTTTTGGTATTAACCTGAGTTAGATTCAAAGAAACAGATATGCTTTTTGATCATATGTCTGATGCCCTGGAAGTTTTTTGGGGAAAACATTCCTTTCCAGCCACTTTCGTAGCGCAAATGGGCTCCTCAACGGTGACACCGAATGTGGAGGATACAATGCAAGCAGCAATTCGAGGCTGTTCAAATATAGGGCCCAAACATCAGTACGAAAGGCGAAACACAACAAAGTGAATGAGGAAAGAGACCCTTTTGGCAGCTATAACAGATGGCGGGAATTGGGCAATTGTGACAGAAGGATGAACCCCAGGAATAACCAAGGTGTGGTCAACATGTGTTTCCAATGTGATTCAAAGTATCATTATGCATTACATTGTCTAAAAAGGAATAATGGGGTCTTTGAGATGACACATAACATAGACGGGTTGGAAGGTAAGGATGACGCTACTGATCAAACGGAAGGAATTGTACTGGTCACGAAGAGCTTCAGACCAGTAATGAGTGCCCTGGTCGCAGATACTTTCAATTGCTCAGTACTAGACAGTGGGTGTACGTCCACAGTATGTGGAGTGGACTGGTTAAGGTGCTACGTGGTTTCTTTAAGTAAAGAAGGCTGAAGTAATGTCAAAGAATATGACTGTTCTACCTGTTTCAGCTTTGGGGATGACAACACGTTGAAATCACTAAAAAGAGTGGTCATTCCGTGTAAAATAGCAGGGGTAAACCATTTTATTAGTAAGAATGTAGTATTCAGTGAAATACCTTTGCTGTTAAGTAAACTGTCTATGAAAAAGGCTCAGATAAAATTGGATATGGAACATGATAAGGCGATTCTCTTTGGGAAATCTGTAGCTTTGCAGTTTACACTGTCGGGACATTATTGTATTCCTTTAGCGAGACCTAACATCTCTAAGCAGAATGTTAAAGAGGTATTAATGGCATCTGGGCATAGGGATTTAAAGGGGAAAAGTTAAATTATTTCAAAATTACATTGACAGTTTGCAGATCCACTTTGTCATAGGTTGAAGGTTCTGTTAAAAGATGCAGGGGTAATAGATAATGACTGCACTAAGCTTATCGAGGATATCAGTGAAAAATACAGGAGGATGCCATCGAGACCTGTAGCGAGTCTCCCATTTGCAAGGGACTTTAATGAAATGTAGCGATGGACTTGAAGGTATGGGATAAAGACAAACCTTTTTCTTCCACACTTTATAGACATAGCGACTAGATTCAGTCTGTCAACAGTAATTTATAGTAAAGACAAAAACGTAATAGTGGACTAGATAATGAAAAGATGGATAGGAACGGGACTGGGAGCATCATCTAGATTTCTAACTGACAATGGAGGAGAATTTGCGAATGAGTTCAGGAGTATGTGTGAAAATATGAATAATGTAGCAATGGAGATGGCAGCAGAAAGTGCTTTTGATAATGGAATTTGTGAGAGAAATCATGCCATAGTTGTTGAACTGCTCCAAAAAGTTTGAGCTGACCAACCAAGTTGTAAATTGCCGACTGCTCTGGTGTGGGCAGTCCATGCGAAAAACAGGCTTCAAATGGTTGGGGTCTATATCCCTTATCAATTAGTTTATGGCAGGAATCCGAAAATATCTTTGGTAATGTGGGATCATCCCCTGGCTTTCGAGGGGACTACAATTAGTTCAGTTTTTGCAGAACACATTTGAATGCCATGCATGCAGGGAGAAGAGCATTTATTAAGGCGGAGGTTTCAGAAAAAATCAGAAAAGCTTTGAGGTATCGGATCAGGCCATCATAAAAGAATTTTAATACCAGGGACATGGTGTATTACAAAAGAGATAGGCAGAAAGAATGGAGAGGCCCAGGAAAAGTTATAGACACTAATGGCAAAACGGTAATTTTGCAACATGGCAACCAAACCATTAGAGTACATTCCTCGTGGCATATTGGCACTGATTATATATTGACAGAATCTGAACAAATGATGGACACTGTTGATGCACCATGTACTTCGCAAATACATATGTCGGTCCTTTACGAGCAACAGATTGTGGCAGATAATGGGCTAAGAGTGGACCAAGTAAGATCAAAATAAGGCCATTTATCCCAAAGGTTAACTACCGAAAGTTGGAATGAGAGTGGCGTTTATGCCAGAAGGGGCTGGTGAATGGAGGGAAGCTACCATTATAGGAAAGGCAGGAAAGGCCACAAGGAAATACAAACATTGGCTGAATGTGTAAGACAAAGGACAGGATATCAGACCTATAGATTGGCAGAAGGAAGTGAAAATGTGGAATTTAGAAAACATAGTGTAAGCTCAGACAGTGGGCCTGAAGATGATCATAGTCCAAGGAAAAGGTCATGAACTTGTGAAAGGAAGTCTGGTTGTAGGAGGGACAGGTCGAGTAGTAGCCATCCAGAAAGGGATAGGAAATCTAGTAGGGGACATGGTTTCACAAGAGCAAGGAGCAAGGACCAGAGACCAGGCGAGGAGCGCCACAAGAAGTAGGAGCTCTTATGAAAGAAAAGCTCTAGTGGCTACTAACAAGTTAGATGGTAAGTTGGCAAGAGTTTGGCACGTACACAGAGGTGCCAGATAGAGGACAGCCAGCATTGTCCCATAGATGGATCTGTATAGAGAAAGTTCCTCCTGATGGTACGTATAAAGCTAACACCAGACTCGTAGCTCGGGAATTTGAGGAACAATTAGGTGACCAAGAAGTTAGAGTAAACTCCACAACAGCAGGAAAAGCAAATTTGAGGATTTTCCTAGCCTTTTAGCGACACAGTCATGGGAATGTAAGTCCATTGACATCAAAACAGTGTGATGGAAACCACACCTGCCAAAATGAGACATAATAATTTTTGTCATATGGAACATTATTATTTGAATTTTTTTCTGGACAATGAAATAACTTGTTTAAAAAAAACCTGGAGTTAATTGAATTGTGCTCACAGAACAGTTTTTGGAAGAGAGTGCAATTGAACTTCAAGAAGAGAGCACTCTCTCTCTCTCTCTCTCTCTCTCTCTCTCTCATGCAAAGTTCTAGGGACCCACGGAAGTAACTCAAGCCTTTGACTTCAGTCAAAGACTTTATATCCAACCCAAAACCAGTAGCTGAACTCCATCTATTACTTTAAATCTTCCCCCCCACTTTTAATTCTTTCTCCTCCTCTGTCTCTATTTGCGTGTGAGTTTATCGCGTATGCATGCTAGTATTGTCGCATCATGTATTTTTAGTAGTTTTAACTGAGTTAGAGCTTTAAGGTGAATAAACTTACACCTTTCTTGTTTAAATCTGAGAAAACCTGTTTGGTTGATTTCTTTGCAATTACAGTTAGAGTGCAGTGAGCTAGGACTCACTGAGGGGAAGCTAAAAATATGGGGTTTAAAAAATTAAACCCTGTTACGGCCAAACCAGGAAAAAGCTGAGTATTTTTAAAGCCACCAAAAGAAGCTGGTGAAATAGAGGGGAAATTATGGAAGCTAAACAAGTGTGTTTATGGGCTAAACGATGCATCCAGAGTGTGGTATTTTTCAGTTAGGGCCGTCCTACTAAAAGATGGTTGTATTCAGCTAAAAGCGGATCCGGCAATGTTTTATTGGTACTATGAAGAAAAACTAACAGGCATTTTCTTGATGCAGGTAGACTCTCTTCTGTGGGGAGGATCTGTGGCATTTGAGAAATTTGTGGTAGATAAAGGTCTGCAGGAATTCAAAATTGGAAGTTGGGCTTCTGGAGCTTTTAAATATATAAGGTTGAATATTAGACAGACAAAGTTGGGGATAACCCTAAATCAATAGTCTTACCTAGAGAATGTTATTAGGATCCCAATAAATCAGGCCAGATCCTCACAAAAGGAAGACTCCGCAGCCAAGAAAGAAGCACACCAGTTAAGGAGCTTAATCGGGTAATGAAACTGTGCACATAAACTAGGCTGGATGCTTGCCATGATGTATTAGAATTGAGCACCATGCTGAAACATGCTACTGTTGGGGAAGTGCTGAAAGCAAATAAGACATTGAAGAAATTGAGTGTAGACAAATGTAGACTCAAGTTTCCAGCATTGGGTGACCCTGAAGAAATGAAATTGGTCATTTTTAGTGACGCCTCACACACAAATCTTACCGATGGTTATTCGAGTGCAGCATGGTTCATTATATTTTTGTTGGGAAGAAATGATAAATGTTGTCCATTAGTCTGGATTTGAAGAAAATTAAGGATATGTAAAAGCACCTCAGCTGCTGAGACACTTGCACTGATAGAGGCGATAGATACGGGTATGTATTTATCAAGTATTTTAAAGGAGTTCTGGACGGCACAGTGGCGCAGTGGTTAGCACCGCAGCCTCACCGCTCCAGGGACCCGGGTTCAATTCTGGGTACTGCCTGTGCGGAGTTTGCAAGTTCTCCCTGTGACCGCATGGGTTTTCAACGGGTGCTCTGGTTTCCTCCCACAGCCAAAGACTTGCAGATGATGGGTAAATTGGCTATTGTAAATTGCCCCTAGTGTAGGTAGGTGGTAGGGAATATGGGATTACTGTAGGGTTAGTATAAATGGGTGGTTCTTGGTCGGCACAGACTCGGTGGGCTGAAGGGCCTGTTTCAGTGCTATATCTCTAAATAAAATAAATAAATAAGTGGCAATCAGAGAAAAATTTTCCTATAGAAAGCTATATATTCTAAAAACTATATATATATTGTCCCATTCTCTCTGGGACAATGTCCATTCGACAAAAAGTGTCACGGAAAAGAGGTTGAGGACTGATCTCGCGAGCATAAAAGAAATGTTGGAAAGAAAAGAAATTTCCAAAATAAAATGGGTCGACACAAGTCATCAGTTGGATTGTTTTACGAAGACAGGTGCTTGTTCAAAGAAATTGTCGGAAGTCCTCAAAGAGGACCGTTTTGTGTTATGAGTTAGGAAAAGGTGGAAATTTCTTTAAGATTGCTTTGTAATTCTTTAAACAAGATTTTTTTGTTCTTTTTTAAAAAAAAGGGGGGGGGGAATATACAGTATGTTAATGGCTGGTGCTGATGAAGGTTGATGGTATAATATCAAGAAAAATGTATTATTGTTTTGTCTCAATTTTCATTATATATGTATGTATTTAATTTAAAGACGGGAATCTGTTAATGTCTAAAGTTCTGTTAATGGATGTTAAATACCTAGTAGTTGAAGGTAATAGGGTGAGCAGGTGTTGGGTGTTGATTGATTAATTGTACTCAGATGTATACATAAAGAGCAAGCCAGCACTGGCTGGGTGGTGTTAGAAGTGGAGAAGTAAGCTTGTGGCAAGCAATAAACAGTCTCCACCAAAGCATCCTAGTCTCAGTGTCTTCTTCACAAACAGGCTTGAAACTTTCTCTAACATTGCTCTCACTCTACCGCAGAAACTTCATTGGATTACAATGCTGCCGCAGCAGCAGTTCCAAGGAATTTTTGGCCCATGTTAATAAAGATCTCTGTATCCTTAAGTCACTGCTTGCTTTACCCAATGGAGTTTAGAAGAATGGGAGGTGATATTGAAAGATATAAGATCCTGAGGGGTCTTGACAGGGTGGATGCTGAGGGGATGTTTTTCCTTGTAGGGGAGTCCAGCTAGGGGACACAGTTTAAAAGTTAAGGGCTTCCCATTTAAGACTGAGATGAGCAGAAATCTTTTCTCTGAGGGTCGTTAGTCTGTGGAATTCTCTTCCCCAAGAGTAGTGGAGGCTGGGTCACTGATATTCAAAGCTGAGTTAGATTTTTGATCGACAAGGGAGTCAAGGGTTATGGGGTGAAGATAGGAAAGTGAAGTTGAGGCCACAATCATATTAGCCATGATGTTATCGAATGGCAGAACAGGCTCGACGGCGAAATGGCCTGCTCGTAATTCTTGTGTTTGTAGATGAACAGGAACAAACATCTTTAAATTTGCTTCATACGAATTAAGAGAAATACCAGGAGTAAGTGACCAACATCAAATAATGTTTAAAAACAGTAATTTTATTGAGTAGTTATTTAATAATTAAACAAATATTAATGATAAAAAGGAAAGTTAACCTTATTGCAAAGAAAGGAAGGAAAGGAGTATTGAAAGACAAAAAAAACTTATAGCACACTGCTATAACACCAAATTAGTCTGTTTACTATGGATCCCTAAAATGGTACTGTTTCCCTTTGGTACATACACCACCAAGTCTCCAGAGAACCTTGCACAGAGGTGGACTCTCTGGTCAGTCACTCCATCGACATCCCTTTCCCTGTAGTCTTCAGTGGTTGACTAGTCCACTTGGCTGTAGCCCCGAACGTTGGATGTTGTGCCCCTTTAAGTTCAATTTCTGGGTCCATTCCAGATTTCTGAGGTCTCCATCAGACTTTCTCAAAACAAGAATCTGACATTCATGAGCCCTTATCAAATTCTCCTCACAGGCACTACGAGGCTGCTAGGCTGTTTACACATCTGTTGATGGTGTCTCTCACCTACCATCAATTAGGTTATACTATAGATCAATTAAATGCCATCTTCTGATACCGCACCATAGTGCAAGTTATCCATTGTCCTGGCTTGTAGTTCAAGGGTCATCGAATACTGTAAGAACTGACTTCTGTTTGAACAATGGGAGACAACCATTTCTTTCAAGAGAAAAACAGTAGTTTCGACAAAACCATAGCTGTGCATGGCCTACCCTGATCAGCATGAAAAGAAAGAAAAAGTTCTTTTGGGGGGGGGGAAGAAGTTCATACTACTGATTGTCATTAATTACATAATTGATTACTTACTTGACTTAATCAGAGTACAATCACACTTAGTTTTAAATCAATGTCTACAAAGTAACCCTTAAAAATTCTCTCCAGGTTTAATATAGTTGGTTTTTAAAAAAAATCAAAAACAAAGTACAAGTAAGGCAGAAATAAAATGCAAAAACATACAAAAGGTAGTGGCCTCAGGCCTACAGCTGCCTCCCTTTAAAATACAAATATATCAGTATTTTATAAGCAAGTTATCTGTGTTTTGTAATTTAATCAGTTGGAATGATCTTTTTCATATCCCACTGAGGATTCAAAGCGGGGAATTGTTGATACATTTTACTTATGCATCGTTGTATAAAGCAATTAACTAGCAGAGGCAGAATTATCAGTAATTGAACAAAGACTAACACATACAATATAATCCTAATCCATAGATGGACATTCACATTCATGCCCCAATTCTATAAATCCTCCCACCATGTAATCTTGATATCACCAAAAATACACTTATTGGGATTTAGCAATGCTCTCTCTTAATTCTCTCAGATGTTCAGGCAGCTGTGGGACATTATAAACACATCTTTCCACATTCTCCCATAATTGTCCCTTAGTTTTATCTTTTACACTAATTTCTGTGATATTATGATGGTAAATATTTATCAATTCCCGGCCACCAATTATGACAGATGTACCTGGGGTAAAACAAATGTTGCTTCGGGAACAGGGCATAGTTTTTCATATCCATAATTATATTCCTTCGCTATAGTGGTGACATTGCATTCCCCTTCTCCTACGTATGCAGTTTGTGTCGGCTTTCAGTCAGCTGTAACAGCCTCCATTGTGTAATTTACACCTATTTGATTAAACCTACATGTTGCTTCAGGATGCTCCCTTATCTCATTTGGGACTAATCTACATTTTGTGCTCACAAGCTGTTTTTAAGCATTTTAAAATTTGACATAATCTCCCAGAATCCCACTACCTTACCATATCGTCTATTCTGTGCCTTTTTCCTATGTTTTCCCACTTACCGTACTACAAAGATGGGTTCTAACAAAGCTAAATGTTAGTTTATAATAGCTAAACACAATTACTATTCTGGTTAGTAATGTTTTAGTTCCCAGTTAAGGGGGAAATGTCCTTATCAACCCCTCATTAACTATTTTGCTATTTTCAAGAAAAACTGTAGGCTCTAAGCTTCATGTCTTGTAACACACTTGTCACAAGTAGCAAATAGCAAAGCATTAAGAGTCCTGCTACTAATACTATGGCCTGTGTAAGTATCATAAACATGGACAGAGTCCAGAGCCATGGGTGTTGGCCTACATTATATACAATCTCTCGTTAACCGTTGTATTTCCTGCATTCATAGTCATTGTTCTGCATCATTTTTACTAAGTGCTTCTGTGCAGTAGTGGTCCTTTCTATTCCAGGTTGCAGTATTGACTGCTGTACCGATACCCAACCATTTCCCTTCCTTGGTTCTAACCCACCTAATTGTGATGGCAACATCCAATAATACTGGTCACAAAAACGTATAGTACATTTATCACAAGTGTTTCTCGACATCCTGTACAATTATGTCCCTCCATCATGCATGGACTTAAATGATTCTCCAGCTCTCTCTTTGCATGTATCCATCTTGTGGATAGTTATTCATGGTGCTATTTTCCTAGGCCTTCAACTATCTCTCTGAACTTTACTTTTATTTCCTCTGACCATACCAGTGTGTTTAATTATTGTAAAGTCAGTTCCTCTATGGAGTATGTATCAATGTCTTGATCATTTAAAATGCCACTTTAACCATTTCATCCCATGTTGTCATGTCAAGTTGCTGAGCATATCTGGGACCCTTTTTTCAGTGCTTATCTCCCCCTGTAGGGTCCCAATGTCTCAATTAGTGGCCAAATTATTAAATGCAGCTCTCTTTTAAAAAAAACAACTCATAGGCAAAGATACAAATATCTCCAAGAAAAGCTATTAAACTACCAGTCTTCCCTACAGTTTTCTGACTACACTGGAAAGTTCTGGACTTTTTGGAAATTCCAGACTACATTAACAGTTTGAATTCTAATTTCAGCATTGTGTGTCCCCAAAATTCCTTTATGAGCTCTTGCGTCAGCCGGATTTAACTTTCAGTTCCCATCAATTATAATTCTATTTCATTCATGAGCCCTGGAGGAACTTTACAGTCCAATACAATATTCTTTAAAACAGAAATCAAACATTCACATTTGATTCCAGGCAATAGCATATTTGGTTTGTTTGTTCTTTATCTTAGCTTAAAAGTACATTCATTTTAGTTTCTTAAAAATAACTTGCTAAATTACACTGGACTTTTTGCATCTCAGAATTATCCCAAATTCAAATAAGTGATGCTGGGGTTACATGTAGACTGTTTTTTAGTTTTTCTAAATTTGGTTACCCCCTTAAACTTCAAATAAATTCCCCTTTGAGCACTTGAAATAAAGGCTCATAAAGATTTAATTTTGTTTAGCGATTCCAATTTCTTATGCCCAGGATTGGTGGTATTGCATGGCGTTTTACATTAAAGACAGAAAGGTTCGCAACTAGTTTAGACCTCCCATTCTCAAGCACTTTGTCTCAGAAAATAACAAATAGCCTTTAGTCCAAATTGTGACCATGCTGTGACATTGAATGTCTTGAATTCTTGAAGCTGTTGGAAATCTTGTTGCACTTGCAGTTACCCAGAAGATCCATTCTGCTCTGAGTTAAATGGATTAATTCATCCAGACATATCTGGAAATTCAGAAACTTAAAATTTCATATTGCCATATATATATAAATTTTAATTCAGTAAACTAACAGTTGTGGTGAGTTAAGCTGCTAGCAGAAAAGGTTAACTTTTGTACAAGTTTTATAAGCGGGTGGACCTAAGCTCTCAGATGGGCGTGGTAGCATCATCCAAGTCTCTCTTTTTTAGACAACTCCGTTTGTTTCCAAACACCCCTTTTCTTCAAATTTCCATTTCATTTTTTTTTACATACATACTAGTAAGCTACTCTTGGTGATAGACATTGAAGTCCGCTAACCAGAATACATTTTGTTGCCTTTGCTTGTCTCAGTGCTTTCTCCAAGAGGTACCCTGCATGGAAGTGTGCTGATTTGTCACTTGAGAGGTCTTAAGATGTAATAATCATCAGGAGATTTTCTTATTTTTCATAGGCCATTGTTCAGCACTCCCAGGGCTACCCTCACCCAACTGTGTAACACTATGCTCTTGACTCTGATAGATCTGTTCTCCCGATTGAACAGGACTTAGTCAGGGAAGATGGGAATTCGCAATGTTGGCTGAGAGATATGACCTTATGAGTATGACTCTGTGAGTATGATTACACTAGGCTGTTACTTTACTAGTCTATGGTGCAGCTCTCCCAACTTGGGCACCACTCCCCAGCTACTGATGAAGAGAACTCTGCAGGTTTGACCAAGCTGGAATTTTCTGAATATTGTCCTGATACGATGCCAATGCCATTCCCAGTAGGTCTCTGTTTAACTTATTGTTCTGATCAGTAGTGATTATTTTACAATCGTGGGGCTTGCTGGGCCTCTTTGGAGGACATGAAGAGGCAGCCACAAATTATGGGATGGGGAGGCCAAATCAGGTGGGAGAAATAGGTTTCTTTCCAAAAAGACTTTTGAATCAGTTGGGTTTTTACAACAATCCAGCAACTGGTATAGTCATTTTTCTGGTGCTGGCCACATATGATCAGATTTATTTAAGTTAACAAGATTTGAACTAACTCATGTACTATATCTGCATGTTTGGCTTTACTCCCTTCTGTTGTGAGCCAAATTGGCATGCAAACAACAAAGTAGTTTTCAGAGGTAAGTTTGAAGAGTACATAGAGAGATGTCCAAGAGGCTATCCTGCCTCCCTTTATGTGTGTGTATACAACTCTAAGCATATATCACTCTCTTTGTCCCTAATAGGCCCCACCCGACTCTTATTACCCGCTTACAATGATAGTAGAAGATTTTTGGGTTCCTTTTTATGTTAACTGCCATTTTATTCTTATATTCTCTCTTTGCCAGTTGTATTTTCCTCTTAACTTCCCCTGGAACATGCGATCAATGCTGACACTCCAGTGCAGTCCTGAGGGAGTGCCACTTTGTTGGATGTACTGTCTTTTGGATGAGATGTTAAACCAGGGCCCTGTGTACCCTCTCAGGTTGATGTAAAATATCTCATGGCCCTATTTTCAAGAAGAGCAGGGAAGTTATCCCTGCTGTTCTGGCCAATATTTATCCCTCAATCAACATTGTAAAAGCAGATTATCTTGTGTGGGGTTGTAGGAGAAAATGAACATCATCATACAACTACACTGTGCAACAAGTGTGTTTGCTGTGAGAACATTTTAAGAAGTGACTATGACAACAGCGAGGATGGAAGTTGTAGTTTGATGACGTGCCCTGCTCTGTACGGCCATGCATCTTAAATATTGAATTTGCTGTTTTGTTGTCTGAGGGCTTTTCACATGGCTACAGTATAGATGTGAAGGGTTGAGAGGAAATATCTGTACACATACAACACTCAGAAACTTGATCTCCTTAGCTAAGGAAGGATATACTTGCTTTAGAGGGAGTACAACAAAGGTTCACTAGACTAATTCCTGGGATGAGACGATTGCTGCGGAGCAGGCTCAAGGGGCCGTATGGTCTACTCCTGCTCTTACTTGTGTCCTATGAGGAGAGATTGAGTAGACTAGCCCTATATTCCCTGGAGTTTAGAAAAATGAGATGATCTAATTGAAACATATAAAATTCTTAAGGAGCTTAACAGGGTAGATGCTGGGAAGATGTTTCTTTTGGCTGAGGAGTCTAGAAGTAGGGGTTGCAGTTTCAGAATAAGGGCTTGTTCATTTAGGACTGAGATGAGGAGAAATTTCTTCACTCAAAGGATTGTGAATCTTTGGAATTTTGTACCGCAGAGTGCTGTGGATGTTTGATCATTGAGTATATTCAAGACAGAAATCTATCGATTTTTGGGTAGTAAGGGAATTAAGAGTAAGGAATTGGGGATAATGTGGCAAGGTGTACCTGAGGTAAAAGATCAACCCTGATCTTATTTAATAGCAAAGCAGGTTTGAAGGGCCAAATGGCCTACTTCTGCTCCTGTTCCTTATGTTCTTCTTTATAGGTCACTCTTACATCACTATTCTGTTCAAGTCTACTTCCTCATTGATATAACCATGTCAGCCATGGCTCAGTTGGTATTACTGTCACCTCTGAGCCAGAAAGTTGTAGATTTAAGTTCTATCGCAGAGTCTTGAGCACAAAATCAAGGCTGACGTTCCAGTGAAGGAGTGCTGCATCGCCTTAGGTACCGTTTTTTGGGTGAGATGTTAATCTGAAGACATGTCTATCCTCTCAGGTGGGCGTAAAACATCCCATGGCACTATTTGAAAAAGAACAAGTGAGTTCTTCCTGGCGTCCTGGCCAATATTTATGCCTCAACCAACACCACTCAAACAGATTGTCTGGTGATTATCACATTGCTGTTTGTGGGACTTAGCTGTGCATAAATTGCCTGCTATGTTTCCCACATTACAACAGTAGCTACACTTCAGAAGTACTTCATTGATGGTAAGGCTGTCTTGAGGCCATGAAAGCTGCTATACAAGTCTTTTTTTATTTCCAGGTTTTACTAGATATTGTATTAACTTTTGCAGCAATCTCATTCAAGCATTGTTCACAGCTCTTGTCTGGGGTTGGTTCCCTAGAGTTCCAAATAGGTCATCTTTCCGAGAGAGGTTCTGTTTACAATAGGTTGCTATAGCTCACACAGCAAAACCTCTACGATATTCACAATTACAGAAACTATAACACAGGCTTGTCATACTTGTGCTGGTTCTTTCTCTGTATTTTTTTTATACTCTTCCTTTTCAAATATATATCCATTTCCCTTTCAAATTATAATAGAATTTCTGCTCAATAACCACTTGTGGTAAAGCATTCCATGTGCTCATATCCCCACTTTGTTGTTCTGGTGATAATCCGCCCATTTGTGAATGAAATGCATGTAATTGCGAATTTTATCCAAACAAAAACAATGGAATGTGTGAATAGGCATCAATTCAGACAAATTAGAGGAAATGTTCTCATGCCTTATTGTGCCTTCCTGTGTTTAAGAAAAAAGGGTCAGCAGGAGCCAGCTTGTTTCAAATAGAACCACTGCAGGTCAGCAAATATTTCAATAGAAAAATGTAATTACAGTTTGACTAAGTATTTCAGTAAGATATGTTGAGGTGTGTTTGACAGTTTGAAAGTGGACTCAAGTAAATTAAGGAAGATGTCTACATATAGATTAATATCAAAGCTGCTTTAGTATTTGATGCATGCTGAGCTTCTGTGGAATGTAATTTGTTTTTAAATCAAGGAGGTTTTAATCACCAGAAGTATATCTACAATAAAAGATCATATGTTAAAATCTTATATCTGATTCTGAGTAAGAGCAAGCCAGGAGATGGCAATTATCCTACAAAAATATGGTGATTGACCTTCCCTCTGCTAATACATCTTGCCCAATTTTTCCTTTGGGTGGCACAGATTCCTTACTTTTATAATAATGGGCGGAGAAGAATTAATGCAGTAACTGGGGAGTAGATGGGTATACAGGGACACACTGCAACAGGCACATCAAATTAGTTCTCATGCCTGTTCAGAGAGATTCAGAGCCTGAAAAATGAGTATGACGCTTTTTCTAGGGTAATATTTTTCACCAGATAGTTAACCCATTTGAAGCTGTTTCAAACACTATTTCAACATTTGATTTTAATCCACCATAGCCAATTTTTGATACAATGCAGTTTTGCGGTCTGAGATACCCAAATTCACTTCAGGAGGTAATCACGCATTGGGAGTAACCAGACAGTGTAAGGATTACTGAGATATGGCTACAAAAAAATCAAAACTGTGAATTAAACATTGCAGTGTATAACGTATTTAGAAAAGATAGAGAGGGGAAAAGGGAGGTGGAGTAGCTTACTTATTAGGGATAACATAATGGCAGAAGAAAAAGAGACAGAACCATCAGTAAGACAAAAATTGAATCCATATGGATAGAGATAAAAGATAATAAAGGATCAATCACACCAATAGGTGTAGTCTACAAACTGCCTAATAGTGGAAAGGAGGTGGAGGAAGAAATATGCAGACCAAAATTAGGGAGTTGAGTAAAAAAACATAGAATAATGATTATGGGGGAATTTCAACTGCCCTGATATTAATTGGACAGAAGAGGTAGGTAAAGGGATAAGGGAATGGAGTTCCTACAATGTGTACAGGACTACTTTCTAGCCTAGTGTGTAAAAAGGTCAACAAAGGAAGATTTGCTATTAGATTTAGTAATGGGGCATGAAACAGAACAGATAAGAGAAGTAAAAGTAGGGGCACATCTAGGCAATAATGACCATAACATAATATGCTGTAGGCAGATAGTAGAGAGCGTGTAATGTGTAATGAAAATCATGTTAATAGAGTGGAGAAAAGCTGATTTTGAGGGGCTGAGAATAGAACATGGGAAAATATTGGCAAATATTGATGTAGAACAACAATGGGAAACATTTAAAGCAGTATTCAACAGGGTGCAGGAAAACATATTCTGCTGAAAGGAAAGAATAAGCTAAACACTAATGAGACTCCATGGATGAATAAATACATAAGAAAACAATTGAGGGTTAGAAAAGAGGCATACATTAAGTACGTGATAAGAGGAGTGCACGCTAAGAGAGAATATGAAGAGATTACGAAAGAAGTCAAAAAACAATTAGGAAGACAAAGAGGAACTATGAAACTAAGTCATCAAGGAACATAAAACAAAATAGTAAAATATTTTACAGGCAAATCAATAAAAAAAAAGAAGGCTGGGATGGGAATAGAATCATTAAGGGATAGACAGGGTAATAACACAGGTTACGATAGGGAGATGGCAAAAATATCAAATAATTATTTCACTTCAGTATTTACCAAGGAGATAGAACAAGTAGACAAGACATCGAATGATGAAATGAGTAATGAAATAAGTATATTTAAAATAAAAAGGGGATGCATTGAATAAACTAATCAAACTTAAAGGAGCTAAAGCTTTGGTCCAGATGGATTGCCTTCATGCATTTTAAAAGAATCTAGAGACGAGATAGCAGAGACACTACTACATATATTTAATAATTCATTAGAAAAAGGTGTAGTGCCAGAGGACTGGTGGATAGATAATGTAATTCCTATACTTAAGAAGAGGGACAGAACATGCCCAGGGAATTATAGACCAGTCAGCTTAGCATCAGTGGTAGGAAAAATAATGGAATCCCTATCAAAGGAGAGAATAGAAGAACAACTAGAAAAGAAAAATATAATAACGAATAGTAGGCTTTAGTAGATTTCAAAAGGGAAAATCTTGCTTGATGAAATTTATAAAAATCTTTTGAGGAGGTAATGGAATGAGTAGACAATGGTAATGCCGTAGATGTAATTTATCTAGATTTTCAAAAGGCCTTCGATAACGTGCCCTATAGTAGACTAATGAATAAGGTCAGAGAATGCGGCGTCAGGGGACAAGTGGAAGAATGGATCGCTAGCTGGCTTCAAGACAGAAAGTAGAGTGTTGGAGTAGAGGGTAGTTATGCAGAGTGGCAGGTTAGGAAGTGGTGCTCCACAGGGATCAGTGCTGGCATCACTGCTGTTCACAATTTACATTAATGATTTGGACTTTGGAATTAAAAGCACAATTTCTAGATTTGTGGATGACACCAAATTGAGGGGGATAGTCAATACTGAGGAGGACTGCAACAAATTACAGGAGGACATTAATAAACGTGTAGAATCGGCAAATAATTGACAAATGAAGTTTAACACAGATATATGTGAGGTAGTACATTTTGGTAGGAAGAATAGGGAGGTCACTTATTACTTAAAAGGTGTGAGTCTAGATGGGGTAGAAGAACAAAACAACAACAATAACAACTTATATTTATAAAGCACCTTTAATATAGTAAAGCATCCCAAGGCACTTCACAGGAACTTTATAAAACAAAGTATAAAAGGATCTGGGAGTACAAATACATCAATCACTAAATGTTGCGCCACAGATTAGCAAGGTCATTAAACAAAAGCAAACCAGCACTCGGCTTTATTTCTCGAGGGATGGAATTGAAAAATAGGGAAGTAATGCTAAACCTGTCTGGAACCTTGGGTAAACAACACTTAGAGTACTGCATGCATTTCTGTTCTAAAAAGGATACAGAGGCATTGGAGAGGGTGCAGAGATTTACAGGGATGATACCAGAAATTAGTGGGTATACATCTCAGGAAGGCTGGGTCTCTTTTCTCTTGAATAAAGAAGGCTGAGGGGTCTTGAAAATTATGAAAGGTTTTGATAGAGTGGATACAGAAAGAATGCTTTCACTTATGGGGAAGAGCATAACCAGAGGCCATCAATATACAATAGTCACCAAGAAATCCAATAGGAAACTTCTTTACCCAAAGAGTGGTGAGAATGTGGAACTTGCTACCACAAGGAGTGGTTGAAGCGAATAGTATAGATGCATTTAAGGGGAAGCTAGACAAGCATATGAGGGATAAAAACAAGAAATGCTGGAAATACTCAGCAGGTCTGGCAGCATCCGTGGAGAAAGAAGCAGAGTTAACGTTTCAGGTCAGTGACTCTTCTTCAGAATTGGCAAATATTAGAAATGGAAAAGGTTATAAGCAAGTAAAGCGGGTGTGGGGCAAGAGATAACAAAGGAGAAGGTGTAGATAGGACAAGGTCACAGAATAGCTGACCAGAAGGTCGTGGAGCATAGGCAAACAATATGTTAATGGTGTGTTGAAAGACAAAGCATTACTACAGATACGGTGTTAACGGACTGAAAATTGAACAGCCACAAGTACAAACATGAAAAAAAGTGGGTAAGCAAACTAAACAAACTAAGATGAGATAAAATAAAATAAACACAAGAAAATATATATATAAAAAGAAGGAAAAAGAAAAAAATAACTAAAAATAAAAGTAAAATGGGGGGCCCGTCATGCTCTGAAATTATTGAACTCAATGTTCAGTCCGGCAGGCTGTAGTGTGCCTAATCGGTAAATGAGATGCTGTTTCTTGAGCTTGCGTTGATGTTCACTGGAACACTGCAGCAATCCCAGGACAGAGGTGTGAGCATGAGAGCAGGGGGGAGTGTTGAAACGGCCAGCAACCGGAAGCTTGGGGTCCTGCTTGTGGACTGAGCGGAGGTGTTCCGCAAAGCTGTCACCCAGTCTGTGTTTGGTCTCCCCAGTGTAGAGGAGACCATATTGTGAGCAGCGAATACAGTATATTACATTGAAAGAAGTACAAGTAATTTGCTGCTTCACCTGAAAGGAGTGTTTGGGGCCTGGGATAGTGAGAGAGAGGAGGTAAATGGCCAGGTATTACACCTCCTCCGATTGCAGGGGAAGGTGCCATGGGAAGGAAACGAGGTGGTGGGGGTAATGGGGGAGTGGACCAGGGTGTCACAGAGGGAACGATCCCTTTGGAATGCTGACAGGGAAGGGAGGGGAAGATGTGTTTGGTAGTGGCATCACGCTGGAAGTGGCGGAAATAGTGGAGGATGATCCTTTGGCTATGGAGGCTGATGGGGTGGAAAGTGAGGACAAGAGGAACACTGTCGCGGTTCTGGGAGGGAGGGGAAGGGGTGAGGGTAGAGGTGTGGGAAATGGGCCGGGCACGGTTGAGGGCCCTGTCAACCACAGTGGGGGAGAATCCTCGGTTGAGGAAAAAGGAAGACATATCAGAAGCGCTGTCATGGAAGGTAGCATCATCAGAGCACATGCGTTGGAGACAGAGAAATTGGGAGAATGGAATGGAATCCTTACAGGAGGCAGGGTGTGAAGAAGTGTAGTCAATGTAGCTGTGGGAGTCAGTGGGCTTATAATGGATATTAGTAGACAGCCTATCCCCAGAGATGGAGATAGAGAAGTCGAGAAAGGGAAGGGAAGTGTCGGAGATGGACCATGTAAAGGTGAGAGAAGGGTGGAAATTAGAAGCAAAGTTGATAAAGTTTTCCAGTTCGGGGCGGGAGCAGGCAGCGGCACCGATACAGTCATCAACGTACGGAAAAAGAGTTGGGGGAGGGGGCCTGAGTAGGACTGGAACAAGGAATGTTTGACATCTCCCACAAAAAGACAGGCATAACTAGGACCCATGCAGATACCCATAGCAACACCTTTTACTTGAAGGAAGTGAGTGGAGTTGAAGGAGAAGTTGTTCAATGTGAGAACAAGTTCAGCCAGGCAGAGGAGGGTGGTGGTGGATGGGGACTGATTGGGCCTCTGTTCAAGGAAGAAGTGGAGAGCCCTCAAACTGTCCTGGTGGGGGAATGGAGGTGTAGAGAGATTGGACGTTCATAGTGAAGAGGAGGCAGTTGGGGCCAGGAAACTGGAAATTGTCAAAATGACGTAGAGCGTCAGAAGAGTCACGGATGTAGGTGGGAAGAGACTGGACCAGCGGAGAAAAGATAGAGTCAAGATAGGAAGAAATAAATTCAGTGGGGCAGGAGCAGGCTGACACAATGGGTCTGCTGGGACAGTCTTGCACGTGGATTTTGGCAAGGAGATAGAAGCGGGCTGTCCGGGGTTGTGGGACTATGAGGTTGGAAGCCGTAGAGGGAAGAGCTCCAGAGGAGATGAGGTCAGTGACAGTCCTGTGGACAGTAGCTTGGTGTTCGGTGGTGGGGTTATGGTCCAGAGGGAGGTAGGAAGAAGTGTCTGAGAGTTGACGCTGAGCCTCTGCAAGGTAGAGGTCTGTACGCCATACAACAACAGCACCACCCTTGTGGCATATGAGGGAAAAGGGAATAGCAGGTACCGATGATAAATTTAGATGAAGAAAGATAGGAGGAGGCTCGAGTGGAGCATAAACACTGGCATAGACTGCTTGGGCCAAATGACCTGTTTCTGTGCTTTATATCCTATGTATGCCAATGTTCCGATTTGGTAGCAGTGAACATGGTAATTGTTCTAGCTTCTGTGTAGTGCCATTTTGTTGGTGGATTTTAACCTAATAAGACAGGCTCTGTACAATTGTCAAAATCATGATAATAAAGTAGCTAGAGTAATTGCCATGTATCCACAAAATAATACTGGACAAATGACAAAGTGAGTGTTATACTGCAGTCAAGACTATATTTCACCTCACGCGCATACATCATTTGTTGGGAGCCTGAGGGCACAGGCAAAGCAGTGTTTAAAAGAGTGTTTGTAGATAATAAATTTCCTCTGTGTATTTTGGCGTGTCAGAAAATTGGATAGGTAATATATTTCTCGATACATTTGGCATGATGAAGTTTGATGGGTAGTAAATTTTTTTGTATACATCATGAAATGTCATGCAATTTGTCATTTTGCTCTTGAACACTGAAAGCCCCTTTCCTGTAGGCGGAGTGAAGTCATATTTCACCTGTTGCTTGAGGCTATGTACAGAATTGTGTTGAGAGGAATTGTTTGTACAGGGTGTAAATGGATTGTTGCAAACTTGTACCATTTTCGTCTTTCAGTGGCAGACTTTAATTTTCCTTTGCAAGAAAAGTAAATTTCATTGCTGTATTCATTACTGTCCACTGAAATATCACCACACACACCATTGCACAATTGCCTATCTGTTGAAGCTGTTGGTAGTGTTACAGTTTGATAAAAGTAGAATACGCTAGAAGTGCACAATTATCCTTTGAAAGTGAATGATAGTTTAAAACATTGGATGTGAAACTTTGGTCGAAAGGCTAACCTAACTTCCTCCTCAAGATGTTGTCCATGCACGGCATTTGTTTTGCTTTTATTTCAGATGTCAGTATTTGCAATTTGCTTTGTATTTCGAAGTATTGCCAACCCTATTAATTATTCATCTGGCTATCAGCAGCTTGTGACTTTTTCTTCTATTTATATAAATCTCAGCTCAGCCAAAACGTTGCTGCCTATATCCTGTCTTGAAGCAGGCTCTGCTCACCCATCATGCCTGTCCTTGTTGACCTACATTGATCCCCTGTCCCTCTACAGTTCCAGATTAAAATTCTTATTGATATGTTTAAACCCTTCATGGCCTTTCCCCTCCCTATCTCTCTAACTTCCTCCAAAAACTTTGTTTCTTGACTCTGACCTTTCATGCATCTCTCTTTGTTTAACATTGGTGACTGAGCCTTCAGTCATCTAGTCCCCGCACAGTGAAATTTCCTCCCTAAAACCCTCTGTATCTTCACCTCCCTCTCTTCCTTTAAATCTTCCTTAAAACCCACCTCTTTGATCAAGCAATTAGTCATGCCTCCTTTGATTTGGTGTCCATTTTTGTGTGATGATACCTCTTAAACACCTTGGGATGCTTTTCCAAGTTTAAGGTATGATCGAAATTCAAGTTGTTGTTACATGGAATGTAATTCCACTGTATTTTCGTTGGTGTGCATTATACTACTGCTTCTCAATTTTAGCTTGGACAGCTTATGACTTTCAAGCTCTTCTCTGAATGAAGTGAGATCAAAGTTCAGGCTATTTTAAACCAATTTGTGGGGAACATCAAGGTCTTGGCAATTGGTAAAATTCTCCAGACTAATTTTAGATAATGTGGTAAATTGAGGTGCCACGGTGTTGAGAGGATCAACTTTTGAGACTGGGTTGAGGAATACTATCATGGCAATCTAGGGAGAAGCCTGATGTTCAGTTAAGCCATACATATCCTTGAAGGGAAATAGCTGAATCCCTCCCTTCTCACAATCGTGTCATCTCTGATAAACATGCAAAATTAATGTGATTTGGAGATTTTTGATCCAACCATCTTGACTAGCTTACAATTAAGCAGAATTTGGTAAATGTAAATAGCAACTTTTGAACATGCATGCATGATTTCCTCTTGCTTTTAAACTTAGCTGTTAATAAATTACAGTATGAAAATTTCCAAGCAAAGAGATATTCTGGCAAAATGCAATATACGGTTCCATGTTTTAAAATGAAATTAAATTACATTTATTACATTAAAATGAGGCAGCAACATAACTGGGACCTTGTTTTACTTTAGGGAATAAAACAAAATATAAAATTGCATCTGACCTAGGTTAACTACAAGCAGTTTTTGAGAATTATAATAATTATATGCCTCAGCCCTTTGGTAAAAGAATTTATGGTGTGATGAGAAAACATCAACCTTATAAATTATGACATGGCCAATTAAACGTTGTTTGCATTGGTAGTTTATATTTGTAAAATGCAGACATGAAACTAAATTTGATTCATTGTAGTTAAAACAATCTGGTGCATGGGGCTGTTCAATCCCTTTTCTATTTAATAACAAGACCAATGGAGTTCTTTGATCATAAAGACCAGCCTAAGCATTCTTTGTGCATACTAACAGTTTAACAGTTAGTACAGTATATTGCAACCCAGGCTTCACTCTGGCTTTCTGAAGCATTAATAAACAAGAGATGAACTTTGGTTACTTTGGGACCAAGGTGGTTTGAGGATAAATATTGATAACCAAGTCAATCCTCTTGTGGTAGACTCAGTAATCTGATACCTCAAATCAGTGGATAAGAGTTTTTTTCAGGGAACACTGGGGAATTGTTCCCCCCTCCCTCTAAAATATTTGATTTATGATTCCTTTTATTTGGTGCATTTTCCAGTGATTCAGAGTACATTGTGTGTTTATTAAAATGCGTACTTCTTCATGCTAGGTAAAAACTGTATATAATTATCTAGTGAGCAGCTGAACCATACAAGCTAGGGCTCCTCAGCGAAACCCTTTCCATGCGCCACCCTCCTCTTCCCCCAATCGCAATGCTGTTCTGACTCACCTCCCAACCATTTCTGGGAACGGTTCCTTCAGTTTCTACAGGCAGCCTCCTGTTGCTCAGAATCCCGCTCCGTCCAAACAGCTGCCACTTCCTGTCAGGTTCAGGGGGGACATTGACTGCCAACATGTAGATGAGGCCCATGAGTTAATATCTTCTGGGCCTCGGGAATAAGGATCAGATGCCTTGCCGCCTGCCTCAGCCCATGTCCGCACAACTCCTGCCATGAGTTAAAATCTGGCCTCTAGTGTCCGTTTGATGTTTCTCTTAGGGTGATGAAACTGGGGACTCACCATGTGGAGAATTATTTGCTACCTTTTTCCCCCCTGTTCTCTCTATATTTGTGTAAGCAACAAATTCTCCCACAAGATGTTTTTACATTCTGTAATTATATTGCACATTGCTCGTTCTTTGCACAATTTTGTTTCATCGCTCTCGAGTTAGACTGGAAATCCTTTGCACTTCTGGTGCATTCATGTTGAAACTCCAGGGATGCTCTGGAAGGTGGAACTTTAAGCTAGAACCTAGAGCTACTGGCCCAGGTTGGATGTTTCTACTCTTGTATGCTTTTTTGGAACAGCTGTTTACTAAGGATTGGGAATAATCAGCTTTGTGCTGTAATTCAAAGTCTGTGAGTTGCATTTTTTAAAGCATGATATCTAAAAATACAAGGAGGAAAAAATCAACTTGTGCCCGCCCAAGTAAGCAGATAGCCAGCAGTTGAAAATCGAGGGGGTAGTGGGGGAATGTCGGTTGCCACTTTCACACTCACAGCCCACTTGATTCAATTTTCAGCTGGGCCTGTAATGGGTAAGAAGATCACCTGAAATGAACCTTAAGAACATAGGAACAGGAGTAGGCCATTCAGTGGTTAATCTGTATCCAAGTTCCATTTACCCAACTTGGCTCCATATCCCTCAATATCCTTGGCTAGCAAAAATCTATTGCTCTCAGATTTTAAATAATTAATTTAGCTAGAATCTGCTGCTTTTTATGGGAGAGAGTTCCACACTTCTAACACCCTTTGTGTGAAGAAATGTTTCCTAACTACTGTCTTGCATGGTCTGTCTCTCACTGTAAGGTGATGTCCCCTTGTCTGAGATTCTCCCACCAGTAGGAAACGTTTGTCTCCAATTCCTTTCAAAATTCTAAAATCTTCGATCAAATCACCCCATAACCCTTTATATTCCAGGAATACAAGCCAAGCTTTCTCTCTCCACAATTTAACCCTTGAATCCTTGGTAACATTCTGGTGAATCTGTGCTGCACTCCTTCCAAGGGCCAATATATCCTTTCTAAGGTTCAATGCCTAGAACTGCCCAGTGCCCTCTAGATATGATCTAACCGGGGCTTTGTATAGCTGTAGCAAAACTTGTCCGCTAGCTCTCTAGATATAGAGCAGAATTTTCACCGCAATATAGAGGCGAGAATGGAGGCAGTGGGCACGTAATTTTGCGTTACGGGGCACCATTCCGCAAGTGGCTGGTAGGATCATTTAAAAGCCAGTAAAGGCCAATTATCAGAGGCCGACCGGCAGATGGGTGGGGGGAGGGGGTGCAGTACTCCAGTATGCCTTTGAGGCCTCCCCATCTGCCTATATGGCTACAGCTACAGCCACTGGCCGCCCTGTGAAGGGGATCCCCCACAATGGTGGCCCAGCAGCTGTGGTCACTTTTACAGTAAAAGTTGCTGAGAGGGTGCCTCAAGATGAAGACGGCCTCTCACTTCCTTACCTGCAATGACAGGCTACAGCTCATTCTGTGCTGATGGGCCTCCTATTGGTTCTGTGTGCAAATTGGGTCTTACGTGGGTTGAAGGATTCTGATAACAAAATTCTAGTCCAAATTGACAGAGGCTGCACTGTGTTTAGTATATTGTAATATCTTTCATATACTGCCTCTCTGCTGCCCTCTCTGTTGGGAGGTGTAAATAAAGTTTCCAACATGTTTGCTCCCAGTTCAGCTCTCGTGCAGCTTTATTCTGAATACACAACAGAAACATGGCGACAAAAGGATAGGATTAATTTTTTTTTACATCTCATTCGAGAGACTACAGTCTGAAGAGCATTCTGACAGATTTTTTGAATCTCCCAAAGTCGATTTTGAGGAAGTTTGAGTGATGTGAAAGATTGCTTTGTGTGTCTGCAATTCGTGTTCAGCTACAACTCAGTGAGTATGTAATTTAAAAAATATGGCACTGAGACATCTTTCAGGACAATGGGGGGAATTCAATCCTAAAAAGAAGACTGGTGTAATTATGAACAAAGGTTGCACATTTGGCTGCAAGCTAATGAAATTGGAGATCAGGATAAAGTGAATGTTTTCCTCACCATGATAGGGCCGGATGCTTTTGAGGTGGTGTTTAAACAATGCTGCCCCGAGATCCTAGTACTTTGGACTATGCTGACCTCATGTAGTTTTACTCTAAGTACACAACACTGTGCATGCTCTGCCAAGTTGCACCTGGCATGGAGTGGCCTAAGCAATGGACCATAAAGAGGCCTCCAGAGGTCTGTCAGAAATCAGACCAGGAAATTTTGAGTTTTTACTTTGGTGGGCCCATAGAAACAATGGTGTTTTTCCCAGAGTCCATAAAAAAAAGTTCTGTTGCTGCTAGCCTGTTTGAGTGCCCCCGCCACTCCTTGCCCCCACCACTGAAAAGCATTCCCCCACCGAGCTGGAACTGTCTGCCTCAGCACAGAAGCCAGAGGTTTACCTGCCACCCCACAATGGGAAGGCTGCAGTTGGGCCCCGATTTGACACTGACAACTTACCAGCGGCACTAAAATAAGGCCTCAACTTGAATTTGTTGGGGTGGGGGGTGGTGGTCGAACTTTAACCCCTACACTCATGGGGTTGAACTTTGTGCCCATGGCAGGGCTCCCATGCCAAGCCAAAAAGGTAGAGAGAATCTCACCACAGCCAGCTGGAGCACCCGTCCCTGCCATCATGATTCTATGGTGCCGGACCAATTAATAGCCCGGCGCTGGGATCCCCATCCCTTTAAAGACGGGGATCCCGCCCCAAGAGTGCTGGGCAATCAGAGGGTCAATAGCTCAGTAGTATCGACAACGCTACTGGGAGTGGTGACCACTGCTGGTACTTCAGAGGCCTCGGACCCAGGACCAGCGCTGGCGACCCAGACCTCAGGTAAATGAGGCGGGGTTGCCGGGGCCAGTCTGGAAGGCCCCGGCAATTGGGCGGGGGGTGGGGGCGGGTATGGGTGTTGAGTTGAGTACAAGGGGAGGGGAATCCAGGGAGATTTCTTGTTTGTTGGCTGGGACCCTCCGTGGGTCACAGATTGTCCATGGAAGGGGGCCGACCCCAAACCCCCAGGGATGTCGCTTTGCTACACTGGGTGACCTCCCCCCAGGGGTGTAATGCCAGCAGCAGGGGAGGAGGCCCATAAATGGCTGTTAATAGACTTCTTAAGAGTCTCAATTGGCCTCTGGGCAGGAAGGCTGTTATCGGACTCTCCCGCCCACGACAAAATTGCGTTGTGATTGGGAGATGACTGGCTCTCCGCCCCCTGCCTCCTGTCGTAATTCTACGGGCCCTCCTACATCTGAATCCTTTCGGGGGGGCCATAAAATTCACCCCATGGAAACTGGGCAGAATGACAGTTAAAATCCAAATGTTGGACTTGAGGCTCTTTTCCCACCACACGGCTATTTTAATGCCGCTGTATTCTTGTTGAATAGTTGAGACATCCTTGCCTGACTTAGGTGAGAATCTCATCAATAGATGTAAATCCTGTGATGTCATTAGAACTCCGATGGACATTGGTGGACACTGAGTGACTGTCAAGTCTGGTAAATTTCAATCTTATCTCTGTGGGGCCAAAAGGAGCGGGACCCACAAAGAAAATTTGGGCTGCTGTTGACCTGGGCTCAACAAGCCCCCCCCTACCACCACCCACCACGTCTGTCAACGTACCTGACTGCCACCCTGGCAACCTCTGGTGTAAAGCTGGTGAGCTAACTCGAGATGCCCGTTTTGGGCTGGTCGTTGGCTGATGGAGTGGTAATGAGTCACAGCCGTTAAAATTAACAGGGCACCTTCCCCTTGATGGGCAACCTGTGCATCTTGACAACCTTCTGTGAAGGTTCTTTGTGTTAGGTGTCCTGCCTGCATGAATGGATGGGTGGAGCTGCCTCTCTGCTGGCATCACACCTGTTTTGGCTTGAAGCCAAATTATCGGCCAAGAAGTTTAGCATTTTCTTCCAAGTAGATTTGCTTTATGTGCTCCAAATGTTGTACTGTAGTTATCTTTGCCATTTTGAGAAATACATAATGAATGGAAAATCTATTCTATTTTTCCTAAGCAAAGTGACTCATTGGCACAAAATCCTAAATTCCAGAATTTTTAATATACTATATTCCTGCTTAAATTGCGTTTCTTTTGCTAGCCAAAACAATGACAATGCTTGTGGTAGGACAACAAAAGGGGTTTCTTTCAAATATGATGACTTATCTTTCAGTTGTATATAAATGTTTCATTTGCGCCAGCTACACTGGATGAAATTTGGTGGAGTGTGGGCTTGTGCCAGTGCTTTAAAGAGTAACACTGTGTTTGCAGCACTTAATCGAAAGGAAAGTTATCCAGCTGATTTTAACTTTCAGTTAAACAGCAAGAAAATGGGTGGTGGGGGACCACCTGACCCTGATTGTCCTGTCCATTACCCTCAGTGAAAAATTGGCGGACATATAATGGGCAGCCAATCTGCTACCATCTGTTTTCCAGCAACACTGAATCCAAATCCCTTTGCTCCTCCACAGCTCCTACCTTCTCGTCAGCAAGAAAATACTCCGATTTGTCTTTCTTGGATCCAAAGTGGGTGACCTTATACTTCCCCAAACTGAACTCCATCTGCCACCATTTTGCCAACTCGCTTAATCTATGAGGTGGGTGCTCTAGCCATACATGAGAAGGCTCCTTTGCAGATGACAGCATGAATGGGGTAGTAACATTTTTTTGGCCATTACCACCCTGTTTACACTGGGCCACTCAAGTTAAAATCTACCCCTTAATATTTATGTCTGTTTTTGGTGCAAACATTCTATTTGTTCAAAATAGCACAACTGTAGGAAATGAAATTCTTATCTTTTAACTGTAGATTCGTCAGTTAAATGATGCCATGATGTACATGAGCTGGGGATGGGCAGGAGTTCTGTACTGACCTGGCAAATGGACTGGGGATTGACAGGACTTCCACACTGAAATGACAGATGATCAGGAAGGGCAGCGCTCAAAGTCTAGATGAAAGTTTAGATAGATTAAGAAAAGGACCAGTGTGTAGTCACTGCTTAGCATTGCTATTAATCATATTTTACTTGCTTTCATATTAATATGCTTTCCAAATAACAGTATGGCAAAGGATTTCCATTTCCTTTTTGTGAAATTTTTACAGTTTTGGAACTGGACCAAATGGCAGGGAAGGGAGCCGGAGGAGGTGGGGGGTGGGAGGGGGTGGGGGGGGGGAGGGTGGTGGGGGAGTGGGGGGTTGGTGGGAGAGAATGTAAAAGAGATAATATGTGTCTCTTTTAAAATGTGACATTGTTCAAGTAGCCTAACACTTTGCCTCTCTCATGAAGGGGGAAAAGGGTGCAAAATGCAATTTTTTTAAAACTGCGGCTTCCTTAATTTTAGATAAGCGAGCTTCTTGGCTCCAGTGTCACAACTTCATATTAGAAACTGTAACCACTGCTATTTTTACTCACTGAATTAGCTAATAGCCAAGTTCTAGTTTTCAAAGTGATAGCTCCAATCTTTGTGCTTTCTTCAGATCTCCAGCTTTGAGCATGCATCATCAAAGTGCTGATGGGAGTGAGCACTCACATATAGAACACACAGACACGTTTTCACTCCAGAAAGCTAAATCTACAAATTACAAAACTGACCTGTATCTGCAACATTTTGCTGATTTACATGTCTAATTTTAAATTTTTTGTCTTCCTTAAAACGTGAGTGCTGGTAAATAGAATTCTTAAGGGGCTTGACAGGATAGGCACTGAGAAAATATTTCCCCTGGCTGGGAAATTTAGAACACAGGGCCACAGTTTCAGAATATGGGGTCGGCCATCTAGGACTGAGATGAGGAAAAATTTCTTCACTCAAGGGTTCTGAATTTTTGGAATTCTCTACCTAGGTGGAGTTGCAGTAGAAGATTCGCCTTGATCTTATTGAATGGCAGAGCAGGCTCGGAGATCCAAATGGCCTACTGCAGCTCCTATTTCTTATGTTCTTATGAACACTATGCAATCATCAGTGAGTCTTATGATGGAGGGCAGGTCATTGATGAAGCAGCTGAAGATGGTTGGGCCTAGGAAACTACCCTGAGGAACTCCTGAAGCATTATCCTGGGGCTGAGATGATTGACCTCCAACAACCACAAACATCTTCCTTCGTGCGAGGTATGACTCCAACCAGTGGAGAGTTTTCCCCAATTCCCATTGACTTAAATTTTGCTCGGACTCCTTGATGCCACACTCGGTCAAATGCTGCCTTGATGTCGAGGGCAGTCGCTCTCACCTCCCCTCTTGAGTTCAGCTCTTTTGCCCATGTTTAGTGAGGTCTGGAGCCACGTGGCCTTGGCAGAACCCAAACTGGGCATCGGCGAGCAGGTTATTGCTGTGTAATTGTAACTTGATAGCACTGTTGATGACACCTTCCATCACTTTTTTGATTGCGAGTGTACTGATGGGGTGGTAATTGACTAGATTGAATTTGTCCCGTTTTCTGTGGATAGGACATGCCTGGACAGTTTTCCACATTGCTGGGTAGATGCCGATATTGTAGCTATACTGGAACAGCTTGGCTAGGGGCTCAGCTAGCTCTGGAGCCTAAGTCTTCAGCACTCTGCCATATCCAGTGCATTTAGCCATCTCTTGATATCGAGTTGGCTGAAGACTAGCATCCGTGATGCCAGAGATCTCATGAAGTGACCGAGATGGATCATCCACTCGGCACTTCTGGCTGAAAATGATTGCAAATGCTTCAGCCTTGTCTTTTGCACTAATGTGCTCGGCTCTGCCGTCATTGAGGGTGGGGCTGTCTGTGGAGCCTCTGCCTCCGCCTCCCGTTAATTGTTTAATTGTCTACCACCATTCATGACTGCATGTGGCAGGACTGCAAACTTTGATCTGATACCTCCCTTCTCCTATCATTGTCTGGGTATTTAGAAAATTCTTTCAATCAGTTGCATAGACACATTGGCCTAGAAATTGGGCAATGTACATTTTTCGGTGCATCAACCACAGAGTGCTAACTGCCTGCGCTCAAATGGGGAAGCCCAAGGACCATGGGGCTTTGGGTCTCAGACCCCATTTTTGTGTAACAGGTGCAGCAATAGGAGCCCACACAGGGTTGTGTGCCAATATTCAGGTAAGTGATTTGGTAAGATCGTGGGTGTCTGAAGGAGAAAAGGCTGGGCCGTAGAGTGTGATAGGTGGGGGAATGGCTAGGAGGTTGGGAAAGAACATTGTGGATGTTTGCAGTGATGTTGGCTAGGCCTCGGAGTGTGATCGGGTTGGGGGGGGGTGGCAGTGGGTGGTGCTGCACTATGAGTTCATGTCCAGGGTTGGGGAGAGGTTGAGGGGGCTTGGAGGTCGGAGTCAGGAGTGAGGTCGGAGATCTCTGGAACAGGAGCAGTGATGATTCAACTGAGTACTGACCCTTTATTTTAACTCCCTACTGCTTAGCGTTGGTCTTCCTGGAGGCAATCAACATTGGTGCAGTGTTGCGATGACTGACAGATGTAAGAGCAGTGCAACGATTTGTTGGATTCGTCAACTATTTAGCAAAATTCTTGCTCAATTTGTCATCTGAGTGTGAACCATTATGCCAACTCACTGCCAAGGACATTGGTATTGGGGCACAGAACAAGAAGCAGTATTTACTAAAATCAAGCAACTGGTGATGGCAATGCCAGTGCTGAAATACTACGACGTAAATGATGAAGTCACCTTGCAGTGTGACACCAGTGAGACAGGACTTGGAGCAACCCTAATGCAGCAAGAACAAACAGTTGCATTTACATTCAGGGCGTTAACACAAACAGAACGACGCTACGCTCAGATTGAGAAAGAGTGCCTGCCCATTAGAGTCATAAAGTTATACAGCACAGAAACAGGCCCTTCGGCCCCTCGTGTCTGTGCCGGTCATCCAGCACCCAACTATTCTAATCCCATATTCCTGCACTTGGCCCGTAGCCTTGTATGCTATGGCATTTCAAGTGCTCATCTAAATACTTCTTAAATGTTGTGAGGGTTCCTGCCTCCACCACCTCTTCAAGCAGTGCGTTCCAGATTCCAACCACCTGCTGGGTGAACATTTTTTTCCTCAAAACCCCCCTAAACCTCCTGCCCCTTACCCTAAATCTATGCCCCCTGGTTATTGACTCCTCCGCTAAGGGGAAAAGTTTCTTCCTATCTAACATATCAACGCCCCTCATAATCTTGTACACCTCAATCATAACCCCCCTCAGCCTTCTCAGTCTCTCTTCATAGCTGAAATGCTCCAGCCCAGGCAACATCCTGGTGAGTCTCCTCTGCACCCTCTCCAGTGCAATTACATCCTCCCTATAGTGTGGTGCCCAGAACTGTACACAGTACTCCAGCTGTGGCCCAACCAGCGTTTTATACAGCTCCATCATAACCTCCCTGCTGTTATATTCTATGCCTCGGCTAAGAAAGGCAAGTATCCCATATGCCTTCCTAACCACCTTATCTACCTGTGCTGCTGCCTTCACTGTTCTATGGACAAGTACAACAAATTCCCTCTGACCTTCTGTACTTCCTAGGGTCCTACCATACATTGTATATTCCCTTGCCTTGTTAGTCCTCCCAAAATGCATTCCCTCACACTTTTCAGGATAAAATTCCATTTGCTCCGCCCATCTTACCAGCCCATCTATATTTCCCCGTAATCTAAGGAATTCCTCCTCACTATTTACAACACCACCAATTTTCATGTCATCTGCGAACTTACTGATCATACCTCCTATATTCACGTCTAAATCATCAATGTACACTACAAACAGCAAGGGTCCCAGCACCGATCCCTGTGGTACACCACTCGCTTCCAACTGCAAAAACAGCCCTTGACCATTACCCTCTGCCTCCTGCCACTAAGCCAATTTTTGGATCCAATTTGCCAAATTACTCTGCATCCTATGGGTTCTTGCCTTCTTAACCAATCTCCCATGTGGGACCTTATCAAAAGCCTTACTGAAATCCATGTATACTACATCTACTGCTTTACCCTCATCGACACATCTAGTCACCTCCTCAAAAAATTCAATCAAGTTAGTTAGACATGATCTCCCTCTGACAAAGCCACGCTGACTATCCCTGATTAATCCTTGCCTCTCCAAATGGAGATTAATCCTGTCCCTCAGAATTTCTTCCAATATTTTCCCAACCACTGATGTTAGACTCACCGGCCTATAATTGCCTGGTTTATCCCTGCTACCCTTCTTGAATAATTGTATCACATTCGCTGGCCTCCAGTCTTCTGGTACCTCTCCTGTGGCCAGAGAGGATTTGAAAATTTGTGTCAAAGCCCCTTGCCTCACATAACAGCCTGGGATGCATCTCATCTGGGCCTGAGGATTTATCCACTTTTAAACCGGCTAAAACAGCTAACACTCCCTCCCTTTCATTGCTAATATGATCAAGTATATCACAATCATGTATCGCTACACCTACATCGTCCTTCTCCATAGTGAACACTGATGAAAAGTAATCATTTAAAACCTCACCTATGTCCTCTGGTACAACACAAAGATTGCCACATTGGTCCCTAATGGGCCCTACTCTTTCCCTGGTTATCCTCTTACCCTTAATATACTCATAAAATGCCTTAGAATTTTCCTTTATCTTGCCTGCCAGTGTTTTTTCATGTTCGCTCTCCTAATTACTTTTTTAAATGCCACCCTACACTTTCTATTCTCCTCTACTGCCTCCGCTGTTTTCAGCGCTTGGGATCTGCTATAAGCCTCCTTTTTTTTCCTGATACAATCCTCTATATCCCTTGACATCCAGGCTTCCCTAGGCCTGTTAATCCTACCCTTCACCTTAATGGGTACATGTTGGCTCTGAGCTCACAATTTCCTCTTTGAATGACTCCCACTGATGTGATGTAGACATTCCTCCAAGTAGCTGCTCCCAGTCCACTTTGGCCAGATTCTGTTTTATCATATTGAAATGGGCCTTCCCCCAATTCAGTACCTTTATTTCTGGTCCATCTTTATCCTTTTCCATAATTACCTAAATCTTACAGAGTTATGTTCACTATCGCCGAAATGCGCCCCCACTGACACTTCTACCACTTGACTGGCTTCATTCCCTAGGATTAGGTCCAGTCCTGCCCCTTCTCTTGCAGGACTTTCTACATACTGGCTCAAAAAGCTCTCCTGTATGCAATTTAATAATTCCGCCCCCTTTAAGCTTTTTGCACTAAGACTATCCCAGTTAATATTGGGGAAGTTGAAATCCCTTACTATTATTACCCTATTATTTTTACCTCTCAGAGATTTGCCTACATATCTGCTCCTCTATCTCTTCCTGACTGTTTGGAGGCCTGTAGTACACACCCAGCCAAATGATTGCCCCCTTTTTGTTTTTAAGTTCTACCCAAATGGCCTAATTGGAGGAACCTTCTAAGATATCATCTCTCCTTACTGCGGTAATTGACTCCTTGATCAACAGTGCAATGCCACTTCCTCTTTTATCCCCTCCCCTGTCGCGCCTGAAGATTCTATACCTTGGAATATTGAGCTGCCAGTCCTGTCCCTCCCTCAACCATGTCTCTGTGATAGCAATAATATCATAATCCCATGTGCGAATCAACACCCTCAATTCATCTGCCTTACTAGTAAGACTCCTTGCATTGAAATAGATGCAATCCAACCTTGCATTTTTCACTTGTGCCTTACCAGGTCTATGGGTGGAGATCAGGAATAGGAAGGGTGCAGTCACGATGTTGGGGGTTTACTACAGGCCTCCCAACAGCCAGCGGGAAGTAGAGGAGCAGCTATGTAGACAGATTTTGGAAAGATGTAAAGGTAACAGGGTTGTAGTGGTGGATGATTTTAACTTCCCCAATATTGACTGGGACTCACTTAGGGGCTTGGATGGGGCAGAATTTGTGAGGAGCATTCAGGAGGCCTCTTGAAACAGTATGTAGATAGTCCAACTAGGGATGGGGCCATTCTGGACCTGGTATTGGGGAATGAGCCCGGCCAGGTGGTCGAAGTTTCAGTGGGGGAGCATTTCGGGAGCAGTGACCATAATTCCATAAGTTTTAAGGTACTTGTGGATAAGGATAAGAGTAGTCCTCGGGTGAAGGTGCTAAACTGGGGGAAGGCTAATTATAACAATATTAGGCAGGAACTGAAGAATTTAGATTGGGGGCAGCTGTTTGAGGGTAAATCAACATTTGACATGTGGGAGTCTTTCAAACGTCAGCTGATTAGAATCCAGGACCAGCATGTTCCTGTGAGGAAGAAAGTCAAGTTTGGCAAGTTTCGGGAAGCTTGGATAACACGGGATATTGTGAGCCGAGTCAAAAAGAAAAAGGAAGCATTTGTAAGGGCTGGAAGGCTAGGAACAGACGAAGCACTTGAGGAATATAAAGACAGTAGTCTAGGAACTTAAGCAAGGAGTTCGGAGGGCTAAAAGGGGTCATGAAAAGTCATTGGCAAACAGGATTAAGGAAAATCCCAAGGCCTTTTATACATATATAAAGAGCAAGAGGGTAACCAGGGAAAGGGTTGGCCCACTCAAGGACAGAGATGGGAATCTATGCGTGGAGCCAGAGGAAATGGGTGAGGTGCTAAATGAGTACTTTGCATCAGTATTCACCAAGGAGATGGACTTGGTGGATGATGAGCCTAGGGAAGGGAGTGCAGATAGTCTCAGTCATCTCATTATCAAAAAGGAGGAGGTGTTGGGTGTCTTGCAAAGCATTAAGGTAGATAAGTCCCCAGGGCCTGATGGGATCTACCCTAGAATACTGAGGGAGGCAAGGGAAGAAATTGCTGGGGCCTTGACAGAAATCTTTGCATCCTCATTGGCTACAGGTGAGGTCCCAGAGGACTGGAGAATAGCCAATGTTGTTCCTTTGTTTAAGAAGGGTGGCAAGGATAATCCAGTAAATTATAGGCCGGTGAGCCTTACGTCAGTGGTAGGGAAACTATTAGAGAGGATTCTTCGGGTCAGGATTTAATCCCATTTGGAAACAAACAAACTTATTAGCGAGAGACAGCATGGTTTTGTGAAGGGGAGGTTGTGTCTCACTAATTTGATTGAGTTTTTTGAGGAAGTGACAAAGATGATTGATGAGGGAAGGGCGGTGGATGTTGTCTATATGGACTTTAGTAAAGCCTTTGACAAGGTCCCGCATGGCAGACTGGTGCAAAAGGTGAAGTCACACGGGATCAGAGGTGAGCTGGCAAGATGGCTCGGTCACAGAAGACAGAGGGTAACAGTGGATGGGTGTTTTTCTGAATGGAGGGATGTGACTAGTGGTGTTCCGCAGGGATCAGTGCTGGGACCTTTGCTGTTTGTAGTATATATAAATGATTTGGAGGAAAATGTAGCTGGTCTGATTAGTAAGTTTGCGGACGACACAAAGGTTGGTGGAGTTGCGGATAATGATGAGGATTGTCAGAGGATACAGCAGGATATAGAACGGTTGGAGACTTGGGTGGAGAAATGGCAGATGGAGTTTAATCCGGACAAATGTGAGGTAATGCATTTTGGAAGGTCTAATGCAGGTGGGAGGTATACAGTAAATGGCAGAACCCTTAGGAGCATTGACAGGCAGAGAAATCTGGGCGTACAGGTCCACAAGTCACTGAAAGTGGCAACGCAGGTGGATAAGGTACTCAAGAAGGCATACGGCATGCTTGCCTTCATCGGTCGGGGCATAGAGTATAAAAATTGGCAAGTCATGTTGCAGCTGTACAGAACCTTAGTTAGGCCACACTTAGAATATTGTGTGCAATTCTGGTCGCCACACTACCAGAAGGACGTGGAGGCTTTGGAAAGCGCACAGAGCAGGTTTACCAGGATGCTGCCTGGTCTGGAGGGCATTAGCTATGAGGAGAGGTTGGAAAAACTCGGATTGTTTTCACTGGAACGACGGAGGTGGAGGGGCGACATGATAGAGGTTTACAAAGTTATTTAGTTTAGTTTAGTTGTACAGCACTGAAACGGGCCCTTCGGCCCACCGTGTCTGTGCCGACCATCAACCACCCATTTATACTAATCCTACACTAATCCCATATTCCTATCACATCCCCACCTGTCCCTATATATTTCCCTACCACCTACCTATACTAGGGGCAATTTATAATGGCCAATTAACCTATCAACCTGCAAGTCTTTGGCATGTGGGAGGAAACCGGAGCACCCGGAGGAAACCCACGCAGACACAGGGAGAACTTGCAAACTCCGCACAGGCAGTACCCAGAATCGAACCCGGGTCCCTGGAGCTGTGAGGCTGCGGTGCTAACCACTGCGCCACTGTGCCGCGGCATGGACAGAGTGGATAGTCAGAAGCTTTTTCCCAGGGTGGAAGAGTTAGTTACTAGGAGACATAGGTTTAAGGTGCGAGGCGCAAAGTTTAGAGGGGATGTGCGAGGCAAGTTTTTTTACACAGAGGGTGTTGAGTGCCTGGAACCTGCTGCCAGGGGAGGTGGTGGAAGCAGATACGATAGCGACGTTTAAGAGACATCTTGACAAATACATGAATAGGAAGGGAATAGAGGGATATGGGCCCCGGAAGTGCAGAAGGTGTTAGTTTAGGCAGGCATCAAGATCGGCGCAGGCTTGGAGGGCCGAATGGCCTGTTCCTGTGCTGTACTGTTCTTTGTTCTTTGTTCTAATGCATGAGGACAGTTGTGTGCATAGTGGATAATTCAATGTAATGGATAATATAAATGATAATGCATGCAATCTTTTTGTTTTTTTTGTATGAAAAGGGGGATGTTTTGGATAGAAACGCAATACTGCACTAATGTGTCTCATGGCTTGCCATAGTCCTGTGACCTCTACCATGAGGCACTCACTGCAAGTATCCATCAGTAGGCAGTTCAATAAAGACACAGTACAAGCAAGACTGTTGTCCTGTGAGCTCTTGTTTGGTCCTTACCAAAATGGCGTCTGGTGCAGCCTGTGTCAAACATTTGCATGCACGGTATGGATGTTATTTCGCACACAAAATTGCACCCTTATCATCGAAAATCTGCGTGCTACGGAGTCAAATCCTAGCCCATTACATTTGCATCCAAAAGTATGATTATGGCAATGAGTTTTAAAATTTAAATCTTTAATATGAAGTTTTTCAAAAGGTCTTCAGCCCTCTAAGGCCTCCATTCTCTTGCTAGTATTACATTTCCATGAAGGACCATAGACTAATGGTTGCACTGAAGCAAAGTGTCTCTTCAAGGAACCAATTTAAACATTTGGATAATTCATCACATCTCATTTAAACCTTTTTCTAAAGTTGTTTCAATAATTATTGTGTCGTAACTGAAACAGACCCAGCAATGACTTTCTTTCATAGAAATTTTAATTGTAGCAATGCTGATATGTGAATCACTGTAAACTATTTCAAAGACATATCAAAATGTACTAAGTTGAATATAGTTTCGTGGCAACATTCAGCAGAAACTGCAGCATAAACCAGTTTTTATTGCTCAGCTTGTTACCTTGTTGCTATGTTTCCTCTGCATGCTGATATACCCAGCGCGTAGTGTAAGGTAGGTCACCTCCCATAGAGCTGCTTGTACAAATTTATACAAATCTTGTCTAGATGTGCAAGTGAAACATGCTGCTCACTGTGAAGAGAGGGCAATTTTGAAGCTACAGTGTAGACGGAAAAAGGAAAGGCAGGAATATAATGGGAAAGAATTCCTAATATGTTACGGTCTCATCTCATGACTGTTAAATATTCAGGATAAGAGAACAGTTCAATTCATTAATTCATTTCATCCACCAAAACTCGCTTTCACAGGAACACCTCTTTCCTTAGCAACTGTCTCCGGCTCCAACGTATTCCACGTAGGTTCCAACTGAAATTCCACCCTTCATGTTTTGGATCCACCCACAATTACAAATATCTCCTTGGCATTCATCATTCCTGGAACCACTGTTCTCGTAGCATCCTTAGATCCACACTCAATGCCATGTGCACACACTCAACCTCTCTCTTAAGCAGCACTGACTCATTCTGTCTCAAAGCTGTCCTGGTCCATAGTTTCATTTCATCCTTCGTCTCATCCAGCACTTTAACAAAAAACTTTTTACCTACCTTTCTGTTGTGAAGGATCTCAAGCTTCAACAACTCATGGGACTGACGCCCCTCTGGATCCTTCTTCCCCTTCCCTTCCCTCTGACCCCATCCCTTCTTTGAATCTTGCTGATTCACAATACCCTTTGTCCTTCCCCTTTCTGACTCTGAATGATCTGTCCTCAACAAAGGCCTCAGCTTCATCCCCTTATACCCCCACCTCAATGAATTTCAAGCACGGCATGATGTTGAGCTCTTCTTCTGTTGCTTTCATCTCTGCGGCCACCTCTTTGGTGAGGAATCCCCCTCCCCCCTGCTCTTGCCTTAACTGGAAAATTTCATTGACTTTGCTTCCAATTTCCACTCTTCTCTCACCTTCACATAGTCCATCTCCGAATCTTCCCTTCCTTTACTTCCCTGTCTCCATTTCTGGTGATAGGTAATCAACCAGTATTCACTCTAAGTACACTGACTCCTACAACTACTTGGAATACACTTCTTCACACCCCACTTCCTGTCAGGACTCTATTCCATTCTCTCGGTTTCTCCATCTCTGTCACATCTGTTTGGATGATGCAACCTTCCATATTAGCACTTCCGATATGTCTTGCCTTTTCCTCAACCAAGGATTCCTCCCCACCGTAGTTGATAGACCAGACAGCATTGAGGGCCCTATTTCATGCACTTCTGCTCTCACCCCTTCCCCTCCCTCCCAGAACCATGATAGGGTTCCCCTTGTACTCAGCTTCCACCCCACCACCTCCAACATGATGCCATTACCAAACACATCTTCCCCTCCCCTTTCAGCATTCTGAAGGGACCATTCCCTCCATGATACCCTGGTCCACTCCTCAGTCACCCCCAACACCACCCCCCACTTCCAACAGCACCTTTCCATGCAAGCACAGCAGATGCAACACCTGCCCTTTTATGTCTTCCCTTCTCACTGTCCAAGGCCCCAATCACTTTTTCCAAGTGAAGCAGTAATTTACTTGTACTTCTTTCAATTTAGTATACAGTATTCACTGCTCACAATGTGGTCTCCTCTGCACTGGGGAGACCAAATGCAGACTGTATGCTCACTTTGCGGAGCACATCTGCTCAGTCCACGAGCATGAACCTGAGCTTCCAGTCGCCTGTGATTTTAATTCTCTAAATTGCTCCCACTCTGACCTTTCTGTCCTTGGCCTGCTGTAGTATTCTAATGAAGCTCAAGTTGGCTCGATGAACAGCACCGCATTTTTCAGCTGGGCACTTTACAGCCTTCTGGACTCAACATTGAGTTTACCAATTTTAGATCATAAGCTCCGCCTCCATTTTGTTTCTTTTTTTGCTGGTTCTGTTTTTTTTTCTCTTGTTTCTTTCTTACTTGCTTTGATTTTCATTCAGACAGCTGCTATCCTGCCATTCACACATCACCTAGACACATCTTTTGTTTCTTGTCGCATTACCACTCCCTTTGGTTTTGTACCATGAAACCTTTTGTCATTTAATCTTTTCTGCCCTGCACCCTATCACAGACCTTCACTTTTGTTCTTCTTCCCCCTCCCCCCTTTCACTTGCTTCAAACCTATTACATTTCTAACTTTTCTCAGTTCTGATAAAAGATCACAGACCTGAAACATTAACGCTGTTTCTCTCTCCACAGATGCTGCCAGACCTACTGAGTGTTTCCATCATTTTCTGTTTTTATTTCGTTTTATAGAGCCTTGTGATTTTGATTGGGAGATTTTGATTGTCCAGTGGCACTGTCCTGCTTAGACTTTAGGAGTAACTTTGTTAGATGTGACTCCCAAATCAGAGCCATGTCCCTTTTCCCTTCCCCCATCAGGAGAGCACGACTATTTAAGTGGATAGAAAATCATGAGGATTGCATGCACCTGTGATGTACCAATATGTATCTCTGGCAGACAAAGCTCCACACAAGGAGTGCACATTTACAAAACTTACTCTTCATAATCTAAGCAATATGTCAATGTCATATTTTGCCTCAGATTTATGTTTATAACAAGTTACCATCAAAGGACAAGATCGGACAATCATCATTATTCTGAGGTCTTGTATACATTCTATTGTACAGATGATTCTGTTCAAATCTTTCTTCAAATCAGAAGAAATTCATTGAATATCGTTAATAGAACCAGCCTAGAAGACAAAGATGGCCACAGTCAGATTACTAAATTTATCACAGGATTTGTAGCTATGGTCCAGGAATGTCTAAAACTGTCTGTGATCTTTCAGGCAGATGGAGCTGTATTCAGAGAAAGACTGTTAGAATAGATCTGCAGAGAATGGTGGCTTATAGAAGCCATCAAAACACTGAAATTTGAACGCTGAGAACTTTGTGGCGGAATTTGTGATTGGCTGTTGTATCTGGCACAATAAACTGGAGCTATTTTAAATCGCATTAGGCCTTTCAGTCCTTGCACTACATAAGGTTTTTATGGAGCTAAATAGCTTCATTGTGTATGTATATCAGTGGACTAATTTAAAATGCTTACCTTTAGAAATTAAGTAATTACTTAAAGCAGTATCTTTTCTATGGCAAAGTAATCTTGGGCTAATTTCTCTGCTGGGTTTTTGTATTAGCAGCACATGAAAAACTGAAGTAGCAACTGGAGCTGCAGAGACAGGGTTTGATTGATTTGCTCTAAACTTGAGCCAAAATCTACAGCAGGATTTAAAAAATTTATTTTCCTGCTATTAAACTTGCTAAGGTTGATTTTATGTTTGTTTGTTGCTTCACTGGTTCCATTAGCACTGTTTCCCTGATTTCTACTTAAATGCTCCAGCCCCAAATTTCAACTGGCGTTAAAATAACAGGAGTGCAATAAATGCAGTACAGTTTATACAATTAATAGGTATTGCTGATGCTCGCTTGTGTTCAGTACATAGGCTTGGAAGATAGAGAGCAGAGACTGAAGGCACCCTTGCACACCCTGACATCAGACATTCATGGAATGCACTGGCTACAGCAGAAACAACTTCTTGGAGAGAGAAAAATATGCTGTGGCGTATATTTTGTAATATTCTTGCACTGCGACACTAGTGAAGTATGGAAGGACATAAAAGTTTGGAATTTAACCTCAGTGGAAGTATTGAAACTTTTGCTTTTATTAAAGGCAAGTTGTACCTGACAAATTTAATAGGTGTTTTGAAAGTGTGACCAAGTGGTTAGATAAAGAGAATGCAGCAGATTTTGTGTGTTTTGGTGTCTCCTGAGGCTTTTAGAAAAATTCAGGTATATGGTGTAAGAGGGAGTGCAGGAACATGGATATCAAGTTGATTGATGGGCAGACCAAGAGTTAGGATAAATATATTTTGGTTGGACTGAAGAGGGCTTGGGTCAGTGCTGGGCCTACTGTTGTTCATTTGGAGTCAATGTAAAATTTCAGCCATGATCTTATCGAATGTCAGAGCAGGCTTGAGGGGCTGAATGGCCTACTCCTACTCCTATTTCTTATGTTCTTATGTATATGTAGATGATTTGGACTTGGATATGGGGAATATAATCTTGAAGTTTATTGATGACACAAAAGCAGGAGCTTTAGCGAAATATGAGGAGGCCTGTACAAGATTTCAGGCAGACATAGGGTAGTGGAATGGGCATTCAGATGGCAGATGCAGTTCCATATGGATAAGTGTGAGGTAATATATTTTGAGAGAAAAACACAAGAGGCTGAATTTTATTTGTGCCCTGCGCTGCACGTTGGTGCCCTTCCAACTCAGCGGGGTGCCCGCATTTAGCGGCCGCCGCGGAGCCCCTGCGATATTACACGCGGGGGCTCATTAGAATCAAAGCGCCAAGCCACCCCCGCCATATTACGTGGGGAGAGGTGGGACATTCGGTGCAGTGAGAGTTTTTGACAGTTGTGCAGCAGATGCTGGACCTTGTTTTAAGAGCCCCAGCACCTGCTTCCTGACAGCTGTCAGAGAAATACCTGACTGCTGAAGAGTGGGGCTGCTGTCAATCTGGCAGCAAAACAGAAAGTGCTGCAGAAATCCAGCAGGTCAGGCAGCATCTGTGCAGAGAGAAGCAGAGTTAACTTATCCAAGTTCACAGACCTGAAAGTTAACTCTGCTTCTCTCTCCACAAATGTTGCCTGACCTGCTGAGTGACCCCAGCACATTCCGCTTTGCTGCCACAGACTGACCCTGCTGTGTCCCAGTGTCCTATGAAGTTGCGATCCTCTTCTTCCATTCAAGTGTAACATTCCTTCTTGTAGGTGTGCTGCACCTGGGTGAATAATCATACATTTGCACATTCCAGGACGTGAGACTTAAATAGACCATAAAAGGTATTACAGAGGTTTACCGAGAACAAGTGGGAATGCACGGGTGTCTCAGCAATGTAAATACGTCTTTCACCAAATGTTCCTCACCAACATGTGTGTCCTTTTCTTTGTGCGAATGATGTGTGCCAGCATGTAGGGTCAATGTCACATCGCTTTGCACCGTTTGCCCTTTAGAAGAGCCAACGAATGCAGTAACATCATTGCCATGCCACCATTGCTCATGAGCGTCTCCATGGATACAGTAACATGGGCATTGTCTCAGTCAGCTGCTGCCGCTAATGGTTTACACAGGGATGCTGCAGATGTGGACTGGTGCACAGCAGGTGAGAGAGGGTGATGTGTGCCTTACAGATTTCATCTCGGTTCCTATGGTGCAGACAGCCTTTGTCTGATAAGCCACTTCCGTACATCCCTACCTCACTAATAGCCCTGCGTGCAGAGCCTGGTTGCCATCTATCCTCCCATGCATCTTTCATGTTGTAGGTCCTCAGAGTCTTGATAATCCGAGGAGGAATCCTGTTGACGTCTCTTCTCATCATGCCAGGCCTGGCCCCTATTGGATGTATAGTTGTGCAGAGCAGCAAAGAAAGGAGCTGGCCTTTTTGGCCTGTAGTTCAGGGCATCACCCTATCCATCCAGGCATTGGAGGTGCTCTTTAAGAATGCCGATCACCTGTTCAATGGTGGCTCATGTAGCTCCGTGGCTGGCATTGTATCTCTCTTCTGCAGCAGTGGTGGGGTCTCTCACTGGTGTCAGGAGCTATGTCTGCAAAGGATAGCCCTTATCTCCAAGAAGCTCCCCTCCATCTGAACCGGTTCAGTGAACAGCGATGGCAGCTGGGACAAACGCAAGACCCAGGTGTCATGGCAGTTACTTGAGAAGCGGTCACACATTCTCTGCAAGCATCTGCGGTGTTCACATACCAGCTTCACCTAGATTGAGAGGTCTCCTTTAATGGTGACATCTGCAGGTGGTAGCCTGGCAGTAGGCTTGAAGGCCACATGGGTGCAGTCTATGAACATTACGACCTATGGTTCTCCGGCAATGGTGCCAGAACCAGTGGCCCTCTGGACGTGGCTGTGAGAGTCCTTCCTGAAGCAGACATCCTCACTGGCCCTCTGGTGCAGGGCATTGGTGACCTCCCTGATGCAGCGGTGCACTGCTGACTGTGTGACCCCACAAAGGTCTCTCGTGGGCCCTTAAAAGGCTGCAGAGGCGTCAGGCTTGAGAATCAATGCCACTAGGAGGAACAAATGCATGGGATGTTCACTGGAGCCCATGGGCTGCAGGTCATCCTTGAGCAGGACACAGAGACATGTCACCACCCTTTCTATATGCGCAATCTCCTCTGACACTGGTGCTCTGACATCTGATGGCATGTCATGTGGGGCCTGTAGATGCACCGCACATGTAATGGTGAGCTCCCTTTGGGGGCTGCTGCTCACAACCAAGGGCCTCTATGTGGATCGCACCTGCCTGTTTATTTATGTATTTTATTTTTATTTAGAGATACAGCACTGAAACAGGCCCTTCGGCCCACCGAGTCTAGTCCGACCAACAACCACCCATTTACTCTAACCCTACAGTAATCCCATATTCCCTATCACCTCCCTACACTAGGGGCAATTTACAACAGCCAATTTACCTATCACCTGCAAGTCTTTGGATGTGGGAAGAAACCGGAGCACCCGGCGAAAACCCACGCAGACACAGGGAGAACTTGCAAACTCCGCACAGGCAGGCCCCAGAATCGAACCCGGGTCCCTGGAGCTGTGAGGCTGCGGTGCTAACCACTGCGCCACTGTGCCGTCCAATGTTGGTATTGGCTCTGGCGCATACGGATCCTCACGTGCAGAGGATCACACAATGTAGAATGAGCCATACCTATTTCCATGTGATAAATAAAGTTGAACCCTGTATGCATTCGAAGGTTCCTAACAGGGCATGGATTGGTGTTGACAGGTACTTCAGCTGCTTTCCTGGATCAACTATGTGGCGTGCCATGGCATTGCTCATCTTGGCCAACAGTCAGAGTGGCACAGCATGACCACATCAAGATCCTACCAGCTGAATCAATTGCCCCTACCATCCAGATAATTAATGCTCCTGCCCTTTCTGGCACCCTCCCCACACTCAGGGTGCCTAGTGCCATTGCCCCCTCATAAATACAGATAAATAAATATAATGTACGCTGTTAACGGGGGGATGGTACACGGTACTTCCCTTCATTCCAGCACAGCTTTCCTTCCAGTAATCCTAGTCCCTCCTCCCTTTAAGAATCCAGAGTTAGACCCCTGCATATCCCCCCTCCCTCCTCCCTTCCGCAATTCAGAGTTAGACTCCTGAATATCCCCCTCCCTTCCATAATGCAGAGTGAGACCCCTGGATAATGGAACCCACCTTCGCTAGCGACAACTTCTGCCTCTGAGGAACTGCCGGTTTTTCAAATCGTGAACGGGACGGCACGTGATGGCCGCCCGTTCAGCGAAATATCTGGAAGTGTCACTGGAGAGGCAGTGGGCTGCATCATCAGCAAAGGTTAGTACTCTTTACCATATGCTAATTGTGGTGCCACCACTGTGCGACGGTGGTGGTGGGGGGATGCTGCACCAAGGTCCTGCCACCGCCGGTAATATATGGAGGGCCCTGCTCGACGTCACGGGTCGTGGTGGGCCTCTCCCCCCAACATTTTACCAGCCCCTGCGCCGTGACCCACGGCGTCAAGGGGCCGGCAAAATTCAGCCCAAGGAAGGAAAGTATACAATTCATAGGTTGTAAAAACACTGAAAGGTATGAATGAACACAGGGAGCTAAGTGTTTAAATGCATAATTTCCTAAAAGTGCCAGTGCAGGTAGATCAAGCCACAAAAAGGCCAATAGAACTTTGGGCTTTTAAAAGGGGCATAGAGTATGAGAATAAAGAAATAATGATGAATTTATACAATATAATGGTTAGGCCATAGTTAGACTACTGTGTGCCACGTTGAGCAACAATATAGAGCATAGTCGGAATACATTCACCTGGATGATGCTCGAGATGGGAAACTATAATTAGGAGGAGAGACTTGACTATTTCCACAGGAACAGAGAAAGCTAAGATGTTATTTTAATAGAGAATCTTTTTTAAATTATGAAGGGTTTTTATCGAGTGAATAAGGAAAAACTATTTCATCTGCAGTGTTTGATGAGAGGGTCATCAATTTAAAACGATCACTGAGAGCTGAGGAGAAATTTTTTTACATAGAGTGTTGTTGAAACATTGAATAATTTGCCACAGGGATTAACTGAGGCACACATCACTGCATATGTTTAAGGAAAAATTGATAACTATTTGAAAAAGAGGAAGATTCAAGGTGGAAAGAGTAGGACAGTGTGATTAATTTTGCATTGCTCAAACAAAGAGCTGGTACAAATATGATGGACCAGTTGACCTACTTCTAATCTGTAAATGCCTGTGCTTTTATGGTACTTGCAGTCATGGTAGTATTATTGATCTTAAAGGGGGAATGTTATGTTTCTGGTTGAGTAAACCTACAGCCTTTTTATCAGATGCCATTGTTACCTAAGTACGTACCTGTTTATGGCTGGCAACTTACCAACACAGGAGGCCAAATCCAGTGATCTGTGTAGACCCATTGAACTTTGGTTTATGCTTTTCTACAGCAGGGCCTTAGGGTTGGGTGGGGGCAGAGAGCAGTAACAGTTACAGATGTAGTAGTTCTTGCTTGAGCTCTGACACTCTTTGCCACATTAACAGATTGAATGTTAGTACTATTAATCTAATGTATACTACATCACTCAGATTACATATCGGATATTTTTATTTACACAAAGGCTGCTTTGGTTAACATGGAAACATAGAAAACAGGAGTAGGCCATTCGGCCCTTTGAGTCTGCTCCGCCATTCATTCTGATCATGGCTGATCATCCAACTCAGTAGCCTCTTCCCGCTTTCGCCCCATACCCTTTGATCCCTTTAGACCCAAGAGCTATATCTAACTCCTTCTTGAAAACATACAATGTTTTGGCCTCAACTGCTTTCTGTGTTTGCGAATTCCACAGGCTCACCACTCTCTGGGTGAAGAATTTTCTCCTCATCTCAGTCCTGAAAGGGTTACCCCGTATCCTTAGACTATGGCTCCTGGTTCAGGACTCCCCCACCATTGGGAACATCCTTCCTGCATCTACCCTGTCAAGTCCTGTGAGAATTTTGTAGGTTTCTATGAGATCCCCCCTCACTCTTCTGAACTCCAGCGATTATAATCCTGACCAACTCAATCTCTCCTCATACGTCAGTCCCACCATCCCAGGAATCAGTCTGGTAAACCTTTGCTACACTCCCTCCATGGCAAGAACATCCTTCCTCAGATAAGGAGACCAAAACTGCACACAATATTCCAGGTGTGGCCTCACCAAGGCCCTGTATAATTGCAGCAAGACATCCCTGCTCCTGTACTTGAATCCTTTCGCTATGAAGGCCAACATACCATTTGCCTTTTTTACCACCTGTTGCATCTGCATGCTTACCTTCAGTGACTGGTGTACGAGAACATCCAGGTCTTGCTCCATATTCCCCGCTCAGTTTAATAATCTGCCTTCCTGTTTTTGTTACCAATGTGGATAACCTCACATTTATCCACATTATACTGCATCCGCCATGCAATAGCCCACTCACTTAACTTGTCCAAATCACCCTGAAGCCTCTCTGCATCCTCCTCACAACTTATCCTCCCAACCAGTTTTGTGCAAATTTGGAAATATTACATTTAGTTCCCTCATCTAAATCATTAATGTATATTGTGAATAGCTGGGATCCTAGCACCGATCCCTGCAGTACCCCACTGGTCACTGCCTGCCATTCGGAAAAAGACCCTTTTATGCCTATTCTTTGTTTCCTGTTTGCCAATCAATTTTCTATCCATCGCAATACACTACCCCCCAATCCCATGCGATTTAATTTTACTAATCTTTTATGTGAGATTTTGTCAAAAGCCTTCTGAAAGTCCAAATAAACCACATCCACTGGCTCCCCCCCATCAACTCTACTAGTTACATCCTCGAAGAATTCTAGTAGATTTGACAAGCATGATTTCCCTTTCGTAAATCCATGCTGATTCTGCCCGATTCTACCACTGTTCTCCAAGTGCTCTGCAATAAAATCTTTTATAATGGACTCTAGAATTTTCCCCACTACCGACGCCAGGCTGACTGGTCTATAGTTCCCTGCTTTCTCTCTACCTTCCTTTTTAAATAGTGGGTTACATTAGCTACCCTCCAATCTGTAGGAACTGTTCCAGAGTCTGTAGAATCTTGGAAGATTCCAATGCATTCACTATTTCTAGGGCCACTTCCTTAAGTACTCTGAGATGCATACCATCAGGCCCTGGGGATTTATTGGCCTTCAATCCCATCAATTTCCCCAACATCATTTCTCTACTAATACTGATTTCTTTCAGTTCCTCTCTCTCACTAAGCCCTGTGTTCCCCAACATTTCTGGTATGATATTTGTGTCCTCCTTTGTGAAGACAGAACCAAAGTATGCATTTAGTTGGTCAGCCATTTCTTTATTCCCCATAATAAATTCTCCTGTTTCTGACTGGAAGGGACCTAAGGGTTAACTATCCTGCAACTTCTCATATGGCTTCTTTTGACACTTACAATTCTGCACATCATCTAGGAATGAAAAGAATATCCGGCTCACCCCATTTTTAGAATTGCATTGTGCTGCAGTGTTCAATATCTTATGTGCTTCATTTATAATGTTGACCCCATTTCCTTATGTGGTATGTCTTTGAGTTGATTCTTTCACTCACTTTTTCTCCCTGTAAGTCATCAGGATAGAGCCTCCGCTTTGTGCTTAATCAGCAACGGATGCAAATTGCGCTCAAAATTGCACTAGCTTTCTGAAGTGAAGTTATGGTTCACATTTCCACTCAAACTCATTTGCATTGTCACAAACATAAAACCTTCCATGAACCAGAGCAAGCAGACAGTGTTTTGGAGTAGAACTGTTTATTCTTTCTCCCTTGCTTTAACAATACTCCTTGATGTATTTAAAAGTGGTAACCTAGGTTTATCACAGAAAATATACATTTTAATAGTGTCTAGTCTATCACCTATGAGTAACCTGATCTTATGTACCTGAAAATGGCTTTAAAAAGATGACACAGAAACATTTACCCATTTCAATGATATACACTTGTCAGTTTCTTAATAAATTAACTATTTTTTAATATTTAAAAAGTTTTAAAAGGTGCCTTTTAGTGCTCTTGCACCTAAAAAAAAAAGTTTTATTTTAATAACTTCCTAGTAGGGCTGCAAACAGGTGGACAAATTAGTGGACAGATGGCATGCTGATTTAATAAAAAGAACCATTCATGGGATGTGGGTATTTCTGGCAAGGCCAATATTTGTTATCCATCCCTAATTGTCCCTGAGAAGGCCTTTTCTTCTAGGTGGTAGAGGCCACATGTTTGGATGAGCTTCTGCACTGAATCTTATAGGTGGTACACACCAGTGCCACTGTACCCTCATGGTGGAAGGATTGAATATTTATGGTGGTGGATGGGGTGACGATCAAGCAGATTGCTTTGACCTGGATGGTGTCGAGCTTCTTGAGTGCTGTTGGAACTACACTCATCCAGACAAGTGGAAAGTATTCCATCACACTCCTGAATTGTGCTTTGTAGATGTCATTTGATTTGGGGGTGTGACCAGTTTGTGGGCAGTACTGATGTTTTCTGACCCAGTGCAAAGACTTGATTTGCTCTGGACATAAATTACTCTTGAAATTTCTCAATCTTTTTTGCTGGCTTTACCGATTTTGGGCAAAATACGCTACAAAGCAGAGCTGTACCCCTTGGTGTTTGTCAGCTGTAGCTTGACACTTGAGAGGTGCTGAGCAGCCCAGGTACTGTTTCTTTGTCACTAATGTGGTCACATGGGATTAAGTTATTGCGCAGTGAAAGTTTAGCCCATATTATTTACTGTGTTAGCAGTATTGCTTTCAACTATTCCAAAGCAAAGGATTTAGCCTCTAAAACATCACTAGCACTGCATTAGCAGATCTCTTGCTGAAAGCTTCATTCAAGCTTTTGTCACTATTGTTTCATGGGATGTGAGTCTCAGCTTATTAAATAATTGAATTCAAATTGGACCAGCTACCATGGTGGGTTTTGAACTCACATCCCCAGAGTGTTAGTCAGGGCCTACTGGATTATTAGTCCAGTAACATTACCATTACATCAGCTCGTCAGGCTGGCCATTTAGCTTTCATCCTCCATAAACCTCAGCTCATTCAAAATTTTGCTGCTGTATCCTAAACTGCTCCAAGTCCCACTCATCCATTATCCCTGTGCTTGCTGACCTACATTGGCTCCCAGTTTCCAATTGCCTCCAGTTTAATTTTTGTGTTTGAGCCCTTCATGGCCTCGCAACCTCCTTATCTCTGTAACTTTTTCCAGCCCTACTACCCTTTGAAGACACTGTAGTCTGTAGTGTAGTGTACACTGTAGTGTACAAAATCATGAGAGGTATAGACAGGGTGGATAGCAAGAGGCTTTTGCCCAGAGTGGGGGATTCAATTACTAGAGGACACGAGTTCAAAGTGAAAGGGGAAAAGTTTAGGGGGGATATGCGTGGAAAGTTCTTTACGCAGAGGGTGGTGGGTGCCTGGAACGCGTTGCCAGCGGAGGTGGTAGATGCGGGCACGATGGCATCTTTTAAGATGTATCTAGACAGATACATGAATGGGCAGGAAGAAAAGAGATACAGACCCTTAGAAAATAGGCGACATGTTTAGATAGAGGATCTGGATCGGCGCAGGCTTGGAGGGCCGAAGGGCCTGTTCCTGTGCTGTAATTTTCTTTGTTCTTTGTTCTTTGTCCAACACTAGTCTTTTGTGCATTCCTCACGCCTTTCATCTCATGTTTGGTCATTCCATCAGAAGCCTAGGCACTAAGCTATGGATTTTCCTCCCTACATTTCACCTCTTCACTTTCTTTAAGATACTCCTTAAAACCCATTTATTTGACAAAGCTTTTAGTCAGCCCTCCTAATAGTTCTTTCTTCAGCTCAGCTTTGCTTGATGTCTGATTACACTTCTGTGAAGCACCTTAGGGCACTTTTCTATATTAAAGGCATTATGTAAATGCCAGTTGTTGTTCCAAGTCTGATGTCATTGCTCAATAGTCAAGAAAGAACATTTAACCCCCACTTTAATAAAAAAAAATTACTTACATAGAAAAATAGCTTGATAAACGTAAATATTGGCAACATGATTTTATTGACAGTATTTGGTGGAACTTCTAAATATAAAAATGATGGATCAGAACATTGTGCTCATTCTAGCAATCTATTGCCACAGCTTTGCTCGGGCGGTGGGGAGGTGGGGTGGTCAGCGTTTCCGTTTGGCCTTGCAAGGAGAGAAGCCTTCGACCAGTGACACTCAGGAGACAAGTCTGAGGTTGGGAATACTGAATGCTGGAGTTCGTGGTGCTTTGGCCCTCAGTTGGGACTAGTGTAGATAAACCCTCCTCCTCCCCATCACACCACCCACCACCACCTTCCCCACCCCCCCCCCCCAACTCCCCATAGATTGTCCTATAGTTTCCCAGATGTAAGAGACATCTCCTGGGCACTGCTGTGAGCAACCTGGCAGAAAAATCATAGGGAATTCTCAAAATAAATATAGGAAAATGAATCAAATTTATCTTATCAGACTTTCATTAGTTTTATACATTCTTGGAGATTCCATGGTCCAACCAGTGTTTGAAATGTCAAGACAATGCTTTCTCCTAATCATATTATTTGTATACTGGTACTGCAACTTACAACACCACTGTAAAGTTAGTGCTGTCCCACTCTACGATAGCAACCAAATGTAACTCTGGCTCATGAACAATAACAGTCATATGATGAAATGTCCTGGCAATATGGCCAACTCGAGTTGACAGACTTGGTAAGCACTTCCATTTGGGTTGATGCCAGTGTGCCTGGTAAACAGTTGAGGATTCTTTGTAAAGGTACCATGAGGGCAACCAGACAGTTCTTCTGGGAATTAGAGCTGGCATTCACTTGGCCTAGAAACTTCTGCTAGTGTTACCAGTCTCGTCACCTGGAGGACTGGGGGGTCACACTGATGCACCCCCAAATCACTGAAGGCCTGCTCCTCCTGGCCTCTTCCCCTGACCCTGCTAGCTCTGATGAAATCAGTACTGGATGTAATCCCAATTTAACCATCAGATTTACAGCTCTTGCGCACTTTCAGGTCTACATTTTTAAAGACTTTTAGACAGTAACTCGGTATTTTGCCAAATTGGTATCTTCTCATAAAAATATGCTATCAATTAAATGAAGACTAAAATACCCTTTGTCTTCAGAATGAAATCTTTTGGTTCCATCTTGCATCTACCATCTGAGACTGGGAGCTGCAATTCAGATTCCAGACAGACAAAACCTCATTTTCATTGCCTCCTGTCTGGCTGGAACAGTGACAGTCTTGTCCGGGAGACAGCTGTATGCTAGGCTGGATACAATGTGGGCAAAAATTCTCAATGGTTAAAAATGTAAATGTTTGAAAGCAGAAAGGGGAGAATCCCCACTTTCTACCTGTTTAAATTGAGGCGAGGTGAGTTTACAAAGTCCAATGGACTTCCTGAGCACTTTGTATAGATTGCAAATCCACTGGAGTTTACAGTGTCAAAATAAAGTGATGTGAGACTGCCTGTCCAGGGAATATCATTCTGGTTTCTTTGGAGTCAGGTTGACCTCTTCATCCAGACTTACACTGCCAATTTAGTATCAGTGCAAAGACTCATTTGCTTTTCACCAATATTAAACTTGGGAGTAAATAGACTGCGGAGTGAATAACTTCATAAGAAATCAAGATGTCATGATTTCAGTGAGACAGTTAACGTTAACATACGAGATATGAACCCCCAGACCAATTTAATTACATGACAAGATTTCATGTTTTAGGACTTTTATTATAATAACTAAACTAAAAGAAATCCCATTAACGACAAAGTACATTGTAAGTAGCTGATATCCCAAATTACAAAAAAAGGTATTTCTTAATAAAGTTCTTGAAAACCTTACACAATACTTATACCTTACATAGTCTTATTTGATGGCAAAATCCTTTGCAGTTAAAATTCCCAGGAGCAATGGTTGAATCTCTCAGACCTTTTCAAAAATCAATGTCCTCTTTGCTCACTTCTCTAAGCACTTCCAACCTGGACATCCATGAATAAGGTGATTCCTGGTGATCCTGCTGGTCTTCTACTTCTTCACAAGCTTCAACTTTCAAAACAGGTTCAAGTCTTCACAGCCTTTTACTGTATCAGGCTTCCGAGAGCAAGTGTTCCTTCTCACCCTCTTGAGGCTGCAACCGCTGGGTTCCCTTCTTACAGCCTGTCTTGAGGATGCAGCCACTGGTTTCTTCTCTTATGTTATGACCGATCGCTCAAGACAAAGCCCCCAATCAAAATATATGATTCTGATTGCAGTGGGAGAAACACACTATTGATTCAGTTCCATCCCTCCACAGATCACCTAACATATCACTTTAAACTTTTCAAATTAAAGAAAACCACAGCCAAATTGACCATTTATTAACCCCCAAATGAGGCTAACCAAACCAGGTGCCTTTAGATCAACAAATTAACTATTTAATTAGAAAAACTACATTCTTAAACACTATTAAGATATAAACAACATTTAAAACAGAAAAATTGCAGATTTACGCTCCTGCCAAAGTAGAATCTTCCAATGTGGAACAGTTGAGGTTGCTTGAAGTCCTTACGGTTGTCTGATGGGAAAAAAAGGTTCTTCAACAGCTGAAGTGATGCTCTTCTTCCTTTGCCAGCGATGAATTCAGCAATTGCAGTTCAGTGATTAAAGTAATTGGATATTTTCTTTTCATAAATGAAAAGACTTGAAGCTTCTTTAAAATTTTGAGAGAGTATAATAAATAGGGTTTAAATAAACCAAGGGAGGGTTTTATTTCCTTCAGTACTTGCTGGCCCAGCTGTCTGTGCCTCAAAAGCCAGTTCTTCAGCTACTTTCAAACACTCAATCATAACAATGTATATTTAACCTCAGTCTCTGAGTGGCTACTTCTGGGGCAACCATGATGCACATTTGAAGCTGGCTGGTTCTTCCACTCTGTAGGGTTGTATCCAACAGCAACCAAAATGCATCTTTTGACTCTCAATCCCTGGAGCATGTTGCCTTAAAGCAGTACTGATCCTTTTACAGCCTTAAAGGTACATCGCATACTTCCCAGAAAAGAAAAAAAAACTACAGGATCATAACACCTCTGCCCCTGCAGAATGAAATGCCATTCCTGAAATGTGTTTCATTACAATGTGTAACAAAATACAAATTGAAAAAATGCTAACACTTTTTTTCTGCATTTATAGATATACAATTTCTCTAAAATTGTAAGATTACAGCAACAGGTTCCACCAGAAAATTGCAGCTTTAAAGTTTTCAATAGGTTGTCCCAATTAACCTATTTCAAATTTCCAAGCATTGTCTTCCTGTTATTTCATGTTTTCCTTCTAAGTGTCCCTATTGTCCATAACCTCATCCAGGCGAAGTGCACAGCTAGGAGCACTGACCACTACTGGGCTCACTATTCTCTGAGAGGTTTCTCGAGTATCCCTTAAACTATGTGGCATCACTTGACACTGGAAAACCCTGTCCCGAGTAACAGAAGCTGACTTTTTCCTACCATGGGGTGTCCAAGGAATTTGACAGTAACTACAACACATCTGTCTTTTTAAGACACATGGTATTGCCCACTCTGTCTATACTGTCCTTTAAATGAGAATTTTGGTAGGAGTCTGCCTTCTTTACCGCAGTTACTTTTCTATAGTCTATGTAAGTTTGAGCCGACCCACGAGGTTTAGACATCAAGACTATCTGCAAATTCCAGCTGTCCTGACTAGGTAGAACTAAGCTGCCCTTCAGCATGCATCGTACCTCTGCTTCCATTTGGGCCTGTCTGTCTGGACCTAAATGGCAAGGATGTTGTTTTAAAGGAATGGTTTCTCCTATACCCACATTATGTGTGGCTAAGGTTGTACATCCTGGCTTATCCCTACAAACTTTTTGAAACGTTGTGAAAAGCCTGGTTAGGTCTTCACACTGTTTTGCCTCTAAGTATAAAAGCTGATTATCTAATTTTCCTAGCCATTCTGTATTCACTAATCTGATAGTTGGAGGTTCAATCTGAGAATTTCCTAGGCCTGCTTCTGCCTCATCCTCACTATCCTTTTCCTTCTCAACAGTCCTGATTACCTGACATACCTGTATTGGCTTATTCCCTGTGGTAATATTGTTTGAGCATATTAATGTGACACAACTGGTTCTTCTTCCGGAGAACAGGGGTGTCAATCAAGTAATCTACCTTACCCACTCTTTTGATCACTCTATATGGACCACTGAACCGTGCTTTTAATGGTTCTCCCCATATTGGTAACAACACTAATGCTTCATCCCTTGGTTTTATGGTAGGTTGTGGTTTTCCCACCATTTGACAGGTATGGCATGTCCTACAAAATTGTCTCTCATCCTTTGTAAGACCTGGCCAGAAATAATGTTGGCTTATGCATGATTTGGTCTTCTGAATTCCCCTATGTCCTGCAAATGGAATGTCGTGTGATAACTTTAATAATCCTTGTTGATATTTAGGTGGTACCTCCATCTGTTCAACAATTGTCCAGTCTTCGTCGGCAGGTTTATGAGGTGGTTTTCATTTCCTCCTCAAAACCCCATTTGCCATATAATAGCCTTCTGGAACTCCCTTCACCTCAGCTTCTGACAAGCCGTCTATGTTATTCGGTATATCCCCGGATCAACTTGCTATGCTGCAATGATAGATGATCTGTTAAACATCTCATTTGGATTATCTAAATCCCCAAATAAGGTTTCAGATACATGGCTACCTATTTGTGGTGCCCCTTTTACCTCTGACAATGGATCCCATTTAGCCATTGCTCAGGTGACTACACATGCAGGAAATATTCCCGGAACCTGTTCCTGTAATTGCTCCGTTTCCTTAACTTCACTTAGTTCCTCTGTAACTATGGGAGAAACTGATACTTTTGCTCCAGCCAAATTATTTCCTAGGAGTAGATCAATTCCCTTTACTGATAAACTATGGACAACACCTACAGTTACTATCCCAGATATTAAGTCACTCTCTAGGTGTACTTTGTACAAACGTAGGAGTATATACTCCCTGCCAATTCCATTAACTAAAACTTTAGCATTCAAGGCGCTGTCTGGTGGAAACCTCATATCTTTCCCCAGCAAGAGTGTTTGGGTTGCTGCTATGTCCCTGAGTATAACGATAGGTTTTCCTACCTCACTTATAGGATACAGAGTTAATCTCCCCTTTGACAAAAATTCATGAGAACTCTCAGATATTTTATTCTTAACCTCTGCACTCCTTTTAGTTTTAGTATCTGGTTTCACAGTTGTTGTTAAAGCTATAGCCTGGTCTGCTATAATCTCAGTCAGAGTCTTTTCGTCTGCACTAGTTTTGCATACCCCAACAAGTCCAATGGGTTTACCTCACAATTTCCTGCACTCTGAACGAAGATCACCCGTTTTGTTGCAATGATAACACTTTGGCTTGCGAACCTCACTTCTACCCTTAGCACCTTCCTTTCTGACCTGAGGTGGTGATCCTGGGGCATTTCCAGCAGTTCTTTCTTGTCCCTGGCTACTTGCCTTCCTTCCACTCTCCCACTTTCTATCTTTCTTGGGTTTATGGGGGTGATAGACAAAATAGGTTGGCTTATTCACAAGCTCAAAATCATCAGCAATTTCCGCTGCTTGCCTAGCTTTCAAAACTTTCAGGTTATCTGTATGAGTTCTCACTACTGAAGGAATGGAGTTTTTAAACTCTTCTAAGAGAATCAATTCTCGAAGAGTCTCATGTGGTTTCTATCTTTAATGCCAGTATCCAACGGTCAAAGTTAATTTGCTTCACGCTCACAAATTCTAAATCTGTCTGCCCAGCCAATCTCCGTACGTTCCTAAACTTCTGATGGTAAGCTTCAGGGACTAACTCATATGCAGCAAGAATAGCCTTTTTTGTCATCTCATAATCTGCAGAAGCCTATTCAGGAAGCATGGCAGAAGCATCATGAGCTCTGCCTACCAACCTGCCCTGTATAAGCAGTGCCCAGCTTTCTTTCGGCCATTTCATCTGTTTGGCTATTTTTTCAAAAGATATGAAAAATGCCTCTACGTCTCTTTCCTCGAAATTAGGAAGACCCTGTATAAATTTGAACAACTTTACGCTGGGTCCCATTAGAAAATTTTCTGCTGTCGGGACCATTTTTGGGTCCCACCCTGTTCGCAGCAGCATCACACCCTCCGATTCAATCTTCCAGAAGGCAGCCAACTAAAAACCTGCCTCCAGGATCGCCGTCCAATTGAGGATGGCTGACAGTCTGAGGAGCCGGGAGGTCCATTCATCGCATCTATTGTGAGGGTGGCTGGCGGCCTTCGCTGTGTCTTCAGTGAGAGTGCTGCTGAGGGGAATGCAGCAGGAGCGGGAGGGATACAATAGAGGCCCGATCAATCTTGTCATGCAAACCACCACCTGCCAAAACTGAGGCACACATTATTTTTCCACATGAAAATTAAAACTTAACATTGCAAGACCTTGACTGGAAAGACATTTGCACAGTACTAGCAGTGTTGGAACAAAAGGGACCCAGTCATTGCTTCCCTAATACACAGAAGAAGTGGTCAGACCAGTTTTAGTCACATGACTAGCTGGCTATTGTGATTTGAACATGCAACAAAAGATTCAAACTCAGAAAGCTCCTGGCTCCTGATTTGAGAAGACTTCTCCTCTCCTGCCTGCTCATCTCTCAGGGAACTGAAACCATTGAAGACACGTAAACACAGAGAGAGAAAAATCTCCTAAGTAAACAAGGTTTATGAAGAATACTGGGCCCCAATGAAACGCAAGACCATATCTTCAATCAAGGACTACAGCGAGCTTGAGAAACAGGAACAAGATATTACCTCAAACTGTTCTACTTACTTTTTCTTTTCTGTCCCTATTTGCATGTGTGTATCATGTGTGCATGCTAACGTGGGTGCATCGTATATCTGTAAGCATTAACCGTGTTAGAGTTTAAGGTTTAATACATTTCATTTTTCTGCTTTAAACCAAAGAAAGCCTGTTTGTGTTCATTTCTTTGCCTTATAATTGGAAACTGTGGACAAGGATTCACAAAAAGGGGAGTTCAAAACACAGTGTGTTTAAAATTAAACCCTGTTACAATAAGATCAGGTAAAGACAGCAAAAGACCCAGAGATACATTTCTCACCTGGTCGTAACAGAAATTGTGTACTAGTGTCCAGATTATTACCCACAGACGAATGAGTGAAATTGGAAGTGGGTAGCCAAATTGTTCCCAATCAAAAAAAGCAAAATATCAATACAGGTTTTCTTGTGGTTGTGTGTGATTGAATACTAACATGTCTGCAACTGAAGCGAGTAGCTCTCCAAGCCAGGGTGAAGTAACTTAGGATATGTTAAAAGCACTGTCTATGGAGGAGTTGAGAAAAATGGCTGAGCAGTGTGGGATCACTGTACCTGGCAAGGCTAGGAAGTCTGAACTCCTAAGGCTAGTAGCCAACCATTTTTCCCTTGAATCTGAAGATGCAGAAGCAGTGTTAGAAGCAGACCCAGACAGGGTACTGCTAGCAAAGATACAATTGGAACAAAAGAAACTTGAATTAGAAGACAGGGAAAGAGAAAGAGAGAGACAGGAAAAAGAGAGAGGTAGACAGGAAAAAGAGAGAGAGAGGCAGGAGACAGAGAAAGAGAGAGCCTTCCAAAAGGAGCATGAAGAGAATGAAAGGCAAGATCGAGAGAGAGAAAGAATATTCTGGAAAGAATCCAAAGAGTGAGAGCTGAAGTGGCTTGAGTTAACTAGAGGGTGACAGAGTAACCCTAGTGAGAGCATGGCCAATATGGAGGAGCAAAATACAGGACTGGGTACAAGATTGCTAAAACTCACTCAATTAGTTTCAATGAGGAAGATGTGGAAGAATTTTTCGTATCCTTTGAGAAACTGGCAAGGCAGCTAAAATGGCCAGCTGAGACCTGGTCTCTTTTTCTGCAAAGCAAACTAAATGGAAAAGCCCATGAGGTTTATTCCTTGCTGCCAGATGAGAGCTCATCAAATTATGAACTGACCAAAAATGCTATCCTTGGGGCATATGAATTAGTACCCGAAGCCTATCGCCAAAAGTTTAGAACCCTCAAAAAGCAAGCCAATCAAACTTATCTGGAGTTTGAAAGAAGCAAGCAGCTGGGTTTTGACCAGTGGCTGAGGGCTTTAAAAATACAGCTCAGCTATGAGACTCTCAGAGTAGTAATCCTATTAGAGGAATTTAAAAATTCTCTCCCATTTTCAATAAAAACCCATGTAGAGGAGCAGTGGGTTCAGAGAGCCCGGCAAGCAGTTGTCCTGGCCGATGAATTTGCTTTAATTTATAAGTCAGTTTCCGAGGGGAGATCCTTTCCTAATCACCCCCACAAATCTGAAAAGAACAAAGGGTGGGAAGGTGATAGAAGCCCAGGCAGTCCTGGAAGAGAAAGGAAAGCAGGAGACACAGGGGGCCATCCTCCAGCCAAAGGAAGGTGCTGTGAGCAAGAGTGAGATCTGGAGACCTGTGTGCTTCCATTGTAATAAAGCAGGCTACTTAAAAGCTCTGTATGCCTGTACCAGTACACCGGGGTACATCTGGAGTGCAACCTAGTTTTGGGACCGGTGACTGTAGGGGTTGTTCCTAGTTTGCCTGTGGATGGGGTTGACCTGCTCCTTGGTAATGATCTGGTAGGGGTGATATGGTAACCCCCCAGGTAGTGAAAGAAAGACCGCAGGTGGTCAGAGAGACAGGGTGCTGGCAGGAGATGGTCTCCTGCAGAGTCCCTGAATGTGTAATGTGTCAGGCCATGATCAAACCAGCTCCCCCAGAAGAGACTGCATTGACACTGAAGGCAAATGAACATGGGGTCTGTCTGTCCGAGACTTTCTTTGGAAAGTTCGGAGACCCAGGGAATGAATTAAATGGATTTTCCCTAGGAGAGGCTCAGCGAACCAACCCAGTATTGTGAGAGTTAGCACAGGCTGCCCAATCTGAAAGTGAAGCAGAGGGAGTGCTTAATTGCTACTATTTAAAGAATGAGGTACTGATAAGGAAATTGAGTTCTCCTCAAAAACCTGAGGGTACGGATTGGACAGTAGTTCACCAGTTAGTGGTGCCACAGAGGTACCAGGGAGAAATATTAAGAAGGGCCCACGTAACTACAGTAGCTGTACATGCTGGTATATAAAAGACCAAAGTCCGCATAAGACAGCAGTTTGACTGGCCGAAACTCCACAAAGATGTGGTGGAGTACTGCAGGAGTTGCCACGTGTGCCAGGTTGAGGGGAAACTCTAACCTACAGTGAAACCTGCACCCCTAAGTCCTGTACTGGTGTTAGTAGGACCCTACAGCAGAGGGCTGGTGAACTGTAAGGGACCCCCACCGAGAACAAAAGGGGACCGGTGGGCACATAGCTGGCAAATGTTTAGAAAGAGAAGGGGGAAAAGTGACCAAGAGGACAGGTTAAAGGAAGTCCAGGAAGAATCCCGAATAAAAACCCCTACAGTCTGGTCAACCAACCCCGAAAAATGTGAAAAGTTGGACCCCACATCCTCCTATGCGAATGCAGACTCCAGAAGCACCACACCAGATTTGCTAACCGCATTTACAGGAACCTGCAGAGACAAAGAGATACCTCTAGGGGGCAGAGAAACTGTGAGGGTGATGCCTCACCTAGTCGAAGTGTCACAGGAGAATGCAGTTAAATCTGCACAAATACCTGCAGGTAGGAGTGTCCCAGAGAACAAAGGGGAGATTAAAAAAGACTCATCCCCCACGGTCAGAGGAAAAGGGAACCACCCGTCCCCTGAAGCCAAAAGTCTTTGCATTTATCAGGGAGTTCAGGATAGACTCACCCCCATTCCCCCACTAACTCTCCTGAGAAAAAAGAGAGAAAATTAAAGTAGCCCTGGCACGCAGAAAATACCATTTTTAATAGGCCTTAAGATTGGTGAATGAAGGGAAATGAATGAGAGAAATGCATGGTTTTTCTTTCTGTATCTTATATTTCTCTCAAACTCTGTAATGAAATGCGCCATTTTTCTTCAAATCGCATTTCATTCCCCTGGGTGTGGAGGTGCCAGGCAAATCCCCCATCTGCCAAGATTGAGGCACACATTATTTTGCCACATGACTATTAAAACTTAAAATTGCAGCGCCTTGACTGGAAGGACATTTGCACAGTTCTAGCAGTGTTGTAACAAAAGGGACCCAGTCGTTGCTTCCCCAATATACAGAAGAAGTGGTAAGACCAGTTTTAATCACATGACTAGCGGGCTGTTGAGATTTGAACTTCCAACAAGGATTTAAACTCAAAGTTCCTGGTTTGAGAAGATCTCTCCTCTCCTGCCTGCTCATCTCTCAGGGAACTGAAACCATTGAAGACACATAAACTCAGAGAGAGAAAAATCTCCTATGTAAACAAGGTTTACGAAGAATACTGGGCCCCAACGTAACGCAAGACCATATCTTCAATCAAGGACTACAGCGAGCTCGAGAAACAGTAACAAGATATTGCCTCAAACTGTTCTACTTACTTTTTCTTCTGCTCTTTACTGTCCCTATTTGCATGTGTGTATCACGTGTGCATGCTAGCGTGGGCGCATCATATATCTGTAAGCATTAACCATATTAGAGTTTAAGTTTAAGGTTTAATAAATTTCATTTTTCTGCTTTAAACTGAAGAAAGCCTGATATTGCTCATTTCTTTGCCTTATAATTGGAAACTGTGAACAAGGATTCACAAAAAGGGGATCTCAAAACAAAGTGTGTTTAAAATTAAACCCTGTTAAAATAAGACCAGGTAAAATTAGCAAACGACCCCTAGACACATTTCTCACCTATTTGCTGTCACTGCATCATCCCCAGCAGTAATGGAGGTATCATTTTCCAGAATCTCCTCATTAAATGGCAAACCTCTTCCAGCCGAAGACATCAGCCTTACCATTTTTTGCTGTTAATAGGTTAGAAAGCCTTGAAATCTCAAGCCACTCCGACCTCCTTCTGTGCAGCCTGCTCCTCTGAGTTGCCAAGGTGCTGACACAACGTGCGGTCCATGCAACACTGGGAAAATTGCAATTTCAGTGGATCATTGCTGTTAATAGACTAATTATCCACCTCAGTTGGCTTTCCACCGCTGCCGGGTGGGTTGCCAACATCGGATTCAGCCCACCCGGGGAAAAGGGGATGGAGGTGGAAACACGTCAGCAAACCAGCCAGATACACTATTCTCTAATTTTGTTCACCCCACCCCACCTCACCTCCATACCCACCTCCAAGGGCCTGGTAAAGTTACCCCCCCTGGTTTTTCCTAATTTACCCTATCTGCTCCCCTTAATATCTTGAAAAGTTCAATCAAATCAGCCCTCAACCTTCTAAATTCCAGGAATACAACCCTGGCTGGTGTAATCTCTTCTAGTAATTTAACCCTTGGAGTCTAGTTATCATTCTAGTAAATCTATGCTGTACTCCCTCCAAGGCCAATATATCCTTCTTAAGGTGTGGTGCCCAGAACTGCTCACAGCACTATATGACCTATGGTAGGGAAAAAAGAACTTGTGTTTAAGAAAAGCCTTATCACATTTCTCAGAAATTTACCAAAGTACTTCAAATGCAATGAATTAATTTGAAATGTCAATTAAAACAGCAGCCATTTTGCAATTAGAAAGTTTCTGCAGATATTAACAAGTTACCAGTTAATCTATGTTTGATGGTGCTGTTTGAGGGAAGAACATAGATCCAGACATTAGAAGAACTTCCTACCTTTCCTTGACTAATTCCATAGAATCTTCAATGTCCACCTGACAGCAGACAGTGCCTTGGTTTAATGTTACATTTGAAGGGCAGCAGCTCCAACAATATAGCACTCCCTCTGGATCAGCCAAGATTATATCTTGGTATGGGACTTGACTTCAAAGACAAGAGTGCTCCCAACTGAATCAAGCTGATTCCATTACAGTAGCAGGATATGCTTCTATTTATACTTTTTCTGTGTCTGGTAATAATGAGGCCAATTTCAAGTTGAAGTAAATACCATTAGTGTTTGATCAGAGAACTTTGTAACTCAATATTGTTCTTTTACTCTGCTTAATTATTACCTTTGCTAGTTCTTAATGACTTTGGCAATATCTTAGACGTTGTTAATTAAGAGTAAACAGTTAACTTACTGTTACTGTTCCTGTCTGTGCCAGCACTATGCTGCATGGTATCTGCATCAGATGGCACCATTCAACATCCAGATCTGAAGAAAATTCATTGTGCACATTGGCAGATGAGTGTGGAAGAATGTGCAGAAATGGGTAGTATTTTGACGAGTGTAGTCAGTCAGATGATGCTGGCTCTTGATCACCTGGTATGCCTTCTTTCATGCAGTACCATGTAAAGTGTATATCCTGTGTAACAGGTTGAATATTAGTTAGTCAGGCATAAAATTTCATAGTAACGCCATTGGAGCTATAATGGCAGAGGTTCTTTGGGAAGAGAGTTTCCACCAGCACTATTTAGCCAAAGTGAGGTTATTTTGCTTCTTGTAAATGTGGAGGGCAAATATCAAGCAGCCTGGCCTGCTGTCAACCCTCCATAAGTTCACCTGTTCCTTCAAGCTCTGAAGATGCCCATTGATCCCAGTAACGTAAGAGGGTGCTAAAAATATATGATTAAGAACAATTAGCACAAAGAGCTAAGTGTAAATGGAAACAAGAATGTCAAAAAATATCCATAAAGCACTTACCTGTTAAACTCAGGGCTCACTAAATGAGCACCTGCCATACGAGGCTAGACTGGAACTTTGCGTGAGTCTGAAATGTGGGGGATAGCGGATGGAACTGATTTATTTCTCATTTTGCAGTCTGAAGTCTGGCACAGCCAGGACATTAAAATCGGCCCATTATGTGTGCAAAGTTTGTTTTGGTTAAAATGCACAACACTGGGTTGACTTTTTGGCTGTGCTAAAACAATTTATTCTGTTCCTATAATATTTCTACCAAATTTTCAGAAAGGGAAAGCCAGAAGTATTTGGTCAGTAACACATGCCTCAAGCAAATTTATTGATATGTTTAAGTGTCATCATCATTATTATTGAAAAAGATCATTTTGCGAAAATGCATTTTGACATTGAAGAAAAGACCCAATTTACTTAAAAATTAACAGTCAATAAATCAACAATGCACACTGCCCTTGTTATAAATGGAACAATATACTGTTACGGTTGGCTTTAATTGAGACATCTCATTTTCTATACATTTTTGTGGAAGGAAATGTACCAGAAGTATATATTTTTGGATTAAATTACAATAGAAAACTTCTTTCTAATGTTTAATGAGAAATGTTTGGTTGGTAACAAATGTTTCTATTATATAGCATAAGATAATGTTTGTTTCTGAAAGGACCTGACTATATTTTCTTCCAAAATGAATTTTTTGTCCTCTTCCAATTAAGCAGCTCGAGATTGTTTAGATTCATAGATTTGTTCATAAAATGTTAAAAAAAAATGCTGCAGAGCAGCTACAAGATACAATTTAAACTTTTGAAGTCAGGATTAATGCTGGCAATAATAATGCACAACATTCAATAGACTTAGTTGTTCCAAGTAATATGTTTCTAATCAAATGCTGTTGGGCAAGTACGCAAGTAACAAATATAAAATACTGAAGTTCTTTGTTCTGATGAGTTTTGACTATTCTGCTGTTTGTACCTCTAAGAATAAGCAACTTTATGAAGTGCCATTTGTTAATTCCATCCACCGTGTAAAAATTATTAGTGTAGATGATTGTCCCTACCCTTACACATCCTTTAAACCTAACTTATTTATCATGCACAAAAATCAGCCCCCAAATTTACTGCATGCAAATCTTTCGATGCTGTTCAATAACCAGTGACTGTTGAGAATAACTAACTGAAGAGATCAGATACGTTGTTGGGTCCTGCCGGGTTCAGGTCAGGGAGCCACGCTGTACCGGCTGTACCAGAAGCTAATTTGGTAAGGGCGTTGGCGTACATACAGGGAGCGTCTGCTGGAAGTATACAGAATAGGCAAATCCTGATGTCAAACAGAAGGTAATGCTGATTTGACACCAGCGCTGCCATTTTGAAACTCAATGCTCCAGCTAATGCCCTCTTTTAACCTCGCACAGCTGAACATGCACTCAGTGGCAGGAAGCAGCTCTCACCAGTGCTATTTAAAGGAATCATCAATGACTTTTAGTTGCTGATTAATTTTTATTGGCTGTTGTTGAGTTTTTAAGCATATTTGATAGTTTGTACTGTAATTTAAAGTTGCTGAAGTCTACAGGGAGTTATGTAAGAGGTGCTGAAGAACTTGGTCCCGACTTCAAGGGTTCTGCACAAAACACTTGCTGCCAGGCGTGGGTGCAGTATTACATCCCTCTTGGACTACAGCATGACAGGGAGAATGAGCAGGGGTGACATAGAGGAGGACATGCTGCTGGAAGATGGAGGAGAAGGACGGGGAGAAGGGTTCTCAGCAGGAGGTCATATCTGTCTGAGGTGTTCAAGGAGCAATTTTTCCGCTTCAACCTCAACAAGGATCAGTGTGCCCCATGTCTCCGCTTCACTAAGGAGGTGCTCACTGAAATCTACCGAATCCACAACAGCAGCCTCAGAGCAGGACAAGGATGGCATTGCCAATGGTTGTGAGGGTTACTGTGGCCATGAACTTTTTGGCATCTGGCCCCTTCCAGGCTGGAGCAGGCGATATGTGCAACATCTCCCAGTGAGCTAGCCACAGTTGCATAAGGGGCTGCACTGAGGCTCTCTTTGCAAAGAGAGCTGAATACAATCCATTATCTCTTACCAGAGTGAACCAGGCAGAGTGAGCATGAGGCTTTATGAGGACTGCAGGCATTACCACGCTGTAGGATGCCATTGATTGCACACACATCTCTTTGCGGATGCTGCATGTCAGCTCTGAGATGTACCAAAACCAGAAGGGATTTCACTCCACCAACGCCCAGCTAGTGTACGACCATCCTGTTTTTTATTCTTTCTTGGGATGTGGGCATCACTGGCAAGGCAAGCATTTGTTGCCCACCCCTAATTGCCCTTGAGAAGATGGCACTGCAGTCCTTGATGATCAATGTATCATGCAGATCAATACCGAGTATCGACTGCAGTCATGATGCCTTCATTCTGTGACAGTCCACTGTGCCATCTGCATTTGAGCCACCATGACAAACCAGAGGGTGGCCACTGGGTGACAAGGGCTGACTGACTGGCCATATGTCTCCAGTGCGCAACACACGCACATGTGGACAGCATGCAGATAATGAAAGCCATACTGCCGCATAAAATGTGATAGAGCAGACTATTGGGGTGCTGAGACAAATGGGGGAGTTTTATGCTGTTCCCCACAGTGGGTTTGGAGGCAGGGAGAGCAAATAATCGGGTGAGTTGGTGGCGGGGTTGGGGGGGTGGCAGTGTGGACTCTGCCACCTTCTACCTCCGCCGAAATTAAGTCGAAGGCGGGAAGACCTGTGAATGGCCTTCCTGCCACACCGCCAATCGAGACCCTTAAGTGGACAATTAATGCCCAATTATGGGTCTCATCCCACCACCACCACTGCAATTAGTTGAGCGGCAGGTGGGCCTGTTGCCGCATGGGAAGCAAAGCAAGAAAAACCATGGGGGTTGCTTCCTAGCTCCGGAAGGGGTTATCCCTCATTAAAAGGCACAGTGCCTGAACAAGGGACCCGGCACTGGGAAGGGTGTGAGGGGGGGGGAGTTCGCTGAGAGCCACCCCTCTGCCCTTGCTGGTGAACCCCCTACATCCCCCTCCCCCGTGACTGCCACCCCACGAGACTCCTCCCGCCCCTGACCTACCTGTGGCCTGGGTCCAGCGCCGCTCCTGGGCCTCGGGTGGGTGCTCCACCGGCAGCAGCCACTGCCTCTGTGGTGGAGTTGCTCAGTTAAAGAGCTGCCAGCCTCTAATTGGCTGGCAACTCTCAGAGGGTGGGACATCCGTTGTCGGGGTCCTTGATGCCATGGAAGGCTTGCTGCTGTCCAGTTAAGTGCCTAATTGGCACTTGATTTGGCGGGCCTCCCAGAGAAGGGGCAGTGCGGGGTTATTGGCACTTTTGCTGGAGTTCAAGAGCCCCGTCACCCAGATAAAATCCCGGCCAATGCTTCTTCTTGCCTGGGCTGCTCTGGAGGAGCACTACAGTACTTGGCAGAATGGGTGTCAAGAATCGTCGTGGTCTGCTGCATGCTGCACAACCTCACCCTCATGAAGGCATAACCCTTTCCAGCAGTTAAACATTGACCAGATAAGGAAGAGGAGAAGAAGGAGGCAACCAATATCTTCCCTTTCTGGCTGGGCTGTCTGTGATCGTCTAATTCAACAGTAGTACCAGTGAACGCAACCCCACTTCCCCATTCGCTAACAGTTGCTATCAAAGTGTCCGCTTGGCAGCAATGGTAAAATAAATGGCACAACAAACCAAATTTATAAATCAAACCATTCAATATTCCATACAAAAGACAACTAATCATCCATGTGCATTTCCTTGGTGTCTGTCTTCCATGTGCCTTTGCTTGCCCTAGTGCTCTTACTCAGTTCCATCCCAATGACTGCAGTTTGGCTGGTGGAAGACTGCTGACTTTCAATGGAGGAGACTGCAGTTGGCCTTGCAGGGTGACCTCGACCAGCTCTGGACTTAGAAAGCCCGGCTTCGGACTGCAAGTGCAAGAGTGAGTGACTGTGTTTCTTCATCACTGCTCTTTCTGCTCTTCTATCTCTTTCCTTTCCACCAATGCCTGGCCAGTATGGGCAGCAGCAGTCTGGGTTGGCTGGCTGACAGGCCACAACAAGGACACTGGTGGAGTGGCAAGAATGGGAGGACGAATTTTGTCCTACTGAGAGAGGACAGCAGGTCTGTGCTCCCCTGAGCTACTGGTACTCCATCAGGGAGGCATCTCAGCAATCCTAGCAATGAGTTGGAGGACAATTGCTAGACTGCTCGACTGCTGTGACATCCTGCAAGCCCCTTTGAACACTGATATCTGCAGCGATGATGGGAGCAGTCTCAGCATTCGTGGCATCAAGCTGAGCTTGCATGACTTCAGTCTGTCACTGCAGTGCCCAGACATTGAGAGGCTTCTGCTTGTGCTGCAGTAGAAACTGAGACATCATTCATCAGATGTTGTATCACAGATGGATCGTCAGATGTTCTCATGGAGTTGGCCAGCCTTTCCACGTTGGAAAGGATGGGCTCCTAGCTCTGTGACAAGACCTGTGCCAAGTTGTTGCCGGTCTCCTCCATGCTCTTTACCAGTGACCGTAGGCTCTAGGTCTGCCAAGACACAAAGCATTTCAGTGTGCATACCCATCAGCCTTCCTCTGTATGCCGCCCTATCGAGCTCCTCATCTGAGTCTATACAGTAGAACTCGTGTCTGATGTTTGGGATTGAAATGCAATACGGTACTAATGTGCCTTCTGGATTGCTGTAGTTATGTGACCTCTACCATGAGACACTCACTGCAGGCATCCATCAGAAGGCAGTTCAATAAAGACACAGTACAAGCAAGACTGTTGTCCTCTGAGCTGGTAACATGGTGTCAGAGTGGAGCTGAGACTGAGTGTTGAAGAGCTGTCTGGGAGCATAGCTACTAAAAGAGGAACACAGGAATGTTCAGAGCTGCTGCAAGCTTCAAAAAGCCACAGGAAGCCACAGAAAAGGAACAAAGAAGCGCTGAAAGTACTGGGTAAGACACAATGGCTGCAAATCTCCTCTCCCAGCACTGGTCAAAATGAAAGGTGATATGAAGCAAAACTGGCTGATTTTACACTCGCAATGGCAAAATTACAAAATTGTGACAGATTTAATTAACAAACCAGAGCAGCTACGAGTAGCTACACTTTTATTACTGTTGGGGAGAGACTGTTACAAAGTGTAGTCCACCCTAAATCTCTCCAAAGAACAAAAGAAATAGACAGCAGAAATCTTGAAAGCTTTGAAGGCATGCTTTGAACCCCAAATGAATGTAACCTATGAACAGTATGTGTTCAATATTAAGGCCCAAGGTGAAAAAGAGTCCATTGATCAATATGTGACTGCATTAACACAGCTCACAGAATCCTGTGAATTTGTACAACTAAAAGATGATCTAATTAAAGACAGAATTGTATTAAACATAAGAGATCCTGCAGTGAGAGCACATCTACTGAGCGAGAAGAAACCTACTCTCAGGAAAGCGATCAACATGTGCAGAGGCGCTGAGATTATAGATCAGTGGCTAGAGCATATTCATGGCAGAACAGACCAGGCCTTGCATTATGCTGATAGACATTCCAGGCCGAAAGGGCAGAAAGATCACGGACAAAGTGCAGGATGCAAATACTGCAGAGGACATCACACAAAAGAAAAGAAGGCATTTCCATCATGGGGAAAGTAGTGTTCTCACTGCAAAAAGCAGTTTGCACACAAGTGTTTGGCTTGAAGGAAGCACAATAAGCAAGTATGGATGGTCACTGGAGAGATATCAGTCGAAGATTCTGACGGATCACTATATACCATACAACAGGTTGGTTCAGTCAGGTCATTAGGTGATAAATAGTTTGTGACTGTTGGAATGATGATTGCAGAAGGAAAACATCAAGTGAACATAAAGTATCAGTTAGACACTGGTGTGTAATGCGACATCATGACCTTCACAGACCTGTGTGAAGTGGTTCAACATGGCGATCCAAAAATGAAGCCCTCTAAAGTAAGGTTGAGGCTATACGATGGCACCATACTAGTGCCAAGAGGACAAGTTACTCTGAGAGCCCAATGCAATGACAGAAGCGAAGATCTGGAGTTCCAAATCATAGTTGGCAAGCAAAACTCACTCATCTCAGCCGGAGCAAGTCTAAAACTTGGACTGGTAACCCTCAATGTGCAATGTCGCAGCACACTAAACCACTGACCGCAGAATAGATCCTAGAGGAGTACAATGATGTATTTACAGGTTCAGGATGTCTTTCTGGAGAATATCATCTAGAAGTAGATGAGAGGGTAAGATCAATGCAGCATCTGCCGAGGAAAGTTCCAGCTGCCCTAAAGGCCATCTTGAAAGACAAGATAAAAGAGCTGGAAAAGAAGGGAGTAAACAAGAAAGTGACAACTACGACAGAAGGGATTAGCAGCATGGCAGCAGTGAAACAACCTGGAAAGCTGAGAGTATGCATCAACCCAAAGGATCTAAATAAAGTTCTGAAGAGACCTCACTAGCCCATGCCAACCATCGAAGGAATTTTGCCACAACTTACAAAGGCAAAAATCGTCACTACCCTACATGCGAAGGATGGTTGCTAGCAAGTGAAGCTGGATGAAAGCAGCTGCTTTCTAACTACATTCTGGACATCATTCGGGAGATACAGATGGTTGCACACGCTATTTGGCATTTCCACAGCTCCAGAGGAGTATCAACGCAGACAACATGAGATAATTAGTGATCTTCCTGCATGGAAGCTACAGTGGATGATCTGCTAGTTTCTGGCTGCGGAGACACAATGGAAGAAGCCATTACTGACCACGATCAAAATCTAGTTCAACTGCTGGACAGAGCTCACCAGATGAACCTGAAGCTGAACAAGAAAAAATTACAATTAAAGATGCCCAACGTCAAGTACAAAGGTCATGTACTGACAGCAAAAGGTCTTTGCCCAGATCCCGAAAAAGGTGAGAGCAGCAGCCAGTGCAGTGTGTGTAACGAGTACCAAGCTAAGCAAGCTAAAGAGCTGTTGATGACACCTGACATCCCAGACAGACCATGGATGAAGCTGGGAGCAGACCTCTTCAGTTTTACAGGAACTGATTTTCTAGTAACCGTGCACTACTATTCTGACTACTGGGAGGTAGACCAGCAAACTTCAATAACTACTGGTGAGATTATAAAATGCCTGATAGCACACATCGGTCGTTACAGCATTCCAGACATTGTGATGAACAACAATGGCCCTCAGTTCATGAGTGAAGAATTCAGCCGCTTCATAAAAGATTGGGAAATTCAACATCATACTTCATTGCCACACTATCCCCAGCCAAATGGAAAGGCTGAGTCAGCAGTGAAAATCGTCAAAGGAATCATAAAGAAATCGAGCAAATCCAGCACAGATGTATACAAGCCAATCCTCGAGTAGAGATACACACCTACTGAAGGCATAGAAAGTAGTCCAGTACAAAGACTAATGTCATGCCGCACCCAAACTAGTCTTCCAATAGCAAAAAAGCTACTGAAGCCAGAAGTAGTAACAGGTGTGAGTGACAAAATCAAGGCAGAAAGCCAAATTTCATTTTGACAGAACTGCCAAACCATTGCCAGAATTAAACGTTGGAGAGCCAGTCAGGGTACAAACCTTCAACGCTCTCAACAAGAGTCAGCCCAAGTGGTAACTTGGGACCTGTGTAGAGGAGTTGTCACCTCGATCGTGCGCGGTGGAAGTGAACGACCAAATATACCGTCGTAACCGCAGGCACATACGCACAACTGGAGAAGCTGTTCCTTCCCTGCAGGCGGCCGATCAGGAAGATGTGATCTCACCATCTTCACAGACCACAGATCAATCATCAGTCCCAGAGGTCCACAGCACCCTAACAATGGAAATGGAAAAAAGTAGTTACCATGGGAACAACAGATGACACCGAACGACACTCCCTGGAGAAGGAAAATCACCCGGAATAACAGCCAACGACAATGTACACGTGCACCATTAAGAGACCATCACAATTTAAATACTGGGCTGAATTTTATTAGTGTGCCACACATCGCGATGGCGCGCGTTGAAGTTGGTGGCCAGCCCACACTGACCAGCTGCCGCCAAGCCCCGTGATATTACACGCGGGGGCTCATTTAAATGGAGGGGGTGGCCGCCGCATCCCCAGCAGTGGTAGCCAGCGCCACAGCGCAGGCGTTGGTGGCATTTTTAAAGGGCTTCAAGCCCTTCTGGTAAATTTAAATATTTAAAGTGCTGTCACAACACTTTTCATTCAAATAAAACATTAAAAGGTGGAGGCTCTGTCCCAATCCCCACAATGGTGTTTTTATTGTCTGATGTCATTGAAATGTATTTTAGTCCCACCGTGAACTTTCCCCCCCACCGTCACCACATTTGCCCTTCAACCCCTTTCCACCATCCCTACGGCCAATGATTATTGTTTTTCCCGCTCCCCCCACTGCACCACCCCCCCTGCCCTGATAATTTGTCTCCCCGCCCCACCAGTGTCTCGCCTCGGAACTCCGTACGGCGGCAGGTAAGTTAATCTGCATTTTAATTAACCTCATTTAATATTTTAATGAAGGCCTCACCACCAAATGGTAGGGTGCTGCACGCGAGGCCTCGCCACCACCACTAATATCTGACAGTGCCTTCTCGACGTCATGGGCCGCTCCAGCAAGCATTTTACTGACCTCCCCCCCCACGATCCACGACACTAAGGGGCTGATAAAATCCAGCCCACTATATATGCAATGCATGTGCAGAGACTGACGAGAATAACGAACTGCTAATGCATGAGAACAGTTGTGTACATCATGGGTAACTTAGGCAACTCACAGTGCCAATGATAATGCACGCAGTTTTTTTTTGTGTTTTTTTTGTATGGAAAGGGGGATTATTGGGATAGAAATGCAATACTGTACCAATGTGCCTCCTGGCTTGCTATAGTCATGTGTCCTCTACCATGAGGCTCTCACTGCAAGCATCCATCAGCAGGCATTTCAATAAAGACACAGTACAAGCAAGACTGTTGTCCTGTGAGCTCGTAACATGTGACCTTGCTGTCTAGCCAGCTGGCACCTGTGAAATACTTGTTCCCTGCCCTGGCTGCAGGCCACTCTTACTACATGCAGGTTACGCTGCTAAACTACCCTCCAAAGTAAGCTTAGTGTCAGCATCTGATCTGGTGACTGCAAGTGCGAGATTGAGTGACTGTGTTTCTTCCTCACTGACCTTTCACCTCTTTCTCTTCCACCGCTGCCTTGCCAGGTTGCAGTTCTTGGCTGTTTGAAAGGAGAACGGCACAGGAGTAATGTTGTGGTAGGGAGAGCACGGAGGAAAAGCAAGAGGTGCATGCTTACACCATTTGCAGCTTGTAAATCAGAAGAGATTGGGGGATAAGGGGGAAGTGAGATGTAAAAAGGGGGATTAGGTACGAGTGTACCATCATCTTCAATGGTTTCAGCCCTGCTGCTCGCCATGGTCTCAGTCTTGACTGCTCCAATAATGATCAACACTGTCTCCTCCATGTGTATAAAGATCATGCAGCCATGCCTGTTCCCTGTCTGTTAAATGCTGCTGCCTCCGGTTATGCACCACTTTGATCTGCAAGAGAGAGGGAAGAGTGTCAGTGAGTGTGGTGCAATGTGTTTGGGCAATATGGCTGTAATAGTTGAATAGCTGGAAGTGCGTGCAAGCTGTGAGATGTGGGCGCAAGGCTTGCTGAAGTGCTAAGTGTGTGAGGGTGAGGTGAAGCTATGAATGTTAGGTTTGAATCGTGATTGAGGGAGATTGTTGTTAGGGGTGATAGAGGTATGGGGAATTGAGCAGTGTGTGAGGCTAGTGGTTTATTTGTAAGGATATAGCATTTGAAGATGCGTTCACTGACCTTGACCACTCATGTGAGGTGATTGAACTTCTTGTGGCACTGCTTTCATTTTCTTGGGGTTAGACTGCCAGTATTGACCGTGACGGCTGGGCCTTTGCAACCTCTGTCTGGAGGGCTACCTGGCCCACTGTGGCTAGAGGACACCTCTTCTCCTATCTGGCTCCTGCAACAAGGCCTCCAGTGCTGCCTCTGAAAACGTTGGAGCATGTTGCCACCCCTGTTTTGTCATTAGTCACGATTCTTGCAGGTCAGACTCTCTTCCATAGCCACTTCCAGCAGCTGCTACAGCCAGAATACACCTTCCCTTAAGAAGTGCAGGTTGCCTTTAATTAATGAAGACTAGTGTTAAGAGGTACCAGCCTCGCACTAACTTGGGCCCCCTGCTGATGCATGCAGCCTGTCAACAGCACTGTTTAGCACTGGGCTGCATGCTACAATAATTTAAGTGAGCAGGCAGCATGAAATTTGTCTGCTGCCTGCATCAGAAGCAACAGGCGTGGGTTACTCACGCATTGCAAACACTGTGCTCATTTTTGGGGGCTATCCAATTTTGCCTCCTATACCTTGCATTAGTTATGAATAATAGGCTGTCGCATTGCTCAGTCGCACATCACAGAGTCTTTGAAGTGTTTTGTGGCTACATTAAAAATGATCTGGTCACCTGATATGAATTATTATCTATATTAAATTTTGAGACTAACAATAATGTTGAATAGGCATTGACTTTAGTGGTCTCTGGAGTACTCACACAAGTGTAATGCTTCAATTCATTTGACTGATATAGAGCTATAGGCCAATTTTACATCTGACTTCTATTACTTGCCATTATCTGGGCTTATGGCAATGACTACCGTTTATCTCACTATACTGGTATTTTGTGTGTGATCCATTTTATCTTTGGGCAGTTTCTTCTTTGTATATGCAAGGACCTTTTTTGGTTTCCTGGAAGCCATAGGAAGCAAATTGTTTTATTTTCCACTCAACCAACTCTGAATACGGTATAAAGAATAAATTTTCCATTTTTGTTTAAAACACTCACTTTTATGTAACCATACTGCCTCACATTTTCTGTAACAAGCTATTGTTAAGATTGAATGTAGCATATTGGGTGGCACAGTGGTTAGCACCGTAGCCTCACAGCTCCAGCGACCTGGGTTCAGTTCTGGGTACAGCCTGTGCGGAGTTTGCACGTTCTCCCTGTATCTGCGTGGGTTTCTGCCGGGTGCTCTGGTTTCCTCCCACAGCCAAAGATTTGCAGGTTGATAGGTAAATTGGCCATTGTAAATTGCCCCTAGTGTAGGTAGGTGGTAGGAGAATGGTGGGGATGTGGTAGAGAATATAGGGTTAATGTAGGATTAGTATAAATGGGTGGTTGTTGGTCAGCACAGACTGGGTGGGCCGAAGGGCCTGTTTCAGGGCTGTATCTCTAAATAAATAAATATAAATTTCTGCATTCCTACAAACATATAGGATATGAGATTGTGCCTATGACTTTACTCATGAACAGTTCTTGGACTCAGTTGTGTCAGCATGAGAAGACACAGGGCACGACGCTAATAGGAAAGCTGATTTGTCCCAAACCTAGATTTGTTAGCAGATGAAAAAAAACTCAACTGGAGAAGGGAAGAGAGAAAGGGGAAAACTGGAGGACAAAAAATCCTTCTACACCTTTCCCTCTTCTTCTACACTTTGTTTGTCTTTCAGTTTATTTAGTTTTTTTGATTATGTTTCTCCTACACCCTTTTAATTCTCTGCCTCTTGCATGTCTCCATTATATCTTGGTTCCTCTCCATTTCTTTAATTGTCTTTAATTTTCTTTCTTCTCCACGTGCTGAATTTCATAATTGTTTTTTAACCTATATCTTACATTCTTGCTTTCAACTTCATTACCTCACCTCACTCTCTCCGTGTATTCCCAAAAGGTTATTTTTCTTATGACAATCACGCCTGCCTCAGCTGAACTTTGAACTTGTGCACTGTCTACTGTGGGCTGCCATGTTCCGTCATACACTAACAAACCAAACAAATTTACAGACATTATTTTAGAATATGCTTGTGTCTGATGAAGTTTCATTTACTGTGTTGCAATGAAAGCATAGATATTTTAACCTGTGTGGTCTTGGAGTTGTCACTGATCCCAGATAGAGGAATATATAGAAAAAAAAAGCAAAATCCTAAAGGAATCCTGGAAATTTTCCTGTTCCTGTTACTGTATAAAATTTTCAGTCATGACAATAGTCCAACATTCCACGTAAATTGTTATCATATGTTTCCTTTGTCAAATATTGCAAACTGCTGTAAAGCAAGTCAAAGTTAGCCTTCTCAATGTATGAAATGCCACTACTCAGTTGTTGAAACCAGGTCAACACCATTAGAGCCTGAAGTTGCAGCTTACTTTAAATAGTACTGGCATTTCTTAGGATATACATTATGGCTGGGGGATAAAACTACCAATGAGATTAGAAAGTTATGATTTCTTAACCAATCCAGTGAGAACAATTCGAAAAATGAGACAGGTGCAAACATTTGCACCTATCAGCAAATAGCTTTGAAGATTAACCTTACTTTGAATAATAGTGGCAAACTTGACATCTGCCACAAAGCTGATTTTTATTTTTATCCCACAGCCTGCTCTGCGACTTTTATTTGCAAAGCTGAAGAATGACATTGATCTAGTTTTAGTGAATGTTTTCAAAACCTGGGACCTTGCTGTATCACTGCACATTCAACCACAAGAACATCCGTTAATTTTTCTTCCATTTGTTTGTGTTTAGTGTTGTTGCTATTAAGACTCCTGCGCTGGAATTCGTTAATTGGATTAAGATGCTATGAATTATGGAACTGCACTGCATTTAGCAATCATAATACTAAATATGCAATACTATTTGACGAAAGGACACAACAAAAATGAGCTACAGCTGACAAAATAATTCTGCTCTTGTCCTTTTTAAAAACATATTTTATTTTCTGCCATTCTCCCTCTCTATTGACTTGATGGAGCTACTCAATATTATCCATTATCCATGCTAAGAAAGGCATGAATGTGTTCTGGGTTGTAATCATTCCCATCTCTGTCGTCAATGCTGTTCCATGGTTGTTTAATACGAGGTGCACAAATGCAAGGCAAATGGTTTAGTTCCTTTTGTTCTGAGATGGAGGCATTAAGTTGTAGCTTTGTGATTCATTTAGTACTCGAATAACTAGAGTAATAAGCACCTTAAACATTCACTCCATTCACCACTGGCACACAGTTGCAGCAGTGTTTACCATCTCCAAGATACACTGTAGCAACTGGGCAAGGCTCCTTCGACAGCACTTTGCAAACCCTTGAGCTTTACCACTGAGAAGAACAAGGGCAGCTGGTGCATGGGAACACCACCACCTGCACATTTCCCATGCATAATTCAGCAGCGCCCACCTCTGACAGTAGGGCTGCTGGTCTTTTAGTGCTGGATGGCTTCCTATTGGCTCTCCAGACCTGGGAGCCCAACCGTCGCCCTTAATTGGACAGGGCTCCTGGAGATGGCCACTAAATTGACCACCTCCTCCAAAATCTCCCTCGGGATCCTGCTGCCAGCATATCTCGGTTCCCGATTCGCGTTTCAACCCAATGGCGGGATCAGAACCCAGGAAAGAAAATTCTGCTTGGAATGTTTGACCACGACATGAGGCCCTGCCTATGGAGACCAGGATGACAATATAAAATCATACCATTGCCTAGTAGTATGCAGCAATGGGGTAACCCTGGATAGAAGGAGGTAGCTGCAAATCCAAGGAACCAGGGTTGTTAAGAGGTTTTCCAACAGGAGAAGTCAAAATGGACATTGAGAAGAAGCAATCGCAGGAGGTGTAATACCTGCCCATTTACCGACTCTCTCCTCACTATCCAAGGCCCCAAATAATCCTTTCAGGTGAAGCAACGATTTACTTGTACTTCTTTCAATTTAGTATATTGTATTTGCTGCTCACAATGTGGTCTCCTCTACATTGGAGATATCAAACGCAGATTGGGTGACCGCTTTGCGGAACACCTTCGCTCAGTCTGAAAGCATGACCGCGAGCTTCCAGTTGCAGGCCACTTCAACACCACCCCCTGCTCTCATGCCCACATCGCTGTCCTGGGATTGCTGCAGTGATCCAGTGAACATCACACAAGCTCGAGGAACAGCATCTCATTTACCGATTAGGCACGCTACAGCCTGCCGAACTGAACACTGAGTTCAATAATTTCAGAGCACGACGGGCCCCCCCTTTATATTTTATTTTTAGTTATTATTTATTGCTTATTTTATTTTAGTTTGTTTAGTTTGTTTCTGCTGTGCCTACCCACTGTTATTTTTCATGTTTGTGCTTGGGGTCAGGCTGTTCATTTTTCTGTTAATTAACACCCTCTCTGCACTAATGCTTTGTCTTTCACCACACCATTAACATACCATTTGCCTTTGTTCCATGACCTTCTGGTCAATTATTCTCTGTGACCTTGTCCTATCAACCCACCTTCTCTCTGGTTATCTCTTGCCCCACTCCGCTTTATTTGCTTAAAACCTATTACATTTCTAATATTTGCCAGTTCTGATGAAGGGTCACTGACCTGAAATGTTAACTCTGCTTCACTTTCCACAGATGCTGCCAGACCTGCTGAGTATTTCCAGCATTTCTTGTTTTTATTTCAGATTTCCAGCTTCTGCAGTATTTTGCTTTTATATTGTTGAGAAGAAGCACCTCTTCACAGAGGATCATAGAGCAAATGCTATCCAATAATAGTTCCTTTTTGTAACATTAGCACCCCTGTTTTTTGGAATCGGAAATTATGACTGATAGACCAGAGCCAGTTGTTGGGTTTGCAAACTACATGTTAATATGAGAGTTCAATGGTTTGTTGTTGTTCTGACTCATTAATAGCACAGACTCAGTACGGTATGATTAGAGTGCGCATGTATATTTTAGAATAGGACTGCTCATGGCTAGTTGAGTGCCATGCCTCCCACATTGACCTAGATTTTAATTTTCATCTCCCACAAATCACACAAAACATATGAAGGTCTCTTTCTTATCAAGGAAACTGAAGACATTTAAGAATGTGTGAATTCACTACTGAGTGAACATGAGTCTGCAGCATGCAACTGCTTTAAAAATGGGACTAATTAACTTATTTCTATGAAATGCCACGGAGCAGAAAATGTAAGGATTCCTTTTCCTTTTCTGTTGTAGTAACTTGTGCTCATGAAGTTTTATTTCACTTTATTTTGGTGTGTCTAGTGCTGCCATTTGGGGGAAATTATTTTATTTTCCAGTCTTGATCATTATAAACTTGCCTCTGCATGTCTGCAACTAGATATGTTAAATGCACACCTGTATGTCTCTTATAATATCTATGTTGCTCTGGTGCCACAGATATATTGGCCTGAAATTTGCATTGTAATGACGGTGAAACTGTCAGCATTCTCCATCATTAATGTGTAAAACTAAGCAACTTCTGGCATCCACACATGTGCAGTTAAATGTGGAAATCCAGAAGTTGCTGTCAATGATACCCTGCCCTTCCATAGGGTGCGCTGTTGCTGTCTTTACAGATGCCGTCAGTTTGGAATTGATGATTTGATGTGAACATCAACTTTTAATGCACTATTCTTGCTGTAAAGCCATTAGAAAGGTTAGGCCTTGTTGAATGAGGTGTAACTGGGTTTGTAACATCATACTAGGTCATAATTACTGCTGAACAGCCTCTCTGGGCCTGAAAAGCTAATTTTAGAAGTCTTGAGTGTCATTGCCTCCATTCCATGATAAAAATTCCATAGATCTTTAAAATAATATATATTTTTTAAAGTTTGTTTATGATGGGCTAGATTTTATAAGCTTGCCAGTCCGTCTGTGCAGACCACATGTCATGGAGCTGCTGCGAAATTCAACACGGTGGCTCATTTAAATGGCTGGGGCGGACCACCCTCCCCGATGAAATTATGTCTGAATCACATTACTGTGCAACCCATCACATGATAAATAAAGCACTTTCAGTGGGTTAGTATCCCAATGACGTGGAGAGGGTGGGTGCTTTATCCCCAGCAATGACATCAGGCGTCACTGCGCAGGCGCTGCTCCATTTTTAAAGGGCTTCGAACCCTACATTACAATTTAAATTTTTTAAAGAAACAGTGCTTTTAAAAAATGAAATAAATTTATCCTGACCCTCTCCCATGGGGGGCCTCAGCCCCCGATGTCGGGGGGGAGGGCTGGGGGGTTGCTGGAACATCGAGCCTGATATTTCAGTTTCTACCTTAATCCCAGGTTTATGTCCCAATCTTAATTTCACTCTCTGTAAAAGATTAAAAAGTAATGATAATCAGTCCTTTTCACATCCTGGTGGCAAAAACAGAAAGACAGATTATTATCCGAACAGCGACAGATTGGGAAAGGGGGAGGTACAGCGAGACCTGGGTGTCCTTGTGCACCAGTCGCTGAAAGTAAGCATGCAGGTGCAGCAGGCAGTTAAGAAGCCAAATGGTATGTTGGCCTTCATAGCGAGAGGATTTGAGTACAGGAGCAAGGATGTCTCGCTGCAATTATACAAGGCCTTGGTGAGCCCACATCTGGAGTATTGTGTGCAGTTTTGGTCTCCCTTATCTCAGGAAGGATGTTCTTGCTATGGAGGGAGTGCAGCGAAGGCTCACCAGACTGATTCCTGGGATGGCAGGACTGACGTATGAAGAGAGATTGGTTCGATTAGGCTTGTATTTGCTCGAGTTTAGAAGAATGAGAGGGGATCTCATAGAAACCTACAAAATTCTAACAGGAGCGGACAGACAAGATGCAGGAAGGATGTTCCCAATTGCGGGGGAGTCTAGGACCAGGGGTCACAGTCTAAGGATAAGGGGTAAGCCATTTAGGACTGAGATGAGGAGAGATTTCTTCACCCAGAGAGTGGTGAACCTGTGGAATTCCCTACCATGGAAAGCAGTTGAGGCCAAATCATTAAATATATTCAAGAAAGAGTTAGATATAGTTCTTAGGGCTAATGGGATCAAGGGATATGGGAAGAAAGCAGGAACAGGTTACTGAGTTTGGATGATCAGCCATGATCGTATTGAATGGTGGAGCAGGCTTGAAGGGCCAAATGGCCTATTTTTCTATGTTTCTATGTTTTTCTAACAAAACAAAAGCTGCCAAAGTACTGTTTTTTTTATCATTGTTCCATCTGTATCCATCTTCAGAGATACATTTTGTAACTGGGAATTATCTATCGCTTTCTGGCTTCTCCAGTTGGTCAGCATGATCTGCTATTCTCCTTCAGTCTGTTAAGAAAATGAGTTATCATTCACATGGCATGTTTTTTTTTAAAGAAAATAACTTGATGAGCACTTACTGCCAGTTTTTTCTATTATAAGTTGCTATGTCTGCATTTACAATGGGAACTGTCTATCTAAACATTTCATGCTGCAATTACACCCTTTCCCTGCCCATCCTCCCCAGTCGATGTGCTGAAGTGCCATCACTGGTGGGAGAGTATAGCTACAGCATGCCTTGTTTTCCTAGCTATTGTATATGTGGACATATGAATTTATACTGGAAATATATAAAAAATGGAACATAAAAATTAGGACTGAATTCCCTTTAACTGCCCTGGAGCAGTTATTCCCAAGTGACCAACTGAAGCCTACAGTTGGTCTTAACTCCTGTGTAATAGATCCTCGATGTCTTTGTGTGTGTGATTATGTATGTTGTACTTCTCCATTTTGAGATTGTTAGAATTTCGAGGCTGCAAAACCTTTTTCATGAATATAATACCTTTAAATTCTGTCTGCATCAAAGATGTTTTATTTTGGCAGAATATTCTGAGCTACTTTTAGAGGTTGTTGTTCCCTCCATTTCCTACACCGTACAGCCCGTCATTTTGCTTGCTTTCAATGCTGGAACATTACCCTTTTCTTAACGGCCACTACATCATACCATTTAAACCTGTCATGGAATATGTCAAATTAATTAGCCCTTTTTCAACAGAATTATTTTCCTACATCAATGCTTTTATCATCTAGGATGGTGTTATTATTAACTCCCCTAGAGTTTCAGGCTTTTGCTTCAGCACCAATTAAATGCTAATATTCCTTCAATCAAACAAATCAGTGTAAAACAAAAAAACAGAAAATGCTGGAAACACTCAGCAAGTCATGCAGCATCTGTAAAGCATGTTAATGTTTCAAGCTTAGCCCTTTGCCAGAACTCAATATGAGTTCCTTCAAGTTTGACTATTTCCATGTACAGATATATCTCTTCAACTGTATTGCTTAGAAAATCTAGTACATACTTGCCTCTACACCACCAGCTACTGGGAATAAACATTAAGCCCAGAGTCTCCCTCTCTCCTTCCTCCCCCACTCCTTAATGGGTTTGCCAGCAGTGGTGGGTTAAATGCATGTGTCTCCTACTTTATCACTAAAATATTTCATTTGCCTTCTATCCCAACATCTAGAAAATTAACAGAGAGCATCCCACCAACAGCATTAGGAAAATGGATGCGTCTTTCCATTACACCTTCAGGGGAAGTGTGTACAAAGTCTGCATTAGGTAGCCTGAGGTAGGAGGTCACTTCACAAAACAAAACTGCCAAGAATTAGAGAACTCCACTGTGCTCCAAAGAGAAAACACAGGAAAGCATTTAGGTATGTGAATGCTGCCAAACAACATCACTGAAAACTGAGTATTTTCTAAAGTAAAAACAGAAAATGCTGCAAATACACAATAGGTCTGTCGGCAGCTGAAAAAGCAAAGATAGGTGAAAGTTTAGGGTACGCACCCTTTGTTAACATTTTTCCAGATGCTGCTAGACCTGCTGTGTGCGTCCAGCTCTTTTTATCTTATTTCAGATTTTCAGCATTTGGATTTTTTTTCTTATATTTTTTGAAAGTTTGGCTTGTTTGTTTTTTGACTAAACATTCTCATCTTTTAGGGGAAGTATAGTAGACTTGTATAAGCCAAAGCTTTCAATATACTGAATATAAATAAACCAGTAAATTAGGTACTAAAATGCTGTGTTATTTTACTATGCTGGTTGTTTTGCAATGCATCTTCAGGTAAAGCTTCCCTATTGAATTCATATTTTTGTCACACTACTGTGCCTCGCAGCAGTCTGCTTGTAATAGTAAGACAACAAACCTTGCTTTTAAACACATTAATGCATTTATATATTCAATATAAAGTAACATAATTGCGAGGGAGTGCCAGACCTCTAATACAATCTGAGGGTTCTGCTGTATTTATAAGATGCTTGATTTCCACTCCTGTGGTTTTATGAGTTGATCAGGATGCCACAACTTAACTACACTCTTGGAACACACTCCAGCTTGTTTCTTCTACAGTTGCACTGCTCATCTGTAAAACACGCAAGAATGAGATCCATTTCACTCATGGCGGCAGGCCATTTAAGCATGTGTTGCAAACAGTCCATTGGAGAAATGGGGAAAATAAGTTTGTTGGTCCTAATTTAGTTAAAGAATGGAATGCAGTCTATGATTAACACAATTCCTTGTTGCAAGATTAAACATTGTGTCAGTTTGCATCTTGTGGAGATTTCATAAATATTTACGATTAACATGGCTGGGATAATTTTCTTCTCGACATGCTAAGCTTTGAAGCACACTTCAAACGTATCCTGTCATTACTGTTTTGTAATAAGAGTTAGATTTTAGAAGTCATGCAAATGTGTTCAATGCATTTCCAAATTTAGTTCAGCTATCTCATAATATTTGTTGTCAAACAACTGAAGTGATTTCACTCTGCGTAAAAATGCTTGCTTATTTGTATACTGACATATTAGTTTGAACAATCAGCTTGTAATTGAACTATTGCTTTGTGCTTTCTTGACAGCTTTACATACTGGAGTGAAAATCGGATACGGAGGTCTAAGTTTACTTTGTACATCTGGCCCAGTAGTTGGAAACAGTAAAGTGTGTAATTGGAAAGTTCTTGTTTATAACATTTGTCAGAATTCAAAGGCACTTGGTGATTGTTTTTAAGGATATCTGGAATTCAACATTCTCTATATGTCTGGCTGTGCGTAATTTCATTCAGGTTGGGTAAGAAGTCTATGACTTGCCAAACTAAATCCTGAGAATTGCTCAGGTGCTGGTGTGTATTGCAGAAAATTCGCAATTGTCAGTTGCCTAATTTTACATCTGCAGTTTTAATAGCTATTGACAATGCTTCATGAAAGACTACCCATATCTAAGGATTTGGCAAAATTATAATAGTTTTTGCTTTATATTTGGGCATGTTAGCATTCACATTTTAAACTGCATCTCAAAATTCTCAAACCACTGAGAAATAGAATTTGTATGTACACTAGGGCCTAGCAATTCCATCATGCTGTTCCCATATTACAGACTTAAAACAGACACCTCAGTGTCCAATATGGCAGGCAGCATGAGTGCAATCCTGCATCATGTGTGCAATATTTTCCTGTAAAACAGAAAGGATGTGTTAGTGGCAGCTTTGTGAACTGTTTTGAGAACGTCTCTATCATGATGGATTAGTTCACGTGTTGGGCTGAAATTTATGGGGCCTGCAGGAGTGGTTTATGAAGCGGGGTTGCTGGCAAATCAGAAGGAAGGGGAGGGTGGAGTGCCTATTGCCTTCCCACTGCCATGGCATTTTGCCAGCGGTAGGGAAATTAGAGAACTCCTGCCCAGAGGCCAATTGTGCCACTTAAGTGACCGGTTAGGGGCCTCTTCCCGCCGCTGCTGGTAAAATACCAGCTGGGCCCGTACCATGTGGGGAGATTGCCTGGTCAACCCTGGCGGCCTTCCTGTGCGCTCTTGCTGGGGGGGGGGGGGCGGGGGGTGCGCATGGGGCGCCCTCCTAATCAGGCACCTGTGGCCCCCCAGCGGCAATGGCCACCCCTGGGGCAACAACCCCGCCCTCACCAACCACCACCTCGCTGGGGCCTGACTGACTGGCCCCAACAACTCCCAACCCCATTTACCTTGCTGTGAAGCCAGCATCTATTGCTGTGCCTCTCAGCTGGGTGCAGTTCCAGCAGTGGCCATCACTCGCAGTGGCGCTGCTTAGCTGCCAGCCCTCCAATTGGCTGGCAACTCCTGGAGGCGGGCACTCATCCTTTAAAGGGACGGGAGCCCTGATGGCCCTCATTATCTGTTAAAATAGCATAGAATTCAGCCGGGCTCCCCGAAACAGCTGAGGCAGGATTGCCCCTGGCTTTCCCACCTGCCATTGGGGCCACTGCTGCCCCAACAAAATCCAGCCTGTTGTGTGCAAGATGTGAGGTGCAGGGAAGGGAGGGTTGCAATAATGCAGAGAATAGAAGGTCCAGAGTGTGTGAGTGGGAGGAGAAGGAGGTGAAGTGTGGTACAGTGATTTGTAAGAGAGTGAAAGTAGGCATAGACAGACACCATTGAGAGCAGTGAGGCTGAGGTGATGGAGGTGTAAGGAGAGCGTGCTTAAGGTGAGAGGTAAGATTCTCACCTTAATGACTCTTGTGAGTCCATTAATCTTTTCCTGGAATTGGAGATAAGCTCCTGGCATTGACCTCCTCTCAACCTCTTCCCACTGGAAGTGTTACCTGCACTCCCCACAACCCCTGGAAATGGAAATACCTTCCTCCTGCACATCGCCTCCATAAACTATTTTGGCAAACTCGAGATTATTTATTTATTTAAATGGGGTTATTATCTGATAAATGGTCTTGTAGGTTTTTTACATGTGCTGGTCACAGCAATAATTGTAAGAAAATCACCTGTACCCCATGATTTGAAAGATTTGGATGTGTGCATCTTTCCTCATAATTTAGTAGTTGTTACATAGTCGCTTTACTTTGAAGTGAGTTAAAATTGAAATCTGATGTATTTTGATCTGTTATGTATTGTTGTAGTGTAGATCAAGTGTTGTTTAAAGAAATCTCAGATTCTTTGTAGGGCGAAAGAATAACTCATTTCTTATACACATATAGTTAATTACACTCTCCACAAGCCTGTCTAGCCAACACACCTCATGCTGCTTCCAACTTCCTCCTAGCCTAATACCCATGTGAGTATTACATCATCACTACAGTGGGGTTTACTTTCACTGTCTCAAACATTAACCCTTTCAACCCCTATACGACATGATTGATATATGAAACAATTCTAGAAACTTATAAATTAGCTCTGTCCTTGTAGCTAAGATGCTTGCTTCAGTCCTCTGATCACTCATTTTAATTTGAGTGTGACGTGATAATCAAGTTACTTAGGCAGGTAGAGGGAGATTTGCTCTTTGGGAATATAATTTTGGTACAGATAGCCCAATCATGAAGCATAAGTTTACAATCTTGCCACAAAAGTCAAAAGAGGGACCCGCCCCTCCCACACAACCCTCCCCTCCATACTGGAATAACAGCAGGGCCCAAATTGCAGGGAAAGGAATTTTAACATTAAGGATCGTTGTTGGATTTGCCATGAGGACTTCCTGCAACACAACAAAAAACTATACCTGATCAGTTGAGAAAGTCAAAGTCACTTTATAAATGCAAAAATCTTCTTTACTTATCCAAATTTGGAAAGTTTAGATGCAGTTTGGTAGAGCCAAGTCTTAAGGAGCCCCAAGTATGCACAGAGGTATGACTGAGGTTTAAGCAGCTTTTTTTCATTCATTTCATGGGATGTGGGCATCGCTGGCAAGGCCAGCATTTGTTGCCCATCCCTAATTGCCATTGAGAAAGTGCTGGTGAGCTTCCTTCTTGAATCATTGCAGTCCATCTTGTGCAGGTACACACACAGTGCTATTAGGGAGGGAATGCCAGGATATTGATCCAGTGACAGTGAAGGAATGGCGATATATTTCCAAGTCAAAATGGTGTGTGGCTTGGAGGGGAACTTGCAGGTGGTGGTGTTCCCATGCATCTGCTGCTGTTGTCCTTCTGGATGGAAAAGGTCATGGGCTTGGAAGGTGCTGTCGAAGGAGGCGTGGTGAGTTACTGCAGTGCATCTTGTATATGGTACACACTGCTGTCACTGTGTGTCGGTGTTGGAGGGAGTGAATGTCTGAAATGGCAGATGGGGTGCTGATCAAGCGGGCTGCTTTGTCCTGGATGGTGTCAAGCTTCCTGAGTGTTGTTGGAGCCAACTCAGCCAGCCAAGTGGAGAATATTCCATCACACCCCTGACTTGTGCCTTGCATATGGTGGACAGACTTTGGGGAGTCAAGAGATGGGTTACTTGCTGCAGAATTCCCATTCTCTGACCTGCTCTTCTAGTCACAGTATGTATGTGACTGGTCCAGTTCAGTTTCTGGTCAATGGTAACCCCCAGGATGTTGACAGTGGAGCATTCAGCAATGATAATGCCATTGAATGCCAAAGGGAGATGGTTATATTCTCTCTTGTTGGAGATCGTCATTATTTGGCACTTGTATGGTGCGAATGTTACTTGCCACTTATCAGCCCAAGCCTGAATGTTGTCCAGGTCTTACTGCATATGGACACGGATTGCTTCAGTATCTGAGGAGTTGTGAATGGTACTGAGCATCATATAGTCATAAACGAACATCCCCACCTCTGACCTTATGATGGAGGGAAGGTCATTGATGAAGCAGCTGAAGATGGTTGACACTACCCTGAGGAACTCCTGCCACAATGTCCTGAGGCTGAGATGATTGGCCTCCAACACCCACAACCATCTTCCTTTCTGCAAGGTATGACTCCAACCAGTGGAGAGTTTTCCCCCTGATTCCCTTTGACTTCAATTTCGCTAGGGCTCTTTGATGCCACACTTGATCAAATGCTGCCTTGATGTCTAGGGCAATCTCACCTCACCTCTTGAGTTCAGCTCTTTTGTCCATGTTTGAACCAAGAGAACCACTGTAATGAGATAAGGAGCTGAGTGGGCCTGGCAGTACCCAAACTGAGCATCCATGAACAAGTTGTTGCCTTTTGAGTGGCACTCGATAGCACTGTCAACAACACCTTTCATCACTTTGCTGATGATCGAGAGTAGACTGATGGGGCGGTAATTGGCCAAATTGGATTTGTCCTGCTTTTTTTTGTGGACAGGACATACATATAGATGCCAGTGTTGTATCTGTACTCAAACAATTTGGCGAGAGGCGGGGCTAGTTCTGGAGCACAAGTCTTCAGCACTACAGCCGGGATGTTGTCAGGTCCCATAGTCTTTGCAGAATGCTGTGCCTTCAGCCATTTCTTGATATCATGTGGAGTGAATAGAATTGGCTGAAGACTGGCATCTGTGATGCTGGGGACTTCAGGAGGTGGCTAAGATGGATCATCCTGGCACTTCTGGCTGAAGATTGTTGCAGATTCCTCCGCCTTTTCCTTTCCACTGATGTGCTGGGCTGTTCCGTCATTGAGGATGGGGATAATTGTGGAGCCTTCTCCTCTGGTTAGTTGTGAAATTATCCAGAATCATTTACAACTGGATGTGGCAGGACTGCAGTGGCGCAGTGGTTAGCACTGCAGCCTCACAGCTCCAGCGACCCAGGTTCAATTCAGGGTACTGCCTGTGTGGAGTTTGCAAGTTCTCCCTGTGTCTGCGTGGGTTTTCTCCGGGTGCTCCGGTTTCCTCCCACAGCCAAAAGACTTGCAGGTTGGTAGGTAAATTGGCCATTATAAATTGCCCCTTGTATAGGTAGGTGGTAGGGAAATATAGGGACAGGTGGGGATGCGGTAGGAATATGGGATTAGTGTAGGATTAGTATAAATGGGTAGTTGATGGTCGGCACAGACTCGGTGGGCCGAAGGGCCTGTTTCAGTGCTGTATCTCTAAATAAAAATAAAATAAAAATAAAAATTTGATCTGTTGGGTATGGGAGCACTTAGCTCTGTCTGTTGCATACTGCTTCCACTGTTTGGCATACAAGTAGTCCGTCGTTGTAGCTTGACCAAGTTGACACCTCATTTTTAGTTATGCCTGGTGCTGCTTCTGGCATGCTCTGCTGCATTATTTATTGAATCAGGGTTGGTCCCTTGGCTTGATGGTAATGGTAGAGTGAGGGATATGCTGGGTGATGAGGTTACAGATTGTGCTTGAATACAATTGATGGTCCAAAGCACCTCACGGATGCTCAGTTTTGAGCTGCCAGATTTGTTCTGAATCTATCCCATTTAGCATGGTGATAGTGCCACACAACATGATGGAGGGTATCCTCAAAGTGAAGACTGGGACTTTGTTTTCACAAGGATTGTGCCGTGGTCACTCCTGCCAATACTGTCATGGACAACTGTAATTGCATCTGGTAAATTAGTGAGGACAAAGTCTAGTAGTTTTTTCCCCTCTTGTTGGTTCCCTCACCACCTCCCTCAGGTCCAGTCTGGCAGATATGTCCTTCAGGATTCGGTCACCCTGGTTAGTAGTGGTGCTACCGAGCCAGTCTTGATGTTGGACATTGAAGTTCCCCACCCAGAGTACCTTCTGTGCCCTTGCCACCCTCAGTGCATCTTCCAGGCAGTGTTCGACATGGAGAAGTACTGGTTCATCAGCTGAGGGAGGGCAATAGGTAGTAATCAACAGGAGGTTTCCTTGTCGTGGTGCCATCAAAGGGTGTGGAGTCAATGTTGACGACTCCCAGGGATACTCCCTCTCAACTGTGTACCACTGTGCCGCCATCTCTGGTGAGTCTGTCCTGCTGGTAGGACAGGATATATCCAGGAATTGTGATGGTGGTATTTGGGACATTGGATACAAGGTATGTTTCCGTGAGCATGACTTTGTCAGGCTGTTGCTTGACTAGTTTGTGGGACAGCTCTCCCAATTTTGGCACAAACGCCCAGATGTTAGTAAGGAAGACATTGCAGGGTCGACAGGGCTATGTTTGCCGTTTTTGTTTCTGGTGCCTAGGTCGATGCTTGGTGCTCCATCTGGTTTTATTTCACCAGAGCTGCTTCCTGCTGCTTGACCAACTGGAACTACCTCATCATTGGCCATTGGGTTGAAGGGTCTTTTGAAGCTGAGTGGGAAAATTTCTGGGCCGCAATGACAGGTCCATCCCTCCAGGTTCCATTAGTAAGCCAAGTTGCTAGGTCAATAATCAACAGTACCCTTAACTATTGCAGGCCTGCTCGGTTCAGTTATTTAATTACTGAGACTTCCACAGAAGGCAGATTTGATGCTGAGCCTCCGTTATTAGGTGTGTCATCATGAAATTACCACAGTCCCAAAAAATGAAAGCCATCCTGTTAACCTATTTCCAGCACTTACTATTTTTATTTCAGATTTCCAGCATCCACTGTATTTTGCTTTTATTAACCTATTTTCCATACTTCCTCTCCAGCAGGCGGATAATCTACTGAGAAGCGTAATATTCCAAAAAGGGCTTATGTTTCTAATAAGATAGGGAAGAAAAACAAAATAATATAAGAGCAAAATAGTATTATGTGCCTGAAGAGCCTATTCTGTCTTGTCAAGTGCACAATTTTCTTGGTCTGTTAGTACTCAACATTGTTTTTACTGAGAAAATATTTACAGATGTGTTGTAAAAATTTTGACTTTGGCTCCCTTGCCTTGCAACTGAGGTACCTCTTGTAAGCTGAACATGAGGGTGGTTGGTTACAGAAATTGTAAAATACCTTTACCAGTTGAGGAAATCTTACAGGAATTCAGAAAACATTGGACAGAGAAGAAATTTGGTCCTGTTTTGTGGATTTTATAGATTAGATCAGTGTTGAATACAGTGGCAACTCATTAAATCTATTTTACAGTAACATATCAATTAATTTGTAACTTCCCAACCAAGTAACTGCTGAGAGGCTTCTTGAATTCTTACAGTTTTACCAGAACTGTTGCACAATAATACAGGATAAACTGTTAAAAAAACTAACCAGATATGTTTCTAAAGCTTCTAGAATTTGTATAATCTGATATACATTGCTTTTGTTATATTTCTTACATAAAGTTCAATTATTTAATTTGCTGTATTAGGCATTTGGAAATAATTAGACTGTTTTTAGGATTGTTTATTTAATATTCTAAGTTTCCATAAACGGCAATTGGCAGACTCAATTTTTAAAATAAATTCCAACTGTGATGGGGAGTTACATACTTAAACTAGTTAAATTTAGAGGTTGTTGTGACTGTTTTCTCTTAAATACAATTCAATATTGCATAAAGGCCATTTAGAGAGAAAACAAAATTGGTCAGCCAGTGAATTATTTTCCATTATAGGATCATGCGAAAACCCAAGAATAGTAAATGGTAGGCAAGAGATATTTAAAATCGAAGAAAATTAAACCAAACCATGATGCCACCAGGGAGTGGTCTGATCTGAAGGATTAGAATGTTACTGTTGAATGTTTTTGCTTTTTAAAAAAAAAGTTATCAGCTGTTTGGTTTGATTTCTGTAAGGTTTTAATACAGTTTCATACTCAATGGGGAATTTTAAGCAGAAAAAAGGATGGGTGTTGGTTGAGTAGGAGACGGCTAAAGTTTTAAAAATCACTATCCCAACACCAACCTGCCCATTTTAACGAAGATGGGACGGGGGTGTCGGACAACCAACTTGTTCCAAGGAGGCGAGACTGGCACTTTAAATATTATAATCAGGCTGTGAGTCTCATTGTTATTCAACTTTTCCAGCATAAAAGTCAAGGTTGACAGTCTAATACAGTACTGAGGGAGTGCTGCACTGTTGGCGGTGCTGTCTTTCAGATGAGATGTTAAACCAAGGCCCCATCTGCTTGCTTGGGTGGATGTAAAAGATCTCATGGCACTATTTTGAAGAAGAGCAGGGGAGTTATCCCCAGTGTCCTGGTCAATCATCTTCTTCTTTGGCCTCCTTGTCTCGAGAGACAATGGGTAAGCGCCTGGAGGTGGTCAGTGGTTTGTGAAGCAGCGCCTGGAGTGGCTATAAAGGCCAACTCTAGAGTGACAGACTCTTCCACAGGTGCTGCAGATAAAATTGGTTGTTGGGGCTTTTACACAGTTGGCTCTCCTCTTGCGCTTCTGTCCTGCCAACCGCTAAGTCTCTTCGACTCGCCACTCTTTAGCCCTGCCTTTATGGCTGTCCGCCAGCTCTGGCGATCACTGACAACTGACTCCCACGACTTCTGATGAATGTCACAGGTCAATATTCATCCCTTAATCAATATCACAAAAACAGATTATCTGGTCATTATTGCATTGTTGTTTGTGGAAATTTGCTGTTCGCAAATTAATTGCCGTGTTTCCTACAATACAACAGTGACTATGCTTCAAAGTACTTCCTTGGCTGTAAAGCGCTTTGAGATGTCCAGTGGTCATGAAAAATACTATATAAATGCAAGTCTTCCTTTCTTTTTCAAATTTAACTGTGGTCAACAGGATTTTCTGAAGCTTGGGAAACCTGGCAGCTAAACCCAGGCGAGGACTGTTCGATCTAGGAAGTAAATACCTTTACACCTACCTGCTGGATCCAACGTGCTTGCCTGGCACCTCCCCACCAACCTTCCCATGAGGCCTCTGACCTTCCCTCCCCCACCTCCCACCTCCCACAACTGAATCCTCTGACCTCCCCTCCCCTGGCTTCCAATCCCCCTCCCCCCAACCTCCACTGTTACACCAAGCCCTTCGATCCCCCTGCCAACCTCTGATTCCTTGGGCCTCTGATCCCTGCCCACAGGCTTTTGATTTCCCCCTCCAAGGTCTCCGACCCCCAACCACCTCCCCCTACCACCTTGGGACCACGGGGATCAGCATTCCCCCAGAACACAGGATCAAGACCCTCCCTCCTGACCCCGATCAAGATTGACCCCCATCCCAATTGACTCCCTCCCCCCCATCGGAATCAATTCCGCTCTCCACCTGGGATCGACCCCTCCCCTTTCCCCCCCCCCCTCCTCAGATTGACACTCTCCCTCCAGTGGTTCTGCTGCCTCCATTGACCAGGTCCCCATCTGAGTGGAAGCCAAGCATGTCAATCAGGTGGCTTCCAGGTGGGGTACTGTCGGCAGCATCATACACGTGGGGCTGGATTTTAATTCCTCGCCGCCACTGTGGGCCGCGTGCCACCATGCTGCCACGATCTAGTACACAGTGGCTTATTATAATATGCAGGGCGGCTGCAGCCCAATCATGTGACAGGGGTGGCCTCAGTGACGCCGTCAACAACATCGCCTGTTTCTGTGCAGGCGTTACGCCATTTTTAAAGGGCTGCCAGGCCTGCATTGACAGATCAAAGTTGACCTCGTTCCCCCCCAAACTGCGACAAAAATAAAGTTTGACCGACCCCCCCTAACTACACCAGAAAAGCCCAGATTACCCCTTTTCCATCACAACTGCACTAAGTGCAGAGTTGACCCCTTTAAACACCCCCAAATGACCTAAGTGCAGTGGTCAACCCTTCCCCCCCCACCGACTAAACTGACAATGCAGAGTTGACCCCTTCCCACCCCCGTCCCTCACTTCACTACAAATGCAAAGTTACCCCCTTCCCCACCTTGGTGGCGGCAGCTTTCCCTGGACGGGAAAATGAAGGTGTGGGAGTGCCGCACGTCGCTTGGAAGATATGGAACTGCCGGTGAGATCGCTCTGGCTTCCATTTAAATGTATTTCAATAGCTGATTTTAATATTGAAATCCGGGTCCCTGCGCAGAGTGGCGGATGTGCCACCATGGAGCTTCCCCGCTGCTGGGAAGATCGGGCCCGGCATTCCTGGCCTCAGGCTCCATGGCAGGCCACTGCCTCTGCAATCTTTCCGCCCCTCTGCCACAGAGCCCGATGTCAGGAGCTCAACAAAATCCGGCCTGTGCTGTGTAGTTAAAATTCCACAGTGTGCAGAGGAATCCAACTTCTGGGTCTTCAGCACTTTACCGCAACCCACCCCACTGCTCCCAGCAAGTTAAAATGCAGCCTTTAAAATGACATGGATGGTGATGGCAGAAAATGAATTGAGGACATTACAGAAAATGCTTTCCAGGAAAGCAAACAACAATTGTATGATTATATGGCATCTGCACTAATAAAGTCATGATAAAATGCACTGTTGGGCTTTTCAAAGCAAGCCTAGCTTAATTAAGCATTGTTGGAACTTATACTGTGTGTAAATGTATGTATGTATGTATTATATATGTTGTTACGACCAGGTGAGAAAGGGGTCTGGGGGTCCCCTCTCAGTCTATGCCTGGTTGAACCGTAACAGGGTTTAATTTTAAAAGCACCATGTTTTTAGCTCCCCCCTCAGTGAATCCTTGTTCACTGCTTTCCAATTGTAAGGTGAAGAAATCAATCAGACAGGTTTTCTTAGATTTAAACAAGAAAGGCGGAAGGTTATTAATTTTAAACTCTAATTCGGTTAACGACTACGAATATGTGACGCGACCACACTAGCATGCGTACGCGATAAATACAGATAGAGACAGAAAAAGTAGAAAGAATAAAGGGGAAAAGTTTGAGCCAATAGCTGGGTTTCTATTTACGGTCCTTAGAGTCCAATGTGGAGTCTTTGGTTCCCGTTAAGTCTTGCCATTTTGTTGGGGCCCAGTGCACACATTAAAACCTGTTTCAATGCAGGAGTCTTTTCTCTCTTGCAAATGACTTCAGTGGATCCGGAGATTAGTGAAAGAGAGAGAGCCAGACAGGAAAGAGGCTCTTGTTCCAAGTTCAGTTGCAATCTGCAGAGTGACCCAAGCTGTCCTGTGAGCAGTTCAAAACCAGACCTGGGCCAGCCGGTTAGTCATGTGACTCGCTTTTTTAACAAACTCCTGTGTTTGTGGATTCCAAAGCTCTTGGTGGGGGGGTTTAGTGCTGACTCTTACACCAACAAGATGTGGATCACCATTGCCCAGACCAATCTCTGTTAATTGAATCAGTGAGCAGTTCCCATTGTCTTTTCCTAGGCAACTGTCTCTTAGAATGCAATTTTTTTGCCAGCCACTGCTGATCTCTTTAAACAAGTCATCTCTCCACTCCAGCAACAGTTTAAAATTAATGTTCATGTGACAAAATTAATCTGTCTCATTCTTGGCAGGTGGGGGTCTTCATGACAATGTCTTGTTATCAGCTAGAGTGTTAAACATAACTGACTGAAAAGCTATCCCATGTGAGAAACCAGGAAACCAGTTTTGATTATTTCCTGCTAATTTATATCAATGGTCATAAATTCTATCAGTGGTCTTGAATGAATGGACAATACAATATGGACTATTTTCCCATTGATATCATACAGTGCAGAATACAGTGTTCTTGAAAAAGTGAAACTGTTTTCCATTTTTGGATAAATCAAACCATCCTTCCAGATTCTATTAGTGAGCCCAGCTCAAGGGTACAATAGTAAAGTAAATGCTTTGAGATATAATTAGTCACCTGTTGCCGATAAGATCATCATAGGAGTCACTGAATGTACCATAATGACATCAGTATTTGGCTTTAGACATTTTAATTTAAGACATGATGATGGTAAGTTTAATAGTAACACGTTTTAGGATTGGATATGATGCTGAGGTTGCAAACAGGCTGATTCAACCTGCGACAAATGCTCGGAAGGGGGTTTGGGATCAAAAGTAAGGGTAGGGCATTTGTGGTGTGGATCCAAAGACAGTAGGTTTAGTCATCCCAAAGTCAATTGGAAGAAATTGTGGTTCAATCAAAACAGGAGACAGCACAGAGGGAGTGGAGGGAGTCAAAAAAAAGTGGTGGAGAATTTGAGGTGGGTGTCGTAAATGTTCGGGTGAAAGCTGGCCTTGTGTTTTTGGAGAAGGGACAAGAAGATGAAGACGAGGAAGGTCCACAATTAGATCCTTGGGGATTCCAGGGGCTAACAGTGTGAGGATGAGAATAGAAGCCATGGCTGGAGATGCTCTGGCTGCAACAGGGAGATATGTTTCCACTATTTAAATAGTAGATGGGTTATCAAGAACAATTTAGATTACTAAGACACAAACAGAATTTAAACTGAAGTTGGGCTTAAATAGTTGACATACTAAGTATTATTACCTGAATGTACTCAGTAAAGAAGACACTAATCGCATAGCACTCATGATAGGAAATTCTGCAAATGAATGGCCACCAACAAAGTTTCAAAAAGGCAAATCACACCTGACTAAGCTCTGCCATAAATGATATAGTGTACCGAGAATACCAAAAAGCCTTCAATGAAAGGTTGCGACACAAGCAAGAGGCATTCATTAGAACTTGAAGGGAGACAAGAAACTGGTTGAAAGAGAAGCAGCGGCAGGTACTTGATAGGGAATGGATGTTAGATGTGAGACATCACCTGAGTGTAATGCCCCAGAAATCAGTGCTGAACCTCTACAGTTTTTAATTACATAAACTACCTTAAAGCTCAATGCAATTTAGTTAGATTTGTTGATGATAAATTTTGGTGGGGGAAGGGAGCAGTTGACCCTGATAAAGCAATCGGGGAATTATAAAGGGCCTCGGCAAAATTTGCAGATGGACAGAACTTTGACGGATAAAATTCAATACAGGCAGGTACAAGGTATTGCACATGAGAAAAAAGCATGTACCAAGCATAGCTAATGAATGCTGTTGAATTAGCCAGGGGATAGCTTGAAAGAGGTCTGGGAGTCATAGCAGATGCAATACATCAGTCATTGCCTTTTCGAAAATAATTCATGAGGAGACATTGGGTTGTCCCAGTGTTGTCAACTAAAAAAACAAATAAATGTCCCTCCCTTTTAAAAGGGATACAACTAATAAATAACTTAACCATAAAGGAAAAAGGAAACTTAGCAAACTGAAAGTGGCAACACAGGTAGACAGGGTGGTGAAGAAGGCGTATGGCATGCTTGCCTTCATCGGCCGAGGCATTGAGTACAAGAGTTGGGACATCATGTTACAGTTGTACATAACGTTGGTTCGGCTGCATTTGGAGTACTGTGTGCAGTTCTGGTCGCCGCACTACAGGAAAGATGTGATTAAGCTAGAGAGGGTGCAGAAAAGATTCACAAGGATGTTGTCTGGTTTGGAGGGCTTGAGTTATAAAGAGAGATTGGATAGACTGGGTCTGTTTTCCCTGGAGCGAAGGAGGCTGAGAGGGGACATGATAACGATATATAAAATTATGAGAGGCATAGATAGGGTAGATAGCCATATTTACCATGTTTCCCATGGTAGGGGAGACTAAAACTAGAGGGCATAGATTTAAGTTGAGAGGGAGGAGGTTTAAAGGGGATCAAAAGGGTAAATTTTTCACAAAGAATAGTGGGTATCTGGAATGAGCTGCCTGAGGAGGTGGTGGAGGCAGGAACAGTAGTGACATTTAAGAGGCATCTGGACAGGTACCTGAATGAGCAAGGCATAGAGAGATATGGAATTAATGCAGGCAGGTGGGATTAGTATAGATAGGCATTATGGTCGGCATGGACGCAGTGGGCCGAAGGGCCTGTTTCTATGCTGTATGACTCTATGACTCTAAATAATACCATGATTCTGCACATCCACTACACATTCCAGTCGTTGGCACTCAGAGCAGCAATCAACAAGGCAAACATAATGCTGAGTTATGTCAACAAATAGCAGTTATTTTTTGAGCCTCTGCTACTGGCACAATTACAAGTTGCAAGCATGGACCAAATATAAGGCTGTAAAATCATAGCCCTGATTCTCTGACTTGTTCGCTGCCAGTGAGGCTTGGACTAGCACCCTTGCTTCTCAGTTAAATCCTGTCCTCATGTTGGTTGACTCCTTGTCTAACACCATATTTTGTAAAACAGCTCAGGCAGTGGTCATGAAACATGTGAACACAGACAATTGAAGCTTTGAGTAAAATAACTAATCTAGAAAAAAAGAGTATTTTGGAGTGCATCAAAATCTGTAACATTTTCTGCGGATTGGATGATGTTATGAAAGGTTTGCATAACCATAGCATGTTATAACCTGGCAAAAGGCTCCTTCGACAGCACCTTCCAAACCCGAGACTTCTACCAACTAGAAGGACAAGGGCAGCAAATATTTGGGAACACCACCACCTGCAAGTTCCCCTCCAAGTCACGTACCATCCTAACTTGGAACTATATCGCCATTCCTTCACTGTCGCTGGGTCAAAATCCTGGAACTCCCTTCCTAACAGCACGGTGGGTGTACCTACCCCAAATGGACTGCAGCGGTTCAAGAAGGCAGCTCACCACCACCTTCTCAAGGGCAATTAGGGATGGGCAATAAATGCTGGCCTGGCCAGCGTCGCCCACATCCCATGAATGAATAAAAAAAATAGACTTTCTACTACTGTTTTGTGCTTCTTCAATTCTGGCCTTTGGAGCATCACCGATTTTCAAAGCTCCACCATTGGCGGCTGTGCCTTCATTGCCAAGACCCTAAGTTCAGGAGTTCCCTCCCTAAACCCCTCCACCTCTGTACCTCTCCTCCTTTAAAATACTCCTTAAAACCTACCTCTTTGACCAAGCTTTTAGTCACCTGCCCTAATATCTCCTTCCTTGGCTTGGTGTCAAAATTTGTTTTATAACACTCCTGTGAAGTTCTTTAGGACAGTTTACTACGTTAAAGGCTCCACATAGATGCAAATGTTGTTTGTTCTCTCTGTAAAACATTCCAACTCAGCTGTCATTCAATGTGCATTGTTTTCATTTTCTTAGCTTCCTATTTAAACAGTAAAGTCTTGTATTGTAAAATCTGTTTAATGGAATACACATCAAGCATGCATTTAGTAGCAATTTAGTGAAATATCAGTAACTGATAGATGAATTGTGTTCAGAGTTAATAACAAATTAAGCATGTTAAACTGCTAATTTAAAATTCTATGAAATCTTATAACAGTCACAAAAAAACTTAATTTGTTAGAAAGCCTTGAGTAAAGAAGTGCAGGGGTGAAGTAAAAAAGAAAATTAGGAAAGCAAAGAGAAGACATGAAAAAATGTAGCAAGTAAAATCAAGGAAAATCCAAAGATGTTTTGTTAGTACATTAAGACCAAGAGGATAACTAAGGAAAGGGTATGACCTATCAGAAATGTACAAAGTAACTTATGCATGGATGCAGAAGATGTGGGCAGGGTTCTTAATGAGTACTTTGTCTCTGACTTCACAAAGGAGAGGGATGATGCAGCGATCATAGTTAAAGAGGAGGAGTGTGAAATATCAGATACAATGAGCATAATGAGAGAGGCAGTACTAAAGGGTCTGACATCCTTGAAAGTCGATAAATCACCAGGGTTGGATGGATTATATCCCAGGCTGTTAAAGGAAGCGAGGGAGGAAAATACGGATGCTGTGAGGATCATCTTCAATTCCTCACAAGATACAGGCGAGGTACCAGAGGAATGGAGGTCCTCGAATCTTGTACCATTGTTTAAAAAAGGTGTGAGGGATAGGCCAAATAATTAAAGGCCGGTCAATCTGATCAGTGGTGGGCAAATTATTAGAATCAATTCTGAGAGATAGGATAAACTGTCACTTAGAAAGGCACAGATTAATCAGGGATAGTCAGCATGGATTTGTTAAATGAAGGTTGTGTCTTACTAACTTAATTGAATTTTTTGAGGAAGTAATAAGGAAGATTGATGAGGGTAGTGCAGTGGATGTTGCCTACCTGAATTTAGTAGGGCATTTGACAAGGTCCCGCATGGCAGACTGGTCAGAAAAGTAAAAGCCCATGGGATACAGGGGAATGTGGTGAGTTGGATCCAAAATTGGCTCAATAATAGGAAACAAAAGGTAATGGTCGATGGATATTTTTGCGAATTGAAGGTGCTTTCCAGTGGCGTTCCACAGGGCTCAGTATTGGGTCGCTTGCTGTTTGTGGTATATACTAATGATTTGGACTTAAATATGGGAGGCATGATTGGGAAATTTGCAGATGATACAAAAATTGGCTGTGTAGTTGATAGTGAAGAAGATAGCTATAGACTCCAGAATGATATCAATGGTTTGGTTGAGTGGGCGGAAAAGTGGCAAATGGAATTTAATCTGGAGAAATGTGAGGTAATGCGTTTGGGGAGGGCAAACAAAATAAGGGAAAACACAATAAATGGCCAAATACTGAGAGGGGTAGAGGAAGTGAGGGACCTTGGAGTGGATGTCCACAGGACCTGAAGGTGGCAGGACAGGTAGATAAAGTAGTGAAAAAGGCCTATGGAATGCTTTTCTTTATTGGCTGAGGCATAGCAAACAAGAGCAGGGATGTAATGCTGGAACTGTATAAAATGCAGGTTAGGCCACATCTGGAGTATTGCGTACAATTCTGGTCACCACATTACAGGAAGGCCATAATTGTTCTGGAGAGAGTACAGAGAAGATTTACAAGAATGTTGCCAGGGCTTGAAAATTGCAGCTATGAGGAAAGATTGGATAGGCTAGGGTTGTTTTCCTTCGAACATAGGAGGCTGAGTGGTGACTTAATTGAGGTGTACAAAATTATGAGGGGCCTAGATAGACAGGAAGTTCCTGTTTCCCCTAATGGAGAGGTCGGTTACGAGGGGGCACAGATTTAAGGTGATTGGTAGAAGGATCAAAGGGGACATGAGGAAAAGCTTTTTCATCCAGAGGGTGGTGGGTGTCTGGAATTCACTACCTAGATCGGTGGTGGAGGCAGAAACCCTCAACTCATTTGAAAGGTACCTGGACCTGCACCTGATATGCTGTAACCTGAAAGGCTACGGACCAGGTGCTGGAGGTGGAAGTAGATTGGGCAGCTTGTTTTTTTCAGCTGGCATAGACACAATGGGCTGAATGGCCTCTTTCTGTGCCGTAACTTTTCTATGGCTCTACGCTTCTATTTTGATGAAATAAGTCTAGAAATCAAAGGAATCCATCTGTATATATTTTATTGTGTCTTCCTTTCTGTTTCTATTAAAAAAGAAATTGTAAGGCTGGTGGCTGATTCTTTAAACGATATTGGAGCCAAATAATTCCCCTTGCTGATTTTAAAAGAATTCACAATGTTTTTTTTTGTTGACAAATGATACAACTTAACAACTTTTCACCTAAAAGTGGAAAAACCAAGTTTTCCATACTGATGGTTGACTACCAACCATCATATTAGGTGCCTGCTTATTATGAACTTGCAGATAAATTGAAACAGTGGGGAAGAAACGATCACTGAAAATAGAGGACTATTAAAACATCAGTATCTTTTGTATTTCCTGAGGCTTTATAGTTGGAGTTACTTTACATTTAAGCTAACCAAACAAGGATATTTACTGTGAGATGTACGGCACTCATTGTAAATAAAATACAATTCAATCTAATGGCTAAAAAATACTTTCAAATATCGACCAGAACTTTTTATTTTTGTTCGCTTTCATTGTATGTTATAAATTTATTTTCAACCAAATGATCATCACGGTGTCTTGGGCTTTCCAAAATAAAACACCCATGTCTATTCTGATTTTCCAAGTTTGATTTGGTAATGTTATTTGTCTTGGACTGTTCATAATACTTGGTTCAGAAACCCTCTGCGCTGCATCTGCAGGAATGTGTGCTTTATATCCACTCCACTCTGAATACTTGATGTGGCAGAAGGGGCGGACCCGTGAACCCCAGCAGGCAAGAGAAACTCCTGTGATGACTGTGGAAGGCTTTACTCATTCTGCACACAACAGTGAATTCCCTGAAGGTTTCTGAGGTTGAATAATAAGTCCTTGTTGCTGATGCAACATTGTCAGGCTCTGTGCCACTGGATGGTGAGGTAGTGTTGTAGTTTGCCAGATTCAGAATGGAAGTTTTTCAGAGTCTTGTACAATAGCTGCTTGGCTTAATAGTGAAACTCTCCTTATGGAATAACTTAAATTAGCTTACTTTATATTCCAAAATCCAACTAACACTTTTTGGGGAATTCATTTTCTTTACGGCTATAACAATGTAAATATTTTAATCATTTTTCCTGTCTATTCTCATTAGGATTTACAATAACCATTTCTTAAAATGGAGTAATTTTAATTAATTCAATTGTTAACTAATGTTTTGGACAGATGAGAGATGATAGGGATGATTGCCCCCTTTTAACTTCTCAACTGACCGAAGACAGTTTTAAGGAAAAGGTGTTTTTTTTAACCCGAGTGCTTTAATAATCAAGAACGGACAAATGATAGGTTTTCTCAAAAGTTTAAAAGAAAGATAAATGTTTATTATACAATACCAGAAGTATATGCAACAACACCCACTCTCACAATCATATAGATACACACACTCAAGAAAAGATAGTGATTATAAAGATAATGTGCATTAGGTCTGATGACTTTAAAGAGTCCACTGTTAAACTTGCTTTTCCATGGGGTGGAGACTTGAAATGGTGAAGACCTTTTCCCTTGTTCACTGAAGAAAGACCTGGAAGGTTCAGGAAGACAGATGCGCTGTTGCAAACTGCTCTGTCATATTCCAACCACAGGTCAATGGTGAAGTCCTGGTACAATTACTCAGGTAGTGAGTTCAAGGCCAAACTCCAGTCTCTGCCTACTGTTGCGATCAGGTGAGGAGGGGTTGACGGGTTCCCCTCTTTTCCCCTCTCCTTGTTTGATCACAACAGGTTTATTTTTTAAAGTGGATAAACTTACCAATTCAGTGAGTGTTTAACTATTTACATGCTATGATCATTAAAAGAACCAATCAGACAGGTTTGCTTGAGTTTAACAAAAAAGAGGTTAGCTTTATTGTACTTAAACTGATCTAAGTAAAATAATAAACTATGCTCCAACTTTCACACACACTCGAGGTTCACACAAACACACAAATAGGTTACAGAGTAGGGAAGGATGGATTGGTCAAATTAGAGTCCAGAGAAATAAAAAGGGGTATCCAATCTGTGGGGTTTGGTGACTCAGCTGGCTGAGGCTGAATTCGGTGGTCTTGAGGCTTCCGGTTTGCAGATGTGGATGGCTGATTCAGTGGTTCTCCTGGAGACAGTGATGCGGATGATTTCTTTCATGGGGTCTCTGTCTGCAGCAATGATAAGCCTAGGTTGTTACAGCCAGCAGGCAGGGTTCAAAGTTTGCAAGGTGGATTGGAAGAGGGAGGAGGGACCCCACGTGGGTCTTCTGTTGTCAGTCTCTAGCTTCTTGTCTGGTTGCTGCAGAGAAAACACCAGCTTAAGCACACAGATGGTGGGCTTGCCACATGACCATCACCCAGTGATTCAGCATGATGGTTACCAGTGTGTATTCCCTCTTGCAACTTAATCAGTCCATGTCGAGGACTTCTCTCAACCAGGGTCCCATTGTTCAAGTGATTAGGTTTGAGTGGTTTGTCTCCATCAGTTTAATGTCCAAGTGATGGCCTTCATGTCTTGCTAATGGGAGCAGGATAGGTAGTTCACTCAGATTCCCCAGGTCATTGTTCTTGTTGGGACTGGGCAGACAGTTGGGTGGAATTTTACTCGCCCTCTGGCATCTGTGATCATGGTGGAGGGGCCCAGAAAACTCTTCCGGGAGAGGCCCACAACAACCCCTGACGCTGAGGCCTCGCCACATTTCACCAATGGCGGCGAGGCCTCGGTGCGGTCCTCCTGCCGCTTGGCAGCGGGCCTTCATTTTAATATTAAAATGAATTACAAAACATGCAAATAAATTTTCGCCACCTCCAGCGTGATGCCACTACCAGTCGCATCTTCCCTTCCCTTCCCCTGTCAGCATTCCGAAGGGATCATTCCCTCCGCGACACCCTGGTCCACTCCTCCATTACCCCCACCACCTCGTCCCCATCCCAGGGCACCTTCCCCTGCAATCGCAGGAGGTGTAATACCTGCCCATTTACCTCCTCTCTCCTCACTATCCCAGGCTCGAAACACTCCTTTCAGGTGAAGCAGCGATTTACTTGTACTTCTTTCAATGTAGTATACTGTATTTGCTGCTCACAGTGTGGTCTCCTCTACATTGGGGAGACCAAGCGCAGACTGGGTGACCGCTTTGCGGAACATCTCCGCTCAGTCCGCAAGCAGGACCCTGAGCTTCCGGTTGCTTGCCATTTCAACACTCCCCCCTGCTCTCATGCTCACATCTCTGTCCTGGGATTGCTGCAGTGTTCCAGTGAACATCAACGCAAGCTCGAGGAATAGCATCTCATCTACCGATTAGGCACACAACAGCCTGCCGGACTGAACATTGAGTTCAATAATTTCAGAGCATGACAGCCCCTCATTTTACTTTCATTTTTAGTTATTTTTTCTTCCTTGTTTTTACATTTTTTACAATCTTTTTTTTGCATTTATTTCATTTCATCTTAGTTTGTTCAGTTTGCTTACCCACTGTTTTTTTTCAGGTTTGCACTTGCTGCTGTTCAATATTCAGTGTATTTACACCTAATCTGTACTAATGCTTTGTCTTTCAACACACCATTAACATATTGTTTGCCTTTGCTCCGTGACCTTTTGGTCAGCTATGTGGCCTGGTCCAATCTGCACCTTCTCCTTTGTTATCTCTTGCCCCACCCCCACCTCACTTGCTTATAATCTGTGACTTTTCTAATATTTGTCAGTTCCGAAGAAGGGTCACTGACCCGAAACGTTAACTCTGCTTCTCTTTCCACAGATGCTGCCAGACCTGCTGAGTGATTCCAGCATTTCTTGTTTTTATTTCAGATTTCCAGCATCTGCAGTATTTTGCTTTTATATTATTATTATGCAAATAAATTTACCTGGTCGCGACGGCTGTCCCACGCTAATATTCCAGTCGCCGGCTGGAGCTCCCGCGTCTTCGGATGTCCGCATTGAGGGGGGAGCAGTGAAATTCTCAGGGGAGGAGGGCAGGGGGAGCAGTGAAATTCTCAGGGGAGGAGGGCGGGGGGAGCGGTGAAAACTGATACAATTGGCTGAGGGGATGGTGGGAAGGGGTTGAAGGGCAAAGAGTGCAAAGTTTGGGGTTGAAAGGTCAGGACCAGCAAAAATAGTTTCTCGTGGGTAAGAGGGAAATAAATATATTGTTTCACCATTGCAGGGATGCAAGAGGGGCTTTGATGTGTAATGAACTGATTTTATTCAAATAAAAGGTGATGGTGGCTTTAAAAATGCAAATAATCTATCAGGGCTTGAAGCCCTGTAAAAATAACGCCAGAGCTGGTGCGGTGGCACCGGATGCCATTGTCAGGGCAGAGTGGCCGCCCACTCTACGTCAATGGGGTGGTCGCTCCGCCCCCTTTATTTAAATGAGCCCCCCCATGAAATATCGCGGGGGTTCAGCGATGGCTTTTTCTCATGGCTCCCTCCTGTGCCTGTCTGCTCGCTGCTGTCTTCTCTCAGCCACTCACTCCTGCCCTCGCTGCTTGCTCCCCGCCTTAACGGTTCAGCCGCTCGCTCCCTGCTTCACGCCCCACCCTCTGCCACTCGCTCCAGGCCTTGCCGCATCCCCCGTCTCAGCAACTCACTCCTGCGTCGCCCCGTCACTTCTCGGCTGCTCGCTCCCCGCCTTGCCTCTTCGGTGGCTCATTTCCTTCTCCCCCCACCCCCCTGCTTCTTCGGGCACGTGGTGGGAACGATCGGCCGAGGGGTGGACGCGGTGAGGGTGGGAGCAAGTAGCTGAAGGGGGGAAGGGCGCGGCAAGGTGGGAAGCGAGTGGCCAAGGGGGCAAGCGGCAAGGACAGCAGCAAGTGGCTGGGGGGGGCGTGGGGACGGTGGGTGGGGAAGCTGCGAGGTGGGAAGCAAGCATCTGAAGGGGGAAGCAGCAAGGGCGGGATCGAGTGGCTAAGGGAAGACAGTGGTGAGGCGGGGAGTAAGCTGCCAAGGGGGAGAAGCGGGTGGAGTGGCGAATAGCCGGGAGCGGGAAATTTCTGCCTCAACTACCTTTTCAAGCAGTGAGTTCCAGATCCCCCACCACCCTCTGGATGAAAAAGTCTTTCCTCATCTCCCCTCTAATTTTTCTACCAATCGCTGCCCCCTACTCACTGACCTCTCTGCTAAGGTGAATAGGCCCTCCACTCTATCCAGGCCCCTCAAAATTTTGTACATTTCAATCAGATCTCCCCTCAGCCTTCTCTATTCCAAGGAGAACAGCCCCAGACTATCCAATCTTTCCTCACAGCTGCATTTTTCCAGTCCTGGCAACATCCTTGTAAATCTCCTCTGTACCCTCTCTAGTGCAATTACATCCTTTCTGTAATGAGGTGATCAAAACTGCACATAGTACTCAAGTTGCGGCCTAACTAATGATTTATGCAGTTCCAGCATAACCTCCCTACTCTTATATTGTATACCTTGGCTAATAAAGGAAAAGATTCCATATGTCTTCTTAACTACCTTATTGTCCTGCTCTGCTACCTTCAGGGATCTGTGGACATTTATTTCAAGGTCCCTCATTTCCTCTACACTTCTTAGTATTTTCCCATTAATTGTGCATTCCTTTGCCTTGTTTGACCTCCCCAAATACATCACTTCACACTTCTCCAAGTTGAATTCCATTTGCCACTTTTCTGCCCATCTGACCAGACCATCAACATCTTCCTGCAGTCTACAGCTATCCTCCTCGCTATCTATCACACAGCCAATCTTCGTGTCGTCCGCAAACCTCTTGATCATTCCCCCTACATTTACATCCAAATCGTTAATATATACCACAAAAAAGTAGGGGACCCAGTACTGAGCCCTGCGGAACGCTACTGGAAACAGCCCTCCAATTGCAAAAATACCCATCAACAATTACCCTTTGTTTCCTGCCACTGAGCCAATTTTGTGTCCACCTTGCTGCATTTCCCTTGATCTCATGGGATTTTATTTTTTTAACCAGGCTGCCATGTGGGACCTTGTCAAAAGCCTTGCTAAAATCCATGTAGACCACATCAACTGCACTACCCTCATCTATCTTCCTTGTTACTTCTTCAAAAAATTCAATCTAGTTGGTCAAACAAGATCTTCCCTTAACGAATCCATGCTGACTATCCTTGATTAATCTGTGCCTTTCTAAGTGACAGTTTATTCTTTCTCTCAGAATAGATTCAAATAATTTGCCTACTTCTGAGGTTAGACTGACTGGCCTATAATTATTTGGTGTATCCCTCGCTCCCTTTTTAACAGAGGTAGCAGTTCTCCAATCTTCCGGCACCACACCTGTATCCAGTAAGGACTGGAAAATGATGGTCAGACCTTCTGCTATTTCCTCTCTTGCTTCTTTTAACAGCCTAGAGTACATTTCATCCGGCCTTGTGAAGACAGATGCAAAGTATTCATTAAGAACCATAACAACATCTTCTGCCCCTACACATAGGTTACACATTTGTATACAAAATTATGAGGGGTATTGATATATCAGATAGCAAGAAACTTTTTCCCTTAGCGGAGGGGTCAATAACCAGGGGACATAGATTTAAGGCAAGGAGCAAGAGGTTTAGAGGGGATTTGAGGAAAAAATGTTTCACCCAGAGGGTGGTTGGAATCTGAAACACACTGCCTGAAGAGGTGGTAGAGGGAGGAACCATCACAGCATTTAAGAAGTATTTAGATAAGCACCTGAAACGCCATAGGCCAGGTGCTGGAAACTGGGATTAGAATAGGTTGGTGCTTGATGGCCAGCACAGACATGCTGTATGACTCTCTGACTATGTTACCTTTTTGATCTTTTATGGGCCCTACCTTCTCCTTGTTATCCTCTTACTCTTAATGTATTGATAAAACATCTTTGGGTTCACCTTGATTTTGCTTGCCAATATTCTTTCATACCCTCTCTGCTTTCTTAATTTCCTTTTTGATTTCACCTCTCCACTTTCTATACTCCTCTCGACTTTCTATAGTATTGAGTTCTTGAAATCGGACATAAGTTTTCCTTTTCTGTCTTATCTTACCCTGTAAGCTCCTTGACATCCACGGGGCTGTAAATGTGGCCGTCGTACTCTTTTTCTTTGTGGGAACATGTTTACTCTGAACCCCTTGACTCTCCCCTGTGAATGCCTCCCACTGCTCTGACACTGACTTACCATCAAGTAGCTGCTTCTAGTCCACTTTCGCTAAATCACTCCTCAGTTTAGTAAAATTGGCCTTGCTCCAATTGGGAACTCTAACTCCTGTTCTATCTCTGTCCTTTTCATAATTATGTTAAAATTCACTGAATTATGATCACTACAACCAAAATGCTGTCCCACTGCCACTCCTTCCGCCTGCCCATATTCATTGATTTTTTGATTTGGAGATACAGCCCTGAAACAGGCCCTTCGGCCCACTGAGTCTGTGCCGACCATTAACCACCCATTTGTACTCATCCTACACTAATCCCATATTCCTACCACATCCTCACCTGTCCCTATATTCCCCTACCACCTACCTATACTAGGGGCAATTTATAATGGCCAATTTACCTATCGACCTTCAAGTCTTTTGGCTGTGGGAGGAAACCGGAGCACCCGGAGGAAACCCACGCAGACACAGGGAGAACTTGCAAACTCCACACAGGCAGTACCTAGAATTGAACCCGGGTCGCTGCAGCCGTGAGGCTGCGGTGCTAACCACTGTGCCACTGTGCCGCCCATTCCTAAAACTAAGTCTAAAACTGTGCCCTCTCTTGTTGGACTTGCTACATACTGGGCAAAAAAGTTCTCCTGAATGCAACTCAAGAATTCTGCTCCCTCAATTCCTTTCACACTAAAACTATCCCAGTTATATTGGGGTAGTTAAAATCCCCTACTAAAACTGCCCTATTGTTTTTGCACTTCGCAGAAATTTGCCTACATATCTGCTCTTCTGTCTCCCTCTGACTGTTTGGGGATTTATAGTACACTCCCAGCAGTGTGATTGCCCCTTTTGTGTTCCTTAGCTCAATCCAAATGGCCTCATTTGATGAACCTTCCAACATATCATCCCTCCTCACAGCTGTAATAGTTTCCTTGACCAAAATTGCTACTCCCCCTCCTTTTTTATCCCCCTCCCTATCTGAAAACCCTGTAACCAGGAATGTTGAGCTGCCATTCCTGTCCCTGCTTAAGCCATGTTTCTGTAATAGCTATGATATCATACTGCCATGTGTCTATCTGTGCCCTCAGCTCATCTGCTTTATTTACTATACTCCTTGTGTTGAAATAGATACCCTTGAGCACTGCCAAACTTTTAAAAAAATTTTCTAACCTTTGTTTCCTCTGTCTTCCAGAATCATTTGTTAATTTCCTGCCTTCTATTTTCATTTCCGATTTTGTCCCAACTGAGTCTACCCTCAGTTCCCCACCCCCCTGCCAAACTAGTTTAAACCCTCCCCAACAGCACTAGCAAAATGTCCTGCAAGGAACTCAGTCCCGGCTCTGTTCAGGTGCAACCTATCTGGCCTGTACAGGTCCTATCTTCCCCAGAGCCGGTCCCAATGTCCCAGGAATCTAAAGCCCTCTCTCCTGCACCATCTTTCCAGCCACGCATTCATCTGTCTTATCCTTCTATTTCTACACTCACTTGCACGTGGCACTGGGAGTAATCCGGAGGTGACTACTTTTGAGGTCCTTCTTGCTAATCCCTTACCTAGTTCCCTAAATTCTGACTGCAGGACCACATCCTACTTTCTAACTATGTTGTTTGGTTCCGATGTGGACCATGACTGCTGGATGTTCACTCTCCCCCTTCCGCATGTTCTGCAGCCGGACATCCTTAACCCTGGCACCAGGGAGGCAACACATCATCCTGCATCCTGGATTCATGTCTGTGGCCACAGAAACACCTGTCTGTTCCCCTCACTAATGAACCACCTATCACTATGGCTCTTCCAGTCTTCCCTGTATCCCCCTGTGCAGCTGAGCCACCCATGGTGCCACGCACTTGGCTCTGGCTGCACTCCCCAGGTGAAGCATCATTTTCCTCAGTATTCAGAACTGAATACCTGTTGGACAGTGAGATGCACTCAGGGGTCTCCTGCACTACCTGCCTGATTCTTTTTGACTGCCTGTTGGTCACACATTCCCCCTCTCCCTGCATACTCTTAAACTTTGGGGTGACCACATCTATAAACATGCTATCCACCTAGCTCTCATCCTCATGACTGCACTGCTGTGTTGCCAGCTGCTGCTCAAGGTCTGAAACCCAGAGCTCAACCTGTTGCAATTGACAACACTTCCTGCACAAATGGTTCTCCAGGATACGGGAAGCATCCTGGAGCTCACACATAGCACAGGAGGTACACTCCCAGGTTGAAGCAGCCCTGCCATTCCTTGATTTATTAGTTGACCCTTTGCTACTGCTAAAAAACCTTACCAATACTACAACACCTTAGCATTATTAATGAAAACTGATAAATCCTACTAAAAAACAATACAGTTCACTAGTTAAAATAAACCTCACTCAAAAAAAAATACTCACCAGCTACTCACTTGTTCCTTTTATTAATACTTAATTTTTACTCTTTTTCAGTCTGCCAGTTGTTGAGACACTAAAACCCAGCTATTTATACATGCACCCTAACAGTAATGTACTAACCCAGCTATTTACTGATACGCCCTAACAGCAGTTACTCACCAACCAATCACCTTACACCTTTCCTGTGATGTCACTGTTCACTTTGTTTTCAAATTCCGGCACACCTGGAGTCCGCTCTGCTGCACTCCCAGGAGTTAAGTCCTCGGGCTGTATTTATTGGCTCCCCGCTCCATGTTCTTCCCGCAGGTCTGCTCCACTCTGCTGCTCTCCCAGAAGGTAAGTGCTGTAGGCTGCGATCCTCGGGCTTTATCATTGACTCCCTACTCCGTGTTCTTCCCGCAGGTTTACTCCTCTCCGCTGCTGCCCCAGAAGGGGGAGTCATCTAAGTCATTAATATAGATTGTAAATAGTTGAGGCCTCAGCACTGATTCTTGTAGCACTCCACTATTTACTGCCTGCCAATTTGAAAATGCCCCGTTTATGCCCACTCATTGCTTCCTGCCTATTAACCAATCATCTATCCATGCTAATATATTACCTTCAACTCCATGAGCCCTTATCTTGCCAAATGACCTTTTGTGTGGCACCTTATTGAATGCCTTTTGGAAATCCAGGTATACTACATCTACTGGTTCCCCTTTATTCCCCTCACCTAGGCCATGAGGTCCACTCAGCAGTGGCAGGGCAAGAGAAGGACCAGGAGGCCAGAGAATGTTACAGCTCTGAGTCCTTCTCCGGTGAGCAGAGAGGGAGGAGCGGATGCGCTCCACATCTCAGGTCTCTGCTCAGGGTGATTTGTGTGTGCACATTGGCTCCTCATCCCCTCTGCCAGTGAACCAAGCTCCAGGAATCCTGCAGGCAGGCGGGGCCCTCCAGGCCTCAGGCACCCAGAGGATGCCCACCTGGTCATCCCAAGCAAGGGGCATCATGATCAGCAGCCTGCCTCCAGCCCAGCTGCTGTCAGAGGGGATGTACCACGCAGGAGCACACACAAGCATATAAAAAAGATAAAAGCAAAATACTGCGGATACTGGAAATCTGAAATAAAAACAAGAAATGCTGGAATCACTCAGCAGGTCTGGCAGCATCTGTGAAAAGAGAAGCAGAGTTAACGTTTCGGGTCTGTGACCGAAGAAGGGTCACTGACACGAAACGTTAACTCTGCTTCTCTTTTCACAGATGCTGCCAGACCTGCTGAGTGATTCCAGCATTTCTTGTTTTTATATAAAAAAGATACCATGACAAACACGGATATTCACGACTGAATATGATATCTCATGTTTAATGTGTTATGAAAGTGATTCTGTTTTTTGTTAAAAATATTTTTTAAAAAGGAATTTATAGTTAAGCTAAATAAATGTTGGATCAGTTTGTTAATCAAGAGGACAGTGAGGGAGCCAGATTAGCAACAGTGCTGTTGGTTGTCACATGGCTTGGGTTAGGCTTCAAACAGAAATCCTGGCAACAGGGGCAGAAAAGTGACAAGCACTCCTTTGATTGGACAAGCCTGGTAGTAACAGAGAACACTTGGGATGGGCAGGAAAAAAAACTCACCAAGTTTTCTGGTTGTTGATCTGTGCGTGTGTGTGTTACCTTCTGGAAGGAGCTAAAAGTCGAGCGCTGCTGAAATGTCAAAAAAGGACAGAAGGAAAGAATTCATAGAACCATAGAAAAATTACGGCAAAGAAGGAGGCCATTCAGCCTATCGTGTCTGCTCCAAGGAAGAACAGAAGACTACAATGCAGGTCGCTTGCTCGCATTTCCCTAAAAGATTCTGTGAAGTTCGCTGTGTTGATTCGTCTTGTTTTTGTATTTGAGAAAGGCCTGCTCAATTACTTTTCAAAGAGAACTATATGGAAGATTCTATTGACCTGTCTGTGTTTACTCAGAGGTTGAACTGTGTGCCAGTTTGGTGCAGCGTGTCTCATCTGCTATTTTTTTTTCCAGGGGTGGGCAAGTGATCTGCCCGGGTGTGTTTTTTTTGTCTGTAATAAAGCTCGGATCTAAAAATCCTTTTTTACTTTTTCGGTTGACCAATGTATCTGTGTGTGTGAGAGTGTGAAGGGACTAAGGTAAAAAGGGACTTTAAAATTTGGTTAAGGTAGAAAGGGGACTTTTTAAAATTTAATGTTGGATTTTTAAAAACTTGATCTCTGTGATACTGTTTTTGTTCATTACTAGTTAAGACTTGTTTTATATTAAACTGTTAATTTTGTTGCTCAATAAAGAAACTTGGTTAGTGTGTTCTATTCTGGTGAAAATAGTGTATCTGATTGACTGTTTCAATAAGTGGGAACATTTTAAATAATCTGTTGTGACCTGTGGAGAAGTGGACTGAATTAACAGTGCACTCCTTCGGCCTCGGTCGTAACAAATATAATTAAAAGATCATTGATGCAAATCCTCAGCCTTCATTGATGGATAACTGCATTCCGCCATGGCGTAATTGTGACTCCTGCAATCTCCTCAAATGCCATACTACATTGGTAAAATGACCACTGACTCATTAACATGCCAATGAACATGATTGTTTCACTACTCAAATGATGCCACATGGGCAGTGGCTGAATTGGGTGTTGGCATTCATGCTGGAGGGCAAGTACGGAGGCAGAAAACTTAACACTACATGCATAAAGGTGAATTTTAGTCAGAAGTATATTTATTGCAAGTCATGAATTTTGGAAATGCTCCATTCTAACACTCTGCCATGCCTTCCTTGTGTGCTGCTCAAGAGATCTGCCCACCATCACTCTGCTAGGCTCTTCCATGGCTGCTTGGCCTTGTGTGCCCTCTGTGTCCTCTCATAAGAGGAAGATTCATATTCCCACTTGTTATTCTCTGGCAATGCCTCCCCCCTCTGTAGTGCTATGATATGTAGAAGGCAGAAGACCACAACGATGCACCCAGCCTTCTGTGGGGCATACTGAAGGGCTCCACCAGAAGAGCTACATCTTCAGCATACCAATGGCCTGCTCGATGGTTGCTGTGGTGCAGCTGTGGCAGGCATTGCAACGCTCTTCCACATCATTGTTGGGGTTGCTTGCAGGTGTCAGAAGCCATGTCCTTAATGGGTAGCCTTTATCCCTGAGAATCCACCCTTGAAGGCAAGCAGGGGGAGTGAAAAGATGTGGCAATTGGGACTGCCGGAGTATGAATGAGTCGTGGCAGCATCCCAGGAACCGGGCACACACTTGTAGGAAACACTTTTTGTGGTTGCATACAAGTTGCACATTCATGTAATAAAAACCCTTCCTATGAGTGAAGGTGGCTGGTTGGTCCATGGAAGCCTTGATGGCCATATACAAGCAGTCAATCAGACCTTGGACCTGTGGGAATCTCGCAATGGTGCCAAATCCAATGGCCCTCTCGGCCTGACTCTCAGGGTCTGTCCTGTAGCTTACATAGTCACTGGCCCTCCTGAACAGAGCATTGGTCACTTCCTTGATTCAGTGGTGCACTGCAGATTGAGAGACTCTACACATACCTGGTGAATCCCTGGAATGCTCCAGAGGCATAAACATTTAGGGCCACAGTAATTTTCAGGGTCACAGGCATAGGATGACCATCAAAACCCATTAGTTACAAATTGTCCTTGAGCAGTGCACAGAGGTCAGTGAAAGCCTCTCTGGACAGCCGCAGTCTTCTCCGGCAGTTCCACTCAGGCATCTGCGGGTATGTCAGGCAAGTTCTCTATACTCGCTGTGGTATCTGTGCTCTTTGTTGGATTCCCAGCTGCTGCTGCTCATGTCTGAGAGGCTCCTCTTGCGCCACAGCTGTCTCTTGGGTCTACCGCCGGTGGATTTGTCTCAGCACAGCACAGGAATCCAAGAAAACAGGGTGAATCATACCCATCCCTATCTTCCTTGGACCGTCGGCTTCCTTCACAGAACAAGTTTACCTAGCTGTGCAAAGAGATGTTGGAATTTTGGTTACAGGAAGCCTACAATAGCTCCATGGTATGGATTGATGCTGGACCTGCAACATTTCCAAAAGCGTGAGCCATCATGAGCAAACCAACAACATTTCAGTGCCCTTCACTGGCCTTTGAAAAGAGTCCTCACAATGACACCACCCCGCCCCCCCCCCCCTCCGCCCCCCACCACTTTACAGACACACCACTTGTAGAGTTCTTCCACCAACACTTCCTCTGGATAACAGAGGTAAAGTAAATTACTCTTTCGAGTCACCAAGGACTCTTGCTTTGGTGCCGCCAGCTTTTTAAAGACGCGAATCTGAAGGCACGTGAGTGTCACATGCCCAACACAAGATTGCGAATGCCTGGTAAGATTGCTATAAATTAAATTCAGATGCATGCTAAAAAGTGCTTAACATATGTAAATGCGAATGCCATCACAGCAATGTGGAATGTGCCGCCACGCACTTCACCGCCTCCAACAGGATTAGAATACAACATTACAGCATCAAGTTCTGTGGCGGACAAATCCATGCCGATTCTCCATGCCCCCACCTAAAAACCCGCCTTCCAGAGAAGCATAAAATACAGCCCCTTGTTTCTGTCATATGACCATAGTTTCTCTTTCCAGTCTCCTCATAAGTCTTTTCTGATGTTGAGGCCATTGTTAGACAATGGAGTCCAGGTGTCATTCATCCTCATCTCACCTTGATATAGTCGGGCTTTTCGCACCCATTCTTTGGAATTTGAGTTTGGAGTCCAAAAATCTGTGATAGTATTGTAAGCCGAAACAGTTTATTTATTTATTTTATTTATTTAGAGATACAGCACTGAAACAGTTAGAGAGAAGCAGCCATTACCAAAGAAAAGGTCATTTGCATTTTAATGATTTCTCAGGAATGTATCCAGAAAGTCCATTTGTATTTTCATGACTTCTCCAAGACTTGTCCAGACATAAAAATTAGCTCAGGGTTCTTCTAGTTCTATTTGCTTTGGTGGGAAAGAAAAGGTCACCTGATCTCCTACTCCATTTTGTTTACAAGAAGTGTCCATTTTGGGTTTATTTTATAGTTCATAAATTTGGATTGAGTGGGCGTGAAATTAAAAATAAAATGGCTGCATAAAACTCTGGTTGTGAGGGTGGTTTAATACCCTGTTCCGAGCCCTCTGTCTATATAATTGCCTATGAGGAGAGAGAGATGATCCAGGATATCCCTCCCTCTTACTGAGGGATGTGGGGCTGGAGGAGATTACAGAGACAGGGAGGAACGAGGCCATGGAGGGATTTGAAAACAAGGATGAGAATTTTAAAATCAAGATGTTGCTTGACCGGGAGCCAATGTAGGTTAGTGAGCACAGGGGTAATAGGGGAGTGGAATTTGGTGCGAGTTAAGACATGGGCAGCACAGTTTTAGATGACCTCATGTTTATGGAGGGTAGAAAGTGGGAGACCAATCACTCCTGTTTAAAACAGGCAAAACCCTAATATTCATATGCAAATTGGGGTCCTGCACTAGTTTCAGAACCCAAGTGCTCCTTTCTTGTTTCTGTGCTGTGTAACTGAATGACTCTAAGTGTTGCTATCATAAAACGTGGCTAGTGTAAATTGGACAGACACTATTTTCAGAGATATTTAAAGGAATCTTCTACTGCTCTCAGGTAAATGCTTTTGGCTTGTAAGTGCTTTTTGGCTTATTAGAACATTTACAACGACTGGTAAGTCTTATACAACATTGCCAACATTTTGCCATCATGTGGGTCCTATCGGGCATTTCAATGTGGTTGGAGGAGGAAGAAAAGGAGAAAGAGGACAAGGAGCAGCAAGAGCTATATCAGCAGGCAGAGCAAGTAGAAATAGAATAGCTCACAGGAATCCATACCATTGCAGAGTTTATAGACCCAGACCATCACACATGAAAAGCAGCACTTAAAAGGCTCTGGCAATGTTGTTTCACCTCTTGCAGTATTGCCAGATTAAGCATAGCATTGGTTATGGTAGGGAAAGCAGTTGCTGCCCTCAACTTCTGGCTCCCTTCAGGCTGCAAAAGGGGCTATCTGAAAAACCAGAGGAAACAAATTTATCATTTTTCGCATAGGCAACTGAAAACAGCAGGATGAGCCTCTGGGGTTTTGGCACACATTGCAGGCTTCGCCCCAAGCCCAGGACATTATTGACTGCATGCATAACGCTGCAAGCTCCCTGTTATGGTTACATGAATTTCAAGAGCTTCTACTCGATGAATGTCCACCTGCTCTGTGATGACCAGCAGCACGTCATGTCAGTCTGTGCCTGCTATCCTGGAAGCTGTATGTTGCCTTCATATTGCGTATGTTCTCAAAACACCGTCATGTGATTAGAAGTGCAGCATTAACAAGACAGAATGATTGATTATTTTAGTGAGCCATATTACACTAGAAAGTACTTGAGCTAACTCACCATAGATCGATAGATCTAAAGCAGGATGATAGTGGTTGGTTGAGATAATGACATTGACATGCTGACCTCTCATTATAAGGGAGCCATCTGCAGTATATAATGTTCTGTTGTCATCAGAAGTGTTGCACTGCTGTGTAATGGGCTACGTTTTTGTAATGTCAAACATCCAATCTTGTGATGCAGTACTTCCCATTGCAGGTTGTTCGAGTATTTCATTTCAGTTCCTCAATAATAAGAAAGGTGCAATGTCCACAAATTCCCCTTCCAGAATTACTTTAGATTTGAATGCCGGAATCACCATTTTCATTTTCATGTGGTTAAAACTATTTTCAAAAGTAAAACAGATTTCTTTACAAGAATGCTGTTTGTGAGATACCTTGAATGATTTTCTTTCATTTGGCGGTTGTTATAATTCAAGAGGACATCAACATCTTGATGTTCATCGGATCAAACCCAGAATCCGAAGGTTCGAAACTGATTCTATACTCTGTGTGAATGCAGCAGAAATAGAAATATAGGACTGGATTTTGTTGAGCTCCCGACATCAGGCTCTGGGGCGGAAGTGGGGGCCAGAAGATCGCAGCGGGCAGCAGCCCGCCACGGAACCCGACATTGAGATTGCCGGGCACAATCTTCCCGGCGGCGGGGAGGCTCCGTGGCGGCCCCCCACCGCTAAGCGTCGGGACCCGACTTTAAATATTTAAATGAGGTGTTTGCATGCATTTAAATCCAATTCCCTGCAATCTTACCATCGGATCCAGATCTTCAGTGTGACGGGAGGCACTCACGTGCCTTCTCTTTCCCGTCCAGGGAAAGCTGGCGCCACCGAGGTGGGGAAGGGGTGTTCGGAGCATTTTTAGTGTAGTGGATAGGGGGACAGGGTCAACTCTGCATTTTTAAGATTTGGTTGGGGGGGTGGGGAGGGGTGACCTCTGCACTTTGTGCAGTTGTGGGGAGAAAGGGTGAACCCTACAATTTCAGTGTATTGGTGGGGGGGAGGTGACACAGGCTAAACATTTATTTTTAGTGTAGTGGGGGGGGGGCAATGGGGGCCACTCTGCATTCTCTACACAGGGCTGGCAGCCCTTTAAAAATGGCACCAGTGTCTGCACAGAGACAGCTAACGCTGTTCACGGCATCGCCGACGCCACCACTAACTTGTGATTGAAGGGGTGGGGGGTAGCCATCCTTCATATTTAAATGAGCCGCCGCACTCAAAATTGTGGCGGCGGCGGCCTGCACATGCGGGGCACCATTTTATTTGCCTGCTGCCACTCCTGGCGGTGGGAAAATAAAATCCAGTCCATAGTTTACAGTGCAGAAGAAAGCCAATCAGCCCATGTGTCTGTGCTAATTCTTTGTTAGAACAATGCAAAACTAATCCAACTGTACTGTCCCTGCCCACAAACCATTTAGTACTTGATTTCAATGCTTAAAAATCAATAAATGTTAAATCAACTATGGGAAACATACTGTGAAAAATCTTCTCATTAGCCAAATTCTCAGAAAAAGGAGCTAAAATTTAAAAGAGTAAACTATACATTTGTGTTCTCAGAGGGTTAAACTCTTAAACATTACATATTACTCTTTGGTCTCAGGACTTAGGGACTTTCTGCAAAAATGCTCAATCATTAATTACAAAAGCAGATCTGCTTAATGTCCAACAGTTGCATAAGGGTGCACAGCTAAATGAAGTCAGCTTGGCAATCCTGAATTAGCAGTTGAATACAAAACTTCCTTTGCACTTTGCAGTATGAAAATATTGAGACATCTGCATTTTCATTCCTGCTGTCCTCAAAATTAAAGTGACAAATACATTTACATAGCAATATTTGGTATCAGACTGGATCAAGTGTTCTGGATGGAAACCAAATTCTCTAACTTGCTTACTGCCTGTTCCAGGGACTTTACCAAACTCATCCCACAACATTTTCAAAATTAGTTGCGCAGTGCTATTAAATTTCATACAACATGGCTTGAAGAATCCTTAAAAAACCCCTCTGTATGTCCTTTAACCCTTAAAGAAACTATCTCCTTTGCTCTAACTGTATTACATTTTTCTTTCACAAGAGCAAAGTACTGCAGATGCTGGAAATCTGAAATAAAAACAGAAAATGCTGGAAAGACTACGATGTCTGGTGAAGGATCACTGATCTGAATGGTTAACTTTGTTTCCCTCTCTATAGATGCTGCCAGACTTGCTGAATATTTCCAGCATTTGCCGTTTTTATTTTACATTTCTTTGTTCAGTTCTTTTTACTCAAACATTTCAATCACTTTTTTGTGACCTGCAATAAATATATTAGCTCACAACATTTGTAGATTAACACATCCATAATATCCTTCCTTGAACGAAAGAATGCCTCATCATTTTTTTTATTCTTTCATGGGATGTGGACAACACTGGCAAGGCCATCATTTGTTGCCCATCCCCAATTGCCTTTGACAATTGACTGGCTTGCTGGGCCATTTCACAGGGCAGGTAACAGTCAACCACATTGCTGTGGGTCTGGAGTCACATGTAGGCCAGACCAGGTAAGGACAGCAGATTTCCTTCCCTAAAAGACATTAGTGAACCAGATAGGTTTTTACAACAATCAATGATAGTGTCACAGCGTGATTACTGAGACAAGCTTTCAATTCCAGATTTTTAAAATTAATGAACTGAACTTAAATTCCACCAACTGTCGTGGTGGGATTTGAACCTGTGTCCCCAGGGTATTGGCCTGGACCTCTGGAGTACTAGTTCAGTAACATTACCACTATGCCACTGTCTCCCCAGTTCCAAGTCCCTACAGATTCATGTAGGTTCCAATGCAATTTTATCAAAACTCTGCAATAATATTAAACTGAACATGTTGTTAGAATTATTTTTGGACAACATCCAGAATAAAACCTGACCTTCTACTCAGGGCATAAGTTAGCCATGATGAACATTCAAATAAATATAGAGATAAGTACACATTTAGGTCTGAAAAATATGATAATTGTTTGCTGTGAGAAGCTTTACTTAGCCATTGTTTGAAGTCAGCTTGGCTCAGTAGTAGCGTCCTTGGTACTTAGTTAGAAAGCCATAGGTTTAAGTCTCATTCCAGGACATAATGTAGGGTCACACTTCATTGCAGCTCTGCCTTTTCGGAGGTGTGTTTTAGATGAGATGTTAAACCGAGGCCCTGTCCATTTACGTGGATGTGAAAAAAAAATTACGGCACCATTAAAAGAAGTGGAATTCTCCCAGTGTCTTGGTTAATGCTTATCTCTCAACCAAAAGCTGATTAACTTATCGCTCAACTCACTTGCTGTTCATGTGACTTTTCTGTGAGCAAATTTACTGTTGGGTTTGACCATATTACAACAAGCAATGCCGACACTTCAGCAAGTAGCTCACTTTGGGATGTCCTGAGGACATGAAAGGTGCTATATAAATGCAAGTCCTTTGTTTACTATTACATGGTTATTTTTTATTAATATTCATTGAAAGGTAATTTTAAAAGTATATACAATACTATGGCAGTTTTGAAAAGGACAAATGGTTTCATTCAGGATCTTCAAATTAAACGACTCAGTGTGTGCAGTTTCCCTTTAAGCGTTGGATGCTGCTAGCATTTGTGGTTTGGCAATCCTGCCATCTCACTCATGTGATTAGAAAGTGGTATTGCCTTGCCTTGTTAAAGACTGAAATAACTCTGGTGCTTCACAGTTATTTAGGAAGGAATAAGCATTCAGAGCACAGGTTTTCCACAATGAAACATTGTGAATGCATTTCTATACTAACTTGTAAAGGGCAGACAACACATATGGCTTCTTTGCATATAAATATATGTCATTTAAATAACAAGGCAATCTTTTCAAAATGCTACAATTTCTTCCAGGTGTCCCTCTGCTATGGTTTATTTTCATTATATTTCTGATTAAAAAATTACCTGATTACAAATTGGAACTCACTTATTGTCAGTTCGCCAGACAAAGAACTAATCCCATTCAGGAGTTAAACATTTTTTTGGAAGCTAAGAATAAAGATAAAGCAAATCAGTGTGGAACATACTATCTGCCACTAGATGTCACTTACTTATGTTGTAAAAGTATTGTAGTGCTCTTACAAACTGTTTTAAAGACATTTAGAGGTGATTAATAGATACTGTACCAATATTTATATCACATATACTGTTAATATCTAATCATTGAGACTTCTTCAATCTATATTAGGAATCCTACAATTCAAAAGTGCATTATTGTTAATAAATATATTAACGCTTTGCTATAGATAAGGAAATAAAGTTTGGCTCAGGCACTGAGTAAGGATGCAAAAGGTTCCGAATTACTGAGCCAAAGTGGCCAAGCTGATCCCAAGTGAATCAGTTTTGGGTGTTCAATAATAATACAGTTGTGCATAGGTAAAGTTTTCTTTGTGCACAAAGAAGCAGCCTGATATTTCTTCAGACAGTTTTTAACTCCATCTGATGTATTTACAAAGAGCTTTGTCTCAGAAGTTCTGATCAAATAACCATGCCTTGCACTGGACTGCTCTTTCTTTGAGCACTTTCACTTCGCCCCAATCTTATTGGTCTTTTGTGCTGCTGTGTTTTATTTTATAAATATCCTTTTTACTCTTTATATTGCATTAAATTCTTAAAATAACTCAAGCTCAGGGACTTTTAGGCAGGGGGATTTAGACAGTGAGAAATTGCCACTGGCTGTGTTATGGAGCATGGGGAAACCCAAGGAGTGGAAGATGTGTGAGGATGTCCTACTTTGCCTGCAGAGGCATTGGAGAAGACCACCAATGATGGCAGTTGGCAAAAGCAATCTAGCCAAGAGCACCTTCAGCGAGTGATGCAGCCTATAGTGGTTGACTCAGAAGCCAGCTGCTAAAAGTCAAGGGCCACCCTGCTCTCATTACCCTTTTGTACAGACTGACAAACCAATCACCTAATGAGCTACGGGCCCTCACTTAGACACAAGAGATAGGCAGACACGTTTAGGCAAAAGGGGAAGCATGGCATTAAGAAAGAGTAGGAAGTCATCGGTTGGAAACAATTTTTTTTTTCTGTAAATAATATAAATATTTTGTTTGGAATACACTGGAGGTTTCTTGTGTTTTCTTGCTTATGATCATGACATTCGTTTAGGAAATGGAATATGCATTTGGTGTGGACTTCTTTTATTCAACTAATGTATTATAGCAAAGTCTTGTCGGTGTCATCTGTTGGCGGGGTATAAGAAAATAAGGCTGAATTGCTATCTTTGTAGTTGATCAGTCAATGATGCCATCCTGCAGAATCTGTCTTTTGATGCCCCGAGCAGCAATGTGTGAGGACACAGCCTGGTTTGCATCACAGATGAGCTGGAAATCTTGGGAATGGAAGCCATTCCTATATACATATGTCAGTTGTTAGCTGCTTTGGTTGCACCTTCAGCGCCATGTGCATGCCATCATGGCATGCTGCAACCCAGCATAAAGTTATCCTTTAGCAGTCCCTGGCTCTATTTCTCTGCTGCCTAGGAGGTGTCACCCAAGTGGCTGCCCCAGGAAAGAGGGCATCTATCTGCTGCCCGATGTTAGCACTGACAGCTCTCTGGCTAATGTTGCACAGATGCTTTGTTGCAGCCTTGAAGAATGTGGAGTTATAAAGGTTGAGGGCTGTTGTCAATTAATTTATCTGAACAAAGCAGTGGTGGCAGTGGAGCGAGAGTTCTATTCATCATGATGAAGTTGCAGAGATGCCCAATGGCATCCTTGAAGAGGCAAAATCATTTGTCACTGTGAGAGATGCTCGGAAAACCAGTGAGGCCTGCACACACGTTGGGGATGTTATCATCAGTTGGGCTGCAGCCCTTGGCCTTACTACCTGATATTCTTGGCCTGGACAAACTGCAACTCTTCCTCCATTACGAAAGCGTAGAGTGGTATGCCCAAGGGGAAAGCCATTCCTTGCCTGAAATTGATTGCAGGTTTGGGGTTGCGGAAGTCGTGAACCCTCAATTTTATTTTCTTAGAACGGAAGAAAGGACGACGGTAAAATAAAGTGCAGGTATTAGTGATTAAAAGATGTGAAGGGTTCTAAAAAGTTCCTCGGAATCCTGTAATCAGTAAATGAAGTTGGTGCCCTCTTCAGTTCCCCAACTCCTCACTTGCACTTGTCTAAAGTTCTAGGGGAGCCATTAGACCTTTCTTTCGATGTAAGGTTATACGGATTGCAGGAGCAGTGTAAACCCAAGAAACCTTTGCATACTGGAACAATGCAGCTATACAAATGAGTCTTTATGGGTTTTGACAGCCATAATATTCGCAATGTAGGAAACTTGAGTTAGCACAACGATGGCTCAAATTTATCCAAATTTGCAAAAACACAAATTTGCTCAACCCCTTTAGCTCTATAATATTGAACTACAGCTTAAATGCTGAAGCCAATGAAGAAATTTAGGGCCAATGGAATATCACCCCAATAAGAATGTAGATTTGCAGCTAGTCATTGGTTAAAGGGTTACCCTGTGGCAGGATATTGTTAGTTTATTATTATTAGTTTAGTGATGGATTTCAGAGTTGTAGGGTGGAATACATCCTGGAGGCAATGGAATGCCTTAAGGACATACAACCACTTTGCCTCAAGTTAATATGTCAACCTCGATCTGACTTGATGGCAGTGCAGACATAAAGTCTACAGCTACCCAGTGGGACTTGGAGAACACAGCACTACAATTTACCAGAATGCTAGGACATTGGTCATGGGTGTGAACACTTTTCCTGTAAATAATGTAATTATTTTCGAATGTGATTAATAAATAGCTTTAAAGAAATGTGCATTTTACGTTACTCATTATATAGAACATTACTAATTTTGATAAACTGACATTTTTATGGTAATACATCAGACAGCAGATGCTCAAATATTCTATAGTGGTACCAGATGCTGTTTTTCAAAGAAGAATTGTACCAACCATCTGTAAATTGTTTGTAATAATATGATTTGATGAAGTTCAGTTTGTGTTTTTTCTCCTCAGCAACATGTTGTGGGAGGGCATAAAGAAACCACATTCATTTTCCTTCCTGCAAGACATTCTGACCTTATACAGACTACTTCTGTTCCATATCCATGTTGGATATGTTTACACAGATTTTTAGTTTATAAATAGAAAACGTTTCTTTTAATGAGCGACGTGTTGCATCAATTGCTTCAGAACTCACAATTCTGTTTGCTTATTGGTGTTTGCTCAAAAAGTATAACACTGTCTGATTCAATAAAATCAGTGTTAAGGTATATCACTGTCCCTTGGAATTGAGATGCACCAAAATGTGGTTCAGTTGTATTATGAAGGTTAACTAGTGACGTCTGTCAATATTATAGTCCATTCGAGACTTGATTCCCACATCTCATTTGCAAGGTACCATTTGTTTGTTTTGGCAATAGATTTATGTCTATCCCTCTTGGATAATGCATGTCAGACACACCAAAGTGCATCACATACCTAGTGTCAAGCATGAGCTACAGCTGCATGTGCAGCTCTGTTTCATTTTTAGGAGGCAGTAATGGAATAACTAACTAGACAAGGAGAAAAATGAGTTAGTGACATTAATTATACTGTCTCAAGTTTCTTATATTTTGTTGAAAGGTTAATACAAGTTGGTTGTTGAATGGCAACATGTGAACAGAAATGTGTTTTTGTAAACTGAAGAATTGCTAGTACGGGCTGTACAGCTACAGAAAAGGCTTGTCATTTTTAACTGAAATGCATTGCAGTAATCCTGAGCGAGTAGCTATAAGAAGGTGGAACTGTGGTTTCCTGTGACCAGCCCCTTAGAGACCATTAGTGTGTGATGACCAACCATCTGGTAAGAGTGTCTTTTAAGCACCAGGTGTAATTGTCCTTTCCAAATTCAATGAAAATAGGCATAGAACTGCAATATTTCATCTCTGTTGTATTATGACAGTAAAATGAAAGTATATGCAATGAGAAAGTATTTCTGACAGATTTGACTTGTGCTTGGGTTTCATAAAAACGTAATGAATAAGTAAGCTCAGCCTTTGTAGTCAGTACAACAGTATTGGACCTGTGCTTTAAGTCGCTCCTTAAAACCTACTGCTTTGATGAAGCTTTTAGTCATCTTCTTATGTGACTTGGTGTCCTATTTTGTTTTATAATGCTCCTGTGAAGCACCTTGGGACATTTTATTACATGAAAAGCACTATGTAAATACAGGTTGCTGTGGTGTTGTGCTGATACATAATGTTCAACTGCCCTTTAGAAAGGTTTGTTTCTCAAATGAATTAGCTTCTGTTTGATTTTTTTATTTAGAGATACAGCACTGAAACAGGCCCTTCAGCCCACCGAGTCTGTGCCGACCATCAACCACCCATTTATACTAATCCTACACTAATTCCATATTCCTACCACATCCCCACCTGTCCCTACCACCTACTTATACTAGAGGCAATTTATAATGGCCAATTTAACTATCAACCTGCAAGTCTTTGGCATGTGGGAGGAAACCGGAGCACCTGGAGGAAACCCACGCAGACACAGGGAAAACGTGCAAACTCCACACAGGCAGTACCCAGAATTGAACCTGGGTCGTTGGGGCTGTGAGGCTGCGGTGCTAAGCACTGCACCACTGTGCTACAAATCTTTAATGCAAAGAATAATTTTTGGCTATTAATTTGCTTTGTCATGCTTTATACTATAGTATCTTCTTTGGCCTCCTTATCTCGAGAAACAATGGATAAGCGCCTGGAGGTGGTCAGTGGTTTGTGAAGCAGCGCCTGGAGTGGCTATAAAGGCCAATTCTAGAGTGACAGGATATAGTATAATAGTATAATAAAAACAATGATGATGCATTAATTTCCATCAGAAAGATTCAACAGAAACAACTAAGTTTTTAATTTAAGAAAAGCAATGTCAAGACAGCAGTTTAAAAAATTGTTGAAGTTCAAAAAAAAATGTGCATGATTTAGTGCAACATATGCTGATATAACTTTATGGACTACTGATATTTTAAATCTTTTTTTGATACGTTTACCACCAAACTTTACAATATTGAGCTGAATTAACTTGTCAGTAATAGATCAAGTCACTTCATAGTTTTTCCATCTACGGACACGATGGTAGCTGCTTTCTTCCCTTAGTTCATTTGAGGACATCATGGAAGTGCTTTGAAGAATTCTATCCCTTTGAACCTAGGAGGTAAATTAATTTGGAGGTTACAGTTTTCACCCAGTTTTCTCTTCAAGTTAAACCAGTCCAAAAATTTGATATAATTACAAGAAACTTCTAACAATAAATCTACCTTAAGACCCTTGTCCACCGGTTGCAACTTCTGATTGAACTGTAGGTTCTGCCATTTTGCAAGCATCCCGCATGTCGTATATAATTTCAGGCCATTTGAATTGGATAAAACTCAATTTGAATTAGATGCAGGCTTACAAAAATAGGCCCAAACATCACTGACATTTTATTCATACAAAAATTCCAAATTACATGCAAGTACACTGATTAGTTGAGCTGCAAAGCCACCAGTGCTTTAATCTGAAATTGGAGAAGAAATATTTTGTTATGGCCCTATGTCACTGGCTAAATGCCAAGACAATTGCTGACGCTGGACAAATTGATTGTGTTCTGTGAGTGCATTGCATTTGTTGCCTTCCTTGTATGGAGTTGAAGGGAGTAACATAACTTGAGATCTGTTTATATTTATAAACCTTTGGAGTTTTGATCTTGTGTTTTACAATACCATCTATATCGTTCCATTGTATTGTAGCCCCATTTTCAACCTCCCGTTCCTCTCCAACGTCCTTGAATGTGTTGTCACCTCTCAAATTTGTGCCCATTTTTCCCAGAACTCCATGTTTGAGTCCCTCAAATCATGTTTCTGCTCCTGTCAAAGTATTGAAATGGCTCTTATCGAAGTAACAAATGACATCCAATGTGACTGTGACAAAGGTAAACTATCCCTCCTTGTCCTTCCCAACCTGTCTTCAGCCTTTGACACACTTGATCACACCATTCTCCTCCAATGCCTCTTCGCCCTATTCCAGTTGGGTGGGACTGCACTGAACTGGTTCCATTCTTATCTATCTAATCATAGCCAGAGAATCACCATCAATGGCTTCTCTTCTCATTCCTGCAAAGTTACCAAGGAATTATCCTTGGATCCCTCCTGTTTCTCTTATACATGCTGCCCCTCGGTGGCATCATCCAAAACCAGGTTAGTTTCCGCATGTGTGCTGATGACATCCAGCTCCATCTCACCACTACCTCTCTCGACCTCACTGTCTCTAAGTTGTCAGACTGTTTTTCTGATGTCCAGTATTAGATGTGCAGAAATTTCCTACAATTAAATATTGGGAAAACTGAAACCGTTATCTTTGGTCCCCGCCACAAACTCCAATCCCTCGCCACCGATTCCATCCCTCTCCCTTGCAAATGTCTGAGGTTGAACCATACTATTCGCAACTTCGGTGGCATATCTGACCCAAGATGAGCTTTCAACCACATATCTGCGACCGCACCAAGACCGCCTATTTCCAGTTCTGTAACATCGCCTGTCTCTAACCCTGCCTCATCTCTTCTGCTGCTGAAATCCTCATTCATGTCTTTGCTACCTCCAGACTTGACTATTCTAATGGACTCCTGGCTGGCATCCCACATTCTACCCTCCACAAACTTGAGGCCATGCAAAACTCTGCTGCCTGTGTCCTAACTCGCACCAAATGCCATTCACCCCTCATCCCCTGTGGTTGTTGACCTACCAGCTAAACAACGCCTCAGTTTTAATATTCTCATCCCTGTTTTTAAATGACCTGGCCACTCCCTATCTCTGTAATCTTCTCCAGCCCTACAACCCTCCAAGATATCTGCACTCCTCTAATTCCGGCCTCTTGAGCATCCCTGATTTTAATCCCTCCACCTTTGGTGGCTGTGTCTTCAGCTGCCCAGGCCCTGGAATTCCCTCCCTACACTTCTCTACCTCTCTACCTCTCTTTCTATTAACTGTTTTGCTGTGGCTATATTGGCCTCTATATTGACTGTTAAACTGAGGAAAAAATTTTTTCGTGACCATACCATGCATTTTTTAAAAGTATTTTCTTTCTTAATCTGGATATCCCTGTGCCATATTTCACCTGGGGTTGGCAGGTCTAGCAGCTGTTCCTGGACCAATGCTGTTCTGAAACCAGGAAGTGTGTGTGGACAGCTCATGCATGAAACCCTGGGGTCTATTTTAACTTTTGGGGAGCTGACCAGGAAACGTGTTGGCGGCCCATCCATTCCGGGAAAGCAGGTCAAAGTCATTTTGAGGCCCAGGCCTCATTTCGATAGAACTGATGAGCTGCAGGCACCAAAGGGGCATTCCAATGTCATTTGTCCATTGTCCAGTTCAATATCTGGTGGCCGGAAGCCAACCTGCCAGCAGTAAGGTAATTCCAGGGCAGGGAAGGGTGGTGTTGTCATCTGGAGGGGGGGAAACTCCACCTGGCCTCTTTCCCTCTTTGGATTATTGCCAGTAAAACTGGTCAGAGAGTACATGGTGCACATTCCATTAAGTTCTGTCCCAAAATGGCAATTGGGGTCCTATGTATTGGAATGCAGTGTAATGATGACGTCACCTTTAAGAGACCAGGCCACTGATTCAACTGATGAAATTATCATACATACATAAGGAAGAGATACCATATGAGAGACACACTCAACATGTGGCTGGCTGACAGAGCACAGACACCAGCAAGGAAAAGACCTGGACTTTAGATCATACAGTATAAATAAGTAAGACAATAAATTGTGTTAGTGTTGAACCTGAATATAAAGCCTGCGGTTGTCATTTAATGAAGAATTAAAAACACAGCACAACAATACATGCATGTCACAGAATCCGAATTTTCATATTAAAAGGGGATGGCCTCCTGAAACAAACTGAGGATTCACCTGTGCAGTAGTTGGTCCTTGTGAAAGTGATAGCGATCAGGACATCAGATTTAATGCCACAATAAGTCTAGCAATCCTGTTTTGCGGCTGTTACTGTCTGTTAACACCGATTTCGGCAAGGTAAAATTGACACCGCCATCTCTCCTACCTGCTCCTCCAAGATATAGAGTTGCCCTCTGACCTGTTTTTCCCCTCAGTAATATGGCTGAAATTGTGAGTCCATGGGGAAGACTGCAGGAATAAACTCAGGGGCTAGGTTTTGTGCCCATGGCGGGGCTCCTGATGCCGGGCCGAAATAGCAGAGGAAATCCGGCCTCGGCCAGCTGGAGTCCCCCTGGAGCGATTCTATGGCGCTGGGCCAATTAACAGCCCGGCACCGGAATCTTCATCCCTCTAAAGATGGGCATCCCACCTCCAAGAGCTGCTGGCCAATCACAGGGCCGGCAGCTCAGCATATTGCAGCACCACTGGGAGTGGTGGTCACTGCTGGTACTGTAGAGGCCTTGGACCCAGGCCCAGTGCGAGAAACCCAGACCTCAGGTAAGTGAGGTGCTGTTGCAGGGGCCAGTCCGGAAGGCCCTGGCGAGGGTGAGCGGGAAGGGTGAGTGTTAATTGTAGGGGGAGGATGATCCAAGGAGGTGGAGTTTTTCCTGGTGGGGGCTCTCTGTGGGCCTCAGATTAGTCATGGAAGAGGCCCCACCCTCAAGTCCGCAGGGAGGTCGTCTCATTTTACTGGGTGACATCCCACATGGCAGGTTGAATCCCAGCGGTGACAGGAAGAGGCCCTTAAGTGGCTGTTATTGGGCCACTTAAGGGCCTCAATTGGTCTCCGGGTGGCAAGGCCGTCGTCAGCCTATCCTGACCCCTACAAAATTGCTTGGCAACAGGGAGGTCACGGGCCCTATGTCCCCGCCTCTGGTCACAACTCTATGGGCCTTCCCACCCCTGAACCCATCTCAGGGGGACCCATAAAATTCAGATCTCACCATTCTGATACGCCCCTTTGTCACTGGGGAGCCACTGAGCAGAGACTAAATACAACAATAACTTGCATTTAATTGGCACCTTCACATAGTTAAATGTTCCAAGGTGCTTCACAGGTGGGTCATCAAACAAAATTTGACACAGAGCACATAAAAAGAAGATATTAGGACAGATGACAGTCAAAGAGAGAGGTTTTAAGGAGTGTTTTGAAGGAGGCGAGAGAGGCAGAGAGGTTTACAGAAGAAATTCCAGACCTTTGAGCCTAGGCAGCTGAAGGCATAGCTGCCAGTAATGGAGCAATTAAAATCAGGAATGATCAAGAAGTCAGAATTGGAGGAATGCAGAAATATCAAAGGCTTGTAGGGCAGGAGGAAGTTACAGACAGAGGTAGGGGCAAGGCCATGGAGTGATTTGAAAACAAGGATGAGAATTTTAATATTGAGGAATTGTTGGATTGGAAGCCAATGTAGGACAGCAAGCACAGGCGTGATGGGTGAAAAGGACTTGTTATAAGTTAGGATATGACAACAGAGTTTTGGATGAACTCAAGTTTATGGAAGGCGGAAAATGGGAGGCTGGCTAGGAGAGCATTGGAATAGTCAAGTCTAGGGGGAACAAAGGCATGGATCAGAGTTTCAGCAGCAGATAAGCTGAGACAGGGGTAGAGATGGACAATGGTAGAAGTAGGCAGTCTTGGAAGAGGAGCAGGAAAAACAACAAGCCAGCTAACTCAGTGAATGTAAAGCTAGAAGTCTGTCCTTCCAGCTAATGAAGTGTTGTGTAATGATGGAAGCTTACAAAAACTGCAAAAAAATGTCGGGGAAAGGGTAGAATTTAGTTTTGCAAGATCTTTGTTTAGCGAATATTAACTTTATTCAGTTGGTTGTAATCTCAATTAGAATATGCAGCACAGAAACAGGCCATTTGGCCCAACCAGTCCATGGCAACATTTATGCTCCAGTCGAGCTTACAAGCCACAAGGTTGTGGGTTCAAGCTGCCCTTGAAAGATGAGCATATAATCTAAACTGACACTCTAGTGCAGTAATGAAGAAATGCTGTCTTATTGGAGCTGCTATCTTTTGGATGAGATGTCAAACTGAAGTCATGTCTGTCTGTTTCATTGGATCAGGTGAAAATTAGGAATCCCATGGTGCTCAGAAAAGAATAGGGAATTTTCCTGGTTTTCTGGACAACATTCTTCTCAACCAAAAACAGATCAACTGGTCATTTATCTCTTTGCTGGTTGTGGGATTTTATGGTGTGGATAATGGCTGCATATTTGCAAACATAACAGTCCCTGTACTTGAAAGAAATTAACTGTTTGTGAAACCATTTGAGATCTTTCTGAAACATGATAAGGTACTCTAAATAAATGTAAGGCAGTGTAGCACTCTTATTTTAGCTTATGAATAGTTAGCATACAAAACTATCTTCCAGTCTTGTGGAGATGGATTCCAAAGGAAATTTTGAGAAACAGGACAAACATGGCTAAGCTCTGTCTCCGGGATACCACCAGAGGGAGACTTTCTCCTCTCCATTTGTAAAGTGATTGCACTGAAGTGGATGACCTGGCTGACATTACTCCAAAGTGCTGGCTCCCTGCAGATTGCCTGATGTGGGGGTTTGGCAGGGTTCACAGAGGAGGCTTGTGAAGCAAGATTTATTCACCTGACTTTTAATATTGATACCTACCCTTAGAGTGTCCATATATGTGTCAAAACCATGGAGCTGCATTCTCCTTCAATTTGATTGGGTATCTGTTTGCCATATGTTAATTGCATGAAACCTTACTCATAAGGGTCAGGTTCTTTAACACAAACAAATTAAAACTCTACCTCCCAACACAAAGTTAAAGAGAAGCTAAAATGAATATGAGAGCATAGGGTGATACAGCTGGAGGAATGTTGCCTATATGTACATGGCATTGCCTTATAGAACCCAGCAACCAGAAAGCAAGAAGCTTGCTTTTCAGTTCTACAGGACAATTCACACTGGTGTTATATCCTGGAGAGGAGATTTCCATGTGCTGATCCTCTCCTGCCATAAATTGCAGGTTCAACTCATTCGCATGTCTATTGGCATTTCTATAGTGGAACTTGTGTAGCGTGAGAATACTTACCCTGGGTGGGAGGGGGTGTGGTGATGGTGGAAATGTTGGAAATCCGGAAGTCTTTAAGAAGAATGCCTTTAAAAAGTCAAAAATGGCTGAAGTTTGGATTCTTTGCATGTGGTCACGCACAATCTGGGTAGGTAGCGAGAGGTATCTCTTAGAAAGTTGGTGTATTAATGGTAGAAGGCTGCAATGGTACATGGATGCCATCTATTGCATGCTGCTGTTTGAGGAACCGGGCTGGGGTGGGGTGGGGGGGGGGGGGTGGAGGTTGTTATCGCATCTTATTTGAAATGAAGTAACACAAGCTTATGACTTTTTTCCACTTTAAGTAAATATTATTTCTAAAGTGCATATTGTACTGTTCCACATTATTTTAGAAAATGAAAATGATCAAGCAACTTGAAGACAGTTTTAGTTCTCAAAGCGATTGATCAAAAGTGCATCTTCAGACTGGAAAGATTTTCTAAGTATTTAATGAAATATCAAGTTATAAGGAACTATTGAATAGCTTGTCAATTAATGTTATATTACCCTGTGTGGAACTTTATGGGCTGTGCTGCAATAATTGGAGTGCAGAATACATCACAGATTTAGTTTTGCTGAATGTTGTGGTCCTTATAAAATTACTCAGTGGCACCAGAGTACTCAGTTCTACTATTGCTGCTTCTTACTTACATGTTGCACTATAAGGTACTGGATCCCCAGTAATTGCTTAGCACTATTCCAACACAAATTGGAATGTTTTAGTTGGATTAATGCCAGCTCTATGTATAATCCACGTTGTTACGTATGTGTGGGGATGTTTATTCTGTCTGAATTGACTGCAGGTGCTAATCATTTAACAGTGAGTGAGGTAAGTTGTCAGTAACCAAAGTCTTGTATTGTGTATTTAAGTGCTCATCAGGCGTTCTAATCAGAGTTGAATTGAGCAATGTGCATTTGTGTATTTTCATGGTCCTGTAAATCTCTTTATGCTGGCCAATGTTTGGGTTTCAGTATTGTACTGGGCAATTTGGCTTAATCAGAAAAAGCAAGTTGCGTTTGCCCATAATGAACTGACCAAGGGGATTACTTTTTAAATTGAATTGATTATGAATCAAAACACATTTTTCAAAAGACATTTGACATCTTGTCAAAGTTAGAAGGTTGTAAAAACTACCTGTGGATTTCTCTTTGGGAATGATGAGACTAAAGAAAGGGTGTTTGAATAGTACTAATGGCGAAGGAAGGACTTTTGTTTCCCTTCAGGTAATGTGTCGCGTTGACCTGGTTGTAAATTTTAGATATATCTAATTTAAATAGGCAGAGAAATGCAGTCTGTAAAAAGATAATGGGGAGGGGAAATAGGGCATGGGGGTGGGAGACAATGAGGGAGCAGAAAATAGCTGGAGGTGAAATAGAGATGTGGTGCAGCACAAGGATATGAAACTTGCAGCTACTTCGGCAAGGGCCACCCAGGAGCTCTTAATACCTCATCACTGCTAAGCAGCACAGGCATCCCTGGCCCTCAGGTATGATTTGGCTGCACCAGGTTTGAGGTGCCAAGGTCAGTACCGTGGTAATAAAAAGTAGTTATAAATTTACCTGTGCATAGAAAGCCACTTTGTGCTATGAAGTCCAATTATTCAAAGTATCTCTGATTTTTGTGTTTGAGGGGATGTTTGGAAGGCAGTTTGCAACAGGACATTATCCTTTGAAGGAGTTCAACGTAGATTCAGCTGAATTTACCCGGACTCCCGTGGATAAATTCGAAGATTGCATAAACTAGGCTTGTATTCCCTGGAATAAAGAAGGTTAAGGGGTGATTTGCTTGAGGTTTTAGGGCTTTGAAAGGAATTGATACAGTGGGTGGAAAGAATCTTTTACTGCTGGTGGGGTCAGTGTCTAGATCAAGGGGACATAACCTTAGAATCAAAGTCGGGTCATTCAGGAGAGCAGTTAGGAAACACTTCTTCATAAAATGGGTGGTAGAAATATGTACCTCTCCCCCACCAAAAATAGTAGGTGATAGATCAATTAATAATTTTAAATTCGTGACCGATAGATTTTTGCTAGCTAAGGTATTAAGGGAAATAAAAGCAAAATACTGCAGATGCTGGAAATCTGAAATAAAAACAAGAAATGCTGGAAATACTCAGCAGGTCTGACAGCATCTGTGGAGAGAGAAGCAGAGTTAACGTTTCAGGTCAGTGATCCTTCTTCAGAAGGTATTAAGGGATATGGAACCAAGGCAACGGTTAGCAAACAGATCAGGCATGATCTCACTGAATGGCAGATCAGGTCTGTGGGGCTGAACAGCCTACTCACATTCCTATGACATAAAGTTCCTTCTATGCCTTGTTACTGAACTGTTGTCTCCTTGGCAGAGCTCTTTTTTTACATCATCAATGGAGCAGCAAGTTCTGAAAACTTCAGTGGAGGGACCTTAGCTCTTTCGGTGTGCGCCTAATATATATCCTCTTCCTCCTGCCCCTGTTCTGCCTCCATTAGGGCATATATGGAAATGTCCATTGTAAACCCCATGTAAGGGTTCCATGAAAGAAAGGTGGAATGAAAAGAGATTTCCCTGTTTCCCCGTTTAAAACTGCAGAAATGCAGCTTGCAGAACACGAACAAGGACATTTTTTTTATTGTAATCGTTTCAGTCAAAACTGATTTTTAAAAAAATTTCCAAAATATACTTTATTCATAAAAATCTGTAAAAATTACGTTGCCAAACAGTTTCCAACAGCACCAAAAAATACAAACATTGCAAGGGAGATCAGTTTCCTTCAATACTATCATGAGTTTCTTCACAACCCTTCCATTTCACAATTGTCATGCCAATTACAGTTTTACATTTACAGCAAATGAAAATATTAACGATACAGTTCGAGGGGTTTCCCATGGATCCAGCCCCTCAGTTCAGCTTGGTGGGGGGACCTTACACTGTGGTCTTTCCCCATTGAGCCTTTGCTGCGGCTGCCCCAAGCTTTAGTGCGTCCCTCAGCACGTGGACCTTGGAATGTGCCAGTCTGCAACATTCGGTGGTGGACAACTCTTTGCGCTGGAAGACCAGCAAGTTTCGGGCAGACCAAAGGGCGTCTTTCACCGAATTGATAGTCCTCCAGCAGCAGTTTGTCTCGGTGTGCGTCCCTGGGAACAGCCCGTAGAGCACAGACTCCTGTGTTACCGAGCTGCTTGGGATGAACCTCGACAAAAACCACTGCATCTCTTTCCACACCTGCTTTGCGAAGACACATTCCAGGAGGAAGTGGGCGACCGTCTCTTCCCCACCACAGCCACCGCGGGGGCATTGTGCGGAGGGGGCGAGAATTCGGGTGTGCATGAAGGATCTGACGGGGAGGGCCCTTCTCACCACCAGCCAAGCTACGTCTTGGTGCTTGTTTGAAAGTTCTGGTGATGAGGCATTCCGCCAAATGACTTTGACGGTCTGCTCGGGGAACCATCCGACAGGATCCACCGTCTCCTTTTCCCGTAGGGCCTTGAGGACATTCCGTGCAGACCACTGCCTGATGGACCGGTGGTCAAAGGTGTTTTCCCGCATAAACTGCTCCACGAAGGATAGGTGGTACGGCACGGCCCAACTGCATGGAGCGTTCCGCGGCAATGTGACCAGGCCCATCCTTCGCAACACCGGGGACAGATAGAACCTCAGCACGTAGTGACACTTGGAGTTTACGTACTGGAGGTCTACACACAGCTTGATGCAGCCGCACACGAAGGTGGTCATCAGGATGTGGGCCACGTTGGGTACATTTTTCCCGCCCTTGTGATTTGAACATCGTGTCCCCTCAGTCATAACTGATGTTTCAGACAAAGTTGTGAGCATTAATAGCCTGTGAACTAGTTTGAGACTCATGCAGAGAACTTAACCTTCTTATCTACCACTTTAAGTCAAGTGGCAATAGCAGAACTTGTGGGACAGCAGGTTTTGCCCTTATCACCGTGCCATTTGCCGACATGCACCACTTTGAGATGAGCACATCTTCTTCCAGCAACCACTTCTACTGAAATTTAGTATGCATTTTTAGAACAAGCATAACTTTGGAATATCTTATTTGCATGCCAAATTCTGGTTCGCATCACCAAAATTATACCAATTTTGCACCAAAAAAGCTTTTAAAAATACTTTTGATCTGCACTGATTACAGGTTACCTTTCTCAACAAAGCGTTTAACACGAACAAATGCTAGTTCACATTCCTGAAATTTTTCCTCATTACCCAGCTGACCTCGGTGATTTCTATATAATAAAAGCAAAATACTGCGGATGCTGGAAATCTGAAATAAAAACAAGAAATGCTGGAACCACTCAGCAGGTCTGGCAGCATCTGTGGAAAGAGAAGCAGAGTTAACGTTTCGGGTCAGTGACCCTTCATCGGAACTGACAAAATATTAGAAAAGTCACAGGTTATAAGCAAGTGAGGTGGGGGTGGGGCAAGAGATAACAAAGGAGGTCTAGATTGGACCAGGCCACATAGCTGACCAAAAGGTCACGGAGCAAAGGCAAACAATATGTTAATGGTGTGTTGAAAGACAAAGCATTAGTACAGATTAGGTGTTAATACACTGAATATTGAACAGCAGCAAGTGCAAACCTGAAAAAAAAACAATGGGTAAGCAAACTGAACAAACTAAGATGAAATGAAATTAATGCAAAAAAAAGATTGTAAAAAATGTAAAAAAGAATGTTAAAAAAAAGGAAGAAAAAATAACTAAAAATGAAAGTAAAATGGGGGGCTGTCATGCTCTGAAATGATTGAACTCAATGTTCAGTCCGGCAGGCTGTAGTGTGCCTAATCGGTAGATGAGATGCTGTTCCTCGAGCTTGCGTTGATGTTCACTGGAACACTGCAGCAATCCCAGGACAGAGATGTGAGCATGAGAGCAGGGGGGAGTGTTGAAATGGCAAGCAACCAGAAGTTCAGGGTCCTGCTTGCGGACTGAGCGGAAATGTTCCGGTGATTTCTATATCAGATGGGCATGAATTCCCTACCAGCTTTAGTCAGTTCTGACCAATAGCTAAACAAGACATCAGACTGCTCAAGTCCTTCATCACCCAGACATCCAGGCAATGTAACAAAAATTCCAATAATGCCATTGATAACTATTAGCTGAATAACAAAAGTGAATCTAACAATGAAAGAGGTCAATCAGCAAAAATTGTAGTTGCACCTTTTTTGTTTTTTCAATTCTACATATTTATTTTTATTGAACATGGCCTTCCATCACCAATTTCCTGTTGCCCAGCAACAAGTGGCGCAGATCTGAAGCCAAGTCCAATTTTACTTTGGGTCTGTTTGGCTGCACCATTAGTGGGGTGAGATGTTTAGTATCTTAATACTGGCCATGAAATCTGTGCCTTCTTGTAGTTAGTTTTTAATAAAACTTTGCTTCTTGATGAGGAGAGTAAATTTGGGGAGGCTGCACTCCTGATGCAGAGCCTTACTCCATCGGAGCATGAATTGGAAAACTGGTCATGGAAATCAGCATGGCTGATTCATGATGCTTCTGATATTTCTGGGTGGGTTGGGGATATTGGGAGCCACACAAGTTGGACCTGCTGACCTGCATGCCCTATTTTCTGATCCACACTTCATTTGAGCAAGCTCTGTGCTGGAACACAGGTTTGCAAAAATTGTTCTTATGATGCTTGGTGACAACAATATTTTTGAGAAAGGTAGATCAGTATATGTGTGTTCTTTAACTTAATAAAGTTGCAATGGAAAACTCTGTGAATTTTTAAGCCTTTTCTGGCTTCCTCGGTTTTGGAGTTTCTGACTGTACATGTATTGAACTAGAATTCATCCGATTTCCAATATCAAAACATGAAAGTGATATTCACGGTGTTTTTTCGATGTTTTGTAGACTACCATTTTTAACCCAAGCTGATGACTCGACTGCTTCACCTTCAAAGCCCTCTCAAATAGAAATATAATAAATTGATTGTTTACAGAGTTATAATAGAACGCACACTTAGCATTGTGAAGATCCACTTGCTATGTCATGTGCACTGCAATACACCTCAAAAGGGCTGCTCAAAATTGTCCTTTTGTGAGATATCGTGGTTCCTCTTTCCTCTGAAGTGCTTTCCTGTCTCAGGAGTTGTTGGAAATCCCTCCCGACCCCACCCCACCTGGGTTACATTAGGTCACTGCTAGTTCTGCTAGCTTCCACATTGAATTTGTGCCCGTCTCTTACAAGGCCCATAATGAGCCAAGTATGGGAGAGGGCCAGGGGTGGGGACTTCCTCTGATCTCCTGCTTCAGACCGTGGCTGCCGTATGCCAAAAAGATGCAAGCCTCCACATCGGCAAACATGGTTTCAATTTAATTTTGGTTTTTTTTATCCATTCATGGGATGTGAGCATCGCTTGCATGCCAGCCTTTGCTGTCCATCCTTACTTGCCCTTGAGAAGGTGGTGATGAGCCGCCTGCTTGAATCTCTGCAGTCCATGTGGTATAGGTGTATCCACAGTGCTGTAAGGGAGGGAATTTCAGGATTTTGACCCAGCTAGAGTGAAGGAATGGTGATTTATTTCCAGATCAGGATGGTGTGTGGCTTGGAGGGAAACTGGCAGGTAGTGGTGTTCTCATGCATCTGCTGCTCATCCTTTAGGTGGTAGAGGTCGCAGGTTTGGAAGGTGCTGTCAAAGGAGGTTTGGTGAGTTGCTGCTGTGCATCTTGTAGATGGTACCCACTGCTGCCACTCTGTGCAGGTGGCGAAGGCAGTGAATGTTTAACTTGGTGAATGGGGTGACGATCAAATGGGCTGCTTTATCCTGGATGGTATCAAGCTTCTTGAGTTTTGTTGGAGCTGCACTCATCCAGGCAAATGGGAAGCATTCTATCACATTCCTGACTTGAGCCTTGTAGATGGTGGACAGGCTTTGGGGAGTTAGGAGGTTGGGGAGTTATGTCCCACAGGATTCCCAGCTTCTTTCCTCCTCTTGTAGCCACAGTATTTATATGACTGGTCCAGTTAAGTTTCTGGTCAATGGCAACCCACAGGATGTTGATGGTGGGGGTTTCAGCAATGATAATGCTGTTGAATGTCAAGGGGAGATGGTTAGATTCTCTCTTGTTGGTGATTGTCATTTCCTGGCACTTGTGTGGTGTTAATGCTATTTGCCACTTATTATCCCGATCCTGAATGTTAACCAGGCCTTTCTGTGTGGAGGCACGGATTGCATCATTATCTGAAGATTCATGAATGGTTCTCAACACTGTGCAATCATCAGCAACATCCCCACTTCTGATTAATTAGTGAGGGCAAAGCCTGGCATGGGTCTGGACCCCTGAAGAGGACTTTTTGTCATTTAAAAATATTTCCTGGATTCTCCCTTTTCTCAAGGTTCAGTTGGAGTCACAGTTGGAATCGGTGGGAGGGGCTGGTGACTGGGCATGATTCTACCCTGGGGGGTGGGGAGGAGCTGTTACAACTTCTAGACTCCAGCTGCAAATAAGAACCAAAGGAATATGCCAAGTAGCACTTGCACCCATCAGCCCCTGCAAAGAAGATGTCAACTCTCACCCACTCATCCCACAAACTTTGGTGAAGTTCAGCATAAGAGTACTGGTAAGTGCAACTACCAGGATCACAGCCCTTGGTAATTTGGGATCTATGCGTTTTTCATTTAAGTTTAACTATCTGTATCAACTCAGGGTGACCCAACTGTTAGAGTTCTGTTTCAACTGTCTCTCTTTATGTATTGACCTACCCTTCTCTTATTTCTACTATAGATTTTTTGGGATGTTACAGACAGTAGCTTTTATGCATGTAACGCTTGCTTATATAGAGAATTGGGAACTCCATCGAATTTGACCTATCATGACAATGCACAATTACCTACACAGATTATGTAAATACCAAAGGAAATAGGATGTAGCAATAGCTCACTTACCCTTAGGTGTTATGGTAGATGGACCTTTGCTTATTTCCCCAAGCTCTGCTCCACCAATCCCTCTTATCAGCTCTGGTGAAAGCAGCTGAGCAGGAGGGTTCTCCATCAGAGTTATTCAGTGCAAGGTCAAGCTCCTATTATAATTAGTCTTTAGCTAGCTTTTCCCTTTTCAGATCAATAACGTGTGCAACAGTCAGTCCATTTCATGTTTGTACTGTATCTCAGTCAGCTGGTTTGGACGTGGGGTAAAAAAACATTCGCTTCCAAAGATCCGTTGCTTTCACGTGGTAATGTTTTGGGAAATCTTCATTTTCTGTGTTAACATCACTCAATGGCATTCGTTATTCTTTATCATGACAATTATAAATCATAGTTTAGATAAATAACCTGTCTTTTAAATAACCATAGCATCCATATCACAACTTAATGTAATGTTAATTGTGACAAAAGCAAAGCTTTCATCCTGTGTCAAATAAAGTAAACTATATTTTATATTGCATTTTAGACAGAGAAAAAGTGATTTAAAAATTTGCTATCAGCTAGCTGTATCTTGAAAAGGATTCAGTTTGTCTGTCAGAGGAATAGCCAACAGATGAAACTGATGAGACCCATTCACACTTTCAGTGAGCTCTGAACTTGCATCTTTCTCTAGTTTCTCTCCTATGTCCCCTTATACTGTCTTCTAGCTCAACTTGCCTGTATGATCCACCTCCTGCTCCCATGATTGTATTCCCATTAAACTGGTGACCAACAACTTTCCTTCCTGGTCCTCATGTTAGCCAATGTTGCTAACGGTGCTCTGAGCCCCTCCTTTTCAAATCTGTGTCATCACCAATGGTCCCTCTGATTTTTCTTTGCAGTGCACGGCCTATTTGTTGCTCAGTGCAGTCCCTTTAAGATTGCTGTGAGGTTGTGCATGCGTGTGTTTTAAAGAGAACATTGGTTCTGTGCAGCCTATTTGTTGCACTGCACGGAACATTCTGGATTGCAGCGCAGCCATATACCCATGCAACTTAGAGAGAATATTGGTCATCAGAAACTGAACTGGAGTAGCCATATAAATACCGTGGCTACAAGAGCAGGTCAGAGGCTAGGGATCCTGCGGCGAGTAACTCACCTCCTGACTCCCCAAAGCCTGTCCACCATCTACAAGGCACAAGCCAGGAGTGTGATGGAATACTCTCCACTTGCCTGGATGGGTGCGGCTCCAACAACACTCAAGAAGCTTGACACCATCCAGGACAAAACAGCCCGCTTGATTGGCACACCATCCACAAACATTCACTCCCTCCACCACCGACGCACTGTGGCAGCAGTGTGTAACATCTACAAGATGCACTGCAGCAACGCACCAAGGCTCCTTCGACAGCACCTTCCAAACCCGCGACCTCTACCACCTCGAAGGACAAGAGCAGCAGATGCATGGGAACATCACCACCTGCAAGTTCCCGTCCAAGTCACACACCATCCTGACTTGGAACTATATCGTCGTTCCTTCACTGTCGCTGGGTCAAAATCCTGGAACTCCCTTCCTAACAGCACTGTGGGTGTACCTACCTCACTGCAGCGGTTCAAGAAGGTAGTTCACCACCACCTTCTCAAGGGCAATTAAGGATGGGCAATAAATGCTGGCATAGCCAGTGCCGCCCACATCCCATGAATGAACAAAAGAAATCCCTCCCTGCAGAAAACTGACCCTTGACACCTCTACCCTTGCAAACTACTGCCCAATCTCCTACCTTCCTTTTCTCTCCAAAGTCCTTAAACATGCTATCATCTCCAAAATCTGACCCCATCTTTTCCAGAACTCCATGTTGAATCCCTCCAATCAGGTTTCTGCCCCAGTCAAAGTTCTGAAGTAGCTCTTATCAAAGTCACGAATGATACCCTACATGACTGTGACCATGCAAGCTATCTGTCCTTGTCCTTCTGGGCTTGTCCACAGCCTTTGACATGGTTGACCATGCCATCCTTCTCCTACACCTCTTCTGTCATGGATGGGATTACACTAGCCTGGTTCCATTCTTATCTATCCAGTAGTAGCCAGAGTATCAGATGCAATGCCTTCTCTTTCCTCTCCTGCACCGTTACTCTGTCATCCCCCAAGGACTCCTATTTCTCATCTACATGCTGCCTCCTTGGCAACTTCATCAAAAACACGTCAAGTTCTACATGTATGCTGATGATACCCAGCTCTACCTCTCTAATCCCCTCCACTATCTCTAAATTGTCAGACTGCTTGTCCAACATCCCACTACTGGAATAGAAATTTCCTCCAATTAAATATTGGGAAAACCGAAGCGATTGTCTTCGGATCCCACCAAAAGTTCTGCTCGTTAACCATGGACTCCATCCCTCTCCCTGGCAATTATTTGAGGCTGAACCAGACTGTACACAACTTTGGTGTCATAATTGGTCCTGAGATGCACTTCCAACTACATATGAGAGCTATCACCAAACTCCCCAATTTCCAGCTCCTTAAACATCACATAGCTTTGTCCCTGCCTTGGTTCATCTGCTGGTGAAAGCCTCATCCATGCCTTTATTACCTCTAGACTTGACTATTCCAACACACCTCTGGCAGGCTGCCTGTCATCCACCCTCCAGAAACTTACATTCATCCAAAACTCAGCTGCCCATATCCTAACTCGCATCAAGTCCCATTCTGCTATCACACCTGCTGACCCATATTAGATCCCAGTTAAGCAACGCCTCGATTTAAAAATTGTCATTGTTGTTTTCAAATCTCTCCATGGCCTTGCCCCTCCCTATCGCTGTAACCTCCTCCAGCCCTACGACCCTCTGAGATATCTGTGCTCCTCCAATTCTGGCCTCTTGCACATCCCCAGTTTTAATTGCTGAGTGACTGGTGGCTGTGCCTTTAGCTACTGAAGGCGTAAGCTTTGGAATTCCCTCCCTAAACCTCTCTGCCTCTCTACTTCTTGTTCCTCCTTTTTGATCAAGCTTTTGGTCATCTGATGTATATCTCCTTATGTGGCATGTTGTCAAATTCTGTTTTACAATGCTCCTGTGAATTGTCTTGTGACATTTTACTATGTCAAAGGTGCTATATAAATGCAAGTTATTGTTGTTGAGAGGTAGCTACTCTTCTTTGTTGTTATCATGGACTACACTGAACAACTAATTAGGTCAAAATTTGCTTGGTAGTCTTTCTTTGAAACACTAAAGTATGTGAGCGCACAGATTGGGAAAGTAGATAAATTTATCTCCAATCTCGAATAGCAGACTGATGAAAAGATTGAGATATGCCTCAGAAGATAGTTAACTTCTCAACATTGACACCTGTGACACAAAAGGCATCTTTAAGCATAAAGTCATTACCCTAGCTGCTGAACTTTGATTCAGTCTAATTCTCAGCTTTGCTTCGTGTGACGAGTAGGAATTTTGCAAGACTCACATTTCAACCATCGCATTAGGAGGATTATTAGCCTGTGGAAGAACCACATACCAAAATTAAACCATTAACCTCTTCTGAGCTGATTCTATATTTATTATTGTCTAAGTAATTGTACCAACAGTTTCCTGCTGTGTCTTACTTCTTCTGTTATAATTGCACGTGTAAATCAATTTTACTCTTAGTTATATCTGGAATGTAACAGTCTGACAGTTTCTTTTTACTGCCTTTTGGAGTAGATGGGAGGATAAGTGAATCCCATAAGGTCTCAGATGTGTTATACAATAACATAAGAGTAATTTTTAGTCCTGAGACATGCTATCTCACTCATGACTTGTATTAGCATGCAGCGTTAGGTCTATGGGCGACTCAATTTGCATATGAATGCTTCTTATTTGGAGAAAGCCCAAACTATAACATTGGTGAACTTGATGGCCAGAATTTTACGTTGGGCAGGAAGCCCTGCCCACCTGCCAAAAAATTGGTGGCGAGCCCGCCTCTGCCAGGCCTGGAGAGCCACGCCAGTATTTTATGTCCCCGGGCCCTTGGCAGGAGGCAGGAAGTCCTGCATCCAAGAGCTGTCGACCAATTAGTGAGCTGGCAGTTCTTAGTCCCAACAGTGGCCACTGTTCCCGTTAAGTGTCTGGGCCTCACTGGGGACAATTGGCTGGGCCATCGCAAGGCAAGGGGGGGTGGGGGGGGGGGGTCGGTTGGGAGGGGATGGGGGGAGTGTTGTGTAGTGGGGACAGTTGGGAAATGGGGATGCCCTCCATGAGGCACAGGGTGCCCAATCAGGAGGCCCCCACCAGTCTGCAAGGAGGCCACCAGCTTTTACTTGGCCTCCTGGGGGACCTCAGCCACCCGCCCGTTGCTCTTAAGTGGCAGTTAATTGGCCATTTAAGGGCGTTGATTGGCCTGGGGAAGCGGGCCATTTCTTGCCGCCGCCCCTCGTAAAATTGCAGCAGGGGCGGGAAGGCACTGTGAACGGTACCCCCTGCCTCACACTCAATTTTACGATCCCCCCCCACCCCCCCACCACCGCCACCAGCCCACTCCTGCGGGGGTGGGGGAGGGGGGAGAATAAAATTCTGGCTGATATTTCTGAAATAACAATCAGCACATATATTTTGAAAAAGATCCATTTGATTCACTTTTTAAATTTCATAGAAGGTGCAAGATGTACACTAAACCTTTGTTCATGGTCAGGTTTATCTCACAACAAAAAGTGTATAACCCCAAGTGACTTCTGCACGCGATGTTGTTTTGAGAAATTCTGCAGACAAACTTGCTTCTGTTGGTGTATGGGGATATTTTTCTTGGGTAATTTCCATGTTACAAACATTCTTGTTTTATTTTCTCAATTGTTGCTATGATCTTGCAGATGCTGTTCTGCTGTGCGTCATTTATTTTTGAGTAAGTGTCAATATAAAAAGATATTGAGTCCAGAGATTTGTACAATTTGATTCAGCACAATCTGTAGCCAGTCAGATTTGCTCCAGATGTTTTCATTCTAAATGGCTTTTAAAGACATTTTTATCACTTGGGACTTTTGCATCCGATTCTTCCAAACTGTTTGGAATATAATATTTCTTTTACTGGGTCTTACATGGGGTCATCTATGACCATGCATGCATTTTACTTTCGTCTTCTAATAGCTTTTGGTTTTTGCCCCATTCATCATTGTGTTTAATGTTCAGCTCCTCCATCCTACTGAAGCTTAACATCACCTCATCAGTCTCCTGATTTTTGAACAAGCTAGAATTGTTGATGGCGCTGTTAGCTAACAATTTGCAAATCAGACTGTGTGGTCCCAGTTGTTACAGGTCAATTGTCATAAGTGAGGTTATTCAGGGTTCGTTTGCATTGTTTTCCATTTGTTTCAAGTCTATCCTTCTTCTGACAACGGGCCTAAAGATAAGCGAGTGTTGTCCAAAGGTTCTAAGTCTCTAATGCTACTAGGTAATTAGTAACAAGAGCGAGGACAGCTTTGCTATTCTATAATTGTTACTCCAATATTAATAGTATACATTCATTTTTACTCCATTTTCTCTCGATTCCTCCTTCTGCTCATTACTGCTCACACAATATTTTTTTTTTTTAACATTTTCAGCTGGGAAAATTGTAAAGTGTGGAAAACAGACATCTTCTTTGAGGTAAATTACATGCAAAATAAAAAAAATATAATAAAAAAAATTAATTAACTATTTTTTGGAATTAAGGAAGGAGGGAGATAGTCACAGCCTGCTATTTTTCCCAATGTCAGCAGCTAATTGGTTGGAGGGTGGGTTTGGCGGCCAATTAGTGAGGCAGGTGTAGAATGGAGGCAGGACTGGTAAGGTGCGGGACCAATTTAGAGGCATGGTAGCAGCCATTGCTGCGGCAGCCATTTTGATTTCCCATGGAAGTTTGAGCTCAGCAGGAGGGGAGGAAAGACCTGGCCCCCTGGGCACGGCTGCCCCTTGATTCATAGATGCAGCCCTTGAGGTGCTGTTGGAGGCAGTGAGAGGGAGTCAAGAGATCTTGTTTTCAGAGACTGGCAGGAGAAGGCCACCCAGCCAAACAAAGCACATCAAGCTGCGGATGGCAGAAATTGTGAACAGCCAAAGTGCCATCGGGAGCAACCCGGGTGCAGTGTCACAAGAGGTTTCAGCACCTTCTCCACTCTGGTACGGTGTGTGTAACACCAGCCCCAGATGACAGGCCTGCAGTTCTGCAGTCATCAGTAGACACACCAGCTGAGCAGCCTGAGGGTGATAGTGCTCCTGAACATGGGAGAAATGTGTGACCAGGGTAATTCATGACCTGTCAGCCAGGCCCAGAGCTCGAGCACTGCTGAGGACCTGGCAACACTGAGACATGCAGCATCTTATTTAAACGAGCCACTGGCATTGGTGAGAGAGGCAAGAGTTGCCTTAACTCTCTCTCCCTTTTGTCACTGCAGGAGAAGAGGGCAGAGAATTCACGGGGGAGGCCACGCACAGGAGGAGGAGTGCCACAGAGATGGCTGCAATGGAAATTGCGATGGAGAGATATGAACACCTGGAGGATAGGGTGAAAAAATATTGAGATCTGGAGATGAAGGGGATGGAGTTCACTCCTTTCTGAGTGACAGCATTCTAGAGACTCAGCTGCATTAGGAAGCTGCAGCACTGCAGAGCCTTCTGCTGTCACAAGCGAGTTCTCATGATCTCCGACTTATATCTCCCACAGGGTCAGTCATGGAGGGGGAGTGCGAAAGAGCAGCAGCAGCATCAGCGGCCTCTCAAAAATCAGAACCAGCAGAGCCAACACCATCACATTATTCAAACACACCCTCCACCAGCGCACACACACGCTCACATTGGCGGGTCCTTATGCGCAGTTAGAAAGGATGGCATTGGATGAAGAGCACAGCACTAGTGAGCAGGAGGAGATGACAGAAGCAGCTTTGGGCAGTCCCCCTCAGAGGATGGGGGACAGGCACAGCCATGCTCAGCTGGGCACAGATGAAGGGCCTTGGGAGACTCTACTTTGAACAGCAGCGAGATGTGAACCCACATGTCAGAGTTCCCTGAGGCAGTGCGGAGTCATGGAGAAAATGGAGGAGTCCATTCAGCTCATGTGTACCACCATTGCTCAGGGTTTTGAATACATGATCTCCTCCATTGAAAGTGGCCAACTCATGGAGAGCCATATGTGGCTGCACTCAGAGTGGATGCAGGAACAGTGCACGAACATGCACAGAGTGCATACAGGGCTCTAAAGCATTGACCAGTCAGTGGCGCTGATGGCACAAAGATGCGTGGAGTGAATGCCAGTTGCGCCCCAGCTGGTAGTCCCCTCTAGTCATTAGCACTGCAGCCTCACAGCTCCAGTGACCCAGGTTCGGTTCTGGATACTGCCTGTGCGGAGTTTGCAAGTTCGCCCTGTGACCGGGTTGGGGGGTGGGGGGGTTCCGCTGGGTGCTCCGGTTTCCTCCCACAGCCAAAGACTTGCAGGTTGATAGGTAAATTGGCCATTGTAAATTGCCCCTGGTGTAGGTGGTAGGAGAATTGAGGGAAGGTGGGGATGTGTAGGGAATATGGGATTAATGTAGGATTAGTATAAATAGATGGTCGGCACAGACGTGGTGTGCCGAAGGGCCTGTTTCAGTGCCGTATCTCTCTATGACTCTCTATGACTCTATGAGTGATCAAGACCACCATCCAAGGGCTTAGACAGTCACCAATTAGAATGGGGGCGCCATCATTATCATTGGCCTCCTTGGTCCCTCTGTCTGAGGGACCATCCATGCAGTAGGGCCCTGTGATAGAGGCTGCCCCTGCTTTGACGTGGGTGCAGAGCCTCTGGAGGTGCCCCCTTTGGCACTTCCATGATGAGGATGACCACCACAGGCATCTCAGCCACAGACTTGCTGCCTCCAGCTCATCTCAGGCCACAGGGGAGCACTGTGTAGAATTGGATGAGAGCAGAGGCCAGAGAACTGAGTGGTTATTTCACTTGTAAATGTGTATTTTGCAATTGATTATTAACACTGTAAATGTTGAGATAGGATCCCAGACATGTGAGCTTCCATTTTTTAATGGCAAAACTGGAAAAGAGGGATGAAGTGTTTAGTTTAGTTTTTAGTTTAGAGATACAGCACTGAAACAGGCCCTTCAGCCCACCGAGTCTGTGCCGACCATCAACCACCCATTTATACTAATCCTACACTAATTCCATATTCCTACCACATCCCCACCTGTCCCGATATTTCCCTACCACCTACCTACACTAGGGGCAATTTATAATGGCCAATTTACCTATCAACCTGCAAGTCTTTTGGCATGTGGGAGGAAACCGGAGCACCCGGAGGAAACCACGCAGACACAGAGAGAACTTGCAAACTCCGCACAGGCAGTACCCAGAATTGAACCCGGGTCGCTGGAGCTGTGAGGCTGCGGTGCTAACCACTGCGCCACTGTGCCGCCAGTGGTGGAGAAGCCATGGTCTTTGAAGGGTCAGTGAGACTGCTGGACAGATGTGCACCGATTCAAGGTTGTGTCTTCAATAGAAGTGTTCTCGCAAACAGATCGAGGTCACAGCAGCTTTCACGGCTACTGGCAGGGCATGGTGAGCAGTACTGTGAGGTGTGAGGTCTTCCTCAACAAGGGCTCAAATCTCAGATACCATCTGCCCTGATAGGCACAGTCTTCTGCGGCACTGATTCTCTGACATGTCCAGGTAGCTGCTTCTTTGGCAGTACACTCGATGCTGAGGGTATGGCCTTTATTCCGTTCATGCCCCTCATTCCTCTCCTCTGCCCTCCTGATGCTGGGGCTCTGCATCTGATCCTGAGTTTTGTTAATCTTCATTGCTACTTGACCCTATCTCTGAGTACCTTAATCCCATGTCTAGCTGTTGCCTTGCTTGTGGTCAGCTGTACTCACAATGCTTAGAGGACCCTCCCCCATCCCGCCCCCAGTGGCCACATGATCCCTGGAGGGTCAGAACCCCCTCCACTGCACAAGCTGCACAGACCACTTGCTTCGCTATGTCTGCTCACCTGATGCCACCTGTGTGCCAATGGATGAGTTCCCCTTTCAGCCGTGCACCCTTTAAGGGTCCATCTAATTGCATGGCGCGTCCATGACCAGCTCCCTGCTCTGTTACCACCTCCTTCCACATGGACTGTTCCTGATCCATCTTGTAACTCATGCACCCCTACAAAAATTCCAAACTGGCCCTTGAGGAGTTGGCAACAAGCTCGTTAACAAGATCAATTGGCCTATTACCTGAATTGAGTTGCTGGGTACCACCATCCCCCCTCCTGAGCAAAATGGCTGGCGGTCAGAATGACGGCGGGAAACTGGCACGACGGCCAGGGGCGCTAATTTTCATGCCCGCCCGCCTCTGTACTCACCCCCATGTGGAGGCAGAAAACCTGCTCATGGTCTCTTGGGAACCTGCTCTCTTTCTGCTGTTTTCCTTCCTTTAGTACAAATCATGCTCATTTCCATTTGTTGGAGTGATGAATTTCTGAAATGTATGTGGTTACTGTTATCTTAAGTGCCTTTTACCCAACACTCCGGATATCTTCCATATAGTAATTGCATTGTTTTAGTTATTTTGTTTGGTGTAGGAACATTTTAACATTGCTGCCTTGATCTTTGAGCTGTGTCATTCTAACTTAGTGTTGCTTTGATCCGTGTTTTGTTTTAGCATTTGTTGTAGCCATGATGTGATTGGAGCTTACATCAATGATCTAACAATCACTGCATATTGTATAAGCATTCAGTAGACTGGCTGAGGTTTAAGGTTCCCTCTATAGGGGCTTGAAATTAGCAGAGATACGGAGTATCTGCCATCCTTACTGTTGCTGGCATGGATGTAATCATTGGGCAGAATCTGTAATTTGCCCTCAACTTCTGATTGAAGTCAAAAACTATTTCATAGAATTCAACAGAATGAACCATAGAATTTACAGCACGGAAGGAGGCAATTTGGTCAGTTGTGCTTGTGCTGGCACTAGCTCTGTGATGGAATATAGGTATAATAGGCTTGATTAAGTAAAATTTTGAAATAGTTAGTGTATTATGCCTTTAGAGTTAAAGATTGAATAAATGATTAGTTTTCAGAGCTCACTGAAGTCCCCCTTTAAGATGGTAGAGTTAACTATTTCAAGGAATAGAATTGCTGTTACCAGGGGCTTGGGAGATAAACACACACATTGAAATATGTGACCTCAGTAAGAGGTAGCAATACACTTAATTGGTTTATGGGGTTGTTGTTCAGACAGGTCGACTCCGGAGATTGCTGTGGGTACCATGGAAAGGGTAATTAACAATAAATGTAATGTACTCACAGGAACAGAAGAGGTCAGATAAACACAATTATAAACATTTTGACCAGATAAAAGCTCACAACTTCAAATTCCAATAAAACATTAAATTAAAGATATGGATTTTAAAAGGAACACAGCAAGGTCACATCTAATGCAAAAGTCATATAACATCTTAGAAATAGTATAAAAATACAAGGTTCTGAAGAAAACACTTAGGGGTGTTGAATCCTCAACAACACTTCTCATCCCACGTCTTATTCGGGGATTTAAGGTACAAGTTTACTTTAAATTTTGATGGATATTCTAAGATAATTTTGCTGTAACATTAGCAAGGTTAAACTTTTGGATTCTATGTTAGAGATAAGAATATGTGTTACATCGCTCAGTAATATTTGATATTGTGATATACTTAGCCACTTAAGTTGAGTGCATGTTAAATTCTTAAATAAATATATAAAAGTTAATAAATCCTCTCATGTAGTATTCTGTATACAACTACAAGAACCCCTAAGTGGAGAGATAAGTATTGAAGAGAGTTTCCCAGACCCTTATAATATCTGGGATATTTATGACTTATCCATAAAAATATTAGAAATAGGCTATCCGAAAGATGGTAAAATTCTCTGTTGGTTTTCTTTCTTTGAGGGAAAGCTAGTGCAATTCTTTGGACCCAAATAAGTGTCTGAGAATTTGTCTGGTTTGAACTTGCTTAAAGAAGATTCATGGGGATGTGCTCCTGATTTGGTTTAGCCCTTACAAAGGGTTAAATTCATAAATCACTTCAGCTCTTCACGTCTAATGCGCTTTCCCTGTCTGCTTTTACATTCTTTGTTTTCAAATACTTGTCTATTTCCCTTTTAAATGATGGTATAGTCTCTGCTTCAGTCGTTGCTTCTGGTAAAATGTTCCATGTTGTCGTAATTGTACATGAAAAATATTCTTCTAACTTCCTCCTATGTTTTTCTAGATATATTCCTGATTTTATTCTCGTTTGTTACTGATTTGGCGAAGGGTGGAAACTATTTTTTCATTGCTCACCCTCTTAGAGCATTAAATACTTTTGAAAATCTCCTTAAATCTTGTAAATATCTTTTTTTAAAATTGTCAACCAAACCTTCACTGCAGGCATTAGTTAGATCAAAAATGATGACGATACAAACTCGGAAAGATTTTGGCTCTTCCTTTGTCTTTCCATTTTCTGCCTCACTGTTGTGCTGGTAACCGCTTCAGATTATTCATTGGTGTCATATACTGTAACCTGTCTGTTCATATGCATAACATGATTAAAGCAGATTTTACTTAAATCTCTAATTCGTTATTAAGTTTGGCTTGGAAAATTTGGTGGGCAAAAGTAGTTTTTTCATTTCTCCTAAATTAAGGTATTCTTCAAATGTAAATAGACTTAGTTAGCACTTCCCATTTCAAAAACATATGGTTGATTGTGCTTAGTATTCCAGGGAAAAAGTGAACCTCAAATATTTATGTATTGAAGGGTTACACTAAACATGCATTGCCTTGCTGCAAATACACACTTGTTGTGAATTTGAAGTAGAATTATAGCAACTGGTCACATCTAACTGGCTGGCATGCAACCCCTGCTGATTTCAGCTGAAAATTAACATTTAGTGCATTTATGGGGCAGGTAATTTAAACCTTCCTGGAACATGAACTAACTTGGTTAGATGCCCATTTTAGCCTCAGTTCTGGAGAAATGTATTCATTGTGGGCTATCCTGACCTGAAGTAAATGCTGCCTGTATGGGGCTGAAAATAAACAGGGAATGTGATCCTAGTGTAATGCTACACTTCTTTACATTCAGCTGGGTTTGGTCAGTTGAATTCACTAAACTAAATGTTTTGTGTTTTTTCTTAAGTTTAGAATGTTTTTGTCTTCAAATGCACACCCATTTTATGTTTCAGTGAATACTCTTGAAGTAAAAAATCTGTGGGGCTGTGCAACTTTGATTTCTTATGTTTGAACAGATTTTATTGATTAGCAAAATTACTAACATATCAAATTCACATACTTGGTGAAATTAAAAAAGCATCAGTTGAGAGGAAACACCCTAACTTTTTAGAATGTTGATGTTTCTGTACATGTAATGATAAATTTAGAATGCCTCTGTGGGTGTTCTTGGCATCAGGGTGGTGCTATCTTCCAACTTAGTTTCCTCCTTCATATTATTTAAGGTCATGGAAGAAGATTATGTATTGCAGACAGAATTGTGATAATGGGCAATGCATTACTGAATAACTATTGCCTTCTACATTAAAGGAAGACTGGATAAAAGGATGCATTAACGCAGGGGTGTCCAAGCCTTTGGGGGCATAACCTTAAAATTTGAGTTAGGTCCTTCAGGATTGATGTTAGGAAGCACTGCTTCAAACAAAGAGTCGTGAAAATCTGGAACTCTCTTCAAAAAAGTAGTTGAGGCTAGGTTAATTGGTAATTAAAATTGAGATTGATAGGTTGTTAGATAAAGGTATTAAGGGATATGGAACAAATGCAGGTAAATGAAGTTAGATACAGATCAGCCATGATCTAATTAAATGGAGGAGCAGGCTCATGGGGCTGAATGGTTTACTTCTGTTACTATGCTCCTACATCCCTTTTCTCTTTGTGAAGCACTGCATACTATGCAGCCTCAGGGCCCCATATAGGGGCCAATTTTGCTGTGCTTTGCACTCAGAGAATGCTTAATCCCCGGATGTCAAGCACACTGAAAAATAATGAAAATCTATGATGCAGGATCTTTGTTCCCTTTACATTGCCCTGAGGTTTTCAATACTTCCCCTAATGTACTTGTACCTACAATAGGCACAGGCTAAGGGCTGCTAAGGCAATGAGCAGGGTCCTCACATCTTATTCTCCTCTAGGACCTGGAAGAATGCCTGAAGAAGAGTACCAAAGGTTCTGTGCCTAGCCCCTCTCCAAACAAAGGATTGAAGATGGATGGAAGCAAATACAACAGATGCAAAGTAAGTCCCTTTTTTTTTTCCAGAGAGTGGGATTGATGCTGGAAGCCACCAAACTCCATACCCTCGCTATTAATTCCATTCCTTGCCTTGACCACCATTTCAATCTGAAACAGACTACATCCTTGGTGTCCTACTTGACCTCATGCTAACCTTCCTTCCCCATATCTTCTCCATCACAAAACCACTTACTCACACTTCCACAGCATTGCCTGCCTCTGCTTCACCTCAGCCTATCTACTGCTAAAACTCTGCCTTCATCACCTCCATAGATAAATATTCTCCTGGCTGGTTTCCAATCCTTCACGCTCCATAAATTTTAGCTTATTCAAAACTAATTTGCCCATATCATATCCTGCAGCAAGACTCATTCACCATCAATCCCGTCCTCATCGTTGTGCATTGGCTCTTGCTCTCTCACTATCTGATTGTTAAAATTATTATTTTTCTGATTGAATCTCTCTGTGGTCTTTCCCGCCCATATCTACTAATTTATCCCAGCCCTAAAATCTCTTCCTATACTCTCTGTTCCTCTGTCTTCAGCCTTGTGCATTCCCCATCTCTTTGCCCCACCATTGGTAGCTGTGTCAATAGTCCTGTGCTGTTAGCTATAGCTTTTGGCTACCCCTCCTGCTATCTTCTTTTTTGGCTTTGTTTAACATTTCTCCTTTGTGAAGTACCTTGAGATTTTATTCTGAGTTAGAGGTACCTATATAAGTGCAAGTTGTTGATGTTGATAATGATAGAGGAGGGTCATAATCCTGCCACTTCCTTTCTAACAGCACTGTGGGTGTACCTACACCCCAAGGACTGCAGCAGTTCAAGAAGGCAGCTCACCACCACCTTCTCAAGGGCAATTAGGGATGGGCATTAAATGCTGGCCTAGCCAGCGATGCTCACATCCCACAATTGAATTAAAAAAAGATGCTAAGAGAGAAGAGAAAAGTTGAGGATTGACCATATAAAAGTAAAATAGGTGGCAATGGCAAGCATAATCAAGGAAATTCTCAAGATCACAGTGAGAAGCCCTATTGTCAGTGCAATGAAAGAAAAAGACAAGAGGGGTCTGAGTAAGGTTGCAACAAAGGGGTACCACAAAACCTATAAAGAGACAAGTATTGTTTGTATCCATGCAGATTCCTGTGGTGACGCCTTTTATTAAGAAGAAATGAGCTTAAGGAGAAGTTGTTCAGAAAAGTTCACTGAAGCAGAGGTGGCCGCAGATGGGGACTAGTCAGGATTCTGCTTCAGGAAAAAAATGGAGGGCCCAGAAACAGTCCTAGTGAAGAACCGATATAGTGGCAATGGACAAGGATTGAGGCCAAAGAACCTGAAATCATCAAAGCACTAAGGACCATTGGAGCACTGAGTATAAAAAAACACTAAATTGCCAATCTATCTCAGAACAGTAATGGGCAGATGCAAGATTAGTGGAACAAGAGATGCTCCAGTGAAGATGTAGATTAAAGCACATTGGGGGCACTCAAACCAAGCTACATCCTATCTAGGAGAGTTGATCCTAGATGAAAAAGTATATGGAAATATTCCAATATTTCTCACACAAGAATATAAAATCACAACATTTGAATGAATTTTATTTCTTGAGGTACAGGGATATTTTGAACATTTGGGTATAATCAAGCTGCAGGATTTGAAAGATGGATGTTCTTTGTCTTATTCAGCAGGCAGCTAAAGCTGTCTAAAGCTGTAGCTTTGTTGTGTCTGTTGCAAATACAAGCATGTTTTGAATTCTCCTCAAAAAGCAGTCATATTCAGATTTTGATTCCTGTTTATGATAACCATTCTAGGAGAGCATCCTCCCTCATTCTTTTCTCCACTCCTGACTTTTAAAAGCCTCCCTGTGTATCACCTGTGCCTCCAACATGGAATTTTTGAATAAACAAAAAGGAAAAGAATGTCTAACCTATGTTTCATTCATGGAATCCATTTTCTTAAACATGTAACCATGCTAAATGTAGCAAACGATCAAACTCACAGATAAAAAGGAAGGAATATGAAAGTTTTTTAAAAATCATCTATATCAATCTGAAACGAGGAATTAAGAGGACTAAAAGGGGTCATGAAATATCTTTAGCAAACAAGGTTAAGGAAAATCCCAAAGCCTTTTATTCATATATAAGGAGCAAGAGGGTAACTAGAGAAAGGATTGGCCCACTCAAGGACAAAGGAGGAAAGTTATGCGTGGAGTCAGAGAAAATGGGTGAGATTCTAAACGAGTACTTTGCATCGGTATTCACCGAGGAGAGGGACATGATGGATGTTGAGGTTAAGGACAGATGTTTGATTACTCTAGGTCAAGTCGGCATAAGGAGGGAGGAAGTGTTGGGTATTCTAAAAGGCATTAAGGTGGACAAGTCCCCAGGTCCGGATGGGATCTATCCCAGGTTACTGAGGGAAGCGAGAGAGGAAATAGCTGGGGCCTTAACAGATATCTTTGCAGCATCCTTAAACACGGGTGAGGTCCCGGAGGATTGGAGAATTGCTAATGTTGTCCCCTTGTTTAAGAAGGGTAGCAGGGATAATCCAGGTAGTTATAGACCGGTGAGCCTGACGTCAGTGGTAGGGAAGCTGCTGGAGAAGATACTGAGGGATAGGATCTATTCCCATTTGGAAGAAAATGGGCTTATCAGTGATAGGCAACATGGTTTTGTGCAGGGAAGGTCATGTCTTACCAACTTAATAGAATTCTTTGAGGAAGTGACAAAGTTGATTGATGAGGGGAGGGCTGTAGATGTCATATACATGGACTTCAGTAAGGCGTTTGATAAGGTTCCCCATGGTAGGCTGATGGAGAAAGTGAAGTCGCATGGGGTCCAGGATGTACTAGCTAGATGGATAAAGAACTGGCTGGGCAACAGGAGACAGAGAGTAGCAGTGGAAGGGCGTTTCTCAAAATGGAGACGTGTGACCAGTGGTGTTCCACAGGGATCCGTGCTGGGACCACTGTTGTTTGTGATATACATAAATGATTTGGAGGAAAGTATAGGTGGGTCTGATTAGCAAGTTTGCAGACGACACTAAGATTGGTGGAGTAGCAGATAGTGAAGGGGACTGTCAGAGAATACAGCAGAATATAGATAGATTGGAGAGTTGGGCAGAGAAATGGCAGATGGAGTTCAATCAGGGCAAATGTGAGGTGATGCATTTTGGAAGATCCAATTCAAGAGTGAACTATACAGTAAATGGAAAAGTCCTGGGGAAAATTGATGTACAGAGAGATTTGGGTGTTCAGGTCCATTGTTCCCTGAAGGTGGCAACGCAGGTAAATAGAGTGGTCAAGAAGGCATACGGCATGTTTTCCTTCATCGGACGGGGTATTGAGTACAAGGGTTGGCAGGTCATGTTATAGTTGTATAAGGCTTTGGTTCGGCCACATTTGGAATACTGCGTGCAGTTCTGGTCGCCACATTACCAAAAGGATGTAGATACTTTGGAGAGGGTGCAGAGGAGGTTCACCAGGATGTTGCCTGGTATGGAGGGCGCTAGCTATGAAGAGAGGTTGAGTAGATTGGGATTATTTTCATTAGAAAGACAGAGGTTGAGGGGGGACCTGATTGAGGTGTACAAAATCATGAGAGGTATAGACAGGGTGGATAGCAAGAAACATTTTCCCAGAGTGGGGGATTCAATTACTAGGGGTCACGAGTTCAAAGTGAGAGGGGAAAAGTTTAAGGGGGATATGCGTGGAAAGTTCTTTGCGCAGAGGGTGGTGGGTGCCTGGAATGCGTTGCCAGCGGAGGTGGTAGACGCGGGCACGATAGCGTCTTTTAAGATGTATCTAGACAGATACATGAATGAGCAGGAAGCAAAGAGATACAGACCCTTAGAAAATAGGCGACATGTTTAGATAGAGGATCTGGATCGGCGCAGGCTTGGAGGGCCGAAGGGCCTGTTCCTGTGCTGTAATTTGCTTTGTTCTTTGTTTGTTCTTTGTATATCAGCTTCCATTATCATTATAAATTGAATTAGTTGCATCTCCCACTCTTCCTGCTTTTTCTCCAGAGAGGATAATGTCTGATGTGATGAGAACAGATGTTTTCCAAACAGCTGGTAATAAACCCAGTCTCATAAGACTGGTGTAAATTTTTTTTTAAATATAGAAAAATGGCTTGTGCAATTAAACTCTAAGAAGCAGGGAATGTGACCCCAACCCAGCACATATCACGGTGGGTAGTGAGGCATGTTTAAAGCAGGCTCCCATACTGAAATTGAAAGACAGATTTAAGTTTAGCTGTTGCTGCAAGGATTTCCCAGGGCTTGAGAAACCCAGCAGTGAAACTGAAGCAGGACCAAGCAGTTCCAGAAGTTAATTGCTTTTTATAGCTCTCTTTGTTGGCCTGGAGGAGCAGGAGTTCTATGCTCCGCTCATGGCCTCCCTTCTGATGATCATGACTGAGCTTTGCCACCTAATCTGAAGCTGAATTCTACCCAGCAATCACAACTGACCCCAACCGCCTCCTCCCTGCCCCCCTCCCCGAAGCACTGATCTGAAGCATGGCTCATAATCCCAATTTAATTTGACAGACTGTGTGACGGAAATCAGAACTGCCAAATGGAAACATATTAATTTTGTTATATGGAACACTACTTGAACCTTTTTTACTGGACAATAAACATAACTTGGTTAAAAGACCACAGAGTCGAACAGCTAAAAACATGGTTGCACATTTGCATTCTGGGAGACAGTTGAATAGAGAGACAATGGGAATGCTCCCTGATTCAATTAGCGAGATGGGTTTTGTCAATAGTGATGATCAAAAGACATTGTGAGCCATTGACTTTGTAAGAGACAAAATGCTACCGCTCCCCACCCCACCCCACCGAGTGTGTCTGGGAGACACTCTAAGAAGTTGCTATTTCAAACAAAGATTTGGTCACATGATGAACCTGCTGGCCAAACTGGGGACTGTTTGAATTGTGCCACACAGAAGGCAACAGACTGCAATTTGAAGACCAAAGAGAAGGAAGTTTGATCTCCCTGTCTCTCTCTCCAGAAAAGTCCCAGGGACCCACAGCAGTAGCTTAAGCCTTAAGACAGAGCACATCTTCAGCCTTCTGGTACCAGAGAAGCAAGTTGGAAATTGTGCACTGGGCCCCAGCGAGAACTCCAAGACTTCAACTTTTATCAAGGACATTTCAACCCAGTAACTGAATTCCTTCTATTACAAACTCTACTTCAACACCCCCCAATTCTTTCTTCCCCTCTGCAACTATTTGTGTGTGTTTCTCTTGTATGCTAGCATGGTTGCGTCGCATATTTTAGTAATAAGTGGCTAATAAACTTACATTTTTTTTTAAACCTAAGAAAACCTGTCCGATCGGTTCATTTGCAACAACAATTAGAGTGCAGTGAGCAAAGGCTCACTGAGGGGGTAAGCTAAAATCACTGTGTTTTAAAAGATAAACCTTGTTATGGCCAAACCAGGAAAGGGGCAAGAGGGAAGCCTGAGACCCCTTTCTCACCCGGTCGTAACAACTGTCTCCCGGCAAATGGAGGAAAATACTTCTTATGGGGCCCTGCTACTAAATTCTGCATCTGAGGCCTTTCCAGATAGATAATGGATACCAGAGATGGGATGCTAATACTGTGGCTCATGGAAAGAGCCTTGGCAAAGCTCACCAATTACTTAAATGGGTTTTGACCTGCAAATGGTCCCACTGTTCCGGCAAGGACTAAGTGCACAAAATTCCGCCCAGTGAGTGCTTGATCCAATGTATACACATACACTCACACACACACACACACGCACACACACACACGCACACACAGATTGATCACAATAATTAGGATATTGTGCTATTTGACAAAGACAGTGGCATTATACTATATAATGCACAATATATTATTCTGCTGCTAATGTGAAGGCACATCTATTTAAGACCACAAAGTCTAATTATTGTTAAATAAACACCAGTTGAAATCAATTAGAATTTCATCAGTCTGTAAGCTTCCTACAAATTTCAGGTTGCAAGCCAGAAGCCTGGGCGTAAGCCTGTTTTTTAATATAAAGTATATTCAATATGGTCAATCAGAGGCTGAAGCCAATCTGATTCATGCCCCTATGAAGTACTTTCTGTTGTAATGCACATCACCTGAAAGGAAAATATTAAAGGAAACCTACTTTGTTATTGGGATTCATTTATTTTTATATAATTTATTCACATTTATTATTTGCTAATTTTATTGCAGTATTTTGAAAGTTTTTCAAAATTCTTTTGTTTTAATACATCAATTATATTCCTAAAGAATGAGAAACATGCTGGTTATGACTGATACAGTTATTAAAACAAATAATCAAATACATACAAGGAAAACACTTATTTCGAAGTCTCATTTCAGACAAAAGAAAACCATTTTATACACCTGCTTGTGTGATTCTATCTCTACATTCAGGCTATCCAATCCAATCCCATTTTTCTGTAGAGTTCAACATGTTTTTCTTTCAAGAGTTTACCTAATTCTCTCTCAAATGTTGGACTGATGATTTTTCAGCAGATAATCTGAACATAGTTTAATGCATGGGAGTTCCTAATCAAATACAATTTCAAATTTACAGATTATGCTCATGGTTTTGCATTTTTCTGCTTGATTCTGCTTAAGAACCACTATGACTATTGAATATACTACAATGTTTTAAGATTTTTAAAATAGCCTATAAATCAAACCGATATTAAAATTTAGTAAATAAAAAGCTTAATGAAATTCATTTCAAGTATATATACAATGGACTGGACTTTGCCTTATAAGTAATGGCGAGGCCAGCAGTGTGACTATTATTTATGTGGAAATTGGACAGCAACATTTGGTGACTGCATATGCAGAGTTAAACACAGAAATCTGGAAACTAGTTGCTGTTGCAGATGTAATGTTCCTCCAAAAGCTTCCCAAAAATGGCATCCTGCCATCTGGCTCCCCATACAAATACATCGAACGGCATGAAATTCCTATATTTAACTCATAGCTACAAAGTAAACTTGCCAGAAAAGGTTAGGGCTTGTTCATTCCATTGTAAGTACCATTTTAATGGTGTGGTAAGTCTTAATTACTATCAAAAATCCTCTGTGGCATTGAAAAGTAACTTTTACAAATTGTTATTTGTTAGTGGGGGCAAGGGATCAAATTTGGGAAGATATGGTGGATTAGGGTGGCGCAGTGGTTAGCACCGCAGTCTCACACCTCCAGCGACCCAGGTTCGGTTTTGGGTACTGCCTATGCGGAATTTGCAAGTTCTCCCTGTGACTGCATGGGTTTCCGCCGGGTGCTCTGGCTTCCTCCCACAGCCAAAGACTTGCAGGTTGATAGGTAAATTGGCCATTGTAAATTGCCCCTAGTTGTAGGTAGGTGGTAGGAGAATTGTGGGGATGTGGTAGGGAGTATGGGATTAATGTAGGATTAGTATAATATGGGTGGTTGATGGTCAGCACAGACTCGGTGGGCCGAAGGGCCTGTTTCAGTGCTGTATCTCTCTATGACTATATGGTAAGGCAAGAGAGAAAGGTATTAATATGGGAAATGATAAACAGACTGTGACAGGAAGTGACAGAGTGTACAAATCTAAGAGTAAATCAACAGATAAGGCTAGAGGTTATAAAAATAATAAAAGGACACAACTAAAGGCTCTGTATCTGAATGCATGTAGCATTTGAAACAAAAGAGATGAATTGAGAGCACAAATGGAAATTAATAAGTACGATCTGATAGCCATTACAGAGACATGGCTGCAGGAAGACATAGATTGGGACCTGGATATTGAAGGATACGTGGCATTTGGGAAGGACAGGGAGCTAGGAAAAGGTGGAGAGGTAGCTTGTTAATTAATGATGGTATTAGTGCAATAGAGAAGGATGACCTAAGTTCAGGAGACCAGGATGTAGAAGCAGTTTGGGTAGAGATAAGAAATCATAAAGGCAAGAAGTCACTTGTGGGAGTGGTGTACAGGTCACCTAACATTAACCACACTGCAGGACTGGTATAAAGGAAGAAATAATGGCAGCTTGTCAGAAAGGTACAGCAATAATTATGGGAGATTTTAACCTACATATAGACTGGAAAAATCAGATGGGCAGAAGTAGCCTTGATGAGGAGTATATAGAATGTTTTCGGGATAATTTCTTGGCCAACCAGAGAGCAGGATATACTAGACCTGGTATTGTGCAACAATATAGGATTAATTAATGACCTCATAGTTAAGGCACCCCTAGGTAGCAGCGATCATAATATGATTGAATTTTACATTCAGTTGAGGGAGAGAAGAGTGATTCCAAGACTAGTATTTTAAACTTAAATAAGGGCATTTATGAGGGCATGAAAGTGGGGCTAGCTAAAGTAAACTGGCAAATCAGCTTAAGGGATAGGTCAATAGAGATGCAGTGGCAGACATTTAAGGGGATTTTTAAATTTTTTTTACTTTAGAGATACAGCACTGAAACAGGCCCTTCGGCCCACCGAGTCTGTGCCGACCAACAACCATCCATTTATACCAACCCTATAGTAATCCCATATTCCCTACCACCTACCTACACTAGGGACAATTTACAATGGCCAATTTACCTATCACCTGGCTGTGGGAGGAAACCGGAGCACCCGGCAAAAACCCGCACGATCACAGGGAGAACTTGCAAACTCCGCACAGGCAGTACCCAGAATTGAACCCGGGATCCTGGAGCTGTAAGGCTGTGGTGCTAACCACTCAGAATACACAGAATAGATACATTTCAATGAGAAAGAAAAATTCCAAGGGTGGGACCTGTCATCTGTGGTAACTAAAACAGTTAAAGATAGTATCAAACTTAAAGAAAAAGCTTATAATTGAGCAAAGATGGGTGGCAGGTCAGAAGATTGGACAGAATATAAAAAACAGCAAAGAATGACTAAAAGATTGATAAGGAAGGTAAAATTAGAGTAAAAGAGAAATAGCTAGAAATATAAAGACAGATAATAAGAGTTTCTATAGACATATTAAAAATGCTTGCTGTGCTCTTCTGATGCTCCATCCTTCTATTAGAGATGATACCACATATACTTTAAACAGGTTAATGGTTGTACTAAAATAGTGGAAAGAGAATATTAACTGCCCATTCGCTAATATCTTATGATGTAATTTCAGTGCCCATGGCCAGAATTTTCCAGTGGGTGGGAGTGGGGACCCGTCTGCCGGCCAAAAAGTCAGTGGGGAGCCTGCCTCTGCTGGGCCTGGGGATCTAGACCGAATTTTACACTCCCCAGGCCCTTAATTTATCTTGGGCGGGACTTCCACATCATTGAGACAGGAAGTCCCGCCTAATAGAGCTGCCAGCCAATCAGTGGGCTGTCAGCTCTTAATCCCAGCAGTGCCACTGGGAGTGGTGGCCACAGCTGGGACTACACCCAGCTGCAGGAGGAATATGATGGACGGCCCCGGAAAAAAGGTTCATTTTTAGGGCCTCGCTGGGGGTGATTGGTTGGGCCCCAGTGAGGCAAGGGGAGGTGGTTAGGGGGTGCCGGGGGGGGCATGCGTGTGGTGAGTTGGGGTCAGTTGGGGTTTCGGGGGTGGTCTGCCGAGGGGCACAGTGTGTCCAATCAGGAGGGCCTGCCCAGCCCGCCAGAAGGCCACCTAGTTTGATCAGGTGTGATTTCTGAGGCCTCAGCCGCCTGCCAGCCAAACGTAAATTACCCGTGGCAGTGGGCGGAGCCCCATAGTGGCAGTTAATTGGCCACTTAAGGGCCTTGTTTGGCCTGGGGCAGGCGGACCGTTTCTCGCCACTGCCACCCCGCGTAAATTTGCAACAGAGTCACGAGCAGGTCGGGAAGGGCCCCCTCAGCCTCACACTCCATTTTACGCCCACGCCCTCCCGCCACCAGCCTGCTCTTTTGGGTGGCGTAACATTCTGGCCCATGTCTCCAAGGTTATATTTCTTAGGACAACTTTAATGATGAAAAAAGAAAGTTTGCAATTTGGATTTAAAAAATCTGCTTTGCTCTACCGTCTAATGCAGTTTACATTTTTGACCTGGACATGTAAGCCCATGCTATTAACTGTTTTGGTGTGTGTTACCCCTAGACAATGAAGATGTCCACATCACACAAAAATAAAATCAGTATGTGACAGGAACATTAATTCTAAGCTTGTGAATCTCTCATCATCTTTAGAAAATGTCAGATGCATTGTGGTATTTAAACCCAAAAGATTGATTACATTTCTGCCATTTCAGTGTTATTGGTCACTTGCAGCAAATTGTCAATCAAATAAATTCCCATGCTTTATTACTAGTACGTGGCAATCAATACTTTAGCTTTGTAAGTTGCAGGTGGGCAGCAATTATTTAACTCGTGGACTCCTAACTGTAAGTGAATTCATCAAAAAGTGCTCCCAAAATATTTAGAAGTCCTTATTCCTACAGAACTATGTGCCTGTCACTTTTTGATCCAATGACATTGAGCACTATATGCTTGACTGCAAATTTCATTATTTCGGAAGATCAAGGCAGAATTGTGTACATTTGAAATTCTACTTAAAAATAATGCTACGTAATGATTTATGTAATTACGAAAATATTCTTGCCTTCTTTTCTCCTGAGCATGTTATTTTTAAATGTGATTCCATTGTGAAGCAACACATTGGTAGATTGGTTTAATCCCTTTCTTGGGTGCAGAATGGTGCCAGTCTCGGAGTACACGCCCTATTCAATGGTTGCAATTAAGGCATTAAATTGGTGCTCCTAATTAATTTAAGGAAAATAGCTGTGCCACCATCACTGTTCATTACCAGCTCATGTTGACCAGCACTGTTCATTACCAGCTCATCTTGGGTGGTGGGGTGTGGGGGGGAGGCAAGGATGGATAGAGGTCAATATCGCCTGTTGCTGACACCACTTAAAGGCAGTCTGCATCTCTTAAAGGGGAAGTCCAATTTGGCTGCAGGAAACTGTAACTGAAGTTTTTGGCCAATGGCATACACCGGAGTAGCAGCCAGGAGTCCCCATTGTTCTGATATTGCATTTGATGTATTGATGGAGGAGGTCGGCAGGAGGAGGGACATCTACTATCCACCAGGCAGCAGGAAGATATCAAGCCAAGCTGCCTGGCACAAATGGACAGAAATGGCAGAGTGGGCCAGTGGCAGATGCATGATCCAGGATATGGCTGCAATGCAGGAAAAAATTCAATGATGTTGCAAGGCTAGCTAAGGTAAGCCTCCTAACTCATATACCTCATTATTCTTTACTCAGCCCTGCACTAACTGTTGCCTCTGCACACACAATTCTCTCCTCCTCTAATTACCATCACTGTGTTTCAGTCACTGAAGCACACTTCACTCCAGCTCCAACTTCTGTGTTGACTTTGTGCATAGCATTGAAACCATTAAGTGAGTGGTCAGCTTTATGAACACTGCATATTCATGCAATGTTGGCACCTTTGGTGACAGTTGACAGTTTCAGTGCTACTCAGGAGTCCAGTATCTCCTCTGGCTTACAACGCCTGAAGGAGAACTTGGACCGGGGCTTTGAGAGCCTCTCAGCATGCCTGCATTTGGTTCACATGCAGAGCAATGAGAGTGCTGAGGCTTAGCCCACACCCTCCCCCAGAGTGGCCCTGGCTCTGTGGGAGAGGCACATGCTATCCTCTCTCAGCATGACAGCATGCCTGCTCCTCCCCACCAGCCTCTCAACCACTCCCCTTGTTGGTGCCAGACAACCAGCTGGGCCATATTGTCGCAGCTGCAGTCCAGCAGCCTGCAGCCAGGTAGTCAATGGCCAGAACTTCTCAAGTTTATCCACCATGAACATCTCAAGTCCCTTACAATGGAAGTTCAGCAGCCTTCCACCTCCCAAACTGTAGTTATTGTGGAACTCCCTCATGGGAGCTCTAGAATAGGAGAGCAAGTACATAAGACAGGCACTAGGGATTTACAGAAGGGTGATTTATAGACGACATCAGTCATATAACCATTTTCCCAATCAAGACTGGAGTCTTCTGGAGTAGTATTTTGGTGTATCTTCATAATCTTCCTGAGGTAACAGGAATACCCATGAAAAATATGAAGCATTGAAATTGTGGGTGTCAAAACTGGGCCAGATGGAAAAAGACACAGATACAAATACAAAATACTGTAGATGCTGGACATTTGAAATAAAAAGACACTGTTAGTGCTCTCCTTGTTTTGAGAGAAAGAATAGTTGAGGAGTATCTCTCAATAATTTGCGCCCTTAGAGTTCTGTCAGCTCACAGCACCTGCATCCTTCAGTTCCTTGTCCCTTTCTTCATCTTCCTCTTCCACTGCTTCCTCCTCAGGAAGCTCCAAGACGATGTCAAGTGGGGAATGTAGCAACGGACTATGAATCTTGATGCTCGCTCTGGATTGTACTTAAGGACGACTTCAGGGTTTCAGGACACCAATGGTTTGGCCAATCAGAACTTTGCTGTTACATAGCTCTCATTATATTAGCATTCCATGTCTGTGCCTGGGTTCCTGGGAACAGCCAATATCCAGTGAGTGAATGAGGGGATAGCCTTGTCCCACAGCAGCCAGACTGTCCTGGGTGGAACAGGGAGGGTGTTGAGCACTGACACAGTATGAAAGGGTCATGACTATTGTCAGGAAACCAGGCACAGAGCTGCATGACTTACTACTTGTGGTCACAAACAAGTTGAACATGAAGCCCTTCCAGTGCAGAAACTGAGCTGTTTCACACAAGGTGGGCTGGATTTTGTGGAAGAGGCGGGGCTCTTGCTGCCAGGCCAAAAAGGAGGAGGGAACCCTGCCCTGGCCTTTTTGTGCTACCCTAGAGCGATCCTGCATTGTTTTCAAGCCTAAGTGTCCCAGGCCGGGAACCCTGTCCTTTTATAGACGGGGATCCTGCCTTCAAGAGCTGACAGTCAATCACAGGGCTGGCAGCTCAGCAGTATTGATAGTGCCACTGGGAGCAGTGGCCACTGCCAGTACTGCAGAGGGCTCGGACCCCCGCCTCTCATTGCAATTCTGTGGGCCTCCTCGCCTCTTACCCTGCCTCATGGGGGTCCATAAATTCCCGGCCAGTATGTGCATGCAGTCAATGATGCCCTGCTCCTGCAGGAATCCAGCAATGTGGGCTAATCCCGGCACTCTTTGTTCCCGCTGGCCAGCATCCATGGGGAAACTAATGAACTGTTATCAACCCACAAATCAGTGACCTGGTCCAATGCTGTGTGCACAGCAAAGTAATCGATGTTGCTGTAAGACTTTCTTGTTTTGTAAAAACACTCACTCAAACTTATATAAAAGCAAAATACTGCGGATGCTGGAAATCTGAAACAAAAACAAGAAATGCTGGATTCACTCAGCAGGTCTGGCAGCATCTGTGGAAAGAGAAGCAGAGTTAACGTTTCGGGTCAGTGACCCTTCTTCGGAACTGACAAATATTAGAAAAGTCACAGATTATAAACAAGTGAGGTGGGGGTTGGGCAAGAGATAACAAAGGAGAAGGTGCAGATTGGACCAGGCCACATAGCTGACCAAAAGGTCATGGAGCAAAGGCAAACAATATGTTAATGGTGTGTTGAAAGACAAAGCATTAGTACAGATTAGGTGTGAATATACTGAATATTGAACATCAGCAAGTACAAACCTGAAGAAAAACAACCTGAAAAAAACAGTGGGTGAGCAAACTGAACAAACTAAGATGAACTGAAATAAATACAAAAAAAGATTGTAAAAAATGTAAAAAGGAATGCCAAAAAAAAAAAAAAAAAAAAAAGGGAAGAAAAAATAACTAAAAATGAAAGTAAAGTGGGGGGCTGTCATGCTCTGAAATTATTGAACTCAATGTTCAGACCGGCAGGCTGTAATGTGCCTAATCGGTAGATGAGATGCTGTTCCTCGAGCTTGCGTTGATGTTCACTGGAACACTGCAGCAATCCCAGGACAGAGATGTGAGCATGAGAGCAGGGGGGAGTGTTGAAATGGCAAGCAACCGGAAGCTCAGGGTCCTGCTTGCGGACTGAGCGGAGATGTTCCGCAAAGCGGTCACCCAGTCTGCGCTTGGTCTCCCCAATGTAGAGGAGACCACACTGTGAGCAGCGAATACAGTATACTACATTGAAAGAAGTACAAGTAAATCGCTGCTTCACCTGAAAGGAGTGTTTGGGGCCTGGGATAGTGAGGAGAGAGGAGGTAAAGGGGCAGGTATTACACCTCCTGCGATTGCAAGGGAAGGTGCCCTGGGACGGGGACGAGGTGGTGGGGGTAATGGAGGAGTGGACCAGGGTGTCGCGGAGGGAACGATCCCTTCGGAATGCTGACAGGGGAAGGGAGGGGAAGATGCGACTGGTAGTGGCATCACGCTGGAGGTGGCGAAAATGGCGGAGGATGATCCTTTGGATATGGAGGCTGGTGGGATGAAAAGTGAGGACAAGGGGAACCCTGTCACGGTTCTGGGAGGGAGGGGAAGGGGTGAGGGTAGAGGTGCGGGGAATGGGTCGGACACGGTTGAGGGCCCTGTCAACCACAGTGGGGGGAAATCCTCGGTTGAGGAAAAAGGAGGTCATATCAGAAGCACCGTCATGGAAGGTAGCATCATCAGAGCAGATGCGTCGGAGACGGAGAAACTGGGAGAATGGAATGGAGTCCTTACAGGAGGTAGGGTGTGAAGAAGTGTAGTCGAGGTAGCTGTGGGAGTCAGTGGGCTTATAATGGATATTGGTAGACAACCTATCCCCAGAGATGGAGACAGAGAAGTCGAGGAAGGGAAGGGAAGTGTCAGAGATGGACCATGTAAAGGTGAGAGAAGGGTGGAAATTGGAAGCAAAGTTGATAAAGTTTTCTAGTTCAGGGCGGGAGCAGGAAACGGCACCGATACAGTCATCAATGTACCGGAAAAAGAGTTGGGGGAGGGGGCCTGAGTAGGACTGGAACAAAGAATGCTCGACATATCCCACAAAAAGACAGGCATAACTAGGACCCATGCGGGTACCCATAGCGACACCTTTTACTTGAAGGAAATGCATGGAGTTGAAGGAGAAGTTGTTCAATGTGAGAACAAGTTCAGCCAGGCGGAGGAGGGTGTTGGTGGATGGGGACTGGTTGGGCCTCTGTTCCAGGAAGAAGCGGAGAGCCCTCAAACCATCCTGGTGGGGGATGGAGGTGTAGAGCGATTGGACGTCCATAGTGAAGAGGAGGCGGTTGGGACCAGGAAACTGGAAATTGTCAAAATGACGTAGGGCGTCAGAAGAGTCACGGATGTAGGTGGGAAGAGACTGGACCAGCGGAGAAAAGAGAGAGTCTAGATAGGAAGAAATAAGTTCAGTTGGGCAGGAGCAGGCTGACACAATGGGTCTGCCGGGACAGTCCTGTTTGTGGATTTTGGGAAGGAGGTAGAAGCGGGCTGTCCGGGGTTGCGGGACTATGAGGTTGGAAGCTGTAGAGGGAAGATCTCCAGAGGAGATGAGGTCAGTGACAGTCCTTTGGACGGTGGCTTGATGTTCGGTGGTGGGGTCATGGTCCAGAGGGAGGTAGGAAGAGGTGTCTGTGAGTTGGCGTTGAGCTTCTGCAAGGTAGAGGTCGGTACGCCATACAACAACAGCACCACCCTTGTCTGCAGGTTTGATGACCATGTCGGGGTTGGACCTGAGAGAACGGAGTGCCTCAAGTTCAGAGGGGGACAGGTTAGAGTGAGTGAGGGGGGCAGAGAAATTGAGACGACCAATGTCTCGCCGACAGTTTTCAATGAAGAGATCAAGAGCGGGTAAGAGGCCAGGGTGAGGGGTCCAGGTAGAGGGAGAATGCTGGAGGCGGGTGAATGGGTCTGCTGGTCGGGGGGAGGACTCCTGGTCGAAGAAGTGAGCCCGGAGGCGGAGGCGACGGAAGAAGAGCTCAACGTCATGCCGAGCGCGAAATTCATTGAGGTGGGGGCGTAAGGGGATAAAACTGAGACCTTTGCTGAGTACAGAACGCTCAGCATCAGAGAGGGGGAGGTCAGAGGGTATAGTGAATACACGGCAAGGGGTCAGATCAGAAGGGGTGGGGTCAGAGGGAAGTGAAGCGGAAGGAGGATCTGGAGGGGCATTAGTCCCCATCAGCTGCTGGAGCTTGCGTTCCTTAACACCTGAAAGGAAGAAAAAAAGTTTTTTGTATTTATTTCAGTTCATCTTAGTTTGTTCAGTTTGCTCACCCACTGTTTTTTTCAGGTTGTTTTTCTTCAGGTTTGTACTTGCTGATGTTCAATATTCAGTATATTCACACCTAATCTGTACTAATGCTTTGTCTTTCAACACACCATTAACATATTGTTTGCCTTTGCTCCATGACCTTTTGGTCAGCTATGTGGCCTGGTCCAATCTGCACCTTCTCCTTTGTTATCTCTTGCCCAACCCCCACCTCACTTGTTTATAATCTGTGACTTTTCTAATATTTGTCAGTTCCGAAGAAGGGTCACTGACCCGAAACGTTAACTCTGCTTCTCTTTCCACAGATGCTGCCAGACCTGCTGAGTGAATCCAGCATTTCTTGTTTTCACTCAAACTTATAGTTCATTTTGATCCACGAATTACAAGAGAACAAATTGATTCAAAAGGTTGTTATGCTTAATGTTTATTTGTACCCACCATTACAGATTTAAAATGGGCACTGATTTAAAATGATTACAGGAAAATTAAAATGGTTTCAGCAAATGATTACTGATGTAAAAGTTTGAGAAAGAAAAGTGAATAATAAAACAAACAACAAAACTGCTCTGTTACGTTATTCAAGTAAATTAATGACCAATATCTAGCACAAATATGCTATTGATTATTAGTCATACAATCACATGAAGTAGTCATTTCCTGTTGATTGGTGGTTCTCTTCCCAATGATCAACCTGGCTCCCTCTTTCCAACAATTCACTGGGATCGCTGTCCCTTGACTGCGGTGCTAGTCTCTCACCCCTGCAGTAAAAATCTCCAATGCCTTCAACCTTTTATTCTCTTTTTCATCGGATGGGGTTAGTTTACTTATTGCCAGGCCACACCATCCTACGAAGCTTCTTTTAAAAGCACAATAAACAATTATATTCTGTACCCTTTGTTGAAACCATGATTCGAATCTGCCCAGAAAGCTCCCCATCTCTCTTTCGCTTTCTCCAGTAATTTTCCATTATGTGAAGCCCTTTACAGTCACTCTTCCAGAAAAAGATGTTTATATTTTGCTGGAACACTGTGCTTCATCTTATCTAAGTTGTATCATCTTTCCAAGGCCTCGTGTTCATAAATTCAAAGCACCAGTGTCTCTCGCTTGCTTGCACTATCTCTGCTGCTTTTCCTGATAGCATTCAGGGGAGGTGATGGCATAGTGGTAATGTGACTGGACTTGTAATCCAGAGCCCAGGCTAATGCTCTGGGGACATGGGTTCGAATCCCACCACAGCAGATGGTGACATTTGAATTCAATTAATTAATCTAGAATTAAAAGCTAGTCTAATGGTCACCATAAAACGATTGTTGTAAAAACCCATCTAGTTCACTAGTGTCCTCTAGCAAGCCATTTGGTTGATGGGCAATAAATGCTGGCCTAGCCAGCAATGCCCACAAATGAATAAAAAAAACTGTTTTAGTCTCTGGCTCAGCAAGTCCGGCGTGTTTATTTTAGAAAGACAGAGATTTTGTTTTCAGTCCAGTTCGTTTAGTTGCAGGGCATGGCAGGAAATATGAGCAAGTTATTTTGCCATGAATTCGTTTAAAAAGGGTTTTCTTTCCCCCTGCATTGCTGATGTTGCCAGAAACAGTTTCGAAGAAACCAGAGGCACACAAGTTTAGAACCACAGTGACCTTCACTGCCACAGGCAGTGCAGTCCCTGTTCTGGAGTTGGATCCCAATTCTCACACCAACTGGTGGCACAGGCAACTGAAACACCACCACCTTACACACAGCTTCTTTGTGAGGTACAGGTGTGATGTTCTCTTGCTGCACATCTGCTGTAGTACCTCCTTTGCCCTCTTCTTGCAGCTTGAGCGGATTTTTGCTGCTTTCCTTGCTGCTGCTGCTCCTCCTGATTTGGGATTCTTGGAATAAGCTCAGCAGCATTCCAATTGAAACCAGGAAAATCCCATTTAAAAAATTCCTGCCTTCCACAAAATTCACTCTGGAAAAGTTTCTAACAAACATTTGCCAAAACAGCCAAAAACTTGAACCAGAAGTACCCTACAAGCCTAAAAAGACTAACCCAAGAGGTAAAAATCTCTTTAAATCCATCTTGTGATGGCTGCTGGCTGTCTGACGGTGATTTACTGGGCAGGTTTAGGAAGTAACATTTCAGATGTGCAAGGATACCAATTTCACAAAAGGGTCCTGATTTAAGCGCAGGACCTTTAATAAGATACTTAAATGCTGCCTGTATTTTTCTGCAGGGCACTGACAGAGACGTTTATAAATCTTCTGAACCAATATGGTATCAGGCTTGCTTCCGTCACTGTTGAGATGTGGAATGTTGCACGTCAGAATTGAACTTCGCAATCCTCATTTTAGATCCTGAAAATGTGTAAAAGAGGTACCAATTTCTCTCTAAAATAAAAGCAAAATACTGCGGATGCTGGAAATCTGAAACAAAAACAAGAAATGCTGGAATCACTCAGCAGGTCTGGCAGCATCTGTGGAAAGAGAAGCAGAGTTAACGTTTCGGGTCAGTGACCCTTTAGAGTTCCAAAGAAGGGTCACTGACCCGAAACGTTAACTCTGCTTCTCTTTCCACAGATGCTGCCAGACCTGCTGAGTGATTCCAGCATTTCTTGTTTTTGTACCAATTTCTCTCCCTTGGTCTTAATGTAAAATAAACTAAACAAATGGCTAAATTAAAAGTTTGCTTCTGGACATACCTACGTGCACTAATGGTACCATGAAGTTACAGTACTTCACACCTTTAGGCCTCAAACAAAGGTGCAGCTTTACTAGCAGAAGGTGCTCTCCCAAATGTCCCATTGACTGGCTGACTGTTTCTGGGTTTCCCCATTCCTACTCCCTGAACTCTAAAACTGATTAGTCCTTTGATTTCCTTCTAACTGCAGTCTGTTGGGGCATCCTAATAACTGAAGTGATATCTGGAAGACCTGCACCACTGTGTATTGATGCATGATGGAAGAAGGCCTAATCTGGAAAAAATCTCACACTCACTGAGGTAAAACAAGGAGAAAATCCTCATCCCAGTTCCAAGCCAGCAACTGTCTCACATGTCAATAGTAGCTCCTTCATAGCTTGCCCTGTGAGTATTTGGAGTGCCCTTCACCCCACTTGGAATCGGATACCCCAGGTGGTAAAAGTAAAACCCACCAGTATGTGTTGTAATTGAAGTAAAATTGCAATAAAATGTAATAATCTTTAGTTCAAAGTTTAAAATCAGTTTATAGGCACTCCCCATGATCAATTAAACCCAGTGAAAGCAGTTAGACCACTTGTCTTTTCCTGTACATTGCTATGCTGCATAAATAGGGTCAGACAGTTCCTCTGATGGTTCAGTGGATAAATGCACCACCCACTGTGATGCTAAGCCATGCAGATCAGGAATCCTTGTTTCAATCTTTTTCTGGTTGATTCCCGTCAGACTGTTGATTTGGGGAATAAAGGTGGCTACTTCGATCCCCGGTTTTCAATAATTCTGAAACTGGCATTTAGCCCTTTGTCTGTTTGAGGCCCCTTGTGCAGGATTAGGCTGCCTTCAATGCAGCTGGCACCGTTGGCTGTGTTCAGGTTTGCATGCGGCCTAACCAGCAGCCCTCAAAGGCCTTCACCAAAAAGTTCATGTTTTTTTAAAAAGGCAACGGGAATGACTCCACTTTAAAAATGTGGACTGTGGCCACAACCACTCCCATTCCCCCACTGAATGCAATCTTGACCCTACCCCCAGTTGTAAGCTTGACCCCCACCGACTGCAACCTCAACGTTCCCCACAACCCCCACCCCCCCAAACCAACCACCACCGCCACTGCTGTTTGCTGCTTCCCTTCTTGGTTGCCCTCATCTCCCAGTCACCCTCCCTTTCAATTGCCTTCCCCTTTAAGCAGTCACCTGAGGCTTTCTGCCAGCAACACAGCAGCTCCATTATTTTTAATCATTCCTGGGATGTGGGCTTCGTAAGGTTCGCATTTATTGTCCATCCCTAATTGCTCTTGACAAGGTAGTGGTGGCTTGCTAGGCCATTTCAGAGGGTTGTTAGGAGTCAACCATAGCACTGTGGTCTGGAGTCATATATGGGTCAGATTGGGTAAGGACAGAAGATTTCTTTTTCTAAAGGACGTTGGTGAATCAGTTGGGTTTTCGTGTTCTCCATTACTGATAATAGGGACGGGGTCAAATAAACGTAATAGGTGCAGGGGATGGTGGGAAGGGGTGAACTTTAAACTGTGTGCTGTCTGGCTGGGTTGGTGGGACGGGGTGGGGGGGAAGGTCAGATTTGAAAGGTAAGTGTTTTGGGCGTGAGAGTGCAAATAGTTAATGTAATTCTTATTGTGGGGGGGGGGGGGGGGGTGGGAAAGGGATGTTAGAAATTTATTGTATAAATTTTGGGGGGATACTACTTTAAAAATTCAAATTGAACAGCAGGGCTGGCTGCTCTTTAAAAATGGCACCAGTGTCTGTGCACAGGCACCTGACGCCGTTGCTGGGGGCGGACAGCCCACCCCCTCCACATGATTGGGAGATTGGGGAGGTGGGGGGGTGCCACCCCAGCTATTTAAATGAGCTGCCAAGTGGGAGATACCGGCAGCTCTTTGGCATGCGGCCTGTGTGCGCAGGCTGCCATTTTTTGAGGTTGCCGCTGAGATCAGCAATGGGCACTTAAAATCCAGCCCCCTGTTTATACTCTGTGTGCTGGATTTTGTTGAGGTCTGAAATTCCGGATCCATGGCGGGGGAGGTTGGAAGATTGTATATGCTGCGGCCCGCCACGGAGCCTGATGCTGCAACTGCCGGGCCCGATCTTTCCAGCGGTGGCGAGGCTCAGTGGCAGATCCCCACCTCTTGGTGACGGGACTCGACTTTGAATATGTCTTTCTTTCTTTTTCTTTTGGGCCTCCTTATCTCGAGAGACAATGGATACGCGCCTGGAGGTGGTCAGTGGTTTGTGAAGCAGCGCCTGGAGTGGCTATAAAGGCCAATTCTGGAGTGACAGGCTCTTCCACAGGTGCTGCAGAGAAATTTGTTTGTCGGGGCTGTTGCACAGTTGGCTCTCCCCTTGCGCCTCTGTCTTTTTTCCTGCCAACTACTAAGACTCTTCGACTCGCCACAATTTAGCCCTGTCTTTATGGCTGCCCGCCAGCTCTGGCGAATGCTGGCAACTGACTCCCACGACTTGTGATCAATGTCACACGATTTCATGTCGCGTTTGCAGACGTCTTTATAACGGAGACATGGACGGCCGGTGGGTCTGATACCAGTGGCGAGCTCGCTGTACAATGTGTCTTTGGGGATCCTGCCATCTTCCATGCGGCTCACATGGCCAAGCCATCTCAAGCGCCGCTGACTCAGTAGTGTGTATAAGCTGGGGATGTTGGCCGCTTCAAGGACTTCTGTGTTGGAGATATAGTCCTGCCACCTGATGCCAAGTATTCTCCGAAGGCAGCGAAGATGGAATGAATTGAGACGTCGCTCTTGGCTGGCATACGTTGTCCAGGCCTCGCTGCCGTAGAGCAAGGTACTGAGGATATGTAAATTAAGGAAATTAATATATTTAAATAAAATTATCGACGATCTTATCTGCTGCCTGGGATCTTCCGAGCGGTGGCCGGCACTCACGTGCCTTCACTTCCCTGTCCAGGGGAAGCTGGCGCCACAGAAGTGGGAAAGGGGGTAACTTAGGATTTTCAGTGTAGTGGGGGCAGGGTACGGGGTCATATGTGCATTAATAGTGTGGGGTGGGGGGCGAAGGAGTGATCTCTGCACTTTGAACAGTTTTGGGGGAGTGGGGATGGTCGAGTCTTGCATGCAAGTCTTTTGCAGTGGAGGGGTTGAGGGCAACTATTATCTAAGTGTTATTGGGGGAGGGGTGGCAGGGGCGATATTTGTTATTGTGGTGTACTGGGGGGTGGTTACAGTTTAAAATATATAAATTTAGCAGCTGGTCTGACTGCCCTTTAAAAATGGCACCAACTCCTGTGCAGAGGCAGCTGACTCCGTTGCCGGCATCACAAAGCCCACCCCCACCTTGTGGGCCCAACCTTCGTATTATCTTGAGCCACCGCGCAGTAGATTGCGGCAGCATGGCGGCACGTGGCCCGCATTTTTTTTGCACATTCAGTTCTGTGTTCCTCAGTAATGATTCTTCAGTCTGATAGGTTAAAGAGATACCCAGTTACTTCTCTTGTTTGCATGGGTCCCAGACCCCTGTAAAGGGTACCACACGCTTTTTTAAAATTCATGCATGGGATGTGGGCGTCGCTGGCTAGGCCAGCATTTATTGCCCATCCCTAATTGCCCTTGAGAAGGTGGTGGTGAGCTGCCTTCTTGAACTACTGCAGTCCATGTGGGGTAGATACACCCACAGTGCTGTTAGGAAGGGAGTTCCAGGATTTTGACCCAGCGACAGTGAAGGAACGGCGATATAGTTTCAAGTCAGGATGGTGTGTGACTTTGAGGGGAATTTGCAGGTGGTGGTGTTCCCATGCATTTGCTGCCCTTGTCCTTCTAGTTGGTAGAGGTCGCGGGTTTGGAAGGTGCTGTCTAAGGAGCCTTGGTGCGTTGCTACAGTGCATCTTGTAGATGGTACACACTACTGTCACAGTGCGTCAGTGGCGGAGGGAGTGAATGTTTGTAAATGGGGTGCCAATCAAGTGGGCTGCTTTGTCCTGGATGGTATCGAGCTTCTTGAGTGTTGTTGGAGCTGCACCCATCCAGGCAAGTGGAGAGTATTCCATCACACTCTTGACGTGCCTTGTAGATGGTGGACAGGCTTTGGGGAGTCAGGAGGTGAGTTACTCGCCACAGGATTCCTAGCCTCTGACCTGCTCTTGTAGCCACGTTATTTTGGATTTCTAAGCAACGCATGTCCCAGTGCAAAAATTCAGAGGAAATCTGTAGGCTAGTGTAAGCATAATAAACAGTCGCACCATTTGTTTGCCACTAACTGCAGAATGCAGGATAAATGTGTTTTAATTCCTGGAATGCCAAATATTGAAGCAATATAATGGCCTGGAATTTGTGGTCGAAATAACCACAAGGTTGTCACTGCTCTCAGTTATTACTGTGTAAAGCTGGCAGCAACTTTTGGCATCCACACATGAACAATTAAATGCAAAAATCTGGAAGTTGCTGTCAATGATATCCCGCTCCTTCTGAGTGGATGCTGTTGCAGGATTGCCGATTGGATCAAAATAGAAATCATTGATGTGTTATGAGCTTAAACTAATTACCCACCATTCCCACCGAAAGGATCAATAAAATGTTAAGCCTTGTTCAATTAGGAGTAACTGAGCTTTTAACAGCGTACTAAGTCGTAATTATTGCAGAACAACCTTTGACCCTGCAAAACCTATTTTTACAAGTGTGGAGTCTCACTCAGAAGAACATTTAAAAATTGTAGATTTTAAAAAAACGTTAAAAAGTTACAAGTTTGTGTTTTTAAGTTCCTCTATTGATCCCATGTGCATGTCCCAATCTTTATTTTATTTTCTACAGTTATTTAAATGTGATTTATATTCCATGCTTTTTAATTCCTGCTTTGCTGTCGATGAGAATTCTTCAATCTAATTGGCTGATCAGCCTTGCAGCTCCCTGCCCTGTTGCTGAACGTCACAGATCACCTGTAGAAGTGCCAAATTGAAACTGACAAGGAAAAGAGGACGTCTATGCTCTGGACCCTGTTAAATCTTTGTGCGTAGCTTTTCTCAAAGTTATTGGTGAGTGCTGTTCCTTCACTGCCGACCACAAAATCCAAACCTACATCTCTCATCTGTCATTTACACTGGCCTTGAAATTCAGATTCGCTTCTTGCCACCAAATCTGATCTCTGCCAACATAAATTTTCCAATTTCTAAATCTCACCCGCTTTGAAGCCAACGCATGCAAAACAGACCAAAAATTTGTAGAAACGTTTGATTTAAGAACATTGACATCAGTGATAGGAGGCTGACATGCTTCAAAAAGTTGGTGGATTACCATTCAAGGACACATATTTCAGTGTGGAGACAGAAAATCTGGGAATGTAGTCAGTATTCTAAAAAAAATTCAGCAAAGGAGGCCATTCTGCTCATCGTGTCTGTAGCAAAACTAGCTCCATATCAAGGCTATGCACCCCAATCCTATTCACTATCTCCTTCCTTGTACCCTTAGGATTATAGGAATGTACAGGTCTGGAAAAGACCACTACAGTTCATTTGACTGGTTCCAATATCTAGGAAATATCGTGCTGAATTTTATTCTGGTGATGCAGGTATGGGGGTCCTGGTGGTGGACTGAAGATGGGGGGAGACCCCTGTTGCAATTCCATGATGGGGAGGCAGTTAACTGCCTGCCATTGGGCAGTGAGGGGAGGGTGGCTGGGGGCCCTCCGGAGGCTCTGGATTGCCCCCAAAAGAGGGACAACCCTCAACCTTGCTAGGAGGCCACCAGATTTTACCTAGCAGCATCTCTCTGCGGCAGTGGGCCCCTCCATCTTCTATTAAATTGAGGTAGAGGGGGGAAGAGCTACTTAAGTGGCCATTAATTGGCCACTAAAGGGCCTCAATTGGGCTGGGGTGGGAAGGCTCCCCCACCTCCCCTCCCACCACCACCACCACCACCACTCCCTGCCAGACTAAATTAGAAGGTATCTGGAAGGCAATGAGCACTCCACCCCACACCTTCTGATGCAATTTTATAGGCCCTCTGCCTCCATTCCCATCCCTAGAGGGCCCATAAATTCAGCCCATCATGTCCCATGACACCTGCAAATCTTTTCTCCTGGTTTTTATACAACTCTCTGCATCAGCAAATTCAACAATCAGCTTCTATTGCCTCCACCAGGAGTCTATTCCATACGTTTCCATCCTCTGCGCGCAGTAGCTAAGTCTAAACTGATTTATAATCCCTCTTCTAAATTGAAAACTATGCACGCTTGTATAAGCTGTGACCATATTAAACATATTGATTTTTAATTTTTTTCTATACCCTTGAAGCTCTTAATTACTAAAGTCTTCTCTAGTATTAGCATTTTCAGCTTCTGCAGCCTTTCCTCGTAACTTGGATGCCTAATCTCAGGTATTGGGATTGATTATTAGCATGTCACAATGAGATAGACATTAATTTTTTATCATAGGGTGTTAGCACTTTACAGGCACAGAGTAAAGTAAAACACCAGAAAAACAAATGAAATATCAAAGGGTTCAAAAGCAAGAAGGTACATATCTATTTATTATATACTAAAAATTTTACACACATTTTTCAACTTTTGCCACTATAAATTCTAAAGTCCAAATTTATTCTAGAAATTGCTGGTGTAAACTTGGCATGCTATAACTTTATGCCTCTGCTAACGGTGGCACAGTAGCTTCTGACTTTTGTGTCTCCCTGCTATTCAGCCTATACTACAGAGAAACAACTATGCTCCAGCATTGATTCCCAAAGTGCCAACATCTTACTATTCAACTCAAAATAATATCAAGTCAAAGTGTTATTCTCTGAATGATGTCTTTGTGGCCTGGTCTAATTGCCCTCCACCCTCTCACGCTGCTTCATATGAAGATGACACTTGGCCGGGACTCCCTGGGGGCTGAATTTTGTGGTGCCGATGGGGTTCCCAGCGCCTGGTTGAAAAGGTGGGGGGAACTCACACCCCACCCCCGCAAACCCCCGGTGTGATTCTATGGTGCCAGGCCAATTAACAGCCCAGTGCTGGGATTTTCCTATCCCTCGAAGTTAGATTTCCCACGTCCAAGAGCTGCTGGCCAATCACAGGGCCGGCAGCTCAGTAATATCGGCAGCACCACCAAGAGTTCTGGCTACTGTCGGTACTGCAGAGACCTTGGACCCAGGCCCAGCACTGGAGACCCAGACCTGAGGTAAGTGAGGTGGGATCACCGGGGCCAGTTCGGCAGGCCCTGGTGATGGGGAATGGGAGGGTGGGTGTTCAGCACAGGGTCAGGGGGATCCAGGGAGGAGGGGTGCTTGCTGGTGCGGGCCCTCCATGGACCACAGATTGTCCATGGAGGAGGAGAGCAGCCTCCCAAGCCAACAGGGAGATCGCCTCATTTTACTGGGCGACTTCCCCATGTGGTTGAGGCTCCCTCCACCACTGGCTCAATGACAGCGGCAGGGGGAAGGGGCTCTTAAGTGGCTGTTAACAAGCTTCCTAAGGGCCTCTATTGGCCTCTGGGTGGGAAGGCCATCTTCCCACCCCCAACAAAATTGCTGTGAAACGGGAAGGCGATGGGCGCTCTGGCCCCCATCTCTCATCACAATTCTATGGAACCCCCTGCCACTTAGCCCATCTCTGGGGAATCCATAAACTTCAGTCCATCTGTATTGCCACAGGAGGTCAAATAGAAATATATTAAAAACCTTGTGCCTGCATTCACTTCCTGTCTATAAAACCTCTCTTCCATTTGTCAACTATATCAACTTTTCTCTTTATAGGTCCCTACAGCCACATTTATAATGGAGTCTGCCTATGTAAACTTGTCATACTATAATTATAACTTCTCACTGGTGGTGACATGGTAACACCTCAGCATTGTGTCTCCCAGCTCTTCAGCCTAAATTGAAAAGAAACTTCTCTCCTCCACAGAATTTAACCTCTCTGTTTCCCAAACTGCCATAATCATTTCCATTGACTGATAAATAATATAAAATCAAAGAAAATAAAGTAAAGAATGCTATTAAAATGGGAACTGAATTACGTCTGCACACCCTGGTAGAATTATCCCCTATTCTGTAACCTTGTTTCACATGAATACTACCCTATGTCTTCAATCCCCATGTGCCATACAATGGGAGATTGACCAGGTGAACTATAAACATATTGTATATAATGTGCATTTCCTGTAAAAGTCACTGTTACTTCCTGTGAGTTTTTGCCCGTCATTCTTTGTTGATAACACCCCTATTGTTTTAAAACTGTGCATCTTCTTACTCATTGTGAGTAGGTCCAGAAAGGATTTGCGGTGGAAATAATGGGGGATGAAATTGGACTTGTGAGTGGCGTAAATCAGACAGTATCAGGCTAGTCGCCTGTTTTATGCCCAGCCCAATATTCAGTTCCATTGAATTCTGAACATCAGGCATATCCTTTAACAGTAGGCAAAAGCGATTCTGGCTGTTCTGCGTTCTTGCCCAGTGTAATGAAGAGCTGCCACCATGTAATGAATTATTTTTATGTTGTCTGATGCAATATACGTGCACATAGAGCTAATTATTTACAGAACCTGCCTCTAGGTGTTACAGTTACAGAGTGACTCTGGCTCCACGCCACATGAATGCATCCTGGTACTTAGCTCATTAGCATACTACGATCTTAAAGGGACATCACTGTTAAAGGCACACAACACCCAGGTCCAATTTAGAGTTAGGGTTAGGGTTAGTGGTAGGCCATATGCCTATTTTCAGAGATTAGTGCAACAAACTGTGATTGTGACCTTTAGGTTTAATAAAATATACATTTAGGATAACTATCTCTAAAGGATGGGCTTACATTTTTGTGAACGATTATTTGACTGATGTTGAATGCCCAAACCTACACATAACCTTTTTAAATGGTGGTAAACCTTCAAGGAATACTGAACATTTCTCATGGCTTGCAGTTATTGAAGTTCAGCTATCGCCTTTAAATGTGAGGAAGTCCAGTGTTCACAAAAGATCAACTGGGATTTTATTGACTAAGCTGTGGCTCTGTGTGTGATTTGCTTTAGGCCTGGGGTTGTAGGGGGAGGGACATAATATCACCAATTGCACAAATGGCAGCCTTTGTAAACCAATCTAGTAAATACAGACACTTGTACCTCAGACTTTATCATTTTAACAAATGCTCCAATCTGTCATGTCACCTGGTTAAGCAATTTCTGTAAATCTCTCAAACTGTCAGCAGCTTTTCGGAAATATTTTGGTGGGGATTCCAGCTGTCTCTGAGATTTCAAAGCCGTTGATCTCCCATTTATGTGAATTCTTTGCCCTTATTTAAATCCGTGACTAATGGAAAGAAAATCTAACTCATCAGCATTCAATGCAGCAAATAGTCTAATATTCCCAATAAAGAAACATAGTGAGATATTTGAGGGTTATAGTTCCCGAATGCAGGTCACTTATTTCTTTAATGATTCAGTGGAGATTTGACCAATAATTTACAGGTCATTTGCAATAGTGGAACAAATGTCATAAAAATTATTCAGTGTAGTTGTGCTTGAATTTATCATTTTTTTGTCAAACTGGCCACTTGCAGCAGAAAAAATGAAAGGCTGGCTGTACATCTATTGTCTACCTTCAGCCAATGTGTCACGCAAGCGCTTCTGCTTCTGCTGCTTGAAGCCTGTTTGAACAGACAATTGCACTTGAGAATATGCAGGCATGAACCATATGTGAGAGATGATCAGATTACTTTTCTGTCCAGTCATCAGGAATTTGTTGCTTCAAGCAACAAAAAAACCCCTCATGTTGGTCAACATTGTGGCCTGAAAGGTCCCTGGTGCTGATTTAGCAGCACGCTCTGCACAGGAAAAGATAGCAGCCAGCAAGTCACTTCCAGTACGCTTAAATTGAAAGATTTCATTAATAACTTTGGACCAACAGGTTAAAGTGAAGGTTCTGCTACTGATTCATAAAAAGAAAGCAGTGAACATTTCATTGAAGAGCTTTTAAAAATAGTCAGTGTTTGTTGTAAATTTGTGGGACTCTGATTCGGTGTATTGCTGATTGCTGCAGCATACAAATATGCTGCTGTGTAAAAAGGTAGATATAGGACATTGTCTCCTCACTTTCATTGTATGACATTAACTCATTGAGCTGAAAAGAAACATGATAGATCAATTGAATGTAACTTTGCTACAATTTTCTATTTGGTATGACAAGAAGAAGGGTCACTGACCCGAAACGTTAACTCTGCTTCTCTTTCCACAGATGCTGCCAGACCTGCTGAGTGGTTCCAGCATTTCTTGTTTTTATTTAACATTTACACTGTGTTCTGTACTTAGCATAAATATTCTTATGAGATTTGTTTACTTTTATCTTAAAATGTACAAAACTGCGAAGAAGTGTCTTTATCATAAAACAGGTAATTTAACTGTCAAATAGGTCTTAAACAAATATACTTGTCTCATGATTAATTAACTGCAGAAAGTTGTAGTTATTTCCTTTTCATGTTGTATAGAAGGCTGATAACCCAAACTGTTACCTCTAATTAAAATGCTTTTGATAAATATGCACAGTGAATTATAGAAAATTTGCAAAATTTTCCTTATGAAGGCCATCGTGAATAGCATGTATTGGTGCATCGTGTAAAGCTGAAAAGGAATAAAGTTGTCCTTATTCAGACAAGACTCTTGCATCCTTTGATATATTCCAGTCGATACATAACTTTTGGCAGTGCAATATTGGTCGGAATTCATGTATTACATCTGTGCTTCTGGCCCCAGCCAGCATGGGTATCAGCACTTTATAAAATATGTTAAATCAATTGTTCAGTTTCTAAACTAAAGAGAAGGACTCAGCCTCCTAAATGATTGTAGTCTGGTCTCTAGCCTACCAGAAAAACCTGTAGCTGAGAATGAAAGCTAGGACCTCCCTTCCAAACCCTCAGCACGTCTTATCATTTATATGTATTCAAAAGGATCAAAAATCCCAGCAAATCCAACAATACGCTCTTGAGGCTGGTGCAATATGGAATTCTCAGGATGATTCCGGTCCGGGTGGATTCAGTGCCTGGTATGAGAAAGCAATCTACAGTTTGTTCCTTCAGAAAATACCTTCCATCACTTAGTCAGCAACAGCACCCCTACCAGCATGATTGATATTGATATCTCTAGATGAGGCACTACCTCCAGAACCCTGTAATAGTTTGCAGACTTCAGCATTGAGCAACCCTTGGGACTCTTCCTTTACGCCCTAACAGACTTTTGCGGCTGCATTTCCACCCTATTCACCATGCTCACCTCTATGGCCAAAGATGGGGCAAGGATTTTGAGGTGAACATTCAGGAAGGAGTAGCAAGAGAAATGGGTGATAACTTTTAACTTACCATTCGATCATAAAACTGGCAATAAAAGTTGAACAGCCATTATAGAAACCAGCTGATTTTTCCTTTAAAGGAAAATTGGCAGAATTAGATCCTGCACACTAACATCATCAGCAGCAAAAAACATGAAGACCAACACAAGGTCATATATCCCACAAACACACAAACACTATCCCTTTGCACCAGATGACTACTGGAGGGGCTGTGGCTAAAGGACAACATGCTTCACATATTCTGATCATGCCTCTGCCATCCAACTATTCTGGATAGCAATCTGGGAAATCATTAAGATCATGACCCAATCTTGCAATCCCAGATAACTCATCTTGGTGCTTGGCCAGGTTCACTGGAAAGCGAAACTTCCCGCAAAAAGCAAACAAGTACAAATAAAAGCAACATTGAATTTAACAACTTCAGACCTTGACTGCCATTTTGATTGTTTTTGTACCATGTGCCAGTCTTAAACTTGTTTTTCATGTTTTTCCTTTCAGACAGAGCTGTTCATTATTCTGCCATTAACACTCTGGACAAATCCTTTGTCTTTTACTGCGGTTCTTACTACTCCTTTTATTCCATGACATCTTTGTCATTTAATCTCATCTGCCCTCCGCCCTATCACAGACCTTCCCTTTTGTTCTTCTTCCCCCCCCCCCCACCTTTTCACTTGCTCAAAGCCTATTGGATTTATAACCTTTGCTAGTTCTGATGAAAGGTCACAGAGCTGAAACGTTAACTCTGTTTTCCTTCCGCAGATGCTGTCGGATTTGCTAAGCATCTCCAGCACTTTCTGTTTTTATAGGACGACCTTTGATACTGGTTCCAAGAAGTTTCAGTCCTCCCATTCCCATGGTGCAGTGCTGTACCCACCTCCCCCCATTTCCCCCCCCACCAACAAACATGTGGCTGGAACACATGTGGGATGCAAGTCAACAAGAATAGATGATGTCAGCCATAGCACTCTTGTCTTTGAGTCAGAAGGATGTAAATTCAAGTTCCACTCCAGGACTTCAGCAAAAAAATCTTGGCTGATGCTCCAGTACTGTACTAATACAGTTGCCATTTTTCGGATGAGACATTAAATCAAGGCCCTGTCTGCCCTCTGAGGTGGATGTAAAAGATCCTAGGGCACTATTTGGAAGAAGGGCAGGAGAGTTAACCCTGGTGTCCTGGCCAATATTTATCCCTCAATCAACATCACCAAAACAGATTATCTGGTAATTACTACATTGCTGGTTGTGCGATTGTATTGCCACATTTCCTACATTACAACATTGACTACTTCGAAAGTACTTCATTGGCTGTAAAGCACATTTGATGCTCATGAAAGGTGCTATATAAATGCAAGTCTTTCTTTTTTTTCTTTCTCCACCAAGGAAGAGAGGGGAAAAAAATCAGCCTGGGCCCATTCTTTGCTCATTGAGCATAAATAGCTCATCCTGCAGTAAAGCAAGTTGACCACGAAGGTGGATTACCCCCAACTGACTGACATAAGAGTGCCGTTCCTCTCCTCCTCAGACCTAACTAATCCCAGAAAACAAGACCAAATAAACCACCACAACCCCATTGCTTTTGGTGTAAACACAGTCATATCAAAAAACCCTGGATACGTCAATGCACTCATCCTGCAAGAACTATGCAATCAAAATTCATATTGGCTTAAATGTGTTGTCATGCATGGAAGGAACCATTATGAAATAAACAGTGAAATGGAAGAATTATGAATTTAAAAAATGAACTGTTAAACACAACCACAAGGACATGGCCACTTGTATCACAGCCAAAATGGATTAGCAGTCATGTGACCCCTCATGTACTGGAAATCAACAAACCTCTCTACAATAATGGAACTCATTAAACTTGTCTGATATCGCTCTTGGGAGAACCCCTTTGAAATTGAAAAGAGCGCTATTGCATTAATGACTCTTATCAAAATGAATGAACTAACAAAGGATTCTGGAGACCGATGGATTCACAGCACCAACCAAAATTGAATAGATATGAAATAGCACCGTGTTAACAGCCATGGTTTCCACATCCTGGTCCACTGTGTGGTCACACCAGGGGAGCAAGCCATGTGTCTCCTAACAGAAACTCAAATGTGATGAATTTTTACCTTAAAAAGGAAATCCTTTGGCAACAGTGGGGGAGATCAAGCCAACATCTTCAGAAAACAGTCCAGCCAGGGACTGTGGAAGAGATCTAGCCAAGGAAGGAGCACTGCTGCTAAATCTACACTTCAAATTGCTGCAGAAGAGAACTTAAAGTGACCACCATCTCCAGTCAGAAGTTTTAACCACCAGAAAATCTACTACACTTCCAGTTGAAAACTACTAACATCAGACCTACACCTTTAAAAGAGATTGTCCTCCTAAGAAAATTCAACAGATTTACCGTAAACCACAAACACCTACTTCACTTTGAACTTTAAATTACTTACCCTTTTTGTCTCTATCTATCTATTCTTGTGTATGCCTGTGTGAATAAATGTGTGCATGGGTGAAGTTGCGAGCATTTTGGGAATTGTGTAATAATAAATAGTTATCTTTTCTAATCTATGAGAAAGCTTGTCATTTGTCTTTTTATTTGACCCTAAAAAACACACGGGGACTATCATGTCATTTTTTGACAAAACACGATTACGGTCAGTTGGGAGTTGAACAGTGGGTATCACCCACACTCCTTTCCACCTGTCTGTAACTGTGTGTTTGTGTGAATTTACTTTTTGAGAATGGAACTACAAATAATTCCACAAAAATAAGCTCAGAGGACTGGAGCCATAACAGTTACAATTAGAGGCAGATTAGCATATGAGCCTATGATTGACATCAATTGGACCCTGATTACTGTACTTAAAGGATCTCACCAGTTTCAGGTGGGCTTTCTAGTGGGTAAGTAATCAAGGGCATTTGAGCTACATACGTGCCCAGTTTTTACTGGGTGTGTAGGTTTACTACTCCCCGCAACCCCCCCGCGCCAGCTCCAGTTTCAAAGTAATTTAGATGCTTCTGACTGATGTGATAAAGAGGTAAATATACCTCTTTGCTGTATTTTTGCCATTTAAAAACATGTTAAATGCACTTGTTAATAATATATATAAAAGTTCATGTTTGTATACCTCAATTACATGTACATTTGACCAACAAAATATCTAAACATTAAGTTTTTCAGTGTGTCAAGTATTGATAAAATCTTGAACAGTACTGACAATTCCAGCGATGACTGCAGTGCTGACCCACTTAGCAACTACACTAATCTTGTGAAAATAATTTACTACCTCATGCACTTTGTTGTTCAATTTTGCAACTGAATGCATTTTCTAAACCAAATGTGTTAGGACAAAATAGACAGATAGGATTAGTAGCAGCCAGGATAACTTATTGTCTTGAATTGGCTGGAGAAGACAAACTGAAACATGGTACTTATTGCAGCTCTACTCCTGGAAAACATTAACCTATTGGATTCCATTAATTTTAAAGCAGATGAGACAAGCTGAAATATAAAACCACAGCACTGCTACATCCTTATGGCACAATGCACAGAATACTGGTTATTAATTCACATTGCAATGAATTAGTGTCGTGTGGATTCAAACTGAAAACAGATGGCTCAAGTGTTTCTGTCGTAATGTAATTATTTTTGGCAGGCTGCAGACAATTGCTTTACAACCTCAGTCCAAGAATTGCCAATGAGATTCAAATTAACAGAAAACTTAGAGGTGGACTAGAAAGATGGTAATTACACTCAAGCACGATTATTGAAAATACTGGATTAAGTTGGATGCCATGTAATAATCATCCTTATCCATCATTGGTATCGTTCCCGGTGATTCATTTGTTGAAGAGACAGTTTCTGCAAAGGTTTATTGATCAATAATATTCTTGGACAAATTAGCTTTTTTTCCTGTCAATGGTGCTTCCTCTAATGTTTCCTGTGACTTACAACAAGAACATGCAAGGACTTGGAGTGTTTCATCATCAACAATAACTTGCCTCTGATGTAGTAAAATATGCCAAGGCACTTCAAGGAAGCATTGTCAGACCAGGTTTGACACCGAGCCATATGGAGATATTAGGGCAGGTGACCAACTACTACAAAGTAGTTTTAAAAAAAAATTAATTTCATGGGATGTGGGCATCACTGGCAAGGCCAGCATTTGTTACCCATTCCTAACTGCACTTGGGAAGGTGATGGTGAGTTCCCTTCCTGAACCATTGCAGTCCATCTGATGCACCTACAGTGCTGTTAAGGAGGGAGTTCTAGGATTTTGATCCAGTGACAGTGAAGAAACGGCGATATAGTTCCAAGTCAGGATAGACGGGAACTTGCAGATGATGGTGTTCCCACGCATCTGCTGCCCTTGGCCTTCTAGGTGGAAGCGGTCGCAGGTTTGGAAGGTGTGTCGAAGGAGGTGCGGTGAGTTGCCTCAGTGCATCTTGTATATAGTACACACTGCTGCTTCTGTGGACCAACTTAGAACTGTAGAAACCATAGAAAAGTTATGGCACAGAAAGAGGCCTTTCAGCCCATTGTATCTGCGCCAGCTGAAAAACTAACCGTCCATTCTAATCCCACCTTCCAGCACCTGGTCCATAGCCTTGCAGGTTGCAGCACTTCAGGTGCATGTCCAGGTAACTTTTACATGAGTTGAGGGTTTCTGCCTCCACCACCGATCCAGGCAGCGAATTCCAGACACCCAACACCCTCTGGGTGAAAAAGGTTTTGCTCATGTCCCCTCTAATTCTTCTACCAATCACTTTAAATCTGTGCCCCCGGTAATTGACCTCTCCCCTAGGGGAAACAGATCCTTCTTGTCTACTCTATCTAGACCCCTCATAATTTTGTACACCTCAATTAAGTCATCGCTCAGCATCTTCTTCTAAGGAAAACAACTCTAGCCTATCCAATCTTTCCTCATAGCTGCAATTTTCTAGCCCTGGCGACATTCTTGTAAATCGCCTCTGTACTCTCTCCAGAACCATTATGTCCTTCCTGTAATGTGGTGAGCAGAACTGTATGCAAAACTCCAGCTGTGGCCGAACCAACATTTTATACAGTTCCAGCATTGCATCCCTGCTTTTGTATTCTATACCTCGGCCAATAAAGGAAAGCAATCCATATGTCTTCTTCACTTTATCTACCTGTCCTGCCACTTTCAGGGACCTGAGGACATGCACTCCAAGGTCTCTCACTTCCTCTACCCCTCTAGATATCCTCCCGTTTATTGAGTATTTCCTTGCTTTGTTTGCCCTCCCCAAATGCATTATCTCACACTTCTCTGGATTGAATTCCATTTGCCACTTTTTCACCCACTCAACCAAATCATTGATATCATTCTGGAGTCTACAGCTATCCCCTTCACTATAAGCTACATGGCCAATTTTTGCGTCATCTGCAAATTTAAGTCCAAATCATTTATACTACAATTAGCAAGGGACTCAACACTGAGCTCTGTGGAATGCCACTGGAAACTGCTTTCCATTCACAAAACATCTGTTAACCATTACTCTTTGTTTCCTGCCCCTGAGCCAATTTTGGTTCCAACTCGCCACATTCCCCTGTATCCCATGGGCTTTTACTTTTCTAACCAGTTTGCCATGTGGGACCTTGTCAAATGCTTTACTAAAATCCATGTAGACAATATCCACTGCACAATCCTCATCAATCCTCCTTGTTATTTCCTCAAAAAATTCAATTAAGTTAGTAAGACATGACCTTCCCTTAACAAATCCATGCTGACTATCCCTGATTCATCCGTGCCTTTCTAAGTGACAGTTTATCCTATCTTTCAGAATTGATTCTCATAATTTGTCCACCACGGAGGTCAGACTGACTGGCGTAAAATTATTCCGCATATCCCTCGTATCCTTTTTAAACAATGGTACAATGTTCGCAGACCTCCAATCTTCTGGTACTTCACCTGCATCCAGTGAGGGTTTGAAAATGATCCTCAGAGCATCCGCTATTTCCTCCCAGCCTAGGATACAATCCATCCAGCCCTGGTGATTTATCCACTTTCAAGGTTTTCGACCCTCTACTATTTCCTCTCTTATTACACTTATTGTATCTAATACTTTACACTCCTCTTTAAACACAATGTCTGCATCATCACTCTCCTTTGTGAAGACAGAGACAAAGTGCTCATTAAGAACCCTGCCCACATCTTCTGCATCCACTCGTAAGTTACCTTGTGCATCTCTGATAGGCTCTACCCTTTCCTTAGTTATCCTCTTGCTTTTAATGTACTGATAAAACATCTTTGGGTTTTCCTTCATTTTACCTGCCAATATTTTTTCATGTCCTCTCTTTGATTTCCTATTTTCCTTTTTACTTCACCCCTGCATTTTCTATACTCCTCTAGACTTATTAAATTATTAAGTTTTTTGTTACTGTTATAAGCTTTCTTTTTCTGCTTTATCTTACCCTGTGTGCTTCTAAATAACCAGAGGGACTCTAGATTTGGCAGTACCACCCTTTTTCTTTGTGGGAGCATGTCTACACTGTGCCTGTAGAATCTCGGTTTTGAATGCCTCCCACTGGTTTGCCACTGATTTTCTTTCAAGTAGCTGTATCCAGTCCACTTCCACCAGATCACCTCTCAGCTTCGTAAAATTTTCCTTCCCCAATTTAGAACTTTTGCTCCTGTTCTATCTTTGTCCTTTTCCATAATAATGCTAAATCTAACTGTATTATGGTCACTATCTCCAAAATGGTCACCCACTGCTACTTCATCCACTTGCCCAGCTTTATTTCCTAAGACTAAATCTAGAATTGCGCCCCCTTTCATTGGGCTAAAAAAGTTCTCTTGAATGCAGTTCACGACTTTTGTGGCCTCTGTGCCCTTCACACTGTTTGTAAAACCAGTTGATATTAGGGTAGTTGAAATCCCCAACTATTATTGCCCTATTGTTTTCACACTCAGAAAATTGCCTACATATTTGTTCTTCAATCTCCCTCTCATTCACTCCTAGTAGTGTGACTGCCCCTTTTTTTATTTCTGAGCTCAACCCATGTGGCCTCATTTGATGATTCATTTAGCATATCATCCCTCCTCACAGCTGTAATTGATTTTTTTATTTATTTAGAGATACAGCACTGAAACAGGTCCTTCGGCCCACCGAGTCTGTGCTGACCAACAACCACCCATTTATACTAACTCTACAGTAATCCCATATTCCCTACCACCTCCCTACACTAGGAGCAATTTACAATGGCCAATTTACCTATCAACCTGCAGGTCTTTGGCTGTGGGAGGAAACCGGAGCACCCGGCGAAAACCCACATGGTCACAGGGAGAACTTGCAAACTCCGCACAGGCAGTACCCAGAATCAAACCCAGGTCCCTGGAGCTGTGAGGCTGCGGTGTTAACCACTGCGCCACTGTGCCGCCCAATTCTTTAACCAATAATGCTACACCCCTCCTTTTTATCCCCCTCTCTATCCTGCCTGAAAACTCTATATCCAGGGATGTTGAGCTGCCATTTTTGCCCCTCTTTAAGCCAAGTTTCCATTATAGCAATGATATCATGCTGCCATGGGTCTATCTGTGCCCTCAGCTTATCGGCTTTATTTGCTGTACTCCTTGCAATTAAATAAATACCTTTTAACACTGCCAAGTTCCTATGCTGTACACTTTTTAACCTTTGATTCTTCTGTCTTTCAGAGTCACTGGCTAATTTTCTGCCTCCCATTCACTGTTCTGAATTTGTCCTATCTGAAACTGGTTCCCTTCCCTCTGCCAATCTAATTTAAACCAACCCCAACAGCACCAGCAAACCTTCCTGCAAGTAATAAAAACGAGAAGTGCTGGAAATACTCAGCAGATCTGGAAGCATCTGTGGAGAGAGAAACAAAGTTAATGTTTCAGGTCTGTGACCTTTCATCAGAACTGGCAAAGGTTAGAAAAGAATTAGGTTTTAAGCAAGTGAAGGGGAGGGGGGTGGGGGAGAGAACAAAGGGAAGAGGGAGATTAAATAAAAAAGCTGTCCTCGGACAAAGGCAAAGAGTGTGCTGAAAGACAAAGCATAAGTCCCGAGAGAGTGTTAATAGCAGAATAATGAGAAGATCTGACTACATGAAAAGCAGGCACATGGTTAAAAAATAAAATATTAGAAAAAAGGCCAGTCATGCTCTGAAATTATTGAACTCAATGTTCAGTCCACAAGTCTGTAGAGTGACTAATCGAAAGATCAGGTGCTGCTCCCCGAGCTTGCGTTGATGTTCACTGGAACACTGGAGCAGGCCAAAGACAGAAATGTTGGCATGAGAGCAGGGGGGAGTGTTGAAATGGCAAACAACCAGAAGCTTGGGGTCATGTTTTCGGACAGAGCGGAGGTGTTCCGCAAAGCGGTCACCTAATCTGCGTTTGGTCTCCCCAATGTAGAAGAGACCGTATTGTGAGCAGCGATTACAGTACACTAAATCCTACAAGAATATTTGTCCCAGTCCTGTTCAGGTGTAGACTGTCTGGTACAGGTCCCACCTTCCCCAGAACTGGTCCCAATGCTCCAGAAATATGAAGCCCTCCCTCCTGCATCATCTCTGCAGCCACACATTCATCTGGTGTGTTCTCCTATTTCTATACTCACTAGCACGTGGCCTTGGGAGTAATCCAGTGATCACTACCTTTGAGGTCCTGCTTGCTACTCTCTTTCCTAACTCCCTAAACACAGCCTGCAAGACTTCATCCCTCTTACTTCAGATATCGTTGGGACCAATATGGACCACGACCTCTGGCTGAGCACCCTCGCTCTCCAGAATGCTCTGGAGCCGCTCGGTGCTTTCCATGACCCTTGCACCAGGGAGGCAACATACCATCCTGGAATCACATCTATGACCACAGAAATGCTTGTCTGTTCCCCTAACTATAGAATCCCCAACCACAATTGCTCTCTAGTCTTTTCCCCTCCCTCCCTGCACAGCTGAGCCACCCATGGCGCTCTGGTCATGTCTCTCACTGTATTCCCCAGAGGAACCCGCTCTCCCATTGGTACTCAGAATTGAATAGAGATTAGAAAGTGGGATGCCCTCCGGGGACTCCTGCACTACCTGCCTTGCCCTTCTTGTCTGTCTGGCAGCCATCCAGTCCTACCTAGACTTAAAGGAAGTGGAAGTCTTCACATTCTTCCTGTCAATATGACCAGCACAAGTGGTATCCATAATATTCTTGTACAGAAGTACAATACTGTGGATGCTGGAAATCTGAAATAAAAACAGAAAATGCTGGAGATACTCAGCAGGTCAGGCAGCATCTGTGGAGAAAGAAACAGAGTTAATGGGCTGGATTTTATTCCGAGCCCGACATCGGGTTCCATGGTGGGGATGGGGGGGGGTCGTGGAGAATTAGAGCAGCAGCGGCTGCCACAAGACCCGACACTAGGATTGCTGAGCCCCATCTTTCCGGGGGTGGGATCCCAGAGGTCAGTTGAGGCCCTTAAGTGGCCTATTGACACCCAATTAAGGGGCTCTTTTGTCGCTGCTGGGATTGTACCAGCGGCAGAGGGGGTTTCCGCCATGCAGGGAGGATGCCTTGGAAAACAAAGCCCTCCCTGTGGGCTTGGTAGGGGTGTCCACCTTCATAGGCAATTCGTGGCCCACGGAGGACACACCCACCCCCTCCCCACCCGGGAATCACTGTCCCTCCCGTGCTCCCTCCCTCTGGACCGAACACCCGTCCGCCCAAACCTCTCACCGGAGCCTTCTGGACTGGCCCTGGCGATCCTGCCTCACCTAACTCAGATCTGGGGTTCCAGCGCTGAGCCTGGGTCCGACGTCTCTGCAGTACCAGTGGTGGCCACGCTTCTGGTGGTGCTGCCGATACTGTTGAGCTGCTGGCCCTGTGATTGTGTTTAAAAGGACGGGGATCCTGCCTCCTTAAACTTTGACCCCAAAAGACCGGAGGAGTCCTCTGGGGGGTCAGAAAAAATGCAAAGCGTGGCTCTCCCTGTCTTTTCGGCCTGCCACCGGGAGCTCCGCCTCCTGCATAAATTCCAGCCCAACGTTTCAGGTTGATAACCTTTCATCAGATGAAGCCTATCACCAAAAGTTTAGAACCCTCAAAAAACAAGCCAATCAAGCGTATCAGGAATAAAAACAAGAAATGCTGGAAATACTCAGCAGGTCTGGCAGCATCTGTGGAGAGAAGCAGAGTTAACCTTTCAGGTCAGTGACCCTTCTTCAGAATGGTACCAGAAATGGTAGATACTTCGACTGGTTAGGGAGTCTAGGATAAGGGAACATAGTTTAAAAATTAGAACCAGACCTTTCAGGAGTGTAATTAGGAAATACTTCTGCACACAAAGGATGGTAGAGGCTTGGAACTCTCTTTTGCAAATGGCAATCAATGCTAGAGCAATTGTTAATTCTAAAACTTAGATTGATAGATTTTTGTTAACCATTATTCAAGAAGGATAGCAGGGATAAACCAGGTAATTACAGACCGGTGAGTCTAACATCAGTGGTTGGGAAAATATTGGAAAAAATTCTGAGGGAGAGGATTAATCTCCACTTGGAGAGGCAGGGATTAATCAGGGATAGTCAGCATGGCTTTGTCGGAGGAGATTGTGTCTAACTAACTTGATTGAATTATTCGAGGCAGTGACTAGAAGTATAGATGAGGGTAAAGCAGTTGATGTAGTCTCCATGGACTTCAGTAAGGCTTTTGATAAGGTCCCGCATGGGAAATTGGTTAAGAAGGTAAGAGCCCATGGGATCCAGGGCAAATTGGCAAAGTGGGTCCAGAAGTGACTTAGTGGCAGGAGGCAGAGGGTGATAGTCGAGGGTTGTTTTTGCGAGTGGAAGCCTGTGACCAGTGGTGTATTGCAGGGATCGGTGCTAGGACCCTTGCTGTTTGTCGTGTACGTTGATGATTTAGACGTGAAGAGAGGAGGTATGATCAGTAAGTTCACGGATGACACGAAAATTGGTGGTGTCGTAAATAGTGAGGAGGAAAGCCTTAGATTACAGGACAATATAGATGGGCTGGGAAGATGGGCGGAGCAGTGGCAAATGGAATTTAATCCTGAGAAGTGTGAGGTGATGCATTTTGGGATGACTAACAAGGCAAGGGAATATACAATGGATGGTAGGACCCTAGGAAGTACAGACGGTCAGAGGGATCTTGGTGTACTTTTCCATAGCTCACTGAAGGCAGCAGCACAGGTAGATAAGGTGGTTAGGAAGGCATATGGGATACTTGCCTTTATCAGCCGAGGCATTGAATATAAGAGCAGGGAGGTTATGATGGAGCTGTATAAAATGCTAGCTAGGCCACAGCTGGAGTACTGTGTACAGTTCTGGGCACCACACTATAGGAAGGATGTGATTGCACTGGAGAGGGTGCAGAAGAGATTCACCAGGATGTTGTCTGGGCTGGAGCATTTCAGCTATGAAGAGAGACTGAAAAGGCTAGGGTTGTTTTCCTTAGAGCAGAGAAGGTTGAGGGGGGACATGATTGAAGTATACAAAATTATGAGGGGCATTGATAGGTTAGATAGGAAGACACTTTTTCCCTTAGTGGAGGGGTCAACAACCAGGGGGCATAGATTTAAGGTAAGGGGCAGGAGGTTTAGAGGGGATTTGAGGAAAAAAACTTTCACCCAGAGGGTGGTTGGAATCTGGAACGGACTGCCTGAAGAGGTGGTGGAGGCAGGAACCCTCACAACATTTTTGAAGTATTTAGATGAGCACTCGAAATGCCATAGCATACAAGGCTACGGGCCAAGTGCTGGAAAATGGGATTAGAATAGTTAGGTGCTCGATGGCCAGCAAGGACACGATGGGCCGAAGGGCCTGTTTCTGTGCTGTATAACTCTATGACTCTATGACTAAAGGTATGAAGGGATATGGGGCAAAGGTGGGTATATGCAGTTAAGGTGCAGATCAGCCTTGTTCTCATTGAATGGCCTTAAACAGTGTTCAAATCACACGCAGCTTCCACAGTGCGGACTGCGACACCGACCACTCCCTGGTGTGCAGCAAGGTTAGACTCAGACCAAAGAAGTTTCATCATTCCAAGCAGAAGGGCCACCCGCGCATCAACACGAGCAGAATTTCTCACCCACAGCTGTTACAAAAATTTCTAAATTCACTTGTAACAGCCCTTCAAAACACTCCCACAGGGGATGCTGAGACCAAGTGGGCCCACATCAGAGACGCCATCTATGAGTCAGCTTTGACCACCTACGGCAAAAGTGCGAAGAGAAATGCAGACTGGTTTCAATCTCATAATGAAGAGTTGGAACCTGTCATAGCCGCTAAGCGCATTGCACTTTTGAACTACAAGAAAGCCCCCAGCGATTTAACATCCGCAGCACTTAAAGCAGCCAGAAGTACTGCACAAAGAACAGCTAGGCGTTGCGCAAACGACTACTGGCAACACCTATGCAGTCATATTCAGCTGGCCTCAGACACCGGAAACATCAGAGGAATGTATGATGGCATGAAGAGAGCTCTTGGGCCAACCATCAAGAAGATCACCCCCCTCAAATCTAAATCGGGGGACATAATCACTGACCAACGCAAACAGATGGACCGCTGGGTTGAGCACTACCTAGAACTGTACTCCAGGGAGAATGCTGTCACTGAGACTGCCCTCAATGCAGCCCAGCCTCTACCAGTCATGGATGAGCTGGACATACAGCCAACCAAATCGGAACTCAGTGATGCCATTGATTCCCTAGCCAGCGGAAAAGCCCCTGGGAAGGACAGCATTACCCCTGAAATAATCAAGAGTGCCAAGCCTGCTATACTCTCAGCACTACATGAACTGCTATGCCTGTGCTGGGACGAGGGAGCAGTACCCCAGGACATGCGCGATGCCAACATCATCACCCTCTATAAAAACAAAGGTGACCGCGGTGACTGCAACAACTACCGTGGAATCTCCCTGCTCAGCATAGTGGGGAAAGTCTTTGCTCGAGTCGCTCTGAACAGGCTCCAGAAGCTGGCCGAGCGCGTCTACCCTGAGGCACAGTGTGGCTTTCGTGCAGAGAGATCGACTATTGACATGCTGTTCTCCCTTCGTCAGATACAGGAGAAATGCCGTGAACAACAGATGCCCCTCTACATTGCTTTCATTGATCTCACCAAAGCCTTTGACCTCGTCAGCAGACGTGGTCTCTTCAGACTACTAGAAAAGATCGGATGTCCACCAAAGCTACTAAGTATCATCACCTCATTCCATGACAATATGAAAGGCACAATTCAACATGGTGGCTCCTCATCAGAGCCCTTTCCTATCCTGAGTGGTGTGAAACAGGGCTGTGTTCTCGCACCCACACTTTTTGGGATTTTCTTCTCCCTGCTGCTTTCACATGCGTTCAAATCCTCTGAAGAAGGAATTTTCCTCCACACAAGATCAGGGGGCAGGTTGTTCAACCTTGCCCGTCTAAGAGCGAAGTCCAAAGTACGGAAAGTCCTCATCAGAGAACTCCTCTTTGCTGACGATGCTGCTTTAACATCTCACACTGAAGAATGCCTGCAGAGTCTCATCGACAGGTTTGCGTCTGCCTGCAATGAATTTGGCCTAACCATCAGCCTCAAGAAAACGAACATCATGGGGCAGGATGTCAGAAATGCTCCATCCATCAATATTGGCGACCACGCTCTGGAAGTGGTTCAAGAGTTCACCTACCTAGGCTCAACTATCACCAGTAACCTGTCTCTAGATGCAGAAATCAACAAGCGCATGGGTAAGGCTTCCACTGCTATGTTCAGACTGGCCAAGAGAGTGTGGGAAAATGGCGCACTGACACGGAACACAAAAGTCCGAGTGTATCAGGCCTGTGTCCTCAGTACCTTGCTCTACGGCAGCGAGGCCTGGACAACGTATGCCAGCCAAGAGCGACGTCTCAATTCATTCCATCTTCGCTGCCTTCGGAGAATACTTGGCATCAGGTGGCAGGACTATATCTCCAACACAGAAGTCCTTGAAGCGGCCAACATCCCCAGCTTATACACACTACTGAGTCAGCGGCGTTTGAGATGGCTTGGCCATGTGAGCCGCATGGAAGATGGCAGGATCCCCAAAGACACATTGTACAGCGAGCTCGCCACTGGTATCAGACCCACCGGCCGTCCATGTCTCCGTTATAAAGACGTCTGCAAACGCGACATGAAATCCTGTGACATTGATCACAAGTCGTGGGAGTCAGTTGCCAGCATTCGCCAGAGCTGGCGGGCAGCCATAAAGACAGGGCTAAATTGTGGCGAGTCGAAGAGACTTAGTAGTTGGCAGGAAAAAAGACAGAGGCGCAAGGGGAGAGCCAACTGTGCAACAGCCCCAACAAACAAATTTCTCTGCAGCACCTGTGGAAGAGCCTGTCACTCCAGAATTGGCCTTTATAGCCACTCCAGGCGCTGCTTCACAAACCACTGACCACCTCCAGGCGCGTATCCATTGTCTCTCGAGATAAGGAGGCCCAAAAGAACAGGCATGAGGGACCAAATGGCCTACTCCTGTTCCTATACTCCATTAAAGTCCTCATCTGAGTCATCTGCAGCAGATCGCATCTGTAATCTTGCCCTTGGGTGAGCTGGCACATGTGCTATGCTTACCCCCAGCCTGCCTGCAGCCCACGTATGCCCGGTGACTCACACATGTAGATCCCGCCTTGATACTGTCCTGCAAGGGATGCACAGTGCCAATATCTGAGCTGGTGGCAAGGAGTGTCAGATCAAGTGACGGTGCTTCTTCCTTAGAGGCCTGCTCTTCCTCTGGGCTTTCATTCTTAGGCACCACTGGCTGGCCAGGTGGCAGTTCTTGGATATCTGAAAGCACAATTGCATAAGGGGAGGGTTGGGCTGAGGGAAGCAGGTGTGGGGGTGGTGGTGGGAAAGCAAGGGGTACATTGTTGCACCTTCTGCAGCTTGTACATCATACCAAACTGCAGGCAGTGAGTAGCGTGTTTAGCACCGGGCTGCATGCCACAATCACGGAAATGAACAGGGAGCAACGGGCGCGGGTTTATCGCACTTCATGATCCTTGCATCCGTTATTGGGCCTTATTGAATTTTTAGCCCATAAAGTCTTGGGGAGTTTGTTTTTTCCCCTTAGTGTTGTATTCTACGATTTGGAAGTATTAAGTAGGATTATTGGTGAATTCGCAGCAAAGACATAAGATCTGAGATGTGCAACCATTATTCCACCCTACCTGGCCCTAATCCTGCCTCCTGCTCAACTTTGGACTTGTAAAAAGGTGGCAAACATATCTCATTTCTAAGACTTATTGGTGCAAAATGCATGCGCAATGAACTGCAATGAAATGGTCTCCACTATTTTATTGTTTAGTCTAAAATAATCCGCTCCCACACCAAACACTCTTTTCCCCTAATTCTAGTCACTTGTGAATCCTTTCTTCCCTTCATTTGCAGTTCTGCATTCAGTCATTGACATCCCACAATTATCTCCCTAAACTACCTGCATCTTGACCCATCATTTCCTATTTTACGACCCTCCTTAAAACCAACCTCTTTGACAAAGCATTAGATCACCCCTCCTAAAGTCTTATTCTGTGATTAGGTGTCAGTTTTTACTCACACCACTGTGGAGCAGCTTGCAATGTTTTTCTACGTGAAAGGCACTGTACAAATTCATGTTGTTTTTAATTATTTTGTAAAGAAGTGTCGAGTTGAAAGGCCACGGAATGCATCTGTGCTTTCAAGATTTTTTTCTGAGCATTTTAATTCATATCTATTTAGGACTTGCATCTTCTAAATTAGATAAATATTATTGTAAATGGTCAAGAAACCTCAACATTTAAGAATTCCTAGGATATGCAAGAATCTCATAATTTACTATGTGCTATGTCTGCACTTGGGAAGCATTATCTGAACTTAGGCAGCATTGTACAAATGGAAATATAAAACTACTTCTAGGGAAAATATTTTACATTCTTTCTCAATTATTTGGTTACATGTTTCCTTGGCAGCCAACCAGGATGTAAAGAATAATTATTACATAGGTTATGTATCATCAAATATGTGGTGTTTTTAATGTTGATCTGTTATTATGTTAAATGAGCTTTTTAATACCTCTGAAAAAGCTATGACCTTGTGTGAAACATTAACCTTTCATACACTTTGTAATCCTGAGATTACTTGCAAGACTAAGGGATTCCAACATTCTGACTTGAAATTTGGAAATTGTAGGGATTCCTAATTTGCATGCAACATAATTATACATTGTATCCTTTTGCTTCTTGAGATAACTGTACTAAGGACACTTTTATAAACACCTGAAAATCAGAATGTTAGCTGCCCCCTTTCATCTTGCACAATATCCCATTCTGTCAATCACTATATAGACAGTTACTATTAAGACACAAAAGCATGCTGAACTTGTGCCCTTTGTATAAGCTTTAAAGAGGTGACAGCAGCCTTTCCCACAATTTCTTTCTTATCCCACAATGTTCCTCATCAGCAGGAACGGGGTCTTAACTCAAGCTTGCAGGATTACTAAACTGACCAGATCCTGGATGCCATTACATTGTGGTGAAACTCTCATGACCTACACAAGAATGCACCAGACGAGATTATGAAAATCACTGGGACTATTTTTCAGATTTCACACCAACATAACACATGAAAATGATTCCGATCAACGGATCAAGGATTTATCTTTCATTTCGTATTGACTGGTGACTCCAGTTATCTGCTTTATAAAAAACGCAGCAAAGACCAGAGATGCATTTTGCACCAAAGAAAAATTAATAGGCTTACAATGTTTTTCACTAACTAGCACAATGCAAGTGTGTCATTAATATCTCCTTAATTCTTTTTAGTAACAATATTTAAAATATTATACAAAATAAGTTTGCTGATACAATACATGTAACAGGAACTATACTTGTTTTGACAGATAGGCTCAGAAGTTCCATGTGGTGAATTGCACTGCTGTTAGACCAATGAAGAAAGATTTGTGCGTGCCAGTAATCTGGGGAGTTACACAAAGGTTTCCTCGTCAGTTTATCTGCATACTCATTAGAGGAGTATGTGACATAAATCTGTGTAAAATGGGTTTAATTAGCTTCAGTACATGGAAACTGAATTGCAACCTTTAAAAAGACTGCATAGGGTGGTAAGTATGTGGAACAGATTACTGGCACGAGTGGTGAACAAGTAACCTTAATGGGTTTAGGGATTAGGCAGGTTTTGTCAACAAGTGGGATTCAGGTTCATTAGAAATGCAGCAGGGGAATACTGCTGCTGGAGGACTATCAATTCTGAGGGGCTGGATCCATGGGAAACCCCTCGAACTGTATCGTTAATATTTTCATTTGCTGTAAATGTAAAACTGTAATTGGCATGACAAGTGTGAAATGGAAGGGTTGTGAAGAAACTCATGATAGTATTGAAGGAAACTGATCATCTTTGCACTGTTTGTATTTTTTGACTTGATGCTGTTTTAAACTGTTTGGGAATGTAATATTTACAGATTTTTATGAATAAAGTATATTTTGGAAATAATAAAAAAAACGATGGAAAATTTTCATTTGCTGTAAAATGTAAAAATGTTAATAGCATGACAAATGAAATGGAAGGGTTGTGAGGCAACTCATGATTGTATTGAAGGAAACTGACCTCCCTTGCAAAGTTTGTATTTTTTGGTGCTGTTTGAAACTGTTTGGCAATGTAATTTTTACAGATTTTTATGAATAAAGTATATTTTGGAAAATAAAATAAAAAAATTAGATGGACTGAAGGTGTTCTACCTTAAAATGTTACAATGTTACATCTACAAAGTACGGAAGGAACAGTGCTTGGTTCACTTACTTGCCTCTTGGATAAACCCACTGCGTATATCATTAATCACATCATCATACTTTTCAAGACTTTCACCTATATCAAAACCACCAGCATCAAGCTGCCAAACGAGGCAGCTGCGTATGGTACCGATCAGGGAGAGATACTGACTGAGACCTCCAAGCCCTCCTAGAGTAAATTGAAGTCAGGAAAAACAAACTCCTGGTTGTCCATGCCAGCAAGCCAACCAGAAATATCTCTCATACCATTTGGTGGAAGGTGGCACTGGCACTGATGATCAAATCCCTAACTTCAGGTATACAGGCCATTGCTGAAAGAAATTCACCAGGTCAGCAACATAACACACTGGATACTCCACCTTTTCTTCTGGTGATCCCTTTAAATAGCATTGGTGTGTGGGGAGGTTGGGCGACTGTGTCTTGTGCAGCTGTGCATGTTTAAGTAAGGGTGTTAACAGGAGCAGCGAGGTGCAAATAAGCAGTTTGCCTACCAAGTCAGCATTAGACACTGACTAACGTCACCTCTGACCACTCTGCATGCTTCCGGCGCAAGCACAGTACGCCTGTGCTTTCACCCTTCAAAACATGGTGTCTCTGAACGGACAGGGGGCATTCTGAAGGGGGAGGGTGAACAGCCAGAGGTTGTGGTACACATTGGTACCAATGACATAGGCAGGAAGAGTGACGAGGTCCTGCAGGGGGAGTTTAGGGAGTTAGGTAGAAAGTTAAAAGACAGGACCTCTAGGGTTGTAATCTTGGGATTACTCCCTGTGCCACGTGCCAGTTAGGGTAGAAATAGGAAGCTAGTGCAGCTAAACAAGTGGCTGAACAGCTGCTGTAGAAGGGAGGGTTTCAGATATCTGGACCATTGGGATCTCTTCAGGGACAGATGGGACCTGTACAAGAAGGACAGGTTGCATCGAAACTGGAGGGGCACAAATACCCTGGCTGCGAGGTTTGCAGTGTCACTCGGGAGCGTTTAAACTAGTGTGGCAGGGGGGTGGGAACCAGAGCTGTAGGACAGCAAGTGAAATAAATGAGGGGGAACTAGTAAATAAGGCCAGTAAGACTAAGAGGAAGAGCAGGCAAGGAGATATTGCGGAGCACAGCAGGACTGGTTGCCTGAAGTGCATTTGTTTCAATGCGAGAAGTATAACAGGGAACGCAGATGAACTTAGAGCTTGGATTAGTACTTGGAACTATGATGTTGTTGCTATCGCAGAGACTTGGTTGAGGGAAGGACAGGATTGGCAGCTAAATGTTCCAGGATTTAGAAGCTTCAGTTGGGATAGAGGGGGATGTAAAAGGGGTGGGGGAGTTGTATTGCTGGTTAAGGAGAATATCACAGCTGTACTGTGGGAGGACACCTCGGAAGGGGTCGTGCAGTGAGGCAATATGGGTGGAGCTCAGGAATAGGAAGGGTGCAGTCACGATGTTGGGGGTTTTCTACAGGCCTCCCAACAGCCAGCGGGAGGTAGAGGAGCAGATATGTAGACAGATTTTGGAAAGATGTAAAGGTAACAGGGTTGTAGTGGTGGGTGATTTTAACTTCCCCTATATTGACTGGGACTCACTTAGTGCTAGGGGCTTGGATGGGGCAGAATTTGTAAGGAGCATCCAGAAGGGCTTCTTGAAACAATATGTAGATAGTCCAACTAGGGATGGGGCTGTACTGGACCTGGTATTGGGGAATGAGCCCGGACAGGTGGTCGAAGTTTCAGTAGGGGAGCATTTCGGGAACAGTGACCATAATTCCATAAGTTTTAAGGTACTTGTGGATAAGGATAAGAGTAGTCCTCGGGTGAATGTGCTAAATTGGGGGAAGGCTAATTATAACAATATTAGGCAGGAACTGAAGAATTTAGATTGGGGGTGGCAGTTTGAGGGTAAATCAACATTTGACATGTGGGAGTCTTTCAAACGTCAGTTGATTAGAATCCAGGACCAGCATATTCCTGTGAGGAAGAAGGATAAGTTTGGCAAGTTTCGGGAACCTTGGATAACGCGGGATATTGTGAGCCTAGTCAAAAAGAAAAAGGAAGCATTCGTAAGGGCTGGAAGGCTAGGAACAGATGAATCCCTTGAGGAATATAAAGACAGTAGGAAGGAACTTAAGCAAGGAGTCAGGAGGGCTAAAAGGGGTCATGAAAAGTCATTGGCAAACAGGATTAAGGAAAATCCCAAGGCTTTTTATACGTATATAAAGAGCAAGAGGGTAATGTGGGAAAGGGAAGAAATTGATGGGGCCTTGACAGAAATCTTTGCATCATCATTGGCTACAGGTGAGGTCCCAGAGGACTGGAGAATAGCCAATGTTGTTCCTTTGTTTAAGAAGGGTAGCAAGGATAATCCAGGAAATTATAGGCCGGTGAGCCTTACGTCAGTGGTAATGAAATTATTAGAGAGGATTCTTCGGGACAGGATTTACTTCCATTTGGAAACAAACAAACTTAGTGGCGAGAGGCAGCATTGGTTTGTGAAGGGGAGCTCGTGTCTCACTAATTTGATTGAGTTTTTTGAGGAAGTGACAAAGATGATTGATGAAGGAAGGGCAGTGGATGTTATCTATATGGACTTCAGTAAAGCCTTTGACAAGGTCCCTCATGGCAGACTGGTACAAAAGGTGAAGTCACACGGGAACAAAGGTGAGCTGGCAAGATGGATACAGAACTGGCTCCGTCATAGAAGACAGAGGGTAGCAGTGGAAGGGTGCTTTTCTGAATGGAGGGATGTGACTAGTGGTGTTCTGCAGGGATCAGTGCTGGGACCTTTGCTGTTTGTAGTATATATAAATGATTTGGAGGAAAATGTAGCTGGTCTGATTAGTAAGTTTGCGGACGACACAAAGGTTGGTGGAGTTGCGGATAGTGATGAGGATTGTCAGAGGATACAGCAGGATATAGATCAGTTGTAGACTTGGGCGGAGAAATAGCAGATGGAGTTTAATCCGGACAAATGTGAGGTAATGCATTTTGGAAGGTCTAATGCAGGTGGGAAGTGTACAGTAAATGGCAGAACCCTTAGGAGTATTGACAGGCAGACAGATCTGGGCGTACAGGTCCACAAGTCACTGAAAATGGCAACGCAGGTGGATAAGGTAGTCAAGAAGGCATACGGCATGCTTGCCTTCATCGGTTGGGGCATAGAGTATAAAAATTGGCAAGTCATGTTGCAGCTGTACAGAACTTTAGTTAGGCCACACTTAGAATATTACTTGCAATTCTGGTCGCCACACTACCAGAAGGACGTGGAGGCTTTGGAGAGGGTACAGAGGAGGTTTACCAGGATGTTGCCTGGTCTGGAGGGCATTAGCTATGAGGAGAGGTTGGATAAACTCGGATTGTTTTCACTGGAACGACGGAGATGGAGGGGCGACATGATAGAGGTTTACAAAGTTATGAGCGGCATGGGCAGAGTGGATAGTCAGAAGCTTTTTCCCAGGATGGAAGAGTCAGTTACTAGGGGGCATCGGTTTAAGGTGCGAGGGGCAAAGTTTAGAGGGGATGTGCGAGGCAAGTTCTTTACACAGAGGGTAGTGAGTGCCTGGAACTTGCTGCCGGGGGAGGTGGTGTAAGCAGGTACGATAGCGACGTTTAAGCGGCATCTTGACAAATACATGAATAGGATGGGAATAGAGGGATAGTGCAGAAGGTTTTAGTTTAGTCAGGCATCAAGATCGGCGCCGGCTTGGAGGGCCGAATGGCCTGTTCCTGTGCTGTCCTGTTCTTTGTTCTTTGTTCAGTGCAGGCCATGCAGGAAATTGTTAGGAGCGGAACCCTTGCCATTTTTTTCACCTTCTTGCTCCCTTGATGCTGAAACCAGCGTCATTGCAGTGTCGAATTTCGCAGCCAAGATGTAATTTCTATGTAACACAGAGTTGTATAGAGCTTCGTTCCGTCCCCATTTCGAGTATTGTGTTCGGTTCTCAGGCAGGATATATGGCGTTGGAAGGGTACAGTGCAGGTTTGCCAAATGCTACTGGGGCGTAAAGGGTTAAATTATGTAGGTTGCATAAATTTAGGATGTATTCCCTTGAGTTTAGAAGGTTAATGGGTGATCTAATTGAGGTGCTTAAAATGATAAAAGGATTTAATAGAATAGATACAGAGAAACTACTTCCTCTTGTGGGAGAATCCAGAACAAGGGGGCACAACATTAAAATTAGTGCCAGCCATTCAGGAGTGATATCAGGAGGCACCTTTTCACACAAAAGATAGTGAAAATATGGAATTCCTTTTTATGTGGATGCTGAGTTAATTGAACGTTTCAAGGTTGAGATCAATAGATTTTTATTAGATAAAGTTATCAAAGGATATGGATCAAAGGCAGGTAAATGGAGTTGAGGTACAAATCAGCCATGATCTCATTGAATGGCAGAAGAGGCTTGAGGGGCTAAATGGCTTACTTCTGTTCCTATGTAATATCATACACATGCAGAAATTCAACTGGAAGAGAGTTCTCGCACATATGTCTGATTGCAGGAATTTATAACAGGCTTACTGTTATGTACAGAGCTCTTCTGTGGGCAGCTGTGCCTCCAGTAAAAAGTGCAATAGTTATCCAAAGATCTACGAGCTATCCCTATGTGATGGCCATAGCTTCAGAAACACAATCTGGAGCTCATAATATCCAAGTGATAGACAAAACACAGGCCTGTCAGCTTTCAGCCATTAAATGGGGTGTCTCACCTCAAGCAAAACCTGACACTCAGTCTTTAAATCATGGAACAGCGCATGGGCTTATTGCCCAATAACAACCCCGCTCCGCCACCCGCGTTCCCCACCCCCACCACCCAGCTGTAGAAAAGAGGCATGATGTTTTTTTCTTGTTCCAGGTTTTCTTATATTCATATTTAAGAAACCCCATAAAATCTATAGGATATTATTATATACTCCAACGTAAATAATTTGATGCTGGTTCATTTAAAAAAAAGTTAACACAAAGAAAAATCAAAGGAACAAACACAAAGAGGACATTTTACCTCTGCCAGAAAAACCTGATTTGTAGAAAGCAACGTTCATTCATTCTGTAGACCTGGTTGGCAAATTCACTGTTCCTGGAATTAATCTTTCACACCAGTGAAAATAAAAGTGAAATTGTGAACAGTCCTCATTATTCACAGTCTTTGATCTAATTTTCTGACTCTTGTTGAAGGAGCTCTCTGATCTCTGAAAATATTCTGTCAATAGCATTTCGAAAAGTTAGCTGAGGAAAAATTAGAGCGCATTAGGAATTTAAGAGGTCATACTCTGCAGAGAGAACTACCTGAATAAAACATTCTCCAATGTTTTCAAACCAAGCCTGCCATTCCAAGCTCAGTACCATTCCCTGGATTTAAAATATATTCTTGGGGCTTTTTGACTGTAAAAAAATAAGCAACAGCAATTATTTTTAACCCACAAATCCTGAGATAGCATTTATAGGTTGATAGCTAACAGAATAGAGGGCCAACGGCACTGAGCAGTCCTCGTTTCTGTTTTCTTTGCAAGATATAGTGATTTAAGTGTCTCATACTTGGAACAGCCAATCCTGAATGATTAGCCCAAACCAAAATCAAAAACTGGGGAAGAAAAAGACTCTGGATGCAATTAGTTCCAAATTGGCTCACTCCTATTCACACTATTCATAATTTTTTTTCAAGGTGAATACTTGTACAACGTAAGATTTACTAATTATATCAAGCTTTGTGGGCCAACAAGTATGAGAATGAGGAATGCACAGAGATCTAGGCCAATTAACCACTAAAGTAAGGAAAGGGTGAATGTAGGCCGATGCAAGGTAATGCATATTAGAAGAGGGGACCTGAAATATATAATTAGTGAAAAAAAATATATATTACAAAGGTGGAAAGGAAAAAGGATTTAGGTTATGATTACTTATCAATCACAGAATATTTATAGGAGGCTGTTATCAGCAAGGCTAATTAAATACAAGTTACATTAAGAGTGCAATGGATTGCAATTGTGTAGAATACTGGTGGTGCCACATTTGACATATTTTGTGAAATACTACCTCAAAAACAACATTGATGGATTGTTTTAGGGTTCAAGAAGAGTGGAATAATAGTCTTGGGGGCCTAAGGTATGAGGAAAGCTTCACAGGGCTGAACTTCTTGTCATTACAGGAAAAAAATGATTGGGAGGAAACATGGAGGGGAAATGCTGAGGATCACAGATGAAAACAAGGTGTTGAACTTGGACTGGACTGTGAGCACAGAACTTGCAAAAATAGGTTTAAAATTGACAAACCTCAAATGAGATCAACAATTAGAAGAATTTTTTTTTTTAGAACATCTGGAATCCCAATATAAGAACTTGGCACCGTTTTGGTTAACTCTCAAAAAGTGAGTTAGATAAATAGAACACATGGCTATAGGAATAACTATCAACTGAGGTGATCAAAACATCACAGGAAATTATGGGTCCTGTGCTGCTGTGGCTGTGGGTGGGACAGTGTGTGGTATGTAAGGAAGGCAACCAGCCAGGCTTTAATGTTGGAGATGTGGTGAGCATTTTGGAGTTCTGCTTGATCACTGTGATACTTTATACTCACAATATCCCTTAGGAGATTAAATATGTGAAATAGAATTCATATTTGTCTATGGTATCTGTCAACCCTATACATGGTTATGTATAGGCTTTATGGATAAATTTTTCTTGTTCCAGGTTTTTTTATGCTCATATTTAAGAAACCCCATAAAATCTATAGAATATTATTGTATGCAAATGTGTGGTTTAGTCATTCTTTCACATGAGAAACGCTATCATATCTCTGATCATAGTGCTGCAAGGAATATGAGAACGCACGATTAGCAGTGCAATGAATCTTCAGTGTCAAAAAGCACAATGCTTTCGGACAGAGATGTTCACTAGTCTACTATTAACACTCTCTCTAGACTAATGCTATGTCTTTAACTATGACTATTAACATCCCCTTTGCCTTTTGTTCCATGACATCTTTGTCATTTGGTCTCTCCCGTCCTCTGCCCTATCATAGACCTTCACTTTTTGTTCTTCTTCCTCCTCCCCCCACTTTCACTTGCTCAAAACCTATTTCATTTCTAACCTTTGCCAGTTCTAATGAAAGGTCACAGACCTGAAACATTAACTCTGTTTCTCTCTCCACAGATGCTGCCAGACCTGCTGAGTATTTCCAGCACTTTGTTTCTATTTCAGATTTTCAGCATCCGCAGTGTTTTGCTTTTATTTTAGTGTCTATTTATTAGTCTGGCTAATGATTAATAGGAATTCCACATTACTAAACTGTCAAGGCACACCCCAGTGATAAGTTGATATAAAGGCTAATTTTTGAACTTAGCTACATCATTAATTGTGGAGCGATAACAATATCAGGCTTAGGTGTTGAATATTTTAGCTTGACTTTGACTTTTCTTCAGTTTAAACATTATATTCAGACTTGGATTTCCATTAACATAAGGACATTTGGTCCGATTTTAACCTGGGCTGCCCAGCATAAACTGGGTGGTCGTGGCCTGAAAATAGCTTCCAGTCCAGTTTATGCTGATGCTTTGGCCACCCTCATCAATGGGGCACACTACTGGAAGGATGGATGCACATTTGTTTCAGGCAGTAAGCTGTTTGAATTGGGCTCCTATTGTGTATATAGAACTCTGATCTGAATTTTGATGGACAACTATGTGGAGCATGAACCATACGTGCTCCTCTCAGTTTTATGTGGTGGGACAGCAGAAGGAGCTCCAAACAGGTACATCTATAATTATTTCTGTGAGGCTAGGAAGATCAGAAATGCTCCTCTGCACTTAACAAGAATAATGCAGGCCATTGTCACACTGGGCTCCCCTCCTCTGCCACCAGGTTTCCACCGATCTCCATTTCTGTTGGTCAGGTTGACCTCCAGGCCCCCTGATGTTGGGCCAGCTGGGAACCAGCGAGCTGCAGTGAGGCACCCATTTGGTGCCTGCAGCTTTCCTGTGGTATGGTAATGAAGCCCGGTCCTCAAAATGGAATGGGCCTCTCACCATCAACATCAGGCAGCAAACCGGTAGTTAAAATGTAATCGCTCATGCAGTGACAAATTTGTTGTTGACCAGGCATCTTGTTTCAATCAATAGTCCCATGAATAGGAATAACAGAAAGTGGTTTTGTCATTATTTGTTCTGAGAGACAGGATTTGTCAACAAATTCTGAAACTGGCCAATCGATTAGTTGTTAAGATCTGTCAACAGAAACAGGCTGCTCCTGTTTACATGGTGTTGATGAATCCTGGATAAGGGTCTATAAACTGGTCATTAGACTCTGTGGCAGACATGAGTCATTAGATTTTTCTGGCTTCATGCAAGCACCAGATGGTAGGAAATTCCAGAATTAGTCAATATCCTGAGATTTGTCATGAAATTATCAGAGAATCTTTGTGACAAACAAACACTCATATGTATATCGTCTTTGTAATAGTCTAACTACTTCAACAAATATTATCAATGGCTCTGAGTTGTCAATTATTGTTGCATACACAGATTGTAATTGATAATTCTTGCAGATTTCACCTGAACTGGAAACGATGAATAATCTTAGAAAGAAACGCAACATATAATAATGGTTTGTTTCATTTCTCAAAGCTATGAGTGAGACTATCACACTTATATGAAATCACTTTCAGGACAGAACTGTTGCTGAACAGTTCACACAATGTTCAGCTGATGCTTTCTTCACCATGTAATTGTTCTGATTCTACCACCATTGTAATAAATGTTGTCCTAAATGTGACCTTGTTGTTAAAGCCAAGTAAAACACTCAGTTTATATAAACTTGCTGTAGCTGTCAACTTTGGGTTATCAAATTTATTTCTGGCACACTTAGAAATTCTGTAAAGTCATATTACAGAATTTACTTTCCAATCCATAGAAATTCCTTTGGAACTGTTTTAATCGAGACAAGAATTCTTACTTAATGTGTTCTTTGCTCAACAAGCTCCCCTGTGCGATCAGTAATTGTTCATAATAGTCTATAGCTAATAGTGTATTTGAAAACGATTACATGGAAATGATGAATGAATCCTTTATCAAAGACCCATGAGGACATATTACTAGAATTCTTATAGAGGAAAGATGTTGCGCTATCTGTGTTTGATACATGGGATCTCTGAGGTATTTGGCATGGAATATGCTATGTAATTGTGCCCAGGGACATGTGTAAATGGGCCATAAAGCAAGTACCCAGTCTAAAAGTTTCTGCTTGGTTGCACTGGTTTCCTTGGTGCAATTCACCTTAAATATTGACATAACCAGTGCAAAAGATTGTGGAATTTTAAGTGCAAATGATATTTTGGGCAAATCAGGTTTCAGTGATCTTTTACGCTAGTTTAAAAAGCATCACGCGAGAAGGAGGCCCTGCCCACAAAACTGGCTATGGACCCTAGCTGAGTTAATCACCATTGGGAGTTTCCTCCAACTGCGCTTGTTTGTAGGCCTTTGAGAAGGCTCTTAAAATTAAGTTCGTTCATTTGGGCATGAGGACCCTAATAGGAATGTTTTCAACAGAACCAACCCTTGCCCCCACCATTCTTGCAAACTACTGCCCCATCTCCAACCTCCCTTTCCTCTCCAAAGTTCTTGTTGTCACTTCCCAAATCTGTGCCCATCTTTCACAGAACTCCATGTATAAATCCCTCCAATCAGGTTTCCGCCACTGCCACAGTACCCAAAAGGCTCTTATCAAAGTCACAAGTGACATTTTATGCGACAGTCACAAAAGTAAATTATTCCTCTTCATTCTTCTTGTCTGCAGCCTTTGACATGGTTGACGACACTATCCTACTCCAATACTTCTCCACTGTTATCCAGCTATGTTGGACTGCTTTGCCTGGTTCCATTCTTTTCTAATTGTAGCAAAAGTATCATTTGCAATGGCTTCTCATCCTGCTCCCACATTATTACCTCTGATGTCCCCCAAGGATCTATTCATGGGCCTCTCCTATTTCTCATCATCCAAAAGCACAGTGTTAGTTTTCACATTTACGCTGACAACATCCTGCTGTACCTCACCATCATCTCTCTCGACTCCTGCACTGTTACTGAATTATCAGACTGGATGAGACAAATTTTCACCAATTAGATATTGGGAAGACTGAAGCCGTTGCTTTCAGTCCCCCCTCCAAACTCTGTTCCCTAGCTACTGATTCAGCCTCTCTCCTTGGCAAATGTCTGAGACTGAACCAGGCCGTTCGTAAGCTTGGTATCATACTTGATCCCAAGATGAGCTTCTGACCACATATTCGTGCCATCTCTAAGATCTCTTATTTTAACCTCCATAACATCGCCCGCCTTAGCTCATCTGCTGCTGAAATCCTCATTCATGCTTTTGTTACCTCTAGACATGACAATTTCAATGCTCTCCTGGCTGGCCTCCCATGTTATACTCTCTGTAAACTTGAGGTCATCCAAAATGCTGCTACCCATGTCCTAACTTAGGAACGAACTTCCATTCACCAATCACACCTGTGCTGGGTGACCTATATTAGTTCCCATTCTGTTGTGAGACCACCTTAAGAGGATCACCTTTAGAGGCTGTAAGTGAAGGTCACTGGTAGAAGTGATGTCACATCACAGGGAGCAGGGAGTAGTGGTTGTAGCACAACAGATTGTGATGTGTAATAAAAGCAAAATACTGCGGATGTTAGAAATCTGAAATAAAAACAAGAAATGCTGGAAATACTCAGCAGCTCTGTGGAGAGAGAAGCAGAGTTAACGTTTCGGGTCAGTGACCCTTCTTCGGAACTGGCAAATATTAGAAATGTCAAAGGTTATAAGAAAGTAAAGCGGGGGTGGGGCAAGAGATAACAAAGGAGAAGGTGTAGATTGGGCAAGGCCACAGAATAGCTGACCAGAAGGTCATGGAGCAACGGCAAACAATATGTTAATGGTGTGTTGAAAATTGTGATGTGTGTTGTTGTGCTCGTGCAGTAGCTGTGTGTATTGTATATATATATCTATATATATATATATATAGTAATTATAACTTAACTAGAACCCACATAAATATATATATCTATATATACATATAGTAATTATAACTTAGCTAGAACCCACATAAATATATATATATATATATATATGTGTGTGTGTGTGTTCTAGTTAAGTTATGATTACAATCCACATATTCTTTGGCTAATGTTGGAGTCCTGTGAACCTTACAATAGTTCACATGCCTAAGGAATGAGAAATATTAATTGGTGGCAATGTTTGGAATATATTTTTCTGAAGAGAACCAAATATTACATCATGGCAATGTTTGATTTTTTCTGAAGAACACACCAAGAGAGAACAAGGAACAGCAGGTTGCTTACCAGGAGTGCAGTGGCAGAAGGTCCCACAAAAGTGCAGCGAGCTAGGACTGCAGACAGGTACCTGGGAAGTGTTGAAACTCTGAGTACAGCAGGTAAATTGCCAGGGTATCAGAGATTTCAACTAATCTGGCAGTGGGTCAAAAAATTTGAAAATAAGTAGTACAGCTATACCTGCTTTAGTTTCTCTTTTTTTCCACATTATGGGTGGGGCCTAAGCCAAAATGAGTGGGAAGAACCCAACAACGCCACTGGAGGTCCAGCACAAAGTAAAATGCTGGTTGTGGCAGATGCCAGTACTGCAAGCTGCAGCTCTCTGCAGAGAGAACAAAAATAAAAACTTTTCTCTCCATTTAAAAATAATGAATAAGCTGTGTAAACAAAGAAAGCAGCTGTAGTCTTTCACTCTTAAAAGGGGCAGGCCTGCAAAAAATGAACCTGTCTAAAAAAGGAAACAGAAAGCTGTACCTCTGATACAGAAAATCAGTAAAGCAGAGAGCCTTCAAAATAATGTGCCTGTGAAAAAGAAAACCTAGAAAAAACGTCCTATATTTATAAAAGACAATGGCTTTCAGATATCCAGTTATGGAGTGGAAAACATCAGACATAGCATCTGAATTTTAACTGTTTCACCAATAGATGGAACTGTGTTTCCAGGATCAAGAAGTGAGTGACCCAGAGAAACCATCTGTGAAAATCAAGATTGCACTAGACAATGAGGGTCTGCAATGGATCAATGCATCAGGACTGTTAGCTGAGGATCAGAAGGAGCCTACAAGCTATGGACATTCCTGGAGGTGCAACTCGAGGTAAAGTCAATTTCCAAGTATATAGGCTTGAGTTTATGACCTAGCAGCAAAGGCAATATGAGACCATTGACCAGCTTGTTGCAAGATGCTGAGACAAAGCTCAAGAATGCGACATCGTAGATATTGAATTGTTGGAATGGATTATCGAACTAATAATCGCATCTACCCCACTAGAGGCCTTTCAAAAAAACCTGCTAGAGAAGAAGAAAGGGCACACCATCGATGCACTACTTAATGATGGAAGGAAATTTGATGCAATAATGGCTGGGTGCCAACAGTTACAAGTTTTAGGGCTGGCTACTACAATTGGTATGGTAACCAAAGCTCAGAAGTCTGCTAAGCCTTGTGGCAAAAGCAGCCTGACTCATCCAATTCACAGTTGTCTGGCAACCCAGGACCTGTGTAAGCTTGTGGCATGCAAGGACATTGAGCAAGGCAGTGCAGAAGGCCAAGCTCAGATGCTGCACACAGGAATGATGGCAGATCACGTGGAGAGAGCGTCTGCAAGACAGGATGACAAATGCAACAGAAGGTATGCCAACACACAACAAAAGCCCAAGCAGGTACATCTGGTCAGCAGAAAGACAGATTGCCAGGAGGACATGCACTTATGCAAACAGCGAGCAAGCATTTCACATAGTTAATTTGGAGCAACATGTCAATGCTATTATGCAATCTGAGGGATTTGCCATGATCGGGATTATATGTCCACAGAAGAATGGCAAGCACAAGCTCAGAGTAAAAATCGTAGCAAGTGCAAATATTCTATCCATCCATATACTGAAGGACATTACTTAAAGAAATGGGAACCCACAGTGTGACCCACCACAGCTAGGCTGACTGCCTACAATGATTCTGCAATCAAGTGCATTGGAACAATAACATTGCAGTGCAGCTATGGGATCTCCAAATGACTGCCACAAATGTTTTATATTGTAGACACAACTACAGCAGCTGTCGTAGGACTCCCAGTATGTTGATATTTATGAATTGTCATAATACATGAAGTCAGTAACGCACCGGAGATGGTAGAAAATATCCAGGTCGAGTGTATCAGGTTGATCCATGTAAAGGATGGCACAAAGGCTTGGATTCTTGACACAAAGGGACGATATGACCGGGAGTCTCTCCTCGGGCTTTAGTTCATTGCAGCAAGTACCCGGAGGCCAGAGGGATTGATGGTGATTGGTGATGTTGCCAATCATCATTTTTCTAAGCTTTCCAAACAAGGAAAGATGCAGGCATCATGTGACAGGCAAGCAGGACCAGAATTAGCTCAATTGTGAGTTGGACAAAAGTTCAGAGTTCTCAATTATGCATCTGGAACTTGGTATCCTGCAGAGGTTGCTAGGATATGCAACGAGCCCAGATCGTATGAGGTCCAGACACCCAATGTTGAGATTCTCAGATGGAACCGAAGTCAACTCAGAAAGCTGTATGACAACACTACATGTGACAACCCTGTGGCATCGCAGACACGTTCAAAGAGAGTCTGAAGACAGAGACAGAGGCCACGAGTTCAGAGGAGAAACATGCTAACCAGAATTCTGAGTTACCAGAGTTTTGCGTTACCAGAGTCTCACAGGAGTCGTCAAGACAAGCTCAGCTCTGTGAAGAGGTTTACTATAACAAGATGGGGACGAATAAGCAAACCTCCTCTAGAGAGTGTTAAACTTGCTTCCTTGTAAACAACATTTTGTTTTAACCATGTATAGTTAGTCCTAATCACAACATCATTGTATATTCTACATGTGTTTTTATCTTTGGAAAAAAGGGAGATGTTATGGGACTACCTTAAGAGGCTGTAAGTGAAAGTCACTGGAGAAGTGATGTCACGTCACACATGCCCAGGGTATTGTGGGTGTAGCCCAACAGAGTGAGATATGTGTAGATGTGCTTGTGTGGTAGCTGTGTAAAAAAGGGCTGCATTTTATCAGCGCTCCGCGGCGGCACGCTGTGAAGGCGTCGGCCTTCCGACACGGAAGTGCCACCGCACGGCCCCCGTGATATTACGCGCAGGAGCTCATTTAAATGGAGGGGGCGGAACAGCCGGCCCCGATGACTTAAGGGGGTGGCCGCCGCATCCCTGGCAACGGCGTCCGGCATCACTGCACACATGCCAGAACCATTTTTAAAGGGCTCCAAGCCCTTAGGAGAAATTTTAAAATTTAAAATGGTTTAGCAAAATTTTTAATTCAGATAAAAAACTAATTCATGGAAGCCCTTTCCCAATCCCTGCAATGATGTGTTTACTGTCTGTTGTGTTTGTAATGTATTTTACTCCCAGCACAAACCTTCCCGCCCAACCTCTTCACTTTTGTCATTCAACTCCTTCCTACTACCAATAGGTATAGTTTCCCTGCTCTCCCACCCTGATAATTTTAATCCTCCCTCCTCCTCACCAGTGTCTCGCCTTGGAACTCCGGGTTTCGAAGGCACGTGAGTCGCGACTTATGGGCTGTAAAATCAGCATGGGACGGCCGCCATCGACAGGTAGGTTGATTTGAATGTTAATTATCCTCATTTTAATATTTTAATGAAGGCCTCGCCGCTGCCGCTAATTTCCGGCAGGGCCTTCTCGACATCTTGGGTTGAGGCGGGCCGATCCCGCTAGCATTTTATGGGCTCCCCGCCATGACCCATGGCATCGAGGGGCTGATAAAATTCAGCCCTATATGTCCTAGTTAAGTTATAATTAAAACCCATGTATTCTTTTGCTATTATTTGGAGTCCTGCAAATCTTACAATAGTTCACATACTCAAGGAAGGAGTAATATTACACAGTTACGTCACATCTTGATTTTAAAATTTTCATCCTTGTTTTCAAATCCCCCCATAGCCCCACAACCCTCCGAGATATCTATGCTCATTTAATTCTGAGCATTGTCGATATTAATCACTCTGCCATCGGTGGCCGTGCCTTCAGTTGCCTAGGCCTTAAGCTCTGGAATTCCCTCTCTACACCTCTCTGCCTCTCTACCTCATTTTCCTCCTCTAAGGCAGTCCTTAAAACCTACTTCTTTGACCAAGCTCTTGGTCACCTTACCTAATATCTCCTTATATGGCCTGGTATCATATTTCATTTTATATTGATTTTGTGATATTATATTACTTTAAAGGTGGTATGTAAATATAAGTTGTTGTTACATGCATTTGATTTTTTTAAATTTACTAAACTAAATACTGTGCCCCAATATAATAAGAAGATGGTTCTTTATATTTTTTAAAAGGCATTTTCAGTCAGGGATGGGCAATAAATGCTGCCCTAGCCAGCGATGCCCACATCACTTGAACGAATAAAAAAAAAAATTAAGATCAGGTTACTCGCATGTGGTAAATTGACACTGATTATTTTTGAATGTATTTTTGTATGATAAACCCATATTTAGCTGAATAACGATTGGTATTGTATATCCTTTAATTTCTTAGTACTATCCTTTGGTTCACTGCGCCTTGTAGCTCTGAATTGATAATGGCCGAGAAATGTTGTAAACATTCACCAAACATAAATACTCATCGCAAAATAATCCATTAAATTTCTACAATTAAACGTAACGAATAACTAATAGGTATGTTTGTTTAGGTTAAGCAAATTCTTAGGCTATCTTGAGATGCATTTCAGTCACAGCAGTTCACATTTGAACAAGAGACTGTCAGGAAATTTTAAGGTCAGCACACAAAGTTTTGAGGGAAGGAATAGGCATCAGTTGCTCTTCCTTCAGTCCAAGTTACATTCCAGAAGAGGAAAGAATGTACACTATATTAGTATAGTGCATAAAGTTAAGACATAGAGAAAGAAATGTGGAGTGAAGACCAGAGAGGCTAAAATAATAAAGCAATAGATTAGTGCAGTGTTTTCATGAACCTAAAAAATTTGAAAGGGCCCTTCATCAATATATATATTGATATGTGTATAAAACAAATAAGCACTAATCTGGTTTACTCATACCCTTTTTATTCAGAAGGTTTATATGTCACTGAGAAGTACTGTGTTATAGTAATTACCAATGTGGAGGAATGGAGTGGCCAACTTAAAAAATGTGAATGTGGATCTTATGAATTATTGAAGTCTTACACCCACAACCCCAACACCTGCACTGTGGATGTAATGTTGTTGAATGCCTTGTCTGTACTGTTAATCACAGTGTTGTATACAGAAAGGACTGAGACTAATGCTGAGGAATTGGCAATGCTACAGGATTTATTAATTATAGCTGCCAAATCTCATTGGATTCAGGGATCATTTTTCATTCATATCTCTGCTTAAGAGAGGGCCTCAGACCTCATTCATTGCCAAACTTTTTCAGTTTTATCCTTCTCATAATTCTTGTCTGTTGGACAAAACATTCAAATAAGAGGGGGCGACTTTTGCAGAATACTTTTGGTGCTAAAAAGATGGCCAAGGTGGCGTCTTAAGCTGAAACACCGGTTTAGCTCATGTTTGACGCAAGATACCATCTTGGGAAAAGGAGTTGCAGCCAGCACCAGGAGTGGCCAACTGGAGGCTTATTAAACAACTAATTACCACTTAAGATGCCCTCTTGCGCTCATTAAAAAGGTTGCATGGCATTTTGGTGGTTAACGCTTTAACTAACACCGTCTCTGAACAGCGTCCAGCTTTTTCAGAATAAACATGACATTGATGTTAATTTCAAGCACTATTTAAAGGGAAACTCACCATTTTGTGGTCATAGCTGCTGGAACTGTGAAAAGGACATCTGAAACACAGCGGGAGACTTTCTAGGACGCTTTGTCAAGATGTCACCAGCACTTGAGCAACATTTATTTCAGAAATTTTCTGAGAACTTCACCTAGAAAGAGTAAGTGCTGTGCAACTCCACCATATTGGACACATTACAGGAGTCATCAGGAGAAACTGAGTGGTCATGGGAATCTTGCTAGGGATGCCCCTTGGTCTGGATGAGGAATGGGAAGAGAACATGAGGTGAGGTAGAGCAACACCAACTGCTGCCAGAGAGAGGGACAGGAGGGCAAAGTGGTGTCCTTCTCCTCTGTGGGTACAGGACATCCCTTCTCCTCTGAACCTCCTCCACCAGGACCACCAGTGCTGTATTAGAGAACCATCAGTCACTAAGCCATCCTACAACATGTTGCACTGTGCCAGCCACAGCATCACGCCTTCAGTGGAAGTGAATGTGAGGAGCACAAATATACTGCTTCACGAAAATTCGATCTAAAGCTCTTGATTGCTAAACCTGCACGTGTCTGTGTTGCACCTCCAGACAAATTCAAATTATGATGACCAGCAATTCGGACCAAAACTGTGTGCTAAATCTGGACTTACGAACAGGCTAATCTTCTTAACACTGCACCCTTTAGCATCTGTTTTCACCCTTTAGCCAAAATAATCCCCACAGATTCAGGTTTTGCTGGAGTAATGTGGTCTTCTGATCTTGTCTGCACATCTGTTTCATCATGTGCTGCTTAGAAAACTTATAAATGTAGCTGCTGTTTTTCACTTTGCAATTCCCCAAGCCATTTTATCAGAATGTTCAATATATAATCTTTGAAGACTCAAAGTATTGTTCCACTAATTAACTCTCTTTTTGGCTCCTTTGGTAAATGCAGCATGTGGTTTGCTGCTTTGACAAATGGACAGTGATTGCAAATTGAATCCCTGGTCTACACTGAGTTAGCTGCCCTCAGCTGGAGAAATGGTGGAACAGTATAAATGGTCAGGGTTTCCACACCTCACTGACCCCTGCCACAAAGTGTGACTGGACATTAGAGAAGAATGGGATCAGCTTAGCTAAGAAGGCTCCCACAGTCACAAAAGTTGCTGACACTTGCAGTCTAGGAACAAAGAATGGCCAGTTGACTGAGATACCGAAAAAAGCTATCGCCACCTGGAAAAGAGTGGTAAGTAAATGGGGGAAGGAAAAAAATGTGTGACCCATTTCAGTTCAACACTTTAGCCAAGCACTCAGGTTATTAAAAAAAACAGCATGTTCAAATATCCCAGCAGGAGCTTATTGTGTTTGGATTCTTTATAGCCCATGCTATTTATAGGGCAATGGGCCCTGACAACATTCTGGCAATAGTACTGAAGGCCTGTGCTCCAGAACTAGCCGTGCTGATGAAAGGTCACTGACCTGAAACGTTAACTTTGCTTCTCTCTCCACAGATGCTTCCAGACCTGCTGAGTATTTCCAGCACTTTTTGGTTTTATTTCAGTTTTAGAGGAGTGTTTTGCAATCTTCCGAAATAACAGATTCAAAAGTAAAATTTCACTCAAACAGGTAGGATGAGCACTGATTTGTTTTGAAACCAAGGCAACATAGATGGCCTGAAGAAATGACGACAAAATGCTCTTGTCTGAAACAACGAGAAACCATTGGAGATTATTTGCTGTATGCAAAAGGTAACAATTAGCATTGTATATTTGTTTTGCCACTTTTATACTCCATACTAATACTAATGTTGGTCATTGGAATATCTTGCCAATTTTTTCACCAAATGTCAGCATCAAGCACTTACAGGTCATGCTTTGAAATGGTTAGGTTGAAAGCTCCAGCAATGTAGCTGATCCTTAAATGCAGAGGAGTAACTGTTAATGAACCAGTGTGGCATTTCTACTTCCTCTACCCTTTTGTTCTCTGAGTGATATTGGAGTAATTGATCAGCAATCAGTACTCAATTATTGGCTATTTTATACTTTATAGATTCTTGTCCAATAAACTGATTGTGATTGCACAAATCCATTTCACTTAAGGCTATTCCAGTAGTTAAATACAAGTAAATGTATATACATATATCACTAGATACCCTTGTTCATAACTGCATTTGCCCAAAAAGTGTACAGATTTCTGAAAGCTGAGCAACTTCAGCTCAACCAGCTCCATGTACACAAGATTATCTGACACTCAGCATGGTTCGAACAAGATGTCAAATAGTCCACAGTATGCCTGTTGAAAAGTCCTGATATAAAAGACAGTGATTAAGGTGGGAGCTAGTTCACAGTGCAGCAAGGCCAATTGCTTTGCAGTAACAGTAAACAACCATCCGGTATACAGAATGAGTCATCACCTGTGTATTCATGTGCATATAGCATCAGCTATTGTGTGAGGTGCAGGCAACAAATCAGTAACCAGTGATATTGTAATCGAATGAATCCCGAAGACCTCTGTTCTTCAATGAGAGGTAGAACACATGGAGCAGAGTTTTAACATGGAGGAGCACATGGATTTGGGTGCGGATGAGGGGTTAAAACTGGCATAAGTGCGAGCACGTTGGAAAGCTGGCTCCAACTGGCCAACCTCCCTGTTTAACTTGAGACTGTTAGGCTGCTTGTACAAAACCCCATTGGGAGAGGTGGGTTGCCTAATAACATACGTTAACCGCTCAATTAGAGTGATATTTCAACACACGTTAAAATTTAATGCTGCATCCGACATTTCCTGGGCTTCCTGAAACTCACCAGTGAAAGTGAGGCAGTGACACAACAGCAATTGAGCAGCTGATTCAAACTCATGGAAATACTGCAATAAATACTCAGTGCTGACAGCTGCTTTCTTACCTGATAGTGGGAAAGGGGTTTGTTGACAGTACTTTTGTTCAGTGGTTACTTTCTACACTTTGGGATTTATCTGAATCACAGCAGAATGGGTAGTGCATTGGTTGCATTAGATTGGACCACGGACAAGGACCAACTTGACCAGCACGAGCACCAACAGCAGCAGCAGCTTGAGCAGCAGCCAGTTTTTGAGAGAACTGTAACTGGAGAGAAGGGAGGGCAGCAGCAGGGTACAGCTTGCAGGGTACAGCTTGCAGGAGACAGTACCTGTGACACAGGGTGTACAGGTAGAGGCTGAGCGTCTCAGGTTGTCATGCCAGGTGGTGGCAGACTTTTGCAACCTCCCAGAAGAAGACTTGCTCCCTGCTGGACGTGGTGGCTACATATTACCAGTGGCTGTCAAAGTCACCATCATACTCAACTTTTTAGCTTCTGGATCCTTCCAAGGCTCTGCCGCAGACATAGTCAGGAACTCCTAGTCGATGGCCCCCAAATGCATAAGACAGGTGATTGATGGGTTGTTTGCCAGGCCAGCAATTATGGTAACTTCTCCTGTGATGATGCCAGTCAGAATGAGCGAGCGTTGAGGTTTGCATCTCTGGCTGGTTTCCCACAGATGCAGGGCGTCATCGACTGCACTCACGTGGCAAGCTGTGCACCCCCAGATCAACCAGGAGTATTCACCAACCACAAGGGCCCCACTCCATCAATGTGCAGCTAGTGTGCCATCATAAAAATATATTTATGTGGGTCTGTGCAAGATTCCTAGAGGAACTGCCATGATGCTTTAGTCCTGTGGCAATCCAAGATCCTTGACCTCTTTGGATCTGCAAGCAGAGTTAAGGGGTAGGAGCTAGGAGACAAGGGATACCCCCTTTAAACTTGGCTAATGATACCTGTCAAAAACTCAACAATGAAGTACAACAGCGCTACAATGATTGCCATATGTCCACCAGGTGTTTGATTGAACAAGCCAGTGACATGCTGAAGATGTGCTTAGTGCCGAGACAGATCTGAAGTTGCCCTTAGGTATGCACCAACCAAGGTATCCAGAATATTTGTGTTGTGCTGCGCTCTGTACAATATTGTGCAACAGTGAAGTGTGGACCTGCAGGATTAACAAGGCACAAAGCTCAGAACCTCTTCAGACAATTCTGAGGAAGAAGACAAGGAGGAGGAAGGCAATGAGGACAATGCATCACTAGCTTCTCACATTGCTGTTTGGGATGCCTGCAAAGCCCTTATTCATACAAGGTTCATGCAAAGACTGATGTCAGAAGCACATGAAATGGCCAGTCTTCCACCACCTCCCCGCCAAATGCCACCCAAACAACGTAGTCCTGCAAACAGTCAATCACCCCTTGTACTTCCCTACATTGGTCCCTGTCAATTCATGTCAGCAAACAAGTTAAAAGATGACAACCAAAAATTAGCAAGATGGGAAAGTGATGCAAAAGAATAACATTTATGTCCTTTAACTAAACAACAGTAACTTAGCAACATTACATTTTATCATACACCTATGTTCATACACCTATGTGCAATGCAAAGCTATTTTCTTCCTTTTCCTTTCGATGCCATGTGGTGCAATCCCAATGACTTGTGTAGAGGTGTATGCAGGCTGCACAGATCTCTTCTCTGACTGCTGAGATGCTCTTGGCTGATGACTGCTGGGCCCCACTGAAGATTGCTCCACTTGGACTTGTGCAGGTGCAGGTGCAGGTGCAGCCACTGGGAGACCGAGGCAACATGGGGCATACTGACTAGGGGAGCAACGAGTGAAAAGTGAATGCACTTTGAGTGGAGTCACCACTTTCATGACCCTCTTTGCCATCATCCATCTCATGGCCCAGCTGAATTTTACTACTACCACACTGCTGGAGGACACTTCGGTACCAATCAGTGCAGCACTATAAGGCAAGGCTAAGGTATTTGTTAACCTATTTAAGGTGGTAGATATGTTGTCATACAGAGTCGACACAGCCATGGTCAAGGAATCCAGAGGCTCATTTGATTGGTGTATTTGATGGTCCATGAAAGAACAATACCCTGCGAAATCAGCCCACTCAAGTTTGAGGTGGACTCCTCCATTCTCTCTGCAGTCGAAGTCAGTGTGCATGAAAGGCTTATCAGTGCATTACAAATTCTCTGCTGCTGCTCAATGATTCTCCTTTTCATTTATGGCTCCCAGGATACAGCATCTGTATCCAGCTGAGTAGAGCTTGGAGAGGGCTGTGCCCTCCGATGAAAACCCTCTACTTCTGTCCCTGAAACCACCATCTTGTGAAGTGTGAGTCATCAGGTGAAAGCCCATTTACCTGTCTATGAGGTCCCATCGAAGTGCAATTATCTGAGCTGGTTCATGGTAAGCATGAGTTCTGCGATGGTGCATTGTCAGAAGGATTCGTTGTCCAAGGTCTTCACTGACTTCTGCTGCACACGTGAAGGTGTTGTTGGAGACAAAAGATATGAATTATTACTGACATCATAAGAATGCTGCAAGTCATCATTTTGAAGATGATCATGTTCACTCCCTGTTGAAATCAAGTCAATACTATTGAGTGCTGTACAATGTGTGAGTCGTTGACATTTAATTGTGTCACCAGGTAGCTGGTCTCCCAATCTCCAATGGCCAAGGTCACCGAAACAAAACCTTCTCCTCTGTTGTTGTGAACTGTGAGATCCGTAGTGTTCCATCTCCAATTCTCCACCTCTCCCTTGTGTTCTGTGATCTCTTCTATAATGAAGGAAAGAACAGACCCATGAATGAGTGTCATGGCAGGCATTCACCTAACAGGTGCAGTGCACTTGGTGAGGGTGATTGTCAGGGGGAGGCATGACATTGTATAAGGATAAGGGTGAGTGGGGGTGGTGGATGGATAGATGGGGATGTGAGTAAGTATATAGCAAGAGAAGGATGAGTGCATGTGCAAGTTAAGCAGGCGTGAGGACTGATGTGATGAAGGATGCTTAAGAAGGCAGAGTGAGAGGAAGGTGTGATGCAGGATGTGCAACTTTCCGACCTGGTCTTAAAAGCACTTCCTGCGCTGAATCCATGAACGTGGCATTATGTTCCTGCTGCTGACCTCCTCGGCCACCTCCAGTCATGCCTTCTCAGTGTCAGCTGCATATTACTTCCTCCATTGCTGGGGAAGGGTTTCTTTCCCCAGTTCCTCACTGACCGAGCAGCACATCAAGCGAGGTGTTATTGAAGAGCGGTGCAGCCTTTGACCAGCTGGACTCCATTGCCACACTTTATCTTGTCTTGCTTTCAACTCCAACTCCTCCAAATTCCATCTTTGGATTAGCCTTTCAATACTGGAGTTGAGATTGCATCAAGTGTGTCCTCATCACACCACACGTTGGACACCAAACCCAGAAGTAAAATGCTAATGAGCTGGCTGATTTAAAAAGCAACTGACTGATGCGCTGAACTTTCTTCCAGGTTTCGCATGTGATGTCAACCCTTCACCAACTCCAAAGGCATCTCCGAGTTAATATCAGAACTCACAGTGTGTTGGTGCATGCAATGTTGAACTAATAGGTACATTTTTTAAGCATTTTTTTTATTATTATGAGAAGAGTAGCTAATTCAAGGCAAATGCTGTTAAACACACAGAGAGGAAAGATGTGACACTTGTGGGAGAGCTGAAGATAGCTGTGTAGGAATTTAAATACAGTGACATACTGACACAATTCTGGTGTTCTGAAATTATAATCAGTTTGCTCTAATCCCAGAGTTTTAGATCTCTCTAGATAGTTGTAAGTAGCCATTGATTATTCAATTCAACATAGCTGGGATTTACAAGTCCATAACGCTGCATGTCTTGGATCGGTATATAGAGAGAATACACATTGAGCATCGATATAAAAGTAATGTTTGCTCTCACTAATTTTAATGTCAGCTTAAACTAGTGTTTATTCATTCTGCAAATTTAAGCAGACTTACAATTTTGTAGCAGCTATTCTGTTGGCACTGAGATTGAAGTTGGGGCAGTCTTCATATTTCACTTGTGAGCCTGAAGTACAATGAGCCCCTGTCAGCACATTGATAGAATCAGTCAGAGCAAGTGAGACTCACCGTCACTACAGAGTACTCTTCCAATATGACACGACCCATTATTCGGCAGATCTAAGAGGGTAATGTTGTCAGCACAGGCATACCAACATCCTGTTTGAGTGCTCTATCTTTTGGCAGACAAGTGATACAGGCATGAAGTGTAGATGTACTTTATCATTGAGCCAAAGAAAAGCTTTCTCCTTCCTAGATTGAAAAGGCAAGTCATAATTCTCTCTGTTAACTAACCCGTAAAAGTAATTGAGAACAGAATGCACATTCGGTTGTAAGTCAGAGCTGTTTATTTTGCAAGTATCATTTATTGTGTTCCGATATTGTTGCTTTTAACTTGATATTGTTGACCAGAGTCGTATCAAAATCTTGTCAGGAAGTTGGATAATAGACAAACATAATGACTAGTTTGTTCAGCCAGAATGCCTCAGAATCTAAGAGGAATGACAGTCAAAGTAAACTGACAAGATTTCTCTTCAGATTGCCAAGGCAGCCGGGACTGACTGAATAGAATGGCAAACCAAGTAAATCCAACATTCACCAGATGGGGTGTTACTTTAGAAGTAACATTTATGCAAGAGTTGTGAATTGTATACCCATTGTGGATTATAACCTTAATAGAAAACAGCCAAGCGCAAATGATGCAATTCAGTGAAAATCTCTCATCTCTCGCCCTTTAAATTGGTTGTGTCCATGAAGCAGGTGTTTTGCTGATATAAATAGCTATGTAAATCTACTGCTATTGATTGACAAGATGATAAACTCAGCACACACATCTGTAAGGTAACGCAATAATCCCAGAACATGAAACTGAATTGAGTCAGCCCTCATGATGAAATTTAATGGATTAGGTTCAGCTCTGGATTATCCTGAGTCAAACTGAATTGGTCTCAATGGAGCTATATTATAGCCAGGGTATTAAAGTCATCTAATTATAACTGTCAGTTTGGACAATTCATGCATTTACACATCTGTTGATATTCTGTAGATTTTGTTAACAATTATCTTAAATTCATTTAGAGACAATAATCTGGGACAAAATTAATTGGCATTTGGAAAAGTATGGGCTAATTAATGAAAGTCAGCACAGAGCTGTTAATAGCAAATCTTGTTTGACTAAATTGATTGAGTTCTTTGATGAGGTGACAAAGAGGGCTGATGGAGGCAGCAAGATTGATGTTTATAGACTTTTGACAAAGTACCTCGTAATAGTAAGCAAAATTAAAGCCCATGGGATTAAAGGGACAGAGGCAGCATGGATAGAAAATTGGCTAAGGGACAGAAAGCAAAGAATTGTGGTGAATGGTTGTTTTTCAGACTGGAGGGAAGTATACAGTAGTGTCCCCAGGGGCCAGTATTAGGACCACTGCTCTTTTATATTGGTTGGCATCCTTCCATCTGTGAAAGATGATGGACATGCAGCAACAATCCATTTAAGTGGGATGTCTTCACTTCGTGCACCTTTTGTTGATGGCTGTGAAGGCCAATCCAGGTTCTGCCACAAGTGCTGCATATGAAGCTGCCAAGTGACGTTGAGAGTTGTTGTTTTTGACATTGGCGCCTGTTGCCAAGCTGCTGTAGCAACATTGTGGTAGTGCACACCAGTCCACAGAATGTATAGCCATTTTCCTCTTTCACCAGCTAGTGACTCCCAAGTGTGATAGTCGACATTTTGGGCTTTCATGTCATGCTTGCAAGCATCCTTGAAGCGGAGCTTTGTGTGCCCCATTGGTCGTCTGGCCCCAGCCATCTCACCATACAGAAGGTCCTTGGGTATGTGACCGTCTTCCATCCTGTGGACGTGTCCGACCACTGAGACCGTCTCTGTTGATTAGTGCCAGCACAATTGGGTGCTCTGTCTTTGAGAGGACTGCCACATTTGTGATTTTGTCCTGCCAGAATATACCCATAATGTGCAGCAGACAGTGAAGATGGAAATTATTGAGCTTCTTTTCTTTGTAGCTATAAGCCGCCCATGTTTTACAGCCATGCAGCAAGGTGCTGAAAATATAGGCCTTATAAACCATGCGCTTGTCCTAATGGTCAGCTTGGTGTTATTCCATGCATGTTTCACAAGTCAGCCAAAGGTGGTAGCTGCTTTCCCTATCCATATATCGAGCTCTGCATCAAGGGTCTTATTGTCACTGTGGACCCAAGGTAGCAGAATTTGTTAACCACTTTTAGTGTGATCAGGGGCAGAGATGCAACAGCTTGTCCCATGACCACAGTTTTCTTGATGCTTACAGTCAAGGAGCACAAGTTACAAGCTTGGTATCGACGATGCCGCTCTACAAGAAACCAGATTAGCCAACACAGGCTGTATTCGAGAGGCGAACTAGACTTTCTACTGGCATAAAAAGAGTGCTAAAGATCAGTGTGAGCGTGCTGTAGGCTTCACAGTGTTCTAGATTCCACAGCCAGGGGAAACAATTCCTCTCAGTGTCTATCCGGTCAAGTCCCTTCAGAATCTTATATGTTTCAATAAGATCACCCCTCATTCTTCTAAACACTAATGGATATAGGCCCAGCCTGCTCAACCTTTCCTCATAAGGCAACACCTTCATCCCAGGAATAAACCTTGTGAACCTTCTCTGAACTGCCTGCAGTGCAAGTATATTCTTCCTTAGATATGGAAAACAAAACTGTGCACAGTACTCCAGGTATGGCCTCACCAAAGCACTATACAATTGTAGAAAGCCTTCTTTATTCTTATACTCCAATCCTCTTGCAATAAAGGCCAATATGCCATTTGTCTTATTTATTGTTTGCTGTACCAGCAAGCTAACTTTCTGTGTTCCTTGTACAAGTACATCCCAATCTCTCTGAACATCAACATTTTAGAAGTTTCATACCTTTCAAAAAATATTCTGATTTTTTATTCTTACTACCAAAGTGAATAACCTCACACTACCCCATAGTGATGTTCAGGATGGAGTTCCACGATTTTGACTCAGTGACAGTGAAGGAACAGTGGTATATTGCCAAGTCAGAATGGTATGTGACTTGGAAGGGAACTTGCAAGTGGTGGTCTTCCCACATGTCTGTTGCCTTTGTTCTTCTAGGTGGTAGAGTTCATAGGTTTGGAAGGTGCAGTTGAAGGAGCCTTGGTGAGTTGCTGCAGTGCATCTTGTAGATGATACTCACTGTTGCCACTGTGCATTGGTGATGGAGGGAGTGAATGTTTTGAGGTGGTAGTTGGGGTGCCAATCAAATGGGCTGCTTTATCCTGGATGGTGTCGCGCTTGTTGAATGTTGTTGGAGCTGCAGTAATCCGGGCAATTGGATAAATATTTGAAAGGAATAAAATTGCAAGACTATTGGGACAGAGCCAGAGAGTGGGACTAATCAGACAGCTCTTTCAAAGAGCTTGCACAGGCATGATGGGCCAAATAGCCACCTGCTGTGCTGCATCATTCTATGATTCTTTGATTCTTGCACTTCCCAGATATAAACACTTAGAAATTATGTACAATATTGTGAGTCTAAATGTTCAGATAACATTCCTTTGTCTGCTATTTTAGCGCAGCGGCAATCTCATTTGAAATAAACAGATTAATATGGGTGTTAATTGAGTTGACAAAGGAATGTCAAGTGTTTGTCTGCTAATGCTGTCAACAGTAATTTCTAAGCTATACTGAGCCCTCATTTTCACATTCAAAGGTCTTTATACTATTTTTACATTCAACTAATGCCAGTTCTACCAATAAATTAATTACTTATACTTATCTTAAGGATTTGTCAATATAGATATATGCCTGCCTTTATCTATATTGAAAAACTCCTGAGCTAAGTATAAATAAATACCTGTCTCCTCAAGCACCTTTCCCATGTACCCTCCATCCTCACCTCCAATACCAAGTGTGCAGTTCATGGATTTCTTCATCTTTTTCGCATTATTGTCAGTCCTCTTCCTTCCCCCAACTCCTAAACTTCTGTCTGCTCTCATCTATTCTGAGCTTAATTGACTGCAACTCTGCAGTTTCTCTGCCAGTTTTGCCCTGTCCTTACCAAATTAATCTCTTTGTGAAACTTATTTCTTGCTCCTTAGATCCCTCCCCACTCAACTCTGGCCCATGCAACTACTCATCTTGGCCCCGATGCGAGCTACATTGTTAATGGCTCTCTTTCTTAGGTATCTCTCTACAAAAAAACCCACATTTGACTCATGCATTCTTTCCTGTTATTGCCCATCTCCCCTTTCTCTCTAAGTTCCTCACAATGTCATAATCTCCCATCTGTGCCCATCTCTCTCAAAATTCACTGTTCCAGGCAGTTTAGTTTGGCTTCTGCCCTTCTAAGAGCACTAAGACAAAGTCATGAATGATATTCTCTGTGACAATGACCATGGTGAATTATCCTTTCTTGTCCTGCTCAACCTTGCTGCAGCATTTGATACCATTACTGTTGACCATGCCATCCTCCTCCATCATCTTTTATCCATTATCCAGTACTTAGAATTGCCCTCAAGTGTTTCCATTCCTACCTTCGTTTCCACTTCTGCCTCAGTCTCAATCTTGGCTCAGTGATAACACTCTTGCCTCTGAATCAGGAGACTGTGGATTCAATCCCCTCTCCAAAGTCCTGAACACATAATCTGGGCTAACACATCTGTGCAGTACTCCTCTCCCACTTCTAGCAACTTGCACTGCAAAAGCTCATGGAAATTAAATAGTCAAAGGCAGCGTGATCATTCACTGGCTCCTGTAAATTCTGGCCTAATGTGACCAAATATATCATCTAATATAAAACATGAGTCATAAATCAGAAAGATAGGAGATCAGGTAGGCCATTTTTTACATCATTAACAATAGACTTGTGGAATAATTTGCCAAGGAAGGCCATTGAAATAGATGTGTGAAGGAGTTTGGGAGCTAATTAGATGCAATTTAAGAAAAAGAAAGATTGATGAATAGTAGGGAAGGAGAGGGAACCAGCAGGCAGTGCAGGGATCCCCTGTGGCTGTTTCCCTCAACAACAGGTATACCGTTTTGGATACTGTTGCGGGGGACGACTTACCAGGGATAAACAATGGGGTACAGGTATCTGGCACAGAGTCTGTCCCTGTTGCTCAGAAGGGAAGGGGGAAGAGGAGCAGAGCATTAGTCATTGGGGACTCCATAGTTAGGGGAACAGATAGGAGGTTCTGTGGGAACGAGAGAGACTCACGGTTGGTGTGTTGCCTCCCAGGTGCCAGGGTTCGTGATGTCTCGGATCGTGTTTTTGGGATCCTTAAGGGGGAGGGGGAGCAGCCCCAAGTCGTGGTCCACATAGGCACCAACGACATAGGTAGGAAGAGAGATGGGGATTTAAGACAGAAATTCAGGGAGCTAGGGTGGAAGCTTAGAGCGAGAACAAACAGAGTTGTTATCTCTGGGTTGTTGCCCGTGCCACGTGATAGCGAAGCGAGGAATAGGGAGAGAGAGGAGTTGAACACGTGGCTGCAGGGATGGTGTAGGAGGGAGGGTTTTGGTTTCCTGGATAATTGGGGCTCTTTCTGGGGTAGGTGGGACCTTTACAAACAGGATGGTCTTCACCTAAACCAGAGGGGTACCAATATCCTGGGGGGGAGATTTGCTAGTGCTCTTCGGGGGGGGTTTAAACTAATTCAGCAGGGGAATGGGAACCTAAATTGTAGTTCCAGTGTACAGGATGTTGAGAGTAGTGAGGTCAGGGATAAGGTTACAAGGACGCAAGAGGGCACTGGCAAGCAAGAACTTGGTTTAAAGTGTGTCTACTTCAACACCAGGAGCATCCGGAATAAGGTGGGTGAGCTTGCAGCATGGGTTGGTACCTCGGATCTCGATGTAGTGGCCATTTCGGAGACGTGGGTAGAGCAGGGGCAGGAATGGATGTTGCAGGTTCCGGGATTTAGATGTTTCAGTAAGAACAGAGAAGATAGTAAAAGAGGGGGGGGTGTGGCATTGTTAATCAAGGAGAGTATTACAGCGACAGAAAGGACGTTTGAGGACTCGTCTACTGAGGTAGTATGGGCCGAGGTTAGAAACAGGAGAGGAGAGGTCACCCTGTTGGGAGTCTTCTATAGACCTCCGAATAGTTCCAGAGATGTAGAGGAAAGGATAGCGAAGATGATTCTCAACAGGGGCGAGAGTAACAGGGTAGTTGTTATGGGGGACTTTAACTTTCCAAATATTGACTGGAAATACTATAGTTCGAGTACTTTAGATGGGTCAGTTTTTGTCCAGTGTGTGCAGGAGGGTTTTCTGACACAGTATGTAGACAGGCCAACCAGGGGCGATGCCACATTGGATTTGGTACTGGGTAATGAACCCGGCCAGGTGTTAGATTTAGATGTAGGTGAGCACTTTGGTGATAGTGATCACAATTCGGTTAGGTTTACCTTAGCGATGGGCAGGGACAGGTATATACCTCAGGGCAAGAATTATAGCTGGGGGAAAGGAAATTATGATGCGATTAGGCAAGATTTAGGATGCGTAGGATGGGGAAGGAAACTGCAGGGGATGGGAACAATCGAAATGTGGAGCTTATTCAAGGAGCAGCTACTGCGTGTCCTTGATAAGTATGAACCTGTGAGGCAGGGAGGAAGTTGTCGAGCGAGGGAGCCGTGGTTTACTAAAGAAGTTGAAGCGCTTGTCAAGAGGAAGAAGAAGGCTTATGTTAGGATGAGACGTGAAGGCTCAGTTAGGGCGCTTGAGAGTTACAAGCTAGCCAGGAAGGATCTAAAGGGAGAGTTAAGAAGAGCAAGGAGAGGACACGAGAAGTCATTGGCGGATAGGATCAAGGAAAACCCTAAGGCTTTCTATAGGTATATCAGGAATAAAAGAATGACTAGAGTTAGATTAGGGCCAATCAAGGATAGTAGTGGGAAGTTGTGTGTGGAATCAGAGGAGATAGGGGAAGCGTTAAATGAATATTTTTCGTCAGTATTTACCGTAGAGAAAGAAAATGTTGTCGAGGAGAATACTGAGATTCAGGCTACTAGGCTAGATGGGATTGAGGTTCACAAGGAGGAGGTGTTAGCAATTTTGGAAAGTGTGAAAATAGATAAGTCCCCTGGGCCAGATGGGATTTATCCTAGGATTCTCTGGGAAGCTCGGGAGGAGATTGCAGAGCCTTTGTCCTTGATCTTTATGTCGTCATTGTCGACAGGAATAGTGCCGGAAGACTGGAGGATAGCAAATGTTGTCCCCTTGTTCAAGAAGGGGAGTAGAGACAGCCCTGGTAATTATAGACCTGTGAGCCTTACTTCAGTTGTGGGTAAAATGTTGGAAAAGGTTATAAGAGACAGGATTTATAATCATCTTGAAAAGAATAAGTTCAATAGCGATAGTCAGCACGGTTTTGTGAAGGGTAAGTCGTGCCTCACAAACCTTATTGAGATTTTCGAGAAGGTGACCAAACAGGTGGATGAGGGTAAAGCAGTGGATGTGGTGTATATGGATTTCAGTAAGGCGTTTGATAAGGTTCCCCACGGTAGGCTATTGCAGAAAATACGGAAGTATGGGATTGAAGGTGATTTAGAGCTTTGGATCAGAAATTGGTTAGCTGAAAGAAGACAGAGGGTGGTGGTTGATGGCAAATGTTCATCCTGGAGTTTAGTTACTAGTGGTGTACTGCAAGGATCTGTTTTGGGGCCACTGCTGTTTGTCATTTTTATAAATGACCTGGAAGAGGGTGTAGAAGGGTGGGTTAGTAAATTTGCGGATGACACTAAGGTCGGTGGAGTTGTGGATAGTGCCGAAGGATGTTGTAGGGTACAGAGGGACATAGATAGGCTGCAGAGCTGGGCTGAGAGATGGCAAATGGAGTTTAATGAGGAAAAGTGTGAGGTGATTCACTTTGGAAGGAGTAACAGGAATGCAGAGTACTGGGCTAATGGGAAGATTCTTGGTAGTGTAGATGAACAGAGAGATCTTGGTGTCCAGGTACATAAATCCCTGAAAGTTGCTACCCAGGTTAATAGGGCTGTTAAGAAGGCATATGGTGTGTTAGCTTTTATTAGTAGGGGGATCGAGTTTCGGAGCCACGAGGTCATGCTGCAGTTGTACAAAACTCTGGTGAGACCGCACCTGGAGTATTGCGTGCAGTTCTGGTCACCGCATTATAGGAAGGATGTGGAAGCTTTGGAAAGGGTGCAGAGGAGATTTACTAGGATGTTGCCTGGTATGGAGGGAAGGTCTTACAAGGAAAGGCTGAGGGACTTGAGGTTGTTTTCGTTAGAGAGAAGGAGGAGGAGAAGTGACTTAATAGAGACATATAAGATAATCAGTGGGTTAGTTAGGGTGGATAGTGAGAGTCTTTTTCCTCGGATGGTGATGGCAAACACGAGGGGACATAGCTTTAAGTTGAGGGGTGATAGATATAGGACAGATGTTAGAGGTAGTTTCTTTACTCAGAGAGTAGTAGGGGCGTGGAACGCCCTGCCTGCAACAGTAGTAGATTCGCCAACTTTAAGGGCATTTAAGTGGTCATTGGATAGACATATGGATGAAAATGGAATAGTTTAGGTCAGATGGTTTCACAGGTCGGCGCAACATCGAGTGCCGAAGGGCCTGTACTGCGCTGTAATGTTCTTCTAGTATGAGAAGGTGAGCAATGAGCTAGAGATGTATCGAAAAGAAACAGGCTTGTTGGGGCTAATGGCTTTTTCTTATTTCAAAAATGTATTTCTTACATTTGCTGATTTATTTAAATTTTAATTATAGAATTGTACATGAGTTATTTTGCACCTGAAAGAGAAAGTTTCTGGTCAAAGGCTTGAAGATCCAGGAACAGGTATCTGGTCTCTGAAATAAAACAAGAAACGCTGGAAATACTCAACAGGTCTGGCAGCATCTGTGGAGAGAGATGCAGAATTAACATTTCAGGTCAGTGACCCTTTTTCAGAACTGACAAATATTAGAAATGTAAAAGGTTTTAAGCAAGTAAAGTGGGGGGTGGGGCAAGAGATAACAAAAGAGAAGGTGTTGATAGGACAAGGTCACAGAGAATAACTGACCAGAAGGTTTTTGATTAGATTAGATTAGAGATACAGCACTGAAACAGGCCCTTCGGCCCACCGAGTCTGTGCCGAACATCAACCACCCATTTATACTAATCCTACACTAATCCCATATTCCTACCAAACATCCCCACCTGTCCCTATATTTCCCTACCACCTACCTATACTAGTGACAATTTATAATGGCCAATTTACCTATCAACCTGCAAGTCTTTTGGCTTGTGGGAGAAAACCGGAGCACCCGGAGAAAACCCACGCAGACACAGGGAGAACTTGCAAACTCCACACAGGCAGTACCCGGAATCGAACCCGGGTCCCTGGAGCTGTGAGGCTGCGGTGCTAACCACTGCGCCACTGTGCCGCCCTCAGGGACCCGGGTTATGGAACAAAGGCAAACAGTATGTTAATGGTGTGCTGAAAGACAAAGTGTTAGTACAGAGAGGGTGTGATTGACTGTAAAGCACAAAGCACTCCAAGCACCAACATTAAAAAAATGTTTAACAAAACAGCACAGTGGGTAGGCACAGTAGAAATAAACTAATCAAATTAAAAGAAACTAAAATTAAATAGCCAAATAAAAAAGACATAAGAAAAAAATAAAACATAACTAAACATAAAAAGTGGGGGGGGGGGGGGGCCTGTCATGCTCTGAAATTATTGAACTCAATGTTCCGTTCAGCAGGCTGTAGCGTGCCTAATCAGGAAATGAGATGCTGTTCCTTGAGCTTGTATTGATGTTCGCTGGAACACTGCAACAATCCACGGACAGAGATGTGGGCATGAGAGCAGGGTGGTGGTGTTGAAATGGCCAGCAACCTGAAGCTCTGGGTCATGCTTGTGGACTAAGTGGAGGTGTTCCGCAAAGCAGTCACCCAATCTGCGTTTGATCTCCCCATCTCCCCAATGTAGAGAAAACCACATTGTGAGCAGCGAATACAGTATACTAAATTGAAAGAAGTGCAAGTAAATTGCTGCTTCACCTGAAAGGAGTGTTTGGGGCCTTGGATAGTGAGGAGAGAGGAGGTAAATAGGCAGGTATTACACCTCCTGCGATTGCAGGGGAAGGTGTCGTGGAAAGGGGACGAAGTGGTGGGGGTAATGGAGGAGTGGACGAGGGTATCGCGGAGGGAACAATCCCTTCGGAATGCTGACAGGGGAAGGGAGGGGAAGATGCGTTTGGTAGTGGCATCATGCTGGATGTGGCAGAAGTGGCGGAGGATGATCCTTTGGATCTGGAGGCTGGTGGAGTGGAAAATGAAGACAAGGTGAACCCTGTCGCGGTTCTGGGAGGGAGGGGAAGGGGTGAGGGTAGAGGTGCGGGAAATGGGCTGGACATGGTTGAGGGCCCTGTCAACCATAGTGGGGGGGAACCCTCTGTTGAGGAAAAAGGAAGACATAGCAGAAGCACTGTTGTGGAAGGTAGCATCATCAGAGCACATGCGTCAGAGAGGGAGAAACTGGGAGAATGGAATGGAGTCCTTACAGGTGGCAGGGTGTGAAGAAGTGCAGTCAAGGTAGCTGTGGGAGTCGGGCTTATAATGGATATTAGTAGACAGCCTATCCCCGGAGATGGAGACAGAGAAGTCGAGGAAGGGAAGGGAAGTGTCGGAGATGGACCATGTGAAGGTGAGAGAAGGGTGGAAATTAGAAGCAAAGTTGATAAAGTTTTCTAGTTCTGGGTGGGAGCAGGAAACGGCACTGATAGTCATCAATGTACCGGAAAAAGAGTTGGGGAGGGGGCCTGAGTAGGACTGGAACAAGGAATGTTCGACATATCCCACAAAAAGACAGGCATAACGAGGACGCATGCAGGTCCCAGCAACACCTTTTACTTGAAAGAAGTGAGTGGAGTTGAAGGAGAAGTTGTTCAATGTGAGAGCAAGTTCAGCCAGGTGGTGGAGGGTGTTGGTGGATGGGGACTGGTTGGGCCTCTGTTCCAGGAAGAAGCGGAGAGCCCTCAAACTGTCCTGGTGGTGTAGAGAGATTGGACGTCCATAGTGAAGAGGAGGCGGTTGGGGCCAGGAAACTGGAAATTGTCAAAATGACGTAGGTGTCAGAAGAGTCACGGATGTAGGTGGGAAGAGACTGGACCAGGGAGAAAGGATAGAGTCAAGATAGGAAGAAATAAATTCAGTGGGGCAGGAACAGGCTGAGACAGTGAGTCTGCCAGGACAGTCCTGTTGTGGATTTTGGGAAGGAGGTAGAAGCAGGCTATCCGGGGTTGCGGAGCTATGAGGTTGGAAGCCGTAGAGGGAAGATCTCCAGAGGAGATGAGATCAGTGACAGCTCTGTGGACAGTAGCTTGATGTTCGGTGGTCGGGTCATGGTCCGGGGGAAGTAGGAAGAAGTGTCTGAGAGTTGGCGCTGAGCCTCTGCAAGATAGAAGTCGGTACGCCAGACAACAACAGCACATTCTTATCTGCAGGTTTGATGACAATGTTGGGGTTAGCCTGAGAGAACGGAGTGTGGCAAGTTTAGAGGTGGGCAGGTTAGATAGAGTAAGTGAGGGGGGCAGAGAAATTGAGACGGCCGATGTCTCGCCGACAGTTTTCAATGAAAAGATCAAGAGTGGGTAAGAGGCCAGAGGGAGGGGTCCAGGTAGAGGGCGAATGCTGGAGGCGGGTGAATGGGTCTGCTGATCAGGGGGAGGACTCCTGGTCAAAGAAGTCAACATAGAGGCGAACGCGCGAGAAGAAGAGCTCAACGTCATGCCGAGCATGAAATTCATTGAGGTGGGGGCATAAGGGGATAATGAGTCCTTTGCTGAGTACAGAACGTTCAGTGTCAGAGAGGGAAAGGTCAGAAGGTATAGTGAATACACGGCAAGGGGTGAGATCAGAAGGGGTGGAGTCAGAGGGACGTGAAGGGGAAGAAGGGTCTGGAGGGGCATTAATCCCCATCAGCTGCTGGAGCTTGCGTTCCTTAACACCTGAAAGGAAGAAAAAAAGTATTTTTGTTAATGATCTCTGAAGGTAGTTTATTGATCAGTAAATAATCTCAATGTCTGCTTCTATTTGAAAAGTTAATTAAGGTTAATGCCAGCTATTGCATGATGCTGTGTTTGATCGCTGAGATGTTACATATTAATGTTTAGTCAAATGCAATCAGTTTATTTTTTCATCATGGCATGCAAACAGCAAGACCTTGACATGGAAAAGATTGAGTACTCGCTGTTTGTTTCTTTCTTTACACCTCTGTAAAGCAGCCTCGTATATTTTTCTATATTAAAGGTGTTATAAATCCAAGTTTTTACAGGAGCACTGTCATGAGAGGTAAAGTAGGAATACTTGTATTTAACTTGCATCTTAACTGAAGTATACTAATGTCTTAATTATGACTGCTGGGCTTCAGTTATGCAGGTAATGGTTACATTCAGTTTGGGTAAATTAATACAAATTCAATGTAGAAATGAATTTATATTTAAAACTGATGGCACTTACATAGAATTGTGCAGAAACTAAATTGGACCATTTGGAATGTAGATATGTATCTCCATGTCTAATTGAGTATTGGAACAAGTCCTTATAAAGTTATGTAGCACAACACAACAATTCTAAATCCCAAAGGGTGGATGTTTAACTGTGCACGCTATGCTCTATATTGTAGAGTAGACTATATATTTTTGCTTTGTTGTACTGCTGTTCAAATTTTGGATAAAATTATCTTGCAGTTTTGGCCTTTTTACAACAAGGAATATATGACTTTGATTATTTAAAGCAAAAGGCCCCATTTAAAATGACAAACTTCAATAGTTTACTTGCAACGTAAACCTGTCACATGCTCTCAATCAAGGCTGGCAAAATCTAGCTTCCAATTCATTATAGTTTGCAACTTAATACATTGCACCAACAGTAAGGGGCTGTGATTTAGTTTTCATCCTTTAGAATAATTCTGGGTAAGGTTTTGTTTAAACCATAAGTGCAAATGTTATTTGCTAATGAGAAGGTTAGATGCTCCAGCAATGAAGCCTGAGAGGGTGTTAATCCTGCCCAAAATACACTGCAGAAGGGAAAGGCAGTGGGGTTTATTTAAGGTGGGAAAGCTTCCAACATTTTTTGAACTGGATCTCGCACAATACAACACTTGATTTGGCATTGGACAATGTTCGTGAGTAAACATTTTTTTAAAACTGGATCAGTATTTACCTTTATATAAATAGTTGAATTTTTCTCAGTGGAATTGGTAACTGAACGCATGCATCTGAATATTGTTTAATAGATGATATTGCAAAATATGGTGCGCACTTTGCAAATTAATGCTGAATATATGTTTAGAATTTAATAATGTGCAATTCATGCATATACAAAACAGCATTAAAAGGATTAGTTACAACATGCAATTGTATGAATAAATAAAATTTTTTAAGACCACTGCCAAAGTTAAATAACCAAGAATTTATTCTTCTGAAAATATTCCTTTTCAGACGTCACCTTTACTGATGATACTGCTCTTTTTTATATCAAAATGTAAATTGGGCTTGTTCTCACTGGAAAATAAGTTGAAAGGTCATGTGATTGTTGATTCTAGTATTCTAAAGGGACTAGATAATGAAGACGATGCCAAGCTATTTCAACTTTGTCCAGAACAGTAGAACTAGAGGAAAAGGCGTGCATTCAAATTAGGGGTAAATTCAAAGCTAATCAGTAGAATCATTATTTTAGTGAGCAAATCTATGGAACAGGCTCCCTGGGGAGATGTTAAAAGCATTGATTCATTAAAATGTAAATAAGACAGATTTCTTTCAGAAAATAACATTTGGGATGCTCTGAGTGTTTTGAATAATGGAGCCAAACCAACAGTTCAAAGTATGGTTGTGTGCACATTCAGAAAAATAAATTATTTGGAGAACCATTTCCTATCAATATTCTCAGCATTTTCCTGATTTGGCCGTAACAGAGTTTAACTTTTAAAATACAGTGTTTTTAGCTTTCCCTTAGTGAGTCCTTGCTCACTGCTCTGTAATTGTAATTGTAAAGAAATCAACCAGACAGTGTTTCTCAGATTTAAACATGAAAGGTATAAGTTTATTAACCTTAAAACTCTAACTCAGTTAAAACTACTAAAAATATGCGATGCGACCACGCTAGCATGCATACACAATAGACCCACATGCAAATAGAGACAGAGGAGGAGAAAGAATTAAAGGGGAAAGGTTTGAAGTAATAGATGGAGTTAAGTTACTGCTTTTGGGTTGGTTGTAACGTCTTTGATTGAATTTAAGTCTTGCAGTTCTCGTTGGGGCCCAGTGCACACTTTCAAACTTGTTTCGCTGGTCTTCTGTCTTGAGGCTTAAGTTACTTCCGTGGGTCCCTGGAACTTTGCATGAGAGAGAGTCAGAGATTGGGAGACTTTCTTCCTTGAAGTTCAATTGCAGTCTCTTCCAACAACTGTTCCGTGAGCATGATTCAATTAACTCCAGGTTGGCCAGCAGGTTAGTCATGTGACTAGCTCCCTGTTTAAATAGCCTCTCCTGTGAGGTTTGTGGATTCCTCCAAACTTACCAGACACTCTCAGTGTAGCGCGGGGTTGGGGGGGGGGGGATGGCGGGAGGGGGGCGGTGGAATACTGGCTCTTACACAGTCAATGACTCTCAAAGTCTTTTGATCATCACTATTGACAAAACCCATCTGGCTAATTGGATCAGGGAGTACTCCCTTTGTCTCGCCATGTGACTGTCTTTCAGAATGCAAATATGCAGTCATGTTTTCAGCCACTATTCTGTGGTCTTTTTAAACAAGTTATTTCTATGTCCAGTAAATGTTCAAATAATAGTGTTCCATATGACAAAATTAATATGTTTCCATCTGGCAGGTGTAGTTTCTGTTACAGTTTTGAATCTGCACCTTTGTTTTTTATTTTCTGGATAAAGTGGGCAAGGTGTGGGGGCGGGGTTAGCTAAGTTTTATTCCTCCATAGGTAAGAAAAAGACAAAATATGATTTTTTTTAGATCATCAGAGTGACATTTTTGTTTGTTTCATGTTGAATTATCTGGGACATCACCGGTCCAGAGCAGCCATGGATTAAGAAAGCCACTTCTAATACTTCATTAGTATATGCCTATTTGTATGTGGAGATTGAGGAATAATAGAGCAAGGTAGATTTCTCACTGTCAATGGGCAACAAATGTTGGCCTTGTCAGCAATACTGACATCCCATGAAAGAATTAAAAAAATTGTTCCTCATTCTCTCAATGAAGTATGTAAAGATTGTACAAAGCTTCCTCCTCAGCCTTAGTCTTGTCAACCTGATCTGGATGCAATTATATTAGAAGTTTAAAAATTGAGTATTTTTATTGCCTGCGTAATGAGCTTTTGTCACCTGTGATTAAAGATGCTCAGGCTGAGTTCGGAATGAGACATAGGGTAAATTTGACAAATTTGCATTCCTGATATGGAGCTTCACTTGCTGAGAGCAAACATTAGGATTTCAGGTATGCAGATCAGTCAGCCCAGTGGGATTATTTGTCCATTAAAATTAATAGACGGAAAATCCTGAAGGGCCACTGACACCTGACCTGAATTCCTGATATGTGCTCCCGATGAGCAAAGTTCCATGCCAGGACTGTGAATTCATAAAATGACCCCTTATCCAATTGCAGATGAGTGGGGAGGGTTTGCAAATTGTGAATGAAGTTCTTTGGGGGATTGTCTCCTTACGTGACTTTTGTCTCTCCCTCCGTGTAGATGATATTACCTTATTTGCATGTGTGGATTGTACATCATTCACAGAGTTAAGAAGATTAAAACTTTAGTGAGTAATCTACCATTTCTTGTGTTTTATAATAAAACTTTCAAATATTTTAGAATATAAAAAACATTCCATTAGTCGACATTAACTTCCCATTTACTTGTCTTTCATTTGCAGTCAGTCATTCAAAGCACAACTTATTTGTCCATTTTGTGCTAAATTCACTCTAATTGAAAATAATGAACTGCTTATCCAGCTAACAGTTTACTTTACAGAAATTTTACTTGAAGCAAGTTAAAGCCTGTTTTATTCTTATTTTATAAACTGTTTTAAGGACCTCCCTCTTTTAATTGATGAAGTGCCTGGATGAAGTTATTTTTTAGCAATATATAGATGAATTAACATTGTTAATCCTAATACTGTCACCAACCTTACCTTGAAAAAGAAAATCAAGCACGGATGCTTCTTCAAGTAGGAAAACATGCAGTTTGTTACTCGCACACTTCCCCAATATAACTAACAGTAACTTAAAATAGGGCTTTATGTTGTCAGAAAACCAATATAATAGCCTCCATTAGTCTGTGTACTATCCTGTAACTGCAGCTCTTGCTGGAACCAAAGTCTTGGCTTAGATCCTACTTACCACCAGGGCAGCCTCAACCTACACCAACTTTACAACAGCTGGTAGTATGACCATCTCCTTCTGGCTTACCTTGACTCATGGGCATACGCACCTAACGACAAAAGCAGGGTAAAAGTATTGGCCAGCAACTTGAAGTTATCACATTCCATTCTTCTTTAATACACTGTGGGAACACGCACATAAGGATTAGACTGTAAACTCCATTGTAAACAATATCTTATGCCCCAAGCAATGTTCACTTGAAAGCATTTACCACTAACACATGTGGCTTGCAACAATATGTTACAAATACAATTGCAAACAGACTATCATTCCCAGCTGCACAGAGTTTGCTACCATGTTCAAAGGGAATTGCAGTCAAATGACAATCGTAGATTACATATATCACGACTGTGGTAATCTTAACAGCAATGCCACACTGGAGACAAAAGGAAAAATGCTCACTGATCTAAATAACTTTGACCTTTACTGTTACAAATAGGTGCACACTTTTATAGATGTTGTGAATGTTGCCCACATTGCTTATTTTTTTCCATTTGTCACTTTGTTCCAGAAACACTTGATTTTCAAATTATTCTGTTTTATTGGAAGAAAAAAAATAAACTCTATGAATGTAGTACACAATTCCACAAGATCTGACTTTATTTATGAAATTCTACTGCGGCCTTTCTCTTTATTTTTTTGCTTCAGATTTTTGCACATGAACTACATTTCAAGTTAAAGGGAAATGCTTTGTTTGGCAACTTTTTCCCCATCCTGTTAGAAGTTTGACATTTACACTGTGAGCAGTTTATTTTTTGTTCTCCAGCTGGGTTAGGGGGACAGCTGTGAACCACAGAGACATGTTTGAAATTTAAAGCCAAATGGCTAACTCATAGTGTTGTGTACTGGCTAACCACTGCTGAAACTCATTTAGCTGTTCAAATTTGAACAGTTGGCTCCACACATTTGCTAGATTTTCACATTGTGCTGCAATAACCATAATTTAGCATAAATAACCTGGGGAGGTGCACGCAGAAGAATGTTTTAGAGGCCATGGCAGATCTATGTGTGATTTTTATTTATTTATTTTTGTGTGGAGAAAGTGTTACCAAATTCCAGTTTCTGTATAGAGAGCAATTCATGGTGTGGGACTAATGGTTAACAGTGTATCTATTTGTGTGAGAGAGCAATGACATGACTGTAAATTACAATGTCATAAAATGATGGGCTACAAGCTTGTTTATAAATGTGAAAATGGACAGATTTTGTAGATTCATGCAGTGTAGCTCAAATAAGTGATTGAGCTGCTTAATGTATCCATATGTGGAAGTTATTCAACATTTCATTCAGTATAACTGACAGCATGATGGAATGGTGGTCTGTTACATAAAAAGCAATAATTCACCCCGTCCCATCAAGTTTTACAAATTACACTGAAAAGATTCATTTTAGGCATTTATTTGTTATATGTAAAAGTTTATTGAAAGTACCATATGTGACAGATATTGTACCATAAGGTGCAAGTCACCACATATTTTTGGAAAACTGTAAAGGCCAATTCTAATATCAAGCTTTCCAAATTTATCATGGGTTTGTTAATAGGGTTTCAGACCTCAGGTAAATCTCAGCCAGTCTATATTTTATTATAAGATTCTAATTGTGCATGGTTAAAATTCTGAAGATTTGCATCAAATGGCTGAAGTACTTAGAGAAACAATGGGAATGTGTCTAATTGTATACTTTGCTGGCATGTGCTGATCAAGATGAGGGAAATAATGCCAAACAATAATTTGAAGGTAATTAAATTTTCTATTCCTAGAACTAGATAAAAATCCATGTTGCAAAATAATCTCTTCCTCTGAAATTATGTGGTAAGCGTCTATTTTGTTCAAAAAAAGTTGTTTATAGGGTTCTTTCAGCTCTGGAACTTGGGTTCAAATCCAGCCCAGACTGATTTTGACACTGTATCAATTCTACATGGATTAAGTTTAGGAAGTCTCCATCATGTGAGGGTATTGCAAACAAAAGCAAGGGAGTTCTCCACAGTGTCCTGGTCAATATTTATCACTAAACAAACATCACTAAAACAGATTATCTCATTGTGTGTGAGCAATTTGTCTGCCATGTTTCCTACATTACAACAGTAACTGTACTTCAAAAAGTCAATTGGCTGTAAAGCGCTTTGGGACGTCCTGAAGTCTATACAGATGCAAGTCTTTTCTTTCGTTATGTAAGCCCTGACACTCAGGTGCCACTGCAACGCTGAGACATATATGGTATAAGATGAAATCAATGTAACAGTATGAATTGAAAGTTGGTTGATGTCAGGAAACAAAGGGTTAATGAGTGTTTCTTAAAATGGGGAAGGATTTATAGTAATATAAAAGCAAAATACTGCGGATGCTGGAAATCTGAAACAAAAACAAGAAATGCTGGAATCACTCAGCAGGTCAGGCAGCATCTGTGGAAAGAGAAGCAGAGTTAACGTTTCGGGTCAGTGACCCTTCTTCGGAATTCTTCGGATTTATAGTGGTGCATCCCAGTGATCAGTGCTATGTCAACTTCGGCTGTCTTTACATAGAGACATAGAAAATAGGGGCAGTAGTAGGCCATTCGGCCCTTCAGGCCTGCTCCGCCATTCAAAAAATATCATGGCTGATCGCCTAATTCAGTACCCTGTTCCCGCTTTCTCCCCATATCCCTTGATCCCTTTGGCATTAAGAAATATATCTTATCACCTTCTTAAATATATTTAATGTCTGGGCCTCCACTGCCTTCTGCAGTAGAGAATTCCACAGGTTCACCACCCTCTGAGTGAAGAAATTTCTCCTCATCTCGGTTCTAAATGGTACACCCTGTATCCTGAGACTGTGACCCTGGTTCTGGACTCCCCAGCCATCGGGAACATCCTCCCTGCATCTCGCCTGTCTAGTCCTGTTAGAATTTTATAGGTTTTTATGAGATCCCCTCTCATTCTTCTAAACTCTCGTGAATATAGGCCTAGTCGACCCAATCTCTCCTCATACATCAATCCTGCCAACCTAGAAATCAGCCTTGTGAATCTTCTTTGCACTCCCTCCATGGCAAGAACATCATTCCTCAGATAAGGAGACCAAAACAGCACACAATACTCCAGATGTGGTCTCACCAAGGCCCTGTATTATTGCAGTAAGACATCCTTGCTCCCGTACTCAAGATTGGGATTTGAGTGTCGGGAACACACTAACGAAATTTGATGATGCCACAAAGGGGGTTTGTTAAACAGCTGGGAGACCTGTGGAAGACTTCATAAGGACATAGACAGGTTAACAGAATGGGCAGACAGCTGGCAGTTGCAATTTAATATGGAGATTTATGGGGTAATATATTTGGGAAAAGGTAAGAAGGAATAGGACTACACATTCAATGTAAAAGTGCCAAAGGATGAGACCTAGTGGTACAAATACATAATTCCTTGAAAGTGTGATTGCAGGTAGATAAAGCCACAAAAAAGGTCAATAGCATTTTGGGTTTTATAAATGAATCAATAGAGAAAGGAGTATAGAAGAATGCTAAGTTTGTACAAGACAATAATTAGGCAATAGTCAGAATATGATGTTTGGTTTTGGGCTCTCTGTAATAGAAGGAACATTAAAATCATAGGAAGAATATAGCATAGATTCATCAGGATGATGCCAGTGATGGGAAACTATTGTTATAAGGAGAGATTTGAAGTACTGAGCCTATTTCTACTGGAGCAGAGGAGGCTAAAAGGAGATTTAATAGGAAATTTTTAAATTTACAAAGTGTTTTGATAGAGTGAGTAAGAAAATTTATTTAATCAGATTGAAGAAACAGTGATGAGGGATCATCAATTTAAATTGTCAGTATAAGAGTGAGGAAATGTTTTGGAGAAATTTCTTTATACAGAGTTGTTAAGCGTGAATTCTTTGCCACAGTGTAATTGGGCAGGGACCATTGCATCTTTAAATGGATAATTATTTTAAGCAGAGGAAAACACCAGGCTATGAGAGAGAGCAAGGCAGTGGAATTAATTTGGGATTTCTGAGGCCGGAATTTTCCGGCCACCCAATGAATAGGCTGGTAGTGGGGGGTGCCGTAAAATTAAGTGGGAGGCGGAGGGTGGGGGGTGGTGGGGAGACATTCCTGATGCCTTCCCACCCCCATTATAATATTACGTGGGATGGCGGCAGCGAAAAACGGCCCACCCGCCCCAGGCCAATCAAGGCCTTTAAGTGGTCAATTAACTGCCACTTAAGGGCCTCCTCCCGCCGCCACCGATATTTTACCTGCGGCGGCTCGATGGCAAAGGTCACAAGAATCCCGCCTGGTAAAACCAGGCAGTTTTCTTGTGGACTGGAGGCGGGGCCTTCCTGATCGGGTATCCTGTGCCCCACGGAGGGCTGCCCCCAAACCTTCAACTGCCCCCACTGCACAACACTCCTCCCCATACCCCCATGCCTCGCCGGGGCCCAGCCGATTGTCCCTGACGAGGCCCCAAAAACTTACCTTGGTTGTGGGGCTGTCCTTCATCTTGCTTGCGATGGCTGGGTGTAGTCCCAGCAGTGGCCACCACTCCCGGTGGTGCTGCTGGAACTAAGAGTTGCCGCCTGCTGATTGGCTGGCAGCTTCATTAGGCAGAATTTCCTGCCTCAAGGAGGTGGAAGTCCTGCCCATGATCAATTAAGGGCCCAGCGTGGCTCCCCAGGCCCATTGGAGGCGGGCTCACCACTGACTTTTCAACCGGTGGACAGTGACCCCAACCAATGTAAAATTCTGGCCTGAATTTACCCTGCAGTTCATAAGTTATTTAACTGAGATTGTTGCACTTGGTACAAAATGCTCGCACAGCCATTGTCCTAGGCTGACAGAATGAATGACAATGTGCAAGTTTGTTCATTAGGAATTTCAGAATGAGACTTCATCTTAAATTAAGTAATGCAACTTGTTCCCCACTGCATGCAATTGTATCAAATAATATTACGGTGTGTCATTGTCAGTCCCTCGAAACGAGGATGAAGTCTGCAAGGGTTCATGATTTGTATGTCCTCAGGTGATTCAGCAGGCCAATCCTGGAACCACAGGTCTTTGAGCAGAGAGGACAAGTGTTGCCCTGAGGGAAGGGGGTTCTCAAACCAGGATCCTGCTCTCTCCTCTTCTGCTTTCCCTTTCAGGTGCACAATTAATTATATTAGTCTTTCCTGTTTTTTCAAGTATCACCAATTTTGCAGGAGGAGATAACAGACTAGACAAGGCAATTCAATTTAGATATAAAGTAATCATCTTTTAGTAACAGTAAAAGGTGCTCTCCTAAATCATTGACCCTCACTGAATGATGTGTGTTAATTGAACTTAAGGTTACCATGCTTAGTTACTGTAAGAAGTTAAATATGTTCAATTTGGCAAGTAACTGCAAGGGTGATAGGTAAAGGGAGGAATTAAAACATTTTAAATGGATTCACTTCTGCAAGAAAAGGCTACATAAAGGATTATCATGTGAATTTGTTAAGCAGTTTTACGTGAACTTTGTCATTTGGAAGTTGTACCTTCTAAACCAGACTGCCTCCGAGACAGCATTAAACTATAAGATAGGGGTTGACCAACAGATGTATACATGCTGGCTGGCTTTGCTATATTGCTTCCATAACACTGTGTGTTACATTAAGCATTTTTCAATTGGAAGGACTCTATGTTTAACTCATTTCATTCCAACGATCAATGTCACCTTTCAAAATATGTTTATAATTAGCCATTGGAGGAGCATCATGCATGTGTGGTACTGTCTGGCAGATGTGTTAATGTAAGAGGTCAGTATAACTGGTCCATTCTTTCCAAATCCACGCATGTAAATTCCACATCAGAAGCTGGCACTGCACTCTGCCCTATAGCATGACAGGGGCATACACATCACGACACCGATGAGTGATTGGTGGGTGAAAGAATGTATGTAGGTACTTGATGGATGAGAGACTGCCTTGAATGACTGGTTGAATGGATACGTGATTGACTACATGTTTGACTGTGCAGAACGGTAGGGAGGTTGACATTTGGCCACTGCTGTAATGTGGTTTGCCTTTGTCAGAGGTTCTAAAAAATGTTGGAAAGGTACTTGCTATTATACAAAAGTTTAGTAAACTACCAAGTCATTAGTCATTAAATGAATTATTTGACGTGTTGATATAAAGATTCTCATTAAAGACTAACCAGTTAATTTGATGAGGAGATGTGGGATTAAACTACAGTAATTAGTGAACTGGTACATCATTTGCTGTTTCTTCACTCCAAGCTTATATTTTACTGTACTTTCATGACCTAGTCGGTCAGTAACTAAAAGAAGAGGGGAAGTAGAAAACAGTTTAGTGTACAGTTGGCTACAGTCATTGTTCCAACAGAGGTGGCCAATTTGAAAAAATATCAAAGAAGAACTGGAACAAAATATGTTTGCAATTTAGATTGAACAATTAACACATATTGGCCTGCATCTAAGCCATACCAGCTGAGCAAACTAAAACGCCAAAAAAAGCTACTTAGAAGTATTTGAAAGTTACTTTTGTGAAAGGCTGATTTCTTTTATGCCTGGTTGTACAAGGTGCATTCTTGGTCGTACTCTGGATGCAGGGTTTTGTGAGGGAGCACATGCTTTTCCCATGATTTGTTTCAGATGCTGGTTGCTTGGAGACACAGAATTCTGAAGTCGCGATAATAAGAAAATAATGCATAATGCAAAAAAAAATCCCCTTATTGCCATCTTAACGGTGAGACTTACTTGCCATTGTGACTAAAGCATGAATTAATTAATGATGAGTTCCAACAGTTCCAATTTCACTGTTTAGATTAAGAACAAGTGCCCTGAAAAACAAAGATGCTTCTTTATTAGTTTCACCTTGTGGCATTTCTATGCTACTAATAAATCAAATCTGCAAAACTTCTTAATTAACCTGTTTGATTCATTCTCAGACTTTCACTTGGACGTATCTAGAAACCTAATCAGTGACTTCACTGAAACTCAGAATGATCTTATTGTCTTAATTAGTGATAGAGTTGCACAATAAGGGCTGAATTTAATCATCCCCTCCAGAGACAAGCAAGGGGGCAGGGGCCCATAGAATTGCAACGCAAGGGAGGGAGTGGGGGGGAGGGTTGGTGGAGGGCTGGCGACTTCCCATCGCATCGGAAGACGGGAGCAGGATATGCCGAAGACAGCCTTCCTGCCCAGAGGCCAATTGAGGCCCTTAAGAGGCCTAATATTAGCCACTTAAGGGCCTTGTCCCGCTACTGCTGGAATTACGCCAGCAGTGGGGGGGCCACATGGTGAGGTTGTCCAGTAAAACAAGGTTACCTCCCTGCGGGCTAGTGGGTAGGGACTCTCCGCTGTGGGCAATCTGTGGCCCATGTAGGGCCCTGGTGATTAACTACCCACCTCACTGGACCCGGTCCCCCTGTACTCAATGTCCACCCTCCCTCCCCCCATCACCGGGGCCTGACGGTCTGGTCTCGGCAACTCTGCCTCACTTACCTTGGGTCTGGGTCTCCAGCGCTAGGCCTGGTTCCAAGACCTCTTGCAGTACTGGCGGTGGCCACTGCTCTCCGTGGCGCTGCCGATGTGCTGAGCTGCTGGCTCTCTGATTGGCTGGCAGTTCTTGGAGTCCCTTTAAAGATGGGGATCCCTGTGCTGGGCTGTTAATTGGCCTGGAGCCGTTAAATAGAGCCGGTGGGGGGACTTGGGGCTCTGAATGGCCCAAGTGGGTTTCCCACCGTCTTTTCAGTCTGGCGTTGGGAGCCCCACCAGTTCCGCTAAATCCTGCCCCAAGACTCTAATTACATAGAGAATGCTCAAGTGTACTTAATCAACAAATATTCACTCAATGATCCAATATACTCTCACATTAGTAGTAAGCTACTAATTTTTACTGTCTATTTCTATAGTCTGTACTTAAAAAAAAGTAGCATTTTAAATTAGGGGTGTAGCCTAAGGAGTTTCTGTTGCTCAGATGAAGTCCCACTCCAGAGAATTGAACACAAAATCTGGACTGACAAGCTAGTGCAGTACTGCACTATAAGAGGTAGTGTCTCTCAAATGAGATGTTAACACAAGGCCACATCCACCCTCTCAGGGGGGCACTATTTTGAAGAAATGATTGGGAGTCCCTGATGTCATTTCTCCCTCAACCAAAAGCACTAAAACAAATTATCTGGTCATTATCTCTTCGCTGTTTGTGGGAGCTTGCTCTGCTCAAATTGGCTGCTGCAGTTCTTACATTGTAACAGTGGCTACACCTCAAAAAGTACTTCTTGAGGTTGTGAAAGGTGCTATATAAATGCAAGTCTTTTCTTTAAATAAGCCCAGGCAAGTCAGGCTTTTCTTTTTCAACATTTCCTTTATTCTTTCTTTATATACAAGCTTTCTTTTTTGCAGAGATGGGCTCAGGCTTGGGGTATGGCCTGTATTCAAGGGTCTCGTATATTAACGCTGCATTTATCCTACACCATAGGGACAGTAGAGTATTGGATGGAGCTGCAGTATTTATATTTTACAGCTACCAGGCTTGGATTTTCTGCTCAGATTCTGCCTGATTTCAGGTGGATCTGGAGCAGGCAGGAGTGGAAAATTTGTTGGAGCCATTCTGGTCTCTGTGGATCGCTGTCACTTTCAGGATTTTCTGGAGAAAGTGACACCGGTTATTGAATATGTTCATTCAAATGGAGTTGGGCATATTCAAATTCTGCCATTAACTCTATTGCAATGCTAGTTGCAAAGAACATTAGCATGCAGCTTTTATCTCATGACGTGAAAAAGATGACTTAAAATGTAAAAGACACCATTAAAGAATACAATCCATTGTACTCTACAGCCCTCAATGTTTCTTTTTAATTAAAAAAAAATTGGACCTCATCTTCAGTTGCTCAGAGCTAATTGGCCTCACTCTGCTGATGTAGGTATATAATTGGTTGGATAAATGATATGTCTCAAACCATTTAATATAACTCCTAAGAGGTGATAATACAATCATTGACAATATCACCATCAAACAGATATTGTATTGCATCTTTAACATTGTCGAATGTCACAAGGAAGGTCATGAAGAATATAATTCATTGAATAATATTTCACAGTTGACTGCTCTAAACTTTTAAATACCAGGAAAATCAGTCAGTTGAGCCATTTGTACAAATGCACCTGGCCCTAGAACAGTTTACAGTGAATTTGCTTCAATAATCCACCAATAAAAGCTTACTTTTAGATAACTATGCCCTTTCCATTACAATCTTTGGGTGGCAGGTATTTTTGCCATCACAAGATGCCTGCTAAAGTGAATGGCCTATAATCAGATAAAGACAACACTAATTTCAGAATCAAGATTCTGTAGTATTAAAAGCAAGAAATGCTGGAAATACTCAACAGGTCTGGCAGCATCTGTGGAGAGAGAAGCAGAGTTCTGTGGAGAGAGAAACAGAGTTAACGTTTCAGGTCAGTGACCCTTCTGCAGAAACCTGCTGAGTATTTCCAGCATTTCTTGTTTTTATTTCAGATTTCCAGCATCTGTAGTATTTTGCTTTTATTCTGTAGTATTAACCTAGATAGTGCTATAATCAACAGGCTTATAATGAAGGGAGACTGCTGTTGAGTTATACATGAATTAATGCTCAGAAATGTTTCTTTTATATATATATATATACATATATATATATATATCTTAACTAAATATATATATATATATATATAGTTAAGATCTTTTGGTGAACTTGACCACCACCAATGTTCACTTCTTTTTCTGTCTGCTGCTTGACATCTCTCCTGACTCCTTTCCTGCTGCTGCTTAACCTCTCTCTCCTGATGATTACAAGTGTCCAAGAATGGAACAAGAAGCAGAAATTAGGCAGTTTAAAAACAAATCAAGAGGGCTGCCAGCATTCAGTACAGAAAGACACTGGGAAGAGTGGGATAAAGAAGCAGGAAAGACGCTGGGAGTCAAACGCAGATGTTATGATCAGGTGCAGAGAGGTCGAAGGGCTGCCCTCTTGTCCCTCTCTTGTTTGACCACTACTTTTTTTAAAGTGGATATCCTTGCCAATTCAGTGAGTGTTTAACTATTTATGTGCTATGATCATAAAAAAATCCATCAGACAGGTTTTCTTGGGTTTAGCAAAGAAAGAGATTAGCTTTATTGTATTTAAACTGATCTAAGTAAAATAATAAACTACGCTCCAACTTTCACACACACACATGTACATTCAAATAGGTTGTGGGGTGGGGAAGGATAGATTGGTCGACTTAGAGTCCAGAGAAATAAAAAAAGTATACAGTCTGTGGAGGTTGGTGACTCGGCTGGCTTTAGGCTGAATTCAGTGGTCTTGAGGCTTCCAGTTTGCAGTTGTGGATGGCTGATTTTGTGGTTCTGCTGGAGACAGCGAAGTGGATGATTTCCTTCAAAGGATCTTTGTCTGCAGCAGTGACAGGCTTAGGTTTTTCTGGCCAGCAGGCAGGGTTCAAATCTTGTAAGGTGGATTGGAGAGAGAGAGAGAGAGAGGGAGGAGGGACCCCACTTGGGTCTTCTCTTTTCAATGTTTAGCTGCTTGTCTGGTTGCTGCAGAGAAAACACCAACTGAAGCACACAGATGGCGGGCCTGTCACATGACTCTTAGGCAGTTATTCAACATGATATTTAGCAATGTGTATTTCCTCTTGCAACTTGATCAGTCCATGACAACCAAGGTCCCATTGTTCAAGTGATTAAGTTTGAATGGTTCATCTCCCCCAGTTTAATGTCCAAGTGATGGCCTTAATGTCTTACTATAGGAGCAGAATAGATAGTTCACTCGGATTCCCCTGGTCATTATTCTTGACAGGACTGTGCAGACAATTCATCTCCACCTCAATGTATTGGAATGTGGAGTATAGTGATGCAATCTTAGCTGCAAGCACAGAGTCACCTTTTACCTGTTTCTTTTCTCTTTAAAATGTAATTCATGTTTCAAGATGGTGGATTAAAAAGTTATCACTAGACATAACACGTTTTTGTGACATTGAGAAAGAATGGAAGAGCTGGGAGGAAAAATACGGAAACTGTCTTGAAAATGAAACATTTTGGAGTGGGTATTTACAACTGCAACCAGGATGGAAAGGTGAGAAAAATATTCAACTTTATGTATTTTTCCTATTAAAATGGATAACTTCACACTTCCCCACTTTTTAATTCCATCTGTCATACTTTCACCCACTCACCCAACCTGTCTAAATCCCTCTGCAGCTTCCTTTTTGTTAATTCTTTCATGAGTTGTGGGCATTGCTGGCAAGGCCAGCATTTGTTGCCCATCCCTCATTACCCTTGACAAAGGAATGACTTGCTAGGTGTTACGACCAGGTGAGAAAGGTGTCCAAGGTTCCCTCTCAGCCTTCACCTGGTCTTACCATAACAGGGTTTAATTTTAAACACATCATTTTTGTTAGCTCCCCCTTAGTGAATACTTGTTCACTAACTTTCAATTATAAGGCAAAGAAACTAGCCAAACAGGTTTTCTTATGTTTAAGGAAAAAAGGTTGAACTTTATTAAACTTAAACTCTAATTCAGTTAATGCCTAGGGATATGCGACATGTCCACGCTAGCATGCATATGCGATACACACATGCAGATAGAGACAGAAAAGTGCAGAAGAAATAAAGTGGAAAAGTTTGAGGCATTATCGGAAGATGGTTTTGGTGACTATTCTTTGAGCTCGCCTTAGAGTCCTTGATTGTAGGTAGGTGTTGTTTTTCTTTGAGCCCAGTATTCTTCTTAAACTTTGTTTGATGTAGAAGACTTTTCTCTCTTGAAGTTCATGTGTCCTCAGTGGATCCAGAGGCTTGTGAGAAATAGATGGGAGCAGACAGGAGAGGTCTTCTCAGCCAGGAGCAAACAGTCTTTTTGAGTTCAAAAACTCTGTGGCTAGTTCAAAAAACCCTGGACCAGCGAGTTAGTCATGTGACCAACTGGTTTAACCAGTCCTGGCTTTTGTTGATTGTATCACCTTAGCAGTCTCTGGAATGCTCTTCCTTACAACTTCAATGTCTGGTGATCAAAATCCATTGTGGGGTGAATATGTCAGGGAATGGTCCTTTTGTCTCCACAAGCACTGTCTGTTACTATGCAAATGTCCTTTCAGCTAAGTGTCTGGCCGACCTTGTAACAGGCCTTCTGATCTTCCCAGCAAGTTTAAAATCAATGTTCATATGACTAAATTAATATGCCTAATTCTTGGCAGATGGGGGCCTGCATGACACTAGGCCATTTTAGAGGGCAGTTAAGAGTCAACCACGTTGCTGTGGGTTTGGAGTCACATATAGGCCAGACAAGGTAAGGACAGCAGATTTCCTTGCCTAAAGGACATTAATGAACCAGATGAGTTTTTATGACAATTGATGATAGTTTCATGGTACCGTTACTGAGACTAGCTTTCAATTCCAGATTTTCTTAATTAATTGAATTTAAATTCCACCAGCTGCTGTGGTGAGATCTGAACCCGTGTTCCCAGGGCATTAGCTTTGGCCTCCGGATTACTAGTTCAATGACATTACCACTACTCCACCGTCTCCCCCTCCTTGTGTCCTCCTAACTGCCTACTTTCCCAAAATTTTGTACCATCAGCCAATTTGGATATATTATACTCAATCTTCTCATCTAAGTCATTAATATGAATTGTAAAAAACTAAGGCCGAAGTACTGATCAATGTGGTTCCACACTAGTTATAGCCTGCCAATCCAAAAATGCCCCATTGATGGGACATTGATGTCCTGTTTGGTATCTGCAAAGTGATTAAGGTCCATTCTAATCATAACATTTAAAATAGTAAAGGAACTCGTGGAAAGCTTAATAAAATATATATAAAAAAAGGAAAATAAAATAAACAATTAAGTAGTTACTTAAAACACATTAAGGATGGCAGGACAGATGTTGTGTCACGGCTGCAGCATGTGTGAGTTCCTGGATGCCAGTATGATCCAGGGCAAACATGTCTGCAGTAAGTGTTTGCAGCTCGAACAGCTTCAACTCAGAGTCATTGAACTGGAGTCCGAGCTGCAGACACTGCAACACATCAGGTAGGGGGAAAGTTACCTGGACATTTCATACCAGGAGATGGTCACACCCCTTAGGATAGGATCTTCTGATTTGGTCAGCGGTCAGGGACAGGAGAGTGTGGCTGCATTTGAGGCAGGTAAGGGGATCCAGAGGGCAGGAGTGCAGGAGCCTCAGCCTACGTGATAGTCCAACAGGTTTGAGTTTCTTTCAACTTGTTTGGATGAGAGTGGGGGCTGCAGGGTGGATGAGCAACCAAACCATGGCACCGTGGTACAGGAAGTCATTCAAGTGGAGGGAGAAAAAAGGAATGTAGTGGTAGTAGAGGACAGTGTGGTTAGGGGGGATTGATACTGTTCTCTGCAGCAAAGAGCGAGAGCCCAGATGGCTCTGTTGCCTGCCTGGTGCCAGGGTTTGGGATATCTGCTCAGGGCTGGAGAGTAACTTACAGTGGGAGGGGGAGGATCCAGTCATCATGGTCCATGTAGGTAACAACAACAGACAGGACAAGGAAAGAGGTTCTGCATAGTCAGTAAGAGGGACTAGGCGCCAAATTAAGAAGCAGAACCTCAAAGGTAATAATCTTTGGATTATTACCTCAGCCACTTGCAATTTGGCATAGGGCAAATAGGATTAGAGAAATTAATGTGCGGCTCAAAGACTGGTGCGGTAGAAGTAGATCTTGGTTTGTGGGGCATTGGCACCAGTACCGGGGAAAGTGGTGGCTGTACTGTTGGGAAGGTCTACACCTGAACTGTGCTGGGGCCAGAGTTTGAGTGAACAGAATTACTAGGAAAGTAGAGAAGGTTTTAAACTGAATAATGGGGGCAAGGGATCAAATTTGGAAGATATGGTAAATAAATGAGTAGAGTCAAAGCAAGAAAGGTATGAATATGGGAAACGATAAACAGACTGTGACAGGAAAGGACAGAGCACATTCAAATCTAAGAGCAAATCAACAGATAAGACTAGATGTTACAAAAATAATAAAAGGACAAAACTAAAGGCTCTGTATCTGAATGCATGTAGCATTTGAAACAAAACAGATAAACTGAGAGTGCAAATAGGAATAAATAAGTATGATCTGATCGCCATTACAGAGACATGGCTGCAGGAAGACATAGATTGGGACCTGAGTATTGAAGGGTACATGGCATTTGGGAAGGACAGGAAGCCAGGAAAAGGTGGAGGGGTAGCTCTGTTAATTAATGATGGTATTAGTGCAATAGAGAGGGATGACCTAAGTTTAGGAGATCAGGATGTAGAAGCAGTTTGGTCAGAGATGAGAAATCGTAACAGCAAGAAGTCACTTGTGAGAGTGGTATACAGGCCACCTAACATTAAGCACACTGTAGGATGGGGTATAAAGGAAGAAATATTGGCAGCTTGTTCGAACGGTACAACAATAATTATGGGGGATTTTAACCTACATATTGACTGCAAAAATCAGATAGGCAGAGATAGCCTAGATGAGGAGTACATAGAATGTTTTTGGGATAATTTCTTGGAACAATACATCTGGAGCCAACCAGAGAGCAGGCTACACTAGACCTGGTATTGTGCAATGAGATAGGATTAATTAATGACTTCATAATTAAGGCACCCCTAGGTAGCAGCGATCATAATATGATTGAATTCTACATTCAGTTTGAGGGAAAGAATAGTGGGTCCAAGGCTTGTATTTTAAACTTAAATAAGGGCAATTATGAGGGCATGAAAGCAGAGCTAGCTAAAGTGAACTGGCAAATCAGATTAAGGGATAGGACAATAGAGGTGCAATGGCAGACATTTAAGGGGATATTTCAGAAAAGAAACATTTCAACGAGAAAGAAAAATTTCAAGGGTGTGACCTGCTATCCGTGGTTAACTAAAACAGTTAAAGATAGTATCAAACTTAAAGAAAAAGCCTATAATTGCGCAAAGATGGGAGGCAGGTCAGAAGATTGGACAGAATATAAAAAACAGCAACAAATGACTAAAAGATTGATAAGGAAGGTAAAATTAGAGTGTGAGAAAAAGCTAGCTAGAAATATAAAGAGTTTCTATAAATATTTAAAAAAAGAAAAGAGTGAACAGAGTGAGCACTGGTCCTATAGAAAGTGAGTCTGGGGAATTAATAATGGATAATAAGGAGATGTCAGATGAATTGAACAGATATTTTGCATCGGTCTTCACTATTGAGGATACAAGTAACATTCCAGTATTAGCTGTAAGTCAGGAAATAAAAGGCAGGGAGGAACTCAAAAAATTACCATCACCAGGGAAGTGGTACTGAACAAACTGTTGGAGCTGCGGGCTGACAAGTCCTCAGGTCCGGATGGACTTCATCCTAGGGTGTTAAAAGAAATGGCTAGTGAGATAGTTGGTGCATTAGTTTTAATTTTCCAAAATTCCCTAGATTTGGGGAAGGTTCCGTTAGATTGGAAAATAGCGAATGTAACTCCTTTATTCAAAAAAGGAGGGAGACAGAAAGCAGGACTACAGGCCATTTAGCCTAACATCTGTCTTAGGGAAAATGTTAGAAGCTATTATTAAAGACGTTATAGCAGGGCATTTAGAAAAATGCAAGGTAATCAGGCAGAGTCAACATGGTTTTGTGAAATGGAAATCATGTTTAACAAATTTATTGGAGTTCTTTGAGAGAGTTACATGTGCTGTGGATAAAGGGGAACCAGTGGATGTATTGTACTTATATTTCCAGAAGGCATTTGATAAGGTGCCACATCAAAGGTTATTGCAGAGAAAAAAAAGTTCATGGTGTAGGGAGAAACATATTGGCATGGGTAGAAGATTGGCTCGATAACAGGAAACAGAGAGTCGGCATAAATGGGTCATTTTTTGGTTGGCAAGATGTAACAAGTGGTGTGCCACAGGGATCTGTGCTGTGGCCTCATTATTTTACAATTTATATAAATGACTTAGATGAAGGGACCAAAGATATATTTGCTAAATTTGCTGACACAAAGATAGGTAGGAAAGTAACTTGTGTAGAGGACATAAGGGGGATACAAAATAGATATAGATAGGTTAAATGAGTGGGCAAAGACCTGGCAAATGAGTATAATGTGGGAAAGTGGGAAAGTGGGAAATTGTCCACTTTGGCAGAAAAATAAAAAAGAAGCATTTTATCTAAATGGTGAGAGATTTCAGAACTCTGAGATGCAGAGGGATCTGGGTATCCTCGTGCATGAATCGCAAAAGGTTAGTATGCATGTGCGTAATTAGGAAAGCTAATTGAATGTTATCGTTTATCATGAGGGGAATTAAATACAAAAGTTGGTAGGTTATGCTTCAGCTATACAGGGTATTGGTGAGACCAAATCTGGAGTACTGTGTACAGTATTGGTCTCCTTATTTAAGGAAGGATGCAAATGCGTTGGAAGCAGTACAGAGAAAGTTTACTAGACTAATACCTGGAATGGGCGGGCTGTCTTAAGAGGATAGATCAGACAGGCTAGGCTTGTATCCGCTGGAATTTAGAAGAATAAGAGGCGACTTGATTGAAACATATAACATCCTGTGGGGTCATGACAGGGTGGATGTAGAAAGGATGTTTCCCCTTGTGGGAGAATCTAGAACCAGGGGCCACTGTTTAAAAATAAGGAGTCACCCATTTAAGACAGAGATGAGGAGAAATTTGTTCTCTCAGAGAGTAGTGAGTCTTTGGCATTCTCTTCCTCAAAAGACGGTGGAAGCAGAGCCTTTGAATATGTTTAAATCAGAGGTAGAGAGATTCTTGATAAGCAAGGAGGTGGAAGGTTATTGGGGGTAGGTGAAAATGTGGAGTCAGTTCAGCCATGAACTTATTGAATGGAGGAGCAGGCTCGAAGGGCCGAGTGGCCTACTCCTGCTCCTAATTCATATGTTTGTATTGATTCCTATTCCTCAATCCATGCTAATATATTACCCACATTCCGATGAATCCTAATTTTGTGTAACAATCTCTTGTGTGGCACCTTATCTAATGCTTTTTGAAAATCTAAATGCACTACATCCACTTCTTCCCCCGTATCCATAATCTACTAGTTACATATTAGAAAACTCTAACAGATTTGTCAAACATGATTTCCCTTTCATAAATCCGTGTTGACCCTGCTTAGTCATATTATGATTTTTCTAAGTGCCTGTTACCATATTCCTAATAATAGATTCTAGCATTTTACCTGCTTAGGTAAACTATAGGCTAACTGGCCTATAGTTCCCTGTTTTCTCTCTTCCTCCTTTCTTAAATGGTGGAGTTATGTTTGCTTGGGAACCGTTCTAGAATCTAAGGAATTCTGGAAGATCAATACCAATGCATCTATTATCTCTGCAGATACCTCTTTAAATACCGAAGATGCAAGTCATCAGGTCCAGGGGATTTGTCACCACTTAGTCCCATTAATTTCTCCAGTACTATTTCTTTACTTATGCTGATTCCATTAAGCGCCTCATTCTTGCTCGACCCTTGGTTCCCTATTATTTCTGGATTGTTTTTTGTCTGCTACTATCAAGACAGATACAAAGTATTTGATTAATGTCTCTGCCATTTCCTTATTCCCCATTATAATTTCACCTCTAATGGGCCCACATTTACTTTCAGTAATTTCTTAACATTTACATACCTATAGAAACATTTACTGTGTGTTTTTATGTTGCTTTCTAGTCCATTCTCTTTTTTCTTTCCGTATCAATTTCTTGGTCCTTCCAATCCCCGGAAGCACAGTGCAATTTCCGTGCTGACAGATCTACAGTGGACATGATTTTCTCCTTACACCAGCCACAAGAGAAGTGTAGGGAACGAGTATACCCCTTTACCTTACTTTCGTAGATCTTACTAAGGCATTTGATACTGTCAGCAGAGCAGGGATCTACACGATTTTGGGAAAAATTGGCTGTGCACCGAAGCTCCTCAGTCTCATCCGCTCCTTCCATGACAACATGCACTGCACTCTACTGCTTGATGGCTCCACCTCCGACAGTTTCAGAGTGAAGAATGGAGTGAAACAGGGTGGTCTCCTAGCCACCACTCTGTTTGGCATCTTTTTCTCCCTGCTCCTGACTTTCGCCTTCCTTACAGATACGGAAGGAGTTGACTTGCACACGAGGTCAGATGGCAAGCTCTACAATCTATCAAGGCTGAAAGTGCAGACAAAAACACATTGCTTTCTGATCAGAAAACTCATCCAAGGTGATGATTGAGCTAGTTGCTCACATGGAAACTCAGCTACAAAAACTGTCTCGCCCATGCCTGAAACATGTTCTCTTTGACTATAAGCATCAAGAAAAACGTGGTCATGGAACAAAGTGTTGCCTCACTGCCGTTGATCACACTAAATAACAGCCCACTGGAAGTGGTTAGCAAATTCTGCTACCTTGGGTTCACGGTGACAGACAATCTGTCCCTTGATGTAGAGCTCGATACACGCATAGGGAAAGCAGTTACCACCTTTGGCTGATTAGCGAAATGCACATGGGATAACACCAAGCTGATCCTTAAGACCAAGCTGAGGCCTGTGTTCTCAGCACCTTGCTGTATGACTGTGAAGCATGGGCGACATACAGCTACCAGGAAAAGAAGCTCAATAATTCCCTTCTTTGCTGTCTGCGGCACATTATGGATATATCCTGGCAGGACAAAATCACAAATGGGGCAGTCCTCTCAACAGCAGAACTCCCAAGTGTGTTGGCACTAATCAAACAGGATGGAAGATGGTTGCATCCCCAAGGACCTTCTGTATGATGAAGGCAGCCAGGGCCAGATGCCCAGTGGGATCCCCAAAGCTCCGCTTCAAGGAAGCTTGCAAGTGTGACATGAAGGCCCTAAATGTTGATTAACACACCTGGGAGTCACTAGCAGGCAAAAGAGGGAAATGACGACACATCCTGTGGACTGGTGTGCATTACAATGATGAGCAATGGCTATAGCAGCTTGCCAACACCAAAAACAACAACTCACAGCGTCACTTGGCAGCTTCACGTGCAGCACTTGTGGCAGAACCTGCCTCTCAAGCATTGGCCTTCACAGCCATCAACAGAGGTGCACCAATCTAAGACATCCCACCTTAACTGGATTGTTTGCTGCATGTCCATCATCTTTCATAGATGGAAGGATGCCAACTCCCAATCCCCTGAATTCTAAAATCCTCCCAATCCTCGGGCTTACTACTCTTTTTGACAATGTTATAAGCCTCTTCCTTTGATCTAATACTAACTTTAGCTGCTCTTGTCAGCCACAGTTGGACCACTTTCTCTGTGAGGTTTTTTTTGCCTTAAAGGAATGTATATTTGTCACAAACTATGTATTAATTCTTTCTGCTAGCCATTGTTTGTCTACCATGATATCTTTTAATGTAATTTCCCAATCTACCTTTGTCAACTCGCCCTTCATACCGACGTAATTTGCGTTCTTACACTGCTAAGCAGTAAGAAGTCCTTAAGTGTTTCCAAATGCAATGTTGGATGGAGTGGAATGATTCTTTAAATAAATGGAACACATTTTGTTCAGCTGAATGTTACAATAAAAACACTGGAAAATGTTTAATGCCATTCATTTATTCAAAAAAATTACAGGCCGACGAGCATCAAATTCAGAAGTATATTCCACAAGATGCCACAAGTAAACAATTAAGAATTGCAGGTGGGATAGCAGTAATATCATGGATCTAGAAGCTTTACAATCCTACTGGAATTCTTTGATTGGGTAACTAGGCTAATAGGTGAGAGTAGTCCTGTAGATCTTGTTTACTTAGCTTTTCAAAAGTTATTGACAGAGAACCTTATGGAAAGCTGGTAAGGAAGCTTAAGACTCATGGAATAGTTAACAAATTTTCCAGATGGATTAAAAATTGGCTTGAAATAAGAGATTGGTGCGCAATGGAAAATTGCTTGAGCTAGGTAACCACTGGTCTCCTGCAGGGACGTGTTATGGCACCTGTGTTATTGACATTTTTGATTGATATGAAATGGAATGTCTGTAGTGAAAGTATTACATTTTCTGAAGACAAAAAGCTATTTCAAGTAGTGAATAGAATGGGGATTATCTTATGGGAGACTTGGAGCAATTATGTCGCTAGGATGAGTTTTGGTTGATGCATTTTATCATGGATAAATATAGAGCAATGTATATAAGAACAATAGTAGTACACCTCTGTATAACATAAAACTCCCCATTAGTAGAAACCAAAAAGGAAAGTAATCTGGGACAGATAATTGACCGTTGTCTCAGTCAATTATTAAGGTACTGGAGTGCCTTTGAAGGGACAACAAATCAAAACAAGTTATATTTGCTAACAGGTTATAACATGCTAACATTGTATAGATCGATGATGGTGTGTCCAATTCTGGAGAATAGCATGTAGTATTGGGCACCCCATTCAGGAGTAGAGGGAACAGTAATGCTCCAGGTTGTGGAAAAGCTTCAGGTCGCAGCAATGCACCAGGTCAAGGTCATGGTAGATCTAACGCTAGATCAGGCTCCTGGAAGTCCTCAAATGCACATATATGGAAACAGAAATTTATATTATCGAGCAGGAAGATCAAGAGTTGTACTCAGAGAGCAAGAAAAACAGCATATGGCAGTTCAGCGAAAAATGGCTGATGATATAATTCCAGTGCCCACAATAAAAATAAAAGTCAGAAACTCACAACTTACTTTCATTGTTGTTACAGCTGCAGCAGTGACTGTTATCTTGGAAGATGAGTACAAGTCACATTCCCTTACGAAAAAGTGGTGTGAAACTGAGTAGTTATTCCAATAACAGTATTCCAGTATTGGGTGAAATGAGTTTTAAAGTGGGATACAATAATGCATCCTATTATTTGACATTGGTGGTAGTAGGAGGGAACAAAGTCTCCTTTATGGGAAGAAATTGGCTTAAGAACATACGTTTAATGTGGGCCATATTATTTGTAATAGGGATCAGTAAGAGTACGTCTGACATTGAAGAAGTGAAGACTGCTTCATTTTTAGCCCATGAGTTACCTATAAGTTACTTTACATACACAAATGACATGCCAGTGTCTGCCAGAGAAATTACTGAAGAAACCCATGAGGATGTAATGTTCACTAAAGTACTCAAATATGTCATGAATGGCTGGTCTAAAGAGTGTGATGATGAGAAATTGCAAGAGTATTTTACATTAGAAATGAACTATGTATAGATCCAAGCTGTCTCCTATGGGTTTTAAAGTCATTACACCACCAAGGTTTAGAGAGGGATTGTTAGAGGAACTTCATCAAGAGAATGCAGGGATAGTCCATATGAAAGCAATAGAAAGAAGCTATTTTTGGGATTCAAAAGATAGATAGAGATATTGAAGAGTAGGTGGAAAGTTATGAAGTGTCTCAGAATGAGAAGTGATACAACCAAAGTTCCTTTTATTCCAGGGTCAAACACAAGAAAACTGTGGGAACAAGCATATGTTGATTTCTTTGAAGTGGAAGGTGAAGAGCATTTTGTTTTGGTCGATAGCCAAAGCAAGTGGATAAGTGTCGAATTTATGCCCAATACCACAAGTGCCAAAACTATTGAGGTTTTGAGCAATTGATTTGCAATTTATGGATTGCCAGAAGTGTTGGTGTCAGATAATGGTCCACAGTTTACGTCAGAAGAATTTGAAATATTTCTGAGAAAGAACAGATCCAAACATACTCTAATACCACCATATCACCCAGTATCAAATGGTTCTGCAGAAGGAAGTGTAAAAATTGTGAAGAGGCCTTTGCAGAAGCATTTATAGGTGACACGCTCAGTCGTAATTTCCATGTTTCTCTTCAACACAGGCCAGAGATTTTTCTGTTTGCTGACAGAATAACCCACAGTCTACAATAGGTTACTCAACTTACAAGTTAGTGTTTAAACAAGCTCCTAGGACAAGATTTAGTTTGCTTAAGCCTGACATCAATAGCAAAGTAAGAGAAAAGCAAGACAGAGTGAAGATGAGTCATGATACTTGAGGCATGAAAGTTAGAGAATTCAGTGCTGGTCAGAAGGTCATGGTGAAAAATCACTGAAGTCATAAGGAGAAGTATGTGTTTGGAGTTGTTGTAAAAAGATTAGGTGCACTCACATATCTAGTGAAGATTGGCAAGAGACTCCGTCAATGTCATATAGATCATTTTCTTGAAAGAGTAAATCTGACAAAGGGAGAGCATAAGAAACCTCCTGTAGTCCAAGTTCCTACAGTATTAAGTGAAAGTCAGGAGGAAAGTGCAAGTCATGAAGAAACTGAAAGTTTGCCGGTATCACAGAATCCACCGGTAGAGCTAAGTGAGTCAGGATCTTTGATTAAGACTAATCAATCAATTTCACAGTCCCAACCATTAAGTGGAGTTGGTAGTCAAAGTCAAAGTTCAGGATCAACACAGTCTGAAATGTTGGGAGGGCAAAGTCTAGCTAATGAAAATGGAAGAAGATATCCAGACAGAAAGATAAAGAAGCCAGATAGGTTAATTGAAAGTATGCAGGAAGGAAGAAGAAATAAATTGCTCCTTTCATTACTCCTTATCAATGATGAAATTTTTGTTAAAGACATACTAGTGTTAAGGAAAACAATTTTTTAAAATTCATTCCTGGGATGTGGGCATCACTGGCTATGCCAGCATTTATTGCCCATCCCTAATTGCCCTTGAGAAGGTGGTGGTGAGCTGCCTTCTTGAACCGCTGTAGTCCATGTGAGGTAGGTACATCCACAGTGCTGTTAGGAAGGAGTTCCAGGATGTTGACCCAGCGACAGTGAAGGAACGTCGATATAGTTCCAAGTCAGGATGGTGCGTGACTTGGATGGGAACTTGCAGGTGGTGGTGTTCCCATGCATCTGCTGCTCTTTTCCTTCGAGGTGGTAGAGATCGCGGGTTTGGAAGGTGCTTTCTAAGGAGCCTTGGTGCTTTGCTGCAGTGCATCTTGTAGATGTTACACACTGCTGCCACTGTGCGTCGGTGGTGGAGGGAGTGAATGTTTGTGCACAGTGTACCAATCAAGCGGGCTGCTTTGTTCTGGATGGTGTCGAGCTTCTTGAGTGTTGTTGGAGCTGCAAGTGGAGAGTATTCCATCACACTCCTGACTTGTGTCTTGTAGATGGTGGACAGGCTTTGGGGAATCAGGAGGTCAGTTACTCGCCGCAGGATTCCTAGCCTCTGACCTGCTCATGTAGCCACGGTATTTAGATGGCTACTCCAGTTCAGTTTCTGGTCAATGGTAGCCCATAAGATGTTGATAGTGGGGGATTCAGCAATGGTAATGCCATTGAATGTCAAGGGGAGATGGTTAGATTCTTTCTTGCTGGAGATGGTCATTGCCTGGCACTTGTGTGGCGCAAATGTTACAAGCCTGGATGTTGTCCAGGTCTTGCTGTATTTCTACATGGACTGCTTCAGTATTTGAGGAGTCGCGAATGGTGCTGAACATTGTGCAGTCATCAGCGAACATCCTCACTTCTGACCTTATGATGGAAGGAAGGTCATTGATGAAGCAGCTGAAGATGGTTGGGCCTAGGACACTACCCTGAGGAACTCCTGCAGTGATGTCCTGGAGTGCAGATGTTTGACCTCCAACAACCACAGCCATCTTCCTTTGCGCTAGGTATGACTCCAACCAGCAGAGAGTTTTCCCCCTGATTCCCATTGACGCCATACTCGATCAAATGCTGCCTTGATGTCAAGGGCAGTCTCTCTCACCTCACCTCTTGAGTTCAGCTCTTTTGCCCATGTTTGAATCAAGGCTGTAATGAGGTCAGGAGCTGAGTTGCCCTGGCAGAACCCAAACTGAGCATCACTGAGCAGGTTATTGCTAAGCAAGTGCTGCTTGATGACACTGTTGAAGACACCTTCCATCACTTTACTGATGATTGAGAGTAGACTGATGGGGCGGTAACTGGCTGGGTTGGACTTGTCCTGCTTTTTGCATACAGGACATACCTGGGAAATTTTCCACATTGCCGGGTAGATGCCAGTGTTGTAGCTATACTGGAACAGCTTGGCTAGGGGTGTGGCAAGTTCTGGAGCACAGGTCTTCAGTACTATTGCCGGAATATTGTCAGGACCCATAGCCTTTGCAGTATCCAGTGCCTTAAGTTGTTTCTTGATATCATGCAGAGTGAATCGAATTGGCTGAAGTCTGACATCTGTAATGCTGGGGACTTCAGGAGGGGGCCGAGATGGATCATCAACTCGGCACTTTTGGCTGAAGATTGTTGCAAATGCTTCTGCCTTATCTTTCGCACTGATGTGCTGGGCTTCCGCATCATTGAGGATGGGGATATTTGTGGAGCCCCCTCCTCCAGTTAGTTGTTTAATTGTCCACCACCATTCACGACTGGATGTGGCAGGACTGCAGAGCTTAGATCTGATCCGTTGGTTATGGGATCGCTTAGCTCTGTCTATTGCATGCTGCTTATGCAGTTTTGCATGCAAGTAATCCTGGGTTGTAGCTTCACCACGTTGACACCTCATTTTGAGGTATACCTGGTGCTGCTCCTGGCATGCCCTCCTGCACTCTTCATTGAACCAGGGTTGGTCTCCAGGCTTGATGGTAATGGTAGAGTGGGGGATATGCCGGGCCATGAGATTACAGATTGTGGTTGAGTACAATTCTGCTGCTGCTGATGGCCCACAGAACCTCATGGATGCCCAGTTTTGCATTGCTAGATCTGTTCCAAATCTATCCCATTTAGCACGGTGATAGTGCCACACAACACGATGGACAGTATCCTCAATATGAAGGCGGGACTTCGTCTCCACAAGGACTGTGCGGTGGTCACTCCTACCAATACTGTCATGGACAGAAGCATCTGCGGCAGGCAGATTGGTGAGGACAAGGTCAAGTATGTTTTTTCCTTGTGTTGGTTCCCCCACCACCTGCCGCAGACCCAGTCTAGCAGCTATGTCCTTTCGTACTCGGCCAGCTCGGTCAGTAGTGGTGCTACCGAGCCACTCTTGATGATGGACATTGAAGTTTCCCACCCAAAGTACATTTTGTGCCCTTGCCACCCTCAGTGCTTGCCCCAAGTGGTATTCAACATGGCGGAGTACTGATTCATCAGCTGAGGGAGGGCGGTAGGTGGTAATCAGTAGGAGGTTACCTTGCCCATGTTTGACCTGATGCCATGAGACTTCATGGGGTCCGGAGTCAATGTTGAGGACTCCCAGGGCAACTCCCTCCCTACTGTAGACCACTGTCCCACCACCTCTGCCGGTGGGACAGGACATACCCAGGGATAGTGATTGCAGTGTCTTGGACATTGTCGTTAAGGTATGATTCCGTGTTGCTTGACTAGTCTGTGGGACAGCTCTCCCAACTTTGGCACAAGCCCCCAGATGTTGGTAAGAAGGACTTTGCAGATCGACCGGGCTGGGTTTGCCGTTGTCGTTTCCAGTGCCTAGGTCGATGCCGGGTGGTCCGTCCAGTTCCATTCCTTTTTATTGGCTTCGTAGTGGTTAGGTACAACTGAGTGGCTTGCTAGGCCATTTCAGAGGGCATGTCAGAGTTAACCACGTTGCTGTGGGCCTGGAGTCCCATGTAGGCCAGACCAGGTAAGGACAGCAGATTTCCTTCCCTAAAGGACATTCGTTGAACCAGATGGGTTTTTACAGCAATCGAAAATAGTTTCATGCCATCATTAGACTAGCTTTTAATTCCAGATTTATTAATTAAATTCAAATTACACATTCTGCTGTGGTAGGATTCGAACCCACGTCTGCAGATCAATACCCTGGGTCTCTGGGTTACTAGTCCAATGATAATACCACTATGCCACCACCTCCCCTGCTGTAATTTGTTGTCATATCTTTTGTATACTGCCTCTCTGTTGGGAGGTGTAAATAAAAATTTCCAACATGGCTGCTCCCAGTTAAGACCTCATGTAGTTTTATTCTCAATACACAACAGGCTATTTCACTTCATGGTGGACATAGGATGAGAGGACAGGGGTGGAAAAGTCAACTACCTTAACCATTATCACACAGTGGGTGCTCGCAGTGCACAAATCGGCTGCTGTACTTCCTACATTACTGGAATGACTACGCTTCAAAGGTACTTCATTGGCTTCTAGCCCTAAAACTTAAGAGACCAATTGAAAGAAGTTAAGAGATTAGGTCTACTTAGTCTAAAAGGGTACTACTCTGCACTGCATCATAATTTTTCAACCTAATGGCATTTCGTGCTGATTCTGTATAACATATGTTACTATGGAACCGTACTCCAGTTCTTCTGAATCACTTCATAACATCATTTACTCTATTTTTCTGAAGATTTAACCACATAAAGAAGAAAATCCTGAAAGCTTTTTATCAGGGGACCAAAAGCAAAATATGATTCATAATCCTTCGGTTCAATGGCCAGTGTCATTTTTTCATTCATGTTGCTGCAGATTTATTATTTGCAACTCTGTTAGCAGATAGACTGGCACAATAAAAGAACTAACCAAACCTTTCCTTCCTGCAGCTGAAAATATATTAAAAATCTGGAAGTTTTGTCTCCAGCACTGAAAAATTGGGTCAGCGCATAAATTATTGGAGACTTTATTAAAAATTTTAAAGGGTTGGCAAGCATACATAAGTTTTTATTTCCAAAAAGAATTTTTCCAAAAGCCAGATTTTGGAGCATTTTCCAAGCTACCAGTTTGGAGCAAGAAAGGTAAATATCATCTTGCAAAAGAAAGAAGCAAACCAAGCAGGAAACTCCTGCACATACGTTTAGGAAGCGTCGCCATAAAAATATAAGCTGCAGTAATCTATAGCTTCAACATTTAGGACTCACATTACAATTCTGTCCCAATTCTATTTGTCTTTTGTAAAGATTTGCCTTCATAAAGTGGTGCTGAACAATTCTAATGAAGAGACGGCGCAAATATGGACTTATAAAATAGTTTCCATTTTTATGACAGCTTACAGTGTGCAGAAATGATTTGTAAAGATACAGTTGCTTTGTGGCTTTCCCGCTGAACGTAGTGCTGGCACTTTAACTTTGAGAATCTGTTATTGAAATTTTAAAGCAGTGAAAGTAAAAGTGAGATTACACATATGTAAAACTAACTCAATGCACCCTTTGCACTGTTAATATCCTATCGACTTATATATCTATAAAAATGTCCATAGGGGTCACTTTAACTGCTGGACAGAAAACAGGCAGTAGCGGGTCAGCTTTCTGTTAAAAGTGAAAATTCATCCCCATCATATTTCAAAATATTAAAAGGATAATGGATATTTTTTAGAACTCGAGGCAGGAAATACATAAACACTTTCTAACCTGCAAATTTCCCTCATTAAACAGAAATTAAAGACTGAATAAGCTTGGCTTATATTCTTACAAGAATAAAGTTTTATGATCTTAAAGAGACACAGCTTCATCTTTACAAGAGAATAATACATTATGCATTATCTAATTACCTTATGAAATAGTGGTGCTAATTTTGGGCTCAGTACCAAATTTTCAGTGGAGAACTGGGCGGCACAGTGGCACAGTGGTTAGCACCGCAACCTCACAGCTCCAGCGACCTGGGTTCAATTCTGGGTCCTGCTTATGTGGAGTTTGCAAGTTCTCCCTGTGTCTGTGTGGGTTTTCTCCAGGTGCTCCAGTTTCCTCCCACCACCAAAAGACTTGCAGTTGATAGGTAAATTGGCCATTATAAATTGCCCCTAGTAGAAGTAAGTGGTAGGGGAATATAGGGACAGGTGGGGATGTTGTAGGAATATGGGATTAGTGTAGGATTATTATAAATGGGTGGTTGTTGGTTGGCACAGACTCGGTGGGCCGAAGGGCCTGTTTCAGTGCTATATCTCTAAATAAATAAATAAAACTTACCACCCTATTTCTATCAATGCCAGGCTGATTGCAATTTTGGTGCACGCTAGGAAATATGCATTCAGCACTCCTGCCTGAAATGGGGAGGAGCCTTATTTGTTGCTGTAGATAGGAATCCAGTGCAATCTTAATGCTGCAAAACTAGTGCAACTTGAAGAGGTCAAACTCGTGGTCACTGAAGGACCTTCTGGAAGCTGCTTGGAAAATGCTCCAGGTGAGGTATTTTTTTAAAATTGATTTATGTGGGGTTTGGAGAAACAAACTCTTTCCTCCCACTGCCAGGTCATCTATGGAAACCCCATGCCTCCCCCCGCCCCCGCCTCATATCAGCTAGCCTTTCCCTTTAAGGAAAGGCTGCCGGCCTGGCTGTGGCGAGGAGTTGCCGGATTTTGTATTTCGCCCTCAAGGTCACACTCTGATCAGTAAGATGCCTGTCATCACTCCAAAATATGGACAGTGTGCTGATAATGAAAATGAAAAGAAAGACTTGCATTGTTCCTTTGAAGTGCAGCCACTATTGTAATGTAGGAAAATTGACAGTCAAATTGCTGACAAAAAGTTACCACAAACACAAATGTGATATTGATCGGGTAATCTGTTTCAGTGAAGTTCGTTGAGGGATAAATATTGTCTGGGATACCCAACTCCCCTACATTTCTTTGAAATAGTGCATTGGGGACCATTTACCCCCACCAGAGAGGACACAGCCCCTTGGTTTAACATCTTATCAGAAGGACAGCAGCTTTGTCTGTGGAATGCTCTCTCAGTTTTGCACTGGAGCATTGTCCTCAGATTATGTGTTCAAGTCTCTGGAGTGCAACTTGAATCCAAAATCTTGTGACTCAGAGGTGAGAGTGCTGCCATTGAGCCACAGCTGACAGCCATTTTTAGTGAGGTTGAGTCACAAAAATGATTTGGGCCTCCAGAGAAGTTCATTGGACTGCTAGTGGGTTCACTCTACCCAATGAATAGGGTGTCTCGAAAATCAACCCCATGAGCAGAATTTAATGCAGCCGTTTAAAGCGGGAATGGTGGTGTGGGGGGACGGAGTATTGTGTGGAACCGTCCGCCCAGAAATCCGGCGTCATGACGTCGTTTCCAGATTTTGACAACGGCGGGAAAACACCAAGATGGCATTGCAGCCCCGATGCGTCGGGAAGCTATTTTAAATTGCTGAGCAGTTGTCTGTAATACATTTACATCTAATTATCCTCAATTTAATGGTTGGCACTTGATTTAGTGGATGGCTGGTGGCACTCACATACCTTTGGGTTCACAACCATTAAAAGCTGATGGCACCGAGGTGAGAGGCTTCAGTGCCACAATGGGGAGGCAGTCCTAAGCAGCTGCTTAGGGGAAAGGGGGGTTGGTGTGTGGTTCAGAGACCATTGTCAGACTGTGTTGCTATGTGCTCTGCAAGGGGTTTGGGGTCTTAGGGGCTCTGCAAGGGACTGCGAGGGTTTGCAGCGGGGGGTGCCGCTGTAATGGCTAACCAAACTGCTGTGTGAGATGTTTAGTCAATCATTCTGCTAGATGAAAGGGTTGGCTATCAGCAAGAGTGGGCACTGAGGGTCATCAGGGACTCAGCCAGGAGAACTGTCAAAAGCTCAGATGCCAAGACCGGGTCATTTCTGCAACAACAGTGCTCTGTAGGCCCATGGGTCCCCTGGCATGGGTCTCATACACCCTGTCTTTTTGGACCCCCATGGCATAATGCAGCGCCTCCGACAGAGGGAGGGCCAAGAGGCAGCTGTGTCTGCCCATGAAGCTCCACAACAAGAGTAGCAGCAGTCGGCTATGCCAAGAAGGGCCCACCTGTGCTAGAGAGAGTACCAGACTCGAATCAGCTACTTCCATATGTCCAAACTGCATGGTCAACAAAGACTACAGTTCTCCAGGGACTGACTTATGTGCCTTGCCGCAGAATGAGTTGAAGCCTATAGGGTTTAGGGGTCACCCTATGCCAGTGTGCCTGAAGACCACCGTGGCACTAAATGTCTCCGCATCTGGATCTACCGGGGACATGTGTGGAGACTCCCAGGCAGCAGGCCAATGACTATATGCACTACCCAACCGACTGTGACAGTCAGGCCGAGAGGGCTATCGCATTCGGGGCCATCGTCGCATTTCCCCAGGTGCAAGATGTGATAGATTGCACTCCTGTGGCCATGAAGGCTCTCCCAGACCAAACAACAGTATTCATCAACAGGAAGGGCTTTCATTCAATCAACATTCAACTGGTCTGCGACCACCAAAAGCGTTTCCTGCAGCTGTGTGCCCGCTTCCCGGGAAGCAGCCATACATACTCCGACTATCACAGGTGCCAGGGCTTTCAGGCCCTCCGCTCGCCTTCAGGGATGGAGTCTCAGGGACGAGGATTACCCATTGAATATATAGCTACTGACGCCTGTGAGGAACCCTCACAATGCAGCAGAGGAGAGGTATAGCACTTGCCATGGCTCCACCCAAGCAACAATTGAACAGGTCATTGGGCTACTGAAAATAAGATTCCACTGCCTCGATCAATCTGGAAGAGCCCTGCAGTATGCCCCAGTGAGGGGCTTGTGTGTCCTGGTGTGCTCTGCACAATCTAGCACTGCAGAGGGGGGAGACTTTACATGATGATGAGATGCCTGAGCGATACTCCTCCAGCAACAAGGAGGACGTGGAGGAAGGAGAGGAGCAGGCAGCACTGGATGGTGAAGTCCTTGCACGGAGGCCAGGCAGATTGAGCGACATGCCAAGGAGGCAAGAGACAATCACCCATTTCCAGCCACCCTGATGTCCACTCACAGAGAAACCAATAAAGACTCACCTATCTGCATGTAATCTGTTAACTCCTTTCCCTTTGTGTTCCCTGGTTTGCAAAGAGCTGCAATCTGCGTTAGTTCTCATGGGAGAACATATATTAATGAGGGCTGTGGTCACATTGACATTCCACTAAGGGGGAAGGGTAAATTCAGCAGCTGACAATTAAGGCATAATGAAAAATGGCTTTCAGACAATGATTGTTAATGATTTGAATGGAAGAACTTATTATTAATCAATACATGTAAGATTTCTGACACCCGTGAAACCCAAGTGTGGCTCGGTGGTTTTCTTAATATGTTTGCAAGTGCTCCGACATGGTGTGATCCCTGCTACAGCAGCTGGGCTGGAGGCAGGCTGCTGATCAGGCTGCCCTTTGGCCTGGGATGATTTTGGCAGGTGTCTTCTGGCTGCCTGAGGCCTGGAAAGCCCCAGCTGTCTGAGGGGTTCCTGCACTGGTGCAGACTCTCCTCAGGCATCACAGCTGCTGGAGCTGGACAGTGGCAGAGGGGCTGAAGAGCCACTATCCACACTTGGAACACCCAGAGGGGAGCCCCAGATGTGGAGGGCAGCCTCGCCTGTTCCCTTTCAAGGCTTGCTTGACCCTCCCTGCTCACCAGACAAGGACAAGGAGCAGGAGAAGTCTCCAGGCACCTGGTCCTTTACTCGCCTTGTCACTGCCATGTCAAACTCATGACCAAGGTGATGGTGTGCAGGCCTGCGCACATCTGTGGGATCTAGCTCTTCATGAGGGTCGCCAAACTCTCGCTGGAGGAAGCCATGCACTTACATGCCTGAGACATGACAGCACTCATGTCACAGATGGACTCTTCCATCGTCCACTCAGGCCTGCGCGTGGCCTTGAGCATCTCCGTCAGGTATTGCCTTACCTCTCTCTGCAATTCCAGAATTCCTGTACTGTCGGCACCAGAGGCTAGTCATCACGCTGGGGATCAGCATGGGCCTGGCCACCCAGAGTCCTTCAGCTGGCAGAGGCCTTGGCTGTCTCAGCCTCAGCCGGTGTGTGGTGCTGTCACCAGCTTGAGACCCTGAGTCTAAAGCCGAGCAGTTAACCACCAAGGTGAAAGTATCTGCGCTAGTGGAAGGTGCAGGAGACTAATGGGATGGTGCATCCTCTGACTGCTCCTCCTCAGAGGTGGACAGCTGACCCCTGCAGCTGTGGTCTCCTGCACACGCCAACCTGCATGAGAGAACACAAACATGTATGGGTTAGGCTGTGCAGATCCTGTCATGCCAACAATACATGATGTGGATCTCCAGAAGTAATGTGTGTGTCAATGGAGGCCAATCCTCACTTTCTTGCACAGAGACTCCAGTCTGTCAGTCTGATATTGCATGGCCACCATGGATCCCTACCAATTCCAATGTCTCTTCCTCGACTGGGGTGAGAGGACACAGATCAGGAACTCGTCCGCCTGTTCGGGCTGTCTCCCTCCTGTTGTGGGCCCTCTTGCTCTGCAAGAGGAAGGATGGTGATAGTAACAAATTGCAGAGAGATCAATATGACAGTTCTGCTAATGACTGCCCTTCGTCCCCGACTGGGGAGATCTGATATCTCTCATGCTGACACACGTTGTCACGGGAGTTAATGGGGGTGAGCTATGAAGGAAGGTGCCTGTGGCCGAGATGCAGCCATTCATCTGTCAGGATGAGGTGATGCCTTCGCCCATCGCTGTGGTCACCCATGTCACGCACCCTCCCACATAGTCATATGCAATCCCCAAAAAGGAGAGAGGTGTGGAGCAGTCACCTTGGATGAACGCAGGAAGTCGTTGACCCTGTTTTGGCACTGCACCCAGCTCCAGCGGGTGACCTCACGGCTGCTGACTTCCTCTGTGATCTCCACCCAGGTTTGCTTGATCGGGTGGGAGGACGTCTTCTTGCCATTGCTAGGGAGAAGAATCTGCAGGGAGGCATCACTAAATTGTGGGGCCACCCTGTGTCTCGCCTCGGCCATCCTATGTTGTCCTCCTCAGGATGGTTGTGGGGTCCAGGAATCAGTCTAACAATGCTTTCAGCAGTAAAATGGAAGTTGCCAATGACACTAAGGCTGGAGTGAATGCAGGGCTGGCTGGCCTTTAAACATAGTGCCAGCACCTGCTCTGGAGTCATCTGACGCTGTAATCGGCAATCCGCCTCCTCCCGCTATGCGATTGGTGGGGTCCCGCACCTCCACTATGTAAAATAACCAGCTGCTGCATGATCACAGTGGGGCAGCCGCCCACGTGACGGATGGGAACAGTGCCCATTTCTGGCGGGTTCATTAAATTCAGCCCATGTGTCTTATTAACTGAATGGCTTGGATTTTGTGGTAGTAACAATGGCAAAACTGTCAGCATTCACTATGATTACTCCTCTGAAACTGATAGCAACTTCTGGAGTCCGCACAAGCACAGTTAAATGTGGAAATCCAGAATTGTTTAGTTTAGAGATACAGCACTGAAACAGGCCCTTCGGCCCACCGAGTCTGTGCCGACCATCAACCACCCATTTATACTAATCCTACATTAAACCCATATTCCTACCACATCCCCACCTGTCCCTATATTTCCCTACCACCTTCCTATACTAGGGGCAATTTATAATGGCCAATTTACCTATCAACCAGCAAGTCTTCGGCATGTGGGAGGAAACCGGAGCACCCGGAGGAAACCCACGCAGACACAGGGAGAACTTGCAAACTCCACACAGGCAGTACCCGGAATCGAACCCGGGTCGCTGGAGCTGTGAGGCTGCGGTGCTAACCACTGCGCCACTGTGCCGCCAATTGCTGTCAATGTTTCTATGCTTTCAGACAGGGTGTGCTGTTGAAGACCCCCAGATAGCAATCAAATAAGAATCAGCAAACTGAAGAAAATTTGCTGTTTTACATCATTAGTCTGACTGTAAAAACCCTTCAAAAAGTTACACCTTTTTGAATGAGGAGGAAGTGGGTTTTTAAACAGTGTACTTAGCTCATAATTACTGTTAAACAGTCTCATTGACCCTGAAAAGCTATTTTTATATTTGTGGAATGTCAAAAGGGGAGGCTGTGGCGTAGTTGTAATGTCACTGGACCAGTAATCCAGAACTCAGGCTCATACTTTGGGGACATGGATTTGAATCCCACCAGAGTGGCGCAGTGATTAGCACTGCAGCCTCACAGCTCCAGCAACCCAGGTTCGGTTCTGGGTACTGCCTGTGTGGAGTTTGCAAGATCTCCCTGTGGCTGCGTGGGTTTCTGCCGGGTGCTCTGGTTTCCTCCCACAGCCAAAGACTTGCAGGTTGATAGGTAAATTGGTCATTGTAAATTGTCCCGAGTGTAGGTAGGTGGTAGGAGAATTGAGGGAAGGTGGGGATGTGGTAGGGAACATGGGATTAATGTAGGATTAGTATAAATGGGTAGTTGATGGTCGGCACAGACTCAGTGGGCCGAAGGGCCTGTTTCAATGCTGTATCTCTCTATGACGGCAGCTGGTGAAATTTGAATTCAATTAATATATCTGGAATTGAAAAGCTAGCCTAATGGTGACAATGAAACCATTGTTGATTGCTGTAAAAACCCATCTGGTTCATTACTGTCCTATAGGGAAGGAAATCTGCTGGCCTACATGTGACTCCAGACCCACAACAATGTGTTTGACTCTTAAAATGCCCTCTGAAATGGCCTAGCAAGCCACTTAGGTCAAGGGCAATTAGGGATGGGCAATAAATGCTGGCCAAGCCAGCAAAGTCCACATCCCAAGAACTGAATTAAAAAAAAATTCTCCATTATGAGTAAAAAAAAATCATTTTTTATTTCTTTTAAAAGTTTATGATAATTTAGCTTCTATCATAAACCCATGTGTATGGTCTAATCATTTATTTCGCTTTCTGTAAAATGTTCATTTAAAAGTAAAAAAATTCAGGGCATTTTACTTCCTGGTTTGCTGTCTGTGAGAATACTACAGGAGAGACATGTTCCTGTGAAAATGAGGGATAGAAATGGCAAGATTAGGGAACCATGGATGACAGGTGAAATTGTGAGACTAGCTAAGAGGAAAAAGGAAGCATACATAAGGTGTAGGCGGCTGATGAAAGACGAAGCTTTGAAAGAATATCGGGAATGTAGGACCAATCTGAAACGAGGAATTAAGAGGGCTAAAAGGGGTCATGAAATATCTTTAGCAAACAGGGTTAAGGAAAATCCCAAAGCCTTTTATTCATACATAAGGAGAAAGAGGGTAACTAGAAAAAGGATTGGCCCACTAAAGGACAAAGGAGGAATGTTATGCTTGGACTCAGAGAAAATGGGTGAGATTCTAAACGAGTACTTTGCATCGGTATTCACCGAGGAGAGGGACATGACGGATGTTGAGGTTAGGAACAGATGTTTGATTACTCTAGGTCAAGTCGGCATAAGGAGGGAGGAAGTGTTGGGTATGCTAAAGGGCATTAAGGTGGACAAGTCCCCAGGTCCGGATGGGATCTATCCCAGGTTACTGAGGGAAGCGAGAGAGGAAATAGCTGGGGCCTTAACAGATATCTTTGCAGCATCCTTAAACACGGGTGAGGTCCCGGAGGACTGGAGAATTGCTAATGTTGTCCCCTTGTTTAAGAAGGGTAGCAGGGATAATCCAGGTAATTATAGACCGGTGAGCCTGACGTCAGTGGTAGGGAAGCTGCTGGAGAAGATACTGAGGGATAGGATCTATTCCCATTTGGAAGAAAATGGGCTCATCAGTGATAGGCAACATGGTTTTGTGCAGGGAAGGTCATGTCTTACCAACTTAATAGAATTCTTTGAGGAAGTGACAAAGTTGATTGATGAGGGAAGGGCTGTCGATGTCATATACATGGACTTCAGTAAGGCGTTTGATAAGGTTCCCCATGGCAGGCTGATGGAGAAAGTGAAGGCGCTTGGGGTCCAAGGTGTACTAGCTAGATGGATAAAGAACTGGCTGGGCAACAGGAGACAGAGAGTAGCAGTAGAGGGGAGTTTCTCAAAATGGAGACGTGTGACCAGTGGTGTTCCACAGGGATCCGTGCTGGGACCACTGTTGTTTGTGATATACATTAATGATTTGGAGGAAAGTATAGGTGGACTGATTAGCAAGTTTGCAGACGACACTAAGATTGGTGGAGTAGCAGATAGTGAAGGGGACTGTCAGAGAATACAGCAGAATATAGATAGATTAGAGAGTTGGGCAGAGAAATGGCAGATGGAGTTCAATCAGGGCAAATGCGAGGTGATGCATTTTGGAAGATCCAATTCAAGAGTGAACTATACAGTAAATGGAAAAGTCCTGGGGAAAATTGATGTCCAGAGAGATTTGGGTGTTCAGGTCCACTGTTCCCTGAAGGTGGCAACGCAGGTAAATAGAGTGGTCAAGAAGGCATACGGCATGCTTTCCTTCATCGGACGGGGCATTGAGTACAAGAGTTGGCAGGTCATGTTACAGTTGTATAGGACTTTGGTTCGGCCACATTTGGAATACTGCGTGCAGTTCTGGTCGCCACATTATCAAAAGGATGTGGATGCTTTGGAGAGGGTGCAGAGGAGGTTCACCAGGATGTTGCCTGGTATGGAGGGCGCTAGCTATGAAGAGAGGTTGAGTAGATTAGGATTATTTTCATTGGAAAGACGGAGGTTGAGGGGGGACCTGATTGAGGTGTACAAAATCATGAGAGGTATAGACAGGGTGGACAGCAAGAGGCTTTTTCCCAGAGTGGGGGTTTCAATTACTAGAGGACACGAGTTCAAAGTGAAAGGGGAAATGTTTAGGGGGGATATGTGTGGAAAGTTCTTTACGCAGAGGGTGGTGGGCACCTGGAACGCGTTGCCAGCGGAGGTGGTAGACGCGGGCACGATGGAGTCTTTTAAGATGTATCTAGACAGATACATGAATGGGCAGGAAGAAAAGAGATACAGAACCTTAGAAAATAGGCGACATGTTTAGAGAGAGGATCTGGATCGGCGCAGGCTTGGAGGGCCGAAGGGCCTGTTCCTGTGCTGTAATTATCTTTGTTCTTTGTTCAACGTGATTGGCAGCTTACCCTGCTTGATGATACCACTGTTGCTGAATCCCTGGAGATCCCCTTTGACTTGGCGCCAGATTCAAACTGACATCAGGAAAGGGGAAGTCCACACTACAGAGATCGCTAGATCTTTGTGAACAGCTTTCTTTGAGGTAGATACCATTGCTTCATCGCTAACCATGAAATCCAGGCCAATGTAAGCAATACCACGGGAAATCTACTATTCTTCTAAAATATTTTTGTGACTTCAGTGCTTCAAGATATCCCAACACTCTTGGCAGATTCTGAGCAACTCTCATTTCTCAAGACTTACTGTTTACATTTGTTTTCAGATGTGATTTTGAGAAAAAAACAATTGTATATTGAAAACATGATTCAAATGTTTGCAATCACTTTATTTCTGCAATCTTAAAATACTAAAGGGTCTTCGATTTCCTAGCATTAACAGCCCTGATGTTGATAAGAATTAAGAATATGAACATACGAATTAGGAGCAGGAGTAGGTGACTCGGCCCTTCAAGCCTGCTCCGCCATTCAATAAGTTCATGGCTGAACTGATTACTCGACATTTCCATCTACCCCCGATAACCTTCCACCCCCTTGCTTATCGAGAATCTATCTACCTCTGACTTAAAAATATTCAAAGACTCTGCTTCCACCGCCTTTTGAGGAAGAGAATTCCAAAGACTCATGCCCCTCTGAGAGAAAAAAAATGTCTCCTCATCTTTGTCTTAAATGGGCGATCCCTTATTTTTAAACAGTGACCCCTAGTTCTAGATTCTCCCACAAGGGGAAACATCCTTTCCGCATCCATGGAAAAAGACACTCAACAATATCAAGTTAAATGATCTGTACTCCCATATCTACTTTCCCTCATTTTACAGTTCTCTGACCATTCTTTTTTTTTTTGCTTATGTATTATAATGAATAAAGTACACAATTATACAACTAGTGATTTAGAGATAAAGGCTTTTACCAATCATTCATTAAGAAGGCTTTTTCTGAATGATGTGTCTCTATTCCAAGCACTATCGTAGTATTAAAAACATAAAAATGTGTTAGAAAACAAGTCATAAATGTCTTCCCTTAAACTTGGTCTGGCAAGCTTGTTATCCCAAATAATAACATAATGTGCAACCCCAGAGTGTAGAAACAGTAAAAGCATGGAAACAACGGAAACTATAGGACTCTCAGCCAAAACAGTAAGTAGATCAGATTTTTATAATTGCCTATTTTGGGTGAACTTTGTGCTAAACTAAGCAAAGGATGGCAATTTTGGGGAACTGGAACATTTTTTCCTATTTATGACTCATATAAGCAGTCTGAGATCATGCCTTAATTTGTTGAAAATTTGTGCCCTACACATCTATGGCATATAGCATTATTACCATTAAGAAATGCCAGGAAATTATGGCATGAGTGACATTATGTATGCCATGCCATGATTTGTTGAGGCTTCTGCACTGTTCTGCAAAGAGCTTGTTGAAAACAATTGAACTGCTAATTATCTTAACTCCACCCTCCATTAAAATCAATGACAAGATTTAATTTGATGAATTAGTGCTACTGTGATCACCACAGCCACTTAGACTGTTACAGAATGGTACCGGAAGACTCGAATCAGTAAAGTATTCAATCACTCAGCAGGTTGTCTGAGGATAACATTTTTACTGACTTGTTCTGAGAACTTCATTGAAATCTTAAACCTCAATTAAGTAATAAAATGTGTTTTGACAGCCAGGCATGTTTGGACTTTTTCCTGACTGATATTATTTTAATGCTAATATTTATTGAGCCAGTGCACTAAGCATGGTTTGCAATCGGTAATGACATCTGTCCAGGGATTACACGCAGTTCGGGAGACAATCCCTATGCATGCGGGTCCCTTCTTAATGCCAACTTATATATTTATACCTTTTCAGTACAAAGGCATTAATTAGATTAAACTTGACCTGGACATTTTCTCCATGCACACTGTGACACATCTCAGGAGATTACATGGTTTCTGGTGGAGCGAAGTGTATCTATTATGATAACACCGGGTATCACAATTGGATAGGACAGGCTGGATGGAACATCATTGCTCATAATATTAAGTCAGAGAAATTGCTGTGAAACGTGTCCCTGTTAAATAGCATGTTGTTCCATTCTGTCAGGCCCCTGGACCTTGGATGTTTATCAGACATTGGCCATGTTGCTCCCAATCTGCCCCTCTGCTTCTAACGAGGTATTCTAATTACCTTTCCAGCTGGAGTGAATTTGCTGTTGGAGGATTAGTGAGCACCATGGTCCAATATATTGTGTTTGCACCAATCTCACCATTGCAGCAAATTGCGGCCCCATGTTGAGAATGCAATTCATAGTATAAATTTTTAATTCTCTTCATTAATGTCACAATTATTTGTATTAACGTTTGTCCATTGCCAATGGTAGAAAAAGGATAAGATACGATTATATATTTTGTGACATCACAGTTTTATTCGTTCCAACTAAATGATCTTCAAGTTTTCTTGGCTGTATCTCTTCATATGCCTTTTTAGCTGATGGGATTATGTGTTGAAATAAGGATAAAGAGAATGAGTATACTTTAAATAAGTATTAACAATATTGAGTAAGCATGTGCTTGCGAAGAAAAATCTGCACCCTTTTGCAAAACCAACTTACAGAGGTAATAATATAGCAGATTCGTATGTAATGTATTATGTACTCCCATTAGCTGCTCAATGCAGATTGCACCAGAACCATTTGGTGCCAGGCCTTCTCTTGGCTTTGATGCAGATGGACATCAGCTAAATACCAGAGAAGAGATGAGATTAACTGTCCTCAATATCAATTATATTATCAAGAAACATTGGCTGAGTTAAATGGCGATCAAAGAAAGAATCCTTCAGCATCTGGAGTTCTACCTAACATGTGGCAATACAGATATAGTTGTTGGAGTCAGAGCTCCTCAGGCCATGACCTCAGTCCAAACAACTTGTGTTTTTTCATCAATGATCTTCCTTCTTCCTCTGTTCAAAGTGGGTCCTCCCATAATTAAACAGATGTACCAGCATTCAACATTTTGTAATTGGACCAGCTATACAGTTACTACAAGAGTCCAGCAGAAAATAGCTATATTCCTAACACATCAAAGCATCTCCACCAAAAGGATAAAGAGGTGGAAAACTCAATATTAGCCAGGATAGGTGCAGCTACGACAATACTCAAAAAGTTCAACATCATCCAGGAGAGAGTAGTTTGTTTAGTGTTCCTGTCAATGAGCTCACTCCACCCCTTCCACCATTGGCATATTATTGCTGCAGGATGTGCTATCCACAGAATTCACAGCAACTACTTGGTGAACTTACTTCAACAGCAGCTCCCAACCTCCTGACTTCTAGCATCAAGAGCAGCAATGCCATAGGAACACCATCACCTCCAAATTCTCCAAGTCACACCCCATTCTGAAGCGAACATATATTAATCGATCTTCCATTATCGCTGGGTTTATTACTGGTCTAAAAACTCCCTGAACAAGGTAACAATACGACTTTAAGATGAGAAGAATACAAAAGTATTGAAGAACATGAGAAAACACCATTTAGCCTGTTTCGTTACCTAAATTTAAAAGGCTAACACCTTACTGCATTTTGAATGTGCTTAATTTGTTTGAATCTACTTATCCTGCCTGTATTATGCAAATTGCATTTTGGGTTTTATTAATAGGGATAGGCCTCAATTAGAGTACAGTGTAACAGTGTGGTATCTTGAACATCTAAGTATAGAAAGAGCATTGAACATACGATCTAAGGTGATAAACTATAGCTCATGAAGAGAGGTTTGAGATACTGCAAGTATTTCCACTGGCTCAGAGAATGCTAAGACGGGAATTAATATAGGTTGATTAAAGAAAATTATGAAAGGCTTTGATAGGGTGAAGAGGGAAAGAGCGTTTCCTCTAGTTAGGGAGCCAGTGATGTGGAGTCTTCAATTTAAAACTGTCAGTATGAGAATGAGAGAGAGGTTGGATGAAAGTTCTTTACACAGAGTTGATAAAGCATGGAATGCATTGTCACAGGGTGTAGTTGAAGCACAGACCATTAATCCTTTTAGGAGAAGAGTAGATAAGCAGATGAAGTAAAAGAAGACACAAGGCAATGTGGAGAGAGCAGGCAGTGACATTAGCCTTGGATTGCTGTATTGAAGTGCCAGCATAAACATGATGAGTTGAATGGCCTCCTTCTGTGCTGTAAACCTCTGTAATTCTAATGTTCCAGATATTTAATACTTTTTGAGTGTGTTCTAACCAATGTGTTGTAAAGCCTCAACATAACCAGGATCAGTAACCAGAGGACACAGATTTAAGAAAGTTGGCAAAAGAACCAGAGGGGAGATGAGGAGAAACTTTGTTATGCTGTTATGATCAGGACTGCACTGTCTGCAAGGGTGAAATAAGCAGATTCAATCGCAACTTTCAAAAGGGAATTGAATCAATACTTGAAAAGTTAAAATTTGGAGGGCTGTGGGGCAAGAGCAGGAGAGTGGAATTAATTGGACAGCCCTTTCAAAGAGTCAGCACTGGCACAATGGGCTGAATGACCTCCTCCTATCCTGTCTGGTTCTATGGTAACCTTGGCAGACCTATGCTGTAGTATTCTGGCTGTACACTCCAACATTCTATTTGCTTTTAAAAAAAAATTGTTTTGCCAGATTTTTAAAAAAATATTCTTTATCACAGCAATGTCCAAATGACAGCCCATGGACATATGTGACCCACAAGCCCTCTTGGTTATTTGTCCTGTTTGACTTTTGTGCGCCTGGAGGCTTGGAAAGGCTCATTGGTGGATAAATCCTCAGCCAGAGCACTAAAATCCATCAGTATCTGTAGCTTACCATGCATGCAAATTAACAGGGACATTGATTTAAATTTTATTGGTGGCCCTGGAGGTTCCATTGATTGCCCTAAGGAGCTATCAAAGGTTAAAAAAATGTGGGCACGCCTGCTTCACTACATTGTCTAGACATCAGAGGTGCCAAGTCTATTATTGTTTCCATGTCCCTTCCCAAGTCTCCGTATGCTAGTTCTGTTCCATTTTCCGTACTTTTATATTACACATTTTTAATTCAATGTGCAATATTTTGGCAGTAGTATTTTTTTCCCCATGTTTCAGCCGAACTGCTCAACAGCCATACTGATCTAATTCCAAAATGATTTATGTCTCTATTGCTCCCTATTTTAGTATAATTTCAAACTTCACTAGCTTACAATTGTTTTTAGCATTTAGTCCACTTTCTGTAGATTTAAGATGTTCATGTGAATCCAAGTGGTGCCTGATAGTTATCAAACAGCAATCACTGAGAAATACACAAATGTTAACTTAGCCTAAAGAGCATTAGTATGTTTCCTATAATTCATAAACATATTAATGACATCCTTTGTACAGAAGGAGATGGATTATTTTACTATAATGTAAAAATTGATTGCAGCAGGTAAATATATAATACTCTAACTCTAATATCTGCAGAGATGATTTATGTCAGTAAAATTTAGTGCAATAGTTTTCCAGAAATGTTTCTTTTGTAAATTCAATCTCATTCTTATCCCAAGAGAAAGAAAGGAAAAACTTGCACATTTTTGGTGCTTTATGCTGTCCTCAGATGTTTCAAAGTGCTTCACAAGTAATAAATTACTTTCAAAGTGCAATCACTGTTGCTACATCGGCAAACATTGTAGCCAATTTGCACACAGGCCCCACATATAGCAAATTAGATTAATCACTGGTTGATCTATTTATGGTATGTTGGCTGAGGGAAGAATGTTGGCCAGGACACTGGGAGAACTTTGCTCTTGTATTGTTCCATGGGACATTTTACATCCACTAAAGGAGGCAGACAGGACCTGGATTTAACTTCTTATCTGAAAGAAAGCACCTCTGACAGTGTTGCATCCCCTTCGGTACTATACTGAAGTGGCAGCCTGGATTATATGTATAAATCCAATAATGAGTCTTGTATTCGAAGCTTATTGTGGCACCATATTGATGTAAAGCATCCAGTCATCCTTCCCCACTTCTTGATTTTGTTCATTCTATAAAGGGTTTTGCTGTTCTCCCAATTTCCAGTTCTGATGAAATTATTGCACCTGAACCATCACTTATTACTTCCCTTCTAGATGCTGACAAACCAGCAGCATACTTTCAGTATTTTCTGTTTTATGCCTTTTGTCAATATTTAAATTTTCTTGATTTACCTCACCTATTATACTTGTCAATCTTGGTATCCTCCTGGACTATGGGCCTTGGTTCTCCTCTTTATTTTCTCAATAAATACTGTGTCGTGGAGATACACAACAAAATTCACCAGCCACAATGATAGTTGTCAGTGAAAGCAACTGAAGATGCAATTCTGTTATAATTCCAACAGAAAACCACAAGGAATTTTGAAGGAAAAAACATTAAACACCAGGGAAAATGTAAACAAAGCAGAGAGCTAGCAACCAAGTAAAAAAGGCCCAAAGGCAAGCAAAGAGACAAAACACTGAGAGAATAACAAAATACTTTGAGGCACTGATTTTCCTCTTAAATATTAAGAAGCCTGAAGTCCCCATTCCAAACTCTGCTCTCTAGCCATTGACTCCATTCCTCTTCCTAGAAAATGTCTAAGGCTGAACCAGACTGTTTGCAACCTCAATATCATATTTGACCCCGAGATGAGCTTTCAACCACATATTTACACCACCACTAAGTCTGCCTATTTCCAACTCTGTAACATCACCCGACTCTGACCCTGCCTCAGCTCATCTGCTGCTGAAACCCTCATCCAAGCCTTTGTTACCTTCAAGCTTGACCATTCTAATGCACTTCTGGCCAGCCTCCCATGTTCTGCACTTTGTAAACTTGAGGTTATCCAAAACTCTACTGCCTGTGTCCTAACTCACACCAAATCCCATCAACTTGTTACCCCTGTGCTCACTGACTGACACTGGCTCCTAGTTAAGCAACACCTCAGTTTTAAAATTCTCATCCTACTTTTCAAATCCCTCCATGGCCTCACCCCTCCCTATCTCTGCAGCCCAACAACCCTCCGAGATATTTGCATTCATCTAATTCTGGCCTGTTGAGCATCCCCAATTTTAATTGCTCAACCATTGGCAGCCATGCCTTCAGCTGCCCAGGACCTAAGCTCTGGAATTCCCTCCCTAAATCTCGCCGCCTCTCTATCTCGCTTTCCTCCTTTAAGTTGCTGATTAAAACCTACCACTTTGACTGAGCTTTTGATCATATTGATCAATATCTCCTTATGTGTCTTGGTCATATTTTGTTTTCTAATGCCACTGTGAAGCACCTTGGGACATTTTGTGATGTTAAAGGCACTATATGATGTTTTTGTTGTTCTGATGCTGACTGTGACAGTGGATGTTAACAGCACTCAAAATTCCTGGGTCACTGTACTTGCATCTTTAATCACAGATCCAGATAGGAAAGGGTAAATAGGAACTCCTGGTACTAGAGGTAGTTTGTCAGAAAGTGAAATATAAAGGCAAGTGTCGAGAAAACATTGCAACAATAGTGGGAAAGAGCCGAGGAGTGGGACTAACTGGATTGCTCTTTGAAAGAGTTGGCAAAGACACAATGGGTTGACTGGCCTCCTTCTGTACTATTCTATGATCCTAATTCTAATGAGAGGGCAACAATTCTGACATCCTTTAGAAGGCTCAAACGCCATCACATCAGACAAAAATAGAGGCAAAAGAAGCCCCATGTGGAAGCCTGAGAAAGTAGATAATTGGTTTTGTCACTTGCTGTGTCAACCCTATAGTGCATGTTAGCAGCAGGTGTAGCAGCTTGCATAGCTCTGCTGACACAAACCCTATGAAGGCACTTTCCATCATCTATGTTAAGTGGGAGTGACAAAGGCTGTAAATAGGTGTGGTCAGTCAGGCTTTACTGCATTTGTGCAGGATCATGTAAAGCATGAAATTCTGTGATTGCTGCTGGGGCAGAAATAGATCCCAATGGGGTTTTCCAATGAGGAAAATTGACCCCTGAGTTTTAAATATATTGTTTGTGTATACGAAATTTTTTTCTATTTTTCCATTTACACGTTCAGTGAATCAGAACATCTAAAATGTACATGTTATTTGGGCCCTGATATTTATGGAGAGTGGGTGAGAGCATGCAGGAAGCTGAAAATGGTTAAAGAATCTGGTAAAGCTGGGGAAGTGGGTTCAGCAGGACCTTTTTCTCATTCTATTGTTCCCTTTCTTGCCCGGCAACCGGCTGCTGAGAGGGAAACCAGTAGCAGGAGGGGTTGGTTCCTAGCAATCGGGGTTGGGGGTGCAGGGGAGAAGGCTGGAGAACATAGTGATGGGAAAAGCGAGGCCATAGGGACTGGGGAGGCCAGAAAACACAGCAGGGAAGGAAGAGAGAGGCCACGATCAGTTGGAAGGGGGTTGTCAAAGGCTTTCTTGTTCCTCTTAACCCACAAGGAGTGCTGTAAAAGGCATTAACCTTCTGGAGCTTGCAGACCCTCCTCCCTTTCACGGAAATCTAGGAAACCAGCGCAGTGGCAGTGAATTTTAAATTGGGCTCCCAATTTCACTGTAGGAGCCCAATTTAAAAATGTTAATGAATCAGATGTCTTGCTTTCTGCCGTGAGGATGCGCTTAAGTTCTAACCCCACCTCGAGTCTCTCCCTCCCATCATGGAGTGGGTGGGTGAGGGATTAATATCGAGGCCATGGTATTTTTCTAACTTAAGATGTGCACAAGAAAGTAAGAGGTTTACATGAAATATTTCCAGTATGACTTTGGGACATAGACCTTGCTCTAATACAATCTTACTTGTGCACAGAACCTGGGCTCACTGCAAATCAGCGGGTTGTGAAACATGCAAAAACGTTGTGCAAGAGGTGATCATTTGTGATTCTAGCCAGCAACCCTCTCCTAGGTCAGGTGTTGGCTCCCCTCGAGAGGGTTAAAATGGAGAATTTGGCAGTAATCCAATTTTATGTTTGGTTCAGGGACCAATACTATTTCACTAGACATACTTGTGTCTGCTTTAAGCACATAAATGTAAATTAGGAAAACTGAGCCATAATGAACAACCCAATGAAATTTACAAAGTAAGTCTATAGTAGCATTTTTATTTTGCTGTTCAGTGAGATTCCTAAAAGATGGAAGGTTTTACTTTTTACTGTTCAAGACTTTCACACAAGGCATCATTAAGCATGAAATCAATGGAGATATGATTAGCTGCGGTACAATGTGTTGACACAAACAGATCGCGTCAGCTGATGTGAAATTTTCGAGCATAGACTGAGACCTCAATTCCAGACATTCAACGCTCTGATTAACTTTTTGATAGACAGTTGGCAACTCAAAATAGGAAATGTACTGAATACATAGTGAAATACTGAAGAGGCCTTGTGAATGAATGCAGTACGAGAAACTATGTCAATTATTTTGCTGAATACTATAGGTGCTATGGTGTATCTGTAATGCAGCATCCATCATGGTATCTTTTAGTCCATATTATTTCTGTTGCTTAAAATGTACAGTGCATCTTTGCTATGCTTTCTCTTGAATTTTGCATGTTAAATAAGCGATTCATTGAACTCTTCATGAATGAAACATTTTTTCAATTATAGGAATATTGTAGGTGAGCTATGCATTTCAGCAATGAATGGAACATTGTTTTAAATTGTACTAATATACATGTACTGGGTTCCAAGGGATACATTCTTTAGCAAAACCAACTGGCAACCAATTTTAAGTGTTATGATGTCCTTTGAATCACATTACATAGCGATGGTAAAATCAACAATAATATAGAATCAGTGATGCTTAATGCAGTCCAGCTATCACTCTACATTTACTTTAAAAAAGTGACTTTGAAAAACTAGAGGCAGGACTATCTACCCTGAAACATGCAAACAAGCAACTGAGCATAACAAGAGAGAAGTTTTGAATTTGTTTAAGTGTTTATAATGCAATGCATACTGAGGCAAGGGCAACAGTATATTTGCATGCAAATATTACAGACTATAATTTTGATCTGTATTTGGGCTTGTCGAGCCTTTGATGAAAATTCTGTATATAGTCTTATGATTCATAGACCATTGAGGAAAATATACACACAAACGTACGAACATACGAATTAGGAGCAGCAGTAGGCATTGCAATGACTATCCCTGGGCATGTCCTATTCCACCGGCAGGACAGACCCAGCAGAGGTGACGGGACAGAGGTCTACAGTAGGGAAGGAGTTGCCCTGGGAGTCCTCAACATCGACTCCGGACCCCATTAAGTGTCATTGCATCAGGTCAAACATGGGCAAGGTAACCTCCTACTGATTACCACCTACCGCCCTCCCTCAGCTGATGAGTCAGTACTCCTCCATGTTGAACACCATTTGGAGGAAGCACTGAGGGTGGCAAAGGCACAGAATGTACTTTGGGTGGAGGAATTCAATGTCCATCACCAAGATGGTAACACCACTACTGACTAAGCTGGCCGAGTACTAAAGGACATAGCTGCTAGACTGGCTCTGCGGCAGGTGGTGGGGGAACCAACACGAGGGAAAAACATACTTAACCTTGTCCTCACCAATCTACCTGCTGCAGATGCTTCTGTCCATGACTGTATTGGTAGGAGTTACCACCGCACAGTCCTTGTGGGGACGAAAGTCCCGTCTTCACATTGAGGATACCATCCATCGTGTTGTGTTGCACTATCACCATGCTAGATGGGATAGATTTCGAACAGATCTAGCAATGCAAAACTGGGCATCCATGAGGCGCTGTGGGCCATCAGCAGCAGCAGAATTGTACTCAACCACAATCTGTAACCTCATGGCCCAGCATATCCCCCACTCTACCATTACCATCAAGCCAGGAGACCAACACTGGTTCAATGAAGAGTGCAGGAGGGCATGCCAGGAGCAGTACCAGGCATACCTCAAAATGAGGTGTCAACGTGGTGAAGCTACAACACAGGACTACTTGCATGCCAAACTGCGTAAGCAGTATGCAATAGATAGAGCTAAGCGATCCCATAACCAATGGATCAGGTCTAGGCTCTGCCGTCCTGCCACATCCAGTCGTGAATGGTGGTGGACAATTAAACAACTAACTGGAGGAGGTGGCTCCACAAATATCCCCATCCCAATGATGGAGGAGCTCAGCTCATCAGTGCGAAAGATAAGGCAGAAGCATTTGCAACAATCTTCAGCCAAAAGTGCCGAGTTGATGATCCATCTCGGTCCCCTCCTGAAATTGCCAGCATTACAGATGCCAGACTGCAGTCAATTTGAATCACTCCGCGTGATATCAAGAAACAACTGAAGGCACTGGATACTGCAAAGGCTATGGATCCTGACAATATTCTGACAATAGTACTGAAGACCTGTGCTCCAGAACTTGCAGCACCCCTAATCAAGCTGTTCCAGTATAGCTACAACACTGGCATCTACCCGGCAATGTGGAAAATTGCCCAGGTCTGTCCTGTACACAAAAAGCAGGACAAGTCCAACCTGGCCAATTACTGCCCCATCAGTCTACTCTCAATCATCAGTAAAGTGATGGAAGGTGTCATCGACAGTGCTATCAAGCGGCACTTGCTCAGCAATAACCTGCTTAGTGACACTCAGTTTGGTTTCCGTCAGGGCAAGTCAGCTCCTGACCTCATTACAGCCTTGGTTCAAACATGGACAAAAGAGCTGAACTCAAGAGGTGAGGTGAGAGAGACTGCCCTTGACAGAAGGCAGCATTTGACTGAATATAGCATCAAGGAGCCCTAGCAAAACTGAAGTCAATGGGAATCAGGGGGAAAACTCTCTGCTGGTTGGAGAGCGCAAAGGAAGATGGTTGTGATTGTTGGAGGTCAATCATCTCAGCTCCAGGACATCACTGCAGGAGTTCCTCAGGGTAGTGTCCTAGGCCCAACCATCTTCAGTTGCTTCATCAATGACCTTCCTTCAATCATAAGATCAGAAGTGGGGATGTTCGCTGATGATTGCACAATGTTCAGCACCATTTGCAACTCCACAAATACTGAAGCAGTCTGTGTAGAAATGCAGCAAGACCTGGACAATATCCAGGCTTGGGCTGATAAGTGGCAAGTAACATTTGCGCCACACAAGTGCCAGGCAATGACCATCTCCAACAAAAGAGAATCTAACCATCTCCTCTTGACATTCAATGGCATTCCCGTCGCTGAATCCCCCACTATCAACATCCTAGGGGCTACCATTGACCAGAAACTGAACTGGAGTAGCCATATAAATACTGTGGCTACAAGAGCAGGTCAGAGGCTAGGAAACCTGCGGCGAGTAACTCACTTCCTGACTCCCCAAAGCCTGTCCACCTTCTACAAGGCACAAGTCAGGAGTGTGATGGCATACTCTCCACTTGCCTGGATGGATGCAGCTCCAACAACACTCAAGAAGCTTGACACCATCCAGAACAAAGCAGCCCGCTTGATTGGCACACCATGCACAAACATTCATTCCCTCCACCACCAACGCACAGTGGCAACAGTGTGTACCATCTACAAAAATGCACTGCAGCAACGCACCAAGGCTCCTTAGACAGCACCTTCCAAACCTGCGACCTCTACCACCTCGAAGGACAAGAGCAGCAGATGCATGGGAACATCACCACCTGCAAGTTCCCGTCCAAGTCACACACCATCCTGACTTGGAATTATATCGACGTTCCTTCACTGTCGCTGGGTCAAAATCCTGGAACTCCCTTCCTAACAGCACCGTGAGTGTACCTACCTCACATGGACTGCAGCGGTTCAAGAAGGCAGCTCACCCCCATCTTCTCAAGGGCAATTAGGGATGGGCAATAAATGCTGGCATAGCCAGTGATGCCCACATCCCATGAATGAACCAAAAAAATTGGCATCTTCTCAAATGCCTTCTGGAAATCTAAGTACAATACATCCACTGATTCCCCTTTATCCACAGCACATGTAACTCTCTCAAAGAACTCCAATAAATTTGTTAAACATGATTTCCATTTCACAAAACCATGTTGACTCTGCCTGATTACCTTGCATTTTTCCAAATGCCCTGCTGTAACATCTTTAATAATAGCTTCTAACATTTTCCCTAAGACAGATGTTAAGCTAACTGGCCTGTAGTTTCCTGCTTTCTGTCTCCCTCCCTTTTTGAATAAAGAAGTTACATTTACTATTTTCCAATTTAACGGAACCTTCCTCGAATCTAGGGAATTTTGGAAAATTAAAACTAACGCATCAATTATCTCACTAGCCAATACTTTTGACACCCTAGGATGAAATCCATTAGGACTCAGGAACTTGTCAGCCCACAACTCCAACAATTTGTTCAGTACCACTTCCCTGGTGACTGTAATTTTCTTGAGTTCCTCTCTCCCTTCCATTTCCTGACTTACAGCTAATACTGGAATGTTACTTGTATCCTCAATAGTGAAGACCAATGCAAAATATCTGTTCAATTCATCTGCCATCTTCTTCTTATTCATTATTAATTCCCACACTCACTTTCTGTAGCACCAACATTCACTTTGCTCACTCTTTTCTTTTTTAAATATCTATAGAAACTCTTACTATCTGTCTTTATATTTCAAGCTAGCTTTTTCTCATACTTTAATTTTACCTTCCTTATTAATCTTTTAGTCATTCTTTGCTTTTTTTTATATTCTATCCAATCTTCTAACTTGCCTCCCATCTTTACACAACTATAGGCTTTTTCTTTAAGTTTGATATTATCTTTAACTGTTTTAGTTAACCATGGATGGTGGGTTCACACCCTTGGAATTTCTCTTTCTCGTTGAAGTGCATCTATTCTGTGTATTCTGAAATATCCCCTTATATGTCTGCCACTGCATCTCTATTGACCTATCCCCTAACCTGATTTGCCAGTGCACTTTAGCTAGCTCTGCTTTCATGCCCTCATAATTGCCCTTATTTTAGTTTAAAATACAAGTCTTGGACCCACTCTTCTCTCCCTCAAACTGAATGTAAAATTCAATCATATTATGATAGCTGCTACCTAGGGGTGCCTTAACTATGAGGCCATTAATTAATTCTATCTCATTGCACAATAGCAGGTCTAGTGTAGCCTGCTCTCTGGTTGGCTCCAGATGTATTGTTCCAAGAAATTATCCCGCAAATATTTTATGTACTCCTCATCTAGACTACCTCTGTCCATCTGATTTTTCCAGTCTATATGTAGGTTAAAATCTCCCATAATTATCGCTGTACCTTTCTAACAAGCTGCCATTATTTCTTCCTTTATACCCCATCCTACAGTGTGGTTAATGTTGGGTGACCTGTACACCACTCCCACAAATGACTTCTTGCCTTTATGATTTCTCCTCTCTATCCAAACTGCTTCTACATCCTGGTCTGCTGAACTTAGGTCATCCCTCTCTATTGCGCTAATACCATAATTAATTAACAGAGCTGACCCTCCACCTTTTCCTAGATTCCTGTCCTTCCTAAATGCATGCCCTTCAATATTCAGGTCCCAATCTCTGTCTTCCTGCAGCCATGTCTCTGTAATGGCTATCAGATCATACTTATTTACTTCTATTTACACTCTCAGTTCATCTGTTTTGTTTCAAATGCTATGTGCATTCAGATACAGAGCCTTTAGTTTTGTCCTTTTATTATTTGTAACCTCTCGCCTTTTCTGTTGATTTACTCTTAGATTTGTACCCTCTGTCCCTTCCTGTCACTGTCTCTTTTTAATTTCCCATATTAATACCTTTCTCTCTTGCCTTGTCTCTACTCATGGATTTACCATATCTTCCCAAATTTGATCCCTTGCCCCCATTATTCAGTTTAAAACCCTCTCTACTTCCCTAGTTATGCGGCTCGCTATAACACTGGGCCCAGCACGGTTCAGTTGTAGACCGTCCCAATGGTACAGCCACCACTTTCGCCAGTACTGGTGCCAGTGCCCCAAGAACTGGAACCCACTTCTACCATACCAGTCTTTGAGCCACGCATTAATTTCTCTAATCTTATTTGCCCTATGCCAATTTGCACATTGCTCATGTAATAATCCAGAGATTATTACCTTTGTGTAATAAATAAAAGCAAAGTACTACAGATGCTGGAAATCTGAAATAAAAACAAGAAATGCTGAAAATACTCAGCAGGTCTGGCAGCATCTGTGGAGAGAGAAGCAGAGTTAACGTTTCAGGTCAGGGTTCTGATGAAGGGTCACTGACCTGTAACGTTAACTCTGTTTCTCTCTCCACAGATGCTGACAGACCTGCTGAATATTTCCAGCATTTCTTGTTATTACCTTTGAGGTTTTGCTTCTTAATTTGGCGCCTAGTTCCTCAAACTGTCTATGCAGAACCTCTTTCCTTGTCCTGCCTATGTCATTGGTACCTACATGGACCATGACGACTGGATCCTCCCCCTCCCACTAAGTTCCTCACCAGCCCTGAGCAGATGTCCTTGGCACCAGGCAGGCAACACAGCCGTCTGGACTCTCGCACTTTGCTGCAGAGAACAGTGTCAATTCCCCTCACTATACTGTCCCCTACTACCACTACATTCTTTTTTTCCTCCCTCCACTTGAATGGCTTCCTGTACCATGGTGCCATGGTCAGGTTGCTCATCCACCCTGCAGCCCCCACTCTCATCCAAACAAGCTGAAAGAACCTCAAACCTGTTGGACAATCGCAAAGGCTGAGGCTCCTGCACTCCTGCCCTCTGGGTCACCTTACCTGCCTCAGCTGCAGCCACACTCTCCTGTCCCTGACCACTGACCAAATCAGAAGACCCTATCCTAAGGGTTGTGACTGCCTTCTGGTACAAAATGTCCAGGTAACTTTTCCCCTCCCTGGTGGGTCGCAGTGTTTGCAGCTCGGACTCCAGTTCAATGACTCTGAGTTGAAGCTCTTCGAGCCAGAGACACTTACTGTAGACGTGTTTGCCCTGGATCACACTGGCAACCAGGAGCTCCCAAAAGCTGCAGCCGTGACACATCATCTGTCCTGCCATCCTTAATGTGTTTTAATTAACTACTTAATTATTTATTTTATTTTCCTTTTTTTTACATATTTTATTCAGCTTACCATTAGTTCTTTTACTATTTTAAATATTAGGAGTAGAATCGACCTTAATCACATACCAGATACTCACCAAACAGGTAGCTTCTTTCCAAACCTGTCACTTACCTGCTTGCCTGTGATGTTTGATACTATGTTTGATTTAAATTAAATTAAATCAAATTAAAAGCTTACCTGTATACTCACCCTGGCAGCTCTGTTTCCGTGCGCTCACTGTTGATTGTGATGTCACTATGATGTCACTTTTCGATTTTTCCCTGCTCCGCTCTTGATGCTCCCGCCGTGCTTCTCTCTCTCTCTGCTCCCGCCGTGCTTCTCTCTCTCTCTGCTCCCGCCGTGCTTCTCTCCCTCTCTGCTCCCGCCGTGCTTCTCTCTCTCTCTGCTCCCGCCGTGCTTCTCTCTCTCTCTGCTCCTGCTGTGCTTCTCTCTCTCTCTGCTCCCGCCTTGCTTCTCTCTCTCTCTGCTCCTGCCTTGCTTCTCTCTCTCTCTGCTCCCGCCGTGCTCCTCTCTCTCTCTGCTCCCGCCGTGCTCCTCTCTCTCTCTGCTCCCGCCGTGCTTCTCTCTTTCTCTGCTCCCGCCGTGCTTCTCTCTCTCTCTGCTCCCGCCGTGCTTCTCTCTCTCTCTGCTCCCGCCTTCCTTCTCTCTCTCTCTGCTCCCGCCTTCCTTCTCTCTCTCTCTGCTCCCACCGTGCTTCTCTCTCTCTGCTCCTGCCATGCTTCTCTCTCTCTCTGCTCCCGCCTTGCTTCTCTCTCTCTCTCTGCTCTTGCAGTGCTCCTCTCTCTCTGTCTCTGCTCCCGCCATGCTGCTCTTTCTCTTTCTGCTCCCGCTGTGCTCCTCTCTCTCTCTACTCTCCCCGTGCTCCTCTCTCTCTCTGCTCCTGCCATGCTCCTCTCTCTCTCTGCTCCCGCTGTGCTCCTCTATCTCTCTACTCTCCCCGTGCTCCTCTCTCTCTGCTCCTGCCGTGCTCCTCTCTCTGCTCTTGCAGTGCTCCTTTCTCTCTCTCTGCTCCTGCCATGCTGCTCTCTCTCTCTTTCTGCTCCCGCTGTGCTCCTCTCTCTTTACTCTCCCCATGCTCCTCTCTCTCTGCTCCTGCCGTGCTTCTCTCTCTCTCTGCTCCTGCCGTGCTTCTCTCTCTCTCTGCTCCTGCCGTGCTTCTCTCTCTTTCTGCTCCCGCCATGCTCCTCTCTCTTTCTACTCTCCCCGTGCTTCTCTCTCTCTCTGCTCCCGCCGTGTTGCTCTCTCTCTCTACTCTCCCCGTGCTCCTCTCTCTCTCTGCTTCTGCCGTGCTTCTCTCTCCTTCTGTTCCCGCCGTGCTTCTCTCTCTCTCGACTCTCCCCGTGCTCCTCTCTCTCTCTACTCTCCCCGTTCACATCTCTCTCTCCGCTCCTGCCGTGCTTCTCTCTCTCTCTCTCCTCTCCCGCCATGCTCCTCTGAGTTTCTCTACTCCCTCCGTGCTCCTCTCTCTCTTCACTCCCAGCATGCTCCTCTCTCTCTCTCTCTGTCTCCGTCTCTGATCATTAGTGCACAGAAAGAGGCCATTTGGCCTATTTTGCCAGTGTTGACTTTTTGAAAGAGTCCCATTTCCTTGCTCTTTCTCCACAGCCCTGCAAAATTTTCCTTTTCAAATATATATTCAATTCCCTTTTGAAAATGACGACTGAATCAACTTCCACCCTTCTTTCAGGCAATGGATTCCAGATCAGAATTTGCTGCATTTAAAATATTCTTAGCGAGACACAAAGAGAACTTGGATGGTACACAGAAAACTCTTGCAGAATAGTTGCTATTTATCTTGGATATCAGTATAAATTAAGGATATCTCTAGACGGTTAGAAGAAGTGTAGCCTAACTTCCAATCTAAAGTAAGAAAATTGATAAAACAAGTATCTTTTGTAATTTTTTTTTGCGTGACATATATATGTGTATACAGCTACAATGTGATTTTCTTAAGTATACAGTGGTCCCTCTGCTGGCGCTCTGCCATACAACCCTGAGAACTGCACAAGTGATCAATGCAAGCAGATATGTGGTGAGCTGTCATGATTGATTTTGATCTACTTATTTCATTCTATCTATTCATTTATCTGTCCTTCTTTCTAAAATGCTTATTTAGTTAAAGGGTCTTTCATTGCAACTATAATAACTCTTAAATTGACTTTCTATTTCTAAACATAACAATTTGCATTTTACAGCACCCCTCGCGTAGGAGGATATCGCAGGGCATCTTATATGATTTATAGAAGATATCTACCAGGAAAAGGGAAAGAGTGTGGGTGGTGGGGGAGTGGGCATTGAACAAAGGCAATGGCAAAGAAACAAGTTTTTAAACTGCCTTTCAACAAAACAAGAGATGTAGCAATGGAAAGTGTCAAAGAACAGAGACACGCACTGGATTTTATGCTGGTGACAGGGATCTCGACGTCTGGAAAAAGAGACGCCGAGAATCCCGCGTCATTTCTTCTCCAGAAGGCCCACCAAGTCCAGTGTCAATCAGGCACTTCAGTGGATAGCGGCGGGCCTTCCATGGAATCCAGGACCTTGGTGCCTGAAGTTCCACCCTCTGATTGGCCAACAGCTCTTCCACTGAGCAGCACCACTGCAGAGGCGGTGGCTGCTGCCGGAGGAGCACCTATCCGAGGCCCAGAAGTGACGGTGGATCCAGCCACATGTAGGTCAGGGCGGGAGGGGTCTCGTTGGGTGGGGGTCATGGGGAAGGGGGGTTTAGGGGGGTCGGTAGCAAGGGCAGGGAGTGCCTCTCAGCAGGTACACCCCCCCCCAACACCCCCGCACTTCCCGATGCCGGGTCCCTCATTCAGGCCCTAAGTGCCTTTAAACAAGGGACCCCCCGCCCTACCCTGGATCCGGGAAGCAGCCCGTATGGCTAATTGTGGCGGTGGTGGGATGAGGCCCTTAATTGGGCATTAATTCCCAGTTAAGGGCCTCAATTGGCAGTGGGGCAGAAAGGCCTTTCAGAGGTCTTCCCACCCCAGACTAAATTTTGGCGGAGGCAGGAACCCTCCCCCCTCCCCCCCCATCACCATCCCACCCAATTTATGTTCTCCCATCGGCAAAGTTTTGGATATGAAAGAATTTTGGTGAGTAACCATGCATAGCGTCGAATGATCAGCTCCAATTCAAGCACAACATTGAGGTTTTGCACTACCTGGTTCAACTCAAGTGGACTGCCAGGGAGGATGGTGAGAGTGAAATATTACAGAGTTGGTAGGAACTCTAAAGAATAGCTTTTTGTTTTGGAAATTTTAAGCTGAAGACTATTTTCAGCTTATCCACAACTTATTGACAGAAGGCACTCAGTTGGTATGACAGCAGACAACTTGAATCTTAGATAGCTAAATATGTTCGAAGTATCTACTTTATGGATTCCTGAAAAAAGTAAACAATGCTATTCATCTCAGTACCGGTTGGACTATAAAATAACAATACAGAGGAAACAAAAGTAATGGCCTCCTAGCTTGATGAAACCAAGAAGCGAATCTGAACCTCAGCACTAAACTCTACCAACTCACTAAACTTCAGGGCCAGTTAAGATTTCAAAAGCCCATTTTATTTGACATGTTAAAGGTATAATGTCCAGATTTTCTGAAATAGAGGGCTATATTTGAGATGTCATTGCCATGTTCCAAAAGAAACTTCTGAAAGATTCTTCAGCAAGCATTGGCAAAAAAACATTTATCAATAATATGCCAAAATAAAAGCAAAATACTGCAGATGCTGGAAATCTGAAATAGAAACAAGAAATGCTGGAACCACTCAGCAGGTCTGGCAGCATCTGTGGAAAGAGAAGCAGAGTTAACGTTTCGGGTCAGTGACCCTTCTTCGGAACTGACAAATATTAGAAATGTCACAGGTTATAAGCAAGTGAGGTGGGGGTGGGCCAAGAGATAACAAAGGAGAAGGTGTAGATTGGACAAGGCCACATAGCTGACCAAAATGTCATGGAGCAAAGGCAAACAATATGTTAATGGTGTGTTGAAAGACAAAGCATTAGTACAGAAAAGATGTTAACGGACTGAATATTTTTATTATCAATAATATACCATTGGCAAAGAAAATTGGGCGTGATGTAAAACAGACTGGCGATTCGCCATCTGCCCATTTTGCACTGCTGGCATTGACCTATTTCACCTTCAGTTTCTTTTCTGCTCCTATAGCTTTGTCCAGAGTATCCCAATGATCTATACTTGACCCCATCAACATCTTTGTATAAATTCTACCCTCAGTGACGTCAGTGGAAAGGCATATAATTCCATACATATCCTAACGACATTCAGCTCTAGTGTTTTATTCCTTCTCTCTGTGCCATCATTAGCTTTGTGATGCCAGACTTCCTGACTGACATGAAGTCATTGATGAGTGAAAATTTCATCCAACTGAGCATCAAGATGATGAAAATCATCTTTTTTAACTCTGCTCACTTGCCACTAAGTCTACCCCCTCCTTAGTCACTCATTCTGAGTGAATCAAGCCATGCAAAGCCTGTATGAGTTGGAATTCAATTTCAAATCCTACATCCTGCCCATCACTAAATTTGCTTACTCCTATCTCTTCAACATTGCCTCACCACCAGTGCCAGTGCAACCCTTTTCTACGCTTTGGTCATGACTTGACTTTGACAATGAAATGAAAATCTGGTGGATTCTACAATGGATGGGAAATTCACTCTGCTAGGCTATCACCCAGACAGTGAAGTCAAAATGACTCCTGTTATCTCTGATTGCTGACTGTGAAATGCTTGAGAGGAAGGAGTTAATGCTTTGACATTAAGACTGGGACACGAAAGGCTTCTTTTGCTACAAAGACAGAGACCAAACTTCTGATGAAAGGTCATCGTCCTGAAACATTTTTTTTTTTTTTTTTATTTTAGAGATACAGCACTGGAACAGGCCCTTCGGCCCACCGAGTCTGTGCCGACCATCAACCACCCATTTATACTAATCGTACATTAATCCCATATTCCTACCACATCCCCACCTTCCCTCAATTCCCCTACCACCTACCTACACTAGGGGCAATTTACAATGGCCAATTTACCTATCAACCCGCAAGTCTTTGGCTGTGGGAGGAAACCGGAGCACCCGGCGAAAACCCACGCGGTCACAGGGAGAACTTGCAAACTCCGCACAGGCAGTACCCGGAATCGAACCCGGGTTGCTGGAGCTGTGAGGAAATTTATGAGTGCACTGCAAATCGCGGCGGCGCACTTTCGTATCGGCAGTCCACTCGCGTGGATGTGCTGTCGCTGAGCCCCTGCGAGATTTCACGCAGGGGCTCATTTAAATGGAGGGGGTGGAGCGGCCATCCCGGATGATGTAGAGGGGGCGGCCACTCCATCCCCCACAGAGGCATCCGACGCCACCGCGCAGGAGCCGGCACCATGTTTAAAGGGCTTCAAGCCCTTAGAAATGTTAATTTTTAAAGTTATATTGTGGCGCATTGTTTGTTAAAATTTAAATAAATGCTGGATGCCCTTTCCCAGCAACCCCCCCACCCCTTCCACAATGTTTGTTTTCGGGGCAACATGACCAAAATGAACGTTATCCCCAACCTGAATTTCCCCCTCAACTTCGAAACATTTGCCCTTCAACCCCTTCCTGCCATTACCTCAGCCAATACAAAGCGTTTTCACCGCTCCCCTGCCACCCCCCCCCACCCCCCTCCACGCACCCCTGCACTGATAATCTCACTGCTGCCCCTCCCCACCAGCATCTGGCCTCGGAACTCTGTACTGGCGGCAGGAATACTGCCGTGGAATGGTCGCCGGGACAAGGTAAGTTAATTTGCAACTTTTAAACTTAATTTTGATATTAAAATGAAGGCCCCACCGCCATTTGCGCAGGGGTCCGCACCAAGGTCTTGCTACCGCCATGGCAGGGTCTTCTCAGCGTCGGAGGTCATGGCAGGCCCCCCCGATGCCGCGGGACTCATAAAATTCAGCCTGTTAACTCTGTTTCTCTCTCCACAGATGCTGCCAGACCTGCTGAGTATTTCCAGCACTTTTTGTTTTTATTTCAGATTTCCAGCAGCCGCAGTATTTTGCTTTTATTTTACCAAACTTCAGAACCTTAGTTCAGTTTCTCTTCCGTCTAATTGACAACCAGGCTCTGTGCAGTTGGGTCAGTATTTCACGTCACTACCACCAACTGCAGCATTTGGATTTATCTGGAGCCTTTAGCACAACAAAATGTTCTAAGGTGGTTGATGGTTCAGACAGAATTTGACACTGAGCCACGTAAGAAGATATTAGGAAAGGTGAAGGGGTAGGTTTTATGAAATGCCTTCAAGGAGAAGAGAGGGACAGAAAGATGGAGAAGTTTACGGAGGGAATTCCAGAGCTTGGGACCTAGGCAGCAAAAGGCATGACCACCAATCATGAAACAATGAAAATCGGGGATGTGGAAGAGGTCCGAACAAAGGAGGAGCACAGAGATCTCAGAGGGTTCCAGGGCTGGAGGAGGTTACAAATGTCATGGGGTTGTGTGGGTAGGGGGAAAGGTCATGAAGTGATTTGAAAACAAGGATGAGAATTTTAAAATAGGTCAGTAAGTACAGGGCTGATGGGTGAGTGGGTCTTAGTGTGAGTTATGATAAGAGCAGTTTTGGATGAGTTGAAGTTTATGAAGGGTGCAAGGGAGGTCGCCCAGGAGAGCATTGGAATAGTTAAGTTGAGAGGTAACAAAGACATGGATGAGTGTTTCAGCAGCAGATGAGCTGAGGCAGGAGTGAAAACAGGCAATGTTATGGATGTGAAAGTAGGTGGTCTTGGTTATGAGGAAATATGTGGTTGGAAACACAGCTCAGGGTCAATTAGGACACCGATACATGACCACTGCTTCAGAAACTCAAAGTCTGTTTCACCAAGAAGCTTTGATTCTTATTGGACTGCATAAGAAATATATAGTAAGGAGAATACATGAACCTCTTAAGGGCTGGTTCCATCTGATTTTTGAAGTATTTGTACCATCAATATCTTGCTATGTCTCTCCTTTTCTGTTTAATTATAACTAAATCAGACTATTTGTTGCCTTTCAGAAGAGGCGGCACAGTGGCGCAGTGGTTAGCACCACAGCCTCACAGCTCCAGGGACCCGGGTTTGATTCTGGGTACTGCCTGTGTGGAGTTTGCAAGTTCTCCCTGTGTCTGTGTGGGTTTTCCCCGGGTGCTCCAGTTTCTTCCCAGAGCCAAAAGACTTGCAGGTGATAGGTAAATTGGCCACTGTAAATTGCCCCTAGTGTAGGTAGGTGATAAGGAATATGGGATTACTGTAGGGTTAGTATAAATGGGTGGTTGTTGGTCAGCACAGACTCGGTGGGCCAAAGGGCCTGTTTCAGTGCTGTATCTCTAAAAACTAAATAGATAGAACGTAAATGACCTCCGGTGCAAGTTATCATAGTTATCCCACTGAGAAGATATAAGAGCATAGATTTTGCTTCATAGGAGACTTAGTTTACTTATGAACACTGTCTTTCCACTGTTAACATGCGTTAGAAGTATTGGGAATGAAACCAAACTGTAGCATCCCCTAATATCTATCCTACATATATGTGCAATATTTGCTGCATTCCACATTTTTTTGCTTTTAGCTTCTCTGTTGAATGAACCTTTTTGGTTATTTTGAATAACTTGGTGTCTTCAGAACTTACATTGGCTGGGAAAAAAAGAGAAAGCAATAACAAGTGCTTTCTAGCAGGAAAAGCATCACACCAGATGTTTAATATAATATAAAAACAAGAAATGCTGGAACCACTCAGCAGGTCTGGCAGCATCTGTGGAAAGAGAAGCAGAGTTAACGTTTCAGGTCAGTGACCCTTCTTCGGAACTCAGTTTTAATACTGGAGCTGGTAAAACATGCCTGAGAAAGTAATTTTTATAATATAATTGTATTATTTTCCTGGCTAAAAAGCTAATTTTCTGGCATTAAAACCATTCGGCAAGGTTACTGTCTTGCAAACTGCTCAGCTTGGCTCGGTTGCTAGCAATCTTGCCTCTGAGGCTGAAGACTGTGGGTTCAAGCCTCTCTTTAGAATTTGAAAAAACAATATCTAGGCTGGTATTCAGTGCAATATTAAGGATCCACTGTCCTTTGGATAAGTTAAACAGCAATCTTATCATCCTATTCTGATTCAGGAGGCTGCTAAAGATGCCATGGCGTTATTCGAAGAAGAGCAGGCAGCTTTCCTGGTTGCCTTTCTGAGATTTTGCTCTCAGCCAATATTGCCAAAACCAGCTTATTTATCTCATTGCTTTTACACACAGCAAAGGATCCACTAAAATGACTGCTATGTTTACTTATGTAATAGTTAGTCCACTTCAAAGTATTTCAGTGCATGTGAAGTATTTTCAAATGTTTAGAGAGGCACAAGAAGCACCATATAAATGCAAACCTTTTCTCCAATTTAAAAGACCAATGTATAAAATGGCAAGAATACTTAAACATCTGGTGTTACATTTTTCTTGCTTCAAAATACTTGTTATTTGATTTCTCCCCTTCTCAAACAAAAATAAGCTTTAAAGACCCTTAGCTCTTCAAAATAGCCAAAGGTTTCTTTCGCAGTGAAGCTACAAACAGCAACATTGCCAGAACCAGATAGTCCTGACTTGGAAATATTTCGCCATTCCTTCACTGTCACTGGGTCAGTACCATGGAACTCCCTATCTAATAGAACTGTTGGTGTTCCTATACCACATGGACTGCAGCGGTTCAAGAAGGTGGCTCACCATAAACTTTTCCAGGGCATTTAGGGATGGACAATAAATGTTGGCCTTGCCAGTGACGCCCACATCCCAGGAACAAATTTTAAAAAATGCAGCACCTCTGGAAGCTCAGTGGATCTGCTATATCAGGCCAACATGATGGTGGAGAGCAAAATCCTGGTACTTTCCAGCTGCCTCTTAGAGCGTAGAAAGGAAAGTATGAAAAAGGATAGCTACATTCTAAGGAGCTACTTGGTTCTGAATCACTGGACTATAAAAAGTAATTCTTAAATATTATCCCATCTTATCACAGCATGTCACTGGGTGAGAAAAAGGTGAGGGCTACCACTGTTCGTTTCTTTGTTGAAATCCCATTTCAAATCTTCAATTTATGTAGAAAGTAAAGTGCTCTTCCCAGTGTGATTTATCCGGGCATTTTATCCATGATTTAATTGTGAACTAACACTAATTATTTACCTACTTTATAAAAAAAAAGTCCTACTTCAACATTTTTTAACTATTACATATTTATGTCTCAAAAGTTCACATTGTGATGAAAATGTATTCTGTGACAACAATTTTTAAGCATTTTATTGATAATTACTGTAAAAGGACACAACTTTGTATATTAGAAATACTTACAATGTTTAAAATCAGATGACAATTGTGAAAAATGTAAAACAAGATTGAGAAAGATGAGTAAAATTTCTTACTGTTATGAAATTAAGACAAAGGCATACACTACAAATTTTGAAAAATAGAATTAAAAGTTTTGTTAGGTAATCCAATGAACTAGTGAAACATAAAAAATAGGAGAAGGAGTAGGCCATTCAGCCCTTAGGGCCTGCAACGCCATTCAAATAAGATCATGGCTGATCGTCTAATTCAGTACCCTGTTACTGCTTTCTCCCCATATCCCTTGATCCCTCTGACATTGAGAAATATATCTATCTCTTTCTTGAATATATTTAACGACTTGGCCTCCACTGCCTTCTGCGGTAGAGAATTCCACAGGTTCACCACCCTCTGAGTGAAGAAATTTCTCCTCATCTCGGTTCTAAATGACATACCCCATATCCTGAGACTGTGATCCCTGGTTTTGAACTCCCCAGTCTGTCTAGTCCTGTTAGAATTTTATGGGTTTCTATCAAATCCCCTCTCATTCTTCTAAACTCTAGTGAATATAGGCCTAGTTGACCCAATCTCTCTTCATACGTCAATCCTGCCATCCCAGGAATCAGCCTAGTAAATCTTCTTTGCATGGCAAGAACATCCTTCCTCAGATAAGGAGACCAAAACTGCACACAATACTCCAGATGTGGTCTCACCAAGGCTCTGTATAACTGCAGTAAGACATCCTTGCTCCTGTACCCAATCATCTTGCAATGAAGGCCAACATACCATTCACCTTCCTAATTGCTTGCTGCACCTGAATGCTTACTTTCAGCGACTGGTGTACAAAGACACCCAGGTGTCATTGCACCTCCCCCTTTCCCAATCTATCACCATTCAGATAATAATCTGCCTTCCTGTTTTTACAACCAAAGTGGACAACCGCACATTTATCCACGTTATACTGCATCTGCCATGCATTTGCCCACTCACCCAACTTGTCCAAATCACACTGGAGCCTCTTTGCATCCTCCTCACAGCTCACTTCCCCCCCAGTTTTTTGAGTTTATCCTGTGACATCCTGTAGTACAGATCATCCATGATCTAATTAAATGGCAGAACAGGTTTGAGAGGCTGAATGGCCTACTCCTAATCTTGTGTGTCCATGCAGAGACCTGGAATGCTTCGGGTTTGATCCCAAATGCTGGATATTTTTGACAACTTAAAAAAGGCCAGGTGCATGAGTGCTATTATTGCTGCAGTACCCATGGTTTAAGGTGAACAAATTGGCCACAGTTCCTTTTCCTGATAGCTATTCAGTGAACCCTGTTGGAAGTGTAAATGATAAACGTTCATTGAGAACAGGGTTTAGCTCAGCTATGATGTCTCATGTAATCCAATGCACTTGCTGACATCAAGACTCACAAATGAAAATGGCCATTTGATTGAGGTGTGAAAAAGATCAATTATAATAACAAAGAATAAGTTTAGAATACCTTTGGAACTTTAACTAAAATGAATGACACATTTTTCCACTTACAAACTTGAACTGACCCAACAACGAGATAAGTTCCTCTTCCCTCCCACCTCCCCTCCTACATCCACCCCTCCAGGTATGTGAAGAGAAAAAGATTGGTGGAGACAAATGTAGGTCCCTTACAGTCAGAAACAGGGGAATTTATTATGGGGAACAAAGAAATGGCTGACCAACTAAATGCATACTTTGGTTCTGTCTTCACAAATGTGGACACAAATATCAGACCAGAAATGTTGTGGAACACAGGGCTCAGTGAGAGAGAGGAACTGAAGGAAATCAGTATTAGTAGAGAAATGGTGTTGGGGAAATTGATGGGATTGAAGGCCGATAAATCACCAGGGCCTGATGGCATGCATCCCAGAGTACTTAAGGAAGTGGCCCGAGAAATAATGGATGCATTGGTGGTCATCTTCCAAGATTCTATAGACTCTGGAACAGTTCCTACAGATTGGAGGGTAGCTAATGTAACCCCACTATTTATAAAGGGAGGTAAAGAGAAAGCAGGGAATTATAGACCAGTCAGTCTGACGTCGGTAGTGAGGAAAATTCTAGAGCCCATTATCAAAGATTTTATAGCAGAGCACTTGGAGAACAGTGGTGGAATCGGGCAGAGTCAGCATGGATTTACAAAAGGGAAATCATGCTTGACAAATCTAGTAGAATTTTTCGAGCATGTAACTAGTAGAGTTGATGAGGGGGAGCCAGTGGATGTGGTTTATTTGGACTTTCAGAAGGCTTTCGACAAAGTCCCACATAAGAGATCAGCGTGTAAAATTAAAGTGCATGGGATTGGGGGTAGTGTATTGCGATGGATAGAAAATTGGTTGCCAGACAGGAAACAAAGAGTAGGGATAAATGGGTCTTTTTTCCGAATGGCAGGCAATGACTAGTGGGGTACAGCAGGGATCGGTGCTAGGACCCCAGCTATTCACAATATATATTAATGATTTAGATGACAGAACTAAATGTAATATCTCCAAATTTGCAGATGACACAAAACTGGTTGGGAGGGTGAGTTGTGAGGAGGATGCAGAGAGGCTTCAGGGTGATTTGGACAAGTTGAGTGAGTGGGCAAATGCATGGCAGATGCAGTATAATATGGATAAATGTGAGGTTATCCACTTTGGTAGCAAAAACAGGAAGGCAGATTATTATCTGAATGGCTATAAACTGAGAGAGGGGAATATGCAGCGAGACCTGGGTGTTCTCATACACAAGTCGCTGAAGGTAAGCATGCAGGTCCAACAGGCGGTAAAAAAGGCAAATGGTATGTTGGCCTTCATAGCGAGAGGATTCGAGTACAGGAGCAGGGATGTCTTGCTGCAATTATACAGGGCCTTGGTGAGGCCACACCTGGAATATTGTGTGCAGTTTTGGTCTCCTTATCTGAGGAAGAATGTTCTTGCTGTAGAGGGAGTGCAGCAAAGGTTCACCAGACTGATGCTTGGGATGGCGGGACTGATGTATGAGGAGAGATTGAGTTGGTTAGGATTATATTTGCTGGAGTTCAGAAGAGTGAGGGGGGATCTCATCGAAACCTATAAAATTCTAACAGGACTTGACAGGGTAGATGCAGGAAGGATGTTCCCGATGGTGGGGGAGTCCATAACCAGGGGTCATAGTCTAAGGATACGGGGTAAACCTTTCAGGACTGAGATGAGGAGAAATTTCTTCACCCAGACAGTGGTGAGCCTGTAGAATTCGCTACCACAGAGAGCAATTGAGGCCAAAACATTGTATGTTTTCAAGAAGGAGTTTGATATAGCTCTAGGGACTAAAGGGATCAAAGGGTATGGGGCAAAAGCGGGAACAGGTTACTGAGCTGGATGATCAGCCATGATCATAATGAATGGCAGAGCAGGCTCGAAGGGACGAATGGCCTACTCCGGCTCCTATTTTCTATGTTTCCCTATATTGGAACAAAGAAAATGCAGAAGCATTAGGAAGCCAAGCCCACTCGCACCAATGTTCAACTCTCAAGTCCAATGGAGCAGATCATTTGCTGTTTGTTCTTATTGTATCGCATTACAATCTATCAAGCCACCTTCCATTCACTCTATTGTATGAAACATTAAATGCAAAGTCCAGATCCAAGCGTAAAGTGTTAGGCAATGGTATGATTTCTACACTCAACCCCCTGGTATGTTATCTGTCCACTTCCAAAAATCCCATTGAGACCAGCATGTTTTGACCGATTTCATGTTTTGAACTGTTTTCTGTTTTGGTTTAAATTCCTGAATGAACAATTGGCTGGACAGTGTTACCAAGTGCTTTGTGATTGCATATTTTTATCTATTTTCTTGCAAAATCAGGATCCAAGGATAACATTTTTTTGGGAAACTATAGTACCATATTTACAAGGAATTAACTATCACAATTGGCAACTAATTCAAATTCCTAAGCTCTCAGTTCAGTCAGTGAATTGACATTTTATTTATACAAAGTTCATGACATCATGCAGTCAAATTGTGAGCTCAGCACCTTGAAGTGAGAACAAAACAATTCTCTATACTTCTGTCTCTGAGAGAATTTTTAAGAAAACAGTATGATATCTGCATTTTATGATACAGCACTGAAACAGGCCCTTCAGCCCACCGAGTCTATGCCGACCAACAACCACCCATTTATACTAATCCTACATTAATCCCATATTCCCTACCATCACTAGGGGCAATTTATAATGGCCAATTTACCTATCAACCTGCAAGTCTTTGGCTGTGGGAGGAAACCAGAGCACCCAGCAGAAACCCACACAGTCACAGGGATAACTTGCAAACTCCGCACAGGCAGTATCCAGAACTGAACCCAGCTCACTGGAGCCGTGAGGCTGCGGTGCTAACCACTGTGCCGCCCATACAATACTGAGATTGTATGGAGAGGGCATTTACTTTGATATGAAAATTATTCCATCTGCAACATAACCCACCAGCATGAGATGAATAGATAAGACAAGCCAATTTATCTTAGAATTATAATGGCAACAGTTAGTGTATGTGACTGAAATGATAGAAAGAGAAAGAGGAAAGATACATGTTGCACTATTCACCTTAACACAGTTAACTTCATTCACTTACAATTGCTATGATCACTGAGTTTAATAGCCTGGTCAGCAATTATACTTCAGCTCTAGATGTAACTGCGTATCTCAATGTTTGGTCTTTAAATGAGTTTTTGGCTAATCACTCCTTCCTGTTGTACTGTGGCCAAACAACCTGCAATCAATAACAAAGTTTAAACTGATTTACTACTTTTGTAATTTTGAACAATAGCTCAGTGTTTCGTATCTACTTTGAAGAGCCTTCTAGGGTAATTTCATTTGTAACTGCAATTTTCTTTTTGAAGAAACATGCAAGCAAAAAGCTACAGTCTCACAAATGGAATAATAGAATCATGGAAATAACAGAACAGAACAAAGCCATTAATTGTGTCAGGTCTGTATTGGGGACAGATCTTCAGCTGTGACCTTGGGCAGAGGATAGAGGAGATCATCCAGCTCATGTGCGCCACAATGGCTCAGGGCTATGAGAGAGTGGCCAACCTCTTGGAGAGCCATATGCAGCATCGCGCAGAGTGCAGGCAGGAACTGCGCACTGATGTCCACAGGATTCATGAGACGTTGGATAGCATGGAAAGGTCAGTGGTGCTGGTGATGCAGAGATCATTGGAGGAGGTACCAGTTGCGCCCCAGCTGCTGTCATTCGCCAGGCATCCGGAGCGCCCGGCAAAGGTTGAGGATGTCATAGAAGAGGTTGAGGGTGTAACCCATCACAGGGCACCCGCATCATCTTGGGCCTCCTTTGCCCCTCTGACTGAGGGACCATCTGTGTAGCAGGGCCAGGTGATGGAGGCTCCTCCTGCAATGATGCATGTGCATCAGCAGCCTCTGAAAATGTCTGCATGGGCACTTCCATGATGAGGACGACTGCCACATGCATCTGAACCGCAAACCGAGACAAATAAGCCTCTACTTTCTCCAAGGCCACGAGGGGAACACTGCATCGGAGTGGCCAAGCACAGAGGCTACTGCATCCCGTGGAACACTAAGTAGGTCAATGGGGTGCCTTCTTACTATCTCTGTCTACTGTTTCCTCTCTTTTCACTGTATAAATGATGACACTTTAAGGCACACGCCTGGGACTCCTTTTATTGCTGCCATGACAGGAAAGGTGGTGCGAGGTGGTGAAAGATCCTCCATGGTGGGAGCAAAGCCTCTGGGCAGATGTGTTTCCTTCATTGGCAATAAATAATTAGATGTCCCAGGCTGTGTCTTCCATGCATGTGTTAGGACAGGTATCTCAGACTCCCTTCCATGCCATGCCCCTCAACCTGGTTAGAATGGCTCAGTTGAAACATTCCTGAATTAGACAATTCCTGACATTCCTGGCAGCCTTACAAGCCCTTCACGCCCCAAGCTGTGCCCATTCACCTCTCTGTGCAGCCGGGGCACCTCTCTGTTCAGTGTCATCTCTCTCCGCCTCTACTTCCTCCTCCTCTCTCAACACCTGCTCCTGCTCCTTCCCCTTCCCCGATGAGCTGTCTCCTACCAGGGCCTCACTTTCCTCAAGGTCTACACCTCTCTGGAAACCCATGTTATAGAGAACGCAGCAGACCACCACAATGACAGAGACCCTTGCAGGACGGTATTGGATGGTGCCGTCAACCAGTTCAGGCACCAAAAGCGCATCTTCAGAAGCCCGATCACCTGCCCAATGGTGGTTCTTTTGAGCAGATGGCTTTGGTTGTATCACCTCTGCGCCTCTGCGCATCCCATAGAGGGATAAGTAGCGATGTCTTCAAGGGATATCCCTTGTCTCCTAGGGTCCTTTGGGGGTTGGAGTGAAGATCTGAGGCAGGGTGGACTGGTGAGTATGCAGGAGTCATGGTAGCTGCCAGGAAAGACAGCACACACATTAAGGAAGCTCTTATTGTGGTCACAGACCAGCTGAACATTGAGGGAGTGGAAACTTTTCCTGTTATTTATCTGAGTGGCCAGTCACTGGGTGTCTTGATGGCCACATAGATGAAATTGATGGTACCCTGTACCTGGGGGAATCCAGTGATGATGCTGAAACCCACTTTCTGTCATGAATTCAATGCACTGTCCAGATTTGGCAAAGAGGGCATCAGTGACCTGCGAGATGTTGTGGTCAGCTGCCGTTTGCGTGATTCTCCGAAGGTAATCTCGGGATTACTCCCTGTGCCATGTGCCAGTGAGGCTAGAAATAGGAAGATAGTGCAGCTAAACACGTGGCTGAACAGCTGGTGTAGAAGGGAGGGTTTCAGATATCTGGACCATTGGGATCTCTTCAGGGACAGATGGGACCTATACAAGAAGGACGGGTTGCATCTAAACTGGAGGGGCACAAATATCCTGGCTGCGCGGTTTGCTAGCGTCACTTGGAAGGGTTTAAATTAGTGTGGTGGGGGGGGGGGGGGTGGGAACCAGAGCAGTAGGACAGCAAGTGAAATAAATGAGGGGGAATGAGTAAATAAGGCCAGTAAGACTAAGAGGAAGAGCAGGCAGGGAGATGTTGCGGGGCACAGCGTGACTGGTGGTCTGAAGTGCATTTGTTTCAATGCAAGAAGTATAACAGGTAAGGCAGATGAACTTAGAGCTTGGATTAGTACTTGGAGCTATGATGTTGTTGCTAGTACAGAGACTTGGTTGAGGGAAGGACAGGATTGGCAGCTAAATGTTCCAGGATTTAGAAGCTTCAGGCAGGATAGAGGGGGATGTAAAAGGGGTGGGGGAGTTGCATTACTGGTTAAGGAGAATATCACAGCTGTACTGCAGGAGGACACCTCGGAGGGGTCATGCAGCAAGGCAATATGGGTAGAACTCAGGAATAGGAAGGGTGCAGTCACGATGTTGGGGGTTTTCTACAGGCCTCCCAACAGCCAGCGAGAGGTAGAGGAGCAGATATGTAGACAGATTTTGGAAAGATGTAAAGGTAACAGGGTTGTAGTGGTGGGTGATTTTAACCCCCTATATTGACTGGGATTCACTTAGTGCTAGGGGCTTGGATGGGGCAGAATTTGTAAGGAGCATCCAGGAGGGCTTCTTGAAACAATATGTAGATAGTCCAACTAGGGATGGGGCCGTACTGGACCTGGTATTGGGGAATGAGCCCGGCCAGGTGGTCGAAGTTTCAGTAGGGGAGCATTTCGGGAACAGTGACTATAATTCCATAAGTTTTAAGGTACTTGTGGATAAGGATAAGAGTAGTCCTCGGGAGAAGGCGCTAAATTGGGGGAAGGCTAATTATAACAATATTAGGCAGGAACTGAAGAATTTAGATTGGGGGCGGCTGTTTGAGGGTAAATCAACATCTGACATGTGGGACTCTTTCAAACGTCGATAAGAATCCAGGACCAGCATGTTCCTGTGAGGAAGAAGGATACGTTTGGCAAGTTTCGGGAACTTTGGATAACGCAGGATATTGTGAGCCTAGTCAAAAAGTAAAAGGAAGCATTCGTAAGGGCTGGAAGGCTAGGAACAGACGAATCCCTTCAGGAATATAAAGACTGCAGGAAGGAACTTAAGCAAGGAGTCAGGAGGGCTAAAAGGGGTCATGAAAAGTCATTGGCAAACAGGATTAAGGAAAATCCCAAGGCTTTTTATACGTATATAAAGCACAAGAGGGTAACCAGGGAAAGGGTTGGCCCACTCAAGGACAGAGATGGGAATCAATGTGTGGAGCCAGAGGAAATGGGCGAGGTACTAAATGAGTACTTTGCATCAGTATTCGCCAAAGAGAAGGACTTGGTGGATGATGAGCCTAGGGAAGGGAGTGTATATAGTCTCAGTCATCTCATTATCAAAAAAGAGGAGGTGTTGGGTGTCTTGCAAAGCATTAAAGTAGATAAGTCCCCAGGGCCTGATGGGATCTACCCCAGAATACTGAGGGAGGCAAGGGAAGAAATTGCTGGGGCCTTGACTGAAATCTTTGCATCCTCATTGGCTACAGGTGAGGTCCCAGAGGACTGGAGAATAGCCAATGTTGTTCCTTTGTTTAAGAAGGGTAGCAAGGATAATCCAGTAAATTATAGGCCGGTGAGCCTTACGTCAGTGGTAGGGAAATTATTAGAGAGGATTCTTCGGGACAGGATTTACTCCCATTTGGAAACAAACAAACTTATTAGCGAGAGGCAGCATGGTCTTGTGAAGGGGAGGTCGTGTCTCACTAATTTGATTGAGTTTTTTGAGGAAGTGACAAAGATGATTGATGAAGGAAGGGTAGTGGATGTTATCTATATGGACTTTAGTAAAGCCTTTGACAAGGTCCCTCATGGCAGACTGGTACAAAAGGTGAAGTCACACGGGATCAGAGGTGAGCTGGCAAGATGGATACAGAACTGACTCGGTCACAGAAGACAGAGGGTAGCAGTGGAAGGGTGCTTTTCTGAATGGAGGGATGTGACTAGTGGTGTTCCACAGGGATCAGTGCTGGGACCTTTGCTCTTTGTAGTATATATAAATGATTTGGAGGAAAAAGTAACTGGTCTGATTAGTAAGTTTGTGGATGACACAAAGGTTGGTGGAGTTGCAGATAGTGATGAGGATTGTCAGAGGATACAGCAGGATATAGATGAGTTGGAGACTTGGGTGGAGAAATGGCAGATGGAGTTTAATCCGGACAAATGTGAGGTAATGCATTTTGGAAGGTCTAATGCAGATGGGAAGTATACAGTAAATGGCAGAACCCTTAGGAGTATTGACAGGCAGAGAGATCTGGGCGTACAGGTCCACAGGTCACTGAAAGTGGCAACGCAGGTGGATAAGGTATTCAAGAAGGCATACGGCATGCTTGCCTTCATCGGTCGGGGCATAGAGGATAAAAATTGGCAAGTCATGCTGCAGCTGTCCAGAACCTTAGTTAGGCCACACTTAGAATATTGCGTGCAATTCTGGTCGCCACACTGCCAGAAGGACGTGGAGGCTTTGGAGAAGGTACAGAAGAGGTTTACCAGGATTTTGCCTGGTCTGGAGGGCATTAGCTATGAGGAGAGGTTGGATAAACTTGGATTGTTTTCACTGGAACGACAGAGGTGGAGGGGTGACATGATAGAGGTTTACAAAGTTATGAGCGGCATGGACAGAGTGGATAGGCAGAAGCTTTTTCCCAGGGTGGAAGAGCCAGTTACTAGGGGACATAGGTTTAAGGTGAGAGGGGCAAAGTTTAGAGGGGATGTGCGAGGTAAGTTCTTTACACAGACGGTGGTGAGTGCCTGGAACTTGCTGCCGGGGGAGGTGGTGGAAGCAGGTACGATAGCGACGTTTAAGAGGCATCTTGACAAATACATGAATAGGATGGGAATAGAGGGATATGGTCCCTGGAAGTGCAGAAGGTTTTAGTTTAGGCAGGCATCAAGATCGGCGCAGGCTTGGAGGGCCGAATGGCCTGTTCCTGTGCTGTACTGTTCTTTGTTCTTTTGTCCACAGCTGATCCTTGGAAGGAACTGGAAGCAAAAACGTTCAAGGTCACAGTGACTTTGATAGCTACTGGCAGGGCATGGTGACCCGTGCTGCGCGACGCAAGGTCCTTGGCGACGAGGTCACAGATGTCAGTGACCATCTGCCTGGAGAGTTGTAGTCTCCTGCGGCACTTGGTTTCAGTCATCTCCAGGTAGCTCTGTCTGTGGCGGTAGATCCTGTGTTGAGGGTGTGGCCTCTGTTGCCTTCCTGCCTGTAATGGAAATCATACCTGCAAATGTAAACATATTACGCTACTTGAAACATTTTTACCAGACATTGCAAAGAAACTTTTTTTAAAAAAAGCAGAGCTGAGTGGCTCAAGACATGGTTGCACATTTGCATTCTGAGAGTCAGTTGAATAGAGAGACAATGGGAGTGCTCACAGATTCAATTAACAAGGTTGATCAGGGCAATAGTGATGTCCACATCCTTTGACTGTGTAAGAGCCATAACCCCACCCCCACCAAGTGTGTCTGGGAGTCTCTGAAAACCAACAACCCTCCCAGAGGTGCTATTTCAAACAAAGAGATGGTCACATGACCTACCTCCTGGCCAGTCTGGGGCTTTTTTGATCAGACTGCAATTTTAACAGAAAGGAGAAAGACTGCAACTGTTCTGGCTGAAGGAAAAGTCCCTCTCTGTCTCTCTGTCCAGCAAAGTCTAGGAAAACCAGGTGGCAGTTTCTATGCTTCAAGACTACAGACAAAGCCTCTCTTCGACCTTCTGGTACCAGAGAAGCAAGCTTGAAATTGTGCACTGGGCTCCTGTGAGAACTCCAAGACCTCAACTTCAATCAAGGACATTACATCAAAGACAAAAGACAGTACCTGTATTCCATTTATTGCCAACTTTACTTCAACCCACCCCATTCCAATTCTTTCTTTCCCTCTGCATCTATTTGTGTGTGTGTTTCCCTTGTCTGCATGCGAGCGTGGTTGCGACGCATATTTTAGTAATTTTAACCAAGTTAGAGTGATAAGGCTAATAAACGTACATCTTTCTTGTTTAAATCTAACAAAACCTGTCTGATTGGTTCATTTGCAATTACAATTAGAGTGCAGTGAGCATAGGCATACTGAGGTGGTAAGCTAAAAATCATTGTGTTTTAAAAGATAAACCTTGTTATGGCCAAACCAGGAAAGGGGCAAGAGAGGAGCCTGAGACCCCTTCCTCACCCAATTGTAACATGCATCTCTTTCCTCTCCTATGCCCTTCTGCTGCTTGAGGTTCCGCCCTTCCTGTGTTGAGTGTTATCCCTCATGGCCAATAAGCCTAAAGTCTGAAGGTCATGCTCCCATTGTCAGCTGCAGCCTTTTTTTTGGACAGGTGGCCGCCCTATTGTGATTGGATTGCCACCTGCTCTTCTGGACCTGCGATGCCAGGTGGGGGATCAATGACACAGTTCAATGCCTGAGCACTGAGTGCCCACTCTCCCTGCCACCTGAGCGAAGTCAAGGGCAACTCCTTTCCAAAGTTTATGTCCCCTTCTGCCCTGCTGACCCTTTTATAGGACCAGGGTAATTCCCTGTGACAACCATGGATGGTTCCCCACTCTGTACCCGCGTCCTTTCAGCTGGTCAGCAAAGGACAGCACATGTAACTTGTGTGCCACTGTCAGAATTTCAGCCTCCACCTCTAACAAGCTCTTAACAAGCTCCTTAAGTACTTTAATAGCCCTTAATTGGGAGGTGGGTGGGATCACTGTCCCAACTTTCCCTCGCCCTGGTGAGCGCTGCTGGCACCAGGGACGGCATCTTGAAACTGACATGCTGGTATTTTTGCCCCGCACCCCCACATCTCTGTTCCACACCTCGGGGTGGGGGGAGCGGGGTGGGGGGGAGAGGCCTGAAAATTCAGCTCCATCTCTCTGACCCTGTTTCCTTGCCATAGATTATTTATCAACTTGGGCCCAAAATTTCAAAATCAATTTGGTGTTTCTGGGCATTTATTGGCCATTCCTGCATTTTGCGAGTTACATCCTGGGGTAGGAGTCATTTACTTCAGGTTTCAGTTCCCTTGATGCCAGCAATCCAATTTGTCATTTCCTTTCAGATCTCCATGTGATCCACCCACCAACTCTCTACTGAGATCATCTAAATGATAGTTTATGACATTGAGGTGTTACAATTCCAGGAGTTATACTCAATATGCATCAGGGATAACATAGAATAATATAAATGAGACAAATATGTTGCCCATAACAGTGGAGATTGGTGGAAGTGAAGTACCTTGAAGACTGAAGATATTTGCGCACTGATTATTAGAGTTGGTAAAGAGCTTTTATCAGCCTCCTGTACTTTAAACAAAAATGATTTCTACATAGACTGTATTGTATTTGTTGGATAGTCTGAGGGCTTAAGAGATTATGGGGATACTCTTGTCCTCACTCACAATGGAAGGTTCTGATATGAAATTTCCAATGGGCATTCATCCTTATAGTATATTCATAAATTGTTCTGACAAACCTTTGTGGGACAGCTTTCGAATGTGTTCTGAAAATCCAAATATTCCCGCAAATAGAATTTCCATAGAGATTCCTCAATCTTGAGCTTTGGTGGAAGAAACAGCATAAAAATCTGTTTAAACCATGCTCACTAATTTGAATCTAAATACTGTCTTTAGATGTATAGCAATAGATCACAACTGAGGTTTCGGACTGGAAATGAAAACTGTCCAAATGGCCTTCAGACTATTTTCAAACAGAATCTCTTTTTAAACTCAGTTAAAGCTAAGGAAGCATATAGCTCATGGGGTAGAGAATGCTCTGTCCCTCATAGTGATTTCATGACTGTGATGCTATGGTTATCCAATTCAAAGTGCTGATGTTGTGCGGCTCCTCTTCCAACCCACTTCCTGATTTTTGTGCTTTTCCTCTCCTTTCCCACTTCCTTATAGTGTGTGTCTCCTCTCCTGCTTTGCGTCGCCAACCCCTGTCCTGGATTGACAGAATGAATGGTTTTGGTAACAAATAAATCATTGAAATTCTAATTTCTTTTCTACACTGAATTTACAAAAAATTTTGCATCTGTATTTCTTGCTACTTGTCCACACAGTAATAAAAAATGCATTCAGTCTTGCCTCACTTTAAAATAATGCAATGAAGCTTACATAGTGAAGAAGTAACAAGTTTGAAGAAGAGGGACAAAAGGCAATGGTGTACAACATTCATTTTTCTCGCTGAATCTATGATTTGACTAGTTGCACACTACTGCTTTCATACAAAACAACATTTTCCACTGAAATCATAAATTGATTTAATTTTATGTTTTTCAACAAAATAAAAATCTCATGTAATCATGTACCTTTCACAATTAAGTACGTATAAAGCAGAAAAAGAAAGTGTAACAGTGATTCATAATTAGCTTCCAACACTTGCATTTAATTATATATGGGAAGGAAAGTAACATTGAATTGGTGCCTTTCCACAAACTCGTGGGGAACAGTAAAGTAGTTCTTAAGATGGATTCATCTTATTAAATTTTGGACTCCAGCTCTAAGAATAATTAAGTTTAGCCGTCAAGACCATGAAAGTGTTTGTTATTATAGATCTCTTTCTAACTGAGCTTGTTAAGATGAAGGAAATCTTGCTAGTTATATATGGGAATGCTCCAGGCACCAGCTGTATTCATCAACTTTTATTTCAAATATAAGTAGTCTGGATGAACAAACAATTGGAATAACCTTTTCTTTTCATTGAAATAGTCATTTGAAACTGGAGGTAAGACCATATTACCATTAACACAAAAGCTCCTTTGTAGTATAGTCATCAGAATTTCCATCTTCTCACATAATGGTAAATTGCAGGTGGAGAGCAGAAACACCTGACAAAATTATAACAAAGCAGTAGTTTTTTTAGCAGAAGTGAAAACAGAACTGCTGGAAATACGCAGCAGTCAGGCAGCCGCTGTGATTCTGATGAGTGGTCATCCACCTGAAACATTGGTTGGAATTTTACGTTGGTGGGAGGCCCCGTCCACCGGCCAAAAAGTCGGGAGCAAGCCCGCCTCTGCTGGGCCTGGGGAGCCACGCTGGGATTTTATGATCCCCAGTCCCTTAATTGGCCTTAGGCGAGACTTCCACCTCTCTGAGGCAGGAAGTCCCGCCGAATGGAGCTGCTGGACAGTCAACGGGCCGGGTGCTCTCAGTCCCAGCAGCGCCACCAGGAGTGGTGGCCACTGCTGGGACTGCACCCAGCTGCAGCAGCAAGTGGGACAATGGCCCCAGAAGCAAGGTAAGTTTTTGGTGCTTCACCAGGGACAATTCGCCAGGCCCCGATGAGGCAAAGGGGGTCAGTTGGAGGAGGGGGGGATTTTGTTTCAGTGGGGCCGGTTGGGGCTTTGGGGGGAGCCATCCATGGGGCACAGGGTGCCTGATCAGGAGGGCACTCCCAGCCCACAAGGAGGCCACCAGGTTTTCCCTGGCGGCCTTCTGGGGGCCCGAGCTGGGAGGAGGCCCTTAAGTTTCAGTTAATTGGACACTTGAGGGCCTTGATTGGCCTGGGTGGGCGGGCAGTTTCTTGCTGCCACCGCCCTTGTATCATTGCAGCGGGGCAGGAAGGCGTTGGGAACGGCACACCCTGCCTCCCACTCAATTTTATAGCACCCCCACTACCAGCCCATTTCCTGAGGAAGGTGGGGGGGGTGTAAAATTCCATCCGTTAACTGTTTCTCTCTCCACAGATGCTGCCTGACCTGTTGAGTATTTCCAGCATTTTCTGTTTTCATTTTAGATTTCCAGCGTCAGCAGTATTATACTTTTGTATTAGTATTTTAGCAGAAGTAGCACTACTTCTATTTAGTTTTCTTTTATATGGACAGAAAGGAGTGATGGCCTTCACCTGACCCTTTTAGGGACAAGTTTTTGGGTTCAGAATTAGAATTAGAATTAGAACATTACAGCGCAGTACAGGCCCTTCGGCCCTCGATGTTGCGCCGACCTGTGAAACCATCTGACCTACACTATTCCATTTTCATCCATATGTCTATCCAATGACCACTTAAATGCCCTTAAAGTTGGCGAATCTACTACTGCCGCAGGCAGGGCGTTCCACGCCCTTACTACTCTCTGAGTAAAGAAACTACCTCTCACATCTGTCCTATATCTATCACCCCTCAACTTGAAGCTATGTCCCCTCGTGTTTGCCATCACCATCCGAGGAAAAAGACGCTCACTATCCACCCTATCTAACCCTCTGATTATCTTATATGTCTCTATTAAGTCACCTCTCCTCCTCCTTCTCTCCAACGAAAACAACCTCAAGTCCCTCAGCCTTTCCTCGTAAGACCTTCCCTCCATACCAGGCAACATCCTAGTAAATCTCCTCTGCACCCTCTCCATAGCTTCCACATCCTTCCTATAATGCGGTGACCAGAACTGCACGCAATACTCCAGGTGCGGTCTCACCAGAGTTTTGTACAGCTGCAGCATGACCTCGTGGCTCCGAAACTCGATCCCCCTACTAATAAAAGCTAACACACCATATGCCTTCTCAACAGCCCTATTAACCTGGGTAGCAACCTTCAGGGATTTATGCACCTGGACACCAAGATCTCTCTGTTCATCTACACTACCAAGAATCTTCCCATTAGCCCAGTACTCTGCATTCCTGTTACTCCTTCCAAAGTGAATCACCTCACACTTTTCCGCATTAAACTCCATTTGCCATCTCTCAGCCCAGCTCTGCAGCCTATCTATGTCCCTCTGTACCCTACAACATCCTTCGGCACTATCCACAACTCCACCGACCTTAGTGTCATCTGCAAATTTACTAACCCACCCTTCTACACCCTCTTCCAGGTCATTTATAAAAATGACAAACAGCAGTGGCCCCAAAACAGATCCTTGCACTAGTAACTAAACTCCAGGATGAACATTTGCCATCAACCACCACCCTCTGTCTTCTTTCAGCTAGCCAATTTCTGATCCAAAGCTCTAAATCACCTTCAACCCCATACTTCCATATTTTCTGCAATAGCCTACCGTGGGGAACCTTATCAAACGCCTTACTGAAATCCATATACACCACATCCACTGCTTTACCCTCATCCACCTGTTTGGTCACCTTCTCGAAAAACTCAATAAGGTTTGTGAGGCATGACCTACCCGTCACAAAACCGTGCTGACTATCTCTAATGAACTTATTCTTTTCAAGATGATTATAAATCCTGTCTCTTATAACCTTTTCCAACATTTTACCCACAACCGAAGTAAGGCTCACAGGTCTACAATTACCAGGGCTGTCTCTACTCCCCTTCTTGAACAAGGGTGTCTCTACTCCTCTTCTTGAACAAGGGTGATCTCTTCATTCAGTATTATGAAGGTGGGGTGGGGATGGGTATAATAACAGAGGTGGATATGAGACTGATTTTCCTCTCTGGTACGCAAAAGGAACAATGTAGGGCTGCAGGGTCACTGCTTCCAAATTTCCTGGCCCAGACCGTGCTCTCCAGATGTAGGCCCAGGCCCTGGCAGAGTCTTGTACTGGGATCTGGGGATGGAAACAAACGTGCATCTGGTCAATGTTATCAGAGTCTTTCGGTTGCTGCTCTTTAGCAGCATCCAGAAGGCTCCACAGTCCATAAATCATGGGAGAAAATTCTTCCTACTTTTTAGGTCTTTGGATCTTCGAGGTGCTCCTAAGAGCCTTGCAGACCTGTGGCATGTTCTGATACAAGCTTCATCACCAGCTTTTTGAAGCACCTTATTGAATTCTTATGTAGGGCCTCAGTTACGCTAATTTAGGAAATCCCCATAAATCTTGGAGCAAAACTTAACATGCCATTTCCTCTTCACTATGCCTTGGAACTAAACATTCCCCATTGACAATTCCAAAGTTCTTAAGATGAATCATATTCATTTTTTCCATAATGATTTTGATCATTGTGACTATTAAAAGGATATTTTCAGTATGTTCTGAGGTAATTTGAACTAATACTTTAAAAAAGAACCCTAAAAGGATACATTTACATTTCAAAGCACAGTGGGCTTATTTAGCCTATTAATTCAGTTAAGAGAAAAGAATTGAGTCAAATCTTTTATAGACTTCATAATATTGAAATTGAGATTAGGTGCTCAGTGTGGGCATAGGGGCTGAATTTTCACAAGGCTTTTCCTGCTCATCGGTTGTAACTTTGACAGAAGAGCTGCAAAAGCACCTGTGGTTTCTGCAGTTCCCCCAGTGAAGTTTCGAAAGTCGAGTGGGAAGCCTCGTGGAAATTCTTTCACATCGTCTATATTTGAGTTACATTTAAAAGAAGGTTACAGGCCTCCATCTACCATAACAAGGTTGCTAGGTGTGGTAGGGCCAGTAGAGCGTTTGCCCCACTGATGTTGAAGAAATTCATGGAATTAAAGAGGTGCACAATCTGCTGCCTGGAGGCTCGTGTGGTGACTGTTATAAATTGGAAAATTAGTGATTCATACATCCCATTTCAGATGAAAGCATACACCACCAATACTGTTTTGCTAACAGTGAATATTTGATTCTAGGAGATATAACATCATGTTCATATTAAATTAAACCTACACTCTAAATATAAAAGATCACGGCCCAGCAATGCAGCCGCACAGCACCAGTTTTTCGGGTGCTATCAGGGCTACTAAGCCGCCATTATGGCACACAGACATTTCTGGTAATGCCATATTTGGAAAGGACAAAAATGGTAGTGCAGTGTCCATGCCGAAAACAGGCATTAGCCCTTTGCATTTGTAAATAAGGGACCTCACGTCAGTTTGAGGCCCCAGACTAATCAATATTTGTTTACAGGGATACCTGGCAAGAGATTTTGAACAATATTACCTTTTTGAGATTGTGTAATTGCTCTTCAGACCCTTTTAAACAAAGGTTTGATATTTTAACTTGCCAGCAAGAGAGTTCCTCAAGCATGCGAGTAATGGCCATTTCAGTGGTATTAGCAGCAGCTCTACACATCCAGTGCCATTTTTACAATAACTACAGTTTTATGCAAAGATCCTCTGTAATTCTTTACAAACTGGTCTTTTGTAAAATAGTTATTTGTAGATAAACTCCTGTTATTTGTCTGGTTTACACGGGCCTTTTGCCAACTGTGATTGAGAGGGTAGGCAGGCAGGCCCGTGCCAGGCTTCTATCACAGACACTCCTTGCTTCCTGCTAGGGGCAGCACAATGGCAGCTGTTGTTCTGATTTCTTTCCTGTAAGGAAACAACAAACAATTCTTGCTGCCTCACCATAATCTTGCAGCTGATATTAGGAACTCACCAGTGTGGGGAGATTGAGCCTTAAAGTATGATCACAGAGCACTGGGATTCACAAACATTATACATCACAATTTTAAGCGTGTTTTTTCAGTTTGATATCAACAAACCAGTGATCTCTGCTTGGATGGGTAACATTGAAATGGTAAAATGATTCTGGTAATTAACTTCACATCCTATAACTTACTTAAATGAAGATATCTGGGTGAAATCATTGAAAAATTTGGTTTTAGTTTAAAGATGTCTTATGCTTAATGTTTTAAGTTTCCCAGGTGTTCCTGGCATTACAGCTTAAAGTCTTTTCACGAATAAATTATCCATGCAGTCCTGTTCAAGATGTCTTGGCTCCTTCAATAGAAGTCTGCAAAATGATCTAGAGAAAGTGATACTACAAGTCATAAATACTCAGGTTTCTGACCACTGAGTTCATTGTGAATTTAAAACCAAGCATTTAAATGGATTCAACTGAGAACACGTCACTCAAGCCATTTAATTTGTTGCCCACATACAACACATGGTTTTAATGTGTAAAGGTACAGAGGTACAGAAACTCTCAATTATAGCTGGTGACTAATGACCCCAAATAATGATCAGTTCTGGGTACTGACAGAATTCCACATTGCAAAGGGATTCAGCTGTGCAAATCAGCTTTAAGATGGGCAGAATTCTGAAAAACCTTTTGTGTGCTTTAGAATTAACCTCCCACGTTGAGACCAAGTGTTTATACCTCACTTTTGTAACTGAATGGAAGGAATCTATTAAGGAGTATGAGCAGAGCATGTCCAGATTCATATTTGCAAGCTGGCAAATGCTCGGACATATTGATGATGTCGCTGATTGTTCTGCGCATGCTCTGCGTTGTCAGTTTATTATATTGATAATTGTTGCTTCAACAGAAACAGAAGACACAAAGGGATTGTGGATGGGGCCCACTGTTAGCTTTAAAATACAACTCAAAATTAATTAATGATTCATTCATTCTGCACCAGTGTTCTGCACCATCTTAATTCCAACCAGGCCATCAGGTCACAGGCTGGCTCTAAGTCAACGAGGAAGTCAATAAGTCTGTCCCTTTCAGACATGGCTCATGACTGGGCACAGCTGCAAAGCTGGCCTACATTAAGAGCCATTCCACCACCTGAAACATCATCAAGTAGGCACCATGCTCAAGCAACACTTCTGCTGCCTGAACTGTTTGGAAGGAGCTTTGCAGTACAGGCCTGGCTGTTTATATCCAGATTTGGAATCATCTGCTGTGTGTTGCATAACTTTGCCATAATGATGGATCAGCCATTTTTACACCTGGGCAGCAAGGACTGCAGGAGGAGGAAGAGCAGCATGAAGAAATGGAAGTGCTGGGGTAATATCGGCCATGGGAAATGGCATGGTCAAGGGGGTAGTCGTGAATATGAGTAGGAGAATTTATATGAAGAGTGAGGTTTAAGGAGGACAGGAGGGCAGTGAATTTCAAGGAGAGAAGATGAGGGAAGCTGAGATAGAGCTTGAAATCACCAGGGATGAGAAATCACTCAATGCAGAGGCAGAGGGATGAAAGGAAATGGGATATCTCAGAGGAGAAACCTGATTTGGGACTTGTGGTTGTCAGTTAAAAGAGATTTAAGGGAGTTGCAAAGCAGTGTAAGAAGGTGAGGTGCATGAAAGGAGAGAAGGTATCAATGAGGTAGGGGAGAGAAAAAGGTATGACTTGGTGATATGGGTCATACAATTACTGCAACAGTTTAGCCTGGGCTGGTGGTGGAAAGTATAGCCAAGTGAGAGAGGCTTCGGTAAGGAACATGTTGTTACAACCAATGAGCCAGGTTTCTGTCTGAATAACAAATCTTAGGAAAACCTGAGCAGGGTATCGGTGAACTGCTGCCTGACTAATGGGACAAAGGTTACCAGTGGCTTCCTGGAAAGATCCAGTGACACACAAAATTCAAAGCTGCAGACACTTACACTGCTACAGAGAATGCTGTGCTCCTCATTTTAGTTGGCTGCAGGTTTCTAGACAGATGTTAGCATAACTCCTCAATAGCTGCCAGTGGGAATTTTATCCTTTTTAGACATTAAGAGCAGAGAAATTGGAGTAAGGCCTTTTAAGGTCAGCGTGGGCAATGATCTGTTGGAATCAAACATTTTCTGTGAGGCCTCAATTGTCATAATGCAGGAAGAGTGGGACTTCCACTGGAAATCCAGTCCCCACTTTAAATGGCAGGGGAACTGTTTTGTGAAACTCAGAAGACAAAGAACAAAAGTATTGTCCTCAGAAAGTTTTGGAAAGCTGCAGCAATTTCAACAAAGATGACTCCTCAACATGATATCCACACTTTTATAGGGTAGTTGTTTCCTGCGGTTGTGTTCATAGTGCTATTTGGGGGAAATTGTGGGGATATTTTGGCAATGACCACCCACCCTCATTTAAATGTGCAAGAATGGGCACAAGGGGAGCCATTATTGGCATTAACGATGTCCAAAATTTTGGTGATCGTTTTTTGAGGCCGGATTGTAGTGGTAAACCATATTATATCAGTCCACCTCAAAGCCAACTAAAAACTATTGGTTTTCTCGGGAAAACAGGCCTACATGTTTCCTTTCTTGCCTACCCAATGTTTTTATTTCATGTTTGTGCTTGTGGCTGTTCAGTTTTCAGTCCATTAACACCCTATCTATACTAATGCTTTGTCTTTCAACATACCATTAACATATTGTTTGCCTTTGCTCCATGACCTTCTGGTCGGTTATTCTGTGTGACCTTGTTCTATCTACACCTCCTTTGTTATCTCTTGCCCCACCCTCGCTTTATTTGCTTAAAACCTTTCACATTTCTAATACCTGCCAGTTCTGAAGAAGGGTTGCTGACCTGAAACGTTAACTTTGCTTCTGTCACCACAGATGCTGCCAGACCTGCTGAGTATTTTCAGCATTTCTTGTTTTTATCCCAAAATGTCAATGTAAATTTCGCATTTCGATTCTTTCATTAGTGGCTAGGCTTGGATGAGTTATTTTCATAAATGTACAACAAGCACAAATGATAACACACCAAACTATTTCGATTTGGATGACTTTACACAACGCAACACCTCTACATGCCACATTGCTGCAATTTGTCACACTAATTCACTGTTTACTTATCGTCAATATACAATAAAACACAAATATTTCCTTTTCAGAGATAGTCTAGTGGCTGCGATGCAAGAGCCATGAACCACTTGTGATACCCAGTTTACATGAGCAGTTTTATTTAAGTATAAGGTGTTATTCAAATAACAACATAAAATTGCCATTGTAAACCCAACTTAAATTTCACTGGAAAACTCATGTATAAATGTATCCCCTCAGTCCTTGGCTTTATATCAGTATAAATGCAGTAAAAGGAAAGGACTGGCATTAAGGAAACTCACTTTGCCTGTTTCATATCAATTTCCAGACACCAATAGAAAAGACAAGAATCTTCAATTACATAGCACCTTCCATGACCTCACATGTCCCAAAGTGCTTCACAGCCAATGAAGGACTTCTGAAGTGTAATCACAGATAAATGAATAAAGCTAATTGTGCACTTTATATAGAATAATGAAATTGCTTTGAGTTACAATCATCATTAATCATAGGAAAATAAAACTTTCTCTGGGAGTGCAAAAACTGATTTCTTCTAGCTGGCAGTTAAAGACTCTTTAGCTGGTTTTGTAAAGAGAAAGTAGCTGGATGTCCAATGCCATTTCTATTCTTTTGTTGTCAGTCCTAAATTGATTATTTTCTATCTTTCTTCCAGAACTAATACCCCCACCCAAACCCCGCCACCCTGCACTTTCTTATCTTACTCCTATTCTTCCGAAGACTGAGTGCAACGTGTCCAAGTTTGTTGACAATACCATGCAAATGGACATATATAGACAGATTGAGTGAATGGGTAGGAAACTGGCAGATGTGGGGAAATTGTGAAATTATACACTTTGGTATGAAGAATAGGAAAGCTGAATATTTTTGAAAAGGTGAGAGACTAGTATGTAGAGGAATTTGGGTATCCTTGTACACAAATAACAGAACATTAACATGCGGGCACAGAAAGCAATAAGGAAGGCAAATGACATGTCAGCTTTATTGCAATGGGTTTGGAAGATAAAAGTTACCCTGTCTTACTTCAGTTAGAGCTTTGGCTTTGATGAGACCACATCTGGAGTACTTTGTAGGTTTCCTTACTTGCCTTAGAAAAGGTGCAGCAAAGTTTCACTAGATTGATTGATGGGATGAGAGGGTTGTCCTGTGAGGAGAGATTGACTAGAATGGGTTTATACTCTATGGAGTTTAGAAGAATGAGAGGAGATCTCATTGAAACATATAAAGTTCTGACAGGACTTGACATGACAGATGCTGGGAGGCTGTTTTCACTGGCTGGGGATTCAAGAACTAGAACAGGATAAGAAATCAGCCACTTAGGACTGAGATGAGGAGAAATTTCTTTACTCAGAGGGTTGTGAAATTTTAGAATTCTCTACTTCAGAGGACTGTGGATGCTTAGTTGATGAGTATATTCAAAGGTTGAGATCAATATAATTTTGGACACTAAGGGAATCAAAGGCTGTGGTGGTAGAGCAGGAAAGTGGACTTGAGGTAAAAGATCCAGCATGATTTTACTGAATGGCAAAGCAGACGCAAAGGGTCATATGACCTACTTCTGCTCCTATTTCTTATGTTCTTAAGACAGTAGCTAAAGCTGGGATACAGTTTTAAGTGTTCCAGTGACTCTCCAGAAATATGTTCAAATGGCCACGTTATATTTAAGTGCATAGAACGTATCAGTTGGCTATTTAACCTGAGCAAAGCTGGCATCACAAATGAGCTCTTTCGTAACCTCCACACAAATGTACTTTCAGTAGGTACCATCGATAGTGATCAGAAGATGACATCCTGGGGCTGGATTTTCAATCCTCGCTGGCGCCGAGATCAGAGGTGGGTGGGAGCTAAAAATACCCCTGTGGTTACCTGGCTCCATCCCGCCTCTGGAACGTTTTTTCAGAGGTGGGATCGGGGGCCGGCAGGACTACTCGCCTACATGCGGCAGGTAGCCACAGGCTCAAATTGAGGCTAATTAAAGAAAAATTCCAGTTGGCCTCCAGGTTCCTGCAGGTGGTGGGGGCTAGTTTAGATGCCTAGAGACGGGCACCTGGTGGCAGGAATGGGGCTGGCCAGTACTCCAGACAGGCCTAGAGGCCCTCCCTGCCTGCCTGGGTGCAGCAGCAGCCACAGGTCATCCTATCAAGGGGATCCCCCCACTCCCCTCCCTGTCCAACACCACCACTCACCCCCAAAACACACACACACAAACAATGGTGGCCTGGCTGCTGAATCTATTTTTTAACAGAGAACTAAAAATGGTGGAGAGAGGATGCCTCCATTTGAAGCACCCTCTCTCTTCACTACCTTTCATTACAGCCTGCTGCTCCTTTCAAACTGTAAGGCCTCTGATTGGCCCTCCAGCTTCAAAAACCCACCTGCCATCCTTAATTGGATGGTGAACCTGCCGTCTGGATGTTAATTGGCCGCCCCAGTGAAAATCACAGGGGAGTGACTGTTTCCCCCCTGGGAGCGGGTTCTGGACCCAGAAACAGTCCCGACTTCTGTTTCTCACCTCCAGAGGGAAAATACAGTCCTTGTTGTTTCATAATAGCTTCTCAAGTTTCTCCTCATAACTGAAGTCCCTCATTCCTGGTATGAATCTGGTAATTTTCCTCTGCACCCTCACTAAGGCCTTGACATCCTTCCTAAAATGTGGTGACCAGGGTTAGACACAATACTCTAATGGAGCTCTAACTAATGATTTATAAAGTTTAGCATATTTTCTTTGCTTTTGTACTTTATGCTTTTATTTATAAAGCATATGCTTTTTTAACAGCTTCATTAATTTGTCCTGTCACATTCAAAGATGTGTGCTTATGGACCCTCAGGTCTCTTTGTTCCTACACCCCATGCAATATTGTACTATTTAGTTCGTATTTCCTTTCCTTATTCTTCCTCCCATCCTTGCTTGCTAAGGTAAGTAGGGGTGGAAATAGCAAATGCTTTGGCCACAATTCTCCAATCCTCTTTGTATCGGTAACTGGTGACAGAGAACTGAAGGGTTATAATTGTTACGCACTTTTTCAATTTTTTTCTACTTTGAGCACTGCCAATCTTTTTAGTATCTAATCTTTAATGTCTTTTCATTCTATCTAATTTCTCCATTTCCCCCTCCTCCATTTACTGTGACATTAGTAGCATTCTCTTTTGTGAAGACAAATGCAAAGGACTCATTCAATATCTCAGCAATGCCTTTTGCTTCCCCAAGATTTCCATTTTGGCTTTTAATTTGCCCCATCCTTCCTTTAACTATCCTTTTACTCTTTGCATGTTTACAAAAGACAATAGTGTTCCCTTTTATGTTACCCGCTAATCATTTCTCGTACACTTTTTGCCACTCTTATTTCCTTTTTCAGTTCTCTTCTGCACTTTCTGTATTCTGCTTGATTCTCTATTCACCCTGACATTTATCATAAGACTCCTTTCTCTGTTTCATTTAATCCCAATTTTTTACTCATCCAGGGAGCTCTTGTTTTTAATCCTCTTCCTTTCCCCCTCGTGGGAATGTGTTGATTCTAAACCCAAACTACACCACCTTGAAGGCCTTCCATTGCTCATTTACTGTTTTACCTGCCAATCTTTGTTCTCAGTCCACCTGAACCAGATCCCTTTTCAACTCACTGAAATTAGCCCTCTTCTACTTGAGTATGTTCACTTCTGATTGTTCCTTGTCCTTTTCCGTAACTAGTCTGAGCTTTGTGACCTTGCGATCCCAGGTGCTTTCCCACTGAAACTTTCAGTATTCTCCTTTGTGCTTTGTAAAAATGAGGCAGTTTAAAAATTGAGTGAAAATTGCAAATACCATTTACTGCTAAAACAAGAGTCAATGTTTTCAGTGCAAGAATGCTGAAATGCAGACAGTATGCGTGCTGTGTAGGCTGTAGGTGATATTCAACATTTTCCCAACGGTTTGGCAATGAGTTTTGTAGGCGGAAACGTGGCTGTAATGTACTATTGATTTTATTGTGTAACTGCCAAGCTTGTTTTTCCCCACAGATTCTTTTTAAAGAGGAAAGTCGAGTACTTTTCAGAAATTTATAGCTCACCTAAGTGCTTCTGCGTCCAGTTAGTATGACTTCTATTACCATGATTGAATATTTTCTGTCAGCTGCTAATATGACTAGATGACTTTAAGTATATTTACAATACTTAGGCAGATGTTAAAAAGAAACAGATGACTGGTGTGTTGTTACCCACTATAAATATGGGTGATATCTCTATACCTTCAACACATTAAACCCATTTAATTTCAGTATTTTTAAAGCTAAACATAAGCTATTTTCTTAAATATTATAGGGTAGAATTTCCACTCAGTTGCACAGGCAATTCACCTGAAATCCACCAAACCAGGGCAAAAGTTGAAGGAATTTCAAGCACAAGTTAAATCCACCACAAATCGTGTTTCTGCCATCACATGCATGTGTTTCAACAATATCACACTGGAAGCCAGACAAGCACATAAAACTGATTGTGCTCTAATCAAATTAACGAACAGGATGAGTTTCTGCCAATTGCACCCATTTAACGCTGAGGAGATTCTAAAAATTAAGCTCTTTTTGGGTGCAGGGGCACTAACAGGCACCTATTAAAGGTTTAAAAATATCAAAGTTTATTTAATTTACTAAGAAACTAAATAGCATACACAAATGAAAAGAGGAAATGGTTCTGTATAGTTTTTTGAAGTCATTTTCAATTATTTCAAATGAGGTTAGTCGTGGGTGGAGGCACTTATTTTCTTATTGAAAATGCTTGTTTTGTGATAAATCTATTTTCAGCACTATTAATAAAACTGCACCAAGTAATATTTTTAATGCAAGGGGAGAAAATAACAATTACATTCTAAAATGCTGTCTGATTGATCGCACTGGTGTATGGAAGATTTCACGTTTGTGATTTTTTTTGTAAGTGATTTTGAGCAGAAACTTGAGCTATTAATTCCACCTCCAAAATTCAGTGCAATTTCGAGTGCTATTTGTACCAAGATTGCTGATTGTGCTCAAAAAGGAAGAGCTACCCCTTTATTTCTGGTATAATACACCATTTTTCCTTGATTACAATGACCTATCATGTGCAATTAGCCTGATAGAGGAATGGTAATCATTACTGGAAAATGCACATGATTTCCCACAAGTATACTTAGCAGCTTTAACGTGAGAGCTTGATGTGTTTCCTCAAAAGGATGGGACTTCCTATTAGTCTTGGAATGCTGGACTAAATGATTGACATTGCATTTAAGATTATCCACTTAATTATGAATGTGCGTCAGTTTTGCTCAAGCTAAATAAATAGAGAATGAAAGATCCCAGTAAATTCAATGCTGATATTAGTGTCATGCATGGAAGGACCGTGATGAAATAAACAATTAAATGGAAGAATTATGAATTTAAAAAGCCAACTGCTAAACAAAATCACAAGAACATGGACACTTCATCAAAATGGAGTAGCAGCTATGTGACCCCTCCTGTTCTGGAAATCCACAAACTTGTCTGCAAAGATGATGCTCGTTAACCTCCTCTGAACTAGCTCTGAGGAGAACTTCTTTGAAATTGAAAGGAGCTATCACATATTAATGACTCTGATCAACATGATTAGATTAACAGAGGATGCTGGAGACAGTCTGGCTGTCAAACCAAGATGAATAAGGTGTGAAGAAGCAACATCATAGCAGAATTATTCCTAAACATCAAACAATGGCCATGGTTATTACAGCTTGGTCCATTTTGGGGTCACAACAGTGGAGAGAGCCATGCATCCCCAAACAGAAACTAATGTGAGAGATTTTTACCTTAAAAAGGTAGCTCTCTGGAGAGAGAGAGAGGAGAGATCAAGCCAACATCACAGAAAGCCTGTGAAATAGATCCAGTGGCAAGAAAAGAACCCTGCTGATCAAGAACAACCACCACAGCAGAGACATCACAAAGTGACTTTGAGTTGGTGAAGGTAACAAACTGCACACCACCAGCTTTGGGCAGTATTACAACCACTAGAGCTCTACAATACCTCTGCAAGTTCAAAACTATGAATAATCAGGCCTGCAACTTTAAAAAAATGACTTTTCCTCCCTACAAGACTCATTAATCTTCTGTAATCCAGAAACACTTACCTCACTTGGGACTTTAAACTACCTCTTATTCTTTTCCCTCCATCTATCTTGTCTATGTATGTGTGAGTGAATAGGCATGTGAATGAGGTTGTGATTATTTGGGGATTTGTTTAAAAATAAATAGTTTTTTTTAACCTATAAGAAAACCTGTCATTTGTCTGTTTATTTGAGCCTAAAGGCACTCAGCGCCTAAAACATTATTTTAACAAAACATGATTGCAGTCAGTTGGGAGGTGAATAGTGAGCACCACCCACACCCCTTGCCACCTGTCCGTAGCAGAGACCCAACTCTGTGCTTGAATGTGAATCTTGATTAACCTTCCCTTGGAGGGAATTTTCCTGGAGAAAATATTGAGGAAGAAATTGAATAGTGGTTAGGAACTGTGCTACCCAAAAATTACTCCTAGTGGGATTGATGACAACTACGGAGATGTTTGAAGGTCAGGAAATTTTTATCTATTTCACAGAAGGGATGATCAAAATGGAAAATCTAAGCTGGGAAAAAGGTTAAATTGCAATATGGAGGCCAAACACCAAAATAATGCTCATAAAGGTAAAGTGAACTTGCTATTGTTGGAGATTTCTATCTGACTGATTTGGAAGGTCTTTGATTGATCATGTGATTTGATTGTACTTGAACATTTTTGCATGCCCATAGCTTTTGACTGACCTTTTCACCTTGACTGAAGATGCCCTCTTAAGACAAAATTGAATTCCTCTTTTATCAAAAATTGGGAAAATTCCTGTTTTTCTCCATAATTAATGATTCAGAAATGAAATTAGGAACATAGGAGCTGGAGTAGGCCATTCAGCCTGTCAAGCCTGCTCCACTATTCAATAGATCATGGCTGATCATCTACTTCAATGCCACTTTCCTGCGCTATCCCCATATCCCTGATGTCATTAGTATCCAGATATCTATCGATTTCTGTCTTGAACATGCTCAATGATTGAGCTTCCACAGCCCTCTGGGATAGGGAATTCTAAAGATTCACCACCCACTGAGTGAAGAAATTCCTTTTCACCCCAGTCTTAAATGGCTTACCCCTTATTCTGAGACTATTCCCCCTGGTTCTAGACTCACCAGCCAGGAGAAACATCCTATCTACATCCACCTTGTCATGCCCTGCAAGTATTTTGTAAGTTTCAATGAGATCACCTCTCATTCTTCAAAACTCTGGAGAATACAGGCCCAGTTTCCTCAATCTCTCCTCATAAGACAATCCCACCATCCCAGGGATTATTCTGGTGAACCTCCTTTGCACTCCCTCTAGGGTAAGTATATTCTACCTTAGATGAGGAGACCAAAACTGTACACAATGCTCCAGGTGTGGTCTCACCAAGGTTCTATACAATTGCAACAAGACTTCTTTACTCCTGTACTAAAACCTCCATTCGATGAAGGCTAACATACCATTTACTTTCCTAATTGCTTGTTGTACCTGCATGTTAACTTTTAGTGTCTTATGAACTAGGACAACCAGTCCCTTTGGACATCAACACTTCCCAACCTCTCACCATTTAAATAATACTCCATCTTTCTTTTTTTTTCTACCAAAGTGAATAACTTTACACTTAATCACATTATATTCCATCTGCCATGTTCTTGCCCATTCACTTTGCCTGTCCAAGTCCCTTTGAAGCTTCCTTGCATCCTCCTCACAACTTACATTCCCACCTAGTTTTGTGTCGTCAGCAAATTTGGAAACACTACATCTATATATTAAATACAATTAATATTATATAACGTTAAATACAAATTATGGGGACCAATGACATGTGTAATAACAGAGAATCTGATTTTATATGTGAAGAATAGCACACATTCTCAAATTTCCTGTTGAAAGAGGAATTCCCTTCTTCTCCACATCATGGTTGGAAGTCCATGGCATTTTAAAACATAGGGAATTCTTAAGATAGCAATGGCAGAATAAATTTAAAAAAATAACTTTTAGTTGACAAAAGGTTAAGTCATTAGTTTCTTCATCAAAATAAATAATTTTCTTCAATATTTTGAAGACCTGATTGACTAACTATTGTGTTCATAAATGTTCCATAACAGAGAACTGAGACAATGTTGTCTCTTGCTTTAGGTCTCAATAGGCAATTCATAAGACCAAAATCAACTCCCTCTGCATAATTTGCTCTCTTTAGGTATGTTGTTCTTAGCTGCTTTATGCTTTTCTGCAAGCAGAAATATTTCCATTCAAGCAATTGATGCAGCTAATAGCTCCCATTTCCTATCTCACTATGGAAAGCTACAGAGTAAAAAAAAAGAAAACATAAAGTGCAGAATTTCATACCTCTGTTAATGTGCATCATTAGATCTATTTTGTTTTTCTTCTATCTTCATGTATCTCTGTTGATAGATGAAACACTCAGGTTTTTCTTTGAAAGTAAGCAGCTGTGGGAAAAGAACTGAATAGTTAAAATACACGACTTGAGACCATTATAGACAAATGTTTAAAGATATTGCTTCAACAACAATAACCTTTTCTCTGTCTTCTTTGTCTCTTTCTCCCTGTGATCACATGTGGAATTCAATGTAGTTCATGCCTCTAAAATGTTCAATAGAGTCACTGACATTTAATTCATTATTCAACTGCAAACCATGGGCATCTTTGAAGAAGGCATTAGTATGATTTCGCTCTCTGAAATTCGATCTTGTGCCAGCCTAGCAACCCCAAGCAAACAATAGCAGAATTAAACTATGCATTTATCTTGGGGCTTATTTTCCTCCTTATTTAGGACATAATAACTTTGAAGGAATTGCAAAATCCACTTTTATATAGTCGGACTCATTTAAGACCTGCAATGGAACATGTTTCATGTTCAAAGAAATATTTTGTGAGAGTTTTGTTCTATCTTCTAAACATCTTAAATTGGAAATTATAACTGGATAATTTTCCATTAAAATAAATGAGCAATGAGCTTTGAAATGAATAATATTGCTCAAAAGTAAAATCACCAGGAGGCCATCTCTATAAAGAGCTTGATATCTGTATTTTCAAGTAAGCAATTAATATTTTGGTAAGGGCAAACACTAAGGGCTGAATTTTATGCCGCCCCAGCAGGTTGGATGGAGGCGTGGAGGTGGATGGGGGCTGCGTAAAATTGAGCTGGAGACTCTGGGAGGCCTTCCCGCCCCGCTCCTGCCTCCGGCTGACTTTACGGCAGTCAGGCGGTGGGGGAGGAAAATGGCCCGCCTGCCCGAGGCCAATCAAAGCCCTTGATTGTATTTTAGGTATTTTACCCGTGGCAAGCAGGCGTGCTGGGGATGTGAAAGGCCGCCCAGAGATAGCTGCCGGCTTTCTGCCCGCCGGTGGGGGGTGGGGGTGGATGGGGGGTGGTGCCATGGCAGTTGGGCACAGGGTGCCCGATTGAAGGCTGCCCCCGCCTCCCAACCCACCCCCGGAACCCAAGACGCACCCCTTCCCCCCAAATGACCACCCTTGCCTTGTGGGGGAGCACCCGATTCAGTCGGCGAGGCATCGACAACCTACCTTGGATCCCGGCTCCCGGCTCCATGGCATCCTCCTCGGTCGGCTGGGCAGCAGTCCCAGCAGTGGCCACCGCTCCCGACGGCGCTGCTGGGACTAAGAGCTGCCGGCCCGCCGATTGGCTGGCAGCTCACTAAGGCGGCACCTCCTCCCTCAGGCAGGTGGAGGTCCTGCTTCAGGACAATTAAAGCCCGGGGACCCATAAAATGCGGGTCGGATCCCCGGGTTAGGCGGAAGCGGGTTCGCTACTGACTTTTACATTGGTGGTGAAGTCCCCTCTGCCCACAGTAAAATCTAGCCCTATGTCTCATTTATATAATAGAAACATAGAAACATAGAAAAATAGGAGCAGGAGTAGGCCATTCGGCCCTTCGAGCCTGCACCACCATTTAATACGATCATGGCTGATCATCCAAACTCAGTAACTTGCTCCCGCTTTCTTCCCGTATCCCTTGATCTCGTTAGCCTTAAGAACTATATCTATCTCTTTCTTGAATATATTTAATGATTTGGCCTCAACAGCTTTCTGTGGTAGAGAATTCCACAGGTTCACCACTCCCTCCTCATCTCAGTCCTAAATGGCTTACCCCTTATCCTTAGACTGTGACCCCTGGTCCTGGACTCCCCCACCATCAGGAACATCCTTCCTGCATCTAGTTTGTCCTGTCCTGTTAGAATTTTGTAGGCTTCTATGAGATCCCATCTCATTCGTCTAAACTCTAGCGAATACAAGCCTAATCAACCCAATCTCTCTTCATACGTCAGTTCTAGCATCCCAGGAATCAGTCTGGTGAACCTTCACTGCACTCCCTCCATAGCAAGAACATCCTTCCTCAGATAAGGAGACCAAAATTGCACACAGTACTCCAGATGTGGTCTCACCAAGGTCTTGTATAATTGCAGCAAGACATCCTTGCTCCTGTACTCAGATCCTCTTGCTATGAAAGTCATTTGCCTTCTTAACTGTCTGCTGCACCTGCATGCTTACTTTCAGTGACTGGTGCACAAGGACATCCAGGTCTCACTGCACCTCCCCCTTTCCCAATCTGTCACCATTCAGATCATAATCTGCCTTTCTGTTTTTGCCACCAAAGTGGATAATCTCACATTTAGCCACATTATGCTGCATCTGCCATGTATTTGCCCACTCACTCAACCTGTCCAAATCACACTGGAGCTTCTCCGCATCCTCCTCACAGCTCACACACTCACCCAGCTTTGTGTTGTCTGCAAATTTGGATATATTACATTTAATTCCCTCTTTTATATCATTAATATATATTGTGAATAGCTGGGGTCCTAGCATTGATCCCTGCGGTACCCCACTAGTCACTGCCTGCCACTTGGAAAAAGACCCGTTTATTCCTACTCTTTGTTTCCTGTTTGCCAACCAGTTCCCTATCCATGTCAGTACCTTACCCCCAATCCCATGTGCTTTAATTTTGCATGCTAATCTCTTATGTGGGACCTTATCGAAAGCCTTCTGAAAGTCCAAATACACCACATCCAATGGTTCTCCCTTATCTATTCTACTAGTTACATCCTCAAAAAATTCCAGTAGATTTGTCAAGCATGATTTCCCTTTCGTAAATCCGTATTGACTTTGTCCGATCCTGTCATTGTTTTCCAAGTGCTCTGCTATTACATCTTTTATAATGGATTCTCACATTTTTCCCACTACTGATGTCAGGCTAACTGGTCTATAATTCCCTGTTTTCTCTCTACCTCCTTTTTTAAATAGTGGGGTTACATTAGCTACCCTCCAATCCATTGGAACTGTTCCAGAGTCTATAGAATTTTGAAAAATCACCAGCAATGCATCCACTATTTCTAAGGCCACTTCCTTAAGTACTCTGGGATGTAGATTATCAGGCCCTGGGGATGTATCGGCCTTCAATCTCATCAATTTCCATAACACAATTTCCCTACTAATACTGATTTCATACAGTTCCTCCTTCTCACTAGACCCTATGTTCCCCAACATTTCTGGGAGGTAATTTGTGTCCTCCTTTGTGAAGACAGAACCAAAGTATGTGTTTAATTGGTCAGCCATTTCTTTGTTCCCCATTGTAAATTCCCCCATTCCTGACTGTAAGGGACCCACATTTGTCTTGACTAATCTTTTTCTCTTCATATATCTATAGAAGCTTTTACAGTCAGTTTTTATGTTCTCTGCTAGCTTACTCTCATACTCTATTTTCCCCTTCTTAATCAATCCTTTTATCCTCCTTTGCTGAATTCTAAACTGCTCCCAATCCTCAGGTTTGCTGCTTGTTCTGGCCATTTTATGTTTCTCTTGCTTGGATCTAATACTATCCCTAATTTCTTTTGTAAGCCACGTTTGAGCCGCCCTTCCTGTTTTATTTTTGTGCCAGACAGGAATGAACAATTGTTGTAATTCATCCATGTGCTTTTTAAATGCTAGTCATTGCCTATCCACTTTGAACCCTTTAAGTAACGTTCCCCAATCTATCATAGCCAACTCGCGCCTCATACCTTCATAGTTTCCTTTATTTAGATTCAGGACCCTAGTTTCGGAATCAACTCTCTCACTCTCCATCTTAATGAAGAATTCTATCATGTTATGGTCACTCCTCCCCAAGGGACCCCGCACAACAAGATTGTTAACTAATCCGTTCTCATTACACAATAACCAGTCTAGGATGTCCTGTTCTCTAGTTGGTTCCTCAACGTATTGGTCCAAAAAACCATCACGTATGCACTCCAGGAATTCCTCCTCTACTGTATTATTGCTAATTTGGCTGGTCCAATCTATATGCAGATTAAAGTCACCCATAATTACAGTTGCACCCTTGTTGCATGCATCTCTAATTTCCTATTTAATGCCATCCTCTACATCACCACTGCAATTTGGGGTCTATATACAACCCCCACCAATGTTTTCTGCCCCTTGATATTTCATAGCTCCACCCATACAGATTGCACATCAGGATTCTCTGAGCTAATATCCTTCCTCACTATTTATTGATTTCCTCTTTTCTAACAACGCTACTCCGCCTCCTTTCCCTTTTTGCCTGTCCTTCCTAAACATTGAATACCCCGGATGTTCAGTTCCCATCCTTGGTCAGCCTGCAACCATGTCTCCATAATCGCAACTATATCATGTCCATTTACAACTATATGCATGTTTAATTCGCCAACCTTATTGTGAATACTCTGCACATTGAGATACAATGCCTTTAGGCTTGTCTTTTTAACATTCTTAGTCATCTTAGCATTATTTCGCACTATGGCCCTATTTGTTTCTTGCCCTTGATTTCTATGCCTTCCACTTTTGCCCTTTTGTTTCCTGTCTTTCGTTTCTATCCTTGTTTCCTCCTCCTCTGTCTCCCCACTCAGGTTCCCATCCCCCTGCCAATCTAGTTTAAATTCTCCCCAGCAGCACTAGCAAACGCCCCTGAGAGGACAACAGTTGCAGTCCTGCCTGGGTGTAACCCATTCTGTTTGTACAGGTCCCATCTTCCCCAGAACCGGTCCCATCTTCCCCAGAACTGGTCCTGATGTCCCAGGAATCTAAATCCCTTCCTCCTGCACCATTTCTCCAGCCATGCATTCATCTGATCCATTCTCCTGTTCCTATACCCACTAACACGTGGCACAGGAAGTAATCCTGAGATTACTACCTTTGAGGTCTTGCTTTTTAATTTAGCTCCTAACTCCTTAAATTCATCTTGCAGGACCTCATCCCTTTTTCTACCTATGTCATTGGTACCGACATGTACCATGACAACTGGCTGTTCACCCTCCCCCTTCAGAATGTCCTGCAGCCCCTCCGAGACATCCTAGCACCAGGGAGGCAACATACCATCCTGGAGTCTCGTTTGCGGCCACAGAAACGCTTGTCTGTTCCCTTTACAATTGAATCTCCTATCACTATGGCTCTCCCAGTCTTTCCCCCCACTGCTGTGCAGCAGAGCCATCTGTGGTGCCACCAGCTTGTCTGTTGCTGCTTTCCCCTGGGAGGTCATCCCTCCCCAAAAGTATTCAAGTGATATATCTGTTTGAGAGGGGTATAGCCACAGGGGAGTCCTGCACTACCTGCCTGTGCCTACTAATCCGTGTGGTGGTCACCCATTCCTTTTCTGCCTGTGCAGCCATTACCTGCAGTGTGAACACCTCACTAAATGTGCTATCCACAACGTCCTCAACATTGTGGATGCTCCACAGTGAATCTACCCACAGCTCCAGCTCTGTAATGCAGGTAGCCAGTAGCTGCAGGTGGATATACTTCCTGCACACATGGTCGTCAGGGACACTGGAAGCATCCCTGATTTCCCACAAGTTGGCAATATTACTTAGTCTCAATAATCATTAGAGAGGTACCTCTTCATATACGATGGAAAGAGGTTAGAGAGAAGAAAAATATCCAGATTTGTACTTAACAGAAGAGCCTTTTCCAGCTTTTACTCAACCAGGAACAAATTAGGGCTTTGGAACAAAATAATTGTAAACCTGGTGTACCAGGATTATGTAAGTAGGAACAAATCGTGTTGAATTAATATGGTGGGAGGGAGTAGCATCTTCATAGTAAAACAAATTTAACTGTGTGATATTGTGAAGCATAAGATGCAGATTATTGAGAACATTAGTTAATGATGTGTCTTATACTGATGAGGACTGTTTGTAGTAAAAGTAACCCAATTTATTCCAAGTAATCTATTAAATCTCAATGGGGTCAGGACAGAAGACGTTCCTCACTGAGAGAAGCTATGGAATATTTCTGAATGACTTTCATTCTCACACAGTGGGCTGAATTAGCGGCAAGCTTGAAAGAAGGCATATGCATGCACGGCTTGTACGCCGCTGAGCCCCCACGATATTTCGCATGGGGGCTCATTTACCTGGAGAGAGTGGAATGGCCGCCCCCGATGACGTAGTGTGCCGGTCCATCCCCGACAATGGTATCAGGTGCCACCGGGCAGGTGCTGCCGCCATTTTTAAAGTGTTTCAAGCCCTTCAGGTAAATTTAATTTTTTTAAAGGTCTCACCACACTAAAATTAGAAATAAAATTTTATTAAAACTTTGAATCCCCTCTCCCAACCTAAACTCAATCATAGACTCTTTTTATCCCAGAATGAAAACACACCAACCAGGTTTCTTTAACAAACAACAAAATTATCAGTTTATTATCAAAACAAGTCTTAACCAGTAATGAAGCAAAGCATAGACACACAGATCGAAATATAAAAGTTCCCTTTTTACCTTAGACTCACACACACACAGTGGTTAACTGAAAAAATAGAGATTTACTCTTTAGAGCTCTAGTTAATAAAGATATATGTTGGCCAAAATAATTGCTAATTCTTGAAGAAAAAAGAGAAGATATGAAAAGATGTCAGAGATCCTTTTTGGTTTGGTGTCCCAAATACATATAGACAGCTGTCACTGGGATCTTCTCAGAACAGTTCTGGTCAGGTGACATTGAAGATCAGTTTGGGCAGGCTTTCCAGGGAAAATGCAGTAACAGGGGTTTCATGGAATTTTTAATACTTGATTCTCATCTTCACAACAGACAGAAAGCTGGCAAGCTTTTTCAAAGAGCTGGAACAAACTGAGTTGGGTGTTGCTCTCTTGGCAAGTTTTCTCCAACTTTCTTTTCAATTCATTGTCCATATCCCAATTCACTGTCCAAAGTGAAACCAACACATCTCAGGAGTCAAGCCTCCTGACTCCTATAAATCTTGACCTGTCACTTCTCTATAAACATCTTCCCCAAGTCAAAAACAACCCCTGCTGGGTAATTATTTGAAGACAGGTGCCTTCCAGTAACTGTTTACAGTCCACACCTCTCAGTGACCCTTGTAAAAAAATACATGGATTTCTTTTCAGTTTTAAACTACAAATCTTCAAAGTTTACTTTAAAAATGGAAACACTCATAACACCATCTCCAACAAGGGAGAATTTAACTTCTCTTGACATTCAACAGCATTACCATCGCCAAATCCCCCACCATCAATATCCTGGGGGTTACCATTGACCAGAAACTGAACTGCAGCAACCACATAAATACTGTGGCTACAAGAGCAAGTCAGAGGCTGGGAATTCTGTGGTGAGTAACACACCTCCTGACTCTCCAAAAGGTTGTCCACCATCTACAGTTCCAAAAACACTCAAGAAACTCGACACCATCTAGGTCAAAGCAGCCCATGAGATCATCACCCCATCCACCACCTTAAATATTCACTTCCTCCACCACCAACCCACAGTGGCAGTAGTGTTTACCATATACAAGATGTACTGCAGCAGCTTACCATGCCTCCTTTGACAGCACCTTCCAAAGTCGTGACCTATACCACTTAGAAGGACAAGGGTAGCAGATGCATGGGATCACCAACAGCAGCAAGTTCCCCTCCAAGCCACACACCATCCTGACTTGGAAATATATCACCATTCCTTCACAGTCGCTGGGTCAAAATCCTGGAACTCACTCCCAGCTACACCAGATGGACTGCAGCAGTTCAAGAAGGCGGCTCACCACTACCTTCTCAAGGGTAAGTAGGGATGGGCAACAAATGCTGCGTTGCCAGTGATGCTGACATACCATGAGATAATTTTTAAAAAGCATTATGTGGAACTCAAAATGAGTCAAAAATCAAATTGTTTGGGTCCCACATAACATTTCTATATCATCATATCAGAATCAAAATAGTTGGCACCAATGAGTTGCAGCTGAATTCCAATGCTGATTCGTTGCTGAGCTGCCTGGGGTGCTCAGCATGCATCCGCAGCTCGCTGGCCTCACTACCCATTCTGACGAAGGGATTGCAGGCTGGCATGAACCAATTTCCAGGCCATGTAGTTCTGGGGCTATTATCATCAATGACATAGGAATGAACGTCTGTACATTCCTATCACACAATGGCTCATGACACTCACCACTTAGTTTGAAAGCAAGTTCAGTCCTTACCATGATGCGTGAAGAGCTCCCTAAAAAAGCATAGGTCAGGCGTGCAAGAGCTTGATATGATTTAACACTGAAGCACTTGTTACTAATAAGTTTCGCTAGGTTAACCTTTGACCTCAGGTTGGGTAATATTCTTTCAGCAGGCACTACCCATCACTGGAGAGGTCCAACATTGATGAAAAATAAAAATATTCTGCTATAATAGAGCGTGTAGAGTTCACAGTGTGAATTATTTCTCAAGAGCTATGGAAATTGCAATATTCATTGATAGGTTTGTCATCTCAAATAATATTTATTCTACTATTAGACAGGCTGCCAGCTGTAGAAAATCCTTTGTGGTATTTCAAATGCATTTTTCTTCCTTTATTTCTGGAACACAATGAGTAAATACAAAATCACTTCTACAAAGAATCCTTATCAGTTGCAATAATTTCATGTGTCACGTCAATTGGAGATACTGGAAGCTGAGAGAATGAACAAGATTTCCAAAATATGTTCCTTCCATAACTTGTATGCTGCTTTCGTGAAAAAGCATTGAGCAACATTGTTTTAATTTGGTAAAGACAATGATTTCTGCATCACTCCTATTATGATTTCAAAGAGGCGTGATTTTATTTTATTAAAAGTTTGTGACACCTTTTCATCAACACAGTGTCTGTTTGAGTACAAGTCGCCAGCAAGTACTCTTGTGTTGTCTATAGTTTCTCTTGCAATTCCAATTGATGTGTTTATTATTTTGAATACAGCCATCATAGCTGCATGAATTGGCATTGAGAAGAAATCATTCTCTTAACTATTTTGATTTTAAAATGAGGATGCATAAATGTTATATGGGACCCAATCAATCTGATTTTTGACTCCTTTTGAGCTCTATTTATGCAAGGCCAAATTTAATATATGGTTTTAAGCAGTTCTATAAGCAATTTATTGAACATATAGCTACAATTAACTGAATGAGATAACAAAAGTTCTTTCTGACATGAGCAGTTTTACATAGATTGACACCTTGCCCAGAATAGAAAAGGAAATCCCAACATCTAAACATTTCAGCAATGTATGGTATCAAACTTCATAAATTAATTCAATGATTCATATGTGTAGTATATATTGTTTTAAAATTAATTATATTGCTCCTTTTGGCACAAAGTTCTGCAGAGTTTAACTAAGGATAGGGTCTCTATTATTGAAAATAGGGTTAATGGGTAAAAAAAAAACTGGCCGTGAAATTCGGCTCCTTAGTGCCCAATTTTTCAGTGTGACAGGTATCATTTTGCTTCCAAAATGGCATCCGTGAAACGCATGCACAATTTTGCGTGCTGCATCGGATACCACTTTCATGAGGGCATTAGTCCGTGATCAAGGAGTGTTCACCAGAAGTATGCAGAATAGGCAGATCATGACACCACTCAGCATATAATGCTGATTTGATGCCAGAGCTGCCATTCTGGAGCTCAATGCTTCGTAACCACAGATGCTGAAGATGCATTCAGCAGCAGGGAGGACCCTCCACCAGCGCTATTTTTATTTCTGTGCTGTATTGGAAGCAACAGGTGCAGGATAATCCCGTATCGCGAGACCCCCTTGCCCATTTTTGGGCGCTGTCCAACTTCACAGTGTGTCTGTGATGGCACAGGAGAATTTTCCTTTCTTGTTTTTGTCTTAATGCTTATGAGCAAAATCATCAAAATGGATGATTTCTTCAACAAGGGTGATCATCTTCAGATATGAAGCATTACCAACAACAGATCATACTGTGCCTCAGATTATTCTCCATCAACAGTTGAAATCATTTTCATACATGACTTATAGTCTATTAGAGTGCCAGTTCTCTTTAAGGACTTAAAGGCTTTGTAAGAATAGGAAGTACAGAAGACCAGACAGAATAACAAAAACTCTTCTGCCCAGGGGAATTTATCACAGCCAGACTTCTTTTCTAGAATAGCGTCTGCCTTCTGCACTTCCTTTCCAAACCATGTGGCTGCAATATACTAACCTGTGTTTTACTTTTCCCAGTGCCATTGTTCTCCCAGCTCATCAAAGGCTCCAAACAGATCACCAGTCCCTACATATCAACAACTCCAGGTTCTGATTTTACAGCCAGCTTGACTCAGTGATATTAGTCACTCCTCTGAGTCAGAAGGATGTGGGTTCAAACCCAACTCCAGGACCTGAGCACATAATCTCAGATGATACTGAGGGATTGTGTCATTGCTGTCCTCCTTTAAACCAGTTGATAAACTGAGGTCCCATCTGTCTATTTAGCCAGACATAAACAAAACCCTATGGCACTATTCAAAGGAGTGGAGATTTCCCAATGTTCCTGGCCAATCTTTATCGCTAATCATTACCACTAAAACAGATTAACTAGTCATTTATCTCATTATTGTGTGTAGGGCCTTACTCTATGCCAATTGGATGCTACATTTGCTTACTTAATAACAGTGACTCGACTTCAAAAAGTATTTCATTTGCTGTGAAGGGTATTGTGTTGTGAAAGGCACCATATACTTTATAATTTAAGTCCAAGGTATTGCCTAACAAACAATTTGGAGATTCAAAATGCTTAAATGGGGAGGTTGGGGTATCAGATGGACAAATTTCAGATGGAAAAATAGCCTTTTCTGATCCTTGAAACTTACTTTCTTATGTCTAGTCATCATGATGGTCTGGAAAATTTGTTTAAATGTGAGGCTAACAGTTTATTGCCAAAGGCTTCAATTACCATCGATATTTGCATATATAGTGTTTTGTAAGTAAATTTATAAAAAGAAACAACAGGCCCTGAATTTCCTTATAATTTTCAGCACAAGAATGGTGTAAGAGCCACGTTGCATCAGTTTTTTGTAGTAAATAAGAGTCTGAATAACTTACACCAGCTTTACAGTACAACATCTCTATGCGAGAGATACCCAATACAAAATATAAGAGAATATGAGTTTCCTGTACAGATGGCAGTTCTGCAAAGGCATAAATTTACAGCCAGAATTCTAAGCACAGCACGGTATAAAGACACTGGGTAAGTGAATGGGTTTTGAATGTGTTAAAATCTCACCTGCTATTTCTGGTGTTTTGTTATGAGTTCACAGGACACCAGTCTGGTGTGTACTCCGTCTTTAATGAAAACTGACTGTAATGGCTGCCTCAGAGTAGAGGTCACATGACTATGGCAAGCCAGGAGGTACATTGGTACAGTAGAGCATTTCTATCCTAAACACACCCCTTTTTATACAAAAAAACCAAAAAAAGTGTGCATGCATTATCATTGACACTGTGAGTTGCCCAAGTTACTCATTAAGCACACAACTGTTCTCATGCATTAGTAGTCTGTCATTCTTGTCAGTCTCTGCACATGCATTGCACACATAGTCATTAAATTGTGCCGGTCTCTTAATGGTGCACCTGCGCATTGTCGTTGGTTGGTCATCTGGTTGATTTTCCTTTTCCGGCGAGTGTCGTTCCCTTGTCACTTGTTGCTGCGGTAACTGTCGTTGTTGTTCCATTTCCATTGTTGGGTGCTGTGGACCTCTGGGGCTGATGGTTGTTCTGTGGTCTGTGCAGTTGGTGAGTTCTTATTTTCCTGATTGGCCGCCTGCTGTGAAGGTACAGCTTCTCCAGTTGTGCGTGTGTGTCTTCGGTTGTGATGGTATCTCTGGTCCTTCACTGCCACTGCATATGATCAAGGTGACAATTGTTCTATGCAGGTCCCAACTTGTCACTTGGGTTGATTCTTGTTGAGAGCATTGAAGGTTTGTACCCTGACTGGCTCTCCAATGCTCAATTCTGGCAATGGTTTGGCAGTTTTGTCAAAATGAAATTTGGCTTTCCGCCATTTCACCTTGATTTTGTCTACCCACCCTGTGGAATCCGAGCGCTCCTTCCATACAGCCTCTACCTTGGGCACCTGAGCAGACGACTGCCAGATCATCCCGGGTACCTGAGCAGACGACTGCCAGATCTTCCTCTTCCTCTTCCTCGCCCCCTGTATGACTCGCGTCACCTTGTGACTGGCAAAGGTGTTTTTGTTCCAGCACCGGCACCCTCTCCTGTAGGCCATCTCCTGGGTTTCCTCTTTTTGCACATTGAGGATTACCAGTCCAAGCTTTAGACTTGCTTCGGCTGAGATAAGTGGCTTTTGCTTGGCGTCTATGATTTGGAACTCCAGATCTCGGATCTTTTCATTGCAATGGGCTCTCAGAGTAACTTGTCCTCTTGGCGCTAGTATGGTGCCATCATATAGCCTCAACCTTATTTTGAGACCTTCATTTTTGGATTGCCATGTTGAGCCAATTCGCACAGATCTGTGAAGGTCATGGTGTTGCATGACGCACTGGTGTCTATCTGGCACTTTATATTGACTTGATATTCTCCTTTTGCAGTCATCATTTCAACAGTCACAAATCATTTATCACCAATCGAACTAACTGAAGCAACCTGTTGTATGTTGTATAGTGATTCATCAGAATATTCGGCTGATGTCTCTCCAATGGCCATCTGTACCTGCTTGTTGTGCTTCCTGCTAGCCAAGCACTTGAGAACACTGCTCTCCCCACACTGTTCATGCCTTCTTTTCCTGCACATGCACATACTCCTCCGCAGTATTTGCATCCTGCCCTTTGTGATCTTTCTGCCCTTTTGGCCTGGAATGTCTATCGGCATAATGCAAGGCTTGGTCTGTTCTGCCATGACTATGCTGTAGCTGCTGATTTACAACCTCAGTGCTTCTGTACACGTCGATCTCTTTCCTGAGAGTTAGTTTCTTCTCTCTCAGTAGACGTGCACTCACTGCAGGATCTCTTATGTCTCATACAATCCTGACTTTAATTAGATCATCATTGAGTTGCGCAAATCCACAGTATTCTGTGAGCTGTGTTAATGCAGTCACATATTGATCAATGGACTCTTTTTCACCTTGGGCCCTAATATTGAACACATACCATTCATAGGTTACGTTCACTTGGGGCTTCAAACTTTAGTTTTCAGAACATCAAGATAAAGTAGGATTCAAAGGAGGAAGATAGCAAATGTTCTGCATTTCTCTGTTGCCGACTGTTGATCCTGCTTTTATTCTGTTTTACATATCAGTGCATACTAATGATATCTCAGAAAACTTTAGTGGGAGTTGCCTATGGCAAGATCAGCATAAATTTCAAAGTAAATTTCAGTGTAGATTTTGACATAATATCAGTAGCATTTGCTGTAGTAACAATAGCGAAGTTGTTTGCAGTTAGTTATACTGGGTGAAACTGACAGCAGCTTCTGATACATACACACATACACAGTTAAACACCAAAATATGGAAGTTTCTGGCAGTGATAGCCTGCTCCTCCACAGGCTGCACGATTGCAGTCTTCACCAATGGAATCATCACAGAAATTACTGTCAAGGCATGAACTTAAACTAATTATCCACTATTATCACAAAGACCAGTGAAAAACTTAGGCCTTGTACAATCGGGAGAATGAAAGGGCACAGATTTTAAGCAAGAGAAGCAAAAGCAACACGAGGAAAGACTTTTTTCATGTAGTGAGTGGTTAAGGTCTGGAATGCACTGCCTGAGAGTATGGTGCAGGCAGGTTCAATCAAGGCATTCAAAAGGGACTTGGACTGTTATCTGAAAAAGGAAGACTGTGCAGGGTTACAGGGCAAAGGCAGGGGTATGGCACTCGGTGAATTGCTCATTCGGAGAGCTGGTGCAGACACGATGGGCTGAATGGCCTCCTTCTGTTCTGTAATAATTCTGTGATTCTGAGGAGTAACTGAGTTTTTAATGGCATAGTAAATTGCAATTACTGCTGAACAACCTCTGTGGCCCTGAAAAAATAATTTTATAAGTATGTGGTCTCATTCCCTCAGAATTATTGGAGATTTAAAACTGAAATAATTTTTTTTTTTAATTTGTGTTTTTCTGTTTAAAGTTTTCCTTTAATCCCATGCATATGTCTCAATCTTTATTTCACTTTCTGTACAATGATTTAAATATTAGTTATATTTCCTTTTCTTTTACTTCTTGCTTTGCCATCTTTGATATTTCTTTAATCTGATTGGTCGATCAGCCTGCCTACTACCTGTTCTTTTCACAGACACTAAAGATCCCCTGTAGATGTTTTAAAGTACAAACAAACATTGGAAAAGAAGAGGTCTGTGCTCTAGTGCCCTCTAAGACTTTGTGGGCAGTTTTTTGAGGTGAACAGTGGGCGCTGTCCCATTGCTGCTGATAGCAAATTCTGAGCCATGTTAAATGGAAGAAATTCCAGGCAAATATGGTGTTGCCTGGTTTATGAGAAGGGATTCTTTAAAATTATAATCCAACAAGCAACATCTGCTGTGCATTTAGCCATTAGCAGATCAGCTAAACAGAATGCACATTGAAATCGAGGGACATTTCTGCAGTTCAGTAACTGCTATAAGATATTTTTATTTGCTATGATATTCAGCTTCAGGCTCCCTATTTCAGAAAAACAGTATTAATAAAATGCATCTAACATCCGACATCAATTAATGGCACTAACATTCAGAACCGGATAACCAGTTAGCATAAAATAAAAAAATTAATTTTTATAACAGAGCCTAACTTATGTTCTCACAAAAACACTTTTTTTTTTACAGAGATAAAAAGCACATTTCTTTTTGATGCCATAACTTGGAATCATAGGATATTACTATCTTGGGAAGGAGAAGATATTATTGACCTTTATGAGTCCAGTGGAACTAAATGGCAAGACAAACTGAATAGTATAATTAGCATTTTCTCTTTACTAATGTAGTTTTTAACAAACAAAGTAAGTTTGTAAACCAGTTGGGGATTGCAAAATGTTTCTGCGTCACAATGCATCAACAAGTTATAATTTTGCAATTTGATACTATCAGTGAAAATATGTTCTCTGGTAATAATCACTTTTCCAACGTACTTTCCGGCATTTAAGAGTTACTGCAAATTTTTTTTTTTACAGCTGTTAAATCATAGGAAGTGCGTATTTTGGAAATGGCAATAAAATCCATTATTTAAAATTGTAACTCCAAAATCCCTCAAGGAAAAACACATTGAACAAGTTGACTCATTTCATATGGAATGATTTCAGCGCTGTGTTGTCAAAGCCAAGCCAGCTGTCTTGGTTCTGGAGATAAAGACCAGGATTCCAAGAGGAAACAAGAGCATCTAATTCCAAGTTTAGACTGGCATTCTTATGTGCATTGATCTAATCTTGCTAGTTCTTGGCTGGGAGCACCAGTTGGTGTTCTGCCTGGCAGCAGAGAAATTAATATGAGGGTAAGATGAAAGTTGGCAGTACCATAATTTCCCAAAGAAAGCTCATTTCCACACACAGAAATACAGAGGAACCTAGGTGGATGGGCAATACTGTGCAACCTTACCATCTGATGTTGAGACACTCATCCAACTCTACAAGCCTCCAAGAACTCTGTGTTCTACCATCTCTGCTGTGAAACCCCTATTTCCTTCACCCTATCATTGGTGGCCATGCCTCCACCGTCTCAGTCCTAAGTTCTGAAATTCCCTAAACCTCTCTGCCTCTCCACTTCTCCATTGTCATTTAGGACGGTCCTTAAAACCTACCTCTTTGACCAAGCTTTTGGTTATCTGTGCTGATGTTTCCTTCCTCCTGCTCCGTGTCAATTTTTGTCTGATAGCGCTCCTGTAAAGCATTTTGTGACATATACATTAAAGCCACTATATCTATGCAATTTGTTGTCATTGTTATCCCAACATCTTGACAGAAGAAGAAATCATTGCTGGTGGGAGCCAGAAGTAGGTCTAAAGTTGAAGGGACAGTGTGCAAAAGGAAAACTGTTAACTGGACTAAGATTTGATAAAATATAAAATGGCATATTGTCAGGAAGCCAGCAGCTATGTGTTTAAGAGACTTGTCACATGACTGATGTCAGTTTTGCATTTTAATGTTGACTGTCACTTAGTTATTCCTACCCTTCCATCAGTAAGCATTATTGGGTTCTACCTTGGAAGATAATAAACCTAGACATGGGGCTGAATTTTATGTCCCCCCAAAGAGCGGGATGATGGTGAGGGTGGGGCGGGTGGCGTAAAATGGAGCGGGAGGCTCGGGGGGACCTTACCAACCCACTCCCGCCTCCGCCGCCACTTTATGCAGAGCAGTGGCGGCGAAAAATGGCCCGCCCACCCCAGGCCAATCGAGGCACTTAAGTGGCTACAACGGCTTTCTGACAGCCTGGGGGGGGGGGGGAGCCTCCTTATCAGGCACCCTGTGCCTGATGGAGGGCCACCCCCACTGCCCCAACCACCCCCAACATGCCCCAGTCACTCAATCGACCACCTTTGCCTCAACGGGGCCTGACCGATCACCCTGGCGAGACAACAAAAACTTACTTTAGGTCCAGGGCTTTCTGACATCTTCTTCTCAAGGCTGGACTGCAGTCCTAGCAGTGGCCACCACTCCCCGTGGCGCTGTTGGGACAGAGAGCTGCTGGCCCGCTGATTGGCCGGCAGCGCGATGAGGCGGGACTTCCTGCCTCAAGTGGATGGAAGTCCTGCCTCAGAACAATTAAAGGCCAGGGACCCACAAAATATGTGTCGGATCCGCAGGCCAGGCAGAAGCGGGTTCACCACCGACTTTTCAGTTGGTGTACGGCTCCCGTCCACCAAGGGTTAAATCCCAGCCATGGAGCCTTTTATTCTACACACAAAATAATGATATTAAAAAATCTGCAATCATGGCAAGCAGATCTGATATCAGTCAGGCTTTATTTTTATTTGTATATTCTATTATCACAGCTAACCATCTTCCATTGACATCCACTAGTTCATTTGCTTTTGTATCACATCATAGAAAGGGAAGGGTACCTTACACAGAACAAGGAATAGAATAGGGCCAGCAGGCAATAAAGAGTTTTTATTTATTAAAAAATACGTTCTCCTTTTAGGGAGTACTGCAATAATACGACATTATAAAATTAAAGTACTGCTTTGTTACTGCACAGTTTAATTTATTCAATGCATTGTTACATTTAACTGTGCACCTGAGGAGAGGCTAATTATTCCTCTTCAGTGTGCACAAGGAATGTAAACCATTTACAGATCCGTTCAACTAAGTGACCTTCTGTAAAGTGCAGGCGTCTTGTGGCTGCCCAACTGCCGGTATTTGTTGCTGGTGTAGTGAATTGCTGTTCATTCCTGCTTTTCAGTCAGGGGGAAAGGGGAGAAGTTGTAATGCAAAGCCAAAGTGAAACGTAGTGGGACCACCACTTTTATAAGGATTTTCATTCAAGACTCGATTAAGCAAAGAGGTTCATCTCCTGATACCATTACTTCCTGCAACTGAAACACAAGTGGAAAATAAGTGCTACATCCCAGTTCTAGCAACAGATATTGGTAACTGCATGTCCCAGGGAAGTGAATCAAGGTGCAGAGGGCAGCATGAGCAGCCTTAGGAACTGAAGAGAAGCACAGAAATCAAATTACTTCCAAGTAATACAATTGGTTTAGCAATTTAGGAACCTTGCATATCCAAGTAAATCGCATACAAACAGGCTTCACTGTATTTGATTATCAAGAAAAATTTCTGGAACTTGCTATTTCTATATCTAATAGTATATTTAAGACCCTTGAACACTTGATATTTCATTTTGCTCACACATAACAAAGGCATGTGATACTAGTATAATGCATGCTGATATTCAACCTTCTCTTCTCTTCTCACATGACTTTGTGAAATACCATTCCTTTTTCCGTTTTCACATTATCAAGTTTTCAGCACACGATAAATCCCCAATCTTAAACTGATACTAGGCATTGAAATTGGATTCTATTTGAGTATCACTTCAAATGTTCTTTTCACCTCCTCTTTAGCCCAAATCACTGGTGCCCACTCACCAAATACTGTCCTTAACTGCTTCCTGAAACACTTCAATCTGCATTTGATGAATGGATCCAGATACGTGCTTGCATGGTTCCTGGTCTTACCATGTTGGGGTTTTATATTCTATAAATGCAATTATTTCCAAAGTTGCATCAATTGAAATTTAGACTAACCTCCCTTTTAATTTGATGACTGCACTCATGCTTTAAATAAGGAAGGAAGAAAATAATAGCATTGGAAAAGTGAAATCTGTCTTCTCTTGGGTAATATATTTTTTACCTACTTATACAGGATGGACTGAATTTTACTAGCATGCCGCACATCGCAATGGCGCACTTTGAAGTCAGCGGCCTTCAGGCACAGATGTGCTGTCACTGAGCCCCCGTGATATTTCATGCAGGGGCTCATTTAAATGGACGGATGGAGCGGCTCCGATGAGAGTGGGTGGCCGCTCCGTGCCTGGCAATGGCGTCCAGCGCTACTGCACAGGTGCCGGTGCCATTTCTAAAGGGCTTCAAGCCCTTAAAAAAAATTTACATTTTTAAAGTAAGAATACTGTGGATTTAGTTTTAAAAAATAATTAAAAGCTGGAGGCCTTTTTCCAACCCCCCCCCCCCCCCCCCACCAATGCTTTTTACATTGGCCTTTGTCATGAACCTTAACTTTATTCCCGTCCAGAAATTTCCCCCAACCTCACCACATTAGCCCTTCAACCCCAAATGAAGGCCCTGCCGCTTGGCGGTGGTGGTGCTGCACCGAGGCCTCGCCACTGTCATTAAAATGCGACAGGGCCTTCTCGGCATCGGAGGTTGTGGCGGGCCACTCCTGCAAGTGTTTTGCGGGCCTCTTCCGCCTGCCACAACCCCCGATGTCGAGGAGCTGGTATAATTGAGCCTAAAGTGTTCCTTGAGGAAAAACAATATTCCCTTGCCATCATCCATTTATCTCTATCACTATGTAATCTAAACAAGCAATTGGGAGCGAATAAATACTGCACCAGGCTCGGAGCTTTCATTACCTTCCGGAGCGGAGAGCAGTTGGACCTCTGTAGGAGTTGATGTGTGCTGAGTTCGAAAAAAAATCAAACAGTGACATAACAGGAAGGCTGCAAAGTGATTGGTTGGTGAGTAACTGCTGTTAGGGAGTATCAGTAAATAGCTGGGTTAGTAACTAAAGAGAAAGATAAGGTCTACAGTTTTTTTTAATATAGTAAGTCGTGTTTTTAAGGGAATCAAGGTCCCTAGTGTAAATAAATTCTAATTTTTGAGTAATTTAAGGGAGTAAATTAAGGGTAAGTCATGGCAGGGCAGCTCGGCAGCGTGGAGTGCGCCTTCTGTGCAATGTGGGAAGTCAGGGACACTTCCAGTGTCCAGGGCAAACACATGTGCAGAAAGTGTCTGCAGCTGCAGCTACTTGAAATCCGCGTTTCGGATCTGGAGCAGCAGCTGGGGCCACTGTGGAGCATACACGAGGCTGAGATCATCATGAATAGCACGTACAGGGAGGTGGTCACACCGCAGGTAAAGACTGCTCAGGCAGAGTAGAAGAATTAGGCAGGTAGTGCAGGAGTCCCCTGGGTCCATCTCCCTCTGAAACAGATTTTCCGCTTTGAATACTGTTGGGGGAGATAGCTTCTCAGGGGAATGCAGCAAGAGCCAAGTCTGTGGTACCACGGGTGGCTCAGGTGCACAGGAGGGGAGGACAAAGAGTGGGAGAGCTATAGTGATAGGGGATTCTATTGTAAGGGTTACAGACAGGTGTTTCTGTGGCCACAAACGTGACTCCAGGATGGGATGTTGCCTCCCTGGAGTTAGGGCCAAGGATGTCACGGAGCGGCTGCAGGACATTCTGAAGGGGAGGGTGAACAACCAGAGGTTGTGGTTCACATTGGTACCAATGACATAGGTAGAAAGAGGGATGAGGTCCTGCAACAAGAATTTAGGGAGCTAGGTAGTAGATTAAAAAGCAGGAACTCAAAGATTGTAATCTCTGGATTACTCCTGGTGCCACGTGCTAGTGAGTATAGCTCTAGGAGGATAGAGCAGATGAATGCGTGGCTGAAGCGATGGTGCAGGAGGGAGGGCTTTAGTTTCCTGGATCACTGGGTCTGTTTCTGGTGAAGGTGGGACCTGTACAAGTGAGACGGGTTGCACCTGAACCGGAATGGGACCAACATCCTTGCAGGGAGGTTTGCTAGTGCTGTTGGTGGAAGTGGGGGGTTAAACTAATTTGGCAGGGGGATGGGATACAGAGTGGAGATACAGTAGGGGGTGATGCACAGTCAAATATAGAAGAGAAACTGAGTCAGTCTGGAAGGCAGAGCAAATATAGACCTGTTAAGGCACAAGCAAATGATGCAAGGCTGGAGTGCATTGATTTTAATGCAAGGAGTCGTACAAGTGAGGCAGATGAATTGAACGTGTTGATTAACACATGGGAATATGTTATTGCTATCACAGAGACATGGTTGAGGGAAGGGCAGGACTGGCAGCTTAATATTCCAGGCCATAGAATCTTCAGGTGTGACAGGGGGCAGGGGGTGTAAAAGAGGAGGTGGCATTGTACTATTGATCAAGGAGTCAATTACTGCAGTAAGGAGGGATGATATCTTAGAAGGTTCCACAAATGAGGCCATATGGGCAGAACTTAAAAGCAAAAAGGGGTAGTTATGGGAGTGTACTACAGGCCTCCAAACAGTCAGGGAGAGATAGAGGAGCAGATATGTAGGCAAATCTCAGAGAGGTGTAAAAATAATAGGGTAATACTTGTAGGGGATTTCAACTTCCCCAATATCAACTGGGATAGTCTTAGTGCAAAAGGCGTAAAGGGGGTGGAATACTTAAAATACATCCAGGAGAGTTTTCTGAGCCAGCATGTAGAAAGTCCTACAAGAGAAGGGGCGGTACTGGAGCTAATCCTAGGGAATGAAGCTGGACAAGTGGTAGAAGTGTCAGTGGGGGAGCATTTCAGGGATAGCGACCATTACTCTGTAAGAATTAAGGTAGTTATGGAAAAGGACAAAGATGGATTGGAAATAAAGTCACTGAATTGGGGGAAGGCCAATTTCAATATGCTAAAACAGGATCTGGCCAAAGTGGACTGGGAGCAGCTACTTGTAGGAAAGTCTACATCAGACCAGTGGGAGTCATTCAAAAAGGAAATAGTGAGAGTTCAGAGCCAACATGTTCCCATAAAGGCGAAGGGTAGGACCAATAAGTCCAGGGAACCCTGGATGCCAAGGGATATAGACGATTGGATCAGGAAAAAAAGGAGGCTTATGGCAGATTCAGAGTGCTGAAAACAGCGGAGGCCCGAGAGGAGTATAGAAAGTGTAGGGGGGTACTTAAAAAAGTAATTAGGAGAGGGAAGAGAGGACATGAAAAAACACTGGTGGGCAAGATAAGGAAAATCCCTAGGCATTTTATAAGTATATTAATGGCAAGAGGATAACCAGGGAAAGAGTAGGGCCCATTAAGGACCAAAATAGCAATTTATGTGTGAAGCTGGAGGATGTAGGTGAGGTTTTAAATGATTACTTTTCATCTTTGTTCACTATGGAGAAGGACGATGTAGGTGTAGAGATCAGGGAAGGGGATTGTGATATACTTGAACAAATTAGCATTGAAAGGGAGGAGGTATTAGCGGTTTTAGCGAGCTTAAAAGTGGATAAATCCCCAGGCCCAGATGAGATGTATCCCAGGCTGCTATGTGAGGCAAGGGAGGAAATTGCAGGGGCTCTGATACAAATTTTCAAATCCTCTATGGCCATAGGAGAAGTGTCAGAGGACTGGAGGAAAGTGAATGTGGTACCATTATTCAAGATGGGTAGTTGGGATAAAGCGGGTAATTATAGGCCAGTGAGTCTAACGTCAGTGGTAGGGAAACTATTGGAAAAAATTCTGAGGGACAGGATTAATCTCCACTTGGAGAGGTGGGATTAATCAAGGATAGTCAGCATGGTTTTGACGGGGGAGATCATGTCTAACAAATTTGATTGAATTTTTTGAGGAGGTGACGAGGTGTGTATATGATGGTAAAGCAGTTGATGTAGTCTACATGGACTTCAGTAAGGCTTTTGATAAGGTCCCGCATGGTAGATTGGTCAAGAAGGTAAGAGCCCATGGGATCCAGGGCAAGTTGGCAAATTGGATCCAAAATTGGCTTAGTGACAGGAGGCAGAGGGTGATGATTGAGGGCTGTTTTTGCGATTGGAAGCCTGTGACCAGTGGTGTACTGCAGGGATCAGTGCTGGGACCCTTGCTGTTTGTAGTGTACATTAATGATTTAGACATGAATATAGGAGGTATGATCAGTAAGTTTGCAGATGACACGAAAATTGGTGGTGTCGTAAATAGTGAGAAGGAAAGCCTTAGATTACAGGACGATATAGATGGGCTGATAAGATGGGCAGAGCAGTGGCAAATGGAATTTAATCCTGAGAAGTGCGAGGTGATGCATTTTGGGAGGACAAACAAGGCAAGGGAATATACAATGGATGGTAGGACCATAGCAAGTACAGAGGGTCAGAGGGACCTTGGTGTACTTGTCCATAGATCACTGAAGGCAGCAGCACAGGTAGATAAGGTGGTTTGGAAGGCATATGGGATACTTGCCTTTATTAGCCGAGGCGTAGAATATAAGAGCAGGGATGTTATGATTGAGCTGTATAAAACACTAGTTAGGCCACAACTGGAGTACTGTGTACAGATCTGATCGCCACACTATAGGAAGGCTGTGATTGCACTGGAGAGGGTGCAGTGGAGATTCATCAGGATGTTGCCTGGGCTGCAGAATTTCAGCTATGAAGAGAGACTGGATAGGCCAGGGTTGCTTTCCTTAGAGCAGAGAAGGCTGAGGGGGGACCTGATTGAGGTATACAAAATTATGAGGGGCATAGATAGGGTAGATAGGAAGAAACTTTTTCCTTTAGCGGGGGGCATAGATTTAAGTAAGGGGCAGAAGGCTCAGAGGGGATTTGATGAAAAATCTTTTCTTTTAGAGGGTAGTTGGAATCTGGAACACACTGCCTGAAGGGGTGGTAGAGGCAGGAACCCTCACAACATTGAAGAAGTATTTAGATGAGCACTTGAAACGCCATAGCATACAAGGCTACGGGCCAAGTGCTGGAAAATGGGATTAGAATAGATAGGTGCTTGATGGCCAGCGCGGACACAGTGGGCCGAAGGACCTGTTTCTGTGCTGTATAACTCTATGACTAATTAATCAAGCACAGTCAGGGCAGGAATTAAAACAAATTCCATTTATTAATTTCTGCACGGAAATGATCTATTAAAATTGAATGAATATTAATTAAATATATTGGCCTGGAGTTTCTGCTTGGTCGCATTGTTTTTTCAGCACAATTCGCTGGAAATTGGCAAAAAAAACACAAAAGATTATGGAATTTCAAATGCAAATTATGTCCAGTGCATATTGAGTTCTTGTGATCTTTTGCACTAGTTTAAGAAGCATTGCACTGGAAGCGGGCTCCACCCACAAATCTGGCCATCCCTCCAGATCAGATTAATCACCATTGCAAATTTGTGCCCATTTACAGACCATTCAGAAGGTTCTTAAAGTTACATAAGTTATATTTTTCTTTTGGGTGCAAGGACACTAATACACACTTTTTGAAAACTTCAGTTTATATTTTGTTTAATTTACTAAGCAACTAACTACTGTAAACCCTATAACTAGCAAATAGATCTGTATAGTTTTTTAAAATTCATTTTCAGTTATTTAAAATCAGGTTACTCACAGGTGGTGCACAAGGTGCTACAATTAAAAATGCTATTTTCTGTGATAAACCCACTTTCAATCATAATAATCACACTGCACTATGTTACTACTCTTAAATATACTAAAGAATATTTTTAAAGCAAAATTAAAAAAAAAAATTACATTTTAAAATGTTGCCAGATTGTGCTGTTCATGGAAGATTTTGATCAGAACTTTACATTGACGGGAAGGCCCGCCCACTGGCCGAAAGGTTGGTGGCAAACCCGCCTCCGCCGGGCTTGGGGAGCCAGACCGGGATTTTTCACTCCCAGGCCCTTTTTAGGTCTTGGGTAGGACTTCCACCTCCTTGAGGCAGGAAGTCCTGCCTAATGGAGCCGCCGGCCAATCTGCGGGCTGGCAGCTCTTAGTCCTAGCAGCGCCACTGGGACCAGTGGCCACTACTGGGACTACACCCAGCCACCAGAGGCAACAGGAAGACAGTCCGAGAGCTCAGGTAAGTTTTTACGGCCTCGCCAGGGTCAATCGGCTAGGCCTCGGCAAGGCAAGGAGGGTCAGTTGGGGGGAAGGGAATGCTGTGCTTTGGGGGCTGTTGGGACTTCGAGGGGTGGCCCTCCGTGGAGCACAGGGTGCCTGATCAGGAGGGCCACACCCCCAGCCCGCATGAAGGTGGCCTGGTTTTACTGGGCGGGGTTCTTGGGGCCTTTGCTGTCTGGCCACTGAGGATAAAATACCCGTAGTGGCGGGATGAGGCCCTTATGAGGCAGTTAATTGGCCACTTAAGGGCCTTGATTGACCTGGGGTGGATGGGCCATTTCTGGCTGCCCTCACCCCATGTAAAATTGCAGTTGGGGCAGGAGGGGGTCGGGAACAGCGCCCCACCCCCCCACCTGCCACTCAATTTTACGCCTCCCACGCCACCACCAGCCCATCCATTGGGGGGGGGGGTGCATAATATTCTGGCATTTATGTTCACGATATGCAAATTAATTTGTGTGGCAACATAAGGGCAAAAAGTACTTCTCAAAACTAGTGGAATTTGGAACATAACTTGTGCCTGGATTGTCTGACTAGCCGACTTGTGTGAGTGTGTGTGTATGTCCGTATTCACAGGAAATACTGGGTTTCTTCAACAGCAGCCAAAGTAGAAACTTATTATTTCTATTTGTTATTTTGTCCGAATAACTGAGTGCCCAGGAGTTTCAATCACTGACTAAAACAAAATACTTGTAACTTATCAGAAAATCTTTTTTCTTTAAATTTATTAAAATATGCAAATTTGCTATTTATAACAAGCACATTTAAACTAAATGAATGTTTAATGAAAGCTCAATTTTAGGGTTGGCTTGATGGTTTTGTCGAAATATTTATGCTCAAGTTTTGAGTTTGAAGCTTAGCCTTCATTGAAAATTAAATTTGGCCACTCACTATAACTGACTTTCATCCAGTGTGGTTAAGTTGCCTAGTGAAGCATCTTATAACAGAACATTACATCAGAATGGGAGTGTAAATGTGAATGTAAATACTCTTACAGCTCTTTTAATTAGTCAAGAACTGAGAAGCTGCAGCAAAGGGATCGAGGTATATCCCAAGGGCCTTTGATGTGAGAAATCAACGAAGCCTTAATGAAATTGCCCACACCATCACACTGGTTGCATTCTAGGTCTATAAGCAGATTCTTTAACTAGATAAAGAAATAAAGAACATGCATTTATGTAGTGCCTTTCATGACCCAAGGATGTCCCAAATCATCTTACAACCAATTAAGTCCTATTGAAGTGTTGTCACTGTGGTAATATAGGAAAACCTATCCAAAATGATTAAAGAATTGCTTAATGAGACAATGTGAACAATTTCATCTTAAAAATACTGGGATTAATCTTATTACTGATGACAGACTGGATTGATTTTGAATATCTCGTCTGGCCAGTTTAGTGCATTAGACCAGCCATTTTTGACATAAATCAAAGATTGAAACACCTCTTTCTAAAATTACACAACTATGGATTGTGAGTTGCATGACTAATGTAATATATTTGGGTGGCACTAGCAGAGACAATGGACGCCAATGATGGCCTGTTCAAGGAAGGGAAGACTTTTATGCTCTCCCCCGTGGCGGGTTGGTGGTGATGGTCGTATGGGATGGTGGTGGTGGGGAGGAGGGCGACTGGCACTATACCGCCTCTGCCAAAATTTAGTCCAGGATGGGAAGCCCTGTGAATGGCCTTCCCACCCCACTGCCAATTGAGACCCTTAACTGGGTAATTAACCCCTAATTAAGGACCTCTTCCCGCTACAGCCACAATTAGACATGCAGCCCTGTCACCGCACGAGAAGCATGCCATGGAAAACCGTGCGGGCTGCTTCCCGACTCCAGTGGGGGAGGGGTGGTGGGGGCTGTTGTCAGAGGGGTGGAGGGGGACCCTCGTTGAAAAGCATTATGTTTGGTTCTGTACGCTACCACCGTATTGAGTCTTGCCAGAGGGATTCTTAGACTGTAGTATTTAAACATTCAACTTTATTTCATGACAACTATAATCTTCACACTAGCCTGTGTGGCTCCTTCAAAGGCCACACTGTATCTGTTCTTGAGTCTTTCCCACATGATCTCTTACATCATCATGGTGAGCAGTATTCTTTACATTCTCCCAAGATTAACCCTTTCAGACCCTGATACTACACAGTGCCAGAATGAGGGACTGGCTTCAGGAAGGGGGTCCCACTAAGGGCCACCCTCCTGCCCTTACTGCCAACCCCTCCTCTATGATCCCAAATCCTCAAGACCCCTCCCATCCTGACCTACCTGAGGCCTGGCTGCAGCAACTCTCCTCGGCCTCCAGGATGATCACCTCCAGCAGCAGCCACCACCTCTATGGTCGCGTTGCGGCTGCCAGCCTCTGATTGGCCAGCAGCTCTCCAAGGGTGGGACTACCAGCAATGGGGGTCCTAGATCCTAAGGAAGGCACGTCGCTGTCCACTTAAGTGCCTGATTGGCACTAAATTTGGTAGGCCTTTCAGAAAAGAGGCAATGTGGGGTTCTTGCCGGCGGCTTCTTCTGACATTGAGACCCCCACCACCAGGATAAAATTCCCCCGAAATGTTTATTTATGTCATCACATCATTATTTCATTAGCATATTATACAAATACATTACAACTGGGAGCAATTTAGTAAAGGACTTCTCATTAGCCAGACCTTATATTTTATTTTTTTATTTTAGAATTACAGCACTGAAACAGGCCCTTCGGCCCACCAAGTCTGTGCCAACCATCAACCACCCATTTATACTAATCCTACATTCCTACCTTCCCTCAATTCCCCTGCCACCTACCTGCACTAGGGGCAATTTACCTATCAACCTGCAAGTCTTTGGCTGTGGGATGAAACCGGAGCACCTGGCGAAAACCCACGCGGTCACAGGGAGAACTTGCAAACTCCACACAGGCAGTACCCAGAATCGAACCTGGGTCGCTGGAGCTGTGAGGCTTCAGTGCTAACCACTGCACCACTGTGCCGCCCTTATACTTAGCATGTTAGCCTAATTACCAAAACTGGTTTATCGAGAGCAAAGGCAAGGATCTAGTTAAAGCAATAAACCAAACACGCATCACCTTTTTACACTCATGTTTGAAAGAGTTCTGAAGAAATGTCATCGACCTGAAACGTTAACTCTTGTTTCTCTCTCCACAGATGCTACCACCCCTGATGAGTTTTTCCAGCACTTTTGCTTTTATTTCAGAGTTCCAGCATCCTATAGTATTTTGTTTTTGAAAGAGTTAAGCTAGTTGCTAAATGTACAATAGCACTGCATTAGCAATTTGTGACACCGTCACTATCAAAAAAATGAAGGTGTAGTACTTGGACTTGGTGAGTGTATGAAAGTATGTGGAAGAAATGGCCCAATGTTCATTGGAGGCAGCAACTGAATACTGATAGGAAGAATAGTGCAATATTTTGGACAAATGGTTGTCTTGACAAACCAACAAATCATACATTGGAAAAGTACAAGTACCAAAATCTGTACAATGCTTGATTAACCATTATGTTATAGTCCTTGTCCAAGATTTTTCATAAAATGAAATTATCAGCCCTGACATGCAACTTTCCAATTAACTTGTCGCCATTTTTTTACTTTGTTCAAACTTGACTTGTGGCCATAGGGCAGCTAAGGAACAGTTGCATAAACTGGTAATGTGTCAATGTTGAACCTGTCATTGATTCCACATAATGACCTATAATTAACTGGCAAATGATCATAAATTTCTACGAGAATCTGCCAGCAAGATGGTCAAGTGCATGAACACTGATGGTGAAAAGTTTTTGCAATTGTTTATTTCCGATCAAATATTGTTTCACATACTGTGTCGGGCGTGGCAGTGTCAGCCATGGCTCAGCTGGTAACAGTCTCGCATCTGGGTCAAATGTTTGTAGGTTCAAATCCCACTCCAGAGACTTGAGCACAAAAATCTAGGCTGCCATTGCAGGAGGTGCTGGTCTCTCAGATGAGAAATTAAACAGTGGCCCTGTCTGCTCTCTCAGGTGGGCGTAAAAGATCTCATAGCACTATTTCAAAGAAGGCAGCGGAGTTACCTGCAGTGTTCTGGCCAATATTAATCTCTCAATATTTATGTGAGCAGCCTCAGTAGCTCAATTTATCTGTAATGTGAAAACCGTCCCCATCTTGGATACAATAGAGGTGTCAACTCATTTTGCTCAATTTAGTTAAGTATTATATGCTGCTGATTTAATGGGCCCTAATTTGCTATGCCAGGGCATTAAATGGCATCTATCGTTAATTAGACTTGCCCTTGCATGTTTTAAGTTTTTAAATTTTTTGGATGTGGCAAGTTGCTGAAAGTGTTAGCTGATAATAGAAGAACGAGGGAAACCAGGCATCTGGGACCTGAGCGAACAGCGCAAGCAACTGTATATCTCTTTAACCAATCAGAGTGAAATATTGTAAAATTAACAGTGCAAGAACTGAGAAAGAAGCATAAGTTAGAATGGGTGAATTCAATGCGTAATCAGGTACAGAAAGAAATAAAAAGAAGTAAAGATTGGATTAAGAAAGAGAGAAAACAGAAATGAAACAAAAAAAAAAAAAATTTTATATTTTTAAAACCTTCAAGAGCTAACAGTGGAGCAGCACATTTTGATCAGCAATGTTTGGATTTCCACTTTCAACTGCGCATCTGCCCTCACTTGTGTCCACATTTGTGCATCAATAATAGCTAGCACCATTAGCCTCACCACTATTTGAAAGTTAATTATGGTCCAATATTAATGCCATAAGCTAAGTAGTTTCCATATGCATTCCACAGCAATACAAATGCAACATTTGGTTTTCTTTCATGTCATGTTTACTGATCGCTGAACAGTTACAATGCTTTTTCTTCTTTGGGCCTCCTTATCTCGAGAGACAATGGATACGCGCCTGGAGGAGGTCAGGAGTGACAGGCTCTTCCACAGGTGCTGCAGAGAAATTTGTTTGTCGGGTCTTGTTGTTGATTTAGGATTCTTCAACAATAGATCAAAGGATGTGTTCAATCTCCCTGGACAAGAAAGTGTAAAAAAAGACATTAAATGGCATCAGAAGCTGTTCATCCAGTGATGTTGCACCTTGAAGCAACTCCAAATGGACAACATAAATGTACTTGATATCTTTAGATATTCCAATTTTCCCTGTCTGATGACAGCTTTACCTTTTAATAATGGCAGCAACAGTAAAAGTTGATTAATTCCTAAAACACTTTTCTGAGCATTGTATGCCCTTATTGGGTGATTGGCATTTTTCATATTCTTCTGCATAATATGGAACACGACAGCTGTGGTTTGCTTGTAGTTAGTCTTATTAGGGAAGGGAATTTAAAGCCAAGACTAATTATTCTTACTGGAAAAAAATCGCTGAAGATGATTGGCTGTGAATTGAGATTTTAAATTTCATTAAATTGTGTTAAAATTGTACTAACATTGCTACAATATTCCATGATTTTACTTCTGTATTTTAAGCCTTTCCCTGTTATACAAGGCATGTTGTTTCCTCTTTTGGTATAAATTGAAGTATTGTTTACTTTATGTGTGGTTCGGATATCTCTAAGATCTACACCCAATAGTTTTACTCCTTTGGCCAAATTAGGACATTTCTAATGGCATGTTTAACTAATGCACTTAAAAGAGCATTAGAAATAAACTATATGCTGCTGGTGATTTAGCATATGTTGTTTTATATTTACAATATTAGGACAGTTTTGATATGCCACTTATACTAGTTAGTCTCCATTAACAATTCCCAGATCTGGGTTTCCATTAGTAAGAATGGCAACATAAACAGAAATATTTGCATGGGTCAACAGAGGTCATTCAATGAAAGATGTCTGGAGAAATCTGGCCATGCCACATCTTAGGATGCACATGAAGACTTTGGTGGATAATTAAATCAGAATCCATTTGTCCTGAGTATAATGCCAATTCCAGCACTACAAACCTGGCTGGAGAAAAGAAATAGGAATTGAAATAACGAAGCTTCAAAAAAATGAAAGGAAGATGATGCAGCTTTGTTTGAACTGGGAATAGTGACAAGCAGTGTTATACTACAAAAGAAAGAAAGCTAGATATTTTATTGTAAAATTAGATTCCAAGTAACAAAGCATACATTATATTTCAAAGCACTTTTGAAAATACTTTATCCAAAGCACACCGCCAACTTGTTCATCATAATTTCTTGTAGAATTATGACTCCTACTCTTCAGTAAATTAGCTTGCACACTCATTGCTCCCTTTACCTCCTGAAGGCATTGAATTCTTGCTGGGATATGGTTTTGTGGTCACTGGTCCTTAGCTAGCATTTAACCAAATTGGCTCTATGCCCGAGCATTGTTAGTGAATCTCTGAAGAATATTTGAGTGCAATAGGCGTCACAGTCTAACCTTGTCCTCACCCAATGTCTACGAATGTTGCTGGAAAGAAATTAGGAGCTGGACCCTCACTTTTCAATTCCCAAGCAATGCAGAAGCTAATTGTGGGGAAGTATTTTGAATGACCTTAAATGTTCAAAAATAATTAGGCCCATTTCATTTATAAAACTGCTTTTACTTAAAAACTGTTGAACAATATTGCGAGTTACAATGCCCTCCTTACTCCTTGAGGTACAAAGCTGCCCCACATGTATTACAGCTTTTCAATGTATTTATGCCATCTGTTGCTCTATCTTGAGGGTCTTCTGTAGAGTGAAGACTAAAATATATAGGAGGGTTAACATGATTACAACATTAAGTAATCAGTCACAAAAGAATACCCTCATGAAATTAATGTTTTCAGTTATACAGGGTCAAATGTTTGAATTATGCCAGTGACATATTTAAGATTTTTGATTCCAAATTATCAAAGCCTCTCTTCACTATTCAGTTAAATTTCTCTCGGCAGCTACCCAGTATCTATCTGAAACTCTCATTTGCTTATTAGCCACACAAAGCTTTCTCATCTGTTTCCTATCACTCTCATTGCTCTCTGTCACTGGTATTCTGATAATTTCAATAACACTCTGGAGTTGTGACTGGATAGCAATTTCTCCATTGCACTCTTATACAAGCTAGGATACAACTGAGAGGGAATGGGAAAGGTTAGAACACCCAGCAACAGGTGGAAAATAGGTTTGAGTCTGGCACTGGATGGGCAAGAGAACAGGAATTTAAAGCAAAGGCTTGCTGGAAGGAAAGGGTTTCAATGATTTGAATAGAACAGGGATAGTTCAGACATGTAGATTAAACAGAGGAAATCTTAAATGCAGGGACATACACTGAAATTTGAACTGATTTCAGAGAAGCTTTTTTGTTGAATGCGTATCTGGGTTAACAAGGCAAGTCATTTAAACTCTTTTTGTGTGTATTTGCATACCGAGTTAATAATTAACAACTCTTATTCACTCGACCTTTCAACTGTGAACACTGAATTCCATTACTTTCTGTCATTCACCATTTATAAATAGGGTTGTAAATTTCTAATGTTTGGCAAAGTCCACTTTTTCAATTCAATTATTCACTGAAGTTTCAAATTGTAAAAAGTTTTCATTAATATTTTTGGCAAAAAAAGTTAATCTCACTATTTGCATTCATAAGAACATAAAAAATAAGAGAGGGAATAGGCCATTCGGCCATTCGGCCCTTCGGTCTTCTCGTTCAACTCCACCTTCCCGCACTATCCTCATAGCCTTTAATTCCTTTTGTATCCAAAAATCTATTAAGCCCTGTCTTGAATATACTGAACAACTGTGCATTCACAGCTCTCTGGGATAGAGAATTCCAAAGATCCACAGCCCTTTTTCATTTTGTTTCTCAGTCACATATTTTCAGTGGTTGCATTTACTTTATTGTAATTGAAGCATGTTGAGACATTTCTGAGGCACACGATAAGGTACTAAAATAACAACTTGCATTTATATTGTGCCTTTAACAGAGGAAAGAAATGCCCAAAGGCACTTAACAGAGGAGGAAAGGGACAAATGCCAAGCCTTCCTGGGAGAATTGTTAGGTGACCAAAAACTTTGGTTGAAGGATGCTTTTAAAGGCAGAGCTTTTTAACAAAACTCTATTATAACCATTACATCTTTGTGGTTCGAGTAGCATATCTAGCTTTTGACTTTTACATATTGTTTCATTCCTGTCTCTACCACCACCACCACCGCCCCCATACCCCCCAACCACATATGTTTTGCTCAGCCCTATATAGGACTCATTTAACTCTCGGCTTCCAGTTCTGAGATATTGGAAACATTAATGTATCGTCTCTCTCCATGGGGCTATGTATTTATAGAATTTTTGATTTATATTTCAGATTGTTAGTTTTATTTTTTTCACAGGATGGAACACTGTAACCTAGTCTCTGAATATGTAGCAGCACTTTTCATTGTGATGTGCATAACATCATCAGTGATGATATTGTATAGTTCATAGTTTGTGTTGCGCTTCTGTATGTGGTGTTCTATAATTAAGTGATTGGTTCATCCCTCTTCAGTTTTTGAACTGATCATTCTCACTACTGAGCCAAGGATGCAAATTTCTTTCTAATCTAGGTCTGCCCTGGTCTGAGTGTGGATACATTTACTCATAGAAAATGGAACGATTCAAAACGTTGCTTAGTTGTAAATATCATGCTAGTATGCCTGCAGCCTATAAATGCTGGCTGTATCATTGCAATTACCTGTACAGCAAGGTTTAATTAACATACTGGGTGGGAGGGGAGGCTGGTGCTATTTCTACATTTTATTTATGTTTCATTTCCATATTGTAAATATTCATTTCCTTCTCTGTCTTGTTTCTGTTCTGTTGCTCAATTTGAGACTAATTTTCAGTTACGCCACTCATATAGAAAAGGATCACATTGCTTAACCATAAGGTGTCAATTATGGCTTGTGGAATGCCTATGTATTTCATGTAGTTTGTTCTGATGTTTATGCATTATTGCATTTGTAATAAAAGAAAAAGGCTATCTGATAAACTCATTTAAACACACAACAGCATTCTCTCTAGTGTCAGATTGCACAGTTGGCAACACCCTCAACTCCAAGTCCGAAAGTTGTAGGTTCAAGCTGCACTCCAGGATGTGAGCACAGTGTGGTGCTGAGGCAGTGGTGTGTCACCAGAGGTGCCACCTTTTAAACAAACTGTTAAACAAGGCTCTATCTGCCTGTTATGGGGGAAGTAAACTGTATTATTCAAAGACCAGGGAGTTCTGCTGGTATTCAGGACAGCATTTCTCCCACAGCCAACAGAGTCACTGGTTTTTGTTTGAGCAGCCGTCTTGTGTACAAATTAGCTCCACATTTATCTATGTAACAGTGGCGACTGCATGACGAAGTAATTCATTCATTATGAAGCACTTTGAGAAATCCTGAGAATGTAATAGGTGCTGTAGAAGTATAAATACTTCCTTTAAAGTGCCAAGTTGCTTTATTTGCTTTTGTTTTTCTTTCAAATGTCATCATATTTTTAACACTCATGCTGTAATTATGTTTCAACAGTTAGTTGGACTAAAAATCCATTCTCGGACGCATCCTGGGGTAAGTGCTGAGATATGTCCCCTAAGTCCTCCACTGTTGAACTTATTTGTGGGGGTGAGGGGAAGGTCGCTTCACTTTAACAGCAGTGTCGAGCACAAACAGAGGGGCATTTGGAGCACAGATTTCACCCACAGGCCACAAAATTTGTTCTGGTTCCTTCGTATGTAGTCACATTAGAATAATTTGTAAAAATTCTTCGTTTGATGGCCTGTTATACATTGTTTCATTTTCTCTGATGAAACATGAAGTCTCGCTGAAGGCTGGGAACAAATGTGCAGCAAGTTCCATATTCAATGTATGTGAGATAATTTTTCATATTGTGGCATTGGGCATCTATATTTTGTCAGGAAATAACCTATAACTCTCAGCATTGGGAGCCAACGCCTCTGAATCCTATCCGTTCTTATGCCACTGGCCTTGTAAGGAGTGACCAGAGATTTAGCCCTTATAAAGCTCGCAGATATGCAGACATTAGAGGCTGAATTTTACCAGTCCCTTGACATCAAAGAACAAAGAACAAAGAACAGTACAGCACAGGAACAGGCCATTCGGCCCTCCAAGCCTGCGCCGATCTTGATGCCTGCCGAAACTAACACCTTCTGCACTTCCGGGGCCCATATCCCTCTATTCCCTTCCTATTCATATATTTGTCAAGTTGTCTCTTAAACGTCGCTATCGTATCTGATTCAGAGGCGTTGACTCCCAATGCTGAGAGTTATAGGTTATTTCCTGACAAATTATAGATGCCCAATGCCACAATATGAAAAATTATCTCACATACATTGAATATGGAACTTGCTGCACATTTGTTCCCAGCCTTCAGCGGGACTTCATGTTTCATCAGAGAAAATGAGACAATGGGGTAAAATACTTGTGGGAGCGGCACACCATGATCCCTGATGCCGAAAAGGCCCCGTCGCATTTTACTGGCAGTGGCGAGGCCTCGGTATGGCCCCCCCTTCGCTTGGGGGTGGGGCCTTCAGTTAAATATTACAATTAATTTTAAAAAATGCTAATCAATTTACCTGGTCCCAGCAGCCGTCCCACGCCAATATTACAGCTGCCTACTGCAACTCGCGTGCCTTCAGAACTCCATTTGGAGTTCCAAGGCAAGACACTGATGGTGGGGGAGGAGTGAAATTATCAGGGTGGTGGGTGGGGGGAGCAGGGAAAACATTTTTTATTGGCTGTGGGGATGGTGGGAAGCGGTTGAAGGGCAAATTTGACGAGGTCGAGGGGGAAAGGTCTGAGTGGGATTAAAATTAACTTTCCTGATCAAGGGCAATAAAAAATACATGGTGGGGGGTGGTGGAGGTGGTTAGGGAAAGGTCTTCCAGATTTTAAATATTTTTTCAAACAAAATCCAAAGTGATGGTACTTTAAAAATGCAAATTTTTTTTAAGGGCTTGAAGCCCTTTAAAAATGGCACCGGCGCCTGTGCGGTGGTGCCAGACGCCGCTGCCAGGGATGGAGCGCCCGCCCCCTCTGCGTCATCGGGGACGGCTGCTTCGCCCCCTCCATTTAAATGAGCCCCTGCGCGAAATATCATGTGGGCTCAGCGGCGGTGCGTCTGCGCCTGAAGGCTGCCGACTTCAAAGCGTGCAGCGCGCTAATAAAATTTATCCCTTATTGAACCTGGCTTAAATGGGTCCAGGCCTAATTTCTGGTCCTTTTGACTGGAGGAGGCCAGAGGTGCCCTGGATTTTGGGCACCTGTGTTTTAGATGCCATCAATAGATTGAACACCAAGAGTAATATTGTTGATTCATAATCGTCATTTTTATTTTACTATAAGGAGAGTAAACTTGTGGAGATTATTTGAGTTCCTGCAGGTATTAAACAGGTCCCTCCTGTGTTTTTCTTAATGTTTATTACTTTGAAAATGTTGTACAGGTACGTCCTTTAGGATTATGAATATTTTCTGAACAAATTTCTGTTATTTCAGTGTTGCTGAAATCTTATTCCTCATCAAATTTAGAGTTTCATTGTCATTGTATTCTTGGATTGTTTTGACACTGTGGCATTTGAGAAGAAAGTAAGGACTTACAATATTGATTGATTATAATATTGATTTTACTTAATATTAATGAACAATTAATTTGCTATTTTATTTCAGTAATGCTGGTGCAATTTTAACGGTGTAGTGATAACAGGCTTGGCCTGTCTATGTACAGTTAGCTGCCAGGATGACAAACAATACATTCCTGCAAAGTATGTGTTGAGGATATTCAGTTTTTATTTTGTGCTGTGAGAGTATGCTTGTATCTTTGATCTATTTTAGTTTCTGGGTAGAAGTTGCCATGATCCCAGCCAGCACTTGTTATTTAACTTCATCCCAAGTGCCAGCAGTGAAGTTAAAGTGGTTCCTGATGTTTGTTATCTGAAGTATGTAGAATAAGTTCCATATTCCATGCATGTGAGATAACCATTTTTCATATTGTGCCATCTATATTCTGTAAGGAAACATGCATCACTCATAACCGATATCTCACAACAGTATCTTTTTAAATCCTAGTGCTGGCAGAAATGAATGGGACAACAGCCAAAATTGAGGCCCAAAGCAATGACAGCCTAAGGTAAAGCCCCTGTAAAAACATAACAAAAGCATCTGGCTGCACTGATTTTTGTCAGCTCTTGTCAGATTTGTTAACATTGCTAAACCTCAGCACTTAACAGTCATCGAGCCAGATTATTTTTATATGGAGCTAAACAAATATCGAGCCCTCTGGCACAGAGCACCAGGTAAACAGAATTATGTCTATGTTTATAAGTCTCATATCCTACAAGTTCCTTCATATGGCACAATATTCACACGATCTTATGTTTTCCAGTTTGGTGTAATGTCAAGAATATAACCAAAGCTGAAAAGGATTGTTCAGGATGAGCAGCACAAGTTCAGCTCCTGCTCTAACATTGGTGCATATGCTATACCATTAAAATTTTATCCATATGTTTTAGGGTTTCATTTGCTCTTGTAGCACATTACTGCACTACACCAAACATGTTAAGCAATATGCTTGCAATGCATAGAATTCTTTTGTGCACTATTTTTTAATGCAGTCATTAACCCAAATTAAATAAATGGGTTAAAGAAGGTACAAGTACCACACACAGTCCATACCTTTTAAAATTAAACCCATTGGTATTCTCAATTGATTTGGCTTTCCAAAACTGAAGTTCATAGTATTAAAATTAAGGATGGGAGCAATAACTGAATTTCAAAATAATAATCTAAAATTGCAACTTAAACCCACTTGTATGAGTTCCCTCGCCTTTTGTGCCTTTGTAAAATTTTTACAAACTTTACAGTTTTACATTTTACAATATCATCTTACACATTTTTTTCCCCATCTTCTATACCCTGTTGTCAAACAAAGGGAGTGTCTGCCTCTTGTGATGCAAGCCACAGGGACAAAACAAAGCCATGGTTAGCACCGCAACCTCACAGCTCCAGGGACCCGGGTTCAATTCTGGGTACTGCCTGTGTGGAGTTTGCAAGTTCTCCCTGTGACCACGTAGGTTTTCGTCGGGTGCTCCGGTTTCCTCCCACAGCCAAAGACTTGCAGGTGATAGGTAAATTGGCCGTTGCAAATTGCCCCTAGTGTAGGTAGGTGGTAGGGAATATGGGATTGCTGTAGGGTTAGTATAAATGGGTGGTTGTTGGTCAGCACAGACTCGGTGGGCCAAAGGGCCTGTTTCAGTGCTGCATCTATAAATAAATAAATAAATATTTCTGCCATTCAGCAAGGTTTACAACCAAAGCCTAATAGTCCTCTTGGGTCATAGGCAACTATTGTGGGAGCAATGTTCCTATCGCTTCTGTCTAATGACAGGAAGGGATGAACAGCCTTGCATGGACACGTCTAATACTGAGTAGTCCAATAAGAAACAGGGTAGGCTACTTGCTGGTGATCAATCTGTTAGCTTGTTTCATATACAAGAATAAAATGGTTATACTTCTTCACCATGCTTCTTAATTTAGACAGAACTGGCTCCTATCTACACTGACAATTGCATTGGAAAAAGTCACCATTTTGTTAATTAAAGCAAGGTTTATATTTGGAGAATCCACATTTCAAATATTTCAAAGCTAAATCTGAGCTCATTTAAAACTTCACCCTGATCAGAAACTGAAGTATTTGGAGTAGGAATTGCACTATGTTGCACCTATTTTGTGGTCATAAAAAAGCACAACAAGGGTCAATTTTGGGGACCAACATCCTGAAAGGTGCTATTTTTCAAGTGTCCTTGGCAGCTACCTATAACAGCCCTTATGCTAATTACACATGCAAATGAGGGACCTAATGCTATTTCAGGCCCTCTTGCAGAAATTAGATTGCGCTTGAATTTTACATTCAGTTTGAGGGAGAGAAAAGTGGGTCCAAGACTAGTATTTTAAACTTAAATAAGGGCAATTATGAGGGCATGAAAGCAGAGCTAGCTAAAGTAAACTGGTAAATTAGGTTAAGGGATAGGTCAATAGCGATGCAGTAGCAGACATTTAAGTGGATATTTCAGAATACACAGAATAGATACATTCCAATGAGAAAAAAAAATTCCAAGGGGGGGACCCGCCATCTGTGGTTAACTAAAACAGTTACAGATTGAAACTTGAACTTAAAGAAAAAGCATATAATTGTGCAAAGATGGGTGGCAGGTCAGAAGATTTGACAGAATATAAAAAACAGCAAAGATTGACTAAAAGGTTGATAAGGAAGGTAAAATTAGAGTACGAGAGAAAGCTAGATAGAAATATAAAGACAGATAGTAAGAGTTTCTATAGATATTTGAAAAAGAAAAGAGTTAACAAACTGAACGTTGGTCCTACAGAAAGTGAGTCTGGATAATAAGGAGATGGCAGATGACGTGAACAGATATTTTCCATTGCTCTTCACTATAAAGGATACAAGTAACATCCCAGAATAGGCTGTAAGTCAGGAAATGGAAGGGAGGGAGGAACTCAAGAAAATTACAATCACCAGGGAAGTGGTACTGAACAAACTGTTGAAGCTGTGGGCTGACATGTCCCTGGGTCCTGATAGTGCAGAGAGGGTGTTAATTGACAGAAAAATGAACAGCCCAAGAAAAAAGCACAAACATGAAAATAAACAGTGGGAAGGCATATGGTAAAAAAAATGAATGATGAAACAACTAAAAGAAAGAGAAAAAAGAAAAAATATAACTGAAAATAAAAAAGGGGGGGCCTGTCATGCTCTGAAATTATTGAGCTCAATGTTCAGTCCGGCAGGCTGTAGCGTGCCTAATTGGGAAATGAGATGCTGTTTCTCCAGCTTGTGTTGATGTTCATTGGAACACTGCAGCAAGTCCAGGACAGATATGTGGGCATGAGAGCAGTGGGATGTGTTGAAATGGCAACCAACCGGAAGCTCGGGGTCATGTTTTCAGACTGAGCAGAGGTGTTCCGCAATGCGGTCACCCAGTCTGCGTTGGTCTCCCCAATGTAGAGGAGACCACATTGTGAGCAGCGAATACAGTATACTACATTGAAAGAAGTAAACGTAAATCGCTGCTTCACCTGAAAAGAGTCTTTGGGGCCTTGGATAGTGAGGAGAGAGGAGGTAAAGGGTCAGCTAGTACACCTCCTGTGATTGCATGGGAAGGGGACAAGGTGTCGGGGGTAATGGAGGAGTGGACCAAGATGTTGCGGAGGGAATGATCCCTTCGGAATGCTGACAGGGTAGGGGAGGGGAAGATGCGTTTGGTAGTGGCATCACGCTGGACGTGGCGGAAATGGCGCAGGATGATTCTTTGGATGTGGAGGCTGGTGGGGTGGAAAGTGAGGACAATGGGAACCCTGTTGCGGTTTTGGGAGGGAGAGGAAGGGGTGTGGGTAGAGATGCGGGAAAAGGGCCGGACACGGATGAGGGCCCTGTCAACCACTGTGGGGGGAAATCCTCAGTTGAGGAGAAAGGAAGACATATCAGAAGCTCTGTTGTGGAAGGTAGCATCATCAGAGCAGATGCGTCGGAGACGGAGAAACTGGGAGAATGGAATGCAGTCCTTACAGGAGGCAGGGTGTGAAAAAGTATGGTCGAGGTAGCCGTGGGAGTTGGTGGGTTTATAATGAATATTAGTAGACAGCCTATCCCCAGTTATGGTGTCAGAGAAGTTGAGGAAGGGAAACGAAGCTAGGTTAATTGAAAATTTCAAACTGAGATTGATAGATTTTTGTTAAGTAAGGGTATTAAGGGTACAGAACCAATGCAGTTAAATAGAATTAAGACATAGACCAGCCATGATCTAATTGAATGTTGGAACAAATTCAAGGGCTGAATGGCCTAGTCTTGTTCCGATGTCCCTATGACAGCTGGAGGCTGCGTCTTGAAAAGTAAGTTTTTTCTTTATACTTATCGTGGAGCTGGGATGCGAAGGAGTTCTGACCACCACTGAACCCATGCCAACTCTCCATCTTGTTTGGATGATCTTCACTCTTACCAGGACTGGAGAACTGCCTTTGGGGACATGATAGGTGGCCACAGTTTACCAGTAGCAAACTAATAAGGTGAGTAGATCAGTTTGTCATAACCCTATGATCAGCCTCTTTAGGAACACGCACCCAATTTGGTTGCAATCCAATTTTTAGGCCATGATCTGACTATCCAAGAATAGGCTGGAACCGGTGGGTAAATTGGTCCCATGTCGAAAAATACTTTGAAGATCATATAGAACTTTACATACAATATGGCTGTGCATAATGTAAGTTGGAAGACTGGATCTGATTTTCAATTTTGTAATCTGTTAACAGGAAAATGAACCAATTATTCATTTAACATAATTTATTTTATCAAGAAATAGGAGATTGCTGTATTTTAAAAATCCAAATACTTGCACTTTTATGCATACATTTCCACCCATAAGTTCCAATTTTAAACCTTTCTCTGCTGGTCAGGAGCAGAACAGATATAAATACAGCCCTGCCAGCACATGAATAGCCATTGGAATCTTCAAGCTAAGATTTAAACATCTTGATAGGTTCAGGGCTTCCTACAGTATTCCCCAGTCAGAGTTTTGTGTATCATGTTGTTATGCTGCAAACTTCACAACATAATCACAAGAGAGAGGACTGGAGCTGCAGGACAAAGATGTGCAGCAGGAATCCTCATCTGATATGGAACAGCAGGGCAAAGGCCATGTTGAAAGACATGATGACGGTCCTGAGGAACAGCTAGCAGTCTGAGATGCAAGGGATACACTGACAGCTCAGCACTTTACCTAAACTCTTTCTCCTCTCCATTCCACTGGGTCCAATTCCCCTTGCATGAAGAGTACAGCCATTCTCAACCACTAAGCACTTAATCCTGCATTTTGTAACCTTGAAATCATTCAACTATCCTTCGCACCAAACACATCTTTCCCTCCCCTCCCCTTCCAGCATTCCAAAGGGACCATTCCTCTGCGACACCCTGGTCCCCTCCTCAGTCACCCTCAACAACCCCTCCCCTTCCCATGGCACCTTTCCTTGCAAGCGCAGGGGATGAAACACCTGCCATTTTACCTCCTCTTTCCTCAGCATCAAAGGCTTCAAACATTCCTTCCAGGTGAAACAGGGATTTACATGTACTTCTTTCAATTTAGTGTACTGTATTCACTGCTCACCATGCGGTCTACTGTACATTGGGGCGTGCAGCTGGTCCTTCAGCAAGAATGCATACAGCTTAAAGGGAGCCAGCATTTAAGTTCAAGTGACAGTATTGCAAAAATAGGCCATTTGTAATGGACAATTGTCGGAAATTGGCCAAATTTCACAACCCAGGATCCCAGAAGACTTTGTGACTCAACTTATGAAAAGAAACAAGCTGGGAATTGAAAGGAAATACAGACAATGGAAGAACTTTGTGAATATACTAGTCAAGAGATAGCTGATGCAATCAGACAACACAGTGGTACATGTCTATTCAGATTTAAGTGACTTATCTTGACCATTGAACTCCTATAGCCAAACTGTAAATGGCACTTACAAGCTGATGAGCTGTGGATTCCAATATGTCTGGGTGGATACCCACAACCCATGGAAATACTAATCCCAAAAATTGTTCCATTAGGTTGAAACTCATTCACCATTTGATAATGCTGATAAGCCAGAATCTTCCCCATCAAAACACCTTTACATGTTAATGGGCTATTCATGAACACAGGATGTGGAATTGTTGCATGATTTAAGAGGTTACAATGGTTTGCATCAATTATTGTCACAGGTGTAATTTTTGTACTATAAGAAAGGAGTGTTCAGGGACAAGAGCAGCGATTTGCAAGGGTAACCATGGGCAGACCTGATCATCTGCATAGATGGAATGTACTCCTCTGAGTGATCGAGAGGGTGAGTGCAGTTTGCAAGTTAAGGGATAGTGTTTGTATTGATTTAACTTGAAGTGAGCAGGGTACTGATGTTTGTAAATTATCGGTGGTACAATAAACTGTTGAAAGAATACCGAGTGTACTGAGCCTTGACCATTTTCCCCACCCGGACAGGTTCAGATCAGACTTTAGAGTTATGAGTATGAGTAGGGAGGTGCGGGTTCACCTACAACAGGAGACCAAACACAGATTGGGTGACCGCTTTGCAGAACACCTCTGTTCAGTCTGCAAACATGACCGCAAGCTCCCGGTCGCCTGTGTTGCATGATCGCTTTAAGAGTGATGTCCCTTTAAGAACTCAGTATGCTAATGATCTAAGTACCAGGATATAGTCATGTGACTATTGCCATAGTCACTTGGCACCGCAACACCCTGGACGAAGGTTCTGTATATAGTTTGCTCTTTATTGTATATATTAGTTTAGCTGTTAATAAACCTTCTAGAGATCTTCAAGGAACTGGAATCCATGTACCTCATTGTGTTGCTTAAGATAATGCAAAGAAACTCATGATGTGGTGGCAGCGGTGGTAAAAAGACTAGATATAGGCGTGAAGACCACGGGTAAAACAGCAAACAAGTGAATAAATTTTAAAACAAGTACCTGAAAAGAGTGAAAGAAAGCTTAGAAGGCTGAGAAAAGCTCCATAGAATGGAAGCATGGCTGAAAAGCAAGTGATCGGGTGAATTATTGTGCCGATGATCGACGAATTCCAGTTTAAAAATAGCCTTGAAGAGTTTTTTAAAAATTCATTTTCTGCAGGCTCCATGGAAGTGAGAGAAAGTAAGGGCAAAACCCTGAAAAGCACACAAACTGAAAAAAATTCCAATAGTGAAAAAAAATCGCAGGAAATCATCAAACACAACAGAGTCTCCATTTAAGCAGTCAAGCTGAAAAAATCATTAAACCAGTGAAAAAGATAAATAAGTTCAATGGAAAAAAAAGCAAAGGAGTAAACCCTTGAACTGCCTATTGAACGGCTACGTAAACATGCAAGCAAAGTGCTGAAAGAGAAAAAACAGAGAACACTGTCAAGCACCTGTTACACTCTGTCAAAGCAGCCAGCCTAAAGAAAAGAATTTCTTAAAGGGGAACAACTCAGAGTTAATAGAACAAGTTTAAAAACAAGTTTTAAGCCACAAATAGAAAAGTCATAATAAGTACAGTGCTGAAGGCACACACAGCACTGAACAAAGTTAAATATAGAGCAGAAAACAAAAGAACAGCAGAAGGATGGATATCAAATTTCCCAGCATGAACTGGACGGTCATTGATATCCTATCCAAGTTTAAACATTTTAAACAAAGAATGCAGTTATGTTTCATAAACCAAGCTGTTTCAGAACCAGAGAAGCAGGCTGTGAAAATACTGATAGCAGTTGGAAATGAGGGGTGATACAGAATCAAGCTCTCGCTTATCTGAAGAGGACCAGAAAGATCCTGAAAAGACATGGAAAGTTCTAGAAGATCCGCTTTTAGAATTCATCACCTGGAATTGATGTCCTACAGGCAACAGCCACAGGAATCAATAGATCAACTCGTCAGTAGATGCCATAGTAAGGGCGATGAATGCGAATTTTCAGAAACTGAGCTGTTGGAGTGAATAATGGAGCTGGTGATTGTCTCAACACCTATGGAACTGTTTCAAAAAGAACTTGGGGAGAAAGTAAGGTCACAGCACTGATGCGCTGCTAGAAGATGACAGGATATATGAAACCATTGTAGCTGGACAACAGCATCTGCAAGCACTTGGTGCAGCCGACAGTATTGGCACGGTAACCAGGTCACAAAAAGCAAGCAAGCTGTGTGGTAACTGTGGTTTATCCCATTCACTGCGAAGTTGTCCTGCATTTCAAGATTGGTGCAAGGCGTGCAGTGCAAAAGGACACTGGACCCGCCTATGCAAGAACTCTGGCTCCAAAGTCACAGCTAGAAATCACAATAGGACAAAAATGAACAGAGGACAGGCATAGCAACATGGCAACAGCAGAAAGGAGAGCGTCAGAGATCTGCAAAAACACAAGCCGATACACAAAGTCCACAGTGAAATAGACCTGAGACAAGACTCAGGGCTGAATTTTACAAGTCCGCCGCCACGAAAACAACGTGGAGCCACAGTGATCCTAAGCATGGTGGCTCATTTAAATAGCAGGGATGTCCATTACCAGCAATGGCATCAGCTACCTGTGTGCAGGCACTGATGCCATTTTTAAAGGGCTTTGAGCCCTACCAGTTTAGATATTTAAAGCTAAAGTGAATTTAAAAAAAATTAAATACAATTATTTTTCCCCTCCCCCACCCCTCAATAACAATTAAATTAGTTACTTGCCCTCTCCCCCCCAAAACACTGACCTTGTCCACCTGACATTCCCACGCCTCCAAAGTGTATAAACTTTAACTTCAAGTTCTTCCCGCCATCCCCTACACCAATGATATTACTTTGACTCCGTTCCTGCAACCCCCCCACACTGAGAAACTTACCTCCTCCCCTCTCTGCACAGGTGTTCTGCCTCGTTTCCTGGATGGGGATCCGAAGGCACGGGAGCGTCGGGCAGTGGCAGGAAGATCGCAGCGGAACAGAAGGTTGCAGCATAAGTATGATTAATGCATTTATTTCCATTTATTTAAATTTGTAAATGGGGGTCCTATCGCCGAGCGGAGGGGTGGCTGCTACCAGGCCTCGCTGCCGCCAGCAATATCGGGCCAGGCCTCCCCGGCATCAGGGTGCTTGGCTGCCTTATCCTGGAGGCATTTTCTGTCTCCCCTGCCATGAAACCCGACATTGGGAGGTCTGTAAAATCCAGCCCTCAGAGTGGAGTGCTTCTCAGCCAGAAGACAAGCAGGCGTTTCACATTGTGAACCTGACACATTAGGCTGAATTTTACAGACCCCCTGACACCGGGGACTGTGGTGGGGCGGGACCGGAAAATGCCTCCAGGAGAGGGCTGCCATGCACACCAACGCCGTGAGGGCCTGGCTCGATATTGCCAGCAGCGGCAAGAACTCGTGGCGGCCCCACAGCTACTTGATGATGGGACCACAATTAACATATTTAAATTAATTGCTTGTGCACAGGCAGCTGATGGGATGGACAGCCCACCCCCTCCACTTCATCTGGGGGAGTGGTCTGCCCTGGCTATTTAAATAAGCCACCGTGCTTTATACAGTGGCAGCTCTGCGACGTGCGGCCCACCTGTTGTTTTCGCCTGCCGCCAGTTTCAGTGGCAGGAGTATAAATTTCAGCCCATTGTGTTGATGAGGTTAAACAACTGGAAGCTTTTGCTACTATTAATATCATGAGCCCAAAGAAAGTTGGCAAACACACGCTCAGGATTAAGATTGATATGGGAGCCATTACAAATATCCTACCAGTCTGAATCCTGAAGGATATGTACTGGGGTTGTTGGAAATTAATGGTACAACCAACAATTGCAAAGTTAACTGTATATAATGGGTCACCCATCCCTTGCAGTGGCACACTATCAATGCAATGCAGCTATGGAAAGTTGGCATGGAAACCACAAATATTTTACCTGGTGGACATGAGCGGACCAGCAGTGGCAGGAATACCAGCGTGTAAGGACGTCAACATCGTGACTATCCACGAGATCAGCAAGGTACCCATTACAGCAGAAGTGACCAAGGGTAGCCGCATCGGTCCAGGACTTACAGCAAGTGTAACCGGACAGGTTCAACACTATGGGAGATTTCAAAAGAAATGCCGTACCACACCTCAGAGAGGATGCACTCCATGGGCTAAATTCTATGCTGCCGCTGCAGCCATAAACGATGGCGGCCCCTCCGCAGAGCCGCCGCGATCTTATACACAGCGGCTCATTAACATGGCTGGGGTGGACCGCCCGCCCCCCCCGATGACGTGGAGGGGGCGACCGAGTTGTCCCCGGCAACTGCGTCCAGCACCACTGCACAGGCGCCAGTGCCATTTCTAAAGGGCTTAGAGCCCTTACTGACAGTTTAAATTATTAAAGGGACAGTGCCTGTGAACTTATGAAAAATAATTGCAGAAATATTCCCAGCTGCCTACCCCCCCCCCCCCCCCCCAATGCACTACATGTCATTCCTGCCCTTTCCCCCCGAAATACTTACCTTGAATATATGACCTCCTAGCGGCCTGCTACCTGACCCGAACCCGACGGGACCCGACGACATGAGTCAGATTCGGGTCAGGTCGGGCTGGACACACATGGTAAGTGCTCTGCTGGTAGGGATTGAAATCAAAAAACCTACCTGAGCAGGGAGTCCGGGACAAAACTGAGTCTGCGCAGTGAGTGAATGATGTCACTATGATGACAACACACATGCGCTGCAGCTTCCTGGAGCTTCAAAGTCGGAAGTTAAGTAAAGGGATGGTCGAGTCGGGCTCGGCTCGGGTCAGGTTTGGGTCGGGTCGGGACTGGGACTAAATCAGAGGGACTCGGGCCTGGTCGGGCTCAGGTCTACTGTGGTTCAGTCCGGTTCGGGTTGGGTTCCTTTTTCCCGATCTGAGCAGGCCTCTATGACCTCCCCTCCCCCACAAAGTTCAGAACCTTTTACCTTTACCCCTTCCCATCACCCCTAAGACCAATCAAATAAGTTTGACCCCGCTCCCCCCCTCCCACACTGATAAACTTACCTCTTCCCCCCTCCCCACAGGTGTCACACCTTGTTTCCCGGACGGTGATCCGAAATTCCAGCCACCGGGATTAAGATCGCGGCGGCACATCAGGAGGCAACGGGAACTTCATTAATGCAGGTGTTAATTATTTTACATTTTTAAATTGAGGTCTCATCGCCGAGCATTGTGGGGGCTGCCACGAGGCCTTGCCACTGCCGGCAAGATCGGGACAGGCCCTGCTAGCGCGAGATCCATGGTGGGCCTCATCCGTGGCAATCTTCATGCTTCCCCCACCACGGATCCTGACGTCGAGGCCCCTATAAAATCCAGTCCCCTGATGTCTGAGATGGAATCACAATCCTTCCAGGATCTCAGTGGTTCTGGTTTGGAGAGTATTGGCCTCTTCTCAGAGATGCCACACCAAGAGAATAAAGGTCCAAATTCAGATGGTGAAAGTTCTTTATCAGCAGGCAGTGTTTCATCGCGCTCCAGTGACTCAGAAGAAGAGATTGAAAAGCAAAAGCTGGCAGTGCGGAGCATTGCCAAGGGGAAATCTCCAAGGTCGGGTACCCACTCGCAAACTCGGGCCAGCATCAAATGGTGCAGTCTGGAAATCCAGCAACAGCACAACTATGCCCCGCCCTCACTTCTGGTCTCTAGATAACCACCAGCACCAAAACGAGCCAGAATATACAGGTACCTCCATAAGGCCAAGTATCCCTCCCCCAACAAGTCCTCGACCTTGAGCCCCAGGTCCTCAGATGCAAAGAATGAGGAGAGGCGAAGGACACACAATGTCCTGAAGAGGCAGAGGAGGAATCAGTTGAAGCATTGTCTGTTGGCTCTTTGAGATGAGGTGCCATTTCTTTCCAAGAATGACAAGGCCACAAAAGTGATCATTCTGAGAAAAGCAACAGAGGATCCGAGCAGGCTGAAGGCAGAGCAACAGAAACTGAATGCAGGAAGGGAGAAACTTTAAAAAAACCCAATTTAAACGCAAATTCTCCGCGATGCAGGAGACATGGCTCGAAAAACAAAGGAGAATGTAGATGGTGCATGACCAACATGCATGACGGAACAACAGGACAACAGCCAACACATTCACAACATGTCTGCAAACCAAAAATAGCCAAGGGTGAAATCCACATAGAAACCACAGAAAAAGTACAGCACAGAAGGAGGCCATTCAGCTCATTGTGTCCGTGCCGGCCGAATAAACTAGCCGCCCAAACAAATCCCACCTTCCAGCACCTGGTCCACAGCCCTGCAGGTTACAGCACTTCAGGTACAAGTCCAGGTACCTTTTAAAAGAATTGAGGGTTTCTGCCTCCACCACCGTTCCTGGCAGCGAATTCCAGACACCCACCACCCTCTGGGTGAAAACATTTCCCCTCATGTCCCCTCTAATCTTTCCACCAATCACCTTAGATCTGTGTCCCCTGCTAACTGACCTCCCCGCCAGGGGAAACAGGTCCTTTCTGTCTATTCTATCCAGGCCCCTCATAATTTTGTACACCTCAATCAAGTCACCCCTCGGCCTCCTCAGTTCCAGGGAAAACAACCCTAGCCTATCCAATCTTTCCTCATAGCTGCAACATTCAAGCCCTGGCAACATTCTTGTAAATCTCCTCTGTACTCTCTCCAGAGCAATTATGTCCTTTCTGTAATGTGGTGACCAGAACTGCACGCAATACTCCAGCTGTGGCCTAACCAGCGTTCTATACAGTTCCAGCATCACATCCCTGCTTTTGTACTCTATACCACTAAAGGAAAGCAATCCATATGCCTTCTTCACCACTCTATCTACCTGTCCTGCCACCTTCAGGAACCTGTGGACATGCACTTCAAGGTCTCTCACTTCTTCTACCCTTCTCAATATCCTCCTGTTTATGCTGCATTCCCTCACATAATTTGCCCTCTCCAAATGCAATACCTCACACTTCTCTGGATTGAATTCCATTTGCCCCTTTTCCGCCCACTCAAACAAACCATTGATATCATTTTGGAGTCTACGGTTTTCCTCCTCACTATTAACTACTCGGCCAATTTTTATGTCATCAGCAAATTTCCCAATCATGCCTCCCACATTTAAGTCCAAATCATTAATATATACCACAAACAGCAAGGGACCCAACACTGAGCCCTGTGGAACATCACTGGAAACTGCTTTCCATTCATAAAAAAATCCGTCAACTACTACCCTTTGTTTCCTGTCACTGAGCCAATCCTGGATCCAATCTGCCACCTTCCCTTTTTTCCCATGGGCTTTCATTTCATTGAACAGTCTGCCATGCCAGATCTTGTCAAATGCCTTACTGAAATCCATGTAAACCACATCCGCTGCACTACCCTCATCAATCCTCCTTGTTACTTCCTCAAAAAACACATCCCCAGAAGGCTATACCATAACAAGATTTGGAAGAGTTGTCAAACCACCGAAATGAAATATGGACTCCTAACCTTCTGCAATCATAAATTTCACAATCCCTATCTTTATTCTAAATGTTATACCTTTATCCCTGTATTTTGATATGATCCATTTTTATGTGTTTTTACTTGTAGCACACGAGACTTACCTTTGGAAAGAAAAGGAATGTTGCATGATCGTTTTAAGAGTGATGTCCCTTTAAGAACTCAGTATGCTAATGAGCTATGTACCAGGATGTAGTCATGTGACTAGAAGCCAAAGTCACTCGGCGCAGTGACACCCTGGACAAAGGTCCTGTATATAGTTTGCTCTGTATTGTATGTATTAGTTTAGCTGTTAATAAACTTTCTAGAGATCTTCAAGGAACTGGAATCCACGTACCTCATTGTGTTGCTTAAGATAACACAGAGAAACTCATACTGAGTGTATTCAGCCTCGACCATTTTCACCACCCGGACAGGTTCAGATCAGATTTTAGAGTTAAGAGTATGAGAGGGGAGGTGCGGGTTCACCTACAACAGGAGACCAAAAACAGATTGAGTGACTGCTTTGCAGAACATCTCCGCTCAGTCTGCAAGCTTGACCCCGAGCTCATGGTCACCTGTCATTTTAATTCTTTACTTTCCTCTCACACTGACCTCTCTGTCCTTGGCCTCCTGCAGTGTTCCAACAAAGTTCAACGTAAGCTCGAGGAGCAGCACCTCATCTTTTGATTAGGCACTTCTGGACTCAACATTGAGTTCAATAATTTCAGATCATAATCTCTGCTCCTATTTTGTTTCCATTTTCTTCGCAGCTTTCAGTTTTACTCTTGTTTTTCTCTTGGCTCTCGGATGGCAGCTGTTCATCATTCTGCCTTTTACACCTCCTCTAGGCACACCTTTTGTTTCCTCACTTGTCCCATTACCACTCCCTTTAGCCCTGCACCAACCACTCTTTTGCCATTGAATTTCTCCTGTCTTTCACCCTATCGCAGACCTTCCCTTTTGTTCTTACTCCACCACCAGACTGCCCCACCACGCTTTCATTTGCTTAAAACCTATTATATTTCTAACCTTGCCCAGTTCTGATGAAAAATCATCAAACTGAAATGTTGAGGTTAATTTTATGCCCCTGTGTCAGGTTTGGAAGTGGGAGAGCGTATAATCGTGCGGGATCGTGACGGTTGGGGGGAGGTGCCCACCACCTTGCCACCTCCACCCAAATTATGTCCAGGGTGGGATGCCTGTGAATGACTTTCTCAACCCACTGCCAACTGAGGCCCTAAAGTAGGAAATTAATACCCAATTAGGGCCTTAGCCAACTGCCGCCAGAATTAGCCCAGCAGTGCAGGCCTGTGACCACACAGTGAGCGCAGCAAGCGAACCAGTGGGGATTGCCTGCTAGTTCCAGGGAGGTAGGGGAGGAGTCACTCATTAAAAGCCACTTAATGTCTGAACAAAGGACACAGCATCGAGAAGTGGGGGGCATACTGATAGCCACCCTCTGCCCTTGCTGCCAACCCCCCTACACTCACCGCCCCACGAACCCCACCCCACAAAATCCTTCCTGCTGTGACTTACTGGTGGCCTGGTTCCAGGACCTTGGGTGATTCCAGTACCAGCAGTAACTACTACCTCCACTGTGGCATTGCTCAGTTAAACAGCTGCTGGCCTCTGATTGGCTGGCAGCCCTCAGCAGGCGGGACTTCCATCCCAGTGTCCTTGATCCCGGAGAAGGCCCGCCAATGTTCACTTAAATGCCCAACTGGCACTTGACTTGGCAGGCCTTCCCCAGAGGAAGCAATGCGGGGCTCTTGCCACACTTTTGCTGGCGGTCAAGACCCCTTTAGGTAAGACAAAATCCCAGATGTTAACACTGTTTCTCTCTTCACAGATGCTGCCTGACTTGCTGAGTATTTCCCATTTTCTGTTTTTTTATTTCAGATTTCTAACATCCGCAATATTTTGCTTTTAGATTCAAAACTCCACTGGTTTCCTAACCATGCTCTCCTCCAGTGCAATACATTATCCCTGTGGCTCATTCCAAATCTATAAAGAGACAGTTTCTGCTGCAAGACAAGATACAATGTAAACATTGACAAGAAACCAGAATTTTTAGCATGAATAAACATGCACTAAATTTAGGCTACCATATAAATGGGATATCTGATTGAATGAACTTTTGCCCTTAGGTTTTCACAAACATTTGAATCTGCATTGATTCTTCAGTGCACTGCTCCACTCATCATTCAATCGGAGGCTGCTTTACTGAGAAAAGAAACCTCCACCTGTAGCCAATCTGAATTCCAACAAACCACATTGCACAGATGGTTAGAGGGTTGAATCCACTGGGATTTGAACATAGAATCCAATGTTAATACAGATTTGATTAGGAACAGGTAATTCTATATTGCCCCCTTAAATTAAAAATTCCACTGTTGGAGGAACATTTATCTGTTTTACATTATTGTTCAAGAACTAACTAGGTTCGAATTGATGTGAAATGACTTTTTTTGGTGAGATATTGCAGCACAACGTATGAATTTGTCAAGTGTAAATCCTATGTTTTTGTTCCCATAGCTCATAACCTGAATTGAGTAAGAGATATGGGTTTTTGGATCAAATGCCACAACATGGTAGAGAAAGAGGATTATAGTAAACCACTTCAGTAATGACTATCAAGTGGCTTTAAAGCTTGCTGAACTGTATTCGTTCAAAAGAAATCACTAAAAATTAGATTCAACTTTGCAATGAATTGTTTACGTTATTCCTCCCCCATTGCATGAGTTTAGAACTTCAGATGTTAACCTGCTTCCATACACATTTCAAGTCACTTGATATGCAACTTCACATGCAAGATATGAATGATTAAGATATAATTTCCCATTGATTGACTTCTTGATGGGATAAGTGGTGGGCATTGTAGATTTACAAAGGTTTTATAACCAACAAATGGGTGAATAACAAATTGCCCAGGAACAACAATACAAGAGGGAAGTATGTGGGCAAACAGCTTAATTAGCAGGTAACATAATCCCTTAGTGAACACCTTATACAGGAACAAACCATAAACTTTATAAGGGCCCTATGTTGATACTCCAGTGTGTAAGGAATTGTAATTAGAAAAGGATTTGTACAAACTCAGTAATAACCACTTAAGAATAGAAATGTTGTCCATGTCCAAGTGAATTAAGAATAAAAGATGCCACAGGATGAAAACTGAGAGTGAATGAGTTCAGAACAGAAAACAATAATATGAGGGGAGATAGGAGACAGACTAGGAATACCACTGAATTGGCTCTTCAGCAGGAGGTTGAATTTTGCTTCATTTATAAACTGGATTGCTTAGCGGTGAGAAAGGCAAAATACAATAATTTGTTGGATCTCCTTTTCAGGGTAGTAGACCTTGTTTAATGGGGAGATTCACAGGCTAAAAAGCATTAGAGTGGGTCCAGCAGTTGAAAGCAGCAGGGATAAAAGGAACAGAGGCACAGCGAGAGTGGGACCAGTGGCTGAGCACAGCAGGGATAAAAGGAGTAGGAGTAGAATGAGAGACAAAGAGAGAGAGCATGCAAAAATTAATGAAGGATTGATGTCACAGGACTACACATAGGTGATTGGCTAATAAGTATTACCCATTTTTGCTCTTTAAACTGGGGCAGTGGCTTAAACCAGAAGCTGGGAAAATATAACTATTACTTTATTAAATCAATAATTTAAAACTAGGCAAACCAATTTGTTAATAAAACTAAAAATATTGAGTGAATAAAAGCGTTAACTAATTAAATAGATAAATAATGTTAGATAGGGATGCCAGTGCAGGCGGTGTTTCATACCTGCCACATATAGAGTTGAGCAACCACATCTGCGGTAAATAGCTGCAATTTGAGGAACTTTGGCTCAAAGTTGTTGAGCTGGAGTCTAAGCTGTACACATTGTGATGCACCAGGGAGTGAGAGAGTTGTCTGGACACTTCTATCAAGGAAGCAGTCACACCCCTGAGGTTAAGTAGTAGTCTAGATTTGGTCAGTGGTCAGGGACAGGAGGATGTGACTGTGAGTCAGGCAGATGTAGGGACCCAGGATGCAGTGATGGAGGAACCTCAGCCTTTGACCTTGTTCGACAGGTACAAGGTGTTTTCTACCTGAATAGATGAGAACACACAAAGACTGCAGGGAGAATAGGAAAATTGATCATGATACCATGGTATAGGAGACCATTCAAGTGCAGGGAGTAAAAAGGATTGTGGTAGTGGTAGGGAACAGTATAGTCAGGAGGATAGATAGAGAGTTTTGAAAGTTGTGTTGCCTGTCCGGTGCCAGGGTTAAAGGTATCTTCTCGTGACTGGAAAAGAACTTGGAGTGGGAGCAGGAAAATTCATATGTCGTGGTCCATGAGGGGAACTAATGACATAGGTAGAACTAGGAATGAGGTTCTGCTGAGGGAGTTTGAGGGACTAGATACAAATTAAAAGGCATAACCTCAAGGGTAATAATCTTTGGATTACTACGTGAGCCATATAAAAATTGGTATAGGGTTAAATAAATCAGAGGGTTGAATGTGTGGCTCAAAGTGTTGTGTGGGAGACAGAGGTTTCTATTCATGGGCACTGGCACCAGTACTGGGGAAAGTGGGAGTTGTTCTGTTGGGATGGGCACCATTAAACCAAGTTCAGATCAGTGCCCTGGCGAATCGTATAACTAGGTCTGTAGATAGGGCTTTAAACTAAAAAGGTGGTGGGGGAGGATTCAGGTGAGGGGAAATTTATAAACCAAAAAAGAAAAATCAAAACCATAAAGCAGTGTAGAGATAGGGAGAGTGTGAAGGAGGAAGGGATAGAGAATATAATGGTTATAATGCTTCAATGAATAAGGACAAATCAGGAAAAAATGGTAAAAAGTTAAAATTAAAGGTGTTTTATTTGGGTGCATAAAGCTTTCATAACAAGAGAGACAAATTAATAGCACAAATAGAGATAAACATGTTTGATCTAGTAGCCATTACAGAGACCAGGTTGCAATGTGACCAAGGTTGGCAACTAAACATTCCAGGGTGCTTGGCGTTTGGAAAAGACAGGCAAAATGGAAAAGGAGGGAGAGTAACCCTGATAATAAAGGATGACATAAGGTCAGTAGAAAGGAAAGATGTAGGCTTGGAAAATCAGAAAGTGAAATCAGCATGGATGGAAACGAGGAATAACAAGGGGCAGAAAACACTGGCAGGAGTAGTTATAGGCCGCCTAACAGTAGCTAAACTGTTGGATAGAGTATGAATCAAGAAATAATAGAAGCTTGTAAAAAGGTAATGCAATAATCATGGGGCTCTTTAGTCTTCATATAGAGTGGACAAATCAAATTGATCAAAGTAATCTAGAAGACGCGTTCATGGAATGCATTCCAAACAGTTTCTTCTCCCAATGCGTCATGGAGCCAACCAGGGAATAGGTTATTTTAGATCTTGTCTAATGTAATGAGATGGAGTTAATTAATAATCTCATAGGAAGGGATCCTCTGGGGCAAAGTGATCATAATATGATAGAATTTTACACTGAGTTGGAGAGAGTGCCATGTTTAAGTATTAGAGTCTTATCCTTAAATAAAGCTAATTGCATAGGTATGAGGGGCAGGTTGTGTAAGGTAGATTGAGAAATCAGATTAAAAACTATGATAGTGGAATAGCAATGGTGAACATTTAAAGAAACATTTCATAATATATAATATATTTCAGGATATACATGCTATTGAGAAATAAAAACTCCACAGGAAAGGTGATTCATTTGTGGTTAACTAAAGAGGTGAAGAATAGTATTAGATTAAAAGAAGAATCTTATAATGTTGCCAAGAAGAATAGCAATCCTGGGGATTGGGAGAGTTTTGAAAACCAGCAAAGTATGACCAAAAATTGATAAAGAGGGAGAAAAAATATGCGAATGAAATATGAATAAAAATAAAAAAACAAATTGTAAGAGCTTCTGCAAGTATGTATTCAAGATAAGAGGGCAAGAGAAAACAGTAAACTACAGGCCATTTTCCTGACATCAGTTGTCGGGAAAATGCTGGAATCCCTTATTAAGGAGGTGGTAACAGGGCCTTTAGAAAATCATAATATGATTAGGCAGAGTCAGCATAGTTTTATGAAAGGGAAATTGTGTTTGGCAAATCTGTTAGTGTTTTGAAGATGTGATGAGCAGGGTAGATAAAGGCAAACCAGTGAATGCAGTATATTTGGGTTTTGAAAAGGCGTTCAATAAGGTGCCACTTGAAAGGTTGTTGCACAAGGTCAAGGTTCATGGGGTTGACCGTAATATATTACCATGGAGAGAGGATTGGTTGAAGGACAGAAGAAAAGAATAGGAATGATCGGGTCATTTTCAAATTGGCAGGCTGTTACTAGTGGGATGCCACAAGGGTCAGTGCTCGAGCTTCAGCTATTTACAATTTATATTAGTGACTCAGATGAAGGGTTCAGGTGGAATGCATCCAAGTTTGCTGATGATACAAAGCTAGGTGGGAAGTATGCTGCGAGGAGGACACAAAGAATCTGCAAAAGCATATAGACAAGTTAAGTAAGTGGGCAAGAAGGCAGCAAAGGGAGTATAATGTGGGGAAATGTGAGGTAATTCACTTTGGTAGGAAAAGTAGAAAAACATAAATTTTTTTAGATGTTGAGAGACTATTAAATGTTGGTGTTCAGGGAGGCTTGGATGTCCTTGAACATGAAACACAGCAAGTTAACATGCAGGTGCAGCAAGCAATTAGGAAGGCAAACGATATGTTGGCCTTTATAGCACGCAGATTGGAGTACAAGAATAATGAAGTATTGCTGCATTTGCACAGGACTATAGTGAAACCACATCTGGAGTACTGTGTACAGTTTTGGTCTCCATACCTAAGGAAGTATATACTTGCCTTCAAGGTGGTATAACAAAGGTTCATTAGATTGATTCCTGGGATGCAATTGTTGTCCTATGAAGAGAGATTGAGTAGAATAGGCCTACAAACTCTGGAGTTTAGAAGAATGAGAGCTGATCACATTGAAACATATAAGATTCTGCGGGGGCTTGACAGAGGAGAAATGTCTTCACTGAGAGGGTTGTGAATCTTTGGAATTCTCTACCGTAGATGGCTGTGGATGCTCAGTCGCTGAGTATATTTGAGATTGAGATTGACAGATTTTTGGACTGTAAGGGAATCAAGGGACATGTGGATCAGTCATGAAAATGGAGGCTGAAGATCAGCCATGATCTTATTGAATGGTGGAGCAGGCTCTAGAGGCCGTATGGCCTACTCCTGCTACTCTTTCTCATGTACATGTTCACAGTAATTGGGAGGCTTAGAGTGGAAAAATGTTAAGTGCTGTTGTGTGTTGTTGTTGTATTTAGTAGCATAACAGGGACATTCTGGAGAAAGTCTCAGACTCAGGATAATATCAACTAAGAACTGTTTATTATTTACATAATACTATATACACTCTCATCAAGCCTCCTAAGCTAGCATCTTTTGTGCAGCTTTCTCTTCTCTCCAGCCTAACCTCATGTGACTATGACATCATCACTCTTACAGTGGGAGGGGTTGCTTTCACTATCTTCAGCATTAACCCTTTACATCCTGATACTACAAGTGCTTTATATCGAATAGTGCTATATTCATTATTTTTGATGAATCCTCATTGCATTCTTCGAGAACTATATTCTGTAATTTCTACATGTTATTGTATGTATTCAATTTGGCGGAATATTTGGGCTAGCATCAGAGAACCCTTCTTATTCAGCATGTTCTCAGCAAACATTGAAAGATCATAACCATGTTGCACCTTGTTGAATGGATGAACATCAAACTGGAGCTGAAGTTTAAATTCATCAATGTTTTGTGGATTCCATCAAAGTCAGTCAAGTCCAAATCTTTACCAACTCAGTTCCGATGTTTTCTATTCAAATTATTTTATGTATTTATGCTTTCTTCACATTTCTGTTACTTTTGCTATTTCTTCCACTAAGCTATAACATCATGCCCCAGAATTTGCTGTAAAAATAATGGAGGCTAATAGCACTCCCGTGATTTATGTCTAACTTCAAGCGAGGAGCAGATGCGTGGTTAAATGCCAATATTCAGAAGTTGCTCTCTGAGTTGCTTCAGTCTCCTGTTAGCTTTATGAAAATGGAATTTCACTGTCTGCCTCACCATAGAGTTTCATAAGATTGCTGTATTTGTGCAGTAGAAATGAACCAAACCTGCCACAAATATATAAGGTTAGTAATTAAAAGCCTATAAATACCCTTGTAAAAATGTGGTTAGTATTAATGACTGCCAATCAACTTCTCTGGCACCAAATATTTACTACTATAAGTGTGGAGTTTCATTCCTTAGGGTTTGTATTGTTCTAGAAGATTTTAAAAATGTCAACTCTTCAATTTTTATTTTTTTTCTTTCTCTTTCTTCTCTGTCTCTTAATACAATTTTTCTTGCCCTCTCTTTATTTTGCTTTCTGTACCTGATTTGGCATTTAACTCACCCCCTTTATTTCTCCCTCCTTCTCAATCCTTCCACTGTTTATTTTCTAATCCTTAAATCTCACTGGCTCAGGAGATGCTCTGTTCAGTCAAGACCCTGATGTGCTGTTTCCCTCGCTCTGTTGTTATCAGCCTGGACTTTCATCAATATTGTGGGCAAAAATGTTTGAGCTGCAGGGTGCGGGGGCAAGTCTAACCAACAGCAGACACCGTTAGATGCCCTGCTACAGCAAAATCTGCCCCATTGACATTTTTTCTGATATGCATTATCAGGTGTGAAATGTCAAAACATACAAGAGGTTCAGTGAGCAAATGTTGTTGGTGTGTGATCAATTATGAGGAGTGTTTTTCTTTTGTTTATTTTGCTTTTTAAATGATTAAAAAAAAAATAAACTGCAACAGAAGAAAACAGTCAACATTACAAACATGGTCTGGTACTTAACCCAACATATGTGCATAACATTCCCAAAGTATATTCCCAATGTTACCTATAAAATTCCAGCAAAAGCTCTGCTTCCAAATTCAGTCCCCATTGCTTACAGAGGGCGCATTGGTGCCAACACAATTGCCTACTATATGTTATGGCTGGTGTAGCAAGCATATTTTTAAAAAAGCACAGAGGGAATCTTCTTCCTTTCTCCACTTTTCTCCTGATCCCAAGGAGAATTTACTGTTGGTGATCTAAAGAGGATTTCTGAGATTCCCCATTAGTAATATTAATGTGGAGTTTGTGTCTGGATTTTATTGGAATCACTTTAAATTAGCTACTGTGAGGCTGTGTAAATAGTGTGACTTTTCTTCTCTGATGTTTTTAATTATATTTGTGGAACATGTTCATGGCCAAAGACAAGCTAATGCGTGGAGGAATCTTCTTGCCTCTTTCAATTATAGAGAGCTGAATGGGGCTGAAGGATGCAGGAGTCTGGTCATTACTGGTCAGTTTCACCAAAGCAACAGGTAAACACAGCTTAAGTTTCAGCAGGTTAGGACAGAAGGTGTCCTTCATCTTTGTCACTTGTTTGTAAGCAGCGTTTGCAGGTGTTCTAGAGGTCATGGGGGCAACGGGGGCAGGTGGGAAGTATGTGACTGAAGGCGGCAGAGCTGCCTGAAAGGAGTTAATGGCAGGTAATCACACTTAAATGAAGTGCAGACGGCTGCTTGAACTGCCCAAAATAGCCAACATGCTTAACACGGTTTAAGTGGTGCCATTGTAATTGACACATACAGTAATGGAAAATGGTTAGTGCTATTTCTCTGAAATAGCTGGGATAGTGTAAGTGGTAGGAACTGTAATAGGGAAAATTTGGCAAATGCTTGGCATTAACCCTTTTTTCCTTTAGTAATTGGATATATTGTGTGAATAATGGGAGGTAAAAATTGTACTGTTGACACCCACTGCTGTATCTAATAGTACATGTTGCAGTGTTAACTCCCTGTATGTATAGATTGTAAACTACATCAATTGCATAACCATCAATTGTTACTATTTGGGGCTTCACAGTAGGTGCCACAAGTGGCACTTGTCCATTACAAATCTGAATGCAGTATAACAGGCCAACCTCCCACAATAATCAAATATAGACTAGCTAGCAATGTCTGCAAAGGGTTAATTTAACCTCTTCAAATGACTGTTTATGTTTTATTCAAAAAGAACTCATCTGATTGAATGAAGATAAAAAATACTGCAAACAAAGCCTCCTTTTTTCCTGTCACTTTCTCACCACTAAACTTCGTAACTGTAGAATGAGTCCAGTTTTAAGCTGAAAATTTTTTTGATGTCTAAAATTACAAACAAAATTGAAAATCAAACAAAGGCCCATTGAAGCACAGACAAAGACACAATCAAGTCTAATCAAAAAGCACTTCACCTGTTTTTTTTCTAAATGGAAGAATAAGCATTTTAACCAGGAATATGAATATTGTCACAAGCAGAACACATGCCTTTATAGTGGGGAAGTTCAATTTAAATGTGAAGAATCTGAACAGAACAATAGCTCCTTGATTTAAGGCTTTTTAGGAAACTATGAAATTTAAAGAGATTGAAACATAAAAGGATTAGGACTGTTTTTAGCATTTGTTACAAACTTATGATAGTTGTTATGTCAATGTGTTTTTTTGAATGATAATTTTCTTTAATCCACTGACTGGAGATCTGAATTTATATTTTTTTAAAAGACAAGCTGCCAGCAAAGTCATCCTTTCAGCTTAAGATGATCACTTAGTTTGCTACACTGTATTTTTTTTTATTAATTCATGGGATGTGGGCATCGCTGGCCAGGCCAGCATTTATTGCCCATCCCTAACTGCCCTTGAGAAGGTGGTGGTGAGCTGCCTTCTTGAACCGCTGCAGTCCATGTGGGGTAGGTACACCCACAGTGCTAGCGGTTAGATACAGCTGAGTGGCTTGCAAGGTCATTTCAGAGGGCATGTAAGAGTCAACCACATTGCTGTGGGTCTGGAGTCACATGTAGGCCAGACCAAGTAAGGACAGCAGATTTCCTTCCCTAAAGGATATTAGTGAATCAGATGGGTTTTTACAACTATTGACAATAGTTTCATGGCCATCATTAGACTAGCTTTTTTTAAATTCCAGATTTATTAATTGAATTCAAATTCCACCTTCTGCTGTGGTGGGATTTGTCTCTGGGTTACTAGTCCTGTGACAATACCACTACGCCACCACCTCCCTATATATCCTACATTGCAAAGCACTGTGATGAGAGAGACAAAATGTTTGCTTAGTCCCCAGCAAGAACCAAGACACAGGAAGTTTAAAGAAACTACCTGTTCTCTCAGCAAGCAGAGAAATACTGCTAGCTTGAATGACTGAGTGACTGTCATGTGACAAGCTCCTCCTCATCTGTGGTTTTATGCTGATGTTTTCTCTGCAGTAGAGGAGAAGCAACTGGGCTCTGATATGAGCAGACCCTAAGTGGGGGTCCCTCTCTCTCTCTCTCCATTCCAGCTTGAAAGCTTTCAAATCCTGCTTGTTGACAGCACCGTTGCATACTCTAGCTACAATCAGAAACCCCATTGGAGGAACTCACCCACATCACAATCTCCAAGAGACTCACTGAACCAGTCATCTACCTCTTCAAACTAAAAGCCTCAGGACCACTGAATTCAGCTAGAAGCCAGCTGAATCACCAAACTTCACAGACTGTATGCATTTTTATAGACTCTAACTCAACCCACTTACCTTTCCCACCCTGTAACCTATTTATGTGTGTGTGTAAACCTCTAGTGTGTGAGTGAAAGTTGGTGCATTGTTTATTATTTTATTAGTTCAGTTTAGGTACAGTAAAGTTAACCTCTTTCTTTGTTAACTCAAGAAAACCTGTCCGATTGGTTCTTGTTATGATCATAGCAAGTAAATAATTAAACATCTACTAAATTGTCCAGTACATTTACTTTACGAAAGAATTAAACCTGTTGTGGTCAAACAAGGAGAGAGAAAGGAGAGAAGCCCTTTGACCCCTCCTCACTTGACCGTAACATAATAGATAGCCCAATAGTTGAGGGAAGAATAATATATATTGGTAATAGGTAGCAGGTATTGAATTGTCCATCATTACAAAAAGTTGCAGCATAGAATCATAGAATCTTACAGTATAGAAGGAGGCATTACTGACATCTATAAATCTGTCAAATGGTGTACAACTCCTGCATATTAAGAATGTGATACAAATACGGTGGGAATGAAATTGGTCTTCTCTGGTAATGATAGTGAAGCAGCAGCCATTTTGCACCAAGCCTGATGTTATTTTCCATTTAAGTCAACTTTTATCTCGACATGTCTACCAACAGCACCTATTCAACTTTGCAGATGTGCAATGTTTGAGGTGGGCCATGACCTATCTCTATAAAATTCACTTGGAATGTGAGACACAGATATTCAGAAGGTCAAAAAAATAGCCTGCAGTTTTCCGATATCTTGGTGTCATCTACAAGATGCACTGCAGCAACTGGCCAAGGTTTCTACAACAGCACCTTCCAGACCCGCAACCTCTATCACCTAGAAGAACAACAGTAGCAAGTACATGGGAACACCACCACCTGCAAGTTTCCCTCCAAGTCACACACCTCCTGACTTGGAAATATATCACTGTTTCTTCACTGTCACTGAGCCAAAATCCTGGAACACCCTCCCTATTGGCACTGTGGATGTACCTACACCACAAGGACTACAGCAGTTCAAGACGAGTCTCACCACCAAGTTCTCAAGGGCAATTAGGGATGGGCAATAAATGCTGGCCTTGCCAGCGATGCCCATATCCCATGAACAAATAGAGTAAAATTAGCAGTCTGTTCCTATTTGTTTGCTCCCATGCCCTTGAACTGTTTGCACATAGTGCCACAGAGGCCAATTGAAGAAACCTCTACCACTGACCCCTATTACTGTTAAATCTATGGTAAATGGATTTCAATGTAGGCAAATGTGAGGCCCTCCACTTTGGACCTAAGAAGGATAGAACAGGGTACTTTCTAAATGATGAAAAGCTAGAAACAGTGGAGGTCCAAAGTGACTTTGGGGTCCAGGTACATAGATCATTAAAATGTCATGAACAGGTATAGAAACTAATAACCTTTATCTCAAGAGGAATAGAATACAAGGGGGTAGAAGTTATACTTCAGCTGTACAAAGCCCTGGTTAGATCAGACCTGGAGCACTGTGAGTAGTTCTGGGCACTGCACCTTAGGAAGGATATATTGGCCTTGGAGGGAATGCAGCATAAAATTAACAGAATGATACCTGGACTTCGAGGGTTAAGTTACGAGGAGAAATTAAACAAACAAGAGTTGTATTCCCTGGAATTTAGGAAGTTAAGGAGTGAATTGATCAAAGTTTTTAAGATGTTAAGGGTAACAGATAGGATAGATTGGGAGAAATTATTTCCACTAGTTGGGGAGTCTAGGACTAGGGGGCATAGTCAAAAAATTAGAGCCAGGCTGCTGAAAACAGCTGCCCTTTATAATGCAGAGTGGGAAGGGGAAAAAAAGAGGATAAGATGAAAAAAGAAACCTGCAGGGCACATCTTCTAGCCTTGTTAGTGGCCAAGCCTGATTTCCCCCACTCATCCTGTCCAGATCTCAGCCTCCTGCGGGGATAGGAGACGAATGTAGGCTCACCTTTCCCCTGCCCTTCTTCCTGAGTATCGTTTGCCAGCTTGCCCTGCAAGAAAGAAGGGAGTCTTTTAATGGTAGTCCAGTGAGATGTCCTGAGAATGAGTAAGTCACGGTCAAATAGTGTGTATTTCGTGTGAAAGGTGGCAAATGTGTGGGATGCAAAGGAATAAATAGGTGTGAAGTTTTCCAATAGGAGCAGAAGGAAGTGGAGTGAAGTGTGATGCGGTGATTATCAGAGAGTGAAGGGAAACGTGGAGGAGAAGACTTGTGTGTAGTGCAGGTGTTACAGAACTCAAGAGTGAGTAATGCAAGATCTGAATTGGGAGTGTTACCTCAGTGACCCTGGTGAGGTCATTAAACTTCTTGCAACATTGCAGCCAGGTCCTGCGTGCTATGCTTCTCAGATTGAACTCCTCTGTCACCTCTTGCCACTGCTGTCTGGCCACTTGTCACAACACTCTATGATCTCACAGTGCAAACAACTCACTCCTCCAAGTACATTATCTCTATCAGGGCCCCCCAATGCAGCATCTAAGAATCTGCGTGTTATGTTTTGTAGTCCAAGGCTGAAGAAACAAGACTCATGATTTCTGTGTGTGTAGATTTCATTCAAGTTGGCTGGCCATGTCTGTCTTCATTTCACTTTTGGAACCACACCCTCTCAGGGCTGACTGACAGCACACTGAGCAGTCTCACAAACACAGCACAGAGCAATCAACCGCTGAGTAAGAAGCTTACTTTGAATTCAACCTTCATATGCGTCAAACAGGTATATATTGAGTCATTTCTTAGAGTCCATTTGTTGCTCTAAGTACACAAATAATCTTCGAGGTATAGAGGTCTTCCATAATGGTGTTGAGATCGATGAAGATGTGGTTGTGGTTCAGCGCGATCATCTTGATGAGGTAAATGATCAACATCACAATTGCTAATCAGAAAAGGAAATGTATCCTTGTGGTCAAAATCTCCAGCTCTGCTCACAATCAGGTGTCTTATATTTCACTTCGTGTTGTCATCCAAGAGATAAGCATTGGTACTGAGCATCTGCTTGATCTGCTTAGGTTGTGACAGAGATGATGCAAGCTTGTGGTTGCGATTTGGACATTTAATGCAAACCCAATCTCCAACTGCGAATCATGGTTTCCTTGTGCGTATTCATTTATCGGAGTACACTTTTACTTTGCTTACACGTATCAAACGCTGTTTACTGTGCGATTGTCCATTCTCATTGTGCATCTTTGCAGAGTAGCTTTTGAAGAGGCTCTGCGACCGCTGCATACTGGGACACAAATTTGTGATCAAAGTTGGTAGTGCTGAGGAACGATGCCAACTCTTTTGCATTAGACAGGGTCGGAAGCGCGTGAATGGCTTTGATGTTGTTGTACATAGACTTTACTCCAGCCACTGTCACTTTGTATCCAAGAAAGTCAATCTTGGATGCCGCAAATGTTCATTTGTCCTTGTTGAGTGTCAAATTGTGTTGTGTGAGTCGGACGAGCATCACGGATAACTGCTGATCGTGTTCTGCTTTGTCCCTTCCATGAATGCCTTCGAGAAGGTTGAGCGTTCCCTCAACATCTGGCAAGACTGAAGAGACAATCTTCTGGAACGTGCTAGGTGCTGAACTTAGTCCATATGGTATTCTGCGGTACTGAAACAAAGGTTGTAAGATGTCGGCTTCACTCCACTAGTGGTATCTGAAAATAGCTCCATTGTGTTTCAAGCTTCGTGAAGACTATGGAGTCATGAAATTATGCCGATAGCTCTAACATCACAGGGAGCATGTGCTTGTCTGGAATAATTGCTTTGTTGACCAACTTAAGGTCAACGCTTAGTCTAAGCTCTCCATTTTTGTGTTGCGCAATGACTAGGTCCGATATCCATGGGGATGAGTTGATTCGCTCAATTATATCATCTGCTTCCAGTCATTTCAGTTCCTTTGACACTTTGGCGCGGATTGCAAATGGTAACCATCTCAAATTTAGTGAAACAGGTGGAATTGACACGGTGATGTGAGGAGCATGGCAGTATCCCTTAATCTCCCCAAATTCAGTGAATAGGGAAGGATGCTGTTGTGCATAGTCTGTATCATCGATCATATTAATGTGTGCTGTGCTGAGGTCTGCAAGTTTGAAGCCAAGCTTATTGAACAGGTCTACCTCCATAAAGTTCTAGATTGGCATTTTTGAAGTGCACTGGAACTGTGATTATTCCAAAGACTAATTCCAAAGCTTAAAGAGGGTCTGTTGCAGGAATGAGAGAAAGTTGCAAAAAATAATGATGTTAGAAGTCTTTGTTCAATATGGATACTTGCGCACCCACATCAATGTGGAATGACACTGAAATGCCCACGATTGCGACTATGCAATCCTTGAAGTGACCCCCATACATGGGACCAGGCGCTTTACTGCCCACGATAATATACACATACCACTGCCCACGGTGGGGCTCCTGGTGCTGAGCCGTCAAGGCAGAGGGAATCCTGCCTCGGCCAGCTGGAATCCCCCCCGGAGTGATTCGACGGCGTCGGGCCAATTAACAGCCCAGGGCCAAGATCCCAATCCCTTTAAAGATGGGGATTCCGTCTCCAAGAGCTTCTGGCCAATCACAGTTCAGCAGTATCGGCAGCACCACCAGGAACAGTGGCCACTGGTGGTACTGCAGAGGCCTTGGACCCAGGCCCAGCACTGAGTACTCAGTACTCAGATAAGTGAGGTGGGTTTGCCAGGGCCAGTCTGGAAGGCCCTGACGATGGGGGAGGGGAATGGGTGGGCATTGAGTACAGGGGATATGGGGGCACAGGGGGGTGTTTTGTTTGCTGGCGGGGGCCTTCTGTGGGCCACAAATTGCCCACAGAGGAGGGCTCCCCAATCCCACAAGGAGGTCATCTCATTTTACTGTGCGACCTTACCGAATGGCGGAGGCCCCCCTCCCACTGGCTTAATGTCAGCGGTGGGGTGAGATGCCCTTAAGTGGCTATTAATAGGCCTGATAAGGGCATCAATTGGCCTCTGGGCAGGAAGGCTGTCATCGGCCTAGCCCCCCTGACGAAAATGTTTTGTCACTCCACCTCCGCTGCCTCCCGCCGTAATTTTATGGGCCTCCCGCCTCAGGGGGGGCTCATAAAATTCAGCCCCATATTTTGCTCTCAGGAAGAGATTCATCCACATGTCGAACTGACAAAGTTTTCTTCTTCGACAACCTACATATCTTTGCAAAGTGATTCATCTTTGAGCATGAGTTGCCCTTTCTCCCTCATGCCAGACATGGTGTTTTAAAACCATTGGTACCCCCAAAATTTGGCCATGTTTTTGAGGGTGACCAACCATGATAGGGCAAGTTTTGATGAGCCTGCTAAGGTCTCTTTGTCCGTAACCCTTGCACTTGAGCTGATTGGGCTAGCTGTGTCTGCGACCCTGAGCCTGAGGGTGTATTTTTGTGTAACATCTTTGGATCAAACATGGCAGATTTGATTTGGATGACCAGAGTTGTGGCCTTTTCCAAAGTTAAACCATCATCCTCCATGAGTAAGTGTTCCTTAATTCGTGGGATTGAAGTTTTTTCAATTAGTTGCTCATGATTTCGTTCATTAGTGTGTCAAATTTGTATGTCGAAGCCAATTGACGCTGTCACATATTGTTTGATGGGCTCACCACTTCCCTGGCATCTCTGGTGGAACATGTATCATTTAATCATCACACTTTTCTTCGGGCCGAAGTATTTCTTGAGAGCACTTACCGCCTTATTGTACGTAGAGATAACATCCATTAGCTGCTCAAATATATGCTGGCCCTCTGCTCCAAGGCAATGCACGAGTATCGCCTTCTTGCGGGTTGCTGCTACATCCGTACCATCCATACCTGGAGCGAGCAAGTATGTTTCAAACCCAAAACTCCATCTATCCCATGAAATGGGACGATCTCCAGGTGATGACAGGGAACGGGTTGGGGACCAGTAAATTTAAATTTGTCATCAGATGTTATGTTTCGTTCTCCAAGCATGAAGAAACTAGATTCATGATTGTGTGTGTAGGGTTTATTCAAAATGGCTGCCTGAATCTGTTTTCATTTCACTTTTGGAACCATGCCCCCTCAGGGTTGACTGACAGCATAGCGAGCAGTCTTACAAACGCAGCACAGTGCAATAAATTACCGAGCAATCAAACACAACACTGCGGACCATCACAGCAGCTGTTTCTAGCATCTCTGAAGTCTCCATGGCAGATTACAGTGTAAAGCAGCCAAAGTGCACTTTCCCTTTAAGAGCTGCAGGCTGCCTTTGAATAGTGTCAGGGATGCATCCTATTCAGGCTCCTTCTAGGTGTGCTGCCACTGAACAGCACAAGTAATACTTGCAGTCTGCTTGTTTGATTTTAATTAGGCATGGGGACCAATTTCAGAACTTTATGTGTTGGCACCTGCAAACAGACGCAGAACAGTTTCTTACCTATATATTCTCTAGCCTTTATGAGGTACCCACCAAATAAAATCCAAGGTTGAACAAAACATTCATTGTACTATAGCTGACACACTAGACCAGGCAAGTCACAAGTGAGACCTGGCTATTCACCACATTTTCAATCCCTGGTGACAAATTTAGTGCCAGATATGAAGCACCTTTGTACTATGAACTCATTGTTTTCTGTGAAGAAGGCTGAGAGTGCCTGAACTCAGTTCACTCATAACTTTTAATAAAAGATGGTATCAGTCCTTCATCTGCTTTCCACAGACTGTTGTCAAATCGATGTCTCCAGAGATGAAGGACCAAATTAGCTGGTGCCAGTACAGGAAATAGATCACAACATGCATTAAGCAATACAGATATGAATTATCTTGTATATGCTCAGAACAATTATCTAACATGTTTTAAAATGGGCCTTTGGGTAACAGAATTCATAATTTATTGTGCTGGCTCGCTCAATTGACATTTGGAAAAGGCTATTGGAATATTATTTTGCAGTTGCATACTGTGTACTATTGAAGTCATCTAAACACGATAATAACTTTGTCTATCTCAGCAATATGTTTAAATTCAAATTGTCGCCTCAATGCAAGATACGACAGTTGAGTGCCATGAAAAAATTGGACCATTTTGAAGGATGATTTATTGCTTCTTGTAACATCTGAATAGTTGTCAGCAAAATATCAAAGAAAGGATACAGAATGAATGAAACTTCTCTAATGACTTTCGGTGCTAGTGCTGAACAATCCTGAATGTCACACAGCCTCAATTTTCCATTTTTCTAAGCAACTTAACAGAAATATCTATTGTGAAAATATTCCAAAATATTCCCCCAAATGCTCATGCTCATGGTTTCATGTGCAGTGGTGAGGATCCACAGTAAGTTTTAGTGAAAGCAGCCATTACAGTTAAACACAATCCTGCCTTTACACAGTGTCCATACTGCAATTTTCTGTGGGAGGTCACTAGATAGATATCAGGAACAGGAACCCAGGCAGGTCGTTATCCTCTTCATCTCAGCCCAGGGTTGATGAGACAAATTATAATGTTGTGAGGTTATAGCAAAAGCAAGTAGATTATTCCCACCACCTTTTCAAAGGTAATTAGGGATGGCCAATAAATGCTGCTTTGCCTGCGATACTCATATCCCATGAATGAATTTTTTTAAATAATTAGGATGTCGGACAATCCAATATAAAACAAGGAACACCACAGTGTCCTTGTACAAGACCTTGGTTAGGCCTAGAATATTGTGTCTCATTCTGGTCCTTTCAAACAGTGGGAGATGCAAAGGCACTGGCAAAGAAGACTAGATTAATACCTAGTTAATACTTAGTTATTACAATATGTTTTGGAGTATTTTACAATACTCTAGAAAAAAAGCATAGATTTTGGGGAGACATGATTGAAGTATTTAGAACGATGAATGGGCTAGACTGTTTTTATGACTGAAACGGGAGGAGTGCACTGTTTATTCTAGTTCCACTTCTTCACAGGTCACAACATATATTTAAATTTTCCCATTTACTAATATGGTCAATCATATACTCTGGTGGGAATTTTACGCCACCCCAGCGAGCTGGATAGTGATATGGGGGTGGCGTAAAATGAGCGGGAGGCCTTCCTGACCCACTCCCGCCTCTGACCAACTTTATGGAGGTCGACGGGGGGAACGAGCGGGGGTGTGAAACGATTAGCCCACCCCAGGCCAATCAAGGCCCTTAAGTAACCACTTAACAGCCACTTAAGGACCTTCACCTGCCTCCACGGGTACTTTACCCGTGGCAAGCGGGAGTGCTGGGGACGTGAAAGGCCACCCAGTGAGGGTTCACCCCTTCGATCACCAGGGTCTGCCTGCCTGGCCCTAGCACAGTAAAGAAAAGACTTACCTGGCCTTCCAGGGCACCTCAGCATGGAGGTGCCCTTTTCTTTTTCCTGCAGCCTCAACAGCAGCCACCTTTATTGGTGGTGCTGCCGAGGTTGCTGAGCTCTCAGCCCTCTGATTGGGCCAGCAGCTCTGAGAAGCGAGCCACCGTCCTCAAGTGGATGGCGGTCCCGGCAATGGCCTCTTTATTGGCTGCTGCCTGCAATGTCCCGCCCCGAGTTCCACAGCGCAGGCTTGTGACCTGCTTTCCATCCCAGCAGCGGGACAGTCTTGGATTTGAGAAAATTCCGGCTTTTGATTTTACTTCAGAATGAGCAGCAGCCTTTGAATCCGAATCTAAATATCTTGTAATGTTCTTACCAACTATGAAATGGCTCCTTTAATTATTTCTGTGTAAATGCTCTTTCTCATAACTACAGATCCAGTATAAATTAAACATTGCATGCCATTGGAGCCCTAGAAACAGAGCATAGTATTCCACAAGGAAAATCTGAGGGCTAAATTCTTTATTACAGCTGGGATTATGGCTAAAGATTTAATGCCACCTCTTGGGTCATAGGAAAGTATTTCAGTTGTGTTTTTAAAACGAAATCTCTTTAATGGAAAATGTTGAATCCATTTTTCTTGTTGGATAAACAAGGATATAGTTGTCATATATCCCTTCAAACAAATTCCTGCTTTTACAACTATTTTCTTTTTAGCCAACACTACAATTGGTATCTGATTTTATGTGGCAAATTTTGACTTTCATCTTTATTCGTTCCGTCTTCAGGAAAGGGAATGTGTTATGGAATTCGGTGGGAAAGTTGGTGGAGACAGCTACATCTACATTTTATAGGCACTGTAATTGAAAAGACCTCAAACTGTGTTGGAAATGGATACTGAGGATGAAACCATGCTGAGAGGTGTTTTCTGCTCTGAGTGATTACAGATACAATCCGATCTATCAACATCCTATGAAATGTTATCATTTTGTTTTTACATGACCTGCTCAGAAATACTAAAGACAATGAACTCAACTTACACTGATTGCTTAACCTCATCTATCATAGACCTTACACTGCAGGATATGTGTCAAAGTTATTTTTGGTCTTTTCTCAAGTACCTTTTTTTCATATTGCATATTTGCCTGCTCCAGGTCATTCATAGGTTGTGCCATGGCCTTGAGTGAAACTATTTCTTGATTTTTGAAGCCTTTCACCTGTTCTTTTTCTTTTATCAAACTGTTGAACTCCTTGTGTACACGATGCTATATGTGACAATGGTTGTTAAGTGCTCAGTTATCTTTACTTGTTTCCTTCCATCTCGCTATCAACCCAATGAGCAAATAAAAACTCAATGGGAATGAAATGTGATCAATTCTGTTTCAAAGACTTTCTGAGTTAATTGTAAACAATAAAAATCCCTGAAAGTAAATTCTATTCAGAATTTGAACCCTTACACTGGTCAAGCAGCTTCTTGCCAAAGTGGAAACTGGGATGAACACTGAATAAATGAGTATCCACTCAACAAAATCCCACTGGTTAGTCAGCAAGTGGACTAAGCTCAAAACACTGGGTTCCAGCCTAAAAATGCATGCATTAGGCTTAGATTTTGAAGCATTGTTGATTGCCTTAGATGTCGGTCTATGACCATGAGTCATGAATGTTTAGAGCAAACTTCCTAAATTACCTTAAGTGACATTACTTTGGGGAGCATAAATCATTTTAAGGACCATATCCGGAAAGTACTTAGAAAGTAAAATATATAGACCAAAAGGGCTGTTCCAGGACTATCCCCCCAGTATTATTTAGCCTAGAAAAACCTGAGGTTTTGAATGCATGTCTTGAAAAAGTACATTTTTCAATAGGATGTGAGAAGGAAACCACATGAAGACATAATCAAAATAAAACCTTAGCCAGCACAAACTTTCAATGGTGTCCGGTCATTTATAAACTTCCCAACAGAGGATCTAGAAGTAGGTCAAATTTAAAGATCAATAGGCACTGAAATAGGGCTACTAATGCACAATTGATAGGCTGTGGCAAAATTAATTACTTCAATCACTTTATGGTTTCACCTGCCCCTCCCAAGATTCACCTGGATAACATAATTTGTTATCTGCAAGTTCTTCTCTCCCAAAGAAAACATTGTGAGATGGACATTTTATTATTAGTTTAACAAAAGTGCCTCTAAGCTGGCAGAAATGAGACCTTTATGGTATTTTCTTACTTTCAAAATTTTAAGCAGGTTATTGCTTATAAATCAATCAGTTGTCTGAAGAAGAATTAAAAATGATGTTCTACGCACTTTTATTTCAAAGGAAGGTGTCTATGTTACTGAGTCTCCATTTCAGATTTTGTGAACTATCATGCTAAGCCCCCACCTGCCAAGAATGAAGCACATTAATTTTGTCATGAACATTGATTTTAAGCTGTTACTGGAGTGAAGAAAGGGCTTGTTAAACAGATCAGCCGTGGCTGGAAAAGACATTTGCATATTAACAGACAGTGTTTGGAAGGACAAAGTTGCCATTCCCTAACACATTCAACCCACAATGGAGATTTGATCACCAGATGTTGAAAGTGGGGGAGCTGGCATTCCAGGTTGACTGCTAAGATGGCCGAATACACAAACAGACATGGTCAAACCAACTAGTCACATGACTAACCCGCTGGGCAACCTGAGTTTTTTGAATTTGTACAAACAGTTTGGGCAGAAAGTCTATTTGCTCCTGGATTGAGAAGATCTCCCTCCTGTCTGCTCCCATCTCTTTCTCACACATCTCTGAATCCACTGAAAACACATGAACCTCAAGAGAGAAAAATCTTCTATGGCAAACAAGGTTTAAGAAGAATATTGGGCCCCAATGAAAAGCAAGATCTACCTACAATCAAGGACTCTACAGTAAGCTTGAAGAACCGTAACAATAACTCTTCAGATATTGCCTTAAACTTTTACACTTTATTTTTCTTCTGCTCTTTTCTGTCTCTATTTGCATGGGTGTATCGCGTATGCATGCTAGCATGGGGCGCAGCATGTATCCATAGGCGTTAACCGAATTACAGTTTAAGTTCAAGTTTAATAAATTTCAACTTTTCTTCTTTAAACTTAAGAAAGCCTGTATGTGCTGGTTTCTTTGCCTTATAATTGGAAAGCGGGGGTGAATGAAGATTCACCAAAGGGGTGCTAAAAACACGTGTTTAAAATTAAATCCTGTTACAGTAAGACCAGGTGAAAGCTGAAAGGGAACCCTAGATCACTTTCTCACCAGGTTGTAACATGAATGCATACATTTATATAGCCGTGATGAGCTGAATTGGCAAACCTTCCAGTGATTCAAATATTTGGACAGTGTCTTAGCTAGTGTCTAATAACATTAAATATCACCTCCCCTTATATTTATTGTGAATACTTCCATCATTGGATTAAGGAAAGGCACATCTGTAAACCAGATGGTTCTAGCGAATCTTGGCTCTGTAGGAATATCAATAGACTGGAGTTGAGATGAGTTTGGCTAGTCCCTAGGTGTTATGTTCTTTATTCTCAGGGCTGTTTATCTTCTCGTGAATGGGTATTGGGAGAGCAGTAAAATCCATCATATGGTTAGGAGACAACAAAGTTTTTCATTTTCTACGAAGTTACACAAAAGACTGAACACTAAGGTGGGTAGACCACATATTCCTGATTATTCAATACCTAGCAGATCTCCACAGTAGAAACACAGGGCTGAATTTTGTGGAGGAGGTGGGGCTTCTGGCGTCGGGCTGAAAAGGCAGGGGAACCCCGTCTCGGCCTTTTCGGCCCCTTTGGAGTCATCTGGCGATGTTATGAAGTCTAAGTGCCCGGTGACAGGATCTCGGTCTCTTTAAAGATGGGGATCCCACTGCCAAGAGCTGCTGGCCAATTACAGGGCCACTGAGTGCAGAGGCCTTGGATCCAGGCCCAGTGCTAGAACAGCAGATCTCAGGTAAGTGAGGTGGGGTCGCCAGGGCCTGTCCACAAGACCGCAGTGAAGGGGTGGTGAGAGGGTGGGTGTGAAGTCCAGGTGGAGGGGGCGCCATGGATTTGTAGGTTTTGCTGACAGGGGTCCTCCTTGGGCCACAGATTGCCAATGAAGGAGGAACCACCCAAACCCACAGGGAGGGCACCTTGTTTTACAAGTTGCGCTCCCCGTGTGGCAGAGGCACCCCCACCCCCACCCACTGCTGGTTCAATCCCAGCAGCAACGGGAAGAGGCCCTTAAGTGACCGTTAAGTGGCTGGCAATATCGCTTGGCAACAGAGCAGCAACAGGCTCTGCGCACCCGCCACCCATCCAGTTCTCTGGGGCCCCTCCTGCCTCCAACCAACCTCAGGGTGGCCCATTAAATCCAGCCCCTCAAATGCGATCTATCAGTGGACATTCCACCAAAGAGGGAGAAGACTAAACTTTCAGAAATGGAGGTGAAATTCTGTAACTTAAGTTGAGAAAAAAAAATTATATTTGAATGGGAAAACCAGTTTCTCCATTGTTTTAATTGGCATTTTTTTTGCTACTGAACAAGAACACATATATAAGATGGCAGAAATCATTTACAATTGTATCCTTAATTGCCAACGATACTAATAAATAGATTAAGTTTGACAGAAGTATTTCCCTTCTCTGCTTCTAACCTAAAAACTGTTGAAAAGTAATAGACTTTAAAGGGGAAGAAGCATTCCATTCTTTATTTTGATTGGCAAATGTGATAATTTGGTCCCTACTGGCTGAAATGAACTGAAGAAAGATGGCATGGGAATGCTTCATCGGTGTGGGAAAGAAAATTCACTTTCTCATAAAGCTGGAAATGGAATATGAGTCAAGTCTTTAGAATTATGAAGGAAAAGATGATTTTGATGGCGCAGTGTTGTGAAATAGTGCTCTTTCACCTCTGTGGTATAAATCTGAATCAAGGCAAATATGACGGAAACTACACCTGTCAAATGGAAACATATTAATTTTGTCAGATGGAAACCTTTTACTGGACATTGCACGTAACTTATTTTAAAAAAAGACGACAGAGCTGGTCAGCTGAAACATGATTGCACATTTGCATTCTGAGAGACAGTTGAATGCAGAGACAATGAAAGTGCTCACCGATTCAATTAACAAGATTGGTCTGGGAAATCATGATACTCCACATTCTTTGTCTGTGTAAGAGCCAATGTTCACAACCCACCGAGTGTGACTGGAGAATTTTGAAAATCAACAACCTTCGCATTAGATGCTGTTTCAAACCAAGAGCTGGTCACATGACTTACCTGCTGGCCAGACTGGGAACTATTTGAATTGTGCCTCTCAGAAAGGTTTGGACAGACTGCAATTTGAAGACCAAAGTGAAGGAAGCTCTCTCTCCTTGCCTCTCTCTCTCTCAAGCAAAGTCCCAGGGACTCACGGAAGCAGCTTAAGCCTCAAGACAGAGGACCTCCTCAGCCCTCTGGTACCAGAGAAGCAAGATTGAAAGTGTGCATTGGGCCTCAGCGAGAATTCCAAGACCACAATTTCAACCAAGGACTTTACAGCAAAACCAAATACAGTAACTGAATTCCATTTACTACTCCAAACCTCCCCCTTTAATTCATTCTCCCCCTCTGTATCTATTTGTGTGTGTGATTACCTCGTATGCATGCTAGCATGGTGGCATTGCATAGTTTTGTAATATTTAACTGAGTTAGAGTGATAAGGTTAATCAACTTACATCTTTCTTTTTAAACCTGAGAAAACCTGTCTGGTTGGTTCATTTACAATTACAATTAGAGCGCAGTGAGCAAGGCCTCACTGAGGTGTTAAGCTAAAAACACTGTGTTTAAAAGAAAAACCCTGTTATGGCCAAACCCAGAAAGGGCCAAGAGGGAAGCCTGAGCCCCCTTCCTCACCCAGTCATAACACAAGAAAGATGGCATGAAAGTTTCCACTTCTCAGAGTTTAAGTTTAGGGTACATAAATGATTTGGAGGAAAGTATAGGTGGACTGATTAGCAAGTTTGCAGATGACACTAAGATTGGTGGAGTAGCAGATAGTGAAGGGGACTGCAGAGAATACAGCAGAATATAGATAGATTGGAGAGTTGGGCAGAGAAATGGCAGATGGAGTTCAATCCGGGCAAATGCGAGGTGATGCACTTTGGAAGATCCAATTCAAGAGTGAACTATACAATAAATGGAAAAGTCCTGGGGAAAATTGATGTACAGAGAGATTTGGGTGTTCAGGTCCATTGTTCCTTGAAGGTGGCAACGCAGGTCAATAGAGTGGTCAAGAAGGCATACGGCATGCTTTCCTTCATCGGACAGGGTATTGAGTACAAGGGTTGGCAGGTCATGTTACAGTTGTATAAGACTTTGGTTCGGCCACATTTGGAATACTGCGTGCAGTTCTGGTCGCCACATTACCAAAAGGATGTAGATGCTTTGGAGAGGGTGCAGAGGAGGTTCACCAGGATGTTGCCTGGTATGGAGGGCACTAGCTATGAAGAGAGGTTGAGTAGATTAGGATTATTTTCATTAGAAAGACGGAGGCTGAGGGGGGACCTGATTGAAGTGTACAAAATCATGAGAGGTATAGACAGGGTGGATAGCAAGAAGCTTTTTCCCAGAGTGGGGGATTCAATTACTAGGGGTCACGAGTTCAAAGTGAGAGGGGAAAAGTTTAGGGGGGATATGCGTGGAAAGTTCTTTACGCAGAGGGTGGTGGGTGCCTGGAACGCGTTGCCAGCGGAGGTGGTAGACGCGGGCACGATAGCGTCTTTTAAGATGTATCTAGACAGATACATGAATGGGCAGGAAGCAAAGAGATACAGACCCTTAGAAAATAGGCGACAGGTTTAGATAGAGGATCTGGATCGGCGCAGGCTTGGAGGGCCGAAGGGCCTGTTCCTGTGCTGTAATTTTCTTTGTTCTTTGTTCTTTGACGCGGCTCACAGTGTCCCGCGTTATCCAAGGTTCCCGAGACTTGCCGGTACAAGTATATGGTGGAGACTAAGTTGAAGGGGTTTTGCTTGACAGCGGAGTGTTCAAAAAATGGAAACAGCATTCCATTGCTTCTCCTCACAAAAATAAATAAAATCAAATTGATATGGTGCAATTTGAGAAATTATTTATGAGACATCAGAAAAGAAGCAAAGTCATAAGTTTAGAAAAACATAAAGTAGAAATGCAAATATACTTGAAACCAGATATAAAAGAAAACTCAGAATCCCATGAATTGCACCAAGCAGGATGGGAATGCACTTTATTGAATCTTTTAAGAAGGAAATGGGCAAATTCCTGATTAGGAAGGGAATGGAAGGATACCTTTGAAGCTTGGAGCTAATGGAATTAGAACAGAATTTGGCAGAGAGAATTGGTGGGGTTTAATAGCTTTTTCTTAATTCCCGTATAGCATGATAGGATGATGTCATATCTTAAAGGTGCAAAAAATACACAGGCCCAAAATTAGCAGTCAAAATAATGGAGGATAATATCACTCATCATTATTTCTCTGCAAATGCCACAGCAACGTCACACAAAGGCAGTTGGATGATTAAGCACAGAAATGGAATAGCTGCTGTAGGAGAAGCATTGTTGCACTGTTAGTTTCATGAAAATGGTGTCAGGTGTCTTGCTTCGCATTCAAATATATTAACTGGCCTAAAGTTCCTGTACTTGTGAGATGGGTACAAGGTAAACTCACCACAGAAAATTTAATCAAGCCAAGTACCCTTTTAACAATGTGATTAGTATAATCACTGCCAGTCAACTTCTCTGGCACTGAAAATTAACTATTACATAGAAAGAAACATAGAAACACAGAAAAAATAGAAGCAGGAGTAGGCCATTCGGCCCTTCGAGCCTGCACCACCATTCAATACAATCATGGCTGATCATCCAAACTCAGTATCCTGTTCCCGCTTTTTCCCTGTATCCCTTGATCCCTTTAGCCCTAAAAACTATATCTAACTCTTTCTTAAATATATTTAATGATTTGGTCTCAACTGCTTTCCGTGGTAGAGAATTCCACAGGTTCACCACTCTCTGGATGAAGAAATCCCTCCTCATCTCAGTCCGAAATGGCTTACCCCTTATCCTTAGACCATGACCCGTGGACCTGGACTCCCCCACCATCGGGAACATCCTTCCTGCATCTAGTCCGTCCAGTCCTGTAGAATTTTGTAGGTTTCAATGAGATCCCCTCTCATTCTTCTAAACTCTAGCGAATACAAGCCTATTCGACCCAATCTCTCTTCATACATCAGTCCTGCCATCCCAGGAATCAGTCTGGTGAACCTTCGCTGCACTCCCTCTATAGCAAGACCATCCTTCAAGTGAGCAGTCTCATTCCTTCAGGTTTTAATTGTTGGAGATTTTAAAAAAGATGAAAATTAATATTTTTCTCCCTCTGTTAATCCAATCCTTTGCCCCCTTGCTATAAATTTTTCTTTCTGTACCTGATTTGACATTGAATACGCTTATTCTAACCCACACTTCTACCCCATGCACTATCAATTTCACAAAACTTCAATCTGATTTGTTAAGGAAATACACAGTTGCTTGTTCTATTCACTCAGGTCCCAGTAGAGGGGGGAGGTGGGGGGCTGCATTGTTCTTGTCTCGCACTTTCAGCAAATTGCAGCACAAAATATTGTCAACATTAATCAGCAAGCACCAGTCTAATTGGCAATGGGCAATGTTTGTTGGCGTGCCACAGCAAATTTTGGGTCAAAATGTTTGCTGGAGTATTCACACGATTCATCAAAAATTATATATGAATAAACATATCAATCAAAGAAGTGAATAATCTATATTTATCAACTGCTTCTAATGCAATATAACAGATTATGCCACTATAACAACAGAAATTTGCATTATATAGTACCTTTAATGTAATAAAACATCCCATGGAGCTTAACAGGAGTGTTATCAAACATAATTTGACACTGAGCCATTAGGAGAGGAGACTAAAAGCTTAGTCAAAGAAGTAGGTTTTAAGCAGAGTCTTAAAGGAAGAGAGAGAGGCTGACAGGTTTAAGGAAGTAATTCCAGAGACTAAGGCCTAGCCAGCTGAAGGCATGGCCACCGATGGTGAAGTGAAGAAAATCAGGCAAGAGGCCAGAATTGGAGGAGCACAGAGATCACAGAGGGTTGTAGGTTCAGAGAACATCACAAAAATAGGGAGGGATGAGATCATGGATGAATTTGAGCATAAGGATGAGAATTTTAAATTTTTTGTTGATAACTCTGGTCAGTTTCCTGCTACTGAATAGCTGATTTTCCAGTTAAAAGAACTCAAGATCACACAGGTGCTACTAGCACAATCTAAAATACAAGTAAATATATCAAGTAACGTGGAATAATCTATCCCAGCATTTGCTTTGGAATATTATAGTACCCTTATTAATATAAATACTGTAAATCATTCTCTGTATAACATGCTTCTCACTACAACACATTTTGGATTGCCTCTAAAAGTCAGTGGTCTACATCAGTATCTGCTGTTTGGCAGCATACCATAGTCACAGCACATGAAGGGGTTGGTGTGAATGGGAATAAGCCATTGATAAATGAAGCCACAAGGTACGTGCTGGAATTATGATTATCTAATCTTTTAAGGACAAGCTTGTTACTAAATAAAATATAGCAATGGCTAATAAAATCAACATTTTGAATAATGCTGGCAAAATACCACATATGGAGTATTTTTTAAATCCTGTAGGATTAAATTTATGAACTTTATGGGTTTTTTTGGCAGGACAAAATCACAAATGTGGCAGTCCTCTCAAAGGCAGAGCTCGCAAGTGCATTAGCACTGATCAAACAGAGGCTGCTTCGGTGGATCGGACACATCCGCAGGTTGGAAGATGGCCACGCATCCAAGGACCTTCTGTATGGTGAGGTAACCAGGACCAGATGACCAGTGGGGTGCCCAAAGCTCCCTTCAAGGATGCTTGCAAGCATGACATGAAGGCCCTAAATGTTGACTATTACACTCGGGAGTCACTAGCTGGCGAAAGAGGGAAAAGGGCAACACATCCTGTGAATTGATATGCACTACCATGATGACCAGCTATGACAGCAGCTTGGGAACAGACGCCAACATCAAAAACAACTCACAGAATCACTAGGCAGCTTTATGTGCAGCACTTGTAGCAGAGCCTGCCTCTCAAGGATTGGCCTTCACAGCCATCAGCATAGGTGCACCAAGAGAAGACACCCCACTTAAATGTATTGTTTTCTACTTGTCTATCATCTTTCATAGATGGAAGGATGTCAACTCTAACTTTATGAATGCTCACTACTGGTGAGAGGCTCGCCCATTGGCTGCACATACCGTGAAATCACCCGCCTGCAATTTCCTCATATTCACAGCCAGCGGGCAGGGCTTCCCACCGGCAGTATTTCCAAATTGTGCACGAATGCCATCATTATGCAGGAAAGAGTTTAAATTCCAGTACGTCGAGATTGAGTAGTTATAATTGTGATGTTCCCAGCCCTAACATGAAGAAGAAATTATTTTAAACAGAAATAAAGTAGCAAAAGTGAATGAAATTCAATCAAATACAAGGATTACCATTATAAACATATCCAGCTTCCCCGCCTACTCTTTTATTTGCCATTTGTGTTATGAGAAGGGTTGAAGTGCAGGTTAGCATGCAGGAGTTTCCTCTGGTACACCAATGTACATCCTCAGGAAACAATGTCTAAAGATAATATTTTATGCACTTTCACTGGAGGAGATTCTGTTCTTCACAGTCTCTCTTTTTACCGTCTTTAAAGCAAACTTTAAGAATTTATTTACACTACAACTATATTTTTTGCTTGCATTGATATTAGTAGCAGCTGTAGTCCAAATGTAGCCTAAAACTAGAGTTAGCGCCCCAACTGAAATAGGAGCAAAACTCGCTGATGGAGGGTGTCTCACTTTTTGTTTTGGAATCAGTTCCAACTTTAACATAAAATTTTCCCAAAATTTAGTGCTGATGAAAAATCCAAAATGCTTCACACCAATCTAAACTTGCCAAGTAAAATGTATCCGTAATGAGATCACTCCTCATCTATTTAATTCAACATTTGTAATGATTGCAAGAAACTGAACCACAGTATCACAAACGATATAGGAAGCTCAAAAAAAACAAAAAATAAACATGGATTTAAATTAAACATTATCACTGTCCCATGTAGGCAGGGATCATTAAGGCCGATGATTTGTTCTGGTGACAGCTCATGACAAATACTATGATTTTTGGAGCCTGCTGTGATGTGTGTTTTTGCCCCTAAGCAACCTGACATTTTAATTTTGACTTATTTATGGGATGTTCAAAAGAATTCTGTGCCTATCAGTAAAGTTTTTTAAATGAATTTGAGGCTTTTAAGATAGTGAAACCCCGGTTTCCAATACCAGAGGGATACGTGTGCTGTATCAACTCAAACTGTTGAATACATATAAGTTAAAGCCAAGGCTTATACTGCACAGTATTGCCAGTGCACTATTGTTGATATTTCAACTAATTGCTGTTGAAACCTGCTCTTGAGAAAGCAGAAAACTAACAATGTGACTGTATTAGAAATGCTAAAACAATCTGCTGCCATCAACAAATCTGTTCAATTTTGCATTTTAAGTTGTTAAAAATCCAAACTTAAGCACTGGGATCTGCTGTAGTGAAGTAGCATTGCAGTATTTTATCAAATGAAGTCATAGCATGGTTGTGCACCATATTAAAGGCCCAGTTGACAAAGCACAGAACTCCAGCTCATCGTGGAGTTCAAGTTTAAATTCATATTATCTTAAAATCCACAATTTTGCAACCAAATTTGGAAAATATACTTAAACCTTTAGGGTACATATTAAAATAAAGATTACCCATTGCATACTATTTTTATAGAAAATATATGTTGTATGTAAAAAATGTCTGGTTTAACTATAACTTAATTTTATTGGCTTCAGTTTACCATTACCTTTCCACAACCACCAGCATCTGGGGAAAACACCTACATTGGAACATATACCCAACATAATGCTGAAAAGCATATATATTATAAATGATAATGGATAACGGAGAATAATCAAATCCCAGATAAAGATAATGGTCATAGACCATTTGATCTTCACTCCTAAAGTTTAAGATTTTAATTATGTTTAATTAGATTTCTGGCTTGTATTTCCAGGCACACTCGATTTTGGGAGTATTAGTTGAAATAATGAGTTAATTAAAAAAAAGGAAAACAATTCAGTTTTATTTTGAAGACTTTGCTATTATGCATTTTATATACAAATTTATTTAGCACACTTGCCTTGGTGTTCTCACCAACACCACTTAAACAGATTACCTGGGCAGTTGTCTTACAGCTGTTTGTTCAGACCTTGCTGATTGCAACTTTGCTGCTGTATTTCCCTACAATACAACATTTATGCCTGCGAAGGACTTTGGGACAGCCAGAGGATGTAAAAGACACTATATAAATTCAAACTCTTGTGTAATGTTTGTGCATTTTGTGTATGTTTGTGTTGGGGTGTGCAACTAAACTTGTGGCTTCATTTTGCCCTATCCATCTTTGCCACTGTTTGTGCAGATGTGCAGCAAGCATGTGGCAGGAACCTTATTTGCAAGGGGAAATAAATTTATGATTTACCTTGTGGACAGTAGGCGTTAGCTTGCCAAGGCACAGATCTTTTCCTGGGTAGCATGCGTGCTGAGAATGCAGAGCATTGTAGGTGGCACCCATTAGCCAGTGTGCCAATTCCTGATAAGTAATGTGAATTGCTATCTTCTTGGGAGGGTATCTCAAAGTGTCAAACAGGTCAGCCATCCTTGAATCCACTTCATGCAACATCATATCCACTTTGCCATCATGGAGTTCAAGTTCAAGGGGTCAGGTATTGTGCCAGTCTATCAATTTCCCACAGTTTCCCTTTCTTGCTTCCACACTTGGGACTGAATTTTACAGCCTCCACCAACGTTGGGGGCTGTGGCAGGGTGGGGCCGGAAAATGCCTCTGGCAGAGGCTCGCCATAGGCCTCGACGCCGGGAAGGCCCAGCCCGATATTGTTGGCAGCAGTGAGGCCTTGTGGCGGCCACCCCACCCCCGCTGCTCGGTGACGGAGGCCAAATTTACATATGTTAAATAATTTAAATTAATGAATAAATGACCTACCCACTCCCACTGTCTGTTCCGAAGCGATATTGGTACCGGTGACTGGCACTCCCGCACATTCGGATACCCCTCTGGGGAGTAATTTCATTGCTGTAGGGGATGGTGGGAAGGGGTAAAGTTTGAAGTTTATGAACTTTGCTGGGGGAAGGTCAGGTACACCAAGTAAGTGTTTTTGGCGGGGGGTGTGGGTGAGGTGGGGTAAGAGGGCAAATACTTAATTCTATGGTTATGGGGGGAGTGGGTCAGGGTCAATGTAATTAATTTTTTACACACATTGCTCCTTTAAATATTTAAATTGCAAGTTAGAGCTCGAAGCCCTTTAAAAATGGCATTAGCACCTGCGCAAAGGCAGCTGACGACATTGCGAGGGATACCCTCCATGTCATCGGGAGTGTGTGTGGTCTGCCCCATCCAGTTAAATGAGCCACCACGCTGAATATTGCAGCGGCTCCGCGACGTGCAGTCCGCACAGGCAGACCACCATTGTTTACATCCGCCGCCGAATCCCTGGATCTTGCTCCTCTTTGCCATTTGTTTGTGCCTTCTTCCACCTTTTCAAAAGATTCCAAACAGTTAAAATCCATTTTGAACAGTTGTAAGGACTGAAACAATATTCTCCCCCATATGCAGGCACTTACATTTTAGTGGCCACAGCCATTTAAATTTGAGCTGCTAGCCCAATCTTTCACTGTCATTAGGCTGACTGCCACCATAAGGTCAAAACTGTGCAGAGAGCCTTATGTTAATGATTCAATTCACCCGGCCACAAGAAATTATGTATAAGTAAGCCTAGTGTCATGCAACTTCTCACCTGTGTGTGTCTTCTTCTCAACAGATTGCCTCTCCATCTTTGGCTCCATGAACTGTATGGACATTGGATTCCTTCTAATCCAAGGCTGCTCTTCAGCCCGCAGAATTGCTCTGTTTTGTCTTCGTACTTCTGCTTGTCATATGATCTGAATTGCCTTCTCGAGTGTAAGGTCATCTTTGGACTGCAAGAGATCTGACAGAGGTTCATCAGCTATGCCGACAACTATTCAGTCTCATCAGTTCCACCTTTAATTCTACATATTCACATCTCTTTTCCAATTTATGTAGATCATTTATAAAGGAATCTATGGTTTCGCCTATTCTCTGGAGTCTCTTGTTAAATTTCACTTTCTCCAGAATTTTATTACTGCGTAGCTTAAAATATTTGTCAAAGGCTTGAAGTACATCTTCAAATTTATCGGAAGCCCCATTTATCCCTTGCCTCACAATCATGTTGTCTGCAATTGACCCCATAGAATATAAAAGGGTATTCACTTGTGGGTGTTAGGAAGCAATCCTAAATTGTTGGAATCTTTTCCTCCATAAGGCCCAATTTTGTACCTGATTGGGTCTTTCCTGATCGTGGAAGCTTTCAGGCATTCTGAATTTTGAATCCATTCTGTTTCTTATGCTTTGTTAGGCTTTGTAGGGTGTACCCCTTTCTTTTTAAATTGTATTGGCTTTAATGGAGGTGTTTGCGCTCTTTCTGGGGTTTTCCTTCGCTTTCCAATCATTCCCGCACTTTTTCTCCATGGTCTGGCTGAGCAATGGCTGCCGACTCTGCCTGACTCCCAAATCACCTTTTCACCCAATCGACCCTTCTCCCCGCTTTTTTCAACCCAGTGCGCCTTTAGCCAAGAATGGCCCCTTTGAAATTCTCTCACCCAATTCTGGATCGTTGCCCTGCGCTGAGGCTCGGAACCCAATTGCTGGACCTGGAGGCTTCATTGCAGACCACCATATTTCTGTGGTGCAGTCTAAAAGCCTGCACGGCTGACTCACTGACTGTCTGCTTCTTCTTCGGCTGTGGAGCAGCTCTGGAGCTCGTGGCAATCCCCTGACAAAATCTGATGTTCTCCTGGCGCTACAGCACAAGGTAAGGTGATCTTCAAAACTTGCTAGTTGTTTTAACCGGTACCAACATGTTGCATGTTATTGTTGTCATTGTAGTGTAGCTTGGGCATGGTAGATCAAGTCCAGGGGTCTATAGTAGGTCAACTAATAACTCTTTATTTTATATATATTCTTTCTTTCTTTTGGGCCTCCTTATCTCGAGAGACAATGGATACGCGCCTGGAGGTGGTCAGTGGTTTGTGAAGCAGCGCCTGGAGTGGCTATAAAGGCCATATATATATATATATATATATATACACACATTACTATTTGCACTCTCCTTAAGCGTCCTTAGCTAGCATCCTTTGTGCTGCTACCTCTTCTTCCCTAAGTCTATTACAGTGGGAGGGATTAGTTTAGTTTAGAGATACAGCACTGAAACAGGCCCTTCGGCCCACCGAGTCTGTGCCGACCATCAACCACCCATTTATACTAATCCTACACTAATTCCATATTCCTACCACATCCCCACCTGTCCCTATATTTCCCTACCACCTACCTATACTAGGGGCAATTTATAATGGCCAATTAACCTATCAACCAGCAAGTCTTTGGCATGTGGGAGGAAACCGGAGCACCCGGAGGAAACCCACGCAGACACAGGGAGAACTTGCAAACTCCACACAGGCAGTACCCAGAATTGAACCCGGGTCGCTGGAGCTGTGAGGCTGCGGTGCTAACCACTGCGCCACTGTGCCGCCCCGATTGCTCTCACTGTCTCCAGTATTAACCCTTACATAGGTGTATGTATATACATATACTACATAGAGCTCCTCCTAAACTTAACATTGGAGTATTACCTATCCGAACAAAAACATTACAATAAGCTTGAATTATACCCAAGTTTTTTCTTCAGTTGACAGATTTACCCATCGTACAACCAAATAAATTCCAAGAAACTGCTTGGCCACATACAATGGGCAAAATTAATCTTCAGTTTTATTTCAGGAAACTGCAGAAGTGCATGCGCCAGACAATACATAATGTAAAGCATAGAAACAGAGGATCATTTAAAAATAGTAAATAAAACAAATAAGACATGTTGCATATTTCATTAGAAATGCCTTACTGGACTTTATATATTAATTACTCCTGAGGTTCAATGAAGTGCAGGTACTGAGATACATGCTAGGCAAATATGACAGTGACTTTCTGTTCAGCAACCTCCCACAAACAGTAATGGTATGAGTAGTCCATTGCTTTGTGTGATACTAGGGAGGAGTGTTGGTTTGGATATTAGAAGAAATGACCTATGCAAAAGCTTTAATGTATATTAAACACTTCACAAGGGAGGAGAATCTGGACCCTGAGTTGTGGGCAGTGATGAAAGGTGGGGTCAATAAAGGTGATGTTGAAACAATGCACAAGGGTTTTAGGAGAGAATTCCAGAGACCAAGGCCAAAGTGAATAAAGGCTCTGTTGATGGTAAAATGAATGGAAGGGATGAAACAGCAGTGCGGGCTCAGAAGAGAAACTGAGCATGAACAGGTGTGTATGGTTACAGGAGGTAAGCGTGGAGCAAAGGCATGGAGAGATTTGTAGAATAAGGAGTTTTAAATCAATGTGTTGGAGGATCTGGATTGTGGAAGTTGGTCAGGACAGCGCCATGAGATCTTTCACCTATCTTGAATGACCATTGGGACAGTAGCAGTAGTAAAGTCATTGTCTTAAACATTATCTATTTAAAAAGCTTAGAAGCTGTAAAAGTTACATTTTGGAGGTTTATTCCTCTTAATGTGCATCACTTCATTATCTGCATGTTAACTGAAATCCTTCTGTTCAAGCAGAACTTGAGGACTTTGCTTTGAAAACAAGCTAAACCATATATGGTAAAAATATTTAGTAATGCGTTCAGCCTGGTTCAGTCTTCTGTGTTTTATTATTACTTCCCAATACAACATATTTATGCTCTAATGGAATCCATTTGTCATGGGATAATGCTTGCCACATCAAAATATTATTGTAAAGGTAGGTTCACTGCATCAGAAGCCATCTAAATAATACTAACAGTATTGGGAATTTTAGCTATTCATTGCAAAATGAATTTTGCTATAATGGGAGTTCACATCCAAATACTGTATCCAGCTGATAATTATAGTTTGACCCTATGAAAGTTGTAATATGAGACTAGATTCTCATGCAATCTGAGACTTTGGGTATTTTTCTTTCCATTCTTTAATGTTAGTGTATAAATCAATGTGAGTATGAAGCAGGGAACACCTTATATACATCTTCATTTTTTTCCCAAAATTAGTAAAGGAAGGGAATTATCATCTAAAACTAACAAAGAGATGGGGGTCAAAATCAATGCCATGACTACTCAGCAACTTTGAAGAATGAGTTAAAGTTGGTGTATGGAATGTGTAAGGGTGTGGATTAAATCCAGCTTGTGCTGTACATGTTCAAAACATATTCCTGTATTTTCATCATGGATCAGCTATTATCCTTTGTGTGATTCTATGCTTCATGAAGCTATGCGTTAGAATCAATCACGAAAGTTCAGTTATTGTTCAGATACTTGGAAGAGATTTTAGTACAAGTTATTGTTGACAGCATAATGAGTGAGTGTTTAATCCATTTGTATGACATTCTGCTGTCCACTATTTAAAAAGGTTTGGATTAGGGTTAAAAATGAGCTTTTAACCTATTTAAAGTAAACTAAAAATGCAGAAAGTGAAATGTTATATGAATGCATTAAGCGTATCTGCTAATATTGCCAAGAATATCTTTGTAGCCATTTTGTGCTTCTACAATTAAAGGTGCTTGATTACTCATCAGGTTTGAGAACTTGGAATACTTTAGTAAACTTAATACTGGACAAAGTATGTGTGTTCACAATGTCACAGATGTTTATTGATTTAGCATTGACATTAAATTTAAATCAGGTACAGCTGCCTATTGAAATAATGTAGTGTCACTTTTGCCTATTAAGCAAAAATGTTTGGCAGACTATCGGTATATTGTCACTTATCCTGAACATTGTTCATTCATTCCAAAGTGGTTATGACTTTACCAAGATGTAAAATAAAATATGCAATATAACTGCGGCCAAAACAGCATGAATTAAGGTTTCAGCTTTGACTTGAGACCACTTCAAGAAACTATGAGCATTGCACCATCTCCGTGTAACTGCAACGAGTATACAGGGAACCTTTTGAGATGCTAATGCTAACTTTTGGTGTAGCAGTCAAGTGGTTTCCATTTCGTGTGACGCTAAAGATGGTGTACGAACAAGTGCAGCAATGTCACATCATATCAAACCTGAGATCCAGAACTGCAAACTCCAATATTAACACCCGGACTGTTGAGTTCAGCCGCTGTGCAAATGCATTTTTCTGCAGTGTAAGTTCAGGAAGAGGAGGGGAATGAGTAAGCAGCTTCAACGTGATGAGGTTATCAAGCGATAATGCGATAATTTGGCTCCTAAAGCCAGTGTCTGCTGGCTTCAAAAGTTCTCAGTACGAATTTCCAAATTTTAGGTGAACTTGGGAGTGATTTTCTTTCCATTAATTTGCTGCAGTGTGAATGTGCTATTTAGAATCTCAAATAAAATTTTACAAATTCCCGGGCAATCTACCATGTCCATTCAGTTATATCGCACGACTGATATGAAACTGGTAACTGCACAGTTTTGAGTATAGCTGACAAGTTATGCATGGGCTGTACATTGCACTCTTAACTAGCTGGAGAGAACTCTGCACATACAACCTTAGCTGCATGTGTGTTCTTTTGTAAATTTTTAAAGTCTTGAGAGCATGAGTGGGAGATCCTCGCTTCCATAATTTTAAAGAACTTTGCAGTACGTTTATAAAGTACCCAAGAGGTGGAAAATACTGTCTGAGTATTTTTCGAAATTAGGCTTTCAAAACAACAACAACATCTCGTATTTATATAGCACCTTTAATGTAATAAAATGTCTCACGGCGCTTCATTGTAGCATTATCAAGCAAAATTTGACACAGAGGACATAAGGAGATATTAGGGAAAATGACCAAAAGGTTGGTTAAATCGGTTTTATAGAACACCTTGAAGGAGGAAAGTGAAGTAGAGAGGTGGAGAGGGTTAGGGAGGGAATTCCAGTGCTTCTGGCCCAGGCTGCTGAACTACAGCCATCAATGGTGGAGCGATTAAAATTGGGGTTGCTTAAGAGGCCAGAAATAGAAGAGCGCAGATATCTTGGATGTCTGTGGAGCTGGAGGAGATTACAAAGATAAGAACAAAGAACAAAGAACAGTACAGCACAGGAACAGGCCATTCGGCCCTCCAAGCCTGCGCCAATCTTGATGCCTGTCTAAACTAAAACCTTCTGCACTTCTGGGGTCCGTATCCCTCTATTCCCATCCTATTCATAAGGAGGGGTGGAGGGATTTGAAAACAAGGATGATAATTTCAAAATCAAGACTTTGCTTAACCAAGGAGGTCAGCGAGCATAGGGGTGATGGGTGAACAGGAGTTGGTGCGAGTTAGGACATTCACCTATTAATCTGGAGTTATAGTCCAAACATTGCTAAGGTCAAATGGTTGAAGATAAGCTCAGGATCTCACCATTTGACTTCAGTATGTTCTGGAGTCAGATCAGAACCTGAGCCTGAGTGATGTTGTTTCTTTTGCAGAAATATGTATCCAAAACCTTCACATGAAAAGTTGCAATAGAAGTGCACGTATGATTTCAATATTAGTTAATGGTAAACAGGGCAGTTAACTCTTTACTGACACCAAAACATCTTGCAGTATTTACCTTCTGCATTTAAGCAAACCAATACAGATTTTGATTGTCTCGGTTTTGAAAATGGTGCATTCAGCAGTATAACTCTGTGCTGGCAACACCCATTGATCAAAAAGCAGATGCTACTCCAAATAGTAGCTACAAAATAACTGTGGCCTAAGATATATTTCTTTGCAGAAATATATAATCATTTGATTCCCCAGGGCACGCGCTCAATATAAGTAACTCTTCTAATAGTTTAATTTCTCTCAAGATTTTATCCTTGGTAAGATTGATTTCTTTAAGATAGAAAATACATCTTTAGTGTGATTTTTCTTTAGCTTATAAATCCCTGAAGAATTCAATTACTATCTCTGATAAATAATCTGCTTCTATTTACAGCACAACTGCAAATATGTGCTGTCTAATTTTCTGCATTCTTAATTATCCACAAGACTTTCTGTGGAAATCTTCAGGCTGGAGTCACCAGCAGAAGTTGGGCCTTCAGGTCTGGGAGGGGGTTGAAGAATGTTGGGAGCAGGGGTGTGGCTTGAATTTACTGAGTTTGTGCTGTACTGTTGGAAGGTACAGTCTTTTGAATGAGGTGTTAAATCTAGGCCTGGTCTTTCTGTTCAGGTGAATATAAAGGATGCCATGACACTAGCCAAATTCTTTGCTCAGCTTTCATCATCAAAAATCAGATTAAGTGGTCCATCATGACATTTGCTGCTTGTGGGATCTTGCTGTGTACACTTTGGCTGCCATGTTCATCTATGTAACAACAATAACTACTCTTTTACTGTTGCTTCTTTAAGTGCTTGGAGAACATCCTAAGGATATTATAAGGACTACATAAATGTAGGTTCTCTCTTCAACTAAGCTCAATAAACTATTTCAAAAGAATGATTATGCAGAATATAATAGTTGCAATAAGTACAAGACACACTTCACATATTTATGAAATTTCACAATTGAAGGAGAAAATATCCACCTAAACTTCTACTGAACTCAGAACACTGAGATTTCTTTTGAAATCAATAGCACTACCTACCCTATGGCTGAATTCCAAGGTATTTGTTCAGTATTAGATTACTTGTTCAACATACTTTTGCATTATTATAGGAAATCCAAATGAAAAAGAAAAAAGACTTACATTGATATAGTGCCTTCCACGACTTCAGGAGGTCTGAAAGTGTTTTATAGCCATAGAAGTACTTTTGAAGTGTAATCACTGTTGTAATGTAGGAATGCAGCAGTAAATTTCACACAGCAACCTCCCACAAACAACAGTGTGATAATGAGCAGATAACCTGTTTTTGTGATATTAATTGAGGAATAAATATCGGCCAAGACACTGGGGAAAGCACACCTGCTCTTCGAAATACTGCTGTGGGATGTTTTATGCTCATCTGAGAGAGCAGACAGGGACCCGGTTTAACATCTCATCCAAAAGACAGTACTTCTGATAGCCCAGCACTCCCTCAGTACTGCACTAGACTGAAGTGTCAGCCTACATTTTTGTGCTCAAGTCTCTGGAGTGAGCCGACAATCTTTTGAATCAGAGGCGAGAGTGCTACCAACGAAGTCATGGTTGACACAGGAAATGCAAAATGAGGACCTCTTAGGGCTGATCTTCTGAATCTAAATGGACCAGATAATGGTGAAGAGTGCAGCTGTGATGTCCCAATATGTTCTGCAAAGTGAAGCTCAGCAGCAGGACTACACAGTTCAGAAAATGCCTCTCTTGCATTCCTCTTGTAATCAGAATTATTTTTTGTAATTCAGGTTGCTTGGGATTTTTGACCCAGATTTATTTCCATTTCAGCAGTGTAATTAGCCAAGACATTACTGCTGATAATAGCAGACATATTTTTAATATATTCACATGGCATTGCTCTGTCTGCTATCTTAATGCAGGCTTTAACCCCTTTATTTTAAAGAGGTTAATGGGGGGGCGGAGGGGGGGGGGGTTAATGCCCCACTAAAGTAGAGAATGGAGGAATGTCATAAGTATGCTTGATGTATTTGTCTCTAATACCACCAACAGTAATTTCGTGCCTCAGATATCTTCTCTAGATGATAAGTGCCATGCCTTCTGAAACTCAGTTTCTCTACCAGTTTTAAAACTAACACTCTGGCCCTGATATTAACTCAGAGATGCATTGGGAGTGGGTTTGGGGGCGAGGGGCGCAGGTCAGATATCACATGGGAAACCTGGAAGTTAGTTCAGCACATCAGTGGCATTTTAACACAGCTACCTCAAAATCATTTTACTTCCAGATTTGCCATCAATTGCATGGCAGTGGGTGTGATGAGGACCCACATGAGGCAATCTCAACTCCAGAATTTAAAGGGCTAATCCAAACATGGAATTTGGAGGAGTTGGAAGTTGCAAGAAATTATGAGAATGGATTCAGAACCGTCAGAGGCTAACTGCTTCCATGATACCCTCTTGATGTGCTGTTGGGGGCAGTGAGGAGCCAGAGAGGGAAGAAACCTGCTTCACTAAGAAGCAGGGATAGGCACCGACATGTTGCACCATGGACATTTGACAAAATTATTGACTAAGCCACGGACATGGGGGCAATTAAGCTGCATAAAAAGTGTATGGCAATCTAATGTCATCAAAATACAGTCCGATTTAAAACACATTTCTCCCTATAAATAAAGTAGCTAGGCATACAAACATCAATGGAGAGCAGCATAACTGGATTAGCTATCTAGCAAGCAAAATAGTATGCAATGTCAATGCGTAGTACTTCTGTTGACAGAATAGAGATAGCTATATCATGTCATGGGGTGGTAGATGGTCCTTATCAGATGACCTCTGTGGATTCACACTGTGTCAGGAATGCAAATTCATCCAATAAATCATGAAACTCAAGGAGAGGATTGTTATTGTGGTTACCGAGGTGATGCAGTAGAAAAATCAGTGATAGGAAGACGGATCATTTCTCACACTGCTGTCGCCACAAGACAATTTAACCCATGGTCAATGTTTGTGCAACTTCTCCACCTGCTTGTAATATGTGTCTGAAGACAGGGCAGCCAGCAAAAGAGCAATGATCTCCAAATCAGGAGAATTTTCTAGGATGAAACAGATAGTAATTCAGAAGAGTCATGTAAAACAGAAAAGCCGAGTGGGACAGGAAGGGACAGAGAGATTAACGGTAGGTAGCCAAGACTAATTTATTCACCTTGACAGGCTGTTAAACCAGATCCTGGATTCTAAAATACAGAAACAACAAAATCTCTCATGTCAAAATGCCATTTGCTTACCAAATCTAGTGACAAAATTAGATAAACACAATTACAAATAAAGAGCACCTTTCAGTTCCTCCAATAAAGCGATTTTCTTAAATTCACTTCTCTCTCTCTCTCTGTTCCCTCACTCTCTCTTACCCTCTCCCTGTCCCCCCTCTCTCTCTGTCCCCCTCTGTATCTCTCTGTGCCCCCCTCTCTCTCCGCCCCTTCTCTCTGCTCTCTCTCTCTATGCCCCTCTCTCTGTCCCCTTTTCTCTCTCTCCCTCTCTCCCCTCTCTCTCTCCTTCTCTGAACCCTCCCACCCTTTCTCTCTCCCCCTGTCCTCTCTCTCTTTCCCTGTCACCCCTCTCTCTTTCCCTATCCCCCTTCTCTCTCCTTCTATCTCTCCCTGTCCCTCCTCTCTCCCTGTCCGCCCCTCTCTCCCTGTCCCACCTCTCTCTCTTTCTCTGTCTCCCTCTCTCTCGCCCTGTCCTCCTTCTCTCTCCCTATTCCTCCCTCTTTCTCCCTGTCCCATCTCTCTCTCCCTGTTCCCCCCTCTCGCACCCTGTGCCCCCCTCCCTGTTCTCCCTCTCTCTCTCCATGTCTCCCCCTCTCTCCCTGTACACCTCTCTCTCCCTGTTTTCCCCTCTCTCTCCCTGTCCCCCCTCTCTCTTCCTGTCCCCCTTCTCTCTCCCTATTCTCCTCTCTCCCTGTCCCCCTCTCTCTGACAATTGTAGAGAGTGGGAACTCTCAGTACAGCAGCATCGTGGTTGGTCTTTGTAAAAAAAAACACAGCCGTCAATTTCACAGCTGACAGGTGCTTAGAGTGGGAATGGCTCTTCTGAACTCTGGACAGGTTTGTGCTTTCTTGGCGAGTTCTGATTTTTTTTTAAAGCCTGCAGAAAACCACAAACTTGTCCAAGGCTGGGAAACTGCTGTTCCCGCTCTAAGCACCTGCCAGCCGTGAAACTGACGGCTGTGTTTTTTTTTAAAGCCAGCCTGGGGAAAGAAGAAGTCGATGGGAAATTTCTCATCCCTGAAATTACCAGTCACAGACCTCAAAATCTTTTACCATGGACACTGGTGTCTGTGAACAGACACGTTACTGACCCCTGCGAGGAAAGTATGGCTGAAGGTGGTGTGCAGCAGGAACACTGTGCCATCCCTCCTGGTTTTAATGCAGGTAGTGCTTTAATGACTTAAGCAAGTCAGGAAAGGTTAGTATAGTTGCACATTCACCTACATCCAGCTCTGTGCACCACACCATCCTTCACTCTACCTTGTCAAGCATATTCCATCACATCACTTTTCACACCCACTTACCTTGCGAGAGCACCCATCCTTCTCTTGGAATGCATTTCCTCAGATCCCTATCTATGCATCCACCATTGTCACTCACCTTCATCCTTATGCAATTTCCTGCCTTTCCCTGATAATCACCATCACCAAATGCACTGCATCCATTGAGTGAACACATGCCACTACAGTCACTCATAGGTTTGCTCTTTCCCAGGTGGCAGGAGAAAACAACACAAATGAAGGGAGAGGGAAAGAACTGGATTTGAGCGTCCACAGATCACACAGTTGACAACTGCAGAGGAGGAAGTTCTGCAGGTCAGTGGTGTCTCAGTGTCCCAGGTCATCTGGTGACAGAATTTAAAATAATACACACACATGTCATACAACACTCAGTCCTGTTGACTTGATTTCAGCAGCAATTGAAACATGCTAACTTTATAATGATAAGTTGCAGCATTTTTACCTTGTGAGTGCTAATTCATTTCGTTTATCTCTGACAGAGACTTCACACATGCAGCAAGAGTCCATGGACCTATCAGATGACGAAGCTTCAGAGGAGATGGTTCATTCTGAGGCTGCACCAACTCAGATACTCGCAATTCGATGGGACTTTGTAGACAGTTAGTTGGGTTTTCACCTAGTGATTTGAACCAGTGTCCCCAGGGCATTAGCCTGGGCCTCTGGATTACTACTACAGTGACATTACCAGTACAGCACCGTCTATCAACAAGAACCTGCTGCTGCTGCTGGTCATATTGCTCCTCATCCACGGTCCAATCTAATGCATCCAAGCCACCACCCATCCTGGTGTAATTCAGAAAACCTCCAAAGTGTAGAAAGTAAACTCTCAGAAAAAGTACTGTAAACAAGCCCTTTCCCACTAGGAAGTAGGAAAACAGCTGTGAGTACTGAGTATTTATTGCCATATTTCCTGGAGTTTTAATCAACTCCCTCAATTACTGTTGTGTTCTCGCCTAGCTTTCACTGCTGAGTTTTAGGAAGTTTGTGGGGGTGACAAGGAAAGGTTTTCACCTGGGAAACTGACTTGTAAATGAGACCAAACTCATCAGCTAGAACTGCAGCTTGCCCCTGATTGTGTAGTGACTCGGGCCATGACCAAACCAGCTCCCCCAGAGGAGACTGAATTGGCACTGCAGGCAGATGACCATGATGTCTGTCTGTCTGAAACTTTCTTTGGAAAGTTAGAGGACCCAGGGAATCAATTAAATGAACCTTCCCTAGTGGAGGCTCGGTGAGCCAATCCAGTACTGGAAAAATTAGCACAAGCTGCTCAGACTGAAATTGAAGCAGAGTGAGTCCCTGATTGCTACTAGCTAAAGAATGAAGTACTGATGAGGAAGTGGAGTTCTCCTCACAGACTTGAGGACAAAGAGTGCACAATGGTTCACCAGTTAGTGGTGTAGCAGAGGTACCGGAGAGAAATATTAAGAATGGCCCATGAGTTGACTGTATATGTCGGTATACGGAAAACCAAAGCCCACATAAGGCAGTAGTTTGACTGGCCAACACGCCACAAAAATCTGGTGGAGCACAGTAGGAGTTGCCACATTGTCTAGGTTGAGGAGAAACCCTAACCTGCAGTGAAGTCTACACCCTTAATTCCTGCACCAGCATTTGGAGGACCCTCCAGCAGAGGGCTGGTGAACTGAAAGGGACCCCTGCCGAGAACAAAAGGGGACAGACACACAGCTCTGGCAGAGAGTTAGAGAGGAAGGGGACAAAAAGGACAAAGAGAACAGGTTAAAGGAGGTCCGGGAGGATTCCCAAATGAAAATCTCTACTGTCTGGTCAGCCAACACCAAAACGTTGGAAAAATTAGACCCCACCTCCTCCTATGTAAATGCAGACAACCGAAGCACCCCACCAGGACTGCTATCAGCATTTACAGAAACCTGCAGGGACAAAGAAGGTCCTCAAGAGGGCAGAAAAGCCATGACGGTGATACCTCACCTAGCTGAAATACTGCAGGGGAGTGCAGTGGAATTTGCACAAATACCTGTAAGCAGGAATATCCCAGAGGACAAAGGGAAGATTAGCAAAGAATCCTCCCTCCCAGTCAGGAGAAAAGGGAAATAACAACACCCTGAAGTGAACAGCACTTTCATGACTCACCAGAGCACTGAAAGTGAGGTCAGAGTGTATCCGCCCACTGTCGACTCCCATGATCAGAGCTCCAACCCAGAGCTAATTAAATCAACCATCCCCCTGCAGACCCCACCAGGAACAAGGGCACCCTAGACAGTCATAGAAATGTGCAAACCCCAAACCTCCCCAAAAATCACATGTTTATTGGGATGCCCATTCCCAGTGTATTGCAGGCTGATAGTAAAGAAAATTTAAACCCTTTGAGCAACACATAACTATCTCAGATTCACCTCAAGGAAAAGGGGGCAGTGTAAAGCAGCACTGCTACAAGGAAAAGACTGGCTGAAACAATTTCTAAGATTTCTGAATGAATGAGAATGAATGAGAGAAATGTATGTGTGCTTTCCTGAATTTTTTCTTCCTTCTAACTTATAATGAAATGCTCCCCTAATATCACATTTCATTAATTGAGGGGTGGAGGTGTGATGGAAATCACACCTGCCAAATGGAAACCTATTAATTTTGTCATATGAGGCACTACTTGAACCTTTTATACTGGACATTGCACATAACTTGTTTAAAACAAAACAACAGAGCTGGACAACTGAAAATATGATTGCACATTTTCATTCTGAGAGACAGTTGAATAGAGAGGCAATGGGAGTGCTCACTGATTCAATTAATAAGATTGGTCTGGGCAATAGTGATAATCAACCTTCTTTGTCTGTGTAAGAGCCAGAACTCCAATCCCCACCAAGTGTGTCTGGAAAACTTTGAAATCAACAACACTCCCGGAAGCTGCTGTTTCACACAAAGAGAGGGTCGCATGACCTACCTGCGGGCCAGACTGGGGTCTTTTTGAATTGTGCCACACAGAAAGGACAGACTACAGACAAGCATATCTTCGGCCTTCTGGTACCAGAGAAGCAAGTTTGAAATTGTGCACTGGGCCCCAGCGAGAACTCTAAGATCTTAACTTCAATTGAGGACATTGTTACCCAGTAACTGAATTCCATTTATTACAAACTGTACTTCAACGCCATCCCACCCCAGCGCCCCGCCAATTCTTTCTCCCCCTTTGTATCTATTTGTGTGTGTGTTCAACTCAAGTGCATGCTAGCATGGTTGCCTCGCGTATTTTAATAATTTTAACCGAGTTAGAGTGATAAGGCTAATAAATTTTTATCTGTCTTGTTTAAACCTATGAAAAGCTATCTGACTGGTTCATTTGCAATTACAATAGGAGAGCAGTGAGCAAAGACTCACTGAGGTGGTAAGCTAAAATCACGGTGTTTTAAAAGATAAATCCTGTTACAGCCAAAACAAGAAAGGGGCAAGAGGGGAGCCTGAGACCCCTTTCTCGCCTGGTTGTAACACTATGTTGCTATGCTTTTCCCATTACAACAAGTGCACACCATCAGCTCCTTGGTAATCCAAATTGCTATGCATCTGCTGCTGCCCAGTGGTGTGGCCAAGCACGCCATGTCAGAAGAGTCAAAGGCCATGACTAAGTACACCAGCTCTATGTAAACCCCCACAAGGTTCTGAAAAGCATAATGTAGGAACACAATAATGCATCATGAATTGGGCAAAGGCTTGCTTATCCCCACAAAACCTGACAACTGGCAGATAATCTTACAACCTTAATTTCACTCAAAGGCTGGCAGAATACCTATTTGATTTTCTGGTTAACAGAAATTCCTTTTCAATCAATTCTGTATTATAGGAATATAACAAGAAAATTCTGTCTAAGATTTATGTTTACGATAGTTGGCTAACAAATTTGATGCTACTTTTTGCTAAAAGCAGAGAAAGACTTGGATTAATTGTATCTGTATCCTTCAGCAACATCACCTCAGCAAGCAATGGCTGAGTCTACAATTTCTGCATACATGAAACAGAGTTCCAATTAAGCTCTCATTGCAGTACTCTCATTTAAAGATTTGCAGGGTCACCATTGGGTTGAGCAGCCAGCTAATGGATTTACTGTGAGCAGTTATTTAGTGGTGTATTCATATCTTCAACAGAATCTCCGAACTAAGTTTGAAAGTTTGATTATCATGTAAGAGGTTCCAATGCAAGGGCAGCTAACAAATAACACAGCACAGGAGCTGAAGTTAGTGGACAATATTTCAATATACTACAATCTGACAGATGAGTGGCTTGGCCACTAGCAGACATTCTTGCTGCCAGTACTCCCTTCTCTTTCTCATAGGTTGACAAAAAGCAGTGACTTGGCCAAATAACATATACTCTTGCCGCCAATGCTCTCCCTTGTGGGCTGATGGATGAATGACCGAGCCAGTTGGCCATTAATTTCACTGCCAATGCTATATTCTTTATCTCACAGACTGTAAGAGACCAGTAGCTTGGCCAACTAACAGACACTCGGTCATGAACTGGCAGACTAGTGACCGTCCAACTGAGGTATACCCCCTTTGCTTGTGTGAACAGTCACAGGCTTATAATAATGAAGCATTTCACCTTTGGTTAGTTAATCTCAATGTGAGAGGCTTTAAGGGTGCAAAAATTGGACTCAGTGCCTGGGGTTAGAGTGAAGAAAACCAGCCCAGATTTCCACTCCCGTTCATTATCTAATTAAAATTGTTTGCATATGGATGCTAAGTCAGAACAGGATCAAGAGTGGCTCTGAGACATCACCATCCCCCCTCATGTTGGAATAGCCTGCCATTACTCTTCGGGTTGATTTTCCTTCACTGGTGGTGTCCAGAAGGTCAGAATTGTCACTAATCCCATCTGAAATTTCCTGGATCACCCCATATGCTTAACGTTCAGATCCCAGATCAAGGTGCAGACTCGGGTGAAGGGAGGGAACAAATGAACGCTGGCAGCAGAAAATAAGTGAAACTTAAAGGGATGGGGATAATTAAAATGTCATTGTGAGGGGGATACAGATTCTGAAAGCCTCTGAAAAGTATTAGAAGGCATTTCAAACCACTCAGAGCCTTTCCCCAGGATGAAGAGACTGAAGCAACTAAAAATGAAAGAGAAGCAAAGCCCACGTACAGTCTTAAGGATGCAGTTTGTCACTGTCATTTCTCATCATGTAGTAAAAAGGAAAGTGATAATCTAGGTGTCATGATGAGAATAAATGTAGATCAGAAATGGCCTTAAAACTACTGCAAGAATCTTCTTTATCACCATTTAGCCGTTTGCTAGTGCAGTGTTTATGTTACTGAACCAGTGATCCAAAGGCCCAGACTAATAGGCTGGAGAATTTGAGCTTAAATCTCACCATGGCAGTTGAAGGATTTGTATTCAATTTCTTTTAAATAATCTGGAAATAAAATAAAAAGTTGGTATCAGTAAAAGTGACCATGAAGCTATCAGATTGTCATAAAATCCCAACAGGCTAATCAATCTCCTTTGGGAACGCAAACCTGTCAGCCTTACCTGTTTTGGGTTAATATGGGATTTCAGTCCCACATCATTGTGGTTGAATCTTAACTGTTCTCTAAAGTGGCCTATCAAGCCACTCAATTGTATCCACCCACTGCATTGGTTCAAGAAGGCCCACCATCACCACCTTGCCCAGGTGAACCAGGGATTGGTAATAAATGCCAGCTTTGCCAATAATGCCCACCCTGAGAATGAACAAAAAAAAATACTTGCCTGTACCAAACACACTTTGACACACTAGGTGTCCAGTTCAAAATGGTATCAATCTGAAGTGGTGTATGATTGGCATATAAAGATAAAAATCTTTAAAGGTAGTTTCAATTCATAATTTCAAAACCAAAGTTTTTCTTCTGTTTCAGGTGATAGGCTTCTTTCCATATGGAAATCAGAGTCTTATGATATTAGTAGGATCCTGATTGTCATTTTAGGTCAGAACAGGTCACAGTCTGCACTATGCACAGTCCCACACCAATGTGGCTATATTTTAATTGCCCTCTGAAGTGGCCTAGCAAACCACTCAGTTGTATCCAACCAATATGGTGGTTCTCTAAGGCTCACTACCACCTTATCCATGGCAACTAGGGATTCGGGTGTGAAGATCTGGGCTTGCATGGCAACAGGAGTTTTGCACAGAGCTTAGACATCATCCTTTCCAGCATGGATGTGGTAGCAAACTCCATGACAACACTTGCAGACACATCCATAATGCAACGTCTGATGGCCGATATCTCAGTTTCCATTGCAGCACAAGCAGAAGATACCCAATACCTGAGTGCTGCAGTGGAAACTCAGACTGAGGTCATGAGATCTGTGCTTGTTGCCATGCAAGCCCAGACCGCTGTCATCATGGCTGCGGACATACGAACATATGAATTAGGAGCAGGAGTAGGCCACTCAGCCCCTCAAGCCTGCTCTGCCATTCATTAAGATCATGGTTGATCTGACTATAACATCGACTCCACATTCCCACCTACCCCCAATAACCTTTCACCCCCTTGCTTATCAAGTATCTATCTACCTCTGCCTTAAAAATGTTTGAAGAACCTGTTTCCACTGTCTTTTGAGGAAGAGCGTTCCAAAGACTCACGATTCTCTGAAAGAAAAAAATTCTCCTCGTCTCTGCCTTAAATGGGTGACGCCTTATTTTTAAATAGGAACCCCTAGTTTTAGATTCTCACATAATAGGAAACATCCTTTTCACATCCACCCTGTCAAGACCCCACAGGATCTTATATGTTTCAATCAAGTCACCTCTTACTCTTCTAAACTCCAGTGGATACAAGCCTAACCTATCCAACCTTTCCTCTTAAGACAACCTGAAGGAGTTTGCAGGGTCTCACAGCAGTCCAGCAAGGATTGCTGAGGCACTGTCCCGGGGGAGTGGCAGTAGCTCCATAGTGCATGAATCTGCTGTCCTCTCTCAGGATGACAGCATTCGTGCCCCCACTATTGCCACAGCACCAGTGCCCCTGCTGTTGCCTGTCAGCCAGCCAGCCCAGCCTGCTGCTGCTTGAGGGTCTGAAATCAGGCCTTCAAGGCCTAGAGCTACTCTTGTGAGTCCTGCAAGGCCACCTGCAGTCTCCACCATTGAAAGTCAGCAGCCTTCCACCAGCCATATTGCAGCCTCTGGGATAGCACTGCATAGGAGCACCAGGTCAGGCAAAGCCACCTGGAAATCAAGAACTAAGGCATTGTACAAGGGTGAATAGTTGAATATTGAATGTATTCTTGGAAGTCTTGTTGGATAAAGTTCATATGGAATGGTTGCTTTGTAGTGTTTTTCCTTTCATGATTTTGGGCAAAAAGGACACTGTGATTATATCAGAGGGATGGAAAGGTGGGGAACTGTGGAACGGTGATCTTGGGATTTTTTCAGGGGAATTCGAGTCTGGCAAGATGCTCACAGATAGCCGATCCGGAGTGATGATGAGCCAGCTGCCTCCTCCCTTCCTCCTCCTCCTCTTCCTCTTCCTCCTGCTCCTCCTCCTGAGGTAGTTGCTGAAGCCCTGTTAGCAAGAGCTGTGCCCTCATGATTGTTGGGTTGTGGAGGACGCAGCAGACCACCATGAATCAGGAGACATGCTCAAGCGAGCACTGGAGGGCTGCCTCTGAGTGGTCCGCCTCTGAGTGGTCCAGGCAGTGAAATCATTGCTACAGGATCCCAGTGGTCTGTTCCACCATGCTCCTAGTTACACTATGGCTGTCATTGTAAGAGTGCTGTCCACATGTGGTCAAGTGATGGAAGGCAGTGTACAGCAGGTAACCCTGGTTGTTGATTAGCCCCTCTCAGGTTTGACGTGGTGGCTCAAAGATGGCTGGAACTGCTGACTGGCGCAGGATGAAAGTATTGTGACTGCTGCCAGGATAGTGGGCATTCACCAATATGATGGTCTGGACATGGTCACACATTAACTTCATGTTCAGGGAGTGGAACCCTTTGCTGTTCGATACCTATTCCCATTGAAATGCGGCTCCTGCAGAATCACTTGTATGCAGTCGATGTATCCCTGCACTATTGGGAAGTCCTCTATCCTGGCAAAACCACGTGCCTGCTCCTGCTGCTTTCTCTCTACTTAGTGAGAAGACAATGAAATCCCCTCTCCTGCCACACAGGGCCTCAGTGACTTCCCCCCCCCCCCCTCACTCTGCAAACAGCTTCTCCTGTCTGCCGACCCTTCTAATATTTCTTGATCCTTTGGTATGTAAACTATTGTAAGATTCACTGGACTTCAAGCAATATCCAAAGAAAACTTTGAAAACTTAACTAGAACGCATATATTATATATATATATACATACAGCTTCTGCAGGAGCAACACCAACACACACCTCACTCTGTCGGGCTACACCCACAACTCTCTGGTCATGTGTGATGCAGCATCACTTCCTCCAGTGATCTTCACTTACAGCTTCTTAAGGTGGTATTCTTAATGTTGTCCCACAACAACCCTGTTCCATTTCCCTGTGATGCTGTAGTCCAAAAGGGACTGCAACTATAGCCCCCATGACTGGGAGCAGGTGGTGAATTCAGAGGGCTGTCAAATCCACACCATTCCTCCCAAAGGTCCAACAGTCCTTTCTGACTGAAACAACTTCTATCAACCCCTCCAACAACACAGTCCTTCCACTAACTCTGCAGACGTAGATAGATAGTAAAAAGCACCTCATCTAAAAGTTAAATGTGATGCCTTTAAATAGCACTGGTGGAGGTGGTGGTGTGGACCTTCATGTAGCTGAACATGTGAAAGTTTAAGAAAGGTTGTTAACAGGACCGGTGAGGTCAAAAATGACAGATCGTGCATCAAATTAGTGGTAGGTGCTGACTGCCATTACAATCTTCTCATTCTGAATGCTTCTGGCACAGGCATGGGATGCCCATGCCACTGCTCTTCAAAACATATCGATCGGCACAGGCTATGCCGGAAGTAATTGGGAGCAGGTCCACAGCCATTTTTTCATCACCTGGCTCCTGTAGCGTTGAAACCAGTGGCACTGTGGAGCTGACATTTTGCAATTATCAAGTTTCAGCAAGCACAGACTGTATACATAGTACCAATTTAATGAAGACAAATGTGAAATGATAAATTTTGGGAGAAAGAATAAGGAGACAAGATGTACACCAAATGGTAAGACTTTAATACAAACAGAGGAACAGAGAGACTTGAGGTTCATCTTTAAAAGTGGGAGTGCAAGCTGAAAAAAGTGTTGAAAAAAGTACAAGGGACCTCAGGTTTTATATATCAGGTCGTCAAGTACAAATGCAAGTAGAGAATGAAAAACCCACACAGATCATTGGTGAGGCCTTAGAATATTTTCTGAGGGCCTGCACTACTAAAGCAGCCTCAAATACAGCAGGAAACTTATCAGAAAATCATAGGTGCTTTGCTCATGATTTTCTATCCATTTATGCCAGTGGATGAAAAATAATGGGCAAAGTAACTGCGCTTTTCCAAATGTCGCCTGTTCCATCAGAGACCCTACCAGTGATACAAGATTGAGAAAGTTCTTCTCACTATCTCCTAGTAGTTTGAGAAGTAGGTTTGTACAGTTCAGGCATTTGCTTCAAATGATAAATGAGAAGGATAGCAACAAGGAAATAAACTGTGGTTTAAAAGTTTCTTCTTCATAGGTACAAACTATTTTTTGTTTCTAGTTATGAGGGATCTCTTGTTAATTTTTAGGACAAATAGCTGAGGAAAATACACTACCACAAAATTTCTGCATTCCCAACTTTTTCTGTCATTGGCTTCATGCAGAGTTTTAATATTATCGTCATTCAGAAATTGGAATCAAAAAACATAGAAGTACTAACTGGGAAACGAAACTTGAAATCCCAGTTGTTATTGAAATTCAGATCTTCATGTGAAATTTTAGAACACACCCAAGTACTGTCTTAAAAATCAGGGATAACAAATATTATTATTTAGACTTACATGCTAACTTGCACCACAACTTGTTCACCCATCACCCCTGTGCTCGTTGACCTACATTGGCTTCCAGTGAAGCAATGCCTCGATTTTAAAATTCTCAATCTTGTTTTCAAATCCCTCTGTAGCCTTGCACTTCTCTAATTCTGGCCTCTTGAGTATCCCTGATTTTCAATGGCTCCACCATTGGTGGCTGTACCATCAGCCTTAAACGCTGGAATTCCCTCTCTAAACCTCTCTGCCTTCCTACCCCTCTTTCATCTTTTAAGACGCTCCTTAAAACCTACCTCGTTGACCAAGCTTTTGGTCATCTGCCCTAATAATTCCTTATGTGGCTCGGAGTCAAATTTTACTTCATAACACTTATGTGAAACATCTTGGGATGTTTTATTCCATTAAAGGAACTCTATAAATAGAAGTTGTTGTTGCAATATCCACTCTTAACATCAGTGAAACTGTGCCTCATTGACATGTTTCATCTGCAGTATGAGTGAGAGTGAACAGAATCTGGAATAGAAATTGGACCTATTGCTTTTACAAGGAACATAGAGCAATGTGGCAAACAGGAGATGTGAGACTTGGCACGTCTAACGAAGAAGCCCCTGGAGAATGAATTTCAGAACAGTCTAGTGTTGGATGGGGGCCCATGAGGTTTCCTTTCTGCATAAGCTTTGTGTCCTTCATGATAGATTAAACATTGGAGACATTTGCATATTGATCGCTGTGCCCCATTTCTTCGGGTAAAATGCAGAAATTTTATTTCAGGAAATGGTGGAAATTTCAAAATAAGAAGTAACACTAATATATAGTCACAATATAACAGTCAGAACTTATGCATGTACTGGGTACTCCAGGTAATAAATAAACAGACTGTGTTTACTGTAACCCTTTCATAATCTGCAAGCCTATTGCAACATCACATAATCTTCAGTCTTATCTGAGATTTGTCTAGTCTCTCTTCTATATGTTGCAATAATTTGCCTTAAAGGAAATGTGCAATCAAGTAATTGCAGTAAAACTAGCACTTTTTAGGCTAGAATTTCACAACTATTTCACAGTACTTTGATTCAAAGCTGGAAGCCTCCCTTCAGTGCAAAAGGAAAATTGGTTTGTTTTCCAACTGAGTCTTGGCATACAAAAAGAGATCTTTTTCCAGCAGTCATCATGTTTGAAGTTGACTGGTCAATTTGCTGTATCATTTATTGAATACTGTTGGTCATTTCAAAACATGTAGGTAACTTTTATTGAGCTTGTCTATATTGTAAAGAAATAGTTATATTTTCCATTTCTAAGATGGGTTTTTGGACCTGGAATATATATATTATTTTTGATTTCTGATTAAGCTCTGGTGTGTAACATTACTTCATCCTTGGGGATCTACCATTCCTTCCAGATAGAAATACATCTGTAGCAGTTTCCATAGACCAAAAATTATTTTCACCAAAGCACGATTGATTGCTACATTACTTTTCCAACTAAATGATACTTGTAGAGCAAATATTTGTCTAGGTTTGCAACCATTTTGATTTGAATGTTGCAAAAAAAAGGTAATGTGCAAACAGATGAGCTCTTTTTCTCATTCTTGATATATTTGCATCATTGGCATGACCATCATTTATTGCCAATCCCTAGTTGTTTTAAGAAGGTGGTGTCAATAGTTTGGCTTGCTTGGGCAGTTAAGCCTCAACCAAGTTGGTCTGGGATTGGATTCACATATTGGTCAGACTGGATAAGGACAACTGTTTCCTTCCCCAAAAGATATCAGTGAACTTGTTGGGTTTAACACAAATCCGACATCTGCATGGTCACTTTTAATGCTACCAGCTTTTTTAATCTCAGATTTTTAAACTAAATTCTGATTCTCAAAATGTCATGGTGGAATTTGAACTCGCGTTCTATGCATAATTAGTATAAGCTAATTACTGTTCATTACTTATTACAAACATTATGCTGCAAATACAAAGAAAATAGAACTGCTGGAAAATTCTGCAAGCAGCACATCAGTTAGGATTCTGTGGTGAAAAGTAGAGGTTTGCTGTTTTGGGTGCGTATTCTTTCAGAATACTGAAGTGTCATGAAACAGGTCAAATATGGGGAAAAAGGTACTGAATGAAAAAATTACCAAAAAACAGCACCTGCAAAGTCTAGATAAATAAACTGTTACAGAAAACTGATAAAGGTCTTAAAACAGGCTCTTACCTGAGTTGAAATGAAGGCAGAAAATGATGAAAATATGCTGCAGTTCAGTTATCATGCGTGAAGAGAAAAACCGGTGATGATATTTTGGGTATGCTTCTGTCATCAATTCATCATTCAATACCTGTTTTAAAACCTTTGGCAACATTTCTGCCCTCAATTTATTTCTCTGAACTTTACATGCTTTTTTTTTGTAACTTCTATTTTTCCATCTTTTTCCCTGAATATGATGCACCTCTGTGGAACTTTTATGTTCAGTTCAAAATAAAATCAATATATCTGAAAACAGTGAGATGGAAAATAATGTTGAAAATTCCCTTTTCTTCTACATTTCAGTTCTGAAGCAGTAAACAAGATGTTTAGATATTCTCTTGCTATTTTTGTCTCGATGGAAGATAACAACTTTGAATCTAATGCATGGATTAAATAATTAAATGGTTGTTATGAAGTGCCACACCCGAAATGTTAACTTCTCCAGATGTTACAAAGCTGTTGCGTATTTCCAGAATTTTCTGTTATTTTTGTCTCAGATTTCCAGTATGTGCCTTTTTTATTCTCTTTTTAAATCCAACATAGGTTGTATGTAACTCAGTGATTTTTGCTGTTGGACCACAATACAAACTATCTTACAAATCTCTTTTTGTTTCCTTCATAAAATGCAACCAAGGCCCACTGGTGATCTCATACCTGCCTTTGCATTAGTCATATTTGTCTCAATTTTGTCACACTGAATATTTCTTGGCTGATCATGATTTCTAATTTACTTGGATCATCTGGATGACTATGCCATTTTTTGCTGCTAAAAGTTAAGGGTAAGTGACCACCATCATTTCTGCTGTCAGCCTACTTTATATCGCTTAAATGTGAACAACCTCATCAGGAAAGATTCCTCATGAATTACAAGTCCATGAAAGTGACATAGTTCAACAACAATTCTCGAAAAGTAAACTAGCCTAATTGAGCACGCAGTGCTTTGACAGGAGAAATAAATACTACAGTTGGAGCAGTATGAGTGCCAATTAGTCTGTTATATGATCTGGAATCTTTATATTTTAAACATTCTCTTCAAAGAAAAAGTGCTTCCAGTAATTAGAAAAATTGGGCGTTTTTGTTTTAGTAATATTCAAGGTCCCAGCATGGAGTCTGGCCTGACAGGAGCACATATCAGGATATTGTGAGTAAGCTCCCTCTGACTTTCCATCAATTAAAATTAATGGATGGAAAATTGTGAGGACCAGACCAGTGATTTGCTGATGTGCCTTTCAGGTGCTGAGGCTTGATGCCAGGAGCTCCCATTAGTAACATTTATTCTGTTATCTGACCTACAGGAAATATGAGAAATATTTTATGGAAATGACCTCATTGTTATATATGGGGAAAAGTCACAGTACTTAAATTGAAAAGGAAAACAAAAATAAAGAAATCGTGTTGTGGCATAAAAAATTTACTTGTACACAAAGGATTCTTTGTGATTCTCAAGATTTTAATTTTCACTTTTTGAAACATGAATCTATATGAACCTGCTGCTATATTATTCTTGATTTTCATCTTTTGGTCATGCCTTCAGTTTAAAGAGCATATAAAACAGACGAAAAACTTCAGCAGTACATAACAGGAAGACAGTTATTGCGGCTGTTGCTCTGCAATGCAGAAAACATACGTCCATCTCATCTCCTGCCAAGAATTAAAGACTAATTTCTGATTTTTACTGTCCAAATGTTGTCACATGCTTTGTGTTGGAAAATGGACTCATTGCTGGCTGCACCAGCAGACTGATCAGGATGGGCGTGAAGCATCTTTTCCCTGTCTCCTTTGGTACTTCAGTAACTTGCATTTATATAGCACCATTAATATAGTAAAATGTCCCAAGGCACTTCTTTTCACTATCCTAATTTGCACCAAGTTCACTCATCACCCTCATGCTTGCTGACCTGCATTGGCTCCCAGTCTAGCAATGCCTCACTTTTAAAATTCTCATCCTTGTTTTAAAATCCCTCTATGACATCACCCTGCCCCATCTCTACAATCTCCTTGAGCCCTGCAAAACTCCAAGATCCCTGCCCTCCTCTAATTCTGACTTATGAGTATCCCAATTTTAAGTGTACCACCATTGGCGACTGTGCTTTCAGCTGCCTGTGTCATAAGTTCTGGAGTTCTCTCCCTACACCTCTATGATGCTTTACCTCTCTTTCCTCCTTTAAGACACTCCCTAAAACCTACCTTCTTGACCCATCCTTATATTTCCTTACATGGTTCAGTGTCAAATTTTGTTTAATAACATTGCTATGAAGTGCCATTTTACTGCATTGATGGCGCTTTTTAGATGCAAGTTTTGCTGTTGGTAGACCTCTCACTTCTGAGCCAGATTCAAGACACTTATAATCACAGTGTCATAGAGTTATTAAGGCACAGAAGGAGACCATTCATCCCATTGAATCCATGGCAGCTCTCTGTAGAGTCAGTCAGTCCCATCAACTGCCCATCCAATTTCCTTTTGAAATCATCCATCATCTCTGCTTCCACCACCCTCATAGGCAGTGAGTTCCAGGTCATTACCACTCACTGTGTAAAAAAGTACTTCCTCACAACCCCCTGCATCTCTTCCCCAAAACCTTAAATCTGTGTCCCCTAGTCCTTGTACCATCAGCTAATGGGAACAGCTTTTCTTTGTCTATCTTATCTAAACCTGTCATTATCCTGTACACATCTATCAAATCTCCCCTCAATCTCCTTTACTCCAAGGAGAACAACCCCAGCTTTGTCAACCCAACCTTGTAGCTAAAATCCCCCATCCCTGGAAACATTCTGGTAATTCTAGTGTGGTGACCAGAACTGGATGCAATAAACTAGTTGTGGCCTATCCAGAGCTTTATAAAGGTTTAGCATAACTTCCCTGTTTTTGTACCCAATACTTCTACTTAATAAGTCCAAGAGCCCATATGCTTTGCTAAGTACTTTCTCAATATGTCCTGCCACCTTCAAGGATCTATGCACATACATGCCAATGTCCCTCTGTTCTTGCACACTCTTTATAACTGTGGCATCAAGTCTATATTGCCTCTCCCTATCTCTTCCACCAAAATGTATCACCTCACACTTCTCTGTATTAAATTTCAACTGCCACTTGTCTGCCAATTCTGCTAGCCTATCTATGTCCTGTTGCAGTCAATTTGTATCATCCTCATTGTTTGCCACACCTCCAAGTTTGGTATCATTGGCAAATTTTAAGATTTACTCTGTATTCCAATATCCAAGTCATTTATATACATCAACATAACAATGGTTATAACACTGACCAGTGGGGAACATCACTGTCTACCATCCTCCAATCTGAAAATCTGAAAACAATCATTTACCATAATTTGCTGTTTTCTGTCCTTGAGCCAGTTTTTTTTTTAAATCAAAGCTGACACTGACCCCCCTATTCCATGATCCTCAATTTAGTTAACTAGCCTTTTATGTGGTACTTTGTCAAACACTTTCTTGAAATCAAATAGACCATATCCAAAACATTCCCTTCATAAACTTTCTCTGTTACTTCATCAAAAAATTCAATTAGATTAGTCAAACATGATCTGCCTTTTTCAAATATATGCTGGTTCTCCTTAATTAACTCAAACCTCTCCAAGTGCCTGTTAATTTATTCCTTGATTATTGTTTCCAAAACCTTATCCACCACTGATGCTAAACTGGCCAGCCTGTAGTTAGTAGCAATATCTTTACACACGTTCTTGAATAGGAGTGTCACATTTGCCAATCTCCAATCCTCTGGCATCTTCCCCTCATATCTAGGGAAGATTGGAAGATTATGGCAAGCACTTTCGCTATATCTACTCCCATTTCCTTCAGCAACCTGGAATGCAAGCCATCCAGAGCAGGCGACTTATACACTCTAAGCATAGCCAGCCTTCCAGTACACCCTGCCTATCAATTTTCAACCCATCCATTGCATCTCCACTCCTACCAATATTTTATCAGATGACTCTTCCTTACTGAATACCGATACAAAGTACTCATTGATTATTCTAGCCTTGTCCTATGCCTCTAAGCATATATCACTTCTTTATCCCAAATAGGCCCTTCTCCACCTCTTACTACCCACTTACTATTTACGTGCTGGTTTTTTCTGAACACGTTGTATCCCTGAATGTTAAGCGCACAGTCCTCACCAATTTTAAGCCACATTTCTGTTATTGCCACTACATCATAATCCCACACGGCTCTTTGTGCCTGTAGCTCACCATTCTTATTCACCACACTTTGTTCATATATGCATTCTGAACCAGTCCTTGTATCCCAGAAAAGATAGGGAAGGAAAAAAGGGAGATGGTTGGCAGCATTGAATGGGGAAGACATTGTAGTGCTGGAAAGAGAGGATGTCCTTGAGGGGGCATGGACAAATCCATTTGGTTAGAGTTGAGAAGCAAAATGGGTATTATCATGCTACTGGGGGTATTCTACAGGCCTCCAAATAGTAAGAAAGATAGAGGAGCAAATCTGCAGGGAAATCACAGAGATGTGTAAGAATTATAGAGTGGTGATACTGAGGGACCTTAATTACACAAATATCAATTGGGATAATGTTAAAGTAAAAGTAAGGAGGGGGAGGAATTTCTGAAATGTGTTCAGGAGAACTTCCTTGACCACCTCGGTCCAACTGGGAAGGAGGCATTGCTGAATCTGGTGCTGGGAAATGAGTTGGGCCAAGTAGACCAACTGTCTGTGGGGGAACAATTGGGCAATGGTGATCACTGTATCATAAGGTTTAGATTAGTAATGGAGAAGGGCAAGGAACAATCCAAAGTAGAACTTCTAAATTGGAAGAGGGCTAACTTCTTAGTCTGCCCCTTTCTAATATGATACTACTTCCTTCTCTAGTTCTATCCAACATTCTCACTCCTTTATGCATCTTATTCCTCTTTTCTGCTTCTATATGCTGGTGTCAATCCCCCTGCAAATTTAGTTTAAACTCTCCCCAACCACACAAGTGAACCTCCCTACAAGGACATTGGCGCCAATCTTGTTGAGGTGCAAATCAGCCCTTTTGAATAGGTACCTCCTGCCCCAGAACTGGATCCAATGCCCCAAGAATCTGAAACCCTAGGTCTTGCACCATGTCTTAAGCCACACATTGATCCTCCCTATCTTCCTATTTCTATTTTCGCTGGCGTGCGGCACTGGGCATAATCCAGAGATTATGACTTTCAAGGTCCTACTCTTTAACTTCCTTCCTAGCTCCTGAAAATCTTGCATAGGACATCAATACCTGTTCTCTCTATGCCTTGACCACATAATTTAGGCTGGCACTTTTGTGGAATTCTGAGGGAGTGCTGCACTGTTGGCGGTGCAATTTCTTTGAATGAAACATTAAACCAAAGTCCAACATTCCCTCTCAGAAATGTGCAAAAAATCCCAAGACACTATATAAAGAAAAGCAGAAGTGTTCTCCTGGTGCCCTGGCCAACATGTATTCCTTCAACTTTGTCATTTATTTTCTCATTACTGCTTGAGGGAGCTTGTTGTGTGCAAATTGGCTGCCATGTTTTCCACATTACAACTATGACTACACTTTAAAAGTGCTTCATTAGCTGCAAAGCACTTTGGGATACCCTGAGGTCATGAAAGGTGCTATATAAATGCATGTCTTTCTTCTGAGGTTTTGCATACACTGCTGCTAGTTGAATGAAATATTCAGTTAATTGATCATTTAGCTGCTTGAGAACTATGAAAGAGTCATGATTGCAAATGTTCCATGATTGGTCAGTGTTCTTTCATTCTGTTTGTTAAATTTGTATTGCATCAAATCACCATCTAGAAAGTACAATTTGTTAAATCTAGTAAAAAGAGACATCTGGCTCTTTAATTGTAAATCATGGAAATGATGGTCTCATATCACATTACCATATGCAGTGAGTTGATGAAATTTCAATAAATATTTTTCTCCACATCATTAAATTACAGTAATTTTATTTTAAAAGCCAATGATAATAATTGCATATTATTACTGTCAGTTTTTGACTCAGAATCTATCAGTCAAAATGTCCTGTATTATAGGCATGATTATTTAAACCAAAGTGTGGAATTGTGGAAAAGATTTTCTCCTAGGTATGTGCTGAATAAGTGGATGTGGTTAAAAAACTTATTGGGTATCAACTTATACATGACAGCCATCAAAGCAGAGAGGTCAAATACCAAAAAAGCAAATGAAATGCAATCTTGGCAGAAGTTCTATCAGAGACAAAAGAATATTTTACTAATGGTGATCCTACAGATGTCATAATTGAGTTGTAATTGATATCAGATTTTAGACTGAGTGGATCCACATGCATATGTGTACATGGGCAAGGGACATTGTTGTACATCTAAGTTGTTATACATCTGTGATTCTGTGCATTTGCTGCAGAGTCATGGCTAGAATTTGGGGGCAGGTTACGTGAACGACATTAGACAAATATACAAAGCCGTGCACGCAGCAAAAGTATGTCTTAAAGGGCCAGTTTCATCTTGACAACTACCTTGAGCAGATGCTCACATATGTGGACTAGCTTGAGTTGCTTCCAGTAATCATAGCATCCAAATAATGTAATCAACACCACAGAGCACCACTGGTCATATGTGAAAAGCATCATGCTGGCAACACTCAAATGAAACTGTTAAGCTGCAGGCAAGAAAATTGATGATTTAAGTTGTTAAGTGGACCTATCAAATTTAATGTTCCAATTTCAAAAAGTGAATCACGAAAGTGTCTGGTGCTTGGAACACACTGTGGAGCAGAGTGACAGAGGGGAGGAATTGCTGTTCCATGTGTGCGCCATACTTTCTTGTATACAAAGTCTATGAAATGAATAGAGTTAAAGGACTCAATCTTGTCAAATGCCTTATTTTTGTAAGTGCTTGGCTGGCCTTTTGTTGACTTTTAGGAGTTGTCCAGACCTATTTCATTATTAGTCCTGGCCCTCCGTTCTTCCTGTCCCAATTATATTGCCTGAAGAACATGACGACCATTGAGACTGGGAAAAATGTTACAGCTCTTGAAAGATTAGTTTAAAAATTGACCATGAAATTTAGACACAATAGATGCTTAGTAAGCTTTGCTAACCTTGAGGTTATTATGTCCTTCAGTGTACTCGCATTCAATCAAATTCTTGAACATCTCTTTATATTTTCCTCATTTCCTTCTAATTATTTTCTTGTGAAATGACATGTAATAAAACAAGTATTAACACATCAATATGGAGAAATCACATCCCAACCTTCCCCCCACCCCTTCAGATTCTGTTTGCTAATTTGTTCTTCTTCGCCGTTGTTTGAATAGTTCTGCAAAGAGAACCAACTCCACTTACTAGTTCATGAATAAAGTCTGCCTGTACTCTTGGTTTGTCCATTAAGTTATTGCCAATTGTCCCTTGTTCTTTTGGACATGCACAGCAACATGCTTGTTATATTAGTGCTAAAATGATTCTCCAGTTAACACCTCCCTTTCTGGATCTTAGTTCATTATCATACAATGGAATCAAAGAAAAGAATCACTAGTCTTTTAACTTGACTGTGTCTCATTGATTATACAATCATATGGAAACATTTCTGCCAAACTGGATACTTCTAAATATGCCAAGAAGTCAAACATGAGAGCTAGGAGCAAGGGTAGGCCATACCACATCTCAAGACTGCTCTGCCATTCAATAGGATCATGGCTGATCTTCAACTTCAACTTCACTTTCCGGCCCATCCCCATATCCCTTGATTCCCTTAGAGTCCAAAAATCTATCGATCTCAGTGTTGAATATACTGAAAGACTGAGCATCCACAACTCTCTGGAGCAGAGAATTCCTAAGATTCACAATCATCTGAGTGAAGAAACTTCTCCTCAACTCAGCCCTAAAATTCCGACCCCTTATTCCAGACTCTCCAGCCATGGGAAGCAGCCTCACTGCATCTACTCTGTCATGTCCTCTGTGGATGGCTCACCACCACCTTCTCAAGGACAATTAGGGATGGGCAACAAATGCTGGCCTTATCAGCGATGCTCACATTCCATGAAATAATTAAAAAAAAGAATCATACACTAATACAAAAGCAAAATACTGCAGATGCTAGAAGCCTAATACTAGTTGTGGAGAGAGAAACAGTGTTAATATTTCAGGTCAATAACCTTTCATTCAGTTCAATGAAAGGTCATTGACCTGAAATGTTAACTCTGTTTCTTTCTCCGCAAATGCTGCCTGACCTGTTGAGTATTTCCAACATTTTCAGTTTTTACTTTTCTCTGAGATCACTTCTCGTTCTTCAAAATACCAGAGGGTGCAGGCAATTCTATTCAATCTCTCCTCATTGGACAATCCATTCATCCCAGGAGTCAATCTAGTGAACCTTTGTTGCATCACCACTAAGGCAAGAATATTCTGCCTTAGGTGTGGAGACCAAAGCTGTACACAATACTCCAGGTGTGGTCACCCCAAAGCACTATACAATTGCAGCAAGACTTCCTCACTCATGTACTCCAATGTGTTTGCAATAAAAGCCAACATACTGTGCTCAGAGGCTGGGAATTCTGTGGCAAGTAACCCACTTCCTGACTCCCCAAAACCTGTCCACCGTTTACAAGGCTCAAGTCAGAGGTGTGATGGAATACTCTCCACTTTCCTGGATGAGTGCAACTCCAACAATATTGAAGAAGCTCAACACCATCCAGGACAAAGCAGCTCACTTGATTGGCACCCCATCCACCACCTTAAACATTCACTCCCTCCACCACCGGCACTCAGTGGCAGTAGTGTGTACCATCTACAAGATGCATGGCAGCACTCGCCACATTTCGTTTGACAGCACCTTCCAAACTCACAAACTCTACCACCTAGAATAATAAGGGCAGCAGACACATGGGAACATCACCATCTGCAAGTTTCCCTTCAAGTCACACACCATTCTGACTTGAAATATATCGCTGTTCTTTCACTGTTACTGGGTCAAAAACCTGGAACTGTGGATATGACTACACTACAAGGACTGCAGCAGTTCAAGAAAGTGGCTCACCATCACCTTCTCAAGGGCATTTAGGGATGGGCAATAAATGCTGTCCTTGCCAGCGACACTCACAAACTACTGCTACCAGTGTTTTCTGCCCCTTGTTATTTTTTATCTGCACCCAAACTGATTCTACTTCCTGATCTTCTGAGTCTAGATCGTTCCTCACTACTGTCCTTATGTCATCCTTTAATATCAGGGCTGCCGTCCCTCCTTTTTTATTTTGCCTGTCTTTTCAAATCATCGAGTACTCTGGAGTATTTAGTTCTCAACCTTGGTCACCATGCAACCACATCTCTTTAATAACTATTAGATCAAACACATTTATCTCGATTTGTGGCATTAATTTGTCTCTCTTTTTATGAACAATTCATGCATTCAGATAAAGCAACTTTAATTTTAACTTTTTACCATTTTCCCTGATTTGATCTTGTTCACTGGTACACTATTACTGTCAAACTCTCTGTTCCCATCCTACATCTCAATGTAAGTTATAATATAAGTTGCATCCATGGGATTAGGATGAAACCATTTCTTACATTTGATAAATTTGGTAAAAGTTCTGATTTACAGATAGCATGCAGTCTCATCAATAAAATTTGTAGAGAGCCAAGAAAATCAGCTGAAATAGGAAGTGAACAATGAATCATCTGCAAGTGCTAAGTGAAAATATATCAACTTTAAGTTTCCCTTCTTCATTTTTTGATTGGCTTTGCATAAGTGTTTCCCACCTTTAAATCTGTATTGTTCTGCATGAGGATTCTATTTAAGTCCTTCTGAAGGCCTACTCCTTATCCCTACCTTTTGTACAATGAGTTTTATTTTATATGATTGATTTCTTGCTTATTGCTTTCATTTCAATATGTCAAGCACTTTATTGCTGTCTTCCCAGAAAACCTCTTCCTATCCTCACCCATAAGGATCTTTCCTCTTCTTTTCCTGTTCAGCCCTTTAGCAGTTCTAATGAGCTCTTAATTTATCATACTTCTTGCTCTCAAAACAAGTCACGACAGGCTGACCCCATCGGAATAATGGATTGATTGTGAGCCTGCTACAGTTCCATGGACCATTTGTCACTCAAGCACTCCATTACTTTATCATTGCTCTAAGCATGGTATTTGACTGATTGATACATTATCATCCCTATGAAAGATTGTGTGATGGTAAAAGGATAAAGTAAACATGTAAGAAGTGTAGAACAGCTGTTTCTATTTTTATTGCTACATCTAAATGTAAGTTATAATATAAGTTGCACCCATGGGATTAGGATAAAACCATTTCTTACATTTGATAAATGCCGGAACTTCAGACACAAATTCCATTGGTTTCTGTTTTCAGTGAGCCAAGTAATCACACTCAGAATTAGTTGAAAGAAGCACAGGTTCACTAAAATGCATTATAAATATGTACTGTTTTCATTATTATTTGTGTCATTTATTATACTGCACAAAATACCTTCATTTAGTACAGTATAGGTAATGGTGCTGTTAATTCCATACCGCTTCCAGCAGGTTTGCCGTCTTATATTGTTGCAAGTACTTTTCTAGCCAGAAACTTTCTGTCGGTTTGCTACCCAAAAACTATTGTCTCTGAGTGTCCTTGCATAATCAGGCAATCCACCTGCCAATTAACATGCATTAAAACAAGGACTGGTGGTGCTGCCATCCCAAATCTCCTGGGTTTATGCTCACAATGCTCTAGGGATGTGTTAAGTGCAACTGCTGATGAGATCAGCTGAAACTGGCAAAAATGAGTTGTTTTTGAGCCTGAAAACTGCTGAAGGTTTGAGTAGTGATTACTACAGATGTGAATGTCTTTTTGATGCACTTTTTCTTATTGCATTCAGTGTACACTGCCTTGACCTTGCTTCTATTTGCCTGTTGGAGTTGAGACCTCTTTGTGATTTTGATCCTGCGCACGCCCCCTCCCCCCCCCCGCGCCCCACTACTCCCACAGTGAGAACAGTAATAGCAATGCCTTATCATAGATGATAAGGAAAGGCTAGAGAGAATGAGAAAAGGAGAGTGATGTGGCATTGCATCCCACCAGATATTACTTTGGTCTCCAAAATAGTATACAGCACAACATTGGTCTGATAAGGACCTTAATGATAGCCGTGCATTACAAGAGCACCAAGAAGCAATAGGGCAGCAGTACGAGCCACAGTCATCTGCTCACACTGCTCTGTCAGTGGTTGTGAAGATCACTTCAAAATTTGCTCTCATGAAACATAAATTTAATTTTAGTCACCGTTACCAACTTGAATGAAAATAAGTAGATTTGGTGGTAGTCTAGTTTGCCATAAATAATGGGCTGAATTTTACCGGCCCCTCGACGCTGCGGGTTGCGGTGCGGGGCCGGTAAAATGTTGCGGGGAGAGGCCAGCCTCGACCCACAATGTCGAGACGGGCCCGCCGCATTTCACTGGCGGCGGCGGGACTTTGGTGCGCCCCCCCACCCCCCGGCCGCACGGCAGCGGCACGACAATTAACATATGGTAATGCTTACTAACCTATGCTGATTATGCCGCCCGCCTCCTCTCCACAGACACTGCCGGATTTTTCGTTGAACGGGCGGCCGTCACGTGCCGTCCCGTTCACGATCTGAAAAGCCGGCGAGTCCTCACACTGCATTACAGAAGGGAGGAGGGAGGGAAGGATTCACAGGGGTCTAACTCTGCATTCTTAAAGGGAGGAGTGAGGGGGGATAAACAGGGGTTTAACTCTGCATTCTGAAAGGAAGGGGGTCTGGGATTAGTGGAAGAAAAACTGTGCTGGCATGATGAGAGGTACCGTGTGCCGTCCCTCCGTTAACAGTGTACGCACTGTGTTTGTGAGGGGCCATTGGCACATTAAGCACCCAGTGTGTGGGGAGGGTGCCAGAAAGGGCAGGAACATTAAGATTTTATGGATGGTGGGGGCAATCGATTCAGCTGATAGGATCTTGATGTGGTCATGTTGTGCCACTCTGAATGTTGGCCAAGATGGGCAATGCCATGGCACGCCACATAGTTGATCCAGGAAAGCAGCTGATGTACCAATCAGCACCAGTCCCTGCCCTGTTAGGAACCTTCGAATACTTGCAGGGTTCAACTTTATTTATCACATGGAAATAGGTATGGCTCATCCTACATTGTGTGATCCTCTGCACATGAGGATCTGTATGCGCCAGAGGCAATACCAACAAGCAGGTGCGATCCATGTAGAGGCCCCCGGTCGTGAGCAGCAGCCCCCAAGGGGAGCCCACCATTTTGGTTGCTGTGCATCTACAGGCCCCACATGACATGCCATCGGATGTCAGAGCACCAGTGTCAAAGGAGATTGCGCATATAGAGAGGGTGATGACACATCTCTGTGCCCTGCTCAAGGATGACCTGCAGCCCATGGGCTCCAGTGGACATCCCATGCCTTTGTTACTCATAGTAGCAGCAGTTCTCAAGCCTGACGCCTCTGCAGCTTTTCAGAGGCCCACCAGAGATATTTGTGCGGTCACACAGTCAGCAGTGCACCACTGCTGACACTGATGGAAGGTGTCATCAGCAGTGCCATCAAGCAGCACTTGCTTAGCAATAACCTGCTCAGTGACGCTCAGTTTGGGTTCTGCCAGGGCCACTCAGCTCCTGACCTCATTACAGCCTTGGTTCAAACATGGACAAAAGAGCTGAACTCAAGAGGTGAGGTGAGAATGACTGCCCTTGACATCAAGGCAGCATTTGACCGAGTATGGCATCAAGGAGCAAAACTGAGGTCAATGGGAATCAGGGGGAAAACCCTCTGCTGGCTGGAGTCATACCTAGCGCAAAGGAAGATGGTTGTGGTTGTTGGAGGTCAATCATCTCAGCTCCAGGGCATCACTGCAGGAGTTCCTCAGGGTAGTGTCCTAGGCCCAACCATTTCCAGCTGTTTCATCAATGACCTTCCTTCAATCATAAGGTCAGAAGTGGGGATGTTCGCTGATGATTGCACAATGTTCAGTACCATTCGCAACTCCTCAAATACTGAAGCAGTCTATGTAGAAATGCAGCAAGACCTGGACAATATCCAGGCTTGGGCTGATAAGTGGCAAGTAACATTCGCGCCACACAAGTGCCAGGCAATGACCATCTCCAACAAGAGAGAATCTAACCATCCCCCCTTGACATTCAACGGCATTACGATCGCTGAATCCCCCACTATCAACATCCTACGGGCTACCAATGACCAGAAACTGAACTGGAGTAGCCATATAAATACCGTGGTTACAAGAGCAGGTCAGAGGCTAGGAATCCTGCAGCGAGTAACTCACCTCCTGACTCCCCAAAGCCTGTCCACCATCTACAAGGCAAAGTCAGGAGTGTGATGGAATACTCTCCACTTGCCTGATGGGTGCAGCTCCAACAACACTCAAGAAGCTCGACACCATCCAGCACAAAGCAGCCCGCTTGATTGGCACCCCATCTACAAACATTTTCTCCCTCCACCACTGACGCACAGTGACAGCAGTGTGTACCATCTACAAGATGCACTGCAGCAATGCACCAAGGCTCCTTAGACAGCACATTCCAAACCCGCGACCTCTACCAACAAGAAGGACAAGGGCAGCAAATACATTGGAACACCACCACCTGCAAGTTCCCCTCCAAGTCACACACCATCCTGATTTGGAACTATATCGCCGTTCCTTCACTGTCGCTGAGTCAAAATCCTGGAACTCCCTTCCTAACAGCACTGTGAGTATACCTACCCCAAATGGACTGCAGTGGTTCAAGAAGGCAGCTCACCATCACCTTCTCAAGGGCAATTAGGGATGGGCAATAAATGCTGGCCTGGCCAGTGACGCCCACATTCCCTGAATGGGTAAAAAAAAACTGCATCAGGGAGGTCACCAATGCCCTGCACCAAAGGGCCAGTGAGGATGTCCGCTTCAGGACGGGCTCTCACTGCCAGGCCCAGAGGGCCAGTCGTTCTGGCACCATTGCCGGAGAACCATAGGTTATAATTTTCATAGACAGCACTCATGTGTCCATCAGGCCTACTGCCAGGCTACCACCTGCAGACATCACCATTAAAGGAGCCCTCTCAATCTAGGTGAAGCTGGTATGTGAACACCGCAACTGCTTGCAGCGAATGTGTGACCGCTTCTCAGGCAGCTGCCATGACACCTGGGTGTTGTGCCAGTCCCAGCTGCCACCGCTGTTCACTGAACTGGCTCAGATGGAGGGGTGGCTTCTTGGAGATAAGGGCTATCCTTTGCAGAAATGGCTCCCGACACCAGTGACAGATTCCACCACTGCTGCAGAGGAGAGTTACAATGCCAGCCACTGCGCTACATGAGCCACTATTCAGCCCGCATGCTGAAAGAGCGCCTCCAATGCCTGGATGGACAGAATGATGCCCTGTACTACAGGCCGAAAAAGGCCAGCTCCTTTCTTTGCTGCTCTGCACAACTATGCACCCAATAGGGGCTGGGCCTGGCATGACGAGGAGAGACATTCTTGGACTATGAGGATGCCGAAGACCTACAACATGACAGAAGCATGGGAGGGCAGATGGCACCCAGGCTCTGCACGCAGGGCTAGCAGTGAGCTAGGGATGTACAGAAGTGGCTTATCAGACAAAGGCTTTCTGCTCCATAGGAACCGACATGAGCTCTGCAAGCCACACATCACACACGCTCACCTGCTGCGCACCAGTCCACATCTGCAGCATCCCTGTGTAAACCATTGGAGGCTGCAGCTGGCTGAGCCAATGTCCATGTCACTGAGTCCGTGGAGACGTTCATGAGTAATGGTGGCATGGCAATGATGTTATTGCATACGTTGGCTCTCCTGAAGGGCCAACGGTGCAAAGTGATGTGACAATGGCGCTACTTGCTGGCACACATCATTCACACAGAGGAAAGGACACACATGTTGGTGAGGAACATTTAGTGAAAGATGTATTTACATTGCTGTGACACCTGTGCATTCCCATTTGAGTCAGTGTGTTCTCTGTAAATCTCTGTAATACCTTTTATGGTCTATTTAAGTCTCACGTCCTGGAATGTGTAAAATTAAGATTATTCATCCATGTGTGGCACGCCTACAAGAAGGAATGTTACACTTGAGTGGGAGAAAAGGATCATAACTTCACAGGACACTGGGACACAGCAGGGTAAGTATGTGGCAGCAAAGCAGAAAGTGCTGGGGTAACTCAGCAGGTCAGGCAGCATTTGTGGAGAGAGAAGCAGAGTTAACTTTCAGGTCTGTGAACTTGGACAATTTAACTCTGCTCCTCTCTCCACAGATGCTGCCTGACCTGCTGGATTTCTTCAGGACTTTCTACTTTGCTGCCTGATTGGCAGCAGCCTCACTCTTCAGTAGTCAGTTAAGTATTTCTTTAACAGCTGTCAGGAAGCAGGTGCTGGAACACTTAAAATAGGGCCCCAGCACCTGCTGCATAGCTGTCAAAGACTCTCTCACTGCGCTGAATGTCCATCTTCACCCCACGTAATATAGGGAGGGGGGCTCGGCGCAGTGATTCTAATGAGCCCCGGTGGCCGGCGAATGCCCGCCGAGTTCAAAGGGCGCCTCCGCAGACGGTGGCGAGCCAATTAAATTCAGCCCAATATGTGGATCAGAGTAGTATAAAGCAAAGCTTCATTTTAATCACCTGACAGAAATGAACCAAAAGGTAACATGATAATTGCAACTATCTTCACCTTTTTTAAAAGAGGCTCTTAGTTCTTCAGCCACCTATTGTCTCAAGTTTCTTTGATTTTCTCCTATTTTCAACTTCTCTATTTATTGTAAGCTAAATTCAGAATCCAAAATTATCTGAACTGGACCATTTGGAGAATTATTTGTCACATCATTCAGAATAAATTGAGATATGACATATGGTAGGTGTAACATGTCTGGGAGGAGAAAGGTGACTTTGGACCCACGGCCCCCCAAAGCTTCTGTTTCTATTGTAGATTAATTGATAACTAGGATTAGTCAAAAACTCCCTTATCATTGTATCATGTGACTGGCAGGATGGTAGAAGGTGAAGTAGGTGGACTTTTGTCTTTTTTTCATCCAGCCATTCCTATTTTCCTAACCTTTAGGCCAATTGAAAAATTTATCATTGTGCCTGAACCTACCTGTACTTTTAAACCAAATAATGACAGGTTAAAATGTTACAACATACATTAAACCATTTTTAGCGACCTGTTTCTTTATTTACCTATTATGAATCCAAATCTGGTGATTTCTTGATGTGCATGCATTCAGTCTCTGAAGTTTTAGCATTGGTGTGCACTGGTGGTCTAGTGATGAGTGTGCACCAAATTATTGATGGTCCGAAGGGTGATCTGTATATGTCGTGGTGCCTCTGGAAATCAAAGGACAACATTGATTGCTTTCAAATGATATTGCTTTCTGGTGTAGCTGTGCAAATTTGGGGTTTCTCAACATGAACATTCAAAGAAACAAGTTTAGATAAAGGACAGTGTACAGATAGTTTAGATTTAGTTACTTTACTCAGAGGCTACTTGTATGTGATGGAATGCCTAAATAAACAATGGAGGTAGATAATAGAGTGGAAAATTTTAAGCAACAATGTGAGAGAATGCCCAATTCAGGAGTATTAGTCTTTGAGACTCACCAGTTGAAGTACAAAGTCTTTTCCCTGTAAATAAATATCAAGACTTATTTTTGAGGAGGTAGTCTTTAACGTAGAGCTGGCATTCTGTGTCAGATATATTGAAATCAAAGAAATAATCTATCATGTGTGCCCGATTCCCAGCACTGGTTTTATGTTTCAGCACTAAGTTGAAAATTAACCTATTTATCTCTACTTTTTTTACTGTATCAAAAATCCAGCCGCATTTACTATTTTATTAATGACATTTATATTTACTTACAAAAAAGTAAGACAATAGACTGCTATACAGCGTGATATATACATTATCGTTGTACAGCCTGACACAAATGTTCTACAACTACTATCTATTATCCACCATCTATCAACTATCTACTACCAATCTAAATGTCACCATTACATAGTTCTTTGTTTTTGAAATTTTAAGTTAATAACATAACTGCAATATTTACTAAGAAATTTTACTGTCATTTGTAAACCATTTTAAGACAGTATTTCTGTTGGAAATCTGAAGCATGTAAATTTTCTCTGTCAAGAATATCTGTGAAAACAAGATTACATTAGATTTGGTGGGTTAATAATACCAAAAGGCTATCAAAATATTCAATAAAATCTATTAGTGCCAGTAACTCTGTTTTGTTTGTGCACACTCATTCATTTATTCTGTATCAGTGCCTGTGGCAGATGTGTGGCACATGGTTTAAATTCAGATGGGAATTATTGGATGTGCTATTTCTATAGAAACCTTATAAACCACAATCAACACAAGAGTCAAACCAATTCTCCCCCCTCCAGAAGTTTTGCTGGGCCATTTTCAATAGGTACAGACTTCTCTGACTCTACGTTTCTATAGTTCGAGACTATCTGAACAGCTATTTCTTTCAAATTTGATTCATGACCAAGGCATGATGAAGGGTCAGTGAGTCAGGATCTATTGGACTTGCTGCTCTCATGTACCTTGGGGACTGTACAGCTCGGCCACAAAGATCAGATCAGCATAACCATTCAGAACATGCAGAATTGCATTTGGCAGGTCGTATAAGATGAGGTCACCTTAATGAGGAAAAGCAACTGCACAATCCTCTCCATAGCAAAACAAAACAAAGTTCAACTCATCTTAGCATAATTTTTCTTGGAGAATGTGATAAAAATGTAATATGTTCTCAATATTATGCACCAAAACAGCTTGAGATAGTTTCCACTTTGGCTGCAATTGGCGATTCTGGTGCAAGTTGCACCCAAAATTGTTCATGCTTTGCAAACTGTTTCACCGTCCCCCACTGTCACCCCCCACCCCCACCGAGTTCCTGCTCAAACTGAATCTGCCATGAACCAGAATCGGCAGTGTAATTTTTCTTCAAAAAAGATTCCTTGATACATTTAACAGTGGCCACTTGGTGCAGTTTGATTAATACGGCTGACCACAAAAAATAAGCATTTTAAATCACAATGTCAAACCATAACCTGTAAGTAACCCAATTTCAAATTCCTGAAAGTGATTTTAAAAAAATAGAAAACTATTTCCTAGTTATATTGGGGTACAGTAGTCAGTTCCTTAGTAAATGAAATAAAAATTCATCCAAAATCTTTCAAGACTTACTGATCAGCATCCTTGCGCCCAAAAGATCCTGTTTAATTTTCGGAGCCTCCTCGATGACCTGCAAATGAGCACAATAAGTAAAAGCTCCCAATGAAGGTTAATTCACCCTGGGGTCATGGCCAGTTTTATAGATGGGGCCTGCTTTTCGCACAATGTTTTTAAAACAATGCAAGATCGCAGCAACACTAGTTGCACTGAACACAATCTGAGTTTAAAATTCTGTAATCTTTTGCATTGGTTATACCAATCTCAGGGTAAATGCTTCAAAGAAACAACTTAGTTGAACGGAAACTCCAGGCCCTTATGCTGTGGATTCTTTTTGTGAATTCCATGAATCCTAGTACAACATTACTATCCTACATAGATCTACAGGAAGATCAAATTGAAGCGGAAGCTAGCAGTCATGCTATTTTGTCCATAACAGAGTGATGATACACAAATAGGTTAGGTAGTCATTGCTGTGAAAATCCTTCATACAGTTTGCCATTTATGAATTGTACTGCATATTCAGTAATGGCATTCATAAGCAACCCATTCTAGAAAGTATATTAGTTTATGTATGCTAATTGAACAATTTAGGATCCACCGATTGTATAACTCTGTGGTTGAGTTTTGATCTCACTTTGGGGTGCACACAGACAGCATGGAGTATGGTGAGATTTTAATTCATTTAAAACCCATCCACATGCACAGAGCTAAAATCGGGCCCTATCTCCACTGTGTTGTGAAACTGGGTTAAAGAAACAGTTGTGCATTCTGTTGGATATCTTGTCTACTTATAAACTTAGCACAGTTTTTTTAAGAAAGCTCATGCTCCAATCTGAGAGCACAAGCATTTAGGGAGTGGACCCTTACAGAGAGTGTGTAAAGCTTCTTTGTATAAGGAAACCAGAATGGCGTTTGCAGCCCAGAGCAGCATACATGTTACTGACTCAGATCTGGACTTTACACTTGATGCTCTGAGACCTCTAGTTTAGTATAACCACAGCATTAACAGAAGTAATTCCATTTCTGTCTCTAATGACTTGAATGAACTTTTGCTTTCTGATTGTTCATTGAAACACTGGGGTTCAAAGCAGGGAACATAGCAATTTAGAAAATTGTAACTTCCATCACAATCCATTCATCAGAAGCAGTGACCTCTATCACTAAAGAATGGAACCCGATGCCAAGGCTGCAAGCAGCAGGTGTGAATACTTAGAAGTGTACATTAACAGTGTGACAGCTATACGACCACAAAACATTGCATGGGCTGGTGTTGCTATGACAACGAACAAGCTTAATTTATCGCCTTTCACCGCTAAGTTAGGAAGATTTTTTCACTATTAAAGGATGTTTTATTCCTATTATTATTCTTTTTCTCCTCTCCTGCTTCATTCTTACTTTTCTACTTTTGCTATCATTTCATTGTTTTCTGTTTCTTTTTCTAACTTTGTAACCTTTCAAAAGTTTGTTTCTCATGCTGTACTTTCTTATTTCTTTATCTTACTCATTTATCTTTTGATATCATCTCCCTTCACCACCCTCCCCATGTAATAATGTTTCCCTCTTTACAAGCCACAAAAATGAAATATTTTAAGTTCACAACAGCAATTTGTATTATATAGCAGCTTTAATGTAGTAAAACGTGCCATGGTGCTTCACAGGCACATTATCAAACAAAATTTGGCACAGAGCCACATAAGGAGATATTGGGGCAGATGACCAAAAGCTCGGTCAAAGCGATAGGTTTTAAGGAACGTCTTAAAGAAGAAAAGAGAGGTAGAGAGGCGGAGAGGTTTAGGAAGGGAATTCCACAGCTTAGGGCCTTGGCAACTGAAAACATGGCTGCCAATGGGGAAGGGATTAAAATCAGGACTGCTCAAGAGGACAGAATTGGAGGAGCAGAGATATCTCGCAGGGTTGTGGGGCTGGAGGAGATTACAGAGAAAAGGAGTTGGTTTGAAAACAAGGATGAGAATTTTAAAATCGAGGTGTTGCTTAACCAGGAGCCATGTAGGTCAGCAAGCACAGGGGTTATGTCTGTACAGGACTTGGTGCAATTTAGGACTTGGGCAGCAGAGTAAAATATATTTTTAAAACTCTTTTTAAATGTGACCCTTTATTGTGTGCCATGAGAACCTCACCAACTTATCATTTTGGATGATCAGTAGTGTGGCTGCACATTATTTTATATATATATACACATATATATATATGATACCCACATACCCACAATCTATGGCCCTGTATTGCTTAAAATTATTTCCAACATGTGAGTGTGATCTATACTTAGTTATTAAAATCTGTGTTCACAGCCAATACAACTATCTACGTAATTCATTCCAAGGACTAAATTTGTTCCCTACTTCTATTTTTTCCAGATAAAATTCATTTTCCCTGAATCAAAACAGGTGACGATGCCAGCCTGAAGAACTTTAAGCACTGCTTACGGCCTCCATAATATTTCTAGGTACAGCTTGGTACCAATCTCCACTCTGTGTTATGTATATTGAAAATGCAACAGTATTTATAAAAAAACATGTTGATACACAGAAGCAATCATACCTCTTAATTTGCTATTTATTTTTAATAAACAGGTTTTAAGTGGTTTTACTCATCATAAACCACATTCATATTTCAATTAGAATTTCTTGGTGAGGTTCCTTCAAATCCTAACTAAAACTCATATCCTGCATTTTGAAACACATTTAAAAAAAGTTTAGATGATGTACCAATATAGAGAGTGACCTGTAACAGTGAACACTGTTCTGTCTTTTGGGTGATATATTAAATTGAGGCCCCATCTGCCCTCGCAAGTTAACGAAAAAGATCCCATGGTAATATTTGAAGAAGTGCAGGGGAGATCTTCTTCATGTCCTGGCCAATATTCAGCCCTCAAACAACAGCGCTAAAATAGATCAACTGCTTAATGTTCCCACTGCAATTTGTGGGACTGGCTGCCATACTTGCATATGCAACATCAGTGACTACATTGTAAAAGTAATTGATTGGCTTTAAAGCGGTTTGAAAAGTCATTATATCAATGCAAGTCTTTATTTTATATGAAACACAGTTACGTTGCTCTCCAAAAACAACTTTACCGCAAACTCGCAGACCCTCAGTTTTGTTCACCTTGATGAAAAGCCAGATTATTTGCTTCTTTGTGTACAAAAATCTTTTTTAATGAAATAGAAATTTCTGTGAATGTACTTTAAATGATGACTATATTAACATTTGGACCTAAGGACATTAGAATGTGCTACTCTTGTGAACTGATTTCATGGAAGGTTTTTTTTTTAATGAAAATTGGCAAACTTCTTGCTCATGAAACTTTTTCCCAGTCATATCAGATTTTTAGTAGTTAAATGCTGTGTTCAGGAGTGAAATGTATTACATTAGGCGTTCCTAATTTTAGCTGCACTGCTCTGGTATTTACAGGCTGAAGCTAGATGCTACCTAGAAGTGGAAGGGAAAATTAGAGGGTGAGTTGTTCCTGTGAATTTTTGGGCAGTTTCTGCCACCCAGGTTGAACAACATTATTGAGGGACTAGAAACTGCCTACCCTTTTGGTCAAAATTGGTATAGATCAGGAAGAAATGGGAAAATGAAAGATTTACACTCTCAGAACAAACCAATGAATTAAAGTCAAACTTAATGTCCATTGGTATACTCTCACCTGATTGAAGTTTCCAAAGAGTTTTAAACCTCTATATTATCCATTTACTGGAAACATTTCAGAAGTATGGAGAGGCATCTAATAATGTTAACAGTGCACCTGAACCCCCTGGGTGGATGTTCATCTTCATTGCCCACCTGGTAATCTGTTGGAGCTGATCTCCTGCCCTTGAAAAACCTTCCAGATTCCAATTCATTCCATTGCAATCAGGCAAAGATAAAAATCAACCCCATCATTAATTTTCTGCATAGATTTCTCCGAACACTAACATAGGGATGAAATTCAACTTTGGCAAAAGTGCAAAAATGGGCGGTAGTAGGTCCAAAAACGTGAGAGTGCACTGTGAAATATGTGCTTAATTTTGATTAATTTGTTTGTTAAGTGACTTTCTGTCAAAATTGGCTTCAGTTGCTTCTCTATCTTTCTGATCAGGGTTTTATCTAACTGTCATACAGCCCAACTATCATATTGCAAAACTAGAAGCAAACAACTTATACGCTGAGGTATTTCTTACCAGTTTAGACAAATGTTGGGGGAGGAAAGTAGAGACTTGTTGCCTAATAGCAATGCTGAAGATAGCTTAGTTTTAGAAATAAAACAATTTTATTCAGACAATAGCAATAATGTACTGTTCAAAATCCATCAGGCCAAATTAATAATGGACAGAATGAAAAACGTATTCAGAAAAATACAACAGACAGATGTTGACAGATTGAATCTGCTTACAGTGATCTGTGACCATCCTGTGGTAGATGTGCTATTGCTTTTAATAGGCTGTTCCCTTCCCCAGTATCTTATGTGTCAAATATATTACCCTGGGATATGTCTGTAGGTCTCAAGAAAAAAATATAGTTCTTGTACTATAATTGAATCACAGTATAGCACCTGTCTATAGTTTTGCCATTCAGAACTTGTCATCTTACATTAGTTTCTGAATGGATGATTTGGAATGTGAAAGGTTGGGATTGTTATACTTAGAGACACATCCTGGGGGAAAGGCAAAGGATGTCTTGGCAGCAGATGTCCAGTGATAAATGAAAATGTGTAAAAATTCATTAGCTCACCTGAGGCTATGCTTCACCTTCTAGATGTTTGAAGTTTCTTTATAGCATTATGTAGAATAATGGCTTGGATCTTGTGGTCAGCGGTGAAGCAATAGGACTCACTGCTGACTCTGAACATAAGAACATGAACTAGGAGCAGGAGTAGGCAATTCAGCCCCTCGAGCCTGCTCCTCCATTCAATACGATCATGGCTGATCTCATCTCGGCCTCAACTCCATTTTCCTGCCTGTTCTCCATAACCCTTCAACCCATTTCTAATTAAAAATATGTCTATCTCCTCCTTAAATTTACTCAATGTCCCGGCACCCACCACACTCTGGGTAGTGAATTCCACAGACTCATGACCCTTTGAGAAAAGTAATTTCTCCTCATCTCTGTTTTAAATCTGCTACCTCTTATCCTACAACTATGACCTCTTGTTCTAGATTGCCCCACCAGAGGAAACATCCTCTCTACGTCTACTTTGTCAATCCCCTTAATCATCTTATATACCTCAATTAGATCTCTTCTCATTCTTCTAAACTCTAGAGAGTAAAGGCCTAAACTGCTCAATCTCTCTTCATAAGACAAACCCCTCATCTCTGGAATCAATCTAGTGAACCTCCTCTGAACTGCCTCCAATGCAACTCATCCCTCCTCAAGTAAGGGGACCAAAGCTGTACGCAATATTCCAGGTGCAGTCTCACGAATGCCTTGTACAGTTGCAGCAACACTTCCCTACTTTTATACTCTATTCCTTTAGTAATAAATGCCAAAATTCCATTTGTCTTCCTTATTACCTGCTGCACCTGCATACTAATTTTCTGCGATTCATGCAGGAGGACACCCAGATCCCTCTGCACTGAAGCACTCTGAAGTTTCTCTCCATTTAGATAATAACTTGCCTTTCTATTCTGCCGACTAAAATGGATAACCTCACACTTATTCACGTTAAACTCCATCTGCCAAATTTTGGCCCATTCACCTAACCTTTTCATATCCATTTGTAAAATTCTTATTTCTTTATTGTAACTTACTATCCCACCTATTTTAGTGCCATCTGCAAATTTGGCTATAGTACCTTCTATTCTAGTCATGAATATAGATTGTAAATAGTTGGGGCCCGAGGACCGAATCCTGTGCCACCCCTCTAGTTACATCTTGCCAACCAGAAAAAGACCCATTTATCCCGACTCTCTGTTTTCTGTTGGTTAGCCAATCCTCTATCCAAGCTAATAAATTGCCCCAACCCCATGTGATTTTACCTTGTGTATTAACCTTTTGTGCGGCACCTTATCAAATGCCTTCTGGAAGTACATCTACAGGATCCCCATTATCCACTTGTTACATCTTCGAAGAACTCTAGCAAATTAGTCAAACATGATTTACCCTTCATAAAACCATGTTGACTCTGATGGATTGCATTTTGACTTTCTAAATGTCCTGTTATTACTTCCTTAATAATGGATTCTAACAATTTCCCAATGACAGATGTTAAACTAACTGGTCTATAGTTTCCTATTTACTGCCTCCCTCCCTTTTTGAATAAGGGCGTTATATTTGCATTTTTCCCCCCACTCGAACCTTTCCCGCATCCGGGGAATTTTGCAATATTATAACCAATGGATCCATTATCTCTGCTGCCACTTCCTTTAAGACCCTAAGATGTAGGCCATCAGGCCCTGGGGACTTGTCTGCTTTCAATCCCAATAGCTTGCTCAGTACTTTTTCCCTATTGATGATGATTGTTCTAAGTTTCTCCCTTTCTATAACCTCTGCGTTACCTGTTACTATTGGGATGGTACTAGTGAAAATCGTGAAAACTGAGGCAAAATACTGATTTAGTATCTCCGCCATTTCTGTGTTCCTCACTATTAACTCCCCAGTCTCATCCTCCAAGGGATCAGCATTCACTTTAGCTACTCTCTTCCCTTTTATATACTTATAGAAGCTTTTGCTATCCGTTTTTATACTTCTTTCATAATTTACCTTTGCTCTTTTTATTACTTTTCTCGTAACCCTTTGTTGATCTTTAAAAGTTTCCCAATCTTCCAGCCTGCCACTGGCTTTGCAATATGGTATGCCTTAGTTTTTGTCTTTATATTATCCTTAACTTCCTTGCTTAGCCATGGATGTTTTTCCCCCCTTTACAATCTCCTTAAACATCTGCCACTGCTCATCAACTGTCCTACTTTTTAGTCTTCCTGCGCAGTCCACAAGGGCCAAATCTGTCCTCATGTATATGTAATTACCTTTATTTAACTCCAGAACGTTAGTGTGGGACTCCAGTTTCTCGCCCTTAAACTTAATTTGAAATTCTAGCATGCTATCATCACTCTTCCTGAGAGTATCCTTAACTATGAGATCATTAATTAATCCCACCTCATTACACAATACCAAATCTAGAATAGCCTGCTCCCTGGTTGGTTCCACAGCATATTGCTGCAAAAAACAATCTCTAATACATTCAATTAACTCTCCCCCTGAAGAAAGCTGCCCACAAAGACCCTGTGATTTTTGTGACATGGATTTCCCCTTTCCCAATGTTGTTTTGAATCTGGCAGCAATTTAAGTGGATCTCCATGAATCCAGCACCAATGATGTCATCAAGTAGAGTAAGCAGCGAATCACACACAGCAAACTAGGAAGTAAAATGCACTGACTTTCTGTCACTTCTAATTATATTTTACACAGAGCAAAATAATTGATTGGGATATACACATGGGATTAAGGTAGAAGCTGAAATATCATCAATGCTAAAAAAATGTAAAAATGTGGATTTTTTCATCAAAATGCAGAAATTTGACATTCCACAAATATAAATTTTGTTTTTCAGGACAGATGTTTTTCAACAGGAATTATGAACTTAGTATGCCATTTAAAAGAGCCAGTTACACATCATTCAACAAGATATAACTTTTTCAAGGGTTTTTAACAGCAAAGCGTAGCATAAACGGACAAGTTCTCATCCGTTCAGTGATTTCTATTTAATTGCAGTCTGTGAGGACATCAACAATACACCCGACAGAGAAGCAATGATGGTGAACGCTGACAGTTTGATCATCAATACTACTGCAAAATTCAAGCCAAGATCTTCAATGTATAATTTTGCCTCACTTCGTCCCTTTTTTGACTCAATAATCTCAAAGGTTTTCTTTGATATCATAAAAGAAGTAGGACACGGAATAGTTATAGCATAAACTTACAGTGGCCCAGGTGTTTGTGTCGTATTGATGTTTCCATTTCATCAATCTGGAGAATAAACTGAAAACACTCAGTAACTTCAAAAGCAGCAGCAGGATATTTGAATCATCTGTTTTTGTTTAGGTTAGAGGATTTTAGGGTTAATTTTAAAGCACATGTTGGTGTAGAAATTCAATGAAGGAAATGGATCTTCAGAAATTACCCCAAATTGTCTTCTTTTCCATTACCACACTTAACAACATCAAGCTTACTTTCCTCAGAGCAAGACAATGCCATTCATCTCACACCTCGGTTTTGGTAAATTAGATGGTGGTAATCACACAGCATCAAATTGGGATGACAACTGCAAGAATTGCCAAATTCCAGAGCTGTGGCAAAATAACTGCAATACTAGGTATTTTACTGAGATTGCTGTTCATGTTTGGAGACAGAATGGAAATAGTTTTACTCCATATATTGCCATTCTTTACCTGACCTGGATCCAAAAGTGAAAGAACTCCCATTGTTCAGGCTTAGCTTAATGACAACAGCAAATGTTAAACTGAAGTGATATTATTGGTGCAGATGGATACATTTATACATCCCCCACCACGTACAAAATATTTTGAGATGCTTTGTGCAAACATTTCTGTTCCCCTGCTTTACCATAAGCAATTTTTACAGAGGAAATAATGAATTCTTACTGATTTGTTTTTTAGAAAGTACCACAGGAAATGCAGTCAGAATGTAAGTTTGTTCTTCCAAGTGTGAAAATAAAGTATAATTTGTGACCTTAATTTCAGCCCAAGAGATTCGGACTTTTTCAGTGAAGTGGTGAAGAATAGGCCCTAAACTGTGAGAATCGCCAAAAATCAATGGCAAGGTTTGGAAGAGCATTTGTTAGCTGGTAGTTTTCTGACAAGCGTGAGAATCAAGCAACAAAAGTTATGCTGCCATCCAATTTAATTAACTTTGCTGCACTGCAATGATTTTTCCTCATCGCAACAAAAAACATTGTATTGTGTTAAACTGCACTGGCATTGCCAAATCTTCCCTTTGGAAGACAATTATTTTATTGGCGGGAATGATGGGGATATTTTCATTGTTTAATATAGTAAATATGTATGGTGGATGACACAAAGTAAAAACAGGTGTGTGTATGCTGTGTACAATCAAATCCCTGCATAAAACTAAACATTGTATGTGTTAGGAAGACTTTTAAGTGCTATGGCTGCAGAGTGCTGTGGTGGCTACTGTATTCCAATTTTGTGAACTGGTCAGTTTAGCATCAATGGAATCTACTTTGTGTCATCGCCCTTGGAGATTCCCGTTGTGGTTCCTATTACAAATTTTTATTGCTAGCAGAAATTGCTCCTATTTCGAAAAGCAAGTGAGAAAGAACCCTTATGGTATCTACTGTAATGATTAAAGAAAGCCCTGTTTTATATTGCACGTCAACGTGAGGTAAAGTGCACAAAGAGATATACCATTCAGCACATTTATCATTCAAAAATGACAAAAGAATTCCAGTGGGTGCACTCTATGTACAATCAACCCACTTGTGCTATATTCCTGTAAGTTTGATTTTTAAGCAGGCATTAACTTAATTGCTTGGAAGTTCCTCCCTATGTTCTCTTTTGCTGACCCCACCTCTCTCAGAGGGGAAACAAGTTAATCCATCTCAAATTAACTTGTAGAAGAACCACTAGAAGAAATTAGCTATGTAAGGCTTTTCTGGCTCCATGCTTTCTCATGTGTTTAAGTGTATCAAAGGCAGAGGTTTCATGATATCAAAAAAATGACTACATTAATTAATGGGAACAAGTGTTTGTACAACTGGAACAGCTACATAAATGGCATGGTTATCAAAGGCAGTCAGAGGCTGGGTAATCTGCAGCATTTCCTGACTCTCCAAAGCCTCTCCACCACCTACAAGGCACTAGTCAGGAGTGTAATGGAATACTCTCCATTTGTTAGGATAGGTGCAGCTGCAACACTTAAGTTTCCATCCTTCGCTACTTCAAATGTGGCTACCTGCCACTATACTTAACATAGTACTTGATTTCACACCAGGATCATTTCAATAATTCTAAATAGTGAAACATTTGGTCATTATTTATCTGCAATAAATATTGTTATATTGAGCTGCACTTTATGAGCCCAAAGCCGAAATAGGCATTGAGCGTAAACATTTGCTGCCCGCAAGTACAGGGCCCACATCACATCACTCATTAGCATGGCCAGGGGGAGGCCCCCCCCCCCCGATGACATGGAGGAGGCAAGTGAGCCGTTGCTGGCAACAGCGTCCAGCGCCAATGTGCAGTCACTGGCGCTATTTTTAAAGGGCTTAGAGCCCTAACTGAGCATTGAATTTTTTAAAAGGCCAGTTATTGAAAAGTTTAAAAAATGAATGGAAAAGTCTTCCCATGCTCTCTCCCACCCGCCCTTCCCCCAATGGCATTAAACTTCATTTCAGCCCTTACCCCCACCCCCCCAGAATACCTACCATCATTAAATGACCTTTCCCACCTCCACCAACGTTCAGACCCTTTGTCCTTTACCTCTTCCCATCACCCCCACCACCCCCCCCAACCAACCCAAGGAGCTTGACCCTACTCCCCGCCTCCCACACTGTGAAAAGTTCCTTCTCCCCCCCTCCCCACAGGAGTCGCGCCTTGTCTTCCCGAACAGATATTCGACGGCACAGCATTGCTGGCCGCCTGAATGAAGATACCAACCTGCTGGCAGAATGCATGTTAAGTAGCCATTTACATATTTTAATACGGATCCCGTCACTGAGCAGCGTGGTGGCCACCACGAGGCCTCGCCACCGCCACTGTGATCGGTATGGGGCCTGTGGGAGACAGGATTGGTGGCGGGCCTCCTCCGTTGCAATCTTCATTGCCAGCCACCAACCCCCCCCCCCCCCCCCCACCCCCGACACCGTTCCCAGCCTCGGAGATGCTTTAAAATCCAGCCCATTATTTTCCAGGCAATTTTAGATATTTCTTGTGTAATTGAGCTATGGGGAATCAGCAGGAGAGTGGAACTAATTTGATCCCACTTTTAAAGGGTCAGCACAGACAGAGTAGGCTGAATAGCCTCGGTCTGTGCTGTATGATTCTATGCTACTATTTTGCTGTTTCTCACAGTACATACCTGCTGGTCGCTCTAAAACTGCATATGTATCTAAATATTTGCCTGAAATAACACTTTTTGCTTAGTGTGTGTGGTCAACTGGCTCCAAAGGACTACCTTGGCCAGAGCTGTAACAATAACAAAGTGAAGTACTGCCAAGTAGCTAGAGAAAAGTGATTGTCTATGAAATTCATCAGTTTCTGACAGTCTCTGAAACTCATGAATCTCTGGCTGCTGTAGTGAGCACCCAACAACACTGCACAGATCCCATATGTGTTTGTCCAATTTACATCCAAAATATTGGTGCTCTGTACACCTCTGGGGCATGTGATGTAGTTTCCAATCTATGGCGTATCATTTTCCAATTCCAGAAGATTTTGGCTGCATAAATGAAGAAGAGAAAAATGAACTTTCCATAATAGTTTATTTTAAGGATTAAAACATTTGACTAGCAAAATATATATGTCAAAATATATGGTGATCATTTTGAGAAGAGAAGGTAAGGTTTGCAAACTAAACTGGATTGAAGAATATATTAAAATATGAGAGACATTAGGACAAAACTGTTTTCTGTTTCTGTCTAGAACACTAATAAAAGTAAAAGAACTTACATTTACATAGCACCTTTCACAACTTCAGGAAGTACAACCAGTGAAGTACTTTTGAAGAACAGTCGCTGTTGTAATGCAGGAAATGTGGCAGCCAATTTGTGCTCTGCAAGCTCCCATTAACAACAATAAAATAAATGACTAGATTTTTTTTAGCGATTTAGGTTGAGGAATAAACTTTTGGCCAGAACAATGGGAGGAACCCCCCTGCTCTTCCTTGCAATTGTGGCATGGGATCTTTTATGTTCACTTGAAAGGGCAGCTGGGACCTTGGTTTAACATTTTAACCAAACGATGGCACCTCCAACAATGCAGCTCTCCTTTAGTACTGCACTGAAGTGTCAGCATAGATTATGTGCTCAACTCTCTGGAGTGGGACTTGAATATACAACCTTCTGACTCAAAGGTGCTACATTAAATATTGAAGAAGCTGAAATTCTGTGACTTTAGTAGCTTTATTGGCCAGCTGCATTAATGGTGAATGTCATTTCCTTCATTGCTTTTATTGCTAAGGTTTAGGGCAAAATGTCAAATCAGACACACATATTGCTATGAGCTGCTTTAAATCTCTTTTTTTGTGCAGAAAAGTCAGAACCCCACTTTCAATTATTGAGTACAGAAATTAATTTCAGAGCACAAAACTTTCAACCTTCCTTAATTATGGCTAAAACACCCCTTTCCCCTTTGTGCACATCCTAAGTTACCAGGAAAAGGGATAAGGTAGGGAAAGAAAAATTAATGCAAAATTACCATACTGCAGGAAAAAGAGGCATGTTGTGCTTACTGCCTAACTTGCAGTTTTGTTTCAATTTTTGTTTTCTTACTCTCTTTCCTAGATTTGTTTACCATCTGAGAGAGGGACAGTCCACCATTCTAACAATTCTATTTCTTGGTCAGCCCAGAGGAAGTATGAAATAAAAACAGCAAGTGCTGGAAATACTCAGCAGGTCAGGCAGTATCTGTGGAGAGGGAAGCAGAGTTAACAGGCTGAATTTTATGCCGCCCGAGCGGGTTGGATGGTGGCATGGGGGTGGCGTAAAATTGAGTGGGAGGCTCCGGAAGGCCTTCTCGCCCTGCTCCCCACTCCGGCCAACTTTATGGCAGTCAGGCGGGGGTGGGGAGGGAAACGGCCCGCCCACCCAAGGCCAAGCAAGGCCCTGAAATGGCCACTTAACAGCCACTTAAGGGCCCTCGCCTGCCTCCACGGGTATTTTACCTGTGGCAAGCAGGCATGCTGGGGATGTGAAAGTCTGCCCAGCGATAGCTGCTGACCTTTCTGTGCGCCGGGGGGGTGTGGTGCCATGGCAGTCGGGCACAGGGTGCCTGATTGAGGGCTGTCCCCGCCTCCCAACCCACCCCCGGGACTCAAGATTCCCCCCCTCCCCCATCCAAATGACTACCCTTGCCTCACTGCCACGACTGATCACCCCCTCCACCCATGCCTCCCCCCCCCACAACTCGGCGAGGCAAGCCAAACTTACCTGAAGTCCTGGCTCCGGCGTTGGCTGGGCTACAGTCCCAGCAATGGCCACCACCGGTGGTGCTGCTCTAAGAGCTGCCAGCCCGCTGATTGGCCAGCAGCTCACTGAGGCGGGTCCTCCTCCCTCAAGCGGGTGGTAGTCCCGCCTCAGGACAATTAAAGCTCGAGGACCTGTAAAATGCGGGTCGGATTCCCGGGCTAGGCATAAGCAGGTTCACCACCGACTGTTACGTCACGGGTGAAGTCCTGTCTGCCTACGGTAAAATCCAGCCCAATGTTTCAGGTATGTGACCTTTCATCCGAACTGGTAAAGGTTAGAAAAGACTTAGGTTTTAAGCAAGTGAGAGGGGTGGGGGGAGGAAGTGAACATAAGGGTAGGTGTGTGAAAGGGCAGAGGGCAGGAGAGATTAAATAACAAAGCTGTCCTGGGACAAAGGTAAAGAGTGTGTTAATGCTTGTGGTGAAAGACAAAGCATTAGTCCAAAGAGAGTGTTAATACCAGAATAATGAGCAGCTCTGTCCACATGAAAAATAGGCACATGGTTAAAAATAAAATAAAAAATATAAAAATAGGCCAGTCATGCTGTGAAGTTATTGAACTCAATGTTCAGTCCGCACGACTATAGAGTGCCTCATCGAAAGACCTGGTGCTGCTCCTCGAGCTTGCATTGATGTTCACTGGAAAACTGGAACAGGTCAAAGACAGAAATGTTGGCATGAGAACAGGGGTGGGGGGTGGGGGGTGGGGTTGAAATGGCAAGCGACCGGAAGCTCAGGGACATACTTACGGACTAAGTGGAGGTATTCCACAAAGCAGTCACCCAATCTGCGTTTAGTCTCCCCAGTGTAGAGGAGACCACATTGTGAGCAGCGAATACAGTATAACAAATTGAAGGAAGTACAAGTAAATTGCTGCTTCACCTGGAAGGAGTTTTTGGGGCCTTGGATGGTGAGGAGAGAGGAGGTAAAAAGGCGGGTACTACACCTCCTGCGATTGCATGGGAAGGTGCCGTGGGAAGGGAACGAGTATCGGGGGTGATGAAGGAATGGACCAGGGTGTCGCAGAGGGAACGATCCCTTCGGAATTCTGAGGGGGAGGGGAGAGGAAGATGAGTTTGGTGGTGACATCACGTTGGAGGTGGCAGAAATGGCGGAGGATGATCCTTTGGATGTAGAGGCTGATGGGGTGGAAAGTGAGGACAAGGAAAACCCTGTTGAGGTTCTAGAAGGGAGGGGAAGGGGTGAGGGCAGAAGTGTGGGAAATGAATTGCACACGGTTGAGGGCCCTGTCAACCACAGTGGGGGGCCTGGGGGGAATCCTCATTGAGGAAAAAGGAAGACATGTCGAAAGCGCTGTTATGGAATTTTGCATCATTAGAACAGATGCATCAAAGATGGAGAAACTGGGAGATTGGGATGGAGTCCTTACAGAGGCAGGGTGTGAGGAAGTGTAGTCAGGGTAGCCGTGGGAGTTGGTGGGCTTATAATGAATATTAGTAGACAGCCCATCCCTAGAGATGGAGACAAAGAAGTCGAGGAAGGGAAGGGAAGTGTCGGAAATAGACCATGTAAAGGTGAGAGAAGGGTGGAAATTGGAAGCAAAGTTGATGAAGTTTTCCAGTTTGGGGCGAGAGCAGGAAGCGATACCGATACAGTCATCAATGTACCGGAAAAAGAGGTGAGGGAGGGGGCCTGAGGAACAAGGAATGTTCGACATATCTTACAAAAAGACAGGCATAACTAGGACCCATGCGGGTACCCATAGCAACACCTTTGATTTGAAGTAAGTAAGAGGAGTTGAAGGAGAAGTTGTTCAATGTAAGAACAAATTCAGTCAGGCGGAGGAGGGTGGTGGTGAATGGGGACTGGTTGAGCCTCTGTTCAAGGACACAAGGAAGTCCTGGTGGGGGATGGAGGTGTAGAGATTGGATGTCCATAGGAGGCGGTTAGGGCCAGGAAACTGGAAATTGTCAAAATGACTTAGGGCATCCGAAGAGTCATGGACCAGGGGAGAAAAGATAGAGTCAAGATAGGAAGAAATAAGTTCAGTGGGGCAGGAACAGGCTGAAACGATGGGTCTATGAGGAAAGTCCTGTTTGTGGATTTTGGGAAGGAAGTAGAAGTGGGCTGTCTGGGGTTGTGGGACTATGGGGTTGGACAGAGGAAGTATGAATTGCACTGTAGCAAACAAGCTACAGCTCCAAATACTTTGGCACAATTCCAAAAACAGACAGCCTCCCAAAATGTCAATAGAAGCAAAATACTGCAGATGCTGGAAATCTGAAATAAAAACAAAAAGTGCTGGAAAATACAAAGTTAACGTTTCAGGTCAGTGACCTTTCATCAGAACAGCTGAACTTTGCTTCTCTCGCCACAGATGCTGCCAGACCTGCTGAGTATTTTTCAGCACTTTTTCTTTTTATTACAGCAACTATCTCTGCAGCTTTTAAAACTTTGAAATTCTATAGGTGTTGATATTCGAGGGGTTGGGTGGGGTGTGCACGGGAGTGGAAACATGAATGCATGCCTGTGTATATGCGATGCTATGTGCATTCCGTGTTCATTTATCTGGGCTGGATTTTGCCAGCCCTTTGACGCGTGGGTCGTGGCGGGGAGGCCCATAAAATACTTGCAGGAGTGATCCGCCACGACCCACAGCGCTGAGAAGGTCCCGTCGCATTTTACCAACAGTGGCCCGGCCATAGTGCGGCACCACCTCCCCCCCCACCCACCATCACCCCCCGTCAGCTGGTGGCGGGGCCTTCATTTAAATATTAAAATTAATTAAAACAGGATGCAAATAAACCTACCTGGTCCTGGCGGCTGTCCCACGCCGATATTAGAGGCGTCGGCCACAACTCGCATGCCTTCAGAACTCTGTTCAGAGTTCCAAGGCGAGACACTGGGTGGGGAGAGGGGAGGAGTGAAATTATCAGTGCGGGGGCGGGGGCAAATGGGGAAAATGTTTTTTATTGGCTGAGGGGATGGTGGGAAGGGGTTGAAGGGCAATTGCGACGAGGTTGGGGGGTGAGCTCGGGGTGCGATTAATTGGAGGGTGTGGGAAAGGGCCTCCAGCTTTCTTTCAACTTTTTAAGGCCAATGTAAAATACTGTTGCTGTAAAAATTCAAATGTCTTCTAAGGGCTTGAAGCCCTTTAAAAACAGCACCGGAGGCCATTGCAGGGGATGGTGCGGCCGTCCCTTCTATGTCATTAGGGGCAACCGCTCCATCCCTTCTATTTAAATGAGCCCCCACGCGTAATATCACAGGGGCTCAGCGGTGGCCAATACGCGTGGACGGACCGCCGACATCAGAGTACACCACCGCGATTTGCGGTGCACTCATAAAATTCAGCCCTCTGCATCAATAAGGCATAAAATACTGTCTAATATTTAAAATGTTATCATTCCTGTGGTCATACATCAAAATCTTTCCTTTTTGTTAAATTCACCAATATCGGTTCTGAGCTAGAGTAAAACAGCCCCTTTTTGTCTTGCTTGTGCAGCTGTAGAATACTATACGAGTTCCTCATTACTAATGTTCGACTAGCGTAAGCCAGATTATTTTTAGAACTTCTCACTAATATTCACAAATCCATATTTAGAGAGTAGAACTTCTTAGACCACTATTAGTTATGAGATAGTCAACGACTGGTTTCTACTGATGTGCACCATTTTAACTTGTTCAGCTTTTTTGCTAAAATTCTCAAACATATCAAAATATGGACCCTTTGTTTAAAAAAAAAAGCCCCAGTAGGGAGCAACAGCCAGCAAGCTCTTGAGTATTTCTTAGTTTAGTCATACTAAACGGCAACGAGCTTTGGCTTGTCTCTCTTCATTGTGATCAGGACAAAAACTAATGGGTTTCATTTTGCTTCGTGACAAAATAGCAGGAATTCAAGACTTTGCCTAATTAAAGTTTATTTTACTGATTGGTGCCTGGATCTCTGCTTGCAAGATGGTTGTCTGGAAAACATTAATTTCAGGCTGAACAGAAGTAGAAGGGATCTGTAAAAGCCAGAACTTGGCAATTCCAAGTTGAACATTGAAGACTGAAAGGCTGATCCAGAAAGAATTCTATGTGTCAACATTCCAATTGAGAAGTTCAGATGCCACTGAATAGAAGAGTCTGACCCCAACAAGCTGTGAAACATTGGTAGTGCAATAGTTAACACAGTTACATAACATTCCTCTGTGCATTATTTTGAGTCTTTTGAGTCAGAAGATTATGCTGAATGTTTGGAAATCTCAACTGCATTAAGCTACAACTTCTGACATAAAGGTCAGTCGGGAAAAGCTGATTGTCTTCTGGTTCAGGCCGCATCAGTTTCACTGAAGTTAAATTCCAAAGTCAGCCCCACTTCTGAATGTTCATCCCCTTCCCATCCAGTACAGATTCTACACAGTTTAAGTGCATGTCCCAGCATGTAGATGAAAAGAAAGGCCTTGAAGATGTCTGGCAGCAGTAAGAATGCACTGCATATAGGTGGAAACTGAGGACATAATTTATAAAGGGAAAATATAATCAAATAAACATTTGCTCTGAAAATCATTTCAGTATTTTGCTCCATTTTACAACCATAAGCATTTATTCCACAATGGTGGATTGAGAGTATTGATTCAGTGGACTGCATTTTAGGAGTCCGCCACAGAGGTAGGTGACGGATGTTAAAAAAATGCAGCCCGCTTGCACGGGCACCACGATTTCAAATGTGGAAGTTCATTTGCATCGACGCAGATCCGCCCCCCCCCCATGATGATGTGGCGGAGGCAGGCAAACTGTCACCGGCAACAGCGTCTTGCCCCAATGTGCAGACGCCAATGCCATTTTTAAAGGGCTTACGGTCCTTAATGGAAATTTTAAAAATTGAAGAACCAGGTAAGTTAGATTTCCACAAAACACAATTAAATCACCTTTAAATGAATTTCCTACCCACCCCCACAATGGCATTTCCAGACATTAGTGCCCTTCTCCCCCCTGGAATTCGAACATTGTGAATTTGACCTTCCCCCACCCCCCCCCCCCCCCCCCAAAGTTTGGCAACCTTGCCTTTTAACCCTTCCCATCAACACCCCCCCCCCCAACCAATCCACATCGTTGTTACCCCATTCCACCCCTCCCGCACAGAGAAAAAATACTCCTCCCACCTCCCCACAGGTGTCGCGCCACGTTTCCCTGAATGGGGATTCGAAGGCGCACCATTCTTGGCTGCCCGAATGAAGATTGGTGCAGCGATTAAGGAGATAACAGAACCTTCATTAAATCAGGTATGTAAATTAGTTTACATATTGAAATAGGAGAGCCGTCGCCAAACAGTGGGGCGGCCACCACAAGGCCTCGCCGCCAAGATCGGCATGGGAACTGCCACCCTCGGGGTCGGTAGTGGGCCTCTACCACACCGATCTTCATTGCCACCCCCACTACCATTACCAATGGTGGAGGGGCTTTAAAATTCAGCCCAGAATATCTAGTAGCAATGAGTCATGTTACATGCTGTTGGCAGACCAGGCATAAGAATTGTTCAGTCCCTAAGGTGGAGATCTCACTGGGTATTAATCACTAAAGTTGATCATTGTACATTCCTTCTGCTTTGATCTATGATTATGAGGTCATTCAAAACTCTGCTCCCTGCATCCTAACTCGCACCAAACCATGCTCACCCAACCTCCCTATTCTCACTGACCTACATTGACTCACAGTTAAGCAATGCCTCAATTTTAAAATTCTCATCTATGTTTTCAAATCCCTCCAAGGCTTCACCAATCCCTATCTCCGGAATGTCCTACAGCCCTAGAAACCACCCTTCTGTTCTCCCTCCCATTCTGGCCATCTGAACATCTCTGACTGTAATCTCACCACAATCATTGACGTATCTTCAGCTACCAAAGCTCTAAGCTCAGGAATTCCCTCCCTCAACCTCTCCAACTCTCTTCCCTTCTTACTTCCTTTATGACACAGGAAGTTGCACCTCTAAGAGCTGCCAACCAATCAGTGGGCTGGCAGCTGTTCAGCTCCAGCAGCGCCACAGGATCAGTGGCCACTGCTGGGACTGTATCCAGCACAAAGATGAAAGATGGACATTGCCTTTCAAAGAGGTTCACATATTTCCAAACCAGTTGAAACCAGTTTGAAATGCCAATTGGTCTTAACTGGTCATTTCTGATCATAACTGCAAGTAAGTGGTCTCAACTGGTATTGTCTGGACACAGCTGGGATAACTGGCAATCTTAACTGGTAACCTTGGTATTTCTAATTGTCCAATTGACTTTAACTGGAACTATTTGGGCTCAACTGGTACCAGTTGACATGCCAACTGCTTCAGCTGAAACCAGTTGGTAGGCAAAGTGGAACCAGTTGGAACTAAGTAGAGCCTGTTGATATATAGCTGCTTCAACTGTAACCAGTTGGCAGGATAAATCTTTAAACTGGAATCCAACTGGATTAACTTAATCAAACCAGTAAGACTGCCTGCAGCTTAAATAAAAGTTCCGATATCTCTGTCTATCTCTGTGTTCTTTGGTTCTTAGGACCCTGCTTTTTGCATCTTTTTTTTCAGTGCTGCCGACATGATATTCGTTGAATTGGACTGTATTCTGCATTGCTGAACCCTTCTCTGACTAACAGCTCTGTGAGAAGTTGTAAAATATGTTTAAATTCGTGTTCTGATTAAAAAGGTGTAAAATACATAAGTTAATGTTTTGATTGGAAAGACTGCAAAATATGTTTAAAGTCATTTACAAAATGGTTTTTATTGAAAGGATTGTTGTAATAGTTTTTAAAGATGTTGTTTCATGAATGTTTTATTGCAACAGACAGTGTCATTGAGCAGGATTTTAAAGCCTCTCTGCTGCTGGGAACTGTGACAGGGGAGCAATGGTTCTGGACTCCCCCACCATCGGGAACATTCTTCCTGCATCGACCCTGTCAAGTCCTGTTAGAATTTTATAGGTTTCTATGAGATCCCCCCCTCACTCTTGTGAACTCCAGCAAATATAATCCGAACTGACTCAATCTCTCCTCATACGTCAGTCCCACCATCCCAGGAATCAGTCTGGTAAACCTTCGCTGCACTCCCTCTATAGCAAGAACATCCTTCCTCAGATAAGGAGACCAAAACTGCACACAATATTCTCCGTGGCCTCACCAAGGCCCTGTATAATTGCAGCAAGACATCCCTGCTCCTGTACTCGAATCCTCTCGCTATGAAGGCCAACATACCATTTGCCCTTTTTACCGCCTGTTGCACCTGCATGCTTACCTTCAGTGATTGGTCTACGAGAACACCCAGGTCTCGCTGCATATTCCCCTCTCTGTTTACAGCTGTTCAGATAATAATCTGCCTTCCTGTTTTTGCTACCAAAGTGGATAACCTCACATTTATCCACATTATACTGCATCTGCCATGCATTTGCCCACTCACTCAACTTGTCCAGATCACCCTGAAGCCTCTCTGCATCCTCCTCACAACTCACCCTCCCACCCAGTTTTGTGTCATCTGCAAATTTGGAGATATTACATTGAGTTCCCTCATCTAAATCATTAATAAATATTGTGAATAGCTGGGGTCCTAGCACCGATTCCTGCAGTACCCCACTAGTCACTGCCTGTCATTTAGAAAAAGACCCATTTATCCCTACTCTTTGTTTCCTGTCTGCCAATCAATTTTCTATCCATCGCAATACACTACCCCCAATCCCATGCGCTTTAATTTTTACATGCTAATCTCTTATGTGGGACTTTGTCGAAAGCCTTCTGAAAGTCCAAATAAACTACATCCACTGGCTCCCCCTCATCAACTCTACTAGTTACATCCTCAAAAAATTCTAGAAGATTTGTCAAGCATGATTTCCCTTTCGTAAATCCATGCTGACTCTGCCCGATTCTACCACTGTTCTCTAAGTGCTCTGCTATAAAATCTTTGATAATGGACTCTAGAATTTTCCCCACTACCGACGCCAGGCTGACTGGTCTATAATTCCCTGCTTTTGCTCTACCTCCCTTTTTACATAGTGGGGTTACATTAGCTACCCTCCAATTTATAGGAACAGTTCCAGAGTCTATAGAATCTTGGAAGATGACCACCAATGCATCCACTATTTCTAGGGCCACTTCCTTAAGTACTCTGGGATGCATACCATCAGGTCCTAGGGATTTATTGGCCTTCAATCCCATCAATTTCCCCAACACCATTTCTCTACTAATACTGATTTATTACAGTTCCTCTCTCTCACTAAGCCCTGTGTTCCCCAACATTTCTGGTATGATATTTGTGTCCTCCTTTGTGAAGACAGAACCAAAGTATGCATTTAGTTGGTCAGCCATTTCTTTATTCTCCATAATAAATTCCCCTGTTTCTCACTGTAACGGACCTACATTTGTCTCCACCAATCTTTTTCTCTTCACATACCTATAGCAACGTTTACAGTCAGTTTTTAAGTTCCCCGCAAGCTTGCTGTCGGACTCTGTTTTCCCCTTCTTAATCAATCCCTTGGTCCTCCTTTGCTGAATTCTAAACTGCTCCCAATCCTCAGGTCTGTTGTTTTTCCTGGCAAATTTATATTCCTCTTCCTTGGATCTAATCCTAGGCAATGCCACGCCTTCGAATCCCCATTCAGGGAAATGTGGCGCGACACCTGTGGGGAGGAGGGAGGAGGTGGTTTTCTCTGTGCAGGAGTGGGGGAGCAGCATTAGAACGCCTCAGATTAGTCGGGTGTTGATGGGAAGGGGTAAAGGATAAAGGTTCCGAACTTTGGTGGGGGGAAAATCTCACATTTTCACGTTAGGAATTCCGGGGTGGGGGGAAGGGAAGGAATGTTGTGATATGCCATGGCGGGTGGGGGGGGGGGGGTGGCGAAGAGTGCATGGTGCATGGAAAGGTAATTTTATTAATTTTTTTAATTTTACAGTAACTGGCCCTTTAAAAATTTAAATGTTCATTGAGGGCTTTTAAAGGCCATTTGAAAATGGCACCGGTGCCTACGTATTGTCACCGGACGCCGTTGCCTGCAACGGCTCGCCCATCCCCTCCAAGTCATCGCAGAGGGCGGGTGCCGCAGCCATGCAAATGAGCTGCTGCATTTGAAATCGCAGTGGCTCCGCAATGTGGTCCCACTGCGTGCGGGCCACGTTTTTTATGCCCACCTTCTATTTCGACAGCAGAGTCTTGAAATACAGCCCAATATGTCTGGGCTGAGACAGGAGAAGCAAATCATGTTAGGAAAAAAGTATCAATTGATCAGGAAGGGCAAGCTGCACAGAATTTGCAATTTGGCACATGGGCAGCTCTGAATAAAAAAGTACAAAGCAGGGTCCTAAGAACCACAGAACAGGCAGAGACAGAAACACAGCAAGAACCACAGAAGAATTCTCACAAAAAGGAGACGCCAGAATAGATGAAGATATCAGAGACCTGTGTCCAGGCAGCTTCGAGGATCAAGGGTCGAAAGCAGCTTGTCTACTTTTACCTATTGTTAAGTATTTTGTTTAAGCATTTATTCTATTGACTTGTTGCTCTGAAACCATTGTCTAAATGTAATTAATGTTTAAATTTTGTATTTTGATTACAGCTGTAATTTAACATTTTGCACTTTAACTGCTGTGTTCACTTATTTCTTGATGTTGGCACTGTGTTTAATTTGGTTTTTGCTATTTAACTGTGTTTTGTGTCTTTCTGCGTCACAATAAAATTTGAAATAAACAGTTCAGTCAAGAATGTTTTTAGCTTCACTGCATGACCACAGCACACACCACTTAGGTAATATTCACTTGTTAGTGGTACTTATATGAACACTTTTCGCAAAGTAATACTGGTTTGGATTTATGGTTAAGTGGGGGTTGGGCCTTGCCAGGGACAACTGGCTAGGCCCCGGCAAGGCGGGGGGTTTGGTTGGACAGCAAGGCAGGGGGGTAGTGTTAGTGGGGGCAGCCAATGCTGCTGGGGGTGCTCTCCATGGGGCTCAGGGTGCCTGATCATGAGGGCCCCCACTAGCCCTCAAGGAGGGCACCACGTATTACTGAGCAGCCTCCTCAGGTCCTGAAGTGCCCGTCCTTTCTTTGGGCCTCCTTATCTCGAGAGACAATGGATACGCGCCTGGAGGTGGTCAGTGCTGCCTTCCGTGTTGTTTCAGTCGCTGTGAGGCAACTATGGAGTGACCTCTCCATGGCGCATGCCTGGGCAAATTTATGGAGGTTGAGAGTTGCCCAGTCGTCAAAACCCCCCTCTCGGCCTTTCTGGTGGGGTCCAAAGGAGTGCAGGACATGACGTTTGGCACCAGTATGGCTGCAGGAACTGCCGGAAACATGCCAAAGGTGACACATGACCGCCTACGGGGTTCCGCTCCGGATTTTCTGTTAGGGTTTACTCCCTTAGCCTTGGTCTCTCCCGAGACGCCCACAAGGCAGTGGGGTTGTTGGGGCCCCTACACAGGTGTAGGATGGTGCCAGTGGGAGGAGGGGATGCAAGGGGGTGGGGGGGAGGGGTAGAGGGAGGGGGTGGGGGGGGGGTGCAGGGGAAGGGGGTGCGGGGTGAAGATGGTGCGAGGGGGGGGCGGGCTGGGACGGGGTTGTGAGGGGGTGAGCTGAGAGGGTGGAGCAGGGAAGGGGACGGGGGTGGGGGGGGTGGTGGAAGGGGGGTAAAGGGGGGACACTGCCACTTAAAACAGTCTGCTTATAACTGGTGAGTCAACCTAAGGACATAGTCCAGCCCAATACGTTCACATTGCAGCAAAGGAACGTTTATATGTCCACTGTACTCACGAGTGCAAATAGACTGCAGCAAGCAATGCCATTCCACGTCATGTTGGGCAAGCCTTAGATTACTCTGCTGAATATTTGTCAGGGTAAAAGGGTTGGGGAAAATAAAATTACGCCAGGAGTAAGCACTTGAAGAGCATGATCTGTATAAATAAAACCATAAATATAAGAGTGCCCGTCCACCACTGGTAAAATACCAGCGACGGCGGGAAGAAGCCCTGAAGTGGCAATTAATTGGCCACTTAAGGGTTTCAATTGGCCTGGGGCAGGCAGGTCATTTGCCACCTCCCTGCCACTGGTGAAATAACAGCGGGGGCGGGCAGGCAATTGGCATGGCCTCCCCTGCCTCCCACACTATTTTACTCTACCCCTACCTCCTAGCCCGCTCCCAGGGCAGGGGGCAAGGGCAATGGGTGGCAGGGGAGTTAAATTGCGGCCTGTATCTTTAGACCTTCTCATGCCTTTTGACAACAGAAGTAGCATTGTCTGCATTGAAACTGAAACTAATTTATTTCAAGTACACTATGCAGAGCGTTCCGCACATTTCTGTAATTCCACATTGTGCCATTCGTCATTACAAATTGACACAGTATCACTTTCACAGATGTTACATGAATGAAAATATGCATATATTTTGCGCCAGAAAGTCTTTCACCCATTAAAGGGTTAGCAGAGGACATATGTATCTAAATGCATAGGCATTCAGTTCACATAACAATTTTATCTTCAAAATAGCTTAATTCCATGGTACTTTAAATTTGCATTCATTTTCCTAATATAGTCATGGCACAAATGCTCCGACACATTCTGGCTGATGTTTTCAAAAAGTTGCAATGTGCAATTTACCTTACCTCGTTGCCCACCGAGAAGACTACCTGGATCCATTGGCATGTTGGAGGATGAGATAGAATTAAATTTTTAAAACACACCTTACCCTAAACAGTCAATGAGTTGTTACTTGCAGGTGTCAATTCTCCATTGGCCAGTCCATGTGTCTATCATTGATTGGTGTGACTGCCTTGTGTCTATAGCATCCATGATCCATATCAGTCACAGAAGTATAACTAGCCAAAAGTCATCACAAGTATGTTGAAAATAACAGACTTCTGAATAGTTTTAACTTTGTTATAGTACAATGGCATCTATAAAATTTGTGAAATTTGTGTATGCAGATTTGTTCTTGCCTGCCAATGTGCACTGTGGAAATTTGGGTGCACCATCCTCTCCCCAACCCCAATTTTACATCTATCAATGGAGAACACAACTCCTAATTCTGAATATATGGTCCTGATGAAGGAGGTTCTGAGTCAGGAGTACTAACTTGCAGAATCATCTTTTGATTAATGCTACATTTATTTCACAGTCTTGACTGCAGTGGCAGCATTGGAAGTGAAGTGAGGCTGTATTGTTGCCTTGGGAAGCACCCCCAAAATAATAAAGCAGTGTTAGTATTTTTTAATCTGTTCCAGATTTGTGATTCACAGTTGAATAAATGCAATATGTGTAAAATTTAAATTTGATCTTGCCTTCTGGTTCATTATAATCCAATAGTGAATGAAAGAGGAATCCATTTATTTAGTTTCAAAACTCAAATTTCCACAGAAATTACACTAAAATTTACAATGGTTTCTTCACCAATCTTACCAATAGGAGCTTATGTCAACAATTCCTGTGCCTATATTGGAATGTAGAAAACAGAAAACAAGCACAAATTCAGCATGATCAATGAGGACCTAAGGAAACTCAGGAGTAGCATTATAAAAGCAAAGAACATGTGCCTTTCTTCAATGAGGCTTGAGTTGAAGGTCAGAGACACATCTTTTCACAGAGAGAGGTTTAAGGAGGAAGGAAGGGGGATGGCCTGCAACCTTGCCAAAATAGACCTGTGGATCCACCTGGAGAAGACACAGGCCAAGCGGGGCTTGATCCTGGGGTCCAAGGAGTGCAAGCCAGCCTGACTAGTAAGTGAGAAGCCTTGATGGAGTGGTGCCCAGAGCCACTGAGCGGTGCAGGAAAAAGTTCAATGACCTGACCAGAGCTAGAAAGGTAAGAAACTCACCCTTTCTTCCTCACCCATCCTGGGCACCAGGACACTCCAAACTCTCTGAAAGCAACAGTCACATAATACATAAGACTGAACTTCGTTTAAGGGTACCTGTCACCCAATCCTGTAGTATACATACCTGAACAGCTCTGGCTATACCTTTCATGATGTTGGAGGACAGGTTAGAGGGCATCTTTTATGGTGCCTTCCAATCTTTGACCAATGCAGTGACTAAGGGCTTTCGGGATTTCATACTTGACATCACATCAACCAGTCAGCTGATGACTGGGGTCACAGATCCAAGACAGTCATTGCAATTTAAGTGCCTGATGCTGCCAACTCTCAGGACAGCAGCACTTTCTAAGGTTACAAACATCCTCACCAAACTACCACATTTGTAGACTGTGACAGGTGACACCAGGCTCCGCAGGAACTCCCTCCAGAGCCACAGCTAAAAACAGCTCCATGCCAGGAGCCAGTTGATATAAGTCAAGAGCCACCTCAGCCCCATAACCCTTCAGTCCAGCTTTAGGAGCAATCCCCTCCCCCACCCCCCGCTCCCCCACTTTATTCCCTTCCTTGCATGAGCGGGTTTTGACATGGGAGATGGAGCTATGTAAATGAGCAACAAGGGTTTTTAGCGGTTATATCTTGGAAGCAACACAAATTGAAGAAATTTCCCAATACTAATGTTACACCATAAAAATGGCATTATTCCATTACATGTAAATTTCCTCTGAAAAATTCTAGGATTTCATGACCGCCGGTAGTGAAGGGAATTTCTTTAAATTACATAGTCAAACTGACATGAAATACAAACATTTAGTGAGGTTTTTGACTTCTCACATGTTATGATCTCTGGTCTGCATTCAAGTTGTTGTGGAGTATGACCACATGATGCCTTCTGGTCCACTTGAAGGTGTCAGGACAAAGTTCCTTCAGCTGACATTGTGCGCCAAATAAAAAAGGATATTTAATGAAGTAAGGAAATGACTACAATACTACCATATTGTTATAATATGACAGCAGCAAAAATATATTAATATATATTTAGATGTATGAAGTATCCAATTCTTTATAAGTACTTTCTATGGTTGACTTTGCATTGAATATTTATCGAAATAATATTTTCGTGCAACGGAAGTTAGTGATACATTAATTTAGGCTGTATGTGTTATAGTACTTGTAGTCTTCAGCCTCTCCCAAGCACAGTAATTTATTAATTATCTTTTGCTGCCAAATATTTGAACTGCAGCATTATAGTATGAACAGCTTGTAGTTCTTGCTGGAAGTATGGACATCATGCCCACCTCATCCCTCCTCAAAGTTTCTAAAAAGCAAATCACATCAGAAAATAAGAAACTCTAATGAACATTGTTGTTCTGAGAGAATGAGGGAATGGAAATTCTTCCTGAATTGCTGGCTTCCAGCAATGAAGCTGTAATCTATTTACTGCCAGTATAACCATGTACTGGACATTGCTCGTTTGTATGTGTGACCTTTCCTGATCTGGGTAATACTTCGTGTTAAATATCAGGACCCATGAAAACTGAAAAATGACTATTTCTTGTGATTAAGATTTATTAAGCCACAGCTTCAATGAACCTAAACATCTGTATGAAGGTAATCTCCTTTATGGTTAGTGTTACCTGGGGGAGGAAACAAGTGAGAACTAGAACACGGGGTTGCCATATTGGGAGGGATGCGACTGATGTGATGAAAGTTTCAGAAACACATCTGTGCCAAATTTTAATACCTCAGGCAGGTTTGAGCGAAACTTAATCTTCTCCTGTTCCTTTTTCTCAGGTCTTCTTGTAACACATTGACATCGGTCAAGCAAATGCTGTGCTTTCAGGTTTCTGCTGAAGTTTTTCTGGCAAGGGCTGCTAAGATGTGTGCAATAGAACCGCAGGGGTGGCTGCTATGGAGTAATTCAGGGGATTGACATTGACAATTGACTGAAAGAAAAACATTTGGCTTTTACCCAGATACCCAGAGCAGCACATCTGAGATTAGAGATTTGCTGGGTTGAAAATTGTTGAGGTGGACACAGATTCTGCCATTCTGTTCTGTTGCAGCCGGCCACCTTTGACTTAGCTCATTGATTGAGAGAAAGGGCTTTTTTTTATTCATTCATGGGATGTGGGTGTCATTGGCTATGCCAGCATTTATTGCCCATCCCTAATTTCCCTTGAGAAGGTGGTGAGCTGTCTTCTTGAACCGCTGCAGTTCATGTGAGGTAGGTACACCCACAGCGCTGTTTAGAAGGGAGTTCCAGGATTTTGATCCAGCGACAGTGAAGGAAAAGCGATATAGTTCCAAGTCAGGTTGGTGTGTGACTTGGATGGGAACTTGCAGGTGGTGATGTTCCCATGCATCTGCTGCTCTTGTCCTTCGAGGTGGTAGAGGTCGCAGGTTTGGAAGGTGCTGTCTAAGGAGCCTTGGTGCGTTGCTGCAGTGCATCTTGTAGATGTTACACACAGCTGCCACTGTGCGTCGGTGGTGGAGGGAGTGAATGTTTGTGGATGGGGTGCCAATCAAGCAGGCTGCCTTGTCCTGGATGGTGTCGAGCTTCTTAAATGTTGTTGGAGCTGCACCCATCCAGGCAAGTGGAGAGTATTTCATCACACTCCTGACTTGTGCCTTGTAGATGGTGGTCAGGCTTAGGGGAGTCAGGAGGTGAGTTAGTCACTGCAGGATTCCGAGCCTCTGACCTGCTCTTGTAGCCACGGTATTTATATGGCTACTCCAGTTCAGTTTCTGGTCAATGGTAGCCCCGAGGATGCTGATAGTGGAGGATTCAGCAATGGTAATGCCATTAAATGTCAAGGGGATATGGTTAGATTCTCTCTTGTTGGAGATGGCCATTGCCTGGCACTTGTGTGGTGTGAATGTTACTTGCCACTTATCAGCCCAAGCCTGGATATTGTCTAGGTCCTGCTGCATTTCTACACGGACTGCTTCAGTATTTGAGGAGTCGCGAATGGTGCTGAACATTGTGCAATCATCAGCGAACATCTCCACTTCTGACCTTATGATTGAAGGAAGGTCATTGCTGAAGCAGCTGAAGATGGTTGGGCCTAGGACACTACCCTGAGGAACTCCTACAGTGATGTCCTGGAGCTCAGATGAGTGACCTCCAACAACCACAGCCATCTTCTTTTGCGCTAGGTATGACTCTAACCAGCAGAGAGTTTTCCCCCTGATTCCCATTCACTCCAGTTTTGCTAGGGCTCCTTGATGCCATACTCGGTCAAATGCTGCCTTGATGTCAAGGGCAGTCACTCTCACCACACCTGTTGAGTTCAGCTCTTTGGTCCATGTTTGAACCAAGGCTGTAATGAGGTCAGGTGCTGAGTGGCCCTGTCGGAAACCAAACTGGATATCACTGAGCAGGTTATTGCGAAGCAAGTGCTGTTTGATGGCACTGTTGATGACACCTTCCATCACTTTGCTGATGATTGAGAGTAGACTGATGGGGCAGTAATTGGTCGGGTTGGACTTGTCCTGCTTTTTGTGTACAGGACATACCTGGGCAATTTTCCACATTGCCGGGTAGATGCCAGTGCTGTAGCTGTACTGGAACAGCTTGGCTCGGGGCGCGGCAAGTTCTGGAGCACAGGTCTTCAGTACTATTGCTGGAATATTGTCAGGACCCGTAGGCTTTGCAGTATCCAGTGCCTTCAGTCGTTTCTTGATATCACGCGGAGTGAATCGAATTGGCTGAAGACTGGCATCTGTGATGCTGGGAACTTCAGGAGGAGGCCGAAATGGATTATCAACTCGACACTTCTGGCTGAAGATTGTTGCAAATGTATCTGCCTTATCTTTCGCACTGATGTGCTGCACTCCCCCATCATTGAGGATGGGGATATTTGTGGAGCCACCTCCTCCAGTTAGTTGTTTAATTGTCCACCACCATTCACGGCTGGATGTGGCAGGACTGCAGAGCTTAGATCTGATCCGTTGGTTATGGGATCGCTTAGCTCTGTCTATTGCATGCTGCTTATGCAGTTTGGCATGCAAGTAATCCTGGGTTGTAGCTTCACCACGTTGACACCTCATTTTGAGGTATGCCTGGTGCTGCTCCTGGCATGCCCTCCTGCACTCTTCATTGAACCAGGGTTGGTCTCCTGGCTTGATGGTAATCGTAGAGTGGGGGATATGCTGGGCTATGAGGTTACAGATTGTGGTTGAGTACAATTCTGCTGCTGCTGATGGCCCACAGCGCCTCATGGATGCCCAGTTTTGCAATGCAAGATCTGTTTGAAATCTATCCCATTTAGCATGGTGATAGTGCCATACAACATGATGGACGGTATCCTCAATGTGAAGGCGGGACTTCGTCTCCACAAGGACTGTGCGGTGGTCACTCCTGCCAATACTGTCATGGACAGATGCATCTACGGCAGGCAGATGGGTGAGGACAAGGTCAAGTATGTTTTTCCCTCGTGTTGGTTCCCCCACCACCTGCCACAGACCCAGTCTAGCAGCTATGTCCTTTAGTACTCAGCCAGCTCGATCAGTAGTGGTGCTACCGAGCCACTCTTGGTGATGGACATTGAAGTCCCCACCCAGAGTATATTTTGTGCCCTTGCCACCCTCAGTGCTTCCTCCAAGTGGTGTTCAACATGGAGGAGTACTGATTCATCAGCTGAGGGAGAGTGGTGGGTGCTAATCAGTAGGAAGCTACCTTGCCCGTGTTTGACCTGATGCCATGAGACTTCATGGAGTCCGGGTGGTGCTGTGTTTAACTGTATGGCCAAATATAAATATGAACTCTGCCCTCAATGATTTTAAAAGGCTTTAATAAATTTTAACTTAGATGATGTGGAATTTAATTCCTTTCACCTTACACCTGTGAAAGGTGCTGCAATCTTCATTGGAGATTTCTACTTCCTGATGTGAATTTAGTTGAGGAAACTGTGACAAGGTATTGAGATGGCAGGATGTTCAAGCTTCAGTTCCACGAGTACTATAGTACTATATGCAGTTCATAGTACAAGGCCACAGTTCAAATAGTCAGTGGTCCGTATGACAAGGAACCAGTTCATTGGATACTTGTTTCCTAAGAATAAAACTGGCACAATGGAAATCCTGATGTAAATTGTTATCTTTAGCATTCCCTGCGCAGAACTTTGAGAATGGAAATGCATGTCGTGAATTTGTACATGCTCCCAACTGAAGCCATTCAAAATACATCTGGTTTTGTCAGTAAAGCAACATGCAATACCAACAGTAAGGTTTGTAACATAACAAGCACATTAAAGAATTACATTGTTCACAATAAAATCACTAAATTGATTGATGACTCCATGATTTTCTATGCATTCATTTTAATTTTAATTTTAATGGTTGGATAAGTGTAGGCCGGTGAATTAAGCATGTGTCTCAATTCCTGTTATGTGCCCCTGCTACATGAAGGTCAGTGCCAGGCGTGCCACAGACAAAATTTTACCCCCATATATGCAAGTGTCGCAAAACACGAAATGAGTATCTCAGTAATTTAAAGTGTCCAGTGTTATTCCCCAGCAATTCCCCACAGATTAAATTCTGTTTTGTGGATTACATGAAGCTTCAGTAAAAATGCTATTACACATCAACTGAATGGAGCAGCATTGGCATTCATATCAACCATGAAATAATGCCCCACTATCTGCTGGAGCGGGGCATATCATGGTATGTGTCATGAGTTGGATTTTTTTCCCTCACTCTTCAACTCCAATTAGTTTTCCACTGTAAATTGCTGGAGCAGCGAATTGATAATGGTCAGTGGGGCACCTGGGAAATTTGGTGAACAACGGGCCAACAGTTTATCTCCAATAAGAATAAGTAAGAATAGAGAAAGAAATAGAGTGAACGACAGAGAAGGAAATAGTCAGCAGGTCTGGCAGCATCTGTGAAAAGAGAAGCAGAGATAACGTTTCGGGTCAGTGACCCTTCTTCGGAACTGACAAATATTAGAAAAGTCACAGGTTATAAGCAAGTGAGGTGGGGGTGGGGCAAGAGATAACAAAGGAGGTCTAGATTGGACCAGGCCACATAGCTGACCAAAAGGTCATGGAGCAAAGGCAAATAATATGTTAATGGTGTGTTGAAAGACAAAGCATTAGTACAGATTAGGTGTTAATACACTGAATATTGAACAGCAGCAAGAGCAAACCTGAAAAAAACCAGTGGGTAAGCAAACTGAACAAACTAAGATGAAATGAAATAAATGCAAAAAAAAAATTGTAAAAAATGTAAAAAAGAATGTAAAAAAAAAAGGAAGAAAAAATAACTAAAAATGAAAGTAAAATGGGGGGTTGTCATGCTCTGAAATTATTGAACTCAATGTTCAGTCCGGCAGGCTGTAGTGTGCCTAATCGGTAGATGAGATGCTGTTCCTTGAGCTTGCGTTGATGTTCACTGGAACACTGCAGCAATCCCAGGACAGAGATGTGAGCATGAGAGCAAGGGGGAATGTTGAAATGGCAAGCAACCGGAAGCTCAGGGTCCTGCTTGCGGACTGAGCGGAGATGTTCCGCAAAGCGGTCACCCAGTCTGCGCTTGGTCTCCCCAATGTAGAGGAGACCACACTGTGAGCAGCGAATACAGTATACTACATTGAAAGAAGTACAAGTAAATCGCTGCTTCACCTGAAAGGAGTGTTTGGGGCCTGGGATAGTGAGGAGAGAGGAGGTAAATGGGCAGGTATTACACCTCCTGCGATTGCAGGGGAAGGTGCCATGGGACGGGGACGAGGTGGTGGGGGTGATGGAGGAGTGGACCAGGGTGTCGCGGAGGGAAATGATCCCTTCGGAATGCTGACAGAGGAAGGGAGGGGAAGATGCAACTGGTAGTGGCATCACGCTGGAGGTGGCGGAAATGGCGGAGGATGATCCTTTGGATATGGAGGCTGATGGGGTGAAAAGTGAAGACAAGGGGAACCCTGTCACGGTTCTGGGAGGGAGGGGAAGGGGTGAGGGTAGAGGTGCTCTTCTCTCCGACGGGATTTCCGTTTGTCTCTTTTACCTTGTTCACCTTCATTGCTTTCTATTTCCCTCCTGGTGTTTGATAAGGTATCTACCAAAACTCGTTTTCACAGCCACATCTCCTTCCTCAGTGACTGTCTCCGGCTCCGACTTATTCCACGTGGATTCCAACTGCAGGTTCACCCATCATGCTTTGAAACCACCCAGGATCACAGGTATGTCCGAGAAATACAACGTTCCTTGGACTGCTACTCTCACCGCATCCTGAGATCCACACTCAGTGCTATGCGCCGCCACATGCACACACTGGACCTCTCTCTCCAGCAGCACCGCCTCACCTTATCTCAAAGCTGTTCTACTCCGCAGTTTCATTTCATCTTTCGTCTCATCCGATGCATTAACGAAAAACTTTTTTTCTTCCTTTCAGGTGTTAAGGAATGCAAGTTCCAGCAGGTGATGGGGACTAATGCCCCTCCAGATCCTCCCTCCGCTTCACTTCCCTCTGACCCCACCCCTTCTGATCTGACCCCTTGCTGTGTATTCACTATACCCTCTGACCTCCCCCTCTCTGATGCTGAACGTTCTGTACTCAGCAAAGGTCTCAGTTTTATCCCCTTATGCCCCCACCTCACCTCAATGAATTTCGCGCTCAGCATGACGTTGAGCTCTTCTTCCGTCGCCTCCGCCTCCGGGCTCACTTCTTTGACCAGGAGTCCTTCCCCCGATCAGCAGACCCATTCACCCGCCTCCAGCATTCTCCCTCTACCTGGACCCCTCCCTCTGGCCACTTACCCGCTCTTGATCTCTTCATTGAAAACTGTCGGTGAGACATTGGTCATCTCAATTTCTCTGCCCCCCTCACTCACTCTAACCTGTCCCCCTCTGAACTTGAGGCACTCCGTTCTCTCAGGTCTAACCCCGACATTATCATCAAACCTGCAGACAAGGGTGGTGCTGTTGTTGTACGGCGTACCGACCTCTACCTTGCAGAAGCTCAACGCCAACTCACGGACACTTCTTCCTACCTCCCTCTGGACCATGACCCCACCACCGAACATCAAGCCACCGTCCAAAGGACTGTCACTGACCTCATCTCCTCTGGAGATCTTCCCTCTACAGCTTCCAACCTCATAGTCCCGCAACCCCAGACAGCCCGCTTCTACCTCCTTCCCAAAATCCACAAACGGGACTGTCCCGGCAGACCCATTGTGTCAGCCTGCTCCTGCCCCACTGAACTTATTTCTTCCTATCTAGACTCTATCTTTTCTCCGCTGGTCCAGTCTATTCCCACCTACATCCATGACTCTTCTGACACCCTACATCATTTTGACAATTTCCAGTTTCCTGGTCCCAACCGCCTCCTCTTCACTATGGACGTCCAATCGCTCTGCACCTTCATCCCCCACCAGGATGGTTTGAGGGCTCTCCGCTTCTTCCTGGAACAGAGGCCCAACCAGTCCCCATCCACCACCACTCTCCACCACCTGGCTGAACCTGCTCTCACATTGAACAACTTCTCCTTCAACTCCACGCACTTCCTTCAAGTAAAAGGTGTCGCTATGGGTACCCGCATGGGTCCTAGTTATGCCTGTCTTTTTGTGGGATATGTCGAGCATTCTTTGTTCCAGTTCTATTCAGGCCCCCTCCCCCAACTCTTTTTCCGGTACATTGATGACTGTATCGGTGCCGTTTCCTGCTCCCGCCCCGAACTGGAAAACATTATCAACTTTGCTTCCAATTTCCACCCTTCTCTCACCTTTACATGGTCCATCTCTGACACTTCCCTTCCCTTGCTCGACTTCTCTGTCTCCATCTCTGAGGATAGGTTGTCTACCAATATCCATTATAAGCCCACCGACTCCCACAGCTACCTCGACTACACTTCTTCACACCCTACCTCCTGTAAGGACTCCATTCCATTCTCCCAGTTTCTCCGTCTCCGACGCATCTGCTCTGATGATGCTACCTTCCATGACGGTGCTTCTGATATGACCTCCTTTTTCCTCAACCGAGGATTTCCCCCCACTGTGGTTGACAGGGCCCTCAACCGTGTCCGGCCCATTCCCTGCACCTCTACCCTCACCCCTTCCCCTCCCTCCCAGAACCGTGACAGGGTTCCCCTTGTCCTCACTTTTCACCCCATCAGCCTCCATATCCAAAGGATCATCCTTTGCCATTTCCGCCACCTCCAGCGTGATGCCACTCCCAGCCGCATCTTCCCCTCCCTTCCTCTGTCAGCATTCCGAAGGGATCGTTCCCTCCGCGACACCCTGGTCCACTCCTCCATCACCCCCACCACCTCGTCCCCGTCCCATGGCACCTTCCCCTGCAATCGCAGGAGGTGTAATACCTGCCCATTTACCTCCTCTCTCCTCACTATCCCAGGCCCCAAACACTCCTTTCAGGTGAAGCAGCGATTTACTTGTACTTCTTTCAATATAGTATACTGTATTCGCTGCTCACAGTGTGGTTTCCTCTACATTGGGGAGACCAAGCGCAGACTGGGTGACCGCTTTGCGGAACATCTCCGCTCAGTCCGCAAGCAGGACCCTGAGCTTCCAGTTGCTTGCCATTTCAACACTCCCCCCTGCTCTCATGCTCACATCTCTGTCCTGGGATTGCTGCAGTGTTCCAGTGAACATCAACGCAAGCTCGAGGAACAGCATCTCATCTACCGATTAGGCACACTACAGCCTGCCGGACTGAACATTGAGTTCAATAATTTCAGAGCATGACAGTCCCCCATTTTTAGTTATTTTTTCTTCCTTTTTTTTACATTCTTTTTTACATTTTTTACAATCCTTTTTTTTTTGCATTTATTTCATTTCATCTTAGTTTGTTCAGTTTGCTTACCCACTGTTTTTTTTCAGGTTTGCACTTGCTGCTGTTCAATATTCAGTGTATTTACACCTAATCTGTACTAATGCTTTGTCTTTCAACACACCATTAACATATTGTTTGCCTTTGCTCCGTGATGTTTTGTACAGCTATGTGGCCTGGTCCAATCTAGACCTCCTTTGTTATCTCTTGCCCCACCCCCACCTCACTTGCTTATAACTTGTGACTTTTCTAATATTTGTCAGTTCCGAAGAAGGGTCACTGACCCGAAACGTTAACTCTGCTTCTCTTTTCACAGATGCTGCCAGACCTGCTGAGTGATTCCAGCATTTCTTGTTTTTATTTCAGATTTCCAGCATCCGCAGTATTTTGCTTTTATTTTAGAGAAGGAAATAGGATGAATTTGAGTCAAATTACATACAGAAAGGCAAATAAAGAGAGGGAAATAAAGTTGGATTAAGAGAGAGATAAAAGAAAAGTAAGAAACAGATTTTTAAAATCTTAAAAAGCCTCCAGTCACAATTTACTACATTCAAGAGTAAGACTTCACAGTTTAAATTGTTCCCTTATGAGCTTTCAAGGTTGGGTGGCATGTCATTACTATAAATCATCCCATAACAGGGTTCTTATGCCATGAAATAGCAGCACTAACTTGGTGCAGCACGTTTAATTCTCACTTTTGGGGCAAATCCAACAATTTCTCGACACTCTTGGGGACTTTGACGGTGAGCTCCCATTATAGCGTCTGACAAATTGTCCACAAGAGTTTCGATTCGCGTCTCATGATCTATCTCTTCCTTGCTGTAAATTGCTGGATAATGGTGTATACCATGAACTTGCTACTATTTTTCCAGAAAATCCTGGGCCAATGTCTTCTACATGACTACAAAAGATTAAATTTAATTTGTATGGTGCAAAAATAACAGTATTTGGTGCTTGATGGTCATCTAAATCCCCTGATGAGATTATATTCTTCCTTCATTTTCTACTTAATAAACACAGAACTAATTTCCTTTCATCAAGTGTTGTAATCCTGTTACAGATGTGTTTACATACAAACTGTTTACTACTTTGTAACTTAAATATGCTTTTGAGTTTTGACAATAAATTCTAAATGAGTTCCTCATCAAACACCTGTCAAAAAATTATGATGCTAGGAGCCCATGTGTTTGTGATTTGCTGACATTTGTATCCCAGTTACTTATGTTACTTAATTATGTCCTTCATGGACAAGCAGGGAGGCCTGTTTCTTGTTGATGAAATATGGTTAATACAAGTGGAGGTACAGTATTTTAATTGCATTATTTTAGTGTACACTAGACCAAATACTCATGACTTTATGAGACTAATGAGTTTTGTTTCACTGCAATCAGTTAATAACTGTTGGCATTGTCATGTTTGAATGTTTAACGCAAAATGCCACTTCAGTACTGGTGGGTTTAATGAGCCTCAATTGCAACTTTTGACCTTCTGCCAATTTGATTGATGAAAGGGGGAAAGACTGGATATGCATTGCCTCCTGTCTGCAGTTTTGCTCTGTGCTTCTGAATGGTTCCTTCTAAAAACTCATAAACGGAAATACTGTAAAACATGATTTGAGTGCAGATATTTAATTTTGCTGCTTTAGATGATTCTTCGATACTTTTTATTGTGTGTGATTTTGCTTCAGGGACTGTTCTGTCAACTTTCTGACATACATAAATAGTAACAGCAGAACTAAAATCCTAGAATTAGTTTTTGTTGCACATGTGCTAATTTCCTGACATTGAATGGCAGATAGATTCTCCCTGGCCCCTGAATCCAACATCCATTTGCTTTCTACTCTGTTTTTGTTTGAAATGCTCAAAACCATCTTCTCCAGCTTTTTCATGACAGTGGAGAATTATTTAAGCCCCACCTTTGCCTCGCAGGCATCCCTCCTATCTCAAGTGTGTCCGACTGCCCTATTTGGCTGCTCATGTATCTGAATCCACTACCTGTCCCACAGTTATTGGTGTCTTCACCCACTGTCTGCGTCGTAGCTACCTCAGAAATTCCCACAATGTAAAAAGGTTTATTTTCTCACAGTAAGTATAGGCTGATTACAGAAAGCAAACATGATGCCAGTTTTCCCTGTGATTTTAAAGAGATCTATCCTCACTTGGAATAGATTTGGTATAGATGTGGCAGGAGCAGCTGGGATAGTGATGGAAATAGTGGTAATGGAAATCAGGACTCCACAGAATCGGCAGGCACAAAATGACACTGGTAAGAGAGACAAGTAGAGAAAATGGAATTTTTTGATAGCTCACCTCCTACCTTGTGTCCAGCAGTTCTCAGATCTTGGACAACTGCAGGCCCACACCTCTTAAAAGCCAAAACCGATCCTGCCATTTACTGATTTACCACCGCCCATACTATATCTGGTGTGCTTGTTCCAATTGAGGTGAAATCAACTGAGGACACTGTGTGATCCAGAAGGGTGTTGGAACACAATTTAGGGAAATATTTTAACGTTTATTGTCATGAGAGTTTCCATACAATTTTTGCTAAAACTTGGAATCTATATTTTTAAACTGAAGAGGCTGACCTTTGGGTGTTTTTGTGAAAGGAAGTTCAACAAAAATTAACCAGTAAACAAGTTTTTACTGGAAAGCAGGTGATTTCAAGTATACACTACAGGGGGGTTGACTTAAGAGCTATTCTTCGTTGTGACAAGAGAGAATTTATGATTAGCATGAGACTTGACTGGAAAAAGATGTTGGTTTTGGACTAAAAAGAGGCAGTTGGAATCTGCATATGGACCTGTCAGGAGTTCAGAAGAAAAACCAGGTAACTATTACCTCTCTTTAAAGAATTCCTGCTCTTGAAAAGCAAAAGCTTGTATGAAGTTGTACTGAGTGGTTCCAGCATTTCTTGTTTTTATTTCAGATTTCCAGCATCCGCAGTATTTTGCTTTTAAAGTAATGAAGTTGTACTGTTGCCTCCTAAATTTTTGATGACATCCTGAATGCTTGCAGAAACCTTGTATCTTTAAAAGGATTTTGCATTGAATATGTGTGAGAACTGACACCTCTGATGCTGCACACCTGCTGTAAGACCTATGTAAAGCCTTCTGAAGTTAAATTTCTTTGAATGCCTACCCAAACTGACTGTTAATCAACTTCGCTTAGAAAAACTCCTAGTGGCTGCCAACTATTCAACTTTGAGACACCTCACCAAACCAAAGGATTTCCTTCCAGATCTTTTCAGACTAAGTTATTCTTTTATTCCTTCTACTTCTTTGTAACAGCTGCAAACAAAAATCAATTTTTTCCTGGTTAACCAGTTTTTGAATGTATGTGAGTGTGTATGAGGGCTAGCATATATGAAATACGGGGCTTTGATATTTCAATTCGCATATATATTTACTTCATTATCAGTTAAGACTTGGTTTATAATGAACAGATAATTTTGTTGTTTATTAAAAAAACCTGGTTGGTGTGTTTTATTCTGGGGACAAATAGAGTACCGAATTGGCTGCTCCGGAAAGTCAGCAAATTTATTGATATGGAGTGGCCTTTGGAGCCGTGGGACTGAAATAACGATGCTCTCCTCCTACCTCGATTGTAACACTTATGGAAAATCTGTCATGCTTTTGCAGCATCTTTTCATATTTAATTCCCAAATTTAAAACAACTTCTTAAAATTTAGAGTTCAAATTTAAAAATCATGGGCTAAATTTTACGCCACCCCAAAGAGCGGGATGGTGATGGGGGTGGGGGTGGTGGTGAAAAATGGAGCGAGAGGAACAGGAAGCCATTCCCGACCTGCTCCCCCCTCCGCTGCCACTTTACGCAAGGCGGCAGGGGCGAAAAAGCGCTCGCCTACCCCAGGCCAATCAAGGCCCTTAAGTGGCCACTTAACAGCTACTTAAGGGCCTTCGCCCGCCTCCACGTGGATTTTATGCGTGGCAAGCGGAAGTCCTAGACCCGAGAGAAGCCGCCTACAGGCAGCTCTCAAACATCCGGGGGGTGGGGTGGGCGCCCTCATGATCGGGCACCCTCTGCCCGATGGAGGGCCGCCCCGCTACTCCGACACCCAACATGCCCCCTGTCCCCCCCAATGGACCACCCTTCCCTCGCCGGGGCCCGACCAATTACCCCCAGCAAGGCAACCAAAACTTACCTGTGTTCCAGGCTCCCCGGCATCTTTACTTTGAGCTGGGCTGTAGTCCCAGCAGTGGCCACCGCTCGCAGTGGCACTGCTGGGTCTAGGAGCTGCCGGCCCCCTGATTGGCCGGCAGCTCCATTCGGCGGGACCTCCGACGTCAAGCGGGTGAAAGTCCCGCCTCAGAACAATTGAAGCCCGGGGACCTGCAAAATATGGGTCAGATCCCCAGGCGAGGTGGAAGCGGGTTCGCCAACGACTTTTTAGTCGGTGGTCAGCTCCCGTCCGCCTATGGTTAAATCCCAGCCCATGTTACTATTTAAAATTAGAATTCTAACCCTGGGGGCAACCTTTGATATTAGTGTTAATGGGTACTAGGTACTTGCCTGTCAATAGTTTTCTGATGTAAGTAGAAATTCCAACCTACACCATCACCATATAGAAAGCGAGATCAAGAAAAATCTGCTCATATAATGCAGGGAATAGATTTAATATAAAGAAAACATATGCTTGTTATTTCCATACTGCTTAATCTCCAAACACAGGCCACTGCTTGAAACATTTGGGCTAAATTTAGTTGAGCCAGTGGGGGTCCCGGCACTGGGCCGAAAAGGCAAAGGCAACGCCTCCTCAGCCCTTTGGAGCCCCAAGGGCCTCAATGGGCCACTGGGCAGAAAGGCTGTCCTCATCCTTTCGCGCCCCTGTCTTAATTGCAGTGTGACGGGAAGGTCCCGTCCCTCCGCGCCCCCCCCCCACCTCACCTTCCGTCGCAATTCTATGGCCCTCCCCCTACCGCCTGCTAGCTCATCTCCCAGAGACCCAATAAATTTTGCCGATTTGTGCAGGAAAAATAAGTATGCGAAACTTTAGGCATCTTGTGTCAGTTTTAAGATCTACGGGCTGAATTTTAAAGCCCCTCCACCACTGGGGTTGGTGGCGGGGGGTGGGGCAATGAAGATCAGTACAGAGGAGGCCTGCCACTGACCCCGACAGCGGCAGGTTTTGTACCGATCGCGGCGGTGGCAGCGAGGCCTTGTGACTGCTCGGCGACGGGACCCGCATTAAAATATGTTAATGCTTACTTACCATGCAGCCCACAGTGATTCTTCCAGCACGTTGCAAACTTCATTCTTGCTGCCAGCAATGCCACTCCTTCAAATCCCCATTGGGGGAAGCGTGGTGCGATGCCTGTGGGGAGGGGGAAGGAGGTTTTTTTCTCCGTGCGGGAAGGGGGGAGCGGGGTTAGTGGAGAACTTTACTAAAAGGGTTGATAGTGGATAGACAATGGATAATATTTAAAGAACGTGTGCATGAATTGCAACTATTATTCATTCCTGTCTGGCGCTAAAATAAAACCGGAAAGGTGGCTCAACTGCGGTTTACAAAAGAAATTAGGGATAGTATTAGATCCAAAGAGGAGGCACATAAAATTGCCAGAAAATGCAGCAAGTCTGAGGATTGGGAGCAGTTTAGAATTCAGCAAAGGAGGACAAAGAGGTTGATTAAGCGGGGGAAAATAGAGTATGAGAGTAAACATACGGGGGACATAAAAACTGACTGTAAAAGCTTCTATAAATATGTGAAGAGAAAAAGATTAGTGAAGACAAATGTAGGTCCCTTACAGTCAGAAACAGGGGAAATTATAATGGGGAACAAAGAAATGGCAGAACAATTAAACACATACTTTGGTTCTGTTTTCACAAAGGAGGACACAAATAACCTCCCAGAAATGTTAGGGAACCAAGGGTCTAATGAGAGGGACGAACTGAAGGAAATCAGTATTAGCAAAAAACTAGTACTAGGGAAATTAATGGGGTTAAAGGCTGACAAATCCCCAGGGCCTGATAATCTACATCCCAGAGTATTAAAGGAAGTGTCCCTGGAAATAGTGGATGCATTGGTGGTCATCTTCCAAATTTCTATAGACTCTGGAGCAGTTCCTACAGATTGGAGGGTGGCAAATGTAACCCCACTATTTAAAAAAGGGAGAGAAAAAACAAGGAATTACAGACCAGTTAGTCTTACATCAATAGTAGGGAAAATGCTAGAGTCTATTATAGAGGATGTGATAGCAGAACACCTGGAAAGCATAAACGGAACTGGACAATGTCAGCATGGGTTTACAAAAGGGAAATCATGTTTCACAAATCTACTGGAGTTTTTTGAGGATGTAACTAGCAGAATAGATAAGGGAGAACCAGTGGATATGGTGTATTTGGATTTTCAGAAGGCTTTTGATAAGGTCCCACATAAGAGGTTAGTGTGCAAAATTAAAGTACATGGGATTGGGGGTAATATACTGGCATGGATTGAGAATTGGTTGACAGACAGGAAACAGAGAGTAGGAATAAACAGGTCTTTTTCTGGGTGGCAGGCAGTGACTAGTGGCATACCGCAGGGACCGCTTGGGTCCCAGCTATTCACAATATATATTAATGACTTGGCTGAGGGAACTAAATGTAATGTTTCCAAGTTTGCAGACGACACAAAGGTCGGGGGTGGGGGGGAGTTTGGGGGGCGGGATGTGAGCTATGAGGAGTTGGGTGAGTGGGAAAATGCATGGCAGATGCAGTATAATGTGGATAAATGTGAGGTTATCCACTTTGGTTGTAAAAACAGAAAGGCAGATTATTATCTGAATGGTGATAGATTGGGAAAGGGGGAGGTGCAACGACACCTGGGTGTCCTTGTACACCAGTCGCTGAAAGAAAGCATTCAGGTGCAGCAAGCAGTTAGGAAGGCGAATGGTATGTTGGCCTTCATTGCAAGAGGATTTGAGTACAGGAGCAAGGATGTCTTACTGCAGTTATACAGGGCCTTGGTGAGACCAGAAATGGAGTATTGTGCGTAGTTTTGATCTCCTTATCTGAGGAAGGATGTTCTTGCCACGGAGGGAGTGCAAAGAAGATTTACTAGGCTGATTCCTGGGATGGCAGGATTGACGTATGAGGAGAGATTGGGTCGACTAGGCCTATATTCACTAGAGTTTAGAAGAATGAGAGGGGACCTCATAGAAACTTATAAAATTCGAAAACGACTTGACAGGCTAGATGCAGGGAGGGTGTTCCCAATGGCTGTGGAGTCCAGAACCAGGGGTCACAGTCTCAGGATATGTGGTATGCCATTTAGAACCGAGATGAGGAGAAATTTCTTCACTCAGAGGGTGGTGAACCTGTGGAATCCTCTACTGCAGAAGACAGTGGAGGCCAAATCATTAAATATATTCAAGAAGGAGCTAGATATATTTCTTAATGACAAACGGATCAAGGGATATGGGGAGAAAGTGGAAACAGGGTAGTGAATTTCATGCTCAGCCATGATCTTTTTTGAATGGCGGAGCAGGCCCGAAGGGCTGAATGGCCTACTCCTACTCCTATTTTCTATGTTTCTATGTTAGAACGCCTCGGATTGGTCGGGGGTGGGGGGTGATGGGAAGGGGTAAAGGACAAAGGTGCTGAACTTTGGGAGGGGGGATAGGTCAAATTTTCAATATAGGAATTCCAGGGAGGGATTAGGGAAGGAATTTTGTGATAAGCCATTGGGGGGTGGGGGGAAGGGGGGTTGGCGGTGGTGGGCTGTAAGTCCTTTAAAAATGGAGCCGGCACCTGCACATTGGCACCAGACACCATTGCCGACGACAGCTGACCTCACCTTCCACGCCATCGCGGAGGGCAGGCGCAGTTGCCAATCAAATGAGCCGTCACGTTTGAAATCACGGCGGCTCCGTGATGTGGTCCCCGTGTGCGCGTGCCGCATTTGTTTAGGCCCGCCGCCTATTTCAGCGGCAGAGTCTTAAAATACAGCCTTACATCTCACCCTGATTTGTTTAGAGGTTGAGAAACAAAGTTTCCTGTTTTGGTGCCGATTCAATGAACATTTTTGAAAGTTTTCAAGCATTTAGCCATCCAAGAGTTGTGTTCGAGAAGTATATTAAAAGAAAACTAGGAGACCCAATTGACAGAGGCAGGAGCTCATCAGTGCAACTCAAATGTTTTTACCATTCTAATTACATTGTATTAGTCAAGGAGATCAATGGCATTAAAATTATGGCTGAGTTTGCTGACAACGCCACCACTAGGTGGCGGTGCAATGGCACATGCGCAAATGCAGCCTGTGCCACTAAAACGCCACAGTCTGCGACATCAGGCAGCTGCCAGGATTAAAGATGGCGCTGCTCAAATAATCACACGATTGCAACCTAAACACATGGCAGCACATGGCCGGAGGGGAGGGAGCGAGCGGGTCGGGGAAGGGAGGGAGCGAGCGAGCGGGCGGGCAGTGAACGAGCAGGCAGGTGGGTCAGCCAGCGGTCGGGGGTGTGGCAAGCAGGCGGGGGATGGGGAGGGTGGTGGTGGGCGGTGAGCAAGCGGTCGGGGTGCCGGGGACGGTGAGTGAGCAGACAGGCGGCGGAGGCTGGGGTCGGGAGCGGGCAGTGGGGGAAGGAGGACAGCGCACCCGCTACCAGCAAGGTCTTTGGCCGTGCTCTCCCTGCTCCCCAGACCCCTGGTCTCTGCACCCGGATTCACCCACCATCTGCCCGCGTTACGCGATGACGTCATCTGTGCAAGTTAACACAATGAATTACATACACTATTTATTTTCAGAATGATTAAAAATCAGACAGAAATCGTAATTAATGAACCATTTAAGACGAACCATCTAAAAATACACATGAAAATTATGTTTTCCATTACTGAAATATACCACTTCATAGCTGGCATCATCAGATGACTAAATAGTTGAAGTCAACAACCTATTTTCTCCCATGCACCCTGTCAATCAAAATAGTGGCCAAAGATACAAATGAGGCTTGATGAGCTCATGAGTATATAAGGTAAAACAATAGAATGTGATGGATCCCAGCTGTAAGAATCTATTGTTATAATAGTTATTAAATCACAGCAAATGCAATAACCCTGAAGTATTCGCTAACAAAAGTGAAACACATGTCTATACTCAAAACCGTCAGACAAGCGAACTCTTATTCTGTTTTCTGGGTATCATACCTGTTTTTTGTTATTTTTTTTTATTCATTCATGGAATATGGGTGTCACTGGCTAGGCCAGCATTTATTACCCATCCCTAATTGCCCTTGAGAAGGTGGTGGTGAGCTGCCTTCTTGAACCGCTGCAGTCCACGTGGGGTAGGTATACCCACAGTGCTGTTAGGAAGGGAGTTTCAGGATTTTGACCCAGCGACAGTGAAGGAACGGCGATATAATTCCAAATCAGGATGGTGTGTTACTTGGAGGGGAACTTGCAGGTGGTGGTGTTCCCATGTATTTGCTGCCCTTGTCCTTCTAGTTGGCAGAGGTCACGGGTTTGGAAAGTGCTGTCTAAGGAGCCTTGGTGCATTGCTGCAGTGCATCTTGCAGATGGTACACACTGCTGCCACTGTGCGTTGGTGGTGGAGGGAGTGAATGTTTGTGGATGGTGTGCCAATCAAGTGGGCTGCTTTGTCCTGGATGGTGTCGAGCTTCTTGAGTGTTGTTGGAGCTGCACCCATCCAGGCAACTGGAGAGTATTCCATCAAACTCCTGACTTGTGCCTTGTAGATGGTGGACTGGCTTTGGAGAGTCAGGAGGTGAGTTAGTCACTGCAGGATTCCTAGCCTCTTACCTGCTCTTGTAGCCACGGTATTTATATGGCTACTCCAGTTCAGTTTCTGGTCAATGGTAGCCCGTAGGATGTTGATAGTGGGGGATTCAGCGACGGTAATGCCGTTGAATGTCAAGGGGAGATGGTTAGATTCTCTCTTGTTGGAGATGGTCATTGCCTGGCACTTGTGTGGCGCGAGTGTTACTTGCCACTTATCAGCCCAAGCCTGGATATTGTCCAGGTCTTGCTGCATTTCTACACGGACTGCTTCAGCATCTGAGGAGTCACAAATGGTGCTGAACATTGTGCAATCATCAGCGAACATCCCCAATCTGACCTTATGATTGAAGGAAGGTCATTGATGAAGCCGCTGAAGATGGTTGGGCCTAGGACACTACCCTGAGGAACTCCTACAGTGATGTCCTGGAGCTCAGATGATTGACCTCCAACAACCACAACCATCTTCCTTTGTGCTAGGTCTGACTCCAGCCAGCGGAGGGTTTTCCCCCTGAACCCATTGACCTCAGTTTTGCCAGGGCTCCTTGATGCCATACTCGGTCAAATGCTGCCATGATGTCAAGGGCAGTCACTCTCACCTCACCTCTTGTCCATGTTTGAACAGCTCTTTTGTCCATGTTTGAACCAAGGCTACAATGAGGTCAGGAGCTGAGTGGCCCTGTCGGAACCTAAACTGAGCATCACTGAGCAGGTTATTGCAGAGCAAGTGCCGCTTGATGGATTTGTTGATGACACCTTCCATCACTTTACTGATGATTGAGAGTAGGGTGATGGGCGGTTATTGGCCGGGTTGGACTTGTCCTGCTTTTTGAGTACAGGACATACCTGGGCAATTTTCCACATTGCAGGGTAGATGCCAGTGTTGTAGCTGTACTGGAACAGCTTGGCTATGGGCGCAGCAAGTTCTGGAGCACAGGTCTTCAGTACTATTGCGGGAATATTGTCAGGGCCCATAGCTTTTGCAGTATCCAGTGCCTTCAGTCGTTTCTTGATATCATGCGGAGTGAATCGAATTGGCTGAAGACTGGCATCTGTGATGTTGGGGACTTCAGGAGGAGGCCAAGATGGATCATCAACTCGACACTTCTGGCTGAAGATTGTTGCAAATGCTTCAGCCTTATCTTTTGCACTGATGTGCTGGGCTCCCTCATCATTGTGGATGGAGATATTTGTGGAGCCACCTCCTCCAGTTAGTTGTTTAATTGTCCACCACCGTTCACAGCTGGATGTGGCAGGACTGCAGAGCTTAGATCTGATCCATTGGTTATTGGATCGCTTAGCTCTGTCCATTGCATGCTGCTTAATCAGTTTGGCATGCAAGTAGTCCTGGGTTGTAGCTTCACCAGGTTGACACCTCATTTTGAGGTATGCCTGGTGCTTCTCCTGGCATGCCCTCCTGCACTCTTCATTGAACCAGGGTTTGTCTCCTGGCTTGATGGTAATGGTAGAGTGGGGGATATGCTGGGCCATGAGGTTACAGATTGTGGTTGAGTACAATTCTGCTGCTGCTGATGGCCCACAGCGCCTCATGGATGCCCAGTTTTGCATTGCTAGATCTGTTCGAAATCTATCCCATTTAGCACGGTGATAGTGCCACACAACACGATGGACGGTATCCTCAATGTGAAGGCGGGACTTTGTATCCACAAGGACTGTGCGGTGGTCACTCCTACCAATACTGTCATGGACAGAAGCATCTGCGGCAGGCAGATTGGTGAGGACGAGGTCAAGTATGGTTTTCCCTTGTGTTGGTTCCCCCACCACCTGCCGCAGACCCAATCTAGCAGCTATGTCCTTTAGGACTCGGCCAGATCGGTCAGTAGTGGTGTTACCGAGCCACCCTTGGTGATGGACATTGAAGTCCCCCACCCAGAGTACATTTTGTGCCCTTGCCACCCTCAGTGCTTCCTCCAAGTGGTGTTCAACATGGAGGAGTACTGAGTCATCAACTGAGTGAGGGCGGTAGGTGGTAATCAGTAGGAGGTTACCTTGCCCATGTTTGACCTGATGCCATGACACTTCATGGGGTCTGGAGTCGATGTTGAGGACTCCCAGGGCAACTCCCTCCCTACCGTATACCACTGTGCCACCACCTCTGGTGGGTCTGTCCTGCCGGTGGGACAGGACATACCCGGGGATGGTGATGGCAGTGTCTGGGACATTGCCTGTAAGGTATGATTCCGTGAGTATGACTATGTCAGGCTGTTGCTTGACTAGTCTGTGGGACAGCTCTCCCAACTTTGGCACAAGCCCCCAGATGTTAGAAAGGAGGACTTTGCAGGGCTGGGTTTGCCGTTGTTGTTTCCGGTGCCTAGGTCGATGCTGGGTGGTCCGTCCGCTTTCATTCCTTTTTATTGACTTTGTAGCGGTTTCATACAACTGAGTGGCTCGCTGGGCCATTTCGGAGGGCATGTAAGAGTTAACCACATTGCTGTGGGTCTGGAATCACATGTTGGCCAGACCAGGGAAGGACAGCAGATTTCTTTCCCTAAAAGGCATTAGTCAACCAAATGGGTTTTTACAACAATCGACAATAGTTTCATGGCCTTCATTAGACTAGCTTTTAATTCCAGATTTATTAATTAAATTCAAATTCCACATTCTGCTGTGGTGGGATTCGAACCCATTTCCCGAGAGAAATACCCTGGGTCTCTGGGTTACTAGTCCAGTGATAATACCACTACGCCACCGCCTACCCTTTTGACCCGGTGAGAAAGGTGTCTACGGGTCCCTCTCAGCCATCACCTGGTCTTACCGAAACAGGGTCTAATTTTAAACACACTGCGTTTTAGATCCCACTTGGTGAACCCTTGTTCACTGCTTTCCAATTATACGGCAAAAAAAACAGCACAGACAGGCTTTCTTAGGTTTAAAGAAGAAAAGTTGAAACTTATTAAACTTAAACTTAAAGTCTAATTCAGTTGATGCCTACGGATACATGACACACCCACGCTCGCATGCATCAACGATACACACATGCAAATAGAGACAGAAAAGAGCAGAAGAAAAATAAAGTGGAAAAGTTTGAGGCAATATCTGAAGAGTTTTTGTTATGGTTCTTCAAGCTCACTGTAGAGTCCTTGATTGTAAGTAGATCTTGCTTTTCATTGGGGTCCAGTATTCTTCTTAAACCTTGTTCGATGTAGAAGACTTTTCTCTCTTGGAGTTCATGTGTCTTCAGTGGATTCAAAGGCTTGTGAGAAAGAGATGGGAGCAGACAGGAGAGATCTTCTCAGTCCAGGAGCAAACAGACATTCTCAATTCAAACTGTTTGTACAATTCAGAAAAACCCAGGTTGCCAAGCAGGTTAGTCATGTGACTAACTGGTCTGACCACGTCTTATTTTGTATCACCTTAGCAGTCTCTGGAATGTTCCTCTTACACACAATACCTGGTGATCAATGTCCATTGCGGGTTGGATGTGTCAGGGAATGGTCCTTTGTCCTTCCAATCACCATCTGTTAATTTGCAAAAGTCTTTTCCAGCCACGGCTGATCTGTTTAACAAGTCCCTTCTTCACTCCAGTAATGGTTTAAAATCAATGTTCATGATAAAATTAATGTGCTTCATTCTTGGCAGGTGGGGGCCTAGCATGACATTTTCTTTTATAAAACTATCAAAAATATGCAAATTGAAAGCCACTGAAAGTTTGGCATCAGTGAACGAATCTATGCTGCGGAATCTTGGGGATTTCCGACACCAACCTATTAAGCAAATGTTTCATCTTATGTATCGTAGTCCCTGTGCCCCAAAATGAAGTAACTCCTATAAACTGTAGACAAAATAAAGCCACAGGGATGATTCTGATGAAAGGTTTACGACCTGAAATTTTGGGCGGAATTTAATGGACCCCTGGGAGACGGGCTGGGAGGTATTTGGGGGAGGGGTGCGGGTGGGCCCATAGAATCATAACGGCAGGCAGGGGGGTTGAGCGGAGGGCCCATCACACTGCTATTAAGATGGTGCAGATTAGACCAAAGGTGGCCTCAAAGACCACACTCCACCCACCCCCCCCACCCCTCACTGAGGCCTGACTGACGGACAGGCCCCGATGACGCTGCCACACTTACCTTGGGTCCGGGGCTCCTGGAACCAGCAGTGGCCACAGCTCCCGGTGACACTGCTGATACTACTGAACTGCCAGGCTTCTGACTGGCCAGCAGCTCTGGGAGGGGGGAGTCCCCATCCTTAAAGGGATGAGGACTCCAGCACCGGGCAGGTAAGTGCCTGAGTGCTGTTGAATTGCGTCAGGGTGGGACTCCGATAGGCCAAGGCAGGGTTTCCCTTACCTTTTCAGCCCATCATCAGGGCCCCCACTGGTTCCACTAAATTCAGCCCTTTAACTCTGTTTCTTTCTGCACAAATGCTGCCTAACCTGCTGAGTATTACCAGCACATTCTATTTTTATGCGACAGGAGTAATGTCTGTTTCAGGTCAAATTTGGTCATTCAAAAATCGGAGGTTCAACGAGCTCCTTTCTTGTTCCGTTGAAGGGTCCAAAGCCTGATGAAATGAAGCACATCATTTTAACACCATCTATTTATTGTAATATGAAGGAACGTAACTTAATCTATTCGAGAACAAAATGGTTTGTTTGTCAACAACCAAAGTGCAAACTGAGAGCCCAAGACACCAACACTGACCCTGGCAAGTTTCACGTTCCATGCTCTCTTACATTCCTGCTCGGCAACAGGACTACATAAGTAGATTTCTTGTAAAACTGGGTTCTTCACACAATATTAAAGGCTTTTATATGCAGAAATAGAGTCACCTTATTTTGGATTATATTTTATCAGATTATGGGCTAGGATGAGTTGTTTGAAATCTGGTTCAATGCTGGTGAAGAAGTGTTTGAATAGGCTTTCAATATTGTCCATTCTTCTTGCTGCAGCTTAATGAAAGAAAGAACTTGCATTTATATAGCAACTTGCCCAACCTCAGGACGTCCCAAAGCACTTCACAGCCAAATAAGTACTTTGACAATTAAGTTGCTGTTCTAATGTAGGGAGTGCAGCAGTCAATTTGCATGCAGCAATGTCCTACAAACAGCGATAAATATCAGCACCAAATAATCTGTTATAGAGATTTTGGTTGAGAGATAAATATTAGCTAAGTCTCTGGGGAGAACTCCTTTGCTCTTCCTCAAATAGTATGTGGACTCTTCTATGTCCACCTGGTTTGAGTGCCTCATCTGAAACACGATACCTCCAATAGTGTGTTGGAGTTCCCTTAGTACAGCATTGAAGTGCCAGCCTGTATTACGTGCTGAAGTTTCTGGAGTGGAGCTTGAACCCACAATATGCTGAGTCAGAGGCATGCATGCTATCACTGAGGTAAGGCTAACACCTTAATGGCTGCAGAACTGTCGCTACAAATGAACATTTGAATTCATTCAAGTTTCAGATGATGACTTGTACCTCCCCTCCTGATATCCAGCTGCTCTGAACCTGATTTACTGGTTGGAAAGTGTAGCATACTTGTGCTATAGGATTCAAAATAATATGTGACATTTTAAATAATTTGACTAAATTGCATATTTCTATAACTTTTCTGAAGTGACTATTCTTTGAATGATCTCTAAGAATTGTTCTTTTACCCTGCTCATTTGGACTACGATCAAGCCTTTCTGATCAGAGCATGTGCTACATATTAAACAATAGCTTTTTCGTACTGTTACCATGGTACCGTATTTTAAAGGCCAAATTTTCCTTTGCTGGATAACTTGAATGAAAAACTAAGAGTTAATAAAGGCTAGAAAGTGCTTACAGTTTCTTTGTTTGTATTTACTTTAACAACCACTTGCATTTATATAGCACCTTTAACATAGGAAAACATCACAAGGCACTTCACAGAAACGTAATCCGACAAAAATTGAAACAGAGCCAACAAATGAGATATTAAGATGGGCCTCAAAGGTGGAGAGAGAGTTTGAGAGGCTTAGGGAGGGAATTCCAGAGTTTGGGGACATCGGTCTGAAGGCACGGCTGCCAATGCTGGGGCGAAGAGTTACACAAGAGGCCAGAGTTGGTGGAATGCAGAGTCCTTGTAGGGTTGTAGGGTTAGAGCTATAGAGTCATAGAGATATACAGCACAGAAAAAGGACCTTCGGCCCATCGAGTCTGTGCCGGCCATCAAGCACTTAACTATTCTAATCCCATTTTCCAGTACTTGGCCCGTAGCCTTGTATGCTATGGCGTTTCAAGTGTTCATCTAAATATTTCTTCAATGTTGTGAGGGTTGCTGCCTCTACCGCTCCTTCAGACAGTGTGTTCCAGATTCCAACCACCCTCTGGGTGAAAATGTTTTTCCTCAAATCCCCTCTAAACCTCCTGCCCCTTACGTTAAATCTATGGTTATTGAACCCTCCGCTAAGGGAAAAAGTTTCTTCCGATCTCTCCTATCAATGCCTCTCATAATTTTGTATACCTCAATCAGGTCTCCCCTCAGACTTCTCTGCTCTAAGAAAAACAACCCTAGCCTATCCAGTCTCTCTTCATAGCTGAAATGCTCCAGCCCAGGCAACATCCTGGTGAATCTCCTCTGCACCCTCTCCAGTGCAATCACATCCTTCCTATAATGCGGTGACCAGAACTCAGTACTCCAGCTGTGACCTAACTAGTGTTTTATACAGCTCCATCATAGCCACCCTGCTCTTATATTCTATGCCTCTATATCTTCTTCTTTGGCCTCCTTATCTCGAGAGACATTGGGTAAGCGCCCGGAGGTGGTCAGTGGTTTGTGGAGCAGTGCCTGGAGTGGCTATAAAGGCCAATTCTAGAGTGACAGGCTCTTCCACAGGTGCTGCAGAAAAATTTGTTTGTCGGGTCTGTTACACAGTTGGCTCCCCCCTTGTGCTTCTGTCTTTTTTCCTGCCAACTGCTAAGTCTTTTCGACTCGCCACACTTTAGCCCCGCCTTTATGGCTGCCCGCCAGCTCTGGCGAACACTGGCAACTGACTCCCACGACTTGTGATCAATGTCACAGGACTTCATGTCGTGTTTGCAGACGTCTTTAAAGCGGAGACATGGATGGCCGGTGGGTCTGATACCAGTGATGAGCTCGCTGTACAATGTGTCTTTGGGGATCCTGCCATCTTTCATGCGGCTCACATGGCCAAGCCATCTCAAGCGCCGCTGACTCAGTCGTGTGTATAAGCTGGGGATGTTGGCCATCTCGAGGACTTCTGTGTTGGAGATATGGTCCTGCCACCTGATGCCAAGTATTCTCCGGAGGCAGTGAAGATGGAATGAATTGAGACGTCACTCTTGGCTGACATACGTTGTCCAGGCCTCGCTGCCATAGAGCAAGGTACTGAGGACACAACCTTGATACACTCGGACTTTTGTGTTCCGTGTCAGTGTGCCATTTTCCCACACTCTCTTGGCCAGTCTGGACATAGCAGTGGAAGCCTTTCCCATGCGCTTGTTGATTTCTGCATCTTGGGACAGGTTACTGGTGATAGTTGAGCCTAGGTAGGTGAACTCTTGAACCACTTCCAGAACGTGGTCGCCAATGTTGATGGATGGAGCATTTCTGACGTCCTGCCCCATGATGTTCGTTTTCTTGAGGCTGATGGTTAGGCCAAATTCGTTGCAGGCAGCCACAAACCTGTCGATGAGACTTTGCAGACACTCTTCAGTGTGAGATGTTAAAGCAGCATCGTCAGCAAAGAGGAGTTCCCTGATGAGGACTTTCCGTACTTTGGACTTCGCTCTTAGATGGACAAGGTTGAACAACCTGCCCCCTGATCTTGTGTGGAGGAAAATTCCTTCTTCTGAGGACTTGAACGCATGTGAGAGCAGCAGGGAGAAAAAAATCCCAAAAAGTGCAGGTGCGAGAACACAGCCCTGTTTCACGCTACTCAGGATAGGAAAGGGGTCTGATGAGGTGCCGCTATGTTGAATTGTGCCTTTCATATTGTCATGGAATGAGGTGATGATACTTAGTAGCGATAGGGAGGGATAGAGTCATGGAAGGATTTGAACGCAAGGATGAGAATTTTAAAATCAAGGACCAGGAGCCACTGTCGTAGTGAAAAAGTGAAATTCTCAAAATCGAAAATTGGAAGATAGTAGTCGCAATTTGCATTTTTTGAGTGACTATAGGTGCAGATTTTCAGCTTGTTGCTGGGCATAAAACTGATGTAATGGATCAGCTGCCTGTTATAGAAAGCAACTGATTTTAATTTCCATTGGATTGAGCCAAGGCCTGAGAAATAATGTTGCAATTATTGTGTTGCTTGCTATTTAATTCACCACCTTGCTCTCACACACACATTTCCGTCCATGGTCTGTTGCAGTGTTCCAGTAAAAGTCAACACAAAGTTAAGGAACAGCACCTCATTTTCTGATTGGACTCTTTACAACCTTCTGGACTCAACATTGAGTGCAACAATTTCAGATCATGACTCGGTTTTATACTTGTTTTTCATGATTTTGCTTTCAGACAGAGCGGTTCATTATTCTGCCATTAACATTCTTTCTGGACAAATACTTTGTCTTTTCTTCTTCTTCTTTCTTCTTCTTTGGCCTCCTTGTCTCGAGAGGCAATGGGTAAGCGCCTGGAGGTGGTCAGTGGTGTGTGGAGCAGCGCCTGGAGTGGCTATAAAGGCCAATTCTAGAGTGACAGGCTCTTTCACAGGTGCTGCAGATTAAATTGGTTGTCGGGGCTGTTACACAGTTGGCTCTCCCCTTGCTCTTCTCCCTTTTTTCCTGCCAACTGCTGAGTCTTTTCGACTTGCCACACTTTAGCCACGCCTTTATGGCTGCCCGCCAGCTCTGGCGATCGCTGGCAACTGACTCCCACGACTTGTAATCAATGTCACAGGACTTCATGTCGCATTTGCACATGTCTTTAAAGCAGAGACATGGACAGCCAATGGGTCTGATACCAGTGATGAGCTCGCTGTACAATGTGTCCTTGGGGATCCTGCCATCTTCCATGTGGCTCACATGGCCAAGCCATCTCAAGCGCCGCTGGCTCAATAGGGTGTATATGCTGGGAATGTTGGCTGCCTCGAGAACTTCTGTATTGGAGATACGGTGCTGCCACCTGATGCCAAGTATTCTCCGGAGGCAGCGAAGATGGAATGAATTGAGACGTCGCTCTTGGCTGACATACGTTGTCCAGGCCTCACTGCCGTACAGCAAGGTACTGAGGACACAGGCTTGATACAGTCAGACTTTTGTGTTCCGTTACAGTGCGCCATTTTCCCACACTCTCTTTGCCAGTCTGGACATAGCAGTGGAAGCCTTTCCCATGCGCTTGTTGATTTCTGCATCTAGAGACAGGTTACTGGTGATAGTTGAGCATAGGTAGGTGAACTCTTGAACCACTTCCAGAGCGTGGTCACTGATATTGATGGATGGAGCATTTCTGATGTCCTATCCCATGATGTTTGTTTTCTTGAGGCTGATGGTTAGGCCAAATTCATTGCAGGCAGCCGCAATCCTGTCGATGAGCCTCTGCTGACACTCTTCAGTGTGAGATGTTAATGCAGCATCGTCAGCAAAGAGGAGTTCCCTGATGAGGACCTTCCATACTTTGGACTTTGCTCTTAGACGGGCAAGGTTGAACAACCTGCCCCCTGATCTTCTTTGGAGGAACATTCCTTCTTCTGATGACTTGAACGCATGTGGGAGCTTTTACCATGTCTTTTACTGTAGTCATTACCACTCCCTTTGCATTTTGTTCCGTGACACCTTTGTCATTTAATCTCTCCTGCTCCCCACCCTATCACAGACCTCTCCTTTTGTTCTTCTTTCCCCCTCCTTGCCACTTTCACTTGCTCAAAACTGATTACATTTCTAACCGTTACCAGTTTTGATGAAATGTTATCGACCTGAAATGTTAACTCTATTTCTCTCTCCATGTGATGCAGCCAGACCTGCTGTGTATTTCCAGCACCTTCTGTTTTTATTTCAGATTTCAACATCCTCAGTATTTTTATTTATTTTGTGTTTATTATGTACTGTCTGTGACTTGGACGCAGGGAGATGGCCTGATTAAGTTAGCAACTGGGCATATGAAGGGAAAGAGAAGTGGGTATTGTCTGTAAAGCCACATAGGAACAGAGAGGAAATCATCAAACAACAGATTTGAAAAGAATGCTCTGGAATTAGACACTAATCACTCAAGTAATGGATTTCTCTATTTTAAAACCTTTGTTCCTTTGTAACGAAGAGATGATGAGGGTATGGAGGGGAAGAGGAAAGGTGGAAATAAGGAGAGCAAGGCATTACTGAAGGTCTCAATGTCTGAGACTTATTCCACAGGGTATGAAGAGAAAGGCTATCAGTCACTTGATCATCTATAGGTTGTTCTGAAGGGAAATGGGAAAGTGATCAGAAAGCATTGCCAACAACTTGTGAGAAATGGTTGCAAATTATTAACTTTCCCAATAATTATCAATCATGGTCTTCATCTAAGACCATGATCAACTGAATGAGCTTTCTCAATTGCTCAATACTGAGTACAGCTTCTCATAAGAGTTTAGAAGTCCTTCTCTTACAAAGTCACCATTATGAATGAAGATCCACATATGGCAACAAAATAAGTCACAAACTTTGACAGATCATTTTCAAGTTTACCAATAACTGATATTCACATTCAATTACTTCTAATTCTTACCATGATGCACACCCTTTGGCTGCAAATTTTGACTTGTCGAGCCAATTGTTTTGGTTCTACTGGTGTCGATTCAGAAGAGAAATGGCATCCGCACTACTTCTGGCTACTTCTGGCCCGGCCCGTGCTGAGTGCCAACTTGTTGAGGGCATTAGCATGGGTGTTACATGCATTCTGTGCCATTTCTGCAGCTTCCTCCTGGTCTTGCACTCTCCTTCAAGCAGTTTCAACCCCTGAATGCATCTCACCTTTAAGAGGTACAGGTTAGTTTTAAGTGGTGCTAGCCTTACACCAAAATTGAGCCCCCTGGTGAGGCATGCGGCCACTCAGTAGCACATTCAGCACTGGGCAGCATGGCACAATCATACCAAGACAAAGCAGCCCACTTGATTGGCACCCCATCTACAAACATTCACTCCCATCACCACCGACGCACAGTGACAGCAGTGTGTACCATCTACAAGATGTAATACAGCAATGCACCAAGGCTCCTTAGACAGCATCTTCCAAACCCATGAGCTCTACCACCTAGAAGGACAAGGGCAGCAGTTGCATGGGAACAGCACCACCTGAAAGATCCCCCCAAGCCACGCACCATCTGACTTAGAACTATATCACCATTCCTTCACTGTCACTGGGTCAAAATCCTGGAACTCACTTCCTAAAAGCATTGTTGATGTACCTACCCCATATGGACTGCAGCGGTTCAAGAAGGTGGCTCACCACCACCTTCTCAAGGGCAATTAGAGATGAGCAATAACTGCTGGCCTAGCCAGTGATGCCCACATCCCATTAATGAATTAAAAAAATGAACAGGCAGCACAACGTTTGCATGCTGCCTATATCACTTTGAATGGGTGCAAGGTAGTCGCATATCATGAGTCCTGCACCTGATTTTGGGGGCTATCCAGTTTGTCTGCTTTGTGTCTAAAATCTGGCGAACTCGTGTTCCTATTGGCTTCTACATGCTGCTTCCAGAATCACAGAAGTGTGTTGGCTAGGATATTTCTGTTGGAGATTTGTGGACTGAGGTCGTGCTGGTCTCAATAATGCTGATGTCTTTGAAGGACCTGGATCCAGCTCCTTTGAGATTCCAAGGGATCTGGAGCCATGCCTGAAGCTCTCTCTTGCACTTGCTCTAGAGGGCACCAGAAGGATATAGCCTCATTATCACTACCTTGAGATTTAGATGTAACCTTTAGCACAATGTGCAGTTCACTGGTACTGGATATAGTCTCAGTGGATCGACTGGTTGGTGTGAAAATAGACTAAAAATGGTCTCAATAATTTCCAGAAAGGCCAGTGAATCACTTCTGTTAAGGCTGACCCACAACACATCTATTGAAAGGTTCTAATGAAAGATCATCAACCAGTAACTTTAACCCTATTTCTCTCTCCATAGATGCTCCCAGAACTACTGAGTATTTCCAGCATTTTCTGTTTTTATCTATTATTGAGTTAGTCATTTCCTCTCTTCCAAAAACCACCACTACCCTTAAAACCTCCTCCTGACACCTTGTTGCCACAGATATCCCCTGGACTGCTAAACTCACTAGGGTGTACTGCATGGCTTGATATACCTTCACTAAATACTTCAGAACATTAGCATTATGGAACAGCTGAGCAGCTATGCACAATGCAACCCAATATAGCTCAGTTATTAATGGTGATAATCAGAGCTGCTGGATGTTAAACTTGTTCATACAGCATTCTTCTGTTCACTATTTTAACACAAGTTACTTAAATGGATTAACACCTCCGTTATTATAACAGACAAAGTAATGTTATACATCTATGTTCTGAGTTCATTTGCTAAAATCACCAAGTGTAATTTCTACAACAGCAACTTATCTTTATATAGTGCCTTTAGCATAATAAAACATCCCAAGATGCTTCACAGAAGCGTTATAGAGCTAAATTAGACACTGAACCACAGAAGGTGATATGAGGGAAGATGGCCAAAAATTTAGCGAAAGAGTAGATTTTAAGGAGCATTTTCAAGAAAGTTAGAGAGGCGGAGAGGTTTAAGGAGGGAATTCCAGAGCTTAGGGCCTAGGCAGCTGAAGACATGGCCACTAATGGTGGAGAAATTAAAATTGGGGATGCTGAAGAGGCCAGAATTAGATGAGTGCAGAATCTTGGAGGGTTATGGCGCTAGAGGATATTACAGAGATAGGGTGAGGCAAGGCCATGGAGGGATTTGAAAACAAGGATGAGAATTTTAAAATCAAGCTGTTGCTTAACTGGGAGCCGGTGGAGGTCAGCGATCACAGAGGTGATAGCTGAGCAGTGCTCAGTGCAAGTAAGGACCAAGGCAGCAGAGTTTTGGATGACCGCTAATTTAAGGGGGATAAAATGTGGAGGCCGGCCAGGAATACATTGGAATAGTCAAGCCTAGAGGAAACAAAGGCCGGGATGAGGGTTTCAGCAACAGATGAGCTGAGGCGGGGTGAAGTTGGGTGATGTAACAGAGGTGGAAATAGACGGTCTTAATGATGGCACGGATATATGGTCAGAATCTTGTCTTGGGGTCAAATATGACACCAAGGTTGTGAACAGTCTATGTTTTTGGTGATGGACAGGAGGGAAATAATTTTTGTATCCTTATATTATCATCCACAGTTTACACCATCCCAAAATCACAGGTCGCAAATGTTGAGACCCTTGCCTTGCCAGTGGCTGAAAGGTAAGTTCTGGGAAGGACGTTGCAGTGGGCTATGATTGGGGGGAGTGGGGGGGGGGGGGGGGCGGAGAAGTGGTGCAATTACAATGAACATGGAGCCAGGAAGTACTCTTGATCTTCCTAGCTACACAAGAAACTTACATTAAGTTGGTGGCTGCAGGGCTGATGAAGAGACCTGAGTGAGATTGATTACCTACCCTATTCATTCAAAGCAAATTTTCTAAAGGGTCCTTTAACAGGCTTTGGGCCCCTAATTCAAGGGGCCTATTGCCTGTTTTAAGAGATTCCCCTAAAAAATAGGTGCGACTTATTTAGCAGTGTGACGAATGCCTGCACTGATTGGGCACAGACTGTCCCACTGATAAACAAATGGGTGCAATGCCTACCAATTTCTGCCCAAAATATACAGTGCTAGTTTTTCAGAATCCATGGCAAATCCCTGGTCAAGTTCTTCATTGATTTAATATCAAATCATTCAACCTTGGTTTAAAATAGCTTATACATAGTTTTGTAACATTTTAGGATCTCTATGGATATTTAAAACGTGAGTAGATTCCTATGTCCCCCGCTTCCTAACTCTTGCTCACAGCTGACCATGCATGAAAACGAATATTTGCAGCGTAGTTCAAGGCAACAAACAGCCTGCCTGACTGGAAAATATCAATCGAAAGGGGAAAAATAAATCTATTATCACATAACTTGCTTGATATATAAATCTACTTGTCAATGTTAGCTCTGTATCAGTGATTCTTTCAGAACAAGCAGCAAAGAAACTATTTATGTTGACATAACAACACAATATTGCATCATTCATGACCTCAGGATGCCCTAAAGTGTTTCACAGCCAATGAACTGCTCTTGAAGCATAGTCACTGTTGTAACCCAGTCCCCAGTGCTGTGGTGAAGACTCAGCATACATTGGGCTGGATGTTGCGGTTAGCAGTGAAGCAACAGTGCTTGCCACTGACATCGAAGAAAGCTGCCCATAAAGATCTATCGATTTCTGTGGTGTGAATTTCCCCTTTCCTGACATCAGTTTAAATCTGGCGCCAAGTCCTGGTGTCTAGCAGCAGTAATAGTATCTAGTAGGGTAAGCAGACAATCACGTTGAAGTATTCTCACAGACAGCTAACCAGGAAGTAAAAACCACTGAATCCCTTCAATCTTAATTTTACATTTTTTCAGATCACAAAATAAATGATTAGGACATACATATGGGGTTTAGGTAGAAGATAAAATATCATAAACAAACTTTTAAAAATATATGGAAATTCTTATCTTAATGGAGAAATTTGACATTCAACAAATCTAAAATTATTCTTTCACGGCCAGTGAGGCTGTTTAGCAGTAATTATGAACTTAGAATACTGTTGAAAACCTGGTTACACCTCATTCAACAAGGTGTCCAGTAAAATTCTGCAGGGAGAGGCCCGCCTCAACCCCCGATGTCGAGAAGGGCCCGCCGCATATTACCAGCAACAGGGGGACCTTGGTGCGGCCACCCACTGCTCCGCGGCAGCATCCCAATTACCATATTCAGAATGGTACTTACCTCTCCTGATTATGCAGCCCGCCGCCTCTCACTACATACTTCCACATTTTACGTTGAACGGGTGGCCGTCACGTACCGTCCCGTTCATGAACAGAAAAGCCAATGGATCATCAGAACCAGTGAACCTAAGTCCAAATATGCAAGGGTCTCACTCTTCATACTGGAAGGGAGGGGGGATTACAGGGGTCGCATTCTGCATACTGCAAGGGAGGGGAGGGGGATTACAGGGGTCTTGTCTGCAGACGTGTAGGGAGCCACTGCGATTCCGCCCTCATTAATGGTTGGCAGCTCTATGCCATTGACTGCCTCTGTCAGTGAACGAGCAATGGCACTCGAGTCACCCTGTATTTGGGGAGAGTGCCAGAGACAGTAGGCGTGTGAAGCTTTTATGTCTGGAGGGCCAATCGATGCAGCTTGTACAATCTTTATGTGGTTACACGGTGCCACTCTTAGTGGGAGCTAAGACGGGAAATGCAATGCCATGCCACATAGCTGCTACATGAAAGCACCTGATGTACCATTCAACATCAATCTCTGCGCTGTCAGGAACCTTTGAAGAATTGAAGGAACCGAGTTGAATTCCAACTCGGAGATGGGGATGGTTTACCCTATATTCATTGATGCACTCCTTGAGAGGATCCACATGCGCTGCAGTCAAAACCAACAGGCAGTTGCAGTCCACATAGAGGCCCCAGGTCGTGAGTAGCAGCACCCAAGGAGAGCTCGCCACTACAGATCAGCGTGCATCTACAGGTCCCGCATGACATACCTGCAGATGTCAGAGCGCCGGTGTCAGAGGTGACTGCAGATGTTGAGCGAGGCAGTGACACATCTCTGTGCCCTGTTGAATGATGACCTGCAGCCCAGGGGCTTCGGGGACATCTTATGCCTGTGGGCTTCAAAGTGACAGCGGCTCTCAATTGTTATGTCTCTGCATCATTTCGGAGGCCCATCGGAGACCTTTGTGGGGTCACAAAGTCAGCAGTGCCAAGCTGCATCAGGGAGGTCACCAATGCCCTGTTCTGGAGAGCTGGTGACTATATCCGCTTCACGATGGACCCTGAAAGCCAGGCCCAGAGGGCCACTGGTTTCAACTCCATCGCGGGATTCCCACAGGTGCAAGGGGTCATAGATTGTAGCCATGTGGCCATCAAGGCTCCTGTTGGGCGACCAACTGACTAAGTAAATCATAAGGGCTTCCACTCAATTAATGTGCAGTTCGTATGTGATCACCGGAAATGACTCATGCAAATCTGTGCCTGCTTTCCAGGTGGCTGCCATGATGCCTTCATCCTGTGCCAGTCCCAGTTGCCGTTGTTGTTTACTAAAATGGCTCAGATGGAGGGGTAGCTTCTTGGAGACAAGGACTACCCCTTGCATACATAGCTCCTGACACCAGTGAGACACCCCGCCACTACTGCAGAAGATAGATACAACACCAGCCACAGAGCTGCAAGAGCCACCATTGAGCAGGCAATCGGCATGCTAAAAATGCGATTCCGCTGCCTGGATAGATCGGGTGAGTCCTGCAGTATGAGCCGGAAAGGGTAACTCGCATCATTGTTGTCTGCTGTGCTCTGCACAACTACACACTCAATAGTGGGGAGGCCTTCAGGATGAGGAGAGACAGGAGCAGGACTTATCCTCGGACGATGAGGCGCTGAGGACTTACAGCAGGAAAGGCGCATGGGAGGACAGAGAGCATCCAGGCACCATATGCAGGGCAAGCAGCGAGCTAGGGATGCAAGGCAGCACCTCATTGATCAAAGGTTCGCCACGCCATAGGAACCACCTGGTCTACAAGCCACACAACACCCTTGTTCACGTGTTGTGCAGCAGTCCGCATCTGCAACATCTTTGCGTCCACCATTACTGGCAGCAGAAGACTGAGCCATTGTCCATATTACTGCATCTGTGGAGACGCACATGAGTGATACTGGCATGGCAGCGATGTTATTCCATACATTGGCAGTTCTGAAAAGCCAATTATGCAGTGGGAGGAGCCACGATCAGTACATGCTGGCACACTTCATTCACATAGTAAAAACAACGCACATGTTAGTGAAGATGCTTCTGATTACAGCCTTTCCACATTGTTGTGTCACCCATGCAGACCCATTTGTGTCACGGTGCTTTTTGGAAGTGCTTGCAGATGTTCCTACAGGTTGCCACTTCTGCGCTAGCAGCCTGACTGTAGGAAGACTGCTGATATGATTTCCCTTTGGCTGTGGATGACTTTGGAGGTCATACCCTGTGCGCACGAGGCCTAGCGGGCCCTGGCTGGCTGGGGGAGTGATCGTTCATCCCTTTCCGGCATTGGACCCTTTGATGACGAATGGCCCCATGTCTACTGACCTCCTCTGCCATTTCCAGCCAGGCTGCCTTGGTCAGGCTAGAGGGCCTCTTCTTACCGTTGTTGGGGAAAAGGACTTCCCGCCTTGCCCACGCAGCCTGGAGCAGAGTGACCAGGGAGGCTTTGCTGAACTGTGGGATCATCCTAGAGCACCCTCTGCCATCCTTGGCTTTTGGTGTGGTCCTTTAAATGCAAAGGTGACTCCACTGTGTAATTGCTCTAACTTCTGGCTGCAAGGTTTGCCTTGCACATATTTGAAAACCAATGCAGGACTAATGAGGAAATCTGTGCTGTTGTCATGGTTTTTCAACTATTACACATCAACACGTGTTCATGAATATTTTGCTTCTGCAGCAGCTGGTCGTAGTTATTGGTATAATATTTCTAGTTGGCAGTGCAGCTAGAATATGAACATATTTTCCTGTTTTTTACAAAGATAGTTTAATTGCAGTTATATGTCTTTTCACATAACAGTTAGCAGAGAAATGAATACAGATTCCAAATGCATAATAATCTGTGGCTTTTCACAGTCAGATGATTAGAAGCCCATAGTATGTAAATATTCTTCAGTTATGATTTTATTTCTGTTGTGTATTTGATTTTTATGGTACATTTAAATCTCACGTCCTGGAATGTGCAATAGTAAGATTATTCACCCAGGTGCGGCATGCCTACAAGAAGCAATGTAACACTTTAATTGGAAGAAGAGGATTGCAACTTCATAGGACACTGGGACACAGCAGGGTAAGTATGTGGCGGCAAAGCAGAAAGTGCTGGAGAAACTCATCAGATCAGGCAGCATTTGTGGAGAAAGAAGCAGAGTTAACTTTCAGGTCTGTGGACGTGGACAAGTTAACTCTGCTTCTCTCTCCACAGATGCTGCCTGACCTGCTGAGTTTCCCCAGCACTTTCTGCTTTGCTGCCAGATTGACAGCAGCCCCACTTTTCAACAGTGAGGTAAGTATTTCTTTGGCGGCTGTCAGGAAGCAGGTGCTGGGGTGCTTTAAATAGGGCCCCAGCACCTGCTGCACAGCTGTCAAAAGGACTCTCACTGCGCTGGATGTCCTGCCTCTTCCCACATAATATGGGGGGAGCGGCGTGTCCAGTGATGCTAATGAGCCCGCGTGTAATATCACTGGGGCTTGGCGGTGGCCACTCAGTGTGGGCACGCCGCTGAGTTCAATGCGCGCTGCCACAAAGTGCGGTGCGCTAATAAAATTCAGCCCTAAGAGTCCAAGAATGGAAGTTCTCATCAGTTCATTGATTTCTAATTGATTGCTGCCTGGATGGACCTCAACATTGCACCCTCTGAAGAAACATAGAATCCCTGACAGCAACTTCCAGATTTCCGCATTTAACTGCACATGTGCGGACATGTGTTTACCCTTCCAGTTTCACCACCATTACTATCAAAAAGTCCAGGCAACTAAGTACTCAAGTCTATGGAGTGGAGCTTGAACCCATTACCTTGTACCTCACAGGTAAAGCACTATTACTGAGCTAAGGCTGACTAACATAGAAATTTAACAGCACAGAAATATAGGCTGGGATTTCCCATTTGTTTAGTAACCTGCCAGTGATCCCCACCCTGCCCCACCCACCCCGTTAATTTTAATAGACAGCAAATTGATGGGTTGTTGAGCACAGAAGCAGATAGCCCCGGTTATAATGTTGACTACTGTTAGAATTCAGACACCTTTGAGAGCTTGATTTATATTTCTAGAATGCATCTAAGACCAATAGAAGACTGATGTGTCCTGCGTTCTTTACAGTGTGCGGATGTACATTGGTTTAGTGTATTCCAAGTTCTGACAGTGCTTTTCACCACCAAGTGTGTTTCTTTGAATGTCAGTTTGGAGCTAAATGGATCTGAATAGAGCTCACAGATGGTCAATCCTCTGGAGGTCTCAATATATTGTTTATGTCAACTAATGGGAATTGGAAGAATAACGTGCAAATATCCAAAGTAAGCCCATTTGAAAAAGGTATTGTATTACCATATGGTATGTGTGTTTTCACTGCTACAATTTTCCATCTTATTTTCTAAGCATATTACTGTTTTATGTTGATGGACATCATTATATCTCTGTTATTTACCTGAATATGTTTTATCTTCCCATTCAATTTTTTCCGATTACATTATTTATTTCTTTATATATTCACTATATTTTGTTCACTTTATTCACTTCTCCACTATCGATTAGGCACACTACAGCCTGCCGGACTGAACATTGAGTTCAATCATTTCAGAGCATGACGGGCCCCCCTTTTTACTTTTATTTTTAGTTATTTTTTCTCTTTTTTTTCTTTTTTTCTTATTTACATTTTTTACAATCTTTTTTTTTGTGTTTATTTCATTTCATCTTAGTTTGTTCAGTTTGCTTACCCACTGTTTTTTTCATGTTTGTACTTGCTGCTGTTCAATCTTCAGTCCGTTAACACCCTATCTGTACTAATGCTTTGTCTTTCAACACACCATTAACATATTGTTTGCCTTTGCTCCATGACATTTTGGTCAGCTATGTGGCCTTGTCCAATCTACACCTTCTCTTTTGTTATCTCTTGCCCCACCCCCGCCTCACTTGCTTATAACCTTTGACATTTCTAATATTTGCTAGTTCCGAAGAAGGGTCACTGACCCGAAACGTTAACTCTGCTTCTCTTTCCACACATGCTGCCAGACCTGCTGAGTGGTTCCAGCATTTCTTGTTTTTATTTCACTTCTCCACTATGTTCAGACAGGCATTAACCCACTCAATTTCAGCATTTATATATGAACTTTACTGATCAGAATACTATCCTTTCATTTCATTGTATCCTCTACTTTCCTTTAATATCTTGCTTTCCATAGTTTCACTGTATGAAACTTCCTTTATTGTCTTTAATCTTGATCAATTTTCTTCACGTCAGTTTTTGTGTATTTTCTACTACTTTTGTTCTTTTCCTTCAGTATTCCGCTATGTTGGGGAGCTTGTGTAGATAATGACAGGCAGACATCACAACAATCATGAACCAGGCTATGGAAAGCAGCTCCTTTACCTGCCAAATGAGTGGAGACGCTGCCAGATGTCAATATTCCTTTAGATTTTATACTTTTGCTTATATTCTTCTTATTTCCCTGTAGTTTTCTTAGTTTTATTTGTGGAGAAAACAGGAGAGAAGAATGTGTCTGACAACTGATGCAGAAAGTGGCAGCACAGTGGTGCAGTGGTTAGCACCGCAGCCTCACAGCTCCAGAGACCTGGGTTTGGTTCTGGGTACTGCCTGTGCAGAGTTTGCAAGTTCTCCCTGTGACCATGTGGGTCCCCTCTGGGCGCTCTGGTTTCTTCCCACATGCCAAAGACTTGCAGGTTGATAGGTAAATTGGCCATTATAAATTGCCCCTAGTGTAGGTAGGTAGGATGAGAATTGAGGGAAGGTGGGGATGTGAGAGGAAAATGGGATTAATGTAGGATTAGTATAAATGGGTGGTTGATGATCAGCACAGACTCGTTGGGCCAAAGGGCCTGTTTAGGTGCTGTATCTCTCTATGACTCTAAAGTCTTTCTACGTTAATATCAAGACAAATGTTAAGAAAAAATAGCAAGGGACACCCACAAAAAGAGACATAAAGCTAATTATAAGAAATGAGAGACTGAGGTAGGTCTGAATAGGTCGAGAGATCCAGGAGCTACTAACGATGATAGAATGTATTGGTAAGAACAGCTGGAGTGGTTGGAAGCAGTGAATTACATGAATTAGAGAGATAAAAGATTTGACAAGCCAGTGTTTAAAACTTGGAATGTAAACATTTTAAAATAAATTGAATGCACTGCAAAGATTGAAGGCTCGGGATAAGCACCACTTCTTTTTAAATCTCTTTCCATTCAGGTATTTTTCCTTCTTTGTACTCTTGCTACTGTCTCCATTCCCCCTCAAGCCTCAAGTAAGCCAGACTGTTTACAATATCAGTGTCCTTTTCAACCCTGAGCTTCAATCCCACATTCTCTCCATACCTATATCCTATCTACTACCATCTCCACAATATCACTCATTGTTGCCACTACCATAGCCTCTCAGTGATACTTCTGTCACCTCCTGACTTAATTACTACAGTGCTTCCCTGGCCAGCATTCCATCCTCCTTTCTCCATAAACTTTAGTTCATCCAAAACTCCTGTATTCATCCTGCATCATGTCCAGCTTATCTATCACCTTTTCCTGGGTGGCCTACAATGCTTCCCAGTCTTCCTATTTGCAATTTCAAATTTGTATTTTTGTGATTCAATTGCTCCATTGCCTCATCCCATCCTATCTCTTTAACCTCCTCTAGCCATACTACCTGCCCCACTGCACCCACCACCACCCACTCCCCCACCCCCGCCACCACACACAAACACGATGGGCTGGATTTTACATTACCGGCGCTGAAATCAGCGGCAGGCAAAAACAATGGCAGCACGCCCATGCGGGCAGCCGCGATCGAAAGCACGGTGGCTCATTTACATTTCCGGGACAGGCCGTTCCCCCCCCCCCCCCCCGATGATGTGGAGGGGGCGAGCTGTCCATCCCTGGCAATGGTGTCAGTTGCCTGTGCGCAGGTGCTGACACCATTTTTAAAGGGCTTTGAGCCCTTCTGTTAAGTTTAAAGATTCAAAGGTACAGTTAATAAAAAAAGTACATTAATTTTGCCCCTCTCCTACCCCCCAATAACAATAAAATTAATTACTTGCTCTCTCCCCCACAAAACACTTACCTCGTCCACCTGACCTTCCCCTCACCCCCCCCCCAAAGTGCACAAACCTTAACCTAAAACCCTTCCCACCATCCCCTACACCAATGATATCACTTTGACACTGTTGCCCCCGGCTCCTGCACTGAGAAATTTACCTCCTCCCCCCTCCCCACCAGTGTTCTGCCTCGTTTCCCCAGACAGGGATCTGAAGGCGTGGGAGTGCTGGCCAGCGGCAGGAAGATCGCTCCAGGAGGGAAGGCGGGAACGTAAGTATAATTTGCGCATTAATTTTAATTTATTTACATATGTAAATGGGAGTCCCGTGACTGAATGGAGGAGGGGCCGCCATGAGGCCTCGCCAGCACCGGCAATATCCAGCCTGGCCCTGGAGTTTGTGGCGGCCCTCTCCCAGAGATATTTTCCAGCCTCCCCCACTCCCCCCCCACCACGAACCCCAATGTCAGGGGGTCTGTAAAATTCAGCCTGATGTTTCTGTGACTCCAACCTCTGATGCGTTCCCTCCTCCCTTCACCCACCATTGGTGGCCCTGCCTTGAGCTACCCAGGTATCCCCTAGAATTTCCTCCTTAAATCTCACTGTCTTTCCCATTCCCTCTCCTCAGTTAAGAGCCTCACACCTCTGTGAAGCATCTTGAGACATTTTTACATTAAGTGAATGATATAAATACAAGTTGTTGTCAGTTTCCTAATGCTACGTAACAATTGCAGCTAGGTAGCAGTAAGCTGATTTGCTCGTAGGCTTCTGCAATTGCTACTCAGAAACCAGCCATTGAGAAAAATGTTGGAACAGCTTGTAAGGCTGATTCATCTGCTAGTTTTCTCTCCCTGTCTGTGGGGAAAAGTGTAGCCTGTGCCTCATTAAGATTCAGAAGTCAGCATATGGGGATGGTCCAACATTCCTTCATTTTGTAACAGAACACATCAATGTCCCTGTTCACTGCTGGACCACTATATTGTCAAGAACAGCAGAACTTAAAACAAGGACCTCTAAGAAGATCTTTATTCTGGAGCTGAGCCCCAACCCTATCAGAAAAATACAAGTTGTCAGAGTTACACTGTCAGCTCCATCATTGTTCGCCAGTCAGAGAAAATGGAGCTCTGTGCCTGTGCACTGAGAAATTATTTCCACTGGCAGGAGGATCAGTAACCAAAGGACACAGATTTAAAGTAATGGGCAAACAGACCAGAGGCGAGATGAGGAGGGGTTTTTTTTTACACAGAGAGTTATTATGATTTGAAATGCATTGTCTGCAAATACAACTTTCAGAGGGAATTGAATAAATACTTGAAGGGGAATAAGTTGCATGCCTATGGGGAAAAGGCAAGGGGTTGGGACTAATTGAGCAGCTCTTTCAAAGACCTGGCACAGGCCTGATGGGCTGAATGGCCTCTTTCTGTAGGCATTAATCTATGATTCTATGATTCTCTAAATGTTTCAAATTTGTTTTGAACTAAACTCACTCTGTTACTGAAAATGTAAACAAAACACGAATAGGCAAAGAACTTTAAACAGAGTTAAAGCAAAGTGCAGAGAGAAGCATAGAGAAATCTTAAGCCTTATGTTTATAAAAGGATTTCTGATTTCATTATACATATTGATTGGTTCTTAAAATGTAAAACTTTTTAAACAGAGAGGCTTTCTTGATATTGTTTCACTGAACTATTATTAAAAACCCAGTAAATCTGAATTCTCAATGGTAGGATGTTGTTCCGGAATAGAACAACTCACAAAGCATCTCAGTTATCTGGAAACAAAGGCTTTATATCAGCAGTAGATTTTTAAAAAGTACATTAGGAAACTTGGCATATTTAACAATAGGCATTATTTTTAGTTTAACATGATAGACAGGAAGGAACTTGTATTTGGTAACTTGTAATGCATCTATTGTGGAAGGGATCATCTAACATTTAAAAGGGAGTTAGATAAGCATTTGAAAAGGAAACATATAAAAGGATATGGAGAAAGGACAGGAGAATGGTATTGGAGTAAATAGCTCCAGTTGAACACTGGCACAAGCACAATGGGGGGAATGGAGGTACAGGGGTCTGGGGAGGAGTGGGAAAATAAGGGGAAGCCGCATTGGGATGACTCTCCGATGCCTTCTCGTCTCCGAGGGGATTTGCCAGGTGCAGATTGGGAACAATGTTGTATCCCGCACCACAGAGGCAGGCAGCCAATTAAGCAAATTAAGGTTCCACTTAGAGGCCATTTTCCAAAGGCGACAGTAGTTTCCTGCCATAGGAGCAGCACCCACCCCACTTACCGCCCCCCCCTCCCCCCCGCCCCCCCCCGCCCCATCCCCGCCAACTGAGTGTGGAGCCGGCAGCTCTTTGAAGGTGGCTTCCTGGCCAGCTATTGGAGCCACAGATTCCATGCCTTAATGAAGGAGCCACTGGGATGAAAGGCCACAGAAGTGGCCAGAACTAATCCTGTGGAGGGGAACCCCTTCCACACTGATGGCCCTACCAGCTATGGGCCTCTTCATTCATAAATTTGCAGAAGGTGTCCCAGAGAGGCCGTTCTGTGCTGCAGGCCCTCTGATTCAGCCTTCCACCTCAGGATCCCACCTGCTGTCCTTAATAGGATGGTAAATGTGGAGGCGACCAATTAGGAGGCCGCGTCCTGGAAGGTTGCAACAGAGGACACCCTGATGACAAATGCAGGCGCAGGACCCCCATATGGTCTTGATGCCCACCAGAATATTCAGTCCAATGAGGCAAATGGCCTCTTTCTGTGCTATGAATTCTATGACAAATTGTGCTTGCTATATTACATGGCAACTTTGGTAGTGCTTCGAATTGCGGCACTGGGTTCACTTGATAATTGGATCTTGAAATTAATAAACACAATTCTGTGTTGCAGAATAACTGTTGTTCATCTCAAAGGTTTAGCTTTCAAAAAAGGCCACCACTGAATAACTGTAGCATTTTATATGCTCTGCCCTCCCCTCAAACCCAGGAACCTCACTATACCTTTCCAACATTTTACTTGATACTAAGGTAGTGATAACTACAAATTTAGGCACAGGGCCAACATGTAAAATACAAAAGATCAGACTGCAATACTGCAGAAATTTTATTTTAAGAGGTAGGGGTAGATTTTCTTCTGCCACGAAACCCCAAATCAAACAGGACAGCAGCAGAAATGACATAAGATGGGTTAGCGAGGCCGACTGGCATCTCCCTGCCTCAACTTGGATCTCTCTCCCTTATCCTCCACTGGGAGCACTGCCAGCTGCCCTTCCCCACCCAACACAAATAAATACCAGCGAGGGTGATGCAGCAAGGGTTTTTCACCAATTTCCCTCCCACCTACCCCGCTTATTACCTCTCGCCAGTGTTACGAAAGTGCAGTGCGTTTTGTTAAATATAATTTTTGGGGATTCATTTGTGAAAGATTGAAGCAATTTTAAACTTTGGGGTTTTCACAGGGAGTCATGTAAAGGTCACTTGACTTTGAAAAATAGTCCCTGGATTTGTTTTTTAAAAGGGTCACTGAGCAGTCTTGTGAGGAAAACAAACCTTTCTGGGAAACCACCTGACTTCGAGCTTAATAAACAACAGAGAACTTTGGACACCTGGAGAAGTTGTTTATAAAGAAGTGACAAGTCAAGATTGATGGAGGTCAGAAGGTTAACCTCCTGTTGCCAGCTTCACTTTTGAATTGTTTTGAGTTGGAAATGAACTCTTTAAAAAGGGGTTGGAGTTTTTAAAAATCAGCCTAAAGGACAGAACCCCAGCTCAGCTTGCAGGAGAAGAAGTGAAGGTAAAAAGGCAGACAACTTCCAAGGAAAAGGAAGAGAACTTCCAAGGAGAGAAGAGAACTTCTAAGCAGAGAAGAGAATTCGCAAGGAAGGAGAGAAGACCACAACCCAGTTCAGCTTTCCAGCACCTCTCTAAAAGACCCTGAGAAGTCCATTGTGTCAACTCATCTCATCTCCTGTCTTTGAAAAAAGCCTGCTAAATAAATTCTCAATGCTGCCTGAAAAAAACTGCTCTAAAAAATCACAGTGACCCATCTATGTATACTCAGAGGCAAGACTGTATGACAGTTTTGGAACACAACATATCTCATCTGCTGTTTCTTCCGGAATGAACAAATATTCAGCCCAAGTGTTTTTTTGTCTGTAATAGAGCTCTAAAAACAAAAATCTCTTTATTTTTCTGATTAACTGGTGTATGTGTATGTGTGAATGTGAGGGGCTAAGGTAAAAAGGGAACTTTAATATTTCAATCCAGGTGTTTATGCTTTACTTCATTATTACTTAAGACTTGTTTTATAATAAATTGATAATTTTGTTGTTTATAAACCACACCTGGTTGGTGTGTTTTATTCTGGGGTAAAAATAGAGTCTATGATTGACCATATCGGTAAGTAGGAAAAAATGTAATTAGATGTTGTGACCTGTGGAGAAGTGGAATAAACAATGCACTCCTCTTGACTTGGTCATAACAAACCCAGGAACCTCACTGTACATTTCCAACATTTTACTTCATACTAAGGGTGATGGAAAGTGGTGGTAGGCACACATAGTAACACCAATAAGCAGAAATATAGGAAAAGTAGAGGTCCCCTCACCCTCCAGTTTGGTTCAGCACTTACCTTTTTAGGTCTACAAAGCCTACAGTTTCTTACTTGCACTGAAACAGATGCTAGACTTTTACCCCCGCCCCTCCCCCCCCCACCCCCGACAGGAGAGCAGGCTGAGAGGTGGGGAAGGGGGGCAGAAAATCGACTGGGAGATGGGGATGGGGGGTGCTGTTCTTGTTACCTACCCAGCCCTGCCGCTATTTTACCAGCAGTCGGAAGGTAGCAAACTGCCTGCCCGTCCCAGTCCAATTGAGGCCCTTAAATGGCCAATTAATTGCCATTTAAGGGCCTCCTCCCGCCGCTACTGGTTTCAAAATTGTGGGCACAGATTTTTGTTATGGAGATGGGAAACAGGAACCAGGTCTGTTTTTGGGTCACAAACCTGCCTCCAGTGGGAAACTGATTCAGATTCAAAACTTCAACGGGCACTTCAGCACCTGAGGAGGCTGCGCAGGGAGTGGGGGGAGGCCTCCTGATCGGGCACCCTGTGCCCATGGAGGATCGCCTCAGCACCACTTCCCCTAAAACAAGCCCCCTGCTCCAATTCCGACACTCACCCCTCTCGCCAGAGCCCAGTCAATTGTCCCCGGCGAGGCCTAACCCCCACTCACCATTTTTCAGGGCTCTCCCCTGACTTTTGCCAGTGGGCACAAGGTAAAATTCCAGCCAGAAGCTCAAGTGATTTAACTATGTGATGGTCATTGGCATTATCACAGAGATGCCAACTCCACCTTCTCATAAATCAAGGGACAAACTGTTACAAATCAAGAGATTTGGTATCAAAATTGTGGGCCACATTTTCATTATAGGGGCGGCCTCCCCCTCCAGTGGGTAACTGATTCAGATTCAGAATTTCAAATGGGTAAGCCCTTGATTGGTATGGAGGCAGGTTTCCTGTCCACTTAGAGGACGTGGGACCAGGAATGGAGGTAGGCCAGATGAAGTATTGGGCTTATTGTAGACACCCCACAGCAGCCATCCCTGAGGCCACTGGTTGCCATGAAGGAAAGATCTGCCTTCCACTGCACCAGAGGAAGCGAGATGTCACAGGGGAACTGGAGGCCTGGGAGTAGGGGCAGGGCAGACCCTCGCTTTATCGATGCCGGCCTGGATCTAATGCTGGAAGCGTCAGGGAGGGGAGGGAGGTCCTCTTCCTGGAGGGTGACAGGAGGAGGCCACCTAACCGTGTAGCAGGGGCGAGCCTTGAGGCCTCAGGTCATTGTAGATCAGAGCACGTAGATCTGAAACCATCTGCCTGGATAGGCGCAGCCTCCTATGGCACTGGCCCTTTGTCATTTGCAGGTAGCTGACTCCTGGACAGTCGACCCAATGTCTTGGGTAGTGCCTTCTTCCCCTGCAGCTCCCTGCTGTGCTCCTCTGGTCTCCTGCTGTCCAGGAGCTAGCATCTGCTGCTGACTCATCCTGGCTCCCTGTCCAATTTCAGAGTAGCCTGTTCACATCTCAGCTTCCTCAGCTGGGGTTTGTGCATTCACCAAGCCTTGCCCTGCCAACCACAGCTGCCCAAGTGATGCCAGCAGCCTCACGTCCATCACCTGCCACTCACCACTGAGAAAAAACAAGTCTCACAGCTCCAGCAATGGCTACTCTGTGGCACTTTTGAAGCACCTGAATCAGCCCTTCCCATAGCCCTCATGGCCCCCCGCAGTGTTCGCGACTTGTACGTCCTGCTGTGTTCCAGACATGGCATTTTCCACATTCCCTTCCTTTTAAAAAGTGAAAATAGCTGCTGACAAACCTGTTAATGAGCTCCTCAATGAGCTCAACAGGCACTTAATTGGATTCATGTGGGTTGCTGTTCCATCCCTCCGATGTCCCTTCAAAAATAGCTTTGTGTTCCAGTGGAGCGGGACCTGGCGCCGAACTCCAAGAAAGTGATCTTGAAATCACGCACGCCCTCGCTCCTGCACCCAGTGGCTTTAAAAATCCAGCCCTGTGAGTTGCTATTTTTTTTCAAATGTAAACCAATATAAATTGACAGTTGGTTCATAGTTGCTTTTCTGCAGTGATAAGTGCACAAACATCAGGACCAAATAATCCAATCTTATGGATGAATAAAGTTGTAAGAAGACGGGGATAGACAATCACTCCATTAGATAAATGGTGGCCCATTGTTTTCTTGGATACTAAACCAAAATGTTCATCCACAATAAACGGTTTTGGAAACTTGTATAAAAGGGTTAATAAGATGGAATAATTTTTAAAAAATTCAAGCAAAGGAAAGCTTTTCTGTTTTTCCAGTAGATTTTAATAAAGGGATTTGATTAATTAGGATAAAAGCAGAGAATACTGTAAATGCACAGGTCTGTCATTACCAAAAGGACAGGAAGACCAGAAGTTGCTGTTGGTGATAATAATGAACAACCGCTCAATGCGTTTGCCATTCTTTTGCCTGCTAATTTAACACAGACATTAGCCTGTTTATTTCAAAGATATCCTTCCCAAAATAGGTAATCTCATTCAACACATCATGTGTTAAATAACTCCCGAATTGGATAGCCCCCGAAATCAGACATGGGGATCACACTATGCAATTAACCCACATCCATTCAAAGTGTTGCAGGCAACACGCAAACTTCATGCTGCCTGCTAATTATAATGATCGTGACGTGCAGTCGAGCGCTATGTGCGCTACTGAGAGGCTGCACGTAAGTCACACAGAAATGCTTGGTGCATTGTCAAGCCTGCCAGAGAGCCAGTTGTCACTGTAAAGGAGCCTGGAGGAGTCCGGCTTCACTTGGCACAGGGCTTCATGCAGAGCTTGGAGACCATCGTCTCCAACGTGGAAGTGGTGGCCAACTCCAGGAGAACACTTGCAAACTCAACCATGATGCAGCAACTCACAGCCAATGTCCCAGCTTCCATTGTAGCGCAAGCAGAAGCCACACAACTTCTGAATGCTGCAGCGAAAGCACAGGCTATTATGAAATCTCAGCTTGTTGCTATGCAAGCTAAGATTTCTGCCATCATGGCTCTAGATACTGGTCTTCACAGGGACTTTGCAGGTGACACAGCAGTTCAGCAATCTGTTCTCCAACAGATTACTAGGATTGCTGAAGTGTCACTCAGGGGGAGTGGTAGTAGCTCCATGAAGAATGAACCTGCTGTCCTCTTTCAGGATGACAGCATTCGTGCTCCTCCCACTGCCACTCCACCAGTGCCCTTGCTGTTCCCTGTCAGCCAACCAGCCCAGACCACCGCCACCCATGCCAAGGTGTTGCAGTCTGAGGTTGGGCCTTCTAGTCTCAGAGCTGCTCGAGGGCATCTTGCAAGGCCATCTGCAATCTCCACCAGTCATGCTGCAGCCACTGGTGTAGCACAGTGTAGGAGCTCTAGGAAAGGCTGCAAGAAAGGCCCTAAGGGAATGCACAAGGATGATTAATTGAAGTTTGTATGGAATAGTGGATGTTGGATAAAGTTGGTATGGAATGGTTGTTTTGTGGTGGCTTTTATTTCAGGAATGTGACCAAGTGGACACTGTGATGGTCCATAACAGAGGGATAGTAAGGTGTGGAACCATTGTACATTGTGGATCTGTGGTTGTAGTCGCTGAAACCAGAGTTGAATTATGAGCTCATGGACTGCCCATCCTAAATGTGGATGTACTGGCTGCTTTTTCCCTTCCTCCACTTCCTCTTGCTCCTCATCCTCCTCCTTCTCCTTCTCTTCCTGAGCTGGTCACCACATCTGTGGTGTCAAGAGCTGTGCCCTCATGATGGCCAGATTGTGGAGGATGCAGCAGACCACCACAAATCGAACAACCACTCTGATGAGCAGTGGAGGGCTTCTTTAGAGTGGTTGAGGCAATGGAACCTTTGCTTCAGCATCCCAATCGTCTGCTCAATGATGTTTCTCATGACAGCATGACTCTCATTAAATGCATGCTAGCCACGTGTGGTTGGGCTCTGGAGGGGAGTCATGAGCCAGGTGCAGAATGGACAGCCCTTGCTGTCCAGCAATCACCCTCTGGTTTGATGTGGTGGCTAAAAGATTGTTGTAACAGTGGAGTGGTGCAGAATAACACATTATGACTACTGCCAGGTTAGCAGGCATTCAATTGCATGAGTGTGGTTGAACACAAACTGTAGATTCAGTGAGTGGTAACCTTAGCAGTTGCAACACCCACACAGCCATGTGTGTGCAGTTGATGGCAACCTGTAACCTGCATCCTGGCAAAGCCACAGACACAGTTGCCTGTTTCTCTCTAACAGAGAGAATCCAATAAAGGAACTAGCCTGAGAGGGAGCACAGTGAGACTGGCGGCAAGATAACGGAGCTGGTCTGAGAACGAACACAATGAGACAGAGGCAGGATAAAGAGCAGGCCTGAGGGGGAGCACAGTGAGACCGGTGGCAGAATAAAGGAGTGGGCCGAGTGGGAGCACAGTGAGGCCAGTGGCAGTATAAAGGAGTGGGCCTGAGGGGGAGCACAGTGAGACCGGTGGCAGGATAAAAGAGCGGGACTGAGGGGGACATGCCAACCGTCTGCATTCTAACTTAAATCAAAGTATGAAATCACAGGGAAGAACGTAAGTTGTTGAGTATTTTTCTCTTTTCTCTCTCTCAAAACTAGGGTATTGGTTCTTATTAGGAACTGGTAAATTAAAAATGTGCAATCGGGGTAAGTATAATAGTAAGTGTAATAAGAGTATAAGTACAGAGCAGGTATTAATTAAAATTGATAGTTTAAACAGGGTACTAAATATATTGTGAAAAAGGAAATAGAGGGTGTTTTAAATTATGGATGGGCAGCTGTGACCTGTTGCTTGCAATTCCTGTGCCATGTGGGAACTTCAGGACACTTCATGTGTCTTGGGTGACAACATATTTAGGAAGTGTCTCCTGCTGCTTTAGCTCAAGCACAGGATTTCCAAGCTTGAGGGACATCTGGAGTCACCCCGGAGCATCAGGGAGCAGGAGAGTTTTCTGGATCATACATCCCAGGAGGTGGTCATCCCACAGGCAGTAGGACTTCAAGATAGTAGGTGGGTGGCCATCCAGAAGAGAATGAAGAGGCAGAAAGTGCAGGAGTCTTCAGGGTATGTGCCACTCTCAAACAGGTATGCAGCATTGAAGACTGCAGGGAGTGATGACACCTTGAAGGAGTGCAGTCCAGACCATGGCAGCAATGGACAGGGGATTGTTCAGGAGGAAACAGAAAAGTGCAGAAATACATCATGGAGAAGGTGGAAGGTATTTTGCAGCAGCAAGGGAGTGAGCCAGAATTTGTGCTACACATTGATGCCAACAACATAGCAAGGCGATGTATTGAGGTCCTGTGGTCAGATTTTTCAGGAGCTAGGGAGAAAGTTAAAGAGTAAGACCTCAGAGGTAGTAATCTCTGGATTACTCCCAGTGCCATGCACTAGCAAGACTAGAAATTGGAAGGTAGGGGGGATCAATGCATGACTTGAAGCATGGTGCAGGAGGGAGGGCTTCAGGTTATTGGAGCATTAGGACCAGTTCTGGGGCAGAAGGTACCTGATTCATAAGAGATGGGTTATACCTCAACAGGACTGGGGACCAATGTCCTCACAGGGAAATTCACCAGTATGGTTAGAGAGGGTTTAAATTAAACAGGGGGATGGGCACCAGCATATAGAAATAGAAAAGAGGAAGAAAGTACATCATGTGAGAGTATAAGACAGTACTAGAGAGGGGAGCAGTTCCATATTAGGCAGAAGTGCACTGAGAACTACAAGGAGTGCAAAGACAGGATTATAATGCATTTGTGTAAATGCACAAAGTGTGGTGAATAAGGTTGGTGAGCTACAAGCACAAATAGCAGTTTGGGAATAAGACGTAATGGCAATAACGGAAATATGGCTTAAATATTTAGACAAGGACTGAGTGGTTAATACACAAGGATATAAAGTGTTCAGAAAAGATAGTGAAGAATAAAAGGGAGGTGGGGTGGCAGTACTATTTAGGAAAGACATTGTAGTGTTGGTAAGGGAGGATGGCCTTGAGGGGGCAAGGACAGAATCCATTTGGTTAGAGTTGAGAAGCAAATATGGTATGATCACGATCTATGGCTTTTCTGTAGGCCTTCAAATAAGGAGAGAGTGATAGAGGAGCAAATCTGCAGGGAAATCGCAGAGATGTGCGAGAACTATAGCTTGGTAATATTGGGGGACTTTAATTACCCAAATATCGATTGCGATAATGTTAGAGTACAGGGAAACGAGGGGGAGGAATTTCTGAAATGAAACCTTCCAAACCTGCGACCTCTACCACCTAGAAGGACAAGGGCAGCAGATGCATGGAAACACCACCATCTGCAAGTTCCCCTCCAAGCCACACACCATCCTGACTTGGAACTATATCACTGTTCCTTCACTGCCGCTGGGTCAAAATCCTGGAACTCCCTTCCTAACAGCACTGTCAGTGTACCTACCCCAAATGGACTGCAGTGGTTCAAGAAGGCAGCTCACCACCACCTTCTCAACGGCAATTAGGGATGGACAATAAATTCTGGCCTGGCCAGCGACGCCCACATCCTAGGAAAGAATTTTTTTTTAAATTCAGGAGAACCTCCTTGATCAGTAGGTTCTCAGCCCAACCTGAAAGGAGGCATTGCTGGATCTAGTGCTGGAAATGAGATGGGCCAAGTGGACCAAGTGTCTGTTGGGGGGCACTTGGATAAGAGTGATCATCATATCATAAGGTTTAGAGTAGTAATGCAGAAACACTAGGAACGAAATAAGGTAGAATGTCTAGATTGAAGAGGGCTAATTTCAACACGATGGAAAGGTATCTAGCCAGGGTAAATTGGAACCAAATAGTTTTAGTTTTAGAGATACAACACTGAAACAGGCCCTTCGGCCCACCAAGTCTGTGCCGACCATCAACCACCCATTTTATACTAATCCTACACTAATCCCATATTCCTACCACATCCCCACCTGTCCCTATATTTCCCTACCACCTACCTATACTAGGGGCAATTTATAATGGCCAATTAACCTATCAACCTGCAAGTCTTTGGCATGTGGGAGGAAACTGGAGCACCCGGAGGAAACCCACGCAGACACAGGCAGTACCCAGAATTGAACCCGGGTCGCTGGAGCTGTGAGGCTGCGGTGCTAACCACTGCGCCACTGTGCCGCCCAAAGCTTTATTGGAACAATGGGTTATCTCTAAGGAAGAGATGCTTCAGGTACAGGCGAGGTACATTCTAACAAGGGCAAAAGGTAGGGAAACCAAAAACAGGGCTCAATAATTTCAGAGAATGACTAGCCCTTCTTTATTTTCATTTTATTTTATTCCATCTATTTTTTTGTTTTTTACCATGTGCCTGCCTACTGTTTTTTTCATATTTGTGCTTTTGGTTAGAGCTGATCATTATTCTGTTATTAACACTCCTCTGCAGTAATGCTTTGTATTTCACAACGCCATTAGCACACTCTCTTTGCCTTTGCCCCATGACCTCCTTGTCAGTTAATCTCTCCCACCCTCTGTCCTATCACACACCTTCTCTTTTGTTCTCTTTCCCCCCCACCCCTGTTTTATTTGCTTAAAACCCATTACATTTCTAACCTTTGCCAGTTCTGATGAAATGTTAACTCTGCTTTTCCCTCCACAGATGCTTCCAGGCCTGCTGAGTATTTCCAGCACTTTCTATTTTTATTTTAGATTTCCAGCATCAGCAGTATTTTGCTTTTATTATCACATTATCTTTGTGTTGTGTAGACAGCAGGGGAGGAGATGAGGAGTTGTCTCTGACCTTGCAATTCTGCATAGGCCAGGAGATTGAAAAGACCAAGATAAAGAGATGTGAAAAACCAGGCAGCTTAGCAGTAATAACTGATAACTGATACACCCACCTAAAGCCCAGGTGTGGGACAGCGTGACTGGAACACTATAAAAAGTACAACATCGGAACGTGGGGACTGCAGTCAGGTGAAGACGGATAGGGACTGGTTATCTCCAGATCCAGGTGTACAATCAACATCGATCTACGACCAGTCATGTGGGTGATTGTAAGTTTCAGGCAAATCATAGAGGGTTTGTACTGTGGTTTTGTTGGTCTAATAAACTAACAAATTTAGGTTGAGCCAAAACCTGTTTTGTCACATGTATTTGTTCTTGTAATTCTGGGGTCCAATCATTGTAAGGATGAAGGCAACTGAAACCCTTACAGCGATAATGCTGGGGGTAATGCCCTCACCGAGATGGTGTTTGGCATGAGCTGTGCCAGTAATAAGTAGAAGTGATGGGGATGCATTTTGGAACTAAAACGGCCCCCATAGCATCGAAACTATCAGTGCTACATAGCCATATTTTGTGGCTACTAAGCATTCACCTATTCGTATTGCCAGCATATTACTTCTAGGTGGAATCTATTGTCAGGACTGGTTTAAAAAATTAGACAAAGCAATATTATTCAAGATTCAATTTTATATCATTAATCATCTATGACTTGAGTTAACAGAACCATTTATAGAATGTAACAGCGCATGTATTTAACCTATCTTCAATCATATTATCAAATAATGTTATCTTCACCTTGAAGGAGTGGGCAGCAATGCAATCGTGCAGCTGCCTCTGTCTATGGACATGATAACTTGAGAAATATTTGCTGATTACAAACAGACCTAGGATATAAATCCTAAGGAACCAATAATTTGGATAACTTTGATATGTGGCCAGATCATATCACATAATGCAATTTTATGGTACTTTGCATGTTTTTATAATTGCACTAACTTTAAAATGACCAAGTCAAGTGAGATTGTTGTCTTCTTATGGTGATGATTTAACTAGTACATTGTTTAAACTCATATTTAATGTAATTCAGAGATATTTAACAGATGTAAATATTTAACAGATGTAATATGATGTCTAGACATTAACCTCATACCTGCATGTTGCCCCTCCTCCAACACTGCTTTGGGAGGTCATAATGCCCTGGCAAGTTGGTGTTAGCAAAATGATTTCTTTCCATGGAAAAGAAAAAGTCAATTTGATGAACATAAAGACTTAGACCAGCTGCCAAACCAGGCATAAAAAATCATATTATAAATCAGAATAGATTGTTCATATTGCTCTATTTGTAGCATGATTCACTTATTAATACCATGCATTATGACATATTCTTTTAATCTGGTAGGGCAACTCAACCACACAGACTGTGCTTAAATTACTTCCTGAATAGGAAGGACTCTCTACCATAAGGTACGTACCTATTTTTATACATATATAATATATATTTATAACCTGGGTTTTTTTCTCTTGTTCCCCAATCCTGGTAGTGAAACCTCCAGGACTTAATTTATCATAGAGTTAAAGATATAATGAACAGTCTCCCTTTATGGACAGAGCCACGTGGAAGCCATTGTGTTAACGGAAAAGTACAGTTAATGTAAACCAGGTTCCACAGCTATAAAACTTAGCAAGAAGGCCAAGCATGATCTGAAAAAAAGACTTGCATTTATATAGCACCTTTCACAACCTCAGGACCTCCAAAAGTACTTTACAGCCAATGAAGTACTTTTGAAGTGTAGTCACTGTTGTAATGTAGGAAACTTGGCAGCCAATTTGCGCACACAAGCTCCCACAAACAGCAATGTGATAATGACCAAATAATCAGTTTGTTTTTAGTGATACTGGTTGAGGGATAAACCAGGACAACAGGGGTAACTCCCTTGCTGTTTTTCAAAATAGTGCCATGAAATATTTACCTCCACCTGAGAAGGCAGACTGGGCCTCGGTGTAACATCTTATCTGAAAGACGGCACCTCCAACAGTGCAGTACTCCCTCAGTACTGTATTGGAGTCCATGCAGATTGATATGAGCGACATAGACTCGAAAATTGGTCTCATACTGAAAACCAGTGTGAAATGGGTGTTGTGCCTGTAATGTACGCCCGAGACTGAAGGCCTAAAGGCTTCCTAGAATTTGGGCCTCAGGCCTCATCTACATAATATAAGTCAAGCTGAGGATGCCAGTCAAGCAGCCCAATGCAGTTGGGGCCCTGCCATCCCCCAAGTAATAGTGTGAGAAGTACAGGGCAGGGGGTCAAGTGTGCTCTGGCAGCAGTCACAGCATTGCTGTGGAACAAAACAATGACTCCTGCTCCTGGCTCCACAGTGAGACAAGTTAAATAAAACTCCATTCTTTGCTGGCATCCAGTGGCTCCTTTAAAGGACTGCTGGTTAGGCCACTGTAGACCTTGTAAGTCCGAGCTGGTATGAGTGCTGCAAATTCTGCCAAATTTTTGTGGAATTTTGGCATCAGGATCCTAAATCAGTAATTAAGCCTGGTCAGCACATTCAAGGGGCCTAACTCTGTTTTAGGCAGGCACCCCAGGCAGTCGAATTCCCTGGCCTCCTAATTGACAGTTGGATCATTTCTTGGGGTGATCAGGCACAACGGATCAAACCGGCAAATTATTCCCCCAACTCCTTTTTATCATCCAAATATCGGGTGCAATGGGTTCTAAGGTTCTTTCCTGGTTGCAACTATGTTTGGTGATGCCATAGAAGAGACTGAAGAACCTAGCCTTTCAAGAGATTATCACTCAAACAATAAGGAATTCTTAGCAAGCATACATGAAAATCAAACCATATTTGGCATGTAGGAAATTGTAGTGTGGAACTTTGGCAGAGCTGTTTATGTTACTTACATAAACATAATGTCAGAGTATTTGTTTGCACACATTTATTTATGGATAAAACTGATAATTTATGAGAGGAAATGGTCTTTCTATGACACGTGTTACAACCAAATTGAAACATTTGTTTGTGTGCTAGTATATCAAAGATTTTTGAAATCTTTCAACTTTGAATGAACTGTATTGAAGAATTTTACTTTTTCCCCACCTGGATAAGTTTGACATCTGATATTCTTGAGGAAGTTGTTCTAATAAAATCATATTGCATTCCAAACACTATATTAGGATAGTGTCTCAAGTGGTCCAATGCTTTCCCATTTTATACAAGAAAATCAACATTGTATTAACAGCTACCTTTTAGAAGTGAATGTTGATTAATAGAATGTGACTATCTAATTGTGCCATTAATGCTTATTGTTGTTAATTTATACATTATTCCTATTTACCAGCCCATAGAACATATATTATACAAAAACCTATCTTGCTGAAGGGTGGCACAGTGGTGCAGTGGTTAGCACCGCACCCTCACAGATCCAGCGACCCGGGTTTGGTTCTGGGTCCTACCTGTGTGGAGTTTGTAAGTTCTCCCTGTGACTGCGTGGGTTTCCACTGGGTGCTCCGGTTTCTTCACACAGCCAAAGACTTGCAGGTTGATAGGTAAATTGCCCCTAGTGTAGGTAAGTGGTAGGGTAAATTGGGGATGTGGTAGGAAATATGGGATTAATGTTGGATTAGTAGAAATGGGTGGCTGATGGTCAGCACAGACTCAATGGGCCAAAGGGCCTGTTTCAGTGCTGTATCACTCTATGATACAGTGACGTTAGCATTCCACCTAGGTACAGTCCTTTGCTGTAAAATTATTCTCACATTGCTAAATAGTTTTTAACCACATCCATTTGTGTTCTTGCATTTAAAATTGTCAGAATGGGAAAGGACAGCAAGCTTATTACCATCATGCATTTTTTTTTCACTTAGATCCTAGTCCGTACATGCATGGCAATGTATTAGAAATATCATCCAGATGTACTATTCAGAAAATATAATGCTCTGACTTGTTATGGGAGTTGGAGACCTTTGGCCTAAAACTGTTTCACAAAGTAATAATCTACAAAGGATACTTCAGAATGTCCCACTGTAGTGAAAGGCCCCCACAGTTCCTCCTGACTATTGCAATGGTTATTTTATACTGTGGTACATCAGAGTGGTTTCACTTTAGTTCTTAACATTCAGAATCTGTATAAGTTAATCATAAATGTAGAAAAATAGGTTTTTTTGAAATAACAAAATATTTTGGGGGATAGTGGGGGAAGATTTCATTTTGCTATTTGTAGTAAATCTGTAAATGCAAATATAAGGAACATGGGGGAGGTTTTCTGCTTCTGGGGATTCTCATTTTCCAGTTGCAGTGATGATGAAAACTGGATGGAGACCAATTATATCGGACCTCCTTCCCCCACTGTACTGTCCTGGGAATTCTTCCAAATCCCCAATTTATATAAAGATGGAAATGAAACAACAGCAGTAATTTCTGGCCTCCTACCTCACTTTCCTTTGCATCAGAAGATTGTTCACCCCAACAGAGAGGCATCTAAAGAAACCTAGCACTATGGTTTGCGCTGGGACCTCTCTGGACTAAAGGGTCTGTAGGGACCCTGGTGTAAACGTGAAGATTGATGATTTCTTTTACTAATATTAGCCTGGCAATTTCTATGAGCAATATTATCATATAATTGCTAAACATGCCTGTTTAAATCCCTCTCTCCGCTATTTTAAATGAGTAATAACAGAAGGAGGAATTAATGCAATAACAATTTCCACAGTAATTTCCAGCATATGAAAAACTGCTTTCAATTTAAGTCAGTTAGGAACCTAGGAGTATAGGATTTGGTCAAAAGACCAATCTCCATCTAGTTCAACTCAAATTACATAAATTCAAAACTAATCTGCAGAAACATTGGCCCTGATAGTTACGGGGAGGTGGAGAGAGTGCAGGGGAGGCTGAAGAACCCGTGAAATTTGGAGGGGTAGGTCAGTGATCATGGCTGGTGAGAGGTTGGCAAACGGGCCTGGGGTAGTGAGGAGAGGCTAGCTATTATGGCTGGGGAAGGTTTGAGTACTTGGGTTCCCTGTGCAGCAGCAACGAATGTTAAAGTGGGATTCCAATTGTATAGTAGAAACCCAATTTACAGAGATTAATTAATTGATAGTGATTGATTGCCACGATTAGTGACAATTCACTCCGGGAAGTGGATGTTGCTGGCAAGGCCAGCATTTATTGTCTTCCCCTAGCTGCCCTGAGAATGTTGTAGCAGGCCTTCTCGAGCTGCTGATAGGGTTTTTACACAACTGAGTAGCTTGCTAGGCTACTTCAGAGGAAGTTCAGAGTCAACCCTGTTGCTGTGGAACTGTCGTCACATTTAAACCAGATTGGCTAAAGATGGCAGGTTTCCTTCCTTAAAGAATGTTAATGAACCAGTTTTTTATGACAATCCAGCAGCTTTATGCTCACTTTTACTAATACTAACTTTTTATTTCCAGATTTTTTCAACTGAATTCAAATCCTCAAACTGCCATGGTGTGATTATAACTCACATTCTCTGGATTAATAGTCCAAGTCTCTAGATTACTAGTCTGGTAACAGAACCACTATATTATTGTATTGGGTTAAACAAAGGGAGATACCTTTTTTGTGGGGGGGGGGGTGGTATCTTTATTTAATATAAAATCCATTTTTCAATAGAAAATACTAATGCATTTCATTCTACTGGTTTTGCTCTCTCATCTGCTTTAAAAAGACCACTTTTGAGTCACAGACTGTTTTGAGACAAAGAACGTGCAGCCTGATATAGAATGCTACAGAAATTTGTGCCTAGTTTGTCTGATTTATCTAAATTACACAAATTGCCTGAACAGCAGGAAAGACTGAGCCTGCAAAATTCTGCTCCGGGGCACTCGTTTTTTTGGACTACGTGTGGCATCTTGGGTGAAAAATGGTATCTGCGCTGTGCACACCCGTTTCTAGTGCGGGCTGCGCGGAATGCTTTTGGTGAGGTCATTAACGCCGGTTTTATAGGAGCACATGTCTGAAATATATAAAGTAAGCAGATCATGACGTCAGTCAGCATGTCATGCTAATTTGACTCCAGTGGTGCCATTTTCGACCTCAACGCTCGAGCTAATGCTGTCTCTTATCCTCACACAGCTGAACATGCATTCAGCAGCAGGAAGGACCGCCCCACCATGGCTATTTAAAGAGATCATCAACCACTTTCAGGTTAGTTCCTGATTGATTTCTACTGACTCTGTCTGACTTTGCAGAAATGCTGTGAATTTTCTAGTGCTATTTACAGTTGATGAAGTCTGCAACGAGTGATGTGCTGATGGCCTTGGCTCTGACTTCAAGGGTTCTGATCAGAGCACATGCTCCCAGTCATGGGTGCTAGAGTTACCATCCCATTTGGCCTGCAGCATCACAGGGACAATAAACAAAGGCCACATAAAGGAGGGCAAGCTGCTCAAAGTTTGAGGAGGAGAAGGGGAGAAGGGCTCTCAGCAGGTGGTCATATCCATCCAACGCCTTCACAGTCTTATCTTATCTCAACCTCAGTGAGGAACAGTGTGTCTCCATTTTATAAAGGAGATGCTCACAGAAAACTGCCATCCGTTACAAGCAGACCTGCAGCTTCAGAGAAGGACAAGGACAGCATTGCCAGGGACAGTCAAGGTGACCATGGCTGTGACTTCTTCATGCCAGGATACTTTCAGGCTGTAGCAAGTGACATCTCTAACATCTCACAGTTCCCCATCCACCTGCTGTATAATGGAGGTTACTGACACTCTCCAGGACAGTGGAGTACATTGTGTTCTCTCCAACCAGAGAAAAACAGGTTGAGCGTGCACGTGGGTTCACCAGGTTAGAGGGCTTCCCCATGGTGCAGGGTGCCATTGACTGCACACATGTTGCTTTGCGGATGCCGCATTTAAATACAGAGCGATGCCGCAGCCACAAAGGATTCCACTCTCTGTATGTGCAGTTGGTGTGTGACCATAATCAGCACATCAAGCAGGTGAATACCTGGATGCTGGCAGCAGACATGATGCCTTTATTCTGCACCAGTCCGCTATACCATCAGTATTTGAGCCATCACAACAGTAGGGTGGCTACTGGACGACAAAGGCTATCTATCACTGACCACTTAGCTCATAAGTCCAGTGCACAGCCCAAGCACAAGTGGATGGCAGTATTATAACGAGAATCATGCTGCCACACAAAATGTCACCGAGGAGACCATTAGGTTGGTTAAGCAACAGTTCTGCTGTCTGGACCCCTCAGGAGCAGCCTTCCAGTACTCACTGGAGTGTGTTTCATGATTTTTTGTGGTCTGCTGTACAACTTCACCATTATGAGGGCACAGCTCTTACTGTGAGATTTATGGTGAGCAGCTGAAGAGGAGGAAGAGGACGAGGAGAGGGAAGAGGAGGAGGATGAAGAGAAGGAGGCAGAGGAAGGGAGAAGGCAACCCAAACATTCCCTTTCTGGTTGGGTTGTCCGTGATCATCTCATCCAGCTGCGTTACCAGTGAACATAACCTCAATTCTCCATTCAACAACAGTCCCACACCTTCCCTTCACTTTCTTACTGACTATCACAGCATCCTCTTGGCCACAATGCTGAAATTAAATCCACCACAAAACAAACATTCCAAATTAACTTTATCAAAAAAATCATTCAATATTCCATACAAAAGTCATCTAATCACCGTTGTGCATTCCTTTAATGCCTGTCTTTCATGTTTCTGGCCTAGTGCTCCTATTCAGTGCTACCCCAGTGGCTGAGTATGTCTACTTTAGTAACATTTATTTCGTTTTATAGATAAATATATGCTGACTTTCAGTGGAGGGACTGCTGATGGTCTTGCAGCACAGCCTTGAGCAGCTCTGGCCCCAGAAGGCCCAACTGCGGACTGGAGCACCTCAGCATGGGCAGCAGCGGTCTGGGCTGGCAACAACAAGGGCACTGGCGGGGTATAAGTGGTGGGAGGAGGAATCCTGTCATCCTGAAGGTTGACAGCAGGTTCGTGCTCCACGGAACCACTGCTACTCTTTCAGGGTGGCTCCTCAGAAATCCTAGTAATGTGTTGGAAGGCAGATTGCTTTGACATCCAGCAAGCCTCTTTGAGCACTGGTATCCACAGCCATGATGGCAGCAATCTGTGCTTGCATGTCAACAAGCTAAGACTGCATGACCTCAGTCTGAGCTTCCACTGCAGCGCTCAGGTCTTGGATGGCTTCAGCTTGTTCTGCAATGGAAGCTGAGACATTGGCCATGTTCTCAAGGAGTTGGCCACAACTTCCACGCTAGAATGGGCTCCAAGCTCTGCACAAAGCCTGTTCCAAGTTGGTGCCAGATTCCTTCATACTCCTGTCAATGTACCAAGCATTTCAATAGCACACCCATATCAGCCTTTTCATGTCCACTTCCCCATCAGTCCTCATCTGAATCCCCTGCAGCAGAACTCATCTACGATTTCACTATCTGGCCAGCTGGCACCTGTGCTGCCTGTTCCCCTGCTCTGGATGCAGGCCATTCATGGCTACTGACTTAACATGTGCAAATCCCATCCATATGCTACCCTCTAAAGTGCGCACAGTGCCAGTATCTAAGCTGGTGGCTGGTAACTGTCAGTCACCGTAAACTGGTGCATTCTCCATGGCAATGCCTCGACCAATCAGGGTTCACTGGCCAACCAATCAGCACTCTCTTCTTATGCAGTATAAGATGTTGTTTCCCCTTACATTGATTATTCTTGTGTATTGTCCTAGCGGGTGCAAGATGAAAAGCTTCGACAATACGTCTCTATTTTCAGCAATTCACAGATAACATTCTAATTCCACCTGTATATTTTCTTAATTTCTATGGATAGTTATATGTATTGGAAACAAAAGATTTTAGGTACTGTTTAGTAAGTAAATGTTCCCTAGTCTAACAGACTACTGATATACACACTAAATATAATGTCTGAAGAAACCAAAAAGACAATGGGCTGAATTTTATCTGGCCAGCAGGAACAGGATTGGAGACACAGCGATGGGGGGGCTGAAAAACTGGGAGGGGACGTATTTGCCCAGAAACCCGACATTGTTATGTCGAATTTTGTCAGCGACAGAAATGGTCCAAGATGGCGTTGCCTCTGCAATGTGGTGGGACTGCAATTTGAATTGCTGAGTAGATACATAATATGCTATTGCGTGGACCTCACTCCAATTTTATGAAAGGTTTCTAATTAATCAAAGGCACATGGGGTTCACGTATCTTCTGATCCCCACTGGTTAAAGATGGCAGTACCAAGATAAGGCCTGTGTGCCGCCCATTGAAAGCAGGACTGCAGGAAAGGGAATGGGGGGGTCCGGTGGCCATTGACTGACAGCGGTGCAGCCCTCACCGCAAGGATAGGCACAGAGGGTTGCAGCCCTCGAGGCAAGGGTGGATGCAGAGCGGGTACAGCCCTCACAGTAAGGGTGGGCCTTGTCTTGTGTGGTGGGCACCTGCCAGGGGGGTGTGCTGAGAGACATTAGCCCCTGTTCAGAGAGGAGGGCATGGGGAAGTTTCTAGAGGCAAGGTCCTCTCTCCAGAGACAGCATACGGGACCAGCTGGCATGGGTCTCATACACTAGGTCTTTGAAGACCCCAGCAGAGATTCAGAGGGTGGCAGGGCCAGGTGGTTGCTAGGCAAGCTGATGAAGATCGACTAGGAGAGCCACGGCAGCCAGCCATGTCAGGATGGGCCTATCTGTACCAATGAGTGTACTGGACTTGCCTCAGCTACCTCCAAATGTCCGAGCGGCAGTGTCGGTGAAGACTGCAGCTCTCTCGGGAGACTGTCATCTACTTATGCATCCTGCAGCAAGACGAGCTGCGACCCATGGGATTTGGTGGAGCCAATGCCCGTGGGTCAAAAGATCACCATGGTGCTCAACTTTTAATGTTTCTGAATCCACAGGGTGCATGTGTGGGGTCTCCCAGACAGCAGCCCACCGCTGCATCAAGGAAGTGACCAATGTCTTGTTCAAAAGGCTTGGCAACTATATGCAGTACCGGACTGACCCTGACAGTCAGACGGAGAAGGCCATCAGCTCCGGGGTCATTGCTGGATTCTCCAAGGTGTAAGGTGTCATCGATTGCACACATATGACCATCAAGGCTCCCATGGAGCAGCCAGCTGCCTTAAACAACAGGAAGGGCTTCCATTTCATCAATATACAATTGGTCTCTGACCACCGAAAACGTTTTCTGCAGGTGTGTGCCTGCATCCCAAGAAGCAGCCATGATGCCTACATACTTTGACAGTCTCAGGTGCCACAGCCTTTCCAGCTCCCCGCTCACCTTCAGGAATGGATTCTCAGGGACATTGAAGACATGGCTACTGATGCCTATGAGGAACCCTTGTACTGCAGCAGAGGAGAGGTACAACGCATGCCATGGGACCACCCGAGTGACAATCAAGTAGGCCATTGGGCTGCTGAAGATGAGATTACAATGCCTGGATTGGTACAGTGGAGCCCTGCAGTATTCCCCAGCGAGGGTCTCATGTACAGTGGTGGTCTGCTGTGCTTTGCACAATCCAGCACTACAGAAGGGAAAAATCTTGCATCAAGAAGACATGATTGAATGCCACTCCTTATCCAACGAGGAGGATGTGGAGATGGATGCCAAGAAGGCAAGGGCCCTTGAGAGATGTTCAAGGGAGGCTCAGGACAATCTCATGCATGCCCAGTTTCTGCCACCATGATGCGCATTCCAAGTGAACTCAATAAATACTCACCTCACTGTATTTCACATGTCACCTCTTTCCAATCGCACTGCTGCGCTTTGTGTCCAGGTGCATGCACAGAGCTGAGAAGGTGATCTTTCGCGGCCTGCCCCTGCACTGCCATTGAGAGAGCACTTGTGAGGATAGCACCTGACAGGGCAGCAGGGAAAGCATAAGACATTCTCAGCAATGAAAGCATAAGACATTCACAATGCTCAATAACAAGACCAAGTTGTGAAGAGGAAATAAGGAGGCTACAAAGGGATATAGATAGGTTAAGTGAGTGGGCAAAGACCTGGCAAATGGAGTATAATGTGGGAAAATGTGAAATTGTCGATTTTGGGAGGAAGAATAACAAAGAAGCATATTATCTAAATGATGAGAGATTGCAGAGCTCTGGGATGCAGAGGGATCTGGCTGTCCTCGTGCATGAATGGCAAAAGGTTAATACGCATGTCCAGCAAGTAATTGGGAAAGCTGAGAGTATGTTATCATTTATTGTGAGGGGGATTGAATACAAAAGTAGGGAGGTTATGCTTCAGCTATACAGGGCATTGGTGAGACCACATCTGGAGTACTGCGTACAGTATTGGTCTCCTTATTTAATGAAGGATGTAACTGCATTGGAAGCAGTTTAGGGAAGCTTTATTAGACTAATACCTTGAATGAGCAAGCTGTCTTCTGAGGTAAAGTTGGACAGGCTAAGTTTGTATCTGCTGGAGTTTAGAAGAGTATGAAACAACTTAACTGAAACATATAAGATCCTGAGGGGTCTTGCCAGTGTGGATGTGGAAAGGATGTTTCCTCTTGTGGGAGGATCTAAGGCTAGGGATCACTGCTTAACAATAAGAGGTTGCCCATTTAAGACAGAGATGAGGAGACATTTTTTTCTCTCAGGGGGGGTCATGAATCTTTGGAACTCTCTTCCTCAAAAGGCGGTGGAAGCAGAGTCTTTGAATATTTTTAAGGCAGAGGTGGATAGATTCTTGATATGCAAGGGGATGAAAGGTTATCAGGAGTAGGCAGGAATGTGGAGCTGAAGTTACAATCAGATCAGCCATGATCTTGTTGAATGGCCGAGCTGGCTCGAGGGGCCGAGTAGCCTACTCCTGCTCCTAATTCGTAAGTTTGTATGTTTCACACACCCGTAAAACCCCAAATGTGTCTGGGTGCTCTTCTTCATGCACTTCAGTGAGCTTCTACAAAGTGCTCCCCCTGCGCTGGCAGCTGAGGTGAAGGCAGGCTGCCAATGCACTGCCCCGTGGCTTGGGATGACTTTGGCGAGCGTCCTCTGGTTGCCTGAGGCCTGGAGGGCCCCGGCTGGCTGAGGGGTTCTTGCACAGGTGTAGGAGCCTCCTCAGTTGCTGCAGCTACTGGAGCTGGAGTCACTGGCAGAGGGGCTGAGGATCCACTGTCCACACTCAGAGCACCCTGAGGGGAGCCCTCAGATGTAGAGGTCAGCCTCTCCTCCCCCTTTTCAAGGCTCATTTGAACGTCCCTGCCGACCTTAGAAGGACAAAGACCTGGAGAAGACTCCAGGTGTCTCGTCCCCCTCTCACTTTGCCACTGCTGTCTTGAGCTCATAGCTAAGGCAAGGATGTGCAGGTCTGCATGCTTCTGTGGGATATCCTCTCCAGGAGGGTCGCCAATCTCTTGATAGAGGAAGCCGTGTGCTTACAACTAGTAATCCAGAGGCCTGTGATAATGTCCTATGGAGATGGTTTCAAATCCCACCATGGCAGCTGGTGGAATTTAAATTCAATTAATTAACCAATTCAATTAATTAATAAAAATCTGGAATTGAAAGCTCGTAATGGTGCCATGAAACTATCATTGATTGTTGTAAAAACCCATCTGGTTCACGAATATCCTTTAGGGAAGGAAATCTGCTGTCCTTACCTGGTCTGGCTTACATGTGACTCCAGACCCACTGCAATGTGATTGACTTTTAATTGCCCTCTGAATTGGCCTAGCAAGCCACACAGTTGTCAAGCGTTTTTAGGGATGGGCAATCAGTGCTGGCCTTGCCAGCAACACCCACATCCCATGAAAAAAATATTAAAAAAACAATGGCTATGCCACAGTTGCATTTTTCTTATTCATTCACGGGATGTGGGCATCGCTGGCTAGGCCAGCATTTATTACCCATCCCAAATTGCCCTTGAGAAGGTGGTGGTGAGCTGCCTTCTTGAACCGCTGCAGTCCATGTGAGGTAGGTACACCCACAGTGCTGTGAGGGAGTTCCAGGATTTTGACCCAGTGACAGTGAAGGAACAGCGATATACTTCCAAGTCAGGATGGTGTGTGACTTGGAGGGTAACTTGCAGGTGGTGGTGTTCCCATGCATCTTCTGCTCTTGTCCTTCGAGGTGGTAGAGGTCACAGGTTTGGAAGGTGCTGTCTAAGGAGCCTTGGTGCATTGCTGCAGTGCATCTTGTAGATGGTACACACTGCTGCCACTGTGCGTCGGTGGTGGAGGGAGTGAATGTTAGTGGATGGTGTGCCAATCAAGCGGGCTGCTTTGTCCTGGATGGTGTCGAGCTTCTTGAATGTTGTTGGAGCTGCACCCATCCAGGCAAGTGGAGAGTATTCTATCACACTCCTGACTTGTGCCTTGTAGATGGTAGACAGGCTTTGGGGAGTTACTCGCCGCAGGATTCCTAGCCTCTGACCTGCTCTTGTAGCCACGGTATTTATATGGCTACTCCAGTTCAGTTTCTGGTCAATGGTAGCCCCTAGGATGTTGATAATGGGGGCTTCAGCAATGGTAATGCCATTGAATGTCAAGGAGAGATGGTTTGATTATCTCTTGTTGGAAATGGTCATTGCCTGGCACTTGTGTGGCGCGAGTGTTACTTGCCACTTATCAGCCCAAGCCTGGATATTGTCCAGGTCTTGCTGCATTTTTACCCGGACTGCTTCAGTATGTGAGGAGTCGCAAATGGTGCTGAACATTGTGCAATCATCAGTGAACATCCCCACTTCTAACCTTATGATTGAAGGAAGGTCATTGATGAAGCAGCTGAAGATGGTTGGGCCTAGGACACTACCCTGAGGAACACCTGCAGTGATGTCCTAGAGCTCAGATGATTGACCTCCAATAGCCACAGCCATCTTCCTTTGCACTACGTATGACTCCAACCAGCAGAGTGTTTTCCCCTGATTCACATTGACTCCAGTTTTGCTAGGGCTCCTTGATGCCATACTCGGTCAAATGCTGCCTTGATGTCAAGGGCAGTCACTCTCACCTCACCTCTTGAGTTCAGCTCTATTGTCCATGTTTGAACCAAGGCTGTAATGAGGTCAGGAGCTGAGTGGCCCTGGCGGAACCCAAACTGAGCATCACTGAGCAGGTTATTGCTAAGCAAGTGCTGCTTGATGGCACTGTTGATGACACCTTCCATCACTTTACTGATGATTGAGAGCAGGCTGATGGGGCAGTAATTGGCCGGGTTGGACTTGTCCTGCTTTTTGTGTACAGGACATACCTGGGCAACTTTCCACATTGCCGGATAGATGCCAGTGTCATAGCTATACCGGAACAGCTTGGCTAGGGGTGCGGCAAGTTCTGCAGCACAGGTCTTCAGAACTATTGCCGGAATATTGTCAGGGCCCATAGCCTTTGCAGTATCCAGTGACTTCAGTCATTTCTTGATATCACATGGAGTGAATCGAATTGGCTGAAGTCTGGCATCTGTAATGCTGGGGACTTCAGGAGGGGGCCGAGATGGATCATCAACTCGACACTTCTGGCTGAAGATTGTTGCAAATGCTTCAGCCTTATCTTTCGCACAGATGTGCTGGGCTCCCCCATCATTGAGGATGGGGATATTTGTGGTGCCACCTCTTCCAGTTAGTTGTTTAATTGTCCACCACCATTCACGACTGGATGTGGCAGGTCTGCAGAGCTTAGATCTGATCCGTTGGTTATGGGATCGCTTAGCTCTTAGCATGCTGCTTACGCAGTTTGGCATGCAAATAGTCCTGGGTTGTAGCTTCACCAGGTTGATACCTCATTTTGAGGTATGCCTGGTGCTGCTCCTGGCATGCCCTCCTGCACTCTTCATTGAACCAGGGTTGGTCTCCTGGCTTGATGATAATGGTAGAGTGGGGGATATGCCAGACCATGAGGTTGCAGATTGTGGTTGAGTACAATTCTGCTGCTGCTGATGGCCCACAGCGCCTCATGGATGCCCAGTTTTGTATTGCTAGATCTGTTCGAATTCCATCCCATTTAGCACGGTGGTAGTGCCACACAACATGATAGAGGGTATCCTCAATATGAAGGTGGGACTTCGTCGGTGGTGGTCACTCCTCCCAATACAGTCATGGACAGAAGCATCTGCGGCAGGCAGATTGGTGAGGACAAGGTCAAGTATGTTTTTCCCTCGTGTTGTTATTATTGGATACATTTCTGCTACCCTGTATAGGAAGGTATCAGATTCATGGTAAGAGCACAGTGAATATTCACGAGAATGATACAAGAATAGTAGATGATGGTTGTGAAGAAAGGCTTGAATTTTTTTTTTATTACGCTGGAACATAAAGGTTTAAGTGGGGTAGTTTCTAATACACATTTTCAAAATTATGTAAGGCTTTCAGCTGAGAAATAGTCAAGGTAAGTCAGTAGTGAGAGGGCATAGAATTCTCACTGAAAGAATCAAAGGAGAATTTAGAAAAATATTTACACAGATCATTAGAACATAGAATGTTTTAGCAGCAGTGACTACTGAATATAGAACAATATGGAAAAGGGGTAAGCAAATAGTGTAGAGTAAATAGCTCCAATTTCAAATGACCAGCAGCACAAGTGTGATGCGTCAAATGGCTTCCATCTGATGCATGATCTGAATCTAGTCCACATTTAATTTGTATTTCAAGCACAATGTTAGCTGAAATGCCACAATTGTCATCCGCAGGACGTCATAATGTAAGCTGTAGCTACCAAAAATACCATATGTACTCTTGCAAATGTATTGTTCGGGCAATGCAGAGGTCCTTATGTGTGGCAATCAATGAGTGCTATGTCAGGCAAACAGCTAAGATGCATCTACAGGAGGAGTGTTCTGCATTTTAAAAAGGAGTTTAGATTTCTCTTTAAAATGTATAGAGATTCATAGGCATATAACACATCTCACACCTCCACATCAATCTAAAGCAATATGAGCATCAGAACAGAAAGGAAACTGCAACTAAGAGAGAAACAGAAAGGATAAGAATCCAAAATGAAGCATGATAGAGATTTAATTTTAAAAGGAACAAGAACGGAATAGATATTGCATTTGAGTTTTGTTAGAATAGTACTTCAATATTGTTCACATGTAATATATTACTGATTCAGACATGAAAACAAACTTAGACATGAAAACAAACCTAATTCACCCCTACTGGAGCAGTTGGCTATGCTAAAATCTGGTTATAGTTTGATCAAAGTAATTCCCTTGAAAATGTCTCTGACAGATTTACCCCAGCCAGAAACAGAACCAGCTGACAGATCCCTTTGAAAACAACAGTTGTTGAACAGGTGCTGTATACGACTTTTCTTTTGAAAGAGTTGTTGGCATTAACTTACACTGGGCTTGTTGTATTTTATGATTAGGTCAGTTATTATTCTTGTCACTGCCCTAAATGCATGACGATCTCCAGACCCCCACTGCCTAAGACATACAAACACAGAGTTGAATTTTACCAGCCTGTTGCACATCCCATTGCAGGACGGGGGCGAGCAATGAGACACCCATGGCGTTGTCAGCTAAGACAAATGCAGGTGCTAGTGCCATATTTAAAATGCTGCCAGCCCTGCTTGAACTGCAGCTTCACTTGTTGAGCTTGATGCTTGTTTGCCTTGGCAATTGTATGGGAAACATTGGTGCATATAAGAAAATAACATACAATAGAGATGAACAATAAATATTTCTTGCCATACTTTTGTTGTGATTTTGCTCTACTTTATCTCTACCTCAATGGTATGATCCATCAGGTGGATCAAAAAACAAAATACTGCACATGTTGAAAAATTTGAAAAGAGAAACAGAAACATGTGAAAACACTCAGCAGGACAGGAAGCAGCCATGAAGAAAGAGAAGACAGTCGATGTTTCAGGTCTTGTTTTTTCCTGCTCTTCTGTAAAACCTTCCAGTCCTGATGAAGGGTCATAAAACCTGGAACTTCTACTGACCGATGCCTGTCTCTTCAAGATTGCAGCCTGCCCTGCTTAATATTTCAAGCTTTCTCTGTTTTTGTTTTTAGCTGAAATGATGGGATAGTTTGGGCCACAGCTTTTCTCTCCGACCATTAATATTACTCCAAATCAGTTGGTGAGAACAATGCTTCTCAAGTTTCTCAACTATTTATTCACCAACCTTTGGTAAGAAGTACTGACCCAACTAAGAACCAACAAATCTCATCTATAAAATGTGTTTGCATTTCTTGTTTTGCAAAGTTTGAACTGAAACTTGGAATCGAGTCTTTGATTTTCTAGCATTAGGTGTATGAGAGTTGTAGGGACTTCAACACTTGTATTTTGAAAGTTGCCTTCTTGCTGAGAAAATACTCTGGGGTGGAGATTCCACTTAAGGTGCAATTAGGAAATTGTGCCAAAAGTTCACCTGAAATTGCACTGGTTAGGTTACACTGTCAGGTTCTGATAAAATTAATTTGCATAATCACAGACGTAACACTTCCATGAAGCATTGCAACTGGACAGTGAAATAGAACATAACTATTTCTTTTCTTTCCATTAAAAAGTATTCTTTGATGTATCGAAGAGTGATAAACTGGTGCAGTTTTATTAATACATCTGAAAATGGGGTTATCACCAAAAATAAGTTTTTTTTATTAAGTGTTAATTTTTTATTTTATTTTATTTATTTAGAGATACAGCACTGAAACAGGCCCTTCAGCCCACCAAGTCTGTGCCGACCAACAACCACCCATTTATACTAATCCTACATTAACCCCATATTCCCTACCACATCCCCACCATTCCCCTACCACCTACCTACACTAGGGGCAATTTACAATGGCCAATTTACCTATCAACCGATAAGTCTTTGGCTGTGGGAGGAAACCGGAGCACCCACTGCTAGTGAGTAACCTGATTTAAAATCACTGAAAATGATTTTCAAAAACTATACTGAACCGTTTATTAGTTTTATTGGTGTACGCTACTCAATTTCTTCAATATTTTTGTATGAAAATACTTTTTAAATGTGCCTACTGATGCTTGTATGCTGAAGAAAATGAGCACAATTTGAAGAGCCTTCTCGAACCAACGCAGTTGGCGGAATCTCACAATTTCAACCTGGTGGCTGGGACCAGTGTAAAAGATTATGGTGTTCTGTGCAATTTACCTACATTTTGCGCTGGTTTGGCCAATTCTGTGTGGATTGCACCGGAATCTGGGCGCTGGACTAATGGAAACATTCCCTCCTTTGACTTTTTCAAATGAGCAAAGAAATGTTGGCATGATTCGGAACACAGATGCAAAGATTTAATTGTGGTATTCACTCTGGCATATCACCACATAATCTAACAAGAAACAGAGCCATGTGGTCAACACTCTGATCTGCAGCGTTTGCATCTAAATCCAGATATCTGTCTGAATGGAAATGCCCTTGTGAAATGAACTAGTTGCAAAATGCTTAAACAGCTGCAGTACATTTTAATCTGGCCAAGCCACATGTTAAGAGTTTATTTGCCTCCTGTAATTTTGAATCAAACATTTTAGCACATGAATTTTTGTTGTGTTGGTAAAAGTAACATTTAAGGCATCTGTGTCTTCTTCCATTGTTCTGATGATTAGCATAACAATGTAAATTAGCATAAACATTTCTAAACTGCCAATAATTTCTTAAACTTGGGTTATGTCACTGAAGGTTATCCTTTTCGAGATGTCGCTTATTGCATACCTAAAACTGTGCTAAATACGGTACAGAACACAAGATCACACAAGATGATGGGCAAACAGAACCATGGTTGAGGTTAAATAGGTACAGTAGCAGTTTGGCTCCAACATCGATTATGGAGTTCAGGACTTGTACTGCTTGGCTCCAAAGTGTGTTCTTCTAATGGAACCATTTTTTTCTATCACAGCTCTAGCCAAATATTTGACTGATGCTTTTTGTGCCATGCCCCTTTGATTGTTCATGCTATAGATCAAATATTCACATTAGTTGTTTGTGTGGTTTAGAGAGAGAAAAAATAGGAGGTGTTAGAGCACATGGGATTAGGGTAACATACTGGCATGGATTGAAAATTGGTTAACTGACAGAAAACAGAGAGTTGGAATAAACGGGTCATTCTCAGGTTGGCAGGCTGTGACTAGTGGGATACCATAAGGATCAGTGCTTGGGCCTCAGCTATTCACAATCTATATCAATGATTTAGATCTGGGGACCAAATGTAATATTTCCAAGATTGCTGATGACACAAAACTAGGTGGGAATGTAAGTTGTGAGGAGGATGCAAAGAGACTTCAAGGGGATTTAGACAGGCTAAGTGAGTGGGCAAGAACATGGCAGATTGAATATAATGTGACAAAATGTGAAGTTATCCATGTTGGTAGGAAAAACAGAAATGCAGAGTATTTCTTAAATGGTGAGAGATTGGGAAGTGTTGATGTCCAAAGGGACTTGGGTGTCTTTGTTCATTAGACACTGAAAGCTAACATGCAGGTGCAGCAGCAATTAGGAAGGCAAATGGTATATTGACCTTAACTGCAAGAGGATTTGAGTACAGGAGTAAAGAGGTCTTGCTTCAATTGTGTGGAGCCTTGGTGAGACTGCACCTGGAGTATTGTTTACAGTTTTGGTCTCCTTACCTAAGGAAGGATATACTTGCCATAGATGGCGGGATTGTCCTAGGAGGAGAGATTGAGGAGGCTGTGCCTATACTCCCTAGAGTTTAGAAGAATGAGAGGAGATCTCCTTGAAGCATACAAAATTCTTACAGGGCTCAACAGGGTAGATGCAGGAAGGATGGTTCCCCTGGCTGAGGGTCTAGAACCAGGGGACACAGTCTCAGAATAAGAGGTAGGCCATTTAGGACTGAGATGAGGAGGAATTTCTTCACTCAGAGGCTGGTGAATCTTTGGAATTCTCTACCCCAGAAGGCTGTGAAGGCTTAATCATTGATTGTATTCAAGTCAGAGTTTGATAGATTTCTAGATATTAAAGATACCAAGAGATATGGAGATAGTGCAGGAAAATAGCGTTGAGGTAGAAGATCAGCCATGACCTTGTTGAATGGTGGAGCAGGCTCAAGTAAAGGTCTGCTCAGGTCTGCAAATGAGACCTGACCCGAACCCGACAGAACCCCATCCAACCCCGAGCCCGACCCGGCCCGAGTCCTTCCATTTTATCCAATGCCCAACCTGACCATCAGTTAACCTACCTTCCATTTTTCACTTTGTTCCTTACCTGCACAAGCTTAAAATAACTGTAGCAAAGCCACCTTTAAAGTCCAAAAAGTAAATTAATATTGAAGTCACTTACCTGAGGTGGTGATAGAGCGTGTCCAATCCGGCCCGACCCGGGCCTGAATACCGGACCCAGAAGTGCGACCTGACTCGACCCAAACCCGACACATGTCGTCGGGTCCCGTCGGGTTTGGGTCAGGCAGCAGGCCTTTAGGCTTAAGGGGTTGAATGGCCTACTCCTGCTCCTATTTCCTATGTTCCTATGTCAGCAACAGTGCCGCTGGAAGCAGGCAGTTGCTGATTTGTGTGCCATCATGGAGGAGGATCCCAGGCCTCCCGGTCGCATAGGCAAGCCCTGCCAGTCGCCATGAAAGTGACAGTGGCTTTGAACTTCTTTGCCATTGCAAGGGGCACCAGTGGACCTGTCAGGCATCCCACAAGGGCCACCCAGCATAGCATCAGGCAGGTGATGGATGTCCTGCATCAGAAGGCATCAGAGTACATTGACTTCCTGACTGATGGAACCATTCAGACCCAGACGACTGTGGGCTTTGTCTCCAGGGCAGAATTCCCTCAGGTGCAGGGTGTGATTGATTACACCCACGTGGCCATCAGGGCCCCAGCAGAACAGCCAGGGGCATTTATTAATAGGAAGGGATTCCATTCCTTTAACACACAGCTGGAATGTGACCACCACAAGCATTTTCTGCAGGTGTGTGCAAGGTTTCCTGGCAGTTGGCATGACACCTTCAACCTGAGGCAATCACAGGTGCCACAGCTGCTCATGCCACCAGAGCGACTATGTTGATAGCTGCTAGGGGACAAGGATTATTCATTGAAGAAATGGCTGCTGACACTCGTGCACAACCCTACAACAAAGACACAGATGCACTACAATCACTGCCATCTCAGTACAAGGGCCATCATAAGGCAGGCCATCAGACTCCTGAAGATGCAGTTCCGGTGCCTTGACCGTTTGGGGGGCACGCTCCAATACGCTCCCTCAAGGGTTTATCATATGGTGGTGAGATGCTGTGTTCTGCACAATCTGACCCTCCAGACAAGTGTGAACCTTGAGGAGGAAGATGAGGAGGAGTGGCACATGGTCTCGGAGGAGGAGGAAGATGTGGTAGAGCACAGTGATCCTGCACTTCAAGGCCTTCCAGAGGTCTGGCTGAGACTTCAAACCATTGACCAGGATGGCAGGGAAGCTCGGTCCGCACTAATCCAGGTGTGCTTCTCCTGAGGACGACACATCCTAGATTGCATTTGGCCAGTATCACAACTATCCAACAAGGAATGGCCACATCCAAAATGCTTGGCATGCAGAAACATCTGCTGTTTCCCTACAATGGCCGGAAGACAAGTTGTCACCAGCCACACAGTGTCGCCAACTACTTACCTTTGCATCATACACCCACTTTATCATGTTGGTGCCTTAATGCCCTCAAAACAATGGGATCACACATATCAGGGTGCTACCATGAACCATCCCATTACATTAGGGTTAATCAGTGAACAGAAGCGTTATAAAAGGCATCTAAGTGAACTCTAAAGTGAAACTACCAACACGGCACCATCGGCATACGGCCGCTCATACGGGCTTCTCCCTCTATAGCTGACGCAGAAGCAGAGGCAGGCTCTTCATTTGTGTCTGCATGTGACTAAGATAGCCATGACACCCATCCTTGGTGTTGTGGTGGCAGTGTGGCCATTGCCACAGGCTGCCCACTTACATCGATGCAGGGGCAACCTCAGTCAGGGATTGCTGTACAGCTGGTGCCTCAGTCAGAGGGACCGAGGAGACGGCCAATGACAAAGGTTCCCTGTAACGGGTGACCCCCCGTCAACATCATTCCTGCCTGTCCCAGCCCTTTTATGGTGGCATGCATGTCCGAGGGAACCAGCAGCTGGGGCGCATCTGATTGCCCGTCCATACATCTTTGCGCTACCATTGCAACTGACCAATCAATGCTACAGAACGTGGTATGCATTCTGTGCATGGCAGTACCATGTTCCTGCATTCATTCAGTGTGATGCCACAGATGGCTCGCCACGAGGCAGGCCACTTTTTCAATGGAAGAGCTCATGTGCTGATATGCCTGAGACATTGTGGAACACATCTCATGAATGGACTCCTCCATTCTCTACCCAAGGCTTCACACTGCCTCATGGAACTCTGACATTTGGGTACGCATCTCACGGTGCTGCTCCAGGAAGACTCGGTTTGCATATGACCCCCGAAGCTCCGCATCGCCACCCAGCTGAGCATGGCTGAGCTTTCCTCCATCCTCTGAGGTGTCTGCTCATAGCTGCCTCTGTTTCTGTCACCTCCTCCTGCTCACACGTGAAGTGTTGGTCACCATTCTAAACTCACAGGAGGCCTCACCAAGGTGAGTGTATCTGTGCTGGAGGACGCTGTGTTTGACTACTGTGATGCTGGTACCTTGGATGCATTTTCCTCCTCTGAAATTCCTGCCAATGGCACAGTGACATACTGGGGCTGTCCCTCCACAACCGGGCCTGCAGAAGACATAAATCGTTGGTTGGGAAGTTCTTCTTTGTCAGTTGGTGGCATAGTGGTGATGTCACTGAGCTAGTAATCCAGAGACCTAGACTAATGTGCTGGGCACACAGGTTCAAATTCCACTAGGGGCTGCTGTAACTTAAATTCAATTAATTAATAAAAATCTGGAATTGAAAGCTAGTTTCAGTAATGATGCCATGAAACTATCATTGATTGTTGTAAAAACCCAACTGGTTCACTAATGTTCTTTCTGGAAGGAAATCTGTTGTCCTTACTTGGTCTGGCCTACTTGTGAATCCAGACGCACAACAATGTGGTTGACTCTTACATGCCCTCTGAAATGGTCTATCAAGCCACTCAGTTGTCAAGAGCAGTAAGGGATGGGCAACAAATGCTGGCCTTGCCAGCAACACCCACATCCCATGAAAGAATAAAAAAAAGTAGCTGCTTATGCAGAGCTGCAGCAGCCCATATCAGCTTATACATTGGCATGGAGCTCCAACCACATCACATGGAGATGGTAACATGCTTTCACCCTCTCTTGAATGGACGCCCATCTCACCCTCACTGACCTCTGTCGAGCTGCAGTTTCTTCCTCCTTCATGGCCGTCAGCATAGTGAGTTGCACCCCTCCACCACTGGAGCATTTCCAAACCAGTTGAAACCACTTGGAAATGTCAATTGGTCTTAGATGGTCTTTTCTGTTCTCAACTGCAAGTAAGTGGTCTCAACCAGTGTTGTCTGGATAAATCTGGGGTGACTGGCAATCTTAGTTGCTAACCATTTGGTATTCCCAGTTGCCCAGTAGACTTTAACTGGAAGAATTTGGGCTCATTTGGTACCATTTGGCTGACAATGTGGAACCAGTTGGAATTATAATTACTTTAGCTGTCAGAATCTTTGAACTGGAAAATATTACTAATAGTCAATCCAGTTGACTCCAACTAAATTGACTTAATCAAACCAGTAAGACTGCCTGCAGCTTAAAAGAAAATACCCCTGTGTCTCAGTTTAAGAATAATAGGTCTCCCTCTTAAGACGGAGATGAGGAGAATTTTTTTCTCTCAGAGGGTCATTAGTCTGTGGAATTCTCTTCACCAGAAAGCAGTGGAGGCTGGGCCATTGAATTTATTCAAGGCTGAGTTAGATAGATTCTTGATAGATAAGGGACTCAAGGGTTATGGGGGGCATACAGGAAAGTGAACAAAGAACAAAGAACAGTACAACACAGGAACAGGCCATTCGGTTGAGACCACAACCAGATCAGCCAGGATCTTATTGAATGGCAGAGCAGGCTCGAAAGGCCGAATGGCCTACTCCTTCTCCTAAATCCTATGCTCCTATATATGTTCTTATGTCTCTGCCAGTGTGTTCTGTAGTTCTTAGAACCCTGCTTTTGTTTTTTTATCAGCGCTATCTACATGATATCCATTGAATTGGACTGTATTCTACATTGCTGCACCTCTTTCTCTGACTAATACACCTCTCTGAGAAGGCATAAAATATGTTTAAATTAATGTTCTGATTATAAAAGTGTAAATATATTTAAACTCATATTTGATTGGAAAGACTGCAAAATATGTTTAACGTCATTTCTGAAAAGGTTCTTATTGAAAGGACTGTTGTATTAGTTTTTAAAGATGTTGTTTTATGAAAGTTCTGTTGCAACAGACAGTGCCATAAAGTCTGGGGTGGACAGGCGAAGCCAATCAAATTCACCCAGGTCAGGAAAAAAGTATCAAATATAAAATAAAAACAAGAAATGCTGGAAATACTCAGCAGGTCTGGCAGCATCTGTGGAGAGAGAAGCAGAGTTAACGTTTCAGGTCAGTGACCGTTCTTCAGAACTAGCAAATATTAGAAATGTAAAAGGTTATAAGCAAGTAAAGTGGGGGCTGGAGAAAGAGATAATAAAGGAGAAGGTGTAAATAGGACAAGGTTACAGAATAGCTGACCAGAAGGTCGTGGAACAAAGGCAAACAATATGTTAATGGTGTGTTGAAAGACAAGGCATTTGTACAGATAGGGTGTTAATGGACTGAAAATTGAACAGTCACAAGTACAAACATGAAAAAAAACAGTGGGTAAGCAAACTGAACAAACTAAGATGAAATAAAATAAAATAAACACAAAAAAAAAATTACAAAAGGAAAAAGAAAAAAAATAACTGAAAACAAAAGTAAAATGGGGGGCCCGTCATGCTCTGAAATTATTGAACTCAATGTTCAGTCCGGCAGGCTGTAGTGTGCCTAATCGGTAAATGGGACGCTGTTCCTCGAGCTTGCGTTGGTGTTCAGTGGAACATTGCAGCAATCCCAGGACAGAGATGTGAGCATGAGAGCAGGGGGGGAAGTGTTGAAATGGCAAGCAACCGACGCTCGGGGTCCTGCTTGCGGACTGAGCGGAGGTGTTCCGCAAAGCGGTCACCCAGTCTGCGTTTGACAAAAGTATCAATTGTTTTAAGGTCAGAAACAGGTGCAAAACTGCACAGAATTTTGCACTTTGGCACATAGGCAGCTCTGAATAAAAAAGATACATAGCAGGGTCATAAGAAACACAGAATGCACAGGCAGTGACAGAGACACAGGAAGAGCCACGAGAAGAAGACTCACACAGAAGAAGCCAGAGTAGAGGAAGACATCAGAAAAGGACCGAAAACAACATCACATGTGTCCAGGCAGCTTCGAGGAGCAAGGATTGAAAGCAGCTTATCTACTATTGCCTGCTGTTAAATATTTTGTTTAAGCATTTATTTTATTGACTTGCTACACTGAAATCATGATCTGCAGCCCTTTTTGTCTTGTCCAAGAACTCGATTAAAGTCAGGGACCTTATAGCTCTGTCTGATCGGAAACAGAAGATAAATTGGAGTTGTGCAAGTGGACCCCCAACTCTGATATATGAGTGATGCCAATTATTTTTCTAATTTTTTCACCCAGAGGTCTGGAACTCACTGCCCAAAAGGGTAGTAGAGGCAGAAACCCTCAACTCATTTAAAAGGTGTCTGGATATGTGACTCAAGTGCCGTAACCTGCAGGGCTATGGACCAAATGCTGGAAGGTGGGATTAGGCTGGGTGGCCTGTTTTTCGGCCGGCACCGACATGATGGGCCAAGTGGCCTCTTCCTGTGCCATAAACGTTCTACGATTTTATGTTGCAGCAAAGGAATCGGACATTCCTAGGCGTGGCTGTGCACCCCGAGCACCATGCAAGCAAACAATGACGGACATGTCTGCACCTTCAGCACCAACCAGGCACAGTCAACAAGCCTCAATTCTAATGGAGCATGAAGAGGCCATGCAGCGAACAGTTGTATGCGGCAATTGATGACAAGGTAATGATTCTGATAATTAATTTTGAAAGCATGAAATAATCATTGTTGGTTTCAGCAGAAGGTGATGGATCATTATGACATTTGCTGCAGTGCTAAACTTGTCTCCATAATAACTTAGGTCATTCAGGGAGACTGAACCATTGAATAAGCTGCCCTCCTGTAGGCTGGGATTTTATGCTTGCGATCAGGGGTCTCGACGTCCAGAAAAAATGCCGCTGAGAACCCCGCATCGCCTCTTCACCAGAAGGCCTGCCGAATCTAGTGCCAATCAGGCACTTAAATGGACAGCAATGGACCTTCCACAGGGTCAAGGATCCCATCGCTAGAAGTCCCGCCCTTGGAGAGCTGCTGTCCAATCAGAGGACGGTAGCTTTTCCTCTGAATCGCACCACCGCGGAGGCTGTGGCTGCTGCCGAGGAACACCTACCAGAGACCCAGAAGCAGTGCTGGACCTAGGGCACAGGTAGATCATGGTGGGAGGGGTCTTGCAGTGTGGAGGTCATGAGAGAGGGGGTGTAAGGCCCCTAGCAAGGGCAGGGGGGTGGTGGATCTCAGTGGACCCCCTTTCTGATGTCTGCTCCCTCGTTCAGGCACAAAGTGCCTTTTAACAAGAGACCCCTCCCCCCGGAGCCAGGGAGCAATCCACACGGTTTATTGTGCTGTGCTTCCCATTGGGCAGCAGAGCCACCTACTGCATGGCTAATTGCGGCGGCGGTGGGATGAGGCCCTTAATTGGGGAGTAGTTGCCCAGTTAAGGGCCTCAATTGGTGGCAGGGCAGGAAGGCTATTCACAGGCCTTCCCATCCCAGACTAAATTTTGGCAGGGGTCGGATGGAACCCTCCCCACCCTCCTCCTGCCATGATCCGACCCGATTTTATGCTCTCCCTGCCTCCAAACCCGCCATGGGAGAGGGCATAAAATTGCCCCCATAGAGTCTGTAGTAAATTAATTAGTTATTTGGAGTTCAGAACATCACAAATCTCTCTCAACAGAAGCTCATCAAGGAGGCCTCTATCATTTGTTTTGGAAGTCTGTGATTTCATCTTTTTCTCTTATTTACAGTATGCTTCACATGTCACCTCCAAACCCAGCGACTGAGTGATGAATCTGTCAAGAAAGAGTTCAGTCAGAGGACCAATTACATCTCTGAGAAAATATAAGAACTCAATAGAAGACCAAAATCCAGTGAACCATCAAAAATCTAAATGTAATTAATGTGTTACAACCAAGTGAGAAGGAGGTCTAGGGTTCCCTTTCAGCCTTCACCTGGTCTTACTGTAACAGGGTTTAATTTTAAACACACTGTGTTTTAGCTCCCCCTTGGTGAATCCTTGTTCAGTGCTTTCCAGTTATAAGGCAAAGAAACCAGCATGTACAGGCTTTCTCAGGTTTAAAGAAGGAAAGTTGAAATTTATTAAACTTAAATGTAAACTCTAATTCGGTTAACGCCTATGGATATACGACGCACCTATGCTAACATGCATACGCGATACACACATGCAGATAGGGACAGAAAAGAGCAGAAGAAAAATAAAGTGGAAAGGTTTGAGGCAATATCTGAAGAGTAGTTGTTACGGTTCTTCGAGCTCACTGTACAGTCCTTGATTGTGGATAGATCTTGCTTTTCATTGGGGCCCAATATTCTTCTTAAACCTTTTTCATAGTAGGAGCCTTTTCTCTCATGGGGTTCACGTGTCTTCAGTGGCTTTTGGTGTTCTGTGAGAAAGAGATGGGAGCAGACAGGAGAGGCTGTGGCGAGCCAGCCAGGAGAGGTCTTTTCAATCCAGGAGCAAACGGCTTTCTGCCGGCTCTCAGTTCAAACTGTACAATTCAGAAGAAAAACCCAGACTGCCAACCAGGTTAGTCATGTGAGTAACTGGTTTGACCACGTCTGTTTGTGGATTGTATTGGAGCAGGGGATAGCTCCTTTGTTCCAAACACTGTGTGTTAATATGCAAAAATGTCTTTCCAGCCAGGGACCTGGCAACCCCTTGTCACAGGCTTTCTCTTCTTCCCAGCAACAATTTGAAATTTAATGTCCACGTGCCGAAATTAATGTGCTTCAGTCTTGGCAGGTGGGGGGCTGCATGACAAATGTTAAGTTTTGTATTTTCATTACAGCTGTAATTTAACGGTTTTGCACTTTAACTGTTGTGTTCACTTAGTTCCTCATTTCTGTACTGCGTGTAATTTGTTTTTTGCTCTGTAACTTTGTTTTGAGTTTTCTGCATCACAATAAAATTTGAAACCAACATAGAGTCATAGAGTTATACAGCACAGAAGCAGGCCCTTCGGCCCAGCATATCCATGCCAGCTGTCAAGCACCTATCTATTCTAATCCCTTTTGCCAGCACTTGGCCTGTAGCCTTGTATGCTATGGCATTTCAAGTGCTCATCTCAATACTTTTTAAATGTTGTGAGGGTTGCTGCCTCTACTACCACTTCAGGCAGTGTGTTCCAGATTCCAACCACCCTCTGGGTGAAAAAACTTTTGCTCAAATCTCCTCTAAACCTCCTGCCCCTTACCTTAAATCTGTGCCCCCTGGTTATTGACACCTCCGCTAAGGGAAAAAGTTTCTTCCTATTTACCCTATCAATACCCCTCATAATTTTGTACACCTCAATCAGGTCGCACCTCAGCCTTCTCTGCTCTAAGGAAAACAACCCTAGCCTATCCAGTCTCTTTTCATAGCTGAAATTCTCCAGCCCAGGCAACATCCTGGTGAATCTCCTCTGCACCCTCTCCAGTGCAATCACAGCCTTCCTCTAGTGTGGTGACCAGAATTGTACACAGTACTCCAGCTGTGGCCTAGCTAGCGTTTTATACAGCGCCATCATAACCTCCCTGCTCTTATATTCTATGCCTTGGCTAATAAAGGCAAGTATCCCATATGCCTTCCTAACCACCTTATCTACCTGAGCTGCTGCCTTCAGTGATCTATGGACAAGTACACCAATGTCCCTCTGACCCTCTGTACTTCCTAGGGTCCTACCATCCATTGTATATTCCCTTGCCTTGTTAGTCCTCCCAAAATGCATCACACACTTCTGTGCAGTCAAGAATATTTTTAGCTGCACTGCATGACAACAGCTCACAAAACATAGGTAATTTTCACTCATTATATGAACACTTTTTGCAAGTTAATACTCTGGTCTCAAATGGAATTAGTTGAGCCAGAAACCAGTCTACATGGTTGCAAATGGAGCCAATATAATTTTCCACTGGAACCAAGTTCACTGGCCTCTATTGGAGCCAATGTAAATTTCAACTGGAACAAGTACAAATGGCGAACTGAAACCAATATAACTGGTCCAGTTATCCCATTTTCCATGATTAAGTGGTTCACATTGACCAGTTACAACTGGTTTGGATTTCCTGCAAAGTCAATAGTCAAGACTATGGTTCTCTCCTTCACTGCATCCTGCGGCTCACTCTCATGTGATGTTCATTGATCCAGTGTCATTTTGTCTACAAGTGCTTGTGGTGTGAGCATTGCTCGAGTTCAGGAGTGCACCTGGGCACACATATCCGCATTGTTCCTGAGGACTATGCACCCTCAGGCTGCTCATCTCAGGGTCTGCTGGTGACTTGTCTGGGTGTAGCATTGCACTCACCTTACCAGTCCTCAGAAGATCATTGAAGAGCTTCCTGCACTGCACCCACATCCTGCTGACCACACTGCCCAGCTATTCACCTCCTGAGCCACCTCCACCCATGCCTGTTTTATCTGGCTGGCTGGCATCCTCCTGCCACACTCTGGAAGCAGGATACTCCTCCAGGCTGCCAGCACCTCGAGCAGCACCTCCAGGGAGGCGTCAGAAAATCATGGGGTCGCCCTTCCATATGTGCTGCTGCTCCACTGCGTTCCGCCTCTGCCATTGCCTAGGATGCCGGTGTCCACAATGATGGTTGCCAGGTGCCCTTTAACTCGGGCCTGCCACATCTACATCCACCTCCTCAATGTGTCCTCCACCCCTAATTGGACAGTGAACGTGCCAGCAGGCCACTAATTGGCCTTCTGCTTCAAAATACTGTCAGACATCTGGCAACATCATTGAGCTGGGTCGGGACCAAGAAATTGTCTTGACATCGGGGTCCCGACTCTGGAATGAAAATTCAGCCCTTTGTATATGTCACTGTTTCCCGATCTCCAACAACTATTCACCCCTCTTTCCCAAGTTGTAACCTAACCCAAACCTTACCACAGCTTCACCTTTCATACCTCAGAATCAAGATCATTTTTATGGCTATCATAGTGTCACAGCCTTGAGTCTGGCTTCAGTACCCTATAGTAGGAGAGACATCATTAGAGGAGAGAAACAAATGGAAAGAAAGAGATAGTTTTATGGAGATAAGAAAAGAAAAACTTTGTGGGTAGTATATGGTGGAGAGATTCACACAGTGATGGGGTAAGTGGATGGAAAGGCTGCAGGAAATCCCAGAGCTACAAAGGTTTAAATAAGAGAAAGTGTGCTAAAGCCAAAGTAAAGAAGTATATAGAATGAGTGAAAGGCAGAAAGAGTGAGCTGGAAAGAAATCAGAGACACAATTATATGAGAGAGGCACAACAATCTGGAATTTCCGCTTGATTGGATTGGTTTTCTTGGTGCAATTTGCCCAAAACCAGCAGAACTAGCGCAAAAGATTGCACAATTTCAAGCACAAATTATATTCAGCACAACTCAAGTTTCCGCAATCTTTTGCATCAGTTTAAAAAAGATTGTGCTAGAAGCTGTCCCTACCCACAAAACTGGCCACATCTCCAGATCAAATGAATCACCATTGCGAGTTTCTGCCAGTTGCAGTCATTGCAGGCCTTCAAGAGTGTTCTCAAAGTTAAGCTGAATTTTATGAGTGTGTTTTGAAAGCTTTTTTTTTAATTTGCTAAGAAACTGACGACTGTACATAAGACGTAACCAGCAAATGGTTCTGTATATTTTTAAGTCATTTTCAGCTATTTAAAATCAGGTTATGCATAGGTGGTGGACTGGACACTGAAAAGATGCTTTTTTTGTGTGATAAACCCATTTTAGCTGAATTAATCAAACTGCACCAAGTAACCACTCTTCACATTCTAAAACTCTGTTCGATTGTGCTAGTTCACAGAAGGTTCTATGGTCAGCGATAGGTATTTGAGTGGAAACTTGAAAAAAAAATTGAAAACTAGCATGATTTTGGATGCAATTTGTATCCGGATTGCCAATTACACACAAAGCAGCAAATCTACCCCACAAACTTTTAATGTATCCATGAGCAACTGGTTGGGTAATCAATTAATATCACATTAATTATATTCATGTGAAAATTCATAATCTTACAAGGCCCTGAACAGTAGTTTTAACTTTAGGTCTTTTATTTGATGAAGTCTTATGTTTGCCATAAGTTAAATATGTTAAGTGACAGGAAATAAAATGCTTTATACTTTTGGCATCCATTAACAACATAAAACACATGGGTAGATGAATTAGATTGAGGATACTCTGCCATAAAGTATACCTTAAACGTGACCTCAGAAACACACTCCCATTGCACCAATTGTAATATCTCATTTCTACATCTGCCATGCTCGATCGAAATGCCAATTTTAACCCTAAATAATGCTGAGTTATGAGGATCCTATTTTTATGAATTCATGCCTCTTAGGAATTAGTTTATGCCTTTCCAAACATATGCCACATAGGACATTTTTAGTCACCAGCAAAGAGAAAAAGCAGATTTCCATCTCACTGAGTTTAATTAAAGCCAGGTCACAGATATAATAAGGAGGTTTTCCAACCCACTGCACCACCCAATCCCTGAAGTACTGTAGCTTTGATGAATGTACCACAGTTGACATCTCACATTAACAAAGATTGGCCGGTTTAGCAATGTGCACTTGAAATGATGATAAAAACAACTGCAGAGGCAATGCCATATTTATCCCCTGGTGTGAGATAATAGTGATCAACCAAAATTTTGAGTTGTATTTTAGCATTTTGAAAAGGAAATCATTTTAAGACAGAGCATGATTTATTAACCAGAATAGTTTTCACTATCAATCATCAAGAAAGTGGTGGGAAATATAATGTAATTACAGACATTTTTACATTCAACAAACCTCAGGACTCTTAAAACACTGCTGTGTTTATTACTCCCAAACATTGTTTTCTCTGTCATCTAAAACATTTGATTAAAATGCATTGTTCTTTATCTTACTGTTGCTTATCTCAGTGAAATAAAAATTGTACAATAAAACAATGCTGAATATAAGCTATTCCTCCTATTTAAAGAGCCATTAAATTATACCATGAGAATTTTGTTTCTACATTTGTTACAGTTTTCCTTCAATGCTAAATCATACTTTAATTAGGATATCCCGACTTTCTCCTATTTCCACTGTTAAGTCCTATTTTTCCAGCTGCACAAACAGATCACTGTGGATAATGTCATGATCAATCTGCATGCCATTTTTCTTCTCATGCAGAAATGATTCAGTTTAGCTATAAATGGACTACATTTCTAGAAGAAATTTGTACATAAAATGCTCGTGTGCAGTCGTGCTGTGCATTTTGATGCATGTGAGAAGGTATTTTTACATACAGGTGCTGGTGTGTAAGTGAAAACAATTCTTCCATTGTTGAAGAAATTAGAGAAAATGAGTACGGTCTGATGAAAATGCAATATCAGCATTATGGATTGTTTGCACACATTTATATGGCTGCAGTCCTCCACAAGGTGAGTAACCTATCTCGGTCAAGCTGTCAAAGATATGTGCTGTGGCTTTCCAATGGAATGACAGGGGAAAATCTCCTATGGCTCAGTTTCAGAGCAGATTCCTCAATGAATGGGAAAAAAAAGAATGGGAATATGGGGAAGAACTTAGAAAGAGAGTCCCACCCCGAAAAACTGAAGAAGAAATTAGAAAGACTTTTAAATCTGAATCTCTCTTCATCTTCTTTAACTTTTAATGAAAGGTTGAAAATGATTTATTCATTCCCTTTGGGCTCTAAAACCTGCCAATGTGTTGACATTGCTTCTGTGTGCTGAGCTACTATGGGAATAAAATGAACTTACCACCCACCACAAATAGTGTAGATTCAGAACCCTCTGTAGTAGCACTCCTGAATTGAATTGCTTGCTCTGTATTTACTTTTCTTTAGTGATATTATCCAACAAAAAGTTGTTCTTTTTTGGCTATTGATATTGGTATTTTGATAGATATAAATTTAAAATGATGCAACGAACATTAATAATTGGGATTAACAAGAGAACAATTTCCTCTCCACTATGTGTAACAAAATATTTATTAAGAATGGCTTTACAGTGTCATTATTCATTTTACAAGGAGACTATCTTCACCCTGCAGCCAATAAAACAATTTGCAAATAAATGAGTGCTATGGAATGAAACTAGTACAAGTTATAAATTGTACAATCAAAATGCATATTAAAAGTAAAATAAATTAATATTTTGATTGATAAGATTTTCATTGTTTAGCTTTTATTTAAACATGCGTTGTGTTAGATAATCACAACTCTGACTTCTAAACACACATTGTATAGATATAGTTAAACTAAGGGAAGTGGTGCAATGTTTATTTTAATTTCTATTCCTTTCTATCTCTCTCCTATTTTTGCATGTGGGTTCCTGGCATGGAATCTCACCCACTGGGAATGTATATCGGGAAATCATGGGCATGTTTCCCATGAGTTTCCATTCAAATCCATGCCAAGCACACACATTCAGAAAATATGTCCTTTCAAGTCTGTACAATAATCTTGTTGAACATGGAAGTTTGACTAGGATGCTGTATACAACTGGTCGCATTAACTATTACACATATCATGGTCTGAATGGAAATGGTGGAAGTTTTTAGATATTCTGACCATGTTGTTTCCAGATGAACACAGGGAGCTGTGAGGTTCAACCTAGTTCTGCACTTGTGCAGTGCTGGCAGGCTGCTTTTCCAAGCCTAAAATGATAGAAAACTGGATTCAAGATGCACCTTCAAACAGACCTCATTTGCATGATACTATTAGATAAACATTTTACTTCTAGTGCATTGACACTGGGAAAACTCATGCTTTAAAGGCTCACCACCCCAGATATTGGGATGTCAGCTCATTTCCATCATTTGTTTATGCTCCCATGCAATTTAACCTAGGTGCTGGACTACACATGGATGGATATCCATGAAGGGGTATCCCACCCTGGGATATTTGATGAACTGGTGCTTGCATTGAAATCAAGCAGCTTGCGCAGAAAGAAGCAAATCGTGGGTAGCACAATTTCAGCTCTTTTAAACATGCAATTAGATATGCAGATTGCTGCAAGGCTGAATTTTAGCTGGCCTTGAATTATGTCATCACTTCCAAGCTTAATTCTTTAAAATGATTGCCACAAAGCAAACAACCAACTTAAATGTAATTACATGATGAATGTTCATGGGCGCACATAAGTTGGAATGCAACGTGGCCAAGGTCTGTACTCTTTACCTTTGTATCTGTTGGCAGGAGACAGCTACCAATGCTGGGAGAGTTGTGGCTACTAGAAGGGGGCCTTGCAGTTGCAAGTCCTCAAGTAGATACAAGGAGCTGACTGAACAAATCTTGAGCCTGAAGTTATTCTCCTACACCATGTAGGAGAAAAAAATAAGGAATAACAGTATGTATTTACTGGATAGGGACTGAAGGGCATGGTTGAGGGAGAGAGCTAGGAATTCAGTTCCGAAGAAGGGTCGCTGACCCGAAACGTTAACTCTGCTTCTCTTTCCACAGATGCTGCCAGACCTGCTGAGTGATTCCAGCATTTCTTGTTTTTGTTTCAGATTTCCAGCATCCGCAGTATTTTGCTTTTATTCAAATATATAATTCACTGAAAGTGTGAGTACAGGCAGATAGGTTCAATACATTACTGGGTTTTATAAATAGAGGAATAGTGTACAATAGTAAAGACGTCATGGTGAATTCATACAAAACAATAAAGACAGATGGGTTGCATAGCTTCCTTCTGTATGGTAAACTTCTACTGTTTGAATTTCTTCCCTTCTTATTCAGTTCAAAACTGCATGAAGTTGCAGAAAACTTCCTTTCCTGACTTCAAAGGTTTTATTTTCTTCAATATCTCCTTTTAAAACATTCTGATGGATTCAAACTGAGTTACTTCTGGTTCTGATACAGTAAAGTTCACTACTAAGGTCAGCTGGGTCCATTTCAAGGCTTTCCCCATTTTTTCGTGCTTCTATGATGTAGTTCTGTAGTCTCAAATCAAGTTTGAGCTTTAAACCATTCATTTCCATACCAATTCTATAATTAGACATAATAATTTGGATTTTGTTTTTGCTCATCAAGGTGAGAGACCTTAGTGCTGAGATTGTTCCCATTTCAGGTACCCAGGGCTGAATATTCACAGCCCCTTGAAGGTGGAAATGAAGGAGGGGTGGGCCCCGAAAATAGCAGCGCCAGGCGGTATGTCAGTTGCAGGATGCTGTTCCTGGTGCCAGCAATGATAACCAGAATGGGGGGTAATCCTACTGGCCTCCAAAGTAAAGCTGTTTGAAAGCTCCATAAGAGGTTGTCAAGGTTGGTTGTTGAAATTTTTTAAAGGGGCGCATGTGTTACTCGTACCTTCAGAAATAGATCAGCTGAAGAGAGGCAGGGAAAGTGTAGGGTGCCATAAGAGGGTTGCATTGCAAAAGGGGGACTCGACACTTGGTTTAGAGGGTGTCCTTCGCGTTGTGCAGGTGGCAGGGAGAGTGGACATTCATGCGCCCAAGCATTGAACAGGGTCAGCACCCCCTGGCATCGCATGGGGTAGACGAGCAAGGGGCAAGGCTGCCAAGGATAATTGGATGGCCACTTGTCCAGAAGGAAGACTCCAGCTGGCAATTGGGGCACCACTCTCAGATTTTGGGCCCAGTGGCAATGACTGGCTACATCCTCCGCAGGAAGGTCAAAGCCCAGAGTATCAGAAGGGCACAGGAGAGGAAAGATGGGCAGGAAGGCAACAGTGGTCAAACCCTCAATGCAGAATTTACCACCGAAGATGGAGCTACCTGGAGATGACAGAGAACTAGTGCCACAGGAGACTGCAACTCTCCAGGCAGATGTGCACAGACATCTGTGCCCTCATTGCCAAGACCTCGCACCTTGCAGCACTGGTCACCAGGTCCTGGTAGTGGCTGTCAAAGTGTCACTGTGGCCTTGAATGTGTCTTCACTTCTGGCTCCTTCCAAGGATCAGCTGTGGCATCTCGAAAATGGCTCCACGCCATTACATCTCACTAGTCACTGATGCCCTCTTTGCCTGAGATAGCCAGCACATTCATTATACAACAGACATGGCCTCACAGGGACAGAGGGCAGTGGGTTTCGCCTCCATTGCTGAATTCTCCCAGATGCAGGGCATCATCGATTGTACTCATGTGGCCATTAAGGCACCCAGTGACCGGTCAGAGATCCATCAACAGGAAGGGCGTCCACCCCCTGAACGTTCAACAGGTCTGTGACCACAACAAGAACTTCATCCATGTGTGCGCTCACTTCCTGGCAGCTTCCATGACCCCTTCATGCTCCGCCAGTCCAGGGTGCCTCAGGTCTTCACTCCAACCCCCAAAGTGCGTGGACGGATTCTAGGGGACAAGGGATATCCCTTGAAGACATGGCTACTCACCCCTCTATGGGAGCCCCAGACAGAGGCACAGAAGTGATGCAACAAATCCCACCCGCTCAGTAGGACAACCATTGAGCAGGCAATCATGCTTCTGAAGATGTGATTCTGGTTCCCAGACCGGTCAGAGAGTGCCCTCCAATATCCTCCTGGAAGGGTCTAGGTCATTGTGGTGGTCTGCTGCACTGTCCGTTACATAGCCCTCCAGAAAGAGGTGTGGACCTTGAGGCCCTGGAAGGAGACAGCTCAACGAGGAAGGAGCAGGAGCAGGAGGTGAGATGTGAGGAGGAAGAGGAGGCAGAAGGAGGTGACGTTGAATCGAGAAGTGCCTCTGCTGCATGGCGAGGTGGCCTCCTCCTACCACTCACCAGGAAGAGGATCTCCCTCCTCTCCCTCATGGCCTCCAGCATTAGATCCAGGTCAGCATCAATGAAGTGAGTGTCTGCCCTGCCCTGGGTGCCAGGCTTCCAGCTCCCCTGTGACATCTCGCTTCCCTCTGGTGTAGTGGAAGGCTTTGGCACAAACTGCAGATCTCTCCCTCAGGACAACCAACAGCCTCAGTGATGGCTGCTGTGGGGAGTCTAAATGAGTTCCACAGTTCATCTGACGCACCTCTTTTCCTGCCCCCACTGGCTCTAAGTAGACATGAAACCTGTCTCCTTACAAATTAAGGGCTTCCCCATGCGAATATCTTAACTTTCATCAATTTCTGACCTGAAAACAAACCTGGCTCCCATTTCCTGCCTCTAAGGTGAAAATTCAGCCCCAAGAATCAGCATTAGCTATTTCTAGGTTAGGTATAGCGCAGCTACATTCAGAGTAAGTCTACTTCTACTGTGGCCTAACATCAGCCCCAAATTTGGAACAGCACCCCATATTGCACGAGTGTGATATTTTTGCATTGTCTACACCAGCCCTCCTTTCTGAACGAGAGAGCTAATTAATATCAAATTAGGGCCATTGACCTGTATTCCCAAACTCATTCTGTCTGCTGATCTGATAAACACTGTAACAAAGACAGATGATAATATTCCTTTAAATATTAAAATTTAAAAGAATATTTGTACATTACATTTTATTTTTATATATAAATGAATCTAATCACCCGCACATCACAGCGTGAATCAAAATGACAACTTGCATTTAATAACAGTTGAAGCAAACTACATCAGCTTCACAATTATAGAGAAGTTAGTTTTCCAGCTAAAAATCCCAGTGCTATCAATAACAAATTCCCCACATCAGATTTGGGGACGGTAAGTTATGGCATTTCCTTCATGAGTGTTAACTACCCATGGCACAGAAGAACTCCAGGTGTAAGTGAGTTGTTATGACAATCTTTCATACAAGGGAAAGAATGTCTGGAACTTAATGAAACAGATGAGTTATTCTGTCTGTTTTATAGGTGTACAACTGTTTTTTTTCTGGGATGCTCCACAGTGCTGGCAAGTTTCCCATGTTTATAGATAGAAACAACCTACACACATCTAATTGAGAACAGAATGAAGTTGATAATCTATAGGAAAATTAGGGAATAGGGTGTTATGTGTTCCAATCTTAAAATATGTCTGAAAGCACAATTGGTACAAAAGAAGATACTCAAACTTAGGGGGGAGTTTTATGCTCTCCCCATAGTGGGTTTGGGGGCAGAGAGAGCATAAAATTGGGTGGGATGGTGGCAGGATCTGGGAGGGCTTCTGCCACCATCCCGCCTCCACCAAATGTAGTCCAGGGCGGAAAAACCTGTGAATGGTCTTGAGGCCCTTAACTAGGCAATTAACCCCCAATTAAGGGCCTCTTCCCACTGCAGCTGCAATTACCCATGCAGTGGGCAACTCTGTCGCCGCACAGGGAGCAGGCAAGGAAAACCATGCGGGTTGCTTTCCGGCTCCAGCGGGGGGAGGGGCAGATACCTTCATTTAAAGGCACGGTGCCTGAATGAGGGACCCGGCATCGGGAAGGTCTGAGCCTGCTGAGAGCCATCGTCCTGCCCTTGCTGCTGACACCCCTCCCCTCCTCCCCCACGGACCACTCTCACCCTGACCTACTTGAGGTCTGGTTCTAGCGACACTCCTTGGCCTCCAGTAGGTGCTCCCCCAGAAGCAGCTACCGCCTCCGTGGTGATTGGCCGGCAGCTCTCCAAAGGTGAGACTTCCTGCAACAGGGTCCCTAATCTGTGGAAGGTCTGCCGCTGTCCACTTAAGTGTGTGTTTGAAAGCAGTTGGAGATAAGCCTACCAGAGAACAGCCACCAACAGCTCATCCTTTTCCATCTCTTTGAGAAGCTCTGAGAATCAAGCGTAAGAAATAGAGAAACTGAAGCAGCATTTCTGCTGAGATGCTCCTGGAAGGCCTGCTGGATTAATCCTCAACACTGCCTGAAAACAACTGCTCCAGAAAAGATACCAATGACCCGTCACCGCATACCCAGGCGCCAGACCAAAAAGAACAACTGACACCCTTCCATATCTTCTCTTTTTTCTTCAAGAATTAGCAAGTATTTGGCCAAAGTATTCTTCTTTCGTCTATTTTTGTAACAGAGCTCGGCAGAGAGAATTTCTGTTTTTTTTCAGTGTGTGTGAGTTTGTGTGTGGGGTATTTTAAAAGGGAACTTTCATATTTCAATACGTGTGTTAATGCTTTGCTTCTTTACTGGAAAAGTTTTGTTGTATAATAAACTGATAAATTTGTTGTTTATTAAAGAAACCTGGTTGGTGTATTTCATTCAGGGATAAATAGTAGAGTGTATGGATGACCGTATCGGTAACTGGGTAAACATTTAAATATATATGTTGTTACCTGTGGAGAAGTGAGACCAGAAAAGACAGTGCACTCCTCCCGCCTCGGTCGTAACACTCGGCTTCGCTTTTTCTAGATGCCTAGACCCCCACCGCCAGGATAAAAGTCCCCCTTTAGTTGATGACACTTGCTTGCTTACATTTGCAAAACTGGAAGGAAGCTATGGAAGAAATAATAAAGGTCATGATTCTAATTTTCCAAAATTCTGTGGAAGAAAAATTGTGGCTGAGGACCAGAGAATGGTAAATATGACCATCAGGGTGTCATGCACAGTGGAGGCATGCCCTATTCATAACTTTAAACATATAAACATATATTCAGTATAGCATCTTCGGGAACTAATTTTCCTTTTGTTTTAAATGAACAACAATGGACATTAGAAGTGGACATGGGCTGCAAAGATGGCCACCAAAGGTCAGTTGACCAGACCTGTGTATTCAAAAACTGACTCACTATCTGAAAGGACAAAAGAGTACCTTCCAGATTAAGAAATGTCATTAACGCCCATCCTGAAACCATCAGGAGAATCCCTGAATGAATAGGTTTCTCCTGAAACAAAGAAGGTGATTGTCTTAACCCTCCTTAGGATGAATGTCTTACAACAATAACCCAGGATGGGGCGAATCAACCTAGACCCTCACCATATTTGGAAAAGGAATTGTGAGAAGTCACATGATGGGGCAGCCATATTTGTCTCCTTTTAAAAATCTTTTAAAATACAGACGGCAGGAAAAAACAGCAAGCAGACAAGGCCTTAAAAGAACTGGAGGCTGTTATATCTCAAGTTCTCCAAGCCTGTTCCTTTTCAAGTCCACCAGTACAGAAAACCAACCTCCTAGGGATGAGACTACAAGCCACTAAGTTCAGGATCTGCTGAAAATCCACCCCTTCGAGACAATCCTGCAGTGACTTCAATGTTCAACTCCGGCTATCAAGTCCACCTAACTACACCTCAGGAGTGAAAATGCCTTCCTCACCAGGCCCGCAATGCATGTCTTTTCCCCAAGTGAGTCAAATCGCGTGACTTACAAACTATTCCTTTGCTTGTAATTTGTAAAAGTGTGTGTGTGTGTGTGGTGAGTGAGTGATGTAGCGTTAGACTTTCAGGTTGAACATGTGAAATAAAATAATCCTCTATTTAAACCCATGAAAAGCGAGCTGCTGGTTATTCAAATTGGTCATACACTCGGGTTAAGAAACACATATATCTTCCTTGTCAAAAACACACTGATTATGGACAGTAAAGGGAAAAGAACTGGGGTTTCAGTTCTCTCTCAATTCTGTCCTAAAACAGGGATAAGCCAGAAAATTATTGGCCAGTTAGTCTTAGTTCAGTGCTTGGTAAATGACTAGTGTCTGTAGTACCTGCATGATATCTTTCTAGTAACTACTAATCAAAGGAGAAATATGAGCTAATCAGAGCCAGTTGAGACAGATTTCTAAAGAGCAGGTCATGCATGACCAATCTTATATATGTCCTTGAAGAACTAAGAGAGAGGATAAATAAAAGAAGTGTATTGGATGTGGTTCATATGGATTTTCAGCATTTATATGATAAAGTACCACATAAGAGACTTGTGGCAAAGAAAATAGTACATATAATTAAAGAAAATTGTGACCAGGGTAAATGAAAGTTCCTTGGAATGGAAAGGTTTGGTGAGAGGCGTTTCACAGAGGTTTACATTGAATCCACTCTTATTTACTATATACATAAACGATTTGTACTTAGTCATTGAGGAAACATTATCAAAATCTGCCGATGACACCTCATTAGGAGGAGATGGGTATGTCAAATTGTGATGAAGACTGAAAAAGATGACAGGATGGCCAGACACATGGCAAATACAATTCAATATCAAGAAATGTGAAGCAATACATTTGGAAGTAAGAATTGGGAAGGAAATACTTCTTAAATTGTAATGTTATTAATGAAGTAGAGGGGCAGAGGGACCTTGGAGTGCAGATGCACACATGGCATTGCAGTAGAAAAAGCCATAAAAAAGCAAACTGAACATTGCTTTTGTATCTAGAGGTTAACATCAACTGCTGCTGGAGGACTATCAATTCAGTGATAGACGCCCTTTGGTCTGCCCGAAACCTGCTGGTCTTCCAGCGCAATGAATTGTCCATGACCGAATGTTGCAGACTGGCGCATTCCAAAGTTCAGGACTACGTGCTGAGGGACGCACTAAAGCTTGGGGCAGCCGCAGCAAAGGCTCAATGGGGAAAGACCACAGTGTAAGGTCCCCCCACCAAGCTGAACTGAGGGGCTGGATCCATGGGAAACCCCTCGAACTGTAGCGGGAAAATTCTCATTTGCTGTAAAATGTAAAAATGTTAATGGCATAACAAATGAAATGGAAGGGTTGTGAGGCAACTCATGATTGTACTGAAGGAAACTGATCTCCTTTGCACTGTTTGTATTTTTTGACTTGGTGCTGTTTGAAACTGTTTGGCAATGTATTTTTTACAGATTTTTATGAATAATGTATATTTTGGAAATAAAAAAATAAATAAAAGCATTCATCCCAAGCAGCTCTGTAACACAGGAGTCTGTGCTCTACGGGCTGTTCCCAGGGACGCACACCAAGACAAACATCAACTGCTGCTGGAGGACTATCAATTTGGTGAAAGACGCCCTTTGGTCCGCCTGAATCTTGCTGGTCTTCCAGCGCAAAGAGTTGTCCACGACCGAATGTTGCAGACTGGCACATTCCAAGGTCCAGGACTACGTGCTGAGGGATGCACTAAAGCTTGGGGCAGCCACAGCAAAGGCTCAATGGGGAAAGACCACTGTGTAAGGTCCCCCCACCAAGCTGAACTGAGGGGCTGGATCCATGGGAAACCCCTCGAACTGTATTGGGAAAATCTTCATTTGCTGTAAAATGTTAAAATGTAATTGGCATGACAAATGTGAAATGGAAGGGTTGTGAGGCATCTCATGATTGTAATGAAGCAAATGGACCTCCTTTGCACTGTTTGTATTTTTTGACTTGGTGCTGTTTGAAACTGGTAATGTAATGTTTAGTTTAGTTTAGTTTAGAGATACAGCACTGAAACAGGCCCTTCAGCCTACCGAGTCTGTGCCGACCATCAAATGTTTACAGATTTTTATGAATAAAGTATATTTTGGAAATATAAAAAAATAAATAAAAGCATGCATACTTACCTGGCAGGGGAAGAAACCATGATCCTGTTCCAGATTGGTTTTGAGTAAATGGCTGTAACCAATTCTCGAGCTTCAGGCCAGGGAGTGTGTAACGGGTGGTGGTGAAGGATAATGAAGGAAGTGCATCTGTTGACCGTACCTTCTTCATTAAGAAAATCCTTATTAATTGCTGTGGATTCCAAGCTGCAGACATCTTCTGCCTGCAGGACTTCCCCAGCAGTGGATATTTCGACGTGACTTTCAAGAATGTGGCGGGATGCATCAAGTTCCTGAAAGTGTTCAAGGAGGAGGGAAACCAAGCGCCACTGTCAATCCACAGAGTAGAGCCGCTCTTCATGCTGCCGTCGCAACATGACAGTCCACCTCTATAACCCTCATGTTCCTGTCGTGGATGTACTCACCTTCCTCACCAGTAAGTTGAGGTGGCCGGCAGCAGCACTGATGTCAAGGACCCATTTGGGATTTGGACCAGCCAGCGGCAGGTCAAGGTGACCTTGAAGGTCGATGCCAACGGTGCCATCATCCACCCTCCCTCCAGCTTCACTATCGGGGGAAGTCGAGGCTTCTTGGTCTAAGCGGGGCAGCCCAGAGTTTGTCATACGTGTGGCAAATCTGGTCACGTGGCAGCCAACTGCAGCACAGTTGTCTGCAAGAACTGCAAGAAGGAAGGCCATCAGATCAAGGACTGTAAGCAGAGTAAGTGCTGCAACCTGTGCGGTGAGGCAGGCCACCTCTACAAAACCTGCCCCAAACGCTGCCTCAGTTATGCTCAGGCGGCAAGGTCCAAGGAAGGCTGGTGCTGGGAAGGAGACAAGCAACCCTCTCTGGAGCGAGGAAAGTCTACCTGAGAAGGAGAAGAAAGGAGAGGCAGCTGCAACCATCGACCCAACACTTACCCCGTGCCCGGAAACCCCTCCTCTACAGACAGAATCAATGGAGGAGGAGGCTGCGGATGGACAAACTGGACAATGGCAAGTGGTACAAGGAAAACCACATAGAAAAAAAAACCTCCAAAGAAGGAACAGACCACCACCCAAACCAGTAGCAAGAGGAGGCTACCGTCTGAGACAAATTACGGCAGCTCCTCCTCAATGGACGAGGAAAGGCCGGAACGACGGCACCTGCAAAAGAAGCGACAGAACTCAAAGGCGCGGGAAGATAAAGCCCCCCAGCTCCGGGGCACTGGAAGCTGTGATGGGTGCAGCGCGCCCCATACCCAAAACGCTGAACCTAGCGATATGCCCAGCACACCCCAGCTCCGGGACACCGAGAGCAAAGAAGCGTCTGGCGCAGTCCAAACCCGGGAAGCCGGCAGCAGTAATGTCTTCGAGGAGGAACAGAGGGGAAAGACACCAACAGCAGAGAACAGCCCAAGCCTTGCTGCCTACAAGACCCCCACAATGTCACCCCAGTGGAACAAACCCTCCATGAGAAACCAGGAGGGGTTTCTGAGCCCAACGAATGTGAAGCAGCTTGCGTACACTATGGGTATGCAGGAACATACCCAAGGACTGGGACTAGCTAGGACAACTGGTGTGGGAAGCAACAACTAACTTAAAAGTGGGTATAAAGATTGCTTCAATTAACGTGCGTAGCATTAAATCCACTATGCGATATGTTTCAACCTTGGAGTACCTCGCCAAGGTCAGCCGACCTGCTGTTTCTGCAGGAGTGTGGAATATCACACCTCAGCACCTATAGGCAATGGTTGTGATGGTGGTCCCATGGGCCATCGATCTGGTCAGGGGGTAATGATTCCCGTTCCTCCGGCCTGGGTATTCTGCTGCGGGTAGGTAACTTCACCATCTCCAAAGTTAAGGAGGTGGTGGGCGGTCGCTTCCTTGTAGCAAATGTAATGCACAACAATGTTCTGTTCCGGTTCAATGCAGCGAGAGGCTGACCGTCTTCCAGCAGCTCCCATTGCTGCTGGCGATGTCCAGGCCAGTCATTCTAGGCGGTGACTTCAACTGCATCATCGATGCAGCTGGACGATCCGGCAGTGACGACAGCAAACTGGACGCTACATCCAGATTCCTAAAGGAAACAATAAAAAATGTCAAGCTGCATGACATCTTCAGCAAACCTGCAGACGGAGAACAGCGTAAAAACTATCATGGTCAAGATGGGATGGGTCTGTCCGTTCCAGGATTGACTTCCTGTCTGTGTCCCGTGCTATCACGGTCCGATCCACTGACGTCAAGCCGGTGTTCTTCTCTGACCATTGTCTCTTCCTGGCCGACTGTCACTTACAGGAGGACCAGCGGGTTGGCAGGGGGACATGGAAGCTCAATGCTACACTGCTAACCCCAGAGAACGTTGAGGAACTCAAAAGGGATTACAAAGGTTGGAGAACCGTGAAACCCCTCTTTGAGTCTCCAGTTCACTGGTAGGAGGCGATAAAGGAGAACATCAAGAGGTTCTTTATCTTCAAAGGTGTTCAGAGGGCAAGAGAGAGACAGAGGGAAATGTCCAGACTCCAGAAAAGAATGCAAAATCTTCTCCAGCTGCAGTCAATGGGGGTCGAGGTCAAGGAGGATCTCCAAGAGGTGAAGAGCCAGCAGTCCTCGCTCTTTGCCATGGAGGCCTCCAAGATTCCCTTCTGGTCCAGAGTCTGCTCCATTGAGCAGAATGAGACGTGCTCGCATTACTCATTCCAAAAGGTACACAGAGAGAGCTCTGTGATCAGCAGCATGAAGGAAGAGGATGGCTCGGTAATGTCTTCGCAGTCCAACATACGAAGGTTCAGCAAATCCTTTTTTGCTGGGCTGTACGACGTGAAGCTCACGGACAGCATGGCCTCCCAGTCCTTCCTGTCATCTATCATGGAGGTCTTAGATGGCAGCATGAGGGAGAGATTGGACAAACCACTAACTGTGGATGAGCTGACAAACGCCATCAGGTTCTTTGAGACGAGTGAAACTCCCAGAAGTGACGGCTTACCGGTTGAGTTGTATTCAGCTCTGTGGGACTGGGTTGGCCCAGACCTGCAAGAAGTATACGAGAGTATGCTTCTGGCCGGCAGCATGTCAGAATCCATGAGGAAAGGCATCATCAGCCTTTGGCATCAGAAATTGGCGGCCTATCTCACTGCTTAATGTTGACTACAAGATTCTGTCCAAAGTCATCGCCAGTCGGGTCAAGTCTGCTCTGGATTTGGTGATTCACCCTGACCAGACTTGCACTGTACCCGGCAGGAAGATCTCTGATAATCTCATGCTACTCAGGGATATGATCGCCTATGCACAGGACAGGAAGGTGGACACCTGCCTCATCAGCTTGGACCAGGAGAAGGCTTTTAACAGGATATCGCACACATACATGATGGATGTGCTCTCCAGAATGGGGTTTGGGGAGGGAATTTGCAATTGGATCAAACTGCTCTACACAAACATCAGTAGCGCTGTCTCAATCAATGGGTGGGAATCAGAAAGTTTCCCGATCCAATCTGGAGTCAGACAGGGCTGTCATCTCCTCATCTTGTTTCTTTGCCGTATCGAACCTTTTGCTGAGTCTATTAGGAAGGATGCGGGCCTAAGAAGGGTGACAATCCCAGGCGGTGGAGACACTCAGGTAAAAACCTCCCTGTACATGGACAACGTCGCCGTCTTCTGCTCGGATCAACTGTCTGTTCGCAGACTGATGAGCATCTGTGACCAGTTTGAACTGGCCACGGGAGCTAAAGTTAACCACGGAAAGAGTGAGACCATGTTCTTTGGGAACTGGGCCGACCGATCCTTTGTCCCCTTCACCATCAGGTCAGACTATCTGAAGGTGCTGGGGATATGGTTCGGAAGAGCTGGGGCATGTGCCAAACCTGAAAGGAGCGACTAGCCAGGGTACACCATAAACTGAGCGTGTGGGAGCAGCGATCTCTCTCCATTGTGGGTAAGAACTAGGTCATCAGGTGCGAGGCGCTCACATTATTGCTGAATGTGGCGCAGGTCTGGTCCATACCCCACTCTTGCGCTGTGGCGGTCACCCGAGCCATTTTCCGCTTTATCTGGAGATCCAAAATGGACCGGGTCCGGAGGGACACGATGTTCAAACCTCTGGATAAGAGCGGGAAAAATGTACCCAACGTCGCCCTCATCCTGATGACCCCCTTCGTGTGCGGCTGCATCAAGCTGTCCGTAGACACCCAGTACGCAAACACCAAGTGTCACTACGTGCTGAAGTTCTATCTGTCCCCGGTGTTGCGAAGGATGGGTCTCGACACATTGCCGCGGAACGCTCCATCCAATTGGACCGTGACGTATCACCTATCCTTTGTGGAGCAGTTTCTGCAGGAAAACACCTTTGACCACCGATCCATCAGGCAGTGGTCTGTACGGAATGTCCTCAAGGCCCTACGGGAAAAGGAGATGGTGGATCCTGTCGGATGGTTCCACGAGCAGACTGCCAAAGTCATTTGGCAGAATGCCTCATCACCAGAACTTTGAAACAAGCACCAAGACGTAGCTTGGCTGGTGATGAGAAGGGCCCTCCCTGTCAGATCCTTCCTGCACGCCCGGAGTCTCGCCCCCTCCACACGCTGTCCTCGAGGTGGCTGCGGTGGGGAAGAGACAGTTGCCCACCTCCTTCTGGAATGTGTCTTTGCAAAGCAGGTGTGGAAAGAGATGCAACAGTTTTTGTCGCTGTTCATCCCAAGCAGTTCGGTAACATAGGAGTCTGTGCTCCACGGGCTGTTCCCAGGGACGCACTCCAAGATAAACATCAACTGCTGCTGGAGGACCTCAATTCGGTGGAAGACTCTCTTTGGTCTGCCCGAAACGTGCTGGTCTTCGAGCGCAAAGAGTTGTCCACGACTGAGTGTTGCAGACTGGCACATTCCAAGGTCCAGGATTACATGCTGAGGGACGCACTAAAGCTTGGGGCAGCCGCTGCAAAGGCAGAATGGGGAAAGACCACTGTGTAAGGTTCCCCCACCAAAGTGAACTGAGGAGCTGGACCCTTGGGAAACCTCTTGGGCTGTCTACACCAAATATGGTTTTGCTGTAAAATATAAATGTCAGGTAAAATGGAATGGAAGAGTTGTGAGGCAACTCATTCCTGTATTGAAGAAAACTGATTTCCTTTGCACTTTTTGAAATGTCAACTTGGTGCTGTTTTGAACTGTTTTGTAATGTATTTTTTACAGATTTTTATGAATAAAGTATATTTTGGAAAAAAAATACAAAATAAAAGCATGTAGGTAATGTTGAACTTGTACAAGACCTAAGGCCACAGTTGGCATATTGTACACTTTTGTGCATCCCATTATAAAATGAATGCAAACGCCATGTAATTTAGATTCACTAGAATTTTACCAGAAATGAAGGGGTATTACAGTGAGGCTTGAGAGGTTAGGACCTTTTACTCTAGAGCTGATAATGTTCAGGTGTGAACTGATGAAGGATTTTAAGAAGGGAGGTGGTGGCATAGTGGTAATGTCACTAGACGAGTAACCCAGAGTCCAGGCTAATGCGCTGGGGACATGGGTTTGAATCCCACCACGGAAGATGGTGGAATTTGAATTCAATTAATAAATCTGGAATTAAAAAGCTAGTCTAGTGGCGATCATGAAACCATTTTCAATTATTGTAAAAATCCATCTGGTTCACTAATGTCCTTTAGGGAAGGATATCTACCGTTCTTGTCTGGTCTACATGTGACGTCAGACCCACAGCAATGTGGTTGACTCTTGAATGCCCTCTGATATGGCCTAGCAAGCCACTCAGGTGTATCAAACCGCCACAAAGTCTAAGAAAAGGAATGAAACCGGACAGACCACCTGGCAAATCCAGCCCTGTCGACCCCCGGAATCATACCTTGCAGACAATGTCCCAGACACCACCATCACCATCCCCAGGTATGTCCTGTCCCACCGGCAGGACGGACCCACCAGAGTTGGCAGCAGAGTGGTATCCAGTCGGGAGAAAGTTGCCCTGGGAGTTCTCAACATTGACTCCATGAAGTCTTATGGCATCGGGTCAAATATGGGCAAAGAAACCTCCTGCTGATTACCACCTACCAGCACCCCCTGCCCCACCCCCCACCCACTTCAGCTGATGACTTAGTGCTTCTCCATGTTGAACACCAATTGGAAGTATCACTGAGGGTAGCAAGGGCACAAAATGTACTCTGGGTCCATCAACATCCATCAGTAAGGATATCCAACCCACCCAATTACCACCCTATCAATCTACTCCCAACCATCAGTAAAGTGATGGAAGGGGTCATCGACAGTGCTATCAAGGGGCACCTGCTCAGCAATAACCTGCTCACTTTGGGTTCTGTCAGGGCCACTCAGCTCCTGATCTCATTACAGCCTTGGTCCAAACATGGACAAAACAGCTGAACTCCAGAGGTGAGGTGATAGTGACTGCCCTTGATATCAAGGCAGCATTTGACTGAGTATGGCATCAAAGAGTCCTAGCAAAACTGGAGTCAATGGGAATCAGGGGAAAAAACTCTTCGCTGGTTAGAGTCATACCTAGCGCAAAGGAGGATAGTTGTGGTTGTTGGAGGCCAATCATCTCAGTCACAGGACATCACTACAGGTGTTGCTCAGGGTAGTGTCCTAGGCCCAACCATCTTCAGCTGCTTCATCAATGACCTTCCTCCATCATAAGGTCAGAAGTGGGGATGTTCGCTGATGATTGTACAATGTTCAGCACCATTCGCAACTCCGCAGATACTGAAGCAGCCCATTCCCATATGCAGCAAGACCTGGCCAACATCCAGGCTTGGGCTGATAAATGGCAAGTAACATTCGCGCCACACTAGTGCCAGGCAATGACCATCTCAAACAAGAGAGAATCCAACAATCTCTCTTTAACGTTCAATGGCATTACCATCGCTGAATCCCCCACTATCAACATCCTGTGGGTCACCATTGACCAGAAACTGAACTGGACCAGCCACATAAATGCTGTGGCTACAAGAGCAGGTCAGAGGCTGGGAATTCTGCAGCGAGTAATTCACCTCTTGTCTCCCCAATGCCTGTCCACCATGTACAAGGCACAAGGCAGGAGTGTGATGGGTGCAGCTCCAACAACATTCAAGAATCTCAGCACTATCTAGGACAAAGCAGACCGCTTGATTGGCACCCCATCCACCACCTTCAACATTCACTCCCTCCAACACCGCGCACAGTGGTAGCAGTGTGTACCATATACAAGATGCACTGCAACAACTCACCAAGTCTCCTCAGACAGAACCTTTCAAACCCACGACCTCTACCACCTAGAAGAACAAGGGCAACTTGGGAACACCACCGCCTGCAAATTCCCCTCCAAGCCACGCAGCATCCTGACTTGGAACTATATCGCCATTGCCTCAATGCCGTTGGATCAAAATCCTGGAACTCCCTTCCTAACAGCACTGTTGGTGTACCTGCACCACATGGACTGCAGCAGTTCAAGAAGGCAGCTCACTACCACCTTCTCAAAGGCAATTAAGAATGGGCAATAAATGCTGGCCTAGCCAGCGATGCCCACATCCCTCCAAACGAATAAAAAAAAGTCCTAATTGAGGTCTTCAATATTAGGAAGGATTATTACATTTAAACAGTAACAGGTTGTTTCTATTGCTTGTCATAATGACAATGAATGGGCACAAATTTAAAATAATCACAGAAATATTTAAAGGGGAGGTTCAAAAAAATACCTTTACAGAAAAGATGGTCAGTGTGAGCAATGCTCTTCCACAAACTGGTGCTAAAACTAAGTCTATAAATTGTTTTAAAAGGGAATTGCATGAAAAGAGAAATATTGTACATGGATGACGTCGCCGTCTTCTGCTCGGATCCGCTGTCCGTGCGCAGACTGATGAGCATCTGCGACCAGTTCGAACTGGCCTCGGGAGCCAAAGTTAACCACGGCAAGAGCGAGGCCATGTTCTTTGGGAACTGGGCTGACCGATCCTTTGTCCCCTTCACCGTCAGGTCAGATTACCTGAAGGTGCTGGGGGTATGGTTCGGAAGGGCCGGGGCATGCACCAAAACATGGGAGGAGCGAGTAGCCAAGGTATGACAAAAGTTGGGCATGTGGGGGCAGCGATCTCTCTCCATTGTGGGTAAGAACCTGGTCATCAGGTGCGAGGCGCTCACGTTGTTGCTCTACGTGGCGCAGGTCTGGCCCATACCCCACTCCTGCGCCGTGGCAGTCACCCGAGCCATTTTCCGCTTCGTCTGGGGATCTAAAATGGACCGGGTCCGGAGGGACACGATGTTCAAATCTCTGGACATGGGCGGGAAAAATGTACCCAACGTGGCCCTCATCCTGATGACCACCTTCGTGTGCGGCTGCATCAAGCTATGTGTAGATCCCCAGTACGCAAACTTCAAGTGTCACTACGTGCTGAGGTTCTATCTGTCCCCGGTGTTGCGAAGGATGGGCCTGGTCACATTGCCGCGGAACGCTCCGTGCAGTTGGGCGGCGCCGTACCACCTATCCTTCGTGGAGCAGTTTCTGCGGAAAAACACCTTTGACCACCGGTCCATCAGGCAGTGGTCTGCACGGAATGTCCTCAAGGCCCTACGGGAAAAGGAAACGGTGGATCCTGTCGGATGGTTCCCCGAGCAGACCGTCAAAGTCATTTGGCGGAATGCCTCATCACCAGAACTTTCAAACAAGCACCAAGACGTAGCTTGGCTGGTGGTGAGAAGGGCCCTCCCCGTCAGATCCTTCATGCACACCCGAAGTCTCGCCCCCTCCGCACAGTGCCCCCGCGTTGGCTGTGGTGGGGAAGAGACGGTCGCCCACCTCCTCCTGGAATGTGCCTTTGCAAAGCAGGTGTGGAAAGAGATGCAGTGGTTTTTGTCAAGGTTCATCCCAAGCAGCTCTGTAACACAGGAGTCGGTGCTCTACGGGCTGTTCCCAGGGACGCACACCGAGACAAACATCAACTGCTGCTGGAGGACTATCAATTCGGTGAAAGACGCCCTTTGGTCTGCCCGAAACTTGCTGGTCTTCCAGCGCAAAGAGTTGTCCACCACCGAATGTTGCAGACTGGCACATTCCAAGGTCCAGGACTACGTGCTGAGGGACGCACTAAAGCTTGGGGCAGCCGCAGCAAAGGCTCAATGGGGAAAGACCACAGTGTAAGGTTCCCCCACCAAGCTGGACTGAGGGGCTGGAACCATGGGAAGCCCCTCGAACTGTATCGTTAATATTCTCAATTGCTGTAAATGTAAAACTGTAATTGACATGACAATTGTGAAACGGAAGGGTTGGGAAGAAACTCATGACATTATTGAAAGAAACTGATCTCCTTTGCAATGTTTGTATTTTTTCGTGCTGTTTGGAAACTGTTTGGCAATGTAATTTTTACAGATTTTTATGAATAAAGTATATTTTGGAAATAAAAAAAAAAGAAAAGAGAAATATTGAAAGGGCTAAGAGTGAACAGGAAATTGCATTATACTAACTGGTTCATATGGAGAAAAATGGCAGTGCAGATTTGCAGTCAAATGGCCTAACTGTGCTGTAATATCCAACTAATCATAGAATCATAGTATAAGGACCAATAGGCCTCTAACCTCTGTAGTGGTTGGTAGCGATGAGTTCTAAAAAACTGTACAGGATAGATGTGCGAGAATTTAGCCAAGCAACATGAAACGAAACATGTCAAATGCATGGAGGTTATTGCAAATGTGAAACTTGTATGTTAATGTGGTACACCAGCTTCAACAAATGTATAGTTGTACCATTTGTAAAATATCCTAGTAGCTTTATTGTTTCTGTACTTTCCTTGATGACTCCCCACTCTTATTGGTACACTGCAATAAATGGGCGGCACAGTGGCGCAGTGGTTAGCACCACAGCCTCACAGCTCCAGCGACCCGGGTTCAATTCAGGGTACTGCCTGTGTGGAGTTTGCAAGTTCTCCCTGTGTCTGCGTGGGTTTCCTCCGGGTGCTCCGGTTTCCTCCCACAGCCAAAAGACTTGCAGGTTGTTAGGTTAATTGGCCATTATAAATTGCCCCTAGTATAGGTAGGTGGTAGGGGAATATAGGGACAGGTGAGGATGTGGTAGGAATATGGGATTAGTGTAGGATTAGTATAAATGAGTGGTTAATAGTCGGCACAGACTCGGTGGGCCGAAGGGCCTGTTTCAGTACTGTATCTCTAAAATCTAAATCTAAAGTCATGGAAAAATCCCTAAAGGAAGGAAATGGGAGAAAAAGGTGGAAACCACTGGGAACCTTGAATTCTTGATCATTAATTATTAACCACTATAGGATGAGTCACACATAGGTATCTGCTATCTGGGAACTTGCCACTCAATTTATCAACTGATCTTTATAAATTAATCCTTATATTACACTACAAATCTTACAAATGTTCAGCTTTAACACTTACATCAACCTGTTTAAAAAGGCCACATCTTCGTTAAAGACCAAAGGAAGTTCACATGAACACATTGAGTGTTCAACCAGTGACATTCGCACAGTGCAGTTTCAAGGCGTAAGTATTTTTGAAATGAAAGCCATAAAACCCTTTTCAAGGTGTATGCATTGCAACCCATAAGTTAATTTATATTGTTCCCATAAGTGTAATCAACTTCGCATTCCACTATTCTCCAAACTGATTTAGTATTACTGATGTTTGTAAAATATTTCTTTTGTCTAATTAATGCAACTAACTAAGCCACAGGGACATAACTGCATTTTCTAGTTGTAAACTGGACCCTGGTAGCAGAATTTTGAAAAGCATCCAATCCAAACAAGATTTCTTATATCACTGACTATTATCACTAATTATTAATAATAATCACTGTGCTTTGGTTCATACTCAGCTCTCCTGATGCCATTTTGTAAAGTATCTTTTAAAGTTGCAATACAAAAAATATTTACCTGATTCAGTATCACTGGCCTAAACAATTTTGGCTGGATTTTATCAGCCCTCTGTGGCTGGGCTGGGGGAGGGGGTCCATAAAATGGCGAGGGATGGTGGTGGGGTTGGAGTGCCCGTCATCCTCCCACCACCATACCATCTTGCCAGTGGCAGGGAAGGAGGTGGGCGGCCCTCCTGCTCAGAGGCCAATTGAGCCATTTAAGTGGTCAATTAAGGGCCTCTTCCCACTGCCACTGGCATTTTATCAGCGGCAATGGGCCCCAAGCCATGTGGGGAAATTGCCAGGTAAACCCTGGCACCCTCCCAGCGGGCTCTGAGCAGGGCCCTCCTATTCGGACACTTTTTGGCCCATGGAGGGGACCAGAAATAACCAAAAATAGCTGCTCCTTGTAAACGGCGCTGCCTGCCCTCACCAACACCATCACCCACGCCCCCCCCCCCCCACTCCACTTCCCCTCATCAGGGCCTGCCTGACTGGCCCCAGTGCCCCCTGACCTCACTTGCCTGGTTGGGAGGCTGCCGGTAAGATGCGGCCCTGGTTTCTCCAGACAGCTGAAGCGGGGTCCCCATGCCAGCAACCTCCCCCCCTCCCCATCACCACCATAATAACAAAACCCAGCCCTTTATTTCAAATTGTTCACCCTTCATTTCAGTGCTGTTTTCTCAAAGGTTACCTATAGTTATTCCCTTACCCTACTACCGGTATACTGCTGTTCAAACATACAGTACATTGACTGGTCTGAGATTCCTGAAAGCTTGAAATTACTGTAGTTCATTCGAAATAAAACATTCCACACATAATTTCAGACTTGGCAAATATTTTTCCTATAGAGTACCCTTCACACATTTTCATGCTTAAGCATGAATTCTGATTGGATCTGCAAACATTAGAGGGGTTCCCTTTACCAATATCTCCTAAAATATGTCAATCTGTAGACCACATGCATGCAACGAGTATCTGTTGAACAATATTTTGGTGTACTACAATTTTTCTTAACAAAAATAATCAAACTGAATAGGATTACAATAGAGGAAAGTGTACAAGTTCTCTCTTTCTCTCCCTTTTCCTCCTCTTCCTCATCAGGTTTTGCTGATTTTTGGAAGAATGATCTTTGAAATGAAAGAAAGGGAAAGACTTGCATTTATATAGCACCTTTCAGGTCACAGGACACTCTAAAATGTTTTACAGCCAATGATGGACTTTTTGAAGTGTAGTCACTGTTATAATGTAGAAAAGCATTACGAGAAACTTCTGTTCAATTTGTGATAATAGAATTCCATCCACAGCATCCATTACTGTTTTTAAAACCTGACTTTTATTCTTAATTATACATGGCCTCTCTAAAGGGGCACCAGTAGTGATTGGGACAAGCTTATAGGCAAGCTCAGTTCCTGGTACTTGCTTGTTCTAAGAACTCCATTTCAAAATTGCCTTATTAGGCATTGTGTCCCTATATTTGCTGCAGGGCAGATTATTTCAATATTTAAAATAAATATTCTTTAAAGAAAACTATGAACATGCATTACAGACTAGGTCATTGCACTTTACTGTTTAGAAACATGCTGAAATGACATGAAAGTCACTTTATCAGGAAAATGATCCTTTTTCAAGGATCCAAGTTCTAATATAACATGTCACACAAAGTGAGACACAACAGCACATCCCATAGTTACTGAAAAAGGACAGGATGGACCCAGCTCACAAAAGATCAAAGCAAAAACACGATTGTTGCATGGACACACTCCAAATTTCAATTTTATAATAATAGCAAACATTTTCCCACATTCTTTCGCCATTTGATGTTCTGCTTTAATCTGGTAGCAAAATAAAATATTCAACTGCTGTATCAATCACACATCTCAGGAATGCTGTTATTGGGAGCTTTCCACCAGATGTCAAATGTAGGAGTATTGACTTGTGAGTTTAACTCGTGGTAACCTAATTTCTGTCATCATGGTACTAGTTTCCTCACATGTTCTTGCATTTGTAATTTCTACACTGGCCTCTTCAGGATGGTAATAAAATGTCTTGCATTTACTGCAAACAATTGTACAAATTATTTATCTGTCTTTATGTTTTATACTTTTATAAAGCATAAAGTACTAATCCATTTGCTTTAAGTAAGCTTTTATGTCTATTTGTCAAGTTACAAGGCAAGCAGCAAATGTCTACTAATAAAATTTTAAAGAGATGTTTATTATTGCCCATCATGAGAAGTAATCATCCACTTTGGCCAAGGGCACAACCCCAAATAGTAACTTGTCTCATAACCGTCAAGGAGATTGAACATAGAACACAAGAATATAAGAAACAGGAGCAGGACTATTAGCAGAAAATATTAACAGTTAGCAGAAACCAACCTGTTTAGTGAATGATGAATGGATCACTTTTCCTGTGCAGTTTTTATTTCTCAATGGAATGTGTATTTGTTGAGAATTAGTAAACTTTTCCTTAAATGTTGGCCATTGCTTTTCTATTGCCATACCTTTTAACATGATTTCCTAATCTACCAGACCATCTTACCCCTCATATCTATGTAATTGGCTTTATTTAAGTTTAAGACTCCAGGTTTGTACTTATGTAGGTCAAACTCAACATGAAATTGAAACACATCAAGGGCTACTGTGGGGCTAAAGTTAGAACTGAGTTGAACTAAGCCTAAGTGTAGGATTTTCTGTCATTAGTCAACTACATCACTTTTTCCCAAAAAATATACATATTTGAAAGTGGCAAAGCTGTGTCAATCACAATGTGAATGCTCTGCCTCTGCCTTATTCCTTAGGAATTCCTAAAACCTTTGTAAATTACGTAACCACAATTTAAATGTTTAAATAGCTTAAATTGTCATCTCTCCTCATTCTAAACATTCATATTTTCAATTGTTAGGAGATAGCATTACTCCCATTGTATTCAAAGATGTGTAAAGCTCTCTCCTGTGCAAACCTATTCCAGTTGAAACCAGGCAAAAGCCCTACAATATTCTGTCTGGAAGCTGAAATGCAGCTACAGTTTGTTTACAACTGTTTACAATTTGGTATAAATTAGCAGTAAAGGACAATGTCACAAAAAATCCATAAAGATATATGAAATGGTAGAGCAGGAGATTCAACTCGTTCAAAATGAGTCTGGATATGCACCTCAAGTGCCATAAGCTGCTGGGATACAGACCAAATGCTGGAAGGTGGGATTAGAATAAGGATCGTTTTTCTGCCGGCACAGACACGATGGGTCAAGTGGCCTCTTTCTGTGCCTTAAACTTTCTATAATTCTATGATATTTTAATAACCAACATTATTGTATTCTTTATCTTTCTGTGCACAAAAATATTCATCAAAAAAGTTGTTGTAGCCAAACATTAGAGTTGATAATATGATCCATGATTCAAGCTGGGTATTGAAGAATCATGGAATCATAGAATGGTTTCAGCACAGAAGGAGGCCATTCAGCCTGTCATGTTTGTGCTGGCTCTCTACAAGGGCAACTCTGCTAGTCCCACTTCCCCGCCCTTTCCCCACAGCCCAGTATTTTGTTTTCTCTTCAGGTGCTTATCCAATCCCCTTTTGAAAGCCACAATTGAATCTGCCTCCACCACTCTCTCAGGCAGTGCATTCCAGATCCTAACCACTCGCTGTGTAAAAAGTTTTCCTCATGTCACCTTTGCTTCCTTTGCCAATCAGCTTAAATCGATGTCCTCTGGTTCTTCAGCCTTCTGCCAATGGGAACAGTTTCTCCTTATCTACTCTGTCTAGACTCCATATGATTTTGAGCACCTCTATCAAACCTCCTCTCAACCTTCTCTTCTCGAAGGAGAATAACTTCAGCTTCTCCAATCTATCCCCGTAACTGAAGTCTCTCATCCCTGGAACCATTCTCACAACCCTTCTTTGCTTTTGCACTCTATGCCTCTATTTATAAAGCCCTGGATCCTATATGCCTCGTTAATGATTTTCTCAGCCTGTCCTGCCACCTTCAATGGTTTGTGTACATATACCCCAGGTCTCTCTATTCCTGCACCCCCTTTAAAATTGTGCACTTTAAATTATATTGCCTCTCCTCATTCTTCCTTCCAAAATATATCACTTCACCCTTTTCTGCATTAAATTTCATCTGCCACGAGTCTGCCTATTCCACCAGCCTGTCTATATCTTCTTGAAATCTATCACTATTCTCCTCACAGTTCTGAAGATACTTCTGAGTTTTGCGTCATCTGCAAATTTTGAAATTGTGACGTGTACACCCAAGTGTACATTAATATATATAAAGGAAAACAATGGTCCTAGTACCAACCCGTGGGGAACCATACAATATACCTGTCTCCAGTCCAAAAAACAACTGTCATCATTATTCTCTGTTTCCTATCACTCAGCCAATTCCGTATCCATGTTGCCAATGTCCTTTTATTCTATGGGCTTCAACTTTGCTGACAAGCCTATTGTGTGGCACTTTATCAAGCTGCTTTTGGAAGTCAATATACACCACAGCAACTGCATTACCCTCATCAAACTTCTCTGTTACCTTATCCAAAAACTCACTCAAATTAGCTAAACACAATTTGTTTTTAACAAATCAGTGTGGCTTTACTTAATTAATCCACACTTGTCCAAGTGAGTTAATTTTGTCCCACATTATCATTTCTAAAAACTTTCCCACTATCAAGGTTAAACTAACTGGCTGTAATTGCTTGATGTATCCTTACACACTTTTTTGAATAAGGGTGCAACATTTGTAATTCTGCAGTCTTCTGGCACAACCCCCATATTTAAGGAGAATTGGAAGATTATGGCTAGTACTTCTGCAATTTCCACCCTTACTTCCCTCAGCACTGTCAAATGCATCCCAACTGGCCGTGGTGACTTATCAACTTTAAGTACAGACAGCCTTTCTAATACCTCCTCTTTATAAATTTTTAACCCATCTAATATCTCAACTATTCCCTCTTCTACTAAAACATCGGCAGTGTCTTCTTTGCTAATAAAGACAGATGCAAAGTATTTGTTTAGTACCTCAGCCATGCTCTCTGTTTCCATGCATATATCCCCTTTTTGGTCCCTAATCATCCCGACTCCTCCTCTTACTACATTTTTACTATTTATATGCCTTTAGAAGTCTTTGGGATTCCCTTTTATGTTAGCTGTTGGTCTCTTCACATAATCCCGCTTTGTTTCTCTCATTTTGTTTATTCACCACCCCTGTATTTTCTATATTCAGCCTGTTCTTATTTGTATTATCAACCTGACGTCTGTCATACAGACCCTTTTTCTGTTTCATCTTACTCTTTATTTCTTTTGTTAACGAGGGAGTTCTGGATTTTGTTGCCTTACCTTTCCCTTTGTGGGAATCTACCTCAACTGTACCTGAACCATCTCATCTTTAAAGGCAGCCCATTGTTCCTTCACCATTTTTCCTGCCAATCTTTGATTCCAGTTTACCCAGGGCAGATCTATTCTCATCCCACCTAAATTGTATCTCCTCCAATGAATAGTTTTACTCTGGATTGCTCCTTGTCTTTTCTATAAATAACCTAAACCTTATGATACTATGATCACTGTTCCCTAAATGTGCCCCTACAGACACTTGATCCACTTGACTCACCTCATTCCCCAGAACCAGATCCAGCAATGCCTCCTTCCTCATTGGGCTGGAAGCATACTGACCAATAAATACTGCTGAATGCACTTCACAAATTCTTCCCCCTCTCTGCCCTTTACACTATTAACATCCCGTTCTATATTTGGATAATTAAATTCTCTCGACCTCACTACTCTATAGTTCTTGTTCCTCTCTGTAATTTCCTTGCAAACGTGCTCCTCTATATCTTTCCCACTATTTGATGGCCTCAAATGTTTTATTTTAGCTCTAACCAAATAGATTCTGCCCTTGACCACTTCAGAACATCCGCTCTTTCCAGTACTATAATATTCTCGATAATCAATAATAGCCACCTATCCTCCTTTCTTTTCTTCTCTACCTTTCCCGAACACCTTGTATCCAGGAATGTTTAGTGCCCAGTCCTGCCCTTTTTTTGAGCCAGGTCTCCGTTATTGCCACAATACATTATTCTCATGTGACTATCGTCCCTGCAGCTCAACAACCTTATTTATCATGCTTCGTGCATTAAATGCATGCATGCTGAGCCTAATTTAGACCTTATTGCATTCCTTCTTAGTCTGGCCCCGCCTAAGACCTTACTATTTCTTACTCTGGTGCTATCTGTCTCTCCCAATTCTTTGTACACCTTGTTTTTCTTCTCTAATGTTAGCTCCTGGTTCCCATTCCCCTGCCAAGTTAGTTTAAACCATCCCCAACAGCAGTAGCAAACCGCCTCATGAGGACTTTGGTCCTAGTTCTATTTAGGTGCAACTCATCTGGCCTGTACATGTTCCATCTCACCCAACCACGGTCCTAATGTCCTAATGTCCAAGGAACCTAAAGCCCCCTCTCCTGCACCATCTGCTATATCCTTCTATTTCTATATTCACTAGGAATCAGCACTGGGAGTAATCCAGAAATTACTACTTTTGAGGTCCTGATTGCTAGTCTCTTTCCTAGCGCCCTAAAATCTGCCTGCAGGACCTCAACCCTCTTTCCACCTGTGCCTTTGGTACCAATATGGACCACGATCTCTGGCTGTTCCCCCTCTCCCCTCAGAGTGCTCTGCAGCTGCTCAGTGACATCCTTGACCCAACATACCGTGCTGACTGGGGTTTCTCCTTCATTGTCACTCCTTTTTAAACTGGCTGGGCTCCTCCCCCAGTGTTCCCTGCTGACTGGAATCCTGTGTGGCTAATTGAAACTAAACAAATTGCCAGCTATTTCTTGGATTAAAGTTCACCAGTGCTGACATTTGTATTATTGATGTTTAGCTCAGTTGAGTTGGAGGTCTTAATTCAATGGAACTAGAATGAAATGGGGGCATACAGAATCGCAAAATCGTTACAGTACAAGAACATTCCAATAATTCTGAGGGAATGAGACCACACACTTATAAAATTATTTTTTCAGGGCCACAGAGGTTGTTCAGTAGTAATTGCAATTTACTATGCCATTAAAAACTCAGTTACTCCTCAGAATTATTACAGAAAAAGGAGGCCATTTGGCCTATCATGTCTGCACCAGCTCTCCGAAACAGCAATTCCCTCAGTTCCATTCCCCTGCCCTCTCCCCATAACCCTGCACATTCTTCCTTTTCATATAGCTGTCTAATTCCCTTTTGAATGCTTCAGTTGAACCTGCCGGCACCACACTCTCAGGCAGCGCATTCTAGACCTCAACCACTCACTGCCTGAAAAAGCTTTTCCTCATGTCACTTTTTCTTCTCTTTACAAATACTTTAAGTCTGTGCCCTCTCGTTGTCGATCCTCTCCTGAGTGGGAACAGTTTCTCTCTATCTATTCTGTCCAGACCCCTCATGGTTTTTAATACCTCTATCAAATCACCTGTCAGCCTTATCTTCTCCAAGGAAAATAGTCCTAACTTCTCCAATCTATCTTCAGAACTGAAATTCCTCATCCCTTGAACCATTCTCGTGAATCATTTCTGTACTCTCTCCAATACCTTCACGTCTTTTCTAAAGTCGTATTCTATTACTGGATGATAAAAGTGCACTGTTGACCAATGAGGAAGCAAAGAACAAATTGTTCTTGGATTTGTAAGGTAACAATGTGATAAGCTAATAACAAATCCCATAGCGATTATCATCCACCAACATCCCAAGCCATAAAATTAAAATGCAAAGAACAGCTAAACAGTCAATGGCTCTACATGGACACAGCATTCTAGTACACAATAAGAATGATGCATTTTGGCTAAAGTAAGTAGACATTTGCAAACTAAAGACAAGCTAAAAATAATGTACAACTGTTTCCACTATTTAAGTTTAACTTTGAGGTTGAAATGACCATCCATTTGCAGCACTTAATTTTTATATTTATTTAATCTGTTGCCAGATATTCTCAATAACAGAGTTCAGTTATTGATGATGTCCATTTCTGCACCTGGTTTGCATTTTGTAATACATGTCAGGGTAACAGAGGGCCCAGGGTTCGTTCCACACAAATTGCATTGTTTGAATGTAATAAAGTCATTGAGCTCAATGTAATTTAATGCATACCAGTGTAATCACATCAAAGTTAGCACCAGGCATTGGAAATGTCCTAATACTTTTCATCCATGATGCAAATCAGTGGTTAAGCTGTAGGCGAGTCATGTTAAATTGAATCTTCTGGTGCACACTAATTTTACAGTGCTGTATAATTTTCTGTACATCACTACAATGGAATGTATGGGGCACTAGAGGTACAGTAAGGGTCCATTCTCTCTGAATCATTTACACTTGAAGGTACAACAAGAACAATGAGAAAAATGCATCAGCTCTATCCATGCTCATAATATGTGATTCCTCCCCATCCAAAAACAACCAGTGCATCTCCAATGGTGGCTTCTCTTTACAGTCCCATACTATCACCTCCAGACGAGTTTATATTCTTCACTCCTTCCTCTTCTTCACCTACACGCTACTCATTTGAGTGTAGTGGCAATTTTCAAAATGTATGTTTAGGGGTATCTGAGGCGTGCTCCCCAGACACGGTGCATTTTGCAGCATTTTGCATTAGAATGTATGACATTCTTTAGTCATAACTGGAGGAGTGGGCAAAATGCACCAAATTCTGCACTGCTTACTAGCCACTAGCAGTAGGACTGACTCTAATGCAGCACCATCAATTGAAGGGCACACAATACTGCTGTGAATCGACTGCAGGACGGACAAGACCTTTTCCCTGGCTCCTCCCAATTCCTAAGATGATAATCTCAAGAAGCATGTATGTCAATCTAGAAAATGAGCAAAAGCTAAAAAAAAGCAGACATTACTCCACAAATCTGACAACTCGAAGCAACCAGATTGTAAGCTTCAAACATGTGGAAACAAATAATTGCATTGGCTTCCGAACAGGAGATACATCTAATACATTTTCCATTGTATTGGAGGAAAAGAAAATAAATGCTGAAAGCCTGAAGGGAAAATTTCAAATGCAGAAAGCACAAAGCACACATTGCATTTCTGTGGTGATGGTGAAGGGTGTGGGGGTTGGTGGGGGGAGGGTTGTTGTCCCAGAGCATGTTCTCCTCAACCCTCCCAGTTTATACTGGCACACTTCGCCCACTTCCCCTTCAATTTTATTCACCATTGTCTTCCTGGCCCCCTCCCCCTCAATGAACCTTGTTGTCCATTTCTGTCTCTACCTCAGCTTCTATGCCACTAAAAAACTTATGCATGCTTTTGTTACCTCCAGACTTAATGGGCCCAATTTTAACCCCTTCAAAATCCACAACCTTGCACAGAGGTCCAATTATTCTAACACTTTCCTTTCTGGATTTCATTGCCCTCGTCCCTCAAACTCCAATTTGTTCTCAACACAGCTACCTATATACTGTCCTGCACAAAGTCCCACTGAGTCATCACCCCAGGCTCGCTGACCAATGTTGGATTCATGTTCTCCAATTTAAATCCCTTGTTCTCATCTTCAAATCGCTCCATGGCTTTGTTTCATCCTACGTCTGCAAGCTTCCTTGGCCTTATATTCCCCCCACACCATTTGGTTCCTTGACACTGGTTCTTTGTTCATTCCCCACCTCCCTTCACAACACCACTCGTGCTTTTCGGCCACCTTTCAGCCGTCTTGGACCCCACTCTCAGGAACTCCCTTCTTCAACCCTTCGGCTTCTTCACTCTTCTCTGTTCCTTAAAACGAATTTTCAAATCCCAACCTCTGATTAGGCAGGGAGGCGAATGCTGCAGGGGAGACCCTCCAGGGGCCTTGTATTGCCTCCAAAGGAAGGACACCACCCGACCCCTCTATGAGGCCTCCAGGCTATAGCTGGCAACGTCTCCCCACGGCAGCAGGGCTCTCCACCTTCTACAAAATTAAGGTGGAGACGTGAAGAGGCCCTTAAGCAGCCATTATAGCCATGTAAGGGCCTCAATTGGCCTAGGGTGGGAAGGCCATTCTTGTCCTCCCCCATCCTGGACAAAATGGCTGGGGGCCGGCAAATGCCAGGAACGGCGCCCCCTTGCCATTTTGTTTGCCTCCCTGCCTCTGTGCCCGCCTCCAAGGGCAGAACAAAATTCTGCCCTTTATTTCTCTAATTTTTGCCCCATTTCAAGGAGTGTATTACATAAAGTACTCTAATAATTTGTATGCATACTTTTTAATTATAAACTTATACTAATAGTTAGCAGACATACCGAAGGTAATTCTAACTTAACTCACTGGGTGGAAAATCCACTGATTGGATGGAATGCTGGTTTTATACCCCACCCAATATTACTCTCCATTGACTTTAACAGAGAACAAAATCTGGCCTGGTGTAAACCTGTACTACACACGATCTTGTTTCCTTACTGATGGGTTAGCGTAAAATTGATCCCACCCATTCTCTAACTGACAAAAGGAATACAGTACGATCATTGTAGAAAGTTATCTCATGAAAATACAACAGATTTAACATGAAAAAAGTATACAAAAACAGAGTTCAGACAGACAGACATAAAACTAATGGTCTTATGGACACCCTCCCTCCCCTCCATTCCAATCTGCTTGCGAAGTCTCTCGGGCCTATGGAAAATCTTGTCATAAGTAACTGTTAGAAGGCCAAGCTATACTGAGTATGAGAACTGCAATCTAATGAAAAAAATTGGGTAAGTTTTTTGTGTGAATCTGTGAGGCAAATTTCTATCTTTAGCTCTCATTAGTGGATGGGCCAAGCCTAAATTCCCAATACGTGCCCTCAGTACTTGAAGCACTGCTTTGGCAGCATTAAAGATGAACATTTACCGCTTTGTTTCTTTTATTTTGTGTGGGACTCTCGCTCAATTTAACTGAAAACTACTAGTTTACACAGATAGCTATTTGGCAAGATCAAAACTGATTATGGTATAAAGCAAACAATTGTAGTAAAGTACGGCAAACAAGCTTTGAGTAGAGAAAATAAAGAATATAGTATAACATATGGTATGAATATTTCAACAAGAACTAATAAACAAGTTATTATTACAGACATATTTAAGCAGTAAGCAACCAAACATGAAATGAAGATCGTTTGATTGAGTGAATAGTAAGTTCCATGTGTTGACTTCCCTCTGGAGACTGATTAGGAGCCAAAGCCTTCTATTCATGCCCCAAATGTATCACACTGAGAGCTGGAGTTTTTCAAATAGTGCTCCAAAATGGACAGCTGTGATTGTACTGCTTGCCCATTCCATTGTCAAATTGGGAAACACAGAACTCCACATAAGTGCTTTTAAATACATGCACTGAACTCTGCACCGGTATTCAGCTGCTAGTGAAATTTCTAACGTTAGAAAATGTCTCAGGAGGATTAAATACAATTACGTCCAAAATTATGAAAATGTTGAGACAATGGGTACATTAGGTTAAATTAGTTCACTGCACTTGATATAAATTTGATTACATTGATAGATGAAGATTGAATTTGTAACCATCATGCATAAAAAGCTGATTTGTTCAGAGGTAAATTTATCTACCATCATATTGTTGTGTAATACCTCTCATATCAGAAGACTAGGATATTCCTGTGCATGCTGGATATAACAGATATTTTATATCATGTGCACCATCTCAGTCCAACATCATTAATTCATTTTGACAGAATGTGATTCCTTGAGGGTTATATTGAGAATGGCATTTCCCAGTATGAATGATGAATTGGAAATGATGAACAGATAGTAGCTAAAAGTCTTCCTAGATTAATCTGACATTTAATCCAGTGACACCAAAAACAAGATGTAGGTACACCCAGAGTGCTGTTAGGAAGGTAGTTCCAGGATTTTGACCAACAATGATATATTTTCAAGTCAGGATGGTGAGTGACTTTGAGGTGAACTTGTCAGTGATGGTGTTCCCATGCGCAGCTACCCTTGTCCTCCTAGAAGGTAGAAATTGCAGGTTTGGAAGGTGCTGTCAATGGAGCCTTGGTGCGTTGCTGCGGTGCATCCTGTATATGGTACACACTGCCGAAACAGTGCATTGGTGGTGGAGGGAGTGAATGTTGAAGGTGGTGGACAGGGTGCCTATCAAACAGGCTGTTTTGCCCTTGATGGTGTCGAGTTTCTTGAGTGTTGTTGGAGCTGCACTCATCCAGGCAAGTGGAGAGTATTCCATCACACTCCTGACTTGTGCCTTGTGCATGGTAGAAAGGCTTCATGGAGTTGGGAGGTCAGTTACCACAGAATACGCAGTGCTGACCTGCTCTTTTGGCTACAGTATTTATATGGCTGGTCCAATTAAGTCTTTGGTCAATGATTAATTCCAGACATTTTTGAGTATTCCTGGCAATGTATTTGGAGAATTGCTAGGGTCTGAAAATTAAATAGGGAATGTTGATGACATTCATCTAATTTTTAAACAATTACAGATTCCCAAATTAGGATTTTACTGCAGCGTTTTACTGTGATGTGGACTGATGCTTTTATTATGTGAACTGCTTCAGTTCTGAATTGTTGAAAATTACTTTGTTTGTTTACATGCTTGTGATGGAAGTTGCGTCATCCTTCATGAAATCTACATACGCCACTGCTGCAACTTTGTACCTTTTATCTTCTTACATCTTTTCCACCTGCAATAAAAATAATTGAAAGCTGGAGATTTGTGCAGCTGTTCTGATATGCCCATGTCTCACTACTTGCAGTCTAATTCTTTGGGCTGTATTTTACATTCCCGCCGCCAATTTAACAAGGGTGGCCCGCCCTTGCGGACCGTACTTCGCGGAGCTGCCGCGATATTAAATGCGGCGGCTCATTTAAATGGCCAGGGCGGACCACCCCACCCCCCCCACAATAACGTGGAGGGGGCAGGCGGTCCGTTCCCAGTAATGGCATCAGCTGCCTTTGCGCAGCAGGCGCTGAGGCCATTTTAAAGGGCTTCGAGCCCTATCATTGCATTTAAATATTTAAAGGAGAATGGATTTTTAAAAATTAAATTAATTGATCTTACTCCTCTCCCACAACTCCCCAACAACCAAAGATTTAATTTCTTGCCCTCTGCCCCCCCCCCCCAAAATACTTACTCTGTGCACCTGACCTTCCCCCCCGCAAAGTTCATAAACTTTAATCTTTTCCGCTTCCCACCATCCCCTACACCAATGAAATGGCTCTGATGCCGCTCCCCACCAATGCACTGATAAACTTATCTGCTCGCCCCTCCGCACCAGTGTTCCGCCTCAGATCCGGGGGAGAGCTGGCCACCAGCACCAATATCGCTCTGGAATGGATGGCCGGAGCGGGCAGGTAATTTATGTGTTCATTTAAATTATTTTACATATCTAAATTTGGGTTCCATCGCCGGCGGGGGGGCCGCCACGAGGCCTTGCCGCCACCGGCAATATTAGGCCAGCCCTTCCCGGTGTCGAGGCCCATGGCCCCTCTGCCAGAGACATTTTCCAGCCCACCCCCACCCCCCCCCCCTGCTTTGACGTCGGGGAGTCTGTAAAAGTTAGCCCTTTGTTTTTATTTTAATTATTTAGAGATACAGCACTGAAACAGGCCCTTCGGCCCACCGAGTCTGTGCCAACCATCAACCACCCATTTATACTAATCCCATACTCCTACCACATCCCCACCTTCCCTATATTCTCTTACCACCTACCTATACTACGGGCAATTTATAATGGCCAATTTACCTATCAACCTGCAAGTCTTTGGCTGTGGGAGGAAACCGGAGCACCCGGAGGAAACCCACGTGGTCACAGGGAGAACTTGCAAACTCCACACAGGCAGTACCAAGAATTGAACCCGGGTCAATGGAGCTGTGAGGCTGCGGTGCTAACCACTGCGTCACTGTGCCACCCATGCCAGGACTGTTTATGAGTTGTCAACTTTGCTGAAGTTGTTAGTCAGCATTTGCCAATCTCCTATGCTGCATGTTTGTGTGTTGGTGCCAGTAAAGTCAAACTACAGTAAGCATGTTTCTTGATGTGTGAGAAAATCATTTAATCAGCTGCAGGACTTCTAATAAAACTTATATTGGCTTTTTTTTTAACCTCATAATTATTGCATAGTCCATGCAAAACAAAGTATTTTGTTAAAGCATCGGAGCAGTAAGTGTGGGCTGGGTTTTATTCCAGCGATGGGGGTCCTGGAGCAGGCTGGTAGGCGAGGGGAGACCCTTCCGTCGGAACCCCTGTGCAATTTCACGGTGGGCAGGCAATTAAATGCTTGCATTCGGGCACGCCGTCCCTTAAGGGGTGAGCTCCCGCCTCCAAAGCTGCCAGCCAATCGGAAGATCGGCGGTTCTGCAGTACTGGCAGTGCCACCAGGAGCAGTAGCCACTGGCGATACTGCAGGAGGCCCTGCAGAGTAGAAGATTGATGAAGCTGCTGGCAGAGGTAAGTGGGGTCAGGATCACAGAGGCCATTCAGGCAGACCCCGGCGACAGGGTGCGGGGAGTTGTTTGTGAGGGTGGAAAGGGATGGGTCTTCCTGGGGTGAGGGTGGGGTGGCGTTCACCACTGCTGGGGGTGCCCTGGATTATCCCCAAAGGAGGGATACACCCCAACCCCGCTGCGAAACGCCGCCAGGTTTTACCTAGTGGCATCTCCCCACGGAGGTGGGCCCCTCCGCCTTCAGCAAGATTGAGTTGGAGGCAGGAAGAGACCCTTAATTGGTCATTAATTGGCCACTTAAGGGCCTCAATTGTCCTGGGGTGGGAAGGCCGGCCTCAGCTTCCTCTGCTCCAGACGAAATTCGAACGGATTGGGAAGGCAATGGTTACTCCACCCGCACTTCCCAAGCAATTTTATGGGCCCCCCCTCCACCTCCATTCCCAACCTGAGGGCACCCATAAAATTCAGCCCTCTGTTTCTGCCTCAAAAGTACATACCCGACATGCAACTACTAAGTTACTAGTTGATTAGTTGATGAGACCAATGTCTTAATAAAAATTTGTTTTTGTGGAAATATTAATCCAAAATATGCTTTTAATATTATTTTGAATGAAAAAACACCCAATATTCTGCAATCAATATGCTTTAAAAAATACTTCAGAAAATTATGGCTTACCCTTTTTATTGGTGCTGGCATTAAATTTATTCAAACTTTAGCAGTATTAATTTCAGGTGGGGTTGTGGTAGATATCCCAGCTTTAACATTTGGCAGTAATACTTACCACCAGAATTATTAAGAGGAAATGAAACCAATAACTGGGGAGAAGAGGGGAGCGTGGTAGAACATTTTCAAACATAAATACCTGTGGTGTTCGGGTCAACCTCAATGTAGCCTTTGTGCCACAAATGCACTACAGAGATATGCACAAAAGTAGATCCTGCTCAAATCTCTCACACCGCATAAGTCACCGCAAAGGAAAAGAACACTTGCTCTCCAGAGCTCTCAGGTATTTGCAGTGAGACTTGTTGATTGGGAAAGTGTGTCACTCCTTAGGGTAAAAACTCTGGCCAGCAATAATGTTTTCACCTCAGTGGAAAATAGCAAGGTCACAGACTCATTGGCTGCAAGTCCAATTTGTGCATCATGTACTTCCTATACATGGCTACACATCAGAGCTGCTCACTCTTACACATAATACAATACTAGACGGTGCAGATTTTTTTGCTTTCTCATCCGTTCCCATACGCAACATATCTACTCATTTAAAATGTAAGTCAAAAGTCAGCAAAGCTGTCATCTGCTGGGAAGTGATTTCTTAAAGTTAGACCATCATTTTGAAATGCCAATTTACTGCCAGATATGGGGATTTCTATCAACGAACCAGTCCCAGGATTTTATGCAGGATTTCAGAGACTGAAGCTGTGCCAGAGATGGGCTGCCCATATATTTGTTCAAATGACTTCAAGGTACTATGTGTGATGCTTTTGTGATTGTGTATACCGATGCATTAATGAGTGAGAGGAAGACAAGTTATAATGAGAAATATGTGAAGTATAAATAGGTGTTGGCCAGTCCTCAACAAAATGGGGCCAGGAGAAGCAGGATGAAGGCGGAGACGGTCGTAACCCACTCCCCCATGGATCAACACCCAGCATCCCACCCCATGGCCTGACCTGCCAGTCTGTGCTCACCCATTGGGCCAGCTCCCTCCCCGAGGCCTGATTTACCAATCCATGTCCCCACAGACCAGCTTCCTCCCCTCATGGTCTGCCAGTCTATGCCCTTATAGACCACTTCTCCCCACTTTCCCAGGCCTGACCTTCCAGTCTATGTTCCCATAGACCAACTCCCTCCCTTCATGCCTGACCTGCCAGTCTGTGCCCCCATTGGCTAGCTCCCTCCCCTCTTTCCTCAGGCCTGAACTGCAAAGAAAATTTGCTTTCCCTTAATAGCCCTTTAAACAGCTTGAACAGAACATACTACATTTCCTGTTCACTGTGTGCCAGCTCCCACAGGCAGCCTGTTGTGTGGGCAGGAACTCACCATGACTATTTTGTTAGGAAGAAACTTAGAAGTTCTAGCAACAGCAAGTGTACTCTGCATAGCAGTGAGGTATCAACGGTGGACAATTACTGCCGCTAACTTGTCAAGAATAGCATTTTTGTCCTTGTCTCACTAAAGAAGAAAACTTTGCGCACAGGCTTTACAGGCTTTTCAAATGGTCTGAATGGTTTACTGAGTACAAATTACAATGGTGGCAATGATCTGACCTGGCAAGTATAACCCTAGGAATGACTTGGCTCTAACTCACAGGAAAAGCCTTCAAGTTTTTCAGGCTGAATGAACTACTTCTGAAAGAAATATGTTCACAAACACATGTTTGAAAATATTAATGTCAATGTTCATACATTGCTTGGTGCCCTAAAGTGATATGTTTTAATATTGTCAAATGCCTCTTTTTGAATCTTTGGTTGGATTTGTACTACACAGACACGATGAGCCGAAGGGCCTGTTTCTGTGCAGTGTAACTCCAATTGGAACCCAAGCCAATGTGAATGGGACTCTTGGAAAGATATCTGACACCTCAAGGATTTAATGCACTAGTCTTTGAATTATACCACAACTACTGCATTACTGTACGTCTAAACCACAAAATATAGCCATATACAGGCTTCATCATGAGTAGCAATGACATCAGAGTCATTAAGATTGAGTGGTTCAATCCTTAAACCAGCCTATTTAAATGTGTTGATAACTTTAGATGGACAAGTTATCCTTGATTCTGCAAAGGCAACAAAATTAGGAATGACCCATGGTGTAACAGCACCTATGCGAGTGTTGAAACGGGCTGCAGCTCACCAAATTTTGCAACGCTTTTCTCACCATTCCATTATAATAGAGTCCCTTTGCAAAAGAATTGGGTAGCTAGCAGTGTTACTAGTTAGAGCTAGGATATCTCGTGAAGCAGCAGTTCTTAAAGCTGTTAAAGATCTTAAACTTGCTATTAAAAGTGAGAGGAAATCTTAGTGTGGCTAAAGTCATGCTTCCGATGGAAGAATACTAATCAACTGCAGAGATATTTGCTAGAGATGAATGTATAAACAAATGCCTAGAAGCAGGAATGTACAGAAAACTCCCTCTTTTTACTTGGATGTCCTGCTGCATGTTTGATTCTTCTTGTGAGGTTAAGTAATCAGGGCATTCAGGATACCATAAAATAAAAGCAAAATACTGCGGGTGCAGAAATCTGAAATAAAAACAGAAAGTGCTGGAAATACTCAGCAGGTCTGGCAGCATCTGTGGAGAGAGAAGCAGAGTTAACGTTTCAGGTCTGTGACCAGGGGATTGTAGACCAGTTAGCCTAACATCTGTTGCTGGGAAATTACTAGAATCTATAATTAAAGATAGGGTGATTGAACACCTTGAAAATTTTCAGCTGATCAGAGAGAGCCAGCATGGATTTGTCAAAGATAGGTCATGCCTGACAAATCTGATGGAAGGTTTTGAAGAGATGACTAAAGTGGACAGGGAAATGTCTATGGATGTTATTTATATTTATATGGACTTCCAGAAGGCATTTTGTTGCGCGCTGTACAAGTAGTGTTGCAGGACATTCTAGAGAAAGTCTCAGGCTCAGGTAAAAGTTAACTCAGAACTGTTTATCATTTACATTACACTATATACACACACCTTCGGGAGCTCTTCGGGAGGGTTTAAACTAGTTTGGCAGGGGGATGGGAACCAGAGCCACGGATCAGTGGATGGGGTAGCTGCTGAACAGGCAGATACCGAGTGCAGAGAGTCTGTGAGGAAGGTTAGACAGTTGACAGGGCAAAGTTGCAGCCAGTATGATGGGTTGAAGTGTGTCTATTTTAACGCAAGAAGTGTCAGGAATAAGGGTGATGAACGTAGAGCATGGATCAGTACTTGGAGCTACGTTGTTGTGGCCATTACAGAGACGTGGATATCACAGGGGCAGGAATGGATGTTGGATGTTCCGGGGTTTAGATGTTTCAAAAGGAATAGGGAGGGAGGTAAAAGAGGTGGGGGAGTGGCATTGTTAATCAGGGATAGTATCACAGCTGCAGAAAGGGAGGTCGTCGAGGAGGGTTTGTCTACTGACAATTATGGGTGGAAGTCAGAAACAGGAAAGGAGCAGTCACTTTGTTGGGAGTTCTCTATAGACCCCCCAATAGCAACAGAGACATGGAGGAACAGATTGGGAGGCAGATTTTGGAAAGGTGCAGAAGTAACAGGGTTGTTGTCATGGGTGACTTCAACTTCCCTAATATTGATTGGAACCTCCTTAGTGCAAATAGTTTGGATGGAGCAGTTTTTGTCAGGTCTGTCCAGGAAGGTTTCCTGACTCAATATGTAGATAGGCCGACTAGAGGGGAGACTATGTTGGACTTGGTGCTTGGCAACGAACCAGGCCAGGTGGCAGATCTCTCGGTGGGAGAGCATTTCGGTGATAGTGATCACAACTCCCTGACCTTTACTATAGTCATGGAGAGGGACAGGAGCAGACGGGATGGGAAAATATTTAATTGGGGGAGGGGGAATTACAATGCTATTAGGCAGGAACTGGGGAGCATAAATTGGGAACAGATGTTCTCAGGGAAATGCACGACAGAAATGTGGAGGTTGTTTAGGGAGCACTTGCTGCGACTGCTGGATAGGTTTGTCCCGATGAGGCAGGGAAGGGATGGTAGGGTGAAGGAACCTTGGATGACAAGAGATGTGGAACAGCTAGTCAAGAGGAAGAAGGAAGCTTACTTAAGGTTGAGGAAGCAAGGATCAGACAGGGCTCTAGAGGGTTACAAGGTAGCCAGGAAGGAACTGAAGAATGGACTTAGGAGAGCTAGAAGGGGACATGAAAAAGTCTTGGCGGGTAGGATTAAGGAAAATCCCAAGGCGTTCTACACTTATGTGAGGAACAAGAGGATGGCCAGAGTGAGGGTAGGGCCGATCAGGGATAGTGGAGGGAACTTGTGCCTGGAGTCGGAGGAGGTAGGGGAGGTCCTAAATGAATACTTTGCTTCAGTATTCACTAGTGAGAGGGACCTGGTCATTTGTGAGGACAGCGTGGAACAGGCTGATATGCTCGAACAGGTTGAGGTTAAGAGGGAGGATGTGCTGGAAATTTTGAATGATGTGAGGACAGATAAGTCCCCGGGGCCAGATGGGATATACCCAAGGATATTACGGGAAGCGAGGGAAGAGATTGCTGCGCCTTTGGCGATGATCTTTGCGTCTTCACTGTCCACTGGAGTAGTACCGGATGATTGGATGGTGGCAAATGTTGGTCCCTTGTTCAAGAAAGGGAATAGGGATAACCCTGGGAATTATAGACCAGTCAGTCTTACGTCGGTAGTGGGCAAATTATTGGAGAGGATTCTGAGAGACAGGATTTATGATTATTTGGAAAAGCATGGTTTGATTAGAGACAGTCAGCATGGCTTTGTGAGGGGCAGGTCATGCCTCACAAGCCTTATTGAATTCTTTGAAGATGTGACAAAACACATTGATGAAGGAAGAGCAGTGGATGTGGTGTATATGGATTTTAGCAAGGCGTTTGATAAGGTCCCCCATGGTAGGCTCATTCAGAAAGTAAGGAGGCATGGGATTCAGGGAAAGTTGGCTGTCTGGATACAAAATTGGCTGGCCCATAGAAGTCAGAGGGTGGTAGTAGATGGAAAGTATCCAGCATGGAGCTTGGTGACCAGTGGTGTTCCACAAGGATCTGTTCTGGGACCTCTGCTCTTTGTGATTTTTATAAATGACTTGGATGAGGAAGTGGAAGGCTGGGTTAGCAAGTTTGCCGATGACACGAAGGTTGCTGGAGTTGTGGATAGTGTGGAAGGCTGTTGTAGGTTGCAACGGGACATTGACAGGATGCAGAGCTGGGCTGAGAAGCGGCAGATGGAGTTCAACCTGGAAAAGTGTGAAGTGATTCATTTTGGAAGGTCGAATTTGAATGCGGAATACAGGCTTAAAGACAGGATTCTTGGTAGTGTGAGGAACAGAGGGATCTTGGGGTCCATGTCCATAGATCGCTCAAAGTTGCCACCCAAGCTGATAGGGTTGTTAAGAAGGCGTATGGTGTGTTGGCTTTCATTAAAGGGGGATTGAGTTTAAGAGCCGCGAGGTTATGCTGCAGCTCTATAAGGCCCTGGTTCGACCACACTTGGAATATTGTGTTCAATTCTGGTCGCCTCATTATAGGAAGGATGTGGAAGCTTTAGAGAGGGTGCAGAGGAGATTTACCAGGATGCTGCCTGGACTGGAGGGCATGTCCTACGAAGAAAGATTGAGGGAGCTAGGGCTTTTCTCATTGGAGCGAAGAAGGATGAGAGGTGACTTGATAGAGGGGTACAAGCTGATGAGAGGCATAGATAGAGTGGATAGTCAGAGACTTTTTCCCAGGGTGGAAAGGGCTATCACCAGGGGGCATAATTTTAAGGTGATTGGAGGAAGGTTTCGGGGAGATGTCAGAGGTAGGTTCTTTACACAAAGAGTGGTGGGTGCGTGGAATGCGCTGCCAGCGGTGGTAGTAGAAGCAGATACATTAGGGGCATTTAAGCAACTCTTGGATAGGTACATGGATGATAGTAGAATGAAGGGTAGGTAGTTAGTTTGATCTTAGCGTAGGTTAAAGGTTCGGCACAACATCGTGGGCCGAAGGGCCTGTACTGTGCTGTGCTGTTCTATGTTCTATGTTCTACCTCAAGCTAACTAAGCCAGCATTCTCTGTGCTGCTCCTTCGTCTTCTCCAGCCTATCTCATGTGACTGTTACATCATCTCTCTTACAGTGGAGGGGTCTCTGTCACTGTCTTCTCTATTAACCCTTTATATCCTTATACTACACATTTGATAAAGTCCCTCATAACAGACTATTAGCTAAAGTTGAAGCCCATGGAATTGAAGGCAAATTCTTGATTTGGTTAGGAAATTGTCTGAGCCGCAGGAGACAGAGAGAAGGGAAAATGGGCAGAACGTGACTTGTGGCATCCACAAGGATCTGTAATGGGGCCTCAACTATTCAATGTATTTATTAACATTCATTGGCCAGGTATGAGCATCAAGGTCTACAAAAGTCAGGATGAGGCTACTAAGGAATGCAGGCATTGTGCCTCAGATGTCATTGTATCTGATTAGATGTTCCTTCATGAATTGTCTTTCTTATCAAAATTGTGCAACACTAAAGGAATCCTCAGCACTTATTGCAAGCTGAATTGTAACAGCAACTAATACTGTGGGAAATTATTATATAAACAACCTAATGTGGTGCACATTCTACAGCAACATGAACAAATTGCAACTAAATATCAAGGCTTCAATTTAAAAAAACACACATTTTGAATCAAATTGAAGTGTAAGCCATGGTTCAGTTGGTAGCAATCTCACCTCTGAGTCAGGAAGTTGTGAGTTCAAGTCCCATTCCAGTACTTGAACACAAAATCTAGTCTGACACTCCAATACTGAACTGAGGGTGTGCTGTACTGTCAGAGGTGTCATCTTATGGTTGAAACATTAAACCAAGGCACCGTCTGCTCTCTCAGTTGGACGTAAACGATCCCTTGGCACAATTTCGAAGAAGAGCAGGGGAGTTATCCCTGCTGTCCTGGTCAATATTTAGCCCTCAATCAACACCACAAAAATAGATTATCTTGTCAATACCATTTTTTTTAATTCATTCATGGGATGTGGGCCTCGCTGGCAAGGCCAGCATTTATTGCTCATCCATAATTGCCCTTGAGAAGGTGGTGGTGAGCCACCTTCTTAAACCGCTGCAGTCCATGTAGTGTAGGTACACCCACAATGCTATTAGGGAGGGAGTTCCAGGATTTTAACCCAGCGACAGTGAAGAATTGATGAGATAGTTCCATGTAAGAATGGTGTGTGATTTGGAATGGGAGCTTGCAGTTGATGGTGTTCCCATGCATCTGCTGCCCTTGTTCTTCTAGGTAGTAGAGGTCATGGGTTTGGAAGGTGTTGTGAAGGAAGCCTTGGTGAAATGCTACAGTGCGTCTTGTAGATGGTACACACTGCTGCCACTGTGCCCTCATGGTGGAGGGAGTGAGCATTTAAGACGGTGGATGGGCTGATGATCAAGTGGGCTGCTTTATCTTGGATGTTATCCAGCTTCTTGAGTGTTGTTGGAGCTGCACACAGGCAGGCAAGTGGAAAATATTCTATCATATGCCTGACTTATAGATAGTGAACATGGTTTGAGGAGTCAGGAGGTGAGTTAATTGCCGCAGAATTCCAAGCATCTGACCTGCTACAATATTTATATGGCTGGTCTAGTTAAGTTTCTGGTCAGTGGTATATCCCAGGATGTTGATGATGGAGGATTCAGAGATGGTAATGTCATTGAATGTCAAGGGGCGATGGTTAGATTCTCTCTTGTTGCAGAATATCATTGCCTGGCACTTGTGTGTTGCGATGCCAGTTGCCACTTATTAGCCCAAACCCGAATTCTGTCCAGGTCTTGCTGCATGCGGGCACGGATTGCATCATTTTCTTAGGAGTTGCGAATGGTCGGGCCTAGGACACAACCCTGAAGAACTCCTGCAGCAGTGTCCTGGGACTTCACTGATTGGCCTTCAACAACTATAATCATCTTCCTTGATGCTAGGTAAGACTCAAGCCAGTGGAGAGATTTCCCACAATTCCCTATGACTTCAACTTTGCTGTGGCTCCTTGATGTCACACTGGGTCAAATACTGCCTTGATGTCAAGGGCAGTCACTCTCACCTCACCCCTGGATTGCATCTCTTTTGTCCAAAGTGGAACCCAAACTGAGCATCGGTGAGCGGGTTATTGCTGAATAAATGCCATTTGATAGCACTGTCAATGACAATTTCCATCACTTTGCTAATGATTGAATTGATGGACAATAATTGATGGGATTGGATTTGATCTGCTTTTTGTGGACAGGACATACCTGGTCAATTTTCCATATTGTTGGGTAATTCCCAATGTTGTAGATATACTGAAGTAGCTTGGCTAGGAACGTGGCTAATTCTGGAGAACAAGTCTTCAGTACTACAGCTGGGTGTTGTCAGACACAATGGCCTTTTCTGTATCTTATGCCTTCAGCCATTTCTTTATATCATGTGGAGCAAAGAGAAAGTGTGAGTAGAGACTGGCAGCTAAGATAAAAATGGAATCCAAAATTCTTCTATCGGCATATAGATAGTAAAAGGCTAGTAAAAGGAGTAGTGGAGCCAGTAAGGGACCAAAAAGGAGATTTACGCATGGAGGCAGAGGGCATGTTCGAGGTAATAATTGACTACTTTGCATCTGTCTTTACCAAGGATTAAGATGCTACCAAAGTCATAATGAAAGAGGATGTAGTTGAGACAACTGGATAGGATAAAAATTGATAAAGAGGAGGTATTAGAAAGGCTGGCTGTAAAGTTGATAAGTTACCACAACTAGATCAGATGTACATGAGGATACTGAAGGAAGTAAGGGTGGAAATTGCAGAGGCACTGACCATAATCTACCAATCCTCCTTAGAGTGATGGTGCCAGAGGAGTGATGAGTTGAAAATGTTACACTCTTGGTCAAAAAGATGTGTAAGAATAAGCCCAGCAACTACAGGCCAGTCAGTTAAACCTCGGAGGTGGGAAAACTTTTCGAAATGATAATTCAGGACAAAATTAACAGTTACTTGGACAGGTGTGGACTAAGTAAGGAAAGCTAGCATGGAACTGTTAAAAGCAACTAACTTGATTGAGTTTTTTGATGAGGTAACAGAGAGGGTTGATGAGGGTAATGCAGTTGATGTGGTGTACATGGACTTTCAAAAGGTGTTTGATAAAGTGCCACATAGCAGGATTGTCAGCAAAATTAAAGCCCATGGAATAAAATGGTCAGCAGCAGCATGGATACAAAGCTGGCTGAGTGACAGGAATCGGAGAGTAGTCATGAACGGTTGTTTTCGTACTGGAGGAAGGTATACAGTGGGGTTCCCCAGGGGTCGGTATTAGGACCACTGCTTTTGTGATCTATATTAACGACCTAGACTTTCAGGGCACAATTTTAAAAGTTGCAGATGACACAAAACTTGGAAGTATTGTGAACTGTGAGGAGGATAGAGATAGACTTCAAGAGGACATAGACAGGTTGGTGGAATGGGTGGACACATGGCAGATAAAATTTCATACAGAGAAGTGTGAAGTAATACATTTGGCAGGAAGAATGAGGAGAGGCAATATAAAATTAAGGATACAATTCTAAAGGGGGACAAGAGCAGAGGGACCAGGGGGTATAAGTGCAAAATTGTTGAAGCTGCCAGAGCAGGTTGAGAAAGTGGTTAATAAGGCATACAGAATCCTGGCCTTTTATAAATAGAGGCATAGAGTACAAAAGCAAGTAGGTTATGGTGAACATTTATAAAACACTGGTTTGACCTCAACTGGAGTATCGTGTCCAATTTTGGGCACCACATGTTAGGAAGAATGCACAGGCATCAGAGATGATGCAGAAAAGACTTACAGGAATGCTTCTGGTGATGAGGGACTTCAGTTACAAGGATAGATTGGAGAAGCTGGGGCTGTTCTCCTTAGAAGAGAAGGTTGAGAGATAATTTGATAAAGGTGTTCAAAATTATGAGGGGTCTGGACAGAGTAGACAGAGATAAACTGTTCCAATTGGCGGAAGAGTCAAGAACCAGAGGACACTCATTAAAGGTGAATAGCAAAAGAACCAAAGGCGACATGTGGAAAAATATTTAAGCAGCAGGTGGCTAGGATCTGGAATGCAATGCCTAAGAGTGTGGTGGAGGCAGCTTCAATCGTAGCTTTCAAAAGGATATTGGATAATTATCTGAAGAGAAAAAATTTGCAGGACTACGGGGAAAAGGCCAGGGAGTGGGACTGACTGAGTTGCTGTTGCGGAGAGCCGGCATGGACATGATGGGTTGAATGACCTCTTTCTGTGTTGTAAGTCCTCAATGATTCTATGAACTGAATTGTCTGAAGACTGGCATCTGTGATGCTGGGGACCTCAGGAGGAGGCCAAGGTGGATCATCCACTTAGCACTTCTGGCTGAAGGAGTTTGCAAATGCTACAACTTTGTCTTTTGCACCCACATACTGTGCTCGCCCATCATTTAGGATGGGATGTTTATGGAGCATCCTCTTCTGGTTATTCATTTAACTATCCACTACCATTCACAACTTGATTTGGCTGGACTGCAGAACTTTGATCTGATCTGTTGGTTGCAGGACACAACCCTATCTATCGCATGCTGCTTCCATTGTTTTTGCATGCTTGTAAACATTGCTGTCTGTGGAATTTTGCTGTGTGCAAATTGACTGCTGTGTTTCTTACATTGCAACAGTGACTACACTTCAAAAGTACTTCCATGGCAGAAAAGCGCTTTGGGGGTCCAGAAGTCATGAAAGGCATTATATAAATGCAAATCTTTTTTTCAGCTTTGACCTATTTGTAAGAACTCAACTTCAGCAGGCTAGGCCAATGCTTTGTTCCTGACCTCATTTTAAGTGGGCAAGTTGAGTGCCGAAGGTGGAGCTGGGGACAAAAGCTTAAAATCGAGTGCTGAATCAATAAAGATAATTTTTGATGCTTGATTAAGACTTGTGCTCGTCAGCAACGCAGCTTTCTGAAAGCTGGCCAGTTTTTTCAACATAAAATGCAGCTCAGTACTTCACAAAGTTGGAAAATATAAGTGTAACTGAAAAACTAAAATTTATTGCATTAGTGTTTTACTAATAAATCAGCAGAAAGATTGTAGTTTTATTACCATCATACGTCTATTGGCCAGCAAATGGTATAATCTAGCTATTTATCACAAAAACAGGATGTTGCCAATTAAGTCCATGGACTGCAATTTATTTCTAGTAACTATGTAGAACTTTTCAATTTCAACTCATTCAGGACAATTGTAGCATTATTGCCCCAAAGGTCAAACGTATCATGTTTGAAGGGATTTAATTGAGTTGGAAAATATTGCAATATTCCAGGAAACTACATGTTCCTCTAATACTTTTTACTTTGATCAGCAAGTCACTGGGTATCAATTTTCTAAGCGCTACAAATTAGAGTGTAGATACATGAAGACTTTGCTGATCAGCAAAGATCTCTTCCCCAGGTTTTGTTTGCTTTCATGTTCTGTTATTTGCAGGCCAGCAGATCAGCAAAAGCAAAGCTTTGTGACTACAGCATTATGTTATCCTGCGATGTTGAAGTAATATATTACAAACAGTACCAAGATTAACACAGGGATTATTTCAGTTCTATATGGAGTTATGAATCACAGAAATATCAGGGTCTTTATCAAGGCTTAATCAAATGACAGAATATATGCCTGTCGAAATGCTGACGTCTGTGTTCTCTCGCTGATGACAAGAAGTTGTTTTGCTATCAAATCTAACGACGATCCTCCCTTCCACCTCTGAGGAGTAGGTATGCAATAATGTCAGGAAATTGGATCCGGGTATTTTCAAGCAGACCTATTGGGACCTTATAAATAAGCATCCTATTCTGTTCAAAGGACAAAGGGAAGATATTTTTTAGCTAGACAGGCCAACTTCCTAGCCTCTCCCACTTCCTCCAGACACAATCTGACTGATTTAGCAGCTAAAGATGTTTCTTCCCCCTACTTAAATTGAAGTTTAAAAGTGAAATTATGGATGTCAGGATTACTCACATTAATACATCATTTTTTCAGTCTTCTTGTATATTTGTGATGAAATATAAGTATAATAGGCTTAATTCAGTAGAATTTAGAAATAGTTAAAATATTATACCTTTTAGAATTAAAGATTGAATAAATGGTCTGTTTTTTAAGACTCACTGACATTCCCCTTTAAGAAGGTAGAAAATTTCAAGGTCCCTGTTATGAACCAGAAACAAGTTGGGAAATCCACTTGTGACTCTGCTGTCAGGGGCTTGGAAGATAAACACACACACTGAAATACCCTGTCAGTAAGAAGTAGCAATAAACTTAATTGGTTTGTGCAGACAGGTCGGCTCTGGAGGTTGCTTTGGGGTGCCATGGAAAGGGCAATTATAGATAATGAAACAACAAATGGAATGGACTCACATGGACAAGAGGTTAAGTAAGCACAATTATAAACATTTTGACCAGATAAATGCTCACAACTTCAAAACCCAAGGAATTTCAGTGAAACATTAAGTGGAGATGGTAATTAAAGATATGGATTTTAAAAGGAGCATAAACACACACAGGAAGGTCACATCTATATGCTAAAAGTCAGATGACATTTCAGAAATAGTATAAACATGAGAGGTTTTGAAGCAACGATTAGAAGTATTGAATCCTCAACAATGCTTCTCAACTACAGGAATTTAAGGTAAAAACATTTACTTTAAATTTTGATGGATGTTCTGGATATTCTAAGATATTTTGCTGCAACATTAGCAAGGTTAAACTTTTGGATTCTATATTAGAAATAAGATTATGTGTTACATCTTTTAGTAATATTTGATATTGTGATATACTTGTCCACTTAGAAGTGTATTGCGTGTTAAATTCTTTAATAAATCGACAAAAGTTAATAAATCGTCTCATGTAGCATCCTGTATACAACTACAAATAACCCCCTCTCTGTATCTCTTTAAGTGGAGAGATACATAGTGAAGAGAGTTCCCAGACCCTTATAATAACTGGAATATTTATGATTTAGCCATAATTATTAAAAATAGGCTATCCAAAAGATGGTAATATTCTCTGTTGGTTTGCTTTCTTTGAGGGAAAGCTAGTACAATTCTTTGGGCCCAAATAAATGTCTATGAGAATTTGTCTGGTTTGAACTTGATTAAAGGAGATTCATACTCCCGATTTGGTTTAGTCCCTATAAGGGGTTAAAGTCATAAATCACTTCATATTTAGTCAGATTACATGAATCCACTTTTGAGAAAATGTGGATTCAGTTCATCTGTTGGGATAATTGAAGGAAACAATTGAAAGAGAGATATCTCAACCTGGCAATTGGACAGTGAGCTTCCTTTTTACATCTGTCTTAGAGAGATGCAAGAAAAGCTCTTTATAAAGGTGAGCAGTATGTTCTATATGGGCATTCAGCCTATAATTATAAGGTATCAAATATCAAAGCTTTGTAAAGGGTGTAATTTTACTCGAATTCAAGATTATAATCTGTGTGAAGTTTCCTACACAAATGTTATTACTAATAGAAGGTTCTTAAAGGAAGAGCTAGGATGATATTGAAATAAGAATAGAAAATGCTGAATTTCTCAACATTTGAAAATAAATAAAGGTTTTAGACCCTTTGTCAGGGTTATATTGCACAGAGTGAAAGCAAAACTGTATCAACTATGTCAAAATTCTCCATATCCTTCCTTGTTACTCTGTTTAATACATTGGACTTGATGTGGTCCAAGATAGAAACTGTTTGATATTTTAATAATATGAGTAATGCGTGAATTCTTTAAAGATGCAAGCAATTGATCACCGAGAATAGCTTAACAGTGATGTGTAATGGGAATATTCCATATCTTAAGCAATTAGCAGATGTCATTTGGACAACTATTAACAATTATTAGTTTTAACCAAAGCATAATTTATTATGATATCTCCTTCATAAAGAAAAGTTAAAGATTTATAGATCTATTATTATATGGAAAATGATACCAAAGATATCCTTTAAATTGTCTTAAATTATTTCATAACATGACAGATTTAGCAAATTCTTCCATGAAGAATTTTGATGTTGAAGATCCTAAACAAACATGAAAATATCGTCAACAAAATAAACAAGTATATGCAGTCGTGCCAAGTGCAATTCTGTGGATGCCATCCCCGCCACCACCACCCCCCCCCCCCCCCCCCTTGATAAATTGGTAGCATTTCAAGGACTAACAATAAATGTAGTGCAGATAGGAGCAAATTTGTTTCATCCCATTTTCAAAGAGTTGGGGCCTAATGCAAGGCCACGGATGATTTCAGGGCTTTTAAAACTACACTTGATTAAGGCTGGGCCAAACCCCAATGTCCAGACTGCTTCTAAATATAGCCACATTCTATCCTGTGACATTCATTCTTAGCAATTAGGAAAATTAGCATGGTCAAAAAAGTGGTATTTCTACCAAGAAACAGATGTTGCTAACTGGATAGCCCCCAAAAACTTGTGTGGGAATTTCCAATGTATGATTACCTTGCGCCCATTAAATGCAATGCACAAAGCATGCCATCTTCATGCAGCCTGCTCTTTATTATAATTTCTGCATGCAACCAGTGCTAACAGCATTGTTCATTGGCTGCACAATTCAGCAGGGAGCACAACTTGCTAGAAATGCTTAAAACCAGCCTGTGCTGTTTAAAGCTAGCCTGCACCTCTTAAAGGGAAGTTGCATTGTGGCCGCTGAAGCTGCTGACGTCATTGAAACCTGGTTAACTCCAGACATCCCAGACAATGCAATTGATATTGATGGATTTGATCAATTACACCAGGACAGATCTGCTGCTGCGGCTACAAATAAATCTCAAGGAGGTGCCATTTGTATGTATGTGAACAAATGGTGGTGCCAAAATTTTCAGGTTAAGAAATGTATTTGCCTTGCTAACATTGAATTACTCTGCGTGGCTTTTAGACCCTTCTATCTGTCCCATGAATTCAATCAACTACATATCATTCTGGTATATATTCCTCCAGATGCTAGAACGGAGGAGATAGCAGGAGTTGTTTATTAAACGGTCCAAGAAATGGCTGCTCCTTCCCCAGATTTACCAAAGATCATCCTAGGTGATATTAATCACTAGGATTCTCTGTAACTATACTAGGTGTGTTGACAAACCAACTTGTGGGAACAATACACTGGATCAATGTTTTTGCTCTATTCTTGACTCTTACAAGTCTCTGATTCATCTCGGAATTGGAAATTCAGATCATAATGTTGTGCCTCTCCTCCCTAAATATCGACAAAAACTGAAAACTGTAAAACCTGTCAAGAAAGTGGTTAAAGTTTGGGATAATGTAGCCATTCAAGATCTGCAAACTTGCTTTGACAACACGATGACATAAATAGGACCACAGATATTATCAATGATTATATTATCTTTTGTGAACAGCTTCAATGTCTAAACTAAAAGTATTAAAATCTATCCAAATGAGAAACCTTGGATTACAAAGGACTTAAAAGTAGTAATGAAGGCAAGACAAACTGCATTTTGTGTTGTGGACCAAGACAACCTTGATGAAATAAAAATCAAACTAAGAAAGGAAATTTAGAATGCGCAAAATGTGTATAGAGAAAGCTGCATAATTGTTTTCGAACAAATAATCCCAGAGATGCATGGAAGTGTATGCATAAACTGACAGGTTTCACATTGAAAAAGAGAAATGACCTCTTTTTGTCTTCAGATAATCCTTGATGTTGCGAATGAACTGAACAGATTTTTAGCCCATTTGAAAATGAACTTGAGGAACATATGATTTTGCAGCAGGCTTCACTTGGTGCATTAGAACGATGTGTTATTATTAGAACATTAGAACGTTACAGCGCAGTACAGGCCCTTCGGCCCTCGATGTTGCGCCGACCATCTGACCTACACTATTCCATTTTCATCCATATGTCTATCCAATGACCACTTAAATGCCCTTAAAGTTGGCGAGTCTACTACTGTTGCAGGCAGGGCGTTCCACGCCCCTACTACTCTCTGCGTAAAGAAACTACCTCTGACATCTGTCCTATATCTTTCACCCCTCAACTTAAAGCTATGTCCCCTCGTGTTTGCCATCATCATCCGAGGAAAAAGACTCTCACTATCCACCCTATCTAACCCTCTGATTATCTTGTATGTCTCTATTAAGTCACCTCTCCTCCTCCTTCTCTCTAACGAAAACAACCCCAAGTCCCTCAGCCTTTCCTCGTAAGACCTTCCTTCCATACCAGGCAACATCCTAGTAAATCTCCTCTGCACCCTTTCCAAAGCTTCCACATCCTTCCTATAATGCGGTGACCAGAACTGCACGCAATACTCAAGGTGCGGCCTCACCACATCAACAAATGGGAGGCAGAGAAGCAATTCAAGCGAGTGAATCCACGGGAAAGCATGCGGCCCACATCAGTTCAGTGGAGAAATTCTTAAGAAATGTGCTCATCAATTGGCAGTTCCTTTTTCTCTGGTCTTTCAGGAATCGTCTGACAAGCATACTGTTCCTTGCTGTTGGAAATCAGCCATCATCTTTCTAGTTGCTAAAAAGTCACAGCTTGTTGAGCTGAATGATTACGACCAGTTGCCCTTACATTGATAGTCATGAAGTGTTTTGAGTGCATTGTATCAAAGCGTCTTTTAGATCCTCTTGTTCCACATATTGATCAGATACAGTTTGCTTACCAACCTCATCAGTCAGCAGATGATACAGTTCTGATCTTGGTCTATTTGATCCAACAGCACACGGTCAGATTAGGTAACTATGCTCATGCCACCTTTGTTAATTTCTCTTCAGCTTTTAATACCATGCAATCATTCAAGTTTATTCAGAAACTGAAAAACCTTGATCCTAATCCTACTCTCCTACTTTGGACCAGTGATTTTCTTCACAAGAGGGTGTTAGTCTCTGGGATTTACTTGCAACCCATGTTAATGAATACTAGATCTCCTCAGCCTTGAGCCATGTACTTTTACCTTTGCTTTTCATCCTCTACATGAATGATTATTGATCAGAACATGATGACATAACAATTCTGAATTATGCTGACGATACGGTACTTGTGGGCCTCATCAGGATTAATGAAGTAAACTATAGGGACTCAGTGAAGAGGTTTGTAAAATGGTGAATGACAATTCACTCAAACTATACGAAAACAAGATGAAAGAACTAGTTATAGACTTTAGGAAAAGCCAGTTAATGATATTGTTCCTGTGAAGATTCATGATGTGGACACTGAAATAGTCACCAGCTACAAGTATCTAGGTATCGAAGTAGATGATAAGTTGAATTGAGGGGTGGGGAACAGTGTAGCGATGTGCTGACCAAGGGACATACATGATTATACTATCTCAGAAAGTTCAAGTCCTTTCAAGTAGATCCCACAACCATGAAACTTTTCTATACGGCTATAGTTGAGAGTGCTATCCTTTTTGAATGTCTCTCCTGATTCTGTTGTCTTAGGAATGGAGATTTTTTTAAGGGTACAGAAATTGTTGAACCAGGCAGGAAGGATATTTGGAGACCAGATCGTTCTTGACAAAAGCAAAGAGTGTTATGAACAGTGTTACGACCAGGTGAGGCAGGGGTCTAGGACTCCCCATAAGCCTTTTCCTGGTTTGGCCATAACTGGGTTTAACTTTTAAAACACTGTGTTTTAGCTTCCTTCTCAATGAGTCCTTGCTCACTGCTCTCTAATTGTAATGGCAAAGAAATCAACCAGACAGGTTTTCTCAGATTTAAACAAAAAAGGTGTAAGTTTACTAACCTTAAAACTCTAACTCAGTTAAACTACTAAGAATACACAACGCGACCACATAGCATGTAGACATGATAAACACACATGCAAATAGAGGTAGAGGAGGAGAAAGAGGGGGAAAGGTTTCAAGTAATTGCTGGAGGTCAGTTACTGGTTTTGGATTGGATGTAAAGTCTTTGATTGAAGTTAAGTCTTGCAGTTCTCATTGGGGCCCAGTGCACATTTTCAAACTTGTTTTGCTGGTCTTCTGTGTTGAAGCTTAAGTTACTTTCGTACGTCCCTGGAACTTTGCTTGAGAGAGAGAGAGACAGGGAGAGACCTTCCTTCTCTTTTGACTTCAAATTGCAGTCTGTTCCTTTCTGTGTGGCGCAATTCAAACAACCCCCGATTGACCAGCAGGTTAGTCATGTGACTAGCTCCTTATTTGGAACAGGCTCTCCTGCACGTTTTGTGGATTCCTTCAAACTCCAGACACTCTCAATGGGGCGTGGGGATGGGGGAGGGGGTGCGGGAAGGGGGGCGCTGGTGGAATGCTGGCTCTTACACGTTCAATGTCTCTTGATCAAAATCCTTCTGGCTAATTGAATCAGGGAGTACTCCCATTGTCTTCTTCATGCAACTGTCTTTTAGAATGCAAATGTGCAGCCATGTCTTCAGCCACTGTTGTGGTCTTTTTAAACAAGTTATTTCAAGTCCAGTAACAGTTCAAAAATAATGTTCCATATGACAAATTTAATATGTCTCATTTTGGCAGGTGTGGTTTCGATCACAACAGTGAGAATCACCCCTTGTCTCAATATTACTGTTGGATGTGTTCAGGGAAAAGGCTACAATCCCTTAGATATAGGACAAATCGGTTCTTGAACTCATTTGTGCCTTTCTCTATAAGAACTTTTAACAGGAGCTTGATGAATGGATGAGGATATTCACTCATGATGGGACTCATTGACTGATTATTTTAATGTACTGGAATTAGTTGTTAACATATATATTTGAATCAAGTTAGACTTTTTATGATATGGTAATTTATTGTTACTATTCATATGTAATATATTAATGAATGAGCAATGTACCCATAATGAATTTCAATATGGAAATAAATTGAAACTGAATTGAATTGAATTGAATCATTAGGAATATTGCTGTGCAACAAACAACAATGGCTGACCATGGGAGAGCATGGGCTCCAAGGTTTTCCAACGCTACTCTGGAGGTCTTGATGTTTGAAGTGGAAAGGAGGAGAGATATACAATATCCACAGGGGGCAGAAAACGTTCCAGACACATGATGAAAACGCAATGGGAACGGATAACCACGAAGGTAAATGTCAGGTGTTCAGCTCGGAGGACCTGGATGCTATGCCACAAGAGGTTTAATGACCTCAGAAAAGTAGTCAAGGTCAGTGAATTCATCTTAAATGCCACATTCCACCAATCACACCATTCACCTCACACACTGCTCAATTCACCATACCCTCATTACTTACCTACTGGCAATCTCCATCAATCACGATTAATACCTAACAGGTATATGCTTCATCTTACCCTCACACACTTGGCACCATTGCAAGCCTCACACCCACATCTCACAACTTGCACACATTGTCAGCTATTCAATTATGACCGTCTCATCGCCCAAACATATTGCACAACATTCATTGACGCATTTCCCTTTCTCCTGCAGGAGAAGATGGCAGACAACCAGAGGCAGCAAGAACTAACCGGAGGGGCAGAGGCATGGCTGCATGTTTTAATCTGTATGGAGGAACTGGTGTTGGCTAATATCAAAAGGGCCGTTGCTGAAACCATGACCAGTGCCGGGGCTGAATCTATTGAAGATGATAGTATCCTCATACTCAATCCTACCCCTCATATCACAGTTATCTCTCATGCCACAATCTCTTCAGACTTTAGGACTGGATTGTATAAACGCAGTGAGCTTCAAAAATGGCCAGGGTGGACTGCCCCGACACCCCCCCCCCCCCCACCCCCCAATGATGATGTGGATGTTCTGTCCCCGGCAACTACGTCAGACGCCACTGTGCAGGTGCCGACACCATTTTTTAAGGGCTTCGAGCCCTATATGGCAACTAACATTTTTAAAGATACAGGCATTTTAAATTTATTAACAAACATTAAATAAATGTTTCATGCCCCTCTTCCACACCCCACCCCACATACCCATACAGTTCATTCCTTGCCCTCTCCCCTCCCCAAAATATTTACCTTGTGTACCTGACCTTGCTCCCCACAAAGTTTTGGTCCCATCGCCGAGTGGCGGGGTCTCCACAAGGCCTCGCTGCTGCTGGCAATATAGGACCGGGCCTTCCTGGTATTGAGGCCTGTGGCAGGCCTCTGCCAGAGGCATTTTCCAGAACCCCCCCCCCCTCCCCCACCACGACCCCCCGATGTCACCGGGGCTGTAAAAGCCAGCCCCGGGTGTCAGCTGTGGTGTAGTTGGTAGCACTCTTGCCTCTAAGTCAGTAGGTTGTAGATTTAAGTGCCACTCCAGGACTTGAGCAGAAAAATCAAACCTGACACTCCAGTGCAGTACTGAGGGAGTGCCGCCCTGTCAGAGCTGCTGTCTTTTGGATGCGATGTTAAACCAAGACAGCGCCTGCCCACTCAGATGGACGTAAAAGATCCTATGGTACTATTTTGAAGAAGAGTAGGGGCGTTATTCCCCAGTGTCCTGACCAATATTTCTTTTGGGCCTCCTTATCTCGAGAGACAGTGGATACGCGCCTGGAGGTGGTCAGTGGTTTGTGAAGCAGCGCCTGGAGTGGCTATAAAGGCCAATTCTGGAGTGACAGGCTCTTCCACAGGTGCTGCAGAGAAATTTGTTTGTTGGGGCTGTTGCACAGTTGGCTCTCCCCTTGTGCCTCTGTCTTTTTTCCTGCCAACTACTAAGTCTCTTCGACTCGCCACAATTTAGCCCTGTCTTTATGGCTGCCCGCCAGCTCTGGCGAATGCTGGCAACTGACTCCCACGACTTGTGATCAATGTCACACGATTTCATGTCGCGTTTGCAGACGTCTTTATAACGGAGACATGGACGGCCGGTGGGTCTGATACCAGTGGCGAGCTCGCTGTACAATGTGTCTTTGGGGATCCTGCCATCTTCCATGCGGCTCACATGGCCAAGCCATCTCAAGCGCCGCTGACTCAGTAGTGTGTATAAGCTGGGGGTGTTGGCCGCTTCAAGGACTTCTGTGTTGGAGATATAGTCCTGCCACCTGATGCCAAGTATTCTCCGAAGGCAGCGACCAATATTTATTCCTCAATCAACATCACAAAAACAGATTATCTGGTCATTATCACATTGCTGTTTGTGGAGACTTGCTATGCACAAATTAGCTGCCATGGTTCCTATATGACAACAGAGACTACACTTAAAAAGTAATACATTTGGTTGTAAAGTGCTTTGGGATGTCCTGTGGCTGTGAAAGGCAGATATAAATGCAAGTCTTTCTTTGTTTCTTAGAAGCTGCAGGTGGTGTAAGCATAAACTTCTTATTTTCCCTCACCTGTCACCACAACTTTAACCTTGTTCCTTTTTCCTTTCAGGTACCCAAGAAGTGCAACCTGCTCAGGCAGTGGCAAAATACCAAGAAGACAGTGAGGATGAAAACACACCATCACTTGATTTCGCACTTGCAGCCACCAGCTCAGATACTAACACTGTGTGTGTCATAGATAGGAAGGTAGAGACAGGATCTGCAAGTGGTGTGACACCGGGCACAACGATGCTGAAGCCAGGGCAGGGGGCAAGGATAGCCCAGGCACCAGCTTGTCGGAGGACTCAGATGAGGGCTTTAATGGGCCAGGCTACAGAGGAAGTTGATGGGTCTGCACACCAAAACACTTGGTGCAATGGCAAGCCTGCCAGAAAGCTTGCATTCAATATCAAGAAGCATGGAGAACTCCAGCACCAATTTGACACAGGGATGTGCCCAAAGTTTGAAGCCAATCCTTTCCAGCATGTAACTGGTCACCCACTCCATTTAATACACTTGTGGACCTGACCATGATGTCAGATGGCTGATGTCACAGCTGTTTGCATCCTGCAGTGGAAGCTCAGACTAATGTTATGGTCAGCTTGCCACCATGCAAGATCAAACTGACACCATCATGGCTATGGATGTCAGTGTGCAAAGGAACTTGCAGGGTGTCACAGCAGTGCAGCAATTTGACCTCCAACAGATTACTAGGATTGCTGAGACGTTGCCACAGCAGAGTGGCAGTAGCTTCATGGAGTACGAACCAGCTGTCCTCTTTCAGGATTACAGCATTTGTGATGCAACTAACCAACAATTAAGATGCCTTTTAACAGTGCCAGTGGTGGTCCTTCATGCTGCTTAATGTGTGTTCAGCTGTCCACAGTTCAGAGGGGATGTTGGCTGGACTGGAGAGCTCCAAAATGGCTGTGCTGCATCATATCAGCTGATTGATGTCATAATCACCTGCTCTGCATACTTCCGGTGGATGCTAATTGTGCACAATATAGCCTTTACAAAGATGGCGTCCAGCATGCTTTGTATCAGAATAGCGTGTGCACACTGCGGACACAATTTTGGAACCCTAAGGGCACTCATAGTGCCCAGAAAATGGCCGCCACCAAGCCCAATATCACCCCAGAGATTCTGTGCAGCTCCAAATGAGGAAAATCATTAGTATTTACACAGCCCTGATTGCACGTCAGGAGTATGACACTTTCACCTGGATACACAACTGGTTTAAATAAAATGTATCACACTGGAATCTGTATGGTGGCTTTTAGCTTTAAAAAAGTGACACTTTGTAAAATCTTTCTGCAAAACATTGCTTTAAGAGTATCTGACAAGTGCCAAGGTAGTTGTCAGGGATAAAACGATTAAATTATGAGGACATAATGAAGCTTATATTCCCTTGAGTATGGAGGTCTAAAGGGTGACCTAATTGAAAATTTTAAGATGATAATAGAATCTAATAGGACAGAGAGAAACTATTCCCTCTGATGGGGGAGTCCAGAACAAGGAGATACAAAATTAAAGTTAGAGTTAGGCTGTTCGGGGATGATGTCAAGAAGCCCTTGTTCACACCAAGGATAGTGAAAATCTGGAACTTTCTCCCCAAAAGTTGTTGAGGCTGGGTCAATTGAAAATTTTCAGGCTGAAATTGATAGGTTTTCATGAGACAGAGTGTAGGGTTACAGAATTAAGGCAGCTAGATTTTTTTTTATTCATTCATGGGATTTGGGTGTCGCTGGCCAGGCCAGCATTTATTGCCCATCCCTAATTGCCCTTGAGAAGGTGGTGAGCTGCCTTCTTGAACCACTGCAGTCCATTTGCAGTAGGTACACGCACAGTGCTGTTAGGAAGGGAGTTCCAGGATCTTGACCCAGCGACAGTGAAGGAATGGCAATATAGTTTCAAGTCAGGATGGTGTGTGACTTGGAGGGGAACATGCAGGTGGTGGTGTTCCCATGCATTTGCTGCCCTTGTCCTTCTAGTTGGTAGAGGTGGCGGGTTTGGAAGGTGCTGTCTAAGGAGCCTTGGTGCATTGCTGCAGTGCATCTTGTAGATGGTACACACTGCTGCCACAGTGCGTCGGTGGTGGAGGGCGTTAATGTTTGTAGATGGGGCGCCAATCAAGCGGGCTGTTTTGTGCTGGATGGTGTCGAGCTCCTTGAGTGTTGTTGGAGCTGCACCCATCCAGGCAAATGGAGAGTATTCCATCACACTCCTGACTTGTGCCTTGTAGATGATGGACAGGCTTTGGGGAGTCAGGAGGTGAGTTACTCGCTGCAGGATTCCTAGCCTCTGACCTGCTCTTGTAGCCACTGTATTTATATGGCTACTCCAGTTCAGTTTCTGGTTAATGGTAACCCCTAGGATGTTGATAGTGGGGGATTCAGCGATGGTAATGCCATTGAATGTCAAGGAGAGATGGTTTGATTCTCTCTTGTTGGAGATGGTCATTGCCTGGCACTTGTGTGGCGCGAATGTTACTTGCCACTTATCAGCCCAAGCCTGGATATTGTCCAGGTCTTGCTGCATTTCTACATGGACTGCTTCAGTATCTGAGGAGTCACAAATGGTGCTGAACATTGTGCAATCATCAGCGAACATTCCCACTTCTGACCTTATGATTGAAGGAAGGTCATTGATGAAGCAGCTGAAGATGGTTGGGCCTAGGACACTACCCTGAGGAACTCCTGCGGTGATGTCCTGGAGCTCAGATGATTGACCTCCAACAACCACAACCATCTTCCTTTGTGCTAGGTATGACTCCAGCCAGTGGAGGGTTTTCCCCCTGATTCCCATTAACCTCAGTTTTGCTAGGGCTCCTTGATGCCATACTCGGTCAAATGCTGCCTTGACCGAGCATTTGACCGAGTATGGCATCAAGGAGCCCTAGCAAAACTGAGGTTAATGGGAATCAGGGGGAAAACCCTCCACTGGCTGGAGTCATACCTAGCGCAAAGGAAGGTGGTTGTGGTTGTGGCAGTCACTCTCACCTCACCTCTTGAGTTCAGCTCTTTTGTCTATGTTTGAACCAAGGCTGTAATGAGGTCAGGAGCTGAGTGGCCCTGGCGGAACCCAAACTGAGCATCACTGAGCAGGTTATTGCTAAGCAAGTACCGCTTGATGGCACTGTTGATGACACCTTCCATCACTTTACTGATGATTGAGAGTAGGCTGATGGGGCGGTAATTGGCCGGGTTGGACTTGTCCTGCTTTTTGTGTACAGGACATACCTGGGCAATTTTTCACATTTCCGGGTAGATGCCAGTGTTGTAGCTGTACTGGAATAGCCTGGCTAGGGGCGCGGCAAGTTCTGGAGCACAGGTCTTCAGTACTATTGCTGTAATATTGTCAGGGCCCATAGCCTTTGCAGTATCCAGTGCCTTCAGTCGTTTCTTGATATCACGCGGAGTGAATCGAATTGGCTGAAGTCTGGCATCTGTGATGCTGGGGATTTTAGGAGGAGGCCAAGATGGATCATCAACTTAGCACTTCTGGCTGAAGATTGTTGCAAATGCTTCAGCCTTATCTTTTGCACTGATGTGCTGGGCTCCCCCATCATTGAGGATGGGGATATTTGTGGAGCCACCTCCTCCAGTTAGTTGTTTAATTGTCCACCACCATTCACGGCTGGATGTGGATAGGGTTAATATGCAGATCGACCATGATCTAATTGAATGGTGAAACAGGCTCCTGGGGTTCAATGGCCTCTTCCTGTCCCTAAAGAGGTTATGATGTCAGATGAAGCTGTTAGAGGACTCAGATGATACAGGAGGATGTGTGCAGACCTGAAGAATAAAGTGATGATCCTGGAAAGTTTGGTGAACTGAAGATTGAAATATTCACTACTTGAGTATTATAGTAGCCTGGATAAGACTGACAGCCCCATCGAGAATTGGAGGCCTCATAAAAAGAACAGTTACAAATTGTGTGAATAAGCGCTAAGTCTAGTACCACTGAAGGAAACAGAGTAAAGGAAAGTCCCTGATTTTACTGGATTGCCTGGAGTAGTTGATGGGCACAATACATGTAATTTGGTTGGAGAATAATGTAAAATAGTGCAAAGAAATAAGAATTTGACCTCTGTGGAAATGTAATTGAATGGGAAAAAATGTATCCCTTGCAAAAGACCTTATGCTCCGGTATAGAATGTGAATCTATTACATTTTGCTTCAATATTATATAGGCACTAAATGAAGAATTGAAAGCAATTAAATTATTATGCAAATACTGCAGATGCTAAAAATCTGAAGTAAAAACAGAAAATGCTGGAAATACTCTGCAAGTCAGGCAGCATCTGTGGACAGAGGAACAGAGTTAACATTGCAGGTCATGAAAGATAAATTATTTTTTCACTCTCAGCACAATAATCTAATCTTCCACAGCGTTATAGTTTATTTTTGTATTGCAGAGGCTGAGATATATTCCTCAGAGTAGATGGTTAGAATGAATGCAATGATTTAACTGTTTTTAAATAGTGAGTAACAATGGCTGTTTTAAGTGAAAAAGGGACTTGCATTTATATAGCACCTTATCATGTCTTATACAAATGCCCCAAAGTGCTTCACAACCAATGAGTAACGTTAAAGTACAGTGACTGTCATTATGTAGGTAGGCAAAGGTACTGAACTTCACATGTTCAAAGGAATATTATTTTATGATGAGTTGCTAACGTAGAGTAATGTTGTGGAATATATTGACTTGCATTATTTCTATTATCCAGACATGACTCTGCTTTACAATGAGATATGGTGATGAAGAGAGCCAGAGCACTGACGTATTGTGGTTTCAAGTGGTTGGATTTCTCATGCTGCTGTCTTGCAAGCAGGGGCTAGGTACTTCCCTGTGGAGATGAATCAAAATGTGGAAGGGAAAATTGAGCTCAAGCTGCTGTCACTTTCTTCCTGACAGCCAGTCCAGGGAAGCTTTGACAATTTCAAAGGAATAAGTCACCTTTTGTTATTTTGGCTGAAGATCGTGTCTGTAGCTCAGTCAGACAAGAGATATGAAGGAGATAGTTGGAACCATTATATCAAAATATAAGAAAATATTGTCTGTCAAAGGCATTGAATTTTTAAACTTCTGCTGCACATTTATGATCAAAGGGGTGAAATCCTATAAGATCATCACAATGTTCAGAAGTTATAGTTACTGCAAGAATGTCTGCGGAAAGTTTTTAATGGATAGGTTTCTACTCATGGATAGTACAGAGTTCACAGGTATTCTTATTTTTCCAGTCTGTCTTCCAGATGTTAATTCTGAAATAAATTCGATTCGATGATTCTGGAGTACATAAAGATAATTAGTGATATGCTTTTAATATCATTATCTTTTAACATAATGAGGTTAACATTTCCACAGCATATAGCCTATTGACTGTTGAAACTTCTTCAGAAATACATAAAAGAACCCTGGTAAGTCAGAGATATATCAATGTGCTGTGAATTCATTGATGTTGACAAGTATATAGTCTAGAAATTACCGTTGGTAATATAAATAGATGATACTTAACACATTTTTCAGTTCAATATTTTAGCAGAGGTCATTATGTCTATGTTATAATAGGACAATATAGGGTATGCCATTGATATTATCAGCCGTAATTTCTAGCCTTACAATTAATCGATGCAGGCCTTAATTTGAATTACCCTCTCCCAATACCCTGTTAATATTCCAACGCTAGGGGAGATTTCTCTTCATGTACTCTACGTACTGAAGTCATAGACAGATTATGCTTTTGTTACACACAGCATACAGGAAATCGTTTCCGATTGGATGTTTGCTGCAGAATATATTTCTTTCATGTCTTTACTTAGCTGGTGAACAGAACAATGCATAACCCAAAAATGTATGCATTTCTGCTCCTTTCCTGTTATTTTCCCTACACTTAGGTTGGGTGGAAACGAATGGTTTGACTCTGTTAAAATTTATAAGAAAGTTCCAAATTTTTAAAAAACTCAGAATTTGCATCAATTTAATGATATTGGCTGCAGATCTTTTTGAAGTCAATCTCTGCCTCCAGACACCATGGCAGCTTGGTAATAAATCACTTGTTATTACATTTTCCTTTTATAGGGAAAGCACAAGAGTGAATCCAAAATACAGATGTGTTTGTGACACTGTTTATTGGGACAGCAGGCACTTAATAGTTCCTTCCTGCTTTCATTCTTCACAATTTCTTCTTTATTTTTGGGATGTTTCTTCAATAGACTGGAAGAAAGTCGTGTAATTAACCTGACAGTTATTCTGATGAGGACTGAAGTCCATTTGTCAAGAACATTTTGAGACAACAGGAAACTATTTCAAGTAGGCCATATGTCTGTCAAACATCACAGCATATATCTCTATAAAGAAGAGAAACATTGGGCTGGAATTTGCAGTGCCAGTCACAGTGACATGTTCAACTACTGAAAGTCAGAGAGGCCCCACAATGTCCGTAGTGCACACCACTATAATGCGCTAAAGCGAAAGTTGCGGTGGGCCAACCATCGTGACTCTTGAGGGTTCGTTACTTCAAATGGCAAGTATGGAACCAATGCGAATTTGGGCTAATGGCACAGCAATTTAGAATTAATTACACTTTAAAATTTCGTGCCTGTATCTCCAACATGGATTCCAACTGAAGTTCCATCATTTATGTTTTGAATCCATCCAGAATTACAGATATCGCCGAGATACACAACGTTCCTCGGACTGCTGTTCTCGCTGCATTCTGGGATCCACACTCAGTGCCAGGCACCGCCACATGTACACACTCAATCCCTCTCTCCAGAAGCACAGATTCATCTTGTCTCAAAGCTGTCCTGCTCCACAGTTGGTTTTCCATGTTTGTGATTTTGGACAGAACTGTTCATTATTCTGTCATTAACTCTCTGTCTGCACTAATGCTTTGTCTTTCACCGCACCATTAGCACACTCCCTTTGCCTTGGCCCCATGACCTCCTTGTCATTTAATCTCTCCTGCCCTCCGCCTATCAACACACATTCCGTTTTGTTCTCCTTTCCCCTCCCCCTGCCCCCACTTAAAACCTATTACATTTCTAACCTTTGCCAGTTCTGATGAAAGGTCACTGACCTGAAACTTTCACTCTGCTTCTCTCTCCATAGATGTTGCCCGACCTGCAGAGTATTTCCAGCACTTTCTGTTTTTATATCAAGTTAAATATATGTTTTCTTCCAGCCTTTTCAGTAAGTAACATATGTCGTCAGGACACAGTCCAAATTGGATGAGGTACTTTTGTTGAAAAAGTGGTTTGGGGTGGGGTGGGAGAGATGGTTGAAGGTTCAGGGTGAGATTCATTAGAATCTATATTAATGCGACTATCCTGTAAAAGTACTAATCAATAAGATTTATTTTGAGCTTTAGTTTATTTATATCATGGAATCATAGAATGATACAACACAGAAGGAGGCCATTCGGCCCATTATGCCTGTTCTGGCTCTTTGGTAGAGCTATCTAATTAGTACAACTCCTTCACCCTTACACCATAGGCCTGCATTTTTTCCCATCAAGTATTTAATTCTCTTTTGAATGTTATTATTTAATCTGCTTCTACCACCCTTTCAGGCACTGCATTCCAGATCACAACAAGTTGCTGTGTTAAAAAAAAAGTCTCCTCATGTCACCAATGGCAGTGGTTCTCAAACTGGGGTCTGCCTCAGGTTCCACAGGAACTTTCCAGGGGATCCAGGACATAATCTCTGTAGCAGGCGAGAGAGATATACAAAAGCGGGGTAAGAGAGAAGGAAGAAAAAAATGCAAGCTGCCCACTATGTATAATTAATGGTGGTTTGTGTTGTCTCGCATAAATAGCTGACAAGATGTCCAACCGCACCCCCCCCCCCCCCCCCCAGCCACCGAAGCTCCTGAATACTCGCCCTTCTTCACAGTACTTGGCACCTTGGCTGCCATGATTTTCAGTAGTGAGTCTCAAATTTACTTTCGGCGGGAGGGAGGTGGGAGGCCAGCTGATGCTGTGATACTAGGATGCATTCAGTTTGGACTCATGCAGCTAGCAAGTGCCATTATAATGCTGCCCAGCCTGCTCAGTATTTCCAGCATTTTCTGTTTATGTTAATCTCTTGTTGGTTTGATTCTTGTAATCATGGAAAAGCTGTCAGTTTGACTTCCTGAAATCTTTCACCTTGGCTGGAATTTTACATTGGGCAGGTGGCCCCTCCCACCGGCTACAATGTCGGGGGCAAGCCCGCCTCCACCAGGCCTGGGGAGTCACGCCAGGATTTTACCGTCCCCAGGCCCTTAATTGGCCTTGAGCAGGAGGTCCACTTTTCTGAGGCAGTAAGTCCACCTCCAAGAGCTGCTGGCCAATCAGCAGGCTGGCAGCTCTCAGTCTCAGCAGCGCCACTGGGAGAGGTGGTCACTGCTGGGACTGCATCCAGCCAACAGCAGGATCGTGGACATCGGCCCTGGAAGAGAGGTAAGTTTTGGGGCCTCGATGGGCACAATCGGCCGGGCCCTAGTGAGGCAAGAAGGGTCGGTTGGGGGGAGGGGAGGACTTTTTCAGTGGTTGCAATTGGGGCTTCAGGGGGGGAGGGGGCGGCCCTCCGTGGGGCACAGCCCGCAAGGAGGCCGCCAGGTTTTAAATACCAGCAGCGGTGGGAGGAGGCCCTTAAGTGGCAGTTAATTGGCCACTTAAGGGCCTTGATTGGCCGGGGGCAGGCGGGCCATTTCTCTCTGCCAACACTGCACCTGGTAAAATTGCAGCAGGGACGGGAAGATGTTGGGAACGGCAACCCCCCCACCTCCCACTCAATTTTACAACCCCCAACCCCCGCCACCAGCCCGCGGCTGTGAGGGGCTTAAAATTCCAGCCCATGTTGCAATAATGTAAATTCCCTGCAAGTTTAAATAACACTGAGAAACTGGCCTGGGTTTGCATAGGTCTGCAAAATATTCCCAAGCATATCACATTCAATTGAATACTCTGCAATAAACTTGGAGGGGAGGAAATTCATAGGTTTATGCAAATTTAAAATAAAAACATTAAAATAGTAACCTTCATTGAGCCTGTTACACATCTAAATATAATGAGACTGCTGTTAATACTGATTTGGCCAATAACTGTATTGAATGTGATCTGTGCACTGATTGGGTATGTATGTTGTTAACACTTGATCTTGAACCACATTAAAAGCAGTTCAGTTGACACACACCAGAATGTTAATGGAGTCACACTTAACCTTTATCTCTGGTTTGTCTGCTCTGTTTCATCACTGTCTACATTTGTGAAATGGTTCTCAAATTGCCATTCAAAGTACTGACCCATTTTCTTAAAAGCATTATAAAAACATGCAGCACTTTCGTGTTGTGGATATATATAGTATTATAATTTAGATTGGAGGCCCATTATTACTAGTCCATTTGAAAGGAGGTCCTTCAGACAAAGAAGTTTGAAAACCTCTGGTTCTTTTGCTAATCATCTTAAATCTGTGTCCTCTGGTTATTGACTCTTCTGCTACTGGAAACAGTTTCTCCTTATTTACTCTATCAAAAGCATTCATGATTTTGACCACCACAGTCAAATCTCCTCTTAACCTTCTCTGCTCGAAGGAGAACAACTCCAGCTTCTCCAGCATCTTTGCATAACTGATGTCCCTCATCCCTGGTACTATTCTGTAGCAACTAGTTTATGACAAATTACTTCATTCAGAAAGTTTCTCACACAAAATGCAATATTCTGAAGCACATGATTGATAGAATCTAATTTTGTAATGAACCATGAGACATCATTGTTATTTGAAGTTTTCAATTAAGTCTCTGGTTTTCACACATACTGATGACATATAAACAGCGACACAGTATTCATTTGGACCCAGTTTCATTCTTGGTGTCACCATGGGCGGTATTTAACGAGGCAATGAGTGTCTCACCTGCCAGCTGAAGTGCCGGTGAGAGGCCCGCATCATCTCTTTTTGGGAAGGCCAATCAGGGCAGCAGTGGGCCTTCCCCAGGATCAAGGACCCCGGGGATGGAAGTCCCGCCTGCTGAGTGCAGCCGGCCAATCAGAGTCTGGCAGCTCTTTTACTCAGCAGTGTCACCGCAGAGGCAGTGGCTGCTGCTGGTAATGCATCCATCAGGATCGTCACCAAGATGAAAGGAATCCACCAAGATGAAAGGAATCCACAAAAATAACCAGTCACATGACTAACGTGCTGGCCCAGGATTGGTTTTGAACTACTCACAGAACAGTTTGGGTCAGACTGCAACTGAACTTGAAGAAAAAGCCTCTCTCCTGGCTGGTTCTCTCTCTCTCTATCTCATGAATTTCCAGATCCACTGAAGACACCTAAACCATAAGAGAGAAAATTCCGACATCGAAACAAGTTTGAAAGTGAACATTGATCCCCAACAAAATGGCAAGATTTACCTGCAATCAAACACACTACATCGAACTCAAAGGACATTGCTTCAAACTTTTCCCCTTTATTCTTTCTACTCTCCTGGCTCTATCTGCATGTGTGTTTATTGCATATGCATGCTAGCATGGTCGTGTCATGTATTCGTGGTCGTTTTAACCAAATTAGAGTTTTGAGGTTAATAACCTTCCACCTTTCTTGTTTAAATCTAAGAAAGCCTGTCTGGTTGATTTCCTTGCCTTACAATTAGAGAGCAGTGTACAAGGATTCACTGAGGGGGAGCTAAAAACAGTGTTTTTAAAAACTAAACCCAGTTATGGTTAAACCAGGCAAAGGATGACAGGGAAACTCTAGACCTCTTTCTCACCTGGTCATAATATAATACTTTCATATAATGGATAATGCACACATACTCTAGAATCATAGAGCTATACAACATAGAAAGAGGCCATTTGGCCTGCACTGGTTCTGTTACAGTTACACATTTAGTCCCTTTACCTTTCTCTTTATCCATACATTTTTAAATATCCCTTTTTCAAATATTTATCTACTTTGATTTGAAAGTTATTATAGGTTCTCTTCCACCACTGTTTCTGGTCGGGCATTCTGTAAACTTCCAACCTTCTGCACAAAAATAGTTCAACTACCCCCTCCCTCTGTGACTTACTCCTCAAGCAGTAAAAGTAGCTTTGCTATTTACTTTATTGGTCAAATAATTTTGACCACCTTATTACATCTCTTATCCTTCTCTATTCTCGTGAAAGGAACCCCTGTTTTGTCTCATCTCTCCTTATAAATTGCTCGTGTGCAATTATTGTACTTTAACAACTACACTAAAACTGACTGTGAAATCTGATTTTGCTTTCAAATAATTGTCGACATAAAGCAGATATAGAGATTTGCTGAACCCTTTACTGAAGCAACAGAACCAAAAAAAACTAGCAACCTGTACATGTACAGCTATAAACAGTGGTGTCAATATTTTGATTAGGTCAAACTATATTCCTTTCTCACCCATTTACCTCTGTGCAATGGTTCGGCAAGAGAAGGTTTTTATGTGTTAATTCCTCACATAACAACATAAGAAATAGGAGCAGGAGTAGACCATATGGCCAGTTGAGCCTGCTCTGTTATTCAATATGATCATGGCTGATCTTGGGCTTCAAATCCATTTTCCCACCAGCTCCCCATATTGCTTGACATTGCTAGTATATTGATGATTATTTGTAGAATTCTTCTATGGTGGTGGCATTAACAACAGTGCCCCCTTTAGGAGATGTTTACAAGTATATAACCAAAGTTTCTCTTCTATTTGTATGTGCAGTAATGTATCGGTGGAGTGTTTTGATGTCATTGTAATTTATCCATCCCATATCTCCACATTTATTTATTTGATAATTGAGCTCCTGTGAGGAGTCGAGACCAAGGTATTGATGTTTAGGCCCTGCCGGGGCCGGGAACAGAGGCAGCTGGGAGCTACAGATAGCCCCACTGGTCAGTGTGTTGGTTACAGTCATAGAGTCATACATTTATACAGCAGAGAAACAGGCCCTTCGGCCCATTGTGTCTGTACCAGCCATCAAGCACCTATCTATTCTAATCCCATTTTCCAGCACTTGGCCTGTAGCCTTGTATGCTATGGCATTTCAAGTGCTCATCTAAATACTTCTTAAATGTTGTGAGGGTTCCTGCCTCTACCACCTCTTCAGGCAGTGTGTTCCAGATTCCAACCACCCTCTGGATGAAAAAAATTTTGCTCAAATCTCCTCTAAACCTCCTGCACCTTACCTTAAATCTATGCCCCCTGGTTATTGACACCTCTGCTAAGGGAAAAAGTTTCTTCCTATCTATCCTATCAATGCCCCTCATAATTTTGTATACCTCAGTCATGTCCCCCCTCAACCTCCTCTGCTCAAAGGAAAACAACCCTAGCCTATCCAATTTCTCTTCATAGCTGAAATGCTCCAGCCCAGGCAACATCCTGGTGAATCTCTTCTGCACCCTCTCCAGTGCAATCACATCCTTCCTATAGTGCAGTGACCAGAACTGTACACCGTACTCCAGCTGTGGCCTAACTAGTGTTTTATACAGCTGCATCATAACTTCCCTGTCTTATAGTCTGTGCCTCGGCTAATAAAGGCAATTATCCCATATGTTTTCCTAACCACCTTATCTACCTGTGCTGCTGCCTTCAGTGATCTTTAGACAAATACATCAAGGTCCCTCTGACCTTCTGTACTTCCTAGCGTCCTACTATTGATTGTATATTCCCTTGCCTTGTTTAGTCCTCCCAAAATGCATCACCTCACACTTCTCAGGATTAAATTCCAATTGCCACTGCTCCCCCCACCCCCTGCCATCTTACCAGCCCATCTATATCGTCCTGTAATGTAAGGCTTTCCTCCTCACTATTTACGACACCACCAATTTTTGTGTCACCTGCAAACTTACTGATCATACCTCCTATATTCATGTCTAAATCATTAATGTACACTACAAACAGCAAGGATACCAGCACCAATCCCTGCAGTACACCACTGGTCACAGGCTTCCACTCGCAAAAACAACCCTTGACCATCACCCTCTGCCTCGTGCCACTAAGCCAATTTTGGATCCAATTTGCCAAATAGCCCTGGATCCCATGGGCTCTTACCTTCTTAACCAACCTCCCATGTGGGACCTTATCAAAAGCCTTACTGAAGTCCATGTAGACTACATCAACCGCCTTACCCTCATCTACACATCTAGTCACCTCCTCAAAAATTCAATCAAGTTTTCTTGGCACGATCTCCCCCTGACAAAGCCATGCTGACTATCCCTGATTAATCCCTGCCTCTCCAAGTGGAGATTAATCCTGTCCCTCAGAATTTTTTCCAATCGTTTCCCTACCACTGATGTTGGACTCATTGGCTTGTAATTACCTGGTTTATCCCTGCTACCCTTCTTGAATAATGGTACCACATTCACTGTCCTCCAGCCCTCTGGTACCTTTCCTGTGGTCAAAGAGGATTTGAAAATTTGTGTCAGAGCCCCTGCTATCTCCTCACTTGCCTCACATAACAGCCTGGGATACATCTCAATAAAATAAAAGCAAAATACTGCAGATGCTGGAAATCTGAAATAAAAACAAGAAATGCCTGAAATATTCAACAGGTCTGGCAGCATCTGTGGAGACAGAAGCAGAGTTAACGTTTCAAGTCAGTGACCCTTCATCAGAACTGACAAATATTCGAAATGTGAAAGGTTTTAAGCAAGTAAAGTGGGGGTGGGGCAAGAGATAACAAAAGAGAAGGTGTTGATAGGACAAGGTCACAGAGAATAACTGATCAGAAGGTCATGGAACAAAGGCAAACGGTATGTTAATGTTGTGCTAAAAGACACAGCGTTAGTACAGATAGGGTGTGAATTGACAGTAAAGCACAAAGCACTCCAAGTACAAACATTCTAAAAAACCAGAAACAGTGGGTAGGCACAGTAGAAACAAACTAAACAAACTAAAAAAAAACGAAAATAAAATAACCAAATAAAAAAGAAAAAAGAAAAAATAACTAAACATAGAAAGGGGGGGCCCATCATGCTCTGAAATTATTGAACCCAATGTTCAGTCCGGCAGGCTGTAGCGTGCCTAATCGATAAATGAGATGCTGTTCCTCGAGCTCGCTGGAACACTGCAGCAATCCCAGGACAAAGATGTGGGCATGAGAGCAGGGGGGTGGGGGGGCAGGTGTTCAAATGGCCAGCAACCGGAAGCTCGGGGTCATGCTTACAGACTGAGCGGAGGTGTTCGCAAAGTGGTCACCAATCTGCATTTGGTCTCCCCAATGTAGAGTAGACCACAATGTGAGCAGAGAACACAGTATACTAAATTGAAAGAAGTACAAGTAAATCACTGCTTCACCTGAAAGGAGTGTTTGGGGCCTTGGATAGTGAGGAGAGAGGAGGAAATTGGGCAGGTATTACACCTCCTGCAATTTCAGGGGAAGGTGAAGGGGACGAGGTGGTGGGGGTAATGGAGGAGTGGACGAGGGCGTCACGGAGGGAATGACCCCTTCAGAATGCTGACATGGGAATGGAGGGGAAGATGCGTTTGGTAGTGGCATCACGCTGGATGTGGCAGTAGTGGTGGAGGATGATCCTTTGGATGTGGAGGCTGGTGGGGTGGAAAGTGAGGACTAGAAGAACCCTGTCGCGGTTCTGGGAGGGAGGGGAAGAGGTGAGGGTAGAGGCGCAGGAAATGGGCCGGACACGGTTGAGGACCCTGCCAACCACAGTGGGGGGGAATCCTCGGCTGAGGAAAAAGGAAGACATATCAGAAGCATTGTCGTGGAAGGTAGCATCATCAGAGCAGATGCGTCAGAGAGGGAGAAACTGGGAGAATGGAATGGAGTCCTTGAAATTAGAAGCAAAGTTGATAAAGTTTTCCAGTTCGGGGCGGGAGCAGGAAACGGCACCGATACAGTCATCAATGTACCAGAAAAAGAGTTGGGGGAGGGGGCCTGAGTAGGAGTGGAACAAGGAATGTTCGACATATCCGACAAAAAGACAGTCATAACTAAGACCCATGCGGGTACCCATAGCGACACCTTTTACTTGAAGGAAGTGAGTGGAGTGGAAGGAGAAATTGTTCAATGTGAGAACAAGTTCAGCCAGGCGGAGGAGGGTGGTGGTGGATGGGGACTAGTTGGGCCTCTGTTCAAGGAAGAAGCGGAGAGCCCTCAAACTGTCCTGGTGGGGGATGGAGGTGTAAAGAGATTGGACGTCCATAGTGAAGAACATGTGATTAGGTCCAGGAAACTGGAAATTGTCAAAATGACATAGGGCATCAGAAGAGTCATGGATGTAGGTGGGAAGCGACTGGACCAGGGGAGAAAAGATAGGAAGAAATAAGTTCAGTGGGGCAGGAACAGGCTGAAACAATGGGTCTGCCGAGACAATCCTGTTTGTGGATTTTGGGAAGGAGATAGAAGCGGGCTGTCTGCGGTTACGGAACTATGAGGTTGGAAGCTGTAGAGGGACGATCACCAGAGGAGATAAGATCAGTGACAGGTCTGTGGAGTAGCTTGATGTTTGGTGGTGGGGTCATGGTCCAGGGGGAAGTAGGAAGAAGTGTCTGAGAGTTGGCGCTGAACCTCTGCAAGGTAGAGGTTGGTATGCCAGACAACACCAGCACCACTCTTATTTGCAGGTTTGGTGACATTGTCAGGGTTAGACCTGAGAGAACGGAGTGTGGCAAGTTCAGAGTGGGGCAGGTTAAAGTGAGTGAGGGGGGCAGGGAAATTGAGACGGCCGATGTCTCGCCGACAGTTTTCAATGAAAAGATCAGGAGCGGCTAAGAGACCAGAGGGAGGGGTCCAGGTCGAGGGGGAATGCTGGAGGCAGGTGAATGGGTCTGCTGGTCGGGGGTAGGACTCCTGGTCAAAGAAGTGAGCACAGAGGCGAAGGCGATGGAAGAAGAGCTCAATGTCATGCCGAGCACGAAATTCATTGAAGTGGGGACATTAGGGGATAAAACTGAGTCCTTTGCTGAGTACAGAACGGTCAGCATTAGAGAGGGGAAGGTCAGAGGGTATAGTGAATACACGGCAAGGGGTCAGATCAGAAGGGATGGGGTCAGAGTGAAGTGAAGGGGAAGAAGGATCTGGAGGGGCATTGGTCCCCATCAGCTGCTGGAGCTTGCGTTCCTTAAGACGAAGGATGAAATGAAACTGCGGAGTAGAACAACTTTGAGATAAGGTGAGGCGGTGCTTCTGGAGAGAGAGGTCCAGTGTGGACATATGGCAGCACATGGCACTGAGTGCGGATCTCAGGATGCGGCCAGAACAGCAGTCTGAGGAACGTTGTATTTCTTGGAGATACCTATAATCCTGGGTGGATTCAGAACATGAAGGATTCAACTTCAGTTGGAATCCACGTGGAATAAGTCGGAGCTGGAGACAGTCACTGAGCAAGGAGATGTGGCTGTGAAAATGAGTTTTGGTAGACACTTTAAAAACACTAGGAGGGAAATAGAAAGCTGTGAAGGTGAACAAGGTAAAAGTGACAAATGACAATCCTGTTGGAGAGAAGAGTAGAACTTCTTCAAGGTAGGCATTCCTGGAAGAGAAGTGGCAGTGAATTAAGCACTAAAATAAAAGCAAAATACTGCAGATACTGGAAATCTGAAATAAAAACAAGAAATTCTGGAAATACTCAGCAGGTCTGGCAGCATCTGTGGAGAGAGAAGCAGAGTTAACATTTCAGGGCAGTGACCTTTCATCAGAACTGACAAATATTAGAAATGTAAAAGGTTTTATGCAAGTAAAGCAGAGGGTGGGACATCTCATCTAGGCCTGCGGATTTATCCACTTTTAAGCCCGCTATAACAGCTAATACTTCCTCCCTTTCAATGCTAATTTGTTTGAGTATGTCACACTCCCCCTCCCTGATCTCTACAGCTACATCGTCCTTCTCCACAGTGAACACAGATGAAAAGTAATCATTTAAAACCTCACCTATGTCCTCCGGCTCCACTCACAGATTGCCACTTTGGTCCCTAATGGGCCCTACTCTTTCTCTAGTTATCCTCTTGCCCTGAATATACTTATAAAACGTCTTGGGATTTTCCTTTATCTTGCCCGCCTGTGTTTTTTCATGTCCCCTCTTCACTCTCCTAATTACTTTTTTAAATACCCCCTGCACTTTCTATACTCCTCCAGGGCCTCCACTGTTTTCAGCGCTTTAAATCTGCCATAACCCTCCTTTTTTTTCCTGATCCAATCCTCTATATCCTGTGACATCCAGAGTTCCCTGAACTTGTTGGTCCTACCCTTCACCTTTACAGGAACATGTTGGCTCTGAACTCTCACTATTTCCTTTTTGAATGTCTCCCACTGGTCTGATGTAAACTTTCTTACAAGTAGCTGCTCCCAGTCCACTTTGGCCAGATCCTGTTTTATCATATTGAAATCGGCCTTCCTCCAATTCAGTACTTATATTTCCAGTCCCTCTTCGTCCTTTTCCATAACTACCTTAAATCTTACAGAGTTATGGTCACAATCTCCGAAGTGCTCCCCCACTGACACTTCTACCACTTGTCCAGCTTCATTCCCTAGGATTAGCGCCAGTACCGCCCCTGCTCTTGTAGGACTTTCTACGTGCTGGCTCAAAAAGCTCTCCTGTATGCACTTTAAGAATTCCGCCCGCTTTAAGCCTTTTGCACTAAGAATATCCCAGTTGATATTGGGGAAATTGAAATCTCCAACTATTATTATCCTATTATTTTTACACCACCCTGAGATTTGCCTACATATCTGCTCCTCTATCTATCCCTGACTGTTTGGAGGCCTGTAGTACACTCCCAGCCAAGTGATTGCCCCCTTTTTGTTTTTAATTTCTAACCATATGGCCTCATTTGAGGAACCTTCGAAGATATCCCTCCTTACTGCAGAAATTTAATCCTTGATCAACAGTGCAATGCCACCTCCTCTTTTACACCCTCCCCTGTCACGCCTGAAGATTCTATACCCTGGACTATTGAGCTGCCAGTCCTGTCCTTCCCTCAACCATGTCTCTTTGATAGCAATAATATCATATTCCCATGTGTTAATCAATCCCCTCAATTCATCTGCCTTGCTAGTAAGACTCATTGTGTTAAAATAGATGCAATCCAGTCTTGCATTGTTCGCTTGTGCCTTAACAGGTCTATATTTTCTCTGCATTCCAGACTGACTCAGTTTCTCTTCTATATTTGACTGTGCATTACCCCTTACTGTACCTCCACTCTGTATCCCAACCCCTGCCAATTTAGTTTAAACTCCATCCCTCCCAACAGCACCAGCAAACCTCCCAGCAAGGATGTTGGTCTCGTTCTGGTTCAGGTGCAACCCATCCAACTTGTATAGGTCCCACCCTTGCCAGAAACAGACCCAGTGATCCAGGAAACTAAAGACCTCCCTCCTGTACCATCTCTTCAGCCACACATTCATCTGCTCTATCCTCCTATTGCTATACTCACTAGCACGTGGCACTGGGAGTAATCCAGAAATTACAACCTTTGAGGTTCTACTTTTCAATCTGCTGCTGAGCTCCCTAAATTCTTGTTGCAGGACCTCATCCCTCTTTCAACCTATGGCGTTGGTACCAATGTGTACCACAACTTCTGACTGTTCACCCTCTCCCTTCAGAATGTCCTGCAGCCGCTCTGTGACATCCTTGACTCTAGCACCAGGGAGGCAACATACCATCCTGGAATCATGTTTGTGGCCACAGAAACATCTATCTGTACCCCTTATGATAGAATCCCCTATCACCATAACTCTGCCACTATTTTTCCTTCCCTCCTGTGCAGCTGAGCCACCCATGGTGCCATGAACGTGGCTCTTGCTGCTTTCCCCTGAGCCATCTCCCCCAACAGTATCCAAAGCGGTATATCTGTTAGAGAGTGGGATGGCCACAGGGGACTCCTGCAATACCTGCCTTCCTCTACTCTGCCTGGTGGTCACCCATTTCCTTCCTGCCTTTGCAGCATTTGCCTGCAGTGTAACCACCTCGCTAAACATGCTATCCATTCAAAACGTTTTCTTGCTCCATCCTGCACCTGGGCCATTTTTGTGGAGGCAGGATGGGGGGTTGTGCCAGGGCTACCTGCTTGCATGTGTCTGGTAGCTGGCATGGCTCATTAAGAGCCACTTTAAGTCAATTAAAGGAGGATGACTGGGATTTTCCAGTCGACGTCTAAGTTCCAAGCAGTTGGTAGAGGCCAGTTTAGGTGCCTGGAGGCTCTCCCTCCCTGCCTGGGTGCTGCAGCAGCTGCAGACTGCCCTGTGTTTGGTTGGGGGGTGGGTTCCCCTACCACAGTGGTGGCCTGGCTGCAAAATCCAGTTTAATTTTAAACTTTAAAAAAGTTGGAGAGAGTGCGCTTCCACTTTGAAGCACCCTGTCCCTAACTTATCTGCCATCACAGTTGGCTGGCTGCTCCTTTGAAGCTGGAAGGTCTTTGATTGACCCTCCAGCTTTGAGAGCCTACCCATCACCCTCAATTGGATAGTGAGCCTACTGTCTGGTCATTACTTGGTCACCCTGGGGAAAATCACAATGAGTGACTGTTTCCCACACAGTGCAGGTTTCTGACCCACATTTCAGCCTAATAACTGAGTTCAGAAGCCCCCAGGGAAAATCCTGCCCCAAGTGTAGTCTTCAGTAGAAATGGAGGTAGAAGGCTAGAGAACTGGATCAGAGTGCAGAAATGTAATTCATTTCCCTATTTTGAACTCAAATATTCTGATCATGTACTGCAGATGCTGGAAATATGAAATAAAAAGAAAAAAAGCTCGAAACACTCAGCAGGTCAAACAGCATCTGAGGAGAGAGAAACAGAGTTAATGTTTCTGGTCAATAACCTTTCATCAGAACTCATTCTTGACATAACTCATGTTGACGCAAAAATGTGATAAAAATATGTCAGATGTAAATAAGGTTTTGTACACAGGAAGTGGACACAGAGGTAAGATTTCTAATCAATTATAAATTGTACATTTTTGTAACTTTCTGTTTACTTTTCTAGAAACATAGAAACATACAAACAGGATTATACCATTCAGCCTCTCAGGCCGTTCAATTTGATTAGTATCTAATCTCCATTTATCTTCCTTTCTTCCATATCCTTTACCTAACAAAAATATATTGATTGCAGCATTGAAAATTGACCCACATCCACAACTTTTGAGGGAGTGAGTTCCAGATTTCCAGTAACCTTTTTGTGAAAAAGTGCATCCTTATTTCATGCCTAAATGATGTAACTCTAATTTTAAGATTATTCACTCTTCTTCTGGGTTCTCCACCAGAGGAAATAGTTTCTCTGTATCTACCACATAGAACCCCATAATCATTTAATCCTTCGATTAAATCACTCTTTGACCTTCCAACCTCAAAGGAATACAAGCTAAATTTATGCAACCTGTCCTTGTAATCTAACCCTTTCAGCCCTGGTATCATTCTGGTGAATTCAAGCAAAAGCCCTTCCAAAGACATCTGAGCTTCCCTGAGGTGCAAAACTGAAAGCAGTACTCCTGAAAGGGTCTTGTGCTACGTGCAAAGCCCTGAAAATATGGGCTAGCAAATTACTCATGGCTTGTGACTCTCATTCAAGTTTTAACCAGAAGGCAGGAAGAATTGAATCTTCCGTCCTTATCTTTAGGAAGGTGCTGCCAACTCCTTTGACAGGTTGGGGTAAGATCAGGCACTAATTGTGAAGACCTGCATCTTTCCACACTGTGGTATAATGCGTGGGCGTGCCAAAATACCTTGACATCATGACACATCTGTCATATAATATGCAAATGTTGTGACAGAGATTAGTGCAGCACTTCAATATCCAATAGTGTTATGTGCAGAAAAAAGTGAGTACTCACGTTTATATAAAATCTTTCACATTCTGAGGTTGTTTCAAAGCACTTCGCAGCCAACTAAGTACTTTTGTAGTGTAGTCATTGTTGTGATGTAGGCAAGTGCAGCAGGCCAAATTGCATACAGTAAGGCTCCACAATAGCAATGAAATGAATGACAAGACAATTTGTTCAGGTGGTATTAGATGAGGGATAAATATTGGCTGGGAAACCATGGGAATTTCCTGCACTTCAAATAGTGCCAAAAGGACCAGCTGAGCTGATGGAGAAGGTATCAGTTAACGGTTCATCCAAAAGACAGCACAGCACTCCTTCAGTACTGCACTGAAATGTCAGTCTCTGGAGTAGGACTTGAATTTACAATTTTGAGTCAAAAGCAAGAGTGCTATCGCTGAGCCAAGGTTGACACCCTGTTGAAGAAATCAAGCTTGTAACATTGTGAAGACAGATTTCACTAGCGCTTTCAAACCTGCACTCATAATCTATTTTAACATTGCCCACAGAGTTGTGCAGTTCAATTGAGAGTTTTTACTTAAGACCTAATAGAGTGATAAAATCAAAAATGCTTTCCAGCTTTCCTTCCCAGGGTGCCACAGGGATTTTAGCCATATGTTCCCAATGTATTTTATTTTCTAAGCTGTTAAAAAGAATAGCTCATTGACTATTGTTGATATAGTGGTTTACATTATACCTATCTGGGTATAATGTAAACCCTCGGCAGCGAGGCCTGGACAACGTATGCCAGCCAAGAGCGACGTCTCAATTCATTCCATCTTCGCTGCCTTCGGAGAATACTTGGCATCAGGTGGCAGGACTATATCTCCAACACAGAAGTCCTTGAAGCGGCCAACATCCCCAGCTTATACACACTACTGAGTCAGCGGCGCTTGAGATGGCTTGGCCATGTGAGCCGCATGGAAGATGGCAGGATCCCCAAAGACACATTGTACAGCGAGCTCGCCACTGGTATCAGACCCACCGGCCGTCCATGTCTCCGTTATAAAGACGTCTGCAAACGCGACATGAAATCGTGTGACATTGATCACAAGTCGTGGGAGTCAGTTGCCAGCATTCGCCAGAGCTGGCGGGCAGCCATAAAGACAGGGCTAAATTGTGGCGAGTCGAAGAGACTTAGTAGTTGGCAGGAAAAAAGACAGAGGCGCAAGGGGAGAGCCAACTGTGCAACAGCCCCAACAAACAAATTTCTCTGCAGCACCTGTGGAAGAGCCTGTTACTCCAGAATTGGCCTTTATAGCCACTCCAGGCGCTGCTTCACAAACCACTGACCACCTCCAGGCGCGTATCCATTGTCTCTCGAGATAAGGAGGCCCAAAAGAAAGAATTATACCTATAACCAGAGATTTTTAAAATCACTATGATGACAGTTTGAGGTGAACACTTCCTTACTTACACAGGAATTCTGTTCATATTATTCCAAATTAGACTTTATTGCTGTGGCTACATGTAAACTGTTATAGTTGCTAGTTTCCTTTCAAGGCCTTCTCTTTTTTGCAGTGCCTTTAAAATAATGTTCTAAATGTAATTAAGGTAATTATTTATGTATTATAGTCCTTCACATGAAATTGATTTGAAATGTCAACAGGCCCCACTACAATGTTTGCTGGGACCTCATCACAATCTGTAAAGCCAAATGGAACTAATAACAAACTGTGCAGGAGTTTCACCATCCTTTCCCCCATAAAGAAGTTGTCTTTCCAGACAGACTGTAAGGTGTCAGGGATCAGCTAAATTCTTTTCACCTTGTAAATGCCTGCTTACCCTTGCTGCCACCTTGTAGGAGTGTCCAAGTGATCCATCGTTAATCCTTATTAGTGTTATCAATTTAGAAAGCAACACATTTGCGATGCATTTGTCACATTGTAAGTGCATTCAGATATGATTAGGGTCCCAGGATTCTTGTAGCGAGGGAAGGCAGCTTTCCAGACCACTGGCTGTGGGGTAGCCTGAGATTGGGGTGGATTGTCATCCACCTGGCCTACCAGTGCTTTTGGAATAAATCAATGGAGAGAAATTGATTTCATTGCACTGTCAAATCTGGCAGAAGAAACAAATGGAATTTTTAAAAACTTTAAAACTCTACTCCCCACAGGCCATTGGGCCTCCGAGCATTGCAGCAGTGAAATCCTTCCCCCCGCACACCACACCACCAACTACTTCCCACCAACCACCACCCCCCCACCCCCGCTTCCCCTCCCCCCCACCCTCTCCAGACACTCAGGTTTCCATTATGCATAGAATCATTGCAGCACAGAAGGCTATTCTGTGCCTGTGCCAACTCTTTGGAAAAGCTATCCAATTAGTCCTATTCCCTGCCCTTTCCGCATAGCCCTGCAAACTTTTCCCTTATGGACATTGGAATTTCTCATTGGAAAAGTTGATGCTAAATCCTGGCAAAAATGTGGCAACAGGAAGTGATATTTTGTAGAAGGGAAATGCGCACAGACATACAATCTCTAATATATTATATAAATGTAAAATGGGAAAAATCTTTGACAAAATAGCAGACAGAGAAATTGGCTATGACATAGCACAATTTAAATCTTCAATAGCAGCTTTTCTCACCTCAACACCCTCAAAGCTGGATCGGATCACAGTAAGATCTATATAAGTGAAGACTTGCATTAATGTATTGTATTTCATGACTTCAGGACAGCCAAGTATGTACTTTTAAAGTACAGTCACTGTAATAATGCAGGAAATGTAATAACTAATTTGCATACAGCAAAAGCCTACAACAGAAATTTATAATGACCAGACAATCTGTTTTAGTGATGTTGATTGTGGGATAAATAATGGCCAGGACACTGAGGAGCACTCCCCAGCTTGTCTTCGAAATAGTGCCATGGGATCTTTTACATCCATTCAAGAGAGCAGATAAGGCCTTGGTTTAACATCTCAATCAAAAATGCTGCGATTAACTATAAGTTGAAAACCAACGCTAATGAAACATTACTGACAATACTATATTGAGAACTATGATTGTGCTTTCTTTGCATTGTTTTTACAAACTTTTTCAGGTACATTCACACAACAACTGTTGCCTCATTGCAAAATGGTGTCACTCCACAGTAACAGCAGTTATAGTGTAATGTGGCTTCAATCCAGAATCGAGTGCTGACCTGACATGAAGCTAAGTGAGGTGAGTAGCCCTGGAGAAAGGAGTCTCATTCTGCTTCACTTCAGCCCTTACCAACCAATCTACGTGGCACAAGCTTACAGTTGGTACAAGTTAAAACTATTTTGCATTGATGCTATACTTGCATTGTAAGTGCACCCTAAGAGGCATTGTCGATTTAAAATGTATTTAAAATTAATTGTTATTAAAACAAGTTAAGAAAAAAGATTCAGTAACATTAACAAATTTGCAGGCAAGCATACCTCAAGGTTTCTCTTTGCACCAATGATTGGGTCTCATGTCAAAGCATGTATTGATGTGGGAAAGCCAGTGATATATTAATGCTTTCTCATTCATTGTTACCTCTCACATTTCACTCTAGCCAATGATGGCAGTCTTGACTTCAGTGACAGTGCCGCAATTTGTATGAGGTGCTGTCCATGCAGGCTAGCAATGTGGTTTTCTACATGCTGCTATTTCCAGTCATCAGGAAAGACTGACATCCTGAAATGAGAGTTGCACCTCACAACTTTTGATCAACTGCTCATATGTGAGGTTTTGCATGTGCATTTGTTGGTCTGATGCTACCTGTGCTGTGAAATCTATTCTGCAACATAGTTGGGCCAGATTCCACATCATTACGTGTTCCAAAATATAATGAAACCATATATACTTGAAATATTTCTGTAATACAACAGAATATAAATACACATCAGTACCTCTTATTCACTTCAGTTTTACAATACAATCAGTATCGGTGCATTTAAGGAATAGCAAATGACAGAATACATAGGTGGGAGTAGTTTATAGTTCTCTCAAACTGTATGTCAAGGAACTGATGAGGGAACAGGCAATTTTAGATCTAGTATTGTGTTCTGAGACAGGGTTAATTAATAATCTTATAGTAAAGGATCCTCTGGAAAGACAGATCATAATATGATAGAATTTCACATGGGGCTGGATTTTAAGGAGCCCTCAATGTTGGGAGCTGTGGCAGGAAGGGGCCTGAAGATGACCTGGCAAGGACAGGCCTGATATTACCGGCAGCAGCGAGGCCTCATGGCGGCCCCCCCACTGCTTGGTGACGGGACCGCAATTGAAATATTTAAATTACTTAAAATATCTGAATTAATTACTCTCCCATCACCACCAGATGTCCCGTCGCAACCTTCACCCTGGTGGCCGGCACTGCCGTGCCTTCAGATCCCCGTCCGGGGAAACGAGGTGCGACACTGGTGGGGAGGGAGAGGAGGTAAGTTTCTCAGTACAGAGGGATGGGAGTGGATGGGGTCAAATTAATGTCATGAGTGTAGGGGATGGTGGGAAGGGTTATAGTTTAAAGTTTGTGCAGTTGGGGAGGAAGATCAGATGGTAAACATAAGTGTTTTGGGGGGAGGGCAAATAATTAATTTAATTGTTAAGGCAGGGTGGGAGAGGGGCAAAAGAGATGTATTTGTTTAATTTCCTTTAATCGTTCTTTAAATATTTAAATTTGCCCATAGAGCTAGCAGCCCTTTAAAAATGGCATCCGCACCTGAGTACAGGCAGTTGATGCCATTGCTGGGGATGGCCCACTCCCTCCACGTGATCTGGGGGTGGGGGGGTGCAGCCCGCCCTGGATGAGCAGCCAAGCTTGAGATTGCGGCGGATGTTTGGCATGCGGCCCGCACAGGTGGGCCGCCATTTTTTTCACCCGCCGCCAATTTTAGCGATGGCCTTATAAAATTCAGCCCATGGAGTTTGAGAATAATGTGGTTAAGTTCAAAACTAGGCTCCTAAATTTAAACAAAGCCAATAATGTAGATATGAGGTATGAGTTGTCTAATGTAGATTGGGAAATTGGATTCAAAGATATGATGGTAGATAAGCAATGGCAAACATTTAAAGAAATAATTCATAATACTCAATGAACACTGAGAAATAAAAACTCCACTGGAAAAGTAGTCCAATTGTGGCTAACTAGAGAAGTTAAGGATAGTATTAGATTAAAAGAAGATGTTGAGAATATTGGCAAAAAGCCCAAGGATTAGGAGAATTTTAGAATCCAGCAAAGGATGGCCAAAAAATTGATCAAGAGGGAGAAAATAAAATGAATAAACTAGCAAGGCATATCAAAACAGATGTTAAGCTCCTCTACAAGTACGTAAAAAATACGTACGATTAGCAAAAGTAAACATGGTTCCTTAGGAGTAGAGACAGGAGAAATTATAATGGGGAATAAAGAAACATCAGAAATGTTAAACAAATATGTTAATCTGTTCTCACAGCAGACAACAAAATATACTGGAAATGGTGGGGAACAATCAGTATAATTAAGTAATAATTAATATTAGTAAAGAAAAAGTACGGCATAAATTAATGGGCCTAAAAGCTAGCTAATCCCCTGGGCCTGATGGCTATATCCTATAGTTTTTAAAGAGGTGGCTGCAGAGGTACTGGATGCATTGGTTTGATTTTCCAGAATTCCCCAGATTCTGGACAAGCCATGTGGATTGAAAGATAGCAAATATAACCCTGTTACTCAAGAAAGGGGAAAGAGAGAAAACAGGGATCTACAGGTCAGTTAGTCTGAGATCAGCAGTGGAGATAATGCTGGAGTCTATTTTTAGATACGTTGGGCTGGATTTTCAAATGCCGCTGGGGTTGGGACCAGGTGTGGACACAATTTAAAAATCGCAGTCCCGGAGGACATCTCTGGATCCCAATGTCTCTGGGACAGACTTCAGTTTTTAAAGTCATGGCGGAAGGAGGGAACGGGGAACCTGCTCACCTCCAATTAAAGGCCCATTAAGCTTCTAGAGGGGTTAGGGAGGTTGGGAATGAAATTTTCAATTTGAATTTCGGTGAACCCGAGTAGTCTAGTGCATGTGAGTGCACAGCTGTCGGGTTCACAGCAGGGTGAAGGGAAACTTTTTTTGTAACATTAAAAATTCCAAGGCCCTGGCGGATCTTGCGAGGGATCATACCATACGACCATACGAATTAGGGGCAGAAGTAGACCATTCGGCCCCTCAATAATGGCTCTGCCATTCAATAAGATCATGGCTGATGTGTTTTTCTTGAATTCCACACTCCATCTGCCCCCGATAATCTTTGATCCCTTCCCTAACAAGAATCTATCCACATCTGCCTTAAAAATATTCACTGACCCCGTCTCCACCACCTTCTGAGGCAGAGAATTCAAAGTCTCACAACCCTCTGAGAGAAAAAAAATTTCCTCATCTCTGTCCTAAAAGGGCGACCCCTAATTTTAAAACAGTGACCCCTAGTTCTGGACTCATCCACAAGAGGAAACATCCTTTCCACATCCACCTTGTCAAGACCGTTCAGGATCTTATATACCAACCAAGTCTCCTCTCACTCTTCTAAACTCCTGTGAAGGCAAGCCCAGTCTGTCCAGCCTTTCCTCATAAGACAACCCGCTCATTCCAGGTATCAATCTAGTAAACTCCTCTGAACTGCCACCAATGCATTTACACCCTTCCTTAAATTAGGAGACCAAAACTGCACACAGTATTCGAGATGTGGTCTCACCAATGCCCTGTACAACTGAAGTGTAACATCCTTACTTTTATTTTCAATTCCTCTTGTAATAAAGGATAACATTCCATCAGCCTTCTTTGTTACTTGCTGTACCTGCATACTAACTTTTTGTGACTCATGAACTAGAACACCTGGATCATGGCAATTACCTTAGATTTGGATCTTTCAACAATGCCTTCCTGTTTTATCCTGCTGGCCCTCTAAGGAGCTGCCTGCTCACTTCAGCAAGGCAGCGGCAGGGCCTCTCATGCCTCCTGTCTGCCTTTGCTGCTCCCGCTCTGCAGGCAGCTCCCAGCTCCTGGAGTCAAGCGGTGCTACTAATTGGGTGCTGAGCTCAACTCTTGCCCAATTATGGCATTAAAATAGAAAAATAGTGTCGCATGAGTGCCGCGGATGGGGCGCAGGGTCGGGACCCAGAAATTATCCAGGCGTCGCGTCGGGACCCTGTTTTGAAAATTCAGCCCGTGGTAACAGGCCCTTAGAAAATCATAATATGATTTGGCAGAGGCAACACGATTTTAATAAAGGGACAATTTTTTAGTGGTGTGATGAGCAGGGTAGATAAGGGAAACCAATGGATATAGGATATTTGGATTTTCATAAGGCATTCAATAATGTGCTGCACAAGAGGTTGTTACACAAAATAGATTGGGGGTAATATATTAGCATTGATTAAGGATTGGCTAACAGACAAAAAACAGGGGGCTGAATTTTATAAGTCCGTCACCGAAAAAATGGCGGCCCACCTGCCCAGGCCGCACGCCAAAGAGCCACCGCGATTCCAAGTGCGGTGGCTCATTTTAATAACCAGGGCAGGCTGCCCCCGATCACATGGAGGGGGCGGGCTGTCCATCCCCAACAATGGCGTCAACTGCCTGTGCTGACACAATTTTTAAAGGGCTGTCAGCCCTACTGGGATATTTAAATATTTAAAGAGACATTGAATTAAAATAAATGAATACATTTCTTTTGCCCTTCGCTCACCCTTCCAATATCAATTAAATTAATTATTTGCCCTTCCCTCTCCCCAAAACACTTAACTTCACAATCTGACCTTCCTCCCACTCCCAAACTGCAGAAACTTTAAACTATCACCCTTTCCACCATTCCCTACACTCATGGCATTTACTTGACCCCATTTCCCCCTCTCCCGCACTGAGAAACTTACCTCCTCCCCCCTCCTCAACAGCGTTGCGCCTTGTTTCCCTGGACGGGTATCTGAAGGCGTGACAGAACCGGCCGCTGGGGTAAGATCGCGCCAGGACTTCAGGAGGCGACAGGAGACTCATTTATTCATGTAAGTAAATTAATTTAAATATTTAAATGGTGGTCCCATTGCCGGGCGGCTATATCGGGCCGGGCCCTGCCGGCATCAAGGTCCATGGCGGGCCTCATCCAGGGCAATCTTCACGAACCCCCCACCACCACAGATCCCGACATTGAGGGCTCTATAAAATCCAGCCCAGGGAGTAGGAATAAATGGATCATTTTCAAGTTGGCAGGTTGTAACAAGTGGGGTGCCGCAAGGATCGATGATAGGGCCTCAGCTATTTACTATCTATATCAATAACCTTGATGAGAGGACAAAGTATAATGTATCAAAGTTTGCTGATGATAAAAACCTAAACAGGAAAGTAAGCTGTGAGGAGGACGCAAGGTGGCTGCAAAGGAATAAAGATGAGTTAAGTGAGTGGGCAAGAAAGTGGCAAATGGCGTATAATGTGGGGAAATGTGAAATTATCCACTTTGGTAGGAAATATAGAAAAGCAGAGCATTTTGTTTATAAGATGTGAGACTAGTAAATGCTTGCATGCAGAGGGATTTTGAGTGTCTTTGCCTTAAGATCAGGGATCAGTCCTTTAGGACTGCGATACAGAGAAATTTCTTCACTCAGAGGGTTGTGAATCTTTGAAATTCTCTACCTGAGAGGGCTGTGAAATTCAAGACAGAAATTGATAGATTTTTAGATAACAACAACTTGTATTTATATAGCACTTTTAATGCAATAAAATGTCCTAATGTGCTTCACAGAAGCATTACAAAACAAAATTTGACACCAAGCCACGATACTGGAGCAGATCACCAAAAACTTGGTCAAAGAGATAGGTTTTAAGGAGTGTCTTAAAGGAGGAAAGAGAGGTGTAGGGAAGGAATTCCAAAACTTAGTACCTTGGCAACTGAAAGCATTGCAGCCTGTGGTGGAGCGATTAAAACTGGATTGCTCAAGAGGCCAGAATTAGCCAGATATCTTGGAGGGTTGTGGGGCTGGAGGGGATTACAGAGATAGGGAGGGGCGAGGCCATGGAGGGCTTTGAAAATAAGGATAAGAATTTGGCAATTGAGGTGCTGCTTAACCAGAAGCCAATGTAGGTCAGGAAGCTCAGGGGTGATGGGTGAATGGGACGGTGCAAGTTAAGACATAGGCAGCAGAGTTTTAGAAGGTAGAATGTGGGAGGCCTGCCAGGAGTGCATTGGAATAGTCAAGTCTTGAGGTAACAAAGGCATGGATAAGGGTTTCAGCAGTAGATTAGTTGAGGCAGGGGTGGAGGTGGAAAGAGGCGATCTTAGTGTTGGGCAGCTATGGGGTTGGAAGCTCATCTCAGGGTCAAATATAACACCAAGGCTGCAAAACTGTCTGGTTCAACCTCAGACAGTTGCCAGGGAGAGGGATGGAGTCAGCAGCTACGGAATAGAGATCGTAGCACAGACTGAAGATAATGGCTTTTGTCTTACCAATATTTAGTTTGAGGAAATTTCTGCTCATCCAGAACTAAATGTCAGACAAACAATCTGACAATTTAGAAACAGTGGGGGGGGGGGGGGTCAAGAGAGATGGTGGTGAGGTAGAGCTGGGTATCATCAGAGTACATGTGGAAACTGACGCTGTGTTTTCAACTGTTGTTGCTGAGAAGGAAATAGGAGAAAGAGGAAGGGGTGTGGGATAAATCCTTGGGGGACACCGGAGGTAATGGCGCTGGAGTGAGAGGGAAGCCATTGCAGGTGTTTCTCTGGTTGAAATTACCAGGCCAGTGCAGTCCCACCCAGCTGGCGACCGTAGAGAAGCGTTGGAGGAGAGGATGATGTGGTCAGTCATGTCAAAGGCTACAGGCAGGTCAAGAAGCACTAGGAAGAATAATATACTTTTGTCGCAGTCACATAGGATGCCATTTGATAAGAGCTGTTTCAGTACTGTGGCTGGGAATGGGTGGAGTGTAAACCTGATTGGTGGAATTCAAGCAATCATGGAGTCCTGGGAATGATGAGCACAGTTTTGGGAGGTAACAATATGTTCAATACTAAAGGAATCAAGGGATATGGGGCCCAGGCAGGATTGTGAGGTTGAGGGAGAAGACTAGCTATGATTATATTGAATGGCAGACCAGGCTAGAGGGGCCGTATGACATACTCCTGCTCCTATTTCTTATGTTCTTATATTATGTTATTGATAGCCTGTTGGCACTTTTATAATATATCTGGAGAAAATAAAATTATGCACGATACAATTCGTACAAGCAAAATATCCTCCACAGCTTCCCTGAAGGTGTTTAGTCCTTGTGGGATATGGTACCACAGCAGCTCTGATACCTCTCTCAAGTGATCAATCTCCCTTAGATGAATCTATAGGCAGTGAATAGCAGCGAGTTGTTCTTGCTGGGAGGGCATCACAGCTGAGCCCAATCCTCATCCAATATCTAAACACATGCTCTTTCTGGCAGAAGTGGAAGACTGGGTGATAATTAAGAACAGGAATCTGGCTGATTATTACCCTCACCGCACAAATTTGCCTTATTGAAAAAGTCTGGGAAGCAGATTCTCCTACTCAATGTGTTCTTGTCATTGCATCTCCTAATGGCAAATTTCCAACACCAGAATCACAGTTCTGCACTACAGAAATAATAATTGCAGCCTTTCTATGTGTTCTGTCTAATGCTTTATATGCTGTATTTTGGTCATGCTTGGGCAAGAATAGGATTTTTCTCCACACATAGGATATCAAAAGTGATCTGTTGAATGACATTCGTCAGATACAATGATGAATGGCAACTGACCTCTCAAAAGTCAAGAACTGGCAGTGAGCTTCTCTGAACATGACCACAATATCATTAGTTCCATCAGCTATTGTTTTGTATTTACATTTATATTCACACAATCTCTCCTGATAGTGGAGGATGCTTTATCATTCTGGGATGAACTCACATTATTCTGAAGATTAATGTGAACAGCAGTACTTGAAGAAATAGTGTGATATCTCAACTTGCATCATTGTCAAGTGGTGCATTTCCAAGCAAAGTAGAATAGATTCATTCCACAGAATATGTACTTAAAAGTTCCCTAGATTACATACTCCAGCTTTTCCAAACAATTGCTAAAAATAATGGAACAAATGAATGCTAAATATATTGTTTATGGGTTAACAAACAAAGGTTCTATGCCAGGATGCTGATGTTGCTATAACTGGCATCACAGTGCTAAGGGAATATTAAAGATTAAAAAAGAAAGGCTTGCATTTATATAATACATTTCAAATTAAATGCACTGCAGCAACTCGCCAAGCCTCCTTTGCCAGCACCTTCCAAGGGCTGGATGTTATACTTTATTTTATTTATTTATTTAGAGATACAGCACTGAAACAGGCCCTTCGGCCCACCGAGTCTGTGCCGAGAAAGAACCACCCATTTATACAAACCCTACAGTAATCCCATATTCCCTACCACCTACCTACACTAGTGGCAATTTACAATGGCCAATTTACCTATTATCTGCAAGTCTTTGGCGGTGGGAGAAACCCAGCGAAAACCCACGCGGTCACAGGGAGAACTTGCAAACTCCGCACAGGCAGTACCCAGAATTGAACCCGGGTCCCTGGAGCTGTGAGGCTGTGCTGCTAACCACTGTGCCACTGTGCCGCCCATACTGGAGGCAGGGCTTCCAGTGCCGGGCCAAAAAGGCCGGGGGAACCCCGCCTCTGCCTTTCCGTGCCCACCTGGAGCGATCCGCTGGTCTTTTTGAGTCAAACTTTTAGGAGGCAGGATCCCAGTCCCTTTAAAGTCATAAAACAACCGGGATCCCGCCTCCAAGAGCTGCCGGACAATCAGAAAGCTGGCAGCTCAGCAGTATCAGCAGCGCCACCAGGAGCAGTGGTCACTGCCAGTACTGCAGAGGCCTTGGTCCCAGTAGAACCCCGGAACATGTGAGGTGGGGTCACCGGAGCCAGTTTGGAAGGCCCCGGTGAGGGGGTATGGGGGGCAGGTCGTTGAGTCGAGGGTGTAAAGTTGTTCCTGGTGGGGGTCCTCTGTGGGCCACAAAGGAGGGCCAACACCCCAAGCTCTCTGGGCGGGCATCTCATTTTACAAGGCATCCTCCCCATGCGGCAGAGGGCCCCCCAGTGGGAAAAGGCCCTTAATTGGCCCTTAATATGCTCCTCGATTGGCCTCTGGGCGGGAAGTCCGTTGCAGCCAATCCCACCCCTGGAAGATCGCTGGGCGACGGGGAGGCAACGGGCCCTCTGCCCCACTGCCTCACCCCATCCCCCCCACCGCACCATCCGTCGTGATTCTTCGTGCCCCCTGCCTCATGTGGGCCCGTAAAATCCCGGCCCAAATGTGTGACCTCTACCACCTAGAAGGACAAGGGCAGCAGATGTATGGGATTACCACCACCACCAAGTTCCCTTCCAAGCCACACTCATCCTCACTTAGAACTATATCGCTGTTCCTTCACTGACACTGCGTCAAAATCCCTGAACCCCATTCCTAAAATTGTGGATGTACCTATAACACATGGACTGCAGTGGTTCAAGAAGGTGGCTCACCACCACCTTCTCGAGGGCAATTAGGGATGGGCAACAAATGCTGACCTTGCCAGTGACGCTCACATCCCATGAATGAATAAAAAAAACAAAATGACCATTAGACATCTCAAAGCACTTTACAGCCAATCAAGTACTTTTGAAGTGTTGTCACAGTTGTCATACAGGAAACGTGACAACCAATTTGCGCACAGCAAACTCCCATAAACAGAAAAGTAATAATGACCTGTTTTTGTGCTCCTGATTTACGGATAGATATTGGCCAGTCCACCAGGGGTACACCCCTGCTTTCCTTCGAAATAATGCCATGGGATCTTATATGTCCCCCTGAAAGGGAAGACGGGGCCTCAGTTTAACATCTCATTCAAAAGATGGCACCTCCAACACTGCAGCACTCCCTCAGTACTGGCCTAGAGCATCAGCCTTGATTTTTGAGCTCAAGTCCTGGAGACAGGCTTGAACCCAAAACCTTCTGATTAGATGCAAAAGTGCTACCAACTGAGCCATGGCTGACACCAAGTCATCAAGGCTTCACATGTCCAATCTAATTATTCCTAGCATACCTCCAGTGAAATGTTTGTAATGGATGTCAAGAATGTCTGTGACTCCCTGTGTAAAGTGCACACCAGCACTTTGTCCAAGTTCACAGAGCACCACATAGCTTCAGGTGAAGAAGACTTTTTGGCACATTTGATGGCTTGATTCCAGAATACCAATGCTGTTTTTTCATGAATTCCAAAGCCCACCTAAAACAATATCTCGGACCTTGGTTAAAGGTTTCATTTAAAGGACAATTTTGCACCTTTGTGACAAAAAAGTATTGGCTTTAGTTTTATATGCTGTAAAATATTGAGCTTACCTCTATTTAAAAATAAAAATGCTAGCTATATTGCTAGGATGTCTTTCTGAAATCAGTCTTCATCAGTTGCAGGTTGATCAAGAACATTATGCTCACTATTCAGTTTTCTGTCAATTAGATTCATCAATCTGTAACTGCGTCTTTTTAAACTGTTTGGATGCATGCACTTCAGGATTGTTGTGTAAAGGATTTTTGAGATTCTGTGAATTAATCCGAATCAAAAACATAGCAGTTCGAATGAAGGATTGCACTTGAAACAGTAATGTGTCCACATTTCCATTATCTGTGTTTTGCTTCTGTGAATTAACAGCTGTAAGTATATGGACACTTGTTCTCAAATTAGCTGAGGAAACAAAATTCTGCTGTAAATTGTGGTTTAGAATTGGCATTGCTGGCATAACAATTGTTACTTTGCCTCTCAATGTAATAAACAAGCACCTTTATGAAGGACCATTAACATAAAGATGTGTCCCACAATAAACCTTTGAAATATTTCACAAATAATTGTAAGAAAAATGGATACTTAGCTAGGAAGAGAGAGCTTAGGAAGAAGGCAACTGAAAGCTATCTGTAAGAGTTGGGTTTTCAGAAGGTTATTGAAGTTTGAGAGGCAGAGAGATAGAGGGAAGGAGTTCAATCAACAATGGTGGTGCAAAGGGAGGCAGGGTGCACCAAAAGGGCAGAGCCAGAGGAATGGAGCATGCGTAAGGGCTATAGGACAGGAGGAGATCGAGGAGATAGTGTGGGCAAAACCATGGAGGGAGTTTGCAGAGAAAGACACGGATTTTGAACTTAATGCAATGGGGGATACATAGCCAGTGGAGGTTAGTATGGACCAGGGCTTTAGTGCGGAACAGGTTATTTGCAGTAGAGTCTTAGACAAGTTTGAAATTTATCATAGATGGGAGCCTATAAAGGAGGGTGTAGAGGTAGAGGTGGCTGTGGGCAGTGTTGCAGAGGTGAAAGTATGTTGTCTTGGTGCTGGATCAGATATGTGATTGAAAGGAGGTCACACTTAAGAGGTGAATTTTACCGGGCCCCCAACATCGGGGTCTTGATGGGGGGGCCCAGACAATACCTCCGGGAGAGGCCCACCACAGGCCTCGATGCTGGGAAGGGCCCACCCCATATTACTGGCGGCGCCGGGGCCTCATGGCGGCCCCCCGCTGCTTGGCCGCGGCATCACAATTTGCATATGTTAATATGTTATAATTAATCACTTACCTGCTGTCACTGGCCATCCTGCTGCAATATTCCAATCAGTTGCCAGAACTCCCGTGCCTTCAGATCTCCGTTCGGCGATCCGAGGCAGAACACTGGTTGAGAGTGGGGATCAGGTAAGTTTTCAAGGTGGGGGGGGGGGAAGCGGTGGGGAGGAAGCAGGGAAAACTATTGGTAGAGGGGTTGGTGGATAGGGGTTGAAGGTAAAAGGTTATAAACTTTGGGGGAGGGAAAGGTAAGTTTTTTTGGGAGGAGAGGGCAATTAATAAATCATTTAGTCATTGGGGGGGTGAGAGAGGGGATTGAATCTTTTATTAAATTTTTCACTTTCGTTTTATAGGTCTGTAACTTAAAAAATGTAAGTTGAACTGAAGGCTCGAAGGCCTTTAAAAATGGCACCAGTTCCACACAGTGGAACTGGACACCGTTGCTGGGGACGGAGCGCCCACCCCCTCCCACATCATTGGTGGGGGAGTGGTCCACCCCGGCCACGTAAATGAGCTGCTGCGCTAAATATTGCGGCGGCTCCGCGGAATAAATCTCGTGCATACGCTCCGGCATTTTTGAAGCTTGCTGCTGAGACTGGCGGTGAGCTGGAAAAATTCAGCCTAAAGATGATTGTTGTAGCCTGAAAGAGTTCTTAGGGAGGGGAACAGAGTCAATGCAAAGGGAATGGAGTTTCTGGCAGAGGTTGCAGATGATGGCTTTGGTCCTGCAAATGTTGAGCTGCACGAAGTTGTGACTCATACAGGACTTGATATCGGACAAGCATTCTGACAATAAAGCAGTCAAGGATAAAAAGAAGTGATGGCAAGGTAAAGCTATGTATCATCAACCGACATGTGGAAGCTGATCCCAAGCTTGCGGATGATGTCATCCAGGAGAGCACGCAGATAAGAAAGGCAACCATGTTCCATGGTTAACCGGAGAGTTTCTATAACATGCATGAGAAAAACACACACAAGTAGGTCGTGGACCTCAACATACTAGCCACAATGATTTTCAAGCTGCCTGGCAAGCAGTCCAGTGCCTGCAGTTTTGCTGGTACAGAGAAATCATGTATCTTTAAATGGTGAACCTTAAGTTTGCTCCTCTGCCTTCTTTAGCAGAGCTATGATGTGAGCTGACCCTCTGGTTAGTTTATCCTTTTGGTTTCCTTGCCATTTCCACTTGCTTTTGTGCTTGGTGAATCAACCAGTGCGCTCCCACCAAAGTTACTATCTAAGTCACGTGGGATGTCAGTTTATGAATGGAGTGAGTGAGTCGGCATCATTATCAAGGATTTCATCTTCACTCTGCCTGCCACTAATGTCCAATTTACCTGTTGAAGCGGGAGAAGGGCAAGGGTTATACTGTGGAACCTCTCACTGTATCTATTCACCAACTCATGTCAGAATCTACCAGTCATCTGAAGGAAGAGGACATCCTTCCTCTCACAAACTTGCTCTACCAACATCTTCACAGCTCATTCAAGCTGGAACTCCTCTTATTCCTAGACATCTGACTGCAACTCTACAATATTATTTTCCCTGCTTTGGCCACAAAAAGAATCTTTCCTTTAAACAATTGGAAAGCTGCATAGTGGAAGCATGTTTCTGCTGGCAGTTCAATGATTCATGGAAGTGTAGGATAACCCAAAAGTGGAATGGGTTCCCCATTGATTCCCCTGGATGGACATTCCTTTCACCCTGCTTACCTCTCGCTGATTTTATGCTGGGATGTTGATTATGGCACCAAGGTTTGCTGAAGGAAACTTTCAACAGGCCATTAATGGGGGTAAAAGGTGTTGGAAAAAGCCTGAAGCTTGACAGTTTCCCCTGAAGGTAAGTAATGGCTGCTGGGACGAATTACCCAAGGGCTGCTGGCCAGTGAAATTGTACCTGAACACGACTCGCTGCCTTCACGAGGTGGAGGATAAGGACACAAATTTGAATAAAATGCTTCCGCAGTTCTGTCACTGCCTCAGTTAACAAAGGTTTCTAAAATGCCTTAAACATTGTGATGGAGCCAGAATGAATTACAAAGAATGGAAAATACAGGATCAGTTGAATGCTAATCACACTTTATTTAAATTAGATTTCACAGCAAGACATGGGGGAACTAATCTAACTATGCGACACACAAATAGTTATAACATTTCACATCAATGATTTAATTAGATTAGAACTAAACTGCCTTTGTGCGAAAATTGACAAGTCATTGACAAAAGAAATCTGTCTGACCACTGAACTAGGAATCAAAAAGAGCATGAAATGAGCTTGTGGGTAGTCAATTTCTACCCAGTTATTATCACTGTTGAGATGTTTAAGATTATAACTTCCACTGGGATGGCAATTTGGCATCTACTTCCACTTATTCACTGAGAAAATATGCAGGATTAATTTATAGTTTGTAACCAGCCATGGGAGAAAGCTGTTCCTAAGTAGTAAAAATTGTGTTTAACTGGCACTACAACAAAGAAAGCCTCCAGACCTGGGAATAAAAGGCCAACCAGCAAGTATCAACCCTCAGAGAACAAAAGACGTACACTTGGCACTTGCCAACACCTCATGCAGGTTTTCCTTTCTCAGTTTACAGGTTTTCATAGCACAGTTCTGATATGTGGTACTGTGTTGTAACAGAATGCTTTAGTGGAAATTGGTGGGTCAGAAATTATTACAGTGAAAAGCTCCATTGTGAAGGCTAGAGGTGGACAAAATTTGAAACAGATGAATTAGAAACTAAGTCTATTTAATGGTACCACCTTAACATTGAAAGGTCATGTTCATAGATTTCAAAAATTCTTTCTGTTGAGACCACATCCTCTTTGTATTGGTACTAAAAACATAGTTTTGAATTGTGAATTGATCAAACCACTTCCCCTGCTAAACTACAGCTGTTAGTGACACTGTCTGGCAAATTTCAGTGAAGTCATGTAGACTTAGATGACTTTGAAATGATTATTAAAAGATTTATGATGGAAGGGTAAATGGCGGAAAATTTCCTTTACCGGGGTTCATTAAAGTCCATTTACGACTGTAAATATCAATGTCCATACGTGCTCCTTGAACTTATCTACTCCTATAAAAGTGTCAAGATTGCATTTAGAGCAGCAGAGGAGCAGTAAAATGAAAGAGAAATTCCGCTGGTCTCAGAAGAGCTCAGTGCGAGAGCCCCAATGGAATGATATTGCACAAAATATGTTTAAGATTCAGGGATGTTGAGGCCCCATCTCCAAACTCACCTTCACTTCCAAACTCCCCTTCTTCCCCAAAGTCCTTGACAATGTCTGTACCTATCTTTCTGACAGCCCCTCCAAGCAGATAGCCATCCCTTCCGCAGCACTGAAATAGCCCTTATCAAAGGCACAAATGGCATCCTATGTGACTGTGACCATACTAAACTCTCCCTCTTCATTCTTCTCAATTTGTCTGCAACCTTTGAGATAGTTGATCACAGCATCCTCCTCCAAACTTCCATTGTCCAACTGAGTGGGACTGCCTTTGCCTGGTTCCATTCTTATCTATCCAGTCCCAGACAGAGAATCACCTGTAATGGCTTCTCTTCCAGAAGCCTTCAGCCTCCCCCAGCTCCAGTTGTTGCCCTCTCCCTCCCCCCAGATTTGACTGACGACCTCCTACAATTTGTGCAGCCTCTCCTCCCTCCCAATTGCCAAGGACCGTCCCCAAGGATCCCCTCCTGCTGATGTTGTTCCCTCCCACCAGCTGGCCAGCCAGTCCATTTGGCGTACTGCTGGGTAAGAGACAAAATATTAATGAGGTCCTGCTGTTAAGAGTGCTTCATATCCCTCACATGGTTGAACTCAATTACCAATTTAATTTAGATCCTGGAGAAATACCGTTGCTGAACTCTGCAAGACCAACAGAACTACACAAAAAAAAGTGTTCAAATAAATTACATTTATTTTGAACTCTTTTTTTAAAGGATGTTCTGCTGGCAGGAACTTGTCACTGAAAAGCTTTATTTTTCAGTTGCCCAGGTTTGGATTGGCTCAAACAGAACCCAAATCACCTCAATCGTTTCAGACCCAATTTCTTTTTTGTGCACATTTTCTTTGTTCTTTAAATGAGTTCAAACTAAAATGTGTGCAGTATAGCCAGTTAACTGCACTCTTACATCAGCCAAGCAGTTATACTAAATGTATTTTTAACTGCCTTAATTGAGTAAAACAATTGCAAACTTTTCTGAATGGAGGGATGTGACTAGTGGTGTTCCGCAGGGATCAGTGCTGGGACCTTTGCTCTTTGTAGTATATATAAATGATTTGGAGGAAAATGTAGCTGGTCTGATCAGTAAGTTTGCAGACGACACAAAGGTTGGTGGAGTTGCGGATAGTGATGAGGATTGTCAGAGGATACAGCAGGATATAGATCGGTTGGAAACTTGGGCGGAGAAATGGCAGATGGAGTTTAATCCGGACAAATGTGAGGTAATGCATTTTGGAAGGTCTAATGCAGGTGGGAAGTGTACAGTAAATGGCAGAACCCTTAGGAGTATTGACAGGCAGAGAGATCTAGGCATACAGGTCCACAGGTCACTGAAAGTGGCAATGCAGGTGGATAAGGTAGTCAAGAAGGCATACGGCATGCTTTCCTTCATCAGTCGGGGCATAGAGTATAAAAATTGGCAAGTCATGCTGCAGCTGTACAGAACTTTAGTTAGGCCACACTTAGAATATTGCGTACAATTCTGGTCGCCACACTACCAGAAGGACGTGGAGGCTCTGGAGAGGGTACAGAAGAGGTTTACCAAGATGTTGCCTCATCTGGAGGGCATTAGCTATGAGGAGAGGTTGGATAAACTCGGATTGTTTTCACTGGAACGACGGAGGTGGAGGGGCGACATGATGGAGGTTTACAAAGTTATGAGCAGCATGGACAGAGTGGATAGTCAGAAGCTTTTTCCCGGCGTGGAAGAGCCAGTTACTAGGGGACATAGGTTTAAGGTGAGAGGGGCAAAGTTTAGAGGGGATGTGCGAGGCAAGTTCTTTACACTGAGGGTGGTGAGTGCCTGGAACTTGCTGCCGGGGAGGTGGTGGAAGCAGGTACGATAGTGAAGTTTAAGAGGCATCTTGACAAATACATGAATAGGATGGGAATAGAGGGATACGGTCCCTGGAAGTGCAGAAGGTTTTAGTTTAGACAGGCATCAAGATCGGCGCAGGCTTGGAGGGCCGAATGGCCTGTTCCTGTGCTGTACTGTTCTTTGTTCTATGTTATATTCAGAGGGGAAAAGGCATGCTATTTAGGAAACTTGCACCACCAAATAAATGACTTGGGGGCTGGCATCAGCAATGTCTATCAAAGCTTCTTCAAGTTTCGGACAAGCAGACATAAGTCTTACATATGAACATGTGAAGAGAACATGTGGATTCTGGTGAGCAAAGATGGTCGACAATGTGCATAATTAGGAGTATAATTTGCACAGTGTGGAATATTAAGCAGGATCTCTAATGCATGACTATCTTTTGTGGAAAAATCAGAGGAAGGTTATAAACCTTCAGATCCAGGACATCTGGTAGGAAAGGTAGTTTGAGCCTATTCTATATACCAGCATGACTTGGTATTGGAAAGCTACCCTGCCCACACTGAACAAGGATATTAGGAAGATTGCTAATGCACAGCTTGTTAGAGTGAAAGAAAGAAAGACTTGTTTTTATATAATGCCTTTCACAACCCAAACTTGTTTTTATATAATGCCTTTCGGATGTCCCAAAGCTCTTTACATCCAATGAGGTACTTTTGAAGTGTAGTCACTGCAAAGTGGGGAAACATCATGATGGGGTTGCAAGCCTTTCTTTTTGTATCAGGAATCTGGGGTTAATAGATTACAAGTTGAAATGCAGCCTTTGCTCCTTGATTACAGTATTCACACACCAATAAAAAGGTTTCAGGTGGGAGATATTAGTCAAATTACTTGCTCAGTTGCAAATTTCTATCCATTATCTTATAAAAGTAGATAGATTTGGCAACTAAATGCTTTGACTAATAGATGCCACCTGGAATCGTTTTATTGGTACAATATTGAAGTATTGCTTACAACAATCCATCTAAAAAGCTTCCTTTCAGAGAATTATTTACAGCATACAAAATGATTAAACAGTTTTGGCTAAAATCTGCTTATTTTACTGATTGTTTTCTTCTTCAAGCAAAATGATGTTGGAGAACTGCATATGATTATGGGGTTAGGGGCAATTTATTATCTTGGATAGAGGATTTGCTAACCAACAGAGAGTCGGGATAAATGGGTCCTTTTCTCGTTAGCAAGATGCAACTAGTGTTGTGCCACAGGGTTCGGTCCTTGGGCCCCAACTATTTACAATCTTTATTAATGACTTGGATGCAGGGATAGAAAGTACTATAGCCAAATTTTCAGATGACACTAAAATAGGTGGGATAGTAAGTTGCAATAAAGAAATAAGAAATTTACAAAAGGATATGGATAGGTTAGGTGAATGGGCCAAAATTTGGCAGATGGAGTTTAATGTGGATAAGTGTGAGGTTATCCATTTTGGTCGGAAGAATAGAAAGGCAAATTATTATCTACGTGGAGAGAAACATCAGAGTACTTCGGTGCAGAGGGATCTGGGTGTCCTCGTGCATGAATCGCAGATAACTAGTATGCAGATGCAGCAGGTAATAAGGAAGGCGAATGGAATTTTGGCATTTATTGCTGAAGAAATAGAGTATAAAAGTAGGGAAGTGTTGCTGCAGCTGTACAAGGCATTAATGAGACCGCACCTGGAGTATTGTATACAGTTTTGGTCCCCTTACTTGAGGAGGGACGTTGCATTGGAGGCAGTTCAGAAGAGGTTCACGAGATTGATTCCAGAGTTGAGGGGTTTGTCTTATGAAGAGAGATTGAGCAGTTTAGGCCTTTACTCTCTAGAGTTTAGAAGAATGAGAGGAGATCTAATTGAGGTATATAAGATGATTAAGGGGATTGACAAAGTAGACGGAGGGAAGATTATTCCTCTTGTGGGGCAATCTAGAATGAGAGGTCATAGTTTTAGGATCAGGGGTAGCAGATTTAAAACATAGATGAGGAGAAATTACTTCTCTCAAAGGGTCGTGTCTGTGGAATTCATTACCCCAGAGTGCAGTGGATACCAGGACATTGAGTAGATTTAAGGAGGAGATAGACAGATATTTAATTAGTAATGGGTTGAAGTGTTATGGAGAACTGCAGGAAAGTGGAGTTGAGGCTGAGACGAGATCAGCCATGATCGTATTGAATGGCGGAGCAGGCTCGAGGGGCTGAATTGCCTACTCCTGCTCCTAGTTCTTATGTTCTTATGATTAGATTCATGATGTCATTGGACTCTCACCCAGAATATACTGGGCAAAATGAACCATGTCATATCTTGAGTACAAAGTTGCAAGTTGGATTTATCCATAATGCAGAGGTAGCGAACATTACACCTAAATTATGAGTAAACTTTTAGCACGTCTGTTCCTTAAGTTGTCATTACCATCCAGAATAATGGGAGAGCAATGATGCCATCAAGTGAAACAATGCAGCAATGAGAAAATGTTTTTGAATTTTTAATTTCTTGAAAATAATACAATTAAGTGAAGATAAATGTGAAAATATCTCCCCATTATTTTAATCCTTTATATGAAATAATTTATTCAGTTGCTATTTTTAAATTGTGACTGCAGTATTTAATCAAATATCATATCTGAATTTTAGAACATACTAAGAAACTTAATTAGATAGTGATTATATGACCTGGTACTGAACTTGAGGCAACTGCTTTTGCGGTGAGTTTAAACAGTTTGGATTTTGGTCCAGACAGTCCAAATTTTAATTAATTCCAACCTCTGCTATTTTTGTGTGGTTCTTCAAAATACTTCCAGGACATTTTTAGTGATTTTAAAATATAATTCAATATTGTAACTGGAGCTTTGCCATTGTATTGTAGGTCACTGCAGAAGTATTACCTGTAGTTGCCTTTGTGTATAATGCTGTACTAAAAGTAAGTGTGACCTCTTTCTCATTGCTACTTTCTTGTATTGTGACTGTCTTGTGCTCATTTCTTACAAGATGGAAATAGATTAAGTACAGAAGGATTCTTGAAGAAGCCAGAGTAATTCTCACCATTTCTAGAATTCCAAACAAACTGTTGGCCCACTGGAAGACTTCCTTCAGACACAATGCATGGTGTATAAAACTCCGGCATTTATATTTCAAAAGTGCATTCAATCTTGGTCCATGCTTGTCATCCACAGCAACCATTGCATAGATTAAGTAAATGAGAAACACTAGGGAGTTGGAAACCTTTTGAGGATGTTTTGAAGTGGTTTTTCTGCAGCAGAAAAATATTACTTGATTAAATTGAAACATGTTTCAGAATCAAAGCATCACAGGTCACATTTTGTTTACAATGTTCCTAGCCTACCCCTAAGGGTAACTGTCTGTGTATAAATGCTACTGTGCAAATAGGATAGAAGTTAACTTCTATAAAACACACACTATAAAATTAGTGTTTACATACCACACCTCTTTTAATATTGAATTCAACTAGATTAAAATCACAATAAAAGGAATGTAATGATAATTTTATCACCTTTAAAGACAAAAATCGTTAATTGTCATGATCTACTCTTTGCTCTTGGTCTTTTTAAAGGAAGAAAACTTCAAATTTCTTTTCTATCTCGGTGAATGTTTTGCTTTCACAATCACCTATATTCAGCCAGAAAGAGATTAAATGGGGCTATGAATCTATGGGCTGGAATTTAACCAGCCCCTGACCTTCAGGAGTGGGCCAGGAGGCCCACATTGTTCACCTCTCCAGCTCAGTGAGATATGTTCTCTCATGAAATACGACACACATCAGAAGATATTTACTTGTGCCCCTATATAAAAGGTCCACTCCAAAATGCTGGAAAATGAGCCCAAAGAAATGTGCAAAATTAATATTCATGGGTGAGAAAAGACAGTTAACTTCCTCTTACGTAAAAAATAATTCCATGGAAAATGGCAGAGTGGAAACACACTACTGATTCACTATCAGCACTTTGCCTTACTGCCCAAGATGAATTTTTATCCCATTGCAACTTAAGAATTGATTGCAAGTAACTTGGAAGTTGTAGTAAGTCATACTACAGTCAGGCACATATAAATCTTCCATTTCTTTACTTTGAGTGATGCCATCTGCTTTAGGGGATTTATATGTTCCTGAACTCTGTCATTGTTACAAACTTACACTGTTTTGAAAATTCCTTTAGGACTCCATTACCTTCGATCTAGATTTGTACTTCTACTTTTTTTTAATACAATCAACACAATTTTACAGCTATGCAGTTACCAATTAAAAACACGTGTTTAAAAGATATTTGAACAAAATCTATTTAAAACTATTTTAACTGTTTAGGGAAATAGTAAAAGTAAAATCATAACTTTCTGTAAACCACAACTTGGGTGCTGATTTTTCAAAGTTTTGGGGCCAAAGATTTTGTAACACATGCATTTTGTGGAATGTATATAAGTCAGAAGGTTGTTGGTTTAAATTCTTGAGCATATAATCAAGGCTGATACCACATTCCAGTACTAAAAGAGAGAGTTGTGTTGTTGGAGGTGACATTGTTTTGGATAAGATGCTAAAGTGAGGTCCTGTCAGTCTGTTCTGGTGGTTCAAGTAAATGTAACAGATCCTATGGTACTACTCAAAGAAGAGCAGGAATTCCATCTGGTTCTCTGGCCTATAGTCCTCCCTCAACCAATGCCATCAAATAAACTGATAATTCATCTCATTACAGTTTGTGGAATCTTGATGTGTGCAGAATAGAATTTTGTTTGTATGCTTGTGAAGCTACATTAAAGATGCTCCTAGATTAAAGGTACAATTGAATTGCACATTGTTGTAGCTGCAATGCATGCCTGCACATCAACAGTTACTAAGGTTATATGTGAAGTGTGCCATGAAAGTGCTTCCATTTTTTGTTAAATATTTTTTGAGGACTCATATTTAAATTGTGGAAATGGATTCATTTTGGAAGGCTGAAGATTTCATCGATGCTGGACTTTGTTTTTGTTGAAAGCTTACTGAAAGGACAGTGAACGATCTTGTTTGAAAACCTTTACTGAATATCACATACCACATACATAAGCTCAGTAAACAACAGAAACCTTGGTGACTTGGGGAAGATGTTTACAGAGAAGTGACATGTCAAGATTTATGAGGGTCAGGAATTGATTTTGCTTCTGAGATATTGTTTTGGTTCAGTTGGGGTGTGGATAGTGTTGAAAAGCATTGGTTTTGTAGCCTGCTGAAAAAAAAAAAACCCCAGCTCATCTTTCCTGCACTTCTCTAAGAGACCCTGAGAAATCCAGTATATCAGCTCCTTTTTTCCTACCTCTTTGAAAACCGTGTGAATACAGAGTGTGATAACTGAAACCTCTGATGCCACATTGCTTCTGGAAAGCCTACAAGACTATTTATCAACATCTCCAGAATGAATTGCTGCTAACAAGATCCCAGTGACTTATCTCCATATACCCAGATGCCAAGCCAAAAGGGACAACTGACATCCTTCCATATCTTTTTTCTCATCATGAATTTGCAAGTATTTGGCCAAAATATTCTTTTTTGTCTTTTTTTTTGTGAAAGACCTCTGTAAAGAGAATTCCTTTATTTTTTCAGTGTGTGTGTGAGTTTGTGTGTGGGGTATTTAAAAAGAGAACTTTCATATTTCAATCTGTGTGCTAATGCTTTGCTTCATCACTGTCTTGTTTTCATAATAATCTGATAATTTTGTTGTTTATTAAAGAAACCTTGTTGGTATATTTTATCCTGGGATAAAGATTAGAGTATATGATAGATCATATATACTGGGTAAATATTTAAAATATATGTTGTGACCTGTGGAGAAGTGGAATGAGAAAAGACTAGTGCACTCCTCCCACCTTGGACATAACATATAACGGGGGGCTCTGTACAGGATAACCCAAAGCCGACGATGTGCAATTGTAAGTGGGGTAATAATAATTGAAAAGAGGAAAAGGAAATCCAGTTTTCTTGTGCACTAGAGTAAAGTTTACAATACCGGAATGGATTTATCAGTTGCTATGACCTTTCTGGAGAAGGAAGACTTATCCCTGAATGATTTGAGAACATACGAACATACATATGAATTAGGAGCAGGAGTAGGCCACTTCAAGCCTGCTCCGCCATTCAATAAGTTCATGGCTTAACTGATTACTCCACATTTCCACCTACCCCTGATAACCTTTCACCCCCTTGCTTATCAAGAATCTATCTATTTCTGCCTTAAAAATATTCAAAGACTCTGCTTCCACTGCCTTTTGAGGAAGAGAATTCCCTAGACTCACGACCCTCTGAGAGAAATACATTCTCCTCATCCCTGCCTTATATGGGTGACCCCTTATTTTTAAACAGTGACCCGTAGTTCTAGATTCACCCACAAGGGAAACATCCTTTCCACATCCACCCTGTCAAGACCCCTCAGGATCTTATATGTTTCAATCAAGTCAACTCTTACTCTTTTAAATTCCAGCGGATACAAACCTAGCCTTCCCAATCTTTCCTCGTAAGACAACCCACCCATTCCAGGTATTAGTCTAGTAAACCTTCTCTGTACTGCCTCCAATGCATTTATATCCCTCCTTAAATAAGGAAACCAGTACTGTACACAGTACTCCAGATGTGGTCTCACCAATGCCCTGTATAGCTGAAGCATAACCTCCATACTTTTGTATCCAATTCCCCTCAAGATAAACGATAACATTCTATTAGCCTTCTTAATTACGTGCTGTACCTGCATACTAATCCTTTGTGATTCATGCACTAGGACACCCAGATCCCTCTGCATCTCAGGGCTCTGCAATCTCTCACCATTTAGATAATATGCTTCTTTTTTATTCTTCCTGACAAAGTGGACAAAGTGGCCCCCTAATGTCCTCTTCACAAGTTACTTTCCTACCTATCTTTGTGTCATTAGCAAATTTAGCAACCATACCTTCGGTCCCTTCATCTAAGTCATTTATATAAATTGTAAAAAGTTGAGGCCCCAGCACAGATCCCTGTGGCACACGACTCGTTACATCTTGCCAACCAGAAAATTACCCATTTATGCCTACTCTCTGTTTCCTGTTAGCTAACCAATCTTCTATCCATTCCAATATGTTACCCCCTACACCATGAGCTTTTATTTTCTGCAAAAACTTTTGATGTGGCACCTTATCAAATGCCTTCTGGAAATCTAAGTGCAATACATCCACCAGTTCCCCTTTATCCACAGTACACAGTGTAACTTCCTCAAAGAACTCCAATAACTTCCCTTTCACAAAACCATGTTGACTCTGCTTGATTACCTTGAATTTTTCTAAATGCCCTGCTATAACATCTTTAATAATAGCTTCTAACATTTTTCCCTAAGGCAGATGTTAAGCTAACTGGCCTGTAGTTTCCTGCTTTCTGTCTCCCCCCCACTTTTTGAATAAAGGAGTTACATTCGCTATTTTCCAATCTAACGGAACCTTCCCCGAATCTAGGGAATTTTGGAAAATTAAAACGAACGCATCAACTATCTCACTCGCCACTTCTTTTAACACCCTAGGATGAAGTCCATCAGGACCTGGGGACTTGTCAGCCCGCAGCTCCAACAATTTGTTCAGTACCACTTCCCTGGTGATTGTAATTTTCTTGAGTTCCTCCCTCCCTTCCATTACCTGACTTACAGCTAATACTGAAGAAATTTAACCAAGGTTAGGCTAAAAGCATTGGCAGCAAAATTGGGGTTAGAGTTAAAACCAGGAGTTAGGAAAGCAGACATAATTGAACAGTACAGCATTTGCAATTGGAAGAAGAAGACAATCCAGATGATCCAATCCAATCAAATGAATTAGCTAGGATTCACTTACAGATGAAGCAGCTTGAGGTTGAACAGGAAAAAGAGATGAAAAACTTGAGCTTGAACAGGAAAGAGAATTGGCAATGAAGAAACTTGAACTTGAAAGAAAGGAAATGGCAAAAGAAAGAGAAAAATAAAGAGAAGGAAGGTAATTCGAATGAATAAAGCTGGAACTTAGATTGGGTTGCCTTGACTCCAGTGAGAATTTTGGTGAGGAAAGAACTGACTCCATCCCAGGACCCAGTGGGAAGCTATTTGTGCAACAGTGCAAGCTCTCGTGAAGGGTGAGGAAAGGGATGTAGAGGCATTTTTCATTTCTTTTGAAAAGATAGCGAGACAGATCAAGTGGCCGAAGGAAAGCTGGACACTGCTTATGCAAAGCAGGTTGATGAACAGAGCTCATGAAGTTTATACTATGCTTTCTGAGGATGTTTCTGCAGATTATGACTTGGCAAAAAAGGCTATTCTCGCTGCTTATGAGTTTGTTCCTGAAGCTTATAGGCAGAAATTTCAGAACCTCTAAAGACAGTCTGGGCAGACTTATATAGAATCTGAGAGGGTAAAGCAAATTAATTTTGATCATTGGATGCGGGCACTAAAGGTAGAGGCCATGTATGAGAACCTTAGGGAAATAATTCTCCTGGAAGAATTTAAAAATTCATGTCCTCTATTAGGAAGAACCCATGTAGAGAACCAGAAGGTTTCAACAACCAGACAGGCAGCTGAGATCGCTGATGATTATCAGCTTGGTTCCAAGCCAAATCCCTTTGTCCGTCACCCCGACAAACCCAAGAAGGATAAAAAGTGGGAGGGTAAAATTTAGGCAAGTAGCCGGGGACAAGAAGGGACAGCTGGAAATGCCCCAGGATCTCCTCCTCAGGCCAGGAAGGAAGATGCTGAGGGTGGAAGTGAGGTCCAAAAGCCTAAGTGTTATCATTGTCACAACGTGGGACACCTTTGTGCAAAATGTTGGAAGTTGCAGGGTAAATCTATGGGACTTATTGGGGTGCACAAAGCCAATGCAGAGAAAGGGGCCCTGACTGAGAGTACGACAGATCAGGCTATAGCTTTGACTGTAGCTGTAAGGCCAAGTACAAAAACCGCTGTGAGTGTGGGGGTTGTGAATAAGATACCTGAGAGTTATTGAGAATTCTTGTCAAAAGGAAAAGTAACTCCTTATCCCTCAAGTGAGACAGGTAAACCTATAGTTATATATAGGGATACAGGAGCCTCCCAAACTCTTTTGCTGGAGAAAGACATAACTTTTTCACCAAAGAGGGAAATGAATGCCAAGATTTTAGTGAATGGTATCGGTGGGGAGTGTATACCCATACCTTTGTATCGGGTGCACCTGGAGTGTGCCCTAATGTCTGGAACAGTAACTGTAGGAGTTGTCCATAATTTGCCTATAGACAGAGTTGACCTACTCCTGGGGAATGATTTGGCTGGAGCGAAGGTAGTAGCTTCTCCAGTAGTCACGGAAAGACCAAATGAAGTCAAAGAGACAGAACAGTTGCAGGAAATAGTTCCAGGAATTTTTCCTTCATGTGTAGTTACCCAAGCAATGGCTAAACAAGTTCCATTGTTAGAGGTCAAATTGGCACTACAGAGAGATAGCCAAATATCCGAAACTTTCTTTGAAGAAATGTTCAGTAAGTCTTCTCTGATCAAGGCTCAGCAAGCTGATTCAGAGTTAAGTATAGTGGCACAATCGGCTCTAACTGAAGCCGAAGTAAAGGGAGTTCCAGAAGGCTACTATATTAAAAATGAGATTCTGATGAGGAAGTGGAGACCTCCTCACAGACCTGCGGACAAAGTAACATTTGCAAGATGTAATTAAATTTGTAGAAGCAAAAAAAAACCTTCCATTGATTTCATGTTTTCAAATTACAAGACCACTTAGAAATGGGAGGTATGCTGTCATACTTTCTGGTCTCAGGTAGGCACTGAAGATAGACCCAGGTGGCTTCCCACAGTTAGAGACAGAATCAGAGAATGTTGATGCTGCTTGTCTGAATAGCCACATTACTGAAGGCCTGGGAATGGATTGACCTCCTGTACTCCAGTTCAGAGCACAGGACAGGACACAATAATTGGTATACAGGAGAAAATGAGGGAAATGGTTCTATTTCATACCCTAAAAAATAACTTAAGTTCCCAAGATAGGTAGCGTGGTAAGGAACCGGTGACTTTCTGAAACAAGGAATGAAGTGTAAAACATTCTGGTATTTGCTTCCAGCTAATACTTTTAAAACAATGTCTCAAGATAACAGTTACTTTGATATTTTAAGACTTTAACAGAGGCAGCATTGTGCTTATTTTTTCCAATTATTAATGAGGTGTTTGCTTTACATCTTAAATTGGTGAGTTGTGACATTGTAACTCAATGGCTTACTGTAAGCCCCCACCTGACTCTACTGACTTGCCACACTCGGCATTCACAAGCAATTTAGACTTAATAATAAACCATCAAGAGTTATTTTAAAAATAAATGTATTCGATTTATTTTGGGAGTTGGGTTTAAATTTACTTCAGACTGATTGAATCTGTGCTTTCAATGCCAGCCATGCGGTTTCTATGTGAAATTAATATCTAGATTGAAGTAGCTGGAATTGAAAATGAAACAGATGCTGTATTGTTCTGAGGTTGGGTTATTCTGCATCAAGGCATTACTTTCCTTAATGTCAGTGTTTGCTGCAGACACAAGATGAGGGAAAAATGGAAGGAAAAGCAGAATTCGGTTCCTGCACAAACATCTTTCACCGAGATGATTCACGTCCAAAAAAATAAATGTTATTGAAACACAACCAGTGTCTGAACAAAAATATAAGCTTGAAAGTTGACCTTTTGTGGTTATATTTACCACGAAGAACCCAGGGTTTCCAACTTGCCATTTTTTTAAAGTTTACGTTAGAAGCAATTCATATAAATGCAAACTCCAACTGGGTGAGATTATTCTGCATAATTATGCTCCTATTATAGCTAGAAACTCAGCCAATGGGGGCTCGTCTGTGAGGATCATTTCCCACTTCCTACAGTCACTTAACAGGTAATGATCAAGGATGTTAATCCAGGTGAGAAGACAGGGAAGCGCTTGTCACTAAACCAAGCCATTTGCTCTTGTGTACATAATGAACCTCTAAATTTTGAGTTCAAAAACAGTCAATTACAGTTCAAATTGTAAGAATTTGTGTGGATTGTCTGATTTTTGTCACTTATGCTAAAAATGATGTTTAATTTCCGAGTACCAGTTTCGTTTGTGCTTCTCATTTGTTTAAACATACAAGCATTAACATATTTGATCTCTCTTCGGGAAGAATAGAATATACAGCTGAGCATCACATTGGTCCTTCTTATTTTACTCTGTGCCTCTGCTGAAGTGCCCCTGAGCCAAACAATCCTTTGCTGATTAAATTGCCAACATGAACAGTGCAGTGCATTGTTTAAAAGTCCAATCGAATTGTTTTAGTGGCAGCTTAGTCTTTGCTGTAGCCTGGACTCCACAAAAGCCTTCTCCCATCAGTGACAACACTAAACTAGCTATTACCACACATTATATATTGAACAGATCTCTGCCAACAATTATAGCTGTTTCATCATTGAAATCAGTCCAGCTCTGTGGGTGAGCTACTTAACTTTTTTTTTTAATTGTCCCAGTAGAAAGCTCATATGCAGCAGTCAACTTGTTTTTTAAAATGTTACCTATTTCACATCCTCCATTTTATTGAGGGTAGTAATCAGGGCAGAGCGCAGAAAGGAGGAACAAAACTGGATGGTTTCAGAATATCTCCCAAATTTCTGTCAGTTTTAATACCTTTCCCTATCATTGCTGTTGTTAAACAACAGCAGAAAATATCCAACTTTGTTGAACAAGGTCTTTTCTGATAAAAAAGTAGATGACCTAATTGCATGAGGGTCTGATCTAATTTTTTTTTGGCAGATCAAAATATTTTCATTGTTCCATTATGCCCTGATCATATCTTTGCCCCAGTTAACTTATTTTCTGGTTCTATTTTACAGAACAGAACATGGTTCATTCATTTTTACCCCTGTACACAACAGCACTACTTGATAAACTGCACTTTTGGACCAGTGTCACGCTACAATTGTGTCCTTCTGTATTCTCCAGAAATGTTGTAGAACATTGCCTCTGACACTCCATTCTCAACTGTAGTGAGTCCAGGAAAAACTTGTATTTGTTTGCCTTTTCTTTGTGGTAGCCACAATATAATTACATACTTCTGATTAACCTTGGAGAGCTTCCAATCCACCATTTAATTTTCTTATGATTGGCATCAGAAGATGCTTCAGCAATACAGAAAGGTAGATGGTTATATTACATTCATGCATGAACAATGCTGCCTATTCATATTGTTACATAAAGAATGAGGGCACTGTATTTAATATAATGAGAAATGCCTGAAATGTTAGTATCGTAAATGTAGAACTAATCAGAGAGAGAAGCAAGGTAAGGCAAACAACATTTAATAGTGATTTCTAAAACAGGAAATCCATGGCTGAATAATTCGTACCATTTAAATCCTTTAGCTTCTAAATTTAATCTGTCTTTAGGAAACAATTTATGTGGTACAAATTAAAGTGTAATTCTGCAAGCTACTTGTCAGTTATTGTAGGTCAACAATCTTTTTACCTGTCCTATTTTAGTTCACAATGCAGTTTTGTTCATATCAAACTTAATCCTAATACAATTTAAAATAATTACTTTATAAATATATACTAGCTGGGGGCTGTATCATGCTGTAGGTTGGCCAATTAACGCAGGAAGCATTATAGGTACATACTTTATGCCTGACATGGATTGAATTGGATAACACAACATACAGGCTCACTAAATCACCAGAAAAAAATGGATAAAAGGACATAACCAAGACCCCTGGCAAATGGATAATGCCCCAGTGATCTGTTGGAATAAGTGAATCTGATCATACTGGCAAGGGTTGCCCCTCCCCCTTCCTACAATCGACACATGGAATTGTAGATATTTCAGCACAGAAGACGGTGGGCTGAATTTTATCAGTGCAGCGGCGCACTATGAAGGCGGCAGCCTTCCAACATGGAGAGGGAGCAGCCGCCGTGTCCCTGGCAACGGCATTCAGCACCAATGGCATTTTTAAAGGGCTTCTACCTATCAGGATATATTAATATATTTAAAGGTGCCAGGGTGAGTAACAAATTTCATCAACTTTTAACTTAACATTGGATCCCCTCTCTCACCCGCCCCTCCACTAAGTCCTAAACACTTAAATTGACCTATCCCCCCAAAAATACACTTTATGAAATTCTGAACTTTTCCTCCCAAACTTCAGTATCTTTGACCTTCAACCTCTTCCCACCATCCCCACAACCAATAGGAATAGATTTTCCCCCTCCTGCCCTGATCATTTTTTTCCTTCCCTCCTCCCCACCAGTGTCCCATCTCGGAACTCCAAAGGAGTTCCGAAGTCGTACAAGGTGCGGCCGCTTGGCCGTAAAATCGGTGGGAGACAGACGGCGGCAGCAGGTAGGTTAATTTGCATTTTAATTTAACTCATTTCAATAATTTAATGAAGGCCCCACTGCCAAGCGGCAGTGGGGGCCGCACCAAGGCCTCGCCGCCGCCTCTAATATCCGGCTGGGCCTTCTCGGTATCGTGGGTCGAGGTAGGCTGCTCCCGCTAGCATTTTACGGGCCTCCTCGCCGTGACCCACGGCGTCGAGGGGCTGATAAAATTCAGCCCAGCCATTCAGCCAATGCACCTGAGCGGTTTTTAACTCTTTATCCGGAATAATACTATTTCCCTGTTTTCCCAATATGATGCCGACTTGCATTTATATAGCGCATTTCAAGACCACCAGACATCTCAAAGTGCTTTAAAGCCAATGAAGTACTTGTTGAAGTGTAGTCATTGTTGTAACGCAGCAGTTAATTTGCACCCAGTAACTCCCACAGACAGCAATGTGATAATGACCAGATAATCTGTTTTTGTGATGTTGATTGAGGGATAAATATTGGCCAGGACATCAGGGATAACTCCCCTGTTCTTCATTAAAATAGTGCCCCGGGATCTAGACTTGATTCAGATACCGATCAGGGTACAGATCCCCAGCGCAACATTAACCAATGCACATTTTATAATCACTCCAAGCTACCCATCATTCTCCAAATAATTCAGTTGTTTCCAGTTACTTGGAGCTAGTTTTAAAAAAATGTAAATGACTTTTATATAGGCTCTTTAATGCTTTTACCCTAGTGAATATATTCCAATATATGTCCTGTATTACATCATAATATACTGCATTTTCCATTACAATAATTCATTAATATATTAGACTTGCACTTTAAATAACACTGAAAGATTTATTATCCTAGTGCTAGTTTCACTTGGGGCTCAAAGGCAAACATCACAAATTGTTCCATGGTGGAAATAGCAATAGCTTCTGCACATAATCATCATGTGTTATAAAAAATGTCTGTAAATCATCATTCAGAAATCTTTTAACTGATGCTTTTCACAATCAGAGGAACATAATTTATGTTTTTAATTTAATGTTGTTCCACTCTGGTATAAAAAGTAATTTTGAGCAATCGGTCCTTAATAGGATGGAACATAGTTTGATGCATGTGGTATCTCAAGAGAGCTGCTCTTTATTACAGTGCAGTCATTCAAATGAAATTAAAACTGTAAGTATACTAATGTTCCTGTCCAATGCTTTGATTTGATTTGCAAAATTGTGTACAGTGATCACAGAAAATTATAGGGACACGAGGAAAAATTATTTAAACATTAGATGATTGTGATAATCAACACTTTGGGCTAAGTTGCATCATTACTTTCTCTGTTTGGTTGAAACATTCATGAAATGACATTCTAGCTTTTATGCTTCGAGCATTTGGGGTGATTCATTATGGGGACAAAATTTCAAATGTTTTCCAAGAACATCACCCAGAAATTGAGCTGTATAGGTCGGCATGTTGGTCCATTGGGATGAAAGACACAAGTTTCCAATGCCGGTTTCGAACATCAGAAATGGGTTGGTGAAGCCAACTTATTAACTGGAAGGAAGATCCAATCAAATGGACTACACTCAAGTTTCCAGGGCACACAGACTTGATCAAACAATTAAACGATCCTCTGGAAGTAAGTGGACGAAAGTAAATGTGAGTAAACCAATTAATCCTCATCTGATTTGGGAGTGGGTGCTGAGGGGAAAGGGGGAGGCTGTGGGTGGCGGGGTGAGGTTAGTGGTGGTGGTGGTGAACGTTAACACCACTGCAGCCTCTCACTGAAAGGCAATTAATGGAAAATGAGGATTTAAAAAACTAAATCAGTAAGAGATTGTTAAAATTAAATAGCAAAAAAAATTAAAATAAAAACCCATGTAGAGTGCTGCATAATACAATGTAATCTAGCATTAGTTAGCAAAAAGGAAACATTTTTCAAGAATCACTAGGACAACATCATAAGCAGACCAGCAATAAATTGGCACTTTATGTCAGTCACCTTTAATTTGGAGAAGATAAATACTCAAAGCAAATTAAACAACATTGTAAAGTTATGAATGACTGTAAGGGCTTTCTTTTGTACGCCAACATTATCTTTTGTGCTTTATTTCTCCGTGAGTTCAGAGATCAGTAGGTTTGCAGTTGAACAATTCATCAACAACAACTTGCATTTATATAGCACCTTTAACATAGTAAAATGTCCCAAAGTGTTTCACAGTTATGGTTCTAACTCTCTGCAATGATGATAGTCACAAGCTCTCTGGTTCCTTGTCTTTGTCTTGCTCAGTCCTTGGCAAATGTTTATCTCCAGCATCTGCTCCAAGTTAATGCTTCTTGAGATGTCAATACATTGCAGGCAATGTAGTCTTGAAGTCCCCTGGTGGGAATATATTGCAAGGTATCCCCAAATCTGCCCAAGCATCTGAAGTGCTGCTCAAAGTAGTATGTTTGATGATCCTGGTGGCTGCAATGTGTGTGCTCCAATGCAGTTCTTATCTGTCTTGGAGATGTCAGGGTTAAAAAGGGTAACCAAGCTGTCATCAGAGTCATTCTTGTACTCTGCTTCCTTCATCAAATAATATTGGAATAGTGAATTGCCTCAAAGCTACTATTGTTAAACTCCAAAAAGCTTGTTATGAATGGATAAATCTGGAGCCTATCTTTACTCAGTTTCACATTTATTGTGCAGAATAAAAGGATTACAAACATGTAGCTCCTCACTCAAAACCCTCCACCAGTCTCAGTAAGTGTCTGTTTATAAGTGCTCAAGTAAGACCCGAATTAACACCCTCCACCTGCATATAAATCAAACATTTGATATACAATGAACAGATTAACAGATTCCCTTCTTTCTTTTATAATACAACTTGGATTAACATGCTCAAATAACATTTCAAAAATAAATTCCATATTATGTACAATGTATTAACATGTTCAAAGAACAATTCAAAATAAATCAAAATAAAATTCCATATTGGGTACAAAGTATTATATTGTGAGACACCCTGTTCTCTAGCACCCCTAGCAATTTCTTTTTGTGAAACAATTGGATAGCTGATAACTTGCATCTACCCTTTTAAGTTTGGAGATTTCCTTTCTCTCCAGCATTTGTTTTAATCCAGTAAGGTCAATACGTAATCTTTTCGCACTCACTTTTTGTAGAGTTTACATTGTCCCACAAAGAACGATTATCCACATAACATTCAACAAGTATCCTATCTTCAGTATGTCCCTTGTTCAAATTTCACCCAAAATTCCTTTCACAGACCCCCATATCCACTGCCTCCATAAGATCCAGTGTTTCTGCAGCTAAAGTGCTTTTAATGACCCATTTTATTTTCTTAGTCTCCCAAGCCAAAGGACAAAATTTCCCATTTTCACCCATCAGAAATATTATGAAACCAGCTGCACATGAATACCCATCAGCAAGATTAGCATGAGAAGCATCACTAAAAATTATTAGCTTCATGTTCTTTGGATCACCTAGAGACGGGAACTTCAGTACACATTTCTCTAGATTTAGTTTTTTTAATGTTTTATTTGCCCTTAAAACATCCCCAATGTTTGGATGTTTCATCATTGTGCTTAACTCCAGCATGTCAAAACTGAGTGCACAACCAGTTTAATTGACCAACCAAGCTTTGCAATTGCTCATACTCTGCTTTAGATATATTATCTTTCTGTGATAACCTAACATGATTAACCGGGGTGGGGGTAACACTCCATAAATAGGATTGTTGCTTTTAAAGTTATTTCAGACTTAGTTTGCTTAATATCTAAACCAATATATTTAAAGGCCCCAAAAGCCTGACTCCCAATCTTAAACTCTGCCCTAATCTTATTAATAGCATATTTCTCAAAATTCACAGTACCACCCCATACGAAATCATCAACGTGCATCATGAAGATGCCTGAAACGTTCCCTTTACAATACCAATAAAACATTAGAATTAGAATTAGAATTAGAACATTACAGCGCAGTACAGGCCCTTCGGCCCTCGATGTTGCGCCGACCATCTGACCTACACTATTCCATTTTCATCCATATGTCTATCCAATGACCACTTAAATGCCCTTAAAGTTGGCGAGTCTACTACTGTTGCAGGCAGGGCGTTCCACGCCCCTACTACTCTCTGCGCAAAGAAACTACCTCTGACATCTGTCCTATATCTTTCACCCCTCAACTTAAAGCTATGTCCCCTCGCGTTTGCCATCATCATCCGAGGAAAAAGACTCTCACTATCCACCCTATCTAACCCTCTGATTATCTTGTATGTCTCTATTAAGTCACCTCTCCTCCTCCTTTTCTCTAATGAAAACAACCCCAAGTCCCTCAGCCTTTCCTCGTAAGACCTTCCTTCCATACCAGGCAACATCCTAGTAAATCTCCTCTGCACCCTTTCCAAAGCTTCCACATTCTTCCTATAATGCGGTGACCAGAACTGCACGCAATACTCCAGGTGCGGTCTCACCAGAGTTTTGTACAGCTGCATCATGACCTCGTGGCTCCGAAACTCGATCCCCCTACTAATAAAGCAGGATCTGCTTTTAGTTAAACACAACCAACCAATTTTCAACAAAACAGATCTCACTGAGAAATACTGGAAGCATCATTAAGGCCATAGATGCATTTGTTCAGTTTACATAATTTTCTTTCTGCATCTGCTGCCTCTTTGGTGGTTTCAGACACTTTTTAAAGAGATGTATATCACCCTGCAGAAATGTGGCTTTTGTGTCAATGGTTCTACAGTCCATGAATATGTGGCCAAAAGAGCCAAAAAGAATTTCGAGATGACTTTTCCAGCTGTGGGAGAGTTCACTCGAACATCAGTATCAACCAGTGGCTCTTCAAAACCTCTCACAACTAGCCTCGCATTAGCCTTATAAGTTCCATCGGGAAGGACTTTTTCAGTACAAATCCACCTATGTGACAAGACTGTCCCCTATCTGGTGGCTCAGAATAAATTCCAAAATCTCTCCAAATCTCTATTTCCTTATGTTTTTCTTTTCTTCGTTTATCCTCAAGTTCATTGGCAGCCACTGAATTGTCATGGTCATGAGGACCACTGCTTCTAGTTCTATTCTCAGAGTGCCCGCTAGCCTTTGGTTCATTGTGGAATCTGCTCAAACTATGGCCTCTATTCGCACTTTGATGTCTTTCGGGATTACTGCTAGAAGATCTCCCTCGCACATTATCGGAGGCTCTTTCTGAAGTACGGGATCGCTTCCTTACGCAACAGTCACTTCCAGACCCACTGTTAGAACTTGCATTGTGCTTTCTTACCCTCCACTCATTCCCCCCATTCTGCCAGTCCATGGCTCTTGCTTCTTGGCCATCACCTTGAACATTTAACTAATATTTAAACTTGCCGGTAGATTTACCTGCACGTCCCACAATTGTTGCATCCCTCCATCTATTAGACCCTTCTGGAATATGTCACCCGAGTACTTACTCAGAGCATTTGGCCTTTGGATGCGATAGCTCTTTCCTGAGCATCATGATCCCTTATGTTACTATCCAACCCTTGATCTACCGTATTCTATTCCTCAGGACCTTCATCATAAAACACAAGTATATGAGGTACAAGGTGCACTTTTTCCCTCTATCAACTGCTCAGATTCTCAGATTTTGTAATCAACCCCAATCAATCACGAGGACTGAACCTTAACAGTTTGATTTCCATGCTTGACAACTACTGTCTTACCATCACGACCAATTACCTTACCAGAACCTTTACATTCCCTGTGACCCTCTCTTCTATAATACACCAAATCTCCTGAATTAAATTCCGCCTCAGATGATCTTATACGATGCCTCAGAGCTCGCTGAATTTTCTCAGGGACCTCAGCCTTGATGAAATCCCATCTCCCTGTATGTAAAGCATTCAAATGTGCAGAAAAAGCTGTAGTACCTTCTAGAGCAGGAGGACTGTTGCACAGTACAGAAGGCAATTTGGGATGCCACCCATAGACCAATTGATAGGAACTATATCCTCCAACCATCTGAAGCAAATTCTTTGCATGAATCACCCATGCCAGGGCATTGTCAACTTGCAGTTTGGCTGGTTAGCTAAGATTTTATGCAGTATTTCATCAACCATTGTGTAATTCCTTTTACAGAGTCCTTGCTGAAAGGACTTTCAGCTGCAGTATTCATAACCATAATGTTCATGTTTTCCCACATGTCTCTGAATTTGTCATTGGAAAATTCTCCTTCATTAACAGTCAGAAACTTAGCTGGTGCTCCAAGTCCAGTCCCTATCCATTTCTCCATAATCACCTTTTGTCCTTGTTATTTACTTTGTAGAAAGACTAAATCTAGTTGCTAGGTCTATAAGATATAGAATGAAAATATTCTTCTCTTTGTCCTTTAAATCCATAGCAACTACCTCATTAAAGTCACCTGCCAATGGAAGGCTGACAATAGGACATGATGGTGTCCTCTGATACTTTTTACAGATTTCATACTTTTCACTAATCTCTTCTATTATCCTTGCATACTCTTCGTCAATCACACCTACATCCTTTAGCAGCACTTTTAATCTCTGACAAAAAGGGTGAGCAAATTGTCTGGTAGTACCTTTATACTCCTTAACGATCCTCACTACTAAGTGAATCCAGATAACATTGTTCCACATACTGTGGATGTGTAAGCACTATCCAATACTGCACAGTTGAAGGAATCCACAACTAACACATTCATCACAGGTCTAAAATTCCTTGTGACTAGTACAATTCATTCAGATTCATCAGTATCTTCCTCGTCTGCCTCAGAATTCTCTGCGTCATGTGTTATTTTGAAGACTCTGTCCCTCCGCTTAGGGCAGTCCATTCCATAATGATACTTTGAGTCACAACTGAAGCATCTGTTAACTGTTCCTTGGGCATTCCTGGGATTCATTCGCCTATGATTGCTGTTCTAATTCTGTCTTCCACTGTAATAGTCAGACCTTCTAAAGGTGCCTTCATCCTCTTTCCTTCTGTCTTTAACTCTTCCATGGTACTTATCCAGTATCTGGACCATTTCGAAATCTAGTAAACATTGAGTCCTCCATTCTTTGCCCTGTTTGTTCTACCAGGGCTGCAGGAAATGACTGTTTCCCCAGGAATTTATTTAAGGCAGCAGAAATTTGATCCAACAGGGAGTCTTTGTCCAAGAAATGAACCCCAGTTGGAACCAGGAGCCTGTCCATATGCAAGACCCTAGGACAATCTAGCAATTTAAATGCTAACACTGAACCAGGGATCTCCAAATTGAATTTCCTCAATCTTCTATCCAGTCTGTTAAAGTGCATGATATATTCTTCCATTGAATAACTATCTGTTTTTCGAAATCTATCAAAGTCTGATCATGTTTCATATACATTCAATAGGTCATCTTTCTTGTACATTTCATCCAAAAATTCTAACAGAAGATCCAACCCTTCATCAGTATCCAACTGATGAGCATCCAGTTCACAAAACACTTTATTTCTGATTTTGCTTTTGGTACGAAGTGACAACACCAAGACCATACCTTGTTTCTTCTTTGGTAAAGATGTAACCCGCGTATACATATCCACTGGTCATATGGTTTGGACTCAGACAACATCGGAGGGTAATCATACCCTGACAATTTATACTTGTTTTCTGCCATATTTTCCGCAATAGTGTTACGACCGCGGCGGGATCAACACACTGTCAATTCAGTCCCGTCACTCCATAGGTCGCAGCATATTACTCAAGTTTTCCCACCCAACCAGAAAACAACCAAATTAAACACTGTAGTAATCCCCGGAATAAAACAGACCAAACCAGGTATCTTTAGACAACAAAAAATCAACTATTTATTAAAACTAAATCTTAAACACTTTTAAGATAAACCTATGTCTAAAGACCTTATAACTTATTTTAACCTAACTTCCCCATTCACACACATACACTTAAAAATCACAGTTAACTGGTTTCATTTTAAAAAATGATGTTTTAAAATTAGCTGTTTCTTAAGAATAAATAAACAAGTAAGTCTTTGTGGGTTACATTCCTGATGGATGAGGTATTCTAATGTGGAAATAATCAAATGCTACTCAAAGTCTTCATGTTGATTTGATGAAATGGTCTGTTCCCAATAGATATTCAAACACTTCAACTGCAGCAGCCATCAAACAGTGGCGAATTCCAGAAAAGACAATCAGTCAAGACAGATTCAGTCTTGAAGCAAATAATTCCTGCCTTGGAAGTAAAGAAAAGGAGTTTTTCTACCTTCAGCAATACAAAATGCTCTCTTGAGAAAAAAAGGCTTTTTCTTTCCTAGGCAATTAACACGTCTTGTAGCTCCTCGTAGAATTTCTGCTGAGAGAGAATAGACAGCTTCCTTCTCCAGTAGCATGCTTCGCTGTTTGCTGGTTCAGGCCAGTTCTTTGCCAGTTTTACACAGTCAAATTGAAACACTATACCATGTGACCTCTCTCTCTCCTGCTGTGTCCTAGGGTAACAAGTGCAGCTGGAACCCTGTGCTCAGTCTTAAAGGCACACTGTTTTCAAACAGAGTCTTAAAGGCACACACTGTTTCAAACCTGATGAGGAAAAAAAAAACAAGTTTGTGACAAGAGTTAAAGGATTTCAAACATATAGCTCCTCACTCAAACCCTCCATCAGTCTCTGTAAATGTCTGTTTATAAGTGCTCAAGTAGGAGCTCAATTAACTCTAGCCGCCTGCATGTAATCAAGCAATTGATACACAATTAACAGATTAGCTATTGCCTGGGGATGGGGCAGTCTTGACTTAATGGTCACATGCAAGCTTCTTGTAGTTCATGAAGGCAATAATATTTAGTTTAGAGGCCCAAAGGCCAATTGGATGCCATCAATGACATCCTAGACATTGCAGAATCCTGACATCCAAAAATATGCTCTAATTCGGCTTCCATTGTCCTTGGGGAAAATGAAGACTTTATGTTCCTTGATGAACAATTTATCAGTCATAGAATTATATAAATTCAAGGGTGGAAACAAGCTGTTTAGCCCAACTAGTGTGTATTGCTGTTCATCCTCAACAGGAGCAGTAACTCTAATGCCCCTTCTGTTCCTATATCCTTTCATTTCCTTTTTCTTTAACCACTTATCTAACCTAGTCTTAAATGGTGACACAGGGCTGGATTTTATGAGCTCGCCACCGATCTCGGCAGTGAGCTTAAAAAATGAGGGCCGCATGCCAAAGAGCCGCCACAATCTCCTGCACAGCGACTCACTTAAATAGCCGGGCAGCCCGCACACCAACCCCACCCCCCAACAATCACATGGAGGGGATGGGTTGTCTGTTTCCGGCAACGGCTTCAGATGCCTGTGCGCTGGCGCTGGCACCATTTTTAAAGGGCAGTCAGTCCTGCCGGTCAATTTTTAAAGCAGTATCCTCCCAAAATTTACCAAATCAATTACTAACACCCCTTTCCCACACCCCACTAACAATTACATTAAGTATTTGCCTTTACCTCCCCAAAACATTTACCTTTAAAATCTGACCTTTCCCCTAAAGGCCTGCTCGGGTCTGCAATTGAAACCCAACCCGAACTCCACAGAACCACATCCGACACGAGCCTAAGCCAGCCCGAGTCCTTTGATTTTTTGTCCCATGCCCGACCCAACCTGACATGACCACCGGAATGAAGATGATTACATTAAAGAGGTTGTGCTCTAGCTTGGATAGAATCACTCACTGCAGACTAGTGCGAAGTCCGGATGCACGCTTTCCGCCTTGACGTCCTGGTTGCCACTGTGTCCGACCTGGCTCGACACGACCCGAGCCCAAATGGCAGACCCGGAAGAGTGACCCGACCCGAACCTGACACATGTCATCGGGCCCAGTTGGGTTCGGGATCGGGTAGCCATGCTCTACTTTCCCTGCCCCCAAGACTGCACAAACTTTAAAGTTCACCCCTTCCCACCATCCCCTACACCCATTATATTTATTTGACCCCACCTGCACTGAAAATCTAAACTCCTCCCCCCTCCCCCCCAGTGCCATTCCGGCTTTCCCCGGATGGGGAATCTAAATGGGTGTTCCTCGAGACTTTATGAAGTCTCTGCCTCTCCCACCTCCATCTGTGTAAGGGGGCAATGATGGATGAGTTCCATTCCCTGGCATGGGCTCTCCCCAAAGTGGGGCCCACTTGTGCAGTTCTAAAGGTTAGTACATCTTATATCTCTCTTGGCCTCTGGTCTTGCGACTGATTTAGGAAGCAGAAAGTCCCAGCATGTGAAGTTCATCCCCATCCCCTTTTCCCGCTTTTGTCCCCGTGGCACCATTGGCCTTATAAAGAGCTGAACTACACCCAGAGTTGCTGCAAAATCAACAAATTTTTTGAGTTGCAATGAACCCCTGCATTTCATACATTGTACATTTTAGGTGAAGGTAAATATGCATGATGAAGGAACTGCATATCAAAGGGGGTTTTAATGTTGATTGTCAACCGATAACATCCAAAATCAGGACACCAGACATTGGTCATGTTCTGCCAGGCTTTTTTTCAGGATATGGTTACATAGGAGGATACTGGAGAAGAACAACAGGGGGAAGTTTTCCCCACAGGTGTTAAATTCCAAAGGTGCAGAATTGCAGAATACTAGGGGGCCCTGGCTATACTGATCTGTTTTATGTTGCAGTTTTTGTTTAAGTCAGCTTTGACTTAGTTGTAGCCCATTTTCCTCTTGTTATGCAGACCCCCACCTGCCAAGAATGAGGCATATTAATTTTGTCATATGATCATTGATTTTAAAATTGCTGGGAAAAAGAGAAGACCTGTTACAATGGCTACCAGACACTTAGCTGAAAAACATTTGCATACTGTCAGACAGAGCTTGTGGAGACAAAAGGACCATTCCCTGACACATTCAACCCACAATGGATTTTGATCACCAGACATTGAAGGTGTAAGGAAGAACATTCCAGAGACTGCTAAGGTGATACAATCCACATAAGCCAAGACTGGTTAAACCAGCTGGTCACATGACCAACTGGCTGGTATAGGGTATTTTGAAGTAGCCACAGAGCTTTTGAACTCAGAAAGACTGTTTTGCTCCTGGACTGAAAAAGACATGTCCTGGCTGGCTCGCCACAACCTCTCCTGTCTGACTCTCTCACTCTTTCTCACAGAGCTTCAAATCCACTGATACATGATGCACCCACGCTAGCATGCATACACAAAACACACATGCCAATAGAGACAGAAAAGAGCAGAAGGAATAGAGTGAAAAGTTTGAGGCAATATCTGAAGATGGTTTTTTGTTACTGTTCCTCGCTGCAGAGTCGTTGATTGTAGGTAGGTATTGCTTTTTGTTGGTGCCCAGTATTCTTCTTAAACTTTGTTTGATGAAGGAGACTTTTCTCTCATGGGCTTCAGGTGTCTTCAGTGGATTTGGAGCTCTGTGAGAAGACAGGGAAAGAAGTTAACCATCTCCCCTTGATGTTCAATGGCATTACCATCGCTGAATCCCCCACTTTCAACATTCTGGGGGTTACCATTGACCAGAAACTGAACTGGACCAGCCACATAAATACTGTGGCTACAAGAGCTCATCAGAGGCTGGGAATTCTGCAGTGAGTAGCTCACCTCCGGACCCCCCAGTGCCTGTCCACCATCTACAAAGCACAAACAAGACTGTGATGGAATACCCTCCACTTGTCTGGATGAGTGCAGCTCCAACAACACTCAAGAACCTTGACACCATCTAGGACAAAGGAGCCCACTTGATTGGCATCACATCCACCACCTTCAACATTCACTCACTTCACCATCGATGCACAGTGGCAGCAGTGTGTATCATCTTCAAGATGCCTTGCAGCAACTCACCAAGGCTCTTTCAACAGCACCTTCCAAACCTGCAACCTCTACCACATAAAAGGACAAGGGCAGCAGATGCAAGTTCCCCTCGAAGCTACACACCATCCTGACTTGGAACTATATCACCATTACTTCACAGATGCTGGGTCAAAATCTTGGAACTTCCTTCCTAACAGCACTGTTGGTGTATATACACCCCAGGAACTGCAGCAGTTCAAGCATGCAGCTCACCACCACCTTCTCAAGGGCAATTAGGGATGGGCAATATATGTTGGCTTAAGCAGCGATGCTCACATCCCATGAAAAAATATTTAAAAAGTAAGTTGTGGGTTAAGGCCATTCCAGAGACTTGAGCACATAATCGAAGCTGGCACTTCAGTACAGTATTGAGGAAGCACTGCACTGTAGGAGGTACCAACTTTTGGATGAGACATTAAACTAATGCCCGGTCTGACCCCTCAGGTAGACAAATGAGATCCCCTGACTGGGGATCTTGGTGTCCCTCAACCAACTTTATTAAAATAGATTATCTGGTCATTTATTGTACTTCTGTTTCAGAGACCTTGCTATGCACATACTCTGCTATATGTCCCTAATTACAACAGTGATTATACGTCAAAAAGTACATAATTAGCAGGAAAGCATGTTGGGACTTTGAGGTCATGAAAGGTGATGCATAAATGCAAGCTTTCTTTTTAGGCACAAGGAACATGTTTAAACCCCTCTATGTGTTGTTTGCAACTGTCAAAATCTTTCTTTAACAGACTAAGGCAAACTTTGTAGAATTGATGGCTATTCAGTAAGCAATCATCTCGCTGGATTTCTGTTGTGTTTTTCACTGTGTTTGACATTTCCTCAAGTGAGGTAAAGGCTGTTCTCAACATCTTTTTGAACAAAACTTTTTCCAAAGCTATTTTTCTCTTTTAGATCCTCCCTTCTTTATCCCACATACAGTTCTCTAGCCAAGAGGACAGGCAGGTGACTTCCTTGTAGCTCCCAAGGTCTTTGTCTCAGTTCTGTAGTTATTTGCTGATTAGTAATGGCCTTCAGTGACTTTGCCAGTCCTTTCCCTTCCTCCTCACTTCCCTGTGTGGAAGTGGCCCTGCTTGAAAGCTCCCAATGATCACCCAGGCAACTTTAGGAACCCTGTATACTGAATAATTTCATGAACATTAAACAGAAACCAAGCACTTCTTCATGTAGACAAAACTAAATCCTATCACATATGGCAAAAGTTTTCTTATAAGCACTCACCCACTCCACTACCAGGTTGTCTTAGCCTGGACTTCTCTGCTTTATTAACAGTAGAACCCTGAGGAAAGAAACAAAGCACTAGCCATTTGAGAAAGTATGCACTGTTCACATAATTTTATTATATAACATAGGATATGATTATACTGCAACTTTAGCATTGCTTCAAAGTTGGAACATAAATTTAAAGTTAATGGGCTGGATTTTAAGATCAAAAAATGGAAGCCCGCCTGCCAAACAGAAGCTGCAATCTCCGCGCAGCAGCTCATTTAAATAGCCAGGGCCAATCACGTGGAGGGAGCGGGCTGTCCGTTGTCGGTAATGGTGTTAGCTGCTTGTGTGCAGCCAGCCCTACCGGCATATTTAAATTTTTAAAGAGACACCTCTCCAAAATTTATCAAATAAATTTCTAATGCCCCTTTCCCACCCAATTACATTAACTATTTGCCCTTCCCTCACCGAAACAATTACTTTTTAAATCTGACCTTCCCCCGCAAGACTGCACAAAGTTTAAAGTTCATCCCTTCCAACCATCCCCTACACCCATTACGTTTATTTGATCCCATGTCCCCCGCACTGAAAATCTTAACTCCTAGCCCCTGCCCACCAGTGTCACATCGGCTTTCCCCAGGCAAGGAATTGAACATGCCGGAGTGACCCCCACCACACTGGGGATTGCGGTGGGTCTGGAAAATTCCAGTTAAGTTTATTTAAATTTATTCATCCCGTTCATTTAAGTATTGTAATTTAGTCCCCGTCGCCCAGCAGTGGGGTGGGGGGGGAGCAGCGGGGGTGACATGGAGCCTTGCTGTCATCGGGAGAATCGGGCCAGGTCCTCCTGGTGTTGGCCTCTGTGGCAGATCTCTGTCGGAACAATCTTCCAGCACACCCCACCACGGAGCCTGACGTCGTGGGCTTGGTAAAACCCAGCCCAATGTGACAATGTAACTTTGCATTTGGACTTTTGCATTGCTTGTTTTCTTTTGGTGAATCTTTTATATTCATGTGTATCTGAGAGAGAACACAAATAAAATAGCTAAAAGGGGATAACTTAAAGAAAGGAAATCCAGGAAAATCTAATCTCATTTAGTTAAGGAGGAAAAGTGGGCTGAATTTTACCAGCCCCTTGATGCTATGGGTTGTGGCGGGGAGCCCAGAAAATGCTAATGGGAGCGGCCCGTCATGACTCACGATGCCGAGAAGGCCCCGCCGGAAAATAGCGGCAGTGGCGAGGCTTCGGAGCGGCCCCCCCCATCGGCAAATGGCAGGGCCTTCATTAAAATATTGAAATTAGCCACATTAACATGCAAATGAACTTACCTGCTGCTGCCAGCTGTCCAACACCAATTTTACCGCCAGCCGGCCACAACTCGCATGCCTTCGGAACTCTTTTGGAGTTCCGAGTTGAGACACTGGTGGGAAGGGCGGAGGAAGTAAATTAACAGGGCGGGCAGTGGGGGGTAGTGGGGAAAACTATTCCTATTGGTTGTGGGGATGGTGGGAAGGGGTTGAGGGTCAAAGATACTGAACTCCAGGGGGGAGGAAAGTTCATAATTTCAAAAAGGGTATTTTTGGGGGGATAGGTCAATTTATGTGTTTAGGACTCGGGGGCAGGGGGGTTGGTGGGAGAGGGGATTTAATGTTCCATTAAACGTTTATTAATGTTCTTAAGCTGGCCGACACCTTTAAATATTTAAATATGTCTTGAAGGGCTTGAAGCCCTTTAAAAATGGCGCCGGCGCTTGCACGATGGCGCCAGACACCGTTGCTGGGGATGCAGCGGCTGCCCCCTGTATGGCATATCGCAGGGGCTGTGCAACGGCACTTCCGTGTCAGAAGTCCGCCACCTTCACAGCAGATAAAATTCAGCCCAGTATGTAAACAACAGTTGTTTAGAAAAATAAATCCGATTGGAGAGGAGTGGTATGAGTCATTGCCCTTGATATCAAGGCAGCATTTGACCAGATATGGTATCAAGGAGTCCTAGCAAAACTGAGGTTAATAGGGGTTAAATTAAAAACCTCCCCTAGCTCGAGGCACATCAGATGGTGATGGTGGTTACCAGAGACCAATCATCAGTTCCAGGACAATGCTACAGGGAAACATTCATGGCCCAACTTCCTTCAGCTACTTCATCGATAGCTTTCCCTCCTCCATAAGGTCAGGACTGAGGCAGTTTATTCAGCTCTATTCCAATAATCTTCACTAATGAAGCAGCCTTTACCAACCTACAGCAAGATCTGGATAACATTCAAGCTTGGACTGACCATCTCAATCAACAGAAAGCCCAGTCATCACTCCTTTGGCCTTCACCACCACCATTGCCAAGTTGCCCCATCATCAAGGTTTGAACAGTCACCATTTACTCGAACCTTAACAGGAAATGCCTATATCAGCACTGGCTACAAAGGCGGGACAGAGGCTAGGTTTTCTTTGACAAGTGGCACAGTGGCGCAGTGGTTAGCACTGCAGCCTCACAGCTCCAGGGACCCGGGTTCAGTTCTGGGTACTGCCTGTGTGAAGTTTGCAAGTTCTGCCTGTGACCATGTGGGTTTCCGTCGGGTACTCCGGTTTCCTCCCACAGCCAAAGACTTGCAGGTTGATAGGTAAATTGGCCATTGTAAATTGCCCCTAGTGTAGGTAGGTGGTAGGAGAATGGTAGGGAATATGGGATTAATGTAGGATTAGTATAAATGGGTGGTTGTTGGTCGGCACAGACTTGGTGGGCCAAAGGGCCTGTTTCAGTGCTGTATCTCTAAATAATAAAAAATAAAAGTGGCTGACCTTCTGACCTGCAAAGCCTCTCCACCATCTACAAAGCTTACCAGAAGTTTGATGGAATACTCAGCACTCACCTAGTGGGCACCACTGCAACAGCCCTTGAGAAGCTCCAAGCCATCCAAGATGGAGAAGTTTGTTTGATCAACACCCCTTCCACTGGACTCAATACCCACCCACTCCACCATAAGTACACTATATAAAACTGTAGTTTATACTGCAGCAAATCATCACAGTTACTTTGACAACAGCTCCTTCCCCTGGAACTTCTGCCACTGAGAAGGAAAAGATCAACCAGATAGTGGAAAAATTATAACAAATAAAAACAGAAGGTCCTGGAAATATTCATTAGGTCTGGCAGCATCTGTGAAGAGAGAAACAGAGTTAACGGGCTGAATTTTATGAGCCCTCCGGCGTCAGGGGTCATGGCAGCAGGGCCCGGAGATTCTTCCGGGAGAGGCCTGCCGCGACCTCCGATGCCGAGAAGGCCCCGCCGTATTTTATCGGCAGCAGCAAGGCCTCAGTGTGGACACCTCCCCCACCCCACCCCACCCCCACCCCCACCCACACCTCCCCCCCCCCCGCTGATCGGTGGCAAGGCCTTCATCTGAATATGCAAATGAGATTAAAATGAAAGAATAATTATCTACCTGGTAGCGATGGCCGTCCCACATGCTATTCCGGCCACTGGCCGGAACTCGCACCTTAGGAACTCCATTCGGACTTCCGAGGCGTGACACTGGTGAGGAGGGGGGACGAGTGAAAATTTCAGGTCGGGGGAGGGTGAGAGAGAGGAGAACTATTGTAATTGGTTGTAGGGATGGTGGGAAGGGGTTGAGAGTCAACGGTGCTGAAGGTGGGGGGGTGAAATGTCGGCATATTAAAAAGTGGTTTTCAAAGGGGATAGGCCATCTTATTGATGGTGAACTCAGTGGGGAGGTGTGAAAGGGGATTCAAAGTTTAAATAAAATTCTATGTACAATTTTCATCCAGAGGGACCTTTAAAAATTTAAATTAAACTGCAGGGCTTGAAGCCCTCTAAAAATGGCACTTTCGCTGCACGGTGGCACCGGACACCACTGCTGGGGACGGAGTGGCCACCCCCCTACATCATCGGGGGCGGCCGTTCTGGCACCTCCATTTAAATGAGGCCCTGCATGAAATATCACAAGAGCTCAGAGGTGCACAAGTCACACACGCAGCTGCCTTCTTTACGGCGGTGAACTTATAAAATTCAGCCCAACATTTCTGATCTGTGACCTTTCATCAGTTCCATTTTGGTGGGGGTGGGGAATAGTGCGGCCATTTACTTTCTTTGTATTGTGGCGGGTTCAAATGTACAGGTCTGGTAGCCCTTTAAAAATGGTGCCAGCACCTGTGCAGAGGCAGCTGAAGGCATTGCTGGTGTTGCAGAGCCCACCCCTGCCACCTGATTGGAGGGATGGACCACCCAACGCATACAGATGATCCTCCATGTGCTCAATCGTGGTGGCATCGCGGCACAAGGCCTGCAGTTTTTTCACCTGCCGCCGCTCCCGGCAGTGGGAGAATGCAGTTCAGCCCTGGAGTGGTCAAACTTTGTTTACAGTCCATAGTAGCACAGAGGTTCATGGAACATGCAACAGGTCCCTTCATCCAGAGTCATTAATATAGATCATAAACAATTGAGGCTCCAGCACTCCTGATTGAGGTGTACAAAATCATGAGAGGTATAGACAGGGTGGATAGCAAGAAGCTTTTTCCCAGAGTGGGGGATTCAAATACTAGGGGTCACGAGTTCAAAGTGAGAGGGGAAAAGTTTAGGGGGGATATGCGTGGAAAGTTCTTTACGCAGAGGGTGGTGGGTTCCTGGAACGCGTTGCCAGCGGAGGTGGTAGATGTGAACACGATAGCGTCTTTTAAGATGTATCTAGACAGATACATGTATGGGCAGGAAGCAAAGAAATACAGACCCTTATAAAATAGGCGACATGTTTAGGTAGAGGATCTGGATTGGCGCAGGCTTGGAGGGCCGAAGGGCCTGTTCCTGTGCTGTAATTTTCTTTGTTCTTTGTGTTCACTGATCCCTCTGGCACTCCATTAGTTACAGTTTGCTAACCTGAAAATCCCCCATTTATTTCCTGTTTGTCAGCCAGTCCTCTAACCCTGCTAATATATCACCCCTGTCATGAAGGTGCTTCCATTATTAATATTTTTTGAGGACTCATGTTGAAAAGATTGTGAAAATTGATTCATTTGAAAGACTGAGATGATGTCTGGATTTGTTTTTTTTTTAAAAAGGGTTTACTGTAAGGACACCTTGGATTTTTTTTTAAAACACTTACTGGAAGAGACAATGAAGTGCTAAATAAACATAAGGAGCCTTGCTGGCTATTGGAGTTATTTAGAGAGAAGTTGCATGTCTAGGTTTATGGCTGTCAGGAGTTTGGCTTTCTGTTTTGGGACTTGAACTGTTTAAATGTTCATTTGGGCTGTAGCCTGCGAAGGAAGAAGCCACCCAACTCATCCTTTTCCACCTGTTTTTGAAAAGTCTTCTCAGAATCCAGTGTGATAGCTGAAACCACTGACGCAGTAATTCTCCCGAAAAGCCTACAAGACTACTCCTCGATATCTCCTGAATAGAACTGCTCCATAAAGATCCCAGTGACAGCTGTCTACATGCACCTGGATGCCAGACCAAAGGTCACCTGGAACATTCCATATCTTATCCTTTTTCTTCAAAAATTGACAATAACTTGACCAAAGTATTTACTTGAAAGTTTATCTCTGCGGAGTCAGTTTTTTCTTTTTTTTTCTTTCTTTAACCGGTGTGTGTACGCGCACAGATATTTTATTTTCATATTTCAAACTGGGTGTTAAGAAGCTTTGCATCTTTATTGAATAAGTCTTGTTTTAGAATAAATCAATAATTTTGTTGTTGGTGGAAACCTGGTTGGTGGAATTTTATTCTGAAACTAGTATAGATAAAGTATATAATTGGCCTCGTCAGTAACTGGGTAAACATTTAAACATATGTTGTGACCAGTGGGATTCGTGAAACTAGAGAAGACAGTGTACTCCTCCAACCTCAGTCATAACATCCCCAACATTGTGAGCTCTTATCTTGTATAGTAAAATTTTATGTGGCACCTTATTGAATGCCTTTTGGAAATCCAAATACACTACATCTACTGGTTCCCCTTTATCCACCCTGCTTGTTACGTCCTCAAATAACTCTAATAAATTTGTCAAAGACAATTTCCCTTTCACAAAACCATGTTGACTCTGCCTGATTGTATTGTGATTTTCTAGACGTCCTGCTACTACCTCTTTAGTAATGGATTTGAGCATTTTCCCAACAACAGACATCAGGCTAACTGAACAATAGGGCTGGATTCTATAAGCCTGACACCAAGGGACGCACACTAAAGAGCCGCCGCGATCTCAAGCATGGAGGCTCACTTAGATAGCCGGGATGGGCCACCCCCCCGATTATGTGGAGGGGCAGGCTGTCCATCCCCTGCAATGGCTTCAGCTATGCGCAAGCGCTGACGTCATTTTTAAAAGGCTGTTAGCCCTAGCGGCAAATTTAAATATTTAAAGGAAGAGTTATTGAAATTAAATAAATACATCTCTTTTGCCCCTCCCCCACCCCTGCCAATAACAATTCAAATAATTATTTGCCCTTTCCCTCCAAAACACTTACCTTTACCATCTGACCTCTCGCCCTGCAACTGCACAAACCTTAAACTATAACCCTTCCCACCATCCCCTACACCCATGATGCTAATTTGATCCTATTCCCCCACCCATACACTGAGAAACTTACCTCCTCCCCAGTGTTGTGCCTTGTTTCCCCAGACGGGGATCCGAATGCACGGCAGTGCCAGCCACTGGGGTGAAGATCACGGCGGGCCCTCAAGATCGTGGGTTAGTATATGTCAATGTATTATTTTTATTAATTTGAATATGCTTATTGTGGTCCCATCACCCAGCAGCAAGGGGGCTGCCACGAAACCTCACTGCCACCGGCAATATCGGGCCAGGCCCCGCTGGTAGCAAGGTCCATGCCAGGCCTCATCCAGGGCCATCTTCAGCCCACCCACCCCCCCCAGATCCCAATGTCAAGGGCTCTATAGAATCCAGCCCATAGTTTCTTGCTTTCTATCTCCCTCCTTTCTTGAACAGAGGTGTTACATTTGAGGTTTTCCAATCTGCTGGGACCTTTCCAGAATCTAGGGAATTTTGGAAGATTACAGCCAATACATCCACTAGCTCTGCAGCCACTTCCTTTAAGACCCTCTGATGCAGGCCAGCAGGTCCAGGGGACTTGTCATCCTTTAGTCCCATTCATATTCCCATGACCTTTTCTTTAGTGATAAGGATTGTTTTATGTTCTTCCCTCCCTTTTGCCTCCTGATTTTCTAGTATTCTTGGGATGCTTTTTCTGTCTTCTGCTGTGAAGATGGATACAAAATACTTGTTCAAAGCCTCTGCCATTTCCTCATTTCCCAATATTAATTCCCCAGTCTCATCCTCGAAGGGACCAATGCTCACTGTAGCTACTCTTTTCCTTATTATATATTCATAGAAGCTTTTACTGTCTGTTTTTAATATTTCTTGCTAGTTTTCTCTCATACTCTTAAAAACCCATCCTTCTGACTTGATGGAACAGTTTGCTTATTCAGTGATTGTAGATAATACCTTGTTTTCTTTCTCACCAAGTTATTATGCTTATTAATTCTGTTACGGGTGTTGTACTTTGTACTGCTAAATATAAAGGAAATGTGGAAGAAATTACAAAACAGATTACTTGATATTTGACTTTTGGATCCCTGGGAAAATGTATTTTCGAAGAGTCTGCTTATCAAGTTATTGCAACGTGGCTGACTTGATGAAATCACTTTGATGGTCAGTAAAAGATGTTTTTAATTATATTGAGCTTAATCTTGTGCCTAATTAAGTTGGGAGAGGTGGGGAGGGGTGAGACCATGCAGCAAGGAAAGATAACAACTGCAATGCAGTGTTCTATTAGAATCTGGCAGATTCTATGCTTTAACGTCAAAGTGAATAATCCTTCTCTCACCCCTGTCCAAAACTTTGCAGAGGAGTTAGTCTTGTACTGATTATTTCCTGACTCCTTGAACCACTGCTCCCATTCCCCACCACCACCACCACCACCACCACCACCCTGGGCACCCTTTAAATAAAATCGTTGTATACTTGAACTTTGTAGAAAATGTAAACATTCCAGCCACACTATATTTTATACTATACATACATTTAAAATTTAAACCATTGAGAGGAGATTAGATATACATAAAGCTCTCAATAAACTACAAAATAATTGCTCATTAAACCAGGTAGTATGAATAAGGAGACTGCCTGGTTTAATCCATACTGCAGTTACCAGTTTAGAACTGGGTGCTGGAGTATACATGCAACATAAGGACTTGGTGCTGTAGGATCACAGAACACCTAGTGGATTCTCCCACCTGTATCCTGCAAGTGTTTACTAAATAGCCATGACTCAATTTATATTAGTGTGACTAATAAAAAAAGGAGTCCATTGTTCAATTGACAAATATCCATTCACCAAAACTAGGAAGCAGAAGACAGTCTATGATCCACAACTGTGTTATTCTCAATCCACAGTTCAGTACAAATTCTAGTTTCTACTCTTCCATTCTGAACTTACTCCCTGTCCATAACTAACTGACTGCCTGATTGCTTGGGGGGGGGAGAGAGAGTGGGGAGAACCCATCCCTTAAATACAAGCGGCAATAAGCATCACCTGCTCTCTATTAACTCTGAAGTAAATCCCAGTTAATTAAAGGGACCAGCATTTTCAACATAGTCATCCATAAACATTTTATCTATTCAAATGGGGTAAAAAAGTATGAAGCACCGAGCCCCACAATTCAGTGAGCTATTTAGCCAATAAGAAAGAGAAGGATGAACAAACTAGCATTTATATAGCACCTTTCTCCAAGTGTTTCACAACCAATGAAGTTCTTCAGAATTGTCGTCACCATTGTAATATAGGCAGAGGCCTTTGCATTGCATATTTTGTCTTGATTGTTGTACTTTGTCAAGGGACAGATTGTCTGTCACCGTGGACCCAAGGTAGCACAATTTGCTAACCACTTTCAATGGGATGTTATTTAGTGTGATCAGGGCAGAGATGCAACACCTTGTCCCATGACCAAAGTTTTCTTGGCACTTATAGTCAAGGAGAACAAGACATAGGCACAGAAGAGACAGTCCATGAGACAATCTGTCCCTTGATGCAGAGCTTAATATACGCATAGGGAAAGCAGCTACCACCTTTGGCCAACTTGCGAAACGCGCATGGTATAACACCAAGCTGACCCTTAGGAGCAAGCTCATGGTTTATAAGGTCTGTGTTCTCAGCACTTTGCTGTTGTGAAACATGGGCGAATTACAGCTACCAGGAAAAGAAGCTCAATAATTTCGATCTTCGCTGTCTGTGGTACATTATGGGTATATCCTGGCAGGATAAAATCACAAATGTAACAGTCCTCTCAAAGGCAGAGCCCCCAAGTTTGTTGGCACTAATCAAACAGAGGCGGCTTCAGTGGCTCGGACACGTCTGCAGGATGGAAGACGGTTGCATACCGTTGCTAAGTTCATACCTTCTTTATGGTGAGGTAGCCGGGGCCAGATGACCAGTGGGGCACCTGAAACTCCACTTTAAACATGATTGCAAGCATGACATGAAGGCCCTAAATGTCGACTATTGCACTGGCAGTCACTAGCTGGTGAGAGAGGGAAATGATGATACATCCCTGTGGACTGGTGTGCACTACCACGATGACCAGTTGCTACAGCAGCTTGGCAACAGGCACCAACGTCAAAAACAACTCACAGCATCACTTGATAGCTTCACATGCAATACTTGTGGCAGAACCTGCCTCTCAAGGATTGGCCTACACAGTCATCAACAAAGTTGCACCAAGAGAGGACACCCCACTTAAATGGATTGTTTGTTGCATGTCCATCATCATTTATTGATGGAAGGATGCCAACCTACCTGTTGTACTTTGACAAGCAAGCTTGTTAATGCAGTGTCAAATTGTTTGATCTTGTTGTTTGTGTTAGAACCTGCTCGTATTGGTGGGCTGCATTTTACTGATCTTATGATTGTGAACAGAGTTTTGCACCATCAAAATGCTCATAACAGCAACAAAGAGAGAGGACTAGAGATTATAGTGCAAGATTATCAAAATCCAAAAATTGACTGCATATTTAATCACACACGAGCTCTTTTTACAATACGATCATAATCTTTTACTGCATTCTAAATTCACTGACTAAACTTAATTACATGCAGGCATCTTGCCAACACCAACACAGAATATGGCAATGATGTAAATCATAAAAAGTAACTGCTATATATTACTGTATAGGGTGTTGTTTTGTTCCTTGCATAATTCTAATCATGTATGAAAGACTTCTTTTAGAAATTCAATGATGTATTTTGTGTCGAGATTGATTCCATGATACACTGACTATAAATTGTGATTATAATAAATGAATGTTCCAAAATATTTGGTTTATTTTGGAATGGGGGATAGAGGTTAAGTATTAGATGCAGCTAAGTTCATTAATCAGAACAAGGGCCACAATTCTAAATGGGATATTCGTGGATTCATAGAAATTACAGCAGAGGCTAGTCAACCCATTGCATCGATACCATTACAAAGTGCTCACCTGGGAGTATCTACTTTCCCATTACTCTTCCTATTTGGTCATTATTTTAAATATTTACTTTTTAAATACTTATCCAATTTAATTTTAAATTGCTATTATATTTTTCTTTTTTATGGATTCTGATAAACTTGTGCCATAACTGCAATAGTTATAAACAGTCCAGCTCTCCCCAAAATGATCTGCACCTCCCTCTTTGTAACTGATTATTTAATAGGAAAATGATGGTAGTACAAGACTACATTAATCAAAAGTATTATAAATATCAATTATTTCAGAATAAAACCTTGCTTTGCTGTGCAGTTAATGATGGCTTATGGACATTGCTGGCAAGGCTAGCATTTATTGCCCTTGAGAAGGTGTTGGTGAGTTGTCTTCTGTGGTGAAGCCTCCCATAGCACTGTTAAGCAGGATTTTGACCCAGGTACAATGAAGCAACAGGCACAACTGTTGCCAACTTAGGCTGGCATGCGACTTGGAAGGGAACATGTGGGTGGTGGTGTTCCCATGCACCTGCTGCCCTTGTCCTTCTAGATGGTAGAGGTCATGCATTTGGGAGGTGCTGTCAAAGAAGCCTTGACGAGTTGCTGCGGTGCATCTTGTTTAAGGTGGTGGATGGGGTGCCAATCAAATGGACTGCTTGTCCTGTATCATGTCAAGCTTCTTGAGTGTTGTTGGTGCTGCACTCGATCAGGCAAGTGGAGAGTATTCCATCACACTCCTGACTTGTGCCTTATAGATGGTGGAAAGGCTTTGGGGAGTCAAGTGCGTCACTCACCACAGAATTCCCAAACTCTGAACTGCTCAATATTTTTGTGGCTGATCCGGTTAAGTTTCTGGCCAATGGTGACCCACAGGATGTTGATGGTGGGGGATTCAACAATGGTAATGCCATTGAATGTCAAGGAGAGTTGGCTAAATTCCCTCTTGTTTTATATGGTTATTGCCTGGCACAAATGTTACTTCCCACTTATCAGCCCAGGCCTGAATGTTGTCCAGGACTTTCTGCATGCAGGCATGGACTGTCTCATTATCCGAGGAGTTGCAATCATCAGAGAACACCACCCTTCTGATTTTATAATGGAGGGACAGTCACTGATGAAGCAGCTGAAGATAATTGGGCCTGGGACACTGCCCTGAGGAATTCCTGCAGCAATGTCCTGAGGTTGAGATGATTCGCTTCCAAAAACTACAACCTTCTTCTGGGATTTACGACAATACGGTAGTTTCATAGTCATCATTACTGATACAAGCTGCTTAATTCCATATTTATTTAATTAATTGATTGAATTTAAATTCCCCAGCTGCCGTGATGAGATTTGAACTCATGTCTCTGAAAAAATAGCCCAGGTCCAGTAACATAACCAACTATGCTGCAATGCACCTGTATATTGCTTATTTGCATTCGTTATTAACCATATCTTTTAGTTTTTGAACAGTTGTAGAAAAAGTTGAACCTGATCAACAATTGAAATTTTGAAATTTCCTGCTGGTGAATGGCCTTGAGCCTGTAATAACATTATTTCCAAAACTGTTGCGAACATACTTGACAATTTTCAGTTTATTCAGTGAATATTTACATCAGAAATGAGCTTCCACTACTAGCAGTTTTGTGTTGAAAAGCTGTGTATTGACTGTTCTTTATCCTGGAAATGTTAGTGGTGCTGTTTCTTTTTTTTATTATTCGTTCATGGGATGTGGGCCTCGCTGGCTAGGCCAGCATTTATTGCCCATCCCTAATTTCCCTTGAGAAGGTGGTGGTGAGCTGTCTTCTTGAACCGCTGCAGTTCCTGGGGTATAGGTACAAGGAAGGGTTCCAGCATTTTGACCCAGCGACAGTGAAGGAATGGTAATATAGTTCCAAGTCAGGATGGTGTGTGACTTGGAGGAGAACTTGCAGGTGGTGATGTTCCCATACATCTGATGCCTTTGTCCATCTACATGGTAGAGGTCACTGGTTTGGAAGGTGCTGTCGAAGGAGCCTTGGTGAGTTTCTGCAGTGCATCTTGTAGATGGTACACACTGCTGCCAATGTGCATCAGTGGTGATGGGAGTGAATATTGAAGGTGGTGGATGTGGTACTAATCAAACAGGCTGCTTTGTCCTGGATGGTGCCGAGCTTCTTGAGTGTTGTTGGAGCTGCATCCATCCAGGCAAGTGGTGAGTATTCCATCACACTCTTGACTTGTGCCTTGTCGATGGTGGACAGGCACTGGGGAGTCAGGAGGTGAGTTTCTTGCCACAGAATTCCCAGCCTCTGACCTGCTCTTGTAGCCACAGTATTTATGTGGCTGGTCCAGTTCAGTTTCTGATCAATGGTAATCCCCAGGCTGTTGATAACGGGGCATTCAGCAATTGTAATGCCATTGAACATCAAGGGGAGATTGTTAGATTTTCTCTTGTTTAAGATGGTCATTGCCTGGCACTTGTGTGGCACGAATGTTACTTGCCACTTATCAGCCCAAGCCTGGATGTTGTCCAGATCTTGCTGCATCTGGACACAGGCTTCTTCAGTATCTGAGGAGTCGTGAATGATGTTGAACATTGTGCAACCATCAGTGAACATTCCCACTTCTGACCTTATGATGGAGGGGGGGTCATCATGAAGCAGATGAAGATGGTTGGTCTAGGACACTACCCTGAGGAACTTCTGCAGTGATATCCTGGGACTGAGATGATTGACCTCCAACAACCACAACCATCTTCCTTTGTGCTAGATATGACTCCAACCGGTGGAGAGTTTTCCCCCAGATTCCCATTGACTCCAGTTGTGCTAGGGTTCCTTGATGCCATACTTGGTCAAATGCTGCCTTGATGTCAAGGGCAGTCACTCTCACCTCACCTCTATAGTCCCCTAGACCACTCAACAGCAGAAATCAAGCAGTAACATATAGAATAAGTATTCTGGCTCTTATTCATAAAACAACCATTATAAATGATTTTCAAAGTTTTGTTCAAAAACCTAAAAAAAATGTAGTTACCAAAGTTGAGAGTGGTGAGTTATTTATAGAAAGCCAAAGTAGAATGGCAGGGGGATGGGAATCTGAGCAGGGAGACAGAGGAGGGGAAACAAGGATAGAAATGAAAGACAGAAGGACAAGAAGCAAAAGTGGAAGGCACAGAAAACAAGGGCAGAAAACAAATGGGGCCATAGTGCAAAATAAAGCTAAGATTGCTAACAATGTTATAAAGACAAGTCTAAAGACATTGTGTCTTAATGCGCAGAGCATTCGCAATAAGTTAGATGAATTAACAGCGCAATTAGATATAAATGGTTATGATATAGTTGCGATTACAGAGACATGGCTGCAGGCTGACCAAGGATGGGAACTAAACATCCAGGGGTATTCAATATTTAGGAAGGACAGGTAAAAAGGGAAAGGAGGTGGGGTGGCGTTGTTAGTAAAGGAGGAAATCAATGCAGTAGTGAGGAACGATATTGGCTCGGAAAATCATGATGTGGAATCTGTATGGGTGCAGCTAAGAAACACCAAGGGGCAGAAAACGTTTGTGGGGGTTGTCTATTGGCCCCCAAACAGTAGTGGAGATGTAAGGGATGGCATTAAACAGGAAATTAGAGATGCATGCAATTAGGGTACAACTGTAATCATGGGTGACTTTAATCTACATATAGATTGGTCAAACCAAATTAGCAATAATACTGTGGAGGAGGGCACTGCATATAGACTGGACAAATCAAATTGGCAAGGGTAGCGTGGAAGACGAATTTGTAGAGTGCATCAGGGATTGTTTCTTAGAACAATAAGTTGCAGAAACTACCCAGGAACAGTCTATTTTAGATTTGGTAATGTGTAATGAGCTAGGATTAATAAGAGATCTCATATTTAAGGATCCTGTAGGGGGAAGTGATCATAACATGGTAGAATGTCAAATCCAGTTTGAGGGCGAGCAACTCGGATCTCAAAGCAGTGTCTTCAACTTAAACAAGTGCGATTACAGAGGTATGAGGAAAGAGTTGTCTAAAGCGGGCTGGGAAAATAGACTACAGGGAAAGTCAGTCGAGGAGTAGTGGCAGACGTTTAAGCAGATATTTCATAATACTCAGCAAGCATTTATTCTGGACAGAAAGAAGGACTTGATGAGAACAATGAAGCACCCGTGGATAACAATGGAAGTTAAGGAGAGTATCAAATCAAAAACAAAGGCATACAAATTGGCAAAAGCTAGTGGTAGGCCAGAGGATTTGGAATTTTTTAGAAACGAGCAGCGGATGACTAAAAAACTAATAAAGAGGGAGAAAATTGATTGAGAGTAAATTGGCAAGAAATATAAAAACAAACAGTAAGAGCTTCTACGAGTATATAAAAAGGAAGAGAGTAACTAAAGTAAGTGTGGGACCCTTACAGGATGAAACTGGGGAATTAATAACAGGGAACAGGGAAATGGCAGATAACTTAAACCAATATTTTGCATCGGTCTTCACGGTGGAGGACACTATAAACATCCTGACAATAACAGATGATCAAGGTGTAAATAGGAGGGAGAAACTTGTAACAATCTCTATCACAAGGGAAAAGGTGCTGGACAAACTGATGGGACTAAAGGCAGGCAAGTAGCCAGGACCTGATGGCCTGCATCCAAGGGTTTTAAAAGAAGTGGCTGCAGAGATAGTGAAGGCACTGGTCATAATATACCAAAACTCACTGGATTCCGGTAGAGTACCAGCAGATTGGAAAACCACTAATGTAACGCCCCTATTCAAGAAAGGAGGGAGACAAAAAGCAGGAAACTATAGACCAGTTAGCTTAACATCTGTCATTGGGAAAATGCTAGAGTTCATTATTAAGGAAGAAATAGCAGGACATTTAGAAAAACGTAATGCAATCAAACAGAGTCAACATGGTTTTATGAAAGGAAAATCAAGTTTGACAAATTTGTTAGAGTTCTTTGAGGATATAACTAGCAGAGTGGATAAAGGGGAACTGGTAGATGTAGTGTATTTGGATTTTCAGAAGGCGTTCAATAAGGTGCCACATAAAAGATTATTGCACAAAATAAGAGCTCAAGGTATTGGGGGTAATGTGTTGGTATGGATTGAAGATTGGCTCACACACAGAAGGCAGAGAGTCGGGATCAATGGGTCTTTTTCAGGTTGGAAAGCCGTAACTAGTGGGGTGCCACAAGGATCAATCCTAGGACCTCAACTATTTACTATCTATATCAATGACTTGGCGGAAGGGACAGAGTGTAGACTATCCAAATTTGCTGATGATACAAAAATAGGTGGGAAGGTATGCTGTGATGAGGACATAAAGAATCTGCAAAGGGATATAGATAGGTTAATTGAGTGGGCAAAAACTTGGCAGATGGAGTTCAATGTGGGAAAGTGAGGTCATCCACTTTGGTAGGAAGAATAAAAAGGCAGATTATTATTTAGATGGAGAAAGACTATAAAATACTGCAGTAAAGAGGGATCTGGGTGTTCTTGTGCATGAAACACAAAAGGTTAGCATGTAGGTGCAGCAAGTAATTAGGAAGGCAAATGGAATTTTGGCCTTTATTGCTAGGGAGTTAGAGTTTAAAAATAGGGAAGTCTTGTTACAACTGTACAGGGTGTTGGTGAGGCCACACCTGGAGTACTGCGTACAATTGTGCTCCCCGTATTTAAGGAAGGATATACTAGCATTGGAGGCAGTTCAGAAAAGGTTCACGAGGCTGATTCCTGGGATGAAGGGGTTGTCTTATCAAGAACGACTAAACATGTTAGGCCTTTATTTATTGGAGTTTAAAAGAATGAGAGGTGATCTGATTGAAACATATAAGATTTTAAGGGGGCTTGACAGGGTAGATGTTGAGAATATGTTTCCACTGGTGAGGGTATCTCAAACTAGGGGACATAAATACAGAATAAGGGGGCACACATTTAAAACTGAGATGCGAAGAAATTTCTTCTCTCAGAGGGTGGTGAATCTCTGGAATTCTCTACCTCCCAGAGTTGTGGAGGCTAGGTCACTAAATGTATTTAAGGAGGAGGTAGATAGATTTTTCAAATCTCGGGGAGTCGGGTATGTGGAGCAGGCCCGAAAGAGGAGTTGAGGCCTGGGACAGATCAGCCATGATCTTACTGAATGGCGGGGCAGGCTTGAGAGGTTGAATGGCCTACTCCTGCTCTTATTTCTTATGTTCTTACGTTCTGTCTTCACAAAGAAGGACATAAATAACCTCCCAGAAATGTTAGGGAACCAAGGATAATAAGAGGGAGGAACTGAAGGAAATCAGTATTAGTAAAAAAAACGTGCTAGGGAAATTAATGGAGTTAAAGGCTGACAAATCCCCAGGGCCTGATAACCTAAATCCCAGAGTACTAAAGGAAGTGGCCCTGGAAATAGTGGATGCATTGGTGGTCATCTTCCAAATTACTATAGACTCTGGAGCAGTTCCTACAGACTGGAGGGTGGCAAATGTAACCCCACTATTTAAAAAAGGAGGGAGAGAAAAAACAGGGAATTACAGACTAGTTAGTCTTACCTCAGTAGTGGGGAAAATGCTAGAGTCTATTATAAAGGATGTGATAGCAGAACACCTGGAAAGCATAAGCAGGACTGGACAATGTCAGCATGGGTTTACAAAAGGGAAATCATGCTTAACAAATTTACTGGAGTTGTTTGAGGATGTAACTAGTAGAATAGATAAGGGAGAAACAATGGATGTGGTGTATTTGGATTTTCAGAAGGCTTTTGATAAGGTCCCACATAAGAGGTTAGTGTGCAAAATTAAAGCACATGGGTTTGGGGGTAATATACTGGCATGGATTGAGAATTGGTTGACGGACAGGAAACAGAGTAGGAATAAACAGGTCTTTTTCCGGGTGGCAGGCAGTGACTAGTGGGGTACCGCAGGGATCAGTGCTTGGGCCCCAGCTATTCATAATATATATTAATGACTTGGCTGAGGGAACCAAATGTAACATTTCCAAGTTTGCAGATGACACAAAGCTGGAGGAGAATGTGAGCTGTGAGGAGGATGCAAAGAGGCTCCAATGTGATTTGGACAAGTTGGGTGAGTGGGCAAATGCATGACAGATGCAGTATAACATGGATAAATGTGAGATTATCCACTTTGGTTGTAAAAACAGAAAGGCAGATTATTATCTGAATGGTGATAGATTGGAAAAGGGGGAGGTGCAACGAGATCTGTGTGTCCTTGTACACCAGTCACTGAAAGCAAGCATTCAGGTGCAGCAAGCAGTTAGGAAGGCGAATGGTATGTTGGCCTTCATTGCAGAGGATTTGAGTGCAGGAGCAAGGATGTCTAACTGCAGTTATACAGGGCCTTGGCGAGACCACATCTGGAGTATTGTGTGCAGTTTTGGTCTCCTTATCTGAGGAAGGATGTTCTTGCCATGGAGGGCGTGCAAAGAAGATTTGCTAGGTTGATTCCTGGGATGGCAGGATTGACGTATGAGGAGAGATTGGGTCGACTAGACCTACATTCACGAGAGTTTAGAAGAATGAGAGGGGATCTCATAGAAACCTATAAAATGCTAACAGGTCTAGACAGGCTAGATGCAGGGAGGATGTTCCCGATGGCTGGGGAGTCCAGAACCAGGGGTCACAGTCTCAGGATACAGGGTATGCCATTTAGAACCGAGATGAGGAGAAATTTCTTCACTCAGAGGGTGGTGAACCTGTGGAATTCTCTACCACAGAAGGCAATGGAGGCCAAGTCATTAAATATATTCAAGAAGGAGATAAATATATTTCTTAATGCCAAAGGGATCAAGGGATATGGGGAGAAAGCGGGAACAGGGTACTGAATTAAACGCTCAGCCATGATCTTTTTTGAATGGCGGAGCAGGGCTGAAGGGCCGAATGGCCTACTCCTGCTCCTATTTTCTATGTTTCTGTCAGGAAGACCTATCTCTTCCAGAATTTATATGGACAGAGTGCCAATGTAAATCAGTACAACAATAAAGGTGAAGCACAACAGAATACAAACATGGCATTTTGTTGCTATTCTGTCCCTCTCCTACGTCTTTCACCTCTCTCCTATGTGAAGTAAGTTAGGAATTTTGATTCTGTGCCAGGTGTGTAGAAATGGAAACCATAGAATCATACAACATAGCAGGAAGCCATCATGTCTGTGACAGATCTTTGAAAGAGTTATCCAATTAGTTCCTCTGGTGCTCTTTCCCCATAGCTTTGCAAATTTCTTCATTTTCAAGTATTATCCCAATTTTCTTTTGAAAGTGACGATTGAATCTGCTTCCATCACGTTTGCAGGTAGTGCCTTCCAGGAAATCCTTGGTTCAATTTTTCAAAAAAAAATTACTGCCAGGTTATACAAAATGGTGTAAATTTGTAAACAGTCCTCGTTCGGCTCCCAAAGGTACAACCTATTGATTCTTTTAAGTGTCCTGGATAAAATAATTCCTTGGGTTTTCTATCACTTTTGGAAATAATGGGCTGAATTTTACTAGCCCTCCGGCATTGGGGATTGTGGCAGGGGGACCCAGAAAATTCTTCCGGGAGAGGCCCACCACAATGCCCGATGCCGAGAAGGCTCTGCCGCATTTTACCAATGGTAGCGAAGCCTCGGTGTGCGCCCCTAGACACCCGCCGCTCAGAGGCAGGGCCTACATGTGCCTAATAAAATTTATGCAAATACATGTTAATTAACTTAACTGGACCGGGCAGCCATCCTACGCCAATATTCCAGCTGGTGGCCGAAGTCCTGTGACTTCAGATCCCCGTTTGGGTATTCAAGATGAAATGCTGGTGGAGGGGGGGGGGAGGAGTTTAATTTTCAGGTTGGTGGGAGGGGAACAGAGGAAACTTATTCCATTGGCTGAGGGGATGGTGGGAAGGGGTTGAAGGGCAAAGATCATAAAGTTTGGGGGTGAAAGGTCAGGACTGGCATAAATCTTTTTTTTTGGGGGGTAGGAGGGAAATAAATGTATTGGTTGATGATTGGGGGGGTGGAAGAGGGGCTTTGATGTGTACTTTACTGTTTTTATTTAAATTAAAGGTAATGTTCCCTTTAAAAATTAGAATTGCCAGTAAAGGCTTGAGACCTTTAAAAATGGTGGCACCATGGTGGTTGCCCAGAACGGAGTGGGTGCCCCTGATGACATAGAGGGGTCGGCCACTCCGCGCCCTCCATTTAAATGAGCCCTCGAGTGAAACATCGTGAAGGCTGAGTGACGGTAGATCCCTGCAAGCTGACAGGCATCTTCAAAGTGCGCTGTCGTGATTTGTGGCCTGCTCATAAAATTTAGCCCAATTTAACAATTCCAGAAACTATATATAAATATAGAGAAATTCTTTTTGTCCATTTGGAACTTCTATGCATAAAATATGCAATGGCAATTTCCTAGAATGGTATCAGGGATGAAAGATTTCAGTTAATTAAAGAAACTAGAGTAGCCCTCTCTTCCTTAGAGCAGAGAAGGTTGAGATTTGATAAGGGTATTCAAAATCATGAAGGACTTTAAAAAAATGAGGAGTAGCTGTTTCCAGCGGCAGAGTTGTTAGTGACCAGAGGACACAGTTATAAAGGGAATTGATAAAAGAACCAGAGGTGGCATGAAGAAAAACATTTTTATGTAGCAAGTTATGGTGATCTGGAATGCACTGGGTTTTTAAAAATTCTTTTGTAGAATTTGTTGCCCATCCCTAATTGCCCTTGAGAAGGTGGTGGTGAGCTGCCTTCTTGAACCACTGCAGTCCATCTGGTGTGGGTACACCCACAGTATTGTTAGGGAGGGAGTTCCAGGATTTTGGTGGCAGCAGAGTCAATAATGACTCTCAAAAGAGAATTTGATAAATACTTGAAAAGGAAAAATTTTCTACAGGGGTATGGGGAAAGAGCAAGCACGTGGGACTAATTGGAAGGCTCTTTCAAAGAGCAGGCACAAGCATGATGGGCCAAATGGCCTCCTGTGCTGTGTCATTCTGTGCTTCTATAAAGGAATACCTCAAAGATTTTTGGTGAGGTGGTGGGAGTGGTGGTTGGGGTAGAGGAAATTAATTGAAAAACTGGTTAATAATAAAATCCACAGTAATCTGTTATGTTTTGTACCCCAAGCATGAAGAAACTAGACTCATGATTTCTGTGTGTGTAGGTTTTATTCACATAGCTGCCCGGATCTGTCTTAATTTCACTTTTGGAAACACACCCTCTCAGGGTTGACTGACAGCATGGTGAGCAGTCTTACAAACACAGCATAGAGCAATCAAGTACAACATAATCCAGGTTGGAAAATGTTACTGGATCAGAAGTTGGTTGTAATATAGGAGTCATCGAATATTAATGCAAGTAATGCCAGAACAGGCAGAGGTAATGACTGGTCCATAGAGTTAATTTTCAACAATGACCAGTGCACTGAAACTAAATATAAGCTAGTTAAAACTCGAGTATCGTAGTTGACTTACCACTTATGTCTGAACAATGTTGCAAAGTTCTTTTCTGGGGGGGAAATACAGCCAGAATGAAGAGTCATCAGAATATACTTGGACCTTACATTGGTCAGACTACATAGGGTCTCTTAATTTCTGGTTACCATGCTACAAAAAACAAATGCAACAAACCTTGGAGTAGTGCACTGAAGAGCAACAAAAATTATCCTAAGTATAAAGGGGATGAGCTATGAGGAAAGATAGAAAGAAAAACTTAAGCTCTACTATTAAGAAAAATGGTTGCAAAGGTCTCCATGAGGCATACAAAATAATAAACAGAATATTTTCACATTAAGATAGAAGACCAAAACATTTTTAATTTAGTAATTTAATAAAAACATATTTCTTTGCTCGAGTGTTTTGAATATTTGCCAATCCGTCAGACAGACAATAAAGAACATATGTCAAAAAAGCCACATCTAGCAGTATAGTGGAATCCCCACCAGTCTCACTTCTGATGCTTCCAGTGTGCTAAACACCTGTGTGAGCCAATGGCACATTATTACGAGGGAATGGAAGTGGAGCTCACCAACTATGAAATTTTTGGTTTCCTTACATTAACTGGTTGTAAAATGATTAGCTGTGGTAAGGAAAGAGGCCAGTTTAGAAACTGCCAGTTGTTCCATTTCAGCTGGACCTGCCAGCACTGGTTTGTCCAATGCCACAAATACCTCCCCTTTCCCAACTAGTAGGTGCTCCAGTGGTCAGGCATGTACGCTGCCAGCAAAGAGGGAGCCCCACTCTGCCATTGTGATGACTATGGAGTGGAATCAAAGACTTTTACCCCACTCCTACCCCCATACATCTAATATAGAAACAGCTAGCTGACAGAAGATCCACTGAGCTGACTTATCCAGGAAAAGGTGTAGAAACCCATGTGTTGGATTGTGCTGGAATGCAGTTACAAAGTTCACCCCATGTACTGAATTCTTCCCGTCCTCTAGAATTAGTTCAGATTACCTCTTGGGCCAAAAGATGTCAAATTATTTCTTTAGGAATTCATTGTGTTAGCAGTGAGCACATTCCACATTTGACAGAGGATCCATGATGCACAGCAGGTGTAAAAGTCAGCAATTCCAGACTGCAAGACCCCGGCACAGAATTTGACAGCATCAGCTATTTATTCACTGCAACATCTCATTGAGCACAAAAAGAAAACAGGCCAAGTATGAAAGTTGAATCACAGTGACCTATCACAGATGCTAGCACTGGACTTAGAGGGACAAAGGGCTGAGAGCAGGTCACATGCCTGCCAACTGGGTCAAGAAACAACATTTGGAATGAAGGAATCTAAAGGAGAAAAGCACTCAAGATGTAGGATAATAAATAATATATATTATAGGATGTCCTAAAAGGAATATTCTGTAGTATTAAATGTGAAGACTTTTGATCACTTTACTAAAAAAAAAACACAGCTTTTTTCGATTTTCCAGTAGTATTACAATGTCCAAAACTATAGAACTTTTTGCAAATATAACCAGGCCAAAAGTTTAAGACAGCCTACTCTACACCACCATCCACATCCTCCTCCTAGCCATCCAGCCAACTTCAGCCAAATGTACCAAAGCACAAAATCTGACTGCAAACACTGAAAAAATAGAACATTTCTATGATAAATAGTTTACTATTGTAACACAGCAGAAAATCACATCCGCCATCTTGAAAGCATGTTTTATTATTGTTGAGTGGTATTTAATGATCATGTTCAATTATTATTGATCATAGCGATTTTAAAACTGCGAAATCCTAGATCTTTTGCAGAAGGGATCTCATTTTAGCTAGTATATTAAGTACATATAGTAATTATTCAAATCTGCACACCAAAAATGTGTTACAAATTTAGTGCAGTTAGCACTTGTGGTATGAATCGACATCTTCCATCAATGAATGATGATGGACATACAGCAAACAATCCATTTAGCTGGGGTGTCTTCTCTTGCTGCACCTTTACTGATGGCTGTGAAGGCCAATCCTTGAGAGGCAGGTTCTGCCACAAATGCTGCACATGAAGCTGCCAAGTAATGTGTGGGTTATTATTTTTGACATTGGTGCCTGTTGCCAAGCTGCTGTAACTACTGGTCATCGTGGCAGTGCACACCAGTCCACAGGATGTGGTGCCATTTCCCTCTTTCACAAGCTAGTGACTCCCAGGTGCGATAGTCGACATTTAGGACCTACATGTCATTCTTGCAAGCATCCTTGAAGGGGAGCTTTGGACACCCCATTGGTCGTCTGGCCCCGGCTACCTCACCATACAGAAGGTCCTTGAGTATGTGACCATCTTCTATCCTGCGGATGTGGTATGGTGCACTGCTAAACAGGCTCGATGCCCCACCATAGCAGTGCATGTGCACAGAGTGACAATCTATCCTCTATGCCCACAGAAATATTGCAGTACTGTAAGGCTGTATTCTTTAACTTTTTTGTTTCTTGTTTTTCTGGTAATACTGTCTTTTCCCCCAGGAGTCAAGTGGAGGTATTTAGATAGAAGCATAGAATCATAAAATACATCGTAACCGTGCTAGCCTTTTGAAAGAGCTATGTAAATTGGTCCCACTCTGCCCTTTGTACCTAGTACTACAAGTGTTTCCCCTTATATAAAACAGAGGCCGGATTTTAACATGGGGCAGGAGACCCCGCCTACTGGCCGAAAAGTCAGGGGCGAGCCCGCCTCCGCTGGGCCTGAGGAGCCACGCCAGGATTTTATGCTCCCCAGGCCCTTAATTAGCCTTGGGTGGGACTTCCATCTCCTAGAGGGAGGAAGTCCCGCCTAATGGAGCAGCCGGCCAATCAGAGGACCAGCAGCTGTTAGTCCCAGCAGCGCCACCAGGAGTGGTGACACCCATCCACCACAGCAAGAGGAAGGATGGCCCCAGAACCACGGTAAGTTTTTGGGGCTTCGCTGGGGACAATCGACTGGGCCCCGGTGAGGCAAGCAAGGTCGGTTGGGTGGGGGGGTGCGTGTGGAGGGATTGTTGTGCGGTGGGGGTGATTGGGGCTTTGGGAGTGGCCCTCTGTGGGCCACAGGGTGCCCGATTAAGGCAGGTGGGGCCTTTGCCATCTGAATGCCATGCGTAAAATACCAGCGGTGGCATTAGGAGGCCCTTAAGTGGCAGTTAATTGGCCGTTTAAGGGCCTTGATTGGCCTGGGACGGGCAGGCTTTTTCTCGCCACTGCCCCACATAAAATTGCAGTGAAGGCGGGAAGGCATCGGGAACGGCCCCCCACCCCCAACTCAATTTTTCAGCCCTCACCCCTTCCGCCAGCCTGCTCATTGGGGGGGAAGGGCCGTAAAATTCCAGCCAGAATGTTTGACTGATTTCCTGGTCTGTGTTGATTGTTGGTTTGGCTTCACAAAAGACCTGAATTTTGGGCCCTCTGATCCCATACTGTACAACCTTAAGTTCTTAACATGCTAAAAAAAGTCAAAGAATTATTAGATCTAATTAACATAGACAATCATTGGTACTGTAATGAAGATTTTAGAGTAAGCAAGCTGATCAAAGGAGTAGACTGCAGGACAAAGTTTTTGCATCTTTTAAATTAGTCTTTAGGTATAGGACCAGGGGACACAATTTCAAAATAACGGGGAAGCCACTTTGGACCAAGATGAGGAGAAATTTCTTTATTCAGAGGGTTCTGAATCTTTGGAATTCTCTACCCCAGAGGGCTGTGGAAGCTCAGTCATTGAGTATGTTTAAAGCAGAGGTTGACAGACGTCTAAAAAGCAATGACATAAAGGGATATGGGGATAGTGTGGGAAAAATGCATTGAAGTGGATATCAGCCATGATTGTATTGAATGGCAGAGCAGGCTCGATGGGCTGAATGGCCTATGCCTGTTCCTATTCATATCTTCCTTCACTATATAACTTCTTTCCACTAAGGCTCATTAATTACCAACAGATTTAAAATTTTAATATACATTATTAACATTATCAAAAGAAAAGAACTCAGACCTTAATGGAAATAAAGTTTCAAATATCCAGTGAGGTGCTGTAGACAGCTGTGTGTGATTTATGACATTTTCAGGTGGTGCTAGTTATCCAGGTGTCTGAGATATTAGCCGAGGGCCTTACACCAATTCCTGTCTGAGAGTTCATTACACTCCGTACACTGAAGGTCAAACTAATGATCCCCTAGCTGAATAACCTGCTTGGACATTGATATAGTACACATTTTTTAAATACCTTGGATTCTTAAATGCTTTCAGAAAGGATAATGGCAAAAAATAGTGTGATTAAAGAAATAGAGTTGTTAATGTAGATCTTGGTATGAGGTTTTTGGAAGTTGCATTAACTTGTTTTAACTTATCAGACACAATTAATTTAACACTTCAATTACTTTTGCAATGTACAAATGTTTCAAACCTTGCTTCTCCCTGGTGTTGGAGCTCCAATGTGAAATAGTAGCAGTTCCCCATCTTGGGCCCTTCCTATACCACAGTGGAGCACCACAGAGATCAACAGAAAGGGAGGAAGAGCTCACAAATTATGAAAATTGACAACCCTTTCTGAATTTCCATCCCTTCCTTGCTCTTAACTTTTCCAAACATACCCTCTGTGAGGGGATTACAGGTTTAATTACAGATATTTTAGCCAGGTTGTTGGTGTGCTAATCTGATGAATCACAATCTTCTCATCATCTTTGACTACTGCCTTCAACACCATTAAACACTGAACTTCTGCTCTGCAGTCGACCTCCGACCCACTCAAGTGTTCTCTATCTCCTCCTTTCCACTGCCTGCAGTTGCCCCTTCATATTTTCGAGAAGGATTCAGTCAGCTGCCATATGTAAACTGAAGATAATCAGCTCCAGATCTTAACCCTTCCATCGATTTGTAAGTATTTGCTACATTCTCCAAGTTCCTGACCAAGCATGAAGACCTGGATGAGACAAACTTGCCCAGCTTAATGTCAGCAAAATTAAAGATATTAGGAAGAATTTTAACTGCCAAGGGGTGGGGGGCAGGTTCAAGTACAGGCAGGAGGTTATAGCTCCAAAAAGTGACTTCAGGTCAAAAACTCTACATGATCCCACCCACTTCCGGGTTTAACCCAGGCAGGTTTGCAGGTGAGCTGTAGGGAAAGTAATTAAAATTTGAATTACTTAATTAATTATTTAACTACTCTTCTTAATTATTCAATTAACTCAGAATTTAGCCCAGCATTCTGGTTTTAACAGCCAGTGCATGGGTTTCCCAATCTGTGTGAAATTGACCAGGGTCAACCAGGTGAGAACACAGTGGGAAGTGCTTTTTTAGTGAAACTGACAGTCTGGGAAGCATTCAAAGAGTGAAACTGAACAGCTGCAGCTCTGTCTTTGTGAGAGGCCAGTGCTCACAGAACTACTGAGAATGTGCTTTCACTGCTTAACAGGTGATTTCCAACTTCTTTGAAGTCAGTTCACCTATTTTGGACTTCTCTCACCTTAAGCTGCACTTCCCTGTTGTCAGCTTTGGACTTCTGATGAGGAACAGGAGGAGCATCAGCAACATTTACAGCAACAGGAGCAGCAGCAGCAGCAGCAGCAGCAGCAGCAGCAGCTGCTGCCTCCTCCTCAGCCACAGGGCAGAGGGATGGAGACAGAGATCCAGCTCGAAGGAGGCGAGACCCCCAACCCAGGATCTGCAGGCAGAGAATCAACTCTCTTGTCATATGTGAGTACCAGTGCCTCAGGAGGCTCAGGCTTTCATAACAGGTCACTGCTGACATCTGTAGCCTCCTGGAACAAGACCTCTTTCCCAATGGACCAGCTGGGCACGCATTCCAGTGGCTGTCAAGGTGGCTGCCACCCCTGCCCGCAGTTTCCTCCCTTATATTCTGTGCTGTCTTCTGCAGAGAAAGAAAGAGAGTTGTGAGTGTGAGAAAAGGACATGAGGGAAGGACAACATTTGTGGAGGATGACTTGTGAAGCATGGGTGTGAGAGAGCACAAAGATCAGGATGAGTGAGAGTGTTGACTGAGCAGATGGGGATGTGAGGAGGTGCCTTGAAAGAGAGGGATGAGTGGAGCCGCAAGGTGTTTTAGTCTGAGGAACGCTGTGCAGCAGAATGTTGGGAAAGTCAGAGTGTGGGGTTTGGCACATGAAAGTGGGATGCCACTCACCTTTCCTGCCCTCCTGAGGTCCTTGAACCTCTTGGGGCACTGTGTCCAGACTCGAGGGACCACACTCCTACTGTTCACATCCTTGGCCTCTTACATCCATGCCTGCTTGGTTTGAGAGGCTGGCCTTTTCCTCACATCTTTGGGAAACATCACCTCACTTCTGTCCCTCAGATACTGCAGCAGGACATCCAGGTAAGAAACTGAGACCCAGGGCGCAGGTCTCCTTTCCATTCCTGTGGTTGTTGAAGCCTCGGAAATCAATGTACAGTTCAGCCATTCTGACCCCTTTAACTAGAAATCCTTCCTTTGACAGATGCGGCATGTCGTCAGGCCTGCCCTCTGTCATTGGATGGGAAACTCGGGAGAGGGATGCTAATGCCATGGCTGAGTTAAATAGCCACGGCAAAGCCCATTTGAATTGCAAACTAAAAATTACAAAATTACCAGTGCCCACCCCCACCCACCCACTCCACTGTGTTAAGAGTACGACCATTGCCTTTGACTCCTGCAGACACTTACATGCTTCTGGCTTTGATTGCCTTGACCGCCATCTTGGGCTGAGTTAGGAGGTGCATAAAATTTGCAGACTACTCAACCCAACCTCCGCTTCCTACGCAATATGTTTTATTTTTCAACTCTGCAACAAAGTCTGCCTATGCTTTACCTCCTTGCCTTCACTAGTTCAAAGCTTGATCTCTTAGTTCCCTTCTAGCCAGCTTCTCTGCCTTAACTCTCCACAGGTCCAGAATAGGCATGACAGGCCACATGACCTCCTTCTGTGTTGTAAGGTTCTGTGATTCTAAGCTTTAACTCAACTAAACCTTGTCTGTAACTCCCTGCCCCTGAAATTAATTTGTTTTCTCAAGAACTTCTGAATTTTCTGTTTCATTACCTCTGATGATTTAAACTTTCTGTATATCTTGTGTAATCCTATGTAATTGTAGCCAGTTCTGGGCACCACATTTTAGGGAGGCCGTCAATCCCTTAGAAAGGTTGCAGAAATGATTTACTAGAATAGTACCAGGGATGAAGGACTTCAGTTATGTGGAGAGACTAGAGAAGCTGATGATCCCCTTAGAGCAGAGAAGGTTAAGAGGAAATTTAATAGAGGTGTTCAAGGAGAAACTGCTTCCCGTGGCAGAAGGGTCAGTAACCAGGGGACACAGATTTAAAGTGAACCTGTAGTGAGTGACATGAGGGAACAATTTTTACACAGCGCGTTGTTATCTGGAGTGCTGTTGGAATCGGATTCAATAATTTCAAACTGGAACTGAATAAATACTCGAAGGGAAAAATTTGCAAGGCTGTGAGGAAGGAACAAGGGAGTGTTACTAGTTGGATAGCTCTCAAATAGCTGGCACAGGCACAATGGGCCAAATGGCTGCCTGTGCTGTATTTTTCTATGATTCTATGAAACTGCATAGATTGGGCTGCTAAAATGGCATACCTTTGCATCATGTTCTTCAGTAGAAGACTAATGGTTGGTGCATGCTATAACCAAAAGACCTGTTGGGATTTCATGGCTGCTATGCAAACTGGTGCTGTTGGCCTGAGATCTTCAGTGAATCTTAAGAACACACTGCTGTTTTTCAAGAGGAGTAAATCCGACAATACTCGGTGAAACTCTGAGGATTCTGGGAGACCCGAGAGCCTGTACAGGAGCTTAGATGTGGTGGAAGCCAGTAGTGTGCCAATTAGTCGAGGGGTTTGGTAGCTAGGTGTAATCCAGGATGTTTGCGTTGACAGTGTAACAGTGTGATTGAGTGAAAAGGAATATGTAAATTGTTTTTTATTGTCTCCTTAATGGTTGCACTACCTTTTTGATATTACATGGGATAACATAGAAAATAAACACAGAAATTGGCCATTTAGCCCAGCAGTCCATGCTGGCTTTTACGCTCCACTTGAGCCTCCTCCCATTTCTCCTTATCTAGCTATTAGCATAACCCTCTATTCCCTTCTTCCTCATGGGTATCTCGCTTCCCTTAAATGCATCTATACTGTTTGCCTCACCATTCCCTTTGGTGGCCAGTTCCACATTCTCACCACTCTCTGGTTCAAGAAGTTTCTACTGAATTCCCTATTTGATTTCTTGGTGATGATCTTGTATTGATGTCCTCTAGTTTTGCTGTTTCCCATAATGGAAACAACTCTCTCCTTGTCTAGTCTTTGATTATTTCCAAGACCTCGATTAGGTTACCACTCAACTTTCTCTTTTCAAGAGGAAAGAGATTCTGCCTGTCCATCGTTTGCTAATAGGGCTGACCTGACAGTTCTGTTATCATCTTTGTAAATCTTTTTTGCATGCTCTGCAGTAGCTCTATCATTTTTATAACATGACAACCAGAAGAGCACACTGCACTCCAAGTGTAGTTTAGCCAATGTTCGATACAAATTTAGCATAACTTCTCTGCTTTTCAATTCTATTTCTCTATAGATAAACCCTAGTGCTTGGTTTCTTTCTTTGTATGGCTTTAAAAGTTGCACTGCAGGTTAGTCATGAATTGTGTATTTTTCCTCCCAGATTTCATTCCTCCTCTACCCCATTTGGATACTCCAAGTATTTTGTGAGTGCCTGTTCTTACCTGAATGTAATAGCTCACTTTTATCTGTTGAAATTAATTTGCCAATTATATGCCTAGTCTGCAGCTTTATTAATGCCTTGTAATTTGGTGCAGTCCTCAGTATTGACACCCCCCCCCCCCCCACCCCAAAAAAGTAGGTGTCTGTAAATTTAGCAATTGTGTTTTTGATTCTAAAGTCTAGATAGTTAATATAAATTGTGAACACCACTTGTCCCAGCACTGATACTTGTGGGATCTCACTTCTCACCTTCAACTACTCTGAATAGCCACAGTGGTGCAGTGGTTAGCACCGCAGCCTCACAGCTCCAGCGACCCGGGTTCAATTCTGGGTACTGCCTGTGTGGAGTTTGCAAGTTCTCCCTGTGTCTGCGTGGGTTTCCTCCGGGTGCTCCGGTTTCCTCCCACATGCCAAAGACTTGCAGGTTGATAGGTAAATTGGCCATTAGAAATTGCCCCTAGTATAGGTAGGTGGTAGGGAAATATAGGGACAGGTGGGGATGTGGTAGGAATATGGAATTAATGTAGGATTAGTATAAAATGGGTGGTTGATGGTCGGCACAGACTCGGTGGGCCGAAGGGCCTGTTTCAGTGCTGTATCTCTAAACTAAACTAAACCATTGTAGCCTGTATTCTGGGGATATGGTTGACACTGTAAGGCAGAATTTACTGCCCATTCTCAGCCTGGATTAGTTAAAGAGAATCTGCATAATCAAAGTATTATCTTCATGCACATCAAACTTTAATAAAATGGATAGATATGTACCTTGCTTGTTTATGTATTAAGCCTTTGAACACGATAATAACATGTATTCCCCAAAATACAAATTATAATCGCTTAAAGTTTTGAATGAATAAGCTAGCTTGCTTTTGTATCTTTTTTTTTAGTTCTGTTTTACAGGGTAGGTTTGAAATTTAGAGAAGAGGAGAGACAAGAGTACAAAAGGAGGGTGAGGCTATTAATGAGTTTTGACAAGTGTAAAACTCAAAGAAGGTTGGGCTGGACAAGATAAGTGAAGATAAGTAGGGCAGATGGAAGTAAATTGCACAGAATGACAGAACATCAAGGAGAATAGGAAAAGGGCAACATGAGTAACCAGTTAATAGGCTTAATATGAAGACGTGATGTGTAATATGAAATGCATAAGGGTGCACTCAATATCAGTGAAGCAAAATAATAAACTGGAGTGAAATTGAAGACCTCAGCTGAACTTGACCCATATCATGAGCTCAAATCTCTACAGCTATTATGGATTCTGTATTGTATGTTGATACTTAAATTATTGAGGCATTCATTAATTATTTTTGTACATTTATAACTTAATAAAACAATTGCAAATAAATGTTCTTTACATTTCTAAGGATGGAAATGAATGTCAACAATGTTTTCGTACAAAAGCATTTGTCATTTGTAGCAAATTTCTCACTCTACTGTTTTAATGGAGGGATTAACCTGTTTATCTTAAATGGGTTAACATTTCCATTAAAACAATAGAGAATGGCTTTGATACAAATGTGTTAAGGCTTGAATCATAACACTCACACTAATCATTAGCTTTTATAGGTTGTCACATAGTCATTAGCAGAGTTAATACCAGAAGTGAAATTGAGTCGAGCTGAGAGAGAGATATTGAGAAGTGTCCCCGTAGTGTAATATTCAAGATTTCTCTTTAAACCTCTGTAGTCTGGGTATCAGACTCCATTCAGACTTTGATCTCAAGTTTCAAGGACTCTAAATATTGAACTGCAAAAAGGTGATTTTTAGCCTCCATTGTGCTCACCATAGGTTACTCCTGGCTGTGAGGCAGGTGGTAGAAGCTCTCATCTGGAATGGGCAAGAATTTCATGAATAAAAGGAAAACAAACTTCATTTCGATATTTGTGATTTTGTGTCATTTCTGCCCCTTAATGCCTGTCCCTGTTCACACCCACAATCCCTGGGCATTAAGAGTAGTCAAGTGCTTTCAACTGAAATTTATTTAAAGTGACCAGCTGCTGACTGCTATTACATCTTCAACCTGTTGTTTTTGCTCCTGATAGTGACTTCAAGATAATTGGAGGACTTCTGTGAATGAAGAGGTTTGCAGGAGGGATTTTCCCATTCCCATAGAAGTTAATATCACTTGTATAAATTTAAAAGCTTAGATTGTTTCAGACAAAGTTAGAGCTTCAAGCCGTTTCAATCAGCTCTTTGCACCTAATTAAAGTTTGACTACCTTGATTATGTAAGTACTGATTTGCACTTACGCCAAGTGCTAAAAACAAAATTAAAGTTCATTTATTGTATCTGGTACATATCCATACTCAGTAGGATTCACCTTCAAAAGGCAACATGCAATTGAAAACCTTACCACAGTCACATCTCCCAAGGTTATAACACCTCAAAACATTGTATAACAACCTAACTGCAAGATGTGTAATCACTTGGTGACGCTAGATTTGCATATAGGTTGTGCCTGTGTCACTGCACATGCTCCTTTTAGCTTCTCAAGATTATTTTTCTACTTGTAAAAGATGTCATATTGAGACCTAAAGCCCCTCTGATGAAGATTAGGTGGCAATGACACATCTCCTCTGACATGCCCAAATAGCTGAAATAGGGTCCTACATACTTGGGTAATGGCAGGTTTGTGCATACCTCAGATGCAGGCAGCCCACCCTTTGATCATTCATTCTAAAGCTCCCATGAGGGCAAGAGGAATTTCCAAAGGAACACCCATCCTTCCAGCGTATAAGGGGTTATTTTGGTCAAAGGGTGAAAACAGGCACTAAGTGGGTGCTGTGCTGATAAGATATGTCTGTTTGAAAGTCTGGGTTTAGTATGCAATTTTGATCCTGATTACACACACATATATATATATATATATATATATATATATATATATATATATATATATATATATATATATATATATATATATATATATATATATATATATATATATATATATATATATAACAAACACATTTCAGTGAGTCAAAACTATAGGTAATTAATAAGTAAGTTTAAATGTTTTGAAAGCCTTATTTTGTTTTTTTAGGTAATATAGAATTTACTTGTTCCCCTTTCTCATTTTGAAGCTCAGTGTAAATTAATATTGCTTGTGCTAACATTGCAGTATTCACTTGGAGCAACTCTATTCATTTATATGCTGTACACTCAGCTAGTATTAACATTTCCCAGCTCAAGTGGCCTGGGATCAGCATCAATGTCAGTCTGAAACTCTGACTTTCACATAGTGAATGGAACTATTCCAGGTCATGCTGTAGTTTGCATCATTGGAACATAACAATGAAAATAGTGTTTAAAGGTGTTTAAACATGATTGACCCTTAACTACCCTCTGAAGTAGCCTAGCAAGTCATTCAGTTGTATCAAACCTTGGATAATTAAGGATGTGCAATAAATGTCTGTCTTGTCACTGATGCTCACTTCCTGAGAATGAATTTTTAAAAAGGAAAATTGTGTCTCTGTAGAATGGAGGCTGTGTATTGTACATGTGAAAATAGAGTCCGGAAAAATGGTTGGACTGCATGAGAGCACTACATTGAAGGATCTGTAGGCCATTGTGAAATATTTCAAAAAAGTTAGCAAGATACTGAAATGTATAGCGAGAAGATTAAATACAAATCTGCTGAGGCTTTACAATGCACTGGTCAGACTACATCTGGAGTATTATATTTAGTTCTTAGCGCCATACTACAATAGAGATGCTCAAGCGCCAGAGAGAAGTAGTGAACATAAGTGAATATACAGATCAGGTTGTCCAAGTGCAAAGCTGGCATTCCAACAGGAAACAATAGAAAACTGGTATCTTGTTTATAAGCTTTAACATGATTCCTGGGATCTAATGTTTTAATTGTGATATATTATTGCTGTGTTTGTATTTTTTACATACAGGGGACTGAATTTTATTGGGGCACCACGCTTCCCCCTTATATTAATATAATATTAATCGCGGGGGTTGATTTCCATAGAGGCCGCGAGCTGCCCCCCCATATTACGCGGGAAGAAGCGGGACATTCGGCGCGGTGAGAGAGTCTTTGACAGCTATGCAGCAGGTGCTGGGACTCCATTTTAAGTGCCCCAGCACTTGCGTCCTGACAGCTGTCAAAGAATACTTACCTGACTGCTGAAGAGTGGGGCTGCTGTCAATCTGGTAGCAAAGCAGAAAGTGCTGCAGAAATCCAGCAGGTCAGGCAGCTTCTGTGGAGAGAGAAGCAGAGTTAACTTGTCCAAGTTCACAGACCTAGAAGTTAATTCTGCTTCTCTCTCCACAGATGCTGCCTGACCTGCTGAGTGACCCCAGCATTTTCTGCTTTGCTGCCACATACTTACCCTGCTGTGTCCCAGTGTCCTATGAAGTTGCGATCCTCTTCTTCCATTCAAATGTAACATTCCTTCTTGTACGCGGCCGCACCTGGGTGAATAATCATACATTTGTACATTTAAGGACATGAGACTTGAATAGACCATAAAAGGTATTAGAGGTTTACAGAGAACACACTGACATAAATGGGAATGCAAGGGTGTCACAGCAATGTAAATACCTCTTTCACTAAATGTTCCTCACCAACATGTGTGTCCTTTTCTCTGTGCGAATGATGTGTGTCAGCATATAGCGCCAATGTCACATCCCTTTACACCATTGGCCCTTCAGGAGAGCCAACGTATGCAATAACATCATTGCCATGCCACCATTACTCATGAGCGACTTCATGGATGCAGTGACATGGACATTGGCTCAGACAGCTGCTGCCTCTAATGGTTTACTGCAGATGTGGACTGGTGCACAGCAGGTGAGCGAGGGTAATGTGTGGCTTGCAGAACTCATGTTGGTTCCTATGGAGCAGACAGCCTTTGTCTGATAAGCCACTTCCGTACATCCCTAGCTCACTGCGAGCCCTGCGTGCAGAGCCTGGGTGCAATCTGCCTTCCCATGCGTCTTTCATGTTGCAGGTCCTCAGTGTCCTCATAGTCTGAGGAGGAATCCTGTTGATGTCTCTCCTCATCATGCCAGGCCTGACCCCTATTGGGTGCATAGTTGTGCAGAGCAGCAAAGAAAGGAGCTGGCCTTTTCGGCCTGTACTACAGGGCATTACCCTATCCATCCAGGCAGTGGAGGCGCTCTTTCAGCATGCTGATCTCCTGCTCAATGGTGGCTCATGTAGCTCAGTGACTGGCGTTGTATCTCTCCTCTGCAGCAGTGGTGGAGTCTCTCACTGGCGTCGGGTGCCATGTCTGCAAAAGATAGCCCTTATCTCCAAGAAGCCACCGCTCCATCTGAGCCAGTTCAGTGAACAGCGGTGGCAGCCGGGACGGGTGCAAGACCCAGGTGTCATGGCAGCTGCCTGAGAAGCGGTCACACATTTGCTGCACGCATCTGCGGTATTCACATACCAGCTTCACCTAGATTGATAGGGCTCCTTTAATGGTGATGTCTGAGGTGGTAGCATGGCAGTAGGCCTGATGGCCACATGAGTGCAGTCTATGAACATTACAACCTATGGTTCTCCGGCAATGATGCTGAAACCAATGGCCCTCTGGGCCTAGCTGTGAAAGTCCGTCCTGAAGTGGACATACTCACTGGCCCTCCAGTGCAGGGTATTGGTGACCTCCCTGATGCAACGGTGCACTGCTGACTGTGTGACCCCACAAATGTCTCTGGTGGGCCCCTAAAAGGCTGCAGAGGCGTCAGGCTTGAGAACCGCTGTCACTATGAGGAACAAAGGCATAGAATGTCTACCGAAGGCCATGGGCTGCAGGTCATCCTTGAGGAGGACACAGAGATGTGTCACCACCCTCTCTATATGTGCAATCTCCTCTGACATTGGTGTCTGACATCCGATGGCATGTCATGTGGGGCCTCTAGATGCACGGCAACCATAAAGGCGGGCTCCCCTTGGGGGCTGCTGCTCACGACCGGGGGCCTCCATGTGGATCGCACCTGCCTGTTGGCATTACCTCTGGCGCATACGGATCCTCACGTGCAGAGGATCACACAATGTAGGATGAGCCATACCTATTTCCATGTGATAAATAAAGTTGAACCCTCCATGTATTCGAAGGTTCCTAACAGGGCATGGATTGATGTTGATGGGTACATCAGCTGCTTTCCTGGATCAACTATGTGGAGTGCCATGGCATTGTCCATCTTGGCCAACAGTCAGAGTGGCACAGCATGACCACACCAAGATCCTATCAGCTGAATCGATTACCCCCACCATCCATAAAACTTTAATGCTACTGCCCTTTCTGGCCTAGTGTGCCATTGTCCCCTCACAAACACAGAACATACACTGTTAATGGAGGGATGATACACGGTACCTCCCTTCATTCCAGCGCAGCTTTCCCACCACTAATTCCAGACCCCCTCCCTTTCAGAATGCAGAGTGAGACCCCTGTGTATCCCCCCTCCCTCCTCCCTTCCAGAGTGCAGAGTTAGACCCCTGTGCATCCCCCCTCCCTCCTCCCTTCCAGAATGCAGAGTTAGATGCCTATGTATCCCCCTCCCTCCTCCCTTTAGGAATGCAGAGTTAAACCCCTGCATATCCCCCCTCCCTCCTCCCTTTAGGAATGCAGAGTTAAACCCCTGCATATCCACCCTCCTTCCTCCCTTCCGTAATGCAGAGTGAGACCACTGAATAACAGAACTTACCTTTGCTGGCGACAACTTCTACCTCTGAGGACCCGCCGGCTTTTCAAATTGTGAATGGGACAGCACGTGACGGCCGCCCGTTCAGCGAAAAATCCGGAAGTGTCAGTGGAGAGGCGGTGGGCTGCATAATCAGCAAAGGTAAGTACTCTTTACCATATGCTAATTGTGGCGCCGCCGCCATGTGGCGGGGTGGCCACACCAAGGTCCCACCACCACTGGTAATATGCAACGGACCCTTCTCGACGTCACGGGTTGTGGCGGGCCTCTCCCCGCAGCATTTTACCGGTCCCCGTGCCGCGACACGTGGCATCGAGGGGCCGGTAAAATTCAGCCCAGGGTGTCCAGCTGTTCTACAAATCCTATTTATTATTAAATGTTTACATAAGAGTATTTTGCTCTTTGAGAAAAAGGCTAACTGGTCCATCTAGTCTGTCCCATTCTAACATGGTGTAGCCTAAGTACCACCAACAACCTCCTCCCCCATCCACTGTCCCTGCTCGTGCAATCACCTGAGGGAAGCAAAACTACAGAGATGAAAGCTTAACTCAATTTTAAAAAAGCTCTGAAATTCTATTCCAGCCTGAAGGCAATTGTCCAAGCAACCAGCAGACTACAGCAACCGATGTCACTATTACAATAATTTTCACTGCTTTCACTATTACAATGCTTTCCACTCTCAGGAACTCATCCAGTTCCCTTTTAAGGCCTGTAGCAAACCCATTCTTACTCCACATTCTGGTAATGCATTCCAGGAGTCAATTACTCTCTGAAAGAAGGAATACTTCCTGGTATTCTATGCTGTTGCATTTTGTATTGGTACCCTGTATTCCTTCTCTCTCCCATACAACTCAAATGATCTATCCACTCAAGCAGAATCTACTCCCTTCAGAATTTCCAAGATTTTAATTGTATCAAGTAAACTTTATGCTTTTCCCATGAAAAAAGCTCCATGTTTTCTGAGCATAAGACTAAGCATCATTTTGGTGGCTATCCTCTGGAACTCATTGAGTGCCTTCATATCAAAATTTGGGCAAACTATTCTGGATGTAACCATACTAAAGTATTGCATAAGCCAAGTATCGGATTTTTAATTTTGTTTAAATATTCTAGCTAAGGCCCCTAAAACCTATTCACTTTCCCAACTTCTCTACAGCCTTGCAACACTGGTTGTGAATCTTTAATGTTTCTTGAGCTCCTTTCGTTTTCCAGCCCATTAAGCAGCTAGCCTTCATTGTATACATATGATTGGAGTTAGGGCTCAAATGCATTATGCTGCATTTATTCATATATTTCTGACATGAGTAAACATAACAATTGTTCCTCTGACACTTTCAACCAGATAACTGAGAAATTTGGTAATGAGCACTGGTCCCAACACAAATCCTCAATAATGAAGACAGAAGCAAAATATTTGTTCATTTCATCTGCCATTTCCTCATTATCTACTATTACCTCCCCATTCTCACTCTCTAGGGGACCAATACTCATTTTACTTTTTTCCTTTTTAAATACCTGTTGAATCTCTTGCTATCTGTTTTTACATTTCTAGCTAGCTTCCTCTTATACTCTAATTTCTTTCTCCTGATTAACCTTTTAGTCGTTCTCTGCCATTCTTGATATTCTGACCAATCATCTGACCTGCCACTCATCTTTGCACAATTATATGTTTATTTCCTTAAGTTTGATGCTTTCCTTAACTTCTTTAGTGGTGATGTTGGGAAAGGCATTAAACAGGAAATTAGAGATGCATGCGATAAAGGAACATCTGCAATTATGGGTGAATTTAATCTGCACATAGATTGGGCAAATCAAATTAGTCACAATACCGTTGAGGAGGAATTCATAGAGTGTATACGGGATGGTTTTCGGGACCAATACGTTGAGGAACCAGCTGGAGAACAGGCCATCCTAGGCTAGATATTGTGTAATGAGAGAGGAATAATTGACAATCTAGTTGTGTGACACCCCTCGGGGATGAACGACCCATAATATGACATAATTCTTCATCAAGATGGAGAGTGACATAGTTGATTCTGAGATTAGGGTCCTGAATCTTAATAAAGGAAACTACGAAGGTATGACGCGTGAGTTGGCTATGATGGATTGGCAAACATTACTTAAAGGGATGACGGTAGAAAGGCAATGGCAAACATTCAAAGAGCGCATGGATGAAGTGCAACAATTGTTTATCCCTGTCGGGCGCAAAAGTAAAACGGGAAAGGTAACCAAACTGTGGCTTACAACGGAAATTAGAGATAGCATTAGATCCAAGGAAGAGGCATACAATTTTGCCAGAAAAAACAACAGACCTGAGGGTTGGGAGCAGTTTAGAATTCAGCAAAGGAGGACCAAGGGTTTGATTAAGAAGGAGAAAATAGAGTACGAGAGTAAGCTTGCGGGGAGCATAAAAAGTAACTGTAAAAGTTTCTATAGGTATGTAAAGAGAAAAAGATTGGTGAAGACAAATGTAGGTCCCTTACAGTCAGAAACAGGGGAATTTATTATGAGGAACAAAGAAATGGCTGACCAGCTAAATGCATACTTTGGTTCTGTCTTCACAAAGGAGGACACAAATATCATACCAGAAATATTGGGGAACACAGGGTTTAGTGAGAGGGAGGAACTGAAGGAAATCAGTATTAGTAGAGAAATGGTGTTGGGGAAATTGATGGGATTGAAGGCTGATAAATCCCCAGGGCCTGATAATCTACATCCCAGAGTACTTAAGGAAGTGGCCCTAGAAATAGTGGATGTATTGGTGGTCATCGTCCAAGATTCTATAGACTCTGGAACAGTTCCAACAGATTGGAGGGTAGCTAATGTAACCCCACTATTTAAAAAGGGAGGTAGAGAGAAAACAGGGAATTATAGACCAGTCAGCCTGATGTCAGTAGTGGGGAAATTCTAGAGTCCATTATAAAACATTCTACAGCAGAGCACTTGGAAAACAGTGGTAGAATCAGACAGAGTCAGCATGGATTTACGAAAGGGAAATCATGCTTGACAAATCTACTAGAATTCTTCGAGGATGTAACTAGTGAAGTTGATGAGGGGGAGCCAGTGGATGTGGCTTATTTGGATTTTCAGAAGGCTTTCAACAAAGTCCCATATAAGAGATTAGCGTGTAAAATTAAACGCATGGGATTGGGGGTAGTGTATTGCGATGGATAGAAAATTGGTTGGCAGACAAAAACAAAGAGTAGGAATAAATGGGTCTTTTTTCCAAATGGCAGGCAGTGACTAGTGGGGTACCACAGGGATCGGCGCTAGGACCCCAGCTATTTATAATATATATTATTGATTTAGTTGAGGAAACTGACTGCAATATCTCCAAATTTGCAGTTGACACAAAACTGGGTGGGAGGGTGAGTTGTGAGGAGGATGCAGAGAGGTTTCAGGGTGACTTGGACAAGTTAAGTGAGTGGGCAAATGCATGGCAGATGCAGTATAATGTGGATAAATGTGAGGTTATCCACTTTGGTAGCAAAAACAGGAAGGCAGATTATTATCTGAACGGCTACAAACTGAGAGGGGAATATGCAACGAGACCTGGATTTCTCGTACACCAGTCGCTGAAGGTAAGCATGCAGGTGCAACAGACGGTAAAAAAGGCAAATGGTATGTTGGCCTTCATAGCGAGAGGATTCGAGTACAGGAGGAGGGATGTAATGCTGCTATTATACAGGACCTTGGTGAGGTCACACCTGGAATATTGTGTGCAGTTTTAGTTTCCTTATCTTTTTTTTATTTTTTTTTATTTAGAGATACAGCACTGAAACAGGCCCTTTGGCCCACCGAGTCTGCGCCGACCAACAACCACCCATTTATACTAACCCTACAGTAATCGCATATTCCCTATCACCTACCTACACTAGGGGCAATTTACAACGGCCAATTTACCTATCACCTGCAAGTCTTTGGCTGTGGGAGGAAACCGGAGCACCCGGGGAAAACCCACGCAGACACAGGGAGAACTTGCAAACTCCACACAGGCAGTACCCAGAATCGAACCCGGGTCCCTGGAGCTGTGAGGCTGCGGTGCTAACCACTGCGCCACTGTGCCGCCCCTGAGGAAGGATGTTCTTGCGATAGAGGGAGTGCAGCAAAGGTTTACCAGACTGATTCCTGGGATGGCGGGACTGACTTATGAGGAGAGATTGAATCAGTTAGGATTATATTCGCTGGAGTTCAGAAGAGTGAGGGGGGATCTCATAGAAACCTATAAAATTCTAACAGGACTTGACAGGGTAGATGCAGGAAGGATGTTCCCGATAACGGGGGAATCCAGAATCAGGGGTCATAGGATACGGGGTAAACCTTTCAGGACTGAGATGAGAAGAAATTTCTTCACCCAGAGAGTGGTGAGCCTATGAATTCGCTACCACAGAAAGCAGTTGAGGCCAAAACATTGTATGTTTTCAAGGAGTTAGAAATAGCTCTTGGGGCGAAAGGGATCAAAGGATATGGGGTGAAAGCGGGAACAGGTTACTGAGTTGGATGATCAGCCATGATCATAATGAATGGCGGAGCAGGCTCGAAGGGCCAAATGGCCTACTCCTGCTCCTATTTTCTATTTTTCTGTGTTTTTATGTAACCACAGATGGTGGGTCCTCTCCTTTAGAATTTTTCTTTATAGTAGGAATATACTTATTCTGAGTATTCTGAAATATCCCCTTAAATGTCTGTCACTGCTCCTCTATTGATCTATTTCCTAGCCTAGTAACCCAGATCACTTCAGCTAGCTCAGCTTTCATGCCCACATAGTTGCCCTTATTTAAGTTTAAAATACTAGTCTTAGACCCACTCCTCTCTCTTTCAAACTGGATGTAAAATTCAATCATATTGTGGTCACTGCTCCCTAGAGGTGTCTTTACTTTGAGGTCATTAATTAATCCTGTCACATTTAGATTCAGAAGTTGGAGGTGTGGTGCTGAAATTTGCAGATGATACCAATTTGGGAAGTATAGCTATTAATATGAAGGACAGCACCAAACTCCAGGAAGACATAAACAGGCTTGCTGAGTGGGTGGATTAATGGGTCATTAAATTCAATATAATAAAGTGTGAGATGGTTCATTTTGAGGAAAGGAGGTATAAGAAGGCTACTTATGGCTTGGAAGAAAATAAACTAAATAGGGTAGAGGAGCAAAGATATCTGGAAACACAGATATATAATGACTGATAGTAGCAACACAAGTTGATAAGACTACAAACTGTGCAAAGTACTTCCAATTTCCACCCTTCTCACCTTCACATGGTCCATCTCTGACACTTCCCTTCCCTTCCTCGACTTCTCTGTCTCCATCTCTGGGGATAGGCTGTCTACTAATATTCATTATAAGCCCACCGACTCCCACAGCTACCTCGACTACATTTCTTCACACCCTGCCTCCTGTACGGATTCCATTCCATTCTCCCAGTTTCTCCGTCTCTGACACATTTGCTCTGATGCAACCTTCCACGACAGCGTTTCTGATATGTCTTCCTTTTTCCTCAACCAAGGATTACCCGCCACTGTGGTTGACAGGGCCCTCAACCATGTGCCTGCCCACTATTTTTTTCATGTTTTTGCTTTGGGCCAGGGCTGTTAATTTTTCTGTCCATTAACATTCTCTCTGCACTAACGCTTTGTCTTTCAATACACCATTAACATACTGTTTGCCTTTTCTCCATGAACTTCTGGTCAGTTATTCTCTGTGACCCTCTGTCCTATCAACACCTTCCCTTTTGTTATCTCTTGCCCCATCCCCACTTTATTTTCTTAAAACCTATTACATTTCTAACTTTTGCTAGTTCTAATGAAGGGTCACTGACCTGAAATGTTAACTCTGCTTGTCTCTCCACAGATGCTGCCAGACCTGCTGAGTATTTCCAGCATTTCTTGTTTTTATACTGGTGCAAAGTACTGGAGTTCATTTCTAGAGGAATAGAGTACAAAAGAAGGAAGATAATGTAAGCTGATATAAAACCTTGGTTTAATCACACTTGGAGTACTGAGTTCATTTCTGGTGTCCATACAATATATAAATGACTTGGATCTTGGAATACAGGGAGAATTTCAAATTTCGCCGATGATACCAAACTTGGAGGAATGGCAAACAGTGAGGATGATACAATCCACCTGCAACAGGACGTGCACAGTCCAACAGAATGGACAGACAAGTGACAGATGGAATTTAATACAGACAAGTGTGAGGTGATGCATTTTGGCAGAAGGGATAGGGTGAGGCAATATTGACTTAATGCTGCAGTTCAAAAGAGTGTGAAGGAACACAAGGATCTGAGGGTGCATGTGCATTGATCTTTGAAGGTGGCAGGACTTATTGAGAGAATGGTTGACAAAGATCTTGGGATCCCATATATGCCTTTATAAATGGAGACATAGAGTAAAAAAGGAGGGAAGCTAAGCTGAACTTTTATAAAGCTCTGGTTAGGCCCCAACTATAGTATTACATCCAGTTCCGATCACCACACTTTAGGAAGGATGTGAGGATCCTTGAGAGGATGCAGAGGAGATTTACCAGAATGGTTCCAGGAATGGGGGATTTTAGTTATAAGGTCAGGTTGGAAAAGCTGAAACTGTTCTCCCTGGAGCAAAGGAGATCGAGGGGAGATTTGACAGGGTTGTACAAGATTATGACAGGATTAGATAAGTTAGACAAGGAAAAACTGTTCCCATTAACTAATGGTACAGGACTAGGTTTGCGGCAGGTGATGAGGGAAAAACATACTTGACCTTGTCCTCGCCAATCTGCCTGCTGCAGATGCATCTGTCCTTGACAGTATTGGTAGCAGTGACCACCGCACAGTTCTTGTGGAGACAAAGTCCTGCCTTCACCATCATGTTGTGTGGCACTACCACCGTGCTAAATGGGATAGATTTTGAACAGATTTAGCAATGCAAAACTGGGCAACCATGAGGTGCTTTGGGCCATCAGCAGCAGCAGAATTGTACTCAATCACTTATGGCCCGGCATATTCCCCAGTCTACCATTACCATCAAGTCAGGAGACCAACCCTGGTTCAATGAAGAGCACAGGAGGGCATGCCAGGAGCAGCAGCAGGCATACCTCAAAATGAGGTGTCAATCTGGTGAAGCTACAACCCAGGACTACTTGCGTGCCAAACTGCATAAGCAGCAAGCTATAGACAGAGCTAAGTGATTCCATAACCAACAAATTAGATCTAAGCTCTGTGGCCCTGCCACATCCAGTCGTGAATGGTGGTGGACAATGAAACAACTAACTGGAAGAGGAGTCTCCACAAATATCCCCATTCTCAATGATGGGGGAGCCCAGCACATCAGTGCGAAAGATAAGGCTGAAGCATTTGCAAAAATCTTCAGCCAGAAACGCTGAGTTGATGATCCATCTCAGCCTCCTCCTGAAGTCCCCAGCATCACAGATGCCAGACTTCAGCCAATTCGATTCACTCCACGTGATATCAAGAAACAACGGAAGACACTGGATACTGCAAAGGCTATGGGCCCTGACAATACTCCAGCAATAGTGCTGAGGACCTGTGCTCCAGAACTTGCGGCGCCCCTAGCCAAGCTGTTCCAGCTACAACACTGGCATCTACCCGGCAATGTGGAAAAGTGCCCAGGTATGTCCTGTACACAAAAAGCAGGACAAGTCCAAACCGGCCAATTACTGCCCATCAGTCTACTCTCATTCAACAGTAAAGTGATGGAAGTTGTCATCAACAGTGCCATCAAGCGGCACTTGCTAAGTAATAACTTGCTCTGTGACGCTCAGTTTGTGTTCCGCCAGGGCCACTCAGCTCCTGACCTCATTACAGCCTTGGTTCAAACATTGACAAAAGAGCTGAATTCAAGAGGTGAGGTGAGAGTGACTGCACTTGACATCAAGGCAGCATTTGACCGTGTATGACATCAAGGAGCCCTAGCAAAACTGAAGTCAATGGGAATTAGGGGGAAAACTCTCCGCTGGTTGGAGTTATACCTGGCGCAAAGGAAGATGGCTGTGGTTGTTGGAGGTCAATCATCTCAGCTCCAGGACATCACTGCAGGAGTTCTTCAGGGTACTGTCCTGGGCCCAATCATCTTCAGCTGCTTCAGCAGTGATCGTGCTTCAATCATAAGGTCAGAAGTGGAGATGTTTGCTGATGATTGCACAATGTTCAGCACCATTTGCGACTCCTCAGATACTGAAGCAGTCCGTGTAGAAATGCAGCAAAACTTGGACAATATCCAGGCTTGGGCTGATAAGTGGCAAGTAACATTTGCGCCACACAAGTGCCAGGCAATGACCATCTCCAACAAGAGAGAATCTAACCATCTCCCCTTGACATTCAATGGCATTACCATCGATGAATTCCCCCACTATCAACATCCTAGGGGTTACCATTGAACAGATACTGAACTGGAGTAGCCATATAAATAGCGTGGCTACAAGAGCAGGTCAGAGGCTAGGAATCCTGTGGCAAGTAACTCACCTCCTGACTCCCCAAAGCCTGTCCACCATTTACAAGTCACAAGACAGGAGTGTGATGGAATACTGTCCACTTATCTGGATAGGTGCAGCTCCAACAACACTCAAGAAGCTTGACACTATCCAGGACAAAGCAGCCCGCTTGAATGGCACCCTATCCACAAACATTCACTCCCTCCACCACCAACGCACAGTGGCAGCAATGTGTACCATCTACAAGATGCACTGCAGCATCAAGGCTCCTGAGGCAGTACCTCCCAAACCCGCAACCTCTACCAACTAGAAGGACAAGGGCAGCAAATGCATGGGAACACCATCACCTGCAAGTTTCCCTCCAAGTCACACACCATCCTGACTTGGAACTATATCGCCGTTCCTTCACTGTCGCTGGGTCAAAATCCTGGAACTCCCTTCCTAACAGCACTGTAGATGTACTTACCTCACATGGACTGCAACAGTTCAAGAAGGCAGCTCACCACCACCTTCTCAAGGGCAATTCGTGATGGGCAATAAATGCTGGCCTAGCCAGTGATGCCCACATCCCATGAATGAATAAAAAAAACTAGGGACACAGATTGAAGGTTTTGGGCAAGAAATGCAGGGGGAATATGAGGCATAGCATTTTTATGCAGCAAGTGGTAAGGACCTGGAACTTGCTATCCACGAGGATGGTGGAAGCAGATACAGTGAATGCTTTCAAAAGGAAATTGGATGAGCACTTGAAGGAAGTAAACTTTCAGGGGTACAGCGATCAAGTAGGGGAATCAGACTGACCGGATTGCTCTGCGGAGAGCCGTCATGGACTCGATGTGCTGATTGGCCTCCTACTATGCTGTAAATGACTCTATGTAAAGACTCTAAAAAGCATATTAAGGCACTGAAGAAAGTGCAGACAATATTTACAAAGACGTTTTCAGAAATGAGAGGTTGAAACTATCTGGAAAAGTCGAATAGGCTGGGGCACCTTTCTCTGAGGAGAACTGATAGAGGTCTTTCAAATTATGATGGGGTTTAATTGGGGAATGTGGACTAATTGTTTCCACTTGTGGATGACTCCAGACCAAGACAACATAAATATAAGATAGCCACTACAAAGTCAAAGAAATGATTTCAGAGGAATTTTTACACAGAAAGTGGTGAGAATTTGGAACATGCTGCCATATGGAATGGTTTAAGTAGATCGCATTGATACAAGTCTTGATCCCTGTGTAGGGAAATTGTAACAAAAGGATACAGGGGCAAGAAGGAAATAATTAGAGTGGGAGGAGGCTCATGCATGTTAATTGTATATTAATTGTATGCAGTGGCGGGCATTAATTGTGGTTTCACTAGACATATATAAAGAAAAACATTGAAACTCTGGGGTGGTTGCACTTTGTTAATTAATGGAAGACTGAGGAAAGAGTCTCTGCAGTACTATCCTTCACCAACCAGCTTTCCAGATTACAACAACGTGGAGCATAAATAATGGCATAGACCAGTTGGGCCAAATAGCTTGATTTTTACCACAGATTCAATGTTATACTGGCTTCTGACTTACTATCCTTCTTAAGTATAGGCTCCACATGGGCATGACCAGTCCATGGGAATAAGCCCAATAAGACCTCAATAAGCAATTAAATCTGTGAACCAGTAGCTTGCATAACACACACTCCATTTCTCTTACTAGAGTGACTACTAATGGCCAATAACCTGATTAGCCTCAAGTTCTAATCTTAGCTAGGACTATTACTGTATTGACATCCATGGATTCAATTATGGTAATGCTGGAAAATCTCATTAGTAGCAACTCGTCAGCATCTTCAGTCATGAAAACACTTCAGCCTTCTCTTGAGACTCCAGCCAAACCTGCCCTACAGAATCTCTCAAAGGCCTCACATTCCTTTCGATATCTTTCTGACTTCTAATGGAACTAAAAAATTATTACTGTCACACCAACACCTGATTATTATCCTCTTCGGGCCATTCTAATAGTAGATTTTGCTATTTTAACTAAATCTTGTATCTAGAGGAACAGTGATGATATATTAGATCATTGAATTCATGCTCATTTTAAATTTATATTAAAAAAGTGGCATGTTACAGTACTAGATCTCAAACATGTCTATGTTGAACTGTCCTTTAAATACTGACAGATGACCAGGGATTCCCCCTGCAAACACCGATACACTCCAATGGGCTCTTTGCAAATAGTGACACTCCTGGGAATCCTCAGCAAATACTATTGCACTCCAGATGACCCGCTTGTAAATTTCAACAGACTCTCCTTTTCCTAATCTGGGAAAGACAATAGTAGCGGACCAAGAAAAACAGTTGTATCATTGCAGAAAACATTTTATTAATATATAGCAACAAAAATAACTGTCATCAAGTCAAGAAATATGGAAATTTGATGATAGATGGACAGAAACCTGATGCACTCACAGATACCCAAGAGCACTCAGCTTGAAAACTTATGTCCTCAAGTTGAATTTAATTGTGAAAGAAATGTTAAACCATACATGTTATATATTAAGTAGAAAACAATGTACACTTTAAACTTAGATGCTCAGCCAGCAACATCCCAGAGAGCTGAATAAAATCAAAATGTTCATGTTGCTGGTGCCAAACCATGAAATTTGAACTTTCTGTTTATTGTACTGGAGTTAGTAGACAAGGGAAATTAAAACTTTATTTCCGTGGAGCTCAAGATTGAATGTAACCCAAAGATAGGGGATGTATCAGCTGTCATGATTGACCCTTTAGTAATCTTCTATGAAAACCTGTTCCTTATTTATAAGTTTAAGGACTTGGGTTCAGTATGTGCTATGGGAAATTGTTACACTGAACATTGAAGAATACTTTTACTGCTGATGAGGTATTAAATTTGTAATCTAATACCACTGTATCACCATACCCTTGTACATGGTACCAAGATTAGTTTAGACAAGAAAGTGAATTTCCAGGGCAGATTTCCAGGTTAAAAAAACTGGGTTTTATAAATACAATCATTCGGCATGTCAAAAATCATCAGCAAGTCTACAAGAGTTTGTCATAATTTTAAGAATTTTTTGGATCCAATGTATTTTTCCAAGGCGGTAGGAGTGGGTAATAAGAGCTTTGGGATTAGTAGCAATGACACTGATGACCTGTGAAGGAAGTAGCAGTGTGGGATCAGATCTGAATATGAGAGATTGTGTTCGATATTATAGTCTGATTCCATTAGGATCAGCTGCTTTCTAGTTGAACTACATGCTATTAGTTTTATAACTGAAAATTCTTTTGATGTCTATTCATTGTAATGCATGAAGCATAATGACATCACCCCGAATGAACCCAAGCTTGCTTGAATTAAATGGTTTTTATCTGTTACCAATGTTAATTGGCTAGCTAATAAATTGGAGTCTTAAAATGCATTTTTCTTTTGCTTTGCCAACATGTCAGAAGTCTATTGTGGAATGGCACTGGAATGAGCAGGTCAAATGTGCACGAGATACTGGCATTTCCATGACAGCGAGCTTGATGATAATTTGATTAACTTATTGTTCCATTTTCTGTCAATTAGACTCTCTGACTGTAGCCTGGTAGCTCTGCTGGCGGTGTATTACAGGGCCGTTGAGAAGCCCTGAATCAAATCCAAGTTTTGGATCATCATTCAAACTCAATTTGTTTCAACGGACCAGTTTCACTAACTCCTAGCTGAGCTGCTAAGTAAAAGCCTCTGTGGTAGCAGAAAGTTCCGACTTCCAGAAAGGAAAAGTCCCATTTGTCCAGTTTGGACTCACTACTTTTAAGTATAAAAAATGTATCCTGTATCTATGTAGCCTACTATTTGGGATATATATAAATAGATTTTTAATGTTCATAACATCTCATTGCTAGGATTGGCAAAGTAAAAAATAGCAGGTAGAAGCATGGCAGACATGGGAGACAAAAAAATTGATCACTTAAATACTGAAGTGTCACAGCCATAATGAAATATTAATGATACCGTTGGCTTGAATGGTGCCTTATCTTAGAGTAAATACACAACTATAATTACCACTTTCCCTTTCATTCTTAGTATTACATCTAGAACAAAGCACAGCACAGTAGTGTGAAAGAATGTAGCAAGTTGGATTTGAATCCCAGCTTTGACCCTCTTTCTAACTCTGATTTCCTAAAAGAATAGGCCAATCTTTCAATGACATTCGTAGGCTGAGATCTTCACTGTAGCAGAATCTTGAGGGGGTACTTACCCCATCACCACATGCACACCTCCTTTCACTGGTGTGAGACAACACTGCTGGTGATGATGGAGATATCCAGACTGTCCCTTCTTCCTGAGCTGAGAAAGCAAGCATGACAAAGGAAAACTGCAACAAGGCGGATTAAAAGTAAAAAAAAAAGACTGTTGGGTTAAATTATGTTGGTTGGTTGCATCCTTTCATCAATGAAAGATGATGGACATGGTGAGGTGTCTTCTCTTGGTGCACTTTTGGTGATGGCTGTGAAGGTCAATCCTTGAGGGCAGGTTCTGCCACAAGTGCCGCACGTGAAGCTGCCAAGTGACACTGTGAGTTGTTGTTTTCAGCATTGGCCCCAGTTGTTAAACCTGTAGCCACTAGTCTTCGTGGTAGTGCATGCCAGTCCACAGGATGTGTTGTCATTTCCATCTTTTTTCCAGCTAGTGACTGCCAGGTGCGATAATCGACATTTAGGGCCCTCACGCCATGCTTGCAAGCATCCTTGAAGCGGAGCTTTGGGTGCCCCATTGGTCATCTTGCCCCGGCCACCTCACCGTACAGAAGTTCCTTGGGTATGCGACCGTCTTCCATCCTGCGGGCGTGTCCGATCCGCCAAAGCAGCCTCTGTTTGATCACTGCCAACACACTTGAGAGTTCTGCCTTTGACAGGACTGCAGTATTTGTGATTTCTCCCACCAGAATATACCCTTAATGTGCCGTAGATGGCGAAGATGGAAATTATTGAGCTTCTTTTCCTGGTCACTTTAAGTCACCCACGTTTCATAGCCATACCGCAAGGTGCTGAGAATTATGGTTATTCGATTAAATATTAGTATTAATTATGAATTTTTCTTGGTCTCAATCCCATGTGGTCATAGAATTCCAGATGTGCCTGTCCTTACATTATTTTTTTTTGGTATCATAAGAAATAAGGTAGAAATAGCATGTTGCTTCTCGAAGCAAAGCAATATCTGCTAATAATTTGTTCTATTTCAACCACATATTAACCTCTTTCTGTTGTCAGGATCTTATCACTTTTGAAGTGATCTTCTTTGCCTTTGACAAGATGCCTCAACATCTGACCAGGTTATCCAAATTCATGGAAGAATTTATTGAGATACGTCTATCATTTCTACTTTGGAATGGGTCAGAGAACCAGCTGGTGAGCTTGGCACGTTACCATGAGAACGCTGCTGCATTCTGTGATGGAAGCAACCTGTTGTTGAAAGCCTTTGCTTCCTATTAAAAGCAGATTGGTCACTTTTTTTCCCTCTTCAAATCAAGTGAATGCTGTGGAAACAGTCAAAAAAAAACATAATTGAATGCCTTAGTTCTGTACTGAGGAATGCCTATAAAATATACTTTGTAATTTGAACTGCTGCAGCAGCTGCAAACAAAAAGACTGGAATTTTTGCAGTGATAATCCAGATCCTTGTAGATCACCAGATGAGAGAAAGCCTTCTGACAGCTGTCCATACCATTAGAAACTTGAGGGATATAGTGCAGGAAAACATACTTACATACTTTCTAAAATGTAAGGATTTAATTATGGAAAAGATGGGGAAAATTCACCATTGCTGCTATGGAATTAAATACCATTTTCCTTCATTTCACTGATCTATCTTGATAGTTCATTTAAAAATATTCAGGTCAGAATTGCACCTCCATCTGAACATAGAGTCATAGAGAGATACAGTACTGAAACAGGCCCTTCGGCCCACCGAGTCTGTGCTGACCATCAAACACCCATTTATACTAATCCTACATTAATCCCATGTCCCCTACCACACCCCACCTTCCCTCAACTCTCCTACCACCTACCAACACTAGGGGCAATTTATAATGTCCAATTTACCTATCAACCTGCAAGTGTTTGGCTGTGGGAGGAAACCAGAGCACCCGGCGGAAACCCATGTTGGAGGAGGAATGCTGAGGATGAGGGACATTGGAGAACTGGGTAGAAACCAGATCCTTCGGATTTCTACCCCATTCAGACAGTTTGGACAAATTGGGACATGTGCTTCTTCTAACCATCACACTTCTGTTCCAGCAGAAGTTTAGCTGCTGGAACCATAGACATTTACAGCACAGAAGGAGGCCATTTAACCCATCATATGTGTGCTGGCTCTTTGCTAGAAAAATGCAAAATCAAACACCTTCTACCACACTCTCCTCATGGCTCTGTATATTCCACTACTTTAAATATTTATCTTCTTTGTGCTTAAAATAAGCAATTGTCTTTGTCTCAAGAATTCCCTGTGGTACTGTTATGAAAGTGCTTCCATTTTTTAATATTTTTTGAGGACTGTGTTTTAGAATTGTGGAGATGGAGTCATTGGAGGAGTAAAGTGATTCCATAGATGCTGGACATTTTTTTAAAGGGTCACGAGAAGGACTCTGCTTAAAAACATTTAGTGGATGCCACATGTCTTCAGCTAAGTAAACAACAGGTGTCTTCTGACTATTACAAGAGAAGTGACGTGTTATGAAAGTGACTCTTTGTTAAAAATATTTTTTTTAAAGGAATTTATAGTTAATCTAAATAAATGTTTTTTAATCAAGAGGACAGGGAGGGCCGATTGGCAACAGTGTTGCTGTTTATCACCTGACTTGGGCTAGACTTAGAGGAGAAACATGGCAACAGGGGCAGAAATTGACAAGCACTCTTTTGATTGGACAAGCCCAATAGCAACAGAGAATATCTGGGTGGGCAGAAAACTGTCAAGCTTTCTGATTGTAAGTCAGTGCATGTGTGTGATACCTTCTAGAAGGAGACAAAAGTCACATGCTGCCAAAGTGTCAAAAAAGGACAGAAAAAGAAGAGAATTCCAAGCAAGAATTGAAGACCACAACCCAGCTTGTTTTCTCACAATTCCCTAAAAGACTTGGTGAAGTTCAGTGTGTCAATTCATCTTGTTTCCTGCATTTCAAAAAGGCCTGCTAAATTGCTTTTCAATGCCGCCTGAAGAAAGCTAATTATGGAAGATGAACAGTTGCTCGGAGGTTGGACAGTGTGTGAGTTTGCGGCAGTGTGTTTCATCTGCTATTTTTTCAGGGGTGGGAAACTGATCTGCATGAGTGTGTTTTTTTGTCTGTAACAGAGCTCTGATCTAAAAATCCTTTTTTACTTTTTTTTCAGTTAACTGGAATATATATGTGTGTGTGAGTGTGAAAGGACTAAGGTAATGGGGACTTTTTAAAATTAATGTTGGAACTTCATAAAATTTGATCTATGTGATGTTGTTTTACTTCATTACTAGTTAAGACTTGTTTTATAATAAACTGTTAATTTTGATGTTCCGTAAAGAAACCTGGTGAGTATGTTCAATTCTGGGGAAAATAGTGTATCTAATTGACTGTTTCAGCAAGTGGGAAAACTTTCAAGAATATGTTGTGACCTGTGGAGATGTGGGACTGAATTAACAGTGCACTCCTCCGACCTTGGTCATAACACATGTCAAGATTTACGGTGCTCAAGAGTGGGTTTCATTTTTGAATACTGTTTTGAGTCAGTTGGGTTTGTATCCTGCTGAAAGAAAAATCTAGCTCATCTTTTCTCCACCTCTCTGAGAGACCCTGCAAAAAAATCGAGTGTGCAATAGCTTTAACACGTGATGCCACATTTCTCCTGAGAAGGTCTTGGAAAACTTCCTCTCAACATCTCCTGAACGAACTGTTTCTGAAAAGATCCCAGTGGCCCCTCTACATGTACTTGGACGCCAGGCTGTATGCCATAAGTTACATAACATATATTATCCTTTTTCCCAATCCCAAAGTAGACAACTTTAATTCCAGACAGGGCATTCTGGACTGGGAACTGGGGAGGGAAAAAAATCAATAAGTCTTTATCTAGGCCCAACCTGGCCTCTTGTTCAACCTCTCAGAGCAGCAGAATTTTAGTATGAGGTTCCTCTCTTAACACCAGGTGGGCAACCATATTGTGTTACCTGCACCTGAAATGCTGTAACCTGCAAGGCTACGGACCAGGTGCTGGAAGGTGGGATTTGATTGGGCGGCAAGTTTTTTCAGCTGGCGCAGACAGCTAAATGGCCTCTTTCTGTACCGTAACTTTTCTATGGTTCTATGGTTCAGGTGCAAGGGGTTGTCCCTATTGTAGTTCCACCCCATGTTCTTCTGGAGCACAGCAATGCTACAGAATTTTGACACTGTTGTCTACATATTGAAAAGAATTTCTTAGTTCTTTAAGATCATTAAAAGGCTGTTTGTTGCTCTGTTATGGCAATTCCAAGCACTGCACACACATTCATGAAAGAAACCTGGAATACAGTGTACCCTTAAATAAAAGCTGTTTATTACATTTCCTATTACATTTCTAATATTTGCCAGTTCTGATGAAGGGTCACTGACCCGAAACGTTAACTCTGCTTCTCTTTCCACAGATGCTGCCAGACCTGCTGAGTGATTCCAGCATTTCTTGTTTTTGATACAGTGTACCCTTGTTAGGTGGGTAATTGAGGACCTACTCTGAAATTTAAAAAAAGTTACAATTACCATCCTTCTATTTCTGTTATTATGCTGGAAGTTAAATCAAAGAATTTCAGCATTAGGTAATTGCACTTTGTTGCACCATCGTAGGCAATATTCCATTTGTCAACCATTGACTTAACTGACTTTATGTGTTATGGGCCAATGCTCCAGTTGGAACTTGGATCCAAGATTACATTAACATAACAGAAAGTGGAAAAAAATATTATTCTACCTTTTTACTGCTAAATCTAACTTTCAACTTGCTGCTGACTAGTCTATTCTTTAACTACATTATACCATTGAATATCAGTCATTGTAAATACAGTATAATGTTGAGTGAAGAGGATGAGGAAAAGGGCAGGTCTTTGATCCTAATATGCTTTAAATAAACTGGAAAGGCTAACCTTTGGATATTATATGACAGAGCAGAGAATGCTCCTTTTGTAGTCAGGATCCTGTACTTTAGCACCATCCATTGCCAGTACTTCACATCCCTTAACAGATGCTAATCCTTTGGATTTATTCTAGGTCAAATCAATACCACAAGTTGTATAAAAGCAAAATACTGCAGATGCTGGAAATCTGAAATAAAAACAAAAAATGCTGGAACTACTCAGCAGGTCTGGCAGCATCTGTGGAGAGAGAAGCAGAGTTAACATTTCAGGTCAGTGACCCTTCATCAGAACTAGCAAATATTAGAAATGTAATAGGTTTTAAGCAAATAAAGCAGGGGGTGGGGCAAGAGATACCAAAAGGAAAGGTGTTGATAAGACAGGGTCACAGAGAATAACTAACCAGAAGTTCATGGAGAAAAGGCAAACAGTATGTTAATGGTGTGCTGAAAGACAAAATGTTAGTACAGAGAGGGTATTAATTGACAGAAAAATGAACAGCCCTGGCCCAAAGCAAAAACATGAAAAAAAACCAGTGGGCAGGCACATGGTAAAAAAAAGTGATGAAATAAACTAAAATAAAATAAACAAATAAAAAAGAAAAAAATAACTGAATATAAAAAGGGGGGCCCGCCATGCTCTGAAATTATTGAACTCAAAGTTCAGTCCGGCAGGCTGTAGAGTGCCTAATCGGTAAATGAGATGCCATTCCTCAAGCTTGCGTTGATTTTCACTGGAACACTGCAGCAAGTCCAGGACAGATATGTGGGCATGACAGCAGGGGGGGGGGGGGTGTTAAAATGGCAAGCAGCCAGAACCTCGGGATTATGCTTTCAGACTGAGCGGAGGTGTTCCACAAGGCGGTCACCCAATCTGAGTTTGGTCTCCCCAATGTAGAGGAGACCACAATGTGAGCAGCAAATACAGTAAACTAAATTGAAAGAAGTACAAGTAAATCACTGTTTCACCTGAAAGGAGTGTCTCGGGCCTTGGATAGTGAGGAGAGAGGACGTAAAAGGGCAGGTATTACATCTCCTGCGTTTGCATGGGGAGGTGCCGTGGGAAGGGGAAGAGGTGTTGGGGACAATGGAGGAGTGGGGAAGGGTATCATGGAGGGAATGATCCTTTCAGAATGCTGACAGAGGAGGAGTGGGGAAGATGCGTTTGGTAGTTGCATCACGCTGGACGTGGCAGAAATGGCGGAGGATGATCCTTTGGATGTGGAGGCTGGTGGGGTGGAAAGTGAGGACAAGGGGAACCCTGTAGCGGTTCTGGGAGGGAGGGGAAGGGGTGAGGGTAGAGGTGCGTGAAATGGGCCGGACACGGTTGAGGGTCCTGTCGGCCACAGTGGCGGGGAATCCTCTGTTGAGGAAAAAGGAAGACATATCAGAAGCACTGTCGTGGAAGGTTGCATCATCAGAACAGATGTGTCAGAGATGGAGAAACTGGGAGAATGGAATGGAGTCCTTACAGGAGGCAGGATGTGAAGAAGTATAGTTGAGGTGAGGTAGCTGTGGGAGTCAGTGGGCTTATAATGAATATTAGTAGACAGCCTATCACCAGAGATGGAGACAGAGAAGTCAAGGAAGGGAAGGGAAGCGTCAGAAATGGACCAAGTAAAGCTGAGCAAAGGGTGGAAATTGGAAGTGAAGTTGATAAAGTTTTCCAGTTCGGGGCGGGTGCAGGAAACAGCATCGATACAGTCATCAATGTGCCAGTAAAACAGTTGGGGGAGGGGGCCTGAGTAGGACTGGAACAAGAAATGTTTGACATATGCCACAAAAAGACAGGCATAACTAGGACACTTGTGGTTACCCATACCAACACCTTTTACTTGAAGGAAGTGAGTGGAGTTGAAGGAAAAGTTGTTCAATGTGAGAACAGGTTCAGCCAGGCAGAGGAAGATGGTGGATGGGGACTTGTTGGGCCTCTGTTCAAGGAAGAAGCGGAGAGCCCTCAAACCATCCTGGTGGGGTTTGGAGGTGTAGAGAGATTGGACGTCCATAGCGAAGAGGAGACGGTTTAGGCCAGGAAACTGGAAATTGTCAAAATGACATAAGACGTCAGAAGAGTCACGGATGTAGGTGGGAAGAGACTGGACCAGGGGAGAAAACATAGAGTCAAAATAGGAAGAAGTATGTTCCAGTGGGGCAGGAACAGGCTGAAACAATGGGTCTGCCAGAACAGTCCTGTTTGTGGATTTTAGGAAGGAGTTTATTTTATTTTAGTTTGTTTCATCACTCATTTTTTTTTACCATGTGCCTGCTCACTTTTTTTTCATGTTTGTGCTTCGGGCCAGGTCTGTTAATTTTCTGTCAATTAACACCCTCTCTGCACTGAAGCTTTAACTTTCAGCACACCATTATCATACCGTTTGCCTTTGCTTCATGATCTTCTGATCAGTTATTCTCTATGACCCTCTGTCCTATCAACACCTTCCCTTTTGTTATCTCTTGCTCCACCTCTGCTTTATTTTCTTAAAACCTATTGCGTGTCTAACCTTTGCCAGTTCTGATGAAAGATTAACTCTGCTTCTCTCGCCACAGATGCTGCCAGACTTGCTGAGTATTTCCAGCATTTCTTGTTCTTATTACCACAAGTTGCATGTTTAGTTAGTCTAGCTAGGAGAGATTTCTGAGTCTTCGGTACATTTTAACAGTAACTAGTTTATTACATATTAGGGAGCTTTATACAAGTATGTCTAACTCCACTGATGCCATGCTGCTTTTCCTTCAAGTCTCTCTCATGTGAACACTTACGTCATCATAGTGGGAGGTAATACTTACACTGTCCCAAGCATTAACCCTTTCAAACTCCCCCCCCCCACCCCCGCCCAAGTCTTTATCCAAATATTTTTTGTACATTCATTTTTACTTTTACATACTGTCCCATGCCCCCACCCCCCCCCCCCCCCGACAAATCACTGACATCACACATTCAATCTGTCGGAAGTCTTCACAACTCTCCCTGATCATATTGTTGTCAGACTCAGAAAATCAGTAGTCTTTCTCTCAACTCTTGTTTTTTGACTTGGACGGCCTTCATTGAGGTTTGTAGCATCCAGTGCTTTCTGAATTTCAGTTTCAACATCTGGTCCATCCAAATGTATGACTGATTGACATCTTTGATGAATAGAAATAAGATTTCTCCAGTTTCTTCTGATAGTACCTTCTGAAGTATGTATTAAATAAGATCTCTTGATTTCCATCTCTCTGGACATTACTCCTTCTCTGCCTTGGTCTCGTACCTATACCTTTTCTCCTCCCATCAACTTGGGTAGGTTCCTGGTATGATATCTCCTGTTATAGTTATAAGCTTGTTCTTTTCAATAAGACTTTTCTCTGTCTTGAACTTTCAGATAACCCTGGACTTATAGCCCTGGAAGTAATTTTTTGGGTAGGATGGAAATTGTGTTCTAAACTTCCTTCCCATCAACAGTTCTGATGGTGCTAATCCACACTGCAATGGAGTAGATCTGTAGTTTAAGAGTGCTGTTTGAAAATCTTCATTCTTCTTTAACAGTGCTTTGATAGTTCTGACTCCTCTTTCAGCTTCACCATTAAATTGAGCATATCCAGGGGAACTTGTAATACGTACAAATCCACAGTTTTCCGCAAAGTACATAAAGTAGTAATTTGCAAATTGTGGACCATTATCAGAAACAAGCTGAGCAGGAATGCCATGAGTTGCTAAGATCTCTGATCAAACTTAAATGACTGTCTCCGTAGTCATTGTGTACAAACGATTGACTTCGTTCCACTTTGAAAAATAATAACAATCAGGTAGGAATTTCCATTAAACATGAATAGATCCATCCCCAGATGTTCCCATGGTCTGGTTGGAAATTGGGTTGAGATAAAGGTTTCCCTCTGGTCTGGTCTGTGCACTGCACGTACCTGGCAATTATAAATCATTTCTTCTATATCTCTCGATATTCCTGGTCGCCACACAGACGACTGAGCCCGTGCTCTGCATTTTGTGAAACCCATGTAGTCCTGAAGTATTTTTTCCCAAGATGTCTGCCCAGAGTGAGACTGGAATCAACGGCTTAGAGTCATAGAGTTATATAGCACAGAAATAGGCCTTTTGGCCCATTGTGTCCATGCCAGCCATCAAGCACCGATCTATTCTAATCCCATTTTCCAGCACTTAGCCCGTAGCCTTGTATGCTATGGCATTTCAAGTGCTCATCTAAGTACTTCTTAAATGTTGTGAGGGTTCCTGCCTCTACCACCTCTTCAGGCCGTGCGTTCTCGTCATATACCAGCAAATTATCCACAATAGCAAAGTTCGTTCTGTACTCAAAGAAGGTTTTCATCACTTTATCACTGGGATGCTGTTGTGGCAAAATTTGTGTGCAATACTGGCAGATATGGATGCATTCCTCATCTTGCATCTGAGCATGACAGATTTCTTGGAGCTTTGTGATGCAGTGAACTGAGAATATAACTCAATCTCATTAATGAAGATAACATCCTGTTGTGTAGAATGGTCAACAGTAGCACTGGAAAATGCATCTGCTGTCACTTGCAGTTTGCCCTGTACATATACTGTTTCATATGTGAATCTCATTAGCCTCAACTAGAATCTCTGGATTCTCAGAGGCATGCTAGCGACTTCCTTTTCATCAAGTAATGAAACTAGGGGTTTGTGGTCTGTCTCCTTAAGCCAATGATGTAAGCTGAGAACTTTCACAAGCCCACGTGACTGCGAGAGCTTCTTTCTCTATGATGGCGTACTTCGTCTCAGTCTCAGACAATGCTTGTGATGCATAATAAACCGGCCTGCGACATCCAGCTGGCTGTTCTTGAAAAAGAACTGCCCCTAGCCCTGTAGATGAAGCATCTGCTGCAACTGTGGTTGGTAGTGAGGGGTTATAATGTGCTAAGATATCTGGCGATAGTTGTCTTAAGGGTTCAGTAACTTGCACCAGATTGGGCAGAAACTATGCCAACTGATTAGCCATTCCATGGAATCTTTGAAGATCTTGGACAGAAGTAGGAATTGGGAATTCACTAATGGCTCTCGTCTTTTGCAGGTCTGCCATTTTGCCCTTGCTAATAACAATGTGCCCTAGGAAACGAATAAATGTTTTCAAGAATTCACACTTTTCATTAAGTGTCAGGGCTTCTTCTTGTAGATGATTCAAAACCACTCTAACCTCATGTCATCTTCTTCAATGGATTCCCCATGAACTAAGATGTCATCCATATGGCATATTACTCCCTTAAGGACTTTGCAGATGTTATGCCAAATGGTAAATGATTAAAACAAAATCTTCCAAACAGAGTATTCAAGGTTGTCAATAACCTTAACTTCTCATCCAACGGGACTTGCCAGAAGCCACTATTGCATCAAGCTTTGTGAACATGGCATTTTTGAATAACTTTGCCAAGCTTTCAGCTACTGAGGACATTGGATGGATTTCTCTGGCTACCGATTTATTAAGTTAAGTCTACACAAATGCAAAGAGGACCATTAGGGTTAGGAACTGGAACCATCCCAGAGCACTCTCTGTAGGCTCAATGACAGGAGAAAAGACTCCCATCCTAGTCATCTCTTCTAGCTGATGTTGGACTTGCTTCGTTTGTGGTTATGGTATCTGCCTAGGTTTGAAAAGACATACAGGTTTAGCATCTTTTCACAAAGTAATACTATATTCGGTCTAAGTCTTCCTGGACCAGTAAATAATTTTGGTAAGTCCTTTTGGAAGAGAAGTTTGGAAGTCGTTCTGGATTCTTGCTGCTTAACTTCTTCCATATTCCTGATAAAGATTAAGCTACTTAAAAGAGAAAATTCTTGCTTCTGTAGAACATGTGTTTTCAATATCTGCTTTCCCTCATACTAGAGTATTGCCTGTAGCTTTCCTTTGACTTTCAGTTCAATCCCTCCTAGACCGTGTAACTGAGTTTGTGTTGGTTGCAGGCAATGCGTTGATAACCCTGGCTCGTTGTTTGATAAAATTGTTAGGTTTGCTAACGTATCTAGTTTAAAGTTGGTGATATGTCTGTTGACATATATATCTGTATACAACCAACCATCTTCAGCTGCTTCATCAATGACCTTCCCTCCGGTCAGAAGTGTTTGCTGATGATTACAGAATGTTCAACACCATTCACAACTCCTCAGATACTGAAGCAGCCCAAGTCCACATGCAGCAAGACCTGGACAATATCCAGGCTTGGGCTGATAAGTGGCAAATAACATTCGTGCCACACAAGTGCCAGGCAATGACTATCTCAAACAAGAGAGAAGCTAACCATCTCACCAAGGCACCTTCAACAGCACCTTCCAAACCGCGACCTATACCAACTAGAAGGACAAGGGCAGCAGATGCATGGGAACACCACCACCTGCAAGATTGCCTGCAAGCCACACACCATCCTGACTTGGAACTATATCACCGTTCCATCACTGTTGCTGGGTCAAAATCCTGGAACTCCCTTCCTAACAGTACTGTGGGTATACCTACACTCCAAGGAATACAGCGGTTCAAGAAGGCAGCTCACCTCCACCTTCTCAATGGCAATTAATGCTAGCCTAGCCAGCGACGCCCACATCCCCCATACTAATATTTTAAAAAATTTAAATCTGCAGTCCAGATTGGATGATTAAGGTCATCGATCTCACCAAGGAAGTTTTCTAATTTCTCTTCTGATGGAGATTGTTCTTCTTCATGAGTAGCTCTATGAATGAAGACTTTTCCTTTAGAATCTGTGCAAGTAGAGGTTTTAATTTGGCACATCTTCCCAAAATGGCCAACTTTCTTGCAGTGAAAGCATTCTGCTTTGTTTGCAGGATACTGTTCGTTCCTGTGGGTCTTTTTGGCACCACAGTGCTGGCAGGGTTTCCCTCCCAAGTGTACCTTCTTTTCTGGGGGAGGCAGTGACGTAGTGGTATTGTCACTGGACTAGTAACCCAGAGGCCCAGGGTATTACTCTGGGGACATGGGTTCAAATTCCACCATGGCAGAAGGCATAATTTTAATTCAATTAATACATCTGGAATTAAAAAGCTGGTCTAATGATGATCATGAAACCATTGGTGATTGTTGTAAAAACCCATCTGGTTCACTAATGTCCTTTAGGGAAGGAAATCTGCTGTCCTTACCTGGTCTGGCCGACATGTAACTCCAGACCCACAGCAATGTAGTTGATTCTTAAATGCTCTCTGAAATGGCCTAGCAAGCCACTCAGTTGTATCAAACCGCAACAAGGTTGATAAGGAATGAAACCAGATGGACCATCCGGCATCGACCTAGGCACCGGAAACGACAATGGAAAACCCAGCCCTGTCAACCCTGCATAGTCCTCCTTACTAACATCTGGGGGCCTGTGCCAAAGTTGGGGGAGCTGTCCCACAGACGAGTCAAGCAGCAGCCTGAAATAGTCATACTCACGGAATCGTATCATACAGACAATGTCCCACGCACTGCCATTATCATCCCTGGGTATTGTCCTGTCCCACTAGCAGGACAGACTCACCAGAGGTAGAGGCACAGTGGTATGCAGTCAAGAGGGAATAGCACTAGGAGTCCTCAACATCAGGTCCAGGCCCCTGAAGTCAAACATGGGCAAGGAAACATCCTGCTGATGACCACCTACTGCACCACCCCCCCCCCCCCCCATCAGCTGATGAATCAGTACTCTCCACATTGAACACCAAATGGAGGAAGCACTGAGGGTGGCAAGGGCGCAGACTGTACTCTGGGTAGGAGACTTCAATGTCAATCACCAAGAGTGGCTGGGAAGCACCATTACTGTAATTAGTATTTTTTATAGGGAGTAACTAATTAATCTAAAGGTAAGTCATGGCAGGAGAGCTCGCACCCGTGATATGCTCCTCCTGCGCTATGTGGGATATCAGGGATGCTTCCAGTGTCCGTGACGACCATGTGTGCAAGAAGTGTATCCATCTGCAGCTACTGGCTACCCGCATTACAGAGCTAGAGCTGCAGGTGGATTCACTGTGGAGCATCTGCGATGCTGAGGACGTTGTGGATAGCACGTTTAGCGAGATAGTCACACCGCAGGTAATGGCTGCACAGGCAGAAAAGGGATGGGTGATCACCAGGCGGAGTAGTAGGCGCAGGCGGGTAGTGCAGGAGTCCCCTGTGGCCATCCTCCTCTCAAACAGATATATCACTTTGGATACTGTTAGGGGGGTGGGGGGATAGCCTCCCAGGGGAAAGCAGCAACAGCAAAGTTTGTGGCACCATGGATGGTTCTGCTGCACAGCAGGTGGGGAAAGAGACTGGGAGAGCCATAGTGGTAGGAGATTCAATTGTAAGGTGAATACTCAGGTGTACCTGTGGCCACAAATGAGACTCCAGGATGATATGTTGCCTCCCTGGTGCTAGGGTCACAGATGTCTCGGAGCAGCTGCAGGGCATTCTGAAGGGGGAGAGTGAACAGCCAGTGGTCGTGGTACATTTCGGTACCAACGACATAGGGAGAAAAAGGGATGAGGTCCTGCAAGTTGAAAAGAGTTAGGAGCTAAATTAAAAAGCAGGACCTCAAAGGCAGTAATTTCAGGATTACTTCCTGTGCCATGTGTTGGTGAGTATAGGAACAGGAGAATAGACCAGATGAATGCGTGGCTGGAGAAATGGTGCAGGAAGGAGGGATTTTGATTCCTGGGACATAGGGACTGGTTCTGGGGAAGGTGGGACCTGTACAAGCGGGACGGGTTACACCAAGGCACTTCCAGAACCGATGTCCTCTCAGGGCATTTGCTAGTGCTGTTGGGGAGGATTTAAACTAGAATGGCAAGGGGATGGGAACCTGAGCGGGAAGACAGAGGAGAAGGAAACAAGGATAGAAACAAAAGACAGGAAACAAAAAGGCAAAAGTGGAAGGCATAAAAATCAAGGGCAAGAAACAAATAGGGCCATAGTGCGAAATAATGTTAAGATGACTAAGAATGTTAAAAAGACAAGCCTAAAGGCATTGTGTCTCAATGCATGGAGTATTCGCAAGAAGGTAGGCGAATTAACCATGCAAATAGATGTAAATGGACATGATATAGTTGAGATTACGGAGACATGGCTGCAGGCTGACCAAGGATGGGAACTGAACATCCAGAGGTATTTAATATTTAGGAAGGACAGGCAAAAAAGGAAAGGAGGTGGAGCAGCATTGTTAGTAAAAGAGGAAATCAATACAATAGTGAGGAAGTATATGAGCTCAGAGAATCCTGATGTGGAATCTGTATGGGTGGAGCTAAGAAACACCAAGGGGCAGAAAACATTGGTGAGGATAGTATATCGACCCGCAAACAGCAGTGGTGATGTAGAGGATGGCATTAAACAAGAAATTAGAGATGCATGCAACAAGGGTGCAACTGTAATTATGGGTGAGTTTAATCTACATATAGATTGGGCAAATCAAATTAACAATAATACTGTAGAGGAGGAATTCCTGGGGTGAATATGTGATGGTTTTTTGGACCAATACATGAAGGAACCAACTACAGAACAGGCCATCCTAGACTGGGTATTGTGTAATGAGAAGGGATTAGTTAACAATCTTGTTGTGCGTGATCCCTTGGGGAAGAGCGACCATAACATGATAGAATTCTTTATTAAGAGGGAAATTGAGAGAGTTGATTCCGAGACCAGGGTCCTAAATCTAAATAAAGGAAACTATGAAGGTATGAGGCGCGAGTTGTCTATGATAGGTTGGCGAACGTTACTTAAAGGGTTGACAGTGGATAGGCAGTGGTTAGCATTTAAAGAGCACATGGATGAATTACAACAATTGTTCATTCCTGTCTGGCGCAAAAATAAAACAGGAAGGGTGGCTCAACTGTGTCTTACAAAAGATATTAGCGATAGTATTAGACCCAAGGAGGAGAAATATAAAATGGCCAGAACAAGCAGCAAACCTGAGGTTTGGGAGCAGTTTAGAATTCAGCAAAGGAGCATAAAGCGATTGATTAAAAAGGGGAAAATAGAGTATGAGAGTAAGCTTGCAGAGAACATAAAAATTGACTGTAAAAGCTTCTATAGATATGTAAAGAGAAAAAGATTAGTGAAGACAAATGTGGGTCCCTTACAGTCAGAAACGGGGGAATTTATACTGGGGAACAAAGAAATGGCAGACCAATTAAATACATTCTTTGATTCTGTCTTCACAAAGGAGGACACAAATTACCTCCCAGAAATGTTGGGGAACATAGGGTTTAATGAGAAGGAGGAACTGAAGAAGAAATCAGTATTAGTAGGGAAATGGTGTTATGGAAATTGATGGGATTTAAGGCCGATAAATCCCCAACGCCTGATAATCTACATCCCAGAGTACTTAAGGAAGTGGCCCTAGAAATAGTGGATGCATTGCTGGTGATTTTTCAAAATTCTATAGACTCTGGAACAGTTCCAACGGATTGGAGAGTAGCTAATGCAACCCCACTGTTTAAAAAAGGAGGCAGAGAGAAAACAGGGAATTATAGACTGGTTAGCCTGACATCAATAGTGGGTAAAATGCTAGAGTTCATTATAAAAGATTTAATAGCGGAGCACTTGGAAAACAATGACATGATCGGACAAAGTCAACATGGATTTACAAAAGGGAAATCATGCTTGCAAAATCTACTGGACTATTTTGAGAATGTAACTAGTAGAATAGATAAGGGAGAACCAGTGGATATGGTATATTTGGACTTTCAGAAGGCTTTCGAAAAGGTCCCACATTAGAGATTAGCATGCAAAATTAAAGCATTTGGGATTGGGGGTAAGGTACTGACATGGATAGAGAACTGGTTGACAGACAGGAAAAAAAGAGTAGGAATAAATGGGTCTTTTTCTGAGTGGCAGGCAGTGTCTAGGGGGTACCGTAGGGATGAGTGCTAGGACCCCAGCTATTTACAATATATATTAATGATATAGATGAGGGAATTAGATGTAATATATCCAAGTTTGCAGATGACACAAAGCTGTGTGGGAGTGTGAGCTGTGAGGAGGATGCAGAGAAGCTCCAGTGTGATTTGGACTGGTTGAGTGAGTGGGCAAATATATGGCAGATGCAGTATAATGTGGATAAATGTCAGATTATCCACTTTGGTGGCAAAAACAGAAAGGAAGATTAATATCTGAACGACAATAGATTGGGAAAGGGAAAGGTGCAGTGAGACCTGGGTGTCCTTGTGCACCTTTCGCTGAAAGTTAGCATGCAGGTGCAGCAGGCAGTTAAGAAGGCAAATGGTATGTTGGCCTTCATAGCGAGAGGATTCAAGTACAGGAGCAGGGATGTCTTCCTGCAATTATATAAGGCCTTGGTGAGACCACATCTGGAGTATTGTGTGCAGTTTTGGTCTCCTTATCTGAGGAAGGATGTTCTTGCTATCGCGGGAGTGCAGCAAAGGTTCACCAGACTGATCTCTGGGATGGTAGAACTGACGTATGAAGAGAGTTTGGGTCAATTAGGCTTGTATTCGCTAGAGTTTAGAGGAATGAGAGGGGATCTCATAGAAACCTACAAAATTCTAACAGGACCAGACTAGATGCAAGAAGGATGTTCCCAATGGTGGGGGAGTCCAGGACAAGGGGATCACAATCTAAGGATAAGGGGTAAGCTATTTAGGACTGGGATGAGAAGGGATTCTTCACCCAGAGAGTGGTGAACCTGTGGAATTCTCTACCACAGAAAGCAGTTGATGCCAAATGATTAAATATATTCAAGAAAGAGTTAGATATAGTTCTTAGGGCTAAAGGAATCAAGGGATGCGGGAAGAAAGCAGGAACATGGTACTGAGTTTGGACGATCAGCCATGATTGTATTGAATGGCGGTGTAGGGCTGAAGGGCCGAATGGCCTACTCCTACTCCTATTTTCTATGTTTCTATATTTCTATTACTGACCAAGCTGACCGAGTCCCAAAAAACCTGCTAGACTAGGTCTGCGGCAGGTGGTGAGGGAACCAACAAGAGCGAAAAACATTCTTGACCTTGTCCTCATCAATCTGCCTGTCGCAGCTGCATCTGTCCATGACAGTATTGGTAGGAGTGACCACCGCACATTCCTTGTGGATACAAAGTATCATCTTTACATTGAGGATACCCTCCACTGTGTTGTGTGGCACTATCACCGTGCTAAATGGGATAGATTTCAAACAGATCTAGCAATGCAAAATTGGGCATCCATGAGGCACTGTGGGCCATCAGCAGCAGCAGAATTGAACTCAACCAGAATCTGTAACCTCGTGGCCCGGCATATCCCCCACTCTACCATTGCCATCAAGCCGGGGGATCAACCCTTGTTCAATGAAGAGTGCAGGAGGGCATGCCAGGAGCAGCGGCAGGCATCCCTTAAAATAAGGTGTCAACCTGCTGGAGCTACAACCCAGGACTACTTGCTTGCCAAACAGTGTAAGCAGCATGCAATAGACAGAGTTAAGCAATCCCACAACCAACGAATCAGATCTAAGCTCTGCAGTCCTGCCACATCCAGTCGTGAATGGGGGTGGACAATTAAACAATTAACCGGAGGAGGAGGTTCCACAAATATCCCCATCCTCAATGATGGGAGAGTCCAGCACACCAGTGCAAAAGACAAGGTTGAAGCATCCATCTTCAGCCAAAAGTGCCTAATAGATGATCCATCTCGGCCTCCTCCTGAAGTCCCCAGCATCACAGATGCCAGACTTCAACCAATTCAATTCACTCTGCGTGATATCAAGAAACGACTGAAGGCACTGGAGACTACAAAGGCTATGGGCCCTGACAACATTCCGGCAATTGTGCTGAAGACTGGTGCTCCAGAACTAGCTGCACTCTAAGCCAAGCTGTTCCAGTACAGCTACAGCACTGGCATCTACCCAGCAATGTGGAAAATTGCCCGGGTATGTCCTGTGCACAAAAAGGACGTCCAACCCGACCAATTCCCACCCTATCAGTCTACTCTCGATCATCAGTAAAGTGATGGAAGGGGTCGTCAACAGTGCTATCAAGCGGCACTTGCTCAGCAATAACCTGCTCAGTGACGCTCAGTTTGGGTTCCGCCATGGCCACTCAGCTCCCCACCTCATTACAGCTTTGATCCAAACACAGACAAAAGAGCTGAACTCCAGAGGTGAGGTGAGAGTGACTGCCCTTGACATCAAGGCAGCATTTGACCGAGTATGGCATCAAGGAACCCGAACAAAACTGGAGTCAATGGGAATCGGGGGAAAATTCTCTGCTGGCTGGAGTCATACCTAGAACAAAGGAAGATGGCTGTGGTTGTTGGAGGTCAATTATCTCAGCTCCAGGACATCACTGCAGGAGTTCCTCAGGGTAGTGTCCTAGGCCCAACCATCTTCAGCTGCTTCATCAATGACCTTCCCTCCATCATAAGGCCAGAAGTGGGGATGTTCACTGATGATTGCACAATGTTCAGCACCATTCGCGATTCCTCAGATACTGAAGCAGTCCATGTCCATATGCAGCAAAACCTGAACAATATCCTGGCTTGGGCTGATAAGTGGATACAAGAGCAGTTCAGAGGCTAGGAATCCTGCGGTGAGTAACTCACCTCCTGACTCCCCAAAACCTGTCCACCATGTACAAGGAACAAGTCAGGAGTGTGATGGAATACTCTCCACTTGCCTGGATGGGTGCAGCTCCAATAACACTCAAGAAGCTTGACACTATCCAGGACAAAGCAGCCCACTTGATTGGCACCCCATCCACAAACATTCACGTCCTCCACCACTGACGCATAATAGCAGCAGTGTGTACCATCTACAAGATGCACTGCAGCAATGCACCAAGGCTCCTTAGACAGCACCTTCCAAACCAGTGACCTCTACCACCTATAAGGTCAACGGCAGCAGATGCATGTGAGCACCACCACCTGTAAGTTCCCCTCCAAGTCACACACCATCCTGACTTGGAACTATATCGCCGTTCCTTCACTGTCGCTGGGTCAAATTTTTGGAACTCCATTCCTAACAGCACTGTGGATGTACCTGGCCCACATGGACTGCAGCAGTTCAAGAAGGTGGCTCACCACCACATTTTCAAGGGCAATTAGGGATGAACAATAAATGCTTTCCTAGCCAGTGACACTTACATCCCACAAACAAATTTTAAAAAAACTTCTTTTCTGGTGCTTCTTTTACAGTCCTGTGCTGAACCAAGGTTTTTCCTCACCTCATAGGATTGCTCTGTTCTGCTTACAGACCTCTGCTTGTCTCACCAGCTGTATTGCTTTGTCTCGGGTGAGGTCTTCCTTAGCCTGCCATAAATCTGAAGGGGATTCATCAGCTGTACCTACTACAATGCGGTCTCATATTAATTTTGCTTTTAATTCTCCATACGTGCATCTTTCAGCTATCCTGTAAAGATTGCTAATAAAAGCATCTACCAATTCACCTGGTTTCTGGACCATAGTGTACCATTAGAAACAATTTTGTAAACATTTTTAAGAGTTGCTCACCAGATCCCCAAACATTACTTGGTTCTTCGGCTCGAATCCTGCAATCACTAGACCAGGATTTTTTCACCAACCACCACGCCTCTGTGGTGCAGCCTGAATGCTTCTGTAAGCTGACTCCCTGACTCTTCCTTTCCTCCATGGAGCTTTACACAGCCTATTCTCGAGTTGTGCAGTCTTGGTGCAGTTTTGGTGCTACTTTTTTCAGGTCAGCCTTCTTCACAGTATTTTTTCAGAATTTTCTGGCTGTTGTATAACAAAAACCACTGCTGTTCAACATATCATATGTTTGCTTCATCTAGCTCGGAGAGATTTCTGAGTCTTCGGTAAGTTTTTCTAATAACTAGTTTATTACATATTAGAGAACTATATGCAGAGCTTTATACACGTAGGTCTAACTCCACTGATGCCATGCTGCTTCTCCTTCAAGTCTCTCTTTCATGTGATCACTTACATCATCCTAGTGAAAGGTATTACTCACACTATCCCAAACATTAATCCTTTCAAACCCTTATACTACATAAGTCAGCAAGCAATTCCAGTAATTTTTGCACAAAAAAGGTTAGCTAAGTCTAAATGAGTACAAAGTTTTCATTCAAAAAAACTTGAAAGAGTTACTATTTTTAAAACTTGGATGGTTCAAACTGTTTGGTGTTTCACTGCCAACAAGAATGGATGTTGCAATGAATTTTCCATAGTTTCCTTTCAGTATCTCCAGCACAGAACCAGTTACATATGAACATACATATGAACATACGAATGGGAGTAGGCCACTCAGCCCCTCGAGCTTGTTCCGCCATTCAACAAGATCATGGCTGATCTGATTGTAACCTCAGCTCCACATTCCTGTCTACCCCTGATAACCTTTCACCCCCTTGCTTATCAAGAATCTATCTACCTCTGCCTTAAAAATATTCAAAGAGTCTTCTTCCACTGCCTTTTGAAGAAGGGAGTGCCGAAGACTCACGACCCTCAGAGAGAAAATTTCTCCTCATCTTTGTCTTAAATGGGCGACCCCTTATTTTTAAACAGTGATCCCTAGTTCTAGATTCTCCCACAAGAGGAAATATCCTTTCCCCATTCACCCTGTGAAGACCCCTCAGAATATTGTATGTTTCAATCCAATCGCCTCTTACTCTTCTAAATTCCAGCGGATGCAAGCCTAGCCTGTCCAACCTTTCTTCATAAGACAACCCGCCCATTCCAGGTATTAGTCTAGTAAACCTCTGAACTGCCTCCAATGCATTTACATCCTTAAATAAGGAGACCTGTACTGTACACAGTACTCCAGATGTGGTCTCACCAATGCCCTGTATATCTGAAGCATAACCTCCCTACTTTTGTATTCAATTCCCCTTGCATTGAATAATAACATTCTATTAGCTTTCTTAATTGCGTGCTGTACCTGCATTCTAACCTTTTGCGATTCATGCACTCGGAAACCTAGATCCCTTTGCATCTGAGAGCTCTGCAATCTCTGACCATTTAGATAATATGCTTCTTTTTTATTCTTCCTGCCAAAATGGACAATTTCACATTTTCCCACATTATATTTCATTTGCCAGATCTTTAATAATAGGCTGATATTCTAATCTTGCCCAACTTTATTGCTGTCTTGAAAAATAGTTACTTTAGAAAAAAATACTCCCCTTCTGAAGGCATTGACAGTTGCTTCGGTACAGTTTCAAAGGCATCAACAGCAATCTGATGCCTCACCTGTGTAACATTTTCATGTGTGGGCCTTGAAGGAAAAATACTGAATGAGGATCAAGTATAGGAAAATCAAAAGGATGAATTGAGTCTGAAAATTAGGCTGTTCCTCCCACCCTCTCCTCCACCCTTTTCTAATAGAAGAACACTGAGGCCAGTTGTGGTGCCCCACTGTTACCCTAGCCAAGATCTTGCTGTGTTCAAACCTGGGACCACAGGTTTGATGTGGCTCAGTGGTGTCATTCTCACCTCTGAATCAGAAATGTTATACCAATGTGTTCTGCTGACTGATAATTTTCTTTAATCCACTGGCTGGAGATCTGAATTTATAATTTTTTAAACGACATTTTAAAAAGACAAGCTGCCAGCAAAGTAATCCTTTCAGCTTAAGATGATCACCTAATTTGCAACACTGTATCCTACATTGCAAAGGACTGTGAGGAGAGAGACAAAATGTCTGCTCAGTCACCGTCAAGAACCAAGACCCAGAACCTGTTCTCTCAGCAAGAAGAAGTACTGCTATGTTTGCATCACTGAGTGACTATCCTGTGTCAAGCTGTGATTTTAAACTGGTGTTTTCTCTGCAGCCAAGGAGAAGCAACTGGACTCTGACAAGAGCAGACCCTAAGTGGGGGTCCCTCTCTCTCTCTCTCCATTCCAGCTTGAAAGCTTTCAAATCCTGTGTTGACTGAGCACCTTTGCATACTCTGGCTACAATCAGAAACCCTGTTAGAGAAAATCATCCCAATAACTATCTCCAACAGACCCACTGAACCAGTCATCTACCACTTCAAACTAAAAGCCTGAGAACCGCCGAATTCAAGTAGAAGCCAGCTGAATCACCATATGCCATTGACTGTATACTCCTTTTTTATGGACTCTAACTCAACCAATCTACCTTTCCCCATTCTATAACCTATTTGTGTGTGTGTGTAAATGTCTAGTGTGCGAGAGTGAAAGTTTGTGCATTGTTTATTACTTTTATTAGTTTGGTTTAGGTACAATAAAGTTAACGTCTTTCTTTGTTAAACTCAAAAAAATCTGTCTGATTGATTCTTGTTGTGATCATAGCAAGTAAGTCATCAAACACCTACTGAATTGGCCAGCACATTCACTTTAAAAAAGAATTAAACATGTTGTGGTCAAACAAGGCAAGGGAAAAGAGGGAAGCCCTTCAACCCCTCCTCGCTTGACCGTGACAAAAGGCTGTAGGCTCAAGCCCCAATTAAAAAATTTAAGCATGCATTTAGGTGTAGTGCTGCACTGTTGAAGCTGCCACCTCTCAGATGAGATGTGGAACCATGGTCTCATCTACCCTCTCAGGTGGCAATCAAAGATTCCACAGCACTATTGAAAGAAGAGCAAGGGAGTTCTCCCAATCTCAACCAATATTACTAAGAACAGATAATATGATCATTAATCTTTCATTGTTTGTGGGACCTGGCTGTGTTCAGATTCGGTGTTACATTTCCCTATGTTACAATGGTGACATTTCAAAAATATTTCACTTTGGAACATTTTAACATTGTGGAAGATGATATATAAATGTGAGTCAGTCGCTCCTCCTTTCTCTCCGTTCATCATTTTGTTAGGAATAAGGATCTTTAAAATGAGACATACTATAATGGAAGAGATAAGATAATAAAGGGAATAGTTTTGATGGGCTAGGTTAGGGCACTTGAGGGATTAGCTTTGGTCCATTCTTGTCCTTGGCTTCGGTTCTAATTTCATCAGCTTATTTAGGGATGGGCAATAAATGCTGGCCTAGCCAGCAACGCCCACATCCCAGGAATGAATAAAAAAATTGTCTTCATAAATCAAATATTATATAACATTTAAAGTAAATATCTGCTCGCTGTATCAATTTTATATCTTTTATGCTATATTTTGAAGCTAAACTCTGAGGTTGGATTAATCATGAAACTTTATGATGTAACCATTTTCTTGCTATACAAACCAATTGATTAACAATCCTATTGCAACAGGGTATCTACATAAATCCTTTTGTTGCTTAGTCCAAGAACAGGAGTGGAAATACCTTGGATCAATAGGAAACTAGTGACTGCAGGCCGAAAGGCCATGAATTTTCTCTATGCTGCACTTAAAAGATTTACCTTTGGTGAAAAGCTGTTATTAATGTTACTACAGATATTTTACTCTTCCGGCTGTAAACCCATAGGACTGCATTTTAATAGTCAGCCGACAAAGTAGGCGGCGGACGTAAAAAAATGCGCCCCGCCCGCATGGGCACCGTGCCACAGAGCCACCATGATTTCAAGCGCGGTGGCTCATTTGTATGGCTACGGCGTCCGCCTCCCGTGATGACGTGGAGGGGGTGGGTGAGTCAGTGCAGGCAACAGCGTCCGGTGCCAATGAGCAGGTGCCGCCGCCATTTCTAAAGGGCTTACAGCCCTTAATGGAGATTTAAAAATTAAAGGTTCAGGTCAGCTGAATTGCCAAAAAGCACAAATAAATTACCTTTAAACTAATTTTCCCACCCCCACCTCCCCAATGGCATCTCAAAACATTCCTGCCCTTTTTGTCCCCCCCCAGAATTCATGTATTAAGAAGTTGACCTACCCCTGCCCCCCCACAAGGTTCGGCACCTTTGCCCTTCACCCCTTCCCATCAACCCCCCCCCGACCAAACTGCAGCGATGTTACCCTACTCCCCACCTCCCACACAGAGAGAAAAATCCTTCTCCCACCTCCCCACAGATGTCGCGCCACGTTTCCCTGAATGAGGATTCGAAGCCGCGGCGTTGTCGGCCACCTGAATGAAGATTGGTGCAGCGATTAAGGAGCAACGGGACCCTCATTAAACCAGGTATGTAAATTAGTTTACACATTGAAATAGGCCAGCGGCCGGGCGGCCGCCACGAGGCCTCACCGCAGCCGCCAAGATCAGCGTGGGGCTTGCCACCTTCGGGGTCGGTGGCGGGCCTCCGCCGCACCGATTTTCATTGCGCCCCCCCCCCCCCCCCTCCCGCCAATATTCCCAACGACGAAGGGCTTTAAAATCCAGCCCATGGTTTTGATGTTCTAATTCTTGCTGGCAGTAGTTGGATACTGTTACGACCCCAGTGAGACCATTAATGTTAAAACATGAGATATGAAGCTGCAGACCATTTAAAGAATTACATGAGAAACTTTCAGAGTTTAAGACAATTATTATAACAACTAAACTAAAAGAAATCTCCATTAACTACATAGTAGTTTGCAAGTAGCTGATACCCTAGACTAAAAGAAAGGTATTTTCTTTACTTACTAAAATTGTTGAAAACCTCACACCACACTTATATGTTACACAATCCTTTTTGATGGCAAAATCCTCTGCGGTTAAAAATCCCAAACTCCACCCAGTAGCAATGAGTTGGATCTCCCAGACCTCCTCACAAATCAATGTCCTCTTTGCTCACTTCTCCAAGAACTTCCAACCTGGATGTTTGTGAATAAGGTGATTTCTGGTGATCCTGCTGGTCTTCCACTTCTCCATAAGCTCCAACTTTCAAACCAGGTTCAAGTCTTCACAGCCTTTTACTGTATCAAGCTTCCGCGAGCAGGTGTTTCCTCTCTCTCTCTCTCTCTCTCTCGGCCGCCACCACTGGTTGTCTTAATTACAGTCTGCTCTGAGGCTGCAACTGCTGGGTTCCCTTCTTACAGCCTGTCTGCCTTCAGAAAATCTGTTAAATTTATCTGGACTCATAAATCAATAGATTATTTTCCTGTTTCAATATTCAAAGTCCAGACCATTTAAAAAAAGTCTGGTTTCACAGAGCCACATGGGCCTTCCATTGTTCCCAGATGTTAACATCTGCTTGGTATATTTGCATTTTCAGAATCACTGACTCCTTGTTTGCAACTTGAAAGTCTGGGAGGGTGAAACCCATTTTTCTTCAGGTGTTACACCTGCGGTCTCTGTTTTTATCAAAAAAGTATTTGATCTGCGATCTCTGTTGCCCAGGTAACCAAGATTTCTATATTGTCCTTTAGCAGTGTGGATTTGAGGTCACCTGACCTTCTGGACTCCATCTTAAACTTTTAAAAATCACAGTTTTTAAAACATAATCATGTTACAAAGCCCAGTGTTCATAATAGGTACACTTGTTTAAAATAATGAAATGCACTAGCTTTAACAGAATGAAAGGATATTCATCCCAGCCATGAAGACAAATTAAATAATTAAAGGTTTATCAAAACCCACCTAATTACCAGTTAGAAAAAACAAAGTTGGAATCTTGCTGCACTGAATACACTGTACCAGCTATTTTGACCAATAATGGTTCATTGATAAAGAAAATATTAAAAGGATTCGATCAGGTAGATCCGGAGAAACTGTTTCCTCTGGTGTGGAAATCAAGAACAAGCGTTACAATCTTAAAATTAGAACTAGGCCATTGAGGAGCAAAATTCTGAAGCACTTTTTCAGACAAAGGTCATTGAATTTTGGAACTCTCCTCCCTAAAAGGCTGCGGATGCTGTGTCAATTTCAAGACTGAAATCGATGGATTTTTGTTCAATAAGTGTATCAAGGGAAAATGGAGTTGAGGTTCATATCAGCTATGATCTGACTGACTGAAGGAGCAGGCCTAAGGTACCGACTGGCCTTCTCTTGGGCCTAATGTTGCTATGTCACCATAAAGACTGTTTCCTTTCCAACCACTCTTTCCCCATCTTCCAGCATCATTTTTTTGTCAATGGCAAAATTGGGATTAGCTAGTAATTCCACCTACATATGCCGCAGGGCAGTGCTAACACTTTGGTCACATGATGTGGAATGTCTTTGCCAGCAGAGGAAGAAAAATACCTAAAATATTTAAGCTACAACATCACTGCCAAGTACAAAATGGGCAGCAAAATGCTGAACTTGGTTGTGCTCTGCATGGAATTTCTCTTTTTTTATAACATTTTTAAAATATTTCCATTCCAATTCTGCTTCAGCAAAATCTTAAAGCTGCAACCTTTTTCATGAGTTGCCCAGTTTAGTTTGAGATCAAAATTCAAGCAAAATGAAGTAATTTCAAGTTAAAATGCAACTGAGAAAATAATCTCATTGTCTGTTTATATGCACCAGATGATCACAAGAACATTGCCTGTTGCTTTCTCTGCTTCATTAAACCAGCACCATGTAATTAGTTGACTTTTGAGATATTTGAATTTTGTGGGAAAAAAAATGTAATTCCTTAAAAAATTTAACTGGGCTGGATTTTGTTGAGCTTCCAGTGTCGGCCTCAGTGGCGGGGTGGTGGTGGGTGGGGGGGGAGGGGGTGTGGCCAGAAGATCACAGGGGCAGCAGCCCGCCACAAAGCCCGACACCGGGATTACCGGGCCCAATCTTCCCGGCGGCAGCAAGGCTCCGTGGTAAGCTCCCGGCCGCTCGGCGAGGGGACTCAACTTTAAATTTTTAAATAAAGAATAGGCGTATATTTACATACCTTTCACTGCAATCTTGCCAGCTGTCCGCGATCTTCAGCGCGATGGCTGGCACTCACACGCCTTCCCTTTCCCGTCCAGGGAAAGCTGGCGCCACTGAGGTGGGGAAGGGGGGAATTTAGGATTTTTAATGAAGTGGGGTGCAGGGGAAATGGGGTCAGATCTGCATTTCTAGTGTGGGGGGTTGCAGGGGTTCAACTCTGCAGGTCTGGCAGAGATAGTAGACGCCGTTGCCGGTATCGCAGAGCCCGCCCCTACAATGTGATTGGGCGGTGGGGGGGGGGGGGGGGGGTGCAGACTGCCCTGCATACTTAAATGAGTTGCTGCACGCTAGATCGCGGTGGCATGGCGGAGCGGGCAGCCATTTTTTTCACCCGCCACCGCTCCTGACGGTAGGTGAATAAAATCCAACCAACTGTAATCAAATGGATCTAAACATTCATTCCAATAGCATTGATATAAACCAATGTTCATCAACTACACCATATATTTATATAGCACCTTTTAAAGTAATAAAACTTCCCAAAGTGCTTCACACAAATGAACAAAATTTGACACTGAGCCACATAAGGAGATATTAGAGCAAATGATCAAACGTTTGGTCAAAGAGGTAGGTCTGAAGAAATGTCTTAAAGGAGGAAAGAGAGGTAGAGAGGTGGAGTAGTTTAGGGAGGGAATTCCAAGCTTTAGGGCTGAGGCAGCTGAAGGCATGGCCTCCAACGGTGGAACAATTGAAATTGGAGATGCTCAAGAGACCAGAATTAGAAGAGGCAAGAGGGTTGTGAGGCTGGAGCAGATTACAAAGGTAGAAAGAGTTGAGGCCATAGGGGTTATTTGAAAACAAGGGAAGGAATTTTAAAATTGAGGCGCTGCTCAACTGGGAGTCAATGTAGGTCAGCGAGCGCAGACATGATGGGTAACAGGACTTGGTATGAGTTCGGACACGGACAGCAGAGTTTTGGATGACGTCAAGTTTCCAGATAGTAAAATGTGGGAGGCTGGCCAAGAGTTCATTGGAATAGTCGAGTCTAGAGGTAACAAAGGCATGGATGAGGATTTCAGCAGCAGAAGAGCAAAGACAAGGGCGGAGTTAGGCAATGTTACCAAGGTGGAAATAGGCAATCTCTGTGATGGCGTGGATATGTGGTCCGAAGCTTATCTTGGGCTCAAGTATGACACCAAGGTTGCAAACAATCTGGTTTAGCCTCAGACAGTTGCCAGGGAGATGGATAGAGCCAATGGCTAGGGAACAGAGTTTGTGGCGGGGACCGAAGACAATGGCTTTGGTCTTCCCAACATTTACTTGGAGGAAATTTCTGCTCATCCAGTAGTGGATATCAGAGGAACAGTCTGACAATTTAGGGACAATAGAGGGATCAGGAGAGGTGTGGTGAGGTAGGGCTGGGTTTCATCAGCATACATACAGAAACTGATGCTGTGCTTTTGGAAAATGTCACCAAGTGGCAGCATGCAGATGAGAAATGGTGGTGTGGTTATGTGGGGGAGGGGAAGGAGAGATCCTGTTAAGTATTTCAGCCACTGAGAAATTTTGAAAAGGGACTGTAAAGTGTAGAGCAATCAATAAGGATTCGTAATTATGCTTCTACAATTCAAAATGTTTATATTGTTACATAACTTGCTGCAATTCTTTGCATTTCCTTCACATGCCTGTGTCCTTCTCCACACAGATAGAAAACTTGAATATTGTAAGCTTAGATTTTCAACAATCTCATGTGCACAACATTTGCTTGATAGTACATTACTTCAGTTCTTCATCCCCACTGGAATTTGAATTGTACAAACATAAATTTAAAATCCCATTGGTTGCTCAATTCTCCATAGTCCCTTTCCAAAATTTTTCAGTGGCAGAAATACTTAACCCTCAATCTGTTGTTTGTGAATTTCTACTGTTTGTTCAAATGGGTTTTACACTTTCAGTAGGCTGAAATATTTCGACATAATCGTATTCTTCACAGAAATCCAAATCTGAAGAGATCATGGGGCCAATTTTCAATTACCAGCAGCAGGCTTCTCACCTGACGCAGACCCCATTGTTGCCTAAGGATTGCCTGATGCTACTCTGAAGCAAACAGCCACCATCTGAAACACACAGGAGGCAGCTTAAAGGTATGAATCAGAGTCCGACACCAGTCGTAGGATCCCATTTGCAACTTTCGGTACAAATGAGCAGAGTGAATGCCATGCTATGCCACTACTCAGTCCTTAAAGGGACCGAAGGAGGCTGCTCAAAAACGGCCCAGGAAACTATTAATTTTTTTCAATTGATTTTCCTGAAAGGACCGCATTTGAAATATCAAAAAATGTAATCAATTTTAAGTAGCAGCAACCAGCCAGCAGCTGTACTGGCGTGCAACTATTTCTTTGCTTTTAGGATGAAGGCAGTGGAGAACATTTTTATTTTAAGGTTTGGCAATATATTCAGACAAATAATGATGATAAACAGGAGCTTGAATTATAATTTGGGTTCATCAACCAGTAGCTGGAATGTTAGTACTCTTATTAATTTATTTACATTTGGCTTAAAGCAGGATAGGAAAGGAAACGATAGCAGAAGATTTTTTTTTTGATCAACTACTGTAAAAACAGAAGTATAACTATAAAAAATTACCTTCAAATTGTTGCACTATAGAAGCCAGGTGGAAGATGCAAAGTAGAAATGATAGCAGTGCCATCTAGTGGTTGGAGGACTGATGGGCAATTGCAATGCTAAAACAGACATTACAGCATTACCCATGGAGAAAAGAGAAAAAGGAGTCATTGGCCTACAAATTGCATCACACAGCTCCCACTCTTCTGTGGGCCACTACGATGCTCGTCGATTTTTCTTTAGTCTTTGTTAGTGGGTAGTTGCACCATGCCAGTTACATTGAGGTCCAAGGTCCAATATAAGGGGCTCCTTGGACCTCGTCATTCAGGTACAGGAATTGCTCCCTGCACTGCCAGAAATGGGCATGCCCAAATTGTTAGTCCACTGATCGTAATAGTGTCAGAAAGCACAACAAAATCACAACATAGGAGGAAAGCGTGACAACAGAAAGTGGATTCCATCACAAGAATTTTAAGGAAAAGCAAGAAAATAAATAAATGCATTTATATAGCACCTTTTGTGACCTCATTGTGTCCCAAAGTACTTTACAGCCATTTGAGTGCTTTTGAAGTGTAGTCACTGTTGTAATGTAGGAAATGTTTCATCCAATTTGCACACAGCAAGCTCCCACAAGCAGCAATGAGATAATGGCCAGATAATCTGTCTTTATTATTTAGTGATGGTTGGGAGATAAAAATTGGCTGGGGATAAATCACCTGCTCCTCTTTAAAATAGTTCCATGGGACCTTTGACGGCAACCTGCGAGCAGCTCAGCTTAATGTCTGATCTAAAAGATGGCAGCTCCAAAAGTGCAGCACTGCCTTCGTACTACACTGAAGTGTCAGCTTGGTTTGTACTGTACAGAATTATGAATAGGCAACTTTTGTATTGCCAATAGGCTAAGACTTGCTCCAAAAGCCATGGTTAAGTAAATGATGGTTAACTCTCGTTGAATTTATAAGCACCAGAGATGGAGTTGCAGGCAATGCTATTATGTAGGAGTAGAGTTCCATGAACTAAAGCAGTAATGTGTGAAATACTGATTTAATTAATTACAATTCTTTAAATATATTCCAAAATAAATGTTTCATATAAAGTTTTGTGAGGTACATTTCAATGTCTTGAAAGCTACCTTGAATACTTAAGTAAAGTAAGACTGTTTAAGATCTGTGCCATGTTAATGGAGGAGTTTAGTCCACATGAGGGACAAGGCAATGACAGAACTGTTCTTATCACTAAATATTTGCTTGTTCAGCATCATTGTGATTGTGCTTTAGCATCATTCAGTTCTTTCAACACTTTGATTTTATTTCATGAATATAAACATTTATAAAGGATGAAGTTAACAGAATGATAACCATCTGGAAGTAATCAATCAGACAGATAAGTTTATTAAATATTTTAATGTTTGAGCTTATAAAGGAGAACAACGGCATTTTACTGGAGCAGTAGTTCTCAAAGAGTGGTCCACAAGAGTTCTCCAGATGGTGGTGGGCCGGTCCAAAATGCAAGTCGCTGACGCACAACATCACAGCTGAGGCCAAACAAGAAAACAGGCCAGATTCCTCATCCCACCACTTGCGTGACGTCACATAACCAGACCGGCTCCTGCGTGTGCGACACAACTCATCATAAGCGCGAGCAACAACAATGTGGTTTTATATAAGCAAGATTTGTGTTACTGTTAATTTTGTTTGATTAATATAGATTTAAGATAAATATTAGTTTCTCAGAAGATTATTGTGATGATTTTATAGCACATATTAGAATGCTTTGAATAGTATCTTCTCTTGTAGTGGTATAATGTTTATAGTTTGAAAATATCTATACTTTTGTTTCTGACATGAATTTACTTATGATATTTCATAAAATAAAGATAATGCACATAAATGTATTACATTTAGCAGCAAAATATTTATAGTTTCCGTCAGTTTCCATTGATTCTAATGTATTTCTTTGCAGTGACAAGCGACAGTGGGTGGGATAGAACCAGTAGATGGTCCAGAGGGGTCTTTCGCCCTGCTAAGTGGTCCGCAAATGAAATAGTTTGAGAACCACTGTTGTAGACGGAAAGATTTTCAGTCATGGAAATAGCAAAGTCAATGTGAAAAATAGGGCCCCTATCGGTACTATCTAAATTCAACTCAACAGGGAATTGTTAATTGTCCCATCCCCACTACCATCACTAGTTTTCAATTTAAAAACAATTTAGTCATGGGCAATCAGACATGAAGCTGGTGGCTGTACTGCTGTAAGAAAATGTCCACCCACCGTTGAGGCAGAGCACGGAGACTAATTGTATATTTATGCTAATTCCACTGTTCAACTTAGAAATGACTGGGCTGCTTTTCCAAGCATTAACTAACATACACAAGGCATAACATCATGAGAAAAGACACAAATCCTTCCCATATATAATGGATTGTTTGATCCTGAGCTGTATATAACAATAAGTTTAATGGCTTAGCGGGAAGATTAATTTAAACATTTATGGTAATGTCTAGCACCTTACCAAATCTGCACCTGAGCTTGTAAATAAGCTGATCCAGAAAGTTTGAGCCCTATTAAAGTGTGGCTACCCAACCCGAACACGACCAGACCCGACGGTGGGTGGACATTTGCTTACAGCAGCACAGCCACCAGCTTCATGTCTGATTGCCCATGACTAAATTGTTTTTAAATTGAAAACTAGTGATGGTAGTGGGGATGGGACAATTAACAATTCCCTGTTGAGTTGAATTTAGATAGTACTGATAGGGGCCCTATTTTTCACATTGGCTTTGACTGCTATCTCCATGACTGAAAATCTTCCCGTCTACAACAGTGGTTCTCAAACTTTTTCATTTGCGGACCACTTCGGGTCAGGTAGGGTCTCTCTTCCGGGTCCAGCATTCGGGCTCGGGCCGGGTAGGGCTGGATGTGGACAGTGCTGCCTTGCTTCGGGAAGTAATCTTTAAGTGAACATTCAGGACATCAAGTAAAGGCCTGCTACCCGACCCGAACCCAACGGGACCCAATGACATGTGTCGGGTTTGGGTCGGGTCGGGTCGGGTCAGGTCACACTTCCGGGTCTGGCATTCGGGCTCAGGTCGGGTCGGCCCGGGTCGGACATGCTCTATCACCACCTTCAGTAAGTGGCTCCAATGTTAATGTACTTTTTGGACTTGAAAGGTGGTTTTGTTACAATTATTTTAAGCTTGTGCAGATAAGCAACAAAGTGAAGAACTGAAGGTAGGTTAACTGATGGGTCGGGGGCGGGAAAAAATGAAAGGACTCGGGCCAGGTCAGGCTCGGGTCGGATGTGGTTCTGTTGGGCTCAGGTCGGGTTTCATTTGCAGACCCGAGCCAGCCTTTAACGTCAAGGGGGGGAAACATGCAGTCTGGACTCCACACTCTTCAGTAAAGCCAGGCTACCTAACCACACCCGACTACGTTTCGGGTTCAGGCCAGGTCGAGCATTTAAAAAATTTAAAGGACTTGGGCCCGGGTTGTGTTCGGGTTGGCTGTTGTCGGGTTGGGCCCGGGTCGGGTTTTAATTTTATACCCGATCCAGGCTTTAAGCCCTATGACCACAATAACATTCAAGCAAGACAAATACCAGGTAGGAACCATTTGGAGTTCAACCAAACATTAAAATAAGCTCCCATGACTTTATACCCACGAAGTTATACCTACATACATTATACATTCACATTAGGAAGCAACTAAGTCATGGTTTCCCCATTGCCATCGTACATTGTGATACCAGCAACAAGACAGTTTGATAAAGGCATTTGCTCGAGTACCAATAATAGACTTGTTCACAAAATTGAAGCCCATGAAATTAAGGGGCAGCAGCTGCTTGGATGTAAAGTTGGCTGAGGGACAGGAAGCAGACCGTAGTGGTGAATGGTTATTTTTCTCCAATTGGAGGGAAGAGTACATTGATGCCCCCAGGGACCACTGCTCTTACTAATATGTATTAATGACCTGGACTTGGTTATATGGGGTATAATTTCAAGATTTCCAGGTGACCCAAAACTTGTAAGTGTAGTAAACAGTGAGGAGGATAGTAACAAACTTCAAGAGGACATAGACTGACTGGTGAAATGCATAGACACATGTCAGATGAAATTTAGCAGAGAGAAGTGTGAAGTGATTCATTTTAGCAGGAAGAAGGAGGAGAAGCAATGCAAACTAAATGGTACAATTATAAAGGGTGTGCAGGAACAGAACGACCTGGCGGTATGTATACACAAGTCTTTGAAGGTGGCAGGACAAGTTGAGAAGGCTGTTAAAAACGCATACATGATCCTTGGCTTCATAGATTGGGGCAGCATAGAGTACAAAAGCAAGGAAGTGATCAACCTTTAGAAAAGACTAGATCCTTGTGGCCAATTTTGCACACCACACTTTAGGAGGGACATCAAGGCCTTAGAGCAGGTACAGGGGAGATTTACTAGAATGGTACCAGGGACGAAAAACTTCAGCTATGTGGAGAGACCGGAGAAACTGAGGTTGTTATCCTTAGAACAGAGAAAGTTAAAGGGAGATTTGATAGAGGTGTTCAAAATCATGAATGGTCTTGATAGAGTATATGAGGAGAATCTGTTGCCAGTAATCGCAGGGTCAGTAACCAAAGGACACAAATTTAAGGTAATTGGCAAAAGAACCAGAGGCCACATCAGGACAATTTTTTCTGCATCAGGTTGCTGTGACCTGGAATGCACTGGCTGAAAGGGTAGTGGGCAGATTCTATAATAACTTTCAAAAGGGAATTGGATAAATACTTGAAATGTAAACATTTGCAGGGCTATGGGGAAAGGGCAGGGGATTGGGACTAATTTGATAGATCTATTAAAGTGCTGCCACAGGCACAATTGTCTGAATGGCCTCCTTCTGTGCTGTGTGATTCTATGATTCAATAGTGATGTGTTTCCATCCTAACCAGAATGTTTCAATGTGTATTTTTGCTTCACTCCACTCCCAACACTAATCACACTTGGTTAACGTTCAACATCTTTCCCAAGCTACTATTTAACATGGAGATAAGGAAAAAACATTTCCCTCAGAGGGGCGTTAGTCTGTGGAATTCTCTTCCCCAGAGAGGAGTGGAGGCAGGGTCATTGAATATTTTTAAGGCCGAGTTAAATAGATTCTTGATTGACAAGGGAATCAAAGAGTATGGGGGGCAGACAGGAAAGTAGAGTTGAGGCCACAATCAGATCAGCCATGATCTTATCAAATAGCAGAGCAGGCTCGAAGGGACCGAATGGCCTACTCCTGCTCCCAATTCATATGTACTAGGTGGAGCACTTCTTGGAAGTATGGCATTTCAGATCAGAACAGAATAGATGTAGACCTGGGAAAAGAATCAAATAATGACAGTTCCAGTGAAACCTTCAGCTCAAACTACTCTAACCTTTTGTCTGTAGGAGATCTGCAGTGATTAGTAATATGTCAAAAAAGTAAAATAGGCATTGAGGAAGAAAAAATACTTCCCCTCCTTTGCACAATTGTGGTCTCCCTCTTTTCCCCTATCGTCCTCACTCCATATATACTCTGCTCAATGACCACATACACAAATAATCCCATTGTCCTTGTACATTCTGTTCTTATTCCAATACACACTCACTTTAATAGAAGCATAGCATAGAAAGGTTTACAGCACAGAATAGGCCATTTGGCCCATTGTATCTGTGCCATATCTTTTTCCTCATCCCCAAATGTATACCTCCACTGCCTCCCCTTCTTTCTCTCGCACAAGCATTTGCATGGTTTTCATAATGTGCATTGGATAATCGTCCAATCAAAATCTGCATGTTTTGCAATTCAAAATCTAAGCAGATACAATAATCAAGAAAGAATGTTTAGAATTAGGCTGCAAGCCCAACCACAAGTGTTAACAGTAAGTATCACATAGATGAACTTGTATGCAGGAGACTATTATCCAGATAGCATCCTACACTAAGAAGCTAATGGATCTGAAAACATGTTAAATGTGTTTTTTTTTAATTCATTCATGGGATGTGGGCGTCGCTGGCCAGGCAAGCATTTATTGCCCATCCCTAATTGCCCTTGAGAAGGTGGTGGTGAGCTGCCTTCTTGAACCGCTGCAGTCCATGTGGGGTAGGTATACCCACAGTGCTGTTAGGAAGGGAGTTCCAGGATTTTGACCCAGCGACAGTGAAAGAACGGCAATATAGTTCCAAGTCAGGATGGTGTGTGACGTGGAGGGGAACTTGCAGGTGGTGGTGTTCCCATGCATTTGGTGCCCTTGTCCTTCTAGTTGATAGAGGTCGCAGGTTTGGAAGGTGCTGTCTAAGGAGCCTTGGTGCATTGCTGCAGTGCATCTTGTAGATGGTACAACTGCTGCCACTGTGCGTCGGTGGTGGAGAGAGTGAATGTTTGTGGATGGGGTGCCAATCAAGTGGACTGCTTTGTCCTGGATGGTGTCGAGCTTCTTGAGTGTTGTTGGAGTTGCACCCATCCAGGCAAGTCGAGAGTATTCCATCACACTCTTGACTTGTGCCTTGTAGATGGTGGACAGGCTTTGGGGAGTCAGGAGGTGAGTTACTCATCGCAGGATTCCTAGCCTCTGACCTGCTCTTGTAGCCACGGTATTTATATGGCTACTCCAGTTCAGTTTCTGGTCAATGGTAGCCCCTAGGATGTTGATAGTGGGGGATAATAATGCCATTGAATGTCAAGGGGAGATGGTTAGATTCTCTCTTGTTGGAGATGGTCATTGCCTGGCACTTGTGTGGCGTGAATGTTACTTGCCACTTATCAGCCCAAGCCTGGATATTGTTCGGGTCTTGCTGCATTTCTACACGGACTGCTTCAGTATCTGAGGAGTCACGAATAGTGCTGAACATTGTGCAGCTGAACATTGTGTAATCATGAGCAAACATCCCCACTTCTGACCTTATGATTGAAGGAAGGTCATTGATGAAGCAGCTGAAGATGGTTGGGCCCAGGACAGTACTCTGAGGAACTCCTGCAATGATGTCCTGGTGCTCAGATGATTGACCTCCAACAACCACAACCATCTTCCTTACAATATCCACCCCCAGAGCACAAAATTAAAGCAAAACAAACTAATCATTTTTTTAAAATACTAAACAATATTCATCTTTCAAAAGGTTAGGATTGATCTTTGTTGCATTACGACTGTAGATACCACTAAATTATTTATCATGAGACTTTCAACATAAGATAGACTTAACCAATTATATGTTTTTACTTTCCTACATAAAAATCTATTTTTGCAAAAATCTGGCCTCTTTAAATATATACCAGTGTTTATCTGATTGAGTGGGTTTCCCTCAAATTATCTTTTCTGCCACATTTTCAAAAGGTCTTTTCTCATTCATTTCTAAAAAGATTCTTGGGATGTGGGTGGCGCTGGCAAGGCAGACATTTATTGTCTATTCTTGTTTTCCCTTGAGAAGTTGGTGGTGGGCTTTCTTCATGAGCCAATGCAGTGCGTGTGGTGAAGGTACTCCCACAATGCTGTCAGGTAGAGAACTCCAGGAACTTGATCCAGTGACAATGAAGGAACAGCGATATATGTCCAAGTTACAATGGTATGTGACTTGTGGGTGGTGATGTTCCCATGTACCTGCTGCACTTGCCCATATTAGTGGTGGAGGGGGTGGGTTGGGATGGTGCTGACGAAGAAGGCTTGGTGAGTTGCTGCAATGTATCCTGTCGATAGTATACACAGCAGACATGGTATGCCAATGGGGGAAAGAGTGGAGGCTTAACCCAGTGGGTGGGGTGCCGATCAAGCAGGCTGCTTTATCCTGGATAGTGTTGAGCTTCTTGAGTGCTATTGGAGCTGCATTCTTCCAGGCAAATGGAGAATATTCTATCACAGTCTTGACTTGTGCCTTGTAGGAGGTAGTGTGATTTTGGGGAGTCAGGAGATGATTCACTTGTTGCTGAATACACAGCCTCTGTCCTGTTCTAGTAAGCTTAGTTTAGTTTAAGTTTAGTTTAGAGATACAGCACTGAAACAGGCCCTTCGGCCCACCGAGTCTGTGCCGACCATCAACCACCCATTTATACTAATCCTACACTAATCCCATATTCCTACCGCATCCCCATCTGTCCCTATATTTCCCTACTACCTACCTATACTAGGGGCAATTTATAATAGCCAATTAACCTATCAACCTGCAAGTCTTTGGCATGTGGGAGGAAACCGGAGCACCCGGAGGAAACCCACGCAGACACAGGGAGAACTTGCAAACTCCACACAGGCAGTACCCAGAATTGAACCCAGGTCGCTGGAGCTGTGAGGCTGCGGTGCTAACCACTGCGCCACTGTGCCGCCCCAAACCATGACATTTAAATGGCTGTTGAGTTGAGTTCTTGATCAATGGGGACCACTGAATATTGATTGTGGGGCACTCACCATTGAATGTCAAGGCGAGGTGGTCATGCTCTCTCTTGTTGGAGATGGCCATTGATTGACACTTTTGAGACGTGACTATTATTTGCCACTTATCAGCCCAAATCTGGTTGTCGTCCATGTCTTGCGGCATGCAGGCGTGGACTGTTTCATTAATTTTTCATCATCTCCATTTAAGTTTTGATCAAGTTACATAACCCTGGGTTTGAAATTAAATGGTGTGATGTTAGTAACTAGCACATTAATTCTTTGCTATGGTGTCAATTAATTGACAGGAATTTGAGGTAAATGCTTTAAAATATTTACTGCTAATAACATACAGTGCAACTCGAAACCTTTATTTTCATCAATTAATTGGCATAACAAGATGATTTCCCATAGCTTAGTGCATACTGCAGCAAACCCAAGTTCAATAAATGGTGCTTACATTTGCTTTATTGTCTGAGTCTCACTTCTTTTATTCTCAATTTCCTAACATAAATGCTGGACACAATGTGGTAAAGCCAGTGTCAGAGTAGATAAACTAGAAACTGAATGGTTATTGATAATAATTAGACACATCAAGTATTCCTATTAGTTTGAAAATGCAACATTCGTGCCACACAAGTGCCAGCCAATGACCATTCCAGCAGGAGACAATCTAATCATTTCCCCTTATCATTCAATGGCATTGCTATCTCTGAATCTCAACCATCAACACCCTGGAGGTTACCATCGACCAGAAATTGAACTGGATCAGCCAGATAAATACTGTGGATACAAGAGCAGGTCTGAGTCTCGGAATTCTGAGGCAAGTAACTCACCTCCTGATTCCCCAAAGCCTGTCCACCATCTATAAGGCACAGGTCAGAAGTGTGATGGAATATTCTCCACTTGCCTGGATGAGTGCGGCTCCAAAAACGCTCAAGAAGCTCGACATCATCCAGGACAAAGCAGCCGTCTTGATTGCAACCCCATCTGCCACCTTGAACATGCACTCCCTCCACTACCGATGCACAGTGGCAACAGTGTGTACCATCTGCAAGAAGCACTGCAGCAACTTGCCAAGCCTCCACGACAGCACCTTCCAAACATGGAACTTTACCACCTAGAAGGACAAGGGCAGCATATGCATGGGAACATCACCACCTGCAAGTTCCCCTCCAAGCCACACGCCATCCTGACTTGGAACTATGTTGCCATTCACTTCATTGTCGCTGCATCAAAAACCCTTCCTAACAGCACTGTGGGTGCACCTGCACAAGATGGACTGCAGCGGTTCAAGAAAGCTCACCACCACCTTCTTAAGGGCAATTAGGGATGGGCAACAAATGCTGGCCTCTCTAGTGACACATCCCATGAGGGAATAAATAAAGGATAGAGTACAAACTAAGAGCTAAATTCTATTCACTTTTCTTTATGGCATGTGTTAAAATTCACAAAATAAATCTTTAGAATAATTTAGAATACTTTTTTATTGTGGTGCCAATAGTTTGTTTATTCTACATGACCAGTGCTGCAACGGGCATGGTGTCAGTCCTTTACACTATAAGTGATGGTAAGGGCAGATACTGAATTAATTTATTGCTCATTGACAAATCCAGTAGCTAGCAGTTAACATGCTAGAGATGGTGTTTGAGCACTATTGTGTTGTTTTCTTAAAGTAATGCTTGTGGTGTGTAATGTCACTTTTCTGGCAGATATTACTGTTTTTTAAACAATTCATGAATAACAAAAATTTTGGACAGCTCAAGGAGATGTGGGAAGCTTTTTTGTTAAATGTCACATAGTATTTATTCTATTTGTGTGTGGTCAGTCCCTCCTTACTACCCTTGCAGAATTTGGTTTTATTGACCGCAAATAAGCAAACAGATAGTTGCATAGATGAAAATTTGGGCAGGCCATTTACAGATGTGTGCTCTGGCCTGCCTAAATTCTCTAATATTCACTTTGCCTAGGACATCCAAGACAGAGCTAGCATGGACGCAATGGAAACTCTTAAGCCTGCTGAGGCACAGCTGCCGTAAGGCATCATTGTCCACTCCTCTGTTTATAAGTCTCATGAACTGTCTTGCAAGGCACACGACTGGCTGATTCAACATTTTTCACAGCTTGCAAAATGTTGCCTTTTGTTCATCATGTGGAAGGCTTTTGAGAATAGTCTGTAAAACAGTCACCCTGAACTTTGAACAATTAGCGGAGAACTGTTTCTAAACTGTTTTGTCTCACTATGATTGAAATAATTACCTCAAGACATTTTGGTCCCTTGTCTTCAGCATTCGTCAAATGCATTGCATTTCATGTCAGAACTTGCAATTTATCTGTTTTTTTCTTGCACTTTTTTTTATCTGATTCTCCTCCTTTTAAAATACATAAAAGCTGAATAATAATAAGTGAATAAAAAATCAAGAATTAACGAAGAATGCAGAGCAGATCACAAGGGCCCATACATCAACATAGATGCCTGTCTCCACAAATTATATCGATGTTTTTCAACATCCATTAAACTATGTAAATAAAAAGCTCATACCCATGGATAAACCATAATTCAAATCTTCCTTTAGGCACTTATCATAGAAGAGAAAAGAAAAAGACAGAAATTAAAGATTAAAGGGAATCAGTTTATAATGGAATTCTAAGGAAAGCTCCCACTCTCATACTTAAGTGACTTGGAGTTTTAAGTTTTTGAAGATTCTTTTAAAAGGTTACCACCACAAATTAAACTGAGCTTTACAGCAGTAAATTATTACTATTCATATGTTTCTAACTTCTTATGTTCATTCCTGAAAGCTTCAAACCAGTGATTTGACAGACAATTGGTGGTGTTAATCTTCTGCTGGTGGCTTGTTTTTATCATGGGATATGAATGTGATGATTTGATCTATGTTTCTTTCAATGACTGTGCTGTTAATGAGTTCACAGTTCCCCTTCACAGGCAGATGTATTTCAGTAATTTTACTGATTGTGGTGGTTTGTTCATTTTATTTCTCCTCTTCTGATTTTTGCACCATTGCTTTCTGTGCTTCTGGTGTCTTTCTCTTCTGTTTAATATACACTCCTACATTTGCTAAGATCTATGAACCACTTTCTGGTTGCAGCTTTGTTTTAGTTATTGGATGCTCCATAAGACCAGATGGAAAGCTTGTTATATATCTTCATTCACCTTATTCCAGTCTTCTAATAATTGCTCGTGTCATTTTTTAGAATTTCCGCCATGACGATGACAAAAGTTGTAGGGTCATCACCATTTCCCAAATTCAAAACTGAACAAGGGGGAGAATTGTAGGGGTTAGGCCAGGATTGGGATCATGGCTTGCGGAGGTTGCTACAAACCTTGAAGATTAATGCCTACTACTTACTAATTAAATATGCAATAATGTAAGTATAAATTGTAGAATTATGATCTGGGCAACTGTAATGGTGATTCAGTCAAATTCCATTTCTATTACATTAAGTTTTTGCTGGTATTTGGGGAATTACTTTCCATTTCTAATTGATGGTTCTGTGGCTGAATAAACCAGATTCTGTTTTTATTACATAAGGTGAGAGGATTTTTACCTGTGCTTTGGGAATTATATTCCACAATTGCAGTTTTTGTGGAAAATGGAAATCAGCAGCCTTGATTCAGACCAACCCATGGTGTAATATGGATCTTAAAATGAAAAGTTTATAGTATAAGTAGAACAAATTGTATTGCAAATGTTGCAGGCTAGCTCTTCAGCTCTTTCTACTTAAAAAGTAAAGAAAATGATAAATCTCGATGGGAATGTCTATTTAACGCAAATGATAGAAAACCTTAATAGTTGACATTTTGGAAATTGCTGCCAATGCTGAAAGGGTAATTTCAAAAGATTAAGGTCTTTTGTGATATTGAAGCTAATTTTGATTTGACATCTGGTCTGAACAATTATTAAGAAGGACTCTGCTGCACTGTAAAACTGGCCAATCACCAAATCAGAAACAGATGACTGGCACACAATTCAAACAGGGAAGATTTTTTTGGAGTGTGATGCAGCAACATTTGAAAACCAGTTTAAGGAGGGGTTGTACTATATCCAATCATTTTTGTCACAGTTGTAATTAAAAGCTTCCATGGCAGTTTACCGTGTCCAACATTGTAGGATCAAGCTAACAATGTGCAATCCTGTTGAAATTTTCTTCTCTTTGTATTATGATGATTGTTTATGATCTCTCATTAGCCTAGGATAATTAACATGACCCCAGCTTTCAAAACATAACTATCACTATCCACAAGAAAACTATGAATTCATCTAACTATAGTGTCATTGCAGAAACTGAACATTTCTCACCGGTGCAATCAAATCCTTTCAACTTCTAGCAGCTCATTGTTCACCATCGCCATCCACAAAGCTGAACCAATACCTGATGATGAGAATACATTCCTTCTTATTGCGCAAAGGTCAGATCAATGTGCTGTTGAGGTGATGAGTGAAAACAATACACAGTGACTCACTTCCTTATATTTCTCTTCCTTCCCCTTCCTCACCCCACTTCCCTCATGGACAAGTGCCAAATTTCTGCTTCCCACTCACTGGCTGTATGGCTGATAAAAAGAGTTCTCGGAGTGTAAGTTCCATGCCTGGGCCTTCTTTGTTTAGATTTTATTTGTCTGCACACCATTTTTGCTATAAACTAGTATTCCAGAGCAATCTCCCTATGCCAGAAACCCTTACCTCATAGTACACTGCTTTGTAAAATCTGATCTTTCCACAAACTGGTACAGCAGTAATGCTTGAATGAAACAGTTGGAGTGATGCATAAAATGAACAAAGCAACTGCCTTTAGGAAACACTCACCTATAAAGGTTAATGGAACCAATTATGCCACTATCCTCAAAATTGTGAATGACTTGGCAAACTCATGACGTGATCTGGTAGACTAGATTTAGCCCACAGCCTATGCTGGATCCTTCCAGGCCAGAGAAGGTGATTTCTCTAACATCTCATGGTTCATGTCCACTACCGTCTAAGGGAGGTTGCTGACACTCTGTATGCCAGGACTGGGGAATACATTGCATTCTTTCTCTGGCCACAGTGAAGCAGACAATGTGTACATATGGCTTCATCAGGATATTGGGCTTCTCCATGATGCAGGGTGCCCTTAACTGCACGCATGCATGTTACTTTGTGGACATTGCATCTAAATGCTTAGAAGTACTGCAACTGCAAAGGGTTCCATTTCTTGAATGTGCATTTGATGTGGGACCATGATCAACACATGATGCAGGTAAATGCCTGATATCCTGCCATCAATTGTGGTGCCATTATTCTGTGCCAGTCCACTGCAGCAGCAGTATTTGAGCCACCACATCAAACGAGAGGGTGGCTAATGGACGACAAGGGCTGACCACCTGGCTCATGACTCCAATGTGCAATCCATGCACATGAGGGCAGCATACAGATAATGAAAGCTGTATGAAATGTCATCAAGTAGGCAATTAGGATGCTTAAGCAGTACACAGCAGAGTGTGTATCACAATTTGTCATGGTTTCTTGCATCCTGCATAACCTTGCCATCACGACGACATAATCCTTTCCACCAGGTATATGGTGAACAGCACAGGAGGAGGAGGTAGAAGAGAAGGAGGAGGAGGAAGGGAGAAGGCAACTAATACATCCCCTTTCTGGATGGACTGACTTTGATCAGTGGATGTAAACCCAACTCCCCACTCAACAACAGTCACACATCTTACCTTCCCTCTGTCACTGACCATCACAGTGTCTTCTTAACCACAATTCTGGAATAAAAGTCACCACAAAACAACCATTCAAAACCAACTTTATCAAATAAATCATCTAATATTCCATACAAATTTCAACTAATCATCCTTGTGCGTTCCCTAAGTGCTTATCATGCGGGTGTCTGTCCTCGTGCTTCTACGAAATGCTCCCCAGTGGCGGCAGTGTGGCTGGTGGAAGGTTGTTCACTTTCAATGTGGGAGACTGCAGATGGACTTGCAGGGTGATCTCAAGCAGCTCTAGCCCTAGATGGCCCAGCATCAGAAAGCACCACCTTGGCATGTCCGACAGTCTGGGCTGGCTGATGGACAGGCAACAGCAAGTGCACAGACTGAATAGCAGTGGTGGGAGGACAAATCCTATCATCCTGAGGGTGGACAGCAGGTCTGTGCTTCATGGAGCCACTCCCTCAGGGTGGCACCTCAGCAATCTGAGTAAACTGCTGGAATACAAATTGCTGGACTGCTGTGAAACCCTGCAAGCCCCTTTTAACACTGGTATCCACAGACTTGATGACCGCATTCTGAGCCTGCATGGCAGCAAACTGCATGACTTCATAAGATGCTGGATGCCTTCTGTTTGTGCTGCAGTGGAAGCTGAGACATTTGCCATCACGTTTGGCTCCACAAGTGTTCTCAGTGAGTTTTTTTTAATTCATTCATGGGATGTGGGCATCCTGGCAAAGCCAGCATTTATTGCTTATTCCTAATGAGAAGCTGGTGGTGAGCCTCCTTCTTGAACTGCTGCAGTCCATGTGGTGTTGGTACTGTTTCGGTAGGGAATGCTGTTACCTGCAGTTAGCACAGCACCCACAGCGCTATCAGGTAGGGAGTTCCAGGATTTTGACCCAGTGATGAGGAAGGATCGGCAATATATTTCCCAGTCAGGATGATGCATGACTTGGAGGGGAACTTGCAGGTGGTGGTGTTTTGCTGAAAATGCCTTGATGAGTTGCTGCAGTGCATCTTGTAGATGGTACACCCCACAGCCAAGGTGCACTAGTGGTAGAGGGCGTGAATGCTTGAGATGTCAATCAAGTGAGCTGCTTTGTCCTGGATGGTGGCGAGCATCTTGAGAGTAGTTGGAGCTGCACCCATCCAGGCATGTGGAGAGTATTCCATCACACTCCTGCCTTGTGCCTTGTGGAAAGTGGAAAGGTTTTGGTGAGTCAGGAGTTACTTGCTGCAAAATTTCCAGCCTCTGATCTGCTCTGATCCACTTTCATGCTAGAAAGAATGGGCTCCAAGCTCCGGTCTTAGTCCTGTGTCCAGTCGGTGCCAGAATCCTCCATGCTCCTTGACACTGACAGCACACTTTTGGCAAGCCTGCCAATGCACCAAGCATTTTTGTGTGCATGCCTGTCAGCTTTTTCCATTCGGCCGCTCCATCAAAGTCCTCATCTGAGTCTCCTGCAGTAGAACTCTTGTGTGACCTCATCCTCTAGTGAGCTGGTACTTGCGTGACCCTTTCCCCTTGCCCTGGCTGCAGGCCACTCATGCCCAGTAACTCCTCATGTGCAGATCCCGCCTCTTAGCTGGCCTCTAAAGAGCAGTGCCTGTATCTGAGCTGGTGGCTGTGAGTGTGAGACCGAGTGATGGTGTTTCATCATTATATAAGTCTTTTTTTCCTCTTGCACGTCACCCTCCAGCACCACATCCTGGCCCGGTGGCAGTGCTTGGGTATCTGAAAGGAGAAAGAGACATGGATAGGATTGCAGTGAGGGATATGAGGGAAAGCACGAGGTGTATGCTTAGATCATCTGCAGCTTAGGAATCAGAAGAAAGTTTGCAATGAGTGGGGAGTGGTATGCGAAAGGAGGATTAGGTAGGAACATACCATCATCTTCGATCCTTTCAGCCCCGCCACTGGCCTCAGCCTCAGTCATAGCCGCTCCAATGATAGCGCATACCATCTCCTACATTGGCATGAGGACATGCAGTCGAACCTGTCCCCCACCTGTTAGATACAGCTTCCTACAGTTGTACACCACCTTGTCCTGCTAGATAGAGGAAAGTGTGTCAATGCATGTGGTACAATGTGTTTGGGTGATGTGCCTGTCTTAGTTGAATAGCTGGCAGTGTATGCAAGGTTTGAGATGTGGGTGTGAGGCTTGCAGCAATGCCAAGTGTGTTAGAGTGAGGTGAAGCTATGAATGTGAGGTATGAGTCGTGGTTGATAGAGATTATTGGTTGGTGAGTGGTAGGAGTATGTTGCATTGAGAAGAATGTGAAGCTAATGGTGCAGTTTGTGCAATGTGGCATTTGGAGATGCATTCACTAACCTTCACCATTCATGTTAGATCATTGAACTTATTTCATCACTGCATCCAGTTTCTCACGGCATCGACCTGCATGGCTATCTACTCCAATTTCCTTCTCAGAATCAGTCTGGATGTCCTCCTGGCCCCCTATGGATGGAGGACCTCTCCCCAGTTGTTGACCTCCTGCACTAACGCCTCCAGTGCTGTGTCAGAGAACCTTGGAGCCCAATCTCTGCCATATTGTGTCATTCCTGTATCTTTTCCAGGTTAAAATCACTTCTGCAATGAATTCCAGCATTTGCTCCAGCCAAAATGCACCTTCCATTTAAGTAGTACAGGCTGGCTTTAAGTAATGCAGGCTAACTTGAACTTGTACTAGCCTCTCATGAGTTTGCACCCTCTACTCAGGGGTGCAGCCACTCATCAAAGCACTTCACACTGGTTGCACGCTGCAGTCATGTAATTGAGGAGGCAGTGCGAAGTTTGTGTGCTGCCTGCATTGGAATGAACGGACACAAGATAATAGCATATTGCGATCCTAGTGCCCATTTTCAGGCTTTATGCAATTTTTTCCCCCAACATTAACATCTAAAAGATTATTTTATTATTTCGTTGATGCACCATTGCATTACTTTTCATTTTAAATTTTAAATGATGTCCAAAGCTTCATTTAACTTTGGTGTGATATCTCCATGAGTATGAAATGATACTAGAGCAGAGATCTGAATTCCTAGAATGCTCCATCTAATGTTGCATACATTCATACAAAGCACCACAGATGGGATGAAGACAATCAGAAGTGAAATTATAACTGCTAGTACTCAGCAAGACTGTAGAAATGAAAAGAAATGCTAGAAGGAAGGTCAACAATATGTATCCGATTTTTAGCCATCTCCCTGAGGGAGGATCATACCTTAATTCTGGATGCCAATAACTGCTTGGTAAATAAATGTGGAAATCAACTATCCCTCTTGTGTAAAGTAAATATAAAACATCGTGTTCAGTAATTATGTCTATGCATACCAGATGGTGACTATGTGGGAACAGAGGATCATGTTTAAGGCTATCCATTCTTTCTAACTTTACAAAATTGAATAGTAAACATTTGTGATTTAAGAAAGAGAGCCATATAAAATCCTGCAACATAGCTCTCATAGACAGCAGATATGCATAGTAGCCTCTCAAAAATACATTAATGACATGGTTTATTAATATGAGCATTTTTTTTAATAATGCACAAGCTTCTAATGAAGATTGTCATTTGGGACAAGCACATAATGTACTCAATTTCACAATTGCTGTTACTGAAGTATTTCATTCTTACTTGATTTATAACGTGATGCACTAAAGTGTTAGCTGCAAATGGTAACAGGTGGTTCTGTGACACCCGTTGAAAAGGGGAGAAAAAGAGTTCACATTTCAGCTTGAGACTTTCTTCACTTCGAATGTTTTGTTTCTAGTGTTAACAATACATTAGGGATTTAGAATTTTTTTTAGTAACAAAATAATGGTTATAAAGATTTATGCATGAGGAATGTTTGTTACATGCTGTTTGAAAAATAACTAACCTCCAGAAATGAGAAAATAAGATGCAGAGATAACCACCTTTTTATAGCAAAATGTCTTTTTGGCAAATCCAATGGTGGAAGATCAAACAGTATGGCTGTCAGACATTCCTCCTATTTCTTTTAGCCAATAGAGAACATCTGGAGTTTCATTTCCATTTTCCTGATCTTCTGCAGACTGTCATGATAGCATCAGCACTTCAAAATCCACTCTATGTACCAATTATTTATGAGCCTCTTGGCAGACCCACAGTCAGAAGGTAATATGATCTCTGCATACAGAAGTATTTTAGATCTTTTTTTTGTTTCATTTAGTTTTGTAACAGAATATTGGACAAATCTGTTGTTTGAGATGCACAACTTGATTAAGGTGAATACTAGTGTAATCATGACAACATTTGTGTGTGCTTTCCCCATTTTTCACTTCTGTTCCACATGCTTGCAGCCCTCAAATAACTCACCCCAAGTGGCCATTTCCCATTTATTAACCGAATGACGATCACAATCTAGGCAGGTTATGTGTCCTTGGGAGGAGGGGAGATTGGTCTCACAGTCAAGCTGAATGCTGTCCTCATTTGCACTTTTCAACTGAAGCCAAGTGGATAGTGATCATGAACAGGAACAATGGCTGCCTTTTCTTCCACTCCTGTTGGGCGACAAGGCCAATTATAATATACTCACTTTCCCCCATTTGAAATCAGCTAATTCAAAGTAAGCCAGGTATGAAGGTTTGATTGGCTTGGTACCTCACAGTGGTGCATTAAATTCACCAAGCCATTGGAGGAGCTATCATCTGTTTATTTTTAGGACAGGCTCTTGGAAGAGAGTTTGCTGGTAACAGTGAGCCAGGACAGTTTATTTTTCAGTCGTTTATGATCCATAACTGCGAGAATAATGACGCTTTTTCACATGGCTCAAGAAAATGCTTGAAACTGACCATCTCTGGTAAGATGTTCGGTGTGCTGTGGCTACACAACTCCTTAATAGTCACTTTATCCAAAAAGAAAGTAATTCATTATATGTGAAGTTATTTAAGGTGTTTCTGAGCGATTTGATAAGGCACTGTATAAATGCAGATGTACTTTCTATGGAACTGGAATAGACACTTTACATGCCTGTTGACTACATTTTTAAGCAGTTTACTGCATTAGAGAACAATAATCTTTTTGTGATGGATTCCTGAATACCAGTTCAAAGAATGCCAAGTCATGCAAGTGGATCCACATTGTTCACAAGACTGAAAGGACAATTATGGAGCATGTCTACCAGCAGCTGTTCATTCCGGCAATATCTGAAAGATCACAAAATTCTGTTAATGAAGCAGTCCAATATAAATTCTGTCGTATTCTCAACAAACAATCAGTAAACCTTAACAGGAATAAAAGAATAACAGAGTTGCTGAATGGTCTCTGATCACTTAAAATGTTCTGAATCCTGACATATGTGATCTGTGCCACTCCCTTTCAATGATGTTATTTCTCAAGCAACTATAGAGCAATCCTTCACAAAAGAGATGACTCTTTTAAACTGATAATGAGTTTGGGGCATACAGCAGAGTATTGTATATACTTGTATACAACAGGGGAAATCCTGACTGAAAGCAAGAAGTGTCATGTTATATGCAAGCCACTGCAGTTGATGGTCCTGCTACTTGCCTTGATGTTGCACAGCCATGGTTCCTGCTCATGGTCACTATCCAGCAGGTCCTGGTGATAAGTGCACATATTAATGTTAGGTCAGGACACGATTATTTCGCATCTACAATACACTCCAGGGAATGCACTTACCTTCTCTTGGATGAGTCCTGGACTCCTGTATCCTGTCTCTTCAGCACCATTCACTGCTTTTGAGCTCTCAGTTCTTGCTGATTTCCCTTTAGCTCCTGCTTTCCTCTTTGCTTCTCTCTGGTACCAGTTGTTCCACTCCTCACTCTTGAAGTCTCAGTGTCCCATTATCCTCTGTCAAACTCACCTGCCCCATGTTGATATATCGTGATGGCGCCATATGAAACAATCAGCATGAATTAAAATCAAATTGCCTACTCTCTAGGAAGCTAATTGAGATGCATTGCATTTGTGAATCATTGTTTTTTAAAATGTCATTTGACTGAAAGGTAGTGGTTTGCCTTAAATGTAAGTGAATGCTGAAAATATTTTTTTTGTTTAAAACTACTTCCTCCACAGTGCCTTTTCTTTCAGGTTTTTACAGGAGTCACAAAGTAATAAAATAAACAAAAAGAAAGACTTGCAATTATATCATGCTTTTCATCACCACAGAATGTCTCAGAGCATTTTCCAACCAATAAAGTACTTTTAAAGTGTAGTCATTGTTGTTATGTAGGAAAAATAGTAGCCAACCTGTGCACAGCAAGGTCCCACAAACAGCAATGAGATAAATGACCAGGCAATCTTTTTTTTTGTGGTTTTGGTTGAGGGATAAATCTTGGTCAGATGCTGGGGAAAACTCCCCTGCTAATATAAGGCTTAGCTTTAGATAAATATTACATCCCCATCCCCCATACTAATCCTACTCTTATCCTTTAAATGCATATTTTAATTAATTGGAGAATACTGCAAATGATGAGTGTTATATTGCCCATTTATCTTTCTTGATTTTTGATCCTGAAATATCTGTAACTTGACTGTAATAATATGAGGCAAAGCCACAGAAGAAGAAGAAGTAGTGTCCATTTTATTTGAAATCCCTGATATGGTGCTAAAAATTGTAACAACTTTATCTATTTTTGTTAATCGCATGCCTCAGCTTATCCAGACTAGGTGTGTTCAAAGGCCGTGTAGGACTCTTCCTCCTTAATCCATTCTGTACAGTTTAAATATAAGCCTTTTAAGAGTACCTTCCCACATTTGATGATGCTTATGTTCTCCATTCCCGCAATCCTATACTTTTCTGTTTTGATGTGACTGAATAGTTTTGGTGATATTTCTTCAAAATAGAAGAGTTAATTCTGTCAATGCTACATTTAGGGCAGTCAATATTAGTCACTTGGAAGCATTACCAAATAAAGCAAAACTATGGGATACATAGGATGAAATTATTTCCCAAAATAGTATTCTTTTTTAATTAATTAAGTGGAAGGCTGGTGCAGCTGGAACACACGTGTGTAATATAGTGATGGGAGGTCAGCCTTTTTCACTATCCCTCCAATCTTTGTGGTTTTGTGTTATCATAACTTAAGATCTATTAAGTGCCAAATCTGGAACAACTTACATTGCAGATTTATTCATGCTGGAAATTAAATTAAGATTGCCAGAGCTCTTCTCAATTTTTGACCTTCAACAAACACTGGCATGAATCTCCAGGGCATTTGATAAGTTAAAGCAGATTATTTTTATCTTTGACTATTTATTGTTGAGTTTACACTTTGGAATATTGGGCTAACTCTTAACTCTAAAATATGGGTGGGTTGGGGTCGTGTCAGGGACTGAAATGCAAAAGTCCGGAACAGGAACCGAAGCAGTCTCACACCTGCACACTTCCTGTTTTTACAAAGGCGGGATGAGGGTTGGGCAACCAATTCGCTTGAGAGAAGTGGATTGATTATTTAAATATTATAATAAGGTTGTCTGCCTTTGTTTTAACTGCCATGCCATTTTTAACCACAGGCGGTCAGGTTTCCGAGGTCTCTGGAAACTCAGCAGCTGAAAGAAGGTGAGAAGGACTAAATCCATAAGGTAAGTGGGTTTACAGCACTGCTCGTGGCCCAAGAGGAGCAGGACTGTTTACTCCAGGACCATCAAGCTACCCAGTAAACCACTCCCTCTATGATCTGTCTGCTCCCCCAACCGCCAACAGGAATCCTGAACCACCATCAAGCCACCCCCAACCCACAATCTGGAACCGCCACCGCCCCCACCCCCGCACCTCACATAGAATTCACCTCCAGGCTAAAATCTAAGCCATTCTGTGCAAATTTCAACATGCATTCAAAAGGACTTTGTCAGATTGGACTGCTAGAGAGGAATAACAAGGATGGTTCAAAGGCTTTAGAGCAGGTTGCTGGATTATGGAGCTGTTATAAGTGAATTGTAGTTAGTGCAGAACGAAGTAGGTTCGAAGACTACACTTGTATCCTTGAGTTCTGCTATGTTATGTTGTGGGCCAGAGAGAAATTTCACAGTGTAATCTTTTGGGATGCTTTTCTGGTGGTGGTTTATCTCCTTCTGGAGATTAATCAGGTTACATAAGGCCAATGACTGTGAAAACTGCACACCATCTTTTGATTGCTTGAATGGTCTTTTCTTGCACCATACTCCGATCTGCTATCAGTGAAACACATAAATTTTCTGAGCTCAAATCAAACTAGGCCTCCAAATGTAATAAACAGTTTGTTAAAAATACCATTAAGAATTGCTCAACATTTTGACAAATTAATATTGGAATATGATAGGAACTTTGTTAAGCAGTTGACTGTGCTCTAAGAAGTCTATTTTAATTACTGTGAACTTAGAAAATTATATCATTGGGAAAAGTCATAAGAGTAAGAAAAGTGGTCCATGGTACTTTTTTAGTAAAATTTGGTAAATGATAGAAATATTGGCTTAAACTTTCAAAAAAAGCATACACATCAACTTTGCAAATTTTGGAGTGGAGAATAAAAGTGTGACTATACTTTGTTGAGCTAAGTTAATGTCATGTACCTGCATTACACAGTAGGCTTGCATTTTAATATTCTTTCTATTTAAGCTGATGCTAAATAAAGAAGTATTGCAAGTGGTGGTAGGAGTAAGCCTTTACTTAGTAATAGTATTCCCATTTTTGAATCAGATGCTGAAGGGTTCAAGCCCCACTCCAGACAGGCATAGCCAGTGGAGAATGGAATTTAGGGCTGGATTTTGTGCTGGAAACAGGACTCTCAGTGCTGGTCTGAAAAGGCGAGTGAGCCCCGTCTCTGCCACGCCTCGGGCGTGGCACTGCTCAATTAAACAGCTGCCGGCCAATCAGAGGCCAGCAGCTCTCAGAGGGCGAGGATTCTGGTGTCGGAGTCCTTGATCCCATGGAAGGCCCACTGCTGACCAGTTAAGTGCCTAATTGACACTTCATTCAGTGGGCCTCGCAGAAGCGGTGACATAAGGTTCTCAGTGGCACTTTTGCCAGAGGTCGAGACCCCTGTCACCTGAATAAGATCCCGGCCGAGGTTGTAATGAGTTCTTTAGGCTCACTGATGCAACGTAAATGAGATGTGTGGCGTCCAGTTTGCTGAAGATCTCAAACAGGCTTATTAACAACTAAACTATTTCTTTCTTCTTTCTTTGGCCTCCTTGTCTCGAGAGACAATGGGTAAGCACCTGGAGGTGGTCCGTGGTTTGTGAAGCAGTGCCTGGAGTGGCTATAAAGGCCAATTCTAGAGTGACAGACTCTTCCACAGGTGCTGCAGACAAAATTGGTTGTCATGGCTATTACACAGTTGGCTCTCCCCTTGCGCTTCTGTCTTTTTTCCTGCCAACTGCTAAGTCTCTTCGACTCGCCACACTTTAGCCACGCCTCTATGGCTGTCTGCCAGCTCTGGCGATCACTGGCAACTGACTCCCAAGACCTGTGATCAATGTCACAGGACTTCATGTCGCGTTTGCAGACGTCTTTAAAGCGGAGACATGGACAGCCGGTGGGTCTGATACCAGTGACGAACTCGCTGTACAATGTGTCCTTGGGAATCCTGCCATCTTCCATGCTGCTCACATGACCAAGCCATCTCAAGCACCGCTGGCTCAGTAGGGTGTATATGCTGGGGATGTTGGCCCCCTCGAGGACTTCTGTGTTGGAGATATGGTGCTGCCACCTGATCCCAAGGATTCTCCGGAGGCAGCAAACATGCAATGAATTGAGACGTCACTCTTGGCTGACATAAGTTGTCCAGGCCTCGCTGCCGTAGAGCAAGGTGCTGAGGACACAGGCTTGATACACTCAGACTTTTGTGTTCCGTGTCAGTGTACCATTTTCCCACACTCTCTTGGCCAGTCTGGACATGGCAGTGGAAGCCTTTCCCAGGCGCTTGTTGATTTATGCATCGAGAGACAGGTTACTGGTGATAGTTGAGCCTAAGTCGGTGAACTCTTGAACCACTTCCAGAGCATGGTCGCTGATATTGATGGATGGAGCATTTGTGACGTCCTGTCCCAGGATGTTCATTTTCTTGAGGCTGATGGTTAAGCCAAATTCATTGCAGGCAGCCGCAAACCTGTCAATGAGTCTCTGCAGACACTCTTCAGTGTGGGATGTTAATGCAGCATCGTCAGCAAAGAGGAGATCCCTGATGAGGACTTTCCGTACTTTGGTCTTCACTCTTAGAAGGGCAAGGCTGAACAACCAGCCATCTGAACTTGTGTGGAGGAAAATTCCTTCTTCTGAAGACTTGACCGCATGTGAGAGCAGCAGGGAGAAGAAGATCCCAAACAGTGTAGGTGCGAGAACAAAGCCCTGTTCCACACCACTCAGGATAGGAAAAGGGTCTGATGAAGGGCTGCTATGCTGAATTGTGCCTTTCATAATGTCATGGAATGAGGTGATGATACTTAGTAGCTTTGGTGGACATCGATCTTTCCTAGTAGTCTGAAGAGACCACGTCTGCTGACGAGGTCTGAACTAGACTATTATATACAGTAAAAGAGCAAATTATTTACAGAACCTTCTTCTAGGTTACAGTTGCAGAGTGACACTGGCTTCGAGTCACATGACTACATCCTGGTACTCAGCTCATTAGCATACTAAGATCTTAAAGGGACATCACTCTTAAAGGCAATCACACAACATCCCCTTTCTTTCCAAAGTTAAGTTTCATATGCTACATGTAATACTATATAACATTGGATAACATCAAAATTATTTACACATGGATAGAGATTGTGAAATTTACACATGCAGAAGCTTAAGAGTTTACATATCATTTCGATGGTTTGACAACTCTTGCTCGGAGAATTTGTGTCTCAGCTGTTGCTTATTTGTCTGAGGTTCCTCCCTTGCTGCATTCAGTTTCTGTTGCTGTGCCTTCAGTTTACTGACATACTCCGTTGCTTTGGTTTTGATGACTAAACCTGGTGGGATGGCTCAAACTTGGATAGACTCGAGAAAAGTCACTGCGGTAAAGAAGGCAGACTCCTACCCTAATTCTCATTTCAAGGACTGTATGGACACAGTGGGCAAAACAATGTGCCTTAAAGAGACAGATATGTTGGAAGGATAATGTGAAATTCCTTTGACACCCCAGGGTAAGAAAAAATCAGCTTCTGTTACACCGGACAGGGTTTTCCAGTGTCAAGTGATGCCACATAGGTTCAGGGGTACTAGGGAAACTTCTCAGAGAATAGTGAACCCCGTGGTGGTCAGTGCTCCTAGCTATGCAGCTCACCTGGCTGAAGTGATGGACAACAGGGACACTTGGAAGGAAAACACAAAACAATTGGAAGACTATGCTTGTAAATTTGAAATGGGTTAATTGGAACAACCTTTTTAAAATTTAAAGCCGAAATGTTCAGGTGGAACTTGTTGCTGTCGTCTAAACATTTTTTTTAGAAATGTGTATATCTGTAAATGCGTGAAAAAAAAGTTAGCGTTTTTTCAATTTGTATTTTTTTTTACCCACTGTAAAGAAACGCATTTCAGGAATGGCATTTCATTTTGCTAGGGGCAGAGGTGTCATGGTCCTGTAGGTTTTTTTCAGAATATACGGTTTGCCTTTAAGGCGAGCAAGGGATCAGTATTGCTTTAAGAGCCAGAAAGCCTTCGAAGTTACAGGAAGGTGCATTTTCGTTGCCTTAGGAACAGCCATTTGGAGACTGTGATTCAAAGGGTGCATTCGCGATACCATGGAAACAGCCACTGGGAGTAAGTCTCATGTGAATGATTTGTTACAATTCAATTTTGAACAAGCTTTTTAGTTGAAGACAGTTCATTCTGACAGAACACACTGACAGCGACATACAGACACAGCTGATGTTGACACCTGAAAAAAGAGCTCTCAACCATTTAAACTGAAGGAAGAGGATTTTAGTCTGTTTAATTATTATCTCTCAAAATTCTAAAAAAAAAGTCAAGCCAAAACAGAGATGTCTGGTAATTTAAATTGAAGAAAGGGAAGTTAGACTGTGACAATCTTTTATCCCTCAAAACTCTAAAGTCAGCTTGATTCCATTGAAAGTATTTACAAGTCGTTAATTGTTGAAATTTGCTGGAGAAGGAAAGCAACATTTTGTGAGAACTTCGAGCAGCATTCTGTGAGGACTTCGAGCAACGTTCTGTGAGGACTTCAAGCAACATTGGACTGTAAATTTGCAAGGACTTAAATTTTTTCTATTTTAAATGTTGTTTATATCTTCATAGTGTTTATGAATTTTAAACAGGTAATTTGTGGATTGAAAGACACCTGGTTTGGTTAGCCTCATTCGGGGGGGTTAATAGTTGGTACACTTTGGCTGGGTCTTTCTTTAATTTGGAAAGTTTAAATGATATTTTAGCTGATCTGTGGAGTGATGGGATTGAATTAACAGTGTGTTGGTCCCACCACAATCAGAATCATATATTTTGATGGGGGGCTTTGACAGGAGCAGTCAGTCATAACAACTTGCATTTACGCAGGTCTCTGGCGCTTTCTTTGTTGCTGTTGCCCTGTTGCTGTGCCTGTCGTCTGTTCATTTGTGTCTTATTCTGACTTCTGGCTGTGTCATTGGAGCTAGATTTCTTGCATAGGTGGGCCCAGTGTCCTTTTGCACTGCACGCCTTGCACAGGTCTTGAAATGCAGGACAACTTTGCCATGAGTGGGACCAACCACACTTACCACACAGCTTGCTTGCTCTTTTTGACCTAGTTATCATGCCAATACTATCAACTGCACCTAGTGCTTGCAGATGCTGCTGTCCAGCTACAATGGCTTTATATTTCCTGTCATCTTCCAGCAGCACATCAATGCTGTGACCTTGCTTTTTCCCCAAGAGGTCTTTCTGAAATGCTTCAATAGGTGTTGAGACAATCACCAGCTCCATTAGTCACTCTGACAGCTCAGCTTCTGAGAAATTGCATTCATCGCCCTTACTGCGGCATCTACTGATGAACTGATCTATTGATTCCTGTGGCTGTTACCTGTAGGACAACAATTCCAGGCGGTGAATTCTAAACTTCACTCATAACCGGAGCTGATCTTTTAGCACTTTCCATATCGTGGGGTCTTTCTGGTCCTCTTCAGGTAAGCCAGAGGTATTGGTTCTGTATAATCCCTCAATCCCTCATTTCCAAATGCTATAAAAAATTTTACAGCCTGCTACTTTGGTTCTACAATTACTTGGTCTGTGAAGCATAACTGTATTCATTGTTTGGAAAGTTGGAACTCGGATAGGATATCCATGGCCTTCCAGTTCATGCTGGGGAATTCGGTATCCACCTTCCTGCTGTTCTTTTGCTTAACACGTGCTTTAAGACTTGTCCTATGACTCTGTCACTGTAACACCCAGAGTAAGGTTCTGTAAATAGTTTGCTCTGTACTGTATTTATTAGTTTAGCTGTATAAACCTGTTTGAGATCTTCAGCATAAAGGTCTGCTCGGGTCTGCAATTTAAACCCGACCCGAGCCCAACAGAACCACATTTGACCCGGGCCTGACCCAGCCCGAGTCCTTTGATTTTTTTCCTGCGCCCAACTCGACCTGAACCGACCACCGGAATCAAGTTGATTATATTAAAGAGGCTGTGTTCTAACTTGTCTGGAATCGCTCACTGCAGACTAGTGCGGAGTCCGGATGCACATTTCCTGCCTTGATGTCCTGGCTGTCACTGTGTCCGAGCCGGTCTGACCCGACCTAAGCCCGAATGCCGGACCCGGAAGAGCGACCCAACCCAACCTGAACCCAACGCATGTCATCGGGCCTGGTCGGGTTCGGGTCGGGTAGCCATTCTCTACTTCAGCATAACTGGACTCCACGCATCTCATTTATGTTGCATCAGAAAGCAGCAGGTGTTTGAAAGTGCTCTGTGTTTATCTTGCTGGCAGCACTTAAGCCTGCCTACTTACACAGCTGTTCAATAGGCAGTTCAATTCCTTTTTTTCTGGAGTTTTTTTTTGCAGCACTTAAGCTGATCTGTTTACACAGCTGTTCACTAGGCAATTCAGATGCTTTTTTGCCAGAGTTTGTTTATGTTCTTCACACTCAAGTGGTTTCATGGTATTTTCTCGCTGTGACTGCATGAATGGAAGCTCTTCTTCACACTTGAGTGATTTTGTGAGTTTTTTTAACTTTGGCTGCATTGATGAGGCTCTACAGTGATCGAGGATTTCCCATACCTTTTGCTTTCGGACGCCTCCAGTAATGGTGCCTAACTCGATCAGCCTGGGAGAGGAGTCGGGTGTTCCCCTTTTTTTTCACGGAGTCTTCAGAAAAAAATCAATCTTTTGAGCACTTCAAAGCTTGTTTTTTTTAAACCAGTATCCTCGGCCGTCAACATCATGACTCACCCGATTTACTTGCAGCCTGTTGTTCTGTGCTCTGTCATCGACAGCTGGAGGTAATTTCCTTTTTTCTTTCTACTGTTTGGGACAGTATTTCTCTTGAGGTTTCTCTCTTTTGACTGTCGGAAAGGTCATTTCCAGAGCTGTTTTATCCATGTGGTCTTCAAGTTAGACTTTGCCTTCTCACCACAGCTGCCACCATGTAATGAGTTCTTTATGTTGTCTGATGCAACATAAATGAGATGTATACAGCCCAGTTTGCTGAAGATCTCAAACAGGTTTATTCTTCTTCTTCTTCTTCTTCTTTGGCCTCCTTGTCTCAAGAGACAATGGGTAAGTGCCTGGAGGTGGTCCGTGGTTTGTGAAGCAGTGCCTGGAGTGGCTATAAAGGCCAATTCTAGAGTGACAGACTCTTCCACAGGTGCTGCAGATAAAATTGGTTGTCGGGGCTGTTACACAGTTGGCTCTCCCCTTGTGCTTCTGTCTTTTTACCTGCCAACTGCTAAGTCTCTTCGACTCGCCACACTTTAGCCCCGCCTTTATGGCTGCCCGCCAGCTCTGGCGATCACTGGCAACTGACTCCCATGACTTGTGATCAATGTCACAGGACTTCATGTCGCATTTGCAGACATCTTTAAAGCGGAGACATGGACGGCCAGTGGGTCTGATACCAGTGACGAGCTCACTGTACAATGTGCCCTTGGGGACAGGTTTATTAATATTAATATTAATAGCTAAACTATTACATATAGTACAGAGCAAACTATTTACAGAACCTTCCTCTACGTGTTACAGTTACAAAGTGACTCTGGCTTTGAGTCACACATCTACATCCTGCTACTTAGGTCATTAGCATACTAAGATTTTAAAGGGACATCACTCTTAAAGGCAATCATACAACATAGGCGACTAACATGACTCCAAATGAACTATCACGTGTTGGTTGAGGTCACTTCCTCTGATTATGTGTGAAGTATTCAAACTGTTAAAATGATATCACAATATCCCCCTTTCCTAAAATAAAAGCAAAATACTGCAGATGCTGGAGATCTGAAATAAAAACAGAAAGTGCTGGAAATGCTCAGCAGGTCAGGCAGCATCTGTGGAGACAGAAGCAGAGTTAGCGTTTCATGTCTGTGTTCTGATGAAAGGCCTGAAACGCTAACTCTGCTTCTGTCTCCACAGATGTTGCCAGACCTGCTGAGTATTTCCAGCACTTTTTGTTTTTACCCCCTTTCCTAAAATTGAAATACACAAAGGATAAACTATGTACATAATGAAACAGAATAGTTTTGATCAATATTTACATTTGCATTGACTCTCAAGTCCTTTAGTCAAATGTCTCTAAAATGTACAGGTGGTCTACTGACTCGACCTGATCTTGTCACTGTGTAACTTGCTTGAGAACTAGATTTGTCAACTTTTTTCTCTTTACCTGTGTGTTTGTTCTGACAGCCATCCTGTGCTTGAGCATTACATTTGTCACTTATCATCGCTACCATTCTGCGGATTGGAATGTGAACGTTTTCTTGAAGCAATAGGATTGTCAGGTATAATATTGTTAGCTAGTTCCCTCAGCTGATATCTGTTTCTTCTTAATGTTGTATGTTTCGTTAATCTGCTGACATCTTAGTATATTTGGTTAGTCTAGCTAAGAGAGATTACTGAGTCTTCAGTACTTTGAACATTAACTCTTCATTAGATTTGAACTTTGTACAGCTTCACACCAGTCTGTGTGACTCCTCTGAAGCCACGCTGCATCTCCCTCCAGTCTCTCTCACATGTGATCTCTTACATCATCATGGTGGGAGGTATTCCTTACACTATCAAATCCTTATGCTACACTTAGCACTGCTCCATTAGGGGTGATAACTATATATGACCTTGGGTCATTGCAGATTTTGGACACTTCCGCAGAAAACCTGTTCCCTCCTACAGATGGATCACTCTGACCATCTGTCCAATCTGTAATAGTAGTAGTTCCATGTCTGCAAGTTTATCGTGCACAGTTTTCATCTTTTCTTGTTTCGCCAAAAGTTGGACCTGTATTAGTGAAGATCTCATGAAATGATGACTTGGGAGAGTCGTCTTGATTTGCCTTCCAAATATAATTTCTGCAGGTGATCCTTGGGATCCTTGATATGGCCTATTCTTTTTGAGGAGTTTCCTTAGAAATTAAGACTTCACTGAAATATTTGAGATGTAGGGAGCTAGGAAATTAAATAGACCAAGACAACTCCATAAGTCTTCCTTGTCTTGGGGACTCGGCACGGACTAGGCTGGGATCCGATCTGAGTAGATTGAGCTGAAAGAGTTGATGTTCTTGCATTAATGGCACACTTCTTGTTGTTGAATACAAGGCCTTCATTTCTGACTGTTTGGATTAGGTTGTGCAGATTCCTGTTGTGCTCCTGTTTTGTGCTGCCCATTGCTGCTATATTGTTTGCAATACAGACACACCCTGGAACATTCTAAGTGATATAATCTATCCGTTGTTGAAATAAATCCTGGCTTGTTGATAAACCAAATAGTAAGCACAAAAACCAATGGGCTGGATTTTACAGACCCCCCCGCCCCCCTGTGGCACCTGCCCTCCAACCTTCCCCCCCAACCCCCACACCCCCCGCGCCCGCCACTCGCCGACAGGACCAAAATTTACGTATGTTAATTTATTGAAATAAAGGAATTAATTATTTAACCGTTCCCGCCATCCGTTCCAGTGCCATATTGGTGCAGGTGGCCAGCACACCCGTGCCTTCGAATCTCCGAGGCAGAACGCTGGTGGGGAGGAGGGAGCAGGTAAGTTTCCCTGTGTGAGGTGGGGGTTGGCGGGGAGCGGCACCCAAGTAATTTAATTGGTCTAGGGGATGGTGGGAAGGGGTAAAGTTTAAAGTTAATGAACTTTGGTATGGGGGCGAAGGTCGGGAGCACAAGTGGGGTGGAGGGCAGGTTTTTATTTCCATGGTTATTGAGCCGGGTGGGAGTGGGTCAGGATAAATTAATTTCATTTTTTACGAACACAGTGTCTTTAAAAATTTAAATTAAATAGAAGGGCTCGAAGCCTTTTAAAAATGACTTCGGTGCCTGAGCAGTAGCACCTGACGCCATTGCCAGGGACAGACCACCTGCCCTCTTCACGTCATCGGGGGGAGATCAGCGGTGAACTTATAAAATCCAGCCCTATATCTTCCAACTGGAGTTCTGAAAGCTGTTAATTCCTATGAACATTCAGAAAGGTGGACCGACCAGAAACCATGTTTTGCATCTAGCTTCGAAAAGAATCTGGCTCTCGTAAACTTTGGATTTAACTCTTCCAAAGTAGGGATTTTATGAGGACATAGTTTTAATGCCTGGTTCAGCCTTCTAGGGTCTAAACATGCCATGATGGAGTCTTATTTTTTTATTACAGCCATTGTCGAGCTACATCAGTCCGTATGCTACTGCACATGCCAAATAATTCCTTGCCTCTCCATAGAATCCAGCTTGGCTTTCAAGTTGGCTTTGATGTAGATGCTACATTTTCTTGGTGGATCTATAGAAGAAGTGGTATCATCCCTCACATGTAGAGTAGTTAGTCCTGTAAAACTTCCCACAGTATCAAAACAATCTGGGTACATTCATTGCAAATCCTGAATGGACTCAATGGGATCACATCTATTTTGATCATGTGTCCTTGGCACATTGCTGATCTCATGGATCATCACGATTCTAAGCTCACTACATGCCAGCAGCCCTGCAACTGCTGGACCATTCATACCGGCAATGTAGAAACAAAGAGTTTCTATTCCTGCACTCCAATGTTATTGTTCCTATACAGTTGATCGGAGAACTAATGTAGGTAGTAAGTCTTGCCTTTGTAGATTTTATCATGGCTTCCCACTTACCTGATACATTTTCTTCAATATTCTCAGTGGCAAAATATTTGCACTTGCCCCAGTATCAACCTTGAGTTGCAATTTGTGCTGGCCACTCTTCTCTGGGCAAATGATGTCGATGGTGGTGAATGCTTCCTGCTGTGTAACCGCATCGATCTGGTGTGCAACTGTTACTGAGTGAAAAGCTTGTTCACCATCAGTGCCCTCTTTATTGCTCACATCCTAGTCTATCTCATGGACATATCTGTGTTTTCTTTGGCCTCTTACGAATGCATCCCTGTTTCTCCCACAGGGTGGTGTTTGTTTCTTGTCAGGTCGTGGCCTGCTGTGACCTCTGACCAATTTTTCATTACCAGACCTCCTGCACAGCCTTGCCCAGTGCCTTTTCTTGCCACACACCTTCCAGTAAGTAGGACAATTTCTTGATTAGTGCATCAGACTTCACTTGTCGCATATCTTGCCTTGCTATAGTGACCTGGTTACCTCACCGACAGTTATTGTTACAAGTGCTCGTATGCACTGCCTGCTTGCAAGTATGGCCTCAAACTTTCTGCCTTCTTTCAGAAAACTTTCGATGTCATACCCTTTCTCTTTGTCTAATAGCTCTTTCTGAAAAGCTTCTATTGGAGTAGATGCAATGACCAATTCCATTATCCTTTTGGATAAATTAACTTCTGAGAAATCACAGAATTTACCTTTCTCGCGGCATCTGCTCACAAATTGATCGATGGTGTGGACTGCTGTCTGTATGCCAGCAGTTCCAGGTGATGGATTCTAAAAAAAATCTTGACTTTCAGCTGGTCTCTAATGTAGTTCAGAGTCTCGCTGGGTCCCCCTGGTCCACTTCGGATATTCCTGAGGTGTTGCTATCATGCAGCCCTTCGTTGCCAATCACGATTTTTATTTTGATCGCTTGTCTGTAAAGTTCTGTGACAGCAAGGTCCAGAAAGCACAACTCCATCTATTGTTTGAAGAGTTGGAACACATGGAGGAGATCTTGGGCTTTCCGATCTATTGATGAGTATTCGGTAGTCGTGGTACCAAATTTCTTGGCTGCAAGAATCCTTGGCTGGCGCTTTCCCCTTCAAATAATCCCCTCTTTTTTTATGTTGAGGCTTAAAAAAATTGCAAGTCTGCTGTGTCTACAGCATCAGACTTCAACCACACCTTTCTCAGTGCCTGAGCATGGGCTTTCAGCCTGCGATCAGGGAGACTCTGCCCTCAAAGTGATTATGGCGGGAAAACACACCACGCGCAAGGCGGTACCGCTCCGTAGCCCCGACTTGAACTAACTCTGCTCACTTTTCCAGAGCCCGATTATGCCAGATTCTTGCATTTCCTTGCCGGCCACTGTCACACACTCCTGAGCTCCGAATTCAGCCAATGGTCGTCGAACCTGACAGTATTGTTCTGCTGCCCCGACCTCTGATGATGCGTTGTGTTGTCCTGTCTTCAATGGACTCTGACAGGAGAGATCACTGATCCTGATGTCTTGCTCAAGATCACTGTTCCCATTGAACACCGTTACTGAGAGTCTCTACAATACTGCTACTTCAATGCATTCTGCTGCTTCAAACGCTGTGTTCTTCAAATGCACATCGCAGCCACTATATTGTGTTCATACTGTCTTCAGCAATAAGGTACCAGACAATCTTGAGTTGAATGGTAATTAAAGAGTGTGTTCTTTATTGTGAAGTAACAAGTTTACAAGAGAGCTCTATAATGCACATGTGACTAGATGACTAACACAACTCCAACTGAACTATCATGTGTTGGTTGACATCACTTCCTGTGATGATGCGTGAAGTACTCAATCTGTTAAAGTGATATCACAACATAAATTACTATTGAAGCATTATCACTATTGTTATATAGGCCATCATGACGGCTAATTTGTACATAAGATCCCAACAACAGCAAGATAAATGACCTGTTAATCTATTTTGGTGATGTTGGTTGAGGGATAAATATTGGTCAGAACATTGGAAGAATTCTCCTGCTCTTCTTCAGATTTCATCATAATTTTTACATCTACCCAACAGACAGATAGATAGGCCTTGCTTTAATCATCGACAAGATGTTACCTCTGGTAATGCAATATTCCCTCAGTGCTGCACTGATATGTTGGTCTGGATAACTTACTCAAGACCTGAACTGGAGCTTGACCCCATGACCTTCTAGCTCAAAAGTGAAGGTGCTACCATTGAGCCAATCTTTCATTTGATGCAGTATAATCCATTTCTTTTTGATGGTGTTCATTAGGCCTTTCTATATTCCTATGGGATATGAGGATAGTGTGGGAAAAAGGCATTGAAGTGGATGATCAGCCATGATCATATTGAATGGCGGGACAGGCTAGATGGGCTGAATGGCCTACTCCTGCTCCTATGTTCCTTTCAGTAGAAAACATCCTTTGCAAATTTTGAATACATTTATACAGGGTTAGTTATAATGTTTACAACATTTAGAAATATTTTGCTTTCAAGTTTAAATCTATTTTCCCTTTTCTCTGGCAATGTCATGAAATCTTTTAGCCTTGGAATAAATGGGGCAGCATGGATATGAAGCTGGCTGAGTGACAAGAAACAGAGAGTAGTGGTGAACAATTGTTTTTTGGACTGAAGGAAGGAATACAGTAGGGTTCCTAGGGGCCAGTACCAGAACCAATTATTTTCTTGATCTATATTAATGACCTAGGTTTGACTGTGCAGGGCACAATTTCAAAATTTATTGATGACACAAAACTTGGAAGTATTGTGAACTGTGAGGACAATAGTGATAGGGTTGGATTTAGCAGAGGCAGCAAGGGTCCCACTTCCAGGGCCAAAAGTCAGGGTGGGAGGGTAACCCCGCTTCGGTGGGCAGTGGGACTCAAGTCTGAATTTTGCCAGCGGCAGCCAATTAAGTGTTGCTGCTGCCAGGGCTGCCATCCCCATTAAGGATGGTGGCCCACCCCCAAGAGCTGCCAGCCCAATCAGACGGCTGGCAGCCCAAGCAGAGGGCTGGCAGTTCAGCAGTCTCAGCAGCACCACCATTAGTGGTGGCCACTGCTGGGGGCTGCACCTGGAGAAGAAGGGTGCATCAATGGCCATGTGCCCTCCAAGTCAGGTAAGTTAGGTCTGGGGACGGCAGGGCCAGTGAGGTCGGGGGGGGGGGGGCGGAGTGGTTGCTGAGGGCAGGCGGCACCATTGCTGTGAGGGCGGCAATTGCACCAGTGGACCCCTCCATGGGCTAAACAATGCCCAAAAAGGAGGCCCTGCACTGGAGCCTGCTGGGAGGCTGGCAAGGTTGACCTGGCGGTCTCCCCACACAGCACCAGGCCCCCCCAGGCACTAGTAAAATGCCAGCAGAGGTGGGAAGAGGCCCGTAATTGGCCACTTATGTGGCTCAATTGGACTCCAGGCAAGTGGGCCATCTGCCAGCTTTCCTGCCGCTGGCAAAATGCATGGTGGCAGGAAGATGTTGGGCACACCACCCTACGCCGTTCTGCACCATTTTGCCAGCCTTCCCAACTCCCAGCCCATGCCCAAAGGGCTGGTAAAATTCAGCCCATAGACCTCAAGAGGACACAGACAGACAAGTGGTATAAATGGACACATGGCAGATGAAGTTTAATGCAGAAAAGTATCAAGTGACATATTTTGGTAGGAAAAACAAGGAAAGACAATACAAATAAAGGATACAAATCTAAAAGTGATACAGAAGCAGAGGGACCTGGGGATATATACAAATTGATGAAGGAGGCAGGCAGGTTAAAAAAGTTGTTCATAAGCCATATGGCAGTTCTTGGCTTTATAAATAGTGGCATAGAGTACAAAAGCAAGGAAGTTATGGTGAAACTTCATAAAATACTGATTCAGCCTCAGCTGGGGTATTGGTGCCCAATTCTGGGCACCCCACTATAAGAAGGATGTGAAAGCATTGGAGAGGATGCAGAAAAGATTTACGAGAATGGTTCCAGGGATGAGAGATGTCAGTTACATAGATAGATTGGAGAAGCTGGGGCTGTTCTCCCTAGAGAAGATTAAGGGAATTTGATAGAGGTGTTCAAATCATGAAGGGTCTATACAAAATAGAGAGAGAGAAACTGTTCCCATTGGCGCAAGGTTTGAGAACCAGAGAACACCAATTTAAGGTGAATGGTAAAAGATCCAAAGGTGATATGAGGAAAAGCATTTTTTACAGAGCGAGTTGTTAGTGGCTGGAATGCACTGCCTGAGAGATTGGTGGAGGCCAATTCAGTTGTGGCTTTCAGAAAGGAATTGCATAATTATCTGAAGAGAAAACTTTATCAGGGTTACAGGAAAGGGCGAGTGAGTGGGACTAATTGAGTTGCTCTTGCAGAGAGCCGGAATGAACATGAAGGGCCGAATCGCCTCCTTTCTGTGTGTAACTGTTCTATGATTCTATTCCATGTAATGATAAATATCAGACACTCATACCTATTCTATCATATTCAGTAATGACAGCCCAAGAACACCATGTGAGGACAAGATAAAACGCAGCTCTCTGTCCCTATGGCTAAGTATCTGACATTTCTATCTATTCACAGACTTTAACTACTAGTATTATGGCTGAGGACATGATCCAAGGTTTTGAATAGATGACAGGAATGAATGATGTAAATTCTTCGAATCTCTTAAGAAAGTCAATTTTAAAACTCACAGTCCAAGTCAAATAGCAGCCCAATCAAGACTACAGGTCAGAAGAATTGTTTCCCATGGAGTACTGGACCTGAAAAAGCAGTTGATGTTAAATTGAATAGCTCCTTCAAGAAAGGACTGGTAAATATTTAGTTGAGAACAGCATTGGAGGTTACGCTGAAAGTGGCAACGCAGGTGGATAAGGTAGTCAAGAAGGCATACGGCATGCTTGCCTTCATCAGTCGGGGCATAGAGTATAAAAATTGGCAAGTCATGCTGCAGCTGTACAGAACCTTAGTTAGGCTACACTTAGATTATTGCGTGCAATTCTGGTCGCCACACTACCAGAAGGACGTGGAGGCTTTGGAGAGGGTACAGAAGAGGTTTACCAGGATGTTGCCTGATCTGGAGGGCATTGGCTATGAGGAGAGGTTGGATAAACTCGGATTGTTTTCACTGGAACGACGGAGGTGGAGGGGCGACATGATAGAGGTTTACAAAGTTATGAGTGGCATGGACAGAGTGGATAGTCAAAAGCCTTTTCCCAGGGTGGAAGAGTCAGTTACTAGGGGACATAGGTTTAAGGTGCAAGGGGGCAAAGTTTAGAGGGGATGTGCGAGGCAAGTTCTTTACACAGAGGGTGGTGAGTGCCTGGAACTTGCTGCCGGGGGAGGGGGTGGAAGCGGGTACAATAGCGATGTTTAAGAGGCATCTTGACAAATACATGAATAGGATGGGAATAGAGGGATACGGACCCCGGAAGTGCAGAAGGTTTTAGTTTAGACAGGCATCAAGATCGGTGCAGGCTTGGAGGGCTGAATGGCCTGTTCCTGTGCTGTACTGTTCTTTGTTCTTTGTTATAGAGGTAGGTATAGAATGTGCTGATCATACAATCCACAGGATATGATAGCCCCTGTAAAGTGTTTGATCATCACAGTCTATATTTATCTCTGGGCCATGGAGCCGGAGGTTTTTTTGCTTGTGGAGATGAGGAAGCCAGAGTAAATGGGAATGTGGGGGTATTCTGTAGTTCTGCTACATTACGTTTGCAGATCATTGAGCTTGAATATAGAATTATCCATCAAGAGATCACATAGGATCCTCTGAGCAAAAATTACTATCATCTGGCAAATCCAGATCCATAGTTCAAATGTTAATGTCAATCTGCACATGAATTCCACCGAAATGAAGCCGACAACCAGCAGCTCGTGTATGATAGAATAACACAGCATAGGATGAGACCATTTGGCCCATTGTGCCTGTGCCAGCTCTTTGAAAGAGCTATCCAAATAGTCCCATTCCTCTGCACTTTTTCCAAGTCCCTGTAAAGTTTTTCCCTTCAAGTATTTATCCAATCCCCTTTTGTAAGTTGCTGCTGAATCTGCTTCCACCATCCCTTCATGAAATTCCAGATGACAACTCGCTGCGTATTTTTTTTTTCTTTTTCTCAAGATCTGACTTCAATTCGGATCTTAGAGCACCAAACTTGGTTCAAAATCATTTCAATTAATGTAAATATTTTGATATTTAATAGAAATGAATGACCTACAATAAAACATTGGAACGTATTTTGTCACAATTGTTTATAATATTTCTTTAATTTTGACAACTATATTACTAAACCACAGCTACATTCCTTAATGTGGCTGCCAAAGTATCAAACTATTTCCTTCAAAACAAATTAGTCCAACTTTGCATTCACCCAAAAATGCTTTGTGAAGAATATTAAACACATCAGTCAATTCATTCAATGTAATAACTATTGCATCCAGGATTCCTACATCTTTTTCTCAGAGATATGAATGAAAAAGATACTGATTAATGTCAGCTTCATTTTTATTTGAAACAGCTTAAAGGAGTTTTAATGTCTATAATAAAAGTGAGTCGTAAAATGTAACATGTTTTTATTTTTTGGTTTAGACCGAGAGCTGTTGAACGTACTGCAAACTGTCCTTGAGAAATTATTGTGCCAGATAGAGTGAATGAGTGACATTAATGTCCAGAGAAACTACAACAAGATTTTTTAAACAATCTGAATTTCATGGCTATGTCTACTTGGATTAATGTGGACTCGAGTGATTTAGTTCAGCGTCTGCTCCAGGCCTGTCCTTTCGAACTGCACTCCAGAATTGTCTGAATATTTTCAGAAGAAACAGGAAAAATTCACAGTGATCCTAGTTTTCTTCTACATTTTGATTCTTAAAAGAGATATTGATTTGTGAGGCTCCTTCCTCTTTGGAAGAAATTGTAATCGTTTATTTTTTAATCTTTCAAATGGGCATCTCTGGCAAGGCTTGCATTTATTTCCCATCCTGGGTTGCCCCAGTACAATGAGTGGATTTCTAGCAAGCCAGGTCACTTAAGAGTTAACTGTGTTGCTGTGGGAATGCTGTTATGTATGTACCAGAGAATGTAAAGACGGCAAGGTTCCTTCCCTAAAGGTCATTAGAGAACCATTTGGATTGTTTCCACAATCTGACAGCTTCATGATCACTTTCCAGATTTTTTAAACAGAATTCAGAATTCTCAAGATGAAATTTGGGCTCATATTATCTGGATTATTAGTCCAGCTCTCACGATACAAGTCCAGCAGCATAATAATTATATCCATTAAACATTGTCTGTCAATTTGAAGTGCCATTAATAGAACATAGGTAACACACAAACTCTTTGCCCAACACTTGGCTCCAATCGTGCATTGTGTTTGTTGTCATGCTAGCTGTAGTCCCAAAGGACCATCTCTCTCCAATTAGATAGGCACAGTTGGTAATGAATAGCTTGAGGGTCACCACTCCCCAAGCATGGAGCAAGGCAAGGAAGCAGGACTCCATGAATTACCACAGCCAGTGAACCAACGCAGTTGGTGTCATTCTGCACCACACTCTAGCCATCTAAGCAACTGAGCTATCCAGTCCCCACCTTATGTTTAACTGATTATAAAAAATAATATATTTAAATCTGTGAATGAGCTTACCTCGCCTCACCTTGCAAACTCCACCAGAACTACAACACTCCATTCCCCTGACTCCAGCTAATTGTGCATCCGCTCCCCACAACCCCACTCACAACTGCCCCCCTCCCACTGTTGCCCCGCTGTTGGTGGCTGTGCCTTCACCTGATCCTGTTGCATGCTCTGAAATTCGCTTCTTAAATTCCTCTTCTCTAGCCCCTCTCTTCCTTTAAGACCCCCCCCCCCCTTTAACAAAGCTTTTGGTCACCCCTTCTAATCTCTGCATCACTCGCTCAGCAGCTTTTTCTCCTGTCTCTGGAAAGCCCCTTGAGATTTCTTTTCCACAATTAAGATGTTATATAAATGCAACTAGTAGTTGCAGTTGCAATAAATTATATTTATGCAAATCTATAAAGCAATGAACTAAATATAATGAATATTAAAGTTTTGAACCTTGACAGCAGTCCCATTCTAAATGTGAAATGTTGAATTTCACCATTCAAAACATGACACCTGTTACGAGGGTTTCCTTATTTTTGTTAAACTTTGAGAATTTATATTTTAAAACTGAAAAGGAGTGCCATAGATGTTGAAACTTTATACAGTTAATGGAAGGTTTGGACTGAGAGTCAAACTGTGAACAGTTCCTATAAGGCATCTGTTTTCAAATAAAAACCCAGCAGGGGTTGTTTTGGCTTAGAGAGATGTTTGCAGAGAAGTGACGGGCCAAGATTTATAGATGTCATAAGACTGGACTTTTGGAAGGTTTTGGTTTCAATTTTAACTGTTAAAAAAGGTGTTTCTGCCTGAACAGATGGAAAACAGCTCAGTTCTCTCTTGAAAAGAAATCCTGAATCAGGAGGTTCCTATTTCCTCCTGTATTTGAAGAAAGCCTGCACATTTAAAGAACTTGCATGTCAAATGTGTGGGGAACTGAAACATTTGTTGCTGCACTCCTGCTGTAAGACCTATGTAGCGCCTTCTGTAATTGCATCTCATTGAAAGCCTACCCAAGCTGATCATCACCTGGAAAGAACTGTTCTGGGAAGATGCTAGTGACAGTCACCTATATACATTCGGGATGCCTAACCAAATCAAAGGACTTCCTTCCATATCTTCTTTTCAGCCTAAGTTTTTTTTTATTCCTTCTATTTCTTTGTAACAAAGATCCCTTTTATTTATTTTCCTCCCGGTTAACCAGTAATGTATGTTTGTGTGTGTGAGGGCTACTATAAATAAGGAGCTTTAATATTTCAATTTTTGTGTATGTTCTACTTCATTACGAGTTAAAACTTGGTATATTATAAACTGATAATTTTGTTGTTTATTAAAGAAACCTGGTTGGTGTGCTTTATTCAGGGGAAAAATAGAGTACATGATTACTGATTATTCGGTAAGTAGGAAAATTTCAATATATGTTGTGACCTGCGGAGAAGTGGAACTGAATTAACAGTGCATTCCTCCTGCCTTGGTCGTAACATATAATTGGGGGCTTTTGTTGGGATTAACCCAATGCTGACGATGTTCAATTGTAAGTGGGGTAATAATGATTGAAAAAGGAAAATAAAAGAACCAGGTTTCTTGTGTAATAGAGTAAAGTCTACACCACTGGAATGTTTTGGACAGTTGCTGAGACTTTTCTGGAGAAGAAGGATGTAACCCTGAGTGACTTGCGGAACTTAAGTAAGGTTAAGCTAATAGCATTGTCAGCACAATTGGGGTTAGAATTAAAACCAGGAGCTAAAAAAGCAGATATAATTGAAGTAATAGCCCAACATTTGGAATTGGAGGAAGAAGAAAGTAAACCAGAGGGCAGTGCAGTTGAATTAGCTAAAATTCAGTTATAAATGAAAAAACTTGAGCAGGAACAGGAAGTGGAAAAACTTAAGCAGGAACAGGAAAAAGAAAAAGAAAAAGCAATAGAATTGGAAAGACTTAAGCTTGAATTTCAAAGAGAAAGTGAAAGAGAAGGAAGGGAATTCAAATTTAAAAAGTTGGAACTAAGATGAAGGGGTGGTCTTGTCTCCAGTGAAAATTTTGGTGGTGAAAGATCTGATTCCAGCCCAGGATCTAGCTCAAAGCTATTTAAATTTATACAAGCTCTCCCTAAGTTTGAGGAAAAGGACGTAGATGCTTTTTTCATTTCTTTTGAAAAGATAGCTAAATAAATGAAATGACCAAGGAAAGCTGGACACTGCTTATGCCATGCTTTCTGAGGAGGCTTCTGCAGATTATGAGATTGCAAAAAAGGCTATTCTCGTTGCATATGAGTTAGTCCCTGAAGCTAACGACAGAAATTTCAGAACATCTGGAGATTGTCTGGGCAGACTTATATAGAATTTGAGAGGGTAAAGAAAATTAATTTTGATCGCTGGATATGGGCACTAAAGATGGAAGCCACGTATGAGAACCCTGGAGAACGAATTTTCTTGGAAGAATTTAAAAATTCACTCCCTCCATTGGTAAGAACTCATGTAGGGAACTTGAAGGTTTCAATGGAAAGAATAGCAGCAAAAATCGCTGATGTTTATGAGCTTGTGTATAAACCCAAACCCTTTGTCTGTCAGCCCCACACACCCAAAAAGGATAGAAGGTAGGAGGGAAGGCAAGTAGCCGGGGACAAGAAGAAACATCTGGGAATGCCCTAGGATCATCTCCTCAGGCCAGAAAGGAAGATGCTGAGGGTGGAAATGAGGTCCGCAAGCCAAAGTGTTACCATTGTCACAAGGTGGGACATCTTTGTGCAGAATGCTGGAAGTTGTGAGGTAAAGCCCACGGGACTTGTTGAGGTGCACAAAGCCAATGCAGAGAAAGGAGCCTATACTGAGAGTATAGCAAATCAAAGAACAAGGAACAAAGAACAGTACAGCATAGGAACAGGCCATTTGGCCCTCCAAGCCTGCGCCGATCTTGATGCCTGCCTAAACTAACACCTCCGGCACTTCCGGGGACCATATCCCTCTATTCCCTTCCTATTCATGTATTTGTCAAGATGTCTCTTAAACGTCGCTATCGTATCTGCTTCCACCACCTCCCCCGGCAGCAAGTTCCAGGCACTCACCACCCTCTGTGTAAAAAAATTGCGTCGCACATCCCCTCTAAACTTTGCCCTTCGCACCTTAAGCCTATGTCCCCTAGTAACTGACTCTTCCACCCTGGGAAAAAGCTTCTGACTATCCACTCTGTCCATGCCACTCATAACTTTGTAAACCTCTATCATGTTGCCCCTCCACCTCCGTCATTCCAGTGAAAACAATCTGAGTTTTTCCAACTTCTCCTCATAGCTAATGCCCTCCAGACCAAGCAGAATCCTGGTAAACCTCCGCTGTACCCTTTCCAAAGCCTCCACGTCCTTCTGGTAGTGTGGCGACCAGAATTGCACGCAATATTCTAAGTGTGGCCTAACTAAGGTTCTGTACAGCTGCAACATGACTTGCCAATTTTTATTCTCTATGCCCCAACCGATGAAGGCAAGCATGCCGTATGCCTTCTTGACTACCATATCCACCTGCGTTGCCACTTTCAGTGACCTGTGGACCTGTACGCCCAGATCTCTCTGCCTGTCAATACTCCTAAGGGTTCTGCCATTTACTGTATACCTCCCACCTGCATTAGACCTTCCAAAATGCATTACCTCACATTTATCCGGATTAAACTCCATCTGCCATTTCTCCGCCCAAGTCTCCAACCGATCTATATCCTGCTGTATCCTCTGACAATCCTCATCATTATCCGCAACTCCACCAACCTTTGTGTCGTCCGCAAACTTATTAATCAGATCAGCTACATTTTCTTCCAAATCATTTATATATACTACAAACAGCAAAGGTCCCAGCACTGATCCCCGCGGAACACCAGTAGTCACATCCCTCCATTCAGAAAAACACCCATCCACTGATACCCTCTGTCTTCTATGACCGAGCCGGTTCAGTATCCATCTTGCCAGCTCACCTCTGAACCCATGTGTCTTCACCTTTTGTACCAGTCTGCCATGCGGGACCTTGTCAAAGGCTTTACTAAAGTCCATATAGATAACATCCACTACCCTTCCTTCATCAATCATCTTCGTCACTTCCTCAAAAAACTCAGTCAAATTAGTGAGACACGACCTCCCCTTCACAAAATCATGCTGTCTCTCGCTAATAAGTTCGTTTGTTTCCAAATGGGAGTAAATCCTGTCCCGAATAATCCTCTCTAATAGTTTCCCTACCACTGACGTAAGGCTCACCGGCCTATAATTTCCTGGATTATCCTTGCCACCCTTCTTAAACAAAGGAACAACATTGGCTATTCTCCAGTCCTCTGGGACCTCACCTGCAGCCAATGAGGATGCAAAGATTTCTGTCAAGGCCCCAGCAATTTCTTCCCTTGCCTCCCTCAGTATTCTGGGGTAGATCCCATCAGGCCCTGGGGACTTATCTACCTTAATGCTTTGCAAGACACCCAACACCTCCTCCTTTTTGATAATGAGATGACTGAGACTATCTGCACTCCCTTCCCTAGGCTCATCATCCACCAACTCCTTCTCTTTGGTGACTACTGATGCAAAGTACTCATTTAGTACCTCGCCCATTTCCTCTGGCTCCACACATTGATTCCCATCTCTGTCCTTGAGTGGGCCAACCCTTTCCCTGGTTACCCTCTTGCTCTTTATATATGTATAAAAAGCCTTGGGATTTTCCTTCATCCTGTTTGCCAATGACTTTTCATGACCCCTTTTAGCCCTCCTAACTCCTTGCTTAAGTTCCTTCCTACTGTCTTTATATTCCTCAAGGGATTCGTCTGTTCCTAGCCTTCCAGCCCTTACAAATGCTTCCTTTTTTTTTTTGACTCGACTCACAATATCCCATGTTATCCAAGCTTCCTGAAACTTGCCAAACTCGTCTTTCTTCCTCACAGGAACATGCTGGTCCTGGATTCTAATCAGCTGACATTTGAAAGACTCCCACATGTCAGATGTTGATTTACCCTCAAACAGCCACCCCCAATCTAAATTCTTCAGTTCTTGCCTAATATTGTTATAATTAGCCTTCCCCCAATTTAGCACCTTTACCCAAGGACTACTCTTATCAAGCTGTAGCTTTGACGACAGCTGTAAAGCCAAATACAAAAACCGATGGGAGTGTAGGAGTTGTGAATAAGATACCTGAGAGTTACAGGGAATTCTTGCCAAAAGGAAAAGTAACTCCTTAACCCTCAAGTGAAGCATGAAAATATGCAGGTATACTTAGGGACACAGGAGCTACGCAAACTACCTTTCTGGGGAAAGGTATAACATTTCCACCAGAGAGCACACTGAATACTAAAGTTTTAGTGAATGGTACTGACGGGCAGTTTATATACCCGTACCTTTATATTGGGTGCACCTAGAGTGTGACCTAATAACTGGAATGGTAACTGTAGGAGTTTTCCCCAGTTTGCCATAGACGGAGTTAACTTATTCTTGCAGAATGATTTGCCCAGAGCGAAAGTAGTAGCTTCTCCCATCTTCACAGAGAAAACAAGTGAAGTTAAGGAGACAGAACAGTTACAGAGAAAGGTTCCGGGAATTTTTCCTTCTTGTGTAATAACCCGAGCAATGGCTAAACAAGTTCCATTGTCAGAGGTAAAATTGGCACCACAGACAGATAGCTGAGTATCTGAAACTTTCTTTGGGGATTTGGATAATCCAAAGGAAATGTTGAGTAAGTCCTCTCTGATGAAGGGTCAGCAAGCTGACCCAGAGTTAAATAAAGGGCACAATCAACTCTAACAGAAGCTGAGGCCAAAAGAGTTCCAGAAGGCTATTATATTAAAGATAGGGTTCTGATGAGGAAGTGGAGACCTCCTCAAAGGCCTGCGGACAAAGACTGGATGGTTGTTCAATGGTACTGCCAAAGTAGCGCCGGAAATTATTAAGAATTAGCGCATTAAATTCCTATAGTGGGATATGTAGGGATCCAGAAGAGCAAATCAGGTATAAGTAGACATTTTCACTGGCCAAGCCTTTCCAAGGACATGGTGCAGTTTTGTAAAATGTGCCATATGTGCCAGATAGTGGGAAAACCGCAACCTGCCATAAAACCGGCACCTCTAATTCCCATACCAGTTATTAGGGAAACCATTTAGTAAGCTGTTGGTGGACTGTGTAGGACCTTTACCAAAAACAAAAACTCACTATCATGGATATGGCTATTCAGTTCCCAGAGGCCATTCCCTTGAGAACAATTTCTGCTCAGGTAGTGGTAGTGAAGTTAACCCAATTCTTCACTAGATGTGGATAAACGATTGAGATTCAGTCGGATCAAGGTTCCAATTTTATGTCTAAAATATTTCAAGAAGTTATGGGTAATTTGGGTATAACACAGTTAAAGTCTTCAGCATACCACCCACAGACACAGGGAGCTGTAGAGAGGTACCATCAGACCCTCAAAACAATGCTCAGGGCAGACAGTCATGAATATCCCCATAATTGGGATAAGGGGCTAGAATTTCTTTTGTTTACCATTAGGGATTCACCTAATGAATCTACAGGTTTGAGTCCTTTTGAATTAGTTTATGGACATGATATAAGAGGTCCTATAAAACTAATTAAAGAAAGGTTTTTAGAACAGAGGGACAAATCTTCTGTACTAAATTACATATCCGTATTCCTGGGATGGCTCACAAGAGCTTGCAAAGTGGCTCAAGAACACCTTAAAGCTTCCCAAGCAACTATGAAAAAATGATCAGACAAGCATGCTAAGACCTTAATTTTTCAACCAGGGGATGAAGTGCTAGTATTACTACCATTGCAAGGTGAACCGTTAAAAGCACAGTTCAGTGGTCGTATAAAGTGGTCAAGAGAATTGGTTAGGTAAATTATTTGATTGACATCCCAGATCACCAGAAAAAGAATCAACTGCGTCATATCAATATACTGAAACAATATTATCGCCGGGAGAGGGATAAGCATGCATAGGTATGTCAGGTAGTAGGGACAGTGAAGGATGAAAGGGATAGCGAGGAGGATGCAGAAGGAGGCCTAAACAATTCTCAAATTGAACCGCTTACTATCGTGTTAGGTTTTACTGAATTGTTAGATTGGATACTATGACCGGAATTTTACAGTGGGCAGGGGGCAGCCGAAAAGTCGGTGGCAGTACCGCCCAGGCAGTGCCTGGGACTACACCCAGCTGAAGAATGAAGATAACGGGAAGCACCAGAAAATGGGTAAGATTTTGGGGCCTTGCCGGGGGTAATCGGTCGGGACCCGGCGAGACAAGGGGGGTTGGTTAGGTAGGCAGGGGCGTGTTGTGCATTGGGGGTGGTTGGGGCTTTGGGGACAGCCCTCTGTCGGGCACAGGGTGCCCGATCAGGACAACCCCCCCCCCCCGGCCAGGCCGTCAGAAGGCCACCTACTTTTATCAGGCGGCTTTTCTGAGGCCTTAGCTGCCTGCCTGCCAACCGTAAGATCTCTGTGGTGGCAGGCAGAGGCCCTTAAGTGGCAGTCAATTGACCCCTGGGGTGGGCAGGCCATTTCCTGCTGCTGCTGCCCATATTAATTGGTGGCCAAGGCACCCCAAGCCTCCCATTCCATTTTACGCTACCCCCATCCCCCACCACCAGCCCATTCATTTGGGGGAGCATAAAATTCTGGCCTATGCTTTCACATTTAGATGCAGAACAATGAGAAGACCTAACAAGGCTATTCACAGTATTTAAAAGCATCTGTGGGGACAAGCCAGGATGTACAACCTTAGCCACACATGATGTGGATGGAGGGGAATCCGTTCCTATAAAACAGCATCTTTACCACTTAAGTCCAGAGAAACGGCCCAAGTAAAAGCAAAAATCCAATACATGTGGGAAAACCACCTAATTGAACCCAGTTAAAGCAGCTGGAGTTCACAAATAGTATGAGCGCCTAAACCTGATGGTTCAACTGGACTTTGCATAGACTACAGAAAATTATTGCAGTAGCAAAGGCAGACTCCTACCCAATCCCTCACTTGAAAGACTGTATTGACAAAGTGGGCAGTGCCTTGTTTCTTACAAAGATAGATCTGTTAAAGGAATACTGCCAAGTTCCTTTAACATCTCGAGCTAAAGAAATATCAGCTTTTGTAACACCAGATGGTTTTTTCCAGTGCTAAGTAATACCATACAGGTTAGGGGGTGCTCTAAAAACTTCTCCGAGACTAGTCAACCCAATAATAGCCAGTGTTTCTAACTGTGTAGTTTACCTTGGAGATGTGTTGGTCTATAGTGACACTTGAAAGAAACACTTGAAACAACTAGGGGGCTCTGTTTGGAAGATTGCAATTGGCTGATTTGGATAATTTTTGTGGAAAAATTTAAAACCCAGAATGCCAGAATAGTCCAATGGAGTTTACTATTATAGCCCTATCACTTAAAGATTGTTCACATTGCAGGCAAATATAATGTTATTGCAGATGCTTATTTGTGAATTTAACTTTGCTTGAATTATATGAGTACAGAGATGGTACAAAACAAATTTATATTAACTACAGGTAAATAGTGAATGGGGATGAATGTGAAAAAAATGTGTTTTAAAATGTTTACAACTTTGATTTTTTTATACATTGTAATGAAATGCATTTTAAAATGGTGTTTCATTTCTCTTAGGGGGAGGTGTTATGAGGGCTTCCATTTTTTATGTTAAAATTTGAGAATTTATATTTTTAAACTAAAAAGAGATGCCATAGATGCTGGAACTGTGAACAGTTAATGGAAGGTTTGGACTGAGAGTCAAATTGTAAACAGGAAATCAAAAACATCTGTTTTCAAATAAAAACACAGCAGGCATTGTTTTGGCTTGGAGAGATATTTACAGAGAAGTGACGGGCCAAGATTTATAGATGTCATAAGCCTGGACTTTTGGAAGGTTTTGGTTTCAATTTGAACTGTTAAAAAATGACAGTTGATGTTTCTGCCTGGACAGATGATAAACAGCTCAGCTTTCCCTTGAAAATAAATCCTGCATCAAGAGATTCCAATTTCCTCCTGTATTTGAAGAAAGCCTGCACATTTAAAGAACATGCATGTCAAATGTGAGGAACTGAAACCTTTGTTGCTGCACTCCTGCTGTAAGACCTATGTGGAGCCTTATGTAGCTACACTTCATGGAAAGCCTACCCAAGCTGATCATCAACATCACCTGGAAAGAACTGTTCTAGAAAGATCCAAGTGATGGTCACCTATACGCATTTGGGATGCCTAACCAAAACAAAGGACTTCCGTCCATATCCTCTTTTCAGCCTAAATGTTATTTTTTATTCCTTCTATTCTTTTGTAACAGCTGTAAACAAAAATTCCTTTTATTTATTCGCCCACCACCCACCCGCCCCCTCCCCCACTGCGGTTAATTGGTTGTGTATGTCTGTGTATGTGAGGGATAAGATAAATAAGGGGCTTTAATATTTCAAATTTTGTGTATGTTCTACTTCATTCCTAGTTAAAACCTGGTTTATAATAAACTGATAATTTTGTTGTTTATTAAAGAAATCTGGTTGGTGTGCTTTATTCAGGGGAAAAATGGAGTACATAACTGACTGTTTTAATTAGTGAGAACGTTTAAATATATGTTGTGACCTGTGGAGAAGTGGGACTGAATTAACAGTGCACTCCTCCCACCTCAGTCATAACACACCATCCCCATCACCTTCAGATGAATTAAAATAAGCTGCAGCTTCCACCTGTAGTAGTTTTTTTTTATCCCCACCCCTTAATTCTTCTTGTAAGAGATAATCAGTGTTTCCATCATTATGTGCAAATATTCCTGTAGATTTTTTCCATAGGTTTTCATGCAAAAATGTAATGGTTTATAGGAAAGCTGGTAGAGAAAGTGAATATAGAAGTGACTTAGCATGCCAAAAATGCTACTAAAATATAATTGGGTTTAGAAGGAAATGTCTGATATTACTATAAAGGGTTGCTTTTCTAAGACCACAAATACCCTTAAGTGAAGAGTAATACAGATTTCAGTCCAATTTTGAGGTCATTCCCTACAGTTTCTGCATGTTGCAGTGGAAGTATCCCATGTGTATAGGGAGCACTTATGTAAAGGAATTAGTTTCCATATTCTGCAAATACTGTGTTCATTCATCATGTTGGATCATGTAAGAAAAGCACTGTTGATTTCACCATCTGTGTGCAATTCAAGTACAAATCAAAGTATCCTCATCAACTGGGAGACTCTCAAGCTGTACCATTTCAAATATTAAATGCTCCCAGAACTGGTCTGATATTAATCAGACAGCCCTATAAAGACTACATGACAGTTACATAACTTGGGGAAAAAATTGATTATTCCAGGGAATATTAAGGACGATCTGTAATTTTGCAGTCCTAGCAGGAGAAGGACAAGTGCAAGGAGAAGGCAAATGTCTTTTATATTGAATGTATCCAGACTTTGTTTCTGTTTCCTGGCCCTTGAAGACATACTAGCTTTTCTTCAATAAGCCAAAACTTTTGTGGATCTTTGCCATATAGTGCAATGCGATTCAGATCAATGTTTTTTGAGCTATTCCACATCAAAACCTGTGCAAATATTAACACAATCCCAGGCACTGCCTGTTTATATTGACAAACTCATAAGGATTCCCTGTCCTAACTTATGAAAGAAAGTATTGGCTACTCAAGAGAAAACATTGTTATCATTGCAGGAAATCAAAATATAAAACTTCCTAGTTTGTGTGTTGCCATTGATACTATGAAATCCATCTACACTGTAAATAGCTGGGTTATGTAGCTTACTACAAAATGGCTTCAAGTAGAAATGTTAATAAATATAAACTCAACATCAGTGGATTAAATCTGAATGAACTGCAAAGCTAATCCCTCTAATGTAGTAGTTTCCTAATTGCAGAAAGCTCCATTATTTTATATTATCTTTCTCTGTTCCAGTGTAGCAGAAGTCCTATTTGGGGCATTGTCCTACTGAAAACCTATAACTATTTTTCCTCATAGATTCCTTTTGAAAGCTGGGATTCTTCTGGTGAGTGCAATTTACTTCTTGCTACATCTGTACTACCAGTTTGATTTTCCGGCTTGGCTTTGCAAGTTGTTCCTTTAAGATTTCCATTAAATTATGTATGAATAACAGACGTATGAGTTAATAGCCATGCAATAAAATGCACACCCAGGTTCCCATATTGTTCAGGCCATGGTATAAAAATCCACTTCCAAGAATGTGTAACAATGACACCAGCCAATATGCATCTAAGTTTGCATTTATGTGAAAAGAGGAAATATTCCTGGACTTTTTTTGCATGTTTTTCCACAGAAAGGGTTAAATCCATTTGCAATGTCCTTGATTACATGCTGGATCTTTTTAAAACAACATGCTAAGTTGCCTGATTTATCTTAAGCTTTTTTGTACTCTTCTTTTGAGTGAATGACATTTTTAATTGAAAATGGTGCACTAAATAGTGTGATACTTTGCCATACAGACTAGATTGTTCCCAGATTGGCTTCATGATCAATGCTGCACAGGTTAATCTTGGTCTATTCAGCAGGTTTCATGTTCCCAATCTCAATCCAGTGACCATAACTAGAAAGTGTGTGTAAAAATATGGTTGGTTTATATAGGATTTAGCTCAGTTATGATGACTCTGCAGTTAAACCTCCCGGCACTCTCTGTTTAGAGTGATATACAAAGAACTGCTCCTTGGAGAGGTACCAGAAAGCTGGCAGTGTCTCTGCAACCATATCCTTGCATGAGTCAAGAAAGGAAGAGGGAAATAAAAGTTTTATTTTAACTGCTTAAATTGCTGCTATTGATTTTCACCTTTTCAGGTTTGCAAATGGATTGCTACATAATGGCAAATTTAGTTGATGAATGAAAAGGTCTGCGCGTATTAGTGTTTTATTAAACCAGTGATTTCTGTGGCAGGAGATAAAGGGAAATATTAAAGCAATCATAGAGTTACATAGAATCTACAGACAGAAACAGGTCATTTGGCTCAAATATTTTATGCTGATGTTTATATTTGCAGAGGCTTTTTTCTAACAAATATATGCCAAGGAACCTAATAACTTCTTAAACTGCTCGCTTTTCTCCTCATAAAGGAACTATCAGGAGTTTTACCACCCAGTTTTGATCTAGGAGTGAGAAATGCCTGAGACGGTTTAAAGACGTCTGCAAACGCGACATGAAATCCTGTGACATTGATCACAAGTCGTGGGAGTCAGTTGCCAGCGTTCGCCAGAGCTGGCGGGCAGCCATAAAGGCGGAGCTAAAGTGTGGCGAGTCGAAGAGACTTAGCAGTTGGCAGGAAAAAAGACAGAGGCGCAAGGGGAGAGCCAACTGTGTAACAGCCCCGACAAACAAATTTTTCTGCAGCACCTGTGGAAGAGCCTGTCAGTCTAGAATCGGCCTTTATAGCCACTCCAGGCGCTGCTCCACACACCACTGATGACCTCCAGGCGCTTACCCATTGTCTTTCGAGATAAGGAGGCCAAAGAAGAATAGATAAATGTAGTCAGAGAAGTTTTAATGGTAAATTATTAATGGACAGAAGTAGTTAACAGTGAATAGTAGAGGTTACATAGGCAGTTCTGTCTTTTCACTGTATATTAGCATTAACATTAGACAATGATCAAAATCTGAGATTGCAAATTGGTGAAATTACTTCAAGAATAACACCTTAGATAGTTTACAAGCTAGCAGCTTTGGATAGATTGTCTATTGGATAGATTATTATCTAGATACTGGTGATAAGCAATGTTTAAGAGCTTATATGATCTTGTCCTCATGAGAAATGTGGTTGAATTGATCTCCTTCCTTCCTGGGACACAATCGTTAGCTACTGGAATATCAAATCAATAAGCTTCTTTCAGCAGCAGGGTTAAGTGTTCCACTTGGCTCTTCAGTTCTGTCTGAAACCACCTCACATAAGTGATAATGGACTGGATCTTGTGCTCGGCCTGACGTCGGGTTCCATGATGGGTGTGGGGCTGGAGAATAGGAGCGGCAGCAGCCACCATGGACCCGACGCCAGAATTGCAGGCCCGATCATCCTAGGGGTAGGGAAGCTTCATGGCGGCACCTCCGCCACTTTGTGACGGGATCCCATTTTAAATATTGAAATATCTCTCTGCATGAATTTCAATGTCATCCAGCACATTGAGCTTGACGTGCAGCACTAACACGCCTTCACTTTCCCGTCCACAAGAAGCTGGCGCCACCGAAGAGGTGAAGGGGGTCAACTCTGCATTTTGTTCATAGATGGTGGGGGGAAGGGGTCAACTCTGCATTTTGTTTGCAGGGCCTGCAGCCTTTATAGAATTGCGCCAGCACCAGCTCCCACTTCAAGTGACACCATTCACAACATCGCCAATGCCGCCCTGCTACGTGATTGGAGGGGGTGGCCGCCATCCGTATGTTAAGTGGATGCCCGCCACAGAATCACAGTGGCGCGATGACAAGGGTCCCATGTGGGGCTGCCACCATTTTCTGCAAAATCCAGCCCAATATGTAAGCAGGCATCATTCTCACCTTTCCTAATCTCAGACATCTTGCAATTGAGCAATACTTTTTTCTACCTGGAAATAGCTGGTATAACCATATGTTTGTCTTTGCTGATTCACAATATGTCCTGAATACATTTGTAAAAGTGTTCTTTATAAATATGCTAGTTTAAAGAAGACTAGAGAACACAGTGGGGTCTCCTAACTAACAAAGAGACCACCGCTAACAAAGACAAAGAGCTTCTGCATTGATACTCTCCTGGTACCACGACAGATTTTCAGAAGGGGCATAAAGCACTATATTTTATATCTTAATTTTGGATGCCTCTCACATTCCCTGGGATAATGCAAGTGACCCATGCCAGGACTCATCACTTTTGATGAATGTGAAGACCTGTGAATGTCATTGAATTATTGCAGCATGGTTTCACTCTAGCAGGACAGAATTCATGTTTGCAGTCTAGGGATCCTTCTGCATATCCATCTTAGATTTCTCACACGTTTATTCCTCACAGATGGGGAGATGCAACCTGCTTATATTGTATTCCAACAGGTGTTACTCTAAAATGTTTTTTTATTCTCTCATGGGATGTGGGCATCATTGGCAGTATGAATGAATGTCTTGCATATAGACAGATCTTGCTGATGTAATTAGCTTAGAGGTTTAATTACTTAATCACCTCATAGTTTGAATTAGCTGAGAAAACTGTTAGCATAGCCATTTCTCAGCATTCAGTAAACAGCTGAATTCCATTTTGAGTGGTTCACTTTCAAGCTAAATGCCATTTTGGGCACATTTTATGCAAGTTGCAAGACACTTCCTTGATGAATTTTGAAGGTACTCTTGAGGCAATTTATGGGGCACTGTCCGACACACTCTAATTACCTCTTCCCACTCGGCCCCCATATTCCTCTGTTCCCTTGTCCTTCATCTATGCATTGAGTTTCCCCTTAAATGGATGCTCCATCACTGAATACATTTAAGGCTGGGATAGGCAGATTTTTGGTCTCTCAGGGAATCGAAGGATATGGCGAGTGGGTGGGAACGTGGAATTGAATGCTAAGATCAGCCTTGAAGGTTTTGAGTGACGGAGCAGGCTCAATGTGCCATATGGTGTACTCCTGCTCCTAATTCTTGTGTTCACCCTTTTGAATTAATTCATAATTTTAAAGATCTCAACAGCTCTACTCCTAAGCCAGAATTTAACATTAACCTGACCACCAGCTGAAAAGTCAAGGGAGAGCCCGCCTCTGCTGGGCCTGGAAGTCACGCGCAATCCCTTAATTGGCCTCGGTTTGGACATCTGCCCTCTGAGGCAAGAAGTCCCGCCTCCAAGAGCTGCCGGCCAATCAGAATGCTGGCAGCTCTTTAGTCACGGCAGGGCCACTGAGAACGGTGACCACTGCTGGAACTGCACCCAGCAAGAAGAGGAACGATGGACATCACTCTTCAAAAAGGTAAGTCGAGTTCAGGCCTCACCGGGGACAATCGGCTGGGCTCCAACAAGGAGGGTGGGGGGTCAAAGAGCAGGGCGGGTGGTGGTTGTTTTAGCGGGGGCAGCCCATGCTGCTGGGGGGCCTTCCGTGGGATGCAGGGTGGGGACCCCCCCTAGCCCACCGGGAGTCCGCCACTTTTTACTGGGCGGCCTCCTCAGGTGCTGAATTGTCACTGGTAATATAGCAGCACAACAGGAAGAGGCCCTTAGCTGGCAATTAATTCACCACTTACAGCCTCAATTGGCCTGGGATGAGTGGGCTGTTTTCCACCTCCCCTGCTGCTGGCAACAAGCATGGCACCACCGCCTCCCACACAATTTTACGCCCCCCACCCCCTCCCCCACCCCACCCCTTATACCTCCTAGCCCACTCCCGGGAGTGGGCATTAAATTTCAGCCCTAGTCATCTCTATTACAAGGGAAAACATCCTAACCTGCTCAATTTTTCTTGAGAATTGTATTGACTCAATTCTGGTAAATATTTTCTGCATTTTCTTCAGCCCCTCAATATCCTTTTTATAGTATGGAGACCAGTACTGTGCACAGTAATCCAATCATGGTTTAACCAAGGTTCAATCTAAATTTAACTTTATGTTCCTGTTTTTAAATTCCATTCCTCTAGAAATGAACTCCAGTACTTTGTATGCCTTCTTTATGGTCTTATCTACTTCTGCTCTTATATTTTTCTGTTTATATATCTGCAGTCCCAGACCTCTGTACTCCTGTACCCCAGTTAGTTTCTTACCTTCCAAAAAACAAGTGGCCTTCTCAGTTCTCCAACCAAAATGAACCACACTTCGCAACATTGAATCTTATTTTCCATTTATATGTCCACTCTGCATTCCAGTTTATGTCTTCCTTTATTTTTCTGCAATATTCTGCATTATTAGCTATACTCTCCAATTTGGCATCATCTGTAAATTTGCAACACCATACCTCTAATTGCTCAGTCCAAATCATTCATCCAAACAGTGAACAACAGTGTTCTCAGCACAGATCCCTGCAGGACATCATTTTACATTTTCTGCCGATCCAAAAAAGATCTAACTCCTCCCTTTTTGTTCTGTTTTGCAGCCATCTTTTAATCCATTTTGTTATCTCGCCCCTGAGGCCACTTGTCCTGATCATTTCATTATAAATTCTCATACATTCTTGCTATATGAATTAATTAACATTAGATCCTACTGAAAATGATAATTAGGCAGATTTGCTTACCAATTTGATATGGATCCATTACACCATAGATTTTAATAAGGGTTTAATCTGGAATAACTGCTACAGCACCTGGAATAATGTCAAATTTTAAAAGTGTGCATGAGTGAGTATGCAACAAGTTACACAATTTTTACTAATGATCTCAATGTGATGTGATTCTCTTTTGCTACATCGTATTATAATGCTATTAAAGTAAGGTGATGCATCAATTTTCATCTTTTATGAACAGTTACTAACACAATGTAAGGGTTTAGTTCATAACTGAGTCTTCAACGCAGTGAATGATGATTTTGAAAATAGATTAGTTCCCTATTCAGTGAATTAAAAAGTCAGACTAACTGAATAATACAAATAGAATGGCAATTCAACTGACTACTGAGAGTTCTTAGTTTGTGAAATTATTTCCATAAATTTATCATAGTATTGTACACAACTTTGTTTTAATATGTAATGTTAGCCTTGGCTAAATGGTATTCTCTTGCCTCAGTAGTATTTCTTGTCTCTAGGTCAAAATATTATGGGCTGGATTTTTTAGTCTATTTGTTTAGAGATACAGCACTGAAACAGGCCCTTCGGCCCACCGAGTCTGTGCCGACCATCAACCACCCATTTATACTAATCCTACACTAATTCCATATTCCTACCACATCCCCACCTGTTCCTATATTTTCCCTACCACCTAATTATACTAGGGGCAATTTATAATGGCCAATTTACCTCTGGGAGGTGGGATTCCAGGTTGTGGGGGGGCGGGGGGGGGGGGGGGGGGGGGTTGCCGGAGAATCCATGTGGAGACATCCGCCACGGAAACCGACATTATAATGCTACTTCCCAATCCTGTCGGAGGTGGCGAAGTGCCATGGTGGCACTTCCACCCCAAGGCGACGGCATGCTCACTTACATTTGTTAAATACTATTTAGCATACATTTGAATGTCATTCATTGCAATCTTACCAGGCATTTGCAATCTTGTGTCGGACGTGTAGCACTCACATGCCTTCACTGTTGCGTCTTTAAAAAGCTGGCACCATCAAGAGGGGAGTCCTCAGTGCCTTGAGAGGGTAAGTAACTTTTTATTTAGTTTATTTATTTATTTAGAGATACAGCACTGAAACAGGCCCTTTAGCCCACCGAGGCTGTGCCGACCAACAACCACCCATTTATACTAACCCTACAGTAATCCCATATTCCCTACCACCTACCTACACTAGGGGCAATTTACAACGGCCAATTTACCTATCACCTGCAAGTCTTTGGCTGTGGAAGGAAACCGGAGCACCCAACGAAAACCCACGCGGTCACAGGGAGAACTTGCAAACTCCGCATAGGCAGTACCCAGAATCGAACCCGGGTCCCTGGAGCTGTGAGGCTACGGTGCTAACCACTGCGCCACTGAACCGCCCTAAATAGACCAGTGTTATCTAGGGGAAGTGGATGGTGGGGGGAGAACTCGGCAAGTGAATTGTTTATGGGGGCAGAACTCGGCAAGTGGTTTGTCTATAAAGCGTTGGGGGGTGGGGGCGAACTCAGCAAGTGGTTTGTCTGTGAAACAGGATGGGGAGCCCAGGTGGGATGCTTGTAGGGAACAAAAAGAATTTTAAATCCCATGCTGCCCAGTACTTGAGCACATAATCTTGACTGAAACTTCAGTGCCATCTTTTGAAAGAGAAAATAAATCAAGTCTTCTTCTGCTCTCTCTGATGGAATGAGATGGGTGTAGAACATCGTTGTCCAACCTTTTTGGGCGGAGGGCCACATTACGATTTTTGCTCTGCCCGAGGGGCCAGTGAGCAAGCTTCGAAAGATATAGGCATTAAAAATTTATTTTACTAATAAAAACAACAACAAATGTGCATTTTTCTGAAGAAGCTTTAAATGAAAGACTAATTTATTGACTTACTTTCTCGTCACTATATTGAAAACTGATTTAGTGACATACCTGGCATTGTTTTTGCTTGCATAATTAGTCAGTCTCTGCCCGCACACTTGATGTAGCAATGCAGAGTATTCTGCATAGATATCCATCTGTCAGGAGTGATCTTGATCTCTCTCTCTGTCTTTCCCTGTGTACTCCCCTCTCTGTGTTGATCCCCCCCCCCCCTGCCCCCGTCTCCCTTCTTGCTCTGTCTCCCACCGCCCCTCTCTCTCTCTGTCTCCTCTCTCTCTGTCCCCCCGCCCCACTATCTGTTCCTCTTCTCTCTCTGTTTCCCCCTCTCTCTCTGTTCCTTCGCTCTGCTTTCCCCAATCTCTCTGTTTTCCCCTCTCCCTCTCTTTCTCTCCCTCTCTCTCTGTTTCCCCTTTTCTCTCTGTTTACCCCCTCTGTTTTTGTTCCCCCTCCCTCTTTGTTTCCCCCCTCTCTCTCTGTTTCTCCCTCTGTTTCTACCTCTGTCTATTCCTCTCTCTCTCTCTCTCTGTTTCCCCCTCTCTCTCTGTTCCCTCTCTCTGTTTTCCCATCTCTTTCTGTTTTCCCCTCTCTCTTTCTTTCTCTCCTTCTGTCTCTGTTTCCCCCTCTCTCTCTGTTTTCCACCCTCTCTCTCTGTCCCCCTTTCTCTCCCTCTGTTCCCCTCTCTCCCTCTGTCTCCATCTCTTTGTTTTCTCCCTATCTCTCTGCTTCCCCTCTATCTTTCCCCCCTCTCTCTGCCCCCTCTCTCTCTCTCTCTCTTTGCTTCCCCCCCCATCTCTCTCTCCGTTTCCCTTCTCTCTGTTCCCCACCACCGCACCCACCCCCCCCCCCCCCACCCCAACAGTTGCACTGAGCAGAAGCGCTCAGCACAGCAGCTTTGTGGTTGTTCAGTTTGTTTAAAAACATTGCACTGTCAGTTTCACAGCTGCTGAAGCTGGAACACGCTTCCCAACATTGGACAGATTCGGGGTTTACTGGCGGGCTTTTTTAAAAAAGTCAGAAAACCCCAAATTCGTCCGATTTTGGGAAGTATGTTCCTGCTTCAGCAGCTGCCAGCTGTGTAACTGACTTGCGATGTTTTTTAAAAGGCCGCTTTGCAAGAAGAAAAGACAATGGGAAATTTCCCATCTTTAGTCACGGAGCCCTGGCGAGAATGAGGAACGGCTGTGGGCTAGATGGAAACCTTTGGCAGTCCGGATCCTGGCCTGTGGGCCGTATGTTGGACAACCCAGGTGCAGAAGATCCCATGGCACAATTCAAAGAAGAGCAGAGGAATTATCCTGGTGTCCTGGCCAATGTTAGTCATTCAAACAACATCACTAAAAACAGATTACCTAGTCATTGTGGGACCTTGCCATGTTTAAAAACAGTGACTATATATTTCGAAAGTAATTCATTGGCTGTAAAGTGTTTTAGCTATCCTGAGGATGCAAAAAATGCTATATAAGTGCAATTTTGTTTTCTTTGAGTTGGACGGTGTAAGTCTTATTACAGGACTAAACATGTAGTTTGGGTTGACACACCTATGCAGTACTGAGGCTGTGCTGCATAGTCAGAGGTACCATCCTTCAGGTGAGATGTTAAACCAATGTCTGTTTTAATGAATGTTAAAATTCTATTGAATTGTCCTGGCCACTAATGCCACCACTAACCAAAAATAGCTTAACTGGTCAATTATTGTGTAGCAATTTAGGGAACTTGCAATTTGGAAAATGTCTGCTACATTTCCTTTTAAAATAATATATGTGAAACACCAAGAGATGTGATCAGGTGCAAAAAAACACTGATTTTAAGAAGAGAAGCATTCAGTTCCAATTAGCTCATGTTTAACTTTTAAGTGATGCTTTATTTAAATATGCCAAGAAGCTGTACCACTGCTTATATAATGTACATCAGTTTGATTGAAATTTAGCTGCTTGTTAACTTATGTTATAGTTAAATTAAACAGTTCATCTATTTGAATCCCACCAACTGAGTTATCTTTCAAAGTTTTAGCGTAGCTTAGCAACCACACAAACTTATATTTAAGTATGATGAAGCGAATAGTACGTTTAATCAAAACATTAAGCAGACAAAAATCACTTAAAATGGGCAATGCCTTATTATATAAGAGGAATGTTTAGGGAAAAGTTAACAGTTAGAGCCTCTTTTACATCTCTTCAGACAATCCAAAGTCCTGTTGTCAAAGTGTTACAGTGGAACCTGATAAAACTGTAATTCTGTAGATAACTTTTCCCAATAATCCTTAAGTCAAGAAAACACAATGATTTAAGTAGAATATCGAGTAGACCAAGGACACACTGATAGATAAATGCTGATGCAAATCTTTTACCAGCATAAATAGCATACAATGAATTAAATAATTGCCTCCTGGATGACACCAATATATCATTACAAAGTTTCATCATGATCAACCATGGCTCAGTTGGTAGCACTCTCATCTCTAAGTCAAAAGGTTTGTGAGCTTATAGTCCCACTCCAGAGATTTGAGCACAGAAGTCTAGGCTGCCACTCCAGTGCAGAACAGAGGGAGTCCTGTACTGTTGGATGAGACATCTTCCAGGTGAGACATTAAACCCGAGGTCCTATCTGCCCTCCCAGGTGGATGTAAAAAAATCCCATGGCACTATTTTGAAAAAGAGCTGGGGAGTTATCCCTAATGCTTCAGCTAATATTTATCCCTCAATCAACATCACTAAAAACAAATTATCTGGACATTATTACATTGCTGTTTGTGGCATCTTGCTGTGCTCAAATTGGCTGCCACGTTTTCTACATTACAACAGTGACTACACTTCAAAAATGCATAATTGGCTGTAAATTACTTTGGGGCATCATGAAGGTTGCTATATAAATACAAGTCTTTTCTTATTATTTCTTCAGAAACCCATAGGAATGATGTCACATTATTAATCCTCTAACATGTACATCAGTTACATGTCAAATATGCTATGTCCACTGACAGTCAGCAACTACACAGGGAGCTGCTGTTGGAAGAAAATTTGAGCAAAAGCAGAATTAATTCCTACTAAAACTGAAATAGTTCGATGTGTGTTTTCAAGGATTGAAAACAAGGTGAGACTTTAAAGTTATGAACTAATTCTCAGGGTTCAGATAATGATTATAAACCACTTTAGCTTTGCAGTTACAGCTGTTTTCTCCAAACTCTTCCTAAATTAGATTACTACCATATAATTACTCCCAGGAATCCAGCATTCTATCTTTAATTTGACACTGCTGTCCTAACCTAATCAGTACAATATAAATTAAGCATTTATGTGACAGTTTGTAAATAAAATACACTCAAAACAGATTGTGTTCAATAAAGATAATGTTTTTTTAAAAAAACGAGATGCCTAATAAAGAAAAGCAAACATCAAAGATATTGCAATCTCCTAGCAGCCAGGAGTTAGAGAACAATGTCTCTGAGATGTTGTTTGACAAGATTATATGCAGAAAATATTCCCCGCTGACCCTCTTACGGGACTGGGGTGATGCCCTGGGGGAGCCATGACTGGCTCCCCACTCTTTATGTGCCTGCCTTCATGAAGGCACAGATTATCTGTCTGCCCCTTTAATAATTTAAAGGTCACCCCTTGCCAAGCACTTCACAGGTTTTTTAATTGATATAGTTGGCTTCAATTGCTAGGAGAGGGGGATTCCTGTCCCACCCTGCTCTGATGATGCAACCTTCCACAACAGCGCCTCTGATATGTCTTCCTTTTTCCTCAACCGAGGACTTCCCCCCCACTATGGTTGACAAGGCCCTCAACCATGTCTGACCCATTTCCCGCACTTCTGCCCTCACCCCTTCCCCTCCTTCCCAGAACTGTGACAGGGTTCCCCTTGTCCTCACTTTCCACCCCACCAACCTCCACATCCAGAGGATCATCCTCTGCTTTTCCACCACCACCAGCATGATGCCACCACCAAACGCATCTTCTCCTCCACTCCCCTGTCAGTATTCCAAAAGGATTGTTCCCTCCACGACTCCCAGGTCCACTCCTCCATTACCCCCAACACCTCGTCCCCTTCCCATGGCACCTTCCCATGCAATCGCAGGAGGTGTAATACCTGCCTTTTTACCTCCTGTCCTTTCATTATCCAAGGTCACAAGCATTTTCAGGTGAAGCAGCGATTTACTTGTACTTCTTTCAATTTAGAATACTGTATTCACTACTCACAATGCAGTCTCCTCTACATCAGAGAGACCAAACACAGATTAGGTGACTGCTTTGCTGAACACCTTGGCTCAGTTCGAAAGCATGACCCCAAGCTTCTGGTTGCTTGACATTTCAGCACTGGACACTTGGTAAAGGGGTGCCCTTGGCGCTCCATAGGTGGCAGGGAGAGTGGGAACTCTGCACCTGCAATTTGAATGGGGCCAGCACCCCCTGGAATTCCAGTGCAGAAGAGCAGGGGCAAGGCTGCCAAGGGCAATTGGGTTGTCCAGAAGGAAGGCGCCAGCTGGCAATGGGGGCGTGACTGTCAGATTTTGGGCCCATTGGCGATGAGGGGCAACACCTCCGCAGGAAGGATTCCTCACTGATCTAACTGTGACAGATGTGTCTGTCCATGACAGTATAGGTAGGAATGTGGACAATTGCCCAGGCATGTCCTGTACACAAAAAGGAGGACAAGTCCAACCCGGCCAATTACCGCCCCATCAGTCCACTTTCAATCATCAGTAAAGTGATGGAAGGTGGCACTTGCTTAGCAATAACCTGCTCAGTGGTGCTCAGTTTGGGTACCACCAGGGCCACTCAGCTCCTGACCTCATTACAGCCTTGGTTCAAGCATGGACAAAACAGCTGAACTCAAGAGGTGAGGTGAGAGTGACTGCCCTTGACATCAAGGCAGCATTTGACCTAGAATGGTATTAAGGAGCCCTAGCGAAACTGAAGTCAATGGAAGTCAGGGGGAAAACTCTCCACTGGTTGGAGTCATACCTAGCACAAATGAAGATGGTATGGCTGTTGAATTTCAATCATCGCAGCTCCAGAACATCACTGCAGGAGTTCCTCAGGGTAGTGTCCTAAGCCCAACCATCTTCAGCTGCTACATCAATGACCTTCCTTCAATCATAAGGTCAGAAGAGGGTATGTTCACTGATGATTGCACAATGTTCAGCACCATTCGCAGCTCTTCAGATACTGAAGCAGTCCGTGCAGAAATGCAGCAAGACCTGGACAATATCCAGGCTTGGGCTGATAAGTGGCAAGTAACATTCGTGCTACACAAGTGCCAGGCAATGACCATCTCAAACAAGAAAGAACCTAACCATCTCCCCTTGACATTCAATGGCATTACCATCGCTGAATACCCCACTATCAACATCTTAGGGGCTACCATTGACCAGAAACTGAACTGGAGTAGTCATATAAATACCATAGCTACAAGAGCAGGTCAGAGGCTAGGAATCCTGCAGCAAGTAACTCACCTCCTGAACCCCCAAAGCCTGTCCACCATCTACAAGGCACAAGTCATGAGTGTGATAGAATACTCTCCACTTGCCTGGATGGGTACAGCTCCAACAACGCTCAAGAAGCTCAACACCATCCAGGACAAAGCAGCCCACTTGATTGGCACCCCATCCACAAACATTCATTCCCTCCACCACCGATGCACTGTGGCAGCAGTGAGTACCATCTACAAGATGCACTGCAGCAAAGCACCAAGGCTCCTTAGACAACACCTTCCAAACCCACGACCTCTACCAACTAGAAGGACAAGGGCAGCAAATGCATGGGAACACCACCACCTGCAAGTTCCCCTCCAAGCCACACACCATCCTGACTTGGAACTATATTGCCATCCTTCACTGTCGCTGGGTCAAAATCCTGGAACTCCCTCCCTAACAGCACTGTGGGTGTACCTACCTCGCATGGATTGCAGCGGTTCAAGAAAGCAGGTGACCACTACCTTCTCAAGAAAAATTAGGGATAGGCAATAAATGCTGGCCTATCCAGTGACGCTCACATTCCATGAATTAATAGGAAAAAAAAAGAAAATAAAAAGGAGTGACCACAGCACAGACCTTGTGAAGATGAACTCCCGTTTTCATGCTGAGCAGCATACTCTCAATTTGTGCAGCACTACCACTGTGCTAAATGGGATAGATTCTGGCAGTTCAAAACTGGGCATCCATGAGGCGCTGTGAACCATTAGCAGCATTGCATTCAACCACAATCTGTAACCTCATGCCTCGGCATATCCCTCACTCTATCATTACCATCAAGCCAAGGGATCAACCCTGGTTCAATAAAGAATGCAGCAGAGCATGCCAGGAGCAGCACCAGGCATACCACAAAATAAGGTGTCAACCCAGTGAAGCTACAACACAGGAATGCTTATATGCCAAACAGAGGAAGCAGCATGCGATAGGCCGAGCTAAGCAATCCCACAACCAACAGATCAGATCAAAGCTCTACAGTCCTGTTACATCTAGTCATTTCTACTGGTGTACTATTAAACAACTAACTGGAGGAGCAGGCTCCATGAATATCCCCATCCTCAATGATGGGGGAGCCCAACACATAAGTGAAAAAGACAAGCCTGAAGCATTTGCAACCATCGTCAGCCAGAAGTGTTGAGTGGATGATCATTTCTGCCTCCTCCTGAGGTCCTCAGCTTCAAAGGTGCCAGTCCTCAGGCAATTCAATTCACTCCATGTGATATCAGGAAATGGCTATGGGCTCTGACAACATACCGGCAATAGTACTTGTTACAACCGAGGCAGGAGGAGTGCATTGTTTATTCTAGTTCCACTTCTCCACAGGTCACAGCATATATTTAAATTTTCCCATTTACCAATACAGTCAATCATATACTCTATTTTTCCCAGAATAAAACACACTAACCAGGCTTCTTTAATGAACAACAAAAATATCAGTTTATTGCAAAACAAGTCTTAACAAGTAATGAAGTAAAGCAGAAACACACAGATTGAAATATTAAAGTTCCCTTTTTACCTTAGCCCTCACACACACACACACACACACATACACACACACACACATAGGTCAAGCAGAAAAACAAAATGGATTTTTGTTTAGAGCTCAGTTACAGATAATAAATTTGGGCTAAATACTTGCTCAGTAGAGTCATAGAGTCACATGCTCCTCCTTCGCTATGTGGGAAATCAGGGACGCTTCCAGTGTCCCTGACGACCATGTGTCCAGGAAGTGTATCCATCTGCAACTACTGACTACCCGCATTACGGAGCTGAAGCTGCGGGTGGATTCACTGTGGCGCATCCGCGATGCTGGGGACGTCATGGATAGCACGTTCAGAGAGGTGGTCACACTGCAGGTAATGGCTGCACAGGCAGAAAAGAGATGGGTGACCACCAGACTGAGTAGTAGGCTCAGGCAGGTAATGCAGGAGTCCCCTGTGGCCATCCCCTCTCAAACAGATATACCACTTTGAATACCGTTGGGGGGGAATGACCTCCCAGGGGAAAGCAGCAACAGCCAGGTTGATGGCACCACGGAGGGCTCTACTGCACAGCAGGGGAGGAAAAGGGTTGGAAGACCTATAGTGATAGGGGATTCTATCGTAAGGGGTGCAGATAGGCGTTTCTGTGGCCGCAAACGAGACTCCAGGATGGTATGTTGCCTCCCTGGTGCTAGGGTCAAGGATGTCTCGGAGTGGCTGCAGGACATTCTGAAAGGGGAGGGTGAGCAGCCAGAGGTCGTGGTCCATATTGGTACTAACGACATAGGCAGGAAAAGAGATGAGGTCCTGCAAAGTGAATATCGGGAGTCAGGCAGAAGGTTAAAAAGCAGGACCTCTAGGGTTGTAATCTCAGGATTACTCCCCGTGCCACGTGCTAGTGAGGGTAGGAATAGGAGGATTAGGCAAATTAATGCGTGCCTGAAGAGCTGGTTTAGGCGGGAGGGCTTCAGCTACTTGGATCATTGGGATCTCTTCTGGTGCAGAGATGACCTGTACAAGAAGGACGGGTTGCATCTAAACTGGAGTGGGACCAATATCCTTGCGGGGAGGTTTGTTAGCACTACTTGGGAGGGTTTAAACTAGTCTTGCAGGGGGCGTGGGACCCAAAGTAGTAGTCTCTCAGATGAGATAGTTGAGGCAAACGTAGAGGTTAAAGCAAGCAAGCCCAGTAGGCAGGCCGGGCAGGGGCAGGACAGGGAGCCTGGAAGGTCTGGTAGGCTAAGCTGCATTTACTTTAATGCAAGAAGCCTTACAGGTAAGGCAGATGAACTCAGAGCATGGATCGGAACATGGGATTGTGATATTATAGCTATTACGGAAACATGGTTGAGGGATGGGCAGGACTGGCAGCTCAATGTTCCGGGGTACCGATCTTTCCGGCGTGACAGAGGTGGAGGTAAGAGAGGAGGGGGAGTTGCACTATTGATTAGGGACGACATCACGGCAGTACTTAGAGAGGATATCCCGGGGGGGATGTCCAGCGAGGCCATATGGGTAGAACTTAGAAATAAGAAAGGGGTGATCAATTTGATGGGATTGTACTATAGGCCCCCCAATAGTCAGAGGGAAGTGGAGGAGCATATATGTAGGGAAATCACAGATAGGTGTAGGAATTATAGGGTTGTAGGTGATTTTAACTTCCCTAATATTGACTGGGACTGCCTTAGTGCTAAGGGATCAGATGGGGAAGAATTTGTTAAGTGTGTCCAGGATAGTTTTCTGAAGCAGTATGTGGATAGCCCTACTAGCGAAGGGGCTACACTTGACCTCCTCTTAGGAAATGAGGATGGGCTGGTGGGGGAGCACTTTGGGACCAGTGACCATAACTCTATTAGCTTCAAGATAGTTATGGAAAAGGGTAGGACTGGTCCTCAGGTTGAAGTCTTAAACTGGGGGAAGGCTAATTTCGATGGCATCAGACAGGAACTCTCAAAAGTTGAATGGAAAAGGCTGTTTACAGGTAAAGGGACGTCTGGCAAGTGGGAGGCTTTTAAAAGTGAGATAGGAAGAGTTCAGGGCCGGAATGTTCCTGTTAGATGGAAGGGCAAGGCTGGCAAGTTTAGGGAACCTTGGTTGATGAGGGATATTAAGGGTCTGGTCAGGACAAAGAAGGAGGCATATGTCAGGTATAGGCAGCTGGGATCGAGCGAGTCCCCCGAGGAGCATAGGGAACGTAGGACTACACTTAAGAAGGAAATTAGGAGGGAAAAAAGGGGCCATGAGATTTCCCTGGCAGATAAGATAAAGGAGAATCCTAAAAGATTCTATAAGTATATTAAGAGTAAAAGGATAGCTAGGGAGAGGTTAGGTCCCCTTAAGGATCAGTGTGGCAATCTATGTGTGGAGCCACAGGAAATGGGCGAGGTCTTAAATGAATATTTCTCGTCCATATTTACCGAAGAAGGTCATGGAAACTAATGAGTTCAAGGGAGGGAACACCGATATCCTGGAGCATATCAACATTACAAAGGAGGAGGTGTTGGAGGTTTTGAAGCGCATTAAGGTGGATAAATCCCCAGGGCCTGACCAGGTATATCCTAGGATGCTATGGGAAGCAAGGGAGGAGATTGCTGGGGCCCTGGCAGAGATTATTGTATCACCGTTAGCCACAGGTGAGGAAGACTAGAGGATGGCTAATGTTGTGCCTTTATTTAAGAAGGGCAGCATGGATAAGCCAGGGAACTACAGGCCGGTGAGCCTTACATCAGTGGTGGGAAAGTTATTGGAAGGGATTCTGAGAGACAGGATTAATATGCATCTGGAAAGGCATGGTCTGATTAGGGATAGTCAGCATGGCTTTGTGCGTGGGAAATCATGTCTCACGAATTTGATTGAGTTTTTCGAGGAGGTGACCAAGAGAATTGATGCGGGCAGGGCGATGGACGTTGTCTACATGGACTTTAGCAAGGCCTTTGACAAGGTCTCGCATGGTAGGCTGGTCCAGAAGGTTCGAACACATGGGATCCAGGGTGAGCTAGCAAATTGGATACAAAATTGGCTTGGTGATAGGAGGCAGAGGGTGGTAGTGGAGGGTTGTTTTTCAGATTGTAGGCCGGTGACCAGCGGTTTGCCGCAGGGATCAGTGCTGGGCCCTCTGTTGTTTGTCATATATATTACTGACTTGGATGTGAATGTAAGGGGCATTAGTAAGTTTGCAGATGACACCAAAATTGGTGGAATAGTGGACAGTGAACAAGGTTGTCTAAGGTTACAACAGGATATAGATCAACTGGGAAAGTGGGCAAGGGATTGGCAAATGGAATTTAATGCAGACAAGTGCGAAGTGATGCATTTTGGGAAGTTAAATCAGGGCAGGACATATACAGCGAATGGCAGGGCCCTGGAGAGTGTTGTTGAGCAGAGAGACCTTGGGGTGCAAGTACATAGTTCCCTGAAAGTGGCAACACAGGTAGACAGGGTAGTGAAGAAGGCGTATGGCATGCTTGCCTTCATTGGCCGAGGCATTGAGTACAAGAGTTGGGACGTCATGTTACAGTTGTACATGACGTTAGTTATGTCGCATTTGGAGTACTGTGTGCAGTTCTGGTCGCTGCACTACAGGAAAGATGTGATTAAGCTAGAGAGGGTGCAGAAAAGATTCACAAGGATGTTGCCTGGTTTGGAGGGCTTGAGTTATAAAGAGAGATTGGATAGGCTGGGTCTGTTTTCCCTGGAGCGAAGGAGGCTAAGAGGGGACATGATAGAGGTATATAAAATTATGAGAGGCATAGATAGGGTAGATAGCCAGAGTCTGTTTCCCATGGTAGGGATGACTAAAACTAGAGGGCATAGATTCAAGATGAGAGGGAGGAGGTTTAAAGGGGATCAAAGGGGTAAATTTTTCACACAAAGAATAGTGGGTATCTGGAATGAGCTGCCTGAGGAGGTGGTGGAGGCAGGAACAGTAGCGACATTTAAGAGACATCTGGACAGGTACTTGAATGAGCAAGGCATAGAGGGATATGGAATTAATGCAGGCAGATGGGATTAGTATAGATAGGCATTATGGATGCGGTGGGCCGAAGGGCCTGTTTCTATGCTGTACGATTCTATGACTCTATGACAGGAGATGAGATGAGTTGACACAGGGTCTTGTACAGAAGTACTGGAAAGCTGAGCTGGGTTGTGGTCTTCTCTCCTTCCTTGGGAACTCTCTTCCCTCTTTGGAAGTTATCTTCCTTTTTCTGCAGGCTTTTTAAAGAGATGGAAAAGACTGGGCTGAGCTGAATTCTGTCCTTCAGTTTTTTTTTTTAATTCTAACCCCCTTTAAGCAGTTTATTCCCAACTCCAAACAACTCAAAATGAAGCCAGAAACAGAAAGTCTACCTTCTGGCCTGTCATTTCTCTGCACATATCTTCCCCCAATTACCAGGGTTTCTGTTCTATTATTAACTTGAGTCGTGTGACTGCCAGTAAATGTTGTTGTCAAACAAGTCCTTTCAGTGCTCTCTTGATGACCCTCTTGAAAAAAAAACTGGTCCAACATTTCTTCAGTTTGACTATGAATTGTTAAAAAAATATTTTTAACAAAAACAGAAGCACTTGCGTAACATACTGAAGACTTGTGCTCCAGATCTAGTTGCACCCTGAGCCAAGCTGTTCCAGTACATATACAACACTGGCATCTACCCAACAATGTGGCAAATTGCCCAGGTATGGCCTATCCACAAAAAGCAGGACAAATCCAACTCGGCCAATTACTGTCCCATCAGTCTCATCTTAATCATTAGCAAAATGATGGAAGATGTTATCAATAGTGCTATCAAGCGACACTTACACAGCAATAACCTGATCACTGATGCTCAGTTTGGGTTCTGCCAGGCCCACTCAGCTCCTGACCTCATTACAGCCTTGGTCCAAACATAGACAAAAGAGCTGAACACAAGAGGGGAGGGGAGAGTGACTACCCTTGACAGCAAATCAGCACTTGACCAAGTGTAGCATCAAGGAGCATTGGTAAAATTGACGTCAATGGGAATCAGGGGGAAAACTCTCCACTGGTTGGAGTCATAATTAGCACAAAGTGATAGTTGTGGTTGTTGAATGCCAATCATCTCAATCCCAGGACATCTCTGCAGGAGTTCCTCAGGGAAGTATCCGAGTTCCAACCATCTTCAGCTGCTTCAACAATGGCCTTCCTTCCATCATAAGGTCAGAAGTGGGGATGTTCGCTGATGATTGCACAATGTCCAACACCATTTGCAACTCCACAGATACTGAAGCAGTCCATGTCAATATGCAGCAAGACCTGAACAACATTCAGGCTTGGGCTGTTAAGTAGCAAGTGACATTAGTGCAACACAAGTGCAAGGCAATGACCATCTCCAACGAGTGAGAATGTAACTACCTCCCCTTTACATTCAATGACATTACAATTGCTGAATCCCCCCCCAATCAACATCCTGGGGTTACCATTGACCAGAAACTGAATTGGGCCAGCTATATAACTACTGTGGCTGCAAGAGCAGGTCAGAAGCTTGGAATTCTAAGGGAGTGACTCACCGCTTGTCTCCCCAATGCCTGTCCACCATCTACAAGGCACAAGTCAGGAGTGTGATGGAATACTTTCCACCTGCCTGGATGAGTGCAGCTCCAACAACGCTCAAGAAGCTCGACGCCATCCAGGTCAAAGCAGCCCACTTGTTCAGCACAGATGCACAGTTGCAGCAGTGTGTACTATAAACAAGATGCACTGCAGCAACTCATCAATGCTCCGTCGGCAGCACCTTCCAAACCCGGTACCTCTACTATCTAGAAGGACAACGGCAGCAGACACATGAGAACACCACCACATGCATGTTTCCCTCTAAGCCGCACACAATCCTGACTTGGAACTATATCACCACTCCTTCACTGTTGCTGGATCAAAATCCTGGAAATCCCTTCCTAACATCACTGGTGTACTTACACCATAAGGACTGCAGCGATTCAAGAAGGCGGCTCACCATCACCTTCTCGAGGGTAATTAGGGATGGGCAATAAATGCCAGCCTTGCCAGTGACAGCCACCTCCAATGAAAGAATTAAAAAAATTAAAACCATCATCTGAGCTGTAGGTAATGGGGATAAAATTTAATATGCTTTGCACCCTTGTTTGATGGAAAAATGGACGCAAAGCATACCAATTTAGCAGCGGGACAGCCTGCCTCTGATCTGCATAGGTATTGGTTTTGTTGCCAATAATGTCTTGCTATTAAACCTCTGCACTAGGTGCATTTCTGGGTTTCCAGACCATTTCAAGCCCTAATACCCTAGCCCTGCTCCATAATAAAAACAAGAAATGCTGGAACCACTCAGCAGGTCTGGCAGCATCTGTGAAAAGAGAAGCAGAGTTAACATTTCGGGTCAGTGACTCTTCTTCGGAACTGACAAATATTAGAAAAGTCACAGGTTATAAGCAAGTGAGGTGGGGGTGGGGCAAGAGATAACAAAGGAGGTCTAGATTGGACCAGGCCACATAGCTGACCAAAAGGTCACGGAGCAAAGGCAAACAATATGTTAATGGTGTGTTGAAAGACAAAGCATTAGTACAGATTAGCTGTTAATACACTGAATATTGAACAGCAGCAAGTGCAAACCTGAAAAAAAACAGTGGGTAAGCAAACTGAACAAACTAAGATGAAATGAAATAAATGCAAAAAAAAGATGGTAAAAAATGTAAAAAAGAATGTAAAAAAAAAGGAAGAAAAAATAACTAAAAATGAAAGTAAAATGGGGGGCTGTCATGCTCTGAAATTATTGAACTCAATGTTCATTCCGGCTGGCTGTAGTGTGCCTAATCGGTAAATGAGCTGTTCCTCGAGCTTGCGTTGATGTTCACTGGAACACTGCAGCAATCCCAGGACAGAGATGTGAGCATGAGAGCAGGGGGTAGTGTTGAAATGGCAAGCAACCGGAAGCTCAGGGTCCTGCTTGCGGACTGAGCGGAGATGTTCCGCAAAGCGGTCACCCAGTCTGCGCTTGGTCTCCCCAATGTAGAGGAGACCACACTGTGAGCAGCGAATACAGTATACTACATTGAAAGAAGTACAAGTAAATCGCTGCTTCACCTGAAAGGAGTGTTTGGGGCCTGGGATAGTGAGGAGAGAGGAGGTAAATGGGCAGGTATTATACCTCCTGCGATTGCAGGGGAAGGTGCCATGGGACGGGGACGAGGTGGTGGGGGTAATGGAGGAGTGGACCAGGGTGTCGTGGAGGGAACAATCCCTTCGGAATGCTGACAGGGGAAGGGAGGGGAAGATGCGACTGGTAGTGGCATCACGCTGGAGGTGGCCTCCCACCATTGTATGTGCAAAATAACTCGAGACTGCTGTTACGCCCTTACAAAAATAGTGAACATTTTACATCCTCCCCAGTAAGAAATTTACCATGTTGAAGGTTAATTCTTAGACCTGGGTTGTACTAAAATCATAGATTTCAGTTTGTAGGCAAAACTGTTTACTTATGGAGACTGTCATCAAGCTGGTTGCAAGAAAAATGTGCTGCAAAAGTGCCTGCATAAAATCAGATTGCCAAAACAACAAGTTACATAAACAGTAGAACAAGACCAAAAAAAATCAGGTTGGTGATCATGAGTAAAATGCTGAAGTGTTCTGTGTGATTAACAGCATTGTAACAATGTGGAATTTGTACCTTGAGCATTGAAGTAAGAAGAAAACTGAAGGCATTTCAAAATAGTGACAGAGTTATATTGATAATTAGTTGGACAGCAAGAATGACTCATGTCTCAGGAAGGTCCTTGAACCAGCAGAAGGAAAAGAAAAACTTGCATTTATTTAGCATCTTTCAGGACACCCCAAAGCACTTCACAGCCAATGAAATAGTTTCAGAGTGTAGTCACTATTGTAATTCAGGCTGATTATGATGAGAAAATTGGCAGGTTTTCACAAATCACAAAAACACTTGGAAAAGCTATGCCACCTCTTTTTAAACACCTGCATATCCATTGCTTAATCTCCTAGATATTCTTGATGAACCAAATCTTAACCCACAAACTTCAGTTATTCTGTTATGCTGTGCAAAAATATTCTGCTGAATGAGGGAAAATAACAAGCTTTGATGAGTAACTGATGATAGATATTGTAAGAAACTAGCATGCTGAGTGCTCCTCTCTGCACCTTTAACATGTGAGGATTTTACATAGCAGGTCTCCACCCTTGTGTAGATTTTTACAAGCTCCACACAGTTTCTATATCACCCCCTCCTCAGACAACACTTTTATCCTTTTACTTATGCAAATTAGGTGCCTCATTTTTATTCGTTCATATGATGTGGAGAGCATTTATTGCCCATTCCTAATTGCCTTTGAGAAGGTGGTCGTGAGCCGCCTTCTTGAACCGCTGCAGTCCATGTAGTGTAAGTACTCCGTGCTGTTAGCAAAGGAGTTGCAGGATTTTGGCTCAGTGACAATGAAGAAATAGTGAGATAGTTCCAAGTCAGGATGGTGTGTGACTTGGAGGGGAACCTGCTTGCAGACAGGAGGCGCCAGTGGTGGAGTGAGTGAATGTTTAAGGTGATGGATATTGTCAGGTAAACCCCCCACCTGCCAAGATTGAGCCACACATGATTTCGCCACATGAACATTAAAACTTAAAATTACAAGCCCTTGACCGGAAAGACATTTCCATGGTAATTGACAATGTTGGAACAAGGGACAAAGAGCCATACCCTGACTCATTCAACCAACAATGAACTTTTGATTACCAGATGTTGAAGGTGGGGGTAGCTAACATTCCAGAGACTGCTAAGGTACAATCCACAAACCTCGCAGGAGAGACTGTTCCATATAAGGGGCTAGTCATGTGACTAACCTGCTGGGCAACCTGGGAGTTTATGAATTTGAACTCCCAACAAAGGAATTGGAACAGAGAACGCCATGTGCTCATGGACTAAAAACATCTCCTCTCCTGTCTGCCTGCCTCCATCTCTTTCCCATGGAATTGAATCTTGTGAAGACATGTAAACTCAAAGAGAGAACAGTCTCCAACATGAACAAGGTTGAAGACAAATACTGGGCCCCAACGAAATGCAAGATGATATCTTCAATCAAGGATACAGCGCGTTCGAGAAACAGTAAAAAGATATTGCCTCAAACTGTTCTACTTCTCTTTTCTTCTGCTTTTTTCTTTCCCTATGTGCATGTGATATCGTGTGTGCATGCTAGCATGGGCGCGTCATATATCTGTAGGCGTGAACCGTATTGGAGTTTAAGGTTTAATAAATTTCATCTTTCTGCTTTAAACCAAAGAAAGCCTGTTTGTGCTCATTTCTTTGCCTTGTAATTGGAAACTGTGAACAGGGATTCACAAAAAGGAGAGCTCAAAACACAGTGTGTTTAAAATTAAACCCTGTTACAATAAGACCTGGTGAAGATAGTAACAGACCCCTAGACACATTACTCACCTAGTTGTAACAGATGTAGTATAAGATTGTGAAGGGTTAATACCGAAAACAGTGAGAGAGACCCCTCTCACTGTACGAGCGATGACGTAACAGTCACATGAAATAGGCTTGAGAAGAAGAAGGTATAGCAGCACAAAGGATGCAAGCTTACATGGCTTGTGGAGAGTGTATATGGTAACTGTAAATAATAAAGAGTTGTTTGTTAACCTTTATCAGAGTCTAAGACTTTTTCTAGAGCACCCTACAATGCTACTAATACAAATACAACCAAACCCAATATGGTGGCAGCAGTAGAACAATGGTAAAACAGCAGTGAAAATGACCAGAAGAATTTGAAGTTATCTTTACTTTTGGAAGTAACACCAGGTGAACAACAGAGAAGTTTAAAGATAAATACTGGCACAGTACAGTAAGAAAACTATTACAGAAGAGCCTGTGAACAACTCCACAGCTCTGGTGAGTCAGTGCACAGAAATATAGGCTGCACCACAAAACAGAAGCCTGCAAGTAGAATCCAGCAATTGGGTGAGTTACAATACCGACATTCAGAGTTCATGTTAAAAGCCTTTGAAAAGCTTGCAATAATTTTCTTAAGGCATCGTGCTTCGGAAAAAAAAGGGGGAAACCCAATCCTTCACTAGGGTTGAATGTGAGGTCGAAAAGCGCAAAACCTCCAAAAAGCACGAGAATACATGAAAAGCACGGGAAACCCCCAAAAACAGCAGTGACACCTCCATTAAGGCAGGCAAGCCTGAAAAAAAAACAAAGTGAATTCCTCAAACAAAAGGGAATACCCTTAAAAAGCCTATCAAAACGGCAGGGAATTCTCAAACAGCTGGGACACCTCCATTAAGGCAAGCAAACCTGAAAAAAACAAAGTAAATTTATTAAAGAAAGGGGAAAACCCTAAAGAAAACTATTAAAACAGTGGTGAACTCTTGTAAGCAGCTGGGACACCTTCATTAAAGCAACCAAGCCTGAAAAAAGCAGAATTTCTTAAAGAAAAAGGAACACCCTAAAATGTCTATCAAATAAAGCAATATGGATCCAAATTGGGAATGCCTGAGAGTTTCCAGAATTAAGAGGGACCCAATCAGATTCAAAATTGGCTATCAGGGAGATAAAGGTTCCTAAGGTTCAGAATCCCTTCGCAACTCCATTGAAAATCTGAAGTGGAACAGGTGAACACCCTTCTTTATTCAGTAGGGGCAATTGCAGATGGGGCAATTGTCCGACAAAGGATCAATGAGGTGACTGATAAATTCGAAGATGTACTCAAGCCTTTGATAAATATTTTAATCTCCATACCAGTAAAATCTTGGATAGAGCCAAATTTAATAGCAGATGTTTGGTGAATCTGTAGACTCCTACATTAATGACCTGTATAGATTGGGAGAAGGTTGCGAATATGCGATTTAAAGGCAGAATTAATCAGAGACAAGATAGTCGTCGGAATAGCAGATGAATCCTTGTCAGACCTGTTATCATCCAAGGAAAACCTTACACTGGAAAAGGCCATTCAAATTGTAAGACAGGCTGATGTTTGCAAACAGAATAGGGACATCCTACGAGCTGAAGACAAGCCGTGGATGAGAAAGAGTCCAATGCCCATACAGCTGGTTAAGCCAAAGCCAGGGAAACACTTTGAAGACCAGAAAAAACATGCAGGTGAGAAGCCGCATGAAATAGAAAAACCTTGGCAGCATTGTGGAACCAATAAGACCCATAGTCGAGAGCAGTGCCCAGCAAATAAAGTTGAGTGCTTTAATTGTGGAAAAACACAATAGGAAGATGTGCCACAGCAAAATTTCTTTGCTTAAAGGTACAAAGCAAAAGATCTTCATGCAAAGAGCAGTGAATCAAGTGCAGAAATACCCAGAAGAGAAAGAACCATGCGATTTCTTGGGAGAAATCAGTAATCCAGACTACGATTTCTGGACAGCAGACATCTAAGTGAATGGACACCTCACAAATTTTAAGCTTGACACAGAGGTGAGCATCACGGTATTGTTTGACCAAGAGCCTTGGGTGAAGAGACATTACCTGCAACTGACAGATATACAATTGCATCGTCCAGGCGGGATACAACTGCAAGTAAAAGGCAAACTCCAAGCAACCCTTCAACATAAAGGAAGACAACTGGTAGAAACCTTATACATCTTACACAATCAAGAATTTTCTTTACTGAACAGGAATGCATGCTTGGAACTGCAGTTGATTGAAAAGGTAGCCAAAGTCAAGCAAACAAAGATAAACAATTCCTTCCAATCGTCAGCCGATGTGTTATTGAGAGCAACCATCACAGGAACACATGAATTTCATACGTGACATAGAGACATAATCGCAACACACAGCACAAAGTCAGCCAGCAGGCACACAGAAGTCGCGAGAAATACGATACGCGCAGAAAATTGACGAAGAGTGCATTCACATTAGAAAATACTGTGCACATGGGTGGCCACAAGAACGTCCAGGATGGAGAACAATGAAGACGTTGCATGAGTATAGGAAATACTCTACTATAATTGATGACTTATTAGTTTACAACAACAGAATTGTTATTCCTACTTCAATGAGATCTGATATCTTAGATCGAATACACCAAGGCCATTTGGGTATAACCAAGTGCAGAGCGAGGGCACAATCTTTGGTATGGTGGCCTGGGATATCTAAATATTTTGAGATAATGATCAACAACTGTCAAACATGGGCGATACAGAGGCCAGAACAGCGCAAACTGCTGTTGACTACCCAATTTCCAACTAGACCTTTCCATGGATTTATTCATGTTTAGTGAGAAATCATATATCATCATTATCGACTACCTTTCCAGGTGGATTGAAGTTTGATGTTTACATTCTACGACCACCGAGGTAGTTATCAGAATCCTTACGGACATCTTCACGACACATGGGATTCCGGATGAAATATTATCAGACAACGGTCGACAGCTCACAAACAAATGTTTTACCCAGTTTCCCATGCAGATGGGCTTTCAGCATCGTACAGCATATGTGGCTTCTGGACAGTGTACATAGTAACTGTAAATAATAGAGTTGTTAGTTAACCTTTACAGGAGTCTAAGACTTTCTCTAGAACGCCCTACAATGCTACTAATACAAATACAACTAAACCCAACAATAGATGGGGTGCAGATCAAGTGGGCTGCTTTGTCCTGGATGGTGTCAAGCTTCTTGAGCATTGTTGGAGTTTTCCTTCAGGCCAGTGGAGAGTATTTCATCACACTCTCACTTTTGCCTTGTAGATGGTGGAAAGGATTTGGGGAATCGGAAGGTGAGTCACTGACTGTATTTTGTTGCCCTGCCGTGGCGGCGGGTGCAGCAAATGGTGGCCGCCCCACATGGGAGCTGTGCCACCACATCACCATGATTATGCGGCGAGTGGCCACTTAGCACACTGACGGTGACTGCACCACCCCCCCCCCACCCATTACATGGCAGGAGCAGCACTGGCGATGCCATTCACGACGTCACCTGATGCCGGAGCAGGTGCTGGTGCCATTTCGAAATGGCTGCCAGCCCTGCAAACAGTTCAAAATAATGCAGAGTTGACCCCTTCCCCCATACACTAAATAATGCAGAGTTGACCCTGTCCCCCTGCATACCCACAAAATATTGCAGAGTTGATCCCTTCCCCGCCCCCATCCTTACACACAATGCAGAGTTGACCCATTTCCCACCCCTCCATCCATACTCAGAATGCAGTAGTGACCCCTTTCCTTCCTTGGTAGCGCCAACTTCTCCTGGACGGGAAAGCGAAGGCGCGTGAGTGCCGCACGTAGCGCTAGAAATCGGGAAAGGATGGGAAGATCACTGTGGATGACATGGTAATGTATGCAGATAGGTATTTTAAATAGTTAAACCAGGATCCCTTCGCAGAGTGGCGGAGAGGCCGCCATAGAACTTCCCCACCGCCGGGAAGATTGGGCCCAGCAATCCCACATCGGGTTCTGTGGCGGCCGATGCTCCGCACCCCCACCCACCCCCACCCAGGCACGAAATCCAACATCAGGCTGGAAACAAAATCCATCCCTACAAATGCCTATGTTGATGCCTGATAGTCCATTCGGCTTTATTCATTAGACTTTCGTAAGGCTTTGATACACTGAGTGGCTTGCTAGGCCATTTCAGAGGGCAGTTAAAAGTCAACTACTTTGCTGTTGGTCTGGAGTCATATGTAGGCCAGACTGGGTAAGGGCAGCAGATTTCCTTCCCTAAAGGACATTAGTGACCCAGATGGGTTTTCACAACAATCTGGCAGTTTCATGGTCATCATGACTGATACCAGCTTTTTATTCCCGATTTAATTAATTAACTGTATTTAAATTCCCCAGCTGCCATGGTAGAATTTGAACACTGTCCAGATCATTAGTCCAGGCCTTTGGATTACTAAACCAGTAACATAACCACTATGTTACCATACCCGTTAGTGGACTGATCACCTATCATTTCCCAGGGGCAGGGATTGGGGTGATATTGGGTATCAATTTAATTTAAAGCAAATTAGGTGAACAGGCAGTTCCAATGATGGTTTGGGGTGGTGTTCCCGTCACATTCCCAACGTGATCATGCCAACTGCCATTTTAACCAGGCACATATTCGGCTCCAGAGCTGCCCACCCCAGCCCTACTTAATATGCTGAAGCCACAGCCCATTGATGTCACTGGCACCGCAACACAATTTTAGCTTAAAATCACAGGAGGCCTACACAGTGCTAAAACCACAAGCAAACCTTGATGGGAAGCAGCATAGTGGTCAGAAGAGGCAAAGTAAGGATTTCTTTTCAATTTTAGCGCAGATTCCTTGTTGGCTAGAAGTAGCAGGAATCCACCTCACTGACGGCTCTTTGGAGACATCACTGTCTGCACTAATGTTATGGTTGGGATCGTTTCCTTAGGTCCCCGGCGTTGGGGCCCCGGTCCAATCTCCAACACCTGACATCATTCCCATTGGTTGCAGGTGGGAGACAACACAGACACATTTAATTGAGGCCTGGGAGTTGAAATGGCCCAGGCCTCAAGGGCAACTCTCCATGGTGGATTCCCAACTGCCCTGTGGTTAAAATCTGGCCTATACAGCACTGCTGTTATTGGAAATCTTCACCTGCAAACGGCAAATCTTGAAAGAAAGTTCAATTTACAAATGTTTAAATGATCACACATAAATTACCTTACTTCAGTTACAATTGACTTTGATACAACAGCTGTAAAGTTATGTGTAAGATACGGATTTGCTGAACAGACTGCTCTGTGTATTTTGCGAGTGAAACAGAAAAGGAAACCATGTGATGCTTAAGTCAGGATTCTATTTTAAGACGTTATACCTGAACCAGAAATATTACATAATGTGTAAAAGAATGGAAAGTGATTTGGAGATGTTGGAATCCTGCCTTTGGATTTAAATTCCACTTGGATTAGGTATGTGTTTATTCTAAGTTAACTGTACAAACTCACATTTATAAACAGTAATAAATTATAGGGACAAATCAGCTGTTATGTAGATTTAAAAGAACTAGTTTTGTAACAAGGGTAAAAATGCTCCTCAAAGTGCCAACGTCTGCCTGAATTAAATAAACTACAACTACTGAGCCGTGGCTGACACCTGACACTTAAACATATGACAGAATAGGCGATTGTGGGAGAAGGTGGTGATAGTTACAGCAGTGGAGACGCATCATCTCCTTAGCCAAGTCACAAAAAAGCACTAAGCTGAATTCAGTACAGCGAGGGCCTGAAGTCATGACATGAGACAGCATTGTGATATCACTGTGCAAGCACATAAACAGCAGCCGTGATGACCTTGTGATTTTTAGCTTCTCATTTCCTCCACTCTCCTCCAAGTTTGAACAAGTGACCATCACACTTAGGCTACTGCATATCTACAAAGCTCAGTGCCACTACACACTACTTGAGGCAGCTTCGGGGGTGGTGGGGAAGAGACCATCGCCCATCTCCTCTGGAATGTGCCTTTGCAAAGCAGTTCTGGAAGGAGATGCAGTGGTTTTTGTCAAGGTTTATCCCGAGCAGCTCCATATCACAGGACTCAGCACTCTACGGGCTGTTACCAGGGATGTACACCAAGATAAACTTCACCTGCTGCTGGGGGACCATCAACTCTTTGGTCTGGCACATTCCAAGGCCCAGGATTATGTGCTGAGGGACGTAGAAAGCTTGGGGCAGCTGCCGCAAAGGTTCAATGGGGAAAGGCCCTCCCGAGGTGCTAGAAACCGTGTAAAACTGCTCGGGCTTTATGCACTTGTGAATGTTTGACATGAAATGTAACTTACATTGTAAATATAACCTGTAATGGCAAGTGTAGTGAGGCACCTCATGTACTGTATTAAAAGAAACTTATCCTATTGCACTTTTTGTATTATTAAATTTGAATTGTTATATAATGTACTTCTATAAATTTTATGAATAATATATATTTTGGGGAAAAAATTGACCTTATTAGATTGTATATGTGCTGAGGGATGCACTAAAGCTTGGGGCTGCTGCCCCAATGGGGTAAAACCACAGTCTAAGTCCCTCCTGCCATAATATACCAAGGGGCTGAAACCTGTGTAAAACCCCTCGGGCTGCGTGCACCAGAGAATGTTTGTCATGAAATGCAAATGTATATTGTAAATATAACCTGTAATTGTAAGTGTAGTGAGGCACCTCAGAGTGCCACATACTGTATTGAAAGAAAATGAACTGTAGTGCATTTATGTAAGAGCTTCAGCTCAGAGTCATTGAACTGGAGGCCAAGCTGCAGACACTGCGACACATCAGGAATGGGAAAAGTTACCTGGACACGTTGTACCAGGAGGCGGTCACACCCCTTAGGATAGGGTCTTCTGATTTGGTCTGGGACAGGAGAGTGTTGCTGCAGTTGAGGCAGGTATGCAGACCCAGAGGGCAAGAGTGCAGGAGCCTCAGTCTTTGCAATTGTCCAACAGGTTTGAGGTTCTTTCAGCTTGGTTGGATGAGAGTGGTGACTGCAGGGTCGATGAGCATCCTGACCATGGCACCATGGTACAGGAAGCCATTCAAGTGGAGGGAGAAAAAAGGAATGTAGTGGTAATAGGGGACAGTATAGTTAGGGGGATTGACACTGTTCTCTGCAGCAAAGAGCGAGAGTCCAGATGGCTATGTTGCCTGCCCGGTGCCAGGGTTCAGGACATCTGCTCAGGGCTGGAGAGGAAATTACAGTGGGGGGGGTGAGGATCCATTCGTCGTGGTCCATGTAAGTCCAAGGACAAGGAAAGAGGTTCTGCACAGTCAGTATGAGGAATTAGGCACTAAATTAAGAAACAGAACCTCAAAGGTAATAATTTCTGGATTATTACCTGAGCCGCATGCAAATTGGCATAGGGCAAATAAGATTAGAGAAATTAATGTGTGGCTCAAAGACTGGTGTGGTAGAAGTGGGTTCCGGTTCTTGGGGCACTGGCACCAGTACTGGGGAAAGTGGTGGCCGTACAGTTGGGACGATTTACATCTGAACCATGCTGGGGCCGGTGTTCTAGTGAGTCATATAACTAGGGAGGTAGAGAGGGTTTTAAACTGAATAGTGGGGGCAAGGGATCAAATTTGGGAAGATATGGTAAATCAAGGAGTAGAGACAAGGCAAGAAAGGAAAGTATTAATATGGGAAATGATAAACAGACAATGACAGTAAGGGACAGAGCATACAAATCTAAGAGTAAATCAACAGATAAGGCTAGAGGTTAGAAAAATAATGAAAGGTCAAAACTAAAGGCTCTGTATCTGAATTAACGTAGCATTCGAAACAAAACAAATGAACTGAGAGCACAAATAGAAATAAATAAGTACAATCTGATAGCCATTAAAGACTCATGGCTGCGGGATGACATGGATTGGGGCCTGAATATTGAATGGTACATGGCATTTAGGAATGACAGGAAGCAGGGGAAATGTGGAGGGGTGGCTCTGTTAATTAATGATGGTTTTAGCGCAATAGAGAGAGATGACCTAAGTTTAAGAAACTAGGATGTAGAAGCAGTTTGGGTAGAGATGAGAAACCATAAAGATGAGAAGTCACTTGTGAGAGTGGTGTACAGGCCACCTAACGTTAACCACACTGTAGGACGGGGTATAAAGGAAGAAATAATGGCAGCCTGTCAGAAAGGTATGGCAATAATCATGGGGGATTTTAACCTACATATAGAGTGCTAAAATTAGATGGGCAGAGGTAGCCTAGATGAGGAGTACATAGAATGATTTCAGGATAATTTCTTGGAACAGTACATTCTGGAGCCAACCAGAGAGCAAGGCTATACTAGACCTAGTATTGTGCAATGAGATAGGATTAATTAATGACCTCATAGTTAAGGCGCCCCTAGGTAGCAGCGAACATAATATTTTACATTCGGTTTGAGGGAGAGAAGAGTGGGTCCAAGACCAGTATTTTAAACTTAAATAAGGGCAATTATGAGGGCATGAAAGCAGAGCTAGCTAAAGTAAACTGGCAAATTAGGTTAAGAAATAGGTCGATAGCAATGCAGTGGCAGACATTTAAGGGGATATTTCAGAATACACAGAATAGATACATTCCAATGAGAAAGAAAAATTCCAAGGGGGGACCTGCCGTCCGTGGTTAACTAAAACAATTAAAGATAGTATCAGACTTAAAGAAAAAGCCAATAATTGCGCAAGGATGGGTGGCAGGTCAGAAAATTGGACAGAATATAAAGAACAGCAAAGAATGATTAAAAGATTGCTAAGGAAGGTAAAATTAGAGTACGAAAGAAAGCTGGCAAGAAATATAAAGACAGATCGTAAGAGCTTCTATAGACATTTTAAAAAGAAAAGAGTGCATAAGGTGAACGTTGGTCCTGTGGAAAGTGAGCCTGGGAAATTAATAATGGATAATCAGGAGATAGCAGATGAACTGAACAGATATTTTGCATTGATCTTCACTATAGAGGTTACAAGTAACATCCAGAATTGGCTGTAAATCAGGAAATGGAAGGAAGGGAGGGAGGGACTCAAGAAAATTGCAGTCACCAGGGAAGTGGTACTGAACCACTTCTGGAGCTGCGGCCTGACAAGTCCCCGGGTCCTGATGGACTTCATCCCAGGGTCTTAAAAGAAGTGGCTAATGAGATAGTTGATGCGTTAGTTTTAATTTTCCAAAATTCCCTAGATTCAGAGAAGGTTCCGCTGGACTGGAAAATAGCAAATGTAAGTCCTTTATTCAAAAAGGGAGGGAGACAGAAAGCAAGGAATTACAGGCCAGTAGCTTATCATCTGTCTTAGGGAAAATGTTATAAGGTATTATTAAAGACGTTATAGCAGGGCACTTTGAAAAATTCAAGGTAATCAGGCAGCGTCAACATGGTTTGTTAAAGGGAAATCATGTTTAACCAATTTCTCAGAGTTCTTTGAGGGAGTTGCATGTGCTGTGGATAAAGGGGAACCGGTGGATGTATTGTACTTAGATTTCCAGAAGGCAGTTGATAAGGTGCCACATCAAAGGCTATTGCAAAAAATAAAAGCTCATGGTGCATGGATAAAAGATTGGCTAGCTAACAGGAAAGAGAGTAGGCATAAATGAGTCATTTTCTGATTGGCAAGATGTAACGTGTGGTGTGCCACAGGGATCTGTGCTGGGGCCTCAACTTTTTACAATTTATATAAATGACTTAGATGAAGGGACTGAAGGTAGGGTTGCTAAATTTTCTGATGACACAAACATAGGTAGGAAAGTAGGTTGTGAAGAGGACATAAGGAGGCTACAAAGGGATATAGATAGGTTACGTGAGTGGGCAAAAAGCTGGCAGATGGAGTATAATGTGGGAAAGTGCGAAGTTGTCCATTTTGACAGGAAGAATAACAAAGAAGCATATTATCTAAATGGTGAGAGATTTAGGAGCTCTGAGATGCAGAGGGATCTGGGTGTCCTCATGCATGAATCACAAAAGGTTAGTAGGCAGGTACAACACGTAATTAGGAAAGCTGATAGAATGTTATTGTTTATCGTGAAGGGAATTGAATACAAAAGTAGGGAGGTTATGCTTCAACTATACAGGGCATTGGTGAGACCACATCCAGAGTACTGTGTACAGTATTGGTCTCCTTATTTAAGAAAGGATGTAAATGCGTTGGAAGCAGTTCAATGAAGGTTTACTAGACTGATGCCTGGAATAGGCGAGCTATCTTATGAGGAAAGATTGGACAGGCTAGGCTTGTATCTGCTGGAATTTAGAAGAGTAAGAGGCGACTTGATTGAAACATATAAGATCCTGAGGGGTCTTGACAGGGTGGATGTGGAAAGGATGATTCCCCTTGTGGGAGAATCTAGATCCAGGGGTCACTGTTTAAAAATAGGGGATCGCCCATTAAAGACAGAGATGAGGAGAAATTTTTTCTCTCAGAGGGCCGTGACTCTTTGGAACTCTCTGCCTCAAAAGTCAGTGGAATCAGAGTCTTTGAATATGTTTAAGGCAGAGGTAGATAGATTCTTGATAAGCTAGGGGGTGAAAGGTTTTTAGGGATAGGTGGTAATGTGGAGAAATCAGTTCAGCAATGAACTTATTGAATGGCGGAGCAGCTCAAGGAGCCAAGTTCCGTACTGCTGCTCCTAATTCGTATGTTCGTAATGTCAAATTTGAACTGTTATGTACTGTACCTTTACAAATTTTATCAATAAAGTATATTTTTGGGAAATCAACAACCTTCCTAGATCATACATGCACAGTGATCAGGCACTCAGTTATATGTATGCAATGTAACTAATTAACAAATAGTAGAATTAACAAAGGAAGCAAATATATTAAAATACTCAAATAATAATTTCTGGAAGATTTGGACATAGTTATTTAACAGACTGACAATGTCCTTTTCTGTTGATCAGGCTCAACATAGGAATCTTCCAAGAGAGTCTGCAGATTATTAGGAACATAGGAACAGGAGTGGATCATTCAACACCTTCAGTGTTCCACCATTCAGTTAGGGCATGGCTGATCTCCAGTCCAACTTCATTTACCTGTCTTGGTTCCATAATCCATAATACCCTTGCGTAACAAAACTCTATCAATTCCAGTTTTTAAATTTTCAATTGAAGTGTTAAATTATGTTATAGGCAACTGACATTTGGAAGCATCATAACCAGGATTATCATTCACCAAGTCTATTGCCCTAGTGTTCAATGCAAGAACCCGATGCTGGAGGAATTGAACTACATCTTGTTCTGACAAATTTAAGGCATTTGTACTTGGCACCCCAAGTATGGGGTCAAGGTTCACTAATCTCCTTCATCCTTACCTCCCTGGTCTGGCCTACATGTGACTCCAGATCCACAGTAATGTGGTTGACTCTGAAATGCCCTCTGAAATGGCCAGCAAGCCACTCACTCATATTTAACCACTACAAAGTCAATAAGGAATGAAACCAGACGGACCACCCGGCATCGACCCAGGCACCAGAAATGACCACGGAAAACCCAGCCCTGTTGACCTTGCAAAGTCCTCCTTACTAATGTCAGGGGGCCTGTGCCACAATTAGGAGAGCTGTCCCACAGTCTAGTCAAGCAACAGCCTGACATAGTCATATTCACAGAATAATACCTTACAGACAATGTCCCAGACACCGCCATCACCATCCCCGGGTATGTCCTGTCCCATCAACGGAGCAGACACCGCAGCGGTGGTAGCACAGTGGTATAAAGTCAGCAGGGAATTGCCCTGGGAGTCCTCAACATCGACTCCGGACCCCATGAAGTCTCGTGGCATCAGGTCAAACATGGACAAGGAAACCTCCTGCTGATTACCACCTACCACCCCCTCCCCACTCCCCAATACTCCTCCATGTTGAACAGCACTTGGAGGAAGCACTGAGGGTGGCAATGGCACAGAATGTACACTGGGTGGGGGACTTCAATGTCCATCAACAAGAGTGGCTCAGTAGCACCACTACTGACCGAGCTGGCCGAGTCCTAATGGACATAACTGCTAGACTGGGTCTGCGGCAGGTGGCGAGGGAACCAACAAGAGGGAAAAATATACTTGACTTCGTCCTCACCAATCTGCCTGCCACAGATGCATCTGTTCATGACAGTATTAATAGGACTGACCACCACCCAGTCCTTGTGGAGACAAAGTCCCAAATTCGCATTGAGGATATACTACCACTGTACTAAATGGGATAGACTTTGAACAGATCTAGTAATGCAAAACTGGGCATCCATAGGCGCTGTGGGCCATCATCAGCAGAATTGTATTCAATAACAATCTGTAACCCCATAGCCCGGCATAACCCCCAATCTCCCATTACCATCAAGCAGAGGGACCAACCCTGGTTCAATCAAGAGTGCAGGAGGGAATGCCAGGAGCAGCACCAGGCATACCTCAAAATGAGGTGTCAGCCTGGTGAAGCTACAACCCAGGACTACTTACATTCCAAACAATGTAAGCAGCATGTGATAGACAGAGCTATGCCATAATCAACGGATCAGATCTAAGATCTGCAGTCCTGCCACATCCAGTTATGAATAGCGGTGGAAAATTAAACAACTAACTGGAGGAGGTAGTTCCACAAATATCGCCATCCTCAATGATGGGGGACCCCAGCACATCAGTGCAAAAGATAAGGCTGAAGCATTTACAACAATCTTCAGCCAGAAGTGCCAAGTGGATGATCCATCTCGGCCTCCTCCTGAAGTCCCTAGCATCACAGATACCAGACTTCAGCCAATTTGATTCAGTCCATGTGATATCAAGAAACGACAGAAGGCACTGGATACTGCAAAAGCTATGGGCCCTGACAATATTCCAGCAATAGTACTGAAAACCTGTGCTCCAGAACTTGCTGCTCCCCTAGCCACGCTGTTCCAGTACAGCTACAACACTGGCATCTACCCTGCAATGTGGAAAATTGCCCAGGTATGTCCTGTACACAAAAAGCAGGACAAGTCCAACCCGGCCAATTGTTGACAGTGTGATCAAGTGGCACTTGCTTCGCAATAACCTGCTCAGTGACGCTCAGTTTGGGTTCAGTCAGAGCCACTCAGCTGCTGACCTCATTACAGCCTTGGTTCAAACACTGACAAAAAGCTGAACTCAAGAGGTGAGGTAATAAGGACTACCCTTGACATCAAGGCAGCATTTGACCGAGTATGGCATCAAACAGCCCTCGCAAAACTGGAGTCAATGGGAATCAGGAAGATGGTTGTGGTTGTTGGAGGTCAATCATCTCAGCTCCAGAACATCACTGCAGGAGTTCCTCAAGGTAGTGTCCTAGGCCCAACCATCTTCAGCTGTTTCATCAATGACCTTCCTTCAGTCATAAGGTCAGAAGTGGGGATGTTCACAGATGATTACACAATGTTCAGCACCATTCGTGACTCTTCAGATACTGAAGCGGTCTGTGTAGAAATGCAGCAAGACTTGGACAATATCCAGGCTTGGGCTGATAAGTGGCAAATAACATTCACGCCACACAAGTGCCAGGCAATGACCATCTCCAACAAGAGAGAATCTAACCATCTCCCCTTGACATTCAATGGCATTACCATTGCTGAATCCCCCACTATCAACATCCTGGGGATTACCATTGACCAGAAACTGAACTGAAGCAGCCATATAAATACCATGACTACAAGAGTAGGTCAGAGGCTAGGAATCCTGCAGTGAGTAACTTACCTCCTGATTCCCCAAAGCCTCTCCACCTTCTATAAGGAACAAGTGTGATGGAATACTCTCCACTTGTCTGGATGGGTGCAGCTCCAACAGCACTCAAGAAGCTCAACACCATCCAGGACAAAGCAGCCCACTTGATTGGCACCCCATCCACAAACATTCACTCCCTCCACCAGCGACGCACAGTGGCATCAGTGTGTACCATCTACAAGATGCACCACAGCAACGCACCAAGGCTCCTTCAACAGCACCTTCCAAACCCAAAACCTTACCACCTAGAAGTACAAGGGCAGCAAATGCATGGGAACTCCATCACCTGCAAGTTCCCCTCCAAGCCACACACCATCCCTACTTGGAATTATATCGCCGTTCCTTCACTGTCGCTGGGTCAAAATCCTGGAACTCCCTTCCTAACAGCATTGTGGGTGTACCTACCTCACATGAACTGCAGCAGTTCAAGAAGCTGGCTAACCACCACCTTCTCAAGGGCAATTAGGGGCGGGCAATAAATGCTGGCATAGCCGCGACGCCCACATCCCCTTAATGAATGAAAAAAAGGCCAAGGGAAAGCACTTTGAGTGTGCCACTTCTTTGTGCCTATGCATAACCATACACGTGCAGACTTTCTGGGTTTGATTCACAGTCCACCTATGTTGAGACCAGCTGCACGCTTATGCATAGACATTGAATGATTTTATTCAACTATTTCTAGTTGTGTGTGGCTAGATGTACACTTCTCCCAAGAACTAAATTAAAGGTGTCAGTTTGTGACACTCTAAAGAAAGCAGGAATCAATAGAAGTCAATTTGTTTCTGAGTTTACCTCCAAAAAACCTAAATTCCATGTTACTTTACTACCTAAAATCGGGTCTAGCCACATCGTTTCCTTGAAGTCAGCACTTGTACTATGTGCGATATGTGCTGTGTTGATACCAGCAACAAAACAGCAATTTATATTTGTATACCATCTGCCAGAAAATGAAAATGCACCAAAATAATAATCATGTACGAAAGATTTAACCCTGAACATTCGGACCAAAGCCTTTGCCGATATATATATTGCATCAAGTATTTCCCCAGTGGATAAAAATGTTGTTACCTATACATCTGAATGGAATGGCTTGTACTTTTTTAAAACCACAATGATGCTGAGGTTCAGCCAAGCATTGTATTCAATTTGTGTACAGAAAATGTTTCCAGAGTAGTAAAACATAATCAGATGGTAAATTACCAATACATAAACATATCTAACATCATTTTAGTCTGCTGTTCTAGATAGTAAGTTCTTTTTTCTTACAAACCACTAAGATATTCATTCAGTGGATAGGGCAAGTAGACTGAAACAGAAGTCCTTGAGCAGATTCTTGTCAATCTTGTTCTTTTCTACAGTGATATTGTGGACCACTGCTGTGCTTCATGCTGGGTGAACATATTGCCTGAGGAAGTTTAAGGGGTCTGCATCCTAAACGCTTGGCTGCACTTCATTTGACATATTGACAATTCCTGCTTTGCATGACTAACGAATGCATCCTTTTTTCATTTGTTGAGGTTATCACAGATAGATATTGATGTTTCACATTTAAAAGCATTCATAATTGGCTACATTAGTAACTTTCTTCTCTAGATTTTATGCCTGAGAGACTTGCTCAAAGTGTTACCCATACTGGTAATGCAGATTGAAAATTGGGTGTTTTTTTTTCAATTGCTCTTTTAAAGCAAATTAGATGAAGACTAATGCTGGTGGAGAATTTAGACGAGCAAAGAGATTTCAATTTGTAACAATCATTAATTAACAAGTAGCATTAATTAATTGTGGAGGAAAAACCACAGATAAACTATTGATCTTTTATCTTGATTCAACACAGAACACAGAAATGTAACTTTAGAAATATTAATGTTGATTAAAGTTCTTCTGAGGATGGAATTATATTGTTTAAACCATAATCTTAAGTATAAATCATTTGCTTTTAAGGTCCCCTTTACTGGATTAAAATAAAAGTTGAATGAATAATTTCCACATAAAGATAGCAGTAAAAAACTCACTTTCTGCTTTAAAGGTCAACGACTCCCCAAATGATCTTGTTTTTGATTTTTTTAAGTCCATAGCGAAGTCTTGAACAGCTGATTTGCGTTGTTTCCTATTTCCTCTTCTATGTTTTGAAGTGATCTAAGGTTAATTTTAGTGTCAATTGTGATTGACAGCCTACCAACTCTAATCATCATCATCCATTCCTTTGTGTCAAACTGGCACATACGATGATTCGACACAACTCTTATTCTTTCTGGTTACTTACTCTTATGTCCTGATTATATCCAGCACTATCCCTGCAGGCCCTCCTTTAATTTGCCGTCCTACATTTTTCTCGGCCCATCAAGCTTGTACTTTGTTTGGTTTGGTGCCTGTTCTAATAAATATCTCATCGCTCATCCTCTTCCCCAAATTGTAGCACATGTCCTTCTCCAATGATTATCACTGTTTTTCTACATATCAATGCCAAGGCTTCATAAACTTAAGATTCTGTTAAAGTAATCTGTTACATAATTTTCTCTGTTGTGTTGGTCATGGAATAATACATTAAACAACACTTTGAAACATTATTTACATTTTTGCTCCGCCTATGTATTTTTCTCTCATATTTGGCATGTAATCATCAATTTACTTTTGTACTTTATAATTATCCTTTTTTCATCATTCTTTCTACTGCCTTAAAGTATATTTAAATTATATGCACCTTTGTACTTAATCTGTGTTTATATTTTTAAATGATGTACTTGCCACTTAATAGTGTAAATTATAGCTAAAGCTGAGTTTTTCTTAATTACAGCATTCAATATACCCTTTTTTTTTACTGAGAGAAGGGAGTAAGCAGTGAAGTTCAGGGAGAACATGGGACTAGGAGAGAGCAAAGTCCAAGGCTGAAGCAGGGCCTAGGACGAAGCTGAGCTAAGATAGTAAAACATTGGAGACTTGGAATTGCATGGGCGTAACAGGAAGATACTTCATGCTGGGAAACAGTGTGGTGGGAATAGAGATTACATGGTGATTCACAGGAACCAATAACTTGGGAAACTGAGTTTGGGAGACAAGACAGCCAAATAGGGGCTAAGGTTGGGCAGGAGTGACAAAATATGGAACTATTGGGAAACAGTGAGAGTTAATTGAGAAAGTGATTAAGAAAGTATATTAACTAATAGCATGAGTGACAATGGCAGGACTGGTGTTATGTTGCAGCTGTGGTATGTGGGAGCTTTTGGATGCCAAGGCGATCCACAAAGTGTAAGCAGCGAGTGTAATTCCGGATCAGGATTATTGATCTAGAAGCTGAACTGCAAACACTGCGCAACATATGGGAGGGGGAGAAATGCCTGGGCACTTTGTTCCAGAAGACATGCTGACTATTCCCAATTACCCTGAGTTTTTATAAGTGCCCAGCTATAGCTTCCTAAATGATCAGTTCTAACACCTTCCCCACGACAAACGTCAAGCTAACTGGCCTATAGTTACCTGTGTTCTGCCTTCCCCTCTTCTTGAATAGAGGGGTTATATTTGTTATTTTCCAGTCTGATGGAACCTTTTCAGAATCTAGCAAATTTTGAAAAATTATCACCAACGCATCTAATACCTCATTAGCCACCTCTTTTAAGACCCTAGGATGAAGCCCATCAGGACCCAGGGACATATCAGCCCGCAGCCCCATCAGTTTGGTCAGTACCGCTTCCCTGGTGAGATCATGTTTAACCAATTTATTGGAGTTCTTTGAAAGAGTAACATGTGCCGTGGATAAATGGGAGCTCGTTGACGTACTGTACTTGGATTTCCAGAAAGCATTTGACAAGGTGCCACATAAAGGTTATTGCGCAAAGCAGGAGCTCATTGTGTAGTGGGTAACATATTAACATGGAGAGAAGATTGGCAGGCTGGCGGAAAATAGAGAGTATGCATAAATGGATCCTTTTCTGATTGGCAAGATGTGACAAGTGGAGTCCCATAGGGGTCTATGCTGGGGCCTCAACTTTTTACAATTTATATCAATGACTTAGATGAGGGAAGCGATGGCATGGTAGTTAAATTTTCAGATGACACAAAGATAAGTAGGAAAGTATGTTGTGAAGAGGACTTAAGGAGCTTGCAGACCGATATAGATAGGTTGAGTGAGTGGGCAAAAATCTGGCAGATGGAGTATAATGTGGGAAAATGTGAAGTTGTTCGCTTTGGCAGGAAGAATAAAAAATCAGAGTATTACTTCAACGGAGAATAACTGCAGAATTCCAAGATGCAGACGGATCTAGTTGTTCTAGTGCATGAGTCACAAAAGGTTAGTAGGCAGGTACAGCAAGTAATAAAGAAGGCAAATGGAATGCTATCCTTTATTACGAGAGGAATTGAAAATAAAAGTAAAGATGTTATACCTCAGTTATACAGGGCATTGGTGGGACCACATCTCAAATACTGTGTGCAGTTTAGGTCTCCTTATTTAAGAAGGATGTAAATGCATGGAGGCAGTTCAGAGGGGGTTTACTGGATTGATACCTGGAATGAGCAGGTTGTCTTATGAGAAAAAGTTGGACAGACAGGGCTTGTTTTCACTGGAGTTTAGAAGAGTGAGGGGAGACTTGATTGAAGCATATAAGATTTAGAACATTACAGCGCAGTACAGGCCCTTCGGCCCTCGATGTTGCGCCGACCTGTGAAACCATCTGACCTACACTATTCCATTTTCATCCATATGTCTATCCAATGACCACTTAAATGCCCTTAAAGTTGGTGAGTCTACTACTGTTGCAGGCAGGGCGTTCCACGCCCCTACTACTCTCTGAGTAAAGAAACAACCTCTAACATCTGTCCTATATCTATCACCCCTCAACTTAAAGCTATGTCCCCTCGTGTTTGCCATCACCATCCGAGGAAAAGTTCCGGCCTCTTGCCCATCCCCCGATTCCCATCGCTCCACCACCGGCCTTGAACAATCTTGACAAGGTCGATGTGGAAAAGATGTTTCCTCTTGTGGGTGAGTCCAGAACTAGGGGGCACTGCTTTAAAATTAGGAGTCGCCCTTTTAGGACAGAGATGAGGAGAATTTTTTTCTCTCAGAGGGTTGTGCAATTTTGGAACTCTCTGCCTCAGAAGGTGGTGTAGGCGGGGTCATTGAATAATTTTAGGGTGGAGGTAGATAGGTTCTTGTTAGGCAAGGGACTCAAAGGTTATCGGGGGTAGATGGGAGTGTGGAATCGAGACACAAACAGATCAGCCATGATCTTATTGAATGGCAGAGAAGATTAGAGGGGCTGAATAGCCTACTTCTGCCCTTAATTCGTATGTTTGTATGTTGGCAGGTGTGACAAAGTGAAGAGGGATGTCTGGAGCTGTGTGAAAGCTTCTGGAAATTGTAGCTTGGTTGCTTTCTTGTATTGAATTAGCTTTACAATACAATTGTGCTGAGATGAGGTTGGGTCATATAGTAGCTCTTGAGAGTTGCCGTGCAGCTGTATGACTCAGAACATCAGGCATCAGCTGTGCAGGCTCAGTAATAATACATGGGGAATGAGAGTATCCCAGGTGAAGAATGTTAATAAGGGCCAACAAGGTACATTTCAATGTGCATGTGTGGGATTGGGGGATGGGGGGAGATGGGAGGAGAGAGGAAAGTTGTTGAGGCAACTGGAATATAGGATGGATAGTTTTATGAGTAAGTCTTTTTTTTTCAAATTGTTGACATTATGTTTTTATGATGCAAATTTTATTTTTAGGGCTATATAGTCCAATATGAAGGGGGAATTGGCTTACAGGCTGTACTTAGGAGAATTTTTTACTGTGTTCTGAATGTGGAGGTTTTTTTAGTAGAATGCAATTGGGAAGAAAATTGAAATTGGAGGCAAAGATTATGCATATTCTAATTAGTATGTTGGAGGTATAAAGAACATAGGATTCTATACCCTGACCAAAAAGTTATATAGACACCATATTACCAGAACTCTATTATTCCTACTCTTATGCCAGTTGGTGTGAGGTCTTCAAGAGTCTAATGGGGTGAACGAGCCTTTGGATTTCCTTACATTCTGGTGGAAGAACAGCTCACATCTACCGAGTGGCTCCCCCTGATGCTCTCAGTGAGGAATTGCAGGTTCAAGCCATTCTGCTCCAAAGTTCAGTGACTGATCTTCTCAGAGCTCCAGATTTTTGCATGATACTTTTTTTTCCCCAGCAGTACTCCAGAAATTTAAAATTTTGAAATTCATTAACATTCATCTGAGCAATTTGTAGGTTTTAATATGTAGCATTTATTTGTAATTCGACAAAGAAAGTGTACATATGATGAATCTTGATAAGAATCAAAATATTTTAGCTGGGCTGAAAGTTAAATTGTTTTGTACGATGTGAAATACATGGATCAAGAGATTGAGTAAGAACATGCAGAGGGCCACAAAGACCTTGTAATTAGTCAGTTGCCTGAATTGCAGGTTGTAAAAGAAATTGACTTAGATGGAGAGCATGCACAAGAACCAGTGATTTTCTGGTACCATAGTGAGTATCAGTAGATCAACGCCTCTCAAGACTGTGATCATACCAGCAGTTTCTGTCATGTAAGTTGGAAACTCGTGTATACATAAGTGAACTGAAAATGGGGGTAGAGTTTCCAGTTTGGATGTAATCGGCGATCTAAGTGCAAATTGCGCCCAAAGCTGTGTCAGTTTTGAGCGGGTATTTTTTTCAAATTTCTTCTCAAACTCACTTACATATCACCGAACGTAAAATCAGCAACCAGTGCAATTGTGCAGCCTTTTAGAATGTATTTTTTTTAATGTTGCTTTAAAAAATATTCTTCGATATATTTAAGAGTGGTTTGATTAATACAGATGAAATGGGTTTACTTGCAAAACAAGCATTTTTAATCCATGTTCAGTTAAACACCTGTGAATAACCTGATTTTAAATAAAATAAATGACGTTAAAAAAAACTATACTGAACCATTTGCTGGTTACGTTCGTGTACTGTGTTGTGGGATCACTTGAAGAGACTTTAAGTGAGGAGTCACCGGAGGAAGTGATGTCGTGTCATACATGACCAAAGAGTTGTGGTTGTAGCCTGACAGAGTTGACATGTGTTGGTGTGCTCCTGTCATTGCTGTTTGTATATATGTTCCAGTTTAAGTTATAATAAAAACCCACATATTCGTTGCATATTATTTGTGTTCCTGTGAATCTTGCAATAATTCTCACCCCAAAGGAACGGGTAATATTACATGGCAGCAACTGTAGGATGTTTCCTACCAGATGGCAGACAGGACCCTGGGAGGTGTTGAAATTCTATGAGTGCAGCAGGCAAATTGCCAGGAGATCAGCGCTTTGAACGTATCTGGCAGTGGGTCAAAAAAATTGAAAAGAAGTAGTTGCAGCCATTACTGCTTTAGTTTCCTGGGCTTTTGTTTTGTAGGTGCGGCCAAAGCCAGAAAGAGCAGGAAGAGTTCAACAGCGCCACTGGAGGTCCAGCACAGAGTAAAAAGTCTGATTCTGGCAGTTGCCTGTACTGCAAGCTTAGCACAGACAGCGAGAGAAAAAACTTCACTCAGTTTTTAAAAAAAAAGACAAGTCTGTGTAAACAAAAAAGCAGCTGTCATTTCTCACTCTTAAAGGAGCAGGCCTGCAAAAACAAACCTGCTCAAGGAAAAGAAACAGAAAGCTGTGCCTGTAAAACAGAAGACCTGTAAAGCAGAGAGTCTGTGGAAAAATTGTGCCTGGCTACAAGAAAACCTGTGAAAATTCCTATAACTATAGAGAAGCAAAATCATCTAGAAAATGGATTTCAAGTATCCAGTCATGGATTGGAAGGCGTCGGACTTAGCATCTGAGTTTTAAATTGTTTCGACAATGGATTGAACTGTGTTTCCTAGATCAAGAAGTGAGAGAACCAGAGAAATAAGCTGTAAAAATCTAGATCACACTGGGCAACAAGGACCTCCACTAAATCAACACATCTGTGGATCAGGAGGACCCTAGCAAGCTATGAGGATTCCTGGAAGATCAACTCAAGGTAAAGGTCAATTTCCAAGCACATAGGCTTGAGCTTATGAATTACCGGAAAAGCCAAGATGAGTCCATTGACCAGTTTGTTGCAAGGTGCCCAGACAAAGCTCAAAAATCAACTTCTCAGATATTCAATTGTCGGATTGGGTATAGAGCTAGTAATCGCATTTATCCCAACAGAGGCCTTTCAAAAAGACCTGCTAGAAAAGAAGAAAGGGCACACCATTGATTCACTACTTAATGATGGCAGGAAATTTGAAGCCATCATGGCTGGGTGCCAACAGTTACAAGCATTGGAGGTGGCTACGACAAATTGGTATGGTAAACAAAGCTCAGAAGTCTGCTAAGCCTTGTGGTAAATGTGGCATGACTCACTCAATTTGCAGTTGTCTGGCGTACCAGGACCAGTACAAAGCCTGAGACATGCAAGGACTTTGGGCAAGGCAGTGCAGAAGGCTGAGCTCAGATACTGCACACAGGAATTGTGGCAGATCACATGCAGAGAGAACATCTGCCAGACAGGATGACAGATGCAAGAAGAGGTACGCCAACACACAACGAAAGCCCAAGCAGGTACATCAGCTCAACAGAAAGACAGATAGTCAGGAGGACATGGATGCAAAATGCTCCCATGCGAACAGCGAGTAAGCATTTCACATCGTTAATTTGATCAACGTATCAATGCTATCACGCAATCTGAGGCATTCGCCATGATCGGGATTATATGTCCGCAGAAGAGTTGGAAGCATAGGCTCAGAGTGAAAATTGACACCAGAGCAAGTGCAAACATTCTACCCCTCTGTATACTGTAGGGCATATATTTAAAGCAATGGGAATCTATTGTACAACCCACCAGGACTAACTAGGCTGACTGCCTACAATGGTTCTCCAATCAGGTGCATTGGAACGATAACCTTGCAGTGCAGCTATGGGAACTCCGAAGGGCTACCACAAATGTTTTATATTGTAGACACAACTGGACCAGCTGCCACAGGACTTCCAGTATGCCAAGCTTTCCGAATTGTCACAATACATGAAGTCAGTAATGCACCGAAGATGGCACAAAATATCCGGGTCGAGTGTATCGGGTCAGTCCATGTAAAGAACAACACAAAGGCTGTGAATCTTGACATGAAGAGGTGACATGGCTGGGAGTCTATTCTCAGACTTCAGTTTGTTGCAGCAAGTAACCAGAGGCCAGAGGAATTGCCGGTGATTGGTGATGTTGCCAGTCATATCTTTCTAAGTTTTCCACAGTAAAGGATATGCTTCTTTCCAAACAAGGGAAGATGAAGGCATCATATGACAGGCAAGCAGGACCAGAGTTAGCTCGATTGCGAGTAGGCCAGAAGATCAGAGTCCTTAATCATGCATCAGGAATTTGTTTCCTGCAGAGGTTGCTAGGATATGTGGCTAGCCCAGATCGTACGAGGTCCAGACAGCCAGTGGTGAGATTCTCAGGTGAATCTCAGGTCAACTCAGAGTTGTGCGACAACACTACGTGTGACAACCCTGTGGCATCACGGACACGTTCAAAGACAAAGTCTGTGGATGAACATTCAGAGGCGACGAGCACAGAGGAAGAACATGCTAACCAGAGTTCTGAATCACCAGAGTCTCAGAGGAGTCGTCAAGATGAGCTCAGCTCTGAGAAAAGATTTAAGATAACAAGATTGAGTTAAATAAGTAAACCTCTGCTACGTTTTAGAGTGTGTTAAACGTGCTTCCTTGTAAATTACATTTTGTTTTATTCATGTATACAACATCATTGTACATATGTTTTCACCTTTGGAAAAAAAGATCACTTTAAGAGACTGTAAGGGAAGAGTCACTGGAGGAAGTGTTGGCATGTCACACATGACCAGGGAGTTGTGGGTGTAGCCCGACAGAGTAAGACATGTGTAGGTGTGCTGCTGTATTTATATATATGTTCCAGTTTAAGTTATAATAAAAACTCACATATTCTTTGGACATGACTTGTATTCCTGTAAATCGTCCAATAGTTCACGCACCAAAGGAATGAATAATATTTCATATAGTAGTCAGTTTCTTAGTAAATGTAAAAATTATGTTTAGAAGCTTTCAAAATATGTCTGTTAGTGAACTTGGGCCTAAATAAAAAGCTTAATTTTAAGTCCCAAAGCCAGGCGCAATTAGCCGAAACTCACAGTGATGATTAATTTGATCTGGGGGCGTGACCAATTTGGTGGGCAGGACTGGATTCCAGCACAATGCTTTTAAAAATAGCACAAAAGATCACAGAAATATTATTTCCACTGAATGTAATTTGCACTTAACATTTTGTCATCTTTTACAATGGTTTGTCCAATTTTGGATAAATTGTGCTGAAAAAAACAGTGCAACCTAATAGAAACTAAAGGCCAATATGTTTTAACTGAAATAAAGATATAGAGAGCAATATAAGGGCCAGGGTTTTGTGATTGCGATGAGGGTCTCGACGTCCGGAAAAATCGACGTCGAGATCCCCGCGTTGCCTCTTCTCCGGAAGGCCCGCCAAACCTAGTGCCAAACAGGCGCTTAAGTTGACAGCAGCGGGCCTGCCACAGGATCAAGGACCCCGTTGCTGGAAAACCTGCCCTTGGAGAGCTGCTGGCTAATCAGAGGCCAGCAGCTCTTCCACTTTTTTTTCATTCCAAAATATACTTTATTCATAAAAATCTGTAAAAAATACTTTACAAAATAGTTCAAAACAGTACCCAGTCAACAATATAAAGAGTGCAAAAGAGATCAGTTTCCTTCAATACAGGAGTGAGTTGCCTCACCACCCTTCCATTTCATTTTACATGCCATGTACATTTTGCAGAAAACCCAAATTTGCTGGATACAGCCCGAGAGGTTTTCCATGGATACAGCCCCTCAGTTCACCTTGGTGGGGGCGAGCTTACACAGTGGTCTTTCCCCATTGAGCCTTTGCCACGGCTGACCCAAGCTTTAGTGCGTCCCTCAGCACATAGTCCTGGACCTTGGAATGTACCAGTCTGCAACACCCGGTCGTGGACAATTCTTTGCACTGGAAGACCAGCAAGTTTCGGGCAGACCAAAGAGCATCTTTCACTGAATTGATAGTCCTCCAGCAACAGTTGATGTTTATCTCGGTGTGCATCCCTGGGAACAGCCCGTAAAGCACAGACTCCTGTGTTATAAAGCTGCTTAGGATGAACCTCGACAAAAACCATTGCATATCTTTCCACACCTGCAGCTCTTCCACTGAGCATCGTCACCGCAGAGGCAGTAGCTGCTGCTGGAAGAGCACCTACCTGGGACCCAGGAGTGTCATTGGACCCAGGCCACACTTAGGTCAGGGCGGGAGGGGTATCGTCGAGTGGGGGTCATGGGGGAGGGGGATGTAGGGGGGGTGGCTAGCAAGGGCAGGGGTTGGCTCTCAGCAGACCCTCCCCTCCCCCCCCCCCCTTTATGATGTCAGGTCCCTCGTTCAGGCACTAAGTGCCTTTTAATGAGGCACCCAGCCCCCACCCCTGGAGCCGGGAAGCAGCCTGCACGGTTTTTCAAGTAGCCATGCTGTGGCAGTGGGATGAGGCCCTTAATTAGGGATTAATTGCCCAGTTATGGGCCTCAATTGGCAGCAGGACAGGAAGGCCACTCAGGCCTTCCTCCCCCAGACTAAATTTTGGCGGAGATGGGATGGTGGTGGGCACCCCCTCCACACCCCCAACCCCCCGCCTCTGCTCCCCAGCCACCATCCTCCTGATTTTATGCTTTCCCTGCCTCCAAACCTGCCCGGGGGAGAGCATAAAAATCTGCCCGAGATTTTCAAAGGATTGATCGCACTTTTAATTACAACTCTGTAAGAACAAAAGGGAAAATAAATAGGAATGGAGAATATCTGCCTTGACATTGAATTTGTGTCAATTGTGTGTGCATGTGAACTAGTTTCAAGTGAAAATAAATTAGAGATACTCACTGGGTTATTGCAAAAAAACATTTTTTCATGAGGAAGATGGTGTAATTCATAGAAGTGAACTGTAAAGAACACTCTCATGACTTAAATAAAAAATATTTCAGAGTTACAATCTGAAAAAGTTGTGTACAAATAGTTGTAACTTAAAAGCTAGTCAGTTCAAAGGCCTCACATTTGCAATTGCAATACTGGCATTGAAATAATCGAATTCTAGAATGAAAAGGGAAAATTAAAAAAGGTTGAGAAGTGGCAGTTTGGATCGCTCAAGAAATCTAACTGGACAGGGGCACAGAATCGAATAGGCTAAAGATGAAACTAGCAGAATAACTGCAGCACAAAACAAAAATTATCAAGGAGGGCAAATCAATATTATTGTCAAGAATAAAGCTAGTAGAAGATACAGTAAGCTAAACTGAAGCAGTCAAGAATGTGTAATGCTGCAGGATTCAAGCAAACCGTTAAGGTGGACAGAAGAGAAATCATTGCGACATGCTATTTAAAAGAAAAACAAAGTGGGAGGAAAGAAATAAATTTTGCATGATGAGACTAGAAAGAAAAGACTTCAGAAACTCAAAGGAGATGACAAAAGTGATTGCAATTAATTTTGTTAGATGTTAGATGGATTTAATATTAATAATTTATAATGGAAGTAATTTAGAAATTACTTTAATTAAGGATTACATTAGGAATATTTAGTTTCAAATCTAAGTATAAAGTTAACTATCTTATTATCATTCAATTATAAACTACATTCAATTTCAGTCACTCATAATACATTGTAATCAAATGTACAGGCTAGTCAGACCCAGCCAGTGCGCATGTGATATCATGGTTTTTCAAAAGCCTTCACAATGTCAATAGCAAGTGTTTCAGACTTTCCTGAGTGATGTGAGGCAATTCTTACCTCTGCTCAAGAGAATCTGGTGGTCAGTTTGAAAATTTCCTGCCTGTGATCCCTTCAAGCATTGTCTACAGTCTGACCTGTTTGTGGAGCTTCTGAAAACTTTGTGACTGAATTACACTTGCCCAAGTTTATTTTTAAACTGCATTTGTTCTGTTGAGAATATAGTAGTATATATGTGTATATGCTGCAGATAGATGGCAAGTTGTGGGAGTGGATGTTGCTGAGCTACAGACAACCTACTATACCTGCGCTTGCTCACTCGAGCCAGTTTCTAGCAGCTTTTGATTGCATCACCGAAGCTACTTGCCGATATTTTACCTAGTGATTTAAAAGTCAACTCTGTAAAAGGAGACAGGGTAACACAGTAGATTTTAACAGCATTCTTTCATTGGAATCTTGGCTTGAATTCAGCCCACACTGGTGTTATCAATGTTTTTCCTATCTGTCAACAAAAAGGTTTGAGTGGATAGAAGAATATTGTGGATTTTAGCTTGATTGGATTGAGGATCTAATTTAGGAGAATTATGTGCAATTTTGTCTCAGGTAATTAAATGCGTGAGGTAGATTCATGATTGGGTTTCTTGTACATGATTTGTTGAAGGGTTAATCAGCTTTCTTCCAAATGGCCTTTTCTTGTTATATGTTTTCTGATGTTCTTTAGTGAAATGGGGTCAGACAATCCCAATCCAGTTCCTTGGGCATAAATTCACACTGAACTGCACATAATTCCACATTAATTGGCCAATTTCACTCAGAGGAGCCACAAAGATTGCTAGTGTGGAAGAAATGGATATTCTACATTGATGCTCCACTGAGGTTGAGATCAAGGAGTTGTTACAGAAGTGTAAATAACATTCACCCCGTAGTTATACCTGGTCTAGGAGCGCTCAACAGTTGATAACATGTTTAAAAGTGGTGGAGGTCTCTGTTCACCAAAACTCATATTCTTCAAGCTAATGAGTACAAAAATTCCAAACTCTCAATTTTTTAAGCTATCCCCATAAATTTGTGCCAATCTTTTCCACAACTCCATGTCTCCATGTTTGAAATTCTCCAATCAGATTTCCATCCTGTCACAGCAATAAAATGGCTCTATCAAAATCAGAAATGGCATTCTCTGTCACTGTGGTGCATCTTTGCTGCAGTGACGACATCCTCTTCCAATCTCTCCTCCGTTGTCCAGCTCAGTGGGATTGTTCTCACTTGGGTCCATGCTTAACTATGTGATCATAGCCAAAGCATTTCCATCAATCGCTCTTTTCCTACTCCCATGCCACTAGCCCCAAGCATCTGTTCTTAGCTTATTTTTATTTGTCCTTGGGAGGTAAGCATCGCTGGCTAGGCCAGCAATGTTGCCCATTCCTAATTGCCCTTGAGAAGGTGGCGGTGAGCCACCTTCTTGAATAGATGCAGTCCATGTGGTATGGTTACAGCCACAGTGCTGTTAGGTAGGAAGTTCCAGGTTTTTAACCCAGTGACAGTGAAGGAATGGCAATTATAATTGCAAGTCAGGATGGTGTGTGGCTTGGAGGGGAACTTGCAGATGGTGGTGTTCCCATGCATCTGCTACCCTTGTCCTTCTAGTTGGTAGAGACTGCAGGTTTAGAAGCTGCTGTTGAAGAAGGCTTGGCAAGGTGCTGCAGTGCATCTTGTATATGGTGCATACTGCTGCTACTGTGGAAGAAGTGAATGTTTAAGGTTGTGGATGGGGTGCTGATCAAGCAAGCTGCTTTGTCCTAGATGTCCAAGCATCTTGAATGTTGTTGGAGCTGCACTCATTCAGTCAAGTGGAGAGTATTCCATCACACTCCTGACTTGTGCCTTGTAGATGGTGGACAGGCTGTGGGGAGTCAGGAGGTGAGTTACTCGCCACAGAATTCGCAGCCTCTAATCTGCTTTTGTAGCCATAGTATTTATATGCTAGTCCAATTAAGTTTCTGGTCACTGGTAATCCCCAGGATGTTGATGTTGTGGGATTCACTGATGGTAATGCCATTGAACATGAATGGGAGATGGTTAGATTCTCTCTTGTTGGAGATGGTCATTGTCTGGCCTTGTGTGGTGCGAATGTTACTTGCCACTTATCAGCCCAAGCCTAAATGTTGCCTAGGTCTTGCTGCATGCAGGCACAGACTGCTTCAGTATCTGAGGAATCTCGACTGGTATAAAACACTGCGCAATCATCAGCGAACATCTCCACTTCTGATCTTATGGAGGGGAGGTCATTGATGACGCAGTTGAAGATGGTTGGGCCGAGGACACTACTCTGAAGAACTCCTGTAGCAATGTCCTGGGGCTCAGATGATTGATTCCAATAACCACAACCATTTTCCTTTGTTCCAGTGTATGACTCCAACCACTGGAGCGTTTTCCCGCAATTCCCATTGACTATAATTTCACTAGGGCTCCTTGATACCACACTTGATCAAATGCTACCTTGATGTCAAGGGCCGTCTCTCTCACCTCGCCTCTGGAATTCAGTTCTTTTGTCCATGTTGGACCAAGGCTGTAATGAGGTCAGGAGCCAAGTGGCCCTGGTAGAAACAAACTGAGAATCAGTGAGCAGGTTATTGCTGAATAGCTCCCTCACTTCCTCATCCTGTTGCCCTTTAGTGGCATCATATGACCATACAGAAATGATAGATAGGAAAAGATCTCCTGGTCTATCCAGTGTGCCCTATGCATCAAAATACATACAGTCTCCAACTCCAGGGCCATGTAATGTCCTAAGAGATGCAAAATAACATCTGCAGACATGGTGTTAGCTTCCATATATACTTTAACAGTACCCAATCTACCTTTCCACCTCCTCCCTTGATCCCTCCACAGCATCTAATCTTGAATGAGCTGGAATTACTCTTAGTTGCATGCTGGAAGGCGAAAAATCATCAACATCAGTCCCTACCACAAACTCCATATCCTCCCCACTGATTCCATCACATTCCCCAACCACAGCTTTTTGTTGAAACAGACTGTTTGTTTGTACCTTTGGCTTCCTATTCATATCTGAGCTGAGCTTCGGACACAGTTTTCTTTCATTCATAAAGACTGCCTACCTCTATCTCTGTTTCATCATCTGCCTGCACTACTGCCTCAGTCCATTCATTGCTGAAACAATCATCCCTGCCTTTATTACCTTCAGACTCGACTACTCCAATGCTGTTCAGGCCACCCTTCATAAACTTCAGATTATCCAAAACTCTGCTGGCCATATCCTATCTATTTATTTATTTATTTAGAGATACAGCATTGAAATAGGCCCTTCGGCCCACCGAGTCTGTGCCGACCATCAACCACCCATTTATACTAATCCTATATTAATCCCATATTCCTACTACATCCCCACCTTCCCTCAATTCCCCTACCACCTACCTATACTAGAGGCAACTTATAATGGTCAATTTACCTATCAACCCGCAAGTCTTTGGCTGTGGGAGGAAACCGGAGCACCCGGCGAAAACCCATGCGGTCACAGGGAGAACTTGCAAACTCCACACAGGCAGTACCTGGAAACGAACCCGGGTCGCTGGAGCTGGATCTATCCTGCACCTTATTCTGCTCACCCATCCCCCTTGTCTTTGCTGATCTACGTTGGCTCTTGTCCCCTAAAATCTCAACTTTATAATTCTTATGCTTATGTTATGCTTTGTCCCTGTCCTTCTAACCCCCTCCAGCTCCACAACTACCCTTCCCCCACGAACCACCCCAGAGGTATGTAATTCACACAAAGTTCCATTCAATCATCACTTCTGTGCTCATTGACTTACATTAGTTCCCAGTAAAACCTCAACTTTAAAATTCCCATCCCTGATTTCAAATCCCTCCATTGCCTTACTACTCCCTATCAATCTCCTCCAGCCCTACAACCTTTCAAGACCTCTATGTTCCACCAATTCTGGCCTCTTGCACGTCTCCGATTTTAATCACTTTACCATTGGTGGCTTTGCCTTCGGCTATCTGGCCCCTAAGCTTTGCAATTCACTCCCCAAGCCTCCCAGCCTCTCTCTCCTCCTTTAACACCTACCTCATTGACCAAGTTTTTGGTCATCTGTCCCATTATCTTATGTGAAACTTTGTTTGATAACATTCCTGTGAAGTACCTTTCTACCATGTTAAAGGTGCAATATCACTGCAAGTTGGTAGTGATTTTCTTCGTCATACTCTGGCTCTCGTGCATTCCTCCTTTTCCTATGCCCCACCATTGGCAGCTAGACATTTTGTTTAGATGAGAACAGAAAGTGCCAGAAGTACTCAACCGGTCTGGCAGGCATCTGTGGAGAGAGAAACAGAGTTAATGTTTCAGGGCTGTGACCTTTCATCAGAACTGGCAAAAGTTAAAAATGTAACAGTCTTTGAGAAAGTGAAAGGGGGGAGGGGGGAGAAGAACAAGCAGGAAGGCCTGTGATAGGATGGAGGGGGGAGAGATTAAATGATAGAGATGTTATAGAACAGAATGCAAATGGAGTGCTAAATAGTTGTAGTGAAAGACAAAACATGAGTCTAGAGAGAGTACTAATGGCAGCATAATGAACAGCTCTGTGCAAAAGCAAAAACATGAAAAACAATTATGACTATGGTTTTAACTATGGTTAAAAAATAAATAATATAAAAATCAATAATAAATAAATAATAAAAATAATGGGGCTCATGGTCTGAAATTATTGATATCAATATTGAGTCCAGAAGGCTGTAGAGTGTCTAATCAGAAGCTGAGGTGATGTTCCTCGAGCTTGCGTTGAGCTTCAGGGGAACACTACAGCAGGCCGAGCACAGGAATGTGGGTATGAGAGCAGGTGGTGAATTAAAATGGCAAGCAACCAGAAGTTCAGGGTCATGCTTGGGGACCAAGCGGAGGTGTTCATTTCAGAGTTCCAGCATCCGCAGTATTTTGCTGTCATTTAGTTTAGATGCCCTGCTCTGGAATTGTCTCCCTAAAGCTCTTTGCTTCTCCATCTCACTCTCCTACTCTAAACCCACTTCACTGACCATCCATTCCTAATAGCATGTTCTTTGTCTTAGCATCCATTCTTGTTTCATCACACCTCTGCTTTTTTTTTGCGTTAAGGAGTTGTATAAATGCAAGTTGTTGATTATTGCTACAGTTCACATACAATCAGTACTGATTTTTAACTTTTTCCAAAGAGTTCTGCTCTTTCCCCCACCCCTTGTTAGAAGATCAATACTTTACAAATGCTGTCAATGCTTTTCCTTACTTTACCTACCGCAGGACATGCTTGAGTGGTACAAAAGTGGATGTCTGGGCAACTTTCCTCTCTCCCACACATAACCAAGCTGCTCCATTCCAAAACTTTGGTCCAGAGTTAGTGCTGATGTCAGTTATTCAGAGTGTCAGAAGGTGGGAAGTGGGGTCCCACAAGGATCAGTGCTGGGACCACTGTTTTAGACTTTGGAATCAAAAACAGAATTTCTAAATTTGCAAATGACGTTAAATTAGGGTATAGTCAGTACTGAGGATGACAGCAACAAATTACAAGAAGATATTAACAAACTTGCATATAATTGGCAAATGAATTTCAACACAGAAAAATTTGAGGTATTACATTTTGGCAAGAAAAATTAGGAGATTGCATATTACTTAGAAAATGAGAACCTAAATGGGGTAGAGGAGCAAAGGGAATTTTATCATTAAAAGTAATAACACAGGTTAACAAGGCCATAAAAGCAAACCAATTACTAGGCTTTATTTCTAGAGGGATAGAATTGAAAAGTAAAGAAGTTATGCTAAATTTGTATCGAGCCTTGATTAGACCACAACTAGAGTACTGCATACAATTCTGGTCGCCATATTATAAAAAAGATATAGAGGCTCTGGAGGAGGTGCAAAAAAAAGATTTACAAGGATGATACCATAAATGTAGGGGTATGCCTATCAGGAGGGGATGAAGAGGCTGTGTCTCTTTTTTCTTGAAAAGTGAAGGCTAAGGGGTGACCGAATAGAGGACTTTAAAATGATGAAAGGTTTTTGATAGACAGGAATAGAATTTTTTCACTTGTGGGGAAGAGCAAAACTAGAGGCCTTCAATATAAGATAGTCACCAAGAAATCAATTAGGGAATTCAGAAGAAACTTCTTTACCCCAGGAGTGGCGAGAATGTGGAACTCACTAATTGTTGAAATGAACAGAGTAGATGCATTTAAGGGGATATTAGATAAGCATATAAGAGAGAAGGGGATAGATGGTTATGCTAATAGAGTTAGATTTGGAAAGAAGGGAGGAGGCTCGCATGGAGTATAAACGCTAGCATAGACCAGTTGGTCCGAATGGCCTGCTTCTGTGCTTTTTTTTATTCCTTCATGGGATGTGGGCATCTCTGGCTAGGCCAGCATTTGTTGACTATCCCTAATTACCCTTGAGAAGGTGGTGGTGAGCTGCTGTCTTGAACTGCTGCAGCCATCTGGAGCTGGTACACCCACAGTGCTATGAGGGAGGAGTTCCAGGATTTTGACCCAGCAACAGTAAAGGAACAGTGATATATTTCCAAGCCAGGATGGTGTGTGGCTTGGAGGGAAACTTGCAGGTGGTGGTGTTGCTATGTGTCTGCTGTCCTTGTCTTTCTAGGTGGAAGAGGTCACAGGTTTGGAAGACGCTGTCGAAGGAGGTGTGGTGAGTTGCTGCAGTGCATCTTGTAGATGGTACACATAGCTGCTACTGCGCAATGGTGGTGGAGGGAGAGAATGTTGAAGGTGGTGGATGGGGTGCCGATCAAGTGGACAGCTTTTTCCTGGATAGTGTCGAGCTTCCTGAGTGTTGTTGGAGCTGCACTCTTCCAGGCAGGTCAAGAGTATTCCATCACACTCCTGACTTGTGCCTTACAGATGGTGGACAGGCTTTGGGAAGTCAGGAGGTGAGTTACTCGCTGCAGAATTCCCAGCCTCTGATCTGCTCTTGTAGCCACAGTATTTATGTGGCTGCTCCAGTTCAGTTAAGTTTCTGGTCAATGGTAACCCCCAGGATGTTGATAACTGGGGAATTCAGTGATGGTAATGCCATTGAATGTCAAGGGAGATGGTTAGATTTTCTTTTGTTGGAGAATGTCAATGCCTGGCACTTGTGTGGCGCAAATGTTACTTGCCACTTATCAGCCCAAGCCTGAATGTTGTCCGGGTCTTGCTGCATATGGACACAGACTGCTTCAGTATCTGAGGAGTTGAAAATGGTGCTGAACATTGTGCAATCATCAGTGAACATCTCCACTTCTGACCTTATGATGGACAGTAAGTCAATGATGATGCAGCTGAAGATGGTTGGGGCTAGGATACTACCCTGAGGAACTCCTGAAGCAATGTCCTGGGGCTAAGATGATTGACCTCCAACAACAACAACCATCTTCCTTTGTGTCAGGTATGACACCGACCAGCAGAGTTTTCACTTTGATTCCCATTAACGAGGGCCCCTTGATGCCACAATGCTGCCTTGAAACCCAGGGCAATCACTCTCACTTTACCTCAAGTGCAGCTCTTTTGTTCGTGTTTGGACCAAGGCTGTAATGTGATCAGGAGCCAATCAGCCCTGGCGGAACCCAAACTGAGCAGCGATGAGCAGGTTATTGCTGTTTAAGTGGCACTTGATAGCACTGTCAACGACACCTTCCATCACTTTACTGATGATCGAGAGTAGACTGATGGGTCAGTAATTGGCTGGATTGGATTTGACCTGATTTTTGTGGATAGGACATACCTGGGCAATGTTCCACATTGTTGGGTAGATGCCAGTGTCATAGCTGTACTGGAATAGCTTGGCTAGGAGAGGAGCTAGTTCTGCAGCACAAGTCTTCAGTACTACAGCTGCAATATTGTCAGGACCCAGAGCCTTTGCAGTATCCAGTGCCTTCAGCCTTTCTTGATATCACACAGATTGAATTGAATTGGCTGAAGATTGGCATCTGTGATGCTGGGACCTCAGCAGGAAGCTGCAATGGATCATCCACTTGGCACTTCTGGCTGAAGATGGGTGCAAATGCTTCAGCCTTTTCTTTTGCACTGATGTGCTGGGCTCCCCCATCATTGAGGATGGGGAAGTTTCCTCCTCCTGTTAGTTGTTTAATTGTCCACCAGCATTCATGACTGGATGTGGCAGCGCTACAGAGCTTTGATCTGATCCTTTGGTTATGGGATTGTTTAGCTCTGTCTATTGCATGCTGCTTACGTTGTTTGGCATGCATGTAGTCCTGTGTTGTAGCTTCATTGGGTAGACACCTCATGTTTGGAAAAGGCTGGTGCTGCTCCTGGCATGCTCTCCTGCACTGCTCATTGAACCAGAGTTGATCCCCCGGCTTGATGGTAATGGTATAGTGAGGGTTATGCCATGTCATGAGGTTACAGATTGTGTTTGGATACAATTCTGCTGCTGCACCTCCTGGATGCCCAGTTTTGAGCTGCCAGATCTGTTATGAATCTGTCCCATTTAGCACGATGGTAGTGCCACACAACACGATGGAGGGTATCCTTAGTCTGAACATGAGACTTTGTTTTCACAAGGACTGTGCAGTGGTCACTCCTACCAATACTGTCATGGACAGATGCATCTGTAACAGGTAGATTGATGAGGACAAGGTCTAGCAGGTTTTTATCTCTTGTGGGTTCCCTCACCACCTGCCACAGTCCCAATCTAGCAGAAATGTCCTTTAGGGCACAACCCGCTCAGTCAGTACTAATGCTACAAGCCACTCTTGGGTGATGGACATTGAAGTCCCCCACCCAGAGTGCATTCTGTGCTTTTGCTACCCACAGTGCTTCTTCCAGGTGATGTTCAACATGGAAGACTACTGATTCATCAGCTGGGGGTCGCTGAAGTAGGCAGTAATCAGCAGGAGGTTTCCTTGCCCATGTTTGACCTGATGCCATGAGACTTCATGGGGTTTAGAATCAATGTTGAAGACTCCCAGGGCAACTCCCTCCTGACTGTATACCACTGTGCTACCACCTCTGGTGGGTCTGTCCTGCCGGTGAGACAGGACATATCCAGGAATGGTGATGGTGGTGTCTGAAACAATGTAAGGTATGTTTGCATGAGTATGACTATGTCAGGATGTTGCTTGAGTAGTCTCTGGGACAGCTCTCCCAATTTTGGCACAAGCCCCCAGTTGTTAGTAAGAAGGACTTTGCAGGGTCGACAGAGCTGGGTTTGCTGTTATCGTTTCTGGTGTCTAGGTCGATGCGGGGTGTTCTATCCAGTTTTATTCCGTTTCAACTTTTGTACAACTGAATGGCTTGCTAGGCCATTTCAGAGGGCAGTTTAGAGTCTGGAGTCACATCTAGGCCAGACCAGGTAAGGACAGCAAGATTTCCTTCCCTAAAGGACATTAGTGAACTAGATGGTTTATTATGACAATCAATGGTCATTAATTTTCATTAATTAGTTGAACCCATGATTCGTGGGATTTTAACCCATGTTCCCAGAGTATTAGCCTGGCTCTCTGGATTACTAGTCCAGTGATATTACCATTATGCCACTGTCTCCTCCACCCCACCCAACCCCCAAATACATATCCTACGTATATGTAATCCTATGTAAAACAGTTTTGAAATCTGGTCTCCTAGTTCACAAGACAAAACTTTTCTGTTGCAGTGATCATCCATGTTATTGAAATTGAAAGTGGTATGTTTAAAATTTAATAATTTACCTTCAGTTCCAATGACATGGCATATTCTTTGTAATTATTCAGATCATTATATAAAAGAAGCAAAACAGTCCAACAGTAGATGTCAATATATTTCAACAAAATCTTTGTGATAATAAGCTCAACCACTAACCCTGCTGGATGATGGTGGTAAAACAGTTAAAGAGACACCAAATTAATTGATTTGTAAATTGCCTTTTGTGTTTTGCACAATATTATTAAATTTAAAAAGAAGGGAGATGTTTTGGTTTAAATTTCTGCACCACAATACTTTAGGGAGAGGTCGAGGTTAATTATTATCTCTTGATCTTAACATAATGAGCAGATGGGTGCTTGCATTTCACAAGCAAGCTTCTTGTACATTAATTATTACAGAAGCATTTTAAACTCTTTCTTAGTATTTGAAATTGATACAGCTGGCTTCTTTACGTTTCTATATGGTAGGTTCCCCAGATGCTGGGTTATCATTTTTGCTGTATCGGTTTTCTGAGGGAAATGGAGGCTCCACATGGGTTGGCACTCAACTGTGTACACCAGGGAAGTTCCATTCCTGATCTGTGCTCTGTTAACTGATATCAGCTGAAGTGGCATTATAGACAATACAATTGGACATAGCGTCATGAGGAAGGGAAGGAATAGCCAGGAATCTGCCCTCGTTGCTACTCAGTGATTTCTGATATAACTTGTGTGTATGATTGCTGGGTGCAGGGTGATGAGAGAATGAGGTTTGTTATGATGCCCCCACAAGGAGTAGCCGATTGATAATCGCCATCAAAGCTCAGATATGAATAATGCCTTAGATGAGGCATTAAAGGATTGACAGCACTTGTGAAACTGGATCTCAGTACAAATCAAGAGGGGCAAATGCGTTTGCAATGATATAAACACTTACAATTATTGCATCAAAAGTTATCCCAAAAAACCACCCTATGCTAATAGTACTGCGTGTTATTCCATATCAAAAGTTATTTTCCAGACTAATAAAGAAAAGACTTGAGGCAACAAGTGTTTCGGGCATTTCTACAAATTAGATAATGCTATAATTGCTATTGCTCCAATTTGATGAATCTAGTGCCAAGTTAAGACAATGCTGACATCCACTGTAATTGTTTCCTAAATATTTCAAATTTATCACATTATTCAATCACATGAAAAGATTCACCATGTGAAGTTTTAATTGATGGGCATTTTTCAATAGGACGGGTTCAATAGCGTAGGGATCATGGGGTAAGAACAAGCAAATCCCTAGGTAAAATATTGATGAATTGGCATGGCATGTAAAGCAATTATTCCCCTTCCTTCAAACTGCCCTCCAATCCATTTTCCAGAAGATAGTTTTGATTTTACAAACTCTTCAAGAGGGAATCTACAGTGTAGATTCCGTACCTAATTTACTCTGGATGAGCTGCACAGATAATGTAACAAACAACCGAATCAAAGAAAGACCAAAGTAACTGCCAGAAAGTCAACATGTAAAACCAAAGTGTCTCATTTGGTAGACTCCACTAGATACTGAATGCCAGCTGAACGTTTTGGGGAAGTGTAGAAAGCCAAGAACAAGTGGGCATTATAAAGAAGGTCCTTTCAGAAGTTGGCATAATAAGCTCAATACAGGCTGGAGTGGAAAAGGCATGATTATTACAGGATCTTCCCAGTTCAATTATGATTTTTCTGTGCTCAGCTCCCAAAGGTGAAGAAATTTTGTACAGGGGAATGGACCCAATTTTTTTTTTAAAGTCTTCTTGGCCACCAGATTACAAATCCAGCAAGTTTACTTTGGCGTTGCACATTGATAATGTGTAGAGCCAGCTCTGACCTTAGCAATCTTGCAGAATCAGATCTCTGCACTGCACAATGGAACACATCAGCATTACAAAGACTGACACCTACCAGAACTTTTGTTGAAAGGGGAAGAGGAGCAATTGAAGGTCACCGTTCTGAGTAGAACTCTATTTTTAAAGTAAAGTGTAAAAACAATTTCAAAATACTGAATATCAGTGTACATCTCAAAGGAGTTGGAATACAGGAGTGAGGAAGTAAAGCATCAGTTGTAGAGATTCCTGGCCAGACCCAATCTGGAGTACGGCATTCATTTTCGGTACTGAACTTCACAAAAGATAAATTGGCCTTGGAGGAAGTACAGATTCACAAGAACAATACCAGGACTTAAAAGGGTAAATTGAGGATAGATTGTATAAATTTGGCCATTGAGTTGAGAAGGTTGAAGGGTAATCCAATCAAAGGGTTAAAATGATAAAGGGATTTGATAAAGTAGGTACAGTCTCATGGGGTAGTTCAAAGCATCGGCACAATCTTAAAAATAGAGCTAGTCCATCTAGCAGTTGAATCAGGAAATACTATTTCAAACAAAATCTCTGAGTGATTGAACTTGTTAAGACTGAGATCAATAGCTTTTTATTAGGCAAGTGGTGTCAATAGATATGGAACAAAGGCAGGTACAGATCAGCTGTTATCTAATTGACTGATGGACTAATGGATCTGAATGGTTTACTGCTGTTCCTATGTATATTGTGTATAATTTTGACAAACAATACTCAATAAATACAGTATACTGTGCCATCTGCAGGTGAACTATTGTGGGTACAGATTTATACAGGATCTGTGCAGCTATTTTAGAAAGGTTGTTTAATGCTGATTAAAAAGTCAAATTGCACAGAAACCATGTGATTATTCACTTACCACTCAAGGTTGTCACAATATTTTGTTGATAAGCTCCAAGGTGGTGGGAATAACATTATGTCAGCTGCAAAAACATTTGAGCCTTGGGCCTTTTTTTCCTTAAATTCATTGACCGGGTTGTTATTTTACTTTTCACTTGCTTATTATCTTGTGGAATGGGATAAAAATATGGAAGATGAAATTCAACTCATGGCCGTCCCTTGGGTACCTGAAAAATGGGTGGACAGGAGTTGGAAATCGGGAGCGGAGGGGGGTGGCAGTTGGGCTGCCCCATTGATACCCAAGGCTTACCTGATGCCATATTCAGATGGGTCTGTAAATGGGCAAACAGCCTTCCTGCCTGAAACAGGCACAAGGCTGCTTTACTTTACAAATCAGAGCTTTATGCAGTTTGTAGGGCCATGATACAAAATTCAGGTACAAATGGCCAGAGCTTGCACTGTGCAAGTTGTGTCAGGTCTTGAGTTGCCTCAGGCCAACCTGAACGATGCCCACACCAAATCACTCCATCGGCTTGCCTCTCATTTTGGGCACATGGTCGATTTCTCTTCCATTGTGTTTGACTCACAGCTGCATCATAAATACATCCGTGTGCAGTGAACAGCATCTGTTTATTTTAATAGAGCAATGTAACTTTGACTTAAAATATAAGGACTACTTACACAAACAAATGGAATGAAAGCCCAAAAATATGCATTCTTCTTTCTTTTTCACAGAACTTTAAACAAGCTTATGTGAAAACTGGATTTAATTTTTAGACATTCTTCAGATGATCCATCTGGAAAAATGTAAGGTCACATCATATTGAGATCAAAAGTTTTATTGGAGTGTTTCCCTCATTATACACATATATATTTGCCCATTGGTTTAAACCCTCCATGCAAGACGTAAGTGTGTGTTGGAGGTCTGGGTCCGTGAGATGAACCCATCCTTTTTTTGTTATTACAATTGACAGATCCACTGCAATTTGTTTGCATTTTCTGTCCATATTTAACTTTCTGATGTCTTTTTTCACTTTAACTCCCCCTCCCTACTACTTGCCCACTGTTTTGTCCTTTCCATTGATCTGCATGATCTCAATAATTTCTATGTCAGTTATTTCAGCTATTTTCTATTTAGCAGTTTGCATTTGGTCTCTTGTGCATCCTTGATTTTAATTTCTCCACCATTGGCAGCCCTGCCTTTAGTTGCTCAGGCCCTAAACATTGGAGTTCCCTCCATACTCTACACTACTACACTCTCCTGCTTTAAGACACTCCTTAAAACCTGTGTCTTTGGCCAAACCTTTGGTCATCTGTTCTGATAACTCCTTATAGAACATAGAACATAGAACAGTACAGCACAGTACAGGCCCTTTGGCCCACGATGTTGTGCCGAACCTTTAACCTACTCTAAGATCAAACTAACTACCTACCCTTCATTCTATGTGGCCAGGTGTCAAATTTCATTTGATAACACTCTTGTGAAGCCTGGGATGTCTTACTATATTAAGGGCAGAATTTAGTCAAGCTGGTGGGGGTTCTGATGCCAGGCCAAAAAGGCGAGGGGAGCTCTGCCTCGGCCCTTCAGAGCCTCCCTGGCACAATTCAACGGTGCTCAAGCAATTAAGCGCCTGGCGCCAGGGTTCCCGTTCCTTTAAGGATGAGGATCCCGCCTCCAAGAGCTGCTGGCCAATCAGAGGGCCGGCAGTTCAATAGTAGCAGCAACACCCCCAGAAGCAGTAGCCACTGCCGGTACTATACCAGGCCTGGATCAGGCCCAGCACTGGAGCCCCGGAGGTGGGGTCAGGGGGCCAGTCCAGCAGGTCCCAGCAAGGAGAGCGGGGTTGGGCATTGAGGGTGGTGGGGTTAACAGAGGGGCAGCCTTTGCTGCCGGGGGGGGGCCTCTATGGGCCACAGATTGCCCACAGAGGAGGCTTTTCCCCAAAGCCTGCAGGGAGGCCATTTTGTTATGCTGGCCGACCTCCCTGCATGGCTAGTGATTGGTCACTTAAGGGCTTCAATTCGGCCTTTCCCACCTCCAATTTAATTGCGATATGACAGGAAGATGATGGGCCCTCCACACCCTGCCTTCCATCACAATTCTATGGCCCCACCCGCCCCCCCCCCCCCCACCTCCTAGCCTGTCTCCCGGAGGCCCATTAAATTCTGCCCTAAATGTGCTCTATAAATGCAAGATGCTGTTGTTGTTGTTGTAGGTCATTTAACCCTCTTTGTAACTGACATATCTGTTGATTCCCTCTGCATTTCCTCCCCTTCTTTCCTCTTATCTTTGAAAATTAATTAGAACACCCATTTATCTTTCAGTCTTCGGTCTGTTTGAAGGATACATACTGGAAATGTTTTGACTTGTCTTTCCACTTTACAAATGCTGACTGGCCCGCTGTATATTTCTAGCAATTGCTATTTTTATTTCAGATTTCTTGCATTTACTGTTTGCTTTTTATTTTGCAAGTGAATGGAACAGTCTGTTATATCTTAACATATACCAAATGTGCACTTACTTGCTAATGAACTGCAGATTATTTCTCAGCAAAACTGCAAAAATGGCATCTCAAACTTTAATCCTTTAAGGTGACCACATCGACAACACCAACATTAAAATAGGCCTTTGAACTGACAAAAAGCTGAAAGAAACCATCATGAAAAATGATAATAGTACATATGGTAAATAAATGCAGATAACGTGGAAATAACTTTTACGCCGGTAATCTAACCAACCTTATAAATCACTCCCAGTTTATTCTGGCATTTGGATCTAGTTATTAGATTACTGCTTGGAAATCACTCCCAGATATCCATTACTTTCCATTTAACCCTAAGGGATCAGTATGCTTTAAATGATATTACAATATTACAACAGCCAGAAGTGTTTAGTCATCATTCCTGAGAATAGTTATCATTTTTATTTAGAATGACTTTGAAAAGGGTATACATTCCTTTTTTTCAATTCCATCACCTTGTTCATATCTGAAACGGGAAATGGGATCAGGCTGCATGCTGGAGGAATCACCAAAGTGCAGTTACCTCAGTTCACTTTCATTGGCCCAGATTTTGTAGTAGTAATGACAGCAAATCTGTCAGCGTTTGCTGTCATGACTCTTCTGAAACTAACAGCAGCTTCTAGATTCCACACATGTGGAAATCCAGAAGTTTCTGTCAGTAATTTTAAGCTTCACCAGAAGGGGTGCTGTTGAAGTCTCCCCAGAATGCAATCAAGTAGAAATCACTGAACTGATGAAAACTTGTCCTTTTACCTGTTAGTTTCACTGTAAAAACCCTTTAAAAAGTTACACCTTGTTAAATTATCCTCAAGGATCATTGTTTGGGCCTTAGCTATTTACAATGACTTAGGTGAGGGGACTGATGAAATATATCCAAGTTTGCTTATGATACGAAGCTAGAAGTGAAAAAGTAAGCTGTGAGAAAGAAAGACTTGCATTTATATAATTCTTTTCATGACCACTGAATATCTCAAAGTGTTTTACAGCCAATGAAGTACTTTTGAAATGTAGTCACTGTTGTAATGCAGGAAACACAGCAGCCAATTCTACACACAGCAAACTCCCACAACCAACAACATGATAACGACTGGATAATCTGTTTTATGTAATGTTGATTGAGGGATAAATACTGGCCAGGACACACTGCTCTCCATTGAAATAGTGTCATGGATCTTTTACATCCACCAGAGCATGGTAGATGGGCATCAATCTAACATTTCATCTGAAACATAGCACCTCTTACAGTGTATCACTCTCTCAGTACTGCAGTGGAGTATCAGCCTTGATTTTTGTGCTCAAGTCCTGGAGTGGGCTTGAACCCAGAACCTGTGACCCAGAGGCAAGAGTGCTTCCAACTGAGCCACAGCTGACACAAAAGAAGGACATAAAGAGGCTGTAAAGAGATATAGGACTGGTTTAGTGATTGGGTAAGAAGGTGGCAAGTGGAGTATAATATGGAGAAATGTGAAATTATTCACTTTGGTAGGATAAATAGAAAAGCGGGATATTTTTTAAAAGGTGAAAGACTAGTTAATATTGACGTTGTTATGAGTGCTTCCTTTTTTGTTAAATTATGAGGATTTGTGGTTTAAACCTGAAAAAAGATTCCATAGATGCTGGAACTTTGTGTCATTTATTAAGAAAAGAGGTCATCAAAAGTTCTTTTGGACTGAGCTTGTAAACAACAGTTACTGGAAGAATCAAGCAATGCTAAAAACAAGCCCTTACTGGAAGGCACCTGTCTTCAGATAATTACCCAGCAGGTTTTCTTTTTACATGGGGAAAAATGTTTACTAAGATGTGCCAGGTCAAGATTTATAGGGGTCAGGAGGCTTGACTCCTGAGATGTTTTCAGTTTCGCTTTGGACAGGCAGTTGGGATATGGACAGTGTTAAAAAGACAGTTGGAGAAAACTTGCTAAGGGAACAAACTCCAACTCAGCTTGTTCCATCTCCTTGAAAAAGCCTGCCAACTTTTCCATCTCTTTAAGAAGCCCTGAGAAGCAAGTGTTAGAAGCTGCCTGAAACCCCTGTTGCTACATTTTTCCTGGAAAGCCTGCCCAAATTGATCTTCAACGTCACCTGACAAGAACTGTTCTAGGAAGATCCCTCTGATAGCCAACTATTTGTGATGCCAAACCAAAACAAAGGACATCTGACATCTTTCCACGTCTTTTTTTGCTTCAAGAATTAGCAAGTATCTGGCCAAGCTATTCTTTTTGTCAGTTTCTTTTTGTAATAGAGCTCTAAAGACTAAATCTCTTTATTTTCTGGTTATCCAGTATATGTGTGTGTGAGGGGCCTAAGGTAAAAAGGGAACTTTTATATTTCAATCTGTATGTTTATGCTTTGCTTCATTACTGGTTAAGACTTGTTTTATATTAAACTGATAATTTTGTTGCTTATTGAAGAAACATGGTTGGTGTATTTTATTCTGGGATAAAAACAGAGTCTATGATCAACTGTATCGGTAACTGGGAAAACATTTAAATATATGTTGTGACCTGTGAAGAAGCAGAACGAGAAAAACAGTGCACTCCTCCCACCTCAGTTGTAACAATATTCAAAGGGATTTGGATATCCTTGTACATGAATCACTGAAAGTTAACATGCAGACATAGCAAGCAATTAGGAAGGTAAATGGTATGTTGACCTTTATTGCAAAGGGGTTAGAGAATAAGAGTAAAGAAGTCTTGTTGCAAATACATAGAGCTTTGATGAGACCACACCTGGAGTACAGTTTTGACCTCTTTACTGAAGGAGGTATATAATTGCCTTAGGGTGCAAAAAAGGTTCACTGGATTGATTCCTCAGATGAGATGGCTGTCCTATGAGAAGAGATTGAGTAGAATTTGCCTACATTATCTGGTGTTTAGAAGAATGAGAGGTGATTTCATTGAAATATAAATTTATTAGAGGGCTTGATCGGGTAAACACTGAGAGGCTGTTTTACCTGTTTGGTCAGTCTAGAACATGGGTTCAGAGTCTCAGGATAAGGGGTCGGCCATTTAAGAATGAGATGAGGAGAAATTCCTTTGGTCGAAGGGTTATGAATCATTGGAATTCTCCACCCCAGAGAGTTATGGATACTCAGTTGATGAATATTTTCAATACTGAAATCGATAGATTTTTGAGCACTATGGGAATCAGGGGATATGGGGAGAGGGCAGGAAAGTGGAGTTGGTGCAGACATTCAGGCATGATCCTATTAGATGGCAGAACAAGTTCAAAGTGCCATATTGCCTACTCCTGCTTCTATTTCTCATGTCCTTATGTAGAAACTAGCTCCCCTCAAGTAGGAACAATCTTTATCTTGTGCTTTCTGGAAGAATGGGGCAGGAGAGTCTTTAGATTGAAAATATACGCTCCAGGAATAATGCTCCCCTTATAGGAACACTTCCTCTTTCCTCTCTTACCAATAGCATATTTTTTCATCTTGAGGGATTGCTGCCTTTATGAAAATACTTAGAAAATTGTTTTTTTTTTTGACAAAAAAGATCCGATTATGTGTATTTTAAAATATGCCACTGTGTCACTTATCATTAATGAAAAAAGGTAAATATTCTATCTCTTCCAATCCACGCCCCAGAAAATTAATTGTCAAACACTTTTGTGGAAACAGAGCTCCTTTAAATTCGGCCTGCTGTATAACTTGGCACAGGAAGATAAACTGTAACAGATGTTACAGTTATACAAAATGCAACAGATTCCTGCATTTCACCACTACCAGAGTTCTAAGTTACAAAGTAACTGGAGAATTACTTCACTAGTGACAACACTTTTAGTGTAAACTGCAGGGGGGAAATATTTTTCCCCCTTATGCTGTTTTTGTCTGATAATACTTAAAATGATGTTCCAATGTCTCAACAGCAAATTTGTGCTGTGACATCCAAACATCAATGTACATTTGGGTTTGTTATTTCACTGTTGCCATGCACTTAAAAGTGAGAGGTAAATCATAGAGCCTGTGACATAGAATTCATAACCACGAAGGGGCTTTGTGGCATGATGCCAATGTTATTAAATGATGAAAGACCTTTCTTTTTTAAGAATAATATGTATTCAATATTCCGCAAAGAAACGTTGGTGGAAATTTATACTTCTGTAATACTTTCCACATAGCTAATGTCTGCTTATGAAATTGAACTGAAGTATTCTAGATTTAAACTTGTTGCAAAATGTATTTGTGGCTTCAACATCAAGCAAGAGTTTTGAGAAATATGGAACTAAATAGTATGGTTTTCTAAATGGTTTTTGAATCCGACTGACCTTGAAATAAAAATGTACTATCACTTTCTAGGATTCTTTACAAAGTTTAACAGGGCTCGAAATAAACTGATCAGTGAAATGATAGCCTAAACAAGATTATCATTTGAGTAGCTAAACCATACAAACCACAAAGATTCCAGGTTCAATTCCCAGTCTTGGCCGAGGTCGCTCATCTCAACTGGGACAAGCCTTTGGATGTTACAATTACCTCAGCATCCTTCGTAGCGGAGCAGAAAACTGGTCAGGGTTCCCACCCCCAGTCGCTAGCCAGTATTCCCTGCTAGAAGTATGTGTAAATGTCAGGACGTGATTGAACCTAACTGTGATGCCAACTTCCCTTCATGGTCAAATGTCCTGACAATAACTACCAAGGTTCATGTATCAATAATGACCACGTCAATGAGGTACTAGAGAGGAACCAATCACCATGGGATTAGTCAATGACTTACATAATGGAAGGGAAGAAAATCAACAAGGAAAAAACATGATAAAAATTCAGATACTATAGAACAAAGGTTCTTGATATGAATCTTCTTGTAACAGAATTTGCTCATCACTCTCCCTTCTAATGACAAAGTCTATTCTGAGATTTATCTGGCTTTGTGTTTGTCTTAATTAAAAGGAGTGCATTTTTATGGATACGCAGAAGTCACGGTTTAGTAAGTTTATGGCAACTTCCTCCTGTTCATTTTGAGTTATTTTTCTTACAGTTTTCTGTCAGTTGTCAGCATTGTTTCAATAGGTTTGAAGTAAAACATTACCCCATTGGCCACAGAAGTAAAGGTAATAGCAGAAGGATAGGATTGAGAGTACATAGCTTTGCTATTAGCCCTTCTTCAGTTAGATTTATCAATCCTCTTAAATTTCAGATTAGACTTTGAAATTCCTGCCTCTGTTCCATAATTTCCCAGCCGAGCTTCGCAATTCAGCTTGGATCCTATGGAGCTTGTTGAAAGAATATTGTGGTCACCAAAAAGGCCAAGCAATGGCAACTATGTTGCTTTCTTTTTGCAGCGGCGACAGGGAGAGCGAGGTGGCAGCTGGGTAAGTAAGTCCTATATATTTGGGCAGCAGTTGAACCCGAGACACTACACCTGTAGTGTCTCCCACCCGCCCTCCTCCTCTAACCAAAAAAAAAGGACTCGGTGGTGTGCAGATAAGGTAAGGCTTTTTCTATTTTTTTTTCCGTGTGATTGGTAAAAACTTTTCGTTCCTTTTTCGTTTATCGAAGTTAAGACTAACTTAAGCTTAAGATTGAAAATGGCAGGAGATCTCAGACTCGTGTTATGCTCCTCTTGCTCAATGTGGGAGCTCAGGGACACGGCTGATGTCCCTGACTCCTTCACGTGCTGGAAGTGTGTCCAGCTGCAGCTCTTGTTAGACCGCATGACGGCTCTGGAGCTGCGGATGGACTCACTTTGGAGCATCCGCGATGCTGAGGAGGTCGTGGATAGCACGTTTAGCGAATTGGTCACACCGCAGATCAGGATTGCTGAGGGTGAAAGGGAATGGGTGACCAAAAGGCAGAGAAAGAGCAGGAAGGCAGCGCAGATGTCCCCTGCGGTCATCTCCCTCCACAACAGGTATACCGTTTTGGATACTGTTGAGGGAGATGGCTCACCAGGGGAAGGCAGCAGTAGCCAGGTTCATGGCACCGTGGCTGGCTCTGCTGTTTGGAAGGGCGGGAAAAAGAGTGGAAGGGCTATAGTCATCGGGGATTCGATTGTAAGGGGAGTAGATAGGCAGTTCTGTGGTCGAAAACGAGACTCCCGAATGGTATGTTGCCTCCCAGGTGCACGGGTCAGGGATGTCTCAGATCGGCTGCAGAACATTCTGAAAGGGGAGGGTGAACAGCCAGTTGTCGTTGTGCACATAGGCACTAATGATATAGGTAAAAAACGGGATGAGGTCCGACAAGCAGAATTTAGGGAGTTAGGAGCCAAGTTAAAAAGTAGGACCTCAGAGGTAGTAATCTCAGGATTGCTACCAGTGCCACGTGATAGTCAGAGTATAAATGAAAGAATAGTCAGGATGAATGCGTGGCTTGAGAGATGGTGCAGGAGGGAGGGGTTCAGATTTTTGGGACATTGGGACCGGTTCTGGGGGAGGTGGGACTATTACAAATTGGACGGTCTACACCTGGGCTGGACTGGAACCAATGTCCTTGGGGGTGCTTTTGCTAACGCTGTTGGGGAGGGTTTAAACTAATGTGGCAGGGGGATGGGAACCAAATGAGGTCAGTGGACAGTAAGGAGGTAGTAACTAAAGCCTGTAAGGAACTAGATAATGAAGTCAGCGTGACTAAGGGAAAGAGTAGACAGGGAGCAGATGATGAATGCAAAGGGACTGGTGGTCTGAGGTGCATTTGTTTTAATGCAAGAAGTGTAGTAGGTAAGGCAGATGAACTTAGGGCCTGGATTAGTACCTGGGAGTATGATGTTATTGCTATTACTGAGACTTGGTTGAGGGAAGGGCATGATTGGCAACTAAATATCCCAGGATATCGATGCTTCCGGCGGGATAGAGAGGGAGGTAAAACGGGTGGAGGAGTTGCAGTACTGGTCAAAGAGGATATCACAGCTGTGCTGAAGGAGGGCACTATGGAGGACTCGAGCAGTGAGGCAATATAGGCAGAACTCAGAAATAGGAAGGGTGCGGTAACAATGTTGGGGCTGTACTACAGGCCTCCCAACAGCGAGCATGAGATAGAGGTACAAATATGCAAACAGATTATGGAAAGATGTACGGGCAACAGGGTGGTGGTGATAGGAGATTTTAATTTTCCCAACATTGACTGGGATTCACTTAGTGTTAGAGGTCCAGATGGAGCAGAATTTGTAAGGAGCATCCAGGAGGGTTTTCTAGAGCAGTATGTAAATAGTCCAACTCGGGAAGGGGCCATACTGGACCTGGTGTTGGGGAATGAGCCCGGCCAGGTGGTTGAAGTTTCAGTAGGGGACTACTTTGGGAATAGTGATCACAATTCCGTAAGTTTTAGAATACTCATGGACAAAGACGAGAGTGGTCCCAAAGGAAGAGTGCTAAATTGGGGGAAGGCCAACTATACCAAAATTCGGCAGGAGCTGGGGAATGTAGATTGGGAGCAGCTGTTTGAAGGTAAATCCACATTTGTTATGTGGGAGGCTTTTAAAGAGAGGTTGATTAGCGTGCAGGAGAGACATGTTCCTGTGAAAATGAGGGATAGAAATGGCAAGATTAGGGAACCATGGATGACAGGTGAAATTGTGAGACTAGCTAAGAGGAAAAAGGAAGCATACATAAGGTCTAGGAGGCTGAAGAAAGACGAAGCTTTGAAAGAATATCAGGAATGTAGGACCAATCTGAAACGAGGAATTAAGAGGGCTAAAAGGGGTCATGAAATATCTTTAGCAAACAGGGTTAAGAAAAATCCCAAAGCCTTTTATTCATATATAAGGATCAAGAGGGTAACTAGAGAAAGGATTGGCCCACTCAAGGACAAAGGAGGAAAGTTACGCGTGGAGTCAGAGAAAATGGGTGAGATTCTAAACGAGTACTTTGCATCGGTATTCACCGAGGAGAGGGACATGACGGATGTTGAGGTTAGGGACAGATGTTTGATTACTCTAGGTCAAGTCGGCATAAGGAGGGAGGATGTGTTGGGTATTCTAAAAGGCATTAAGGTGGACAAGTCCCCAGGTCCGGATGGGATCTATCCCAGGTTACTGAGGGAAGCGAGAGAGGAAATAGCTGGGGCCTTAACAGATATCCTTGCAGCATCCTTAAACACGGGTGAGGTCCCGGAGGACTGGAGAATTGCTAATGTTGTCCCCTTGTTTAAGAAGGGTAGCAGGGAAAGTCCAGGTAATTATAGACCGGTGAGCCTGATGTCAGTGGTAGGGAAGCTGCTGGAGAAGATACTGAGGGATAGGATCTATTCCCATTTGGAAGAAAATGGGCTTATCAGTGATAGGCAACATGGTTTTGTGCAGGGAAGGTCATGTCTTACCAACTTAATAGAATTCTTTGAGGAAGTGACAAAGTTGATTGATGAGGGAAGGGCTGTAGATGTCATATACATGGACTTCAGTAAGGCGTTTGATAAGGTTCCCCATGGTAGGCTGACGGAGAAAGTGAAGTCGCATGGGGTCCAAGGTGTACTAGCTAGATGGATAAAGAACTGGCTGGGCAACAGGAGACAGAGAGTAGCAGTGGAAGGGAGTTTCTCAAAATGGAGACGTGTGACCAGTGGTGTTCCACAGGGATCCGTGCTGGGACCACTGTTGTTTGTGATATACATAAATGATTTGGAGGAAAGTATAGGTGGTCTGATTAGCAAGTTTGCAGACGACACTAAGATTGGTGGAGTAGCAGATAGTGAAGGGGACTGTCAGAGAATACAGCAGAATATAAATAGATTGGAGAGTTGGGCAGAGAAATGGCAGATGGAGTTCAATCATGGCAAATGCGAGGTGATGCATTTTGGAAGATCCAATTCAAGAGTGAATTATACAGTAAATGGAAAAGTCCTGGGGAAAATTGATGTACAGAGAGATTTGGGTATTCAGGTCCATTGTTCCCTGAAGGTGGCAACGCAGGTCAATAGAGTGGTCAAGAAGGCATACGGCATGCTTTCCTTCATCGGACGGGGTATTCAGTACAAGAGTTGGCAGGTCATGTTACAGTTGTATAAGACTTTGGTTCGGCCACATTTGGAATACTGCGTGCAGTTCTGGTCGCCACATTACCAAAAGGATGTAGATGCTTTGGAGAGGGTGCAGAGGAGGTTCACCAGGATGTTGTCTGGTATGGAGGGCGCTAGCTATGAAGAGAGGTTGAGCAGATTAGGATTATTTTCATTAGAAAGACGGAGGTTGAGGGGGGACCTGATTGAGGTGTACAAAATCATGAGAGGTATCAACAGGGTGGATAGCAAGAAGCTTTTTCCCAGAGTGGGGGATTCAATTACTAGGGGTCACGAGTTCAAAGTGAGAGGGGTAAAGTTTAGGGGGGATATGCGTGGAAAGTTCTTTACGCAGAGGGTGGTGGGTGCCTGGAACGCGTTGCCAGCGGAGGTGGTAGATGCGAACACGATAGCGTATTTTAAGATGTATCTAGACAGATACATGAATGGGCAGGAACCAAAGAGATACAGACCCTTAGAAAATAGGCGACATGTTTAGATAGAGGATCTGGATCGGCGCAGGCTTGGAGGGCCGAAGGGCCTGTTCCTGTGCTGTAATTTTCTTTGTTCTTTGTTCTATGTATTTTTTGACCACCAGCAAGAATAGACCAGGAATTTCCTTGGGGTACCTCCTGGTCCACCACTGTAACTTCATCAGAAGTGTGGTGGAAACTGTAATATTACTTGTTCCTTTGGTATGTTAACTATTGTAAGATTCACAGGACTACAAATAATATCCAAAGAATATGTGGGTTTTTATTATATCTTTAATTTTTTTTTAATTCATGGGATGTGGGCGTTGCTGCCATGCCAGCATTTATTGCCCACCCCTAATTGCCCATGAGAAGGTGGTGGTGAGCTGCCTTCTTGAACTGCTGCAGTCCATTTGGGGTAGGTATACCCACAGTGCTGTTAGGAAGGGAGTTCCAGCATTTTGACCCAGCGACAGTGAAGGAACGGCAATATAGTTCCAAGTCGGGATGGTGTGTGACTTGGAGGGGAACTTGCAGGTGGTGGTGTTCCCATGCATTTGCTGCCCTTGTCCTTCTAGTTGGTAGAGGTCGCGGGTTTGGAAAGTGCTGTCTAAGGAGCCTTGGTGCATTGCTGCAGTGCATCTTGTAGATGGTACACACTGCTGCCACTGTGCGTTGGTGGTGGAGGGAGTGAATGTTTGTAGATGGGATGCCAATCAAGCGGGCTGCTTTGTTCTGGATGGTGTCGAGCTTCTTGAGTGTTGTTGGAGCTGCACCCATCCAGGCAAGTGGAGAGTATTCCATCACACTCCTGACTTGTGCCTTGTAGATGGTGGACAGGCTTTGGGGTGTCAGGAGGTGAGTTACTCACCTCAGGATTCCTAGCCTCTGACTTGTTCTTGTAGCCACGGTATTTATATGGCTACTCCAGATCAATTTCTGGTCAATGGTAGCCCCTAGGATGTTGATAGTGGGGGATTCAGTGATGGTAATTCCGTTGAATGTCAAGTGGAGATGGTTATAGTCTCTCTTGATAGAACATATATATACACTGTCATGGAACTGTTTTTTTCTTCTCGGTTTAAAACAGTGTGCCTTTAAGGCTGAGTCATTTTCTCCCGTTGAGAACAGTGTGCCAGCAGCAAGCCTGTTTCCTAGGCAACAGCAGCAGCAACATGCTGTATTGTATTAATTTAACTTGTAAAGACTGGCTAAACCAGTTTGATCTGGAGACCAGCAAAGCGTGCTCACTAAAAGGAAGGATCCCTCTCTCTTCGCAAAAAAATCTCCATGTATCTTCAGGTTGTGTATTGCCTAAAGAGGCAAAAATCCCTGGAAAAGAATATTTGCATTGTTGGAGGTAGTAAATTTCTTTTTACTTCCAAACTCTAAGAAGTCTCTGCTTCAGGAGTGACTCTCTGTTGTCTGTTTGTGCTAGCTGGAATTCTCAGTAAAATTTCTACTGAAAGACTACCAATTTTAGAATCCAAATAGACTTGTTGCTATACTCTTTGTTGCAAGAACTGTGTGATGCCTGCTGCAACCAAAGTGCTTTGAATGCTTATCCCTTAAAGACTATTCGTCGAATTCACCTGGAGACATCAGGTGGAATCTGATTATTCTACTCTGGGACACCTCATCAACCAGGAACATAAATCACCAGGACTTACAACCCAGCTACTTATTTATTGCTTGGAAGCATCATTTTTTTACCTGGTTAACCATTGGTTTTTGAATGTATGTGTGTGTGCATGCAGGTTAGGATAAATAAGAAGTTATAAAGTCTTTAAACATAATTTTATCTCAATAGTGCTTAAGATTTAGTTTATTAATAAATAGTTAATTTGTTATTGTTTAAAGATACCTTGTTTGGGCTGTTTTATTCTGGAGATTAATAAAGTATTTAATTTGGCTAATTTCCCGTAAGTGGGAAAACTTTAATAATATGCTATGACCTGTGGAGTAATGGGACTGAATTGACAGTACATTGGTCCCACCTCGGTGGCCACAACACAATTACTACAGGAGCCCTATATATACAGGTCTTACTCTGTCGGGCAACACCCAAAACTCTCTGGACATGTGTGATGCAACATCACTTCCTCTGGTGATCTTCACTTGAAGCTTCTTAAGGTGGTTCCACAACATCCCCTTTTTTTACAAAGATAAAAACATATGTACAATATACAATGATGTGGTCCAGACTACTATACATGATTAAAACAAAATGTAAGCAAGTTTAACACTCACTAAAAACGTAGAGGTGATTTGCTTATTCATCCCAATCTTGTTATTATAAACCTTTTCCCAGAGCGGAGCTCATCTTGACAACTCCTGAGAGACTCTGATGACTCGGAACTCTAGTTAACATGTTCCTCCTCTGCGTTCGTGGCCTCTGTATGTTCGTCTTCAGCCTTTGTCTTTGAAGATGTTCGTAATGTCATAGGGTTGTCATGTGTAGTGTTGTCATACAGCTGTCTGAGTTGACGTCGGTTTCGTCTGAGAATCGTGCCATTGGGTGTCAGGACCTCATACGATCTGGGCTGGTTGCATATCCTAGCATCTTCTGCAGGATACCAAGTTCCTGACGCATGTTTGAGGACTCTGACCTTCTGTCCTACTCGCAATCGAGCTAACTCTGGTCCTGCTTGCCTGTCATATGATGCCTTCATCTTCTCTTGTTTGGAAATCTTAGAAAAATGATAACTGGCAACATCACCAATCACCGACAATCCCTCTGGCCTCTGGGTACTTACTGCAATGAACTGAAGCCCAAGGAGAGACCCCCGTTCATATCACTTCTTCCTGCCAAGACTCCCAGCCTTGTGCCATCCTTTACATAGACTAACCTGATACACTTGACCTGGATATTTTCTGCCATCTCCAGTGCATTACTGACTTCATGTCTTGTGACAATTTGGAAATCTCAGTATACTGGGAGTCCTGCAACTGCTGCTAACTATGTGAAATGCTTGCTCGCTGTTCGCATGAGTGCATTCCTCATCCATGTCCTCCTGGCAATCCGTCTCTCTGCCGACCTGATGTACGTGCTTGGGCTTTTGTTGAATGTTGGCATACATTGTGCTGCGTTTGCCATCCTGTTTGCAGACGTTCTCTTTGCGTGTGATCTGTTAGCATTCCTGTGTGCAGTATCTTAGCTTGGCCTTGCCTGGCATGCCACAAGCTTTGCACAGGTCCTAGTATGCCAAACAAGTGTGAATTGGATGTGTCAGGCCACATTTGCCACAAGGCTTAGCAGACTTCTGAGTCTTGGTTACCGTACCAATTGTTGTAGCCACCCGCAATGCTTGTAACTGTTGGCACCCAGCCAGGATGGCTTCAAATTTCCTTCCATCATTAAATAATGCATCAATGGTGTACCCTTTCTTCTTTTCCTTTTGGAAGGCCTCTATCAGGGTCGACACAATTATGACAGTTAATTACGGTATCTGCGAAGTCACATTCTTGAAATTTGTCTTGCACCTCGTAACAAATTGGTTAATGGCATCATCTTACATATGCCGGTAGGTCATAAGTTCCAGCTTATGTAGTCAGAAATTGACCTTTAACCTTGAGTTGCTTCTCCAGGAAAGTCCGTAGATTTTTAGGGTCCTACTGATTCTCAGCTGATAATCCTGATGTATTGATCCATTGCGATCTTGATTTTCACAGCTTGTTTCTCTGGTTCGCTCATGTCTTGATCCAGGAAACACAGTTCCATTCATTGTCCAAACAGTTTAAATTCAGATGCAATGTCCAAAGCCTTCCAATCCATGGCTGGATACCTGAAAGTCATTTTCTAGAAGATCCTGCTGTTTTAGAAAAATAAGTCTTTTCACAAATTTTTTTTTACACAAGCACACTTCTTTTACAGGATCTCTGCTTTGCAGGTTTTCTGTCTCACAGGTACAGCTCTCTGTTTCCTTTTTTTTTTGGACAGGTTAATTTTTGGAGGCCTGCCCCTTTTAAGAGTGAGACAACAGTTGCTTTTGTTTACACAGCTCATTTGTTTTTTTTAAACCAAGAGCAGTTTTATTTGTTTACACAGCTTGTTCAATTTTTTGTAAACTGAAAGAGCAGCTTTTTTTCTCTGCAGAGGGCTGCAGCTTGCAACTCTGACAACTGCCACAGCCAGCCTTTTACTTTGTGTTGGACCTCCGGTGGTGCTGTTGAACTTTTCCCGTTCTTTTCGGCTTAGGCCCCGCTACAAAGCAAAAATAAATCGGAAAACTAAAGCAGTTATGGCTGTGGCTACTTCTTTTCAAATTTTTCGACCCACTGCCAGATTAGTTGAAAGGTCATATCTCCTGGCGATTTGCCTACTGTATTCACAGAGTTTCAACACCTCCCAGGGTTCTGTCTGCAGTCCTACCTCATTGCACTATTGTGGGGTCTCCTGCCAGCTGCTCTCCACCTGACTCTTGAGCCACTCCAGGTAAGCAATAATCTGTTCTTTGTTCTCTCTTGGTGTGTTCTTCAGAAGAAATCAAATATTGCCACGATGTAATATTTTGTGGTCTTCAGAAAAATAAATCCAAAATGTTGCTATCATATAATTTTACTTGTTCCTTTGGTATGTGAACTATTGTAAAATTCACAGGACTACAGGTAATATCCAAAACATATGTGGGTTTTTAACTTTAACTAGAGCAGATATGTATACTGTGACTACAGGTGCCACATCTACACACATTTCACTCTGTCGGGCTACACCCAGGACTCCCTGGTCATGTGTGATGTGACATCACTTCCTCTGGTGATCTTTACGTACAGCCTTTTAATGTGGTCCTCTTAAGGTGGTCCCACAACAGAAACCTGAATGAATCGGATTTTGGGATTTCTGCCAAAGTTTACAATGACAGAGAGGGAGCATTTCCAAGGTCATGCAATCTTTAATATCATTAGTTGACAGTACAGAGTAGCCTGCAATGTTGTGCCTGCGTCTTTCAAACCCAGTCTTAATTATTTGCATTACATCTCTTCACCTTACTGTTTGCACTGAACTCTATTTCCATCATTCTCTTCCTGTCTCTATATGGTTCTGGGACACTTTTGCCTCTTGTTGCCTAGATATGTCTCACCCTATCTGCAGACCTGTCCTTCCCCATCTCCTTTCACCCCTGTATGTGCCCCACTGTGTATGCCTATCACATAATTTGTGCTGTCATTTTTCTTTCTGTATGCACATCTGGTATTGTGTATTTTTTTTTAGAGATACAGCACTGAAACAGGCCCTTCGGCCCACCGAGTCTGTGCCGACCATCAACCACCCGTTTACACTAATCCTACACTAATCCCATATTCCTATCACATCCCCACCTCTCTCACATGCTTCATTTTTCTCCCTCGTTTTGAGCTTTCTTTTATCTTTTGAAAGTGCTTTGCCTCTTATTTTTGTTTCTGGTGTTACCTTGTGGGTTTTTATGGGGGGGGGGGGAGTAAAGGTTGCACTGTTGAATCAGCCAGCACAAAGATACTGAGCAAGTGAAAACCCCCATATATCACAAAGCAACAATAACAACACCTTGTATTTATATATTTTTAAGTCGGCACCAATTTTATTTTGACTGACATTGGAATGCACTTTAATGAACTTTAAACTAGAGACAAGAACACTACCCACAACAATGAAGCAAAGTACAAGTGTAGTTTAACCACAGTGCCACTCCCACCCCCACTCCTCTGATGCAACACCAAGTGAAGAATAGACTCTTTCTGGCTGTTGTAGTCAGATAGGGTGTGACCATCTTCCAGTTGCTTGCTAGCAAAGATCAAGAGTTGCTGATCATGTGGGCTTCATTCCTTATCTTGAATTATGGCCTTGATCATTTCAGTAGTGTCATTAGGTTCCACTTCAAGGATGATGGTCTTGCCAGTCTTTGTGCTACCTCTCAGATGTAGTGCTAAGTGCAAGGTTGATTCTGAAAGACATTGAGATGAGGTTACACCTGCTGTCCCGACAAAAAAGGTGGGAAAACATACTGATTATGTAATAAGGGCCAAAAAAATTGTACTGCGTTCTTAGGGATACAGTTAGATGTGGTTGTATGGAAAACAAGGCCGAGCTCAAGGATCTACACTCTGGGAAAGTGAGTGAGATGGGAGACCCGCACAGGGAAAGGTTTTCAGCACAACTGGCGGGAACTTGTAATTTCAACCTGGGGATGATCTTTGTGGACAGGGCCTAATTTGGGCAAAGTGTAAAGTGTAAAAGATCACAGGAAACATGAACGCAAGTGGTTTGAGGCATTAATAGCCCACATTTTGAATTCTTTCAACTTTTGTGCTGGTCTGGTCAGTTCTGGGCTGGAATTTTGTTTATTTTTTCACAGAATGTGGGCATCACTGGCAAGGCCAGCATTTGTTGCCCATCCCTAAGTGCCCTTGAGAAGGTGGTGGTGAGCCGCCTTCTTGAACCATCTGGTGCAGTTACACCCACAGTGCTGTTAGGGAGGGAGTTCCAGGATTTTGATCCAGCGACAGTGAAGGAACGGTGATATATTTCCAAGTCGGGATGGTGTGTGGCTTGGAGGGGAACTTGCAGGTGGTGGTGTTCCCACATGCTCTTGTCCTTTCTAAGTGGAAGAGGGCACATGTTTGGAAGGTGCTGTCAAAGGCATTGTGGTGAGTTGCTGCAGTGCATCTTGTAGATAAGACACATGGGCACAAAACCAGCAAAAACCTCACCCCAGAAAGTGCAACATAAGTGCCATTTGTTATTGCAATACAAAAGTTATGCAATCCGAAAGAAAATAAACTCAGATTTTCTTTCAAAGACCTCAGGTGGAACTATAAAGAGATAGAGTGCATAATTTGTTAGATTTATTAATGCTCCAGGGAGCCCGTTCCCGCGCGAATTGATTGACATGTCAGAGCAGCCAATGGAGTTAAAACACATCTACATCACCTCCCATCCAATACTAAAACTCTTGAAAAATATTTTTACAATTATCTTTGATGCCGAGAAGCATTCTGACATCGATAATCTAGTTAAAGTTAATATTTTTAATAATGTGGATTAATATCGTCGGTCATCTACCAATTTTGTGAAATGGAGGGGGGAGATATTTCAGTGTTGTCGCCTCAATCAAAAGTGGGAGCTATTGGTGGCACCTCTTATTAAGTTAAATAGATTTTTTATATAATATATAAACGAACTGAGATGCTCACAACTGAAAATGTGGTAATATTTGATGTCATGCTGCCTCCCCCCCCCCCATGAAATGGATGAGTCCGCTGACCCGGAAGCAGATGTGCACCGGGGTTAACCTCCCTCCCTCCGGCTGGTTGGCGACCTGAGACCCGGTGACAATGAGAGTAGCAGGTAATGGAGGTGAATCTGAGGGTGGCTGGGAGAGGACAGGGAGTGGTCAGCCTGCGCCCCAGCGGCGGCCGTGGCTGTTCCCTCCCCCTGGTCACTGAGCTTCCCTTCCTGGAGCCGGGTCGGGCTCCAGTTTCAACTCGGACTCTGCTTGTTTTTGGGGGGAAGTAAATTGTGCATTAATCCGGTGCAGAGGCCGAACAGTCACAGGGCAGTGGCTCTAGAACTCGCCCCCCTTTACATACTGGAAATGCAGTTGATGCTGCCCCCAGTCAGCAGCTCCGAGCCAGGTTATAATGGGTAGGTTGCTGGAAATTCTGGGGCAGTGTTGCTATGATTAAAGGGCCTCCTCTTCCGCCCTGCCCCCTCCGTTGGGAGGAGGACACGTGTATCTGTATCCTCAAAATTGAGGTTGTCGATGCAACAGCCTTGGTTCCTGACCATCTCCTATTATGCTTTACCAGTTTCTCCCATATCTTTACCGGAGCCCTCACCGTCTCCATGAGCACCAACAACTAGTCCTTTTGGCCTTTCCCAGCTTGGCCACTGACTTCTTTCAGTCCAGTGTTTACCAACCTTATAGAATCTTTGTGTTAGATTAGAGATACAGCACTGAAACAGGCCCTTCGGCCACCGAGTCTGTGCCGAACATCAGCCACCCATTTATACTAATCCTACACTAATTCCATATTCCTACCACATCCCCACCTGTTCCTATATTTTCCCTACCACCTAATTATACTAGGGGCAATTTATAATGGCCAATTTACCTATCAACCTGCAAGTCTTTTGGCTTGTGGGAGGAAACCGGAGCACCCAGAGAAAACCCACGCAGACACAGGGAGAACTTGCAAACTCCACACAGGCAGTACCAGGAATCGAACCCGGGTCCCTGGAGCTGTGAGGCTGCGGTGCTAACCACTGCGCCACTGTGCCGCCCTTTCTTGGGTCCTGTTTCCTCTGCCCTTTTCAAACAGTGTATTACTCTGCTCGTTAAACCTTACATTGGCTTCTCGATCCTCTGACAACTCCCCACACCTCCTAACCTTTGGGATTGTGTTGTTTCCATCCAACTCCATGATTAACTCTTCCACCAATCTATTTAAGAACTCTCCTTAACATCACCTTTTCCCCCCCCCAAAATCCCCATCTACTTGATGTACTAAAACCATGCTAGTCATAGTTATTATGTCACAGAAGGAGGGCATTTGACTTATCAAGTCGATGCTGACTCTCTGTAGAGCAATCCCATCAGTCCCATTCCACCCCTGGAGCCCTACAAGTTTATTTCCCTCAACTGCCTATCCAGTTTTACTTTGAAATGATTGATTGTCTCTGCTTCCACCGCCCTCGTAGGCAGCGAATTCCAGGGTTTTTTATTTGTTCTTGGGAGGGGAGTGTTGTTGGCCAGACCTGCATTTATTTCTCATTCATCTTCAAGAAGGTAGTGACGTGCTGCTGCCTTCAGTCATTACAGTTCATGTGGTGTACGAGTACTCAGTGCTCAAAACTGCCAATGTGTCACTGGTGCATTAATTCCTCCTCTCTGGCTTTTGACAATGGTGGACCACTTCATCCTTCACCATGAACTCTCTTCCATGATCTGTTTGAGGCCAGCAAATCTGCAGTGCCTTCTCACCCAAGTGCATACAAAGTTCCACACATCAGCCACCTTCTGTTCCTCATCTGTATGTTGCTGGCCATTGACATCCATAACTGTACTGCTGATTTTCATCACCACTGTGTGCTGCTTTAACTGTTTATCTGACATAAAACCATAGATGAACCAAAACATTTTTGCAGCTTGATATTGGCAATACCAAGGTTAGAAACTGTACACTTAGCCCCGATTCCATTTCTGCTTCCTGATGCTCAACTGGATGGTGCACAGCCTTGGTGCTCTGTTGAATCCTGAATTGAACTTCAAACCTCAATAATCTATAACCAAAACCACCTATTTCCACTCTCTGGAATACTTTTGTCCCTATACCTTTCACTTTGTCACCTCCCAGCTTCAGCTTATCAATAATTTCCTCACCAGTATCCCAGGCACCACCCAGTATATAAATCCTTCGCATTGGGCACTTTCACCCTCATCCAATCCTGTGTAAGTACTTATCCACTTGTCACACCAGTCCTTGCCAGTCTCAGTTGGCTCACTGTCCTGAAAATCCTCATCATGTATATTTCCATCGCTTTACTGCACATTATCTCTGCAATGTCTTATGGTCCTGCATCCCTGCTTATGTTCTCTTCTCTCCAAACTCTGGTCCAATATGTGTCTTCTTCCCTCCCTCAGCTCTAATTAGTGGCAGAGCCTTTAGCCATGTTGTCCTGAAATCCTTTCATCTCAAACATAACTCTCCTCACCACCTGCAGTATCTAAAACTTAGCTGTTCGCTGTGCCTTCTGTAACATGCTATATTTTCACTTACTTGAGTTTGACCTCCTTCAGGCTTAGGATTTAATGTTGATTGATAGTGGTATTCAAAATCATGAGGGGTCTGGATAGGGTAGATAGGGGAAAAACTGTTGCCCATTGATGAAGGGATCGAGGACAAGAGGGCACAGATTTAGGTAATTGGCAAAAGAAGCAATAGTGACATGAAAAACCTTTTCATGCGGCGAGTGATTAGAATCTGGAATGCACTGCCTGAGAGTGTGGAGGCAGGTTCAGTCAAGGCTTTCAAGAGAAAAAAACTAAAACTACTTTGAGAGTCTGTATTAGTTTGAGGGTCTGTATTAGTTTAAAAAAGGAGTTTGCAAGTTCTGCCTGTGTCTGCGTGGGTTTCCTCCGGGTGCTCCGGTTTCCTCCCACATGCCAAAAGACTTGCAGGTTGATAGGTTAATTGGCCATTATAAATTGCCCCTAGTACAGGTAGGTGGTGGGGAAATATAGGGACAGGTGAGGATGTGGTAGGAATATGGAATTAGTGTAGGATTAGTATAAATGGGTGGTTGATGGTCGGCGCAGACTCGGTGGGCCGAAGGGCCTGTTTCAGTGCTGTAGCTCTTAAATAAAAAAAAAGAATTGGATTGTTATCTGAAAAAGAAGAATGTGCAGGGCCATGGGGAGAAGGCTGGGGAGTGGTCCTCGGTAAACTGTTTTTTCGGAGAGCCAGTGCAGACCATGATGGGCTGGATGGCGGCCTGCTGTGCTGTAACAATTCTGTAATTCTGTGAAATAGGCCAGAAAAATATAAATTACTTCCAGGAAACAAAATGTAAATGCAGAGATGTTCGACCTGATTTTAACACACATTGTTACCTTGTACAGTGTTTTCCCCCTCAATATAAGATGAGGCCATCTCTGACCTCTTTCTTTGTCCATCTTGGTGGTGGGAGGAGGAACATCCTCCTAATTCTCTCATATCTGCACCAAAATCCCAACTGTCTAGCCTTTAGCACTCCATTCACCAGGACATTTCTGTAGCTATTGATCTGCTCAACCATATCCCCGCCTCTATTTTTGACATCGTTTCCATTAAAACCATTGCACACTCTCACCAGGGCTGTTCCCCAGTACAGCCCTCATCCCCATTCCCTTAAGTCCAAATGGTGCACATGACAGGTTTAACTATTCCTTGCTAAATATGGCTAGACCACATAAAATACTACCGGGTCCTGGTGTCATCTACCAAAACTGCTCACTATTCCAGGATCATTCCAGAATGCAAAAGATAACCCCCGGCTTCTTTTCTCAATTACAATCCACCTTAAACCCTTCTCGCCTAACTCCTGCACCCTCCGCTTCAACAACCAATTGTGAACTTCATTGTCACTAAGATTGACTTTATCCAAGCAGCTGCCTCTGCCATTTCCCTCCCTTCATGTCACCTACCAGGGCAAACTTGCTCTAAAATTTCCCCCTGCCCTAGCCATGTACTTGTACTGTTCTCTAGTTTCTCTCCTAACTCCTCTGATGCTTCCTCTGAGCTCATCTTGTCCATGAGACCTACGTTCTGCTCCCTTGACTCCATTCCTACTAAACTGCTGACCATCCAAGTTCCCTTCCTGGCTCCCATGTTAGCTGATCTTGTTAACCATCATCTCTCTTCAGATACTGCCGTCTTTTTCAAATCTGTCGTCATCACCTCTCAAAAAATGAACCCTTGCTCCCTCCATCCTTGCAAACTGCTGCTCATCTCCAACCTCCCTCTCCTCTCCAAAGTCCTTGATCGTGTTGTCGCCTCCCAAATCTACTCCTCTTTCCTGGAACTCCATGTTAGAATTGCTCCAATCGAAATTCTACCCAGCCACACATCCTGTGAGACTCTGACAAAGAAAAACTAGCCCCCCTCATTCTTCTCGACTTGTCTGCAGACTTTGACACAGTTGGCTACACAATCATCTTCCGATGCTGTCCATTGGGTGGGACTGCACTCGCTTGGTTCCATTCTTAGCTATCCATTCGTAGCCAGAGAATCAGTGGCTTCTGTTCCCATTTCTACACATTTACCCCTTGTGTTCTCCCCCCCAAAAAATCTATCCTCCTATTTCTCATCTACATGCTGCCCCTCAGCAGCATGATTTAAAAGCACGGTGTCAGTTTTCACATGCCCGCGGACGACACCCAGCTCATCCCCACCACCCTCTTTTCGGCCCCTCCACCATCTCTTATTTGTCAAACTGCTTATCCAACATCCAGTACTGCATGAGCAGAAATTTCTTCCAATTAAGTATTAGGAAGACCAAAGCCATTGACCCAGAGTTTATGGTTAGCAGTGAAGCAAAGGGACTCGCCGCTGACCTCAAAGAAAGTCTCGCTGATAGATCTAGCGATCTCTAGTGAAAATTTCACCTCATCACAGTGCAATGGTACTGCAACTGATTGTAGTGTTCTTTACTAGGCATTCCTAATGTGGAAATGGAATGATGTCATCAGGCTGTCAAAGCAACCAGTCGCATTAAAGGATTTTCACAAAGGCCCAAACAGGAAAATAAAAGCACTCCTAAACATTTGTACCTGGAGGAAATTAAATATTGGGAGATATCCACAGGGTGAAGATAGGAGCTAAAATGTTATGAAAAAGCTTCTTAAAATTAAGTTTCAGGTTAAAAATAATGTATAACAGCACTCCACGAATATAAAGTTATTTTCTCAGGACCGGTTCTGTTCATCAAATTTTGTTAATCACAATGTTATTTAAAAATCCCATTACACCTTATTGAACAGTGATGTGGGAGTGGGAAAGTTGAAATTCAGGCTGATTTCAATGATTCCCACCTCTGATGGGGGGTATTAGGTTTGCCACAGTACAGCCTATGTTGGAGCAATTTCAGCATTTCCCTGCTAATCTGGATATCCCTGACATCCTGAGGTTGCAGTCAGTTTCAGAGGGATAATGACGGTGAATGTTAACAGTCCACCATCAATTCCCCACCTCCACCGCCCCCCCAGGCTCCCAAGCAAAATCCAGGTCATTGTCTTGGTTCTCCATGACGAGCTCCATTCCCTAACCACCAACTCTCCCTGTTCCTGGCAACTGTCTGAGGCTGAACCAGACTGCTCGCAACCTTGGTGTCATATTTGATGCCAAGATGAACTTCCAACCACATATCCATGCCATCACTTAAGATCACCTATTTCCATCTTGCCCTCAGCTCATCTGTTGAAACCCTTATCCACACCTTTGATACCTCTAGGCTTCTGGCCGGCCTCCCACGTTGTACCCTTCCATAAACTTGAGGTCATCCAAAACTCTGGCCGTGTCGTAACTCTCCCCAAGCCCCTTTGACATGTCACCCCTTTCACGTCACCCGTGTGCTCGACCTACATTGGCTCTTGGTCAAGTAATAATTGGATTTGAAAATTCTCAATCCTTGTTTTCAAATCCCTCCATGGCCTCACCCCTCCCTATCTATCTAATCTCCTCCAATTCCACAACCCTCACAGATATCTGCGCTCCATCAATTCTAGCATCTTGAGCATCCCCAATTTTAATGAATTCCTTCCCTAAACCTCTCCCCCTGTCATCTCTATCCCCCTTTATAATGCCCCTTAAAACCAAGCTTTTGGTCACCTGCCCTAATATTTCCTTACATGGCTGGGTCAAATTTTGCTTTATAACGCTCCTTAGGATGTGCTTTGGGATGTTTTATTATGTGAAAGGTGCTATATAAATACAAGTTGTGGTAAGAGTGTCTATCATTGTGGTTGGTAATGGAATGCTATGGATCTAATTTATGTAAACTTTGTCTTTATTGCAAAACTTAAAAGTAGCAACTTCATTGCAAAAGTTTTTGCTGCAGCAGCTGTAGTCTACTACAAAATCAATACTTGCATTTCTACAGTACACTTCACATCAAAATGTTTTGATGCTCCACATCAGACATCATGTTTTGAAGTGCATTGATGCACAATTGTGTAAATCTGGCATCCATTCTCTATTAGTGACGTCTGTGCTTCCATTTTTGTTAAATTATGAGGATTGTATTTTAAAACTGAAAAAAAATTCCATAGATGCTGGAACTTTATTTTTTTTTTAAAAAGAGGTCACAGAAGGTCTTTTGGACTGAGCTTGTAAACAATAGTTACTGGAAGGCACCTGTCTTCAGATAATTACCTAGCAGGAGTTTTTTTTTGACTTGGGGAAAGATGTTTACAAAGACGTGACAGGTCAAGATTTATAGGGGTCAGAAGGCTTGTCTCCTGAAATGTTTTGGTTTCGCTTTAGACAGGCAGTTGGGATATGGACAATTGTTTGAAAAGACAGTTGGAGAAAACTTGCCAAGGGAGCAAACCCCAACTCAGCTTGTTCCAACTCTTTGAAAAACCTACCAGTTTTCCATCTTTTTGAGAAGCTCTGAGAAGCACATGTAAGAAAATGCCTGAAACCCCTTTTGCTGCATTTTTCCTGAAAAGCCTGCCCAAACTGATTTTCAACATTGCCAGACAAGAACTGTTCTAGGAAGATTTCAGTGACAGCTGTCTACGCGTACTTGGGACGCCAAACCAAAACAAAGGACATCTGACATCTTTCCATTTTTTTTTCTTCAAGAACAAACAAGTATTTAGCCAAAGTATTCTTTTTTGTCTTTGTAATAGACTCCGGAATGATATCAATGGTTTGGTTGAGTGGGCGGAAAAGTGGCAAACAAAATTCAATCCGGAGAAGTGTGAGGTAATGCATTTAGGGAGGGCAAACAAATCAAGGGAATACACAATAAACAGGAGGATATTAAGAGGGAAAGAAGTGAGAGACCTTGTAGTGTATGTCCACAGGTCCCTGAAGGTAGCAGGACAGGTAGGTAGAGTGGTGAAGAAGGCATATCGAATGCTTTCCTTTATTGGCCGAGGTATAGAATTCGAAAGCAGGGATGTAATGCTGGAACTGTATAAAACACTGGTTAGGCCACAGTTAGAGTATTGCGTACAGTTCTGGTCATCATATTACAGAAAGGACATAATTGCTCTGGAGAGAATACAGAGGCGATTTACAAGAATGTTGCCAGGGCTTGAAAGTTGCAGCTCTAAGGAAAGATTCAGTGCAGTATTGAGGGTCTGCTGCATCTCTTTGGATGAGATATGCTGTTACTAAGTCCATCTACTTCCACCTCACCTGACTCTGCCCCTGCCTCAGCTCATCTGTTGCTGAAACCCTCAGCCTTTATTACCTTTAGACTTGACTATTCGCGTGCACTCCTGGCCAGCCTTGCATCTTCCATTCTGCTTAAAGTTAAGCTTATACTAAATTCTGCTGTCTATATCCTAACTTGCACCAAATGTCATTCACCCATCACCCATCACCACTATACTCGCTGATTTGAATTGGTTCCCAGTTAAGCATTGCCTCGATTTTTAAAATTCTCATCCTTGTTTTCACATTCCTTTGTGGCCTCGCCCCTCCCTATCTCTGTAATCTATAACCCTCCAAGAATTGGCACTCCTCTAATACTGGCCTCTTGTCAATCCTTGATTTTAATCACTCTGCCATTGGATGCCTTCAGCTGCTGAGGCCCTAAGCCCAGGAATTCCCTCCCGAAGCTTCTCTGTCTCTCTATCTCTTTTTCCTCCTTTAAGGCGCTCCTTAAAACTGACCTCTGACCAAGCATTTGGCCAGCTGCCCTAATATCTCCTTATTTGGCTCCGTGTCAAACTTTGTTTGATAATGCTCCTAAGAAGCACCTTGGGACATCTTACTATGTTAAAGGTGCTATATAAATACAAGTTATTGATATTGTTGAAACTGTGGCCATGCATGCCATAATGAGGTAGACAATAATCCTGTAGCACTATTCAGACAATAGCAAAGAGTCTGTCCAGTCTTCTAGCCAACATTCCTTCCTCTATCGCCACCAAATTCGCCTTGCCTGCTGAATGTTTCCCACATCCATTTTCTTTCTATAAAATATAGATTTTGTACCATTCAGTAATTTGCTTTTTGTGGGGCCTTGCTATGGCTACAACAGTAGATATATCAAAATAATTTATTGGTTGTAAGCTCCTTTGCAATGTCCTTGAGTACATAATAGGGCACTATATGCATGCGCATTCTTTCTTTACCTAGAGCTGATCATCTTTACCTAGAGCTGAGGTGCTTAAAATTATAAAGGGCTTTGATATCGTAGATACATTTGTAGCAAAGAATTTTCTGTGAAAGTGGCTTTACACATTCACATTTTACATTCCTGCATTTTTAGACTGATTGGTACTAGTCACTAGTGCTGGTAGCTGAGACTACACATTGAGTATTTCATATCAAGTGCATTGGCTCAAGTGGGATCCTCCCTGACATCACAGTGAAAACTCTAGTGAATGGGTATTTTTAAGTTGTGGTTGTTGGAGGTCAATCATCTCAGCTCCAGGGCATCACTGCAGGAGTTCCTCAGGGTAGTGTCCTAGGCCCAACCATCTTCAGCTGCTTCAATGACCTTCAGTCATAAGGTCAGAAGTGGGGATGTTCGCTGATGATTGCACAATGTTCAGCACCATTCGTGACTCCTCAGGTACTGAAGCAGTGTGTGTAGAAATGCAGCAAGACCTGGACAATATCCAGGTTTGGTCTGATAAGTGGCAAGTAACATTGGTGCTACACAAGTACCAGGCAATGACTATCTCAAACAGGAGAGGATCTAACCCACAGCATAAATACCCGACCTGAACCTGACGACAAGTGTCGGGGTCGAGTCGCTCTTTCGTGTCAGGCGTTCAGGCTCAGGTCGGGCCGGGTTGGACACAGTGACAGCCAGGACATCAAGGTGGGAAACGTGCATTTGGACTCCTCACTAGTCTGCAGTGAGTGATTCCATCCAAGGTAGAGCACAACCTCTTCAATAAAGTTGATTATATTCTGGCGGGTGGGTCAGGCGTGGGAAAAAGTCAAAGGACTCTGGCCGAGTCGGGCTCAGTCAGATGTGGTTCTGTCGGGGCTCGGGTCGGGTTTCATTTGCAGGCCCGAGCAGGCCTTTTATCTAACCATCTCCCCTTGCCATTCAATGGCATTAGGATCACTGAATCCCCCACTATCAACATCCTGGGGGTTACCATTGACCAGAAACTGAACTGGAGTAGCCATATAAATACCGTGGCTACAAGAGCAGGTCAGAGGCTAGGGATTCTGTGACGAGTAACTCACCTCCTGACTCCCCAAAGCCTGTCTACCATCTACAAAGCACAAATCAGGAGTATGATGGAATACTCTCCACTTGCCTGGCTGAATGCAGCTCCAACAACACTCAAGAAGCTCGACACCATCCAGGACAAAGCAGCCGGCTTGATTGGCACCCCATCCACAAACATTCACTCCCTTCACCACCGACACACAGTGGCAGCAGTGTGTACCATTTACAAGATGCATTGCAGCAATGCACCAAGGCTCCTTTGACAGCACTTTCCAAACCCACGACACCTAGAAGGACAAGGGCAGCAATTGCATGGGAACACCACCACCTGCAAATTCTCCTACAAACGGCACACCATCCTGACTTGGAACTATATTGTTGTTCTTTCACTGTCGCTGGGACAAAATCCTGGAACTCCCTCCCTAACAGCACTGTGGATGTACCTACACCCCAAGACAGCAATGGCTCAAGAATGCTGCTCACCACCACCTTCTCAAGGGCAATTAAGAATGGGCAATAAATGCTGGCCTTGTCAGCGATGCCCATATCCCATGAAGGAGTTTCTTAAAAAAAAAAAGCCCTCTGCATTGGATAGACTCAAATCATATCATTGAGTACTGTAAAAGGTATGATAGCATCTTTCTGGATTGCAGGTAAATCTTGTTTCTGGACTTTCTGAAATTAACTTTAGTTTATATCCAAATGCTTTTACTTGTCAAGTCCATGTGTTTTGTTTCAAATTCTGTTGGCATACAGTTAGTGTACAGTGCTATGTGAAATATTAGAATTTAGCCTCTGATCCACCAGTTGCAGATTTGATGCTTATGACTGCAAATCTCTTATTGTTCAGTTTCACCGTATCTTAATTTGGTTCCTATTGTAGATAGGGCAGTGAGCAGGAGTGAGAGATCTTCAGTGCCATCATGGGGAGTGGTACATGTTTGTCTTCAATTTGTGTTTCTTCACTGCTATTAGTTGAATGTTATTTACATTAGTCAATCCTGCAGATGTCTGTAGATCAAACAAGCCTTGGATATATCCATAGAATTGTAGAATTGTTACAGCACAGAAGGCGGCCATTCGGCCCGTCATGTCTGCACTGGCTCTCTGAGTGATTCATTTAGTGCCATTCCTCCGCAACCCTACACGTTCTTCCTTGAATTAGGTCCGGAACCACTTCTATTCACTGACATCATTGATTTCGATATAGGGCGAGAGGGAGCGATGTCCAATGATTTGAGGGCTCTGGATTGAGGGAACATGGATAATAAGATTAAATGTGAGAGATTTAGGACAGAGAGCAAGATCAACATTATTTTACATATGGAGAATTGTGAGGCTGTGCAATGCACTACCAGAGTTAGTAACCAAAGCAGAGACCATGTCACCATTTAAAAACAGGTTAGATAAGTGGTTGAAGGCAAAGGAGAGTATTAAGGAATATGGCAATAGGGCAGCAGAAGAATAAGAGCATGGGTCACGGGATCAGAACAAATGCTCATGTGGCACATAAACATCAACAAGGGCTGGATGACCTATTTTCGTGCTGTAATTTCATTGCAATCATTTTAACACTGAGTGCACTTAATTGTACATAGATAAATCTGGACCACTTCACTAACTTCCCTCCTACATACATAATAGATATTTACTAACCTCAGTTAACTTTTTTAAGGGTGTTGTAAATATATCAGTGTCTAATTGGACAATGTTTTTAACATTGCATGACACTGATTCTAAATTTTTGTACACCTCTGCACAATGGCCCAGTGAGTTTATTTAGCAGTCAATCCTGGATATTATTTTAAATAAAAACAAAGTGCTGGAAATACTCAGCAGGCCAGGCAGCATCCATGGAGAGAGAAGCAGAGTCAATGCCCCAGGTCTGCAACTCCCCATCAGAACTGGCAAAGGCAAGAAAAGCACTAGGCTCCAAGCAAGTGAAGTGGGGGTGACAGTGGGGAAGGGAACAAAAGGGAGGGCAGGAAAGACAGAATTGGAACCACTAACTTGTTACAGTGCAAACAACAATGATGCCGTGGGAAAAAGGCAAAGAGTGCGCAGGTCCAGGAAGAGTGCCAACGGCAGAACAATGAGCAGCTCCGTCCAAAAGCACGTGAAAAACAGGCACATGGCAATGTGCTGTTTTTATTAGGGGAATACATTTGAGTTCAATAGAGTTGTTAATGCGTTTCAAGTTAAAGAACATTGCAGAAAAAATGCTTTATGAACTTAGTACATGCATTTGTAATCTCTCTACCTCTCACTTATACTGTACATTTCCTTTTGTGTTTCAGGTTCAGGGACTCTGTTCACCTTGGCTTTGCTGGCCATTACCCAGGCCATCGCCCTTAAGCACTATTTGTCAAATTCTGACATTGAAAGATTAACGCAAACTTTGAAACAACCTTATTCTAATTTGGAGAATGCCTATTACACCATAGTAGGCTTGCAAAAGCTGGGGGATCAAGTACCAGATGAACAGGTAAGCAATTGCGTAAAGAGAATGTATAACCGAACTAGATTTCACTAACACAACAACAACTTGTATTGATATAGTGTCTTTAACATAAAGCATACAAGATGCTTCACAGGAGCATTATAAAACAAAATATGACTCCGAGACACACAAGGAGATACTAGGTGAGGTGACCAAAGGCTGAGTCAAGGAGCTAGGTTTTAAGGAGTATTTTAAAGGAGGAAAGCGAAGTGGAGAAGTATAGGGAGGAAATTCCAGAGCTTGGGGCCTAGACATCTGAAGGCTACCAGTGGTGAAGTGATTAAAATCGGGAATACTCAAAAGGCCAGAATTAGATGAGTGCAGATATCTGAGGGTTGTGGAGCTGGAGGAGGTTACAGAGAAGGAGGGGCGATGAGGCCATGAGGGAGTTGAAAACAAGGATGAGAATTTTAAAATCAAGACTGCTTTATTGTGAGCCGCAGTACGTTAGCGAGCACGGGTGATGGTGAATGAGACTTGGTGTGAGTTAAGAAACAGGATGTGGAGTTTTGGATGACCTCAAGTTTACAGAGGGTAAAATGTGGGAGACCAGCCAGGAGTACATTGGAATAGTCAAGTCTAGAGGTAACAAAGGCTTGAATGAAGGTTTCAGCAGCAGTTGAGTTGAGACGGGGTGAAGTCAGCCGCGTCACAGAGGTGGAAATAGGTGGCCTTAATGAATGATGCAAATATGTGGCCAGAAGCTCATCTTGGGGCCAAATATGGCACCAAGGTTGTGAGCAGACTGGTTTAGTCTCAAACTGTTCTCAGGGAGAGGGTTGGAGTCTGTAGCTAGGGAACAGAGTTTGGAGCGGGGGCCAAAAACAATGGCTTCAGTCTTTCCAATGTTTAATTGAAGGAAATTTCTGTACTGGATGTCAGTAAGCTGTCTGGTAATTTAACAACAGTGGAGGAGTTGAGAATGGTGGTGGTAAGGTAGAGCTGGGTGCCATCAGTATACATGTGAAAACTAACTGCTTTCATATGATGTCACTAAGGGGCAGCATATAGATGAGAAATAGGATTCCAGGAATAGATCCTTGGGGGACACCAGAGGTAACAGTATGGGACCAGGAAGAGAATCCATTGCAAATGATAGTCTGGTTATGATTAGATAGAGAAGAATGGAGTCAGGTTAGAGCAGTCCCACCCAGCTGGACGACAGTGGAGAGGCATTGAAGGAGGATGATGTGGTAAAGGTTGCAGACAGGTCAAGAAGGATGAGGAGGACGGAAACTTGACTGGAGGGATTCAGACCTGGAGTTCCAGGAAAGATGGCATGGTTTTGGGAGGCGACAACACGTCTAAGGACTTTGGAGAGGAAAGGGAGGTTGGAGATGGGGCAGTAGTTTGCGAGGACGATGAACTCGAGGATTGTTTTTAATACAAATCAGGATATGGATTTCTGCCTAATCCAAGATTCTCAAACTTGGGATTCTCCCTCAATGAGAAAAGTGCATGGTACCGACCAAATTATTTAACAAAACAGAAGAAGTAAATGTAAAAGTGCGGCACTTTTTAAGCGCATATAATCTGGATTAATGCTCTTCTTGCATGGAATGTACCTGCAGATCACTGTCTGTTGGAAGCTACTTGCAGGTCCCTTGCTATCATACTGTGCCTGAACATCAATGTTTTTGGATCAGTGTTTACTCTAGTCAGTGCTCAACAAATAGAACTATTATCCTCTCTGAATGGGAGACTGCTTTACCTGCAAATCCCTCCCTGGATTAATGCCCTGTATATATAATTTTGGGTCTGAGAAAGACAAAGCAGAATATTCTTTCAGTGGGGAGAGTCTAGGAGCTGTGGAAAGCAATGGAGTTTAGATTTCGGTGTACACACACATCACACAAGCTAGTGCACAACTACACAAAAACAATCACAAAGGCTAATAAAATGCTGACCATTATCTCAAGGGGTTTAAAATACAAAAAATGGAAAAAGTGATGCTTCATTTGTACATGAGCTTTGGTCTGACTGCATCGGTAATACTGCATTCAGCTTTGGGGACCAAAGCTCAGGAAAGATATATTTAAAGGAACATAGCACAGTTTTACTGGAATGATACTAGAGCTCAAGAGTTAACTTAGGTGGAAGGGTTGCATAAACTTGATTTGTGTTCCCTACAGTTTAAATGGTTAATGGGTGACCTGAATGAGGTGTTTAAAATTATAAAGGGCTTTGATATGGTAGATACAGAGAAACTATTTCCTCTGACAGGTGAATTCGGACCTAGGCTAGTTAGGAGTCAAATTAGGAAGCATTTTCCCATGCGCAGGGTAGTGGGAGTCTGGAATTTTGTAGGTAAGGGTATCAAAAGATATGTATAAAGTGAGGGTAAATGGAGTTGAGGTACAGATTAGTCATGATTTAATAGGTTGAAGAAACCGGTGCAAGGATCTGAGTGGCATATTGCTGTGCCTCTTTTCCTATGTGACTGACACTAATGCATTAGTCCTCATCAATCTCTGCAGCCTTCGACATGGTTTGCCATGCCAACTTCCCTCAACACCTCTTCTATTGTCCAGTTGGACTGAACTTATTTGGTTCTACTATTACTGATATGTCATAACCACTGTTTCTCTAGCAAAGACTTCTGCTGCCTTTGCAATATCATGGAGTTATCCTCTGACCCCTCCCCTTCCTTATCTCCATACTTTGTTACATCATCTGCAGACATGGGGTCAGTTTCCACGTCTAAGCTGATTACACCCAACTACTGCACCTCTCTAGAACCTCTATCAATCCCTCCACTATGTCTGTTTTGTCAGACCACTTGTTTGAAATCCTGCCTTGCTATTCTTTTTCCATTGGTTCTTTCCCCCTTCCCTTGGTGTTTTTTTTCTTCAAAGATGCTTTCTAATTCCATTCACACATTTTGCATGTTACCTGTATGGAGAAAATTAAAGCATTGGTTGGCACTGTGGCATGACACTTTGGAACACCATTATGTTGCTGAGTTACCATTCCCAGATTGAGGATCCTATATGTGCATTGATCATGCAAACATACGAATTAGGAGAAGGTGTAGGCCACTCGGCCCCTCGAGCCTGCTTCGGCATTCAACAAGATCATGGCTGAACTGATTGTAACCTCAACTCCACATTCCCACCTACCCCTGATAACCTTTCACCCCCTTGCTTATCAAGAATCTATCTACCTCTGCCTTAAAAATATTCAATGACTCTGCTTCCACTGCCTTTTGAGGAAGAGAGTTCCAAAGACACCCAACCTCATATTCTCCTCATCTCTGACTTAAATGGGCGACCCCTTATTTTAAACAGTGTTTCCCTAGTTCTAGATTCTCCCACAAGAGGAAACATCCTTTCCACAGCCACCCTGTGAAAACCCCTCAGGGTCTTGTATGTTTTAATCAAGTCACCTCTTACTCTTCTAAATCCAGCGAATACAAGCCTAGCCTGTCCAATCTTTCCTCATAAAACTACCCACCCATTCCAGGTATTAGTCCAGTAAACCTTCTCTGAGCTGCTTCTAACGCATTTACATCCATCCTTAAATACTATACACAGTACTCCAGATGTGGTCTCACCAATGCCCTGTATAACTGAAGCATAACCTCCCTACTTTTGTATTCAATTCCCCTCGCAATAAACAATAACATTCGATGAGCTTTCCGAATTACGTTGTACCTGCACACTAACCTTTTGTGATTCAGTCACTAGGACACCCAGATCTCTCTGCATCTGAGCTCTGCAATCTCACCATTTAGATAATATGCTTTTTTATTCTTCTTGCCAAAATGGACAATTTAACATTTTCCCACATTATAATCCATTTGCCAGATCTTTGCCCACTCGCTTAACCTATCTATATCCAGTTGTAGCCTCCTTATGTCCTCTTCACAACTTGCTTTCCTGCCTACCTTTGTGTTATCAAATTTAGCAATCATCCCTTCAGTCCCTTCATCCAAGTCATTTATATAAATTGTAAAAAGTTGAAGCCCCAGCACTGACACCTGTGGCATGCCACTCGTTGCATCTTGCCAACCAGAAAATTACCCGTTTATGCCTACTTTCTGTTCCCTGTTCGCTATCTTCTATCCATGCCAATGTGTTACCCCTGATCATAATGGTTGGTGACTTGCTGAGACCCCTGAACTGAACTAATAAATCAAGCAAGTCCAGGGTGTACATATGCAGTTAGATAAGTATTCTGGAGTTAGCCAGAACTCAGCCATTGTCCACACATTTTGGGTATTCCTATTCTGCATCATTGCTGCTCTTGATGTTGGAAGCCAGGAAACCGTTTGTATGCTTTCTCGTATTTAAAGAGATGGAGAAAGAAAAATGCTTTCTTTATTCTGGGGTCGTGTGTGTTGCTCACAAGGCCAGTATTTATTCCCTACCCCAAGTTGCCCTTCAGAAGGTGGTGGTGAGCTGTCTTCTTGAACCACTGTAGTCCATGTGGTAAAGGTACTCCCACAGTGCTGTTAGGGAGGGAGTTTTCAGATTTTTGTCCCAGTGACCATGAAGGAACAGCAATACATGTTCAAGTTAGGATAATGTGTGACTTGCAGATAATGGCATTCCCACATACCTGCTGTCCTTGTTATCCTAGGCAGTGGAAGTCACAGGTTTGTAGTCCAAAATAAAGCCAACCCAAGTTACACAACAAGCAGTTACTACCAGCACCTGAAATTAATGTTTGAATTGACCTTTTTCTATCACTATAGGTAGTTATTTCAGAATTTTCAGTGACATTATGGGCATCCTGTCCAACATCTGGAAAATGATATGTCTCAGATTTTTTGAAATAGTCTTTGGGCCAAAGACCTTACTTAAGGGTTACCACCCCCCCCCCCCCCCCCGGACTCCCCCAAATGTCGCTAATACAGAATGATGGCCACTTTTAGTTTAGAGATACAGCACTGAAACAGGCCCTTCGGCCCACCGAGTCTGTGCCGACCATCAGCCACCCATTTATACTAATCCTACACTAATCCCGTATTTCTATCACATCCCCACCTGTCCCTATATATTTCCCTACCACCTACCTATACTAGGGGAAATTTATAATGGCCAATTAACCTATCAACCTGCAAGTCTTTGGCATGTGGGAGGAAACCGGAGCACCCGGAGGAAAACCACGCAGACACAGGGAGAACTTGCAAACTCCGCACAGGCAGTACCCAGAATCGAACCCGGGTCCCTGGAGCTGTGAGGCTGCAGTGCTAACCGCTGCGCCACTGTGCCGCCCAAATGCTGGGTGAAATAAGAAAAACACAAAAGGTAATTAGAAGGCTTGCAATTTTTATGTTCAAGGAAAACTGATTAGCCTGAAGAACAGCTTTCATAAGCTAAGAGTTTTGTAGATCCAGTATCGGTAATGTGTTACGATGGTGCTTTTTGGGGGAGTGGGGGTGGGCGGTGGGTGGCGGTGGCAGTTTGTCCATGATTGCATTTTAATCATTTACTTTTGTTTTCTTATCAGTGTCTGTAAAGATTAGTTTTGAGAGTTAACCAGATATCTGATTCACAGACTCATACCTTAGCAATTTTAGAACCATAGTAACTGATTCAGTTTCTGTTAGCTTATTAAAACACATTAAGCAATAAACACTATTCTCTCTCGATACTTAAATAGAAAGAATTGTGCCAGTAGTAAAAGGTTATTTCTGAATCTGTTTTTTCCAATCAGGCTGCTTGTAACTTTTTGAAATCACAAGTGGACTCCAGAAATGTTGATTCCCTTTTTTATGCTGCTGAAGCAAGTCAAGCCCTATCTAGCTGTGAGGTAAGTTATGCAGAAAATAACTTTATGAAGAAGTGGTTTATTTTAGTATGAAAAATATAGAAAGTAATTTCCCTGAGTTAGTGAGCTTTCTACAGACCCATTCACACTACCTATAAATTGAGAAGTAGCAGTAGTGTAGGAAAGCTGACGTTCTAAACTATTTCTGCAATTGTGTCATTATCCAGTAGCATGTAAGCACTGATACTGGTTTTACTATCAACATGTTTGTACCAGCAGATATAATAGTTTAGATTTGGAGGTTTCATGGTGCTTACACTGCCAACTTTACATTGAGTGGCCTCCATATTGTTTCCATAGTTGTGGAAAGTTAGTATAACAGGGTTTACAGTCCATAGTGGACTATTTCCATGTAGAAACAGAATAATGTCACTGCATTTGTAGTAGTCTTCATGCCTGGGACACAACTTCTGATGTATAATACTATATTTATGTTGGAGTGCAGTCTATTAACTAAGGCTGCAGTCCCTTTATTTCATAAATGTATGTCTCTATCCTGCTGAAACATAGAGGAATGATGGTGTCCTAAATGGCCTGACAAATGGAAGAGAGTGTAACCTTGAATGACTGTCAAACAAGTAGGAAGGGCAATAAGCAGATACTTATTTTTTCTTTCCAAAAAAAATGCTTTCACAGATTACAGTCAGCAATGAAACCAGAGATCTCTTGTTAGCAGCAGTGAGCGATGATTCTTCGATTACCCAGATTTACCATGCGGTGGGAGCTTTGAGTAACCTTGGCCTTCCTCTGGCATCTCGGGATGTTCTCGGAGCCCTTGCTGCTCACATCTCTAAAGATGATGGTTCCTTGGGGTATGTCATTCTTTGTATTTGTTATTGGAGAATGCTAGAAATTTAAGGCAGTCTGTTCCTCTGGAACCCATGTATAAATCAGTTCCTTTACAAGTCAGTTGCTGATAATTCCATAAATTTTTATGTACCAAGAGTGTGTGTGTTTTTAACTACCTTGCAAAGAAACTACATATGTGAGTTTTTAATCTTTTAATAATTATCTCATATAACCATCAAGTGCAGAAGGAGGCCTTGCTCAGTGAGACCATAATGAAGGTGAATGTGTAAAGGAAAGTGTAGGGGGACAGAGGTGTGTAACTTCTGGCCCTGACCTCTGAAAATCCAATCCTTGAAGCCCAGCCAATTCAGCTGTTTTTGTGCTTCTATTTCTTAATTGCTGGTTTGTCCTGCTTGAATTTTGTATGCCTGGAAGTGGCTATTCATAGTATTGTCGTCTTATTGATTGATAGTCCAAAGTTAGAACACCAAGATCTATTAATAGCCCATTGAGATAAATGCAAATGAATAAGAATGCATGGATTTAAACTATATATAGCCCCTAAGGTTTGACACCTAAGTGGTCCTTGAAGGTAAAAGTATGGACACTTCTAGAGTTCGGAATACTGTTCTGAGACTGCAGATGTCATTAAGGCAAAGAGAAGGGAGTTATGCTTTACTCTGCTTCCAAACTATCAGTACCACACTGAGACTGAATTCAAAAAGTAGGAAAGTATTCCATTCTTTTGAAGTGTACAAAGGTTATCTGAAAATGATGGAAAAAGTAGTTTTATCCAAATAGTACAAAAAGTGCCAGAAATAATTATTTTGCAATCTCAAACTGAGTGTCTCAATAAAATGACTGTAATCCAAGACCTTTCCAACCTTTTGATATACAGTAATAGTGTTGGGATTACAGATACATTAACATAGTCTGATTATTCTGATTTTTTTTTCAGTATGTTGTGTTATGAGTTTGCAGGGTCATTAAATGGAGCCTCTTCTGGTCACCATGACTCTCTCCAATGTACAGTAATGGAATTAGATTGCAGATACATGATTGGAAACTTGTGGTTATATTTGACATGATGAAAATTGAATGAAAATCTGTTACCGTATAGGTTGAATCTTTAATTAGCACATCAAGTACAGAAGAATGGACCTCTTAAAATTAGACAGCCCTGAGTATGGTTTTCTTCTTTACAGAATTATCCATGCATTGTTTGCAGCTTCCTATCTATCTCAGCAGGCTGATCTAAGAAGCATCGTAGAGGAGATTGAGGTAAAAATTTGGTTTCAGAGCTGTTTTTTGACAGATTGAAAAGCAAAACTCACTTGAAGCGAACGGGACAAAAATGTTGATTTCAAATTTGTTAATGTATAGAGTTATGATCCCCGTGGAGATCGCAAACCAAAGTCCAATCCACCAACTGACCCCAATTTGGAAAAAAACCAAACTGACAAGATTTCACTTTTATAAATTTTACTTTAACACTCAAACCAAAACCAACAAAAATTAAACATGAACTAACAGTTAAATCACAGTCAATGTGTATATGTGTGTGTATATATAGCTTAAAGATTATACTTTAATCAGAGGCAACAAAGATAGATCTCTCAATTCTTTTGCATAGTCCTCCCAGCAAAGATAGCACCAATTACAGCCACAGAGTCTGTCGGGTCTTTGAACTTTTCAAGTAGATCTACAAATTCCATTTTCCAAGATGCAAACACCGATTTCCATTTGATAGTTCCCCTGCTATCCAAACTTCACGGATACCACCTCTACCAAAACTATGCACCCTTCCAGAACCTCTGTGGTTTCTCACAATAGTCCTGATGGTGTAGCACCACCAGTGTTGCCTTAAGTAGCTCTTTAAATCACCAAAAATAGCTGTAGCAGCTCGTTCCAGTTCTGATGAAAGGTCACAGACCTGAAACGTTAACTCTCCTCCTTTCTCCACAGATGCTGCCTGACCTGCTGAGTATTTCCTTTTGCTTTTATTGTAGCGACTTGTACTTGGCAAGGGCCAGCAACCAGAAGACAGATCCCAATTACAGCAGCTTTGTCTCTTTTATAAAACACCAGTTTGCTGTTTCACCTTCACACACTGCAGAGCGATCTTCTAAACTGAAACCTGAGCTCCAGTCACATGTCGCTGGTCACACCTCTGATCATAGGACTAATTGTTTTAAATGGTTTCATCCAGTTGTGATCTCCTGAACTCTGAAGCTTTGTTTTTTTTTCCCAGTAAATGCCTGTCTCAGGGAAAACAGAAGCTTTGAATCCCAAAGTCAGTGCCTGGCAGTGCATTCAACAGTTCAACTGTTCAAATGGCAGTCTGCACACTTGGACTGTGTCACAGTAGATGAGGTTTTGACACTAGACATTAGTGATAAGGAGGTTGCATTTTGGCTTTTGATAAATTCTTTAGAAGTATTTAGCATAAAATATTCCTCTTTGCAGGATAGATAATGAAACTCCGACTACAAACAATAGAACAAAGATTGCTATAGTATATATAATGGCTTTAGAAGCCATATAAGAATGTATATTATTTGACGGCATATATGTGTGTATTTCTGACCAGTTGGATAAATGTAGTTCATATGTTTGCGTTTTTAAACAACTGATTACTTGAATTTGACCAGAACTAAGCTTTGTATTTGTTTCAAAAATGTTTAACATAGCTGTGTGCATCCGTCCATTTTGTTAACTACTTTATATTCAACATTACAATGCCAACCATTGTATTTCCCTTTATAAATATAATTAGATCTACAAATTTGGTCAGTACTACAAGTATACAAATCACCTACAGCAGAATTTACAGCGTGCTGTCAATTATTATACTTTTGTGACATAATCCGTTGAGCCATTTTCTCTATACAATAATAATTTCCCAGATGCTCCCAAGTCCATTTACAGTTTCCAATTTGCTTGTTACCTTAGTTTCTTAAATATATGAATTAGCTCTATTGATGGAACAACCAAACTAGTGGAACTCCCATAGCACAAAGTAATCAAGCTTATTTCAAGGCAGAAAACTAATTTGGATGATTCATAGTTTGCCTTGTGCCTCTGGAGGCTTCGCTATTCATATCTTATTGAAACTGAAACAGAACCTTGGCTTTTTTTAAAATATGAGGTGAGATTTAGTTGTCTCCTTCGTAAAGGGGCCATTATAGGAGAGGTGACACTTTTGATTATTTCAGTGCTATATCTTTCAGATTTATCATAGAACTGAGATTAAGCTTTTTTTACTCAGCAACAGGATAGAAATTTGATATAGTTCAGTCAAAGATCAAGCATTTTTGTGACGTATTCCTTTGTAAATATGTTTGCTATGGGTAACTTGGATTTCAGGATTTATTTTAACTTTTTAACAATATTTATTTTGTTCTGTGTTTCAGACTCTTGTAGGTGAGCCCTAGGTCCCTATGCCCTACACTATTTTCACATGTCCTGATACCTAAGTAAAATTAATAGTGTGTTTGGGAAACAAACCTTTTACTAGGTATATCCCTTGCCTTCACTGGATCTTCCTTGTTTTCAGCAGATGGCAAAATAATGCTGCACTGGACTTTGTTTAAGGCTTTCACTGCCAAACAAATTTAGTAAACAGTTACAAAACAAGTGACAAATACATTTTACAACAATTGTTCAAATTCTTTAGATTATTTATAATTAAAAATTAATAGTAACCTCTTCACTAAACAATACTGAAATTATTTTTTCTTTATTTGGTTCTTTCTGCTCGCCAGCCATGGAAGTTATCTGACTTAACTAGCTCTCTGTGCGCAAGTTTCAGGCACTCTGATTTGGAGTGGAAAAGCAGGCAGAAAGAACTACCAGGATTTTGAGAATTTAACTGAAATTTAAAAGCAGCTGCAAATCAAATGCATACTTGAACAAATTGCACAACATGTTGATAAATTTTAAGAAAACCAAAAGATTATTGTAACAAAAATGAGCCAGAACATTCTTTTGGGAGTAAAGCCTATTTTTAGCCCTTGTAGACTGCGATAGAAGCTGATACAATGCAAATTCTTAACAAATAAATGCTTTATTTTTGTTATAGTAACCTTAGTATTTTTGAACAGGGTTCTTCAATGATGGGAAGGTGTTGATTCTGTTGCATAGTTTCTAGTTATTCTCTGTGTTCTCTATCCTTCTGCCTACCCCCTACTGTGAAATTCATGGCATGCTTGCTTAGGCCAATCAGCATCAACACCATTCTTTAGTTCTTCCAAAGTTGGTAAGACTCTTACCATTAGCAGGGGAAGCCAGAGTGCTAAATCCAGTACTAATAGCAACCTTACACTACTAGTGAAAGCTTATTCAAAGGCAGACTTCATAGAAGCAGGGTGCGACACAGATGATTCCATAACTTTTTCTGAAGAAATTCAGGTTTTTTTCAAATTTTATAGTCTGTATTTGTCTTTAACATTGTTAATCTCCTATTTAAACTTAAGAGTAACTTTTTTGCGAATGGAAAGCAGTTTCCATTTCACAATGGTCAGTGTTGGGTCCCTTGCTGTTTGTGGTATAATAATGATTTGGACTTAAATATGGGAGGCGTGATTGGGATATCGCAAACATTGATGAAGAAGATAACAGTAGACTCCAGAATTATATCAATGGTTTGGTTGAGTGGGCGGAAAAGTGGCAAACGGAATTCAATCCGGAGAAGTGTGAGGTAATGCATTTGGGGGGGGCAAACAAATCAAGGGAATGCTCAACAAACGGGAGGATATAGAGAGGGGTAGAAGAAGTGAGAGACCTTGGAGCGCAAGTCCACAGGTCCCTGGAGATGGCACGACAGGTAGATAAAGTCGTGAAGAACGCATATGGAATGCTTTCCTTTATTGGCTGAGGTATAGAATACTAAAGCAGAGATGCAATGCTGGAACTGCATAAAACGCTGGTTAGGCCACAATTGGAGTATTGCGTACAGTTCTGGTCACCACATTACAGGAAGGACATAATTGCTTTGGAGAGAGTACAGAGAAGATTTACAAGAATGTTGCCAGGGCTTGAAAATTGCATCTATGAAGAAAGATTGGATAGGCTAGGGTTGTTTTCCTTAGAACAGAGGAGGCTGAAGGGTGACTTAATTGAGTTGTACACAATTGAGGGGCCTAGGTAGAGTAGACAGGAAGGATCTGTTTCCCCTAGCGGAGGGGTCAGTTGCCAGAGGTCACAGATTTAAGGTGATTGGTAGAAGGATTAGAGGGGACATGAGGAAAGACTTTTTCACCCAGAGGGTAGTGGGTGTCTGGAATTCGCTGCCTGGATCGGTGGTGGAGGCGGAAATCCTCAACTCATTTAAAAGGTACCTGGACCTGCACCTGAAGTGCTATAACCTGCAAGGCTATGGACCAGGTGCTGGAAGGTGAGATTAGAATGGACGGCTAGTTTTTTTAACTGGCGCTGACATGTTGGGCTGAATAGCCTCTTTCTGCCTTGTAACTTTTCTATGGTTCTAGATTTTAAACTTCATACCGATATATCAGACAAAAACTGCTGTTGAATGTATACAGTAAGATAAAACCGGTTCAATTAAAAAAATGTTACTTTAAAAAAAAATTGGTATCTGATAAGGCATGTACTTCCTTCTTTAGGATCTCGTTGCACGTCTTGATGATTTGGGAGGTATTTATCTTCAGTTTGAGGAGGGGTTAGAAACAACAGCTTTGTTTGTGAGTGCTGCATATAAGCTGTCTGACCATGCTGGAATGGAGCCAGCAATCAAAGAGGTAAGCACAGTGAAACTGAAGAAACCAGGCATATTGTAGAGCGAATGCCAAGTTCACTTTAAAAAAAAAATCTAAGCGTACTTTTTATAGTTGTATTTCAAACATCCACACACATTTTGTGAAGACGCTGTACATTTTTATTATGTAAGGAGAAATGCATTTGTACATCTAGGTTTCTGGAATATTTTGTTTAATGTACTCTCGACATGGGATGTGTATATGTATGAATATGGAAAAAATGAATGCTTTTTAGATAGCCTTTCATAACTATGTCCCCCACCCCACCACGCTCCCCTTTCTCAGTTTCTCCGGTGACATCGGGTACAAGGAAGAACATATATAGCTCCAGTCATTTTAGTGAGACTAGAATTTTGGAGCAGCCTGCAAACTGACCTGGAGCCATCCAATTTGGGAAAACTACTTAGTGAAATATAAATATATATATAAATAAAAGTACCAATAGTTTGATTCATAAATAATGTGTTTTCACTCCAGTCTTCTTATAAGAAAATTTACAAAAATCATAGTGAAAATATGTACGCTGCTGGAAAAATGTGACTCATGATCTGGAGGCACCGATTCAAAATGTTAATGGTCATTTTTGTGATATCGCTGACCCTGCTCAATTTGCTTACAGATCAAGTTATTCTACCTCCTGGATCATGGTGCACTGATCGAAATTGTAGTAACTTGGTCCTTCCTGTTTAGTGTAGTGAAACCACTGTAATTTGTCAGTCTTGACACTATGGTAGCAGTTTTGCCTCCAAGCCAGAAGGTCACAAGTTCAAGCCCCACTCCGAAGCCTAGAAATGCACATAGTTCTCCAATTTTGGTCGCACTAAGGTTTTATATAGATTCCCCATTTCGGCCACTAGCTTTGGGCCTGCTTACTGTCCATCCATCACTGCTTTGTACAGGAGAAAGAGAGCCTAGACTGGTAGCTGAGCCATAGTCCTGAGATTCATTTAATTTGTTTGGATGGACAGGCATTTACTCAGCCACAAGAATTTCAATAGATTTATGGTGTTATATTACTTGTGGTTAAAAATTATACACAAAAAGTAACCATGTCATTCTAGCTAGAATCACTGTTTTTAACTGTTGGTCATATTAAATATTGCTTTGGATGATATGCATATTTTATAAGGGTGTGCAGAATAATTCATTGATTCTGATCTGCAGACTATTAAGGTAAATAGATCACTGGAATACCAAGATATTGTGTTGATCAATCAGTTTTTTGGTTTTATGCATGTCAGTTAATCTGCAAAATTCAGATTTGTTCTTTTTAATTTCAGGATCAAGTCATTCAGCTTGCTAATGCTGTTTTTAGTAAGAAACATTTTACCATACTGTCTGAGGCATTCAGCATTGCCTGTGCTGCTGCAGCTTTGTCCCATAATCAGTACCACATTCCAATTATTGTGGTAGCTGAAGGAATTGCCTCTGTTTCCCATAAGAAGCCCAGCCTGAAGGTAACTTCTGTTAGATCTGCATATCTTGAGTTAGCTTAGTTCAGCTTTTGTAAAAGTAACTTCATTGTCCAAACTGAAGTGTTAGGAATTTGAATCTATTTTGGTACCTTCTCTTGTTTAGTTGCTTCACTAGCTGCCACAAATAATCTGAACATCTTGAGAGTTGATTCTCACTACCTATATTGACTTGTACATTAAAATAAAAGCAAAATACTGCGGATGCTGGAAATCTGAAACAAAAACAAGAAATGCTGGATTCACTCAGCAGGTCTGGCAGCATCTGTGGAAAGAGAAGCAGAGTTAACGTTTCGGGTCAGTGACCGAAGAAGGGTCACTGACCCGAAACGTTAACTCTGCTTCTCTTTCCACAGATGCTGCCAGACCTGCTGAGTGAATCCAGCATTTCTTGTTTTTGACTTGTACATTAATGTGCCTGAAGTGGAAAGATGCAACAATAATATCCCTTTGTGGCTGAACCAGATATTTGTGCCTGTTGCAAATATATTCAATTTCTCTGACGGTGAACCACTACTACACATGATGAGATGAGACATAATATATTTGCTTTATTAGATGAACATAAAGCAAAATTATGATTGGATTCACTTATTTCAATTAATACAATTTGTCTTCACATAATGTAAAATCATGAACACATTACACTTCCCTACATCAGTGGGTCATCTTACTTACCTAAAACAGAATAACTCTTTTGCATTTGGTCTGTGCAATCACCTGCCTTTAATTCAGGTTGCCTTTTCTGGATCCTCTCTGCCTCAGCAACTTCCCCACATCTCTCTCTCTCTCCATATGTTTTCTAGCACATTGAATTTGAAGTTGTTTTGATTATCAGTCAAGTTAATTAATTGTTTGTTGTTTGGATCTGGGGAAAACGACTTCTGTTTAACATATTAACCACTTTAAAGCATTAAAAGTAATGTTTAGTAATTAAAATAATAGACTTTGCTAAGGCCAGCCATTTCTTTAACGTAATAAAACACCCCGAGGCGTTTCACACAGGCATTATGAAACAAAATATGACACTGAGCCACACACAGATATTAGGGCAGATGACCAAAAGCTTGTTCAAAAAGGTGTGTTTTAAAGGAGGAAAGCATGGTAGAGAGGTGGAGAAGTTTAGGGAGGGAATTCCAGACAAGGCCTGGACAACTGACGGCATGGTTCCCAGCGGTAGAGTGATTAAAATCGGGGGTGCTCAAGAGGCTGGAATTAAGGAGCACAGATATCTTGGAGGGTTGTAGGGCTGAAGGAGGTTACAGAAATAGAGGGGGCAAGGCCATGGAGGGATTTGAAAGCAAGGATAAGAACTTTAAAATCAAAGCAGTGTTTAACTAGGAGCCAGTGTAAGCCAGCGAGCACAGGGATGATGAGTTTAATGGCATTTGGTGCGAGTTAGGACATGGGCAACAGAGTTTTGGATAACCTCAAGTTTAAGGAAGGTAGAATGTGGGAGGCTGTGCAGGAATGCTTTGAAATAATATGGAGGTAACAAAGGCACAGATGAGGGTTTCAGCAGCAGAAGACTGAGGCGAGGCAGAGGCGAACAATGTTAAGGAGATGGAAATAGGTGGTCTTAGTGGTGGAGCAGATATGTGCTTGAAAATTCATCTCTGGATCAAATATGACACTGAGGTTGAAAACAGTCTAGTTCAGCCTTAAACAGTTGCTGGGGGAGGAATGGAGTTGGTAGCTAGGGAACAAAGTTTGGAATAGGGACTGAAAACAATGTCATCAATCTTTCCAGTATTTAATTAGAGAAGATTCTCGCTTATCCAGTATGTGAGATAAGCAGTCTGGACACTTTAGAGACAGTGGAGGGATGGTCAGTTTGAGCTTGGTGTTGTCATTGTACATGTGGAAGCTAATGTTTTTGGATGATCTCGCTGAGGGGTGGCATATCGATGGGAAATAGGAGGGGCCCAAAGTTAGATCTTTGGGGAACTCCAAAGGCAACTGTGCAGGAATGGGAAGAGAAGCCATTGATAGCGATTCTCTGGCTACGATTAGATAATCTTTTGTTTCCTTGCTTGTTATTACTTTTGCTTTCTTCCTTTCCACTTTTGTTTTCTCTCTCTTCATTTTAATTTACTTTATTTCTCTTAGTCCCTTTTCACTCTGCATAATAAACTTTCTAAAGTTTATATAACAAAAAATACAAAAGCTACAACAGGTATATACTCAGTACAATGTTTTCTTGTTTTTTCACAAAAGCACTCATCAATTTTACCTGAATAAAACTTTTGAAAATTGTCCTGTATTTTCTTTCTTCAAATCGTTTTTCAAAAAGCAGCTGAGCAATACAGGGCATTGGTGAGACCACATCTGGAGTACTGTGTACATTATTGGTCTCCTTATTTAAGGAAGAATGTAAATGCATTGGAAGCAGTTCAAAGAAGGTTTACTAGACTGATACCTGGAATGGGCGGGCTATATTATGAGGAAAGATTGGACAGGCTAGGCTTGTATCCGTTGGAATTTAGAAGAGTAAGAGGCGACTTGATTGAAACATACAAGATTCTGAGGGGTCTTGACAGGGTGGATGTGGAAAGGATGTTTCCCCTTGTGGGAGAATCTAGAACCAGGGGTCACTGTTTAAAAATAAGGGGTCACCCATTTCAGAATGGTGATTAGAAATTCTCTGAGGGTCTTGAGTCTTTGAAACTCTCTTCCTCAAAAGGCAGTGGAAGCAGAGTTTTTGATTATGTTTAAGTCAGAGCTAGATATATTCTTGATAAGCAAGGGGGTGAAAGGTTATTGGGGGTAGGTGGTAATGTGGAGATATCAGTTCAGCCATGATCTTATTGAATGATGGAGCAGGCTCGAGGGGCTGAGTGGCCTACTCCTTATTCGTATGTAAATATTTCAGCAGTTCATATGACTTAAGTACACTACACATGTGCAAATTGCACAATTGCCAATCTGGGCAAAAAATATCAAGTTCATTCCCTGGCTTTTGGGAGAGTTTAAGGCCTTCAAGTGAAAACAGTCATGAAGCCATTAAACAGCCCAAAAGCAATGGATTAGTTTAATCTTCTTAACTTTTTATGATTTTTGAATAAAAATGTATTTTGAAAATTAGCATGTACAGTTATCAAAACAAAATAGCAGCCAACACATTTTTCTGAAAGGATTTTAAGTGACTTGTAGTCTTGTGTGATAGAAACGTGTGTTCAGATTAAAATGAGAAATCTTTTTAAAGCACCATCTAAAGCCATGATAGGGAATCATACTAGCTAACTTGACATTTGAATATTGGAATCTGAGGATTCCCATGGCCCATGTGTGATTTCAACATGTTGGGTAGATTCTAGATCGATATAACCAAATATAAATAAGATATATATTCTCAAAGATTGTCGCTGACAATAATTGATAAATTTCCAGAAAGCCAAAGTGATATCACAGTAGCAACTATGTTTTTAATACGACATGCACTTGGAAAGCTTTGCCTACTCTTGTTGCCCCACAAAATGAGAGCAAATTTGTAGAACCAATCCTGGCTCAGAAGCTCACTGTTTCATCTAGTTTTGGAGCAACATTGATGGTGACTAGGGAGGAACCGGTAAACCGTTTTGGACCACATTTCAGGTCAAAGAAGAATATGTGGGAGCTGTGAGCACCTAAGGATAAGAATCATCTTGGAAACTTTTAAAGTGTAAAAGACTATCTGGAAAAAAATTGACATTAACTTTGCAAAGTTATGCTATATTATTTCCATCCTTTTTTTAAAAAAAAGATGTGGATCCATCTGGCCAAATGACTCACCATTTAAATGCTTGGTAATTTCAACGCCGAATGAATATATTGAATAACTGTTCCATGACTGTAGGAAAGCGATTGTACTTTACACTTGTTCAGGTCACTGAACACAATTGATAGCTCTTTTATGGATTGAGTGTTAAATTGGAGAAATTAATATTGTATCGTGTACATCTGTTTTTGATATTTAAACGTAAATGATGGGAAGTTTAATTGGAACAAATAACCTGTGTATGGTGGGGTTTCAGGGTGAAAGTGGTGATAATTACATTTCATTTAGGTTACAACTTAAACAAATACGTTTTGTCAACGGGAACATTTTTTACTGGATTCTCTGTGCTCTTGGTGTCTAGGGAAGCCATTTCTGATACAAAAATGTAACCATAGCATCGAGCTGATTGGACAAAGGACAATTCAGTTCAGTGCACATGGTGTACCTTAGAAATTCATCTTCTATGTCAATAACAAGTAGCCAATTGTGTTAATCTGTGCCTAAGATATATTTTCAAAGCGACAGCATTTGGCTTGCAGTTAGAAGCTATCTTTGAAATGTATTCCCACTGGCCTATCTGAAATCTTGTCTTTTAATTTTTCCTTCCTCTACTTGTTTCCAGTTGCGTGTAACGAATGTCTTATCCCAGAGTCTGACTTCAGCTGATGTTCAGCTTGAATATGCCAAGTCTGTTTTGGCAAAAAACACAGTTCTTCAGCAATCATCCTTTGTTTCGAAAGGGTAAGAATGAAATTTCTGTGGCTAGTGCATAACAATAATTTTCTTTGTCTCTGTAGACTACATGAAATGATTAATATCAAATTATATCATGTCAAGGTCACACTGTTGTAAATGTAAGGGTGTTTGTAATGATTTTGGTTATAGGTAGTCTGAATCCCAATTAATACTGGGTGGGAGTCTGTGACACGGTACTGAACTTCATTAAAGAGGCAATAAAGCATCGCTGATTCTGAAAGTAGAAAACTTGAACTGTTCTAGTAGGTGGCACTGCTCCAATATTATGGTTAAGGAATGTACCAGAACACAGGGGGCATTAAATATCTGGCCCTTCGTGCACCTAACGTGAACATTTTTGAGGCGGGCATTAGTTACCTTGAGTACCATACCATAAAATCAATTGCCTTAAAGTTTGGTTCCTCTTTCTTTGTCAGGAAAATTAACATTTTGAAAGGAAAGCAATATGATTAACATATTTAAAGTTAGAACAAAATTAGATTTGCTCAGAAGCTTTATTTGGCCTCTTAAGTGCACAATTTTTGTGGAAAAATGTAATAGGTTTTAAAAAGGATGATTGCGAATCGGTCCATCTCCAAAATGGGTATATTTGAATGAGGAATTCAGAAATTTGCACCTTGTTCAGTACATCTGTGGCATGGAATATATGATGTGGGGTTCATATCTGCAACTCCTACCCAAGTTCCTGAACTGAAGCCATAGTACCTGTGGGAGGCTGCAAGGAAGGATCATGCCAAAATATGTTTTCATTTATTTAGCCTGACTATGAATTAATGTCATCTGAGATTGGGAGCAGACCACCTGCCCACCCTAGTCCTGGAATGTTGCATGGCATGGTGAAGCTGTCTGATGGAATAGAAGGAAAATACTGTACTTTTAAAAAAAAATTATTCATTTCAAAATTTAAGTGTGCATACATTTTTGCTATTCTATTGGAACTGCCATATTTCCTGGACTATAAGACGCAGCTGTATTTTAAAAGGAAATATTTGGGCATAACCTTTGGAACACAAGACACACGGCAATTTTAGGTGACTTTTCCAGAAAAAAGTGCATTTTATAGTCCACCAATTCTTCATTCTGGTAATTTCCTGTTACAGAAAGTGCAAAAAATCCCAAGCTTGGCACACATCAATTTTTCTTGAATTAATGCAGGACATCATTGACATTTTATCTACAACAAATTGCTCTTAAATATTTGACGATCAAAGGATAACATTTATTATAATGTTTTTCATTAGTGATATTTTTGAATTGAATTTTATGGACGTAAAGCCACCAAGTGGATATTATGACTTCTCTGTCATTGTGGAGGGTGATAGCCGATTTATAGGAAACCATGTGGAGGTATGTACATCATTTTAAGCAACATTGAATATTTTTTTTAAAGTGCATTCATAAATATGAAAGAATAGTTCCACTAACATTTGCCTTGATAAATCTAGTGTAATTTGTTACATTTGTATGTTCCTGATCATTGCTGCTGGACCCCAACAACTTTTCCATCCTTCTCTCGCTGGACTAAGTACTGTCCACAGCTCAACTATCTCCTTCCTTCATGTCTCTCAGCCAACCCCCTGTGTTCTCCCAGAATTTGTTTCTGTGAGTACTTCCAGATCTTAAACTTTCCCTCCCACCTTGGCTTCAGTTGTCTTTGTCTGCTGTCTCCCATTTACTAATCTTATCTCCTCTGGTTTACTACTTGCTTTAAGTTTCTTTCTCTCACTGCTATTTTCTGCCTGAATCCCTAGTCTTCACTCTTGTCACTTTTGTGTGGTTCAATATTTCCTGGACCAGTTCACTGCCTAATAGCGATATTTGTTTCTGACCTAGTATATCTTGTCTCCCATTTTGCTATGTACCTTGAGCCATAAATGTAAAAGATAGCAATTGAGAAGATCAATAAATGAGCATTTGGAAGCCATACAGAGAGATTTAAAAACATAAAGAGGAGTGAAGAGACTTGCACATGAAATGCGGGACACTTAGGAAAAGGAATCAGCGACACATAAGAGAGAGCTTTTTGCACACTAGGGGCTGAATTTTACTAGCTCTCTGACGTCTAGGGTCATGGTGGGAGCACCCAGAAAATTCTTCTGGGAGAGGCCCGTCACAACCCTTGACGCAGAGAAAACCTCGCTGTATTTTACTGTATTTACTGTATCGCTGTATTTTCAACATTAAAATGAATTGAAATTAATGAAAATCAACTAACCGTCTCCTGGCGGCCATCCCACGCTGATACTCTGGCTGCCAACCGCAATTGCTGCGCCTTCGGAATTCAGTTCGGAGTTCTGAAGCGTGACATTGGTGGGGAGGGGGAGAGGAGTGAAATCAGCAGGGGGGAGCAGGGAAAACCCTTTGTATTGGCTGTGGGCGTGGTGGGAAGGGGTTGAAGGCCAAAGGTAACGAGGTTGGATGGCGGTGCGGAAGTTCAGGTTGAGAAAGTTAATTTTGGAACGAAAGGCCCATAAACAAACATTGAGTGGGTGGTTGGAAAGGGTCTCCAGCTTTTATCTAATTTTTTAATGACAATGTTAAACACTGCCTTTAAAAATCCAAATTTCTTATTAGGCCTTGAAGCCCTTTAAAGATGGCGCCTGCACGGTGGCGCTAGGGACGGACAGCCGCCCCCTCTACGTCATTGGGGGCAGGCGCTCCGCCCCCTCCATTTAAATGAGGCCTCGCGCAAAATATCATGGGGGCTCAGCGACGGCTGCTTCGCGCGGGCAGACCGCCGAGATCACAGCAGCGCACTAGGCCTATTTGTGGGGCATGAAGGGGTGAGAATAGATCAGCAAGAAGATTGAAGGATTGAAGTGATGTATTGGTTTAAAGATGCTAACAAAATGAGACAGCAGTACAGTTCCAGGAAGCTCAGGCAATTCAATTCTTTGCGCAGTTGTTAATATTGTTAAGACCGACCGCTCAAGACAAAGCCCTCAATCAAAATATGATTCTGACTGTGGTGGGAGAAACGCACTGTTGATTCAGTCCTGTTCCCCCACAAATTGCTTAACATATCATTTTTAAACTTTCCAAATTAAAGAGAGACCCAGCCAAATTGTGCCATCTATTACCCCCCCCCACCCCCCTCCCCAAAATGAGGCTAACCAAACCAGGTGTCTTTAGATCAACAAATTAACTGTTTAATTAGAAAAGCTAAATTCTTAATCACTATCGAGATATAAACAACATTAAAAATAGAAAAAATCAGTGTCCTTGCAGATTTACGCTCCTGCCGAAGTGGACTCTTCCAACGTGGAACTACCTATGGTTGCTTGAAGTCCTCGCAGCGGTGCAGTGAGGAATAAAAGGTTCTTCAACAGTAGAACAGTCCGTAGTCCAGTTTAGCAGTTGAATTAATGCTCTTCTTTTCCAGCGATGAGCTTCAGCAATTACAGTTCAGCAGTTAAAGAAATTTGGTTATTTTCGTTTAAGAAATTAATCTCGCTTGACATCAGAATTCTGTGAGGGTATAATAAATTGGGATGAAATAAACTCAGAGAGAGCTCTCTTTTCCTTCAGTGTATGCTGGCAGGCGTCTGTTTGTCTGTTAACTGTGTCTCATAAGCCAGTTTTTCTTAAGCTAGTTTCAAACGTCTATCTGCAACATTGTATCTTTGTGCTTGTTCTCCGAATGGCTGTACCCTACAGCAATGAGAATGCATCCTTTGACACAGTCCCTAGAGCTTGCTGCCTTAAAGCAGTACTGATCCTGTTGCAGCCTTAAAGGCATACTGCATACTTTTTGGGGGGAAAAAACTACAGGATTGTAACAATATACAGAAAGAGAATAATCATTGCTCATTAGATGTCACGCTTAAATGGGCTGATTTAACTTTGCCTCTCTAGATTGTTCGATAGAGTAAGTGTGTGTGTGTGCTATGCACGAGCAGTTTTAAAGTTTCTTCAACACCTGTGGGCTTGTGTGAGTATGGAAGAAAGTGGTTGCTGTTGCAAATTATAATTTTTCAGGAGGTCAGCTGTATTTGTCAAGAAAGTAGCTTACATGAAAAAAAAATGCTTCAGCATTATTTCCCACGATGATGATTCCAGGTCATTAAAGAACTAACTGAAGATAATCATAGGACTACTTACAAATTTGCTGTTCACTGTATTTAGGACTATGATTTTGTTATTAAATAGATGCAAATTAACATTGCCACAACATATATTTTATCAGAAGATTTAATATATTTGCTGGTTGTGAAGCCCATCAAAGCACAGTCAGATCCTTCTAAATTGAATACCAGTGGCACTGGGCAAAATCAGGTTGGTCGACTTGGAGAGGTGGTGATAATGAGAAGATTGTACTTGATCTTTTTGTAACTGCTGTAGAAATATGAGAGTTGTTGAGGGATAATTTAGGGACTGTTTGAGAGTTGACAGTTTAAATTCACTGGCAGACCTATCAAATAGCTGGAGCCTGGGATATCAGCCACTACTGTCAGGCCCATGCTTTAGTGTGTTATAATGTACTTAAATGGCAAGTTTACTGCTACCTCCCAGGTCCTGCTGATTGACTTAGAGGTGACAAAATGTTGTTGGGACCAAGGAAAAAAAAAATGAGCTACCTAGCAGGGTGATGGAATTTGCAGGACTTAATTCTCTGCACCATTTGGTTTTGCAAACAGGGCTTTGAGACAGATTTTTATAATTATCTGGTCTGTAAGGCTTGTAATTTATGGTTCCTTTACTGAATTTCCTAATCATGTCTTTACTCAGAGTAGTTGAAACTGTGTCCAACAGGACACATTTATGATTGTTTGCTGATGAGTGTGAGCATAAATTGGCTGACTTGATAATGCATTGGGAAATGTTTGGATTCCATTCTGTGCAACCACTGGAAAACTTGCCATGCAAGGAAAGTAAAAGAATTAAAATGGTGTTGAACACGTACCCTTATGCTATGCTACCAAGTACTGTAATTATCAGAGCCTATTTCCAACAAGATGCAATGTTATAATAAGTGGTGCTCTGGCAGCTCAATAATATTTCATCTTTTTACTTAACCTTGCTTCTCCAGAGCATTTCTGTCCAATTTTTATCAACGCAATAATGTGCACTTACCATATTTTGACCTGTTTTCTGTAGTATTACCCTTATAAAATACTTGTTTTAAAAATGAGTAAGCTTAGAATCATCTATTGCATGTTGTAAAAAAATGACATTCCCTCAGTAACTTTTTAAAGATGAGTCTTTTCACCAAACTTGACAAGTGACTCATCTAACGCTTGCTGCTTCAATAAAATGAGTCGAAACACAAATAGGTGAAGAGGGTTTGTGATCTCTGTTCATTTCTTTGCACATTTTTGTCATTAAAATTGTTGAAACTGATAAGCACCTTGCTTCTTGTAAAAATTTGTAAATTGTCACCCACAAAAGTGTAGGCCATAATAGAATTCAGTTTTTAAAAAGTGGTTGTATTAATGTGTCATTAGAACTATATACCTATGCTGCTTTTCCTATCTGTTGACACATTTGTTGATTTATCTTAACGCCAATTCTGTTTTATAAGTGTCTAACTTATCTAACTTTTTAAATTAGCTCAAAGTCAAGGTTGCCACTGAAGTCGATATCGCTAATGTTGACCTTTCAGTAGTTGACAGGGATCAGAGCATTGCACCAAAGACCACAAGGTAAAGCAAGCAATTATTATATCTACTGAAATACTTGTAAAATTACAGCTCTGATTTCTGGAACTAATATAGTACAGTTTCTGAATTTTAAAATATGAGCATATTTAGGAATGTTTCTTTTAATTTAGTGTTTGATATTAATTCCATTAGGGTGGTTTATCCATCAAAAGCCAAGGGGCTTGTTGCTGCTGACAGCCACCAGAGCTTCGGCTTGTCATTCCAGTTGGCTGATGCGAACACTGGAGCTGAGCTTACTCCACACCAAGTATGTGCTGCACAGTTTAATGCTAGCTCTGTCTTTTTGTGACTCTTTAAATAAAAATGCATTCTTATGGGGGTCATTAGTTTTTGATTTGCAGATTTTCTGTTCTAGAACCAGAGCAAACAAATGAACGCACAAACACACTTAACCAAGACATTCCCATGTGTTCAAATTTATTTCAGGAAGAAATTTCCATTTTAATATCAAAATGACAATCTGAAACAGTACTTCCAAGGGAAAGGATTGGTTTTGACAGGCAAATTAATGTATTTAGGGGACATTGCTACTGATGATGGAAAGTCATTGACCTGAAACATTGGGCTGAATTTTACCGGTTCCCCAACGTCTGGGATCGTGTTGGGGGGGTGGGGGAGCTCGGAAAATGCCGCCAGGAGAGGTCCGGCCTGGGCATCGACGCCGGGATGGCCCCACCCCATATTGGCGGCGAGGCCTCGTGGCGGCCCCCCCCCCCCCCACCGCTCAGTGACGGGAACCACATTTAAAAATGTTAATGTTTGTAAATAAAGGAATTAATTATTTACTTTGTCGTGCCAGCCATCCAACTCCGATATTAGTCGGTGGCTGGCCATCTGATCTCTGATCAGTGAAGTATGGCAGATGCTGGGAGGGAGGGAGGTGGAGCTAAGTATATCAGTGCAGGAAGGGGGTCAAACATACCTTATTGGTCATGGGGACGATGGGAACAGGTGAAGTTAAAAGTTTGTGAACTTTGGAGGCGAGAAAGATCAGGTACACAAGCTAAGTATTATGGGGGCGGCGGGCGGGGTTAGAGGGCAAGGAATGAGTGTATTGTTATTGGTGGGGGGGGGGGGGGTTGGTGAGAGAGGGGCTGGAAACATGAATGGAATGTTACTAAATAAATTTTTTTGAACTTTCCCTTTAAAACTTTAATTTCTAATGATGGGGCTTGAAGCCCTTTAAAAATGGTGCCTGCGCAGTGGCACCAGACGCCGTTACCGGGGGCGGAGCGCCCGCCCCCTCCACATCTTCGGAGGGGGTAGGGGCGGTGTGCCCCGGCCATGTAAATGAGCTCCCGCGTTTAATATCGTGGTGGCTCCAGGGAGCAAATACTGCATGTACGCCTCGCCATCTTTGACGCTCACTGCCAAGATCGGCGGCAAGCTGGTAAAATTCAGCCCGTTAACTCTCTTTCTCTCTCTCAATGTTGCCTGAGCTGCTGAGTGTTTCTAGCATTTCCTGTTTTTATTTCAGATTTCCATCCACAGTATTTTGCTGCTGTTATAGTGTTAAACTATATCCCATGGCTGCTTTTCCTTTCAACTTAACTGAATATGCAACAGTTCTTTACAATTTTATAAAGAAACTTACCATTTCTAATGTGGTCCATTAGTGAATAGAGGATTTAAGAACTACAGACCTGAGTTTCTGAACTTTCTTTTTTGTTTAAAAAAAAAATTGCTATGGTATGCAGTACTGGAGCAGCTGTGCTTTGCCTGGTTTAAGGTTGAAACTAGTTGAGCATCAAAAGCAGAATTTCGCACAAACTGTCAGGGCTATCCACCTCCTCCCTTCACCAGTGATTGATCATCTTGGCTATAAGAACGTAAGAAATAGGAGCCACATGGCCCCTTGAGCCTTCTCTGCCATTTAGTAAGATCATAGCCAAACTCCTACATTAACACTACTTTCCTGCTCTATTCCCACCCCAACCCACAAGAAGTGTATTGGCAGTCCTTACACAATTATCTTGTCAATTGCCAAATTGTATCTGAACTGTAATTTAAAGGAATGATTTTGATATGTAATAGTGCCTTTTTTGGGTATTGAAAGCAAGTTGGATGATGGGACGGATCAAAAGGGTTGAGCAAAGCAGATTGCAGGAATTGAAGTGAGAAGTTACTTGAAAATTGATAACCCAAACTTTCCTGACATAACAGCAAGGCTTACAAGCTGCAGGGCTCTTATTTGCGGAATTATAAGTACAGTCTGCAGTAGTCAATTGTGCAAAATGCCACACTTTCTATGTAGTGATTGATTATTGTTACTCAAGTAGAATGTTGACCTTCTCAATACCTTACTCATGCATTGTTAAATGTCAGGATACAGTGTGAATTTTGTATGTTTCAGACTTTTGTACGTCTCTATAATCAGAAGACTGATCAGGAAGTGGTGTTTGTAGCTGAACCAGACAGCAAAAAAGTGTACAAGTTTGACCTGGATGTGGCTGAGAGAAAATCTGAATTTAATTCAGTCTCTGGAACGTATTCCCTCTTTTTGATAATTGGAGATGCAACAATTGAAAACCCAATTTTGTGGCACCTGGTAAGTCGGTGTTCTCCAATTGAAAACTACTTATTATTCCAAGATGTGTGTAATGGTGCTGCCAATGAAGATGACTCTACACTACAACTTTCTGACTGTTAAACTGGTTCGACATTAGAGAAAACAGTACTTTAAAATCTTGCGTTTTTTGTGTCTTTTTCTGATGCTGCTAAGTTTACACTGAAGTCATTCAAAGTAATGGCTTCATTGTAATATGGTAAATGTATGCTTCCCCACACCATCTGGTTAATTTACCATGTATTGACATTACAAAAATGTTTTACAATTGGCTGAAAGAGTTTAAACCACAATACTTATGTGTGGCTTTTCAAAAACTACCACTGTTTTATCAACCAATCCCTGTTGATCCATGTGAATTTATTTTAGTTTTATTCTTTAATGCAGATGAAGTGAAAATTAAAATAGGACTATTAACATTGTTGGGCGTACCTTTGATCTCATGGTCAATGCCTATTGTACCCAGTAAACTTCATCTATTAGAGCTCTCAATACTACACTATTAATGGTACTATTTTCTTTATCACTAAAAGGCATTTGTATTTTGAGCTTTCTTTTCCACTGCTTGAATCCAGAGAAGAGTTCACTTGTCCTGTATTCAGTGCTAATTGGTTATCTGTGAGAGGGCTAAGGGTCACAGTGCAAAAGAAGGACATGTTCCATGATTTAGGACAGTCAGAACTCCATGTGATTGAACAGTGGGTGAAGAGCTACATTATCGAGGTGGTAGGAATGGTAAGGGTTTGTCCCTAGATAAGAAAATTTAGCATTTTGGATTTTATTTTCTAATCCAAATTGGAGATCTCCAGGACAACCTGTAACACCCTCTGTTTTGGTTACCGAATACTCTTTAATGAGTCCAAGTAAATCCCTTTGTAATGTGTGGGACTATCATTGCTCTCAGTTCAGTGTGTTTTATAGGTTGTCAAGTTCCATGTTTTCCAATATTCAGAAGAAACTTAAAAAAAAAAGCACAACTGTGGTGTAAAGAAGCCAACCACTTTGGCGCCAGTGCATTTGCTATGCTGCTTAGCTACTGAAGTAAACGTTGTATAGAGTTCTATAAAGGAACTTTGTAAGTTCTTAGATACAAGTGTAAGGGCAGTGTATTTATTACTAATACTTAAATACTAAAGTTTCTTTTGTGATGTTCTGCACAAAACTGCAAAAAAATTGATTGGAGACCAGAGTTAAAGCAACTGTGTAAAGTAAGATTGTAAAGTCTTCCACTTATAAATCATTGAACACCGCGCAAAGTTTCTGATGCATCAGAATTATTATTCTGTAGCAATTATTACTGTGACAGTTGCTGTTGTCAAGCATCTTATAGTCAGTTACAATTCTTATGTCAAGCCTATGAGTACTGGGTTCTCTTTGTAGTTGTCAGTGCACTAAGTAGATTTCTAACCCACTTTTTTAACCCTTTAAGATACTCCTTAAAACATACCTCTTTGACCAAGCTTTTCATCATTTGACCTAATATCTCCTTATGTGGCTTGGTGTCGTATGTTGTTTTATAATGCTCCTGTGAAAAGCCTTGAGACCTTTTATTGCATTAAAGGAGCTATATATACATTGTTGTTTTATTCAAATATAGCATAATATGTTCAGCATTCTGGGTGATTTTGTTTGGTTACAGTAAAGCTACAATGGGAAAAATATGACCTTTATTGTATCATTCCCAAAATTAATTCTGAATTTGTCTGAGCTTTCTAGTAAAGTCCATTTTGTAGTAAATACATTTTTAAAAATCACTGGTGAAAAAATATTTTGCATGTCCTAATCTTTTTCCAGTTCTAAAGCTGTGCTTTGGCCTGCTTGACTTTGCATGAATTACTTAAATTATTTGAAATTTAATGCAAAAACAAAGAAAAAAAAGCAAAGTCAAGACATAGTGACCAAGGCTTTTTATGGTATTTTTCAGTGTAAACTTTAAATCTTAATATTTAAAGAAAAATCTATATTTAGTTTTTTTTTGTCCCCATCGTAGGCTGATGTTGCAATTAAGTTTCCTGACGAAGAGGCTCCAACCCCAGTACAGTTTCAGAATCTCTTTGCCCCCAAGCCTGAAATTCAGGTAGGTGCTTGTGTAAGATTACCAAGAACAGATATTCTAATCAAATTTTATCTAGCTAATAACAATATTTCACTCTCCTATAGAATAGCAAGAAGTGTCACACTACACACAACACTTCATATTCTCGATCTTGCATGCTGTGCTGTTAAAATTCTTAATGAATTGTACAAATAACCTGATTCATACCACATGTGGTTATTTTGTGCTCCTGGAGATGATGTTGCATTTGGGAAGAGAGAACAAATTTACAATCACCAAAACCAATTGATGCATCAGTTTAACATCCATTTCAAAAATGAATTTGCATATAACTTTCAATACGTTTAAGTTCCCAAAAATTGGCACAAAACAAATACATAATGAAAACTATAGAACAGGTTGCAGGTCCCAATTGGGCAAGCCCATTTATCAAATGTAACCTGTATCCTGCAGGTTGTTCCATCTGTGCTTCAGTTTGTGTACCAGTGAATTCTGAGGCTACAAAATAATTATACTTTAACACTGCATATAATTCATTAACCTAGAGTAACAAAAATAAAAGTTCAGTTTGAAGGACTGTGTGTTAAATGTCAGTCTGTGTAAACTTCTGCCTTGTTCAAATATGCTTAGCCATATTGAATTATAATTCCAAGTCAAATATGTATCCACTTCCCTCTTTAAAATTGCAGTGGTCTCTTGCCTCAGCTACTCCCTGTGACAAAGCATTTTGTGCTCAAACAGCAGTTTGTTTAACGGAGTTTTTAATAATATTTCCTCTCAGTGGCAACTTTGAAGATCCCTCAACACTTTCTTTCCAACCAGAAGAAATGGTCTTTCTCATCACTTTTATCAAAACTCATTATTTAAAATCCTCTAAGTCTCTCCTCATAACTATAGTTTCATATCCTAGGATCATTTTAGTCAATTTATGCTGTCTGTTCTTTGTGGATTTACTCTCCTTTCAATAATCGGGCATCCAAAACTGCAAGTGTACCATTACCTTTTTATGCTGTGCCCCTATTTATAAAACCCAAAATGTTGTTGATTTTATTAATAGCTTTATCCACATGCTCTCCTACTTTCCGGAAATTACACATTTAAATCCCTTGATCGCTCTGTTCATCTATATCGTACAGTATTTTCTATTCCTTGTTTTTCCTCCCAAAATGTATTGCCTTACTTCTATTAAATTCCACCTGCTGCCTGTCTATCCATTCAACTAAACCACCATATTTCTACTAGGCACTTAGCAGTTCTCTAGCCGTAAAATTTGAATTTAACAACTTCAGATCTTAACTACAGTTCCCATGTTCTCTTTGGCAGTAGATGCTGGCAATGTGGGATTGGGTGTGCTGGCCATTTCGGGCATGGAGGGAGGGAGCAGGTTGATACTTGTGGTAGGTATCCCTTATTGGAACACTACTGGCATGGTGACTTTTTTTTCTTCCAGCAGATTCAAGGGCCATTGGAGTCTGCTCCACCTTGCTGGTCTTGTATACATCTTTTATTTCTTCAATTACTCTTATTCTCATCATCACTTTCTCGAGGGCAATTAGGAATGAGCAATAAATGCTGACCTAGCCAGCGACACCCACATCCCAGGAAAGAAAAAAAACTGCCTGCTTTTGTCTAATATGACTGTCATTTAACCATTTTCTGTTCTCCGCCAAAGTGCACTTCACTGGTCATTCTGTTTCTTTTCCTGTGTGCTTCCCTCTCCCATTGCCCCGCACCATTGTTCCCTTCCTTTTTTAAATGCCACCTATTTGTAAATCTTCCAATCCAAAGGAATGTCTTAAAACCTAATTTGTCGACTTCTGTTTTTCGACAGACACTACCTGACCTGTTGAGTATTTCCAACTTTTTCCGTTTTTGTTATTTGTGATATGGGCGTACTTACACCACACCACACTAAACTGCACCCCCCCCCCCCTCCACCACCACCCCAATTCCCCTACTGCATTTTCGAAATGTGTTCCGTTCACTAGCCTCGTGCATTACCCTGGTGGCCAGCTCATCTCGCACAAGATATTATGCATGTTTGCAAGTTGCCTGGGTCCATCTCCATTTTTATTTGTAAAAGGATGAAACTTATACTTCTATGTCCTGAGATACACCTTTTCAACCCTACAGATATGTTTTCAGGACACTGTTTTATTAATCAAATCTGTGAATATTGGAAACCGGAAACCTAGCAACCCATTTAATCGATGATAATGCACCAATATTTCTGAATAGTAGTACAGTTCAAGGCTTTTCACTTACAACAGCACCCATCATAGGATCTAAATATATTATTTGTTTTCACCTAGGCTCATGATCTATTGCAATGTAGTAATTGATCTTTTAACACTGCTGGCTTTTTATTATGCAACAGTCTTTTAAACATTATTCTGTTTACAGCACCTCTTTCGGGAACCTGAAAAGAAGCCACCCGTTGCAGTCTCCAATACATTCACTGCCCTTGTTCTAGCACCCCTTTTACTGCTTGTAATTCTGGTAAGTAGTGGCTTTTTCACAATTTTTAAGATTGTGTCTCTATGAATGACTGGCTGGGTTTTTGATTACAGCTAACTGGTTTCAACCTAACTGAGGGAAGAATTTTTTTTCCTAAACTTATTGCTAAAGGTTGTCTACTGTACAAATTAAGGTTGCATTTTGAATAAATTCCTTTTGATGTACCATTTGAAATTCTCAATCAGAAGGTAACAAACATGCTTTGCTGTAAGAAAATTAGTTTTTCATCTGTTGTGTATAACCATTGTCACCTTTTGCTAATTTTCACCCGTTGGCCCAAGAAAACAACTTTCTGAGCTGTTCTTTTCATTGTCGGCAGTCGAAAGGCCATTGATAAGGTTAGAGCTCAGGTGGTGAACATCCCCTGACTTTGTGATCATTGAGGGCAGCACATCTGAACTTGATCTTATTCTCAATAAACATTTAAATGTGCATTTAGCACCACGTGCCACCTGAGACGATGATCAAATGTGGCTGATGTGCTTTTTCTGGTTTCCCCCACCCATGGTTACCAAGAACAACGTAGTGCTGAGATTTGCTAAGTTAGTATAAACCAGAGTTCAAAGCCAACCTTCCTAGCTGACATTGCTTAATGTCACAATAGGTAATCCATTCATCCACTGAGCCATCTGGGAGTCTTCCTTTTCATGTTTAAGTAATTTAGTATTTTGTTGTAATGTATATTTTACAAATACGTCAAGAATTCCCTATACTTGAATACTTGTTGAAACATGTATGAGAGATGATATTTCCTAGAGAATGTTGCTCTTTTACTGTTGGTTTCTGGGTTTGAAGTCAGCCAAGACATGGTGATTTTTTTTTTCCTGTTTTTTTAACATCAATTTATGCCTTCTTGGTGAACACAAAGAAACCATAGTCAGAAAACTGCTCTTGACTTTGATACCATCTTAATAGTGCATCATTTAGGCTATAAGAATTAACCATGGGTGCTCTTGTGCTGAGGTGTTATAGGGAGCTTTGGATTACATAGCTCAATATTAAACCTAAGGATTCTTGATATCACTTATTGCAATGTAAAAAATAAGTCAGCTCCTTAGAAAAATACTCATTTAAGAGCATGTAAACATTTTCAGTAAGTTAGTTATGGAACCCTTTAGAGGACCAGCTGGCATCTGATCCTAATTAATTGAGCATCCTGGTACTGGTCATTTCAGGCTCAGTTGTTTCTGAATGCATACCTTGTTTACAAATCAGTTGCTGCTCTCCATACCCTATCCATCTTATCCACGATGGAAAAATATCAGAAGAAGAAATTCACTGCAAAAGTACGGCAGACATTCTGTAATGGAGTGTCGAAATACTTGGAAATTAGTTTTTGATGGTATTTTGAAATTGATTATGAAACTCCACAAAGAAGAGTCCAGTAAATCATCCACAATGTCCTCTGTATAAATTGGATTATTTATGATCAGAACTTCATAAGGAGTTGAACTGATCATCCAAAACCCATTTGCTCAACAACTATGGCAGGTTGTGAATTACTCTCTTTAGCTCAATGTCCTCTAGAATAATGTGCATGCAATTTTCAATATCTTGATATGTACCAAATACCACAATGGCAAAATAATGACATGACATATTTTGACTATTCTCATAGTTTTGAGTTAAGAGATTTGGCAAGTTGAATGGAATACGTGAATAATTAGTAACTCTAGATTCCACTTTTAATCTAGTGACTGATCTTTGCCACAGTCAGAATATGATGACGTACCATAATGTACTGAGTATTCTTTATGTACCTTCATTTTCAAAATACTAATTTAAAACTTCTGGGAAAACTAGTTTAAACATGTAGGGAGCTTTTTCATGCAACTGTGGTCATGTGAAGCTTTTGTCCTTTTAGGGATGATTGGGATGTTCCAATTAAACAAAGAACAGATGTGTTTAATATTTGTCAAAAACTGACAATTCTGAGTAAATAGTTACACCAATTTCAGATTTCACAATAGAGAAATAAAAGGGAACGGATTAGATCCAATTACTGTAATTTTTAAAAATTGGATAGCATTAAACAATATGGCTATTATCAGTGAGATTTTGCTAACTGCTCTGTCTTGCATATTTAAAAAAAAATACAAGTAGGAATTTAAATTGTGATATACTTTGGCCTCCTTGTCTCGAGAGACAATGGGTAAGTGCCAAGAGGTGGTCAGTGTTTGGTGGAGCAGCGCCTGGAGTGGCTATAAAGGCCAATTCTAGAGTGACAGACTCTTCCACAGGTGCTGCAGGTGAAGTTGGTTCTCGAGGATGTTACACAGTTGGCTCTCTCCTTACACTTCTGTCTCTTTTCCTGCCAACTGCTGAGTCTCTTCGACTTGCCTCTCTTCAGCCCCGCCTTTATAGCTGTCCACCAGCTCTGGCGATCACTGGCAACTGGCTCCCATGACTTGTGGTCAATGTCGCAGGACTTCATGTCGCGTTTGCAAACGTCTTTGACGCGGAGACATGGACGGCCGGTGGGTCTGATACCAGTGACAAGTCCGCTGTACAATACGTCCTTGGAGATCCTGCCATCTTCCATGCGACTCACATGGCCAAGACATCTCAAGCGCCATTGGCTCAGTAGGGCGTACATGCTGGGGATGTTGGCTGCCTCGAGGACTTCTGCGTTGGAGATACAGTCTTGCCAGCCGATGCCAAGGATTCTCCGGAGGCAGCGAAGATGGAATGCATTGAGATGTCACTCTTGACTGACATACGTTGTCCAGGCCTCGCTGCCATAGAGCAAGATACTGAGGACGCAGGCTTGAAACACTCGGACTTTTGTGTTCCGTGACAGTGCGCCATTTTCCCACACCCTCTTGGCCAGTCTGGACATAGCAGCGGCCGGCTTTCCCATGGGCTTGTTGATTTCTGCATCGAGAGGCAGGTTACTGGTGATGGTTGAGCCTAGGTAGGTGAACTCTTGAACCTCTTCTAGAGTGTGGTCGCCGATATTGATGGTTGGAGCATTTCTGACGTCCTGTCCCATGATCGTTTTCTTGAAACTGATGGTTAGGCCAAATTCGTTGCAGGCAGTCGCAAGCCTTTTGATGAGTCTCTACAGACGCTCTTCCGTGTGGGATGTTAATGTAGCATCGTCAGCAAAGAGGAGTTCCCTGATGAGGACCTTCTGTACTTTGGTCTTCGCTCTAAGACAGGCCAAGGTTGAACAATCTGCCATCTGATCTTGTGTGGAGGAAAATTCCTTCTTCTGAAGTCTTGAACGCATGTGAGAGCAGCAGTGAAGAGATGATCCCAAACAGTGTAGGTGCGAGAACATAGCCCTGTTTCACACCACTCAGGATGGGAAAGGAATGAGGCACTATTATGCTGAACTGTGCCTTTCATATTGTCATGGAACGAGGTGATGATATTTAGTAGCTTTGGTGGACATCCGATCTTTGCTCGTAGTCTGAAGAGACCGCGTCTGCTGACAAGGTCAGAGGCTTTGGTGAGATCTGTGAAGGCAATGTAGAGGGGCATTTGTTGTTCACGGCATTTCTCCTGCAGCTGGCAAAGGGAGAACAGCATGTCAATGGTGGATCTCTCTGCTCGAAAGCCACACTGTGCCTCAGGGTAGACACGCTCAGCCAGCTTCTGGATTCTGTTTAAAATGACTCGAGTGAAGGTTTTCCCCACTCTGCTGAGCAGGGAGATTTCACGGTGGTAGTGGCAGTCACCGTGGTCACCCTTGTTCTTATAGAGGGTGATGATATTGGCATCGTGCATGTCCTGTGGTACTGCTCTCTCATCCCAGCACAGGCAAAGCATTTCATGGAGTGTTGAGAGTATCGCAGGCTTGGCACTCTTGATTATTTCAGGGGTAATGCAGTCCTTTCTGCTGGCTAGAGAATCGACGGCATTACTGCGCTTCGACTTTGTGATCCGAAATTGTGATATACAATTTGTGAAAAAGCGGAAGCGCTAAAACTGAGATACAGGAAATACAGTAGATTGGCAACAATAGAAGAGATCTGTTCAAGTCCTGTTGATATTATTTTGCTATTGTGCTTTAGTAACATTCATGTATGGCAGTGCTAATGTAATTGCTCATGGTCTAATCAGAACAGTTTAGTGCATTTACTTGCTGGACAAGACAAAAAAAAGTGTCACAGTTTGCCAAGCTTCTGTTAAAATCAAACAATACTTTATATGGCGGAAATGCAGCTTGTTGAGTTTTAATTTTAATCAAACAGATTTATGGGGTAGAAATTCGTCTCGGGCAGTGGATCAAAACAGGGACTGCATTGGAATTGAACATATGCCGCTGTGTTTAATAGATGGCTGATCCGATACCGATTGTTTTGCACCACCTCCCGAGACAAATTTCTACCCCTATATGTTAAAAACAGGACTATTGCTTGGGCTTCATTTTGGTAAACGTGATGTGCATATTGTAAATTGGAAAAAATAATCTAGAAACCGTAAATCAAATCTGATTCTGTGCACCCTGTTAATCTGCTAATTGTGTATCAATTGTTCGATTATATGCATATAATTATATTGTATTATATTATAATTGCGGTCTTACTTGAGCACCTATACGCAGACACTTACAGAGACTGGAGGGTTTTGAGTGAGGAGCTACGTGTTTGTAATCCTTTTACTCTGTGCAGTTGAGAGTAAATGTGAAGCTAAATAAAGATAGGCTCCAGCATTATCCTTCCATAACAAGCTTTCTGGAGTTTGACACGGTAGCAGAGGATGGTTGCCTAAAGCTGAAGGTTGGAAAATAGGAATTTTTTTTTTACATAGAATACTAAAATCTCATGGGTTATTGTGGGGAAAAAATGGCAAAAAGCAAGTGTAAATTGTCAGGATACCCTCCGATGTTCTGAGTCTGAACCATATGACCAGTGGAAGAATGAAGTGAATATGTGGACGCGGATTACATCTCTACCAAAGAGGAAACAAGGTACTGGATGCTCGTTAGTTGGATACTGATGAAGGATTAGGTCTTCTGTTAGATTTCTTAGGTCATCTTTCTTGTAAATTTCATCTATTGAATGCGTATCCAGCATGGTCAGACTTTGATAGATTTCGGAAAACAGATGGTTGTTCAATGGAGGAATATATCATGGGCTTTAACAGACTGTGTAGAAGATTGAGGAACTTCAATTTGGAGATCCCTGGTTCAGTACTTGCAATTAAATTGCTAGATTGTGCTAGGATGTCGCATCTGGACAGGCTCCTGTTTCCAACTGGGGTTCGTTTCTTGGACAAAGATTCCATGTTTGATCAAATGTCTGTTTCCCCAGGAATTTCTTTAAGGCAGAAGTCATTTCCTGCAGCCTGAATAGAACAAACAGCATTCTGCGGTGACACAAAGATTGGAGGACTCAGTGGTTACTGAACTTTGCAATGGTCCAGATACTGGGCATAGGTACAATGGAAGAGTTAAAGACAGGAGGAATGAGGATGAAAGCACCTTTAGCAGGTCTGACTATTACAGTGGAAGACAGAATTGGAACAGCAATCATAGGCGAATGAATCCCAGGAATGCCCGAGGAACAGTTAATCGATGCTTCAGATGTGACTCAAAGTATCATTATGCAATGAACTGCCCTAAGTGGAGGGGTAGAGTCCTCGAAATAACACAAAACAGAGAATTCTGAGGCAGACGGGGAAGATACTGATTAATCTGAACGAATTGTACTCATCGCAAGGAGTATTAGTCCTGTGATGAATGTGTTGCGGATTCATTCAGCTGTGCTGTGTTGGACAGTGCTTGCATGTTGACCATCTGTGGAATTGTTATCTGGATTCACTTAGCAGTGAGGATCGACGCAAGGCTAAGGAGTATAAAAGTACTACGAGCTTTAGGTTTAGTGTTGACAATACGTTGAAATCACTGAAGAGAGTAGTTATTCCACGTAAATATCTGGAGTAAGCCACTTTTATCAGTACTGATGTAGTATCTAGTGAGATACCTTTACTGTTGAGTAAACCTTCAATGAAAAAGGCACAAATGAAACTTGATATGGAGCATGATAAGGCAATTGAATTTGCAGTTTGCCCAGTCAAGGTAATTATTGTATACCCTTAACAAAACCTGATGTTTCTAGTCAGTGTTAGAACAGTATTAATGGCATCAGGTGACATGATAGAGGTTTACAAAGTTGCGGCATGGACAGAGTGGATAGTCAGAAGCTTTTTCTCAGGGTGGAAGAGTCAGTTACTAGGGGACATAGGTTTAAGGTGAGGGGGGCAAAGTTTAGAGGGGATGTGCAAGGCAAGTTCTTTACACAGAGGGTGGTGAGTGCCTGGAACTTGTTGCCGGGGGAGGTGGTGGAAGCAGGTACCATAGAGATGTTTAAGAGGCATCTTGACAAATACATGAATAGGATGGGAATAGAGGGATACGGATCCCAGAAGTGCAGAAGGTTTTAGTATAGGCAGGCATCAAGATCGGCGCAGGCTTGGAGGGCCGAATGGCCTGTTCGTGTGCTGTACTGTTCTTTGTTCTTTGTAGGTGTTAAAAATCAAAAATAAAAGGCAAATTGTCTGAAAGCTACACAGACAATTTGCTCACCCTTCTTGTCAAAGATTAGAAACACTGCAAAACGATGCAGGTGTGATTGATGAAGAGTATACAAGGATAATAGAGATTATTGAAAAGTGAAATCTTTTTTTTAAAAAAAGAGAAAATAGGACGCCATCGCATCCTATTGTCAGCCTTCCATTGGCGCATGACTTTAAGGTAGTTGCCATGGATTTAAAGGTGTGGGAAAAATATTTTCATTCTACATTTTATAGACCTAGCAACTAGATTTAGTCTTTCTACAATAAAAAATAGCAAGGACAAAAGGGTGTTTATAGACAAAATTATGAAGAAATGGATAGGGACTGGACTTGGGGCATCAGCTAAGTTTCTGACTGATAATGGATGAAAGTTTGTCAATGACAAGTTCAGAGACGTGTGAAAATGTGAACATTATGGTTATGAATACTGCAGCTGAAAATCCTTTTGGCAGTGGACTCTGAAAGGAATCACGCAGTGGTTGATGAAATTCTGCATAAGATCTTAGCTGACCCGCCAAACTGCAAGTTGGCAACTGCCCTGGCATAGGCAGTTCATACGAAAAATTCCCTTCAGATGGTTGGAGGATATAGTCCCTATCAATTGGTCTATGGACGGAATCCCAAATTGCCTTCTGTACTGTGTGACAGTCCTCTTGCTCTAAAAGGTACTACAATTGGTTACATTTTTTTCTGCACATTTGAATGCTTTACATGTAGGGAGACGAGCTTTCATCAAGGCTGACGTCTGAGAAGATTCGGAGAGCTCTGAGGCATTGTATAAGGACGTCTGAGGCGGAGTTTATTTCAGGAATTTTCTTTCTTTCTTTTCTTCTTTTGGGCCTCCTTATCTCGAGAGACAATGGATACGCGCCTGGAGGTGGTCAGTGGTTTGTGAAGCAGCGCCTGGAGCTGTAGGGAGACATGTAGGGAGACGAGCTTTCATCAAGGCTGACGTCTCTGAGAAGATTCGGAGAGCTCTGAGGCATTGTATAAGGACGTCTGAGGCGGAGTTTATTTCAGGAATTTAGTGTATCATAAAAGAGAGGGTCATAGCGAATGGAAGGGCCCTGGTAAGGTCGTGATGGTAAGACCGTAGTTATCCAGCATGGAAATCAAGCTGTTAAGGTTCATTCCTCGTGATTGGGGTTGATTACCAAATCTCGGAATCTCAGCATTTGATAGAGGGAAACGATGCACCTTGTACCTCAAATACTCGTGTTTTGTGATGAAACTCATGAGGAACTGGATGTATTTTGAAATGTTCTTTGAGCATGGTAATTTGTACATAATATGGAATTTATTTTGAAAGGTTGTTTGAGCATTTTAATCCACATTCTTATAAAAGAAAGAAGGGAATCTGTTAGCTGTATCAATTGTTTGATTATATGCAAGTGGAGGGTATTAATTGGGGTGTCTTGAGCACTTACAAGCAGTCACTTACTGAGACTGGTGGAGGTTTTTGAGTGAGGAGCTACATGTTTGTAATCCTTTTACTCTGTGAAACTGAGTAAAGACAGGCTCCAGCATTATCCTTCCGTAATCAGCTTTCTAGAGTTTGACACATCCACTGGTCTGTCAATTTCTATGGATTATTTTATCCTGCCTTAAAATGGTACACTTTGGGCAGGTGATTTTTTCTGACTGCTGTTTGGAGACTTTTTTGGGAATGCGCTTTCCAGAAAAACTATTGATGCATTCAGGATTATGCGAATAGTTTGTGGGGTTTTTTCCCCTGCAAAAATCTAACCTGTTTCAAAATGTCTCAATTTTTTGACATTTTAATAACTGAGACTGCATCTGAATATGTAAAATAAGTAGTTGACCATCAGTGAAAAGCTTTATTCCTATGTTGAATCACATTAACTGTAAATATCCAAGTAAATAACATGTTTAATATCTGTTACAGGTATAAAAGCTACTTTGAATGAGATACTGGTATTGAGGGGCGTACTAAGCACTTTTTTTAAAAAAAAGAATCACTTTTTGTATTCTCAGGAATAAATGGTTTAGGTTGTTTCTGTACATGCTTATTATATGTGTCTACATAGAAATAAATACATTGAGATTTTCAACTAGCGGTCTAGGAATTGTTCTACTTTAGGACCTGCTTCATAAATGTTTACCTTTTGTGGGGCTCTCTGTTTGGAAAAAAGATGTTTCAGAATTATATTGAAGTTATATTGAACTGAAATGTCGGCATTATCTTCATTTAGAAAGCTAATGACGAGTTAGTGAAGAACTCCAGCAAAAACTGGCACTGAAATTAAATCCCTGCAATAATGAATGAAATGTTTGATTGTCAGCGGTTAATTTGAGTGCATGAAAACCATAGACTAAGGTCGCTTCAAGGTATCCAAGAGATGATATGCTCCTAATACTGCAAAATTGTAATATCGAATTATTGGTAATTATACGCATTATTCACTGAATTACACGGAAATGACAATTCTTGAATCAAAATTTGCAAAGAGACTAAAGGCCAGATGCTTATGACTGTCTTTGGGGCTTCACTTTGGGCTTATTGGTCTTCTGGCCCCTTGTAGTACTCAGTTCTTAATTGGATTGAGACACATTGACAGAGATGGTCAGTTTAGGTATGTCTAGTGACATGCTATAGCCAACCATAGTCTACCTATTCCCTAGAGAGTTGGGGAGAAATCTCCCACAGGGAGATTTTTTAATCTCCCTTAGGAATTATCATTATTGGCAAAGGTGGTGCTTAAAGTTGAGTCATCTAATGATGGGTCTGATGGACTTTCTGTGCCTTCCTTTTCATTTGTTGCTATGTAAAACTTTACGAGTTAGAAGAATGTGATGTGTTTTAAAGAAGGCATAATGTTAAACTCAAAATTGTGATCTATTTTGAAATGTACTTGCATTTTTGAAAGTTATGCATTAACTTTGGACCTTCTGTTTTTTTCATTTTTTTATGTTTTCTGCAGTGGATCAAACTTGGTGTCAATATCTCCAATTTCACCTTTTCTCCGAGTACCATCATCTTTCATTTGGGCCACGCTGGTGAGTTTTCTTTTTTGCCTCTTGGGAAACTAAAATATTGCACAAATTGTCTACTAAATTCAGTAATATAAAAGCAAAATACTGCGGACGCTGAAAATCTGAAATAAAAATAAGAAATGCTGGAAATACTCAGCAGGTCTGGCAGCATCTGTGGAGAGAGAAGCAGATTTGCCAGTTCTGAAGGGTCACTGACCTGAAACGTTAACTCTGCTTCTCTCTCCACAGATGCTGCCAGACCTACTGAGTATTTCCAGCATTTCTTGTTTTTAACTAAATTCAGTAAATGGGCACACATTTAATCGAAAACTCATAAGTACTTGCACTATCTGTTGTTCTGATACATGATCCTGACATTGGTATTTTCAATGTAGGTAGGCGTCGCACTTGCCTATCACACAATGTCAGTCATTACGGCAAAGAAGGAGGCCCATTGAGCCTGTGTCGGCTGACTCTAGACCAACCCAGTCAGCCCCATTAACCCTGCTCAATCCTTGTTACCCTGCAAGTTTATTCCCCTCAAGTGCCCATCCAGTTTTATTTTGAAATCATCGATCATCTCCGCTTCCCCACCCTTGTAGGTAGCAAATTCCAAGTCACTACCACTCACTGCAAAAAAAAAAACTTCTTTGTCCCCTGTATGTCTTGCCCAAAACCTTAAATCTGTGTCCCCTTGTCTTGGTACCATCAGCTAATGGGAGCAGCTTTTCTTTGTCTGCCTTATCTAAACCTGTCAGAATCTTATACACCTCTAACAAATCTTCCTTCACTCTCCTTTGTCCAAAAAGAATAGCCCCAGCTTCTCCAACCTAACCTTGCAGCTAAAAACCCTCATCCCTGGAACAATTCTGGTAAATCTCCTCTGCGTCCTCTCAAGGGCCCTTGCATCGTTCCTAAAGTGTGGTGAGCAAAACTGGACATAGTACTCTAGTTTGGCCTAACCAGAGCTTTATCCAGGTTCAGTATAACCTCCCTGCTTTTCTACTCATTACCTCTATTTATGAACCCCAAGATTCCATATGCTGTGCTACTTACTCTCTCAGTATGCCCTGCCACCTTCAAAGATCTATGCACATGAATCCCCAGGTCTCTCTGTCCCTGCACACTGTTTAGAACTGTGCCATTATGTTTATATTGCCTCTCTCTATCTCTTCTGCCAAAATGCATCACCTCACTTCTCTCTATTAAATTCCATCTGCCACTTGGCCTGCCCATTCTGCTAGCCTATCTATGTCCCGTTGCAGTCGGATAGTCTCATCCTCACTGTCTGCCACAAGTTTGATATTGGCAAATTTTGAAACTTTATTCTGTATTTCAATATCCAAGTCATATATATCAGAAAAGTAATGGTCCTTGGCGAACACCGCTGTCTACGATCCACCAGTTTGAAAAACAACCATTTGCCATGACTTGCTGTTTTCTGTCCTTAAGCCAATTTTTTTATCCAAGCTGGCACTGACCATCCTATTCCATGAGCTTCAATTTTGTTCACCAGCCTTTTAAGTGGTACTTGTACTTTGTCAAACGCTTTCTTAAAATCCATATGGACAAGATCCATTGCATTCGTTTTTACAAATCCATGCTGGCTTTCCTTAATTAACTCAAATCTCTCCAAGTGCCTGTTGATTTTTTTTCCCTGTTTATTGTTTCTAAAAGCTTATCTACCACTGATGTTAAAGTGACCAGCCTGCATTTACTAGGAATGTCCTTAACGCTTTCTTGAATAAGGGTCCTGCATTTGCTACTTTACAATCTTTTGGCACCTCCCCCATATCTGGTGAAGATTGGAAGATTATGGCAAGATGTGTTACGCAATGCTATTTTATTGTGATTATTTAACCTGGCTACTGGATTCCTGTAAGTTCCTCAAAATGCTTTCTGAAAACTTTCAGCAACCGTTTTCTTTTCTCTAACAGAAACTTCTAATGTTTATACTAAAGGTTCAAACAGAACAAAAAACATTACATATGTCACAATAGTGCAGTTAAATTTAACCACTAGATTGTCTTTTGTGTCTTCTAGTACCTTCATTAAAGTTTTTTTCTTAAACTGGTCCAAAGCCTGGGCTTAAACCTGATACTTTATGTGGAGCTGTGACTCTTGAGCTGAATTACAATTGTGCAGTCTGAACATGTGTAGTGTGTCTAATTTCCTATGGTGCATCAGTATTGTTAGCTGTACTAATGTAATACTCTAAGTTTCTGCTCAAATGTTTTACGAAATATTTAGAAGAAAGCTAAAGAACAAATTTCAAAACCTTTTATTCAGATAAAATATGTGTAGTGTTTTCTTTTTATGGGAAGGGGGTTTTATATCTGCATGCACAAGACAGAGAGGAGATAGATTATTGTTGCAGGTTTTGTTTTGTGTTCTATAAACTTTAAAAAAAAATGCATTCAGAAAGAAAACATTTTCCTATTGTAATTGAATTCAGCTTTTCTTAGAGTTGAATTTTGATTGATTATCTCACCTGATTATCACATGTAATGTTGACAGAAATGTATGTCCAACATTCAGATGCCACTTGACCCTTTCCCCAGGCACAGAATGGAAGCCATAGGTTGTATTTTCCTATTTAATTTGTGGGCATATGGTAATGTATGGTTATGTTACTAGATTAGCAAATCAGAGGCCTAGAATGGGTTCAGATCTCACCATGGCCATTTAAGAATTTGAATTTGGTTTGAAAACCAGTGGAAATAAAAAGCTGTTATCCGTATATAAAAAAATTAGTGACCATGAAGCTATCAGATTGCTGTAAAATCCCGACTGATTTCCTACCGTTCTTTAGAAAAGGAAACTTGCTGTACTTAACTGCATATCTGGTCGATATGTGACTCCAGTCTGACCTGCCCTCTGAAGTGGTCTATCAAGCTACTTGGTTGCATTAAACAGCTGTGGCAGTGGTTCAATAAGGTGGCCCAACACCACCACCTCAGAGCAACTAGGGAGGGGCAACAAATGCCAGCATTACCATCAACACTACAATCTTGAATAAGTGTTTATAAATTGTTTTTTCAAGTTTAATAAAGTATATTTAACTGAGAAAAGCTTTGTGTTCAATTTTAAAAGTATTGCTTATAGGTTAAAATTACTTTAACATAATAAACAGACAGGGATAGGGATTCACCTCCAAGGAACAATAACAAAATGACATTGTGTTTATAGGGATCCCTTAGAAGGTCTCCAGCCAGTACTGGTAGAGGTGGAATTTTTCCCTAGCCAACGCTGCCCCTGCTATCACTGCTAACGAACACCAGGAATCCACCAGTGAGCTAAAATTCACATTTTATCCCCAATTCTGTCATTCCGTGGGTTTCCTTCCCACAGTAATGCTAGATCAAAGGATAATGGATGCCCATGCTGCTGGATTCAGAAGACCCACTGCAATACTGCCAAACTGCAGAATCCCATTCATCTAATTAAAAATCTTAGTTGTATAGTTTTTTTTTATTCATTCATGGGATGTGGGCGTCACTGGCTATGCCAGCATTTATTGCCCATCCCTAATTGCCCTTCAGAAGGTGGTGGTGAGCTGCCTTCTTGAACTGCTGCAGTCCATGTAAGGTAGGTACACCCACAGTGCTGTTAGGAAGGGAGTTCCAGGATTTTGACCCAGCGACAGTGAAGGAACGGCGATATAGTTCCAAATCAGGAAGGTGTGTGACTTGGACGGGAACTTGCAGGTGGTGATGTTCCCATGAAGCTGCTGCTCTTGTCCTTCGTGGTGGTAGAGGTCGCGGGTTTGGAAAGTGCTGTTGAAGGAGCCTTGGTGCTTTGCTGCAGTGCATCTTGTAGATGGTACACACTGCTGCCACTGTGTGTCGGTGGTGGAGGGAGTGAATATTTGTGGATGGTGTCCCAGTCAAGCGGGCTGCTTTGTTCTGGATGGTGTCGAGTTTCTTGAGTGTTGTTGGAGCTGCACCCATCCAGGCAAGTGGAGAGTATTCCATCACACTCCTTACTTGTGCCTTGTAGATAGTGGACAGGCTTTGGGGAGTCAGGAGATGAGTTACTCGCCGCAGGATTCCTAGCCTCTGAGCTGCTCTTGTAGCCACAGTATTTATATGGCTACTCCAGTTCAGTTTCTGGTCAATGGTAGCCCCTAGGATGTTGATAGTGGGGGATTCAGCGCTGGTAATGCTGTTGAATGTCATGGCGAGATGGTTAGATTCTCTCTTGTTGGAGATGGTTATTGCCTTTCACTTGTGTGGCGCGAATGTTACTTGCCACTTATCAGCCCAAGCCTGGATATTGTCCAGGTATTGCTGCATTTCTACACTGACTGCTTCAGTATTTGAGGAGTTGCGAATGGTGCGGAACATTGTGCAATCATCAGCGAACATCCCCACTTCTGATCTTATGATTGAAGGAAGGTCATTGATGAAGCAGCTGAAGATGGTTGGGCCTAGGGCCTAGGATAGTGTGCTTGCTTCCTCAAAGTGTCTCACTTATGTTCAGTAACAGTCTCCCCATCACATGTGATTTTAGGTCATCCCATTTTATTAAATTGTATCCTCTGCTTCACGATAAGCAACATTATGGGAGGTCTGCTAGTTAACATGAAAAAAAAATCCTAAATTGTGAACTTCGGCATTTGACTATATATGAAATAACCTTAACATCAATTGAATGAGTAATTTAATAGCTTGCCATTTTGAAATTCTGCAATATTACATTTGCTTTAACAATACTAGTCATCCTTTTGTTCCCTGTGATTTAATCATTTTGATTATTCTACTTTCATTGAATCATTCTGTTTTATATTCCGTAATGTTATAAAATTTCTCTCTTGTGCAACAAGGAAATGATAGCTATCTTAATACAGTAGGGATAGAACTCGAACTTGATGCAAAGATATTGTTGAAAAGAATGAACAAAGCACATGCAGCAATACCATTAAAATTAACTTGTTTAAACCCTACTTTTGTATGTGCTTGTAAAAGGCAGCAACACCCCCATAATTGGCTTCTTTGTGGACAGGTATGGGGTCCAGTGGGTCTGCAATACCTAGATGTTAATATTGGATGGCACTGATATGTAAAGAGTAAACTGACAAATTATTTTCCAGAATCACTGATTTATTTTTATTTATTTGCTTAAACCTATTAATTGGATAATCTAAGTCAAATTGTATTTAGTTTTCTAAACCGCAGTGGCTTGATACCATGCCAGTCTATATTTGGTGAGCTACAGGCAGATTTAGCTTAATTGCAGACAAGTATTCAGTGGTGATGGTGTAAAATTTGCTGTCTGGATCAGTTGGTCCTCCAAAGTGAAGTAGTTTACAGATTTGAGGCATTGTGGAAAAAATATTTTAATTATCTTGTGTTTCAGAGAACTAGTGAAAGGTGCTGCATACAGATAGTCGAAATGTAAATATTTACATTGGTTAAAATGAGAGTCTGAATGCAACCAGCAGTTTTTGATAAATTAAAGAAACCTGATGACCACATATAGCATCCTCATTTTGGCCAGGTCAGTCAGTGAAGTGCTTAGCTGTTACAAGACAAGCACGGATATACAGTGTCAGCCTAAAATTTTCCTCTTACTCTGCTCTCTTCAGGGATGTTGGGACTCATGTATGTATACTGGACTCAACTGAACATGTTCCAGACTCTGCAGTATCTTGCTATACTTGGTAGCATTACATTCTTTGCTGGGAACAGGATGTTAGCTCAGAAGGCAGTAAAGAGGTAAGAAATTCTCATCCAGTCCAAATATTCTGTGTTAGTTCTTGCAGCTGTATTTTGATTGATCTAAATGTATTTAAAGGATTGATTATTTTTATCACTGAAGTTAAATATTTTAAAGATTCTTAAAAAAAAAAAATGAAGTGTTTAACTCTCACTAAATTAACAGGGGCTACATCCAGTGCAGTTAAATCCAGCTGGGGTGATCATGGTTTTGCAGGTCCCCAAATGATCGATATGTTGGAAGGTGGCAATTCCACAGTGCCCAGCTGTGCTGTGGGGTTGCCATCTTCTGATCATAATTTCAGCATAACTGGGAAGGTAGAAGGCTCTGGGGGTCCAGCACAATCTTGATCAACTGATGCACACGGAGCAGGAAAATTGATGGTAAATGCAATTAATACAATCTTGCAAATAGTAATTTTAAGCTTTAAGTACTTCATCACTAAAAGCAAATTCCATTGTATGTAAAACAAAAAACTAGTAGTATTTAATGTTTAAAATTACTTTTCTAGGTACCTGCAATGATTTAATTAACAACTTGTATTTATTTAGCACATTTAACTTAGTAAAATGTCCCATAGTGCTTCACAGGAGCGTCATGAAACAAAACTTGATATTGAGCCACATGAGAAGATATTAGGGCAGATGATTAAAAGCTTGATCAAAGAGGAAGGTTTTAAGGAGCATCTTAAAGGATAAGAGAGAGGTCGTGAGACAGTCTACCACCACTTATAGGGGCGTATTCATGCGAACATGAACAGCTCGCTATACAGTATATGTGGCATATCGGCCATATATGCATTTATCTGCAGAGCATTCCTATCTGTGAACTGTTCCATTCTCTGGTAGTGAAATTCCTCACCTCGATGAACATAAGTTTTCCAACAAAAAGCTGGAAGCAACAAAACAACTCTTTAGGAAAAGAAATATAGAAAATGGAATTTACAGCACTGATTTCCCATATTCGGGATTTGCCTCATATCCAGGATCTGCGAATGAAACTTATTGTAATACAGTATCGAATCATATCAAGGAAATAAATTGGTTGGAGAAACTAGTTTTTTTTAATCTGCTTGTCAGTTGACAGTCAGTTCTAATTTGTGGCCAATGTGACCCACCCTTTTATTAGTGATTTGTTTGAAAGCAGGAGGAAAAGTGGAGCACTTTTGAAAAGCACACTTGGGAATTATTTTTATTGGAAGTATAGGAATTTATTAGAATGAGTTTATTTTTAAATATTATATTTACAACACTTCTAGAACTGAGAGGGAAAACGCAAAACTGCTTTTGAAATGGGTTTGTCATACCTTTCAACATTCAGATACTACTTGACCCCCTTCCCCACCCAAAGTGATGGATACGCTGTGCTGAGCACAACTGCTCAGTGTGTGTTTGTGCACCCGACAGTGCTTCAAAATAGAGGGCACTTTACTGTGTTGATTTTATATATTTGACATGTCATTTTGATGCAATCAGCTTTAGGAGTCTGAAATGTTACAATTGTATTTGACTTTAACCATTCACTGGTATATTGAAGAATTTGAACAATATGCATTTTAAAGCTGTCTGTTTATGCGGTTTCATTCGTCACTTAAGCAATCCAATATATATTGTACCCCCACAAATCAACTAAAAGCAATATTTGTATCCATTCAGAACTGTTGCATTTTACAGCTGAAATGCCAATGTAAGTGTTTTTTTTATTCGGAGAATGCCAAGGTGCAAAATGATCCATTTTCCCTTTAGCTGCTATTCAAAACTCCGAATAATGTGGTAATGTATATAATCTGTGCTAAAGCTTCATTCTGTGGTAAATTAATTATGTAGACTTTGAGGGTTAACACACTGCAATTTAATTTACATTTAGGACAATCCATAGCATTTGGCCTCGAGCAACTTGCACATTTTACATTGAAAAACATCCTACGGCTATTCTCCGAGACATAATTAAAATGGACAGTGAGCTAAAGGTGGAGGTTTTTGGAAGGGTAACCAAAAGCATGGTCAAAGAGCTGGGTTTAATGGAAGGTCTTAAAGGAGGGAGAACTATAGGGAATTCTAAGCATGGTTGCCATTTTTTGAGGCAAAGATGTTGAGGGCCTGGGTGTTGTTTGGAGAGGAGGGAAATGAGGTATGCAGTTGGCCAGAATCAAGAGAGTGTTTGCTGGTGGCATATGGCTAGGAATATAGGGATAAGAATTTTAATTTTGAGGCATTGGGGACCCTACAGCTCATGTAGCTCAAGGGCGATAGTTGAGCAGGGCTTGGTATAGAATAGGATATTGGTAGCAAAACTTCGGGTGATATATCACGGATATGATGGAAGCTTACCTCGGTCAAAACAGTCTGTTTCAACCTGAGGCTGTGGGCAGTGGCAAGGGTGTTAAAGCTGTCTACAGTGAGTTGGGTATCTGTTATTCAGCTTATATAGTAACTTGTGTACAGTAATGTTTTAGCTCTCATATGTTAGTTTTATCTACAATTGTAAGCTCATTAGCTATTAATGTATTTGATCATCTATTTCACTGACACACATTTGAACTGACAGAAGAATCATGGAATAATTACTAAAGTATAAGCATTTTAAAATAAATTTTTGATGTCGGAGAGCTTTATGTTTTCAGTTGTACAGAATCTTTTATATCCTTTGAAAATTCTGAATTTCAGGAAAAATGACAATTTATATACATGCTCCTCATTTCAAAATCTTAATATGACCATGGATTTATGATTTATACACCATGCTCAAATATGCTGCTTGTCTTTTGAATGCAAGTTTTTGATTTGTCTGATCTTTACCTCTGATATTTCCACTTTCTTTTCCCCCTTTTCTTGACGGCAGTGTAAGTCATTCTACGCCTTGTGTAGTTGCAAGTTACCATTCCTCATACCTAGACAGTGAGTGCTGTTCAACCATAACGACCCTCACAGATGAGCCAAAATCTATTAACTGGCTGTCAGATAAAGATGAGCAGTGCACACTTTTCCCCCACTTTGGACAAGGGATGCTGGTACAAACTATAGTGATATCATCCTGAAATTGACTATCTAAGCACAAACAAAGGGTCAAACCTGCAGCCTCCCTGGTCCAAATGGATCATTGCACACCGCCCAATCTAAGTAAATCCATTGCACTCATAAAGGAATGGGAGTTCATAGAATCATACTACACAGGAGGAGGCCATTCGGCTCATCCCATCTGTATCAGCTCTTTGAACGGAATGATGGTCAAATAGTTCCACTTTTCCGCTCTTTCCCCATGGCCCTGCAATTTTTTTCCTTTCAAGTATATATTCAGTTCCCTTTTGAAAGTTACTGCAGAACCTGCTTCCACCACCCTTTTAGACAGTGCATTCCCAATCATAACATGCTATGTTAACAAAGTTCTCCTCATCTCCCTTCTGGTTACTTACCTTACCAATGGAAACAGTTTCTCTGTATTTACTCTATCAAAACCATCTTGTAATTTTGAAAACCTCTATTAAATGTTCCTATTGCCTACTCTGCTCTAAGAACAATCCCAGTTTCTCTAGTCTCTCAATTACTGAAATGTCTCATCCTTGGTATCATTCTGATAAATTTCCAATACCTTGACATTCCAAAATGTGGTGCCCAGAATTGGACATAATACTCCAGCTGAGGCGTAACAAATGATTTATAAAGGTTTAGCAAAACTTCCTTGCTTTTGTATTCTTTGCCTCTAATATAAAGTCATGGCTCCTCTAGGCTTTTTTAATAGCCTTCTCAACTTGTCTTCCACTTCTGTTCGCTCTGTTAATCTTTATAAGTTAGGGTAACTACTAGAAGTAAATAAAACCAAAAAGTGCTGGAAATACTCAGGTCTGGCAGTATCTGTGGAGAACAAAGAACAGTGCAGCACAGGGACAGGCCATTCGGCCCTCCAAGCCTGCGCCGATCTTGATGCCTGCCTAAACTAAAACCTTCTGCACTTCCGGGGTCCGTATCCCTCTATTCCCATCCTATTCATGTATTTAACTTAGAGACCTTTAACGTTAACTTTGCTTCTCTCTCCACAGATGCTGCCAGACCTGCTGAGTATTTCCAGTGCTTTTTGGTTTCATTTCAGATTTCCAGTATCTGCAGTATTTTGCTTTTATTGTACTAGAAGTAAATGTTTGTTTATGCTGCAGGCTGCCTTGTCCGCAGATGACTGATCATATCATTTTGATGAATTCCTGTTGGAGCTATAATTTTAGAAATGCAGCTAAAGCCACTTAAAAATAGATACCTCTCTTTTCTCATAGGAACCTGTGAGCCATGGGGGAAATTTGTTTTAAAAGTCACCCAAGGTGCAGTGCTTCAAAATGAAAGGATGCAAATGATATGTTTGTCATGATATTTGACAGTTCTCTAGAATCTTGTAAATCAATTAAGTCTAATAGACTTTAGCAGTTAGCAAAAGTAGAGAATTTTGGTCTATACATGTTTCTGGAGGACACGTTTGGATTCCACTTCGGTCAAAATAATTTGCTGAGGCTCAGCTGATAGCAGTAGAATTGCTACAATTCACCACAATGCCTCTGGCTTAAGGAAATGAATTGGAGGGTAAGGTTCCTGCTTGTAACTGCTATCCAGCACCGCTGCTGGAAGTATATAGGTATGATGACAAAATGGGCCCTGCTATTATGCCCATGTGATTGAAAATCTTACCAACAACAACTGCTTAACAGCTCATTGAGCGAAGTAACTGAGGATGCCTATGGAACCATATTCTAGTGAGCACCTTGAGAATGACAAGTGAAGATTGTCAACGGACAAAAAATGGCAACTTGTTGAAGTACTGGAGGACTGCTGCTACCCGAGCATGGGTCCGTGCCTTCAGAAGAAGAGAAAATTGGGAGGGGACTTCATAGTTTTCTTTTATATCTATTACGGTTTGTTGAAACATCTATAAAACAAGTTCAGATCTAACTAAAACAGTTTTTTGTTTAAATTTGTTCAAGCAAAGTATGTATGCCGTGAAGAGAAAAAAGGTCAAATGTCAGCAATGGCACTGTCTTCAGCAACTTGATTTTTAAGCAAGCAATAAATTGGAAATCTTTCAGTTAAAAATGATGTAACATGCCACTAGAGTCATTAATAAACCTCCAGGGATTAGTCAAAAATGTCCATGTAGGTTTCAGTGATTTGACCTTTTAGTGTGTACAGTTGTGAAGTTTCAACCCATCATCAGTGGCACTTCACTGAAGAATGTCTTATTCTATGAACTTTAAGACTTTGAATCATATTCCTCTGTCCTTAAGACCTTTATCTTTCTAAATCTATATTCCTCTCTCCTTTGCCAGGATTGCAGCAGAACAGAGCAGTAGATTGGCAAAATATAGGACTCTTCGGTAGAAGGGTTTCTAATCAACTTAACCCAAGTAAGGGTTTTAAGAGCATCAGCTGTGTTCATATATGTATGTGGAAAAATAGCTTCTCTTATATGCATGTGAACAACTAAAACATTTCCCATTTCACTCTGCATGACAAAAGATGTGTTGCTGAAATTAGGAGTAAAACTCTATTAATTTTAGATGCTCATTGTTAACGTTGCTTTTGAGATCATCTTGTCCTCCCATTAGGTGTGATTTGGACCAAAAGTGCATTTACTACCAAGGCAAACCTTCTTTGGAAGTTTGATGCTAGTTATAAAGAGACTTTCTTTAAATCATCTTGACCAGCGACATAAAGGTCAGGCAAGGATTTGGAAGCAAAATTGCTGTACTGTGGACTTGAGGTGTCCAAGTGCAAATTCCTTTTTAATATATTCCCATTTCCAATTACTTCCTATTATTGACCATAGGCTTATATTTAAAGATTTGCATAAAATATTAGCTTGGAATTAAAGAGGAATGTCTATTGTAGAAAATTAGAAGCTTTCAGTAAATTCACAGAATCATATACAGAAGGAAGCCAACCGGCTTTCCAATTAGTTACACTTCTCTACTTATTCCCGTAGTCCTTCAACTTTATTTTAGTAACGTCAACTAATCTAGATACTTAAGTACTTATAAGAATTAGATATGGAATAGGGAGTATATCTGAAAAGGAATGACATATGCAGTGACTTGTGCACAGTATAATCTTGAAAATGCATGTTATAATTTATACTAAGATGGTCAAGAATAGGATAGCAAGATCTAATAATGTAAGGATTAGAATTTCAGTGGTGATCTGAAGATGTATAATCATTTAACTTGAACATTAATTGAACTGGCAATAACTATATTTGGGCACTGAAATAGTGAGTTTTCAACCATTTTGTCATACTGGCTTGATGAATTGTACTGATTCCGTTGAATGGGACATGTTTCTCCAGAGTTAGTTCTAATTAGTTGCATGTTGTCCTGCATGCTATGTTTTTATGTTTAAATGTTATTTGCTTATTTATATGTATTCCAAATTGCAAATAAGACACAATTATTCAGGAAAGGCATAATTATAAATACGCTAGCATCCATGCAATTTCAGTTGAATTGCTTTGAGTTAATCATTTCAAGTTCCAGTAATTTTACTTCTGGATAAACAGAATTATATTCCATTTCTAGTAGAAAATTTTATTGAAGATTGCCTTTACTTAAAAACTTGGCTGCATTAAGTGGAACTCAAAATATAGCAAAAATTGCATTTGTAGACTGAGGTGACTTAAAACAGCTTTAGTTTTTTAGTTGAATTTTTGTTTGTATGGTGCCACTTCAAGTTGCATTTTATCTAGTTTGACAATAATTCCACTAATTTGAAGTATATACAGCCTGGAGTTAGTTTTATGGAACGGCTGTGTGCTTATTACTTTATATCCATGATCCAATTCACTGAAGCCAAATTTGTAGACATCTTTAATTAATCTTGACTCCATTTTTTTTTTAAACAGTTCAACATTCTTATGTCAGTAAATCAGACTGCTTAAGCACAAGGTTATTTTGCTGGCCTCTGTCCAGATTTTCATTTATCTTCTCTTAAATTATATTTGAAGAATCTCATTGCTTTTGGGAAGTTTGAGACAAGTGAACAGGGATAGTTCTTTTCAGAATGGGCATTGATAGCAGTTTTGCTGCAGGTTAATATCAGTTGGCTTGAAGAGATATAACCTGTCCTCAGATCAATTTTCAGAGAGAATATTATTGCAAGGAATTACTACTTTTATTCTTTCATGTGATGAGAGTGACTGGCAAGGCCAGCATTTGTTGCCCATCCCTAACTGCCCTTGACAACTGAGTGGCTTGTTAGGCCATTTCAGAGGGCAGTTAAGAGTCAACCACATTGCTGTGGGTCTGGAATCTCATGTCAGCCAGACCAGGTAAGGACAGCAGATTTCCTTCCCTGAAGGACATTAGTGAACCAGATGGGTTTTTACGACAATCGATAGTTTCATGGCACCATTACTGAGACTAGCTTTCAATTCCAGACTTTTTTTTATTAAATAATTGAATGTATTAATTAATTGAATTTAAATTCCACCAGCTACCATGGTGGGATTTGAACCCCTGTCCCCAGAGCATTAGCCTGGGCCTCTAGATTACTAGTTGAGTGACATTACCACTATACCACTGTTGCCACCCGCACCCCCACACCCCCCCTCCCCCCGCCCCAATGCATGCATCACAGCTCTTAGTACTTCTCAACGTCTTGATCTGGTTCCAGTTAACTATTTTGCATAATAGAACCCGAAAATTTCCTTCATCTTAAAAAAAAAATAAATATTGGTATCTTGTCAAAATTTGCTGCACAAACTACGTAGAGTTATAGACATGTGACTAGATGAGAAAACAAGGTCCTACTTTACAGTATTGCTATAAATCTATAGGAGTTTAATTAAACCTGAAGACAAGTTGCCTTTATATAAATGAAATTCTAATAATCCTACTGTATGAATCATTGTTTCAGGAACATAGGAGCATGAGTAGGCCATTCAGCCCTTTGAGCCTGCTCCGCCATTCAATTAAATTATGGCTGATCATTTACCTCAATGCCAATTTTCTGCGTTTTGGGAATGTACTGTTCAATTTTTCTCGAATCTCAAATTTTCAATGTACCCATATGTTTAACTGAATTGCTTATCATTTCTGTATCAATTTTCCGTGTGCTCAGCAAAGTCAGATTCAAATGTTTGCATTTCATACTGACTTTAGTTGAAACCTACATGAAACAAAAGGTGACCAGAACATTTTAAGCTAATCATGGTGTAAAACGGTTCTTCTCGAAGACTTGTCACTTTTTCACACTGGCAACTTGAAGAGACCTCAACAGGGACCCAGAGTAAATTTTTTAAATCATAGTTTCTGGTTTGGTTAATGTGAAGCAGTAAGGGTAGTTGTTTATTTCATTAAAAGTGGCTGTTTAACCTTTTGTTTTAAAACTCTGATCTCCTCATACTTAAATTCCTAAGATAATGTAAGCTGTCTATTAGAGATAATGTTTTGACTGGAAAGTTCAGCTGTTCAAACGCAAAAATGTTGCAGTGTGGGTGTGATGTATACCGTGCATAGGTTATGTATGAGAGAATGCACTACAAATGAAATCATTCATACCTGTGGAAGATAATTAAAGACTAGGTTCAGAGTCTGCTGAAACTTAAAATTCTGGGCTGTAATAATTATTTATTGATCAGCATTGACTTAAAAGGATTTGTTACATTTTTGGTTCAGGAGTAATAGTCAGTCATTGACCAGCACATAAAGGAGTCTTAACATGGTAGTTTGCATTATGCAGTTCGGTTCATTATTTTATGTAACTGCATTTAAGATCTATGTACTATAAGAACTGAGTGTGATTTTTTTTTTCTCTAAATACATCTTATTTTCTTGTTTTAGATCAGGGAATCAATAGAAGTCCATGAAGAGGAAAAATCTGAAGATGTGCCACCAAATTTTGAAACCTGATTGTAATTTCTTTTTTGAAGTGGTGAAGGTGTTTTTTTTTAACTGCACTGATTTTTGGGCCATATGAATCCACCTCTGATTTTTGCAAGTAATTGAGTGAACTTCGAAGGTGTGCTGGCTTCCTTTTTGACTCTCTCTCTGGTACATATTTTGTAATATCAGTTATGTTTTCTGCAATAAACCTGAGCGGAAAATTAAACATTGTCAACACTTTCATTGAAATGTCCACCATTCTTTCAAAGTTCCTCTTGAGCACACACTACTGAAATGTTTATTGTCACTTTTTATGACTGCCTGACTGTTAGCTGGTATTAACGGTGTATCCTATATGATTTAAAGTAACAACTGATAAATAGACAAAATATGCAGTGTGCACATGAACTTAGCATTTCAAGGGTGCATATAAAGTTTGTATTTAGGTAGCACATTTGTATTCTCAAACATTTCAAAAAGCTTCACGATACAAAGAATTACATTGATGTGACTCGTGTAGGCCTACTGCATCAAGATACTAATGTTTATTGGTTGTCATAGTTGAAGGCAAAATGTTGACCGGGGAATCGGAAAACTCACTGCTCTTAAAATAGTTCTGTGGGATGTTTAGTAGAAACCACAAGAACAGGGCATTGGAGCCTTTGTTTAAAATTTCATCAAAAGATGGCATTTCTAACAATGTAGCTTTTCCTCAGCACTAGAGTTTAAGACTAAACACAAGACCTAGAATGGGGCTTGAACCTATGGTCTTCTAAAGAAGCCAAGCTGGCACTGCAATCTTTACACTGCTGCGCGTATGCTTAGTTGAAATAAGTAGAAGGGTATTTTGTATAAAACCTTAAAAGAAAACCATTGCTTTGTCCTCATGAAATTCAGAATCTGAAGTAAAAATTTTGCACAGAGCAGTTTGCCAGCCTCTGAAATGACTAGTTATAGTTGAGTCTACTTTAATGTAAATTTAAGTGGAGTAATGGCAGCTTTTGAAGAAATATGGTGAATGATCATTAAATGTTGAATACAGTAAACAAAACTTAAAAGTTTATTCCTTTTTAATTTACCATTGAAGTTTTCTGAATAAATTGAGTTGTAGTAATATCAATTTCAGAGTCCTGCAGCAATATAAGTAATGAACTTTCAGCCACTGAATTCAGGCCATCAATAACTTGTAACTGTTGCATAATTCTACCAAATGTTGGATTGAAGTCCATAGTTCAAAACTATATTGATTTTGGTTTGTGCATTTGTTTCAGAACAGAAATAACGTTTTTTTAAAAAGTCAATTTCTAATATGGTCTATCACTTCAAGTCCTTTTACAAATAGATTGATTAATTTGGGTTCAATTGCAGTTTGGTATTTGTGTACATTTTAATATATTGGTTCATCAATTACTGATCCATGTCTCATATAATGCAATTCAGAGTGTTGCATATAGTGCACATTCCTAGTTAACTGCACTTTAGGGTGTCGCACTTCAACAGTGTCTATGTTGTAGCAGATCTGATTGTAAATATTACATATGAAGTCACTTTTGGAGGGGTGGGTGAAGGCACTGATTTTGCAGCGTGCAAGCTTGTCCTGTAGGAACTTAACTCTGTTCTCCTCAAATGTTGTGATGGCTTGATGACAGAGACTTCTGCATTTGGATCTGCCCGTGGTTGTGTTTTCCCATGTGATGGGGTCCAACTCACAGGCTCTGAGATTGGCTTTCAGAATGTATTTGTGTCTAAGTTTGGGAAGTCCCATGCTGTGGGTTCCTGTGCTCAGCTGACTGTAGAATACTTCTTTGGTATGTGGGGAATCCTCCATGCGAGCCACATGGCCTGCCCAGCAAAGCTGAGCTCTGATGAGCATACTCTTGTAACCAGGTATGCAGCAACTTGGGTGTTAGGGATTTTGTCCTGCCACTTGATGTGGCAGATGGATTTTAAGCAGCGAAGGTGGCATGCATCTAGTTACTTTGTGATGCCAGTAGGTTGTTCATGCCTTACAGCCATAGAAAAGTGATGAGGACACTGTCTGCTAGACTTGGATCGTTGTTTTGAGACAGACTCCATGCTCTGTCCAAAGCTTTGGGTGAGCATGCTGAATGCTGAGCTTGCTTTTGCCAGGTGATGGGCAATTTCATCATCCAATGTGGTGGTGTTGGAGAGGATGCTCCCAAGATAGCAGAAGTTCTGAACTGAGTTGAAGGGTGTATTGTTAATTGTGACTGTGGGGTCTTGGAGTTTGTGGCTAGGGGCAGTTTGGTACAGGATCTCTGCCTTTTTCAGACTTATAGTAAGGCTGGAGTGTTCTGAGGCTTGGGCAAAGCGGCCAATGAGCAACTGGATGTCCTCTGGAGTATGTGCTATGAGAGCATAGTCGTTGGAAAACAAGAGTTCACTTAGGAGCTGTTCTTTGATCTTTGTGCGAGCCTTGAGCCTTTGCAGATTGAAGAGGTTGCCGTCTGTCCTGAACTGAATATGTACTCCTATGTCGAGATCTTTGAGCGCATGCAAGAGCATGGCCGAAAAGTAGATGGCAATCAGAACTGGAGTCATCATGCAGCCTTGTTTGGTGCCATTGATGACAGGCAAGGCATCTGATAAGGCACCATTCTGCATCACACTAGCCAGCATGCCTTCATGAAATGAGTGGAGGACCCTGAGCCTCTTTTTAGGGCAGCCTGTGATGGAATCAGTGGTTTGGAAAAATTTTTTTTTTAAGACCTCCAACTGAGGGGGAAACTAAAACACAAATGAAAACCAACAAAAACTGAAAAAACTACTTCAGGTTTCTGGGGAAACCGACACTGATTAGAATCAAATAAAAGGAGACACAGTCCTCCCCAGATCAAGCAGGATTGAAGTGCCAGCAAGCGGGAGAAAGTGAAGACTGAATCCAGGAGCTGTTTTACTTAAACTAGCCGGCTAACCAGACCCGACCATACAGTGTACAGATTGTCGCTGAAGGACTTGGACAAAGGGAGGACTGGTATATCTACACCATCGGGAGCAGAGCTGAGGAGGTTCTGGAGAACTGTGCCTTGTGAAGACCACACCCGTGGAGTTTGGATTGAGAGGGAACTGATGTTGGAAGAACAGCGGCTAATTCTTTGGAAGGAGCAGAAAATCTATCTAAGGAACTTGAGTTGTGATGTACTATGGGACTATATTTGCTGCCATTTTTGCTGGGTGGACTGCCCAGTGAAACTGAGACCCATCTCTGTTGTATTTAATAGTTAAGGTGTAACTTGTAATATACAGACCATGATTTGTCCGCTACATGTTTAATTTGTTGGTTTTGGTTTGAGTATTAAAGTAAAATTTATAGAAGTGAAATCTTGTCTTTGACACCAATTTAGGAAACCAAAACAATCAATGGATTCAATTCTTTTTGTTTGTTGGTAGTGTTATGGAAGTGATTCAGTTTTTTTAAAATATTTTTTTGAGGAATTCGTAGTCAAACTGAATAAATGTTGAACCAGTTTTTTTTTTCCCAGAGAGTACTGAAAGAACTAGTTTGGCAACAATGTGACAAGCAGTAAACATGACTCAAGTTAAAAATAGAACAGAAATCCTGGTAACGTGAAGATGTGAGCAGAGAAGTCAGTCACGCGCCCCTGATAGGACAAGCTAGCGAGCAGCAGAGCACACCTGAGATGGCAGAAAAACTCTCAAGTTTTTAGTTGTAATGTCAGTGTGTTTTACCTTCTGGAGTGAGCAGCTGATAAAGTAGCCTGCTGCTGAAGAAGTGAAGGAAGAAGACCACAACCTAGGTCGCTTTCCAGCATCTCCTAAAAGACCCTGAAGTCCACTGTGTCAAGTCATCTTGTTTCCTATCTTTAAGGAAAAGCCTGCCAGACTGGTTCTCAACGCTGCCTGCAAAAAACTGTTCTAAAAGGTCTCAGTGACCTGTCTACATGTACGCGAAAGTTAGACTGTATGCCAGTTTTGGAACGCAATATATCTCATCTGCTGTTTTCTTCAGGTATGAGCAAATATTTAGCCTAAGTTCGGGGGGGTGGGCGTGGGAGGTTGTCTGTAACTGAGTTCTGAACCAAAATCTCATTTTTCCAGTTAATCAGTATGAGTATGAGGGGCTAAGGTAAAAAGGGGACTTTAAAATTTCAATCTGTCTTTATGCTTTACTTCATTAAGACATGTTTTTTATTTTTAAAAACTGGTAATTTTGTTCATTCTGGGAAAAATAGAGTATATTATTGACTGTATCGGTAAGTGGTAAAAATGTTAAATATATGTTGTGACCTGTGGAGAAGGGGGACGAGGATAAACAATGCACTCCTCCCGCCTCAGTGGTAACATACAATTGGGGGCTCTCTTTCTGGGATAAATCCAATGCTGACGACATACAATTGTAAATGGGGTAATAATTTTTAAAGAAAACAGAAGAACCAGGTTTCTTGTGTAATAGAGTAAAGTTTACACCACCAGAATGTCTTGAACAGTTGCTGCAACGTTTCTGGGGGAGGAGGATGTATCCCTGAGTGATTTGAGGAACTTAACCAAGGTTAAACTAAAGAATTTGGCAAAACTGTTGGCATTAGAGTTAAAACCAGGAGCTAAGAAAGCAGACATGATTGAAGTATTAGCACAGCATTTGAAATTTGAAGAAGAAAGCGAACCAGAGGGTAATGAAGTTGAATTAGCTGAGATTCGGTTACAGATGAGGCAGCTGAATTTGACAGAAAAAGAATTGAAAAACCTTAAGCTTGAAAAAGAATTGACCATGAAAAGATTTGAACTTAAGGGAAAGAGAAGAAAAGGAATTCAAATTTAAAAAGATAGAACTAGGACAAAAGAGTGGTCTTGACTCCTGGTGGGGGAAATTTTGGCTCCAGCCCAGGACTCAAATGAAGAGCTGTTTAAATTTGTGCAAGCCCTCCTGAAATTTAAGGAAAAGGATGTAGAGGCATTTTTTTATTTCTTTTGAAAAGATAGCCAAACAGATGAAGTGGCCAGAGGAAAGCTGGTCATTGCTTATGCAATACAGGTTGATAGGCAGAGCTCATGAAGTTTAAACCATGCTTTCTGAGGAGGCTTCTGTAGATCAAGATGGCAAAAGAAAGGCTATTCTCGCTGCATACGAGTTACTGACAGAAATTTCGGAACCTTCGAAGATTGTCTGGGCTGGCTTTCATAATTTGAGAGGGTAAAGCAAATTAATTTTGATCGTTGGTTATGGGCACTTAAGATGGAGGCCCCATGTGAGAATCTTGGGGAACTAATTCTCCTCCAAGAATTTAAAAATTCACTCCCTCCATTGGTAAGAACCCATGTACAGAACCAGAGGGTTTCAACAGCTAGACGGCAGTGGAAATTGTTGATGGTTATGAGCTTGTGTATAAGCCCAAATCCTTTGTCAGTCACCCCCACAAACCTGAGAAGGATAGAAGTTGGGAGGGTGAAAGGAAGGCAAGTAGCTGGGTCCAAGAAGGGACAGATGGGAATGCCCTGGGATGATCTTCTCTGGCCAAAAGGAAAGAAGCTGAGAGTGGAAGTGAGGTCCATAAGCCTAAGTATTACCATTGTCACAAGGTGGGACATCTTGATGCAGAAAGTTGGAAGTTGCGGGGTAAACCCATGAGACCTATTGGGGTACACAAAGCCAATGCAGAGAAAGGGGCCCTGACTGAGAGTACAGCAGATCAGGCTGTAGCTCTGACTGCACCTGTAAGGCGAAGTACAAAAAACAATATGAGTGCAGGGGTTGTGAATAAGATATCTGAGAGTTATAGGGAATTCTTGTCAAAAGGAAAAGTAACTCCTTATCCTTCAGGTGAGACAGGTAAACCTATAGATGCACCTAGAGTGTGACCTGATGTCTGGAACGGTAACTGTAGGAGTTATCCATACTTTGCCTATAGATGGAGTCGACCTACTCCTGGGGAATTATTTGGCCAGAGCGAAAGTAGTAGCTTCTCCAGTGGTCATGAGAAAACCAAACAAAGTTAAAGAGACAGAATAGTTACAGGAAAAGGTTCCAGGAATTTTTCCTTTATCCATAGTAAGCCGAGCAATGACTAAACAAGTTCCATTGTCAGAGGTAAAGTTGGCACCACAGTCAGATAGCCGAATATCTGAAACTTTCTTTGGGGATTTGGATAATCCAAAGGAAATGTTTAATAAGTCTTCTCTGCTCATGGCTCAGCAAGCTGATCCAGAGTTAAATAAAGTGGCACAATCAGCTCTAACAGAAGCTGAGACAAAAGGAGTTCCAAAAGGCTATTATAGTACAAATGGGATTCTGATGAGGAAATGGAGACCTCCTCACAGACCTGCGGACGAAGAATGGACGGTAGTTCATCAGATAGTGGTACCGCCAAAGTATCACCGGAAATTATTAAGGATAGCACACAAAGTTCCTATAGCTGGACATGTCGATTTCCGGAAGACCAAATTATGTATAAGTTGACATTTTTTACTGGCCAGGCCTTTCCAAGGATGTGGTGCAGTTTTATAAAATGTGCCAGATTGTGGGAAAACCACAAACTGCAATAAAACAGACACTTCTAATTCCCATACCAGTTACTGAGGAACCATTTTGTACGGTGTTGGTAGACTGTGTAGGACCTTTACTGAAAGCAAAAGTGGCACACTAACATGGATATGGCTACTTAGTTCCCAGAGGCCATTCCCTTGAGAAAAACTTCTGCTAAGGTAGTGGTAGAGAAGTTAACCCAGTTCTGCACTAGATATGGATTACCGATTGAGATTCAGTCGGATCAAAGTTCCAATTTTATGTCTCATTTTTCAGAAAGTTACGGGTAACTTGGGTATAACACAGTTAAAGTCTTCAGCATACCACCCACAGATACGAAAAGCTTTTGAAAGGTACCATCAGACCCTCATAATGATCAGGCCATACTGTCATCATAGCTCCACGACTGGGACAAAGGGTTAGAATTTCTTTTGTTTGCCACTAGGGATTCACCTAATGAATGTACAGGTTTTAGTCCTTTTGAATTAGTTTATTGACCTGAGATAAGAGGTCCTCTAAAACTAATTAAAGATAGACTCTTGGAACAGAGGGATGAATCCTCTATTCTAGATTATGTATCCGTGTTCTGGGAATGGCTCAAGAGTTTGCAAAGTGGCTCAGGAACACCTTAAAACTTCCCAAACAACTATGTAGAAATGGGCAGACAAGCATGCTAAGAGCCGAATATTTCAACCAGGGGATGAAATGTTAGTATTACTGCCTTTACAGGGTGAACCATTGAAAGCACAGTTCAGTGGTCCATATAAAGTGGTCAAGAATTGAAGTAGGTTATTTGATTGACACGCCAGATCACCGGAGAAAGAATTGGCTGTGTCATATCAATATGTTGAAACAATATTATTGTCTGTAGGAGCATAAGCAAGTGCAGGTATGTCAGGTAGTAGGGACAGTGAAGGATAAAAGGAATAGTGAGGATGAGGCAGAATATATATATAATACACACTGCTGTTGTACAATATTAATCACATCCTTTCAATGCACATCTCCCTTCAGAAAATTCAAGGTTATCGTCACTGCAATAAAAGTAATGGAATATTGCATTATATCCACAGTTTAAGATAGGATGAGCCCTTGTCCTACTGCACTTTCAGTCTAACTCCTCATTTTTACATGTCATAAATGCTGAATTTTGGGGTTGTCATTCGCTGTATCAGCTATTTTTTCTCAATATAAAGGAAAATTGGCAGAGGGTTTGTACCTGGCAACCAATCTGACATCACCTGTTTTGCACTCGCCAAAAGTTAACATTATCCGCAATATCTTGATTTTTGCCTCAATGTTACTTGCAAGACTCCACCCTAAGTCCCAATTCTTTTGTGTGTGCATAGGTACATGTCAATTGCCTGACTAAAAATTCTGAAACATGTCGTTCTGAATGTTAAAATGATCAGATGCCCTTCAAGGTTACTGTATGTATAATCGTTTGTATGTATGCAAAATCCTTTCTTAATCATACTGACTCCATTACATCAGTTATTGCCTCATAGTAAAGTAAAAAAAACTGCAAAGATTGACCATCAAATATTGGTTTATTGAATTCACTCCCTGGATAAACTTGCTGAGCCATTGGAGGAGCCAGACTCATGAGTTTCATGATAAATGACTTTAATTTATGGATGTTGAGAAGGGCAAAGTAGAAAATTTATAGATGACACAAAAGCCACTGTTGAAGGGAAGGATTTTCAACAAGCTTTTGAGGGATGGCGGGAGGTATCTAGGTGTAGAGGGGGAAATTTGATGTACATAAATAAGTTACCCATGGTGGGCTAGACGAAACAAAGTCAGAGGAGCAGAGTGTACAGGTGGCAACATATAACTGGAGAAGGTCTCTCAAATAGATTGAAGGTTGCAATAGAGGGATTTGAAGTTAAGGATCTTAAAATGATTGCTGTCAAGAACCCAATGCAACCGTCATGGGGAGGTGGAAGAGGAGCATTTTTGTAATCCTTCTTAGATTGAATTATTTATAACGATTTCTGTTGCATTGCTTTTTTCAATGGGAAACCTTTTTGATCATTGGTAATTATTCAGTCTTCGATCTTGTTTTCTTTACACGACCAACAGCCCACCCCACCCCCTTTCCTGTTATTTTTATTGAACTATTTACTTGACTTTGGATTTTTATTAAGTACCGTTTTGGAGGGATGGGTGCTTAATAAGTTTAGACTTTGAACTCTCATCCTTCCAAATTCAACTGCTCTGAGTCAAAAGTTGGGAAAAGGACAATGTTGCATATTCATTATAGACCAAATTTTCCACACAGTACATTGGAGCAGGATCGTAGGATTACATAACGTTTTGCAGCACAAACAGACCACTCAACCCAACAGGTCTATCCAAGTGTTTATGCTTCACAGAAGCCTCTGCCTTACATCTTCTCACCTTATCAACATTAACCTTCTATTCCTTCTCCTTTAAGTACTTAAATAGAATTGCACAGAATAGACCATTCTGACTTGGAACTATATCGCCGTTCCTTCACTGTCACTGGGTCAAAATCCTGGAACTCCCTTCCTAACAGCACTGTGGGTGTACCTATCCCACATGGACTGCAGCGGTTCAAGAAGGCATCTCACCACCGCCTTCTCATTGGCAATTAGGAATCAGAAATAAATGCTGGCCTGGCCAACGATGCCTACATCCCTATAAATGAATAAAAAAAATATACAGCACAGAAACAGGCCATTCATCCTAACCAGTTAAAGCTGGCTTTTCTGTCTCATTTGAACCTCCTCCCATCCTTCCTCATCTAACTATCAGCATAATCCACTATTCCCTTCTCCCTCATATGCTTATCTACCTTTCCTTAAATGCATCTATACTATTTACCTCAACTATTCTCTGTGGTAGTGAGTTTCATGTTCTCACCACCCTCTGGGTAAAGAAGTTTCTTCTGAATTCCCTATTTGATTTCTTGGTGATTATCTTACATTGATGACTTCTAGTTTTGCTCTTCCACACAAGTTGAAACACAATCTTTGTGTCAATTCTATTGAAATCTTTCATAATTTTAAACATCTCTATTAGGTTACCCCTCAGCCTTCTCTTTTCAAGAGAACAGAGACCAAGCCCGTTCATTCTTTCCAGGTAGGAATAAGCTTGCAGTTCTGTTATCATCCTTATCAAATTTTTTGCCTGCTTTCTGGTGCCTCCATATCCTTTTTATAATATGGCAACCAGAGCTGTACAAAGTACTCCGTGTGATCTAAACTTGGTTCTACAACAAATTTAGCATAACTTCTCTACTTTTCAGTTCTATCCCTCTACTAATAAACGCTACTGCTTCATTTGCTTTTGCTATGGCCTTTTCACCTGTTGTTACTTTTAGTGATTTGCACACCCAGATCCCTTTGCTCCTGTACTCCATTTGGAGTCTTATTTTCTAAATGTGGTGGCGTACTGGTATTGTCACTGGACTAGTAACCCAGTAGACTCAGGTATTGCTCTGGGGACATGGGTTTGAATCCCACCACAGCAGAAGGTGGAATTTGAATTCAATTAATAAGTCTGGAATTAAAAGCTAGTCTAATGATGGCCCTGAAACCATTGTCGATTGTTGTAAAAACCCATCTAGTTCACTAATGTCCTTTAGGGAAGGAAACCTGCTGTCCTTACCTGGTCTGGCCTACATGTGACTCCAGATCCACAGCAATGTGGTTGACTCTGGCATGCCCTGAAAATGGCCTAGCAAGCCACTCAGTTCAAGGGCAATTAGGGATGGGCAATAAATGCTGGCCTGGCCTGCGACGCCCACATCCCATGAATGAATAAAAAAAAAAGTAAAATGTGACCTCCCTATTTTTCTTACGTTCCCTTTTCTTCTTTCTTCCCTCCCCCTCCCTTCCTCTATATTTGCTTAAACCTGCTGCATCTCTAGCATTTTCCATTTCCGATGATGATCGGCCTGAAGCATTAACTTTGGGCTGAATTTTACTGATCCCCTGACACCAGGGGTTGTGGTGGGGGGGGCCCAGAACATCCTTCCGGGAGAATCCCGCTATGCGCCTTGATGCCGGGAAAACCCCGCCCCATTTTACCGGCAGCAGCCCCACCCCCAGCTGCTCGGCAAAAGAAACGTAATTTACATATGTTAATAAAGCTTAATGAATGCAAATTAACCTACCTTTCAACGACTGCCGTCCCATGCCGATATTCCAGCTGGCAGCTAGCGGTCCCGCACCTTTGGATCTCCAGAGATCTGAGGCGTAACGCTGGTGGGGAGGGGGGAAGAGTGAAATTTACAGGGCGGGGGGGGAAGTGGAAGAAACAAATGCGATTGGTTGGAGGGATGGTGGGAAGGGTTCAAGGTTAAAGTAATGAATGTTCAGGGGATGGGGTGGTGGGGCAAGGTCTTGATCCGAAATTTAATTATTTGGTGGGGGGAGAAGATAAATAAACAAGTTATTCATTTGGTGGGTGGGTGAGGGGTTTGGAAGTCTGAATAAAGGTTAATTTTAATAGTTTGTACAACCTGTGACTCTAAAAATTAAAAGCCAATGGAAGGACCTGAAGCCCTTTAAAAATGGAGCCTGTGCAGTGGCGCCGGACACCGTTGTTGGGGACGGAGCACCCGTACCCCAGCACCCCCGCACCCCCGACCTCATCGGGAGCAGCCATTCTGCCCCTTCCATGCTAGTGAGCCGCCACGTGAAATATTACGACAGCTCCGCAGCGCACGTCTCGCGCATGCACCATGCACTTTTTGAAGCTCGCTGCCGAGAAAGGCAGCGAGCTATAAAAATCCAGCCCTTTGTTTTTTTCCTCCGTAGATGCTGCCAGAACCTCAGTATTTCCAGCATTTTCTGTTTTTATTCTACATATGCTTAATTAGTGCACACGAAGGCCATAGTTACTTAGTGACTTGATGGAAAAGTTAGAATGATACAGCAGAGAGAGAGAGGCCATTCAGCATATCGTACCTGTGCCAGCTCTTTTTAAAAGGGTGATCAAATTAGTTGCATTACCCTGCTCTTTCCTCATAGCCAAGCAAATGTTTCCTTTTTATGTATTTATTCAATTCCCTTTAGAAAGTTATTATTGAATCTGCTTCCGCCCTTTCAGGCAGTGCATTCCAGATCATAGCTCCCAGTGCAATTTTTTTCCCTCACGTTGCCTCTAGTTTTTTTGACAGTTACCTCAAATCTGTGACCTCTGATTTTTTTTTTTCATTCATGGGATGTGGGTGTCGCTGCCTAGGCCAGCATTTATTGCCCACCTCTAATTGCCTCTGAGCTGCAGGGCTTCTAAACCATTTCAGAGGGCATTTAAGCGTCAGCCACATTGCTGTGGATCTGGAGTCACATGTGGGCCAGACCAGGTAATGACAGCAGATTTCCTTCCCTAAGGGACATTAGTGAACCAAATGAGTTTTTACAACAATTGACAATGGTTTCATGGTTGCCATTAGACTAGCTTTTTAATTCTAGATTTATTAATTGAATTCAAATTTCACCATCTGCTGTGGTGGGATTTAAACCCATGTCCCCAGAGTACTCACCTAGGCCTCTGGACTACTAGTCTAGTGACATTACCACTATGCCAACGCCTACCCCAACCAACTTTAGTGTCACTGGAAGCATTTTCCCCTTATTTACACTACCAAAAACCTTAAAGATTTTGAATTGCTCTATCAAATCTCCCTTAATCTTCTCTGCTCTAAGGCGAGCAACCAAAACCCCAATTTCTCTAGTGTCTTCACCCAACTGAAGTCTTTCATCCTGGTACCATTCTAATAAATTTACTCTGTGCCTTAACTAAGACCTTGGCTTCCTTCCTAAAGTGTGGTGCGCAGAATTGAATACAGTACTCCAGCTGAGGTCTTTCTTTTGGGCCTCCTTATCTCGAGAGACAATGGATACGCGCCTGGAGGTGGTCAGTGGTTTGTGAAGCAGCGCCTGGAGTGGCTATAAAGGCCAATTCTGGAGTGACAGGCTCTTCCACAGGTGCTGCAGAGAAATTTGTTTGTTGGGGCTGTTGCACAGTTGGCTCTCCCCTTGCGCCTCTGTCTTTTTTCCTGCCAACTACTAAGTCTCTTCGACTCGCCACAATTTAGCCCTGTCTTTATGGCTGTCCGCCAGCTCTGGCGAATGCTGGCAACTGACTCCCACGACTTGTGATCAATGTCACACGATTTCATGTCGCGTTTGCAGACGTCTTTATAACGGAGACATGGACGGCCGGTGGGTCTGATACCAGTGGCGAGCTCGCTGTACAATGTGTCTTTGGGGATCCTGCCATCTTCCATGCGGCTCACATGGCCAAGCCAGAATTGAATACAGTACTCCAGCTGAGGTCTAACCAGTGCTTTATAAAGGTTTATCATAACTTCCTTGCTTTTGTACTCTATGCTGTCTCTATTTATAAAGCCATGGATCACATATGCCTTTTTAATAGTTTTCTCAACTTGTCCTGCCACCTTCAAAAGACTTATGTATGCACTTCCTCAGGTATCTCTGTTCTTGTACCTCATTTAAAATTGTACTTTTTAATTCATGTTGCTTCTCCTCATTCTGCCAACCAAAATGAATCACTTCACACTTCTCTGTGTAGACTTCATCTGCCATGTGTCTGTCCAATTCATCAGCGTGTCTATGTCTTCCTGAAGTCTGTTCGTATCCTCCTCACTGCTTACTACATTTCCAGGTTTCTAGTCATCTGCAAACTTTGAATTTATGCCCTGTATACCCAAGCCCACCTCATTAATATATATCAAAAAGAGCACTATTCCTAATACTGACCCTTGCAGGACACCACACACACACACTTAACCTCTAGTTTGTTAAACAACTGTTTTGGGAGTTTGAAAAAGAGAGGGCATGGACTTTGAATTTTGTGGTAAAAATATTCTCTTATAATTTGATGAAAAGTCATGGTAATTCTACCTCCAGTTGTACACAAAATTTCAAAATCAATTCCTACTTGTTGTATTTTATATATAATTTTTAGCCAGAGCTGATCTTTGCATACTTATTGTAACAGTAAGCAGTCATATTCCAATCTGTGCAATGTGTTTATTTCCCCAGTTATTCCATTATCACTTAAGCAGACCTCATCAGTGTTATTTTAAACCATTCCTACTGATGATCTACATAACACAGCTTTGCTTTCCGGTCTTAAAACCGATTTCACAAGGGAGAAAAGCTAAATTATCACAATTGCCACAAGCAATAGTCCCATGAGTAATATCATCAAATTTTGTGCTCAATGGGATTTAATGGCTTGTAACATTTTTTTCTTGACAAGAATAGTTTATTAAGACAACAGTAAGTCAATAGACAAAACAAGAGAAACCCACTCTGCATACAACAGCAGAGAAAAACTTAAGTTGCATAAAACAACATTTCTCTAGCTCTCATTGCACACAGAGAGAAGCATGAGTACACTTTGCAGGACACTGGTTATTGAGTGGACACTGAGCCAGGCAAGGCAGGGGTTAAGGGGAGCAGGGCAGGGAGGGGGGAGTGCAATGGAAGAACAATGGTATCAATTGCAGAAAGGATGTATTATAACAGAAATCATGTACTAGAAGGTCAAAAGTGCATTCATTTGATGATACACTGAAATCTAATGCATTTGCAAAACTCTTGAATTCCTTCACAAGTCACTAGGATTTGTGAACCCCAGCTGCTGTTATATTTCAAATTATAAGTAAATCTCTTTTGAATACCCATTGATGATATGTGTCAGGTCAATTTAAAATGGCTTTGCTATAGTGTTACGGTCAGGTGAGGAGGTGTCAAAAGGCTTCCCTCTTTTCCCTCTCCTTGTTTGATCAAAACGGGTTTAATTCTTTCTTAAAGTGGGTGTACTGGCCAGTTCAGTAGGTGTTTGATTACTTACTTGCTATGATCATAATAAGAACCAACTGGACAGGTTTTCTTGAGTTTAACAAAGAAAGAGGTTAACATTATTGTACCTAAACTGAACTAATGAAAATAATAAGCAACCTGCCAGCTTTCACTCACACACTAGGAAATGGATTTTACAAGTGCGCTGCTGTTTGCGGCGGTGCACTCTGATAGCGGCGTGTTTCCTGCGCGGATGTGCCATTCCTGAGCCCCCATGATGATATGCGCAGGGGCTCATTTCAATACGACCTGCAGCATGAGGGGCCAGTAAATTTCAGTCCTAGAGGTTTACACACACACACACACACACACAAATAGGTTACAAAGTGGAGAAAGGTAGATTGGTTGAGTTAGAGTCCATAAAAAAAGGTATACAGTCTGTGGAGATTGGTGATTTGGCTGGCTTCTAGCTGAATTTAGTGGTCTTGAGGCTTTTAGTTTGAAGAGGTAAATGACTGGTTTAGTGAGTCTCTTGGACATAGCGATGCAGATGTTTTCCTCCAATGGGGTTTCTGATTGTAGCTGGAGTACGCAAAGGTGGTCAGTCAACATGCAGGATTTGAAAGCTTTTGTCAAGAAAACCCTATATGCCAAATGAGAAATATTAATTTCATTGGTTGGAAACTTACATCAGACTTTTAATGGAGAAAATCTTGCAGTTAACATTTAAAAAAAACAAATACTGGCAACCAAGATGGCCACCACGATTTGCATCTGAAGCACCTTTTCATATTCAAAAGATCCACCCTGTGCCAGAGGGTTGAGCAGCATAGAGCCAGGACAATGGCTTGCTCTGAGTGATTGAAATATCTAAAATGGTTCATTAGCATGGCAGTAAAAGCTATACTAACATATTGACTTTGAAAGAGCAAACCTCCTCCACGTGCAAATTGGTATCCTGGGGCATGTGGAGCCAATTCCTAACCTTGAATTTCATTAGAAAGTTCCAGAAAACTTGAAGCAGCCATGTAACTGTCTGTCCATCTCGGGGGAAGCAGGTTTTGTTTTCTTTGGGCAAAGAAGACAAGCAGAAACTGCAGCAGCAGCAAAAGCTGTGTGCTTTAATTTCTCTCTCTTTCTCCCCAGAAAACATCAAGTTTGAAAACCATTTGCAATTGTGGACCCTCCAAGCCTACAGACTGCTACAGCCAGCAACCAGGGGAACTGAGCCAACTACAATTATGCCTTCAAGAAAACCTGAGCAAAGCAGACCACCCGCAAAGTGCACTTTGACCAGCGAGAATTTCAAGAATACAGCTCAGCTGGAAGGCTATCGTATAATCCACTTCACAGACTGTGTATTTAAGTTCCATTTATTCTGGACTTTAATACAAACACCAAATCTATTTTCCCTCTGTAATTTATTTGTGTGCGTGTGATTCTCATGTGAATGTGTAACATATTTTTAATTATTTTAAATTGGAGTTAGAGTGTTAAGTATAATAAACTTATCTCCTTCTGGTTTAAATGCAAGAAAACCTGTATGATTGGTTCTTTCATGGTCACTTTAAAGGAAAAAGTTAAAGCACTCACTGAGGTGGTAAGCACATCCACTATTTAAAAAAGGAATAAACCCTGTTGCGGTCAAATTAGAGGAACGGTGAAGGTGAGCCTGAGACCCCCTCCTCACCTGGCCGTAACACTTTCAAGCTGGAATGGAGAGAGAAAGGGACCCCCACTTAGCTCATGTCAGAGTCCAGTTGCTTCTCCTCTGCTGCGGAGAAAACACCAGCTTAAAATCACAGATTGGGTTGGGGTTTGTCACATACAGTCACTCAGTCATTCAAACATAGCAGTTAGCAGTATTTCTCTGTTTGCTGAGAGAACAGGTAGTTCCTTTAAACTTTCTGGGTCTTGGTTCTTTCTGGGATATTAGCAGATATTTTGTCTCCCTCCTCATAGTCCTTTTCAATGTAGGATACAATGTTGCAAACTAGGTGATCATCTTAAGCTAAAAGGATGACTTTGCTGGCAGTTGGTCTTTTTAAAATGTCCTTTAAAAATTATAAATTCAGATCTCTAGCCAGTGGACTAAAGCAAATTATCATTCAACAAAACACATTGGTGTAACAATAGGCTCTGGATAAGATTAGAATTAGAACATTACAGCGCAGTACAGGCCCTTCGGCCCTCGATGTTGCGCCGACCTGTGAAACCATCCGACCTACACTATTCCATTTTCATCCATGTGTCTATCCAATGTCCACTTAAATGCCCTTAAAGTTGGCGAATCTACTACTGCTGCAGGCAGGGCATTCCACGCCCTTACTACTCTCTGAGTAAAGAAACTACCTCTCACATCTGTCCTATATCTATCACCCCTCAACTTGAAGCTATGTCCCCTCGTGTTTGCCATCACCATCCGAGGAAAAAGACGCTCACTATCCACCCTATCTAACCCTCTGATTATCTTATATGTCTCTATTAAGTCACCTCTCCTCCTCCTTCTCTCCAACGAAAACAACCTCAAGTCCCTCAGCCTTTCCTCGTAAGACCTTCCCTCCATACCAGGCAACATCCTAGTAAATCTCCTCTGCACCCTTTCCATAGCTTCCACATCCTTTCTATAATGCGGTGACCAGAACTGCACGCAATACTCCAGGTGCGGTCTCACCAGAGTTTTGTACAGCTGCGGCATGACCTCGTGGCTCCGAAACTCGACCCCCCTACTAATAAAAGCTAACACACCATATGCCTTCTTAACAGCCCTATTAACCTGGTTAGCAACCTTCAGGGATTTATGCACCTGGACACCAAGATCTCTCTGTTCATCTACACTACCAAGAATCTTCCCATTAGCCCAGTACTCTGCATTCCTGTTACTCCTTCCAAAGTGAATCACCTCACACTTTTCCGCATTAAACTCCATTTTCCATCTCTCAGCCCAGCTCTGCAGCCGATCGATGATGGAATCAACAACTTAGAAGTCACTGATTCTGAAGAATAATTGGGCAATCTTACCCAGTCCATCAGTTTTATTGGATTTATTGAAGCAGCCGCACATACTTCAATTTATATAATGTCTTTTGTGGCTTAAGGATATCTCATAGTGCTTCACAACCAATGGAAAGTACTTTTGAGCTGTAGTCAGACTGCGATGTAGGAAAAGCTCAGAAATCATAATCATCCATGTTGTCAACACTGTGTTATTGCTGGTATTTATGCAGTTAATTATTTATCATGGAGTTTAACCACAACCAAAGTGATGGTGACCATCTTTGAGATGATTTACCTTTCTTACAATAGATGATGAATTTTCACATTTAAAAAGAAGCCTGCTTTATACCACTATTAGGACAAAATTATTCAACCCCATTTACATAGCAGACACTGGTTTCCTATTAATAAAAGAATTTAATAGACTGAAGTGATATAATTGGATTATTGCCCCTCTTTACACTTATTTTTGAAGAGCAAGGTGATTTTAAAAATGCTTAGGTTCTTATAGACCATATGTCCAACTACCTACTTACTAATGACCATAGTATAACAAGCTGAATCTTGGAATTGACTTCTTAAATAAAGTAACCCAATTGTTGTTGGATTGTGCTTTGGATACTTTATCCTCATTCTAGCAGTGAACATTTGCATTCATACATAGGAACACGAGCATGCCATTGATGTTAGCTATGGTAGCTCTATCATTTTAATCCTAAATCCCTTTCATCCTCCTGTTGCTGTTAATACCATTGCATTAATACCAAGTAACAACCATTCTGTTAAAATCTAAACTGACTTTGCATCTATGGTCTTCTGAAGTAGTGCATTCCATATTCCCACAATCCTTTATGTGAAGAGTTTATTCCTGGATTTACTTTTAACTAGGTTGAATTCTGAGGACTATCTTACTAAAAGAAAGAGTTGTTTCCTATCTACTCTAAACCCCTCAATCAAATTACCTGTTCACTTTCTCATCTCCAGGGGAAATTATTCAGTTTACCCAGTCTCTCATCAATCCTTTCAACCCACGTATCATCATTGCTGAACTTTCTCCAAGGCCAGTGTATCTTTCCAAATCTTAAAACTGAACACATTATACCAAATGAGGTCTGACCTGTGCTCTGTATAATCGTAGTAATGTTCCCTGACTTTTATATTCTGCACCTTTTGTGATAAAACCAAGCATCCTATTAACATTTTTGATGACTAGAGCCACATTAGATTCTATTGAAAATACTTTTTTTGCAATCATAGGCAATTACAAGATACGCACAGGCAGTTCATAATTCAGGTACAATGCAGGCACATGTATAAATTGGTCATTAATTTGTGTGCCAACATTATAATGTGATAATCTTTGAAGTTACTTCTGTCTTCTGACTTTAATTCTGCATCATCAAGGCAGTTTGCATTTCTTTAATTTCTGGTCTACATCCTGGATGTTACATTTTCTGAGTTCCAATTTAATAGTAATAGCGAAGTTATTACTTGGTGAGAAATTCAGATTTTGAACAAATGCAAGTTAACAATGGTCATGATAAACAAGTTGGTTGATTCAAGGATTGAAAGGTTAAATGCCTGGAACACTGCTGTAAAAGACTGGGATTGATTTTACACACACAATTCGTATTGTCTAATTATCCTTCACTCACTCCATTTTACTGGAGAAATAATGGAATAATAGAAATTTACAACATGGAAAGAGGCCATTGGCCCATCGTGTCCCAACTAACCAACAAGGAGACATCCAGCCTAATCCTACTTTCCAGCTCTTGGCCCATAGCCTTGTAGGTTACGGCACTTCAAGCGCATATCCAAGTACATCTTAAATGTTATGAGGGTTTCTGCCTCAATCACCCTTTCAGGCAGAGTTCCAGATCCCCACCACCTTGTTGGTGAAAAAAAAATTCCCCTTGAATCCCATCTAAACCTTCAACCTCTTACCCTAAATCTATATCCTCTAGTTATGGATCCCTCAACTAAGGGGAATAGAGCCTTCCTATCCACTCTATCTAGATCCCTCATAATTTTAAATACTTCAATTAGGTCTCCCCTCAGCCTCCTCGGTTTCAAAGAAAGCAACCCTAATATCCAATCTTTCCTCATAAATAAAATTCTCCAGTCCAGGCAATGTTCTCATAAATCTCCTCTGTACCCTCTCTAGTGCAATCATATCTTTCCTATAGTGTGGTGACCAGAATTGCATGCAGTACTCCAGCTGTGGCCTAATTAGTGTTTTATACAGTTTGAGCATAACCTCCCTGCTCTTATAATCTATGCTTCAGCTAATAAAGACAAGTATCCCTTATGACTTCTTGACCACCTTATCTACCTGTCCAGCCACCTTCAGGGATCTGTAGATATGCAGTCCAAGGTACCTCTGTTCCTCCACACTTCTCTGTATCCTACCATTTATTGTGTATTCTCTTGCCTTGTTAGGCTTCCCCAAATGCATTACCTCACACTTCTCCAAATTGAACTTCATTTGCCAATGCTCCACCCACCTGACTAGTCCATTGATATCTTCCTGCAGTCTAGAGCTTTCTTTTTCATTATCAATCACACGACCAATTTCTGTATCATCTGCAAATTTATGATCGTACCCCCAATATTCAAGTTCATATAGACTCTGTTTAAATAGATTCTGTTTACTGAGTCAATAGACTTTTTTTTGCTGTAAGTCCCACCCTGTCTCATTAGCTGACACAATGATGGCAACACTCACTCGATTTCTCTTCTTAGGTGAAGACTGATCTGACTACGTCCTAGGTTTTCTACTTTTATTTCCTATTTGCACGTTTTAATTTCATCTATATTTTAACAGGACTTTTACATCGACGGGCATAAACCACCTATAATAGCATTATCTCAACTGCCAGAGAGCAAATAAAGAAAAGGGAACAGTACTGAATCTCAAATCAGAGGTGCCAGAGGATTGGAGAATGGCAAATATGACACCCTTATTCAAGAAAGGGTTTAGTTTAGAGATACAGCACTGAAACAGGCTCTTCGGCCCACCGAGTCTGTGCCGACCATCAACCACCCATTTATACTAATCCTACACTAATCCCATATTCCTACCACATCCCCACCTGTCCCTATATTTCCCTACCACCTACCTATACTAGGGGCAATTTATAATGGCCAATTTACCTATCAACCTGCAAGTCTTTGGCATGTGGGAGGAAACCGGAGCACCCGGAGGAAACCCACGCAGACACAGGGAGAACTTGCAAACTCCACACAGGCAGTACCCAGTATTGAACCCGGGTCGCCGAAGCTGTGAGGCTGCAGTGCTAACCACTGCGCCACTGTGCCGGGTGTAAGGACATTCCTAGCAGCTACAGGCTGGTCAGTTTAACTTCAGTGGTGGGTACGTTTTTAGAAACAATAGTGAGGGAAAATATCAACAGGCACTTGGAGAGGTTTGAATTAATTAAGGAGAGCCATCATGGATTTATAAAAGGCAGATCGTGCTTGACTAATCTAATTGAATTTTTTGGTGAAGGAACAGAGAAGGTTGATGAAGGGAAAGCAATGGATGTTGTCTATATAGATTTTAAGAAAGCATTTGACAAAGTACCACATAAAAGGCTGGTAAAAAATTGAGTATCATGGAATAAGAGGGTCAGTGTGTCAGCTTGGATAAAAAATTGGCTTAAGGACAGAAAACAGCAAGTCATGATAAATGGTAGTTTTTCAGACTAGAGGATTGTAGACAGTGGTGATCCCCAAGCTTCAATGCTAGGACCATTGCTTTTTTGATATGACTTGAATATTGGAAAACACCGTAAAATTTCAAAATTTGTCTTTTTTTAATTTTTCTTTCATGGGATGTGGCGTCACTGTCCATCTCTAATTGCCCTTGAAAACTGAGTGGCTTGCTCAGCCATTTCAGAAGGCAGTTGAGAGTCAACCACATTGCTGTAGGTCTGGAGTCACACATAGGCCAGACCAGGTAAGGATGGCAGATTTCCTTCCCTAAAGGACAATAATGAACCAGATGGGTTTTTATGACAATTGATAGTTTCACAGCACCACCTCTGAGACCAGCTTTCAATTCCATTCTTTTTATTAATTGAGTTTATTAATTAATTGAATTTACGTTCCACCAGCTGCCGTGGTGGGATTTGGTGTCCCCAGGACATTAGCATGGGCCTCTGGATCACTGGACCAGTGGCCTTACCATTATGCCTCCACCTTCCCCCGATGATACCAAACTTGGAGGTGTAGCAGACAGTGAGGATGATACCAATCGACTGCAACAGGACATAAATGGGCTAGCAGAATGGGTAGACAAGTGGCAGATGGAATTTAATACAGAGAAGTGTGATGTTAAGCATTTTGGCAGAGGGGACAGGGAGAGGCAATATACACTTAATGTCACGGTTCTAAAGAATGTGCAGGGGCAGAGGGACCTGGGGATTCATGTGCATAGAAGGTGGCAGGGTATACTGAGAGAGTAGTTAGCAAAGCATATGGGAGCCTAGGCTTCATAAATAGAGGTATTGAGAACAAAAGCAGGGAAGTTATGCTGAACCTGTATAAAGCTCTGGTTATGGCACTACTAGAGTAATACATCCAGTTCAGGTCATCACATTTTCGGCAAAATGTGAGGGTCTTTGATAGGGTGGAGAGGAGATTTACCAGAATGGTTCTAGGGATGAGGGATTTTAGCCACAAGGTTAGCTGGGATTGTTTTCCTTGGACAAAGAAGATTGAGGGGAAATTTGATAGAGGTGTACAGGATTATGACAGGTTTCCATAAGGTAGACGAAGTAAAGCTGTTCCCATTTGTTGATGGTACAAGAGCTAAAGGATACAGATGTAACATTTTGGGCAAGAGATGCAGGGGTGGGGGTGGGGGGGGGGGGGGGGTGGTGGTGTGAGGAAGACTTTTTTTACGCAGCAAGTGGTGTGACTTGGAACCCGCTGCCTGTGAGGGTGGTGGAAGCGGAAGTGATAAATGATTTCAAAAAGAAATTGGATGGGCACTTGAGGGAAATAAACCTTCAGGTTAGGGGGATGGAGACTGATTGCATTGTTCGACAGAGAGCCAGCATGGACTCGATGGGCTGAATGTGCCTTCTGTGCCATTATAATTATGATTCTATCCCACAGTCAGACAAATCATCAGCGGAACTCTTGGCACAAGTGGATTGGACCAAGATCCACAATGAAGGGGAGATGGTCTGTAATTGCCTTAGGCTGAATTATGAGTATTATTACGCAATCCATTGCATAAGTGGTGGTATTAAGCATGTGTGTTTTTGGTCCTGAAAGTCTGTAAGACGTGAGCCATAGATATTATTAGAAGTGAACTCCAAAAATGCTCAACTTATAAATTTGTGCCCAACCTGAAAGCTTATTACAACTGAGGTGTGGCCCCACCTCCGTGGAGAAAGTAACAACATGTGAAGGTTAGACTCATGCAGTATAACACCAAGGTCTCTCTCCCTCTCTGAAAGGTATAAAAATAATTATATACTACATAAAATATTTCCAGCGCAGAAACAGGCTATTTGGCCCAACAGGTCCATGCCGGTGTTCAAGCTCCACACAGGCCTATTCCCACCCCACTTCATCTCCCCCCATCAGCACATCCTACTATTCCTTTCTCCCTCGTGTGTTTATCCAGCTTCCCCATAAATGCATCTGTAATTCACCCCAATCACTCCCTGTGGTAGCAAGTCCCAGATCCTCACCACTCTGGTTAGTGACTATCTTATATTTATAGCCCCTAGTTCTGGTCTCACCCACAAGTTGAAACATCTTCTCTATGTCTACACTATCAAACCCTTTCATAATTTTAAAGGCCTCTATCAGGTCACCCCTCAGTCTTCTCTTTTTTAGAGAAAAGAGCCCCAGCCTGTTGAATATTTCCCGATAGGTATAATCTCTTAGAGCCAGTAAGGTATACCCATGCTTGGCATTAGCCCTATCCATCTGTATCAAACTACATGTTATCAATATTAAATACCATCTCTCAGAGTACTTTGTATCTGTCTTTACCAAGGAAGAAGATGTTGTCAAAGTCATAGTGAAAGAGGAGGTAATTGAGACACAGGACAGGCTAAAAATTGATAAAGTGGAGGCTTTAGAATGGCTGTCTATAGTTAAAGTTGTTAAGTCACCAGGACTGAATGGGAAGTAAGGGTGGAAATCGCTGAGGCCATCTACAAGATGCACTGCAGCAAGGCTCCTTAGACCGCACCTTCCAAACCCATGACCTCTGCCACCTAGAAGGATAAGGGCAGCAGTTCCATGGGAACACTACCATCTGCAAGTTCCCCTCCAAGTCACACACCATCCTGACTTGGAACCATATCGCCGTTCTTTCACTGTCGCTGGGTCCAAATCCTGGAACTCCCTTTCTAACAGCACTGTGGGTGTACCTACCCCACATGGACTGCAGCAGTTCAAGAAGGCAGCTCACCACCACCTTCTCATGGGCAATTAGGGATGGGCAACAAATGCTGGCCTGGCCAGCAACGCCCACATCCCATGAATGAATTTTTAAAAATTTAAAAATCTTCCAATCCTCCTTAGATATGGGGGTGAGTGGGGGGCTGGTATGGATGATGCCAGAGGACTGGAGAATGGCAAATGTTACACAGTTGTTCAGAAAAGGGTGTAAGGATAAATCCAGCAACTACAGCCCGATCAGTTTAACCTTGGTGGCAGGAAAGCTTTTAGAGAGGAGAATTCAAGACAAAGTTAACTGTCACTTGGTGACAAGGGTGGATTAACTGAGGAAAGCCAGCATGGATTTGTTAAAGGCAAATTGTGTTTAACTTACCTGACTTAGTTTTTTGATGAAATAACAGAGAGGGTTGATGAGGGTAATGTGGTTGATGTGGTGTACTTGGACTTCCAAAAGGTGTTTGATAAAGTGTCACATAATAGGCTTGTCAGCAAAGTTGAGTCCCATGGAATAAATGGATACAAAGTTGGCTGCATGATAGGAAACAGAGTAGCGGTAAACAGATTTTTCAGACTGGAGGAAAGTATACAATGGTGTTCCCCAGGAGTCAATACTAGGACGACTGCTTTTCTTGATATATATTGATAATTTAGACATGGGTGTACAGGGCACAATTTCAAAATTTGCAGATGACACAAATCTTGGAAGTGTTGTGAAATGTGAGGAGGATAGTGATATACTTCAAGAGGTCATAGACAGGCTGGTGGAATGGACGGACACATGGCAGGTGAAATTTAATGCAGAGAAGTGTGAAGTGATACATTTTGTTAGGAAGAACAAAGCGAGGCAATATAAACTAAAAGATATGATTCTAATGGGAGTGCAGCAACAGAGAGACCTGGGGATATATGTGCACACATCAATGAAGGTGGCAGGGCAGGTTGAGAAAGTGGTTAAAAAAACATACAGGATCTTGGGCTTTATAAATCGAGGCATAGAGTACAAAAACAAGGAAGTTATGATGAAGCTTTATAAAACACTGGTTCGGCCTCAACTGGGGCATTGTGTCCAATTCTGGACACTGTACTTTAGGAAGGATGTGAAGGCTTTAGAGAAGGTGCAGAAAAGATTTACAAGAATAGTTCCAGGGATGAGGGACTTCAGTTATGAGGATAGATTGGAGAAGCTGAGGTTATTCTTCTTAGAGAAGAGAAGGTTGAGAATAGATTTGGTTGAGGTGTTCAAAATTACGTGAGGTCTAGAGAAAGTAGATAGAGAGAAACCGCCCTATTAGCCAAGGGGTCAAGAACCAGAGGACGACAATTTAAGGTGAATAGCAAAAAAACCAAAGACAATATGAGAAAAAAAATTTTTACACAGCCCGTGGTTAGGAGCTGGAATGCACTGCCTGAGAGGGTGGTGGATGCAGATTCAATTGTAGCTTTCAAAAGAGAATTGGATATGCACCTGAATGCACCTGATGGCAAACACGAGGGGACATAGCTTCAAGTTGAGGGGTGATAGATATAGGACAGATGTGAGAGGTAGTTTCTTTACTCAGAGAGTAGTAAGGGCGTGGAACGCCCTGCCTGCAGCAGTAGTAGATTCGCCAACTTTAAGGGCATTTAAGTGGTCATTGGATAGACATATGGATGAAAATGGAATAGTGTAGGTCAGATGGTTTCACAGGTCGGCGCAACATCGAGGGCCGAAGGGCCTGTACTGCGCTGTAATATTCTAATTCTAATTCTAATATAAAAAATTTGCAGGATTACAGGGAAAGTGCAGGTGAGTGGGCTAGCATAACCTCTCTTGTAGAGAGCTGGCACGGATTTGACAAGCTGAATGGCCTCCTTCTGTGCTGTAATCGCTCTATGATTCTCTGATATGTGTCCATTTCCCCATTGCATCTAGAACAGATTGCATACTTTTATTCTCATCAGTGGCTGAGACACCAACAAAGATGTTCATGTCATCCATGAACTTGTGAATAGTACTCCCAAAGCCTTCATCCAGATCACTGATATAAATCATATAGAGTAACAACCCTAATACTGATCCTTGTGGTACTCACCTACTATTAATCAAACTGGCCAAGTCCTGAAGGGTGCAGTTATCAGACTGGGCCTGCGGCCGGTGGGGAGAGAACCAACACGATGGAAAACCCTACTTGAACTTGTCTTCACCAATCTACCTGTCACAGATGCACCTGTCCATGATAGTATTGGTAGGAGTAACCACCACACAGTCCTTGTGGAGATAAAGCTCATCTTCACCCTGAGGACACCTTCCATCATGTTATGTGGCACTACCACCGCGCTAAATAGGATAGAGTCCAAACACATCTAGCAGCTCAAGCTGGCATCTATGAGGTGATGTGTGCTATCGGCAGCAGCAGAATTGTATTCTACAACATTTTGTAAACTCATGACTTGATATATACTAAGCTGAGAAGTGATTTAGCAAAAGGTGGATTGGAAACAGCTACTTGAAGGTGTCAGAGCAGCGAGAGGCATACAAAGGGGAGATTCAGGGGGTTCAGAGTAAACATGGTCCAACAAAGAAAAAGGGTGGGATGGCCAAATCTAGAGCCCTCTAGATGTCAAGGAGCTTACAGGGTAAGATAAGGCAGAAAAGGAAAGCTTATGTCAGACACCGAAGATTCAATACTCCAGAAGGCCAAGAGGAGTATAGAAAGTGCAGAGGTGAAATCAAAAAGGAAATTAGCAAAGAGAGGCCATGAAAGAATATTAGCAAGTAAAATCAGGGAGAACCCAAAGATGTTTTATTAATACATTAAGAGTAAGAGGATAACTAAGGAAAGAATACAGTCCATAAAAGACCAAAAAGGTAACCTATGTGTGGAGGCGGAGATGAGGATATGGTTCTTAATGAATATTTTACATCTGTCTTCACAAAAGAGGGGAAGAGGCATGTGAAGTATTGGATGTGATAAGCAAAGGGAGAAATATTAAGGGGGTTAGCATCCTTGAAAGTAGAAAAATCACCAGGGCCGGATGGAATGTACCCCAGGCTGTTAATAGAAGCCAGGGAGGAAATAGCAAAGGTCTGACTGTCATTTCCAATCCTCACTGGATACAGGTGTGGTGCCGGAGGATTGGAGGTCTGCTAACGTTGTACCTTTGTTTAAAAAGGGGGCGAGGGATAGACCGAATAATTGCATATCAGTCAGTCTAACCTCGGTAGTGGGCAAATTATTGGAATCAATTCTGAGAGATAGGATAAGCTGCCACTTAGAAAGGCACAAATTAATCAAGGATAGTCAGCATGGATTTGTTAAGGGAAGGTCGTGTCTGACTAATTTGATTGAATTTTTTGAGGAAGTAACAAGGAGTATTGATGAGGGTAGTGCAGTTGATGTGGTTTACATGGATTTTAGCAAGGCTTTTGACAAGGTCCCACATAGCAGACTGGTTTAAAAAAAAGCCCATGGGATCCAGGGGAATGTAGCAAGCTGGATACAAAATTGGCTCAGTGACAGGAAACAAAGGATGCATGGGTGCATTTGCAACTGGAGGACTGCTTCCAGTGAGATTTCACAAGGCTCAGTATGAGGTCCCCTGCTTTTTGTGGTGTATATTAATGATTTGGACATAAATGTAAGAGGAATGATCTAGAAGTTTGTAGACGACACAAAAATTGCCTGCATGGTTGATAGCGAGGAGGATCACTGTAGATTGCAGGAAGATATCTATGGACTGGACCGGTTGGCAGAAAAGTGGTAAATGGAATTTAAGCCAGAGAAGTATGAGCTGAAAGAAATACACAATAAATGGGAGGATCCTGAGAGGTGTAGAGGAAGTGGGGGCCCTTGGAGTGTATGTCCACAGATCTCTGAAGGTAGCAGGACAGGTCGATAAGATGGTTAAGAAGGCATATGGAATCCTTTCCTTTATTAGCCGAGGCATAGGATATAAGAGCAAGGAGGTTATGCTGGAGCTATATAAAACATCAGTTAAGCACAGCTTGAGTACTGTGTGCAGTTCTGGTCACCTCATTACAGAAAGGATGTAATTGCACTAGAGAGGGTACAGAGGAGATTTACGAGGATGTTGCCAGGACTGGAAACTTGCAACTATGAGGGAAGATTGGATAGGCTGGGGTTGTTCTCCTTGGGACAGAGGAGGCTGAGGGTAGATTTGATTGAAATGTACAAAATTGTGAGGGGCCTGGATAGAGTGGATGGGAAGGGCCTATTTACCTGAGCAAAGAGGTCAGTGACTAGGGGGCATAGATTTAAGGTGATTGGTAGAAGGATTAGAGGGGAATATGAGGAAAATTTTTCACTCAGAGGGTGGTGGGGATCTAGAACTCACTGCCTGAAAGGGTGATAGAGGCAGAAACCTTCATCTCATTTAAAAGGTGGCTGGATGTGCACCTGAAGTGCTGTAACCTGCAGGGCTCCGGACCAAATGCTGGAAAGTGGGATTAGGCTGCATGGCTGCTTTTTTCTCGGCCGGTACTGACATGATAGGCCAAGTGGCCTCTTTCTGTGCCATAAACTTACTATGATTCTATATCCCTCACTTTACCATTACCATGAAGTCAGGGGATCAACCCTGGTTCAATGAGAAGTAGAGGAAAGCATGCCAGGAGTAGTACCAGGCATACCTAGAAATGTGGTGCCAACCTGGTGAAGGTACAACTTGCGTGTTAAACAGAAAAAGGGCAGGAGTTCTTCAGAGCAATAAACTAGGCCTAACCATCTTCAGTTGCTTCATCAATGACCTTCCCTCCATCATTAGGGCAGAAGTGGGGATATTCGTACAATGTTCAGTGCCATTTGTAATTCCTCAGATAATGAAGCAGTCTGTGCCCCCATGCAGCAAGACCTGGACAATGTTCAGATTTGGGCTGACAAGTGGCAAGTAACATTTGTGCTACACAAGTGTCAGGCAATGGCCATCTCCAACAAGAAAGTCTAACCAACTCCCCTTGATGTTCAGGGGCGGTACCCCCTCCCTCCATCGCCTGTCTGTCATGTATAAGGCACAAGCCAGGAGTGTGATGGAATACTCAGCACTTGCCTCTATGAGTGTAATTCCAACAACACTCAAGAAGCTTGACACCATCCAGGACAAAGTAGCCCACTTGATTGGCACCCTATTCACCACCTTACACATTCATTCCCTCCACCACCAGTGCATTGTGGCTGCAGTGTGTATTCTCTGCAAGAAGCACTGCAGAAGCTCATCAAGGTTTATTCAACTGCACTTTCAAAGCCCACGACTGCTTTTAGCTAGAACAACAAGGGCAGCAGGCACTTGGGAACACCGCCACCTCCAAGTTCTCATCTAAACCATACACCAGCCTGCTTTGGAAATGTATCACCATTCTTTTAATGTCACTGGATCAAAATCCTAGAACTCCCTCCATAACACCACTACATACACCACCTGGACTGCAGCAGTTCAAGAACACAGGTCAGCACCACGTTCTCAATTAGGGATGGGGAATAAATGCTGGCCTTTCCAGTGCCACCCACATCCCATGAACAAAAAAAAAACTCCACTTGTAGCTGAGTTCCATGTGGAGCTGCTACCACTAATGATAACCCTTTGCTTATGAGGGCGAACCAATTGCCTATCCAACTCAGGACTTGCCCTCCAATCCCACAAAACTTTAATCCATTGAATTAGTCTTTGTTCTTCCTTGTCAAAGTATTTTTATACTTGAAAACAGCAGGTGAGAGGCACTAAGACCTGGTACCTTTATGTTGAACATCTTATTATGTGACATTATGAAGAGAAACAGCAGCTGTTGCTGGATCAAATCAATAAAATTCCTATTTGAGGCTTTCCAAACCAACATTCAACAACTTGAACTAATAGCTGCCTTTATCTGTGTGTTATCTAATTATTATTATTGACTTTTTATTCAATGAGCAATGTTGTCATGGTTCAGAAACACTCTGGAGAACTTCACCAAGCTCAAAATCATTATAGAAACATAGAAAATAGGAGCAGGAGTAGGCCATTTGTCCCTTCGAGCCTGCTCTGCCATTTATTATGATCATGGCTGATCATCCAGCTCAGTAGCCTGTTCCTGCTTTCGCCCCATACCCTTTGATCCTTTTAGACCCAAGAGCTATATCTAACTCCTTCTTGAAAACATACAACGTTTTGGCCTCAACTGCTTTCTGTGGTTGTGAATTCCACAGGCTCACTACTCTCTGGGTGAAGAAATTTCTCCTCATTTCAGTCCTGAAAGGTTTACCCCCTATCCTTAGACTATGACCCCTGGTTCTGGACTCCACCACCATCGGGAACATCCTTCCTGCATCTACCCTGTCAAGTCCTGTTAGAATTTTATAGGTTTCTATGAGATCCCCCCTCATTCTTCTGAACTTCAGTGAATATAATCCTAACTGACTCAATCCCTCCTCATACGTCAGTCCCGCCATCCCAGGAATCAGTCTGGTAAACCTTCACTGCACTCCTTCTATAGCAAGAACATCCTTCCTCAGATAAGGAGACCAAAACTGCACACAATATTCCAGGTGTGGCCTCACCAAGGCAGCAAGACATCCCTGGTCCTGTACTCGAATCCTCTCGCTATGAAGGCTAACATACAATTTGCCTTTTTTACCGCCTGTTGCACCTGCATGCTTACCTTCAGCGAATGGTGTACGAGAACACCCAGGTCTCGCTGCATATTCCCCTTTCTCAGTTTATAGCCATTCAGATAATAATCTGCCTTCCTGTTTTTGCTACCGAAGTGGATAACCTCACATTTATCCACATTATACTGCATTTGCCATGCATTAGCCCACTCACTCAACTTGTCCAAATCACCCTGAAGCCTCTCTGCATCCTCCTCACAACTCACCCTCCCACCCAGTTTTGTGTCATCTGCAAATTTGGAGATATTACATTTAGTTCGCTCATCTAAATCATTAATGTATATTGTGAATAGCTGGGGTCCTAGGACTGATCCCTGCGGTACCCCACTAGTCACTGCCTGCCATTCATAAAAGACCCATCTATCCCTACTCTTTGTTTCCTGTCCACCAACCAATTTTCTATCCATCGCAATACACTAGCCCCAATCCCATGCTTTAATTTTACATGCTAATCTCTTACGTGTGACTTTGTCAAAAGTCTTCTGAAAGTCCAAATAAACTACATCCACTGGCTCCCCCTCATCATCTCTACTAGTTACATCCTCGAATAATTCTAGTAGATTGGTCAAGCATGATTTTCCTTTTGTAAATCCATGATGACTCTGTCCGATTCTATCACTGTTCTCTAAGTGCTCTGCTATAAAATCTTTGATAATGGACTCTAGAATTTTCCCCACTACTGACGTCAGGCTGACTGGTCTATAATTCCCTACTTTCTCGTTACCCCCCTTTTTAAATAGTGGGGTTACATTAGCTACCCTCCAATCTGTAGGAACTGTTCCAAAGTCTATAGAATCTTGGAAGATGACCTCCAATGCATCCACTATTTCTAGGGCCACTTCCTTAAGTACTCTGGAATGCATACCATCAGGCCTTGGGGATTTATTGGCCTTCAATCCCATCAACATCCCCAACACCATTTCTCTACTAATACTGATTTCTTTCAATTCCTCTCTCTCACTAAGCCCTGTGTTCCCCAACATTTCTGGTATGATATTTGTGTCCTCATTTGTGAAGACGGAACCAAAGTATGCATTTAGTTGATCAGCCATTTATTTATTCCCCATAATAAATTCCCCTGTTTCTGACTGTAAGGGACCTACATTTGTCTTCACCAATCTTTTTCTCTTCATATACCTGTAGAAACTTTTACAGTCAGTTTTTATGTTCCCTGCAAGCTTGCACTTTATTTTCCCCTTCTTAATCAATCCCTTGGTCCTCCTTTGCTGAATTCTAAACTGCTCCCAATCCTCAGGTCTGTTGTTTTGCCTGGCAAATTTATATGCCTCCTTCTTGGATCTTGCGAGAAATGAATTATGCTATTTTAATATCCTTTTTGCAAAAAAAGTCTCTATTCATATATTTGTGCAGAATGATGTTATTCTAAGTATTTTTAAGCCAACCTTTTTTGCAAACTGCTTTGAGGTGTTGCTGTGAAATATCAGATTGAGCTGTATGTTGTATCCTGCTGCAAAACCATCTACCTGCTTGGTGTGGGAGTGTGGAGGGCAGTATAATTATTAACTCACATGAGCTGTATTGGGCTGAGTTAGTAATGATTTTGTTAGTTACATATTTTATTTAGAGATACAGCACTGAAACAGGCCCTTTGGCCCACCGAGTCTGTGCCAACCAAGAACCACCCATTTATACTAACCCTACAGTAATCCCATATTCCCTACCACCTACCTACACTAGGGGCAATTTACAATGGCCAATTTACCTATCACCTGCAAGTCTTTGGCAGTGGGAGGAAACTAGAGCACCCAGCGAAAACCCACGCAGTCACAGGGAGAACTTGCAAACTCCGCACTGGCAGTACCCAGAATTGAACCTGGGTCCCTGGAGCTGTGAGGCTGTGGTGTTAACCACTGCGCCACTGTGCCACCCCAAAAGTAGAACTTTTTTTTTTGAGTGGGAAGGATAATTTTGATTTGGTGATTGCTGTAAGCTCCAAAAGGCTTCTTTTTATTGCCATTATTTCTCTTGGCCATGCACAACAGAACATGTTGGAATTTCTCATTGGTGACTTGAATTTCATTTTGTCACTTACAGTAAAGGCATACCATATGTATGGCAGGAGGACCATCAGCATATGTTTGAGTTTCTCAAACAAGCATTGTCAGCAGAAATCTGTACCCTGCAGTACTATGATCCGAGGAAAAAGACAATCCTGGAAGTCGAGGCCTCACAGAAAGGGCTAGGAGTGTGCATCCTGCAGGATGGCATATCAATTGCATTCGGATCTTAAGTTTATCCTCAGAAAAATCCAATTACTTAAACATAGGGCTGAATATTATGCCTCCCCGGTCATCTTCAAATAAGTCATTTCTTCACTCCAGCAGCAGTTTAAAATCAATGTCCATGTGGCGAAATTAATATGCCTCATGCTTGGCAGGTGGGGGCCTACATGACATACCCCCTACACGCTCCCCCGTCCTCACAATTGACCACCCTTGCCTCACTGGGGCCCGAACCATTACCCCCGGCGTGCCCCCAAAAACTTACCGGGGCTTGCCGACATCTTCTGTCTTCACCTGCGTTGCAGTCCCAGCAGTGGCCACCGCTCCCAGTGGAACTGCTGGGAAAGAGAGCTGCTGGCCCGCTGATTGGCTGGCAGCTTCATTATGCAGGAATTCCTGCCTCAATGCGGTGGAAGTCCCACCCAAGACTATTTAAAGGTCTGGGGACCGCAAAATGCGGTCCAGATCCCCAGACCAGGTGGAGGCGGGTTTGCCACCGACTTTTCAGTCAGTGGATGGCTCCTGTCCGCCAAGGGTAAAATTCAGCCCATAGAGCGTAAAACGCTTGCTCTGCTTTTTGGGATCTCAAGGTTCCACACCTACCTGTTCAGTAAGCAGTCCACTGTGGAAACTGACCACAAACCATTGGAGGTGATCTGGTGCAAACCAATGACAAGCGCACCACCTCAACTACAATGACTTTTAGTGAAAGTACAGGGATACGATTTCGACGTCTGCTACAAAGCAGATACCAAAATGGTCACCTCAGATACGCTGAGCAGATTGTCAGATCCAAACAAGAATGAAGAAGTCCCACTGGATCTACAAGTAGACAGCATAGACATTGAGGTGGAATATGTGCTCAAAATTGATTTACTGCATATTGGGCAGCACAAATGTGACCAATTGCAATCAGAAACAGCCAATGACCCACAACTGAAGGCATTGTGAAGAGTCATCATAGAAGGATGGCCTGATATGATAAAAGCGGTGCCAGAAACCCTCAGATGCTTTTGGCCTTATAGAGATTAACTCGGTATCTCGAAAGGCATAACCTTCAAGGGAAAACAAGTGATTGTGCCCAAAGCTCTCTGACAGGCCACCTTGTCACAACTTCACCAAGGCCATTTGGGTATGGAGCGAATGAGACAACTGGCACGAAACACTATTTATTGGCCAGGGATCAACGATGATATTGAAAAGTTAGTCAGGATGTGCAAAGCATGTCAGAGCCACCAGCCAAAACAATGTAAAGAATCTCTACACCCTCACAAGATTCCGTCAGTCCCTTGGTCCAAAATTGCCACTGATCTATTTACCATGAAGGGAGATGACTTTATCTTTGTCACCGATTATTTCTCCAAATTCCCAATTGTCAGACAGGTCAAAGACACTTTAAGCGCGGTCTTTGCAGACACATTCAGTGCCATATTCAGTCTGTTCGGTGCATCTAAAGAAATTATTTCTGACAATGGGCCACATTACACAGACCTTTCAGGGATATGTGTGCCAAAATGGACATAAACCATGTGACACCCTCACCACACTACCCTAGATCTAACCGTCTTGCCGAGAGAATGGTTTCACAGTTAAATTGCTTATCTTGTAGTGTAGGACAATGAAACAAGATTTTCGTGTTGCCATGTTACACCTCAGAGCTACACCTATGGATATGAGCTTACCGTCACCAGCAGAGATCGTGTATAGCAGGCAGGTGAGAACGATTCTACCAAGCCATCAACAGTTAAAATTCTCTGAGATGCAGGAGACGCTGTTTGAAAACAAAGGAGAATGAAGATGGTGCATGGCTGCCATGAAGATTCCACCTGCCACAAATGAGGCATATTAATTTTGTCATATGAAATATTAATTTTAAACTGCTTCTGGACTGAAAAAATGACTTGTTTAAAAAGATCACAGCAGTGGCTGGAAACATTTGCATTCTAAGAGACAGTACCTGGAGGAGACAATGGAACTGCTCCCTAATCCAATTAACCCAAATGGATTTTGATCAGCAGACATTGAATATGTAACAAGCCAGCATTCCATCCCCCTCCCTCCCACTGAGGGTGTCTGCTAAGGTGGAAAATCTGCAAAAACGCAGGTGAGTTTGTTGGAAAAACCTAGTCACATGACCAACCTGCTGGCCCAGGGTTTTTGAATTGTGTTCACAGAACAGTTTGAAGACAGAGACTGCAATTTGATGATAAAAGAGAAGGAAGCTCTCTCCCTGGCTCTCTCTTGCTCATGAATTTCCAGATCCACTGAACCCACTTAAACCTCAAGAGAGAAGACTCCTACATCAAAACAAGTTTGAAAGCGGGCCCCAACAAAATGGCAAGATTTAACTGCAATCAAAGATTCTACATTGAACTTAAAAGACAGTAAATGAACTCCAGCTATTGCTTCAAACTTTACCCCTTTATTCTTTCTCCTCTTCCATCTCTATCTGCGTTTGTGTTTATCACATATGCATGGTCACGTCGTGTATTCATAGTAGTTTTAACCGAATTAGAGTTTTAAGGTTAATAAACTTACACCTTCCTTATTTAAATCTAAGAAAACCTGTCTAGTTGATCTCTTTGCCATTACAACTGGAGAGCAGTGAACAAGGATTCACTGAAGGGAAGCCAAAACACTGTTTTAAAAATTAAACTCTGTTATGGTCAAGCCAGGTAAAGGCTGAAAGGGAACCCTTTGACCCCTTTCTCACCTGGTCATAACAATGATCGATAAGCAGGGGCAGAACTACCTCAACTACATGTAGGACAAAAGGTCAGGGTCAAACATCCCACAATGAAAACATGGTTACCCGCAGAGGTATCCAAAGTATGCAGTAAGCCTAGGTCGTACGAGGTTACAACAGCTCACAGAGCAGTGTTGAGGAGGAACCGAAGCCAATTAAGAGAAGTGTGCAATACTCCAATTGTGCACAGTGGACTCAAATGAACACTCTCTGACGATGAGGGTGTGACGGAACAACAGGACAACAACCAATACATTGACAACAGGTATGCAAACCAAGAATAGCCAAGGGTGAAATCACATCCCCAGAAGGTTATACCATAGCAAGATCTGGAAGAGTTATCAAACCCCACCAAAATGATATATGGACTCTAAAGCTTCTGCACTCTTAAATCTCATAATCCCTATCTCTATACTTGTAAATTTTATAATCTCTATCCCTATGTAACTGATTTTGGTACGATCCAATTTTATGTGTTTCTACTTGTAGCGCACGAGACTTAACTTTGGAAAGATAGGGGATGTTGTATGATCGCTTTAAGCGTGATGTCCCTTTAAGAACTCAGTATGCTGATGAGATAAGTACCAGGATGTAGGCATGTGACTAGAAGCCATAGTCTCTCTGCACTGGAACACCCAAAACAAAGGTTCTGTATATAGTTTGCTCTGTATTGTATGTACTAGTTTAACTGTTAATAAGCCCTCTAGAGATCTTCAAGGAACTGGAATCCACGTACCTCACTGAGTTGCTTAAGATAACAGAAAGAAACTCATGACATCTGCCATACTGGGAGAAATCTCCAGATTGAATAATGGGAACTAATTGGTAATTGAGGTCTCCAAATTCTCCTTCCAGCTAGTGTTATAAATGAACTTCCCTGCTTTATTTCAAGCTGGCAGTTTTTTTTAAAGTACCTGCTGACAGTTTCATAACCTGCTGCTGTCCTGACCCAGACCCCAGCTTCTGTAAATTTTGAAGGAGAATGCAAATAAAATGGTGGCAAATAACTGAAGTTTCACTCTTTTGGAAAAAAAAACTACTGGCAGACTTGATGTCTTTTGATTTTAAAAAATCATTCATGGAATATGGGGTCTACTAGCAAGACCAGCATTTACTGTTCACCCCTAGTTGCCCTTGACAAGGTAGTGGTGAGCCGACTTCTTGAACCACTGCAGTCCAAGTGGTGTAGTTTCCTCCACCATGTTGTTAGGAAGGGAGTTCCAGAATTTTGACCCAGCGATGGTGAAGGAATGACGATATAGTTCCAAGTCAGACTAGTGTCTGATTTGGAGGGGAATTTGCAGGTGGTGGTGTTCCCATGTGTCTGCTGCCCTTGTCATTCTAGGTGGTGGAGGTCGTGGGTTTGGAAGATGCTGTTGAAGGAGGATTGGTGAGCTGCTGCAGTGCATTTTGTAGATGGTACACATTGCACACCAGTGGTGGAGGGAGTGAATGTTTGAGGTGGTGAATAGGGTGCCGATCACACAGACTGCTTTTTTCTCGATGGTGTTGTTGGAACTGCACTCATCCAGGAACACTGCACTTATGTAGACCTTCAATGGCCACACACATCTATTTTTGTGCTGAGTATGACTCCAGCCAGTGGAGAGTTTCCCTCCTAATTCCCATTGCCTTCCATTTTACAAGAGCTCCTTTATGCTACACTCAATCAAATGTTGCCTTGATATCAAGGACAGTCACTCTTACCTCACCTCTGGAATTCAACCCTGGAATTCACCAAGGTTGTAATGAGGTCAGCAACCTAATAGAGCTGGCAGAACCCAGACTGAGCATTAGTGAGCATATTATTGGTGAGTAAGTGCCACTTGATAGCACTGTCAACAATATCTTCCATCACTTTGCTAATGATTGAGAGTAGGCTGATGGGGTGGTAGTTGGCTGGATTGGATTTGTCCTGCTTTTTGTGGACAGGATATACGTGGGCAATTTTTCATATTATCAGGTAGATGCAACTACTGTACCTGTACTGGAACAGTTTGGCTAGGGACACAGTTAGTTCTGGAGCACAAGTCTTCATCACCACAGCCAGGATATGGTCAGGGCCCATAGCCTTTGATGTATCCAGTGCATTCAGCCATTTCTTGATGTTACGTGGAGTGAATACAATTGACTGATGACTGGCATCTGTGATGGTGAGGATCTCAGGATAAGGCCATGATGGATCATCCACTCAGCTGAAGAAGTTTGTGAACGCGTTCACCTTGTCTATTGTACTAACATGCTGGGCTCCACCATGATTGAGAATGGGGATTTTCATGGAGCCTCCTTCTTTCATTAGATATTTAATTGTTCACTACCATTCATGACTTGATGTGGCAGGACTGCAGAGTTTTGATCTGATCCATTGATTGTGGGATTTCTTAACTCTCTCTATAGAATGCTGCTTCTGATGTTTAGCATGCATGCCTTGTATTGTGGCTTCACCAGCTATGCCAGAGGCTGTTCCTGGCATGCTCTTCTACACACAGGAAATCAAGGTATATGGGGAGCAGGCAGGAAAGTGGAGTTGAGGCAGAAGAACAGCCATGATCATTTTGAATGGCATGCTGGTCTGAGGGGCAATATGGTCCTGCTTCTATTTCTTATGTTCTTAGGTTCTTACATTCACCTCTTTGAACCAGGGTTGGTTGCCTAGCTTGATGGTAATGGTAGAGTGAGAGATATGCTGGACCATGAGGTAACAGATTGTGATGGAATATAACTTTGCTGCTGCTCATGGACCAGAGAACCTTATGGATGTCCTGTTTTGAGCTTTTAGGTCTGTTCTGAATCTATCCCATTTCGGTGGTAGTGCCATGCTACACAATGGAGGGTGTCCTCAGTGTGAAGACGGGACTTCACCTGTGCAGTGATCACTCCTATAAATACTGTCATGGAGAGATCCATCTGTGATAGATAGATTGGTGAGGATGAGGTCAAGTAGGTTATTACCTTGCATTGATTCTCTCACCTACTGCCGCAAGTCCAGTCTCGCAGCCTATGTCCTTCAAGACTCGGCCAGCTCTGCTCGTAGTGGTCCTACCGAGCCACTCTTGGTAACAGACATTGAAATCACCCACACAGAGTACATTCTGTGCCCTTGCCACCATCAATGTTTCTTCCAAATTATGTTCAATTTGAACACTGATCCATCAGATGAGAGAAGGCAGTAGGTAATAATCAGCAGGAGGTTGCTTTGTCCTGTTTGACCTGATGCCTTGAGACTTCATGGGGTCTGCAGTCAACGTTGAGGGCACCCAGGAACACTCCCTCCCGATTGTATACCACTGTATGCCATTGTGATGAAAATTTCTGGGATGCTGGCTGATGAATATGATTCTGTGAGAATGATTATGTCAGGCATGACTAATTTGTGGGAAAGCTCTCCCAATTTTGACACAAGTTCCATGATGTTAGTAATGAGGACTTTGCAGGAATGACTTGGCTGGGTGTGCCTTTGTCATGTCTAAATCCTAGATCGATGCAGGGTGATCTGTCTGGTTTTGTTCTTAATGTCTTTTTTTGTAGTGATTTGTTATAACTTTGTGGCCTGCTAGGCCATTTCAGAGGGCAGTTAAGAGTCAACCACATTTCTGTGGGTCTGAAGTCACATACAGGCCAGCCTGAGTAGGGGCGACAAGTTTTCTGCCCTGAAGGACATTGGTTAACCAGTTGGGTTTTTATGACAATTTTATAGTTTAATGTTCACCATTGCTATTTACATTTATTTCTGATTTATTTACTTAACTGAATTACTAGTCCAGTAACAGGACCACTATGCTACCATATCCTATGTTATCACACACAATGATGCATTTGCTATCGTACTGTCTTTATCTCTGTTGCACTTTTACAACTTCCTTATTCCTGCTGGATCCTTCATGTTCTTCCAACTCACTATTCACTAGAGACTTTACATCTGAGGGCTACATGCTTCAGCACACATGACACCCAATTGTCTATTGATTGACCACCTCAAGCAACATCTTTCTCTTTTCCTTCTCCGCCTTTTGCTACTTCAGGATCATCCTGGAGAGTAAAGACTTCTCCAAACTCTTCTCTTCCACAAATTTCTTCCTTCTACACCCAACCCCCACCACCCCCCCCCCCCCCCCCCCCCCCCCCCCCCACCGTCCATCCTCAGCTCTATCAGGTACGAAGAAATCATGGGCCATTCATTTCCAAAAGCAAAATATTGTAGATGCTAGAAATAATAAATAAAAACAAAAATGCTGAAAATACTCAGCAGGTCAGGCAGCATCTGTGGAGAAACACTCCAAGGGGCAGTTCATTTGTGTGCCTTCACCTCCTGCTCAAACACATCATTGCCACCCTACTCTTTGCCTATCTCTCTGACCACTTCCTGTTTGAATATCTTCAGTCTGGCTTAAAGTTCACAACACTGAACCACCTTAGTCAATTCACCAATGAAATTTGGGCAACATGATTTCTCTTCATCCTCTCTGCAGTCGATAATACAATGAACAACTCATCTCTTTCTCATTAAAGACCTCCATTGTGTGGCCCTTTAATTGTTTTACTCCTACTTATTCCAATATAGCCAATACATATCATGCAATAGCCTCTCCTCCCTGCATGCCCAGTCATCTATAGGTATGCCCAAAGGTTCTGTTTTCTGCCTATGCTTGATATACATCTTGGCACTTGGCAACATTATCTGTAATCTTTGGTTGTGCTTCCAAATGTATTTTATTTATTTTTATTTAGATACAGCACTGAAACAGGCCCTTCGGCCCACCGAGTCAGTGCCGACCATCAACCACCCATTTATACTAATCCTACATTAATCCCACATCCATTGACTATGTGATGATGCTATATTGTCTGACTGTCTGGTAAGCCAAACCTTCCATCAATTAAATATTGGAAAGGCTTTAATTTTCACCAGTAAATCTACATCTAACCACATCTCCTTATCCAGTTGTTCACTCAGGCTGAACCCAACAAAGTGCAACTTAATACTCTATTGGATATTAAATTGAGCTTCAAACTTTACTTCTACTCCATCAAGAAGAATGCTTATTTCTAATTTCATAATATTATATATTTCTATGCATACTTTACTCCTGCCTTTGAAATCTGAATTCCCCCCCCTCCCGCCCCACCCTTCCCCGTTGTGAAGCAATTTGGCATATTTGATCAGATTAAAGGAGCTTTAAGTTGTTTTATTGTTGTTTTCTCTTCTTTCTACAATCTACAGGTTTCTAAAAGCAAAACCTGGCATGGATTATTCACATATTTTTAATTATTTTATTGTCTATCCTACTCATTTCAGTATTGGTAATGTTCTGTGCTATTGAATTGAGCCCTTCAACTACTTTTTTTAAAACTAAAAACAGAAATACTAGATTTTACTTGCGGCCGTCCATGTCTCCGCTTTAAAGATGTCTGCAAACGCGACATGAAGTCCTGTGACATTGATCAGAAGTCATGGGAATCAGTTGCCAGCGATCGCCAGAGCTGGCGGGCAACCATAAAGGCGGGGCTAAAGTGTGGCGAGTTGAAGAGACTTAGCAGTTGGCAGGAAAAAAGACAGAAGCGCAAGGGGAGAGCCAACTGTGTAACAGCCCCGACAACCAATTTTATTGGTCTGTCACTCTAGAATTGGCCTTTATAGCCACTCCAGGTGCTGCTTCACAATCCACTGACCACCTCCAGGCGCTTACCCATTGTCTCTCGAGACAAGGAGGCCAAAGAAAAAGAAGATGGAAAATACCAAAATACTTAAGATGTTCTCTAAGCTTTTGCATCTCAGGTCATTGATTGCTATTATTGTTTCACAAATTAGAAAAAGATTCTCATAAGATTCAAGTAAAACAAAGTTGGAATAAATAAGGTGCTATTCTATTCATTCTGAGGATGTTTTTGTGGTCAATTTCAACTCATTGATATTGAAAAGTAAAGCAAATTAAGCAACCTTCTGTATTTTTTTCTAATTTTCTCTGCTTTGAATTCTTAGAACAGATAAAAATCATTAATACAGAGGTTAAGTAAACCAACCTGTATGCCATCCACACTTTTCAAAATTTATTCTTCAAGTTACTAGTCTTGCGGAATGGAATATTTTTCTACTTACTGTTCAACATTAGCATCAAGCACTTAAAAATGAAATCCAGCACAGATAAGGCGCAGGATAAGGCCCTTCCTGTACTCAGTTATTTGCAGTTACCTTGATTTTACCTTGAAAGGTCAGTGTGACATTTTAATTTCCCATATGAACCACAGTTGGGGCTACTCTGAGCAAGAGAAAAATTTAATGCAAGCTATTGGTAGTGTTGTATTTTGGATTATCTAGAAGCTGTTCAGACTCACTTTACTTTAGCACTCACAGCTAATAGAGAGAGACTTGTAGTCCGTCAACTTAGGTTAGGTTCAATCTCCGAGAGCTAAATGGATAGTATCCTTATATATTGGCTGGGATTTTATGCTTGTGACGGGGGTCCCGACGTCCGGAAAAAGCGATGCCGAGAACCCTGTGGTGCCTTTTCTCCGGAAGGCCCACTGAATGTAGTGGCAATCAGGCACTTAAGTGGACAGCAGCGGGCCTTCCACAGGATCAAGGACCCCATTGCCAGAGGTCCTGCAGCTCTTCCACTGAGCAATACCGCTGCCAGGTCCCTTGTTCAGGCACTAAATGGCTTTTAGCAAGGGACCACGCCCACCCCTCCACCCCACCCCCTACAGCTGGGAAGAAGCCTATGCAGTTTTTCATGACAAGCTTCCCGTGCAGTGACAGGGCCACCCGTCTCACAGTTAATTGTGGAGGCGGCAGGATGAGGCCCTTAATTGGGGCTTAATAGCCCAGTTAGGGGCCTGAATTGGTGGTGGAGCAGGAAGGCTATTCACAGGCCTTCCCACCCGGGTCTAAATTTTGGTGGAGGCAGGATTTGGCCGGAACCCAACCAGCAACCCTCCACCCCCACCCCCACCCCCATCCCACTGAATTTTATGTTCTCTCCACCTCCAAACCTGCCAGGGTGGAGAGTATAAAATTCCCCCCATTGTGTGGCACAATCACTGGGAGAATGCCCTGACTTTCTATATCATTGAATCTTTTATATACACCTGAGCAGGCAAACAAGATGCCTAATCCAAAAAACAGCACCTCCAACAATGCAGACCTCCTTCAGTACAGTTGAAGTTTTAGTCTAAACTACATGCTCAAGGTTGTATTCAGCTTGAACCCACAATGTTTTGCTCAGAGGTAACAGTGCTGCCAACTGAACCAAACAGCTGGACAATTATTCGAGTTCTTGTCCAGGGATTTTTTTTTTGGAGAGAGTATTCAAGAAATGCTGAGAGAATGTGATCATTCCCCTCAATGGGATATTAACCCTGGCATAGAATATAAGAGCTGGGAGGTTATGCTCGAACTGTATAAAACACTAATTAGGACACACTGGAATACTGTGTGCAGTTTTGGTCACCACACTATAGGAAAGATGTAATTGCACTAGAGAGGGTACAGAGGAAATATACAAAGATACAAAGATGTTGCCTGGACTGGAGAATTTTAGTTACGTAGAAAGATTGGATAGGCTAGGGTTGTTTTCTTTGGAACAGCGGAGGCTGAGGGGAGACCTAATTGAAGTATGAGGGGTCTAAATAGAATGGATAGGAAAGCCCTATTTCCCTTTGTTGAGGGGTCCATGAGCAGGGGGTAATAATTTAGAGTAAGAGATAGGTGGTTCAGAAGGGATTCGAAGGGAATTCTTTTTCACCCATAGATTGGTGGGAACCAGGAACTGACTACCTGAAAGGGTGGTAGGGGCAGAAACCCTCATAAGCAATTAAAACATACTTTGATATGCACTTGCAGCACCGTAACCTACAAGGCTACAGACCAAGAGCTGGAAAGTGGAATTAGGCGGGACGGCTACTTGTCAGCCGGAGTGGACATGATGGGCCAATGGCTTCCTTCCATTCTATAAATTTCTATGATTCGATGAAATTTAACTTAAAATAATTTTGATACCACTTGTTCTACAACATGACGTTCATTTGTGTGACAAACAAAGCAATGTGCTATTTGGCGAATGCATTCAGAAAATGTTTGTAAGTGCATTAAGTAGACAAGTACAAGTCAAATAGTAAATGTATGCCTTGTATTAACAATTTAAGACATGTGCTAAGTTAATGATAAACAATGACACGAACATTTCAGATACATATTTCATTATATAACAAGACTGATTCTTCTTCAGGCAGGTTATGATTAATTGTAAATGAAGCTACAGCAATTAAAATGAATTGCATTTTTAAGCATGTATTGTAAACAGTATTTGCAAGAATTACATTTAAGCTTGTATATAGTTGCACTATTATTTGAAACCAGTTAAATCCTGGGTAAACATACATTTTGCCAATTAGCAGTACAAGATACTGTCCATTGGAGTCAGATGTTATTGATGCCTCAAACTTTACATTATTCCAGTATTAGTATATTGGGATGTATAACCATATTTCTATTGGACTTAGTCATCAGATTAAGCCCATGCAGGTTTCTTTAGTGGTTAAGAAGATATAGCCATTATAAATTACAGTAGAATATTTCTCAATGGTGACCAATACAGCAGGACTCATTACATACAGTCTTACAGTCTCATTCTGAGAAGAGCTAGCCTGATTCAATAAATGGTGTTTAAATGTATTATTAAATATGACTTTCAGGTTCGATAATGGATTGTGTGCTTAGTCCCACAGTTTGAGAACTCATCATTTCAACTAAGAACTAGACTGTAATTATTCAGTCCGGCACATAAAATGAAAGTAAGTCTTGATGACAGCCATGAAGAACAATATAGCAATGATGGTGGTCACTGTGCTGTTTTTTATGAATGTTGGTGGCAGAATTTCATTAGGAACAAAAGTGAATGGAAGAGGAATATATGATCTTACCAATCATGCAGATATAACTTTAATATGATATCACAATACAAATTTCTATACCAAAATAATGTTTACTGTCAACTCTATCAATAAATTTAGTGCATAATACTGTGCGTCAAAAAATAATTTAATGAAGAATTTCTCTCTGAAAGAAAATTTATGAACCATTAGGGTGGAGAATTGTCACTTCTTCCATTAGTTACCTGTGAGAAAAAGAAAAAAAGTTTACTTTCATTTCCATTCCAGTAATACTGTATTTGTGTTTGGACAAGGTACAGTGACTTGAGATTTTTGTTTTGGTTAGCTGGGTGTCTGACATACAGAAACATACCTAAATTGGGCTACTAAGCAATCCACACTGGTAGAATTTTTGTTTCTTTGATATGGAGTGTGCACTCTATCCCTGCAGGGACACAGCCCGATTATCTAAGTCCAGACTGCTTAGGTTCAGCTTTGCAAAAACGAAGGCCAAGGAGCCCCAAGCCTAAACAAAGGTTCTGTGGAAGGTTAGCCAGCTAAAACTGCACACTTTACCAGCATAGATCAGTGGTAAAGCTTATGCTGCTTGCTCAACCAGGACCACTATACTCATTAGGGCTTTGTCTGGAATCAAGTGGGACAAATTCTGGTCTCCATGACAGGTCTACCTCTCCAACCTCCATTAATGAATCAAACTAGGTGATCAATCATCAACAATGTCCTGGATTACTGTGGGCCGTTTAGCTCAGGTATTGGATTAATGCATCTGCTGCAGAAGGTTGCCTTGGTTCCAATCATCCAATGACATCTCAGAGCCAATATGACCCCTGGGGGCCCTACTCATCTCCCAGGCCACTGCCAATATTTGCTGTCAGGTGTTAGTCATTTGACAACTGAGGTACATAGGTTTGAATCCTTGCTAAGTGGGCAGCAGGTAATGGGTAGGTGCATTAAGGTGAACATCATAACTCGCCAATAACATATGCGTACATGGCCACCATCCTCCTAGTCACAGTTTGAATCAGTTTAACAATTGTTGACTCAATGGATAAGTGTACCTATGTAATATAAGTCAGACAAACCAGAAAATGTTCAGGCTCAATGCCTAATCAATGCTGAGTTAGCTGATAGTATTTAGGCAGCAATGGATTTGTGATTGTCTGCTTCAAAACTCCGGAGAAGAAAATAAACAAGGGTCCCTGTTTCTCACTACTATTCAGTGAGCCCTGCTGTAAGTTTATATGTGCAGATCCTAAGTTTTTTTTTAGATTAGAGATACAGCACTGAAACAGGCCCTTCGGCCCACCGAGTCTGTGCCGAACATCAACCACCCATTTATACTAATCCTACACTAATCCCATATTCCTACCAATCATCCCCACCTGTCCCTATATTTCCCTACCACCTACCTATACTAGTGACAATTTATAATGGCCAATTTACCTATCAACCTGCAAGTCTTTTGGCTTGTGGGAGGAAACCGGAGCACCCAGAGAAAACCCACGCAGACACAGGGAGAACTTGCAAACTCCACATAGGCAGTACCCGGAATCGAACCCAGGTCCCTGGAGCTGTGAGGCTGCAGTGCTAACCACTGCGCCACTGTGCCGCACTGTGATTCAGGATGAGTACAGTTGCCCCCATATTTTGAATAAACCCCTGACAGTTACTGGCTAAGGTCACCCATGCCAAATCAACACTTGAGTGAGGTATTAGAGAACTGGATAGAACTGGCTAATATACTATATTGGAGAACTGGAATTGTACTCCACTATTGTCTTCAAAAAGGCAGGTAAGGAAATTGAAGGAGAAAAAGAGGAGTAGCTTAACAAAAAAAACTCACCATAAGTGGGATTGGTATCATAAGCTGCTTCCAGGGCTGCAGAAATGTCCTCGGGCAGCTGCCGTATATTTATATTTTCAAGTCTGCAGTAGATCACAAAATAATTTTCAACTCCAAACCAATTTTTAAAAGCCCTCAGCCTAATCCTAACCCTACCGGTATTTTTTTTTATTTTGCCTATGTTACTAGTATGTAACAGTGTAATGCAACACTGAAGAATTTAAGCCTATTTTAGTTCTGTGATAGTTTCAGAGTACAGAGTAGAAATACAGTATATAGTAGGTAGTCAGGAGCAGATGTTTTACATTTTTGGCTAATTTTCTCTCCACCTCCTCTCCTGAATGTGTTGACCCCTTTGCTAGAGTACATTTCTACAAGGGCCCAAATAGTCACTCTTCATGCTTGAGTCTAGATAGTATCAGCTATTTTACCATGAAGGATTCTACATCTGAGACCCATTCTGTACTTGGACACACACCTTCTCTTCCTCTCTCGCTCTCCTGTAGGAGTCTGTTTTCCTCTGTCAATCTCAGGAGAATGGAGGTCAACTATTGTAGTCCCCCCCCCTATCATTTCATTGGCTGAAGACAATAATTGAGCACAGACCATGGATTCAACCTAGAGTATTATGGCTGAGCTTTAGCAATTTAACCATTGGGGAAGTGGAGAGCTGCCTGAGTGGACAGACGGGGTTTAGTTTAACATCTAAACTGAAAGATGGCACCTCCAGCTGTGCAGCACTCCCTCAGTACTGCACTGGGAGTGTCAGACTCGATATTGTGCTCAATTCTCTGGAGTGGAGCTTAAACCCATAACCTCTGACACAGAGGCAAATGTGCTACCTATTGAGCCACAGCTAACACCTGAACATCCAACCCAGACAGTGAGTTATGGTAGGCTATTTTGTCAATGGAAGTACCCAACTGAATCCAATTCTATTGTTATCTGATTGCCACACATATGTTATTTTCCAGAAAAGCGTCAATGAATTTCACACTGAGGTAAAAGCCTTTGCTGATTTCCCCTTCCTTATCCCAAGTGTGCTGCAACAAATTGTAGTGTCCCAACTGCCGTCCCAGCAAAAGCTATGAACTGAACCTGGAACATTCTGTTCTAAATATCTCAGTTCTGTATTGGATGGTGACTTTGCCACTTGGCCATAATAGAGCTATCTGATTTTTTTATTTGCATTTCATTTTTAGTATATGAAACTTTCTAATTATTTAACACATCAAAATAAATAATCTTTATATAAGCAAATTAGAGTTTGTGCACTAATGAAAGGTTATCGAGCTGAAACGTTAACTCTGTTTTTCTCTCCACAGATGCTGCCAGACCAGCTGATTATTTCCAGCCATTTCTGTTTTTGTATTAGAGTTTGTGCACATCGTGTCAGTCATGAAACATGACACTTATTGCCAATTAGCTTGACCTATTAATTATACCTTTGATTGCCCAGAATTGCAGCCAAGTATTTTCTAATTGCCATCTGCCGCTGGTAACGAGCATAGGTATCTGTAAAGATGTCATCAGAATGTCTCTTGGCTAAGAGTTCAGGTTCTTCCTCGAGGTTATTATCACTATTTAAAAAAGACAAAATTATTCCCCAAATGTTATAATGGTTTGAAGTTGGCTTAGTTAACTTACATAGCATATATATTAACAGTTTTCAATCTTTTAGCACTGAAGGATCTAAAAGCTATTACCTACATTTTTTTCATTGTTTGCACCCACAGACACCAGGTAACCACACCATATATCTTTTTATAGAGCACAAGTATCATATAATGAAATATAAGTATTATGCTGAGTAATGCATTCAATTTACAGTGTGAATACGGCAAAGTTACAGCTACTCTACATAAAAACCATGTACATTATATATTCAAATAAACCCACTGTGTATTGAAAATATGATGGATTACGAGTTCATATACTGAGATGAATTGTTATTCTGCTGGTGAAGGTATTTAGGCTTTCTAAAGGAATATGCTATTTTAATAAGGGAACATTGAAGATTATGTGCCTTCCTTATTCCTCCAAATTGTACCCCCTTACACTTATCTATATTGAAAAAGGGAATTGAACAAGCACCTGAAGAAAAAAATTTGCAGGGTTACGGGGAAAGGACGGGAGAGTGGGACGAGCTAAATTGCTCTCGGAGAGAACCAGAGAGGACTCAATGGGCCAACTGGCCTCCTTCTGTGCTGTAACCATTCTATTCTATGATTCTAATTTTCTTTTTAAATGCCTATACTACATGTTTGTTAATGTCTTCTTATATTTGTCACTTTTTTCAGTCTTAACTATAAATGTCCCATCCCCAACCACCTCCCCCTACCCCCACCCGGCCCCAGCAATTTGGTGTCATCTGCAAATTTTGGTATCACACTTCCAATTCCCTAGACCAAACCATTTTTGTAAATGGTGAACAGTGGTTACAGCATTGATTTCTGTGGAACACCACTTCCCACCATTCGCCAGTCTGAGTAACTACCTTTAACTCCCTACTCTCTGCTCTCGGTTTTGTAGTCAGTTTACTATCAACTCTGCTACTTGTCCCCTAACTCCACATGCTCTGACCTTAGTCAAAAGTGTACTGGAACTTATGGATGGTATTTTGAAATTCCATATATATCACCTCCAGTGCATTACCCTTATATAATTTTTCTATTACTTCCTCAAAGAATTCAATAAGGTCAGTGAAGCATGACTTTTCCTTTTGAAATCTGTGCTGACTATTTATTGTATATTCTGGTTTCTATTACAGCTCTGAGTAAAGATTCCAATTTGGGGCGGCACAGTGGCTAGCACCGCAGCCTCACAGCTCCAGCGAACCGGGTTCAATTCTGGGTACTGCCTGTGTGGAGTTTGCAAGTTGTCCCTGTGTCTGTGTGGGTTTCCTCCGGGTGCTCCGGTTTCCTCCCACAAGCCAAAAGACTTGCAGGTTGGTAGGTAAATTGGCCATTATAAATTGCCCCGAGTATAGGTAGGTGGTAGGGAAATATAGGGACAGGTGGGAATGTGGTAGGAATATGGGATTAGTGTAGGATTAGTATAAATGGGTGGTTGATGGTCAGCACAGACTCGGTGGGCCGAAGGGCCTGTTTCAGTGCTGTATCTCTAAACTAAACTAAACTAAAATAGCTTTCCTAATCCCAACATTAAGCTAACTAGTGTATAGTTCCCTGGTTTATTCTATATCTCTTTTTAAATATAGGAATAACATTAACTGCCCATAAATCCTCTTGAGATATATATATTTGGTATATACATCGTATCTCTGCTATCTCTTCCCTAGCTTTTTTTATTGTTCGTTCATGGGATGTGGGCGTTGCTATCTCGGCCAGCATTTATTGCCCATCCCTAACTGCCCTTGAACTGAGTGGCTTGTTAGGCCATTTCAGTGGGAAACCACATTGTTGTGGGTCTGGAGTCACATGTAGACCAGACCAGGTAAGGATGGCAGATTTCCTTCCCTAAAGGACATTAGTAAACCAGATGGGTTTTTACAACAATAGACAATGGTTTCATGGTTACCATTAGACTAGCTTTTTAATTCCAGATTTATTAATTGAATTTAAATTTCACCATCTGCTATGGTGGGATTTTAACCCATGTCCCCAGAGCATTAGCCTGGGTTTCTGGATTACTAGTCCAGTGACATTACCACCTCCCCAAGTCCTTTGAGAATGCATGGATGCAATCCATCTGGACCCAAGGTTTTATCCTCTCTAAATTGGCCTGGTTTGTCAATTATCTCCCTCCTTCTATCTGAAGTGTCTTGATATCCTTTTTGACCTATGTAGAAACGTTATGCCACTTTGTTAGCCTCCCCGGTAAAAACTGAGGTAAAATTACTTACTATTCGATATTTCTGCCATTTCACTCTCATTGCCTGTGAGTTTATCTTGTGCAACCCTTAGTAGCCCCATCCCTACCTTAAATTTTCTTTTGTTAATTATCTATCTATGGAATACATTACTATTTATTTTTCTATTCTAAGATAATTTCCTTTTGACATCAGAGTGTTACAGGACATTTTGGTGCGTGTAGTCAAGTTGCCATCCTATATTTCTTTGTTTTTTAGGTTAATATTTATGTAGGTGTAGTAAAACATATTAGTTTTCAAAATAAAATGTGGACCTAATTCATTTTAAAGGGATTTTGATCAAATATTCCCTAGAATAAAGCTTAAGGCAAGTAACACCCCATTATTAGAAGGCGAGAGTCATTTAAACTGAGCAAAAGACACAACGGAACTAGCTACAAAATAATGAAGTAAGTTAGAGAAGTGTTAACTCACCCAAGTCTTTTGCCCATAATAGTCTGCAGAAGCTTTCTTGCAGACATCTGGCCCAGGACCTTCCTGTAGGTGTTGGTGAATATTGCATCCGCATGTCTTTCAGTTCTGAATGTATAAATAAATAGCAAGAATTCTTAAAGCCACATTGAAATGCATCAACTTATAATAAAGTGGGCTTAAGTTTTTTTTTGAAAGCAAACTCCAAGGAACCGACACCACAATCTGAGAAGCATTTTGATTTTTTTTCATAATAAACATTTTAATCGTTGCCCAGTAGAACCGAAATGAGACTGAACACATCAGCATTGTAACAAAGGATAGATCATATAGCAACAGACACGCACAGTTGTGGTGCCTACATTGAAACAATGAAAGCACAAGTGCATTGAATGGAAACTGAGTTAATGAAAAGTTCGCGGTAGAAATTTAAGACTAAATGAGAGATGCAAGCTTAATAGGCGCAACCAGGGGAGCTAGAAACACGATTTTGTGGGGCATGGGTTTATGTCCCACTCCCGGCAAGTCCCAGAATTGGTCCCCGACCTCCCAACACTTCATACTGTCTCTGCAACATAGAAAGTTGGAGTGTAGAAATTAGAAAATGCCATTCAGCCAGAGTGATAGTTTAGTTTGGTATCTAAAAACACTATTGGACATAAATTGCAAAAGGCAGAATATGCCTGACAATGTGTTGGAAGGAGAGATACTTCCTCTGTATAATGAATTGGTAAACCCGCTTATAAATGTGTTCATAACCTGACTACACAAAGCACAGAGGAAGCCTACCCTGAATGGATAGAGGGTGAAATGATGATTGGGGCAGTTAGTTGGAATGGATGTTAAAAAAGACAGATGTAAGTATAAGTGTGTCTATTAAAATGCATCTTTTGGGCTGACAATGTGTGGACTCACCGTTTTCCGGTGGAGTCCAGCGCGGACTCATTGTCCTCATAGATCCCTCCAGCTTGGGCAACGCCGCTCTCCTCCCCTGGGGAACTGAGCAATCTCGCCAGGGTCGACTTATTTTCAAATCTACAGTCAGAGACAAAGAAGCGTCTTTAATCTTTAATATATCATAACATCGATTAGTTACATGAAATAAGGCTATGAATAGCAATCCGTAACTGTTTTAAGTAGACGTTGTTAAGTAAATTGTTAAATCATCACAGAAAATGCGGTTGAACATCAACCAATTATGTAGCATTTATCTATGAATGTTTGTGATTACTCATATCTTCATATAGTGAGGATTCAAAACGTGTTTTCCCATCTATTCGCATATCAATAAGAATTGGAAAACCATGTCTAAAACGTGGAACAAATACTGCATTGATTTTAATATTTAATCTTATATTCTCTATTCACAAATAGTATACTGTATTCTAGATCTCGCTAACATTTCTGAAGTCTTTGAGGTTGACTGTTAAGATTGTGATCAGTAGAAATGTATCCACATTTAAAACATACTTGTTTGTTTGACAACGTTTAATTAACTTTCGCCGCTTTAGATTGTGTAAAACTCACATAAAAAGCGGTAAACACTGGGAGGTGTTATCCAGAGGCAGCACCATAACAGAACTATATACTACACTATACTTGGTGACTGGAGAAGCAGACCAGCTATTGTTTTTGTAAACTGACATAATTTTAATAAAAAGTGTATCTTTCCAATCCAAAATTCAAACAGCTTTAAGTTATGAAACTTTGTGGATCATTCAGCTTCAATCAAATATAATCCGGGTTATATTGACAGTGTCAATATTCTCCCTAATCCGCTTAGATTATCCGAGGAGCGGTTTGGTGTTTGCAAACAATTCTGTAGAATGCTATACTTGTAACATTGACATACAGAATCTATAGTACAAACCTACCTTAATGCTGGATACACCGGTGAACATATTGTGTGCACAATCAGGCAGTAGAATATCAGGAGGGAAGCTTTGCCCAGCATTGTCTGTTACACAGAAGAAACGGTAACATACATTAATGTATCAATAACACTGCCGAGAAATCAGTTTAATATTACATAGAGTTGTGAAACTCTTTGCTAACAAGTTTGATTTTAAGTATATTGTTGACTGTTCTGGTACAATAGAACTTACCCTGGTGGTTTTCGCTTGTGACACGAGGTTCGAGTTGAGTTTACGCCTGCTGGAGTGCTCGAATGTTGGTGCTTTAAATCCGGCTCCTTCACAACGGAATTTATAGTGCAGCGAAAGCCCTGCAGTCTCTCAGCAATAATAGTCCTGGTGTAGCGGGGGGGGGGGGGGGGGGGGGTTGGTGCGCAGCGCCCAACTGCTTACATCAGGTGTGATACTTACTCCCACTCAACAGGCGTCATCGATCCCGGCTTGGAAATGCAAATAAGATCTTAAATGTCGGATTTACAAAAATGCTTAATTTACGCACCTTATTTTTTCTCTCTCTGTAATAAAGCATTGAGGACATTGATGCGTACCTGTTGCTTAACGCATTTTATTAATAGATACAAGCGTACTTCGAACTAATTATTTTACTTTCCTGACATTATTTGACCATTAAACATTGATTATACACTGCCCATAACAGATATTGTTGCCTTACTTCAACATGCAAGTTTCGAAAAGTTGGAGGACACTTAAGAAATTCAACCTTTATGCTAAAAATCTACAGTACTCCAAAGTTAAAGAAGCAGAATGGATGTGAGAAGCAGAGCTACAAAGAAAAACTGTGAAGGCTATAAATCTGAAATAAAAACAAGAAATGTTGGAAATGGGCAGCCAAAATATAAAAGAGAAAACTGCACCTCAAACTTTAATTCTTTTTCTACATTGTAAAATTTCAAATATATTCCATCATAGAAAACTGAAGAAAAAGATGATTGTCCTATGTAGAGAACATTTGTGCGAGAAAAACCTTTCTGCAAATGGATTGTAATCGTACTCTGCTGGAACTGAAAAGGCAATGTACAATTAACATTATCCGCACGATAGTAATTTGTTCTTCACACAGCAAGCTGAAATGCACGTGAAACTACATAATGATTTAAACATTCCTTTGAATTTTAAAATATGCGCAAGGTACAATACATTCATCAAGTTTTTTTTTAGAAAATCACCAGAGGTCAAGAGAAGATTCCAAAATCTAAAGATTTCGCTTTGGGTTTTAACTATGCTTTGCTCTGCTATCCCAAATTCCCCCTTCTTCAATAAGGCTAGTGACACTGAAGATACTCTGTGCATTTAGAGGGATAGTAATTGTCCATACTGGGTGCACTTGTATACTTTCACTGCTAGTGAAGATTCGTCTCAACCTACAAAGATTTTGAGTGAAAATAAACATAGTGCTTCTAAATTATTATTTAATTTGTTGCAAAACTAGCTATAACAGCAAATTCATAATACAAGCTGGAGTCTCAACTCATGTAGTGAATGCGGATATAGTGTAGCAATAATTACAGCAGGAATTATACATCCTTCTGCAAATTCCCCTAAAACTCACAAAGCAACATATTTATAAAGCCCCCCGCAGGCAATGTGTGGAAAAAACACTCTTAAAGCACCTGTTTTAGTTCACATTGGATGTCCGTCGATCAAGTTCTATGATTGATAATATTCAAATCCAGTAAAATTGTGCAAGATACAGGGGGATTATTTTTGCATTCATGTTCTGTGGGTTCTAACATAGTACACAGAAATGTTACTTTGTCTTCCTGCTTTCAGGAGCTGGAGTATCTGAAAAATTTATTTCAATGTAAGCAAATCTGGCGTTATCCATTTTGGGTCGAAAGATAGAACAGGGTACTTTATAAATGGTCAAAAGCTAGAAACAGTGGAGGTTCAAAGAGACTTGGGGTCCATGAACACAGATCAATAAAATGTCATGAACAGGTACAGAAAATAATTAAAAGGGCTCATGGAATGCTGGCCTTTATATCCAGAGGAATAGAATACAAGGTAGTAGATGTCATTCTTCAACTATACAAAGCCCTAGTTTGACTACAACTCGAGTACTGCGAGCAGTTCTGGGCACCACACCTTAGGAAGGATATATTAGCTTTGGAGGGAGTGCAGCATAGATTTACTACAATGATACCTGGACACCCAGGGCTAAGCTATGAGGAGAGATTAAACAAGCTAGTTCTGATGAAGGGTCACTAAACCTGAAACGTTAACTCTGTTTCTCTCTCCACAGATGCTGCCAGACCTGCTGAGTATTTCCAGCATTTCTTGTTTTTATTATTATTAAACAAGCTAGAGTTGTATTCCCCTGAATTTAGAAATTTAATGGGTGATTTGATCAAAGTATTCAAGATATTAAGGGTGTCATGCCCAGTAAAAGCAAGTCCTATTCGTAACTTTAAACATGGACTGTATTCAGCATAGAATCTTCTGGACCTGAATTTTCTTTTTAAATGAGCCTCTTTGGACATTAAAATGCTGCAATAATATGTCTGCTGAGGGTTTGGTGCCTTTTCAATTTCGGCCCAGACTCAGAAGTATCTCAAGTATCCGGGAAGTTCCTAAATGTATGACTATGCTTAGAGTGACTCCCTTGAATGGGTATACCAAGATAAAACCATTTATGGAATTCAGAGCTCCTATTGTTTATGGTCCTACTCAAAACTCACTATTTATCTACTCCTAGATTCACTTATGGTCCAAGCTCAAAACTTAACAAAGAAAGTTGTAAGAAACCAGTTAAATCATAAGTAGATATGAATGGCCACCATCCATCACCCATTGTGAAGCCATGGCTTCAAATGTCAATTCATTCTGGGTGCACAATAGGAGCAGTAATCAGGTGGTCACATGACTGAAACTAAACACAGATAATGGATCTTATTACTCCAAGAACCAAGGGAGAAATTATTCATTCTACAAACCACCAGCTGCAGATACAGCAACAAAGGCAGTACTCCTATGCCCTAAATCTGGAGACCACATCCTAAGGTCTCTAAGCCTGTTCCTTTTCAAGTCCACCAGTACAGAAAACCAACCTCCTGGTATTGAGACTACAAGCAACTAACTTGGTGACCTGCTAAAATCCACCTCTTCAAAAGAATCCTGCAATAACTTCAACACACGACTCCGAATATTGAATCCACCTAACAACATTTCAAGAGTGAAAAAGCCTTCATCATTGGGCCTGCACTGCATGCCTTTTCCTCAAGACAAGCCAAATCACTTGACTTACGAACTATTCCTTTGCTTTTAATTAGTAAAAGTGCAATATCATTTTTAAGAGCTTTCTTACTCCTGTGTGTGTGTGTGTGTTACGTGAGTGGTGAGTGAGTGACGCAGCATCAGACTTTTTGGAATGAACATGTGAATAAAACTAATCCTCTTTATTTAAACCCACGAAAAGCGTGCTGCTGGCTATTCATATTTGGCCATACACTCAGAGGTTAAGAAATACACACATCTTTTCAAAAGCACACTGATTACGGACAATAAAGGAAAATAATTGGGGTTTCAGCTCTCTCTCAATTCTGTCCGTAAAGAAGGGGAACAGAAAGGGTAGATTTGGAGAAACTATGCTAGGGATCTAAGGCTAATGGGCATTGTGTAAAGATTAGAGCCAAATCTTTCAAGAATGAAATTAGGAAACACTTCTTCATGCAAAGGGTTGCAGAAGGGTAGCCAGCACGATGGAAAAACCTACTTGACCTCTCCCTCACCATTCTACTTATGGTAGAAGTATCTATCCATGATAATGTTAGTAGGAGTTACCACCGAAGTCCCATCTTCACACTGAGGATACCCTCCAACATGTTGTTGGCACCACCACTGTACTAAATGGGATAGATTCAAAACACATCTAGCAGCTCAAAACTGAACATCCATGAGGACCTGCGGGACATCAGCAGCAATATTCAACCACAATCTGTATCCTCATGGGCCAGCATATCCCTCACACTGCCATTACCATCAAGCTAGGGGATCAATCTTGGAGTAATCAGGAATGCAAGAGAACATGCAAGGAACAGCAACAGGCATTCCTAAAAATGAGTTGTTAGCCTGGTGAAGCTACAACGCAGGATTAGATGCATGCTAAACGGCGGAAACAACATGTGTTGGACAGAGATAAGTGACCCCCACAACCAATGGTTCAGATCAAAGCTCTGCAGTCCTGCCACATCCAGTCATGAATGGTGGTGGACAATTAAACAACTACCTGGAGAAGGATGCTCCAAAAAACATCCCCATCCACAATGATGAATGTCAGTGCAAAAGACAAGGCTGAAACATTTGCAACCATCTTCAGGCAGAATAGTCAAGTGGATGATCCATTGCAGCCTCCTCCTGAGGTCCCCAGCTTCACAGATGCCAGTCTTCAGCCGATTCTATTCACTCCACATGATATCAAGAAACAGCTGAAGGCACTGGATACTGCAAAGGCTGTGGATCCTGATAACATCCTTGCTGTAGAGCTGATGACGTGCTCCAGAGCTCGCCATGCCCATAGTCAAGATGTTCCAGTACAGCTACAACACTGGCATCTACCTGATAATGTGGAAAATTGCTCAGGTATGACCTGTCCATAAAAAGCAGGACAAATCCAATCTGGCTAACTACGACCCATCAGTCTACTCTTGATCATCAGCAAAGTGATCAGCCTCGCAGCTCCAGCGACCCGGGTTCAGTTCTGGGTACTGCCTGTGCAGAGTTTGCAAGTTCTCCCTGTGACCGTGTGGGTTTCCTCCAGGTGCTCTGGTTTCCTTCCATATGCCAAAGACTTGTGGGTTGATAGGTAAATTGGCCATTGTAAAAAAATTACTCCTAGTGTAGGTAGGAGAATTGAGGGAAGGTAGGGATGTGAGAGGAAAAAATGGGATTAATATAGGATTAGTATAAATGGGTGGTTGATGGTCAGCACAGACTCGGTGGGCCAAAGGACTTGTTTCAGTGCTGTATCTCTCTATGACTCTAAGTGAGGTGAGAGTAACTGCCCTTAACGTTAAGGCAGCATTTGACCAAGTGTGGCATCAAGGAGCCTTAACAATATTGAAGGCAATGGGAATCAGGGAAAGATTCTCCTCTGGTTGGAGTCATAACTAACACAAAGGAAGATAGTTGTTGTTTTTGGAGGCCAGTCACCTCAGCCCCAGGATATTGCTCCAGGGTAGTGTCCTAGGCCCAACTATCTATAGCTGCTTCACCAATGACTTTCCCTACATCATAAGATCAGAAGAGGGATGTTCACTGATGATTGCACAGTGTTCAATACCATTTGCAACTCCTCAGATACAGAAACATCTGTGCTCGCATGCAGCAAGACTTGGACAGCATTCAGGCTTGGGTGATAAGTGGCATGTAACATTCGTGCCACACAAGTGCCAGGCAATGGCCATCTCCCACAAGAGAGAACCTAATCATTTCCCTTTGATTTTCAATAGCATTACCATCGCTGAACCTCCCCCACCCTCCATCATCAACTTCCTGGGGATTGCCATTGAAACTTAACAGAAACTTAACTGGACCAGCCATATTAATAAAGTGACTACAAGAGCAGGTCAGAGGCTGGGAATTCTGCAGCAACTAACTCACCTCCTGATTCCCCAACGTCTGTCCACCATCTACAAGGCACAAGCCAGGAGTGTGATGAAATACCCAGCACTTGCCTAGATGAGCGTCGCCCCAACAAAACTCATGAAGCTTGACACCATCCAGGAAAATGTAGCCCACTTGATCAGCACCCCATCCATCACTCTAAATATTCACATCCTTCATCACCAGCAGTCAGTGGCAAGTGTGTACCATCTACAAGATGCACTGCAGCAACTTGCAAAGCCTCCTTTGGCAGCACCTTCCGTACCCACAACCTCTACCACCTAGAATGACAAGGGTAGTAGACATTTGGGAACACTACCACCTGCAAGTTAAGTTCCCCTCCAAGTCACACATCATGTGGCTGGATCAAGATCCTGGAGCTCCCTCCCTAACAGCACTGTGGGTGTACCTACCCCACATGGACTGCAGTGGTTCAAGAAGGTGACTCAATACCACCTCCTCAAGGGCAGTTAGAGATGAGCAACAAATTCTGGCCTTGCCACCAATGCTCACATCCATGAACGTATATAAAAAGGCTTGGCACGCTCTTCCACAAACAGAAACTGATGATAGATCAACTGTTTATTTTAAAACTGAGATTGATACGTTTTGTTAGGTGTAAGCATTAAGGGATATGGGGCACCTGCAGGTATATGGAATTAAATCGCAGATCAGCCACAATCTCACTGAATGGCAGAACAGGTTCGAGGAGCTGAACCCATCTGGTTCACTAATGTCCTTTAGGGAAGGAAATCTTCTGTCCTGACCTGGTCTGGCCTACATGTGACTCCAGACCCACAGTAATGTGGTTGACTCTTAACTGCCATCTGAAATGGTCTAGCAAGCCACTCAGTTGTCAAGGATAATTAGGGATTGGCAACAAATGCTGGCCTTGCGAGCGACGCGCACATCTGAACTGACCACAATCGTGTTCTGTTTAAAAAGATGAATTAGCCCCTGAGTGGATTACTTGCCAAATAAACAGACAGTTACAGACAGTAGGTTTAAAACAGAAGATTAACTACTTATTGAACAATATTCATTCCCTGAAAAGTTTGCAACACCAGTCTTGTATGCATTCACTCTCACATACACTCCCAAGAGAAGATAGCTAGAAGACAAAGGGTAAGAGTTCAGGGTGTGGTAGGTTCATAGTTTACAGTAAACCTGTTAAATCTTCTAAGTAGGACAGTGTCTTTTAAAGATGCAGGCCTGGGTGTTTGTAGTCCTGAAATTGTTGCAGTGTTGTAGATTTCTGGTGGTTGTAATTTCAGACTGGAGGTGGTGGTCATTTTCAGTTCTCTGCTGCACCAAGGTGAAGTGGAGAATTAGCAGCAGGGCTTCTTCTTGTTTAGGCTGGGTCTTTCCACAGTTCCTGTGATGTTGCTGTGATTTCTCTCTCTCTCCAGAGGGTTACCTTTTAAGGTCATAATTCATCATATTAGCATTTCTGGAACGTGACACATGGTGATCTCCCTTGATATGACCATGCAATGAACCAGGATGTGGAACCCATGGCCATCCATTAATGTCTGGATGGATATCATTCTGTTATAATGGCTGAGATTTTGTGTGGCCCCCTGAGGTGGAGTTAGAGGTGCCGGGGGGGGGGGTACGGGGTATTGCGACGAGTGGTGGGACGGGGGATGGAGGGCCCTGCCACCAAGTGATCTTCCTGGGGGCAGGATAGACTGAAGATGGCCTTCAAACCCAAAGGCCAATTGAGGCCCTTAAGTGGCCTAGTAATGGCCAATTAAGGGCCTCTTCCTGCTGCCGCTGGGATCTTACCAGTGGCAGGGGATGCCTCCGTCATGCGGAGAGGATGCTTTGTAACATGAGGCGCCCTCCCTGTGGGTTTGGGGGAGGGGTTCTTCCTTCATGGGCAATTTGTGGCCCACGGAGGACCTCCACCAGGAACCAGTTTACCTCCTGAGACTCCCCTTCCCCCGGATTACATGACCACCCCCCATCCCCCTCTCGCCAGGGCCTACTGGATTGGTCCTGACGACCCCGCCTCACCCACCTCTGATCCGGGGTTCCAGTGGTGGGCCTGGGTTCGAGGCCTCTACTGTACCGGCAGTGGCCACCACTCCCGGTGGTGCTGCCAATACTGCTTCGCTGCCGGCCCTCTGACTGACCAGCAGCTCTTGCAGGCAGAATACCTGTCTTTATTAATAGGGGCATAAAGTACAAGGGCAAGGAGGTTATGTTGAACTTGTATAAAACACTAGTTCAGCCTCAGCTGGAGTATTCCGTCCAGTTATGGATGCCACGCTTTAGGAAGGATGTGAAGGCATTAGAGTGGATGCCGAAAAGATTCATGAGAATGATTCCAGCGATGAGGAACTTCAGTTATGAAGATAAATTGGAGATGGTTGAGAGGTATTCAAAATCATGAGGGGTCTGGACAGAATAGATAGGGAGAAACTGTTCCCAATTCTGAAAGGATCGAGAACAAGTGGGCACAGATTTGAAGTAGTAAAAGTAGTAAAAGTGACATGAGGAAATACTTTTGCACACAGCATGTGGTTAAGGTCTAGAATGCACTGCTTGGGAGAGTGGTGGATATAGGTTCAATTGAAGCATTCAAAAGGGAAAATCAGTTATATGAAAAGGAAGAATGTGCAGGGTTACAGGGAGAAGGCGGGGGAGTGGCACTAGGTGAGGTGCTAATTAGGAGAGCCAGTGCAGACATAATGGGCCAAATAGCCTCCTTTTGTGCTGTAACAATTCTGTGATTCAAAGGGATGGGGATCCTGGCTCCTGAAACTTTGATTGAAAAGGACCAGAAGATCACTCCGGGCAGAGGGGGATGCGAAAAGTTTGAGTCAGGGCTCCCTATGCCTTTTTGGCCTGGTGCCAGGACCCTCAGCTCCAGCACAAAAAACAGCCCAATGTGTCTACTTCACACCATCTTTGTCTCAGAAGAAAACCATTCAATTTGGGAATGTTTCTTGATGGTTCCAGGATGGGTTTAGTCGATACTTCTTAGTCTGGAACCTATCCTTTGTCGTCTAGAGACAGTGAGGCAATTTTGGAATACACAGGCCAGGTCATCTGACCATCAGTGGTCATGTTGTAGCACATTGTCAAGTTTTTTTAAAGGAAAAGCCAATTTCAAAGATTCCACATTGAATAAGGTTGGTATAATAAAAGTAGGAATATGATATGTCTTTACTGGGGCATGACAGTATTTATCGACATACATACATAGAGCTTAAACATCACTAAACCATAGTGCCAGTCAGACTGAGTTTGGTCTTCAGTGTAAGCATTAACCAACTGAACACTGCAGTGGCAAAAAAACAGTCTCAGATTTATAGCTTTACCATAACTATATCATTCGTTGCACTGCAGTCTGATCTAGGCTGGCAATACAGTGCAGCCAGAATGAACTCTTCATATTTGTGTTTTGATTCACGTGCAAAGCTCTGCTCCCCAGAAATTCAGAAAAGAGCGACAACATCTCCCCCACCCACCCACATACTCAACCAACTCAACCAACATTTCAAAGTTCCAAGGAGATTTATTAAACTGTCCAGATATTTTCAAAACTCCAACTTCACCCGGAGCTTGGACTACACTGCAACCCATGCAAACTCTTAGGGGAAGTGATTTGACCTCTTACAGGGGGCTCCCATACTCCTTGACGTTAGTATAGAGAACATTTAAGCTAATTTCAGATAGATTTAAAAAGTGTTAATGGATCCGCTGAGCACTTAATGAATGAAGTTTGGCAGTACAGTGGATTTACAGTTCATGGGTTGAAACTGCCCTCTCCAGGGACTTTCTTGGGATATTTCTGCCGAGTCCGATTTATATTACAGTTTATAGTGAGCGGGAAGCAGAAAATATTTCTACAGCTGTGATAAACGTGCAGTGGAAACGCACCTCTAGAAACATAATGGTGATTATGCATTTGGTGTACTGAGTTTGACAATGATGTTTGGAAAGAGTTATTTTAATGAGTCGCTTTTCAATCACTTATTTATTGTGTACCCTTGTTTATCGCTGGTTAGTAGAATCTGTATGCAATCTGCTTTCTAAAATGTCTCCATAAATCTTCTGCAAATGTTAAACAGCAAGTTCTAAGACGACAATGTCGTTCCAGTAATAGAATGCAATTTCAGTATTCGCAATTTCTGAGCCTACCACAATATCACCTGTTCTTACTCATCTTTCTCCGCGACGTCTGATTGTTTAACCGCCCAATCCCTTCTAAGTTCAGAAGTACCGAACAAGATAGGTACCGGTTGTTCCTGTCATAATGAACATTTGGACACAGATAGTTAAATTATATTTGGACTATCTCAGTTGTACACACGACAGAAAATTGGTTTCATTTTGTATTTGCTAAGCAATCAAAGCAAGGAACAGACGGCAAATATTTCAGTATTGCAACTATGTAAAGAAGAAGCCGTTTGTGTGTTAAAGTAATATGGAAAATGCAATAAGCCGTTATAGATGTTCCTAACATCGGAGATCATTGTAATTACTGTGATAAGTCCGACCTACATCATACACTTCATATTTGTAACATCAGTAGAGTTATTTTTTGGCCAGGAAGATAGATATTAATGTTACAGAAAGCTAGTACCCCTTGTATAAGAACAGTACTTGGCAACGGGGGAGAAATCGAATTCCCAACAAGCCTATCATCCAGGATGATGAACCAACCTTTTGACTTTGAAAATAAAACTTGATCAAAACTTTCAAACCAACGTTATGGATAAAATTTGGGTTGTAAAAAAACTTCAATATCAAAGATAGTTTTGAGTTGACGGCGAGTATAAACCACTATCACTGCATCTCAAACTCTTTCCGAACTGACTACTCCCAAGACAGTACTGCCACTGGATAGACATCTGGAACTAATGTTTTATTCTAGTGCCAATAATGTCTCAATGTAACGTTCTAGTGTAAAAACTAGAATTAGGAATGAATAAAGCGAGATATATAGCATTTTTAACACAATAAGAGATCGGAATATATTTTCATAGAATCATACAGCGCAGAAGTAGACCATTCGGCCCATCGTGCATGTGCTGGCTCTTTGATAGAGCTATCCAATTAATCCCACTCCCCTGCTCTTCCCCCTTCAAGTGTTTATCCAATTCTCATTTTAAATGTTACTATTGAATTTGCTTCCATTACTTTATCAGGCAGTGCATTCCAGATCACAACATCTCACTATGGAAAGAAAATGTTTCCTCACGTTGCCTCTGGTCCTTTTGCCATTCATTGATTTTAGAAAATAAAAGATTAGTATTTATAAACTCAACCAAGGATCACCCGAAGATGTTTTATAAATTCTTTTCTTTTCTTCTTCTTTTGGGCCTCCTTATCTCGAGAGACAATGGATATGCGCCTGGAGGTGGTCAGTGGTTTGTGAAGCAGCGCCTGGAGTGGCGATAAAGGCCAATTCTGGAGTGACAGGCTCTTCCACAGGTGCTGCAGAGAAATTTGTTTGTTGGGGCTGTTGCACAGTTGGCTCTCCCCTTGCGCCTCTGTCTTTTTTCCTGCCAACTACTAAGTCTCTTCGACTCGCCACAATTTAGCCCTGTCTTTATGGCTGCCCGCCAGCTCTGGCGAATGCTGGCAACTGACTCCCACGACTTGTGATCAATGTCACACGATTTCATGTCACGTTTGCAGACGTCTTTATAACGGAGACATGGACGGCCGGTGGGTCTGATACCAATGGCGAGCTCGCTGTACAATGTGTCTTTGGGGATCCTGCCATCTTCCATGCAGCTCACATGGCCAAGCCATCTCAAGCGCCGCTGACTCAGTAGTGTGTATAAGCTGGGGGTGTTGGCCGCTTCAAGGACTTCTGTGTTGGAGATATAGTCCTGCCACCTGATGCCAAGTATTCTCCGAAGGCAGTGAAGATGGAATGAATTGAGACGTCGCTCTTGGCTGGCATACGTTGTCCAGGCCTCGCTGCCGTAGAGCAAGGTACTGAGGACACAGGCCTGATACACACGGACTTTTGTGTTCCGTGTCAGTGCGCCATTTTCCCACACTCTCTTGGCCAGTCTGTACATAGCAGTGGAAGCCTTACCCATGCGCTTGTTGATTTCTGCATCTAGAGACAGGTTACTGGTGATAGTTGAGCCTAGGTAGGTGAACTCTTGAACCACTTCCAGAGCGTGGTCGCCAATATTGATGGATGGAGCATTTCTGACATCCTGCCCCATGATGTTCGTTTTCTTGAGGCTGATGGTTAGGCCAAATTCATTGCAGGCAGACGCAAACCTGTCGATGAGACTCTGCAGGCATTCTTCAGTGTGAGATGTTAAAGCAGCATCGTCAGCAAAGAGGAGTTCTCTGATGAGGACTTTCCGTACTTTGGACTTTGCTCTTAGACGGGCAAGGTTGAACAACCTGCCCCCTGATCTTGTGTGGAGGAAAATTCCTTCTTCAGAGGATTTGAACGCATGTGAAAGCAGCAGGGAGAAGAAAATCCCAAAAAGTGTGGGTGCGAGAACACAGCCCTGTTTCACACCACTCAGGATAGGAAAGGGCTCTGATGAGGAGCCACCATGTTGAATTGTGCCTTTCATATTGTCATGGAATGAGGTGATGATACTTAGTAGCTTTGGTGGACATCCGATCTTTTCTAGTAGTCTGAAGAGACCACGTCTGCTGACGAGGTCAAAGGCTTTGGTGAGATCAATGAAAGCAATGTAGAGGGGCATCTGTTGTTCACGGCATTTCTCCTGTATCTGACGAAGGGAGAACAGCATGTCAACAGTCGATCTCTCTGCACGAAAGCCACACTGTGCCTCAGGGTAGACGCGCTCGGCCAGCTTCTGGAGCCTGTTCAGAGCGACTCGAGCAAAGACTTTCCCCACTATGCTGAGCAGGGAGATTCCACGGTAGTTGTTGCAGTCACCGCGGTCACCTTTGTTTTTATAGAGGGTGATGATGTTGGCATCGCGCATGTCCTGGGGTACTGCTCCCTCGTCCCAGCACAGGCATAGCAGTTCATGTAGTGCTGAGAGTATATAAATACTCTTTATAAATACTGTTTTATAAATACATAAAGAACAAGAGGGTAACTAGGAAAGACTGGGGTCTATTAGAGACCAAAAAGATCATATGTGTGGAGGCAGGAGACGTGGGCATGCTTTTTAATGAATACTTTGCGTCTATCTTCACAGAAGAGGGTGACGAAGCAGACATTGTAGTTAAGGAGGAAGAGTGTGAAATATTGGCTGGGATAGACATAGTAAGGGAGCAAATAGTCAGGGGCTTTGAAAGTAGATTATTCACCAGGCCCAGATGGAATGTATCCCAGGCTGTGAAGAGAAGCAAGGGACGAAATAGCAGAGGCTCTGACCATCATTTTCCAATTCTTTTTCGCTACAGGTGTGTTGCCAGAGGACTGGAGGACTGCTACCTTTGTGCCATTCTTTAACAAGGGAGAAAGGGATAGACTGAGGATCTACAGGCCAGTCAGCCTAACTTTGGTGTTGGGAAAAAATTCAGAGTCACTTAGAAAAGCATGGCTTAATCAAGGACAGTCAGCATAGAATTGTTAAGAGAAGTGGATGAGGGTAGCACATTTGATCTAGTATACATGGATTTTGGCAAGGCTATTGACAAAGTTATACATGGCACATTGGATCAACGGCAGGAAGCAAAGGGTAATGATTGATGTGTATTTTTGTGATTGGAAGGTTGTTACCAGTCAGGCTCCATTGGGCTCTGTATTGGGTCCCTTGTTTTTTGTGGTAAATATTAATTTTTGTAAAATTAAATGTAGCTGTTACAATTAAGAAGTTTGTAGATGATACAAAAAATTGGTTGTGTGGTTCATGGTGAGAACAAAGGCAGTAGACGCAAGAAGATAACAATGGACTGGTCAGATGGGCAGAAAAGTAGCAAATGGAATTCAATCTGGTGAAGTGTGAGGTAATGCATTTGGGGAGGACAAACAAGGCAAGGAAATACGCAATAAATGGTAGGATACTGAGAAGTGTAGAGGAACAGTAGAACCTTGGTGTGCATGTCCACAGATCACTTGAGGTAGCAGGACAGGTAAATAAGGTGATCAAGAAGGCATATGGGATACTTGTATTTATTAGCTGAAGCATAGAATATAAGAGCAGGGCGGTTATGCTGGAACTGTATAAAACACTTGTTAAGCTCCACTTAGAGTTCTCTGGCTAGTTCTGGTCACCACATTATAGGAAAAATGTGATCACAATAGAAGGTACAGAGGAGATCTACGAGGATATAGATGGATTATAATGTGGGTAAGTGTGAGGTTATTCACTTTGGTAGTAAGAGAAGCAAAGCAGAATATTTTTTAAAAGGTGTGAAACTTTTAAATGTTGATGTTCAGAGGGACTTGGGTGTACTTGTACGAGCAACACAGGAAGTTAGCATGCAGGTACAGCAAGCAATTAGGAAGGCAAATGGCATGTTGGCCTTTATTGCAAGGGGATTGGAGTACAAGAATAAAGAGGTCTTGCTACCAGTTTTACAGGGCTTTGATGAGACCACATCTGGAGTACTGCACACAGTTTTGTTCTTTATATTTAAGGAAGGATATACTTGCACTGGAGGTGGTACAGCAAAGGTTCACTAGATTGGTCCCTGAAATGAGAGGGTTGCCCTATGATGAGAGGCTGAGTAAATTGGGTCTATATTCTCTAGAGTTTAGAAGAATGAGAGGTGATTTCATTGAATTATACAAAATTCTGAAGATGCTTGACATGGTAGACACTGAGAGGTTGCTTCCCCTGGCTGGGGAATCGAGAACACAAAAGCACAGTCTCAGGTTAAGGGGCTGATCATTTAGGACCGAGATGAGGAGAAATTTCTTCACTCAATGGGTGATGAATCTTTGGAATTCTCTACCCCAGCGGGTGTAGATGCTCCATCACTGAATATATTTAAGGTTGAGTTAGACAGATTTTTGGACTCTCAGGGAATCAAGGGATATGGGGAGTGGGCAGAAAAGTGGGGTTCAAGCTGAAGATCAGCAATGATCATATTGAATGGTGGAGCAGGCTCACCGGCCATAAGGTCTACTCGTACTCCTATGCCTTATGTTCTTATATCGCCAGGACTGGAGAATATTAGCCATGAGGAAACGCTGGAAAGGCTGGGGTCGCTTTCTTCGCAACAGAGGAGGCAGAGGGGAGATTTAATTGAGGTGATTAAAATTGAGGAGCTTAGATAGAGTGGAAAAGAAGGGTCTGTTCGGTTCGCAGAGGTCCATAACCAGGAGACATCGATTTAAAGTGATTGGCAGAAGGATTAAAGGGGAGTTGAGGATAATTTTTTTCAGCCAGAGGAAAGTGGGGGTCTGGAACTCACAGCCTGAAAGGGTAGTTAATGCAGAAACTCTTATCATATTAAAAAAAACACTTGAAGTGCTGCAACCTAAAAGGCTATGGATCAAGAGCTGGAAAATTTCGGCCAGCACAGACACAATGGGCTAAATGGTCTCCTTCTGTGCTGTAAATTTCTAAGGTTCTAAGAACCCCGGGGTATTTAAACAGAATGCAGTAAATACAGAGCAGAGTTATCCCGGAGAGGGTGGGCGTTACTTCCGGCTGTCAAGGGGGTTGAATGAGCCGCAGCTTCCTGGGGAAGGTGCAGTGCAGATGGTGAGTGGAAAAGGCCGGTGAAAGGTAAACCGTCAGCCGGGAGCAGCCTGTCTCTCACTGAAAGCAAAGCTCTCAGACTTTCAAAATCCGTCCTCTGTGTGTTGGTCCTGTTATGGTGCACATTTCTTTTCAGTAACCCGGAGTTCTGTGGCCGGGAGGCCCGGTTCCAGGCGGCGCCACATTGTTGCTAGTCTGGCTACTTTGTTACAGTCTTTAAACAGGAGCGAGTGGGGCGGTGGCTGGGGCATTGCAGGGCTCGAACAGGCGGCTAAATATTGAAGTTCAGTTTTTTTTTTAGTGCGTAATGCAAAGGAACCCAAGTTTTTGTCTGGTTACAAAGTTAAATTCCTATTTCTAGGGATATGTTGAAGTTACAGTTAGAGAGAGGCCTGTGTGTGGGGTTTGGGCACTCCATTGTAGAAGGGCCATGAATGCCATAAAGGGTGTTGAGTATAAATTCACCGGAATGATGCTAGGAGTGATCAGTCATAGTTTGGAGGACACTTTAGATACTTAGATTATTTATATCGAAGTACAAAAGTCCACAAGCAAAAATTATGAAGGTCTGTGAGTGAGTAGGGAAAGGTTCTGGTTGGGGAGTGAAAGGTCATCAATTTTAAATTGTCATTAGGAATAAGATGGGGAAAGTGAGGAGAAATTTCTTCATGCAAAAAGGCTTTAGATCATGGGCTGCTTTGCTGGAGGGGTTAGTTGAGGAAAGCATATTTTAAGGGGAGATTAAATGTGTATTTGAATTGGAAGATGCAGGGCTATTGGGAGAGAGTATGATTGAAATTTGTTTTGAATTGTTGTAGCAAAGAGCCAGCATAGACTAGATGGATCAAATAGTTGTCTTTTGTGCTCTAAACTATTTTTCATTCCTTTTAATTGGCATGTATCCTAAATTGCTGATAAATTTTATCCACAAATGCTAGTTAGGCCACAGCTGGAGTACTGTGTACAGTTCTGGTCGCCTCACTATCAGTGATTGCATTGGAGAGGGTGTTGAGGAGATTCACCAGGATGTTGCCTGGGCTGGAGCATTTCAACTATGAAGAGAGACTGGATGGGCTAGGGTTGTTTTCCTTAGAGCAGAGAAGGCTGAGGGGGGACATGATTGAGTTACACAAAATTATGAGGGGTATAGATAGGGTAGATAGGAAGAAACTTTTTCCCTTAGCAGAGGTGTCCATAATAAGGGGGCATAGATTTAAGGTAAGAGGCAGGAGGTTTAGAAGGGATTTGAGGAAAAAAAATTTCACTGAGGGTGGTTGAAATCTGGAACACACTGCCTGACGGGGCGGTAGAGGCAGGAACCCTCACAACATTTAAAAAGTATTTAGATGAGCACTTGAAATGCCATAGCATACAAGTCTATGGGCCAAGTGCTGGAAAATGGGATTCAAATAGATAGGTGCTTGATGGCTGGCACGGACATGATGGGCTGAAGGGCCTGTTTCTGTGCTGTGTAACTCTATCACTATGTCTTGAGTATCAACAAACCACTACACCCACCAAATTCAAACATGGCAAATAAGGAATATGAGCATGGATAGGATTATGTTGCCTGGGCTTTATCACCAGATTACAGGGTTAGGGTGCTGTAGGATGGACACTGCTCCATGTCTATTGGGTTTGATAGTTGAGTGACAGGGATGAAACAGGCAGTAACATTATAGGTAGTAGCGTAATTAACAGTTGGGGAGTGAGGGTATTATTTGTGATTTGTTTTTTCTCTGTTTTACCTATCTTGTCAGGATGCAAGGTAGAAAAAAGTGTTGGGATTGAATCCAGAAAGGAGTACATTTATTCTCCCCAATATTTTTAAAGTGGGTTTTCTTCTTTCCAGTTATGTGAAGAGAAAAAGATTGGTGAAGACAAATGTAGGTCCCTTACAGTCAGAAACAGGGGAATTTATTATGGGGAACAAAGAAATGGCTGACCAACTAAATGCATACTTTGGTTCTGTCTTCACAAAGGAGGACACAAATATCATACCAGAAATGTTGGGGATCACAGGGTTTCGTGAGAGGGAGAAACTGAAGGAAATCAGTATTAGTAGAGAAATGGTGTTGGGGAAATTGATGGGATTGAAGGCTGATAAATTCCCATAGCCTGATAATTTACATCCCAGAGTACTTAAGGAAGTGTCCGTAGAAATAGTGGATGCATTGGTGGTCATCTTCCAAGATTCTATAGACTCTGGAACAGTTCCTGCAGATTGGAGGGTAGCTAATGTAACCCCACTATTTAAAAAGGGAGGTAGAGAGAAAACAGGGAATTATAGACCAGTTAGCCTGACTTCGATAGTGGGGAAAATTCTAGAGTCCATTATCAAAGATTTTATAGCAGAGCACTTAGAGAACAGTGGTAGAATCGGACAGAGTCAGCATAGATTTACAAAAGGGAAATCACGCTTGACAAATCTCTCAGAATTCTTTGAGAGTGTAATGAGTAAAGTTGATGAGGGGGAGCCAGTGGATATGGTTTATTTGGACTTTCAGAAGGCTTTCAACAAAGTCCCACGTAAGAGATTAGCATGTAAAATTAAAGAGCATGGGATTGGGGGTAGTGTATTGCGATCGATAGAAAATTGGTTGCCAGACAGGAAACAAAGAGTAGGAATAAACGGGTCGTTTTCCGATTGACAGGCAGTGACTAGTGGGGTACCGCAGGGATTGGTGCCAGGATCCCAGCTATTCACAATATATATTGATTTAGATGAGCGAACTAAATGTAATATCTCCAAATTTGCCAATGACAAAAAACTGGGTGGGAGGGTGAGTTGTGAGGAGGATGCAGAGAGGCTTCAGGGTGACTTGGACAGGTTGAGTGAGTGGGCAAATGCATGGCAGATGCAGTATAATGTGGATAAATGTGAGGTTATCCACTTTGGTAGCAAAAACAGGAAGGCAGATTATTATCTGAACGGCTACAAACTGAGAGGGGAGTATGCAATGAGACCTGGGTGTTCTTGTACACCAGTCGCTGAAGGTAAGCATGCAGGTGCAACAGGCGGTAAAAAAGGCAAATGGTATGTTGGCCTTCGTAGCGAGAGGATTCGAGTACAGGAGCAGGGATGTCTTGCTGCAATTATACAGGGTTTTGGTGAGGCCACACCTGGAATATTGTGTGCAGTTTTGGTCTCCTTATCTGAGGAAGGATGCTCTTGCTATAGAGGGAGTGCAGTGAATGTTTACCAGACTGATTCCTGGGGTGGTGGGACTGACTTATGAGGAGAGATTGAGTTGGTTAGGATTATATTCGCTGGAGTTCAGAAGAGTGAGGGGGGATCTCATAGAAACCTAAAATTCTAACAGGACTTGACAGGGCAGATGTTTCCGATGGTGGGGTAGTCCATAACCAGGGGTCATCGTCTAAGGATACGGGGTAAACCTTTCAGGACTGAGGCGAGGAGAAATTTCTTCACCCAGAGAGTGGTGAGCCTGTGGAATTCGTTACCACAGAAAGCAGTTGAGACCAAAACATTGTATGTTTTCAAGAGGAGTTAGATATAGATCTTGGGGCGAAAGGGATCAAAGGATATGGGGGCAAAGCGGGAACAGGTTACTGAGTTGGATGATCAGCCATAATCATAATGAATGGCAGAGCAGGCTCGAAGGGCCTACTATTTTTCTATGTTTCTAACTGATTTATCAGTTGTAACCAGTGTATCCTCTACTATCATATTGTATGTTTCCCACCTATCCTCAAAACATATTTTCATGCAACTACAACTTTAGCATCAGTGCAAGCATGTTTTGGTGTAAATTCAGAGTCAGGGGTTTGACTTGACACCAGAGCAAATTGGAGGGGGCAGTCTTCTATCACTTCACTTTGCCCTTAGACCACCTTGACACTTACAGGAATGGAAATAGGCCATTCTGCCTCTTAGGTCTGTTCTGCTATTCAATGAGTTTACGACTGATGTTTATAGTCATAAAGTTATACAGCACAGAAACAGGCCCTTCGGCCCATCGTGTCTGTGCAGGCCATACAGCACCCAACTATTCTAATCCCATATTCCTGCACTTGGACCGTAGCTCTGTATGCTATAGCATTTTAAGTGCTCATCTAAATACTTAAGTGTTGTGAGGGTTTCTGCCTCCACCACCTCTTCAGGCAGTGCGTTCCAGATTCCAACCACTTTCTGGGTGAAAAAAGTTTCCTCAAATCTCCCCTAAACCTCCTGCCCCTTACCCTAAATCTATGCGCCCTGGTTCTTGACCCCTCCGCTAAGGGAAAAAGTTTCCTCCTATCTCGCCTATCAATGCCCCTCATAATCTTGTACACCTCAATCATGTCCCCCCTCAGCCTTCTCTGCTCCAAGGAAAACAACCCTAGCCTCTTCAGTCTCTCTTCATAGCTGAAATGCTCCAGCGCAGGCAACATCCTAGTGAATCTCCTCAACACCCTCTCCAGTGCAGTCACATCCTTCTTCTAGTGTGGTGACCAGAACTGTACACAGTACTACAGCTGTGGCCTAACTAGCATTTTATATAGCTCCATCATAACCTCCCTGCTGTTGTATTCTATGCCTCGGCTAATAAAGGCAAGCATCCCATATGCCTTCCTAACCACCTTACCTACCTGTGCTGCTGCCTTCAGTGATCTATGGACAAGTACACCAAAGGTCCTTCTGACTTTCTGTACTTCCTAGGGTCCTACCATCGATTGTGTGTTCCCTTGCCTTGTTAGTCCTCCTAAAATGCATTACCCTCGCAGTTTTCAGGATTAAATTCCATTTGCCACTGCTCCTCCCATCTTACCAGCCCATCTATATCTCCCTGTAATCTAAGGATTTTCTCCTCGCTATTTACAACACCACCACCAATTTTCGTGTCATCTGCAAACTGACTGATCATACCTCCTATATTCATGTCTTAACTTGATCCACCTGCCTTGGCTCCATATCCCTTAATACCTTGGGCTAGCAAAAACTTATTGATCTCAGATTTAAAATTATTAATAGCATCTACTGCTTTTTGTGGGAGAGAGTTGCACACTTCTACATCCTTTGTAAAGAAGTGTTTCTTAACTTCTCTGCTGAATAGCTTGGCTTGAGTTTTAAGGTTATATTTCCTTGTTCTGGATTTCTCCCCACTAGTGGAAATTTTCTCTCTCGTTGACTGATGAATTCTTTCAAATGCCTTTTTAAAAAAAAATCTTCCATCAGATCACCACTTAATGTTCCATATTTCAGGAATGCAAACCTAGTTTATGTAATTCCTCCTTGTAATCTAACCCTTGGAGCCTTGATAACATTTTGGTAAATCTGCACTGCACCCCTTTCAAGGCCAACATATCCTTGCCAAACTGTACACCTTGTGTTACAGCGTGGTCTAACCAGGGCTTTGTAGAACTGTAGCAAAACTTCTCCTTTTATATTCTAGCTCTCTAGTTATAAAGTCTACATTCTACTAATCTTTTGATTATTTTTTGTACCTGATTACTACATTTTAATGTGGACCCCTAAATGTCTTTGAACCTCCACTTCCTAGCTTTCCACCATTCAAATTATATTTAGATCTATCTTTTCTTGGTCCAAAATGGATGACCTTACACTTGTGTTGAAATCCATCTGCCACAGTTTTGCCCACTTAATTTATGAATGTCTTATAATTTTATGCTGCCAGCTACACTAATTACTACGGCACCATTCTTTGTGTCATACTGGTTGCAGGCCTGCCCTGATGTCCATACAGGCCAGGAATGCAGAATCCCTTGGACTGAATGGGCGGACTGAACACTTGGCTTTTCCATGGACATGAAAAAAGATGTCCTGTGGTTGTCTTTTTTGCCTGTGATGACACACTGCTACCTGTGGTTAAGCCTTCAGGTACATGAAACCTATCATTTTTATGTTTCTGCTTCACGCCAACTGTAAAATTGTAATGTAAATGTGGAGTTATGTGCTGATATGATTCTGGAGCAAAGCGAAATGAGACTCCTTCCCATAAGCAGTAGTCTGGCACCACTTTAGTTTGATACTAAATTGTGAGGAAAAAGTACCTGGAGGATCCTTGGAATTCTTGTATTTAAAAAAAAATCTACCTGCATGTGGAGCTCTGAGCTCAGCATATGTGTAGAGCCATCTGCTGGGCAGCAGAATTCAAGTTTTATTCAAGCAGCACAAAAAGGCTTAAGCCTGGACTGCATCTACTGGACCCAGCCTATTTGCTGCCGTCTGAATCTCTGTTCCTGATGTGGTTCTTGGGTGGCTCCAGAAGTATTGGAGTTGATGGTTCATTAAAGCAACAACTTCCATTTGTACAAGGCACTTGTAGAACAACATGGCTCCACTGGATGACAAAATATATGCAACCATCTTGAATTTTGGTTTGAGATACTCTGAGGGAAACATTGTATATCAAAGTTGCAGTTAATTAAACCTTGCCTTGTTTTGTTAAATGTTTGTTGTCTTGATGTCTGTCCCTTTCTTTAGCTCACATTTCACTTTGATAATGTCTCTATTGCTATTCTAGCAGTTAACCTTTCTTGGCATTTTGCCTTTCCTTAATTTTTGTTTTTCTTTCTCAACTTTTAAATAAAAGAACTAATAAAAGTATAAAACCAGTAAATGGGGAAACCAATAAGCATTTAAAAGAAGTGTTTTAAATACATTGGGCTTTATCTTCTGTGCAAAGTCATGCACACATTCACATCTTTCATATTTGTTTGAGAAATCTTCCCATTTTCTCCAGTGTTAAAATCCAAGACACTTTTCAGCTTACTTTGGTACAGTGATGGAGAATGTACTTTTTCTTTATAGGATGTCTCTACTTCTAAAGCACTTGAGTCAGCCATTCTTTCCTTTTTTTTATTAGTACCACTTAGTTCCACTTTTTATACACAATGTTCTCCTTTTCTGTGTCACTTCAGGTTATTTATATGTTAAGAGACATGACGTGCCACTTGGATGGGAACTGTTCATTCTGTTTTTTTGATAACCTGTTCTTGGGTTGGTAGGTTTGCAAGTAATCCCAATTTACAAATGAAAAGCAGTGCCACACAGGTCATAACATGAAAGGAATACAAATAATTCACCATTGCCATTTTGAACTTTCTATTGCTTTGCGACTCTTGCATAATGTCTTGGCAGGCAAATCTGCTCATTTGCCACTGCTTAGTTCTTAAACAGTCACAGTTCCCTACAGGACAGTTTAATCAAAATCAATTACGATTGTTTCATATTAATTTCATAGAAAAATTGTGAATCTGAAATATTTCATAAGGCAAAATTAATGTTGAAATCCTATTATGGTGACTTATTTGGGGGAGGTGGTGGTGTAGTGGTATTGTCACTGGACTAGTAAACCAGAGACCCAGGGTATTGCTCTGGGGACATGGGTTAAAATCCCACCACAGCAGAAGATGGAATTTGAATTCAAATAATAAATCTGGAATTAAAAAGCTAGTCTAATGATGGCCATGAAACCATTGTCGATTGTTGTGAAATCCATCTGATTCACTAATGTCCTTTAGGGAAGGAAATCTGCTGTCCTTACCTGGTCTGGCTTACATGTGACTCCAGACCCACAATAATGTGGTTAACTCTTGCATGCCCTCTGAAATGGCCGAGCAAGCCACTTAAGTTGTATCTAACAGCTAGCACTGTGGGTGTACCAACCCCCCATGGACTGCAGCAGTTCAAGAAGGCAGCTCACCGCCACCTTCTCGAGGGCAATTAGGAATGGGCAATAAATGCTGGCCTGGCCAGTGACGCCCACATCCCATGAATGAATAAAAAAAAAAATTTGGCTTACCTACGAGCATCAAAAGTGAGAGGTCTGCAACTAGTATTTGTACAACATCATTTGGATTTGGTTACAGAATAAACAATTTGAGACAAGGTACCTGATGACTAGTTTGTAATATTTGTACTTTCAATACCTGAAATCATAAAAGTAAATTGGTAATTCAATGAATTAAACTCTGCACTTTTATTGTTTAATCTCAGCTGGATGGAATGTCTGGGCAGGATTTTGTGCTGCCCTTGGAGATGGGCACGGAGGTGGGTGGGGGGGGGATACACAATGGCGGGCACCATTCCTGATGTCACCTGGGCCCCTTGGCATTTTGTCCTGGGCGGGGAAGGCCAAGGCCGGCCTTCCTGCCCCAGACCAATTGAGGCCCTTAAGAGGTCAATTAATGGCCGCTTGAGGGCCTCTTCTGCCTCCACCCATTTTGTTGAAGGTGGAAGGACCCGTTGCCATGGGGAGACACTGCCAGGTAAAGCCTGGTGGCCTCCTAGCAGGGTTGGGTTAGTGGTCCCTTCTTCGTGGCAATCCAAGGCCCTGGAGGCCTCCCCTCCCCCAGTGACATTGGCCATCCCACACCCTTACCAACACCACCCCCCCCACCCCCCAGCACCCCATCACTGGGGCCTACCTAAATGGTTCCAGCGACCCCCGACTTCACTTGCCTGTCCCGGGGTCATGTCCATTGTTCGGGACTACAGGTCCTCCTGCAGTAGTGGCAGTGTCCACTGTTTCTGGTGGCACTGTAAAGCTGTCAGCCCTCCGATTTGGCTGGCAGCTCTGGAGGCAGGAGCTTGTCCTTTTAAAGGGACGGTGCACCCAACGGAGGGCTCTTAATTGGGTGCCTGCTGTATGATAGCAACGGGGGTCTGATGGAGGGCTGTGGCGGGGTCTCCCTCCCTCCCTTCTCTTTTTTCCCCCCCCCCAAGTGTCTTCCAGCCTGTTGACAGAATAAAATATGGCCTACTTATTTTCTATGTTGGCTGGTAAGACTGACATGACATGGACAGAGACATGCAACTTCAAAAGTGCTACTGGGCAGTTTGCTTAAACTGCATAAATTATCCTTCTCAAGTGCTTGTGTCAGTTTTGAGTAATTTCTCTGTCATTGTACTGTTTTGATGTCAACGGAAATTTCCCACCTTAATATTCTACCTGGTGGTCTGGGTTCTGGATAATCATAATGGGAGGTTCTTCATAAGGTTATTACAATTGATTTATTCTGTATCCGTATCCCAGCAAGGGATCCGTGTGAAAATTGCTTGGAGAGCAAAAATAAATTCTGAGAAATGAATAAATTTACATATGCAAAAAAAGGCAAACTTGTGCTGCTACATTAAAAGGACCACAGGTCATTATTTCTCTATCTAGCCCTGTAAAGGGCACAGCTCCTGGTATGTTAGAACAAAACAACCAGATCACCAAGCATAACCTACCATCCATTCTTGTGCCTACAGAAGACCTCTGATCATCACACTGACCATCAAAGAGAATGACTGTTGATCATTGATTTGTGCTCTTCTGAAAAGCTCCAGACTGGCAATTCAACCCAGATACAAACAGTGGCACTGCAGTAATGAGCCACTCAACTCGGGTGAATAGATAGTAGTGCTTAATCACACTTTGAATTGCCCAAAATAGTCAGCATGCTCAATACATTGAGGCACTTTTGCTGTTGACTTCAGTGGAAATGGCACAAGCTTAGTGCCATTTACCTGATATAGGCAGCTGCCTGTGATTAGTGTAGACGATGTAAATGGAGGGGAGGGGGGGGCGCAGAGGAGAAGGGAACTTTACCTTCTCAAAAAATGCAATGTAATATAAAATTGAGTATCACTGAAATATGTTCCTAAATTCTTCATTTTAAGTTTTCCTCTTTGTTTCACCCTTGCCTCTCACCTTTGGCAGTGAGTCATGTGTTTATTTGGTTCCCAGTGCATAGGATATCAGCAGGTGCATTGGCTTTGTTGCAAACTTGTGATAGTGTTTCACTAGAGGAGCTAAGGTTCACAAAGCCATTGAGTAAGGGACATTTTTGCTGTGATTTTCACCCATATACTAAACAGCAAAGGCCAGAAAACCCAGTTCCATTCGCTGCCATTGTTCAATCAAGGGATAAGAGGGGAGCCACTCTGTAGCAATCAGGGCCAGAAAACTGATTTTCTTTTATTTTTGCACTTACAAAGTCCAAAACTGAGTACATAATGCTGAGCTGGCACTCCAGTGTAGTACTGAGGGAGTGTTGCACCATCTGAGGTGCTGTCTTTTGGATGCGACATTAAATTAGGGTCCTGTATGTCCTCAAAGGTGGATGTAAAAGATTCCGTGACAATCTTTGAAGAGCAGGGGAGGTCTCCTGGTGCTTGGGCCAACATTTATCCTTCAAACTACATCATTAAAAATAATTATCTGGTCATTATCACATTGCAGTTTGTGGAAGCTTGCTGCATGTAAATTGGCTGCTGATTTTTTTCTACATTAAAACGGTGGCAGCACTTCCAAAGTAATTCATTTGCTGCAAAACACCCTGGGGCTATAAAGGATGCTTGTATAAATGCAAATCTTTTATTTTCTTTAATGCATCAACCTATCCAGGAATATGGCTTGGCTCTCTACTAGGTCACATAAGATCTTTAATTTTGGTTTGTCTAATGGCACTGATGTCTGCAAACCTTTACTTTTTACCCCGGGTGATATACAGTTTGATGCAGAGGAAGATATGTTCCTTTGGCACATGTAGAAACAATTATGATTTTAAAACCTGGAAGTTAATAATTGCATTATCTTATTTCAAGATTAATCATAAAACTCTTCAGTATATAATGCAGTACATAATGCAGCAAGCTTTTAACCTTGCATAGTTTACCCAAACTTTAGGGGTTAACTTGCTACATTAATGTCATTTTTTTTTTGGAAATAAGAAACTAACTGCAAATAACTCATCAGTTTCATAAAATGCAAGACTGAACCAAATGAGCTAGGTCACCAAATTCTGACCTATGGTATATGAAGCGCAGGGAATGAGAAATTTGCCAGTTCAAATCCTCTATGTTCTTGGATAATGGGCTTCAATAATTTTGTAAAACATCACAAAGGATAGTCACAAAAATTCAATTTATTGGTACTGAGAATGGAACAAGGCAAGAACAGAGAGATCGAGCATTGCAGTTACGTAGCTCTTTAAAAGCAAGACTGCAGGTGAGCAAAAAAATACAAGGGAAAATTGGATTTCTATATGTAGGAAATTGAATACAGAGTAATGAAATGGGGGTTAGGCACAGTTGGAAAAGTGTTATTTTGGATACCCCGTTATGAAGTGTCTATAGTGATTAGTGGCTATTAAACCCGAATCAATTGTGGCATTGAAGATGAAATTAGATTAAACAATTGAAGAGAAAAATATTAATGGATGTGAGGACAAAGCAGCAAAATTGGATTGAAGTAATCCAAGAGACAAGTAGCAGAATGAAATGAACAGCGAGCTGGCTGTAAGACCAAAAATAAAATGTCAGGATAAAGAGTAGCTGTTAGTGGCAGAAAGTGGGGTCCCGCAAAGATTAGTGCTGGGATGACTGTTGCTCACAACTTATTAATGGTTTAGACTTGGGAATCAAAAGCACAATTTCTAAATTTGTGAATAAGATCTAATTGTGAGGGAGGGTAGAGTGGGGTGGTATAACACAGGAGACTGCAACAAATTACAAGACGGCATTTCTTGCAGAATGGCATATAATTGGCAAATGAATTTCGACATGGATAAGTATGAAGTATTAAGAAAAATAAGGTCACATATTACTTGGAAATAAAAACCTATATGGAATAGAGGATCAAGGGGATCTGGGAGTACAAATGCCCAAATCACTAAAAGTAGCCTTGCAGGTTAGTTAGACCACTTTTTTAAAAAATAAAAAGCAAACCAAGCACTACAATTTATTTCCTAACAGAATAGAATTGAAAAGTAGGAAAGTTATTCTAAACCTGTAGCGAGCGACCCTAGGTTAGACCACACTTGGAGTATAGTGTACAATTCTGGTTGCCATATTGTTAAAGGGTATAGAGTCATTGAAGAGGGTGCAAAAATATTTACTGATGGGTCTAACCTCGCTGTTCTGCTATTGGGAAAGGTTGAACAGGCCATTCCTCTCTTTCTCTTGAAAAGAGAAGGGTGATCTAATAAAGGTCTTTAAAAGTATGAAAGTTTTTAAGAGTAGACCCACAAAGAATCTTTTCACTTGTGGGAAAGTGTTACGACCAGGTGAGAAAGGTGTCTAGGGGTCTTTCTCAGCCTTCACTTGGTCTTACTGTTACAGGGTTTTGTTTTAAACAGTGTTTTAGCTCCCCTTGGTGGATCCTTGTTCACTGCTTTCCAATTATAAGGCAAAGAAATGAGCACAAACAGGCTTTCTTAGGTTTAAAGAAGAAAAGTGAAATTTACTTAAACTTAAACTCTAATTTGGTTAACGCCTACTGATACATGCTGCGCCCCACGCTAGCATGCATACGCGATACACGCGTGCAAATTGAGACAGATAAGAGCAGAAGAAAAATAGAGGGGGTTGAGGCAATCTCTGAAGAGGGGGTTTTTGTTACTGTGCTTCGAGCTCGCTGTAGTCCTTGCTTTGTAGGTAGATCTTGCTTTTCGTTGGGGCCCAGTCTTCTTAAACTTTGTTCACTGTGGGAGACTTTTCTCCCTTGGGGTTTATATATCTTCAGTGGATTCCAAAGCTGATGAGAGCAGACAGGAGAGGCTCTTTTCAATTCAGGAGCAAACGGCTTTCTCTTCAATTTCTCTGTGGCAAGTTTTTTTTTAAAAAACTTCCAACAGCCAGTTAGTCATGTGACTAAACTGATCTGACCACGTCTGTTTGTGTATTTGGCTATTTTAGCAGTTAACCTGGAATGCGAGCTCCTCCACCCTCAACGTCTGGTAATCAAGAGTTCATTGTGGATTAAATTGGGGCAGGGAGTAGTGCATTTGTTCCAACACTATCTGCTAGTATGCAAAAATGTCTTTCCAGCCAGGGGGCTTGACAACCCCTTGTAATAGGCCTTCTTCCCAGCAACAATTTAAAAATTTAATGTCCATGTGGTGAGATTAATATATGCCTCATTCTTGGCAGGTGGGGGCCTGCATGACAAAGAGTGAAACTAGAGGACATCAACTTAAAATAGTCACCAAGAAATCAAAATGGGAATTCAGAAAAAACTTTTTTACCCAGAGGTTGGTGAGAATGTGGAAGTGGTTGGGGTGAATATATAGGTGCATTAAAGGGGAGCTCAAGTATATGAGGGAGAAGGAACTAAAAGATTATGCTGATAGGTAAGCAAGAATGGGAGGATTGAGTGGAGCATAAATGCTGGCATGGACTGGTTGAGCCAAATGGCCTGTTTCTGTGCTATGTTAATGTAATTCTATATTGTAATTTTTTAAACACTCTCTGAAGTGAGCCATTTCAGATCCTTGTAAATAAACTCAATTATTAAATTCAGGCTGTTTTGGCTTGGTGTTCATTCAGACTCTTTGTTAAAGAAGCTAATGCCTGAATAAGAACCTATTAGCTTTGGTTCTTTTTCAATTCTACTTATTCATCAACTGACCAGTAAAGTCACAACTAAAGCTAACGCAAAATACCTTCTGTGAACATATTTTTATAGAAGTTGCTGGTGTACAAAGAGATGAGTGACCTTCAGGGCCGATTGTTTAAGTGCAAGAGGTACTGTGGTTTTGTTATCGGACTAGTAATCCAGAGGCTGGGACTAATGCTCCAGAGACCTGAATTCAAATTTCACCATGGCAGCTGGGAATTTAAATTCAATTGATTAAATCTAGAATAAAAAAAAAACTAGCATCAATAATAGTGACCATGAAACTACTGGAAAATCCTTCCAGTCTATTAATGTCCTTTTTAGGGAAGGAAATCGGCCATTTTTACCTGGTCTGACTGATGAGTGACTCCAGACCCACAGTAATGTGGTTGCCTCTTGATTGCCCTCTTAACTGGCCCAGCAAGCCATTCCATTGTATTGAAACCACAATAAGGGCGATTAGGGACATGCAGTAAATGCTGGCCTTGCTAACGCCTACATGCCTTGATTGAATTTTTAAAAATCTGTATTTTGAAATATTTCCAATTTGATATAGAATTTTCTGTGTTCGGGAAAAGGTTTGTTATATTGAAGTTTTCTGTTTGAATCAAGCAAAATCTTTCTTCACTCAGATATCCATAAATGCAGTAAATAAGATGGACGATTTTTCTGAATGCATGCTACCGGATTGGAGTGTTGCACGTTAGGAGTGCATGTGGAGAATATGGATGTGTGCTACAAATGTTGTTTTGTCTATTTGGATGGTTAATTGGCAAAATTACTCCTAAAGTATACGTGGGCAAGTGCCAAGAAATAAATCTTGCAATCAATACTGGTTTTCAAACTTTTCCTTTGTAAACGCCAACACACTCTTGAGAATCCCTTGCAAATATTTACACATTCCCATATACCCCCCCCCGTCCTAATATTTAACAGTCAATATTGATTTTAAAGTTATTGCAAAAAATATTTTTTATTAACGTGTAGCAACAGAAATAACATACTATTAAGTCAATAGAAAAAAAATGTAATTGGTGACGGACAACAATCAACTGAACTGGGAATTTCATTAAGCTGTAGGGATCCCAGTTTGAAAATGTATACTTTGACTGAGAGCAGTATATTTTGAATCAGTGAATTTTAAATGAACACTGGTTATAGATTCTATAAATATTGTTAATCACATTCATTAACCACTTTAGTTATTTTCTGACTTCTCCCTATAGATACGCATCATGGCAGAATAAGACTAAAGTATTGGAAAACTCTCTGAAGGGCATCCAGAAAGATAGGCTATAATTCAGCAACTACAGCAGAAGAATGGCTGCAGAGTTCGATCTGTCTCCTCCAGAAATACCGGAACCGACCTTTTTTGACAACGTCCTGCGTTATGGCTTGTTCCTAGGGGCAATTTTCCAGATTATCTGCATATTGTCTATCTTATTACCTTCTAAATCATCAGAGCCAGTAAGAACAATCTCATTCACTTTTCTTCCTCATCTGAAAAAGATGATCTTGATTTGGAGGGGAGGGAGGAGCCATTATAGGCTGTATTGGTTATAATTGTTGATGAAATACTCTGGATAGAGCTCAACACAATCACTTCATGAAATTTTCATTTTTTTTTTTTAAAACTTGTTTAATTCAAAAATCCCTATTACTTTAAATTTCAGCATAATCATTCCTGATTTATTTCATGGAAATTAACTATTTTCATCAATGTCATTGTAAGAAGGTGGCAGAGGCTGTGATGTTGGAATGTTTTCCTGGAGGATGGGTTGCTGCCCAAGGTAAGTCAGGCTGGGATTTCTGCCCACTGCTCTGACCCTGCAAAGATTTTGATCCATTTCCTGTGATGTTTCCATTCTCCATTTGGAGTTCACTACTGCTGTAGTGGGACATTCACTACGATATCTGAAATGGAAGAGCCAGTTTTAAAGGGGACGCAAGGGAACAAATGATTTGGCAAGCGGTTTTAAATTGGCCCTAAATGAGCCTAGTAGCCAAGCGATGGATAATTGGTGGGGTTAGGAAAAGGAGCATTACCCAGCACTCCTACCTCGCAGCCCATAATAATCCTTACTACTCCTGCCACTGCTGTCCTCCTACGCCCTCCTTTTTTTGCCATTTCCTCCATCAGCACCGAGAAGGGTCCTGAACCTCACTGTTGTTGTTTTCATGCAGTGGGGCAGGCAGTAATGGGGACAGAAGAAAATACTCAGCAGGTCAGGCATCATCTGTGGAGAGAAAAACTGAGTTAATGTCTCAGGTCTGTGACCTTTCGCCAGATACTACCTGCCCTGCTGAGTGTTTCCAGCATCCACAGTATTTTGTTTTTGTTGGGACAGATGATGATTTTTGCAGTTGCTTGAAGGGGCAGGGATTCAAGAAGAAGGTCTTCCTTCCCCATTCTTTTTGATTGTCGACCTCAAGACCACCTGTTTTTGGGTGGTAATCCAGAGGAAACTCCCCACTTTATCTTCCCCCAATAAGGAGGAAGTGTATTTGGGGCCAGGACAGCAGTGGTGGGAGGAATAAGGTTTATTATGGGCTGTGAGGTAGGAGAGATGGGTAATGCTCCATTTCCTAACCCTTCCAATTGTCTACCACTTGGGTACTAGGCTCATAGGGCCAATTTAAATGCTTGCCAAATCACTTGGGGGGGCTTTGTCCCCTTTAAAACTGGCTCTGCCATTTCAGATATCTAGTGAGTGTCCCACTACAACACCACAACAGTAGTGGACTCCAAATGAAGCATGGAAACATCACAGGAAGTGGATCAAGGTCTTGGGCATGGTCAGAGCAGTGGCAGAAATCCCACTCTGACTTTCATGATGCTTGGTCAGTCATTAGCTTGGTCAGAGGCCTCGGAGGATGGTTGTGCCTGAACTGTTCGTTGGGGAAAGCAGAATGGTAGCAGGAAACTTATTCCGTTCTCTATTTCAATGGGACCAAAGGCAGGGAAACCAACCAATCAGAGCAGCTTTTGAAGTAGTATTTCTGGTAATAAATGGTTGTATGAACCCAGTAATTCTGCAAGAATCATCAAGAAAGGGATTTTCTCCTGTGGTATATTCAAAGACTTTTAAACGATTTACTTACAAATTAGCATATATTTACCAAAAGTGTTGTTTTCAGTATATATTTGAAGATTATAAGTTCTTCTCAACCAATATTTGTCTTAGCACGAAAATCATTTGAGTTTCCACATAGTAACAGTGGAGATGAGAGTAATTCATTCACTTTGCTGTCTGCCAGTCAAGAAATATTCCACTTGCAATTCTTAAACATTGTATGTGAATGTACTTGGATCCATGTAATCACAGGCCCTTTTATTGAGCTTTAATTTAGTAACTTTTAATTAAATCCACCAGCCAAGCACACGACCAGAGAAATCAATTCTCTGCTAAGCCACTTGGTGCAATGCATTTCTGCAATGAGGAAACAAAAAATGGGCATCTGAGCAACTTGTATAATTGCACGTGGAAACATTCAAACCCTATTCATCAACTGTCTCTCAAAAAGGAGGGTCAGTAGGATCGGTTATGCAGAAGAAACTTTTTTTAAAATGGCTTCCTGCTTTGAGAGTTTTTTAAAAAAGAATTAAGTATAAATTGATAACCTAAATATTATTGATGAACCTGAGAAACTGTTCAAATAAGGGAGGAGTTTATAAATAAAGTAGGGAAGAATTGTGACAAGTTTCAAAGGATGAGACACGATAGGAAAAAACATTTGAAGAGTCAGTTAGAGCTAAATAAAAATAAGCCCATGTTAGATGCACGTAGGTAAATTGCTTTAGTTTACATTTTACCAGTCAATTTGAGTGAGCCCAAAAATATCCTGGCTAATCGCCAAGTAGAATTTTTCTAGAACTGGTACATGGTTAGATAGTAGGAGAACATTCCTAATGTTACCAACTGATGGAGTCAGTAAGTAACAACTATGCAGATTAAATCCCAGGTCTCTGTTGAATAAGCTCATTTCAGCTTTAGCTGATTATAGCACCACAGTTAAGGAAGTGAAAATCTTCCATCTGCTTGATTTTTTTTTTTGCCATTGATTTGTCGTTCTGAGGAGACACAATGAGGGTAGGATTAGTTCGCAGCAGTAAAATGGTCTGCAGCACTCACTATCAGGGCTCGACTATGAAGAATGGTATTGAGGTGAGGTACCCACTGATGGCTGGCATTTGTGCAACTGTTTCCCAGCAAGGAGTCAGTGCCTTCAGTGAGAAAATTACTTGGAGAGCAAAAAGGGAAATTGAAGAAATGAAACACAAGGCAAATAAATTTACATATGCACCGAGAGGAAACCCTGTGCTGCTTCATTAAAATGACCACAGCACATTATTTCCATATCAAGTCTTGTATTATATAGTTTGCCCTGCTTATAGCTGGGTGCATTAGCATTAATGTGATTTGTTCACTAAGCAGTGGATGTTAAAAACATGAAGTGTCAAAATAAACACTCTCTCTAAACTATTAAAAGATTTACTTTCTGAGCCCAAGTCTGGTCTAAGTTCCTTGCTTTATCAGCCCAAAATATTAAAGGACACAGCTTGTAAGCTGCTCTATGTTAGACTGAAACAGGCTGACCCTAGAGTGTGACCTAACATCCAGTCTAGCTCCTATGGAAGATCTCTGATCACCACGATGACTGCGAAGAGAATGACTGTGGACTGTTGATGCTGTGCCCTTCTCCAAAAGTCTGAGACCAGCAATTAAACCCAGGTACAGACAATGTCACTGAAGTACTGAGGTACTCAGCTCCTCGGTTAATCGCGCTTTGAATCGCCCAAAATAGCCAGTGTGCTCAGTATCTTAAGAGGTGCCTTTGTTATTAATTTCAGTGGAAATAGCACATGGTTAGTGCCATTTGCGTGGTTACAGGCAGTGCCCACCATCAGTGTAAATGGTGGGAACTGCACCTTATGAAGAAATGTAATATAACATAAAATTCAGGATATTAATGAAATGTGCTGATTATAAAAATACATGACGTTATAAGATACACACATTTAATTGGTAAAATATTCTGAAATCCATACTTCACTTTAACTTTCTCTTCATTTCATCCTTGCCTCTCCTCCCTTGATAAGAGAGTTATGTTGGGTTAAGTTCCACAGGTAGCTGCAGCCCATTAATGCATTCATTACTCGAGGATACTTTTCACACTCAAGGCTAGATATGTTATGGGTACTCAGCCATATAGGGTGTCACAATTTGATCTGTGCATGTCATGCACACTTCCAATAGTGGTCACTGGATAGTGATCAGAAGCAGTTTCTTTGCCATTTTATCTCTTCACCCTTTTCGCCCAGGAATGTAGAAGTGAATTGTAATGCCCTTATTGATGTCCTGTCTATAAATAACTAACACGCCACAAACTAGATGATCAAAGCTAGAAACCTCTGGATGTGAATGGGATTGAGTCACTGTGGATGCATTGAACAGATCTGATTTAAATGTTCTTTAAATTAATGCAGTCATATAGGCATCGCCCTTGTATATGAGATTGTAAGGAAAGATAAATATTTCAAATTGAATATTGACCAACATTGTTTTATGAATATGATATCTGAATTCAATATTTGCTTGTGATTGGGTTGGAACTGAGTTTCAAAATATATTTGCCAAACCGATATTTGAAGTGTCATAAAGTTTTTTTTTTATGTCTACGTCTGTACTGGAATATTTGATTAAACATATTTCAATTCTGTTGACTACAATATTGGTAATTTAGTGCACTTAGATAGTGATGGTTTATAATATCCCTTGACTGTTTTTCTTTCCCATTACTTGTTACTCATTATCTTCTTACACAATAGTGAACCAAAAGGTTCTGCATTACATTGGAGACCACTTTTGTCACTTTTTTTTATGGAAAAGCTATTTTTCATTCCCTTTTTTCAAATTGTATTTTCTTTACCCCCCCCCCGCCCCACCACCCCCAGGCCACCTACAATCCTAGGCCTTGTGTGCATCCCCTGGTTCAGTACTGACACTACAATCAGCTGTCAGGATGCATGACTGTCATCCAGGGGTTTAGACTTACTTTATTAGTTCTTGCCTGACCAATTACTTATAAAACTAATGCAAAAGCAAAATACTGCGGATGCTGGAAATCTGAAATGAGAACAGAAAATGCTGTAAATATTCAGCAGGTCCAGCAGCATCTGTGGTAAGGGAGAATGGAGTTAACATTTCAGGGCAATGACCCTTTGGCAACTCTTTTAAGCCAGCGCAGAGGTAGAGAACAGGGGGAAGGGAGGAAAGAACTAGAGGGAAGGTCTGTGTTAGGGTGGAAGGCGGGAATGATTGAATCCCAAAAGGGATGATGGTACAAAGCAAAAGGAATGGCAATGGAACAAGTAAAATAACAAAAGATGGGTCTAGAGAAGAGGTAAATGGAAGCAGCAGAAGCATTGCTGATGCCTGCTGCCTGGAAAAATAGGAGCAGTGGCTGTGATTGAAATTGAACTCAATATTAAGTCCAAAAGGCTGTAAAGTGCCGAATCAAAAGAATTGGTGCTATTTCTTGAGCTTACATCGAGCTTCATTGGCACAGTGTAGGAGGCAGAGGTTAGATTGGGAGTGGGGTGGAGAATTAAAATGACAAGTGACCAGAAGCTCAGGGTCACCTTTGCGAACAGAAGTGTTCTGCAAAGCAGTTTTCCAATTTCCATTTGTTTTCACAATGTAGAGAGGTGTAAAAATAATAGGGTAATAATAGTAGGGGTTTTCAACTTCCCTAATATCAACTCGGATAGTCTTGGTGCAAAAGGCTTAAAGGGGGCGGAATTCTTAAAATGCATACAGGAGAGCTTTTTGAGCCAGTACGTAGACAGTCCTACAAGAGAAGGGGCGGTACTGGATCTAATCCTAGGGAATGAAGCCGGACAAGTGGTAGAAATGTCAGTGGGGGAAATTTCGGGGATAGTGACCATAACTCTAAGGTTTAAGGTAGTTATGGAAAAGGACAAAAATGGACTGGAAATAAAGGTATTGAATTGGGAGAAGGCCGATTTCAATATGATAAAAGAGGATCTGGCCAAAGTATTCTGGGAGCAGCTACTTGTAGGAAAGTTGACATCAGATCAGTGGGAGTCATTCAAAGAGGAAATAGTGAGAGTTCAGAGCCAACGTGTACCCATTAAGGTGTAGGATAGGACCAACAATTCCAGGAACCCTGGATGTCAAGGGACATAGAGGATTGGATCAGCAAAAAAAAAAAAGAAGGCTTATGGCAGATTCAAAGAACTGAAAACAGTGGAGGCCCTAGAGGAGTATAGAAAGTGTAAAGGGGGGGAGGTACTTAATTAGGAGAGCGAAGAGGGGACATGAAAAAACACTGGCGGGCAAGATAAAGGAAAATCCTAAGGCGTTTTATAGGTATATTCAGGGCAAGAGAATAACCAGGGAAAGAGTAGGGCCCATTAGGGACCAAAGTGGCAATCTGTGTGCGGAGCCGGGGGACATTAGGTGTGGTTTTAAATGATTACTTTGCATCTGTGTTCACTATGGAGAAGGACGATGTAGGTGTAGTGATCAGGGAGGGGGATTGTGGTATACTTGAACATATTAGCATTGAAAGGGAGGAAGTATTAGCTGTTTTAGTGGGCTTAAAAGTGGATAAATTCCCAGGCCCAGATGAGATGTATCCCTGGCTGATATGTGAGGTAAGGGAGGAGATTGCAGAGGCTCTGACACAAATTTTCAAATCCTCTCTGGCCACAGGAGAGGAACCGGAGGATTGGAGGACAGCGAATCACGGTACCATTATTTAAGAACGGTAGCAGGGATAAACCAAGTAATTACAGGCCGGTGAGTCTAACTTCAGTGGTTGGGAAACTATTGGAAAAAATTCTGAGGGACTGGATTAATCTCCACTTGGAGAGGCAGGGATTAATCAGGGATAGCATAGCTTTGTCAGGGGGAGATCGTGTCTGACTAACGTGATTTAATTTTTTGAGGTGGTGACGAAATGTGTAGATGAGGGTAAAGCAGTTGATGTAGTCTAATGGACTTCAGTAAGGCTTTTGATAAGATCCCGCAAGGGAGATTGGTTAAGAAGGTAAGAGCCCATGGGATCCAAGGCAATTTGGCAAATTGGATCCAAAATTGGTTTAGTGGCAGGAGGCAGAGGGTAATGGTAGAGAGTTGTTTTTGTGAGTGGAAGCCTGTGACCAGTGGTGTACTGCAGCGATCGGTGCTGGGACCCTTGCTGTTTGTAGTGTACGTTAATGATTTAGAGGTGAATATCGGAGGTATGATCAGTAAGTTTGCAGATGACACGCAAATTGGTGGTATAAATAGTGAGGAGGAAAGCCTTAGACTACAGAACGATATAGATGGGCTGGTAAGATGGGCGGAGCAGTGGCAAATGGAATTTAATCCTGAGAAGTGTGAGGTGATGCATTTTGCAAGAACCAACAAGGCAAGGGAATATACAATCGATGGTAGGACCCTAGGAAGTACAGAGGGTCAGAGGGACCTTGGTGTACTTGTCCATAGATCACTGAAGGCAGCAGCACAGGTAGATAAGGTGGTTAGGAAAGCATATGGGATACTTGCCTTTATTAGCTGAGGCATAGAATATAAGAGCAGGGAGGTTATGATGGAACGGTATAAAACGCTAGTTAGGCCACAGCTGGAGTACTGTGTACAGTTCTGGGCACCACACTATAGGAAGGATGTGATTGCACTGGAGAGGGTGCTGAGGAGATTCACCAGATGTTGCCTGGGCTGGAGCATTTCAGCTATGAAGAATGACTGAAAAGGCTAGCGTTGTTTTCCTTAGAGCAGAGAAGGCTGAGGGAAGATATGATTGAGCTGTACAAAATTGTGAGGGGCATTGATAGGTTAGATAGGAAGAAACTTTTTCCCTTAGCGGAGGGGTCAATAACCAGGGGGCATAGATTTAAGTTAAGGTGCAGGAGATTTAGAGTGGATTTGAGGAAATATTTTTCACCCAGAGGGTGGTTGGAATCCGGAACGCACTGCCTGAAGAGGTGGTAGAGGCAGGAACCCTCACAACATTTAAGAAGTATTTAGATGAGCACATGAAACGCCATAGCATACATGGCTACAGGCCAAGTGCTGGAAAATGGAATTAGAATAGTTAAGTGCTTGATGGCCAGCACAGACACGATGGGCCGAAGGGCCTGTTTCTGTGCTGTATAACTCTATGACTCTATGCATCATGAATTACAGTATACTAAATTGAAAGATGTACATGTAAATTGCTGTTTCATCTGGAAGGAGTATTTGGGGCCCTGGGTGGTGAGAATAGAGGAGATAAAAGGGCAGTTCTTGTATATCTTGTGCTTGCATGGGAAGGTGCTGTGGGAAGGGGAGAAGTGGCATTTGGGTGATTGAGGAATGGATCAGGGTGTCATGGAGGGACACTTTCATCTGCTTACTTGACTTCTCTGTCTCCATTTCTGGGGATAGACAATCAACCAACATCCACCATAAGCCCACTGACTCCCACAGCTCCCTTGACTACACTTCCTCCCTCTTTGCTTCCTGCAAGGACTGTATTCCATCCTCCCAGTTTCTCCATCACATCTGTTCTGCCAGTGCCATCTTCCATACCAGTGCTTTTGATACTTCTTCCTTTTTCCTCAACTGAAGCTCCCCCCAACACCATGGTTGTCAGGTCCTTTGACTGTGTCCATCCCATTCCTGCACTTCTGCTCTCTCACCTTTTCCTCCCGCCTTCCCAGAACCACGATAGGGTTTACCTTGGCCTCGTCCTCCACGTTCAACAGATTATCCTCAGCCACCTCCAGTATGATGCTGCTGCCAAACACATTTTTCCCTTCCATTTCAGCATTCCTAAGGGTCCATTCCCACTGCAACACCCTGGTCTCGCTCCTTAGTCGCATTCTAACACAGCCTGGCCTCCTCATGGCACCTACCTGTGCAAGTGCAGAAGATGCAACACCTGCCCTTTTACCACCTCCCTTCTTTCAATTTGGTATACTTAATTTGCTGCTCATGATGCGCTCTCCTCCACATTGGGGAAACCAAATGCCGATTGGATGACTGATTTGTGGAACACCTCTTCAGTCAGCAAGGGTGACTCTGAACTTCAGTTCATCTGTCATTCTAATTCTTCATCCTCTCTCTCTGTCTTTGTCTCCTATACTGTTCCATTGAAGCTCATCTGAAGCTCAAGGAACAGGACCTAATTTTTCAATTAGGCACTTTACAACCTTCTGAACCCAACATCAGTTTTAACAAATTCAAATCATTACCACTGCTCCCATTTTTTTTCAGACAGCAGTTGTTGGTAATGTTTCTGCTCTTTCTATTTACACCTCTTCCAGACCCATCTTTTGTTTCTTTCTAGTCCTATTACCATCTCCATTTGTCTTAGACCATTATCCCTTTTGCCATTTAATTTCACCTGTCTTCCATCCTGTTGAAGACCTTTCTTTTTGTTCCCCTGCCTCTGTACTTGCTTAAAACTTGTTACACCTCTAACTTCTGATGAAAGGTCATTTACATGAATGTTAGCTTTGTTTCTCTCTTCACAGATATAGCCGGACCTGCTGAGTATTTCCAGCGTTTTCTGTGATTATTACATTATAATGCTGGTTCTTTTGCCATTTGCTGTTGGCTTGATGGTTGGAGCTTGGCCTGAAGCCTTGGGCCGGATCAAAAGATGTGAGCAGAGTCAAACATTGCAGGGACAAACAAATTATACACAAAGAGTGGAGGGGGTGGTTTAATGAGGCAAGTACCCTCTCTAACTTACTTTTTCTTAGCCCATTCTACTTTAAGCATGAGCACCATTTTTTTTCTTTCCCTCATAGTTTTCCCTCATTGCTTTAAGAGATATTTTCTTTTGTGTAGAGAATCTTATCTAAACACTTTAATGATTAGGATATCTCAAGTACTGCATGTAAGACCATTAGATAAGCTCAGAGTGCCATCATTCTGTTGTACAGTGCATCTCTAAAGAGTACCTACCTTAAGTGCTTTGTACAACTTGAAGTCCCTCAGAATTTGGTAATGTTTCTCTAAGTAGTGTAATACTGTAATCATTTTATAACAAAGCCATAATGGATTATGATAGCATGTTATTTACGTAGGACATAATTGCTTTCCAAGTAGTCTACAGCTAATGAATCTGAATTTATTGATATTTGTGTCCTGTATGTTTTAGCTTGTGCCTCCATCTGTTGAAATTTATATTTACAGCTGTGGAGTAAGCTCTTTTTTTCATACATGTATGTGCCTTTCAGCTGAGTTTTTAAAATGTACATGCACTGGTGCCTGCCTTGCTGGAATTACTGAGCTGGAAACTACTTTTCCCAATGAATGAAACACCAGAGTTGAAATGCAGCTACTGTTAAAAATGGTTTCAAGGAGTACACATTTTCTACCATTCCATAAAACATTTTAAAAAACCCTCTCATTTCCCCTTTCCCATCATGTGGTGTCCTAGAGTTCATCTTAGAGCAAAGAGTTAATGCTAAACTTTGAAAATAATGATTGTAGATCAGAGTTATAACATTGTGTGTGTTGAGGATGGATGGTTGTCAATGACATTGAGAGTGTACAGAACAGATTTTTAAGGTGTTACCAGGAGTGAGAGGCTTTAAATTATGAGGGTGGATTACTGATATTGGAATAAAAACAAGAAATGCTGGAACCACTCAGCAGGTCTGGCAGCATCTGTGAAAAGAGAAGCAGAGTTAATGTTTCGGGTCAGTGACCCTTCTTCGGTCACTGACCCGAAACATTAACTCTGCTTCTCTTTTCACAGATGCTGCCAGACCTGCTGAGTGGTTCCAGCATTTCTTGTTTTTATTTCAGATTTCCAGCATCCGCAGTATTTTGCTTTTATTTTACTGATATTGGAGCTGTTTCCACTGGAGAACTGACAAAGGTGCTTAAATAGTGGAGTTTTTATAAGCTAAACCTGGCTGGTGAGTCAATAACTATAGGACATAAATTTATATCACCAAAGGAACAAAGGTGTAAATATTTTTTAGATTGTGTTTGCTGACAACGCAGCCACTAGGTGACACAGTACTAGCACGTGCGCAAATGCAGCCTCTTCCACTGAAATATCACTGTCTGGAGTTATCAGGATATGGAATGTCATCCCAGAAACAATGGTGGAAGCAATTTCCATAATTGCTTTTAAAAGGGAAGTAGGTAATATATTTTTAATAAGAAAAAAATTGAACGGTATGAGAAAAGAGCAGGTCATTGCGATTAAATAGAGATCTGTTTGACAGTCACTGCAAGTGCAATGGGCTGAGGAGCCTTTTGTGGTCTGATAACGTTCCTTTGTTTTCAGTGTATTTTTTTGGCCATGTTAGTTGCTATCCATAATACTTTGTGCAGCCTAGTGTTTGTAATCTTGTGTAGATAACATTTAATAGGCTAAATTTGATTTAATTTACTGAGTAAGTTAAATAGAGTGCTCAGCAATAGTTATTGCTCCATTTGCCTCATTTTCTCTTTACCCCCACCCCTCCAAAAAAAAATCATTCCCTTCTCTTGTGGCCGACTGCATTCCTATTCTCTATAAGACCGTTTTGGTGAATCCAGTACAGGTCAGCTAAAGAGAACAGAGATGCATACTGAAGGAAAATGGCATGGGGAGAGGTGAAGGTGAGGGAAATTACTTCACTCTGTTCGAATATGTGCGGTATAACCTCCATATACTGTTTAGATAACACCAATGTCTAGACCTGTAAATATGCCGTTGTTGATCAGGCAGGTTATGATGAAGGTCTTTAAGCACACGTAATCTCATCCTTTCAGAATAACAACCCTACTATTTTCACATTACAGCATCAAGTTGTTGCTTAAAAATAGCCCAAGTATCAAAACAAAAAAAACTAATCTGTCCTGAATTTCCCTTTTTACAACCATGAACTTTCCCTGCTGTTTTAGCATATCCATAAGTATTTTCCTGAGTTTACTTTCTCCATCTTATTATTTTATACGGTCCCATGGTGATATTTCCGGCCGAAGCTGAAGAGCCCCAGCTTATTCAGTTGTTCCACAGAGCCCTTCTGTCTGATGCTTCAGTGTGCTTTAAAGGAACGGTATAACCATAATAAATTCATTTGGAATTTGCACTTGGCCCCCGAGGCAATTGTTTCTGACTCTCATTAATTTTGTAAAAGGCATATGATGCTGTATTCAGTGGCATGTTTCAAAGCTGCAGAACCAATCTTTGATTCTTTTCTTCCTCCATAGTAAGTCTTCTCATAGTTGCTGTCCTGTAGAAAATGTACTTTAAAGCCCATTTTTACATCCTCTGAACTGATTGTTTTGCCAATGATCATAAATTTGCGATCATCCCATCAGCCACAACTTCAGAAAATATGATGGTAATCTTAAAGTTTTCAGGGATGTGATCTAGGAAGGGATATTGAATCATTGTAAAATTAACTTGGGGGCTGTTGATAAATGATCCATGAACCAAGAGTGATCCTGAGGCAGTCATATATGGAACTGTTTATATGGCCTTCCTGAAAGCACTTGATCTAGTGTCTCACAATAGTTTGCTTGAGAATTACATAGAAATTACAACACAGAAACAGGACATTCAGCCCAACCAGTCTATGCCTGCATCTATCCTCCACGTGGACAAATAGTTCTAATCACATTGACCAACACTGTCTCCATATTCTTTCAACCCATTTGCCTTCATCTACTTATCCAATGTAAATTTGAATATTAATGTAGTTCCTGCCTCAACCACTAGCCCTGGAAATGAATTTCACAGCCTCAAAACTCTGAAGAGATTTTTCCTGCCCTTTAATTCTCTTAAATTTTTATCTTGTATTTATGCGCCCCCCCCCCCCCCCCACCCCAGTTCTTGACCTCTCAACTACTGGAAACTGTCTGCTTCTATTTATCCTGGCACGGTGTTAAAAAAAGCTTCTATTCTATTGTCCTGTAATCTGCATTGTTCTAATGAAAAAGGACTCAACTTTTCAAGTCTTTGTATTTGTATTCCGCATATCAGGAAGCATCCAAGTGAGTCTCTTATCGTTGTCATAAGCTGTCTTCAGTTTTAATTGGTTGCTAACCTCTGTTTATCCATGGCGTCCTAAAACTAGTAGATGCCTTTTTCAATGGAATATAATTATTCTGCACTTTTGCTTAGGACCCATGACATAGTAAAAAAAAACGTTGGTGGTGTGTGGATGAAAAGTGGCAAAGGGATTATGGTAAATGGATGTTTTCCAGATTGGTCGATGGTAACTCCTTGGATGCTCCAGGGAATGCTCTTTCAGGCTTCTTTTATGTTTCTTTTTATCTCCTTCCCTATCTGATTTGATCTAGACCTAGACATAAGAGAATGGAAAGTTGCTGATGATACCAAACTAGAAAGAATAGCAAACTACCGGAAAGAATGCAGGAAACTACAGAATTCAAGTTGTGGGAATGGAGCGATTAAGTATCAGATGTAGGCTACTGAAGAAAAATGAGAACAAGAATGCAGAATAGAAATGTACCTTTTTTAAAACTACATTTCTCAGTAGTGGAGAAGCAAAAGTATCTTTGTTCAAATCCTTAAGCGGTTTGTGGTCCAGCTTAAAAAAAGAGCTATTAAAAGGCACTAGCGACTTCTATTGAAGGGGATTGACTACAAAAGCATAATGATTATAAACCAATTGTGAGGTAATATTTAGACTTCTCACTTTTTTTAAACAAGGAATGTAAGAGACCTGGGATGAAGGATATGAATTATCAGCAAAATACTAGAGCTTTATTCCCACAAACGGAGATCAAGGGTGGATTTCATAGAGGTTTCAAAATGATCAAAGGTAAAAGTAGATTATTTTAATTGGTCAATTCAAGTCAAGAGGCCATAGTCTCTCCATAAACACTAGATATAAAAAGGGGAAAATTAAATGTCTTCACAAATGATGATCAATGTTAAATTAATTACAATATTCAAAAGGTCATTTACGGCACAGGAGACCTTTCAGCCCATCGAGTCAATGCCAACTCTCCATGGAGCAATCCAGTCAGTCTCAGTCCCCATAGCCCTGCAAGTTTATTTCCTTCAAGTGTCCATCCAATTTCCTTTTGAAATCATTGATTGTTTCCGCTTCCACCACCCTCATAAGCAATGAGTTCCAGGTCATTGCTACTTGCTGCATAAAAAAAGTTCTTCCTCACATGCTCCCGACATCTCTTGCCTAAAACCTTCAATCTGTGTCTCCTAGTCCTTGGTACTGTAAGTTAATGGGAACAGTTTTTCCTTGTCTACCTTATCTAAGCCTGTCATAATCTTGTAACCTCTACCAAATCTCTCATCAGTCTCCTTTGTCCCAGGGAGAACAACCCCACCTTCTCCAACCTAACCTTGTCTCTAAAATTCCCCATCCCTAGAACGATTCTGGTAAATCTGCTCTGCACCCTCTCAAGGACCCGTACATCCTTCCTAAAGTGTGGTGAACAGAATTGGACACAATACTCCAGTTGGAACTTAACCAGAGCTTTATAAAGGTTTCAGCATAACTTCCCTGCTTTTATACAGACTACCTCTATGAAGCCCAAGATTCCATATGCTTTGCTAATCACTCTCTCAATTTGACCTGCCACCTTCTAAGATGGATGCATATGCATCCCCAAGTCCCTCCTGTTCTGCACATTCTTTAGAACTGTGCCATTAAGTCAATATTGCCTCTCCCTATCCCTTCTGCCAAAATGCATCACCTCACACCTCTATATTAAATCCTATCTGCCTGTGAACTGCTGTAAGTGGAAGAGATGTGCTTCCATGGATTAATAATCATTGGCACATCATATTTCTTAGCAGAGAAGGCTGTTCTTCGTTTCATTAAAGTTATCATCCAGACAATGCGTGTAGGTGCAGTTCCATTGATTCTTGCTATGCACAAATTGGCTACAGCGTTTCCTACATTACAACCATGACTACACTTCAAAAGTACTTCACTGGCTGTAAAGCACTTTGACATATCCGGTGGTCATGAAAAGCGTTATATAAATGCAAGTCTTTTTCTGTTAATTCTGTAGCATTAATTTGAATGGCTTGAAGCTGTATTTTCATACTGTGACAGCAGGGTGCAGTAGAATCTTGCTGATTAGATGGTGACACAGTAAAGGCAGGCTGCAGAATAGTGGAATCCGTGTTGAAGGACAAGCTCAATCAATAGGATACTTTATGCTTAAACCTGTTTATGAAATGGAATGATCCTTTATTACAATTTCCATTCATAGCATTGAATGTGTTTTGACAGTTCTGTACCATCATGAGTACATCTCCTCCACAGGAGTGAACTATTTAACATGTTCATGCAAAACCATTTCAACACTGTTTTTGCAGAATGTTTTAACTGTGTGACTACTAAATATGCTGTACAGCTTTTAAAAATGTCCACATAATATAGAAATGTTATGGTTGTCTGATGTTTAACACTAAGGAATTTAAGAAAAGGCATGTGATTGAATCATAGTTCACAGAATTAAAATGAGCTTAAATAAGTATTATGATTATTATATGGTACAGAAATGTTGCAGTCGTAAAAGGGCAAAGTTAATGAAAGCACAGAGTAAACAGAAAAATTAGTCAGAAGTATTGTGGATATAAAATACAATTGCAGCAATTTGTGATTTCTGGAATGCATCAGGCAGTAGCTAAATTGTGTGTCATGAATCTGAACCTTTTACCTGACCTAAATCTGAGCCTTTCACATAGCCTAATGAATTATTTGCATATGCTGCATGCCACGTGCAAACATATTGTTACAACCCGGTGGGAAAGGGGTCTAGGATTCCCTCTCAGCCTTCACCTGGTCTTAGCGTAAATGTTAATTTTTTTTTAGCTCCACCTTGGTGAATCCTTGTTCACTGCTTTCCAATTATAAGGCAAAGAAACCAGCCAAACAGACTTTCTTGGGTTTAAAAAGGAATGGTTGAAATGTATTAAACTTAAACTCTAATTCGGTTAACGCCTTCGGATACACGACACGCCCACGCTAGCATGCAAATGCGATACACACGTGCAGATAGAAACGGAAAAGAGCAGAAGAAATAAAGTGGAAAAGTTTGAGGCAATGTCTGAAGATTGTTTTGGTTACTGTTCTTCGAGGTCACTGTAGAATCCTTGATTGTAGGTAGGTTGGGGCCCAGTATTATTCTTAAACCTTGTTCGATGTAGGAGACTTTTCTCTCTTGAGGTTCATGTGTCCTCAGTGGGTCCAGAGGCTTGTGAGAAAGAGATGGGAGCAGACAGGAGAGGTCTCAGTCCATGAGCAAACAATCTCTCTCTCTCTCTCTCTCTCTCTCTCTCTCTCTCTCTCAAACTTTGTACAATTCAAAAAAACTCAGGCTGCCCAGCAGGCCAGTCACGTGACTAGCTGGTTTGACCACGTCAGTTTGTGGATTCGGCCATCCTCGCAGTCATCCTGAAATGTGAGCTTCCTCACCTTCAATGTCGTGATCAAAGTCCATTGTTGAATGTGTCAGGGAATGGTTCCTTGTCTCCACAAGCACTGTCTGCCATTATGCAAATGTCCCTTTCCAGCCACGACTGATCAGTTTAACAAGTAATTTCCTTGCTGCAGCAACAGTTTAAAATCAATGTTCATATGACAAAATTAATATGCCTCATTCTTGGCAGATGGTGGTCTGCATGACAATATGTACCAATCTGGTTCTTGATTTTACTTAGAGTATCCGTTGTGTGTTGGATCCTATTTATAGTTTTCTTCAGAAAGTGGTAATTCTGGATGTTTTGCTGTAAATATTCAGCATCTGCCCAACAGAGTTAGTAGTGCGGTAGCTGTCCTACACTTCTCAATCACTAAGTGTGCAGTGCGCAATGCTTGGTCCCACTTTTATTCAGGTTACACTTTGTTCCATTCGCTCCCCACCCACCTTCTTGACTTATAGTGGAGCATTGCTGTATGGATGTGCATTGTCTTCCGATACTTGTTTTTCACATGACGAAAACAGCAATAATCAGGAGACTATTCAACTATAAGGTGCATCACAGCTGAATCTGATTTTGGCTCTGCACATGAATTTTCCAGCAGGGATCAATGGATCCAATGAGGACTGGGAATGTTGCTCCTCCCAACTCCTCCACCCCAGACATCTTCATAACCCAGCTGAAGGACAGTTGTGATACCTTTTCTGCTCCAGCCTTAGTCACAGATCTAATCTGCAACCTAGCTTAGGGGTTCCACACTGATCAATGCATTTCACAATTTTTACAACTTTATTTGATTTTTGTATCAATAAGCCTCAAAGCACATGGGTGGATTCTTGTCTCAATGTGAGTTGTGCTTTTTTGCTCTAATCATAAGCCACAAGAAAGATCCTTGAGCTCTCAGTGGCATTCTCTCCCTACCTCACTCCCAAATCCAGTATCGGCATAAATATAAAGCAATCAATCATTTCAGTATTCTTCATCTTTTTGTAGACTGGCCTGTCACCTTTCCTAAATCATAATTCTAGGGAAATACTGCCAACTCTTTTTAAAAAGGGAAAGATTATTTTTGAAACTATTTTTGTTGGTGTACGCTTTGGCTGTCATCAGAAGCAGCAACAATCTTCACAAGAGGCCTCAAGAATTCCATTTTTTAGATATAGTAAACTGAAAAACAAAACCAATCACCTACTTCCAAGTAGAAGGAATGTGCTTGTTCCTTCATTTCCAGATTTTTCAGTGTATTTCTGCTTTTATACTTTTATTTTTTATTTTTTAAATTTTATTTAGAGATACAGCACTGAAACAGGCCCTTCGGCCCACCGAGTCTGTGCCGACCAACAACCACCCATTTATACTAACCCTATAGTAATCCCATATTCCCTACCACCTACCTACACTAGGGGCAGTTTACAATGGCCAATTTACCTATCACCTGCAAGTCTTTTGGCTGTGGGAGGAAACCGGAGTACCCGGCGAAAACCCACGCGGTCACAGGGAGAACTTGGAAACTCCACACAGGCAGTACCCAGAATCGAACCCGGGTCCCTGGAGCTGTGAGGCTGCAGTGCACCACTGTATCTCAGCACTGAGACGAATATGTCATTAAATTTGCTGAGAAAGGGGCTGCAATGTTGCCCACCCACCTGCACTTCAGAAATCATAGCATCATAGAATAGTAGAGCACAGAAGGAGACAATTCGGCCTATTGAGTCTGCACAACCTCTTTTGAAGAACAGTTCAGTTAGAGTAAATGTAAGCTGTCTTCAGTTACATTCGGATTCTTGGCTTGATATTTTTAAAAATTCATTCCTGGGATGTGGGCGTCGCTGGCTAGGCCAGCATTTATTGCCCATCCCTAATTACCCTTGAGAAGGTGCTGGTGAGCTGCCTTCTTGAGCCACTGCAGTCCATATGGGTTAGGTACACCCACAGTGCTGGTAAGGGAGTTCCAGGATTTTGACCCAGCGGCAGTGAAGGAACGGCGATATAGTTCCAAGTCAGGATGGTGTGCGGCTTGGAGGGGTATTTGCAGGTGGTGGTGTTCACATGCATCTGCTGCCCTTGTCCTTCCAGCTGGTAGAGGTCATGGGTTTGGAAGGTGCTGTCTAAGGAGCCTTGGTACATTGCTGCAGTGCAAATTGTAGATGGTATACACTGCTGCCACTGTGCGTATGTGATGGATGGAGTGAATGTTTGTGGATGGGATGCCAATCAAGCGGGCTGCTTTGTCCTGGATGGTGTCGAGCTCCTTGAGTGTTCTTGGAGCTGCATCTATCCAGGCAAGTGGAGAGTATTCCATCACACTCCTGACTTGTGCCTTGTAGATGGTGGACAGATGGAGACAGGAGGTGAGTTACTCGCCACAGAATTCCCAGCCTCTGGCCTGCTCCTGTAGCCACAGTATTTATATGGCTACTCCAGTTCAGTTTCTGGTCAGTGGTAACCCCCAGGATGTTGATAGTGGGGGATTCAGCAATCGTAATGCCATTGAATGTCAAGGGGAGATGGTTAGATTCTCTCTTGTTGGAGATGGTCATTGCCTGGCACTTGTATGGTGTGAATTATACTTGCCACTTGTTAGCCCAAGCTTGGATATTGTCCAGGTCTTGCTGCATTTCTACACAGACTGGTTCAGTATCTGAGGAATCACGAATGGTGCTGAACGTTTTGCAATCATCAACAAACATCCCCCACTTCTGATCTTATGACTGAAGGAAGGTCATTGATGAAGCAGCTGAAGATGGTTGGGCCTAGGGCTACCCTGAGGAACTCCTGCAGTGATGTCCTGGAGTTGAGACGATTGACCCCCAATAACCACAACCATTTTCCTTTTGCACTAGTTTTCCCTGATTCCCATTGACTCCAGTTTTGCCAGGGCTCCTTGATGTCGAGAGCAGTCCCTCTCCCCTCGCCTCTGGAGTTCAGCTCTTTTGTCCATATTTGAACCCAGGCTGTAATGAGGTCTGGAACTGAGTGGCCTTGGCGGAACTCAATCTGAGCATCAGTGAACAGGTTATTGCTAAGCAAATGCCGCTTGATAGCACTGTCAATGACACTTTCCATCACTTTACTGAAGATTGAGAATAGACTGATGGGGCGGTAATTGGCCAGGTTTAACTAGTCCTGCTTTTTGTGTACAGGACATACCTGGGCAATTTTCCACATTGCCGGGTAGATGCCAGTGTTGTAGCTGTACTGGAACAGCTTGGCTAAGAGGGCAGAAAGTTCTGGAGCACAAGTCTTCAGTACTATTGCTGTAATATTGTCAGGGCCCATAGTCTTTGCAGTATGCAGTGCCTTCAGTCGTTTCTTGATATCACATGGAGTGAATCAAAATGGCTGAAGACTGGCATCTGTGACACTGGGGACTTCAGGAGGAGGCCAAGATGGATCACCAACTCGGCACTTCTGGCTAAAGATTATTGTAAATGTTTCAGCCTTATCTTTTGCACTGACATGCTGGGCTGCCCCATCATTGAGGATGGTGATATTTGTGGAGCCACCTCCTCCAGTTAGTTTTTTGATTGTCCACCACCATTCACGACTGGACGTGGCAGGATTGCAGAGCTTGGATGTGATCCGTTGGTTATGGGATCGCTTAGCTCTGTCTATTGCATGCTGATTATGCTGTCTGGCACACAAGTAGTCCTGGACTGTAGCTTCACCAGATTGACACCTGCTCCTGGCATGCCCTCCTGCACTCTTGATTGAACCAGGGTTGGTTCCCCTGGCTTGATGGTAATGGTAGAGTGGGGAAAATGCCGGGCCATGAAGTTACAGATTGTGGTTGAGTACAGTTCTGCTGCTGATGGCCCACAGCGCCTCATGGATGCCCAGTTTTGTTCAAAATCTTTCCCATTTAGCAGGGTGGTAGTGCCACGCAACACGTTGGAGGGTATCCTCAATGTGAAGATGAGACTTTGTCTCCACAAGGACTGTGCGATGGTCACTCCTACCAATACTGTCATGCACAGATGTATCTGTGGCAGGCAGATCGGTGAGGATAAGATCCAGTATATATTTCCCTTTTGTTGGTTCCCTCACCACCGACACAGACCCAGTCTAGCAGCTATGTCCTTTAGGGCTCGGTCAGTAGCGGTGCTACTGAGCCACTGTTGGTGGTGGTGGTGCTTTTTCCAAGTGATGTTCAACATGAAGGAGTACTGATTCATCAGCTGACGGGGGGGGGGGGGGGGAGAGCGGGGCGGGTGGGCAGGGTGGGTGGCGGTAGGTGGTAATCAGCAGGAGGTTTCCTTGCTCATGTTTGACCTGATGCCATGAGACTTCATGGGGTCTTGAGTCGATGTTGACTCCCAGGGCAACTCCCTCCCAACTGTATACCACTGTGCCACTACCTCTGCTGCATCTGTCCTGCCGGTCAGACTTGCCTAATCTGTCGGATAGCTCTCCCAAATTTGGCTCAAGCCCCCTAGATGTTAGTAAGGAGGATGTTGCAGGGTCGACAGGGCTGAGTTTGCCGTTGTCATTTCCAGTGCCTAGGTCGATGCCGGGTGGTCCGTCTGGTTTCATTCCTTATTGACTTCATAGCGGTTAGATACAATTGAGTGGCTTGCTCGGCCATTTCAGAGGGCATTTAAGAATCAACCACTTTGCTGTGGGTCTGGAGTCACATGTAGGCCTGGGCGGAGTTGTGGCAAATGGAATTTAATCCTGAGAAGTGTGAGGTGATGTATTTTGGGAGGACTAACAAGGCAAGGGAATATACAATGGATGGTAGGACCCTAGGAAGTACAGAGGGTCAGAGGGACCTTGGTGTACTTGTCCATAGATCACTGAAGGCAGCAGCACAGGTAGATAAGGTGGAAAGCATAAGGGATACTTGCCTTTATTAGCCGAGGCATTGAATATAAGAGCTGGGAGGTTATGATGGAGCTGTATAAAACGCTAGTTAGGCCACAGCTGGAGGACTGTGTACAGTTCTGGGCATCACACTATAGGAAGGATGTGATTGCACTGGAGAGGGTGCAGAGGAGATTCACCAGGATGTTGCCTGGGCTGGAGCATTTCAGCTATGAAGAGAGACTGAAAAGGCTAGCGTTGTTTTCCTTAGAGCAGAGAAGGCTGAGGGGGGATATGATAGAGATATACAAAATTATGAGGGGTATTGATAGGTGAGAAAAGAAGAAACTTTTTCCCTTAGTGGAGGGGTCAATAACCAGGGGGCATAGATTTAAGCTAAGGTGCAGGAGATTTAGAGGGGATTTGAGGAAATATTTTTTCAGCCAGAGGGTGGTTGGAATCTGGAAAGCACTGCCTGAAGAGGTAGTAGAGGCAGGAATCCTCACAACATTTAAGGAGTGTTTAGATGAGTACTTGAAACGCCATAGCATACAAGGCTACGAGCCAAGTGCTGGAAAATGGGATTAGAATAGCTAGGTACTTGATGACCGGCACAGACGCAATGGACCGAAGGGCCTGTGTCTGTGCTGTATGACTCTATGACAGCAGATTTCCTTCCCTAAAGGACATTCGTGAACCAGATGGGTTTTTACAACAATCAACAATGGCCATCATTAGACTAGCTTTTTCATTCCAGATTTTTTTTACATTTTATCAATTGAATTCAAATTCCACCTTCTACCATGGTGGGATTTGAACCAATGTCCCCAGAGCAATGCCCTGGGTCTCTGAGTTACTAGTCCAGTGACAATACCATTACACCACCACCTCTTCCACATCAGCCCTATGCTGGGACAAACCACCTGCAGAATGTGCTAGAAGGTGCATATTTTTTTACTAAAGCTAGCATTTACTTATCACTGTTAGGAAATTCAATGTTTTATAAAGATTATGTTTCCATCCAGTTTTGTTTGGCAAGACAAAGGGAAAATTCATTTGTTGCTTCTGGACTTAGTTTAATCCAAAGGCATGCAGACGAAGGGACTTAGCGATGGATCTAACCTGTGCCAAAGTCCACTCTCGCCAACACCGGAAAGTGCTGGACTGATTATCTTGTAACAAATGTGATTGTATCAGATCCACAAGCACTTAGCCAATCAATATGTCTTTTTTCCAAAGCAAAGGCTGCACCTGAACAATCTTCAGAAGTCTGCACAAGTTGCAAATCTCAAAGCTTCATGTAACACTTCAGCAGCTTATAGAACTCTAGTTACTATAATTACCAGGAACTCTTTCCTGCTTGTCTAAAAGAATATAAAGCCAGAGTTAATCATCACTGGTTGAATTAAAGTTGCTGGAACGCACATTAGGTTGTGTGGAACCTATTGCCTTTTAGTGCCCAAGTATAATGTATTCAAGTTTCCCTGTGCTTTCTGTAACCACAGTGATCAATTCCCTGACTTTGTCCTTGTTACAGTTAATTGCAGTTGCAATCAGTTACTATGCCACCCAATACACCCAAATGAAAATCTGACCCTTGAGCTTTTGCTGGTCAGGCTGAAAAGCTCTGTTTCATTTGTACCAAAGTTTCCTATTAAGGATTATTTTCCGTTACTTCCACTTTAAGGGCTGGATTTTACGTTGGGTGGACAGGAGCTGGCCATCGACGTAAAAGTCGGAGGTGAACCCGCTTCCGCCAAGCCTGGGGATCCGTCCCACATTTTACGGGTCCCCAGGCTTTAAGTGTTCCAAGGCGGGACTTCCACCTGCTTGAGGGAGAATGTCCCACCTCATTGAGCTGCCGGCCAATCAGCGGGCTGGCAGCTTAGTCCCAGCAGCAACACCGGGAGCGGTGGCCACTGCTGGGACCGCAGTCCAACCGACGGCAGATGAAGATATGGAGCCGGGATTTCAGGTGAGTTTTGGTTGTCTCGCTGGGGGTAATGGGTCAGGCCTCGGCGAGGCAAGGGTGGTCGTTTGGGTGGAAGAGGGGCGTGTTGGGTCCTGGGGTTGTTTGGGGAAGCGGGGGTGGCCCTCAATCGGGCACCCTTTGCCTGATTTTCAGGGCCCACCCTTGGGACACTGAGGCTGCCAGCTTTTACCTGGCAGCCTTTCCTGGCTCCAGGATGCCTGCTTGCCATGCGTAAAATCCGCGTGGAGGTGGGCGAAGGCCCTTAAGTGGCCATTAATTGGCCACTTAAGGGCCTTGACTGGGCTGGGGCAGGCGGCCTGTTTTTTGCCCCCGCCACATTGGGGTGGCGTAAAATTCTGGCTTAAGTATCAGTTATGGCTGATGGACACTTAACAAGCATGATTAATTTTACCCGAACTGAGTTGCAATAATTTTAAGGTTTATTTTTGTTAAATATTTCTTTTTTTGTGTGTGTGTGTTGATCACAGGGTGGAAATACAGCGCGTCCAGCTGAGAAACCATTTACAGTTCCAGCTGACTTGTGAATAAAGATTAAACAGTTTGTTGGCAGACTGTGCAGTTATGACTAAGGTGGAGGAGGGAAAACCAACTGGAAGCTTTCCGGCTGCTTTTCATTCCATTCCAATTATGATTCTGATGTGTTTGATTTTCAGCAGAAAAAAAGATTAACTTTTTGTTCTTGATAGTATTAATAAAATATGTTGTAACAGGCTTCTGAAAGCAGTTTTAGAGTATCAGTTTGACATTAATTGAATGCTTTCACATTTTTCTTTCAAAACTAGTCTTCCCACATTCAGTCTTTTTCCTGCTGTGTAAAAATGGCCCGGAGATGTATACCTGTACTGAGTTGGCTAATTATAGATGCTGTGGCAGTTTGGGTTCTTCAATCGGTTTCAGCACCCCTGGACTGAGGGCTTCTGACTTTAAGTGTCCAAGTCAAATAAAGAAATAAAAACATTAAATGCTGGAAATGTAGCAAGCCAGGTAGCATTTGAAGAAATAGAAACAAAGTTAACGGGCAGAATTTTAGATCAGGTTAATTAGTGGCTAGGGAGCGCATTGGACGCCCAATTAGGGGCGGTGGAGGCGGAGTTCTTGCCACCGTTGTGTCTCAGCGCCACTGTCCTGCAGCTGCTGCATGAGTGGCAGCTCCTCACGCTGCTTGTTCCCATATCCGACTAGCTTGGCACGTTTGTCCTCCTTTGCTACCAAAGTAAGTTCACGGCGTCTGGACCCCCTGATAAGCTCCTGTAAGGTCACCCACCCGCCAAAGTGCTCCAGTATCTACAGAGTTACCTCTATGCTACTTTTGCCTGCTTAATGGTTACTCACTGTGTGTCTCTGCCTGAGCAGCTCACTGAGCCATTGCCCTTAATTCATCTGATGCTAAATAGAACCGGCTCCGTGACTGGCTCGCCGTTGGGCTGTCGCCTCTTACTCGGGGACGTGGTCACGACCCCTCGTGATCCCCATTCCTGAGAACAAAAATCGCTTACAGCCCTTTTAACTGGCTGTTAGTTGCCTTATCTGCATGCACAAATGTTGAGCTGCACCAGCATCCATGTCAAAATCAATGGGAGGCAGCACCACGTCGAAGAGCCGCTTTGCCGCACCTATTTCTGATTTTGTCACCCTGATCCGCAGCCGGTCCTGCCGCCTTTGTGGATCAAAAATCCAGCCCAATATTTCAGATTGGTGACCTTTCCTCAAAATTGGATAAAGTTAGACTTGAAACAAGTTTTACATTTTTTCTAAATACTGAGCATAGTAATTGCATTTTTTGGTGGAGAAAAATGCATTTGCAACTGATGGCCGATAGTGAGCATCTAGCTACTGTTGTCCTCGATTTTTCAGACTCCAGTATTAAAAGATTAGGCTAATTTGCTCATCTTTCCATATGAATGTTGTTTCATAGCATAAATCATGATGCAGGTCTTCCAAATACGTTTTGAAATTTGACTATTGGGATAGTTAGTTTCTTTTCCTTGCCAATTTTCTCGTAATATTTTTCCCCTCTCTGGAAGGTATTGTCTCCTAGTCGATCTACTGATCTGCATTAGTTCCTTTCTAGTATCTCATCAATGGTCATCATAGGACCAAATATAAAGTCTTCATTGTTTCCTAGTGCTTTCTGATAAAATAACAAATAATAGGAAAAAAAGTCACATCAACTAGGATTTATGTAGCAGCCATCAAGCTGAGCATCCTTTTCTTCCCCCTTGTAAAACACTCAGGCATTGTCTGCCTTTAAAGCCTCTCCAAAGATATCTTTTCAATATAATATAAAAGCAAAATACTGCAGATGCTGGAAATCTGAAATAAAAACAAAAAGTGCTGGAAAATACTCAGCAGGACTGGCAGCATCTGTGGAGAGAGAAGCAAAGTTAACATTTCAGGTCAGTGACCTTTCATCAGAACTGGCAAAGGTTAGAAATGTAATAGGTTTTAAGCAAATAAAGTGAGGGTGGGGCAAAAGAGAACAAAAGGGAATGTATTGATAGGACATAGGGTCACAGAAAATAGCTGACAAGGAGGTCATGGGGCAAAGGCAAAAAGTGTGTTAGTAGTGTGGTGAAAGACAAAGCATTAGTGCAGAGAGGGTGTTAAATGACTGACAGAATAATGAAAGCCCTAGCCTAAAGCATAAACATGAAAAAAAACAGTTGGCAGCCACATGGTTAAAAAAAATTGAATGATGAAACAAACTAAAATAAAATTAAATAAAAATAAAAAGTAAAACTAAAAATAAAAAGGGGGGCCAGTCATGCTCTGAAATTATTGAACTCAATGTTTAGTCCGGTAGGCCGTAGAGTGCCTAATCGGTAAATGAGGTGCTGTTCCTCAAGCTTGTGTGATGTTCACTACAGCAATCCCAGGACAGAGATGTGGGCATGAGAGCGGGGCGGGGGGCGGTGTGTTGAAATGGCAAGTAATAGGAAGCTCGGGGTCATGTTTTCGGACTGAGCGGAGGGTCACCCATCTGCGTTTGACACCACATTGTGAGCAGCGAATACAGTATACTAAATTGAAAGAAGTACAAGTAAATCGCTGCTTCACCTGAAAGGAGTGTTTGGGGCCTGGGATAGTGAGGAAAGGGGAGGTAATGGGCAGGTATTTCACCTCCTGCGATTGCATGGGTAGGTGCCATGGGAAGGGGATGAGATGTCTGGGTTAATGGAGGAGTGAACCAGGGTGTTGCGGAGGGAACGATCCCTTCGGAATGCTGATGGGAAGGGAAGATGCGTTTGGTAGTGGCATCACGCTGGATGTGCGATTGGAGGTGTAGAGAGATTGGACATCCATACTGAAGACGAGGCGGTTAGGTCCAGGAAACTGGAAATTGTCAAAATGACGTAGGGCGTCAGAAGAGTCATGGATGTAGGTGGGAAGAGACTGGACCAGGGGAGAAAAGATAGTCAAGATAGGAAGAAATAAGTTCAGTGGGGCAGGGACAGGCTGAAATGATGGGTCTGCCAGGACAGTGCTGTTTGTGGATTTTAGAATTAGAATTAGAATATTACAGCGCAGTACAGGCCCTTCGGCCCTCGATGTTGCGCCGACCTGTGAAACCACCTGACCTACACTATTCCATTTTCATCCATATGTCTATCCAATGACCACTTAAATGCCCTTAAAGTTGGCGAGTCTACTACTGTTGCAGGCAGGGCGTTCCACGCCCCTACTACTCTCGGAGTAAAGAAACTACCTCTGACATCTGTCCTATATCTATCACCCCTCAACTTAAAGCTATGTCCCCTCGTGTTTGCCATCACCATCCGAGGAAAAAGACTCTCACTATCCACCCTATCTAACCCTCTGATTATCTTATATGTCTCTATTATGTCACCTCTCCTCCTCCTCCTCTCCAACGAAAACAACCTCAAGTCCCTCAGCCTTTCCTCGTAAGACCTTCCCTCCATACCAGGCAACGTCCTAGTAAATCTCCTCTGCACCCTTTCCAAAGCTTCCACATCCTTCCTATAATGCGGTGACCAGAACTGCACGCAATACTCCAGGTGCGGTCTCACCAGAGTTTTGTACATCTGCAGCATGACCTCGTGGCTCCGAAACTCGATCCCCCTACTAATAAAAGCTAACACACCATATGCCTTCTTAACAGCCCTATTAACCTGGGTAGCAACCTTCAGGGATTTATGTACCTGGACACCAAGATCTCTCTGTTCATCTACACTACCAAGAATCTTCCCATTAGCCCAGTACTCTGCATTCCTGTTACTCCTTCCAAAGTGAATCACCTCACACTTTTCCGCATTAAACTCCATTTGCCATCTCTCAGCCCAGCTCTGCAGCCTATCTATGTCCCTCTGTACCCTACAACATCCTTCGGCACTATCCACAACTCCACCGACCTTAGTGTCATCCGCAAATTTACTAACCCACCCTTCTACACCCTCTTCCAGGTCATTTATAAAAATGACAAACAGCAGTGGCCCCAAAACAGATCCTTGCGGTACACCACTAGTAACTAAACTCCAGGATGAACATTTGCCATCAATCACCACCCTCTGTCTTCTTTCAGCTAGTCAATTTCTGATCCAAAGCTCTAAATCACCTTCAACCCCATACTTCCGTATTTTCTGCAATAGCCTACTGTGGGGAACCTTATCAAACACCTTACTGAAATCCATATACACCACATCCACTGCTTTACCCTCATCCACTTGTTGGTCACCTTCTCGAAAAACTCAATAAGGTTTGTGAGGCACGACCTACCCTTCACAAAACCGTGCTGACTATCGCTAATGAACTTATTCTTTTCTAGATGATTATAAATCCTGTCTCTTATAACCTTTTCCAACATTTTACCCACAACCGAAGTAAGGCTCACAGGTCTATAATTACCAGGGCTGTCTCTACTCCCCTTCTTGAACAAGGGGACAACATTTGCTATCCTCCAGTCTTCCGGCACTATTCCTGTCGACAATGACGACATAAAGATCAAGGACAAAGGCTCTGCAATCTCCTCCCTAGCTTCCCAGAGAATCCTAGGATAAATCCCATCTGGCCCAGGGGACTTATCTATTTTCACACTTTCCAAAATTGCTAACACCTCCTGCTTGTGAACCTCAATCCCATCTAGCCTGAATCTCAGTATTCTCCTCGACAACATTTTCTTTCTCTACTGTAAATACTGACGAAAAATATTCATTTAACGCTTCCCCTATCTCCTCTGATTCCACACACAACTTCCCACTACTATCCTTGATTGGCCCTAATCTAACTCTAGTCATTCTTTTATTCCTGATATACCTATAGAAAGCCTTAGGGTTTTCCCTGATCCTATCCGCCAATGACTTCTCGTGACCTCTCCTTGCTCTTAGCTCTCCCTTTAGATCCTTCCTGGCTAGCTTGTACTCTCAAGCGCCCTAACTGAGCCTTCACGTCTCATCCTAACATAAGCCGCCTTCTTCCTCTTGACAAGCGCTTCAACTTCTTTAGTAAACCACGGCTCCCTCGCTCGACAACTTCCTCCCTGCCTGACAGGTACATACTTATCAAGGACACGCAGTAGCTGCTCCTTGAATAAGCTCCACATTTCGATTGTTCCCATCCCCTGCAGTTTCCTTCCCCATCCTACGCATCCTAAATCTTGCCTAATCGCATCATAATTTCCTTTCCCCCAGCTATAATTCTTGCCTTGCGGTATATACCTGTCCCTGCCCATCGCTAAGGTAAACCTAACTGAATTGTGATCACTATCACCAAAGTGCTTACCTACATCTAAATCTAACACCTGGCCGGGTTCATTACCCAGTACCAAATCCAATGTGGCATCGCCCCTGGTTGGCCTGTCTACATACTGTGTCAGAAAACCCTCCTGCACACACTGGACAAAAACTGACCCATCTAAAGTACTCGAACTATAGTATTTCCAGTCAATATTTGGAAAGTTAAAGTCCCCCATAACAACTACCCTGTTACTCTCGCCCCTGTCGAGAATCATCTTCGCTATCCTTTCCTCTACATCTCTGGAACTATTTGGAGGTCTATAGAAAACTCCCAACAGGGTGACCTCACCTCTCCTGTTTCTAACCTCGGCCCATACTACCTCAGTAGACGAGACCTCAAATGTCCTTTCTGTCGCTGTAATACTCCCCTTGATTAACAATGCCACACCCCCCCCCCTTTTTTACCGTCTTCTCTGTTCTTACTGAAACATCTAAATTCCGCAACCTGCAACATCCATTCCTGCCCCTGCTCTACCCATGTCTCCGAAATGGCCACTACATCGAGATCCCAGGTACCAACCCATGCTGCAAGCTCACCCACCTTATTCCAGATGCTCCTGGCGTTGAAGTAGACACACTTTAAACCAGGTTCTTGCTTGCCAGTGCCCTCTTGCGTCCTTGTAACCTTATCCCTGACCTCACTACTCTCAACATCCTGTACACTGGCACTACAATTTAGGTTCCCATTCCCCTGCTGAATTAGTTTAAACCCCCCCGAAGAGCACTAGCAAATCTCACCCCAGGATATTGGTACCCCTCTGGTTTTAGGAAGGAGGTGGAAGCGGGCTGTCCAGGGTTGCGGGACTATGAGGTTAGAAGCTGTAGAGGGAAGATCTTCGGAGGAGATGAGGCAGGTGATGGTCCTTTGGACAGTAACTTTATGTTCGGTGGTGGGGTCATGGTCCAGGGGGAGGTAGGACGAAGTGTCTTGAGAGTTGGCGCTCAGCCTCTGCAAAGTAGAGGTCAGTACAACAGCATCACCCTTGGCAGGTTTGTTTACAATGTTGCGGTTAGACCTGAGAACAGAGTGCAGCAAGTTCAGAGGGGGGCAGGTTAGACTGAGTGAGGGAGCAGAGAAATTGAAATGGCCGATGCCTCGCTGAAAAGATCAAGAGAGGGTAAGAGGCCAGAGGGAGGGGTCTGGGTGGAGGGAGAATGCTGGAGGTGGGTGAATGGGTTTGCTGGCTGGCGGGAGGACTCCTGGTCAAAGAAGTGAGCATGGAGGCAAAGGCGACAGAAGACAAGCTCAACATCAGGCTGAGCACGAAATTCATTGAGGTGGGGGCGTAAGGGGATAAAACTGAGTCCTTTTACCAAGTACAGATCATTCAGAGTCAGAGAAGGGAAGGTCAGAGGGTATAGTGAATACGCATCAAGGGGTCAGATCAGACGGGGTGGGGTCAGAGGGAAGTGATGGGGAAGAAGGATCTAGAGGGGCATTAGTCCCCATCAGCTGCTGGAGCTTACATTCTTTAACACCTGAAAGGAAGAAAAAAGGTTTTTTTGTTAATGCGTCCGATAAGATGAAGGATGAAATGAAACTGCAGAGCAGAACAGCTTTGAGATAAGGTGAGGCGGTGCTTCTGGAGAGAGAGGTCCAGTGTGTACATGTGGTGGTGCATGGCACTGTGTGGATCTCAGGATGCGGTGAGAACAGCAGTCCGAGGAACATTGTATTTCTCAGAGATACCTGTAATCCTGGGTGGATTCAAAACATGGAAGATGAACCTTCAGTTGGAATCCACGTGGAATAAGCTGGAGACATATATCTTTTTTCAATTATGCTTTTAGTGGGCCCTACAAACTGCAGCTACCCCACATCTGTCTATATTCACTCTGCTAAAATTACTAGATAAATGCAAGTTGTTGAAAGATCACCGTCTGATGGTAGGATAGAGAGAGCAGGAATCAGTGACAATCTACAACTGGATATGCAGAATTGGCAGGCAGGAACATAAAACAGAAGATTGCTCCAGTTTAAGGTATGGTGACACCATGGAAGGAGTTTGAATAGAAGCTGAGGATATTGCAGTCTGTACATTGGGATGGGGACCAGCAAGGACATGCAAAGTATGAACAGGAGAAAGCCAAAGGAATGAGCAAACAAAATCCTTTCACTTTCTTGGAATCACTGCTGTGAAAGAAACCTGTTAACACAGATTCGCGCCTGATTATCACTTCGTCAAAAAATGTTCTTCTGGAAATCAGTTTTCTAAACTTCTCCACACTACCAGTATTAAAGGGGAACTTGGTGTGGTAGTATGCTTTCTAATTGAGTTCTTTCATGTCTGAAGTTTTTTTGTTTTAATAAATACTCAAGGTGGGGGATAGGAAAAATGATGTTGGACATCACAGTTGCATTATTTTCAGTGCTGTACAACCAAAACACTATGTTACAACTATTATTGGTCTAAAGTAGATATTATCTTGGTTTAGTGTCACTGGCCACTCCTGTAAGCAGACCTTATGTTCCTATGGACATACACTTTGGGTGTACTCAATACTGACTCTCATGTGCCACCATGTGGGTTCTCTATTCTTTTCAGAAGGTGGCGTGAAGAACACTCTAGTGGGATGAGGTAAATTGAAAACAACAATCTGTTTGTATTTTGTTTATTCATATAGTAATGCAAAATAATTTTTAATGAAATTTAGTCCATTTCCTACCACTCCTCTTATCATTAAATAACAAACCATGTGATTCTATTTTCCAATAAACTTACAATTTAGCTGCCCCTGAGTTATCTGGCACCTTACTTCCTCTATGATGAGCTACATACATTCATGCCTCAGTCTGGGGTTTTGCATTGTCTGACTAGATAGGGAAACCTCTTTGTGTCTCTGACTTAAATCAGTGAGGGAATGAAAGAGGAGAGAGAGAGAGAAGTAAAACCATTGCTCTGATGCTCCCTAAGCTCTGATTGGTTTGCCAAGCTTTCAATGAAAGTTAACATCTTGGAATGTAATTGCCCCTCCCCCCACCCCCCAAGTTGATGAAGGTCATAAATTAATGAACTCCAATGTCTCAAAACTCATGATCTATGAAAGTAAACATTTTGACATCCATACCGCTTACTAACTTGTCCTGGGAGCCAAAGCTGAAATGCACAATCATTTATAATTGATGCTTTGTAAGTTGAATCTAACTTTGTAGCAATACTGTAACCTCTTAAAGTAAAATTCTTTCCAGACATTTAGATAAAAGTCCCAAAATGTTACACTGTTCAAGGGAACTTCTGTTGTCCAAATTGTCTGTCAATAAAAGGGATAAGTACATGCTCTTATGAAAATGGATCAGTGAAAAGGTTTTGGTTTTACCACTTAGACGGATAGTCCTTACATTAATTTCTGTCCATTAGTATAAAAAGCAGAAGTAATTAAATATGAAATATATTTTATTGTACTTTCTTGTCTCTTCACAAAGTTAGTAAAACAATTAATGAAGTTGAATAGAGGAAAGATTTCAAAAGTTTCTTGGGCCGGAATTTTATGTTGGGCGGGAGACCCCACCTACTGGTTGACAAGCCGGTGGCGAGCCCACCTCCTCTGGGCCCGGGGAGCCAGGCCAGGATTTTTGGGCTCCCCAGGCTCTTAATTGGTTTTGGGCAGGACTTCCACCTCCTTGAGGCAGGAAGTCCCACCTAATGGAGACGTCAGCCAATCAGCGGGCGAGCAGCTCTTAGTCCCAGCACGCCACTGCTGGGGCTACACCCAGCCACCACAGCAAGAGGAAGGATGGCCCTGGAACTAAGGTAAGTTTTTAGGGCCTCAGTGAGGCAAGGGGGGGTGGGTTGATTGGTTGGTGGGGGTGGGTGGAGGGAAGAGAGTGTTGTGCGTTGGAGGCGATTGGGGCTTCGGGGCGGCACTCTGTGGGGCCTGATCAGGAGGGCCTTCCCCCAGCCTGTCAGAAGGCTGCCTGGTTTTACCAGGTGAGGTTCTTGAGGTCTTTGCCATCCGGCTGCCAAGGGTAAAATACTTAGGGCCTGCCCCTGCTGCCACATGTGCCTGTTAATTGGCCACTTATGGGTCTTGATTGCCCTGGGGCAGGCGGGCCGTTTCTCGCCGCTGCCCCGCTTGAAATTGCACAGGGCGAGAGGGGGCCGGGAACGGCCCCCCCCCCCCCCAAAACTCAATTTTACGCCCCCCATCCAGCCACCAGCCCACTTGCTTTGGGGCTGTAAAATTCCAGGCTCAATTTCAAATCAACAATAACTTACATTTATGTAGCGTGTTCAGTGTAATGAAATGTCTCAAGGCACTTCACAGGAGCATTATAAAACAAAATATGACACCAAGCCACCTAAGATATTAGGTCAGTAGACCAAAGAGATAAGTTTTAAGGAGTATCTTAAAGGAGGAAAGCGATGTAGAGAGGCGGAGAGGTGCAGGGAGAGAATTCCAGATCTTAGCGCCTAGGCAATTGAAGGCATGGCCCCCAATGATGGAGCGATTAAAATCAGCGATATTCAAGAGTCCAGAATTAGATGAGCACAGATCTCGTGGGGCTGGAGGAGATTAGATATGTGAAGGGGTGAGGCCATGGAGGAATTTGAAACAAGATGAGAATTTTAAAATCAAGACGTTGCTTGCCCGGGAGTCAATGTAGGTCAGCGAGCATAGGTGTGATAGGTGAAAGAGACTTGGTGTGAGTTAAGGGCAGCAGAGTTTTGGATGACCTCAAGTTTATTGAGGCGGGGGGGGGGGGGGGCAGGTTGACCAGCCAGGAATGTGTTGGAATAGTCAAGTCTAGAAGTAACAAAGGCATGAATTAGGGTTCCCAGCAGCAGATGAACAGGGGCGAAGTCAGGTGATGTTATGGAGGTGGAAATAAGCGGTCTTAGTGATGACGCGAATATGTTATCTCCGGGTCAAATATGACCCTTAGGTTGCAAACAGACTGGCTTAATCCCAGTCTGTTTCCAGGGAGAGGGATGGAACCAGTATCTAGGGAACAGAGTTTGGAATGAGCCCTGAAAACGATGGCTTCAGTCTTCCCATTATTTATTTGGAAATTTCCGCTCATGCAGTACTGGATGTCGGGTAAACAGTCTGATAATTTAGCAGTAGTGAAGGAGTCGAGTGAGATGGTGGTGAGGTAGAGCTGGGTGTTGTCCGTATACATATGAAAACAAACGCTGTGATTTTGGATAATGTTGCTGAGGGGAAGCTTGTAGATGAGAAATAGGATGGGCCAGGGATAGATTCTTGGGAAGCACCAAAGGTAACGGTGCCGGAGCTGGAAGAGAAGCCATTGAAGGTGATACTCTGGACATGTTTAGATAGACATATGTCTAGACAGATAAAAATGGAACCAAGTGAGGGCAGCCGCATTTAGCTGGACAATGGCGGAGAAGTGTTGGAGTGGGTGGTGTGGTTAACTGTGTCAAAGGCTTCAGACAGGTCAAGAAGGATGAGGAGGGATAGCTTACCTTTGTCACAGTCACATAGGATGTCATTTGTGTCTTTGATAAGAGCTGGTTTGATTATGTGGCAGTGGTGGAAACCTGACTGGAGAGATTCAAACTTGGAGTTCTGGGAAAGATGGGCACAGATTTGGGAGGTAACAACACATACATATGAGCATACATATTAGGAGCAGGAGTAGGCCACCTGGCCCCTTGAGCCTGCTCCACCATTCAACAAGATCATGGCTGATCTAATTGTAACCTCAACTCCACATTCCTGCCAACCCCGATAACCCTCCACCCTCTTGCTTATCAAGAAACTATCTACCTCTGCCTTAAAAATATTCAAAGACTCTGCTTCCACCGCCTTTTGAGCAAGAGAGTTCCAAAGACTTACGACCCTCTGAGAGATAAAATTTCTCCTCACCTCTGTCTTAAATGGGCGACCACTTATTTTTAAATAGTAGCCCCTAGTTCTAGATTCTCCCACAAGAGGAAACATCCTTTCCACATCCACCCTGTGAAGACCCCTCAGGATCTTGTATGTTTCAATCAAGTCACCTCTTACTCTTCTAAACTCCAGCAGATACAAGCCTAGCCTGTTCAATCTTTCCTCATAAGACAACCCTCTGAGGTAGAGAATTCCAAAGATTCACCAATTTGAGTGAAGAAAGTTCTCCTCATCTCAGTCCTAAATGATTGACCCCGTGTCCTGAGACTCTGCCCCCATGTTCTAGATTCCCCAGCCAGGGGAAACAACTTCTCAGTGTCTACACTGTTGAGCCCCTTCAGTATCTTATGTTTCTCATTTTTCTAAACTCCAAGACTATATGCCTAATGGACTTAGCATCTCATCATAGGATAGCCCCCTCTTCAAATGTTTCCTACTGCCTTTTAGTCTATTTACCCAATCATCCATACCAGTTCTCCATTTATACCTATGTAATTGGCTTTAAGTTTAAGATTCTAGTTTTGGACTTGAATATGTCACTCAAACTTAATATAGAATTCAATTGTATTATGATCACTTTTTCGCAGACGAAAATACTAATTAATCCTGCCTCAAAACACAAAAGATCTAAAATGGCTTTATCCCCAATTGCTTCCGCAACATATTGTTCAAGGAAACGGTCATAAAAGCATTCTGCAATCTCATCTTCCAGACTACCTTTGCCAATTTGATTTGTATCATATGACTTCTGCTATTACTTCAATACAGGTATTATTTTAAGTAGGTTAATTTCCATTAAAGTGACAGACAGAAGAAAGTTATACAAAAATGTTAAATGTTTTCCCATGAATGTCTCAAAGGCCAATTCCTGGGCTTAAATGTATTAAGAAAATTAAATAATTGATCTTTTGAATTTTATAATTTTTCCAGTTGTCTAGAATATAATTGTGCTTATATTCCCATTCAGCTCATAATATCAATGTTTGCCTCCCACAGAAAATGCATAAAGTCATTATATAGGATGCTTCAGGAAAGTTTACTTCTGTTTTATTTGTCTTTTTATGGTGGACCACCATAGCGGCCAACACCCCCAGCTTATACACACTACTGAGTCAGCGGCGCTTGAGATGGCTTGGCCATGTGAGCCGCATGGAAGATGGCAGGATCCCCAAAGACACATTGTACAGCGAGCTCGCCACTGGTATCAGACCCACCGGCCGTCCATGTCTCCGTTATAAAGACGTCTGCAAACGTGACATGAAATCGTGTGACATTGATCACAAGTCGTGGGAGTCAGTTGCCAGCATTCGCCAGAGCTGGCGGGCAGCCATAAAGACAGGGCTAAATTGTGGCGAGTCGAAGAGACTTAGTAGTTGGCAGGAAAAAAGACAGAGGCGCAAGGGGAGAGCCAACTGTGCAACAGCCCCAACAAACAAATTTCTCTGCAGCACCTGTGGAAGAGCCTGTCACTCCAGAATTGGCCTTTATAGCCACTCCAGGCGCTGCTTCACAAACCACTGACCACCTCCAGGCGCGTATCCATTGTCTCTCGAGATAAGGAGGCCCAAAAGAATTATGGTGGAGCTTCTGCTCATGTCCAGGAGAACTCTTTCATGCCACTATTAAAGCATTTTGGACTGGAGGGACATATATAGTGGGGTTCCCCAGTACTAGGACCACTGCTTTTCTTGATCTATATTAATGACTTAGATTTGGGTGTACAGAACACAATTTCAAAATTTACAGATGAACAAAACTTTCAAGTATTGTGAATTGTGAGGAGGATGGTGATAGACTTCAAGAGGACATAGTCTGGTGGAATGAATAGACAGGCTTGTGGAATGGGCAGACACGTGGCAGATGAAATTGAATGTAGAGAACTGTGAAGTGATGCTTTTTATTTATTTGTTCATGGGATGTGGGCGTCGCTGTCTAGGACAGCATTTATTGCCCATCCCTAATTGCCCTTGAGAAGGTGGTAGTGAGCTGCCTTCTTGAACTGCTGCAGTCCATGTGGGGTAGGTACACCAGCAGTGCTGTTACGAAGGGAGCTCCAGGATTTTGACCCAGTGACAGTGAAGGAGCGGCGATATAGTTTCAAGTCAGGATGGTGTGTGGCGTGGAGGGGAACATGCAGGTGGTGGTGTTCCCATGCATCTGCTGCCCTTGTCCTAGGTGGTAGAGGTCGCGGGTTTGGAAGGTAGGAAGAACAAGGAGAGGCAATATTAAATAAAGGTACAATTCTAAAGGGGATATAGGAACAGAGATATCTGAGGATATGTGTGCACAAATCATTGAAGGTGGCAGGGTAGGTTGAGAAAATAGTGAAAAGGCTTATGGGATCCTGAGCTATATAAATGGAGGCATAGAGTACAAAAGCAAAGATGAACTTTTATAAAACATTGGTTCGGCCTCAACTGGATTATTATTGTCTCAATTCTGGGTACCTTTTAGGAAGGATGTGAAGGCTTTAGAAAGGGTGCAGAAAAGATTTACGAGAATGGTTTCAAGGATGAGAGACTTTAGTTACATGGATAGATTGGAGAAGCTGGGGTTCTTCTCCATAGAGAAGAGAAGGTTGAGAGGAGATTTGTTAGAGGTGTTCAAAGTCATGAGGGGTCCAGACAGTAGATAGAGAGAAATTGTTCCTATTGGCAGAAAGGTTGAGGAGCGCATGTCACAGATTTAAGGTGATTGGCAAAAGAAAATCAAAAGTGACATAAGGAAAAATATTTTTTTACACAGCGAGTGGTTAGGATCTGGAATGCACCACCTGAGAGGGTTGTGGAGGCAAATTCAAGAGTGGCTTTCAAAAGGGATTTGGCTAAGTACCTGAAGGGAAAAAATTTGTAGGGTTACAGGGAAAGTGCAGGGGAGTGGGAATAGCTAAATTGCACTAGCTTGCAGAGAACCGGCATGGACTTGACTAGCCGAATAGCCTCCTTCTGTCCTGTGACCATTTTATAATTCTACACTTCCTGCCCTGAATATGATGCCTACTGAGAATGGGACATGCCAATCTGTGGGTGCCCACAGTCCTCTGGCACTCCATTTGAGTATTTCATTTCTAGTGAGCATAGTTTGGAGTTTTCTGCACAATATTCAATTATGGGTGAAGGGGTGGAAGAATCGCAACGAGCTGAACCCGTTTATACCCAACATCCAAACATCTGCTCTTTCCAGGTGGAGTCACGTGTAACTGAGGCTTTTGAGGGTAGTTGTAGCAACCCATCAGTGCCTCAGTTTAGATCATCTAGTTTAGTGTAGCCCAAGGACCAAACTTGGATTTACATGCCTTGGTACTACACCTGGAGGTGTTACATTTACTTAGCCATTACAGTTCAGAGCTCCCTGATCATTTTCCCCTTGACTTTGAATTTAATCTGATTTAGAAGCAAGCATTAATTTCCATTATGGGGTCACTTTTTAATATTGCCAGACTTGGCTTCTTGTGTTTGTCTACTGAATGGTGACTACACATCCAAAAGTAAGTCAGTGGATATAAATTATTTTGAGATATCCTAAGGATGTGCTCTGTGAATGGGAGTTGAGTTTTTGTGTTCAAAATGAACACTATCTTGCCACTGTCATTGTTACAATCGTTCTAGTTTATGTAATTAAAACCACCCTGGAAAGTAGAGGACAGTTTCAACTACATAAAGAAATGTTCATACTATTGCTGATTTGATGTATAAACATGCAGTGTAGGTCAATGCTGCACATTTACATTGCAATGGTAGAGTTCTGTTGTACAGTGTGTGTGACGGGAGGAAGGAAATAGAAACTACAAGGTGCTACAGTTTCACTGAGCCTCTTGCTTTGAGAGTTAATGATAGCTCTGATTTCTGTAAATGCTGCAGTGAGGAGAGAAACTGTGCATGGCCACCAGCAAAATGGAAATAAATAGTACTGAATGCACATTTAGTGAAGCATATTTTTTTTGTAGGAACTACAAGCCTGGAGTATCGCTTTGAAACTTGGAGGGTGGTATTCATTCTTCCCATGCTTGCATTATTTTTAATTGCTTTTAATTTGTACAAAATGCCTTTGCATTGGGTCATACTTAAACCTTTTTCAGCTTTCGAACATGCCGAATATTAGTAAGTTGAAACTAAGAATGGTCATTTTAAAATATTTTAACATTTTATTAATACTTAAATATTTCTCTTTTCATCCAAACTTTAACCCTCTCCAGGAATGGGACCAATCTGAGTCAAAGCCTTCAGATGCCACTAAAAAGCAGAAGCCTACAATTCCTTTATCAGGCAAGAAGGCAAAGAAAGAGAGCAAAAAAAAGCGATAAGTGACTGGAAGAGAACTGGAATAAGAATAACGTGGAAATTTCTTTGGTTCTGCTTTTGTATTCATTGTTCCAAAAAATGTATTAAAGTTTTTTTATTCAGTGCTGTTTATATGTATAATGGTCATTCACAGAAGTGTTGCAACTACAATCTTAATTTTGCAGTCCCATCTTTCTTGTATCCTCTGGAAATTTTGAAAATTTACTAATTTATAACCAGCTTCATAATGTTAGTCATTTCACACCTATACTTTATTGAAAATAGCTGCACATGAATCTTTGAGTACAACTAAAGATTCTTTTATATTGCAGTGGGCTCTGGTCTCGGGAGAGCAACTTGCATGCAGCACTCCCCCACGCTTACAGACTACAGTGGAATGCTCCCTGAATAGTAAATAGGGATAAGTGGATGCATCACTTTGGCCACTGCGCTTGAATGTGATGTTATGTCTTCCACAATGTTCAGGGACCAAATAGGAGTTCATACCATTGTTTGCCCTAATGTACTAGATACCACTCATCATTTTTATTATGCAGGCACAGGAAGTACTAAAACACTCAGGAAAACCTGGTCGCTGAAATTCCCTGAAGGCTCTCTCAGTCTCCAGTATAACTTCAGGAAAGGTGCTCAGAGCACTGCCTCTTCCCCCGCCCCTACTCACCCCCAGCTAATTTATTTTGTTCAGCAGGCTGAGTGAGACTGACATGTCAGGAGTTAACAAGACCGTAACACAAAATGCCGTGAAATTAGTTTGCAATCGTGTGTTAAGCAGCTCAGCAGCACTTGAAATTTGTATTCAGAGATGAACTGAACTTAGCTAACCAGAATCTTCCATCCTGTTAATATATCCTATATGTTTTGATGTAATCTATAAAACTGTAAATCAGTTGAAATATCTCCTTTTTTCCCCCTCTCTACCCTTTTTTTTTAAAAAAAAAACCTTTTGATTATGCCTTTAAAGCCAGAAACCTATTGAGTTGTTTGTCTCTTGTTGCCTTTACATTTTCACTGACATTGTTTTTGAGATTTTCCATTTATTTTGTGGTAGAAGTTCACTGACAATTGTTCATATTAAGATCATAAATTATAACTGCTTCAGACACATTGTGTGTGGATATTTTCAGGTATCGTACATTACACTGTGACTGGAGAGCTTTCCTTTTTTCTGGAAGCCAATAAAATGAAGAATTTCTCCGTCAATAATGTTTACTCCATTTGCAGGGGTATTAATTTACTGATCTGTAGAAATGGTCGGTTCATTGTATGAAAGTATATGGCTTGCTTTTAGAATTAAAATATTGTTCCCAGCAATTAAATGTATTGAAACTAATATTTGTCATTGTCATCAGCACACGTTATATACTTCTGAAATGTAAGTGATTTTTATTGCTGTTATTTTTATTATACATAGAACGGAGACACTAGCTTAAAATGTACAGAGCTAATCGAGGTACAGAGTGTGCTTTATTTTAGACAAATAGCCAAATGTAACTATTTGAAAATTAATACAAATTGTTTGAGAATTTTTCACATCCCATCTGAAACATTTGTAACAGGAGCTTACGGTTGCCGCTACCAGTTTCAGATTGGTACCTGTAGTGCATAATCTGTAGATCTGAATAATACTGTGGGCCTTATTGTAATCGAGAAGCTCTGTGCACAAGTGCTTATACAGATGCACAGTGCTTCACTATGTTGTATGAGAACAGGCAAAATGTTTGCTTTCTCAAAAACATGAAAACTAAGTTTATAAAATGCAGTTGGAATTGCATTGCACTTGGCACAAATTCAAGCCTGTGTTAGAACCATAGAAGAGTTATGGCACAGAAGGAGGCCATTCAGCCCATCGTGTCTGCGCCGGCTGAAAAAAACCTAGCCGCCGAATGTAATGCCAGTCTTCTGGAGGGTTTCAACCATTTGGCTTTAGTGTACTTGGTAGTTAGGTCCTGATCTGACCCCAAGTTATAGTTCCTCTTTTGCATTGATGCACACTCAAATTGTTACATAGAATACATAGAATATGGTGTATACATAGAATACACCTTAAAATACATTGAGAAATTCATGTTCCAGATTAGATCCTTCATTACATTTTCATCATGCTCTATTTTATTAATCTTTACTGACAACTTGAAGGGAGAAAGCTGAGAAGCTGAAGGACGGTGATTGATGCATTGTAAATAAATTAATTCATGAATCTTTGAAATTTAATGTGTGATGCTGCAAGCTGACTAGAGGTGAGTAAGAACTGAATCTAGCTTCATAGGAGACTAAGGTTTACTAAAACTAATTAAGACAACCATTTGTAACAAAACTCTAATTCTTTGGAATATAAAATATTTTATGGAAAATTATTTTAAAAATGTTTTGTTCCCCTCTTGACTAAATAAATTTCCAGAAGGTTGTGCTGAACTCAAATGTTACCAAGCAATGAAATAGTATTGCAAGGAATGATTTCAAGAGTTATTTTGCTGATTTTGTTTCCCATCTGCTTTCAATTATGCAAAGCAAACTACTGGCATGAATGGCATTACATGGCAAAGTTGTGCTTTATTGATCCTGCTTGTGCAGGTACTGTAGCTTATGTCAACTTACTGAGAGAGAAATTAAAGGATATGAAGCTGGATTTTCTGGCCATTGTCTACCACTTTCCTTCAAGAAAATTGGGCCACAGAAATGTTCATGTAGCTTTCTGTAACTTTGCAGACATAAGGCCCTGTTTTGAGCCATACCTTTTGTTTGTTTGTTGCATTAGTGGCAGCAATCCTATAAATTCCTCCAGACCTGACAAGGAGTTGAGTTAGTGAAGAATTCACCTGAGTATTCCAATAAAATGCTTGTATTGAATAGCATTCTGCACTTGACTAGGCAAAGACTTTGGAAGAGGAGTGGAGTCTTGCAGCAACAATCGATAGTCACAAGTCTGCTCCACCTGGTGGTTCATCAGCCAGATACCACTTCAGCACAACTGACTAGGCCACTGATATTTCTGGCAGATACTCAGATGGTTTTTGGGGTAAGTTCCTTGGGTAGTGTCCATTCTAGTCCATCCTGAGCTGAATGCACAACAGGGCAAAACACTAAAGAAGAAACACGGCATTGATCAAGAAAGTTAATTTAAAGCTTGCCTTCATTGTCATATCTTTGGCTACTCAGACCTTCTTGCAACATATGGCTTTGCTAAATAGCTGCCACGGCGTTTCCATCTGCTGCAGATGTTCCCAGCTGTAGCCTTAGCAAGGAACAGAAGTGTTTCAGTACCAGTTGAAGTAATTACTATGACTATTTGTGCAAAGCTCCCATTCCTCTTAAAAAGGAAACAGTTGGGATACTTAGGGGAGTGAGAATTGTGAGACACTTTGCAAATACTGACCATCTATTTTGGGTGTACTGGGTGAAGTTTCTACACCAGCAAACTGTCCAGCTTGGTAGGGCTTTGCTCACATCCTTCCTTTAAGTCAGGAGTAAGATGTGTCGGAACATATGCACCACATATGTTCAAATTGCTGCTGCAGTCCACTGTTGATGCCCTCGCTACTGAAAATGTGATAGTGGCTTTGATGATCATTCTCTGCTGATGTGTGCTGTCGAAGACATCCAGTTTTCCCAAAGAACCCACAAAACAACTCTTGGGATTAGGCTTTGAAATAACAATTAGGAAAGCATGGTGCGGATCCATCAGAGTATTTTATGAGCTCCCCAATTAGTTAATTGGATAAATACACTAAACTGTGTGGTACTGAGCCATCCATACTGGGAAAGTCCATTTGGGTGCTAATTTAGTAGATAATAGCCAGGGCAGAAGCATAGTTACTACAATTGGCCTCTGCGAGATTGTGGTGGTCTAAACTCCATCCTCCTTTGCTAAATTGAGTAGACTCAAAAGTTCAAGAAAATTCCAACTAAATTGGTTCTTATGGAGCTTGAAGAGTTTTCAATTTGATGTTGACATTTGGCCACTGTTTCCATTACTTTACTTCTCAGTCAAGTACATTTTCCTCCATTTCCAGAAAAACTGCTCTCTTGCCACCTGGGAAATGGCATTATAATTTGTCTCCTGAGGCAATTGCAAGCTTATCTTTCATTTGATTCCACTCCTGTAGCTATCTATGATCAATGGCCAGTTTGCTTGCTGTGGCCAAATAGGTTTAACCAGTATTTTCAATTCTTCACTTCATCATTTGTGGAGACACTGGCAGCTATTTAACAAAGCTAATCATACGTTGAACAAGGATCATTTGTGAAAACTGTAAATTTATATTGGTTATACATCATTCCAAAAATCTGTCTTGTACTCCATTCTGCCTTGACTGTTCATTAATCCTACACACTGGTCATTCTCAGTTAAGACAGCTCCTATTTTGTTACGAAAAGTTGTATTTGTTTGGCAGTATATTAAACTAGTGTGCTTGCAACAGTATTGATGAATTAGGCATGTATTCCTGATATCTGCAAAGCTTGTTTCTATGATTTAATTATGATAACCTGCAAAAATAAGTGCACTGGCTTCTTCCACCTCCTCAAGTAAGCTTGGTTTATTTTGTGACAATGATTGTTTTTTTTAAAGATTTGTACTTAATTGTTAATACCTGCTTCTAATATGTGACCGTTTCCTACTGCTATTAGAGTCACAGGCTATTTCTTTCTGTGCACTCCAGCCCACCTGCATCAGTTCAGCTCTTAAGTTACTAAAATTTCCTTTGAAGGAGAGCTGCAGAGATAAATGATTCACAGCTGTATTAACTCCTGGTGGCTCAGTTGTGTTTGGTTGAAGTAACTTCCTTAGATAGGTTCTGAAGATTTGTGATAACAATCAGTCCGTAGAATCATTCCTTTTTTTAAAAAAAAAGTTTTACATCAAAATAATACTGCAGGAATAAAATACAGATGGATATTGTTGTAGGTTAGTCAAAACATCAAAATTCCATGAAATGGCCAATAATGGTCTGTAGATGTCAAGAGCTCCTTGTAATTTTAGCGTCCATCTTTTTTGACACCAGCCACTTCCCAAATATTCCAACTGTCAGATCCAGGGACCTGAAGAACTAATTCAGCTCACAGCTGTAACACGCTGTTGTTCAATTTGTAAAAGGCACTTTGCCCTCAGAACCTGCTGGGAACTCAGTCTTTTGAGCAGAGGAACTTCATTTCCTTTTTATCAACTTCCATATATGGATACACAATGTTGTTGGTGGAATTGCTGCTTATATTTCATACCAGATATTTTCCTCCTAACTTATGATATCTCAAATTTATAATATGTTAATAGCTATATTAAACTGCTGTGTTCTGGAATAATAGTTACATCTTGTGCACTGACCTCTATGAAAAGAATGATTCAGATAAGCTATGCTGATGACTGCATCACTTTGTGTGGCACAGGGCTCCAGAAACCAGAGCAGGTAATTATCTCCTGGTGGGATTGGTGTGGGTGGGGATTAAGATGGTGACTGGGGCTAGGATTGCCCCTGCATTTCTATTGCTTCCCCCACCATTCTAACTAGCCTGAAATCACGAAAGGGAAGGCTGCCTGCCTCAAAGGAGAGGGGACCCAATTGCAATAGTGAAGACGATTTAAGTCCGCAGGACGTGAATGTCATTTTAACTGCAGACCCAAGAAAGGCTCGCATGGTCTTAAACCCCTCCAGCAAAAACTACCAACTCTGGAGGTATTCCTGGGGGCTTCATCACAGCGGCCAAATGCTATGCCTCCCACCATGCTCCTGCCATTGGTTGACCAATATGTCCATCCTCATAGTGCAGTACCTTTCCACCTTAATTGGAAAGCAAACAGGCTCTTCATTACCCGATTGGATGATTCTTGACTGTCAGTCAAATGACTTTTATTTCCCTATCTCCTAGATCTATAAAATAACTAAAAATGTTCATAGAAAATGAAAAATACACTTTTTTAATGCCCCTGTAAGTATTCTCCAGAGTCCTGAAGGTTAATCTTCCAATTTCTGGAGAATATAGGGCAATTCTATCCGGTGTTCACTTTGGCATTCGCACATTCAAGGAGCAGTAGCTGTTCAAATCAAGGATAGTTAGCTTGGAGCTATAGTTCATACTCGTGCAAGTTTCGTATTAGTAAGAAATCCAGATAAAAAGGAAACACTGCATATTGTTACGACCGACTGCTCAAGGCAAAGCCCCCAATCAAAATATATAATTCTGATTGCAGTGGGAGAAACGCACTGTCAATTCAGTCCCGCCCCTCCACAGATTGCCTAACATATCACTTTAAACTTTCCAAATTAAAGAAAACCACAGCCGAATTGAACCACCTATTAATCCCCGAATGAGGTGAACCAAATCATGTATCTTTAGATCAACAAATTAACTGTTTAATAGAGAAAACTAAATTCTTAAACACTACTAAGATATAAACAACATTTTTTTTAAAAGCAACTAAGTCCTTGCAGATTTACGCTCCTGCCGAAATGGAATCTTCCAATGTGGAACTGTCCAAGGTTGTCTAAAGTCCTTACAGCTATCTGATGGGAGAAAAGGTTCTTCAACAGTAGGACAGTCAGTACTCTAGTTCAGCAATTGAAGTGATGCTCTTCTTTTCCAGTGATGAACACAGCAATTACAGTTCAGTAGTTCTTTTAAGAAACTAATCTGGCTTGAAGCTTCTTTAAAAGTTTGAGAGAGTATAATAAATAGGTTTGAAACACAGAGAGAGAGCTCTCCTATTTCCTTCAGTATATGCTGGCAGACAGTCTGTGAGTCTGTGTCTGTCAAAAGCCAGTTTTTCAGCTAGTTTCAAAAATTAATTGCAAGATTGTATATGTAACCTTAGTCTCTGAGTGGCTGTATCCAAGGCAACCAGGATGCAAATTTTAAGTTGGTTGGTTCCCATTCTGCATGGTTGTATCCAACGGCAACCAGAATTATTCTTCTCTAACTCCTGAGGCTTGCTTGTTCTTAAAGCAGTACTGATTCTTTGCTGAGTTAAAGACACACCGCATTATTTTCCCCAAAAAACAGTACGATCATGACACCGCCGCCCCTGGTGGAATGAAACACCATTCCCAAAATGTGTTTCATTACAATGTATAAAAAATACTAATTGGAAGAAAACCAGTAACACATTTTTTCCTGCATTTACAGATATACACTTTCTAAAATATTAGGACCAGAGCAACAAGTTCCACCAGAACATTTTCGGCTTTAAATTTTTCAAAGGTTGTCCCAATTAACCCATTTCAAATTGCCAAGCATAGTCTTCCAGTTGTCTCGTGTTTTCCTTCCAAGTGTCCCTATTGTCCATCACCTCAGCCAGGTGAACTGCACAGCTAGGAGTACTGACCACTATTGGTTTTACTATTCTCTGAGCAGTTTCTTGAGTATCCCTTAACCTATGTGGCATTACTTGACACTGGAAAACCCTGTCCGGTATAACAGAAGCTGACTTTTTCTTAACATGGGGTGTCAAAGGAATTTGACAGTATCCCTTCAACACATTAAGACAGGTGGTGTTGCCCACTCTGTCCATACAGTCCTTTAAATGAGGATTTGGGTAGAAGTCTGCCTTCCTTACCGCAGTTACTTTTCTATAGTCTATGCTAGTTTGAACCGTCCCACCAGTTTAGGTTTCAAGACCACCTGCGAATTCCAGCTGTCCTGACTAGGTTCAACTAAGCTGCCCTTCAGCATGCATTGTACCTCTGCTTCCATTTGGGCCTGTCTGCCTGGACCTAAGCGACAAGGATGTTGTTTTAAAGGAATGATTACCCCTATGCCCACATCATGTGTGCCTAAGGTTGTACATCCCGGCTTATCCCTACAAACATTTTGAAATGTCGTGAAAACCCTGGTTAGGTCTTCACGTTGTTTTGCCTCTAAGTGTAAAAGCATTTTGTCTAATTTTCCTAGCCATTCTGTATTCACTAATCTGATAGTTGGAGGTTCAATCTGAGAATTTCCTAGGCCTGCTTCTGCCTCATCCTCACTATCCTTTTCCTTCTCAACAGTCCCGATTACCTGACATATCTGTATTGGCTTATCCTCCTCCCTGTGGTAATATTGTTTGAGCTTATTGATGTGACCCAACCAGTTCTTCTGGCGATCAGGGGTGTCAATCAAGTAATCTACCTTACCCACTCTTTTGATCACTCTATATGAGCCACTGAACTATACTTTTAATGGTTCTCCCTGTAATGGTAACAACACTAATACTTCATCCCCTGGTTTTATGGTAGGTTGTGGTTTTCCCACCATTTGACAGGTATGGCATCTCCTACAAAATTGTCTCACATTCTTTGTAAGACCTGGCCAGTAGTAATGTTGGCTTATGTGTGATTTGGTCTTCTGAATTCCTCTATGTCCTGCAAAAGGAATGTTGTGTGATAACCTTAATAATACTGGTCGATATTTATGTGGTACCACTATCTGTTCAACAACTGCTTAGTCTTTGTCAGCAGGTCTATGAGGCAGTCTTCATTTCTTCCTCAAAACCCTGTTTATCGTATAATAGCCTTTCAGAACTCCTTTTGCCTTAGCTTCTGACAGAGCCATCTGTGCTGTTCAGTGTTTCTCTGGATCAGCTTGCTGTGCTGCAATGATAGATGATCTGTTAAACATCTAATTTGGATTATCTAAACATGCCAAAGACTTGCAGGTTGATAGGTTAATTGGCCATTATAAATTGTCCCTAGTATAGGTAGGTGGTAGGGAAATATATAGCGACCGGTATGGATGTTATTGGAATATGGGATTCGTGTAGGATTAGTATAAATGGGTGGTTGATGGTCGGCACAGACTCGGTGGGCCGAAGGGCCTGTTTCAGTGCTGTATCTGTAAAACTAAAACTAAAAACTAAAAAAACTAAATCCCCAAATAAGGTTTCAGATACTTGGCTATCTATTTATGGTGCCCCTTTAAAAGTTATTTTAAAAAGAATAGCTTAGCATTAGATCATGACATCCTATGTGACTGTGATCATGGTAAACTATCCCTCCAAAACCTCTCTTCCATCGTCCAGCTAGGTGAGGCTGCCTTTGCCTTGTTCCATTTCTATCTATCCAGTTGTAGCTAGAGAATCACCTGAAATAGTTTCTCGTCCCACACCCACACCATTACCTCTGGTGTACACCAAGTATCTATCCTTGACCCCCTCCTATTTCTCATTTACATGCCATGCTTTAACATTAACTGAAAACATGATATCAGGTTTCACATGTACGCTGATGACATGCAGATCTACCACACCACCTCTCTCAATCCCTCCACGACCTCTGATTTGTCATGCTGTTTATCTGACATCCTGTAATGGATGAGCAGAAATTTCCTCCAACTAAATATTGTGAATACCAAAGCCATTATCTTTGGTCTCAGCCCCAGCCACTGACTCCATCACTCTCCTTGGCTACTGCCGGAAGATGAAACAGAATGATCACAATCTTGGAGTTCTATTTGACCATGAACTGAGCTTCCAACTTCATAGCCTTTCCATCACCAAGGCCGCCTACTTCCACCTCTGTAACATTACCCATCTCCACTTCCGCCTCAGCTGATCAGATGCTAAAACCCTCATCCGTGCCTTTGTTACTACTAGATTCCACTATTCGAATGCTCTCCTGGCTAGCCTCCCACCTTATGCCCTTCGTAAACTTGAGCTCATCCACAACTCTGTTGCTCAAATCCTAACTCGCACCAAATTACATTCAACCATCACCCCAAGTGCTCGCTGACCGACCTTGGTTTCTGGTCTGTCATTTTAAAATTCTCATCCTGTTTTCAATCTTTTCATGGCCCTGCCCCTCCCTATCTAGGTAATGTCTTCCAGCCCTACAGCTCTCTGAGATCTCTGTGCTCCTCCATTCTGGTCTCTTGCACAACCTCAATTTTCATTGCTCCAACATTGGTTGTCATGCCTTCAGCTGCCTAGACCTTTGCTCTAGCATTGCCTCCCTTAACCTCTCCTCCTATCTCTCTTCCTTTATGGCACTCCTTAAAACCTACAGTTTTGGTCATCTGTCATAATATCTCCTTATGTGGCTTTGTGTCAATGATGATTAAAACAGATCTTTGGTAATATATCTCATTGCTGTCTTCGGGGGAGCTTTCTGTGCCCAATTTGGCTGTTACATTTTTCTACAATTACAACACTTTAGAAGTATCTAATTGGCTATGAAACATTTTGGGATGTCCTGAGGTCACAAAAGATTCTATATAAATGTAAGATCATTCTTTCTGTTTACTGAAAGCTTAGTGAAGATAGAAATTACGTTTCAGGCTGCTCTAAGAGTATGGGGAGTAATGAATCACCTCCATGAAATCTAGAGGTCAATTTTAACTGTTTGTGCTGGGTGGAAAATGGACAGCAACAGGTCAGTTAGCTATTTGTTACAACTGAGGCAGGAGGAGTGCACTGTTTATTCTACTTCCATTTCTCCACAGTGACAACATATATTTAATTTTTTCCCCCACTTACTGATATGGTCAATCATAGACTCTACTTTTATCCCAGAAGGAAACACACCAACCAGGTTTCTTTAATAAACAACAAATTTATCAGTTTATTATAAAACACATCTTAACCAGTAATGAAGTAAAGCATAAACACACAGATTGAAATATTAAAGTTCCCTTTTTACCTCTGCCCCTCACACTCACACACATCTACATACACCAGTTAACCGAAAAAAATAAAGGGATTTACATTTTAGAGCTCTATTACAAAAAAAACAGAGAGAAAAAACACCTGAGTTAAATACTTGCAAATTCTTGAAGAAGAAAGAGAAGATATGGAAAGATGCCCTTTGTTTTGGTTTAGCATCCCAAATGCTTATAGATGGTTGTCACTGGGATCTTCCTAGAACAATTCTTGTCAGGCAACATTGAAGATCAGTGTGGGTAGGCTTCCAGGAAATGCATCAACTGAGGTTTCAGACGCAGACTTTACAGAAGGAATGCAGCCACAGTTTCAGTCTGCTTCTTACACTTGCTGTTCAGCTCCTCGAGAGATGGAAAACTGGCAGGCCTTTTCAAACTGCTAGAACAGATTGAGTTGGGTTGGTTTGTTCTACTTGGCAAGTTTTCTCCAACTCCTTTTCAAACCACTGGTCATTCCCAACTGTCTTTAGTAACAATTGAATGTGAAACCAAAAACATTCCAGAAGTCAAGCCTCCTGACCTCTATAAATCTTGACCTGTCACTTCCCTGTAAATTTATTCCTACTCTCTGTTTTCTGCCTGTTAACTAATCCTTAATCCATGACAGTATATATTACCTCCTATCCCATGTGCTTTAATTTTGCTAACCAACCTCCTGTGGGGGACTTTATCAAAGGCCTTCTGAAAATCCAAGTATAGTACGTCCACCAACTCCCCTTTATCAATTCTGTTAGTAACATCCTCAAAAAACTCCAACAAGTTTGTCCAACATGATTTCCCATTCATAAATCCATGCTGAATATCCCCAATCAGATTATTATTATCCAAGTGTCCATTTATCACATCCTTTAGAATAGATTCTAACATTTTCCCTACCTCTGATGTGAGGCTAACAGGTCTGTAGTTACATGTTTTCTCTCTCCCTCCCTCCTTAAGTAGTGGGGTGACATTTGCCACCTTCCAATCTGCAGGAACCACTCCAGAATCTATAGCATTTTGGAAAATGATCACCAATGCATCCACTATCCCCATAGCAACCTCGTTCAACACTCTGGGATGTAGAATATCAGGTTCTGGGGACTTACCAACCTTCAGCGCCATTAATTTCTCCAACACAACCTTCTTACTAATACTAATTTCCTTCAATTCCTCATTCTCCCTGATCCCTTGGATCTCTAATTCTGGGAGATTTCTTGTATCTTCCTCACTGAAGACAGACACAAAGTAATCATTTAGCTTCTCTTCCATTTCTCTATTCCCCATTATAAATTCTCCTGACTCTGCCCGTAATGGACCCACATTTGTCTTAGCCAAGCATTTCCTTTTTACGTACCTATAGAAGCTTTGACAGTCCGTTTTTATGTTTTTTCTGAGTTTACATTCATATTCTATTCTCCCTTTCTTTATCAGTTTCTTGGTCCTTTGTTATAATCTAAAATCTTCCCAATCCTCAGGTTTACTAATATTTCTGGCCACTTTATAGGCCTTTTCTATTAATCTTATACAATCCTTAACTTACTTTGTTAGGCAGAGTTGACTGCCTTTACTTTTGGGGTTTTTGTGCCTTGAAGAAATGTATAGTCTTTGAATACTATCCATTGTCTGTGTCCTGTCATACCTTTCAATGTATTTTCCCAATCCACCTCAGCCAATATACCCCTCATATCTTCATAATTTCCTTTGTTCAAATTTAATACCCTGGCTTCAGATTGAACTACCTCACTTTCAAGCATAATGTAAAATTCTATCATATTATGATCACTCATCCCTAAAGGTCCTTTTACAACAAGATTATTAATTAGCCCTTTCTCATTACATGATACTAGATCTAAAGTAGCCTGTTCTCTAGTCAGTTCCTCAACATACTGCTCTAGAAAACCATCCCTAACACATTCCAGAAACTTGTCCTCCACAGCATTCATGCTCATTAGGTTTACCCAGTCTATATGCAGATTGAAATCACTCATAATTACTATATTACCCATGTTACATGCTTCTCTAATTTCCTGAGTAATACCATGACCCACACTACCACAATTGTTTGGTGGCCTATAAACAACTCCTACCAAAGTTTGCTGCCCCTTGCTGTTTCTTAGCTCCACCAAAACAGATTCCACATTTTGTTCTTCTGATCTGAGATCCTCCCTTACTAATGTACTGATCCCATCCCTTATTATAAGTGCAACACCTCCTTTTCCTTTTATCCTGTCCTTCCTAAATGTAGAATATCCTTGAATATTCAGTTCCCAATCTTGGTAACCCTGTAGCCACGTTTCTGTAATGGCAATTAGATCATACTCATTTACCTCTATTGTGCCTTTAAATCATCTACCTTATTGCGAATGCTGCATGCATTCAGGTAGAGTGCCTTTAATCTTGTCTTCTTGACATTATTCTACATTCTAAACCTAGTTAATGCATGCCTTTGTTTTGCCTGCCTTCTAATGTCACTTGATACTTTTCTACCTCTTGTTACCAGCTTTACTTCCTTCCAATTTGAGATACCCTTCAGGTTCCCATCACGCTGACAAACTAGTTTAAGCTCTCCCCAACAGCACTAGCAAATCTCCTTACAAGGACATTAGACCTGGTCTTGTTAATATGTAGCCTGTCCATCTGTACAGGCCCCACCTGCCCCAGAAACAGTCCCAATGCCTCAGAAATCTGATGCCCTCCCTCCTACACCAATTCTCCAGCCACGTGTTCAATCAATCAATCCTCCTATTCCTGTGCTCACTAGCATGTGGCACTGGGAGTAATCCTGAGATTACTGCTCTTGAGGTCCTGCTTTTTAATTTCCTTCCTAACTCCCTAAAATCTGCTTTCAGCACCTCATCCCTCTTCCTACCTATGTCAGTGGTACCAATGTGGATTACGACCTCTGGCTGTTCACCCTTCCCTAGAAGGATGTCCTGCAGCCATTCCATGACTTCCTTGACCCTGGCACCAAGGAGGCAACATACCATCCTGGAGTCATGTTTACTGCTGCAGAAATGCCTGTCTGATCCCCTGACTATTAAATCCCCTATCACTATTGCTCTTCCCCTCTTCTTCCTCCCCTCTTATGCAGCTGAACCACAGACTTTGCTTTGGCTGCACTCCCCTGAGGAACCATCGCCCTCACCACTATCCAAAATGGAAAACCAATTAGCAAGCAAGATAGACTTAGGGGACTCTTGCACTGCCTGCCTGGTTCTCCTAGACTGCCTGGTGGTCACCCATTCCCTGTTCCTCCCCAAGTCAAAAACAATCCCTGCTGGGTAATTATTTGAAGATAGGTGCCTTCCAGGAACTGTTTTTAGCACTCCTTGATTCTTCCAATAATTGTTTGTTTTCAAAGCCAGACCTCTCAGTGACCCTTGTAAAAAAAAATCCATGGACTCCTCTTCAGTTTTAAATCACAAATCTTCAAAATTTACCAAAAAAATGGAAGCACTTATAACATATTTTACACCTCTCCCAATTTTCCTCTCCATTGCGGTAAGGAAAATTGGGAGAAGTATAAAACATGCAACTGACCCATTGTGTTTGTTCCCATGTTAAAATCGACCCTAGAATGAGAAGGTGGAAAAGACTCAAAAACATATCAATCATCACAATGTAAATGGCACATAATTCTTTGGGAACTTGTCACTGCTCAAAAGGGAGGAACACTGTGCGTTTATAGCTGTACTTGAAACTCAATCTCTATTATAAAATCATGCGACTGGTATCTTCGCTTACATATTTGTAATGTGAAAGAGATGTTCACTTTTTAGCCCTAGCCACCATGGAAGGTAATAAAATAATAGGTTTCTGAGTGGATTGGCAATTTTACTGTGGGACGTCAGAAATAACCTCTGGGAATCCAGACTGTTCATACTAAAAGACCCTCTGCAATGAGAAACAAACATGACAGCTGCTTGTGAGTGTTTTAACTGAAGGTCAGAATTTCAAAGGTTTTCTTGATTGTGTTTATTTCTGTGATGTTGACTTACAGTGGCTGCATTTGCTTCTTATGGATTTGAAACTCTAGGAGCAGGTTATCATTACAGCCAATCAAAATAGTACAGGCGCAAGCAGAAATTGACTCTTATCTCTGTGGAATCCACTTTATCCCAACCTTCAATAATACATGTATATATATATATGTATATATGTGTAGGAATTACCAATTATCCAATTGTGAAGTGCACTTTTTAAATAACCACCACCACACAGATGATAGCCCTCAGTCCTCCCCACATCAATAAACTTAATGAAATGTTTGTATACTCTGCAAAAATGAAAGGTCAGGGTAAAAGCTAGATATATATGCCAATCATCTCTGATGGTTCAATTGGTACAGAAGCTTCTTGAGCTGTCATTGTATCTGGGACTGCACCAACGGAAACTATAATTGTAAGACAGCTCGAACAGTAAATTAATATAATGCGATTTTTATAAAAGTCTTAAAATGTATGTGTAATTGTCTCATTGTGCTTGTTTTACATTAGAAAATATATTTTCATAATGGTTTTATTTTTAATTTGTGCAAAATCCTGCCTATTTCATAAAATTCATGATAGCTCTTCCTCAAATTATTTTATCAGGTTTTTATTGACGATGAAAATACTCAGTAAAGAGACTGGAGAAGCTGAGATTGTTCTACTTATAACAGAGGAGGTTAAGGGGTGATTTAACAGAAAGTGTTCAAAACTATGAAGGGTTTTAATAGAGTACATCAGGACAAACTGTTGCCACTGGCAGGAGGGCTGGCAACTGAAAGGCAGAGTTTTAAGAGTAATTGGCAAAAGAACCAGAGGGAAGATGAGAGGAAATGTCTTTATGCAGCGAGTTGTATGATTCTATGGGCATTAGTCTTAGTCTGAATCCATTGCAAATGGATTGAAAGCCAATTTAGATCCTAGTCATTCCTGTGATTTACCTACGACTACCTGTCATGTAAATACAATACATCATGTAAAATAATAGGTACACTTGGTCCACTGGTTATAATGGTTTGCTTGTGGCTTATCAGTATATTCTATTAATCTCCCTCACACTTTCCTTAAAGAACATGTTATTTAGTGTGAACCTTTTGATGACATTGGCTGTATTCCTATGCAAAGATACTGAGGCCACATATTAGTGGGCCCAATATCACCGCATAATGTTCCGTGACATGCCCAGCATTAACTCTGCCAAAATTGTCAGAGCCAGTGGAAATCACCCAAATTAAATTTTCTAGTCATTGGCAGCTAATCCGCAGGGGATGCTAAGACCCTCACCTTCTGCCCCTTGCAGAAAGAGTATTCAAGTGTCTCCTTCACAAAGGGATCAAAAAAATCTTCTAACATCCAAGTAAGCTTCACCTTCCATTGGATGGGTTGGTTTGCTTGGTTCCACCCAGTGTATCAACCTGTTGTTGTCCTGTCAGGTGGGACATGGTAACTCTTGGCCTGGGAGCCACTGCTTTGGGTCACACCATCCACCATGCCACTGGTCTCATTTGGTGCAGTTGGAAACTCCCATGGAAGGCAGTGACCCAGTGTATTTGGGTCCTGCTCTAATTTGAGGCCTTTCCACTGCACTCCCACCAGAGGAGATAATCTCATTTCACTTCCCTTCCTTCAAAGGCAGGTAAGGCCTTGACAGGCAATTTATACTCTGCAGAGTTGATTTTCATTTTCTCCACCTTTGCACTGACCTGACAGAACGGATTGCATGCCCTTTATAGAACATACCTGATTTTGGTCCATTGAACCAAATATCTGTGAGAAGCCTGCAGTGGTTTATACCAATGTTAAACAATAGGCTGGAATTTTATGGCCCCTCAACAAGCGGGCTGGTGGCAGCGTTCCTGACCTCCTCCTGCCCTTGTTGCAATTTTATGTGAGGCGGCGGCAGTGAGAAAAGGCCCGCCCACCCGCCCCAATTAACTGCCACTTAAGGGCCTCCTACCACCACTGTGGGTATTTAACCTTAGGCAGCTGGACAGCTAAGGGCCCAAGAACCCCCGAAACCAGGCGGCCTTCTTGCGGGCTGTGGGAGGAGGGGGGGCGGCCCTACTTATCAAGCACTCTTGCCCCACGGAGGGCTGCTCCCGAAGCCCCAACCGCACCCTACACACAACACTCCCCCACCCCCACTGTCAACCAACCCCCTCCTTGCCTCGCCGGGGCCCAGCCAATTGTCCGCAGCGAGGCCCTAAAAACTGATTGGCCGGCAGCTCCAATAGGCAGGACTTACTGCCTCAAGGAGGTGGAATTCACTCCCAAGACCAATTTAGGGCCTGGGGACCGGAAAATCCCAGCGTGGCTCCCCAGGCCCGACAGAGGCGGGCTCGCCACCGACTTTCTAGCAGGTGGGTGGGGCCTCCCACCCAATGTAAGATTCCGGCCATAGTGTGAATGCACCAAGGTGTAATTGAATAAGTACAATGAAGTTTCATACATTATACCACACCTGATGATGCCTCCTCCATTATATATTTGCTGACTTTCATATGGATGGAAACACGATTGAGCCAATGAACTCGCACTGTGGAAAAATATCTTCCAAGTGGCATCAGAAGATTCATTTCACAGTGTGTATCAATTTAGATACCATTTAGTGTCTGAAAGGGTGGTGGAAGAAGATTCGATAATAACTTTCAAAAGAGAACTGGATGAATATTTGAAGGGGCAAATTTGCAGAGCTATGGGAAAAGAGTAAATGAATGGGACTAACTGGAAAGAAACAGCTGGCACAGGCATAATGGGCTGAACGACCTTCTCATTCCATGATTCTATAATTTAAAATGAAATTTTACATTTTTTTGTCATAAGTTGTTATTTAACATGAGACACACACAAAATACAGATGAGGAGCTATATTTTATTCATGACATTGCCCATAACTCATTCAAAATTCTTCATGATGTTATCCAGCCAATCAACCTACTCGAATTGTAAATCATATCCCACAAATGCTTATAATGCTCAATGTCTTTTCACTTTATAATACTAATGTTAATAGCAAATGCCACATGACAACAAATGTGTATTTTTGGAAAATTAATGGATGATTAGTATTTCATCTCTATGAGATGTCCTCAATTAAGTCTTCATAAATTCAGGCTTACCTCATATTACAAATCATATTAATTTTTTCACATACTGAAGGTTTATTAGTAATGTACATTAGTTATTTACCAATATGCACATTCTAATGGCAAAATGTACTGGCAGATTATTTAATAGGAAAGTATTAGCTAACCTGGGTCACTGCATGGCTGTGTATAAAGAGTACTGATGGATGCTTCATTATTGCATCACTTGTCAAAGCTTGTCTATATAATTATTAAGAACTATATGTTATTTGTACAGTTTAGGTTTTTTCTGCTAAGGTGTTAGATTTCCTGGCACATCTTGTATTTTAAAAGGTCATTACTTTTTAATCTCGGCTAGTATAGAGTCAAATATTAATAACTCATGGGCATCAACAAAGTAATTCTTATCAGAACTTCACCTTATCAGAATTATGCAGGCAATAATGGAACTTAAAACTGACAAAGGAAGAATTTGCTTGTCAATGAGTTTTCTAAGCTGTTGCAATATTATGGTTTCATTTTAATTAACTGCACTTTGTTCTAGATTAAGCCTCTATTGAATTTGAAAACATGAAAAATAAAACTGTTTATTAATACATTGTTCCTGCATGTCAGTTTAAAATATCTGGTATGCTTTGGGACAATAACTAGATATTGTCTGATGGCTGGAATCTCTTTAGAAAGGATCTGTAGGGCATTTTAGTTGAAAATATCCAATATTGATATCTTGCTATAAAACAATGAAATATTTTAGAATTAGATTTTTGCCAATTATGATATGCAATAAATTTAGTGATTTTTTCTTAAATGGTTTACATTATATCAAGAACAAATTATTGTGAGGTAATCATTTTCACATAGTGTGTTTTAATTTTAAATGTTACTTTGAAGCCTATCCATATTGAAAAACTGCTTGTTTATTGGACTTGTCCAATGACAGTCCTGGCAATATATTAACAATTAAGGCCAGAACTAACTTTAAGAGAATATCAGAAAAAAAACTTCATAAAGTTTGAATTTGAATTTGCAACACCCTTGGAAACCAAAATGGTAAAATTATTAATGTCAATTCCATAAGATGGTGCAACATACATTTATCAATATCATTCCTTGGGCCAGTAATCACTGACACTAATACGAAGACTATAACCAGTGGTATATTTATAATAAGATGAAAAATCAAGGTTATTCATCATCAATTGAAATCTCTTCACACAGGAATGCCTATCATATGGTCAAAGTCTGTTAAAATAGGTAATGAATCAACAGTCGGACTGAAATCCAATAAAAGGCTAAGGAAGCCACTGAAAAATTCCTGAAAGAATTTTTATATAGCACTGAAGATGGGAAAAGACAGGAAAGTAATATATCATATATCATCATCCATTCTTTGTCAATATTTATATTTTCAATATGTTTAATCACATGGGAATTACTTCATTATTTCCAGATTGTTTTTCTTTAAACATTGTCTAATTACTTCAACATGTTATCAACTACTATGTTGGATCATCTGTAGTTAACTTGAGAATGCATGGATTTGATGAGGACCCTTGATTTGACTTGAGAGAGAAGTTAAAAATGAAGAATTATGAGTAAGAAGAGAAGTCAGGTGGAATTTTTTATCCAGACGGTAACACATTTCTGGGAGGCCATTAAAGCGTACAGCATGATCAGGCTGAGGAGTTTCCTGGATGTAATTTTAGACAGAGAAATGACTGAGTGACTATTATGAAGGGCTGGGTGGACGAGGTTGTTATTTGATAAAGGGATAGACTAGTTTGGACTTAGTGGCCTTTCCTGTTCCTAATGGTTTCATATTATTCCATTGCATGTTATGGCAGGAAAAAAAAAGTACTAATATGTTAACAGCACTAGATTGATGATTGGAATACTCTCCGTTTACTAAACATATTTAGTAAACGAACAACCTATATATTTTCATGAATAGATTATATGCTGTTCTATTTGTACTGCTAGTATACATTCATTCTTTCTTTAAAGTGCCTGTATGGGCCACCTGTTACAAATGATTTATTCCAAGCATGATCTAAATATCCAGTGTGAAATATTCATGGTATTAGTGAGAGGTCAATTTCTGGAATGTGTAACTAGTGTCATCTGCAGTTGACCTCTATTCTTCACTCTTGGGTCCCTAGTAATTAAGAGCCGGAACACAAGGTCAAAGAACATAGAAAAGGTAGCAGCAGTGGATCAATGGCACTCTCGCCTCTGACTCAGAAGGTCACAGGTTCGAGCTCCATTTCAGTGACTTGGGCACATAATCTAGGCTGACAGTCTGGTGCAATACTGAAGGAGTGCTGCACTGCTAGAGGTGGTGACTTTTGGCGAAGATGTTAAAATGAGGCCCAGTCTGCCCTCTCAGGTGGATGAAAAGATCCCACAGCACTATTTTGAAGACAAACAGGGGAGTTCTCCCCATTGTCCTGGCCAATATTTATCACTCACCCAATATCACTAAAACAGATTATCTGTCCACTATCTAATTACTATTTGTAAGACCTTGCTGTGCGTAGTGTTAGGACCAGGTGAGAAAGAGGTCTAGGGTTTCCTTTCAGCGTTCACCTGGTCTTACTGTAACAGGGTTTATTTTTAAACACACCATGTTTTTAGCTCCCTTGGTGAATGCTTGTTCACTGCATTCCAATTATAAGGCAAAGAAACCAGCACAAACAGGCTTTCTTGGGTTTAAAGAAGAAAAGTTGAAATGTATTAAACTTAAACTCTAATTCAGTTAATGCCTAAGGATACATGACGCGCCCACGCTAGCACGCTTATGCAATACACATATGCAAATAGAGACAGAAAAGAGCAGAAGAAAAATAAAGTGGAAAAGTTTGGGGCAACATCTGAAGAGTTTTTGTTGTGGTTCTTTGAGCTCCCTGTAGAGTTCTTGATTGTAGGTAGATCTTGCTTTTCGTTGGGGACCAGTATTCTTCTTAAACCTTGTTCATTGTGGGAGACTTTTCTCTCTTGGGGTTCCTGTGGCTTCAGTGGATTCAGAGGCTTGTGAGAAAGAAATGGGAACAGACAGGAGAGATCTTCTTAGTCCAGGAGCAAACAGACACTCTCTGAGTTCAAACTGTTTGTACAATTCAGAAAAGCCCAAGTTGCCAAGCAGGTTAGTCATGTGACTAACTGGTCTGACCACGCCTTGGATTGTATCACCTTAGCAGTCTCTGGAATGCTCCTCTTACACACCATACCTGGTGATCAAGGTCCATTGTGGGTAGAATGTGTCAAGGAATGGTCCTTTGTCCTTCCAATCACTGTCTGTTAATATGCAAATATCTTTTCCAGCCACCACTGATCTGCTTAACAAGTCCTTTCTTCACTCCAGTAACAGTTTAAAATCAATGTTCATGATAAAATTAATGTGCCTCATTCTTGGCAGGTGGGGGCCTAGCAGGACAGTAGATTGTCTGCTGAATTTCCCTACATTGTAACAGTAACTACAGTTCAAAAATACTTTATTGCCTGTAAAGCACTTTAGGAGATCCTGAGGTCATGAAAGGTGCTGTATAATTGCAAGTTATACTGTTCATACTGTCCATCTGACTGCTCACTGCCTCTGGTCCAATACACCTACTCAGCATCTATGCTCCAACACTCTGCTCCCCACTTGAAGCTAAAGACCAGTTATACAAGGAACTCCATAATATCATTAGTAGCATCCCCAATACCGAACACCGTTCCTGCTGGGGGACTTTAATGCCAGGGTTGCAGCCGACCATGACTCATGGCCCTCCTGCCTTGGGCGCTATGCATTGGAAAGATGAATGAGAATGGACAGAGACTGCTTGAGTTATGTACCTATCATAACCTCTGCATCACCAACTCGTTCTTTCAGACTAAACCCTGTCACCAGGTTTCTTGGAGGCACCCAGGATCACGTTGTTGGCACCTGCTGGACCTCATCGTCACAAGGCGAGCCTCTTTAAACAGCGTTCAAATCACGCGCAGCTTCCACAGTGCAGACTGCGACACTGATCACTCCCTGGTGTGCAGCAAGGTTAGACTCAAACCAAAGAAGCTGCATCACTCCAAGCAGAAGGGCCGCCCGCACATCAACACGAGCAGAATTTCTTATCCACAGCTGTTACATAAATTTCTAAATTCACTTGAAAAAACCCTTCTAAACACTCCTACAGGGGATGCAGAGGCCAAGTGGGCCCACATCAGAGACGCCATCTATGACTCAGCAATGAACACCTACGGCAAACATGTGAAGCAGAATGCAGACTGGTTTCAATCTCACTTTGAAGAGCTGGAACCTGTCATAGCCGCTAAGCGCATTGCACTGCTGAACTACAAGAAAGCCCCCAACGAGTTAACATCCGTAGCACTTAAAACAGCCAGAAGCGCTGCACAAAGAACAGCCAGGCGCTGTGCAAATGACTACTGAAAATACCTATGCAGTCATATTCAGCTGGCCTCCGACACCGGAAACATCCGAGGAATGTATGATTGCATTAAGAGAGCTTTTGGGCCAACCATCGAGTAGATCGCCCCCCTCAAATCTAAATCAGGGGACACAATCACTGACCAACGCAAGCAAATGGACCGCTGGGTGGAGCACTACCTGGAACTGTACTCCAGGGAAAATGTTGTCACTGAGACTGCCCTCAATGCAGCCCAGTCTCTACCAGTCATGGATGAGCTGGACGTACAGCCAACAAAATCGGAACTCAGTGATGCCATTGATTCTCTAGCCAGCAGAAAAGCCCCTGGGAAGGACGGCATTACCCCTGAAATAATCAAATGTGCCAAGCCTGCTATACTTTCAGCACTCTATGAACTGCTTTGCCTGTGCTGGGATGAGGGAGCAGTATCACAGGACATGCGCGATGCCAATATCATCACCCTCTATAAGAACAAGGGTGACCGCGGTGACTGCAACAACTACTGTGGAATCTCCCTGCTCAGCATAGTGGGGAAAGTCTTCACTCGAGTCGCTTTAAACAGGCTCCAGAAGCTGACTGAGCGTGTCAACCCTGAGGCACAGTGTGGCTTTTGAGCAGAGAGATCCACCATTGACATGCTGTTCTCCCTTCGCCAGCGACAGGAGAAATGCCGTGAACAACAGATGCCCCTCTAAGTTGCTTTCATTGATCTCACCAAAGCCTTTGACCTCGTCAGCAGACATGGTCAATTCAGACTACTAGAAAAGATCGGATGGACACCAAAGCTACTAAGTATCATCACCTCATTACATGACAATATGAAAGGCACAATTCAGCATAGCGGCGCCTGATCAGATCCCTTTCCTAGCCTGAGTGGTGTGAAACAGGGCTTTGTTCTCGCACCTACACTATTTGGGATCTTCTTCTCCCTGCTGCTCTCACATGCGTTCAAGTCTTCAGAAGAAGGAATTTTCCTCCACTCAAGATCAGGGGGCAGGTTGTTCAACGTTGCCCATCTAAGAACGAAGACCAAAGTACGGAAAGTCTTCATCAGGGAACTCCTCTTTGCTGACGATGCTGTTTTAACATCCCACATAGAAGAGTGTCTGCAGAGACTCATCGGCAGGATTGCAGCTGCCTGCACCGAATTTGGCCTAACCATCAGCCTCAAGAAAACGAACATCATGGGACAGGACGTCAGAAATGCTCCATCCATCAATATCAGCGACCACGCTCTGGAAGTGGTTCAAGAGTTCACCTACCTAGGCTCAACTATCACCAGTAACCTGTCTCTCGATGCAGAAATCAATAAGCGCATGGGAAAGGCTTCCACTGCTATGTCCAGACTGGCCAAGAGAGTGTGGGAAAATGGCGCACTGACACGGAACACAAAAGTCCGAGTGTATCAAGCCTGTGTCCTCAGTACCTTGCTCTATCGCAGCGAGGCCTAGACAACATATGTCAGCCAAGAGCGACGTCTCAATTCATTCCATCTTCGCTGCCTCCGGAGAATACTTGGCATCAGGTGGCAGGACCGTATCTCCAACACAGAAGTCCTCGAGGCGGCCAACATCCCCAGCTTATACACACTACTGAGTCAGCGGCGCTTGAGATGGCTTGGCCATGTGAGCCGCATGGAAGATGGCAGGATCCCCAAAGACACATTGTACAGCGAGCTCGCCACTGGTATCAGACCCACCGGCCGTCCATGTCTCCGCTTCAAAGACGTCTGCAAACGCGACATGAAGTCCTGTGACATTGATCACAAGTTGTGGGAGTCAGTTGCCAGCGTTCGCCAGAGCTGGCGGGCAGTCATAAAGGCGGGGCTAAAGTGCAGCGAGTCGAAGAGACTTAGCAGTTGGCAGGAAAAAAGACAAAAGCGCAAGGGGAGAGCCAACTGTGTAACAGCCCCGACAAACAAATGTTTCTGCAGCACCTGTGGAAGAGCCTGTCACTCTAGAATTCGCCTTTATAGCCACTCCAGGCGCTGCTCCAACACCACTGACCACCTCCAGGCGCTTACCCATTGTCTCTCGAGATAAGGAGGCCAAAGAACAAGACTTCAGACGGATGTCCATTGATGAAACCTAACCGTGGTTTTTAATGTCAATGAAAATAATGAGGAAAAAGATAATATGGGGAAAATAGGAAGAAATGATGAAAGAAATTAAGGAATTAAAAAGGAAAGGGGGAATATAGCAAAGAAGGAGAAAAGACTGGAAGGAATAAGAATGGATCTAAGGAGAAAAGAATGGGGCACGAGCAAGAAAGAAGTAGCCAAAGGAATAGGGAGAATTTGACCAATGAGTGGATGCCGACAGAATGCATCAGACCAAGGCACAAAGAAAACAAACGATACATTGTCTCTATGCTTTCGGATATGATTATGACGCTTTACCATGTCCTGAATTCTAGTGGATTTCGTCTCAGCCACGAGTGGAGCTGTTTGCTTTAATTTCGAGGATCAAAAAGGTGGTTTCTGCTGTGAAGCGTTTCCGGAGCAACACTCGCCACTTACTGCACCACCCCCCCCGGATTGAAAGACTTGCAGTGCTAAGCTCAGAAAGAGTAGTTTTCAGGTGGAGTGACATGTCTTCGCACAGATTCGGCTTTTGTTTACTGGGAAACACCGCATGCCGGAGAACAAATAATTAATTAAAAGTCGGGATTGTAGTCTAAAGGCGGTGGGGGTGCGGCGGTTCTCACTGACAGCAGTTTGGTTCGGGAGGAGGTTGCTGCTGTTTGGTAGAGGTCTAACCCCACCGGGCATGGTGTCTGATTTGTGAACCCACATTAAAGCTCTCGGCGTTTCAATGACCGTTTCAGTCAGAGGCTTGAAGAGGAGAAACGTGTACAGAGCAGTTTTAGGTGAAGAAGCAAAGGTAAGTGACCCATTGTGTTGCTGAAACTGATCAGCCCTCGAAAGCCACCAAATCCCACCCACTGGCGGTGAATTGCTGGGCTGGACAGGGATCAGCCTTTAACATGACCACTGCAAGCTGGGCACTGCTCAGCCAGAATGAATGTCTTTCTGTTTGACTTATTTTTTTTAAAGTAGAAACAACCCCTGTTTTCATTCACCATTTTGGTTATTAATCTCTTTTGGTCTAGCAATGCAGATTTTTTTTTTCTTATATGTCTGTGCTGTAAAGTTTGGTTCATTCCTTGCATTTTGACTGCATCGGAATGTGGTTGGATTGAAAACGAAAGAGGCCGGCATCTCCTCATCCTGTAGATTTCCTTTTTATTTCTTGACTCTAAGGAGAAAACTACTAATTTTCCCCACGCCGAGTAACCGACAGTTAATAAAGTAGGTGACTTGAGCGAAGACATCGCACCGCAAGGAACCCCTTAATATCCAGATCTCATGCAAACTTTCAGAAATCTTCGTTAATTTCATCTCTTACTTAATAATATTGTGAAGATATATTGTAACGTTATAATACACACTTCGTTACTGCCTAATTGTAATCTTGACTTATACGGGTATTTATTATTGCCAGTAAAATCACAAAGACGTATAGACACACGCACTACAGCCAGGAGAAAGTGGCAAATCGATGTAATGATCCGGTATGATCGCATTTAATGATGCTGTTTCATGTTGGAGATACACATTTGCACTGTCTAGGCTATGACGTGCCTGGACAGGCACTCCCAGTATCCCAGCGCAACGGGCTGTGTCCAATGTACACAGTAACAAAGATAAGCCTCTGTGATTCTGTATAGATCATCTGTACATGATTCATTCTTAACTACTGCAAAAATGTTTGTGTAAATAATTTTAGATACCCACTAAATTGAAGGCTTGAAGTTCGCCATTCTGTGAGGTCAGACGCAATAATATTCTGCTCGCTTTTGAAGTGGTGACTCGTCACATTTACTCAGCGCAACTGAGGCTGCATTACCACAAGAATTTCAACTCTGATCTATTTTGTAAGTTTTCAGCTTGGGGTTCCTGCAATGCCAGCAGTGTTCTGTTATCAAATGTTTATGTATTTGTTGCCAGTATATTTTGGTGCTCTATGCAATAACAAAAAAAAAACCCTTGCAGTGATGGCACTGTTTTTCCTTGGGTAGTTGACATTGTTTTTGGAAAGTGTCAAGATTTGTAAGGGGTCTCCCCCACACAGAGACAAATAAGAACCTCTGGATTTTATTGGCTGACAAGCTTTGTATGTAAATTCCTGGTAGGCAGAAGTCCAGAATGCACACTGTATTTTTAACTGAGCATTGATAATCATTAATAATTGATTCTCTTGCCTTTGGTTGCTGTGCTAGATGTTGGATAACTTTGGTTATCTTTCAGTTGTTGGACATCTTTCATGAACTACGAGAGTCAAAAACTGCACATTTTTAAACTGCAAAACCCCCACCTTCATTTTCATTTTGCTCACCAGTTTCTGATTGAGGAACTTTTATACAGTTAGATAGAGATTTCATTTTGAAAATCCTGTGTGAAAAATGAGAGGGATTAAATCCATTACAGAAGTTAATGGTTTAAACTCATTCCAAAAGAGGAACCACTATTACCAGAAACTTGATACAAATTTACAGCTGCTTGGAATAAACCAGTGAACCAAAGTTTGATTTTTTTTTCCATAACTTATTTTAGAACAACTGTTTTCCATGCTCATTTAGAATAGGTTCTGAAGCAATTAGACTTGACATACTTGGTGTAAACTGAGTTAATTCCTAACTGCCTGTTTATCATATCAGGTAGTACACTCCTACACTGCAATTTTCACACCTTATTCTTTCTGTGGTATTTGTGTCTTAAAAATTACTGTAAAGGCAAATGACATGTCAAACAGTGCAATCAACGCTGAAGTATTTTTGTATTCTGGTGTCAGAAGTATGAAGCATTAATCTGTAATGGATATATCTTTAGGCAGTGGTAAACTGTAAATAATGTTAAACATCCTGATCAACTTTTTTCAAATTGAATTTGATTCCCCAGCATGAACAATGAATTTGAGTTTTCGCTGGCATAGACTAGTTGGGCTGAATGGCCTATCTATGCAATAGATTCTGTGTGATACTAATGAACTAAAGGATTATGTTGGGAGCAATTTAGTCAAGAGAATTTTTCTTGTTTAGCCTTCATTGATTATATGAAATAATATAAAATGTCAATCCTTGTTGGTTTTGAAGTGGTCATCTTGCATTACTCCCCACCTGGAATACTTCTTGTGAGAGGTTTTGTTTTCTTTTGATTCAGAAAATGTGTTTTTGTTGTTATGTAACATTTTATCTGATGGATCATAAATATGACCTTTTTAGAAGGGTTGAGGTGAGCTCTCAGTTTTAAAGTAAGATTATAGTCGAGATTCCTAAGTACCTTTCTCTTAAATCCACCAATATCCTGTCCTTGGTTCCTCCAACTAAACTAAAATCTCTTGGAAAGTTTGATGTTAATGACGGGATCTTATTGAACAAATATGAATGTATTCCAGTGGTGTCACTTGAGCATAATTTAAAAAAAAACTAGTGGCAATTTTGACCAAACATTCCGTTGTTCAGGTAGGATATTTGCAATTGTTAATTTAGATATTATACTTGTATACTCTCCAACATGAGATCCTTTTTAGTCACTTTTATTCTATTTAGTTCTAATTCACACAATCTCCTCTTGATTATATCCAGGATGTTAGGAAAAATGTTCCCTGATTCCTACACATCAATTAAACAATGTGCAACATTCACTGGACCTTTTATTCAAAGAACTGAGGTAAAAATGGCATTTTCAAATAGAATTTGAAATTGGGGGTTTAAAATGTACATAAAATGCTTCAAAATGTATTATTTACTTTGTCAATTTTAATTTCCTGTGCAATTAATTAATTTAGAATCCATTGAAATGGTAATAGAATGAAAATATTCAGAAATCAATTGTAATGGAAGGAGATTTAGAATCTAAAAACTTTCAAAGTTTTTAAAATTCAGTAAATCCATTCTAATCCTAATCATCTGTTACAGACTGTTGCAACCAAATTCTTGAACCATTACAAATGCATTGGTGCACCTTTCTCCAAATAATATAGTTGGTGAAGAAATGTCTTGGATACTATACAGAACATTACTGGTAAATGTAATGAAATAAATTCCTGGACTTTAAGAATTGCAAAGGGTGTTCAGTGGGTAAAGCACTTTAATGAAATGCACCAATAATGTCACAACAGTTATAAAAATATTGTGAGCATTTGCAGGTGGCAGACTGTCTACCCTCTAGTCTCTTCTCTGACTGCAATCATGTTTTCATATTTGATACCCAGCATCAGTAAGGTATGATAGTTTTAGCCCAGTGCTTGAGTATACTGCATTTCCTGGATAGAAAGATAATTTTATGCCATTATTTATCTGAATTAATCTTTATTCCCAATTTTGATGGTGGATCATGAATTCCCAATTAGCAAAGATAAATGCAAACATCTGTTAGCTAACAAAAACAACTGTGCTAATTTTGGTCGAAAAATACTGGTACTACTTGAAAGAGCTCGGCATGTAAAATCACATTGAATATTTTTATCTGGAAAATCAAATTACTGGTGTATCTGTCGCCCTTTAGAGCCATAGCAATCTTGGTATGATCTACAGTATATGAGAATATCACATGTTCTATAAGGTTCACTGTCAGTGTGAAACTGCTTTCCATATATATGTTTAGTAGGAAGCATTATCCATATTGCTAAAGTTTATACCACTTTTTCATAAATGTTAAAATGAGCTTTAACAGGAATATATTAATTGCCTTGAACTGACATTACTCCTATTGGATTTATTTTGATAGAAGTTAGTCTTATTAGTTCTAATTGTTCATAGTCCAATTATTATCTTGTTATATAACATAATTTGATAGTTTAGAAGTGCCACAATTCCGTTATGTCAAAGATGGTAATATACATCTTTTGTGAGATGGCAAGCAGTGACGTTGGGAGTAATAGTACCAACATGTTGACCATGAAAGTGGTGCATACTAGATGCTAATTACAGGTAGAAATTCAGGTTTGGATTTTGTGTTGAGAATAACCAGGAGGCTATCAGCATTCACTGTCATTAAGGAGTTAATCAGGCATCCACTTCTTGCACTTGCATACACAGTTAAGTGCAGAAATCGGCAGATTGCTGCTTGAGTTGCCGTGCTCCTCCACAAGTTTCACTACACCAGCACCTTGCCGAGAGATTCAGCATTAAAATACATGAAGGCAAGAAATTGAAGTACTTACCCACTAGTTACCCGCTAAACACTTCAGAAAAAAGTAGGGCATATGTATTTAGGTATAAATTACTTTTTAACAGTGTAGTATGTCTTGGTTATTGCGAAACAACCTCTCCAGTGGTTAAAATTTCTCATTCCTTCACATTTTAATTATTGTTAGAGATTCTATAAAAATTAAAATTTGTTTACTTTTTCTTTCGCTCTCTTCCTCCCACCTTTCTTTCTCTCTCTTTCTTTCAGTTTCTTTATATGATTTTACATTGAACTAAATATTTTAATTTAAGTTTGCTGCTTTAGACTCTGCAGACTGAAATTTAATCTCAAAAAAATTGGTGGGTTTAGGTCAGGTGGTGGGGCTGGGGGTGTTAATATCTCAAAAATCTGTTTCTCGACCCTAAACCACCTCCAACCCTCTTATTTCTGGCTTTAACTGAGGCTGGAAATTGGGCAGGTGACCAACCTGATTCGAGAAGGCGGGTTGGAACTTTAAGTATAATGATGAGGCTGTGAGCCTCATTGTCATGCATGCTTTAAACTTTAACTGCTGTCGGTTGGGTTTCCTGAGCATCAGAAAACTCAACAACCTCTTTGAAGCCAGGGGAGGTGGTGGCGTAGTGATAATGTCACTGGCCTAGTAATTCAGAGACCCAGGCTAATGCTCCGGGGATATTGGTTTGAATCCCACCATGGCAGATGGTGAAATTTGAATTCAATTAAATCTGGAATTAAAAGCTAGTCTAATGGCGATCATGAAACCATTGTCGATTTGTTGTAAAAAAAACATCTGGTTCACTAATGTCCTTTAGGAAAGGAAATCTGCCATCCTTACCCAGTCTGGCCTACATGTGACTCCAGACACACAGCAATGTGGTTGACTCTTAAATGCCCTCTGAAATGGCCTAGCAAGTCACTCAGTTCAAGGGCAATTAGGGATGGGCAGTAAATGCTGGCCTAACCAGCGACGCCCGCATCCCATGAACAAATAAAATAAACTTGGTAGTTTCAGTAGGCAAGTGCCTTCAAATCTACCTCTTGGATCTAGAGCCTGGTTACCTGACCCAAACTCGATGGGACCCGACGACGTGTGGCGGGTTCAGATCGGGTCGGGTCAGACCGGGTCGGACAGAGTGATAGCCAGGACGTTAGGGTGGGAAACATTCTGCACTAGTCTGCAGTGAGCGATTCCATTGAAGGAAGGGCATAACCTCTATAATATAACCAACTTTATTCTGGTGATCGGGTCAGGTGCGGGAAAAAATTAAAGGACTCGGGCCAGGTCGGGCTCGGGTCGGATGTGGTTCTGTCGGGTTCAGGTCGGGTTTCATTTGCAGACCCGAGCAGGCCTTTACTTGGATCCAGGTGCCTGCTTGAGAAATGTCCAGGATTGGGGTCCCCTACACACCTCCTCCAATGACCTTACCCCATTGAGGCCTTCAACCTCACCTCCCGAGGCCTCTGACCTGCCCACCTAATTGACACCACTGCCTTCCCCCACCGCCCACCCCCCCCCCCACCCCCCAATATCCCCCAACCCCCTGTAAGGCCCCTGTCCTTTTCAATTTCTCCCTGTGGGTCAGGTTAGTTAAAATTCTGCCCTACATGTCCTATTGAGGATTCTGCAATTTGATTACATGAGGAGGTCCCAGATCCCCTGTGGAGGACACTGTACAAAAGGATCTCTAATCATCGTAAGGTTCCATGCAAAAGCCCACAAAAAGTCTGTGGGCAGCAGAGCGCAGTTCCTTCGCAGGGTGCAAAATCCAAGCCATTGAGTGCAGACAAAGCATTCCCCCACAGAGAGTGAAATTTAGTTGGCAGGTCACCCCTAGGCTGTCTTAACAGACAGTCACAGAGAGAAGTTGACAGATATCAGACAGAAATGCACTTGCCTGGCATAGTACCCAGAGAATGGTGTGTGGCATGGCTGCCGTGAGCAATCTAATGAAGGGGGAAAAGTAATTCATTCCTGATCATTTTTACATGTCTTCGAAATTCCTAAACCCTTACTAATAAACATCTAATGAAAATTCCAGAACAGAGCTTGGGACTATACTGAATGGTTTTGCACAGCAATTTCACTGCATAATGTGTGCAACATCGCTCAAATCCCACTACATTTCTGGACAATAAGTAATGCCCCATTGAATAATTTTAATCCAAAGCACTGATACAAAACATGTTCTCAGGAGATTTCCTTCTCATATTACAATTCATGTGTCCGTTGAAACCAATCTTCCAAACAGTAATTCTATATTCAAGGACTGAAGTTATTTTTTTCTTAGTGCCACACTGTCCCGCATGGATAGATCTTTCAAGCTTGACTAGTTTCTGTATGTTGCTGTGCATGTGATAATTTCATAATATCACTGTATTGTGCACACATTTGTATCCTGGAGCAGTGGTTGCATAACCTGGATTTACTAATTCCCTTATGTTTATGTAGTGCAAGTTGGCTGATATGCATTCTGTCAATTCTGTTTTGAGTAAATTTGGTGATCCTGCATAGCAATTGTCAATGTTGGATGCATGTCTCAAGTTGTTGAGACTTGCATTGCAACATCAGACTCCTAGCAAGTAGCTTTTATGCCAAAATAGCTGCCGTGTTTATCTACGTAACAGCAGTAATTGGATGCAAAATGCTTTGGAATGTGCTAAGGACATGATAAGGCACAATAAAAGTGCAACTTCTATTTCTTTTTCATTCTTTCCATTTCAGTTAGTGTGTGTATACAAAACTTTAAATGGCAGTGGAATTGTGGAGCCCTGACACACGGATCTGTGCCAATGCATGCATGTCAGGGTGCTTCTTCATCCACAGAAGGACGTGGAAGAGACTTAACCTGTGATGTGTTTGAATATCTTTTAATTGCAGTATTGATTAAAACCTAAACCAGCTTATTCCCGGAAATGTGACTTAACTGGAGGAAGGCTGCAAAAGGGTGGAGAAAAGGCCTGATTCCTTGTTTTTAGCATAGCACTTACCAAGCATTTTAAGCAGAAGAGAAAAATAGGGACAGGAAAATAAAATTGAAATGAGAAGAGAGATCACATTTGTTTCCAACTAAAGGTCTTATCCACTGAACTGGCAGCATGGTAAATGGTCAATAATTTCCACTGCCCCCTGCTAAAATTCTGATAAGTCCAAGCTTTGGGTTGGATTTGACATTCTTTCCCAGTTAAATGTGTCTGTCTTATTTTCTGTCTTCCCTTGTGAACAAAGGTATTTGCAGCTAATATCCAGACTGTGAAAAAAAACAATGAACACAATCTGCAACCATATGTTTTGCACTGACACAGTAAGACAGCATTTCAAAATAAAATAACCAGACATATTGTGTGTCGCACAGCTTTTATCATCTGATAGCCTCATCCAAAGATAATTCTAGTTGGCATTTCCACACATGGAGCCCCACTTTTCTTGATTAAATGTTCAGACTATTTCTGGTGTTAATTTAATCTTTTGAGTTGGGGGCCGGAATGGGGTTTGGTGGTGGGGAGGTGGTAGAGGGAAACCAACTTTGGCTTTTTTTTTTAATGATTAGCCTTCAAGCTGTGTAATATCCTTTTTGTAAAAGAGTTTTCTGGTTAGTTTTAGTGGTTCAAGAATCAACTAAGTAGATCTTTGTCTACTGAGTCAAGGTTATGTAATCACTGAATGGCAGTAAAAATCTAGGTAATGTTTAGAAGATTTATAAATTTTTAATGCTGTTTAATTTTTACCAAGTGTTTCATTGTTAAAAAGCCCAGGAAAAGGATTAAAGTAATTTGTACAGTTATTAAAAAAAGTATCTAGTGATCTAGGAAAAAGGTAAAACTGTGCAATGGTCCATTATGATCACCTTCAGTGATGTCCAACTTGTTTGTTATTAAAGTACTAATGCTATAAAAATGCTGATGCTTTAACTGGTGTTCTGATCGAACTCATTACTGCAGATAATTCCTCGAAGCAGCACCAAGGATTATCCAAATGTTTTTTCTGAACAAATTTCCAGTGTGCGGAGTGAGAACAATTGAAATTGATAAATAGGGTTCAAATATAATTTATGCAGCTTCCTCTCAGAATAGCTGGTGTGGCTTGTTTTCATTCAGAGATGTTTGAATTACAATTTCAGATCTATGTTTCAATGTTCTAACCAGGACTTCTGAATTATTGGAAGTAGCAAGTTTACATACAAACTTCAAAAATCCTCTCTTTTATTGTTTGAGGCTGATTTGCTCCAAATGTTATGAAACTGATTCTACACATATGTCTGCAGAAGACAGTGTTTGGCCTGAAAGTCAATAGCTGTTTTTGTATGGTGTCAGGAGAAGACCAAAATGCGACTTTCACTTGCATTTAAAGCAATATATGCATTCATATGCTGCCTAAAATATAGAAAAAAATGCCCCAAAGCCTTTCAACAAATGGACAAGCTTGAGAAGGACATATTATTAAAGGTGTCCAAGAGAGCATTGAAGTAGTTGAGGCTAAGAAAAATAAAAGAAAGCGCCTTTTAGGAACTTGGGATTTCCTAAAGCGCTTTACAGCCAATTGAGCACTTTTTTGGGATAGTAACGTTGTAATGTAGGGAATGAGACAGCTATTTTGTGCACTGCATGATCAGATCATTTGTTTTTAGGGTTTGAGGGATAAATATTGCCTCGGAGTAAGGGGAGAACTCTCACCTTCTTTGTCTAACAGTGCCTTGGGATCTTTTACATTCGCCTGAGAGAGCAGATAGGGCATCAGTTTAACATCTCATCTGAAAGATGACACCTCCAACAATGGTACTGTGCTATAGTGACAGCTTGGATTATCTGCTCAATTCCTTGAAATCATCCCTCTGCCCCAAATACAGCACATTTTTGATTTTGGCTGATGGTTGTGCAATATTTTATATAAATCAGTTAGGACATGTTAGAGATGCAACTTAGATGTTTGTCTGTTCTCTTGCCTGTCCTCCTTGTGTTTTGGCCTTAATCCCAAGATAGTAGAATGGGACAGGAAGGAACATTCCCTTCTATCAGATCTTTTATCATGCCCATGATTATAATGGAGGTGCAGGAGCTTGGTATTTCTCAAATGATCTGAAGCAGAAGTGATTTGCTGGTGGAAGTGCTGTAACCTCAAAGGCTGAAGTTGTTTGAACCTCTGCCAGGGAGTTGAGGGTTTGTGATAATTACCGGAAGTGCTTTAGGAGAGAAAATCTTCTGGGTTACACACACTATACTGAGATGAGATGCTTGTTAATACTGTGCTGAATTGTATTGTTGGGATAGAAGATCAGCTCAAAAATTAAGTGGGGATAAGGCTTAATTTTCTAATGGTGTATTCTAAATGTAACCTACATTGTTGCAGTTGATAAGTGACTGAAGGGTGTAAACCATCAGTTTTTATTGGGCACTTTTGAGGCTTTTATATAAACTTAAAGAGCTTTTTTTATTGTCTAAAGATCAAGGGACAATTTGTTTCTGTTAATGTTTTTTGAGATGAAGAACATAGACCAGTCATAGACCACAGATTGTAGAATGGATGTTCAGATTAAATATTGGGATCTGCTTATTGTTGTAGCATTTTACAGCATGTTGTCTCTGCAGCCCAGAAAGAAGGCTCATGTGAAATGTAACCAGACTCTTATTTGCTGGAATCTTGAATTGAGATGAATGTATAGCCACTTTGTCAAGAAAAGGTAACAATTGGATTAGGGTTCTTCTTCAGTCAAAATTTCTATATAACTGGCGTGATAGATTAAAATCTTATGTTTTAATTGATACTTCAGACTTGCTATTGTTTTCAGTCCGATCCCAGCTTTGTGTAATCTTTATTAATTTCAGCTTGGCTGCAGAGCGTTGCATATTTTGATATACATTTGACAGCTGCCGTCTTCAGCATTCCTACTTGTCTCTTTTTAATATATAGGATCTTTTGCTTTTTTTATTCAAACATGTTGGTCACAATGTTGCATAAGAATTTTGATACTTCTAAACCAAATTTATACTGTGTTAATTTTTTAACATTATTTTACGAAAATTAAACTATTGAAACAGATGAACTTTAGCTGCAGTCAGGCTGTTTAAGAGCTGGTTGCTTTAATTTCTATTGACCAAAACTAATCCTGCCATCCTTTTATTTGTGTTTCAATTCATTTCTATCATATTGAGTGTTGAAAGTCAAAACTGTATGAAATTAGTAAATTTTAAATATTGCAGTCAAATAATGCTTTTGGTGAACAATGGCAGGTTTCCAATCTGGTCAAGTCAGATTAATTTATTTCAGAAGGAATGGGTCAGACTTGCAATCATTTATTGGCTTTCTTCAGATCTGGATTATATAGATTCTAGTAACTATTTGTAAATCTTTTTGGTAAATGACATTGTGTATGATGTGGCCTTTCTCATATTAACTTTTGCTCTTCTCTGGGCATGCGTTGCATATGCAGTGAATGGGGTAGAGATTCTGCTTTGAGCAGAATCAGTATGCTCGTGTTGAAAAGTGTTTTCTTCCCCTTGAGTTTCTGCTCAAGCTCATTTGCATATCACTGAATGCAAAATCTGCCGTGAACCAGCACAATTGGGCAGTGTTTTAAAATATTTTTAAAAGAATTCTTTAAAAATATTCTTTTTATTTAAGAGTGGTAACTAGGTGTAGTTGGATTAATACAGCAGAAAATGGGTTGATCCCCAAAAAGACACATTTTTAATCACAGTTACTGAAAATGACATATATATATATATATAGAAGCATTTCCTAATTATATTGGGGTACAGTCATCAGTTTCTTAAATTCAAAAAAATTATATACAAAAGCTTTTTAAATGTTCCAATTAGTGCCCTCGAACACAAAAGAACCAGCTTAACTTTTAAAGCCTCCTCAAAGGCCGACAAATGAATGCAACTAGTGGAAGCTCCCAATGATGATTAGTTCCTTTTGTGGGGAGGGCCTTCTTTTAGTGCAGTGGCCTGGATTTTGTGAGCGAAATGACGCCGAAACTGTTGGTGTTTGCCATTATTGTAACTGTGAAACTGACAGCAACTTCTGGTGTCTGAACACGTGCAGCTAAATGCAGAAATCCAGAACTGCTGTCAGTGAGTCCCTGTTTTACCACAGGGTGGGCTGTTGAAGGTCCCGCAAAGGATATCTTTAGAAATTACCTGATTTGAAATAAACTTCCACTTTTATGCTATGAATCTCACTGTAAAAAGCCTTGAAAAAGTTATGCCTTTATGAATGAGGTGTAACTGGGTTTTAATGGTGTATGGCAACAACAACTTATATAGCACCTTAAGTGAAATAGAACATCAAAAGGCACTTCACGGGAGCATTATAAAACAAAATATGACACCGAGCCACATAAGGAGATATTAGGTCAGATGACCAAAAGAATTTTTGATGACCTCAGGTTTTTGGAGGGTTGAATTTGGGAGACCAGCCAGGAGTGCATCGGAATAGTCAAGTCTAAAAGTAACAAAGGCATGGATGAGGGTTTCAGCGGCAGATGAGCTGAGATGGGCAATGTTACGGAGGTGGAAATAGGTGGTCTTAGTGATGGTGCGAATATGTAGTTTGAAGTTCATCTCAGGGTCAAATATGACACCAAGGTTGCGATCAGACTGGTTTTGTCTCAGGCTGTTGCCAGGGAGAGGGATGGAGTTGGCAGCTAGGAAATGGAGTTTGGAGCAGGGACAGAAAACAATGGCTTCAGTCCTCCCAATTTTTAATTGGAGGAAATTTCTGTTCATCCTGTACTGGATGTCGGATAAGCAGTCTGATAATTTAGTGACAGTGGAGGAGTCGAGAGAGGTGGTAGTAAGGTAGAGTTGGGTGTCGTCAGCGTACATGCGAAAACTAACTCTGCTTTCAGTTGATGTCGCTGAGGGGCAGCATATAGATCAGAAATAGGAAGGGCCAGAGGTAACAGTGTGGGAGCAGGAAGAGTAGTCTGAATGGTTTGTTCTGTGGGCCTACACCTTTGAGAAACTGGATTGAGCGTGATAAAGCTCATTTCACATTATGCTATGTAAATGGGATAGATGGCACAACACTATTTTGATAGAAATTTTTCCACAGTTTTGGCAGTTTCGGATATTGCAACACTAATTGAATTTGCTGAAAATAGAGACATGTTGAAGCTTTTTGTCTTGCACTCATCAGGACAATCGCAAGAATAATCAATGTAAGGGAAAACAGCAACTTATACTGCATGAGAAGAGAGTGTTGATTGGTTGGCAAGTGAACTCTGGTAGAGGTGTTGCCATGGTGAATGCACCAGTTTTACGGTGACTGACAGTTAACTGCCAAGCTTTGTTTAAAATTTAAACCAGGCAGCTTGACTGGTCAAGGCATTGCCCTGAGGAATGAACCAGCGAATGAGCATTTGTAACATCCTATATAATTCTGTCCGCGTTACCTCGACTACAGATGTTGAGGTAACAGGCCTATAATTTACAGGTTCATGTATAACTGTGTATTTTGAATATCAGGTGTAGTTATCCACTCGGCCTCAGGTACAGCTGCTCTCTTCAGAGCTTCTAAAATCACTAACCAGAGTCCCACTTACTTATGTGTCACTTTAGGACTTGTGCTAAAATTGCATACATAACGTTCATTGTATTCCAAAAGTAATTCATTGTGTGTAAAGCATTTTGACACACTCTGTAATAAGGTTTCATATAAATTTAATTGCAATCTTGTGGTAATTCCAAGGCATATATTGAACTAAACAAAGCAAAATGGTACTTTATATTAAGTGACTTTAAATTGTCAGTAGATTTTTACTAACTCCCTTTCTCATAAAAGGCATCATTTGATTTAACTTATGATGAACTGTTTGTTTACAGCAAATGTTATCTTAAACTTTGTTGGCTTATACCTGTTTTAGTATTTCAGATTCTAAACCTAATAAGCAAATTTCAGAGTTGCTTCAGATCAGTGAGTCTCCAAGCTTAAAGCTGAAGCAAATCTCTCTAACCTGTTTTAGCATTGTTTTTTTTATATAAGAGTGGGTCTCAAATAGTTTTGTGATTTTTTTTTTTCTTCTTATCTTTCTCAGCAGTGATATTCCATGGATTGTTATCACTACAATCATTTTGAGGGAAATCCAAAACAAATGGTGATTATATTTATCTCGCACTATTATGAGAAGCCCTAGGCAAAGGATTAGATGGAATAACCTTCCTCTGACTGTTGCATAATAATCATAGTAGTTTCTTAATATATTGTCAGACACAAGTCTTAGTTGAGTCCAGGGAGATGAATTCCCTGCCATTTTTAAATACAATTTTCAAAAAGCCTGGACATTAAATATTTAAACTTAACCAGTGAAGGGAACTTAATTTCTGGTTAACTCTTCCAGCAATTGAATATGCTGTTTTCTCATGAGAAAAAATTAATAAATAATGTAGGTTTCTGGTGGATTCACATTTTTCTAGGTTCTGTTATTCCAGATTTGGATTGTGTCTCAAAAATGCATTGTGATCTTAACAATGAATAACCTATACTGTATCACAAGGATTAAGTATAGGTTATTCACTCTAATAGGGACATGGATATCACACACATTAACATATATTAATGCCATTTATTTTTAACTGTAACATTCATAACAAAACAAAGAACTTGCATTTCTATAGTGCTTTTCACATCCACTTATAACCGTGGCATTACTTTTGAAGTGTAGTAGGCAAATGCAGCATCCAATTTTGTGCTGAGCAAGGTCATGTGCAAACAATGTGTTTTGATAGTGATAGAACCTGGGGACCATTTACGTCCACCAGACAGAACCCCAATTTAACATGCCATTGTAAAGACAGCACCGCTGGCATTGTAAAGCTCCCTTAGTACTATACTGAGCTGTTGACTAGAATATATTGGCACCTTGTCACAAAAAGAAAGAGAGATTTGCGTTTATATTGTGCCCATCATGAACACTAGACATCCCAAAGTATTTTACAGCCAATGAAGTACTTTTGAAGTATAGCTATCGTTGTAGGAATTGCAGCAGCCAATTTATGCACACCAAGCACCCACAAACAGCAATGTAATAATGTCCCGATATTGATGAGGGATAAATATTGGCAGGTTCACCAGGGATATCTTCTGTGCTCTTGCTGAAATAGTGCCATGAGATATTTTACGTCCACTTGAGAGGGCAGACTGGGCCTTGGTTTAACGTCTCATATGAAAGACGGCACCTCCAACAGTGCAACACTCCCTCAGTACTACACTGGACTGGAGTGGGACTTGAACCCACAACCTTGTGATTCAGAGGAGAGAGTGCTACCAATTCAGCTACTGACACTCAGAACATATTGGAAGTTCCTACATTACCTAACTCAACCCTACCTTTTGTGAGCGACATTAGCCTTCTGCCCTCTTCTGTCTTCCAACTCTGGTTTTGTGTGCATCGCCTCTTCCCTTCTCACGACCGATGGTGACAGAGAGTTGATCTGCCTCAGCCCTTCATAGAGTCATTTACAGCACAGAAGGAGGCCATTTGGCCTATCGAGTCCATGCTGGCTGTTCACAGAGCTATGCAGTCAGTCCCATTCCCCGGCTCAATCCCCATAGCCCTGCAAGTCTATTTCCCTCAGGTTGCCATCCAACTTCCTCTTGAAGTCATTGATCATCTACCCTTCCAACACCCTTGTGGGCAGCAGGTTCCAGGTCATTATCAATCACTGTATAAAAACAAGTACTTCCTCATAGTCCCTCTGCATCTTTTGCCCAAAACTTTCAATCTGTGTCCCCTCGTCCTTGTATCATTTGTTAATGGGAACAGTTTATCCTTGTCTAACTTATCTAAGTCTGTCATAATCTTTTACATTTTGGACCTTCCTCACTAAACTGCATACTCCTCCTGCTCTCCTTAACTTTCAACAGTTTACTTAATACCCAGTTATTCAACAAAATTTACCATCCCATTTCCTAACTCTTCCAGTGGAGCTTCGTGTCTATTCCCTACTTGTTTTGAAAAGCACTTTGTACGTTTTTCTATATTTAAGGTGTTATTAAGAGAAAATTGCTATTGATTGGAGGCATTCAGTCAGCCTCGATTTCCTTTGACGTAGGGAAGTGAAAAGAAAACGTGTTCCTCAAACCTTGAAGTTCATGTGTGGGGCAGGGATCTTATTTTATACTTTGATCTCCCTCTCCCCATTTAAACAGATCCCCCAAAATTCACTGTCCAGACTTTGGTATATATAAGTCTCAGGAGGATGTCCATGCTCCTTAAATAAAAGTCCCCAGATTTCAAACTACGGAGCTGCCAATAAGTAGATGATAGACGCCATCAGGAGCAAAAGGAATGCTGAAACTTTAAATAAAGCAGTGCAGTACTTCACCGAGTGAAAGCTTCATTCTGCAATACCTTGTGAATGACCTGAAGTTTCAAGTGGACTAGGCAATTTTAAAGCGGAGCGAAAGAATTAAAAATTCTGACAAGGACAGTACAGGCAGAAGTAAGTTTGAAAGGAACGCGCCTGACAGAAGTTGAAGTTAAAAGTCAAAGGGGAGCAGCAGAGAGATGCTAAAATGAAAAGGGAAGCCTTGGTGTGAGATCAGCCAAAATTACAATAGGGCACCCAGGGAAATTAAAAAAAAATAAAAGGGAATGTAAATTAGAGGGAAGCTTAAATTAAAAAGGAGAACCCAAGGGAAGTAGAATTGAAAACAGAGCACCTGAGAGAAATAAATTAAAAATTGAGCAGCTGAGAGAAAATAATGTTGAGAGAGAGAGAGCAAACAGGATACAGAAGCTTAGAGAGACATAGATGAATCAGAGACAAGGAATCAACAGACACTGGAGGCCGACAAAAGGAGGCAAATCTCTTTTGAGTCGTATATACCTGAATGCTAGACACAATTAAAGATGCCAGAATTGGAGGCTATTGTGGCAACAGGGAACTACCCCGTGTAGTTGAAATATCCGAAATATGACTTAAATCCAGAGGATGGCAACAAATGGAACATTGCAGGGGTATTGAGCATTCAGAAAAGATGGAAGGAACAGCAATCAAGGTTGTGTAGCTCTATATGTCAGGGACTCCTCAGAGGTAAATGATGTGATCCTTTGGAAGCAAAAAGCTGCATAATGAGCTACTCTAGTTAGATATATTTAATGCAAAAACATCCAAGCTAACAGAAGAGTAAGCTAGAGACCACCAACTCAGCATAAAATGAAGGCAATTTGATCAACCGAAAGATAGGAAGGATATGTAAGAACAAGAAAGTTATTTCAATGGGTGACTTCAAACAACCAAATACAAATTGGGAAAATTTAAAATGGAGTTCATATGTGCAATGTTTGATTGCTTCATGGCATATTGCATCAAGGAGACAACAGGAGGTAGTGCTCTTTTGCTACATATTTGTTAATGGTCCAGATAATGAGCCCGGCCAGGTGGTCGAAGTTTCAGTTGGGGAGCAATTTGGGGACAGTGACCATAATTCCATAAGTTTTAAGGTACTTGTGGATAAGGATAAGAGTAGCCCTTGGGTGAAGGTGCTAAATTGGGTCAAAGCTAATTATAACAATATTAGGCAGGAACTGAAGAATTTAGATTGGGGGCGGCTGTTTTGAGGGTAAATCAACATCTGACGTGGGAGTCTTTCAAACGTCAGTTGATTAGAATCCAGGACCAGCATGTTCCTGTGAGGAAGAAGAATAAGGTTGGCAAGTTTCGGGAACCTTGGATAACGCGGGATATTGTGAGCTGAGTCAAAAAGAAAAAGGAAGCATTCGTAAGGGCTGGAAGGCTATTCCCTTGAGGAATATAAAGACAGTAGGAAGGAACTTAAGCAAGGAGTCAGGAAGGCTAAAAGGGGTCATGAAAAGTCATTGGCAAACAGGATTAAGGAAAATCCCAAGGCTTTTTATACGTATATAAAGAGCAAGAGGGTAACTAGGGAAAGGGTTGGCCCACTCAAGGACAGAGAAGGGAATCTATGTGTGGAGCCAGAGGAAATGGGCGAGGTACTAAATGAGTACTTTGCATCAGTATTCACCAAAGAGAAGGACTTGGTGGATGATGAGCCTAGGGAAGCGAGTGTAGATAGTCTCAGTCATCTCATTATCAAAAAGGAGGAAGTGTTGTGTGTCTTGCAAAGCATTAAGGTAGATAAGTCCCCAGGGCCTGATGGGATCTACCCCAGAATACTGAGGGAGGCAAGGGAAGAAATTGCTGGGGCCTTGACAGAAATCTTTGCATCCTCATTGGCTACAGGTGAGGTCCCAGAGGACTGGAGAATAGCCAATGTTGTTCCTTTTGTTTAAGAAGGGTAGCAAGGATAATCTAGGAAATTATAGGCCGGTGAGCCTTACGTCAGTGGTAGGGAAATTATTAGAGAGGATTCTTCGGGACAGGATTTACTCCCATTTGGAAACAAACGAACTGATTAGCAAGAGGCAGCATGGTTTTGTGAAGGGGAGGTCGTGTCTCACTAATTTGATTGAGTTTTTTGAGGAAGTGACAAAGATGATTGATGAAGGAAGGGCAGTAGATGTTATCTCTATGGACTTGATTAAAGCCTTTGACAAGGTCCCTCATGGCAGACTGGTACAAAAGGTGAAGTCACACGGGATCAGAGGTGAACTGACAAGATGGATACAGAACTGGCTTAGTCATAGAAGACAGAGGGTAGCAGTGGAAGGGTGCTCTTCTGAATGGAGGGATGTGACTAGTGGTGTTCCGCAGGGATCAGTGCTGGGACCTTTGCTCTTTGTAGTATATATAAATGATTTGGAGGAAAATATAGCTGGTCTGATTAGTAAGTTTGCGGACGACACAAAGGTTGGTGGAGTTGCGGATAGTGATGAGGATTGTCAGAGGATACAGCAGGATATAGATCGGTTGGAGACTTGGGCGGAGAAATGGCAGATGGAGTTTAATCCGGACAAATGTGAGATAATGCATTTTGGAAGGTCTAATGCAGGTGGGAAGTATACAGTAAATGACAGAACCCTTAGGAGTATTGACAGGCAGAGAGATCTGGGCGTATACGTCCACAGGTCACTGAAAGTGGCAACGCAGGTGGATAAGGTAGTCAAGAAGGCATACGGCATGCTTGCCTTCATCGGTCGGGGCATAGAGTATAAAAATTGGCAAGTGATGCTGCAGCTGTACAGAACTTTAGTTAGGCCACACTTAGAATATTGCGTGCAATTCTGGTCGCCACACTACCAGAAGGACGTGGAGGCTTTGGAGAGGGTACAGAAGAGGTTTACCAGGATGTTGCCTGGTCTGAAGGGCATTAGCTATGAGGAGAGGTTGGATAAACTCGGATTGTTTTCACTGGAACGACGGAGGTGGAGGGGCGACATGATAGAGGTTTACAAAGTTATGAGCGGCATGGACAGAGTGGATAGTCAGAAGCTTTTTCCCAGGGTGGAAGAGTCAGTTACTTGGGGACATAGGTTTAAGGTGAGAGGGTCAAAGTTTAGAGGGGATGTGCGAGGCAAGTTCTTTACACAGAGGGTGGTGAGTGCCTGGAACTTGCTGCCGGGGGAGGTGGTGGAAGCAGGTACGATAGCAACGTTTAAGAGGCATCTTGACAAATACATGAATAGGATGGGAATAGAGGGATATGGTCCCCAGAAGTGCAGAAGGTTTTAGTTTAGGCAGGCATCAAGATCGGTGCAGGCTTGGAGGGCCGAATGGCCGGTTCCTGTGCTGTACTGTTCTTTGTTCTATAACACACAGAAAATGGAAATTGTGGCACCTCTGGGGGACAGAGAACATGAAGTAATTGAACTCATCATGATCTGGGATTCAAAATATCAAGGACCAGGATCCAGTTATATAACTTTGAAAGGGCAATATTCAAGATATCAGGGAACATTTTAAACAAATTGGTTGGGACATGTTTTTCGACAGAAATTCACAGAGAACAAATGGAACACCTTTTTAAGACCTAATGTTGAACTTGCAAGATAAATACACACCTTAAATGAACAAACTACACCAATGTGGCCCTAAATAGATGGGGCGGCACAGTGGCGCAGTGGTTAGCACCGCAGCCTCACAGCTCCAGGGACCTGGGTTCGATTCCGGGTACTGCCTGTGTGGAGTTTGCAAGTTCTCCCTGTGTCTGCGTGGGTTTTCTCCGGGTGCTCCGGTTTCCTCCCACAAGCCAAAAGACTTGCAGGTTGATAGGTAAATTGGCCATTATAAATTGTCACTAGTATAGGTAGGTGGTAGGGAAATATAGGGACAGGTGGGGATGTTTGGTAGGAATATGGGATTAGTGTAGGATTAGTATAAATGGGTGGTTGATGTTCGGCACAGACTCGGTGGGCCGAAGGGCCTGTTTCAGTGCTGTATCTCTAATCTAATCTAATCTAAGATATAAATTGAAGGCAAAATAAAGAGGGGAAAGTGACCTCTATAAATCCTGTGGAGAGAAAGGGGAGGACATTCATTGGACTAATTATAGGAACAAGAAGAAACATATTAAAAGGGTGTTCAGAGGGGCAGCGAGAGATATAGGGGCAAAAAAATCAGTCAATAGAGGCAAAACATTGCAGAAAGACATTTTATCAGTGTTTCTACAATAAGACAGCAGTCAGAAGAGTGGTGAGAGCCATAAAAAAAGTTAATGGGCTTGAAACATAGGATGAGCACAAGATTATTTCCGTTAGTACTTAAGGAATGGTATGAACAACATACCTTCACCGAATTGAGATAACAAAGCCAAAATTAATAACTTGGAGATGAATGAAATAGAAATATGAGACAAGCTAAAAGAGGCCAAAACAACTAAATTTCCAGAAGCAATAAAAGAGGCCAGGGAGAAGATTTGTAAGGCATTGACCATCATCCTTATAATTTGTTATTGGACACTGAGGCACCAGTAGATTGGAAACAGGCTAACATGGCACACATATTCAAAAAAAATGACAAGAAAAGTAATGGCCATTAGCCTCGCTTCAATTCTATGTAAAATAATGACATTTTTATGAGGCAAATTAATATATTTACAAAAATAACATAGGAAACAGCAGTCAACATGGATGCAAAAGGAGATGATCATGCCTGACAAACTACCTTGATTTCTTTGTGAAATTAGCAACTGAACTGGGCTATGGAAAACCCTACAATGTGGTCTACCATAAAATCCCAAATGCTTTTGACAAAGTTCCATACCAAAGCTTTGGTGATCCAAGGTAAATTTCAGTAACAGGCTTGAAGGGTAGAGAACAATAAGCATGCAGGTGCAACAGGTGGTAAAAAAGGCAAATGGTATGTTGGCCTTCATAGCAAGAGGATTCGAGTACAGAAGCTGGGATGTCTTGTTGTAATTATACAGGGCCTTGGTGAGGCCACACCTGGAATATTGTGTGCAGTTTTGGTCTCCTTATCTGAGGAAGGATGTTCTTGCTATAGAGGGAGTGCAGTGAAGGTTTACCAGACTGAGTCCTGGGATGGCGGGACTGACGTATGAGAGATTGAGTCGGTTAGGATTATTTTCGCTGGAGTTCAGAAGAGTGAGGGGGGATCTCTTAGAAACCTATAAAATTCTAACAGGACTTGACAGGGTAGATGCAGGAAGGATGTTGCCGATGGTGGGGGAGTCTAGAACCAGGGGTCATAGTCTAAGGATATGGGGCAAACCTTTCAGAACTGAGATGAGGAGAAATTTCTTCACCCAGAGAGTGGTGAGCCTGTGGATTCGCTACCACAGAAAGCAGTTGAGGGCAAAACATTGTATGTTTTCAAAAAGGAGTTAGATATCGCTCTTGGGTCTAAAGGGATCAAAGGGTATGGGGCAAAAGCGGGAACAGGCTACTGAGTTGGATGATCAGCCATGATCATAATGAATGGCAGAGCAGGCTCGAAGGGCCAAATGGCCTACTCCTGCTCCTATTTTCTATGTTTCTCTGTAACAATGCTATTTGTTAGTGGAGCTATATCTGGAGTGGGGGTGGAACTGAGTGGGATTGGTGTTAGGACCACTACTGTTTCTAGTGTACAGCAATTATTTTTTTCCCCATTCGTTCATGGGATGTGGACATTGCTGGTAAGGCCAGCATTTGTTGCCCATTCCTAAATGCCATGAGAAGGTGGTGGTGAGCCTTCTTGAACCACTGCAGTCCTTGTGTAGGCATACCTACATAGCTGTTGGGGAGTGAGTTCGAGGATTTTTACCCAGCGACAATGAAGGAACGACGATATATTTCCTAGTCAGCATGCTGTGTGGCTTGGAGGCAATTTCGCAGCTGGTGGTATTCCCATGCACCCACTGCCCTTGTTCTTCTAGGTGTTCGAGGTTGCGGGTTTGGAAGGTGCTGTCGAGGGAGCCTTGGTGAATTGCTGCAGTTCATCTTGTAGCTGGTACACACTGCAGCCAGTGCTGGTGGTGGAGGGATTGAATGTTTAAGGTGGGAAGCCAATCAAGAAATTCCATGCAGCTTTCTTAGATTTACAGATGATGTCAAACTAACCGGACAGATGAAATGCAGAAATAAACTCAAATAACAAAATGAGTTGAATAAAGTATGTAAATGGAAGATCAAATTTAATGTTTGTGTGTGTGTAAAATACAGCACATAGGATGAAATAATGGTTGACACTTATTCCATCAATCGTGTTGAAAGCACTAATGTTGAAGCTGAAAGAGAACAAATAGTCTTGGTGAATTCAACATACCCAACCAGTAGAGAGCAAAAACCATTGTATAGTTTAAGGGAAAAATAGATAAATATTTGAAGCTGATGAATAGGGGAGAGACAGGTCAGTGGGAATTGTTTTGGACTGTTCTAGTGAAGAGCCAAGGACTCTGCTCCTGAGCTGTGAACTTGTACTGGTTCTAATTATTCTTTGCTGTTTTAGGGCAATGCAAATAAAAAAGAGTTATGTTTTTGAATCATGTGGCCCAGAATCATCGCTCATCTGAAGGGATATCATCACACAATATTAACCTGTTGATATCTTTGTACTGCCTGTGAATAGCAGGCTGACTTAACAAAATCTGCTTTAATGGATTTGAGAATGAAACCAGGACCCTGCTAGATTCAAACATGGAGGTTAATATAATTGAGAGATAATTCTGTATTTTCTGTTAAATTTAAATCCTTGTAATCTGTAAGGAACCATTGACATTTATATGTGATCTATGTGTGTCATCATCTACTTTGAAGCTACAAAAGATAGATGAGTATTTTCTAAATGATGAGAAGCTAGGGAGAGTGAAGGAGCAGAGACATTTAGGGGTCCAAGTACAGAAATCACTCAAAGCTCGTGAACAGATGCAAAAAATATTAAAATGGCTAGTGGAATGTTGGTCTTTGTTTCATGGGAATTGGAATTTAGAGTTATGTTACAGTTATGTAAAGCTTTAGTTAGACCCCACTTACTGTACTGCATTCAGTTCTGGCACTGCACCTCAGGAATTATATATTGGCCTTGGATGGGGTGAAATGCAGGTTCACCAGAATGATAAACAGGGTAAAGTGGTTAAATTATGAGGACAGGTTGCACAAATTAGGCTTGTATTCCCTTGATTTTGAAAATTAGGGGTGATATAATTGAGGTGTTTAAAATGATTAAAGGATTTTATAGGGTAGGTATAGAGTAGCAATTTCCACTGGCAGGTGAGTCCAGAATAAAGGGCATAACCTTAAAATTAGAGCTAAGCTGTTCAGGGGTGATGTCAGGAAATACTTGTTCACGCAATGGGTAGTGGAAATCTAGCGCTTACTTCTCCCAATAAACTGTAGAATCTCTAGATCAATTGAAAATTTCAAAACTAAGATTGATAGATTTTTGTCAGGCAAGGGTTTTAATGGTTAAGGAACTGGGCTGTGTAGATGGGGTTAAGAGCAGCCATGATCTAATTCAATGGCAATGTTTCTCTCATTTTGCACATCAATATTCAATGCCTCGTGTAATGTTTTGCCTCTGACGCTACATATTTGTTTCACTAATAGATCAATCATCACCTTAGTAATTTCTCTCTGACTCTATTCATGAGAAGCAACCACTGTAGTCTACAAGGGGACAGACAGTGGAGGTGAAACTGGAAGTACATAGGGATCTTTGTTGATTGTGTACTAAGGCAAAGCGAACTTGGAATATTATAGATATCTGCAATTCACTCTGACCTTCAGTTGTTCTATACATAGCCAAGCCATGTATATGGCTTGGGCGGCACAGTGGCGCAATGGTTAGCACCGCAGCCTCACAGCTCCAGCGACCCGGGTTCAATTCTGAGTACTGCCTGTGCGGAGTTTGCAAGTTTTCCCTGTGTCTGCGTGGGTTTTCGCCGGGTGCTCCGGTTTCCTCCCACAGCCAAAGACTTGCAGGTTGATAGGTAAATTGGCCATTATAAATTGCTCCTAGTATAGGTAGGTGGTAGGGGAATATAGGGAAGGTGGGGATGTGGTAGGAATATGGGATTAGTGTAGGATTAGTATAAATGGGTGGTTGATGGTCAGCACAGACTCGGTGGGCCAAAGGGCCTGTTTCAGTGCCTTATCTCTAAATAAATAAATAAATGTGAAAGATACTTGCAATACATTACAGAAATTAGTTGCTGTAAAACTTCCTTTATGAAAAGGATAGGAATGGTTCCCTTGGGCTCTAACATATAGCAAATTTGATAAGGTCTGTAGAAGATTAATCCTTAAATTCCATTGGAATTTCTTTACAGCTGACAATTTGCAAACTGGAAGACTTTGGCTCGCTTGAGTTTTACTATAGTTTGCGATATGGAAAGAAGGGTAAAGTGTTACCATTTACAATCCAGGGCTAAAATATTGTTAGTGCTTTGGATGCACTTCTGTTACAAATGACCTTCCTTCAGGTTAGGATCATATGTAGCTGGAGTTCAAAGAAACCAAACTTGTGATGTGACTTATTTATTTCTGCTGCTATTTCCTTTACTTGCATGTATTTAGGATGTTTTGGTAACAGCTAATAGTCTGTCGGAGTCAAAATTTTCAACAGTTCTACCAAAATTCTTTGGCAGTCTGGATTTTAAAAAAATCAGTTGTCTCCAATGTTGGTCGACTGTAGAGCATCACTAGAGAAATAGATTTATGTAAATGTTGATCAAAGGGTATGCTGCATGAAAGGAACCTTCCACCTCAATTGTTACAGTTTCAAATATACCAGGTTTTGATTGGGAGCCCTGGGAGTCCTGAAACTAGTATTGACAGAAGTTATATTAAATATTTCATGAAAGAGGCAGCTTTCTTTTTAAATGGACCTCTGTTTTGTTTTAACTTTTTTTTTAAGGTGCCAGTGAAAATGTATCACCTGATTAAATTTTTGCAGTAACCCAAGAGCTTTTCTATAAAGTGGGCTGGCAGTAATGGTCAGATAGTGGTTTGCGCCTACTGTTTCCTTACATCGTAATCATGGATTGGTTATTGAAGGTCCACATTAGAGGGAGAGTCCCTTCCAATAGAAAGGGGAGAAAAGGATGATGAAAAGCCACCTAGGTCTTTCTTGCACATTCTAGGGCAATGTGCATTGGCAAATGCCTTCCAACAGGTTGCCTCCTTGCTTGCTTAGTGAGAAAATAGCATAGGAGGATCCTAAGTTGGAGAGATGGTTAATTAAGCAATGACAACAAATAGACAAAACTCTTTTTTGGAGAGAATTTGGGGTACTTGCAGCTAGATAATAACTAACAGTGTTTACATTTGTGAGATTGAGATGTATCAGTGATTTATGTCCCCGGATCCTTAGTATTTTGTTCCTCTAGATACAATACCAAGGATTCTAGGAAAATATCCTTTTGCAATGTAAACGTGGAATACGAAGCGCATAATTGCTTGGAGAGGCTTATTGCTGTTGCGTAAGATTTGGTAGCAAAGAGAAAACACTGCCTCGAGGGCGGGATGGTTACATGTGGAAAGAAAAGATTATTAAGCTCACCAGACATGACCTTGAAGTGGGAATCCAAAAGGCTGAATCTTCAGTCTGTAATGGAGGTGTAAGAGTGAATATGTGAAAGATGTATGATAGGCATTACTTTAGAGAGGGGATGGTGGTGGTGAAGTGGGAGTTCTGTCTCACATTGAGCAAGAATTCAAACAGTATGAAGCACACTGGTTGGTTGGTGTACAGTAGGTCTCCATGCAATTAAACAGCGCTAGAATGCATTCTTTTACTGTTGGGGGCGTGGGGGTGAGGGAGAGAGGAAACCAAACAATGATGTAAAAAATTGTAATACCTAATGACAGACTGGAGCAGTTCAAAAGTGCATCTTTAACTGGAACAGAAGGCTGCTTATTTTTTCTCACTATATTTCATTCTTGCATTTTAATGTTTAAAGAGTATTTGTGAAAACAGTCTTTCATCTCCAAAGCAGTTGCAATCCCAGTGGGAGGGCTGGGAGGATGAAAAGAAGAATTATATTTTCAAATGGGATTTAACTACCAATATGAAGCTCCCAACCCTAATAACAAATATTTGGTCAACTTTAATGCATTGAAATTCATGCATTTTTTAAGGAATTCTTTAGCTAGTATAATGAATGTATTTGTGGGTCCTGATCCATACTTTGCCAGCTGAAGTAAATCCACAGTCTGAAGAAAATTATTTTGAAAAATCCTTGCTATGATTAATTTAGATGGAAAATGCTCATATTTCTTTACAGAGCAATAAAAAGCCTTTTAACGTTTTGAGCAATTGGGGAGTTGCAATATATTACTATAAATAAACTGATCTCAAACTTTCCAAGTGTGTTTTGTTTCTGAGTAGAATTGGCTAAGGAGAGGAAGCAGTGTGCACCATGATAATGAACACTGGAAAACTAAAGCCCTACCATTGATGAGATAAAAGGTCATGCCTTGCTTTTCACTGTGTACAATGTTAAAAGATATTAAAACTCGTGCACATCCATTTAGCCCAGTTGAAACTTATCTTGGTGTCATGACTCTGTACCTTTTTGATAACATGCAGTAATAAGGTCATTGATATTTAAGAAAGTACACTAACTGGAAACAGTCCCACTCTGTTTCACTTTCACAAGGGAATTGCAATGACCATAATGTCAGTGTTTGCTAAGCTTGGAATTCCAGCTGGCTTCAAATTACACAAGTGCAAGACTTTTGGGCAATAAACACCGAGGGCCCCAGCCAAGCCAGTAATATCTAAACCATGAACAGGGAAACTGGGCTATTTGTTGTAAGAAAGAAAATATATTTATTTAGTGCCTTTCAGGGCCTCAAGATATCCCAAAATGCTTTACAGCTAATGAAATCCTTTTGAACAGTAGTCACTGTTGTAATGTAGGATACGCGACAGCCAATTTGCACATTGCCCTTCACTGATGTACCTGAAAGTCAATTCCAGGTGTTGCTCACTTGTGAAAATCCAAAAGTCTCTAGTCTGTTTGTCCAACTGCATGGGTTTTGTATAACTATGAGTCCACGTGGAAAACGAGCACAGCAGATGCACAATAAACTCACCAATTGATATGTCAACAGCAGCTATCCGTCTACTGGTACACTTTGTATATGTACAGGTTTTAGTCATCAACTAATATCATATGTAGAATATCCTTTCCCCCACAGTGCACTGTAGCCACCTAGGTTTAAGGACTATTTGTTCTTTTTCCCCTGCTGCTCTGCATTGTGGAAGTTGTCTGTAATAACATTCTGCAATTGGGAACTGACCCTCCTAACCCAGAAAATAATGGAAGCTGTGGACTCGATGGCCACAATCTGCCTGTATCCATCATTATAAGCTGAGGGAGCAGGGGTACCTTCTAGCTATTGAACAACATTCAGTGCTGGACTAATAAGCACTCCAAAACACAGTGTTTTGTTTGTGGAAGGTTAAAAAACAAGCAAATTTGCGAGCGTTCGTTATTAAAACAACAATCCTCTTTTCACACCAACTCATTCCATGAAGATTGTTTTTGTGATATTTTTGAAATGTACCAGACTAAGAAAGCCCAATTGTGCTGCAAATATAATGTAATACTGTGCAACATTTCAGATGGACAAAGACCATCGACAGGTCAACAGCTCATGAAATTTATATGTATAGCTCTCATAACGTCACCGTTCATAACACAGGAGCAAGCATCAACTTAATGGAACAAAATGTGTTCTATGGGGATTTTGCTCACATTGGGAGCCTTGCCAGAAACCACCAGTATATAATCCCCGAACTTGGTGATCATCGCACTGTTTTGTGGTGCAACTATATATAGAGACATACTTGTGTTTAGTAACTGTGGTCTCTTACTGACACAGCAAAACTTTGCTGTCAATCAGGATGTCTGGGTGCTGTGCATAATATGATAAAAGCATAAGTGGAATATCTAACAGTTACCCACAGCGCCAACTAAAGACTTTCCTTATGGTGAAAGTGGATTTTCCCATTATCATTTTGTATTCCATTTCTTTGCACACTACATTCACGAACTGAGCAAACATAGAATATTAAACAATTGGCAACTATTGACAGTGCACTTCAAAACAATCCTTCACACTTCCCCCACCACCTCCGTATTTGTGCAGTGATTCATCCTTCTATCTTCTCTTCCCCCACTCATACTTGCAATCTAGCCTTCTCTCCTCTCCTTAGCCCACGCTTGTGATGTGATCCATACTTCCCTTTTGTTCCCAATACATTGTTGTGGTCCATCTTTCTCTCGTCTTTGCCCCTCAATATTTGTGCTGTGATGTGCCCTTCTCTCTTGTCCCGGTACTTATGATGTGTTCCATAACTGTGGTTTGATCCATCCTTTTCTGTTCAATGCCCCTCCCCAACTTAGCTGTATTGCTACCATATTGGGCATGGTTAGTGAGACAGATGTAAGTGAAAATTCAGTGAGGAAGAGCTTTAGTGTGGGGCTTTATCATTTACATTTTTTTGCTACTCTGATTCATGTACTATTTCTTTGAATTGTTACTTGTCCTTTCCTGACTCATTCCAATTCAGGATCAATCTATTCTTTTCTGCTCTGTGAACCAATCTTACCAGTCCCTTCCCATCATTATTGAAAGTGGTATTCCAAATCTTAAAAACTGCACAGTTTCACATTGATGTAATTTTTGTTTGTGTCACGTATTAAAGAAACTTTTGAAGCATTTTAGTGACATGTAAATGCAAAGAACAAAGAAAATTACAGCACAGGACCAGGCCCTTCGGCCCTCCAAGCCTGCACCGATCCAGATCCTCTATCTAAACATGTCGCCTATTTTCTAAGGGTCTGTATCTCTTTGCTTCCTGCCCATTCATGTATCTGTCTAGATACATCTTAAAAGACGCTATCGTGCCCGCGTCTACCACCTCCGCTGGCTACGCGTTCCAGGCACCCACCACCCTCTGCGTAAAGAACTTTCCACGCATATCGCCCCTAAACTTATCCCCTCTCACTTTGAACTCGTGACCCCTAGTAATTGAATCCCCCACTCTGGGGGAAAAAGCTTCTTGCTATCCACCCTGTCTAGACCTCTCATGATTTTGTACACCTCAATCAGGTCCCCCCTCAACCTCCGTCTTTCTAATGAAAATAATCCTAATCTGCTCAACCTCTCTTCATAGCTAGTGCCCTCCATACCAGGCAACATCCTGGTGAACGTCCTCTGCACCCTCTCCAAAGCATCTACATCCTTTTGGTAATGTGGCGACCAGAACTGCACGCAGTATTCCAAATGTGGCCGAACCAAAGTCTTATACAACTGTAACATGACCTGCCAACCCTTGTACTCAATACACCGTCCGATGAAGGAAAGCATGCCGTATGCCGCCTTGACCACTCTATTGACCTGCGTTGCCACCTTCAGGGAACAATGGACCTGAACACCCAAATCTCTCTGTACATCAATTTTCCCCAGGACCTTTCCATTTACTGTATAGTTCACTCTTGAATTGGATCTTCCAAAATGCATCACCTCACATTTGCCCTGATTGAACTCCATCTGCCATTTCTCTGCCCAACTCTCCAATCTATTTATATTCTGCTGTATTCTCTGACAGTCCCCTTCACTATCTGCTACTCCACCAATCTTAGTGTCGTCTGCAAACTTGCTAATCAGACCACCTATACATTCCTCCAAATCATTTATGTATATCACAAACAACAGTGGTCCCAGCACGGATCCCTGTGGAACACCACTGGTCACACGTCTCCATTTTGAGAAACTCCCTTCCACTGCTACTCTCTGTCTCCTGTTGCCCAGCCAGTTCTTTATCCATCTAGCTAGTACACCCTGGACCGCATGCGACTTCACTTTCTCCATCAGCCTACCATGGGGAACGTTATCAAACGCCTTACTGAAATCCATGTACATGACATCTACAGCCCTTCCCTCATCAATCAACTTTGTCACTTCCTCAAAGAATTCTATTAAGTTGGTAAGACATGACCTTCCCTGCACAAAACCATGTTGCCTATCACTGATAAGCCCATTTTCTTCCAAATGGGAATAGATCCTATCCCTCAGTATCTTCTCCAGCAGCTTCCCTACCACTGACGTCAGGCTCACCGGTCTATAATTACCTGGATTTTCCCTGCTACCCTTCTTAAACAAGGGGACAACATTAGCAATTCTCCAGTCCTCCGGGACCTCACCCGTGTTTAAGGATGCTGCAAAGATATCTGTTAAGGCCCCAGCTATTTCCTCTCTCGCTTCCCTCAGTAACCTGGGATAGATCCCATCCGGACCTGGGGACTTGTCCACCTTAATGTCTTTTAGAATACCCAACACTTCCTCCCTACTTATGCCGACTTGACCTAGAGTAATCAAACATCTGTCCCTAACCTCAACATCCGTCATGTCCCTCTCCTCGGTGAATACCGATGCAAAGTACTCGTTTAGAATCTCACCCATTTTCTCTGACTCCACGCATAACTTTCCTCCTTTGTCCTTGAGTGGGCCAATCCTTTCTCTAGTTACCCTCTTGCTCCTTATATATGAATAAAAGGCTTTGGGATTTTCCTTAACCCTGTTTGCTAAAGATATTTCATGACCCCTTTTAGTCCTCTTAATTCCTCGTTTCAGATTGGTCCTACATTCCCAATATTCTTTCAAAGCTTCGTCTTTCTTCAGCCTCCTAGACCTTATGTATGCTTCCTTTTTCCTCTGAGCTAGTCTCACGATTTCACCTGTCATCCATGGTTCCCTAATCTTGCCATTTCTATCCCTCATTTTCACAGGAACATGTCTCTCCTGCACGCTAATCAACCTCTCTTTAAAAGCCTCCCACATATCAAATGTGGATTTACCTTCAAACAGCTGCTCCCAGTCTACATTCCCCAGCTCCTGCCGAATTTTGGTATAGTTGGCCTTCCCCCAATTTAGCGCTCTTCCTTTAGGATCACTCTCGTCTTTGTCCATGAGTATTTTAAAGCTTACAGAATTGTGATCACTATTTCCAAAGTAGTCTCCTACTGAAACTTCAACCACCTGGCCGGGCTCATTCCCCAACACCAGGTCCAGTATGGCCCCTTCCCGAGTTGGACTATTTACATACTGCTCTAGAAAACCCTCCTGGATACTCCTTACAAATTCTGCTCCATCCAGACCTCTAACACTAAGTGAATCCCAGTCAATGTTGGGAAAATTAAAATCTCCTATCACCACCACCCTGTTGCTCCTACATCTTTCCATAATCTGTTTACATATTTGTACCTCTATCTCACGCTCGCTGTTGGGAGGCCTGTAGTACAGCCCCAACATTGTTACCGCACCCTTCCTATTTCTGAGTTCTGCCCATATTGCCTCACTGCTCGAGTCCTCCATAGTGCCCTCCTTCAGCACAGCTGTGATATCCTCTTTGACCAGTACTGCAACTCCTCCACCCCTTTTACCTCCCTCTCTATCCCGCCGGAAGCATCGATATCCTGGGATATTTAGTTGCCAATCATGCCCTTCCCTCAACCAAGTCTCAGTAATAGCAATAACATCATACTCCCAGTTACTAATCCAGGCCCTAAGTTCATCTGCCTTACCTACTACACTTCTTGCATTAAAACAAATGCACCTCAGACCACCAGTCCCTTTTGCGTTCATCATCTGCTCCCTGCCTACTCTTTCCCTTAGTCACGCTGACTTCATTATCTAGTTCCTTACAGGCTTTAATTACTACCTCCTTAGGTAGTAACTGTCCACTGACCTCATTTGGTTCCCATCCCCCTGCCACATTAGTTTAAACCCTCCCCAACAGCGTTAGCAAAAGCACCCCCAAGGACATTGGTTCCAGTCCAGCCCAGGTGTAGACCATCCAATTTGTAATAGTCCCACCTCCCCCAGAACCGGTCCCAATGTCCCAAAAATCTGAACCCCTCCCTCCTGCACCATCTCTCAAGCCACGCATTCATCCTGACTATTCTTTCATTTCTACTCTGACTATCACGTGGCACTGGTAGCAATCCTGAGATTACTACCTCTGAGGTCCTACTTTTTAACTTGGCTCCTAACTCCCTAAATTCTGCTTGTAGGACCTCATCCCGTTTTGTACCTATATCATTGGTGCCTATGTGCACAATGACAACTGGCTGTTCACCCTCCCCTTTCAGAATGTTCTGCAGCCGTTCTGAGACATCCCTGACCCGTGCACCTGGGAGGCAACATACCATTCGGGAGTCTCGTTTTCGACCACAGAACCGCCTATCTACTCCCCTTACAATCGAATCCCCGATGACTATAGCCCTTCCACTCTTTTTCCCACCCTTCCGAACAGCAGAGCCAGCCACGGTGCCATGAACCTGGCTACTGCTGCCTTCCCCTGGTGAGCCATCTCCTTCAACAGTATCCAAAACGGTATACCTGTTTTGGAGGGAGATGACCGCAGGAGACACCTGCGCTGCCTTCCTGCTCTTTCTCTGCCTTTTGGTCACCCATTCCCTTTCACCCTCAGCAATCCTAATCTGCGGTGTGACCATATAGAACATAGAACATACAGCACAGAACAGGCCCTTCGGCCCACAATGTTGTGCCGATCCTTTGTCCTCTGTCAAGGACAATTTAATCTATACCCCATCATTCTCCTTTATCCATATACCTATCCAAAAGCCTTTTGAAAGTCCCTAAAGTTTCTGACTCAACAACTTCCCCGGGCAAGGCATTCCATGCCTCGACCACTCTCTGGGTAAAGAACCTTCCCCTGACATCCCCCTTATATCTCCCACCCTTCACCTTAAATTTATGACCCCTTGTAACGCTTTGCTCCACCCGGGGAAAGAGTTTCTGACTGTCTACCCTATCTATTCCCCTGATCATCTTATAAACCTCTATCATGTCACCCCTCATCCTTCTCCTTTCTAATGAGAAGAGGCCTAGAATGTTCAGCCTTTCCTCGTAAGACTTATTCTCCATTCCAGGCAACATCCTGGTAAATCTCCTCTGCACCCTCTCCAAGGCTTCCACATCCTTCCTAAAATGAGGCGACCAGAACTGCACACAGTACTCCAAATGAGGCCTTACCAAGGTCCTGTACAGCTGCATCATCACCTCACGGCTCTTAAATTCAATCCCTCTGCTAATGAACGCTAACACCCCATATGCCTTCTTCACAGCCCTATCCACTTGAGTTGCAACTTTCAATGATCTATGCACATAGACCCCAAGGTCTCTCTGCTCCTCCACATGCCCAAGAACCCTACCGTTAACCCAGTATTTTGCATTCATGTTTGTCCTTCCAAAATGGACGACCTCACACTTTTCAGGGTTAAACTCCATCTGCCACTTTTCAGCCCAGCACTGCAACCTATCCAAGTCCCTTTGCAGACGACAATAGCCCTCCTCGGTATCCACAACCAATTCGCTAAACGTGCTATCCACGACCTCCTCAGTATCGCGGATGCTCCAAAGTGAGTCCATCCGCAGCTCCAGAGCCGTCATGCGGTCTAACAAGAGCTGCAGCTGGACACACTTCCAGCACGTGAAGGAGTCAGGGACATCAGCCGTGTCCCTGAGCTCCTACATTGAGCAAGAGGAGCATAACACGGGTCTGAGATCTCCTGCCATTTTCAATCTTAAGCTTAAGTTAGTCTTAACTTAAATAAACGAAAAAGGAACGAAAAGTTTTTACCAATCACACGAAAAAAAAATAAATAGAGAAAGCATTACCTTATCTGCACACCACCGAGTCCTTTTTTTTTTGGTTAGAGGAGGAGGGCGGGTGGGAGACACTACAGGTGTCTCCTGCCGCTGCAAAAAGATCAAAGGTCATTAGTTTGTACATATTCTCTGAACCTGAAGTGTGTGTCATGGCACTCAGCAATTTTTGTGTTTCCTGTGATTTTTTAATATTCAGACTTCAGCTTCAGAGAACCATAATTTCAGACCCTTCAAACACAATTGGATTTTGACCTCCAAAAATGGACAGACCCAGAAAGTGAAACCTGGAAACAAATGGTGGTGGCGCATGGACAGGCACAGGATTTGGCATCACAAAATGTTCTCTTTGGTTGGATTTGTGGCCTCAAAGCATGCCTTATACATTTGTCGCTTTGTTTGGAAATGAATTATAACAATAATGACTACTTATATTTATATAGCACCTTTAACATAGTAAAATGTCACAAGGTGCCTCACAGGAGCACTGTGAAGCAAAATTTGACACTGTTTGACATAAGGAGATATACAGCAGATGACCAAAAGCTTGGTCAAAGAGGTAGGTTTTAAGGAGTATCTAAAGGAGGGAAGAGAAGCAGGCAGTCGGAGAGGTTTAGGGAGGGAATTCTGGAGCTTCGGGTCTTGGCAGCTGGAGGCACGGCCGCCAGATGTGGAGTGATTAAAATTGGGGATGATGATATGACCAGAATTGGAGGAACGCAGATATCTCGAGGTTGTGGGGCTGGAGCAGATTCCAGAGATAGGGAGGGTGAGGCCAAGGCATGATTTTAGAAACAAGAATGATTTTTTCAAAAGCGAGGCATTGCTTAACTTGGGAGCCAATGTAGGTCAGTGAGTGATGGGTAAACAGGATGGTGCAACAGGCAGCAGAGTTTTTGAAGACTCTTGGATTGCTGGCCTTGTTTGGGCCTCGCTGTTCAGAAGGCTGAGACTAGTAAACAGGTTGTGATTAAAAAATAATTTGAGTTAATGACACTGAATTATATCACTCGTGGACAATTGATGTTAATCAGAAAGTTACAGTCAGTGCCACTGTTGGGCAATGTTAACCCATTTTGGATGTTAACAACATATATGTTGTTAAAAGTAAGAGCAATTCTGAAAGTCCTATTAAAAACGGGTTTATGGAGCCTGAATATTTCTGTTTAACCACTAATTAGCTCACCATACAAGTGAGATATTCCCATGTTAAATTTTTTTGTTGTTGAGTTAGTTAATTTTAGCTGGGATTGCAGTGGGGTCTCTACAATTGGCCTGGCACATCTGGGCCATAAAAAGGAAAAGTCAGAAGGTTTCCACCCCAAATCAACTTCTGTTGGAAAGTGTCTGGTGTAGCTTGAAGACAGGATTGTGCCTAACTGCAAACTCCTCCATGGTCAAATAGCATGCTGGGGCTAAAGTCCTTGAGGGTTCTGCTAGCCCACCACTATAACTCTAGTGGAACACCCCAACTTGCACCCTTGAACCTGGCAGAAGATGCCAACTTGCCTTGTAAATGGCATAACCTCGACCCACCCCTTACAAAACAATTGTCATCCAGGGGTCATAGAAGTAGGGGTACAGACTTCTAATGTCAGGAGTATCTGCTTCACTGGCTGTCTTGCCCCACTGTACCTAAGGAGGCCAGTAAGCTAAAAAATTAAAGGATGCTGATCTCCAGGTGGAGGAAAGTAACTCCCATAGTTGGTCTTGGAAGTCGTCTGCACAACCAAAGAAATGGCAGCTTATTTTTAATAAAAGTGGATCAACTCCTTTTACACAGGGGTTGAGGAGAACAAAATTGGGTTTGGGGGCATGGGCAACCCCCTCTTTCACATTCCGCTTCTCAGTGGCAAGTAGGCATTGTAGTTCCCAGCCACATGAGGCATGGGGAGACACCCACAGCAGCATTTGTGTCCACCTACCTGACGTAAATTTGGTGCCTTCACATTGAGCCTACAAACTCTGGATGTGTCTGTGCTGGAGGGCACTGGTGGGTACAATCTTGACCTAACAGCAGGGTCATCGCCTAAGGAATTTCAGGATCTCTGTATCCAGGTGCACGCAGGAAGAATGCCACTTGGGTGAGGTAGTGGAGGTCTGCTAATATCCTGGTAGCACAATATATGATGAGTTACTGGGCAATAATCTGGTGGAGTACTTGTCCATTGTAAAATTCATCTGATTTTTCATGCCATTGAGAAAATGCTGATTTTAAGGATATTTTCTTAATGTGTAAAATACTTTTCAGTAATATGTTTTAATGCTAATTAGGAAAGTTTTAAATTTTGACCAATATCAGATGGATGCTCCACTGTGTGGTTCTACAGACATGTCGAGGTAATTTTCAAATTCATCTCCAAACTGGTAACCTGGTGGAGCAGTTGATTTTCAGTGGACTAAAGGTTGTCTGGATTCTACATCAGGTAGGTGATCACTTTCTTTGGCTACTGCCCAGGCATCGAAGTAGAAAATTACCTGAATAATGTCTGTGCTACGTATCAGATTGCATGCACAGTTCTGGAGTGGGCTTAAGCCTCATCCTTCTCAATCAGAAGAAAGAGTGCTACCCATTGAGCCATGCTGATGTGTCTGGAAGATTCCAGTTTTAAAAAAAAGGGTCACCCAGTCAGCCTTTAAAAAAAAAAAAATGTCCACTTAACTTTCAGTTGCCATTGACCATGCAAAGCACAGAAGCAAGAATAACATATAAGCAGCTATAGAATGTTGTTCCTTTACATTTAAAGTACAAAGTACATTTAGTACTTTGAAAATGAGCGAGTTGACCTCTGCCTTGGAAAATGACGAGTACAGTGGGAGTGAGATTGTAACAATGATAAATAAGACATGTTTGTTCCTGCAACAGATAGAGAACTTAGTCTAATAGAACTTAATGAGTATAACACATAGTAATATATGAAACTGCTGGGGAATGTGGTTCTGCCTATGAAAGCAAAATAATTATTCCTAATGATTCGTAACTCCTGAATTCCTTTTGAATTAAATAAATGAACATTTTCATCAACTGAGGGTAATTTTTATTTTTTCCTTTTCATTTGTAGATAGTAATTCTTGAATTGAATTTGCAAAATATACATTCCCAGCTTCAAATACTTCATAATTGAGACGTTTGAATCATTAGCTTCCACCCAGATGGAAGTAACGTGTCACAATGTATGGTAGAGCACTCTTCAGCATGCAGAATATGAATGCTGTGAAGAGCCTCCCAAATGCTGGATTTAATTACCTAGTTGTGCACTATTTTTCATTGTCATCCAAGAAGCATGATTACCATGTCAGTAATCCTGGAGGATAATGTCACCTTTTAGAATTTTGTTAATGAATAAAGTATTGCTGGTGGAGGGGGGAGGGGGTGGAGTTGGTGAGTAAGTGAGTGAGTGCAAGGAGCAGTGATAATGTTCAGCCAGAGGCATGTTTTATGGAGCTTTTGGATTGTGAGGAATGCAGGTCGATTTGCTGTGAATGTTGCCTCTGAAAAGACACGCCCAGAGATTTAAATTGGTCTCACATTGAAGGGAACCTTGAGAAGAGCTAGCATTCCAGAGATTTCCCTGTGGCAGCTTTCTGCAGACCTTAATGAGGATTTATTTTTACAGGAAAAGCTCCTTGTTTCACAAGGAATGCTAATTCTAATCAGCAGCAGATTGCCATTAAGATGTAAAGTCTATGCGCAGAGAATGCAACTGAATAATTAGCAAACTCCCATATCTCTTCCACCATCCGCCCCTTCAATCTCCTGCATCCCCCACCAACCACCCCCCCCCCACCCCCCCGCCTCCCCGTCCAACAGATTTCCTGTGTTACTGTAATGGAAACTAAATACTGATGCAGTAACATATGTCAACCTTAACTGTGGTCCTACTGTCTTTGGTGGTACTGAGACCCACTTCTATGTAGATCAATATGGAAGACAATTTGTGTGTAGCAAAGTCCCACAAACAGCAAATGAGAAATAATTGGTGTGAGGAATCTGTTTTTTGATGGTGTTGATGTTGAAATGGTGGTGTGGGATATTTTACATCCATCTGAATAGGCAGTCATCTCATCTGAAAGCTGAGTGAAAATACAAATATTCTAGATGTAGAACATGAAACAGAGTTGCATGATATGGTTTGTAAAAGTATTGTGATCATTAGAGTAATCTCTTTGCAATAGTCATGCTTTAACTCCAAGACTGACCTGGTGTTATGGGTGATTTATCTTATTATAATGAGGGCTGGTTTTGGAATGTTTTACTGTGTTAAAGGCACTATATAAATGCAAGTTGTTGTTGGAGAGAGTCTATTTGACACTGCTCTTATTTTATCTACTTATCCAGTTTGTCTCTTTGAGATGCTGTTTGGAAATATAGAGGCCTGCATTTTGCACATTACCTCTGTCTGGTTCTCTGTTTCAATGAGTATTCTGAATAGGCAGCTTTGATACTACTGATGCCATAATGTTACCTGTACTAAACTGCAATGTGTGTTTGCCAGCCAGAATTGAGACCAGTAATTCCAGAATAACTAAGGTCATGTCCATTATATTTCATGGTGTAGCCAATAGTGAGAGAGCTGGACTGAGAAAAATAACCTTTCTGACTTCTCTTCACTCCCTTTATATGGTGTTATTACCAAGGCGAGAGGAGTGCACTGTTTCTTCTAGTCCCACTTCTCCACAGGTCACAACATATATTTAAATTTTCCCACTTACCGATACGTTCAATCATATACTCTGTTTTTCCCAGAATAAAACACACCAACCAGGCTTTTTTAATGAACAACAGAATTATCAGTTTATTATAAAACAAGTCTTAACCAGTAGTGAAGTAAAGCATAAACACACAGATTGAAACATTAAAGTTCCCTTTTTACCTTAGCCCCTCACAGACACATACATACATCGGTTAACCGGAAAAATAAAAGGGATTTTAGGTTTAGAGCTCTATTACAAACAGAAAACACTTAGGCTGAATACTTGCTCATTCTTGAAGAAAAAAGAGAAGATCTGGAAAGATGTCCTTTGTTTTGGTTTGGCATCTCAAATGCGTAGAGACAGCCATCGCTGGGTTCTTCCTAGAACAGTTCGTTCCAGGCGATAGTGAAGATCAGTTTGGGTTGGCTTTCCATGAAATGCAGCTACAGAGTCTTCAGACAGGCCGTAGAGCAGAAACGCGGTAACGGGTTTCAATTCCCATACGTTTTGATATGCAGGGTTTCTTCAAATACAGGAGGAAAGAGGAGACTGACACACTAGACACATCGGGTTTCTTTCCAAGAGAAAGAGATGAGCTGTGTTTTCTTGGTAGGCAAAAACAAACTGTCTTTTGTAACAATTCAAAATGAAACCAAAAACAATCCAGAAGTCAAGCCTCCTGACCTCTATAAATCTTGACCTGTCACTTCTCTGTAAACAACTTCTCCAAGTCAAAACAACAAGCTCCCTGCTAGTATTTTATCTGAAAACAGGTTCCTTCCAGTAAGGGCTTGTTTAAAAGCCAAGGCCAGGAACATTCTGGTGACTTCTTTTTAAAAAGAAAACACAATGTTCAGCACCTCTTTAAGCTTTCAGATCAATGTCCATAATTCAACTATAAGTCCTTAAAAATATATTTTACAAAAAATAATGGCCACCACCAGATTCCCTCAAAAATGTATCCTAGTCCCCTCCTCTTCCTCGTCTACATGCTGTGCCTTGGCAGCAGGCATTGGGTCCATTTCCAAGTGTCTACCTAGGACACCTAGCTTCTGAGGCTGAATCAATTCATTCAGACACTGGGCATCCTGCTCAACTCTGAGGTGAGTTTTAGATCCTAGTTTGTCTTCACCACAAAGACTGCTTGCATCCACCCCTACATCCGTCCCAAAGGTACTAAAAGCTTCTGACATTCCCAGACTTTACTGCTGCAACACTCTCCTGCTGGCCTTCTATTTTCCACTTTAAAAATCAACTTGTACACAGGATATGCGATCTCATATTAAATCCTGCTTCCTCATTTGCACTGACTTGCATTGCCCACTGACTCCTTCCCCAGGCCCCTAAATTTAAAATAGTTAAATCCCTTTGAGGACTTGGTCTAAGTGCTTAGCATCAAGGTAATATATTGTATAATGCAAACACAGAGTTACGGCCCATTAGACTTCAAACCTAAATGGAATGAGATAAAAACAGAAAGTACTGGAAATACTCAGCAGGTCTGGCTGCATCTGTGGAGAGAGAAGCAGAGTTAACGTTTCAGGTCAGTGACCTTTCATCAGAACTGGCAAAGGTTAGAAATGTAATAGGTTTTAAGCAAGTAATGCAGAGATTGTGGGGGAAGGGGGAAGAGAACAAAAGGGAAGGTGTATGATAGGACAGAGGGCTGGAAAGATTAACTGACAAGGAGGTTGTGGGGCAAAGGCAAAGAGAGTGTGCAAATGGTGTGCTGAAAGACAAAGCATTAGTGCAGAGAGAGTGTTAATGACAGAATAATGAACAGCCCTAGCCAAATGCACTAACGTGAAAAACCCAGTAGGCAAAATGAGGTGCTGTTCCTCGAGCTTGCATTGATGTTCCCTGGAACACTGCAGCAGGCCCAGGACAGAAATATGGGCATGAGAGTAGGGGTGTGTGTTGAAATGGCAAGTAACCGGAAGCTCAGGGTCATGCTTTCGGACTGAGCGGAGGTGTTCTGTAAAGCGGTCACCCAATCTGCGTTTGGTCTCATCAATTTAGAGGAGACTGCATTGTGAGCAGCAAATACAGTATACTAAATTGAAAGAAGTACAAGTAAATCACTGCTTCACCTGGAAGGAGTGTTTGGGGCCTTGGATGGTGAGGAGAGAGGAGGTAAAAGAGTAGGTATTACACCTCCTACAGTTGCATGGGAAGGTGACGAGGTGTCAGGGGTAATGGAAGTTTTGTGGAGGGAACAATCCCTTCGGAATGCTGATGGGGAGAGGAGGGGAAGATGCATTTTGTGGTGGCATCATGCTGGAGGTGGCGGAAATGGCAGAGGATGATCCTTTGCCTGCAGATTGGGTGAGCGCTTTGCGGAACACCTCTGCTCAGTCGAAAAGCATGACCCCGAGCTTCCGGTTGCTTACCATTTCAAAACATCCCCCTGCTCTCATGCCCACATTTCTGTCCTGGGCCTGCTGCAATGTTCCAGTGAAAATCAATGTAAGCTCGAGGAACGCCACCTCATTTTCCAATTAGGCACTCCACACACAGCCTTCTGGCCTGAACATTGACTTCAATAATTTCAGAGCATGACTGGCCCTTATTTTTATTTTATTTTGTTTCATTATTTTTACCATGTGCCTGCCTACTGGGTTTTTCATGTTTGTGCTTTTGGCTAGGGCTGTTCATTCTGTCATTAACATTGTCTCTGCACTAATGTTTTGTCTTTCACCACACCATTAGCCCACTCTCATTGCCTTTGCCCCATGACCTCCTTGTCAGTTAATCTCTCCGGCCCGCTGTCCTATCACACACCTTCCCTTTTATACTCTTCCCCCACCCCCGCTTTACTCGCTTAAAACCTATTACATTTCTAACCTTTGCTAGTTCTGATGAAAGATCACTGACCTGAAACGTTAACTCTGCTTGTCTCTCCACAGATGCGGCCAGACCTGCTGAGTATTTCCAGCACTTTCTGTTTTTATTTCAGATTTCCAACATCCACAGTATTTTGCTTTTATCTAAGTGGAATGACACTTGCTGTTCCAGGGCACATCATTCCGGTTCACTCCCATAGCTGTTACCATTACTTATATTTTGGGTGTACTTTGCACATTTTGTAATATTGTCTTTGAAATGGATTTTGACCAACTAAAAGGCAGATTTACCTGACTGAAGCTAAACTTGTGCAGTGTAAATTATGCTCTGAGTTGGCTCCAATGTGAAGCACAGTTTGACTATCCTCCAAGTAGTCTCAGTCAACACTGCTCTGTTGGGCCCTGACATTGGATTCATGGTGTGTTTAGACTATAACTGCAGCATCAGTGCAAAGTGAGTTGTTGAAAACTGACTAAATGATACATTGTAGCCTTGAATCCATAGCTATACAAGAGATTAATGGCAGCTGGCTTCTAAATTGTCAATTTGTAGAGTCAACTTATGTTTTGTACCTTATGAGAAGGGAAAACTTTTGGTGCAGCTACTAAAAGGTTTTGGGTAAGTAGTCAACAAATCTTTAGGGTATTTGAATAAAAATTTATAAATGTTTCACTTAAAGTACCAATTTTCAATCTTAAGTAATTTGATTTCTAATATATTTCTTTGCAGACTTACAAATTCAAATGCCATTTGTCTCATTCAAAATACAGGGAAGGTGTAGCTTGTTCTTTACCATGCCGTTGGCTGATCTGATCTCAACAACAACTTACATTTATATAGTGCCTTTAATGCAGTAAAACGTCCCAAGGCACTACAGAAGAGTGTTGTCGGACAAAGTTTGACTCCTACACGCAGAAGGCGACATTAGGACAGGTGACTGAAAGCTTGGCCAAAAACGTAGGTTTTAAGGAGTGTCATAAAAGAGGAGAGGGAGATGGAGAGTTTCAGAGAGGCAGGAAATTCCAGAGTTAAGGGCCTAGGCAGCTGAAAGGAATTGCAGGCTTCTATCTGCAAGCTCTTTTTTTCTCACAAGCTTACACATTTAGAAAGATATATTAGGGTTGCTGAATAAAGTGATACTTTGACTTGGATTTACATAGCACCTCTCCATCTTTCTTGGAAACTTCTCAAAGCACATACAATGACTTTGAAATGCTGAGACTGTTATGCAAGCAAATATGACTGCAATTGTATATGTTCAGTAAAATCTTACAAATAGCAATGAGATGAGTGACTGATTAATGTTTTTGGTGGGATATATAAATGAATATCGCATTTTTCTGCGTTTTTTTTATTCGTCAATGTTTTCCACCAGCATTTTCTTAACTATCTAAATCTCCTGAATCTATTGCCCTTAGTGAGGTTCAGTTGTATGGCTACTGGTCATCCTTCATTACTTTGCTTAAGTGATATTCTTCATATGTGAGCCTTGGCAGTGAACAAGGCAGGCTGATTGACTGACAAGGGCATAAAAGCAGAGCTAGAACAGCCTGTCATCCACACGTGCACTTTCAGCAGAAGTAATAGAATAACAATCCAAAGTGAGATTTATTATTCACTTCCCAAACAAGGACCACTGGGCTGTGTTCTCGCACCTCCACGTGTGTCTTGGCTGAGATCTAAAGAATTGATTCTGGGATCTTCCTGGTCTGCATGACTCAGCTACTCACTGGATAAACACGCTGAGCTATTTTAGGACCTGTAGATCGATTTGATTTTTTTAAATAAAAGGAACTCAGCAGTTTCCTCAACTCAATGCTACAGCCATAAAGATTGACCAGCATTGGATTTCATTATAACTGATTTTGATGGATCATAAGCCATGCTTGTGGGATTAAAGGTACCAAATCCTCCTGTCGGGAGAACGGAGCCGTTCTTAAGAGCAAAATGAAAGGACAGACTACTGCTGCTGTGATAGTGGAGTGTACCCTGCTTTGATCTTGTGATATTTTTTCTCTCTCTCAATTTCTCTCTCTTCCCCCCCCTTCTGTGTTTTCTCTCTTCTCTCACTCACCCCTTCTTGCCATTGTCTCTCTCTCTTTCTATCCTTTCCTTTATATCTCTCTTCCCCCTTCCTTTTCTTTAGCTCTCTCTCCTTTCTCTTTTTCATTCTCTTCCAATCTCCCTCCATCTCTTGTCTTCTATTGTTTCTTTTTCTTTATTTCTCTACCTCCTCTCGCTCTTGTTCCTTTTTCATTGCTCTGACACAAAATAAACCTTCATTGCAATGGAAACCGAAAATGCAATTTCTGTCAATTATATAAAGTCTATTTTTGGCCATTCTCACTGAATAATATTGGTTGTTATGTATAGGCCCCAGGAGATCCATTTTAATTGACTAAATGCTTCTTGTAATGAAATGTTAAGTTACTTAGCAGAACTCTCTTCTCTGAGTCAGACAGTTGTGGGTTCAAGTCCACTCCAGAAATTTGCACACATAATCCAGACTGACACTCAGTATAGCACTGAGGAAGTACTGCACTGTCAGAGGTGCTGTCTTTCAGGTTAAACATTAAACTTTTTTAATTTGTTCTTTTTTAAAAAAGATTTGTTTCATGGGATGTGGGCGTCACTGGCCAGACCAGCAGTCATTGCCCATACCTGATTGCCCTTGAAAAGGTGGTGGTGAGCTGCCTTCTTGAACCACTGCAGTCCATGTGGGGTAGGTACACCCACAGTGCTTTTAGGAAGGGAGTTCCAGGATTTTGACCCTGTGACAGTGAAGGAACGGTGATATAGTTCCAAGTCAGGATGCTGTGTGACTTGGACGGGAACTTGCAGATGGTGGTGTTCCCACACATCCGCTGCCCTTGTCCTTCTCGGTGGTAGAGGTTGTGGGTTTGGAAGGTGCTGCCTGAGTAGCCATGGTGCGTTGCTGCAGTGCATATTGTAGATGGTACACACTGCTGTCACTGTGCGTCGATGGTGGAGGGAGTGAACATTTCTGGATGGGGTGCCAATCAAGTGAGCTACTTTGTCCTGGATGGCATCGAGCTTCTTGAGTGTTGTTGGAGCTGCATCCATCCAGGCAAGTGGAGAGTATCCCATCACATTCCTGACTTGTGCCTTGTAGATGGTAGACAGGCCTTGGGGAGTCAGAAGGTGAGTTACTTGCCACAGGATTCCTAGCCTCTGACCTGCCGTTGTAGACACGGTATTTATATTTATTTTTTATTTATTTAGAGATACAGCACTGAAACAGACTCTCTGGCCCACTGAGTCTGTGCCGACCATGAACCACCCATTTATACTAATCCGATATTCCTACCACATCGCCACCTTCTCCATATTCCCCTACCACCTACCCATACTAGGGGCAATTTATAATGGCCACTCCGGTTCAGTTTCTGGTCAATGGTAACCCCCAGGATGTTGGGGATTCAGTCATCGTAATGCCGTTGAATGTCAAGGGGAGATGGTTAGATTCTCTCTTGTTGAAGCCGGTCATTGCCTGGCACTTGTGTGGCTCAGATGTTCCTTGCCACTTATCAGCCCAAGCCTGGATATTGTCCAAGTCTTGCTGCATTTCTACACGGACTGCTTCAGTATCTGAGGAGTCACGAATGGTGCTGAACATTGTGCAATCATCAGCGAACATCCCCACTTCTGACTTTATGATTGAAGGAAGGTCATTGATGGAGCAGCTGAATATGGTTGGGTCTAGGACATTACGCTGAGGAACTCCTGCTTTGATGTCCTGGAACTCAGATGATTGACCTCCAACAACCACAGCCATCTTCCTTTGTGCTAGGTATAACTCCAACCAGCGGAGAGGTTTCCCCTGATTGCCATTGACTCCAGTTTTGCTAGGGCTCCTTGATACCATTCTTGGTCAAATGCTGCTTTGATGTCAAGGGCAGTTACTCTCACCTCACTTCATGAGTTCACCTCTTTTGTCTATGTTTGAACCCAAGGCTGTAATGAGGTCAGGAGCTAAGTGGCCCTGGCGGAACCCAAACTGAGCGTCTGTGAGCAGGTTATTGCTAAGCAAGTGCTGCTTAATGGCACTGTCAACGACACCTTCCATCACTTTACTATTGATCGAGAGTAGACTGATGGGGCAGTAATTGGCTGAGTTGGATTTGTCCTGCTTTTTGTGTACAGGACAGACCTGGCAATTTTCCACACTGCCGGGTAGATGCCAGTGTTGTACTGGAACAGCTTGGCTAGGGGTGCAGCAAGTGCTGGAGCACAGGTCTTCAGTACTATTGCCAGAATGTTGTCAGGGCCCAAAGTCTTTGCAGTATCCAGTGCCTTCCGTTGTTTTTTGATATCACGTGGAGTGAATTGAATTGGCTGAAGACTGGCATCTGTGTTGCTGGGGACTTCAGGAGGAGGCCAAGATGGAGCATCCACTCAGCACTTCTGGCTGAAGATTGTTGCAAATGCTTCAGCCTTATCATTTGCACTGATGTTCTGGGCTCCCCCATCATTGAGGATGGGGATATTTGTGGAGCTATCTCCTCCAGTTAATTGTTTAATTGTTCACCATTCACAACTGGATGTACAGGACTGCAGAGCTTAGATGTGATCTGCTGGTTGTGGGATTGCTTAGCTCTGTCTATCGCATGCTTACGTTGTTTGGCATGCAAGTAGTCTTGGGTTGTAGCTTCAGCAGGTTGACACTTTATTTTGTGGTATGCCTGCACTCTTCGTTGAACCAGGGTTGATCCCCCAGCTTGATGGTAATGGTAGAGTGGGGGATATGCCAGGCCATGAGGTTACAGATTGTGGTTGAGTAAAGTTCTGCTGCTGCTGATGGTCCACAGTGCCTCATGGATGTCCAGTTTTGCATTGCTAGATCTGTTCGAAATCTATCCCATTTAGCACACTGGTAGTGCCACACAACACGATAGAGGGTATCCTCAATGTGAAGAAGGGACTTTGTCACCACAAGGACTGTGCAGTGGTCACTCCTACCAATACTGTCATGGACAGATGCATCTGTGGCAGGCAGATTGGTGAGGATGAGGTCAAGTATGTTTTTCCCTCTTGTTGGTTCCCTCACCACCTGTCACAGACCCATCTAGCAGCTATGTCCTTTAGGACTCAGCCACCTCGGTCAGTAGTCATGCTACCGAGCCACTCTTGGTGATGGACATTGAAGTCCTCCACCCAGAGTACATTCTGCATCCTTCCCACTCTCAGTGCTTCATCCAAGTGGTGTTCAAACTGGAGGACTACTGATCCATCAGCTGAGGGGGTGGGGTGGGCGGTAGGTGGTAATCAGCAGGAGGTTTCCTTGGCCATGTTTGACCTGATGCCATCATGGGATGTGAACGTCACTGGCACGGCCAGCATTTATTGTCCATCCCTAATTACCCTTGAGAATGTGGTGGTGAGCTGCCTTCTTGAATCGCTGCAGTCCATCTGGTATAGGTACATCCACAGTAAACTGAAGCCCTGTCTGGCCTTTTGGGCAGATGTAATAGATCATATGGCACCAAAACACACCAAGTTGCTTCACCAATGTGCAAAATTGATGCCATCAGTTAATATATGTATGTACTTTTTTATGTTTGTGATAATTCAAATGATTATGTTCATGTGATTTTTCTAGTTACAGTTATGCATTGCATTGTAGTGCTTTTTGTGCATATGTTGTATGTGAATTAGAGTCATAGAGTTATACAGCACAGAAACAGGCCCTTCGGGCCATCGTGTCTGTGCAGGCCATCAAGCCGCAATCTATTCTAATCCCATTTTCGAGCACTTGGCCCGTAGCCTTGTATGCTATGGTGTTTCAAGTGCTAATCTAAATACTACTTAAATGTTGTTGAATTGATCCCTGTCTGCTCAGGGAATATCAAATAGTATTTATACTCCAGACATTTCCCATTGTAAACTATTGTCTTGGCACTGGTTCTCAAGTCTATGACTCTTCCTGTGGTCTTTGTAAGTGTGTCTAGTGAGTAACTGCACAATGCACAGCAGAATCAACATCCTTGGGGTTACCAATGACCAGAAACTGAACTGAAGTAGCCATATAAATTCCGTGGCTACAAGAACAGGTCAGAGGCTAGGAATCCTGCAGTGAGTAACTCACCTCCTGACTCCCCAAAGCCTATCTACCATCTACAAGGCACAAGTCAGGAGTGTGATGGAATACTCTCCACTTGTCTGGATGCATGCAGGTCCAACAACACTGAAGACGCTCGACACCATCCAGGACAAAGCAGCCCACTTGATTGGCACCCTGTCCACAAACATTCACTCCCTCCACCACCGATGCACAGTGGCAGCAATGTGTACCATCTACAAGATGCACTGCAGCAACGCACCAAGGCTCCTTAGATAGCACTTTCCAAACCCACGACCTCTACCACCTCAAAGGACAAGAGCGGCAGGTGCATGGGAACACCACCACCTGCAAGTTCCCCTCCAAGTCACACACCATCTTGACTTGGAACTATATGGCCGTTGAGGACCAGATTGGGTCCTGCTGTGATGTTATCCTGAGTTTAACAGTCTGCTGTCACTCATTCACTTGGCTCGCATATGAATGATGGCTGTGGATAAGAAGTAATAATAAACAGGGCTTTTTCTAAAGCTAAGATGCCACTGTTCTGTAGGTGTCTTTGTTTATTAATATGTAGATCCATGAGAAGTTAGACCAAGAGTTCTTCTTTCTGTTTCCTCCCTTTTCCCATTTCTTCAGTTCAGTTTCCCCATGTGGTGAGTTCTTAGCCTGCTCATCTAGTAGAGGCAGCACGCTTGCTTAGAGATGAGCATCAGTTTCTCATATGTAATATCTTATGAATAGCATAAAGGACTGGTAGAAGGCTGCACAAAAAAGTGATTGGTGGAAGAAAATTGATTACAAAATGGGAGAAAAGGGAGTTTGAAAGATGAACAAGAAAATGTCAATTGGAATCAATATATATGAAGTAGAATTTTGAGTTCTCAGTACGTACACACGGAGTACATTTGCTTTCTACCATTTCACAAACAGCATAATACACTGTAAAATAATGTTGATTGCTCTTTTAGCTGTAATGAAAGCCATGTTCTGTGACACATGATTGATTGCAATTTCACGTCAAAATTTGTTTCACAATTTTGAGCTTTCCTGTAACATCTTTCTCCTCTTCATAGCGAAACTTGAATTTTTAAATACACACCCGATCTTATGAATCAACTCTATGTTGATGTTCTCCGTCTGGTACAGCACAGCCCAAGTCTACCAATTAACCCCAAATCATGGTAAACAACTTGAGAATATGATGAATACCCATCATTTTCTCCCATCGCCTCAGAAGGTAGGAAAAAAAACAGTTAGACCATGCCATGCAGGCCCAGAACACAGATCTATTCAAAGATAAAATTCTGTATAGAAACTTATAAAAACAAAATGCTAATATAATGCAATAACCAAAATTACTCAATTTGTTAACTGGTATGATTACTGAAAGGAAAACCAGAGTTTAAAATCCAAGCAGCTCTTTTCAACGAATTCTTCGTGATGCCGTCTTTGATAGTGATTTATGTGAAATGATTCTTCACAGAGCTCATATGGGACTTCAGCATGAATTATTGACGCAATGAAAACTGAACTAGAGACCAGTAGTTGGTCCTTGACTTATAATGGCGTCCTTTTCAATGTTGAAGCCTTCGTTATCAAAACAACACTGGTGCCTTGGATCATGACAGTGATGATGCCGCTGATGTTAAATTGCAATAATTTTATTAATGGCCTTGTAATTGTGAAGCACAAAGCCATCTTCAGAGGCTTCTCAATCATCCCCATCTGTAAAGCTGTGCACATTAGCAGCTTTGAATCTAGTTCCCAAGGGACCAAAGAGAATTGTTTGATCAGCTAGCTGTTTACATATACTCTGTATGCCTCATTTTGTAAGTTTGTGAAGAAGGGCAGTCTGTATTTTCATCTATCTACAAAAAGATGTACAATATGGAGCCATTTCTATTACTGTCACAAGTTATTTCTCCAGTCTTTGTTGTAGGTGCCACATTACTGATATTTTGCTCTTTTGAGGGGCTGTGCTCGCTGATCTGGGCTTGGCAGCTGATCCAAATGTTGCTGGATTGGTAGCCTCATTGAGAAACCATTGCAAAGCGACACTGTGAAAAATGACGGTTCACTACAAAACCGCTGGAACTAGATAGATACGAGAAGGAAAAAAGCTTGAATTTTTGAAACTCAGTTAAGGTTGCCGACTATGATAGGATTTATTCCTAGAAATGCTATGTGATCTCACGTGATGTGGTGATCACATCTGTCTCTCCATACTTGAATTAATTAAATAATAAAAACATTTATGACAGAAATTTAGCCATGGTACATGGTGTCTGCTGCAGTGGAAAATTGCATTGGCAGACAAAACAATGATGTTGAAGCTCAGGTCACATGACCTCCCACTTCCATCCAGTCAAATATTCTTGCTTGCCAATTCCAGTACCAATCAACAATTTGTGTGGAGCATATAAACTGACATGGACCAGTTGGGCCAAATGGCCTGTTTCTGTGCTGTAAATTCTATGTAATGCATCCTAAAAAGTGTTCAAATAATTTTTTTAAATTAAACTATGTTTATTTAATGCCCTTATGATTTTTCTCCCAGTTTCTCACAGCAAGTTCCAGGGGAATAATCTTCAATTCCTGGAAATATCCAGGAAAATTCTGAAAGGTTGGCAACCCTAGTGATCCAGGAGAGCAGAGGTGGGGGTAAAGGGATGGGGGGGGTTGAGGGTGTGTAGGAAGTGTCACTCTTATGAGAAGTGTGACAATGAAATAATGCAGACTAAAGCTGAAGAGTCGTAAAAAGTGACTTTGCCTTTTTAACAAAAGAAAAATGCTGCTAAGGATGGCCGCATGTGTATTCAAACATTGCCACAATGTTTGTTTAGAACAAATCATGCCTAACTAGAATGAGAGATGTCAATTACATCCATCCTGAAACATTCCTGAATTGAATGGGTTCTACTGAGATAAAGAAGGTGTGAAGTGGAAACACCATAACTGGATTATTCTCATCCTGGGCTATTGTGTGATCACCATGGGGGACAGAGCAAAGCATCTCTTACCAGAATATGATGTGACAAGCTTTTACCTTAAAAAGACAGAGGGAGAGAAAGAGAAATAAGCACCACCAAGAAGCTTGTCCAGCTAATAGCTGGGACACATCCGGCAAGCCAGAAGGGAGGCGCCCTGCTGTAAACTCTACATTTTTAACTTACGCAGCAGTGAAGCTGGAAGTGATCCTCTGTCTTCAAACTGAACTTTCAGCCAAGAGAGATATCCATTAACACCTCAAGCCTGCAACCAACAAGAACTTAACTTCCAAGATAATTCAACAGGTTTACCTTGAACTCTGAAACCCTACCTCGCCTGAAAACCACTTATCCCCTTTTCCTCTCTATCTGTCTCATGTGTGAGTGGATGTGGTGCGACAATTTCGGGATAACACATATTGCTCAATAAATAATTAATCTTCTGTTTCAAACCTACAAATAAAACACAAAGAGGTTAAACCCTAATAACCAAAAAACACTTGCTGCAGTCAGGTGGGAGTTGAACAGTGGGAACTACCTCACCATGTGGTCATAACAGATGACTTTCAACCTTAAGTTTAAGAGGGTTGCTGGTCAGGTTCCTTACTTCCCTGTCACATGTGCAAGCACTTTCTTAGTCTCAAGGGGGAGAAACTTATGTGCAAAGAGAAAATATGAAATGGGGCTGGGGTGGGGGGCAAGAAAGCAATATCAAAGCCAAGGAAAAGGTCGAGACAAAGTGACTAAATTTGTCAAATCTCTCTCATTGGAAGAAAAACTACCCATTTTGATTTGACAATGCAAAATCTTTTTATACAACTTGAATTGGAAAATAACAGCACTTATCTGTGTTTTAACTGGGTTTACACTCTTATTTTGTCTCCCAATTTTTGTTGTCCCATCACTTCTACCATTTCCTCAATGTTGACAGCTGTACAAATGACTCATGAAGATAAGGAAATAAGAATGGGAAGAGATAGGGAAGTGATAGTGGTCATGGGTTAAATGGGATGAATGGCCTCCTTCAGTGCCATTATGACTCTATGACTTTATGAAGGAGTTGGGAGAGTGAGCTGTGGAAAAGGTTTGATTCTATAAGTAGTTGTTCTTCTTCCCTGTTAAAAGAAATAAAGTGGATACCAATAAGTTTGCACTCCCTCCCGGCGTCCTGTTTCAAAATTTGCTTTCATGTGGGACCATTTGAGACTTGATGAGCAGAATCTGCTTGGTCCCATGGGGACGGTCTTCAAATTGGGACCGGGAGAAATGTCTGAGAAAGATGCGCCAAGTCACTGACGCAACACGTTCCCACCACTGGCCGATCTTCCCGGAGGTTGGTCAGCACCCGCAGAGGCTACCCGCCCGGCAGCAGCAGATAACTAATCTGCAAAATTAAATGCTCATTTGTGGGCTGATTGGGCACGCTGCTGGGATCTTCCCAGTGGCGGATGGGTCCCCCCCCCAACCACTGAGGGCCAAGCCTGAGGGCCCGCAATATGAACCACCCCCAGAGCCACAGCGACTGCCTTCAGCCATCCTATGGAGGGGTTTCTCCTCTACAGGGTGGCCTCACAGCTATGGTAATGTTTATTTTATTGAATTTTTAATACCTCTTCAGAAGGCACCTCAAGATGAAGGTGCCCTCATGTTTCCCCCGCTGACAGTGGCAGTGCCCACCTCTGGCAGTGGGGCTGTCATCCTTCCTCTAATTGGATGGTGATCCTGGAGATGACTTGTTAATTGGCCACCTCCAGGAAGATCTCCCAGACGGGCGCCAACTCACAGTCTTGGCTTAAGAGCAGAAGACTCCACCCGATGTCTTCATTTTTTTCACATTTGTTTGAAATCCCGGTTATGTGCAATAAACTCCTCTCGTAACTGAAAGAAACGCCTGACAAAAAAGCCCTAATTGTCATCCAGCTGAAAGCTGTGGATGTTAGGGAACAGATATGTGACTGTAATAGCTGATTTTCTGCACCAACTTTCTTATCCCCCTCTGTCAAATGTTGCATTCATGGGGCCCAGAACTGGTGCCATGAAAATATGGTGCCGGTTCTACCACTGGTGCATAAGCTACACCCCTCAACAGAGGTATGTCACTTGTGAGGGGGATAAAATTTGACACCTGTCCCTCCCTGCGCCCCCAATTCAAAAACAACTTGTCAAATAAAAATGCCCTATTTCTAAAAATATTTCAGTTGTTATTGCAAAGAGTTGGAAAATAGTGGCAGCACTGGACTATTAGAGTGGCCGAGAGTTATTTTGTCATTAATTGGGCATGAAGGTTACTTTAAATGCATTATATGCACAGATGTTACAATTAAACTAACTTTTATTGGTAATAGTCATGGTGTCTGCATGTATTTTGCAGCACTTCAATAGATGAATGCCTTTGTACATTAAGGAAAGATTTGAATTAATATAGCGTCTGTCAGAACTTCAGAATGTCCAAAGTCGCTTATGCAGTAGTTTTGAAGTGTAGTCAGTGTTGCAATATAGGAAATGCATTTAATTTTGTCTCTAATGTTTTCTGTCCCTTTGCTTGTAAATAAAAGTACCCCTTACCATACAATCCTGAATATCTTATTCAATAAACCTCACATTAGTTAATTTGGATTTTTAATCTGAAGAAACATTTTCTCAACTAAAATTAATCCAAATGTATCATTTTTAGATAATATTTAAAAATTTTCAGGAGAAAGTGTGTGAGTATATATGTAGGTCTGGGGAATGCTAAGAATGTGCATGAGGGAAAGAGATGGGCAGCATTTGTAAGGATTGTGTATATTTTTAATGGCCACATTCCTGTTGCTCTATGTTTATCAGCTGCCTTTCAATATTGCTGCCAAATGACCATTCTTAACGTGATTAGCATTGACTATTGATGAGCTAGTTTTCCATTGGGTCATCACTCCTTCAGCCTGATTCTGCCCTCATTCCACATTGAGATAGTCTCAAACTTGGCATTAAGACTCACCAGTTAATCAGGAAGGGAAACCTTGGCTAATCCTCACTGCAGCATCCTACTTGCCACCCACCATGACTCAACACTGAGCAGCAATTGAACCTGGGATCTTCCATGTCTATGTGGCTGATTGGGCAGTGAGCAAAGCCATCAGAGGAGTTCAATAAGTAATCACCAAGATTAGTGGGAGAACACTTGCCTTATTTTATTTTTTGCAGATTCATTGTCAAGCTGCTAACTTTTGATATTTTTCTGAGAGCTGCGATAAATATTTGCTCGAGGCTATTTTAGGAAGACAGTGTTCCTTTTGCCATAATAATATTGCATGCAGAGTGCTGTTAAAATGTTCAATCAGTTAGAAAAAAAGTTTTCCATGAAAGCTTTTACCAGTGAAAATGCCATAAGATAATGCTATCTGATCGAGAGTTAAAAGCGTGTGGCGTAACTTTTGTTTGGATGATTAGTACAATTAACAAGTGCGCTGTTGCCTGGCACCAGGTCTAGAATTGAGAGTACTCAGTGATGTGGCAATCACACCTGGTGCTCCATATTTAATTAAATAATAACAACAAATTATGGCAACAATTCAGCTGTGGTAGATGGTTTCTACTGCAGTGCAAGATTTTCCTAGCAGACAAAATAATGGTGTTCAAGCTAGTTTTGCAAACTCTGGTTGGACATATTCCTGGAGGGTTAAACATTTTGACCCGGTGACAGTGAAAGAACGGTGATACATTTCCAAGTCAGGGGGCATATGGTTTCACCAGAATGATACTGGAGCTAAAAGGGATCATATTTATGAGGACAGTTGGAACAATAGCACATAATGGCTACACTTTGCAATCCACAATCACACAATCTTTTTACCCCATCACCAATATTTTTATAATTAATAAACAAAAACTGTTCACAGAAAATGAAAATAATACAGACAATTTTTTTTAATGCTTCTGATTTTTTTTTTTCCGAGGACTGCTCACAGCAGTGTCCAGGAGGTTGATTTTTAACTCCTGGAGACTCCAGGAAAATCCTGGAGGAATGATAATTATAGTTCAAGCTGAGTCTTCAGATCAGACGATTTCCCTGAACTGATCCGGCCTGAAAAAAAAAATCCTTAAATTGGGACAATCCTACATATTTTAATAAATACCACTACTGATTTTACCATCCTTGTCAGACTATAGCTCCTTCTGATCATTACAACAAACAAGAGCATAAGACAAAGGAGTAGGGGGTAGACCATTTGGCCCATTCAATATAGTAATGGCTGACCTATTACCTCAACTCCAGCTTCCCGCATTATCCCCATGTTGTGACTAGTTCAGCTGAAGTTTATTCCTGAGCGGATCCTAACACGTTGGGATCCGCACTTGGTATTTGGAGGCCCTTGTGATATTTGTGTAAGATTTTTGTCCAAGTGACTTGCCTCAACAAAAGTAATGTCCAACGCCCACGGCAGCTGCATCTCATTCTATTTCTAAGACAAGCTGGAAATGTCACATAGAGAACTTGAAAGATGCAACAACTGATCATTCATTCTGAAACTAGAACTTTAAAAATATCAGAAAGCTGCAATAAATTGGGAAGTGAGAAAGAAAATGGTCTCGCCACTTCAAAAGTAACTAATTCTGTGAAGTCCTTTGGGATCTTTTCCTTGTCAAGGCACTGTCTACAGTAAATGCATACACTAACTGGAAACCATGCCATAGCCTTAAGGAAATCAAAACAAGATTTAAAAATTTCATTGTTAACTAGCAGATTTAAAACACAGCCAAAAGAAGGTGGTATGAAAAATATGTAGCTTGCTTTATAAAAGCACTTTTTATATATAAAATCTGCAGAGATTTTTGTGAGGGTTTGAAAATTGCTTTTCTCACTATTTAACAGTTCTGGCCAAAATTGCAACTGTATTCTTTGTCATTCTGACCTCGAGTTATCCCTCTTTTGTCTATTGGAGCTCTCTGCAACATTCAATACTGTGACTCACAGCGTTCTCCTCCATCATCTCTCCCTCTCTCTCCCATTAGACAGATTTTTTTTATTTATTTAGAGATACAGCACTGAAACAGGCCCTTCGGCCCACCGAGTCTGTGCCGACCAACAACCACCCATTTATACTAACCCTACAGTAATCCCATATTCCTACACTAGGGGCAATTTATAACAGCCAATTTACCTATCACCTGCAAGTCTTTGGATGTGGGAGGAAACAAGAGTCCTTGCTTGCATACCTCTCTCTGCATATCAAAATATAGCAATGCATCTCCAGCAATAGTTTCTCTTCACACTCCTGCACTATATTCTTTCTTATCTGTGTACTGCCGCTCAGTGACATCATCTGCAGATGCAGGATCAGCTGATGATCCCGAATTCTGCTTCTGTACCACCCTTCTCAATTCTATAAATATTTTATGGTCTGACATAAGTCATTTGAATTATCACTTCCTTCAACTGAACATTGGGAAGGCTGAAGCTGTTGCATGATTGCTTTAAGAGTGATGTCCCTTTAAAAACTCAGTATGCTAATGAGCTAAATACCAGGATGTAGTCATGTGACTAGAAGCCATCAGCTCTCTGCACTGGAACACCCTAAACAAAGGTACAGTACATAGTTTGCTCTGTATTGTATGTACTAGTTCAGCTGTTAATAAACCTTTTAGAGATCTTCAAGGAACTGGAATCCACAAAGAAACTCATGACAGAAGTCATCCTTATTAGCCCCTCCATAAAGTCCATTTCCTTGCTCCTAACTCCATCTCCTTTCCCAACATTCTGAACGAGACAATGTAAAACGTTTGGTGTGCTGTTCAAAGCAGAGATTAGGTTCAAACACATATCCTATCCAGCACTAAGATCACTTACTTTCCTCTTTGCAGCAACTCTTGTCTCCATCCTTGGCTCAGCCGCTCTTCTGCTGAAACCTTTATGCTTTTCTTATCTCTATATATTCCAATACCCTCTTTGCTAGCTTCTTATCCTGCACAGCTCATGAACTCCAAGTTGTCTAAAACTCAGCAGCTCACTTGTCAATTAATTCTGTCCTTGGTAAATTACATTGGCTTCCTGTCCTTCAATGGGTTACATTTAAAATGCTCGTCGTCAGATCCCTCGATAGACTTGTCTCTGCATCCTTCTCCAGCCGTGTATATCTGCCCACACTCTTAGTTCTTCTGATTCTAGCCATTTGTGCATTTCCTCTTGATTTTGCCAGGCTTTTGATGGCAAATTCTTAATCACCTCAACTGTACTCTTACCCCACCCCCACCCCCCAATAACGCTGCATCTCTTCATTTCTCTCTTCACCTTTTGAAAACCTTCTCAAAACCCAACTCTTTGGACAAACTTCAGTTCAAACCTCTGAGCCTCTCCTTCCATGTCTTGGCATCTATTCCTCTTGCTATCTAAATATAGTGGGTTGTTTTTTAAATGTTTTAAGTGCTATATAAATGTAAGTTGTATTGTTGTTTCAGATAACCCTGATTTGTGTGCAACTAATAAACTGCTTATTCTATTTGTGCAGGGAGTATTATGACCTAACCTAATAAAGTTGCTTTGTGAGAGAAGAAGACGAAAAGTAAATTTGATTGGGTCATGATCTTAATTCAGTGTAAATTAGGCTTTTGTTTGTTCATCCAGTCAAAAAATGTCAGTTAGACATTTGGATAAAAGCACACCTAAACATCTAGAGTGTTTAATGCAGTGTTTAATTACTTGGCCAATTAATTTTCAGTCTAATGTTACCAAGCAAAAAGTTTGCATTTCCATCTGAACTCTTTAATGGCCATACCTCTCTTCCCCCTTCCCTCACCAAATATAAGCTTCGACAGGTCTGTTAGCACATTATATATGGAGCCCTGTGGGCAACTAGGTTTGGGTTGTGTGCAAAGAGTCCAGGTGCTGAATTGTCGCCAAGGAGGCGGAAAACAGAAGCTGGGTTTGTTTTCGGCTCGGAAACCTGCCGTCGATGGAGAAATTAATTAAAATTATGATTTAGTTTAAGGTTAAGGTGAGCCCTTCATTGGTATGGAGACGGGTTTCCTGTCCACTTAAAGCCAGTGGGGGCAGGAAAGGAAGCGGGTTCAGATGAAGTGTGGACTCATTTAGACTTCTGAACCATGGATGACCAGAAACATTCAGGGTACGATGAGAAGGGAAAGAGAGGCTTTTAGCAAATACAAGGAGAGCAGCCCAGACACTGAGACTTATGTATATGCACACACACACACCACAGCCCAGACACTGAGACTTATGTATATGCACACACACACCACAGCCCAGACACTGAGACTTATATATGTGCACACACACAAACACACACACCACAGCCCAGACACTTATGTATGTGCACAAACACAAACACCATAGCCCAGACCCTGAGACTTATATATATGCACACACACACTCACCGCAGCCCAGACCCTGAGACCTATATATATGCACACACACACACACCACAGCCCAGACCCTGAGACCTATATATATGCACACACACACACACCACAGCCCAGACCCTGAGACCTATATATATGCACACACACCACAGCCCAGACCCTGAGACTTATATATATGCACACACACACACACCACTGCCCAGACCCAGAGACCTATATATATGCACACACACACACACCGCAGCCCAGACCCTGAGACCTATATATATGCACACACACACACACCACAGCCCAGACCCTGAGACTTATATATATGCACACACACACACGCACCACAGCCCAGACCCAGAGACCTATATATATGCACACACACACACCACAGCCCAGACACTGAGACTTATATATATGCACACACACACACCACAGCCCAGACACTGAGACTTATATATATGCACACACACACACCACAGCCCAGACCCAGAGACCTATATATATGCACACACACACACCACAGCCCAGACACTGAGACTTATATATATGCACACACACACACCACAGCCCAGACCCTGAGATTTATATATATGCACACACACACACCACAGCCCAGACACTGAGACTTATATATATGCACACACACACACCACAGCCCAGACACTGAGACTTATATATATGCACACACACACACCACAGCCCAGACACTGAGACTTATATATATGCACACACACACACCACAGCCCAGACACTGAGACTTATATATATGCACACACACACACCACAGCCCAGACACTGAGACTTATATATATGCACACACACACACACCACAGCCCAGACCCAGAGACCTATATATATGCACACACACACACACCACAGCCCAGACCCAGAGACCTATATATATGCACACACACACCACAGCCCAGACACTGAGACTTATCGAGCAAATCGATGGAAGCATTAGTGGAGTACAGAAAGTGTAGGATGGAGCTTAAGAAAGCAATTAGGAGAGCAAAGAGGGGATATGAGAAAGCTCTGGCTGGTAAAAGTAGGGAAAATCCCAAGATATTCTATAAGTATATCAATGGGAAGAGGATAACCAGGGAAAGAGTAGGACCCATTAGGGACCAAGGGGGAAATTTGTGGGTGGAGCCAGAGGACATTGGTAGGGTGTTGAATGAATACTTCACATCTGTCTTCACCCAAGAGAATGAAGATGTAGATATGGAATTTAGAGAGAGAGACTGTGAGGTTCTTGACCAAATTGTCATAGGGAGTGACAAGGTATTGGAGGTTTTGGAAGGCTTAAAAGTAGACAAATCTCCAGGTCCGGACGATTTGCCTCCCACGATGTTGTGGGAGGCGAGGGTGGAGATTGTAGGGGCTCTGACCCTAATTTTTAATTCCTCTCTGGCCACGGGGGAGGTGCCAGAGGACTGGAGAACAGCTAATGTGGTCCCACTATTTAAGAAAGGTTGTAGAGATAAGCCAGGGAACTACAGACCAGTGAGTCTCACGTCAGTGGTAGGGAAACTATTGGAGAAAATTCTGAAGGAGAGAATCTATCTCCACTTGAACATAGAACAGTACAGCACAGTACGGGCCCTTCGGCCCACGATGTTGTGCCGACCCTTTAACCTACTCTAAGATCAAACTACCTACATACCCTTCATTCCACTATCATCCATGTACCTATCCAAGAGTCGCTTAAATGTCCCTAATGTATCTGCTTCTACTACCACCGCTGGCAGTGCATTCCACGCACCCACCACTCTCTGTGTAAAGAACCAACCTCTGACATCTCCCCTAAATCTTCCTCCAATCACCTTAAAATTATGCCCCCTGGTGATAGCCCTTTCCACCCTGGGAAAAAGTCTCTGGCTTTCCACTCTATCTATGCCTCTCATCATCTTGTACACTTGGAGAGGCAAAATTTGATTAGGAATAGTCAGCATGGCTTTGTCAGAGGGAGGTCATGCCTAACAAATTTGATTGAATTTTTTGAGCATGTGACCAGGTGTGCAGATGAGGGTAGTGCAGTTGATGTAGTTTACATGGATTTCAGCAAAGCCTTTGACAAGGTCCCACATGGGAGACTTATCAAGAAAGCAAATGCACATGGGATACAAGGTAACTTGATAAGGTGGATTCAAAATTGGCTTAGCTGTAGGAGACAGAGAGTGATGACAGACGGCTGTTTTAGTGACTGGAAGCCAGTGTCCAGTGGCGTACCACAGGGATCTGTGCTGGGTCCCCTATTGTTTATCATTTATATAAACGACATAGATGACTATGTGGGGGGTAGAATCAGTAAGTTTGCGGATAACACAAAGATTGGCCGAGTGGTTAACAGTGAGATTGAGTGTCTTGGGTTACAGGAAGATATAGACGGGATGGTCAAATGGGCAGAAAAGTGGCAGATGGAATTTAACGCTGAAAAGTGTGAGGTGATACACTTTGAAAGGAGTAATGTGACACGGAAGTATTCAATGATTGGCCTGACACTGGGAAGTTCCGAGGAACAAAGGGACCTTGGCGTGTTTGTCCATAGATCTCTGAAGGCAGAAGGGCATGTTAATAGGGTGGTGAAAAAGGCATATGGAGCACTTGCCTTTATCAATCGAGGCATAGATTACAAAAGCAGGGAGGTCATGTTGGAGTTGTACAGAACTTTGGTAAGGCCACAGTACTGTGTGCAATTCTGGTCGCCACATTATAGGAAGGATGTGATTGCATTGGAGGGGGTGCAGAGGCGATTCACCAGGATGTTGTTTGGGATGGAACATTTAAGCTATGAAGAGAGGTTGGATAGGCTTGGGTTGTTTTCACTGGAGCAGAGAAGACTGAGGGGTGACCTGATCGAGGTGTACAAGACTATGAGGGGCATGGACAGGGTGGATAGGGAGCAGCTGTTCCCCTTAGTTGAAGGGTCAGTTACGAGGGGTCACATGTTTAAGGTGAGGGGTGGGAGGTTTAAGGGGGACTTGAGGAAGAACGTTTTTATGCAGAGGGTGGTGACGGTCTGGAATGCCCTGCTTGGGAGGGTAGCAGATGCAGGTTGCCTCACATCCTTTAAAAAGTACTTGGATGAGCATTTGGCACGTCATAACATTCAAGGCTATGGGCCAAGTGCTGGCAAATAGGATTAGGTAGACAGGTCAGGTGTTTTAATGCATCGGTGCAGACCCGATGGGCCGAAGGGCCTATTCTGCACTGTATTATTCTGTGATAGCCATCACTGAGGATGCTGGTTGTCCTGAGGGAGAGATCTACGGTTTGTACCAAAGCCTTCCACTGCACCAGAGGGAAGGGAGATGTTCCACAGAGGAGCCAGAAGCCTGGGACCTGGGGCAGGGTAGTCCCTTGCTTCATCAATGCCAACCCGGATCCATTGCTGGAGGCCGTGAGGGAGAGGAGGGGGGTCTTCATCCTGGACGATGGCAGGAGTAGGCCACCTCATCATGTAGCAGGGCAGCTCTCTGTTTAGTGTCATCTCCCTCCGCCTCCTCTTCCACTTTGTCTTTCACCTCCTGCTCCTTCCTGATGAGCTATCTCCTTCCAGGGCCTCATTGTCCTCAAGGTCCACACCTCTTTAGAGGATCATGTTATGGAGGGCACAGCAGACCACCACATTGAGGTAGATCCTTGCAGGAAGATATTGGAGGGCACCACACGACTGGTCCGGGCACCAGAATCTCATGTTCAGAAGCCCGATGGCCTGCTCAATGGTTGTCAAAGAACAAAGAACAGTACAGCACAGGAACCGGCCATTCGGCCCTCCAAGCCTGTGCCGATCTTGATGCCTGCCTAAACTAAAAGCTTCTGTACTTCCGGGGACCATATCCCTCTATTCCCATCCTATTCATATGTTTGTCAAGATGCCTCTTAAACGTCATTATCGTACCTGCTTCCACCACCTCCCCGGCAGCAAGTTCCAGGCACTCACCACCCTCTGTGTAAAGAACTTGCCTCGCACATCCCCTCTAAACTTTGCCCCTCTCACCTTAAACCTATGTCCCCTAGTAACTGACTCTTCCACCCTGGGAAAAAGCTTCTGACTATCCACTCTGTCCATGCTGCTCATAACTTTGTAAACCTCTATCATGTCATCCCTCCACCTCCGTCGTTCCAGTGAAAGCAATCCCAGTTTATCCAACCTCTCCTCATAGCTAATGCCCTCCAGACCAGGCAACATCCTGGTAAGCCTCTTCTTTACCCTCTCCAAAGCCTCCACGTCCTTCTGGTAGTGTGGCGACCAGAATTGCACACAATATTCTAAGTGTGGCCTAACTAAAGTTCTGTACAGCTGCAGCATGACTTGCCAATTTTTATATGCCCCAACCGATGAAAGCAAGCATGCCATATGCCTTCTTGACTGCCTTATCCACCTGCGTTGCCACTTTCAGTGACCTGTGGACCTGTACGCCCAGATCTCTCTGCCTGTCAATACTCCTAAGGGTTCTGCCATTTACTGTATACTTCCCACCTGCATTAGATCTTCCAAAATGCATTACCTCACATTTGTCCGGATTAAACTCCATCTGCCATTTCTCCGCCCAAGTCTCCAACCGATCTATATCCTGCTGCATCCTCTGACAATCCTCATCACTATCCGCAACTCCACCAACCTTTGTGTCGTCCGCAAACTTACTAATCAGACCAGCTATATTTTCCTGCAAATCATTTATATATACTACAAAGAGCAAAGGTCCCAGCACTGATCCCTGCGGAACACCACTAGTCACATCCCTCCATTCAGAAAAGCACCCTTCCACTGCAACCCTCTGTCTTCTATGACAGAGCCAGTTCTGTATCCATCTTGCCAGCTCACCTCTGATCCCATGTGACTTCACCTTTTGTACCAGTCTGCCATGAGGGACCTTGTCAAAAGCTTTACTGAAGTCCATATAGATAACATCCACTGCCGTTCCTTCATCAATCATCTTTGTCACTTCCTCAAAAAACTAAATAAAATAGTGAGACACGACCTCCCCTTCACAAAACCATGCTGTCTTTCGCTAATATGTTTGTTTGTTTCCAAGTGGGAGTAAATCCTATCCCGAAGGATCCTCTCTAATAATTTCCCTACCACTGATGTAAGGCTCACCGGCCTATAATTTCCTGGATTATCCTTGCTACCCTTCTTAAACAAAGGAACAACATTGGCTATTCTCCAGTCCTCTGGGACCTCACCTGTAGCCAATGATGATGCAAAGATTTCTGTCAAGGCCCCAGCAATTTCTTCCCTTGCCTCCCTCAGTATTCTGGGGTAGATCCCATCAGGCTCTGGGGACTTATCTACCTTAATGCTTTGCAAGACGCCCAACACCTCCTCCTTTTTGATAATGAGATGACTGAGACTATCTACGCTCCCTTCCCTAGGCTCATCATCCACCAAGTCCTTCTCTTTGGTTAATACTGATGCAAAGTACTCATTTAGTACCTCACTCATTTCCTCTGGCTCCACACATAGATTCCCTTCTCTGTTCTTGAGTGGGCCAACCCTTTCCCTAGTTACCCTCTTGCTCTTTATATATGTATAAAAAGCCTTGGGATTATCCTTAATCCTGTTTGCCAATGACTTTTCATGACCCCTTTCAGCCCTCCTGACTCCTTGCTTAAGTTCCTTTCTACTGTCTTTATATTCCTCAAGGGATTCGTCTGTTCCTAGCCTTCCAGCCCTTACGAATGCTTCCTTTTTCTTTTTGACTGGGCTCGCAATATCCCACATTATCCAAGGTTCCCGAAACGTGCCAAACTTATCCTTCTTCCTCACAGGAACATGCTGGTCCTGGATTCTAATCAACTGACGTTTGAAAGAGTCCCACATGTCAGATGTTGATTTACCCTCAAACAGCCACCCCCAATCTAAATTCTTCAGTTCCTGCCTAATATTGTTATAATTAGCCTTCCCCCAATTTAGCACCTTCACCCGAGGACTACTCGTATCCTTAAAATTGATGGAATTATGGTCACTGTTCCCGAATTGCTCCCCTACTGAAACTTCGACCACCTGGCCGGGCTCATCCCCAATACCAGGTCCAGTACAGCCCAATCCCTAGTTGGACTATCTACATTGTTTCAAGAAGCCCTCCTGGATGCTCCTTACAAATTCTGCCCCATCAAAGCCGCTAGCACTAAGTGAGTTCCAGTCAATATAGGGGAAGTTAAAATCACCCACCACTACAACCCTGTTACCTTTACATCTTTCCAAAATCTGTCTACATATCTGCTCCTCTACCTCCCGCTGGCTGTAGGGAGGCCTGTAGAAAACCCTCAACATCGTGACTGCACCCTTCCTATTCCTGAGCTCCACCCATATTGCCTCGCTGCACGACCCCTCCGAGGTGTCCTCCCGCAGTACAGCTGTGATATTCTCCTTAACAAGTAATGCAGCACCTCCACCCCTTTTACATCCCCCTCTATCCCGCCTGAAGCTTCTAAATCCTGGAACATTTAGCTGCCAATCCTGTCCTTCCCTCAACCAAGTCTCTCTAATAGCAACAACATCATAGTTCCAAGTACTAATCCAAGCTCTAAGTTCATCTGCCTTACCTGTTATACTTATCGCATTGAAACAAATGCACTTCAGACCACCAATCCCGCTGTGCTCCGCAACATCTCCCTGCCTGCTCTTCCTCTTAGTCTTACTGGCCTTATTTACTGGTTCCCTCCCATTTATTTCACTTGCTGTCCTACTGCTCTGGTTCCCACCCCCCTGCCACACTAGTTTAAACCCTCCCGAGTGACGCTAGCAAACCTCGCAGCCAGGATATTTGTGCCCCTCCAGTTTAGATGCAACCCGTCCTTCTTGTACAGGTCCCATCTGTCCCTGAAGAGTTCCCAATGGTCCAGATATCTGAAACCCTCCCTTCTACACCAGCTGTTCAGCCACGTGTTTAGCTGCACTATCCTCCTATTTCTAGCCTCACTGGCACGTGGCATAGGGAGTAATCCCGAGATTACAATCCTAGAGGTCCTGTCTTTTAACTTTCTACCTAACTCCCTAAACTCCCTGTGCAGGATCTCGTCACTCTTCCTGCCTATGTCATTGGTACAGATGTGTACCACGACGTCTGGCTGTTCACCCCCCCCCACCCCTTCAGAATGCCCTCTGTCCGTTCAGGTTGTCCTGCTGAGCAGGTGTCATTGGTTGTTTCGCCTCTGCCTGGGGCTCCCATAGAGGGGTTAGTAGTTATGCCTTCAAGGGATTTCCCTTGTCACCTAGGATTCATTCATGCACTTTGGAGGTTGGAGTGAAGCCTAGACTGCTGGAGGATGGAGAAGCCATGGCAGTGGCCAGGAAGGTGAGCACACACATGGAGAAAGCTCTTGTTGTGCTCACAGACTAGTTGGATGTTAAGGGAGTGGAAGCCCTTCCTGTTGATGGATCTCACTGGCTGGTTGCAAAGAACGTTGAAAACTAAAGTTACGCATCTAATAACATTTTCACTCCCCTCACCCACACCCTCAAGGAATAATCGATTCATCAATTGCCCATTCCCCCCCCCCCCCCCACCCCCCCACCAAAAAAACACTTTTATTCAGATCCTGAACTTTTCCCCTGACCGTTAATAACTTTAATCCTCAACATCTACCCACCATGGCCTCATCAGCAATCAAAAGAGTTTTCCTTGCACCCCTCCCTCCCCCCCCACTCCCCACCAGTGTCATGCCTCGGATCTCCGAATGGAGATCCGGCCGCGCGGGAGTTCCGGCCAGTGGCAGAACATCGCAGCGGGACGGCCGGCGGGACTAGGTAAGTTTATTTGCATGCATTAATCTTTATTTACATATCGAAATGAAGGCTCTGCCGCTGAGCGGCAGGGGGTGGGGTGGGTGAGCTGCACCGAGGCCTAGTCGCTGCTGGTAATATGGGGCGGGGCCTTCTCTGCATCGGGGAGCATGGTAGGTCTCTCCCGCAAGTATTTTCTGGCTCCCCCACCACAACCCCTGATGTCGAGGGGCTGGTAAAATTCAGCCCATTGTGTTGATGACTGGAAGCTTTTGCTACTATCAGTATCATGTGCCCAAAGAAAGTTGGCAAACATGCATTCAGGACTAAGATTGAAATGGGAGCTAGTGCAAATATCCTAACAATCCAAATCCTGAAGGATATGTACTGGGCTCATTGGAAATTATTGATACAACTGACAGCTACAAAGTTAACTGCATACAATGGGTCACCCATCCGTTGCAGTGGCACACTAACAATGCAATGCAGCCAGGGCAAGTTGGCATGGAAACCACAAATATTTTACGTGGTAGATACAATGGACCAGCAGTGACAGGAGTACCAGCGTGTAAGGACCTCAACATTGTGACTGTACATGAGGTCACCAAAGTACCCACTACAGAAGAGACCAAGAGTACCCGCATTGAGTCAATCCACAGTCCACAACTGACAACAAATGTACCCGGACAGGTTTGATGCCATAGGAGACATCAAAGGTGATGCCGTATTGCACCTCAGAGAGGATGCACTCCCAGTGTCCAGCCCCCTGATATCTGAGATGGAATCACAATTTTTCCAGTATCTCAGTGGTTCTGGTTTGGAGAGTATTAGCGTCTTCTCAGAGATGCCACACCAAGAGAATGAAGATTCAAATTCAGATGGTGAAAATTCTTTGTCAACAGGCAGTATTTCTTCGCGCTCCAGCGACTCAGAAGAGATTGATGTTGTCACCATTGAGAAGGAAAGGCTGGCAGTGGGGAGCATTGCCAAGGGGAAATCTCCAAGGATGGGAAACTGCTCGCAAACTCTGGCCAGCGTCAAACGATGCAGTTTGGAAATCCAACAACAGCACAATTATGCCGCGCCTTCACTTCAGCTCTCTAGAGAACCGCCAGCACCAAAACGAGCCAGAATATACAGGTACCTCCATAAGGCCAAGTTCTCCTCCCCCAACAAGTCCTCGACCTTGAGCCCCAGGCTTTCAGACGTGGAGAATGAAGAGAGGCTAAGGACACACCATGTCCCGAAGTGGCAGAGGAGGAATGAGTTGAAGCATTGTCTGTTGGCTCTTCGAGATGAGGTGCCAGAACACTCCAAGAAAGACGAGGCCTCAAAAGTGGTCATCCTGGGAAAAGCAATAGAGTATGTTAGACTGAAGGCAGAGCAACAGAAACTGAATGCAGATAGGGAGAAACTTTTAAAAACACAGCAACAGCTGAGACGCAATTTCTCCGAGCAAGAATTATCAAACCACCGAAACGATATTTTGACACCTAAGCTTCTGCACTCGTAAATGTCACAATCCTAATCTTCATACTTGTAAATTTTTCAATCTTTATCCCTGCCACCTGCGGAGTGCCACAGGCACTTGCTTACCAAGTGCGCAGTCCCCCTTTGCCTTTCTGATCCTCTTATGGGGCCAGGGTGATGCCCTGGGGCAGCCCATGACTGGCTCCTCACTCTTTACCTGCCTCCCTTCAGGTGATCTGTTTCTGATGATGTTGGTAAACTGTGTGCCCCTTTAAAAGTTTAAAGCTCAAGCCTTGACAAGCTCTTGACGAGCTTTTAAACAGTTATAATTGGCCTGAATTAGGAGGAGAGCTGGATCCTGTCCTGTCCTCCCCCTCCCCCACCCCACCCTGGTGATTATTGCCGGTGCCGGGAATGGCATCTTGAAATGGACGCGCTGGCATTTTCAGGCCCCCATCTCTCCCCCCCCACCCCCAACCACCAAAACTTCTGTTCCCGACTTTGGGGGGGGGGCCCGAAAATTCAACCCCAGAGCTTTCTCATTTTACTATTTATTGCAGTTCTCTGATATTTTTAAACACCAGTGCCCACAGTGAGCAGGTTGTTACATTAAGAACTTGCTAGACATCACATTCTTGGTTGGTAGTAAATAGTAACCTAGCTGCCTGGCGTGACCACCACACTGCAGTAGCCTGACAGACTGAGCAAATCCTTTGTAAAGGTCCACTATCCATCTTCCTGGCCTGCCATTGTTTTTCACAGGATATTAATCGCGAAAAATATTGTTTGCTATTCATTACAATTCTTTTGGCTTCACTGGAATTTTATTGCAATGACCTTTTTACTGAGGGAACTGTCCTTTAAATATCAGACAACGTGCACAATCACTTGTTTACTATGACGTTGCCTGTAAAATAATGTGGATCATTTAGAAAATGGGTTAATGAAGCTTCAACAGTCTTACATGGAAACTGGTACATACATCACTGACTTATTAAAAGTAATAAAGTTGCACAATCATATTTCCCCCCCCCTCCTTTCCTGAAGCTACAAAATCGTTGTCGGATTCTGGTTGCAAGTCAAGGAACCATCTTTCAGGTGTCAGCTTAGGCAGCAGATGTTGACAGATGAAACTATTGAGTGGAAGGTGTCTGTAGCCAAGTCAGGCTCTATCTTTGTTGACATCTATCTATGCATGTGCATATCCATCAAGAGTGGGAAATCGGTCTATTTTTCCCCTGCTTCCTCATCCAAGGGAGATGAGATCCACTGTAAGACCCCTATAACCATTAAACTTAACATTCCTGGTCTAAACAGCTCTTTTTCATGCTAATTGCTGCATTTACAAAGTGAGACATTTGTGCACGATTTTTTTTTAAGTTTACAAAATGTAATACATGTCATAAGCCTAAATATGTTATGATAGAACAGGCCTATTGATGCAATATTTAGTCATTCTAGAATGCAATGGTGGGGTTGAAGATTTGGGTATGACTTTCAATGGCGATTGTTTTGTGCATGGGGTTGATGTGTCTGGCCTCAGATATATTCGTCAGTAGAATCGGTTTAGTGTTAAGAAAGGGCAGGAGCCATTACATACAGTTTACAGCAATAACCATAAACCTAATGTTTGAAATGCAGAAGAATGGATTCAACAATTCCAGCAGGGATCTGTGATCAAAGTGTCTGGATCAGATATAGGACTACAAACTTGTAATGCTGTTTCTGTGACCTGTGGTCCCTGTGAGTACAGCTCTGTGTGATCAGTGAATTTAGCATAAAATGTACTTTTATTAAAGGAAGCATTCTGCATCATTTTGTTCTTTAAAAAAAATCTTTATCCAAACATTTAAATCATATTTGACTCTTTCAATCCTATGTGTTCAGTCAACATAGACGTGGAAAGCTATTAAATGTTCTAATTTTTCAATGCAAATTTAAGCTTGAAGATTGTGGTCACTCAAATGCCTAACTCCATTCTTGTACATGGTTAAGAACAAGGACAGAGGCAGTAATGAGCCTAATTGCCTGTTGTAAGTTTGTAAAACTTACTATGGGGAAGAAATCTACCTCTGGCTCACTCTTTTTGCTCAGTACCAAGATGGTGTACGTAACACCAGGTCAAATAGTATTCCATTTTTTGGATTCATTAAATTAAAGCACATCTCATTTTATTCATTTTCTTTCTGTATCGTGCCCTGTATCTTCCTTTAATTTTAACTTTGTTTGAAGCACTGTTACATGATACAAACATTGCCTACAAACTGCTGTGTTAAACAGAATATATTTTCTGCTCCCACATAAGTGGCGTTTCCTCCCCAGCCCACCCCCACACCATCCCCCGTCCAGACAGTGAAAGCACCCTGACAACCATTCTTTTGTTAAAGCCTCCTCTTGCTATTCTGCACTGATGTATTAAGTGGGCAGCTTTGGGGTTTGATGGTGACATCAGTCCAAATGGTAGATTATTCACATTTGTTATTCTTCATTATTTCAAGTTTGGATTCAGTATTTATCTCTATTCAGATGGGCTGATTGGATTTATTCAGAAATTTTCTGTGTCCCTCTGGTATTGGCTATAATTCCATAGATACCTGTGGCCATTTGATACCTCACAAGGAAAACAATATTTGACTATGAGGATCATTATGGTTCATCCCAATCTCGTCTTCACCCAACATCTACACACCAGCACTTTTTTTTTAGTGAATTACTGGATAGCAATTAGGAGTGTAAAATGTGGCCATTTTTATTACTACTTAAACTTGGTGATGCTAAATGAGACTGCCTTCAACTACATCATCAGCAACACAAAATCAGCTTCCAAATGTTGATAAACGTGCAGCTGTGTGCTTCCCCTTTCCTCGACCCTATGACTCCATTGTGCTGTTAGACTGTTTGACTAACCTGACTTCATGGCATTTTTTTATGTTTGATACACTTTATAAGTACTATTGTTACAGTTGCAGTTCTGATATTGATGGTGGTAGTTTGATTGTTTATTTGCTCATCAGGAATCTCAGTAGCTAATCATATTTGTTGGCTCTGTTCCTGATACCTGCCTAAGGGGTAGTCTGACTTGAAGGGGGCACTAATCAGACAGTATAGTTCTTGGCTTGCAATGTCACTTGGAGGGCAAAGGCCACATTTTGGCATATTTCCAAATCTGCTCTGATCTACAGTTACCAGTACTGATGCAACTCATGGTTGGAGTTTAGAATTTGACAGCAGTTTCATAAGAAAAACTCAGTTCCTTGCCCTTCTGTCATTCTATTCTACAACATGCAATATCTGAGGTGAGAAAACAATCTACATGAAAGGAATTTTCATAACGTAAGTGTGTGCATGTTCTGAAATTTGTGACGGAAACTTGAGACTGAAATGTTAAGGACCTGAATGACCTTTCCGTTTTACCTTTACTGTGTTTGAGACTGGTGATCAGCATAGCAAAACTACCAACATTCTAGCAAATGTGGGACTGCCTCATAACTTTTGTTTCAACGTTGGCTGGCAGGAAACCTGAGATTAATTTTGTTCCATCTAATAATTTCACAATTGCACCTCCCCTGGGAACACTTCAGTTTGCTAAATACCTTTTGTGCTCTGTTAAGGAAAGAAACTGCTGAAGCCTGGGATAGCCTTTTATGTTTCTCCGGAGGGCTTTCACCAGCCCTTCCGTAACACTTGATGAATAACTCATGAGACACTTCCAAGGCTGTTCTCATCAATCCAGATTGGTTTGGATGAGGAATGAATTTATTAGCTCCTTCCCTTCCAATTTAACTACTGCTGGGTAGAAACAAACCACATTAGGAGTGCTAAGCGGACCAGGCAAACTGAGGAAAACTCCAGTCTTACAAACTGCTCTACAGTGAAGAGCCAGTGACGTATTGCAGTCATTGCATTTAACAATCTGCGCTGTGAAATATACTGCAAATTTTATACATCTGAGTTGGTTGCTATCATCTACTTCCACTCTTTTTCATGCTCTTTTCAGTAGCTGGGTTCTGTGGACTCCAGAAACTCAATCCCATTACCACTGATAAAACAGCAACAACAACGTTGTCTTACTATATTAAAGGTGCAATATAAATACATCCCAAAGTACCTCACAGGAGCGTTATCAAACAAAGTTTGACAGAGAAACACAAAAGAAGATATTAGGACAAATGACCAAAAGCTTGGTCAAAGAGGTTGGTTTTAAGGAGCATCTTAAAAGAGGGAAGTGAGCAAGAGAGGCTGAGAGGCTTAGGGAGAGAATTCCAGAGCCTAGACAGTTGAAGGCTCAGGCACCAATGGTGAAGGGATTTAAATTGGGGATGCTGAAGAGACCAGAATTAGAAGTATGCAGATATCTGTAGCAATTATGGAGGAGATTATGGTGATAGGAATTGGAGAGTCCATGAATGGATTTGGAAACAAGGATGAGAATTTTAACATTGAGGCATGGCTTAATTGAGAGCCACTGTCGGTCAGCGAGCACAGGTGTGATAGGTGAATGAGGCTTGGTGCGAGTAGGACAAGAGCAGCAGAGTTTTGGATGACTTTAAGTTTACAGAAGGTAGAATGCGGGAGGCAAGCCAGGTGTCTGTTGGACTAATCTAGTCTAACGGTAATAAAAGTATGGATGAGGGTTTTAGCACTAGATGAGCTAAAGCAGAGGTGGACGCGGGTCATGTTACAGAGGTGAAAATAGGTGGCCTTAGTAATTGCGCATGTGGTCGGAAGCTCATTTCAGGGCTAGTTATGGCACCAAGGTTGGGAACAGACTGGTTCAGCCTCAGACAGTTGTCAGGAAGAGGGATGGAGTTGGCCACTGGGGAACAAGGTTTGTGGCCGAGAGTGAAAACTAAGACCTTTGTCTTCCCAGTATTTGGAGGAACTTTCTGCTCATTCCGTACTGGATGTTGGACAAGTAGTCTGAGAATATAGGGGTCGAGAGAGTTGCTGATAAGGTAGAGCTGGATGTCATCAGCTTACATGTGGAAACCAATGCTGTGTTTTGGGATGATGTCATCGAGGACCACCATGTAGATGTGAAATAGGAAGGGTCCAAGGATAGATCTTTGGGGACCCCAAATGTATGGGAGTGAAAAGAGAAGCCATTGTAGGTGATTCTTTAGCTATGACTAGATAAATAAGAATGAAACCAGGCGAATGTAGTCTGACCCACCTTAACGATGATGGAGAGGCATTGGAGAAGGATGGTGTGGTTAAGTGTGTCAAAGGCTGCAGGCAGGTCGAGAAGGAAGATGGGGGATAGTTTCCCTTTGTCATAGTCACATTGTATGTCATTTGTATCTTTAATAGTTGTTTCGGTACTGTGACAGGAGCCGAAACCTGATTGGAGGGATTCAAACATGGACACGGATTTGGGAGGTGACAGCACGTTCAAGAACTTTGAAGAGGAAAGAGAGGTTGGAGATGGGACAGTAGTTTGCAAGGATGGAGAGGTCGAGTTGTTTTTTTGAAGTGGGCAATGACAGTGGATTTGAAGGAGAGGGGAACAGTACCTGAGAAGAGAGAATTGTTAACAATATCAGCTAAAAGTTGTGGACTTTGGCAAAATACACACATTATGGTTATTTCACTTGCAGTTGTCTAGCTCCAAATGTAAATAGTAAATATCTTTTCCTTTTTACTAATCTGTGTTATCTACTCCCATCTCTTATTGGACTGCATGCAATGGCTGAGTGGGATTGTTTGGTTCAGTCTACTTGCTGAACTACTGATGGCAAGACTTTTGGCTGGAAAATCATTCTAGGCAGCTGTAATGCACCGTTAAATGTAATTTTTGTTGCACAGCAGTCTGGGAATTGACTGCTTTCATGACAGTCAAATTGTATTTACGGATGCTCATGTGACCTGCCGTGGGATGCTTTACTACGTTAAAGATGCTATACAAGTGCAACTTGTTGCTCAACAGTCACAGTAGAAATTTTTTCAGTTGTAGAATATTGCGAGAAAATTGCTTAATCTGGTGCAGTTGCACGTAATTTATGGCTAGAGGAGATCTTTTGATGGCGTACATACCCAAAAATGCCCCTTTGTCTCATTATTGTTGGCAGTTCTTAAAGCAGGACTGCAGTAACTAATTGGGTCCTTAACTATTATTGACAGGTCTTTACTGTCAAGGAGGAAGTTAACTATTTTCCAAAGAGAGTGATCCTATCATGTAGGAATTTGAATTGTAAATGTAAAGTAACTGCACTTTACATGAGGAAATTAGGGTTAATCATGGAGTTCCTTCAAAAGTATCTACTTCAGCTTTTATTTTTTGTTCAGTTTTCTGTGGATAATTGGTTTAAAACAATAAGGCAGTGCTATGTAGGATTATTAGTTTATAGTTGTATTCGAGCCACATCAAGTGTCTGTAAAAGCTAACCAACAAAGAAGTTAGTCAGAACACCACAATTACGGCTTGTTCTTTCAAGCAGTGGCTCAATTGAGAACTGCCAAATGCTGTCAGTCAGTGGCCATAGTCACGAAGACTTGGTGTCTACTGCTGTGCTGTAGTACTGGTGCTAGTGAATTCAAAAGATCTGTTGTTTGAAAAATATAATTGTTGTAGAGCCCTACAACACTTTCCAAATTCATTTTATTTAAGGGATGAATCCTGCAGTGGTTACTTACCAAAAGTTTTCATGGACATGGAAAAATTGCTAAGATCCCATATGCTTTACTAACCACTCTCTCAATATGTCCTGCCAACTTCAAAGATTGATGCACATGCACGTCCAGGTTCCTCTGTCCCTGCACACTCTTTAGAACTGTGCCATTAAGTCTATATTGCCTTTTTATATTCCTTCTGCCAAAATGCATCACCTCACACTTGTGAGTATTAAATTCCATCTGCCACCAGTCTGCCCATTCTACTACCTATCTATGTCCTGTTACTGGCGGTTCGTATCATCCTCATTGTTTGTCAATCCTTCAAGATTGGTATCATCAGCATTTTTTGAGATTCTACTCTTGATTCCAAGATCCAAGCCATTTATATATAGAAAAAAAAGCAGTTGGCCTTGCACTGACCCTTGGGGAACACGACTGTCTACCATCCTCCAGTCTGAAAAATAACCGTTTACTATGACTCGCTGTTTTCTGTCCTTAAGCCAATTTTTTAGTCAAAGTGGACACTGACCCTCCTATTCCATGAGCCTCAATTTTGCTAACCAGCCTTTTATGTGGTATCTTATCAAATGCTTTCTTCAAATCCATATAAGCAACATCCACCACATTCCCATCATCAACTTCCTCTGTTACTTCATCAAGAAATTCAATTAGATCAGTCAAGCATGATCTGCCTTTTACAAATCCATGTTGGCTCACCTCAACCCTCTCTAAGTTGATTTTTTCCCCCTGATTATTGTTTCTAAAACGTTACCCACCACTGATGTTTTCCTTTGTGGGGAAATGTTGAACGAGGTGACGTTGTTTCAGAATAAGGGGTTGCCCATTTAAGGCAGCGATCAGGAGGAATTTCTTCGCTCAGGGTTGTGAATCTTTTGAATTCTCTACTTCGGAGAGCAGTGAAGGCTGAGGCCTTGAATATATTCAAGGCTGAGAAAGACTTTTGAACTATAGGGGAGTTGAGGATTATGGGAACAGGCATAAAGTGGAGTTGAGGCCAAGGTCAGATCAGTCATGATCTTATTGAATGGTGATGCAGGCTAGAGGGGCCGAATGGCCTCCTCCTGCTCCTTGTTCTTGTGTTCTGTCAATGCATCACTCCTTCAGCATGTATTGAGTTGTGAAATTAAACTATGTGCTTAAGTCTCTCGATTTGGGACTTGAACCCATAAGCTTCTGATTCAGAGGCGAGTGCAACCACACAGCCAAAGCTGACACCTAATACTGTACAATATTACCCTATTTAGCTTCTTTGTAACTGTTTAATCTCCCATCTTGCCTTCCTTCCCTCAAAAACCAATTATATTCATACTTACTTACTTTTACTCCTGTGCCCTGAACGCCTTGTTTGCTTGTTCAAAAGGAATTTTAACCTAAATGAAATTTTACTCTTTTTTGTTGGGAAACACAAAATGGTGGATATAAATGATCTTATGACATTATTGAAAGAAGAGAAAGAAGTTCTCCTGTTGTCCTGGATAATGTGCACCTCTCAACTAACAGATTAAATGGCCATTTATCCTATTTTCATTAGTGGTACTATGCTGTGTCTCAGCATCCCCTGTGGGAGTGTTTTGAAGGGCTGTTAGAAGTAAATTTAGAAATTTTTGTAACAGCTGTGGGTGAGACCAAGTGGGCCCACATCAGAGATGCCATCTATGAGTCAGCTTTGACCACCTACGGCAAAAGTGCGAAGAGAAATGCAGACTGGTTTCAATCTCATAATGAAGAGCTGGAACCTGTCATAGCCGCAAAGTGCATTGCACTGTTGAACTACAAGAAAGCCCCCAGCGATTTAACATGCGCAGCACTTAAAGCAGCCAGAAGCACTGCACAAAGAACAGCCAGGCGCTGCGCAAACGACTACTGGCAACACCTATGCAGTCATATTCAGCTGGCCTCAGACACCGGAAACATCAGAGGAATGTATGATGGCATGAAGAGAGCTCTTGGGCCAACCATCAAGAAGATCGGCCCCCTCAAATCCAAATCAGGGGACATAATCACTGACCAACGCAAACAAATGGACCGCTGGGTTGAGCACTACCTAGAATTGTACTCCAGGGAGAATGCTGTCACTGAGACTGCCCTCAATGCAGCCCAGCCCCTACCAGTCATGGATGAGCTGGACATACAGCCAACAAAATCGGAACTCAGTGATGCCATTGATTCTCTAGCCAGCGGAAAAACCCCTGGGAAGGACAGCATTACCCCTGAAATAATCAAGAGTGCCAAGCCTGCTATACTTTCAGCACTCTATGAACTGCTTTGCCTGTGCTGGGACGAGGGAGCAGTACCACAGGACATGCGCGATGCCAATATCATCACCCTCTATAAAAACAAAGGTGACCGCGGTGACTGCAACAACTACCGTGGAATCTCCCTGCTCAGCATAGTGGGGAAAGTCTTTGCTCGAGTCGCGCTGAACAGGCTCCAGAAGCTGGCCGAGCGCGTCTACCCTGAGGCACAGTGTGGCTTTCGTGCAGAGAGATCGACCGTTGACATGCTGTTCTCCCTTCGTCAGATACAGGAGAAATGCCGTGAACAACAGATGCCCCTCTACATTGCTTTCATTGATCTCAACTGGAAAAGATCGGATGTCCACCAAAGCTACTAAGTATCATCACCTCATTCCATGACAATATGAAAGGCACAATTCAATATGGTGGCTCCTCATCAGAGCCCTTTCCTATCCTGAGTGGTGTGAAACAGGGCTGTGTTCTCGCACCCACACTTTTTGGGATTTTCTTCTCCCTGCTGCATTCACATGCGTTCAAGTCCTCTGAAGAAGGAATTTTCCTCCACACAAGATCAGGGGGCAGGTTGTTCAACCTTGCCCGTCTAAGAGCGAAGTCCAAAGTACGGAAAGTCCTCATCAGGGAACTCCTCTTTGCTGACGATGCTGCTTTAACATCTCACACTGAAGAGTGCCTGCAGAGTCTCATCGACAGGTTTGCGGCTTGCCTGCAATGAATTTGGCCTAACCATCAGCCTCAAGAAAACGAACATCATAGGGCAGGACGTCAGAAATGCTCCATCCATCAATATTGGCGACCACGCTCTGGAAGTGGTTCAAGAGTTCACCTACCTAGGCTCAACTATCACCAGTAACCTGTCTCTAGATGCAGAAATCAACAAGCGCATGGGAAAGGCTTCCACTGCTATGTCCAGACTGGCCAAGAGAGTGTGGGAAAATGGCGCACTGACACGGAACACAAAAGTCCGAGTGTATCAGGCCTGTGTCCTCAGTACCTTGCTCTATGGCAGCGAGGCCTGGACAACGTATGCCAGCCAAGAGCGACGTCTCAATTCATTCCATCTTCGCTGCCTCCGGAGAATCCTTGGCATCAGGTGGCAGGACCGTATCTCCAACACAGAAGTCCTCGAGGCGGCCAACATCCCCAGCTTGCACACACTACTGAGTCAGCGGCGCTTGAGATGGCTTGGCCATGTGAGCCGCATGGAAGATGGCAGGATCCCCAAAGACACATTGTACAGCGAGCTCGCCACTGGTATCAGACCCACCGGCCGTCCATGTCTCCGCTTTAAAGACATCTGCAAACGCGACATGAAGTCCTGTGACATTGATCACAAGTCGTGGGAGTCAGTTGCCAACGTTCGCCAGAGCTGGCGGGCAGCCATAAAGACAGGGCTAAAATGTGGGGAGTTGAAGAGACTTAGTAGTTGGCAGGAAAAAAGACAGAGGCGCAAGGGGAGAGCCAACTGTGCAACAGCCCCGACAAACAAATGTCTCTGCAGCACCTGTGGAAGAGCCTGTCACTCTAGAATTGGCCTTTATAGCCACTCCAGGCGCTGCTTCACAAACCACTGACCACCTCCAGGCGCGTATCCATTGTCTCTCGAGATAAGGAGGCCCAAAAGAAACTATGCTGTGTGAAAATTGACTGCTGCATTTCCTTACACTAGAACAGTGACTGCACGTCAAAAGAACTTAATTGGCTTTGAAGCACTTTGGAATGTCATGGGTCTGTTAAAGACGCTAAAAAAGGGTGGAAAATAAGAAAGAACTTATATATTTGTATAATGCCTTATCACATCCTCAGAAAGTCCCAGCTAGTCTAGTGGTGACCATGAAACCATTGTCGATTGTTGTTAAAAACCCATCTGGTTCACTAATATTGTTTAGGGAAGGAAATCTGCTGTCCTTACCTGGTCTGGCCTACATGTGACTCCAGGCCCACAGCAATGTGTTTGAGTCTTAAGTGCCCTCTGAAACGGTCTAGCAAGCCACTCAGTTGTATCAAATCGCTACAAAGTCTAAGAAAAGGATTGAAAGCGAAAGGACCACCTGGCATCGACCGAGGCACCAGAAAAGGCAACGGCAAACCCAGCCCTGTCGACCCTGCACACTCCTCCTTACTGACATCAGGGGGCTTGTGCCAAAATTGGTAGAGTTGTCCCACAGACTAATCTGACATAGTCATACCCAGGCAATCATACCTTACAGACATTGTCCCAGACACCATCATCACCATCCCTGGGTATGTCCTGTCCCACCGGCAGGACAGACCCACCAGAGATGGTGGCACAATGGTATACAGTCGACGGGGAGTTGCCCTGGTGGTCCTCGACATTGACCCGGAACCCCATAAAGTCACATGGCATCAGGTCAAACATGGGCAAGGATTACCTGCTGATTACCACCTACCTTCCCCCATCGGCTGATTGAATCAGTGCTTTTCCATGTTGAACACCAGTTGGAAGAAGCACTGAGGGTAGTAAGACACACAATGTACTCAGGTGGGAGACTTCAATGTCCATCACCAAGAGTGGTTTGGTAGCAACACTACTGACCGAGCTGGCCGAGTCCTAAGGGACGTAGCTGCTACATAGGTCTGCGGCAGGTGGTGAGGGAACCAACAAGAGGAAAAAACTTACTTGACCTCATCCTCACCAATCTACCTGTCGCAGATGCATCTGGCCATGACAGTATTGTGACCACCGCACAATCTTTGTGGTGACAAAGTCCCGTCTTCACATTGAGGATATCCACCATGTGTTGAGTAGCACTACCACTGTGCTAAATGGGATAAATTTCAAACAGATCTGGCAACTCAAACTGGACATCCATGAGGCCATCAACAGCAGCAGAATTGTATTGAACCACAATCTGTAACCTCATGGCTCGGCATATCCCCCACTCTACCATTACCATCAAGCTGGGGGACCAACCCTGGTTCAATGAAGAGTGTAGGAAGTCATGCCAGGAGCAGCACCAGGCATACCTAAAAATGAGGTGTCAGCCTGGTGAAGCTACAACCCAGGACTACTTGCATGCCAAACTGCTTAAGCAGCATGCAATATAAAGGGCTAAGCGATCCCACAACCAATGGTTCAGATCTAAGCTCTGCTGTCCTGCCACATCCAGTCGTGAATGGTGGTGGACATTTAAACAACTGACAGGAGGAGGAGGCTCCACAAATATCTCCATCCTCAACGATTGGGGAGCCCAGCACATCTGTGCAAAAGACAAGGCTGGTGCATGTGCAACCATCTTCAGCTAGACGTGCCGAGTGGATGATCCATCTCAGCCTTCTCCTGAGGTCGCCAGCATCACAGATGAAAGTCTTCAGCCAATCCGATTCACTCCACATGATCTCAAGAAATGGCTGAAGACACTGGATACTGCAAAGGCTATGCACCCTGATAACATTCCAGCAATAGTACTAAATACTTGTGCTCCAGAACTAGCTGCGCCCCTAACCAAGCTGCTCCAGTACAGCTACAACACTGGCATCTACCTGGCAATGTGGAAAATTGCCTAGGTATGTCCTTTGCACAAAAAACAGGGCGGTAATTGGCCGGGTTGGTTTTGTCCTATCCGCCTGCTTTCGATCATCGGTAAAGTGATGGAAGGGGTCATCAACAGTGCTGTCAAGTGGCAGTTGCTCAGCAATAACCTGCGGATTGACGCCCAATTTGTGTTCCGCCAAGGCCACTCAGCTCCTCATTACAGACTTGGTCGAAACATGGACAAAAGAGGTGAGGTGAGAGTGACTGCCCTTGACATCAAAGCAGCATTTGACTGAGTTTGGCAACAAGGAGCTCTAGCAAAACTGGAGTCAATGGGAATCAGGGGGAAAACTCTTCGCTGGTTGGAGTCATACCTAGCAGAAAGGAAGATGGTTGTGATTGTTGGAGGTCAATCATTTAGTCTCAGGACATCGCTGCAGGAGTTCCTCAGGGTAGTGTCCGAGGCCCAACCATCTTCAGCTGCTTCATCAATGACCTTCCCTCCATCATAATGTCAGAAGTGGGAATGTTCGCCGATATTTGCACAATGTTCAGCACCATTCACAACTCCTCAGATACTGAAGCAGCCCATGTCCAGATGCAGCAAGACCTTGACAACATCCAAGCTTGGGCTGATAAATGACAAGTAACATTCACGCCACACAAGTACCAATCTTGTTCAAAAAAAGGTTTAAAAAAAAACTAAAAAACGTTGACTCTGCTTCTCTCTCCAAAGATGCTGCCTGACCTGCCCAGGCTAATGCCCTGGGGACATGGGTTCAAATCCCACCACAGCAGCTGGTGGAATTTAAATTCAATTAATAAATTGAATTTCTCAATATCTGGAATTAAAAGCTAGTCTCAGTAATGGTGCCATGAAACCGTCAAATTGCCATAAAAATTCATCTGATTCACTAATGTGCTTTAGAGAATGAAATCTGCTGTCCTTATCTGGTCTGGCCTCTATATGACTCCACAAAAAGAGCAATGTGGTTGACTCTTAACCACCGTCCGAAATGACTCAGCAAGCCACTCAGTTGCCAAGGGCAATTAGGGATGGGCAATAAATGCTGGCCTTGCCAGCGACACCCAAATCCCATGAAAGAATAAAAAATATCCTGATTGAGACAGTGAGTGGCTGAGCCATAAGGTCGAGAAGGTACAGATTTGATTCCTGATCTATGCTGAATTAGTTGTTCTCAACCTGCATTACGCTAGGTTTGTATTGGGAACTGTCCAGTTACTCTACTGGAAGTGCTGAGTGAGGACAGGATCAGATTCATCTGTAATGCCCCTGTAGTTGCACATCCTGCCTGTACTCATTATCTGAGCTCATGTGAGCATGTCGACATGGAACCGTATCTGTCCCCTTCTCTCCTGAAAGAGCTTTGACTCTCACTGAGGTACAGTTCTATCAGTGCCAATTTTCTGCAGTTGCTTTCACATTCTTCATAGGTCAGTCCAGACAGTGAGTATTGGTAGCATATGGGGATCTGTTTTCACCGAATATTCACAAAGGCAATCACTGGATAGTGATCAGGTAGTGTAACCCTTGCCAATTGCCTTTTCTTAGCTTGAGGACCAGAAGAAAATCTTTAATTTTTATATATCACCTTATTATATCCATGCAACATTCCAAAGTCCTTTACATTCAATTGATTATTTTTGAAGTGTAGTGGTTCACTGTTGTTATGTAGGCAAACCAGGGAGCGAATTTATGCATAAGTCTGTCCCATAAGCAGCAAGTAATGTTAATGGCCTGTTAATCTATTTTGGATGGTGTTTGTTGATGGAGGAATCTTGGCCAAGGCATCTGGAGATCTCCTTGCTCTTCTTTGAATATTGCCATGGGATCTTTTAACATGCACTGGAATAGGTACATGGGCTATCAGTTCCATATCATATTTGAAAGATCATGCACTGAAGAATCATAGATAATGTGCACATTTCCTGGAGTGGTGCTTGAATGCACAACCTTCTGATCTGAGTCAAGAATGCTATCAACTGAGACAAACTGACTCAAAACAAGTGATCAAACCTCTGAGGTTTCTGTCTGCAAGGATCAGTTGCTTGCTGTGTTTACTTGCTGAGTCATTTGGGAGCATTTTGAAATTTTTAGTGCAATTTATTATTTATATTTCCTTTTTCTTGAGTCAGGTGGGCAGAAGAATTTTGTCACAGATTCATCCTCTGTGGCACCCATATCATACTGATGAGGGAATGACAAGTATATAGGTGGGATTTGTCCAGGCAGTTTACTCTTCCTGGAGTATAAGCAGTGTATTTTATAGTGCCCAACTGAGGACTAAAGAGAGAGGCCAAGTTTTATTCAATTCATTCACGAGATGTGGACATTGCTGGGAAGCCTAGCATTTATTGCCCATCCCTAGATGCCCCTGAGACTGGTCGGCTTTCTTGACCTTGTACCCTATTTAAGAGATAATATTTGTGTTTGTGACTCTTTGGATGAGGGGATTTAGTGCTCCCTGTACTAGTGTGAAATACTTCCTCTGATAGGTTGCAGTGCAGCTTTTGGTATTTGGAGGTCTACATGCCTAAAGGACATAAGGGGAAATATCTCTGCTTTTATAGTTTGCTGGTGCTGCCAGCTTCTGATGTCCTTGTCTCATGCAAATGGCAGCAACACCAAGTTGCCAGATTGTTAAAATCCATGTTAAGTGATGAGACCTGCTCACTAGCTTTAGCAAGTCTGATATGTCATCATTGGTGTAGCTGCTGGTATCTGGGAATTGGCAGCACTAAACTGAACACTGGCATTACTTAAGTGTTTGTATTGTCCTTCCTGCACTAAAAGCAGTCAGACCTTGAGCCAATTTGAGCCTCAGCTGCTGATGACCTATGAGTTCAAGTAGGAGCACATTTACTGCTTGAAGCTGCTTTTTCTTTTCCTTCCTCCTTTTTCTATTTTCCAATTGTAAGAATTTTTGTAATCTGTTCCTAATTCTTAATTTAACAACAATGGGATTCTTGGCTGGGCCCTTGCCTACAAGGTGTGAATTAAGCAGAATTTATCGAGCACTGGCCTATTGGTGCTCCCCTTCCAGGTTCCCTTCTCCGAGTTTAAACATTGATCATATTATCTAGACCCGAAGTTCCACCTCAATTCACAACCAGTCGTTCGATTTTAGCATTGAAGACAGCTTCAACCCCATGTTGGGTGTTTCAGCTTCCTTCAGTTTTGAAATTCTGCCTAGTAAAAGAGAACTGGTGAGAGGATGACTCATTGCAACTGGGCAATGGTTATGGATGTTATTGCTGACTTTGTGTATTTTTCTAGTTTTGCTGTTTCCCACAAGTGGAAGCAGACTTTTTGGCGGGTATTTTATGTTCTCCCCCGCATCGAGTTTGGAGGTGGGGAAAGCATTCAATTGGGTGGGGGTGGCCATCTTCTTTCCTCTACCCCAATTAAGTCCACGGTGGGAAGGCCTGTGGACAGGCTTCTGTCCTGCTGTCAATTGAGGCCCTCAAGTGGGCAGTCAATTCCCAATTAAGGGCGTCATCTCACCACTGCCTGTATTAGCCCAGCAGCAGTCAGACTTGTCGCCACATGGGGAACACACCAAGAAAACCTTTGCGGGTTGCTTGCCAGCTTGGGGCGTGGGGGCGGGTCTCTCGTTAAAAGACACCTAGTACCTGATTGAGGGGCCCAGTATCGGGAAGGGTGACCCGCTGAGAGCCACATCACTGCCTTTGCTGCTGACCCCCCCCCCCCCCACTTCTCCACCATGACCCCCACTGAACGAAACCCCTTCTGCCCTGACTCGCCTGTGGCTTGGGTCCCTTGCCTCCGGTGAGTCCAGTACTGGCAGCAACCACTTCCTGGTGGTGCTTTACAGTGAAAGAGCTGCCGGCCTCTGATTGCCCGGCAGCTCTCAGCAGGCGGGACTCCAGTGACCAGGATCTTTAATCCCAGGGAAGGCTGTCCACTTAAGTGCCTAATTGGCATGTAATGCGGTGGGCCTTCCCCAGAGGAGGTGACGTGGGGCTCTCACCGGTGCTTCAGCCTGTGGCCGCAACACCCGTTGCCCACATAAAATCCCCCTTTGTGGCTGCTCTGTCATAACCTTTCATAATTTTAATGACCTCTAATAGGTCACCCCACTGCTTTTTCTTTTCAAGAGAAGAGAGGCTCAGCCTGTTCATCCTTCCCTGATGGGTCTAACCTTGTAGTTCTGATATCACCGGTGTAAATCCTTTCTGCACCCTTTTATAATATTGCACCCAGAACTGCACACAGTACTTCATGTATGATCTAACCCAAGGCTCAAAACAAGTTTAGCATAATTTTTCTACTTTTCAATTTTATCCCTCTAGCACTTGGTTTGTTTTTTTTAATAGCCTTATTGACCTGCATTGCTACCTTTTAGTGATTAGTGTTTTTGTACTCCCTTTCCTCTTTCACCCATTCAGATTCTTATTCTCTAAGTAATATGTGATGTCCTTATTTTTCTTACCAAAATGTAATATTTCACACTTAATCTATGTCACAATTTATTTGTCGATTATATGCCCATTCTGCAAGTTTACTAATAATGTCTTGTAATTGGTTGCTATCCTCTACAGTGCTGTGTATCTCTCCCAATTTGGTGCCATCTGCAAATTTAGAAATTTTGTTTTGGTTTCAAAGTCTAAATCATTCATTATAAATTGTGAACAATAATGGTACCAACATTGTGAGCCCCATTTCCTACCTTCTATCACTCTGAATAGCTATCCTTTATCCCTATTCTCATAGTCCCCTCACTTTATTTTTAACCATTTTCTTACACTTTTGTTCTATAACTCTTGTTACTCCCTGGTCATTTATGGCCTCAGTTTAGCCTGTCTCATGCTGTCCCTTTGTGATTCATTTAGATTTAAGCGTGTTTCGTTTCTTGCAGATTTCTCCCTCTGCCTTAGAGTTTAACGTCTTTGTGACTTCTCTAGTTACCCTTTCCATTGGGACATTGGTCCAATTCCAGTTCAGGCCAAGCCCGTCCCATTGGTACAACTCCTTCTTGTCCCAGTACTGGTGCAAGTGCCCAATGAATGGAACCCCTCTTCCTTACACTAGCCCTTTATCTATCTGTTAACTCATCTGATCTGTCTCTATGCTAATTTGCACCGGTCTTGGGCAATAATCCAAAGATTTATCCTCAAGGTCCTGCTTTTTACTTTTAGTTCCTAAATCCTGATAGTCCCACAGCAGGACCCCTCCCTGTTCCTTTGTTTATCATTTGTTCCAACCTGGACCACAACAACTAGATTTACCCCTCCCTTTCCAAGTTCCTCTCCAGCAGCCTCGAGATATCTCTTACCCTGACACCAAGTAGGCAACACGTCCTTCAGGATTCTTGTTCGTCATTTTGTGTAACAGCTGAGCTGGGTTGTAGCGGGTCTTCCTTTTAAATCGCACCAGATCCTGCTCTTTTTAATGGTTGGGCTGGGTTGCCAGGGGTTTCCCTTTTAAAATGGTCCGCTTCCCGCCCCTTTTATGCTGGGCTGGGCTAGTGCAGATGAAGAGTGATGCAGAGTGGCTGAAAAGTATAAATTTTACCTTATCCTGACCCTGAGATTTAACTTCAAAATTAGGATGTTGACTTTAGCATTGCATACAATTCTTAAAACCTAGCTCTTTGTCTCTGCTTTTGGTCATCTGCCCTAATATCTTGTATGTGACTCGGTGTCAAATTTTGTTTGATAATATTTGTGTGAAGTGCTTTGGGACATTTTACTATGCTAAGGTGCTATATAAATGCTAATCGTCATAGTAGTAGTATCATCAACTCCAAGAATTGTTGAATTATTCCATTTCCTGAAACAGCCTGTGTGTGAGTCTACTGATTCTTCATCTTGCTGATGGCTTGCTGTAGAAACTTTTACAATGTTTCTTCTATTTATAATTATCTTTAATCCTAACTTTCATTAAAATAAGAGTTGTTTAATTTTTTTTATTCGTTCATAGGATGAGGGCGTCGTTGGCTAGGCCAACGTTTATTGTCCATCACTAATATTGCCCTTGAGAAGTTGGTGATGAGCTGCCTTCTTGAACTGCTGCAGTCCTTGGGGTGTAGGTACACCAACAGTGCTGTTAGGAAGGGAGTTCCAGCATTTTGACCCAGCGACAGTGAAGGAATGGCGATATAGTTCCAAGTTGGGATGGTGTTTGGTTTGGAGGGGAACTTGCAGATGGTAGTGTTCCCATGCATCTGCTGCCCCTGTTCTTCTAGGTGATAGAGATTGTGAGTTTGGAAGGTGCTGTCGAAGGTGCCTTGGTGAGTTTCTGCAGTGCATCTTGTAGATGGTACACACTGCTGCCACTGTGCGTCGATGGTGGAGGCAGTGAATGTTGACGGTGGTGGATGGGATGCCAATCAAGTGGGCTGCTTTGTCTTGAATGATGTCCAGCTACTTGAGTGTTGTTGGAGCTGCACCCAACCAGACAAGTGGAGAGTATTCCATGACACTCCTGACTTGTACCTTGAAGATGGTGGACAGGCATTGGGGAGTCAGGAGGTGAGTTACTCACCACAGAATTCCCAGCCTCTGACCTGCTCTTGTAGCCACAGCATTTATGTGGCTGGTCCAGTTCAGTTACTGGTCAATGGAAACCTCCAGGATGTTAATAGTGGGGAATTCAGCGATGGTAATGTCATTGAACATTAAGGGGGGATGGTTAGAATCTCTCTTGTTTGAGATGTTCATTGCCCGGCACTTGTGTGGCGCGAATGTTAATTGCCATTTATCAGCCCAAGCCTGGATGTTGTCCAGGTCTTGCTACATCTGGGCACGGGCTGCTTCAGAATCTGAGGAGTTGCAAATGTTGCTGAACATTGAACATCAGCGGACATCCTTACTTCTGACCTTTGACAAAGGGAAGGGCATTGATGAAGCAGCTGAATGTAGTTGGGCCTACAACACTACCCTGAGCAACTCCTGCAGTGAAGTCCTGGGACTGAGATGATTGACCTCCAACAACCACAACCATCTTCCTTTGTGCTAGGTATGACTCCAACCAGTGGAGAATTTTCCCCCTGATTCCGGTTTTGCTAGGGCTCCTTGTTGCCATACTCGGTCAAATGCTGCCTTGATGTCAAGGGCAGTCACTTTTACCTCACCTCTGGAGTTCACCTCTTTTGCCCATATTTGAACCTAGGCTGTAATGAGCTCAGGAGCTGAGTGGCCCTGGCGAAACCCAAACTGAGTGTCAGTGAGCAGGTTATTACTGAGCAAGTGCCCGCTTGCTAGCAAAGTGATGGAAGGGGTCATCGATAGTGCTGATGATTGAGAGTAGACTGATAGGGCAGTAATTGGCCAAGTTGGATTTGTCTTGCACAGGACATACCTGGGCAACTTTCCACATTGCCAGGTAGATGCCAGTGTTGTAGCTGTACTGGAACAGCTTGGCTAAGGGAGCGGCTAGTTCTGGAGCACAGGTCTTCAGTACTATTACTATATGATCAGAGAGAAAGGAGAAGGAACTTAACTGTGAATTATTAATTTAGAAACTGTTCTGGCTGTTTCGTAATTTAAATTTTTTTTTTTGCAGATTTAACAATGGGGAGTGGTAAGAGCAAGCTGAAAGACCCTTCTCTGAAGCCAAAGGCTGGAGACAACAACATTCCCTCCTGTACACCGAATCTACGCTATGGACCTGATCCAACACAAGAATCTCAATCAACTCCCGCGAAAGCTTCAGGTCTGGATAAGAACAGCACCAATGTTACACCGTTCGGAGGAACCACAGAATCAACGCTATTTGGGGGGGTTATTTCATCAAATGCATCTTCACCATCACAACGAACAGGCCAACTGGCAGGTTAGTATGGGGCACAGGAGCTGTGGAATGATTGTGGGAGGAGAATAGAGAGAAAGAGCGAGAGAGACATTTGAATAATTAGTAATCCTAAATTAATTTTAAAAGCATTCCCACAAATACCAATTTCTAAAAATTAGCAAGCTTTCCTAATGATGATGATGCTAAATGCGCTATGTAACCTCTTTAAGATATGATCCAGCACATAACATTGGCTCGCTGTGGGAAAGATACATTGGCCTTGGAGGGGGTGCAGTGCAGATCCACCAGAATTAAACAGGGACTAAAAAAGTTAAATTATGAGGACTTTACATAGACTAGGCTTGTATTCTCTGGAATATAGATGATTAAGGGGTGCTCTAATTGTGGTTTTAAAATAATTAAAAGATTTGATAGGGTGGGTGGAGAGAAACAATTTCCTCTGGTTAACAAGGGAGAATAACCTGAAACTAGAGCAAGGCTGTTCAGGGATGATGTCAGATGATGTCAGAAAGCACTTTGTCACTCAAAGTGTAATGGAAATCTGGAACGGTTTCCCTCCCAAAAAGAACTGTTGAGGCTAGGTCAATTGAAAATTTCAAAATGGAGATTGATAACGTTTTTGTTAGGAAAGAATATTAAAAGGTTAAGGAACCAAGGCGTGTAGATTGAGTTAAGATACAGATCAGAAATGATCCAACTATATGGTGGAGGAGGCTCGAAAAGTGCCAAATAAGCTACCCCGGGACTGTTCCTAGGAGTTGTTGCCCTTCAGATGAAGTGTTAAAATTAGGCCCCATCTTCTTGATCTGGTGGTGCATCCGGATGTTAATGATTCTCTGGCAGTTTTGGAAGCAGAACAAGGAGCTGTCACTGTCCTGGCCAACATTATTTTCTCAACCAATACCAGAAGCAAAAGCATAAATAACTTTATTTCATTGCTGTTTACCCAAATAACAGTAGGTGCATAATGTAATTAATTCGATGTAAATCACTTAGGGATGTTTGGGAGGTGTGATGAGGCATTATCTAAGTGTAAATTTTTTCTTTTGGAAGAAGGTTAATTGCAAGCCAGAGTCGTAAGTTTCATTTCTGATCTGTACTGAGGTAGCTGATTTCAGCTGGACTAGAGGTGGCAGCGTTACAGTTAGCTTCAGTACTCCTGGACTCAGGAGGGCAAGACTGGACAGGTTTGGCCATGTGGCTGTTCATCTGTGAACCAAGATGGTGGTTGTCAGCAGCCTTTTGATTCATGGTGCATCACAACTGAGCCCAAACCTGTCAGCATCCAATGACTACTTCTCTAGTAACAGGCACTGGATAGCAATCAGGAGTTGGAACTCTGGCAATTTTCCCCTCCTTTCTTTGCGTGGGGATGCTGAATCTGCTTATATTACAGCTTTTTAAAAATATTCATTATCTTGTAATCAGCAAATAAAATGATGTACCTGCAGGCCTTCCAAATGAAGTGGGTGGGGGAAGGAATGCCTGATATAAGGATGTTTTTGACAAGAACTTCCAGGTTATAACCTGGATGAGCACCAGCCTATACTATTCTTGCTGTAACAGTGGTGATATTGCTATAGGTCGTCTTGTGATGAGAAATGTCTTTGGAGCACACCTATGTGCTGAAAAGTATAGGTGGCTTATTTCATCAAATGTTGCCTCCTCACCTCTGCGAAATGTCTAAAAGCACTTTAGATACTATGATTTATTTTTTGCCACTCCCATATGATTACACGGCTGTGGGGGGAGGCGGAGAGGAGGGAAGTGTTTAGATGGGATGTTCTGGCCATTATGATAAGTGGCAGGCTTGATGTGCTGACTGTCACATCAATCTTGTATGGCTGACACTCTGAAATCCAATGACTGTTATGTAGGCAAATGTAGCAGCCACTTTGCACACAAGGCTATCTTACAAACGGCAGTGAGTAGTTAATCTCTTTTTCACTTATTGGTTGACAGAGAAATATTGACCAGACTGGGGGAACAAACAAACAAAGTGAACATGGTTTTATGAAAGGGAAATCATGTTTGACAAATTTTAGTTTTTTGAGGATGTGACTGGATAGATAAAGGGGAACTGGTAGATGTTGTATGATAAATTCCAGAAAGCTTGTGCAAGGATAATGCTGGAGCCTATCTTTACTCAGTTTCACATTTATTGTACAGAGTAAAAGTGCCCCAAGTCCAGTCCCTATCCATTCCATGATTTTATCTGTAATCATCCTTTTATCCTTGCTATTTACTATTGTTGAAAGACTAAATCTAGTTGCTAGATCTATAAAATGTAGAATGAAAATATTCTTGTCTTTGTCCCATACCTTTGACTCCATGGCAACTACCTCGTTAAAGTCACCTGTCAATGGAAGGCTTACAATAGGACATGATGGCATACTCCGATACTTTTTACAGATTTCACACTTTTCACTAATCTCTTCTATTATCCTCATAGACTCTTCATCAATCACACCTGCATCCTTCAGCAGGGTTTTTAATCTTTGACAAGAAGGGTGAGCAAATTGCCTCTGTAACTTTAAGACAATTTGCTTTTTATCTCTCTCTGATTCTTATCACCTGATGCCATTAATACTTCTTTAACACTCTGACTAGAAACATCAGGTTTTGTTAAGGGGATACAATAATGCCCTGTTCTGATGAAAGTTCACAGACCTGAAACATTAACTCTGCTTCTCTCTCCACAGATGATGCCTGACCTCCTGAGTATTTCCAGCACTTCCTGTTTTTATTTCAGATTTCCAGCATCTGCAGTATTTTGTGTTTATTACAATAATGTCCTGACTGGGAAAACTGCAAATTCACTGACTTTCCAAAAACAATAGCCTTATCATTTTCCATATTAAGTTTCATTTGTGCCTTTTTTATTGAAGGTTTACTCAATGGTAAAGGTATCTCATTAGAGATTACATCAGAACTGATAAAGTGGCTTACTCCAGCTATTTTACATGGAATTACCACTCTCTTCAGTGACTTCAATGTATTGTCAACACTAAACCTAAAACTGGTAGTCCTTAACCTTGTGTCGATCATCACTACTGAGTGATTCCAGATAACATTGTAACCAATCTGTTCACATACTGTCGATTTGTAAGCACTATCTAATACAGTACAATTGAATGAATCCGCAACTAACACATCCATCACAGAACTAAAACTCCTTGTAACTAGTATGATTCATTCAGATTCATCAATATCTTCCTCTTCTGCTTCAGAATTCTCTATGTTTTGTGTTATTTCGAGGACTCTGCCCCTCGGCTTAGGGCAGTTCATTGCATAATGAATCTTTGAGTTAGAACCTGAAGCACCTATTAACTGTTCCTTGGGCATTCCTGGGATTCATTCGCCTTTGATTGCTGTTCCAATTCTGTCTTCCACTATAATAGTCAGATCTGCTAAAGGTGCTTTCATCCTCATTCCTCCTGTCTTTAACTCTTCCATTGTACCTGTGTCCGGTATCTGGACCATTGCAAAATTCAGTAACCATTGAGTCCTCCAATCTTTGTGTCACTGCAGAATGCCTTGTTTGGTCTGACCATGCCTCATACGCATTCAATAGGTCATCTTTTTTGTAAATTTCATCTAAGAATTTTAACAGAAGATCCAAACCTTCATCAGTATCCAACTGAAGAGCATCCAGTTCACAAAACACTTAATTTTTGATTTTATCTTTGGTAGGAAGTGGCAATGCCAAGCCCATACCTTGCTTTCTCTTCAGTAGGATGTAACCCGTGTCCACATATCCACTTCATTCTTCCACTGGTCACATGGTTCAGACTCTGAGAACATCGGAGGGTAATCATACCCTAACAATTTACACTTGCTTTCTGTCATATTTGCCACAATAGCCCATAAGATTTTAGTTTACTATGTTTAAAAAAAAAAGTTCCTTGTTTCCAACCTTCAGCTTTAGGCAACATCCTCTGCTACCATGTTAAACTCCAGAAAACTTGTTGTGGAAGGATAATGCTGGAGCCTATCTTTACTCAGTTTCACAGTTATTGTACAGTGTAAAAGGATTACAAACATGTAGCTCCTCACTCAAAACCCTCTCCAAGTCTCATTAAGAGTCTCCTGATAAGTGCTCAAGTAAGACCCAATTAACACCTTCCACCTGCATATACATCAAACAATTGATATACAATTAACAGATTAACAGATTCCCTTCTTTCTTTTATAATACAACTTGGATTAACATGCTCAAAGACCATTTCAAAATAAATCAAAATAAAATTCCATATTGGGTTCAAAGTATAACATTGTGAGACACCCCATCTCTAGCACCCCTAACAATTTCTTTGTACTAGCATTTTGTTTTGTGAAACAGTCAGATAGCTGATGACTTGCATCTACCCATTTAAGTTTGTAGATTTCCTTTCTCTCCAGCATTTGTTTCAATCCAGCAAGGTTAATACGTAGTCTTTTCTCACTCACACTTTTTGTAGATTGTACATTGTCCCACAAAAAACAATTATCCACATAACATTCAATAGGTATCCTATCTTCAGTATGTCCCTTGTTCAGAATTTCACCCAAAGTATTTGACAAATAGAACCCCACATCCACTGCCTCCCAAGACCCAGTGTTTCAGCAGTTAAAGTGCTTTTAATGACCCATTTTATTTTCTTAGCTTCCCAAGCTAAAGGACAATGTTTCCCATTTTCACCCATCAGAAATATTATGAAACCAGCTGCACTTGAATACATCAGGAAGATTAGCATGTGAAGCATCACTAAAAATTATTAGCTTCATGTTCTTTGGGTCACCTAAGGACGGGAACTTCAGCACACATTTCTCCAGATTTTTAAAATGTTTTATTTGCTTTTAAAACATTTTCAACTTTCGGGTGTTTCATCGTTGTACTTGGCTCCAGCACATCAAAACTAACATCGGGCCTAGTCTGAGTGCACAAGCAATTTAATTGACCAATCAAGCTTCACAATTGCTCAGACTGTGCTTTAGATAGATCATCATCTTTCTGTGATGACCTAGCACGATTAACTGGGATGGAAGTAACACTCTCTAAATAGGATTATTGCCTTAAAGTTATTCCAGCCTTAGTCTGCTTAATTTCTAAACCAATATATTTCAAGGCCCCATAAGCCTGACTCCCAATCTTAAATTCTGCCCTAATCTTATTAATAACCTATTTCTCAAAATCTACAGTACCACCCCATAAGAAATCATCAACGTGCATCATGAAGATGCCAGAAGGTTTCTCTTTATGATACCAATAAAACATGGCAGATCTGCTTTTATTTGAATACAATCAATTTTCAATAAAACATATCTCACCGAAAAATACCACACCCTGGAAGCATCAATAAGGTCAGACGCGTTTGTTCAGTTTTCATAGTTTTCCTTCTGCATCTGTTGCCTCTATAGGTGGTTTTAGAAACACATCTCTCTGAAAAGTATTACCCTGAAGAAATGCGGCTTTTGTGTCAATGGATCTACACGTCCATGAATATGTGGCCAAAAGAGCCAAAAAGATTTTCAAGATGTCTTTTCCAGCTATGGGAGAGTCCATTCTAACGCATCGGAATCATTTCGTCACTCTTCAAAACTCCTCGCAACTAGCCTCGCTTTAGCCTTATAAGTCCCATCAGAAGGACTTTTTCAGTACAAATCTGACAAGGCTGGCTGCCCCCAATCTGGTACCTCAGAATAAACTCCAAACTCTTTCCAACTCTCTAATTCCTTATATTTTTTTATTTTATTTTTTATTTTTTATTTAGAGATACAGCACAGAAACAGGCCCTTCGGCCCACCGAGTCTGTGCCAACCAAGAACCACCCATTTACACTAACCCTACAGTAATCCCATATTCCCTACCACCTACCTATACGTGGAGCAATTTACCATGGCCAATTTACCTATCACCTGCAAGTCTTTGGCAGTGGGAGGAAACCGGAGTACCCGGCGAAAACCCACGCGGTCACAGGGAGAACTTGCAAACTCCGCACAGGCAGTACCCAGAATTGAACCCGGCTCCCTGGAGCTGTGAGGCTGCGGTGCTAACCACTGCGCCACTGTGCTGTTTTGCTTCTGGTAGTTTATCCTCAAGTTTATTGGCAGCCACTAAAACTTCACGTTCATGAGGACTTCAGCTTCTAGTTCTGTTCAGAGACTGCTCTCTAGCTTTGATGTCATTGTGGAATCTGTTCAAACTACGGCCTCTATTAGCACTGTGATGTCTTTCAGGACTACTGCTATAAGATCTCCTTGCCCACTATTTGAGGCTCTTTCTCCAGTATGGGATTGTTTCCTGACGCAAGGGTGATTTCCAGACCCACTATTAGAAATTGCACTGCACTTTCTTACCCTCCACTCTTTCACCCCATTCTGTCAGTCCATGGCTCTGGCTTCTTGGCCATCATCTTGAACATTCAACCAATATTTAAACTTGCCTGTAGAATTTCCTGCACGTCTTACAATTGTTGCATCTCTCCTTTTATTAGACCTCTGTGGAATATATGTTACCGGGTGCCTGCTTGGAGCAATTGTCCTTTGGATGTGATAGCTCTTTCCTGAGTGTCATGATCCCTCACGTTACTATCCAACCCTTGATCTACCTCATTCTGTTCGTCAGGACCTTCATCACAAAACCCATGAGTATTTGAGGTACAAGGTGCATCGTTTCCCTCTTTCAACTGCTCAGATTCTGAGATTTTGTAATCAACCCCAATCAATCACGAGGAATGAACCATAACAGTTTGATTTCCATGCTTGATGACGACTGTCTTACCATCACAACTTATTACCTTATCAGGGCCCTTCCATTCCTTATAACCCTCTTTTTTATAATACACCAAATCCCCTCAATTAAATTCCACCTCAGATAGCCTTAAATGATGCCTTAGAGTTTTCTCAATTTTCTCAGAGACCTCAGCTGTGATGAAAGCTCATCTCCCTGCATGTAGAGCATTCAAATGAGCAGAAAAAATAGAACTAATTGTTGTACCTTCTAGAGCAGGAGGACTATCGCACAGTACAGAAGGCAATTTGGGGATTCCGCCCAGAGACTAATTGATGTGGACTATATCCTCCAACTATCTGAAACGAATTCTTTGCATGAACTGTCCATGCCAGGGTGGTTGTCAACTTGCAGTTTGGTTGGTCAGCTAAGATTTTATGCAGCATTTCATCAAGGACTTTCTGCTCCAGTATTCATAACTGTAATGTTCATGTTTTCACACATGTCTCTGAGCTCGTCATTGGCAAATTCCCCTCCATTATCAGTCAGAAACAATTAAGACAATTGATACAAAATTAACATAGTATACTTGGATTTTCAAAAGACATTCGAAAAGATTAATAAGATAAGGGTTCATGGAGTTGGGGGTAATATATTAGCATGGATAGAGAATTGATTAATGGACAGGAAGCAAAGAGTAGTGACAAATGGAGCATTTTCAAGTTGGCAGGCTGTGACTAGTGGAGTGCCACAAGGATCAGGGCTGGAGTCTCAGCCATTTACAATCTATATTAAGGACTTAGATGAAGAGATAGAGAGTAACTTATCTATGTTTGCTGACAATACAAAGCTAGGTGGGAATGTTAGCTATGAGGAGGATACAGAGACTGCAAAGAGATATAGACAGGTTAATTGAGTGGGCAACAAGATTGCAGATGGAGCATATATAATGTGGGAAAGTGTGAGTCTATTCACTTTGGTAATAAGAGTAGAAAAGCAGAATATTTTTAAAAGGTGTGACACTTTTAAATGTTGATGTTCAGAGGAACTTGGATATACTTATACAAGGAACGTAAAGTTAGCATGCAGTTACAGCAAGCAATTAGGAAGGCAAATGGCCTGTTGGCCTTTATTGCAAGAGGATTGGAGTACAAGAATAAAGAAGTCTTGCTACAATTGTACAGGGCTTTGGTGAGACCAGTCTCTGTATCCTCCTCATAGCTAACATTCCCACCTAGCTTTGTATTGTCAGCAAACATAGAGTACTGTGCACAGTTGTGCTCTCCATATTTAAGGAAGGATATATTTGCGGAGATGGTACAGCATAGGTTCACTAGATTGGTCCCTGGGATGAGGGGGTTGTCCTGTGATGAGAGGCTGAGTAAATTGGGTCTATATTCTCTGGAGTTTAAAAGAATGAGAAGTGATCTCATTGAAACATACAAGATTCTGAAGGAGCTGGATAGGGTAGACACTGAGAGGTTTTTCCCCCAGCTGGGGAGTCTAGAACACAAGAGTACACTCTCTGGATAAAGGGCCGATTATTCAGGACTGAGATGAGGAGACATTTTTTCACTCAATGGGTTATGAATCTTTGGAATTCTCTATGCCAGAGGTTTGTGGATGCTCCCTCGTTGAATATATTTAAGGCTGAGATAGACAGACAGATTTTTAGTCTCTCAGGGAAATGAGGGATATGGGGAATGGGCAGGAAAGTTGAGTTGAAGCCGAAGGTCAGCCATGATTGTATTGAAAGGAGGAGCAGGCTTGATGGGCGGTATGGTCTACTCCTGCTTCTATTTCTTATGTTCTTAACACTCCTTTTTTTAAAAACAAATAGTGCTGTGGGGCTTTTAACATCCACACGAACCCCTAAAAAACATGAGCATCTAAGGTTACCAACCTTAGCTTAATGTGTTCCTGGAGATTTGATTATGTGACATTTGATCACATGACATTGCTTATGTGATGTTTAATTAAATGATGTTGCTCATGTGACATTTTCCCACTGTTTGCAAATATTATTGCATTTACCTTAGTTGAGTGTCTCAATATCCCAAAGCCCCGAATAAAATATTTGACTTTTTTTTATAGTAAGCTGAATAACGAAGTTATAAATCCAAGAGCACAAAAGAATATAAAGGATAAGTGATATTTAAATAAAACTACTGTGATGTTCCTACAATATCAATCACAATGAGAAACATCAAATAAGCACTATTGTTTCAACAAGAACATCGATTATAAGTAACTTCTAACTAAAGTTTTCATACAATTTTGTGACTTTTTAACAATACACAATTTATAAAAATGATAAATAAAACCAAAACCAAGCCCAATTCAATTTGCTGACAATCTAGATCCCAAAACTTAATCGCAGTTTTAGGGCGGTGAGTCTCAGTGTTCAGAAAGCAGCACCAAAGCTGCCTGACTCCCAGACATACAACAATGCACAGCACAGACCAACGTGAATTTCCCCTCACTCCAGTTATGTTGCTCTCTCTTTCGCAGTTTGTGTTTCTCTCTTTCTCTCTCCCTCTTTTTCTCCAGTTTGTGTTCTTCTCCTGTATAGTTTTGTGTTTTTCTCTCTCTTCCTCTCAATTTATGTTTCTCCCTCCCCAGTTTGTTTTGCTTTCTCTCTCTCTCCAGTTTCTATTGCTCTCTTCTGCCAGCTTGTGTTGAACTCTTTCTCTCTCTCTCTCTCTCTCTCTCTCTCCCCAGTTTGTTTCTCTCTCTCTCTCCCAATTTACATTTCTCTCTCTCTCCCCAGTTTTCGTTTCTCTCGCTCCCTTCCCACTTTGTTTCTCTGTTCTCCCATTCCCCAGTTTGTGTTTCTCTCTCTCTTTCTCTCCCTCCCCCAGTTGCCATTAGGACTCAGTTATCAAGTAATTTTTGTTGGCCTCTATGTCATCATCCTCCTAATTGGTAATGAAGTGGTGAGTTCTGTAGCGTTCAGACAATGGGCTCAGCTCTAGCTCAATTGGTAGCATTCTTGCCTCTGATTAAGAAGGTTGAGGGTTAAGTCCCACTCCAGGACTTGAGCACAAATATCAAAGATGATACTCCAATGCAGTACTGAGGGAGTGCTGCACTGTTGGAGGTGTTGTCATTCAGATGAGATGTTGAACTGAGTCTGCCCTCTTAGGCAGGCTTTAAAGATCCCATGGATCTGTTTTGAAGAAGAGCAGGGGAGTTACACCCTGGTGTCCTGGCTAAGATTTATCCTTCAATCAACATCACAAAGACAGATTATCTGGCCATTGTCACATTGCTGTTTGTGTGCAAACTAGCTGCTGCATTTCCTGCTTTACAACAGTGACTACAGGTTGTCCCAAAGCACTTTACAACCAGAGGTCATGAAAGGCTTGTAGAAATGCAAGTCTTTCTCTCTTTGGTTGTAAGCCACAATAACTGGGGTACTGTGCATGTGTGAACTGCGCATTCAAGTACTGTTTCTTCCGAGTTGCCAGCAGCAGCAGTTGGGAGGCCAATTGCCCAATCCTGCCTAAAGCGGGGGATCGGGAACCCTATTAGCATCTCATCTGAAGAACAGTACTGTGACAATGCAGGAGTGTCAGCCTGCTTTTACTAATAATTTTAATGCAGCAAATTATTTGGACTAAAAATAGGAAGAGACTCCAAACTACTTCAGGAATGAAAGAAAGTGTAAGGAACACAGTCCATGTAGAAATAAGGATCCTGCCTGGTGGTATTTTTCCTTTCATGCAGAGGCCATTTGGAGGACTTGTACCATCAATGAGCTGGAATTAACCAAATCGACACAGGCCAGAGATTGAACGTGGCTCATTCCTGCCCTGTTATTTTTGAAGTGAGTCAGAAATGTTTTACCATAGGTGAGGCACTCACCCACTGAACTATACATAGAATCTCACTGCATAATCAGGGCACATTCTGCTCATTGCACCTTTCCCAGATCTCAAAAAGCTGACATATTGGTCCCACCCTCCTGCCTTTTTCCTTTATAAGTGTTTCTTTTTTAAAATATTTATCCAATTCCCTTTAAAAAAAAAAATGTCATTGTGGTAGGAAATTCCATGTCTGAACAAACCTTGGCAGAACAATAAATTCTCCTAACATCATTTGGTGGTGATGAACTAATGCCTGCTAGTTACTGGCTCACCAACAGTTTTTTTTTATTTGTTTCATGGGATGTGGGCGTCGCTGGCCAGGCCAGCATTTATTGCCCACCCCTAATTGCCCTTGAGAAGGTGGTGATGAGCTGCCTTCTTGAACTGCTGCAGTTCATGTGGGGTAGGTACATCCAGCTGTTAGGAAGGGAGTTCCAGGATTTTGACCCAGCAACAGTGAAGGAATGGCACTATAGTTCCAAGACAGGATGGTGTGTGACTTGGAGGGGAACTTGCAGGTGGTGGTGTTCCCATGCATTTGCTGCCCTTGCCCTAGTTGGTAGAGCTCGTGGTTTGGAAGGTGCTGTCTAAGGAGCCTTGCTGCGTTGCTGCAGTGCATCTTGTGGATGGGACACACTGTTGCCACTGTGCATCGGTGGTGGAGGGAGTGAATGTTTGTGGATGGGGTGCCAATCAAGTGAGCTGCTTTGTCCTGGATGGTGTCGAGCTTCTTGAGTGTTGTTGGAGCTGCACTCATCCAGGCAAGTGGAGAGTTTTCCATCACAATCCTGACTTGTGCCTTGCAGATGGTGGACAGGCTTTGGGGAGTCAGGAGGTGAGTTAACCGCCACAGGATTCCCAGCCTATTTCCTATATTTACCTTATCAAAACCTGTTATAACTTGGAACACTGGAGAAACATCTCTGTCAATGGTTAACCAATTCATTTTGGTCCTTGTAATCCTCAGTGCGTTTCTCTCTTAAAATAATTTTTATTTATCATTTCATTTCTTAAAATAGTCATTGTACAAATTAATGTAACAGACTATATCAGAATCACAGAATAATACAGTGCAGAAGAGGCCCTTCGGCCCATCGAGTCTGTATCAATGCATATGTCAGACATGTCATACATATCAGACATGTAAAGCTCAGTACAAGTCAGTTGGTTGTATATGCTGTGCAATAACTGATCTCTGTGTGTTAGCAGTTGTGATCCATTTAGTTTGCCCTGTGGTTTCAAGTGAATTTGAAATGTGTAGGATGAAGGCCAGCTGAGGAGACACTGTAGCTTATCTTCATTTGGATGAGGCACAATGGGAAATAACAAGCAACAGAAAATGAGGAGTAATTTCCCTCTGTTTCACTTATTTTCTATTATGTTCTGTACAAATGAAGATCTGTTGTAGAGTACTGTGCACATCAAATTGATTTTGTATTTCAAGAGATGCTTGTCTGCCTGATCAATGACACAATTGTACAGCGATCAATACATCGTGCACATAATCTCCTTCGCTGGCAATCTTAATATTTTGAGAGAAAGGGTTTGCTGTCTAGTGTGTAGTTTTGTTATTTTTTTTTTTAGAAATTATTTACCATAAAATATTATATGCAGGGATTGAGTGGTACAGTTGATTCGCACATTGTTTTTTCAACTTCTAAGATCTGATTAGATGAAAATCTTCCCTCAACTGTTGGCTGTCATGCTCCTTCATTTAACTTTCTGGTAAGCATGGCTTAAAGGAGAAAAACTGTCCCCATTTTGTACCAGTCAGCTATGCTCAGTTGATAGCTCTCACACCTCAGAGTCTGAAGGTTCATGTTACACTGTGAATTCGGGTACATCATTTTACGCTTCAGTGCAGCGCTGTGGGAGTGCTGCATTGTCGGGAGATGCTCTCTTTAGGATGAGACATTAAACCAAGGTCCTGTCTATCTGCTCAAGTAAATGCAAAGAACTCATGATCATCTGGCCTAGGCTCCCAGGCCCTTAATTGGTCTTGGACGGGACTCCCACCTCCTTGAGGCAGGAGGTCCCGTCTAATTGAGCTGCTGGAGCGGGCTGGCAGCTCTTAGTCCCAGCAACACCACCAGGAGCAATGGCCACTGCTGGGACTACCCCCAGCCGTCGTAAGCAAGGTGAAGGACGGCCCTGCAAGACAGGTAAGTGCCCCCTGTGAGGTCCTAAAAAATTGGCTGGGCCCTGGCGAGGCAAGGGGGGTCGGTTGGGGGGTGCGTGTTGTGCATTGGGGCTTTGGGGGCGGCCTTCCATGGGGCACAGAGTGCCTGATCAGGAGGACCCCCCCCCCACTCCAGCCCGCAAGAAGGAAGGCGGGGTTCTTGACGCTTTTGCCATCCGGCCACTGAGGGTAAAATACCTGTGGGGGTGGGAGGAGGCCCTTAAGTGCCAGTTAATTGGCCACTTAAGTGCCTTGATTGGCCTGGGGTGGGTGGACTGTTTCTCGCCACCACCGCCCCATGTAAAATTGCAGTGGGGGGGGTGGTGGGAGAGGGTCAGGAACGGCCCCCACCTCCCACTCAATTTTATGGCCCCCCCCACCAGCCCACTCGTTTGGGGGTCATAAAATTCCGGACACTATTGTAAATGTTCTTTAATTGTCACTAAATTGATGATCTGATTTAGAAAGACCAGTTAGCATAGAATGTGGAAGTACAGCATTCATGTAATGGAGGATTTTCTTTTGAGTTGGGGGTTCAAGCATCCTGTTAAGATGGAACCCAAGAAGCATTGCTCTAAATCTAACTCATCACATTACTGACTCAGAGCTGTTTGATGTCATTGTTTGCAATCAAAATATGCTCGAATTCCTGGTGCTAACTCATCTTGATGAGCGTAAAAGCATAAATCTTCAAAGAAATGCATCAACATATTGGCTTCTTGTGATTAAGTAAACAATTCTTAATCTTTTCTCAACCTTTGTCTTTTGGATGAGGTGCACATTGTGTGTCATCTTCATAGCTCACTTGGAAATGCCTGTGGTAATGACTGTGAAGCCTCTTGACCTGATTTTTGCAATGCTGTCCACATAAATAAATAAATTGCAGAACGAAGTTTTAAAATTAATGATGTTGACGCCGTGGAGGCTATCGAGCCAATCTACGATGATGCGCAATGAACATTCAGGTGCTGAGAGTTTGATGCAGTGAGAATTAATTTGCAGCTGCTGAGCATGTCATTGAGTTAGTAGATCATCAGCAATATCGGGCAAGTAGCTTCCATATTGATTTTGCTCCCCCCCTCTCCCGCCCCCCCACTCCCCGGCTCTGCCACCGTGTGTTGTGTCTGTTATTTCATGTTTGATTCGGGTGCCGGGAACAATTTGTTTTTGCTGGTGATTAGTTTGATTCTTTTTCTTTCCAATTTTAAATTTCAGGCACAAAATTGCCATTACAGCTTGCATACAAAATGAGGTCCCTACTTCTGCTGTTTAAATGTTATCAGAGTAGATATAAAGACACTCGGGGATTGGAAGTAATTATGAGGGTAGTAACAACAGGGAAGCATGGTTGAAGGTCAAGAGGCAAAAGTCTAATGGGGCAATTTTCCAAACAAGTGCTCCTGGTGCTGACCATCACCTAGCAGGGATAGAAATCCCCAATTCAGGCATTGTGCCTCCATTTCCCTCATCCACCACACCCCCATCCCATCCCACACCTCATGTACACTATTTTCCAGTCATGACTAAATTCAAAATCATGTTGTCTATACCCGAATTCCAGAAATGCATTCCTGCTGAGCGAAGCATTTCATTTTATAATATCTTCAAATAATTCTAAGCTTTCTGATGTCAATGCTTGCCTTCCTTTCATAAAGCACACATAATTGCAATGAAATGAAAATTCTGAAATGGGCAGACAATCTGCTTCGCCAGAATGGCGGGCAGGCTCCAAGGGCAGGACTTTTAGGTCCCACTAGGGATGGGAACGGAGTTGGGCAGGTGCTAAAAATAGTGCTGCCGGCCAGCGTGCCAGTTTTCCATCGCCATTCCTGCCGCTGGCGAGTTTCATCAGGATGGGGGAGGTGGGCTCCAGAAACAGTGTCGATTCTGTAATGAGGCCAATTAAAGTAGTTAATGAGCTCATTGGGAACTCGTTGAGGGCCAGTTTGGGATTTTGGCGGGGGTGTACGGGTTGCACACTGGGTCAGGGGGAGACCATGTGCATGGAGGCGGCAACATAGCAGGGAGCCAGTCATGGCCACCCCATCAACTTAGGTGGGACCATTCTAGGGAGCATGGCTGAGAGGGACACTTGGTCATTGGCACACAGGTAGGTTCCAGCAGGTATAAACAAGTTGTGGGGAGAGTGGTCTGTATGCATTCAGGCAGTGCAAGGGGTTGTCACCCTCATGGCAGCGTGGGTGCCTAAGAAATTTGGGTAAGGCTTCCAGACATTATTGGGAGTCCAACTGAGCACAAGGAAGACAATATCCGGCAATGGTAGCATGACTCTCAGATATTGGGTCAAGTGGCAATGAGGAGCAACATCCTCAGCAGCAGAGGCAAAGCCCTGGGCATGATGAGGGCAATGGAGAGTGACGAGGGGCATGAAGGCAACGGAGGCCATACCCTCAGTGTAGGATCCACCACCAAAGACGATGCTACCTGGACATGTCAGAGAACCAGTGCTGCAGGAGACTGCGACTCTCCAGGCAGATGATCACAGAGGTTTGTGCCCTTGCCATGGAAGACCTCACACCTCACAGCACTGCTCGCCATGCCCTGCAAGTATCCATCAAAGTCACTGTGCTCTTGAACTTCTTCACCTCTGGCTCTTTCCAAGAATCAGCTGTTGACGTTGTTGGCATCTTGCAAATGACTGCACACTACTGCGTCTCGCAGGTTACTGATGACATATTTGCGGGAGTTGGGCAGTACTTTCAATTCCAGATGGATGAGGCCTTGCAGGCACAAAGGAAATCACTGGATTCCCCCAGGTGCGGCGCATCATTGATTGCACTGATGTGGCCATCTGACAACGAGTGACCACCCAGTGAGGCTTATCAACAAGTAGGGCTTCCATGCCCTCAAAGTTCAGCTGATCCTTGACAAAACCTTCCTCCATGTGTGAGGTCACTTTCCTGGCAGTTGCCATGACTCCTTCATCCTTTGGCAGTCCGGGATGCCGCAGATCTTCATTCCACCACATCTCCCCCACCCACCCCCCCCCAAAAAAACTCCATGGATGGATTCTAAAGGACAAGTGTTAGCTGGAATTTAGAAGAGTAAGAGGCGATTTGTTTGAAACATATAAGATCCTGAGGGGTCTTAACATGGTGGATGTGGAAAGGATGCTTCCCCTTGTGGGAGAATCTAGAACCAGGGGTCACTGTTTAAAAATAAGGGGTCGCTCATTTAAGACAGAGATGAGGAGAAATTTTTCCTCTGAGGGTCGTGAGTCTTTGGAATTCTCTTCCTCAAAATGCGGTGGAAGCCGAGTCTTTGAATATTTTTAAGGCAGAGCTAGATAGATTCTTGATAAGCAAGGGAGTGGAAGGTTATCAGGGTAGGTGGAAATGTGGAGTTATCAGTTCAGCCATGAACGTATTGAATGGCGGAGCAGGCTTGAGGGGCCGAGTGGCCTACCCCTGCTCCTAATTCGTATGTTTGTATGTTGAAGAGATGTCTACACACACCTTTACGAGTCCCTCAGACAGAACCACAGAGGTGCGACAACTGCAGCCACCTGCTTACAAGGACCACTATCAAGTAGGCCATCGGGTTTCTGAAGATGCGGTTCTGGTGCTTGGACGGGTTGGGTAGTGCCTTCTTCAAATGTCTTGCTCATTGTCATGGTCTGCTTTGCTCTCCATAACACGGTCCTCCAGAGAGGTGTGGACCTTTTTTTGAAATAATTTCTTGGAATGTGGGCGTTGCTGGCATGTTGTTCATCCCTAATTACCCTTGAGAAGGTGGTGGTGAGCTGCCTTCTTGAACTGCTGCATCTGGTTGGGAGAGAGTTCCAGAAGTTTGATCCAATGACAGTGAAGGAACGGTGATATATTTCCAAGTCAGGATGGTGTGTGACTTGGCGGGGAACTTGCAGGTGGTGGTGGTCCTACATGTCTGCTACCCTTGTCCTTCGAGGTGGAAGAAGTCATGGGTTTGGAAGGTGCTGCCGAAGGAGGCGTGATGAGTTGCTGTAGTGCTTCTTGTATATGATGCACACTGCTGCCACTGTGTGTTTGTGGTGAAGGGAGTGAATATTTAAGGTGGTGGGTGGGATGCCAAACAAGCAGGCTGCTTTGTCCTGGATGGTGTCGAGCACCTTGAGCCAAACTCATCCAGGCAAGTGGAGAGTATTCCATCACAGTACTGACTTGTGCCTTGTAGATGGTGGACAGGCTTTAGGGAGTCCAGGAGGTGGATTACTTGCTGCAGAATTCACAGCCTCTGATCTGCTCTTGTGGCCACAATATTTATGTGGCTGCTCCAGTTCAGTTTCTGGTCAATGGTAACCCCCCAGGATGTAGATAGTAGGGGATTTCAGCAATGGTAATACCATTGAACATTAAGGGGTGATGGTTAGATTCTCTCTTGTTGGAGATCGTCATTGTCTTGCATTTGTGTGGCGCAAATGTTACTTGCCACTTATCAGCCCAAGCCTGAATGTTGTCCAGTTCTTGCTGCATATGGACATGGACAACTTCATAGAACCATAGAAAAATTAAGGCACAGAAAGAGGCCATTCAGCCCATCGTGTCTGTGCGGTTTAAAAAAAATAGTCGCCCAATTTAATCCCACCTTCCAGAACCTGGTCTGTAGCCTTGCAGGTTACAGCACTTCAGGTGCAGGTCCAGATACCTCTTAAATGAGTTGAGGGTTTCTGCCTCCACCACTGATGTGGGCAATGAATTCTAGACACCCACCACTCTCTGGGTAAAAATGTTTTTCCTCATGTCCCCTCTAATCTTTCCACCAATCACCTTCAATCTTTGCCCCTGGTAATTGACCTCTCTGCTAGGGGAAACAGGTCCTTCCTGTTTACTCTATCTAGTGCCCTCATAATTTTGTACACCTTAATTAAGTCACCCCGCAGCCTCCTTTGTTCTCAGGAAAACAACCCTAGCCTATCCAATCTTGCTTCTTAGCTGCAATTTTAAAGCCCTGGCAAAATTCTTGTAAATCTCCTCTGTACTCTCTCCAGAGCAATTATGTCCTTCCTGTAATGTGGTATCTAGAACTGTATGCAATACTCTAGTTGTGGCCTAACCAGCATTTTACAGAGTTCCAGCATTACACCCTACTTTTGTATTCTATACCTTCGCCAATAAAGGAAAGCATTCCATATGCCTTCTTTACCACTCTTCTACCTGTCCTGCCACCTTCAGGGACCTGTGAACATGCACTCCAAGGTCTCTCACTTCCTCTACCTCTCTTCAGTATCTGTGAAGTTGCGAATAGTGTTGAAAATCATACAAACATCATACAAACATCAGCGAACATCCACACTTCTGACCTTATGATGGAGGGAAGGTCATTGAAGAAGCAGCTGAAGATGGTTGGGCCTAGGACATTACCCAGAGGAACTCCTGCAATGATGTCCTGGGACTGAAATGATTGGCCTCCAACAACCACACCCATCTTCCTTTGTGCTAGGTATGACTCCAACCAGTTGGGAGTTTTCCCCCGATTCCCATTGTCTTCAATTTGGCTACGGCTCCTTGATGCCATACTCAGTCAAATGCTGTCTTGATGTCAAGGGCAGACGCTCTCACCTCACTTCTTGAGTTCAGCTCTTGTGTCCATGTTTAGACCAAGGCTGTAATGAGGTCAGGAGCTGAGAGGCCCCAGCAGAACCCAAACTGAGCATCAGTGAGCAAGTTATTGCTGTTTAAGTGCTGCTTAATGGCACTGTCGATGACACCTTCCATCACTTTGCTGACGATTGAGAGTAGATTGATGGGGCAGTAATTGGCTGGATTGGATTTGTCCTGACATACCTGGGCAATTTTCTACATTGCTGGGTAGGTGCCAGTATTGTAGCTGTACTGGAACAGCTTGGCTAGGGTGAGGTCCTTGAATGATGCAGCTTATCAGAGGATGAGGAGGAGCAGGACATGGAGTAGGAGGAGGAGAGAGCACAAAGGTGCCCCAGCTGCACAGCGAGGTAGCCGGGGCCACGTAGGACTTGAGGATCTTGGCAGGATGCCATCAAGGTCAGGGATTATCTGATCCAGGCACGGTTCAGCTGAGCCCTTCCATTTCAGGAGGACAGCATGGTCTGAACCTCACTTTGAACTGTCTGTGAGAGCACTTCCATTGAAGACAAAGCCTGGAATAGATAAAATCTTAACGCAATGAATGATCCATGTCTGTCCAGTGTCTTCACTGTCCCCCTTCAAGGACCCTTGCTTCCCTTCGTCACCTCTTCCGTCTTTTCCAATGTTGCCATTAAAGAATGGAAGCTCACATGTCTGGCGTCATGTGTCACTATTTAAATTGTGTTGAATAAGAGGTGAAAGAATACATTTACAGGTGAAATAAACCTCAGCGAACCACTCAGTGCTCTGCCTGATGCGGTGGTCTCTGCTTTCAGCCACTTCTATGCATTTCTCCCCTTATGGCCTCGGGTGAGGCGGAGGCAGACTGCTCGCTTGTCTCAGCTTGCAACTGGGATGCACGTGGTGGTCGTCCTTGTAGTGGAGGTGCCAAGGGCCACCTCCAGAAGCTGTTGCAATGATGACAGTGCAGGGGCAATATCCAACATTGGGCCCTGCTGCATAAATGGTCCCTCAGTCAGAGGAGCCAAGGAGGCCGATGATAGTGGTGTTCCTCAACCCTTGGCTGGCGCTCCGGATGTCTGGAGGGGATCCCCAGCCGGGGTGCAACTGACATCCACTTGAAACATTTCTACGCCACCAGCAGATTGGTCAATGCTTTAGAGTGCGACATTCTGTACATGTCAGTGCGCTGTTCCTGCATCCACTCCAAGTGCTGCCGCATATGGCACTCCATGAGGTTGGCCACATTATCCATGGAGGAGCCCACGCGCTAAAAGCCCTGAGCCATGGTGGCGTACATGAGCTGGATGGACTCCTCCATTCTCAGCCCATGACCTTGCACTGCCTCAGGAACTCCAACATGTGGGAGCACATCTCCTACTGTGGTCTAACTGGAGCCTCCTTCCCAGTGACGTCCGAGGTCATGCATCTGTGCTCAGCTGAGCATGGTTGTGTCTGTCCTCCATCGTCCGAGAGGGTCTGTCTACAGCTGCTCCTACCTCTCTCACCTCCTCCTGCTCATTCGTGACCTTCTCTTCACCCAATGCCACTCTATCTAATCGCGTGCTAGAACCCACTGATGTGAGTGTGTCTGTTCTGCTGGATGTTGTGCTTGTAAGGTGTGATGGTGCTTGCCCTGACATATCTGTTTCCAGTGCTTTCCCCGGTGCCATCACAGGATCTGTCCTTCCTCCTCCATGTCCGGAACTGTGAGAGAAACAAGAAGAAATCCTGAGAACTAGCCTTGGAGAGTAGAAGCCTCCCAATGCAGCTGAGTCTTTGGAGTGAACTCCATCCCCTTCATCTACAGATTGCAATATCTTTTCACTCTGCCCACCAGGAATGCCCATCTCTCCTTGCCTGACTTGCTGTTGGTGGTGGGTGGGCACCCTTGCGTGCTCCTTGGCTCCTTCCTCCATGGCAGTGATGATGTGGAGACAGGAAACTTCTCCTCCTGTCAGCACCCTTTCTCAAACATTATGAGCTCTTTTCTCCTGCAATGACAAAAACAAGAGAGATCAGAAACTGCAGGCCTCTCTGACCAATGCTAACAGCTCATTGACGTAAGAAGCTGCCTGTATCAGTGCTGGCAGGTCCTCAGCAGTACTATGGCTCTGAGCCTTCCTGAGGGGTCATTAGGTGCTCTGGGCACACATTTGGAAGCAGCATACAGCCTCAGGCTCCTCAACTGGAGCGTCTGCTGGAGGTTGAATAGCCAGAGGCCTGTCCTGAGGGTCTGACGTTACACTCACATTGCCAGAGTGAATAACGTCATTGAATGTTTTCCAGTATTGGACCCAGTTCCTCCTGACAACACTTTGTCCGCTAATGGTCTCAGCCACCTCCATGCATGCTTGGTTTGGGATTTGATCTTCTCCTGCCACCCTCCGGGAGGAGGACCTCCCTCCTCTCCCTCACTGCCTCAAGGAAGATCTCCAGCTCAGTGATAGCGAGGGGCTGCCCTGCCCCAAGTGCCAGTCATCTGCCTTTCCTTTCCAATGGCTGCTGCATCCTTTCCTGCAGTCAAAATGGCAGCCACAGTAATAGCTGCCACGGTGTGTTTAAATCAAGCCGGACTTGCATAGTCCCGCCTCCATTTCTGCCCCACAGAGGCTAATTGGCCGCCTAGCCAGCCCTCCAGCCAATTAGAAGCTTGCCTCTGTGAAAATCAGGGGCCGTGACACTTTCCCCTGCTCTGTCTCATCACTCAGGGTGGGATCTGGACTTGGGAACGGACCCAACGCAGTTTCCTGACCAGGAAATAAAATCAGGCATCAAGTTTCTCTGAGTTTCCGCGCTTTTTGTTATCTGTCCTGATATCTTTATGTAGCTCGATGTCAAATATTGTTTGATAACACACCTTTGATGCACCTTGAGTTAAAGTCTGGCTACCTGACCCAAACCCGACTACATGTGTCGGGTGCGGGTCGGGTCTGTATTCTGCGTCCAGCATTCGGGCTCGGTTCGGGCTGGACTGTACGGTTTTGTTTCTTATTGTTTTTGTTTTAATCTACAATTTTATTCTGTTTCAATATGTTTATTTTCAGGTCGGGTCGCGCATTTAAAAAATTAAAGGACTCAGGCCCGGGTCAGTTCCAGGTTGGCTGTTGTCGGGTTGAGCCCGGGTTGGGTTTTAATTTTGTACCCGAGCCAGGCTTTACCTTGAGTCATTTTATTACATTAAAGGCACCCTATAAAAGCATGCTGTTGAATAAAGAATTCTCAGAAAGAAGCACTTGCATTTATATAGAGTTTTTCACCACCACAGGATGTGTCAAAGTGCTTTACAGCTAATGAAGTACTTTTGAAGTGTAGTCACTGTTGTAATGTAGGAAACACGGCAGCCAACTTTCATACAACAAGCTCCTACAAACAGCATTAGGATAATGACCAGATAATCTGTTTTTGTGATGTTGATTGAGGGATAAATATTGACCAGGACACTGGGGATAACTGCCTTGCCCTTCTTTATAATAGTGCCATGGGATCTTTTATGTCCACTTGAGAGGACAGACGGGGCTTCGGTTTAACGTCTCATCTGAAAGATGGCACCTCTGACGGTGCAGCACTCCCTCAGTACTGCACTGGAGTGTCAGCCTTGATTTTTGTGCTGAAATGCTGGAATGGGGCTTGAATCCACAACCTTCTGACACAAGCAGAGCACTGTCAAGTGAGCCACAGCTGACCATGGCTCTGTACTCTCAGTACTATTTGTGAAACTTGTCCATTAACGATTATAAATTCCTATTTTTAGAATTGAGCTGTTGCTTATCCACACTCTTTGTCAGCACCATGTTCATTGATATGTTGAAAAGTAAAATCACTGGAGAAAGATTTGCTGTTGGGAAACTGTCTTTTTCACACTCTGTCTCCAAACAACTGTCCCTAACACATACCAATTACTAGATGATGAAAAGACAGAATTCTGATGGGCCTGTACGTAGCATTGGCTGATGATTTTCTAAAAGTTCTTTCATTGGATATCGGCATCGCTGGCAAGGCCAGCATTTATTGCCCATTGGTACGACCAGGTGAGAAAGGGGTCTAGGGTTCCCTCTCAGCCTTCACCTGGTCTTACCGTAACAGGGTCTAATTTCAAATACATCGGGTTTTTTTTTTAGCTCCCCCTTAGTGAATCCTTCAATTATAAGGCAAAGAAACTAGCCAAACAGGTTTTCTTAGGTTTAAAGAAAAAAGGTTGAACTTTATTAAACTGAAACTCTCATTAGGTTAACGCCTACGGATACGCGATGTGCCCACACTAGCATGCATACGCGATACACAAATGCAGATAGAGACAGAAAAGAGCAGGAAGAAATAAAGTGGAAAGGTTTGAGGCAATATCAGAAGATGGTTTTGGTTGCTGTTCTTCGAGCTCGCTGTAGAATCCTTGATTGTAGGTAGGTCTTGCTTTTCGTAGGGAGGTCGGCAGCAAGGGCAAGGAGGTGCTTTAAGTAGGCTCCACTCTTCCCGATTCAAGGTCCCTCAATCAGGCACTGCGTGCCTTTGAACAAGGGACACCTTTCCCCCAACACCCCCCTCAGTTTCTCCCCCCCCCCCCCCCCACCCCACCCAGCTCCCCAAGTTGTGACATGTCCACCCACCGCTGGGTTAAGCCCTTAAGGGCCTCAATTGGTGGCAGGGTGGAAAGGCTGTCCACAGGCCTTCCTGCCACGGACTTAATTGGGGTGAAGGCGGGAAGGTGGCGGTGTCCCCACCCGCCATATCCCACCCGATTAAATGCTGTCCCTGTCTCCAAACTCATGATGGGGGAGAGCATAAAATCTGGGCCAGATAACTCACTTTAAAAAAAAACTTTACTGAGTTATCATAACTACATGGTAAAGGCTGGGGTTCCTCCCTGCAATGTGTACGACTCCAATTGCAGACAACAGGAGAAACATTTAACAACCCCCAAAGCTTTGCTGATGTCAACACTGGACAAAGATGAGGAAACAATCCAACCACCCCCTCCCATGGCATTTTCATTAGTTGGGGTCCCAATGCAAAATGGCAGAGGGCACATAAACTTATTGCACTAAAAAGGATAACGAGTAACTCACCTCCTGACTCCACAAAGCCTGTCCACCATCTACAAGGCACAAGTCAGGAGCGTGATGGAATGCACTCCACTTGCCTGGACGCGTGTACTTAATTTGACTGGCCTTCCCGAAAGGAGCCGATGGGGGGGCTTTCGCTGGCTCTCCAGTCGGTGGGCGAGACCCCCGTCGCCTGCAATAAATACCACCCGTTCATTCTGCTCTGTAGTAATAGACTAACATCCAGAAAGACAAAATGGGTGCAACAGATGGGGCTGTTTAGTTTTCTGCTGGTTGTAAAGCAGTATCACCTGAAGATGCATCATTCCAGCCATAATTGCTTTAGGGAATAAAGATACACCCACTGTGCATTTTAACCAAATTATACATTTGAGTTCTCACCAAGAAGCTAAGAATTACTACTTCTACTTCTGTCACTGCACATATAATTACAGATTAACTTTTTCCCTTTTTCCTACACTTGCTCCAGAGAGTAAATATTTCTCTTGCACAGATCCATTGCTTAAACGTTTTGCTTGCTAACGGCTTTATAAGCAGCAATCAAAGTGAGAAGCATGCAAATTTATTCAGCATTCACTTCATTTTCACATTTCTGCCATTTAAAAATGGTGTTAAAGCTGGCTGTAATCAGCACGGATCCAATGGCAAGCAGAGCAGGAGATTGATATTACCAAATGAAGTATTTTGGTAGACTATATTGTAATGGCATCACACAGTCAATGAGTTTCCTATATTACAACAGTGACTACACTTCAAAAGTACCTCATTGGCTGTAAAGCACCTTGGAATATCCTGAGGCTGTGAAAGGCACTATAGAAATGCAAGCTTTTTCTTTGATAGCTGCATGATAGTTCCTCAGGTCAGTGTCTTAGGCCCTACCATCTTCCGATGCTACCTCCATCATAGGTCAGAAGTGGAATGTTTGATGATTACACAATATTCAGCACCATTCACAACTCCCCAGATTCTGAAGCAGCCCATGTCCAGATGCATCAAGATCTAGACAATATCCAGGCTTGGGCTGATAAATGGCAAGTCACATTCGGTGTCACACAAGTGCCAGGCAATGGACATCTCAAGCAAGAGAGAATCTAACCATCTCCCTTTCATGATCAATGGCAAAGCAACGGGGTGCTTGATTGGCACCCTATCCACAAACATTCATTCCCTCCACCACCGATGCACAGTGGCAGCAGTGTGTACCATCTACAAGATGAACTGCAGCAACGCACCAAGGTTCTTTAGCAAGCACCTTCCAAACCCGCGACCTCTACCAACTAGATGGACAAGGGCAGCAAATGCATGGGAACACAACCACCTGCAAGTTCCCCTCCAAGTCACACACCATCCTGACTTGGAACTATATCGCCGTTCCTTCACTGCCGCTGGGTCAAAATCCTGGAATTCCCTTCCTAACAGCACTGTGGGTGTACCTTACCCACATGGACTGCAGTGCTTCAAGAAGGCAGCTCTCCACCACCTTCTCAAGGGCAATTAGGGATGGACAATAAATGCTGGCCTAGCCAACGACGCCCACATCCCATGAATGAATAAAAAAAAAATTACTATCACTGAATTCCCCCACTATTAACATCCTGGGGGTTACCATTGACCAGAAACTGAACTAGACCAGCCACATAAATGCTGTGGCTGCAAGAGTAGGTCAGAGGCTGGGAATTCTGCAGTGAGTAACTCACCTCCTGACTCCCCCATGCCTGTCTACCATCTACAAGGCACAAGTCAGGAGTGTGATGGAATACTCTCCCCTTGCCTGGTTGGGTGCAGCTCCAGAAACACTTAAGAAGCTCGAAACCATCCAGGACAAAGCAGCCCACTTGCTTGCCACCCCATCCAGCATGTTCAACATTCACTCCAGATGCACAATCGCAGCAGTGTGCACTATCTACACTGCAGCAACTCACCAAGGCTCCTTCAACAGCACCTTCCAAACCTGCGACCTCTACCACCTAGAAGGACAAGGGCAGCTGATGCATGGGAAAACCACCACCTACAAGTTCCCCTCCAAGCCACATATCATCCTGACTTGGAACTATATCACCGTTACTTCACTGTCGTTGGGTCAAAATCTTGGAACTCCCTTCCCAACAGCACTGTGGGTGTACCTACACCCCAAGGACTGCAGCGGTTCAAGAAGGCAGCTCACCACCACCTTCTCAAGGGCAATTAGGGATGGGCAATAAATGCTGGCCTTGCCAGCGATGCCCATATCTCACAAACGAGCAAATAAAAAAAACGACAGAGAAGGAGCAGCAGGAGCTGACAGCTTAGGAAGTCCAAGATCACATTAGGGGGAACTTGGAACTGCCTGATAGGGCAGTAGGTGTAGCATAGACATTTCACTTACCAGACCTCCGTGTGTAGAAAGACTTTGCGATCTTAGGCCAGTGTAAGATCCAACCCATGAGCGAAACCTGTAGCCATAGAGTAACGTGTCAATGGCATGGTGAAAGTGAGCAACAAACTCAATGTGAAAGCCATGGGGTGCTTCGAGACACCAAGAGGAAACATCATTAAGTTCAGTCAGCATGCAGTTAACTAATTCATAGCTGAGGTAATGTCATAGGAACATAGGAGCAGGAGTAGGGCCATTCAGCCCATCGAGCCTGCTCCACCATTCAAAACAATCACGGCTGATCATCCACTTCAATGTCTTTTTCCTACACTATCCAAATATCTTCTTATGTCATTTGTATTTAGAAATCTGTCAATCTCTGCTTTGAACATACTGAATGACTGAGCTTCCACAGCTCTCTGGGGTAGAGAATTCCAAAGATTCACAACCCTCTGAGTAAAGAATCATAGAAAGTTTAAGGCACAGAAAGAGGCCATTTGGCCCATCGTGTCTGTTCTGGCCGAAAAACAATCCACCTATTCTAATCCCACCCTCCAGCATTTGGTCCATAGCCCTGCAGTCTACGGCACTTGAGGTGCATATCCAGACTTCTTTGGAATGAGTTGAGGGTCTCTGCCTCAACTATCCTTTCAGGCAGTGAGTTCCAGACCATCACCACCCTCTGGGTGAAAAAGTCTTTCCTCATCTCCCCTCTAATATTTCTACCAATCACTTAAAATCTATGCCCCCTCATCACTGACCTCTCTGCTAAGGTGAATAGACCCTTCACCTCCACTCTCTGCAGGCCCCTCATAATTTAGTACATTTCAATCAGATCTGCCCTCAGCCTTCTCTGTTCCAAGGAGAACAACCCCAGCCTATCCAATCTTTCCTCATAGCCTCAGTTTTCCAGTCCTGGCAACATCCTCGTAAATTTCCTCTGTACCCTCTCTAGTGCAATTACACCCTTTCTGTAATGAGGTGACCAGAACTGCACACAGTACTCAAGTTGTGGCCTGACCAGTGAGTTATACAGTTCCAGCATAACCTCCCTGCTCTTGTATTCTATACCTCGGCTAATAAAGGAAAGGGTTCCATATGCCTTCTGAACCACTTTATCGACCTGTCCTGCTACCTTCAAGGATATGTGAACGTTCACTCCAAGGTCCTTTACTTCCTCTACACTTCTCAGTATTTTCCCATCAGTCGTGTATTCCTTTACCTTGTTTAACCTCCCCAGATACATCACCTCACACTTTTCCAAGTTGAATTCTGTTTGCCACTTTTCTGCCCATCTGACCAAACTATCAATATCTTCCTGCAGCCTACAGCTATCCCCCTCGCTATCTACCACATGGCCAACCTTTGTGTCATCCGCAAACTTCTTGATGATGCCCCCTACATTTACGTCCAAATCGTTAATATGCACCATAAAAAGTGAGGACCCAGTACTGAGCCCTGAGGAACACCACTGGAAACAGCCATCCAGTCGCTAAAACAGCCGTTAACAATTGCCCTTTGTATCCTGCCACTGAACTGATTTTGTATCCACCTTGCTGCATTTCCCTGGATTCCATGGGATTTTATTTTTTTAACCAGTCTGCCATGTGGGACCTTGTCAAAAGCGTTGCTAAAATCTATGTAGACCACGTCAACTGCACTACCTTCATCTATCTTCCCTGTTCTTCAAAAAATTCAAGCAAATCAGTCAAACAAGATCTTCCTTTAACAAATCCATTCTGAATCTCCTTGATTAACCCATGCCTTTCTAAGTGACAGTTTCTCCTCATCTCTTTCTTAAGTGGCTTCCCCCTTATTTTGAAATTGTGTCTTCTGGTTCTAGTTTCCCCTACCAGGGGAAACATCTTAGCTGCATCTACCCTATCTATCCCTTTAAGAATTTTGTAGGTTTCAATGAGATCACCTCTCATTCTTTGAAACTATAGATAATACAGGCCCAGTTTCCCCAATCTCTCTTCATAGGACAGCCCCACCATCCTGGGAATAAGTCTGGTGAACGTTCGTTGCACACCCTCTATGGCAATAATATCCTTCCTAAGGTAAGGGGACCAAAACTACATACAGTACTCCAGGTGCAGTCTAACCAAGTTTCTATACAATTGAAGCAAGACTTCACTACTCCTGTGCTCAAATTCTCTTGCATTAAAGGCTAACACACCATTAGCCTTCTTAATTGCTTGCTGCACCTGCATGTTAGCTTTCAGTGACTTATTGGCAAGGACACCCAGGTCCCTTTGTACATCTACATTTTCTAATCTCTTACCATTTAAAAAGTACTCTGCATATCTGTTCCACCTACCAAAGTGGATAACCTCACATTTTTCCACATTATATTCCATCTGCCACGTTCTTGCCCACTCACTAAGTCAGTCCAAATCCCCTTGAAGCCACTTTGTACCTTGCTCACAACACACATTCCCACCAATTTTTGTGTCATTCGCGAACTTGGAAATACTACATTTGGTCCCCACATCCAAATCATTGATATATATTGTGAACAGCTCGGGCCCAAGCACTGATCCCTGCGGTACCCCACTAGTCACAGCCTGCCAATGTGAGAATGACCCATTTATTCCTAGTCTGTTTTCTGCCTGTTAACCAATCCTTAATCCATGCCAGTATATTACATTCTACCCCATGTGCTTTACTTTTGCCAACCAACCTCCTGTAGGGGATTTTATCAAAGACCTTTTGAAAATCCAAGTATACCATGTCCACTGACTCCCCTTCATCAATTCTGTTAGTAATATCCTCAAAAAACTCCAACAGGTTTGTCAAACATGATTTCCCATTCAGAAATCCATGTTGACTATTCCCAATCCGATCATTATTATCCAAGTGTCCATTTGTCACATCCTTTGGAATAGATTCTAGCATTTCCCAATGACTGATATAAGGCTAACCGGTCTGTAATTCCCTGTTTTCTCTCTCCCTCCCTCCTTGAATACTGGAGTGACATTTGCGACCTTCCAATCTGCAGGAACCGCTCCAGAATCTATAGAATTTTGGAAGTTGATCACCAATGCATCCACTATCTCTATAGCTACCTCTTTCAAAAAGCATAGATCATGTTCACATTGGCATCCTGCACCAGCTAAGAGCAGTAGGGTGGTGCTCACTGAGTACAGGCTACCATTAAATGTACTCACATCCCCACTTGTGCACCTGCAGATAGTGCTCTCCCTATTATCAAAACCACTGAAGGTAAATTTCAAAAGAGTTTGTTCCTCATTTCTTGTGGAGAAATTTCTGGTTATTGTGAATTTTTATTAATGTTCTTGTCTTGTTCAATCTGGTTAAATCTCTTTCCCTTTGGCTTCCACTTTATGTGGAATTCACTCCACCCCATTCACTCAGCACAGGCAATCCTCTCCCCCTGCCATCCAGTTCATTTTGGTACTCTTCTTCCCCTCTGTTCCTTTGCTCATCCCAGTTCACGGAAATAATGTATGCCTCCCTGATTCACTGACGACTACTTGAAGATGTTGCTGCTCCCTGAGTGGGAATTGCTCATCTCACAAGATAGAAGATAGAATGCAAGCTGGTTTCTGGGAGATATGGGTTCCTACTCGCAACATCATTGATAGCATCTCTGTGGAACTCCAGGTCCCACAAGAAAGAACTTACAATTGCACACATTTGTGAAGTACAGTATATGCAATGCTCGGACGACTCGAATGATGCCTTACTGTATAAGCGGGAACAAGCTGAAAGAATAACTTTAGTCTGCTACACAATATTCCCATTGAATAAGGCATACACACGCAGTTGAAGATAAACTACGACAAGGCAGATCCCTGGAAGATGATGAAAGGAAATATGAACCACCTGTAGCACTTAGTCAGTGCTCAAATTAAGATTTTTTTTTCCATTGAGGTCCTTTCTACAGATAGGACAGAAAGCAAAACTTCGGTTATATATTTAATTAAAGTTGCCCAACATTGTTTTGGACACCGTGTTCTCTCCCCTCCCTTATTGTTGTGTGCAACACATTCAGAATTTTCTGGGAAAATAACAGCAAGATAACTGCATATCCTGCATAACTGCATGTGTAAATAATCAAGCAATTTGTGGCAAGGAAGAGAAACCCTGTGAGTTGTGATTCACCACAAGTTTCTGGAAAATTTGCTATCCTCTGCAGTTAGCCTTGTGAAAATGCCATCAACCGTCCCGTGAATTTCAAGGTTTTGCTGCATAAGCGCAGTAAATAAGAATTAAATTTGCTGCAACAATCAGAGCTGACACTTAATAGCATAAGGACCCTTTTGATGGCGAGATTTCTGTTCCTGTAATGCCACTCAACCCCCCTGGTCCAGAAAGGGAGCCGTTTAAACTGTGGAGTCTCATTCTTGCGGGTAGCAAATTGTCTTTGGAGGCTTTTAAAATGTAAAATTTAAAATTTCTGGCTTTTCCTCTCTTATTTTTCTCTCTTAATCCAATTAATCTTTCCCTCTCTATATTTCTGTTTTTGTACCTAATTTGACTCTAATTTACTCTTTTTGATTTTCTATCCTTAAATCTCATTGATTTAAGAAGATAGCCAGTTGGCCCCTTTGCTCACCAAGGTCCCAGTTGACTCTCATTTTCGGTCGAGCTGAAGAGTGATGCCACTTCAAGGAATCGCAGTGTGTGCAAATGTGAAGGCCTAGTGACATTGTTTCATGATCCCATTACAAGGAGTTGCACTGCTGCCATCAATCAGTGCATTTATCAACCCCTAGAAGAACAATGACAGTTGGAAAGGTCTCAGTTAGAATAAATATGGATCTTCAGGACTGCAATGCCCAACAACAAAAAAATCCATTGCGTTTAGCTTTTGGTTGACACCCACACATTGACAACTGATGGTACAAGGTAAAAACAGCTATAATCTGCACATAGCAGTCCAAGAAATTTGCCTGTTTCTTTTTTGGTGTAATTAACAATCTGGTGACATTGCATTTTCAGAAGTTGTCCGTTTCAGAATGGTCTGTGTCTGTGACTCGGCTGACGTGTTGTTAATTAAGGGAAAAAAACTGGCATCATCCCAAAGAATGTTATCTCTATTGCATACAAATAATTGCCAAGAAATTGTGAGGAAGATTTTCTTTTGCCTCGATTAGTGCTGGCAGAAGCCCATTGCGAAAGTTTCTGTTGGCGAGCAGAAAGATTATTGTCATCTCCCAGCACAATCTGGCAGCATTAATATTTCAAAGGACAGGGATTCGTGGAAGCCAAGTACTTGCAGTGCTCCAGTGGCTGCATTTCATTTGTCAATAAGCTGAGAAATCTGCCTTTGAAAGTATAATTGAAATACAAAAAGGAAGAACAAAACCTTCTTGCCCAAAAGGGCTGGCAGGCTAGAAATTAGATTATTATTTCAACTTGACGGGAGCCTTTCCTCCCCTACCCCAGTACTCACCACCCTGATCCCCACACAAAGCAACAGATGTTCTTGTGGTGTTCTGGCCAGCATCTTTTCCACAGTAAATGTCATCGCCACAGGTGTGAAAGGAAATGCTCCATTTGCCCCACTGTGCTTGGACTGCAAATTAATTAGCGTTGCTGCCAACAGCATTTTCTGGACAATGCAAACAAAGAAACAGTGCTTCTGACCTGCGCCTGAAATCTATATAGAAGGCATGTAGTGGCTTTTAAAACCTTTAGAACTAGAATCTATCTTTTTCCCAGCTTTTAAAATTTAAAAGCATTGAAGCTGTGTGATGCTGAGAAATTGGAACTGTGATCCATTTTTCTGCAATAGTTCTTCGTGTTCCACATTTTCTGCTGCTTGCTGTTTTAATTAAGAAAATGCAGGTTTTTAATTTCCCAGCAACTCCTTTTGTTTCACATTGTTTTCCATCAGCTTGTGTTTTGCCTATATGCTTTTCTATATCTCAAATGCATGTTTATTTTTTATGGGGGATGGGGTTCAATCTAGTTTTACAATGCTCTGCTTTTCGTTTGTTGATGAACCATATCAAGACACTTGCCTAGAAATTGAATCATGCTGCTCCCGTTTTACAGGCTAAAATGGACAACTAAGGATCCAATATGCCATTGTGTGCTCTTTTTGGGCTGCAAGTGTACCACCTGCCATATTGCTTAGGACTTCCCTGGAGGCATCCCGGGCATGTGCCCATTGTGCTATGTAAATTCAAGCCCCTTTGCCAAATAGGTCTGGGAGTGATTGTAGCATACACTGGGCTTGCTGCAGTCAGCTCCTTCAGGCATTCAGCAACCAAACCTGTTGTCCTTAAAGGGACCACTTGACTCTACCAGCTAAAAAGTAAGATAAGATTTTTTTTACTTGTCTTGTTGAGGAGCAGTGGCTCCACATTTGAATCACACTGCTCACAATCCCCAACTCACTGCTTCCCCCAACCCCCGGACTTTCCAGAGCCACAGGCCGCAGTCTGATCTTGCTGCCTTTGAAGTTCTGAATGGCTCCTGCAGAACACCAGTACTATCCTGGTGTTAGACGTGACTCAGTACTAGCATTCCTGTCTCTGAATCAAAAGGTTGTGGGATTAACCAAGCTTAGGGGAGGTGGTGTCGTAGTGGTATTGACACTGGACTAGTAACTCAGAGACCCATGGGTTCAAATTCCACCACAGCAGAAATTGGAATTTGATTTAATATATCTGGAATTAAAAAGCTAGTCTAATGATGGTCATGAAACCATTGTCAATTGTTCATGAAACCATTGTCGATTGTTGTAAAAAAAAAACATCTAGTTCATTAATGTCCTTTAGGGGAGGAAATCTGCTGTCCTTACCTGGTCTGGACTCTTACATGCCCTCTGAAATGGCCTAGCAAACCACTCAGCTTTATCTAACGAAGTCAATAAAAAGGAATTAAACTGGACGGACCACCCGGCATCGACCTAGGCACCGGAAACGACAATGGCAAACCCAGCCCTGTCGACCCTGCAAAGTCCTCCTTACTAACATCTGGGGGCTTGTGCCAAAGTTGGGAGAATTGTCCCACAGACTAGTCAAGCAACAGCCTGACATAGTCATACTCACGGAATCATACCTGACAATGTCCCAGACACCGCCATCAGCATCCCCGAGTACGTCCTGTCCCACCGGCAGGACAGACCCACCAGAGGTGGCAGCACAGTGGTATACAGTAGGGAGGGAGTTGCCCTGGGAGTCCTCAACATCGACTCTGGACCCCATGAAGTCTCATGGCATCAGGTCAAACTTGGGCAAGGAAACCTCCTGCTGATTACCACCTACCGCCCTCCCTCAGCTGATGAGTCAGTACTCCTCCATGTTGAACACCACTTGGAGGAAGCATTGAGGGTGGCAAGGGCACAGAATGTACTCTGGGTGGCGGACTTCAATGTCCATCACCAAGACTGGCTCGGTAGCATCACTACTGACCGAGCTGGCTGTCGGAGGTGCCATCTTTCAGATGAGATGTTACAATGAGACCTTGTCTACCCTCTCAGATGGATGCAAAAGATGCCACAGCACTTTTCAAAGATGCACAAGGAAGTTCTCCCCAGAGGTTCTGGCCAATATTTAGGTCTCCACCAATGTCAATAAAACAGATGATCTGGTCGTTATCACATTGCTGTTTGTGAGACTTTACTGTGCACAAATTAGCTGATACGTTTCCTCCGTTACAACAGTGGCTACGTTTCAAAAATACTCCGTTGGCTGTAAAACATTTTTGGATGTCCTGATGTCATGAAAGGTGCTAAACATATCTTTCTTTCTTAATGAGTTTGGCAGCTCAATTTGCCTTGATCTTGCGACTGACCTCGCTAGACACTTGGACCATGCGTGGCACTGGAATCACGCCCCTCCCCCTACCTTCAGGCATGGTAATTTTTCCAGGTCACTGCATCTGTGTATTCATTCCATGACTGTTGCTTTTCTGCATCATTGCCAAAAATATGGTCATGTTTGATGTATCATTATTTTTCATTTGCAAGCCGGGCAATTATGATGATAAATATCAATTGATAGATCCAGCAGCACTCGGGTAATAAAGTAGCTGATGAAACATGGTAGCTCACTAAGGATGACAAAGCTATCTGATCAACAAACGCTTCTGGTCACTGCTATTTGATCATTAGTGGCCATATGCATCTATATTACCAGAGCTCCAATGAGCATATAGTGACTCAAAAGGGGATCTGGAGGAAAGCAATGTGAACTCAAACAAATTTGTTTTTCTTTCCTCATAAATATGAAGTAAATAACATCAGTTACAGCTTTCTGCAAAGCGCTGATTTTATTAGATTTTTCTATCTCTCTCTTCAGGTGGCGTCACCACATTTGTGGCACTGTATGATTATGAGTCCAGGACAGCAAGTGACCTATCCTTTAATAAAGGGGAGCGACTGCAGATTGTTAACAACACGTAAGTATGAAATTAGCTTGTTGTGGCTATAGCATTTGATAAACAGCAGTTCGTAGTTTCATTCAGGTTATATGTTTTTCACCTCTTACCTCTCAGCCCCACACACCCCCAGCCCCTGCATACTGGGCAGGATTTAGTTCTGCCCTTCGAGGCAGAGGAGCAAACAAAATGGCAGGGGGTGCCATTCCCGACATTGCCCCGGCCCCCTGCCGTTTGGTGGGGGTGGGGAAGGTGGAGGACGGCCTTCCTGCCCCAGGCCAATTGAGGCCCTTAAGAGGCCACTTAAGGGCCTCTTCCCACCTCCACCTCAGTTTTTCTGAAGGCGCAAGGGCCTCTTGCTGTGGGCAGATGTCGCCAGGTGAAGCCTGGCGGCCTCGTAGCAGGGTCGGGGTTTCCTCCTTTAGGAACAATCTAGGGCCCCTACCAAGCGGCAATCAGCACCCCTTACCCCCACCCCAGGCGGATATCCCCCCCACCCCACTTACACCAACACCCCCTCTCCCGACCCTGTTGCCAGGGCCTTCCTCACTGGCTGCAGCGACCTCGACCCTACTTACCTGCCCTGGAGTCTTCTCCTGTCTTCGGTACTGTGGGGCTTCCTGGAGTACTGGTAGTCGCCACTGCTTCTAGTGGCGCTGCTGGTACTGCAGAGCTGCCAGCCTTCCGATTGGCCGGCAGATCTGGAGGCAGGTGCTCGTACCTTAAAGGGATGGCAGGCAATTAATTGACTGCCCCCCGTGGATTGATTTTGGGGCTCTGATGAAGTGCCGAGGCAGGGTCTGCCCCCCACCCCCCGTCTTCTGGCCTGCCACCAGGACCCCTGTTGCTATAATGAAATGTAGCCCAATTGCGTTTAAATTTTATTATCAGAGGAGATTCAGCTAATCTGGTTGGGGTTGGTGTGAATGTTCCGAACCAGCCCAGCTCTTTTAAATAAATATAATTATTTAGGGTTGAGTTTCAAACTGAATATTCAGTGTCCCATTTTACAAAAAGCAAAACTTTGGCCCAATTCAGGTGGCTTAGATTTGACGATTCCGTCAGTTTGAGGAAAGGTACTGCTCAGGTGGAGTGGGGATGTTTGTCAAATTCTGCCCACTTTGTGGGGACCCAATGAGTGACCTGTCGGATATTTAGTACGCACCCTCATATTAGCAAATGTCAGGTATAGCCAAAAGCACATTGAATTGTTGGACAAGTAAAAGGTATTTGAAAGCTACTTGGGCATCTAAAACATTCCATTGAGGAACTCTGTGTCACTGACATTCCTTTCACTTACCTTCTAGGGAGTCTGCTAACCTTGCAAGTAGTGTACTATTTTTGACTTAAACAAAACTTTAGTGTCTGAATTAATCTGAATGTTCACCCTTTAATGAATTTTTTTCAATCCCTCTGTGACTTTCTCAATCATTTTACCTAAATGTTCAGTCTATTACTGTTTAATTTGCTATTGAGCATTTGGGAAATCCATTTCAGTGTTTGATTTACAGTGCAGGGGTCAAATTATAACCACGACATTCTTGAATGGCTTTATTAAAAAAAATCCTTTACGTTTCTTCTTTTATTTTCAAGTCATAACAGCTAAAATTACAACTGAGCATATTGCTTAATAAAAATTGTATAGCACCTTACTATGTCTCTGAAAAACATCTTGAAGAACTACGCACCAAGCAGTTTTGAAATGCAGTCACTGTAGGTGAATGTTTCAGCCAATTTGTCCACAGAAGGATCCCATAGACGCCAGTTTGATAAGTCATCTGTTTTGGTGGTGGTGGCTGAGTGATGAACTTCTTTTCTCTTTTGAAATGTGTCTTTGATCTTACCTGAACAGGCAGACGCGGTCTCCAATGACTGCAGCTCTTATAATGCAGTACTTCCTCAGTACTGCACTGAAATGTCAACTTGGATTGTGTACTCGAGCCCTGGAGTGGGTCTTTGAGCCCACAATGCTCTGACATAGAGTTGAGAGTACTACTAACTGAGGCAAGCTGATGCTAGAGTCACAATAGGGGCACGAGTCTACTAAAAAACCTGGGTTTAGGCCCTGCTTGGCTTGCTTGGTAGGATCACCACCAGAAGGAAGTTTGGGAAAGGATCTTAGAGAAACAGTGTTCTGTTGTTCAGGGAGATTTTGCCGACAGCTGCCCATCTTAGCAACCATGAAGGATTCTGTGTGTATATGAGCAGGTAAGCAGGGTAGAGTAGGCATATTTTCCTTTTGTTCCAAGCATGTCCTCACAAGTTATACATCTTCAGTATTAAACAGGGTGTGTGTGTGTAGCCTACTCCTGGGCATCTGCTCATACCACACGGATGACTCAGTTTGATTTTCCACACTGCCTTAATGGAGACTCACTGCCTCCACTCAGCTTCTCTATCTAGAAACGCAATTGCAAATAAGAATTCACTAGAGTGGAGGGATCAGACCTGTGGTCATTCATTCATTCTGCTTTCAAAGATTATATTTTAGCTGTATCATTCAGTAAAGCATGCAATACAGTTTAAAAGGTAAATTTTAAGAAATGGAAAATATCTGGCTGCATAGGAAGATAAAATTATTTCAGTAATTACTGGTAACTATTATAACTCAGTTTGTGTAGCAATGGGTATGATTGTCAGTTGAGAGACTATTAGTGAGACCATTTTTCCATATTTTGCCTTAATTTCACTGTATGCTCAGTCCACCCTCCTCCTTCCAGTGTCAATCACTTTCACTAAGTTATTGGGTAGGCAGGGAAAATGATTGAACACATCATTCTATAATCTTCATATTTTAAATTCTAAGAATTTTTGAAGTATTTCAGGACAAATTTGGCTGGAATGTGGTGAATTTAACTTTGTATGTACTTTATGTTACTTTACATTACAGCATAAATCTCCCTTTGCAATTAGGCTTTCTGGGAGGAGTTTACTGGAGTAAATATATGTACAATTATCACTACTATTAACTTTTTTTAAGGGATAGTCTTTTTCTAAGAGAATTATACATTGCTAGTCTAATTGCCTCTCCAGATTTTAGCAGAGATTTCAGTGTCATAAAAAGAGATACTGCGCCTTTAAGGAAAGCTTAAAGGAACATTCCGGGCTGCCATAAATGATATCAGCTGCTGTACCACTGGGTGAAATTCTATAGAAGATAAGAATTCTGTAACTTTCCTGCTCACCCAACTCTCATTCCACCCACTTCCCCCCGCTGTTCTTATGACAGAGAGCTCTTGTATATGCTGAAGTAAATGAAATCTTAAAATATTTTTGAAAGAAAAACTCCTTGGGGATAAGTTTGACTTTGGATGATGGGGTAATCCAGGCAATATTGGTTGAGCTGCCCATTATTCATCTCCCCCTATTTGGAGTCAGTGGAAATGAAAGACAGGAGAGATATACGATCGACAGGATTGATAGTGCCCCATTTACACCATCACCCTGAACCCAAATTAGTCCCTTGTGTTGGGATTTCCCAAGAAGTATGACGCCTAATTTTGACCAGAAAAGGCTGTAGCTATCTGCTGTTAATGGTTGTCCTTAGTGAATGGCAAATCTACTATTTTTATTAGATTGACAGAATGCTAAATCTGAATTATTGGAAAAAGAAACACTCTTGAACAGTTAAGATTTGCATGTTGCTTTAATGAATGATAAGTTGTAACTATTGCTTATCTTTAAAAGCATGGCTTGTATCTAATCCCCTTTTCTTTTTTCACATGCAACATTGATTAAATTTAGGAGATTGGATGGCAGGTCTGTATAGTCGTCTGTATTTATCCTTTAATAATATGTTGCCCCTTTATGAATTCACATGACTGCTGAGTGCAAAGACAGCAGATATCATTTCTTGTAGTTGTCAATGGAATTTCTAAATTATATATGGTAGAGCAATGGTTTTCAAACTTTACTGTATGAAGGGATCTCTTGCATATATTGTGACAGTCCCTGTGACCACCCCTCCCCTTCGCCCCAACCTTTTCAGACAGTGGGCAAAACTTTTAAACTTCAACACAGAGTGTACAGCAGGAGGATAATGGGTCAGCCACTCCTTATACACCCCCCTCCCCCCCCCCCCCCAATTGAAATCGGGTCTAAAAGGCAGCCGATTTTGGCTCATAGTACACTTCAATTAAGTTGACTGTTTCAGCTATCTAAAGGAAAATGGTGTTATCATTGCATGAAACTATATTTGTTGATGTCCAGCAACAGAAACAACTGTTCTAGCAACTCAACAAGTACAAAAGTCTGATAACGGGCAGGAATCTGCTGATTCTGCAGACACTTATGCAGGCCCTAGGGTCCAGAGCCCTCAGTTTGAAAACCTATGCTGTATAACTAATAGATTTCGCAGCTGAACTCATAGGTTCTGGAGTCATGTACTTATTGCCATGTCATTCCATGAGGGCTGCTGACCTTTTTAAGCAAAGCAGGCTTCCTGGGCAAAAACAAAGGTTAACATTTTGTGCAGAGTGTGTTGGACAATTTGAATTATAGCATTTAAATATCATGAATTAAGTACGGAAACAAATGCAAACTATCAATTTCTTTTTTTAATATGGTGTGTGAAAATGCATTGTGCCTCCAAATACTTAGTGGCCATTGATGATTGATTTTGAACTAGCTATTGATTTTCCAATGCACATGATGTCAGTGCAGCAGGATCTCAGTCAGCTTGTGGCTGTGATTTACAATTACTGCAGAGAAATAAGCCTGTTGTGTGGTTTTACTTTGATCAGATGAATGGGAAACTTTTCTGTGCTCACAACATGTGGCTGCCTGCTTGAAATAGTTGAGATTCACAATTCCGGTATGGAGACAATCCTGAAGAATGTGTTGAAAATTCACAAATGCTTTCACATTTCTTACATATGGTGGTAGAAGGTTGTTAAGAGTCTTTCCATGGGAACATTCTTTTTTCATCTTGCAGAGCATGTCTTAGAAAGAAGTAAATCTCGGATATGTGTTTTTCACACCTCACCAGACTGGTGTCTTTGAGAAAAATCTGTGGGTATTTAGAAGATCATTAATTATTGATTGAAACTTTTGAGGACTAAAAGGATGACTATTCTATTTTTATGATTCTACTTGGGAGGCCCTTAAGTTCATGGGAGTAGACTTTTTACTCAGTTGTACTCTTTTTATGGCAAAATTGGCATAACCCAGGATAAAGAATGTGGAATTTTAAGTGCAAATTACATTCAGTTCAAATTGCGTTTCCAAGATCTTTTGCTCTAGTTTAAAAAGAAATTGTGGTTGAAGCCAGCCGTGCCCACAAAACTGGTCGTGCTCCTAGATCAAGTTAATCACTATTGGCAGTTGTGTCTGTTTTCGGGCCTTCAAGGAGGCTCTAAAAATTGGACGCAAAATCCTAATGGAACATTTTAAAAGTATTTGAACTTTTTTTTATTTACTTAGAAAATGCCTGCCATACCTGATATAGCTAACAAATGGTTCTGTGTCTCTTTTAAAAGCGATCTTCAGTAATTTAAAATCAGGTTACTCTCAGGTGGTGAATTGACACTGTGATTTAAAATGCTTATTTTGTGATGAGCTCATTTTCAGCTAGATTAATCAAAGCACACCATGCTACCACCCTTAAATACATCAAGGAATATTTTTAAAGTGAGATCTCTTTTCGAAAATAAAAATTGTTGTCCGATTATACTGGTTCACGGCAAATATGCAAACAAACATGAGCAGAAACTGCAGAGAAAAATAAACCTTCTCAAAACAGGCACAATTATGGACGCAATTTGTTCTTGGATTGCTGAATGCACCTAAAGCAAAACTCTACCTATGGTGTTCACAAAGCCAAGGAACGACCCCAATAATGCAATCGAACATTTCCCAAGATTGGCTGGAACTTCCCTCCTTTTATCTCACTTCACTCAATAGAACACAAGGTTTACATAAAAATGTTAGTTTATTTTTAAGTACAACTAGTATTTGCAGCACTCCTTCAAGATGTCATTATTTTTCTGATAAGTGTTTGCTTTTGTCTTTTGCCAGTTTCCCCGTCCTTTCCTGTCTTGAAGACATTGAGGTAGATTTTTGTTTGTGGGTTCTGGCCCCACTGTCAGGAGGAAATGCCCATACATGTCGGTGCCAGGACCCAGGGGGCGATTTTCGAGGAGCCCCATTTAATTAAGGATATCAGGCGGGCTCCTGAGGCTGTAAGGTTAATAGGAAGCCCTCCAGCGCTAAAAGAGGGCAACCCCTCCACTGGATAGCCAGTGGCTGCAGTTATGGTCCTAAGGCTATGGTGCAGTGGGGTCAGGGGAGGGGGGAGGCTTTCCTGGCTGGATGGAGCACTGGTACCCCAGTCCCCCACTAGTCTGCTGCCGGCAGGCCACCTCCATTCTTCAGTCGTGTTTTGGCCTCAGTGGGGGACCTGCTGCTGACTGGAAAATTCCAGTCGGCATGTGCAGAATGGCCTTAACAAGCCCTTTAATTCTTTAATTGGCTACCCACCACTTGCAGTTGGGTAGCCATCCCTCTCTCCCCCCCCCCCCCCCCCCACTTATCCTGCCTCCATGAAAATTTCCCAGAGGTGGGACCATGGCAAGAGACTGGCACACTTGCTGTAGCAGGAAATTGCAGGGCTTCCTGCCTCTGTAGCTGAATGAAAATTCGGCCCATTGACTCCTTGCTGTCGTTTGGTTCACAGAAAGTGATCACAGTCCTGTTCCTAACCAAACCGGTGACTAATTAACCACAGGCTAATCGAATCCTGCCCTTTCCTGATATCCACACTTCCGTCAAGGGTTATTGGGAAGCAACTGCGATGGGAGCCCTGGTTGATTATTTCCCCTGTTTGATTATTCCCCTACTTAACCTAGGGGCACAGAGACCAATTGTTGCACTCCTGCCAGCTGCCTGGCCAAGATCAGCATGAACCAGTGATTAAATCTGCAACCTTCCTGATCTGACTGTACAAATTCAGAGTCTCGGGAAAACATGTAGTTTTTAGTTTATCCTCAGTTTACCTTGACCATCTGGCATCATATTGACGCACTTCCTGCTGATTTCTAAATTTGTGGATGACAGAATTGTTGGGGCATAATCAATACTGAGGATGCCTGCAAGAAATTCCAAGAAGACATAAATAAACTTTCAGCATGAGCATATAATTGGCAAATTAATTTCAACACAGATAAATGTGAAGTATTTTATTTTGGTAAGAAAAGTAATGAGGTCACATATTGGAAAATAGGAATCCAAATGGAGTAGAGAAGCAAAGGGATCTGGGAGTAAAAATGCACAAATCAGTAGAAGTCGTGACGCAAGATAATAAGGTCCTAAAAGGGCAAGCCAAACACTAGGGTGTATTTCTACAAGGACAGAACTGAAAAGTAGTCAAGTTATGCTAAACTTGTATCAAACCTTGGTTAGACTGCACTTGGAGTACTGTGTACGATTCTGGTCACTATTATTAAAAGGATGTCGAGCCACTGGACAGGGTGCAAAAAAGATTTAGAAGGAGGATAGGTCTAACCTCACCATTCTGTTATCAGGAAAGGATAAACAGGCCAGGTCTCTCTTTCTCTTGAAAAGAGAAGGCTGAGGGGTTGGCCTAATAGAGGTGTTTAAAATTATGAAAGGTTTGGATAAAGTAGACCCACAGAGTGTCTTTCCACTTGTGAGGAAGAGAAAAACTAGAGCACATCGATATAAGCTAGTCGTCAAGAAATTAAATAGGGAATGCAGAGGACACTTCTTCACTCAGAGAGCAGTGAGAATGTGGAACTCACTGCCAGAGGCAGTAGTTAAGGCAAATAGTGTAGTTGCATTTAAGGGGAAGCTCAATAAAAAAGAAGGAAATAGAGGGTAATGCTGATAGAGTTAGATGAGAAAGCATAGGAGGAGGCTTGAGTGGAGCATAAGTGTTGGCATGAACTGCCGGGCTGAATGGCCTGTTCCTTTGTTGTATATTCTATGTAATCTCTTTTCCTGCACATTGTGCAGGAGATGGGATCAAGCATTGCAAGGTGAAAGTGAGAAAGCGCAGGAACCCATGGCCTAGAATGACTTTCCATAGCAGAGGGTTAAGCATCTTTCTAGATGTTTCATTTTCCAGCAGCCTTACAGTATGAACTATTCCTTTGGCTAGTGACAATATCCTGAATGGGTAACTCCTTTTAACTGTTCGGTGGTCAAAGTCCGTGGAAATGACTGTCTCCCTTGGCCAATTGGATCTGCAAGCTTTTAGCATGCACGTTGTGAAACTGAAACAGACTCCAGTATTATAATAATAAAACCTTTCAAATGTTAGGTGTAAATTATTACTGTTGCATTAAAATGATTGTGTTTACTGTGCGCATTAATGCAGGTACCAGAGCTGGAATGTACCCAGCTGCTTATATTCAGAAACGGTATTATACTGTTCCTCTTTACGGGGCAGAGCAAGAAATCATAGAAAATCATAGAAAAATAATGGAGCAGATAAATCATGCGTGCCCACATACTGTAACTGGGTTCACTTATAGCCTCATTGAATCACATGCGATTTTAGATTGCAAAGGAAAAGTATTAAGACAGCCGTAAATGACATTCATTCACTGGTATTCGGAAGAAATCCAATATCTACAGCACATCTGACAAGCTGATTGTTGAATGTGGGAAATGTCCTGCACTGTGTAGCACACTGATTTGATAGGTGCTGAGAAGGGAGATAAAGCCTCAAGCAGCTGTGTAGACTGACCCCAGGCCAGGAAAGACCAGCATTCAAAACACTTTAGTGAAATACTCAGAAACTCATTTTTCTTTCTGAACACACATAAGCTACTACACTGAGCAGTTAACTGGCTGTTAATGCAAAGTCAGATGATGTAAAACTGTATTTGCATGGCTTTGGATACATAAATCGAGTTTTAACCAAGTTATTAAAGGGAATCTATTTGTTCTAATTTCTGAGCATCAAAAGGGAAGCTTGATGGTTTAAAGGGCCAGAATCTTCATGAAGCAGTGATAGGCAAAAATTTCCCTGATTTATTTCTAAATGCACAATACCAAGGCACTAATTTCACAGACAAAGACCACCACATCGCTTGTGTGAGACATTATGATGTTAAATTGGTGCAAGGCCTCTTTTGGCTTTTCTCCCTTCCCAAAGGGAAAATAAAACAGTGGAAAGAGAATCCCTTTAAATTCATGAATTCCAATCTTGTGGACATAATCACACTTGAGTTCTGTTAGATAGCAAATGTGTAGGATATTTATTTTGCTTATATTTCAAATATCTTTGACTTGTTTATTCTTGTGGCTTCTGTAATATTTAGTCCCATTTGAATTTTGAGAAGGTGACATTTTTCACGAACTGATTGTGAAACAGTTCAAAAAGTACAAGCATCCCTAGCAATGCTCTGGGTATTTTTTTTTGGATATTTTTTGGCTGATGCCTGTGTCACAGAAAATGTGATTTTTGCTAGCGTTAGTAGCACTGAATCAAGTTACACTCCAACTACATATTTCAAAGAAACTCTGGGAGAAAGAAACACTGATAGCATGGTTTCCACCAATCTGGCAGATATTTTCTTGTTGCAAAATATGATCGGTGCATCCACAGTCTGAAACCAATGATGCTTATTTATGTTTAAGTTAGTTGCTCATATTTAATTAAAGCGCACTTAATCCAGTCGGAGTCAAATGGACTATATATTGCATTCAATGCAAAGATACGGAAACAGGTTCAGCAAATTATGAATTTTTCGATGACCTCGTTGGTCTTTTCCCCGAATGGGAAGGAGGGAAAGATGTTTTTTCCTTGTGTGTTTAAAGGGGAGTGGAGAGAAAGCACTGTCTTCCCATTGGTTCTGACTGAAAATTATTCCAGCATTTTCTGAATTTCAACACTTTCTTCATAATGGCTTATGAAAATCCTGCAGTGCTAATATGAATCTGACAGTGGGGCTGGATGGTTGGCTATCTTCATGTTGACACTTAGATGAAACATGGACAGAAATGGTTAACTGTAATATAATGCTTTTTTTTGTCTCTTTTATATCTTGCAGGGAAGGAGATTGGTGGTTAGCTCGTTCCCTTGCTACAGGAAACACTGGATATATTCCCAGCAATTATGTTGCACCTTCTGACTCCATTCAGGCTGAAGAGTAAATAATTTGCTTCAGAAATGATCAACTGTTTCTTTTATAATTCGAAGCAGCATTCTTCTGAAAGAAGAATACTTGTGAAACCTTGTGTTAATATTTTACAGATAGATCCTGGTTCTTTTCTGTTGTAATAATGCAGTTTGATAATGCAGTAAGCAGTCGCCTCCCACTTCTCCAGCTGCTAGCTTGAAGCTTGGCAAAGACTAGGCTCTTCTGCTTGTCTGAATTCTGAGCTAGCTATACGATGGATGTCTGTGTCTCTCCATCAGTTCTGCCAGGACTGCAATGGCACTACTCCAGTGTGAAATCCACATTCTCCACAAAGATGTCCTTTTTAAATTGATAGCATTCTCCAACAGATAGAACTATTTCTGTACTTTTTGTTTTATTTTAAACAACTCTTTGTTTTGTGTTGTAGATATAAGCAGATAACACTGACTTTATTTTAACGAGCTATCTACAAAGGTGCTGTAAAGGAGCATGGCTTTTTAAAAATCTTCACCCTACTGTCCTTAAAGCACTGGCTCAAGCTGGCGCACGGGTGACGGCCACTGGTCAGGTACTGCATCCAAGCCATCTGTCTTTATTCGCAAGCCTAGCAGGCTATTTAATTGGAAGGGGCTGTGGAGAGAGGCCATCACGGCTGATCCAGTTCACATCCTCCCCTGCTTATCCACACTGCATTCCAATTGTCGGAGACTGGCATTCTTCAGCTGTCTTCCAGCTTTTCTGGTGCTACATCTGGCTCTTTTATGCCAGTAGCAGATTTCCAGCCCCGAAACAAAGTTGAGTCTATGATTCTGCTGGTGCAATAGGATTTAAAAGCAGCATTATCACAGGTTCTGGCTCAATGGTAGTTTCCCAGAATCCAAATCAAATGGCAACAATATAAATAGGCATGTATTTGAAGATTTATCACACAATGTTAAAATCTATTGGTTAAGTGCGATTTTTATTTTATAGTGTGATGATAGCGTACTATTAGTCAGTATCCTAATTAAACCTAGTGGCAACATTTGAAAGTATGTGGAAACTGCTATTCCTGATATGAAATAGTGCACATTGAATGGATGGCTCTCTTTATAACAGCTTTGCCCAGTGTGGAACTGAATGATAACAAAGCAGGTTCAATCCCCTATCCATAATGAGTTCTCTGATTTTGGCTATACAGAAGAATCAGGCAAGGTTCCTGCCCCTGATCATTGATTCATGCCCATTGCTGGAATTTCAGGTGAGGACGAGACTGAGTTCAGCTGTGATGCTTCTCTATAGTCAACTACAACATGCTGGGCTAAAAGTTGGGTATAGCAGGCAGGGCAACTGTGATGTGCAATTATCCCATGCCCGATGGAATTGATGCAGGCAACACTCAAACTTTGCACTGTCTGCTTATCTCCATGATAGCGCTGTGCTGCCCAATGCTAAAAGCATTGCTGTCTGGCTGCATGCTCAGCAGAAAGCCCAGGATTCTTGAAGCCAGCTGCACCTTTTAAAGAGGAGGTGCATTCTGGCTGCATCAGGTGTTGGAAGTGGCTGTGAAAGTGTTTCGCAGAAGGAAGAAAGAGGAGCAATGGAGCAGCAGGCCAGAGACCGGGCTTCCAGGTTCTCCGATGCAGTGCTGGAGGCCCCAGTGCAGGAGGTGAAAAGGAGGAGGGAGGTCATGCAGATATACACTTCAATGGGTATAGGAGCAGGAGGCTAGGTGGGGGGGCGGGGGGGGTCAATTCCTGGAGTCTGGTCCCGAGGACCTCGTCGCAGTGCTGGAAAAAGTACAATGTACTTTTTCATGTTTTTCGCCTCACGTGTGGTCAGTGCCAGTGAATGCATCTTCAAATGCCATCACTCAACCATGACCAATCTCTAGCAATCAGGACTCATATCTAACATTCATATGCTCCACCTCACCCTCACATATTTACCACTGCTGCAGGCCTCACATCCACACCTCACAGCTTCCCCATACTGCCAGTTATTCAGCTATGGCAGACACGTCACCCAGACACATTGCACTGACACTCTTCCATCTCACTTGCAGGACAAGGTGGCATATGGCAGGAGGGGGTATGAAAGAACTGGCAAGGCTGCATCTCCTGAGCCGCTTGGAGGGCATGATGCTCCGACTTATTAGTGTGGCAGTCACTGAGGCCATTGCAATCGGCGTCATTGAAACCATCCAGGGTAATGATATGTTCCAGTCTTATGCATTTTCTCAAATCCCACTTCACCCTCATCTGGTGCGAAGTACAAGCTGCAGATGGTGTAACTATGCATCTCTTGCCCTCCACTCTGCCCTTTCCCCGCTCCCCTCCCCCTATCATTCATCCACCCAAGACCTGCCACTGGCCAGCCAGTGCAGCCTGACAATGAAGGGCAAAAAGAAGAGCAGATGAAGAAACACCATCACTTGATCTAGCACTCGCAGCCACCTGCTTAGATACTGACATACTTTAGAGGGTAGTTTGGAGGCATAATCTGTATGTAGTGAGTACTGGGCCTGAGTGTGCTGCAGCGAGGATTGGGATAAAGGTCACACATGCAGCTGATCGGAGGGCAAGCTAGTAGACAAGTTCTGCTGCAGAGAGTTCAGATCAGGACTCCGATGGGGCGGCCTACAGGAAAAGGTTGATAGGTATGCATACCGAAATGCTTGCTGCATTGACAGGCCTGCCACAGACTCTGTTGTCATTGTCGAGGAACATGAAAGAGTCTGGCTCCAACTTGGCACAGGGCTTCACGTGGAACTTGAAGCCCATCTTTTCCCACATGGAAACGGTAGCCCCTGTATGACGGCACTTGCGAACCCAACTGTGATGCCTTGGCTTCCATTGCAGCACAGGCAGAAGTCACCCAAAGTCTTGCATGCTATAGTGGAACTCAAGACTGAAGTCATGAAATCCAGGCTTATTGCCATGCAAGCCCAGCTTGATGTCGTGCAGGCTCAGACTGCTGCCATTATGGCTGCGGACACCAGTGCTCAAAGGCCATCACAGCGGTCCAGCAATCTGTCCTCTTGCAGGTTACTAGTATTGATGAGGCACTGCCCTAGGGGAGCGGCAGTGGCTCCATCGTGCTCGGTGATCTGGGGATATTTTCAGGGGAATTGGAGTCTGATGAGCTGCTCATGGTTAGCTGGTCTGGAGCAATGATGTCCTGGATGTCTCCTCCCTACTGCCTCTTCTTCCTGAAGTGATCGCCGAAGCCCTCGTGGCAAGGGCTGTACCCTCATGATGGTCAGTTTGTGGAGAATGCAGCAGACCACCTCGATTCTGGAGACATGCTTCAGCAAGTATTGGAGGGCTTCTCCCCCAAGCGATCCAGGCAATGGAACCAATGTTTGAGGAAGCCGATGTTCCTGGTGACAGCATGGCTCTCATATGTGCACTGTCCATGTGTAGATGGGGAGGGGAGTCATGAGCAATGTATAGAACAGGTCCCTGCACCATTGAGAATCCTGCTACCCTGGCAAAGCCACATGCCTGCTCCTCCCTGCTTAGAGAAAGAATAATGAAGTCCCCTCTCCCTGGCATACAGGGGCTGAGTTACCTTCCAGATGTCGCGATGCATGGTGAACTGAGAGATGTTGGTGATTTCACTGACTCCAGCCTGGAAGGATCCTGAGGGTGAAATTGGGGGTGACTGTGATCTTAACAGCCACTGGCAATGCCTTGCGGCTGCAGGCCCAGTTGGAGGAGGTGGCACAGTTCAGTGACCATTTCCTTAGAGATGCGTAGCCACCTCAGAAGCAATGCTCCTATCTGAGGTGGAGGTAGGTCAAGTGCTTTCTGAATACACTCGATGAGTAGAGCCTTCTATTGAGAGTCCGCCTCCTCCCTCTGCACTCAGCTTCTCATCTTTGTTGTCTCTGCTCCATTTCCTTGTTGTGCTGCAGCCCAAGAAAGGCTGCCATGACTGAGAGCAGGTTTTCTGCTCAGAGGCCTCATTGCAAAGGCCCATTACCGCTCTTCTGACTCAAAGAACGTGTATGAGCTCCTCCAACAACACACTGCACAGCACTTCCACTAACTACACCAGCAAAAGAAAGTTACCTCACCTGAAAGTTAAATCCCTTTAAATAACGCTTGAGGGGGTGTCCCTCATGCATGCGAACACATGTTCTGTTGTGCATGTTTAAGAGGACCTGCAAGGAACAAAATGGCTGTTCAGGTGACAAATTTCTGTTAGCAGTTGACTCATGATCTGCCCATTCTGCAGGCTTCCGGCACATGCACAGGGTGTCTGGACTATCGACTTTCCAAAGATGGCGATCGGTGTGATCCACACTAGAAGTAGTCAGAACCAGATCCACCCCACTCCATTTTTTTTTCCCGCCTCCGGGTTCCTTTAGCGCTGAAACCAGTGGTGGTACAGAGCCAATTCTTGCGGCCAACCTGTTTAAACAGTGGCCCTTGAAGCTCAGAATATCTAATCCTATCTTCCGATTTGCCCCTTAAAAATTGTGGGGCTGGAGGTTTGCGAAGGCCTGTTGCCTCATTGGAACACTGAGATCTATTAATATTGACAGCTTGAAATATGCGAAAATTAATAGGAGCTTGAATTTAAATCATCATAGCCCCAGAGGCTCAATGCAATGAAACTATCTGCCCCCTGCAGTCAAAAACTTTGGACATCATTAAATAAGACAGCTGCCACTCCCCATCATGGGTTCAGCTCAAATATGAATTATTTTGACTGAAGTAAGTCACCTCCAAGCAGCCAGTGACCTTGAGACTACATCCTAGCATCTTTAGTGGGGGGAAGTATTGGGGGGAGGGGTCAGGTGATACGTAGTTTTGAAAAATTGAGGCACAATTAAAAAGTAGAGGAACACTTTAAAAAAAAAAATGTATTTCAGAAAGCTAGAGAAGACATTTTGGTACTTAAGAGCTTGAACACACTGTTCAGTGAGCTGCAGCTCCCGAGGAACGATCTCTTCAGTTGTTTGAGCACAGCAGGTTATTGGTGCCAGCACAGCTGGCAGTCATAGGGTTAGCACAATGGGGGTGCAGTAAAGGAATCTGCAGTAACAAGCGCTCAGAATGGAGGTATTGGTAATGGAAGAAAGATTACTGAGATGCTGGCGAAAATATTATCGAAAAATATCCTCACTCTGACCTGCAGACAGGAAAATTTATGCTCCGTGTATCTCCAAATTTATGCAGTGAGACAAGCAATCTCCTGAATTATTGAAGTTGCTATCTAGGGGGCATATGTATTATTGATGGTGTGGGGTCTGCATGTAGTACATGATTGGTTATTTGAACACATATATGAGAGAGATGAGAATGTCCAGTTCAGTCTGTCAATTAAAGGAAGATTTTAAATGGATTATCAATGTTAAAGGAGCAGCTCGCCTTAACTGGTGTCATTGGTGGCCAAATTATGGAACCACCTGAAAAAATGTAGTGGCAATACTGATTACTTGGGCCTATTATTTACGGAAAACACAACCGTTGCCATTAGAATGATCACCATAGGCAGCTCAAAATTCATTGATAAGTATTGATTTTTGTTATATTTAATCAGATCGCACTTTACTTTGTCAAAGTTGCACAGATTATAGATTAGAAAGTGCAGGGACATGAATACAGGGCTCAGTAGTTTCCAGAGTTGCAGTTGCCTTGTTAATATTGCAGCATGATCAGCTTTTCCAAACAGGAGACATTACCACTCTGCTACACTCTAATGCCACTCCTAAGGAGACTGTGGGGCCATGACATGAAAAATGCACTCACTGTTTGGCCAGCCACTACAGTTGTCTTGGAGAAAGATGATCTTGATAAGCTAGAGGTAGAGTGGAGCAGCTAGTCTTTTTAAAGAAGCTCACCCCTCCTCAAAAGAATAATTTGATGTTTAGTAAACAATTTAAAAATGATTTTTTTGATAGATCAAAAACACAACACATGGACTTGTCTTGTTCTTTTCCAATCCTGAGGGACATCTCAGTGTTTCACAGTCAATGAATCATTTTTGAAATGTCGACACTGTTGTTATGTCTGTAAACATGGCAACCAGTTCAGGCATAGCAAAGAGACACAAATGCAGTAAGATTAATGGCTAGTTGATGGTGTGGGCTAAGGGATAAAAGTTGCCCAGGACCCTAGGAGAATCCCACTGCTGTTCTTGCATTTTGACCCACTTGAATAGGCAGGGCAATAGTTTAATGTCTTATCTGAAAGACAGCAACTCTGACACAGTGGCAACACAGGTAGACAGGGTGGTGAAGAAGGCGTTTGGCATGCTTGCCTTCATCGGCTGAGGCATTGAGTACAAGAGTTGGGACGTCATGTTACAGTTGTACATAATGTTGGTTAGGCCTCATTTGCAGTGCTGTGTTCTGTTCTGTTCGCCGCAGTACAGGAAAGATGTGATTAAGCTAGAGAGGGTGCAGAAAAGATTCATAAGGATGTTGCCTCGTTTGGAGGGCTTGAGTTATAAAGAGAGATTGGATAGGCTGGGTCTGTTTTCCCTGGAGCGATGGAGGCTGAGAGGGGACATGATAGAAGTATATAAAATTATGAGAGGCATAGATAGGGTAGATAGCCAGAGTCTGTTTCCCATGGTAGGGGTTACTAAAACTAGAGGGCATAGATTTAAGGTGAGAGGAAGGAGGTTTATAGGGGATCAAAGGGGTAAATTTTTCACACAAAGAATAGTGGGTATCTGGAATGAGCTGCCTGAGGAGGTGGTGAAGGCAGGAACAGTAGTGACATTTAAGAGGCATCTGGACAGGTACTTGAATGAGCAAGGCATAGAGGGATATGGAATTAATGCAGGCAGGTGGGATTAGTATAGATAGGCATTATGGTCGGCATGGACGCGGTGGGCCGAAGGGCCTGTTTCTATGCTGTATGACTCTATGACTCTGTGACAATGCAGCACTCCTTCAGTACTGCACTGAAGTGTCAGTTTAGATTATATGCTCAAATCCTGGAATGGGGCTTGGACCCAAAACTCAGAGGTGAGCCAAGAAGATTGCATAACACAACTGTTCTCAAAAGCCTGAAGCTTCCCACTATCGAGAGATAAAATTATGCCAGTATGGCACCAAATCATATGCATCAAAAAGCCATACAGTCTCTGAAAATCAGACAAAGAATCATGAAAGAAATCTATTTGGCCCATCTATCCCATTCCTTCTACACAAACACTCAACAGATTGGCTGGCTTCTATTACAGTGGCTGCCTGGGAAATAACTCTAGGCATGAAATTCCCCCATTAACCATGTTAACGGATGAGCAAAATGAGATTTTATGTATGGTACTGCTATTGACATTTTTAATAAAATTATAAACAGAAGGAGTGTTAACTCCTTAATATTATTGTGCAAAAGATAAATTTGCTAGTTGAACCATTTTGTAAAAAAAATCTTTACTATACAAGGGAAATATTTCCTGAATTAAAGATAAATTTTGAGAGCTAAAACCAGTATAATCTTAAAATTTAATGTGGAATGTGTTCTTTTCTATATAATCTTCAGTCCATTACCTTGTTGGCTTTAAAATGAAAAGGCAAATCTTGACACTTCTGAAATTAATTATTCAACTTCTAATGCAGCATCGGAAGAAAGAGCCTGCAAAATGCACAAAGTTCTCAATGAGGCCAGTGAGTATGGTTGATCCACCAAGTTGCCAATCTCATTAGAGAACACTCCCATTTGCTTAGAATGGTTTCTGATCATCATTCTGTGTGATATGCTTGAATTTGCAGCAAAATGAAGTAGAGGGGACCAGGCTAGTTGAAATGGCAATCAGTGAACACCTTTCAATCCAACTTTATTACTGTTACTGCAACCTTTGTGCCATCTTTGACCTGCAGCTGGTTTTAGCATTGTTCCAGGAAATGGACATGGTTTTTGCTTCTAATGTGGGGGTCATTCTCAGGAAACACATGGATAATTCGCATTTATACTTACGTTCCCAAAATGATGGCCATTTTTATTGGCTATTTTTTCAGGTGGTATTTTGGGAAGATTACGCGAAGAGAATCGGAGCGAATGCTACTAAGTCCTGAAAATCCTCGAGGTACCTTTTTGGTCAGGGAGAGTGAGACCACAAAAGGTAATTATGACTGAAAATTAAATGAATTTAATTCCTTTTATAAATTAATTGAACTGAATTCCTAGATTGTGGATCTTGCTTGCTCGGACTGTTAAAATTGATTTTATTTTTTGATATGACATGGTACACACAGCTCTTACTAATGCAGCATATCAGTGTATTAATGTGCCATGGAGTAGTCGGCTTAAATCTGCAATTTTCCACTTGTCGGGTTTCCCGTCTCAACAATACCTTCAGGGAACTGAGCCGACATCAGTTGAAATCCATTCATCACAGAAGCTGAAAATTTGGAACGGAGATTGCTCAGGGGTGTTCTTGCACATCTACTAGTGAGCGAGTTACTGAAGAGGTCTTGGAGCAGGTCTTCTTGGCCTCTGAACAGTGTAATTGATTCGGGAAATTGAAAAAAAGAGCAGCAAATATGATTGTTGTTTTGCTCAGTTTTTCACTGCCCCAGAAAAGTCTCTCAACTTGTGTGGTTAAGGTCTGGGAATGCGCTGCCTGAGAATGTGGTGGAGGCAGGTTCAATTGAGGCATTCAAAAGGGAATTAGGCTGCTATACGAAAAGGAAGAATGTGCAGGGTTACAGGGAGAAGACAGGGGAGTGGCACTAAGTGAAATGCTCATTAGGAGAGCCAGTGCAGACACGAAGGGCCGAAAGGCCTCCTTCTGCACTGTAACAATACTGTGATTCTGTGAACTCGTAACTTACTACCAAAACAGCGACCTTTATTCAATAACATATTGTAGCATGCAATTTTTAAAATAAAATGACAACAGGGTTGCCAGTTAATGCCATCTAGACTAGTAGCCGTGGTAATTTCAGAAAAATTGGCAGAGCTGGTGACCAAGAAGCCAGCTGGTGACCCGAGTAACAAATCAGTTCTGAATAGGACAAAATAAAACAGCATAGTCCTGAGGTGGTATTTGTGCTACATTCAGTACCTGAGTGAGTGAGTGAGATTGTCATGTGCTCTTCTCTGTAAGGGGGGGAAGGGAAGAGAGGAAGGATGCAAATTTATTTGTTGGTAGTTTTTTTTAGGGGGGTGGGGGGGGGGTGGTGATTCACCATTAATTACAACCACAAACCTAATTTTAAGTGGTTTATAAACTTTGTACTCATATCTAAACATTTTCAATTTGCTCCAACAATTTGAAATGCATTGGGTCTTATCTGAATGAAGGTGCACAGGAATTCTTTGTTCTCAACCTCCTGCAAGTTGTGTGCAAAAATGTAGGATGTGGAAAGTGGTGACCTCAGGCTATGCGTTGACAGCTTCTCTCCGCTGCATTCCTTTTACTTCAATGTTGCTTTGTACAGGGTAGTTGTGCGTAATATAGTGATAAAATAAGCAATGTTACGCAGAAACTGTTCACAGTCAGAAACAAAAAGCTTTTCTGTTTTGACACGTAGGATGCGTCCAGTTTCGTGTGCTTAATGTGGTGATTTACAAATGGCGTGAGTAAAGCAAAATGGGTCTGAGCTAAGATTTGAAATGCTCCATTGGCTTCAGTATGGAGCATTGAAATACTGCTGCAATATGGGCATCTTCACTACATAACAACGTGAGGATAAATTTAATGGGAAGGAGACCTATTTACACCCTATTCTCCATCTAGTGCCGTCATTCAATGTTACAGAGACTTTTTTTTAAATGGAGTCTGATGCTGAGGAATCTGAAACAATGTGGGTTTTATGTTTGAGGTTGTGGTAGAACTGAGCAATGTTGTAGAAAGGGGATAGTACCACTGATAAGTCTGTATGAGCATCACATTGCACTGATTTCACCATCGCAAGAATTTTTTTAGAAAATGTATCTTTTTGAAGTTGCTAATCTGGCTGAAGTTTTGAAACATCAAAGATTGATTATTATAATGATTTCATCAGTGTAGCACAAGTAAGCCTGTAGCTCCTAGCAGTATGAAGGCTTTTTAAATATCCAATCCTCAGTAAAAAAAAAATCTAGATTCTTGGATGAAATTCAGAGAATTTATTTTATTGAAATTAAATGGTTCCATTCATTTATAAAAAAAATAAAAAGTGAAAGGCCAAGGTCATTAATGAAAATGCTGAAGTTGTTAGTTAAAGTCAGACATCGGTATCTGTGAGAGAAGGATCGTGAGATACAGTCAGAATGAGAAATCCCATTGTGGCCAGAGGCAGAGCAATGCGAAAAGTAGGTCACTGAATAGATAAAAGCTAGTTCTTTTCCTTGCTCTCAAGGCACTACACAACAGACATGCTTTAGATCCCAGCAGTAAGTTCAATTATCTGAACCCATTAAATACCACACACAAATAATGTAACCCTTTACTGTGTAAAATAGCTGAGTAAGTCAGATAGGTAGTTAATTGGATGTAGCCTTGCAGATTTATATTCAACTAAAGTGAATGGTAAATATTCATGCCAGTGCTCGATGTTGCATTTCAGAAATAAATATGAAGATTTGTTTTCATCCTGATACCTTATCAGTGATATCTTGCTGAGTGATCTTAACATTATTCATTCACAGGAGTCTCTACAGAAGCTAAATTCTGAGGGATTGGAATTAGGCTTGGTAGCGTTCATTGTTTGGGTGCTATGGGTGCTGTTTGGGACCAAAATGGCATCCAATGCACGTGCACACATCTCTGTCATGAACCGTGTCACTGCCATATTGGTGAAAGTGTTAGCTCGTGTGCAGCTAACATCCGCTGGAAGCATTCAAAGTAGGCAGATCATGACCTCAGTGTGCAACACTGATTTGATGCAAGTGCTGCCATTTTTAAGTGCAAAGCTCCAGCCGACAACCTCATGCACCTCATGTGCGTTAAGGAGCACAAAAAAAAGGAGCTGTCAAAAAAAAAAAGCAATCTGCAGCCTTGACAGCAGCAGTCTGAGCTTGCATGGCAGCAAGATGACCTTGCTTGACTTCAGTCTGAGCTTCCACTGGGTGGCTTCTGCTTGAGCTGCATTGGAAGCTGAGACATCGGCCTTCAGACGCTACATCGTGGTTAGGTCTGCAAGTGTGCTAATGGAGTTGGCTATGACTTCCATGCTGGAAAGGATGGGCTCCAAGCTCTGTGCAAAGTTCTGTGCCAACTTTGTGCTGGACTACTCCATGCTCCTTGATATCGCACTAAGACTTTCCAACAGGCCTGCCAATGCAACAAGCATACACATCAGCCTTCTTCTCAAGCCTGCCCCATCAAAATGCTCACCTGAGTTCCTCTTGCATGCGACTATGCCCTCTGGCTAGCTGGCACCTGTGTAACCCTTGCCCCCTGCCCTGGCTGCAGGCTACTCATGCCCGGTGTAACACCATCATCATCACCACCGTCTTATTGCTGTGCTCCACTGCCTGACCAGGTTGTACGTCTTGGGTATCTAAATGGAGAAAGGCTGAAGGATAAGGTTGTGGTGAGGGGAAGCAGGCAACCTAGTAGGTACATGCTTACACCATCTGCAGCTTGTAAGTCAGAAGAGATTGTGGGATGAAGAAGTGGGATGTGAACAGGAGGATTAAGTGTGAGGATATCATCATCTTTAATTGATTTAATTTAATCACTGGCCACAGGCTCAGCAATTAATGACCAGCACTGTCTCGTTCATGGGGATGAGGACATGCAATAGCACCTGTCCCCCTTTGGTTGTGTGCCACCTTGTTCTGCAAGAGAGAGTGAAGCGTGACAGTGAATGTGGTGAAGTGTATTTGAGCAATGTGGCTGTCATTGTTGTAAAGCTAGCAGTGTGTTCAAGCTGTGAGATGTGGGTGTGAGGCTCACAGCAGTGATAAGTGTAGGAGGGTGCCTTGGAACGTATGGATGTTTGGTATGAGTTCTGATTGATTGTTGGTAGGTTAGTAATGAGGGTGTGGTGATTTGAGGAGTGTCTGTGATGAGTGGTGCAGTTGGTATGATATGACATTTGAAAGTGCATTCACTGACCTTGAGCATTCGTATGAGTCCAGTGAATTTCTTGGAGCACTGCTTCCAGGTCCTCGGGGCTAGACTGACATTGACCTCTAGGGAGGTTTGCTCCCACTGCCTTTTGAGAATGTGTCTGGAGGACCCCTGTGGATACAGGCCATCTCTCCTATTTTCCACCTCCTCTACCAAGGCCTCCAGTACAGCATCCGAAAACCTTGCAGCCTGCTCTCTTCTCATGTTATGTCATTCTTCATTGTTTCCCATATCTGGTTCACTTCCTGCATGACTGCCAACACCTACTCAAGTCACAATGCACCTCCCCTTTAAGAAGATCAGTCTGACATGCAGGCTAGCTTTTAAGAATTGCTAGGAAGTTAGAAATTTGGACCCCCCCCCCCTACTGCTGATACATGCAGCCAGTGAACAGCACGGTTAGCACTGGCTGCACACTGCAATCACTCGAATGAACAGACAGCACGCCATTTCGATCAATGGGTGCGAGTTAATTGTGCGTTGAGATCCCCATGTCCATTTTTGGGGGCTATTCAATTTAGTCCCCACTCTGTCTGGTTTCTTAACTTGTCATATAATCAAACTATTCTATTGCCAACGGCAATGTTGCAGTCCTTCCTACACCAGATTGAGGGTTAGGCAGATGGAGGCCTCAATCTGGTTACTATTTGTTGTTTTGTGCTGAACAAAATGATGTATATTTGTGCTGAAGAATGGAATACTTCCTTATTTTATACATCCATTGGAGGCTTTGAGTACCCCCAGCTGAGGAATAACACAGAAACCTGCAGAGTAAAACTTCTCTACCCAGTGTCACTGTCGCATTTTCAGTTTCCACACCAGTCTTTCTGAGCGAGATTGTCAAATTAGGTATTATGGCCTGACAATATGAGCCAGTTTGAGATTGATTTAATGTAGGATTCTGCCAGTCAACAGAAAGAAGGAAGGCTTTTGACTCATTAATCTAGTAGAACTTGTAAGTCACCCAAGAGGCTCCCAATTCACCTATGTCTTTTCCTATCTCCAAATGTGAATGAAAAACCCCTAATGACTTCACTGCTGTCGACAGGATAATGGAGTTGTGAAATCAGGAGGTTTGTCTGTTGGGAGCTGTCAAAAATGATCCTCTGGAGGACTAGTAAGATGTGTGGGGGGAAAAGCCTTCTTCCTCTTTGTTGGTTGGGAATCATGAATCAATTGGAAGATCTGTAAGATATCGTCTGTGATGCACTAGAATGGTGGCTGCAGAGGTGAAAGGATAATATATACTAATCCATTGTATTATCCAAGCCTATATGTTAACTTATTTGCTGCTGATTCTCATGCATTGAATTTCATCATGAGAAGTTCTGTAAAGTGATTAACAAATAATAATTGCTCTCAGAACAGCCAGATGTCATTTTTGCAGTGCAATTAATATTTTAGTGTTAATGACACCATCATTAAGTGCAGCAAAAAAAAGATTTTCCATAAGAATGTGCATTAGAATACATCAATGAATAAATTATCCCAATGATCATTTAAAATCTGAATTAAAATTAATTATTTTAATAATTAAAATTCTGTCACCCAGCACATGACTGCAGTGATCCACATCTCAAAGGCATCACACTGTCCATATAGCAAAAAACTATAATTGTTCCAAATTACTACTAACTGTTAAACTAACCATGGTGATTGGTTCACATTCAGTGGGGTAGTAGAGCAAAAAACAGGAGCAAGTTACCAAGAAACAGTCAGCATTCACCATCGTGCAAACGAACCCAGTTTGGGTTCGGCCAGGTTCACTCAGCTCCTGACTTCATTACAGCTTTTCTCCAAACATGGGCAAAAGAGCTGAACTCCAGGGTTGAGGTGAGAGTGACTGCCCTTGACATCAAGGCAGCATTTGAACGAATATGACGTCAAGGAGCCCTAGCAAAACTGAAATCAATGGGAATCAGAGGGAAAATTCTCCACTGGTTCGAGTCATAGCTAGCGCAAAGGAAGATGGTTGTGGTTGTTGGAGGTCAATCATCTCAGTCCCAGCTCATCACTGCAGGAGATCCTCAGGGTAGTGTCCAATGCCCAACAATCTTCAGCTGCTTCATCAATGCCCTTCCCTCCATCATAAGGTCAGAAGTGGAGACCTTTACTGATGATTGCAGAATGTTCAGTACCATTTACGACTCCTCTGATAATGAACGAGTCCGTGTCCAGATGCAGCAAGACCTGGACAATATACAGGATTGGGCTGATAAGTGGCAAGTAACATTCACACCACACAAATGCCAGGCAATGACGATCTCAAACAAGAGAGAATCTAACCATCTCCCCTTAATGTTCAATGGCATTACCATCGCTGAATCCCCCACTATCAACATCCTGGGGTTACCATTGACCAGAAAGTGAACTGGACCAGCCACATAAATACTGTGGCTACAAGAGCAGGGCAGAGGCTGGGAATTCTGCTGTGAGTAACTCACCTCCTGTCTCCCCAATGCCTGTCCACCATCTAGAAGGCACAAGTCAGGAGTGTGATGGAATACTCTCCACTTGCCTGGATGGGTGCAGCTCCAACTACACACAAGAAACTCAACACCATCCAGAATAAAGCAGCCTGCTTGATTGGTGCCCCATCCACCTTTAACATTCACTCCCTTCACCACTGTCACACAGTAGCAGCAGTGTGCACCATCTACAAGATGAACTGTAGCAACTCACCAAGGCTCCTTCGACAGCACCTTCCAAACCCGCAACCTCTACCACCTGGAAGGACAAGGGCAGCAGATGCATGAGAACACCACCACCTGCAAGTTCCCCTCTAAGCCACACACCATCCTGACTTGGAACGATATCGCCGTTCCTTCCTGTAACTGGGTCAAAATCCTGGAACTCCCTTCCTAACAGCACCTACACCCCAAGGACTGCTCACCACCACCTTTTCAAGGACAATTAGAGATCGGCAATAAATGCTGGCCTAACCAGTGATGCCCACATCCCATGAATGAATAAGAAAAAGCAATCAAATCTCTCAAACAAATTTCTCAAGGTTGTTTTGGCAGCCACACATACAGAATTATATACTGCCGACAGTTAAACTGATATCATTCTTAAATGAGTTACTCTTATTGTATGTTGAACTTCTTTTAATAAAGATCCTCAACACCAACTTTCCCCTGCACAAGGATAGCTCGCTCCCTGAATTCAGACCTTTAGTTTTATTCTGTTTCCAGAGCCAGCAATCTTTCCCTTCATCTTGTTTCTTTGTATTTCTTAGGCCATGCACATACGCTGCCACTTTGCACAAGCATGAGGCAAGTCCCAGCTTTTCCATTCTTTTCATGGCTTTTTTTTTGCCTTTTCCCTCTCATAGCCAGCCTCTGCTATCTTACAGGTCAAAAGGCCTTGAGCACACCAAGCTTGCCTTTTGCTTCTCCTCCATTGTCCAGTTATTACTGTAAGCATTCTATCCCTTCTTCTGTCTCCCATCATGGCTTGATGTTTTTGCCATCCATTATTTTAAATATTTTATTTATTTTCCCCCACAATGTACTTTGGGTTGATTTTGTTGAACATGCTATATTAAAATTGAGCTCTTCCTATACCTGCTCCTCTTTCTAGTCTTTTGCAAATTCAGTGCTTGGGGTGATTTATACTTGGTGTCCAGAGCTGGAACTATGAGTGGTGCATTGTGTTACTGCAGACATTTGCAGAGAGCCATCTAAAGAGGAATGTGAATCCACTTGGCAAAGCAATTCAGTGTTATTAAAGTGCCTCTATTTTTAATTTTTCTGAAGATTTGTGTATTGTATTATGGACATTGGTTTATTTGGGAAAACTGAAAAGACTCCACGGTTGTTTTTTTGACAAGGGTCACTAAGAGGTCTTGTTTGAAAACAACCTTTACTGGAAGTAAAAGCAAAATACTGCAGATGCTGGAAATCTGAAATAAAAACAAGAAATGCTGGAACCACTCAGCAGGTCTGGCAGCATCTGTGGAAAGAGAAGCAGAGTTAATGTTTCGGGTCAGTGACCCTTTACTGGAAGTCACCTGCCTTGAGCTCAATAAACAACAGAAAGCTTGGTGATTTGGGGAAGATGTTTACAAGAGAAGTGACATGACGAGATTTATGATGGTCAGGAGGTTCTGACTTGCTGTTTCGGGTTTTGCTTTTGATATATTGTTTTAGCTCAGTTGGGGTGTGGACTGTGTTGAAAAGCAGTTTGAGGTCAACCTGCCAAGGGAGAAACACCCAGCTCATCTTTCCTGCACCTCTCTATGAGACACGGAGAAATCCAGTGTGTCAGCTCCTCTTTCTCTACCTCTTTGAAAAACCTGCAAATCCATAGTGGGATAACTGAAATCCCTGATGCCACATTTCTCCTGGAAAGCCTAACAGACTGCTTCTTAACATCTCCAGAACAAACTGCTCCAGAAAAGATCCCAGTGGTCTGTCTCCGTATACCCGGACGCCAGACTAAAAGGGACAACTGACATCCTTCCATATATTTTTTTTTACTTCAAGATTTAACAAATATTTGGCCAAAGCATTCCTTTTTTTTTGTAAAAGAGCTGTGCAGAGAAAATCTCTATTTTTCCGTTAACGTGTGTGTGTGTGTGTGTGTGTGTGTGTGTGTGTGGGTGGAGAGAGGGGGTATTTAAAAAGGGAATTTTCATATTTCAATCTGTGTGTTGATGCTTTGCTTCATTATTGAATAAGTCTTGTTTTATAATAAACTGATAGTTTTGTTGTTTATTGAGGAAAGCTGGTTGGTGTATTTTATTTGGGGATAAAGAGCAGAGTATATGATTGACCGTATTGGTAAGTGCGTAAACATTGAAATATATTTTGTGAACTGTGGAGAAATGGAACTAGAAAAAACAGTGCACTCTTCCCACTTGGTCATAAGGACAAGCAGCAATATCCTGCAAATACTGTTGAAAATAAATTGTTCACTTGCAACTTTTGTCTGTTACTCTGCTACTTTCAAACTCTTGCCACCCCGACCCAAGTGCCGCCAGCCCAAGATGTTACCACCAGCAGCAGATTAAGCTGAGGACCAAGGGAAGCCATGCCCAGGATTCCCAGCCCCAATGTCCGACATCAGATTCCAAATTCTTTTTTGGCCTCAGCTCCCAGCCTCATGCCCTAGTTTCTTTCTGCAAGTGTTGCATAACATGCTGTTTGTAGCTGAATATAATACTATATACTGTCAATTACCTCCTGTGGCATTTTCAATGTGAGAATATGCTGTTTGTCATCCCATGACGATGTAAACAGCCCTCCTGTATTGGATTTTATTGGGTCACCTGCAAAAATGAGGAAGGTGAGTTTTAACATAAAATTTGTAATATTACTGCGGTTAAAAAAGGCCTCGTTTGTTGAGACACTTTTAATTCATTCACTGGATATGGGCGTCACTGGCAAGGCTAGCATATATTGCCCATTCCTAATTGCCCTTGAGAGGTTGGTGGTGAGCTGCCTCCTTGAATGCAACTGAGTGGCTTTCTGCTGTGGGTCTGGAGTCACATCTAGAGGCTAGACTGGGTACGGACAGCAGATTTCATTCCCTAAAGGGCATTAGTAAACCAGATCGGATATTGACTTTATGACAATCCAATAGTTTCATGGTCACCATTGCTGATACTATTCCAGATTTATTTAATTGAATTTAAATTTCCTAACTACCTTAGTGGGATTTGAATACATGTCTCTGGATCATTCATCCTGGTGTCTCAATTACTAGTTCTGTAACATAACCACTATGCTACCATACCCATTCAAGGGTTGATGCTATATATTTGTTAAAGTATAATCACTTTAATTGTTTGTAAGGAGTGTAGTGCTGGTTTAGTTAGCACACAGATTGGATGTTTGGAAGAGAGTTTCAAGGAGGAAGGAGGGAATATATGCAAATAAGGGTGGTCAGAGTTCAGGTTTGAGGACTAAGATGTGGGGCCAGAAGACCCAAGTGGTAGGCGTGAGGCTTAACCATTACTAAGAAAGATATGAAGCCGAGGGTACTAGAGGCTCAATGCTAGTCTGGTTGTCAGACACTGGGTAGGCTCAAGCATGAGGCCTAAGGCCAGTCCACTATGAATGAGGAAAGGAAACGGGTCAGGAGAAGAGCAGGTATGCCATGACTTGAATTCAGAACTGGTTATCAGCAAACAGGTCAGGCCGGTAGGGGGCTGTGCCTGCCCCCAAAATTATGTTGAAAGCATCTGAAATTCAGCAAAAATTGTGGGTTCCTGAGTGACTCACAGCATAGTGCTCTCTAGCAGTGGGAGGTCTGCAAACACAGTATGACAAGCA